>NC_069783.1:26626488-31626488 GCF_027406575.1 Nycticebus coucang
GGCCTCATTACTGAAGCAAAAAAAAAAAAAAAAGCAGCTGTTGGCTAATTCCTTGCATGCTGTAACACATGAGGATTTTGCAATTAGCAATAACCAGTGCACAACGTTCTTGAGTATGCGCCTGCCCATTCCGCCCAGCATTGTGAGAGACATCTTTCAAATTGGAGGGATTGGCAAGGTAATGCCACTTTAGACAAGAGTCTCACTCTTCCCGCTCCTTGGTGACAGTGCTTGGGTGGGTAGGTGGTGGCAAGGAGGAGTGTGGGTGGCAAGGGTTTTTCCATCATTGCCCCGACTTTGAGCAAAATTGTTCTGTGGTCCTAAGGACTGACTTCAGAGGTTTTTGTTACTTCACATGTCTGTGCGATGACCCTGCCCTGTCTCAGGCTCAAGGTAACTTTATTACATACCAGATAAAACCTGTAATCACTTTATTTCTCTCAGCTTCCTTTACTGAGAGACTTTCTGGCAGTTAGTGGATGGATTTCCTTCTTTATGGCATCTCAGTGGACCAATCAGTGTGAGCTAGGGTTCTTTGGTTCTTCCTTAGGCAAGTTAATACTATTTTTTCCAAGTCTGTTTGTGGGGTCCAGTATTTCCAAAAAGTTTATTCAACCCTGAGCGTTCCTCTTCTCTCTGGCTTCATAAAGCTTGGAACACATGGTGATGAGTTCCAGTGATGTTTGGGGCTAGGGGGAGCAGACAACTCTTTGTTAGAACCTCTGTTCTTACATATGGCAGGAACTTGAAGCATGAAAAATATTTCCTGTTCCAGTTATAGTTTTAATCTCAAAGATTGGTCATTGGTGATTTTGTTTTGTCAATAAGAGTTGCATGCATCTCCTCCCCCCCCCCCCCGCATTTTTCTTTTTGTTGTTGTTGACATTTTTTCTCTCTTAACTTTTCTGAGGAAAATGCCTCCCAGATATATGCCCTGCCTGGCTGCTTACGGTTTCAGAGCCTGAACATTACGCAATCCATCCAGTTACACAAACATAGGTCATTTCATAACTTGTTTTCATCAGCTGGGCCCCCTTTTAATGAAAAAAACAAAACAAAAACAAGACCTAGAACTTTTCCAAGGCTGCTATTTGTCTGTTTCTCAGATAGCTTGTGAAAATAAATCATGGAGGGTATTTCCTTTCTGGAATCAAGGAATACCAGACTATCTCTCTTCTTCCTCAGCCACCCTTTCCCAAGACAAACATGCGCGCGCGCACACACACACACACACACACACACACACACACACACACACACACACACACAAAATTCCCCAGAGTGAACTTTTGCCAACTGTACCAGACTGGGACATTCCTCACATCAAAGAACTTTTACCAGAAATGACTGTGATTCCCAAGTCAGCCTCAACCATGCCTCTTTAGTGCCCCCTATGGGACATTTTTAGAAAAACTATCTTGGGAATGTATTTTTCCAGTCCCAGGGAATGTTAACTTGGTCAGTTTTCTGAATTCTTAGGATTTCTTTCTTTCTTTTTTTTAATTAGGGACACATGAATGCCATATATTTAACAGTGGTTAGTTAGGAACTTCTTGACTTCAAAATGAGTTTCTTTTACAAATTTTGTTCTAAATAAAACCTGTTCGAAAAAGGAGTGCTTTCTTTCTTTCCCTATTTTGGTGTCTGTCCATTAGGGTGCCCTCACAACATTTTCAAATTCCCAGGGCTTGTTTTCTTGATGTGTTTGTATTAGGAGGGCAGGAGGGTCATTCACAATTGGTGGGAACGTAGGAGGCATATATTAAGGGTCTGGGTGCTTTTTTTTTTTTTTTTTTGCCTTGATCTTACAGATGTTGTAGATTAGGATCAAACAAAATGTTATCCCAAGAATTTGTCTGTTCCGCTGATTCTTGATGGTGGAAGTCAGCTTCACTTTTTCATCAAAGAGAGTGGGGTGAAACAGCAGTCATGTATTGTCTGAGTGGCAGTTGAATTTTCCTATCTAAACCCCTGAGTGCATTTCCATTAATTTATTTCTGCCTGTCTTATTATTCAAGGTGAGTGTAAAGTTAGGAGACTTGTTCTCTTTTCTTTCTTAACACAAACACACCAGAATGTGTATGTCTAAGTCACTCTCGTCCCTTTCATTGTTTTTCCTTGAGGAGACTAAAAACTTATTTGAATGCTATAGCAATTGCTCAGACTCCGAAAGATTTTTCACTGTCCTTCTTTTGGAATTACTTTCAGCACATTCTTTTGAAAACCTTCCCTGTTAGCAAATCTTTGTCCTTTGAAGAGTGAATTCATTATTTGGAAATTACCAAAAGATCTTTAGAACCAAGTCTGACATATGAAGTCTCGGTGATCAGACTGGCTCCAATGTAGAGTATGAACCTGGGTCCCTGGGACAGCAGGAGCCTGCCTGGGAAAGCTCTCCCCATGAGCAAGGCACACCAGAGCAGGCGCCTTCCCTGATAACACTTGTGCCATCAATACGTTGGATTTTTTCCTTCTGTTAAACAGGAATAAAGATACTGGTTTTGAGAATTAAGGAAACTAACTTTCTGGTCTATTCATTGAAAGAATGGGGAAAAAATAGCATCATTACTTTGTGGATATGTCTCATCTGTGTTGTATGTGGTATCTGTTGGTGGCCACAGCATTTCAAAATAATGGCAGCTGCCCTTGATGGAGGCAAATATATCTGTACCAAACCCCCTTTGGTAATTCTACCCCTCTTTAGCTCCCTGGGATGGAGACAGAAGATATAAGATTTCTCTTGGCCCACCCGTCTCTCAGCCCTGGCATGTGGTGCTGAGACCACACCAGGGCCACTTTCCTGTGGTTCGGAGGGAAGATAGATGACAGGTCCTTCTCATTAAGGGCAGAGCTGCCAAGAGTTGGTGGGAGTCCCAAAGGGTCGACCGAATTAGCAGAGTGAATTCTCTGATGCTTTGCAGTGGGGCTTTTGGCCCAGAGGGCCCTGGAGGAAAGAAACCCGGGACCTTGGGGGATACTTGTCTTATTTTCCTGGCTTCTTCTTTTCTTCCCTGCTTCTCTTCACCCTGGCAGTGAGGTGAAGGAGGTGGAGTGGAGGGTGACAGGAGGCCAGTCACCTGAGATAGCATTTGTATGCTGTCACACTGTGGGAATTCATGAGTTATTAGCAACAATTTCCATTGTAACATAAGTGGCATTTCCTCAGAGAGGAATGAAAGGTCAGAGGTCAAGGTGACATTCAATACAGACTGTGTGAACACTGGTTGAATTCCATATAGAAGGCTTTGGAGAACTTCCCAAGTTCGGTACATATAGAGAACATTTGGATTAAACTGGACCTCAGCAAGGTTATTGAATGAGGCAGCGTTTGTCCTTAGCTTGTCCTCTTCTCCGGAGTCCATCTTCTGAGCTGTTGGAATTTTCCTTTTCCCATCTTGGGAATCTGAAAAAGGAGATCTTAAGAGAAAGAACCCAGTGTCTTCCTAGACACACACAGTCACACCTGCTCTTCTGATGAGGCAGGTCAGAGTCTACAGGGGTGCATGGCTTGAATGCTTGGAGGCCCAGACAATCATCAATCTGATGGAGAGGATGGGCCAAGAGCACCACCCTTGATGTCCATGTCAGGTAGCAGTCCTGCCCCAGTCAGGAGTCTCTGGGATAAAACTTCTCTTCCCCATCTAGTCCTGTGGCAATTAGGGGTCCAAACTCTAGTTCCAAAAAAGGGGTGACCCTCATTTATGAATCTAAAATCCTTGCCGTAGACTCTCCAAAGACAATTTTCCCAAATCAGCAACTATTGGGCTATTAGGGACCATCTATTAGGGACTTCTCTGACCTGAAGTTGCCGAAGAGACCCCGTGTTCTCAGCTGTCTTTCTTACTGGAAGTGGGAGGAGCATGCACATACTTGAACTATGCAGCCCCATGGGTGCAGGGTAATGGGGTTGCCATGCTCAAAAACCCACAAAAAAGGCTTGTCAGGGCTTGAACTTAGGCTCAGGGTCTGAAGATTCAATGTCATGAGCAAGAGCCTGTCCCCTTGGCTCCCTGTCTTAAAGGAATATCTTGGTTCTGATTTTTTGCTTTCTTTTATCCTCTCTTTACTCTTTTCCCTCCAGCCTGAGCATGGGAGATGAGAATGATTCTCTAGGACAGGGATTGACAAAGTATGGCCCAAGTGTTTTTGTAAATAAGTTTAATGGAATACAGGCATGCCTGTTTGTTTACATATTATCTCTGGCTGCCTTCACACAGAATGGCAGAGTTGAGTTTCCACAGAGACCGTGTGGCCTGCAAAGCCTAAACTATTTGCCATCTGGCCCTTTATAGCAAAAGTTTGCTGAACTCTGCTGAAGGATGTTGTTGGAGACCACTTTGTCCTTTTATAGGCATTCTTGCCCACCCAGAAGTCACAGTTAGATGAAGCATTTGGAGGCTTTGCTAGGCTGGAACCACATAGCCATCCAAGCATCTTCAATCCTCTCCTAAAGGAGGAGCATCACAGGGCCTACAGAGCCCCAGGGGAGCCAAGTTAGGTCCCAAGATACCTCTCCCTAACCCCTCACTCCCAACACACACCTGGTACTACAACAGAGCTAAAACAACCCTAAGGCCCATAGCTGGGAAACTCTATGTTGGTTTCTGTTTAATGTTAACTCACTCGTAGAGAACCTTGATTTGTCCCAAGGATGTGACATTTGGCTGATTCCTGGGTCTCTTGGTATAGAAGAATAACAGGCTAGCTTCTGGGACCACAGGCTCCTAACTTTGCTTCTCTCCTATTCCAGCATTGCTTTTTCAATAACAGGTTCAGAGTTGAGACAAGGCCCATCTGCCAGATCTAATCGAAACTTTTGTGTCTCCCACAGAGGCTCCTCTTGGAGACAAAAGCCTCCTTTATCAGAGCCCCAGGCCCCTCTGGGGATGGGACATTGTTTTCCTTGCAGTTTGGAGCCAGTGTATTATCCAGATGGCTTTACCTCCTGTCTGAAACAAGGTGTACAAGCGTTTCAGAGGCAGTCATTACCTCCTGCCTGGTTTTTATTGCTGTCTTGTTTTGTCTAGAACAAGCCATTGCTGCAAGGAATCTGCCTAGTGTACGCCAGGGAGCACATTCTGCAGACCTGCCTTCCACAGCGGAGGATCGGAGGGCACGAGAAGGGCTGAAAGTCATCCACTTACTCCAAAGGGATCTTCATTTCTAAGCCCTTTTTTCTTTCTATCTTTCTTTCTTTCATTTTTTTTGTATTCTTCCACAGGCATTAAGTTTGCTTTAGGTTTTTTACTTGCTTTCTCAAGCCTAAAATGGAGCGCTTTGTTTTGTTGGATTGAGGTGCAGCTTTCTTGGGTGCTTTCCTGAAAGGATAGCTGACAGCTCCCCCATGGAGGTGAGGCTCACACGAAACCATCGAACTGGGTGCCTCAGGTGCTTGTCAAACCTGGAATCTGACTTTGGGAGAAATATAATTAAAATGTTGGGTGCTTCCCAGGAGTGGGAGGCTGGTGGTTCTTCTAGAAGCCTCCTGTGCCGACTACACAGACATATAATGATGGAGGAGCTGCCACTGATGGCGGTGGTGGGGATGACGACGATAGCACCTTCCATTTGTTCTGAGCAGTGTTTCTCAACTCTCGCTGCACATTAGAATCTTCTTGGGAATTTTTTAAAAATACGGTCATCAGAGCTCCTCCCCAAACTAATGATTTGAGAGCTCTAATAGTGAGGCCCTGGCATTAGTGTTATTTTTACAAGCTTCTCAGTTTGTAGAAAATATTTTAATGTGCAGCCAGGGTTGAGAGCCACTGGTGTGCTGTAGAGCCTGTGATTACAAGTAGCTATTTGTTTAATCCTCGTGACAGTGCAGGGCTTGGTTAGGGCTCCCCTTTATATCCATGGGATTGAGTCTGCCGCGATTTGCTCAGGGCAAAGCACTTAGTGGCTAAGCCCGGCCACAGCCCAAGCCTTCTGAACTCACAGTGCAGTGCTGACTCCCGCCCATCCCACCCAGCAGACCGGGAGAAAAACAATTGTCTGTGTCTTGGTGCCTCTGCATACGCTCAGCCCTGCCTGCTGTACTCACGTACTCTGCCTCCGCAAAGCCCAGCCCTGGCCGTCCATTTTTTCTCCTTGAAGATTTCCTTGGAAGATCATTTCCCACTTCCCTGTTTGCTGCACCCTTCACATGTGCCTGCCCATGCACGTACACACTTGCTTTTTTTCAGTCAGCTCCTGATAAAAAGCTCAGCTGTCTTTGCCCTTGGAGGCGCAACTCAGAAGCTATTGTTCTGGGCAGCTTTACCCCAGAATCCCAGAACCCATTGCTCTGGGTAATTTTTCTCACAAAAGCCCAGAATCCTTTTCTCTGGTAGCATTCTTCATGGAATCCCAAAATCCATTGCACTAGGTAACATTCCTCATGGAATCCCAGAATCCAGTGCACTGGGTGACATTCCTCGTGGAATCCCAGAATCCAGTGCACTGGGTGACAATCCTCGTGGAATCCCAGAATCCACTGCACTGGGTGACAATCCTCGTGGAATCCCAGAATCCACTGCACTGGGTGACATTCCTCGTGGAATCCCAGAATCCAGTGCACTGGGTGACATTCCTCGTGGAATCCCAGAATCCAGTGCACTGGGTGACATTCCTCGTGGAATCCCAGAATCCAGTGCACTGGGTGACATTCCTCGTGGAATCCCAGAATCCAGTGCACTGGGTGACAATCCTCGTGGAATCCCAGAATCCACTGCAGTGGGTGACATTCCTCGTGGAATCCCAGAATCCAGTGCACTGGGTGACATTCCTCGTGGAATCCCAGAATCCACTGCACTGGGTGACATTCCTCGTGGAATCCCAGAATCCACTGCACTGGGTGACATTCCTCGTGGAATCCCAGAATCCAGTGCACTGGGTGACATTCCTCGTGGAATCCCAGAATCCAGTGCACTGGGTGACATTCCTCGTGGAATCCCAGAATCCAGTGCACTGGGTGACATTCCTCGTGGAATGCCAGAATCCAGTGCACTGGGTGACAATCCTCGTGGAATCCCAGAATCCAGTGCACTGGGTGACATTCCTCGTGGAATCCCAGAATCCAGTGCACTGGGTGACAATCCTCGTGGAATCCCAGAATCCAGTGCACTGGGTGACAATCCTCGTGGAATCCCAGAATCCAGTGCACTGGGTGACATTCCTCGTGGAATCCCAGAATCCAGTGCACTGGGTGACATTCCTCGTGGAATCCCAGAATCCAGTGCACTGGGTGACATTCCTCGTGGAATCCCAGAATCCAGTGCACTGGGTGACATTCATCGTGGAATCCCAGAATCCAGTGCACTGGGTGACAATCCTCGTGGAATCCCAGAATCCACTGCACTGGGTGGCATTCCTCGTGGAATCCCAGAATCCAGTGCACTGGGTGGCATTCCTCGTGGAATCCCAGAATCCAGTGCACTGGGTGGCATTCCTCGTGGAATCCCAGAATCCAGTGCACTGGGTGACAATCCTCGTGGAATCCCAGAATCCAGTGCACTGGGTGGCATTCCTCGTGGAATCCCAGAATCCAGTGCACTGGGTGGCATTCCTCGTGGAATCCCAGAATCCACTGCACTGGGTGGCATTCCTCGTGGAATCCCAGAATCCAGTGCACTGGGTGACATTCCTCGTGGAATCTCAGAATCCACTGCATTGGGTAACATTCCTTGTGGAATCCCGGAATCCATTGCTCTGGGAAGCTCTCCTCCAGAGTTCCAGAATGCATTGCACTGGGTAACTTTCCTCACAGAAGCCCAGAGTCCCTTGGGCTGGGCAGTTCTCTTCACTGCCCATGGCCTGGGGCCTTGGGGAATCTGGGGGATGAAGCAGCCACATTCCAGTGCCCAGACTGGGGTCAGGTGGGAGGCAGTGAGGAAGGGTCTCCAGCCCTGCCAGCTACAGTGAGGTACTCTAAGCTTTGCTGTATTTGCACAGCAGGAACCCAGATGTTGTCACCCAGCAAAGACAGTGGTGGTGGCCACTTCCATTGCTGCTAATGCTTCTAATCCTAGATGGTTGGGTTGGACTAGAGTAGGTGGGATCCTATAGTGTCCATGCCAATGATAGTGGGCTTCATCTAGGACCAGACAGACCTGTGGGACCTTCTGGTGAGAGGGAAATTCTGTAGGAACCTTGACATGGATGACCTGCCTCTCTGTCTGAGGGGACTGGGAGTGGATATTGGCTCTTAAGGCTGGATTTTGAGGTAGAAAGAAGCGAAACTACAGAAGCTTGTGTGGCAAAGTGCTCTGGCCTCTTTCTCGGGCTGAACTGGGTTTGAGTCCCGATCCAGCAGTGTGTTTTTGGATAAGTTACTTAATGCCATTTAAGTAACCTCTGCCTCTGCAGTGCAGATAATGGTTATTCTTACCTTAGAGGGAGATTAAATGACATAATCTATAGTTAAGATGCTAAAATGGCATCTGCCAATTAGTAAGCCCTCGGTAAATGTTAGCTATTGTTACTATCGTTGTCATTTCACCTACGAGGTTAGGGAAGAGACTAGAGAATCTTTGTGGAGACAGTAGTCACCTGAGGATGAGGGTTCACCGGGCTTCTGTTAAGCTACCAGTATGGTTAGAGGGAGCTTCTGTTAAGGGGGCTTTCCCCTAAAAAGCTGGAAGGGGGAGGCTCTTCCCTTCTCCCCCCTCTCTTCATTTTCCAGTAGCTGCCTTGGAGAAAGGTCAGGGTCAGCTGCTGAACATGGATAGATATGTAGATAGAGACACAGTGGGTCTGCCCCAAGCAAGGTGCCAATCAATGGAAAGGAGGAGGGACAAGAAATCAAGAGGAAATCTGGCTCTAAAATGTCACCACTTTCTAGTCTTGTCGGCTGAAGAACACCTTCTCTTGGACCTGGCCTTACCCTGATGGGGTCATAGCCCTATCCTAAACCTCTTTGAGAAGTGACAAAAGCAGACACGGTATGCATCTTGGTGATCATTTTGCTCCAGAGCTGCTGGTGTGCATGCAGATCTCTTCGGGGTGTCCTGAGCCAGTAGCCTGGGAGATAGCTGGCAGGTGACAGGCTCAGGAGGCCCAGATGTCACATCCTGCAGATGTGCATCCCAAAGGAGAGGGGCCTGCTGAGTGTGAGTGGCTAGGGCTCTCACCTGTCCTAGAAGTCATTTGGGATATGGCAGCATCATTCCAGAACTACCTGGGAATAGCACCAGTCAGGGAGCTGGTCTGATGTGAGGCCCTAGGAATAGCCAAGACCTCCTTGATTCTTGGATGTGGAGGACTTGCCTGCTACTTATCCAGGGAAGCCCACCTGGAGCCCTGACCTTGCTCTCCATGCACCGACTCTATTCTCTGCTGGTATTTGCCTCTGCTCTGCTCAGTATTTATTCAGTATCTTGTTCTACTCAGTATTTATTGGCTCAATTGTATTTTTCTCCTCATTTCAGAAATTCCGGGTAGATATGCCTGGCTCAGGCAGTGCCTTCATCCCAACCATCAACGCCATCACGACCAGCCAGGACCTGCAGTGGATGGTGCAGCCCACGGTGATCACCTCCATGTCCAACCCGTACCCGCGCTCGCACCCCTACAGCCCCCTGCCGGGCCTGGCCTCTGTCCCAGGACACATGGCTCTCCCAAGACCTGGTGTGATCAAGACCATTGGCACCACTGTGGGCCGCAGGAGGAGAGATGAACAGGTATAGCTTGGACCAATGGAAAGGAGCCATACTGGTAGCTTTTGGGGCCTCAGAAACACAGAATATTCTTTTGCAGACTTGTAGGGGGCAGGGTTCACATTTTGAGAGCACCAAGGAGATGAGGGAAGGAGATAAGGAACACATCTTCCTCATCACTGGAGGCAGAGCAGGAGAACTGAGAGTCAGGGCTCACTCACGTCCCTTGGAATCTCTGAGTCTCAGTTTTCTCAGCCACAAAATGGGGATCATGCTTCCTATTAGCCAGGACTTGTTGCTGTTCAAGTAAGATCATATGGAAAAGAGTATGTTGTAAGTGGTAAAGTGTCAACAAATGGGAAGGACTGCTATGACCAGCAGACAGCAGTATCCTTCGCAGGTCCTTGGCAGAGGGGCCCAGTCAGCCTTGGCTGTGAGTGTCTGTGGATTAGTCCTGAGCTGTCTCCCACCATGTGGTATAGCCAGGGATCCCGCAGACTGAAAGGCTCGGGCTCTGGGCAGTACTGCCCATGTGACTTCCCACTTCTCAGTGTCCCAGGCCTCCAACTCAAAACAGGAGCCCATTTCCAGGGCCTTGGAAGGCACAGTCCAGGAGTACAGTGACTCTGAGGCCTCAGGATATGTTTGGCTGTGTTAGCTGACAGGGGAGGGTGAGCAAGGGAAGGCCAGACATCAGCCTTTCTTTCTTCAAGGGGCTCATCTTTGAGAGAGAATTAACCTGGATGGGAAGGGAGCCAGAAATGGCAGGACCTCTGCTATTTAGGCTCAGAGGGCCCATCTCTTGTATCCACAGTGAGCCTGGGAAGTGCTCAGACTCCTGGTTTCAGAAGGAGAAATTAGAATCATACCTAATCCCAGAAAGAAGGAAATGAGGCCTTCAAAGAGCACCATCTGTCCCTCTGCACAGATGATGCAGCAAAGGCCCAGACACACCTGCCTGGGGTCACTTGGCAAGTGAGTGGGCAAGTCTGGTCTAGGTCCCAGTTCCCTGAATTCCCTACACAGTGCTTGTTCTTACCAGGATATGCCCACAGGAGTCCAGGAAGGGGAAAATGCTTTAGCAGTAGAATCCCTTTTGAAATGAAATGTTAACCTGATGAACTACTCCAGCGACAGCACTGGAACACTTTCCCATTTCAACCATGCGCTATCTCTACTCTGAGATCCCCAGGGGCCACCATGTAACAATCTAAGGACTTTTCAAACATGATTTCCAGTGGGTAATGGTGGATCTAGTGCCAGTAGTCTCAGGATACTTAGAATTACAGGGATCGCCACTCCAAGAAACTCAGGATCCCTGTTCCTCTGAGGACAAAGCTGTTCATATATACTATGTGTTGCTTTATTCTCTTGATGGTGGCACCACAGTGCAGGGCCACTTGGGAAGGGATGTCTGATAGACACTGTAATAGAGCTCATAGTGGCTTCTACTGCTGGGGCAAGTGGTCAATATGCCCCTCACAGTTGCTTACCGTAATTGCAGCTGTAAATATTACAGTGGCTGTGATCATAATGTCCTCCACGCAGTCCAAGGGACAGAGCTTTATAGTCACTGATGAGCTGGATTCTCCCAGGATATAAACAATCCCTGAATGGGGCCCAGGCTTTTGAGGTAACCTTCTGGGCTACTAGGACAAACACAAGATGTGCTGAACACTCTTGACTGTCTTCTGGGCCTCGCTCATGCCACGTTTAGAAGTTTACATCTGGAAGGGACTTTGGAGACCATCTTTTCTAATTTTCCCTCTACCAATTTTTTTATAGATAAGGAAACTGAGGTCCAGAAAGGTGAGGGGGCCTACCAAGAGTCACATAGTGAGTGAGTGGCAGAGCCAGGACTGGAATTCAACTCTTTTGACCTTCAGCCCAGTGGTTCTGTCACCACACCATTTAGGCGTGCCCTAAGATAATCTGTCTGGAGAATTTCCTTCCTTTTTTGAGAGGGAGGGAGAGAATAAGGAGCATTTTTTATCCCACGTCAGTTGGGAATTCAGACAGGCATCTGGCAGCTTTGAGGAAGCCTGGGCAGTGGCATCCTAGAGCTGTGGCTATTGAGGTTCCTAGCCTGGGGGTCCTTTCTCCAGCTCACTTCTGCCTCCCCAGCCTCCCGCGGGGGAGGAGCCTCTTACCAGGAGCCTGCCCGGGAGGCTACCTGTGTGCCCAGTGGCGTGACTCTGGGGAGGTGGGGAGGGAAGGGCGTGTGTGGTGTGCCGGTGGAAACGTGCTGGTGGCGTTGACACACTAAAGCTGTAACCATGCTGCTCTCGCCACCCCCGAACACTTCCTATGTTGACAGCTCCCACAAGTTGCCTCATGCCTGAACAAATAGGAAAGAGACTTCTGGGCCAATCAGGAGGCCAAAAGTTGTCTAGAAGCAGCCAAGAGGGAAGGGAGGCTTGAAGTAGACCAAAGCCAGCCTTCTTCTTATCTGTGCCTCATCAGTAAGGGACTTGGGGGGCTTGCTAGACCTAAAGGGATTCCTGGTGGCTCTTTTGTGGTGATCAGCTGTGGGGGCAAGTGGCCAGTATCCTCCTCACAGCGCAGCAAGGCCACAAGGCTCTCTTGGTAACTGTTGGGCTCAGGTCAAGACAGGTTTAGGAGCAGCAAGTATTCAGAGCCTTAGCCAAGTGGCTTCATGACCTCAGCCAGGCCACTAGGTCACTTCAATGTGGACAGCCATTGGATTGTCCTCGCTGATGCTGTGTCCTGCTTTGGTATTCAGAACATCACAGCAACAGACCTCTGGGGCTACAGGGAGCATCCTGGGACTCTGACCTGGGTTCAACCCAGACAGTGGCACCTGCTGACATGAGGTGGCCGGCAGTCGAGGCAGCATCCCTCCATGGGGCAGCTTTTCTCCCTTCCTCCAAAAGTGGCTTCAGCTTTTCCCCCATGTCCCTTGTGGGTGGGCCAAGATCTTATTCCCCTTGGAATCTTGTAAGCCTCCAATCTAATGCTGGGTCACATAGTAGGTGGAAAGTCAGTGTCTAATAAATGAATGGGATGGTATTTACATTGCCCCACAGCCATTTCCTGGTGTCACCTCTGCTAGAGAGGAGCATCAGGCCACAGTTCTGGAAGAGCTCTATGTAACCAGAGGATTGGCCCTGCTTAGTACAGTGGAGATTTTGCCCTCTGGTGTGAGTGATAAGTCTCTAATCATCCTCTTTGAAGGAGCTAGATCCCAAGCTCTTTACAGGGGCATCATTCTTTTGTTCACAGAGAAATCTCAAGCCCCTAGAACAGGGTCTGGTTGTAGAAGCAGGTCCTGTGTGTTGAATGAATGGATGTGGTGGGCAGGGGGATTTAACACGCCGGGGCTCTTCCTCCTCTCGCACATCTTATTCAGCCTAGTACTTTGCCAGGGAGTCCCTGGGGTTGAACTGTGAGCAGCTGGCACTCCAGGGTAGGCAGAGGAAGTTGGGAGTGGAGTGGCACCCTTAGCCCTCCCACTGGTAACAACAGAACAATCCCCCCGGGTGGTTATTGCCTGTGTGAGGACTTTGGGCCCAGCTACTTAACCAAATGGGGATAATGAGGCTTGCAGAGCAGGCAGAGCTGTGGGGAGGAATAATTAGCAGGCTTTGGAAGAAGCTGCTTAAGTGGGTGGGGCCAGGCCTGGCTGGCAGGTGAGGGCTTTCTTGGGGAAACATCCACAACTCTGTCTCTCTGGCCTGGGCACTGAATCAGGGCTGACGTGACAAATGCTGCCATCGTACCTAGCCAGTGAATCCCTGACCCGCTGCTGCTCTGTTCTCCCTTTAAACACAGACATTACCTTCCAAGGCAGATTCAGCGCTCCCAGGCAGCTAAACATCAGTGAGCTGCGTCTGCTGACCTCTGAACCCAGCTACACTCTTGCCCTCCCCCACCTCCCCATTCCAGAAGGGCTTCTTGCCTTATTTAAAATATAGTTTTTAAAAAATGCTGTTAGCCATTTACCCTATTCTAATCACAATACTTGACCTTGGCCTTTAGCTGTCTCCTGAAGAGGAGGAGAAGCGTCGGATCCGGAGGGAGAGGAATAAGCTGGCTGCAGCCAAGTGCCGGAACCGACGCCGGGAGCTGACGGAGAAGCTGCAGGCGGTGAGGAGCTTTGCGTGGGTTGGGAGCACTTCTTTGTGGGCACAGCAATAGCTGTGGAGATAGAACACCCCTTCCTTTGACACTGTGCTGAATGAAAAAAGAGAGAGGGAATGGGCTGACCTTTGGCACCAGCCAGAGCCTAGAGAACACTCTTGGACCTAGCACCTTTTTTACTCAGTATCTGAGTGTTCTCTGCTCTCAGAACTTCTGGGGTTCCTGGGCAAGGGATGGCAGTGGGTGTTGGTCCCGACCTGCCCGCTCCAGGTATACTTCCCAAGGTCCCAGCCTCCCTTATGCCTACCGACAGTAGGAGTGGCCCATCCTGGCTCAAACACTCTGTTTTGGGTGGGGGTGGGGAGGCTGTCATGATGGAGATTGGTCATGTGCCAGCTGAGTTGTATTTCAACTTGGGGTTTTCTCATATCCTTTGGGGGCAGGAGGGTTCCCTACCTCTATCATGAGCCTGAAGCTGTGGTCGTGGGACCTCATTCTATCCTTGTGAGTCACTCCTCCATACTGTCTAATTGCCCATGACCTTGCCCTTCCCTCTCATAAGCTTGAGCTGACTGCTGCATAACTTCCTCTGGAGCCTAGACTCACAGGAAGGGCAATGTGCCATGTGGAGGAAGCCCAGAGCCAGGGCTCAGTTTCCCAGGTGAAATGTTTTCAAAGTGAGATGAGAAAGACTCTGACAGTGGTCCTCACAATCACTGGCCAGGATGGGGGCCTTGGAAAACATCCCATCACTTTTATGTAAACCTCCCAGGTACCAGCCACCTGCTTAAGCTTCCCTTTGTCCATCCTACAGCCCTCACTGTGGGGTATCAAATGTGTACTGCGTGAATTCTGTGATGCCCATAGTAATGTCCCAGGGAAGATGAGTGGGAGCTCTCCATCGGGTGAGGTGAGCCTGTGAGTGATCCGCACTGGCTGGGAGACTCCCTCCCAGGAGCCCTCCCACCACTAACCTTATCCTGTGGGCGCTTCAAGGAACCCCAGAATAGCCTGGCCCCTGAGGTGCCTCTGCTTTCTTCCCCTCCTCCCAGGAGCCTCACACCCTACTCCCCCACCTCCTCCGCCCCCTGACCCAGCCACCCAGAGCCACATCCTCTACAGGAAGCCTCTCAGAAGCTCATGACGTTTGTCAGACCCTTGAGACAGATGGAAACTTTTTTTCACTCCGGAATATGCTGTGCTCTGCTTAATGAAGCTCTTGCCCGTATCTCCTCATTTGTGAACAGGAATCTGTGTTAGGGAAAAAGTAGGCAGGAGGCTGGTGATACACACCTTTTCCTCTCCTATCGCCGCTTCCTCCATGGGCATCAGCTCACTCCTGCCTCTCTGGCTTTGTGTGACAGAAAGGGGCTGAGGTCTTTGCAGGGTGACCCTGGCATTCTCAGAGGTCCTCTCGAGTGATCAGGTTCCTCTGTCAAGCACAGTGGCTGAACTGAATGTTCTCTGAGGGTTTGGGGAGTCCTAAAACATGTGCTGTAGAAATTGGAGGAAAAAAAGGGAGGAGGAGCTGTGATGATCCTGCTGGGACTGGTTGAGCACTTATCACAAGCCAGGCACTGTGCTAGGCGCTGACTATATCTCCACTTTGGTGCAGCCTAGGGTTTAGCACCTGTACATCCACAGGTGAGCTGGCTTGGGGCTGAGGAGGTAGAGAAGGAGAGATGGGTGGGGCCGCATTCTCTGAACAACTCTATTACCCACCCTTCAGGGGTCCCAGGGCGGTCAGGCCACCAAGGCAGTGGGGCACAGTAGGACAAAAACTCTGGAGGCAGATACATTAGGAATCAAATCTGGGCTACCCTACCTTCTAGCTGTGTGACATTAGGCCAGCGGTTCTCAACTTGTGGGTCGCCACCACAGGAACTGTATTAAAGGGTTTCGGCATTAGGAAGGTTGAGAACCACTGCTTTAGGCAAATTACAAAACTCTGAGCCTGGGTTTTCTCATCTGCAAAACGGGTTGATGATAACATCTGCTTTCAAAACTGCTGGAGGATTGAATAAGATAATCTATGAAATGCTTAACACAGTGTTTGGCGCAAAGTAGGTGCTCAATTATGGCAGCTACAGTTATTGCACTCCTCCTGCAAGCCTACTTTCCTTCTTTTGAAATAAAAGGAATCTTGAGCCTCTACGTGACTCAGAACCACTGGGGTTTGTGGCCAGGTGTGTGAGCTGGCCGCTTACAGTCGTTTGAGGACATTGTTTATTTTCCCCTTCCTGTCTGCATCGGAACCACCTCTCAGCAGGTCCCTGGCAGGTAGCTGTTCCTCATATCCCTCTCTTTCCCTTGCAGGAGACGGAGGAGCTGGAGGAGGAGAAGTCAGGCCTGCAGAAAGAGATCGCTGAGCTGCAGAAGGAGAAGGAAAAGCTGGAGTTCATGTTGGTGGCTCATGGCCCTGTTTGCAAGATCAGCCCCGAGGAGCGCCGATCGCCCCCAGCCCCTGGGCTGCAGCCCATGCGCAGTGGGGGTGGTGCAGTGGGTGCTGTGGTGGTGAAACAGGAGCCCCTGGAAGAGGACAGTCCCTCGTCCTCATCAGCAGGGCTGGACAAGGCCCAGCGCTCTGTCATCAAGCCCATTAGCATTGCTGGGGGCTTCTATGGGGAGGAGCCCCTCCACACTCCCATCGTGGTGACCTCCACACCTGCTGTCACTCCAGGCACCTCGAACCTCGTCTTCACCTATCCCAGTGTGCTGGAGCAGGAGTCGCCCGCGTCACCCTCTGAGTCCTGCTCCAAGGCTCACCGCAGAAGCAGTAGCAGCGGGGACCAGTCATCAGACTCCTTGAACTCCCCCACTCTGTTGGCTCTGTAACCCAGTGTACTCTCCTCCCCAGCTCTGGAGGGGGTCCTCATCACTGCCTCCTTCCCAGGGACCAGCACCTTCAAATGCTCCAGGGCCATGAGGGCAAGAAGGAGACCTGCCAGGGAGCTTTGGGGGCTCTGGGGGACCCAGGTGGGACTTGGCAGTGAGGTGCTGGAGGACTTGGTTTGATCTCTTGGAAGCCCTGGGACCTCCTGTCTCATTTATCTTGCAAGCAAATCCTGTTTCTTGAAAAGCCTTGGAGAACTTGGTTTGGTGGACTTAGACATCTCTCTGGCTTCTGAAGAGCCTGAAGCTGGCCTGGACCATTCCTGTCCCTTTGTTACGATACTGTTTCTGGAGTGATGGTGTCCTTCCCTGCCCCACCAAGCATGCTCAGTGCCTTTTGGTTTCACCTTCCCTCCACTTGCCCTTTCCCTCCCCTAGTGTCAATTTCACTCTCTCTTGGTTTTTATGAAATTTGCCATGACATTTCATCTGGGTGGTCTGAATATTAAAGCTCTTCATTTCTGGAGATGGGGCAGCAGGTGACTCTTCTGCTGGGGCTGACTTGTCCAGAAGGGACAGTCAAAGTGCAATACTGAACCTTACCTACCCTGACATTTCCCAGTGTACCAGCATCTCCAGAACTACCAGCAGGGCTCCCTAAGCTCTCAAGGAGATGCCACTGTCACTGGGAGGCTCAGAGGACCCTTCTTCCCCACTCTTGGAGACGGCTTTTGGAGGAGCAACTTGGCCAGAAGACAGGGTGTGAGAGAGACAGCAGGGCACTGGTTGGGTTTGCCAAACGCCTAATTACCAGGCCAGGAATAGTGCCAACAAAGCCACATGGGTGTCCTAGCCAGCTTCCCCTCACCTGGTGTCTTGAGCAGGGCGTCTCCTGTAATTACTGCCTCACCATTCTGCCCCTGGACCCTTCTCTCCAGATGAGGGAGGTGACCCTCCCTAGGAAATACACATGGCTCCAAGTCCCTGCTGGGCTCCACCCTTCCCCCACTCTGGCTCTCAGGGTGACGCCACCCATGGAGATTTAATGGGAGCGTGGGCCTGGACCCTTCCCAGATTGCTGCTGGGTGCCCTTCCCCAAGCCTCAAGGAGCATTTGCCCAGGATGGGAAGGCACAGGAGGCTGGAGGGTGCCACCACCGTTGGAGTGATGTTTGCAGCAGTAGCCCCAGCCCTGCCTGGGCCTTTCCTGCCCTCTGTGGTCATCTGCCACCTGCTGGATCAAGTTTTTTCTCTTTTATACTCCTCTACCCCCAACCCAGTGTGCTCTTTTGGCTCAGTCAGCAAGCTATGAACAGCTGGCCTGAGCTGTGGCTTAATGTGCCATTCCTGGTTGTCTGTTGAATTTTTCCGGCTGCTGAAATCAGAGATAGAATGTGTTGCTTCCCATTGCAGGAGCAGCTCCCTTCCCAGTTTGGGGAGTGGGGAAAGAGTTCCCCTGGCTTACAATTAGAGCCTGGCTCAGCAGGGTCCCTGCCTCCCATTACTCTGAGCCTTTCCTCCTTAGGGCGTGGCTCCCACTGAGCTTCCTGTCATACAAGGTCTTGACATGTGTCCTGGGAGCAGCTCCAGCCCAGCACTGGAGGCTGCTGGGCTAGTGCTCTGCAGTAGACTCTGCTGCTAGTGATTCAACTCGAGAGATCATTGCTGGCTGGAGAGATCAGTTTCCAAGTCTGACTCTGGGGAGAACAGTGACGTGTTCACACAGCTGTTCCCTTACACCAAGGCCACACGTGCTTCTCATTATTTAATGACCATTTCCCACTTTCATGCATTAGACATGTAGAGTGGAATAGCCGTATGCTTAAAATATATGGTCCAGCAGGACTGGCGTGATGTATAAAGGGTAGGCCACGCAGAGAGAGGAGATGAAAAGAAAAAGGATTTTGTTCAAAATACTTTGAAAATGTTATTTCCCAGCATTCCTTGGCTGTGAGGCTGCCCTCCCAGTTCCCCAGCGGCTCTGGGAGGGGCTTTTCTAAGAAGATCAGGCAATTGGGTTTCTGGCTTCAGATGAATCAAAGAAATAGAATTAGCCAGGGACAGCAGGAGATGGGCAAAGAAACCTGGGTGCACTCACCTCTGAAAGGCTTAATCATCTCATGTGGTATTTGTAGCCAAGTGGGAACTCTTGTTTTTTGTGTATAGAGATATTTCTTAAATGAAGCTGCTTTCTGGTCTTTTATTTCTAAAAGCCGCCTTTATACATACCCCACTTTGTGTCGCGCGCATCCGAATGCGGGTCACAGTCTGTGACTTACGGTCGGGCTGCACATTCCTGAGACAGAGCTTGGCTTCAGTTCAGATTTCAAGCTGTGTTGGGACCAGTGGAAGGCAAAAATCCAGCCAATCCATAGGATTTTAAGAGGCCTCTAAGCTGCATTCCCTTTAAGACCCTCTGGCTTGGTCCTAGGAGGTTGTTCCGTTTCCCCAAAGCCAGAGGTTATCTGGGGAAGGCCACACGTTCACACTAAAGCCATGAGCATATACCCTGTTTATTTCCTGTTGGCTTGCTCTCCGAGTTCATTCTCTTTTCTCTCTCACACGCACACCCTTGTTCAAAAACACCTGGCCCGTTGCTTTCTTCTCCAGGGCCTCAGCTAAAGAAGCAGCTGCGGTGGAGATGCCTCTGTGCTTGGGTTAGGAACTGCTGAACTTCCCCGGGTTCCTAGCAGTGAGGCAGTTGGTATGGACTCTGGTTGGGCTGCAGGCAGCTCTGGGATGGCTCAGGGCAGGCACTCCTTGATCAGCTAATCCAGTGTAAAACACAGTGCTCTTGGCCACCTGGCTGGCTTTTCTGGGAACAGTCCTCTCCCAAACTGGGACAGCTGCTGACACAGAAAAGAGAGGGGGGCTCAGGTGAAGCCTAGGGAATTGCTGGAGTCAACTCCAAGGAGAGAAATCGTTAGGAGGCTTTTAGAAAGAGTTAAACATTGTCCTGTCTGTGATAGAGGCCAGGGGTATCCACTGTGGCCAGTCACACAAGCATCTCAAAGCCAAGAGCTTGGGGAGCTGCTTCTCTTTCTCAGGCTTTGGGGAAAGGAGGCTCCCTCTGCTCCCACCGGACCCCAAGTGTAAGGATGAGTCAAATGGTCTGGACCATCAGGACTGTTTGCTCTCTTTTTGTTGATTGACCAACAGTGCTCCTTGCAGGTTGATTTCTTTCCCTGATCAGACATTATCTTTCTAACCCTTTAAGAAGAAAAAGCAGCAGCAGCAGCAGCTACTGTGTGCTGGGCACTGTATTAAGGCATCTATCTATCTCCTTTTCAGGATGAGACTAAGGGATGAGGGCATCCCTTTATAAAAGGTCTCCAAGTAATGGATAGACAAAAATACTTGGAGGTGAGGCCTTCAGCCTAAAGTTGTTCTCAAAGACCCACCCTCTACAATACATCTCCAAACTTCTACCCCACCACTTGCTCCTGTGCACTCCTCAGCTGGTTGGAAGAGTAACCTGAGTACTTATAGAATTTGTAGACCCATAGGATATGTGGTGTGTATAACCTTCTTTAAAAAACTTAAGGGGTGTTGCTACATTCTGCTTGTTGAGTCTTTTTGGCATTCATCTTAAAAGCCAGCATCTCACTATTTATTGACAGGTTGGTGTGTGTGTGTGTGCATGTGCACACATATGTATACATTTTCAGGTGTGCTGTGTCCTTCTGTGGCTTTTTAAAGGAAACCTAGTCATCCTGCTACTAATGTGGCATCTTCTCATGCTTCCTGTGTTTTGGCCATACACAAGAATGGATTTTAATTTTTCTAGTGCTGATAACATGTTCAAGAGGGGCCAGATCAAATTTTGAGGGGAGGGGGTATAAGAAAGGGAGAGGGAGAAGAAATTGACAATTATTTTATTATTTATTTTAAATGTTTACATCTTTTTTGTGTTCTATCAAGCCTGAATAGAAACCGATAGCATTAAAATACTCGGTTCCTCTCTCTTGCTTCCTTTTTAAAAAAAGATTTGGGATAATGACGCTTTTTTTTTTTTAAGTGATTTGTGACTTGTGCTGTATAAATTGTATAGAAAGGTTTTGTGTCTGAAGATGGGTTGTCATTCCTCTGGGGACAATGGTCACCAAGAAATCTATATTGTAAGAGAACTCAATGAAAGATACCATTCTGTTTCTGAAAAGTTATTTTCTCTGTATGATTAAAAGTTTATTCCATTTATTTTAGTTTGTGTTTACTTGATTTTGAGGAAGAAAATATTTGACTTTGTACAAAGAATAGGTATCAGGGTGTCTTTTCTGCAGTGGGAGATGTATATATAGTATTTTGGTGTATAGTGGAAAATCATAAAGTTTGTGCATTTGTATTTGAGATAAATCAATGATGTGGAGTGAAGTCTGCCATAAGGTTCTGCAGGCAAACGAATTGTACAAGGTTTCTATAGCTCTTTGGGGAATTTAATTACCTTTCTGGGCACTTTTTTTCTGTTTTAGGTTTTTTTTTTTAAGTAATGGTAAAATGGTCCCATTGGAGCATCTCCTAAATAGATCTCTCCAGGCAGAATCACAAGCTCAAAAATCTTTGTATAATTTTGAAAATTGAGGAGTAGCTCTGTCCTGAAGCATCTCTGGTGGTGTTTTTTATTGTTGTTTTGTTTTTGTTGTTTTACCGTATGTAATACAAGCCTACAGTATTTGCACTAAAGAAAGCTTGTTAGGAAAAGCTTGCTGCTATGGAAGAAAGAACATATTAAAACTTTTTTTCCCTTGCGATTTTGTTGTTCTTGTTAGCTTTTCCACTTTTAGTTGAGTAGCATTTTGTAGAATAAAATGAATTAAGATCGAAGAGCCTCTGATGGTTGGTTTATTCCACCTTTTCTTCCCATCTCTCCTGTCACTTCTCTTTTTCTTATTTTCCTCTCCTCCTCTGGCTCTCGTGGGTGAAGTTGGTCTCTGCTGGTGGCAGGGAGGGTGGAGGGAGATGAGCGGTAGGAAAGGGCTCGATTAGAAACTGAAAACCGTGAGGGGAGCTGTTGGAGGGCATTAGAGCATCTCCACCCCTTTCTCTTTCATTCTTCTTTCCTCTTTCAGCCCCAAATCCTGTTTTCTACTTCTCAGGGCTTAGTTCTCAGCCAGTTGCCAACTACTACGAAGGTGTAAACCAATTAAAGTGTAAGGTGCTATCCCTTGCTTGGAGTATTTTGTTTGAACAAGTCGACTCTGGAAACTCCAAAATGTTCAAAGAACCAATTAAATGTATGGCCAGAGTTCTCATGGTGGTCAGATAAGATTGTGTGCAGGAAAGGGCTTGGAGAACAACTGAGGTGTGAAAATAAGTGGGACGATCACATTTCTAGACTTCCTTTTAGAAAAGTCGCATGTTGTTAGGTGTGGAGGTCTTAAAGCACCAACCCAGGCCCTACTGTCCTATAGTCCAGGAAATCTGGGTGTTCTGGGGTGTTCTTTCCTTGTGCGTACATGGTAGGGAAGCAAAACTGTCATTAGTTAATGCCCATAGTGGTGGGCAACTGGCTGAGACTTAGCCCTGGAAATTCCACCACTTGATGCAATGTGCTTTAGACAAGCTCAGTGTACAGGCCTCATTCTCTGGAGGAACCAAAACAGTGAACTGGGAGTCAAGGCCCAGGATCTTAGGATTGGTCCCATTGCTCATTGGCTGGTGAGGTTTGGACAAAGTTATTTCACTTCTCAGAGCCTTAGTTTCCTCATCTTTAAAGGGGCAGGGTAACCAGAGCATTATTGAAGCACCTCATTTAGGAGGGATAACAGTATCTTTCCCTTTTTCTTTTAAGTGAGCTCAGAGTATTAGGGAACAAGGCCACTTAGAAGTCTTGGCCTCATAACGCCCTCTTCTGCCTGAGCGGACAAGAAAACACGGGAAGAATCTGGGGTGTTTCAGTGGTACCTGTACCTTCCTGAGCAACTGACGTGCTTCCTTGTGGTGTACGGGTCAAGGAGGCAGACGCTGAGGGTGTTCGCACCCGGCATCTCTGGATTTCAGGGGCTGTGTTCTCCAGACAGGAGCGTGTGCTCGTGTTTTATGCTCGCCTCTCATGCCTAGGCACTTCCATAACATTTTTCATCTTCCAGTAACACTTCAAAATCCACATGGTTTGTTTAAATTTCCACCTCTTCCCCCAGATGGCAATTAGGGAGGTTGACGAGTGCCAGATACTTATTAGACGGAGTCATTCACTTGTCTGTGCAGCTAGAAATGCGTTAGTGGCCTCCAGGCAGCTTTTCAATCTTTTACTGAGAAAAGCAATAAGGGGAAACCTCCATTGGGTTCTCAAGCGTAAGAGGATGTATTGAAGAAATTTTGTAGCTACCTATAATTTTAGGCTGTCTTGGTCCAAACCCATCCAGTGGCCTGTGTTGATGATAAACTGTATTGATTACACTTTTAACACATTTGCAATTTCAAGGATTAAGCTGAGTTCTCTTCTTCAGGAAAGACGTCTTACCAAGGGATTCCTGGGACAGTTCCCTTTTGCTGGACCTATTAGTTCCCCAAGGGAACACAACTTTGTCCACCACTATGTAAGAGAAAAGGCATTTCTCCTGGAGCTGGTTTTTTCCAACATGTTGAGCAATAAGGCCATGGAGGTGAAGGCATATGAGAAGGTATGAAGTGCTGAAGTTAGGAGGAAACTTAAGTAGTCAAAACCCATAGACCTGGGTTATAAAATTGACTAATGCAACTTGATTATAGGATAGCCATTGGGCCTTGGGCTGCAGTGCTAGATCTGACATGAAGGGTGTGATTTTCCTTTTGGCCCTGTGTGTTTAAAGGGTGGATGAGACACTTGTGCATAAGTAGCCCAGCCTGGCCCAGCCCCCAGCTAGGAGGTCTAAGTTCGGAAGGGGCCTGATGGCCTTTCGGGACAGCAGTGCACCTGACCCAGGATATCGCTGTTGCACCTGCTCTTGTTCTCGCTGGCAGAGAGTCTGTTGCTCCCTGAGAGACAACAAAAGGACTGTTTCCTGAGAAGCTGTGAGCTGTTAGGACAAGTTCACCCAACCTTCTCTCCAGCCAACTTCTGCTCTTGCCAAACCTGCTTGGAGTAGAGAAAACTGTTCACCATGACCAGCCACCCGGCAGATCCCCTTCCTTCCTCTTCATTAGGCCCCTGGCAAACAGACACCACAGCAAAGCAAATCTATAGTCCATCCATAGTCTGTGAGCTGTGGTCCCTGGAAAGTTCCACTCAGTTAAAGGAAAAATAAAACCTACCTCAGGCTCCACCTCCGGAACTGGGAAGTCTTTAATCAAACAAAACACCTTAACAATCCTTGATGTAAGCCAAAGGGGAAACAGACTGAAATACAGACACTCAGCGATGGCCTTGTCTGTCACGATGTTCAGCCAAGATAAGGACACTGAGGAAAGGGCCCTGCATAGACACAGGGACCTCCCCCACTTTCTCCAAAGGCACAATACAGGCTGCTGTGGGACCTTCAGATGTGTTGCTGTTCTCGAAGATAGCACTGCCTTGTTCTTTAGGACATTTGGAAAGTATTCAGTATCAGTATTGTTTTTATTGTAGTAGAATTAATGCACCATAAAATTAACCATCTTAAAGTGAACAATTCGGTCGCATTTAGTACCTTCACAATGTTCTACAACTGCCACCTCTAGCTCCAAAACATTTCATCACCTCAAAGAGTAACCACATGCTTATTAAGTAGTTTCTGCCCTGTCCCCCTCTCCTAGTCTCAGGCAACCAATAATCTGCTTTCTGTCTCCATGGGTTTCTATGTAGCTAGTATTTTTGAGAATCCCCATGCTTCTACATTTTAATCTTTTTTTTTTTTTGAGATAGCTTCTTGCCCTGTTGCCCCAGGTAGAGTGCAGGGGCATCATCACAGCTCACAGCAACCTCAAACTCCTGGTCTCAAGTTATCTTCCTGCCTCGGCCCCCCAAGTAGCTGGGACTACAGGCACACACACCGAGCCTGGCTACCAATGCTTCTACTTTTTGAACTAAAAAATAACCATGAAACATGAGCATAAATAAATTCCAAAACTAATAGCTGTCAGTGGCATGGTTTCCTCCTATTTTAGCACCGCATACCTTTTCATATGCCTCCACATATACGGCCTTGTTTAATAACCCAAGACACAAGTGTCACTGAATGTGTTGGAAAACATCAGCTCCGGGAGAAATTCCTTCTCCTTTACTCAGCAGTGTTTTGGTACACTGGCAAACAGTCACCACCTTGATGCGGGGCATAAGGCATAAGGCATGCATTCATTTCTCAAATACAGATGGAACCAACCCAGAAAGACAGACTTCATTTGCTGATGAAAACACCTTTTTCACATTGTAAACATAAAACAACCACATTTTTAAAATGAGTGTGCAGATGGAGACTGTTACCATCATATTCTTGCAAATAAGAAGGAGGAAACATTCATTCAAAAATATTTTGTGTCCCTCCTAAGGGCATGACGCTGCCAAAACACTAGGACACAGTTATGTAAGACACAATGTGTACAACCGTTAGATATCAAGTATCTCTTTGCTTCAGAGTCAGACATGTTCATTGAAAACATCAATAATCTATGCTCACGGAGGTTATAATCTGGTCAGGGTGGAAGGACATGGAACATGCACATTTTGGCCTGTGGCTGTTAAGGGGATTTTAGAGAAGATTCCGTGGAGGGAAGGGCCCTGAATTGGAGCCTGGAAGGGGAAGTGGAACATTTATAGAGAGAGTGGACAGCAGGCGTGCCTGGCTGAGAACAACCTGAGCTGAGATGCAAGGAAGGAATGAGGCTTTGCGGGTTGAGGAGGGAGCCTGAGTGTCCTGAAAATTGGTTGATCTGGAGATGATGGAAATTTCAGCAGCTGTCTTGAGGGCCTCAAATGACATCTTGAATCTTTCTGTAGTCAGTCAATTAACACTGCATATGGTGGGGGAGGGGGTACCTGTTTGTGCCAGACACATCCTCAGCGCTGGGGAGACAGATAGGATAAGGAGCCCTAGTGCCCCATGAGGATAAGGAATGATAAATTCACAAAGTGTCTCAGAGAGCTGCATAAGGTGTAAGGGTGCTGTGGATGCAGGTATCAATGAGATGTCCCTTAATCTGGGAGTGGTAGGGAGGGCTTCCCAGAACCAGCAGCATTGAAACTGAGACCCCCAAAATAAACAGAAAAATGAGAACTTTATTCTGGGTACTGGGAGCTTCCAGGGGGACAGCCAAAGGGGGGCAGGGTGACACAGCCACAGTCTCACTCTACAGAGATTAATGTGCAGGGCAGGTGGAGTCAATGCTGGCAGCAGAATGGAGTGGCGAGAAGGTAGAGGCCAGGAAGCAGGAGGATCTGGGGTGGAGGGTAACGTGGGAAGCCCAGGACCTGAGTTTAGGTCCTGAGGTTCCCTTCTGAGCACGTTACCACCACGAGGAGCATGGGGATTTGCTGCAGTGCACACAGGCTGTGCTGCAGTGAAAAGGCCACCTGCAGGGAGCGAGGGATGGGCACCCAAACTGGGAATTTCTTCTAGAGCAAATCTTACTACCTGGAGTATTGGTGCCTCCATCCATTCAGGTTCCCCCCCTGCCCTGGGCCTCAGCCCTGTGTGTTTTCCTGATCAGTTCTCTCTTTTATTCCCCAAAAGGGCTCTCCTCTTTGCTCAGACCTTCGCCAGCCCCCTCAGTTTCCACAGTGATGTCACCTCCCATTGCTGGGAAAATGGAGGCCATCTGACAGGGATCTCCTTCATCTCCCATCACTTGGTCCAGGAGCTGATCACCTGTCTCCTGCCCCCTAACCTCCTTCTGCTTGACAAGGTTGCCCCTCCTGCTGCCCAGGCCTCCCCGCAGCTCGGGCCCCGCCATGCTCTCTCTCCTCAGGGACCCCTTCAACCAGCTCCCTCCTCCTCTTGTCTTGTACCTGACTCTACTTCTCTGAGGGCCCCTTCCCATCAGCACCGACCTCTCACCCATCTGGGAAATGACAAAGCCCTCCCCTCACCCCATCCTACAGTCGAGAGTCCTGAAAGAGTTATCTCTACTTCCCCACCTCCCACTCTTCTCTCAGCCCACTCATGTCTGCTTCCACCCCTACGGCCCCGAGACTCTGCACTTCCTTGTTACAAAATTCTACAGACGCATCTCAGCCTTTCTCGTCTCTGGTAGCTGCGCAGATGGGCCCTGCCAGCCACTCCTGTGAAATCCACTCTTCGTGTCCCTGCCTGTCTTCTCCCCTTCAGTGAACCCCACCACCACATCCTGCCTGTTCCCAAATGGAATGTCGCATCTGGCCCCACTGCCACCATCCTGGTATAAGCCCCGCCATCTCGTACCTGGACAACCACAGTCACCCCAGTCCCCACCATGCAGCCAACACATCAAAGTGATTATGGTGCTCATGGCCTATTTCCCACTGCTGCGGGTCCTGGGGCCCAGGGATTGTTTTAGGATTTAAATGTGAAGACTATGACAGACCATTGTTGTCGCTTTTAATACCTTTTCTATACATTTTCCTTAAAAGATTGGTAGGCTTTCAATCTATCAGCTTTTAGTATGTTTTTAAAAATTAAATCATAACTGTATACATTAATGCATGTATGGGGTACAATGTGCTGATTTTACACACAATTTGGAATGCTTACGTCAAACTGGTTAACACAGCCTTCACCTCACTTACGTAATGGTTGTGTTAAGACATTTAGACTCTACTCTTAATAGATTTGACATGTACCCTTGCAATATACACCATAGGGGAGGTCCTACTAATTACCCTCCAAAAGCCACAGTAAAGATCTGGAGTAGACATCATTTTAACACCACCTGGGAATGAACACAGGGTGACTCGAAGAGATTAAATCCAAACACTCTGTGCTAATCACACCAAACTACCAAGTGGATGTGGTGTGAAGCCCTCTGGATATATATTTGAGGAAATCTCTTCCCAGGGTCCTAAAAAGGTCACCCTTCCTTTCTCACGTAACACCTTTGTTCTCTGGGACCGCAAAGGGAGGATGGAGGGTCAGGATCCATGACTGACTTCCTTCCTCCCCTGTTTTCTCTCTGGCCTCCTCCTCACCATCCTCCAGACTAAAAATCTGGGGCTTCTCTTCTTTAGATAAAACTCAATTCCATCGGGCCTGCCTTTGATTACCTAAAAGAGGGAGTTGAAGACATCCAGAACATCCCTTTTCTTCATGAAGACTCCCTTTCAAGATGATTGGCTGGCTGAAACAATCTTGTTGTGGATGTGGGAAGCTTAATATTCCTTATCTCTTTCTCTGCATTTTTTCCTTTGATGATCCTGATCCTAATCCCTAGACAAGTAGTTGTTTGAGCTGACCAGGAAGAAAGTGATGTGCAAAAGAGAAATGCAATTCATCCTATTTTTCAAAATAAGATCCTGTTTACATCACGAAGGACTTCCTATTTTGCTTAGGGTAAGTCCAAAATGTGTAAGACAGTCCTTCTGGCCCTAACTGCTGTTTATCTCTCCAGCTTCTTGCTCTCCACAACCACCACACTGGACTTTCATGAGTTCCCTCAGCACATGCTGCTCAGGAGCTTCCTACAAGCTTTAGTGTAGTCTGGAAAGCTCTTTGCCTCTATCTTTAATTGACCAACTCCTGTTCATTTCTCAGGTCTTGATTTAAAGATCACGCACTGTCTCGGGGAGGATTTTCCTGGCCCATAACATCCTTCGGAGCACTTGTGGTTAATTATTAATAATTAATTATTTATAATGATGTAAGCACTTCTGCTCCTCCTTGGAACATCAGCTGCAGGAGGGAAAGAACTGTGCCTGGTCTGTCTGCCTGGAACCTCTAATTAGGCCATCATAATCTCTAATCTGGATTAGGGAGATGAGCCTCTAAAATGTGAATCTGCTTAAAACCCTTGTCAAGGAGCTTGAAGTCAAGCTCCCCTACGTAGCTCCCCAAAGCCTGCACCATCTGACCACATCTCTCCTGCCTCCCTCCTCCTCTACCCTTCATTTAGATCGAAACATCTCTCAGGCCCTGTCAACTAAAATAGCCCACAGAAGCGATTAGAGGGGCGGAACCTCTTGCCGACAAGTCCCCAGATATGCTACCCTCATTTTCCAGTAGCGACAACCTTCCTCTGCCCGCCCGTCAGCTCTCAGCTGAGAGGGAGTGCTTACTGGCCTGCCCGTTTTGTCCACCCATCCCCACTCCAGGTACCAGGAGCTATGCTAAGTGCTGAGGAAACAGTGGACAAGACAGACCTGCCCCCAGTCTCCTGAGGATCCTTACCTGAGGCTGAGTTAGGTGTCTCTCCTCTGGGTCCCCTGGCTCTCTGTGAAAGAGAGAATGGGCTGGGCTCAGTGGCTCACACCTGTAATTCTAGCACTCTTGGAGGCTGAGGCAGGTGGATCGCCTTGAGCTCAGGAGGTCAAGACCAGCCTGAGCCAGAGAGAGACGCTGACTCTAAAAATAGGTGAGAGCTGTGGCAGATGCCTATAGTCCCAGCTACTTGGGAGGCTCAGACAAGAGAATCACTTGAGTCCAAGAGTTTGAGGTTGCTGTGAGCTATGATGCCATAGCACTCTACCAAGGGTGACAAAGCGAGACTCTATCTAAAAAAAAAAAAAAGGGGAGCGAGAGAGTGACTGACTAATGGATATGAGGTTTTCTTTTGGGATGATGAAAATAATTTAGAACTATGAGGCAATGTTGCATAACATTGTGAATATACTAAATACCACTGAATTGTCCACGTTAAAATGTTAATTTTATGTTATGTGAATTTTGTATCAGAAAGAAAGAAGAAAATAAAGAGAGAGAATGACAGAGAAAGAAAAAAAAGGAAGGAAGAAGGGGGCAGGGGGAAGGAAGAAGGAAAGTAAGAAGGAAGGAAAGAAAAAGAAAGAACGAGAAAATGGAGGAACTTGAAGTTAGAGAGAGGGGTGGGCTGTGGGCTGTGAGGGGTTTGTGACATCTCAGTGACTCCTCTGACTCTGGGGCTCACTGGTCTTCTCTGACAGGAGAAAGGGCCTCCCAGGGCCACCTGTTTCTTCTCTGGGTAGGGGTGAGCTTGGACTCCTGGTCTCTGGCCCCTGTATGTACCAGAGCACTGTGCAGGAACATCACAAGCTTCTCAGACACAGGGACTAGGTGAGACCCAGAGCCTTCCTGCATGGGGCAGAAGAGGGATGCTCCATCAAGCTTCTGGGCCAAGAGTCAGGCCTCAAAAGCAATGGTGAGTTAAGTATGAGTGTGTTAATAAGGCTATGAGACTGGCTTGTCTAGCTGAGGGGGCAGTGTGATCAAACAGCAATCACCCAAAGTATGGGGCGGCTTTCCCAGCTAATAACTGGATAATCTTACACAAGTCACTGTTCGTCTCTGATTAAGAACAAAAATCTCTTCAGAGGTAGTCTTTATCACTAGAAAAAATAAAAAAAATTTAAAAGTCTCATTCCTTGCTGGTGGGAATGCAAAATGGTGCAACTGCTTTGCGGTTTCTTACTGTATGACCCAGCAATCACACCCCTTAACATTTACCCAAAGAAGTTGAAAATTTATGTTTACCCCAAAACCTCTTCACCAATTTTATAGCAACTGTATTCATAATAGCCAAAACTTAGAAACAACCTAAATGTCCTTTAGTATATGAATGAATAAATAAATGGTGGGAGACCCAGACAATGGAACATAATTCAGCATTAAAAAGAAAGGAGCTAGCCGGGTGTTGTGGTGGGCACCTGTAGTCCCAGCTGCTCAGGAGGCTGAGGCAAGAGAATCGCGTAAGCCCAAGAGTTAGAGGTTGCTGTGACGCCACGGCACTCTACCCGAGGGCGGTACAGTGAGACCTGTCTCTACCAAAAAAAAAAAAAAAGAAAGGAGCTATCTTCAGATCAGAACCTTGGCTGGAGTTAAACAAAAATAAAGAAATGGGCTATCAAACCATGGAAAGACTTGGAGGAAACTTACACGTGATATTAAGTGAAAGAAGCCAATCTGAAAAGGCTACATATTGTATGACTCCAACTATATAATGTTCTGGAAAAGGACAAACTGTGGAAACAGTAAAAAGATCAGTGGTTGCTAGAGGTTTGAAGAGCAAGAAAGATGAATGGGCAGAGCATTGGGGATTTCTAGGGTGGCAAATCTGTTCTGTGTGATAAGGTATTACTGGATACATGTCCTTTATATATGTGTCAAAACCCATAGAATGTACAACTGTGAGAGTGAACCCTCATGTAAACTTTGGAATCCAGTGATGTGAGGAGTCAATGTTGGTTCTTTGTTTGTAAGAAAGGTACACTCTGGGCCAGGCACAGTGGCTCACACCTGTAATCCTAGCACTCTGGGAGGCCAACCAGGGTGGATTGCTTGAGCTCAGAATTTTGAGACCAGCCTGAGCAAGAGCAGGACCCAATCTCTACTAAAAACAGAAAAACTAGCTGGGTGTTGTGGTGGACACCTGTTGTCCCAGCTTCTTGGGAGGCTGAGGCAAGAGGATCACTTGAACCCAGGAGTTTGAGGTTGCTGTGAGCTATGATGCCATAGCACTCCATCAGCGGTGACAGAGTGAGACTCTGTCCCAAAAAAGAAAGAAAGGAAGGAAGGAAGGAACTACTCTGGTTGGGGATGTTGATGTTGGGGGACACTACGCATATGTGGGAGCAGGAAGTATATGGGAATGCTCTGTACTTTGTGCCCAATTTTGCTGTGAACCTAAAATTTCTCTTAAAAGTGAAGTCTATTTAAAAAAAATAGACCTGGGAATGAATGAAAAGAACAAAAGCTATGGTTTTTTGAGTGCTTGCTCTCCAAGAGTCAGTGCTAAGCATTACATATCCACGCTGCATTTAGTCCTTACAATTATCACCAGGCCATGGATGAGAAAACGCAGGCTCTGACAGATGGGTGACTTGTCCAAGGCCACCAGTGACTCTGCACACAGTGCTTTTGGTCACGTTTCTGCATCAGTTGACCTTCAAAATGATGATGATAGTAATATTCCTTTCCTAGGTGATTGTGTGTGTTAAATGAGCCCTGGTTGACAAGGCCCTTTGTAGAGGTTTCCATAGAAGATTAAGGAAGATTAGAAAGTAGTGGGTAAGGTCAGGCATGGTAGCTCACGCCTATATCCCAGCCCTCTAGGAGGCTGAGGTGAGTGGATTGCTTGAGCTCAGGAGTTTGAGACTAGCCTGAGCACGAGTGAGACCCCGTCTCTAAAAAAAAAAAAGAAAAGCCTGGTGTTGTGGTGGGCGCCTGTAGTTCCAGCTACTAGGGAGGCTGAGGCAAGAGGATCTCTTGAGGCTAAAATTTTGAGGTTTCTATGAGCTATGACACTCTACCAAGGTGACAGAGTAAGACTCTGCCTCAAGAAAGAAAAAAAAGAAAAGTTGCTGGGTAAAGGATTTATGTACTGAGCTCTTAGAAAAAAAGGTTCAATTTAAACTCAAGATAGTGAGCTATGGCTGGGATGTGAGAAAAATATGACCATCTGGAGCCTTTCCCAGCCAAGTTGAAGCTCTCTGTGGCCCCATGGGGGTGGCTGGGCTCCTCCCTCTCTGCATGCTGCACGGAGCTGAAAGCATGGCCAGTAATCAGCAGTGAGATGGAGCACAGAGGAGCCCTCTTGAGTTTTCATGGTGGTGCTTTGGAACTGGCTATTCAAGGGTTTAAACACCCTACATGGCCACTTGTTTGCTGAGTGATCTTGGACAAGTTACTTAACCTCCCTGATCATCCATTTTCTCATCTGCAAAATGAGGATTATGATATCTACTTCATAGGGTTGTCGTAGGGATTACATGAGATAATGTGCTTAAAGCGATTCAAATTGTGATTAGTGCTATCAGTAGTTAGCCATCCTTCCTTATATGACATGACGGAGGTGGGACTTGTTGAAGCAACTTGTCACAGGCTACACAGCTAACTAGAGGCAGATCTGGGCTTCCTCTGGGGCCAGATTCCCACCGCTTCCTCGTTCAGGACTTTTCTGAGAATCCCTAACAGATCTGAGGAGTTGATAGCCTGCATCTTACACCCTCATCTGTTGCCTTCCCCAGTTTGGCAATGACATAAGGAAACCACGGGCTGCTACTGTTTCCCGGCTCAGCCGTTGACTTGCCATTTGGCAGGCAAACTGGGAGGGTTGTATGGGGCTTCCCTGAACCCCCAACCCTCGCCTTCATGAGAGAGGGGCCTCCCTGCAAGGCTATCTGTGCTCCTGAGCAGGTCAGCACACCTCTCCCTTTCCTCGTGCTATTTAAGGATTTCAAAGCTTCTGGCCTGCATGTCCTGCAGCCAGAATTGGTTTCCAGCCACTGTGCCCCGCAACCACGGCCTGCCTCTGTGACAGTGTGATGCCTATCCCCCCATTCTCAAAGGCTTGATTAACAGATCTTTTCACAACAGCTCCGAGATAATAACACATGCCTTGACCTTGTCACAGAGCCCACATAAGACTGTCTCTGATACCCTGTGCCTGGCTTTAATGACCCATGTGTATACCCAGCTGTCTCACCCCCAGGAAGAGCTTTCTGCTGGTGTCTGTGCTACTCTGAAACCCCTCCTTCCTCCTGTCCCCTCCTCCCACACCAGAAGCCATGGATACCGCCACTTCAGAGCCCCTAGCCCACAACCACCACCTGCAGCCCCCACTCCTTCCATTCCCTGTGCTGCAGGCCAGGTGGGTGCCAGGAGCAGGTGTGAGCAGGTGGCTAATGGATGATGGTAATGAGGGGCCTGGGGACACTGAGGGGGCCCTCGCTTGACAGACTTAGCTGGGAGATCCCTGGAGGGGCTACCAGGAATGGTCACTTAACTGTTCTACACACTTAACACAGTAGCCTATGTGTGGCACTGTCATTACCTCATTTTAGATATGGAGAAACTGAGGCAGAGAGGCTGAGTAGCTTGTCCAAGGCCACCAGCTTGAGACTGGAAGAACAGAGATTGAGCCCATCATATGGGTCAGCGTGCCCTTTAACAATGTGTCTGGCCACTCCTGATCTGATCCTGCTCACCTCACAACATCATCCTTCTGCCACAGACAGGCGCCTCTGTCACGTCGGCAGCTGGATCCTCAAGACATGGCAGTGCTCTCTCTGCAAGTCGGGATTAGCACATGAGCTGGTGGCCACAGGTTGAAGTCCCCACTCTGGCTCGGGTACCCTTTAAGAGTTTCATGCAGAGTCACAGAGTCACCTTGCTACTGGCATGACCTGGGCCAGGTCTGTGGCCAGTTGCCTTAGGCACCACTTGGATACCAGTTGTCAGCCCCAACGCAGCAAGTCCAGGGTCAGGCCAACCTGGAAGCTCCCGGGGCCCTGAGCCCCAGTAGACTGCCTGAGTCCTTCCTGGAACTTGGACCTGGACTGGGCTGAGCTGGTGGGTAAGGCCATGAGAAACCCAGAAGCCTCTCGGGAGGGCCTTCAGGGAGAGGTGCTGCCTCTCAAACTCTGGCCCTACCTGCTCCCTCCACCACCCCTCCCTGTCTGCCCTGGGGCAGTCCCTTCCCCAAGCCCCTGACCTCTTCTCTTGAGTCCTTTCTCCATGCCAGACCTTCTTTCTTCCCATCAAAACTCAAGCCTCTGTTCCCTTTCATCTAAGGAGGAAATGCCTACAAAACTGCTCAGCAGGTGGCAGTTCCACAGGCCTGAGTTTCCCTTCTTCTGGCCATTGTTTCTCCACGTGGCTGGTCTCAGCCCCCCTTCCATGTCACCTGTGCTGCCAGATGAAGGGCAGACTCCTTTTGGGCCTGGTAATCTGTCTTCTCCCTGGAAAACTCCTCCCCCATCCTTAAGAACTCAGCAGAGATATCACCTCCTTCAAAGCCATCCAGGGTTCCCCAGGCAGTGAGGGCTCCCACCCCAGTGACCACAGCATTCTGCCCACACTTCACTTACTGAGAGATTTTGGCCTTAGTGATTTATGTGACGTTCCTGGGCTGAGCTCCACAGGGATGGGTGCATGTCTCTTCTTTTTTTCTTTGAATTACTTAACAAATTCTTTTAAAAATTATACAAGTAATTCATGAAAAATATGCATATTATAAAAAATTAAAATAATGCACAATGAGCATTTAAGCTCCAACCTTCTCCCCAGAAAATACCAGGGTTAATAGTTTGGTGAATTTCTTTCTCTCCACATTTACTTTCTGTTTTCACGAATTTATTTAGTATTTTTTGCATAAATGAGATCAATCTATATGTGTTTGTCCTGTGGCTTGCTTTTTTCTCTTAATGGATTGTGTGTGTGGTAGGCAGAATAATACTCCCCTGAAGATGTATACATCCTAATCCTCCAAATCTCTGATGATATCACCTTACATGGTAAGAGGGACTCTGCAGATGTGATTGCATTACGTATCTTGAGATGAGAAATTTATTCAGATTATTGAGATGGGGCTGATATAATCCTAAGGGTCTTTCTGAGACAGAGGCAGGCAAGTTAGAGAAAGATATGAAGATGCTACACTGTGGGCTTTGAAGATGGAGGAAAGGGCCATATGCCAAGGACTGCGGGCAGCTTCTGGAAGCTGGACGAGGCAAGGAAATAGATGTGTACCCCTGGAGCCTCCAGAAGGAGTATAGCCCTTGAGTTTAGCCAGTGAGATGTCTGATGTGTAAAACTGGAAGGTAATAAATTTGTGTTGTTTAAAGCAAATAGTTTGTGGTAATTTGTTGTAGCAGCAAAAATAAACTAATATAGTGGGTATACAGCTGAAATAAATAATAATATTTATGGTATTAGCCAGCGTTTATAGAGTGTACACTATATGCCAGGGGCTCTGTGTAGTGCATTAGTCTGCTAGGACTGCCCTACCAAAATACTACAGACTAGATGGATTAAACAATAGAAAGGTGTTGTCTCACAGCTCTGCAGGCTGGAAGTCCAAGATCAAGGTGCCGTCAGGGTCAGCTTCTCCCAAGGCCTCTCTCCTTGCCTTGCAGGCGGCTGCTTTCCTGTGGCCTCTTCATATGGTCATCGCTGTGTGCACACATTCCCTGGGTGGCCCTTGTGTGTCCTCACGTGGTCTTTTCTTTGTGCAGGTGCATCCCTGGTGTCTCTTCCTTTCCTGTGATAAGGACACAGGCAGATTGCATCAGGACCCACACTAGCCTTAACTCTTCAAGGCTAAGTCCCATTCCCAAATAGCAGTATTCTGAGGTCCTAGGGGTTAGGATTTCAACATACGAATTTGGGGGCACACAATTTAGCCCATAACATGAGGATTATCTCATTCAATCTCTACAAAAACCCAGTGAAATAGGACAAATAAGGAAAAAGAGGCACAGAGTGGCTATGTGCCTTGCTCACATTTACACAGTGAGTAAGTGGTTGAGCCAGGTCTGGGAGTTGCCTACTTAGATCTTTTGCCTGTTTTTCTATGAAGCTGTTGTCTGTTCTTTTTAGTTTACAGGTTCATCTGTGGGGCAACATTTAATAAAGAAGGAGTGAGGCAATGATTCTTACTCCTAGGAGAATATGAGTCAAGCTGGGCTCAGCCTGGAGCCTAGTCCTATCTCCCCTCAAGCCAGGTTGAGGGAAGTAGAGTTTGGGGGAAGGGAAGGTGTCAATCTCTATTCCCCAGTGGAGCAAGTTCTGGCAGGCTTTCTGGAGGAGGGGGATGTTCTGGTCCACTTTCTCCTCCTAACTCTCAGGGAATTATGGCTGACAGTCTTAACAGCTTGGGGTATGCCAAGGACATTGCTGGCAGGCTACTGCTGTTCCAGATTCCAGGTCCTCGGATGTCCCAAGAGAACTTCTCCCAGTATGAAAGATCTGTCCAGGCCAGCTGCAAAGGAAGGACAGCCAGTGGCTTGGCCAGCTGTCTCCTGGATGTAGGTGGCTGGCAGGCACCTGTGGCTGGAGTGGAGCCTCCCTCCACCCAGCCTGACAGCTCATTTTGGTCACGGTGGCAAAGGGTCACAGCTGCCCATGGGGCCCAGGCAGGTCTCTGGGTGGCTGCCCAAATCAATGAGAATGCCCCAGTTAGCTGTCAAGAAGGGCAGAGAGTGATGGCCTCAAAGCACCAAGCCCTCAGAGCAGGGAGATGTAGAGGTACCTTCCTGTCAGCCCTTCAGCTTTCTGTGACCCAGGGTCTGTGCTCCCCCAAGACTGTCTCTACCACACACACACATACACACCCCATGCTTCTTGCTCCCTTCCCCCAACTCCATCATGGTCCATAACAGCAGGAGGTACACTCAGTAGCAACTCTATCTGGGTCCAACATGGCACTCAGAGAGGGGCACCCAGTCTGAATAGAAGCTGAAATAGTTCCCATTTCAGGTCATAGCTCTTGGTATGGTATGAGGAAGTGTGAATATCATGCATTCTTCCCATTCAGCTCTCCAGTGGTGGAATTTCCTCTATATCATTCCCAGGGCTGAATGGTTACCCAGTCAGCTTGAACTCCTCCAGTGATGGGGAGCTCACCACTCTCCGAAGCAGCCTGTAACATCCCAGGCCGTGCTCCTGGCTGGAGGGTTCATCCTTATATTGCCCCATCTGCTTCCTGCTTGGTCCCCACAGAAGATGGCCGTTCCTTATTCCTTAGGACTTTTCAGATATTTGAAGGCAGCTAACAGCGTTTTTTCTCTAAAAGGGAACATTGTGGGGTTTAACAGGAAGAAAGAAATCCAGTCATTTCACACCCACACATGGGGCCAGGACAACAGTGCATTGGGTCTCTGGGCTCTTCTGACTACAGACCACACAGCCTCACTGGCTGGGAGGGACGAGGCCCTTTGTCTGGGTCCTGGTGGAGCCTTTCTGGGTCTCATGGGCCCAGACAAGGGATACAGCTTCCTGGAGAGAATGCTGCACTTGGACCCCCACAGCTGCCAGGCCCAGTTTATTCCATTTCCCAGTTAGGATCCCTTAAGCAAGTTGCTTAAACTCTCTGAGCTTTAGTTTTCTCCTCTATGAAATGGAGAAATATCTGTTGTGTTACAAGGATCAGATGACATCACATATGGGAAAATACTTTGTCAACCAAAACACACTCTACAAATGATTAACCCGTTCAAATGGTGAGTAGAGAAGCTTGTGGAGCTTGGAGTGTCCTCGTCCCAAGCCTTGCCGTGGGGGAACGTCTGAAGCAAAGTTTGTTTTACGAGGACTTTGGACTCCTCCTCAAGTCCTGTGGCTGGTTCCTGGTAACTGGGGCTTCCAGGGTAAGGCTCACGGCCCCCCATCCTGCATGGCCCTCTGCCCCATAGGTCCACTCTACCCCTGTCCTCAGGAGAGAACGCCAGACCAGAGGGCCCTAGCTTTGGAGAGGAGTATGGGGTGAATCTCATGAGATCCAGTTTGGCAGGGCCTCCCGGCTGTGGCTGCGGGCGGTTCTCCTCCCCTCTCCGGCCCCCAGGCTGCCCGCCCAGAGCTGCTCTCAATATCCTGTGCTCATATCCAGCGCTGTCACTCCTGCCTGGCCTTTAATTTAGACAGAGGTTACTTCTAATCCCCCAATTAAAATGGACTTTAACAAGAGAAGCAAGGGAGGACAGGGAGGCGGGGACCCAGCCTAATGAAAGTGGGAGAATTTTGAAGTGAGAGGGTCTCATTTACAGATGAGGCCTGGCGGTGGAAGCCTGCCCAGCCAGCCAGGGGTTGGGCTTCAGCCGCTTCACCGAGTCTCCTGTCTCAACCAGGGCTCCTTCTAGGCTGCCCAGGCCTCTCCTTGGCTGTCTGTGCAGACTCTGTTTCTTCAAGTGTGCAGACTGTGACTCCATGGTGGCTCTCTGGACAGGCCTGAGTGCTGTGACTGGGCAGACATGGCTACTGCCCTCATCTCCTGGTGTCAAGGGAGCAGAGAGGCCAGGAGCCTCCAGAAATAGCAGCATGTTGGCACCTGCCTAACCCCAATCCAGTTTATCCTGAGTTAGCAGAAGCACTCGTGAGGTGTGAGATGTTCTTCCCAGGTGGGGCTGGACCAGGCAGCCTGTCCTTCCTCATGCCACACGGTGCCCCGAGGGTGGCAGGGCTGCAAAGGAGGGGACCCCGCCCAAAGGGCCTTAAGGAGGCAGGTGGTATGGTGGCCCTTCAGGGGAGGGAAGTGAGTCTACCTTTTCTGGTTGTGTGTGTGAGCTGAGGTGGGGGCGGGCAGCCTGTTTCAGTTGGGGTGCATTCCCATTTAGAGGTGACAGTGCCAATTCCAGGGGGTTCGCGCAGCAGGCCAGCAGGGGCATTTGCCCAGGTGTGGGGCAGCCTCATCACTCCATCTGCCCTGTCCTCTCTGTTTGGGCTCCTCAGCTGTAAAGCAGGAACAAGTCCCATCCCTTACCTGCCTGAGGGGACATTGAGCAGGAATGAGATAATGTCTGCGCTGCTCAGCCCTGCACTGAGAGGCGGTCTCTAAATACAGAAGCTATTTTTACTGCCTAGAGCTCAGCTGGCCCCTCGCTGCTCCCCAGCCCCTTCAGAGAAGCAAGAACCACAGGCCTGTCCTTGGCCTGGCTGAGGGAGGATCCTGAGGGCCAGCTCTGAGCTCTGGGGAGCCTAAGGCCCTGGACCGGGATTCATTCCTTCATAGCCCATTGTTCAGGGTTCAAGGAGCCACCCTCCCCATCCTGGCATTCTGGTTCAACCAGGAGTCTGGGCAGCCAGGTGTGGCCAGGGCCTAATGAGCAGGGTGTGCCCGGAGGAGTTGTTAGGAGCAGGGTGACAGCTGTGGGCAGGTCCCCACCCACTGGGTGGGCGTGTGGCTTGCACAACAGTCACCTGTGCGCTAAGGCCCCACACAGCATTCTTGCTGTGTTTATTTTAAAAAAAACAAATGCTCAACTTTGGTGGTAGTGGTGGGCATATTTCTAAAGATTTAAAAGACATTGTATTAACACGTTTTCAAATCTATTGTCTTAGGAAAGTTGATGCGAGTCTGTACGATTTCCACCAGTTACGAAGAAGGCAGAACACTAAAAACCTAACAGCTTCTTGCTTCCCTTGACGAACCCCTTCCCCACAATTTTCAAACAGAAAACACTTCTGGGGATTGAGGGCAGGTGGGCCTCTCATCTAGGCCATCCTTCATGCCTGGCTTCTGTTGAGGCTGAGTTCCTGGCTCTCCAAGGGCAAATATAACCACAGCCCAGCTGCTGCTTTCTTTCCTGGGCTGTTGACAGGAGGGCAGAAGTCTGGGCCTGCTTGGGCTTCATGTATAGAGTTGTTAACTTGGATCTCTGGCTGCTCAGGGAGTTTTGGACCAAGTCGCACTCCAAGTAACCACTAAGGGAACTCAAGGCACTGTCTGTGGACACTTGTGTGTCTTGGGTGGACCATGTGCCTATCTGAGAACCTTGCAGCAGAGCTTAGTCGGGTGGGTTCTGTGGCTCCAACACCTGTGTGTGCCCCTGCAGCCTTGGTTCCAGGTCCTGCTGTTAACTGGGGGGGGGGGGGGGGGTTCTGGCTTAGAAACATTGGACTGTGGTAATCTGAGGCCTCGGTGGGGTTGCAGCGGACAAGGGCAGGTGAGCCTGTGAAGAATAGACTGTGAAGACGTGCTCCTGCCTCTCAGGTGGGTGCTACTCAGGCCTGACAGCGTAGAGTGAGAGGCTGGAAACACTGCCCAGAATAGAGAGCGTTCCCTTAGAATCTAATGTCGTAACCACCGGGCCACAGCAAGGGCATCTGCTCAAATCCATGCAGACAGTCATTTCCCCCAGGAAGGAGCTGTGCAGTTCGCTGTAGTAGGCTCTGGGGATACAGAAGGGTAGAGCTGTGCTTGGGAGATGGCTTGTCAGCACCACATCCCATCTAGCCTTACCCAGGTCTCTCTTCTGAGCCCCAGACTCTGTCGATCTGCCCACCCGACATCACTAATCCAGCCAGGCAGCAGGTGGTCACCATGTCCTCAGCTGAAACTGAAAACGCCCTGGGAATGGAATGTGAACCTCTTCCCTGCCCCCTCAGTCTCCCATGAGATGATTACATACTGTGATGAAGGGAGCAAATGATTCTGTGTAGGACTTTGGGCATGTCCACTCCCCATTCCCAGCCTCAGTTTCCCCATCCACAAAATGGGAATGTTGAATGTTGAATGACACCTCTCAGGGTCTTATGAGAGCTTTGAATGCATCCCGGACACACGGGAGCTTCTGGGGAGTCAGCCCTCCTTCCTGCCCCCACAAGGCAGCAGTCATTCTGAGGCCAGGAGAGTCTGTAAGAGCCCCCAAGTGTTGACCTGCCCCAGGGCACTCTAGGGACTGAGGGCGTGAGAGAGGGTCTAAGCAGCAGGGCTGCTGGGACCACAAAGATTGGGTGTTAACAAACTGCCCAGCATTGGTGGCCGTCATGCTGAGTTAATGGATGTCATGACTTGTGATTCACTGCTTCACAAGGATACATCCTTTTCTGTTTGCCTTCCTCCCACCTGGACCATTCCACCATCCATATCACATCTCTACTCTGCCAGGGTCGGCGCTCCTCAGCCCCTGGGGTCCCAGCCCTGCTCTAGTGTAGGTTCCAGGATGGCAGAAACAGAGGGGACATCGGAGAGTCCTAGCCCATGCTGAGGGACTCAGAGTAGAAAATCCAGCTTTACTGTAACAGAGGGTGGGCTTGGCAAAAGCCACACAGACTGTTAGTGACAGAGTCCAGGCCAGCGGGCCGAGGCCCATCTGTGCAGGCAGGTGGGGAGTCCAGTCTGTGATGCTTCTCTGACTGATTTCCTTCCCTCCCTGCCCCAAGACACCACACACCTGAAGCAGGCAGGGAGGGCTTTTCCTCCTGACCCACACAAACCTCTAGGGGACTTGCTGGGTAGGGGCGGGGGGAGCAGGTCCTCAGGAGGTGGGTACATGAGCAAGGTCTCTTGCCAGCTCCCTCTGGAGCAGGTGTGCAGAGACTGATGTCCCTCAGACTGAGAGCGAGGCAGTCCTCCAGAGAGGACAGAGCTCTGTGTCACATCCACGTCAATGCACGCTTTCTCCACCACCAAGGCCATCTTCCATCCCCATTGTTTAATAAGTCAGCAGCATGACACTGGCCTAGGGGTGCTCTGGAGAGGAGCAGGTATAGGCCAATGCACAGGGACAAGTGGGGTGGAGAGCAAGTTCAGCCTCTGGAGAATTCAAGGACACTGCCCTCCCTTCTGCCCCTTCCTCCAAGTCTACTTTCTCCAGGGTTGTCTCCAAAGACAGCAGGATATTTGGCATTGTAGCCAGAAGGACCCTGTCCTCTGCCTGGGACAGAGGATGGGCACACCAGACCCCACATCAATGTCAGGGAGACCCTTGGCAAGCAGGACAGAACAGCCTCAGGGCCCAGCGTCTGCTCAGGCTGGTACCTTCACCAAGCCGCTCTGTGTGATGTGGGGGGGCACAGTCACCTGGGAAAGCACTTAACTGACTGTGTAAGGTGATGGCTGGGTCTGAGGAGTGGGGAGGAGAGAATAGGAGAGGGCAAGGAAGAAAAAGATCCAATATGGAGACCAAAGAAACCAGGCTCTTTGGGATAAAAGTCACCAGGAAGTAGTTCTGGAACCTCTTTCTCCCAGTAAGCAGCACAAGCCGTGTAGGCTTTTGAGAACTTTTCCCTCCAAAACCCACTGTGGGGCCATCTGGGAAGTCACAAAACATTGGGAGATGTCAACTGCCAGGGGTGAAGACAAGGCCAGGCTGTGGGACCCCTGAGAGCAGGGACACTGGTCTGTTTTATTTATTTATTTTTTGCTTTTTTAATTTTACTGGCATAAAATACACAAAAGATTTATCTTACCTCTTTTATTTTAAGAAGCTACACAAATATTTGTATTAAGAAATCAAGCTGTTTGTATTTTGAATCCTCCTGAATACGGTTTGTTAGGTTTTATTTGCTAGCATATTTTAGTTTTTATTCTTATTTTTGAAAATTGTGGTAAAATACACATCACATAAAATGTGCCACCTTAACCATTTAAGTGTATAGTTCAGTAGTATTAAGTATATTTGTGTTGTGTGCAACCGATCTCCTGTGCCCATTAAACAACAATTCCCCCATTCTCCCTCTCGCCATGCCCTGGCAACTATTTCTGCTTTGGTTTTTTTTGAGCAACACTCTAAATACTGTGAGATGTATCAGTCTCAAGTGTCAAGTTCAAGTAGCATTCCATTGTACAAAGGAACCACAATGTGTTCATTTGTTCACTTGCTGATGGACATTGAGGGTGTTTCCAGTTCTTGCTATTACAGGAATAAAACCACTACGCACATTTTCAGGCACAGTTTTTGGTGAAAATGTGTTTTCATTTCTCTCAGGTAAAATACTTGGGAGTGGAATTGGTGAATCATATGTTTAACTTATAAGAAACTACCAAATAGTTTTCCAAAAAGGTCATACTATTTTATGCCCCCACCAACAATGTAGGAGTTACAGCTGCTCCGTGTCCTCACCAACATTTGGTATTGTTGGTCTTTTTAGGTTTAGCCATTCCAGTGGGTGTGAAATGTTACTGTGGTTTTAATTTGCATCTTCTGATTAACACAATGATGTTGAGCAATTTTCATTTGTTTATTAGCCATTTGTAATCATCTTTTGTGACATGCCTGTTCATGTCTTTTGCTTGGTTTTATGGAGGCTTTTTTTAGGTTGTTTTTTAGTTATTGATTTGTGAATATATATGGATACCAGAACTTTGTCAGATAAATGTTTTGTATGAATATATGAGGGTCGTCCAGAAAGTATACAGTCATGTACTATAAGAAGCAGCATTAACAATGGCTGGACACTTTATAGACTGTGTGTGTGTGTCTGTGTGTATTGTAGTCTGGATTGCTGATTTTCTTGATTTAAAAAAAAAAAAAGTTGATGAAGTCCAATTTACAGATTTTTTTTTTTAAATGGTTTATGGATTTGGGGTTTTATTTGTTTGGGGTGACCTATTGAAGAAACCTTTACCTTCTGAAAAGCTATGAAGATTCTCTCTTCTGTTCTCTTTTAGAAACCTTATGATTTTAGGTATTTTATTTAGGTCTATAATCCATCTCCATTTCTGAGCAGTGATGTGAGATTAGGGTCAATGCTTACTTTTAAATATCCAGTTGTTCTAGAACCATTCAAAATGAAAAAAAAAAAGACTTTCCTTTCCCCACTGAATCACAATGGTGCCTTATCAATGGAGCATGGGCCTGTGGCTCTACTTCTAGTCTTTCTATACTGTTCCTTGATCTCTTTGTCTATTCTTATGCCAATACCATATTGTTGGGAATATAATAGCTTTACAGCAAGTTCTAAATCAGGCAGTGAAAATTCTCCATGGGGTAGCATATTTTTAAACTATCAACCCAGTCCTCCCGGTCTTTATCCTTTGTCCTTTCCCTCACTCAGGCAGTTTTGTGCTGATTACCAAGGGGCGGAGAGCGTAAGAGGATGCAGGGCAGAAAGAAAGGGTGCCTTTCTGGCTTGGTTTTCAAAGCCCAAGTCCTAAGAGGAACAGAAACACCAAGTCTGGGGGAAATGACATGATGGAGGGCAGCTCCCTTTCCCGTGTCCAACCAACCTTCCAAGACTAGAGAAAAATTTCCTAAGCTGGGAGGACAGAAGAAGAATTGGAGGGAATTAAGGAGTAGCTACGTGCCCCTGTATCATGGGGTTAGGGTCTCAGGAGCCAGCCAGGCCTCAGGGAGAGGGTGCAGCAGCCATGAGGTTAAAACAGTGACCATCCCAGCAGAGGCCTGCACGGACAGTGGCCCTGAGGAAAGTCACCCCAATCCCTTAGCTCTCTGTGAACCTCCTAGAAAATCAGTCTCAACATTAAGAAAATGAGGTGAGGGAGCCTGAATGGGCTGATTGAGTTTCTGCTGTTCTCTTGGCAAGGTATCTCAGCTGAGTTAGTTATAGGAAGGGAAAGAAAGTACTATCTCTTGAGTACTCAGAATTACTTGCTTAAGGTTTATTCCAGAGTTATAAAGAACTATTAACAAACTACACTTCCAGGACTGAGCCTAATGTTAACAGAGTGGTGATGGGGCAGGGGACCCACTGCTCTGGCCAGTTGGTTAGGCTGCCTCATTTATGGTCCAGCCCTCTGTGTTAGGGAAAGCAAAGTCCCATCAAACGATTCAACCTCCAAATGTGTTCTGGTTTTCGTTCCTCTCCCCTTCTAACATGTCCATCTCATCTCAACCAACTCAAAGGACATTCAGTGGCTCAAGAAAGAGACCTCAAGATCTGCACGGAGGGAAGTCTGGAGGCAAGCCCTGTTTCCCACATGGCAGTGACTGTTTGGGAAGCTGGGGTTCCAAGGGACAATACTGTGCCAGCTGCAGGGGATGTTGAGGTGGGGCTACTTCATGCTTCACAGTCCTGGCGTTATTTTCCATGCCATCCTGTCCTGACTACACCCATTTTAGGTATGGGGAAACTGATGCTTCAGCTCTATTTATTAAGTGCCAGGAGAGTCTGGCTTGCCTGTTGTTTTGCTGATGTTAGTATGTTCGGCCTGCACTGTAACTCTAAGAATGTAAAAGTCGTTGCAAAATGAATTGAATTAATGCATTCCTTTGCTGTGACCCCATGTCCACCAAATGTTCCTAAACGAGACACATGGAAAATGGAAAACAGATCAAAAATGTTTGCTTGAATGACACTGTGGATGAAGGCGTCCATGAGAGTATAAACACATACCCACTGCATACATACACCCTGCAGGGTGGGCCCTGGGAATAGATCCCAAAGCAGCCAAGGCTGGGCTGCCAATTTCAGGCTCTTCTCTGGGCCTGGCTATGCTGGGGTGAAGCTGGGGGGCCTGGGTTCGAGGAACGTAGACATCTGGAGCTCAGGGAGAGCCCCTGTGCCCACTGTCTGGGCAGCCCAGAGAGGTGTTGGGCTGTCATTCCGGGCTGAGAAGGCCATCAACATTCAGAGGCTTGGAAAAAGGGGTGCTGTGTCGGGACTTCCAGTGTGTTGCTAAATGCATCTAGCTCCCCTGTGTGGCTAGACTCCTGGGACAGGTCTGCGTGGCTGTGCTTGAGGGAGCATTGAACTCATTCACCCTTCCAACAGTCAAGCCATGACGCGCAAGGGCCTCTTACTCATCCTGAAGTCATCAGTCATGTTTCCAAGAGTGTGAGTAATTTGGGGAGGGAGGGGGATGGGATGATGTAGAAGAGGCCATGTGGCCCAGGAGGAGCCCTCATCCCTCTTACTCCAAAGCTGGAAATGCTACTCCTTTTCAGAAGAGATGTAATCTGCTCCAAAGCGGGGTGTGTGTGTGTAGAATGCTGGCAGCTTAAAGCAATTGGAGACCAAAGCAACAGGACTTTTCTCTTCATTCCTAAGCAGCTGAGAAAGTGTGCTAGCCCATAGGAGGGATGCCAAGTGGGCACTTTTACTTATTAATAAAATATGAACTCACATTTGTTTAGCACTTTATTCCATTTTGACCCTACAAGGGGAGCAGACCAGATTGTTTTCTCCATTTTACAGCCAAGTAACTGAAGCTCAGAGCAGTTGTGTGAGTTGCTAGTGTTCCATCACTGGGAAATATCAGACCTGGGGATCGAACCCAGATCCCTGGATGACTAGTCCAGCACCTGCCCCCTGGACTGTGAGGGCTTCCTCTAAGCAGAGGACTCTGCCAGCCTGTGGGCTATTTTCTCTCCATGATCATCCTCCCACAGCCAGGCTCGGCCTGGATCCAACAGTTGTCCCACCCTTTCCTGGACCACGCTATCACAGAAGTCCTGGCAGTGGGTCCTCTGGGTGAGGTTCAGGTCCACATCACTTTTCCCTCCTTCTACCTGGGCTTGACCAGGAGACATGGCTGCCTTCAGAATAGAGCCTTTTCTCCAGGAAGTAACAGGTGGAAGGGCCAAGAGACCACAAGTGGACTAGAGGGTTGGTGAGTGGATCTGGTGAGACTGAGAGGTGGCCAAGCGTCCTTTCCAGCCCAAGTCTGAGGAGGTAAGTACCAGTGGTCAGGCATTTCAGATATAGCCTGGCCAAGGGACTTGGTGTCTAAGATATGTGCCTCCCCTTCTTATGTTTCACACCCCACTTCTTCCCAGAGAGAACAATTAGAAAGCATCCTTACCTCCCTGGAGGAGGAAACCCACAGGGAACACCCCTGAGAAAAGAACTCCCATTTTGCGGCAGATATTATTATCCCCTGGTGCTGAGGAGACGCTCAGCCTCCAGAGGTTGTGTGACGTCCACTACATCACCAACTAGTCAGGGAAGGGGGCAGAATGTGACCCTAGATCTGACAGCATGGTGGCCATTCCACTGAGTCATCCCTCCCTAGAAAGTCTACCACAGTCCAGAAAAGGCGTCTAGACCAACTTATCTCAGAGGCGAACCCCAGATGGTGACCAAGGAGGAAGACCTGGCCTAGCAAATCCTTCTTGAGGTCAGTGGCTGTGAGGGGCTGAATTGTGTCCCCACCCCTCCAATTTCACATGTTGAATCCCTAACCGCCAGTGCCTGAGAATGTGACTGTTATTTGGAGATAGGGCCTTTAAAGAAGTGGATTAACATGAGGTCACAGGATAGGCTCTAATTCAATGTCACTGGTGTCCTTACAGAACGAGGACATTAGGGCCAGATGGAGGGAAGACTGCACCCACACAGCGAGATGGCAGCCATCACCAAGCCAAGGAGAGGGGCCTCAGGAGACAGAAACCCTGCTGACACCTCTCAGACGTCCGCTCAGACACCTCTCAAGTCCTCTGGGACTTGTGAGAAAATAAATTTCTGTTGTTTGAGCCACTGGGTGTTGTTAATTACAGGGTGTGGAATTTTGTGGTGGCAGTCCTAGCAGCTAATACAAAGCCCCTTTTAAAAATCGCCTCTGTGTCCCCCTGCACACGGCAGGCCTGGGATCCACTTAGGTTGACTGTCTGAAGGAAGTGCTACAAACGCTGGGCTCTCCAATAGGCAGAGACGATTCAAAGTTTGATGTTTGCACCCAGCCTCCTTCCTCTTGCTGAAACTTCCTGTTTCTGAGGAACAGAGATTTTACAGATCCCAGAGGGCATCCAGTAAACCCAGCAGCTATTACCAAATAATTCTGGTTTTGATGAACTCAGTGGGTATGAATCAGAAGCAGGAAGGCTTGCGTTTCCCTTGAAGTATACCCAAGGTTAAACGTTAGAAGGAGAAGCAAGAAATACATTTGAAAATTTATTGTAAGCAAGAAAATATCAGCAATGTTGGTGTCCAAGGCCAGGTGAAATGGCCTTTCCTTCCTTCTGCGCAGAACAAGAGCTGCTGAGGACCCAGTGCTTTTCTCTTGACACACAAGGCCACTGTCTTCCCGGTTGTCACCTGCATCTCCTATTTGACAAAGAGAACTCCAGGGCCAAGGGTCCCTCTTGGAGTCTTTATCATCCTGATGATGGCTTTGGTCTAGAGGACCTGGCTCCTCTAGAAGGGACCCCTAGTGGTTTCCCCAGAAGTGTGGTGGTTTGGGACAGAGACAGGGTTTGGGGGTCCAAGCAGATAGAAGCCAGGGCCCTGGTTTTGTGATGGGATCACACAGGGCATGGGTGAGAGGCTGGTTCTAAGGGCATCCCCTGAAACTGGCAGTGTGGGGGCAGGAGCTATAGGACTCTGTGGAAAGTGGAGTTCAAGCAGGAGGTCCCAGGGAAGCCTCATGGTGGCAGAGAGGGTCTGGAAATATTCCTGAGCTCAAACGACCCTGGAGCCTGATTTGGGCTCTGCCATCTGTTGCCTGAGGGCCCTGGCAAGCTCTGTCCTCTGCTGAACATCAGTCTTTCTCTTTATCAGCTGGGGACACTGGGCCACCTCTGAGGATCAACGGGGATGTGTGGTGATGTGCGACAAAACCCCCAGTACCAGCTGGACCCCCATAAGTACTGAATCAGCACTGCCACCTAGGTGAGCTGGGCATGGGTATGCCAGTCACATCGACCCACCCCTTTTTCTGGGAAGAAGGGGCAAGTGACCAAATGCTCCTATGTCAACCTATGCCTTCAGGGGTCCCCAGGGCCTGGAGAACAATATCTTAGTTCCTTTAGGATCTGGCAGGTCTGCCCTCTTCAATCTCATTTCTCACCGCCTCCCCCTTCACCCTCTCAGGAAGCACTTATACTTCCCCAAACTGCCCCGCGCCCCCCACCTCCAAGCCTTGCAGCACGATGCTCTTCCCGCCCCTGAAACTCCCTTGCCCTCCCATGTCTGGCTCCTGCCTACTCCTGCGTGATCCCAGACGTCCCCTCCCACCCCTGAATCCCCTCCAGGGAGTCTTTCCTGGCCACATCCCCCAGTGAGCCTGTCCATCTGTTTGTCCATTGGCCATGCCTCTGGCCACCTACCAGGCCCCCTCCCCCTGCACACCCACACTCTGCAGTGGGACCACTTATGCCCTCTGGGCCATGAGCTCCCCGGCCCTGGCCCTGATCTCCCCCTCACAGGAGCCTAGTCCAGGGACTGAACCATAACAGCTCAGGTACTGGCTGACTTGGTGAGTGACGTCTCCTGCATACAGGGCCTGGTTCTACAGATGAGTCACTGTGCCTTGCACCCACCCTCTGACCCCAGTGAAACCCTCCCCTGGATGATGTCATCATTACCCTCAATTCTCAGAATCACCCAGGCCTTCTTCTTTCTTCTCCTTTTGCCCCAATCTGCTTCTCACCTCCCTCCTCTTCCTTCCTTCTCTCCCTCGTCTGGGGGCAGCACATCTAAATAAGGCAATGTTCCTCTGGTGCCTGGACTGTCAGGATTTTTATCCAGTGACTTGGGAAACTCTGAGATAGAATCAGGACATCCATCCCCAGATAAGAAGGTGGGACAGGTAAGATTCCTGTGGGACACCTAGGGTTGGACAAGGACCGACTATGCCATTTGGAGCCTGGTGCTCTCAAGTTAACTGAGCAGGAAACTGGGGGGCCCAGGTGGGGCAGAAGGAGGCCTGCGCTGAGAATGGGCATCAGGTGCGGGAATCTGGGTGCTGCCTGCACATCCCAAGGCACCCCATTCTGGCGTGGGGGAGGGGCATGGCCCTCACCCATCCTCTCATGCGTGGCCACCTGCTATCCTTTAGTGGGGGTGGCCATCCTCCTCCCACCTACCTCAGATGATCGCACAGGAGCCCCAGCCAGCCCAGGGGCACCCCTGCCTTTTTCATCTCATTCCCTGACCTTTGATTCCTCCTTACTTTTCCCTAAGTGTCCTGGAGGTGTTCCTGGTGTCAACTGTGCGAGTGGCCCGTTTAGACTGTGCCCCTAGATCACGGCTGTCTTCATGTCACACCCTTTTCTATGAGAATAAAAAAAATAGTGAACACTGCTTCTGGAAAATTGATGTATATGAGATCTTGAAGGGAGCTGATAGGATATTTGTGATTCTTGAAAACGTACCACAGATATCTGAATAAAAGGCAACTTCAGAGGCTGGTGGAAAAAATTATAATCAACACAAGGACTACCGTTTCATGTATCTGGAGGGAAATGTGTGGCATTAACCAACTCAAAAAAGTTGTTTTGTAAATAAGCCCATGAAGGGTACAGGAGGGTTCTTGAGGGGCAGAGGGGTCCTACTTGGGCCCTGGCCGCACATCCAGCCCTGCCTTTCACACTGCTTTGCAATCAACTGTCAGCCTCCTCACTGGACCGTGGGTTATGCACATTACCTCCCTCTCTGTCTCAGGGCCCAGCCCAGGACGTGGCACATAGTAGGTGCTCAGTAGGGAGGGTGACCATTTAATTTATTACCCAAGTTGGAACACTCCAAGAGTGAAGGAAAGCTATCGATATTTACATCAGGACGACAGTTGTGCCCTGGGACTATCTGGACAAAAAGGAATCTGTTCTCCATCCCAGACACAGGTCTGTTGAAGGAATGAATGAATGAACAAATGAATGATTAACAGCTTGGGGCTGGCAGCATCAAGGCAACCATAGCTTTCTACATCTCCTATTGCCACTGCGTGCACCATGAATTCCACGCCAGGTTTTAAAGCCCATCTTTGTTCTTATCCCTGTGCTGAGAAAAGCTAGGCTGAGTTGGGAAGGCCCTGTGGGTGCCACGCAGAGCCTCCTCCTCCATAACTGCTGACTAGGGTGCAGGGGACTCAGCCGTGTGCTTCATGTCCTTTATTGGATCTAATCCTCATACCGGCTTTGTGAAGCAGATACTCCCATTACCTTTTACAGGTGAGTCAACTGAGGCTTAGTGAAGTTAGATAACGTGCCCGAGGTCACACAGCTACCAACGTCGGAGCTGCAACTCACGCCCAGGTCTGTTGGACACCAAAGCACGTGCCTTTCATACCCTACGATCCTGCCTTTTGCACAGCCTTCTCTTGGGGAGAGGACAGGATAGAGGTGAGGGAGCTCCAGTTGCTGGCAGCAGAAGGACTTCAGGTGCCCTGGTGCATTGGCTAGAGAGGAGTTGGCAGCAGCTAGGACCAAAGCATTGCTGGAGCAGGCACAGTTTGCCTCTGGGAGCCCACCCCGTGCCTGACTGCTGGGCAGATGGTACCCTTGGATGGGGCCGTGGTACCCTTGGAACCTCTGACCAGGGCAGGATGGTGAGACGCGGCCTCTTTGTGGGTTACAAACCCCCCAGCCCTGGGAGCAGGCAGGACAGGGGCCCTGGTCAGCTTTATTTCACAGATAAGGCGCTGGGGACCTGAGCATTGTAACTGAGCCCCTACAGGGTTCAGGAGGAGAAAGTGCAACTCCTGCGTCCTTACCCAGCGCTCTGCCTGCCTTTCCACCTCCTGCTTTCTTCCCTCTCCACCCTACCCCTTGGAGGGCCATGGAGTTTCCTGATACTTGGCCTGATTGGTGGGCAGCCCAATCCCAGCCCATCAGGAGAGCAGTCTGGGAGTCAGAGGTCTCCAGCCCAGGAGACAGGCTAGCGGGTTGGACCTGGCTCATGTGAAGTCGGGGGAGGCCGGGCCAGACCCCTTTTTTACCCTTTTGCATTCCCAGGCTGTCAGGGCCTGTCTGCTAGATGGATAGGAAGGTGAAAGGAAGCCAGTCAGGACTGGGGTGAAGCCAGGACGGGCCTCAGCGAGGCCCTGTAGGGGAGTGGGCTTGGCTCTCTCTCGCTCATCACCCAGGGCCCGTGCCCAGGGCTCATCATACCCATGCCCTCTCCTTCCTGCTCTCTCCGGCACCCCTGTTGTCTTCCAGAGTCTGGGCCACTGAGCACAGCGCCCTGGCGCCCTCTAGCGTCTGCCCCACCCAGGGACAGGTTGCATCATACACTGCTTTTCACAAGCCAGAACCAGTGCCAGTCCCCTAACCCTAGAATTTATCTTCCAAACTGGGACACTTCTAAGCATGATAGTGGCTCTGTTTGTAATGATGTTGGGACAAGAGACATAAAATGAGTCTTTTTTGGGCATCTTGTCACCCTACCCAGCTCAGAAGTGTCCCCTCCCCAAGGTAGTCCCCCAGACCCACCTCTGAGAGCCTCCCCCTTGCATAGTGAGATAACGCAGGTGAAGTGCTCAGCAGGAATGGGGGCTGATGACCATGTGGTCAATAACACCTGTTCGCTCCACTTGGTAGCAGCAGTTGCCATTTGGTCTAGCTCTGGGGCCCACTCCCAGGCAGGAGGATGGACAAGCTGCATCTGAAGCTGACGAAGCAGGAGGGAGCCCGCAGTAGAGCCTGGCAAAGCAAGAGGCTGTTCATGTGGCTCTGCGTGTGTTGGCTTGAAGAGCAAACCCAAAACATCAGCCTGTGATTGACCAAGATGTCCCTAGTCTTGCAATTTGGGGTCTTGCTGGGGTGTCTGGAACAGAAACTGTTTCTCCTGCCAGAGGATGCCTGGACACCATGCTTTATCCTGCTGGCTAGCAGCTGGGCCCCCTGCCCACCTGGGCCCCCTGGATCAGCTCCAGGGACTGTGACCTCTGCTCTGCCAGGGCCCTTGATGACTAAGTATGTGGACTACACCTATCCTGGCCTCCACCCACTCTCACCGCTCCATTTCCTCATCACTTCCCTCATGGCTTCAGGGGGAAGTCCTCAGACAGGTTTGCTAAACTACTGACTTCCCAGGGCTCCTTGACAGGGGTTGATGCAAGGAGCTGGCATCTATGACTCCCACTGCAGAGAGGCCCAGTACAGGGACTTGAAACCCACCCCCAGGGAGCTGGCATTTGCAGGGGAGCAATCACACATGCGGATAAATCTAGTGGAAAGCCCCATGGCCAGAGCCAGGGCAGAGGGACCCAGGCAGGCTCAGGAGTGCAGAGAGGGAAGATGCCTTAGGACCAGAGAGCAGTGAGAACTGAAGGGTAGCTACAAAGGAGGGCCACGGGTAGGGGCTGGGGTGAGGGCATGACAGGGCTCAGCCTGGGGGCTCCTGGGGAAGAGGCTGGTGTGTCTAGGGTGCGTGTGTGTGAGAGAGAGATATTCAGGGAGACATATAAGTAACTTGGGCAAAGTCAGGGAGATTTGAGGGCTGTGCAAACACCATTTTGACAAGTTCTCTTTGGTGTAGTGGAGACAGGGCTGGTCTGGATGCCTTGTCCGGGAAAGGGAAGAAAGGTTCAAGTTGGTTTTTCTGTTCTTCAAACCTGTTTGTCCACATCCTTGGCATCTGTGCCCTATGAAGGACCTGCTTGGAGCTGTGCATGTCTGGGCCTGAGGTTAGTGGTGCCTACGTGAGGCCCTGTGGTCTCTCTAGGTCAGGGGCGGGGAGCCTTGTCATGTTAGAAGGCTGCACTAATTTGACTGTAATCAGAGAAACATGTTCAAGAAACTTCAATTAGATATACTTAACATGTACATTATTTTATAAAAATCAAACGACTATGTACTTATAATAATTTCAAAAAATGAAAACTATTTGTCAATTTTAAAGTTACTAACCTTTTATCAACTTTGTTGTATCTGCTTTTTGTTGGAAAGCATTAGACTATTTGCTTGCAGCATGGAGGTTCACAGTCTCCGCTGATCATCTAGTTGGATGTCAGTCATTTGTGACCTCAAGGGTGTCTTGATTTGGGTTAGGTAGGAGAATGGAGATTCATAGCAGTAAGTGGTTGAAAACCAAGAAAGCATTTTTCAGGCATGTTGCCAAAGGTGTGGGTATTCTATTGTATTTTTCCATATTTCAACTGGATTGTTCTTAGCATCAAACAATGACTTTAAATTGTCATCTACTCAGAGCTCAATCAGTTCCATCTAAGTTCTATAGGTGCCTTGTTGATATCAACTAGGTGAGGCTGAATTTCACCATGTCGTGATTCTCAAAGTCAGCAAATCTTTCATGGTATTCTCCAATTAATAGGTTTGTAACAGGTACGAATTCTTTAAATGATTTGTATGTATCATCCTGCTCATCAATGACTTTTGCTAACTGGGGAAATTGTTCATCCAAACTTTCCTTTTGAAGAAGTGTTTTGAAAAAAGATAGTTCTTTTCAAAATGCTTGGATTTTTTTTTTTTGCCTTGTGTATAGATTTAATTTTACCTTGCAAAGAAATATTCAAGTCATTCTGATTTGACTAATATCACATGGAAACACTGCATTCCTATAGAAATCTTCTTTCCATAATTCACATCGCTGATTCCATTCTGTATAAAATTTAACTATCTGTTCTTGCAGGGATAAAATTTTGTCTAACACCTGTCCCAGTAGTAGCCAATGCACTTTAGAATAATATGGCAAATCCACACTGAATACCTCACGGTTCAACTTTAGCCTATTACAAAACTGACAATGCCATCTTGCATTTGCACAAATATACAGTAAACTCCCTGTTATCTGGAAGTCAAGCAACTGGCTCTCTCAAGACGTTTGCATGTGACTCAACCAAAACAAACAAACAAGCAACCCCCCCCCAAAAAAACCAGTTTAAACTTGGCTCGTTGTGCTGTCTGTAAGCTGATGCTTCATGCTGCAGTCCTGTGGCTCCCATGTGCTCTCTGTAACAGTTCTAAGTGTTAATGTGTTACTTGAAATTAAAAAAATATGCTATGAAGTTGAAAAGTGTATTGCCCAACACCTAACTGAAACTGTACACAGCCACTTACAAAGCTCTTTTATAATACAGTAAAACTATGTTACAGTAGGTGAAATTTGCCTTAGTTTGCTTTTAATTAATGTATTTAATATTAATGTCAAGTCAATACAGAGCTTATGGTATGGTATGGTATGGTTTGGTATGGGGTATAGAATTAGTTAGGCCTATTTTTAATAGTAACTCTCAAGCAATCAGAAACTACATTTATCCAGAACCCACCAATCCACATTGGTGCTGGATAATGGGAAGATTACTGTTAATACTACCTATAACTTCTTGCAAAGTGTCACTTAAAATAGTAGCTTTAGGACAGAGATTTTGCTGATAGAAGAAAAAAATGAAAAGAAATGAGAGCATCTGGATCTGTTAACACTTTCCTTTTAAATCTGTACAATAAACCCTTCATGTTTTCTTGCCATGGAAGGTGCACCACCTGTACCTACACTCACTAAATTTACCCAATTCAGTCCAACTTCACAACATTTATCTTGAAATTTGTTGACGATATCTATCCTCTGTGTTCTGTTGACAAGAGTGCCCAAAGCCCAAAGTGAGTAACTCCTCACAGCAAAGAAAATCTTCTGTTATGACCCAAATAAAATATAAAACCTGTGCTGAGTCAGTAATATCAGTTGATTCATTAAAGCTGTTGAATAATAAATATTTTCCTTTTGAAGTACTGCATGAAGTTCTTCTGTTAAGTTGAAGGCTAATTCATGCTGCCAATCAGTTATGATTCTCCTTGAAAGAGGCATTTGTTTGTACTTTGAAATGTTTTCATTTTCTAAGTATCCTTCAATGTTATCATTGTTGAAGTATCCTACAACCTCAACAATTCATTCTTTTCACGATTTCTACATCATTGAATGGCTCCACTTTTTTCCTGAGTATATCGGCTATTTATGAGTTGCTTCAGTGGGGTTATTTCCAAGTCTTATTACTTCTTGAAAGAACTGTCTTTGCTTTTGCTTTTCATTTTTTAATTTCTGTAATACAACCTTTGTGCCTCTCCCTCTAATTTAAAATATTTAGCCTGATGAGCATTGCATTTCTTTACTGTTGATAATGCAGTATCACTAAACAAGCAAATCAGCTTATCTTTAGCAGAAATAAGATAATTGTGCAATTCTCAATTCTCATTTAAAAAATCTGTTTTCTTTTTTCAGTGTTCTCCGGGTCTTCTTTGATATGACGGGCTGTTACGCAGACAGAACTAAAAAAACACTGTTGGCTTGGCATCTGTGGCTCAAGTGGCTAAGGCGCCAGCCACATATACCTCAGCTGGCGGGTTCGAATCCAGCCTGGGCCCACCAAACAACAATGACAGCTGCAACCAAAAAAAATAGCCAGGCATTGTGGTGGGCACCTGTAGTCCCAGCTACTTGGGAGGAGGAGGCAGGAGAATCCCTTGAGCCTAGGAATTGGAGATTGCTGTGAGCTGTGATGCCACGGCACTCTACCCAGGGTGACAACTTGAGGCTCTGTCTCAAAAAAAAAAAAAAATACTGTTAAGCTGTGAAACTATTCACAAATTCCACTTCAAGAAGAAACACAGTATACTATTGTCAGAAGATGGTAACAGAGAGGCGTACTTGACCCCTGTAAACTCTCACCAACCAGCCTCATGTAGTAGTGGTGTCAATGAGCTGGGGGAAGTCAGAACTACATTGTGAGGGTAGCAGCCATCAATTTAGTTCCTATGGCTTACTAATGTCGTAGTTGTGCCATTCCATTGGGGAAGCTTATTTTATTCTTTGGTATTTAAAATATGTTCATTTTTAAAATAAAATAGAAATAGAAAAGATAAATAAAATGCATTAATAAAAATAAAAGGATTTAAATGATACTTGCAAGAGAAGTTTAATACTTTTTCAATAATGTGGTATTTTTAAAAATGTATATGTTTTAAATGAACTTTTTTCAATAAAATATGTAATTGAAAAATAAAAGAATTCATTCTATAAAATTTGGATTAAGTCAAAAGGTGGCACTTAAGGACCTAGAAGGCCACATGTGTCCTTAAAGCTGCATGTTCCCCACTCCTGCTCGAGGTGTTCCCCTAGTGGGGTCAGCCGGCGGCTCTTGGAGGAGAGAGTGGGCTACCTCTGCTCACCTTCCCCTCCTGGTGTGGCAGTCCCAATCTGTACGTGCAGGCCTGGGCTCGGCCTCACCCCAGCTCCCCAGCCGGCAGCTCTTTTCCCCTCTCCTTCACCATTTTTCTCCTCAAGGCTCTTACTCTGACATGAGACCTCTGCTCCTGCTCACACTCAGAGCTTTGCATACTCAGAAATACATAGGCACACACGAGCATTGGAACTAAAATGAGAAAATCCCGGGTTTTAGATGAGGCTCTGCCATTTACCAGCTATGTAGCCTTGGGCAGGTTGAACTCTTTGAGCCTCAGTTATCTCATCTTTAAATTGGGGATAATGACACTTAATGGTGCTCATCTCATGGGGTTGTCATGAGTATCAAATGAGATGATGCATGTGCAAACACTTCACAGACAGTCCCACCAATGCAAAGGATCATTATTGCTGTTTTCATACCACATAACACTTAGCCAGGAATGGAAACACATGCACCAAGTGCCTCACACTGCTCCTTTGCTCACTCAAAAAGTATTTACTGAGCCTCCTCTGGGTGGGGCACTGTTCAAGACATGTGGGCCATAAAGATCAATGAAACACACAACCCCTGCCCTCTTGCGGCTGATGTGCTAGGCAAGGAACTCTAGCATACCCCCATCTACTCTGCACACATTCTGGCCTCTCTGCTGTACCTGCAGACACAGCCTGAAAGGTAAGCAGCATCAAGCTTCTAGGACTTCTCTTCCTTGGCACTTCCCAGTCATCCAGATGGCCTTGAAGAAGCCCTTGAGTGGAAAAACAAGGTCATTCTGATACAACACTCAGAGCATGTTAGCCAAAAGGGAGCACAATCATTAAGTCTAATTATCCATTTTACAGATGAGGAAATTGAGGCCTAGAAAGGTTTAACTGCCTTGTCTTAGGTTATGCAGCTGGTCAGTAACACAAGTACTCATTCAGTCAACAAGTATTCATTGAGCTTTTCTTCTGTGGCACCCACTGGCTGAGCATGAGGGACAATGGGCTCGGCCTTGATGGAGCTTGCATGTTATTAAGGGGTGACTTAAAAGAAATACATAAACATGTAAGCTCATTTCAGATACCCATGAGTGTTGGCAGAAAGTCACACAAGAGTGATGGAGATAGAGTGATGGGGAGGACGACAATGTCCTTGCGGGGAAGGGACATTAAGCAATCATGTAGCCACGCAGAGGACACTTTCTACAGAAGTTACCCTAAATAGTGACCCAGATGAGAGCCCTGAAGGACTCCAAACAGTTCACCAAAAAGGCAAAGAGAAAATGGGGCTGTGAGCCCTCCTGGGGGCATAGGGGCTTCTGAGCCCAGAGCCAGGCAGCTGTGGCCTGAGGAGCCATGTGGCCTTCCTGGTAACACAGAGCTCAGGGCATATTTTGCCTTTTTTAAAAAATAGACTTTATTTTATAGAGCACTTTTATGTTCATAGCAAAATTGAGCACAGAATATAGAGAGTTCCTATATATCCCCTACCCCCACACCCATGGAAAATTTGTTCATTAACCTACATTGACTTATCATTGTCATCCAAAGTCTGTAGTTCACAGTAGGGTTCACTCTTGCTGTTGTGTGTCCTGGGGGTTTCAACCAAAGTATAAAGACTTGCATCGCTGTCATAGAGTAGTTTCACTGCCCTGACAATCCCATGGGCTCTATTTATCTTTCCTTGTCCCACACATCCGGCAATGGCAACCCCTGGTCTTTTTACCTTTCCCATAGATTTGTCTTTTCCAGAATGTCATATAGTTGAAATCAAACAGTAGGTGGTCTTTTCAGACTGGCATCTTTCACTAAGGAATGTGCACACCAGCTTCCTCCACGTCTTTTTGTGGCTTGACAGTACATTTCTTTTTAATGTTGAATAAAATTCTGTTTTCTGGATGTAGGAGCTGCTTTTGTTTGTTTGATTTTTGGCCTTCTAGTTTTTCCTACAGTGATTGCAACTTGTAAGCCTTTAAATCCCCAGGGATGGGGTAGAGGAGGGACTTGCTGTCCTGTGAGGTGTGCTGTCCCGTGGAAGTGTGTTCCCCTGTGGCCACCTCTCCTGTGAAGTGTGCTCTCCTGTGAGGGGTGCTCTCCTGTGAGGTGTGCTCTCTTGTGAGGTGTGCTCTTCTAGCTGGGAAAGAGAAGGCCTTTCCCTGCCCCGAGGCTGCACCACCCACAGTGGCCAACAGGTGGCCACACCACCCTGTTCTGCTTTAGCAGGCAATGAATGACTCCGTGGGACAGGGTGTTCTTGGGGGACTGTGTTAGGGAACAAGACAGAAATGGTGACTGTTCCTGTAGGCCTCTCCTCCTTCCTCCTCTTTGTCCCCCAGGCGAGCTAGGCAGCTGAGCCACATTTCTTTCTTTGTATGGGAAGTGAGAGGACCCAGAGCATTTTGCCATTTGTATTCTTTAAGGAAAAAGGAGTTCCAATGTCTCACCTTCATACAGCACCATCTCCTAGAAGACTAGAAACTCCCAGGAAGCTGTTGCTCACAATTGAAGCTGATCTAAGTGGGTGATTCCCTGTGGAATAGCCTAACAGAGTAAGGAGAAAGGATGCTGGTATGTTTTGCCTTTGGGGCTGGCAGCCTAAAGGCAAAAACACTTCTTGTAAAGGAGGCTGCTGCCTTTTGTCAGCAAGATTGAACCATAGCAACAGATAAATGGATAAACAGAATGTGTTATAGCTTTACAATGAAATAGTATTCAGTCTTAAAAAGGAATGAAATTCTGACACCTGCTTCAACATGGATGGCGCTTGAGGACATTCTACTCAGTAAAATAAGCCAGGCATAAAAACAATATTATATGATTTTGCTCATATGAGTAGTCAAATTCATATAGATAGAAAGTAGAATGGTGGTTTGCCAGGAGCTGTAGAGAGGGGGACCTGGGGAATCAGTGTTTAACAGGTGCTGGGGTTTTAGTTTGGGACGAAAACTAAGCTAAAACCATCGGGAGGTGGATGGTGGTGATGGTTGCACAACACTGTAAATGTACTTAATGCTACTGAACTGTACACTAAAAAATGGTTAAAATGGCAAATTGTATGTTATAAATATGTTGACCTAAAGAAAGAAGCTGTGGCAAAATTAATATAGAGAGTTTATATGGGTCAAGGTTGAAGTCTGCAGCCTTGGACACACTTCTAAGTTGCCTTGGGGAGTGCTAACGAACATGCTAATTAGGAGTGGGCTGATGCAAAGTTTTTAACAGGAATTCTCATTGGTTGCCAGAGATAACATTGATTAGTGATTGGCTGCCCATTGTTGAACTACTGGGTATGAGTGATGGTACCCAGTGTATGGCATTTTATGGCTACCTGGTATTTGTCTAGAGCTCATGTAGCAAGTGGCTTCAAAAGATAATTATTTAGCTCCGAGAGAGTGAGATGTGACTGTTACCACATTCCTATGCGTCTCTGGGCCTGATAATTAAAGAGGGGCTCATATTCCTCAGATAAGAAGTTTCTTTTCTTTCTCATATATTTTACTACAGTAATTTTTTAAAAAAAGCAATGGAGCCAGATCATGAAGTATACAGAGCCTAGCCTTTCATTTTATTGTTATTCACACAGCCCCCTCTACAGTCATCTGACTTGGAGCCTTGTGGCTTGCACTGAGCCCTTCACAGACGGAGGTCTCAGTACCTGGAGAGAGCTCTCAATCTCAAATGGGAAGACCTGTGTTGGCGCTGAGTAGCTCAGCCTAGGCTTCCTTGTATCTCAGATGGGAGAAATAACATTTGCCTTGACCTTCATAGAGCTGTCGTGAGGGTCATGTGAAAAAGTACTTCATAAATCCTAAAGCACTCCATACAGATAAAGGATCATAAGCATTATCATTCTTATTGCCAACCTAGGTCACTGGCTGCATTGGGAGTAGTTCTAATTGTTGAATAGTTCTGACAGTATTGTGAAGTAGCAATGTTTGCTCTGGTTTCATCTCACTTCTTAAATATATCTTGGTATATCCCTTTTCTTTTAGCAACTTCATACTCCATTCCAACCCCTTATCTTGAGGAATGCCGATGAATTATCTTCCTGTCTCTATATTATTCCTTGGGGACTATGATACCACCTCCTCCAGGAAGCTTTCCCAGATATTTTCTTCCTATCTCCTCACTGGAGTCAGATAAAGTCTTGGGAACTGTGTGATGCAATGAATTTAAAATGAAATAATAAAGACCTAGGTGTGAATTCTGCTGCCATATATACTATTCAGGTGACCTTGGTAAAACACTTAATCTTATTGGGCCTCAAAAAATTGCTATAAGCTAACGGCAATAAACTATTTAACAACATGGCAACAAAGAGTAAATAGTACAACACAACCAATAGGGCTAGAACATGGTAGATACTTAATAAATAATAGTTTCTTTCCTTTGCATGCTCAGAGTCCTTTATCTGGTCTTGCATTGCAGATATTAGTGTCATTTGCTCATTTATTCAACAAATATTGAATTGAATATGAAGGTGTTAAGTGTTGAGAAGAAAAGTAAAGCAAGATAGGGGAAGGTGTGCTGTAATGGTATATTTTTAGGGTGGTTAGGAACGATTCATTGATAAGGCATTATTTGGTCAAATAACTGAAAGGGATAAAGCCCTGTAGTTATCAGAGAAGATATCAGGACAAATGCAAGGTCCCTCAGGCAGAAACATGGTAGGTGTGAGGAATAACAAGGAAGCCAAGGTGGCCAAATCAGAGTGAACAAGAGAAAGAGGAAGTAGTTAAAGGGGATAAAATCAGAGAAGTAGTTGGAGCCATGTTATATGGGGCCTTTGTAGACTAGAATAAGGACTTTTTTCTTTCTTGGTGAGGTAGGAAGCCAATGGCGTGTTGGGCAGAAGAGTGGGAGAACTGACATAGATTTTAGAAGGTTCCCTTTGGCTGCCGTGTGGGAAATCACTGCATAGTAGCAGGAGTGGAAATAGAGAGATTGATTGGTAGGTTATTGCAGCAATCTGGGCAAAGGATAATAATAGTGGCTTGGACCAAGAAGGCAAATAGAGGTGGAAAGAATGATGAGATATTTTGATTTGAAGATAGAGCCAAGAATCCTTGCTGGGGTGTGAAAGAAAGACCTAATGCCAAGGGTTTTGCCTGGAGGACTGGGAAGATGGTATTTCCATCACTGAGGTAGGCAGATCCATGGGAAAAGTAGGCTGGGAATCAACAGTTTGGTTTTATATTGACCCAGCTATTTACTATTTTCCATGATCTTCCTTTGCCTCTAATGACCCAAATTTCTCTCTTGTATTATTTTCCTTTCAGCCTGAGAATTCTCTTTAGCATTTCTTGTAGTGGAGTTCTACTAATGTTGATTTTTTGTTTGTTTCTTTGTTTTCTTTTTCTGAAAATTATACTTTTATTTTTGCTGAATATAGGATTCTGGGTTGAAGGATTTCACTTTTAGTCCTTTAAAGATGTTGGTTTACTGGCTTTTGGTCTTCATGTTTCCGGTGAGAAGTCAGCCATAATTCGAGTTGTTTTTTCCCCTCTGTATGTAATGTGTTTTTTTCCTCTGGCTGCTTTCAAGATTTCCTCTTTCTTTTTGGTTTTTAGGAGGTCGACTATGATTTTCTTAAGGGAGGTTTTCTCTGTATTTATCCTGCTGGAATATTCTGGTTTCTTGAATGTGTAAGTACATGTCTTTCACCAAATTTGGGGAAATTTTGGCCATTAATTTATTCAAATATATTTTTTCTTCTGTTCTGTACTCTCTCCCTTTTCCTTTGGGATTTCAATTACCCTTAGACGTGATGATATTGTTTTTCAGGCCTCTGAGGTTATCTTCCCCCCACCCATCTTTTTCCCCTTAGTTCTTCAAATTTCTACTGATCTAACTTTAAGGTCATTGACCCTTTCCTCTGTTACATTCATTCTGTTGTTAAACCAATTTTGTGAATTTTTTAAAATTTTGAATGTTATCTTTTTCTGTTCTAGAATTTCCATTTAGTTTTCCTTTGAATTGAGTTTATTTCTATGCTGAGGTTTCCTTTTTATATGTTGTAAGCATGGGATCCCTCACCTTGCATAGTTATAACAGCTACTTTAAAATTATGATCTTACATCATAAACCACTGAAATGTGAAAAATAAATAATAATAATAAACAATAAAAATAAAATAAAATTACAATCTATTAATTCTAACATCTGGGCCATCTCAGGGTCAGTCTCTGTTGATGTCTTTTCTCTTAAGAAAGGATCACATTTTCCATTTTGTTCCTACATTGAATAATTTGGGTATTCAGGACATTATGATTGTTAAGTTTTAGAGATTCTGGATTCTCTTATACAACTCCCTGTAAATGCTGATTTGGGGAGTTGATTTTGTTTTAGCAGGTAACTAACTTGGTTTGATCGAACTGTAAACTGTCTCTTGAGCATCAGTTCAAATCTCAAATTAATCTGTGTATTCTTATCTGCTTAAGCTTACCCCATGCATGGATACATAAGGAATTGACCAGAGATTTGTACAGAATTTATAAACAAAATTTGTGGTTCTTCCTCTCTGGGTGTCTCTCCTCATGGATTTGCCCCCTCACTTTCCAATAGTTTTGGTTGCTTAAAACTCTATCCTTTAATTCTTCAGGCCAGAAGCATTAAAAGTTTTCTATCATCATTTTATCTGCCCTTTGTGACTCTACTGTGGCCTGCCTGCCTTTAGGCTAAAAGCCATAAAAAATGGGAAACTCATCCTATGCATTCCTTTTTTTTTTTTTAACTCCTCTTCAGAAACTTCCTGCTTTTTTTCATTCCCTAGGACCTTCAGGTGGTTGTTTTTGTATTTTGTTCAGAGTTTATAGTCATTATTTGTGGGGGTTTGTATAGTTGGAGCTTACTAAGCCACCCTGGAAATTGAATTGCCAGTTTTGTTTTGGACATGTTAAGTTTGAGATGTCCATTAGACATTCAAGTGGAGATGTTCATCAGCCAGTTGCATGTATGCCTCTGGAGTTCTGGAGAGAAATCACTTAACATTTGAGAAGATATATGGTACGTAAAATCATGTGAGCAGACAAAATCATCTGGGGTGTGAGTGCAGATCTGTAAGATAAACAGGCCCCAAACCAAGACCAGTGCTCCCATGCTTAAACATCAGAAAGAGAAGAAAGCATCAGCAAGGTAGATCAAGAAAGAATGGGCAGCGAGGAAGGAGGAGAACCATGGGCGTGTTGTCCTGAGGGCCAAGAGAAGAAAATATTTTTTTTTTTTTTTTTTTTTAGCAGTTTTTGGCCAGGGCTGGGTTTGAACCCGCCACCTCCGGCATATGGGGCCGGAGCCCTACTCCCTTGAGCCACAGGCGCTGCCCGTGAAGAAAGTATTTTTAAAAAGATGAAGTGGTTAACTGTATTATTAAATGTTACTAATAATTTAAGTAAGATGATGATTAAAAACTGAACAGGTTAGCAACACAAAGGTCCTGGGTGAATCTGAGAATGGTTTCGTTTAAGTGGAACACTGAAATGAAGAATTGAGTTTGGGAGTCTGGATAAGTCTTTCAAGGAATGTTAACACTCCAGAGAATAAATGAAGTTAAAGCTGGAGGGGGATAGGAGGTCAAGAGAAATTTTGTTTTGATTTTTGATGTTGGGAAAAATTATATTGTGCTGATGTGCCAAAGGAGGGAGTAACTGAGAGGGAACCATTGATGTGTCAAAAAAGTGAGAGTATAGGGTCCTACGTGCAAGTGGAGAGTCCGTCTTAGATGAAATCATGGGACAATCCTAGCAACTGCCAAAGGCCACAACACCATTTTTTGTCAGTTCCTTTAGTCTGCAGATTATACTAAACAAATTGTATTCAACAAGTTACATCATTCAAGGATCTAGAGAGAGGGGAAATGGACTATGCCACTAATTCATTGCCATGACTCAGGCACTCAGGTGATCTTAGGGAGAGGTGCTAGTGGGGCTGAGATGGAAGGATCGAGAAAATGGACCTGGCCATGAATACACTCCAGAGAAGCAAGGGGTGCAAAAGTTTCTGGCTTTATCCCGGGGTGAATGGGGGAGGAGTGTGGTCAATATGAAGTGTCAAGGCAATGGCTGTCATCATGGGGAGGTATTTCTACGAGCAAGTGGACCATGCATCTTCTTCAGGAAGACCAATGGCATCTTCCCAAGGCAAGTGTGGGATCTGCCCATACAATCTGCTACTGCCTACTGGAGGCTGGGCCCAGTCCAAGGCTGTTTCCTTGTACTTGGTTGCCATCTTGCCCCAAGCCAGATCAAGTAAGATTAATCAGAGGCAGGATTTGGCTCAAAGAACAGGGTTTCTGTCACTCTGGCTCTGATCTAGTGGTCTTCAAAATAATTTTGCATCATAATTCAGTGCACACAGGTATGTGATATATAGACTCACACAATATTGAAACCAAACTTTAATGAAACAATTTATATCTTTTTTTTTTTTTTTTGTCATTGTCGTTTGGCGGGCCCAGGCTGGATTTGAACCCGCCAGCTCAGGTGTATGTGGCTGCACCTTAGCTGCTTGAGCCATAGGTGCCGAGCCGGTGTTGTGTGTTTTTTTTTTTTTTTTTTGTTTGTTTTTTTTATTGTTGGGGATTCATTGAGGGTACAATAAGCCAGGTTACACTGATTGCAATTGTTAGGTAAAGTCCCTCTTGCAGTCATGTCTTGCCCCCATAAAGTGTGACACACACCAAGGCCCCACCCACCTCCCTCCTTCCCTCTTTCTGTTTCCCCCCCCATAACCTTAATTGTCATTAATTGTCCTCATATCAAAATTGAGTACATAGGATTCATGCTTCTCCATTCTTGTGATGCTTTACTAAGAATAATATCTTCCACGTCCATCCAGGTTAATACGAAGGATGTAAAGTCTCCATTTTTTTTAATGGCTGAATACTATTCCATGGTATACATATACCACAGCTTGTTAATCCATTCCTGGGTTGGTGGGCATTTAGGCTGTTTCCACATTTTGGCGACTGTAAATTGAGCTGCAATAAACAGTCTAGTACAAGTGTCCTTATGATAAAAGGATTTCTTTCCTTCTGGGTAGATGCCCAGTAATGGGATTGCAGGATCAAATGGGAGGTCTAGCTTGAGTGCTTTGAGGATTCTCCATACTTCCTTCCAGAAAGGTTGTACTAGTTTGCAGTCCCACCAGCAGTGTAAAAGTGTTCCCTTCTCTCCACATCCACGCCAGCATCTGCAGTTTTGAGATTTTGTGATGTGGGCCATTCTCACTGGGGTTAGATGATATCTCAGGGTTGTTTTGATTTGCATTTCTCTAATATATAGAGATGATGAACACTTTTTCATGTGTTTGTTAGCCATTCGTCTGTCGTCTTTAGAGAAAGTTCTATTCATGTCTCTTGCCCATTGATATAAGGGATTGTTGGCTTTTTTCATGTGGATTAATTTGAGTTCTCTATAGATCCTAGTTATCAAGCTTTTGTCTGATTGAAAATATGCAAATATCCTTTCCCATTGTGTAGGTTGTCTCTTTGCTTTGGTTATTGTCTCCTTAGCTGTACAGAAGCTTTTCAGTTTAATGAAGTCCCATTTGTTTATTTTTGTTGTTGTTGCAATTGCCATGGCAGTCTTCTTCATGAAGTCTTTCCCCAGGCCAATATCTTCCAGTGTTTTTCCTATGCTTTCTTGGAGGGTTTTATTGTTTCATGCCTTAAGTTTAAGTCCTTTATCCATCTTGAATCAATTTTTGTGAGTGGGGAAAGGTGTGGGTCCAGTTTCAGTCTTTTACATGTGGACATCCAGTTCTCCCAACACCATTTATTGAATAGGGAGTCTTTCCCCCAAGGTATGTTCTTGTTTGGTTTATCAAAGATTAGGTGGTTGTAAGATGTTAGTTTCATTTCTTGGTTTTCCATTCGATTCCAAGTGTCTATGTCTCTGTTTTTGTGCCAGTACCATGCTGTCTTGAGCACTATGGCTTTGTAGTACAGACTAAAATCTGGTATGCTGATGCCCCCAGCTTTATTTTTATTACAGAGAACTGCCTTAGCTATACGGGGTTTTTTCCAGTTCCATACAAAACGCAGAATCATTTTTTCCAAATCTTGAAAGTATGATGTTGGTATTTTGATAGGAATGGCATTGAATAGGTAGATTGCTTTGGGAAGTATGGACATTTTAACAATGTTGATTCTTCCCATCCATGAGCATGGTATGTTCTTCCATTTGTTAATATCCTCTGCTATTTCCTTTCTGAGGATTTCATAGTTTTCTTTATACAGGTCCTTCACCTCCTTCGTTAGGTATATTCCTAGGTATTTGATTTTCTTTGAGACTATGGTGAAGGGAGTTGTGTCCTTAATTAGCTTCTCATCTTGACTGTTATTGGTGTACACAAAGGCTACTGACTTGTGGACATTGATTTTATATCCTGAAACATTACTGTATTTTTTGATGACTTCTAGGAGTCTTGTGGTTGAGTCTTTGGGGTTCTCTAAGTATAAGATCATGTCGTCAGCAAAGAGGGAGAGTTTGACCTCCTCTGCTCCCATTTGGATTCCCTTTATTTCCTTGTCTTGCCTAATTGTATTGGCTAGAACTTCCAGCACTATGTTGAATAGTAAAGGTGACAGAGGACAACCTTGTCTGGTTCCAGTTCTAAGAGGAAAAGCTTTCAGTTTTACTCCGTTCAGTAAAATATTGGCTGTGGGTTTGTCATAGATAGCTTCAATCAGTTTTAGAAATGTGCCACCTATGCCTATACTCTTCAGAGTTCTAATTAGAAAAGGATGCTGGATTTTATCAAATGCTTTTTCTGCATCTATTGAGAGGATCATGTGATCTTTATTTTTGCCTCTGTTAATATGGTGGATAATGTTTATAGACTTGCGTATGTTAAACCAGCCTTGCATCCCTGGGATGAAGCCTATTTGATCATGATGAATGACTTTTTTGATGATAAGCTGTAATCTATTGGCTAGGATTTTGTTGAGAATTTTTGCGTCTATGTTCATGAGTGAGATTGGTCTGAAATTCTCCTTTTTGTTTGGGTCTTTTCCTGGTTTTGGTATCAGGGTGATGTTTGCTTCATAGAATGTGTTGGGGAAGATTCCTTCTTCCTCAATTTTTTGGAATAATTTCTGCAGTACAGGAATAAGCTCTTCCTTGAAGGTTTGATAGAATTCTGGAGTGAAGCCATCTGGACCAGGGCATTTTTTGGTTGGAAGCTTTTTTATTGTTTCTTTGATCTCAGTGCTTGAAATTGGTCTGTTCAGGAGCTCTATTTCTTCCTGGCTGAGTCTAGGGAGAGGGTGTGATTCCAAATATTGATCCATTTCTTTCACATTGTCAAATTTCTGGGCATAGAGTTTCTGGTAGTATTCAGAGATGATCTCTTGTATCTCTGTGGGATCAGTTGTTATTTCCCCTTTATCGTTTCTGATTGAGGTTACTAGAGATTTTACTTTTCTATTTCTAGTTAGTCTGGCCAATGGTTTATCTATTTTATTTATTTTTTCAAAAAACCAACTCCTTGTTTCATTAATTTTCTGAATGATTCTTTTGTTTTCAATTTCATTGATCTCTGATTTGATTTTGGATATTTCTTTTCTTCTACTGAGTTTAGGCTTAGATTGTTCTTCTTTTTCCAATTCCATAAGATCTCTTGTGAGATTGTTGATGTGCTCTCTTTCTGTTTTTCGAATGTAGGCATCTAAAGCGATGAATTTTCCTCTCAAAACTGCTTTTGCAGTATCCCACAGGTTTTGGTAGCTTGTGTCTTCATTGTTGTTATGCTCAAGGAAGTTAATGATTTCCTGTTTTATTTCTTCCTTCACCCATCTGTTATTCAACAGAAGATTGTTTAGTTTCCATTCCTTTGGGTGGGGTCGAGCATTTTTGTTAGAGTTGAGTTCCACCTTTAGTGCCTTATGGTCTGAGAAGATACAAGGTAAAATTTCAATTCTTTTGATTCTGTTGATATTTGTTTTGTGTCCCAGGATATGATCAATTTTGGAGAATGTTCCATGGGGTGATGAGAAGAATGTATATTCTTTATCTTTGGGGTGGAGTGTTCTATATGCGTCTATCAAGCACAGTTGTTCTAGAGTCTCATTTAAGTCTCTTATATCCTTGTTTAATTTCTGTTTAGAGGATCTGTCCAGCTCTGTAAGAGGAGTGTTAAAGTCCCCTGTTATGATGGTATTATCAGATATCATATTGCTCAGACTGAGTAAGGTCTGCTTCAAGAATCTGGGAGCATTTAAATTGGGTGCATAAATATTTAGAATTGAAATGTCTTCTTGTTGTATTTTTCCCTTGACCAATATAAAGTGACCATCTTTGTCTTTTTTGACTTTAGTTGCTTTAAATCCACATGTGTCTGAAAATAAGATTGCAACTCCTCTTTTCTTCTGAATTCCATTTGCCTGAAAAATTGTCTTCCAACCCTTGACTCGGAGCTTTAATTTGTCTTTTGAAGCCAGGTGTGTTTCTTGCAGACAGCAAATGGATGGCTTGTGTTTTTTAATCCAGTCAACCAATCTATGTCTCTTCAGTGGGGAATTCAAGCCATTAACATTTATTGAGATAATTGACAAGTGTGGTAGTATTCTATTCGTCTTATTTTGTGAGAGTCCATTGCTTAGTTTTATCTTTTGCATCAGTGTGGAGGTTAGGTTCTGTCCTTTAATTTCTGAGTTCTTACTTTGCTGCTGATCCATTGTGGTGGTCAGTGTGCAGAACAGGTTGAAGTATTTCCTGTAGAGCTGGTCTTGTTGTGGCGAATTTCCTCAATGTTTGTATATCCGTAAATGATTTGATTTCTCCGTCAATTTTGAAGCTTAGCTTAGCAGGGTACAGAATTCTGGGCTGAAAATTGTTCTGTTTAAGTAGATTAAAGGTAGATGACCATTGTCTTCTTGCTTGGAAAGTTTCATTAGAGAAGTCTGCGGTCAATCTGATGGATTTGCCCCTGTAGGTCAACTGGCGCTTACTCCTGGCAGCTTGCAGAATCTTTTCTTTGGTCTTGACTTTGGAGAGGTTCATCACAATGTGTCTTGGAGAAGCTCGGTTAGAGTTGAGGCGACCTGGGGTCCGATATCCCTCTGAAAGCAGTGTGTCAGAATCTTTGGTGATATTTGGGAAATTTTCTTTTATAATATTCTCTAGTATGGCTTCCATTCCTCTGGGGCATTCTTCTTCCCCTTCTGGAATTCCTATAACTCGTATGTTGGAATGCTTCATAAAGTCCCATAATTCTGACAGTGAACGTTCTGCTTTCTCTCTCTTCTTTTCTGCCTCTTTTACTATCTGAGTTATCTCAAAAACTTTGTCTTCTACCTCTGAAATTCTTTCTTCTGCATGGTCTAACCTGTTGCTGATACTTTCCATTGCATCTTTAAGTTCCCTGATTGACTGTTTCATTTCCTTCAGCTCTGCTATATCCTTTTTATATTCTTCATATCATTCATCTCTTATTTGATTCTGTTTTTGAATTTCCTTTTGGTTATTTTCCACTTTATTAACAGTTTCCTTCATTGTTTCCATCATTTCCTTCATTGTTTTCAACATGTGTATTCTAAATTCCCTTTCTGTCATTCCTAACATTTCTGTATAGGTGGAATCCTCTGCAGTAGCTACCTCATTGTCCCTTGGCGGGGTAGTTCTGGACTGGTTCTTCATGTTGCCTGGAGTTTTCTGCTGATTCTTCCTCATGGGTGATTTCTTTTATCTGTTTACTTGCCCTAATTTTCCTTTCAATTCCTCTTGCTCTTTAAGTTCTTGTGCCTGTGGACTAAGGGTTACAGGACCAGAAGGGTGAGAAGGTTTAAGAGCAAAAAAGGGATGAAGGAAATGAGGACCGAGTGATAAGAAAAAAAAAATGAAAAAAAAGAAAAATAGAGAAAGGAGAGTGGTTGGGTGAAAGGAATATTGACAAAAAGAAGAGAGGCACAGAAAGAGGGAGACAGAGCAATATAGGTGTACAGTAGGGTACTTTGATACAACCTTAAAAAAAAAAAAACACCTTCTGGGGGTGCCAAGTGGGGTGGTTCCCTTGAGGTCAGCAGCTCTTTGCTAACCTGATCAGACACAGTACCCCACCTCCACCAAGTAGAGAGGAAAGACAAAAATGCTATAAATCAAACCAAAACAAGCAAACAGAAAACTTTACGGGATAAAATTGGCTGGAAAAACCAAATAATAGTGGTAGAAACACTAACAAAAATGAAGTTCTGATTATTGAAATAGGCAGCAATGGGAAATTATAATTAAACTAGAAAAATTGAGAAAGAAAAAGGATCTGTATGGAAAAGGTTGAACTTAAAAAACAAAACAACAATCTATAACGTCAAAATAAACAAAAAAAACAAACAAACCAAAAAAAAACCAAACAAAGAAACAAAAAAAAACACACACGCAACCAAAAACAAAGCAGTATGTATATGGAATTGAATATTGTCTGGGCAACACGTGGTCTTCTGGGGTATGAGATGTTAATCACAGTTCTGATATGACTGGAGGCTGCTAGTTTCTCGAACCCCAGCAGGTAGACACCCTAAATCTCTCTTCAGCCCACTTAAAAGGCACTTTGAACTTGTTCACTTACTGAGCAGAAGCTTTCTCAGGGAAGTGCTTGTTGCTGGAATCACTGCTGAAGTGGCTATCCACTTACCCTGTGTGTCAAAACTGGTCTCCCTCTGCCCCCACGGGTTAGGGCTGCAAGGCGGCTCAGACCCCGCCCTTAGGCTACTTGGTCGCTGGGTTACCAGCTCCCACCCAATTCCAGCTCTGCGACCCTGAGGGCGGAGCTTGCCAGGGCAGATCGCTCACAATGTCTGCCTGTGACCCAGAGCCAAACTCTATTAGCTCCGTCTGGCTCAGCGGCTCAGACTGGGGCCCTAGACAAAGGCCAGCGTTCTCCGCACTCCCGTTCAGGCTCTCCCCAAGGCCGTTCAGCTGAGTGCCAAGTCCAAAGACACCAAAACAGTTCACAGGTAAGGCCTTTCTGGTTTGCAGTCTCGCTGCTACTGAACTTACAGTTGCGGGCGGGTTTAGGCGGATTGAACACACGCGACCACTTGCCGGTTTTCCACTGTTTTAGTCCTCCTCTTGGGGTCCAGAAGTCTCTCGCTGACTCCCTGTATCCTCTCAGGGGTGATGATAGGCAGATCCCACCAGCCAGAGATGCCTGGAGTCCTATATCCCCAGACTCACGGTGCCCAGATGCAAGGAAGCTGTTACTCGGCTGCCATCTTGCTCCACCCGTTCGAAACAATTTATATCTTAATTACTTGTAAAGTGCTCTGATATTTTCTTCCTTCCTTCCTTCGTTCCTTCCTTCCTTTTGCTAGTGACACCCAACCAAAGTGATTTGATAACTCACCAGTGGGTTATAACCTGTAATGAGATAGGCACCCCTCTAACCACACAAGCTACTCATCTCTGTCTGTCACATTCTGAAGAGCACAGGGCTCCCAAGAAGCTTCACACACAATTGATTCTCTTAGTGTATCTCTCTCCACAGATTAACAAATATGAACTTTCAAGCACATTTATGTAGCTGAACAATTTGTCCCCCTTGACCTCAGACAGACTCACTTTTCTGTACACTGAGAGCTGCAGAGCTGAGCTCACCCCTTCATTCCTTGGTTCTCTCCTTATTTCATCTCCTGCAACCCCAACTCTCCATCTTCCCCCACTCAGCCCCATGGGAGGCCCCGACATTAAATTATTTGAATTATAGAATGTCAAGGGTGAAAGAGACCTTAAGAATCCTTTGATACAATCATCCCTTTGATGTATCTCAGTGGTTTCCATTCTCCGCATTCCTTCAGTGACAGAGAACTCACTACTTACCAAGGCAGTCCCTTCCATCTTTAGACCATAATGATTTGGCAAACTCTGTATTCCTGTGGCTTCCATTTCTTAATTTTTGTGTCAAAATTCCTAAGTCAATATGTGTGCTTGAAACATTGCCAGGCACCGAGTAAGCACTAGATAAATACTTGCTATTAACATTGTTGTGACTAGTTATATTCTTTAGTGCTATTAACTGGAGTAACTATTCTAACCCCCTTCTCACATGACTGCCCATCATATATTTAAAGGAAGGAATCGTGTTGCCTGGGTCTTTTCTTTCCTACACTAACGACTCCCAGGTCTATTAATATTTCCTCATGTCATGCAGTTTCCTGTCTCTTCACATCCAGGTCACTGTCCTCCTGATGCAGGTGGGTTTCTAAGTAGTTAATGCTGCTCTGAAAATGCTGGCCTTCAGAATTGGACACGAGGCTCCCCATCCAGGAAACCAGGCTAGAGAACAAAGATATTCTCGCCTCCTACAACCTGGATGCTTGGAGGTTAATAATGATGCCCAAAGTTATTAATGGCCCATATCAGAGCAGATAGAGGCACACAAGCACAAATAACAAAGAAGTGGAGGGCTAGCACCCTTCCCTCCAGGGCACACTCCCCTGGGGGTAAATTGACTAGTTAGCATTCTGGAAGGAATCGGGCCTGCAGGAGTATGAACCTCAACCCATCCAGAAAGAGCTAAATATCCAGCGGCTGCTCCAGGGAGTCTCAGACTCAAATGGCCTCAGAGGCCCAGCAAGATGATATCTAGAGACTGATCCTCAACAACTCTGATCCTAGACACGTGGGGACCATCTCAGGAAGGACCATTTACTCTGCCCAAGCCAATTATTGTCAAGCAGAAATTTGGGTCCCACTGTTTCTAGATCATCTACATTTTCAAAAGAAGTCAGAAACCTACATTTTTAAATATAGAATCATCACATTTTAAAATGTCAAGTAAGTCAACATTTTTTTTTTTTTTTTCAAAATCTTGTGTGAGCCAACAGTGTTCAGGCTGTTTGGTACTCAGATCTCCCTTCATAGCTCTGTTTTGTACCTGCAGAACTCGGGGCTGGGTCAGGGTGCAGCCTGGTGACTAATCCACCCAGCTTTTACTCAAACCTCTCCAGACAGTTCTCAAGTCACTGCTATAGCCAGGGCCAAACTCTGGAAAACTGATACATTATCCGAAGGGCTAAATGGAGCTGCCTGAGTCTCCTACACTAGTGTTTACTTGGCAAGTGGAGAGAGCCCCAGCCTAGAATACTATGTCAAGGAAGGCTGTGGATGGAATCCAAGTTTCCACCCTAGCCAGATACTTACCTGCTTGGAGAAGGGGGAAGCTTCAGTCTCTCCTTAGCCTCTGACTTCCTGAGTGACCTCAAATCCTTCTTCCCAATGACTCTTATCTGCTTATCTATTTGCAAAGTAATGAACATAAAAATGCTTTTGTGTTATTTCTGATTTAAAGCCTGTCACCAGATTCGGCTTACTTGTCACTTGCCACTCACTGGTAGGGTTTTGATATGAGTTGTAGAGGATGCCGAGAGCTGGACCATCTCTGAGTGAGATGATTTGCTGCTTGGAGGGGGACCCTTGGGCAACACATCCGCAGGTGTTAGTTGCGGAGAGGGAGCCTGAGCCTGTGGCAAGCCCTAAGCACGAGGTCATTACACTATACTCACCTCACGGGTTTGTTGCAGTCTCAATAAATAGCTACCGCAGAGGTTGCTCGGGGCTACCCTGCACTTATGGTTAGCCCGCCTCTTGCAAGCTTGTACTTTTAATCCGTCTCACACCTGTTTCCTTCCTGCTACAATGGGGTCAGGGTGGCGGGGAACCTGACAATGAGTCTTCAAGCAATTGATTTATTATGGTCTCTGTGCAGTCAAACCTCTCGGCTAATGATAACCTATATTTGCAACCACTCCCCATAAAGGCCTCAGCTCCTCCTCAGGACATCAGGAATTAGATTCTCATAAGGAGCGCACAACCTAGATGCCACGCATGGCAGTTTACTCGGGTTCACACTCCTATAAGAATCTAACGCTGCTGCTGACCTGATCACAGCAGATGTGCGATGGGGACTGGACGTGATGGGGAGTGGCTGTAAGTACAGATGAAGCATGTCTTGCTTACCCTCCTCTGCTCACCTGCTGTGTGGCCTGGTTCCAAACAGTGCACTGACTGGTACCAGCCTGCAGCCCGTGGGTTGGGCACCACAGCTATATGTAGGTCCATTATTGAGCAAAGCATCATTATATGCAGCACAACTCTTTTCATCAGAGAGGAAAATTTCCCAGGGGTCTCTAGCCCCATTGGGCAGAACAGATGACATGGCAGCTCCTAAACCAGTCACTGGGAAGTGGGCGGGATTACCATGACAGGCTCAGACCCAGCATGACTCATGACGCTACCACCTTCACTGAGCACCCTGTTGATCAATATCTATACCATTGGCTTGGCACCCATAGCTCAGTGGTTAGGGCGCCAGACACATACACTGTGGCTGGTGGGTTCAAAGCCATCCCAGGCCTGCTAAAACAACAATGACAACAACAACAAAAATAGCTGAGCATTGTGGCGGGCACCTGTAGTCCCAGCTACTTGGAAGGCTGAGGCAAGAGAATCACTTAAGCCCAAGAGTTTGAGGTTGCTGTGAGCTGTGATGTCACGGTACTCTACCAAGGGTGACGTAGTGAGAATCTATCTCAAAAAAAATCTAATCTACACCATAGCATACGAGGTCTGGGGAAAGCGTGAGAGTAAAAAAAATCTAATCTACACCATAGCATACGTGGTCTGGGGAAAGAGTGAGAGATTCACTGAGCCCCTCAGGTATATATAGAATTATAAATAATGTGGAACCCTCCTTGGAAATGAAGCCATTTACTGAGTCAATTAGTCATTTTACTAATTTATAAAATGCTAACTTTGGGCCCCACCTTGCACCTCTTCTTTGGGGGATGCAAAGGAGTAGAATTCAGGCTGCCTGCCTTTTTGAAGTTTGCAGTGTGGATAGGGAGAGGAATCAAGTCCACATCTGAATAGGAACCAAAGTGGGACCAACCAAATACCAGGCGGAGAGCCCAGGAAGCCAGGGGCTGGGGCTGTTAGAACCATCCAGAAACCTAGGGTGGTTAGAAAGAGCTCCATGGAGGGTCTGGGGCCTGGCAGACTGGGGAACAGACTCTCAGATACAGTTTGGGATATCAGGAGAAGGAGCCTTCATCTCACTTCTTCCTCATACCAGTAGGAGAAGTTTAAAATCTAGGTCTTAATCTACATTCCAATACATGGCTTCCTTTATGTCAACACATTTTTCATTGAGGAGCTACTATGTGTCAGTATGTGCTGGCAATCAGGGCAAGAGTGGCACAGCCCTCAAGGGAAGGGCTAGGGAAGACTAGTCAGCAGATTACATTCCTCAAGGAATGTTGCATCTGGGCAAAGAGGACTAATGATCAGCCAAAGCCTGGTGATAAGTGTTGTTAAACAGAGGTACAGGGTGCCAGTGGGCCTGGTCAGAGAGGGGACACCAGGTGGTTGGGGGAATGGCAGGGGCACAGATTGTGTTTTTAGGGTAAAGTAAGAGTTGTCCAGGTGGGGAAGGAGGGCAGGAAGGATGTGCTGTCTACTGAGGAAATACCACATACAAAGCCTCAGAAATGAGAGTGTGTCGTATGTGGTATAGCTGGGGCATGGGGACATGGGGACATGGTACAGGTAGAAGGCAGGAGAGGGTTTGGGAGGGTGAGCCCTGGAAATGTCCTTCCATTTGTCTTGGGGGCTGTGGGAGGCAGCTGGACTACTGATTAACTCACTCCCACCAAGCTTCCAAGTGAGACCCTATCCCCTTGCATGAGAGCGCACCTTTGTCTCTGAGTAGGGATGACAGCTCTGCTCAGTCTGATCACTTGGGTCTCTCCTTCTAAGGAAAGACTCTGACTGACACCCTCAGTAGGTTCTCTTTGCATTGAGTTGCGTGGATAACTGTGAGTAGTCACCCAGGGGGAAGGATAGGCATGACAGGATAGTGTGGGCCTGTCCTCCTCCCACATTCCTTTGTAACAGAGCTGAAAGGCTGCTGGGAGGAGGTGACAGCTGTGCATTGGCCCTGAGCAGCCTCAAGAGTCTGCATCCTGCTCACTGGGGACCATCCATTAACATTCATATCTCCGGAGGGTGGAGGCAGCCCCCTCTGAGGTTAGCTGAAGAGAGAGGACCTCCCCAAGTCTTGGGAAGGGGCCTCTTGGGAGTGGGAGAGGCTGATTCAGTGCCTATCCAGCCGAGTGGGGCCAGAGTAACTGTGAGTGTGCAGGAAGGAGAGGCTTCTTTTATCTCCTAATCCTTGGAGGGATTCTGGCCAGATGGACAGCAGGCGTTGCTATACTCATGATGGCAGCAGGGGATGGTCAGAGCCCTGGATGTATGATTTCAACAGACTCAAATTCTCAGTTCTTTCTCAAGAAGACTAGTCTTGAGATTGCTTACCCCAGATCTTAGGTCCCTGGGGGAGGTGGGATCTATGGAAAAGCCAATTCCTAGAAGATAGCACACAGGGTGATGCCACACATTTGTTTACTTACTTATTCATTCTTTTTTTGTTGTTCTTTTCTTTACTGCAGTGGTTCTCAACTTGTGGGTCGTGACCCACAAGAACTGTATTAAAGGGCAGTGGCATTAGGAAGGTTGAGAACCACTGCTGTACTAGTTTCCAAAATATGTTACATCTCCAGAACAATTTAAATTATGTAGAAATCAATAAGGCCAGAAAAGTGTTCCCTCTCACCCTCTGGAAATCTCCTTCCCTTCTGCTTTCCTGGGCTGGCCACAGGTAGAGGAGGGCGGGTAAGCTACACCCTCTGCACAACAAATAGGGAATGTGATTTCCTAAAAAGTGGAATTAACACGGGAGAATCTTAAGCACCTGTGAGTTTGCCGCCCAAAACTATATCTGCTGTTTTTCTCATCAAGATGCATACTTAAAAGAATTATTTGGCCCTGGGGAGTGAGAGCAAGATGGCGGCCGAGTAACAGCTTCCCTGCAACTGGGCACTGTGAGTCCGGGGAGATAAGACTCCAGGCATCTCTGGCTGGTGGAATCTGCCTATAATCATCCCATTGAGGATACAGGGAGTCAGTGAGAGACTTCTGACGTCAAGAGGAGGACAAAAACAGTGGAAAACTGGCAAGTGGTTGCATGTGTTCGGTAGGTCTAATCCTGCCAGCAGCTGTAAGTACAGCAGCAGTGAGACTGCAAACCCTTACAGTGAACTGTTTTGGTGTTTTTGGACTTGGCACTCAGTTGAACTGCCTTGGGGAGAGCTTGAGCAGGAGTGTGGAGAACTTTGGGTGTTGTCTAGGTCCCCAGTCTGAGCCGCTGAGCCGGATGGAGCTTATAGTGTTCAGCTGTGGGCCACAGGGAGCCATTGTGAGAGAACTGCCCAGGCAAGCTCTGCCGTCAGGGTCGCAGAGCAAGGATCGGGTGGGAGCTAGTAACCTAGTGACTGAGCAGCCTAAAGGCGGGGACTGAGCTGCCTTACAGCCTTAACCCTCAGGGACAGAGTAAGACCGGTTTTGGCACACTGGGTAAGTGGATAGCCATTTCAGCAGTGATCCCAGTGATAAGCACTTTCCTGGGACAGTTTCTGCTTAGCCAAGTTTAGAAGTTTAAAGTGCCTTTTAAGATGGCTGAAGAGAGATTTAGGGTCTCCACCCTGTGGGGTTTGAGAAATCAGCAGAGGCCTCGAGTCGTATCAGCATTGTGATTGACATCTCATACTCTAGAAGACCACCTGTTGCCCAGACAATATTCAACAAGATATATATACTGCTTTGTTTTTCGTTGTTTTTTGTTGTTGTTGTTTGTTTTTTTGTTTATTTTGTCATTGTTGTTTTGTTTTTTAATTTCAACCTTTTCCATACAGATTTTTTCTTTTCTTTTTTTTCTTTTTCTTTCTCCATTTTTCTAGTTTAAATACAATTTCCCATTGCTGCCTTTTTTAATAATTAGAACTTCATTTTTGCTAGTGTTTCTACCCCTATTATTTGGTTTTTCAACCAATTTTATCCTGTAAAGTTTTCTGTTTGCTTGTTTTGGTTTGATTCATAGCATTTTTGTTTTTCCTCTCTACTTGGTGGAAGTGGGATACTGTGTCTGATCAGGTTAGCAAAGAGCTGCTGACCTCAAGATAACCACCCAACCGGGCACCACCAGAGGTTGAGGTTTTTTGAAGGTTGTGTCAAAGTACCCTATGTACACCTATATTGCTCTGTCTCCCTCTTTCTCTGCCTCTCTTCTTTTTGTCAATATTCCATTTTACTCACCCCCTCTCCTTCCTCTATTTTCTTTTCTTTCTTTTTCTTTCTTTTATCCCTTCTTGCTCTCCAACCTTCTTATCCTTCTGGTCCTGTACCAAAAGGACTCATCAAAACCTTAGTCCACAGGCACAGGAACGTAAAGAGCAAGAGGAAGTGAAAGGAAAATTAGGGCAAGGAAACAGATAAAAGAAATCACTCATGAGGAAGAATCAGCAAAAAACTCCTGGCAACATGAAGAACCAGTCCAGAACAACACCTCCAAGGGACCATGAGGTAGCTACTGCAGAGGATTCCAACTATAAAGAAATGTTAGGAATGACAGAAAGAGAATTTAGAATACACATGATGAAAACAATGAAGGAAATGATGGAAACAATGAAGGAAACTGCTAATAAAGTGGAAAATAACCAAAAGGAAATCCAAAAACAGAATCAAATAAGTGATGAACTATATGAAGAATACAGAAAGGATATAGCAGAGCTGAAGGAACTGAAGCAATCAATTGGGAACTTAAAGATGCAATGGAAAGTATCAGCAACAGGTTAGACCATGCAGAAGAAAGAATTTCAGAGGTAGAGGACAAAGTTCTTGAGATAACTCAGATAGTTAAAGAGGCAGAAAAGAAGAGAGAGAAAGCAGAAAGTTCACTATCAGAATTTATGGGACTTTATGAAGCGTTCCAACATACGAGTTATAGGAATTCCAGAAGGGGATGAAGAATGCCCCAGAGGAATGGAAGCCATACTAGAGAATATTATATATGAACATTTCCCAAATATCACCAAAGATTCTGACATACTTCTTTCAGAGGGATATTGGACTTCAGGTCACCTCAACTCTAACCGAGCTTCTCCAAGACACATTGTGATGAACCTGTCCAAAGTCAAGACCAAAGAAAAGATTCTGCAAGCTGCCAGGAGTAAGTACCTGTTGACCTATAGGGGCAAATCCATCAGAGTGAACGCAGACTTCTCTAATGAAACTTTCCAAGCAAAAAGACAATGGTCATCTACCTTTAATCTACTTAAACAGAACAATTTCCAGCCCAGAATTCTATATCCTGCTAAGCTAAGCTTTAAAATTGATGGAGAAATCAAATCATTTACGGATATACAAATATTGAGGAAATTCGCCACAATAAGACCAACTCTACAGGAAATACTTTAACCTGTTCTACATACTGCCCATCACAATGGATCAGCAGCAAAGTAATAACTCAGAAATTAAAGGACAGAACAACTACCACACTTATCAATTATCTCAATAAATGTTAATGGCTTGAATTCCCCACTGAAGAGACATAGATTGGCTGACTGGACTAAAAAACACAAGCCATCCATTTGCTGACTGCAAGAAACACACCTGGCTTCAAAAGACAAATTAAAACTCCGAGTCAAGGGTTGGAAGACAATTTTTCAGGCAAATGGAATTCAGAAGAAAAGAGGAGTTGCAATCTTATTTTCAGATACATGTGGATTTAAAGCAACTAATGTCAAAAAAGACAAAGATAGTCACTTTATATTGGTCAAGGGAAAAATACAACAAAAAGATGTTTCAATTCTAAATATTTATGCACCCAGTTTAAATGCTCCTAGATTCTTGAAACAGACCTTACTCAGTTTGAGCAATATGACATCGGATAGTACCATAATAACAGGGGACTTTAACACTCCTCTTACAGAGCTGGACAGATCCTCTAAACAGAAATTAAACAAAGATATAAGAGATTTAAATGAGACCCTAGAACAACTGTGCTTGATAGACACATATAGAACACTCCATCCCAAAGATAAAGAATATACATTCTTCTCATCACCCCATGGAACATTCTCCAAAATTGATCATATCCTGGGACACAAAACAAATATCAACAGAATCAAAAGAATTGAAATTTTACCTTGTATCTTCTCAGACCATAAGGCACTAAAGGTGGAACTCAACTCTAACAAAAATGTTTGACCCCACACAAAGGCATGGAAATTAAACAACCTTCTGTTGAATAACAGATGGGTGCAGGAAGAAATAAAACAGGAAATCATTAACTTCCTTGAGCATAACAACAATGAAGACACAAGCTACCAAAACTTGTGGGATACTGCAAAAGCAGTTTTGAGAGGAAAATTTATCGTTTTAAATGCCTACATTCAAAAAACAGAAAGAGAACACATCAACAAACTCATAAGCCATCTTATGGAATTGGAAAAAGAAGAACAATTTAAGCCTAAACCAGTAGAAGAAAAGAAATATCCAAAATCAAATCAGAGATCAATGAAATTGAAAACAAAAGAATCACTCAGAAAATTAATGAAACAAGGAGTTGGTTTTTTTAAAAAATAAATAAAATAGATAAACCACTGGTCAGACTAACTAGAAATAGAAAAGTAAAATCTCTACTAACCTCAACAGAAATGACAAAGGGGAAATAACAACTGATCCCACAGAGATACAAGAGATCATCTCTGAATACTACCAGAAACTCTATGCCCAGAAATTTGACAATGTGAAGGAAATGGATCAATATTTGGAATCACACCCTCTCCCTAGACTTAGCCAGGAAGAAATAGAACTCATGAACAGACCAATTTTAAGCACTGAGATTAAAGAAACAATAAAAAAGCTTCCAACCAAAAAATGCCCTGGTCCAGATGGCTTCACACCAGAATTCTATCAAACCTTCAAGGAAGAGCTTATTCCTGTACTGCAGAAATTATTCCAAAAAAATTGAGGAGGAAGGAATCTTTCCCAAAACGTTCTACGAAGCAAACATCACCCTGATACCAAAACCAGGAAAAGACCCAAACAAAAAGGAGAATTTCAGACCAATCTCACTCATGAATATAGATGCAAAAATTCTCAACAAAATCCTAGCCAATAGAGTACTGCTTATCATCAAAAAAGTCATACATCATGATCAAGTAGATTTCATCCCAGGGATGCAAGGCTGGTTTAACATATGCAAGTCCATAAATATTATCCACCATATTAACAGAGGCAAAAATAAAGATCATATTATCTTCTCAATAGATGCAAAAAAAGCATTCGATAAAATCCAGCATCCTTTTCTAATTAGAACACTGAAAAATATAGGCATAGGTGGCACATTTCTAAAACTGATTGAAGCTATCTATGACAAACCTACAGCTAATACTATACTGAATAGAGTAAAACTGAAAGCTTTTCCTCTTAGAACTGGAACCAGACAAGGTTGTCCTCTGTCACCTTTACTATTCAACATAGTGCTGGAAGTTCTAGCCAATACAATTAGGCAAGACAAGAAAATAAAGGGAATCCAAATGGGAGCAGAGGTCAAACTCTCCCTCTTGGCTGACGACATGATTTTATACTTAGAGAATCCCAAAGACTCAACCACAAGACTCCTAGAAGTCACAAAAAAATACAGTAATGTTTTAGGATATAAAATCAATGTCCATAAGTCAGTAGCCTTTGTATACGCCAATAACAGTCAAGATGAGAAGTTAATTAAGGACACAACTCCCTTCACCATAGTTTCAAAGAAAATGAAATACCTAGGAATATACCTAACAAAGGGGTGAAGGACCTCTATAAAGAAAATTATGAAATCCTCAGAAAGGAAATAGCAGAGGATATTAACAAATGGAAGAACATACCATGCTCATGGATGGGAAGAATCAACATTGTTAAAATGTCTATACTTCCCAAAGCAATCTACCTATTCAATGCCATTCCTATTAAAATACCAACATCGTACTTTCAAGATTTGGAAAAAATGATTCTGCATTTTGTATGGAACCAGAAAAAAACCCCGTATAGCTAAGGCAGTTCTTAGTAATAAAAATAAAGCTGGGGGCATCACCATACCAGATTTTAGGTTTTACTACAAAGCCATAGTGGTCAAGACAGCATGGTACTGGCACAAAAATAGAGACATAGACACTTGGAATCAAATAGAAAACCAGGAGATGAAACTAACATCTTACAACCACCTAATCTTTGATAAACCAAACAAGAACATACCTTGGGGGAAAGACTTCCTATTCAATAAATGGTGTTGGGAGAACTGGATGTCCACATGTAAAAGACTGAAACTGGACCCACACCTTTCCCCACTCACAAAAATTGATTCAAGATGGATAAAGAACTTAAATTTAAGGCATGAAACAATAAAAATCCTCAAAGAAAGCATAGGAAAAACACTGGAAGATATTGGTCTGGGGAAAGACTTCATGAAGAAGACTGCCATGGCAATTGCAACAACAACAAAAATAAACAAATGGGACTTCATTAAACTGAAAAGCTTCTGTACATCTAAGGAGACAACAACCAAAGCAAATAGACAACCTACACAATGGGAAAGGATATTTGCATATTTTCAATCAGACAAAAGCTTGATAACTAGGATCTATAGAGAACTCAAATTAATTCAAATGAAAAAAGCCAACAATCCCATATATCAATGGGCAAGAGACACAAATAGAACCTTCTCTAAAGATGACAGACGAATGGCTAACAAACATGAAAAATGTTCATCCTCCCTATCTATTAGAGAAATGCAAATAAAAACCACCCTGAGATACCATCTAACCCCAGCGAGAATGGCCCACATCACAAAATCTCAAAACTGCAGATGCTGGCGTGGATGTGGAGAGAAGGGAACACTTTTACACTGCTGGTGGGACTGCAAACTAGTACAACCTTTTTGGAAGGAAGTATGGAGAAACCTCAAAGCACTCAAGCTAGACCTCCCATTTGATCCTGCAATCCCATTACTGGGCATCTACCCAGAAGGAAAAAAACCCTTTTATCATAAGGACACTTGTACTAGACTGTTTATTGCAGCTCAATTTACAATCGCCAAAATGTGGAAACAGCCTAAATGCCCACCAACCCAGGAATGGATTAACAAGCTGTGGTATATGTATACCATGGAATACTATTCAGCCATTAAAAAAAATGGAGACTTTACATTCTCCTGTTTTTCGTTTTGTTGTTGTTGTTGTTATTTATTTATTTATTTATTTATTTTTAATCCTGAAAAAGATTCTCCTGTTTTTCGTTTTGTTGTTGTTGTTGTTATTTATTTATTTATTTATTTATTTTTATTGTTAGGGATTCATTGAGGGTACAATGAGCCCGGTTACACTGATTGCATTTGTTAGGCAAAGTCCCTCTTGCAATCTGTCTTGCCCCCAAAAGGTGTGGCACACACCAAGGCCCCACCCACTCCCTCCTTCCCTCTCTCCACTCTTCCTTTCCCCACCCCTCCCTCCTTCTTTCTCTCTCTGCTCTCCCCTTCTCCTACCCCCACCGTGACCTTAATTGTCATTAATTGTCCTCATACCAAAATTGAGTACATAGGATTCACGCTTCTCCATTCTTGTGATGCTTTGCTAAGAATAATGTCTTCCACTTCCATCCAGGTTAAAACAGGAGAATCTTAAAAAAAAGTAGGAGAATATCCTTTTGAAGTCTTTGTGCATTCAAATACAGATATAATTTGGTTTTAACTGGTTTGCTTTTGCTTTTCTTTATAAAAATGAAACAAATCATTCTATACAGACTACTCTAAATATTATTTTAAAGAAAAAAATTACAGTAACATTATCTTAGGCTTCTTACAATGTCAGTATAGGCAGAGTCACCTTCACGGTTTTGGGCACCATTTCAGTTGCAGAGCACAAGGATATGGGGGGGTGGAGTGTCCACACCGGCAGGGCAGGATCTGTCCAGTAACATGAGGCATAGCTTCTTCTTTGGCCATTGTTGGGGATCATCTGTGCTCAGCCAGGCCCTTCCCTGCCTGGCAGCACCAGGGCATTATGCTGGAAGGGTGGGAGGAACTGGGAAGTGGCCAGAGTGGGCAAACACCCAGGGGTGAGGGATGAGTCCAGGTGTTCAGCTGGTCTCAGGGCCCGAGGCTGGTGCTGGCAGTGAGGCCTTTGTTGACTTTGAGGCACTCCTAGCCACAAGTGTCTGTTCACTTCAGGACAGGTTGATCCTTATTTCCATTCAAGAAACATTTTTCGTAAGATGCAAAGGGGTATAAAGAATAGTTCTAATGTCAAAGAGATCTACAAAGTTCTGGAGCTTACAGAAGGGCAAGATCACAGTTGGTGAGGGAGACCTGAAACTATCCCCAACAGACAGCGCTCCTGGGACAGACCCAATCCTGGTGCTGTGCGGAGCACATCACACACAAGGTCTTGTTCCTTCCTCACCTCTCTGAGGTGGGGATCATCACCTCCTTTAATAAGCTGGCAAGTTTATTATTAATAAATAGGCCTATAGCAGGCAGCTGGAAGTGGCCAAACCAGGGAGGAAGGGCAGGGGTCCCTGACTTGGGTGCATTCTGCTCTGCTGCTGCTTGGACAGATGGGGTTTGGCGGTTGGGGGGAACTGTCAGATGAGGACGCGAGGGATGAAGGCATTCCAGGCTGAGGTGCAGCCTTAACGAAGGTCCAGAGGCAGTGTGGCATGGAACAGTGTGGTGAGCCCAGAGGGGGTCTGCCAAGGTAAGGCCAGAAAGGAAGGTTTGGGCTCACAGGGACGTGTGACCCTTCCAGAGGCCACAGGCATCAGAGATGGGGGGCAGAGGCCCAATCTGGCGGCACTGGGCAGATGCCCAGAGGCAAAGGGAGAGAAGGGCAAGCAGAATCTGAGCAAAGTGGGGCCTCCTTGGAGGTGTGGGCGGGGTGGGGAAGGACAGGGAGGAGTCACCGCCCGACCACAGAGGGTGTCCTTGGAAGACAGCTGCCCAGAGAAGCTTGTCCTGAGCTGAAGGGGCAGCGGGCAGAGCTCAGGGAGGGGCCCAGCTGCACCTGCCACCCCTGAAGCAGAGAGGCTGCCTTTGAGGCCTATGGGAAGAGGAAAAAGGGTTTGTAAATGGCTGAGGTGAGAAATGACCCTCTGATGATTTGGTTGGGCATATAAGGAGGGGACAGTCTAAGCAGAACCACAGCATTAGTACTCAAATATTCTCCCAGACCCAGCTCTGGCTATGATGTGCTTTACGCCTGTGTATCCTGGCATCTTATGTCAGGGCTGAAGTGACCCTCCCTGGGGAGCCAGTCTGTACAGGATGGTGTCTGCCCATCCTGGTCACCTGTGGTGCTGGCTGTGTGCTGGGCCCAGGCCCAGACTGAAGCAGGCATGCCCAAGTGGCCCCATCTCTGGGGAGTCACCCAGTCAGACCTGCCAGGCCAGCCCTCATTTGTCCACTCCTGGGTGACCCAAGGTCCTCCAATCAGGACACTGCGCTTCCCTGCAGCCTGCTGGAAGCCTGCCTACTGCGAGCAGCTTCCCTCTGGGCTTGGCCCTGGTCCTGTACTTGGGGACGTCATGTACCTTTATGTGCCCTTTCCTCTGTTAGGTAGTGTGTGTTCATCTTGTCTTTGAGGTCTTCCAGGATACGGCATGGTGGTTCTCTGCAATGATGCTTAGCCTGGGTTGGATCATCTCCGCTGACAGGTAAACAGACGTCCCAGCTTGGGAATAGGTCCCCAGGGGCACCAATGCACTGAGGCTCTGAGCAATCTCACCAAGGTCAGCCATGACCCCCTCTGCTAAAATCCAGTTTCCAGCCTCAGACCCTTAACTTTTCAGCAGTATCCTTCATTTTGAAAACAAGTCTATGACATAAAACTTCTACTTCTCCTCTGCCTCCTTTGTAGGATTTTTCTTGCCCGCCTGGCCCAGCCATTATGTTTCAGCATTCCTCAGCGGCAGCCATTGGCTTTTCTCTCTCCCCAGTTCTCTCTGTCTAGCAGCTCAGCCACACCGCAGCTTGGGTAGCCATGTCTGACTTTTGGGTAGCTGGGCCCCAGGACTCTCTTCTGAATTTCTGATCCGTGGGTCTGCCTGTCTCTTTCACATCTTACGAGTGTGTATCCTAAAGAAACTGAACACTTGGTGTGTCCCAATCTGAACTGATGATTTCCCTTGGCACTCTTCCAGAAATGCTCATCCCTTTCCAGTTCCCCACTCGGGGCAGGATGCACCACCCTGCCAGTGCAAAGGCTAGAGGCCTTTCCTCCCTGCTCAGTTTACTTCCTGGACATCTGCTTCCCTCCATGTCCACCTCTACCTCTTGCTTGGAGGGTGATACCTCCTGATTGGGCTCTCAGCCTCTCATCCTCCACACAGCTTTTAAAAACATTAAGCAGGTCCTGTCACTTTCCCACTTACAACCCTTTACTTGCTTCCTGCTTCACTTAGGAAAAAGGCCCAACTCTGACCAAAGCCTACGGGGCCCCAGCTTACCTCTCCTGCCTCAATCTCCTTTCACTTGGCTTTGCAGCCACCCTGGCCTTTCCAGGAACTCCCCTAAGATCTCACTCATCACAGAGCCTTGAAACGAGCCTAAGCGAGGCCCCTCATTGAACATGTCCATCCTATCATTTCACTTTCATTTGCGAAACTATTCAATGCCTCTCTACCCTGCTTGAGTGTAAGTTCCATGATCAGAGGCCATGCCTGACATATAGAAGCAGCTCATGAAATATGTGTTGACCTCCCAGGCCTCTCTCAAGCAGGGTTCAGGTCTCCAAGCTATGCATGGCAGGTGCATGTTGCCCCTGTGTGCTGGGCAAGGTTGGAGCACCTGGAGCCCACCATCAGGGGGTGGAGGGTGGGGCTGAGAAGGCCAGAGCACAAGGTTGCAGGGAGGTGATAGTGGTAGGGGAAGAGAAGAGAAGCTCCCCAAGGGACTTGGCCTTGAATTGGAGGAAAACCTGTTTTGTTTTCTGGCAATATGAGAAAGGAGGAGGGAGAAAGGCCTGAGAGGAAGGGGAGTCCACTTGGAGCCTTTCTCACAAGGTAGGTGGCCCTTATGCCCTCTTTCAATCGCTACCATACATTTGGGACTCAGTCACATCCTTTTTCAAGACACCTGCGTGGTTACTGGGACACTTACAGGCAGCCTTGGAGCCTTTTAGCAGGGGGGTGACCTATCCTGACTGGGCTCCCAACTCCACCCTTCTCTCCCTACCTTCCATCCTCTGGGAGGAGCCCAAGGAGTGGAGAAGGCTCCTCCTCTGGGCTGTATGCAGCATGGCTGGGCCTGTGGCTCTGAGCCCCCTAGGGACAGACCAGTGTTGCTATTTCAGAAGCCCTCAGGCTGGTGGGGTCTCCCAGGTGGGGCTCACACGGTCACACAGGTCCAAACAAAAGACAGGTGGAAGCAAATAACCAAGGATGCAGCTCCAGACGGAGATATTGACCAAATACAAATAGCTGGATTTGACAAGTAAGCAAAAAATTTGTCTGTGTATGTGTGTGTTTGGGTGGGGAGGGGGAGTGATGAAGAGCTTTTATGATCCCTAAGTTCTCAAATCTTCAAATGGGGCAAGGGAATGTTTCAGATCAGGGAAGCTGGGCTGTGGCATGGGAAGGGAGAAGCATGGGAAGGGAAGCTGGGCCACCAAAAGAGAGGCCCCAGGCTTAACACCTGGAGGAAGCTTAACTCTTACCTGTTGAAGCATGAAGTCCTATGTAGGCGGGTAAACACACAGGCAACCCCCCACCCTCCCCCCCATCCTGTCCAGTTGGATACACGGCACAACCAGAAAGAACCTTCTCTCTCACCAGCAAACCTTTCTCTGGAGCCAGTCTTGTCTGCAAAAGGCCTTGCTTTTCTGCTCACTTCCATGTGATAAAATATCTAACTCCAGGTGATGACAAAACCCCGAGCTCTGTTCCATTGAGCTCTGTTCCCCCTTTTAGGCTGGGGAAGCCATGGGGACAGAGGAGACCCCTCTGCTTCTCTTTGCCTTATCTCCCCTTTGCTGGAAGGTCTGAAAGGGCCAGGAGAGGGAGAAGGAGATGGGAAAAGCGTTGCTTACTTGCTAACTGTACCTGGCACCAGTGCCCCTGTGGTATGGCAGACTGTAGAGCTAGGTTCTGTCCTGGGGAGTCTGTGATAGAGCCTCTCCTGAGGTCCTTTGAAGCCTCCTTGGCCTGGCCACATGGGGTCCCTCCAGCTCCTGCCCTTGCTCTCCTCCGCCCTCCCGGGTCTGTGTCTGGCCCTTCACCTGGCTGCTCCCTCTCCCACAGGGGCTTTTCAGGGGTTGGTCACACAGTTCTTGTGCTCCTTGAATTCTGGGGGACATTTGACAAATTCTTTGAGATCCCCTCTGGCCCTCAGATAACTTCCTTTCAGAGACTCCTCACGATGTGTGCCTACAGTCTCCCGCAGAGCTGGAGGTGGGCAAAGAGCTGAGGGTGGCATGATCAACCACACAGACCCTGTGAGCAGCGGAGTGGTCCCCCACCCCGACCTAGCAGGTGGCAGTGTTCACCACCTGCTGAACTGGGGACTCTGCCCAAATGCCAAGACGACAGAGGGGGAGCCTTTATCCTCCTATTGAGCGTCATAAATCAAGGACGTGTAAAAAGTTGAGGCAGGGGAGTAAGGCGAGGACAGGAGGGAGTTTAAAGCACGAGAGGAGTGAATAGAAGCCGTGAAGGCAGAGGAGCTGAAGGAAGCCATGGGGAGGCCACTAAGGTGATGTTTACAGGATGCAGTGGCCCTGCGAAGGGCCTTGTGTCATCTTACTGAGATAGCAGTGCTGGAGGAAGACATGATTGCCAATTTAGAGATGAGAAAACTGAAGCTTTCCAAGGCAAATGACTCATGGTAGCAGAATTTGGGTGTTAGCCAAGTTAAGCAGTGCAAGCAGTCCCCTGAGTTATAAACATCCAACTTACGTACAATTTGTACTTAGGAACAGAGGCTATCATAAGTAATAGATAAATGTACCTGTTCCAATTTTCTTAAGCAAATTCAGTCTAAGAACAAACCTACAGAACATATCTTATTCATTACCCAGGGATTGCCTGTATATCATCTCTTTATCCAGAAGATTTCAATTGTTCTCTTTCCTCCTTAAAGGAATGTCTAGTTAGGAGCTGGGTGCCATGGCTCACACCTGTAATCCCAGCACTCTGGGAGGCTGAGGTGGGTGGATTGTCTGAGCTCACAGGTTCGAGACCAGCCTGAGCCAGAGTGAGACCCCCCCAACACCCCACCCTATCTCTAAAAGCAGCCAGGCATTGTGGCGAGCGCCTGTAGTTGCAGCTACTTGGGAGGCTGAGGCAAGAGAATCACCTGAGCCCAGGAATTTGAGGTTGGTGTGAGCTATGACGCCATGGTACTCCACCCAGGGTGACAAAGTGAGACTCTGTCTCAAAAAAATTTGTCTAATTATATGAGTAATATTAGAATACATCTTCCCTATAAAAAATAGACAAAATGTTAATGAGAAAATTAAAGACCAGTTTGACCACCAGCCCCCAAGCAGTGGTAATCTGGTAACCATTGGTGCTATTTTTTTAACACCCTTATAAGCTTTTTCCTCTATACTTATTGTTTTTGTGGGTTTTTATTTTTTTGAGACAGGGTCTCACTCTGTTTTGAAGTGCAGTGGCATCTTTATAGCTTGCTGCCAACATCAAACTCCTAGGCTTAAGTGATCCTCCTGCCTCAGCCTCCTGAATAGCTGGATTACAGGCACTTACCACCATGCCAGGCTAATTTTTCTCTTTTTTTTTTTGTAAAGATGTGGTCTCACTGTGTTGCTCAGGCTGCTCCTAAATTCCTGGCCTTTAGTGATCTTCCTGTTGCAGCCTCCCAAAGTGCTAGGGTTACAGATGGGAGCCACTGGGTCCAGCCTCTGTATTTCCCACACACACATGCCTATGTAGTTTCACATAAGAAAAATATAATATTTAGGCACCAGCCACATACACCTGAGCTAGGGGGTTTGAATCCAGTCTGGGCCCGCCAAACAACAATGATGGCTGCAACCAAAAACAGCCAGGCGTTGTGGCGGGCACCTGTAGTTCCAGCTACTTGGAAGGTGGAGGCAGGAGAATCACTTGAGCCCAGGAGTTGGAGCTTGCTGTGAGCTGTGATGCCACAGCACTCTACCCAGGGTCAAAGCTTGAGGCTGTGTCTCAAAAAAAAAAAAAAAAAAAAAAATATATATATATAATATTTTCTTGGTTCGTTTTTAGTTTGTTTTCTTTTAATTTTTTTTTTTTTTTTGAGACAGAGACTCTTGGGCTTAAGCAATTGTCTTGCCTCAGCCTCCCGAGTAGCTGGGACCATAGGTACCCACCACAACGCCCACTATGCTTTAGAGATGGGGTCTCACTTTGGCTCAGGCTGGTCTGGGACCTGTGAGTTCAGGCAATCCGCGTGCCCGGCCCTTTATTTGTTTTCTTTTTCTTTTTATCAAAAAAGATATCTTATTGTATATACCTATCAGCTTAATTTCTTCACTCAACACTAATGTGAAAATGTGAAATGTGAAACGGGCTGAAAAGTTCTGTCAGCCAGTGTGACCTATCTGCTTCTTTTTCATTGCTGTATAGTTCCTACAGTGTAGATATACCACACCTACTTGGCCACTCCCTAATGATGGACAAAGACATAGTTCCCAATATTTCAAACAACAAGTGTATTGTTAAAAAGACCTGGAATATTGCAGGATTCTACATTGGTGGGTCATTGTTGAAGAGGGGCTCAGACGAGGCTTCCCTGATGATGAGAAGGGACTAAAATCAAGGTCGTGGGACACATCTATGCCAGCAGTCAAGAGGGAGCCCTGGTTTGAGTGTAGTTGTGCTCAAGTTGAGCCCATTTCCCCTCTTTGAGCCTCAATTTCCCTTTCTTTAAAACAAAAGCATCGTGATGCCAGGGGTTCTCAACTCTGGCTGCTCATCTGAATCACCTGGGGAACTCTAAATAAACTAAAAATAATCAGCGCACACACACTCAAACCACATAACCCCTGCCAGGGCCCCAATTCTTGTTCAACTGTTCTAGGATAGGGTTCTTTTATCAGTAAGTTTCAACAGCACCCCAGGCAATTCTAACATGCAGCAAGGTTAAACAACCTCTGTTCTAATGTGCAAAAAAATTCCTGGGGACCTGTTTAGGTGGAGTGTGCATTCAGGTGTAAGGCAGGATGGTTTCCCAGGACAGTGCAGGGCAGCTGGGATGCAGAGCTTAGCCCCACTTGTGGGTGTAGCAAGCCCAGAAAACAGCAGCAGAGGGTTGGCAGGGCTGTCAAGGTCTAACTCCAAGGAGGGTGCTGCTGTCTCAGTCATTATTTAGCCAACAGTTGGCCCATGGGCTTCCAGGTGGAGGTGGCAGGTCCCAGTCAGGCCCTCTGAGCCAAGCTGCAGGAAATCTAGGGCGAGCGACTGTCCCCAGGAAAGAGATCAGCCTCTAGGCAACTGTAGTGGCTACCAAGGAGGGGGTTTCCCCCAACAAAGGTGGCATAAACCCAATCTTTATTCCCAGTGTCCTTCTGTTTACAACATTTATAGGCATTTTTGTCAAACAGAGGTCAATCAGAATTAGGACTACCTCATGCTTTTATCTGTAAAGCCATATGTCAGTCTTGAGTTTTCTATCAAAGTAAGCATTCTAAAGTCCTGTCAACATGAAGTTAGATGCACGGCTCAGACACTGAGACTCTTGAAAGCCACACCCAGCTGAAGGTGCTTATACAACTTTGTGTCTTGGGCTCCTGACCTCAGGGTCATTCACCTCTGGACTCAGACCCAGTAATAATAAGTCCCCAGCAGACAGAATATGTAGTAACAATGTTCTCTGGATTTGACAAGTAAGCAAAACAGTCAAGGAATTCAGTACAAAGAAAGGGGAGTTGAGGCCTAGCATAGATTTGCTTGTCGATGTTCAGCTCAGGGGCCGTTGGTGGGCTCCACACCGGAAGAAGAGCCAGGGTCCACAGCAATAAACAGGTCAGGCTGGGTCCAGGTCACGGCACCAAGATTGTAGTCAAAAATAAAGCCAAGCCAAAGACATAACCAGCAAAGGCTCTTTATTTACAAATGTGCAGTTATTTTTGTTTCAGCAGGAGGTCAAAGGTGTCTGAAAGGAAAGTCAGTTTACAGGGGGAAAAAAAGGAAGTACTGAGAGAGCCTCTGATTGGCACGCTCTGTTAGATGGGATTTTTGAAGATGGGGGAGACCTTAGTGGACATTTGGAATGTTTGGCAGTCCTCAACTGGTTCACTATCTATATATTACATGACTGGGAATTTTCAGGTTTTTCTGTTTTTTAGGAAGACTGTTTAAGAGATTTATTAACTGTGGAGGAGAGGGTGGGATGGGGAGAATTTGGGCCAGGCAGAGGCCAAACAGGGCCCCCTTCCTTTGTGCAACAATGTGTTATTCTTAGTCCCAAGAGTGGGATTCTGGGGACACAGTTTCCTACTGTGTGCAAAGCCTCTGTACTGGGGACTATGTAGCAGTTATAGAGATGAATGAAGCATGGACTACAGCCTTTCCAGGAGAGGACTCAGCTCCAGTTGGCCAATTTTTGATCCCCTGACATGGTGAAGTGATGTGATGAAGCTGTAAGCAAACTGTCAGAGAGGGCAGGAGTAGTTAAGGCACTCTGAGTAGAACTGGATTTGGCTCACCAGGGCCCTGAAGGAGTGACTCTGTGTTTTTTTTTTTTTTTCAGTTTTTGGCCGGGGCTGAGTTTGAACCTGCCACCTCCGGCATATGGGGCATACTCCTTTGAGCCACAGGCGCTGCCCATGTATGGGACTCTGTGTTTTATTCATTCATACAGCAATTCATGAGCACTCAGTGATGTCACGTGCTGTGCTAAGTGCTGGGACACAGCAGTGAACCACATGGTCCTTGCCCTCCTGGGGCTTACAGTCAGACAGTCAGGATAGACTTTAAGCAAGAATCACAAGCTCAAGTACTGGAGGACAGGGGAACAGGAGGTGGGAGCCCTACCTTGACTGGGCCAGAGAAGGACCATTGGAGAGAGAAATATTTCAACTGAAATGTGGGAAGGGGACTTGTGTGGCCTGAGAGTTCCACAGAGAGGGAATAGCGTGTGTTAAGGCTCCGAGGGGACAAAAAAAGATTACCTGTTGAAGGATGTGAAGGAGCCCAGTGAGCCTGGGGTAAGAGGAGACAGGACAAGTGGGGCTTGGGCTGGAGGGGAGGAAGGGAACACAGGGCCTCCTAAGCCATGCTGAGATGTGTGGATTTGGTACAAAGGGCAGTGGGAAGCTGCTGAAGAGTTTTATACAAAGATTTGACATCAGTTTGCCCTTTCCCAAGATCATTCAGGTTACTGTGTGGCATTTCAAAAAATTGGAACAAGCAAGGGTAGACACAGGGCAGCTGCTGTAGCCATTCAGGGGAGCAGCGAGGGCAGCCTGCCCCCACCCCCCACCTCCAGGGGCAGTGGAGATGGAGAATGGTGAGTGGTTTTATAAGGAGATTTAGGATATAAAGTCCTTGGGGCTCAGCCGTTGGTGATTGACTGGGACTAAGAGGAGGGGGTTTTCAAGAACCCTTCCTGGCTCTGTCTGCAGCCATTATTACCATCTCTCTGTTACACCACTGTTGCCCTTTCCTATGAGGATGCAAATGTGCGAAGGGAGGTCAATATGCTCAGTCCTCTACTCCTTGAGCTTGAGGTGCCTGTGAAACTTCAAAGTGGAGACTGAGTCAATGACTGAGTTTATGGGGTTTGAGGCATAGAAGAGAGGTCAGGCTGGAAATAGCAGTGCGGGAATGATTGACACGCCGGTTTTTGTTTGTTTTTTCTTTTAGAGACAGAGTCTCACTTTGTCACAGCAACCTCCAACTCCTGGGCTTAGGCAATTCTCTTGCCTCAGCCTCCCAAGTAGCTGGGACTACAGGCGCCTGCCACAATGCCCGGCTATTTTTTTGTTGCGGTTTGGCTGGTGCCAGTGCCCTACTCACTGAGGCACAGGCACTGCCCAACATGTAGATTTTTTTTTTTTTTTTGTGGTTTCTGGCTGGGGCTGGGTTTGAACCCACCACCTCCGGCATATGGGGCCGGCGCCCTACTCCTTTGAGCTACAATGGAGCCATGCCATCACCTTGAGAGACAGGCAGAGAGAAGGCAGTGCAGGCCCAAGTCCTGCAGCAGAGGAAGGGATGGCAAAGGAGACTGGGAAGGAACAGCTGGAGAGCAGAGACCAGGAGCTGGAAGCATGGAGGCCAAGAGCAGAGTGGTCCAGGAACAGGGGCAGAGGTCAGCTGTCAAGTGCTGCTGAGATATCAAGTAAGATGAGGTCTGAGGACCTCATTGTCAATTGGATTCAATAAATTGATGACCTCACAGCAATTGTGGTAGAGTTGTGGGAGCAGAAGCCACACTAAAGGGTAGGGGTGCACCAGGGGAAGGTGTTTTAGAAAGGTCACCCTGGTGATGGTTGGAGGATGAGTCAGCATGGTGAGCATTCCGGGATTGTTGCAGGGATCCAGAGACGAGAGGCTAAGGTGCAAGAGCCAGGAGCCTCACGATGATTAAAAAAAAATCACAGATGTCAATGTCAACCGAGAGGAACAACTGGGAACTTGATTGGCTTCGTCCCAGAAGGCAATAAGTGAGCAGGAGGTGGAAGGAGCCCTCTGGGATTCCCACAGATCATTCTGAGATTCCAGCCACTCTCTACAGAACCGTCCCTGCATGTTCCTCCTCCCAGAAGCTCGTAGAAGGTCTCTGGGGCTCATTTAAGGAACAAACCCAAATCAGCAAAAGTGAGGAAGTGCTGTGTCTTGGGCCTTTGCTATGTAGGGAAAGCAGGATTAAAAATCTGGCTTTCCCACCTGCTCTTTGTGTGGCACGTCTCTAAGCATTTCTGTGGATATAAGATAGTCTTTTCAGAAATGTTATAGTAGGAAAATACACATGGGTTAAAATGGAGAAAAGGAGGAATTTAAAAATTCTGTGTCCATGAGTTTTCTCTTCCAGGCGTTAACCTTCCAGTTATGAACAAGGACCCTCCTGCATCCATGAAGGAAGAAAGGAACAGTAGGTCGCCAGGATCTGCCAGGTGTGCCTGGAGGCACAGGTGCTTGGAGAGCCAGGCATGGTGGCCACTCTGCCTTTGGGGCCTGGGGCCCTACCATCTCCCTGCCTACTCTCATCCCACAGCCCTGTCCTCAAGTGATACCATCAAAGGTAAACAGTGAGTCGGCAAGGAGCTGGCTAAGCAAACAAGCTTGCACATCATTGCTGAAGCTATTAACGCCCACGTGCCAGGGTCTGGTGGTGTTGACAGCCCAGCCCTGGTAACAGCTGGTGATGCCATGCCCCAACAATTGCCTGCCCCACAGACAAAGGCCAGAGGCCCCATTCTGGAGCAGAGCAGCCGTGCAGTGCGGATGCAGGGACGTCCCTAGCTGGTAAGCTGCCCTGACCATGGCTCCATAGGCACTCTCTCTCCCTAAACCCCTTTACCAGAAGTTTTCTCTGGCAGGTGCTCTGCTCTGAATGCACACCAGGGAGGCATCTGGGGTCAGTGCATGATGCTTGGGGCTCTGGGAGCCAGGGGCCTCCCAGTATGGTCTGAAGCCTATGAGATTCCCAGGGAAAGACTGAGAGTTTGTGGTTGTTCTTTTTGGATTTGAAGGATACAACATAGCTCCTGCAGACAGGCTACACAAGGAATTGAGTGGGGAAAGATTAGCTTTGTGGATTCCTGTAGTATTGTCCTGGTGGGAAGAGAAGGAAACTTCACACACTTCTTCCTTCAGCTCTCCCCTGGCCCTGCCACACGGGACCAGGAGACAGGGATCTCAGTTCTAAGATATCCAGGGAAGAGCTTCTCCCATGCCAGGGCCCACCAGCCTTACCAGCCTCCCAAATGAATGTTGGGAGTGGGTCAGGCTTTATGTTGGTATCTTCTAGCACAGGGTCTGTGTTGAGCCTCCACAGCTTAAACTTGGCCATACCTGAGCTGTGATGGAAAGGCAAGAGCTCTGGGCTCTACTCTGAGTACCTCAGTGACCTTGGACAAGTTACTATCTATAAAACTTAATAAAAAATACTATTAAGTATTTAATAGTATCTCATGGGGATCCCACCTTCAGAGATGAGTGGGAGGAAGCCCCATATTGGAATCTAGGAATCCAAAGCCAGTGTAGACCCTTACCATGCCTCCTTCTTTGCCAGAGTTTTCTCCTTTGTATGGCAGGGGCTGAGGAGGACTGGACTGGGTGGCTGTCAGGTTCTAGGTCCTCCATGACCGGTTCTGACCTAGTCCCAATTGCTTTCCTGCCACTGGGTAGGATTTTCCTCAGGAAAGGGTGGGGGGAACAGTTGAGCATCCACCCAGCTCCGGCTCAGAGAATCTGCTTAGTTCTCCAGTCCTTCTGAGATGATACCAAGGTACTGTCTCATTTTTTAAAAATGGACCAATTATTCACCATATTAAATTAACAGGATAATAATAGGTTGTAACTCCCCAGTTTGAAAAATAGTCTTCCAAGGCCAGTCCCGCTTTGATACACCTGGGCCCTGTGCCTGAGGCGTGGTCTAGCACTCCCTTGTGGAGTTTTGAACAACTGCAAATTCTCAGTTTTTATTAGTCATCAAGGTGGGTGCTGCCATCCTTCAAAGATGTGAATTTACGGGCCTGTACCTTTCCCAAAAGGAACATCTGTGATTGTAGCTAAAATATGAAACGTAGTTTCTCCCCTCCTTTAGGTCATGTTCCATCAGTACATTTTACAGCAAAAATCAGACAACAAAAAGCTTATATACAAGCAACTGAGTATTCTCGGCTGGTACTGGATCACATAGATAGGAGGTTCTCATTAAGCAGCCATGTGTACGAGTGGACCACAGGCCTGGGAAGAGCACCCAGGAAATGTTGATTTCCCCACTGCCTCACAGTTGAGGACGATTCCCTGCTGCATTGATGGAGCGCAAAGATTTCTCCTATCTAGAAGGAAATTCAGTCTTACTTATGCCAAAATGCCTCACAGAGATGAAAAGTTTGCTAAATGTGAAAGAGGCTGGAGGATGATAACTCAGATGGGCTGCGGTGGTCTCTGATGAAAGCAGCAGGGGATGGAGTGAGTTCCTGGAATGTGGAGCCAAGTCATTCTGCCCCTGTCCCCGTCCTACCCACTTCCTGTTGGCCTGAGCAGGAGTGGGGTCCAGAGAACGCTCACGCAATCCAAGCAAGTTCAGGGATGCTCCTCAGAGCTCCTGGTGGCATGGAGCCGTGTAGACTCCTGACATCGTTAGAAGTAGGACGGCAGCTCTGGGCCTCTCACAGAACTTGTGAGCAGTTTAGTGAAGTGTCTAGATGCTCAAGGGAATCTATGTTTGATTAGTCCCTGCAGACCTTGGCCTTGGGTGTATTTCCTTCTTCCTTTTCTGTGTGTGGTGCCCTCTTCCAGGCTCTGGGGCTAGCTCATGGCCACCTGGATGGGGTGTATCAGTGCCCACACACTTCTGGTATAACTTAAGGCCCCTACAGTCCTGAAGCTGAGCCTAAGCCTTGGGCACAGCTAACTCAGTGGTCATCACAAGCCACATTTCTCTGAGAGGTTAAGAAAGGAAGACAACATCCTAAAATTAGAGAACCAGGACAAAGGGCCACCCGCTTAGTCTTCAGTTTATGCTCAAGACAGTAGAGCTATAACTGTGATTTTAAAGTATGAGCAAAGTGTCCAGGACAGCCAGGAGATCAAAGTCTGAGGTTGGGTAATGGGAACCAGCCCCAGAGTCCTAGGTAGCTCCCAGAAGTCAGGCATCCCTGCCAAAATGTAAAGACGATTTAAATATATTTGTTCATAGTAAGCAAAGCAATTGTTCCTTGACATTTATGAAAAACATTTACATTTCACCCTCAAGGGTGCTTGGTCACTCAGGCTTTAAGTTCCAGCTCTGGGACAGGTGGAACTTAAAGTGGCTCATGCCTATAATCCTAGCACTCTGGGAAGCCAAGGCAGGGATCACTTGAGGCCTGGAGTGTGAGACCAGCCTGAGCAACACAGCAAGACCCCATCTCTAAAAAAAAAACCAATTAGTCAGATATGGGTAGTACATGCTGGTAGTCCCAGGCTGGCGCAGGCAGATAGGCTGAGCGCAGGAGTTTGAAGTTGCAGGGAGCTATGACAATACCATTATACTTTAGCTGGGGCAACAGAGCTAGACCTCATCTCAAAAATAAATAAATAGATAAATAAATTCCAAAATGCTCTGTCTGCCCAGTTTACACCCAGTCCAACATTCCTGACTTGGTTTGCCCAAAGGGAACTGCTGAATCTGTCAAACTCAGTTCCACGGCTCACCTCTTTGGCTTGTGTCTCTCAGTTCAATGTGCAGGCTATGAAGGTGTGGTGTGCACGTTGGCCTGACACTTGCAGCAACCCACGGGTGTAAGGGTGAGGGGGACAGAGACAAACTGCGTGAAAGGAAGCCAGCAGTGCTCCAGAGACACGGTGGGAATGTTTCAGACTGAGAACTCACATCTGGAGATGGCTTTAAGGTTTACAGATGTTTATTCCCTACATCTTTTCTCTCTTGGCTTATAACTGAGAAAGCTCAGTCCAAGTGAAGGGAGGTGCCCATAACTGTGGTTGATTTAGAATTCCAGCTCAGCGTCTGGGATTCCCAGTCTCCTAACACCGACAACTTCCCAAATTCCCATGGGACCCCCATGAAGGCAGCTGTGTGGTCCTGGTCTGTTAGGCTCTGTGACTAGAACATGCTACCTATCACTGACTCATCTGCCTCAGGAGCTCTTCTGCCTAAATGTTAATATTTATCATTTACAGCCCGCCACTGCCCCCTTTCAAAGGTGAACACAGTAAAATTTATGACAGGTGCACTATCGGAACACAGAGGAGCATAAAAGCAGAAGGAAGCACCCTAGCCCGTCCATCTGCCGCTGTTTCTTTCAGAGGCCCAAAAGCCTGGAGCATTCTGGCATGGGGCTGCAGCCGGGAACTTTCGTCCTGGGGCTGGTGCTGCTTCTGGGGCAAGGTAAGAGTGCCTTTTGCTCAGAAGACAACCAGAGGCTCAGCCCTGTTTGTATCCTATGTTGCTTAGGCAAGGAATTTGGGAGAGGAATATGTGCTTTTGACGAGATAAAGCACCAGATGCACAGTTCAAACATAAGAGAACTGGTCTGCTTCTCATTGAACGGGGTGTTGAAGACGTCTACAGAGTGACTGAGGGCCGATTCCCCCAACAGTGGTGAGGGTGAGGCAGGTCTAGGGATGGGTGAGAAGTGGACAGGCAGCAGCCCTCTGGTGGGGAAAGAAGCTGTGGGTGTGCAGTCACCAAGACCTGGACTCCTGCTCTTTGTGCTGTGTGGCCGCGGGCAAGTTCTTCTACCTCCCTGGACCTTGATTTTTCTCATCCTTAAAATGGAAATACTACTACTAAGCACATTATGATCATTAGAAATTATGAGCTTTGTTTTGTTTTTTGCTAATGGGACAGAGATAGGCATATTGCCAGATGATAAATTCTAAAAGATTGCCCACATTCTTTAGTTCTACCAAAGATTGATCCTTGATTGAAATGAGCGGGTCCCCCTATGCTCTGCATTCTTCCTGACACCAATGATGGTGAGAAGGTCACGCCTCTGCCACGTTCTCTCTCTCTCTGCCCCTTTCTCTCCTTCCCTGGCTCTCTCTCTGTTTAGGAAGGCAGAATCTTTTAAACGGAAAAGGGTCTTAAAGATGATCTTTCGCCCTCATCAGATGAAAGGCCTGGGCCCAGAGCCAGAAACACTTGCCCTTGAACCCCCAGCCAGAGAGAAAGCAGCATGGGACAGAGATCTGGGCCTGCCCGGGTGGGTCTGAGCCCCAGTCCCACTGCGCACCTGGGGCAAGATGGTTACCTTGGGGGAGGTGGGCTAGGAAAAATGATAACGCCGGCCGTGCCTACCGCACACAATGATTGTATTTTCCTGATTACTAAGGAGGCCGAGGAGTTTTTTCATGTTCGTTGAATTCCTCTTTTGTGGAATGCCCATTTCACAGTCTTTTCCCCATTTTTCTATACTATAGGCTTGTCTTTTTCCATTGACTTTTAGAGTTCTCCACTCGCCCTCTGATAGTTAGGTGTTGGGCAGATACCTTCTCCCACTCTGAAGCTTGTCTTTCAGAAAAAGTGGAAAAATAAGCATTCCACTCTTTCAATGGAGACCTTTGATAAGCAAAATTCTTAATTTTGGGAAGACTCATGAAGACCACCCAAATGAGAACGAAGACAATTTGCACAAAGCTTGCGGTAGCAAACCGTAACTTGCCTTTGGCTGAGATTCAAAGGCAGGAAGGGGAGTGGGAAAGCTTTATGGTGGGAAACAAAGGAAGGTTGTAGGTCTGCTCTGATAGGAGGCCACTGGCATGGAGAAGCAGGAGACAGGCTAACCAGAAGTAGGGCGTCTGAAGTGATTTGTTGGGAGTGTATTTGACTTTCTCTGGTTGGTTCCCCTGGAAGTAGGGACAAAAAGTAGACAAGGTAGCCATCTTGGTCAGTAGTCCTGACCATTCTGGGATGATTGCCACAGAGGTTGTGTGTAGGAGACCGGGCAACAAGCTTGTGGAAGCAGTTGCTGGCTCTTGAAGGAGGTGCTGGAAGCGGGACAATCTCCTAGCCAGCATGGAGATGTTTGGCTACCTGGAGACAAGCCCTCAAGCAGCTGCAGGCGTTAATGAGTTAAGATTAGTAGCTCATTAGCAAGCAGGTGTTATACACTGGACATAGTGGAGCAGCAGGGTGGGAGTCAGCCCGGGGAGAAAGAGCACGTAGTGATCTGGTGCGTGGGCCCCCACACCTGTGGTTTAATGCTTCAATAAAAGGCCAGGGCAGAAGTGGCTCAGGGCTCTCCTTGGAATATAAGAAGCTCCCCTCTTGTAGGCATTTGTACCTTCAACCCATAGTCCTGGCTGGCTTTATTCGTGTGGCGATGGGGTACCCCAGTGGGCACCAACAGTTGTGGTTCACCTTCCTGGACAGGCTGCAGCCATTTTGGGTCAGAGTTCTATTACCATATATGACCTGGCCATTGTCCATTTGTATATTTTGTCTAGATATATTCTTAAGTATATGATTTTTTAATCTTTCCCTTTGTGGTTTGTACCCCCTCTGTGTCTTAAGAACATTTCTCTCCTACCTTGAGGTCATGAAAGATAATCCTATATTTCCTTCTAGAAAGCTTTATAGATTTGCTTTTCTTAAGTCAATTCCAATACATCTGGGATTGATCTTGGTGAAATGTGTGAGAGGAGCTCAATGTTATATTTTTTTCATGCAGATAGACAGTTGTCTCAGCACTATTTATTGAAAAGTTGATTGTTTCTCCACAGTTCTGAGTGCCCCCTCTGTTCCTGTGTTAATGACCTGTATCTGGTTCCATCTGTGTCAGAACTTTCTTTTGCTCCATTGGTCTATCCATGTGCCAATAACACGTCTTAATTCTGTAGCTCTAGAGTAAGTTTGATTATTTGAGAAAAGAAGTCTCCATATTTTTTCTTCTTTAGAAATGTCTTGGCTCTGAATTTCCATATGAATTTTACTATCAGTTTGTCAATTTCCACCAAAGAAAACCTGTTGGGATTTCGATAGAGATTGCTTTGAATTCTGTAACTCAAGTTGGGGATAACAGACATTTTTACAGTGTTGCGTTTTCCAAACCAGTATTATTAATTTATATCTTCTTTAATGCCTTTCAGAGATTTCTCTGTTCTGGTTTTGAATATTGTTTGTTATATTTATTCCTAGATATGTGATATTTTGGTTGTATGGAAAATTTTTTAATTTTTATTTTGAAAATGTTATTGATATATGGCAATAAAATTGATTTTTGTATTGATTTGAATCCAACTAAACTCCTAAATTTTAATAATTTATCTGTATTTTTTTGATTTTCTATATATACAATCCTGTCAATAATGACAATATTTTTGCTTTCTTTGGAATCTGTGTACATTTTATTTCTTTTTCTGTGCACCAGCCAGCACAGTAAGATAATTTTCATGATAATAATTTTTCATGGAAGTGATGGTTGGAGGCATTTTTACTCCCAAATTCAAAAGAAAAATGTTTGATTTTCATGGGTAAGTCTGGTGTTTACTTAAGGCTCTTTAGTAGATACTCTTTATAGGATTAAGGAAGCTCTATTTCATTCTCAGTTTGCTAATAGAATTTTTTAAAATTATGAATGGGTGTTGAAATTTATCTAATCCTTTTTTATGTACTTGTTGAGATGATTGTGTGATTTACTTATTTAATCTGCTAACATAATGAAGTAAATTGACTTTTTATTCTGTTCATTTTTTTCAGTTGCTTTTTAGATTTATCAAAGATCACAATTGCATTATTTGTCTTATCTCTTTTAATCTAGAATTCTCAATCTTAGAGTTCTTTAGGCTTTTTGCCACTTTCTTTTGTGTCATTGAAATTTTTAGGCTGATTTTTTGTGTGTGTAGGTATGCCTTGATTTGGATTTGTCTGAACTGTGTTCTTATTGCTAGAACCAATTTAAACTCTTCTGGCAGAAATACAACATAGCTCATGTTGTATCCTTGATGTGGCACAGGAGGGAGCACAGTGATATTGGTAAATCCCTAACCTGTGATGTTAAGTTTGATAATTTGGTTAAGGTGGTGCCTACCTGATTTTTCCCTGTGGGGACTTGGTGCTATTAACTGGGACCTCCTGGTGTTCCTCTACGTGGCCTTTCTTTCTATATGAGCAGTTTGGATTTCTTTATGTGGTGACTCAAGGCCCCAGAAGAGTGCAAATAGAAGCAACAAGGCCTTCTGATCCCTAGGCCCAAAAGTCATTTTTGCTGCTTCTATGGGCCAATGCAAGTTTCAGGACCAGCCTACACTAAAGGGGAAGGAAATAGACTTCATCTGTTTTCCTTTCTTTCTTTCTTTCTTTCTTTTTTTCCGAGACAGGGTCTTACTCTGTTGCCAGGCTAATCATAGTGGTGTCACCATCACTCATGAAGCCTAAACTCACAGACTCAAGCAATTCTCCTGTCTCTATTTCCCAAGGAGCTGGGACTATGGGTGCCTGCTACCATGCCTGGCTAATTTCTTTCTTTTCTTTTGTAGAGACATGGTCTTGCTATATTGCTCAGGCTGGTCTCAAACTCCTGGGCTCAAGCGACCCTTCTGCCTCAGCCTCCCAAAGTACTAGGATTACAGGTGTGAGCCCCCACACTTGACCTACATTTCACCTTTTGGTGAAAGGAGCAGCAAAAATCATGTTACAAAAGACCATGCAGAATGGGAGGAAATGCTATGGTTATCTTTGGAAAAATATACAGTAGACACTCTGTAAGTTGACCACCCAAGGGAATATAACAAACTTGTCAACATATGGAAGTGGACAACATAAGGAACCAGGCCTACTGTACTGATATGTACCTAGTCTAGTCTAGGTATGGGAGACTAGTAGGGAGGTGGTTGACTATGGAGAGTCTCCTATATCACAGTCTATATTGCATTTTTTCCCTAGTTCATTAATTTATGTAAATGTATCTTGCTTGGCATTTTCAATGTGTACTGAATCTGTGGCTTGATAGCTTCATCAGTTTTGAAACTTCTCAGGCGATATCTCTTGAAACGTTGCCTCTACTCTGCGCTTCTGTCTTCTTCTGAATGCCAATGAAATGTTTGCCTTTCTCACTTCGTGCACCATGTCTCTTAACCTCTCTCCCGACTCTAACATCTGTTTGTCCTTCTATACTACATTCTAAGTCATCTGTTATGATGCATCTTCTAGCTTCTTCATTCTTTCAGTTGTGTCTAATTTGCTGTTAAACCATATCATTGAATATTTTGAAAATCTTTATTTTTCAAATTTAACTTGCATTTGTTCTTTATCAAATTTGCATTTTTTAAAAAAATTATTAGGTTCCCCCCAAATGCATTTGTTTTATTTGATTAAAACATAGTGATTTTATAACTTTTGCCTGATAAATTCCATATTCAAAGTCTTTATGATCTGTTTCGGCTCATGCAGAGAAGTCCAACCTTTTTTTTTCTCTGCCACACATTGGAAGAATAAGAGTTATCTTGGACCACACATCAAACACATAAATACTAATGAAAGCTGATTAGCAATATATATATGTGTGTGTGTGTGTGTGTGTGTATATATATATATGTATACATATATATGTATGCATATTTTTTGTGACACCACAGATAAGGAGAAAAATCCTCACAAAATCAGTCAGCCTAGGGCCCACAGGCCTCACGTTGGACACCCCTGTCTCAATTTCTCCTGCTTGTTCTTTTTTGAGATAGAGTTTCACTGTGTCACCCTTGGTAGAGTGCTGTGGTGTCACAGCTCACAGCAACCTCAAACTCTTGGGCTTAAACGATTCTCTTGCCTCATCCTTCCAAGTAGGTGGGACTACAGGCACCCATCACAATGCCTTTTTATTTTTTTGTTGTAATCGTCATTGTCGTTTGGCAGGCCCGGGCTGGGTTCGAACCCGCCAGCTCATGTGTATGTGGCTGGCGCCCTAGCCGCTGAGTTACAGGCGCCGAGCCATTCCTGCTAGTTCTTGCTCACACAGGTACCTTGCTTCTTTTTTTTTTTTTTTTTTTTTTTTGTAGAGACACAGTCTCACTTTATGGCCCTCGATAGAGTGCCGTGGCCTCACACAGCTCACAGCAACCTCCAACTCCTGGGCTTAAGCGATTCTCTTGCCTCAGCCTCCCGAGCAGCTGGGACTACAGGCGCCCGCCACAACGCCCGGCTATTTTTTGGTTGCAGTTTGGCCGGGGCCGGGTTTGAACCCGCCACCCTCGGTATATGGGGCCGGCGCCCTACCGACTGAGCCACAGGTGCCGCCCGGTACCTTGCTTCTTTATGTACTATATTTGGTAATTTTTTTTACTGGATGTTGCTTGGACTCCTTGAAAATTTACTCATGAGATTCTTTGAGGCCTAGGATAAGAGTGAATGTCTTCAGAAAAGATGTAAGTGTTCATCCTGTAAGGGCACTGGGGACAATACCATTTTAGGTAACTGCAAACTAAACTTACGGTGTGAGGTTCCCTGGAATAGTCAAGCCCCATGCCGAGCACTATGCATGTATGACCTCATTCCTTTAAGATGGCCACTGCTATTATTCCCATTTGACAGATGAGAAAACTGAGAAGTTAAGTAACTTGCCCAGAGCCATTCAGCTAATAAGTATGGGAGCCAAAGTTCAGTCCTGAGCCTGAGTCCGGAGCTAGTGCCTTTGAGACCACCCTGATTACAAGAGAGCCCAAGGGCAGAAAGAACCAAAACTGGACTCTCATTTGAACTTTAAACATACTCAAACAACACACCTGAAAATAGATTGCTGCTTTGCAAGTTTTAGCGTATAAAGAAGAAACATTACCTTAAAATTGCAATTGGCAGGAAATCACTGTATCTAATATAACACAATACAATTTCTGCTAGAATTTTATTTTCCTCAGATGAGTCAGAAGTTCCCTAGGAGACTGTGGGGGGAAGAGGGGGAACTTGTTGCCTTGGTAATGTGCCCATGACAGGGCCTGTCAAAGCAAAGAAAAGATGGGGGTGATGAGCTCATTATGTGAGGAAAGGGCCACCTTTTCATCACCAAGACAAGTAAAGCTGGACAACATTTGTTTTGCAAGAGCGCAGTGTCCTACCTGAAGGATGGTTTCCTCTCCATTCCTGGATGAAGTTTTTTCCAGCCTTCTAGAAATACTATCTGTGCAAATAAGAGTGGAGAGAGATATTAGAGAACTTGTGGTGGCTCAAGTCCTTCAAATTATAGGTGTGAGAGGGGAGTGTGCTGCTCAGGTCACACATGCGGTTGGTGGCAGAGCCATCCTGGGAACTCTGGTGTCAGACTCTCTACACCCCATGCCTCATTCCCCACCTCCCACCCCAGCTCCCACTCACAGTGTGCTTCCAAATTCCTGCTCTGAGCAGCACACACAGGAAGGGATTCTCTCTGGGGGCTTAGAGGTTTTCCTTTCCTGAAATGTCATCTGTGCCATGTGGATTTTTAGGACTTTATTGTCAATCATCATTTTCATCAAGTTGCATTTTTGCTATCCTCGGTTAACTGAGCACTCTTCTAACACCCCAAGTTAGGCTGAACCAAAAGTAAGGAACCCTCTGGGGAGAGAGAATAAATTTGCATGAAATCACTGGAGAAGAATTAAGCACCAAAATAGGTGCACGTAGCTGTAATAAAAGCAACAGGATTCAGAGAACTGAGAGATGAACGTGGGCTGGAGAAGTCTTAAGTGGGAGGTGAAACTCAGTTGCGCACAGAAGGGTGAGTGGGATTAAGATACACGCAAAGGCACAGAGAGAACACCAGGGGAGGGGACCGCACACCCAGAGGCAGAGTGGGCTTGGCGCGATGGGTTAGTGGAGCAGACCGGCTGGATCTGAGTGCAGGGCTGGTGTTAGGGGAGGTGAGGAGCTAGATAAAGTGGGATGATTAAATCCCAGTGCAAGGAGAACAATAGAGATTGTCAGAGTGACTGTTGGCTTCAGGAGATGTCTAGAATGATTTAAATCTTTTATTGCACATTACAAAAAGTGAACCTTGGCCTGCCCAAGGTCATATAGCCAAGTCCAGGATTTGGACTTGCTGTAGTGGGATGTGGGGAGCTATAAAATTTTCCTCAGCAGGAGAGCGGCATGATGCGAGTGGTGTTTCTGGCAGGATGAGTCTTACAGCTTCAGACATAAAAGGCCGTGAGTCAAAAGAGGCCACACGTGGGAGAGCAGACTCCTGGCTCATAGGGAGTTTGCTGGACTCAGGATGGAGTGCCTGTCTCCTGCCTCAGGCCACCATTTCCTCTTGCTCTCTTGCATCCGATGAGAAACAGGGGTCCGAAGCCGCCTCTCCTTCATACCCAATGTTCCCAGTTGCCTCTGGGAGGAGAGCTTTCTGACAGGCAGAACTGAGGCCTCCCTAACATCCCTCCTGTTGAGTTCAATGATGGTCATGCCCGCCCCCATGCGGCTCTGGGGCAGCCCAGTTCCCCTTTGAAGTTCTGGCTGGGGATGGCTGAGGCAAAGCTGGAGTTGTCAGGGATTGCAGAGGGTATTAGGGCAGGAGGAGTCAGGGCTGTGGAACCTGCCCTGGCAAGGACGCACATGTTCATCTTTGTCATGGGGCTGTTGTCTACAGACTGCTCCCTCCTGGCTCTGGGTCACTCTCATTGTCCCCGTCTCTGTCTGTTTTGTGCTGCTGTAACAGAACACCGCAGACGAGGTACTTTATAATAAACAGAAATGTATTGGCTCCCGGTTCTGGAGGCTGGGAAGTCCAAGGGGCAGGCGTGCGGCGAGGGCATTCTTGCTGTGTCTTCGGTGGCAGAAGGCAGATGGGCAAGTGAGGGTGAGAGAGAGAGACAGAAGGGTACCAAACTCTTCCCTTTTATGATGAACCCATTCTCACGATAACGGCATTGATTCATTCGTGAAGGCAGAGGCCTCATGATCTAAGCACCTCTAACAGGACCCACTGGAGTCCAACCTTCCAACACCTCCACATTGGGGATGGAGTTTTCAACACATGAACTTTGGGGGACACATCTTCACTGTAGCAATCCCCATGAGAAAACTGTGGACACTAATCTGTAAGAATTCCCTTGTCTGAGGCCAAGGGCAAAACTGAAAGTCAGCTTTGAATATGTCCTGTCAAGACTGTTTCTGTCTCTTGGGGCACAGGGTATATGATATTGGATATCTATGGGTAACAGGAGGGTACATGTGTCTTTGCCCAGAACAGAGCCTGGGACAGATGGCAGGGCCTCCCTGTGAACATCAGCACAGGACACTGAGGAAAGAATCATGATTTGGCACTTTTCAAACCATGTCTAATGGTTTCTGTAATGTCCTCGGACTGGAGGTTGAGTCTACCCAAAGGCTATGACACTGTTAATCCTTAATCATTCTTTGGCCAGCCTGTTGGGAAGCCTGGAAGGGCTGATGGTAAGAAGGCAGCTGAAAATACCCAACACAAACGTGGCAGAAGAATTCATTTCCCCATTCTGGGAACTCAGGGTAGAACAAAACACTTGTAATAACTCTTCCTATAACCTCCTTTTGAAAAGACTTTGGTCTCAAGCATACCAGACTAGTTTAAGGAGAATCAAGTTCTGTACATGGCCCAGTTAGTAACTTGCTGAATGGGAAAGTTTGCTAACCTCTCTGGATCTCAGTTTTTCTGAGGTATTGAATAAGATGATCTCAAAGGTTTGCCCATCGCAGCTGTTCTAGAACTCAGAGGCCAACCCAGACACTCCAGAAAGGTTCTCTGGTCCTTGGTGTCACCTTCCACTGAGTGTGGCACAGGACTGCCCAAACACCCTGCTGACAGGACACTGTGCTGATGTCCTGAGCTCCTCAGACCACCCGGAGCAGCCAGCCAGGCCTGCATCATGGTTTTCTGACTCGATCTCCTCAGCTGTTCACCTGCAGCGCCTGCTCACAGGTCCACGGCAGCATCCTCCAGGCCCTGTGTGTGGAGGAGGCTGTGTGCCGCACGGGGTGCCTACTTAACAATCACCTGTGCAGCACTTCATCCCCCAGAGGACCTGCCTATTGTCCGAAACAGTGCAGGGGGTAGCACTGGCTAACTCTGGCCTCCTCTTCCCACTCAGGGCTTAGTGGAAGGCAGTGCTGGTTTGAGGCCTGTCCTTCCCTTGCTGGGGGTGGTCTATGTGTGCTTATGGCCTCTCCAAGCCTATAAAAAGGCCAAGGTCATAAACCCTGCATCTACATACCCTTAGGGTTTCATGAGGGCATTACACTTCTCAAAAAGCCTAAGACTTTACTATTGACCAAAGAGTGACCTCAGTTACACATGTGTTGGCCTTAACAGCCCTGGGGATGCTGCCCAGGGGATGCTCCTCCTTTTCATCCAAGGGCACAAGTCACTTCTCACATGTGTACAGTCATCTCATACTGACACAGCCCTTCCCTGTTCTCTAATCCTTGAGACAGCCCCATGAAAATGCAGGGAAGTTAGTCTTGTTCCCATTTTATGGATGAGGAAATCAAGGTTCAGAGAGATTAAGTGCTTGATCAAAGTTACAGAATGGCTTTCTGCCCCAAAGGAAGGGACAGGGCTGGAAAATGGTGCTCCGGACATGGTAGACAAACATCAAAGAAGTCTATAAATTTAAAGAGCATGCACTGCTTTAGTTTTGCCTTTGGAATCACCCCACCCACCTCTGGCCAGCTGTTGCACTAATGCACATTGAGTTTCCTTGTAGTCAGGCTCTTGACCTTGGAAGCACTAGAACATTCCTAGAGGGACTTTTTTTTTTTTTTGCAGTTTTTGGTTGGGGCTGGGTTTGAACCCGCCACCTCTGGCACATGGGGCTGGGGCACCCTACTCCTTTGAGTCACAGGTGCCGCCCCTCCTAGATGGACTTTTTAAAAACTGCTGACACCCAGCATAGCCAGCTCTCACCCCAGGCAGTCAGATCTGAATCTCTGTGTTGGGGGCTGGGCAGCAGGTGATGGGTTGAGACTTTTGCTTTAGAAGGTGCTTCCCTGAGGCCCCAGTGATCACTTCTCTGTCCAACTTGGATGACTGATCTCAGCCAAATCTGTTTCTCAGAGCACGCACAAATGTTTTCTTCTTCCATTCCCATCAGGGTGGAAAAGCATTTGTTTTCTTTCCTTATCGACCTTAGTGAAATGGGAATTTTTCAAAGAGCTCAAAGCCCTTCATAGATCTGTGAACTTAATGTTAAAACAACCTTCCCAAAGGTAGAAGTTATCTTGGGATCCATGGTTGGGGTTCAATCATGCTACAAATGTTTGACAATTTCTTTCACAGCACCTTGGGGGCTGTGGGAACAGGCAAGAATTTTTCTTCCCACTTACCTAGTAGGAAGCAGAGAATGGGAGTTAGGACCCAAGTCACTCCAAGAGTCAGTGGGGACAGCACTGAGGGGCACTAAGTTTCCATCTGGGTCTTTAGGTCTGGGCACCAAATGTCTCAGGTCAGGCACAGCCTCTTTGTGACACTCCAGAGAAGTGTCACAGAATATCCCCTGGGCTAATTCACATCATCGAGTTAAAAGCATGAGTGCCTGAGCACTTAATTACTCAATCCCAGAATATTGAATCTGGAAGGATCTGAAAGAGGGTCTATGCCAAACACCTCTCTGATGCTGAAATTATACTAATTATAAATACCAATTGTTGCATCCTTGCCATGAGTCAGACACTGTGCCACTCATTTGCATGCATTTAATCCTCACAGAGACTCCATGAGGTGGGTATTATCCACCTCATCTTATGGGTAAGGAAACTGAGGCTTGGAGAGGTTGAGAAGACTAAGGTTTCCAACTTCCCCTCTGCTTGTGTGCCCCACATTCACCACTGTCCCCAGCTTCTGCTTACACCAGTGCCCTGGGCAGCCTGTTCTTGTCAGCGTAGCTCTGGCTCTTCTGCTGAGGACAGCTTGTCTCTACCAGCCCAGTCCTGGTTTGGGGAGAAAAATGCCTTTTAGCATTTTTGAATAGGTCAGTACCAGGCCACGCCCCTTGATGTCCAGCCCTGCAGATCCTGACGGAAGTTCTCATACACCCTCCTCAATTGCTGTGTCCTGTTCTTTCCAGCTGTGTTTGATATCTGATATTTTATGTTTCAATGTGCCTTACCTGGTTTGTTCTTTTTCTCTCCTTTCTTGCCTCTTTTTGGATTGTTTTTATTGTTTCAGTTCCATCACCCCCCACTGCCCAACATTAGCTTCCTGTTTGTACGATTTTTATTATTATTGATTTATAAGGTTACAACATGTACCCTTGACTTATTAGATTCTAATATAAGTCAGTGTTTTTACCACTTCCCAGATAAGGGGAAAATATTATAACAGTTTAATTCTATCCATATCTGCCCACACAGCAATTAGTTTCATGTATCTTAAACTCTGCAATGTATTATTTTTATTTATATTAGGATTAGAAACCTTTTTCTGAAAAGGGCAAGATGGTAAGTATTTGAGGATTTGTGGGTCATCTATATTCTCTATCTCTTTGTGTTTTTTAAATAACCATTGTAATAGCCGGGCGTTGTGGCAGGCGCCTGTAGTCCCAGCTGCTCGGGAGGCTGAGGCAGGAGAATCACGGAAGCCCAAGAGCTAGAGGTTGCTGTGAGTCCTGTGACATCATGGCACTCTACCGAAGGCGGTAAAGTGAGACTCTGTCGCTACAAAAAAAAAAGAAATATATATATATAAATCATTCTTATCTGAGGGACCATAAAAATAGGCTATGGGCAGGTTTGACCTATGGGCCATAGTTTAGTCCAGGCGTCCTCAAACTGTGGCCTGCGGGCCACATGAAGCAGTGTGATTGTATTTGTTCCCGTTTTGTTTTTTTTACTTCAAAATAAGATGTGTGCAGTGTGCTTAGGAATTTGTTCATAGTTTTTGTTTTTTTTAAACTATAGTCCAGCCCTCCAATGGTCTGAGGGACAGCGAATTGGCCCCCTGTTTAAAAAAGTTTGAGGACGCCTGGTTTAGTCTCTGTTTTGTACAGTAAACATCATTTTGGATTTACCTGTAAATTTATTCTTTCTATGCTTTATTCCTTTTTACATCCCCCCTGCTTACATTTGGAATAATTTTCCTTTTAGCATTTTGAATAGGTCAGTACACTGCCTTTTGGCCTGCATTGTTTCTGATGAGAACTCAGCCATCAGTCGTAACGTTGGTCTCTTGTACACAAAGAACAGTCATTCTGCTTTCAATTTTTTTCTTTGTTTTAGAAGTATGTACCTAGACACATAGACTATTATAGTTGATGTGTCTGAGTAAAATTCTCTGTGTTTGCCCTACTTAAAGTTTTTTTCAGCTTTTTGATCTGTGGTTTAATGTTTTTCATCAAATGTGAGAAGTGTTTAACCATTATCTCTTAATCTTTTTCTGCTTCTTTCTCTCTTTCCCTCCCTCTCCCGCACTCCCATTTCTTTTGGGGCTCATATAACATACATGTTTATATGTTTGACATTGTCCACAGAGCTCTGTGGCTCTGTTTACTTTTCTTCAAACTTTTTTCCTCTGTATTTTTTAGATATGTATTTTATTTTGATCTATCTTTCTTCTGCCATCTTAAGCCTGATTAAGCTTATCTAGTGAATCTTTCATTTCAGCTATTATACTTTTCAACTCTGGAATTTCCATTTTATGTAGTTTCTATTTGTTGTCATTGTCTTCATGTTTTTCTTTAATTCTTTGAATATATCTAATAGCTGCTTTGAAGACTTTGCCTGCAATATCCAGTGTCTGGGCCAATTCAGAGTCAGTTTGTGCTGATTGCTTTCTCCCTGCGTGTAAGATTCCCTTTTCAATTTCATGGCATGCTTAGTAACTTTTATTTGAAAATGGGACATGCTAAATAAAATGTAGCACTTCTGGATTCTATTATATTTTTCTGAGGGTTGTCAGTTGCCTGGACGTAAACTGAGAAATCTGTCTCCCACATGGTATGCAGCCACCAACGTCTTTGCTCATTTTTTTATGGCATTCCTAGGATTCACACCAGGCTCCATATAGTTTAGTGGTCAGTCAATTTGAACAGAGGTTGTACTTACACAAACACCTTGAACCTGTAAGCTTCTGTTGCTTGATATGTGTGTAGGCTGGGGAATGAACAGTTACAGTTCATCTCCCTTGGCTTTAATTTTACACGTGGCTCTTTCAGGTCTTCTCAGTACATACATAGATTTCTAGTTGTTTAGGGATATGTGATGAGCACATCTCAGTCCTTTGCATTGGTCTACCTCTTGCCCCACCTGGGATCAAACTGGAGCTAGCAGAGTCATGGATTTCTCCCATTTGTTCCCATAATATCTACCATTGTTCACTGATATGCTGTCTGTTATGTGTTTTTTATTCTCTCCTGGTTTTGGTTTCATTAGTGTTTTCTCCTGGTTTAAAAAAAGTGAAAGATGGGCACTGTACGTGAAAAACAGCCATTTCATGCTCTGGTGTATTTCTTTCTTTACTTTAGCTTTTGGCAGGCAGGTAGGTAGGAGCTGCTTGCCATAATCTAATCAGGAATCAAAGTGATTCGAGTCTGGGCTTTCGGTTTTTTTTGCAGGTTGGTCTATTTCCAGTTTATCCTAACTCGGTGGGTCTAGCTCTTTTAAGTTCCGACTGAAATCCTAGGATATTTACCAGTTCCTTCCTCCCTGATGGATGCTAAACTCTACTGTTCCCACCCCCAGTTTCGTGAGACTGCCTACAGCTCTGCACAGCATCTCAGCATCTCTGCTGCTGCTTTCTGTTGTCCTGGATTTGACAAATGCTTCAAAGCTAAAACAATACCAGGTGTGAGACTCACTCTCTGCACTTCCCTTCTTTTTAGGGTTTTGACTCCTTAAATTTTTGCTGCCTTTATGACTCTGGACAGATACACATACATGCACAGAGAATTCTGGGGTGCATAATAGAATGTCTGCAGTAGAAAAAAATATATGGCCCAGAAGATTTCATAATGCTTGCAAGAATGATGTGGAAAGCCACCTGTCATCTTCAAAAACAGCCTCTTTTGAGCCCCATTAAATCCTTTCACAATCTAGTCAGCAGATAGGTTTTCTCAACCCAGCCTCAACTCCCTAAAGAATTTTAACATTGGCTGCTATAAAATTATTCCAATAATGATATCTTCCTACCTGGGTTGTTTGATAATGAAACAAAAGTACTTTTCATCATGATTAACGTATTTTACGGAATACTTTGTACAGACACTGGGTTAGCTTTGCTACTTATTTTTCTTTCAATTTTTAAAGCTTTATAGATTTATAGCTAATACTGAGTGTATTAGCAGTCATAAAAATCCTTTTTACAAAATTACTTAAAGAAAAGGGGCTGAGTGAGTGGCTCAGGCCTGTAATCCTAGCACTCTGGGAAGCTGAGGCAGGAGGATTGCTTTAGGTCAGGGTTTGAGACCAGCCTGATCAAGAGCAAGACGCCATATTTAGTAAACATAGACGAATTACCTAGATATAGTGGCACATCCCTAGGGTCCCAGCTACTCAGGAGGCTGAGGATTGCTTGAGTCCACGAGTTTGAAGTTATATTGAGCTATGATGATGCTACTGTACTCTAGTGTCTAGGGTGACAGAGCAAGATTCTGTCAAAGAGAGAGAGAGAGAGAGAAAAGAAAGAAAGAAAGGGAGAGAGCCCAGCCAGGTATAGTGGTTCATGCCTGTAATCCCAGCACTTTAGGAAGCTGAGAAAGACAATTGCTTGAGGCCAGGGTTGGAGATTACAATGAACTGTGATTGCATCACTGCACTCCAGTCTGGGTGACAGAGGGAGACCCTATCTTTAAAACCAAAACAAACAAACACAGTAGAAGAAAAGAAATAAACAAAATTAGAGCAGAATTAAATGAAATTGAAAACAAAAGAATTATACAACAGATCAATAAATCAAAAAGTTGGTTTTTTGAAAAGGTCAATAAAATAGATAAACCTTTGGCTATCCTAACCAGGAAAAAAAGAGTAAAATCTCTAATCTCTTCAATCAGAAACAACAAAGACGAAATAACAACAGACTCCTCAGAAATTCAAAAAATCCTTAATGAATATTACAAGAAACTTTATTCTCAGAAATATGAAAATCTGAAGGAAATTGACCAATACTTGGAAGCACGTCACCTTCCAAGACTTAGCCAGAATCAAGTGAAAATGTTGAACAGGCCAATATTAAGTTCTGAAATAGCATCAACCATACAAAATCTCCCTAAAAAGAAAAGCCCGGGACCAGATGGCTTCACATCAGAATTCTACCAAACCTTTAAAGAGGAACTAGTACCTATATTACTCAACCTGTTCCAAAATGTAGAAAAAGAAGGAAGACTACCCAACACATTCTATGAAGCAAACATCACCCTGATCCCCAAACCAGGAAAAGACCCAACAAGAAAAGAAAATTATAGACCAATATCACTAATGAATATAGATGCAAAAATATTCAACAAGATCCTAACAAACAGAATCCAGCAACACATCAAATAAATTATATATCGTGACCAAGTCGGTTTTATCCCAGGGTCTCAAGGCTGGTTCAATATATATAAATCTATAAGTATAATTCAGCATATAAACAAATTAAAAAACAAAGACCATATGATTCTCTCAATTGATGCAGAAAAAGCTTTTGATAATATCCAGCATCCCTTCATGATTAGAACACTTAAGAAAATTGGTATACAAGGGACATTTCTTAAACTGATAGAGGTCATCTACAGCAAACCCACAGCCAATATGGTATTGAATGGAGTTAAATTGAAATAATTTCCACTCAGATCAGGAACAAGACAAGGCTGCCCATTGTCTTCACTGCTCTTTAACATTGTAATGGAAGTTTTAGCCATCGCAATTAGGGAAGAAAAGGCGATCAAGGGTATCCATATAGGGTCAGAAGAGATCAAACTTTCGCTCTTTGCAGATGATATGATTGTATATCTGGAAAACACCAGGGATTCTACTACAAAACTCTTAGACGTGATCAATGAATACAGCAGCGTCTCAGGTTACAAAATCAACATTCATAAATCAGTAGCCTTTATATATACCAACAATAGTCAAGCTGAAAAAACAGTTAAGGATTCTATTTCATTCACAGTAGTGCCAAAGAAGATGAAATATTTAGGACTTTATCTAACAACGGACATGAAAGATCTCTATAAAGAGAACTATGAAACTCTAAGAAAAGAAATAGCTGTAAATGTTAACAAATGGAAAAACATACCATGCTCATGGCTGGGAAGAATCAACATTGTTAAAATGTCCATACTACCCAAAGCAATATACAATTTTAATGCAATCCCTATTAAACCTCCACTGTCATACTTTAAAGATCTTGAAAAAATAATACTTCATTTTATATGGAATCAGAAAAAAACTCAAATAGCCAAGACATTACTCAGAAATAAAAACAAAGCAGGAGGAATCACACTACCAGACCTCAGATTATACTATAAATTGATAGTGATCAAAACAGCATGGTACTGGCACAAAAACAGGGAAGTAGATGTCTGGAACAGAATAGAGAACCAAGAGATGAATCCAGCTACTTACTGTTATTTGTTCTTTGACAAGCCAATTAAAAACATTCAGTGGGGAAAAGATTCACCCATGGTGGTGGGTGAACTGGCTGGCAACCTGTAGAAGACTGAAACTGGACCCACCACCTTTCACCATTAACTAAGATAGACTCTAATTGGATTAAAGATTTAAACTTAAGTGTAAAGTTAAGTACACTATAAACTATATAGAAGAAACTGTAAACATACTAGAAGAGAGTGCAGGGAAACCCCTTGAAGAAATCGGTCTGGGCAAGTATTTTATGAGGAGGACCCCCCTTCCCCCCACAGGCAATTGAAGCAGAAACTTCTCTGAAGAAGACAGGCGCACGGCCTACAGACATATGAAAAAATGCTCATCATCCTTAATCATCAGAGAAATGCAAATAAAACTACTTTGAAATATAATCTAACTCCAGTAAGATTAGCCCATATCACAAAACCCCAAGACCAGAGATGTTGGCGTGGATGTGGAAAAAAGGGAACACTTCTACACTGCTGGTGGGAATGCAAATTAATACATTCCTTTTGGAAAGATGTTTGGAGAACACTTAGAGGTCTAAAAATAGATCTGCCATTCAATTCTATAATTTCTCTACTAGGTATATACCCAGAAGACCAAAAATCACATCATAACAAAGATATTTGTACCAGAATGTTTTTTGCAGCCCAATTCATGATTGCTAAGTCATGGAAAAAGCCCAAGTGCCCATTGATCCACAAATGGATTAATAAATTATGGTACATGTACACCATGGAATATTATGCAGCCTTAAAGAAAGATGGAGTCTTTACCTTTTTCATGTTTACATGGATGGAGCTGGAACATATTCTTCTTAGTAAAGTATCTCAAGAATGGAAGAAAAAGTATCCAATGTACTCAGCCCTACTATGAAACTAATCTATGGCTTTCACATGAAAGCTATAACCCAGTGATAACCTAAGAATATGGGGAAGGGGGAAAGGGAAGGGAGGAAAGGGGGAGGATGAGTGGAGGAAGGGTGATTGGTGGGATTACACCTACGGTGCATCTTACAAGGGTACATGTGAAACTTAGTAAATGTAGAATATAAATGTCTTAACACAATAACTAAGAAAATGCCAGGAAGGCTATGTTAACCCGTGTAATGAAAATGTGTCAAACGGTCTATAAAACCAGTGTATGGTGCCCATGATCGCATTAATGTACACAGCTATGATTTAATAATAAAAACAAAACAAAAGAAAAACCCAGAAGCTTTCTCTGAAGAGTAACTCTTTTATTTCTCTTGGGCTTAAAGCCTAGAGAACTACACGATGCACTAAACAAGACATCAAAGATCAGGGGAGATTTGGTGTCCAGCAGCTGTGTTCTTCCACCTGTGAAGGTCCTGCAGAGCTCAGGGAGGGGCAGCAGCACTCAGCCTGGTAACCTAGGGGTGGATCCCAGGCTCCCCACCTGGAAGCCCTGTGGCTAAAGTCTATTGCTAATTACCAGAGTTGCCACCCTTTCATTTCACCTTAATAACCTCTTCTCAGTACCAGTCTAGATCAGGGGTCATTTTCCATTCTTTGACCTGTGGGCCAGATCTAGCCTGCTGACCAATTTGGTATGATCCATGAGCTACGAACAATTTTTACATTTTTAGATTCTTTGTTTTTTGAATGTGGATACCATTTGTTGACAAGGCTATCTTTTCTCCATCATCTTGCTTTTGCTCCTTTGTCAAACATTGGCCAACTATATTTATGTAGGTCTATTTCTGAGCTCTCTGTTCCGTGGATCTATTGTGTTATTCTGTTGCTAACACCACACTGTCTTGATTACTGAACCTTTTATAGCAAATTGTGAAGTCAGGTACTGTTAGCCCTCTGACCTTGTTCTCCTTCAATATTGTGTTGGCTTTCTGAATCTCTGGCCTCTTTATATAAACTTTAGTATTGGTTTATTAATATCTGCAAGGGTTTCAACATTTTTTAATGGTTGAAGAAAATAAAAAAAGAATATTTCATGATATACAAAAACGATATGGCATTCAAATTTCAGTTTCCCTGAATAAAGTTGTTATGTATTATTGATGGCTGCTTTCACAAAATAGCAGCAGAATTGAGTAGTCATGGCAAGACTTTATGGTCTTCAAAACCTAAATATTAATTATCTGCCCTGAATAGAGAATGTTTGCTGCCCCTGGTCTACATCTTGGGCACATGGCTTGTTGGTTACAAGAGTGGCCCACGGAGCCAGATGAGCCAGGTTGCCCATTCCCAAATCCAGCCATTTAGTTAGCTGTATCACCTTTAAAAAATGCCACTTAACCTTTCTGGGCCTTAGTTTCCCACCTGTAAAGTGGGTAGGATGCCATTTATCTCATAGAATTGTTGTGAAGATTAAATGAATTATTTTCATTTAAGTGCTTAAAACAGAGCCTGGAACATAGAAGCTGAATATAAGCATTGGCTACCATTTACATTTTTATCCTGGCTTAGAAAGAATTTTGCCAAAATAGTTCCAAATCTCTGCCTGCTGACTCCTCTATCTCACTATTTCCAGAGTGATGATCATCTTAAAACATACCTTAAATCAGCTCTTCAAAGACTGGCGTTGTAGTTCCCTGTTGCTCACAGCCTGGCATTTGTGGCTGCCGTGTGCCTGTGTGGCCTCATGCACCTGCCCCCCCTTTCCTGACTCCTCCACCCCAGTTATAAACCCTGCACTGGGGCCTTTTCCAGGATTCTGTGCCATTCACACCTTCCTATTGTGTGACTCTCTACCCAGAAAGCTTGCTTCCAGGAATTTCAGAAGGGTGGTGAGGTCTGGACATGGGTTACAGCCATCCATTCTGTGCACAAGCTCAATCAGTGCCTGATCTCACAGCAGGCATAAAATGGAAATGTCTGTTTGTTGTTCCTCATGAAACTCTAGATAAATCATTTTCAGGGTCAAAAAGTAAAGCTGGAGTAGAAAAGAACTCACGCAGCTCCTGCAAGTCAGGCTTTGCTTTAGCACTGTCTGATATCATTTGGGAGTCTGGTATGAGATGCTCTTATAAGGACTGTACATCCTGGGCAGAGACTGGGTGGGGAGAAGTCAGAGGAGGCGAGGGACTTGCGTCTCGGATCAAATATCAGCATCATGAATGTGTTCTGTAGCTGTTGAACTGAGTATCAAGATTGTATAACCACAGGGAAAATGCTCATGATACAATAAAAGAAGCTTGCAGGATACAAAACAGCATGCAGTGATGATGGCTGAATGAGAAGTATGCCTGATCCTGGTCACAAGAATATGAACAAATGAAATGACTTTTGATTGTCAGAGTAGTGGTGATTATGGGTGAGGTTTATTTTTTTTTCCTTTTCTAAAGAACGTAGGGTGCTGTTAATTTTCGAGCGCTGTGTAGTTAAAAAAATGTCTTATGGGAAAACTCATCAACTTGTACACTGAAGATGAGTCGAATTTATTGTCGAATATATTGACTTTTTTAAAGTCCATTATACTTTTAAAAAGTAAAACAATGTTTTTAAAAACAGGCTCAAAATAAGGTGGGATAAGGATAGTGTCTTTGTCATTTTCCTCCCTGCATTTCTCCTTTGCCTCACGTTCAGCAAGAGCCCTTGACATAGCCCCTGTCCAAGTACCTAGTACAGTTGTGGCTGCTAGGAATCCTACAACTAGTCCTTCCTCCCAAGAGCACAGCACCCTTCAAACTATTCTGGAATGTCCTTTGCCTTCCCTGCTTTGTGGTAGATCCTCAAACAACAACAGTCATTTGCCCAACATTGCCTTTTGAGGGTCCTGCCCTTTGAGAAGGAACCAATAAAGCCATCTGTGGTGATAAGCCTGTGCCTAAGATAGTTTTATTGCTGACCTATCCCAGATAATACTTTTGCTTTTCAACCTGGGGATTCTGCCCTATTAGTTTGCATTAAGGGAAGCATGGTGTCCCAAACAATGGAAGTGATAATTGGAAAAATAGAATCTGGGCTATCCTAACACAAGGAACCTTACTGAGCTGGGTACATAGATAATGGGGCTGGGAGGAAGGGACTAACAGGTACAAATTTGGGTAGGGGTTCATAGCAGCTAAATAATCTGAAGTATTTTTGCTTTATTTTAGAGACTAGTCAGATCCATACCGTGCTTGGAAAAAATACACTGGAAGAGCAGCTATGGCCAGAGGTGAGGACTTAGCCCTGGCGGGATGTGTGTGTATGTGGGTGCACTCAGAGACGGTGAGGGTGAGATTTTCCTTGAGTGGGTCAATCCAAGTGTTTTTTTTTTTTTTCAGTCTACATTTTGATGCAAGTTGACAGGCCTCTCCCTGAGGCCTTAAGAGAATGAGCTGGATGAGCTGCTGCTTTTAGGGGCAGTGGGACTGCCTGGCAGAGTGTAGCCATATCTCCTGGAATTTGGGTCTCACTGTCCCTGCAGACTGAGCGTGTGGTTCCCAGAAGTGTCCAGAAAGGGTTATAAATGGGCTCGTTATCTCTGTGAACCTTGAAGCAGATGTTGTGAGTTATCTGAAGGAATCTGGGTAAGGTTTTTCCCAGAACATCCAGAAGATAAGAGTTGAGAGTAAATTCTGTATCTCTTACTGTAATCAGTAATTTAAGAGAAATTGTGTCTTCTTGTGATGGTGAGATGTAGTCAAGCCCCTCAGTTACTGCACATTTTTCCCTATTGGAGTATTTTCCCATCTACTCTCAGTCTGGGGGAGAAAATATACAATTTCCCTTCCCAAAGCCTTCCGTGTTATCCATAGAAGCGGAAGCTGCTCTGGACTCTAAGAACCAGCATCTCTGGAGGCCCATGTGGTCTTGGGGACCTTCTCTGCTGTCAGCAGACTCCTGGGCTCAGGATTTGATCTGGTGGGAACATGAGAGTCTCTTGGTTTCTACTTTACTCAGTTTTTAGTGTCAAAAAAAAAACATAATCCCCCATATACAGTAGATCCTCTGTAAGTTGACCACTTAAGGGACTGTAGCAAACTGGTCAACATATGGAGGTGATCAACATAAGGAATTAGGCCTGCTGTACAGGTACACGTACGTGGTGCATGTCCCATCTATGGAAATTGGGTCAACTTCAGGAGGTGGTCAGTGTAGGGAGGTGGTCAGCTATGGAGGTTCTACTGTGCCTGCTTTTGTGTAAATAGTCCAATTAAAAGAGGGAAAGTAGGCAGAAACAAATATAACATAGAATTGATTTTTTTTTCTTTTTTTTAGTCTAGGTGCAGTGTTTTTTCTTAATTTATTTTTATTGTGGCAAAATACACGTAAGCTACCATTTTAACCACGTTTGAGTGTATAATACAATGACATTAAATACATTCACACTACTGTGCATCCGTCATCACTATCCATTTCCAGGACTTCTTTGTCACCACAAGAATTAATTTTTATTCTTCATCTGTCCTCCCTCTCCACCCACTGTTCTGAGGTAACATGCCATCTGTTAAGATCCTTGCCAATAGACATGTCCCCTTTTACTAGGTGAAGTGGGCTTAGGGTTAGCAGAACATGACCATGGGCAATTGTTGCTTCTGGATTTTGAGCCTCTATAGGACAAGCATCTGATCATTTTTGCACCAAGTTTTCGGGACCTGTGATATTTCCATACAAGACAGTTGATGCTTCTAATGTTTGGTTTCAGTTGAAGACGCTGAAGAATTTTCCATTCCCATGCAACCCAAAGAAGCTAGGATTGAATATGCCGTCTAAGTCAGGTACGTGAGCCCCCAGCCATGAGTGAAAAAAGCCTGGTGTCTTCTCTCTGAGGTGGCCAGCAGAGGCTGCCCTCCTCCTCTTGCACCTGTTCACCATTCAGATCTTCTCTCCCCCTCATCCTCAGTCCCTTACACCCCCTGATTTCCCTGTCAGTCATTTCTAGGGAGGAACATAGCCTGACACACCACTGAGGAACACAACAAGGAAGGCTGCACAGTGGCTCACCGGAGTCAGGGTGATCTCTGGATCCTGCTTCCCTGTGGGTGGATGGTGTCCTGGGAGCTGTAGATTGGAGCCTGGCCACTCAGTGGCTTCCCCACTCCTGTGCTGTAGCCTCAATGGCAGCTCTAGACTTTCTTCTCTATAATAGGCGAGGTTTGTCTAATAACTTGGATGCTATGACTGGTCTTCTTCCCTGGCTGTGTCATATGGGTCAGTTTCCAGTTAAGCATGTTATTCTTACCATTCTGTTATTAATATAACATATTAATATAACTGTCATTATGTTATTAATTTAATTCTGTATAAGGACTTCAGGTAAAGAAAAAAATCATATATTTTAGGAAATGGCTTCTTTAAGAGGTTTATGTTTAAATGCCCCAACCACAAGATCAGGGAAGTACAGTCAGCAGTTTCTAGGGAGACTTAATTTCTAAAAATGCTGGGGAGACTTCCACGTGTATTATTCAAATACAACTTGCATCTGATATTTACCTGCTTTTGCAGGCTATGATGCTACTGTCTGGCACTCTTCAAGCTAAAGGCATCCTCTTGGTTCCCAGGTGGTTTTAATTTTAATTTGCTGCCCTCTTTTTTTATAGTAGCTGGGAAATACAAAGCTGTGGGATAGAGGGATATGAGAGGCAAAAAAAGGGCCAAGTGAGAGGAAAAATGAGGTGATCTTCCATGGGACACCTGTTTGGAGACCCCAAGTCTAGTTAACAGTGTGGCCTCCAAAGTGGCGTGAGTCTCTTTGGGGCAGGATTCTAGGACTCCCAGTGATGGCATGGTCTGGAGCTACACACACCCACACCCAGCATACTTGACCTCAGCAGCTGTCCCAGGGCTGGGGATGTGGGTCTGCCCCTCTCGTCTGACATTCTTGGCCTGCATTGTGGGGGATGTGGATCTGACCTTCCTACATGGGTTCTTGTCTTCACAGTTCACTCTCTGAAGCCTTCTGATATTAAATTTGTGGCAGCCATTGGCAACCTGGAACCTGTGAGTATTTAAAGTAGCTTGGGGTAGGAGACAGGGTTTACTACCAGTGATCCTTGGAATAAGCTCCTACTAACTAGACAGAGCACTTCATTTTGGGAGAGAACATTATATGAATTAGAGAAACCCTAAAATCCAGGAAGTAGAGTCTTTTTTTTTTTAATCAAATGAATGCCTCCCTTTACATCAGGGGGAGGAAACTTTGAGTTTCCCATTAACAAATTAAATCTATTGATAAATTAAATCAAAGATCACACAAAGGCTGGGCACTGTGGTTCACACCTGTAATCTCAGCACAATGGGAGGATTGCTTAAGGCCAGGAGTTCAAGACTACCCTAGACAACATAGTGAGGCTGGGTGCAATGGCTCATGCCTGTAATACTAGCACTCTGGGAGGCCGAGGCGGGTGGATTGCTTATGGCAGGAGTTTGAGACCAGCCCGAGCAAGGGCAAGACCCCCATCTTTATTAAAAATAGAAAAACTAGCTGGGTTTAATGATAGGTGCCTGTAGTCCCAGCTACGTGGGAAGCTGAGGAGAATCACTTGAACCCAGGAATTTGAGGTTGCTGTGAGCTATGAGGCCACAGCACTCTACCCTCGGTGACAGAGTGAGAATCCATTTCAAAAAAAATAAAAATAAATAAGCAACATAGTGAGATCCCATTTCTATAAAAAATTGGAAAAGCAAATTAGTGGGGCATGGAGTCTGTGTAGTCCCAGTTATTTGGGAGGCTGAAGCAGGAGGACGTCTTGAGCCGAGGAGTTTGAGGCTGCAGTAAGCTATGATTGGCCTACCGTACGTCAGCCCAGGCAACAGCGTGAGATGCTGTCTCAAAAAACAAAAACAAACAAACAAAAAAGAAACCACATAGAATTTTAAAGTGATCTTTAAAACTTTATAAGATGAAGAAATTTCTTTACTAAATTTAAAAATACAGCAATATTAATATATTTTTTAAAAAATTAAAATTGTGGCATACATACATAACATAAAATTTGTCATCCTAGCAATTTTAAGTTCATGAATGTCAAGAATCCTTACATTGCTGTACGACCAATGTCCAGAACGTTTTCACCTTGCAAAACTGAAACGCTCTACCCATTAAATAACACCTCGTTCTTCCCTTTCCCCAGTCCCTGGAAACCACCATTCTCCTTTCTGTGTGTATGATTTTGGCTTCTCTATACCTAACACGAGTGAAAGCATACAGTATTTGTCTTTTGTGACTATATTATTTTATCCTGCATAACGTCCTCAAGATTCATCCATGTTGCAGTAGGTGTCAGAATGTCCTTCCTCTTTAAGGATGAATAATATTCCACTGTAGTTACACTTGTAGACCACATTTTATTTATTCACTCTCTGTCAATGGCCACTTGGCTTGCTCCTACTTTTTTGGCTATTGCAAATACGGCTGCAATGAACCTGGGTGTACAAATATCTGTTCGAGTCCCTGCTCTCATTTCTTTTGGCTGTGGACCCAGAAGTGGTATTATCAGATCATATGCTAATTCTATTTTTAATATTTTTGAGGACCCGCTGTATGTGTATTTTCCACAGTGGCTGCACTATTTCACATTTCCACCAATGATGCACAAGGGGTGCCATTTCTCCCCATCCTTGCCAACACTTACTTTCTAAGGTAGGTTTGGTTTTAATAGTAGCCGTCCTAATGGGTCTGCAGCAGCATCTCATTGTGGTTTTCATTTGCATTCCCCTTACCATTAGTGATGCTGAGCATCTTTTCAAATGCTTGTTGTTAATAGATGGTAAATGGTATATTTTATATAACAAGTAAGGGGAAAGAAAGCAATAAAGAGGAAAGAGAGGAGTGAGCAGAGAAAGAGGCATCTGGAGAGAAGAGGGTTGGAGAGCAGAGGTCAGCCTTTCCCTAGCGGCCTTTGCTCCCCTAATCCCACCTGCCCTTCTTAGCAGAGCTCCACAGCCCTGCTGCCCCTCAACCCCAGCAGCTGCAGCTGGAGAGCGCTCTTCCTTATCAGGTCTCTGCTCAGCCTCAGGGCCCTGTTGTGCCTGCCTCATCTGAACCAGGACACTCTCCTCTCAACCCCAGGACCCCCTCACTCCATCTCCCACCCATGTTTGCTTCCCAGCATCCTCCCCTGTCCCCGCCACAGCCTGCAGCCCCTGCAACCTCAGCCACTTCCTCCGACCTGGCACTCCATGGCTGGGCGGCCCAATGTCCCCAGACATCCTGGGCCTGTTCCCTCATCTCTTCTCAAATAACCAACTTCCGCCTCTCTGGGATTTGTGTGAGACACCCTGCCACATGTGGGCCCTGCCATGTTTGTGATTGTCACTCTTTTTGGACACCGAGTGAAGCTGCGCAGACCTACAACCTTACCCTTGCTTACAACTGTGCAGAGTGTGTGCAGAGGGAGGTACTGGTGTGTGTACGTAGAGACTGGACCTTAGGAAATGTAGCGTGGGGCCAAAGAAAGCTGGCAGAGAGAGCTTCCCCACCTGTGTTCTCTTCTACCGCGCTGGTGGCTTTAAAGTTGCATGTGTGACAATCTGTGTGGTCTGTACGTGAAGGGATGAAGATGAGGATTTCCACTGGACAAAGGAGTAAAAGGGGAGATGGGAAAAAAGTGAGAAGAGAGGTTCTGTGCCCTGAATAGCAAGTTGGCTTTGCTAAGCCTGTGGCTCTGGGCACAGTTCTGTTTACACTCCAGAGTGTGGGGTGTGGGGCACACTTCCTGTGGGCACACTCCCGGATTCCTCCACCCTGGGCAGGGAAACCTCCACCAAAGAGTCGGGTTTCTCACTGACTTCCACCCTTTGGTCTCTTCTCTGAAAGAGCTCTCAGGCCTGTGAGTTATGTAGGGCTGACAGCTCCTGTCACTCAGCTCCCGTTCTCGGGGACAGCTCAGTCAGGATGGCCTCCCAGCCCCCGATTGCTGTCAGCACACTGACGGGCACCTTGACCTTCAGGAGAAAACCTGCATTTCTGCCAAGCCTTCTTCCTCTCTCTGTTCTGAGAAATAGATGGTGATTGTGAGCTTAGCCAGGGTACACACTGATCAGGTGTTAAAAAAACAAACTGATCAAGGAAAAATAATGGAAGACAGTAAATTTTTTTAAAAAGTAGTCCATAATGCCGAGCTTTCGCTTTAAGTTCCTGGAGCTTTCTGTAACCAAGGTGCAATCACATCTTTGGGACTACAACTAGCACTTAATTAATCCCATTTTTCTTCATTGAACTTTACAAATCAGTTATGTAAATGTTGTTAAAAGCTATTTTCAAATAGCACTTGTGATACATGTTCAATATAAGAAATAAAACTTGTATACATCATAAAAAATAGAAGACCCCATTCACATCTCTTATTACTCTGCCTCAACTCTCTCTCCCAATTCATGTAAATTGCAATAAATAGGCACATGGGAATATACAGAATCAAATATGATCACACTGCAATATTCTTTCTGTGAATTAGGGTCTTTATTTAAACTGTCATAGACACGTTTCCATGCCAGAGAAGTTACAGTCCACTCTATCAAATTCTCAGAGGGTAGAGCTGCATCTTACTAAGCTTCGTGTCTCCAGGGTCATAGTACTGGCCATGGGGCAGACACTTAGCCACTAGGGAGGAAATGGCTGGCAGCTGGCAAAATGGAGAAGTGGGGGTTTGCCGGGTTTGCCTCAGACTTCCCTTTCTCTGACTCTTCCCCCAAACCCCACTCGTGGCCTGTTCCTCTTATTCTCTTCCCCCTCCCACCTCCTCTCCACCTCACCACCCCTACCCCCAGTCAAGTTTGTTCCGGGGAAAAGACCTGCTATCAGTCAATTAATCAAAAGAAGCAGTAAATTGGTGGTCCTAAGCTCTGTCTTTAATTGAACCAGCAGCCAACATTGAATCCAGCAGATTTCAAATAAATGTCTGCCTTTCCAGCTGCTCTTGAAAACTCATGCTGGCAGCTGTGGTCCTTATTCCTCTGACAACCACCAGCTCAAGCCAATGGGTGCTGTCCCCTTTGGTTGGGCACAGGCTGTCCAGGTGACCACAGCCCCAGAGGTCTGCTCCCCTTATTTCCTAACCTATCTCACATCCATTTTACAGTCCCTGACTTCCATTTTTGTGTGATTTTTATTTAACTTGTCACTTCCTCCTGGAAGATTTACCTTTCAAAGTCCCTGTTATTAAGGAGTAAAGGGCGCTGTCCCCAGTTAGAGGGATTTCACAGTCAACCTGCTCTACCTGGAGAGCTCTACAGGTGTACACAGGTGCATAGGTGGGCTGGAGTTTGGGCTGAGTGGATGGGATGGATGGGCTCTTTAAAGAAAGCAGCAGCAGGCTAGGGCAGGCAGTGTATGTAGAGCTGTCTGCCTGTCACCACCACACTGAGGATACTGTCTTCTAGGAATTTTGAGAGAGAATTTGCATCAGAAACTGTCAAAATAACACTACTAGCATTAGCTGATATTTGCCAAGCATTTTCTATGTCCTGGGAGCAATTCCAAGCATCCTTGGGAGTTTGCAAGGCACATGATTTTCAGGGATTGACCATAGTCTCACCTCCAGCCCTATACTTAGGGAACTTGACCAACAGAGACTGTCTTGTGTTGCCCAGGATTCTGCCAAGGATGGGGATGGGGGATCAGAAACTTATTTCGCTCATTCCAAAATATTTATTCAATCAATATTTGTGTTCTAGGTCCAAGGAATATAGTCAAGGATGAAACAGATGAACTTTCTGAGCTCCAGACTCTTACATTCTAGTCAGGGGAGAAAAACAATAAATAAAACAACTTCTAGATTTTGGGTGGTCACAATAAAATAGTCCTTTGTTGCTACGTGTAAAGCTAATAGGACTTTGTGAGACATTCACACCTAAGCTCTGAGGAAACACCCCACATTCTGTTGCTCCTACATCTGACGAACATGCCACTGGGGAAGCCAGACATTGTCCCCTCCCTGCAGTGCAAACATGGGTAGATTTGGTCTTTCTCTGCATCCATAGGTTCCTTCTGTCTTGTAGGTGGGAGGGGGTATTCTGACAGGTAGCTGGAAGTCTCACCGGGGGAGGTTCTGCCTCCTTTCCTGGCTGGGTGTTAACACTGAGCATCTTTTCCAGCCTCCAGACCCAGAGTTGATTGACCTGGAGGAGCAAAAATGGTAACTATCTGGAAAGCACAGATGGAGCAGAAAGGAGCCTCCAAGAGGCTCTGATCTTGTCTCCTTGCTGTACTGAGAGGGAAGACTGAGGGCCAGAGAGGTTGGGAGCCTTTTTTGAGGCCACCCTCAGGGCAGGTGGCAGAACAGGCACCAGAACCCAGCCTCCTGCCTCCTAGCCTAATACCCTTGCCCCAGTGCCTGGGAATCTCTGTGGGAATCAGGAAGAGAAGTGGGGAGGGCTGAGAGATGGAGTTCTTATTTCCCACCACCAGGTCGCCTTGCTCTGCTCTTGGAGAATGACTCAGTGTTGGGCCAGGGCCAATTAATTCTACATTAATTAAGTCATCCCCTCCCAGCTGTGGGTCAACCTAGGAGAGAGGGGAAGAAGAAAAGGAGGAGGGTCCAGGGGGAGCTGTTTGCCCCATTTGGGCTACTTTGGTGACATTTTAGGGGGGGCCTCTGACTCCAGAAAGGGTAGTTCCAGAACAGAACAAGGCTGGGGCTAAGCTTGTTATAAAACAGACCGCAGCCAAGGGGAAGGCTGCTGACAGGTGACAAATGCAATCTGACACTTACATGCTTGCTTCTACTTGCAGGACTGAGAAAAGGCCACAGCAGACGTGCATGGAAGTGATGACAGGTGAGCTCTGGTTTTCAGAGCATGTTCCACATTGTCTGCACCCTTCCTGACACAGCAGCATTCTGGTTAATAAAGAGAGTGGACTCGACTGGCCACTTTATCACCAGCACCTAGGAGAGAGGGGAGGGTGCCCTGAGAGGACAGATCAGGGAGGGCCTGAGTATGAACAGTCACATAGGCTGAATGGAGGCCGTGAGAAACGTATCCAAGACAAGCCACTGGCTACGAGGCCCTGGGTTAAGATTGGGGGACACAGAAGAGGGGTTAGGGGCCAGCTGGGGTGGCTGGACCTGAGGCTTCTGTTTCCCTGGACCCCAAGGGCTGGAGTTGTCGCACTTTATTGGGGGAAAATGTTCATGGTTCATTCCCCTCTGTCTGAGGAAAGGACCCAGGCCTAGTTTTTAGTCCATTTCATTTTGTAATATCCTTTCTCATTTGTAAAATAAATACATCATTTGGATTCAGGAAAATGAAATGAAGAAAAAAGCTGTAGTACCACTATTCAGAGAGAATTGTTGTTGACACATTGATCTTTTGCTATCCAAATTTGCTTGTAAGTATACTATATGTAATCTGGGATTTTTAATATTTAATATAAAAGATACCCTATGACCCTATGAAGTCATCCTGAAACCCCTAAGTCCTTAGGAGCTGAGCTAGCCCAGCAGGATGTTAGTCTCCTATGCTTGTCCTCATAGAGCAAGAACTAGGGCCAGGTGCAATGGCTCATGCCTGTAATCCTAGCACTCTGGAAGGCCGAGGTGGGTGGATTGCTTGAGCTCACAGGTTCAAGACCACCCTGAGCAAAAGCAAGACCTCTTTTTACTAAAAATAAAAAACCGAGGCAAGAGGATCACTTGAGTCGAGTTGGAGGTTGCTGTGAGCTGTGACGCCACTGCACTCTACCCAGGACAACAGCTTGAGACTCTGTCTCAAAAAAAAAAAAAAAAAAAGAACTAGGGAAACCACCTTGTATACCATAATTAGAGCAAGGAGACAGACCATGATGAGAGTGCTCTCTGAGCTGGAGTAACAGACAAGTGAGGCAGCTACAGCCCTAGCATTTCAGCAGTGAGTTTACATGAAGGGAACCATTAGTCTCTCTGGAAAGGACAGGGGTGAACAGGAGAACAGCAGGGAAGGTAGAGCCCTCCGGGATCCCACTGACAGCCAAGCAGACATTGGCCACCAAAGTCATAGGTAGGAGGGTCTCCTTAGAAAGAGTCAAAGGGTTCTAAAAGAGGAGGACTGTCATGCCATAGCTGTCACAGCTGTGCCTAGGCCTGGCCCTTTTTACCTTTAAATGACAGGAAAAAAGAAACACAGTGGTACATTTGGAAGTGTCTGGGCAGATGGGGCGTAGTTTAGACCCGAAGGCCACAGATGCTGCTTTGCCTGATTTCTCAGCTGTCTCCTTTCCTCCGGCTCATGCATTCTGGAATAAGCCTGACAGCCCCTCTTTAACATGGAGTGGCTGGGAATCCCACCTGGCCACAGGAGCAGCAGACCTCTGAGGCCTTCAGAGGCAGGACCTGCCTACAGCCGAATCCCTCAGGCAGACCTAATGGGGGAAGGGGGTATGGTGATGCAATGCCGCAGCTGGGTGGGCTGAGCCAGCGGCAGGAGCGACTGGTCTTCCTGGGAGAATGTACTCTGGGGACATCAGGCCTGTTCAGGGTTAGGTGGGGCTGGCTCACGTTCAGTTCACTTGTCCTTCAATCCCAGATCTTTAGCACTCTCCAGGACCTGAGAGATCTGCAAATCTGCCCCTGGTCTTGCCCACCATGGCCATTTTGCAGGTGGAAAGACTGAGCGTCAGGGAGGTACATGGATTGTCTCAGGATTATGTGTCAGTAAGTGGCAGAATCCTGGGAGCCCAGGGCATCAACTCTGTAGTCTGTGCCCTTTGCTCACTGCTGTTGGGGAACCAAGAGGGAGGTAGTGAGGACAGGCCAGGTACACAGCAGACTTGAAACAAAATGATGGGCAAATCTATGTGAAAAGATCTCAGGTCGTGTTTGGTCACAGAGAAGCAATCCAATGAAAACAGGGTACCTTTCATTTAGAAAGCGGTCTCTTTCAGACCTCTCCCCAGATGTTTGTGTTTTGTCATTGGTCCTTGCAGACTATCTTCATGCGAGGGAGCTAGTGGCCCCTGTGCACACAAGCATACTGTCCCTGTAACCCAGAGTGGGGCTCTGCACTTTCCACTCTCTCACCACCTGTGGGGACGGGCACCTGCTTAGAGAGAAGTGAAAAACCAAGGTGGGCTCACAAGTCAGGTGGCTGCCCACAGTGACAAAGCCACGGGACCAGTGTCTTGACCTCAGGCCAGCCCTCCCCCTACACCCCCGCCCTGCTGGTTGCCAGCACAGCATCAGGGCTCCTTTAAAGCCCTCTGCTGGATCCTGGGGCTGTAAAGCCCTGAGGCACTTCGTGGGGGCAAGGAAAGAAGAGGACTAGGGTGGTGGAGGCGTCTGGCTCCATGACACTCTCCCCACTCTGCCCTCTCCTCTCTCAGGAGTGGGACACAACTTAACTGCTCCTGACAGTGCTATTTTTAGCTGGCCCCTGGCTGTCAGCTCTGGAACGTGTTCTCAGCGAGTTCCCTGGAGCTTTCCCGCCCTGCTGTCACTCGCAGAGGAGGGAGGGGGGCTGGAAAGCAGCCTGAGCCCCTGTCCCGGCAGGGCTTTCTCTGAGGAAGCAGTCGTGCAGAACAATTAAAAGCTTCCCGTCCAAGAACTCTGGTTCAAATCCCAACAGCTTCAGTCAGCTGTGAGGCCTCAGGCCTGTACTAAATTAGGAATAAGATTGCCGGAGGTTTGCTACTGAGGTTGAGTGAGGCAGCATGAAAAGGGCTTGGCGTTGGGCCTGGCCTCGCACTTGACCATGTTTGGTTTAGTCCTTCCCTTCCAGGGTCCTGCTACAGGTTTGCTCACGGTCCAAGGCAGGGTGTGAGGGCCTTACTTTGGCCTAGGGCAGCGCCCCTGGGACCGCACCTGAGAGTGGGTCGGCCTACAGAGGTGACCTCCAGCTGTGCTGCTGCAGGCCTCAACCCAGCTCTCTCTTTAGTCCTTTCAGACATTGTCCAGCATTTCAATCCTTCTGTCCTGACACCCGTGTGTCCTCCCAGGGAGAGGGCCATAGCCCACCATGGTGCTGAGTGAGTACTTTCTCTGTCTTTCTGTGGTTATGCATCTCTGCCGGCCCTGGGCTTGTAGGTGGGAGGACTTGGGAGATGGCAAAGTCCAAAAAGCTTAAAAATAGAGTTCTGTATGAGATCAAAGCCGAAATGCCTCTCCCGTGCTGACTTCAGTCTGCCTGAAGGGCCTAATTTTAAAAAGCAGGTCAATGTCTGCCCTTCAGAGCCAGAGGTGGTCCAAGCGCAGAGATTGACACCTGAGCTGCAGCAAGGGGCAAGCTTCCAGCCCTCGACAATACAACATTTAACTCTTGACAATACAACATTTTCTCTCTGCTTCCTTCCTCTGCATAGAGACTTGTGGATTCAGGCTCAAGAACTGGTGAGAAGCATGAAGGAGAACCCAGTAAGAATCCCCCTAACCTGGCTGGATTGGGCTGTGCATGTTTGCTGTGAAGCAATCAGACCAAAGGGATGATGGCCTTGGTACCATTTTACCCTGAACTCAGCAACTAGGAGGGCCTAGGTTCTTCAAAATGTGCTTTCTGGGGCGGCACCTGTGGCTCAAAGGAGTACGGCGCTGGCCCCATATGCCGGAGGTGGCGGGTTCAAACCCAGCCCCAGCCAAAAACTGCAAAAAAAAAAAAGAAAGTCCTTTCTGTGGCCATTCTGTGGAGGTTATTAAAGAGAAGGGACACATTCTTATGTTCAGAATGGTTTTCTGAGTGGTCCTGCTAAAAGTCACATAGGGAGTCAATGGAGAGCCTGGGGTCCAGGGTGTGACTGGTTTGAGTTTCATTTCTCCACTATTAGCTGTATGATGTTGGGTAAGGCACTTAACCTACCTAAGCTCAGTTTTCCTATTTATGAAATGGGATAATGAAAGAGCCTGCAGCATAGGTCTTAGAGGGGATTAAATGAGGTATTAGATATGCCTGGGATAGTCAATGATCAATAAAAGTCCGTAGCTGCCATGGTAGCAGTGGTTGCTGTTACTGAGAATTAGTAATTTTAGCTCTTTGGGTGAAGGCATTCCAGTATACATGCTGGGTGCCTTGTTACCTACTTGCCTAACAATTTAGATACTCTTTAGTCAATAATGTATGCAAGGTCAGGCGATTAAGTTCACGAACTCATCCTAGAAAAACTGCTATGTACCTCACTGCTGAATATCACTACCGTCACCTTCAAATTACACACTTGGGAAGCTATGCACTGGCACCAGCTCCTGGCCCATCTTACAAAGCACTTGTTCTAGGATGAGTTCGTAAACTTAATTGTCATGCCTTATGTAAGTTTATAAAAAGATCCTCCAATCTTTTTTTCTGTCCTTATGGAAAAATATCAAATCAAGGCAAGCAAGGTGGCCCTAATCAATCTTTGAGCCTAGACCACTGGCCAATGGAAGCTGTGGTCTCAGCCAGCCATGCATCCATTAAAGAATTCATGAATTAGAACGAAAGTAATTCTAAGTCATACAGGCCTAGTGACCAGGGCGGGAGCTGTGCTGTAAAGAGTGTGTTTCCCCCTAAGAGGAGAATTCCAGAATTTCTGAAATAATAATATGATTATAGTGCAAAACAGCTGATACCACCCCTGTGATTTTTCCAGATGAGGAAACTGAAGTTCCAAGAAGTCATATGACTTGTTCAAGTCCACACAGCTAGTTAGAGCTAAAATCTAAGGTGCCTAATTTACAGTCTAGTATTCCTACACTATACTGGCTCCCTCTTAAAAAACAAAACAAAAGTTTATTCTTTTCTGTTACATAAGTAATGCATGTTTATTACGGAAAAGTCAAAAAAACACAGAGAAACAAAAAAAAATTAAAACCATCCTTAAACCTAATATCCAAAGATAAGTAAAATTAATAATTGGGTATACATCTCCTTTCATATTTTTTTCTAAGCATTTACATCTGTATGTATTGTATAAAACAGGGATGTTACTGGATATGTATACTTCTTATAGCATGCTTTTTGCAATGTATAACAATATACTCTCCTATCACAATAATTACATTTTCCAGCATTGTTTTAATAACTGCATAGGGTTCATCTTATAAAACAACCCCTGATTTTAGACATTTATGTTTTTCCAGTTTTTCATTCTTACAAAAAGACGTCATTGCTGTAGCTAAATCTTTCAGGTATCCTTACTCCTTTAAAATACGTTTTGAACAATAGAATGATTGGATCAAAAAGTATGCCCCTTAAATAAAAAATGGTTTTGATCTACTTTATCAAATTTACTCCTAGAGCAGTTATAAGCACTTTAGACGTCTACCATATACTTCGTATTTGGGGGGAAAAATCCCTGTGTGCAATTTTAAGGGGGTGGGTTATGGAAAGACATGAACAGAAAGAAGTTCTTTTGGTTCAAGTTCTTACCACTTTTCATGCTGTTGTCCTTTTCCTCAGCAACTTGACTTTCAACTTGACTGGAAGCTCATCAACGTGTTTTTCAGCAATGCAAGCCAATGTTACCTGTGTCCCTCTGCTCAACAGGTAAAGTGCAGGCTGGGAGGCTTGAGGGATTGCAAATGCCGGGGTTGGGGGACAGTCAGCTAAACCTGCCTGATCCCCACCTGTCAGGCTGGGGTCAGTGTAGAGCAGATGGGTGGGTAGGTGGTGGATGGAGAGGTGGGCGCAGAAGGAAACATGCATGGGGATGCGTTTCGTGGGGGGGGGGAGTTTCCTTCAATTTTTTATTGCAGTAAAGTACACATAACATAACACTGACCATTTTGAACATTTTAAAGTGTGAAGTTCAGCGGTATTAAGTACATTCATAATGTTGTGCATCAAAACCATCACAAAGAACAGGTGGTTTTTACTTACCATCCCTCCTGTCAGGAAAAGGAAATTGAGGTGTAGATAAGCTAAGTCAACAGTTACTCTGCAACTGAGGAAAATTAGCCTCCTAGTTGGTTAAAAATTATTTCACCTCTTTTAATTCTGACTTCACACAAGCACTGAATTTAGGAAATAAAGCGGGATACACACTGTCGTCACCCCACGAGCACTACTCGTGATGGGAAGGCTGCATTCGTCTCTGACTGATCCTGGGAACAGGATGGAAGACAAGCAGCTCCATTTATTATTTATGTTGTTGACAACTTTTTACTTGAGTCTATAAAGGATCATCCAGATCAGGACCAGCTGATATTGTAAGGGGTGGCTTAGAAACCTAGGACACAGTTATGGAAATGGCACCTGGAGCCCAAAGTCTGGTTGACACTACACTGGCCCTGCCCTTTACGCACTGCCTGCCCATTGTCCTCTCAGCCATCTCCCAGGGCCTCACAGCACAGGGATGGGTGGAATTTCTCGATGTTCTGCTCTCCCCTTTTCTGCACCCCTCTCCTGCTACAGATATTCTTGCCTTCCTCCAAATGCTCCAGGTTCCCGCTGATCTTGGCCCACCATAGAACTCCCCTTCCTTTAGTGAAGTCAGGCCCTGGAGGATGCTGATGGAATCTGCCTTCCCTGACCAGCTCTTGTAGGCTAATATTCCTGCAGAGCCTCTGGGTTCACAGCATATAAATAATGAAGGTTTTTATTTCAGTTTACCTTCTCTTTTCTCCAATGCCAGGTGAAATTTATGTGCCTTGTTTATTTTCTGTTCCAATCCCAGTGTTTGTCAACATGTTTTTGTTGTTGTTGCAGTTTTTGGCATATGGGGCTGGCACCCTACTCCTTTGAGCCACAGGCTCTGCCTTGTTTGTCAACCTTTTTTATCTCATGGCACTCTTGAACCTAGAGTTAAACTTCCACGGCACACTTGAATTATGTTGATCAAAGAAAGAGTAAAAAAAAAATATTTACTGTGCTTTGAATGTCTTTCAAACATAATTTAATTAACAATCTTTACAATTTTTCACATCTAAGACCCTCTCACAGCCCACCAGTGTGCTGTGGCACATTGGTTGAAAAATCACTGCCCAACCCCACTCTTGACCATTATACCTACTAACACTAATACTTGAGCATATGTGTTTTTCTAGATATAGTAATTTTTCAAGTTGTGGATTAAAGTACTATAGTGGATCAAAAAATCAGTTTAAAGGATTATGACTGAAATTGTAAAAAATAGAATATAAACTTATAAAACATTCACATTTATTGCCTATAGTAAGGTAAGTGTTGGCTCATGAGATATTTCCTTCTTTTCTATATGGACTGTGTTGCGAAATACGTCTCACATTGTGAGTCAAGGTCAAAACCATTTGAAGAAAGTTGCTTAAACACTTAAACATAGAATTGCAGCTCCCCATTTTTTTTTTTAATCCAAACTAAATAATTTGTTGCTGGTCTGAAGCTTGCTTTACTCCCAAGGAGAATTTACATCGTTACAAATGGCAGGTATCAACATTTAAAGGAATTTAATAGTGACCTATTCAAATAAGGCAATCATCTTGGTAGCAAACTTTTATTTAAATTTTATATAACCCAAGCTTTGTAAACAAACAATATGATTGGTTCTCCCTCTAAAGCCTTAAGGAGTCAAAGCTTGAAACAGTTGTTTTATTCGATTTCCTATTTTTTAATTAAAAACGCCCCCGTAGCAGATCCTGCTGAAATCTGAAAAGCAGATCCTTTTTAAAAATCTAAATGGGCTTAATCTTCACAAAAGTCATTTTAACTCAAAAGGTATAAAATCAAAGTTAATCCTGCAAAGAAAGGAGAATGTCTTTGACTTTATGACACCATTTTCTTAGAACTTTACCTTTTTCATCAAACTTGGCCACAAATCAGATTTCTGTGTGCCCTGCTTTCAGGAGATTCTTCTTGCAAAAGAGGCCAAGTACAGACACGAAAGAGTAGCTGCCTAAGCGAGTGCGAAAGTGTTCTGTAATAGTGTGGGAGAATGCAGAGTTAGAGGTTCATCTCTCAACTCCAGATGGTCCTTGATCTTGACTTTGAGCTACATCTAGAACAGTATCTTTTTTTTAGTGGAAGGGACACAGAATGAGCCTTTGAGGGAGGGATAGGAAGGGGGGAAGTGGGATGAGACTGGCTCCTTGATCTGGAGTTTTGACTTTTTATCACCTTTTCCATTTTCTTTGGGGGATAAAGACCATGACTGAGACCTGTTTTGAGATTTCCTTAGATCTGCTTCGGGAACAAGACTGGGAGCCCCGATCAGATATGTACACTTTGAATTTGAGTTGGCTCTGCCTAATTGACTTCCAAAGAGGCCAAATTCATTTATATTCCCACCAGTTCCTGAGAGCACCTATTCCCTACAACCCTTCCAACACTCAATGTTCCCAAACTTTATGATTTTTTGTCAACATGTGAAAGTCCCTCAGAGTCTAGTCGTCTTGATACAGATGGACATATGGATTGAGTTTACTCACACTTAAAAGCCCACATTTTTTTTTTCCTGGTGACAGAGTCTTGCTAAGTGGCATCATCTTAGTTCACTGTAACCTCAAACTCCTGGGCTCCAGCAGTTCTTCTGCCTTAGTCTTCTGAGTAGCTGGGACCATAGCATGCACCACCATAGCTGGCTAATTTTTCTATTTTTTATCAGAGATGGGTCTCATTCTTGCTCAGATTGGTCTTGAACCCCTCAGCTCAAGCAATCTACTACCTCGGCCCCCCCAGAGTGATAGGATTATAGGCATGAGCTATCACACTCTTAACTGGTTACAAACATAAGACAAAGGTAATTATACCTCTAGTTTCTAGTTTCTCAATAGTTATAAACCAATAACTGATCTCCAGAAATTTAGCTCATGTTAGCAACACTTGCCAGCATCCACTCAAATTCCCTCTTTATTCCATTTGTTTTCCATCTTGATTTTCCTTTTACAAAGACCACTTAGGTACTGCAGAATTTATTCTTGGAGCCCAGAATAAGTCCCACTTCCACTTCATTTCCCCAACAGGCACTATGGCTCCTAGGTCTAACTCCCTGGGCCCCCTGAGGCCTCCCAGGGCAACTGAGGCCCACCACTCGCCTCTTTGTCTTCCTGATAGTGACTCTGGCCACATCTCCCTCTTCCAGCTAATCCTGGGGTATAGCTCAGCACCCCTATTTAGAAGTTCTTATATTATATGGCATCTTTCTATTCCTTGAAGCACATCTCAGGTAGATCTCTCCCTCGTGGTCATCAAAATGTGCTCTACAGAGTCCTGGGGCCACTGGAAGTGCCACCTACGGCCAAGACTGAGAAGGTGGGCACCTGGCCACCACCTTCAAGCAGCTCTGCCTCTACCTGTGACGTGCCAAGGACTTCCTGAAAGTCCAAATGAAAACAAGGGTTTTACTATTAAGAAGACATGATAAACTACTGTCTTGCCCTTCCTTAAGACCTGGAATTCTCTTCCCTTGAAGAGATCTTTGGGCTCCTTTAACAGGGAATAGACAAGGGTCTGTGCCCACATTTGTTCTTCAGGGCTTTCTTAAGACCAAAGTCATGTAAAGCAAAGTCAAGAACTGTCCATCAGGCAGTTTCAAGGCCTCTTCAAGGCCTCTATGGCAGGTGTGGCTATTCTAAGGTAGGCACTTCAGCGGTAAATGATTACCCAGCTCATAGTAGTAACACCAGGACGCTTTTAGGGTCTGGACTCTAGTTAAAGCCTAGTTTTATTAACAAGTAAGATTTTTAAAAATTAGAAAAAAAAAATGAGAAAGTTGATGACGGCAGGAAAACAGACATTTCTTCATTGCAAATGCCTTTAGAAACAAGGAGCAGCCTTGCTGATTCAAGAGACCTAAATAGTTCCTATCTTTTGGCTGACTAATCCTATTGCTTGTAATAAATCCCATGGATTCAGGTCCATGTTTCGATAAAAGGTTTTCTTCTGAATGAGGGCAAAACACAATAAATAGAAATGCACAGGTTCATCTGGGGAAGTAAGCTTTCTCCTGACTTTGGGCTCAAGGAGAAGTTTATGATATGTGACCTTATAGATGAGGGACATTTTATAGGGACATAATGTCTTCCACTAAGAAACAGGGACAATTGGTGCCCTAAGTGATGACCATTCAGTGTCTGAGTGACCAGGTGGGCTCACTTCCGGCTGCAGCCCTGGGCAGGATCCCTGACTAAGGACTCGTACACTCAGGGAAGCAGCAGCCAGGACTTCCCCCAGCACTCTGCAAGGACAATGAATGTCCTGAATGTGGCACAGATGGATGCTGAGGATGTTTCTAGAATTCTCTACAATTTTCAAAGAGAAAGTGTGACTCTCAATGTCACGCATAGGGAGAGACTCAGAAGAAACTAGACAGAAGTCTTTATGGCTGGCTGTCACAACAGACCCAGCTGCATCCAGCTCCCGGAGGCCAGTCTGACACCAAAGCAGGGTGGATGGTTATGGGACAGGGACATTGTGTTTCCTCCTGCTGGGTGGGGGCTGCCCTCCCTGCAATTCCAGCTGGTGATTGGCAGCTGTCTCCAGAGTCACTGCCTGTGTCCCCCTAGGAAACAGCTCCTTGGCCTATCTGAGCCAGCTTGCCTCAGGGGACAGTCAGCTTGCAGACAGCTCAGGAGTTTGCCATGTAAACTTTATTTTTCACATTGAAAAGGCAAATCAGGTGGGTTTTAGAGGTGCTCTCAATTATTATTTTCATTATCTGCAGGAAGGGGAGAATGGGCTGTGTTGGGTGGGTAGGAGATGTATTTAAACACTCAGGGGACACAGCCTACTCTCGCTCTTTCTCTGGGAACCCTTCTCTTAGGGCAAATGTGGCAGGAAGGAGGCTGATAAAATAGGACCATGAGGAAGTTAGGAGGTCCACCTGGGGCCTTAAATCCAGAGTCAGTAGTTTTCCCTTCAGACCTGGTTTTCTTCAGGAGAAAAAGCAGTCCCATCTGCCACTGGGAGTAATAAGTTTCCCATCCCTCAGCGTGAGCTTCAGAATTGCACCCTTTCTTATCTCACTCTAACCTTGACTTTGTGCTTTTTCATATGGAACATCTCACCTGGGGGAAATTTTGTCTTTTCCCTGGTGGATGGCGGGCTGGGGAAACCAGCAAATGGACAAACAAAACAAAAACAAAACTAGGAAGTTCTGGAAACTCCACACTTGTTTGTGGAAAATCAGGTGTAGATGGGGCCTGTGCCACCACCTCGCTCAGCAGGTGAGTCTGGGCATCTTCACCCGTGGACCTCCCTGCTGCCGTCCCCACTCAACACAGCTCTCCTCTTACAGAAAAGGCACGTGGCCAACGTCATAGGCGAGCTGACTGGGGTGCTGGACTACCTGCAGCAGGAGGTAAGGCCACAATTACCCAGCTCCGTGGGACCTTGGACCTGGGGCTTCTAAGAGAGGGGGTGGGGTGGGTTCTGGTTTGCCTCAGATGGGCTCCTGTGAGGGAGATCAAGATCCCTCAGGAAGAGGAAAGCCCCAGAGGACCCAGTCTTCTCACCCTTTGAAAGGAAAACACAGGTCAGGACAGAGCACTTCACTCTTCCAAAAGATGTTTCTGAGGGAGACCCAGTTCCTCACTGGGAGACTCTGACCCCACTCTTCCCTGAGGCCTCTCTCTGACCGAGTATGGGGCAATGATGGGTTAGAATGGGCTTGAGGACCTTTAAGGCCTTTAAGGCCCCTTTAAGGCCCCCTTTTCCAGAGGGACTGTGATGATGCTGCAAGTCCTGTGAATCCAAGGGCTTGCTATGCTTTCAGTCCCCCTCCCTCCAGGGTTGGCAGCTCTTCTGTTGTAGAGAGTCTGCAGGCTGTTGGCACTATTGCCTTGCTACCTAGTTGACACTGGTGGGAGGCACCCTGCCCACTGGAGGGACAGTGAGACCTGTTTCTGGGATGGCACAGCTGGCAGCTGTGGACCCCCAACAGGGCCTAGAGTTCCAGACAGCCCCTGGAAGCCAAGTACCTCACAAACATCTGCCTTCTTCTCCCTGTGTCCTCCTAGGTCCCCAAAACCTTTGTAAACCTGGTGGATCTCTCTGAGGTGGCAAAGACCTCTCGCTGGCTGCAGGGTACTCAGCTCAGGTAAAAAGGGAAATGGAAGAGGACCAGCACCTGTCACATGGCTGCCATGTACCAGGCCTGCATGGGGCACCACATGTGCCTCAGTGCTGTGAGGGGGAGGCAGAGAACCGAGGCCAAGTGGGGCAGGGACGCACCTGGGCTCACACACGAGGGAGTGGCAGAGTTCAAGTTTTGTTTGGGGTACTGAGTCAAAGAAAACTTTTGGTCTGGTTGATAGAGTGCCAGAGGCCCTACCCCAGCCAGGAGGATCTGAGGGTTAAGGTTTAGCAAAACATCTATGAGCCATAAGTGTCCGTTCTGGAAATTGGTTAGAAAAACGTGTAGCCTAAATGCAGTTTAACTTCATAGGACTTGATTCTGATATATTACTGAAAATTTTCATAGACTTTAAACATTCTAGAGCCAAATTCTAAGAATGCTGGCTTTGAACCCAGAAAAGAAGTTCATATGGACAAAGCCAGGGCAAGGGCAACTGGAGAAAGGAGGGTGACAGGAAGGAGGGTACCAGGGGGAAGAAGCTTCTGAGGAGGCAGTGAAGAGAGCACAGGGTGGGGAATGGGTGAGGGGAAGGTGGCTCCTGGTGCCAGGAGCAACAGGGGTGGGGAAGGGCCTCTCCACACCCATCCCTCCCTCCAGGAGGGCCCCCCCAATCTTCCCAACATCAGCTTTCTTCCTTCTGTACTTCTGAGGCTCCAGCTTCTCCTTCCCCACACTGCAAGCAACCCCTAGGCCCCACTAGCCCCTCTTCCTGTTAGAAGCAGCCTGGCTGCACCTGCTCCCTGCTCTCAACCCCCCCCCCCACCACACACACACACACACACACACACACACGGCCTCCAGCTCTCTCATTCCTGGCGTGTTTTAACCTGCAGCCCCATACCAGAGTCCTGCAGTTGCCCAGAGGAGACCTCCAAGCTGACTAAGGCCATAAAGCAGTGGTCCTACCAGGTGAGCCCACTTTGGGAGCCCACTGTGCTGGGTGGTCACAGATGAGAACAAAGATGGCAGGAAATATTAGTTGGGTTTGCTAATGTGGGCCTTCGCCCACTGAATTCAGAATGAAGTCAGGAACCAGAGAGCCACTTCAGGTTCACTTCCAAATGACGATTTCTGTATTCCCAGACATAATACAGGGTGGTGTGGGAGCCGGGGACACTGGCAACACTTCAGGCAAACGATAGTGAAGAACTTGGCAAAGTCAAGCATTCCAAAATGCTTTTGGTCGCCGCTGCCACTTAGAAGGCTGCCTCTGTGGCTGGTGAGCTGGTTTCCCCAGACTACAGCCCACGGACAAGCCAGGCTCCTGTTAACCTACATTCTGGCCTGCAGAAGAGACCCGGGACAGTGTGGCAGGCTCAGTGAAGGTGTCGTCCCTATCAGCAAACAGCTCAAAGCATGGTTCCTACTGGTGTGTGTTAATATAGCAATTTTTGTTTAAGAAGAAAGGTATCTGTGGAGTTGTGTGGCCCTTTCTCACTCTGGACATGATATTTCTTGGGTAGTTAATGACATGTGCCTCTACAGAACTAAGGTGTTGAGGAGAACAGGGGACCCCAGCGACATGCTGGGCAGGCTTGTCCTTCCTGAGCTCCCAGATGACGTATCTCAGGTCTGCGTCCAGCACTACCTCATGCGGGGGCTTCAGAGGCAAAGGAAAACTCAACTTAGCCCATCCAAAGAGCCCTCAAGTGTGAGACAGAGGGAGCTTCTCAGTCGCCCTTGGTCAGAATGAGGCAGGGTGGGTGATTCTGACAGGGCTGCTGAGGAGCTTCCCATCAGGCTGGGCAGCTCCGCCCAGCTCACACTCCTGGCGTGCACCTCTCCGTCCCTCCCCAGGAAGCCTGGGAAAGCCTCCTGGCCTCCAGCAAGTTCAGCCAGCAGGAGTTCTTCACCGTGGTTTTCCAGCCTTTCTTCTACGAAATCACCCTGTCTCCGTCCTTGGTGAGCGTGGGCTGCGTGGGCGCTGGGGTGCCGGTGGGAGGAGGCTGTGCCACACATCTGGTCCCACCCCCGCTCCCGCCCTTCCCCTGCAGACCAGCCCAGTTCAGCTCCCTGAGCCCAGGGCACACAGTTCAGGAACGGCAGGGTTTTCTTTACCCTCCTGTGCGGTGAGGCTGCCCAGCCCCCTGGGACAGGCTCTTCGAGGCTGAGGTGAAGGGCATGGACTCGGGCCACTGGCTCTGGGATGGGCCGGCTATGTGACCCTGGGCACATTGTGAGCTCTCTGTGCCTTGGTTCCATGTGTGTAAATCCAAGGCCGTTGGTGAGCATTTCCTCCCTCTGGGGTGGATGTGAGGATGGAGGGAGTTGATGCACTGGAGGGAGCACTCGGTCCCCCTTAGCTATCACGGTTATTTAGGAGAGGGTTGGGGGCACCAGCTCGTCCCCTCCCTGTGTGCACTCCTCTGCATCCGTCCCTGGAGGGGGGCTGAGAAGGGGCCACCCACGTGCTGTGGCGCTGTGGCCGGGTCCATACTTGCAGACCAAGGAAGGACCCTGGAGCCTCTGAGCCTCCCTGCCCTGTCTGGGAACAGCTCCTCCATCCAGGCTCCTGGCTCAAGCCTGGGGGAATCCTTGTGCCACCTGTAGGCCTCAAAGGATGTTTAAAATGATGGTTTAGAGCAGCGGTTCTCAACCTTCCTGATGCCGCGACCCTTTAATACAGTTCCTCATGTTGTGGTGACCCCCGTACGTGAGGAGTGGTTGTCTCGGTTCCTAAGACCATCGGAAATATGTGTTTTCTGATGGTCTTAGGCAACCCCTGTGAAAGGGGAAAGTTCTCACAGGTTGAGAACGCTGGTTTAGAAGGAGGCGGCGGAGGAACATCAGGTTTCCCTGCTCCCCCTTCATCCTCCTGCTCAGACCACACCCGACTCTCTTCCCTGCCACCCTCTCCTTGCTGCTTCCGTTCTTTGGTTTCGGAGAATCCTGTGATAACTCGGAGCAACCAGATGTTTGATCAGCTCCTGCAGGCTCTGACTGCCAGCCCTGGCTCTAGACAGTGGTCCCATTGGTGCCTCCATTACTGAAGGGAGGGCTGAGGGAAGGGGCCTGCGGGTCAGGGCCACCCGGTGCCACTCTGAGGGAGAGGCACAGTGTGCAGCGCATCTGCCGCATTCCTGGGGAGGCAAAGGGCTCCTCTCTTATCTGGTTCTTTCAGGAGGAGCCCCTGACCCAGGATCCCACCACACTTGCTTGGAGCCTCTGGAACAGGATGGTGAGTGGTGGGGCTAGGGGGACTAAGGGGTGTGGCCCAGAAGAGGGGGATGGGGTCACTGCCACTTCCACTCTGTCCCCTGATCTGGGGAGGGGCTGCAGAGCACCAGCAGGACCCAGGATGATGGCTATGAGTCACCAGGGATGCCTCTTATACCAGGTGACAGTGTGGCTCTGACCACCTGGGAGTTTGACTGCCTCACCCCAGGAGCTGGGCCTTTTCCTCAGTCTGTGGAAGACGTCGCTTTGAGTGGGGTCCTGGGGATGGGCTCCCCTCGCCCTTCCTGGCCGGCTTTCCGGTACCTTCAGGTGGCACTGTGCAGTTCTGGAGGCCTAGGGTGGTGCCTGGGGTGAGCACGGACTTCACTGTGATAAAGACCTGGGTTCAAATCCTCATTCTGTCCCTCACAGCTGTGCAGGTCGAGCTCTCACTTTCCTTTCTTCAACCCCCTGCCCCCAGGTGTCTAGTGTGTGGTGTGCTCCTGGCCCGTGCTGAGTACTCAGCATGTGCTAGCCTTTTTGCCATAAATGTGACAGGCTTTCCCCAGATTCTAAAGGTCCCCCAGGGATATCTGGGATTAGTCGGTGGATGGAACATGACGTCAAGACTTTGAGCCTTTCCAGGGCACCAGACAGAGACCCGATTTTGCCATTTATTTTTTTCACCATCTAATCTACTCTATTTTTAGAAATCTAGTGGCAGAAATTTGTTTTTCTTTTTCCCTGGATTAGAAAAACTTCTCTCCCTCTCCTCAACTGATGTGCTATGTTGAGTACAGAACAGCTGCATTTCACCATGTCAGAGAAGCGGGGAGGAGTGGGGGCAGCCCTTACCAGAGGCCAAGCAGCCCTTATCAGAGGCTAAGCCATCTCCTGAAGAAGACATTTGATTTCTTTGAACAGGGATGATCGTTGGTTCCCCCAGAAACACACCTTGCTGCTGATCTCCCTGGGGGCGGAGAGAGGGATCCCCACCCCTCCAGTGGGGGCTGCCCTCCCAATACCCTCTTTGGGCAGAGAAGGGTTGATGACTCCAGCTCAGCCAAACCGCTCTCCTCCTCCTGCCATGTCACCTCCCTCCCACCCAGCAAAGAGGTGTCTACATGTAGCTTGTCCTGTGCTGGGGCCCAGGGAGGATACAAGGAAACACCAAACATGGCCTCTGTCCCCACTGAGCATCAGTGGGGAGTGCTGGAGGCAGTCAGACAACCCAGAGGGACAAAAGTCAATGTGGCCTCGGCCAGCAGTGCCAGGCAGGGCACCAAGAAGCAATATGGACAGTGAGGCCATGAAGGTGTGGTGGTGGAGCTGGCTTTGTGGGACATGTTGCTGGAGGTCAGGAGGGCATTCCCAGGCCAGGGGGCCTTTGTGAGCAAAGAGCATGAAGAAGAGAATGGGCCAAGGGCAGCAGCAGGAAGGAAGCTGGTCTGATCAGAGAGGTCATGCGGGGATGGGGGGGCCAAGGCAGAGAAGCTGGAGAGAGCAGGTCCAGGGAAAGGGCTGGGTCCCTTTCTCCCTCTCTCCTTTCATCTTGCTATTGTCCTCAGTGCTGGTGGCTGCAGTGATAGTAACTACCCAGCTGAGCCCACGTCCTGTGCATATGAATAGGCCCTGCATACTTACCGGAGGGGCAGGATGGGCAGGCACAGAGGGGAGCAGGGGTCTCACTCTCAGGAAAGTGTCACCAGGCTCAAAAGAGGAAGCAGTGGCTGGCCTATTGGGTAGTTACCCCACTCTCTCCAGGCCTGTCTGACCACAGACAAATCCAGTTTCCCAGGACAAGCCCCCTGAGGTTCCTATTGCCTAGCAGGGATAGGGAGGAGGAGAGGGAAGGTAGAAGGGTTTCCCCTAAACTTGCCTGTCCCCTAGTTTCCTCACAAGCAAAATGCCAGACCATCCACAGCTCCCAGAGCAAGCACAGCTGCTAGGACACACGGAGAGGGCCTGCAGACCTGAGTTCAGCCCTGAGAAGCCAGGAATGTGACAAGTCAGGGCAAAGGGCACTCTGTTCTCTCTACCTGCCAGAAGGGTCTAAGCAGAGGGCCTGTGAAAATACAAAATGACTAGGCGCTTTCCTATCCTGGGGCTCACTAATTGTGTCCTCCTACGGCACAGGTTAAGGCAGAAGTCTCTGCCTCCATGTTCTCTGCTGTGTTGGGCTGAATTGGGACCACAGAGGTGAGAGCCAGGCGTGCTCTCCTGTGCTGGCCCTCACTGGCACAGAGCCTGAGAGAGTGCTACCTGCCTCTGGGGGAGCAGAGAGGGACTGGCAGAATTGCAGTGAGCACAGGGACCAGGTTCACCATTTCTGTCCTCCAGCCACAACTGGAAGGCTGGTCTCGGCCCTGCGGCCACAGAGCTTTGTGCACAGGCCATGTCAGCATTTGCCTCCCTGACCAACCTGAGCACAGGTGTAAGCTCTGAGAACCAGCGAAGGAAAAGCTCCACACACCAGCATGTGGTGGTGTGGGTGGCTGCATCGGAAACATACTTGGAACTTTCCCAGCCGAGCGAGGGCCTCAGACTTGGAGCTCGCATGCCTTGTTCAGAGCTGAGGCACACTTTGTGTCTGGAACATAATTCATTCCCTAGGCCCTTTCTGCTTCTGCCTCAATAATTTCTGGTAATTCTTATACAAGGGAGGTGCACAGATCCTTCCAGCAATCACTGACCCCCACCTAATTCCAAGCCCTGTATAAGGTGCCGGGGTGTCCGACCTGTGAGCCCGTGGCCATCTGCGGGTTATTTGAGGTCTCTTTTGCTCCTCCGTGGTGTTGGATAGCATGTAAATTATGCATGGACCTTTTTGCTTATCAGCTTTCTTTAGTGTTTGTGTATTTAGACACTCTTAATCTCCTCACGTGTGGCAGAGGAAAAACAAAGGTTGGACACCCCTCTGAAGCCACAGTGCAGGATAAGGAACTTCGCAGTTACTCACGGTCGCAGGGGTCCTCAAACTGTGGCCCGCGGGCCACATGTGGCGGAGTGATTGTATTTGTTTCCGTTTTATTTTTTTACTTCAAAATAAGATATGTGCAGTGTGCATAGGAATTTGTTCATAGTTGTTTTTTTTTTTTTTTTGTAGAGACAGAGTCTCACTTTATGGCCCTCGGTAGAGTGCCATGGCCTCACACAGCTCACAGCAACCTGCAACTCCTGGGCCTAAGTGATTCTCTTGCCTCAGCCTCCCGAGTAGCTGGGACTACAGGTGCCCGCCACAGCACCCAGCTATTTTTTGGTTGCAGTTCAGCCGGGCCCAGGCTTGAACCCACCACCCTCGGCATATGGGGCCGGTGCCTTACTGACTGAGCCACAGGCGCCGCCCTTTTTTTTTTTAACTATTGTCCGGCCCTCCAACGGTCTGAGGGACAGTGAACTGGCCCCCTGTTTAAAAAGTTTGAGGACTCCTGGAGGGGATAATTCTCTTCAGAAGGGATTTTTAACATCTGCCCCTCATCCTTCCCTCACTCCAATTAATTCTGCAGCAGCAGGGAAGCAGCACTGAGGAGATGATTAAAGGACCAAAAAGTGGAGTAACAGCCCGGACCCGCAGCAGTTGCCCCCGCAGCAAGGCAGTTTCCCTGCCCTGTGTGCAGCCCAGGGTGGCGGGGAACCGGGCCACGTGAGGAGCTGGTTGAAGTGGCCACATCATTTTCATCATCTCTGAGGAGACAGGAGGGGAGAGGGTCAGAGAGGTGGGAAGGGGATTTGTGGGAGGAGGAAGATGGAGGTGACTCACAGAGACAGGTAGGACAAAGTTCTGAATGGAAATGGGTTTCCTGGGAAAACTTATGAATTTTCCTTCTCTGAGGTCCTTGTAAAAAGAGGCTCTGCTGTGTCCACTTTACCAGAATCATTTAGGTATGGTGCTCTCAAGGTTTCTTTCCAGATTCTGTTGATGAAATTCTTAAAACTGGATAAGAGAAAGTAACACAACCCATCAGCCCCCAGCCTAGCCTCTGACCCAGGCTAACTCCCTTTGAGAGCAGCCCTGAATGTTCTGGGAGGGACTTTTTATTTCCAGGAGCAGCCACCATCAGAATAAAACTGAAAGAAGCCTGGGCGCTAAAGAGGTGGCACTCCTTTTCCAAATGGGAAGCTAATCATACCTACTTATCAGAACCTCCTTCCATTTGGGTTAAGAGCCCATCCTGAGAAAGATAAAGTTCTTTCCTTGCTTCATGTTTCCTGGAGCCCAGAGGCTGGGGTGAGATAGGGGTGATATGGAGGATGGCAGAATCTGGGACAGAGCCAGACAGGGCGCCCCACCCAGGAGCCTCCTGCGACCTCTGTCAGGGTCATTGGAAGGGGAGGTGTGAGGGCCTTCCCCCAGCCCTTAAGGGCAGACCCACTGACAGCAACACAGGAGGTTCTTGGGCTGTGAGAAGTGCAACATTCAAGAGAAAACTCTGCAATTCCCTCAAAGCCACTGCGTTTTTCTTTTTAAGTTCTTCTATATGTATAATGAACATTTTGAAGTAACAAAAAGAACCTCCAGACTTTTCCTCGCCTAATTCTTCAAATGCCTTTGGTTTCCTGTCTTCAATACTTTCCCCTGAGTTTCCCCTGCGGCCTCCTCTGCTGCTACACACCACCATTTGTCTGTCTTATTAGGTGGACTTCGTGGTTGTCATCTAAGTAGCTGCCACCACACCCCTCGCCCCGAATCACTAGATGGCTTGGTGTTGTGGGAGTGTGCTGAGTTCCATGCCACTGTAGCTCTGTGTCCTCATTAAAGACATGGGATGTGATGATTTGTTTCATTTGAAGCTGTGAAAGCCGTTCTGGGGAAGCAGAGAATTTTCATTCCCTGTTGTGCCTGGGTTCAGACACATGGGAGTTATGGACGCTGGAAGACAGGTTGCGGGAGGTGGGGGGGAGGACAGCTGCTCCCGTGAAAGTTGTGTGTTTGCCCTGCCGGCTCCCCCCTCAGAGGGAACTCTGTGATCAGAGAGCTGGGCGGCAGGGACAGGGACGAGAAGCCACGCTGGATGACTGGCCCCTCAGTGATCAGGAAGTTGGTGACCCACTGCACTGGTATTATTGGATCCACAATACAGGTCTGCCCTGGCTAACGAGGCCCCACCTCAAGCTCTCTTCTGGTGTTTCTCCTCGTCTAATATCAGAAGGGGGAGACTAGGAAGTCCTTCCAATGGTTCCTCTCACGTAGCAGTTCTCAAAGTGGAGTGTGCATCAGAGTCACTTTGAGGGCTCCTCAAAACATACATGGTTGCGCTCTCCCCCCAGAGTTTCTGATTCGATAGATGGGATGGAGGCAGGACTCTTGATCTCTAGCGAGTTCCCAGGTGATGCTGCTGGTGCAGAAATGCTGAGAAACGCTGGTCTAATAAGTCTTTCTCAGTGGTACGATGGAAGCCTGCCACCCGCCTGGGCATTTTCTGCTCTAAAGACCACTTTCTTTTCTAGATGGAGCCAGCAGGACAGAAAGCTGAGCTAGTCAGTGCAAAAGACAAGAGGCCAGTGAAGTGTCCCTCTCAGGTAGGAGGCACCAGCTGGGGAGGGAATCTCTTGCTGAATAGAGAAGAAAGATGGGGTGGCCAAGTGTGCTTTAGCCAATTGAGATGTTAGCCCATGAGAGTGTTGGCTCTGCTCTTCTGAGCCTGGGCACAGCTTTGCAAACACAGCTGCCCTAAGATTTACACTGTGGGCCATGAGAGCAGCTTTAGCAAAACTGAGGCCCCTCCACACCTGTGGGAGGCACAGGGACAAAGCCACAACTCACCTGGCCCTAAATGCCACTCCTACCTATCTTCTCTGTGTCCCAGATGCCATTCTAGACCTTCTTCTGTCTCGGGGTGGAGGACGTAGGGATGATGAGTGTCTGAGTAGTCTTGATGGTGGATCATTTGGCTTCATCTCAAATATGTACCTAATAAGTGGTTGGCATATATAATAATATATGATATAATAATATATACCAAATGAATAGGTGAACAAATATAATATATAGCATATAATAAATGAATGGGATTCCTTCTATCATTTAAGCCTAGTCAGTTTAAACCATTCCTTTTATCATTTCATCAGGAAAGCCAAAATTTTTCCATTACTTTCCATTATTAATAAGCAAATAACTTACTCTGTTTCCCTTTTTGCTTTGGCTACTGAGAAGCAACCAAAGCAAAATTAGCTTCTCTTCTCGTTGAAATACATGTTCTTAGCCTGGCAGCAAGACCTTTCAGGGGGGAGAGCAAGAGCCTGGCCCTTCCCATTGTAAATGGGAACTTTAAACAATAATGAGTTTCAGGGATCTGACAGGCAGTAGAGAGAAGAATGGCCAGAGAATGGTTTGGTCCTTATGGAAAGGATGATATGAATGTTGCAAGGTGGACAAAAGCGTTGCTGGGTGATGAAGCCTGATAATCAAGGGAGCCAGATTTCTGGGTCATAGTTACAACATGTACATTTCTCTGCAGGAGAACCCCTATCTGTACACCTACCGGAATAGCAACTACCTGACCAGGTGGCCAAAACCCCAAGGGAAGCCTGAGGTAAGCAAAGATTTTTTTTTTGTGATTGATGAGCATGCAAATGAACTATGGGCCACTCCCATTGCTGAATCTTTGGAACCTTCCACGTAGCTGAGGGCTGCAGAGGTGATGGAAGCTGCTGCAGACATTCGAAATTTAGTCCAGCTAGGCTGGAGGAGGGTGAAGGATCAAGCATGCGCCTAGAAGCAGATCCCCCTGAGGTCCCAGAGCTACCTCAGCAACCAGCACCCTGGCTTCCTAGGGGTCACGGACACGTGGCACCTCCTGGGCCCAATCCATTGGGATGCTAGACAAATTCTTCATACCCTTCTCAAATCTCAGACGAATTCTTCTACACTCATTTGAGCCTGTTATCTGGAGAGAAAGTTAAGAAAAGACAGAGGACCATGATAAAGTCTGAAGCCAGGTCATGCCTTGGTGAACACCCCAGTGTGGGTTCATACCTTGCTTGTTTATCTCAGGAGTCTCTTTCTGATACTTCCTTCTGAGATTAGATAGGGCACCCTGCACTCCTTTGAGGACCCAAGATAAACTTGAAGGTTGGTGTCTTCTTTCTCAGAACTGGGGACTGAGCTAGGTTCCTAATGACATCCTTACCTCTGCCCCGAGAGACTCAGTGTGAAAGACTCTCGTCAACTTGTCCCATACTCTCTAACTAATATCATAGCAATGAGGATGCACCTGAGAGGCACCGAAGCACAGTGAGGCAGGAAACTGGCTCTGGGTTCAAATCCAGACTCCTTCACTTACTTAACCTCTCTGTGCCCTTTGTTTTTTAATTTGGGAAATGATGGCATTAGTAGTCCCACCTCGTGGAGTTATTATAGTATAATAAGTTAGTAATTGTAAAGCACATAAGATGATTTCTGGCATGTCACGAGTTCTATGTTAGTATTGCTATTATTATCCTCTGATAAGAGGCAGTGATACATTCCTTCGTGTTGCATTCATTTATTTATTGAATATCTGCTGTGTGTGACCACTAGAAGGCAAGCTCAGTGAGGCCGTACTCAGAGCAGACAATAGATCAATGGTAGATGGATATCAGGCATGCGAGATGAGATAAAAACATAAACAAAATACGTTGCTTGTGCCAAAGAACTCAATCTGGTAGAGAAACAGATAAATTACCAGGCAAGTATAGGACAATGTAATAAGTCATTAAACTTTTCCTGGGGTGTTCTGTGAACACAAAAGAAAAAAAAAACTAAACCTGACAGGAGAAAGCTGAGGTTGGCTTTCCAAAGTATACCCATGACCTTAGCCTTGAAGGATGGCTAAGGTTGGGCCAGGTGGCTGGCAGGTGAGAAAATGGAAGGAAGGAAAGTGGAGAGGGGAATAGAGGGAACTGCCTGGGCAGGGAGAAGATGGAGACTTTGGCCAAGGGCTGATAGTTCAGAATGCTTCTAGGCCTCTTGGTTCGTGCTGGGGAGAATGGACTTGATGGAGAAGTCCATGCAGAGTAGTAATTTATTTGTTGTTGAGCATCTACTGTGCCAGGCACTATTCTGGGCTCTGGGGGCACCATGATAAACAACACATAAAAATCCCTGCCTTTACTGAGAATCTGGGCAGAGAATTGGCATAGCATAACCTGTTGAGAAAGGCCACCCTGGCTGGATTCCCAAGGCTGAGGAGCTAGGGCCTGGGACTGCAGGTGGTGCTGCTGGTGAGTCCTGCAACATGCCAGGCAAGAAATAACAAAGGCCAGGACTTAGGCGGCGGTGGAGGTTAGAGAGCAGGGGGCAGATTTGGGAGCATTTGGAAAGGATGTTGTGGACGATCGGATATGAATGTTGAGAGCGAGGGAGAAACCCTGAAGGCATGAAGATTTGTATTTTCTCTTAAGTGATATTTTCCAAAACAACAGCTCCACTTTCCATCTAATTTAGCAAGATCCACTTCTTCTTATTTCTCTGCGTGTCTCATTTCAGGTAAGAGAAGGAATGGAAATCAGATGTCCTAACATGGACCCCTCCGATGCGATTCCCACCTCAGGTACACAGCTTAAGTGCAATGATTATTTTAAATTCATTGGAGGTCTGAAATCATCCAAGTTAAGGGCAATGTTATGGTGGCAAGGGCTTCCCACACAATCTGAAAAGGACTGGTTTTCAAGGACAATAGAAATAGCTCTGTATGTACATTTATAAGGCCCTGCCTGTGTTTGATTATTCTTTAACTAAAATATGATAACATAGTTATCAGAAAGCATTTATTGAGCATTAACCCTGTGCCAGGCCATGTTCTACAAAGAGCCCAGCGTTACTTGAGTCATTGTCCCTGCCTTAAAGCCTTGATGGGTGAATTTGTTCTCCAAAAGAGCAAAACTACCTTTAAACAGAAAGCAAAAATAGCCAGTCCACAATCCCTGTCTGAGTCACATGCAGAATGGACTCAGACTCCGCACAGAACAGGAAAGCACACCTCCTTACAACTGTGCCATTTTCACTGCCTCTTAGTATTTCGAAAGTGTCTGTTGCTGTGCCATAAAAATGAGACTCATGGAATATTCTAGGCAGTCATCTGCAACCATACCAAAGGTGGTCTGCCTAAGCGCCACTCCTTTTCCTCTAAGCAAGGCAGCCTGGGAAAGATGGCTATGTGAATGTCACCTTAGTTAAGTCATGGAAGGGCCATATGATGACTGAAGTGACTCAAATCAGCCCAGCAGCACCTGCAGCCAGGCTATAGATTCCCACCCTGGTCTCTAAGAGTGGCTTATTTGTTCATTTGTTTGTTTGCTAGTTCATTCAGGTACTAGCCAATGGTTGCGTGCCTATGTGCCTTTGAAGAGTTTACATTCTAGTTGATCTTTTGCTGCTCATGCCTCAGGATTATCAAAAAAGATAGGAAATTAAGTTCGAAAATGTCACAATGTCTAGCAGAATCTTCTAGGGATGCAAATATTTGTAGTCAGATTATTGCCTCATGCTGAGTGGAAGGAAGCAAACAAATGTCGTGGCTCAACCTGCTCTTCACACCTGCCATCGCTCCACACACTCACATTAAGCCAATGGCAGGTACATTAAAAATATTCTCATCAAAACTTGGTACATTGGGCAGCGCCTGTGGCTCAGTGGGTAGGGTGCCAGCGCCATATACTGAGGGTGGTGGGTTCGAACCTGGCCCCAGCCAAACTGCAACAAAAAAAAGCCAGGCATTCTGGCAGGCACCTATAGTCCCAGCTACTCAGGAGGCTGAGGCAAGAGAATCACTTAAGTCCGGGAGATGGAGGCTGCTGTGACCTGTGACGCCATGGCACTCTACTGAGGGCGATAAAGTGAGACTCTTCCTCTAAAAAAAAAAAAAAAAAAACCTTGGTACATGACTGACTATGGGTGGACTATAGGCCTGTAATTCTAACACTTTGGGAGGCCAAGGTGGGAGGGTTGCTGGAGACCACCCTGAGCAGCATAGTGAGACCCTGTTTCTATAAAAAAGTTAAATAACAGATTTTTTTTTTGGAAAATTCAACTTTTATAACTGATTCTTATTCTGAGTTGCAGAGCAGTGGAAGAGGTGATATTGATCTTATACACACACATTTAGTCTCCCCCCTCAGAATGTTTTTTTTTGTGTGTGTTTTTTTTTTTTTTTGTGGTTTTTGGCCAGGGCTGGGTTTGAACCCGCCACCTCCGGCATATGGGACCAGCGCCCTACTCCTTGAGCCACAGGCGCCGCCCCTAAAGGGGAAGAATGTATCCACAACTGGCTCTTTTTTTTTTTTTTTGTAGAGACAGAGTCTCACTTTATGGCCCTCGGTAGAGTGCCGTGGCCTCACACAGCTCACAGCAACCTCCAATTCCTGGGCTTAAGCGATTCTCTTGCCTCAGCCTCCCGAGTAGCTGGGACTACAGGTGCCTGCCACAACGCCCGGCTATTTTTTGGTTGCAGTTTGGCTGGGGCCGGGTTTGAACCCACCACCCTCGGTATATGGGGCCAGCGCCCTACCGACTGAGCCACCCCCTCAGAATGTTTTAATAGCCATTCTCTTTACAGCAAAATACCATCTATTCCCCTTTTAATCTTATCAGTCTGAAAAGATGATATATGAAGCACTTTGCAATCTGTGTAGATTATGTTTCTGTAATGACAGTGATAACCAATCTATTAGAGCATATTTCAACATCTAAAAGCCACATAAAATATAAACTTTTTCTTTACTCCTTGACCCTGGATATTATTGTACTTATCAGCACTTAAAGATACAAGGGCAAGAAATCTCAAGACCTTAAGATCTGAGATACTATGGTGATAGGAGCTGTTTACATAAACAGATGGGTAGATTTAGGCTCCCCAATTTAAGCAAGGTGGGGATGAAACCCAAACACTTTCTCCACCGGGGTGGCAGCTCTCATAGGTGAATGTGGAGCCTGCACTTCTGTGCCCTACCTGGAAAGTCATTCAGAAAAATGGCCACAGCCAACTGGCTAATACTGAAAACACATTTCATTATGGTGCCATTGACCTATGCTTAAAGTTTCCTAACCATCTTTGTGACTGATTGGATAGGCAAAAAGACTTAGCACAGGGCCACATTGTTTTTATTTTCCTTTGGTAAGTATCTTTCTGGTAAGGTCATTAGCTCTTCCAGAGATCATGTTTGCAATTCCTAATTGAAATGAAGACATCCAATACACGTCTTATAAGAGTGAGTCATCTTATCTTTATACTTCTAATGACTCTGCACATAGTAGGAACCCTGTAAATACTGAACTAATCTGAATTACTGAGTATTTATAATTCATCACATCAACAATTCTCAGGATTGAAAAAGATTTTAAAGATCAACTAGACCAAAGTGACTTCCTTGGAGACAATTTTTTACTAAGACCTCTTTGTAGTCCCCTTTTTAGTGTTTATAGTGTTTATCTCAAATCAACCCACAGATATATGGATAGCATACTGCCTGTCATCAGGAGCCCATGGCCCTGGAGCCTGGTGTCTCATTCTCATGACACTTCAGAGCTCACAGTGATGAGCCACCTCCACTGATCTATGGAGCTTTGGGATGAGATACAGAGTTGATGTAACCAATTGGCATTTGGTAGCCAATAAAAAACAAAAGCTCGCATTGTTTTCCTCCTCATGGGTGTACACATGCAGTTTGCCAAGTGCTATCATGTATGAGCTTTACAACTTTGTAAACACTCATTTTATATTACTAAATGGCCCTCTCCCTACATAGTTAGCATAACTAAGAAAAATGAATTGAGCCTAGGAACTAATTTAAGGTTTTCCCAGTGAGGGGGAAAAATAACTTTTCATAAATAAGAGTAGCAATAGTCAGAGGGACATGGCTGATAGGGTTTGTATTGAAATTGGCTGTCTTGAAGACTGCTGATTCCATAAAGAAGAAAAACTCATAGCTTTTGGAAATACGGATCTGCAAAGTTAATTGTATGCTTACTGTTACCAATCATGTAAACCAGACAGTTTATTCATTTATTTTAAGTCATTAATTCCTTTCTAAGCCCCTGATAGCATTTATTTGACCCATTTTGATAAAATGAGCTCTTCGAAAGCCAGTATGAAAAATGCTCAGGTTACAGCACTGCGTATCATTATTAGAGGTTTCACCTCCCTGTGAGCCAGCAGTGTGCTGTTTAGTGGAGCTTCTGAAGCTGTTTCTATGGTTACCACCTGCCTATGAGTCCCTGACTTGGCCCACCCTGCCATCTAGAAGGAATGATGCCACCCAGGGAATAACAGCCTGCTTGTCCCTAGGCACAACCTGACTACTGAACAAGTTCAAACTCACTCTCAAGACCCTTGGATGAATAAATGTTTCCCTGCCTCATAGTTTCATCACTTAAAGCTTTAAGAGCTATGAAGTCCCTGTCATGGGACTTAGCCTTTAATTCAAGTTAACACATTTCTCAAACACATATTTGTTAGTATAAACTCATACAGAAGCCTCCAAAGGTGAGAACAAGGTTCCAATCAGGTGCCAGCAGCTTACCATCATTGTGAGAGTCAAAAGTCCCTATAGAAAATAGACAGAAAAATCAGACAGAAAATAGGTTGGACAACTCTCTCTCAACAGCTGCCAAAGGAGAGAAAGTTATTTTATCAGATTATGGCCCCAGGAAGTTTAAGTTGCTGAGTTATGCAAGACAAAACACCGGTGTGCCAAACCTTTCTTCTGCGTAAAACTTTTTGTGTTTCTCCATTCTATACTCCAGTGTGCACTTTCCTGGCTATTCGTGAGCCTTCTTCATAGCTTGGATGGCCTTCTGATAAAAGGCCCCCTCTGTAGAAATCTTGATGAGTTAATGATGTGTTTATCAATTTCTTTCAAGGTGATGGACAGTTTGTACCAGATAATGTTTAGCTAATCAGCCTACACAAATTTAATCTTATCTCTAAATAGTTCTTTTTCCAAGGAGAGCAATTGCTAAAGTACTTTGCATTTCTAGGCTGTGGCTTTGTCGTGTAGGATGACGTTAACAAACCTCAAACCAAGGTCTAGAGAATACTAAACCGATGAAATGCCTTGGGCTCTATCTCAACAATAAAATCCCAGATAAATTACCTCCTCCCACTTAGGCTTGCTTCATTTGGTTTCTTACTGTATCTCTTGCTGGAAATTCTTCCCAATGATCAACTGGAAAACTGCTTCCCCCACCAAATCAATCTATCTACACACACAGACATGAACATAGATGTGTGTGTTTCCTTTCTGTATGCTACAAATTTGGGAGACAAGAATGACCAGTTTTAGCTACCTTTTTAACAAACTGTAATAATGATGCTTTTGAAACAAATCTATTCATCTCTTCCACATTTTACCAGCCCCAAAGATTTCCCCTGACCTTTACTTTCTAGTTAGAGCTCATAGAATTAACTATATTATGCATTATGGCATTAAGAATATAGTAATTGACTATCATCACCAGGAACTGAAATAAACCATTCTAGAATTGAAGGGAGGGGGTCTTATTTTCCATTTTGTTGCATTTTTTACCCATAGCTTGATTTCTTTGAGAAGAGATCATTACAAAGTTCTCATGCTCAGCCCTGTAGACATGTGCCAGCTAACGCGTGCAGCTGACTTTTGATTTGATATTGTTCTTCTAACCACACACTGTAGCCAGGGGTGTCTGGGAAGAGCGGAGCACGCTGTAATCATGTGCAAGGGTGTGTGTGAGTGCATATTCATGTACATGTAAGGGTGGATTCAAGGCATGGCAAGAGGGGAGGAGGAGGAACTCTGAAGAAAGTTCAGAGTTTGAAAGTTCACCTTTTGGATCTAAGAGGCAGAGCAGCAAACCTGCCATCAGACTTTCCAATGACAGCTACAGTTGTGGGAGGCTAGGGATGATTTGTGCGTGTACATGGGGAAAGTGATTCTGGTCTTTTTAGCTACAAGTGCAGAAACTGACCACCATCAACAGCTTCAAAACTAAAAAAAGGTCTCCATCAATGGTCCACAAAATACAGGGCTTGAACTGGTCTGGCAGCATCAACATTAATTACCTGGGAGCTTGTTAGAAAGGCAAATCCTGCTGGGCCTGGTGACACATGTCTGTGATCCCAGCCACTCAGAAAGACTGTGGCAGGATCATAACTGAGACCAACAGTTTAACATAGCAAGACCCTGTCTCCAAACATTTTTTTAAAATTAGATAGGCATGGTGGTGCATGCCTGTAGTTTCAGCTAAGCAGGAGGCTAAGGCAGAAGGATCCCTGGAGCCCAGGATTTGAGGCTGCAGTGAGCTGTGATCACCCCACTACACTCCAGCCTGAGCAACAGAGTGAGATCCCATCTGCGGGAAGAAGAAAAAAAGTGCAAACCCTTGGATCTACCCTAGACCTACTGAATCAGAAACTGTGAGGGTGAGGAACAGCTGGCAATGTTTTAACAAGCTCTCCAGGTAATACTGATGCTTGCTTAAGTTTGAGGACCATAATCTATATATTTTGCATTCATACATTCACAATTATGTGTTTGTATCCTTTCATGGGAAGAGGCAGGGACTATCTACTTTTCCAATGAAGAGCAAGTTCTCAGTGGGAGTGGCAGGTCCTCATTCCCAGGCAGCATGGAAGTTGGTAGATAAGACATCTCTGTGGAAGGAGCCAAGACCTGGACATCCTTTTGGGCACCTCTTCTGTGACATGTTAATACCACTCCCTGCACAGAATCCACAACCAGACTTTGGGTGTCGATGGGTGTTGTGAGTTACGTGTAGTCCAGCTGTGTTGAGATCATCTTGCCCTGTGTTTCACTGCAGGTTTTTATAGGTTTCTCATTAGCCTCCTTGGCAAAGAAAGCCTCCTGCAGACCATGCCAAGCTTATCCATCTTAACCAATGAAGGTGAAATGGTGGGCTCCTTACCCCTGGGGTGGGCCCCTCCCTGGTATAAAGTCTGGCTGCTTCCAAGGCATGAAAGCTATTTTAACCATTCAGAGCAGCTTTGCACAGCAGAGACGATGGAGGGCACCCCTGAGAGCAAAGGAGGCACTTTAGCAAAGTCAGCGGGTCCTTGGGAGTAAGGTAACTGGGAGAATGGGAGGCGATCTTGTAACTTGAGGCACCCAGCTGTATATGGCATAAGGAATTGTAGGTATGCTCTCCCAGCTGCCCTTGGAGTCATGCTCACGTGTTTATAAGGTAAAGGAGAGGTGGGTATGGTATAGTACATGCATGTAAGTAATTTCATATACAGGCAACCCCCAGGTTATGAATGAGATAGGTTCTGCAGGGTTGTTCTTAAGTTGAATCTGTATGTAAGTTGGAACAGCTACATTTACCTATTACCAGTAAAAGCCTCCATTTTAAAATGATGAGTCGTAGGTGTGGGACGTTTGTAACTCGGGGACTCGGGGACTCGGGGACGTTTGTAACTCGGGGACTGCCTGTATAGCAATATTTATGTTAATCTCCTAACTTGTTGGCCAGGCGTAAGGGCCCTGCGGCCCTACCCACCTTTCTGATGTTATTTTCTGTAAGTCTCACATGGCCTTCCCGTAAGCCAAATTGTGACCAGCTGTGCTTTATAAATGGCACACTCTTTACCATACCACGTCTGCCCTTCCCTCATCAGCCCATCTCTCTCTCCCTCGTTCTCATCTCATTATTTCCTGAAGCTTAATTCTAATGTTGCCTTTCCCCTGAAGCTTTCTCTACTCCCTAAGGCCCCAGGGAGAGATCATTTCTCTAGCTCTAAAACTTCATCTCACTTTATACCTTTCTTAGCACTTATTAGTCTGAGAGCTTCCTGAGGGATTCCTCCATTTCTGATCACTGTGTAGTCCCCAGAGTATCCAGCCACTGTTTGGTGTTTAATATGTTTGTCTTATGAGTTAATAGCTGCCACATCACAGTACGTGCTTGACTCACGAGATTTAAAAAAGAAAGGAGTCAGGCTGTGGGGACAGTTTGATGAATTCTCCAAAACATAGGATTGCTATATGACCCACCAATCCCACACTCAGGTATATACCCCAAAGAACTGAAAACAGGCATTCAGACAAACACTTGTACACAAAGGTTTGCAGCAGTGCTATTCGTAACAGCCAACTCAAACACCCATCAACAGATGAATGGATGAACAAAACCGTATATCCACACAATGGGCTATTATTCAGCCATAGGGAGGAATGAAGACTGAGGTGTGCTATTAACACAGCTGAACCTTGAAAACATTATGCAAAGTAGAAGTCAGACACATAAGGTTATATATTGCGTGATTCTATTTATATGGGATATCCAGAATGGGTAACTCCATAAAGACAGAAAGCAGGTTATTGTTTGCCAGGGGTTAGGGAAAGGGGGAAATGGGGAATGACTGCTTCCAGGGTCCTCAAACTTCGGCCCGCGGCCACATGAGGCGGTGTGATTGTACTTGTTTCCTTTTTGGTTTTTTACTTCAAAATAAGATATGTGCAGTGTGCATAGGAATTTGTTCATAGTTTTGTTGTTTTTTTTTTTTTTTAACAATAGTCCGGCCCTCCAATGATCTGAGGGACAGTGAATTGGCCCCCTGTTTAAAAAGTTTGAGGACCCCTGGCATAGGCTCTCCGTTGGGGGTAATAAAAGTGTTTTGGAACTAGGTAGAGGTGACAATTGCACAACATTGTGAATATACTAAATACCAAGGAATGTTCACGTTGATATGATTAATCTTACTATGTGAATTTCACATCAATTAAAAACATGGAGGGATGGCGCCTATGGCTCAAGGAGGAGGGCGCCCGCCCCATATGCCAGAAGTGGTGGGTTCAAACCCAGCCCCGGCCCAAAACTGCAACAACAACAACAAAAATGGAGTCAGTGGTATAAGAGTTTCCGTTTTCAGTGTAGATAAACTGAGCTGATGTTTTTTATAGGATGATATAATTTTTTTATCCAAAATATCCTCAGATTCTAGAATGGATAAAGCATTGGTTGTGTTTCCACCACAATTCCTTCCCTACTCCCAAATCACTTACCAAAGGCGTGTAGCATCAGGTCCCATAAACATGCGCAGTTTCCCTTTTAAAGTGGGATCCACCTTCCATGTCCCAACCCCGTGTCCAGGAGCCCCAGAGAAGAGACCAGCAGTCCGGCTCCACGGCTGGTCTTGCTGAGCCGATCGACAAGGATGGCTTTTTCTTATCTTTTGTCCAGTGTGTATGAGTCTAGCTATTAACAACTAACTTTCTCTCCTGGAAAGATATTCACTTGTCTTCAGAGGAGACGGGTCCAGTGCTTTCCTAGAACCTCATTTTCCATTCATTCCCACTTGTACTCTCAGTTCACAGGCTGAAGCCTGCTGACATCCGTGTAATTGGAGCCTTGGGTGACTCTCTCACGGTAAGTGACCCTGAGGGTAGAAGGAAGGGGCAGGAGAGGAAAAGGTCTTGATTGAAATGAGAACCTGGAGAGAGACATGGAGAGCGAGCGTCTCACTCCCAGCTCTTAAGCATTGCTATCCGGGGTCCTGAGCTCCAGTTCTCTTCTGTCCCCCAGCTCACCCTGGCATTTGACACCAATCCCTGCCCACTGTGGTTTTCCACCTCCATTTTAGCCTCATCTTCCTCCCCCCATGCTGGAGTGGAGGAGAGAGCAACAGAGCAGGGACCCCAGAGTGAGCATGGGTGACAGGACTGAGCCATCAGCCTGTCAGTGGTGGAGCAGGACTGGGAACTCCATAAAGGATCCAGTGCTTTGTTTTGTCTACATTGGAAAGCTAAGGGAAGGTACCAAGGAGAGAAGCAAAGAGATAATAAGACAGGAACAAGAGCTAATAGGGAGGGCGAGAAGATGGGAGTCAGTGGAGGAGGCAGAAGTGCTCAAGATGACCCCAGCCCACCTCTGCAGCTGCGCCAAAGAGCTCCTGCAAAGAGGTAGCCAAGAAAAGCAGAATTGAGCTTCTTGAGAACCTAGGGGTGGGGGCACCCAGAGGTTCCCAGACACAAGCTTTCATTCAGTAGCCACTGGTTATGGAGTCTACTGCTGTTCCCTGGGTTAGTAGAATTGCAAAGCCTCCAGCTAAATCCTCCCCAAGGACCAGCTGACACCTTTCATGCCCGTGGCCTGTTCACAGTGATGCTATCTCACTCATTATCCTCATGAAAAAGCCCTGAGAAGTATGGCTTTCCTTAGATTCGACCAGTAAAGAAGGTGAAGCTGGCCAAGGTGGAGTGAGCGCCCAAGACCATGTAGCTTGTAAGTGCTGGAGCCAAAGTCAGGACTCAGGGGCCCTGACCCTAAACCCAGGACCCAGTTCCTGTACAATAGTGGCCTCCTCTGTGGCCCTGCAGCGACTTTTCACCCAAAGGCTCAGAACCTTCCAGGAAGGACTGGCAGACTGGTCCTTAGCACCTCCACACACTGCTTAATCCTGACCACTTCCTGCCAGGTGGGGCCTGAGGTCACCTTCCCTCTGGAGGAGGAGGCAAGGGTTAAGGGCACCAATTCTCTGGTCTCCATGTAGATACTCTCAGGATAGGGAGTCATTAAGACTGAGCACAGCTGCTCAGGATTTCCTAGGAGGCAGTACCTTGAGGTTGACCCACCTGGCAGGTAGCAAAGGAATTGAGCACTAAAAGTAGGATCACAGCCTGGGGGACCTTTCGTGGAGGGCAGGCTTCAGCTTGCCCTTTGGAACGGCTCTGCTGGGAAACAGCGTGCTCTAGGTAAGGGGCATGCACCTGTAGGGTGTGTCCATATTGTGTTCTTTCTTCTGCTGAAAGGGAGGGACACAGGATTTCATTTCATGACTACTTTTTAAACTGTAGAGACGTGAGATATATTGGTATAAAAAGATTGAGATATGTTTCCTTTTACAATATATTTCACAGCTTTAAAAAATGAGAAAAATGAGACTCCGAAATTCATCCTTTTGAAAAATGAAAATGGCAGCCTAATTTCCAGAGCACTTTGCTAGGCTCTTTTCTCTTGGTCTTGATCCGGGCAGGTTTCTTAGAATCCTGGGCTGTGTACAGTGCCAGGCAGACATTCCCAATGGGAGCCCTCACTCATCTCTGAAAAGTCAGGAGAGACGTGGTGCCATCTAAACCCTAGATTCTAGAGGGCATCCAGGTGGTCCTGGCCAGGATAAGAACATGGACCTTCTGGCAGGCAGCCAGAGGTGGGTCAGGAAAAGTAGGGAAACTCACCCCCTTGTTTTTCCCTCTCAGGCAGGCAATGGGGCCGGGTCTACGCCTGGGAACATCTTGGATGTATTGACTCAGTACCGAGGCCTGTCCTGGAGGTGAGTGAGGGTGTGGCAAGACCCCAAAGTCTCTTTCATTTCAGAGCAAGGGAAGACCCCTGCACATTCTAGAAAATAATACCTCAAGCAGAAAAATGGGCCACTTGGTTCTCTTCCATGACAAACTTTATGGATTCAAGTACTTACCAGCTTCTCCAAACCACTACATTCCCCCAAATGGGAGCTCAGACCTAAACTAAGAAGAGTTTAGGGGAGAAACAGCATAAATGTTTGGGTTGGAAATGCTTTTTCTGTCTTCCATTTCTTCCTCTGTGATGTGATCTCAGAAGAAGGAAGTGTCCTGAATGATGAACAGATCATTGCCTTTGGAACCATAGTTGTATGTGACCCCTGGCTATATTTGACTATGGGCAAGCCTGACCTCTCTGAGATGGTCTCCTCATCTTTGATGCAGAATTCGCTAATAATCCTACTAAGTACTGTTTGAAGCTTAGAGAGAATTTAAGTGCCCAGGGTAGTGCCTGACACTAAGCAGATAGAAATGGTAGTTGGTATCATTATTAAAAGGCCTTCATTTTACAGATGAGAAACAAGGCTCAGAGAGGGCAAGTAACCTGTGCAAGATCACACAGCAAGATGGTAAAAGACCAAGAGACAGCGGATGGTTCTCAGCTCCTAAGCCAGTACCTTCCCTCATGTATTGCTTTAGGCAGGCTTGTTCCTGCTCTGCCTGTGATCAAACCTCTGCCACAAGTTGCAATGAACAGGACTTGCCCTTTGCCTTGTCTCTAAAAGGCCGCCTGGGGCAGGGCAGAAATCTGGCATCTCCATGTGACTCGGAGTGCTGAGTTTCTGGCCTCCTCCCTCACGTTTCTGTGCAAAGTTAAACCTCAAACATTTGCTGGGACCTTTCAGATGTTCCCAGACATGCTTGACAAGAGTGAGGGAATATGAAAAAGCAGGGAATCTAGTCAATTTGAAATCCTGCGTATTTCTGTGCCTAAAATCCCACTTTGGAATTCTAGAATTGGATTGGAAGATGGCTTACTCTCTAAAAGACACCCGTTTTAAGACGGCTTTTCCAAGCCCACAGGAAAAGAAAGAACAAGACAAACTTAAAAATAAAAACCAAAAAACCTGTGTTTTTACTACTAATATGAATGCCCAGCTGCAGTGGCTGGTTGAGACAGAGCTGGCCAAACAGCGGTCACTTTCCCCTTGGTACACAGGGTTACCAGGGACCAACTAAGTCGTCCTGCCCCAACGTCAGACAAAATCAAGATGTAGTTTCAGTTGGGTTTTTGGATGTTCTGGTGCTGGGGAGAGGAAAGAGAAGCTGTGTTCCGGCTTGCTTTTTAGTTTTTCTAAGGGAACGATGGGGCAAGGGCAAGCTCCACGCCCCCAGGGGTTTCTCAGGAGAAAGGACTTTCTTGGTAGTGTCTGAAGTGCTTCAGCGTCACTGGCATTTTAAACCTCCATTTTCTCTCTTGGTTCCCTTGAAACAGTGTTGGCGGCGACCAGAACATCAGCACAGTCACCACCCTGGCAAGTGAGTGCACCGCGCGCGGGCCGGGCCGGCCGCTCCCCCTGGCGGCCGAAGCGGGCGGGAGGGCGGCGGCGCGGGCGCGGGGCAGGCCGCAGTCGGCAGGGGGCGCTGCTGTCCCGAGGCTGCCGGGCACTCCGCTCCCCCAGCGAGACGGCAGCCTCGGAGTTGTGGGCTTTGGAAAAAGAAATGGTCTTTGTCAAGGAAGGGAGAGAGTCAGAGAGGAAAAGAGAAGTCAGACCTAATGTTAGTGCAGTCATAAAAGATGATTCAAGAAAGAAGAAAAGGAAACCCACGTGTGCTGCGCCTCTGGGGGAGCAGACCCCCGCCCCCGCCCGAGGCGTCCGCAGGCGCAGACACACTCAGGTCCCGGGTCGCCTAATGACCTACTGCTGTTGCAGCAACGGGCGGCGAAGTTCCCTTGTTCCAGCTGTGTAAACACAGTCATAATGGAGGCTCAACGTTTTCCTTAATTTCCTTCACCAGCAACCTACTCGGAATGAAATTTTAAAGCCTAACTGCACTCTCTGAAGGGTCTGGTCCTACCCATCTTTTGCTGCTTTTTAGAGCGTACACAGCATAGTGCTCGTTCTTAAAGCACATAAACGGTAAGTGCTTAAATCGAATTCATTCCCCTCAAAATCTTCTGGCTAATTATTTTGCCAGAGAATAGTTTAATTGGCCCCATTTTCACTTTATCTTCCGGTACAGAGCCCTTTGTAATGTATCTTTAGAAGTTAAATTATTTGAACTTTAAGTCGCTAAGACTTTGATGACAGAGGTGCTTCCCCAGATAGGCAGAATGGATCAGACTTGGTGTTATTTCTTTGAAAATCCTGTTGAATTTAAGGAGGCACTTTTCTGTGCCATGAGCACTCCCTGTCTTATTTATTTCTTGGTCCACCCACAAGAACTGTAAGTAAGCTCCCCTCCTAGGAGGAGGTGGTGTGGGATGTCTTTGTAAGTGTGATGAACTTGGCTGTGAGATGGTCCAGTGCAGGCAACAACTTGCTGAGCTCTCTAATGCCCATGTTATTTATCACGGAAAAGGTGATTGGTGATCGTTTGTCTCAAGGTCTTTCTCTAAAGGGATTTGCAAAGGATTGAGATGATGTCACCCCTCCTCCGGTAGACTCCCCTGACCCACTTAGCCCAGAAATGGAACATTTTTTCCATTTGTTCAGCCTCTTCCTTGCTAAAGATGTGAAGGTGGTTTGATTGTAGGAGCCAGATAACCCAGGGGGAAATAACTATATGGCAATGTCTTAGAAAACTTATAAGAATGTGAGGTCAAAACAGAACCTCTGTTCAACTCCCTATTTGATTTAGTCCAGCAGATACTCCAGTGCCGAGTAAACGGTAGAACACCACAGTCTGTTTTGGGGCATGTCTTCTCAAAGACAGACACGTGAACTAATAATCACAGCCCTGTACAAAGTTTAGGAGAAAATAAATGTGAAGGCTGCTAACCATGGCTTCTGACAAATAGCTTCAAGGATTAGAATTCACCAGGTAAGGAAAGGGGATGGAATGTTCCTGGCAAAGATAACTGCATGTACCAGCAAGTTCTTGCCCTATCCAGGATGTAGTTCCTAGCTCTGACATTCCTGGCAAGGAGCTAGGTAGCCTGTGATAGACTCCTCAAGTAACAGGGAACCTACCACCTGCTAGGATAAACCATTTCATTTTTAGGTAGCTCTGGTGACCTCACAGCTCTTCCTTCTAATAAGTAGATATCAGGGTAATTTCCATACAATGCCCCCAAAGCCACAGGAATAAATCTAATCAATCTGTGTTGAGTAGACCCGGCAACAGGGCTTGATTCTAGAGAGCACTGCTAGATGGCCTGGGGCCCTAAAGTCCTGGCTGCCACCCAGCTAGCTCCTTTCCCATGTCCGTAGATTATGAGACAGAGGCAAATGTTCTGTGCTGGAGCTGAGAGACCAGGATTCTAGCCTGGAATTCCATTCTCTATAGCTATACGACTTTGCACAATTCTCCTAGCCTGTCTGGACTTGGTTCTATTTCTAATTCAGTCCATAATCATTTATCATCATGTGAGGCCCTGGGGTATCTACAGACCCTGCTGTCATGAGTTCTCAACCAAGTTGGGAAGACAAAAAAAATGAAAAGTCATGTATATAGTTAGGTAAAAGCATTAGAATGCCCGAAAGTGAAAATTATAACAAAACCAGCAAGTCTTTACATGAATGGGGTGGGGGTGGGGGTGGGGCTCAAAATCAAGAATGAAAGAGGAGGTACTACCAACCTTACAGAAATAAGAATTGTAAGAGAATGAGAATGCTATAAATAATTGTATGACAACAAATTAGATGACTTAGATGAAACGGACAAATTCCTAGAAAAGGCACAAACAACTGAAATAGACTTAATAAAAAAATAGAAAATCTAATAGATTTATAACAAGGAAAGAGGCTTTGTTAGTAATTTAAAAACTTCTCACCAAGAAAATCCCAGGCCTTTCTGGTTTCACTAGTGAATTAAATCAAATGTTAGTACCAATTACCAATTCTTCACAAGCTCCTCTCAAAAACAGAAAAGGAGCTAGTACTTTGTAACTTATTTTGTGAGTTTTACCCCCAAACCAAAACAAGACAAAGTTATCACCAGGAAAGAAAACTACAGACCAATAACTCTTATGAATATAGACATGGACATTTTCAACAAAATACTAACAAACTAAATCCAGTAACATAAAAAAAAAATTATACCCCATGACTAAATGAGATTTAATGCAGGAATACAAGGTTAGTTTAAAACCCCAAAGTCAATTAATATAGCATATCAGTAGAAATAAGGACATGTCAGTGGATCAGAAAAAGCATTTTACAAATATCTAACATCCCTTCATGATAAAAAACATTCGACAAATAAGGACTATAAGGAAAATTTCTCATTCTGATAAAGGGCATCTACTACAAGCCCACAGCTAACATTATATGCAATGGCGAAAGATGGAACGCTGCCCCCTCTCTCCAAAATCAGGAACAAGACAAGGGTGGCTGCTCTTGCCACTTTTATTCAACATTGTACTAGAGGTTCTAGTCATGGCAGTTGGGCAAGAAAATTCACCAAAATATGAAATAAAATTATATTTGCAGATTACATGATCTTATAGAGAGAAAATCCCAAGAAGTCCACTAAAAATTATTAGAACAAATGAATGAATTCAGCAAGATTGCAGGGTATAATCAACATACAAAAATCAATTGTGTTTCTATATACTAGTAATTAATGATCTGAAAATGAAATTAAGAAAACGGTTACATTTGTAATATCATCAAAAAGAACTATATACTTGGGAATAAATTTAACAAAAAAAGTACATCTCTTATACTCTTAAGATCCCACAATGGGATCATTTATTGAGGATCATGTGAGGCCCCGGGGTATCTACGGACCCTGCTGTCTGATTTAGGTCTTTGATTGCTGAAAGAAATCAAAGACCTAAATAAATGGAAAGAGACTCTATGGTCATGGATGGGAAGATTTAATATTGTTAAGACAGCAATACTCTCCAAATTAATATACAGCTTCAATATAATCCTTATCAAAATTCCAGCTGGCTTCTTTGCAGAAATTGGCAAAATGATTCTAAAATACATGTAGAAATTCAAGGGACCTAGTATAGCCAAAACAATCTTGAAAAATAAGAACAAATTTGGAGAACTCATACTTCCCAATTTCAAAACTACTGTAAAGCTGTAATAGTTAAGACATGTGGTAGTGGCATGATAGATATATAGAATAATGGAATAAAACTAAGAATCAACAATTAAACCCTCATGTTTATGGTCAATGCATTTTCAACAAGGATGCCAAGGCCACTCAATGGAGGAAAGAATAGTGTTTTCACACATGGTGCTGGGACAACTGCATACATATACGCAGAAAAATAAAGCTGGACTCCTACTTCGCATACATATAAAAATTAACTCAAAATGAATCATAGACCTAAATGTAAGCACTAAAACTAACTCTCAGAAGAAAATATAGGAGCAAATCTTTATGACCTTTCAGTCTTTTTAGATATGCCACTAAAGCACAAATGAGAAAGAAAATATTTTGCTCCAAAGGATACAATCTAAAAAGTAAAAGCAAACCAAAGAGTTGTTTGCCAACCATATGTCCGATATGAAACTCATATCTAGAAAATATAAAGAACTCTATCAACTCAATTTAAAAATTTTTAAGTGAACAAAGGATAGAATAAATATTTCTCCAAAAGAGATATACTAATGGCTAAAAAGCACATAAAACGATGCTCAATGTCACTAATCACTAGGGAAATGCAAATGAAGACCTCATTGAGATAGCACTTTACATCTACTAGCATGGTTATAATAAAACAATAATAACAAGTGTTGGTAAGGATCTGGAGAAATTGGAGGCCTCGTACACTGCTTACGGGGATGTAAAATAGTATAAATCCTCTGGAAAAAAACTTGGCAGTTCCTTAAAAGGTTAAACAGAGTCACTGTATGATCAAACGATTCCATTACTATGTATATATACAAGAAATGCACACAAAAACTTGTACATAAATGTTAATAGCAGCATGATCTATAATAGTCAAAAAGTAGAAAAAAGACCAATGCCTGTCTCCTGAAGGATGGATAAGTAAAATGTGGTATGTCTGTACAAGAGAATATTATTCAGCAGTAAAAAGGAATGAAGTACTGATAGTTGCAATGAATATTATGCTCAGTGAAAGAAGCCAGCCATGAAAGACATTGTATTCTTTGATTTAATCTATATGAAATGTCCAGAATAACAAATCTATAGAGACAGAACATAGGTTAGTGATTGACACAGGGTTGGAGGGAATGAGGAGTTCAGGACTTCTTCCTGGGGGAACGAAATGTTCTAATGTTGATTGTAGTGATGGTTGCATAACTGTATGAATATACTAAAAATTACAACAGTATGCTTTAAATTAGTAAATTCTATGGTGCACGAGTTATCATCTATTCAGGAAAAAAGAAAGAAAAGTGCATGAGGAAAGCACCCAACTCAGACTCACACTCATTAGCAGTAACTGAGCAGCATCTGCTGTGTGCTGTCCTGTAGCTGAGTGGCAGCCTGCTGACCGTTCTCTTTCCATGCTGGGTGAACCATAGGGGTAAGAGTAGGGGTCATGGGGAGGAGACTCTGCTTTGTCCCAGCACTCACTGGTGCTTGCCAAAGGAACTTGGAGATGACTTTGAGGTAGTTACTAAGTATGTCTTATCCTTATATTTGCAGACATCCTGCGGGAATTTAACCCTTCCCTGACGGGCTTCTCCATTGGCACCGGGAAAGAAAACAGTCGTGGAGCCTTCTTAAACCAGGCCGTGGCAGGAAACCGAGCTGAGTGAGCAGGGATTCCCAGGGGTAGACAAGCACAGGTCCTCTGGGGAACAAGGGTTGGGGGAGAGATTGGCCTCGACTGGGGTTTATGGCTGAAGATTGGGAGGCTTGGTCAAGGAAGGGGTCTGAGGGTCAAAGGTTGGATGAGGCTTTCTTGGGGGTATCCCTCACAATCAGACACAGAAATCTGCTAGCCTATTCCCCAATCCCTCTGCACACCCAGTTTATTTGATATCTAGTGTACTATGACCAGGTTAGTTGGACTGATAGGTGAAAAGGGAAGAGGTTGACAACTAATGCTTCCTGCTAAGTACAGGGCCAGGGACTTTGTGATAATGGTAGAAATAATTCAGTAGATGCTTTCCATGTGGAAAGCACTGTTCTGAAGTTCTTTACGTGGCATCTCATTCAGTTCTCCCAAAAACTCTTTGAAGAAGGTATGCCTACCACCCCCATCTTACAAAGAGAAGATCTGAGAGCCTGCAAGGTGAAGGGTCTGCCAAGGTCTCAGAGCTTTCAGTGGGTAGAGCCAGGATTCAAACCCAGGCTGCCTGGCACTGGAGGCTCTTACTCCACGGCCTGTTTTGCCCATCTCATCTACTATTCCTGATGACCCTCTAGGGTAGGTGGGCTTCTCTCCATTTTTTCAGTCTTTTAAAACTAAGAATGTAAGTCACTTTCCCATGGTGATCAAGAGGCAACTAAATGTCTAACCCAGGTCTGTCTAATGTGACCATGTCATCTTGAGGGCAGAGGTTCTAAAGTCATGTCATCTGCCAAAAATGGGCACCTGCTGAGCTGTATGGGACATGAAATACTCACATGCATACCTTCTGTTTGCCCAGAACAAGGCTGGCTTGGAAGAGAAAGAAAAGTGGGTCATCAAATATGCCAATCAGAAAATAGTCACACCATGAGTTGCCCCTTATATGCGATGTGTAGTGCTCTGTCCTTCAGCGGAACCTAAATGGAGAAGGAGCTCTGTGTCATGATGGCCCTCAGTCCTATCTTCCTGCAGGAGGCCCACCTGGACTCTCTCTGCTGGAGGATTTGGTTATGGGTCCCTCTGCACGGTTCTTCTCCCAACCCTGCCTCTCACACCGCTTCCTCCTGTGTGTGTACCCATAGGCACTTAGCTGCCCAGGCCAGGAGGCTGGTGGACCTGATGAAGAACGACACGGTGAGTCTGAGGGGGACAGGGGCCCCGGGGGGAGCTCCCTGGTATAGGAAGTGGGCAGGAGAAATCTGTGGACAGCTCTAGGTTGAGGGATGGATGAGAGCCAGGCTGGGCAGACACATCTGAAACCTGAAATGCTGCTCCTCTGCAGAGAGGATTCCCAGTCATTGGTTCAGCCACTCAGGCAGCTATTCAAATTAAACATGTATCATGATTTAGGCGCTGGGCTGTGCTGGAGACACCCAGGAAAATACAGCACAGCATCATTCTGTCCTCAAGGAGTTTAAAAGGGGAGACCAATATGACAAATAAAAATTATTAAACACTCGAGATGTGCCACATCAAGAGGGCTCTGTGGGTGCAGGAGAAGGGACAGGCCCCTCTGAATGGGAGGGCCAGGGAGGTCTAGAGAAGGGGATTTTGACCTGGGTTCTGAAAGATGGTAGAACGATAGGAGGTTCTTCCTCAAGTGAAAACAGGATTGTCAATTCAGATTTTTTTTTTAAGTTGTTCCCAGGTAGATAAAATAATTAAAAGAAGGGACTAAGATTCATTATGTTGTATATAATTTAATGTTCCCCAAGTCTATTATCAAGAGTTTTTAGAATATTTCTACCATCAATGTCCAACTTTTCTAGATTTTGTTTTCATCTTTCTCTTCCTACCCTCTTTTGGAAGCATCCATCAGTCAGAGAAGCAAAGCTGCATAGGCCTAGGACACCCCAAGAGGTTGTGAGGGCCACAGCTGTGCTTGGGCCACCTCTCTGGGATGTGTGTGACTTCCCACCTTCCATCCAGCCCTGTGACTTCAAATACTTCTCCACATCCCTCTTAGAGGAGACAGATCTCAAAAGTGCCAAATCTTTTCAGAGCACATGCTGAGCACCTTGCTCTAACCAGTTTCTCTAGTTTAATCATGGGCAGCCTTGACTAGTATAAATTATCTGAGTTTGTGGAGCTTCCTCTTCATAAAAAATGGTCCTTTCTCCCTGAAGGCAAAATTAGAATTCAGGACTTCCAGAGGATTATAGAACAAACGTTCCTTCCCCAGGGCCCCTCCCCACTTCCTTGCTATGCTAGAGATGGAAGAACGAAGCTCAGAGGGCATCTGCTTCCCCCCCACAGCAGGCCAGTGGGAACTCTGACCCGTGTGCTGTGAGATTCTACCTAATGAACCATTTAGCCCCTATGACCTCAGGACCCCAAAACCGAAGAACAGAAAATAGGAACATCGCCTAAACACTCTAGAGGGTGCAGAAACTTCTAGTGTTCAGCGCTTTGTATTTTCCTGGACTTGACTTTGGGACACAGTGCTTACTTGTTTGTTTCCTATTCATTTCAGAGGATACATTTTCAGGAGGACTGGAAGATAATAACGCTGTTTATAGGAGGCAATGACCTCTGTGATTTCTGCAATGACCCGGTAGGTCTGCAGGCCCTTCACTCAAGACTCATTCCCAGAGGAGGAGGATGGAGCTGCTGGACTTGGGGCTAGCCTGGGAGTAACCCTGAGACAGAGAGGACATTCACCTCCAGGAACACAACTGACTGGACAAGCAGGATTGGTTACAAGATTGATCCTGATTAAGTTTCCTATCAAGGGAGCCTGATCATATCATTCCAATGACCCAGAAGAATCTTGCCTTCTTCTCAGGAAGTCGTGGGTTAGCTTCTTTCCCTGGACTTCAGTGGTCTTGCCATCTCCACCATTTTGCTGTCACTCATATGGGAAAGCTAATTTCCTCAAAGGCATTTAGGCAAGGTTCAGACCCAAGTCGTTCTGGGATGATGGGAAACCCAAGGTCAAGGCTACTGCTCTATTTTGCTTTATTTCTTCCTGGAACCCCAGTTTCTGGGCTGAGATAAGCCCCTCAGGCCACACTGACTAGTCTCCCACCCACACTTGTGGCAGGTGCTCTGCTAGGAGCTAAGCAATAGCAAATGAAACACAACTGGTCAAGGAACCTACACTGCCAGGGGAGGGAGACAGAGAGAATTCAGCATAACAAAGGAAGCCTTCATGGTGTGGTTCTAGTGATGCACACACCATGAGAGGTTTGAAATCAAAGTTGTTGTGGGAGCTTGGTGTGTAGGGGGAGATGATCGTTGGGGAGGTTTACACAGAGCAGAAGGCTTTCCAGCTGGGACTTGAGATGAGTGGCTTTGTCAGACAGAAAGGGGACCAGCAGAATGAGGTTTAGCGAGTGGTGATCTTGCTGCAGCCTGTGAGCACCTGTCCAGAGGGGCAACCCTGTCCCCCAGACCCCTTGCAACGCATTTTCTTGGCATCAAAGCCACCAGGAGTCAGAGGTTTCAAGTTGTGATCTGCGGGACCCACAGGAGAGCCTCAGGGCTGCTGGTGGTGGGTGGGAAGATGGGAGGCCCCTCCTTGTTCCTCCTGAAAGACACCGCTTTGCCAAGCTCTGTAGAGCAGGGCTCTTGGTTAGATTCAGTCAAAGGAAGAGTTATACTGCTTTTAAAAAGTTTAAGAATCACAAATATCAAGATCAGAAGAAATAAGTTAAAATGTGTTTAGGCTTGGGGTGTGGGTGTTTGGCAAGACCCTCTCCCCTTCTGATTAGCTCCTTAAGTGATTTGTTTAGGATGTACCTTCCCCAACACAGGAGGCTCCAAGCAGAGCAGATGGGGCCACAGGACACTCAAGTTGCCGGAGATCTTAGCGTTGTCTACTCCAATACCCCTATTTTAGAGGGTCGGAGATGGAAGTGCATGAACTAAGGCTCTACCTCTAGTTGCTATGAAGTAGATTCAGAGCTTCCCATAGCCCCATGCCAAAGAGTGGGTGGTTCTCTGAGGGCCATGGCCATGACAAGCCCCATGACCCCAGGGTTGGTGTCGGGGCCGGGGTCCCCAAAGACAAGCCCTACATTTCAATGTTACCTGCTGTGGCTGACATACAGGAAGAAAGGGACCCAAAAGAGAACATACGCTTTGTCTGTAGAGAGATGGGAGACAAATTGTGTTCACGGGACACTCCCTTTTCCCACAGGTCCACTATTCACCCCAGAACTTCACAGACAACATCAGGAAGGCGCTGGACATCCTCCACGCTGAGGTACAGAGGCTGGGCTGCATGACCTCTGGGGCCTCAGGACACGCCTGGAGATGGCTCCCTGACAGGTCCCCGGCCACCTGCATGCAGAGGGGGGTGAAGGAAGTGGGTGGGGCCAGATAGAAGTCCCTAGGTCTGAAACTCCAGCAAGAGCAACAGGCCTCAGACCCCCCAAAAGGCCTCTTCCTCTTCACACTGACTTTGCTTTTTCTCAGGTTCCTCGGGCGTTTGTGAACCTGGTGAAAGTGCTCCAGATCATCTCCCTGAGGGAGCTGTATCAGGAGACTCAAGTCAGCTGCCCAAGGCTGATCCTCAGGTCAGATGACAAACTTCTCCCCTTGTTCTCAAGAGGGGCAGGGAGCAGGACCTTAGCAGATTCTTTAGAAAACCTAAGGGCAGAAATGTGGGAGTACTGAAACACCCTCACCCTGCCATTTTCTAACCTGAAAAGGTCTAATGAGGGAACATCCCGGGGTTTTTTTTACCTTGGCATAGACCTCAGCTTCCTACCTTGGGGTGTGCAAAATGGAACCCAGCTCTGCCTCTGTTGCCACGGCAACCACCAGACTGCCTTCTGTCCTCCAGAAGAATAGAGCATTAGGAGTGGACTGAGCTGTGCGGAGCACTCGAGCTCTGCCTAGACCAACTTCCAAGTGTGTTCAGAGCTTCCCCCATCCCCTCCTGGAGGTCCATCTCCAGGACAGGGGGCATCTCTGGTGGGTGTGAATGCTGCAGGCTTGGCATTCACAAATATAGAGCCACTGTCACTTGCTAGAGGATGGGAGTGTAGTCACATCAGAATCCACAGAGTTCAGAGGCAATATTCCCCAGAGAACAGAGCCCTGTTCCTGGAAGGCCACGGAGAGGATATCTTCATCACTCAGCCTCCAAACAAAAATACCTTTTCCCTGTAGCAAAATCTTAACCAGAATGCTCCAAAATCTGAAACTTTGTAAGTGCCAATGCAATGCCACAAGTGTAAAATTCCACACCCAACCTCATAAGATGGTTGGTAATGTAGGTACGCAACACAGTTATTCAGTGTCCCGAAGGGAAAAGGGAGCCTCTCAGCCCCCTTCAGCTATGATATGTGATCTTTCCCACACCCCCCTGCAAAGGGTAACAAAATGGAACGTGTGCATGCTGGATGGGCCAATGGTAGGTTCCCCGCCTGGGGCTTCACTGTGTTTTTTTTTTTTTTGTAGAGACAGAGTCTCACTTTATGGCCCTCGGTAGAGTGCTGTGGCCTCACACAGCTCACAGCAACCTCCAACTCCTGGGCTTAGGCGATTCTCTTGCCTCAGCCTCCCGAGTAGCTGGGACTACAGGCGCCCGCCACAACGCTCGGCTATTTTTTTGGTTGCAGTTCGGCTGGTGCCGGGTTTGAACCCGCCACCCTCGGTATATGGGGCCGGCGCCTTACCAACTGAGCCACAGGCGCCACCCGTGTTTTTGTTTTTTTTTTTTTATTTGATTGGTTGTTTTTGGCTTTTCTCTGGGCTGGTATTTTTAAAAATGTCAGAAAGGGCTGCATGATACCCATAGGGTAATGCAAATATTCCCAAATCCAAAATCTGAAAAGCTTCTGGTCCTGCACCCAGGCCACAGTGTCTGTGCTTCCCCACTTCTGCTCCCGCCCCTACCCCAGCCCCCCATCTCACAGTACTCCTGTGCCTCCCTCCCCCACAGCCTGTGAACTCCAAGTCGCTGCTGGGACAGTGGAGGGGCTCAGCGGCTGTTTGCTGAATGCCTGAATGAATAATTCATAAGGGCCAGAGTTGTTCTTGGAAATTAAGGGGCACCTTGGCTGCTCCCCTAAAGATCCATGCTGCACCATACCTGGGGGACCCAGACTGCCAGGTTCTCTGGAGAAGGCCTGGTGCTGTGAGCAGAGACAGGATAGCTGCTGGGCAACACGTGCCCATTAGCTCAGCTGGTATCAGGCGTGCTGTTCTCAGCTGCTGACTCATCCTCTGGCTCCTACTCTCTCTAGTTGCTGGGCCACACTGGGTTCTGTATATTCATTTCAGAGCAGTTTACCAAAAAGGCCCTTGCTACCCATCACTAAAGGGGGTTTTAGATCATTAAAACTAAAAGTTTAGAGTAGGCATTTGCCAGGTCATTTGCGAATCTGAAATGATCTAGTCTCTGAATGTCAGCATTGGATGGACCTGGGTCAGCTTGTCCTCACCAGTGCTCTGTACTTCCAGCTTCTTTGCTGTTCTGCCTGAGTAGCCAGGCTTTCCTTGGAGCTGCTGGGTCTATGCTAAGCCATCCACACTATTATTACCTCATCCCGCTGGCCCAAAAGCCCAGACTTACAAGATGGCCAGCCAGGCCAGGACTGCAGACTGGACAGAAACAGTTTAATAGAGAGATTCAGGGCTCAGGTTCAGAGCCAGACAGACTTAAGTTCAAGTCCTGGCTCCTATATTTAGTACCTGTGTGACTTTGGGAAAGTTATTCAGCTACTCTGAGCCTCAGTTTTGTCATCTATAAAATGGGGGTAATAATAATACAAATTCTGGAATGCTGGAAGTATTAAACAGGTTAATGCTGATAAAGTTCTTATTAGTATTCGGTACAGTTCACATTTGATGTACATTAGCAATTGTCGCGGTCACTCTTATTTGGGAGGAGATGTGACTCATCTGCACAACACTCAGCCATAAGGTGACTCAAACCCATAAGTGTCACCCCTACAGAGGTCATAGGTGGTAACTATTTCATTCTTAAGAGCAAATCCAGGCCTGGGATATTTTCTTCATCTTCATTGGGTACAGTCTACAGGTTAGCCAGCTAGACCCTTCATTAGCACAGATTTCAGATACCTCTAAGATCAAAGAAGTATATCAAGTCTCAAGCCAAGGTTCCTGTGCCACTTATTTAGGATAATAATCTCAGTGGGGTGGGGACATTTCTTTGGTTTGCTCTACAGGTCTCTGTGTCCCTGTGTCCTGAAATTTGATGATAACTCAACAGAACTTGCCTCTCTCATCGAAGTGAATAGGAAATACCAGGTAAGCCAGGAGGGGTTCCGAGGCCACACAGAACTGTGCTGTGGTTTGTTGGCTCTAGAGAATGAATCAATGCTTCAGTGATTTTGACCCTGAGTGGGCAGGCAATGACCATTGACCATTTTGCTGATTTAAAAACCCTCTGAGGGGCAGTCGGGGTTGAGCTTCACTTTGTTTGAATTAAGCTACAGAGCAGGTCACCGAACATACTTCACTGAATTCCAGTTCCTGGGTTTTACCTGCAAATGAATGTTTCCAGCTGTCTACAGACAAATATATACTGTGGGAAGAAGTGTCATAGTGGACCTGTCTAGATCCAAATTCTGGACACACACACTGCTCACCAGCTATGTGACCTTAGACAAGTAGGCAATGAAACTTCTCTGAGCTTCCAGCTCCTGGGCAGGAAAGGGAGGGTGAGACACCGTCCTCCCAGAGGGTCTCAGAGGTTCAGTAAGGTCCTGCGCATTCCCTCTGCCCTATCCTCTATGGACACAGATGTTATTAGAGAGCACAGGAGGAAAAAAAGTCAGCAGATGGTCTCCATCTTGTGGATTGCTCATTTTTTCCTTTCTCCACCAAATCTTTGAGCAGAACAGCTCCCTTGACCATTGTGAATTTCCCCTGTAATAATTGTCCAGTCACTCAAAGAGGACAATGGTAGGCCTGCCTTCCAGAGTAGGCTGCAAACAGCTTTCAGAGTTGATTATCCTTCAAGGCGTCTATGGACTCCTTGGAGTAGAACCACTTCCCTGCAGATTCCTTTGGGGACAAGCCATACCTCTCAGGTATATTGGGAGCTCAGAGAGGTACAGCCATCTGGGTGACTCCCCAGCCAAACTCCTTCTGCCATGAGTAGGCCCCTATCTCTGGGAGGAAGGCCAAAGCCACACTAGAGGAGGGAAGGCAGCTGAGGTATGGCCACGAGAGCAATCTGGTTTCACTTGGGGTTCTTAGGTGTAAGCAACAAAAGCTTATGAAGTTTCTGGCTAATTTAAGCAGATTTACCATTTAAGCAGAATCTTTGGCAGAGCTAGAAAGCTGGGGTTAGAGGTAAGTGGCCAAGCCACCAGGAATCACAGACTATTTTTTTTTTTTTAATTAAATCATAGCTTTTTTTTTTTTTTTATTAAATCATAGCTGTGTACATTAATGCGATCATGGGGCACCATACACTGGTTTTATAGACCATTTGACACATTTTCATCACACTGGTTAACACAGCCTTCCTGGCATTTTCTTAGTTATTGTGTTAAGACATTTATATTCTACATTTACTAAGTTTCACATGTACCCTTGTAAGATGTAGGTGTAATCCCACCAATCACCCTCCCTCTGCCCATCCTCCCCCTTCCCTCCCTTCCTTCTCCCCCTTCCTCCTATTCTTAGGTTATAACTGGGTTATAGCTTTCATGTAAAAGCCATAAATTAGTTTCATAGTAGGGCTGAGTACATTGGATACTTTTTCTTCCATTCTTGAGATACTTTACTAAGAAGAATATGTTCCAGCTCCATCTATGTAAACATGAAAGAGGTAAAGTCTCCATCTTTCTTTAAGGCTGCATAGTATTCCATGGTGTACATATACCACAATTTATTAATCCATTTGTGGATCGATGGGCACTTGGGCTTTTTCCATGACTTAGCAATTATGAATTGGGCTGCAATAAACATTCTGGTACAAATATCTTTGTTATGATGTGATTTTTGGTCTTCTGGGTATATGCCTAGTAGAAGAATTATAGGATTGAATGGCAGATCTATTTTTAGATCTCTGAGTGTTCTCCAAACATCTTTCCAAAAGGAATGTATTAATTTGCATTCCCACCAGCAGTGTAGAAGTGTTCCCTTTTCTCCACATCCACGCCAACATCTCTGGTCTTGGGATTTTGTGATATGGGCTCATCTTACTGGAGTTAGATGATATCTCAAAGTAGTTTTGATTTGCATTTCTCTGATGATTAAAGATGATGAGCATTTTTTCATATGTCTGTAGGCCGTGCACCTGTCTTCTTCAGAGAAGTTTCTCTTTAAGTCCCTTTCCCAGCCTGCGATGGAATCACTTGTTCTTATCTTGCTTCTATATTTGAATTCTCTGTGGATTCTGGTTCTTAAACCTTTGTGGGAGACATAACCTGCAAATATCTTCTCCCATTCTGTGGGCTGTTTGCTTGCTTTACTTACTGTGTTCTTGGCTATGCAGAAGCTTTTTAGTTGATCAGGTCCCAGTAGTGTATTTTTGAAGCTGCTTCAATTGCCCAGGGGGTCCTCCTCATAAAATACCCGCCCAGACTGATTTCTTCAAGGGTTTTCCCTGCACTCTCTTCTAGTATTTTTATAGTTTCATGTCTTAAGTTTAAATCTTTAATCCAGTGAGAGTCTATCTTAATTAATGGTGAAAGGTCTGGGTCCAGTTTCAGTCTTCTACAGGTTGCCAGCCAGTTCACCAAGCACCATTTGTTAAATAGGGAATCTTTTCCCCACTGAATGTTTTTAATTGGCTTGTCAAAGATCAAATAACGGTAAGTAGCTGGATTCATCTCTTGGTTCCCTATTCTGTTCCAGACATCTACTTCTCTGTTTCTGTGCCAGTACCATGCTGTTTTGATCACTATCGATTTATAGTATAGTCTGAGGTCTGGTAGTTTGATTCCTCCTGCTTTGTTTTTATTTCTGAGTAATGTCTTAGCTATTTGAGTTTTTTTCTGATTCCATATAAAACAAAGTCTTATTTTTTTAAGATCTTTAAAGTATGACAGTGGAGCTTTAATAGGGATTGCATTAATATTGTATATTGCTTTGGGTAGTATGGACATTTTAACAATGTTGATTCTTCCCAGCTATGAGCATGGTATGTTTTTCCATTTGTTAACATCTACAGCTATTTCTTTTCTTAGAGTTTCATAGTTCTCTTTATAGAGATCTTTCACGTCCTTTGTTAGATCAACTCCCAAATATTTCATCTTCTTTGGCACTACTGTGAATGGAATACAGTCCTTAACTGTTTTTTCAGCTTGACTATTGTTGGTATATACAAAGCTACCGATTTATGAATGTTGATTTTGTAACCAGAGACACTGCTGTATTCCTTGATCACTTCTAAGAGTTTTGTAGTAGAATCCCTGGTGTTTTCCAGATATACAATCATATCATCTGCAAAGAGCGAAAGTTTGATCTCTTCTGACCCTATATGGATACCCTTGATCACCTTTTCTTCCCTAATTGCGATGGCTAAAACTTTCATTACAATGTTAAAGAGCAGTAGAGACAATGGGCAGCCTTGTCTGGTTCCTGATCTGAGTGGAAATGATTTCAATTTAACTCCATTCAATACGATATTGGCTGTGGGTTTGCTGTAGATGGCCTCTGTCAGTTTAAGAAATGCCCCTTCTATACCAATTTTCTTAAGTGTTCTGATCATGAAGGATGCTGGATATTATCAAAAGCTTTTTCTGCATCAATTGAGAGAATGATATGGTCTTTTTTTTTAATTTATTTATGTGCTGAATTATACTTATAGATTTACGTATATTGAACCAGCTTTGAGACCCTGGGATAAAACCGACTTGGTCATGATGTATAATTTGTTTGATGTGTTTCTGGATTCTGTTTGTTAGGATCTTGTTGAATATTTTTGCATCTATATTCATTAGTGATATTGGTCTATAATTTTCTTTTCTTGTTGGGTCTTTTCCTGGTTTGGGGATCAGGGTGATGTTTGGTTCATAGAACGTGTTGGGTAGTCTTCCTTCTTTTTCTACATTTTGGAACAGGTTGAGTAATATAGGTACTAGTTCCTCTTTAAAGGTTTGGTAGAATTCTGACGTGAAGTCATCTGGTTCCGGGCTTTTCTTTTTAGGGAGATTTTGTATGGTCGATGCTATTTCAGAACTTGATATGGGCCTGTTCAACATTTCCACTTGATTCTGGCTAAGTCTTGGAAGGTGACGTGCTTCCAAGTATTGGTCAATTTCCTTCAGATTTTCATATTTCTGAGAATAAAGTTTCTTGTAATATTCATTAAGGATTTTTTTAATTTCTTTTTTTTTTTTTTTGGCCGGGGCTGGGTTTGAACCCGCCACCTCCGGCATATGGGACCGGCGCCCTACTCCTTGAGCCACAGGCACCGCCCGATTTTTTGAATTTCTGAGGAGTCTGTTGTTATCTCGTCTTTGTCATTTCTGATTGATAAATTAGAGATTTTACTCTTTTTTTTCCTGGTTAGGTTAGTGAAAGGTTTATCTATTTTATTGACCTTTTCAAAAAACCAACTTTTTGATTTATTGATCTGTTGTATAATCCTTTTGTTTTCAATTTCATTTAATTCTGCTCTAGTTTTGATTATTTCTTTTCTTCTACTGGGTTTGGGGTTGGAATGTTCTTCCTTTTCCAGTTGCTTGAGATGTCCCATTAAGTTGTTAACTTCCTCTCTTTCCGTTCTCTTGAGGAAGGCTTGCAGTGCTATAAATTTCCCTCTTAGGACTGCCTTTGCGGTATCCCAAAGGTTCTGATAATTCGTGTCTTCATTGTCGTTTTGTTCCAAAAAATTGGCAGTTTCTTAATCTCATCTCTGACCCAGCTATCATTCAGCATAAGGTTATTTAACTTCCATGTTTTTGTATGAGTATGCAGATTCCTGTTGTTACTGAGTTCAACTTTTATTCCATGATGGTCCGAGAGGATATACGGAATAATTTCTATTCCTTTAAATTTACTGAGGTTAGACTTGTGGCCTAAGATGTAATCAATTTTGGAGTATATTCTGTGGGCTGATGAGAAGTATGTGTATTCAGTTTTGTTGGGATGAAATGTTCTGTAGATGTGGGCTAAATTCGAACGTTGGATGGTTAGGTTTAAATCTAAAATTTCTTTCCTCAGCTTCTTATTGGAAGATCTATCCAACATTGCCAAAGGAGTGTTGAAATCTCTGACTATTATGGAGCTGGAGGAAATCAAGTAGCTCGTGACTGTTAGAGTTTCTCTTATAAATTGAGGTGTATTCTGGTTGGGTGCATAAATATTAACAATTGAAATCTCATCATATTGAGTATTACCCTTAACAAATATGAAATGACCATTCTTATCCTTCCTTACTTTTGTTGGTTTAAATCCTATTGTGTCTGCAAATAGAATTGCAACACCTGCTTTTTTCTGATTACCATTTGCCTGAAATATGGGCGACCATCCTTTTACCCTGAGTCTATATTTATCTTTTAAGTTAAGATGTGACTCTTGTATGCAGCAAATATCTGACCTGAGTTTTTGTATCCAGTCAGCTAACCTGTGCCTCTTTAGAGGACAGTTTAAGCCGTTCACATTAATGGAGAATATTGATATGTCTGGTACAATTTTGGTTATCGAGTTTTTTGAAAGTCCAGTGGACATTTTTAATCCTTTCGCCACTATGGAAGTTGGAGTTTGATCAAAAGTTTCTGAGTGAGTTTACTTTTGTGGTAGAGAATTGGGCTGTTCAGTATGAAGGATAGGTCTGAGAATATCCTGAAGAGCTGGTTTGATAAGTTTCCTAACTTCTCTCTGCAGCCAGAGTCCTAGCCCCAAAAAGTAGAAACCCTGGTGAGCAGTGGAATGGCAGAGTTGAGCCAGAACTTTGGGGTCCTTCAAGTAACCCCCTGCAGATGCTGTGATAGTTATAGCTGTTACTGTCCTAAACAGATCTAAGAGTCTCACACCCACACACTACGTGCAAGCAAAGTAAATGCCCATTAAAAATTGTTGATTTGCCCCCATAAAGTGTGATTTAATTGTGATACACTTTATGGGGGCAAGACATGATTGCAAGAGGGACTTTGCCTAACAATTGCAATCAGTGTAACCTGGCTTATTGTACCCTCAATGAATCCCCAACAATAAAAAAAAAAAAAGAAAGAAAGAAAGAAAAAAATTGTTGATTTGCCTTTGATCTTTCTGAACAAATGTAGCACAGAAATAAATGATTAGGATGATCCAAAATGTCATTTAAGCAAATAATACGCTCCCGAAATCTTTAAGCAGAATAGCTTTAAAAGCGGTGGGGGGGAGGGGGTCAAGCTGATAGACTTAGGTTTTTATATTACCTTCCCCTTTTCACAGCCTAAGTCAAATATATACAATTACAGCAAAGCTTGGGAACAGGGGTTGAGATAAAGTCTGATCTGAAAGGCAACTAGCTGGCTCCTCACCAGGTGAGATTTTGCTGAAGGTCTATTTCATTCGACAGTCAGATTCTCTTTAATTCTATATTGGAGGAAGAGATCCACTGAGGACCATATGACACTGTCCCCTTCCCCTCCTACAGGAGGAAACTCACCAGCTGGTGGAGAGTGGACGATACGACACAAGGGAAGATTTTACAGTGGTGGTGCAGCCATTCTTAGAAAAAGTGGACATGCCAAAGACCGCGGTAAAGAAAGCAAGGGTCATGGTTAAACAGAATCCACAGACCGTGTATGGCTGTTCCATTTATGTCATCCAGTGTCTCTATAACCACCTCCCTCTCTCTCTTTCTCTCTCTCTCTCTGCCTGGCAACCAGGAGGGATTGCCTGACAGCTCTTTCTTCGCTCCTGACTGTTTCCATTTCAGCGTCAAGGCTCATGCCCGTGCAGCCTCCGGCCTCTGGAACAATATGGTAAGATGGCTGAGGCAGGGAAACTCATCCTCCCTCTGATGAGAAAAGGACACCAGAAAGCCTGTGGAGGACCTCAGAGGCCCCTCTCTCAGGCTGTGTGACCCACACAGCACTGATAAAAAGTCCTATTTCCTTTGCCACCCCCTGCCCCACCTGGCCCTGAGCTGCCATCTTGGCCGCCTCTTTCTCACTCGCCATCTTCTTCCTTCTTGGTTTAGCTGGAACCTGTGGGCCAGAAGACAACATATCATAATTTTGAAAACAAGATCAGTATCATGTGTCCGAACCAGGTAGAGTAAAAAACGTGTCCTTCCAATGCCTCCACCTGAGGCCTCATTTCCAGATTCCTCACCCCCGGCTCCAGCTCTGTCCACCTACCCACCCCATCTTATACTCCAGGCTAAGTGCCCCATATGCCCCATGTGGCTGGGCTGAGAGGGACAATGACCTGAAGCAACACTGGACCATTCCTTAGTCTCGGCATAGCTAGGAGCCCCAGCATAAGTCTGGGCTGGACACGGCCTTTCAGGCAGGCATGAGGAACATGGCGCATCCAGCTCTCATGCTGAAGGCTGGGGTCGGGGAGAACTTCCAGGGCAGAAGGGACAGGAGGATCCCCTGTCCTCATGTAGCCACTGCCTCTATAGCAACCTAGGCAGAGTGAGGAACTGAGATTTGGAATGCTATCTGGTGGGACTAGGAATGGTTAAGTTGGCAGCTGGAGCTAGGAAAGCAGACGTGAATCAGGATGGAAATGCAGATAAGCCCCATCTTCACTCATACGTTGTCAAAGAGGTTCTTGGCCCTCTGCAGCTGTGATCCTTGTGCCATAAATCCCTCTGAGTGGTCCTGAGCCGAGGCTGGGACCCACTGTGGCAGGCTGATGTGAGGGAGGCCCCCCAAATATGTGACTTTCCTTACCCAGGCAGGAAGGGACCCAGGCAGCTGCACGTGGGGCAGGCATGGGGTGGCAAGGGAGCTCAGGGACTGGAGATATGGGCTTTTAACAGAAAAGAGGTGCAGTGTTGGGAGAGGCCATCCCAGCCAGCAGGGCAGGAGGCAGCAGGGAGACATGTACATTACGGGCTTGTGTACACTCCTGGTGTGAGGTTCAGGTTTGACATGTACATTACAGGCTTGTGTACACTCCTGGCGTGGGGTTCGGGTTTGACATGTACATTACGGGCTTGTGTACACTCTTGGTGTGGGGTTCAGGTTTGACATGTACATTACAGGCTTGTGTACACTCCTGGTGTGGGGTTCGGGTTTGACATGTACATTACGGGCTTGTGTACACTCTTGGTGTGGGGTTCAGGTTTGACATGTACATTACGGGCTTGTGTACACTCTTGGTGTGGGGTTCGGGTTTGACATGTACATTACGGGCTTGTGTACACTCCTGGCGTGGGGTTCGGGTTTGACATGTACATTACGGGCTTGTGTACACTCTTGGTGTGGGGTTCGGGTTTGACATGTACATTACAGGCTTGTGTACACTCCTGGTGTGGGGTTCGGGTTTGACATGTACATTACGGGCTTGTGTACACTCTTGGTGTGGGGTTCAGGTTTGACATGTACATTACGGGCTTGTGTACACTCTTGGTGTGGGGTTCGGGTTTGACATGTACATTACAGGCTTGTGTACACTCCTGGTGTGGGGTTCGGGTTTGACATGTACATTACAGGCTTGTGTACACTCCTGGCATGGGGTTCAGGTTTCCGCGAAGGCCCTGTGCATCCCAGGGTGGGTCAGCCTGGCTGGGAGGGGCTGCACTTGGGAGTGCGGAGCAGGGAGGCTGAAGGCGGCGTTTATGCTGGGGGATGGCGAGCAGAGAAGTATGCCAGATTTGCTGCTGTTGCTCACTGTGCCCTCCCCTCACCCATCAGGTCTGGCCATTTCTGAGCACCTACAAGAACAGCATGCAGGTACCTGCCTTTTGTGCTCTTTTGGCTTGCCGGTCAATGCAGTGGGCAGTCCCTGAGCTGGGACTGGCCCCTCATGGTGGGGTGGGAAAGTGGACAAGAGATCTGGATGGGCACAAAGACCCTCCGCCAGCCTGCACCTCCTCACAGGGCAGAAGGCAGAGTGAACGCCCTTGATTACAGCTGGCTTGATTACATCCAGCCAATCCCATCACTGCTTCCTTGGGGATGGCCATCCTCCCATACAGCTGGTGCAGGGGCAGGATGATGGATTGGGGTCACTGTGTCAGTGCCCTGATTCTTGCTTTAGATGACAGAGGGATCTAAAGTAGGCTAGCAGATATTCAAAGTCACCTAGGGAGCCTTCTTCAAATGCCCTTTTGAAGCCCCTCCCAAGGAACAGGACCCAGGAATCTGTATTTTTTTAAAGCTCCTGGTCCCTTTCAATCCTGAGACTGAGATTCATTCTGTCCCCATAGGGTCATGGGACTTTGCTGTCGTGCAGGGACAGAGCCCCTTCTGCCTCAACCCCCACTTCAGGTAAGCCCCCTATGATACACCAGGCCCCAGGGCCCCTCCCCAAGGACTTACACACTGGTGACATTTCATATGTTAACTAAGTGGCAGTTAGACTGGTGCTTGCTAGGATGAGTCCCTGCATCGTCCTGCTCTCGCCTGTGGTGATGTCATGCCCAGCAGACACCAAAGTGTCTGGGGCCAGGAGCTATTTCCTGCCCTCCTCCCTTAAAGGAGCACAAATGAAAGAGCCATGTGAGCTCACCCTTTGGGTGGCCCAGCCCTGTGGCATGGAGAAGCCCAGCGCTGCGGATGGACCAGAGAGTCCCAAGAGGAAGCTAGCTCTGGGACTAGGGCTCTTGGGGCCCCAGGCTCTGCAGTCTTTGTGCCTGTAGTAAGGCCTGGTAGGTTCCCTGGGCTCTTCAGAAAAGACCCGGGAGCAGTGAAAGGCCTGGCATGATTAGTCCTCAGATACTTGGTGAAAATGCAGAACCCATCTCTAAATGCCCCGCACTCAGGCCCTACACCTCACCTCAGATGGTCCAGAGCCCATCTGGTTTGCACTCAGGCCGTGGCTGGCATCCCACATGACCACCGGCACTAAGTGGTGGGCTCCTGCTCTGCCCTCCCTTCCTCCCATCTCTCCATTTTCTCTCTGTCTCTTTCTGCACCTGTGTGTGCAGATCCAGGATTAGTTTATTGTATCTTTTATGAGGAAATTGTCTTCATATAACCTCTGCCCTATGATACTGTGTGTGCCCAGCCCTGAATGGCCCAAACACACTTGCAGATCATGTCTCTGGTCTTGCTCTGAAGCAAGAAGCCCTGGACTGACGCACTGTCCCTCCTGCAGACTCAAGTGTGTCCACTTGTCTTTCCAGTGCATACCCTGAGACCGGCAGATATCCAAGTTGTGGCTGCTCTGGGGGATTCCCTGACCGTAAGGACTCTTGAGAGTGGGTTGGGGGGGCGCTAGGCCAGTTCCAGGTCCCAGTCTTCCTAACTCCAGCCCTCTGTCTTCTGCATTGCTTCCTATTCTGGCTTTGTCAATCCAAGAGCATGTCAGCGATTTGCTTTTGCAGCCACCTTCTGAAGCAGGTGTGCAGAGGAAATCTTTCTCAGGAGTGAACTGAATTGTCTCAGAGGGGCTTTGGAACACCCCAAAACACTCTTTTAACATATGCAAAAATATGTTGTTTTGCCTCAAAATTCTTCTAACCCTGCCTGCGTGGGTGGTCTCTTCCATTTGGATCATGCTTTTTGATCAGCTCTGACCCTGGCATCTGTTTCCTCTTTGCATCTGCCTGGAAAGACTCCTAGGTTGTGACTAAAGGCTCCACTCTGACTTTTGAGAAGAGAAGTGGGGCTATTTTACTCTCCCAGAGCACCACTTCCCAACAGCACTTCTAAGGTCTTGAGAAGACCTTTACAGAATGCCCTAGAGGGGAAGATAAGATTCTGGACATTTATGAATAATCTGCCCTCTGCAGTTGATCAGGTCAACGAGCTTAGAAAGAATTTAGGAGGAAACTGCTGGGAAGGGCACTAATGCTCTCTCGTACCTGTAAAGCTTTGGAGAGTTTTCAAAACAACTTTTTATAATGGTGATCCAATTTCATCCCCAAAATACCCCTGTGAGATGGGCCAGGCATGTCCTCCGCTAGGTGAGAGAGCAGCTGGGTTTGGGACAAGGCTCCTGAGAAGGCGCATCGCGGGCGGCTGAGCCGGGGCCCTGGCCCCTGCCACCATGAGGGCCCTGGGAACTTTGAAGCCCTACTTGTTCACAGCCTCCCTTTCCTCTGATGTGCTATTTTCCCATGGATTTTGGTATGTTTTCAAAGGCTGGCAATGGAATTGGCTCCAAACCAGGCGACCTCCTCGATGTCACCACCCAGTATCGGGGACTGTCATTTAGGTAACGTAACTTTTGACCTCCCCCAGGACTCACCCCCAGAGATTGGGTTGGGAGGGTTGCTTCCTGCAAATGCTTAAATCCCAAAGATCAAAACTTGGCCTAGAAGGGGCTTTCAGAAGGAAAACCTGTATATTTCTGCAAAACATAAACATTTGGTGGGTAGAGAGAATATTTTACTGTTGATGATCTTTTTTTTTAAATTGTGCAGAGAAAGTAAACAGGGGTCTTTATCAAACTCCTGGGTCAGCAAATCCCACATGAAATGCACGTGAACAGCTCCAAATCCCTGACTGTCTGCTTGCCCGTGTGCGTACGCGCAGATGCCCCCGCGCCCCTGTTCACAGCATCTCTTTATTACATCATGCTGTCCTCACACCTCTGCGTTTACATGTTGTATACATCTGTACAGAAAACCTCCAAGACCCAATGCACACACCTCAGGAAGGCGAAATAAGATGAGCCCCTCCTGTGCACTGGCACGCTGTTAGCAGCTGAGGGGTGGATGAGGGAGTGGCAGAGAATGCATATACCCATTGGCAAGTGTTATTTAAAAACAAAAAATACTTGGGGGCCATGGGGGCGGGAGGGAGGAGTGATGGGAGGGCAAGAGGGAGGGGAAGCTTGCCAGAGAAAGTGGTAAAGAGGTAAGGGTGGGAAGGGGTGTTACAGATGCAGCAGTGGAAGAGGTGTGTCAGGCAAGCAGCTGCACGTGAGTATTCTCAAGTTCCTCTCCTAATAAAGTTAGTGTTTATGGAGGCTTCGGAGTAATTGGTGAATAACTCAGAAGTTACCTGGGCAAAGACCTAGAACAAAGCTGAGACAGAGGGCAAATGAGCAGTGGGCGCCAAGAATCCACCTTCGCTACTTCCTTCTTCCCAAGGGTGAATTCACTTGAAATATTTCCCCCAGTAAAGAGGGGGGAGCAGGGTTGGGGTGATCAGGACTGGGACAGATCTCTGGAGACCCCTGACCAGGTGCCATCACTCAGCCTATGCCACCCACAGTGAGGATCCAGGGAGTCCTTAGCATGAGGACATTGCCCCCACGGAGAGCTGACCAAATGCTTTCCCACCATGAGGTCCCCAAGTTTCACCATGCCCTTGGCCAGGAAAGTGGTCTCTGATGGGCTGCACGCACCAGAACAGGGCCCCCCTTACCATTCTGCCCCTAGCATTACTGGGGCTTCCGGAAAAAGAAAACCCAGAGGGAGAGAAGGAAAGCAGAGCCTATTACAGTCAAGGGGAAAAGCATAAGGTTGTGGCAGCTGCACTTGGTCTTAGCCAAAGAAGCCAATGACCTCACACCATAGTGTGGGAAAATAAAGTAGAGAAACCACTCAACAGATACCAGATAAGCTGTATCTGGCAGAGCAACCTTGGGGAGGTGAGGTCAGCTGCCCGACTTTACCACAGTTAAGCCTGAGGTTCCTGGAATTCAGATCCAAAGAGGCAATCTTACGCATCTCTCTGAAGCAAGGGAAGATTTCAGCCATTATTCTGTTTCTTCCTACAAGGGAAGTCCTTTAAGGACCAATGTCTGAATCTTTTAGTTCCAAGGCCTCAGGTTCAATGGCTGCTGTCACTATAGAGCCTAAATTTATCCAAAATGTTAAAGCTGAAAGCTCTAGGTCAAAGGCTGAGAAAGAATTGGACACTTGCTAGAATATTTAGGCTATTAAATATGAATTGTCTGATTTCCTTAAGTACCAAGTTTGACAGTTGATATCTCTGACCTTTTGCTTTGACCCTTTTTGTTTTATTTTTATTGTGAAGGCATAGCCTCTTTCTTTTCAAATGCATGTTTTGGCTTGAGATTATCTTTCACATTTTTTAGAGCAATTTTTGTGAAACCACGGATAAGTCAAAAATTTGTGTTCTTTTAAATATGAATTCTATCGTGAAACCAATACAGGGCAGACAGCACAAAATATCAACGAAGGATTGTTAACAGGGATTATCAACAATATTGATATTGTTAGGGAAGGATGTGGCTAATGAATGCACCATACAACGATTGTTTGAGAAGTTCCTTTCTGGTGATTTTAATCTTGAGAATGAGCCACGTGGGAGACCTGAAATCAGGGTGGATAATGATGAACTGAAAGCTGTAGTGGAAGCAATCCATCTCAGACTATGCGTGAATCACCAGCAAGGTCGGACTTTACTGTTTCAACAATATTGGACTGTTTGAAACAAATTAGCAAGGTAACAACTACCTGCTCATGTGGCAGAAAAACTCAATTAAATTCAAGTAGCAGGGAGGAAGGGGAAGGGCTTGGGGAAGTTCCCACCCAGCAGGTACATTGTATGGGTATGTTGCACACTTCCTGGGTAAAGGGCACAATTACAACTCAAACTTTAACCTTACAAAAACAAAGTAGGTAACCTAATCATATGCACCCACATTTTAATCTGAAATTTAAAAAAAAAGAAGCTGGATAGATGCGTTCCACGTGAATTAAGTAAGGATCAGGCAGGAAATCATCTTGAAGCTTGTCCTTCTTTGCTGTCACGACATAAAGGTGAACCACTTCTACACCGTATTGTTCTGTGTACTGAAAAATTGATACTTTTTGACAATAGCAAGCATTTGGCACAATAGTTGGATAAAGATGAAGTGCCGAAACACAGTCCAAAACTGAATATTTATCCAAAAAGGCTAGTGGTGTTTGTTTAGTGGTCCAGCACTGGTCTTATCCGCCAGAGCTTCATGAATCCTGGTCAGTCAATTACCGCTGATGTCTCCTACAACCAACTGGATGAAATGATGAGGATGCTGAAGGTTAAGCTGCTGAGATTGGTCAGTAGACACAGGCCAATCCTCTTGTAAGACAGTGCCCAACCACCTGTTGCACAAACAACAACTGCTCAAACTATGGAAGTTGAACTTGGAAATTCTCTGTCATCCACCGTATTCACCAGCCCTTACACCAAATGACTACCACTTCTTCCAGGCTCTGGACCACTTCTTATAAGGAAAAATATTTAATTCCCAACAAGCTGTGGAAAACACCTTTTGTGATTTCAATCGCCACTCACTTTCCAGGCTTCTTTGCCACTGGCACAAATGTTAAGATGTCAACACTGTGCCAATAATTTAGGTGCAGACTTTGATTAATCGTACTGATTCTTATTTAACATATAATAAACTATGCTTTTGATTTGAAATTGGATATTTCCTCTTTAAGGACCTAATGTGCAAACTAGTGTTTTCTCAAAGTATCTTCTGTGGGACGTTAACTCCAGACAGTTCCTTAAGAAGGGAAAATCCTTCATCTTCTTAGGGAAACATTATCTACTTCTGGAGAAATCACGTGCATATGAGCATATTAAAGGCTCCAAGAAGCCCTGCAATGAAGAACTGTGTTTAAATTTTATCTGTTTAATCTAGTGTTTTTTTTAATTCCGGAATTTTGTTGTTCATAATACCAATTCCATAGGAAGTGTCTAGTAGTAGTCTCGTCTAAACCTCTTCCCCCCTCCCCCCCAAAAAAAAAAAAAAAAACCAAAGTGGAAAGAGTGAATCTTGAGGAGTTAGGAGAAGTGGATCCAGAATTCTCAGGGGGTGGGTGGCTGTGAGCAGGATATGGAGAGGAGGGTTGGCCATGAGTATTCTAGGCCCCTTAAGCTGGGAGTCCGGGTCTTTAGATGGTTGCCTTTCCTTCCATTGAAATAAGTTTGCTCAGTTGGGATCATTAAAAAGACCAAAATAAAATTTACTTACCAAGAAATGAATTTCTTTGTTCTATTAACTTAGGAGTTCAGTCTCACATTATTGAAACTCCTTTAACAAATGTTACTTAGCATCTATTCTGTTTTTCTGTACACTGCAGGTGAGAACAGATAAACAAGGCTCAACCATTGAGCTCACAGTGTCATACAAATTATATTCAAATGAAGGATCTGACATAGACTAGCTGACATGGGTCTGTTTCATGTTTCACATAGTTCTAATTTTAAAAATGAAGGTTTACGTATTTTTGTTCTTTCATGTTGATCTGTATAATCCTTTTTTCTCCTAGAAATTTACACTCCAATATGAAGCCAGGGAGAAATTTTCATAGCCTGTTCGTCTTAATCAGCCACCACACTTGTTTTAGGACAAAGATACCTTTAAACAAGAAATTATAATAGGAAATAATTGATTTGTGTGTTTATATACGTCTCCATGTTTATGTTTTTATTAAAGGAGAAAAGGAGGCAGAGGTAGAAGACAGCGATTGGAGGAGATATATCAACTTATAGTTTCCTTTCAGATGTACAATGTTCTGATCTGGTGCCTTTAGTCCAGAGAAAGAGGGATCAGGAAGCAGCTAAAGCAGGAGCTTTGTGCAGAGTCGGAAGAGAATCAGAGGCGCCAATAGATGCCCACCACTGGGAAAGTTAGGTTCAGACATCTGATGGGGAGAGGAGGAGAGAAGCGGGTGAGGTAAACGGGCAGGACTTACTCCAGCTGCTTCCTCTCCACCACCTGGGCTGCTTGCTGAGTCTCTGACTCACCCCCGACCATGCTGGCATGTAACCGTCAGCTTCATTCCAAGCATTCCTGGAGGGAAGGATGACTGTGCCTGATTCGTGGCCTGTTCCTTAGAAGTCTCTGCTGGCAGGATAGATGCTAAGGCTATGTTTTAAAATCGATTGGCCTGGAATAATCTGGCCAGTCTCAATCAATCTGGGATTGAAGAAAGAGGCACAAAAGCAAAATAACAGTAAATACCATGTACTTGAACATCAGACTTTGTTAAAACAGAAATACTTCTGGCGGCGTCCATAGCTTACTGGGTAGGGTGCTGGCCACATACACCGAGGCTGGCAGGTTCGAACCCGGCTCAGGCCTGCTAAACAACAATGACAACTACAACAAGAAAATAGCCATTGTGGTGGGCATTGTGGTGGGTGCCTGTAGTCCCAGCTGCTCGGGAAGCTGAGGCTAGAGAATCTCGTAAGCCCAAGAGTTGGAGGTTGCTGTGAGCTGTGACACCATAGCACTCTACCCAGGGCGACATAGACTCGGTCTTAAAAAAAAAAAAAAAAACACCAAACTTCTGTCCTTACCTCCTCTGTGCCGTACTCGTTTTAAACTGGTAAGAAGATACACTGCGCATGATCTGAGCCCAGACACCAAGAAGTGATATGTTGTACTCAGATGCACGAAAGGAAACAAAATCTTTAGGGTGCTTTGATGTTCAATTAGAAGAAAATTAGATAATTGCAAGACAATGTGAGGCCACACACCCTCCCCAGAACATTGCATCAGAGTTTACCCAACTGCTGGACAAGATCTTAACTATTTTCTATTTTTTTTTTTTTTTGTAGAGACAGAGTCTCACTTTACTGCCCTCGGTAGAGTGCTGTGGCAACACACGGCTCACAGCAACCTCCAGCTTTTGGGCTTACGCGATTCTCTTGCCTCAGCCTTCCGAGCGGCTGGGACTACAGGCGCCCGCTGCAACACCTGGCTATTTTTTTGTTGCAGTTTGGCTGGGGCCGGGTTTGAACCTGCCACCCTCCGTATATGGGGCCGGCGCCCTACTCACTGAGCCACAGGCGCCGCCCCCTATTTTCTAAAGGTTTCCATCTCAGGCTGGGTTTTAGTTACCTTTTGCAAGTTAATTAACCTCTGTGTACCTCAGTTTCTGACTCTGTAAGATGGAGATAGTCACGTCAATGTCATAAGCACGTTGAAAGATAGGAGATAACTAACAGAGTCTAGTTCATGGCTGGGCGCACAGCACATGCTCAGCTAAGCACACTCTCGATTTGACGAAGAAAAGAAGCAGCTCTCTTGCCTTCCAGTACTGGATTGGGAGGAAACCAATCTGTTGGGGAATTCAAAATTTTCTCAGGATTCCTCCAACACAGAGAGATGGGGATGGCACATCTCGTAGGAGCTCCTGGGCACTAAGAAAGGTGGGGGCCGCTCTTTTGTAAAGTTTATGTCTTAATTAATCTCTCTCATTCATTGACTTGCTCACTCCCTACAGTGCAGGAGGGGACGGCTCCCTGGAGAATGTGACCACCTTACCTAGTGAGTAGCCATCGGGGCCTTGGTCTGTCTACGTTGCATCTGATCCCCAGGCTTCCATCTGATCCCCAGGCTTCCTGAGAGCGCCTCCCAGCTAAGGAGCAAGTGACATCCCTTCTTTGAAGTAGGAAAGGGCAGGCTGTGGACAGACAGCTGAAGGGGGATGGAATAAACCCTGGACTTGGAGCCTGGAGACCTGGGCCCTTCTATATGCTTGTCCAATGGCCCAGAACAAGTTACCAAACATGCTAAGCCTCAGGTTCTTCTGGCTGAGGTAAATTAGATAGTGACCTTTCACCTACTGTGACTTTTTTTTTTTTTTTTTTTGTACATGAAAGGCTCTTGGCCGACCTGTCAGCAGGTCATTCCAACTCAGGCCCCACCTGCTACTGGGCACACACACTGCCTGCCTGCCTCTCCCCAGGAAGCACAGGGATAATAGCACAGCCCACACCCCACCTCTGACCCTCACTCCGTCCCAGAGAAGGCACCCTGGACTTCTGCCCTGAGCTGTCTGTGTCCTGTTTACCCCTTTCCAGATATCCTTCGAGAGTTTAACAGAAACCTCACAGGCTACGCGGTGGGCACAGGTGGCGCCAATGACACAAATGCGTTCCTCAATCAAGCTGCTCCTGGGGCGAAGGCTGAGTATGGCATTTGGGGAGAGGGTCTGCAGAGCTGGCAGCGGGAGAGACAGAGACACCGTTAAGATCACAAAACTGATCTCTGTGTGCAAACGGGGCCTTACCCATGTGCAGCCAGGATGGGAGAGGCTCAGGCCCCCTCTCCTCCCTGCTGTCCTGTGACTACGGTCATCACAGGGAGGATAGACAGGATGTGGTCGTGGAAAGGTGTGACGCCCCTACAGATTCAACTCCTGGCCTTTCTTTCACACACACTGTGATCTAATAATTGGACTAACTGAATGCCTTTATTCAATTTTTAAAACGTACCACAGCGTAACTGTGCTAGAGAGATCCACTCTCCCCAGAACCTCACAAGTGGCAACTCCCCAAAAGAGATCAGGGAGGGGCCAGATAGCTGCGCAAGCTTTCTGGCTTTAGAGGCCTCCGCGGCATCAAGTCTTGTCCTCTCTCTAGCCCCATTAGGGAGCTAACAAGAGGGAAAATAGAGGAGCCCAGGCTCCTGGGATGGTCTCCTTACCACACGCAGCTCCTGGCTCAGTCATCTGAGCTTCTGTCACACTGTGGTCTTCTTGCTCAGGTCACACTCTTCTGGATGATGACTTTGCTCACTTACCTGGAAGACTCTTTCTGGTGATAGGATCATCTTGGGATGTATGGCACCACTCCATGTCCCGAGAGATCCCTATATTATGGATCTATGCCACCTAGACCTATAACAGGGGCCTGAACAAGTAGGGAGCTTAGGTGCCTGAGATCTAGTCCTGCCATGAATTATAAACCCAGGCATGTGTAGGGACTATATTTATTCCCTACCTCTTTCTGAAAGAAACATCTAGATAAGTTTATTAAAAATTAATAACAGATGCATGAGAAAAATCACAGCCATTGGGGGAAAGAAGAAATAGCAACTGTGTTAATATGAACTTTTTTTTTTTTTGGCGGTTTTTGGCCAGGGCTGGGCTCGAACCCACCACCTCCAGCATATGGGGCCAGCACTCTACTCCTTTGAGCCACAGGCACTGCCCTTAATATGAACATTTTTATGGTTAATATGTTGGAGCATCAAACCCTCAGCTTCCTGGCAGTCAGAGGAACCGTGCTAAATTTCATGTTAATTTCAAGTCTAGACTTTTGGAAACCTAGTCTTCCAAAAGAGATGAATGGTTTCTTTTTTTTTTTTTTGTAGAGACAGAGTCTCACTGTACAGCCCTTGGGTAGAGTGCCGTGGCGTCACACGGCTCACAGCAACCTCTAACTCTTGGGCTTACGCGATTCTCTTGCCTCAGCGTCCTGAGCAGCTGGGACTACAGGCGCCCGCCACAACGCCGGGCTATTTTTTTGTTGCAGTTTGGCCGGAGCTGGGTTTGAACCCGCCACCCTCGGCATATGAGGCCGGCGCCCTACTCACTGAGCCACAGGCGCTGCCCGAGATGAATGGTTTCTTAACATGGAACTCTAAAAGACCTTCTAGGTGTGGAGTCCTAGAAGGAGATGGAGCAAAGACATAGTTGGCAGTGCCTTCAACTCCTGCTGTAGGACAGACACACAATGGGCTTTCAAATGATTCTTGGTTGTGATAATTCTCCAGCAGAGGCAAGAGGCTCCTGGTCTCCAGCCTCAGAGTCTCTGCCAGGTCATGCAGTGGGGATGATGCCATAGGGACCTCAAGTTCAGGCCCTTTAGGAGAAAAATTGTGGGCACTATTCCTCATTTAAAGACTGGTTTTCTCTTTTTCTCAGGGATCTTATAAGCCAAGTCCAGACTTTGGTACAAAAGATGAAAGATGACCATGTGAGTCAAATTTATGGTTATTTCTAAATATTAATTTTCTTTTCTTTTTTTATTTGAGACAGAGTCTCACTATGTTACCCTTGGTAGAGTGCCTCACAGCTCAAAGCAACCTCAAATTCATGGGCTTCAGCGATTCTCTTGCCTCAGCCTCCTGAGTAGCTGGGACTACAGGCACCTGCCACAACGCCCGGCTAATAAATATTAATTTTCTAACCCACTAAAGTCCCCAAATGGAATGGTCTATGATGAAAAGCAGTGAGTCGCCTGTCATTAGAGGCATTCCAGCAGTGTAGGGCAGCCACCAGTCAGAGGTCCTCTGAGGGACGTTATGTCGATGGGGGGAGGTTTATTGCTGGCCATAGTGACTTTGCAAGTCCCTCCTAGTGCAAAGATTCTGTGGTCTATAAATAAATTCCCTCAGCTCTGAGTTTCTGATCCTATTATTTCAAGTGGGCACATTTAATCTCATGGCACATTTGAACTGTAGTTAAACTTCCACAGCACGCTTAAATTGTGTTGCTCCAAAAACAGAGTTAAAAAAATATACTTATTGTGCTTTGAACTTCTTTCAAAAATAATTTAATTAATGATTTTTAAAAAGTTTTGCAGCACACCTTAGATGTTCTCCCAGTACATCAGTGTGTCACAGCACACCGGTTGAAAAATCACCGACCTAGAGGGTTGCATGGATTTCCTAGAGCTGTGATGTTTTCGTGTGTTTTGTTGGAAATCATTAAGCATTTTCGTCTCTCCATGTAGAGAGTAAATTTTCATGAAGACTGGAAGGTCATCACTGTGCTGATTGGAGCCAATGATTTATGTGACTTCTGCACAGATTCGGTAATGGGGACCAGGTCCCGGCTTGCTCGTTGCTCCGGACTTTGACCAGTAGGCCTTGGAGATCCTCTCTGAGAATAGCCCCTAGAGCCAACCTGAGCCTCGTCCAACTGCACCTGTATCTACACCCATAGGCGTTTAATTCTCACACACACACTTCTTACCCTGCTACCTCACCCTGTCCCAGATGGGAAGGTAGCAGGTAGCAGATATAGGGTATTTCTTCTCTCTTACAACTCCCAAGAATTGAGAAGGAAAAAATACTGTAGACCCTAAGGAGCTGGAAAGAGGGCTCCCTACTTTCTGCTCCTGAACTAAAGCTCCAGAGGAAGGTTCCATTCTTCTGGCTGGCCCACCTTTGACAACAGCGAGTAGTCACCTGTCCATCTCAGGTCCTGACATGATGAGCTGGTCACAGGCAGAGGCAGAGGGAGAGCAAGTCTGTGGGGCCAGAGCCAAAAGGGAAGCCTGAAACTGCCCTACTGCCCTCACACCCTAACCAGTTCCTCCTCTCCTTCCCTCCTTTCTCTTGCCAGAATCTGTATTCTGCAGCCAACTTTGTTGGCCATCTCCGCAATGCCTTGGACATCCTACACAGAGAGGTGGGTGGGGGGCTCCCAGCAGCTGGTAACAGCTCAAGTGTGGTGAAGGTGAAGGGGGGTGGAAGAGAGAATGGTGGAAGTGCCCCCTTCCCTGAAGGGCAGAGCAAAGACGTGGGCTCCTTCCCTTTCCAAAGGTTAGGGTCTACCCCACTAAGGAAGCCTTATTGCATTTGGAATCAACCCAAAAGCATCTCAGGTTTGAAGAAGGAAAGGCAGTGTATTGTCTAATTGTTTCCCCCCCCGGACCCCCACTATCTGGGACATTCCTCGGGGGCAGCAGCCAGGTGGCCCCCAGGTGGACACTGCATTTTGAGCCACGGGGTGTGTTTAGAGCAAACCTCTGTCTGGTCCTGCACCCAGAAGTGGATCCACCTGTCATGACCACCATCCCTGGCAAGGACAAGGTGCACTGGCTGCCCAGGAGGGAGCACACTGACCACCAAGGATCTGGGGGTGGCTGAGACCCCATGTGTACTCAGCAGAGTTAGATCAGGTTGGGCTGGAAAGAACTGGTCAAGGGCTAATGGCCTGGCAAGCAGGTCCTGTATCTCACCGAGTTTAAAGCTAGCATAAGGGCTCACTAAATGGTGGTTTAATAGAGCTGACCTCTTAGGATTTATTGGCCTAGGAGGTGCCTTCCCACTGCAGTTCTTATGGGTGGCACCTGGTTGGGGGTGGGTGTGTGTGTGAAGCCTGGGCTGCAGGGCCCTGTACAGACTCCTCCCCAGACTCAGGGCAGACCGAGCTAGGGTCCTACAGGAATCCTACAGCCAGTTCCCCACTCCTCAGGGCCCTAAGGAAGCCTGAAAAAGAAGCCCCTGCAGCCCCTCTCTCATCCCCAGCCTTGCCCTTAGGTGCCCAGAGCCCTGGTCAACCTCGTGGACTTCATGGACCCCAGTGTCATCCGTCAGGTGTTCCTGGGAAACCCAGACAAGTGTCCAGTACAGCAGGCCAGGTAGGCTGGTCCTGGCTGTCCCCATGCTGGGGATACCCTTACCTCCTGGTCTAGCCCACATGTAGCAGAGACTCCACAGGATCTTGGTGACATGGTGTGTCCATGTGTCCAAATATATGAAAAAGAACTTGACCCGGAACCATGCCCTTCTGGGAAATTGGAGCTATAGTTGCCCCCATGTGAGTGCCCCTAATGCGACCTTGGGGTCTTTGATACCAGGAAGCCACAGAGGGAGAGGCTGAGGCTTATGCAAGGCTGGTAGCCTGGCTAGGAGCTGGCAACACACAGGGATGTATATACGTGTGTGTGTGTGTGTGTGTGTGTGTGTGTGTGGTCAGACTGCACCAGAAAGCAAGGAGAGGAGACACATAGTCCAGTTACCTTTGTGGGGAAGAAGAGAATTGGGAGGGACTCAGGAAACTGAAAATGTTTCTTTTCTTTCCTTTCTTTCTTTTTTTTTTTTAAGAGACAGTGTCTTACTTTGTCGCCCTCGGTAGAGTGCTGTGGCGTCACAGCTCACAGCAACCTCCAGCTCTTGGGCTTAGGTGATTCTCTTGCCTCAGCCTCCCGAGTAGCTGGGACTACAGGCACCCACCACAACGCCCGGCTAAAATATTTTGTTTCTTAAGCTGGGTGACAGGTACCTGATGTGTGTTATTATACATATTTTACCTTAAACGTGTACCTATTTATTTAACAAATCTTACAGAAATTACCAGGCACCCAGCACTGTTTTAAGTGCTTTGGAGATGATCTCTCTCTCTCTCTTACCAGTAAATGTGTTTTAAAACTGCAAAATAACTCGTGGTTAAAGGGGACACAGTAGGGGCACTAGTGTGAACTGAACAGAGGAGGGGTCCTAGGGCGTGAGCACCAGAGGCCCCAAAATACCATCTCTAATACCAGAAGGTGCATCTTATATTATTTTTTAATGGAACATTGAACTTTCATTGTCTAAATTTACTTGCTGAGCATAGCTTGTTGCAGGCCGGCCCCCCCAGCCAACCTTTGTCTGCATTCATATGAGAGGGTGCTCATTCATGGCCACCTTCCTCCCGGACTTCCCCCAGTGCCATGTGAGGCCTAAAAGCTGCCCCTGAGCACACATCGCAGAGCCTCAGGCATGTGTGCTCCCAAACCAGGGCTCAAAGGAGCTGCTCCTCCCTCCTTCACCCCGCCCTGGGCAACCAGGCCCAGTCCCTGACCTGAGCTTCGGCTCTGGGTGCCTCTGCCTCCCCCTCTTTGTGCAGCATGTTGTGTAACTGTGTTCTGACCCCACGGGAGAACTCCCAGGAGCTGGCCAGGCTGGAGGCCTTCACCCAAGCCTACAAGGTGAGACCCAGAAGGCTCATTCTGTGTTCTCTCCCCACCTTCACAAGCCCCACTAAGGGAGATATGCAGGGAAGAAAGAGGCTGACGGGGAGATGTTGCCCATCCTGGGTCCCTTCCTCTGCCCCACCTGGCTGAGGGGTCTCGGATGCCCTGGTTGGAGTCATCCCAGTGGGATCCAGGCAGCAGAGGCTTCACTCCTGAGCGACCCTTGGGGGCTTAACCCCAACTCCTGGTCTGTAGCCCTGATGCCCCATGAGACCACCTTGCCTTATCCTGCATCCTGAAGGCCCAACTCCCACCTGGCCTCACCTCCACACTCCCATCTGCCTCAACGGGCAGGCCACAGAGCAGGCCTTGCAGGTCTGGAGCCAGGGGACCTCTGGAGACTCTTCCCAGGTTTTTATTCCTGTGGGACTAGCTGTCTAGCCTTCAGAGGCTACAGGCCACTTAGAACCAAAACAAAAAGGTGACTCGGCCTGTTTCTAAATTCTCTGGAAAGGGATTTGTCATCAGGTGCGTTTGTATTCTCAAGGCAAGGGCTCATATAGCCGTCCAACGCTGCCCACCATCCCTGCTCTTGCCCCACTGGATACTCAGCCCACCCACAGCCTGAACTGATGGCTCCCACACATGTGTCCCCAGAGCAGTTTGCGTGAGCTGGTGGAGTCAGGTCGCTACGACACAAGGGAGGACTTTGCCGTGGTGCTACAGCCCTTCTTCCAAAACGTTCTGCTCCCTGTCCTGGCGGTATGTCTTCCACCCTCATCCATGGGGCTCTAGAGGGGAGAGCCTGCCAAGGGTGCCTTAGAGGAGAAAACTCAAGGCAGAAATGCCAGTGCTTTCATCAGCATGTGAATAAAACAGGAAACACACAGACAGCACTCCAGATCCTGTTCTGGTGGGTACAGCCCCCTTGAATGCCTGAGCCATGTTCCCAGAGGCAGCCAGATGCGGGGCGTTCCCATTGCTCCTGATAACTGCCTCCAGTGTACCAAGCACCTATGATGTGCCAGGCACTGCGCCACTGCCGTTGCAGGTGAGTATTATCACCTGCATAGAACAGAGGTGCAGAGACGTGACTGTACTTCCTAACTAAGATCACATAGGAAATAACAGGCAAGATTTGTCCAACTCCAGATATAAACTTTCTGCCACATGCATGGTCTCTCTTGCATGGGACACTGCAGTTATAAGGGAGGGTTCTGTATATTGTCTGTTTCCACTTTGGTCAAGCTCTTTGCCTGGCACTGCTGCTCTGAGCAGAAGTGATCTGGGTGAGGACTGAGGTCTGTCCTCTATCCCACGGCTTCATCCACCTGAAGGGAAACTGGAGGGACAGCAGTATTGCAGACTCCCAGGTCCCTCAAGAGGGAAAAGGCTGGAGACAGGGCACCCTACTCAGGCCTGCTCTGAGGCTTGGCTGTGTTCTCCCCACCAGGGCCAGCAGGCTGAGGCCTGGCAAGTAGCTTCTCTGAGCTGACCGATCAAGACTATCTCAGGAATGAGTGTCTCTCTCTCATCCATGGCATGGGCTAGGATGTTATGTGAATGTACCTAAAAATAAATACAGCATCTGTTTTTTTTATTAAATAAAGGGGAATTATAGGGTCAGGAAGGAAGGTGGGAGGTTGGGGTCACCCGAAGCTGCTCATTTGTGGGATGGCTCTGATCTCCCTGAAGGGACCAGTGACCTGGAGCACTCCCAGGAGAGGAGGGAGCAGTGTGGGCAGTACCAGAGGCCAGGCTACTTGGCTGTGGCTCCCTCTGAACCAATAGGATCTTGAAAGAATATATTTGTCTCTTTCAGGATGGGCGCCTGGATATATCCTTCTTTGCCCCAGATTGCATCCACCCAAGTCAGAAATTCCACTCCCAGCTCTCCAGGGCCCTTTGGGTCAATATGGTAAAACAAGTGGGATGTCCCTGGTCCCCTGGGGTTCTAGTCTAGAGCAAAGCACCAGCCCCTATAGAATGGAGCCTGGCTCTTGGCATCCATTTGCAAGCAAGGCTGAGAGGAACAGTGGCTGGCACGTCTATAGAAGGCCCTAGAATTGAAAATACAGAGTCCTTAAAAGTCTTCTCAGCCTGGTCCTATGGCACCCTCTCCTCAGTGCTTTGAACGGCAAGGATGGAATCTCTCCAGAGAAATGCAAGGCAGAAACCCCACATTCTTTTGCTATCTCCTATGATGAGCAGTTTAAGCCATTTTATGTCATTCAAGTCTCTCCACAGCCCTGCTAGAGATGGACTATGAGTCTCTGAGGAGATTCCCAGAGAAGCTAAGCAACTGGCCCCATACCCCACAGCTGGCCGTGGCCCAAGCCAGGGTGGACAACAAACCTCCTGAAATGGGGTGCTGAGCTTTCCCTACCGCAGGGCGCTGCCAGGGAATGATCACTTCAGCAGAAACAAATTGGTACACCTGTGGCTCTCTGTTCTTCCTGATCAGCTGGAACCACTCGGAAGCAAAGCGGATGCCCTGGAGCTGGCAGCAGAGATCCCCCTCACCTGCCCCACACAGGTAACCAGGAAGGACCCGCCTTCTCCTCTCCAGAGGTCCAGGGCAGAGCTCGGCCTCCTCCACAGCTTCCTGTGCCCACCTTGACCCTTTTCTGAGACATGAGGATGGGGGGGGGTGCAGAGGGGCGCGAGTGCAGTAGCTGTTATTTCTCTGGGAAGGGGAGAGGGGACCCGGGTCCCTGCAAAGGGAGCAGATTCCAGGGAGGAAGGTGAGTTCTTGACAGTGGCAGCCAAACAGCCAGGAGACCAGAGTCTGGGGCCGATGGAAAAGCCTGACTATGGCTTGGAGGCCTAGCAAGGGGCCAGGCGGGCTTGGAAGCTGGAGTTAGTGACGGTAGCACAGGGATTGGGGAGGTCCTCAGGGAGAGGGTCATGGGGGGAGCAGCAAAGGGCAGAGCCCAGAGCGTATGGAGGAGGGACCCAGAGGATGGGCCTGCGAGGACACACCAGCTCAGGGCTCCTTTTAAGGAGGAATATGTAAGTGGTGGCTAAGCTTGTTTTCAGGCCTAGGGGCGGGGGCAGGTTCATGTTCCCATTGCCTTTAGCTCCTCTTTCTTGGTCCTGTCTTATAATTTTTTAACCAAATAAGGCCAAGGCCAGAGAGCCCTCTGCAGCAGTAAAAGCAGGGGGCTTGACCCATATGGGAGCCTGAGTTTCCCTCCTGGGTGGGCTGTGTTACCCTTTCCCAACCTCCTGGCTGGGGAATGAACCTGCAGCTCCCCATGTGTCTGCTGGAGCTCCTGAGAGAGTGGGCACAGCTACCTGGACCGTGCTCCCTGCCTGCTGCCCTCCCCACCCCAGTCTGGGCCCAGGCTCAGTCTTGTGTACCACCAACCTCATCAGGAGAGCAAGGTGGCAGGAGGAGGGATGGATGGGGACATGAAGATAATGGATAGTCAAATTACATAACAACAGTATCACATGGATGCCTCTAGACACAATGGTCAGATGCTGGCCAAGGGGCTGGGGTGAGGCCCTAGAGGCCCCTCCTGTGCCAGGTGTAAACCCTTTAGCTGCTGTGTCCTGAGGATTCCCGGGAGTTCCAGGGAGGAGCCAGGGTAACTTGGGTAGTGGGGGAATTTAGGGACTGAGAGCAGTGGCTATGAACCATACTATAGATATTTCAATATTTTACTAACCCCTATGGCCACACTGATATCACCCGCCCCCGCCCCCAATCTGTCTCTACCCCTTACGTTGCATCATAAAAGTAACAACCCCTACTGGGAGCCATTGTTTGCCCTTCAAGGACTGAGGTGGAGACTAAGCACTGGGTCAGAGAGAGCCTTGTCACCATTGGCCTGGAGGCAGCCTCTGCTACTCTCTGCCCTTGACCAGGCAGGGAGCCTTTAACAGTTGATGCTCCACCCGGCCTCTCCAGCCACAGTGGGCTCGGCTTCTCCCTTCTGGACAGAGCCTGCTTGAGCCACTGTGAGCAGAGGAGAGCAAACCCAGCCTCCTGGAACCAGAAGCCCAGCCCAGGGAGAAGCTGTTGCTAAGCAACCCTGAAGCCCATTCTGAGAGGGTCCATCTGCTCCCTCCCATGTGCCTCAGAGTGATATAAAAGTCCACCAGCATCTCAATGTGAGCTGACAGGGGCCAGGCAGCACATATTTTTGTCCTAGATGTGTCTAAACATAGAGGCAACAGGCGACAGGCAGGATGCAGTGCAGGGAGGGGAGCCTGAGATGTGAGCACTGAGGAGCTTTCTCAGCCTCCTCCCTTCTCCCCCACACCCCCAAACAGCCAGCACATTGTGCGTGCCAGGTAGGGCAACTTAACAGGACTCCAGGGATTTCTGCTGTACTTTCAAGTTGAACAAATGATTTTACAGCCAGCTTTTGATTAACTGCTCTGTGGACTGGGCCTGATCTTCCCTCCCTGCCTTTAGCGCTCTACCCACTCCTTCCCTAACCCCAGGGCAGCGGACTGAACCACCCTCTGTAAGATCAGCCCTGTTCTTTTTCAGCTTTTATTCTTCTTGATCACCCTGAAGCCTTTGTCAAAGCTAATCACCTCCTCCTTGAAACTCATCCCTCCCTGGGTTGCAGCTACCAAACCACCTTAACCCCTGTTGGTCTCTTTTAATGGTCCTCCCTCCTTCTCTTAACTTTGAAAATGTGGACATCCTCCAGCTTTCATGTCTCTGTCCTGTTTTCCTTCCCCACATCCCTCACTTTGAGTTTATCCATTTCCACAACGTCCTGTGAAATTTCTTTGCACTGGAGTCCTCAGTCTCTTAATCTGTCTTTATTTCTCCTTTCCCCAATCCTATCTTTCTAACTCTTAAAGTACCTTTCCCCTGAGAAGCTCTGTATGGTGTAAGGTTACCCACAGGGCAGATTGAATGTATGATCAGGGACATCAACAGAGCAGGGATTCCAGAGAAAGAGAGAGGAGGGGGGTGAAATAGTTTACATGTTGGATCCTGTCTTTTCTCATGAGAAAAAACAGAAGTTTGTTGAATTCCCCTAAACTTGCGTTCTTGGCTGGGTGTGTTGGATCACCCCTATAATCCAAGCACTCCAGGAGGCCAAGGCAGATGGATTGCTTTAGCTCAGGACTTGGAAACCAGCCTGAGCAAGAGCAAGATCCCATCTCTACTAAAAGTAGAAAAGTTAGCTGGGCATGTGGGCAGCACCTGTAGTCCCAGCTATTCAGGAGGCTGAGGCAGGAGGACTACTTCAGCCCAAGAGTTTGAGGTTGCTGTGAGTTATGATGATGCCACTGCACACTACTTAGGGCAACAGAATGAAACTGTGTCAATAAAACCTTGTTTTATTGTAGAGCAATGTTTCTACATGGAATTATATATGGGAGACATTCTATCTTCTTAATGCTCAGAGCTTCTAAATCTAATTCTGCTCTAACCCCACCACCACCTCAAACTCGACATTTGTTCAAAAATAATTTTTGAGCAAGGAATATTTAAATAGGAGCTAAATATTTGTCTTCCCAAACTCCCTGCTCCTTGAGACTTCTCTATTTATAGTGGTTTTCAAGTTCTACAGGCGAGAGAAGCTGGGCACCCTATCTGATAGGATTCTCCCCAGTCTCCCTCCCATCCATCCTCTTCCCAGATCCTGATCCCCTTGTTTGTTAAAGGTTAACTAGACCGACCTTCCCGTCATAATACCACAGAGGATTCTATAACCTTAGGATCTCAGTGGGGAGAGCCTCCGACCTCTACTTATGCCATTTTTCATGTAATAGTGGAATTCTTCTACCACGTCCCACCCAAGGCATCCCTGCAGACCGTGCTTAGATGTCCACACTCTCTTAAGTGAGCTTTTCAAACTGCCAAGTGGCTACCCATTAACAGGTCGTGAAATCGATGTAGATGAAGAACCAGCACTTTTTGAATGGAATGGGATAGAAAGCTTCACGAAGCCGCTTCCCTCCTCCTGCCACTGCTGTGCGTCTTCTAAAGTGCTTACTGCAGACATGACTGCATCCCTGACTCATGTCGGTGTCTCTGCTTGGAATGTGGCCCCCTTTATGTTGGTGACTGTGCACCCCCGTTTGATCCAACCAGCACAGAAGAAAACACCCCTCCTTCCCTGTGGAACATCACACCTACTAACGCAGCCAGGATGCTTGTGACCTTGTTCCACAGCCACTGACTCACGTAGCTGACTCACATCAGGTGGCTGTCTGGGCTCTGCCTCCCCCTCCTTGCATGGCTGGAACTACTAGAATGGTTCCTGGTAATGGCATTCTGTTGGCTTCACTTTCTACTCACAGGAGCTCTAACCCTAACTGCTAAGAGAGCGTCAGACTAAGTTGAATCCTCTTCCATGTAATCCGCATGGCTCTAGGCCTTTAAGCCACTCTGACTCATGTCTGCACCAAGTGGTCAGTGGTTAATAAACCTGGCTGAAAATAAGGCCTGGACACCCCAGCCCACCTCTCTGTGGCAACCCTGGTCAGTTCTTATTGTTCCTGACCTGACCTCACTTCCCTCTACATGCCAGGGTCTCCTTAACCTTTGGCCCGATAGCTCTGTCTCTCCTCCTCCAACCCACGGATCATATGATCAAATACATTTGATGAAATAGACTGTCTAGTGTGACTCTCAGCACTCCCCAAAGGGCAGGCTTTGTTTTTGCCCTCTGGTTCTTCCCCTGCTGGTCACTCTGGGGATATCTCCAGCCCAAGACCCTAAGCCCAGTCAGGGCCACTTTGAAGTGGGGGGAGGATCCCATTAGCAAGCCCACCCCCACATCCCCAGGGGGGAGGACCCCACATCCCCAGGACCACACATCCCCAGGTCTTTGAGGACCACACATCCCCAGGTCTCGCTGCAGTTCCTGGGTAACGGCTGCACCCCCTAGACCACCCCATTCAGATGCTTCTCCAGCTGCCTCCTGCCTGACCAGGGGCAGCCTCTTTGTATCCTCTCCTCATCCTGGCACCTAGAACAGTGCTCAAGTATTTACAGAATGCTCCCAGATGGCCCCCATCTGATGGTGAATGCTCGAGGGACACAGAACATGGACCTGAGACAAACCCAGTCAGCCATACAGATGTGCCACCGTGAGCCCTCCCCTGCCTTACACTGCTGTATGCTGTCCAGTGCTCACTTCCTGCCCTTGGGCCTGAGTGCTGCTGCATGAAAGGATGGCCCATTTCAGACAGGAATGCTGAGACTCAGAGGAAAGAGTAGACTTGCTGGGGCCTGAGAGCTTTACGCCTGTGGACTTTGTCCTCCCAATGACTGCTGGCCAACAGGATCTTCTTTGGCCTGACTCCAGCATGAGGAACAAACCCAGACAAGGGGCCAGTCCTGACTGGGGCCAGCTCTGCACTCACCACTTGCTCCCTAAGCTGGAGCAGGTCCCTTCTGCACCGTGGGCCTCACTTGCTCCTTACCTGTAAAATGAGGGCCTTTGGGAGTTGCAAAGTCAGATGTCTACAGTGCAGGGACATGACTGTGTGCACAGTCTGGCATGAGACGAAGGGAAGCAATGTGGCCAGAACTGGAGAGAGCACACCCCTTCTGAAAGCATTAGGAGGTCCTCCCCCTCCACCCCTTCCCTCTCCCTCCTCCCCCTTCTTCTGCACCATATGGGCCAAAATAGAATAGAACATCTCCTAGCTGGGTTCAGCCTGTTTTCAACCCCTTGAATTGATCTCTAAAGATCCTTTTCTTCTAAGTTCTGATTTTCTCTTCTTATTCCCATTTTATTTTCAATTTTTCAGACTGTAGCCTTTCAACTCCACTGAGCACATTTTGTGAAAGCGTTTACCGCCCTGGGTCCACTTCCTGATCTCAGTGTAATCCACCTGATCTTGCCTCACAATCATCTTTATGTTTCTCTTTGTCTACTTCCTTCTTCACTTAACCCATCACCTGCAACTGGGTGGACTTGGATTCTTGACTGGGCTTGTATGAAAACTGATTGTGAAATAGATGAGTAGGGAACAAAAAGGATGTTTCATAAGGGGGGAGAAATGGACCAAAATGTAAAAAGTCCACTTGAAAGGGTTAAGACATGTAGCTCAAAGAAGGCAGAAAGAAAGAAAAATAATACTCAAATAATACTCAGAATAATACTCAAAATAATCATACATTTCCTGGAAGACAAAAAATGCTGAAATATGAATCCCTTGCCAGAGAAGTCACAAAGAAGATAAGTTTGAGGATTAGGGATATGTTCAAAATTGGTAGGATGAAAACGAAAGCACAGAGCCCCTTTATTGTACGTCCCTTGCCAAAGCCATTATGTAAAACCCTCGGGGGAATGAATGAAATTATGTTTGTACAGTTCTTTCTATTTCAGTGCAGAAGAATCATGTTAAATAAATCTAGAGGGCAGAATTGTTCATTCTTGCCTTTCCTAAGTCAACTTCGATGCTGTCAGGTAACGTTTCCCTGTGGCTTCTTTTCTCTCTTAGATTGAGCCCTTCCTGAGAACCCCCCGGAACAGTAACTACACATACCCTGCCAAGCCAGCCATTGAGGTAACGCCCCACTTACATCTGCCTCTCTCAGACACAAACCATTTCCACCTGCCAGGGACTTGGGGCATGGTTCAAGTTTCAAAGCCTTAGCCGAAGCAGAAATGTACCCTTCTGACATACCAGGGCTTGGAATGTACAAAAAAGTCTCCGAGCCACGAAGCCCCAGGATTGTCCTAACATGTTCTCAGGTTGCTTACCTGACGTCAGGAACCACCCAGAGGAAGTGCCTACGGATCGGCTTTCTTTGACCTTTGTGCTTCTTTGCTCACAGACGTGGTTTCGGATTAGATAGCTCAGCCTTTCAGGAAGAGATGAAGGGGAGGCAGTGTTCTGTTGACTTCCTGGAAGGTGGAAGCTGAGTGGAAAGGAACCTTGATTTCAGGGGCTGGGCCCCAAAGGAAGCTGAGACGTATTCGTGTGGGCCCACAGCCTTTATTGCTTATTTCAAGTCAGTCATTCTACCTCTGAGGACACAGAGCCCTGGCTTTAGGGACAGAGATGGCCTGAAAGATCCTGGACTGCCCCAAACCTTGCAGATAGGCTGGTCTAGGTCAGGTCTGTTGGCCCCCAGGTCGGGGCTCAACCACCAGTTTCAGTTTCATACCTGTCCTCTGTCCAGTCTTGTGCTAGAGGCAGGAGGGGATTCAGAGAAGTGTCAGATGTAGTCCTGACTGGGAAGTTAGCACCTAATGGAGTTCCACAACTACTGAGCAGCTACAGTGTGCAGGAGACTATTCCAGGGAGATAGAGCAGAAAACCAGATAGATGGGCCCCACCCTGGTGAAGCATACAATCTACTAAGGGAGCATCCAAAACATAGTCTAAACATGATCATTTCAGGTCGTGATGGCCGCTCTGGGATGGGGATGGGGAGCGATGTGAGAGAGGTGCTGGGGCTGGGGGAAAGGTGGCAAACTCAGATGCACTGTGCACAGTGGGCCTCTCCGAGGGAGATTTGAACTGACATGTGCATAATAGGCACACCAGCTGCCTGGAGAGGCGGAAACAGGTGGAAGGACCAAAGAGCACAAAGGCTGGGAAGTGGGGCTAAGTTGGGTGTCATCTGAGGAAGAGAAAGAAGGTCAGGGTGGCTGGGGACCTGAGAATGAGGTAGAGGGTAGAGGAGCTGAGATCAGAGGGGTGCCTAGGGGCCGGGTCACAGGAGCCTGAACCTCTGAGTAACAAGGCTGGACTTCAGGTGGAAAGAGGTGGGAAACCCTTGGAGTGTTTAGGAGAGAGTGACACAATCGGGTCCGCTTCTCTGTGAAAGATCGCCCTGACTGCTACGGGGAGGATACTGTGGAGATCAGGGGGTGTAACTGGGGAGAGACCTCTTACGAGCCAGCTGAACACACTAACCTGTGTCCAATGACCAGAGAAGCGTTAGAGGTCAAGCTGTGGGGTACAAGCAATGACAGCTTTCCGGCTGGGGTTATGCCATCTCTAGCCTCTTCTGGAGTCTCTGAGGCTCACGTTAGCCCTGTAATCAGTGACCAGATTCCATTATCATTGAAATGTCAGCTGCATCTTGTCACTCAGGAGTTTATTTATTTATGTGTTCAACGTTTACTTATCGGATGCCTAAATGGAGCAAGCGCTGTGCTAAGTACTGGGTAGACAGTGGGAAGGAGAGTGGGTCTGACCTGCCCTTCTGGCCTTCAGGCTCCTGTGAGGCTAAAGAAGTGATGATAATTTAGTTCGTTCCATTGGAAGAGGTTAGAACCCCAGGCCTAGAAAGACATGTGTTTAAAAGCTTGTTACTTAAAGTGCCACAGAAACAAAATCCTGTCATCCTCAGCACATGGAAGAGCCTGAAGGACGTTATGTGAAGTGAAATAAATCAGACACAGAAAGACAAGTACTGTGTGTTCTCACTCACATGTGGGAGCTAAGAAAGATGGTCTCACAGAAGCAGAGGGTGGAACAGTGGTCACCAGAGGGTGGGAAGGGTTGAGGAGGAAGGATAACTAGAGGATGTGTAATGGATACAAAATCACAGCTAAACAGGAGGAATGAATTCTAATGTTCTGTAGCACAGTAGTGTGACTATAGTTAAAGGCTAATTAATCAGATAATTGCAAATACAGTAGAAGCTCTGTAAGGTGACCCTCCAAGGGACTGTAACAAACTAGTTAACATACAGACACGGTCAACATAAGGAATTAGGCCTGCTACTAATATGTACATGGGGTGCACATCTGGTGTATGAAATTAGGTCAACTTAAAGAGGTGGTCAGTGTAGGGAGGTGGTCAACTACGGCAGTTTGATGAGGTAGAAGAGCAAGTTTTGAATGTTGCCAACACAAAGAAATGATAAATGGTTGCAGTGATATGCTAATTACCCTGATTTGATTATTACACATTGTATGCATGTATCAAAATATCACACTGTGCCCCATAAATGTATACATTTATCATGTGTCAATTAAAAAGAATAACAAAAGCAAAAATAATAACAAAGCAGCCACAGACAGGCAACATCCACATTACTGGGGAACTTGTTAGAAATACGGAGTCCCAGACACCACCCCAGACCTACTGAATCAGAACTTGCAATTTAGTGAGATCTCAGGGGCTGGGGATGCGCTGGCTTAGGATGTGGGGTGTGGGTCTTCCTGTGACAGGTAAGCACGCTCCAGTTCCGATCTGTGCCAACTCACCTGCATTCTTGTCTCAGGAAGTATTTCTAATGTGTTGATGACTCTATTACTTCATTTTTTAGAATTGCATTTCCCCCAGGTATTTGTCATCCGCGTACAAGCGTGTCCTTGATTTCAGTAAAACTTCCAAACAGTTTTACTTCCAAGAGGAAGAAGAAATCCACCAGTGTAATGAATTGAGCAATACCTTGGAATAAGCTCAATCCCATTGGACTAAGCAAATAATATGAACAGTAGTTTCATTTTTGCCCCTTCATATTCTAACAATACTTGTCTTCATCATTATCTGATCGAATGGATGAGATGAGCTGTCAAAGCCTTTGCCTCCCAGACACCTGCTGGGGGAGCCCCACTGGGAACTCTACATTCAGAGCTCCACTGGGACCTTGGCAGGAGATTCAATCCTTCTCCCAGCTTTCTGGTACCAGTCATTTCTGTGCCGGCTCTTTCCTGCCCCACCCCTCCCCCAGCACCTGGAAAATGTGCTCTGCCCTACGGAGACAAGGAGCATTAACCTAAAGTAAATGCTTGTGTCCATTTGTATACAGACAAGGAATCGGTGACTCTTAACTATGCAAAAAGATGTACAGGTTTACAGAAAAGATGTGCAACTGTAAAAATTTTATGTTATTTTCCTAAAAATATTGTAACTAATTATTGTTTAGGTCCTAACATTATAATTAGTGTCAATTAGCATAAACACCACCAAAACACACACATCATCTCTTGCGGTTAGCATCAGGTCCTGTGTTCTTTGGGAGACCACCTGTTGTGTGACTTCCTTGTTTTCTCCCCTGCTCTGGGGCAGCTCCTGGCTCCATTCAAGGTGTAGAGAGGTTGGGATGGGAAAGGCTATGGGGGTGGGCATGTGTTGGGGTACACGCATGGATGTATACACTACGTGTTGTGCATAGGGGTAGGTAGACACCTGTTTCTCCCCTTCTAACTTCTCTCTTAGCCTCCCTACAGTTTAACCACTCTTACCCTCCCATGATCCCTTCCGTGATATATTTCTAGTCTCCACCAAAAATTCCTTAGCTGGTTCTTCTTGGACTGAAAGTCGTCTTCCTGTACAATGAATGTTGGGTGCTGTGTCTTTTCTCTCGCTGATTTAGAACTGGGGCACTGACTTTCTGTGTATGGAGTGGAATCCTTCCAACAATATTCCAACCTCTGGTGAGTGAAAACATCGACCCCTTCAGTTAAGACCCTTGCTAAACATCTGGCAGGGTGGGAGACCCCATGAACACACACTGGGAGCTCGAAGTGGGCCTTGCTAATTGCCATGTGGTGCAGACCAGATGCTGGGAGGCCCAGGAGAAGCTGGCCTGCAGCCATCGTCATGCTCCCAGGTGGTGGTGCATGGGCCTCTCAACCAAACCCTACTTCTTGTCTCTTTACAGTTCCAGTGGTAGCCCTCCCTCCTCCCTGCCCAGTGATTGTCCTATGCTATATGATCCCTACAGCTATAACCACCCCACTGTGACTGGGCTCCTTTGAGGAAGGCCATTAGCCAGGGCCATAACCATTCAACTCATTACCTCAGTGCCTTGGTTGTTCCCCAGGAATGGAAGAAGCAAAATTGCTAAAGCCTCAGGCTAGAATCAGAGCAATAGAGACCTATGGGACTAGAGCCAAGTTATCAACTCGGGGGAAAGTTTATACTTTAAAAGGTAGTCTCCTGCCTCCACCACAGCCATCTCTCCCCTCACCTGTCTCTCCTAGTCCATGAGCTCCGACCTGCAGACATCAAAGTGGTGGCTGCCCTGGGTGACTCCCTGACTGTGAGTACTGAGCCTAGCCAGAATCCTCTGTTCCTCGCAGTGGGCTCACATGACTGAGGACCTGTCTGTGTCACCACCGGGGCACCCTGTCCCTCCACCTGCCCAGTCCCACTCAGACCTCACCTGCGGAGCCTTCCCCCAACGCCCCATCCCCACTATAGCCAGGCCGTCCAGTCAGTGCCTGAGGGAACTAGCCCAGGTCTGTCTTCCATTGTCACGGGCTCATCTCCATTTACCCAGACTCAAAGGGTGGTAGATCTTACCTCTATGAACAATATGGAGGGGGGTGGGGGATGAGATGCAGCCATGGCCCCCCAGAACTTGTCTAGCTAAAAGAACAAGAAACCTACGTGGAAGGAGAGACCTGATCTCATAGATGGCATATAGGACTTTCAAAAATAGGGTGTTCATTTTTGTAGAACAGCCCCGCATGTGTGTGAATGTGTTCTCACGTTGGTATGAACATGCAGAAAGCTGTGGAAGGGCACACACAGGCTGCTAACCCTTCATTGGCTGTAGTGGTGTGGGTATGTGGGGGGTTTCTGTGGCAGGGGACAGGCTTCTTAAGGTGGGGTAGATTATTCACTTTTTCAAAATCTTGGTATCTTTTTGCTGATTATGGCAAACATGTTACTTTTGTAAATTGTTAGATAGTTAGAGAAATCTTTATAGAGGAGGTATCTTAGGTCCTGATGACAGTCTTAGAGAATGAATTTATAGATTTAGGGGCTGGAAAGGGATGGTGGTGGGGGGGGCTGGTAACAGGGCACATCAGCCCAAGGCTCTTGTGCTTCAGCAATAGCAGCTGGTCAGTTTGCTTAGGTCTGAAGGTTGTGGGGCCAGGGAAGGAGGGCACGAACAAAGGAGAGGAGAAGAGAAGCCAGATGATGGTGAGCTGAGAGCACTGGGGGAGAGGTTTGGGGGTTAGACACTGAAAGATCAGAGCCAGGGTGGGGCACGGGGAAAGGTGTGCACAGGAGGGACTAGGGACGAGGTGGTGAGGTCAGGCAGGAGGCCAGGGGTGGTCTGCGGCAAGGAGATGGAAGTCTCAACTAGGAACGTGGCAGACAGAACAAAAAGAAAGGGGTGGGAGCGAAGGAGGCTGGGAAGGAAGAATTGGCAGGACTGATGACAGAGGACTGGGGAGAAGAAAGTGTCGCGACAACTCAGAGTTTAGGGTGGCTGGAGAGCCGCTGCTGCTGTTTTTAGAAAAGGCAGATCCAGGTCGTAGCTGCTACCCCAGGGGCAGAGGGGCTTCTCCCAGTGCCCTTAGCCTGCACCCCAACCCAGCACAGGCTTGGAACCCTTTTTCTGCTTTTCATAGACAGCAAAAGGAGCGCGAGCAGACAACTCCAGTGGCACAGTCACGTCCTGGAGGGGCCTTTCTTGGAGGTGAGGGTGTTCTTGACTCATTGTGTCCTGACGATGTTCCCTGAAGGGGCATGAGTGGCGTGTTTCCCCTCTCACCCTTGAGACAAGGTGGGTCCCCATAGATAGCCCAGCACTGAGACGCAGGGAGACTCCAAGAGGCTTGTGTTAGCCCTGAGGGTGAGGGGAACGATGCCTAGGGGCAGAGTCTCTGGTTCTGACGCATACATGTGACAACCCACAGAGTGGCAAACTGGGGGGCAGGGGTGTTAACCCATATGCTTTCTCTTCCCCAGCATTGGAGGGGATGAGGTCTTAGAGACACACACCACACTGCCCAGTAAGTAGCAGCTCTGAGAAGTGCCATCCCTGTGGCCATAACAACCCCTCCCCAGAGCCAGGTGTTCCCCAGAAGAAGGGCAGGAGCAGATTATCTGCAAGGGGGACCTCAGCCAGCTCCGAGAACCCCCAGAAGCCCCCTGCCCACCGCAGCCCAACACAGCAGTCCCCGTGCAGTGCCTGCCGCCTCTCACCTGAGTGCTCCACCTCTTCCTTCTTTAAAGACATTCTGAAGAAGTTCAACCCTAACCTCCTTGGGTTCTCTACTGGCACCTGGGAGGAGACTACGGGACTGAACGTAGCAGTAGAAGGAGCCAGAGCTCGGTGAGCGGGTGTGGGCACAGGAGGGAGCACGAGGGCAAGGCTGAGATCGGGTGGGCAATAGGAGAGACGCATGGTGTGAGGCCCCCCACAAGAAGGGATGGTAACATCTGTGCACAGAGGCCCTGGGCAGAAGCTTCCATGCAGATTAGCTCATGCAATCCCAACACCCCTGGACAGGGCACTATTACAAGGACACTTGTAAAATTTCCTGAACAGCCGAGATTACCCGGAAAGTAGTCAGTGAGCCAGGATCAGACCAAGCCTAAATCCAGGCCCCTCACTCTGCCCTCTCTGGGGCAGTGGCAGCGCATCTGCCCCATACCCGGGCGCTGTCTTTGCTGGCTGTGCCGTCCCTCCCAACAGCAGAGGCACAGTGGAGCATGAGAGGACTCTGAGAACTCAGGGCATGACCTACAGTGGTCTGCCTTTCCTCTCTTCCCCCTTCACTGCAGTCTTTGACACTGAAAGAGCCTTTCTGACAGAGCCCCCAAGACAGCATGGTGGCTGTTTGTTTTCACTGGGATTTCTGTTGTTGACAACAACCCAGATAATTAAAGCTGAAATGCCTGAGCAGGTTCATTGATTTTCTGCATGGAGCGTGCTGGGTGTCGGCTTTGTGGAAGGATCGCTATGCTCCCATCACCAGGGAAACGACACTGCTTTGACTCAGTCTGTTTACAGGGAACGTTCCTTTCAGAAGCAGCAATGTGGGCCCCATGCTCAGGTTGAGTCTCTGAGCCACAGGAAGCGATGTCAGTTCCTCAACGTCATAAGCAGGAAGAACTTATTTTTTCTGCAAAAACTGGGCTTTGTAGGGTCATTATAGCAACATCTAATTACTGTTATGATTACTGTTGACATCATCGTCATCACTTTATTGTTTTTACATAGCACAGGCTTCGTTACCCAGGGGTTGATTCCTCACACAGTTGCCATTCAAGCCCCTTCTCTTTTTCTTGCTTCACTTCCCTTGTCACCTTTTCTATGTTACTGCCACTCAGTACCTCTGCCAGAACAGTCCGTGGCAGAGGAAATAGTTGAGACACGCAGCTTCTTGTGAGCATCTCTGATGTCCTGTGTTAGGGAAAGTGGAGTAATCCATTGACTTAAGTGAGGTTGGAGAACCGCTCTATGACTTTTCTTTATCTCCATTCTATTGTTCATTAGCATAGAAGAGGATGAGTTCACCTAAAGAGAAAGATAAATACTACAGCAGAGCACCTAAGGTTACAAGGTCTGGGGTCAGACCATCTGTGTCTGCATTCCAGCTCCAAGACATGCTAGCTGTGTGACCTCGGGCAAGTTGCTTGGCATCTCTGGGTCTTAGTAAATGAGGATGATATAGTACCTATCTCTCGGGTTGTCATAAAGATTAAATGAGATAAATAGTATACGGGTAGTGCCTGTGGCTCAGGGAGTAGGGTGCTGGTCCCATATACCGAGGGTGGCAGGTTCAAACCCGACCCTGGTCAAAACTGCAAAATAAATAAATAAATATTAAAAAAAGATAGTATAGTGTGTAAATCCACAAGCACAAAACTAGTTTGCCATTATTAGAATATTGAGTTTCAGAGTTTTATTCAACATCAAACTTTCCTTCCATTAGTCAATAAGAATTCATTCAACATCTGCAGAGGACTGAGCCCTGAGGCAGTTACCGAAAGATACAAAAGAATTAAAAGGTGATCTTTCCGCCCACAAAGAGCTTGCAGTCTAAATACAAACTGGAAAATCACTTTTGGAAAATGATGGTGTTGTGCATGGCAACACTGCAGACTGAGATAATTTGGTACTTAGGGATTACAGTCAAGAGAAGAGAGTGTAAAATGTTAACTGAGCCATCTACAGGCAGATGCAGACTCAGAAAGGACCCCTGAAACCATCTGGTCCAACCTCTTCCTTTAAAAGATGGAAAAATTCCACTACAGCAGGATCCGAGAACTTGTGCAAGCTCACTTAGCAAGGTGGTGGCAGAGCTGAAGGTAGAACAGCTGTTTCCTGGAGCAGCAGGGGAAACAGAGGAGTGGGCACAGAGCTCAGCAGGGAGGCCGACTGGGAGCAGGCCTCGGTCTGGGCCAGAGTGTGGGAGATGGTGGCCTGGGAGAGGGAGGAAGTGGGCATTCCTGACCTCCTCTCCTACCACAAGGGTTTATTGCTCATGGATCTTAGTCACATATTAAACCTATTAAAAGATTAGAGGCACTTCTGTGGTCACCCTCAACCAAGGAAGTCTTTCTTTATAGCTTTCTGATGTCCCCATCAGCAATCGTGTATTGATCTTGGATATGTAAATGCTCCTCAATGGAGAAACAAGGGCAGGGAGGGTACCAGTGTGGTTGCTGCTTTTATGACTTCTTCCGTGGACACTGCCATTGGAGTACGCCCTTTGCTGACCTAATTTCTCACATACATATCTTTTTTAAAACACAGCTTTATGGATGTGTAATTGACACGCAATAAACTGCACATATAAAAATATATGATTCGATCAGTGTTGACATATCTATACATAGTACCTGTGAAATTATCACCACAATCAAGGTGATAAGCATGTCCCACAGAAGCTTCCTATGTCCCTTGGTAATCTCTCCTTCCTGCCCCTTCTGTCTCCACCTCAATTCCCAGGCCATGATCAATCTGCTTTCTTTCACTATAGATTAGATTGGATTTTCTAAAATTTCATATAAATGAATCACAGAGTATGTACTCTTATTTGATCTGAATTTTTTCACCTATCAAAATTATTTTAAGATTCATCCACATTGCTCGGTATTATCAATAGTTTGTTCCTTTTCATTGCTGAGTAGTATTCCATCAGCATGCACTCTCTCATCCAAAACTCCAAATGGCCTTATTGTATTAATGGCAGACATCTGGGGAATGAAGGGAGCACTAATTCTGTCCCTATTGTCTCCCTATCCTAGCCTTCTCATGGGGGGAGGGGAGGAGAAAAAGAGGTGGAAAATGGTATAGAAACCCAAGTAACTACGGAGAAGAAACAAGATTAAAGGAGCAGAGAGTGGGGCTTCAAAGCAAAGGTTAAAGGAATCATTAAGCTAAGCCTGGAAGGGGAAAGCTGAGGGATAATTTAGAGCTGTGACTTTTTTCAAATATACAAAAGGTTATTTTTAAAACAGGCGATTGAATAAGAAACAAACAGGCTCAGCTTGCAAAGAAAGAGCTTGAGGAAATATAAGGGAAAATCCTTGATGGGAAGGTTGGCCAGATGGAACCTGAACGGCCAGTGAGGGCCTGAGCCTGCCAAAGGAGGGGGTAGGATGCAGATTATTGGGTGGCAGGGCCTGGATCATTGTGGCCCCCAGAACCATGGCATCTTTGATTATTACTAGGCTGAGATTTCTGGAGAATGGGAAACCTTTCAATATATTCAGAAGGAATAGACCTTTGTACCGTATACTATTATTCTTCCTGAAGTACCTCTCCTTCTTGAGCCAACCCTACTGTCTCTTTCTCTTCCCCCTGCCTAGGGACATGCCAGCCCAGGCCTGGGACCTGGTGGAACGAATGAAAAACAGCTCTGTGAGTATAGACCCCACTGACCCTGAAGGGTGCTTGTCTCCAGTTAGCTGGGGAAGAGACCACCCAGTGAGAGTTCCCTTCCCCGCAGCAACTCCTGCTCCAGCTGGCCTTTAAGAGGGGCCAGAGGGGCCCCCGAGAAGCGGCTACCGCATCATATGCTCTCCCAGACCCAGGGCTTGAGGACAGGAGGGCGAGGTAGAGCAGGGAGTTGGCTGAGATTATGGCCTTGGCCTCTGGCAGTTTCCTGCCTTACCCAAGAGTTGGCTTCCCGGAGCCCTGTTCTGTAAATGTGAGGTTCTAAAAATAGGCTTCTCGTTCCACTCCAGTCCTTCCTCCTTCCCGCTCTGAAGCGTCTCACCAGCTCTGTGTTTGTGCCTTTGGAATTCAGCTCCTGGCAGACTCCTATTATGGAGGTGGCTGAGTAGACAGCTGGCTCCCAGGGCCTCCCCAGCACCCCCGCCCCAGTGCTTGCTATAGTTCCCCTTCCCCTCACTAAGACCCTAAGAACTCCTCCAAGGGGCAGCTTGGGGCTTTGGCTTCTAGCTGCGTCTCTGGACCTGGACTCCTTCAAAGGCCCTCAGGTCACACGTTAATCCACACAGTCTTTCGTGGGTTCAAGGACATGTGGAACATCCAGGCTCTGCTCCCGACTGCAGCTTCTCAGGAGGCTTTCAGAGGGAAAATAGCCTTTCTCCCCAAACCCCTCAGTTCTGTGGTACTGCTCACCCTGGCCTGAGCTGACGGCTGGGAGACCCCACTTGCCATCTTCTGTTTTGATAGAAAGAGGATGGGAGGCACTTGGGGGTCTGTCTAGCTGGCCCAGTGAGTACCTCTGCAGTGCCCCCCACTAGGGCCTAAACTCCGGATCTTCTGTCCCCTTAGCAAATCAACCTGGAAAAAGACTGGAAGCTGGTCACACTCTTCATTGGCAGCAATGACCTGTGTCATTACTGCGAGAATCTGGTAGGTCCCCTGACCTGCCCCAGTGGGGAGCTGAGCCTGTGTCATTACTGTGAGAATCTGGTAGGTTCCCCTGACCTGCCCCTGTGGGGAGCTGAGGAGTCGCTGGCCTCTGGCATCCTCACTCTTGCCCGAGCCCTGCTCCTCCCTCTCTCACAGTCTCCCAGGAAACCCCTGGTTCACATCCACCAGGCGAGGCCTGGCCTCTTCTACTGCCCAAGTGGCCCCTGGAAAAGCAGCTTCGTTGTTTCCCTGATTCCAGAAGAATGGTCTAGATCAGTGGTTCTCAACCTTCCTAATGCCACAGCCCTTTAATACAGTTCCTGTGGGTCGCGACCCACAGTTTGAGAACTGCTGGTCTAGATGGACCCCTCTGGGCACTGCTGAGGCAGTAGCCTCTCCATCAACATAAATATTGCTCTGTGCTGCCCAGATAGGGGACCAGCAGTTCCCATCCCATGTCTGCCAGGAGTCCCCACCCTGTTCTGGGGGGAGATGAAACAATGTTGTAAGTGGGATTGAATAGAATTGGGCCAGTCTGGACAGTGTGGCTTGCTGTCAAGAACATCATGAGTTAACCAACCCCAGCCAGCTGGCCTGGGAACCCAGCCCCATTCCTAACATCATTTCTATGGGGAAACGTGTCCAGACTTACAAACTTCTGGAAGCTCTAACTTTTGGAATACATGTTGTTCTAAGTTGGGGACATTCTATATTTTATTTGGCCGGAAAAAGGCAGCTGCCCTTCCTCAGAGGTTGCAGTGGAAGGTTTGATAGTCACAGGCGGGTAGGGTGGGAGGAGAAGGCCTTTGTTGCTGCTCGTGGCTCACAGAGGCCAGATACCAAAGGCTCGAGGAGACTCACGCCCACACACACAGGGTGAGATTTTCTCAGCCTCTTCCCCTTGGTTCTCTCCCTCACTGCCTGACCTCGTGGGGATTTAAATATCTCTGTGTCCTGGACTCCAGGGGTCCACGGAAACTAGCAGTCACTCAGAGCTGTCTGGGCACCTTGGGGTAGGGAAATGTCCTCCACTCGCCCCAGAGTACCTGTCCTTCACAGAAACAGTCAGGTTTATACTCCCGAGAGCATCATTTTGTGGAAAGGGCCTGGACGCCACACATGGCACCACTAAATCAGCTTCCGGTTGGGGACGTGGGTCAGAGGAAGAGACCATTGGGGCTGAATCACAAAGAAAAAAAATCCAGGCGAATGCAGGAGAGCAAAGGTTCCAGGCAGTGGGACCAGCATGGGCCAAAGCCCAGAGGAAAGGGGGTGTGTGGTCGTCAGGGCACTGTAAGTGGCTGGAGAAGGCTGAGGTCAGGTGACAGAAGGGACCGCTGAGCGATGAGGCCAAGACATGTCGGTGCTGCCTTTGGGTTTGAGACACTAGGAAGCCGTTAGGGGTGGAAATTGTTCATGGTGTCTAGTAGGGGACAAGGGATGTTTTCTTAAAACTATCTCAGTCAACTAGCAACAAAGACTGGGCTTCCCAGCTTGGTCAGGACCACTGAAGCCCCTCTATGCCCACTCTGCCATCAGCCCATGTCCCATGTCCTCCTGTGCTCTTGTCCTTCCCAAGTGGAGCCCAAAGCTGAAGACAGCACCCTTTTCTCTTTGTAGGAGACCCAGTCAGGCCAGGAGTATATTCAGCACATCCAGCAGGCGCTGAACATCCTCTATGAGGAGGTAAGGAAGAGTGGCTGCTGGGTCCCAGGACCTGCCGGCAACCTGTCTGCATAATGCTCAGTGGAATCCCTCCTTGGGTGCCTTAGGCAGACTGTGATCAGTGGAATGCAATCCGAGCAGGGCGCCGCCATGAATGGGTTCCTGGGTAGCATGAAGGGGCAGCTGCCAGGCTCCACTGCAGAGGAAATCCTGGCCTCATCAGAGACTGGACTGTGTGGTAGCAACGACCTCACCTCCAGAGCAATGTGACTTCAGAATCTAGGAAGTGGGCATGCTAAGGAGACTCAGCAAGATAACATGAGTCACATCGCCTCGGGGCCTGAGTTTCTTCATTGGAGAAATTGAGGAGAGGGGAGTGGGCTGCAGATGACCCCCCCCCCAGGCTACTTCCAGCAACAGCCAGTGCCCTCCCTCCACAACCACCTAGAGCCTAATGAAGGCCTCCCCTCTACTCCTGCAGCTTCCAAGGACTTTCGTCAACGTGGTGGAGGTCATGGAGCTGGCCAGCCTGTATCAGGGCCACGGCGGCAAATGTGCCATGCCGGCAGTGCAGTGAGTGGAAGGGGCACAGCCCAGGGTGAGGGCATATGGGGCAAAGAGTGTGTGCAGCAGCCAGACAGGCCTGCCAGGGCTAGGCAGTCATCTGGAGTGCCTCCCCATGACAAGTGCCTGCTGCACACAAGTCCCTTCATTTCTCTGGTTGCTTTTCTGTTCAGCAGGGGACACCAAATGATCCTTGAGGCTCCCTAACACTGCCTAGGATTGCAAAGTCCATCCTTAGCAAGTTGCCTGGTGCTCAGAGACTGCTTAGGGCAGTGAGCTTTCAAAACAGCTACATCTGGCCGCAAATCCTGGCTCTGCCATATGGCTATGGATGAGACCTTGAACAAGCTGCAGAGCTGCTATGGGCCTTACTCCTCATATGTAAAGAGGGGTATAACACCTGTCTTGTAAGGTAGAAGTCAGGCTGAAAGGAGACACACCTGGGGACTGGCCCGCCGAGGGCAGTCCTCAGGGAAACAGTTGCTTTCGTTCCATCCTTGAAAGCTGGCGCTGTGGGCAAGGCTGGAATTCATCAAAGCTCTGTGGCGCCCGGGCCATCTCCTGAGGCCAGAGGTGCTGCCCGAGTTTATGTGACCATTGCCATGAGGCTCCTTTCTGGGGTCTAATGGGTTTCCTGTGAAGGGGCCCGGCTGCCTCCCCTGGAGTCTGCTGACATGGTGTCCCACCTTGTTATGGAGGTTTCAAGCTAGTTGACCCTCCCCAGCTTCCCATACTGGAGCCCTGTAGAAGTGGCCCCAGGAACGGACTGAAACAGAGAGCGGTCATGGCAGTCTTCCCCAAAGCCCAGCCTCCGCTTCCCTTCTCTAAAGAAACCCTGGGGGCCACAGGCTTGGGAAGGAGCAGACAAGAGGTAGGGAAGGGGCATCTGGAACATCAGGTGCTGACTCTTCTACCTCCACTATGACAAGCACCTGCCAGACCTAGTGTCCGAGTTAGGGCTCTGTGACCTGGGTCTGAGAGACAGCCTCCCAGGAGGGCAGAGCTGGGCTGCCCCCAGGGCCTCCACCCCAGGTTCCCTGTCTTACAGGAGCAGCTGCTCTTGCCTCAGATACGCTCAAAACTCCCTGGAGATGCAAGAACTGAAGAGAGTAAACTGGGACTTCCAGGTGAGCCCTGCCCCATCTCGGAGCCTCACACCCTCCTGAGAAGGGACCTGGAAATCCATGCTCAGCAGGGTTTGGCTGAGTGCAGGCAGTCCCCAAAAGGCAGACCAGAACCCCTGGAATATTATCCAGGTGCATTGAACCCCAAGGCCAGGGAGAGGAGGAGAGTGAGAGATCCCAGGTGGAAGCTAGGGGACTAGGGGACTCCCTGCCTCCCAGAGTGGACTCCATGTGGCAGGGGCCATCTGCATAGCCAGGTGTCGTGGCACCACCCATTTCCCTCCCCTCCTCCTGTCTGCTCCCCCAACACACCCCTGTTCTTGTCTGTCCATCTATGCTCTGGTGTCCCCTCTCTGGGCACACCCTCCCCCCAAGATTTTCTGCAAACCAACCCTTCAAGTCTGCTTCAACCTTCCCTAAATTAAACTTCTCCTTCTGCTATCTCTTTATATCAAACGCACTCTGCCCTTGATGGACCCTAAAGCCTCATCTGGCTCTTGTTTGTACCTCTTGTCTCATTTTCCCAGATGGGAAAATTCAAGTATTTTGAGGATAAATATATCTAGTCTTTCTTTTACATTCTGTGCTTGGGCACTTAATAAATCCAACACAGGGCCTCAAAATGTAGGTACTTATTAGTGGGTGCAGAGTGAGGCATGTGTCACCAAGCACAGCCCCTTCAGTCACCTGGCCTGGGGAGGGCTGACTCTGGTCACAGCAGCAGGAATTGGCCCTGTCTGTCCAGCCTTGCCAGGGAGGCTGAGCAGCGTCTCTTCCCACCCCTCCCCACAGAGATCTGTCTCCAGGTTCTACTGGCACCATCACACACAGCGTGAGGACTTTGCAGTTGTGGTGCAGCCTTTCTTCCAGAACACTCTTGTGCCACTGAACGAGGTAAGCTGCAAGCATTTCTGGGAGGCCTCATCTTGGTGATAGAGGTATTTATTTCCTTCTCTAAGTGGGCTTTTTATTTTTAAATCATTCCCAGAGCTCTTCCAAAGGTTGATGTTTCTGCTTTCACTTTTTTTGGTATGGCTGGAACTTAGACGTACTTGGAAAGAGAAAATCAACAATGACCGGCTCCCCAGGCATGGCCCTGGCATTTGCTGGATTGGGATAGAATAGAAAGCTTCCTAAAAATATTGTTTTTCAGCTATCAGGGCAGGGGTGCCTAAAGTAAAGGGATGGACTGTGGGTAGCTCTAATTCATGTTTGCTTAAAAAGAAAATTTCAAAAGCTGGAGCTGTTTCCATCTCTGTCTGAGACAGTTGGCAGCAGAGTGGGAAGGATGGAAGGAGAAATGCCCAGGGGCTGGGGGTGGGGAGCAGTGGTGGCAGGTGGTGACACCCTTTCCCGGGATGGTAATCCCATCGGCCTTTGATCACAGAGAGGGGACCCTGACCTCACCTTCTTCTCCGAAGACTGTTTCCACTTCTCAGATCGTGCCCATGCTGAGATGGCCATCGCACTCTGGAACAACATGGTAAGTGACTGAGGGCTTGGTGAACTGTGACCAAGGGAGCGATCCAAGAGTCCCACAATGACAAACCTACTGGCCGACATGGCTCTTTCCTCCCCAAAGCTCAAAATGGTGGCACACCTTACTGGTCCTGACAGGTTATAATCAAGGATGCGTGTATGTGCGTATGCTTGCGTACATACTCCCTGAAGACAATATATGCACACACACTTTGTCCTTTCAGCATTGTTGGGGTGCTGTAAGGTATAACTCTGTAGTCAGGGAGACCATGTGACCTTAGCTGAATGGACATCTGTGCCAACATCTATAAAACAGTGAAAATGACACAGATCTCAGAGAATGAATAAGATCACGTGGCCCCCAGCACCACGGTCAGCCTTTCCAGTGTGCTAGGCTCAACATCATTTCTTTTTTCTTTTTTTTTTTTTAACATTATTTCTTTAAACAACAAAAAGTGAAAACCCTGCGTGGTACCTGTAGCTCAGTGGTTAGGGTGCTGGCCACATATATCCTGTTAGGGGCTGGTGGGTTTGAACCCGGCCCAGGGCCTGCTAAACAATGACAACTACCAAAAAAAAAAAAAAAAACAAACAAAAAACAGCTAGGCGTTGTGGCAGGCACCTGTAATCCTAGGTATTTGGGGGGCTGAGGCAAGAGAATCACTTGAGCCTAAGAGTTTGAGGTTGCTGTGAGCTATGACATCACAGCACTCTACCAAGGGTGACAGCGAGACTCTGTCTCAAAAAAAAAAAAAGTGAAAACCCCTGTTTTTCCCAGCTGCCACCTATTTCAGTCCTTTCTGATGGGGGAGAAGGAAACTTTATGAAATGATCATATAGTCCAGGGACACCTGACCTGTGCCTTGCTTCTGCTCTTTGCATCTGGCCACTGACTACTGACCTGTCACCCCCATAACTGGACACTCCTGCACACAGCAAATGAAATGCCTTCCCAGTCCAATGGCTTCTTTTAATCTAGACTCAGCAGGTAAACACATCCCCAGCCTGACCTGTGTGTCTCTCCTTTGTCCCATGGCAACTGCACAGTCTGCTCTCCGCTCCTGTTATTGCAGTTTCGGGCGAACACCGCCATGCAAACATTCCCACACCTGCCAGCTCGTCCTCCACTATGCCCAGCATCTCCCTTGACTGACTCACAATATTGACTTTCTCCTTAGCTACACCTCCTCCTCTCTAGCAGCCTCTTCTTTTCAGAACAGCATGTAAACTGGTTTCATCCTTGGCCTATTTAATTACAGACTCAGCTTTCCTCTACTTTTGTTGTCCTGAGTTTCCTCCTGTTGACATCACGTCTCTGCCCACTCCTAGAACTTCCATCATGCTGTTTCAGCCCAGGACTCTGAATTACAACCAAAATATTTTTCAATCCCCACCCAGCCCCCACACTAATTTTTAAAATCAAAGTTTTCATGGTGTAATTTCTGAGAATAGTTATGTTTCTTTTGTGGATTCGTTTTGAAGGCTTAGTTGTCCTTCAGTGCCTACATTATGTGACTTCATTCCTTTAAATAAAGCTCCCCAAAGAGGTATCTATTCCCCATCGCATTTTCCCCTGAGATCTCAGGGGAATCCACAAGAGCCACGTGGGCCTTTTCTTCCCAGCTTTGTCATCAGGGTGCAGCCTTCCGATCCAGGTGGTCTTCCAAGCCTGCTTATAGCCAGGACCTTCCCAGATAGTCCTGGAGCTCGAATGCCATATTGATGACTCTACTCAACAGAGTCCACTGGTCTCTTTCAGTGTGAATTAACAATGTAGTTCTGGCCTTCTTTTCCAAAGTGGCTGAGTAGTTCTTCCCACTCACACAGGTGAGAGGATTTTATTTCATAAAAACATGTAGGAGGAGCTTAGATATGAAAACGGAAGGTAGACGCTGCCCAGAGCTGTGGAGGGAATGAGACTACCTGCAATTCCCCAGCCGTTATCATCTCAGAGATTTAATGACAATTAAGGTTATGGGGGGGAAGCAGAAAGAGGGACGGAGGGAGGGGGGTGGGGCCTTGGTGTGTGTCACACTTTATGGGGGCAAGACATGATTGCAAGAGGGACTTTACCTAACAATTGCAATCAGTGTAACCTGGCTTATTGTACCCTCAATGAATCCCCAACAATAAAAAATAATAATAATAATAACAAAAGCAAAGCAGAACGAAAGTCATCCGAGAGTTTCTTATCCTGTGCTATGTAATTTGGGGAAATAATTACAAAGTCCAATGATTTCATCTAAAGCCATCTTAGACACAAAGGTATAACATCATGCCATCTTTTCGCTGGAATTTCACCCCTAGAGAGACATAAAATAAAATAAACAGACAGACTGCAAGAGCTGGAACAGATCTGAGAGATCACTTAGCCAGAATATTCTGTAACTCAAGTACAGAGACATGAAGCAATTTGCCCAGCATCACACAGCCAATTACAGGTCCCTGTGAGTCCAGGTTTCCCAAGGCCTCCCTAGTGTCCTGGCTACAACACCATTCTCCCCTGCTCCCAACCTGATAAGCACATATATAACTGGTGAATTCATGTCTCCTAATTAGAGTCCTATGACATAGCGTCTGCAGGCTCTGGCTGGAGTTCTCAGGGTGCCCTCCTGGGACCACAGACACACTTTAAGCTATTTTACCTCTTACCCCCCACTCCACAGATCTTTGCAAAGGCTGAATCCAGAAGTACCAACAGCACCAGAGGATGTTTCCCTCTTCCTTTACCCTCCTTTGTCTTCTTAGAAAAAGTTTTTCTTTCTCTTTTCTAAGGTCTGTTCCTCCGCTGCTTCCTGCTCCCTCTCCCATGGAAACCCTGCTCCCAGCTAGTAGTTGCCAGGGGACGACCCCAGGTACCAGAGGATAACTCCAGCCTCCTAATTGGCAACCCTGTCTCCAGACTTACAACCCTTGGAACAGCAATTCTCAGGGCTGGCTGCATAGGAGGGTTATCTTGGGACTTTTGAAAACAATTAGTGCCTATAGTCACATTGGAAAACTCTTTGGTATAGGAGGTCAGATAATTAAGTTTGCAAACTCAGCCTAGAAAAAGTGCTACGTACCTCACTGCTTCATCTCACTCTGATCACCTTTGACACACTGCCCTGATGCCAGCACCTAGTCCACCCTCCACTGCAATTTTTCTACGATGAGTTCGTGAACTTCATTGTCAGGCCTCATCCAACAATAGCTCTGACGTCCAATCGAGAGTTCCAAAATTGTTTTGAAGTGTGGACTAAGTGCTGGTGTCAGCGCGTGCCTTCCCAAGAGGAATACTTCAGAGAGGACTGTACTGATATTCAGCACTTTCTCCAGGGTGAGCTCATAAACTTACTCATCAGATTCCTTATCTCATGACACTGAACACATGTGTTCCCTGTGACCTAACAATGCCACTGCTGAGTATATCCCAACGTAAGGATATACATGTGTCCACCCAAAGATACATGTAAAAATCTTCCTAGCCACACTAGTCTCATGATATCCCCAAACTGGGACGTCCCCAAAGGATGGAGAAATAAACCAGGACAGGTTCATACAATGGACTACCTTCAGTGATGAGACTAACCAGACCTCCCATGCAAATATATTGTATAAATTTCCAAAGCAAGTGGTGTTAGAAATCAGCACAATGGTCCTTTTCCTTCTGTTTATCAGTATTAGATCATAGGATGGCCTCTTGTACTAGAAGAAAGCGGGAAGGGGGCCTCTGAGTACTGGTAATATTCTTTTTTTTATATTGATTGTGACACATTCCCATTACCAAAATTTGTCAGCTGCTCACTTAGGACTTGTACTCATTTGTAGGTTAGGTTAGCTTTGATAAAAAGTTTACATAATATATATATATATATACACCAATGCTCCACAGGGCCTGTCCCCAGTGATTCTGGCTTGGTTGGTCTGGGTGAGACCGGGGTCTGGGTGCTTTTTGAAAGCTCCCCCAGATGATTTTAATGTGCGGGGTTTATGAATCACTGCCTCAGATCCGTCCTCCATGGGGCATTCAAGTGACTGTATAAAAGAAAAGCTAACCAGGTCACTCCCCTCTTCCAAACTCCTGAGACCTCATTAATGTCTGGCTGCCCCTCCTGCTGCTGCCGCGGGTGCTCCAACCATCCACACCTCTGTGTGTTTGCCCTCACGCTCCCCCTCGTCTGCGACTGTCCTTCTCACTTTCTTACTCACCTCAACACTCAACTCAGGGGCCAACTCTTGCAGGAAGCCACCTCTTGATCCCCTAAGCAGGCCAGCAGCCCACCCAGCTCCACCAGACCCTGCCCTGCCCTGTCATCTGCTACACAGTTGGGACCCAGGGTGCCTGCCTGAGGAAAGGCTGGTTCTAGGAATGACAACTGTGTTTCCTATGGCCAGCTCCAAGCCTGCCCCCCGCCTCAGCTTCTCTGCTCAGGTCTTCCTGACTTCAGTTCATCCAACCATTCATTCATTCAACAACTATTTACTGAGCACTGCCAGGTGGTAGGTACTAGTCCCTGTGTTGGGGATTCAGGGAAAAAGGAAAGAACATCTCTGTTCTCACAGAATGTACAGTCTGTAGACAAATCAACAAGGTAATTTCTGATGGTAACAGAGAGAAGGAGGCCTCACTAAAGAGGTGACAAGTGAGCTTAGAAATTAATAACAAGAGGTTGCCAGGCAGGCAGAGGGCCAAGGCCAGAGTGTTCCAGGCAGGAGAAATAGAAGCCACATGGGCTTGGGGTCAGGAATGAGCTTGAAGTGTTAGGAACTCAAAGGCCAGTGTGGCTGAAGGGAAGTGAACAGGTCAACAAGATGGGCAGAGGCCAGGTTCTCAGATGATTCTGAGCAGGGGAGCAACGTGCTCTGGCTCAACCTCCACTGCGTGTAGAGATGGGCTGGAAGGAAGCAAGGGTGGACTTGGAAAGATCCTCAGGAGGCCGCTGGCATCCAGGTGAAGGAGGCAGGGGACTGGGATGGCAGTGGAGGAGCAGTGTCAGATTCAGGATATGTTTTGGAAGAGCTGGTGGATGAGGGGAAAGAAGAATAAAGGATGGCTTCTTGGTTTGGAGTCTAAGAAATTGGGTGGGTGGTTGAGCTGGTAGAGAGAAATTGACTTGGGAGGGAAAATGAAGAGTTCTATTTTGGACATGAAAAGTGTGAACTGCCTTCCAGACATCCCAGGGAGGTGTCACATAAGCTGTCAAATACAGATGTCTGGAGTTTAGAGATAGTCAAGGCCGGAGATTACCCCCCAAAAGTAGGATTATTAGCACAGAGGTGGTATTCATAGCCATAGGATTGACTGAGAGCTCCTAGAGAAAAAAAAGAGGTAGAAAAGAGTGGAGGGCAACTACCCAACCATAGAAATTCATTCCAACTTTTGATGCCAGCAAGAGACAGGGAGGTTGAGTGGGGGAGTAGGAGAGGATGAGAAGAATGTGATATTCAGGGAGCCAAGAGAAGCCAAGAGTGTTTCAAGAAGGAGAAGTCCACTTTAACAAACGCTGCTGAGAAGCCAAGCGAGATGGAGACAAAGAGGGACCTTTGGCTCTGACCACATGGAGGTCACTGATGACCTTGACCAGAGCTGCTGTGAAGTGATGGACACTGCAGCCCGACTAGAATGAGTGGCAGAGAGGGCGGGAGCTTGGGAGGTGCAGGCGGCCTCTGAGATGGCTCTTCCAGGAAGTTATGAAAAGTACCAGCCATAGTAGCTGGAGGGGGCCGTGGGATCAAGGGACGGCAGGGGACAGCAGGGGACACTGTGCAGTGCTGGGAAGGAGGCAGAAGGGGAGAAACAGGTGTGCTCATCAAGCCTGTGCAACTGTGACCTTCCTCTGTGCCAGTTAGTTCCTGGGTTCCTGCAGTCTCCCTGGGACTCACCTGACCCTTAACGTCCATTCTGTCCCCAGCCAGTTCTGTTACAATTGGCTTGAGTTTCCTGAGCTCTAAGGAAGAGGCAGCAGTACTGTGTCTTACACAGGTAGGCCACCCTCCAGCACATATGCTTTCCTGTCATCTTCTTTTTTTTTTTTTTTTTTTATTGTTGGGGATTCATTGAGGGTACAATAAGCCAGATACACTGATTACAATTGTTAGGTAAAGTCCCTCTTGCAATCGTGTCTTGCCCCCATAAAGTGTGACACACACCAAGGCCCCACCCCCCTCCCTCCATCCCTCTTTCTGCTCCCCCCCCCATAACCTTAATTGTCATTAATTGTCCTCATATCAAGATTGAGTACATAGGATTCATGCTTCTCCATTCTTGTGATGCTTTACTAAGAATAATGTCTTCCACTTCCATCCAGGTTAATACAAAGGATGTAAAGTCTCCATTTTTTTTAATGGCTGAATAGTATTCCATGGTATACATATACCACAGCTTGTTAATCCATTCCTGGGTTGGTGGGCATTTAGGCTCTTTCCACATTTTGGCGATTGTAAATTGAGCTGCAATAAACAGTCTAGTACAAGTGTCCTTATGACAAAAGGATTTTTTTCCTTCTGGGTAGATGCCCAGTAATGGGATTGCAGGATCGAATGGGAGGTCTAGGTTGAGTGCTTTGAGGTTTCTCCATACTTCCTTCCAGAAGGGTTGTACTAGTTTGCAGTCCCACCAGCAGTGTAAAAGTGTTCCCTTCTCTCCACATCCACGCCAGCATCTGCAGTTTTGAGATTTTGTGATGTGGGCCATTCTCACTGGGGTTAGATGATATCTCAGGGATGTTTTGATTTGCATTTCTCTAATATATAGAGATGATGAACATTTTTTCATGTGTTTGTTAGCCATTCGTCTGTCGTCTTTAGAGAAAGTTCTATTCATGTCTCTTGCCCATTGATATAAGGGATTGTTGGCTTTTTTCATGTGGATTAATTTGAGTTCTCTATAGATCATGGTTATCAAGCTTTTGTCTGATTGAAAATATGCAAATATCCTTTCCCATTGTGTGGGTTGTCTCTTTGCTTTGGTTATTGTCTCCTTAGCTGTACAGAAGCTTTTCAGTTTAATGAAGTCCCATTTGTTTATTTTTGTTGTTGTTGCCATTGCCATGGCAGTCTTCTTCATGTAGTCTTCCCCCAGGCCAATATCTTCTAGTGTTTTTCCTATGCTTTCTTTGAGGATTTTTATTGTTTCATGCCTTAAATTTAAGTCCTTTATCCATCTTGAATCAATTTTTGTGAGTGGGGAAAGGTGTGGGTCCAGTTTCAGTCTTTTACATGTAGACATCCAGTTCTCCCAACACCATTTATTGAATAGGGAGTCTTTCCCCCAAGGTAAGTTCTTGTTTGGTTTATCGAAGATTAGGTGGTTGTAAGATGTTAGCTTCATTTCTTGGTGTTCAGTTCGATTCCAAGTGTCTATGTCTCTGTTTTTGTGCCAGTACCATGCTGTCTTGAGCACTATGGCTTTGTAGTACAGACTAAAATCTGGTATGCTGATGCCCCCAGCTTTATTTTTGTTACTAAGAACTGCCTTAGCTATACGGGGCTTTTTCCGGTTCCATACAAAACGCAGAATCATTTTTTCCAAATCTTGAAAGTACGATGTAGGTACTTTGATAGGAATGGCATTGAATAGGTAGATTGCTTTGGGAAGTATAGACATTTTAACAATGTTGATTCTTCCCATCCATGAGCATGGTATGTTCTTCCATTTGTTAATATCCTCTGCTATTTCCTTTCTGAGGAGTTCATAGTTTTCTTTATAGAGGTCCTTCACCTCCTTCGTTAGGTATATTCCTAGGTATTTCATTTTCTTTGAAACTATGGTGAAGGGAGTTGTGTCCTTAATTAGCTTCTCATCTTGACTGTTATTGGTGTATACAAAGGCTACTGACTTGTGGACATTGATTTTATATCCTGAAACATTACTGTATTTTTTGATGACTTCTAGGAGTCTTGTGGTTGAGTCTTTGGGGTTCTCTAAGTATAAGATCATGTCGTCATCAAAGAGGGAGAGTTTGACCTCCTCTGCTCCCATTTGGATTCCCTTTATTTCCTTGTCTTGCCTAATTGTATTGGCTAGAACTTCCAGCACTATGTTGAATAGTAAAGGTGACAGAGGACAACCTTGTCTGGTTCCAGTTCTAAGAGGAAAAGCTTTCAGTTTTACTCCATTCAGTAAAATATTGGCTGTGGGTTTGTCATAGATAGCTGCAATCAGTTTTAGAAATGTGCCACCTATGCCTATACTCTTCAGTGTTCTAATTAGAAAAGGATGCTGGATTTTATCAAATGCTTTTTCTGCATCTATTGAGAGGATTATGTGATCTTTATTTTTGCCTCTGTTAATATGGTGGATAACGTTTATGGACTTGCGTATGTTAAACCAGCCTTGCATCCCTGAGATGAAGCCTACTTGATCATGATGAATGACTTTTTTGATGATAAGCTGTAATCTATTGGCTGGGATTTTGTTGAGAATTTTTGCATCTATATTCATGAGTGAGATTGGTCTGAAATTCTCCTTTTTGTTTGGGTCTTTTCCTGGCTTTGGTATCAGGGTGATGTTTGCTTCATAGAATGTGTTGGGGAAGATTCCTTCCTCCTCAGTTTTTTGGAATAATTTCTGCAGTACAGGAATAAGCTCTTCCTTGAAGGTTTGATAGAATTCTGGAGTGAAGCCATCTGGACCAGGGCATTTTTTAGTTGGAAGCTTTTTTATTGTTTCTTTGATCTCAGTGCTTGAAATTGGTCTGTTCAGGAGGTCTATTTCTTCCTGGCTAAGTCTAGGGAGAGGGTGTGATTCCAAATATTGATCCATTTCCTTCACATTGTCAAATTTCTGGGCATAGAGTTTCTGGTAGTATTCAGAGATGATCTCTTGTATCTCTGTGGGATCAGTTGTTATTTCCCCTTTATCGTTTCTGATTGAGGTTACTAGAGATTTTACTTTTCTATTTCTAGTTAGTCTGGCCAATGGTTTATCTATTTTATTTATTTTTTCAAAAAACCAACTCCTTGTTTCATTAATTTTCTGAATGATTCTTTTGTTTTCAATTTCATTGATCTCTGATTTGATTTTGGAGATTTCTTTTCTTCTACTGAGTTTAGGCTTAGATTGTTCTTCTTTTTCCAATTCCATAAGATCTCTTGTGAGATTGTTGATGTGCTCTCTTTCTGTTTTTCGAATGTAGGCATCTAAAGCGATGAATTTTCCTCTCAAAACTGCTTTTGCAGTATCCCACGGGTTTTGGTAGCTTGTGTCTTCATTGTTGTTATGCTCAAGGAAGTTAATGATTTCCTGTTTTATTTCTTCCTTCACCCATCTGTTATTCAACAGAAGATTGTTTAGTTTCCATGCCTTTGGGTGGGGTCGAGCATTTTTGTTAGAGTTGAGTTCCACCTTTAGTGCCTTATGGTCTGAAAAGATACAAGGTAAAATTTCAATTCTTTTGATTCTGTTGATATTTGTTTTGTGTCCCAGGATATGATCAATTTTGGAGAATGTTCCATGGGGTGATGAGAAGAATGTATATTCTTTGTCTTTGGGGTGGAGTGTTCTATATGCGTCTATCAAGCATAGTTGTTCTAGGGTCTCATTTAAATCTCTTACATCTTTGTTTAATTTCTGTTTAGAGGATCTGTCCAGCTCTGTAAGAGGTGTGTTAAAGTCCCCTGTTATGATGGTATTATCAGATATCATATTGCTCAGACTGAGTAAGGTCTGCTTCAAGAATCTGGGAGCATTTAAATTGGGTGCATAAATATTTAGAACTGAAATATCTTCTTGTTGTAGTTTTCCCTTGACCAATATAAAGTGACCATCTTTGTCTTTTTTGACTTTAGTTGCTTTAAATACACATGTATCTGAAAATAAGATTGCAACTCCTCTTTTCTTCTGAATTCCATTTGCCTGAAAAATTGTCTTCCAACCCTTGACTCGGAGCTTTAATTTGTCTTTTGAAGCCAGGTGTGTTTCTTGCAGATAGCAAATGGATGGCTTGTGTTTTTTAATCCAGTCAGCCAATCTATGTCTCTTCAGTGGGGAATTCAAGCCATTAACATTTATGGAGATAATTGATAAGTGTGGTAGTATTCTATTCGTCTTATTTGGTGAGAGTCCATTGCTTAGTTTTATCTTTTGCATCAGTGTGGAGGTTAGGTTCTGTCCTTTGATTTCTGAGTTCTTACTTTGCTGCTGATCCATTGTGGTGGTCAGTGTGCAGAACAGGTTGAAGTATTTCCTGTAGAGCCGGTCTTGTTGTGGCGAATTTCCTCAATGTTTGTATATCCGTAAATGATTTGATTTCTCCGTCAATTCTGAAGCTTAGCTTAGCAGGGTACAGAATTCTGGGCTGAAAATTGTTCTGTTTAAGTAGATTAAAGGTAGATGACCATTGTCTTCTTGCTTGGAAAGTTTCATTAGAGAAGTCTGCGGTCACTCTGATGGATTTGCCCCTGTAGGTCAACTGGCGCTTACTCCTGGCAGCTTGCAGAATCTTTTCTTTTGTCTTGACTTTGGACAGGTTCATCACAATGTGTCTTGGAGAAGCTCGGTTAGAGTTGAGGCGACCTGGGGTCTGATATCCCTCTGAAAGCAGTGTGTCAGACTCTTTGGTGATGTTTGGGAAATTTTCTTTTATAATATTCTCTAGTATGGCTTCCATTCCTCTGGGGCATTCTTTTTCCCCTTCTGGAATTCCTATAACTCGTATGTTGGAACGCTTCATAAAGTCCCATAATTCTGACAGTGAACGTTCTGCTTTCTCTCTCTTCTTTTCTGCCTCTTTTACTATCTGAGTTATCTCAAAAACTTTGTCTTCGGGCGGCGCCTGTGGCTCAGTCGGTAAGGCGCCGGCCCCATATACTGAGGGTGGCGGGTTCAAACCCGGCCCCGGCTGAACTGCAACCAAAAAATAGCTGGGCGTTGTGGCGGGCGCCTGTAGTCCCAGCTACTCGGGAGGCTGAGGCAAGAGAATCGCTTAAGCCCAGGAGTTGGAGGTTGCTGTGAGCTGTATGATGCCACGGCACTCTACCCGAGGGCCATAAAGTGAGACTCTGTCTCTACAAAAAAAAAAAAAAAACTTTGTCTTCTACCTCTGAAATTCTTTCTTCTGCATGGTCTAACCTGTTGCTGATACTTTCCATTGCATCTTTAAGTTCCCTGATTGACTGTTTCATTTCCTTCAGCTCTGCTATATCCTTTTTATATTCTTCATATCGTTCATCTCTGATTTGATTCTGTTTTTGGATTTCCTTTTGGTTATTTTCCACTTTATTAGCAGTTTCCTTCATTGTTTTCAACATGTGTATTCTAAATTCCCTTTCTGTCATTCCTAACATTTCTGTATAGGTGGAATCCTCTGCAGTAGCTACCTCATGGTCCCTTGGCAGGGTTGTTCTGGACTGGTTCTTCATGTTGCCTGGAGTTTTCTGCTGATTCTTCCTCATGAGTGATTTCTTTTATCTGTTTCCTTGCCCTAATTTTCCTTTCACTTCCTCTTGCTCTTTAAGTTCTTGTGCCTGTGGACTAAGGGTTATAGGACCAGAAGGGTGAGAATGTTGAGGAGCAAAAAAGGGATGAAAGAAAGGAGGACTGAGTGATAAGAAAAAAAAAGAAAGATAGAGAAAGGAGAGGGGGTGGGGATAAGGAATATTGACAAAAAGAAGAGAGGTACAGAAAGAGGGAGACAGGGCAATATAGGTGTACAGTAGGGTACTTTGACACAACCTTAAAAAAACCCCACCTTCTGGGGGTGCCCAGTTGGGTGGTTCCCTTGAGGTCAGCAGCTCTTTGCTAACCTGATCAGACACAGCACCCCACCTCCACCAAGTAGAGAGGAAAGACAAAAATGCTATAAATCAAACCAAAACAGGCAAACAGAAAACTTTATGGGGATACAATTGGGTGAAAAACCAAATGATAGGGGTAGAAACACTAGCAAAAATGAAGTTGTAGTTATTAAAAAAGGCAGCAATGGGAAATTATAATTAAACTAGAAAAATTGAGAAAGAAAAAGGGATCTGTATGGAAAAGATTGAAATTAAAAAACAAAAGAACATCAACAATGTCACAGTAAACAAAAAAAAAAAAAAAAACAACCAAACAAAAAAAAAAAAGAAAAAAATACACAACCAAAAACAAAGCAGTTTGTATATGTTATTGAATATTGTCTGGGCAACACGTGGTCTTCTGGGGTATGAGATGTTAGTCACAGTTCTGATACGACTGGAGGCTGCTGATTTCTCAAACCCCAGCAGGTAGACACCCTAAATCTCTCTTCAGCCCACTTAAAAGGCACTTTGAACTTGTAAACTTGCTGAGCAGAAGCTTTCCCAGCTTTCTCGCTGGAATCACTGCTGAAGTGGCTATCCACTTACCCAGTGTGCCAAAACCGGTCTCACTCTGCCCCTGAGGGTTAGGGCTGCAAGGCGGCTCAGACCCCACCCTTAGGCTACTTGGTTGCTGGGTTACAAGCTCCCACCCATTTCTAGCTCTGCGACCCTGAGGGCGGGGCTTGCCAGGGCAGATCACTGGCAATGGTTCCGTGTGACCCACCGCCAAACACTATTAGCTCCGTCTGGCTCAGCGGCTCAGACTGGGGCCCTAGACAACGGCCAAAGTTCTCTGCACTCCCGCTCAGGCCTTCCCCAGGGCAGTTCAACTCAGTGCCAAGTCCAAGGACATCAAAACAGTTCACAGGTAAGGCCTTTCTGGTTTGCAGTCTCGCTGCTACTGAACTTACAGTTGTGGGCGGGTTTAGACGGATTGAACACACGCGACCACTTGCCGGTTTTCCACTGTTTTAGTCCTCCTCTTGGGGTCCAGAAGTCTCTCGCTGACTCCCTGTATCCTCATAGGAGTGATGCGAGGCAGTTCCCACCAGGCAGAGATGCCTGGAGTCCTATCTCCCCAGACTCACGGTGCCCAGATGCAAGGAAGCTGTTACTCGGCTGCCATCTTGCTCCGCCTCTCTCAAATGAAGTATATTTTATAAATATTTAATACTTATGCTCTCTTTCATGTTTACATGAATGGAGCTGGAACATATTCTTCTTAGTGAAGTATCTCAAGAATGGAAGAAAAAGTATCCAATCCGAGCCTGGTATTTTAAATGATGAGATTGAGTTAAATATGTGATTTCCAGAGTGCCTGCGCAAATGTAACGGGGGTAACTCTGAGCTTTCTTCAGTATTTTCAGATTAACAGAAAATTACCTTTATCTTAGGAAGCTGAGGTAGAAGGATCAGTTGAGCCGAGGAGCTCGAGGTTGCCGTGTACTATGATAGGGCCACTGTACTCCAGCTTGTGATATTTGACGTGACCTCCGGTTAAAGTTGCAATGGAAGTTCTAAACCATTGCTGAAACTACAGCTGTATCTCCTGTCATCTTCTTGACAGATGCTCACAGCCTGGCTCGTCAGGACAGGGTTGTGTCTGTCCCTGCCCTCAGGGATACTGAGTAACCCTCCTGGCACCGTACAGCTCATTATCTGCAAAGCCAGGACCCAGTGATCTGCCTGCCGTGCTCAGTCCAGTCACCCCGCATCTCTCCCGGGCCCCCAGCTGCCCTTCCTCCTCTAATTGTATCAAAGGAGCATATACAAAAGGCTTAAGACAACAGAAGGCAAGGTCATGGCCCCAGGTGGACCCCAGCTCAGACACCATGCTTTTTACTTCCCCCATCGGCAGTGCCTGGTGGTCAGGGACAGGTGGGAAGCAAAGTGGACCTTCAAGCTGGACGTTCAGGACAGAGTCTGCCAGTAGGTTATGGTGGCAAGGGTCCGTGAGGTGCTGGCCACCTGATGCCAGGGAGGTGGGAGTGGCAGCTTCTGGCTCATTCTCAGAGGAGCCTAGAATCAAAAGTGTTCAGCAGAACCCCCACTGAACCGTAGTCATTCCCAGGGATATTTCAAGGAAATCTTTTCATCTATGTGAGAAACATATGAAGTGGTTCAAGTGTGAAACTCCAATTTCCTAAGATTGACAAGCTAAGTGTAGTAATGATGTCATGGTAACCAATATGTTTTCAAAGTTTTCCTGAAACTAACTAGTCCCACGCACTTCAAGAAGTTGGTAAATATGATTATCATCATTTTATAAAATTGGAAATACAGTGTCTGCAATCACAGCCACCCACAAGCGAAGCCGGAGCTGGAGGTTCTGGTCCCAGCCCTCCCACAATCTCTCTGTGGATTCTGGACCCATCGGTCTCTCCCGGGCCTCAGTGTCTTCCCTGCCAAATCCAGGAGCACAGACGTACGGTCCAGCCCTGCTCTGATAGACTCAGGCTTATCCCTCTGGGAGTGAGAAGACAGCCCCGTCCTGGTATCCTGGCCTCCCATCCTGGCCTCTTTGCCAGGTTTGAGTCTGGGGTGACCCACCTCCTCCAACAGGAGAGTCTCTCCCCACTTTGAAGAGAATCAAGGTGTCCTTTTTCTCTCTTTAGCTGGAACCAGTGGGCCATAAGACGACCTCCAACAACTTCACCCACAGCCGAGCCAAACTCAAGTGCCCCTCTCCTGTGAGTACAAAGTGTCCCAGGGCAAGCTTTATCAGTGCTCCCCACCCACTGCCATGCTCTCAAACCTCACGTCTTCACTGCCACTGAATTCTCCACTCCTCAGGGCATGGGCAGCCAGGGAGGCCACGAGGAGCCCTGGCCAGGGGTATTGAATCACCTGTCACTTCTGAGGGCTCTGAGGCACTCTCGCTCTTGAACATGTGTCCAGGGGCTCTCCCATACCAGGCACTGTACTCCTTTGTACCAGGAGATCAGGGACAAAGACCATTAAGACCTAGTGTATGTTCCCGGAGCCTAACTCCTCTTCCTCCTCACCACACCCTCGGCCCTCTCCTGGCCCACGGACAGAGACTCCGACTCCTCTCCCCAGCTACCCTGCCCCCTTCCCATCCACCCAGCGCTTGCTAGCAGATCCAGATCGGCCTTCCTGGAAAGTAACTTGTCTTATCAAGGTTGCTTGAAATCCTCACCTAGTCCCCACTGCCTCCTGACCAGAGCCCAGACAGGGGGTTCACCTCCTTCTATGATGCACTCTACACTCCCAGCAGAGGAATCTACTCCCCAGATAAGCCCCCCAACTGCCCACCTCTGCGCTCTCACTCTGCCATCTGCTCCACCTAGGCCAGTGGTTCTCAACCTTCCTAATGCCGCAGCCCTTTAATACAGTTCCTGTGGGTCGCCACCCACAGGTTGAGAACTGCTGACCTGGGGGCTCCTCTCCCACCTGCCCAGGAGAACATGAGCCTTGTCCAGGCCCAGATGAAAGCCCCACTGGGCTACAGCTCCACTCTCCCTGCCTTTCCTTCCTGCCTCCAGACGCACTGCTGTCGGGCCCCCTTCTCTCTCTGTGCCTCTCCCTAGACAGACCGCATTCTATTTTGTGATGTGATTGTTTGCCCACACATTCCCCTCTCCCTACTGGGCAATGAGAGAAGCTATCACATCTTAACTCTCATCATAGGTAGGTACTCATCACAGCTCCTGGCACGGGCTGGACACAGCAGGCACTCAGTTAAGGGTCCCAGAGAGAAAGGAGAGAGATGGAAGGAGGGAAGGAACCCGGGGAACCAATCTCCCTTCCCATTTTTTGATTCTTTTAATCTACTACAAAACCAGCTGTCCTTCCACACTGACCTTCACTGACCCATGGGTGTTCCTGGATGAGACAGAGGGTCACCCATCAGTTCCCATCATCAGATTTAATGGGAAGGGAGATTCTGGTGAGAAACCAAAGGGAGGTTATAGCCAGGAGTGGACCACCTCATGGCTCTGACCCGTGTAGATGCCCATCCTTGTACAGAAGGTTTGGACCTGGTGCAAAGGAAGGAGCTTTACAAAAGGGAAGTGCTGTGAAAACATGCGAGGTTATTGTGCTCTCTCAGGGCTGGGGACTCAGCGCTTCTCAGTGAGGCAGGCAGACAGAGGGATGGTTCACGAGGGCCCTTCACCTCTAACCCTTCTCTCCTCCTCCACAGGAGAGCCCTTACCTCTACACTCTGCAGAACAGTCAGCTACTCCCAGACCAGGCCGAAAAAGGCCCCAAGACTTCCTACTGGGCTGTGCCAGTGGCAGCAGGAGCTGGCCTTGTGTTGGGTGTGGTCGGGACAATGGTCTGGAAGGGCATACGAGGTTGTCGGAGGGAAGCTCCTCAGTGAGGCTGCAGGCGTCCAGACCTGGTGTGTGGTCCCCAGCTGCTCCTGGGCACCATGACAGATGTGCTTCAACACCTGGTAATATAGGAAGCCAAAGGGACAGTCACAACTTCTCAGTTCCCAGGCTACTTCCAGGCCTGTGCTTAAATCTAAATAAAATCCAGGGCGGCACCTGTGGCTCAAGGAGTAGGGTGCTGGCCCCATACACCTGGGGTGGTAGGTTCAAACCCGGCCCCGGTCAAAATTACAATAAATAAATAAATAAATAAATAAATAAAATCCAAAGTCATTTTATTCTTGGGTTAGCCTGCTTGAAGCACTCACCTTCCATCTACAGCACAGACGTGCGAGCCTTGTGTGACCTCCCTCCCACAAAGCTGCCCGAGCCATGGCAGACCAGAGCCCAGATTGGGCGTCAGGCTCCATCCCTGCACCATCATGGGCCTGGCCTCAGCCACCAAACCCACTGTTTCCAAGGCAGGAAAAATTCTGGTCACCACCAGGTGCTGGCTGGAATTCTGGAGCTGGTCGGCCACCACTCAGCACAGTCCAATTCATACCCGCTAATACCTGCTTTGTACCCAGGACCATGCAGAGCACTGTGCATGTCACGGCCTGGCCAAGGTGACAAATGCTTTCAGTGAACTAGAAGCATGTGACAGTGTGTAATTAAGTACTGGGACCCCAGCAAATGACTGTGTCTGATTGCTTTAGACAAGAGGGGAGGTTGTGGGGAAAGTTTCCTAGAAGAGAAAAATTTTGACATGTCATTTAAAAAAATAAAAAAAGATTGGAACATGAATACCTCTTTTATCCTCAACCAGATTTTCTCAAGGTGCTCTATCTAGGAAAGAAGTCCTATTTCTAAATTACCAAGTTTCTGAGAGAAAGCTAGAGAGAATCTGAAAATACAAGCTGCTCAGTCATTTGGCCCCTACAAGGAGCAAGGCCCTGAGCCTCACACTGGCCATGTCTTTCATTCTGCATAAAATCCTGGGAAGGGGGTGATGAAAAGTTTTGAAAATAGAAATGGTAGTTGCATAACATTGTGAATGCTTTAAATGCAACTGAGTTGTTCACTTGGAGAGGATTAATTGTGCACAAATATCGTGTGAATTTTACCCCCAATAAAAACAGATTCCAGGGAGGTAGCCGTCATCAGCTGGAATCCCAGGTATACCACTTAAATTGTGTGGCCTTTGGAGCCAACCGCTGTACCAGTCTGAGCCCCTGCTGCTCAGATTCCTCACCTATAAAATTGGAGTAAGAGTATGCGTTTTCCCTGTCCTCAAAGCAAAAATAAGAAGCTATGTATAAAAGCGCTCTCTAACTTTATAATACTCACAAATGAAAATGGTTTGGTTTTTCCTCTGTAAAAGACTGAGATAGGGCCTGGACTATTGAGGAATAAGACAGACCTATAGGTCTGGGGATTTGGGGTAGAACGGTATGGGCAAAGGCTATGTCCTTCCTCTCAGGAATACCCATCAGCTTATCTCTTTCTGATAAAACAGAACAGAGAACCCAGAGACCCTACACGCCGTTCTGCTGTTCTGCCGGCCTCAATATTTGTTGTACAATGGGAACAACATGCCTTCCCTCACTTCTTCCCGTGTACTGAAAAACGGGGTGACGGAATCACACATCCCAGCTCGCTCCTGGATTAAGACAGTGTAACAATAAACATAATCCATTAAATTCAAGAGTTCATCCCTTCTCCCCTTTTTTTTCCTTTTTTAGTCCTGCAAGCTTCGATTCCTCCATTAGCTTCTACTTGTGGGAATTCATAACTATAAGACTACCCTCCCTTGGGTTGGAGATTGAAATTTACAATTACATAATTCAGAATGAAAAAAAATTTTTTTAATTTCCAATCAATATAAGAGTCCACATTGCACTGGTAGGGTAGAGCCTAAGTTGTAGCTATGTCCCTCACACAGGAGGCATGCCATACACCCGCAGAATGTTCCCCCAGGAAGGAGCCTGCCAGCCCCCTCTTCCTTTCTCCCCTTGGTGGATTCAGTTGAGTTTTTCTCTCATGTGAGCATGTTGCAGGATGAAGAAGTAACAAAGTGGTCCCAGGCCGGTTAACCAAGAACACTTGGCACAGAGAAATCCTCTATGGAGGGACACAACCAACCTCAAGCTGGGCCCAAATTCCTACCAACCATATGCCAAAAAAACAAACCTTTAAAATACGTAAGAAGCCCCACTTGAAACTGGTGGTATTAAATGCATACTGGCTACACACCATGTTCTTTTCCTTAAGGAAAACGTTCGGTCCAGTTAGGACGACACCCACAGCCATACCATGAACAAAGCCATCAAATCCTGAGCAAGCAACACTCAGCGACACAACCTACTGAGGCTTCTGAACTCAGCAAAGAAGGATTAGGTCAAAAGCCTTCATGAAAGACGTGGAGCTTTAATAGAGTATTGAAAGAGGAGAGATGGTTTGGTTAGAGGCAAAAAGGAATGGAGTTGTTGAGACTGGGAAAACTTCATCTAGATGGAGCGGTGCCTATAGCTCAAAGGAGTAGGGCGCTGGCCCCATATACCAGAGGTGGTGGGTTCAAACCTGGCCCCAGCCAAAAACTGCAAAAAAAAAAAAAAAAAACTTCATCTAGATGGAGTTTTATGGAACAATGAAATGCAGGAAAATTAAAAAAAAAAAAAGAAAAGAAAAGCAAAAATGCAGGAAAATGAGGATACATGGGCCAGAGAGGTGTATTAGGGGACATGATGGAATGGACAAGGAGTTAATAGTGATTGCACTGTTACAATGGTTGTCATATTACACTACATTCGATTGGGGAATAGAGATGTTACTGGGAAAAGCTTAGTACAAAGAAAACACTAATAAAAGTTGACATAGTTAGAGTGCTTGCACAATAATAAAACTTCACACCCCTCTAATACTATCCCCTTTTATAGAAAAGGAAACCAAGACTCAGAAAAGAGGTAATTGGCCCAGAGTTACACTTTCATTGCATAATGGGACAGTTATCCAAATGAATGATAGAGTCCAGGGTAGTTGAAGAACCCAAGAATACAAAACATGTAAGCATATGTTGTTCACAACTGCTTCCAGCAATGAATTAGGCCAAAACTGCTAATAAATGCAATGTACGATAAAAATCTAGCAAAGTGGATATTATCTTCAGAATGCATAAGGGCACCATTATTCTCTGGTTTGGATTCTCCACCATCTCTAATTAATCATCTATGATTTCAAAAATTAACTACCAGGACCAAGATTTATTTTGCTAGCATGTTGGTGAAGTCATAGCAGATAGTAAGTCTTTTCCTTGTAGGAATCAGACATAACAATTGGTAACATTTTCTGTAACAATAGTATCAAAGAAAAACTATGTTAGAAAGATTAAAGACAAAAGGAATTTAAAACATGAGATAGGAACAAAGAATTTTTTAAAAATAAACTCAGATTTGTGAAAGAACTAAGAACCAAATAGAATGTCTAGAAATGAAATATCAGAGAACCCATATTTTGGGGGGTGTTTACTATATGCCAGGTACCATTTTGAGCAGTAAGTCTATATTATTCATTGATTCTCATAAAAGCCCAGTAAAGTAGGTGCTATTATTATCCTGACCTTACAGAGAAACTGAAGCAGGTTCTGTGTCTTTCTAATTTTTTTGGTAAGAATTAAATAAAACAGGGGAGGGAGCAGGGAGGCCAGGTACTCTTATATACCTCATGGGTAGGTGCTGTGTCCCCCACTACTGCCAGCGGACCTGGGCAGAGCCCACAGACCCAGCAACTGCTTCCAAAGCCTGGGTTTCTCCCCCACCCCCAGCCACACTTCCCAGGGGACCTGGGAGGAACATGTGCCCTCAGTGCCTGTCACCTGCCATCTGCACAGTGCAGCCACTGCCAAATCCACCTGGGAAGCCCCACCGTAGATGGACCTGTGTGGGGTGAATGCCAACATAGCCACTCACACTGGACCTGGGTAGACTGTCCCACCGCAGGCTGGCCTGCCACAGTGGTCCTATGACAACAATAGGGAAACAGTGAGAACACAGAGTTGCAATCTTAGAGGCTCACAGGCAAATCAAGAACCCAATTACAGGCCAGGCGTGGTGGTTCACGCCTGTAATCCTAGCAGTCTGGGAGGCCCAGGTGGGTGGATTGCCCTGAGCTCAGAGGTTCAAGACCAGCCTTAGCCAGAGTGAGACCCCATCTCTACAATAAAGAAAACTGGGCATTGTGGTGGGCACCTGTAGTCCCAGCTACTTGGGAGGCTGAGGCAAGAGAATCACTTCAGCCCAAGAGTTGGAAGTTGTTGTGAGCTATGATGCCACAGCACTGTACAGAGGGCCACAAAGTGAGACTTTGTCTCAATAAAAAATAAAGACAAACAAACAAAAAACTCAATTACCATAACTACAAAGATTCCATCTTTTTTTGTGGCTGAATAGTGCTCCATGGTATACATATGCCATGGTTTGTTAATCCATTCATGGGTTGATAGGTATTGGGTGACAATTGGTGAGATCTCACCTAACCTAATGTGCACACTGTTAAGGTGTTCAGGACACACCTAGGGTGAAGGGCTCAACTATAGCTCAAAGTTTACCTTGGAAGTGAAAGCAATGTAACCTAAAACATTTGTACCTTCATATTAACTTGAAATTGAAAAATAGTAGTAATAACTACAAAGAAAATAAAATACCTGGGAGAATACTTAACCTAGGAGGTGAAAGATCTCTCTCTACAAAGAGAACAACAAAATACCGATGAAAGAAATCATAGATGACACAAACAAATGAAAAAATATTCCATGCTCATGGATTAGAAGAATCAGTATTATTAAAATGAACATATTATTCAAAATGATTTACAGATTCAAAGTAATTCCCATCAAAATACCAATCTCATTTTTCACAAATCTAAAAAAAAATCCTAAATGCCATATGGAACCCAAAAGAACCTGAATAGTCAAAGCAATCCTAAGCAAAAAGAACAAATTTGGAGGCATCACAATACCTGGCTTTAAATTATACTACAAGACTATAAGTAACCAAAACAGCATGGTACTGGTATAAAGGTAGACCAGTGGAAAAAACTAGAGAACTCAGAAATAAAAACCAGATAGCTAAAACCACTAATTTTTGATAAATCAGAGAAAAACATACACTAAAGAAAGAATTTCGTATTCAATAAAGGGCACTGGGGAAACTGGATAGCCACACACCTAAGAATAAAAGTGGACCCTATCTCACCTTACAAAAAAATTAACTCAAGATGGATTAAAGACTTTCATGTAAGACCTGAAACCACAAAAATTTTAGAAGAAAACATAGGAAAAACTCTCCTGGACATTGGCCACAGGAAATAATTTATGACCAAGACCCCAAAAACAAATACATCAACAAGAAAAATAAATAAATGGGACTTGATTAAACTACAAATTGTCTGCATAGTGAAGGAAACAATCAACAGACAACCTATAAAATGGGAGAAAATGTTCACAAACTATATATTCAACCAAGAGCTAATATCCAGAAATCTACAAAAAGCTCAAGTCAGCAAGAAAAAAACAACTCCATCAAAAAGTGAACAAAAGATATAAATAGATTTCAAAAGAAGATAGACAAATGGCCAAGCATATGAAAAAATGCTCAACATCACTAATCATCATGGAAATGCAAATTTAAACCACATTGAGACACCCCTAAAGGGAATGCTTACACACGGCTGGTGGTAACGTAAACTAGTACAGCCTGTCTGGAAAACAGTATGGACATTCCTCAAGGAACCAAAAGTGGACCTACCATTCAATCCAGCAATCCCACTAAATGGATATCTACCCAAAGGAAAAGAGGTCATTTTCTAAAAAGGACACCTGCATGGTGGTGCCTGTGGCTCAAAGGAGTAGGGCGCTGGCCCCATATGCTGGAGGTGGCGGGTTCAAGCCCAGCTCCGGCCAAAAACTGCAAAAAAAAAAAAAAAGAAAAGAAAAGAAAGGGGTGGCGCCTGTGGCTCAGTCGGTAAGGCGCCAGCCCCATATACCGAGGGTGGCGGGTTCAAACCCAGCCCCGGCCAAACCACAACCAAAAAATAGCCGGGTGTTGTGGCGGGCACCTGTAGTCCCAGCTACTCGGGAGGCTGAGGCAAGAGAATCGCGTAAGCCCAGGAGTTGGAGGTTGCTGTGAGCTGTGTGAGGCCACGGCGCTCTACCGAGGGCCATAAAGTGAGACTCTGTCTCTACAAAAAAAAAGAAAAAAAGAAAAGACACCTGCACCCAAATGTTCTTCTCAGTACAATAGATAATTGCTAAGATATGGAATCAACCTAAGTGCCCATCAACTTATGAGTAGATAAAGATGATGTGTATACATACACAAGGTACAAAAAAATACACAAAAAATGTATAAACATTTTAAGAAAGGAAAATACTGTTTAAAGTGTAATAATCAAGTCACATTAGACTTGTGCGATTACGAGAGGTGCTCAACGTGACTTGTATTCCTCTTTTATTGTCAATATATATTGAGTATTACAATTTTAATACAGCTTTTTCCTTTCCTAAAATGCATACAATTTTTTGGCACCCTCTGTATACCAGGGAGTACTACTCTGACATAAAAAAAAGAATGCAATAATGTCTTTTGCTGCAACATGAGATACAACTGGAGACCATTATCCTAAGCAAAATATTTCAGGAATGAAAAAACAAATACCACATGTTCTCACTGACAAGTGGGAGCTAAGCAAGGGATATATATCATCATAAAGCAGTGTGATGGACATTGGGAACTAAGACCAGGGAAGGGTAGGAGAGGGGTAAGGAATAAAAATCTACCTATCGGGCCGGGCGCAGTGGCTCACGCCTGTAATCCCAGCACTGTGGGAGGCTGAGGAGGGAGAATCGCTTGAGCTCAGGAGTTCGAGACTCGCCTGAGCGACAGTGAGACCCTGACTCGTGAAAAAAATGGAGAAACCCAGCCGGGCCCCGTGGCGAGCGCCTGTAATCCCAGCGGCTTCCAGAGGCTGAGGCAGCGGGGTGCCCGCAGCCCGGGTCTGAGGTTGCGGTGAGCTACCACGCCCACTGCACTCTGCTCAGGGGCATAGGGTGGGACCCTGTCTCAACAACAACAACAAAAAAAAGTAAAGAAATAAAAAATAAGCAACAAAATAAAAAAAAAAATCTACCTATCGGGTACGAGGTATTCTGGTGATGGGTACGCTGAAAGCTCCGACTTCAGCATTATTTATACACTTCATCCATGTAACAAAAAACAATTGGATCCCCTAAATCTACTGAAATTTAAAAAATAATTAAATGAGATAAAAACAATTGTTACAGAAATAGGTATTCAATAGTTAGATCTTACCCCGCTTCCAACATCAGTATTAATTCCAATACTATATGATTGAGGGGCTTTGTAAAACATTCATAATAATTAAAATATACTTGGCACCCTACAGTTTACAAAGCACTTTAGTATGTTGTTATTTGATCTACACCACAAACTTGTAAATAAGCAAAGTATAGACACCTCCCCTTATTCACAGGGGATACATTCCAAGACCTCCTGAAACCTCAGACCTGTATATACTCCACAAACACAGTACTGAACCCTGGGTATACTATGACTTTTCTTATCTATACATACCTATCATAAAGTTTGATATGTAAATTAGGCACAATAAGAGATTGCCAATAACTAATAATAAAACGATTCTACTGTAATAAAAGTTACATGAATGTGGTCTCTTACTGTACCCAACTTTCTTTGCCTTTTAATGATAAGAGATGATACAGTGTGTACATGACATTGTATCATCTGTAGGCTGTAGACATTGTGATATAGCACTAAGCCAACTCTGACCTTAAGTAACTAAAACCATGGAAACTGAAACCATAGATGAGAGGGGATTGCTGTATTATTAAGAAAAAACATCCCAAAGTTGAAAATGAATAACCATTTATCATGTCAATGTTGTCGTTTAATAAGTTCCTCTAAGAACACTTAGTTATCTAGGATGCACCTGGGTTTGGCTTAGCTGTTTACTACTATTTAATTAGAGCTCAGACCCTACAAAGTTATATCGACTTGTGGATTTCTGACTGCCAAAAAAGATAACCTCAAGGTTATAGTTTTATGGCCCAACAGGGCATTGACCAGTTTTGTATCTCTTAACAAAATGTTTCAGCTTGCCAGGGTTCAGCAAAGGGAAGCCGGACAATTGTGTACCCCTGAATCTCTGTGCAATGTTCACAGGACTCATCACTAAGCTCGTTCAGCTGTTCTGGCAACAGACACTGTGACATACCAATGGCCTCTCTGCCCTCCTCGTGAGGCTCAGAGTCCAACTCTATTGGGCCCTGGCTGCATCATTCAGGAACAAGCATGCTATAATTTCACATCGTTCTGGGGGAACGGGCACAGAAAAGGAAGTGAGGAGGATGGAAGGATGGCATGGGGAGGGGAGGGGAGTAACCCCTAAATATCCCATATAGACAGTGTTTTAGTCATTTGAATCTCATTCTTTATGATTAATTAAAATCTCAAGCACAATCAGGCTCAATGATTGAAGAACCCACACTGCCTGGGAGCAAAATGGGATTCTAATCCTGAGTCATTAGAAATGACCCTAGTTCTTCAACCATAAGGCTGATGACTACCCAAAGGCTGTGGATTAGATGAGCAAATGTATGAAAGGGTCTGGCACAGAGCAGGTGCTATACTTATCCTCATTCCCTGCCTGCTCTCATGGGCTGAAAGTGTGTCCATTAGGCCTGCTGGCCCCACCCTCACAGTGCATTGCCTATCATAGTTCTCCATACGTTTTTAACCTTAGCCTATAATAAAATTACTGGCCTACGTTTCTAGCAAAGGCGTGGCCTTGTGCAAAGTCCCATCTGTTGGATGGAACTGAGGCAGCAGGAACCCCGGGTCCCACTTTCAGGGTGGGCAGGGTGGATACACGCAGGCCTCTGACTGTTCTCTTCTGAGCATTGCTAAAATTCAATTTTAAATCATATCCTTACTAAAGTCCCAGCAGGCCAATGAAAGAGGCCAATGGTTCAGCTTCCACGTGCATTTTGGGTGGGCCCTGAACTTGGGGAGCACCTCAAGGTCTAGGAATAAAGAGAAAGCAGGCTCCTGTCACCCAATCATCCTGAGATGCAGCTGCCTTCTCTCCCCACTCTTCCCAGGGGACTTTGAAATACAACTATGTGAAGTTCAGTTTGAGGTTAGGTTTACATCTGAACTTGATTTCAAAGGTGGCAATGGGGCAATGCACTGCCAGCTGGAGCAAGTCTCCCAAGCTAGCCCCTGCCAGGACCAGCCCATCCTAGCCTGGACCTAGGGCTAGCTGCATAATTTGCAGGGTCCAGTGCAAAATTAAAATACAGGGCCCTTTGTTGACAGATGATTAAATATTTTAAGACAGCGACAGCAGAGCATTAAACAAGCACAAGGCCCTTCTGAACAGGTCACACACCCATGAACACACAGGTCACACACCCATGAACACACAGGTCACACACCCATGAAGCTGACTCTGCCTAGACCATATAGTGCTCTGTGCTCTTCACAGTCTGAGTTACAGGCCATCAGAGTACCTCTGACCCCTGACTGTGGGCAGAAAAGGGGAGGAGGATGAGGGGTGTCAATTACCTAGAGAGGACAGTGCCCCAGGCCCTGCAGCAGAGGCCAGGATGCTCTGCCCAGAAGGGAGGTCTGCAGGGCAGCTGGGTTTTTTCCACTTGCTGGGAAAACAACTCAGAGCGTATCTCCTGTGACCAGCAGATCGATGATAACGTCATTATGTGAGAAGGCTCAATTATGACCTTTTTATCCAGTTCTATTTTTGTAACTCATTTTATATAGGAGGGCACATGATTGGGATCTCTTCTGGTCTGAAATCCCCTGGGGAGACAGTGAACATAAGCAGTTTCCCAAATTGTCCCCAAGGAAGCCCTCCTTCCAGATGGCACTACAGGCGCCTGTGAAACCAACCCCACTGATGTGCCAACCTGACTTGTACGTCGTGAGGCTGCTGTGAGAACTCGGGAGGGCAGGGCTTGCCTGGCGCACAGTGCACGCTCAGGAAATGTGGATATTATTAGTGCTATTCATATGAGCTCCTCAGTCTTCATATCTTACTTGATTACTTCTCTTGTTTTGCCAAATGCTTATTTATTCAATGCTGTCTTCCTGAGTTAATGACTTACGTTGTTCCTATGCCAGTAACACTTTTACCAACGTGCACACCCATCCTCCTAGTGAAGTGGTTAGGCCTCCTTATGCTGTGCCCTGCATAGGTCATGAGGAAACACAAATAGGGAAGACACAGGTCTGCCTCCGAGGGGCCGCAGGCTGCAATGGAGACCTCCCCTTTGGTGATGTACATGTACCAGCAAAAAATGTGAGTGTGTACATCCAATGTAAAGATATGTATTTATAGATGCTATATATAGCCATCCCTCAGTATCCATGGAGAATTGGTTCCAGGATCTACCTTGGGCACCAAAATCAAGTGCCCAAATTCCTGATATAAAATGGCATAGTATTTATGTATAACCCACGCAAATCCTTCCATGTACTTTAAATCAGCTCTAGATTACTTATAATACCTAACACAGTGTAAATGCTATGTAAGTAGTTGATATACTATACTGTTTAGAAAATGACTGTCAATACAAAGCAAGTACATGTTCAGCACAGATGCAATTTTTTCCAAATATTTTCAGTTCCAGGTAGGATGCAGAATCCAGGGGAATAGAGAACTTGGGTATGTATTTATTACTGCATTAACATACTATATAAATCACAAAGTGATCACAAAGATAGACATTTTTTAAGAACAAGATAAAGGCAAAATAAACATTTTACTCTTGTTAAAATTTTTAATATTTTGAGGGAGAGTTTTTTTTTGAGGGAGAGTATTTTGATCTAATATGTTTCATTATTTTTTAAATCTTGATTTAAAACTTGATTAGTTTTACTTCTAAATTTTATCTCAAAGATGGGCACAGCTGGAAAGATTCTTACAAAGATGGGTGACTCCACAGGGAAGATGCACTGTTCGTTGTGTCAATTCAGTCACAATTGTCATTCAGCCATATGAAGACTTTTTTTGGAAATGTCAATAATAAATTACCCTTCTCTTTAATGTCAATCTTTTTTTTTTTTTTCTAGAGGAGGAGCACACTAACTGAAAGGTGGTCCAACACCCCAGTGATCTTCATTTCGAAATTTTAAAAGTTTTAAAAATCTACTTCCCAAGGTTTCTTCTAATGGGCACAGATAGGAAAGTTTCTTTAGAGATTGGAGCTTGTCATTTTCAGCTTCGGCATCACATAACAGTAAAATATTTCCAAACATGTTTTCAAAAGCCAGCTTGTTCCCCAGCCTTCGTTTTTAAAATACCATCTTTTTTTTCTGTTTTGTTTTGTTTTTGAAACAGAGTCTCACTGTCACCCTGGGTAGAATGCCATCGCATCATAGCTCACAGCTCACTCTTGGGCTCAAGCGATCTCTTTGCCTCAGCCTCCTAAGTAGCTGGGACTACAGGCACGGGACACTATACCCGGCTAGTTTTCCTATTTTTAGTAGAGACAGGGTCTTGCTCTTGCTCAGGCTGGTCTCAAACTTCTGGTTCAGGTGATCCACGCTCCTTGGCCTCTCAGAGTGCAGGATTACAGGTGTAAGCCACCACACCCAGCCCTAAAAAAATCACCTTTTAAAATTTGCTCCACACAGCACACTACTTTTATTTTTATTTTATTTTTCCCAAGTAGCTGGGACTACAGGTGCCTGCCACAACACCCAGCTATTTTTTTTGTCGTAGTTGTCATTGTTGTTTGGCAGGCCCGGGCTGGGTTCAAACCCACCAGCTCCAGTGTTTGTGGCTGCCACCCTAGCCACTGAGCTACAGGTGCTGAGTCTGCACATTACTTTTAAAAAACAACTATTTCTTCTCCTTTACTATTTTTCTAAAATATGTGTGAGGTAACATTTCTGAAAACCAGTTGTCACCCCAAAAAAAGTTCAGCAAATTTGAAATAGTTTGTCTATTGATCAAAAAATACATAATTCATCTTCAAGCTCAGTGGCTCTTATAAGCACATTGTCAAAATACTTTTACAGTGACACTCATCTCATTACAAAATGTCAAGAATTCTCTTACGCGTGAAAGTTTTGTTTTTGTAACTATTACCACATTGATGATATTCTATCACAGATTATACACCTCTGGCTTTGCTGGAATAGCTCACCAAGAAATGGATACAGCAAAAGAGTTTCATCATAGTGCTATGTTTGTATTTTTATCCAGGAATCTTTTTATCTAGTCAAAACAGTAACTTTGTGAATGTGGATGATCTACGATTTTTTCAAAAGCATTGTTTTGATTAAAGAAGTAACTTTCTGTTGCAATATATCTTTGCCAATGCATTTTTTCTTTTTTAATGCTACATACACACAACAACTCTATGTAAATTTCATAACTGAAACAATCCAACAAATAGTATGGTAAGACCTTTTTTTACAGCTTTTTTTTACAGGTATTTTATCCAGCTGCCCAACGCTTCATAATTTGTTCAATACCTGGGAATGTTTTCTCTGCATCTTTCAACGGTGTGTACAGACAGTTGTCTATTCCTTTTGCTGCTGTGTGATTTCTCTTGTTTTATTTTAGTTATTATGGCATGTGGCTCCTTGCCTCTACTAGTTAGAAACCTTAACAAAAAAAAAAAAAGAGGAGAAGAAAGAAAGAAAAAGAAATGAAAGCCTGTAAACATTTGTCATTAAGTTTCATGAAATTTTATGAGGTGTTGAATTCAGAACCCTGTGATTTCAAAAATTGCTTTTAAAAAGCATAGTCGTTTGTCAGCATGCAGTGAATGCTTAGTTTTTAAATGTCTTTGCTAACCCATGTGGCTTCGTGGCATTAGCTTATATCTGAATACACCACTCACTTGCACTTAGGGAGTTTATTATCACTAGGGTGAGGTGCATATAAATCCATATTTAATACAGACTTATTAATAATTTCCATGTTGTGTTTTCATGTCAGGTCTGATTGGATCATCATCGTTTTTTATCTCATAACGTGGCTCTGAAGAGTCCTTACTCTCTGAGGACTATCAGCTCTGCATTTCTCTTGCTGCTGTAATTTATGGGAAGTATTATCAGGCAGATCTCAAATCCTGGTTTTTCTGCTTGCTAACTCCAGAACCTTGAATGACAATCGTCACAGCACATTAGAAGTGAACGGGTAAGGAGAGGGCCGCTTTCGGCCCCTCTGTGCTGTGTCCACTCTCAGGAAATCGCCCATATGGTATGTAACAGGCATGTGAGCACGAGGGCCCAGGCACAAATGTAACCTCAGGAGAGTGAACTTCTTTCTACTGGATCATCCTACGTACTCTGGATAGGTTCTCCACAGAGATGTATTGTGGCCGGGGAGCAGTCTCTCAAAGTAGCACAGCCATGGCTGTGATCCAGCATTCCAACCCTCCAGCAGCACAAGGTGTCTTCCTAGATGAGAGGACACCCAGAGTCCTGTCCTCTGGACTCTGGTGAACTGGGCATCCTCAGGGGAATGTCCCTGGCAGGAAGACAAGCAGGTATCATCTGTCCTCAGTAGTGGCCACAAAGAGTTGAGAACTTCTGAGCTAGACCTGTAAACAAAGGCAGTGACTTCTGCAATAAAGCTACAGACAAGGGCCTGTGAGAGAAAAGAAGGAGAAACCCAATGTCTTCAGAGGGCAGGCGATGGAAACTGAGCACAGCTTTGAAAAAAAGGGTGAAATTTCAGCAAGAGTGAGAATAAACAACCAGGGCAGAGGTTATGGCACAGACCAGGGGGTGACTGGCAAAACGTATGGGGAACACCAAATTATTCAGAGCTAATCAGAAGGAGCAGGGGTGGAACTGGCTTCTGTTGAGGACCTGGGTAGGATACATCCACCGCATATTAACATTGTACTATATTTTCTTAAGAGAGTTGGGATGTTTTATTTCCTTGGCAAGAAATGGTGCTGGGGTGTAGGAGACACCTGAAAAGAAACACCTTGGTACTAAGGGATTGGGGATGGGATTTAACATCATTTGGCATCATTGGCTCTCCTGAGATGCATGAGAGGACAGGAGAATGTACATCATTGGTTAGCAGTCTCCACACCTGGGTTAGGTGGCCCCGGATCACTTCTATAAAATAGCTGGGGAGGAGTCAGCGGGGCTCCTCCTTCGGCTCTGCTTCTTGCTGGGAGGATGTCTGATCGGTGCTCTCCTGCCAAGACCGCTGCTGAGAGATTGCTGTTGAGATGCTCACTCCTACTAATATTGACTGTGACTTTTTTTTTTTTTTGCAGTTTTTGGCCAGGGCTGGGCTTGAACTCGCCACCTCCGGCATATGGGGCCAGCGCCCTACTCCTTTGAGCCACAGGTGCTGCCTCTGACTGTGACTTCTAAGGTGCTTCACCGAGACCTAAACGAGGCCTACCTGGGGTAAGCTGGCCAAGCGGCCCATGTCCAGACAGTTGAGTGGGCCGGGGCTGGAGGCCTAGCATCCCGGCTCCAGTGAGGCCCTGGGTCAGGGTCAGAGACATGGCATCACTGGCCCCGACACTGGGGTCTGGGAAATGGTGAAGAAGCTTGAAAACCATGCGAAAAGACCTGGCCTTAGTCCAGAATGCCCCTGGCAGGATCTTGCGGGCAGAGATGTGGCATGATTCGCTATCTCCCACAGCATTGCTGAGGAGACCCTGAAAGGCAGATTACTGGGCCCACTCCTGATGTTCAGAATCAGAACACCTGGGAGTGCATACAGACAGCAATTTGGTTTTCAACAACCTCTCCAGCTAAAGTTCTTCCTTGCATTCATCTATCACCCCACAACCTCATCCCCACCTCCAAACGACCCGGCACACATTGACTCAGTTTGGAATCCAAAACTGAGTTCAGAGTCTGCTGGCCGGAAGGAAAACCCCCCAGGAGATGAGCTCGCCTTGTTCCTCCCTGCCTATCCCACCCTCCCACCAAGAAACCAGCAAGTGGAAGCCCAAACTGGGAACAAGGGCAATACTGTCGCCCACCCCAGCCTCCTAAGCACCTCGTGGGTGGGGGACAGGTCTGTGAAGGACAGGAGGAGAGCATATGCTCCATTCCCTAAAACCCAACACTTTCTCACCCATCCAGATCCAACTATAAATAGCACATGCTCCTCATTCTTCCTCCAGCGTCTACCAGCCAGGACCCCTGCTCCCTTTCCAGCCTCTGATTTCACTCATTATTGGCTTGCATACACACAGCTTCATTACACTGCCTGTGATAATTGTCTTCTTGGTTTTGTGTGTTTTTTTCTAAAACTGAGCAGTTTTTTACTGCTATTCTCACAGGACATTGGTAAAACTGGGAAACAGGCTGGTGCATCAGAGACCTGTCCAACTACAACCCTGGCAATGAATTTGGATCACTAATGTAGCTCACACATAGTAGGCAGAGATGGAGGGGAGAGGGAAGGCTCTGAATTAGTGTCTGTGCTGTGAGCCTAGCTGAGGAGTGGAATGCCATCCTCCCACCTCGGCTTCCCAGAGTGCTGCACTCAATGGAGTTTTATTTGATTAGTGAAAATGAAAACTATGTTTCAATTAATTATTTAACATAACTAATTACATATATATACATAGTATATGTGATTTTGATCCCTTTGTCTGAAGTTCTAATATAACAGCCATCAAGATGTTTTTATAGGGCGGCGCCTGTGGCTCAAAGGGGTAGGGTGCCGGTCCCATATGCTGGATGTGGCGGGTTCAAACCCAGCCCTGGCCAAAACCCACAAATAAATAAATAAATAAAAATAAAATAAAAGATGTTTTTATATACCAGTTACCTAAAATCAGGTGCAGGTTTACACCATTGACTCATATAGGATTGCCCAGAGCCGGGTGGAGCCATCCACCTGCCCCTAGGTGGAGAGGAGCCTAGCTTATCCTCCAAGCCAGTGTATCTACACTCATCTAGAACTGGGCCCTGGAGAGTGGGAAACCCTAGGGACTTGGAGTCACTATCGAATTTCTTAAACTTTCTGAGCCACAGTATGTTCATATGTGAAATGAGGCTAATGGTACCCCATAGGATTATTGCTAAAGACCAACGCTTAACGGACTAAAGTGCTATGTGAGGGATAGTGTTCACTTCCACTAGAGCACTGATTTTCAGCCTGTGTGTGGCGGCACACTGGTGTATGGTGAAAGGATCTTAGGTGTGCTTTGAAAAATTGTAAAGATCATTAATTGAATTATTTTTGAAAGAAGTTCAAAGCACAGTAAGTATATTATTATTTTTTTTTTTTGTAGAGACAGAGTCTCACTTTATGGCCCTCGGTAGAGTGCCGTGGCCTCACACAGCTCACAGCAACCTCCAACTCCTGGGCGTAAGCGATTCTCTTGCCTCAGCCTCCCGAGCAGGTAAATATATTATTTTTTTACTCTTTTTTTGATCAACATAATATTAGGATTATTATCCTAAATTATGTGTGTGGAAGTTTAACAACAGACTCAAATGTGCCATGAAATACAAAAGGCTAAGAAATACTGCTCTAGAGGACAAGAGAATATACCCAGATGAGGATCTTCTTAAAATGAATCAAATGGCAAAATAAGGCCTTCTTTACAAGCTTCCCAGCCCTGTTGGAAGTGACGGGTTTCTATGAAAGTGTGCAAAAGAGGGGCCCGCAGCCCAGATTACCTGTGTGGTGCAGGAGAGAAGAAACAGGTCGGCAGAGGCAGACAGGACATTGACCCTTGGCAGTTTTATTTATTTGGTCTGAAGTGAGCCCCAGAAATTCACATTCTTACCAAGCTTTCTAACCAATTCAGGTTTGGGAACTATAAATCAGTACTATTTAAGTGTGCTTCCTGAACCAATGGCATTAGTATTACATGGGAACCCACGCTTTCATTCTGGACCTACTCAGTCAGAAATTCTGGGGATGGAACTCATCATGCCCAAGTCTGAGAACCATTACCAGACCGTAGTAGAAAGATCCTTAATGGTCGCTGAGCCAGTGCAAAGGGAGTTAAGGTCAGAGTGGGAGGAACAGGAAGGGAGCAGAGTCCAGGCGGAAAACTTGAGATTGCTGCCAGGCCCAGCCCAGGTGGGTGTGGTCCCACATGGATGAGAACTGATACAAAGGGACAACAGGGTCTAGATGCCCTCTGTCCTTATGCGTCCTGCTCATTTGGGTGAGCAGGGTAAGTAGGTTGTATCCTGGTGTTCAGAGAAAGGCCAGGACCTCTGGCTTTGCTGATCTTTTAATTTCAAGATAGTTTGGCACATTGGTTACAACAGGCTGCCAACTGCAGAGTACAAAGCACCAAACACTAGTTTAAAAAGTGTTAGTCTGTGATAACACCCAAGTTTTAACAAATCTTAGGGGAAAACACTGGAGGGAAACACACCAAATTAAAGAAAGGGTGGGCTAATGTTAAATCACGGTCTTATTCAGCTGTCTAATCTTAACTCCCCTTCTTCCAGGGTACTCGTGATGACAGAAGAGGCCAGGGGCCACGTGTAGGAAGCAAAAAGGGCTGCAAGTGTGGTCATTGGCCCAGCTTGGAAGAGTTGGACCAAGTTTCCCAAACTGAGTTCTGAAGGATGTTAACATGTGCCAAGGTCAAAAAAGTCTGGAAAACTCAGGCCTTAATAGCTTTCACCTGGAAACACACACTGCATTTTTTTTTTCCACTAAAGGTGATGAGCAATCCTGTGATAAAGGAACGTGCTGGGCTTCATCTGATCCAGGATTTCTCATCTTTATTAAGCGCAGACCCTTCTGACCTGCTGTGTCCTACGGAGCAGTGTTCTGCTCTACATAAATCTCCTGTCAGAATCTCCTTGGCTTCCCACTAGAGCCACTAAACTTGCTTGCCTTCCTGCTTGGACTCAGGCCAACCTAAACATTTACACCTAGCTCTGTCGCAGGCAGGAAGTCTTAAAAACAGCCTGTGCTCCATGCAACCTCCAGTTAGGGTCAGGCTCCATTCTTGGTCTCTTGCCCGGATACTTTCTGGATTTTTTTGCTCAGCTGCTTGTTGCCAGGTATAGCTCCCTGATCATTTTTCCTGCAGGACCTGCCTCGTCCCCACCGCCTCCTCCAGACCTGAGCCTGGCCCACAACTTGGCACACCTCTGCCTGCTGCTCCCTTCCCCAACCACCTCTGGGCGTGACCTCTGATCTGGTTCTCAGTACCTATGCCCTTCTCATCTAGCATTCCTGCCCTTCCCTGGGCGGATCATCTCCTGTTTTCACTTGAATGCCAACTCAGCTCTCTGAACACTTTATTGGCTAATCTTCAGATGTTTTTCTAAAGACACACATTTTCTCAGTAATAAAGTAAGCAATGACAAATTGCTGATAATAAATCTGTCAAGGCTCAGATGGAGTCTCTGCTGGATGATGACATTGTGCGTCCAAGGCAGGTGACCACTGCAGTGTGAACAGTATGGTCAAGAGAACTGGAGATGGATCTTTTTTTATTCTGGACCTAGACCTGTGACCCTGAGCAAGCCTCTTAACCTCTTGGAGCCACAGTGTTCCCACCTATAGAGTGAGAACATAGACACCTGTCCCTGCCTCCCTAAAGGAGGCGTTAGGATACTGACATAAAGTGTCCATCAGCACAACACCTAAGGTGCTTATTATCAGTACTTTATGACTTCTCATCCTGCTGCCCATATCACAGGCTCAGGGCGAGGGCAGAGTGAGGCACTTGTTGCTTTACTTATTTAGAGACACAATTGTTTTCTGAAGATCAACTGCGAACTTAAGCTATGAAGTAACAGTGACATCGCTGGCCACGTCCCCCTCCATCTCATTGAATCAGGAGTTTGTGTAAGAGATGTGACCCATTCATTCAAACTGCTGCTTTAGCAGAAAAGCATAGTCAGAAACCAGCCAGGGTTGGCCCCTGGGCCCTGAGGGTAATTCCCCCTCTGTTGGGAGCAGCACCACACCCAGGGAAGCAGGAGTCTGCCCCTGCTGCCAGAGGATGAGCCAAGAGCAAGTGAGTCATGGACTGGAGCTGGAGGGCACATTGGGGCAACAGGTGATGGTTTTGCTGTGGGGTCAGTGACTCTGACTTGAGTTTCAGCCCTGCCACTTACGAGCTGTGAGACCTCAAACATAGGACTTGGTTTCTCCGGCCCTTGCACATCTTTGTAATGGAGACAGTGGTGCCTACTCTGTAGGCTGATGTGGCAGTGGTATGAAACCACCAAAACGCTGCATGACCATGAGCTGGTGGTGATGGTGGCAATGCCAGTGGCTGTAATGGTAGACACGGGGGTATTGATCATTGTCTGTAGCAGGGATTGGAATCCAGAGGAGGGTGAGTCTGTCCAAAGTCAACAGAATTAACATCCAAGTCAGAAAAGAGTCTTGAACCTCAAAGAGCTCAGAAAACAGCAAAAATCCCTGACAAAGCACTCCCGGGCCTCACATGCCCACAAGGCCCAGTTGACCACCCCCTTGGAGTCTGGGAAAGCTTTGATTGCTGCAGGCATGCAGTGGGAGCTGCAGGAAAACCTCCCTGCACAGGGATGTCCCAAGGTATCAGCAGAGGGAGGAGGAGAAATACCCCTTCTCTTTTTGTCTGGTGCTGGTTCACTAGACCACAGAGCTCAGCAGGCTACAGACAAGGCTAGGACCTAAATTTTAAAGTTCTAGCCTATAATCTTCCACTTTCTGTGAAGCAGCCTCCAGCCTTTCTAACAACCTCTCGGGTGAGGCCTAGGTGGATTTTCACTGAGCTCTACAGGGCATTAATATGCACATTAAAATTTGAGGCACTAAAACCACATGGTGTGTCTAACCTTAAAGTCCTTCTCTGGTCTCTGCTGTACTTTTTCCACAGTCGTCAAGTGAGCGTGCACTCCTGTTCATCCATCAGGTATTTACCACGCAGCCACTTTGTGCCAAGCACGGTGCCCTTATACTGGACACTGGAGAGGGGGCAGTGAATAACACTGACAGTCTAGGCACGCAGAGATTACAGCAATATCTTCAAAAGAAATGGAGACCAAGGTCACAGTCATAGCCAGTCTTCTGGGGCAGATGCTTCCCTGGCTGAATTAAGGGAGATGCTTGGAGCACTCACCATGACTCCCTGCCCTGGCGCCTCCTGACCTTGCTGTTGGGCAGCACAACAGAGTGAGTGGTAAAGGCGCTAGTGTGGGAACCAGACACAGCTGAGCTCACTACTCGGTATACAGTAGGGGCACACTGGATGTAGAGCTGAATTGCTCAGCTATAGCCAACTGCCTGTCCTTCCAGCTGCCTTCCTCCTCCTGGACCTCCCTCTTTTCTCCTTTGCTCTTCTTCTCCACCCCCTTCCCTTCTTTCTCTTCCTCCAGAATTGTCCTGCCCTGAAGAAGCTGCCTTTATTCTTCCATACTATTTCCTTTTCCCTATTTCCTCCAAAAATCTCCATGTGCATTTTATCAGTCTGTGTAGCAAAAACTGGGGAAACTCTCAGGAGTTTCTTTTTTAAGCCAGGATCTCACGCACACATCACCTATCCCTTGCGCACAGCACCTAGGGACATCTCTAGCTTTGTAACCTTGACTCTTCCCTTCACACACTCTTTAGCTCAAATGCATAGTTTGGCTGAGCCAATAATCCACCCACAGGCGCCAGGGCACGGGGAAGCCTCCAGCTGCTCAGCTCAGAGAAGATTGAACGCAGCTGTGACACTCTGCTGTGCCAGGCAGCCCTGCAGCTGGAGCACACCGCACAGGGGACCTCCCCTTCCTCCAGCAGATTCTGCTAACAGAAGCAAACACAGCTCCAGTGGGGACAGCAGGGAACACAGCGAGCAGGGCTGTCTGAAATGTTATAATCCAAATTCATGGCTTGGCTGGGAGGCAGACATTTCAGAAATGTATTCCTACAGAGGGGGATAAATCCACAGTGGCACCAAGTGGACGGGCTAAGTGCCTGAGCTCACGCCACCCTCTTTAGTTACTCCCACCATGAAACCAGAGCTAGACTCCTTGATCAGTGTTGCGGATGAGGCCCAGATCCCAACCTTCCCCGTAATTGCTGTGGGTATTGAGTGACCAGACTCTGTGCCCAGAGGACTGAACTTGATCTCCAGGATAGAATATCCAACATAGATTCTCTCTTACTAAAAGGAAAGAAAGTAAATTGCCTCTGGCTTTCCAAGTGAAAGAAATATAGTTGGGCTCTCTCTCCCCCAGCCCCTGTTTATGAAAAAGCTAACATGGACAGAATAATATGTGTTCACTCCAAGGAGTTTGTTTTCATGAGAGGGTTCAGCTCTCTGCAATGCACACAGACTGGGGAGACGCAGCAGGGAGAAGAGGGTGCTGACGTTCATTCTCAGCCTTCTCTGTGATGATAAGGGTGCTTCAATGCCTTCGTCCTCATTACTGAAACAATCCGTAAGGCACTACAAATCCCATTTTACAGATGAGGAAACCGAAGCTTAGCAAGCCGAAGAGACTCCCTTAAAGAGCTAAATTTACCTTGCGAAGTCATGGTTCAGAGCCCAGCTGGCCTGACTCCAAAGCACTTTCTTCTACAACCTGCTGTGTTCATGAGGCTGACAAAGTTCCAGAAACCTCCTGGGCTGCAGTGGGCGGGGTGGTGTCAGGGGCAGTGCTACAGAGGTGGAAGGTAGACTTGTAATTAAAGCTCGGAAAATCCATGACATCCTTGGAAACTATCTGACTGATCATTCGGTCCATGCTGTTTCCTAGCAGAGGAATTGGGGCTCGGGCCCTGACACCTTTCATTGTCCTGAGCCAACCCTGGGCAGGTATGTGGCCAGGTGTGGGCGCTGGAGGTATCTTTCCAGACACACATGTGTTGCAACAGATGCCACCTGTCCACCAGCCTCCTTTCCACCACCCCCATCCTCAGCCCAGTTCCTTGGTGGCTTCTTTCCCAGGCCTGGGGCCACCGCCTGTCTAGCTGGTCACTGATCCGAAGTCTGGCTCCCAGGCTAATGGGCTTGGGGGTGCTTTCTGCCTACCCTCGCTTCTCACTAATGCCAATGCTGTCAGGTTCCACAGCTGGACCCCGAAAAACTCACATCATTTGTCAAACTGATATGTAAACATAGCGATTTATGGACTCCAACTCTACAAATGGGTCGCCCCCCACCCCGCAGGCCTACCTGCTGCCTATTTCCAACCTCAGTCCCACCTCCCCTGCCAAAATGCCTTCCAGTCCAGCCCACCTGAGCCACCCTTGTTCAGGTGTGGAAACAGTGACCAGGAAGTGGTAACAGAGGCTTGATGCATTATTGAGTATAAATGTGCAAAACAGACACTAGAACTTTCCCTGCCGGACAGTAAAAATGGAGATACAGGATTTAATCACAGCATTGGGACAGTTTATGATTTCTTACCAATAACTTCCCGTTAAATGGTTTATTGACTGTAAGAGAACACACCTAACTCAGGCATTCCTCGCCACGCATCCTGCTAACATCGCATTCATCCTCCCGGTGCTGGATATGAAGTGTTAGGAGGCAGAGAAACGGAAGTCTGGAAGCCCAGTCAAGTGGGGGGTGCCCCTGCCATATGTCCGGCCGCACGCCCTTGGGGGGATGTGCTGCCCCGCACAGCATAGCGAGCAGCTGCTGGAAGACAGGTAATATAATAAAAAGAGCGAGAAGTGCCCGGTATATTGTGAAATACAGAGAACCCTATTTTCTCACTGACCGTGTTTGCTTATACCAGGCAGCTGTGAAGGGCATTACCCAATAAAAGGGCAGAAATCAATCACTCACTGTCAGCTGCGTGGCCTGGAATCTTTGGCATGCACCCAAGAACACAAGAGAAAGTTGGCCCAGCCTCACACCAAGCACGGATGCACCTCATCAGGCCTGCCTGTCCCAGCTGCCAGCCTCCCCGTCACAGGGGCCCCCCAGTTTTCCCATCGGCTGCCCCTTATTGTCCATGGCTCCACCTTCTGGATGGGCTTTCTCCTCCCAGGAGTCAGGGGGCAGCAGAAGGATGCCTTAGTGATCTCAATGCCAGCACCCCAGGTAGGCCAGGACACACCTCCCCACGGCCCTCACTACCCCCTAGGAAAGCCCCCAGCTTTCATGTGGGCGCAGACAAAAGCAGTGTTTCTCAGAATCACCTAGAAATCCTGTTAAAACACAGGTTTCCGGGATCCTGTGTTTTTTCTGACAAGTTCTCAGGTGATGCCGATGCTACTGGTGCTGGGAAAACACCAGAAAACCACCAGGCAAGAGAATGCCTGAGAGTGCTCTGGACTGGTGCAAGGTGCTGCTTCACCATCCGACAAAACTTGCCTTCTAGAAAGAACTAGACAGGAAAATACACAAACAGCCCTACTCCTTCATGTAATATAGGACTCCGTTCACCCTGAGCAGGGGCCTGGCTATAATATTGTCCTTGAGTTCCTGTTTTGAGCCAATGGATGATTAATTGAGACCTTTATGGCACTTTAACGACACACCACATAGGATGGGCCTGAGACAAACTGCCTACTGAAAGCCACATGGCAGCAGATGCTGGGCCTTCTGCACATTGCAAAGCTGGTGCCCGCAGGGGCCTCCTGGGGGCAGCCACATTTGCCCTGACCTTCCTTGTGGGGTTCCCCCAGAGTTGCTATTTTCTTCAGAAGCAGGCCTAAAAGCCTGTTTGCAAAGCAAAAGGATAAGGCGGTTCATGCACAGGAGCTAGAGCAAATGAGCAGACTTTCTAGATGCCTCCTTACTGGGGATGAGAACACTGGGCTAGGCATGAAGGCACACAGTCTCCAGCCTGCCTGTCACTAACTGGATATGTGACCTCAAGGAGTCTCTCAACAGTTCTCTGTCCGTTGCTGCTTCTGTCAAAGAAAAAAAAAAACAAACTCTGCCCTGTCAGATTTGGTAAATGATCAGAAATGGCATGATGCTGCTGTATGACATTATTTATTTTTGTTAGTATTATTGTTATTCTTTTCATGTCAGGATTATTTATCCAAAATTCTTTCCCATATTCTCTCCCATGTCCCCTCCTTCTCTCATAATTTTTTTCTGATGGCATCTGTGTGTGCATCTAATATTTGTTGAACCCCTTCTCCTTGCCAGGCACAGTACCAAACACCACCATCCAAAACACACACAGACAAGATTCTCAGTCCTAAACAGCAGTCAGCCTAGTGGGGGTGATAGCAAGTGCCAAATAATCCCATTGCAATGGGATGTGTTGACAGAAGTGTGCAGAGGGAAGGCCTCTGGCAGACAATGCTTGCTCCTACTCAGAGTCTATTCTCCCTTTTTCCTTAGTAACCAAACTCCCAATTTTTAGTTTGACATAGGTCTACTTAGAGCAGAGACTACATGTCCTGCTCTCTAGCTGGATGTAACCATGTGACTGGGTTCTGACCAATGGAATGCAATTGGGAGTGCTATTGCCATGTGCTGTTTCATACCCCTTCCTCTATCCAGTTGCCTGGAATTCAGTTGTGATGGCTGGAACTCCAGCTGCATTTTAAACCATGAGGATAGTGATGTTCTTGAGATGACAGAGCAGTGAATCGGAACGGGTCTGGATCCTGGACAGCTTTGTGGAGCTTCTGTACCAATTCTGGGCTATCTTCAGAATGCATTAATAGGAGAACGAGTAAACTTTTTTTTTTTTTGTAGAGACAGTCTCACTTTATGGCCCTCGGTAGAGTGCCATGGCCTCACACAGCTCACAGCAACCTCCAACTCCTGGGCTTAAGCGATTCTCTTGCCTCAGCCTCCTGTGTAGCTGGGACTACAGGCGCCTGCCACAACGCCCGGCTATGAAAGAGTAAACTTTTTAATATCTTATTTTATTACTGTTATAATGGCAGAAAAAAGTAAACTGTTATGTCATTTTAAAGCTGCAATTATTTTGGGTTTTCTGACACATACATGACTGAGCCTAATCTTAACTAAATCAAGGCCGGATTGGACTTTGGACCTGATTCTATAGGCAAAAAGGACCTGCAGACAGTTTATAAACTATGAAGTAATTCGATATGGAGGAAAAAAAAAGGAAGAAGGAATAGAAATGGCCCAAGATTTAAACAGACTGTGGAAGCCAATTTCTGTGGATAGAAATGAAGAACTCTGGTTTGGAGGGAAGGCTGATAAGCCTGGTTTTAGATTTTTGGACTTTGAAGCAATTGCAATGCCTCCATGTTAAAGAGTCCAAACGGAGGCCGGAGGCATAGAAGCAAATCTTAAGAGAGTAGTAAGAACTGGGGATATGATTTTGGAATCTCTCATATAAAAATAATAGCTGACCTGCTAAGACTGGTGGCGGGGGGAGGGAATGAGGAGTTAGTGTTTAATGGGGACAGAGTTTCAGTTTTGCAAGATGAAAGAGTTCTGGGTATGGATGGTGATGATAACTGTACAAGGATATGAATGTCCTTGTTACCACTGAATTGTACATTAAAGATAGTAAAAATAAAACCCTATATACATACATGAATAAATAAATAAAGGGAATATTTAGTAGATTAAAAAATAGTAAGAGCTGAAACCCTAAAAGTAATTGAGGCTTCCTGGGAAAAAAAGGAAAGTGAGCCAGAGGGGCTCACATTTGAGGGACAGGGAAAGAAAGCTAATCCAAGAAAGAAAGATGGGTGGTCTGAGAGGTAGAAAGAGAGGGAGGAGTGATCTGACAAGGAGGGAAAGAATTTGTGACATGATTAGCAAATTTTTGGAAAGCAGCAATGCCAGAGAGATTATTCAACAAACTAGCCAAATTGTTTTGATAACAAAAGAGTCTTCGAGTTAGCACTGAGTGTAAAATTGAAACTGCAGGTGGTGACCATCTAAATTGGATTTTTTCAAAGCTGGTCAAAGAAAATGTCAAGTACAACAAGACTGGGCTTGCATAAAGAACGACCCAGGCATCTCGTCCATTGTCATCATTTTCAAAGTGAAAGGCTGCCTGCATGAAGAACAATGGAGAAGCCATCCGATTACAATAGAATCGAGTTCTGGACTGTTATATAGAAACTCAGCAATGTGGAATAAAAAGGCTTGCAGCATGCTAGGGAAAATGCCGAGGAAGAGGGAGTTAAAAGATGGCCCAGAGAGAAAGGATTCTGGAAAAGAAGCTTCACTGTCTTAAAACAACTAAGTCTACTTTGCATTTGCTTAAGGAGGTGACATTTAACACATGATACATCTGTAGTCACTTTAAGAGCTAAGTGAGGCATGTGGAAAAAAAAAAAAGAAAACCTTACTTAACATCTGGGAATAGAATTCCTCTTAGGAACCAAACTGTTTTCCTACAGTGCCTTTAGAAGCCTTGAGACGGAAGGTAAGGCTGGAAGCTCAGGCTCTCAGGAGGCAAACGGACGAAAGAGAAAGTTAAATGGGGCTTCATCCATACAGGGTGACAGGGCACGGGGCCAAGCAGCTCTGCAGACTCACCAAAGAACTTCTAAGAATAGAAACTTCACATAGACTATTGGGCACAACTGTGTTATGAAAATGCATTCCCTCTTTAGCAAAGTACGGAGCTTTGGGTAAAAAGTAAGGAACAAGTATGAATTCTGTGTTGGCACAACACTCAGGGAGCGATAAGGCAAGTGCAGAGAACAAAAGCTCTCTGGAGAAGGGAGGTTGCAACCAGAAGTGACCATGAGAATGATACCAGCAAACCCCAGGCAACATCTGGGTGGGTTACCATAAAGCTGCAGTTCCAAACCCTGGGCCACAGACCAGGACCAGTCCGTGACCTGTTAGGAAGCAGGCCAGACAGCAGAGAGTGAGCTGGGTAAGGGAGCCCAGCTTCTTGGTTTGTATTTATAACCACTCCTCTTTGCTGACATCACCACTTGAGCCCCGCCTCCTGTCAGATGTCCACCCCCCCCTTTCCTCCTGTCTGTGGAAAAATTGTCTTCCATGAAATCAGTCCCCAAAAAGGTTGGGGACTGCAACCATTAAGGACTGGCTTAGCTGTGCTGAGGTTTGGAGTTGTCATAATCAATCTCCTTAGCAATATGTCTTCTACATTCCTACAATAACAAGTTACAGGACAAGGGAGCAGTCCACTGTGTCAAGTGAAGCCAAGAAAACAAAACAAGAGGGAACTCAGCCACAGTCATCAGGCTTGTCAAATAGCAAGTTACCGATGACATTGGAAGAATTTGCAGCAGGATTGGAGCCAGGGTTACTAGATGCAATTCCATGGGTCAGGACTCTGGGACCAGTTTAGGTGAGTGACTCTGGTTCACAGTTTCCCATAATTAGGTCAAGCTGTCAGCCAGGGTGCAGTCATCTCTGAACTCAATTGGGGCTGAAGGATTCCCCTTCCAAGCTTACTCTTTGGGATGCCGGCGGGCTCCAGTTCCTCAACTAGCTATTAAGCTAAGGTGCTCAGTTCCTCGTGACATGTGGGCCTCTCCCCAGAGCCGCTCACAACATAGCAACTTGCTTTCCCCCAGTGAATGATCCAAGAAAGAGAAAGTGGGGGGAAGAGGGAGGGAGACCAGGCAGAGCACATGTCCAGAACAGAAGCCACGGCCTCCTTACAGCCTAATCTCAGGAGTGACCCACTTTAGAAGAGGTGAGCAGCTCAAGGCCAGTTCTTACAGACAGCCTGACCACTGGGAGGTGCGGCTCGTTGGAGGCCATCTCAGGGGCTGCCTAACAGGGTTTAAAGTTTCCAAAGGCATGGTGTGATTAAACCTACGGTGCATCTTACAAGGGTACACGTGAAACTTAGTAAATGTAGAATATAAATGTCTTAACACAATAACTAAGAAAATGCCAGGAAGACTATGTTAACCAGTGTGATGAAAATGTGTCAAATGGTCTGTAAAACCAGTGTATGGTGCCCCATGATCACATTAATGTACACAGCTATGATTTAATAATAAAAAAGAAAGAAAGAAAGAAATACAGATGAAACAAGGTTAAAAATAAATAGTTTCCAAGGGCAAAATCTTTCTCTCATCCTGGGGATACAATCAACAGGATGGGAACAGAACTGGGGAGCAGTTCAAAGATCACTTTAAGCAGGGACCAGCGTGTGCTCCAGTGAGCAACGTGGTAGCTGAATTGAGCCAGATGGCAGGAAAATGGCCTTTGGCTGCCCCTTAGCCTGGTCATCTGCTTCACAAGGTGTCAGCTGTAGTGCCCCAAGTGAGTTGTTTAGATCTACCTCCTGTGGCTATAAAGGAAGTTCCTGAATGCCAACAAAGAGCTTCTAATCCGGAGTGCATGGCCCATGCAAGAATCTAAAGAGGCATTCAGGGAAAACAATGAGCCTCAGAGCTGGGCTGTTTCTGCTTTCCCTGTGGCAGAGCCTGTTAGGCAGAGGTGTGGAGGTGAGAACACTCCCAGGATCTGCCAGTAACAAGCAGGACCTGTCTCTGGCACTTCCAATATGCAGGGTTGTCCAGGCCTCCCAATTATTCCTGCGTGGAGAGTTGGCCCCTGGCTGCACCCCTTCTCCACCCCCAATTCACCCACTGTGTGACTCTGTACTTTCTTTTAAACTTCTGAGCACAGAGAGGCACAGGGAGGAAAACAAGTATTTTCAACTTGGAACATACCATGAGACCACAGCCAACCCTTCTGGATTCTTTTAGAGGCTCCTGGAATTTCTGAACCACTCCTGAGTTGATTCAACTTCATAAACATGTATCAAAGGCCTGTTATAAAGATGGGTCAGCTCCAGGCCCTGGGTTGCCTCAGAGGAAGTGGGCCAGGACAAACCAGAACTAAGAGGTGAACCAAACTGGTGGGCATAGTGGCTGGAAGGTGCCAGACCCAAGACTGAAATCCAGGCCCGGTTCATCAGGTAGGTTACCATGAACTCAAATGTCAAAGCCAAGGGCAGAGACTGATGAGAGGTCAAAGCAAAGATAAGTATAAGACTTAGAATCTGAATAAAAGAGCCGAAGTTAATGCGAGGCAGTGTCAAGTGAGCAGGGAAAACATTACCTAGCCCTGGCCAAAGAGTCAAGGTCCAGAGCCAGCACTGGTTCCTGAAAGCAGGGGTGATGTCTGACTTATTCAGCCCGGTATGGCGATAAATGCCAGTGCTGAAGCCAGGCAAGAGAGCACAGGGGTGTGGTCATTCATGTAAATACCCATAAATAAAGATTTGGGGTCCAAATTTCGGGTGAGCATCAGGAAATAAGCAGGGAATGGTTTCTAGACACAGGCTGGGAAAGGCCACCCAGGATGCAGAACAGGTGGGTGGGGACACTTAGCAGCCTGTCCTGAATGCTGATTCTGAGGCATGTTTAAGAGTAATTGCAGAATTAATTAATTCCAAGATTAACCATTTTAAGCAGCCTTCCTGCCTCTGCTAGGTTGAGCACCAGAACCATGTCTGTCTGGCCTAGCACGGGGCCTGGTATGAAACAGGCACTCCGTGAATGGGCGTTGAGGGAGCAACTATTCTCAGAGAAGAGAAGGAAGCTGCAGGGGGTGGACCACAGCTCTAGGACTAGGCCTTCAAAGTCAATGCAGAAGTAGATTTTTTTCTCCCAAGTTGTAGGGATTCTGGGGCAACCAACAGAGCCCAGATTTCAGGTTACAAGCGACCAATCCGGTGGCAACTTTCTATTCCACCTTCTCTCCCGTCAGCCTCCTGAGGCTCCTTCAGAAGAGGCCAGAGGACTAATGGCAGCAGACATCCTGCTTTCTCAGGGCCTCATGATTATGGAGATGTATAGGGAGAAACCAAGAGAAAAACTCCAGCATGGCATTTAGGATACTCCATCTACCCATGACTCGGTGGTGACCTTTAGCCACTCATTTAACCTGTCTCTGCCTTCGCCTCCAGCTACCTCCTCCTCTGTGAAATGAGGGTATTCAACTAGAAAGAGATTCTGTGGTTTTCTTTCTTTTCTCATATTCTGCCATTCCATTATTCTGGTTTGTTTTGAAGATTATAAGGACTAGGATTGATCCACCATGAAAATATGCAGTGGCTCATCAGCTTCTAATGAGAACCGGGTGGGCCATGAAGAAATGCCACGTACACACCCTCTCCTTTCCGTTTCCATGGAGTTTGGGTCTCTGGAACTTTGTGTCTGTGGAGGAAGGTGAAGCATATTTCCTGTAGGCAGTTGCTTCTGTTTCCTAAGCCCTCTGGGGAAAGGCAGCATGATAAAGCTGAAAGCTCGCTGGGTTTGAGAACGAGAGGACCCGGATGCCGGTCCTAACCAGGCATGTGAGCTTCGGGTCTCCATTTGCTCATCTATAACAGAGCGAGCACCTGCCCTACCGAGCTCCAAGACAGCTGAAAAAGCAAAAGGCCGCTCTAAAACATCGAGCACTAAACAGAAGTATAATATCTGTACTGTCGGGGGAATCCAGGCAAAACGGCCTATAGGACATGAAAGAATGTGTGGGGCCAATGGACATAGTTTGGAGGCACAAAGGGTTTCTTTAAGACTTGCACATCTATGGCTCGGTGCCTGTAGCTCTAGCCGCTAAGGCACCAGCCACATACACCAGAGTTGGCCAGTTCGAATCCAGCTCGGGCCTGCCAAACAACGACAACTACAACCCAAAATTAGCTGGGTGTTGTGGCGGGTGCGTGTGGTCCCAGCTACCCGGGAGGCTGAGGCAAGAGAATTGCTTAAGCCCAGGAGTTGGAGGTTGCTGTGAGCTGTGATGCCACAGCATTCTACCCAGGGCGACAGCTTGAAGCTCTGTCTCAAAACAAACAAACAACAACAACAACAAAAACTAGAGGATCACAGTTCCAACTCTACCGTTTACTAGCTGGGGACAATGTGCATATCATTGCATCTCTCTGAGTCTCAGTTTTTTCATCTATTAAATGGGCACAGTATTCTCACCCTGCCTACCTCCCAGAGTTGTAACAGGTCAACTGTGATTGATCAGACATGATCTATGATCAAATAAGGTCATGTTTTTGAAAATACAGCCCAGTGTAAAGGCCCACACTGGGCATCAGTGCTTCCTTGGAGTACTGGGTACTTTGTAGGGGCTTCTAGAAATTAATCCTGCTGAGCTGATGCAGTATAGTCCAGCTTGCAGTGCCAACTCTCAAAGCACATGGAATACATAGACACCTGCATGACATGATTTATAGGCAATTTCATCTGCCCCCCAAACCAACCCCTCCTCCCTAGCTTTGAATCACTCCTCTGGAGTAATTTCAATTATGAGAAGGCTCAGAGCACAAGGATGTCCAGGCAAGGGGCAAATCGAGAGTGGAATCCAATCCAAACTCTACCCACTATGGCCCATGCCTGTCCAGAAGGAGAGTGCTTTTCTGTAACTCCTATGGGTGGTCTGCTGTGTGGGCCAGCACATCCCTTGCCTGGAGGTTAGAAAACAAACTATCAGCTCGGCACCTGTATCTCAGTGGGTAGGGCGCCAGCTGCATACACCAGGGCTGGCAGGTTCAAACCCGGCCTGGGCCAGCTAAACAACAATGACAACTACAACAAAAAAATAGCCGGCCGTTGTGGTGGGTGCCTATATTCCCAGCTATTTGGGAGGCTGAGGCAAGAGACAAGCTTAAGCCCAAGAGTTTGAGGTTGCTGTGAGCTGTGATGCCATGGCACTCCACCTAGGATGACATAGTGAAACTTTGTCTCAAAGAAAAAGGAAAGGAAAAGAAATGAGGTTTAAATGAACAAATGCTACCTGGAAAAGAAGGGTCACTCTTCCCCAACCTCCTATAGTTAATGGAACCTGGCTCTGGAGAAATGAAATGAAATGCCAACCAGTGAATTTCATATGTTTGCAGGGGGTGGGGTGGGGAGGAGAGGAAGAGGGGAAGAGAATGAGGGTGCATATGTGTACATGTACTTAACACACTGATATGCACATGTGCGTGTGTAAACCTTAGTCCTTGAGGGCACGGCAGAGAAGGGAAGTATAGTTGGACCCACCTAGAAAGCCATGTCAGCCCCAGGGAGCTGGGGATATGAGCGAATGCTAGATAAGAAACCAGGACATAAAGACACTCACGGGTTCTGGGGGAAGAGGTCCGACCAACACGGACTTGCCTGACCATACCACCTTGCTGAAGGTCAGCCTCCCAGCTTAGGCTGTAGGGGAATAACTACAGCATGTGATGCTCTGTGAGGAGCCACAGGACTCCACCCTCTGACCTCTAAGGTGACCTTCAACCATCCTCCAGAGCACTTGCTAGAGCACGTCCCTCCCTTCTGCTTTCCGGCAACGTGGTCGAAATCCTGACCACTGCTGGGTGGCTTCAGTCAGACATGAAGGAGCAGCCATGGTCATCTCAAGGTCACTTGTGGCATTGTGTCCACGTGCACCCTGTGACTCCCATGTTTTTGCTTTTGCTGTGAATGAGACGCTTCATTGTCTGAGACTTGAGAATCCTCCAGGGAGTTCTGGGAACTGGATACCGGGTGAGACAATACATAGAGATGGGGGAACGTGCCATTCATGGGAAGGTTTGCTTCAGGGCGGGCAGCACAATAGCCCGCGGGTGCAGCTTCCTATAAACCTTGGCAGTGCTGTCTACCACACCAAGGACATAGTCACCTTATAGCAAGAGGGCCAGGGCTGTGGCCAAGCTGCTTCACCAGCTTCCTGGACCAGCTCAAGGGCCACAGAAAGGGACTTCCCTTCTGGCAGAATGAAGGTTCTGACCTAACCCTGCTCCATGGAATCCATCTGTCGACCTTCGGAACCTGAGAAACTAACCCATAGGGAAAAGGAAAAGGAAGAAACCTTACGTAGGGCACACTGCTCACCCTCCCTAGACCTCTATTTTGGGGAGTGAGGAACAAAATGCTACCTGTTACAGGCCTTGTTGATCTGGATGAAAGCCTAGAAGTCAAAACATCCTTCAAAGCATTTTCAAATGGTTCCTTAAATTTCAGTGTAAAATTGATCTGGAAGCCAAAGAGTCACCTCTTTCCAAGAATGGCTATCATGTTACCCCAATAGTGCAGATGTTTCTTCTGGCCCTCATCGACAGCCCATTCACATTTCTCCTGCTCCCGTCTGTGCTTTCTTCTGTGTTTGAACATTCACAGGACAGTGGGGAAAAGAAAAGAGAGAAAGAGGCACTCAGCCATGCTCTTGTAGTCGTCTCAGGGGGTGAGTCTCTATTTTGTTAATCAGGGTCCTCCTTGGTGATCTCAGAACAGACAGATATCCATGGCATCTGTGGGGCCCAGCAAAAGAATACAAAAGGAGGGTCACATATGTAGGTTTAATTTTTTTTTAATTATAGATCAAGCTGGCAGACTGAAATAAATATGTTCTACTAGCCTATCTTGACGAATGCATTCACAATCAATGACCTAGAAGGCCAGGTTCAAATTTAGATTCTCACTGTCTGTGGAATTCTGCTACACAGAGGGCACCAGGCTGCAAAGGTTCAGTCCTGGCCTCATGAACTTCTCTTCCCATCACCTATTCTACTGATCCCAAGCCCAGCCTACATGCCCAAGCTCTAGCCACGTGCTGTGCTAATGGCCACCCCCTTTGCTACCCCTTGACTGGCCCTACAAGCTGTGACCCCAGCCTTTGGGAGAATGGACACATGAAAGAGTCCTGGGGAAGTTAAGTGTTAAGTGACTGGCATGGAATAAGCAGTGAGCAACTGGTAGACATTACTATTAATATTCCTTTCCAGCGGGAGAGCAGGAAACAGAGAATGGCCAAATTGGAGCCATATCAGTCCTGTGGTCTTTCCTAGAGGACAGTGTGCTGCTTCTTCCCTGAGGACATCAGTCCTGGAGTGGCCATGCCAGGCATAGGACATCTTGTAGTCTCACCCAGCAGAGTAGATCAATCAGCCGACTGTACTGCACCCCTGAGGCTTATCAAATATTGACGCCGTGTATAATGCCTCCTGAACACAATATACCCCTTCTCAAACATGATCCTGCCCTCCCATGACCCAGAGGAGGGTGAGGGCTTTTCATATCTCATAAGCAGCTGCACGCCTGGTAAATTTTGCCCCTAATCAGGGGGCAAATGACACATGTGCCATCTCTTCAAAGTAGGAGGAGAAGTCCAGCTGTGCACTTTCCGAATGTCCTATCTCCCCCAGCTCCTCCAGACAGGGAAGGAAAAGAGATGAAAACCTCTGTTGGAAGCACCTCTTCTGTGCCAGGCATGGGCAAAGGGCTGTGAGTGTGTGAATCCCAACAGGAGCCCTACCAAGTGGTGGTGTTGGCTGCTGTTTATAGAGGAGGAGACTGAGATGGAAGGGAATTAAATAGGTTATGCCACTGATACAGGGTGAAGCTGAACTCTAGATTCTGTATTTAAAACCTGCATGAGCTGGGTATGGGGGCTCACACTTGTAATCCCAGTACTTTGGGAGGCTCAGGCTGGAGGATTGCTTGAGGCCAGCAGTTCAAGACTAGCCTAGGCCAAATAGTGAGACCCTGTCTCACTTAGCCAGGCGTGGTGGTGCACACCTGTATTCCCAGCTACTTGGGAGGCTGAGGCAGGAGGATCTCTGGAACCCAGGAGTTTGATGTTGTAGTCAGCTATGATTGTACCACTGTACTCTAGTCTGCATGCCAGAGTGATGCCCTGTCTCAAAAAAATTTTTTTATTTTAATTTTTTAGAAAACAAGTAAAACAAAACCACTGTCCTTCTGCTGACTCTACTTAGGAAATGAGAACTGAAGCATGTGGGAAGTCCCCATGCCCCCAGCAGAGCTGTGCCCAGGACCACTGCTGGGGTCAGGCCCACTTTGCTGTGCCATTTTCCAAGAGGGTTTCGTCATTGAAACTAAGCTGTATTTCCTTACTGTTTGTCACACAGTTGGACAGAATCAAAACTGTAAGTTCTCACGGCACTTGTCAAGCAGTCCCTGTCCACGCCTCTTCCCCTACCCCTCAGGAGCTGCCTCAGTTTCCTTCTGTGCTTTGTCACCTCCCTGCCCAGAAACAATAGAGTCAGAAAGGCCTAGCTGCCAGGGCTCACAGTGGTGCAGAGGAAGGAAAGCTTGGAGAAGTTAAAAAAAAAAGCCTTGATTAATGCAAAAAACAAAACCATTTCCAGCCGTGTATGCACCATATGATTATATTTGAGGGCAGTCTTATAGCAAGTACACAGAGAGAAGAGGAAAGATAAGTATTTCTATCCAGCAAGGCAAGGGATAACAAAACTCCTTATAGGGTTAGATCAATTAAGGGGAGAAGATAATGAGTTATTTCCTTCATACTCAAACTAAAGGTGGGACAACTGAATTCATTCATTCCGCAGCACCTACTATGGTCCAGGGGATTGACTGAGCCAAGAACATGATAGGCATTGCAAGTGTGTGGTGGTCGAGGGACAGCCACAGGGACAGAAGTTGTGGGAAGGGGATGGGTGGGTGCCTCCTTGGTGCCCATTCCTGGCAAACCAGCTTCCCATGTAGCTTGGGTCTTGGGAGGATCCAGCCCTCTCTCTCCTCACTCTGGGGATGGTCTTGCTCTCTCCCCCAATGACATGTTTGATTTTAAGAGTCAAGAGATGGGAACAGATCAGGAACTGCTTGACAGAGCTTTAACTGGCTCAATTCTGGGACCCTCAAGGAAAGAAGAGCAGCTAAGGGGTCCTGGGCCCAGACCCATTGTGGGGACTGCCGAGTTCCTCAGTTCAAGGACCACCATATGACCCAGCTCAGAATCATGAGACAGCAAGTGAGGTTTGTCTGTTGTCTCAAGCAAAGTGCCCCCTGTTCTTCTAGAAACACCCCCTAAAGCCCCATCTTTTTCCTGAGTGGGGCTGGGTGTGTGTGAAACCAAGAATAGCTGAGGCCATTTTGCCGCCCTGAGGGAAATGAAGCAGGTCATGAGAAGGGCAAAGTAGAGAGAGAGACAGAGATTTTCAAAAAGGGAGCTGCCGTCTGTGTCAACTCTGCCTACAAAACTGATCAGACTGGAAGTGAAACAGGGCCCCTGACTCTATAGAGTTAGGTGGTGGAAGATAGTCAACCCTAGAATCAGGATCCGTGAAAGACACGGTTCCCACCTTAGGGCACCCCAAATGTAGGCAACCTGGGCTCCCTGTAAGTAGAGTCTGAGGTCCAAAGCGGCCTTGGTCATTGAAGAAAGTCACATGGTGAAACAGCTAAGAGCTCTGGCATCTCTAGTCTGTGCTGAAGTCCTGGCTCTGCCACTAACTTGTGTAGTCTAATCTAGAAAATGGAGACAAATATACCTACCCCAAAACGTGGCTATGAGGATTCGACTTGTGGGCACCCAGCCCGTGGTAAGCCCTCCTCAAACAGTAGTTGCGCCTGGGCCTGTATCCTCAAGGGCCAGAATTCCAGGCAGACGCCATGGTCAAGTGTTCTCAAGAGCTGGTGACTCCCAGGGAGAGGGGCGGACATGAGGTCATGCACGGAGAGCTCTTGGCAAAGCGCCTGCACCCAGCGAGCACACAGCAAACAGCAGCTGCAGAAGCAGATCGCTGCCTGGACTCCCATGGACTCCTGCCGTGTAGGCACTAGATGTCACATTCAGTGGTCTCCAGGGACCTGGGTCTCCCAGTGTCTGTGCAGGACCCCCCCCCCCCCCCACACACACACCCCATTAGCCTTAGCTCTACAGACCTCAGGCTCTGAGCCTGGAGAGAAATCTGATTCCCAGCAGGGCATCTGTATTCCTTCTGGGTGGAATGCCTTTATATGGCAAAGGCCCCCTCCCTGGCTGGGATTTCATTAACCCTTTACATACCTTTATGAACTGCTACACGGAAGAACAATTCTTCCTCTGTCCCTGCAAAGAGCCCATGCCAAGAGAATGTTTTCATTTGGTTATGATCCCCTGTCTCCTCTTGGGGAGATGGCGGAGGACCAGTTATCTAGGGCAAAGATTTGTCTGAGCACCTCAGGAACCAGACTGGGTAGAGAGAAGGAGAGTTTGTTTATTGGGTTTAAGGTTGGCAAAATGTCACGCGTCTACATGTGCAAAGAATGGTGGTATGGTGTACACAAAGCTGGAAAAGATGTGATTCCTGACTTCAATGTAGTTCCCAAGAAAAGAGAGTAAATAAATAGTAATGAATAAAAAGAAGCTAGTTGGCCAGGTATGTGCCTGTAGTCACTGCTACTCAGGAGGCCAAGGCAGGAGGATTGCTTGAGCCCGGGGTTCAAGGCTGCACTGCACTGTGGTCCTGCCTGTGAATGAGTCCTGCACTCTAGCCTGAGCAACATAGCTAAACCCCATCTCTTACAAAATTCTTTTAAAAGGAAGCAAGAAATTTGAATGGAGGGTTTACCCCTAGTCCATCAAGTTCACAGAAAAAAAAAAGAAGCAAAACAAAAATCTTAGTTTGGGAGCAGAGGCCAGGCTCAAAGAGCCAGGTGCTGCTATTTGATAATCTCCCTTCTCCCCTAAATAGTTCAGCATTGAATGGGGTCAAACTCAAGAGAGGATCCTTGCTTATCTTATCTATGACTTGCATACTGATACTTGCCTGCTGCCTGGCCTGTTTAACCTGGCCCGCCTTATCAGGAGCTATACCTGGCTCAGCCAGTGAGGGTCAGCACAGCAGGGGGGCTGGGAAGGTGTTTCAAAGACTCTTTGGGGGGGAAATGGACCACTCAGGCCATCACTAGGCAACAGCCCCCCAGGCGGTCTCCCTGGTGCCCGCTCTGTACTTCAATCCCTGTTGGATAGGACTTCCACTCTGACCTCTCTAAACGCTGGGAAAAGTGCTACTGCCCTTGTTGCTGAATTATCACATCAGTCACCTTCGAGATACTCCCCTTGGAATGCTGTGCACCGACTCCAGAGTCTAGTCCACCCTTGAAAGCAATTTGTCTAGGATGAGTTCATGAACTTAATTGTCAGACCGTGTACAATGACAGCTCTGATGGCCATTCTGGAAAGAGAGTTCCAAAATTGCTTTGAAGAGTGGACTAGGTAGAGATGTCAGCATGTAGCTTCCCAAGGGGAGTACTTTGAAGGTGACTGATACTCAACGATGAGGTGTGTAGCACTTTTTCTAAGATGAGTTTGTGAACTTAATTCTCTGACCCTATTTCAGGGTCTGTCTGTTCACTGCCCCTTCAGTGGCTGCTTCCCTAGTGGCCAGACTCCTATTTAAACCCCTCAGCCCCGCATGCTTTGCCTTGCACCATCTGACCCCACGTTACCATTCCAGTTCCAGGTTCACACCCAGTGCTCGTGGTGGGTCCCTTCACCAAGAACATCTTGCCTGGCTCTGCTGTTGGAGTTCTTTTCAAGTCAGCCTCAGATGCCTTTTACCTCATAGAGGCTTCCCTGATCCACTCGCCATCTCTCCTTCCTGCCTACCCCTCCTCCTGCACTGACCTCTACCTCCTCTGACTTCCCTTGTATTCTATACCTGGCTGGTGTCACTTGTCACACTCCATCTAGGATTGTTTCTCTTATTCCATTTACTTGGAAGCTTCCTGAGATCAGAGTCTCTATCTTATTGCTTCTTATCTTCAGTCACCCGAGGCTCACGCATTAAAGGTTCTCTTCCTTAAAGGATGGCCTTGCTGCTACAGTTTCTATTGTCTCTTCAAAGTTGTGGACCTCAAATCTCCAAAATTCAAGCTCCTATCTACTAATGGCCACCAGGGAGTTGGTGCTGTAGACACAGTCAGCACCTCAGAATCAGCATACTCTGATACATATACATTCAGATAGGCCCCATAATACCTGAATTCCCTTTGCAGATATAAATCCTGGACTTCCCTATTTCTGCCAACAATACTGCCCAGTACAACTGGGGCCATCAAAACCCCAGTTCAGAGTTCACGCACAAATGAGCACTGTCAGAGTTCATTCCTGAATGCCCCTTCACCCTACCCATGCCTGTCTCCCCTTTGGCCTTGCCCTGGGCCCATCCATCTTTTTCAGGCCACTGCCACCCGTGCCATGCACAGAAGGACCCTCCTCTCTAGGTTTCGACCTTCTTGCTATCTCCCAGCCATGTCTGCAGGCTGAAGATGGAGCAACACACCCCCTTTTAACACAGTGCCAGCCCTCACACTGTTCCCTGCTCATGGCAGCCCTGACCAGCCCAGACACATCTCCAACAGATGCCATCACTTTTCCAGGCTGGGAAGCCCAGAATCCACTTTAACTCCTCTTCCTCCTTCAGTGCCCAGATCCATTCACTCTTCTAGTATAATGAGTCTGGAATCTCCCTCTTGGTCCCATCACCCTTCTTGGTCTTTGCCCTGAAATAGTCATCACACCCAGTTACGCTTCCTCCACAGGCTCCCCTGAGTGAGGTCCTGCTTCCATTCTAGTCCCAAGCATGCTGCTTCAGAGTCTGTGTCTCCCACCTCATTATAAGAATGGAGATGGGGCTCATCAATCCTGTGCCTCCAACATCTACAAAGATTTCCTTATACAATAGGTGCTCAATAAATGAAGACATCCTGGACGAGTGCCAGCCAACGTTAAGCACCAGGGGAACCCAGAACCCTCCCCTCTGGAGACTGCTAGATAAGGACTGGAACCTTGGAGACCAGGGGAGAGGTTCAGATTGAGTACTGCAGGGCTTCTGAGAAAGAAGAGATGACTTGACAGCATACAAACAGGTGGACAAGGAGGAGAAAAGGAGGAGAGGGGAGGGTTTAAAAGAGTTAAAGAGACAGTGAGTAGACCCGTGGGGGGAGCACAGCTTGGAGAAATAGGCCAGAATCCACTTGCAAGGACTGAAGAACAGCAGGCTAATAACAACAACTTAGCTAACTTTTACTGAATACCTACTAGATATCAGTCATTAATCGAAGTTTTGTTCATGGATTATCTCCCAACAGAGCGTAGTAAGGCTATTACTATGATTACACAATCTGGTATTGGTGTATATTACACAGTCTGGTATCAATGGATATACCCACTTTAGAGATGAAGAAACTAGGGCACAGAAATTTTATCTTACTTGCTCAGGGTCAAAGTGATTTACTTACCGCAGTGATTAAGTGGTAAAGCAGTGGTCAAACTTGGAGAACTTGATGGCACAGCCTCCACGCTCAGCCCCATTATCCTCTCCAGCCTCCAGCTAAGGCTTGGTCTTTATCCCGAAGGAAGCAAGGAGATGGTAAAAATGGGGCAGGTGTTAGGGAGAGGAGAGCATTAGGAATGACACACACCACTGGCATCTTTGGAGTACTCCTTGACCAACACCCTCTACAGTAAATTTGGAAATGAAAAGGAAAACCTGAAGTCTAGGGTGATAATTCAGAGGAAAGGGGCAAAGCAGCCCTATAAGAGAGGCTGAACTTCACGGGGACACCTGAGCTTGAGCTCCGTGTTAGCACTTTTCAGGCAACTCAGTCCTTTCCCAGGGACTCAGTGTTCCCATCTGTATGTAGAGAGGAAGAATTGGGATCCCTACCAGCTCTGAGGTTCCATGGTTTTTATGAAGATTTTGCAATGTGAGGAGGTGGGCCACCCAAATTCATCCATGGCCCAGAATCAGCTAAACCCCAGCTCCAGCCCCACATTCCTTATGGAGCCTCCCTGATTACAGCCTTTGACTCCCCGGCCCGGGTGTGACCACACACTGATGATGAGGCGTCTATTGTCACATGCTATTACGGGACTTTGAGGATCATGTCCTCACCAAAATCACACCCCGTGGCCTGGTCTTGTACTTCTGTGCACATTCGCAATAAACCCTCACTAAAGACGTAGTAATAAATTTTAAATAAACCACAAGACATGCAGGTTGGAGCTTACCCTTCTCTTATTTTTAGGCATGTCATTTACATCATGGACCAGGTAACCAGGACATATTCCTGTGTCACAGCTCAGAACTCCACAGGCTTTGTACCCTTGCCATAGGCATAGATACCTTCCCTGGATTCAAGGCCCAGCAGTGCCACTTTTTGGTTGAGCAATGCTTAATCACATATGTTAAATAACACTAATTACTTCTCAGTGTGATGTGAGGATTCAATAAGACTGTATGAGTTAATGTATTTTGCATTTTATGAAATGCTATATCAACATAAGGTCATATCAATTCTACAAGGCACCTAAGCCAGATTCAAGTTCTGACTCCAGAGTTGTACAAGTTTGAACTTGCCATTTAGCCTCTAGGCTTTTCTATTCTCAAATGCATTATATCCCGTTAAAAAATCCTGTGGTTCCCACCCCTCCTCTCCTCCTGTGATCTAGAAATCAACCTCTCCCTCAGCCTTCACAGCCTGGCTTAAAACCCTGATGTCCATTCAAGTCAGAATTGATTCTCTTCTTCTAGACCATCATTTTAAATGATGTACACCTCTCCTACAACTGGTTTCAAACTGATTATACATCTACCCTCTCGTCTAGGACAGTGGTCAGCAGGCTTTCCCTATATAGGTCTCTAAATAGTAAATATTTGGGGGTTTGTGGGTCATATGGCCTTTGTTGCACCTTCTCAGTTCCACTGTCACAGTAGGAAAGTAGCCATAGATGGTAAGTAAGTGAAGGAGCACAACTGTGCTCTCATAAAACTATATTTACCAGAACAGGCAGTGAGCTGGAATCGACCTCCAGGCAGTCATTTGCTATCTCCGCTCTAGACTGTCCCCTTCCTTAAGTACCAACAGGATCTTGCTCATCTCTGTACCTCCAAATGTAGCCTTGAGGGCAAGCACAAAGTGAAACACCAAGAGGTCTTAAAGAGTAAAGAGCAGTAATAGTAACAGTGCCTTTTTTTGAAGCATCATATGGTACAAAATATGGACAGTCTCCAACATAACGATGGTTCAACAATTTTTTAACTTTACATTGGGAGCGATTAGGGTGTAACCCCATCGTAAGTTGAGGAGCTTCTTATGATTTACGGTGGAGTTACAGTTTCTACTGAATACTTATTGCTTTCACACCATCATAATGTCAAAAAGTTGTAAAGTAAACCATGATAAATCGAGAACCATCTGCTGTATGACTGGCATTGAGTGCATTTTCACTGATGATACATTTGTCAGGTCATAACCCCAAGCACCTGTGCTGGTGTTTATTATTCCATTTTATGAATGAGGAAAAGGAGATTAAATAATTTACTGGAGTCTGCACAGTTGGTAAATAGCAGAGCAGGAGTTGGCACCCAGGTCTATGCAAAGCACAACTGTCACGTCACACTACACATACTTGCAAATGTTAATTGGATGAACCATGACTGATGAGGTTGAACAAAGTGTCTCCTAGCTCTCCCACCAAAGTCAGCACAGGAATTGTCGAGCTCCAGCCTGGCTCTGAGTGCAGGCCCAGGCTGCCCCGCTGGGTGAGGGAAGCACAACTTACATGCTCATTTGTCTTCTCCTCCCTTGCCCGGAGCCAGTCCCCACATCTGCTGGGACAGGCACAGCTCGGCAGCAGGCAGCATGACCTCTCTGAGCATGAACAAAGCCTGCCTGCCAGTGTGGACTGTTTTGTGCACTAAGAGCCCATTTTCCATCAGGAGCCCAGAAAATGAGAATGGCTATGAGTGACCTCCACACCTGCTAAGAGCAAAAGGAATTTATGGGAATAGGGAGAGAAGATGGTGGGGTTAAAGCCCAGATCTGAGACCAGTTACCGAACTTCCTATTCCCCATTCTGTCTCAAATCACTATAGGATCCCAGCCCTTAAAATGATGAAGATAGAAAACAAGAAAGCAAGTTTAAGGAGCAAGATTGAGGATCAGAACTATGTCTTCTAAGTTAACCATTCCTCCCGCCAACCCCAGATGCACATGTTCCAGGATTGGGAAAAGATATGAAGAGTTCAGGTGTAAAAGTGTGTGAAAGAAGAGGAAACTTTGAAGTACACAATGGAATTTAATCACTACACATCTAAGAGCTACAAAAGCCTTTGAGCTCAAGCAACTGAGATGGTGATTTGGATAAGTCCCTGGAAACCATGGTCAAGAAACCAGGCAAGACTGTGATCACGGGTGAGCCATTCAGAACACCTGGAGCAGAGTGACAGCTGTAGAGACCAAGTTCCACTTGCTAGAACTACCCATGAACCTGTCCTTCCCACTTCCTCTAATCTTTCATTCACACAACCAGTACAGATTGAGCCTGATGATGTACAGACACTGTGCCAAACATGGCACCCCTGTTCCGTTCTCTCTTCCCTTTCTTTCCCCCCCTTCTTCATGCCTCTCAGTCTCTCTTATCAGCCCCTTGCTTCCCTTAACATCCTCCTTCGTGCTACTTTTCCAACATGAACTTAGTGGCCTGGGCCTGAACCCCCATTTTTCTTCTGGGGTCAAGGTGTTGCAGGAAGATGAGGCCCAACAGAGAGAAAGAGCACCCAAACTCCACATTTATAAGAGGAAGGGCTTTATTCACCAGTTGGGAGCTTACGGCATAGAAGAATTCCAAATGGCCGCGCTCTCCGACTGGCTTGGTCTTTCCCTTTTTATCGACAGTCAAAAAGTTCCAACCCACAGCTACCCTTCTCATAGGCCAGATTGAATCAAGCAGGAGATGTTATTCCAGCCCCTACAGAAATACAGGATTTCACAGAACTTGGAAATTTCCAAGTTCCAGGAAGTTAAGTTTACAAATTCCCAGGAGCTGAGTCACCATGGAGAGGACCCTGCAGGTGTATCCTTGTGGTCTCCTTTAGAAGACCTGTTCTCCTGGACCTCACCCTTCTCGGGTATCCTCTCTCAAAGCGGCAGGGGTTGGGAAGAGTCACTGAAATGCAGAGGGCAGGTCACTTATGCAGAATTTGCACCATGGGTCCTCGGAGCTCAAACTGAGCAGCAATGCAGTCTGGCAGACCAAACAAATGTACTAGCTCTCCCCATCTGTTAAAACACACACATCACACAACCTTACCACATGAGGTAAAGAAAAGACATCTCCTCCAAGGTAATAGCAGTGACCTCACCTGCTATACTGGGATCTCTAAAACCAAACTGGTGTATTAGTCAGGATTCAACCAGAGACCAGAAGCCACTCTAAGTCTTTACAAAAGCAGGTATTTGATGTGGGGAATTGGTTACATAGGTCACAGAGAAGCTGGGAAATCAACCAGAGGATGAGGTGGCAACTCCAGGTATCTGGAAGCAACCATCACCCCAAGGGCTAGAGGGACAAAGAGTAAGAGACAGCATTACCTGATCCCGGGGGCCAAGGTCACCTGCCAAATGTGGGAAAGATAGAACACCTATTCAGCAGCAGCCAGACACCCACAAGAGACAGTCACTGCCAGAAATGCCACCAAGTCTGAGATAAGGAGGGATACCCTGGCTTCTCTCCTCCCATCTTTCACTACCCGCCCCCCAGCAACTCCTGTTGCCCAAACCCAGTGAAAACCATTGATGCAGAGCTCAAGGGGTCAGCATCCTTGATCCAGAGCAAGAGGTGGGAAATAGACCTTGTTTGGCTTTGACTTTTCTCTTACCATGCACCTTTGCCAGGCCTCCAGAAGCCCACCTCACTTTGCCTTTGCTCCACAAGACTGAGATCAGAAGTCACTTTCATCCTGGTGGGCATCATCCTCCTACCTTCTTAACTGTTGGCTTCAGGATGATCAGACTTGCTCGTTTCCAGTACAGTTTGCTCTATGTAAACTTCCTTCCTTCCTTCCTTCCATCTCGTTCCCTTCTTCCCTCTCTTGTGCATGCACTAGATCACAGAATCACATGGATCAAATTCTGTGGCAGGCCCTTTGCTGACCACTGGGGACATGCTGGAATGAGATATACCCCCTGCCCTGAAGGAGTTCACAGTCTAGTGACAATATGACACATGCAGACATCTGCAATGCATGTATGTGTGTGCACCACAGAAGTAGGTCCCAGGGCGGAGGGACACAGGAGAAGGATTGGGCAGTTCTGCTGGATGGTGGGCCAAGAAAGGTCTCACAGAGGAACCTATGTTTAAGCTGAATCTTGAAGAACATTCCAAGTGAGTGACCATGTTCCAGGCAGAAAGAACAGCATATGCAAAGATATGTAGGCAAGAAAGGGAATTATAATCTGTGAAGCTGTGGAGAAGGACAGGGTGATATCAGACTGATATGCAGGGCTAGTCATTGGAGGGCCATCTGAGAACATTTCTCCTGGGAGCTATCAAAGTGTTTCAAGCAAGAGAGGAAGTGTCTTAGACTATTCAGGCTGCCTAACAAAATGTCATAAACTAAGTGGATTATAAATGACAGAAATTTATTCCTCAGAGTTCTGGAGGCTGGGAAGTCCAAGATCAAGGCATTGGCAAATTTGGTGTCCAGTAAGGGCCACTTTCTCATAGACACCACCTCTGGCTGTGTCCTCACACAGTGGAGGAGGCAAACAAGCTCCCTTGGGTCTCTTTCAGAAGGGCACTAATCTCATTCGTGAGGGTTTCACCCTTATGACCTAACCACTTCCCAAAGATCCCATATCCAACATCATCACCTTGGAGGTTCAAATTTCAACATATGAATTGTGGGGGGACATAAGCATTCGGACCATCACAGAAAGCTTCTTGAGCTTCAGAAAGATGGCCCCGGCTACAATATGGAGGAGGGACGGAGGTGAGACTGAGGCTGGATGACCAGGGAGAAGGCTGCTGTCCATGCTTGGAGTCCACACTGGAGAAGGTGAAATCTGGGTCCCTGGGAGGAATTCACAAGGATCTCATTATAGTCAGGGCTTGATTGTGTACCTAAAAAAGAAAAAGGAAAAAACAAAAGAGGGGAGGAAGAGAAGAAAGGAAGGGAGGAAGAAAGAGAGAAGGAAAGAGAGAGGGAAAGAGAAAAAGAAAAGGAAGCTGCTTTGAGAAAGTTAAGCATTTTTCCAATAAATCAGTTGTCAGGGGCTCGGGTTGCTAAGCTACAGGGAAAGTAGAACAGCCTGTGCCGCTAAAAGGAGCTTTGGAGGAGGTGAGTATAATCAGTTAAGTTGCTCCCTCCTCCAGGCCCAGAGAGCAGCCCAGCCAGGGCACCTCCACCTCCAGGAAGGGCTTGTGAGGTTCAAACCATGTAGCACCTCAGCAGAGAGAAAGACTTGGGGCCTTGGCTGTCAGAAGTCGGGATGGAATATTAGTGCTCAGGGCAGTGGTGGCGAGACAGCCTCTGTCGTCCCCAGATGCCTGGGTCAGTGGGGTGTGCGCCTGGTCTGTTATTCACTGCCTGCAAGGCTGCTGTGGACCCCGCCCCTGGGCCAGTGAATGTAGCACTGCTCCACTATCAGGGGTTGCACATTCCAGTCGCTCTTTTAATGTGTGTGTAGGCCGTGGATTTTTCTGCATCTTGTATTCCAGAGTTATCCTGTGTAACCAAAGTGACTTTTTTAAAAAAAATCATCAGATGACTTGACTAGCATCACCTGTAGTTTCTTCAATAAATTCAGACAGGTAGAGTTGCATTGCAGCAAGAAGCCCAGGAGTGGGGACTTCATTTACTTTTTATGGTCATGAACAGACGGTGCTGCCTCTGGAATTCAAATGTGAAGCCACTGGCCTTATGTTTCCAGTGCATGTCGGGGCTGGGCCTGTGTGACCAGAGCTCCCATCTGCCACTTCCTCCAACTCTATTTTCCTGCACTAGGCCCAGGGCACACAAGCTCTGTGTGTTTGCTTTATAATAGTTGCTTGGAGACACAGTAATCTTAAAGGTCAACCACATCTGACCTCCTGCCTCCTACTCTGACAAGCAAGTGTCCCCACAGTCTTTGCCAGAACCTCTGGGCCAGGTGCTTCTTGAGCTAGAAGCCTGGGGAGCTGAAGACAGTGCAAGTTGCCTCCCAGGGTCAGACTCCGAGAAGTTAGGGTAGGAAGGGGATGGGGTGCCCAGAAACAGGAAAACCAGAAGAGCAAAAGAGCAAACTGGGAGTCCAAGGTCAACATGCAGGGGTGGGAACTGGAGAGGGGTAGCAAAGCCAGACCTGATGGACATGGTACAGTGCTATGGACAACAGCGTGGTGGCTCCCCAAACAGTGAAGACAGAGCCACCACATGACCGAGCAGGTTCACTTCCTGCTGAGTCCCCAAAGGATTAAAAGCAGAGTCCTAGACATGTGTCCACTCATATTCATAGCAGCATTATTCACAATAGCAAAAACGTGGAAGCAACCCAAGTGTCCCTTGATGGACAAATGAATAAACAAAATGTGCTACGATTATAGCTACAATAGGATGGTATTCAGCCTTAAAAGGAAGAAAACTCTGATACCTGCTCTAGTGGGGATGAGTCTTGAGGCCTTTACACTAAGTCTAATAAGCCAGTCACAAAACAACAAATATTGTATGATTTAGCTCATACGTAGTGCTTAGAGTAGCCAAAATCATAGAGACAGAAAGTAGAACAAGGTGGCCAGAGGGTAGGGGTTATTGTTTAATAGGAACAGAGGTTCAGTTTCACAAGACGAAAGAGTTCTGGAGATGGACAATGGTGACAGCCACACAATATTATGTATTTCTTTAATGCCACTGAACTGTACACTTAAAATAGTTATGATGTTAAATTCTACATGTACATTGTGTGTATTTTACCACAATCTTTTAAGATGGGCGGGAAAAGGCCTGACTGAGGAAGAAAAGCTTGACAGCAGAGGTAAACTTGACATAGGGCTGCAGCTAAAAAGTAGTAATAAGTAAATCAAGTCCAAACAGAGAGAGAGAAGCCTCTAAGGGAAAAACGATCAAGACAGTGAGACATAGAAGGAACCCATCATTGTCAACATTCCCCGTTGAGCTCCCACTCTGAGCAAAGACCATGCAAGGCACAGTGGTGGCACAAGGCCAGCTCTACCTCCAGCCTTGTAGGTCTCTCCACCCTTAATGAGACCCCCAGTCCCAGAGCTTATCTGTGCCTTTCCTACTGAATATTATTCTCCTATTTAACACCCATCAGGCCTTACGCAGCTCACTTAGGTTCTGTGTGTCAGTTTCCTCATCTGTAAAACGGGGATAATCTCTACCTATCATAGCTGTTGTAAGGATTAAACAAATGAATATGCGGGAAGTGCTTAGAACAGCATCTAGGACATCATTACTCAAAAACGTTAACAATTACGCCATTTGTTATCATCATCTGCATTTTATTTTAGGCTCCGAGTGTGAAATTAATGGCTTTTAAAACATATAAAAGATGGGAACTGTCGCCCCAATCTATACCTAGGGAAAATGAGGTTCAGGGGCTCAAATACTTGTCTAAGGTCACCCCACACAACTGCTGAGTGTTGGAGCCAAGATCCAAACTCCTTGTGCTGGACTTTAGCTCAGGTCCTTTCTACTTTTTCACATTCATCTCTCTGGGTTCCTTTTATCCTTGATAATGATGATGTATGTGGAAAGCAGCCTGGGCCGGTGGGAAGAAGACAGACCACAGAGTCGGAACACCTGGACTCCTGGTCCCACTTGCTGACTGTGTGCCCTGGGATGCGTCACTTCTGCTCTCTGGCCCCAGCTTCCCTATGTAAAATGGATAAGAATACTCAACTGTGAGGGCTGATGCGCCTTACAACATAAAGCCATCACAGTGAAAATGTGACCACAGTATATTCTCTGTCTCGTCATAGATGTCAGGTGGACAGCTCTGAATCCCCTTCCCACGGCTGTGGAGCCCTCACTCGCTTCTTCTTGCTTCCTGTCTTCACTCCCTGTCCCGGGGAATCATTTCAACCTGAATTTCTGAACACCTCTCTGCCCTTCGTTCATTCTTTATGCTTCTGTTTTCTTTCCCTGGAAGTTTCCATCCATTTCTGTGACTCTAGTCCCTGTTTGCAGTTAATACTGAATTCTATCTCTGTACCAGGGCCTGTAACTGAAGAATTAAAACACTGTCTCATTCCAAGGACCAACCCCAAGCCAAACAGTGCTTTAAGTAGAGCTGATCTGTGACATCTTTTCTTTTGTGCCCGCAGCCTGGTGCAGCCTTCCCCCTCCTAGCCTCTGGCACATGAGATCTTTGGGTTTTCTCCCCCTCTGACCAAACCTGATCTTTGGATAGAATCTGAAATTCTTTCCCACCCAGTGGAAGTACCAGATAATCACTAATACCTCCCAAGAGCATTCATCTTTTAATGAGGGTCAGGACCTACCTTCTGCCCACATACTCAAAGCACACTGCGGAATATCACTCCTGTGCATCTCCAAGGGAAAATGCTTGCTTCCAAGCACAGGGTCCCCCCTGGAAAAGTGTTGCCAGGCAGGTGCTTCAGTCAGGCCGTGGGGATGTCTGTGGAATGGTACTTTACTTTAGAGGCAGTACTGTAATCATACTTGTCATGCCTATGACATCTCTTATCTTTTGTATCTCAGAGAACTTTGAAAATGTTAATTAATGCAAGACACTGTCTAAAAAAACAGACTTGCAGGCGGCAACCCCCACTAACACTGCAGTTCCTTTTATACTTACAAGCCTCCATTAAGAAAGAAACTCATGACTTGTAAAGCCCATGTCTGCATGGGCTGTTCTAGCAAACACCTCTGTTCTAGCAAAGACGTTTTCTGCCCCCATGTTTTGGCCTACAATGTCGATGGCATGCCTCGCTGATTTCTAAAAAACATTTAATGTTATTATTCCATTTGTATTAAGCACCTAGACCAGCAAACAGGTTCAAGTCTCAGCTCCCAATCCCAACTACTTGACCCTGGCAGGTCTTGTTAATTTTCAGTTTCAATTTCTTCGTCCATGAAATGAGATAATAGTATCCAACTCTGGGGAATATCGTGAGCCTTAAGTGAGATAATATCTACAATGTAGCTAGTTCCAGGGTGGGGAACCTGTGCCCTTCAGGTTCTAGCCTTTTGACTGACTCCAAATTTTACGGAACAAATCTTTTTATTTTATTAACGTATTTTTGTATGTTTATTTTTATTTTTAAAATGAATATACTTAAAATACAAAGAATAAAATAAGTTTCAGTGAGGCTCAGCACCCATAGCACAGTGGTTATGGCACCAGCCATATACACCGAGGGTGGCAAGTTTGAAGCCAGCCTGGGCCAGCTAAACAACAATGACAACTGTAACAAAAAATAGCTGGGCATTGTGGCAGACGCCTGTAGTTCCAGCTACTTGGGAAGCTGAGGCAAGAGAATCCCTTAAGCCCAAGAGTTGGAGGTTGCTGTGAGCTGTGACGCCACAGTTCTCTACTGAGGGCAATACTGTGAGACTCCGTCTCAAAAAAAAAAAAAGTTTCAATGAAATAATCCTTCTGGATTGATAGGCACAATCAGAACATGAGTAAGGCCTAAAGTGATGGCCACTGTGGTCATGAATTAGGTCCAACTTCCCCTGCCGAACTGGTGCCACTACTGTAGGAGGCTGGTTGGTAAGAGTTTATGGGGGTCCAGCACACTAGTCTGTTACGAGCTTTTGACAATGGTGCACTGTGTTTCTATTTGAAGTGGTATTTGTGAATAGTTGCACAGCTTGACAGTATTTTTAAATTTTGTCTGCTTAACAGCCCATCATGTCAAAGAAGACCAAGAGAACACAGAAGAAAAAAACAAAATTTTAAATGAGAATAGGGAATTGCATAACAATTTGATCTTGTTTCTGCTAAAGATACAATGATTTACTTGCTTTGTGATACTGCAATATCAACATTAAATTCAATGTTAATCAGCATAATAATCCTCATAGGGACCACAAATACATATATACATTTTTAGACAGAATCTCACAGAGTTGCCCTCGTAGAGTGCTGTGGCATCACAGCTCACAGCAACCTCAAACTCTTGGGCTTAAGCGAGTCTCTTGCCTCAGCCTCCAGAGTAGATGGGACTACAGGTGCCTGCCACAACGCCTGGCTATTTTTTGGTTGTAGTTGTCATTGTTGTTTAGCAGGCCTGGACTGGATTCGAACCCGCCAGCTCACATGTATGTTGCAGGTGCCCTAGCCGCTGAGCTACAGGCGCCAAGCCTACAAATATTTTAAATTAGTGAGAGAGGCATGAAATGTTGTATTGCCAAAATTTATACTTTAACTGCCCTGTGAGTTATGAACTGTTTTTCAAGTTTTGACGTTACTAATTTTTAAGTTTTTGTATTACTTTTTTATTGATGTATGTTTTAGGATCATTTTGTTTTCAAAGTTTTTGTTCTGTGTTCATAATAAAACACCACGGCCCCAAGGAAAAATTTTGTTTGTGTGGCAAATTTTGTTCAATGTGTCAAAAGCTGAAAAGAAAAAGCAAAGACGATTCTTTCAAGCTGTAATAAGACCTGGAAATAGTGCCACTGAACCAACTTATAAAGTAGCTTTATATACTCAGGAACAAAAGGGGAAACATTCAGTGATATAGAAACTGTGAAAGAATTCATTGTCAAAGTGATAGATTGCTTAGGCACTGATAACATTTCAAAGTACAAACAATTGCTTCTTTCAGGGAGAATCATAATTGATTGGCAGCATGAATTAGCCTTTAACTTAACAGAACAACTTCATGGAATATCTTAAAAGGAAAATATATATTATTCAATCACTTTGCAGAAATCAACTGATACTATTGACTTGGCAAAGGTTTTATACTTCGTTTGGGTCATAATGATGCAGGACAAGGCAGCACCATGACCTGCTGCCTTAGCCCTGGAGGTGCTGATGCTCCTGGGGACAGAGGAACAGGAACCAGCTTGCTGCAAGGGCAGGACACCTGCGGGGGAGATGCTGGCACCGTGCTGTCTCCTCCACCTGCACTTCTGACTGGTGGATTTCCTGTCAGTTTCCAAGGCCTGAGAGTTCATTGGACAGCTGGCTGTAACTGACAGGACTCATACCCTAGAAGAACAACCCCCCTGCCACTATATAAACCCCTGAGCAGACCTTTAAGAGGGAGCAGGAGAGCTTGTTCCCCTCCTGGGTTCTCTCTGCCAGGAGGTTTAGTTTTTGTAGTTGTTGTAAGTTTTGTTTCTGTAAATAAATCCTGACTTAGCACTGATCATCCTGTGGTCCGTCAAGACCAAGAACCTGAAATTCTGGTGTCAATAACAGAGGATTTTCCTTGCTACAAAGAGTTACTCACTTTGGGCATTCTTGCAAAGAGAACACAGGAATAGATACCTTCAACGACTTTCAAGATAAATGTGGTGAAGTTGGACTAAATTTGGTAAATTTGGTGAGTATCTCTACAGACGGTGGACCTTCCTGCCGCGGACCGCCAGTCGAATGAGTCTCAGTCCGAGGGCTTTCAGGGCGAAACGGCTCAGGTTGATTGGAAGGTCGACGCAGGGTGAATTGACAGACTACTAGACACCACAAGTGATGATGAAAGCAGCTGTACTTTACTGATTTTTAGGCATGGTATTTATACATTTTTGACAATGTTTTACAAACTACAAAAGATATTTTTATGACTTGCTGATGCTTACAAAGTTCTTATCGAGTTTTGTAGATGGGAGTAGTCAACCGTCTTTTCTTAGACAATGTTTCTGCCCGTAAGGGGGAACAAAGGACTGCTGCTTATCAGCAGTTACTCTTTTACTTCTCTTTATCTATGTTTAAACCTTCTTTCTTTGTAAAACTGCTTTGTTCACATTTTGTATTCTCATATTTTTATATTTGATTATGATTTTTATGTTGTTAGTGAATTGATAGTGAATTATGTATATGTTTTAAGTGTATAGTGACAAAATTATAGAGAAAGCAATTTCATAGAAAACTTATTTCAAAGAAACAGTTTCAAAGGGACATAAGGTAGAGATAAGAGACCGGAGGGAGCGGGTATCTGGTAGGAACATCTTAACTTATCATCCCTGCATTCTCTTGATACATTGTTTCAATTAACTGACCTTTATGGTGGGAACGTGTTCCCTTGGAGACATTTAGTCTCCATTGTATAGATGAAGTCATGGATTAGTAAGTCATTATGTTTATTCTTAGTTTCTGAGGACATTCAAGCAACAATTAACCATTCAACTCAACAAACAAGTTTCAAACAGGTTTCAGGGTAAAGGTTATTCAGGCCTTTATGCCGCACCTCATGAATTCTTACGTTCACTAAAAGGCATGCTAGGCAACTTATGCGCTGCTGTCGCAGGCCAGGGGGACCGGGGGCAACGCTCCGGGGAGCACTCACCGCCTTACCACAGTTTTTACAACGCGGACAGAGCCATCCCGCCACGGCTTGATGCCGGGGGTGTGGCACCTTCCATGATAGGAAAAATGAAAGGTTTACTGCACAGATAAAAAAATTATTAATGGATCCCTATGTTCTTGTTACTTTTCATTGTATCTTTCATCAGGAAAATCTTTATGCTAAAGCTACTATTTTATGTGGCACTTTGCCACAACTTACAAGTACTGTTAACTATGAATATATTCATGCACATGCAACATAACATCGGCATTGTCCATTTTGCAACATGCTAAAGTTTTAGGATGAAGTAGTCGGGTGTGCATTTGCCATATTACTCTAAAGGGAGTTAGTGATCACAGGGACAGGAGTTAGCCAAAATTTCACCTCTGCAAGAACAGATAAGTAAATTTTGTAAAGAACAGAATCAGCAATGTGAATTATTGAAGAAGATTTCTATAGGAATGAAGAATTTCTGTGTGAGGTCATGTCAAATCATGACTTAAATATTTATTTGCAAGGAAAAACTTAGTCTATATATGATATGTAACAAAAAAATCCAAGCATTTCAAAACAAGCTATCTTTTTTTGAAAAACTCCTTTTAAATTTGGGGTGAACATTGTTCCCAATAAGCAAAAGTTATTTTTTTTAAGTATAATTTCCATTTTATTTTTTTCCCAAAGGATAGTTATTCTTCAATCCTCAAGAACTCAACTCCTTACATGGGCTTTGGTGGAGGTCTTGGGGCAGCACCCGCAGGTCTAAATCTGGGTGGAGGTGTTCGGTCCTTGCGGGCTTCCGGAGAACAGTTCCTGACTACCTTGCTGTGAATGGCACAACTCACACAGTAATGTAGCTGCACATAGAGCTTGGGAAGCACATAAGCGTTGAAGACACTTGCTTCAGAAATATCCCTCACCGCCGCAGCCTCTACTATGTTCCGACTGACGAACTTCTATTTTTTTTTTTATTGTTAAATCATAGCTGTGTACATTAGTGCAATCGCCTGTACCCATTCTAAGATGCACCGTAGATGTGGCCCCACCCACTACCCTTCCTCCACCAAAACCTCCGCCCTCCCTTCTCCTTCCTTGGCCCTTTCCCCATAGTCTTGTGCTATAGTTGGGTTATAGTCTTCATGTGAAAGCTGTAATTTAGCTTCATAGTAGGGCTGAGTACATTGGATACTTTTTCTTCCATTCCTGAGATACTTTGCTAAGAAGAATATGTTCCAGCTCCATCCATGTAAACATGAAAGAGGTAAAGTCTCCATCTTTCTTTAAGGCTGCATAGTATTCCATGGTATACATGTACCACAATTTGCTAGTCCATTGTGGGTCGATGGGCACTTGGGCTTCTTCCATGACTTAGCAATTATGAATTGGGCTGCAATAAACATTCTGGTACAGATGTCTTTGTTATATTGTGACTTTTGGTCTTCTGGGTATAAACCTAGTAAAGGAATTGTAGGATTGAATGGCAGGTCTATTTTTAGGTCTCTAAGTATTCTCCAAACATCCTTCCACAGGGAACGTATTAGTGGGCATTCCCACCAGCAATGTAGAAGTGTGCCCTTTCCTCCACATCCACGCCAACATTTCTGATTTTGGGATTTTGTTATGTGGGCTACTCTTACTGGGGTTAGGTGATATCTCAGAGTAGTTTTGATTTGCATTTCTCTGATAATTAAGGATGATGAGCTTTTTTTCATGTGTTTGTAGATCTTGCATTGGTCTTCTTTAAAGAAGTTTCTCTTCAAGTCCCTTGCCCACCCTGAGATGGGGTCACGTGTTCTTTTCTTGTTAATACGTTTGAGTGCTCTGTGGATTCTGGTTATTAGACCTTTATCGGAGGTATAACCTGCAAATGTTTTCTCCCATTCTGAGAGCTGTCTGCTTGCTTTACTCACTATGTTCTTGGCTGTGCAGAAGCTTTTTAGTTTGATCAGGTCCCAGTAGTGTATTTTTGATACTGCTTCAATTGCCTGGGGAGTCCTCATAAAATATTCACCCAGGCCGATTCCTTCAAGAGTTTTCCCTGAACTTTCTTCAAGTATTTTTATAGTTTCATGTCTTAAGTGTAAATCTTTTATCCAGTGAGAGTCTATCTTAGTTAATGGTGAAAGGTGTGGGTCCAGTTTCAATCTTCTACAGGTTGCCAGCCAGTTTACCCAGCACCATTTGTTAAATAGGGAATCTTTTCCCCACCGAATGTTTTTAATTGGCTTGTCAAAGATCAAATAACGGTAAGTAGCTGGATCCATCTCTTGGTTCTCTATTCTGTTCCAGACATCTACTTCTCTGCTTTTGTGCCAGTACCATGCTGTTTTGATCACTATGGATTTATAGTACAGTCTCAGGTCTGGTAGCGTGATTCCTCCTGCTTTGTTTTTATTGCTCAGTAATGTTTTGGCTATTCGAGTTTTTTTCTGATTCCATATAAAACAAAGTATTATTTTTTCAAGATCGTTAAAGTATGACAATGGAGCTTTAATAGGAATTGCATTAAAGTTATATATTGCTTTGGGCAGTATGGACATTTTAACAATATTGATTCTTCCCAGCCATGAGCATGGTATGTTTTTCCATCTGTTAACATCTTTGGCTATTTCTTTCCTTAAAGTTTCATAGTTCTTTTTGTAGAGATCTTTCATGTCCTCTGTTAGGTACACTCCCAAATATTTCATCTTCTTTGGCACTACTGTGAAAGGAATAGAGTCCTTGACTGTTTGTTCGGCTTCGTTATTGTTGGTATATATAAAGGCTACAGAGTTACGGGTGTTGATTTTGTAGCCTGAGACATTGCTATATTCCTTGATCACTTCTAAAAGTTTTGTAGTAGAATCCCTAGTGTTTTCCAGATATACGATCATATCATCTGCGAAGAGTGAAAGTTTGATCTCTTCTGACCCTATGTGGATACCCTTGATTGCCTTTTCTTCCCTAATTGCAATGGCTAAAACTTCCATTACAATGTTAAAGAGCAATGGAGACAATGGGCAACCTTGCTTGGTTCCTGATCTAAGTGGAAATGATTTCAATTTAATTCCATTCAATATAATATTGGCTGTGGGTTTGCTGTAGATGGCCTCTATTAGTTTAAGAAATGTCCCTTCTATACCAATTTTCTTAAGTGCTCTGATCATGAAGGGATGCTGGATATTATCAAAAGCTTTTTCTGCATCAGTTGAAAGAATCATATGGTCTTTATTTTTAAGTTTGTTTATGTGTTGAATTACATTTATAGATTTATGTATATTGAACCAGTCTTGAGACCCTGAGATAAATACGACTTGGTCATGGTGTATAATTTTTTTGATGTGTTGTTGGATTCTGTTTGTTAGGATCTTATTGAGTATTTTAGCATCTATATTCATTAGTGATACTGGTCTATAATTTTCTTTTCTTGTTGGGTCTTTCCCTGGTTTGGGGATCAAGGTGATGTTTGCTTCGTAGAATGTGCTGGGTAATATTCCTTCTTTTTCTATATTTTGGAAGAGGTTTAGTAGTATAGGTACTAGTTCTTCTTTAAATGTTTGGTAGAATTCTGATGTAAAGCCATCTGGTCCTGGGCTTTTCTTTTTAGGGAGATTTCGAATGACGAACTTCTTTATAGCTTTGTCTTTGGGAACAAATCGGGCGCAGTTTGTGCAGCGAATAGGTTGCACATGGCCACGACCCTTTTTGGCATGACCGTTGTTCCTTCTTTTCTTTGTCATCTTCGAAGCAAGGACGCGAAAGAAGCAGCAAAAGTTATTGATATGCACAATGATATATGTGAATCATTTGAAGAATATGCAGCTATTATATGTGGTCGGACAATTAAATTCACAAACTCATCCTAGAAAAAGTGCTACGTACCTCATTGCAGAATATCACGATGGTCATGGAGAGTACTTCAAAGGTGACTGACCCATCTAGAGGGTCAACGGAAACTGCAGACCTCCATGCTACAACCTAATATTCAAATGAGCAGACACAACGAGGTCATTAAAAGGTCATTAAAAGGTTAGTTAACTTCAAAATTAACCAATTTAAAAAATTTATTTTTTGAAATTAAGTATATATAATTGGATTTTTACAAAATAATGTTCATTTTTATGTATGGTCTAATTGAAGTTTCTTGAATGCGGCCTTATTTGATTACCGCTAAATTAATGCTGCCTTCCCCATCCCTGAGCTAGCTCAGTGCCTAGAACTTAGCAATACTAGGTTAAAGTTAGTTCCCTTCCCCCTGCCCCCACTCTCCCCATATTCCCTCCCCTTTGCTACATGGCCCTGTTCCGAAGAGAAATAAACAGAAAGATACATTCACTGTTCTCCAGTTCCTGATGTTCTAAAAGGAAATACATTTTCCCATTAAAAACAACAGACACACATTCCTTTTGTTTGAAGACTTTTCAATTGTTCAATTTCACCCTTTCCAATTCTTTACTAAGAAATAAGAGAGTAAAAGTAAGGGATGAGATGGAGAGCTACGTGTGATGATCATCAAAAACAGAGAGATTATCGACCGTCTACAAAATGGAGTTATTAACCAGACCTAAGATGTAATGTGTGAGAAAGGGCCAGCCAAGTGTCCCTCCTTTGGAAGTACTGTGACAGTTAAACAGCGAAGTGGCAGATGGTCATCCCAGATCACAATACCACAGAAATCATCTCATCCAGCTCACTGTGGCCTTCTTTCACCTGCTCTGGGTGACCCCATGTCCTAGAGCCAAGTGGGTGAGGCAGGACAACAACTGCAAATAACTGACTAACAGCCTTTTGGATTCATGGTCGGAGCCGGGAGAGTCAGAGCAGTGGCTAGATCAGTGAGCAAATGTGAAGCTACATTCAGGTGGTGAGTGAAGCAGAGGGATAGCCCCAGTCAGGAGATAGGATCGTACATGGTGGATGAGGTCCACACTGGGGAACGGGCTGACTGGTGTAGTCCGAGTCAGCTGATCCAAGAGTGCCAGGCCGGGCCAGGCAGACAGTAGGGGCCAAATGCCAGCCCTGGAAAGGGAGGGGACAGAGTGGGCAGGAGCAGGCACCAGGAAATAGCCAAAGCTGAAAACAAATAGAAGAAAAACAAGCAGGTGAAGGTCAGAACTCATTTACAATCCAGCTGTCAAATTCAAGCTTAAGTGGCAGCAAGAACAGAGCCTAAGAGCCAGGCTCCGAGCTGGCACAGCACCTCCAGACCGAAGTGCTGTGGCTACCTCGCTCGCCCTGTGTTCAGAGCTTGGAACAGTGTTGGACAGGCACAAGGCAAGGTCTGCATAAATACCAATTGTCCTTGCCATTGTCAAAGTTGGTGGAAGCCAATGAATGAGCAAGGTGAGGGAAACTGAGGGATGGACTGAACTGTGTGTGGGACATCTGAAAGGCAGCCTTTCTCAGCACGAGCCCCAGCCTGACCTGAAGGGTTGATACTCATCACTTACAGTCTGACACACCACAGACCTTCTTCCCTCCCTCCCTCCTGATGGCTTGTGTTACTTTCCTGTGGCTCTTGTATCAAATCACCACAAACTTCTGTTGTTTCGAGCTAGAAACATTCTCTCCCATTTATTCGCTCACTCTTGTAGAGCCCAGAAGTCCCAAAGTGGTATCATGGGGCCAAAATCAAAGCACCACTGGGGCCACACTCCCTCCAGAGCCTCTAGCAGGGAGGGTCCTTCCTTGCTTCTTCTGGCTTCTGGTGGCTCCAGTCGCTCTTTGGCTGTGGCGGAATCGCTCTGATCTCTGCCTCCATCTTCACAGTCTGTTTTCTTTTCTTTTTTTTTTATAATCATAAATATAATTTCTCTCATAAGGATTCTTGTCAATGGATTTAGGGCTCGCCCAAATAATCCAGGATGATCTCATGTCTAGATCTTTAACTTGATTGCATTTGCAGGGACCCTCTTTCCAAGCAAGCTCATATTCACAGGATCCAAGATGTGGACATAACATCTGGGGACCTCTATGGCTCCCCTGTCAAAATGTACGTGTCTCATGCTTCATTCCTTTAGGTCCCGTGAATGTTACATATGTTGAGCAAAAATATGAATGATTTAATGTGTCACCTCTTGGTGTGCATGTGTATTTATCAGAGAGTTCCTAGAGACTTGAGGCTTTGGTTAAGAGAATGGCTGTCTATCACCACCCCTCGTCCTCTGAGCAAGACGGCTTTGGGAAGAGGCTTTTCTCCTCAGCATCAGCCCTCTGTCCGCTCACAGCTTGCAGGGGATATGCTCTTCTCACCCACATTGTGGGAGAGTTGGAAGTACTATTAAACCATTTCATCTCCTTCTGGCTTTTTAAATAACTTTTCCTCCTTTCTACTCCTAATCTTCCACCTTTAAAACTAGTTAATCGTAGCCCTGCACTGTGCTAAGTAATTGATAAGCCTCTCGTTTAATCCTTATAACATCCCCTATGAAGTAGGTACTATCATTCTTGCACTTCGCAGGAAAGGAAATTGAGGCTTAGGTGTTAAATAGCAGAGCCAGGACTTGCACCCAGGTTTTCTCTGTCTCCAAACCTCAATCTCTTAACGGCTCTATGGGTGTAACTTCTGCAGGTCTTTCAATAGCGGTGCTCTCAGGCCTGGGCTGTCAGGAGCAGGATGGGAAAGTCAAGGGAGAATTAACGCAAGCTGGTGAGTTGTGATGGAGAGAGCTGCTGGCCCTGGTCTCCAAGGTCAAAGATGATGGAGTGTGATGGTTGACACTTGTGGTCCAGAGTGTGCATGTATATTTATAAGTGCCATCATACTGAGACACTCCTTCTCTTTAGGAATGAACAGTCTCAAATTGGTAACATTTAGAGGGACGATTGTGCAAAAGGACTGAGCAGAATCCCTCCTGGTGTCTTCCTGTGGACGTGGGGGAAACAGGAAGAATAAGGGAGAAAATACATCTGAGAGAACAAGTCCAGTTTCTGGTAAGCTGAGATGTCTTTGACATTCATAAAGGTATTGGGTAACATCACTGTCCCTTCCCAGCAGGGACAGCATTTTTTCCCAGTGATGGCCTTTTAGACTAAACTGCCTTACCTGTGAGGAAGGCAGAAAACTAACCTCTATTTCAGTGTGGAGGTTTGAGGGAGATGTTCCTACCCTCATTTTATGGATAGAGCAATGAGGCTCAGAGGGCTGACTTTGCCCAAAGGCATTCAGCTGGAAAATCTGATCTGAGCTCGCCTTCTAACTCTAATATCAGGGTTCCAATTTATGTTGCAGTTCCATATTACAAAACCCTGGCAATTCCATTTGCCTGTTTGGGTGTGAAGAAGAATCTACTTGTTCTATCGTAAGACAGAATCAGGAAACATCCAAGGTCACTAGTCTCCCCAACCTTGCTGCCTATCCTCCCACAAGCCAGGCTTTGTCTGCCTCTGCTAGAAAACTCCTTCTTGAACTTTAAAACCCAGTTCAGATATCTCATCTCTTTGAAACTTTCTCAATCCACTACCTCCAGGCTCCAGGTACAATAATTGTCCTTTTATATATGTTCCCTCAGACCTTATGTGTATGTGCCTTACTAACAGAGCACTTTTTAAATGCCTGTCTCCCCTACTAGGATGTGAACTCCTCAAAGACAAGGACTGCATCCTTTTCACCGTGCCCCAGCTGGGACAGCTCAGGGAGGTTAGGCAGGGACTATGGCTTCTAAGGCTGTCCGTGCAATCTCCCTTAACTCTGGACCCCACCAGTGTAATCAGGCAAGCCCAGTCTCTTCCTTCCCCTGGCTGGGTGTCCACAAGACTCATGCTTTCTCCTAGGGGCCATTAGCATGTCCCTGCCCAGATGCTGGTGCTGAGCTCCACTCTGCCACGTGGCTTTGCTGGTGTCCCCCTGCCTACTGCCATGTGGTCCCCATCAGCCTCCCCAGTGTCTCCGGTCTTCCCTGCTTTGTCCCCAATAACACAGGCTGGATTGGCTTGGTTGGCCACTGCCCTGGCGATATCACTCCTTCCCTCCTCATCACATTCCTGTCCTCTGCCATGTCATTCTAAGGAAAGGTATAATGGAATCTTCTCCTGATCATTGCTGGCTTAGGCCTAGTGTAGGCAGGAAAATGGCTCTCAAAGACATCCTGTCCAAATCCCCGAAACCTGTAAATATTACCTTATAAGGAAAAAGTGTCTTTAAAGATGCAATTAAATTAAGGATACTAAGAAGGCAAGATTATTCTGGGTTATCTAGATGAGCCCTAAATGTAATCACAAGTGTCTTATAAGTGGGAGAATGAGGGGCATTACACACACACACACACACACGCACACACACACACCCTGCAGGAGGTCATGTGAAGCCAAAGGCAAACATTGCAGTAATACAGCCATGAGCCAAGGACTACCAACAGCTACCAGAACAAGGAAAGGCCAGGAGCAGACTCTCCCCTGAGAGCCTCTGCAGGGAATGCAGTCCTGCTGACACCTTGCTTTTGACCCAGTGATAATGATTTTGAAATTAGGGCCTCCAGAATTGTGGGAGAATAAATTTCTGTTGTTTTAAGCCACTGCGTTTGTGGTAACTGGTCACAGGAGCCACAGGAAGCTAGGCCCCGCAGGGGTTGACTTTGCTCTCCTAGTTGCTTTTACCCTCACTACAATTTCACAAATGTTTCATCTACCTCACTCCTCTGTGGCCGCAACTTTACATACGTTCGTTTATTTTGATCATCAAAGCAACTTCACAAGGTAGGAGCTATTAACATCCCTCTCTGCTGACAAAGAAATTACTGGTAGTGGTAGAATCAGAACCAGGGCCTGTGTTCCCTGGGGGTGTGAGCCCGTGTCGTTTCCTCTGATCTGCTCGCCCTCCCTTGGCACTGGTCTGCTGGGCTGTAATTTGACTTGGACTTGCTTCAGACTTCTGAAAGGTCTCTGTGTTGTTCAAAGTTTGGAGGACTTCCATGAAGTTTATGTGTAGAGCTTGCTTGTTAGTTTCCAGAGAGTTCAAAACACCCACAGCACCACATAACTGTTCCATTACCCAGACATTCACAAACGCCCTGCCCACGTTTTCAAGTCTCTCTGCCTAGCCCTCTCTGTACCCTCCTCCTCCTCATTAGAAACCTTGAGAGAGTTATACTGAAAAATTAATATACTAAAAACAATTATAAAATAAAAATGATTATAATGCATTGCAACAATGATAATGTGAAAATTTAGAAAGAAGAATAATGTTAAGAATTTCACCCAAATATGTATCCTAAGTAAACTCTTTTAGAAAATAAGAAGCACCTTAATGGAGATGAATGAAGGGAGGAAAACAAGAAAGAAAGAATAAGAGAGAAAGCAAAATTCTCTGTATTTATAAAACCTGAATACGGGCGGCGCCTGTGGCTCAAAGAAGTAGGGCACTGGCCCCATATACCGGAAGTGGCGGGTTCAAACCTAGCCCTGGCCAAAACCTGCAAAAAAAAATTCTGAATACCTAAATTGATTTATTTAGAATTAGTGCTAACACACATACTTTCATCGGAAACACTGAAAAACTTAACAGAAACAGCAATCTACACACCGCAACCAATCGATGACAAACTGCCTTTGAAGTCACTTAGGATTCTCCAAGTTTCCTGAATCATTTTGGTTCTTTAAGCTTTGGGAAGGAAGAGGAACCCAACAAAAGGGAAAAAGAACTCTCCACAATTATGGTCAGGTATATAGAAGGTGCCAAAAATATGCACCTATATTTTTAAAAAGGAAAAAACTATTAGAATTTTATATAACAAAAAGAGTACGATACCAAGAATAGAAAAATCTGGATTTCACTCCTAGCTCTTCATTTGCTGTGTGATCCTGGACAGGGGGTGTCCCTTCTCTGGGCTGCAGTTTTTCCCATCCGCAGATGATTTCTATGGTACTTTCAGATTCCACAAGTATATTTTTAGCTAAAATAACATCACAGCCGTGTTTTTCATTTTGTTCTTGCTTTTCTTTTCATAGCCATTTAATCATCTAAGAGAATGAGGCAAGGAGATATGGTTGCTGCTGAACAAACACACACTTTTATCCAGAGGACAGAACCACACAGAGACATTTGGTTAAAATTCTTGACAAGACTGTGTCTCACACTTAAATCTCAAGCTCAAAGGAACTGCTCTTAGGATGCCAGCCGTACCAGGGAGAGGTCCGTAGTGGCCTCTGTCTGAATCTCTTCCATAGCAACAGTGCCAGAAAGCCAGCCCTGTCATTAAGCCTGCAAAGCAAACATTGTCCTCAGCAAAATCCCTCGTTAGCAGTCACCTAACGTCAAACGTGCTCTGTCCAGAGGAGAACCTTCACCTTCATCGCTCCACCAGAGCCTTCTGTACAACCTGAAAACAAACATGGGGTTCTCCAGGCTCTGGCCTTTCATCCCAAACCACCAAAGACTGGGAAGGATTCAGAATTATGTTTCACTGGCTGGTCCAGGCCACAGTTTATGGAGAGAAACAGACACAGAGGACAAAGAGAGATGGAGGGTAAAAAAAAGGGGGGGGGGCAGGCCTCACTGCTGTTATGACCACAGAGCTATGGGTTCTATTAATAGAGTCAAAAATTGCACCCATAATCTAGATCATCAATAAACATTTCTTGCTCTAAACTTCTGGCATGGGTATATCAAGTTTTACCTTGTCATTTTGTTTTTGTTAATTAATATGCTGCTTCGCAATTGTGGTAAAGCTGCATTTTGTGTGTCTGTCTTGAACCTCCACCCAGCAGGCAAATTCTTCAAAGGCAAAGAAAGTTACAACTGTTACAAAATATTCGATATTTCCCTTCCCTTCCCTTCCTGTCCCTCCCCTCCCCTCCCTCTTTCTTTCTTCTTTTGTTTTTTTCTGCTCTGTCACCCAGGTGCAGTGGCATCAGTCTAGCTCAGAGCAACCTGTGACTCCTAGGTTCAAGAGATCCTCTTGCCTTAGACTCCCAAGTAGCTGGGACTACAGGTATATGACACACCCAGTTAATTTTTCTATTTTTAGTAGATATGGGGTCTTGCTCTTGCTGAGGCTCAACTCTGATTCCTGAGCTCAAGGGATCCTCCTGCCTTGGCCTCCCAGAGTGCTAGGATTACAGGTATGAACCACTGAGCCAGCCTCTGTCTTTTTCTTTTCTGTAATCTCACAAGGCCTAGGCCCTGGAGATGTACTGAGCTGAAGCAGCCTCTTTGCATCTGCCTGATTGATGAGGGATCCCAGTCCCGGGTAGTCAGACACTAGAGCTGAGAAGGACAAGAGGTGAGAGGAGGATTTGGCAAAGAGAGTTTAGAGAGCTGCTTATAGCCCGGCCAATTTAGGGGGATAGAGTACAGGCAGAGATGCCCCTTGTAGTCAATACTTAGAAGCTTCCAGAACACCCTGTGCAGGAAGGTAGCCATCTCTTCTTCAGGAGGACTCTCCAAGGAATAATGAGACATCCGGACACAGTAAGAGCACAGGAGTGGCTATAGGACCAAACTGAATTCAATGTCTCTATCATTGGTGGTCACTAAGAGGCCAGTGTTGCTCTTTGCAACAAAATGGTTATCTTGTTAACCTCCAGTGCAGAAAAATGCCCAGTGCCCAACTGTTCGACATTTTGGTTGATCTGCAGAATCTTTTTCTTCTTCTTGTACTACAGATGTGAAGGATGATGTCCCCATTTTCCTAATGGCCCCATGTTTCAATATTTTATTTATAAATCAATCATTTGGAACTGATAACACATTTTCTGTAGGGGAACACATTACTTAAAAAGGTCAGGATCTCGGGCAAGCTCGTAAAGCCCTTATTTTACCCATTGTTAGTAGCAGTGAGTTCAGTGACACATACCACTTACAAACAATCATATTTCTTTTTTTTGTTTTGCAGTTTTTGGCCAGGGCTGGGTTTGAACCTGCCACCTCCGGCATATGGGGCCAGCGCCTTACTCCTTTGAGCCACAGGCGCTGCCCACAATCATATTTCTATAGGAAAATATATTCCCAATTGAACTCAGCACCCTCGAACAGAGCGTGTTCCCCCATCCCTGGCAGTAGGAAGATTTCTGAGAATGAAAAGGTTAGCAGCATTCTGTACCTGACAGCCATCTACCTGGGTTTGGAGAGGAGACCAGAACTTTAGGGTGTAAGATCATCCCAGCCTTATCAAGGAGATCATGTCCACTGAAGCAAAAAGTTTACCAACCCCCCGGATATCTGCCAGCTCAGGATGGTGCATATGAGGGCATAAGTCACATTCCTGACCTCTGCAGGGCATCTTAAAAGTTTGAAGGGATTTCCACCCTGCTCTTTTTGTTAAATCCCTGACACAAGGAGATCAATGCTCACCTAACCTGGCTCTATTCCAAAACCTTTTCTTCTACCTACTACTTTGTGCTGAGAGACAGGGGGTTCCAGGAGGAGCAACTTTAAGAAGCTCCTCGTTAGGCCAGGTGTGGGGGCTCACACCTGTAATCCCAGCACTCTGGGAGGCCGGGACAGGTGGATTGCTTGAGCTCAGGAGTTGGAAAGCAGCCTGAGCGAGAGAAATATCCCATTTCTAAAAATGGCTGGGCATTGTGGCAGGTGCCTGTAGGGCCAGCTACTTGGGAGGCTGAGCAAAGAGTTTGAGGTTGCTGTGAGTTATGATGCTGTGGAATTCTACTGAGGGTGACAAAGGGAGGTTCTGTCACAAAAAGAAAAAAAAAGAAAGCTCCTTATTTGCTATTAAACTTTTTAATTTATTAAATTCTCACAATAACCTTATGCACACATTCAGCCTCACTTAGAATATGAAGAAACTGAGGTTTAGCATGATTAAGTATCATGTGTTACATTGTACGGTTAGTACCTAGAATAATCAGGATTCAAAACCCAGTCTGTGGCACCACACCACACCCTATAAATATGCACAGTTAGTATGTGTCAACTAAAAACAAAATTTTAAAAATAAAAATAAACCATTTCTTTAAAGACCTAATCTGTTTGAAACCTAAGCTTTTAATGGTATACTTGTTTCTCAAAGGGGGAGGGGCAATCCAAAAAAGACTCCACAAAGCAATGCTCACCATGAGTATATTGAAATTATGTGTTTTTACTTAAATGATCATTTAAAAAATTGATATAAGTATACTGTGCATCATCAGGCAGTGCAATTATAACTGAGCCTTGTCACACAGTTTAATGGCTCCCTTTTGTGATTGATTTCTGGCCAGGAGGGGGCCAGATACCATCATGGCTCACTTAAGGAACGAAGGTTTTGCAGTAGATTGAACAGAGACCGACCCTGGGAGAACTGTTTCCTCATGAAGTCACACAGCTCGCTGTAGCATGCAGAGCTCATAAGGTGCGTCCCCCACCCCCTACCCCCGGGTGCCATCCTCACACAGGGAGCAGACGCTTTACAGATTCCATCTCTCTGTACCAGCCTTGCACACCATGCTGACTCATCACTTTGAGAACTGGCTAGGTGGCTTTAAGCTTCCTCAGTGCCCAATGAGAACTGCTAGAAAGTAAAGGTTTTCCCCAAGTCTTCTCTTAGCTGTTCTTCTCATTTGATGATGCAATGTGTAGTCATACACATCCCATAGATCTCATTTTCCTAGTTAAGAGAAGAAACTTTAAGAAACCAAAAACCCGAAGACCAACCCTTCCGCAGGAGTAGCATATGAAAGAAACACAAAGAGTAAGTTTGTTACAACATTAGAAAAAGTAGGAGCGGCCAGGCGTGGTAGCTCAAGCCTGTAATTCTCAGCACTTTGAGAGGCTGAGATAGGGGGATCCCTTGAGATCAAGAGTTTGAGACCAGTCTGGGCGACAAACTCAAGTAGAATTTGTGACGTAGCACCCCATCTCTATAAAAAAATTTAAAATTAGTGGGACATAGTGGTGTGTGCCTATAGTCCTAGTTAGCCAGGAGGCTGAAGCAGGAGTGTCACCTGAACTCAGTAGTTGGAGGTTACAATGAGCTATGATTATGCCATTATTCTCCATCCTGGGTAACAGGGAGAGAAGAAAAAGAAAGAAAGAAAAAGAAAAGAACCAGTAGGAGAGAAAGAAGCATAGGAAAAGCAATCCAAACAGGAAGAACCAAGTGAGATTATGAAATAAATCCAGATATCAGCTGCCATAATAAAAATATAAATGGAATAAATGATGAATAAAAGTACAGAAAGTGTTGGTTTTTAAATATTACAAATCCAGATATATACTTTTTTCTTTTCCTTTTTTTTTTTATTAAATCATAGCTGTGTACAATAATGCAATCATGAGGTAAAATGTGCTCGTTTTATATACAGTTTGAAATATTTCCGTTGAACTGGTTAACATAGCCTTCATGGCATTTTCTTAATTATTGTGTTCAGACTTTTATATCCTACATTTAGTAAATTTCACCTGTACCCTTCTAAGATTCACCGTAGGTGTGGACCCACTAATTACCCTTCCTCCACCCATCCTCCTCTCTCCCCTTGTCCCTTTCCCCATATTCTTGTGCTGAGATTAGTTTCATATTGGGGCTGAGTACATTGGGTATTTTTTGTTCCATTCTTCAGATATATACTTTTCATAATAGACTTGCTAACCTGTAGGGATCCAGAATGACAGAAAGTGGAAGTTTCAAAAGAAAAGAACTGGCAAATGCCCTCCGCCCAAAGCTGATGCAGCTATTATTAGTATCAGACAAATGAGTTTAAGACAAACGGCCTTATTAAAGATAAAGTGAGTCACTATATTCTGATGAAAGTTTTAATTCATCAGAGAGACATAACAACTCTAGATTTATATGGACTTTACCAGGTACTTTCAAAACGTGTAATCTAAAAATTGATACAACTTTATGTATGTTTCATATTGAAAACATGCATGGCAGTGAGGGTAAGTAACTGAGGAAGGAAAGAGAAGTGAACCAGCGGATGCTGAGGGCTTACTATTATAATTGCCACGTCTGTGCCACATGCTGGAGAAACAAGGAGGCAGAGACATCGTGTCCGCCCTAATGAAACCTCTACATAAAACTAATTAATGTACAATGTGACAAGGGCCATAATAGCAAGATAGGGTGGTAGAAAACAGTACAGAGTGATTATCTGCATTGGAAGACGATGAAGTAAAAGAAAACTCACTTAGGAGAAGCCATTTGATATGGTCTTTAACAAAGAAGCAGTTCACCAGATGAACAAAAAGCAGAGGAGACCTCAGGGAAAAGGGTGCCAGGCAGAGGATTTACACCCACCAGAAAGAACTGGATTACATTCCTCTTCAGCATAAGACAAAACTCACTAGAAAAATGATACTAATCTCATGGGGATGGGAGGAGTTTAAAAAGCTAATAATTTAATTTTCCTTGGCAAACCTGGCATTGCAGATTTGCTAGGTTCCGGGGTAATTCACTGCGGTGATGTCATTTTAGCCTCAGATGATTGCACATTCCAAACAGGCATGTGAATAATACCCGTTGGATGTCACCAAGAGGCCTGAACAATACCAGCAGCATTGCTCAGCCTCAGCACGCTAGCGAGCTGCCTTAGTGCCTCACTTTCAGAATTACCATCTGACTTGTTACATGTAATAAACAGGAGGCAAGAAAGTAGAAAGAAAAACAAATAAGGAAACTATTTCATAGTCGTGCTATGACCTAACACGTCCATTTGATTTCAGTTGGCAAGGGAAGGAGCAGATCCAGTTTGACAAAAGAATCAAGAATGCTTGCACAACAGGGCTGAGTTGGGAACGTGCTTTGTTATATTGTTGGTTTCTACCATGACAGGAAATTCACTCATTTGTGAGCAAAACATCTTAGAAAGTAGCCAAAAAGTCTTAGCAAATAATGTGCACTTCAGAGAGGGTCCCTTTTGCCTTTCAGACAAAATTTTGTCCCCTGAATTTGGATCCCATGTATGCTAATGTGCTAATATTTTAAATGAAGAAATTTTCTAATGTGTGGTGGAAATTGACACCTGTCTAATCATTTTTTTATTTTCTTGATAAAACTAGAAACTGGAAAGGGTAGGCTAGAGGGCTTGGGGGAGGGGATTTCTCCCTTCTCTGGTTTTTAAAAAAATGTCCTTTTTTAAAAGTTAAGCCTGGTTTTTGCTTTAATCATAGCAGAAAGCATTTAGGCCCCAAACTCTGTCCCCGTGTCTCCCACTATCCATTTATGTCCTTTGCCCTGCAAGGAGCTCTTTTCCCCTCTTTGCTTCTTTGTTCCTCCTTTCTTTGTTCGTTCCTCAGGCCCTTTCTTGCCCAACACAAAATAGCAGAAATTATGCAACCTAGTCTTTTGTAAAGAAGCTGCTTTATTATAATAATTCTGCAAGGATTCGTCAAGTGCCTGCCCTGTGCCAGCGCTGTTCTGGATGCTGGAAATACTACTGTGAGTGAAACAGACAGACAGAGACAGTCACTGAGATAAGTTGAGGCCATCAGAGAAGACCTCTCAAAGACAGTGTTATCTGAGCTGAGATCTGAGTCATGAAAAGGGGAGAACAGCTGCAAGAGGGTTCCAACCAGAGGGAAGAGCCCAGCACAAAGGCTCTGAGAGGAGCATCAGCTTTGTGCATTCCAGGGACAGGAGAGAATGGGGCCCAGTATCTTCAAGGGAAAAATCATCGGTTTGGATGACGGGGAATGGAAGGTTGGAATATAAAATGAGAGTAATTACCTTAGGGTGAAATGCATTTTGCCCACAATAAAAGAGGGATTCTTTAGATCCACTGGAAGGAGGAAGGTTTGAGAGAAGAGAGACCAGGGTTGGGTTCCAGCATCTGAGTGGAAGCAGGAGAAAGAACCCTCTCCCTTCACAAGTCTAAAGGATAACTGCAGACATAGTGACTCAGAGAGGGAAGGCCGGGTACGTGGAAGACTGACACAAACGTAGAGTACACACACTTCACAGTGGCAGTGCGCACAGTGATAGCAGGGGCCTTTTCCAAGCCTGCCAGGTTGAGTGAAATAAACTAAATGTATCTCTTTGTATATAGCAAGCAGGAGGGCAGACAGCCTGTTTTGTAGATTGCATTCTCAGTGTCTTTTTAACATGTATTTCCTTTCAGTGAACATAAAAACCCCCTACCCTCTTATATATATTTTATTTATTTATTTTTTGAGACAGAGTCCCACATATGCTTAGGCAGAGTGCCACCTCAGACTCTTGGGCGCAGGCGATCCTCTTGCCTCAGTAGCTGGGACTACAGAGGCCTGCCACAACTCCTGGCTATTTTTAGAGAAGGGGTCTCACTCCTGCTCAGGCTGGTCTCAAAGTCCTGAGCTCAAGCGATCCACCCACCTCCGCCTTCTAGAGTGCTGGGTGTAACCCACCATACCTGGCCTCTACATACTTCTTTTTAAATGATTTGAAATTTCAAAATAAATACAGTGACTGAAAACAAAGCGAGAGGATTTCAGAGTATGTTTCTTCAAGTCACAAATGCCTCCTCCGCCCAGACTTTGGTCTTCTGACCCACGGACTTTTCCAGGAGAATCCTGCTGAGTTGTCCCAACCTGTTTAAGTGTGGTCAGATCTGCATATCAACCTCCGGCTGGCCTCATTAACTCAAAAGCAAAAGGAAAAAGTCAACAACTTGGTGGGCTGCCAAAGCTGGTCTTTAAAAACATGTTGGTGGATGCAGCCAAGCAAAGGGGAGGAGTGCTGGAGCTGAGAAGGAGCTTTGCCTTTCCTCAAAGAGCAAAGCTTAACCCGATAACTAAAAGTTCCAGGGAAAAGTTTCAGAAGAAGATTTTACATGTTTTTTAAAAAGGATCTTGGGCGGTGCCTGTGGCTCAGTCGGTGGGGCGCCGGCCCCATATGCCGAGGGTGGCGGGTTCAAACCCAACCCCGGCCAAACTGCAACCAAAAAACAGCCGGGCGTTGTGGTGGGCGCCTGTAGTCCCAGCTACTCGGGAGGCTGAGGCAGGAGAATCGCTTGAGCCCAGGAGTTGGAGGTTGCTGTGAGCTGTGTGAGGCCACGGCACTCTACCGAGGGCCGTAAAGTGAGACTCTGTCTCTACAAAAAAAAAAAAAAAAAAAAGGATCTCACTAAAGACCAGAAGTTTCTGACTAGCAGCAGGGAACACCCAGCAGTGCAGATGAGCTATGTTATAAAACATTTTTGTTCTTTCTCTTCAGGAATGGCCAGTTAAAAATAAGAACTATCAACATTTGCCATTAGGGAAATGCAAATCAAAACCAGTGAGATACCACTTCCTATCCACTAGGATGGCTAATATCAGAAAAGACAGATAATAACAAGCATTAGAGAGGTTGTGGAGAAACCAGGACCCTTACATGCTGCTGGTGGGAACATAAAATAGTGCAGCCATTTTGGAAATAGTCTGGCAGTTCCTCAGAAATTTGAATATAGAGTTACCATGTGACTGGGTAATAGCCCTCTGATATATACCAAGAGAAATGGAAACATACATTCACATAAAATCCTGTACATGAATATTCATGGCAGTGTTATTTATAATAGCCAGAAAGTGGAAACAATTCAAATGTCTATCAAGTGATAGATGGAAAAAACATTGTTTATCCATACGATGGAATATTATTCAGTAATAAAAAGGGAATTAAGCACTGATCCGTGCTACAGCATGGAGAATCTTGGAAACATTATAAGTGAAAAGAAGCCAGTCACAAAAGATCACATATTATATGATGCCAATTATATGATAAAGATGCCAATTGTATGATATATAGGGCCATGCCCAGTGCTATTTTTTTTTAAGAGATAGGGTCTCACTCTTGCTCCGGCTGGTCTGAAACTCCTGAACTCAAGCAATCCACCCACCTCAACCTCCCAGAGTGCTAGGATTACAGACGTGAGACACCACTCCTAGCCTTGACACCAGAGTTGTTTTTAAAGAATGATTCTCTCAAATTTCCACGTAATAGCATCTTGACACCCAGATAACAGAGAGAGCTCACACACGCTTGATTAAAAGATGGACGGGTGCTCTGGCCCTCAGGATCAACGTTTCATGCTGGTGCAGTGCAGCCCACGACCCTAAACATTTCTTCTTGAGATAACACCCTTCAGGGTTCACAGAAACACATCTGTATCTCTCCTGCTCTGTGTCTTCAAAACAAAAGGAGCTTTTGGATTGTGTTGCTGCTTTGGAAGGATTTAAGTAGGAGAGGCTCTTAGCCAAGAAAAGACAGATTAATTGAGTTGTAAAATCCCTCCTCTCAGAGAATATGCATGCAACAGAATCAGATTCTTGCATAACGAAGTATCATTGGCCAAGAATGCTAGGGATCCATCTTCTGGCTTCCCCTTGTGTTTCATCCCACAGTCCTTGGGAATTAGATGGTATTCACAACATTTGTACATGGTGACTGAGAATATTTTGCAATAGGAAATAATCCTTATTACTTGTAAAATTTAAATAAAGTAAATGTAGATGTAGCATGTTTAACACATGATATTGATTCTTTATAATAACAACTAGATGGATGTTAAACACTAGGATTACAATAATTTCATTATAATAAACAGATTTAATACAATTTAATCAAATATTCAGAAATTAAATTTAAAAGTTGAGCTTTATTTCAATGATTTTTATTAAAAAATTGGTATACACGTTATTTTTTATTTTGCCCTTTAATTTTAATAGATAATATAAATATTTGAGAACAATAACTTTTTAAACATATATACAAAGTAATTATGATCTCAAGATTCACAATCACTTCAAATTGCAATGTTGATGAAAATACATTCAAATTTTAAACACTTTGAAATTCCTTTTATTTTTAACTTGTTACGTGACTGATCAATTGATTAAAAAGTACAGGAAAGTCTTTATTTTAACAACAGTGATTTTGCTGAAATAAAGGAAATGAAATAATGTTGTGGAATAAGTAAATAACTTATGAGTTATTTTCGTATTTTACTATTTATACAAAATGTCACCAGCTCCCCCAGACACATGCAATTATAACTAATTGTGGTCATCTTTGATATTTCGTTCCCTTTCATGGTATTGTATAAACACCATGGCTTTATAAATGTTTTGGGATGATGTTATTGATTTGTATAGACTGAAGGATGAAGCACATTTTGTTTCACCATGTTCTGTCTTCATTTCTAGCTTTTGAATGTGTGGCCATATGATAGGTGGGTCTGCATTTGTGCTTGTGGCCTGGCCTGCAGTGGAGGGAAGTCTCGTTTCCTGAGGAGCCCCAGGTTTAGGAGACAAACCTAACAGATCCTTTGAGGGGTATGGAACAAGGGCCCAATCTTTGCTTTTTCCTCCAAAATGGAACATAAAAATGCCAGGAATTCCTTTAGGTGATCATACTACTCTGAGCACACTTAAAATGCAAATTCAAGCAAGAGGGAAAATGATACGAGCCCCTAAACCCTTAGAGATGGAAAAGTTTATTGGTCTCTTCCTCAGGGGGAAGGACTGGAGTGGAGGGAGGAAGGTAGGGGAGCCCCAGACACAAGCCACAGCTACATCTGAGTTCTTTTCTGCAGACCAAAGCAGAGAAGGGGCCTGTGCATAACTCTTCCCAGAGCAGGTGGTGGAGGCCACTCAGAGCCTTCCATTCCACCTCCCTGAGTTAAGTCCCGGGCAGGACACTGCTCCTCAGTGCTGACCCTCACCCTGCCAGGAGCACTGCAAGCCCCGAGGACCTGAGCGCCAGGATTGAGGACTCAGCTCAGGACCTTACTAATTCCCAAGACTTTTTGCTATTTAAGAAAACCATATCCCCTCTAAGCAGATGTCACACAAAAGACATCTTTTCCTTCCTGCAGAATCAACCCTAGGCCAATGAGCTGAGCTTTGCAAGAGGAACCAGGGCTAGACCTCTGCCCCCTTGGCTGAGTATCTAGCACAGGAGACAACCTGTGCTGCCATATGCTCTGGCCTAAGCAGTGACGGTCACACTGGAGCAGGGAAGATGACCCAACTTGGGGTGGCAGGCAGACCAGAGCAGAGATTCCAAAATTCTACTCCAAATCCTTCTTGGTTCCACTAAGATGTCTCTGGTCCCACCCCCATACCACATGTCAACCACAGAGGTTCCTTTCACTAGCTGCACAGTGTCGCTTTTGTTTTTGTTTTAGAAGAAGGGATTGCACAACTTAAAGAAAACTTTTTTAACTCCTGATCTAGACTGACCACATCATGGTCTCTGAAGGCAAAGGAATAGAAAAGACAGCAAGGGGGGCTGGACAGCTTTTTAGGGACATCAATAGTCACTGGCTTTTATCCTCTATTGTAGCAAGTGTGCTATTCTCTTTAATATACCCCACCCACCCCTGCCCACCTCACTACTATACTTTGCTTACTTAGAGTTTTTCAGGACCTTCAGTGGGGGTCTCTCTCTGTTAAATACAAATTAGTAGGCTTTTATCAAATGTTCACTTGCCAAAACAGACAAACAATATAGATTTCTAACATCTGAAAACTGTTCTAAGTATATACCACTGTAATATACAGAAGCAAAGCAACCATAACATTTCCTCATTTTTCTGACTAAATTTAGAAGCAAACATTTTCAAAATACGAAATTAAATAACAAAGGTTGCGGGAAAGAATATTATGCTGCGTGTGTGGTTAATTATACTTGCTCTTAAAAACGTCATCCTAGCTTCTTTGTAGAAACTGTGTGTGTAGTTATTTCACTCTGAAATGTCATAGGGTTACTTGGTTTCAAAAAGAAAATGGAAAAGCACAAAGATATTTATGTAATGCTGAAAGAAAATATTTCTTGAGAGAATGTAATGTTTAATTCTTTATTGCTTCCTTTTGTCCCATGACGGGTTTATAAATATACAATGCACAATTCTTTGTGCTATTGAAATTAAGGGTTCACAATATTTTTGCCTTTTCAGGAAAAGAACCAAGTAATTTAGATGCAGAAAAGATATGATTGTTTCCCAAGAGCTACTAAATCTAATGAACCTTTGTAATCACAAGGTACATAAAATAACATTTAATCTTTTTCCATGATGAGATAATCTTTATTTTTAGCTTCGAACAAGATGCTATTTTTTATCTAACCTGAATACTTGAGACTTCAAAAGTAAAACATTTCCAAAATGCTTGAATGAAAGTCATTCATCTATCCAATTTTTATTTCTGCTGTAATTAAAGCAAGGAACTTAATGGCAAGTGAACTCATTCCAATACTCCAATGAGACAAAATAAGATGAGACAAGTCATGAGACAAATAATAAATGAGACAAGTCATGTTATTAAGTGATGAAGTAATAGCTCTGGGTAGTCTGGCACATTCTTACCTGTGACTTCAGGTATTCACCTAAAAAAAGATACACTGAGACCAAGTTTACTTTTGTTTGGGGAGGGGAATTTGGCCCTGCCATGCCCTGAGAAATCAGAGAAGGATTTTCCCTCTAAACTGTTTTTCTTATTGCCCTAGGATTTACTCTTTTGCTTCTTCTGATTGGTATATCAAACATTATTTGACACCTATTAAGTGCCAATCACCATACTAGAGGTTAGGAATCGAAAGATAAGGAATACAGTCTCTTCGGTCAAGGAGCTCAGTCTAGAGATTTCTGAACTATGTGCAGTGCTAGAAGCAGGTACAGGGCCCCTGGTCCAATCCAGCTCTCGGATTTTGAGCCCAGAGCAGGGAGTTGGCTTCATCATTTAGACAGTTGCTCAAGGTATCTAAACTCTGAAATGCATATGATTCTGGCTGATGGCTGTAAGTTTCATTTCATGGCAGACAAGATGTGTAATAGCTACATTGCATGCAGCTACTGTGCTACAAGGTTGATGCCCGAATAACCCTTACGTCTCTTCAGGGCTCCTCTTAATGTTTTCCTTATGCTATTAGCCTTCTTAAAATCCTGCATTTATTCATGGGAGGGGTCAGAGAAAGTATTGCTATGGGTAGGTTTGGAGAGCATGATACCCATTCAATCCTCCCTCATTTGCCGGAGAATGGCTTTGTCATCATATCCAAGTTACTTACTTGCCACAGATTCAAATTCTAAAAGACTTTACTTGTCTATGATCCTTTTGAAATGAACACACTGAGTCTTGAGACGTACTCCTCTCTTGTGTATTAGAAAATAGAAGTCCTAAAATGGTTCTTGTGATTAACTGGGTGACTTCTCATCAGTGGACAAGGCTGATCCCAGCCACAGCCCTTTGTTTTGAACCATCCAAGTTCATGGGGGCTGCTGATTCAGGATTCTCGCTGTTCTCTCTACAGCTCTTCTCTTGGGCACTTTGAAATAAGAGCCATTCTCCAGCTTGAGTGGTAAAATTCTTGGTGTTTTGTGTTCTTTTGTTTTGTTTGTTTAAAGAGGCTTCATGAAGACCAAAGCAAAATGAGATGAACTGTAGATGAGTGAATTTCGGCTGGAGATGGGGGGTGGGTAAGAGCTTTCTCAAGCTTTCTCAGCACTCCCCACTCACTGCCTACCCCCATCCCTCTCCTTGCAGTACTGAGCGTCCACACAGCAGAGAGAGGACATAGGATGTCAGGCTGGAGCCCGGGGCTCCATTTAGAGTTTTGTCACCAACTCCCCAGCTGCTCTCTGACCTTGGCTTACCTTCTGGTCAATTACATGAATCTGTTCATCTATACATTTTGAGTTTAAGCAAACACAAATTTAAAATGATTTAAATTCCAGAAAATAAAATATATAATGAAAAAACTATTACCGAATAATATAGCTAAACTGGTATATTTACCTGAAAAAATAAACAGCAGAGTTGATTAAATTGAATCCCCTCCACCCCACCCCCCGCCCCAAGTTCTGTTCCCTCCTCAAGGAAATGACTTATTCAATTGTGCCTGGGTCCTAGGGGGGAAGCCTCTTCTGTAAAACAAAACAAAACTTAGTTTTATAGTTCAAGCTGGAGAATGTTTCTACTTATTTGGAAGTGGCCAACACAGTCCAAAATGCACTCCAATGAGTGGGCACCGGTTTCCACTGTTCTCCAAACTGCTAGGGAAGCTCCCTTTACCTGGATGAAAGGCAGAAAGCTGATAGACCCTGGTGATGACAAGCCCACAGAAGGGTAAGAGTGTAGTTTGGAAGCCCTTAGGAAAAGTCTCAGAGAGCCCTTGGATTCCTGGCCAAGCATATTTTCTCCTAACTTTCTTTTGGAAGTCTCATCTTTAGTTGAGATAACCCTTGTTCTCCCACCAAATGTTTTAGGAGATGACAGCTCTTGTCTGGCCCCTCTTGAGCCCACAAGTCTCTGGGCTCACCCCTCCCTGCACCCTGCCCCACAAGACATCTATGGCCAACAGTTTCTACAGAGCATCCCACCCACTTTTCTCCTCCTTACTTGGTTGTCTAGCCTCACTGATTGGCAAAGTCAGTAGTCATGTGTCTGGAGAGGAAAAAGGCAGATTATAAATTTATTGTTTGTTTGTTTATGAATGAATGCTTGAAAGTAGCTTTTCTGAGGTCTCCCCATGAATGAGTGACTAGAGCAGGTATTAGCGAACCAGGACCCAGGTACAATCAAATCTGACTGGGAGGCTCTTTTTATTCCAGGATCAAAGAATGATTTTTTAAAGTGGAAAATGAGGAAAAAGAAGAGGAGGATGAAGAGGATGAGGAGGGGGAGAAGAAGAAGAGGAAGAAGAAAGAAAGAGAGAGAGAAAGGAAGGGAGGAAGGAAAGAAGGATGGGGAGAGAAAACAAGTATGGAATCAGACTAACAGTGGCCTGCAAAGTCTAATATATTTTTTATCTGACCCTTTACAGAAGAAACTTTCTGGTCCATGGACTAGAGTACTTTTATCTTTGGGCGTATCTTGGGTTCTTGAAGATGAATCCAACTAGAGTCACACCCCTGGCCTTTTGTCTTTCCCTCACTCACTGTCATATGTCATGTGCCACGTGTATATGGTTGGTAAACTTGTAAGTAGGAACTGAGCTTAGGTCAGCCCTTAATGGAGGGGTATCTTCTCAGAGCCAACCTCATACAGGCTGCATAAGTTCTGGTCCACTCTCTGTTATGCAGGATGGGCCCAACACAAGTCACAAGTCATCCTGGAACTGCATCTCAGCCGGTAGATTCGTACTAACCCAGACTCACGGAGACTGTTGTAGAGTCAGAATGACGTTTTAATAGTAAGCACAATTGCCTAACAGATGGGCCCTCACACCGGCAGATCAGAGCATTCACTTCCTGTAGACAGGCTGGAATACATGGGGAGCCGTGATGTGTGCAGAACATGAAATCTGAGTAAAAAGAGGTAGGCAGATAATTTATCAAAGAATACACTTACCACAGAGACCTGAAAGCTCAACCTAAGGCCCCTTCTCTCCTGAGAAGTACTTGGGAGGGTGCTACCAACTTCTAGCTTCTTAGGCAGAGATTTTTCCAGGCTATAGGCTGACAGCTCCCCTGTCTGCCTTCTCTGTCCTCTGTTCATCCAGGCCCTCTCCATACATACAATTGATTTGCTTTCCATTTGTTCAAACAGGCACATCCTGCTTACTGTCCTAGATTACCCCAGGTCACCGTGGCTGAAGTTAGGAGTGTTCTCAAAGTCTTCAGTTACACACGGTTATCTCTCTGTTACTCCCTCACTCAATTTAGCTGAAATTGTGCATCAAAGGGTGTGTGTGTGTGTGTGTTGCTGGGTTAATTCTCAGAAGCAACCTTGTTTCCTATTTCCAGGTTTTTAAGAAGATTCTTCGCTATTACCCCATTTACTTCCAACAAGGAGTTTCTGAGTTCTTTTGACAGAAAATCTGTTGTGCAACTGTTTTTATTATACTTTGAAGTTTAGGTGCTTGAGATCAAGCACTTAAGCAGTTTTTCCTCTTTTCCTAATTATAATAACTAATGAGACTACCCTAATGATGAACAAATATATAGTCAAGACTCTCGGGGTAAAGACTCACCTGTTTTTTAAACCACTGTTAAATAATCTTATACAGTAAAGTTAATACATCTTTAGGTGCTCTGATTTATTTCCAGTGGAGGTAGATGAAAAGTAGTTTACTGTTAAGCAAAGAAAGAACCAGTTGGATGTCTCTAATAAATAGCCTCAGATCAGAAACATCTTTCCCCACTGTCTTTCTTTTCCTTCTTCCTTTCTTTTTCCCAAACATGTTTAGAGCATCTTTTGGCAGTGTAGACATAGCGATGAAAATATGATGTAATGACAGATTCTTGGTCTACTGGGGCTTACGTCCTGGTTGAGGGAGACAGACTACTAAAAAACAGATATAAGGAAAATATCAGCAATGGGTAAATGCTATGCAGATAATAAAGTTGAATGATGTAATCAAGAGTGATTTCTTTAGATGAGATGATGACTGAGGGCGATGTCTTACCTGAGACATGAATGACAAGAACGAGCCAATCCCAGGAAGCTGGGAGGAAAGAACATTACAGGGAGAGCAAGGGCCCAGGCAAAGGCCCCAGAGGGGGAATAGGCTGGGGGAGGGCTAGGAAGGGAGAGGTCAAGGCAGAAAGAGTGCAGTTGGCTGCAGGGAGGACAGACAGCCGCAGTGAGATCAGCCTTCCATCAAGAGCACGGGATGTGGAATGTATGAGTGGCAGATACCTTTCATAATTTGCTCACTTAGAGAGACTGCAAGTTGTGATTACTTTACCTTGAGCCATCTTTTTTTTTCTCTATTTTATTTTCCTTTGGAATTTTCCTAACCAATAAAAATATATAGTAAGGAAAAGTGGGCGTGTAATATATTCAGGTTCAATCTCCACAGCACTGTCTCTGGACAAGTGCATTTGCATGTTTTTCACAGATTTGCTGGCTTATACTTCATACCAAATCAGACAAGTGGCCTTTGAAAAGAGCTAAAGGACCAGAAGGTTAAAAATTTATCACCATGACCCTCAACATCTCAGATTAATTAATTAGGCTAAATTAATCAGGGGTGTTTGAAAGCCAAGGGTAGAAGGGTAGGACTCAGGTGGGTGACTTTTTAGAAGTTGTTGGGTTTTGTTTTTGTTTTTTGTATTTTTTAGAGACAGAGTCTCACTTTGTCACCCTTGGTAGAGTGCTGTGCCGTCACAGCTCACAGCAACCTCAAACTCCTGGGCTTAGGCAATTCTCTTGCCTCAGCCTCCTGAGTAGCTGAGACTACAGGCGCCCGCCACAATGCCCAGCTACTTTTTTTGTTGTTGCAGTTTGGCTGAGGCCACTCTAGGTATATGGGGCTGGCACCCTACTCACTGAACCACAGGAGCCGCCCTGTTTTTGTTTTTGTTTTTCTGAGACAAGGTCTCACTCTGTCACCCAGGCTGGAATGCAGTGGGTCAATCATAGCTCACTGCAAACTCCTGGGCTCAAGGAATCCTCCCACCTCACCTGCCTGAGTAACTGAGATTACAGGCATGTACCTGTAATCATTTTTTAGTTTTTTGCAGAGGTGGGATGTTGCTATGTTGGTAATTGTTTTACTAAACTTGATAAACTTACCCTTTTGAAGGGATAGAGGTGTCAGAATTCTGGTTCTCAAAATGTGTGTTCCAGCTCAGTGACACGAGTCTACTAAGGAAAGAATAAGCCAGGCCTCTAAATGTGTTGGCCCTGAGGTTTGCAGGTTCATAAACTCATTGTTCTCAGTTCATTTGGGAGAGAGTTGGCTCTGGGGAGTTGATTTAAATTAATCAGAGTCATAATAGACTAATTAATAAAGTCCAATGCCATTTATTCATTACCTATGAGAGTTACAACTGTCAGGCTGAAATTCATGCCTGTTGGTCAGTACATAGTCTTCTTGGTAGGAAAATTTATTTAAAAACCAAATTAAAGTCAGAAGTTTAAATGTTAAATATGGAAGTTGAACAAATCAAGTTAGATGTTTTGAAAGGCTATTTTCATTAGGCATTGGAAGCTTGATACAGACCTTTTTTATGACAAGGACATAGAGTCCCTCCTGGGCAACTGACTTACTGTTCAGCTGGACAAAGAAGGCCTATGCTGGAGCAACACTGGCAAATTCCAACTTCCAGCCCCTCCTTTTTCCAGGTCTAGGCCACTGCTTCCGAAAGAGTGGCTAATGGGCCATGTAGAGTTGATTCACCTTGGGGATTAGTAAAAATGCATTTTTTTTCTTTTGGAGACAGTCTCACTCTGTCACCCCAGGTAAAGCACAATGTTGTTATCATAGCTCACTACATCCTCAGATTCCTGGGCTCAATCAATCCTCTTGCCTCGGTCTCCCTATTAACTGCTTAAAAATATCTTTTTCTAGGCCCCATCCCAGTCTTCTAAATCAGAGTTCTGGTCTTGGGGTGGGAATATGATTTTTAACTAGTGTTTTGGAGAATTGTAATGTACATCACTGTTTTGCAAACAAACCACTACTAGCTAGTAAGCTATATAACCTTAAGCGACTTAGTTACTTCACTTCTTTGAACCTCAGTTTCTTTGTCTGTAAAATAGGGGTAATAATAGGTTCTATCTTCTATCCTTATGGTGGGGATCAGAGGAGTTAAGACATGTAAAGCCCTTAGAATAGTGTCTAGCATCTGGTAAGCTTTTGACACATATTTGTTATTATTATTTTTCCACCGTTATCATCATCATTTTTATTATTCAGCCTACTACATTCTCGTTTGCTCATAGATTTGATCTTTTTTTTTTTTGAGACAGAGTCACACTTGGTCACCCTGGGTAGAGTGCCATGGCATCATCATAGCTCACAACAACTTCAGTCTCTTGGGCTCAAGAAATCCTCTTGCCTCAGCCTTCTGAGTAACTGAGATTACAAGTAAGGTCATAATGCCCAGAAAGTTTTTCTATTTTTGGTAGACATAGGGTCTTGCTCTTGCTCAGGCTGGTCTCGAACTCCTGAGCTCAAGCAATTCACCTGCCTCGGCCACCCAGAGTGCTAGGATTGTAGACATAAGCCACTATGCTTGGGTAGACTTGCTTTTTTTTAATCCAGCAAGGCCAAGTTTATTGGTTACTATGTTAAGGGTGGCTACACCCTTGACAAAGTCTTAGTACCATCAAGATTGTTTCTTATTGACAACATTTCAGGGTTTCTGCTTCTCAAGGGTGGAAAATATGGAATCCTAATTCATTTCCAAATTATGCAACAGGATAAAATTATTTTTAGAAAGGTTTTTAATGGCATCCACCGTGGTTGGCTTAAAGCTTACCTTTGATCTCAGAGTTTGGCACATTAGAGTCATCTGCCCAAATTTCATCCACCTATTATGAATTACCTTGTATTTAAACTATACCTTCCTTTAAGAAATAAAATCTAGAAATAGAGTCCTCTGAATTGATTGAGTGACAGTGATTCTAATGAAACAAGAAGGACTCTTGAAAGTGCCACCCTAGGACATTTGGAGGTGGAGTACCAAAAAGTAACCTCCAAAAAGTTGCTTTGTAACTTTTTCAGAGTTGGTGAGTAGAACTTGGAAGAGCACCATTCCTATCAAGTGTCTCTTCATTTGAATACTTCAAAGTGAGTTATGAGCATTAATTAAGCCTCAAAGCCTCCTTGTGATGCGGGTAATTATTCTTGTCTTTCCTGCCTTTCAGATGCCCACACGAAAGGAGGAAGAAGTTAAGTGAAGTGAATTCCCCAGGTTACGTTGAGTCAGCAGCAAAACTCGCCCAGGGAACTTTTCCTCTTTGCAATCTAAATACATCTGCACCTGGTTTCCCCAAACATAAGCATAACCTTCAAAACTGAGTTGTTGAAAAATGAATCTAGGCTCAGCGCCTGTGGCTCAAGCAGCTAAGGCTCCAGCCACATACACTTGAGCAGCCAAGGCCTGCCAAACAACAATGATGGCTGCAACCAAAAAAAAAAAAAAAAAAAAAAATAGCTGGGCGTTGTGGCGGGCACCTGTGGTCCCAGCTACTTGGGAGGCGGAGGCAGGAGAATGGCTTGAGTCCAGGAGTTGGAGGTTGCTGTGAGCTGTGAAGCTCTACCCAGGGCGACAGCTTGAGGCTCTGGCTCAAAAACTAAACAAACAAAAAAAAAAAAAAAAAGAAAGAAAAGAAAAATGAATCTAATTTTACAAAAACAAAAATGTAAAGTCTAACCTGGTGAAGAGAAAAGAAAGGTGTACCCTGGGATTAGTCAAAGTTTAGTCACTCTGAGTTTCTTCATATCCAATCTGCTTCCCAGCTGGACTTTTCTCCCTCCCTCCTATTTCCACTTCCCACTAAACTGAGAGCCTACACTCTGCTGTTGGCCATGCAGTGGGGCAGGCGGCCTGAGTTACGGGTAACAGGCATGGCCCAAACAGCTGGCTGGGAGAGTGGTGCCTTCCAGACCTCACAGTTGCTTGATCCACCCCATCTCTGTGCCGCTTTCTGCTAAACATAGCCCAGCTCCCAGGCAGCCAGGCTCTGAACTATTTTTAGCTGGGGCCAGGGCTCAGGCCAATAAATCTAAATAGGTAGCTGAGATTCAGCTCTAGCTTTTGAAAAATAATGTTGTTTCTCTCGTTTCAATTTATCATTTCTTCATTTTAGACTTTTTTGGAAATCTAGCCAACGAAAAGGTGAGAACATTTAGAAAACATAGCAAAAATAAGGAAATGAGTATTTCTGCAGTACTTTTTCTTGAGGTTTTATATATATGGCAAAGTGCACTAATCTTAAATATACATTAGCACACCTTTATAAAAGTATATACTTAACTGGCACGAAGTCAACATAAAGAACGCTCAGGCCCTCCCAACAGCTCCCACTTGCTCCTTCCCAGTCAGTATTTCTCTGATCCAGAAGTAATTCCTATTCTGATTTTTATACTTTTGATTAGTTTTACCTGATTTTGAATTTCATAAAAAAGAAATCTTACAGTATATACCTCTATGACTGCTTTTTTTTTGTTGTTGTTGAGACAGGGTCCCACCCTATGCCCCTGAGCAGAGTGCAGTGGGCGTGGTAGCTCACCGCAACCTCAGACTCGGGCTGCGGGCACCCCGCTGCCTCAGCCTCCGGAAGCCGCTGGGATTACAGGCGCTCGCCGCGGCGCCGGGCTGGGTTTTTCCATTTTTTTCACGAGTCGGGGTCTCACTGTCGCTCAGGCGAGTCACGAACTCCTGAGCTCAAGCGATTCTCCCTCCTCAGCCTCCCACAGTGCTGGGATTACAGGCGTGAGCCACCGCGCCCGGCTATGACTGCTTTTTTTTCACTCCATATAATGTCTGGGAGGTTTAGCCATGTTGCTACATTGTTACATGCAGTAGAAGATAGGATTTTTGTTTTTTTTGTGTGTGTGTGTAAAATTTCACCAAGTGAATACACTATAATTTATCAATTTTTTGAGGATTTTTTTTCTTTTTGAGAGTCTCACTCTGTCACCCTGGGTAGAGTGCCATTGTGTCACAGCTCACAGCAACCTCAAACTCTTGGGCTCAAGTGATCCTCTTGCCTCAGCCTCCTGAGTAGCTGGAACAACACTACAGGTGCTACCATAATACCCAGCTAATTTTTTGTATTTTTGGTAGAGATGGGGGTCTCACTCTTGCTCAGGCTGGTCTGACACTCCCGAGCTCAGGTGATCCATCTGTCTTGGCCTCACAAAGTACTAGGATTATAGGTATGAGCTACTACGTCTGGCCCAATATTTTTTGATTATTAAAAATAAAACGACCTTAAACATTTCTGCCATGGCTCTTACTGGTCATACTCATTCATTTCTCTTAGGTACATAAGTAGGAATGAAACTGCCAAACCATAGGATGGGTGTAGGTATGGCTTTTGTGGATGTGCCAATTTTCCAAAGTGGTTGCACCATTTTGCAGTCCCATCAGCAATGTGCTATTGTTCTTTATCCTGGCTAATACTCGGTATCAACAACTTTTCGATATTTTTTTAATTTAAAAGTATTAAGGGGGCACAAATGTTTTTGGTTGCATGGGTCACTTTTGTAGTGCTTGAGTCATGGCTGTAAGTGTGCCCATCATGCAAACAGCCTTTTTAATTTTAGTCTTTCTGGAAAATGTGAGTTGGAATCTCATTGTGGTTTTCACTTGCATTTTCTTGGTGAATAATGTCTTAAGCACCTTTTCAGATACTTATTGAACATTCAGACATCCTCTTCTGTGAAAGAGTGTTTGAGTGTTTTGCTCTTTTTTAAACTGAGTTGTCTTTTTCTCACTTTTCCTCACTTTATAGGATTTGAATTCTTCATCAGAGATAGAAAGATAGATAGATAAATAGATACCTAGATAGATAGATAGATAGCAAATACCTTCTCTTGGTCTATGACTTGCCCCTTCACAAAAGGTCTTAATTTTAATGAAGTCTAATTTATTAATCTTTCCTTTTATGGTTAGTAGTTTTTGTATCCTTTTTAAGAAAGCTTTTTCTTCCTTTCTTTTTTTTTTCTGAGACAGAGTCTCAGAAAAGGCTAGAAAGTAGTGGTGTCATCATAGCTCTCTGCACTCTCAAATTCCTGGACTCAAGCCATCCTCCTGCCTCAGCCTCCTGAGTGGCCAGGACTAAGATATGCACCACCATGCCCAGCTAATTTTTTTATTTTTGTGTAGAGACAGGGTCTTGCTCTTGCTCAGGCTATTGTTAAACTCCTGGGCTCAAGCAATCCTCCTGCCCTCACCACCCTGTCATGGAACTTGGTACATTTTAGTGGGAAAGAGTATACCATATTTTCTTTCATGAAGTTGGGATCCTGACAACTGAAGGAAAGTTTCAAACCTGGAAAACAAACGAGGGAAAAGCTAGGTTGGTGCCACCTTTGACTCATCACTCACTTCCACCCCCTGTGAATCCTGGACGACCAGTTCTGGTAACCCCACCTCCTCTCCATCCCCAGTGCCATTGCTGGTGGTAGCCTGCGGCATCCCGGTCCTACCCAGGCTGGTCTGATACCGGGTGGATGTACTTCAGCAGCTTCCTGCTGTTTCTCTGAGCAGACATTTAAAGAAGAAACTCTTCAAGACATCCTAACATGACTGCTTCCTAGGTCGTCTTCCCGCTTCCTGTGTTCTCATCTCTCTCCTGTCACACCCAGGACAGAATCCTGTGTCCCTGACACAGTTCATGCCATCAGGTCCTTCTCTATTTCTGAGCTCCTCTTCTCCAACTTTTCTGCCTAATTGCTGTTCTTCACCTATGACAAGAATGTTTCCACTCCAGGACCTTTGAATGATAGTTCTATTTGCTGGAAGTAACCACCCTCCCCAACCACTATGGTTTCGATTTTTGTCTCCAAAAACCTCACATTGAAATTAGATCCCCATTGTTGGAGATGGATCCTAATGGGAAGTGTTTGGGTCATGGGGGCAGATTCCTCATGAACAGCTTGGTGTTCTCTTCTCAGTATTGAGTTCTTGCTCTAGGAGTTCCCAAGTGAACTGATTGGGCATTTGTTTGTTTATTTTTTAGAGACAGGGCCTCACTCTATCACCTAAGCTGGAGTGCAGTGGCACAACCATAGCTCACTGTTTCCTTGAATTTCTAGCTTCAAGCAATCCACCTGCCTCAGCCTCCTGAGTAGCTAGGATTACAGGCACCACCGTGCCTGGCTGAGTTTTTAATTTTTTGTAGAGATGAGGTCTTACTCTGTTGCTAAGGCTGGTCTCGAACTTCTGGCCTCAAGCAATCCTCCTGCCTCAGCCTCCCAAAATGCTGCAATTATAAGAGTGAGCCACCAGGCCCAGCAAAACTGATTGTTAGAAAGAGTCTAGTGCCTCCCTCCCTTCTCTCTCTTGTGTTTTCTCCCATCATGTTATCGAGACGTCTTTGCCTTCAGCCTTAAATGCAGCAGCCTGAGTCCCTCTCCATGTTGGTATCGTGCTTCTTATGCAGCCTGAAGAACCATGAGCCAAATAAACCTCTTTTCTTTATAAATTGCCCAGTTAGATATTCCTTTAGAGCAACACAGACTAAGATACAAACCCACTTTCAGATATTACTGGCCAATGCTCTCGGTTTATTCCAATTGCTGCTCATTTGTTTCTTCCTCAGGAAGATTTTCCCTGACAGCCCCATCTAAAGCAGCATTCTTCTTTACCCCCATCCTGTTACCCTATTTTATTTTTCTCCATGGCCCTTAGCACTAAACACACACACACACATGCACAGCCTACCTCTCAGAGAACCAACCATCCTGGTTTGCCCACGGCTGTTCCTGGGCAGACTTTCATTGGTAAAACCCAAAAAGTCTCGGGCAAACTGGGATGAAGAGATCACCCCCTCCCACTCCTACCAGAATATAAGCCTGATGAGGGAAAGAACTTTATTTTGTTCTCTGCTATACCTGCAAGACAGGACACAGTGCCTAGAATACAGTAGGTGCTCAATAGATATTTATTGAAGGAATGAATACATGAGCAGTTTCCTTCCTCAAACAGTATCAGGTTTAAACTCTCCTCCAGCATTCCTATTCATCTTTGACTGCCATGTCTTAGTTACCCCACCTCATTATCTTCTACTTGCTCTGAGTCCTCCTTTACTGCAGACATCTTAGCCTACTCACTCTTCCACGACTTCACCAGAAACAATCCCTGCACACTAAGAGCTATCCACTGCCTCTTCTACCTGAAACAGTCTCTTAGACATGTTTTGTTTCATTTTTTGATACATGTATCAGTGAAAAGTGGTGAAGGATGAATGGGTCCCTATCAGAATTCCCTGGGACATTGTTTCAAAATATATAGTCCTCTACTCCCAAGTTGATAATGAGTTATTATGTTCTTGTGGGGAGGAAGAGAAATCAAACACTGGTATTTTGAAAAGACTCCCTAGTGATTCTGACAACAAACACACAGACATTTTAATGGGAAGTCACTGATTCAGTCCATTGATAATTAATGAATAAAGAAAAGGTGATGCACACATATAACCCCCTACACACACACTATGGGATACTACTCGGCCATGAAAAAGAGGGAAATCCTGTCCTTTGCAACAATGTGGATAGGACTGGAGGTCATTATGTTAAGCGAAATAAGCCAGGCACAGAAAGACAATATCATGTGTCCCCACTCATGTATGGGAGCTAAAAAAGATGACCTCATAGAGGGAGAGAGTAGAATGATGGTTATCAGAGGCTGGGAAGGATTGAGGGTGGAGAGTTAAAGAGAGGTTGGTTAATGAATACAAACATAGAGTTAAAAGGAATAAGTACTAGTATTTGATAGTGTAGTGGGGTGACTATACTTAACAATATATTGTATTCAAAATATAGTGAGATTTCAAATGTTCCCAACACAAAGAAATGATGAATGTTTGAGGTGATGATATCCTGAATACCCTGATTTGATCATTATATCTTATATGCATGTATCGAAATATCACATGTACCCCACAAATATGTACATGTGTTATGTATCAAGAAAGTCACTGATCAAAATTCCACAGTACTTCACGACCTAGTTCAAATCCTTTAGTGTCATCACTGCTATCAAGACCTTGCCTGACATCATTTCCTTCCCCCTCTTTGGAATTCTAAAAAGCTTAGGGTCTCAACTACACCCTTGAACACTGGTCATGAAGGCCTGGCAAGGGAATGTGGACAAATAAGAGTCCTCAGATGTGCAGTGTAGGCATTTCCTACCTTTCCCCTGGAGGTATCAATAGCTGGGAGTGACCTTCTTCTCATGCCTCAAAACTCTGTCCCACTGAATAAATCACCCACCTACTGCCCCCCCATTCCTTCAGTGAATTAACGACCCTTGCCATCAAAGCACATTGCATCCCTTGCCCCACCACACCCCCTGCTCACTTTATCTCACTTCTTCTCACAATAGTGTACAAGAGAGTCCACTAATCTGAGTGTGGTGACATATGCCTGCACTCCCAGCTACTCAGAAGGCTGAGGCAGGAGAATCACTTGAGCACAGGAGTTTGAGGTTCTAGTGAGTTACGATGACAACATTGTACTCCAGCCCAGACCACAGAATGAGATCATGTGATAGATAGAGTCTTTTTTCAAGTTCCCAGCACAAAATGTTCACTCTGTTTCTTCCTTCTGCCTTTACATCCCCTATCCTTTGGTTTAGGAGCCAAATCTTCCTGGCAACCAAGTCCCCAGACAAAATGAGCTGTGCTCAGCCCACCCCTTTATGGATTCAGAAGTATCAGAGCATCCCTCACTCGCCATGTTACCCATCCAGCCTTGGTCTTCCATCTAGGCCCAGGTTTGTGTGTGAATTGGAACTAGAATTGTCTGTACATCTATTGCTCAGAGTAGTAAAAAAACACTGAGAGATGTTTTCTGCCATGCTGAATCAGAATCCTCAATGGATTTTTCCCATAAACTTCGTTATAATTGGTGGTTAGAGTCCATATTACCATAGTTACTCTTCTACTGTTACATTAAGGATTAAATTGATTTTGCAGACTGAGCTGGGAATTTAACCACTATTTGTATAACACCATGCTCTCTGTGGGAAAATACATTCTGTTTTCCAAACAATTGACCTTTTGGAGTTGATCCAGTTCTTAAGTTGAGGACAGCGTGTACAATATTATGTTACATTTTGGGCTTCGTTCATACGTCTTAGAATTAAAGACTTGTTAGAGCTAGAAGAAACGATGGAGATCATTTATTAAGGGAGACATTTTGTAGGTATGGAGCCAAGGTTCAGAAAGACAGATTTGTCTAACGGTTTTCAGCCACTTTGGTCTCCAGTCTCCAAGCCAATGCTTTTCCCTCACTATCCAAATCATTTTGTGGTCACTTTCCCGCAGAATCATTAAATTACTTGGAAGTTGGGACGTCACATCTTCTTCAGAACAGATTCAAACACTCTTAAGTGCTTCATAAATACTTAATTGGTTCATTATTCATTTTGCAAAGGTCTATTCACTGTAAGATTTCTTTAACAAGTGCCACAGGGCATTTCAATTAAGAATTTATTTATAGGAGATTGGATCTGGTTTAAATCAAGATTTAAATAATAATTCACAAATTGTATTCATCCACTGTTTTTTCACATCAGGATGTGATCCTGATGAATATTTTTCACAGCTTATAGATACATTTGGTTTAGTTTTAGGAAATATATGCTATTGATTTTAATGTGGTCTTACACACTGTGAGAAACTACTTTTATAACCACATTAGAAAACCTAACTTTTTTTTGTCTTATTTGCCAAAACCAATTGAAACAGGGATTTATAAAATCATTCAGAAATATATACCTTCAATTGAACAAGGGACTTATACATAATTTGGATATACATATGAGAAGAGAGTAACTATCATTAGAAACAAGATGTTTATAGTAAATTCTTTTATTTGAAACAAAGACTGACATTTTGTATACTTTTCTTCACCAACAAAGGATTCTTATTTCCCATATCTTGTTTGAATGAGCAGGATGGAAGGGCACTGAAAGAGAAACATTCTTACATTTGTAGCATGATTTTATTGTAACAAACTAGGACTGCCCTAAATAGACAAGTGGCCCTGTAATCTAATTACAAGAAAAAAAGAAGGAACACAGATCAACTCTTCAACAATTAAATAGTCACCATTTGTGATGGCTATTCATTCAACTGTCTTATAGCAGTGGGGTTTTTTTGTTTGTTTTTTAATCTCACAGCACACTTGAACCAATAGTTAACCTTCCATGGCACACTTAAATTATGTTAATAAAAAAAGAGTACAAAGAGTAAAAAAAAAGGATATACTTACTGTGCTTTGAACTTCTTTAGAAAATAATTTAATTAATGATCTTTAAAATTTTGGCAGCACACCTAAGATCCTTTCATGGCACACTGGTTGAAACTCATGCCTTATAGTCAACAGTCCTAAAATAACCAGTTAACCTTCGATTACTAGGCATCAGTTTATCTGGAAGAATATACTAGAAAGTTAAAGATAAAATGCTCTGCTGAGAGAGAAAAAGAGAGAGAGAGAATGTTTGCGGGGCATATGGGAAATTATTGGCTAAGGGCAGGGAAAGAGGTATTTGGTTATATTTGTATTATAATTTTTTAGGCTAAAGTGGCTGAGGACAAACCTAATGACTTAGCTGATAACTTTAGCACCTTGATTATTCACTCATATGTATGCAAAAATGAAACCAAAACAAAATCTTAAGGAAAAATTGTCATCTTGCCTGGGTGTACCACCAAGGCCTGGCTCCATATTGAGAGCCGTAGTCTCCTACTAATGTGTGTGTCATTGTCTGCTTTTTCAATTTTCTTCAGTTGGGCTGACTACAAAAACCTATGACATTTGATATAAAGAATAGCTGCCCTGTAGGTACACTCACTAAAATTTAAACTTATTTCTACTCAAGACTTATTACAGACTTGATTGAGGGGAATCACCTTTATGGAAAGACAGCCCAATGAATGTTGATTTGTTACTTTAAAAGTTATCTTGCATTAAGCCAGGGCAGCCAGGTGTATATCACAACCTCCACGTTTTGCTACCTAAACCTACTCACTTTCATGCCATCCTAGCCATTGACCAATATTGAGAAGCATATAAAAAGAACATTATCATGAAAGTCTTCACTGTGTTTTCTAAGAGGAGTCCAAAGAGCTCCTGTGAGGACCATCCATAGGGACATATCTCTGGTCTCAATACAGTGATAGTTGGTTTTCTCACTGGTCTTCCTTTATCCAATTGAATATATGTCTGTCCTGTTAGCAAGTTAAAAATAAGATCATAATTTTATTAAGATTTCCAAATTATGATGCTCCAAGCCCCTTGCAATTAGGAAGACCAAATAAAGGTCAGGGCATTTCTGGAATTACCCAGGAATATTAATATGCATGACCCAAATGTCTCCCTAAGCCTGATGGTGTGCTGGTATGGGTTTAACAACAGTTATTCAGAAATAAGACAGGAAAGTAGTTATCTATATGGCTGGTGAAATTAGAGGTGAGTTTTAGATCTTTTTCCTTCACTTTTCAAATTTCCTTCCATAAATACATTTTATGCTGAAAACAGGTATAGTAGTGGCAAATATGATCTGAACTGAGATGACTTTAATTTTATCTTGCATGAGATGACTACTCATATGATTTTATTCGAGAAGATATTAATGTTTTGGATTATGGTGAGCTGCCTCAGAAGCTGTTGGGCTATTAAGTAACTTACAGTATATGCACCCCAAATCTGACACATTCTAAATTCTTATACAATTCTTTTAGAGGAAGATCCCACAGAAAAAAATGGTCAGATCCCCAGTGATAAAGCTCTTCCATTTTTATAATGGCCCATATTCTTTCCCAGGATTCCAAGGCACTGGAAAAGTAGGTGGGGCCGGAGGATATACCAGCAGGAAGTACTCAGAACCACTCTCCTATCTCTTTTGACCTTTGGAATTCTGCTGAGACTAACCTCACTCTGATCCACCTGTGGGGATTTGCTCTCTGAGGCTTCCTTTCTTTGGGCAATCCAGTTTCCTAGGGGTGTCCCTTGTCCTTTAAACATGTCTGTATAATTTGAACCCAAATTGTGGACAGGATTGGTTCGAAGTTCTTTTTCACAGCATTCATGGGCCCCATAAAAATTCTAGGCTAAGTAGATTCCTATTTAAGTACTCCCAACCATTTTTACTCTTAAGGAGGCTCATGGAAGAGATTTGGGGAAGTGACGTTCAATTCCACAAGTTGCTATATTCAAGTCCCAGTTCCAGCATAGTCCAAACACCTACTCCATTTGTAACTGATCTTTTCCTTGGTTGCTAGAAAGCTGAGAGTCATATTTGTGGCCTATCTCTAGCAAACCAATAGGACCTTACACCATACATTTGCATATAAAACTGCTGGCTTAATCTTATCTTTCCCACTCACAGTTTTCTTTCATCCTATTTTTCTCTGTACTTATTTTTAATTTACCCCGCTGTACAAATTTATGTAAGCTACGCTAAATCCCTTCTTCTGGAATGAAGTAGGGTATAAATAAATGTACTTGAACAAAACAAGAAAGAGTGATGATGAGCCATTTCTTCATCCCTACAGGCCCTAAAATGACCTAGAAATAATCTGCGAAAACTACAGCCAGTTCATCTCTAAGATTACTGCAGTCTGTGAAAACTACCCCACAGAGGACCACAATTATAACTTGTTGCCTATTCTATGTTCAACATCAATACACAAGCTAAATCCTGAAATGGAGAGAAAACTAAAATTAATTAATTAATTAATTAATTAAAGGCATTAGGAATCCCCAGCTCTGCAAACCATCTGGACATTATAAAGCACTTGGTTGGACAAGGGCTTCTTTTTTCCAATCCCCCAAAACTTATGGTTTCTATTCTGCAAGCTTGTGCCATAGCACATGCATGTTTAAACATCTCAGCTGACGTACGCTGAGAGGGAGTATATCATAACTGTTAAGGGTGCTGACTCTGGCACTAGATGTCTGGGTTTGAATCCCAGCTCAGCTGCTTACTTTTTTGTGACTTAGGGCTAGGTATTTAACCATTCTGTACCCCCAATTAGTTCCATTTCAAAATAGAGATAATAACAGGACCCATCTCACAGGGCTGCTGTAAAGATTAAGTGAGGTAACATGGGTATAACATTTGAAACGGCGCCAGAACACATACAGGGACCTTGATTACCGTAAGCTATTATTAGTGACCTGCAGCAGCACTGCCTTGGACTTGGCACAGCATCATGTCTTGATTTCTGGAAAAACACCCGTGGAATGAGCAAGATGTGACCAACTTCTAAACCAGGCCAAAGCCTCTGGTTTGCCTAGACCCTAGGGGTGGCTACTCTTCTTCCTGCGTTTCTAGAAGCGGTATGGTGTGGAAACAACTAGGTGGTACCGTAGGTACAAAGCTAAATGTGTTCTTATTCCCTAGAAGGTGAGTCGAGTGCAGGAGATAAGCGCATAAACAACTACTAGGTAGGATGACTAAGCACCATACTGGAAGCATCAATAGAAAAGCACTGTGGAAAAACAGTACCCACGGAGTGGATGGAGATGTAAGATATGGAACAGCGCTAAACAGAGGGCAAAGAGAGGCACCCATTACAAATGTTATTACTGCTGACTCTTTGAAACGCCTGCAGAAATAGCTTGGGGACTGACAGCGTATCAAATCCCTTATTCGCAGCGTCAAACTTTCTCAGCACGCCTCCCATACACGCGAACTGGGGTTTCAAACATGATAAATTGCAGTCTGAGTTTCCGGATTAACGGAATGTTCAGGAATTACTTGCAAAACCAGGAAATGGAGCCCAGAAAAGAAAAGCGAGGCAGGATGGGCACGGCCCGAGCATCCGCGAAGCGGCCGGGCTCCGGGGAACAGAGAAGTGGGAAGATCAGCCCTGCCCACGCGCGCCCTGCGTAACTGCGGCCGCCTCGGCGCGGCAAAGCCCGGGAATTTCAGGCGCCTGCGCCGCCGCGGCGATTCGGCGCAGTGAACAAGCCCTGAGAGAGGGAGAGAGACGACGACGCACCTGCGCGAAGGGGGCCGCGGCAGGCACAGCCAGTCCAGTGCGTTTGCGCGAAGGCCGGGGCGGCTGGAGAACAGCGCACCAGCTCGCGGTGCGCCTGCGCGGAGGCTGCGTGGCGCGGCGGCGGGCCGGGCCCCTGCGGAGTGAGTGGCGCTGCGGGTGGGGCCGTCGGCGGCGCTGGTGAGCCTTGCGGAGCTGGGCGGTGCCGAGGAGGAGGGGGTGGCGGCCAGGGTCTGACGCGTCCTGGTTCTTGGGGGCCCCGCTTGCTTGCTTATTTATTTATTTATTGTGGGTTCCTCCGAGTGTGCGCGCGCTCTCGCTGCTTGGCGGGGAGGGGGTGGGGGGAGGGCCCGGGAGCAGGGGAGTTGGAGCGGGGTCGAAACGCCGCGTGACTTGTAGGTAAGGGAACGCCGAGCCGTCGCCGCAGCCTCAGCCGCCGAGAAGCCCTTGTTCCCGCTGCCGGGAGAACAGTCTGTGCCGACAAGATGGCGGACGGGGAGCTGAACGTGGACAGTCTCATCACCCGACTGCTGGAGGGTGAGTGCGGGCCCGGCCTGGCTGCGGGGAGGGCTGGCTGCCTGGTCCCCTCGCCCCTGCCTCCGCGGCCGAAACCCAAGGGGCCCCTTCCCGCCGCGAGGCAAGTCTCCTGGAGCGCGGCGGGGTGGGCGAGCCGAGGAGGGGGCGAAGAGGCTGCTGGGCGCGGAGGAGCGGCCTCCGGAGCGCGGTCGCAGAGGCCGGGGGAGATAGGGCCGGTCCCTGCGGACCCTCGGAGACCGAGGCTCGCCGGCTTGGGGATCGGAGGAGCCCCTCTGCGTGAGACAGCTTTTCAGAAAGGCCGCTGGGCTCCCCTCGCTGTCGTGCTCTCCTCTGGTGACCCTTCGTAGGAGGGTGCAAGGATGCCTGCCACTAGCATTGTATGTCCGCGCTGTGTAGTTCTTCTCCGATCTCTTTGTGCGTTGCCCTTGGCTGCCTCTGCTTGTTGTTGTTCCGGGAGTAAATTTTGTAAATTAAGAACAACAACAGAAGAGAAACCCTTGGCTTTAATAGGACTTTTTCGTTTGTTCTGCGTTCTTACACGATGCTATAGAACGGACTCTGACAGAGGATAAAATTAGCGGGAATTTACTTATTATTTGGCGTAAAAACAAAATCTTTGATGGGGCTGAAAATGCACGTAGGAAATTAAGCGTTATGTAGACAGGCTGGCTGAAGGGATTGGCTTTTGAGTTTGAAACTGTAACAGGTTTGAGCAGAGCTTAATTTCTGCACAGACTTAGAAAAGGATTTTTGGAAAGCCTCTCCTGTGTTCCTGAAGGTATTTACAAGTCTTCCTAGCATTTTAAGTTTCCAGGCCCTGGTGTTTTAATTGGAGTTTGATGTTTTTTGGAAGGTAAGAGGGGAAAGGAAAGAGGTGGACAGGCCAGGAGTTAAATATCGATTTTATTGCAAGATATTTTTCAAAGTTAAATGCAGTCTTCTGCCAAAGAGTCTCTTCACCTTAAAATTTGCGTCGTCACTCGTTATTTTGTGAGCGAGTAGAAAGGCGTTTTATTTTAAAACAATTTATAGTCCGCTTGTCAGACACCCTCGAAGGATTGCTATGGGCTTCTATTATTTGTTTTCAAATTACCTGAAAATAATTGTTTACTACAGTTAAGCATATGTACTTAATATTTGGCAAATCAACGAAGGTAGTATGATTTGGGGGGCAAGGGGCTAATTTTTTTTTTCAACGAAAATGATGGTATCTAAATTAACATTAGCTCTGTGTGTACTGGTTCTGTGACTAAATGCTGTTTATTTGCTCCAGATGTGAAAGGTTTCCAGCAATCTTAAGACCGAATAGGATCAAAAGTTTTACTAGGAACTCTTACTTACCTTTTCCTTTACTATCAAGTTATTCTTTGGAGGCCCCCTGGTGCCTGCAGTCAGCGTTCAGTGCTGAAGACTTTTGTCTTTAATAGATGTGGATGGACATCTTAATGGGTCTGTGAGAAATTTGGTATGAAAAAATTACAGTCTGTAACTGTGCATTTCTGTATGAGGAAATACAGTTTTTAAAAAACGTTTATTTCTTGTTAACATTTGGGGAAGTTTAGGCCTACCAGCATTTTAATTTTTAAAGCCTGATTAAATATTTTTAAAATCTCACCTTCATATTTTGGACAATCTTTTAAAATTTTTTTGGTAAGAATTCTAGTTCAAACACTTTTTCCTCTTTTAGCAAGGTTTATTGACCTCTTCTGTGCCAGGCACTGGGAATCTTGCAAAGATAAGACGTGGGTCTCTTCAGTCAAAGAGCTCCCAGACTAAGCAAGTGATTTTGGGGCTTTTTCCACTCTCCACTCTGTTTCTGTATTCAACACACTTTATTAGTAAAAAGTTTCATTGCTTCAATCTTCAAAGAAAAATTTTGCCTTGATTTTTCATTCTAATTTACATTCTAATTTAACTCAAAGTCAAGTGATGGTATTTTTTAAAGCTGCCTAAGCAGAATAGCTATGGTTAGGTTTTTTTTCTTAGTGTTAAATGACAGTTCAAGTGAAAATTTGGCAAAAATTTCTCTACATTAGGGGAAAACATTTTAAATGCTGATTCTAGTCCCACGACATATTCCACATTCTTTTTTTGTGTGTTTTATCACATTGCCAATGTGCTGTACACACTTACAGTAAATACATTTTGAGTTGGTTTGTGTTTTAAATAGGTATATTAAAATTGATGTAGTTTCTAAGGACATCTTAATAAATTTATGCTATTATATAAAACAGAAATACTCATTGTTTTATTTGAATTGTGCGTAGTCTTTAAGTATATTTTCTTGGATTAAGTTTTACTCAGAACTAAAAACCAAAGACTTTTACCTCTTCATTCCCTGTAACGACCCTGTAGGCCACATTCTTGTAGCTTATCATAGCACTCTTGACTGATTATTTAAATTGGATCTGGTTTGTATGGGTATCCTGGAAGATTGGTTCTCAAAGGAGTTAGGATGGGAGTGGGAGTTTAGCAAAATTACTTGGGGAACTTTGTTCAGACTATAAATGCTGAGTTTATTTTGGGGAAAGTGCAGTGGTCTGAGTAGAATCTGATGTGGAGGGGAGGAGGTTGTTACGGAAAACTGCTGCTGGGTGGTTAAGATAATGCCGGCTCTATTCCCAACTGCAGTCTTGATCCAAGTATTTAAAAACTAGGTTGTACCAGTTGATGTAATGTCTATTATACAGTATATTATATGTTTGGTAATACATGTGAAACTGTTTAGGGCTTTTTTTTTTTCTGATTACAAAAGCGAGGCATTCTTATTGTAGAGTGAAATAGAGACGTATAAAAGAAAAAAGTCTTCTGTAATTCCACAATCCAGGGAAAACCCTTGTTGAAATTTTGATAAATTTTTATGTTCACATGCTTCACATCATTAGAATATTCTTTATATAGCTTTATGTGTTATTTTTCCTGTCTTGGAAATACCACAAAAGCTATTTGCTGTGTGATAGAACGGTTTTCTATTTCTATTTTTTTTTTTTTTTGTAGAGACAGAGTCCCACTGTACCGCCCTCGGGTAGAGTGCCGTGGCGTCACACGGCTCACAGCAACCTCTAATCTTGGGCTTACGCTATTCTCTTGCCTCAGCCTCCCAGGCAGCTGGGACTGTAGGCGCCCGCCACAACGCCCGGCTATTTTTTTGTTGCAGTTTGGCCGGGGCTGGGCTTGAACCCGCCACCCTTGGCACATGGGGCCGGCGCCCTACTCACTGAGCCACAGGCGCCGCCCGGTTTTCTATTTCTTTTAACACATTGGTACAAAGTTGAGCTTGACAATTATGAGTTGTAGATTATTAGCACTGTGTAAACTTCTATGGGAGGATGTTTCTACGTGGGGCCTACTTAAGCTTTATAGAAATCTTTGCATGTATTTGTTCTTGTTTTTGTTTTAAATTCAGTTTTCACTTGACATTGACCTGTCAGATGTCTGGATTTGTGGCTCTACTGTGATCATTTAGTCTATATCCCTTTCCTTTCTTATGAAACAGTTTAAGGTTTAGTTAGGCTGACAGTCAAATAAGTTTTCCTCTTACGTGTCCTTTTGTAGCTTCAAACAAAGGAATAGGGCAGTACCTGTGGCTCAAAAGAGTAGGTCACCGGCCCCATATGCCGGAGGTGATGGGTTCAAACCTGGCCCCAGCCAAAAACTGGAAAAAAAAAAAAATGGGAATAGATTTGAAAAATGAAATAGATTGATGAAGCCACATTAACCACCCTTTTAAAATGACAGATTGAGATAAAATTCACATACCATGCAATTCACCTATTTGAAGTGTATAATTCAACAGTTTTTAGTATATCCACAGAGTTGTGGAGTCATCCCCACAGTCAACTTTCAAACATTTTCTCACCTTCCCTCCCCCCCCAAAACCTGTTCCCATTAGCAGACATCCCCAATTTCCCTTCATCCCAGGTAGCCTCCCCCTAGTCCTAGGCAACTGCTAAGGTACTTTTTGTCTCTTATGGATTTATCTATTTGGACATTTCATATAACTGAAATATGCTATGTGGTCTTTTGTGACTGGATTTTAAAAATATATTTTTTTTATTAAATCATACCTGTGTACATTAATGTAGTCTTGGGGTACAATGTGCTGGTTTCATATACAATTTGAAATATTTTCATCAAACAGGTTAACATAGCCTTCACAGCATTTTCTTAGTTACTATGTTAAGACATTTGTATCTACATTTAGTAAGTTTCACATGTACCCTTGTAAGATGCACTGTAGGTGTAGTCCCACCAATCACCCTCCCTCCACCCATCCTCCCTTCCTGCGTCCCCTCCCCTCCCTATCCCTTTTCCCCATGTTCTTGGGCTATAATTTGGTTATAGCTTTCATTGGTTTCATAGTAGGGCTGAGTACATTGTATACTTTTTCTTCCATTCTTGAGATACTTTGCTAAGAAGAATATGTTCCAGCTCCATCCATGCAAACATCTTTTCTTTCTTTCTTTCTTTCTTCCTTTTTTTTGAGACAAAGCCTCAAGCTGTCACCCTGAGTAGAGTGCCCTAGCATTACAGCTCACAGCAACCTCCAACTCATGGGCTCAAGTGATTCTCCTGCCTCTGCCTCTCAAGTAGCTGGGACTACAGATACCCGCCATAGCGCCTGGCTATTTTTTGGTTGCAGCCATCATTGTTGTTTGGTGGGCCCAGGCTGGATTCCAACCCGCCAGCACAGGTGTATGTGGCTGGCGCCTTAGCCACTTGAGCCACAGGCGCTGAGCTGTCTCCATCTTTTTTAAGGCTGCCTAGTATTCCATGATGTACATATACCACAATTTATTAATCCATTCGTGGGTCAGTGGGCACTTGGGCTTCTTCCATGACTTAGCAATTATGAATTGGGCTACAATAAACATTCTGGTATAAATATCTTTGTTATAATGTGATTTTTGGTCTTCTGGATATATACCCAGTAGAGGTATTGCAGGATTGAATGGCAGGTCTATTTTAGATCCCTAAATGTTCTCCAAATATCTTTCCAAAAGGAATGTATTAGTTTGCATTCCCACCAACAGTGTAGAAGTGTTCCCCTTTCTCCACATCCACGCCAACATCTCTAGTTTAGGGATTTCGTGATGTGGGCTAATCTTAGATGATATCTCAAAGTAGTTTTGATTTGCATTTCTCTGATGATTAAAGATGATGAGCATCTTTTCATATGTCTGTAGGCCGTGCGCCTGTCTTCTTCAGAGAAGTTTCGCTTCAATTCCCGCCCCTCCCCCCGCCATGGAATCAGTTGTACTTTTCTAGCTAATATGTTTGAGTTCTCTGTGGATTCTGGTTATTAACCAGAAAAATGTTTTTTAAGGTTCATGTTGTAGCGTGTTATCCGTACTCTGTTCCTTTTATGGTTGGATAATACTCCATTGTGTGGATATACCTCATTTTTAGTTTGTTCATCAGTTGATGGACAGTTGAGTTGTTTCCCCTTTTTGGCTATTGCGAATACCTGTAATGCTTCTGTCAACATTTGACTACAAGTTTTTGTGTGGACTTAAGTTTTCAGTTCTCTTATGTATGTAACTAGGAGTATAATTGCTAGATCATACGGTAACTCTGTTTTACCTTTTGAGGAACTGCCAAGTGTTTAAACCCTCTGTACTGATTAAACTGTTCAGTTCTTACTCAGCAGTCTAAAGGGGAGGAGTTTAGAGGAAGTGCTAGTTCTGGCAACCTCAACTTTCACAGGGAAAGTATATATGGATCCAAGGACAAACCTTTTGAAAAAAAAAACATGGTGAGTGGGAGCGGTCACCTGAGAGATACTTTGATCTCTTCTCATATTCTGGATGAGAGACTAGAAGAGGCATAAAGGTGGTGTCATACTTTTCTTTTTAACTGATAGAAAATTAGGTGTGGTTTTTTTCTGTGAATTCTCTCAAGTTAGGGAAACTTATAGTTTGAAGAAGTAGCTCAAAGGTGTTTTTATTTTGCTGTTTGAATGTAGAGTTAGAGCTAATGTCTAAATACACAAGGTAAGGATTTATTGGGATTTAGAAAAATATTTAATTTTAGGCTAGAGAAAGGGTTATATTAAGATAATAGGATTGATAAGGAAGATAGTACATTGTATCAAGGCTTTTTTTTCTCTCTTCAGATTTATCATTTAATAGAGTATGCATAAGGTGGTATGCATTTTCAGATAGTTGTTTCTGAAGCAAGGTTTATCCCCAAGTCTTGGGTTGTAGGGAGACAAGGCAGAGAAATGGTTTCTAAATGTTGGTGGGCTTAGTGGTGTGGTGGGTAGGAATTCCTATAGGATCTCCTAGGATTTACTTCTGATTGGATACAAATTTATATACCCTCAGGCAGTAATTATTGCTCCTCTGGTAGCTGCAGATAGCCATTTTATGGCTTACTCTTCTGGAAAAACAGAGGATCTGTGAAGGTAGGATGTAGAAAGAGATAAAGATCACAGCTCTTTCTTACCCTATCTTGGGAGATTGGATTAGTTTCCCTCTAAAGTTGTGGTTATTAGTTGACACAATGTAACTTTTACACCAGGTTCTCTAAAATATACCCTGTAACAGAGACTTTCCATCTGATTGATAAAATGAAAATGCTTTAATGGTTATCAAGTCTTTATTCTGCAATTATTTTAATTGCAGGACACAGATTTCTGAAAATGTGGAAACTCATTCCAAATGTAATAATTATAAATTATCAGTAACTAGTGTTTCCCTGGTTTGATAGAGGAAGTCAGTCCTTGGCCCAGGTTGCACTGGTCATTCAGTAGAACACAGGGCAGGATGTTGTCCTGCCCGCTGCCTCTGCACTATTTGCATGTGTAGCACAGTAATTTTTGAGAGTGTCTGTAACCTTCCTGAAAATCTCTGGGCCTCAGGGACCTCCCTTCCCAGATTAGCCTGCATTTGTGTAAGAACAAGTAGAAGTATTTATGTTATGTGCACAACCTGAGGGAACATTGCCTTTGGTTTTTGATGCATGCCCACTTTGCATAATTTGGAGGTTTTGACACATTTTTTAAGCATAAAAGAATTTTATTATGAGGAGAATGATAATCAGAATATCCCTGAGGAGCAGAAGTTCTTATCTGATCAATTACAAGTGACCAGAACACTTTCTTGCTTTGAGTACAATGAATGTGCCAAAAAAGGGCATTTTGGCCAATGATCGTTCTTTCATACAACTGTGGCCCCCCCTAAGACCCACTGCGCTGCCAGTTGTGTTAAAAAAAAGAAAAAAAAACATACAATTATATAGTAAAGTACATAATATTTGACAATAAATAGCTGTATTACTGGTTTATGTACTTATATACTATTTATTGTTATTTTAGAGTATATTTTTTCTACTTATTACAAATACGTTAACTGTAAAACAGCCTCAGGCAGGTCCTTCAGTAGGTATTCCAGAAGAAAGCATTATTATCATAGGAAATGACGGCTCCATTCATGTTACTGACCCTGAAGACTTTCTAGTGTGGTGTAACCTGAGTACACATTACATGTATGAAGTCAATAGTAGTGTACAGAAGTGTCCTAGGCCTTCACATTCACTCACTGCTTACTCACTGACTCTCCCAGAGCAACTTCCAGTCCTGCTGGTGCCCATGGTCAGTGCCATACGTGGATGTGCCTTTTAAAAAAAATATTTTATACTTTTTACTGTGCCTTTTATGTGTTTGGATATACAAATACCATTTTGTTACAGTTGCCTATAGTATTCAGTACAGTAACATGCTGTCCACATTTGTAGCTTAGGAGAAATAGACTGTGCCATATAGCCTAGGTGTATACCCTGTTTCCCCGAAAATAAGACAGTGTCTTATTTTAAGGTGTGCTCCCAAAGATGCGCTAGGTCTTATTTTCAGGGGATGTCTTATCGTTCCTGTAAGTAGGTCTTATTTTCGGAGGATGTCTTATTTTCGGGGAAACAGGGTATTCGGCTATACCCTCTAGGTTTGTATAAGTACACTGTAAGGTGATGTTCACAAAATTATGAAATCTCACAACGTATCCCCATTGGTAAACAATACATGACTGTATTTGGCTCACACCATTTTAGTCTTCTTCCTAATCCTACCTCCCATTTTCAAGATTTAGAGAAATCAACTTTTCATCATAAAAGAAGTTTAAGGATATCTGATATTACATAGCTTTCTCTAATTTATATCTAGTAATTATAATAATTTAAAATTTGTAAATGGGAGCTGGGTGGTGAGCCCCTGTAGTCCCAGCTATTTGGGAGGTTGAGGCAAGAGAATCCCTTAAGCCCAAGAGTTTGAGGTTGCGGTGAGCTGTGACGCCCTGGCACTCTACCAAAGGCGACAAAGTAAGACTCTGTCTCAAAAAAAAAAAATTTGTAAATAGTAAATTGAGAAGAAATCTGTATAGGTGCTAGTAGGTTTCATTAGTGTTGAGTATTTACCAAATAATTGAGCCAAAGTAGTGAGAAAAAAAGCATAGTAGTGACTATGCTTCTGAGTGAAGAACTTAAAAACCTGTCAGTGAGAAAGACGGAGGTCTAATTTTAGATAATGACAGGAAGAAATAGATTTTGTGAATTTCAGACCCCAACCACCAGAGTTATTTGAATCCTGAATGATGCCCAATCTGGTATTGAACTCTGGGCTCAAGCAGTCCTCCCTCCTTGGCCTTCTAAGTAGCTGGGATTATATGCCCATACCACTGTGCCTGGCTGATAATCATATGTTTACTCAATTAAGTCTTTATTCAAAAAATATTGGTAAGTATTGATAAATGGGAGGCCATATTGCATAATAGTTAAGGAAAGATACAGATTCTGGATGCTATTTATTTATTTTTTCTTTGAGACAGGGTCTCACTTTGTGCCCTCAGTGGAGTGCTTTAGCGTGTCACATCTCACAGCAACCTCAAACTCTCGGGCCTAAGTGATTCTCTTGCCTCAGCCTCCCACATAAGTAGGTGGGACTACAGGCATTTGCCACAACACCCAGCTAGTTTTAGAGATGTGGTCTTGCTCTTGCTCAGGCTGGTCTTGGCCTCCCAGAGTGCTAGGATTTTAGGTGTGAGCCACTGCTCCCAGCTGGGTGTTATTTATTATTAATTTCATCTCTGCCCCAGTTTCTTCTGTGTACTTACAACAAAAAGTGCCTGCGTCATGATCTATCTATAAAATTAGACAAGTAAACACTTCAAATAATTTTTGGCACATAAAAGTTCAGAAAATGTTGGCTGTTACTGCTTAGCACAAACAGCAATTTCTGTTCAATGCCCCTGAGCACTGGTCATTCCCGTGCTGATTTTTGAGAAGGCTCTGCCCTCGCAGTTGTTGTGTCCTCTACTTTGTGGCCGCCATTTTCATCTGTATGTACGTATAAAAATTTCTTTCCTTTTCCCATTATCCAGAGTTTATAGTCTGACATGCTAGTGTTGATGCTGACGAGGAGGGGTATTTCTAAGGAGAATAAAATGGTGAAAAGTGATTTTAGGAGGTAAGTTATTTGCTTTCTTTTGGTTAGGAACTAGGGCAGTGGATCTTAAACTTTGATTCTTGAAATCCCTTCACATTCAACTTCCCTGTACTTTTTAAAAGAAATTAGGACAAAAGCTTTTATGTCTGTGAGTTTTATAAATACTACACTAGAAATTAAAAAAATTGAGGATTTTAAAATATCCTTTTTTTTTTTTTTTTTTGGAAACAGAGTCTCATTTTGTTGCCTTCAGTAGAATGCCGTGGCGTAACAGCTCACAGCAACCTCTTGGTTGCTTGGGCTTCAAGCAATTCTCTTGCCTCAGCCTCCCGAGTAGCATAGTGGGGACTGACCATAGGCACCTGTTACAATGCCTCGCTATTTTATTTATTTATTTATTTATTTATTTTTAGATATATGTCTTGATCTGGTTCGGGTTGGTTTCGAACGTGTGAGCTCAGGCAATCCATCCACCTCGGCCTCCAGAGTGCTAGGATTACAGATGTGAGCCCCTGTGCCGGGCCTAAAATACCCTTTAATTCATTTAAAGTGACAAACTCATTATATTTTATCATAAATAATGTTCTTGGTGAAAAGGTAACTTTACTAAAAACAAATTAGTGAAAAGAATGCCACCAGTTCTACATTTATGCAAATCTCCCTGATGTCTATTTTAATAGACTGCTGAATTCTCATCTCCGCTTTGCTTCAGTCTGTTCTGATATATTGTTTTGGTTGAAGTATATGAAGAAAATCTGTATTCATACAGATATATAGTTGGGAAAGGGAGGAGTATTTTAACAGCCATTTTTTTTTTTTTTTTTTTTGTAGAGACAGAGTCTCACTTTATGGCCCTCGGTAGAGTGCAGTGGCCTCACACAGCTCACAGCAACCTCCAACTCCTGGGCTTAATTAAGTGATTCTCTTGCCTCAGCCTCCCGAATAGCTGGGACTACAGGCGCCCGCCACAACGCCCGGCTATTTTTTGGTTGCAGTTTGGCCGGGGCCGGGTTTGAACCCGCCACCCTCGGTGTATGGGGCCGGCGCCCTACCGACTGAGCCACAGGCGCCGCCCATTAACAGCCATTTTTTAAATTAATTTTTTTTTTATTGTTGCAGTTTGGCCAGGGTTGGGTCCAAACTCACCACCCTCAGTACATGGGGCCAGCACCCTACTCACTGAGCCACAGGCACTACACAATAGCCATTTTTTAAAGGTTAGTTGTAATGCAGAGTCTAAAGTGGTGTCAGTGAATTTTTTCATTCTCCTACGTTAAGGTTCAGTGATCTTGGCTTGTACTTTGAGTGGACCTTACACATGAATTTGTAACATGCATTGGTCATTTAGAAAATACTGGTTCATCTGAGTTCTTCAGATGTCCAAATGTTGACACATCTTATTATGTAATACATTATCAAAAAATGACATTGTTAATATTATAGTAAGCTCTTGTTGGAAGAGTCTTTAAATATGGAGAAACTATCAGATTTCATGGTGCTGGAGACAAAGTTTCCAAAATTTTAATTTTTATTTGGAAATTTCAGTTTTATCATTGGCAACACATATTGTCTGTTGTCTTTCTTGAAATGACAGGCTGATTTTGCTCCTATTTAAGAGTATCTGTTAAATATCTAGGTCTGAATAACTAGTTTGTCAGCTATGCTTTCCAGTAAAAACGGTGTTGTATGGGAAAGTGGCTAGCTCCTCATGGAACTGAAGGAGTCACACAAATGCTTTTCTTTGTGACAAAGACTACTGTGATAACTACTCTGGTATGCAACAGAAGTGCTCTATATGTAATTTCCATTTTGTCATATAGAATATTAAAAGATATATATTCAAAGATTGAGATTTAATAAAACTGATCATTTTTATTGCTTTGCCAATGGCATTCATTTTTTTTTTTTTTTTTTTTTTTTGAGATGGAGTCTCACTTTTTTGCCCTGGGTAAAGTGCTGTGGCGTCTTAACTCACAGCAACCTCAAACTCTTGGGCTCAAGTGATCACCTTGCCTCAGCCTCCCAAGTACCTGGGACGATGTGGTCTTGTTGTGGCTCAGGCTGGTCTCCAACTCACGAGTTCAGGTGATCCACACACCTCAGCCTCCGAGAGTGCTGGGATTACAGGCGTGAGCCACTGTGCCATTCTTCAGTGAATCTGCCTGTTTGTGTTTCACTGCAAGTTCATGACAGTGAACAGCACCGTGACTACCATTACAATTTGATGGCACTGACTTGATAAGAGCTGAGATGTTAGCAGTTTTACCCACCATTACTTTAGCACTGTCACTGCAGATGTCAACAGTGAAAATAACCATCCTCCTTGGATTCTTGAAATGTCTAGCCATCACCTGTATCTGTTATTTTTCTTCTAAGCTTTTCTCATTATACCTGATATTTGTTTACTAGTATACCTGGAATTATTTTTACGTATGGTAAATCACAGACCTTTTTGAGAATTCATGAAAGCCATGAGACTTACCAGAAAAATATTATTATTTTTTTTTTTAGAGACAGAGTCTCACTTTATCACCCTCAGTAGAGTGCGGTGACATCACAGCTCACAGCAACCTCCAACTCCTGGGCTTAGGTGATTCTCTTGCCTCAGCCTCCGTAGTAGCTGGACTACAGGCGCCCGCCGCAACGCCTGGCTATTTTTTGTACAGAGCCCCTCAATACCATCTGGGCTCTCAGTCCACATTAATTATTCCCATTAGACAGACTTAAGGTGAATTGAAAGTGTGGCAACTGCTTAATGCTTTCATTTAAAACCAAAATTCCACATTTTAGCAAATTGTAGAAATTTTACTTTTCATTTTTGTTGCTTAAAGGCAGACTTCTGTACTGAATATGGAGAAGTTGCCAGGAAGAAAAAATTAGTCCAGATTTAAATTAACTTTGCCATTTAAATTAGTATGCAATGGGGGAGAGGTAGAGTGAGAATGAAAAAAAACATCTTTTGGTTAATGAAAATTACTAAGATTGCCTGAGGCATAGGTGGTAGAATTAGTTTTGTCTTGTTTTTGTTATTTTTTAATCTTGCCATCTTTTCTGTTCTAGAGAAGCCAGTTGGTTGGTAAAAAAGAAAATTTCGTTTGTACACAACACAAATAGACACCTATACTATATCACATACCCTTTATAATTTAAAAGACCTGCACTGGAAAAATGTTTACACAAATCAAAATTTGAAATATAATGCTTGAGTACACTTTTTTGTAATCAAGAGAATAATAGGATTCTTTTGGGAGAGGGTAATGTGCTTAATTGAGGTTCCTACTTAGTGTTCTTTGTCATCAAAATTGATTGCATGTGTTTGTTGATGTTGCTCTGCAATGAGATTTTATGTATTTTATCTTAGAAGATGTCTTTACACAGATAGGTATGTACTGCCAAATAGTAATATTAGTCCAAAAGCATATGATTTTAGTTGAGCGTATTCATTACTTGGAAAGCATTTATACAGTTCTGTTGATATTTGCCTTTTGACATGTCATCACATTGCAGATTAATCACTTTGAATGGAGGGTTAGGTGAAAGCTCCTTGAATGCACAGTTAAATGGATTTTGATATATGGAAATTTTTTTGTGTGCTTGAGTCAAGATCCAAAGAATGCTATAGGGTTGATGTTGGAAAATGTATCTGCTGCAAATCTGTGTGAGAATGAAGATCTCACTTGTTGCTTGTGATTTGGACAGTATTAATTGTTGTCGAAGTGACTTATCATACAATAAAAGTTTCACATTCAAGTATATATATATTTTTTCTTGTACTTTTTGATTGAATTTATTAAGAAACATTATCAGGTTTGCAGCAAAATCTCATTTCTGGAATTATTCTGTGTTTGGAAATAGTAGATTGAAGGTGGCTCTTGTTTAGAAAATTTCAGTATCTGCCCTGAGCTCAATAAAATCACAATAAAACTGTCATTGCTAAGCCATTGAAATCCTTTGTGGTGGGGTAAATCAGGATATTCAGCTTTTATTACTAACAAATATTTATGAAACTGACAGTGATTAAATTTATGAGAGCAAATGATGCCCACTGCTAGAATGAGACCTCGTCTCTAAAAAATAACTGGGTGTTGTGGTGGGTGCCGGTGGCAGCAAAGTGGGAGGCTGAGGCAAGAGAATTGCTTAAGCCCAGGAGTTTGAGGTTCCTGTGTGCTATGATTCCACGGCACTCTACCAAAGGTGACAGAGTGAGACTCTGTCTCCAAAAAAAAGAAAAAAAAAAAAGATTTTTTCCATAGTGTAACTGCATCATAGACTTAAAACACATTACATGTTCATAAGCTTTGTAAAATTGTCCAACTAAGTTTTTATTTCTGCAGCACATGTTGTGACATAGCTTAGCAGATTCCACTACAGGTTGTGCTAAATTAGTTTTTTTCAGCTTCTTTAAAAATATTCTGCCTGGCTTGGCACCGTAGCTCAGTGGTTAGGGCATCAGCCATATACACCGAGGCAGGTGGGTTCAAAGCTGGCCCAGGCCTGGTAAACAGCAATGACAACTGCAACAAAAAAATACCCAGGCATTGTGGCAGGTGCCTGTAGCCCCAGCTACTGGGAGGCTGAAGTAAGACAGTCTCTTAAGCCTAAGAGTTGGAGGTTGCTGTGAGCTGTGACCTCATAGCACTCTATGGAGGGCAACATAGTGTCTCTGTCTCAAAAAAAAAAAAAAAACAAACAAAAAAGAAAATATTCTGCCTGTAGTTCCATCCAGACTTATTCATACAGGCTAACTTTTCAGTCACTTCAAATTAGCAACAGCTCCTTGAATAAGAACTTAGAATTGTTGGTAACATCTGCCAACGAGAGACCAGAAAAATTACCAAAACCATTTTTGTTATTGTTACTCCCAACGGCTCTCAAGTCTTAAAGCATTGTTCTTACAGAAAAGCTAATAGTTTTTAAAAATTTTATTGCCTCAGGACACATTTCTTAAATTTCTCTAATTGAACATGATTTACTTAACCCACCATTATCAAATGACTTACCTCACTTTGCTAACAAATGAGCCGTGTGGAAACTTTAGTTGCAGGTTCATTTTCTGCTGTGATGATATTTAATTTAAAATTTTTTCTGACCATTGCTTTCTGATGAATTGGGAATATCATGACTGCTCACTCTGGTCAGTCATCATGATATATACATACATATACATATATATATATATATATTTTTTTTTTTTTTTTTTAGACTCTCAAGCTGTCACCCTGGGTAGAGTGCTGTGGCGTCATAGCTCACAATAACCTCCACCTCAGGCTCAAGCTTTTGCTCAGGCTGGTCTTGAACTCGATAGCTCAAGCAATTCACCTGCCTTGGCCTCCTAGAGTGCTAGGATTACAGGCATGAGCCACCATGCTTGGCCCATGTCAAAAAATATTATTTTGGGGGGCAGCACCTGCGGCTCAGTGGGTAGGGTGCTGGCCCCATATACCAAGGGTGGCGGGTTCGAACATGGCCACGGCCAAACTGCAACAAAAAATAGCTCCGCATTGTGTTGGGCACTTATAGCTGAGGCAAGAGAATCACCTAAGCCCAGGAGTTTAGAGGTTGCTGTGAGCTGTGATGCCACGGCACTCTACCAAGGGCGATAAAGTGAGACTCTATTTCTAAAAAAATAAAATTTTTAACATAGCTATGGACATAGCTATTGCATAATAAACACAATGACTAACAGTTATATGACAAAATAATCTACCCTCTTTTCTTTCTTTTTTCTTTTTTGAGATAGAGTCTCTGCCATATGGCTGGCGTCAAGCCTGGCTCATAGCAACCTCAAAGTCCTTGGGCCTCAGCCTCCCCGGTGGCTGGGACTACAGGCATCTGCCACAACACCCATCTAATTGTAGCAAAGATGGGTTCTTGCTCTTGATTAGGCCGGTCTCGAACACCTGAGCTCAAGCAATCCCCCTGCCTTGGCCTCCCAGAGTGCTAGGATTACAGTGAGCACTGCACCCAGCCCCCTCTATTATATCTCGAAAGCACAGCATCCAAAGTCTACTTTTCTTGCTTTGACATAATGAGTGTGCACTGGCAATAAAAGTAAAATAAAATGTCATGGTACAGCAATAAGCAGGACACTAAAGGTGCTACCAAGTTATAACTGCATCTCTATAATGTTAGTTTACATTGCCAAAAGGCAAGGTAAAGCAATGAGAGTGCCACATGTAATCTCTCTCCCAGATATTCAACTCCGCCATTATGCCAGAAGAGCCCCCATTGGTAATATATAAACGAATGAAAGTGGTTGTGTTTCAGTACAACTTTATTGTCACTGAAATTAGAATTTCGTATAATTTTTATGTGTCACAGAGTCTCTTTTATTTTGCTTTTTCCCAGTCATTTAAAAAACATAAAAATCATTCTTGGTCATGAGCCGTACAAACACTGGCATTGGGCCAGATTTCAGCCTTAGGCCTTAGTTTACTGAGCTGTAGTTTTTCTGCCTTTTGATGTAAACATGATTGTAGAAAGATTACCTTATTAGGAGTCAGGAAACCTTGGTGCTCCTACCAAAGTTGTATGACAGATAAGGTCAAATAAAATAATGGATTAGGGCCTGTGGTGTCTAGTCCTTTGGAAGGTGTTCCTTGATGTTCTTTCTTTCTTTTTTTTTTAAAATACAGTCTCACTTTGTTGCCCAGGCTAGAGTGCCAAGGCATCAGCCTCCAGCTCACAGCAACCTCAAACTCTTGGGTTCAAATAATCCTCCTGTATCATCCTCCTAAGCAGCTGGACTACAAGTGCCTGCCATAACACCTGGCTACTTTTTTTCTGTTTTTAGTAGAGACAGGATCTGGCACTTGCTTAGACTGGTCTTGCGCTCCTGAGCTCAAGTGATCCTCCCGTCATTCTCAGAATGCTAGGATTACAGGCCTGGCCACCACTCCCAGCCATCAAAAATCTTTATGTAATCTTAATTTCTAGTGTGTACCCATTAATTACCTCTTATGTGCCTCTCTGTTCTTACTTGAGCAGGTATTCCATTGTTGAAGAGCAGCCAGGACAGAGAGTTGAGTGGTTTTGATCTTTGATAGAAGGGAAGCTCACAGTGTGAGCTCACCGCACACACCTTGGCTTTTTTCTGGAAGCATTTCCTAGTTTTTGGTAGAGGGGAATAGAATCCAAACAAAAAGTGACATTGTGGGCAAAGAAGGAAAGATGCAAGTGTGGGGCCACTAAAGAAGTTGAAATTTAAATCAGGGAAAGGAGGGAATCTCTAAGGAGATTCTAACCTGTAAATCTGCAATCAGGTCTCTGAAGCCATTGACTGACCTCAGAAGTACACACATACAAGAGATGATTCTAAGCAACCCAGCAGAAAACAGCTGGTAGGCTAAAGATCTGAGCAAACATTTTGGCATCTCCCTAGCACCAAAGAAGCTAAAATTGAAGTTGAAACCCTCCCAAATTAGAGGAGCCTTATTATACCTGAGTTTTTCATTGAGACCCCATCATGGCCACTCTTAAGGTTGAGGGCAAAACTGAAATAGACTAGCCTCAGGAAAATGTGATTGAGTCACTTCTAATCATTACTGCTGCCAATTGAACAGCCTTCTTTAAAGGAAGAACATTTATAATTTTTAATCTATAATCCAGTACCCATTCAGCAAAATATTATAGGAGATACTAACAGGACTTAATTGACAAAAAAACAATAGCAAAAAGAAACGAGTTCAGTAGAAATTACCTAGTTATCCGTTGCTGAGTATGAAAATAAAAAGGAGGAAAAATACAGAAAAGAGCATGAGAAACCTGTGGGACACACATACTATATTTAATATGTATAATATAATAGAAGTCCAAGAAAAAGAAGACATATACAATGGAATAGGGGAAATACTGACAAATAATTTTCCAAAAACTGAGAAAGGTTATCAAAGCACAGACAATGCAAGGAAAACCATATTGGAACCCATCATAGACTTAACTGCTAGAAATGAAACAGAAAATCTTATAAGTTTCCAGAAAAAAAGCAGGTATTACCTTCAGGGAACAACAATAATAGTAATAATAATAATAATGGCTCATCTCTCACCTGAAACTATGAAAGCCAGAACACAATAGAATGATTTCTTTCAAATGCTGAAAGAAAAATGTTAACTTAGAATTCTAAATCCAGTAAGCGTGTCCTTCAAAAGTGAAGGCAAAATAAAGACGAACTAAAGCTAGGAGAATTTATTGCCAGTAGCCTAGCACTAGAAAATATTAAGGGAAGTTCTTCATTTTGAAAGAAAATTATACCAGATAAAAATAACTTCAGGAAGAAATGAACAACAGTAAGGATAAATGGGAGTAAATAAAAATTTTGATTTTAAAATGATCTTTGGCTTAAGGGGTTTAAAATATGTGGGAAAAGGCCAGGCGCAATGGCTTACACCTGTAATCTTAGCACTTTGGGAGGCCAACGCAGATGGATTGCTTGAGCTCAGGAGTTTGAGAGCAGACTGAGCAAGAGTGGGACACCTGCTGCCTACTAAATGTAAAAAAAAAAAAAAACTAGCTGGATGTCATGTCAGCCTCCTGTAGTCCCAGCTACTTCTAGCTACTCAGGATACTGAGGGAAGAGGATCACTTGAGCCCAAGGGTTTGAGGTTGCTGTGAGCTATGATGCTACGGCAGTCTATCCAGGACGACAGGGTGAGACTTTCTCAGTAAAATAAAATATGTGGAATAACAACTGTAGAACAAAAGGCTGGAATGCATTTGTAATCTCAACCTCTAAGTGAAGAAAATGGGATATATAACTACAAAGCTAATAGAGAAGAAAATGGAAAAATAATTAATTACTCCAGAGAAATGCAAAAAAGGAGAAGGGAGTAAAAGAACAGATGGGATAAACAGAAAACAAATGGCAGGTCAGAATGTTTAAATCCAACTTTGCTAGTAATTATACTAAATATAAAAGGAGCAAACATTAAAATTGGGACAAAGTTTGGAAGATTTAAACCTAACTTTGCTAGTAATTATACTAAATGTTAAAGGAGCAAACATTAAAATTGGGGCAAACCTCAGAAGACCTAACTATATACTGCTTACAAGAGACATTTTAAGTCAGAGGAAGCAAAAAAATGGGGAAAAGAAAAATGTACATGTACACGTTGACCAAATGATTGGCTATATTTATGTTGGAAAAAGTTGTAAGACCCCTAGGTAACACTAGAGGTAAAGAAGGGCTTTGCATAATCTAAAGTGATAAATTCAACAGCAAGATATATATATATATATATATATCTCTCTTTTCCCCCCTTTTTTGGAGACAGTATCAGTATGTCACCCTCGGTAGAGTGCTGTAGCATCACAGCACACAGCAACCTCAAACCCTTGGGCTTAAGAATCACTTTTCTAACAGCAAAATATCTTTAAATTTTGTGTATCTAATAATGATAATACAGGTCTAAAACACAAAAAGGAAAGGTTGACAAAATGAAAACATTAAAATAGACAAAACCACAACCAGATTACTAGATTAATGCACCTCTGTCGGTAAAATAAAACAGGAAAAAATCAGCAAGGATATGGAAGATTTGAACTGCACAGTCAAACTTAGTTGACACACATGGAACACTTTACTCAACAACTGCAGCGTGTGTATGACTTTCAAGTATTTATGAAACATTTACTAATATGTACCATATGCAGTACCATAAAGCAAATTTAAAAGCATATTGAGGACAGGCTCGGTGGCTCACTCTGAGAAGCTGAAGGGGGAAGATCACTTGAGCTCAGGAGTTGGAGACCAGCCTGAGGAAAAGCGAGACCCCCATTTCTACTAAAAAATAGAAAAATTAGCCAGGCACTGTGATGGGTGCCTATAGTCCAGCTACTTGGAAGGCTGAGGCAAAAGGATCACCTGAGCCCAAGAGTTTGAGGTTGCTGTGAGCTATGACAACACAGTACTCAACACAGGGTGACAAAGTGAGACTCTGTCTCAAAAAAAAAAACCTTGACCTTAGCTGGATGTGCTGTATGAACCTGCAGTCCCAGCCATTTGGAGGCTGAGGCAGAAGGAAAATGAAATAATTTTTTTTTTTTTTTAAAGGCTTGATCTTTACCTCAAAACATACATAAAATTAACTTGAGATAGAGTGTAGAATGAAAGGGATTAGGAGTGTCCAACCTTCTGTTTATCTGCACCATATTGGAAAGAGAGTGAGTTGTCTTGGACCATACATTAAATATATGGACATTAACAAAAGCTGATGAGCACAAGAAAGTCTGTTCATAATTTTCATGATACCCACGACTACAGATAAGCAAAAAGTGTCCTCATATAATCTGCATGTAGCCCACAGGCTGTGGGTTGAATACCCTGAAGGTAACATTAAGATAATATCCTTAGAGAAGGCGAAGATTTCTTGAACAAGATACAAAAAGCACTAACTAAAAAAAAGAAAAGATTGATTAAAATTAATCCAGATTATTTTAATTTTGAATTCATTCATATACAAAGTTCTGTTTATGAAAAGACAGAACTAAGAAATGGGAAAAAGACAATATAGTTTAAAAAAATGAACCAAAAACAAAACAAACTTGCCCACAAAAGGACATCTAAATGGCCAAATTGGGCATATGAAAAGGTACTCAACAACATTAGTCATCAGGGAAATGTAAATTAAAATTTCAGTGAATACCACTGCGCACCATGAATTAGAAAGGATTATTATCGCCACTGTACAACAATAGAAAGATTAAATAACCAAAGCAAGATCACAGTGCCTAGCTTTTACAAGAGTGCAGGAGTGAAAATGAAATGATGTGAATTTGTACCTAATTAAGTATGTCAATTATAATGTCTTTATAATCCAATGAGATGGTTATATGTAAGCTCATATATCTAAATACTGGGATAGATGATGGGATACAATCATAGATGATGTTATAGCAGTCTCTCTGCCTTATGTTACAAGTCACACCCTGATTTCTTCCTTTTTAAACATAATGGTGAGATATCCTTTTAAAGATAATGGCTAAATCGGGCATATGAAAAGGTACTCAACAACATTAGTCATCAGGGAAGTGTAAATTAAAATTTTAGTGACTACCACTGTGCACCAAGCAAAATGGTTAACACTAAGGATATGCAGGGTGAGAAACGGTGAGAAATTTGAAGGGCTCTTAGAAATCTGGGAGTACATACAGGAGCATGACTTTTGAGTAGCAAGACCATGTTAGCAATATCCAAAAATGTAAACATGGGTACTTGGTGAGACCCATAATGGAAAAAGAGAAAATCTTCCCTTGATGAAGTCGATGAAGCTATGTTGGATGTTGCCAGCATAGTCTTCCTAATGCTAAAATGTTCTGTCATCTTTCTTTGGCTGCTGCTTTCCAGAAAATGTAGATCAACCTTCTCAGTGTCAGCTTTTTGAGTTCTTTCCTCTGGGCCATCATGTCTTGATTAACTGTAAAAATTTTTCAGTAATTATAGGATATGCCTGTAATTCAGAGCAGAGCTTCACATTGAAAATATCTTCTGTAACACATGATAAATGATAGGATGTTAGGCCTAATTCAACATGCGATAATAATAAAACATGAGAAAAGAACTTATACTAAAAAAAAATAATACAACTAAGGGGCAAAGCCCACACGTTCTATCCCTTGGCATAGAGTGGACTTAACTGGTCAAGTGTTCAAGATACAACTTACAGAGGTGGTCAGTCTTCCACTGAGTACGTGCGGTGCACGTCCAGTCTATGAAAACTAGGTCCACTTAAGGAGGTGGTCAACTACAGAGGTTTTGCTGTCATCACTTGTTGCTGTATATTTGTCATCTGAAAGCAATCGGAGATAACTATACTTGTAGGTGAATGCTTTTTTTGTTTTTTTGAGACAGTCTCATTATGTTGCCCTCGGTAGAGTGCTGTGGCGTCACAGCTCACAGCCACCTCCAACTCTTAGGCTTAAGTGATTCTCTTGCCTCGGCCTCCCAAGTAGGTGGGACTACAGGCACCTGCCACAACGCCCGGCTGTTTTCTTGTTGCAGTTGTCACTGTTGTTCAGCTGGCCCAGGCCAGGCTCAAACCTGCCAGCCTCATGCACTGAGCTATATGCTCAGTAACCACTGTGCTATGGGTGCCAAGCTGCTATTTTTTTTTTTCTTTAGCTAAAATTTCCCACATTTTTAAAACTAATGCTAAGTTCTTAAGAATTGTTCCTGAATCTAAGCTAGTATTATTGAAATTTAATGGAAAGTACACAGCTAGATGTCCTTTTTGGTCTTAGAAAAGTTCAAGTATGCATCAGTAGGTAATTGATGTTTTGAGAGCCAGTGTAGAGTAAAAGCTCTGTTAAGTTTCTGTAATAAAAGCGGTTCTGCTGACCACTGATTTGAGTTTCAGGGATACTCAAATGAAATTGGAGTATTTGCTAAAGCACGTTTGAGCGTTGTCTCTGTCTCTTTCATCTCAGTACTTCTGTTATTAACAGAGTAATGGCAGTAATGGAATATATAGCTTTCGCATGTAGGGGCCTGATTTTAAAGCCTGTCCTTGACCTGACAAAGGAATAATAGCCGTTTTTAACAAGAAATGTGTGGGCTTAATGGGAAGGATTAGTGGTATACAGAACTCTGTTTTCTCTTTTAAATGCCATTTCAATTAAGGTTAAATGAGAGCTTAAGCAGTATAGTTAGGGATAGAACCAGTGGAGATGAGAATAAGACAAAATGATTACAGGTTCAGTTTAGTAGGACAGATAGGGAACTTTCTTCTTCCTCCATGGCACCATTCTACTCCGTTCTAGCCCAGAAGTTACTGGAAACCATGTAATTTTATTGCTCATTTTTGCAAAAAAAAAAAAAAAAAACTTCATCTGAACAGCTGTTACAGGTTTTAATATAATGCCCTATTTTGAATATAATGATATTAACATCCAATAAATAGCTGATTTTTTTTTTACATTTGTTTTGATCAGGAAATAGAGGTAGTAGTTACTGAAATCTTAAGATTGCTAATAATATTGTAAGGAATTGTGTGAAGCTAAATCACCTACTGACAATTACTTTTTAATCTCCCTTGCTTCATAGCCACTTGTTCTTAATGATACTGTTCTAGCATCCTATTAGAACACAAGATAACAAAGTAAGGCTGACCCTAAAGGGCACTGTCCCTGAAACCTTTTAGTTCTTTGGGGCTGTTAAGCCTCAGGTTGGCCACTGGAGAGCAAAGAAGAGGATTGTAGTTCATTGGCAGCAGACTAGAGTAGCCTCCTCAGGAACCAGCAAAAACAGACAGAAGCCAAAAATAACCTTATTTATACTTAATAGAGGACTAAGTATAAGGGCATGGCTCTTTTGAAAGGATTATTATTTTATTAATAAATTTTAGGAAACTATCTTGTTTATTTATTGATCTAACTATATCTGTCTATCTGTCAGTACGAGGATGTCGTCCAGGAAAGATCGTGCAGATGACTGAAGCAGAAGTTCGGGGCTTATGTATCAAGTCTCGGGAGATCTTTCTCAGCCAGCCTATTCTTTTGGAATTGGAAGCGCCACTGAAAATTTGTGGTATGTAAATGGATAGTGGAAATGGAAACGACTCGTTTGAATCATGTTTTTGCTACCATATTTAATTAAGGATGATTAGAGAAAACATTTTTGAAGATTTTTTTATTAAAGAGATCAGTAGATTTTATTAAATAAAATAAAGTAAAAATTTAAACTTTCATAAAAATGTTATAGACAAGATATTTGCTGCATGTGCAATAGATAAAAAGATTGCTATTCATAATACATGAATAGTTCTTAGAAATAAATAAGAAAAAGACAAAATAATACAAAAATAAAAAATAGGAAGAGATGGATTTAATGCCTGATAAACATAAGCCTCTTAGCCTCACTGGTAATTAGTGAAATGCAATTTAAAGCAAATCCCCAATGCTAATCAGGTTACCAAAAAAATGTCAAAAGATTTATATTTAGTGTTGCCAGGAATATATAGAAATGGGCATTTTACTATACTGGTTAGAACAAACAGTTTTACAGAATTTTAGGGGTAAGTATGGCAGTGGTCTTTTGGCTTTATTGTGATAGGTTAAATTTATTTTGAAGATTATATTATTTTATAACTTGTATTTGTTCTTTTAAGTCTTATAGTGGCTTTTGCCAAAAGCAAAAACTTACGACCTTAAGTGTTATAACCAGAAAAATTGTTGCAAAGAAAGTAGTTTGTATAACATGAAGAAATAATGTAAATAATGTAACACACTAGCTAGCTTTTAGTTGGATAATGCTTATATTCTTTGTGGTTTGTATAACATGAAGAAATAATGTAAAGGTAACACACTAGCTAGCTTTTAGTTTGATAATGCTTATATTCTTTGTGTTGGTTATTAGTGTTGATGATAAAACTTTCATGGATTTAGCATCAGCTTTTGCTCAAACAAGGATAGTTTGCCATATGCAAATTTTTTTTTCTCCTGCATGTTTGTTAGTGATGCACATTCATACCACGTAACTTGCAGAGTATCAGTGTGCTCTCTAAGTATTTTGAGTATCGCACCTTTAATTAAGAGGTAGTAGTTGGAATTTTGGGGAAATAATCCCCTCTATGAATTTAAATGTGGCACATGTAGTTTAAGATTATTTGTAGTTGACCTTAAAATGATTTGAAGTATTCTTTAAAAAATATTCTTTAAAATGCTATAATATAGAAATAACTTGAAGATAAGAGAAGTTGTCTACTATGTATTTCTAAGTTCTTATTATGTGTCTCAGTGTTTGGCATAAAAAAAGTATGACGCAAGTTAAACTACCAGATAATAAGAGTAACTATTAGTTGCCTGTTGTTGTATAACAAATTACACCAAAACTTTGTGACTTACAACAATATTAATTTGCCATCTCACAGTTTCTACGGGTCAGGAATTTGGGTATGCAGCTTAGCAGGTCTTCTGGTTCTGGGTCTCTCACACAAGGCTCCAATCAAGGTGTGTTCTGGGGCTGCAGTTATCTGAAGGTTCAGCTGTGGAAGGAGTCCTTATGGGCTTGATGGACTCAGGGCCTCAGTTCCAAATTAGCTGTTGGCCAGAGGCCTCCCTCAGTTCTGCGCTACATGAGCTTCTTCAGAAGACAGTTCGTTTCAGCCGGGCGTTGTGGCGCGCGCCTGTAGTCCCAGCTGCTCGGGAGGCTGAGGCAAGAGAATCACGTAAGCCCAAGAGTTAGAGGTTGCTGTGAGCCGTGTAACACCACGGCACTCTACCCGAGGGCAGTACGTGAGACTCTGTCTCTACAAAAAAAAAAAAAGAAGACAGCTCGTTTCATCATTGAGCATGGAAGGTGAGAGAGTACAAGCAAGATAGAAGTTACTATATTGTGTAATCTAATCTTGGGAGTGACTGCCCACTTCACTTTTACTGTATCTTATTTGTTAGAAGCAAGTCACTAGGTATAGCCCTCACTCCAGAGTAAGGGTTTTCGTGGGGTATGAACATTGGGAACCATTTCATAGAAGTTGCAGCAGTCACCCATTTTTCTAAACCTGATTTTTTTTTATTTTTAGGAGATATTCACGGACAGTATACAGATTTACTGAGATTATTTGAATATGGAGGTTTCCCACCAGAAGCCAACTATCTTTTCTTAGGAGATTATGTGGATAGAGGAAAGCAGTCTTTGGAAACCATTTGTTTGCTATTGGCTTATAAAATTAAATATCCAGAGAACTTCTTTCTCTTAAGAGGAAACCATGAGTGTGCTAGCATCAATCGCATTTATGGATTCTATGATGAATGTAAGTAAAAATAAAAACTAAGAAAAATAATTAATGAAAACATTTCCTGATAATTTTCTGGTTCGAATGAGTTCTTTTTGTTTCAGTTCCTTATCAAAATATAATCTATTTATCAAAATACAATCAAAATATAATTTTGATTTTTATCAAAATATAATCTATCAAGCATAGGACCAGGAAAAGGAAGCTGAAACTGAAAAATATATTACTAATTAAATTGTTTCCTTGGTCTTCTCCATTATGTTGTTTAAGATTGATTGCACCTTACTGGACCGAAGAGTCCCTTTATTAATTAGTTTACCTAGTAAAGTATCCAAGTAAAACAGATTCTCTTGCCTCAGCCTTCCCAGTCTCAGCTGGGACTACAGGTGCCCACCACAACACCCAACTTTTTTTTTTTTTTTTTTTTGCAGTTTGGCTGGGGCCAGGTTTGAACCTGCCACCCTAGAGGCACCCTTTCATTTCTCTTACTTATTTAGCTAGGTATTTGTGCACATATTGAAGGAGGGAAAATGAACTAATGGCCTATTTCAAAATTGCTATAGTACAGTAACCTTTTTCTTTTTGAGACAGAGTCTCACTTATTAGCCCTTGGCAGAGTGCTGTGATGTCATAGCTCACCGCAACCTCCAGATCCTTGGGCTTAGGCGATTCTCTTGCCTCAGCCTTCTGAGTAGCTGGGATTACAGGTGCCCACCACAATGCCTGGCTATTTTTTGGTTGCAGTTTGCCCGGGGCTGGGATTGAACCCACCACCCTCAGTATATGGGGACGGCTCCTTACCCAGTAAGCCACAGGCGCCACCCAGTACAGTAATCTTAAAAGGCAAAAATTGTTGTGTTTATTTCATAAAACACTACCACAGTCTTTGAAGTGTTTGTAACTGAAGACGATGTTTATTACCTTTATAAAAGTATATAAATAACACTTGTACATCATAGAAAAGCAAAGTGCTAAATGTGCATAAAGAAGAAAATTGAAATCATTCATATCTTTGAGATAACTAATGAGAGAACAGTTTCAGATTTTTTATTTTATCTACTTTTTCCTTTTATAGGCAAACGAAGGTTTAATATTAAATTGTGGAAGACCTTCACTGATTGTTTTAACTGTCTGCCTATAGCCGCCATTGTGGATGAGAAGATCTTCTGTTGTCATGGAGGTAGACTAGTAAATTTATGTTAATGAGGTTTTTGTATTGTTCTTATATTCAGAAGAGATCTACGTAATGAAGGTGCTATGGAGAAATAAAGTAGTGTTTGTGTGAACACTTAAGTGATTAAAACTTTTAAACATGGGTAAAACATCTTTTAATAATTAGAAATTTATAATTATTTATGAATGAAAATGTAACACTTGGTTTTGGAGTTTCACATATAAAGAAGATAAGTAGAGTTTTGTTTGGAAAAGTATTTTTCTTTTGCCTCCAGTTTTGACGGAAAGATCCTGCTGCTAGACTATTTATTGCAGCTCAATTTACCATTGCCAAAATGTGGAAACAGCCTAAATGCCCACCAACCCAGGAATGGATTAACAAGCTGTGGTATATGTCTACCATGGAATACTATTCAGCCATTAAAAAAAATGGAGACTTTACATCCTTCGTATTAACCTGGATGGAAGTGGAAGACATTATTCTTAGTAAAGCATCACAAAAATGGAGAAGCATGAATCCTATGTACTCAATCTTGATATGAGGACAATTAATGACAATTAAGGTTATGGGGGGGGGAAGCAGAAAGAGGGATGGAGGGAGGAGGGTGGGGCCTTAGTGTGTGTCACATTTTATGGGGGCAAGACATGATTGCAAGAGGGACTTTACCTAACAATTGCAATCAGTGTAACTGGCTTATTGTACCCTCAATGAATCCCCAACAATAAAAAAAAAAAAAAAAAAAAAAAGAAAGATCCTGCTGCTATCAGTAAAAATGAGAGGATCATTTTCCTGCCCATATTCAGTGCCTTTCATCAGAATCTAAATATAGTTGAGTTCAGTATTCACACATTATCAAGAGTTCTAGGCTTCATACAATATGTCTCCTTTAGTGCTAAAAACAATTTTTTGCTAGCATATTAAATTCTATATATGACTTAATAAGTTTGAATATGTAAAAGTACATTTAAAAAATTAACGTGTCTAGCACTTGACAAGGTGCAACAAAAAAGTGGTGTATTATCTAGTCATCTGAAAAATATACAAACCTACTGATAAATTATATTTGTGAAACAGATAAGTAATAAAATGGATTTAAGATACTTCTAAGATAATACTTACAAGACAGTAATTATTATGATAAGTCATAAAAGGGAAAAAATTACTGGGCAAATTTGTGCCGAGACATGGGATTTAAAGAACAGATAGACTTTGGAGGAGTGAAAAGGATTTAAGACAGTCTTTATATATTGTCTGTCTGGTTTAGGAAATGTGCAAAGACTGCCCAACTATAATGTCAAGTACATATTGGAGAATGTTGGGATCAGATAACAGAGATTGGAATATTGAACACATGAGTTTGTTGAATGATTTAACCATGTTGCGTCTTTGTACAGGGAAGTAATTAATGAAAATAATGTAAGAAAATTAGTTTTTCATCAATATATAAGAAGAATTAAAGTAGGAAAACACTGAAAAGATAGATGCACTTGCCTAGGCCTGAGGTAGTAAATAGTTTATTTTCTGGCAGAACGTAATTTCCTATATTAATTGAAACATGTTTTCCAATAGATAGTAAACATTGAAGGAATTGTAGTCTTGCACATTAGTATAGCTAAAGACAGAAATGTAGCAGCATGGAACATGAACATTTAGATTCATTCCTTGTGATGTTACTTAGATTGCCTACAAGTTATAATAGCTAATGTTTATGTACCACTTTAATGATTCCAGAGTACTTTTTATGTGCTTTTTCTTATTCATCCTTCTGATCAGCCATTTATGCCTTCATGAAGATGATGAACATGTTGGAGTGGGGCAGGGGAGAAGGTCTTAGGGGATCAAGGGAGTCATTTTAGTTTGGAAGGTAAAATGTTTAAGATTAGGGTGGGAAGAAGTGACAAAAGTGGTAGGAAGGCTTGCATTGCACTTAAGTTTATTCCTGTGAAGGGCATGGAATGATTGGAAAGAGTGGTGGAATTTGATTTTCCTAGTAGGGAAAAATCGAGACGATGACATAATCATAATACTGTATTTTATCAGGGGGATTTATAGTAACCCAATATGTTAACCTTTAAGATAATTGGGCGGCGCCTGTGGCTCAGTGAGTAAGGCGCCGGCCCCATATGCCGAGGGTGGCGGGTTCGGACCCAGCCCCGGCCAAACTGCAACAAAAAAATAGCCGGGCGTTGTGGTGGGCGCCTGTAGTCCCAGCTGCTCGGGAGGCTGAGGCAAGAGAATCGCGTAAGCCCAGGAGTTGGAGGTTGCTGTGAGCTGTGTGATGCCACGGCACTCTACCGAGGGGGGTACAGTGAGACTCTGTCTCTACAAAAAAAAAAACAAAACGATAACATTAAAAGGAATACTTTTATTTATTTATTTATTTATTTTTTTTTTTTTTGAGACAGAGTCTCACTCTGTGCCGTGGATAGAGTGCTATGGTGTCATAGCTCACAGCAAACTCAAACTTGTGGGTTCAAGCAATTCTCTTGTCTCAGCCTCCTGAGTAACTGGGACTATAGGTGTCTGCCACAACACCCATCTAATTTTTCTTCTCTTTTTTTTGAATTTTGAATTTTGTTTTCAATTGACTTTCACTTGTCTTAGTTTGAAGGTTTTGTTTTTATTTCTTTTATTTATTTTTTTATTGAGACAGAGTCTCACTTAGTGGCCCTCAGTAGAGTGCCATGGCATGATATCTCACAGCAACCTCCAACTCTTGGGCTGAAGCAATTTTCTTGACTCAGCCTCCCAAGTAGCTGTTACCTGGCTTTTTTTTTTTTTTTTTTTTTGGGTAGAGGTGGGGGTCTCACTCTGACTCAGGCTGGTCTTGAACCTCTGAGCTCAGGGTAGTCCACCCGCCTTGACCTTCCAGAGTGCTAGGATTACAGGTGTGAACCATCATGCCTGGCCCAGCTAGTTTTTCTATTAGTAGAGTATTGGGTCTCACTTTTGTTCAGGCTGGTCTTGAACTCCTAAGCTTAGGCAGTCTACCCACCTTAGCCTCTCAGAGTGGGAGGATTATAGGCATGAGCCACCACACCCAGCCACTTTTAAGTATCTTAATTTCACATAGTGAATCTATTTTGATTAATAGCTTTTTTATTAAAATTGTTTAGATACTGAGACTGTGTCTCATCTTTTTTTTATAGGACTGTCACCAGACCTGCAGTCTATGGAGCAGATTCGGAGAATTATGAGACCTACTGATGTTCCTGATACAGGTAAGTATGTAGAGAAATTTAAGTAATTATTGTTTGAAATGTTGGTATATTTGAATCTCTTTAATATTTATTGAAAGTAGGATTGGCTTACATAACATATGGAGCTCTTTTTTTGTAGTCATAAATATAAGCTACCTAAAGATTATTTACAGTAAATCACTTTGTGCTAATCGTTTCCCAAAATGCAGAACTTGGAAATTCTATTTATAACCGTAATTACATGGTTCTGCCAAACTTGTTTGACCACAAAAAAGATTTTGTTGTTGATACCTTATACATTGCTGTTTATTAAATCTCCTCATTCATATTGGCATTGGTTATGTTTTTAGACACTTGTTAAATTTAATAAAAAGTTTTCTAATAATCTACCTTTCCTTCTTAGGCAAGGATACTGTTACCTTCTTTTAAATTATGTAGTTCTCTGTTTTTTTTCTGTATCATTTAGATTTCAAATTTTTAGAGCTTTTTGAATTTGGAGACAGGATCTGTTGCCCAGACTGGACTTGAACTCCTGGGCTCAGGAAGTCCTCCTGCCTTAGCCTCCCAAGTAGCTGCCACTACAGGCACATCTGGTTTAAATTTTAGAGATACATGGTCAATTTTATGAAAATTAAAATACATGAAAATTTGTGAGACAAAATTATGAAAATTAGATATTAGGAACAATTCTTGTTAAAGCAAGATCAAACAAAAGAAAGTAAGTTCCAGTTGAGGATAAAATGTATAGAAAAAATTATGAAAATTTATCTTCAGACATTAGGAACAACTTTTGTTAAGCAAGATCAAACAAAAGCAAGTAAGTTCCAGTTGAGGATAAAATGTATTGATTAACAAATGAGCCTTTTGTAACTTTACAAAATAAATGATAGATGCATTTGCCACTTACCCTAACTTTTCTGTTGGCTTTAAAATGTTATTACTCACATGTAAACACCAGTACGTTCTAAGGTGTCTGATTGTTACATTCATATCATAAAACATCATGAAGACCTATTGAATATATAGTTAAGTTACCCTGCTTCCTCAGTTCATCTTTTGCTTAAAATATCAATACTTTTTTGTGGTGCGTTTTCTTGTATCAAATGAGTATGGTTTTTCCACACCACAACCAATTCTTTGACACTAACTGGGTGTCCTATTCAGTTTTGACACTAATTCTCAAAGTTAACATGGTCTTTATAGATTAAGGGCTCTATTCCATAAGACTCACCCCACTTCAGGTGCTAGCCCCTTTGAGATTCCCACAACCCATCTCCTCAAGTGCTTTGTTTACATTTACTGTTTATTATAAAGGATAAAACTCAAGAACAGCTAAATGAAAGAAATACATGGGAGGTGGTATTGGAGCTGGGGAAAGGGCGTAGCCCAGACATTTCTGCTCTTTCTGAGCATGCTGTCTTCCCAGTACATCAGTGTGCTCACAAACCCAGAAGCCCCCCAAATCTTGTTCGAGAGGTTTTTGTTTTGTTTTTTTTTTAATAGAACTTAATTTCCCAAAGGAAAGGGGTAAAAATTTCTACCCTCTATTCATATGTTTGATCTTTCTGATTACCATTGCCTGTCATGAAGCTATCTAGTAGCCCCATGATGAGTCAGGGCTTTGTACCATAGACTCTGATGTGGTAGAAAGGGTCTTATTATAAATAACAAAAGAGATACTTACCTTCCAGGAAATGGCAGGGGTTTTAGGAGCTCTGTATCAGGACAAAACAGGTACAAAGACTAAATGTATTTTTATTATATCGTGCTTTCCTGCTATTAAAAACATTAACATAAGCAAAATTGCTCATTCCCTATTTCTACCAAAGCCTTTTTTTTTTTTTCTTTTTCTTGAGACAGTCTCTCCACCGCCCCATCTCTCCCCATCTCTCTCCATTCCCCCCCAACCCCCCAGGCTAGAGTGAAGTGACATTAGCTGACAGCAATCTCAAACTCATAGGCTCAAGCTATCCTCTTGCCTCAGCCTCCTTAGTAGCTAAGATTACAGGTGCCTGCCATAAGGCCCAGCTAGTTATTTTTCTGGTTTTAGTAGAGACTGGATCTTGCTTTTGCTCAGGCTGATCTTGAATTCCTAAGCTCAGGCAATCTACCTGCCTTGGCCTCCCAGAGTGTGCTAGGGTTACAGATATGAGCCACCTTGTCAGGCCCCCAAAGACTTTGTTTTTGAGTGCTTTGGTGTCACAGCTCACAGCAACCTCAAACTCTTTGGCTCAAGAGATCTTGCCTCAGCCTCTTGAGTAGCGGGAACTATAGATGCCCACCACAACACATGGCTAGGTTTTTTTTCCTATGTTTACTAGAGAGTTGCTCTTGCTTAGTCAGGCTGGTTTCGAATTCCTGAGTTTCAGTAATCCACCCGCCTTGGCCTCCCAGAGTGCTAGGGTTATAGGTGTGAGCCACTGCACCCAGTTTCAAAAACTTCTTTATAAAAACATTTACCTTTTTGGATTGTCTTATTGATATTTGTGTGATCATATCCACTCTTTATGTATTTATCAGTTCTCAGCAAACTTAAATATGTTAACAGTGGGGGTTGTCTGGTGGCATATGATCTATTTATTAGGATCATGACTGTATGAATAAAAGCAAAGAATAGTTTACTAATAAGAGGATTGTTTATTCGTAATTTTGGAAAGGGGAATGAATTATTTATCAAGTAAGTATTGGATTAGTCACTAAATTCATTTCACACTCTTTAAGATTCAACCATCCTATAGACAGCTAAGCATTAAAAAATATTTATGGACAAGTGCCTGAGCAAAACATGGCTAAGCCTCTGAATCAGGCTTAGGAGCATACATTGGTCACGTGTTTTCAAGTGTTATTGGATTGCTCCGTGTACTTGAAAATCTGATAATATTACCCTAAACACTTCTCATGGCTATTACAAGTAGTTTTATAGATCTTCTGATGTCAGTAGGCCATCTCAGAACACTACATGTAATAAGTAGTTTCACAGCTTACTCATGTAAATACACAACTTATTTGTGTCAGGTATAGAAAGGAAAATGTGGGGTGACGCCTATGGCTCAGTGGGTAGGGTGCCGACCCCATATACCGAGGGGGGATAAGTTCAAACCCAGCCCCGGCCAAACTGCAACAAAAAAATAGCCGGGCATTATGGTGGGCCACCTGTGGTCCCAGCTACTTGGCAGGCTGAGGCAGGAGAATCGCCTAGGCCCAGGAGTGAGAGGTCGCTATGTGATGCCACAGCACTCTACTGAGGGCGATAAAGTGAGACTATGTCTCTACAGAAAAAAAAAGGAAAATGTACATTTTACCACAGATTTTGATTGTAATTATAGATTATATTTGACTTAATAGAAACTAGTATTTAAATAAAATAGCGTTTTATTTTAAATGCTGTTTTAAAATAAGGTACAATATAAATATATATTTCTGGTTATTTATAGTTTCTATTTACAGTTCAGGTATAAGTTTCAAAGGTGACTTGGTTAGATTTCTATTTTCAGCATATTTTAATGAGAAGTTTCTGAGGTGCTAAAAATGTTTATTTTGATCTTTGAAATTCACTGCAGCCTTCCGAAATTTACTTAATAAATTAATGCATTTGTTAAAAACGATAGCCTAATTGACAGTGATGGTTACTCATTACACGTTGAATCTTGACTCTGAAATTCTTATCTTGACTCCATTAAAATTAAAGAATTCCAGATTGCTGTTACAATCATTATTGTTTTATGTATGCATACTATCACATTTTCTAAATTTAAAGAAACTATATTCTGATTTTATACAATTTTATTGTCACACTGAAGTTACAGATTCTTAACACCTTGGCTTTCGTTCACTTCTTCGTTTCTGGAAACAGACCAGAAAAGATGTGTATGTGTTTTAAAGAGTCAACTTCATCAGAAAGGGCTTATGAATTGAGATGATCCCAGTAGGTTTTTGTGTGCTGGTTAATTTCTTAACATAGAAGGAACTTAGGATATATCAATGACAGAAATTAAGAGTACATTGCCATTATTTTACAAAGAGTTTTAGATAATTCCCCTATCAAGACAAACTATACTATAAGGGAAAATTAAAATGTCCTTTTCTGCTAAGCTATGTTGTGAACTTCAGTGGATTCTTTACCAAAAAAAAAAAAAACCTTAAAACTGACTCATTTTATAAAAACTATCTTCCCTTTAGCACAGTAGTTCTTAGGAAATTACTGAATATTATACTCTTAACATCTACCTCCCCCTCAATCTCACTGTTGTTTTTTTTTTACCCACTCTCTTGCCCTCGAGCATTAAGAACCTGCTTTCATTGAGGTCTGATTATCTAATAAGTGGCGCATGTTTGGTCTTTGTCCTATCCTACTTCACTTGTTATGGTATTTGAGACTTAACCTTTTTCTATTTCTAGATAATTCTTTCCCCTTTCAGGATTCCTTTACTATACTCACCACTTCCTTTGCTTTCACCATTCTTTGTCAATAATTTTTGCTCATTTCCCTTCCTCTCCTCGCCCCTTAAATACTTGATTCCTCCGAGTTCATTTACTGATATTCTCAATTTGTATTCCCAAGGTAGTCTTAGTCCCTTGTAAGATTTTCACTACTATTAATATGATGAAGATACCCAAATAAATATTTTTACCCAACCTCTTTTCCTAGGCCCAAAACATTACCAAATATGAGGATCTGATTTGATTTTACTACTATGCATTTTTTGAAATAGTCCTTGTGGTCTCAGTAGAAAGTGTTCTCAAAAAGTGATCTATAAATGAAATGCAATTCCAGTAATACCACATTTGACTTTTTCATGGAATTACACATGCTGATTCTGAAGTTTATGTGATAGAACAAAGGATCAAAGTAACCAAGACATCTATTGAAGAAAAAAATTAAATGGGGATAGCCAAATATACTACCCAATATAAAAACTTATTAAAAAGCTCTGGCATGTTACTGGTTTAGGATAAAATAAAGTAGAATAGTGGCATAGACTGTATGCCACACCGCCCAGAAACAGTGTAACTCTGTAAGGAAGGGATGAACTGTTCAGGAAATGCTGCAGGATTGGTTACTGATATGCAGAAACTATATTCAAAAGTTACTTTTTCATATATTTTTGTGCTAAGTGTATGCCATATACATATTTCCTATGTGTAGAAAGGGAAGATTAAGAGGCCAGGCAAGGTTATATTTGTATGGTTACTTTAATAAAGTAAATTAGGTGGTCTGGGATACTTGGACAATTGATTGTCACTGTTTATAAAAGGGTAAGAGGACAAAGAGGAATTGAAATGTAACATAGATATACTGCAGATTTGGGGTTTTTTTTCTCACTTTTGTATTTCTTTTTAAGGTTTGCTCTGTGATTTGCTGTGGTCTGACCCGGATAAAGATGTGCAAGGATGGGGAGAAAATGATCGCGGTGTTTCCTTCACTTTTGGAGCTGATGTTGTCAGTAAATTTCTGAATCGTCATGATTTAGACTTAATTTGTCGAGCTCATCAGGTATGAAATACAAGATACTCTGAGATATTTTAATACTTGTTAGCTTCACATAAGTCCTCTCGTTTTGTTTTTGAGGAAACTGAGATCTGAGAAAGGTAAAGGACTTGTGTAAGGAAAGCAGTAGGAGAAACAAAGCCCGTACCTGGATCTCAAAATTAAGAATCTAAGAACTCGTTAACCTTTTTTCATCCTATAAGAGGAAATACTCAAAAGAGTGTATTTTGTAGTATATTGCAATCCTAACAAAATTTTCATTGCTTTTCTGAAGCTTTCTAGACATGGTCTACAGTTTTATATTATTTATTTATTATGGATAACAGTCACATTAATTGCGTGAATATTGTTTGGACTTTAATAAGAACAAACTACACTGTAAAGACATTTTTGAGACAGTTGGAACTTGATTGTAAACTGGTAATAGATACCAGAGTATTGTTTTAATTATTTTAGGTATGTTAAAATTGTTATTATTATGTAAGGAAAATGTGCATGTTGTTTCAGAAATGCATACTTCATGTATATAAAGATAAAAGGATATGCCTGGGATTTGCTTTAAAATATGTCAATAGAGAAAAGGGATGAGATAAACAAATGTAAAATTTTAATTTTTGAATCAGGGTGATGAGAAATTAGAGTTCATTGAACTCTTTTACTTTTATCTATATTTAAAATTTTTCATTATTAAAAACGTTTATACAGGGGCAGCATCTGTGACTTAGTGAGTGGGGCACCGACCCCATATACCAAGGGTGGCAGGTTCAAACCTGGCCCTGCAACAAAAAATAGCCGGGTGTTGTGGTGGGCGCCTGTAGTCCCAGCTACTCGGGAGGCTGAGACGAGAATTGCCTAAGCCTAGGAATTTGAGGTTGCTGTGAGCTGTGATGCTATGGCACTCTACCGAGGGCGATAAAGTGAGACTCTGTCTCTATAAATAAATAAGTAAATAAAAACGTTTATATGGTTCAGGATTCTGGTAGTTTTATGTCTCTTCCACCAACTAGATTGTGCGTACTCTGAAGAGGGGCTATGACTTGTTTATTTTTTGCATCTCTATTGCTTTATAGTTACTGACGTATTATAGCATACACTTAGTGTTTCTTGAATAAATGAATTAACAAAAGCATATGTTACAATACTTTAATATTTCAAGTACGCTCTCTAAACATAACTGATAGACATACATGAAAGACTTTGAAAGGCATTTTAAAAAATCTTTAAGTTATTTTTTGAAGTTCCTAAAAGTGTTTGAATTGAAGTATATGTTGTCCCATAGTATTTACCTTTTTCTGGATCTTTTCTCCCTGGGAAACTTGACTACTTCTGCTTCTTCGTGTGATCCTAAGTGATAAAAACAACTGGCTTTTATTTCTGCATATTATACTTTATCATATGCCTCCTTTAGCAAGATTTCCTAGTCAGTCATTTGAAATCATGTTCTCAAATTGGCTTTTGGCAAAGTTGTTTTTAAATCAGTAAACATTATGTTTATGATTCTGATAATTAGGCCTTCCAGTAGATGACAGGGCAGAGTTGCTAAGTATATAACTAAAATACCCACTAACAATCAGGTTTTTTCAGTCGTAGATCTTCATTCACTGGTCTTTTTTAAAAAGAAATGATGATTTTTACAAAGTCAGATTATATGCAGTCTGAAGTAGTTCAGACTTTTTCAGAAACCTCCGAAATCTTATTACGCTTATTTTCAAATGTGTTCTCTAAGATTAAGAAACTTACATCAGGAAACATTACAAGCTACAAATAATCCATTAAAGGAAATACTAGAAAAAATGAAGAAACCAAGAAACTAAACACTAAGAAATATGTACTGAGTGCCAAGTTCTGTGCTAAGCTGGGGATAGATTCAGTAGCTACAGTCTTCACAGAAGGTTAATATCTAAATTGTACTGTAAGGTTATTTCAACAGAAGCATGTTCCTAGTACTGAGTTATTTTAACAACTCCTTAAATGATTTTGGAGGTACTTTCTTTTATTAGCAAGTATTGTAGGTTAAGTAACTCCAAAAATAATTTTGCTTTCCTATAAATATAAAGTGTTTATGTTTTCTCACGTTTGTAGAGCTAAGAGTCACTGTAAACAGGTTACTCAGGAGTTGACAGCAGCTTCTAGAAATCATGTGAAATCATTAAGGAAAAGAATTATGCATATAAAAATTCAGTATTAGCTAATTTTAAAAGCATGAGCTATGTAAGTTAAACTCAATAATGTTTTTAGTGTATAACTCTGTAATAGAAAATTTTAAAGCAAAGCAAGAAAAGCTCTTTGCAAAGACTTTTTCATGGTCTGGTTCTTGCTTAATTTAAGGATTCTATAATTGGATTATAATGCCACCATCAAAGTATGTGGTGTCCCTCCCAGAAAAATTTAAATTGATTAAAATTAAGTTTTAAATTAAAAAGGTGTTTTGTGTTCTAGCTCCCAGTGTCACTATACCTATTAGCACATCTTGTTTTTGCCTCATGGGAAGCCTTGAAAATGATACCATCTTTAGGCTTTTGTAGTAAAATGAATTTACTATTTCATTTAAGCTAAATCCCTGCCATTATAGAAAAGGCACACCAGTTTTAATGTTCCAAGCAAAGTTTAATATAAAAATCACAACATCTAAAACAAAAGTTTTTTAGGTCTTTGCTACATTAATATTAATTAGTACAGATGGTTGAGAATTACCTAATAAGTGGTTTTTTTTCTTTTGACATTTCCTTTGACAGGTGGTGGAAGATGGATATGAATTTTTTGCTAAACGACAATTGGTAACCCTATTTTCAGCCCCAAATTACTGTGGCGAGTTTGATAATGCTGGTGGAATGATGAGTGTGGATGAGACTTTGATGTGTTCATTTCAGGTATGATGTAAATGTAAAAAGTAGAAATTAAAACTATTGTCAGAAGAACTTTTCTTGGAGATTTGTGACCTTTTCCTTGAGCATATGTTAAAAATCAGTTTAATTTACCTGATTTACCATTCAGATTCATTAGAGATTTCTATTTTTAGTCACAATTTTCCCAGCATTTTTGATATATATCAAATATGATGGTTTTAGGGAACCTAAGTTATGTTAGTCATTCTTGATTCAGATGTATAAATTGTTAAATCCCCTGTGACTTGTTGGATAGTAGCTTACTTCCTAGAAGAATGTGAGCACGATGAATAATTTGGAGTCCTGTTTTCTTTTGCAAGGTGACTAGGCAGAGCAGACATTGGCAAGAGAGAATTGTAAACTCAGATGAAAATAAAGTAGAATACCTAGAAAACAAACTTTGAAAATAATAGAAATGTTTACGTTTTAAAAAGAGACCAGCTGTAGCTTTAGTGTGTTACTTGCAAAAGCATTCTTGTTTGTTGAACAAAACAACTTTGATACTTTGCGCAAAGGCTATTCTGTATGTTTAATGTGCACACACTATTTTTCTTGTTGAATATAGTGGGTCTATCCCATCCCTCTTTGCCTTTGTTGTGTAATCATTTCTGTCAACTAGTACAATTAAGTGGTAAATGGTTGATATCTCATTTACAATTTTTTTCTTTTCTTTTCTTTTTTTTTTTCCAAGACAATCTCATTTTGTTGCTCTCCATAGAGTACTGTGGTGTCACAGCTCACAGCAACCTCAATCTCTTGGGCTTACATGATTGATTCTCTTCTCAGCCTTCCAAGTAGCTGGAACTATAGGCACCCATCACAACATCTGGCTATTTTGTGTTGTTGTTGTAGTTGTCGTTGTTTAGCAGGCCTGGGCCAGGTTGGAACCTGCCAGCCCTGTTGTATGTTGTTGGCGTCCTACCCACTGAGCTATGGGGCCAAGCCTCATTTATAATTTAAAGAAAGTAACCGGGGCCCATAGCACAGTGGGTATAGCGCTAGCCATATACACTAAAGGGTGGCGGGTTCAAACCTGACCTGGGCCAGCTAAACAACAATGACAACTACAACAAAAAATAGCCGGGTGTTGTGGTGGGTGCCTATAGTCCCAGCTACTTGGGAGGCTGAGGCAAAAGAATCACTTAAGCCCAAGAGTCTGAGGTTGATGCAAGGTGTGACGCCAAGGCACTCTACCACCGGTGACATAGTAAGACTCTGGCTCTAAATAAATAAATAAATAAATAAATAAATAAAAGATAGTAACAAATGTTGGCAAGGATATGGAGAAATTAGAATCATCATACATTGATGGTGCAGCTTTGGAAAATAAGTTTGACAGATCATCAAAAATTTACAGAGTTCTCATATGACACGGCAATTTCAATTTTGTACCCAAGAGAAATGAAAACATATGTCCACACAAAAACTTGCACATGAATGTTCATAGCAGCATTATTCACAATAGCCAGAAAGGTGCATGCAATTCAAATGTCCATCAGCTGTTTATCAGTACCTGGAATATTGTTCCTCAATGAAAAGAAACAAAGTACTGATACAAGCTGCAACCTGGGAGAGCTTTGAAAATGTAAGTGGAAGAAGCCAATCAGTAAAGATCTCATACATGTAACATGATACCAATTATACAAGAGGTCCAGAATAGTCAGAGAAAGTAGATTATTGGTTACTTAAGGTTTGAGGGGTTGGAGAGCAGGAATGAAGAGTAATTGCTAACAGGAATAAGATTTCTTCAGGGCTAACAAAGATGTTCTAAAATTAGATTGTGGTAGTGGTTGTTTAACTGTAAATAAACTAAAAATCATCCAATTTGTCCACTTTTAATGAATGAACTATATATATAATATATCAATAAAGCTTTTTTTAATAAAAAGATTATACTTAAAAAAGCTCTGAAGAGTTTGTGATTTAAATAAGATTAATTACCCTGCTGAATTAATATGTCAGAACTATGGTGAAAATTTAGGTCTTTTGACTTAAACCAGTGTTCTTTTTCCTCACCACAGAGATAGAGTAATTTGAAATTTTTTTTTACTTAAATCTAAGGATTTAGTAGTTGATAGGATTTATTGTGCTCAACCTTTTGTTACTACGATATGATTGGAACGACATAATAGTGGTTTAGGCATTTGCACACTTTATTCTTTTTTTTTTTTTTTTAATAGAGACAGAGTCTTACTTTATCACCCTCAGTAGAGTGCTGTGGCGTCACAGCTCACAGCAACCTCCAATTCTGGGCGTAGGCAATTCTCCTGCCTCAGCCTCCCGAGTAGCTGGGACTACAGGTGCCCACCACGGTGCCCGGCTATTTTTTTGTTATTTTTGCAGTTTGGCCGGGGCTGGGTTCCTACTCACTGAGCCACATGTGCTGCCCAGCACACTTTATTCTTAACCTTTTTTCCAGCTTTATTGAGGTATAGTTTTACAATTAATAATTACATATATTTTGAGAGTGCAATTTGACAATTTGATGTCCATATTTGTTGTAAGATATTTGTTACTGTCAAGCTAATTAACAAAGAACCTGTTCATCTCAGAAAAGTTCACACTCTTATCCTACACCTGCCTGCAATTCCAGTCCTAAGGGACTAATTTTATTATTTTTGCTTTTGCTTATGCTTCTGCATAAACTTGAAGTATATTTTCTTTTATGTTAATTTTCTCTCTCATTTTTCTATTGTATTGATATAAGGGTATATATGATTAGGTTACATTGTTCGCATTTGTTAGGAAAAGTCCCAGTTATAGTTGAGTCCTCAACCCAGCAGGTGTGCCATATACCTCTACATTGTACCCATTAGGTGGGAGCCCTTCCCCCTTTTTATTTTAATTGTGATTTTTCTCTTACATGGCATTTGCACACTTTACGAAATGTTTGTGGAACTCTGCTGTTTTGTTCTTTTATTGTCATTTATTGAAAAAAATCTACCATTGTAACAATTTTCTTAAACCTTATTGCACTTGAAAGAATAACATTATTTGTTAATTTTTTTCTATTTAGATACTGAAACCATCTGAAAAGAAAGCTAAGTACCAGTATGGTGGACTAAATTCTGGACGTCCTGTCACTCCACCTCGAACAGCTAATCCACCGAAGAAAAGGTGAAGAAAGGAATTCCATAAAGAAACCATCAGATTTGTTAAGGACATACTTCATAATATATAAGTGTGCACTGTAAAACCATCCAGCCATTTGACACCCTTTATGATGTCACACCTTTAACTTAAGGAGACGGGTAAAGGATCTTAAATTTTTTTCTAATAGAAAGATGTGCTACACTGTATTGTAATAAGTATACTCTGTTAAAATATTCAACAAAGTTAAATCCAAATTCAAAATTGTCCATTAAAGTTACATCTTCACGTATCACAATTTTTAAAGTTGAAAAAGCATCCCAGTTAAACTAGATGTGATAGTTAAACCAGATGAAAGCATGACGATCCATCTGTGTAATGTGGTTTTAGTGTTGCTTGGTTGTTTAATTATTTGGGGCTTGTTTTGGTTTTTTTGTTTTCGTTTTTGTTTTTGCTAGAATAATGGCAATTTTTTTCCCTAAACATTTTTAAAAGTGAAATACGGGAAGAGCTTTAAAGACATTCACCAACTATTATTTTCCTTTGCTAATCTAATATGTACCTATTTGATCTTAGTAAGAAAACTTAGGCCTCATTTCATTACAGTAAAAAGGAATTTTAGAGGTTGATCATATTTTAAAATATGCAAACTGTCCAATCTAATGATTTTAGTCAAAAAGTTTGGGCAAACTTTACAGCTGATAGTGAATATTTTGCTTTATACAGAAATTGCCACTGATTTGGATTTGTGCACTCTAATTTTTAACTTATTGATGCTCTATTGTGCAGTAGCATTTCATTTAACTTTTAAGATAAGGCTCATATAGTATTAACCAACTAGTTGGTAATGTGATTATGTGGTACCTTGGCTTTAGGTTTTAATTCGCACGAAACACCTTTGGCATGCTTAACTTTCTGGTAACACCCTCACCTGCGTTGGTTTTGTTTTTTGGGGTTTTTGTTGTTATTGTTGTTTTTGTTTGTTTGTTTTTAGATCCACATACATGAAAATCCTTTTTTGACAAGCCTTGGAAAGCTGACACACTATCTTTTTTTCCTCCTTTCTAAAGGATGTATTTAAATGAATGCTGGTCAGTGGGACATTTTTGTCAACATGGGTTTTGGGTGCTTACCTGTCTAATACTGCCATGTGAATGTTGTATACGACTGTAAGGCTCATGTCACTAAAGACTTTTATTCTGATTTTTCATAATCAAAGGTCATGATATTGTATAGACACGCTTTGTAGTGAACTATAGTAGCAATAATTTCTGTACATGATCAAGAGTTTATTGCAGCATTTCTTTTCCTGTTCTCTTTTTTTTAAGGGTTAGTATTAACAAATGGCAAGGAGTAGAACAGTCAACAGAAAGATAACTTACAGGACACAGATTTGTGATTCTTTGGATGTGACACTATTGGATGTGATTCTAAAAGCTTCTATTGAGCATTGTCAAATTTGTAAGCTTCATAGGGATGGACATCATATTTATAATGCCCTTCTATATGTGCTAACATAGATGTGAAATTCTTGACCTTAATATTGTCTTTGAAAATGTTAAATTGAGAATTCTGTTAACATTTTATGAATTGGCTCATTGTATTACCGCAAGAGATATTTGATTTTCAGCACAGTGCAAAAGTTCTTTAAAATGCATATGTCTTTTTTTCTAATTCCATTTTGTTTTAAAGCACATTTTAAATGTAGTTTTCTCATTTAGTAAAAGTTGTCTAATTGATATGATGCCTGACTGGTTTTTTTCTTTCTTTTCCTTACAGTAAGACATTTAAACATACATTTTATTCAAATAGATGTGTCCTTGGCATATATTGAATTCATTCCTTCAGAAAGTTTTCATAAACTGCATATGATAGGTTAGGTCACACAAGCTTTTATTTGATGGGATTTTTAAAAACTTGATAATTGGAGTGCAAGTTGAGCAATTTCTAATACAATTTTATATTTATTTGTTTAGTAGTCATATTGAAGGAGGTCTATAAAATAAGCTTTTGGCAGGGAAAGGGGGTAGCCCTTATTAATCTCAGTATTAGTTAAAGCACATTAATCCATTAATCTGGGTCCTACTGATGGATTTTTGCAAAAATTCATCAAGGTCTGCTAAATATGAAAAATAATCACTAAGGTAATTAATATTGATCATCAAAGGATGGAAATTTAAAATTCAGGCTCTTTTAACCACTACTTGAACAACTTCTATGCATATACAAATAATGTGTTTTTTACAAATAGTAGTTAGTTGGCAATATTACTACTTGAAATAAAACTTTCTTAGGAGAAAATTATCCTGAAATGCCAGTGTCAGTAATTTATATTTTATTTTATTTTTTCAGTTTAGTCATTTTTGGGGTATACAATTTAATGCAAATGTTATGACATTCAAAAATCACTAAACACACTAGATATCTGTTAATAGTGTGATGGAATGCTTGGATTGTAAAGCAAGGTTACTATGGTCAATTTCTGTTCTTTTTTTTTTTTGGAGACAGAGTCTCACTATGTCGCTCACAGCAACCACCAACTCCAGGGCTCAAGCACTATTCTTGCCTCAGCCTCCCAAATAGCTGGGACTACAAGTGCACACCACAATACCCACCTGTTTTCTTGTTGCAGTTGTCATTGTTGTTTAGCTGACTCGGGCCAGGCTCGAACCCGCTAGCCTCGGTGTATGTGGCACCCGTAACCACTGGGCTATGGGCGCTAAGCCAATTTCTGTTAGTTCTTGAAATAACTACAGTGAATCCTTTGCATTGAAGCTTTAACAGTCATTCCTTTAATTTTGCCCAGGGACAAATTTTAATCATTAGTAAAATAGTTTGTGCAAATTACTGAGTCATCAGGTACTTAGAGCTTAGCTAATTACCTGGTGCCCATGCTGCCATATTCCTTTATTGTAAAAGACTACACCTAAACATTACCAAGTTATTTTTTTAACAGAAAAATGCTGGCAAGAATTTCAAAGCTTAAAATAGATGGTTAATTTGAAGTAGGTTAGGGGAAGCATGTGCTTTTCAAAAAAATTTCCAAGGCAAAGCAAGGAACATCTTAAGAAGATATCTCTTAAGAAGATAAAAGTATTGAGGTAAGGAACTGAATTATGTCTCATTTTGTAAATTCAGGTATAGTCCTTGTATTCGTGGCAACCATAACTTTTGAACCAGAAGATGATCAAAAGGCTGAATTTGCTGTTCCTGTCCAATCTAATCGTCTACCTCTTTTCATTGTGAGTTCATGCCTGAATCAAAGCTGCGCCTGAGAAAACTTAATAATATAAGCATGACTTGACTATACTACTGACATCCTCTTAGAAATAGGTTGGCTCTTTTTGCTAGTAGATCTTAATGTTTTATGATTTCTTAAAGCAGCTAAATAGTGGTTAGAAGTTTGAAGGACAGCATATCTGGTGAAGTGAATGCTAGTTAAATAGTAGATAAACTGTTTCTAAAGTTTTATTATCTTTATTCCCTAATGTTTCTTCTCAGAAGTGAAATTTAGATACAGTGTAACAAATTTGATCTTTTAAAATTAGATTTTACCTGTATCAGAATTTCTGAAGAAATCCCAAAATTAGGAATTTTTTTTTTTTTTTGGCAGTTTTGGCCGGGGCTGGGCTTGAACCCGCCACCCCTGGTATATGGAGCCAGCGCTCTACTCCTTGAGCCACAGGCATCACCCCAAGATTAGGAAATTTTAAGAATCAAAGCTTGTTTCCTACAACCAAAGTTGACATAGACCAAAAGCTTTTAAAATTTCTCATTGTAATTTACTTTTCCATTAACATTGCCAATGTTTTATTAAATCTTAGTTTTACAAAAATGACCATTGAGTCTTTGCTTCTTTCCTCTTAAGGATCTTTGCCAGCTAATGTGGTTGTAAAATCTTATTTGTAACCCCACATTGTTTTTTTTTTTTTTGTAGGGACAGAGTTTCACTTTATGGCCCTAGGTAGAGGGCCATGGCATCACATAGCTCACAGCAACCTCCAACTCTTGGGCTTAAGCGATTCTCTTGCCTCAGCCTCCCAAATAGCTGGGACTACAGGTGCCCACCACAACACCCCGCTATTTTTTTGTTGCAGTTCAGCCAGGGCCGGGTTTGAACCCACCACCCTTGGTATATGGGGCCAGCACCTTACCGACTGAGCCACAGGTGCCACCCAACCCCACATTGTTTTGAGTACCTATGGGTGGAAGATTGCAAGTGAACAAGGGTGTCTGGTGGGAGTGAGGAGGCTGTGCTATGTGAGAAAGAACACAAGCTGTCTGAGGCTCAGTGTGCCTTTCAGATACTTTTTCATCTGAGTAATTCAATACATTTACCAGCCAAAATTTTTCCCCCCAAAGCAGTGATAACAGTTAAATATCTGGAATATTCTAAGATTATTATACCAATTTGTTAAAAGGCACACTAATTTATAGTTTGTCATATATAAACACTGATTACTGACAAAGTCAGAAAGACAAATGATACAGTATTAACAGGAAAAAAGTAGTCTGGAGGAGTCTCTTTTGTAACAAGTTTGTGTGTTTGGGGTTTTTGTTTGTTTTTGGAGGAAGAGTTTTCCTATTGCTCGAGGTAGAGTGCTGTGGGATCAGCCTAGTTCACAGCCACTTTAAACTCCTGGCTTCAAATAACAATCCTCCAGGCTCAGCCTCCCCAGTAGCTGCAACTACAGGCCTCAATGCCTGGCAAATTGTTTGTTTTTAGCAGAGATTGGTCTCTTTGCTTAGGCTGTTGTTGATCCTAAACTCAAGAGCTCCCCTACCTTGGCCTCCTACAATACTAGGATTACAGGCCTGAGCCACCTTGCCTGGCCATTATGTGACGAGTTTAATTTGAAATATGAAATGTCAAACCTCCCAGTACATTTTTCGAAAAAATTGCTGAGGAAACAAAACTGGATCATCGAAGCTTTTGATTCCAACAGGGCTGTCAAGCTGTTAAATGGCATGGTGTCTGACAATACCACTACTTTTACCAACAGGTTGTTGGCAGACATCTGTCATTTTTAGTTAGACATGAATTTTGTCTCTCAGTTTAGTAGAGATTGCTGAGAAGGGTGAGTCATTTGAGAAAATATATCTTGTAGACATAACACTACTCAATTTACCAAATTAAAGCTTAATAAGCTACCCTAGAATATCTTGTGTGAAGCCCGGGGTCCAACTCTCAGAACATACTATTGTTACATGTCATGACTTAAGTTTTAGGAGCACAAATCTGTTACCCAGGATAATTGAGTTTTTGTGGCCCACCTCTAACTATTGCCTGGCAACTCTGCTGAAATTAATTCAATTAATTGATCACATCAAAGATACTGTTAAAATCTGTTACTGGCCGGTTGGGGTGGCTCATGCCTATAATCCTACCTCTTCGGGATGCCGAGGAGGGAGGATTACTTGAGGCCTTGAACGGAAGTTCAAGACCAGCCTCAACAACATAGTAAGATTCTCATCTCTACAAGAAGAAAAGTCGGTGGGCATTTTTAGTTCCTGTAGTCTCAGCTACTGGGAGGCTGAGATGGTTGGATCGTTTGAGCCCAGCAGTGCAAGGCTTCAGTGAATTATGATGACACCACTGCAATCCAGCCTGGGCAGCAGTGTAGATTTAACGGTTACGGTACAGTAACATTGCCCCTGACCCCTGCCCCTAACAAAAAGCTATAGTAATCATACTTTGTTTAAGCAAGAACTTCCTCTTTCTATACGGCGATTTCAACATCGCTGTAGGCATTATAATTGCCGCAAAGTTCACCTCGAAACCTCCCCAAGCGCAGCCGACGTGCGCGCAGGCGCGGAGCTGGGTGCCTGGGGTGAAAGGAGGAACCGCTTGAAGCCTCGACCACACTGGGCCTCGCTGTCTGGTTGGAGAGAATATACATGGACTTTGAGAAGTGTTCGTGGGAAAGCGGTCGAAATCAGGAGGGTGTGCGAGTTTTCCCAGAACCGTGACGGAGGGCGGATAGGGCGGGATAACCGGAGAAGGCGGCTGGGGCGGAGGTGCGGGCGGAGCGGGGGAGGGGTGGGCGCCTCGCACGCCTCCCGGCCGGCCCCGCCCCGACGGCCGGCCCTGTGCGCTGATTGGCCTCGCCGGCCTCGCGCCGCCGGCTCCAGGTTGACGGGAGGTGGGCGAGCGGCGAGCAACCGCCTAAGGCCGGAGCGCTGTTGAGGAGGCTGACCGCCGCGGCCCGGCCCCTCGCACCCAGCCCCGGGTTTTCGCAGGTACTTTTCGCGCCCGGGGTCGGGCCGCACAGGCGAACCTCCACTTTCGGTTACGCCCACTCCGGGGTTCCTTCTCGCTGCCCACCCGGCCTCCCGCCTCGTGTGAGAAGGTGGCGGCGTCCCTGCCCCTCGCGGGCGCCGCGGTCCGGCCTCACGCACTTCCATCCGGCAGTGCCCTCCGGTGCCCGGGCGGCGGCCGCACACCCCCCCCAGCGCCTGCAGCCCCGGGGTTGAGAGGCAGGGGGCGGGCGAGGGCCCCGCGGAGGGACGCGAGGGGCGTGGGGGGCGTGTGCGGGCCCCGGTCTGGCCATGTGGGCGTGTGGTGCGGGGACTAGTTCCTGCCGCCTGCCGGGAGGAGCGACCCTCCGGGCCTTCCCGGGGGGCTGGCGGGGGAGCGGGGCAGTGGTGGCATTTTGACCGCGCCCTGCCACTTTCCCCGGTCACGTTAAGAAGACCATTCGCGAGAGCGCCTGCCCCGGATCTTGCGATGGGAACTGCTGTATCTCAGTGCTGTGGCCTTAGCCAGTTTCTCAAAATTGACTAATATTCTAATATGACACCCAGTACGACTGGAGACCAGCTAGCCTCGACTTAACTCGACTTAAAAGACTTAAAAAAAACCCTTTTAAAGTAATTTAACGTTTAAAGACTGATAAATAAGCCCATGCTATGCTCAAATTGACATCTTGTTTGTTTATAAATTCTATTCTCTGACATAAGCATGTGTTTTAAAATTCTAGCATATGTATTACCAAAAAAAATTTCTTAACATTTAAATTATATTTAGCAGTTGCTGGAGAGGCTGAAACAGGAGGATTGCTCGAGCCCAGGATTTGGAGCTGCAGTGAGCTATGGTGACGCCACAGCACTCCAGCCTGGACAACAGAGCAAGACCTTGTCTCAAAAAATATTAGTATTGAATTGGGGTGAAATTTGGCTGTCATATTCAGACTCTTCTTCCCTTTAAAGACACCCTTCCCGTTAAAGAGCTAATGATATAATGATAAAATTTATATAGAGTTTTTTGCTAAGCATTCAGCACTGTGCTAGGCATTATCCATATAGTTCTTTAGTCATTACTGCTACAAAATATGTATTATTAATAATGCCTAATCGGTAATTTTTATTGAGTTCTTACTATGTGCTAGATTCTAAATAAACATAAGTGCTTTTATTTTCTCAATATCATAAGTGAGGAAACTGAGGCTCCAGAGCTTAAATAGCCTGTAGTCCCAGCTACTCGGGAGGCTGAGGCAAGAGAATCGCTGAAGCCCAGGAGTTGGAGGTTGCTGTGAGCTGTGTGAGGCCGGGGCACTCTACCGAGGGCCTTAAAGTGAAACTCTGTCTCTACAAAAAAAAAACAAAAAACGAACAAAACCACTTCATTTGATAACTGTCATTTCTAGCTTCTTTCTTCCTTTTAATCATTACCATGAGTTTTCTTTTGGGTGGAAGAGTTGTTTTGAGACAGAGACTCACTCTGTCACCCTGGGCAGAGTGCTGCGGTGTCATAGCTCACAGCAACCTCCATCTCTTGGGCGGTGTCATAGCTCACAGCAACCTCCATCTCTTGGACTTGAGCAGTCAGTCCTCTTGCCTCAGCCTCCAGAGTAGGCTGGAGATAGTCATACTCTTAGTCTCAAACTCCTGAGCTCAAGTAATCCACCCACCTCAGCCTCCCAGAGTGTGAGGATTACAGGTGTGAGCCACTGCTCCCAGTTTAAGCAACCATTACCATGTTAAATGGGGGGAGGCACACATTCACACCTCCTGCCTCAGTTTCTAGCACATCAGTCCTTTAATTCTATTCAGTCTGGTTTCCATTCTTACCACTTCATCAAAGTGAATTATATGTAATGCTCCTTAATACACTAATGGGTTGGATTTCTTTCAGATTTGAATTTAGTGGATTAGCCATATCAAGTAATTATTTTACTAACACCATAGCATGACCACTTGGCTGAGGTCAACAGTGTTCTATAACCATTAGATGATTAATTAAATTAGAAAATACCTTTAAAACATCAAAATTGTAGAGATTGATAATAGCCCCAGCAAAGTTTCCAGCAATTTTGTCAGAATATTTTTCCTAAATTTGCTGTATTTTTCAGTAATTAGATCCTGCTAGTTATGATGGGGAAAATAATGCTCATTTTAATAAGGATTCTTTTGTAAAAAGAATTATTTTAGCAAAAAAGGTGATAAGCCCATCTTACTTCCCCACAGTAATGGTTTATTTAAACACTAAACCATAGTTTATTGTGCACATTTACACTACAAATGCTAGAATTAAATTCCTATAGAGTAGCCAATGCCAGGCATAGTGGTTCACACTTGTAATTCCAGAGCTTTGAGAGGCCAGGCTGGGAGGATGGCTTGAGGCCAGGAGGTCAAGACCAGCCTGGGCAACATAGACTCCATCTTTATACAGCTGTGGCAGGCATCTGTAGTTCCAAAAATTCTCAGAAGGCTAAGGCAAGAGGATTGCTTGAGCCCAGGAATTAGAAATTGCAGTAAGCTAGGATCACATCATTGCACTATATAACCTGGGTGACAGAACAAGATCCTGTCTCTAAACAATACATATATGAATTTTTATTAAAGGATTTCACCATTTGAGCGTAGTTCCCCCACTTTCCCTGTCTCTCGCCCTTCCTAAAATGGTCCATAGGTTAATTTGCTTTCCATTATTTTCCTTTTGCTTGCCATCAGAACTCTCATTCTCTTAGTATATCTAAAGACCAAAACTATAAGTTACCTCAAGGTAGAATTTGACCAAGACTATAGCATTGATATCTTCTCTCCTTAAGTTCCTTTTCCACAACTTTCCTGCCAGTGTTTGCTATTAACTTCAATGAACCTCTGTTTGGGGAATTTCAGACATTTTCTTTCTTGTTCAAATTTCTCAAATATGAAATATCCCATTAAAGTTCAGTGGAATAATATAATGAGGCCTACTGTGAGAATGACATTTTACCTTTTTGACTAAAAGAAAATTTGCATTCTATTTTATGATATATCATCGCTTATTGGCCTTTTGGCTAAGATGAAGTGTATTTTATCATATATCCATGTTTGTTTTCATATCAAAACACTTTTTAAAGTGACTTACCATTGAATACAGCTTATTTCCTGGAAGATGTGCCACAATTACTTCATATTCTGGTACATCTCACCTGAGTCTGTCCACCACACCCCAATTCAAGAAGCCTGACTTCTATTTAGATTTTTCCATCTAGATGTAAGGCTGCTCTTACTTTTAAAAAAAAAATGCAAATGAAGCCTCCAGCTAGCTCTCAGATGAGGTAGGTAGGAAAAAACAAAGTTCCTTATACAAGTTTCAATGCTCAATTTATCACCTATTCTACTTCCTACGAAGTTTGTAGTACCCCTACCCCACCTACATATTTGCCTTCAATTTGGCTAGATCTTAGGATCTAGGAAGAAAAGATGAGGGGAGATGAGGTATTATAGAATCAATTAAATATAATTTGTTAGGCCTACTTCTTCATAATCTAGTCTTTTAATTTCTAATATGGTAGTTTTTTATGACTACTAAACATTGTAACTGAATAATTTATCTTTAAATCTAAAAACTGAAGGAGTATAAAGTATTTTTCTTTAACACGTTACATTTTTTTTTTGATAGGATAACGTTTTATTTCTAGTGTTGAAAAATTGGCATCAGAATTGAGATATGCTATAAATAGAGGAGACACAGCAGATTTCAAAGACTTAGAATGTGAAATATTTCATTAAATTGTATATTGATTGCATGTTAAAATGACATTTTGGATATATTGGGTTATAGAAACTATATTAAAATTTACCTTTCCTTAATGTGGTTCTACAAATATAAATGGGTGGTACCCATAGCTCAGTGAGTAGGGTGCTGGCCACATACACCCAGGCTGGTGGGTTGGAATCTTGCCTGGACCTGCTAAACAACAACTGCAACAAAAAACAGCCCTCATGGTGGGCACCTATAGTCCCAGCTACTTGGGAGGCTGAAACAAGATAATGCCTTAAGCCCAAGAGTTTGAGGTTGCTGTGAGCTGTGACGCCATGGCACTCTAGCAAGGGCGACATAATGAGATTCTGTCTCAACAAAAAAATTAAAAAATATATAAAATTACATAAGTGACTTGCATTATGTCAGACAGTGCTGCTCTAGCCTCACTATATCCTATCTTTATTTTCCATTCCTTTCTTCATTAGGGAAGTTTCTGAGGGTCGGGAAAGAGAATCTGTACCTAACTTTTTCAACACCAAGGGAGGCATGGCTGCCTGGGTCACTGTGAGTTATGGATTCAGAGGTTCTTTTTAGGGTCCTAGAATAGTTTCTGCTTTGTCTAACATACCTTCGTTTCCCATTGCGCTAGGAATATTTGACCAGAAGAGTAATACTAATTCCAGTAATTACATGATCACTATCAAATAAAATAATGATTATATTATTAAATATTGATGGATTTTTATCTCAATTTTATTAAATTACAACATTGTACATTCATATACACTTATAACAAGCCACTCAAATAGCATAGTCATACATTCACAGTTTTAAAAATTAGAGACACCAATTTATGAAAATCCTTCAAAGTACATAACTTACATTTTTGCTAGATTTTTTTTCAACTTTTCAGTAAATACGAATAAGTGCTTATTGAATAAATAAATTTTGTGATATATCAGGAATTTACCATTGAAAATATATGTTTTGGGGGGGAGTGATTTTTAATATACATGATAATAAAGTTCTGGAAATAGTTTACCTTGTTTAATAAAGAATTTGAAGTGGTAAAAAACAATTATATGATAAAATTATATCAATTCAAGCAGAATAAAAAATTAGTAAATAAAAAAGAACTCTACAAATAGGTTATAAACTCAACATAGTTTCTATAATTAAATTTGAAATTTGGTTTAAAGTTCTGTAGCCAAAGCAAAATGGTATGTAGTATCTGATTTGGGAAGAGGAAGTATCTCAGTTACTCCAAAGAGGCATAGCTTTTCCTAGCACTGAATTCTAAAAGCAGATCTTAAATGTGAGTAACTGCCACAAATATCATTTTTTTTCAATTTTTTTTTTTATTAAACAAATACTTTAATAGCAAGTTCAGTAGCATTTCGTATGATTGTGTCTGGTAGTATAATCTAGTTATTTGGTTTTATATAGAAATGAGTGGACATAATAAATAATTGTATGTTTTATTTTTACAGGAATCTTGGGAAACCAAAATGAGGCACAATCAGATGGGTTGTGAGACACCACCTACTGTCACTGTTCATGTAAAATTAGGGTCAAATAGATCATATCAATCTAAAAAGCCCATTAATCTGAAGCGTCCTCTTTTTAAAGATATTTGGCAAGCATCTGAAAAAAATGCACATAACAACAACAAATCTAAACGCCCCAAAGGACCTTGTCTGGTAATACAGCGTCAAGAAATGACTGCTTTCTTTAAATTATTTGGTAGGTTTAAAATATTGTAATAGTGGTAATTGTAAAGTACTTAAAATTAGAATGTAAACACTTATTTTATTGTTTCCACAATTATCAAAAAGGATGCTGTTATTTTGTGTCAAACTGCTCATCTCTAGGGTAGCGCCCATGGCTCAGTGGGTAGGGCGCTGGCCACATACACCAAGGCTGACTGGTTCAAACCTGACCCAGGCCAGCTAAAACAGTAATGACAACTGCAACAAAAAAAATGGCTGGGTGTTGTGGCAGGTGTCCAGCTACTTGGGAGGCTAAGGCAAGAGAATGGCTTAAACCCAAGAGTTTGAGTTTGCTTTGAGCTGTGATGCCACGACACTCTACCCAGGGCAATAGCTTGAGACTCTTGTCTCAAAAAAAACAAAAAAAACTTCTCATCTCTATCCAAATTTGTTTTTGTTTTAGTTTTTTTTTTTAATGTTGGATGCTTGCTTGTTTGTTAGCTTATGGGTTAAAAATTCGGACTAGGTTGGACGTGGTGGCTCAGGCCTGTAATCCTAGCGCTCTGTGAGGTTTGACCTCAGGAGTTCAAGACTAGCCTGAGCAAGAATAAGGCCCTATATCTACTAAAACTAGAAAAATTAGTTGGGAGTTGTGGTGAGTGCCTGTAGTCCCAGCTATTGTGTAAACTGAGGCAAGCGGATCTTTTTAGTCTTAAGATTTTGAGGATGGTATGAGCTATGACACCAAGGCACTCTACTTAGGACAACAAAGTGAGACTCTGTCTCAAAAAAGTAATTGAGACTGGGCTGAATTCAGGTTCAGAGCATTAGTTTTGTGTGACCTAAAGTAAAATACTATACATAAAGACTAGAACAAAAGAGAGGCTTTTGTTCAAGAAACACAAACAAAAAAGATTTAGGTTAACTGACCCAGTTTAACTAAGTCTAAGGAGTATCCCAGGACTTTGACTTCCTAAACCAAGCAAACCAAGAACATTAGTCAACCTAGAGGTGATTCAGAATTATATTTTGGGATCACTGTTGAATATTAACTATGCTTTATCATCACATAATGAAATTTTTAAGTTTGAATTTGTTTAGATTATTGCTGACAAATTTCTTAAATTGGCAAAAAGAAACTTTTTTATAGTACTGTACTTGTATGTAACCAAGAAGGAGAAGGAATTTTTTTTTCAGATAGGTTATAAAGTGGACAGATTAGAATAGGGGTAGTATAGATAGTAAATATCTGTCAGAATGAATCAAGTCAAGTAAATGCCACAGTCTCATAGATGTAGTTAACAAGCTTCCTTGTTCTTAGAGGAAGGCCAGGAGCATTAAAGCAATCTGGTTAGGAAAAGCAAAGCAAAATGGGCTCGGCACCTGTAGCACAGTGGTTACAGTGCCAGCCACATGCACCCATGGTGGCGGGTTCGAACCTGGCCCAGGCCAGCTAAACAACTACAAAAAAAAAAAAAAAATAGCCGGGCATTGTGGTGGGCCCCTGTGGTCCCAGCTACTTGGGAGGCTGAGGCAAGAGAATCGCTTAAGCCCAAGAGTTTTGAGGTTGCTGTGAGTTGTGACACCATAGTACTCTACTAAGGGCAACAGCTTGAGACTCTGTCTCAAAAAAAAGGAAAAAAACGAAAAGCAAAATGAAAGGATGGGGGAAGGAATGTAGAGAATATCAAGTACAAAAAGATGAAAATGTTCTCCTAGATCATTTGTTAATACAAGTTTATTAAGAGTAGAAATGGAGGGCAGCACCTGTGGCTCAAAAGAATAGGGCGCCGACCCCATATACCGGAGGTGGAGGGTTCAAACAGGCCCTGGCCAAAAAAGACTGCAAAAAAAAAAAAAAGTAGAAATAGAATTAACAAGTAGAAATTATTATTCATAGGATATTAATAGTTATTGTTGGGACTTTACATATATTTGACTACATTGATGATATTTTAGGGTGTAAAAATGAATATAAAGAAGTTATGCTTTGCCTGAGTGTGGTCAGTCATGCAAAAGTGTAGAAAAAGTAAAACATACATAGAAAATACAGTATTAAGTCATTACTTAATACATTATTTTTCTAGACTGATTCCATTTCTAGCTAAGATGGCTTTTGGAAAGGACTAAAGAGCTAGTCTAGAGTTCCTCAAGACACATTTCTCAAAGTGCTTTTGGACAGTCAGTAAACCAACACTTCTACCATTCCCCCTCCACTCTGAGCTATATGTTAAGTCAAATCAGATAAGAAGATGAAAGCTAAGGCAGTAGCTTTTTGTAAAGTCTTTGCAATGTAAATACACCAAGGACCTGAAAACTGCACCATAGACAACACTGGTTCAGTCTCATTTATAATCTGCTGATTTAGAAGTTCTTTGAAAGAAAACTTTGTTTTTAAAAGACAAGTTATAGCTATCTTTTGTTATAGATGATGATTTAATTCAAGATTTCTTGTGGATGGACTGCTGCTGTAAAATTGCAGACAAGGTAAATTTAGTGACAATATAATTAACTAGTATTATTATTATGTAACTGAACCATTAGAGCTTTAATGAGACCTTAGAAGAATTTTCTATTAATTAAGTTTAAGAAAAGAGCAAGCCTACATTGCTATTTCAAAGCAAAATTCTTGCACATTAATTTTTGGAATTAGTATATGCTTATAGTATAGATTCAGTCTGTAGTATAGATTCAGGAATTTAGAATGTTTGTGATTAGATTTGAATGACTTTAGGTCCATATCTTTTTGATTGAAAAGAATGAAAGGAAAACTCAGTATAGACTTAATATATTTTATTTAGAATTATTGCCTTTTATCAAACTGTAAAGAAAATATATTGTGACATTCACTCTGCATTTTAATATTTTTAAAGTAATTCAACAGAAATAAATCCCAAAAATTTTGTAGGATAAAAACAGTTTAATAGGTTCTTTATTTAGGAATTAATGTTTCATTAAGGAATGTCTAACTTATATTCTAGGAATAGTGATGTTTTTGTGTTCTTTAGATTTAGTTTAATAGTTAAAATTTTGTCTTTGTAAATGCCATTTTATGCCAGGTAGTCATACTAGAAAATTCAGCATGATTCACATTACACTTAAAATAATGTACCAACTAATAGAAAAAGGAAGGAATGGAAGATTATTTTATGATTAAATATCCACCAAGTTTTGGTATTATATGAATAATTTTTATTTCCAGCTTAAGATGATAGGGATAGGCTCGGCGCCTGTAGCTCAGCATCTAGGACGCCAGCTATATACACTGGAGCTGGTAGGTTTGAATCCAACCTGGACCTGCCAAACCAATAATGACAACTACAACCAAAAGATAGTTGGGCATCGTGGCAGGCGCCTGTAGTCCCAGCTACCTGGGAGGCTGAGGCAAGAGAATTGCTTAAGCCCAAGAGGTTGAGGTTGCTGTGAGCTGTGACGCCACAGCCCTCGACCCAGGGCAACAGCTTGAGACTCTGTGTCAAAAAAAGATGATAGGGATAAAATAGGAGTTTTTAATTACTTTATTTTATTTTGAAAAATTTCAAATACATACACCTTAGGATACAACAAAGTCTCCATGTACCTCTCAATAGATTAAAAACTCCTAGCCATTCTTCTTCAATCCCTCTCCCTGAAGACTGGCTTATTTTGGAGCAAATCCCAGATATCCTAACATTTATCCATAAATAGGGTATATTTCATGATATATTTGTAAAAGCAGACAGATCTTTTAAAATGTAATTATAATGTTACTAATACTTTTAAAAATTAACACTAATGCTTTAATATCAAATATCCGATTTATGTGGCATGAACTTTTAAACTTTATGATTTTGAGTATGTTAAAGTTATTGAACAGGAGGGGGCAGTGTTTGATAAGTAACCAATCATAACCCTATTTCAAGATGGTCTATGAAGCGAGTGTATGATGCCCCATGATCATATCAATGTATACAGTTATGATTTAATAAAAAAAAAAAAAAGAGTTCTTTACCAGAAGTTAATGTGAAAACGTGAATTCACCTTTGTGACACATCCTGTGGCGATAGGATAAATAAATGTTTTATGAGGATCTGGTGCATTTAATATCATAACTTGTTTTTAATTGAACAGTCAGAACTGGTGTGTGTTCTACTGTCAGGCCATAGATGTATCTTTCTAATAATACATTTAAAACACATTTTTCTCATGAAAATAGAGCCACGTTATTCTAATTTCTGAAGTCATATAGAAATAATTTTTAAAGTTATTTTAAAAAGTGAGTATGGGCTAGCTCGGCACCTGTGGCTCAAGTGGCTAAGGTCCTAGCCACATATACCTGAGCTGGTGGGTTTAAATCCAACCTGGGCCTGTCAAACAACGATGACAGCTGCAACCAAAAAAAATAGCTGGGTGTTGTGGCGGGTGCCTGTAGTCCCAAGTACTTTCGAGGTGGAGGCAGGAGAATAACTTGAGCCCAGAAGTTTGAGGTTGCTGTGAGCTGTGATGCCATTGCACTCTACCCAGGGTGACAGCTTGAGGCTCTGTCTCATTTAAAAAAAAAAGTGAGTATGGGTCAGGTGCGGTGGCTAACACCTGTTACCCTAGCACTTTGGGAGGTAGAGGCAGGAGGATTGCTTCAGGTTAGAAATTAAAAACCAGGTGAGCAACACAGTGAGAATCCCATCTCTACAAACAAAACAAAACATACAGAGGAAAAATTAGTTGGCCATGGTCGTACTTGCCTGTAGTCCCAGCTCCTTAGGAGACTTAGGCAGAAGATTATTTGAGCCTACGCATTTGAGATTGCAGTGAGCCAGGATGATGCCACTGCTCTCATGCCTGGGCAAAAGAGCAAGACCCTGTCTCTAAAAACATAAACAAAAATTGTATGGATGTGTGCAACTAAAAGGGAAAAAATTAAACACATCATACACAAAAATAGATGTCAAATGTAGGAAAATATTAATTGGTGAATTTGAGTGAAGGATGTACGGTTACTCATTTTACTATCATTCCAACTTCTGTATAAATTTGAAATTTGAGGGAAAATGGAGTTTTTATTCAAAAGAATATTGAAGGCCAGGTGCGGTGGCTCATGCCTGTATTCCCAGCACTCTGGGAGGCCGAGATGGGCAGATTGCTTAAGCTCAGGAGTTTGAGACCAGTCTGAGCAAGAGCAAGACCCCTTCTCTAAAAATAGCTGGGGATTGTGGCCTCTAGTCCCAGCTACTTGGGAGGCTGAGACAAGAGAATCACTTGAGCCCAAGAGTTTTGAATCACTTGAGCCCAAGAGTTTTGAGGTTGCTGTAATGCCACGGCACTCTACCCAGAGTGACAGAGTGAGACTCTGTCTCTAAATCAACAAATTAAAGAATATTGGCTATAAGAAAATTAAGAGTCTATCCTAGTTAGTTATGATAAGTAGTTAAGAACTGTTTCTCAATGTTTACATGGACTACAGAAAATAAAAAAAAAATGCTGAAATAGGTAATTATATAATAAGGATAAATCTTTATTAGTATATTAGAAATTTTTAGGTTAAATATTTTAAAGCCGTTTTATTTATAAACATAAAACATTAATATTAATTCTTTTTTCCTTATAGTATCTTTTGGCTATGACCTTTGTTTATTTCAAGAGGGCTAAATTCACTATAAGTGAACATACCAGGATAAATTTCTTTATTGCTCTGTAAGTATTCATTCTACTAAGTGATTTTGTGTTATTTATAATACATATGATACCTTACTTAAAACAGTCTGTCTGAAAATTTGTATGATATATTTGAATAGGCCTTCTTGCATAAAAGCTGTACCTTTTTCTTTAATAGGATATTTTTATGTTCTTTTTACTGAGCTTATCATGCTATATGCCTAAGATTTATTCTTCAATATTCCACTTGAATTTGTATTGCATCTTTAGAATGATCCCATAAAAATTATCCCAAATTATACTCTTTATGACTTAGGTATTTCTTAAAGCCAGAATACACTGTTTGAAATTTCCAATTAATATGTAGTAAAATTCAGTATAGTAAAATTCATCATCATGGCCGACATTGAAGAGTTAGTAGAAAATTCTCTAAACATACTTCTTGTGGATCTATGTCTGTAATATAGGCATTATTCATATTTGATAGCTTAGTATTTGCTGACTTCACTGAACACTAGTTGAACTGTGACAAAGGAATATAGTTTGTTTTCCAGTTTTTCTGTTGACTTTATATTACCTTTGTGATCTGTTAAATGGTTTTAATCACATGGTTTTCCAAGCCGTATATCAGAATTAAGCTATAATGAGTGTAATTTAAGAATATATTTCCTTTTTTATCATATAGTTGGATATAATACTACAGTTGGGAATATAGGAATATAATTTTAAGTATTTAGCTAGGGAACTACACATAAAAATATTTGAGTACCATAATAGCTGTCAGCACTGAAGAATAAGTTTTTTTTTTTTTTTTTTGCAGTTTTTGGCCGGGGCTGGGTTAGAACCCACCACCTCTGGCGTATGAGGCCAGCGCCCTACTCCTTTGAGCTACTTGTTAAAAGAGAATAAAGTAATAAATGAGTGTTCATTTTATATTACTGTAAGTGGAAACTGGCACATGGTAAAAAGTACAAAAGAAAGTATACAGTTAAAAGTAAATTTTTCTCCTATCTCAGCCCTTAGCCTCCCTCATCTAGGACAAGTTAATATTTTCACATGTATGTGTCTGGATATAATTTTCATACATGAACCAGTGTGTGTGTGTGTGTGTGTGTGTGTATTATATAAATGGAAGTATACTATAGACACTCTTCTCTGGTTTTGATGTTTTTTTTTTTTTGAGACAGAATCTCACTTTGTCACCCTTAGTAGAGTGCTATGGCATCACAGCTCACAGCAACCTCCAGCTCTTGGGCTTAGGCGATTCTCTTGCCGAGTAGCTGGGACTACAGGCATCTACCACAACACCTGACTATTTTTTTGTTGTAGTTTGGCCGGGGCCAGGTTTGAACCCACCACCCTCCGTATATGGGGCCAGTGCCCTAGTCACTGAGCCACAGGCGCCGCCCTCTGGTTTTGATTTTTTAATGTGTGAAAATAAAAAAGTAAAATGAATACTCACATACCCATGACTCAGCTTAAGAGTAGAACATTGCCTGAATCTTAGGAGCTTCCAGTATAGTTTCCCCATCAGAACCCACTCCCTTCCATTAGTAATCATTTTCTTGCTTTCCTTTATTCTATGTATATATCTCAAAATAATGTGTTATTTGGTTTTTCTTTTTAGCTGTATGTAAAACAATCATGTGTTCTGTTATTCTGTGATTTCATTCTTTAGCTTTTAGGTTACGATTTTCAGATTCATTTTTATTGGTATATGTAGCAATAGTTCATTTTCATAGCTGAATAATATTCTATTATTGCTTATTTCTTTTATTTTTTTACCCTCTGTGTACTTTTTTCCCTCCTCCATTTTATCTTCTTTTTCTTTGAAGTGGGTTTTTTAAACATATTTTTTTCTTTTACTTGTTTGGAAATTTTGCAGTCTATATTCGTTTAGCAATTACCCACTTGTCTTTATTACAAGAACGTTAAGCATTTAATTCTAATCACCTCCTACCCAACTTATATTCTCTTGTTTTACAATTCTGTAGTTCTATTTGATGCTCTCCAATAAGTTAGACATTGTCCACATCAGGACAGTAGGTCTAGTTCCTTTATGTTGACCATCTCTGTATGTTGACCAGCTTATTATATAGTCCCTTGGATGGTCTGCTGTACTTACCTATTTTTTTTTTTTTTTTTTTTGAGACAGAGTCTCACTATGTCACTCTTGGTAGAGTGCCATGGCGTCACAGCTCACAGCAACCTCAAACACTTGGGCTTGAGCAATTCTCTTGCCTCAGCCTCCCAAGTAGCTGGGACTACAGGCGCCTGCCACAACACCCAGCTGGGTTTTTTTGTTGTTGTTGCAGTTGTCATTGTTGTTTAGCTGGCCTGGGCCATGTTCGAACCCACCACCCTTGGTGCTATGGGTGCTGAGCTTATACTTATCTATATTATCAAGGTATTTTTAATTTTTTTATACAGACTGGACATGGTTGTTTTTATATTTTCTGTCCATTAAATCCAGTGCCTTTAGACTTAAGTGTCTGTTTTACTTACGGTACTTCATTCCCTTATGTATTTTACAATATTTTTATTGTAAGTTGCCTATTTTTCTTGGAAAGTCATCTGTGAGGCTTGCATTGTTTCTGATGAGAAATCCATTCCATCCTTATCTTTGTTCCTGTGTTATTTAATATGTCTTTTAAGATTTTTTTTTCTTTCTTTCTTTTTTTTTTTTTGTTGTTTGTTTGTTTTTTTGAGATAGAATCTCCCTTCTGTTGCCCAGCCTATAAGGTGCAGTCATTATAGCTCACTGCAACCTCCAGCTCCTAGGCTCAGGTGATTTTCCTGCTTTAGGCTCCCGAGTAGCTGGGCCTACAGACATGCACCACTGTGCCCTACCAATTTTTCTATTTTTGTAGAGATGGGGTCTTGCTTTTGCTAGGGCTGGCCTTGAACTCCTGGCGTCAGTCTTCCGCCTTGGCCTCCCAGAGTGTTAGGATTATAGTCATGAACCCTGTGCCTGGCCAAATTTTCTCTTTATCGTTGGTTTTGAGTAATTTGATTAAGATATGCCTTGATGTAATTTTTCTTCATGTTTCTTTTGCTTTAAGGTTCATGGAGCTTTATACATTTATAGTTTTCATCACATTTCAAAAATTTTCAGCTTTTATTCTTTCAAATATTTATCTGTCCACCTACCACCCTTCTAAAACTCTAATTTCACCTTTACTAGGTTTCTTAAAATTGTCTCCTATCCAGCGGATTCTCTGTTAATGATTTTTGTTTCTCTTTTTTCTGTATGTTTCATCTTGAGTAGTTTCTATTGCTTCAATAGTAGTGTCTTCAATTTATAAATCTTCTTTTCTGCAGTGTTTAATCTGCCATTAATCCTACTCAGTGTATTTTTCTTTTTTTTTTCAGTATATTTTTCATTATATGCATTGTAGTTTTCATTTCTAGAAGTACATTTTCAATATGTCTATTTAACATTTTGAACATACAGAATAGTTATAACTGGTTTAATGTCCTTTTGTGTCAGTTTTGGGTTGGTTTTGATTGATTATTCTTTTTGTGTCTATGTATGCCTGGTCCCCCTCAGGTATTTGATATAATATTGAGTTTCATATGTTTTCAATTACCTGAGTGTAAGGAAAGACAGAAAGGATAGAAGGAACAGTGCCTAGTGTTCACATAGGGCTAGAAATAGTGCCTGTTCTCACCAGACTGGAAAAATTCATAATTCATCGAGTATTGAGAAGAGTACTCTGGAAGGGTCTTGCCTTAGTAGAGGAAAATAATTAGCTCCAGACTGAACATTGCTCCATATACATTACCCTAAAAGTCAAAAGCTAACACCTGAAAGGATCAGAATATTTCCAAGTAACTACATCCCAAAACAAAGCTGAAGATTTATGGGAATGAAAAATACCTAAAGCAAAACAAGGTAAAATTCATTGTATCTCTATCTTTGATCTGTGTTTCTTCTCTGTAAGGCTGAACATGTGTTGATAAGCCATTTGTATTTCTTTTTTTGTGTATGTGGACAATGTGTTCTTGTCCTTTACCCATTTCTTTTTTGGGTTGTGGATCTTCTTTGTTAGGTATCTGGCTAATACAGTTGAAGAAGATGAAGAAGAATCCAAGTATAAAATTTTTCCATGGGCCTTAGGGAAAAACTGGAGAAAATTGTTCCCTAATTTCTTAAAGTTAAGGGACCAGCTCTGGGATAGAATTGACTATAGGGCTATTGTAAGCAGGCGATGCTGTGAAGAGGTAAGGATTTTAAAATACTTTATATATGCAGACTTTGTTTTCTGTTTATCTGATTTTTCTTGTTTTTTAATGTGCTTCTAATGTTTTGGGGGGGTTGTATATGTAAGAGTAGACCATTAACTTTGATCATTATCAAGAATACAGTTTGTGTATTACAGTGTTGGCAGTTTTAATTTTGTATTATCGTAATTAAAAGTTGTCATTTCTGTTTTTTAAACAGCCTACTTCTTAGTAACTATTTTTATTTTAGATTGTTTTTCTGTCTAAAAGATAACCAACATATTAAGAAAGGGTGATGTGAATATACCAAAATATCTTATTAAGGATGGTAATTACACTGGAGTTGAATAATAATTTCCACTAAATAAAGTATGTGAGATGTCAGCTTCCCAAAATTGAAATACCACCAACAGTGTGATAAATAATTTAAATAAATTTAAATTTTTTTTTAAAACCAGACCTCTTTTCACATAGACGATAGTTAAGTTTTCTTAATGCTGAATTTTAATAAGATAAACCAGCAGGACACTAAAATTTTAATAATCAGTTATTTTTCAAATGTTCTGAGTTTTAGTAAAGTTAGTATTTCAAACCAGAGAAAAATACTGGAGTATAAAATTAACTGGAAAGCAGAGGTCACTATAAACTTTAGTAGTGGTTAAGAAAAATTTGAGAGGGTGGTGCCTGTGGCTCAAAGGAGTAGGGCACCCGCCCCATATGCTGGAGGTGGCGGGTTCGAACTCAGCCCTGGCCAAAAAAACTGCAAAAAATAAAAAAATAAAATAAAAATAAATAAATCTTCAAAAAAAAATTTTTTGATAAATGTGGGCTAAATAATGCTATAATTAAATGAAATTATATCCAGTTAAGTGACCACAGGCCAAAAGAGCCAATTAGTGGATTAATGTCAAACTTGAGAGAAGACTGTAGCAATGTGTCTCAGAATTCTGCCCCAAACTAACCTTCTTGACTATGTTTATTAATGAAATGAAGACACAGCTAATAATTCATATATAGATTAAATTAGGAGGACTGTTAACTGTTGGAAGAAATGCAGAGGTCCAAGAATAAATTAGACAGTACAGCAGGAGAGGTCTTTACAAGATTAAATTCAATAGAAAAAGAAGAAAAGTGAGGTGTATAAGACCTCTCCAAATTAATGGATCCTCATTATTTAAACTGGACTGATTCCAATTACAAGCCATTGAAAGAGTTCTATAATGTTGTTATCTTTTGGCACTACTTCCCCAGGTCAGGTGTGGATAATTCGCATACTTGTTGCTGTCCTTGGAAGTGATAGCCAACTCTATTTGAGCACCCTGATTTTTTTCAAAGTAAATGCTTCAGGTTCTTCAAGACATTCAGCTAAGAGCATAGAGAGGGTGCCAGAAACAAGAAACCATGACTGGTAGCTTACTGCCTGTCTATGTGTACCTACTTTCAAGCTGCAATGATTAGCGATTTTAACTGCAACAATGTTAGCATACGCTTTTGGAGCTGGGAATTACCTCAGCTGCTGGCACCACACTGTTCAAGAGCCAAAGAGAAGAATGAGGCTTAATAGTGTACATATCAAAGACTAAAAAGTTTTAGACCACTATAAACCTAGTTGTGTAATGGGACTTACAGAAAAGTTTAAACTTAGGCTGCAGAAAAGATGAGATGATCATCAGATTATACCTAAAATGCTGCATTTGGTTCTGCACACTATACTTAAGAAGAACGTTGATGAACAATCTCTAGAGGAAAATAACTAGAATAGAGCAAGGTCTTAAAGGAATAACCTCATGTGTGAACTAATAAAAAGGATCCGAGATTTTTAGTGTGAAGAAGAAGATTCAGAAAGCTTGCTAGCTGTTTTCAAGTATTTTCAGGACTACCATAGGACAGAAATATATTGGATTTGTCTCTTTTTTTTGGCTATAAAGCAGAGAAATATGTAAATGAAAAACTAAAAGAGGCAGCAATAGCTCAATATTAAGAATATTATTCTAACGACTCACTGAAAATGAGATAGACTCTTTCAGAAGCAGTGATTCCATAAGCAGTTTGTTATGTCATAGAGGGAATTCATGTTTCAGATAAGCAATTAAACTAGATTGCTGTTAAATTTCCTTTCAATTCAAAATTTTTAGAGTATAAAGTTATATTTTATAAATTTTGTACTGTCTAAACAGGGGTCCTCAGACTTTTTAACAGGGAGCCAGTTCACTGTCCCTCAGACCAGACTATAGTTTAAAAAAAAAAACTATGAACAAATTCCTATGCACACTGCACATATCTTATTTTGAAGTAAAAAAACAAAACGGGAACAAATACAATCACACTGCCGCAGGTGGCCCGCGGGCTATATTTTGAGGACCCCTGGAAGCTCTTGCTGGGCAAGCTAAATTGTTTAACATTTGATAGAAGTCATTTATTCATTAATATGCATTGATTTAGTGAATGCTTAGTAAATGTCTACCAGGTGCTATATTATTTCTTTTAACTTAAAAAAGTCTTGGCCAGGCATGGTGTCTCACACCTGTAGTCCTAAACACTTTCTGAGACTAAGACAGGAGGATTGCTTAAGGCGAGGAATTTGAGACCAGCTTGGGCAATAGGGAGACCCTATCCCTACAAAATAAAAAGAAAATTAGCCATGTATAGTGATGCGTGCCTATAGTCCCAGCTACTCAGGAGGCTGAGGCAGAAGGATCATTTGAGCCCAGAAGTTGATTCCCAGAGTTGGAGCTATGATGATATCACTGCACTGCAGTTGGGGCAACAGAGTGAGACCCTGTCTCAAAAAAAAAACAGGCTTGAAGCAAACATAGCAATATTAACATCTTATCAGTTCTGGGCAGTAGGAATATAGATGTTTGTTACATTATTCCTTATGTTTTTTCATAATTTTAAAATGATTAATAGATCTTAAGTTTTTCTTCTTCAAAAAGGCTACCTTATTTGAGTTTCTTTTAGCCACTATCACAATACCTTGTTTCCTTCTATAGCACTGAACAAGATTTGTAATTATTTGCTTGCCTATTGTCTGTTTAAACTATAAACTGTAAAATTAATGAAGTCAAACATTGAGTATACTTCTAATATCTCCCATCTCTGTCCTCACACTCCATTAACAATTATGCATAATTCTCTTCTTCTGAGATAATAGAACAATAGAAAAGAATGTCAGCATTCTTTCACCACATCTGCCATTCTACCTGCATGTGTACCCATATATTCTGCCCTCTGTTTGTTACTGTGAAAGACCCATCTTTGCTCCTATCCAAGTCCATTCCCTCTACTCATGCACTGGATCTCATCTTTTCTTGCCTTCTCACAGACATCAATCTAGTAATTGTCCCCCTTTCCTAGCACTTCACAATTTCTGTTTTATTCAATTATTGCCATCAGAATATGGAATTGCTGAGGCCGGGCGCGGTGCCTCACGCTTGTAATCCCAGCACGCTTGTAATCCCAGCACTCTGAGACAGGCAGATCACCTGAGCTCATAAGTATGAGACCAGCCTAAGCTACAGTGGAAACCCATTTCTAAAAATAGCCAGGCATTGTAGTGGGCGCCTATAGTCCCAGGTACTCCAGAGGCTGAGGCAAGAGAATCGCTTGAGCCCAAGAGTTTGAGGTTGCTATGAGCTATGATGCCACATACTCTACCAGGGGTGCCAAAGTGAGACTCTGTCTCAAAAAATATATGTCTCTCCTATATAGTGAGAGAATTGCTCTAAAATCTTCATCAATAAAAATTAAAGCTTCATCCCCTAGTTACCACTACATTTCTCTGCCCTGCCTCTTATAACTAAACTCCTAAACAAGTGTCTGCACATCCTTTTCTCCATTCTCCTTGAACTTGTTATACAAGGTCTTCCCTCCATCATTCTATAAAAACTTGTCAAGGTACCAAATATCTATATTGCCAAATCCAAAGATTAGTTATTAGTCCTCAACTTCCTAAATTTAACAGCAACATTTGTCACAATCCCTCATTTCTTCCTAAAACACTCTCTTTACTTGGTTTCTAAGATACCAGGTTTCTTTTTCAGCCACTTAATGCTAGTTCCTTTTCACCTTACCAACTTCATTAGCATGCCCTATGGTTTAGTCATAGAACCTCTTGTCTTCTCTTTTGACCTTAGCTCACTGAGTGATCTCATTTGCTCTCAAGACTTTAACACAACTAATAGATATCTCACAATTCCAGATCTGCATATCACATTGCCTGTTGATATTTTATTATCTAATTGATACCTCAACCTTCACGTGTCTAAAATGGAACTCCTCATTACCCTACGCAAACATCCAAACCTGTTTCTCCTGCAGTCTTCTACATACTAATAAACAGCAACTTCATCCTTTTAGTTGCTCAAGCCCCAAAACTGTTCTCCTTGACTCTTCTTTTTCTCCCATCCATACCTTGAAAAAATATCTAGCATTTTACCATTTGTCACTGCCTCCACCACTAACACCCTGTTATCTTGTACCTCAATTATTGCCATAAGCTTTCAAATAGTCTTTCCTACAGTTTTTCTCCCCTATAATCTACTCTTTATACGATAGAGTACATTTTTTTTTAAAAAGTCAAAGTAGGCTTTCTTCCCTACTCAGAAGCCTCCAATGGCTTCCCATTTCACACAGCGTAAAAGGCAAAGTCCTTATGAAGGTCAGACACGATCTACCAACTCTCCTCCCTTATGCCTTTGACTTCATCTTATAGCCTTGCTCATCTACTCTAGCTACACTGGCCTCCTCACTGTTACACAAACTTAACAGGCACATTTGCAGCTCAGAGTCTTTGTACTTGCCATTCTCATGACCTGGGATGCTCTTCCCTAAGATAATAATATCTTCATTTCCTAACTATATTCAGCATTCTGCTTAAATGTCACCTCAGAGAGACCTTTTCTTATCATCCTTTATAAAGTAGTATCTCCCTCCATGGGATAGAGTTGAAGTGTCCAGAAGTAAACCCTTCAAATTATGTTCAATTGAATTTTGACAAGGGTGCCAAGAAGATTCAATGGGGAAAGAACAATTGGTACTGGGACAACCACACATCTACATGGAAAAGAATGATGTTGGACCCCCACTAATTTATACTATATATAAAAAGTTAACTCACAATGGATCAAAAGGCCTAAGTTTAAGAGTTAAAATCATAAAACTCTTATATGAAATCATGGGGGTAAATGTATGACCTCCAATTAGTTTTCTTAGATATGGTACCAAATGTAAAAGCAACAAAAGAAAATACATTTTGACATGAAAAGTAAAATCTTCTGTCCTTCAAAAAAAAAAAAACAAATAAAGATACAGCACAAAAAAGGGAAGAAAACTGTTTTCAAGTCATCTGTTTGATAAGAAACTGTATCTAGAAAAAGCTAGTAAAGTGACAACCCAATTAAAAGATGGGCAAAGGATGCAAATAGACATTTCTCCAAAGAAGATATGCAAGTGGCCAGAAAGTGCATGAAAAGCTGTTCAACATCATTAGCTAGCAGGCAAATGCAAATCAAAAGCACAATCAGATTATCACTTCATACCTATTATGATGTTTACAAACAGTAATAACAAGGATTGGCAATATCAGAAGCCTCATACACTTCTGGTGGGAATGTAAAATGGTGTAGTTGATTTGGATTACAGTCTGGCAATTCCTCAAAAGGCTAAACACAGACTTAACCATATGACCTAGCAATTCTAACTATATATCCAAAAGAAATGAAAACTATGTCCAAGCTCAGTGCCTGTATCACAGTGGTTATGGCACCGACCACATAACACAGTGGGTGGCAGGTTTGGAAAAAATAGCCGAGAGTTGTGGTGAGTGCCTGTTGTCACAGCTACTTGGGAGCAAGAGAATCACTTTAGCCCAAGAGTTTGAAGTTGCTGTGAGCTGTGACGCCACAGCACTCTACCGGGGGTGACATAGTAAGACTGTCTGAAAAGAAAAGAAAACTATGTCCACACAAAAACTTGCACACGATGTTCATAGCAGCATTATCCCTAATAGCCAAAAGTGGAAGCAATGCAAATGTCCATCAGCCGATGAACTGTTAAAAAAATGGTATATCCATAGAATGAAATATTATTTGGCAATTAAAAGGAATGGAGTACAAGCTACAATGTGAGTGAACATTGAAAATATTATGCTAAGTGAAAGAAGCCAACCACAAAGGACCACTTACATGATTCCATTTATGTGAAATGTCTAGAATAGACAAATTCAAAGATAAAGTAGAAGTTACCAGGGGCTGAGGGAAGGGAGCAATGGGATGTGATTGCTTTATTTATTGGGTGATAAAGATGTTTAAAATTGACTGTAGGTGATGATTGTACAATAGAATAAACTGAATGTCAGTCATTGAATTGTACATTTTAAATGGGTGAATTGTATGGAATTTGAATTATATCTCAATAAAGTTGTTAAAAGTAGTATTTCCTGCTGTTACTCTTAGTTCCAATTATCTACGTACCACTCAGTCACTATATAATATACTCTTTTTTACTTATCTTGCTAATTTCTGTTTCTTCCTACTAAAATATAAATTCCAAAAGGGCAGGGTCTTTTTTTTTTTCTTTTTTTAGAGACAGTGTCTCACTTTGTTGCCCTTGGTAGAGTGCTGTGACATCACAGCTCATAGCAACCTCCAGCTCTGGGGCTTAGGCGATTCTCTTGCCTCAGTCTCCCAAATAGCTTGGACTACAGGTTCCCACCACAATGCCCGGCTATTTTTTCTTTGCAATTTGGCCGGGGCCGGGTTCGAACCCGCCACCCTCGGTATATGGGGCTGGCACCCTACTCACTGAGCCACAGGCACCGCCCAAGGGCAGGGTCTTGATTTTGTTCTAATTGTTTGTCCAGTGCCTGGCACATAGTAGGTACCCAGTAAATATTTGCTTACTGATAGAATGAAAGGAACTTAAAAGTTTCTGATTCTTTTTTCATTACCTTTTAAACTATGAAGTAAACAATAAACTATAACTCTTCACTGATACTCTCATTGCACTATCCACTATTCATTCCTTATAGCCATCATAGTGGGTGTGAAGGTTTATTATAAAGAAGTACTATATCATCCCAGTCCTAATGTTTGTTGAGTAGCAACACTTGCTGTTAGAAATTTCAGCATTCTATGCATTTGTTATTGAAAGGCCAGTACTGGTATACCACCAAACAAAATGTTTCTTTAGTTCCATATCCTAAAATAAACTCAGGATTGTAGCTATAAACTGGCTTACAATAATAATAATTTATCTTTGCAGAGTGCTTTAAAAATTGTAAATGTTTTCCTGTAAGTTAGCACACAACCTGTGTTGTGTGAATAGTGGCATTCCCATTTGGTAGCTGATGAAACTGAGAACAAAGGAGGTTAGTATTTATTCAAGATCATATAAGTAAGTGACAGAGCCAGAACTTGACTTCACGTTTAGTTACTTCCCAGTGTTCTGTTTTCTCTATGACATCTGGCCTCCATATGAACCCCTTATATTGGTTAATTTAGAAAATGCACTTATATCTTATGTTGGTCTTGGAAATTAAATAACAAGTATTCTTTCCATTTCACAAATGAAAAAACTGTGGCTTAGAAAGAGCGTGACTCAGGTGGCCTCTGTGGCTCAAGGAATAGGGAGTGGGTTCAAACCCAGCCCTGGCCAAAAACTGCAAAAAAAAGAAAAAAGATTGTGACTCATCCATGGCCATAAAGTTAATAAGTGGCAGAGCCAGCTATACTTAAGCTCAGCATTCTTTGCATTATATACCATTGTTAAAAGAAATAACATATGCTGCCCTTTTAGATAATGAGTTTCACGATTTCTCTTTCTTTTAACCTTGACTGCAAAGAAGCTAAGAGCCATGTATTACCCTTAACCACATGAACTCTATTGAATTTTATTGCTGTTACGTCTGCTTTAGTCCAGTTTTCCCTTTTGGGTCCCAGTTCAGTGACTTTTCTTTTTCTAAAAATACTGGTCAAGTGCAGTAGTGAGAAGGGGGAAAGAGTAGAAAAAGTTTGATCTATTAACTGTAGTAATCAATTGAGAAAATTCAGTACCTTTAGATCAGCCTGATGACTTTTTTTTCCTTTTTTTGTCAGTTGCCTCAACTCCTTTTTTGGAAAGAGATAGGGTAAGATAGATTAAATTGAAAAATATATGTAGGGCTTCTCCAGAAAAGAATAAGACTGTTTCCTACTTACCGTGACCTTATTATCTTCTTATAATAAGATTACCTTCTTGGACTTTGGAGGAGGAGATGGAATTTATTTACATTAGTGATGGCCTAATTTCTAGTCTGGTTCACAGATTAGAGGATGCCTGTCTAATGAAAGAGGTAGACTCTAATTGCAGCCCCTTTCATGCATCTTGGAGGGTAGCAATTTAATCAAGAGGAAGTTTTTTTCTATTCCGGGTGTGTACTCTGATATATTACAATGTCATCATAGCTGAGTTCTCTGTTAGGTGCTACTTGATTCCAGAACTGAGAAAGCTGTGTTGTCATATAAGTAGTATGTTTGGACAGAATAATCCAACAACAGCGTGTGGAAGAGACCCAATGTAGGGAATGCACTGGAAACTGCTAAACTTGTCATCGCTACAGCTGAGGAAGTGAGGGTGTGAACAATACGGTAGTGATGAAGAAAATGAATCAATGTTAGAAAGCTCATAAAATTGGGTGGCACCTGAGGCTCAGTGGGTAGGGCACTGGCCCTGGCCAAACGGCAACAAAAAAATAGCGGGGCGTTGTGGCAGACGCCTGTAGTCCCAGCTACTTGGGAGGCTGAGGCAAGAGGAGTTGGAGGTTGCTGTGAGCTGTGATGGCACAGCACTCTACCCAGTGCGATAAAGTGAGACACTGTCTCTAAAACAAAAAGAAAGAAAGAAAAAGAAATCTCATAAAATTATCACTACTTTGTGACTGGTTGGATATAGGGCATGTGGGAGAGGGACCTGTCAGTATATAACCGAAGACTAATGGATTCCATTATAGAAATAGGGAAGGCTATGAAGCAAGCTGACTTATTGGGAAGATAAGGAATTTGGTATTTAGACATAGGAATTTAAGGTGATAACTGGATAATTAAATGAATGGTCAACAGGTATGCAGGTGTGGTGGCTCATATTTGTGATCCTGGCACTTTGAGAGGCTGAGGTCGGTGGATTGCTTGAGATCAGAAGTTGGAGACCACCCTGAACAAGAGCAAGTCCCCCTCCTCCATCTCTACTAAAAAAAAAAAAAAAAAATAGAAAAACTAGCCAGGCATTGTGGCACACACGTGTAGTCCCATGTACTAAGGAGGCTATGGCAAGAGGATCACTTGAACCCAGGAGTTTGAGGTTGCTGTGAGCTATGATGCGACAGCACTTTAGCCTGAAGCAACAGAGTGAGACTCTGTCTCAAAAAACAAAACAGAAAAAGCAGGTATGGTAAGATGAGTCATCACACATAAGTAATGTTTAAAGCTTAGAGTGGATAAGAGATTCAAGGTGAAAGTAATGTTACTACTTTTTAAAACTATAGGAATTGTTCTAAGTACTGAACATGTATTAACTCTTACAACAATGTTCAATACTGAACGTGTATTAACTCTTACCCAGTCAGCTGGGTAATCCCAGATAAGGAAGTTAAGGCACAGAGAGGTTAAGTGACTTCATTAAAGCCACACAATTAGCAAAGCACCACACCAGTATGTTCAAACCGAGACAGTGCTCTTAACACGTATACTGTATTACCTCTTGACATCACAGAAAGCTAGAGTATATTTAAAGAAAAAATGGAGGACCGACTATCAAATTTTAGGAGAACCCACCAAAGGCACCAAAATCCCTAAAAATGACAAAACGTAGCCAAACATGGTAGTGTGTGCCTTTAGTTCTAGCTACTTACTCATGAGGATGAGGTAGGATTGCTTGAGCCCAGGAATTCAAGGCTGCAGTAAAATATCACACCACTGCAATCAACGTAGTTAATATCCCCATTTTAGAGATGAAGAAATTGAGCCTCAGATTAAATAGCTTACCTAATATCATACAGCTAGCAAGCGGCAGTGCCAGGATGAGAAATTTAAGTCTATCCTATCTGTAAAGCCCCATGTTTTATTTAACAAATCTTACAGAACAGTGGTTCTCAACCTTCCTAATGCCGCAGTGTATTTTCATTGTGAAAAAGGGGTTGCGACCCACAGGTTGAGAACCGCTGTTATAGAACAATACCTGCCAGTGGATTATAAATAATACCTTATCTAATACCATACCTCTCTAAAATGAACACTCTTATTCTCCATACTGCAGATGAGGAAACCAAGAAACAGGGAGGTTAAATAAATTACCTGTGTTCTTATTTACTGAATCACTTGCCATAACTGCAAACATTTTAAGAGTAGCCTAACACACAGTTGGGAACCTCAATTACATGTCTTTAACCCAACACATGCCATAGTTAAGAATTATGTAATGTTTTAGGGTAGCTGTATTATCTTCTCTAAACTTAGAATACTCAATTAAACACACTTTATGGGGGCAAGACATGATTGCAAGAGGGACTTTACCTAATAATTGCAATCAGTGTGACCTGGCTTATTGTACCCTCAATGAATCCCCAACAATAAAAAAAAAAAAAAAAAAAAAAAGAGGGCGGCGCCTGTGGCTCAGTCGGTAAGGCGCCGGCCCCATATACCGAGGGTGACGGGTTCAAGCCCGGCCCCGGCCAAACTGCAACCAAAAAAAAAAAAAAGAATACTCAATTAAAAAATAAGTACCCTGACAACTTGGAAAGTTGCTTCAGTCCTGTTTCCTGTTTGAAATAATTTAAATACTTTCTCTGAAATAATTTAAATACTTTTGTCAATTATTGTCCTAACAATACAAGCAATGAATCACTTAATAATGTTTTGTTTTGTTTTTAAATTGGCAACTTGGATTTTTATCTCTACTTTAGAAATAGCTGTTCTCGAGTTATAATTTTTGTACTGAAGTTTAGTAAATTCTAAAATCTCATTAAAATTCTAAAAGTAAGCTTTCCACTATAGGTTATGGCCATATTTCCCTTATATTTAGAAATGTTTTGTTTTTAAATTGGCAACTAGGATTTTTATCTCTACTTTAGAGAGCTGTCTTGAGTTATAATTTTTGTACTGAATTTTAGTAAATTCTAAAATCTTATTAAAATTCTAAATGTAAGCTTTCCACTATAGGTTATGGCCATTGCACCAACCCATTATATATGGCAACGAGAACGCTCTGTTCATCACAGTGGAGCTGTTAGAAACTACAACAGAGATGAAATTCAACTGCCCCGGGGACCTAGTGCCACGCCAGTAGATTGTTCACTCTGTGGTAAAAAAGGAAGATATGTTAGACTGGGATTGTCTTCATCATCATCTTCATCCAGTGATACAGTAGAAGCGATGGGAAAACATTCTCAGGAATCACAAAACTCATGCTCAATGAACATAATAGCTGATCCTTCTCGAGCTTATACCTATTCTCAAGGTATGATTTAGTGATATGCCAGAATTAGATTTATGTATGTTACCTACTGAGCTCTAGTTAGTCTTTACATGCAGGGATACATGATAATTTCTATACTATAACAGTATGAGTAAATTAGTATTGAAAGTTTTACCCCTTTCAGTTACTACTTTTTTGTCTTATATCCCAATTTGTTTTGTGGTAGTCTACCTAACTAAACAGATTTTTAATGTGATTTATGTTAAATTGAAACCTAAAGCACCGTTAAGCTTCAAGAATTGGAGAGCCAGAACCATGTTTTTTTGAAATGTTAATTTTATTCAAAAGGGGTTGCAAGAGGAAAATAAATTTACTTGTAATCTCACCATCCAACTATTTGTTTCCTTCTGTATGCTTTTCTACTTCTAAAAAAACTAGAACCATACTTTATCTAGGCCTTTTTTTTCCCATTTATTATAAAGCATTTTCCCACATCATTATTGAATCCTTGAAAACCTTATTTTTAATCCTGACATGGTATAAGTACCATAATTTATTTTCATATTTCATTTTTGTTGGGATTTAAGTGGCTTTGAATGGTAGCATCCTATATTAATTAGAAAATAATCATGTGAGATAGAAATACAACAGAATCATAATTTTTACTCATATATATATATTTCCTTTGGCATTTATTTTCTAGATCTGAAACAGTACAAGAATAATATTCTAACAACAGTGATCCTTATAGTGCCTTCCACATTTTCACCCATCTGAAGATAAGACTGACAGATTTTTTTATACTCCTTTATAACTCTATTTTGAGAAATTAACAGACCTACATTATTTCAGAATTTTACCTACTTATTTTTACTACATCCCTATGAGATTTAAGTAACAGTGGCTACTGAAGCTCACGTACTAAAGGAGAAATTAGACACTAAGACTTTTGAAGGTAGGGGATCACGCCTCAGTCATTGTCCCATCCCCTGGCCATAGCAATCATTCAACAAATCGGACTGACTAGGTACAGTCTCTTCCCTTCCAACAGCTCCACGTATAATTTTTGTTTCACTCATATTTCAAAGTAAATAAAGTTCACCATAAGCTAAATTATGAAATACAAATTGCCTTTTAACATCCCTCCCCTCGGGGCGGCACCTGTGGCTCAGTCGGTAAGGCGCCGGCCCCATATACTGAGGGTGGTGGGTTCAAACCCGGCACCGGCTGAACTGTAACCAAAAAAAAAAAAAAAATAGCCAGGCGTTGTGGTGGGCACCTGTAGTCCCAGCTACTTGGGAGGCTGAGGCAAGAGAATCGCTTAAGCCCAGGAGTTGGAGGTTGCTGTGAGCTGCGTGATGCCACGGCACTCTACCGAGGACCATAAAGTGAGACTCTGTCTCTACAAAAAAAAAAAAAAAAACATCCCTCCCCTCTCCCAGCTTCTTTTACCTTTATGCTGTTATCCTATTTGGTAAGATATACTAGGTGTTTACAACTGTCCCAGGCAACATAGTATGCATTTTACAACCAACAGTAGAGGTAAATCAATACTATTGTCACTATTTGGCAGATAAGAATACTGAGACTTTGAGAGGCTAAATACTTTTCCCAAGGTGGTGAAGGACATTTGAACCCAGTTCTCTGATTCTAGACTAAAGCCTGAATTCCTATTATGCTCTGCTGCCCCTCTGATGAAATCCTACTGTAGGCAGGGAAAATAAGTTGCCACAAAAGCCTTCTGGAAGACTACCAAGGAAATAGCAAAAGCATTAAGTACCAAGTCCCGATGAAAGGTGTATGGAATGTTGTTGGAAGAGAATTCCAACAATTTGGTTTTTATTTTAATTTTTTTAGAGACAGGGTTTCGCTCTCACCCAGGCTAGATCATAGCTCACTGCAACCTCCAACTTGGCCTCAAGTAATCTTCCTGCCTCAGCTTCCCAAGCAGCTGGGACTATAGGGCATATGCCACCATGCTCAGCTAATTTTCTTATTTTTTTGTACAGACTAGGTCTCACTATGTTGCCCAGGCTAGTCTCAAACTTCTGGCCTCAAGTGATCCTCCCACCTTAATACCCCAAAGTGATGAGATTATAGACATGAGCCACTTCAGCTGGCTTTCAATGACAATTTGAACAGATATTCATGGAAAGCAGGACAGAAACAGTCATATTTTATTCAGATTACCTCTGTAGATATCAATAATAGTAACACTGTATTATAGACATTGACACCTCAACAGCAAATGGGAGTGCACCAGGGAGGAAGGGGCTCTGTACTGTAGGGGGAAAAAGCAGGTCTTTGAGGGATTAGGGTGCAAACTAGGGTCATGACTTTGAGGAGTTGTAGAAGATCTGTGTTTTCATCTAGGGATGGGATTTATAAGTCCTACGCAGAACGGAATAAATACCCAACACTGTTTTATTCTGAGTATTAACTCATGGTTAACTGTAAAACCCTTTGTTTCAGGATGTCAGAGGGTTGGCAATACAAAGAAAAATTATTGATCACACACATATTTGGCCAGTAAAATATACACTCATTTCCCCTAGTAGGCTTAACAGAGAGTGAACTAATGAGTAGGGGGTCAGGAGCAGATAGGGTAATATGGACACATGATGTTATCAGGAGTGGAGTCAATCTCTTACTGCCTAAGCAGCTGCTGATTCCCAGTAGTGACTTCTACTAACAAAATTTTCTTTCTCTTGTCCACATACATTTGGAATCACCTGATAGTTTGTGGTTGCAGAAAACTCAATTCAGCATTTTCTTAGAAGAATACAAAAAGCTTATGCTCTGTTTCAGGCTTTTATGCTATAACTAAAGCACTGATAAGTGGTTATTAATGAATGCTTCCATCTCTCTTTTAAACACAAGCAAGCAACTTCTCAGTTTTTAAGCAAACACATGTTTTTCTATCTTTAAAAACATTTTTTTTGCAGCTTTTGGCCGGGGCTGGGTTTGAACCCACCACTTCCGGCATATGGGGCTGGTGCCCTACCCCTTTGAGCCACAGGCACTGCCCTCTTTAAAATTTTTCTCATGAGTTTGAGGTTGTTGTGAGCTATGGTGCCATAACACTCAACCCCAGGGCGATTGAATGAGACTCTGACTTAAAAAAAAAAAAAAATAAATAAATAAAATACTTTTTTTCCCCTTAAACACACCTTTTAAAAAGTTTTGCATAGGCCTGGCAAGGTGGCTTATGCCTGTAATCCTAGCATTCTGGGAGGCCTAGGCAGATGGATTGCTTGAGGTCAGGAGTTTGAGACCAGCTTCAGCAAGAGCGAGACCCCATCTATACTAAAAAAAAAAAGAAAAGAAAAATAGAAAAAAAATTAGAGACTACTCTGAGCAAGAGCAAGACCTTGTCTCCACTAAAAATAGAAAAAATAGCCAAGTGTGGTAGACTTTGAGGTTGCTGTGAGCTATAATGATGCCACAGCACTTTATCCAGGGCGGCAGCCTAAGACTCTGTCTTGAAAAAAAGTTTTGCATAAACATGTTCACAATAATTTGTTAAGAACAAAATTTTTTTTCGATTTGACAGGTAAGGGTGAAAACACAATTCTACTTTTGTAGGGGGAATAAAAGAGGTATTCTTTACAAATTTACATATATCACACAATCACCAATCATGTGCTAGGTACTTCAACCTTCCTAAGAAATCTTGAAGTAGCATTAAGTTTATACTTGTTGTACTGATGAAAAACAAAATCAGAAAAGTCACAGTTACAGTAACAACAGAAACAAAATGAAAACCCAGATCTGTCTAAATAGACACCACATTTTTATATACTAAGGAATCTACTGTTATCACTCTTTACCCTATGCTGTTGTAAGCTTTGACACCTAGGCTGGTCCAAGTGAAACATGCATGGGTATGTGTTGTTATGTGTCATCTGATGACCTCTGTGATCTTAGAGGAAAGCCAAGGGAAAAAAATATACCAAGTTTTAGTCCTGGGTCAAATAGGAAGGCACAGAATATTGCAACTGTTAATTAATCCAAAACCAAATAATTTTTCCTCAAAAATAAATCCTTCTCTAAATTTTATTTATTTTTGTCATTACCACTGTTCTAGTTATCCAGGTGTAAAATCCTTACACTTATGCAGGTAGAATCAGGGCATATTTGTATAAATTAATAATGTGATAAGGAACACAAAAGATTTCAGAATGAATTCTGTGGGGCTTTTTGGAGGAAGTAATTTATTAACTGCAGCTCCCAGTCAGCCACAAAATGAGGGTTAAAAACTGATACTCTGGGCATGCCTGTGGCTCAAAGGAGTAGGGCGCCGGCCCCATATGCCGGAGGTGGTGGGTTCAAAACCAGCCCCGGCCAAAAACTGATACTCTACAGCAAACTGTATTGCCAGATGATTTTGCCCAAGTATAGCTTAATTTTGTAAGTATTCTGAGCACATTTAAGGTAGGCGAGGCTACGATGCTCAGCAGGTTAGCTGTATTAAATTCATTTTCAACTTATGTTCAACTTAATGGGCTTATGAGGACGTAACTCCAACTCCATTGTAAATCAAGGAGTCCCTATATAGAGATTCTCTCTCTCCGTTTGCAGCTTTTGTATTACTAGCTGATCTTGTTTTCTTTGACAGTATTTTCTGTTTGCTCCTTTTCTTCTACTAATCACCTCATAAATGTATTATGATGAAATCTCTAACAGTTTTTTCCTCTATTTAAGTACTCATAGATACCACCAGCAGATTTTCTTTCTTGTTTTCTTTTTTTTTTTTAAGAGACAGAGTCTCACTTTGTCACCTTCGGTAGAGTGCTGTGGCGTCACAGTTCAAAGCAACTTCCTACTCCTGGGCTAGGTGATTCTCTTGCCTTAGCCTCCCAAGTAGTTGGCACTACAGGTGCCCACCATAACACCCGGCTATTTTTTGTTGCAGTTTGGCTGGGGCCAGGTTTGAACCCGCCACCCTTGGTATGTGGGGCTGGCGCCTTACTCACTGAGCCACAGGTGCCCCCCAAGATTACCTTTATGAAGATATCTCCTTTTACATGACAGTGAAAACTTCAGAAGTTCCCATTGCCTCTGAAATAAAAAGTTCAAAATGAAAGCCTTCCCCAATCCAAGAACTATATACTATATACCCAAATCTCTCCTAAAACAACCAAGTTGACAGATGAAACAATACATGATTCAATTCAGTGCAGGCTTTATTAAAGCCATCAGCAAACATCTAGTAATCATTTACTGGAAGGAAAAGTAAAGTCTCTAAAGGTATCAAAGAGACAGTTTTCAGTCAGTACTAAATCTCCAGAGATTATACTAGGGTAAAGGAGAGGCACATGTGGACATACCTAACATTAGAAGATATCTGTCCCATACGCCAGATGGAAACATAGTGTTTGAAGAAGGACTCAAGAAAAGGGCTTACGTAGGGCCTTGATTAACTATATAAATAAATGCATATTTGCTTATGTAGTTTGGTCTTCAACTCAAAACCAGACTAGACAACTGCAAAAAAAAAAAAAAAAAAAAAAGAAGTAGGGCAAAAACTAACAAAAGGAAAAAAAAATAGACACTGTTGGAGAAATCTTGTCCAATTCAACATGTACTGAGCATAATGTGAATAGAAACTATTCTATATGAAATACAAGTAAAGGTCAGAACTTAAAAAAAATTTTTTTTTAGAGACAGAGTCTCACTTTGTCACCCTTGGTAGAGTGTTGTGACGTCACAGCTCACAGCAACCTCCAGCTCTTGGGCTTAGGTGATTCTCTTGCCTCAGCCTCCGGAGGGACTTGCCTCTGGGACTACAGGCACCAAATAGCTGGCATCACAACGCCCGGCTATTTTTTTGTTGCAGTTTGGCCAGGGCCGGGTTTGAACCCACCACCCTCGGTATATGGGGCCAGCGCCCTACCCACTGAGCCACAGGCGCTGCCCAGAACTTAAAATTTTTTTGAGGTAGGGTCTCACTCTGTTGCCTGGGCTAGAGTGCTGTGGTGTCACCATAGCTCAATGCAGCCTCAAACTCCTAGGCTCAAGCAATCATCCTGCCTCAGCCCCCCAGTAGCTAGGACTATAGGAATGTACTACCACGCCTAGATAATTTGTCTCTGTTTTTTGGTAGACATGGGATGTTGCCATGTTGACCAGGCTGGTCTCCAACTCCTTTCCTCAAGCAATCCTCCCATCTAGGCCTCTCAAAATATTAGAATTACAGCTATGAACCACCATGCCTGGCCACTTTTCTTTGCTTTTAAGTTAGCACCTTTTTCAAATAAACAATTGGGGCTGGGCATATAAATAAGCATTCAAAACATTAAATGAATGACAGAATTTCACTACTAGTTAAATAGAAAGGCAGAATAAAAGGGAATTATGGCATAATGGAATTTTAAAATGTACATCAGAGTGGCAGGGTGACGTGGCTTACACCTATAACCCTAGCACTCTCGGAGGCTTTGACCTCCAGAAGTAGGAAGATCAGGAGTTCAAGACCAGCCCGACAAGAGCCAGACTTTGTCTCTACCAAAAATAGAAAAAATTATCTGGGCATGGTGGTGTGTGCCTATAGTCCCAGCTACTTAGGAGACTGAGGCAGAAGAATCACTTGAGCCCAGGAGCTTGAGGTTGTTGTGAGCTGTGATGATGCCACTGCATTCTAGCCCAGATGACAGAACAAGACCCTGTCTCAAAAACAAAAGAAAAAATGTACTTCAGGGCTTCTATACAGTCATGGGCCACATAACGAGACATTTCAGTTAACAAGGGACCACATATTTAACAGTGGTCTGATAAGCTATAGCTCAGCGGCTAGGGCTCTGGACATATACACCAGGGCTGGCAGGTTTGAACCTGGCCCAGGCCTGCCAAATAAGAATGACAGCCACAACAAAAAAATAGCTGGGCACTGTGGCAGGCGCCTGTAATCCTAGCTACTTGGGAGGGTGAGGCAAGAGAATTGCTTAAGCCCAAGAGTTTGGGGCTGCTGTGAGCCGGGACACCACAGCACTCTACCAAGGACATAGTGAAACTCGGTCTCAAAAAAAAAATAAGAATGTAACAGCTGAAAAACTCCTGTCACCTACTGATAATGTAGTCATTATAACACCATAATGTAACACATTATCTTTTCTGTGTTTAAATATGCAAATACTTGGCATTGTGTTATAATTGCCTACAGTATTCAGTAGAGTAACATGCTATACAAGTCTGTAGCCTAGGAGCAATAAGCTATATGATATAACCTAGGTGTGCAGTAGGCTATACCATCTAGATTTTTGTTAAGAACACTATGACATTTAGGGAGAGGGGAGGTGGGAGGGAGATTGGTGTGCTCCCACTTAACGGGAACACAGGATATATAGCATGCCTCTTAGGTGCTGGACACAGCTACAAGAGGGACTCTACCTAACAAATGCAAACATTGTAACCTAGTTTGTACCCTCACATTAACCTGAAGTTAAAAAAAAATACTGTGGGGCAGTGCCTGTGGCTCAAAGGAGTAAAGCACTGGCCCCATATACCAGAGGTGGCGGGTTCAAATCCAGCCCCAGCCAAAAACTGCAAAAAAGAAAACTATGACATTTTTACAACAATGAAATCACCCAATGATGCATTTCTCAGAACATATTCCCATTGTTAAGCAATATATGACTATATCTGGAAATGTAATGAAAGCTATAACGGTATTATTGTATAAGTGTTTAGACAGTTATCATACAGAATTATACCACCCCAGAAGAATACTCTGTTCCTGATTCAATTGGTTCTCCAAATGAAGCCAGAGTGATTTTTTTCAAAGCACAAATCTAACCATGTTACCCATCACTTAAATTCTTCAATGGCCTCCCACTTTTCTTAGAATAGACAAACTCATTAACAGGCATATAAGATCCTACATGGCTTGACCTCTATCTTTCTAGTCTTTTTTATTTAACCCCAGAATCACCAGTGTTTTTTGTTCTCATTTTCCCTGCTATAGTTAATTCCTACCTACCATTCAGGTCTCAGCTTTATTGTCAAGTGTTAGAGCAAAACACCAATTATGGCTACTCACAGAACACTGTACTTCTCTGGAGCACTTAGAATTTTAGTTTAAAATGTGATTATTTAATGTCTACTTCTACCATATACTATAAACTCTATAACAGCAGAGATTTTAGGTTAAAATTTTCCACATTCTATAAAATGTCATTTTAATGGCCTGGCGCCTGTAGCTCAGTGGTTATGGCACCATCCACATACATTGGGACTGGTGGGTTCAAACCTGGCCTTGGCCTGCTAAACAACAATGACAACTACAACAAAAAATAGCTGGACATTGTGGCAGGCTACTTGGGAGGCTAAGGCAAGAGAAACGCTTAAGCCTAGGAGTTGGAGGTTTCTGTGAGCTGTGACGCCACAGCACTCTAGTGAGGGTGACATAGTGAGCTGTCTCAAAAAATAAAATAAAATGTCATTTTAAAAGTTTATGCACACATTCATATATAATTCTAAATAGTTCTAGCCTAAAAGATAAATTTAGGAATGGTAGCACTTAGCCTTCTCACAAGCATTACTATTTTAAGACCTATAAAACATCTATATTTAAACAACAACCTAACTACTCGAAGCTGCCATTTATCTGTAAAATATGGATGAACTTAAAGATATATTGCACATATTAAATGTAAAACATATATAAAGCTCTTAAAAATATATACGGTATAAAAAAGAAAAAGAAAAAATATATATATGGTACATGGTAGTAAATGCTAAATGACCAGTGTTTATGAATTATAATAAGCTCTATTCCTAATTAATTCATATTTCCAAAGTTTATTTCCCCAAACACTTGATTTATGTAATAATACTGAACAATTCTGATGCTCTTTCAAGGTGATTAAAAAGATGCTGAGAGATAAAAGAGATTCAAGAACTGTTACATCTTTTGTATAATTTTTAAAGTAATTATGTCATTCTTACGAGTTTCACCCTTTTATTTACTATATAACTCAGATTTCTTTATAATTTTTAAGATAGATTCAAGCCATAACAAAATGTATTTAAAATATGTAAAAACATAAAATTTATCTTGAAATGCATATTTTATTTCATTAGCCAATGACCATCAATCAAACAAAGGAAAGAATACTAATTTCATGAAGAAGGACAAATCTATGGAGTGGTTTATAGGAAGTGAAGAATGAGATGGCTCAACTAAAGAAACTTGGAATCATTAACAACAAAATATCAAACTAACTGCAAGACAAGTGTCAAAACGGACATTTAAGGGGTTTTACAATGATACACACTTTTTTAGCATTTTTTCAAAATTATATGTAAACATTATACAAATCATAGTAAATAGGTAAAGATACCAATCTAAGAAAGTAGTGATTTGCAATACAAAGTTTTATTTTTAAATTTTCCTATCTTCAAATAATATGTTGTCATCTGGGGTACTTAAGTTGTTGCTTGACCTTCCTCAATTTGACAAGAAAAGTTAATTTAAGAGAAGAAAAAAGGAAGTTCATTACGTTAATTAAAGGGGAAAAAAATACCATTTAATATGGTCTGAAAACATTACTCACCTGTATGACCAGTTTGCCAGTGTATAGATCTAGCAATATAGGGAAATGATCCATATGGAAAATCAAAGTGTGATTCTTCTGTTGCAAAACAAACCATGTACTATAAGCTATGTAAAAAGAGTTTATAATTTGTTCACAGAAACTGTTGGAAATATAAATTACTGTCATACTGTAAATTTTTCTCCTCCATTATTTTTTCTGGCATTTGTTTTAGAACTACTATGCCAGTTATAGAAACAATTTGTCAATGATTATGTGATGAACTAATATATGGTTTTATAACAAAATGGATAACCTCGTATCATAAATCAATGTATCTTCAAAAACTTGTTCATGGCCTAAATAATGTGTACCTACAATAAGGACTTAAACTCAGTTCTTTTTTTTTTTTTTTTTTTATTTTTTTGTAGAGACAGAGTCTCACTGTACCACCCTCGGTAGAGTGCCGTGGCCTCACACAGCTCACAGCAACCTCCAACTCTTGGGCTTAAGCGATTCTCTTGCCTCAGCCTCCCGAGTAGCTGGGACTACAGGCGCCCGCCACAACGCCCGGCTATTTTTTGGTTGCAGTTTGGCCGGGGCCGGGTTTGAACCCACCACCCTCGGTATATGGGGCCGGCGCCTTACCGACTGAGCCACAGGCGCCGCCCTTAAACTCAGTTCTTTAAAGAATTACAGCAGCATCTCAGAAGTTGCTTTTTAGAATATTAGCTATTTGCATACCAGGTCCTATTAAATTCATTCTTTTCAGTAATAATCACTGATCTAAATTAGAAACATTCCTTAGTATATTTAAATTATTTCACAAACCAAGCTTCTTAGGACAAGTGAAATAGAACTGTTATAAGAAGTTCAATTCTTCAAAGGTATCAGTTTTATATAAAAGCAGGAAAAGTTATTATTCTGTCCTTTTTACATTTTAATTTAACAGAATAAATATGACATTTCAATTTCTACAAGAAGAGAAAATTCCTGAGGAATATTTTCGTAACCTATTGGGCAATACACTCAGGAACCCATTCTTCATTTATTGCACATGCATACATAAAGTAAAATTGAAGCTTACCATGATCATCCTCTTGAAACATCTCACCTCAACTCCAATTTTCTTTTGAGAATGTAATTGTAAATCTGTGTTGATTCTAGGTTCTACATTTTGAAGTAAAATTCCATTTTTCTGTTTTGCAAGGCAAACCAATCTCTGACAATGACCTCACTTATTTTTTCACATGAAAGAGCAAGTTCACAGACGTGAATTCCATCTAAAAGTTCAATAACCTGTGGGCGGTACCTGTGGCTCAGTGAGTAGGGCGCCGGCCCCATATGCCGAGGGTGGCGGGTTCAAACCCAGCCCCGGCCAAACTGCAACAAAAAAATAGCCGGGTGTTGTGGCGGGCGCCTGTAGTCCCAGCTGCTCGGGAGGCTGAGGCAAGAGAATCGCGTAAGACCAAGAGTTAGAGGTTGCTGTGAGCCGTGTGACGCCACGGCACTCTACCCGAGGGCGGTACAGTGAGACTCTGTCTCTACAAAAAAATAAATAAATAAAAGTTCAATAACCTGTATGATACTTTCAGAAAGTGAAAAATGTACTTTGCATTTCTACTAAAATAATAACTTTATATTTAAGTTCACTATACTTCCTACCTAAATTTAAATGCTATAGTTAAAGCAGGGGGGAGGGTTGAAAATTCAAGTTAGGGTGCATAAGTTTAACTTCACAGAAAACTAAGTAAAAATATACAGAGACTATAACATTACTGGTCACAGTATACTTTTAAAAATTTTCTTCCAAATTGTCAAAAGAAATATGTATCTTATATTACTATTTATGTAAAGGATGATTTAAACACCAACAAATGTTTTGATACATGTGTCATTTTATAACTGTTTTACAAGATGACATACACCTTTCTCAGTTACAAAAAACATTCTAGGGCAGTGCCTGTGGCTCAAAGGAGTAAGGTACTGGCCCCATATGCCGGAGGTGGTGGGTTCAAACCCAGCCCTGGCCAAAAAAAAAAAAAAAATGCAAAAAACATTCTAGTTTAGTACTTAGGCAAAATAAAAGTGTGTATTTAAAAGTCACATTACAAAGAAAAACAACTCCACTACTCACTTTGATATACAACACATACACACCCTGTTTAAGATTTAGGTATAAAACAGGCAAAGCAATCTGAGGTTTTAACATATCCAAAGCTACCTGTAGAGGAGGAGAAAGGTAACTAGATCAATCTGATTCTGTTTAAATAAGCATCTTTTCTTAATGTGGTGAAATGATACACTTTTGCAAAGCAATTACCCAATTAAAGTATTTCATTTTTTTAGAATACAGTCCTATTAACTATCGTTTTATTCCCAATGGTTATGTTTATTATTATATAATTTGTCATAATACTTGACAATACATAAAATCACAAAGGTGGGGCTGGGCGCGGTGGCTCATGCCTATAATTCTAGCACTCTAGGAGGCCGAGGCAGGTGGATTGCCTGAGCTCACAGGTTTGAGACCAGCCTGAGCTAGAGCAAGACCCTCATCTCTAAAAATAGCCAGACATTGTGGTGGATGCCTATAGTCCCAGCTACTTGGGAGGCTGAGGCAAGGGAATCACTTGAGCCCAAGAGTTTGAGGTTGCTGTGAGCTATGATGCTATACCAAGGATAATGAAGTGAGACTCTGTCTCAAAAAAAAAAAAAAAAAGAAAAGAAAAAAGAATCACAATGGTATGTCTTTCACTTAGCGAAGTTAATACAGAAATTCTTCCTTAGCTATGTATGTGTATATAAATGTAGTAAAGAAAGATTCCTGTATTGTCAGTATTGCCAAGTGCAAAACATGTCATTACAACATAAAAAATTAAAACATTTGCAATAATGTGAGTTTCTATTGCCAAATTTTATAAATTTAATGATTTAGTTACACTTTGGCAATAGAAATTCACATTATTTCAAATATGTTTAAATTTTTCAATTATGTTCAGAGGAAAAGCTCTGAAAATTTAGAGGGTCCTTATGGTGCCCCATGATCGCATTAATGACACAGCTATGATTTAATAATAAAAAAAAAGAAAATTTAGAGGGTCTAAAATGTAAGAAATCATGTCCCTTATTTTCTTTTTATTATTCCTTCAATTCAGAATACAGGGCAATATTCACAAAAGATGCCAAATAAGTACAAAGAATAAACGAATGAAATTTTTCAATAAAAAATTAATTAAAAACAAAAAGTAAACCTGGTCAAACCAGAAAATAAAGCAAAATTTTGTTGGATAACTCCAGAAAGCTTAGAGTTGTTGGCACAACTGTTTACTAAATGACATAGTATTCTATTATTCTATGTTTTTTTTAAAACAGCATTAATGGGTCAAGGGACAACAATCATTATTAATTTATTCACCAGATATTTATTAAGCAATCTCTGCATACCAAGCATTTTGCTAAGTGGTGAGGATATATATGATGGGATTTTATATTCTGTTTCATGGAAATTGACATTCTAATGAAGGGATAGGCATTAATAAAAACCCAACAAATATACAAATACATAGCATAGAGAATGATGGTGACATGAAGAACAGAATTGTAAAGCAGTATAAAAGGTATAGAGAGTGGCAGGGTGGGGACAGGAGGTGCCTTTTTAATTTTTTTGAGACAAGGTCTCACTCTGTTACCCAGGTTAGAGTGCCATGGCATCAGCCTAGCTCAAAGGAACGTCAAAACTCCTGGGTTCAAGCAATCCTCCTGCCTTAGCCTTCCCAGTAGGTGGGACTGCAGATGCCTGTCACAACACTGGCTAATTTTCCTGTCTTTGGTAGAGATGTGATCTCACTCTTGCTCAGGCTGATCTCAAACTCCTGAACTTAAGTGGCCTTCCTACCTAGGCCTCCTAAAGCGCTAGGATTATAGGCAGGAGCCATTGCACCTGGCCAAGAGGTGCCATTGTATACACCGGCTGGTCAGTGAAGAGACCAGCAGAAAATAATTAAGCTTACCAGGTGGAGATTTAGGGAGGAAGTAGGCTGCAGGTGGAGCAAATACGAACACTCTGAGTATAAGGCGGGGCGCAGCAGCTCACGCCTATAATCCTAGCACTCTGGGAAGCAGAGGAGGGTGGATTGCTTGAGTTTACGAGGTTGAGACCAGCCTGAACAAAAGTGAGACCTTGTCTCTACTAAAAATAGAAAAATGAGGCAAGAGGATCACTTGAGCCCAAGAATTGGAGGTTGCTGTGAACTGTGATGCCACAGCACTCTACCCAGGGCAACAGGTTGAGACTGTCTCAAAAAAAAAAAGAAAAAGAAAAATAGTTCTTAGAGTCTAAAGTAGCCACTGTTGCCCCAGCGGAGACAAAGGGGGCAAATGGTAAGTAAGAGATGGGTCTAAACATGAAACTATAAAAATACTAGAAGAGAGTGCAGGGAAAACTCTTAAAGAAATCGGCCTGGGCAAATATTTTATAAGAAGGACCCCCAGGGCAATTGAAGCAGCCTCAAAAATATACTACTGGGACCTGATCAAACTAAAAAGCTTCTGCCCAGCCAAGAACACAGTAAGTACAGCAAGCAGACAGCCCCTAGAATGGGAGAAGATATTTTCAGGTCTGTCTCCGACAAAGGTTTAATAACCAGAATCCACAGAGAACTCAAACATATTAGCAAGAAAAGAACAAGTGTGGGTGTGGCTTGTGGCTCAAGAAGTAGGCTGCCGGCCCCATATACCAGAGGTGGCGGGTTCAAACCCAGCCCCGGCCAAAAACCGCAAAAAAAAAAAAAAAGAAAAGAACAAGTGATCCCATCACAGGCTGGGCAAGGGACTTGAAGAGAAACGTCTCTGAAGAAGACAGGTGCACCGCCTACAGACATATGAAAAAAATGCTCATCATCCTTAATCATCAGAAAAATGCAAATCAAAACTACTTGGAGATATCATCTAACTCCAGTAAGATTAGCCCGTATCACAAAATCCCAAGACCAGAGATGTTGGTGCGGATGTGGAGAAAAGGGAACACTCTACACTGCTGGTGGGAATGCAAATTAATACATGCCTTTTGGAAAGATGTGTGGAGAACACTTAGAGATCTAAAAATAGACCTGCCATTCAATCCTGTAATTCCTCTACTAGGTATATACCCAGAAGACCAAAAATCACATTATAACAAAGATATTTGTACCAGAATGTTTATTGCAGCCCAATTCATAATTGCTAATTCATGGAAAAAGCCCAAGTGTCCATTGATCCACAAATGGATTAATAAATTGTGGTATATGTACACCATGGAATATTATGCAGCCTTAAAGAAAGATGGAGACTTTACCTCTTTCATGTTTACATGGATGGAGCTGGAACATATTCTTCTTAGTAAAGTATCTCAAGAATGGAGGAAAAAGTATCCAATGTACTCAGCCCTACTATGAAACTAACTTATGGCTTTCACATGAAAGCTATAACCCAGTTATAACTAAGAATAGGGGGAAGGGGGAGAGGGAGGGGAGGGAGGGGGGAGGATGGGAGAAGGGAGGGTGATTGGTGGGATTACACCTGTGGTGCATCTTACAAGGGTACATGTGAAACTTAGTAAATGTAGAATATAAATGTCTTAACACAATAACTAAGAAAATGCCAGGAAGGCTATGTTAACCAGTGTGATGAAAATGTGTCAAATGGTCTATAAAACCAGAGTATGGTGCCCCATGATCGCATTAATGTACACAGCTATGATTTAATAATAAAAATAAATAAATAAAATGATTAAGAATGTAAAAAAAAAAAGATGGGTCTAAGGCAGTGGGTGAGGATGGGGGGGGACAAATTATGTAGATTCTTGTAGACCTGAGTTTTATTCAAAGGGAAAAGCCACTGGAAAGAAAGTTTAAAGAATGACAAGACCTTTTCTAAAAATTCCTTTGCCTGTGGTAAACATAAAATTTGTTATTTTAACCATTCTAAGTGTACAATTCACCGGCAGTAAGTATACCTTGACTTATTTTTAAAGTCCATAAGCAGAAAAGACTGAGAATGCAAGGAAAGATAACCATGGCAGTGGCTTACAATAGCAAACAGGAGTGGGGGTGGTATTTCGAAGTTAGAGCTACTTAGAATGTGGATTGGCTGTGAAATGTGAGAAAAAGAAACGACTCAAGGTTGAACCCAATTTTTTTTTTTTTTTTTTTTTGCAGTTTTTGGCCAGGGCTGGATTTAAACCTGTCACCTCCAGTATATGGGGCTGGCGCCCTACTCCTTTGAGCCACAGGCACCGCCCAGAATCCAAAATTTTTTAGCATAAGCCACTGGAAGAATGGAGACATCATCTATGATGAGGAAAGTGATGAACACCATAGGAGCAGCAAGCTTGTGGATAAGGAGACTTCAAGTTTGGACAAGTGTTTAAGGTGTCTATTAATATCCAAGTGGATATTTCAATGACTGAAGCGAAGCATCAACAGATGGACAGATTGTAGTTTTAGCACACTGTTGATTAGGACCAAAATCAGATAACCAAGAAGTCTGCTAATCCTCTTGAATGCTCTGTTCCCAGTTATCAGCATTGCCATTCATCCAGTTACTCAACCCAGAAACTTGGAGTCATCATTTTCTCTTTTATTCCTTTCTTTCTTTGTAAAAGGCTAGTCAAGGAGCTATCACTTTCTGTACTTTGAACTCTCTTTTGAGAATCTGTGGGGTTTTGAAGCTTCCATTAGAATAAAAGTCCCACAGATCTATCTCTCAAGTGTTTCTTAAATTAATCCTATGGACATTACCTTGTTGGAATATTACAATAGCTTTCTGCATAGACCAGTGATTTTTCAACTGGTGTGTGTGCCTCAAAACTTTTTAAAGATCATGAATTAAATTATATTTGAAAGAAGTTCAAAACATGGTAAGTATATTTGTTTTTTGTTTTTTGTAGAGACAGAGTCTCACTTTATCGCCTTCGGTAGAGTGCTGTGGTGTCACACAGCTCACAGCAACCTCCAACTCCTGGGCTTAGGCGATTCTCTTGCCTCAGCCTCCCAAGCAGCTGGGACTACAGGCGACTGCCACAACACCTGACTATTTTTTTTGTTGTTGTTGCAATTTGGCCGGGGGTGGGTTTGAACCCACTACCCTCGGTATATGGGGCCGGTGCCCCATATACCATATCTTTTGTTTTACTCTTTTTTTTTTTTTTTGATCAACATAATTTATGCTGCCAAAGTTTCACTATAGGTCAGTGGTTCTCAACCTTCCTAATGCCGTGATGTATTTTCATTGTTACAAAAGGGTCGTGACCCACGGGTTGAGAACCGCTGCTATAGGTTCAAGTGTGCTGTGAGATAAAAAAAGATTGAAAAACACTATTCTAGATTGAAAGTTCTTTGGAATGTATAATTCATACTTAACACAGTATATGGCAAATGGCAGGTCCTTAATAAAGCTTGTTGAATCAAGAAACAAAAGTGGTTCAGTAATTGAAAAGAAGGTGACAATCCTCCAGCTAGATGATTAAGGGCTATTCCATGCAGTCAATGACTTTGATCTAAACTGTGAAGGGAGAGTAGAGTTTAAATAGGTGGAGAAAAGGGGAAAGGAGGGAAATCTTAATGAAAATCATAACATTTATAATGCTTAGTATGTACCAGGCACTAGTCTATGCACCTTACATGAATTCTCTCATTTAGTCCTCATTCCTGTTTAATCTGTGAGGTAACTGAGGCATGGAAAGATTGGCTTACCCAAGGTCACACTGGCTATTAAAGAGCTCAGCCGTGAATCAGACTAAATGGATTCTAAAACTTATTTCCCTCTAGTCCTTTCCCTTCCTTTTTTTTTCTGAGACAGAATCTCACTCAGTCACCCTCGGTAGAGTACTATGGACTCACAGCTCACAGCAACCTCAGACTCTTGGGCTCAAGAGATCCTCTTGCCTCAGCCTCCCAAGTAGCCTGGACTACAGACAACTGCTATAACACTTGGCTAGTTTTTCTAGTTTTTTAGTAGAGACAAGGTCTTGCTTTGCTCAGGCCGGTCTCGGCCTCCCAGAGTGCTAAGATTACAGGTGTGAGCCACCATGCTCAGCCCTTTCCCTTCCTTTCCTCTCCTCATAGTCACTGTTCTGAAGTTGATAACATTCCTAAATAATTTTATACTTTTATAACATATGTATATAGCTTCAAACAATATATGTTGTGTAGCTGTAAATTTTACACATAGGTGACCGCTCCACATGTTCTTTTCTAATGCTTTTCTCACTAAGCACCATGTCTTGGAGAATTATTGACGCAGATATGGTACATCTATTGTCAGTGTTCCATTATGTCCATTCCCTTCTTATGGCTAGTTAAGCTGTTTCCAAAATTGTTAACAATTTTTTAACTTTTATTGGGTACTGTCTCTTTTTCTCCTCTCCTTGCCTTTGTGGTTTAACACCTTTCTTATTCACTTACAGAAATACAGGCAGGTCACACAAAGGACTAGAGTAGAAAGGAAGATTCTGGATACCAAAAGTCTTTGAATAAGAAACTCTGATTGACTTTTCAGCAGGAGAATCAAAGTACCAGAACTGTATTTTAGGAAGATGAATCTAGAGATGAGGGGAATGGATTAGAAGAGGGGCCACACAGGAGGTGAGACAGCAGCAAGGAGAGGAATTAAGTAGTCAAAGTGAGCAATAATCAATGAAGATAACAGTGACCAGGGGGACACTGTGGGAACGTGAAGTTTATGTTTATATATGCCTTTTGATTTTTGATCAAGCACCTTCAAGTAGTACTCTTATCAATGGACAATTTTTAAGAGACTTTCTTTTTCTTTTTTGAGACAGAGCCTCAAGCTGTCACCCTGGGTAGAGTGCTGTAGCATCATAGCTCACAGCAACCACCAACTCCTAGGCTCAAGCGATTCTCTTGCCTCCACGTCTCAAGTAGCTGGGACTACAGGCGCCCGCCACAACGCCCGGCTATTTTTTGGTTGCAGCCTTCATTGTTTGGCAGGCCTGGGCTGGATTCAAACCCACCAGCTCAGGTGTATGTGGCTGGCGCCTTAGCCACTTGAGCCACAGGTGCCGAGCCTTAAGAGACTTTCTTAAGAATACTCTTCGTGATCTAGTTTTTACTTAGTCTTTCTGTGCTCTAACTTGTTTATGATCACCAGCTACAGTTCTTTGGCCCTAACAGTAGATAACTCTTCTCCCGTAGCTGGAACCCCTCCTTCTCCTATATTCTCTCATACTGAGTATTCATCTGGCACTATTATTCAAGAGAGATTCAACTGGATTAATCTAATAAGAAGTATTCTTTTAGATCAGGGATGATTCAGCAGGTTTCTACAAAGGTTCGACAACATTGTTAAAACCCTTTGTTGTGTTTCATGCTCATCAAGCAAAGTTCTGATGACCAATTGATCTCCCAGGTATCTTTGGCATTCCTATGGATGGCCTAAGTAGAGCCCTTTCCTTCTTATTGAGCTGTAATGTGCAAGAAAAAAAGAACTGTGGTCTCTGTGTACAGTAAGCTGTGCCGCAGTATAGGTGTTATATTACAGATAATAAAAATCATTTTCTTTTTTCTTTCAACTGTGCTTCATTTCTCACCAAAATAATCCAACCTTCTAGCAGCCAATTAAGGAAAGCAAGGAAGACTCCTTACCAAGGCCTCTCAGTCTGTAGTGTCGAGCTATGAACTGTTAAGTGGCGTCACCGAGAATAAGGCAAATTATACTGGAATTCTGAAACTGTGAAGCCAGATATTGCCTCTCTGTCGCACACCACCTTAGGTCACAGCTTAAAATATCCTCTAGTTACCTGCTTTTTACCTTCATACTATTCTGCCTCTTCTCGCTAACTCAACCTCCCACTGTTCCTCCTCCACTCCACTTACTGGAGCTTTGTTTATGATAAATGCCTCTACTGTCAACATCATTCATGAACACACTGACCTTAACTGTCTAAAGTGTCTCTTGCCAACTCCCTCTGCAATGGAGGCTACTTACCCCCCCAAATCTCCCTCTGGCTAGGTTTTGGGCTCAGTATACTCCCAGTGCTGCTTCCCAATTATTCCTTTATCGTGGAAATGCTGAGGATCCTGATGCTCAACTACTGGTCTTTGGTCACTAGCCCACGTTCAGTGACAACTCTGGCAGCTGACTCATAGTCTCTCTTCCCCAAATCCCCCTCATATTAAAGTTAAAGGAAAATATTCTTTGCACGTTTACAGACAGAAATGGTACGAATAAGGAAGATCCTAGCCCATACAAAAGAAGCCTCATCCTTATTTTCCTTGTACTCAAAAGTAGTAACATAAACTTACTGTATCAAATGTTAAAGATTTTATGTCTTTAGATGCTTCTGAAATATACCTATGAATAAAATCCATATTTTTAGGCCACTCTTTTACATGACTTAATTCCCATGAATCAGGCCAGTGTTTGTAATGCTTCTTAGCCAGATCATGGTGGTCTTTTCATATTTCAAGACTTATGACTTATCCTTGTCCTTTTTACTTAAGTAAAAAAAAAAAATTGATATTTCATAGTGTTAATCAGTTCATTAAAAAGTGTCAAAATTTATTTTGCAAACGTATTACATGTATGTGAAAAAATAATTCAAATATAGTAGAACCTCTACTAAGGAGACCCCCCCCAAGGGACAAGCTGATCAACACATGGAGGTGATCAACACATGGAGGTGGTCAACATAAAGAACTAGGTCTACTCCACTGCTATGTAAATGGGATGCATGTCCTCCTGTCTGTGAAAATTAGGTCAACTTGAGGGGTCAACTATGGAGGTTCCACTGTAGTTCAAAGTTAGAAAGGCCCTCCTCCCATCTGTGATCTCCAACTAATCTCCCTTTCTCGAGGCAACCGTATTTCCAGTTATTTACCCTTCCCACGATGGTCACTGCCTGTGCTGGCATGCACGGATCTCTGTATTTAACAAACATTGAGGTGAATCCTACACACAGTCCTGTATCACACTTCTTACTGACCAATGTCATTTCAGCAATTATAGACAACGCTGCATTCTTTTTTTAACTTGCTTTCTTCTGAACAGCTATTATATTCCAGTGTATGTCTATGCCATAATTTTTTTTTCTTTGCAGTTTTTTTGGCCAGGGCTGGGTTTGAACTGGCCACCTCTCGCATATGGGGCCGGCGCCCTACTCCTTTGAGCCACAGGCACTGCCCTGTTTATGCCATAATTTAACCGATTACCTACCAATGAACATTTAGGTTGTTTCTAGTCACGTCATAATACAATAATACTGCAGTGAAAATCCTTGTGCCTACGTCTTTGTACCATGAGCCAGTATATCTCTATAGGGTAAAGTCCTAAAAATAAAATTGCTGGCCCAAGGGGTATTGTCAACTTTTTATTTTGAAAAATATTAACAAACTTTCCTCCAAATACGTAGTACCAATTTATATGTCTGCCAATAATATATTAGAGTGCCTACTTCTCCATACTCTCTCCAACAAAATTATCAAACATCTTAATTTGTGTCAGTCTAAAAAGGGAATGAAGTTTAGGATTGTAGTTTTAACTTGCATTTCTTTTATTATGAATGAGGTTGAACCTTTCGTATTTAAAAAATGTATTTGTACCCTGTGTGTGTCTGAAGAATTTTCAAACTATTTGGTAACACTGTGATTCCAGAGAAGTTACTACAATTTTAACTCAAGGAAATCAACTTTCCACCCACCTCCATCCCAGGTGATCTAAAATCATTTGGAGGTTATCCCAGATTTATCAGTCTATAGTTTATTAATGAAATGCTTTAATTCCAGGGTGTTTTTTGAAACGTAATTCCAGCTACAAGTCATCATGTTCTCAGAGGTAAAAATTAATGTTAATAGCAACATAAGCTAAACAATTAGAACAGGGAATTATGGAGGAAAAAGATATTCATTACATAGGAAAGTGGCAATAATTTATTGATCACTTGTGGTTTGGGATTATTCACTCCATGACACTCTTGCAATTCTATTTTAGACACATAGGCACTTCTCCTTTCTAACAAATTTTCATAAATCCACTTTGTCAAATGAAAGCGTGCATTTGCGAATTTGTCATTGATAAGGAAAAAACTGGCTCAGTGCCTATAGCTCAGCGGCTAAGGTGCCAGCCACATACACCAGAGCTGGTAAGTTGCAACCTAGCCCGGGCCTGCCAAACAACAATGACAACTACAACTGAAAAAAATAGCTGTGCGTTGTGGCGGTTGCCTGCAGTCCTACCTACTTGGGAGGCTGAGGCAAGAGAATCGCTTGAGCCACAGAGTTTGAGGTTTTCAGAAACAAAAACTGGAAATAACAACAAAAAGAGTTTGAGGTTGCTGTGAGCCGTGACGCCACAGCACTTTACCAAGGGTGACAAAGTGACACTCTGTCTCAAAAAAAAAGATAATAAGGAAAAAACAATCTTTAACTATGTACAGAAAAGAGCCAAACAAAAGATTTGAGAAGCCCAGAATGAATTTACTGTCCTCATACAATCTGGATAAAGTTCATATGTGATATATGATGGTATTGGGTCAAAGAACAAAAGGGAGATATAAGCTTAATTTCAGTATATGTCCATTTGTAATTTTTTTACAAAAATCTATACCCAAAGAGTTTACTGTGACTGTTGAGCAATCTATTATCAGGTAGGGAAGGGAACACTGCAAAGTCAGACCAGCCCAAGTGACCTTAACACTCAGAAAAACTAAGTAGTCAAAGGGGGCACTAATCAACTAGGATAAAAATAACAAGAAATAAAAATAGTAGAATCCTAAAAATAATTACTTTTAATGATATACCTGTTGATTTTCGATCAGACACCTGCCCTCTAGCAATACTTTTACCATCTGACAATTTTTAGAGACCTTCTGAAAGACAAGTCTTCATGATCTAACTTTTACGTAATAGTTCTGTATTATGATCAACTTATTTATGAACACCAACTACACTCCTATGGCCCTAACAGGACATAACTCTTCTCCAGCAGCCCCTCCTTCCATATTCTCTCATGCTGAGTATCATCTTGCGCTATTACTCAACAAGAACATGTACACATGTGGACCAAAAGGCAAGCAGAAGAAGGCTCAGAGCAACACTGTTAGTAACACCCAGCTCAAAATTCCATTACCAGTTGAACAGATCAACTGTGATTTATGTATAAAATAGAGTATTAAACAGCAGCAAAAATGAAAATATTGCTGTATGCAATGTCTGACTCTCACAAACATAACAAGAATGATTCCACTTATGTAAGATTCAAAGTAGGCAAAACTAATCAGTGGTGATAAAATTAGAACAGTGATCACCTCTGGGGAAGATCAGGGACTGGGAAGGGACAGAAGGAGGCCTCAGTGGTACAGGAACATTCGCTGCCTTGACCTAACAACTACACAAGTGTGGTCACTATAAAAAAATTCATTGAGGTGTACACTTATGATCTGTATGCTTTTTTTGCAGCTATCTTATGCTCCAATAAAATGATTATTTTTTTAAAAAGTAGAAGCATTACAGAACATGGAGGAAACAAGAGAAAGCAAAGAAAATTGAGGAAGGGATAAAAAGAGAGACTGGAATAAATGTGCAAAATGGAAAGAAAAATAGTTGCTTATATTTGGTTTTGAGGAGAATGTTCTCTATCACAAAGGCGTGTACCCTGTTTTCCCCAAAATAAGACATCCTCCGAAAATAAGACCTACTTAAAGGAAAGATAAGATGTCCCCTGAAAATGACATCTTTGGGAGCACACCTTAAAATAAGACACTGTCTTATTTTCGGGGAAACAGGGCATTTTCCCACATATCTTATCTCTTGTAACTTACTATTATTAACAAGTTGAATGTTTTGTGATTGAGATCCAGCTCACTAAACCCAATCTCTTACCTGCTCTGGATAAAAATAAGCTCATTCCACCAGAGCCTGAGCCAGCTTCCAAAACAGCATCACCTGGATTGCTAATCATCAACAGCACCATATTCATATCCTACGACTGAAACACACTATGGGCGACTCAGTGACTAAGCACCTACTCTTATCTTACATTGTTGAACATGGAGAAAGGAAAGAAAAAAAAGTTAAGACTCTGGCCCTGGGCTCGGCGCTTGTGGCTTAAGCGGCTAAGGCGCCAAACACATACACCTGAGCTGGCAGGTTCAAATCCAGCCTGGGCCCGCCAAACAACAATGATGGCTGCAACCAAGACTCTGGCCCTGTTTACAAAGCATTTATGTTTGTATAACTTTTAATTTTTCCTCGTTTTACTTTCTCTTAGATGTTTTAATTAAAACAAAATTTTCCTTCCAAGCCAACAGACTGCAACAAAGAATTTATATTTTGTTTGATAAGAGAGATTCAAGAAACCGATTAGCAAATAAGGCAGCACTCAAAATAATACTAAAATTATGAACGATACTTAATAGGAACTCAGAGAGAAAGGAGAAGGCAGCAGACTGCCCCAGCTTAAAGACAGAGAGTAGAGAATTTAAGGAAATCGTCATAGGTAGAAATAGCTTTAAATAAAGTCACGGTAGAATAACAGTTTGCCCATGTCAGAGAGATAAGAAGACTTAAATGCCAGTATGAAGCATTTGAAGTTGGCCTGGTAATCAACTAGGGCATGCAGTGAGTAGGGCACCAGCCCCATATGCCGAGGGTGGCGGGTTCAAACCCAGCCCTGGCCAAACTGCAACAAAAAAATAGCCGGGCGTTGTGGCGGGCGCCTGTAGTCCCAGATGCTTGGGAGGCTGAGACAAGAGAATCGCGTAAGCCCAGGAGTTGGAGGTTGCGGTGAGCCGTGTGATGCCACGGCACTCTACTGAGGGCGGTACAGTGAGACTCTGTCTCTACAAAAAAAAAAAAAAAAACAACTGGGCATGTCACTGAGGCAATATAAATGGCATTTTATGAAAATTAATCTGGGGAATACAGGATTTACTAGAGAAAAATTAGAGGCAGGACCAATTAGGAACTTATATTTTAATAATAACTGCATAGGCCAGGCTCACTGTTGTAATCACACAGATTGCGTGAGCTCAGGAATTCCAGACCAGCCTGTGCAAGAACAAGACCCTGTCTCTAATATAGAAAAACTAGCCAGGAGCTGTGGCAGGCATCTATAGTCCCAGCTACTTGGGAGGCTGAGGCAAGAGGATCATTTCAGCCCGGGAGTTTGAGGTTGCTGTGAGCTATGACGCCATGGCACCCTGACCCAGGGCGACAGAGTGAGACTCTGTCTCAATAATATCTGCATAAAATGATGAACTAATTTAGAATTAGGACACTGTACTATGATGAGTAGATCTGAGGACCCATTTGGCAACACTATAACTGAAGAACTGTTTTTGTTAATGAAATAAGAACATCCCACATGACAGTAGAAGAGCTGTTCATCCAAGTTTTACCACATGCCAGGCTTCTCTGACTGTGCAAACTGCTTTCATGCATTATCTTGTTTAATCAGAAATAATTATTCCTGAGTCCTATTGAGAAAAATATCTAAGTCTAGAAAGGCTGTTTGAAAATTTTCCAACTGTAGAAAATGCAATAGTAAAGTGATACTTCATAACTTTGGAAGAGTCTCCCAATAGCCTCAAATTACTTTTGGAAAGAGGCAGGGAAGTGAATGCTAAGGTCCTGCACATGTTAGACTGCAATTGTTAGAATGTATTAATATATAGTGGGATCCAAACTAGAAAACTCATCCCATTGAGACCACCTAAGCTGAAGGGCAGAAAGCAAAAGGTTAAGTGTATTCAATTTGTTTATAACCTGCCACGATTCTGCATCTCAAGTGAGCCATCCAAGAAAAAAAGAACTACAGTCTCTAGCCGCGGTTCTCAACCTGTGGGTCGCGACCCCTTTGTAACAACGAAAATACATGGCGGCATTACAAGTTTGAGAACCACTGCTCTAGACTATTACACTGAGATGACTACCCAAGCTGCCTCCCACCGCTCTGTGAAGTTGTTTGTGCTCCCTTCCTATCTCTACTTCGCGGTGCTGACACATAAAGGGTATGTGTCCATCTAAAAGACTAATAAACATTTGTGAATGAAACTGTTTGACTAATACATTTTAAAAATTTGTGTGTATGTCATTTGGTCCAAGCCTTAGTCCAGCATTTCAGAAAATACATTTTGGCTTCTACCCAAACTATACTTGTTAAATATTTACTTTTGCAATCAAATCTGTATTTAGTTTACAATTTTATTGTGACTGGACAGAAAGGATCCCAGAAATCTCCTCCTTTTTAAATTTTCACAATCAGTTTTTCCAGAAAAAAAAAGGATACTAATAATAACAATTTATCAGATTTGCTGCTTATTGGAAACTCTGAAAGGTTTGGGTATTGGGGGAACGTTGAAATGAATGCCAACAGTCTCAACTAACATTTGGCATAGTGTGTAATGGTGAACAGTGTCGCCTAAGGAGTTCAACATAGGTTCTAATACTGACTTTTCCACTTACTTCCTCACAGTATCACATTGGACAAATTACTTAACCTCTGATTTCTCACTTTTGTAACGGGGATAGTCCTAGATCTTTGCAAGGAAGGCTCTTCCTTATTTAGGTTTCCTATCAAATGTACTTCCTAGGAGACCTTATGTAATCACCTCGCATAAAGTATTCTCCATTCCCCCTCAACCCAACACAATGCCATTTTTAAATTGTTAATCTATTTGTCTTTGTAGCACTTAGCACTGCCTGAAATGACTGAATTCTTTCATTTACTTTTCTTTGTCACATGTCCTAGAATACAAGGCTTAAGCTGAGAGCAAGGGCTATCATTCAACACTGAACCTTCAACACTATACCTCCATAAAAAAGTGCCTTGTGGGTGGTGCCTGTGGCTCAGTGAGTGGGGTGCTGGCCCCGTGTACTGAGGGTGGTGGGTTTGAGCCCAACCCCGGCCAAACTGCAACAATAAAAAAATTAAAAAAAAAAAACTTAATTAAAAAGTGCCTTGAATATAAAAGGTAGTCGATTATTTGCTGAATAAATAATAAATATATTGTCACTTGGGGAAACAAGTTGTGTTACAAAAGAAAATTCTACTCAAGGGCTGGAACCGTAAGGGTTGAAATAAACCCCCTGGGAATGCATGATGAGAATATGATTGAAACTAGGCACTAGGCAATTACATAGAATATTCATTTGATGTTTTAGTGTTAGTGACATTTAATGTTAGCTGGTTCTTTTTTTTTTGTTTGTTTGTTTTTGGCCGGGGCTAGGTTTGAACCTGCCACCTCTGGCATATGGGACCGGCACCCTACTCCTTGAGCCACAGGTGCCACCAATGTTAGCTGTTTTAATACTAAACTTTATTTTTTTCCTAAAGGGAAAAGCATAGTAATATATACATTATTGATAAAATATACCTCTAGTAACACACCTTATTAAATGATCAAATTTTCTTTCTTTTTTGAGACAGTCTCACTCTGCCACCCTCGGTACAGTGCTGTGGCATCACAGTTCACAGCAACCTCAAACTCTAGCAGGGGTCCTCAAACTACGGCCCACGGGCCACATGAGGTGGTGTGATTGTATTTGTTCCTGTTTTGTTTTTTTACTTCAAAATAAGATATGTGCAGTGTGCATAGGAATTTGTTCATAGTTTTTTTTCTTTAAACTATAGTCCAGCCCTCCAACAGTCTGAGGGACAGTGAACTGGCCCCTGTTTAAAGTTTGAGGACCTCTTCAAGGCTTAAGCTATTCTCTTGCCTCAGCCTTTCAAGTAGCTGGGTCTACAGGTGCCCACCACAACACCGGGCTATTTTTTTTTGCAGTTGTTTAGCTGGTCTGGGCTGGGTTCGAACCCACCAGCCTCGGTGTATGTGGTTAGCGCTATAACCACTGTGCCACAGGCGCAGAGCCTAAACGATCAAATTTTGACCATGACAGTACTACAAAATTGTCCTCAAAAGTTCAACATTCCAGCTTGGCACCGTGGTTACTGATGCCAGCCACATACACCAAAGGTGGCAGGTTCCAACCTGGCCCAGGCCAGTTTAAACAACTACAACAACAAAAAAGTTCAACATTCCCTTGAATGCTGCTGAACTTGCAAACTGATGAGTAATGGGGCACAAATATATGCACTTATTTTGTGCATTCTAATAATAAGTTGTCATTGTCTTCATTTTACAGGTAGGGAAACAAGACTCCAAAATTAAAATTAAATCTGGCGGTTTGCTCAAAAAATTAGCAATTGCAATTTGTCAGTTTTCATCAAATATGTAAAAATCGTTATCTACTGGTTTTCTAAGAAAACTGCTGAGTACGTTAAAAAAGAGAGACGGCGGCTCACTCCTGTAATCCTAGCTCTCTGGGAGACCAGGGCGATTGGATTGCTTGAGCTCAGGAGTTCAAGACCAGCCTAAACAAGAGAGACCCCGTTTCTACTAAAAATGGAAAAATTAGCCACGAGTTATGGCGGGCACCTGTAATCCTAGCTACTTCGGAGGATGAGGCAAGAGGATCTCTTGAGCCCAAGAGTTTGAAAATGCTGTGAGCTATGATGCGACAGCTCTCTACCCAAGTGGAGGAGTGAGACTATTTAGAGAAAGAGAGAGGGAGGGGGGTGCTTTGAGTACAACATTTACCAGACTTGTAGCACTGCATCTGTCTTTGCTCTTCCTGGACCCTATACACACCTAATCCCCATCGCATTACCTTTGGGTATGTTACGCCAGGCCCTCTTTTCATCAATAATACATAGTCCTCCAATGTCGGCCTTCTCAGCACCAAGTGCTTACCGAAGGAACTCAGCATCTGGCTGGGGAACTTCCCCCACGATCTTGCTGAACCGGACTGCCCCCCAGCTAGCTACTATTTTAAGTGTCTGGAATTGCTCGACCTATATAATTTTTTAAATTTGTGTCTCTTCCCAGCCTCAGCTAAAATCAACTGCCCAGCCTGAAAGGGTCCTTCTCTGGAAAGTGAGCAGCAAGGGCAGGGGTGAAGCTCTTCGACCTCGGTCACGGACTGGGCCAGGGCAGGCAGCAAGGGACCACCGGATCCCCGGTGCGCCGTTTTAGACTAGCCCTGGTCTCCGCTCCAGTCCTTGAACTCTTGAGAAGGTGACTCTTCCCGCGGCGTAGGCAGTCTCAGGAGTTCCAGTGACGAAAGACATCTGGTCCCTGGGCCCGGGATGCGTAGAGAGAGAGATGGCGAAGACTCTGTTTCTGTGACTTTGCGTGGTGCCTCCTCACACGTTCTCCATACCGCGCGTCTCGAGGCGAGGATGTGCAACAGAGCGACCCGGCTTTATCCAAGAGCACACACCCAAGGCCGGGCAGGAAAGAATTGGTCCCGACTCCTAACCGCCTCCGGAAGCGCAGCAACTGGGGCAGAGAGGGCCGCGGCGCACCCCGCCAGGATGGCGTCCCGCGCAGGCGCCGTCGCAGGCAAGTGACGTAAGGCGAGGCGAGGAGAGGGCCCTTCCCCCAGTTCTGGGATGCTGGGGTAGTAACTGTCGCAGGAGTGATCGCCTGGAGCGTTGGGGTTCATTTTTCCCTTTCGAATGTGGGCAAAGCAAAGAATTTACTGCTGACAAATTTCCGCCAGCCTCACCTGGGACCAAGAGGATTAAGGACAAAACTTGCCAAAGCAAAGTCACCCTTTCACTCCCAAGATGCATAAGTAAAATCAGCCCTGAGATGCATTTGACAGCATGAGACCTGCCACCCACTGAGTGGCTCCGCTGACCTCATCTTGCTCTGGGCCTCAGCAAGTCCCTTTTGGCAGGGCTGTGACTCCCTGCCTGCCTCCATCCCCAGGCCCAAAGAGAGTCCAGATGTCAATTAAACTGAATAACCACCCTGGGTTTATGTAACAGATTTTTTTCAACAATTAAAACGTAACAGTTCACTGTTTTGCCCTTCCCAAAACTTTAAATAAAAGTGTCTTAAAATAGAAAAAGATATCTTTGGAGTCCAAAGTTGAAGTTTATCCCTAGCTTAGTTGCTTAATATTAGTTTATTTGGCATAAGTTTATGGGGGGGGAGTGTCTCGCAATATCAGGGACGTTAAATACTTACTTAAATTTTCAACACCTCTGTGTTAGAAATAAGTATTCCCGTTTTACTCATAAGGAAACTGACCCAGGATAATCATGATTTGGGCAAGATCCCATAGTTAACAAGTGGCATGCCACAGTTTCCTGTCTAGGTTTATCTGGCTTAACAAGCCATGCTCTTTGTACTGAAACGCCTTTTTAAAAGACTGGTCGGGGGCAGCGCCTGTGGCTCAAAGGAGTAGGGCGCCGACCCCATCCCATATGCCAGAGGTAGCGGGTTCAAACCCAACCCCGGCCAAAAACTGCAAAAAAAAAAAAGACTGGTCGGCAGTAGAATTGAACTTAAAGTCGAAGTATGTTCAAAGGGCTATAAATTCGGTGTAAATTTGATAAATACTGTTACTACTAATTTATAAGATAATACTTCCTTTTTTTTAATTTTTTTTGAGACAGTCTCATTTTGTCGCCCTTGGTAGATTGCTGGGGCGTCGTAGTTCACAGCAACTTCAAAATAATTGGGCTCAAGCAATTCTCTTGCCTCAGCCTCCCAAGTAGCTGGTGCTACCGCCACAACGCCAGGCTATTTTTAGAAATGGGGTCTTTTAGGCTGGTCTCAAACTTCTAAGCTCAGGCAATCCACCCACTTTGGCTTTCCAGAGTGCTAGAATTATAAGGCATGAGCCACCCCGCCCACCCAATACTTTCTAATCTATACTTTTTAGGACATCAGCCACCGTAAACTCCATCAACAGAATTTCTCTATTTTAATCCTAAAAGTGAATAAAGAAACTGCTTTCCTCCCCACCCCACCCTCCAAAAGTGCATGTCTCACTTTTGGTTTGGTGATTTATTTATTTTTTATTTTTTGAGACAGTGTCTTACTCTGTACCCTGGGTCCAGTGCTGTGGTGTCATAGTTCTAAGCAACCTCAAACTCTTGGGCTCAAGAGATCCTCTTGGGCTTAAGAGATCTTCTTGCTTCAGTCTCTCAAGTAGCCGGGACTACAGGCGCAGGCCACAATGCCTGGCTAGTTTTCCTATTTTTAGTAGAGATGGGGTCTAGGTTTGCTCAGGTTGGTCTCAAACTCTTGAACCCAAGCAACCCACCTACCTTGGCCTCCCAGAGTGCTAACATTACAGATGAGCTACCATGCCGGGCCTTGGTTTGGTGTTTTAAAATGTTCTTATGACTACCACCTGTAATCTGAGCACTTTAAGGGGCAGAGGTCAAAAGATAGCTTGAAGCCATGAGTTCCAGTGAGACCCATCTCTACAAATATATATATATTTAATTTTCTGGGTGAGGTGACTGGCGCCTGTAGTCCCAGGTATTTGGGAGGCTAAAGCAGGGATTGCTTGAGCCCAGGAGTTTGAGGTTGCTGTGAGCTGTGATCAGGCCAATGCACTCCAGCCTGGGTGACAGAAAGAAACCTCATTTCTAAAAAGAGAACCCTCCCCCTCCAAAACAAAAAGCAGTTCTAATGGCCAATCTTTCTCATAATCAAGGGACTTTTCTCACTCGTTTTTCTCGTGGTAGGCTTCCTTAGAGAAAAAGTCATTTTTTGGATATTAGGTTCTTAGAATTAAGGAAATTATCATCACCAAACATAGGTCTGAGTTGGAACCTCCTCAGTTCTAAGCTCTATGATTTTGTCTTAATTAACTTTTCTTTATTTTTATTTAAGAATATTAGGGGGTGGCTCAGTGCCTGTAGCACAGTGGTTACGGCATCAGCCACATACACTGAGTCTGGCGGGTTCAAACCCAGCCCAGGCCTGCTAAACAACCATGACAACTGCAACAAAAATAGCCGGGCATGTGGTGGGCGCCTGTAGTCCCAGCTACTTGGGAGGCTGGGGCAAGAGAATCACTTGAGCCTAAGAGTTTGAGGTTGCTGTGAGCTGTGATGCTACAGCACTCTACCGAGAGTGACATAGTGAGACTCTGTCTCAAAAAAAAAAAAGAAAGAAAGAAAGAAAGAAAAAGAAATAAACATTTTTTTTTTTTTTTTGTAGAGACAGAGTCTCACTGTACCGCCCTCGGGTAGAGTGCCATGACATCACACGGCTCACAGCAACCTCTAACTCTTGGGCTTAAGCGATTCTCTTGCCTCAGCCTCCCAAGTAGCTGGGACTACAGGCGCCCGCCACAACGCCCGGCTATTTGCAGTTTGACCGGGGCTGGGTTTGAACGTGCCACCCTCAGCATATGGGGCCGGCACCCTACTCACTGAGCCACAGGCACCGCCCAGAAATAAACATTTCTTAAAAAAAAAAAAATATTATGGGGTACAGATGTTTTGTTTACATGACTTGCTTTTGTATAGTTTGAGTCAGAGTTATAACGTGCTCCTCACTCGATCATACTTCAGTGCATATTTGCCCTTTCCTTCCTGCTCACTCCCACCTGCTTGCTTTCCATTGAGTTTTACTACCAAATGTGCACATTAGTTAGTTCCAATTTTCTTTCCAAATTAACAAGAGGGCACAAATGTTTAGGTTACATTGTTTTCATTTCTAAGGTAAAGTTCAAGTTGTAGTTGGGTCCTTCACCAAGGGGAGATTAGTTTCACTGTGAGAGTACAGATGGTGTTTGTTTTTCCATTCTTGTGAAACTTCACTTAGAAGAACAGTCTTCAGTTCCCCCCAGATTGTTACAAAAGGTATTAGTTCACCATTTTGGGGGTGAGTAGTATTCATCATATACATATACAACATTTTATGAATCCATTCATGTGTCAATGGGCACTTGGGTTGGTTCCACATCTTTGCAATTGTGAACTGTGCTGAAATAAACATTTGAGTGTGCATGTCTTTTTGACAAAATGACTCTTTTTCCTTTGGGTATATACCCAATAGTGAGATTTCTGGATCAAATGGTAGGTCTAATTTAGTTCTCTGAGGTATGTTCATAAGACTTTCCATAGAGGTTGTCCTACAGTCTCACCAACAGTGGAAAAGTGTTCCTTTTTCTCCACATCCATACCAGCATCTGTTGTTTTGGGATTTTTTTTTACAGAGTCTCACTTTGGGGCCCTCAGTAGAGTGCTGTGGCATCATAGCTCACAGCAACCTCCAATTCTTGGGCTTAAGCAATTCTCTTGCCTCAGCCTCCCAAGTAGCTGGGACTACAGGAGCCTGCCACAATGCCCGGCTTTTTTTTTTTTTTTTTTGTAGAGACGGGATCTCACTCTGGCTCAGGCTGGTTTTGAACCTCTGAGCTCAGGGCAATCCATCAGCCTCAGATTCCCAGAGTGCTAGAATTAAAGGTGTGAGTGACCATGCCTGGCCATTTTGGGATTTTTTTTGACAAAAGCCATTCTCACTAGAGTTAGGTAATACCTCATTGTGGTTTTGATTTGCATTTCCCTGATGATTAGAGACATTGAGCATTTTTTCATATGTTTATTGGCCATTTATCTTCTTTTGAAAAGCTTCTGTTCATGTCTTTTGACCCCTTTTTATGAGGTTGTTTGATTTTTTTCTTGCTGATTTGTGTGAGTTCTTTATACATTCTGGTTATCAACCCTTTATTGGATGTATAGCTTGCTTATATTTTCTCCTATTCCACGGGTTGTTTATTGTATCCTTGGCTGGGTGAAAGCTTTTTAATTCAATCAGGTTCCATTTGTTAATTTTTTTGTTGCCGTGATTGCCTTTGCAGTCTCCTTCATAAATTCTTTGCCTAGGCTGATGTTTCTAAGAGTTTTTCCAACATTTTCTTCTAGAAGTCTTATAGTTTCATGCAATAGTGTTAAGTCTGTTGTCCACCTTGAATGGACACTTTTGTGAGTGGTGAGAGATGAGGATCCTGTTTCAATCTTCTGCATGTGGCTATCCAATTTTCCCAGCACCATTTATTGAATAGAAATTTGTTTCCCCATATATGTTATTGTCTGCTTTGTCAAAGATCAGATGGCAACACGAGGATGGTTTTATGTGTGGGTTTTCTGTTCTGGTCCATTGGTCTATGTCTCTTATGTTGTACCAGTACCATGCTGTTTTGGTCACTATAGCTTTATAGTATAGTTTGAAGTCTGGTAAAGTGATGCCTCTCTATTTGTCATTTTTTCTTAAGGTTGCTTTGTCTATTTGGGCTCTTTTCTGGTTCCATACAAAGCATAGAATTATTTTTTTCTAGATCTGTGAAAAATTATGTTGGCACGTTAATAGGGATTGCATTGAACCTGTAGATTACTTTGGGTAGTATAGACATTTTATCAATGTTGAATCTGCCAACCCATGAGCATAATAAATTTTTCCATTTGTTTACATCCTCTGCGATTTCCTCCTTCAATAACTCATAGTTCTCCCTATAGTCTTTTGCCTTGTTAAATAATTTCTAGGTATTTTATTTGCTTTGTTGCTATACTGAAAGATATTGAGTCTTTGATTTCATTCTCAGCTTGACTGTTGTTGGTATGTAGGAATGCTCCTCATTTGTGTATATTGATTTTATATCCTGAGATTTTGCTGAATTTATTTATCAATTCCAGGAATCTCTTGGCAGAATCTTTGAGATTTTCTAGATATAAGATCATACTGTCAGCAAAGAGTAGTAGTTTGGCCTCTTTGGTCTCCATTTGGATACCTTGATTTCCTTCTGTCTGATTGCTCTGGTAGGACTTCCAGCTCTATGTTGGATAGAAGTGGTAACAGGGAGCAACATTGTCTAGTTCCAGATCTAAGTGGACGTTGGCTGTGGGTTTGTCAGATGCCTTTTATAATTTCAAGATATGTTTCATCTATGCCTATTTTGTTAAGAATTCTTATCATAGGGTTGGCACCTATAACAGTGGTTACAAGGCCAGCCATGTACATCAAGGTTGGTGGGTTTGAACACGGCCTGGGCCAGCTAAACAACTGCAACAAAAAAATAGCCAGGTGTTGTGGTGGGCGCCTGTAGTCACAGCTACTTGGGAGGCTGAGGCAAGAGAATCAGTTAAGCCCAAGAGTTTGAGGTTGCTGTGAGCTGTGATGCCACAGCACTCTACCCAGGGCAACATAGTGAGACTCTGTCTCAAAAAAAAAGAATTCTCTTCATAAAAGGGTGCTGAATTTTGTCAAATGTTGTATCTGCATCTATTGAGATGATCATCTGGTCTTTGTTTTTGTTTTTGTTTTGAGACAGAACCTCAAGCTGTCGCCCTGGGTAGAGTGATGTGGCATCACAGCTCACAGCAACCTCCAACTCTCGGGCTTAAGCCATTCTCTTCCCTCAGCCTCCCAAGTAGCTGGGACTACAGGCACCTGCCACAATACCCGGCTATTTTTTGGTTATAGTTGTCATTGTTGTTTGGTAGGCCTGGGCTGGATTCAAACCAGCCAGCTTTGGTGTATGTGGCTGGCGCCTTAGCTGCTTGAGCTACAGGTGCTGAGCCCTGGTCTTTGTTTTTGATTTTGTTTATGTGTTAAATCATATTTATAGATTTGCATACATTGAACTATCCTTGCATTCTTGGGATAAAGCCCACTTGGTCGCAGTGGATTATGTTTTTCATGTGCTGCTGAATTCGGTTTGCTAGAATTTTATTGAGAATATTTGTGTCTCTATTCATAAGGGATATTGGTCTGTAGTTTTCTTTCTTTCTTTCTTTCTTTCTTTCTTTCTTTCTTTCTTTCTTTCTTTCTTTCTTTCTTTCTTTCTTTTTTTCTTTCTTTTCTTTCTTTTCTTTCTTTCTTTTCTTTCTTTCTACAGAGTCTCACTTTGTCACCTTCGGTGGAGTGCCATAGCATCATAGCTCACAGCAACCTCCAACTCCTGGGCTTAGGTGATTCTCTTGCCACAGCCTCCCAAGTAGCTGGGATTACAGGTACCCGCCACAACACCTGGCTATTTTTTGTTATAGTTTAGCTGGGGCTGGGTTTGAATCTGCCACCCTCGGTATATGGGGCCAGCACCCTACTTACTGAGCCACAGGTATTGCCCTATAGTTTTCTTTTTTTGTTGTGTCCTTTCCTGGCTTTGGTATCAAGGTGATATTGGCTTCATAGAATGAGTTGTGGGGTGATTTCTTCCTTCTTGATGTTATGAAGTAATTTCTATAGTATAGGTACCAATTCCTCTTTGTAGGTCTGGTAAAATTTGGCCATGGAACCATCTAGTTTTGTTGGAAGGTTTTCTATTACTGCTTTAATTTTCTTACTTGACATTAGTCTGTTTAGGAGTTCTGTTTCTTCCTGATTGAGCCTAGGGAGATTGTATATTTCCAAGAATTTGTCCATTTCCTTGACCTTTTCCATTTTAGGTACATAGAGGTTTTTATATATTCAGAGATGATGTTTTGTATTTCTGTGAAATCATTTGTAATATCTCCTTTTTCATGTCTGATTGAGCTTAATAGGGTCCTTTCTTTTCTGTTTTTGGTTAATCTAGCAAGGGGTCTGTCAATGTGGTTTATCTTTCAAAGAACCAACTTTTTCAAGAATCTTCTGTGTAATTCTATTGTTATCTATTTCACTTAGTTCTGCTCTGACCTTAGTTCTTTCTCTTATCCTGCTTGGTTTGGGTTTGGTTTGCTCTTTCTTTTCTAATTCCTCGAGATGATTCTTTATATTGTTGATTTGTGATCTTCTGGAGTTTTTAAAATGTGGGCATGTAAGACAATAAATTTTCCTTTTAGGACTGCTTTTGCTAAATCCTACATATTTTAATAATTTGTGTCCCTTTTGTCATTTTAAGAACCTTATGATTTCTATCTTTATTTCCTTCTCGATCCAATAATGTTCCACAGGAGATTGTTACTTTCCATCACCTTGTGTAGAATTTTGAGTTTCTGTTGGAGTTGAGTTTTAAATTTTATTCCATTGTGTTCTGAGAAGATATGTGATATAATTTCTGTTTTTTTGAGACATGTTTTGTGACCTAACAGGTGATCAATCTTGGAGAATGTTCTGTGTGCTGATGAGAAGAATGTATATGTACATTCAGTAGTTTAGGGGGTAGTTCTGTGAATATCTGTTTGGCCCATTTGCTCTAGAATTTCATTTAAATCCCATGTTTCTTTATTTATTTTCTGTTTGGAAGATCTGTTGAGTGCTATCAGTGGAGTGTTGAAGTCCACAGCTATTATGATATTGCTGTTTATCACTTTGTTTACATCCAGTAGTTAGCTTTATAAATCTGGGTTTACCTGTATTAGGTGCATATTTAGAATTGCTATTTCTTCTTGATGAATTGTTCCCTGTACCATTACAAAATGACCATCTTTGTTTTTCTTAACTTTTTTTGTTTGGAAGTCTATGTTATCTCATTTGAGAATGGCTACACCAGCTTTTGATTTGCATTTACATGGAATATTGTTTTGTGTCTCTTCACCTTGAGTCTGAATGAGTCCTTGTGGCTTAGATGAATTCCCTGAAGAGAGCAGATACTTAGCTTATATATTTTTTATCCATTCAGCCAGCTTATGTCCTGTAAGAGGAGAATTTAATCCATTCACATTTATGGAAAGAATTGATAAGTGGGGGTGGATTTCTGTTCATCATGTTGAGTAGAAGTTCACTGCTTTGTTTTACCTCTTGAACTTTGTGGTATCTGGGCTCTGAACGTTAGCATTAGGATGGTTTTACAATGGTGGACATCTATTTGCTAATCAGTGTATAATGCAGATCTGTGTACTTCTGCAGAGTAGGTCTCATCTTGGCAAATTCCTACTTTATTGTCTCTTAAATATTATTAGATGATACGTAACTGTTATTTCGAAAAACCAGGAATTGGAAAAAAAGGTGTATTGACAAAATTTACATTTAATTTTTGAGAACAACTATAAACAGAAAAGGACTTTTTTGTGTGTGTGTGATTCTTTAGTCAGCATCAGAAGTGGCATCCTTTTCTTTCTTTTTTTTTTTTGTGGTTTTTGGCCGGGGCTAGGTTTGAACCTGCCACCTCCGGCATATGGGACCGGCGCCCTACTCCTTGAGCCACAGGCACTGCCTGGCATCCTTTTCTTTTTATTGTTTGAATACACAATGTTAGAAATATTTTGTCCTACATACATCTAATTGAGCGCATTAGTATATTTTGATAAATACAATTATTCATTATCTTCCAGAGCACTTAAATTCTCCAAAAAAATTAAAAATCATTGTGTTTGCTTTTCTGGGTATTCTTTTCCTTTCCTCTGTCTTCCCTATGAAGTTGTCAGTCTGCATGCTGAAACTATTCTCTTAATTTATGAGATACTATCAACTTATGATGTTTCATTATGTGATAAGGCCAAGAAAGACACTGTCACTGTTGTCTTATGATATTTAGTCAAGCAATTACTTTAAAGTCCAAATAGTTAACATTGTAAAATCTCTAGCCAAGCTAGACACTGTTATAGTTCCACAGATGTACTCCTCTAGCTCCTTGTACATGTTCCTTCACTCGATTTTGTATGACTTTCCCTTGTCCTTCAAGTATCAATGTCACATTACCACCAGAATGGTGGCTTGTATTGATTCCAGAAGATGTGGAGTAGGGCCTCCCTTTGTGTTCCCAGTGGGCCCTTCAGTCCTATCATGACACATGTCATACTATATAGAAATTTCTATTTATTTACCTTTTTTCTTTTTCTTTCTTTTCTTTTTTTTTTTTTTTTTTACAGTTTAATGTATTTTAATAGCAAACTTACAGGAATAGCACAGAAGACAGACAACATTAAAAATATGTACTTGCATGTAGGACAACTCAATTAGAAAAGTATAGTGAATGGATGGAATCTACTGTATATAAAAATGCTACAAACACCATTTAGTTGCTGTCAATAAGAAATTTACTTGTTTAAAAAAAATCCAAATGCTGGCATTGTCCAGAAAAATTGAACAGGTTTATTTATGATTGTTATAAAGTTGAACTGCTGAAATTTGTTACTGAAACATTTTGACTCGCATTAATGCTGCACATCCCCGCATTTTATATAAAAATTCACACACAAATGAAAATGGAAAAACTGCCAATACCCTGTTTTTCCAGTCACAATCATATAATTATCTTTTGATCCCAAGGGGGAAAAAAATCTAACGTTCAGAACTACCAGTAAGAGGAAGAAGAGAATTGTTTTTTTAATAATGAAATGTTTTCCCATCAAAGTGGACTCTTAAGCACATTCTCCACGTATGCGGCGTGCTATCTGGATGTCTTGGCATAATTGTTACACGTTTGGCATGGATAGCACACAGGTTGGTGTCTTCTAAAAGGCCAACCAGATAGGCCTCACTTGCCTCCTGCAAAGCACCAATAGCTGCGCTCTGGAAGCGCAGATCTGTCTTAAAGTCCTGAGCAATTTCTCGCACCCGCTGGAAAGGAAGTTTGCGAATCAGAAGTTCAGTGGATTTTTGAAAACGTCTTATTTCACGGAATGCCACAGTACCAGGCCTGTAGCGATGAGGTTTCTTCACCCCTCCAGTAGAGGGCGCACTCTTGCGCGCGGCTTTCGTAGCCAGTGGCTTCCTGGGTGCTTTATCAGACTGGCAGTCTGCTTTGTAGGAGCCATGGTATTAAGACCTCCTTATTTACACCCCCCTCCTTCGGCTGGAGCTCCGAGAGCTAGAGGCGGCGCTGGCGTTAGACAGCAATGGCGGCTGAACGGTGGCGGCTGCGAACACAGTTCACCTTTTTTCTTTTTGACACAATCTTACTTTGTTGCTCAGGCTGGAGTGCAGTGGCATTAGCTGAGACTACAGGTTAGTTATTTTCGTTGCTGTTGTTTGAAGTGGGGTCTCACTGCATTGCCCAGACGGGTCTCTAACTCCCGGACTTTAACAGTCCTCCCACTTTGACTTCCCAAAACACCGTGAGCCTGCGGTGTGAGCCTACTACCCTCAGCCTTATTTACCATTTAGAGGATGTAATTGTTGAGGAGAGGACTATGCCTTGTCCATCATTATAATTCTAGCGCCTGTCATAGTGCCAGGCATGCAGGATTCCCTCAATAAACATTTGTTGAGCTTTGCGCAGTGGCAGTATCGTAGCCAATGAGGTTTATCTGAGGCGCGATTATTGCTAATTGAAAACCTTTCCCAATAAACATTTGTTGAATAAATGAGCAAAGAAAGTAGAAAATGAGAAAACCAGCAGTGCTGATATATATATATTTTTTAATTAGCCAGGTGGTGTGTGCTCTTGTGGTCTTAGCTACTCAGGAAGGATCATGTGAGTCTAGGAATTGAAGGCTGCAGTGAGCTATGATTTGCACACCCTGGATGACAGAGTGAGACCTTGTCCTTTAAAATATCCTATTTAGAGATAAAGTAGCTGAAGCAGTGTTCATTTTTGAACACTGCTTAAAAACAATTCAATATAAAATAGACTTATTTACTTTTTTTCTAATTTTATTTTATTTTTAGAGCCAGAGGACTCGCTCTAGTGCCCCATTAGAATGCAATGGTGTGATCATAGCTCTCTGTAACCTTTAACTCCTGGGCTCAAATGATCTTTCTGTCTCTGCCTCCTGAGTAGTGGGGACTATAGACCATGCCACCCCACCCAGCTACATTTTTAATTTTTTTTTTTTTTGAGACAGAGTCTCACTGTATTACCCTAGGTAGAGTCCCATGGAGGCACAGCTCACAGCAACCTCAAATTCCTGGGTTTAAGCTATTCTCTTGCCTCAGTGTCCCCAGGAGCTGGGACTACAAGCGTCCGCCACAAGGCTTAGCTATTTTTTGGTTGCAGTTGTCATTGTTATTTAGCAGGCCCAAGGCCAGGTTCGAACCCTCCAGCCTTGGTGTATGTGGCCGGTGCCCTACTCACTGATACATTTTTATTTTATTTTTTTTAGAGACAGAGTCTCACTTTATCACCCTCAGTGGAGTACTGTGGTGTCACAGCTCACAGTAACCTCCAGCTCTTGGGTGTAGGCAATTCTCTTGCCTCAGCCTCCCGAGTACCTGGACTACAGGCACCTGCCACAACGCCCAGCTATTTTTTTGTTGCAGTTTGGCCAGGGCCGGGTTTGAACCCAGAACCCTCCATATATGGGGCCGGCGCCTTACCCAGTAGGCCACAGGTGCCGCCCCATTTTTAATTTTTTACAGAGATAGAGTCTCACTATGTTGAGTCTCACTATGTTGCTCGGGCTGGTCTGGAACTCCTAGCTTCAAGGAATCTTCCTGCCTTGGCCCTCCAAAACACTGGATTATAGGCATGAACCACCATGCCTTTGTTAAAATCCTTATTTTCAGCTGTCTACTAGACACATCATCTGCCCACCCGTTGGTAATTCAAACTCAGCATGACCTGAACTAAACTAATTCATCGTTCCACCAGTCCTCTGGAACGCTTGTCTTCTAACAGTCCCTGTATTGGTTAAAATCACACAATTTTCTACCATTTCCAGGCTAGCAAGTTCCAAGTCACCTGTGATTCTTTTCTTTGGTGCTCTCTTCCAACACAGACAGATGAACACACACTCATACCCTCTGATCAGTAGCCAAATCCTGTGGATTTCCTTCTTACTTTCATTAGCCATCATTTTAGGCACAGTCATCTTCCTCACGGGGGGGATTTCAGTAGTCACCAAATTTGACACCTGCGTCTGAAGCCTCCTTACTCCCAGTCTACGTTCTTTCATTCAGTTATTTGATAGACATGAGCTGAGTATCTACAGTGTGCTATGCGTCATGCGCTGCTGGGGATAAGAGATTGGAGAGGGCTATGGGAAGTATTTCTTGCCCTCATAGATCTCTCAATCCATTAGGGAAGATACAACAATATACCAAGGGCAGAGTGGTGGGAGCTGTCCGTCTAGCATTCAGGCAATAAAGAGGTGCACCGTCTGTGAAGAATTAAAGAACAATACTAAAACCAACTAAAAGTCACTCTGTTCCTTATCACCATGGGCCACCGATTCTAAACAATGTCAATGGTAAAATGCTTCTCTTCCCCCAAATCTTTTAGTATTGGTTTAAGTCTGAACAAGTGTTATGCTTACTATAGAGGTTTTTTTTTTTTCTTTAGTTTGAGATAGGGTCTTGCTTTGTTGCTCACACTAGAGTGCAGTGATGTCATCATAGCTCACTGCAACCTCAAACTCCTGGGCTCAAGCAATCCTTTCTCAGCCTCTCAAATAGTTGGGACTACAGGTGCCCACCACAAAACCTCCCAGCTATTAAAAAAAAAAGTTTTTGTACATATAGTGTCTTGATATTGCCCTGGCTGGTGGTCTTGAACTCCTGGTCTCAACCATCCTCCTGCCTAAGCTTCTCAACATGGTAGGGTTATAGGCATGAGCCCCATGCCTGGCTGTGTTTTAGGACATACGTACGGTGGAAATCATCCAATTAGAACATTTTTATTACTTATCTTTGATAAACATTGTATTCTATAAGAAGGTTAATTCAAAGAATTCTTAATTATAAAGTTGGCCCCAACACCAATGGCTATAGTTCCAAGAGTTCTTTTTAAGGTCTTAAAGTTTCAGAATCATTCAAGCCTGTTAGGGTACACTATATTTATTTATTATTTATTTTCTGAGACAGAGTCTCACTATGTCACCTTTGGTAGAGTGCCATGGCATCACAGCTCACAGCAGCCTCAAACTCTTGGGCTCAAGTGATTCTCTGGCCTCAGCTTCCCAAGTAGCTGTGACTACAGGCACTGCCACAATGCCCAGCTATTCTTGTTGTTGTTGTTTCAGTTGTCATTGTTTAGCAGGCCCAGGCTAGGTTTGAACCGCCAGCCTTGGTGTATGTGGCTGGCGCTCTTGAGCTACGGGCCCCAAGCCAGGGGTACAGTTTATGTTTCCAACTCCTGTGGTGCTATATATTTCTGTGTTACTGAAGATTTGAAATAAACAAGTATAGCACATCAGTATAAGGATGAAGCAGCAGACTTGACATCCCTCCATCCTCTAATTCTGTGACTGCTTGAGATTTTTATTTTTGTTTAGAATATTTTAGCTATAGAGACATCTGAACGCTACCCAGCTATTCAAGAAAAGAAAAAAAAAAAAAACCCAGAAAGCAAACCAACAAAACCCCCAAGGCACGGATGGTATTACAATTACTAAAATTTATGTGGAAAAAGGATTTTTATGAATCTCTGCCAAGCTTAAAGACTTTTCTAAATGTTTGTTGTGTATGTTGTTTCATGTAAAAGAAACTGTTCAAACTTGAAATGAATGCAAAGTGTTGTCTAGCAACTGCTAAAAAATATAGATTAATAAATTCAGCAGGACTGATTATTGAACAGGAATATGGGAAAATCAACTTTGCAGAAGTCCTTGAAAAATCTTCAGAAGTTAAAGGAAAACAAACCTTTATTCATTTATTCATTACTGCAACAAGCCAATATTCCCGTATAAACTCCCGCTTTTTAAAAAATGTTTTGTTTTGAGACAGGGTCTCACTTCGTCACCCCCAGTAGAGTGCCCTGGCATCACAGCAACCTCTAATTCTTGGGCTCAAGTGATTCTCTTGCCTCAGCCTCCTGAGTAGCTGGGACTACAGGCGCCCGCCACAGTGCCCAGCTATTTTTAGAGATAGGGTCTTACTCTTGGTTAGGCTGGTCTTGAACCCATGAGCTCAGGTAATCCACCCTCCTCGGCATCCCAAAGTGCTGGTACTACAGGCCCCACAACAATGCCCCACTATTTTTTTTTTTTTTTAAGAGATGTGGGGTCTCCCTCTAGCCCGGGCTGGTTTTGCACTCGTGAGTTCATGCGATCCACCCACGTCGGCTTCCCAGAGTGCTGGGATTACACGTGTGAGCCACTGCGCCCAGCCTACAAAAAACATTTTAATATAATTAAAAGTATTAATCTATATATTTTTCTTTTATGTATATAGTACTTACATATTTATTTATCTTCTTTGACGAGCAGGATTATATTTATGTGTAGTTCAAAAATTATCAATGCGTTTCTTTCTTTCTTTTTTTTTTTTTTTGAGGCAGAGTCTCAAGCTGTCACCCTGGGTAGAGTGCTGTGGTGTCATAGCTCACAGCAACCTCTGACTCGGGCTCAAGTGGTGCTCTTGTCTCAGTTCTTCTTAGTTTTTCTTTTTTTCCTATTTTTTATTAAATCATAACTTTGTACATTGATGCATTTATGGGGTTCAGGGTACTGCTTCGATATACGATGTGAAATGCTTACGTTGAACTAAGTAACACATCCATCACAATTATACTCATTTCTTACTAGTTTTGAAATGTACCATTGCATCATGAACATTAGGTGAGGCCCCCCCGCCAAATACCCTCCCTCCTCTCATGTCCCCCCTCCCCTCTCGCGTCTCTTCTCTTCCTTTTACTTTCTGGACTATAGTTATGTTTTGCCATTCATATGAATGTGTAGGTGGTTGTATATTGATTTCATAGTAGTATTGAGTACATTGGATACTCTTTTTTCCATTCTTGAGATACTTTACTAAGAAGAATATGTTCCAGCTCCATCCAGGTAAACATAAAAGATGTAAAGTCTCCATCTTTTTATGGCTGCGTAGTATTCCATGGTGTACATATACCACAGTTTGTTAAACCATTCGTGGGTCGATGGGCACTTGGGCTGTTTCCATGCCTTGGCTATTATGAATTGGGCTGCAATAAACCTTCTGGTGCAAATGTCTTGTAAAATAATTTTTGATCATCTGGGTATATACCTAGTAAAGGAGTGTTCTCCAAACTTCTTGAGTGTTCTCCAAACTTCTTTCCAAAAAGGTCGTATTAGCTTGCATTCCCACCAGCAGTATAAAAGTGTTCCCTTCTCTCCGCATCCACGCCAACATCTGTAGCTTTGGAATTTTGTGATGCGGGCTAATCTTACTGGAGTTAGATGATATTTCAAAGTGGTTTTGATTTGCATTTCTCTGATGATTAAGGATGATAAGCATTTTTTTCATGTATTTGTAGGCCATGTGCCTGTCTTCATCAGAGAAGTTTCTGTTCAAGTCTCTTGCCCACATAGAAATGGGCTTATTTGTTCTTTTCTTATTGATTAGTTTAAGTTCTCGGTAGATTCTAGTTATCAGACCTTTGTCAGAAGCATCACCCACAAAAATCTCCCATTCTGAAAAGTTTGTCTGCTTGCTTTACTTACTGCGTTCTTGGCTGTGCAAAACTTTTTAGTTTGATCAGATCCCAGTAATGGATTTTTGGTGTAGCTTCAATTGCCCGGGGGGTCCTCCTCATAAAATAGTCTCCCAGACCAATTTCTTCAAGTATTTTCCCGGCACTCTCTTCTAGCATTTTTATAGTTTCATGTCTAAAGTTTAAATCTTTTATCCAGTAAGAATCAATTTTTGTTAATAGTGAAAGGTGGGGGTCCAGTTTCAGTCTTCCACAGGTCGCCAGCCAGTTCACCCAGCGCCATTTGCCTCAGCTTTTAGTAGAGACGGGGTCTTGCTTTTGCTCAGGCTGGTCTCGAACTCGTGAGCTCAAGCGATGACCCCACCTTGGCCTCCCAGAGTGCTACGATTACAGGCATGAGCTACCATGCCTGGCCCAATGTATTTCTTTCATGACCTTTATTATAATTACTTGTTTCCTTTCATGATGATTATTTAAAATATTTTTGTTTTACAGAGAGGGAATTTTGTTGTTTTGTTTTTAAATGCTACATCTCGGTTTTAGGTAAGCTAGATACGCCACTGGGATTTTAATGCAGCGTGGTAAATGAAATGATGGAAATCATCACAGCAGAAGCTCAGACAGGGGTTGCTAAGGGGAGGATGTTTAAGGTTGGATACCAAAAAAGACTTTTTTGCAACTTTTATATTTATAAAATTTCAAAAAGTAGACAAGGGTCTGCCATACCTATTTCCCAAAGACACCGACTGTTTACATTTTAACTCCTTCGCTTTTTCATTCTTCTCTCTTCCTCCCCCCTTCTCCGCCCATCTTTCTCCATATGCACAACCGGCACACACATTTTGTTTTCTGAACCATTTGAAAGTAGGTTGGAAACACTGTGTCACTTCACCCCTGAGTACTTTAGTAGGTATATCCTGAAAACAAGCCCGTTTTTCCTCCTAACCAAAGTATAGATTTTCATGTTAAGGACATTTAACATTGTTTTGTTAATCTAGAGACTACCTTCACATTTTCTCACTTGCCCAATAATATCCTGTATAGTTTTTACAGTCCAGAATCCAATCCAGGACTAAACATTAATTTGGTTGTCTTGTCTCTTTAGCCTTCTTTAATCTAGAACAAGCAACTCCTCAGCCTTTGTTTCTTGACCTTGATGTTTCTTAAGAGTACAGAACAGTTATTTCACAGAATCCTCCTCCTGATGTTTCCTCCTAATTAGATTTGGTTTATGCATTTTTGGAAGAAATACCCCTGAGTTGAAGTTTTCCTTCATAGTGCATATATTTATCAGGAGTCAGGTGGTACCGCTTTGTCCCTACAAGATCACTTAGTTAAGTCTGAGTAATTTTAATATCACTACTGTAAGGTTACTAATTTAACTTTGTAATTAATAATTTATGGGAAAATACATTGAGCTTAGTTTTGCATTCACTGATTTATTTTATATATAAATAAAATAAATAAATTTATTTATATATATATATATATTTTTTTTTTTTTTTGAGCCAAAGTCTCACTGTGTTGCTCTTGGTAGAGTGCTGTGGTGTCACAGATCACAGCAACCTCCAACTCTTGCGCTTAAGCCATTCTCTTGCCTTAGCCTCCCAAGTAACTGGGACTACAGGCGCCCGCCTGGCTATTTCTTTGGTTGCAGTTGTCGTTGTTTAGCAGGCCAGGGCTGGGCTAAACTGCCAGATTCTGTGTATGTGGCGGGCGTCCTACTCACTAAGCTATGGACGCTGAGCTATTATATTTTTGTTGTTGAGACCCTATGCCCTGAGCAGAGTGCAGTGGTGTCATAGCTCACTGTAACCTCAGACTTGGGCTGTGGGCATCCTGCTGCCTCAGCCTCCTGAAGCCGCTGGATAACAGGCATTTGCCAGGGTGCCCGGCTGGGTTTTTCATAATGAGTCAGGATCTCACTCTCATTCAGTTAGGTCTCAACCTACTGAGTTCAGGCAATCCTCCTGTCTCAGCCTCCCACAGTGCTGAGATTATAGGCGTGAGCCATGACACCTAGCAATTTTTTAAATATAAATTTTTAGAATCCTAGTGAATTCCCACAGAGTACTATTCAGCCATTTAAAAAAATGGAGACTTTACATTCTTTGTATTAACCTGGATGGAAGTAGAAGACATTATTCTTAGTAAAGCATAACAAGAATGGAGAAGCATGAATCCTATGTACTCAATTTTGATATGAGGACAATTAATGACAATTAAGGACATGGTAGGGCTGGGGGAAGGGGAGAGCAGAGAGAGAAAGAAGGAGGGAGGGGTGGGGAAAGGAAGAGCAGAGAGAGGGAAGGAGGCAGGGGGGTTGGGGCCTTGGTGTGTGCCACACCTTTTGAGGGCAAGACACGATTGTAAGAGGGACTTTACCTAACAAATGCAATCAGTGTAACCTGGTTTCTTGTACCCTCAATGAATCCCCAACAATAAAAAGAAAAAAGACATTAGGAAAGTCTCTGCTTTGTTTTTTTATATGGTGCCATGGCTCAGATATGAACTGAGGTTGTTGCAGGTACAACAGGGACAGGGTCGCCTTAAAAACAAACAAACAAAAAACTTCATTGGGGTTAATTTACATAATCTTAAAATTTAACTACTGTAAGTTGAATTTTAATACAATTTAGAATTGTTTATAAAACAACAACTCAACGTACTAAACAAATGAAAAAAAACTGGCTGGGTGCTGTGGCTCAGGCTCATAATCCTAACACTCTGGGAGGCTGAGGCAGCGGATTGCTTGAGCTCAGGAGTTCAGGACCAGCCTGAGCAAGAGTGAGAACCATCTCCAATAAAAAATAGAAAAATTTTCTGGTCATTATGGCCAGTGCTTGTCGTCCCAGCTATTTGGAGGCTGATGCAGGAGGATCACTTGAACCTAGGAGATTGAGGTTGCTGTGAGTGAGGCTGACGTCATGGCACTCTAGCCTGGGCAACAGAATGAGACTCTGTCAAAAAAGGAAGGAAGGGAGGAAGGGATGAAGGGAAAGAAAGAAAGAAAAAATTAAAGTGATAGAATTATTTAGCAAGTGAACAATCCAATGATGTTTAGCAATTTTATGGCATTATGCAGCCACCACCATAACCCAATTTTAGAACATTTCTATCATCCTGAAAAGTTCCCTTGTGCCTACTGACCTGTTTTCCATCTTTATAAATATGGCCTTTGGGGGTATGTCATATAAATAGAATTGTACAGTTTTTAGTCTTTCTCTTGGTTAGATACCTAGAAGTACAATTGCTGGGTATTATAGGAAGTTCATGTTTTTTGTTTTTGTTTTTTTTTTTCCGTATTAATAGGGGTTACATACAATTAGGTTACAGAGTTTTCTTTTGTAAGGTTAAAGCCTGGGTTATAGTTGTGTCCTTTACCCAGAAAGTGGGGGTGGGAATTTACCCAAACCCTTCCACATCCACTTGAATTTAATATACATTTTCTCTCACACGAGCCTGTAGTTGTTAATCTACTAGTTTTAATTGAGTACTGAGTACATGTGATGTTTGTTCTTCCGTTCTTGTGAAACTTTGCTTAGGAGAACATTCTCCAAATCCATCCAGGTTGTTACAGAAGATGCAAAATCCTCAGCTTTTATGGCTGCATAGTAGTCCATGTTGTACATATACCAACAGTTTATTTTTTAATTTTAATATATTTTTTTATTTTTGGAGACAGAGTCTCACTCTCTCACCCTGGGTAGAGTGCCAAGGTGTCATGACTCCAGCGATCCTCTTGGGTCAGCCTTCCAAGTAGCAGAGACTATAGGCTAGTAGCTGGGACTACAGGTAGTTGTAGTTTTTCTATGGTTAGTTGAGACAGGGGTCTTGCTCTTGCTCAGGCTGGTCTCAATCTCCTGAGCTCAAGCGATCCACCAGCCTCAGTCTCCCAGAGTGCTAGGATTATAGGCATGAGCCACCGTGCCTGGCCACCAACAGTTTATTAATCCATTCATGAGTTGAAGGGCACCTGAGTTGTGTCCACATCTTTTCAATTGAGAATTGTGCTACTGTAAACATTCGAGTGCAAATGTCCTTGTGGTAAAAGGACTTTTTTCTTTTGGGTAGATACCTAGTAATGGGATTGCAGAATCAAATAGTAGGTCTACCTTTAGTTTTTTGAGGGCTCTCCATACTTCTTTCCACAGAGGCTGTACTAGTTTGTACTCCTAACAACAAGCCATGAATGTTCCCTCTTCTCTATACCCACATCAGCATCTGTTGCTTTGGGACCTTGTGATGTTGGCCATTCTCGCAGGCATTAGGTGATATCTCAGAGTGGTTCTGATTTGTTTTTCTCTGATGATTGGGGATGATAAACCTTGTTTCACATGTTTCTTACCCATTCATTTGTCCTCATGAGAAAAGTTTCTGTTCATGTCTCTGGCCCAATGTTTAATGCGATTGTTTGATCTATTCTTGTTAATTTGCTTGAGTTCTTTGTAGAGCCTAGTTATTACCCCTCTATCAGATTTGTAGCAAATATCTTCTCCCATTCTGTAGGTTGTCTCTTTGCTTTGTTGATAATGTCCTTAGTTCTGCAGAAGCTTTTTAACTTGAGCAGGTCCCATTTATTTATTTTTGTTGTTGCTGCAATTTCCGGTGGGGACTTCTTCATAAATTCTTTACCTTGGACTATAGGATTAAGAATTTACCCCACACTTTCATAATTTCATGTCTTAGACTTAAATTTTTTTATCCATTGTGAGTTAATTTTTGCAAATGTTCCAAGGTGCAGCTCCAGTTTCAGTTTTTTACATGTGGCTAAGCAGTTCTCCCAGTCCTGTTTATTGAAGAGGAATTCTTTTCCCAAGTACAGGCTTTTGTTTGGTTTTTCACAGATCATATGGCAATATGAGGCTGATTTCATCTCTAGATTCTCTGTTCTGCTCCATAAATCTGTTTTCTATTTTCACGCCAATACTATGCTGTTTTACTCACTATAGACTTATAATCTGAAGTCTCAATTCCTGAAGTCTGGTATAGTGATGACTCCAGATTTGTTCTTTCATCATAGAATGATGTTGGCTGTTTGGTTTTTAGTTTTCTGGTTCCATATGAAATGCAGACCTATTTTTTCAAAATCTTTAAAGTATGATATTGGTATTTTAATGAGTATTGCATGAAATCTGTGGATGGCTTTGGGTAGTATACACATTTTTTTTTGTAGAGACAGAGTCTCACTTTATGGCCCTTGGTAGAGTACCGTGGCCTCACACAGCTCACAGCAACCTCCAACTCCTGGGCTTTAGCGATTCTCTTGCCTCAGCCTCCCAAGTAGCTGGGACTACAGGTGCCCGCCACAACACCCAGCTATTTTTTGGTTGCAGTTTGGCCGGGGCCGGGTTCGAACCCACCACCCTCGGCATATGGGGCTGGCACCCTGCTCACTGAGCCATAGGCGCCGCCCTATCTATGTCACTTTTATTTTCTTTTTCTTCTTTCTTTTTTTTTTTTTTTTGAGGTAGAATCACACTTTGCTGTTGTGGGTAGAGTGCCATGGCATCGTCATAGCTCACAGCAACCACAAACTCTTGGGCTTAAGCAATCTTCTTGCCTCAGCTTTCCGAGTAGCTGGGAAGTCAGTCGTGTGCTACCATAGCCAACTAGGTTTTCTATTTTAGTAGAGATGGGGATCTCACTCTTGCTCAGGCTGGTCTCAAACTCGTGAGCTCAAGTAATTCACCCCCCTTGGCCTCCTAGAGTGCCAGAATTACAGATATGAGCCACCACGGCCAGCCTATGGCACTTTTCTTAAGTGTTCCTATCAAAAAAGGATGCTGAATTTTATCAAATGCTTTTTTGTGTCGATTGAGAGGATCATATGGTCTTTGGGTTTCATTGTTGTTGTTGTTGTTTTGTAGAGACAGAGTCTCACTTTATCGCCCTTGGTAGAGTGCTGTGGCGTCACACAGCTCACAGCAACCTCCATCCCCTGGCCTTAGGTGATTCTCTTGCCTCAGCCTCCCAAGTAGCTGGGACTACAGGTGCCTGCCACAACACCCGGCTATTTTTTGTTGCAGTTTGGCCGGGGTTGGGTTTTAACCCGCCACCCTTGGTATTGGGGCCGGCACCCCACCCACTGAGCCACCGGGGCCGTTCAATCATATGGTCTTTGTTTCTATTTCTGTTTATGTGGTGAATTACGTTTATAGATCTGTGTATGTTGAACCAGCTTTGCATTCCTGGGATGATGATTTTTTCCTTTTTATGGGTAACTGAATTCCCTTTGCTAACATTTTATTAAGTATGTTTGTGTAAAAGTTCATTAATGATGTTGGTCTGTGGTTTTCTTTTTTTGTTGTATCCTTTCCTGGTTTTGGTATCAGGGTGATATTTGCTTTGTAAAAGGAGTTGGAAGGGTTTCTTCCTTCTCTATGTTTTGGAATAGATTCTGCAGTATAGGTGCAGATTCTTTGAAGGTTTGGTGGAATTCTAGTGTGAAACTATCTTGACAGGTACTTTTTTCTGTTGGAAGACTTTTTATTGTTGTTTCCATTTTGGTACTTGAAATCCGTCTGTTCAAGAGTTCCATTCTTCCCGGTTGAGTCTATGGAAGTAGTGTGATTCCAGGTATTTATCCATTTCCTCCATGTTTGAAATTTCTGGGCATAGAGATTTTTGTAGTATTTGGTAATGATATTTCGTATTTCTGTGGTGTCTGTTGTTATTTTCCCCTTTTTGTTTCTGAGTGAGTTTATTAGAGACCTTACTTTTCTTTTTCTGGTTAATCTGGCCAAGGGTTTATCAATTTTATTTATCTTTACAAAGAACCAAGTTTTTGTTTCATTAGTCTTCTGAATCATTCTTTTGTTCTCGATTTCATTTGATTCTGATCAGATTTTGGTTGTTTCTTTTCTTCTGCTAGGTTTAGAATTGGATATTTCTTATTTTTCCAGTTCTTGGAGATGACTTATTAGATCATTTGATCTGTGCTCTTTCTGAATTCTGGTCGTCATTATGTAATGTGATGATTTTCCCTCCTAGGACTGCTTTTGCAGTATCCTACAGCTTTTCATAGCTTGTGGTGTCATTTCATTTTGTTCAAAAATCTAATGATTTCTTTCTTTATATCCTCCTTGCCCCAGCTATTGTTCAGCAATAGGTTAATTTCCATAACTTTGTGTGGGGATGAGTGTTTCTGTTGGGATTGTGTTCCATTTTAATTCCGTTGTGGTCTGTAAAGATACAAGGTATAATTTCTATTTTTTAAAAATTTGTCAAGGTTTGGTTTGTGACCTAGGATATGCTTGATCTTGGAGAATGATCCATGAGCTGATGGGAACAATATATATTCAGTAGTTTGGGGGTGAAATTGTCTGCATGTGTATGTTAAGCCCGTTTGTTCTAAAGTCGTATTTAAGTCCATCACTTCTCTGCTTAATTTCTGCTTGGAGGATCAGTCCAGTTCTGTCAGTGGGGTGTTGAGGTACCTGGCTATTATAGTGTCAATGTTTACATATTGTTTAGATCAAGTAGGGTTTGCTTTATAAATCTGGGAGTATTTATGTTGGGTGCATAAATATTTAGGATTGAAATGTTTTCTTGTTGGATTATTCCCTTGAACAGTATATAGTGTTCATCTTTGTCTTTATTTACCTTTGTAGCTTTAGAGTCAATTGTATCTGAAAATCTTGATTTCTTTGGTTTCCATTTGCATGAAATACTGTTTTTCAGCCTTTCACCCTGGGTCTTGATTTTTCCTTGAGGGTTAGATGTGTTTCCTGAAGATAGTATATATACTTGGCTTATGTGGGCTTTTTTATACTATTAGCTAGCCTATGTATCTTCAGTGGGGAATTCAAGCCATTCACATTTATTGAGAGGATTGATAGGTAAGGTGGAGTTCAGTTCATGTTGTGTATGGCTCTCTTGCCTTGTTTTATCACATGGACCATTGAGGTACGTAGGCTTTGTCCTTGGGTTTCCAGAAGTCTTATTTTGCTTGGAGTCCATTTGTTGGTTTGTGTATAGTGAAGATCTGAATACTTCCTGCACAGTAAGTTTCATAGTGGCAAATTTACTTAATGTTCGCTTGTCAGTAAAATATTTGATTTCTCCATCAAATATGAAACTTAGTTTTGCAGTTACAGAATCCCAGGCTGCCAGTTATTTTGTTTAAGGAGAAAGTCAGCTGTTAACCTGATGGATTTACCCTTTTAGATCAGCTGGATGCTTGCAGGATTTTCTTTTACATTTGACTTTGGCCAGATTGATTACAATGTGTCCAGGAGAAGCTCTGTTTGAATTTATCATCTCAGGTTAGATATCCATCTAGTAGGTGTATGTTGGAATCTTTGGCAATATTTGGCAAATTTTCTGTTATAATATCATCAACTAGAGCTTCCATGTTTTGATGACTGTCTTCTCCTTCAGGGATACCTATAATTCATGTTCGTACCCTTCATGTAGTTCCGTAACTTTTAAGAGATTGCTATCCTTTTACTGTCTTCTATTCTGCTTCTTTAAATGACTGAAGTAGCTTGGGAGGCTTGTCTTCAAGCTCTGAGATTCTTTCTGTTTAATCTATTGTTGAAACTCCCTGAATGCCTCCTTCAATTCTTTAAGTTCAGTTATATCCTTTCTAATTTTGTCCAGATCCTTGGAGACTTTGTTTTTCATTTTATTAATTTCTTGGAACATTTTTTGGACTTCTTCTGGTTTTCCACTTTTCCTTCAATTCCCTTTGTTATATTTTCCATCTATTTCTAAAATCTTTTTCTGTCATTTCCACAATCTTTTTTTTTTTGTAGAGACAAAGTCTCACTGTACCGTCCTCGGGTAGAGTGCCGTGGCGTCACACGGCTCACAGCAACCTCTAACTCTTGGGCTTACGTGATTCTCTTGCCTCAGCCTCCCGAGCAGCTGGGACTATAGGCGCCCGCCACAACGCCCGGCTATTTTTTTTGTTGTTGCAGTTTGGCAGGGGCTGGGCTCGAACCCGCCACCCTCGGCACATGGGGCCGGTGCCCCACTCACTGAGCCACAGGCGCCGCCTCCACAATCTTTTTAAAGTTGGAATCTGCTGTAGAAGCTCGCTCCACTGCAATCCTTTGGGGTAGCTGATCTGTTCTAGTTCTTCATGTAACCAGAGATTTTTTGTTGGTTTCTCCTCATGTGTGGTTTCTTTCTTTCTTTTTTTTTTTTTTCCATTTTCTTCTCCTACTTTCTCTTTTCCTTCTTCCCTTCGTTCTTCTTTAGCTCTGGGTTTTGAAGTTAAAATGACCTATTACCCTCCTAGGTATCCAGGAGAGTTATAAAAATGTTTTTAGCAGGAACACTAGGTGGCCCTCCAGGATTAGAAGAGAGGGTTGCTTCTGAATGTGAAGATCCATGTCCAGATTTGGGGTTGCCTGAAGTTCATCAACTGGTTGTCAAGGAGATCTGGGCTGGGTTTCCTACTACTGTTCTTGAAGACTTAGGAGGTGGTGCCACAGGCCTGGAGGTACCACTGGACATTCAAGGATGTTGCCAACCTAGTTCTGGGACTGGTTAGGGAATTAGGTGTCTTTGCTTGAGCAGGGATTGTGCCTTAGTGATCCAAATTGGACCTGGAGATTGAAAGGAGGACTGTGGGGAGAGGGAGACCTCCTTGATCTGCTTGGCAGACTTAAATGATCAGTCCAGAGATGTCTGCCTAAGCCTGGAGGCCTGAGCTGAAGCTGGCTATAGCTGGGCAACTCACAGGGCCTCCGAGTCCCTGAGAAGCTGCGCAGAGTGGTGCTCACACAGGTATCAGCAGACCAGGGCCTTAGTAATCTCCATGTCTCCCCTGTGTCTGCGAAATTAGGGTGCAGGCCGTGTCTCCCCAGTGTTCACTAGGCTACTGGGTCCCTTGCTCGCCTGATCCCATGCCTGATTTGCCCACATTCTGCAAGGGAAGCACTCTGCCAAAAGTTATTGGCTCCATCCCAAAGAAGCCATGGGACAAACCGCTCCCTCTCTGGCCCTCCTTAAAAGTGTCAGTGTTAGTGCACCCGACAGCCTTGTGGGTCACCAGTTCCTGTTTTTCCCCCAACACACACACTCTCTGCCTAATGAGACAGACCCACCCAAGAATTGGGTCTATCCCTGGTCTATCCCCGCAGGGAGGGGTAGGGGTTAGCAAAGGTTTTCTGGCAGCCTTAATCCCCTAATGATTCCATGTGCACACTGCCCATGAGTCTCCTTGCTCCCCTTCATCCCTCCTGCTGGCTCCCCACATTTCTTACCTTTTCTGCTCCTGGTGTCCCACACTGTCACTCTGTGCTTTTACATTTCTAAGAAGGATGATCCAGATGGTGAAGGCCGGTCACACTTCTCACTAACTTCCTGGAAGAGGATTGGGATAACCTTTCCTGGGTGTCAATCCAGGCCACCCAGTGCTGAATGGGTGCAAGGAGTCTGGAGGAAAAGGAAGCACTCCCATGCATTATGGACGGCCTGGGACTGTGGGCACCTCTCCGGAGCAGTGATGGTGGCAGCAGCAGTGCAGAGCAGCCTCCACTGCTGGCAGGCTTCCTTCCTCTGCAGGGCCTGCACAACCACAGCGGCCTCTTGCACACACAACTCCAATCAGGACCCAAAACAAGTTTCCTGATTTTTCTATTTTCAGTAGAAACAGGGGTCTCATTCTTCTTCAGGCTTGTCTTGAACTCCTGGGCTCAAGCAATCCTCCCATATTAGCCTCCTAGAGGGCTAGGATTACTGGAAATTCATGTTTAATTCAAGAAATTGCTGAAGTGTTTTCTAAAAAGGCTGTACCTTTTCACATTTCTCTGAGCAGTGGTTAAGGGTTCCAGTTTACAGAGTCTCACTCTCTCACCTGGGTAGAGTTCTGCAGTGTTGTAGCTCATAGCAACCTCAAACTCTTAGGCTCAAGAGATCCTCTTGCCTCAGCCTCCCAAGCAGCCAGGACTATAGGCACTCACCACAATGGCCAGCTAGTTTTTCCAATTTTTTTAGTAGAGATGGGATCTCATTCTTGCTGAGGTTGGTATTGAACTCCTGAGCTTAAGCAATCTACTTGCCTTGACCTCCTAGAGTGCTAGGATTACAGGTGTGAGCCACCATGGCTGGCTCAGGCCAGTTTCTTTTTTTCTTTCTTTTTCTTTGTAGAGACAGAGCCTCACTTCATTGCCCTTGGTAGAGTGCTGTGGTGTCACACAGCTCACAGCAACCTCCAACTCCTGGGCCTAGGCGATTCTCTTGCCTCAGCCTCCCGAGTAGCTGGGACTACAGGCGTCCGCCACAACACCCGGCTGTTTTCTTGTTGCAGCTTGGCCAGGGCCAGGTTTGAACCCGCCACCCTCAGTACATGGGGCCAGCACCATACCCACTGAGCCACAGGTGCCGTCCAAGGCTTCCAGTGTCTTTACATCCTCACCAACCATTATTGTCTTTTTTTTATTATAGCCATTTAGTGGGCATAAATTTGTATCTCATTATTGTTTTAATTTGCATTTCCTTAAGGTTAATGATGTTGTATATCTTTTCGTATGCTTATTAACTTATTCATATATCTTTTTTGGTGAAATGTCTATTCTAGACTTTTGCTGATTTTTGAATCATTTGTTTATCTTCTTATTTATATATAGTTTGCATGTACATATCAATTTTCTCAGGTCTGTTTGTTAAAAAGACTATTCTTTACTCATTGAATTGTGTTGGCATGTTATCTAAATGACTTTAAAGGTAAAAGTTTATTTCTGACCTCTTGAGTTTGTTCCATTGATTTATACACCCAAAGTGATACCATTATCACACTGTCTAGATTGCTATAGCTTTCTGGTTAGTTTTGCAATCAAATAATGTGACTGCACAAACTTTGTTCTTTTAAAAAATTGTTTTCACTATTTCAGGTCCTATACATTTCTGTACAAATAGGTTAGGATTAGTTTGTCAGTTATGCAAAAAGCCCTGCTAAGATTTTCATAGGGATTACACTGAGTTCATGGTTTAAATTTGGGAGAATTGCTATTTTGACAATATTGAGTTTAACAACTAATGAACATTGAATACCTTTCCATTATTTATGTCTCCTTTAATTTCTCTCACCAGTGCTTTGTACATTTCAAAGTATAAGTCTTGTACTTCTTTTATTAATTTTTTTTGAGATGGGTCTTGCTTTGCCACCCAGGCTGAAGTACCGTGGCCCAATCACAGTTCACTGTAACCTTCAACTTCCGGGTTCAAGTGATCCTCCCACCTCAGCCTCATGAGTAGCTGGGTTTATAGGCCTTTAAAACAATGCCTGGCTAATCTTTAAAATTTTTGTAGACAATGGATCTTGCCGTATTACCCAGGCTGGTCTCGAACTCCTGTCCTCAAGCAATCCTCCTAACTAGCCTCCCAAACTACTGAGATTACAGGTGTGAGCCCTCATACCTAGCCCTTCTTTCATTATATTTATTCACATGTATTTTATTATTTTAGGTGTTATTGTAAGTGGAATTTTTAAAAAATATAATTTTGGATTGTTCATTAATAGTATATAAAAATACAACTGATATTTTGAATGTTGAATGTTGATGAACCTTGAATGTTGATTCCACTCATTTACTAGTTTTTTATTTTTTTGTGAATTTCTTGAGATTTTCTGTATGTCATCTGTGAATAAAGACACTTTTACTCCTTTCTTTCCAATCTGGTGCCATTATTATTAATAACAATAGTACTATTTACTATAGTGCACTAGCTAGATCCTCTAATAATAAATAAATAACCATAATGAATAAAAGTAGTGAGAGTGGATTTTTTTTGAGACAGAGTCTCTCTGTTGTCCTGGCTAGAGTGCAGTGGCATAGTCATAGTTTAATGCAATCTCATACTCCTGGGCTCAAGATAACCTCCCGCCTGAGCTGGAACTATAGGAATATGACAGCAGGCCCAGCTAAATTTTCTAATTTTTTGTAGAGATGGGTTCTTGCTCTTGTTTAGGCTGGTCTCAAACTCCTGACCTCAAGCAATCTTCTATCTCAGCCTCCCAGAGTGCTAGGTTTACAAGTGTGAGCTACTACACCCAGCTGAGGGCAAACATTTTTGCCTTGTTCCAAATCTTAGGAGGAGAGCATTCAGTCTTTCATTATTAACTATGATGTAAGCTGTGGGTGGGGTTTTTGTAGATTCCTTTTTCCAGGTTGAGGTTGAGGATATTATTTTCTATTCCTAGTTTGTTAAGTTCCTTTTTTTGAGACAGATGTTTAGTATGTCGCCCTCGCTAGAGTGCTATGGTGTCACAGCTCACAGCAACTTCAAATTCTTGGGCTTAAGCGATTCTCTTGCTTCAGTCTCCTGAATAGCTGGGACTACAGGTGCCTGCCACAATGGCTAGCTATTTTTTGGTTGGAGTTGTCATTGTTGTTTAGCAGGCCTGGGCCAGACTCAAACCTGCCAGTCTCAGTGTATATGGCTGGCACATTACTCACTGAGCAATGGGCACCAAGCTGAGTTTTTTTTTTTTTTGGTTAATCTTGAATGGATATTAGATTTTGTTTTTATTTATTTATTTATTTTTTTGAGACAGCTTCGAGCTGTCACCCTGGGTAGAGTGCTGTGGCATCACAGCTCACAGCAACCTCCAACTCCTGGGCTCAAGCGATTCTCCTGCCTCTGCCTCCCAAGTAGCTGGGATTATAGGCACCTGCCACAACGCCCGGCTATTTTTTGGTTGCAGCTGTCATTGTTGTTTGGCCTGTTGTTTGGGCCCAGGCTGTATTTGAACCCGCCAGCTCAGGTGTATGTGACTGGTGCCTTAGCCCCTTGAGCCACAGGCGCCAAGCCGGGTATTAGATTTTATTAAATTAGTTTTCTGCATCTTATGGGATTATCTTGTGGTTTTTATATTACATTTATTACTTTGGGGTATTAAACTGACCTTGCATTCCTGGAATAAATATCACTTGGCCATAGTATTTAACCTTTTTAAAAAATATATTGCTGGACTTGGTTTGCTAATATTTTGATAAGGGTTAGAGATGGTATTAAATAGCAGGATAATGCCCTTGTGGTTTGATAACAGTCAAAAGATGCAACTGCAGTCACAAGATGTCTTAGAAATAATGATGGGGACTTCCATTTTGACTTGAACTTAAGGTGTTCCTGGTGAGTCATCTGTATGGAAATGCCTTGCGATAGTTAGCCATGTGGCTACTTTTCCTAACGTGCAGTTCTAGTGAATTCACTGGTGATTTTTTACTCCTTATACTGGCATTGAATCTTTTAAAAATGGCCCAGGTTGCAATTCCTCTCAAGGGACGAGCGCCGCCTTTCCTAGATTGCCTTTGCTCTTGTAATGCCTTCTGCCTGGAAATGCCCTTTCAAAAAATCATATTCATACTTTGAACCTACCTCATTGGATCCCCCAAAACTGAATTGTATGTTACTATCTTTTTAATTTCTGTAATAATTTGCTTATACTTCTGTGCTTATCATATTCTGCTTTGTATATAAAAAAAATCCACTTGATAAACACAGGTGAATTGCATTGCCTTTGGCTTTGTTATTTGTCTCTCATCATGGCAAAAAATGAACTAAAGATGAGGGGTGTCCAAACTTTTGGCTTTTCTAGGCCACAGTGGAAGAACAAGAGTTGTCTGGGCCACACATTAAATACACAAACACTAAAGAAAGCTGATGAGCCAAAAAAAACAACAACACAGGTCTGTGCATAATTTTCAGGATATCTGCCACCACAGATAACAAAAAGTCCTCACACAATAATCCTAATTATGCAGTGGCCATTCAGATAGTTTTTAAAATTGTTGAGCAGGTCCCAAGTTTGTGATCACTAATACAGAAAATCTGCATACTTAAGTAATATAATATTTTTGTAATTTTTGACATTTTTATCATAAAAGTAAAGTGGGCAACATAAACTAGTAGGATATGTGACATTGTTTTTGAGAAATTAATGCATCAATATCTGATTCAAGAGAACTAGTTGCAATTCTCAGTGAATTCTCAACGTGCTCATCAGATATTTTGGTTCTAGTTTTACTCTTACTGTGCTTCATTCTTGAAAGTAGTTGCCTGCAAATGTAGGTGCTGCCAAAAGCGATGGCATGAATAAGGTATGATTGGGAAGCAAGGGATATTTGTCTCTGGGAAGACAGGACCTATAAAGAGTTCAGTAAAAAGACATGATCAATCTTTTCTTTAAGTTGAATGTCAGATTGCAGCTCTGTGCGTTCCATTTGAAAATTGGCAGGTAACATTAATGTGGACTGAAAATGAAGTTGCAAATGCCCCAAAATACTATTTTCCTGGAAATCTATAAATCTGTTTTCAAATTCTTGTATCAAATAAAATGTTCTTTTTTTAGACAAAGTTTCTCTCTGTGCTAGAGTGTAGTAGCAGCATCATATCTCACTGCAATCTCAAACTCCCGGGCTCTGGTCATCCTCCTATCTTATCTTCCTAACCAGCAGGGACTACAGGTGTAGGCCACCACACCAGGATTTTTTTTTTTTTTTTATAGAGATGGGGTTTCACTATTGTCTTCTCTGGTCTCAGACTCAAGTGATCCACCCACCTTGGCTTCCCAAAGTGTTAGACTTACAGGTGTGAGCAACTGTGCCTTCCCTATTACTAGTCCTTGATTTTTCAATTTTATGTATCATTTATTGACTTCTCATGATGCTAATAAAAGATTTAGCTGTTTCATACCTTAGCCTCCCCTTAACCCACCATACATACACACATCTTGTACTGGCATCTCTCAACATCATATTGTTATCATTTTAACTAGCTCAATATTCAATGTTCCATTGTTTATGACATCATTATGACTACATAAGTGCTATTTACAGTTCTTTCATTGAGCCACATAAAATAACTGTTTTCACATTTAAAATGGTTAAATAATAGCACTGTCATATGATTTAATAATCGTGCAATATACATTATAGTTATTTTTCTCTCATAAAGCTTTTAATTGTCTTTTTGTCATCTTCAAGTAATATTTTTATGGCTAGTCATTGATTCAGTTTATTATCTTCTCCTGGTTGTATAAATGTCCATTCAATATCTTTAAATACATTTATTATTCTGTATGTGTCATCTGCTTAACTAAATTCTTTTTTTTTTTTAGACAGAATCTCACTTTGCCACCCTCAGTAGAGTGCTGTGGTGTCATAGCTCACAGCAACCTCAAACTCTTAGGCTCGAGCGATTCTCTTGTCTTAGCCTCCCAAGTAGCTGGGACTACAGGCACCCGCCACAACATCTAGCTATTTTTTTTAGGGATGGGGTCTTGCACTTGCTCAGGCAATCTACCCATCTGGTCCTCCCAGAGTGTTGAGCCACTGCGCCAGCATGCATACATTTGAAAACGTCTTTATTTTATTCTCACACTAGATATCTAATTTTTCTGGATTAGAATTCCATTTTTTTCTCAGAGTTTTAAAGACATAACTTCATTGTCTTTTACCTTCCATGTTGTTAAGATAGACTCTGATTTCTGATTATTTATATGTATCCTGTTTCCCTCCAGCCCCCAAAGCTTGCAGAATTTTCTCATTGCCTCTTTTCTTTATTCTGAATTGCTTACAATGACATGCCTTTGAGTCTAATTTCATGCACTGTGTTTAGTGTATGTGGGTATTTTATTTTATTTTTCTTTTACTCCATTTTCCCCTTCCCTGTCCCTGGCAACTACTACTACTAACAAAAATTCTTGACAGAGTTGTCTATACCTGTCTGTACTTTTTTTTTTTTTTTTTTTTTTTTATTGTTGGGGATTCATTGAGGGTACAATAAGCCAGTTACACTGATTGCAATTGTTAGGTAAAGTCCCTCTTGAAATCATGTCTTGCCCCCATAAAATGTGACACACACCAAGGCCCCACCCTCCTCCCTCCATCCCTCTTTCTGCTCCCCCCCCCATAACCTTAATTGTCATTAATTGTCCTCATGTCAAGATTGAGTACATAGGATTCATGCTTCTCCATTTTTGTGATGCTTTACTAAGAATAATGTCTTCCACTTCCATCCAGGTTAATACGAAGGATGTAAAGTCTCCATTTTTTTTAATGGCTGAATAGTATTCCATGGTATACATATACCACAGCTTGTTAATCCATTCCTGGGTTGGTGGGCATTTAGGCTGTTTCCACATTTTGGCAATGGTAAATTGAGCTGCCATAAACAGTCTAGTACAAGTGTCCTTATGATAAAAGGATTTTTTTCCTTCTGGGTAGATGCCCAGTAATGGGATTGCAGGATCGAATGGGAGGTCTAGGTTGAGTGCTTTGAGGTTTCTCCATACTTCCTTCCAGAAAGGTTGTACTAGTTTGCAGTCCCACCAGCAGTGTAAAAGTGTTCCCTTCTCTCCACATCCACGCCAGCATCTGCAGTTTTGAGATTTTGTGATATGGGCCATTCTCACTGGGGTTAGATGATATCTCAGGGTTGTTTTGATTTGCATTTCTCTAATATATAGAGATGATGAACATTTTTTCATGTGTTTGTTAGCCATTCGTCTGTCGTCTTTAGAGAAAGTTCTATTCATGTCTCTTGCCCATTGATATAAGGGATTGTTGGCTTTTTTCATGTGGATTAATTTGAGTTCTCTATAGATCCTGGTTATCAAGCTTTTGTCTGATTGAAAATATGCAAATATCCTTTCCCATTGTGTAGGTTGTCTCTTTGCTTTGGTTATTGTCTCCTTAGCTGTACAGAAGCTTTTCAGTTTAATGAAGTCCCATTTGTTTATTTTTGTTGTTGTTGCCATTGTCATGGCAGTCTTCTTCATGAAGTCTTCCCCCAGGCCAATATCTTCCAGTGTTTTTCCTATGCTTTCTTTGAGGATTTTTATTGTTTCATGCCTTAAATTTAAGTCCTTTATCCATCTTGAATCAATTTTTGTGAGTGGGGAAAGGTGTGGGTCCAGTTTCAGTCTTTTACATGTAGACATCCAGTTCTCCCAACACCATTTATTGAATAGGGAGTCTTTCCCCCAAGGTAAGTTCTTGTTTGGTTTATCAAAGATTAGGTGGTTGTAACCTGTCTGTACTTTGTCACATCCCTTTTTCTTCCTTACTCTCTAGAATACATTTTCCGCTCTACCTCTCAACTAAAAATGCTTTTCAAAACCCAACTATAGCACAAGACTATGAGGAAAGGGCCAAGGAAGGGGAAGGGAGGGGGGAGGTTAGGGTGGAGGGAGGGTAACGGGTGGGGCCACACCTACGGTGCATCTTAGGATGGGTACAGGCGAAACTTACTAAATGCAGAATACAAATGTCTACATACAATAACTAAGAAAATGCCATGAAGGCTACGTTGAACAGTTTGATGAGAATATTTCAGATTGTATAAGAAACCAGCACATTGTACCCCTTGATTGCACTAATGTACACAGCTATGATTTAACAATTAAAAAAGTCATCAATGACCCTAATCTTGTCAAATCTACCAGCTAATTCTTAGTCTTCATCTTACAGCATTGACATAGCTTTATCATATCTTGCTTCTGAAATTCTTTTTTGCGGTTTTTTTTTTTTGGCTGAGGCCGGGTTTGAACCCACCACCTCTGGTATATGGGGTTGGTGCCCTACTCCTTTGAGCCCTAGGTGCTGCCCTGCTTCTGAAATTCTTATAAAAACTTGGTTTCCAGGACACCTTATTCTCCTGGGCTTTCTTCCTGCCTCACTGTTATCTCTTATCAATCTCCTTTGCTAAAGACCTCTAAGCTTGGGGCTAAGTTTCCTTTTCTATGTACATTCAGGCAACATGATTGTTCCAATCCTGTGGTTTCACACAGCACCTGTATGCAAATGTATCCAAAAAGTATCCCAGCAGCTGCCTGGGACTGATCACTGACTGATTCTTTGTTTTGGACTTTTTCACCTTCCTTCTTTAATGAAGGTTGTGAAAAATGTATCGAAAAGGTAACCCAAACTAGACAAACTGTCTAAAATGTGTTATTGATTTACTCTTACTATGCATATAAAAGAAAGCCTGAAGGTACTTGCATATTCAATAACATCCAATATCAGATACTTGTGTCCCTAGTGGCCCAGCTGTTTGCTACAATCCTTCTGAACTCACAAAGGAAATTGAATTTGCTATGTGATATACTGATATCCCTAGAAAGACAATAATCCCAGTTATAACAGAAGTAATACCTAAACAAGTAAAAAAAAAATCATTAATAACAATTCTGAAAAAAAGAAGAAAAAAGTAAAAACAAGATAACAATTTTGAAATATATACAGACATGTGTCTTTTTATATTTTTAATAATAATTAAAGTTTTCCATGTAGAAATACTATATATTTCTGAAGAATTATTTCTATGTGTTTCATATTGTGTGTTATCATGTTAACTTTAATTCTCTAATTGTTAATGGTATACAGCGGATATTTGTATGTTGAACTTCAATCAAAAAAAAAAGTGGGGGGGAGACTTGGCACATGTAGCACAGTGGTTATGGTGCCAGCCACATACACCGAGGGTGGTGGGTTCAAATCCTGCTCAGGTCAGCTAAACAACTGCAACAACAACAACAAAAATAGCTGGGCGTTGTGGCGGGTACCTGTAGTCCCAGCTACTTAGGAGGCTGAGGCAGGAGAATCACTTAAGCCCAAGAGTTGGAGGTTGCTGTGAGCCGTGACGCCACTGCACTCTACTGAGGGCGGCATAGTGAGACTCTGTCTCCAAAGAAAAAAAAATAGCAATGGGAAAAAAAAAAAAGGGAAGGAGAATCTTGGGTTACTAATTCTCTTACTAGTTATCTATATTGCTTTTTTAAATTAATATTAAATCATAGCGATCATGGGGCACCATACTCTGGTTTTATAGACCGTTCGACACATTTTCATCACACTGGTTAACATAGCCTTCCTGGCATTTTCTTAGTTATTGTGTTAAGACATTTATATTCTACATTTATTAAGTTTCACATGCACCCTTGTAAGATGCACAGCAGGTGTAGTCCCCCCAATCACCCTCCCTCCGCTCATCCTCCCCCCTCTCTCTTCTACTTCTCCCCCTTCCTCCTATTCTTAGGTTATAACTGGGTTATAGCTTTCATATGAAGCCATACGTTAGTTTCATAGTAGGGCTGAGTACATTGGATACTTTTTCTTCCATTCTTGAGATACTTTACTAAGAAGAATATGTTCCAGCTCCATCCATGTAAACATGAAAGAGGTAAAGTCTCCATCTTTCTTTAAGGCTGCATAATATTCCATGGTGTACATATACCACAATTTATTAATCCATTCGTGGGTCGATGGGCACTTGGGCTTTTTCCATGACTTAGCAATTATGAATTGGGCTGCAATAAACATTCTGGTACAAATATCTTTGTTATGATGTGATTTTTGGTCTTCTGAGTATATACCAAATACCAATACTAGGATTGAATGGCAGATCTATTTTTAGATCTCTAAGTGTTCTCCAAACATCTTTCCAAAAGGAATGTATTGATTTGCATTCCCACCAGCAGTGTAAAAGTGTTACCTTTTCTCCACATCCACATCAACATCTCTGGTCTTGGGATTTTGTGATATGGGCTAATCTTACTGGAGTTAGATAGCATCTCAAGGTAGTTTTGATTTGCATTTCTCTGATGATTAAAGATGATGAGCATTTTTTCATATGTCTGTAGGCCGTGCACCTGTCTTCTTCAGAGAAGTTTCTCTTCAAGTCCCTGGCCCAGCCTGCGATGGTATCACTTGTTCTATATTGCTTTAATGATTCAGATGAGCTAAACATTATGTTTGCCATCAATGAAGTTGTATATTTCAAAGTAACTAAGAGAATGGAATAAAAATATTCCTAATACACAGAAAGGATAAATGTTTAAGATGACGGATATCCAATAACCCTGATTTGATCATTATACATCGTATGTTCTTATCAAAATATTATACTCTGTAAATATGTATGACTATTATGTATTTATAGTTATTTAAAATTTGAAAATTAAAAAACACTAAAAACCAAATTTATATGTCTAGCTGTGATCTTTTCTCCAAGTCCCAACTCTTCCAACTTCCTATTGAACAGCTCTAGTTGGATGTATAGTATCTCAAACTTAGCTGTCCAAAACCGAACTCTTCCTTTCCACTCTACGCACAGCTGTTCCCCCAATTTAGCTATAAGTACCACCATTCACTTATTTATTTATTTATTTATTTTTTTGAGACTCACTAAGTCACCCTCACTGTGGGGTCACAGCTCACAGCAACCTCAAACTCTTGGGCTTAAGAGTTTCTCTTGCCTCAGCCTCCCAAGTAGCTGGGACTACAGGTGCCTGCCACAACGCCCAGCTATTTTTTTGTTGCAGTTGTTATTGTTGTTGCAGCTGGCCAGGGCCGTTTTGAACCCACCAGCCTGGGTGTATGTGGCCTGCGCCCTACCCACTGAGCTACCAGCGCTGTCCCACCATGCACTTATTTTACTCAGGCATTAAGGGTCATGCTTCACCCATCTCTTTCCCTTACTCTTCACAACCAATCCATTTGGCAATTCCTGTTGGCTCTAACTTTAGATTATATTAGTCTGACCACCCTCTCATCACCTTCATTGTTTTCATCAGAGTCCTACTCACCATTGTCCTTTGTCCCCGCTACTAGTCAGCAGCCTTCTACTTTGTCTTTCTGCTTTCATTCTTGCTTCTCTACAACCCCCTCCAGCAGCAAGAAGGTCTTTCCTTTTTCTTTTTACCTTTTGGTTGTTTTTAGGAGGGTCTTTTCAAAATATAGATCAGTTCATGTCATTCCAATGCTTAACACTCTTTATTGGCTCATTTCTGTTAGACTAAAATCCAAATATTTTACTATGGTTTGTAATTTGGCTTCTTCTGACAGATAATACTTTTTGGGGGGAGGGGCACAGTCTCACACTATGGTTGGGGTTAGAATTCAGTGGTGTCATCCTAGTTCATTGCAACCACAAACTCCTGGGCTCAGGTGATCCTCCGACCTCAGCTTCCCTAGTGTCTGGAACTACAGGCCAGCTCTTAAATGTCTATTTCCTGTAACAACACGAGATCTCAACAAAATAAGAGGGAATAGCCCCTCCCACCATTACTGGCTGTATAAAATATTATGTGTGTGCTCGGTGCCCATAGCACAGTAGTTACAGCGCCAGCCACATGCACTGAGGCTGGTGGGTTCGAACCCAGCCCAAGCCAGCTAAACAACGACAACTGCAACAAAAAAACAGGCTGGCGTTGTGGCAGGCACCCATAGTCCCAGCTACTCGGGAGGCTGAGGCAAGAGAATCGCTTAAGCCCAAGAGTTAGAGGTTGCTGTGAGCTGTGACGCCACAGCACTCTACCCAGGGTGACATAGTGAGACTCTGTCTCAAAAAAAAAAAAAAAAAATATATATATATATGTATGTAAATAAATAAAATGTATGTACCTGACTACAGCCTGGAAGCGAATAAGGGAAAATGGAAACAGTTGTTACAACCATGGAGTTCTAAATGAATATTTCTTTTAAACATTTTGTTCAAACATGATTTTTTTTTTTTTAAAGCATTTCTTTTCAGCTTGGCACCCGTAGCCCTGTGCTTATGGCACCGAGGCTAGCGGGTTCAAACCCAGCCCGTCCTGCTAAACAACAATGACAACAACAACAACAACAACAAATAGCTGGGCGTTGTGGTGGGTCCCTATAGTCCCAGCTACTTGGGAGGCTGAGGCAAGAGAATCGCTTAAGCCCAAGAGTTTGAGGTTGCTGTGAGCTGTGACACCAGAGCACTCTACCCAGGGTGACATAGTGAGATTCTGTTTCAAAAGAAAAAAAAAGTATTTCTTTTCTTTCTTTTTTTTTTTTTTTTTAAAGGAACAGCTCTAGCTGGCGTCTACACATGTCACAGTCTGCCTGAGGCCCCAACCGGCCACCATCCAGCGGCTGGGCCCGCCCAACTCGCTCGCGTCGGGAACAGCCCCGCCTCTGCTCCCGGCGCTCTCTCCGCCCCGCTTCCTTCCTCCAGGCTCCGCCCCGCGCCGGGGCGCCTGCGCACGGGGGAACACGTGGCTGCCGCGGAGCCGGAGCAGCAATGGCGGCGGGTGGTGGCGGTAGCTGCGACCCCCTGGCCCCGGCGGGGGTTCCCTGCGCCTTTTCCCCGCACAGCCAGGCCTACTTCGCTTTGGCGTCTACCGACGGTCATCTGCGAGTCTGGGAGACAGCTAACAACCGGCTGCACCAGGAATACGTGCCTTCCGCGCACCTCAGCGGTACCTGCACCTGTCTGGCCTGGGCGCCAGCGCGGCTGCAGGCCAAGGTAAAGCGAGCGGGACGGCGGGGGTGGGCGCCTGCCTAGGCTTGGCCTTGGCGCCCCCACGGCTGCGTGGCGTGTGGTCCCGCACGCGCGTGGCCCGCGGCTGCACGGGCGAGGAGGCACGGAGCGCTGCGTTGGTGTTAAGTGGGCCCATGCTGCCAGCCCGGGGTGCGGCCTGTCGTGAGGACAGTGAGAGGCCGCAGTTCGATCTGGCCGACCGTGGACCTGAGCCCTACTGGCGGGTTCCATGCGGTGTGCGCCCCGTTGTCTCCAGGCCGCCATGTTCGCCGAGCCCCCGGGGCTCCGAGGGGCGGCTTCCTTCTGCCAGGCCGCGTTTTGCGTTTATTCGTGCCTTGGGTTTTGACAGAGCCCCGTCTTGGATCTCTCCTGTTCTTGGTCTCTGAACCAGCGCATGGGCCTTGTCGTGGGCAGTTGGACTGAACAAGTCTGTACTTGCTTCCGGACACTACCCCCCCCCCCCCTTGGGTGCCGGTTCACCACGTGTTCTCTTCCACGTCCACGTCGTGGCACTTTCACTGTTGAGACTTTAAACTTTCCTGGGCTCCTTTGCATTCTCAGCATTTTGAATCTCCTTATTTTTTAAACTTTTGCTTGGCTCTCACATTTCAAACCTCCCCCCCCCCCCCAAGTTTGAAGTCTGCATTGGGGTATGGAGGTAAAGTGAAGAAAGTACCTGGACTTACTGTGATAATGAGTGTCCAGGCGACGTTTCTCCTAGATGGGACACAGCCCGGATAGGGAAAGCTTTTCAACGTTAGGGACCACTCTCTGGCCAGTCACTGTTGAGTCACTCGACTACATCTCTAAACTCATCACGCACGTGTTTACTGCAGTTAGAGAATAGCCAAATCAATTCACTCCAATGTGATTTGGAAGCCTCTGGTGTCCTAAGATGTGCAGCCTTGAGCTGTAGCTATGAGCAAAACTTAAGAACCTCATATTTAGAATAGATCTTATTCCATCTGACTAATCTGTGGAGATTTCTGCTGAAGTTTTTGTGTTAAAATAAGGAATACATCCAACTTGCTATGCTTTGGGTGAGTATATTTAGATATTTTTCAGATTTTCAGTTACATTTTCATAGTTTTTCCTGTTTAATAAAAGAAACCTATCTAGGCTTCTAAGTCACAAAACTTGGACTTGTAAAAATACTGATCAGAGTTGTTTAAATTACAGCCCTCTGTATATTTTTTGTTTTCAAAGTTGTTTTCTGTTTGTGTTAAATAGTCCTGTACAGTTATAATACAGGAGTAGAAATACAGAGCAATAGCAAGTGGGTGCATGGACCCAAGTTGCACTACCTACGTTTGAATCCAGGTTCTGTTTCATAGAATTCTGCCCCGTTCCTCATTTACAAAATGGAGATAATGGTACCTCCTTCAGGAGTGGTTGTGAAGATTAATATATTTAATGATGCAGAAAGCACTTACAGTAGTCTTTCTGTATGTAAATGTTAAGTGTTTTTTTTTTTTATTTGTAATTCATCGGAGGTACAAAGAATTAGGTTAAAATGTTAAGTGTTACTATTAATGTCTTAAATTTGCATGGTTAGTCCTGTAAGGTTGATTAGGAACTTCCTGCCTTGTCTGAGAAGAGACAGAAACTCTGGAAAACTAAGCAACTTGTATAAAGTCAAAAATGGAACCAGGATTGGAACTCAGATCTTTATAGCTCAGTTCTTGGTTATACACAACAAATAGTTATTGTTAGGTTGACAAAAACTTGTCTCCACTTTGCTTTTCTGTTGACTTTTTTTTTTTTTTTTGAGACAGAGTTTCACTTTATAGCCCTCTGTAGAGTGCTGTGGTGACACAGCTCACAGCCACCTCCAACTCCTGGGCTTAGGCAGTTCTCTTGTCTCAGCCACCTGAGTAGCTGGGACCACAGGCGTCCACCACAATGCCCAGCTATTTTTTGTTGCAGTTTGGCCAGCGCCTGGTTCGAACCTGCCACCCTTGATATATGAGGCCAGTGCCCTATCCACCTCACTGAGCCACAGGCACTGCCCCTGTTGACTTTTTTTTTGGGAGACAGAGTCTCACTATGTCGCCGTGAAGTTACAGCTCACAGCAACCTCAAACTCTTGGGCTTAAGCGATTCTCTTGCTTCAACCTGCCAAGTAGCTGGGACTACATGTGCCTGCCACAACGCCCGGCTATTTTTTGGTTGTAGTTGTCATTGTTTTTTGGCGGGCCTGGGCTGGATTCGAACGAAGTAACTCTGAAGTAACTCTGGTGTACGTGGCTGGCGCCCTAGCTGCTGAGCTACAGGCTCTGAGCCTTTTCTGTTGACTTTCAGTTACATTGTTCAAGAATGAAACATTTTTCAAGTCTCAAGTTAAAAGTCATAGTTATGGATTATATAAAACAGTATGATACATTGGGAGGCGCCTGTAGCTCAGTGAGTAGGGCGCCGGCCCCATATGCCAAGGGTGGCGGGTTCAAACCCAGCCCCGGCCAAACTGCAACAAAAAAATAGCTGGGCGTTGTGGCGGGCGCCTGTAGTCCCAGCTGCTCGGGAGGCTGAGGCAAGAGAATCGCGTAAGCCCAAGAGTTAGAGGTTGCTGTGAGCCGTGTGACGCCATGGCACTCTACCCGAGGGCGGTACGGTGAGACTCTGTCTCTACAAAAAAAAAAAAAGAAAGAAAAATAACTGGATTCATTTCTTAACCAGGATTTACCTCAAACTTGTTTTTATGTTGTGCAAGTTGCTTTAACTTTGGGGACTTCATTGACAAGTGAGAGTTGGGCTATATCAAACAAAACAAAGGTTTTTATAGGTTTCAATGTTTTTTTACCTGCACTCTCTCTTTTTAGATTCACAAGTATGAAGTGTCCTGAAATTCTGCTTTAAAAAAACTGATTGAGAATCAGAGCTAAGGAAAGGTAAATGACTTGATCAAAGCCTAGTAGTAACCTAGTAAGAGTATGGCCATTAGAGTCAAGGTACCCTGATTCCTGGTCCAGCACCCTTAGCATGGTTGCCCCCAGTCATCTTCCTTTTTTTAATATCCTTGCTTTGAAACCTTCAGTCTTTAGTCACAGAACTGAAATGTGGAAGAAATGTAGAGGCATCCAGTCTCTTATCTAGGGGACTTGTTCTCTGGGAACATCAATTTTACTTGAAAATTAGGGAGAGACAGTTTTATTATTATGTATAATAAACTTGTACATATATTATGGTGTGGTAAAAGTCACATGATTTTTAAAAGTAAAAAAATAAGAAGCATTTGTAGTAGCTGCTTTAACTTCTGTTCCTAGGTCCCTGTGCTAAATTCCTGGCGCTTAAGTTTTTTTTTTGTAGAGACAGAGTCTCACTATACCGCCCTCGGGTAGAGTGCCAGGGTAGAGTGCCGTGGCGTCACACGGCTCACAGCAACCTCTAACTCTTGGGCTTACGCGATTCTCTTGCCTCAGCCTCCTGAGCAGCTGGGACTACAGGCGCCCGCCACAACGCCCGGCTATTTTTTTTTTTTGGTTGCATTTTGGCCGGGGCTGGGTTTGAGCCCTCCACCCTCTGCATATGGGGCCGGTGCCCTGCTCACTGAGCCACAGGCGCCGCCCTCTGGCGCTTAAGTTTTAACATGCTTTTATCATATTAAACATTTTGAGATGTTAAAAGGATGTTATTCTGAAGTCCATGCTCCAAGCATTTTGTCAAGGTCCTGGCATATGACATACAATATTCTCTAACATGAAATTGAGATAATGCCACCCACCTTTCAAAGATTCTCAGATGGTTAAATTAGGCACTGTATGTGACTGCTGTAGGATGCCCTGGTATGTAGTAAGTGCTCCGTAAATGTCAGCCGTTACTATTGTATGAATTAATGAGTCTGGACTTACTTTATCATTTAATGGTGCATTCTCCAATGTAAGTCCGTTCGTAAGAGTATGGTGATAACTTATTAATGAAGAAAGATTAGTTAATGCTGGGTTTCTTGGGATAACAGGAATTAAGTGTAGTGGTTTATAAGTGTTTAGAAAAATTAGATTGTGCTTTTTGTTTTTGGTCACAGAATGATTACAATACTTGGCATTTATGCAATGTTAGCTTTTTTTTTTTTTTTTGCAGTTTTTGTCTGGGGCTGGGGTTGAACCCACCGCCTCTGGTATATGGGGCCGGTGCCCCCTCCTTGAGCCACAGGTACCGCCCTGCCACGTTAGTTTTGAAAGGGTTTTTGTACATGTCATATAGTTGAGCATTTGGTTGATAGAGAGTGGGGTAAGGGGACCTCTAATGATGACAAGAAAATATTCTAGGAAAATGCAAAAAACCAGATTAATGAACTCTAGATGGATGCTATTTTTAGAGTTCCTTAGATTTATGTGTGTAAACTGAGGCTAAAATATTAAATTCCCAAGCCACTCAGTAAGTGGGTGGCTTAGTCTAGGTACTGACCCTACTATTTCATTGACCCCTTACCTTCTCAGATTTTTCCACTTTTCCCTAACTGCTGTCAAGGCCTGGAGACCTGGTCTACGATTGGCTATCACAGTAAATGTGTTTATGTTGCTTTGCTGTCAGTGCAGTTAAAATGACTATTCAGATTAGTACGAGTTTAATGAAGCACATGGCATTTCAGATAAGCCTGGTAGCGTTAAGGATGTTTCTAGGAAAAATCTGAACTGAGCATCCACATTGCCATCCCTTAAAAGTTGTAGCACAATTTAGATGTGTTCCTGTCCAATGCTCTGTCTTGAGAGCTCACCAATATTTGAACTTCCAAATAAAGTTTGTAGATTAGACCCAATTTGGCAGTAATATAAGTTTCTGTGTGTTAGAATTTGGTTGTTTTATAATTTTATGTAAAAAGCACACATTTTGTCATTGTTATCCATGAAACTTCCACACACGGCAGAGTAAGTGGCAGTAAGATGGGCCAAGAAATGGAATAGGAGGCTAATTGCAGAATGAAGCTTAAAAACTTGGGTATAATTTTCAGTGTGTAGAGGTCAGTATTTTTCAAAAGTAGATTTTGATCCATTAATGGATTGTGAAAAGATTAGTGAGTGTGATGGCATTTAAAAATAACATAGAATGGAAAATATCAATTACACATGGTATTTTTTTTGTGTGTGTGTGAAACTTGATTTGTTTATCTGTGCATATATTATTATGGGTGTGTACATGGTCTCTAGGTAAACGCTTCTTACTGTGGGAACTCATTCTAAAATGTCATTGCTTAATTACTTACCAAATTCAGACTTTTCATCACTTGGGTATGCTTTTTTTTTCCTGTTTTCACCTCATCTGTATAGTTCTTAACTTTTGTATGTCTTGCACATAGGCCATTCAGACTTTATCTTCTGGATCACAGGCTGATAAGTTTTATCAGATGGGTTTTTGTGTTTATTGCTTGGTTCAATCTGCCCTTGATGTTGGAAAAGACTCCTTAGACTAAGAAATTGCATCCTTTTGGTATTCACTCCTGGTGCCTTCAGCAAGTGAGATTTTTCCAGTTACAAATATGTGAACTGAATTTTTAGTCTGCCTTTTTTTATTACTTTGTATATTTACATGTAGGGTCATTGGTGCACATAACATTGTACAAAGGAGCTTCAGTAGGACAAAAGTGAGTATGGCTAAGATGTAAAAGAAGAGATAAAGACAATTCAGATTCAGATTTACCATTTCTGTAATGTGGAGTATGACTTCTTGTGCCTTAAGAGAGAGAAGTTTCTGTGGAGGAGATATTTGAGGTGGGCCTTAAAGCATGGATAGGATTTTTAAATAATAAAAACTGAGATGAGTAGGAAAAATCCCCTTCCAAGAGAAGGGAAAAGCAAACAAAATGAGTAAATGGGGGTTTTTCAGTAGTGTTAATGTGAGGGTGGAATTGGAGAGGGGCTGGGAAAGGTGGGTTAAAGGCAAATTGTGGATGCTTTTGAATGCCGTAGAGTTGTTTATACTGATATATTCTTCTCTGGGGAGTTTTTGAAGTTTTTGAGTTTCAGAAACGACATGTTCAGATAGTAAAGGGTGTGTCCTAATCTATAATCAGTACTGAACTTTTGGTTTCAGAAATATTTGGTAGGGCATAAAACTTAATATACTAGATTTTGTTAAAGTGTACATTGGTTATATAAACTTATGATCTGGATGATGTGTTACCTGTTTGGACATGCTTATCCTGCCGAATGAGAAGTTATTTTTAAAAGGACCAGCCAGTTCTGAAAAACATATGAGTCAAGAGTTCTTTGTGATTGAATTATTATTCAGATTTAGACCAGTGATCCTTAAATTTGGGCATAAATCCTGTGGATCTTCCTTCCACCTGCCTCCACTTGCTTCTACAAAAAATATAGAGATGTTGCAGATAAGAAAATTTAAGGTTTTGGTTATGTTAATGTTTAATTTGTAGAATTCTTTGTGCTTTTGATATAAATTAAAATCTGCAGTGAAGCATATTTCTATTTGGACCAGCCTTTGTTTCACACATTAAGAAACTTCAGTGTAGATAATTTTGGTTTGATTTGGGAAACCCATAAATAGAAGAAATATTTCGTGAAATCTTGGAAAGAATTTTCTCATTACGTAGTAGTGGGCTAACATACATGTAGTCCCCTGCCCCTCCCCTGCACAGTCCTTCCTTGAAATAGGTATTTGTGTTTATAACCTTATACAGAAGTCATATTTGCCCTCTGGGATCATTTACTGGTAGCTTTAGAAATTCATGTAATAATTGAAGGTGGAGTGGAGGACACTGCTAATGCTAAGGTTTCAATGTTTCAAGCAAATTAAATGTTACTAAAGAGACCATCTGACTCTTTATACTTTGGCTTTTAATTGTAACTGCTCTTTTGGGTTTATTCATGTAGGCACATTTCTAAGTATTTACAAAATGTGTATTTTTTCTTTAAGCAAGAAGTTATAATCATTTTGCTTTTCGTCAAAGTGTGTGCAATGAATTGAACTCTTCAAATGTGACATCTTCCCTGAGATAACTAAATGAAAAAAAAAAAACAAAGGAAAATGCTTTTTCTGATACTCTTTATGCACTGGTAACATTGTTGTCATTGGTGGTTCTTGGATTATGCAGATTTTTATGTATTCCGGGCTCCTCCCCTTTTTGGGTGCTGCTAAGATCCTATACGATTAAGAAAATGTTCTCCTTTCTATCATATTGGTTTGTTTTACACTAAAAGAATGCTAAAACATAAAGGCTGGTGAACTCTAATAAAAAACCCCACACATGAAAGAGAAGTTCTAAAATAAGAAAATTTCAGGTCAGATTCAGTGGCTCACGCCTGTAATTCTAGCAGTCTGCGAGGCCAAGACAGGTGGATTGCTTGAGCTTACAAGTTCCAGACCAGCCTGTGCAAAAGCGAGACCCTGTCTCTACTAAAAATAGAACAATTGAGCCTGAGTTAGAGGTTGCTGTGAGCTATGACTCTACAGCACTACCCAGGGCGATAGCTTGAGACTCATGTCTAAAAAAAAAAAAAAAAAAAAAAATTTTTTTTTTTTTTTCCAGCATTATAAACTCTGATGTAGTAGTCTTAACAGACATGAGCTGTTACATCACTTCTGAAGTAAATCAAAGAATTCTTGTGGTATTTGCCACTAGAGAGAAACTTGGGCCTCTTAAGTTATTAGAATCACCAAGCTAGCATGGAACTCTGTCACACTTCACTTCTGACACCACTTGTCAGGGCCCATGACTGGCCAGGTCTTGGGCCCCGCTTAACTAGGTTCTGGGCGTGGACAGCTAAGTTACCTTGCTCAGGTCTGTTAGGTGCATGAGGGCTATCTACTTTAGCTAGAGAGAAAGAGAGAGTGTCTTAGTGAGAGTAAAGCAGTCTTAGAGTAGATAGCTCTTAGTCTTTAGCAGAGCTTGGGAATCTTCAGCAGAGACACCCCGTGCTGGCGTTCTGCAGGCAGGAGAGGAGGCAGAGTCAGAGTCAGAGTAAGCGAGTCCGTGATAGAATGCGCATGCTCTGGACTGCCCTCTCCTCCAGCCTAATTTAAGGCTGATCTTGTGGCTCTCAACACCACAGGTGTAGAGACCGCCAATTCACCACTGCTCTCATCTCGCGAGCTCTCATGCTTGTTAGGAGCGCTAAATCCCTCTCCATGCCCTTTCCACCAAGGTGTTCCATTATTGTGCTACACAGGTATTTCTAATAACTCTCTCTCCTAGCCATAGGCTATACGGCGGGCTGCTACAGAACTCCCAGACTAGTGTTTGACCAGTCATTGGAACAACTTCACTAGCTTGTGCTCTGAGCTTCTGTTATAGTTCAAACTATTTGTTGACTCAAATGGAAGTTAATGTGTAGTTATAAATATAAAAATGTTTGAGTCCCTTTTCCTGAAAGCTAAGCTAGAATTTGAGGAAATATTGGGGGTGGGGAGAGAAGAATTCGCTACTTGGGTGTGGATTTATGGATTCATAGATCCTTGGGTATATTTGTCTCTTTGCTTGGGGTATGGAGATTTCACTTGGGTTGCACCTCTCAGGACGGGTGGTCAGTTTCAGAGCAGTGGAAACAGCACTGAGGTTACTTGGCCCAGGTAGGTGAATACCCAGAAATATTAAGTTTTCCTATCTGCTGCGTTTCTTCTGGAGGGTTGGAGGCAGGAAGACAGAAGTATGAGCTTCCCCTTCTATTGGAGGGATTATTTTTTTAAAAAGTAATAAGAAAAAAAAATCACTTGATCTTCTTCCCCCCTGCCCTCTTTTAAAGTATCTTTTTGGGCTGGTGGGCTTTCTGGTGTGGTCCTCAGGCGAGCTCTTAGTTCTGTTATAGTCATGGGCTTTTGTATTTGTGTATTAATGATGTTTTAGTGTTTGAAATATTAAATAGAAATGTTTTTCTTTTCTTTTTTTTTTACAGGAAAGTCCCCAAAGGAAAAAAAGGAAATCAGAAGCTATAGGAACAAGTGACCAGATTGATCTGTTGGCTCTTGGAACAGCAGTTGGTAGCATTTTATTATACAGTACAGTAAAAGGAGAATTACACAGTAAATTAATAGTAAGTGTGTATATATATTTATTATGTAAAAGTGGTATGAGAGGGAAAGTGATTATAGAAATTAAAAAGAAAATAACTTTTAGGTGTGTGATGGGATCTTTGTAGGGGCAGTGTTCTGTCCTTTCTGCATTTAGAGAGCTGAATAGTGATATTTGATAAAAGCTGTGATAGGTAACAGAGTCCTTCCTTAGAGAACGAGGCATTATTAACTAGGTTTAAGATAAGAAAGGGTTAAGAGTGTTTAAGGTATCACAGTTAGCAACTGCAGGAAGCAGCTCACCACCTCTTGGATTAAGGGAATAAAGGAGGCAGCTAGAATTATTGCTGAAACAGATCTTCTGGGAACAGGTGCTACTGTTGTTGCTGTTGTCTCTTATAGAGGAGTGGCCCCAAGGGCATGAGGTCTAGACCTCAAGCTGAAGAGGGGCTCCAGCTGCCTAGAGCTGGTGTCTCTGAAGGGAGGTGATGAGACTGGTTGGTTCTCCCAGTGTTGGAAAAATTGCATATTGGGTTTAGCTCCCGCTGTTCCCATCACTGGTGAAGAAACAAAGTGATGGCAAACAAGGGAGACCCCAGGGAACAAGTCCTACCTTTGTCCTCCCTCCAGGTGTGTCTCCTTCTAGCACCCCCTATTGGTAGAGTTTATGGATCCATTTGGTAAAGCAGAGGCCAGAGTATGGAAGGGTAGATTTGATACTGGAAGATAGTAACTTCACTGGCATAATTTGTGCAGACAGTATCTATTGCAGTGTATTTTTGCTGTTCACTGAACTCCTGTATATGCGTATAGGGATGCTTTTTGTATGTATAAATAAAACAAGTTTTCTATTTTAAATAACATCTACTCAGAAAATTTGGAACTACCTTTATCCTTAGAAAATTTGGAGCTACATCAAGTTGAAAAGGAAAAAAACTTTATACCTAAATTCTGTCACCAAGAATTAATGTTAATGTTTCTGTATTTCTTTGCTTTATACATATATTTAAAAATATACTTGGCTTCTGTTCATCTGTTTTGATTTTTGTATCCTGATTTTTTCATTAAATTACAATACAAGCAGTGAAGGAAGATGAGCAGCTGTGTTATTGCCACTACTGCATATCTCATTAAAATAGCAATGTCAATGAAAAACCCCCAAGCTAAGCATAAAATTTTAAATCTATTTAGTAATCGGTTCTAATATTAAAGATGATAGGCAAAACATACAACTAAAAAAACTAAAAGTATGGAGATCCATACAACACAAAGGGACTCTCCCTTTACTCTCCCCTCCTTTAAGTCTGGTGTGGTCCTCAGGCGAGCTCTTAGTTCTGTTACAGTCAGCAGCCCGTCCTTTGATTTGATCAGTCCTTTGTGGCCAGTGGTTAGCTGCTCAGCTACTGTGGCTGGCAGGCATGATGCTGATTGAGCCTGGAACTGCTTCTACAATGAATTTATCAAAAAGGAGCCAAGAGGGTCTGGGTGGTGTTGGGATAGTATGGTGAAGTAGAAAGGGACCTGGCTTTGGAGCTATTCTGTCTGGAGGTTGAATTCTGTTAGTATGTGATCATGGATAAATAGTTTAACTTCTCAAGTCTTAAATGGGTCTTAAACAACCTACTTCACATGACTTGATTGGGACTTAGATATAATATTATTAATGTATTGAAAGTTCCTGGACTGTAAGTGATACGAAGTAAATGTTTGTTGAATGAATAAGGGACACATTGCCAAGTTGCTTTCCCAAAGGGCATGCTAATTTTCACTGCCCTAGCAGTATATTGTCCTGTCACTTTTATCATAACCCTGTCAGCATGGGCATTATCTTATGCAGATCTAATTACTAGATGAACAGACTAAAACATGCTACTTTGTTTTGTTTTGTTTTTGATTACTAACAAGGTTGAATATTTAATTTTTTTGCTAAGTTCTTTCTATGGAATTAACTGTTTATATCCTTTAATTTTTTTTTTTTTTTGGCTGGGGCCGGGTTTGAACCTGCCACCTCCATCCAGTATATGGGGCCAGTGCCCTGCTCCTGGAGCCACAAGCGCTGCCCTGTATCCTTTAATTCTTCACGTGTAATATAGGACTTAGTTCTTTGAGTAGAGAGCGGATAAGCGAAGAAAGTAACTGAACTTAACATTTTAAAATATTTTTCTTTTGAAGTGGGAGCAATCTTATTTTGAAGTAGCTTCAGTGATTTTGAGTAATTACTTTTATTGTTAGCTTAGATAGGTAGTGGTGTTTCATAGTGTATTTCCTTTATGTGAATTCAGGTAGAAAGAGTGTCACACTCTGCTAAGTGAGTTTGGCCTGAAATGCTTGTGAGACATTCTCTTCGCAGTGAATCTCTCTCTTCCTTCATGCCCCTGAGTGAGCAGGCATCGTGGGATGCTGTGTGTGTTTAACGTCTTGTTTATATGGTGTGCTCCAAACACAAGGAGACATTTAGTGTTAACTTGAAGTAACAGTGATCTCTTTTTTTTTTTTTTTTTTTTTGTGGAGACAGAGTCTCACTGTACCGCCCTCGGGTAGAGTGCCGTGGCATCACACGGCTCACAGCAACCTCCAACTCCTGGGCTTAAGCGATTCTCTTGTCTCAGCCTCCCAAGTAGCTGGGACTACAGGCGCCCGCCACAACGCCCGGCTATTTTTCTGTTGCAGTTTGGCCGGGGCTGGGTCCGAACCCGCCACCCTCGGCATATGGGGCCGGCGCCCTACTCACTGAGCCACAGGCGCCGCCCAACAGTGATCTCTTTTTTAAGAGATAGTTTTGGTACTTTTTTAAGTGGGATTCTTCCAGGATAATTTTAACTATACTTGCTTTTTACGCTAAGTGTTGATTCTAAACCCTGTGTTTTGTCACTGTTAATAGGGTATTCTGTCATACTTTGACTTAAGGTATAGAAGTAGGTTTTTTTTTTTTTGAGACAGTCTCACTATGTCACCCTCAGTAGAGTGCTGTGGCGTTACAGCTTACAGCGACCTCATACTCTTGGGCTTAAGTGATTCTGTTGCTTTAGCCTCCCAAGTAGCTGGGACTACAGGCGCCTGCCACAACGCCTGGCTAGTTTTTGTTGTAGTTATCATTGTTTAGCTGGCCCGGGCTGAGTTTGAACCTGCCAGTCTCAGTGTATGTGGCTGGTGCTGTAACTACTGGGCCACAGTCGCCAGGTGAAAGTAGGTTTTTTTTTTTTTCCCTTAACAGAGGAGAAAGGAAAGATTTGAAGATCTAACTGGCATATCTTGTTTTTGAAGCTGAAAAAATAAAATGGATAAATGTAGGTTACAGCTTAACATTTTAGTTAACTATTAAGTAATTACTCTAGGGTTCATATTATTCTATTCTAGAAAGGAAGTTTTATTTTTCTTTAATCTTTTTTTTTAATCTGCAGAGTGGTGGACATGACAACAGAGTCAATTGTTTGCAGTGGCATCAAGATAGTGGCTGTTTATATAGTTGTTCAGATGATAAACATATTGTGGAATGGAATGTACAGACATGCAAAGTAAAGTGGTGAGTAACATTGAGGGCTCTGTCGTATTGGAGGGGTGACTCAGTTACTGCTTGGAAATGGAGCAGAGTTGGACAAATCACGCTTGACATGTGGGCTGTATAGACAAAATAAGGTTTTTGACTCCGTTCTTAGGGATCTTTTATTTTTTTATTTTTATTTTTTTGAGACAGAGTCTCACTTTCTTCCCCTTGGTAGAGTGCTGTTGTGTCACAGCTCACAGCAACCTCAAACTCTTGGTCGTAAGTGATTCTCTTGTCTCAGCCTCCCAAGTACCTGAGACTACAGGCACCCGCCACAATGCCCAGCTATTTTTTTGTTGCAGTTGTCATTGTTGGTTAGGTGGTCTGGGCTGGGTTTGAACCTGCCAGCCTCCATGTATGTGGCTGGCACCCTACTCACTGAGCTATAGGCGCTACTGGCATGTGAGATTTTAGTATGTAAAAGCTAAAAATGGTACAAGTATAAAGTAACTGTATAAGAGATGTCATGAAGTAACGTGATTACTTGTCAGATAAGTATGGTAGTATTGGAGAGGTGTGGAGGAAGAGAAGGGCTTTCAGTTAATCTTCTAGGTTAGGTAAAAGTTGAATAGAGAAGGATGGGAAAATCCTTTCAAGGGTCCAGAAAGGAAGGTGGGGAGATGGCAGGAGCAAAGGCTAGGAGACAGGAAAGTGAAAGATGTACTTCTAGTGAGTGAACTCATTTGAGAGGGAAGGGGGTATTACGAAGGATAATGGATGGTAGGTGATATGGGCCAAAGTCTCTTAGGAGCCAGGCCTTAATAGTCATAGGTAAAAATCACAGATAAACTGTTATGTTCAAGCGCCTATTCCTGTGATTGGCTGTATAGTAGATTCTTAATAAGCGTGGACTACTGGATACGTATTTTACTGTGTAGGTAGGGACTCTGAAGAAGATGATGCTGCTCATGATCCCCAAGCTAATAAGTGGCAGAGAAGGGATTCTAATCTTGTTCTTTTGAGTTCTGGTACTGTGTTTTTCTACTATTCTTAAAGATACTTGTTAGAAGTTTAGATTCTGTCTGGTAAGTGAGAGAGAGCCACTGCAGGTCAGTGTCATGTGAACCGTAATAATGCATTAGGTAGAGATGCCAGTGAGGAGACTGTTACTATAATCTGGTTGTGAGATAATAGTGGAACATTAGAATGGAAATGATACCAAACAAGGATGCATGGGTGGGGTGGAGGAGGGGCATTGAGTAATTGAAAGGAGTTAAAGGTAAGTACTAAGTTTTTTAGCTTAAGTTGGTGAGTAAACTAATTGAGAGGAGGGGCATACTAGGAAATAATGTTTGCTAGAGGACAGAAGTTACCTCCAGGTAATAGAAATGGTGATCAGAGAGGGAAATGGTTTTCATGTTTTTTAGACAAGTTGAATTTGAAATGACATTATGCTAAAGACAAGACCTAGCAGAGGTGGGGGTGGGGTGGGGAGTGGAGGGTGACGGAGGCTTAGAATTTCAGGGAAAGTTTGGGGCCAGAGGTGCAGATGAGTACATCATCAGACTAGAGGTAAGTGTTTATGCTCCATAAAACCTGCAGCAGGTGGTGGTTTCCACACTGGTGACCTGGCAGAAATAACCTGCAGAGATTCTGATCCATGGGTCTGGGGTATACCTGTGTTAGTGTTTTCTGGATGAAGGTTCACAGTTAAGTCTTTCACATAGAGACTAATAATATTCAAGGCACTGCTCAGCTTATTGTCAATATGTCTGTATTTAATTATGACCCTGTGAAGTGGGCTCTGTTCCCATTTTCCAGTTGTGAAACAGGTTAAATAAAGGCCTGGCCTCTCATCCACTAAACTATTTTCCCAAAAGAATAGTGTTTCTAGCTTTGTCCTTGGTTTACTTTCTATTTTAGATCCTGTCTATCGATTATTTCCTACTTTGGAGGATGAGGATTTAGCTCTCATCCTCCTTTCTCTCCTCCTAGTTCTCCCAAAGTTGTTACCACAGTTTTTGATTAAGCAATATTTATTGTTTATGACAGCTGAGCCTCAGAGTGTTCTTTTTTTTTTTTTTTTGTAGAGACAGAGTCTCACTTTATGGCCCTCGGTAGAGTGCCGTGGCCTCACACAGCTCACAGCAACCTCCAACTCCTGGGCTGAAGTGATTCTCTTGCCTCAGCCTCCCGAGTAACTGGGACTACAGGCTCCTGCCACAACGCCCGGCTAAGTTCTGTTTTTTTTTTTGGTACAACATTTTGCTTTCCTTGGGGCTCATTATTTTTCATTTGTTAGTTTTTTTTTTACATAGCTATCATTAGTTCATTCTCATTTTTTAGTAGAGGAGATATTATTTTAAAAACATTTTTATTTTTGCAGTCATTTTTCTCAGGTTCAATCAGTTATTTCTAGATATATCAGTTAATCAGTTTTATTTATTTCTTAGAGGACTTTCCTGCCTTCCAAGCTCTGCTGAAGAGCAGTTGTCCTGGGATTTTTTCCCCCCATCATACTGAAAATTTCTCTTGTCTGATGGAGCCTCTGTTTCCTGGATTCCATTTTCTTTGTTGGTGTAGTCCCTCCTTTTTGGTGGAGTGTATCAGCAGGTAACTTCCTGAGAAAGGGTATAAGAGATTTTTGTTTGGTCGTCAGTGGGTTTTTTTTTTTTTTTTTTTTTTTTTTTGTAGAGACAGAGTCTCACTTTATGGCCCTCGGTAGAGTGCCGTGGCATCACCCAGCTCATAGCAACCTCCAACTCCTGGGCTTAGGCGATTCTTCTGCCTCAGCCTCCCGAGCAGCTGGGACTACAGGCGCCCGTCACAACGCCCGGCTATTTTTTTGTTGCAGTTTGGCCGGGGCTGGGTTTGAACCCGTCACCCTCTGTATATGGGGCTGGCGCCCTACTCACTGAGCCACAGGCGCCGCCCTTCTTGTCATATTTTTAACTTCTAGGAGCTATTTTTTGTTTTCTCTCTTTTTTTAATTGCAGCGTGTTTCTTCTAATTCTGAAGATAAATATAGGAGTCTTGTTTCTTACATCATGTCTATTGAGATGTTTTGGTTTGTTTGATTTGGTCTCTGGTACGTTAAAGGCATTCTTCAAATTATTGGAGGCCTTCGGCTGCCTGTTTTATTTGAAAACGAAAGCATTAAAAAGCTGATTGGGGGCGGCGCCTGTGGCTCAGTGAGTAGGGCGCCAGACCCATATGCCGGAGGTGGCGGGTTCAAACCCAGCCCCAGCCAAAAAAAAAAAAGCCACAAAAAAAAAAAAAAAAAAAAAAAAAAAAAAAGCTGATTGGATGGCACAGGTGTCACAATGTGCCTTTTCAGTTTTGGAGCTTTATTTTTAGTGACTGGGAACCCTGGAAGTGTCAGTATGTGCGGTTTGTTCTGCTGCGACCAGACACATTTCCCGGAGAGGAGTTTTCTACTTCAGTGCTTTAAAAACTTTAATGTGTCTAAATATTACTTGTTTTTACAGAGCTGGGTAGAGTGCTGTGGTGTCATAACTCACAGCGCTTAGTAGCTCCAGCTGGGTTGGAGCTTGAGAGCCTGTAATTCTAATAGGTTCCTGGATGATGCTATATTCTGCCTGAGTTGCAAAGTTCTTAGGGAGGTTGGGGGTGGGTGTTTGGGGAGGATATAAAGAAGGTATTAGCCTCTCATGGCATTTTCAGTACTGAAAGGGAAGTAGATTTAAGGAAGCTTGTCAGCTTCCTCAAGGCAAGTTTGTGATCATGTCTTTTTTAGTATGTATTAACCTAGTGAACGTATATTGAATATATATTGTAAATGAGCACTGAAATTGTGGGAGTTGATGAGAAATTGGCAAAAGTTTTAGAAGCCAGTGAGGGTAAACTAAAGGTTCTCTCATACATTATTGCTGCATTTCTTTGATTACTAGTAAGTTGAGTGTTTCATGTTCATCAAGAATTTGTATTTCTATGAATTGCCTGTTTATATCCTTTGTCTATTTTCTTTTTGATCTATTTTTTTCTTACTGAGATACAGGAGTTATTTATGTCTGAGTATTAATTTTTTGTTAGTAATACATATTTTTGATATTCGCTTTTTTTTTTTTTTTTGTAGAGAGTCTTACTTTATGGCCCTCGGTAGAGTGCCGTGGCATCACACAGCTCACAGCAACCTCCAACACCTGGGCTTAAGTGATTCTCTTGCCTCAGCCTCCCAAGTAGCTGGGACTACAGGCGCCCGCCACAACGCCCGGCTATTTTTTTGTTGCAGTTCAGCTGGGGCCGGATTTGAACCCGCCACTCTCGGTACATGGGGCCGGCGCCTTACTGACTGAGCCACAGGTGCCGCCCTGATATTCGCTTTTAACCTATTTTATCTTAATTCTATGACTTATTTTTGGCATAGAAGTTTTGTGTAATTAAATCAGGTCATCTTTTCCTTTATTTCTGGTTAATAATTACTTTGGAAGGCCTTTTCTACCCCAAGATTATATCAGTAAAAACATCCTGGTGTTTTCTTTTAATACCTTTTAATCAAGTAATAATTTTTTATATGTGTATGGCATAATGTCCTCATCTTTTTTGTTTTTCCAATTGACTGAATTTGACATACTCCAATATGATTGACAGAACAACACATTTTCATCTCCTTTAGAATTCACCACTCTTGGTAATAAGATTATTTCTTAATATTATTTCTTGATTTTATAAGTGAATAAATAACCAAGTTTCCTGTTGCCCATAAAAGCATTAGTGTGGGGTGCACCTGTGGCTCAGTAGGGAGGGTGCCAGCCTCATATACCAAGTGTGGGTTCAAACTCAACCCCCGTGGGTTCAAACTCAACCCCCGCCAAACTGCAACCAAAAAATGGCCGGGCGTTGTGACGGGCGCCTGTAATTCCAGCTATTCGGGAGGCTGAGGCAAGAGAAGCCCAGGAGTTGGAGGTTGCTGTGAGCTGTGTGACTCCACGGCACTCTACTGAGGGCGATAAAGTGAGACTCTGTCTCTACAAAAAAAAAAGAAAGAAAAAAAAGAAAAAGAAAAGCGTTAATGTGTGTAACAAACTGCAAAGACTCATGCTTCTAATCGTATTTGAGGTATTGGAAAGCAATCATATGTACCTAATTTATTTTACCTGTCATATGGGGTTCATTGCTGTGGGTTTGTTTTTGTTTTTGACAGTGTCACTTTATTGTCCTGGGTAGAGTGCTATGATGTCATAGCTCACAGCAACCTCAAACGTTTGGGCTCAAGTGATCCTGTTGCCTCAGCTTCCCAAGTAGCTGAGACTATAGGTGTTGGCCACAACGCTTAGCCATTTTTTTTAGAGGCAGGGTCTCACTCTTGCTCAGGCTGGTCTCGAACTCAAGAGCTCAGGCAGTCCACCCTCCTTGGCCTCCCAGAGTGCTAGGATTACTGGTGTGAGCTACCATGCCTGGCCCCATCACTATAAATTTGGGATAAAAACAACGTTTTGGGCTGCAGCTCAGGAAATCATTTGTGTGTAAAGACCAGCCTTACAGAGAAACAGGCATTGTGCTATAGGGATAGGATGGACTCATGGCGGTCCAGCCAGTGTGTACTTCTCCTGGACATCAACAATGTCCATCTTTATAAAGTCATAGGATAATGGTAATACAACTACCTGTTTTACCTTCTTATAACTCACCCATGTTGTGTGATACCTCTAGAGAATCTTTATCTTGTGCCTGCCCAAGGGAGGTCAGACTGTTTTAGGGAGTCCTGTGAATGAGGCATCCCTGCAGGGGCATGTCTAGGGGTTATCTGATGTAGGCTTTGGGGAATGCAGTTGGCATAGGACCTTAGGTGGTTTTTTTTTGAGACACTTTGTCTCAGCTGGTAGAGTGCTATGGCATCACAGCTCACAGCAACCTCCAGCTCTTGGGCTTAGGTGATTCTCTTGCCTCACCTTCCCAAGTAGCTGGGATTACAGGTGCCTGCCACAACACCCGGCTATTTTTTTTGTTGTTGTTGCAGTTTGGCCGGGGCCAGGTTTGAACCTGCCAGCCTCGGTATAGGGGGCCAGTGCCCTACTCACTGAGCCACAGGCGCTGCCCCCTAGGTGGTATTTTTAATGCTTGATTTGTTTTGTTATTCAATCTTATGCTGTGAGTAAAGTTTCCCCCCATTAATTGATATGCTTTTGATTCTCTTCCACAATACAGCAAATGGAAAGGTGACAATAGCAGTGTCAGTTCCCTGTGTATCAGCCCAGATGGAAAGATGCTGCTTTCAGCTGGTCGAACAATAAAGCTATGGGTTTTGGAGACCAAAGAAGTCTACCGAGTGAGTGAATCAAATTATTTGTAAGCATACCAGTCATTGAGTATGTGTGGAGAAAGGCAGAAGTTTGAGCCATAGAATATTGTGGGTTTTTTGTTTGTTTGTTTGTTTTTGTTGCAGTTGGCCAGGGCTGTGTTTGTTTGTTTTTTTAAAGAATGAGGTCTTGGTCTTTCTCCTGGGCTGGAGTGTATTGGAATGATCTATAGCTTACTGCAGTCTTGATCCCTGGGTTTAAGTGATCCTGCTGGCTCAGCTTCGTGAGTAACTAGGACTACAGTTGTGTTCCATCAGGCCTGGCTAATTTAAAAAAATTTTTTTTCCTTTAAAAATGGGGTCTTGTTATATTGTCCAGGTGGTCTTAAACTCCTAGGCTCAGGTATTCTTCCTTTCTTGGCCTCTTAAACTGGGATTATAGGTGTGAGCCATGATGCCTGGTCAGGATATTATTGTTTTTATTTTTAATTAAAAAAAATTTTTTTTTAATTTTAGCTTGCTTGTTCATTCTTCTTCGTTTGAAGTTTTTTTGTTTCTTTTCTTTTCTTTTTTCTTTTTTTTTTTTTTTTTACTCTTCTTCCTTTGGCAATTCTCTTTACCTTTGCCTCCCCAGTAGCTGGGATTACAGACGCCCACCACAACGCCCGGCTGTTTTTGATGTTAGTAGACACAGGGTTTCACTCTGGCTCACTCCTGCCCATACTGGTCTTGAACCTCCGAGCTCAGGCAGTCCACCTGCCTTGGCCTTCCACAGCGCAGGGACTATAGGCATGAGCCACCATGCCTGGCCTGGATATTAATGTTTTAAGAATACAAATTCTGTATTTTCAAGTACATCATATAGTAGAATTGATGACAAAAAATAACCTCCAAATCAGATTTATTGTTGTCAAATAGGTTAGACATGTCTACCTATTGTGTTTTAGAAAAAAATAAAATAGAACAAAATGCTTTTTTAAAAAGGATTTTTGATTAAAAAAATCTACTGTGCAATGATTATGGTAATTTTGTTTTTTTACCTTGCATCTATCATTTTGTCTATAGTATTTAACAGTGGATATTTAGTATTTTTTCTTTTTTTGAGGAAGAAAAAATAGTTATGCTGAGGGGTTACTGAACATTTGGTGCTGTGATGATGCCTTAAAATTGTGGTTTCGACTCACTGAGAGTGCAATGAGGACCTACAATTCCTTGGCTGTGTCTGAGCACCCACCACCCTTAAAATGGATAGAATTGAGTGAATCTTTATTTCAAAAATGGAAGAAACATAGGTATGGGGTGGTAGGGTCATGGAAGTTAGAAGGGGCATCTTAATTTGCAGTATTTTCAGAAAGATTTTTTAAGAATGAAGGATGATAGCATAAGTAACCTTACTTGCTTAGAGGTAAATTTAATTGTTACTTCATCATGGAGCTCTGCTTTCATATGGCTTGTGCATGATTTATACGGACTGCTAATTTTTGTCACTGCTTTGAATCCATACTCTTCTAACTGAGATTTAACTTTCTCTAGCACTTTACAGGACATGCAACGCCAGTTTCATCACTTAGGTTCACTACCATCAGACCTCCTAATGAGAGCCAACCTTTTGATGGGATTACAGGTCTTTATTTCTTATCTGGAGCAGTACATGACCGGTTAATTAATGTCTGGTATGTAGTTCTTTTGGATTTGGAAGGTAGCTTTCTTTGTTTTGAAAGAATCTGTCACAGCCTGTGTTGTGAATCCAGATGCTGAGTATGGGCCTTGCTTTATTGTATTTAACATTGGATTTATATTGACTTATAATAAAGAATTGAGCCTGCCTAAAAAGAGATCTTTATAAGAAAAATTTAAGAGTGTATTACATTATGGTCTCCTCTATGCTAGTGAAAAAGAATAGAGGATGTTTTATATTACTCATTATTTAAATTTGCTACAAATGTGTAATGCTTTCTCTTTTCTTAAGCAACAATGTTACATGGTAGTGAGAAGAGTGCTTCCTTCAGTCAACTTATTGAGCTTTCAGAAGATGAAAAAGCCAAGGGGAGTTGAATACTGTGATCCACCCACCCATTAGGTGTTTGCCTTAAAAAAAAAAAAAAAATTAAATCTGTCTTACTGTCTAATTGCTGGTTTTGTTATTTAGGCAGATCCGATCAGAAAACAAAGAAAAGAATGCAGTGATGTCTTTCACAGTTACAGACGAACCTGTCGGTATTGACTTGACTTTGTCAGAAAACAAAGAAGAGGTAAGTGCCTTGATTTTTTTTGACAATTTTTGAATTTTATAATTTTATTTTTTAAAATCTAGGTTTTAATGATTTAATGACTTGGGAAAGAGGAGAAAGACACATGGGAGTAACAAAATGTATTGAAAAATCTTTAGACTGTTGGAAATAATTGAAATCACTGATAAGCTCTTAAGAGGGGAAGGGAAAATTTTGTATATAAAATGAGTACATTTTGGAATTCATTTTGGGAATTAAGTTATTGAGGTGGGTTTTGTTAATAGGAGTATATGTATGATTTCTCTATCAGACGCTTTTTTTTTTTTGAGATGGTTTCACTTTGTCGCCCTCTGTAGAGTGCTCTGGCGTCATAGGTCACAGCAACCTGAAACTCTTAGGCTCAAGCGATTCTCTTGTCTCAGCCTCCCAAGTAGTGGGGACTACAGGTGCCCACCACAATGCCTGGCTAGATTTTAGAGGTGGGGTCTAACACTTGCTCAGGCTTGTCTTGAACCTGTGAGCCTCCCAGAGTTCTGGGATTACAGATGTGAGCCACTGCGCCTGGCTAAGATGCATGTTTTTGGTTATAACATCTTTTGTAGTTTCTAACTAAGGTGTATTTTGTTATTAGAGGAACATGCTCTTGTTTTCTATTTTTAAAAATACTTAATTTTTCATATAAAAATTAGGGATTGATATTAATACATCTTAATTATGAAATAAACCTGATGTCATTGAAGTACTTGATGTTTCTGTTTGACTAAAGCTATATAGGATTTTTGATTTGCACAGAACCCTGCTTCTTTAATGAAAGCTAAGGATGTTTCACTTTTAATACATTGTAGGTTTTGAAATACCTATGTTACACAAACCTCTAACGAGGATTTACAATTTCAAACATTTTTAAATATTTTTTAATAAGGGTTATAGTGGAAAAAGTATTGGTTTAAAAAAATCATAACATTCTGGTTTAGATATTGATTCTGTAGCTAACAAATCTGACTTTATTTGAAGTCGGGGGCTCTGACAATTAGATTAGTGATACCTTATAAGAATTTTTGTTGTTAAGGCATCTACATTCGGTAGAAATGAGATATATGAGTATTTTTAGAAAACTTTAGTAGGGATCCTAGGCTTTAACCACAATGATACTTAAATGCTTTTTGAAGTTAATTGTTCTGGGGTAGGCTGGTGATCAGTGCACTATCTCACGGTCAGATGTTCTTGTCATAGAAAACTGATGAAGTGAGAAGCATGTTAGTATTTGTCTACAAAACCACTAAATGCAGAGTTCGGTTAGGTTGAAGTGGCTTCCTAAAAAGGTTAAACTTTGTGTATTTGTGTTTGTGTGATTTTTAGAGGTAGGTTCTTTAAATCTAAATGTAAGTAATTTGTAGAAGAAAACTGACTTTCTTTGAGTAGTAAAACTTGGCCCTAGTCTAATGTAGAGAATGAATTGAGTGTTCACTTTGTCTTTTTCTGACTGAATTCTGATACTACTTTTAGATTTTAGATTTAATTCAGTTTATCTTGGATAATTGGCATTGTGCTTAAAATTATTGATAATAAAATAAAGGGATGCAGGGCTTTTTAAAAAAGTTACTAAAGTTTAAGATATTAAACCAGGAATGATGGATTAGAAAGCCATGTTCTAATTCTGGCGCTTGGTATAAAATTGTGGTTGCAGTAATAACTTAAAATTCTAAAACAAAACTGTGAAGAAGATATTGCAGAATATTTGGCTTATCTTTAAATACACCAGTAAATGTCTTAAAATTTTCACTGTTTTCACAATGCAAAGTTAGTCTTAGAACATCTTACATATTTATTTTCTCCCTATATGTTGATTACTTCCCGAGTTCTGTTGCATTTATTACCAGAGATAGCAACATTTGGGAAGTGCTTAGTATTCATTTAAGCTCCCTCTTTATGAAAATTTCAGAACTTTAAGAAGTAGAGCTGTAGAGAGGCTCGCAGCAAGAGTGTCATGGATAGAAGCATCAAAACAAAGGCAGAGAAGGAATTGAGGCCATGATGACTTAGAACTCCGCCCCAGTGCCTTCTCAGCTACCCCTGCAAAATGGCATTTTCAGCAGTCCTGAGTGCTCAGACACATGGGGCATGTCCCTTTTATGTTACCAGCCTCTGTGCTTGGTAGTGACTTTATACATCTAATTCTAATGAGGTTCCATTCATTCTCTTTAACTATATCGTCTTCTTGGCCTAAGCATTTTATTTCAAACCTTGATGATAACCACATTAATTGTTATTTTGTCAGAGGTAATTATTTCCAAAAGTGTCCTTGTTCTCCTAACTTTCTGTCTGGTTATTTAAAGGGTGGTGAGGAGAGTTGAGTTTTCATAAGTTAGATTGGGGACTGAAGCATATTATCTATTATAATTAATCGTTACTTTTTTCTTTTAGCCGGTCAAGTTAGCTGTTGTTTGCAAAGATGGTCAAGTCCATCTTTTTGAACACATATTAAATGGGTAAGTAAGAATTTTTCAAGTTATAAATTTATTTATCTTTTTTTTACTTTGTCATACTCCTACCTCATTATTCTTTGTATCTTATTATTATTCTTTTAGATTGTTTTGAATGCATTCTCCTTTATCCATGTGACTTCACACATGCCCAATGAGAGCTCATAGTTTTGGAGTCATAGGCTATTTCTTTATATATTTGTGATTGTGAGAGTGGATTTTTATCTTATTCTTAGTAAATGATACATTTATCTAATGATAAATTTCAAAATAAAGTGGTTCAGTTGGAGAGATTTGCTTGTAAATTTTGGCGATCCCTTATTTCTGTCGTTAGTTCCCTCTTGACAGCATTCTTCTGGTAGACAGGGGAGGATTGCTGGTAGGTTGTGTAGTAGTCATGGAGCAGGGGTCCGCAAACTTTGGCTGGCAGGCCAGATTCAATAGAGACCATACGTGGCCTGAAAACTAGGAAATATTTACTATCTAGCCTTTTTTATAAGAAGTTTGCTAAACTGCGCCATAATTATCTGAAACTCAGTTATTGCACAATTGCATTAAACTTTAAAATGATTCTTTTAAAATATTAGTATAGGAATTTAAATTTAAACAAATCAGGAAAGTAATATGTGCTTATTTATAAAACATTTATGATGCGCAGACACTTGATTATAATATCTGAGTCTCACTCCATTGAGTTCTACTCCTAGAGTGAATTTAACATTTTATATATAAAATTTGAGGATTTTATTTCCATAGTGATAAATGTACATAGAAGGTATACTTGAAACCTGGAGGTAGCAAGCAGGGATGAGGGCTTGGATGTTTCTTTTTGGGCAGTGGTGAGCCAGTGAAGTATTTCAAGCAGGGTGTTGAAGGGCTTGGATCTCAGTTTTAGGGCATTCACTCTATCTGACTTGCTGAGAATAGACTAAAAGGGGTAAAGGCCCAAAAGACCCCAAGTCCTGGATCTAGAGATAATTGTAGGGTCAACATGCTAGAAGGGGCAAGTTGGAAAGATAGGGATATTGGGGTGCTTAAAATAGGGATTATCAAGTATGTACACTTACTGGGAATATGAGGCAAAAGATATCTAGGACGGGAGGATTATGTGGCTGAAGTACAGTGAAAGGTATGATCACTGAAGGTAGGAACTGAGAGACCGGAGCATCAGAAGAATCCATCAACCTGGATGCTAGATATGGAAACCACCAAGGAAGGAGTTCATTAGGAATAGTGTTGGAAAGGATGACTGGGAGCCACTGAAATCTTTAAGAAATGTAGGGGAGTGACCAAGAGAGATCACTGGATGGTAGCAGGCTACAGAAATAGCCAGTATTTGAGTGACAGTAGTTCAGAGGCTTTGATGACAAAATAGAGACAGACTGTTGTCTTGAATTGTGAGTGAAGGACAAGGAGAGCACTTTAAATCATGTCTAATGCCCATGGCACAAAGGGTGTGGGATAGAAAACAGCTACAAATGGGCAGTGCTGCAGAATAGAGCAAGAAGGAGCAGAGTGCCCTGAGAGAGACGTGGAAGACACAACTTTCCTGCTGGAAAGTTCCAGGGGTTGTGGTGAGGCTTTTGGGGATTGGTAGCAACTGGAGATTGGGCTGGCGGCAGAAGGCACATACAGAACCATAGGGGTGGGGGAACTGAAGCTCAGGGTGGTGAGAGATCATTTGGGAACTTGGGTCTTTTTCTTGGGTCCTGACAAAATGGGTTTGAGGGGCAGGTGGGTCTCAAGGCCATTTTGGTGGTGAGTTTTGAGTGTTGGTGGGGATAGGTGAAGTCTAGGCAAGGGTACTTGTGGTAGGGGTTTGCTGCATTTTATGATTTGATGTCAGCTTCAGAGAATTAGTATGAGATGTTATTTTAAATTCTCTGGTCTCATTTTTTTCCTCCATTTCTAGATACTGCAAAAAACCTTTGACTTCAAACTGCACAATTCAGATGGCAACACCTGGGAAAGGCAAGAAATCAACACCAAAACCCATCCCTATTCTAGCTGCTGGTTTTTGCTCAGACAAAATGTCATTGTTGCTTGTATATGGCAGTTGGTTTCAGCCTGCTATTGAGCGAGTGGTATGTAGCTGCTACTTCAGAGTAAAACAATTTACTATCAACATGTACATAGAAAAGAGTGACTAAAAAAATGATACATTGGTGTACTCATTGTAATATTTTAAAAGAGATAAGACATTCTCCTTTAATTAAAGATTTTTCACTGGGTTATTTATTTTAATTTGTGAGAACTCTATATGGGCTGGGCCTGGTGGCTCATGCCTGTAGTCCTAGCCCTCTGGGAGGCTGAGGTGGGTGGATTGCCTGAGCTCAAGAGTTGAGACCAGCCTGAGCAAAGTGAGACCCTATGTCTACTAAAAATAGAAAAACTAGCTGGGCTTTTTGGTGGGTGCCTGTAGTCTCATATTTGGGAGGCTGAGGCAAGAGGTAACTCAGGGTGACTGAGTGAGATTCTGCTACCAAAAAAGGAACTCTATGTATTTAATCAATGCAGCATACGAAAAATGGCATTTTAACACTTAGCGAATATAAAACATTATATTATGTTTTTGTAATATATGTATTATGTTTTGGAAATCTGGTATATATTTTACACCTACAGCACATCTCAGTTTGGACTAGCCACATTTCAAGTGCTCAGTAGCCATCTGTTCCTAGTGGCCTACTAGTTGGTCAGCACAGATATGACATGTTGAAGTTTGTTCAGCTACATAAAATGTAAATGTTAATAGTAAGACCCTTTGTATTAGCATCCATTGAATTTTCTAAGTTGAAATGTAATGGACAGTGCAATGATTCAACTTTTTTGTTTTTTGAGACAGAATCTCACTTTGTGTCCCCCTGGGTAGAGTGCTGTGGCGTTATAGCTCACAGCAACCTCAAACTTCAGGGCTCAAGCGATCCTCTTGCCTCAGCCTCCCAAGGAGCTGGGATTATAGGTGCCCACCACAGTGCCTGGCACTCTAGTTTTTAGAGATGGGGGTCTCACTCTTGCTCAGGCAATCCATCTGCCCTGGCCTTCCAGATAGAGTGCTAGGATTTACAGGCATGAGCCACTGTGCCCGGCTAATGTTATTTTTAGTATGAAAGTTTCCGTGAAGACTTGTAAGTTATTATGGAAGTTACTATTTCCTCGGCTTGTGTTTATATTAATTTAATGCATATGGTTTAATTTTTAAAAAGAAGAATGTTAAGCTGTAAACACCAGTCCTTGGCACGTGTGACTCTCCCTCTCTGGATGTGGCCATTGTTGCCTGTTCTTTGTCCTTAAAGATACTTATTACTTGTGTAGGCATGTAGAATTACGTAGAACCATAAGCCTTTTTCAGTACCTATGTAGTTTGCTGCATCTGACTCCCCGACTCCCCACTTAAAATCATGCCAGGACATACAGCTCTGCCTGAGAGCATTTTGTTAATCAGCAGTGTTATCTTTGATTTGCTTGTGGAAAGGATAATAGAAATTATAGGGGAGGACCATTTATTTTCAGCACAGATTATTCCATATAAGGATGATGAACTGGTATGTTTTCTTTAATACCTGTTACAACTTAAAACTCTATTGGCTTTTACAAACCATAAATGCGAGAAATTCAAGCAGTTCAAAACTGAAGAAAGTAAACATTTCCCATTGGCTTCATAGTTTACCCGTATTCTCTTAACTGCCATCAATCTGAGTGGTAACCGCAGCTAACAGCTTAGTGTGCAAGCCTTCCACACTTTTTAATATTTTTGTGAAAATGTGTAAGTAGGAATTTATGATTTTGTCCTAATAGCTGGTTGCTTTGACACTGTCTTTATCTCTTTTTTTTCTCCTTTCACTTTTCCTCTTCTTTTAAATATACATTCCCAGGCCCTAAACTCCAGAGAACCTCATATGTGTTTAGTAAGAGATATTTCAAACTGCTGGGCCCCAAAAATAGAAACGGCTATTACAAAGGTGAGCACATGACAAATTTAAAGTTAAGGAAAAAGAGTTTTCTTTGGATGAATTGGGTGACTTGAATTGTTACGTGGTATGTTTAAACTGACTTTTTACATGTATCTTTTTGTTCTTTAATATACTCTTTTTGTGGGATTATGGTTTTAGATATGAAGGTAGTAAAATGTGGGCGGCGCCTGTGGCTCAGTGAGTAGGGTGCCGGCCCCATATGCCAAGGGTGGCGGGTTCGGACCCAGCCCGGCCAAACTGCAACAGAAAAATAGCTGGGTGTTGTGGCGCGCACCTGTAGTCCCAGCTGCTCGGGAGGCTGAGGCAAGAGAATCGCGTAAGCCCAAGAGTTAGAGGTTGCTGTGAGCCGTGTGACTCTATCCGAGGGCGGTACAGTGAGACTCTGTCTCTACAAAAAAAAAAAAAAAAGGGGGGGGGGTTTAGTAAAATGTGCTTATTTCTGTACTCTTAGAATGAATGAGTGAACAGATGACCAGCAGTTGAAAACCTTGAATTTAGTTCTTCCCTGCCCACCATGCATGATTGTGTGGGCAAGGAAGTATGTAGGAATAAGTACCAATGTCATATTTATCAATACATTATTTTTATCAATCTCAGTACCTAAAAGAGCATAACTTTGAGAGGAATGCTGTGTTTCAGGTCGTAATAAAGTGATGGTGTGGGCTGGAATTTACTACCACGCATAGGCATAAGGGTATCATTGTGGTGCCTTATTTTGAATAAAACTGGGTATCTAAATGTAGATGTCATATATTTTGTGATTTAATTAGAAGAGGAAAGCCAAAATATGCTGTGATGACATCCAAATGGTTTCGCTACTGGCTGAGTTTCAGAGATGACACCTTTCTCTTGGCTGTCTGAGCATTTCTGGCAAAGATTGAATTCTGGAGATAGTCATAAAATGTGTGACTTCACTCCTTGTGTAATCTGTAGATTTTGTATTCTCTTAATGTGATGGTGCAAGCTTTAAAACTATGAACTTTCAGATTACATTTAAAAACTTGAAATTTCAAAATAAAAAAGAAAAAAAAGAATACAAAAAAAAAAAAAGAAAAATGAACACTTTGAATATGATAATGTGCCAAATCTAGAAATTATATTTCCTCCATTCCCAGGGAAAAAAAACAAAAAAAAAACTTGATACATGGTTAAGGCATGATTTTCCTTTCAATCCCTGCTGTTCCTGTTTAATAGGTGAGAACGCCAGTGATGAATTCTGAAGCAAAAGTCCTGGTGCCTGGGATTCCTGGTCATCATGCAGCTCTCAAGCCTGCTTCTCCACAAACTAAGCAAGTAGAGAGTAAGAGGAAATTAGAGGGAAATGAGGTAAAACACTTTGACCATGTATTTGAATTTGATAATTAAGTTTACACGGAAATTCCAATAAGAATATTGGGTAGAACCAGAGTCAAATCTTTAGAAATTTACCTGAGATTTCTCTTTTATCACTGCCAGCATAGGTTCCAAAATTCTAGAATGTCACCTTTATAAGGCTTATTTAGCCTCTGTTCAATAGAAAAGACGGACCTTTTATTAAATAGCTATTGTTAATAGCTGGGTAACTTACAGTTAAGTAAATCAAGCCTGGACTTGCTGTGATGACTTTTCATTGGGTTTCGCATGTTGCTGAGGTCCAGTGATGCCTCTTTTCTCTTGGCTGTCTGAGTGGTCTTGGCTGATTTAGTGCCAGTTAGTCTTTAAATGTCATGCTTAGAGCACTTTAAAACTTCATTACTTTTTTCAGTTCCTAAAACCCTCTTGTGGTTGCTGTACTTGTATGTGCAGAGTCTTTTTTATCTTTCATTCACATGCTTCACTCTTAGCTAAGTTGTCTAGGATTTTAGCTTATTTATTCTTAGAGAAAGATTATGTTTCTGTAGCTAATCTTAAATGTCTTTATTAATAGAGTGAGGGTTTGGGGCAACATAGCAGTTCATAAAAATTATACCTTGATAACATGATGTCTGACTTTAAATGCCAACTTTCTTTAGCTTGGCCTAGATTCAACTCTTTAATTTCCTCCTGCCCTTCTTTGTTTGTTTTGTTTTTCAAATGTTAGGATAACCCTAACGGGCTTTTCCCAGAGCACATCTGTTTGCTTTGTTAGTCTAGAACAGGTTTATGTTTTGATTTAGTTACCAAAGGCCTGGCAGATGATGGTTAGATTTGCTTCAATAAGGGGTCATCTGTATTTGAGTTTTGGCATATCAAATCGCATCATGTTTATTTACACTTAAATTTTAAATATTTATTAAGGATGGTTGCTGGTAACGTATATTCTAGTTAATAATTGGAACTCATTAATAAAACAATAGGAAGACATTTTACAGATTTTTTTAGGAACACAGTTTGTCTTTATACTTTTTTTGATAGTCTTTGCTTCCTTTTGCAGACGTGAGGTTGAAGCGAAGGGATAGTTATAGCCAAGGAAACTTTTGTGAGCATAGGCCTTCTCTTTTGCTTTAGTAGTCAGATGCCCGGTCCTTGTCTTTTTTCTGAGTCTACTTATAGGAGGACTTTCATGAAGTTAACATTTTCAAACCATGGCTTGGTGCCTGTAGCTCAAGCAGCTAAGGTGCCAGGCCATATATACCAGAGCTGGTAGGTTTGAATCTGGCCCAGGCCTGCCAAACAATGACAACTACAACCAAAAAATAGCTGGGCATTGTGGTGGGCACTTGTAGTCCCAGCTACTTGAGAGGCTGAGGCAAGAGAATCACTTAAGCCCAAGAGTTGGAGGTTGCTCTGAGCTGTGATGCCACAACACTACCCAGGGCAACATAGTGAGACTCTGTCTCAAAAAAAAAAAAACAACAAAAAAAAACCAAGTGTGTGTGTGTATACACACACACACACGTGTACATATATGAGTAAATAAATAAAATGTGTGTACTTGACTACAGCCTGGACGTGAATAAGAGAAAATGGAAACAGTTGTTAACAATCATGGAGTTATAAGTGAATGTTTCTTTTAAACGTTTTGTTCAAACATGACTTTTTTTTTTTAAAGCATTTGTTGGCTCAGCACCCGTAGCACAGTGCTTACAGCGTTGGCCACACGCACCGAGCCTGGTTGGTTCAAACCAGCCCAGGCCAGCTAAACAACAATGACAATTGCAACAACAACAACAAAAAATAGCGGGGCGTTGTGGCGGGCGCCTGTAGTCCCAGCTACTTGGGAGGCTGAGGCAAGAGAATCGCTTAAGCCCAGGAGTTGGAGGTTGCTGTAAGCTGTGATGTCACAGCCCTCTACCCAGGGCCCTAGCTTGAGGCTCTGTCTCAAAAAAAAAAAAAAAATTTTTTTTTTCCCAAGCCATGTGCTCCTCGCATAGTTGGCTTTTTTACTAGAGTCTGGAAGCTTGGAATATAGATATTTCCTTTGTTTATGACATTAGCATTATGGTAATAAGCTTCACTTGGAATGAGAGTGGACATATTGTGTTTTTCAGGGTCGAGGTGTAAATCAGTGTTTTTTGTCTCCAAATTAGTTTAGGCCTTCTCTGGTTAACATTAATAGATCATTTCTGTTCTACAGGTTAGCATTGAAGACTGCCTGGGAGCAATGCATATAGATACAAAAAAAGAAAAGGATGAACTTCTCCAGACGAACAGTTTTCCAGTTCTTCTTACACAGGGCTTAGAAAGCAATGATTTGGAAATGCTAAATGTAAGTATTATGACAGTTTGTAAATGAGTTTAGGTGTTTAATTTTTCTTAGAAAGTTACTGACATAGTGCATTCGCAGAGTGAATAGCCATGTTTTGTGAGTTACTTAAACATATCATTTGATGTCACACAGTCACCCACCTGCAAAGGCATTGCTTTGAATTATTTTAAACCTGGAATGCATTTTCTCATAGAAATACTGTTGTGAATTATAGGTCTTAGGCTTTAGTTCACAAAAGCCTTTATAAACATAGTATAGCTGAACTATAATTCTCAGCATTCTAGATCACAATTTATATTTTTTTCTGTAGGAAAATGCGTTCCTGAGTTTTTACTCTGGATTCCAGAAACTTATTTCCCCCTGGCCGTGAGAGGGGGCAGTGAGGTGGAACCTTGGCAATGGGTAGGAGGTTTGGGGAAAAAATTCAAGAGGGTTGGGGGTTATGTTGTAAAATATTTAGAGGTGAAAGTGCTAGAAACTTTATATAAGGGAGGCATTTATGATTTGTAGCTAAGTTGGTGACTGCTTGTATGAAATTATTCAGTTTGGTCCTTTTAAATTCCAAAACTTGACCGTGGTTTATCTAGAAAATTTAAGTGTGAAAAACAGTTGGGTTTGAGCATTGTTGGTCAGATTAAAGCAGTGATTATTAACCTTCATAATTCCGTGAACCTTTAATACAGTCCAAAAGGGTTGTGACCCACAGGTTGAGAACCGCTGGATTAAAGTAATTTCCATTTGTTAAGTATATTCATTCTTACTGACTGGTAGCAGTGTTACAGTTTCACTTAGTATAAACGTGACTTTTAATCTGTAACCTGTGAGAAGTGTCTCTGATTTTATTTGCTCTAAATTGGAATATCGTTTTTCTTTTGAGACAGAGTCTCACTGTGTCACCCTTGGTAGAGTGATGTGGCATCTAAGTGATTGGGCTTAAGTGATTATCTTGTTTCAGCCTCCCAAGTAGCTGGGACTACAGGTGCCTGCCACAATGCCCGGCTATTTTTGTTGTTGTTGTTGCAGTTGTCATTATTGTTTAGCTGGTCTGGGTCGGGTTCTAACCTGTTACCCTTGGTGCATGTGGCTGGCGCCGTAACCACTGTGCGCTGAGCCTAAATGGGAATATCTTATGTTTGTATCTAAGGTGATTTTGTAGGACAAGAGCGGAAACCAGCAGATCTATAAACCTAAAATTACTTTTAAAATAGCCTGTGAATGTATGTGTTTTGGAAGGTGGATTTTAGTTTACTGTGGTGTAGAAACCTAGATGAGGATTTGGTGAAATGGAATGACTCTACTGCCTTCATTGCCTACTAAACTATGCTTTGAAACCTTCCTCAGTAGGTACAAATGAATCAGGTACCCATTTTTAAAATTATTATTAAGAAACATTTCAAAACATTTAGAATAGTACAGTGGAACACCATGAACCCATTACCCAGTTTCAAAAATTATTAGCACTAGCCGATCTATCATTGACTCATCTGTTCTACTTGTCTTCCAAGAGGTTATAGTGAAGCAAACCTCAGAAATGATCAAGTAATGTATCCATTGATACATCCCTATTCAACCTAAAAACTCTTCAAAAAAACCCTATAATCTATTATACCTTAAAAAAACAGCAGTTGTTTAAAATTATCAAAATGTTAGTGTTTGGCTTGGCGCCTGTGGCTCAAGCGGCTAAGGCGCCAGCCACATACACCTGAGCTGGTGGGTTCGAATCCAGCCCGGGCCCGCCAAACAACAATGATGGCTGCAACCAAAAAATAGCCAGGTGTTGTGGCGGGTGCCTGTAGTCCCAGCTACTTGGGAGGCAGAGGCAGAAGAATCGCTTGAGCCCATGAGTTGGAGGTTGCTGTGAGCTGTGATGCCACACTCTACCCAGGGCGACAGCTTGGGGCTCTGTCTCAAAAACAGAAAAAGTTAGTGTTTACATTTTCCTATGTGTCTATTCATAAACTTTATTTTCAGTTTTTATTTTTGTTTTGTTGAAAACAATATTCCACTAGAGTTCACACTATACGTGTATTTTGTTGGTACATTCTCCTCTCTCTTTCAATTTATTTTTTGAAGAAGTTAAGTTATTTGCTCGTACAGAGTCTCACATTCTGAATTTTGCCTCCTGCATCTCTGGTGTTATTTAATGTGTTACTTTGTTCAGGAAACAAGTTAGATTTAGAAGCTTGTGAATCTAGATGTAGATTTAGTTATATCTAGAATATTGATGAAATTCATTTTAGAATCTTTTTTTTTTTTGGCACGAACACCTTAAAAGTGTTACTGTATAACTTTATCAGTGTCATAGGGTTGTCAAAAGGACAAATAACATTTTATTTGTTTATGAAAGCACTTTTTAATGTGTAAAGGCTTTTGTTTGTATTACTTAGTAGAAATAATTGGAAAGTAGTTGAATGATGAAGAATTTCGTACCAGAAAAGATTTTTTAAAACTATTTACAGTAGCCCTTTTTTTGAAACAAAAAATAATTAAAAGCATGGAAATATTCCCATTGTTACTGTTCTTAGATACTCTGTACTCTAAAAAGAGATGAGTTAAAAGAAATGCATTTTCGGGCAGCGCCTGTGGCTCAGCGAGTAGGGCACCGGCCCCATATACCGAGGGTGGCGGGTTCGGCCTAGCCCCGGCCAAACTGCCCCAGAAAAATAGCTGGGCGTTGTGGCGGGCGCCTGTAGTCCCAGCTGCTCGGAAGGCTGAGGCAAGAGAATCGCGTAAGCCCAGGAGTTGGAGGTTGCTGTGAGCCGTGTGACGCCACGGCACTCTACCCGAGAGCGGTACAGTGAGACTCTGTCTCTACAAAAAAAACAAACAAACAAAAAAAAATGCATTTTTCCCCCTAAAAATGTCTTCCCCATTCCCAAAAGCTGCTTTAAGAGGAGGATATGTGACACGTGATTAGGAGGACATTGCAAGTAGGAAAGAAGAAGGTGGGCAATGACGGGGATGCCGCCTGGGACCTAAGGGTTTAAGAATATCTGTCGTAGAAAACTTGACATTAAAATTAATTGCTTTTGGGCAATGCCTGTAGCTCAGTGGGTAGGGCACCGGCCACATACATGGAGGCTGGCAGGTTCGAATCCGGCCGTGGCCAGCTAAAATCAGCAATGACAACTGCAGCAAAAAAATAGCTGGCCCTTGTGGCAGGTGCCTGTAGTCCCAGCTGCTCGGGAGGCTGAGGCAAGGGAATCACTTAAGCCCAAGAGTTTGAGGTTTCTGTGAACTGTGACACTATGGCAGTCTACCGAGGGCAGTATGGTGAATTCTGTCTTAAAAAAAAATAATAATTAATTGCTTTTGCAAGGTGGAAATATAAGCCAATGAAATAGTCTATATAGCTTATGCAAAAAAAAACTATGTAATTCATAGTATCCATAGGAGATAAATTTTTTAGAGTATTTTAAAAATATTTTTAAGTATTTTTTAAAAGTTCCATTTATGGCTTGGTGCTCGTAGTTCAGTGAGTAGGGTGCCAGCCACATACACTGAAGGTAGTGGGTCTGAGTCCAGGCTGGGTCTGTTGAACAACAATGACAACTGCAACCAAAATATAGCCAGGTATTGTGGCAGGTGCCTATAGTCCCAGCTACATGGGAGGCTGAGGCAAAAGAATCGCTTAAGCCCAAGAGTTTGAGTTTGCTGTGAGCTATAATGCCACGGCACTCTACCAAGTGTGATGTCGTAAGACTTTGTCTCAAAAAAAAAAAGTTCCATTTTTATGCCTACCGAAAAGTATCTAGAGTACATTTTAAGGAGATGAATGCAAGATTCTAACAGTTGAGAGAAATTAATAGAGATTGAAGTAAATGGAGCTTTAAACCATGTTTGTAGATTAGAAAATTTTTTATTGGCTTGGTGCCCATAGCACAATGGTTATGGCTCCAGCCACATACACTGAGGGTGGCAGGTTCGAACCCCACCTGGGCCAACCAAACAACTACAACCAAAGAATAGCCAGGTGTTGTGGTGGGCGCCTGTAGTCCCAGCTACTTGAAAGGCTAAGGCAAGAGAATCGCTTATAAGCCCAAGAGTTTGAGGTTGCTGTGAGCTATGAAGCTACAGCACTCTACCGAGGGTGACATAGTGAGACTATCTCAAAAATAAAAAAGAAAAAGAAAATTAAATTCCCAATTAAAATTCCAACAGTCCTGTTAGCCACCTTTGCATAAATTGACAAACTGTTTCTAAAATTTGTATGGAAATGGAAGGATTGTGGAATAGCCAAAGCAACTACAAAATAAAGAGCAAGTCACTCTACCTGATTTCAATATAAAGCTGCAGTAGTCAAGATGGTTTGATATTGGTCAAAAAGTAAGTATAGATTAAGGGAGCAAAATAAAGAGTCCTGAAATACACCATATACAAGTGGAAAAATACGGATCTCAATTTTACTTTACACTGTACATTAAAATCAGTACAAAATGGACTGCTGACTAATTATAAAACCTAACACTGTTAAATCTCCAGAAGAAAACAGGAGAAAATCAATGTGAACAAGAGTAGGGGAGAAGTTTCTTAGCTATATTACAAAAAACATAAACTCTTGAAGGAAAAATGAAGAGAAAAACAAGCGGTGAAAGTTTGAATACTTAACAGAAAATTCAGATGGCAAATAAGCACACATAAAAAGTACTGAACATCATTAATTATCACAGAAATGCAAATGTAAACCACAATGAAATAATGCCACGCCCTCATTATACCCTGTTTCCCCGAAAATAAGACAGTGTCTTATTTTAAGTTGTGCTCCCAAAGATGCGCTAGGTCTTATTTTCAGGAGACGTCTTATCTTTCCTGTAAGTAGGTCTTATTTTCGGAGGATGTCTTATTTTCGAGGAAACAGGGTAGATGCATTAAAATGAAAATGATGTTTCATCTGTTGCCAAGGATGTAGAGCAGTTGGAACTCTTTTCTTGCTGGTCGGAAAAAATGGTATAACCACTTTGGAAAATGAGTTGGCAGTTTATTAAAAGTTAAGGAAATTCCTACCATGTGATCCGGCCATTCTACTCCTAGGTACTTACCAACAAAAAAACACTCGTATGTTCATACAAAGACCTTTATATGAATGTTCATTGCCATTTTATTTGTAATAGCCCAAAACTGGAAAGAGCTCCTGTGTCTCTCAACAGATGGACGGACAAACAAATTGTTTATCTAGCAATATAAGATGTGTATTATTGATAGACCAGCAGTAGGTAAGAATCTCAAACATAATCTGTGTGAAAGAAACCAGACAATAAGAAAGCAATAAAGTGTGCCATTTATATAAAAATTCTGGAAAACATAGACGAGTTTATAGTTTAGTAGCTGCCAGGGAATTAGGGGTAAAAGGAGGGATACATTGTAGAAAGGCCCAAACAGACTTGAGGGTGACAAGAGTATATATGTATATATATATATATTTATTTTTTTGGCTGAACCGCCACCTCCAGCATATGGGGCTGGTGCCCTACTCCTTTGAGTCACAGGCGCCGCCCATATTTGTTTTTATTGTAGTGTTTATTTCATGGGTAGATGTATATGTCATGCTGATCAGATAGGCCATGTACTTTAAATGAGTGCTGTTCCCTATGCTTCACCTATACTGGAGTAAAGTTGCAAAACAAAACCCCATCATCAACACCATCTTTTTGGTAGTAATAACTATGGTTTATGGATTTATTTTTTTAACTACATCCTTGACAGAAGTTAATCATGCTGACTCTACTATTTTTATTCAAAGCATAATTTTTACAGCAACACCTGTCACCAAAACATACATTAGGGAAGATAATATAAACCCTTTTGAAAGAATAAATGTTTAAGAGTATTTAAGAGGAAAGGGAAATCAGATGTGAACAGACTCTTAATTTCTCACCCTGTGCTTCTGTGAAGCACAGGGTGGAGAAATTGAATGTGGAGAAGTTTAATGGACTCTTAATTTCTCACCCTGTGCTTCTGTGAAGCACAGGGTGGAGAAATTGAATGTGGAGAAGTTGAATGGCCTGCCCAGGAAGGTGCTGCTTTTAAGGGGCAAGACCAGGACTTGCCTGCCCTATCTCCTTTGCTGTAACCTAGAGTGGAGACTGGGTCTCTCATGAAGATACAGCTTTAAAGGGTTTTGATTCAGATGCTTTCTTTGTTGCCTTTTGATTGGTTTAAAATTTTGTCAAAAGTTGGTACTTGATTTAAGATTTCTTGCTTTCCAAGTATGATTTTACTATGTTTTGCTAACTCTTGGCTGGATACAGCTTTAATTTCAAAAAAATGGAGGTTTGGGAACATCTCTGAAATGGTTTGTGCACACACTATATATGGGGTGTGTGTTAAATATCTAGAGATGTTCTTTTGTGTTTTATATTAAAATACTGGTAAGAAACCTGTGTAATAAAGTAAATTTTCTAATGCCTGAAGACTGTCTGGTAGCCATAGACATAATATAATATTCTCCATTCAGTCCCTCTAGCCTTTATTTGCTAAATTCAGTTGGTGGTTTATTGCCTTGGTCTTGTTAAAATCATTTTTATAGATAATTTTTCCTGTAGTGTCCTTAGCTTGTGAATATGCTTATTTTAATAATCCTTTTATTTTTCTCACAGAAAGTTCTTCAAACTAGGAATTTAAATCTAATAAAGAAGACTGTGTTAAGGATGCCCCTGCATGCTATTATTCCATTGTTGCAAGAGGTAACTGACTACTCTTTTCTTTCTTTAGAAAGAGGGCCTGGCTCTGTTGTGGGTGCAGTGGCATGATCACAGCTCATTACAACCTTGAACTCTCAGGCTCAGACAATCTTCTTGCCTAAGCTTTCCAAGTAACTAGGATTATAGGCCCCCACCACCAAAGTCAGCTAGTTAAATGTTTTTTTTTTTTGTAGAGGCAGGGCCTTACTGTTGCCCAGGCTAGCCTCAAGCTCCTGGCCTCCGGTGATCCTCTTACCTCATCTGTTCTAAGTGCTGGGATTACAGGCGTGAGCCCAACTGTGACTTCTGTTTATTTAAAGTTTGTAATGCCGTGAATTAAAGGGAAAATCTAGTATTTAGAGAAATGGATTTGTAATATGTAAGGAGGCATGGCATTTAGCGTGTGAATGATAGGTGAATAGGAAGAAAGAACATTAGACGAAAAGTGAAATTGATGAATTCCTGAGGCAGTGAGAGGAGTCGTTGTTGGCATCTTGACCTTTATTAACAGCCACTGCACTCCAGCCTGGGCAGCCCAGCATTTCCTTGCCTCTTAAATAAAAAGGTATACATAATTTAACTAAAGCTTGCCGTAAAAGAGTGGGTGCAAATTGTTTAAAAAAACTAGGCCTAGAGGTAAAGTGGATTCTGTGTCATTAGAAACTGCGCTTTTGATTACATTTGTTTAATGTGCTGCTTGAAGTATTTTTTGAGAATAGTTTCGGTATTAATAGTGTAGGCTGGTTTACTGTTATTGGCAGGGGAAACTTCTGTATTTAAAAAAGCAGTGTCGTGTATTGGAAAACACTGGTCATTTGTTTTTGGAATATTATTTACTTTAAAACAAAATTTGCCTAACCTTGATTTTTCCATTTATATTTAAAAAAATTGAAATGTAACGTAGCATAAAATTCATCCCTTTAAAGTATACAATTTAGTGTTTTTAGTATGTTAACAGATTATTGTACCCTCATATCCCCAAAAGACTGTTACTATCCACTGTCCACTGTCTGTTGCCCCCAGTTTGTGGCAGTCACTATTTTCCATCGCAATAGATTTGCCTACTCTGGACGTTCATTCGTATACATGCTAGCCTAGATTTTTATTGGATAATTGTCTGATTGTGGGGGTATAATCATAGAATACATTTATATTTGTTCAAAATAGACTACTAAATGGAATACTAATTTCTTAGGATGGTCATTGTATTGTGGAAATTAATGAATGGAGATTGGTTGCCCTGAAGTGCTGTTGCTAATGGTGTTTTTCTCTTCCTTAGCTTACAAAGAGGTTGCAAGGACATCCTAATAGGTAAGATATTTATGCAATTTAAATTGCTTTGTTTTTATAACTAGATTAGGGGTGGTTATTAAAAACAAAAATATGACAGCATGAAGTTTAATTCTAACTAATAAAACTCTTAACTGTCATATGTTACTCTTGTCCTTTGTTGAATGATTCTTATTTTTATAATATTTTATCACAGTTGTCTTTCAGAAAGTCCTATGTAGGCATTTCAGTTATATTATCAGGCCATTTAAAAAATTAGTCTTACTTTGTTTAATAATTTAGTCTTAATCAGGCTATGTAAAATTGCATTTTTTAGAACTTGTACAACTTCTGGTAGCTGCTTAAGATTAAACATTTCAATCTCAAAGTTGGTATCTTCACAATCCTGAGCTTGAATATTATTATCAGTATCTATCTAGTTAAAAATACAGGTTTTTCTTTGTAAATTTTTTTCCCTGGAAGACTGCATTAACCTCAATTAGGACTGGCTTTTGTGCATTTTTGGCCTATATTTGCCTTTTAAAGTTAGAGTAGAAGACTTTGATGTTTGTTCCAGAGAATAGAAGATGAGTTCAGTTCATTTTTATGTTTATCATAAACATGAAATGCAAAATCAGTTGAATTCAGTTTGGATAAAGATTACAGCCCTGCTACCAGTTAATTATGAAGTAAAGCATTGGTTGTGTTCTTGAATGGTTTACAGGAAGGAATTTTTGTCCTGTTTTCTGGTGCGTACCCCTCTCCCTCTTCAGATATCAGACTCAGTGAAAGAATGAAAGGACTGTGGTATTCACAGTGATTTATTTGTAGTCATCATCACAGAGCACAATTTCTAGATCTTTAGTCACCTGTTTGGGTTTTTCTAATTTTATAGCTCAGTTATATTTAATTTTGAATTCGTGAACATTAGTTTACTTGGATTTTTCTTTCTTTTCTTTCAGTGCTGTTGTAATGGTTCAGTGGCTAAAATGTGTGTTAACGGTTCACGCGTCATACCTATCCACAGTGAGTCTTTTCAGCTACACTTGCTGAGTATGAATAGTTTGGCTTTGATAAGGATGGCTGACCAAAACCATCTCATCTGTCAGCTGTTAGATGCTCCTGTTAGAGATTTTGTTTTCCCCTCAGTGCAGTGATGTGAAACTTTTCCTAATACCACTGTTGTGACCTTTTATATAATAAATTGTTCTCCACACCTTGTTCACAAGTAATATATATTCTATAGAGAACTTTGAAACATGCTGAAAGGAGAAAAATTATATATTAACATATTCACAATCAAATGCTTTCTATATATATGTGTATATACATAAAAGATAGATATATCTTCAGTAAAATTATCTTTTATTGTATAAATCCTTACCCTCTCTTTGAAAAAAAATTAGCATGTTTGTAAAGTTTTTAATATGCTAATATGCTAATATGTCTGTCCTGCCTTGTTTCAGGAGGATGAAACATTTGTGATAAAAAATGGAACAAATTAAATATTTACTACCTGACTTTTTGTTAGAGCTGCTGTCAACTCTTGGTTATCTGTGTAAGAAGAGAGGGAGTGGGCTTGGCGCCTGTAGCTCAGTGGCCAGGGAGCCACCCACATACACCGGGGCTGGAAGGTTCAAACCTAGCCCAGGCCTGGTAAACAACAGTGACAACTACAACAGCAACGAAATATAGCCGGGCATTGTAGCGGGTTCTTGTAGTCCCAGCTACTTGGGAGGCTGAGGGAAGAGAATTGCTTAAGCCCAAGAGTCTGAGGTTGCTCTGAGCTGTAACGGCATGGCATTCTACCAAGGGCAACATAGTGAAACTCCGTCTCAAAAAAAAAAAAAAGAGAGAGGGAGTGAATGTTACAGCAACATCAGAAAATACTTTTACATTCATGATACGGGTCGGTTTCTTTACCACATCATTACTTCAGTTACATTTTAAGCTAGAAGTAAAACTAAACAATTTTTTTCTTTTATTTGATTATCTAGTAATTTATAATCAGTTTTCTTAAAATATTTTAGTGTGTATTAGAAAAATCCTTAATTATTTTTTAGACAACTTTTCAGGTCTCTATACAGTTTCATCCAGTTCCTGCTTGGTGTCTGTTTCTTGTTCTTTGTCTTAAGTCTCTCCTTTTGCCTTCAGTGGTTTGATATAGTGGAAACTACTGATTCACTTCTTTTGAAGTCAGCAGTTTCTTAGTATGTCCAGGGAGAATAATTCTAAGAGGCTAGGGTAGGGAAGAGAAAAGCAACAATTATGGGTGCTAGGTATCCCAGCCTGCAGGAGTCTTGGGAGGTGAACTGGGGGACAGTGGTGAGAGGACAGTCCTGAGTGGCTTGGTGATTGGCATGAAATAGCCATAGGTATCTAGGTTTGGGGGGTCTTCTTAGAGCTCACAATCTGAGCAGGGACACATGAAAGGGAGATGGTAAAGTAAAACATAGCTATGTTGTAACTTTATTCACTTTTTTTGTCTATCTGCTGTTTAAAATTTTTAACTTTTGGATGAAATATTCTTTATTTATGCCAGTGTCAGAAATAAGAGGGCAGATAAATTCTAATCAAAGGGCAAAGAGTGGGGTCCCTGAAGTTTCTGAAGCTCTAGGTCAGTGGTTCTCAACCTTCCTAATGCCACAATATATTTTCTTTTTTTTTTTTTTTTTTCTTTTTTTTTATTGTTGGGGATTCATTGAGGGTACAACAAGCCAGGTTACACTGATTGCAATTGTTAGGTAAAGTCCCTCTTGCAATCATGTCTTGCCCCCATAAAGTGCCACAATATATTTTCATTGTGATAAAGGGGTCGCGACCCACAGGTTGAGAACCGCTGCTCTCAGGGGACAAATAAAAGAACTTTCTGCTTTCATTTCTTAAGCTTCAGAGGATTCATTAGCAGTAGGTTCAAAATGCTGTCAGATCAACTTTGTACTTTTATCACCTTGTCCTGCTAGTCTCTGGGAGGTGGGAAAAACTTGATCTAGTTCCTTGGGGTCTTATGATAAGGGTAGGTAATGTGCTGTCAGCAGAAGGTTAAGAGTCAGGGAAGCACCCCCTTCAGCCTGGACATGGATGGTCGGGGTGTCTTTGAAAACCTTGAGTGTTTATTTTATGTTGGACCTTACCTAGATTATTTTGGTCAATACAGAGAAGTCCTAACCTGGAGTTTGTCCTACCTTGGGGTTTCTCCCTCCTGACTTTATTATTATAAAACTATTATTTTTTCCCATTATGTGGCCTTCTGTGAAAATTTGTGATGTTGCCAGGCTGTCTTGCAAGGATTCCTTACCATGGGAAGTACTCGTGAGCTCATGCTTGTGGTGCAGTGAAGCTTCACTGATCATGAGTTGTATGTTTGTCATGCGTTTTTCTAGTTACCTGACTTGGTACCCCAGCTGGGGACACTCTACCAATTAATGGAAAGCAGAGTCAAGACTTTTCAGAAACTCTCACACCTTCATGGAAAGCTTATTCTTCTAATCACACAAGTGAGTAGAGCAAATTGTTTTAAGTTAAAACTTTGGGCTATGGGGCATTGCCTGTGGCTCAGTGAGTAGGGCGCCAGCCCCATATACTGAGAGTGGCGGGTTCAAACCCGGCCCCAGCCAAATTGCAATAAAAAAAATAGCTGGGTGTTGTGGCAGGTGCCTGTAGTCCCAGCTGCTTGGGAGGCTGAGGCGAGAGAATCGCCTAAGCCCAAGAGCTGGAGGTTGCTGTGAGCTGTGACGCCACAGCACTCTACTGAGGGCGACAAAGTTGAGACTGTGTCTCTAAAAAACAAACAAACAAAACTTTGGGCTGTGTTGTTAGGACTGAAGAGAGGAATAAGGATCATTGTCTTGGCATTGAGAGCTCCCTGTTTCAGTAAGGAAGAAGTCCAGTCTTGGACTTGGAAATATGTTTGTTAGAGTGTAGTTATGCTTGTTTCAATTTTGACTCCAACTTTTTTCTTACCATTGTATTTCAATCATTAACACAGCCAACAAGTTAAAGAACATTTATACAGTTAAAATATTGGTACAGAAAGGTATTCTAATCACTTCAGAGTGTTTTTGAACTTCTAAAGAGTAATTTTTTTCTTCTTGAAGAATCTTTGCAGTATATTTGATCCACGTTGTATTAAGGTCATCCATTATAACAGTGGAAGGATGAGTCGGCCAGTGGTGGAGAAGGTGGGATGTGGTGGTGGTTGTGGTACTTAGGGTACCCTTATCCTTTTCAGAATAGTATTTTATCCTCTTTCAGGTTACAGCATCAGAGAAAGCAAAGGGAATGACTTCACCTGAACAGAAGGCAAAGTTGGTGTATGAAGAAGGTAAAGGTTGGGGGTAGGGCAGTGTCTAGAATTTTGTGGTGACTCAGTCCTGTCATCTTTGCAAAAACATGACTGCAAGTTCTTGCTTTGGCATACCTCTTCTAATAAAATAGGCAAGTATGTGGCGAAAAAAGGCAAAAGGCCGTGATAAATAAGAAGAGAGAAGGCACAGGTATATATAGTAAGAAAATTAGGGGATTAGGTGTGGAAGAGATTCAAATAGAAGAACACTATGAACATGAACTTATTTTATGCTAATACATTTCACAGTCTAAGTGATATACATAATTTTTAAGGAAACTTTAATGACCAAAATTGACTTGAAAAGAAATAGAAAATTTGAAAAAGCCAATAGCTATAAAACCAACTATCATGAGATTCCATGCCCAGAGATTTAGCAGGTGCTTTTATCAGGTCTTCAAGGAACGGGACATTTTTGTCATTTAAAATCAATTTAGGCATTTTATGAATCAGTTAAATTTTATTAAAACCAAAGACGACAAGACAATATTTTAGACCTTTCTCAGATATCATATATAGCATATCAATTGTAGAAGTGTTTAAGTAGTAAGACTTAAAAAGCTAAAGTACAAGAATAGATGGATTGGTGTAATTACCCTTGAAAAACCTGATAGTTCTGTGGAATCCTGGTATAATTAACATTGATGACATGTTTTATGTCAATGTGGAAAAGACCCTGTTCAGTAAATTGTTAGAAATATGCAGACTTCATATGAAACAAAACATTTTACATGTATTACACTACACATCACTTGTTTTCTCTTTATAGCTTAATATATTAAAGGAACATTTTTCTTATTAGAGGAAAAAAACAGTAAAATTAATATAGGATATACAGATGATTTCCTGGGTGGTGGAACAAATGATTAATAAGCACAAAACCACTTTAGGGAAATGCAGGTTAAAAACCTCAGTGAAATAATATTTCATATTGTGATAAATTGATAAATTTTAAAAACTGAAAATAGGTGTTGACAAGGATTTGTAGTAAATGGAAACTCTTGCTGGGTGAGGATAAATGTGCATTCTTTTTAAAGAGCAACTTTAATCTTAGATAAAGTCAAAAATTTGTGTATTTTTCCACACATCAAGAGTTTTCCTAGGAGTGTACCCTGATGACTAGCACATGTCAAGTGTGTCCAGAGTAACTGGGGATTGCCCAAGACCCTGTAAGAGGTCCATGATCTTCTCCATTTTTCAACAGATCATGTGGGCGAGGCTGGGGTTTCTTTATATAGTTCAAATAAATCAACATATCCAACATGTGGAATGTAGAAGCAAATATGGGAGGGAAGTTTGTAAAAATGTAACACATTGCCACTTAGTAAATTTTTTTTGGTGGGGAGAGAAGTATTGTATTTCATTAAAACATGTTTATGTTAACATGTAATGAATGGACTGACATTTGTAAATGAATTAAATATTTTCAAATTTAAAAATTTTAATTTTATTTCTTTCCTTTCCTTTTCTTTTCTTTTTTTTTTTTTTTTAAGAGACAGTCTCATTTTGTCTGCCCTTGGTAGAGTGCTGTGGCGTCTCAGCTCACAGCAACCTCCAGCTCTTGGGCTTAGGTGATTCTCTTGCCTCAGCTTCCAGAGTAGCTGGGATCACAGGTGCCCACCACAATGCCCCGGCTATTTTTTTTTGTTGTTGTTGTTGCAGTTTGGCTGGGGCTGGGTTCAAACCTGCTACCCTCAGTGTATGGGGCCGGTGCCCTACTCACTGAGCCACAAGTGCTGCCCCAAAATTTTAATTTTTAATGTGATGAACATTGATAGACTTTCCCCACATAAACAAGTTTTGGGGGACCATCAATATTTTAAGACTGTAAAAAGATTTTAAGACTAAAAAGCTCAAGAATATGGCAGCTCCGCGACTGTGGCTTAAGCTGCTAAGGCGCCAGCCACATACACCTAAGCTGGCAGGTTTGAATCCAGCCCGGGCCCGCCAAACAATAATGATGGCTGCAACAACAAAAAAAATAGTCGGGCAGTTGTGGTGGGCGCCTGTGGTCCCAGCTACTTGGGAGACGGAGGCAGAATTGCTTGAGGCCAGGAGTTGGCGGTTGCTGTGATGCCACGGCACTCTACCTAGGGCGACAGCTTGAGGCTCTGTCTCAAAAAAAAGTAACATAAAATAAAATAAAAAGCTTAAGAATATGGCTTAAAATATGTATGCATAGAGAATTGTAAAAGTATGTTTCTTGTTGCTTTTTAAATAATTTTTAAAAGGTTTCTTATAAACCCAATTCTTTATTAGTGGGAATAATATTTAGAATAGTTTATTCCTTCAGCTTAATACGATTGGGGAAATGCGTGAAATAAGAGATAGAAGTTATCAGCATAGATAAGTATGTTTACAATATCAAGTCACAGATTTGTACCATGTAATTGTATATATGTGTGTACACACACTTAAAATGTTTGAAAACCCACAAAACAATAGTAGAGTAGGTCACCCTTATCTACTAGGGATACATTTCAAGCGCCCCGGCCCCTCCCTGCCCCTCCGTGGATGCCAGAAGCCTCAGATAGTACTGAACCCTCATATAATATACTGTAGTTTCCCTGTACATAAATGCCTGTGATAAAGTTTAATTTCTAAATTAGGCACAGTAAGAGATACAACTATTACTTATTAGTAAACTATTAGTAAAACAAGGGTGACTTGAATATAAGCACTGTGATATTGCAACAGTTGATCTGATCACTCAGATGTCTACTAAGCAGCTAGTGGGTGAGTAGAGTGCACAGCTTGGAGACACGGGGCAAGGGGACAATCGTGTGAGATTTCATCATGCTACTCAGAACGGTGTGCACTTTAAAACACATGAATCCTTGGTTTCTAAAATTTTCACTGAATATTTTCAGACTGCAGTTGAAATTATAGAACACAAAAGTGCGTAAGGAAGACTACTGTATATGTTTTTCACAAATATGTACACATGTAGGGCGGCAGTCCCATATGCCGGAGGTGGTGGATTCAAACCCAGCCCCGGCCAAAAAAAAAAAAAAGAATTTCCACAAATATGTACACATGTAATTTGTGGATACATACAATTGTATAACAGTATACCCAGGAATGGTAAATTCAGGATAGTGGTTTCTTTTAGGGTAGGATTCAGGGAGATAGGCACAGAAGGGGATTTCCTCAGTATATAATGGTTCATTTTCTCAAGAAAAAGTATATACAGGAAGAAAGTTAGACTATCTTTAAAAATAAGAGCATTATTCTGTAATATTTGATAACATTAGCACACCTAACAAAATTAGTTCCTTCGTTTTATCCCAGGCCCAGTACATCTTCATCTTTCCCCAGTTATCCTTAAAATGTCCTTTAAAGCTGGGCTGTCCAAACTAGGCAGTCGTCTAGGATCTTGGTATTGAATCTGGTTGCTATATTCCTAAGGTCTCCTTTTAAAAATTCTTTAAGCACTCGCCCTTCTGTGACATGGATTTGCTGAAGAGACTGGACAGTTTCATTTCTCAGTATGCTTTGCCTTTTGCTTGTGGATTTGTTTGTGTTTTTTTGTTTCATTTAGTTTGTTCCTTCCAGGGGTCCTCAAACTGGGGCCCGTGGGCCACATGAGGTGGTGTGATTGTATTTGTTCCTGTTTTTTTTTTTTTTTAACTTCAAAATAAGATATGTGCAGTGTGCATAGGAATTTGTTCATAGTTTTTATGTTAAACTATAGTCCAGCCCTCCAATGGTCTGAGGGACAGTGAACTGGCCCCCTGTTTAAAAAATTTGAGGACGCCTGAAGACTTTATAATTTCTTTAAACTGAACATGAGGTCTAAGGCTTGATAATTCTAGGTCAGATGTTTTTGTGGTGGTTGCATTAATGCTGATGTGTTTTCACGTTATATTACATCATGAGCCACATTACGCTTGTTCTTCCATTAATGATGGATGCAGAGGTTGCTGATGGCCTTTCCTCTTCATTGTAAAATGTTTCCCATAGTGCTTACAAAATAATCTGAGTTGAATGTTTTGTTCCCCACAATCATATGTCCAGTGTATTAGTTACTAATATTTCTGTAATTGGTACTTTTCACTGTGGGTTAAAAACAATGCTAATGCTTTCATTTCTTTTACATTTATAAGCCAGCTCTTTTTTTTTTTTTGAGACAGAATCTTACTATGTTGCCCTTGGTAGAGTGCTGTAGCATCACAGCTCATGGAAACCTCTAGCTCTTGGGCTTAAGTGATTCTTTTGCCTCAGCCTCCCAAGTAGGTACAACTATAGGCACCTGTCACAACACCTGGCTATTTTTTGTTGTTGTTGCAGTTGTCAATGTTGTTTTAGCTGGCCAGGGCCGAGTTTGAACCTGCTAGCCTTGTTATATGTGGCCGGCACCAAACCACTGAGTTACAGGTGCCGCCCAAGCCAGCTTTTTAATGTACACCTTGTTCCTTGTCAGTTGGGGTGATTTAGTAGCCCAGAAATAGCTTAGTATTTTAAGATGGTATTTGTAAGTGTTTTGAAGCTTAGTTTGCCCCAGTGAGATCTTGATGAAGGCGAGAATATGAACTTAATGTTATGTCTTGATAGATGATTGTTGAAAGTAAATTTAGTAATCTCATGAACTAATCTCAACATTTAGTTTCTAGAGGTATACCCTCTGCTTTGTTCACAAAATTAAGCCTGAGTGTTTTCTCCCTACAGAATCTTCTGAAGAGGAGTCTGACGATGAAATAGCAGATAAGGATTCTGATGTGAGTGATCTGTTTCCTAGTATGAGAATTAACCTTTATGTCCTGTGTTCTGTAAGACTGATGCCTTCATAAATGCTTGGTGTTTCTACTAGGATAATTGGGATGAAGATGAGGAGGAGAAAGAAAGTGAAAAAGATGAGGAAGTTGATGAAGAGAATGAAGAGGAAGATGATGATGCTGAAGAAAAAGATGAAGAAAATGGTGAGGACAGAGATGTGGCAAGTGAAAAAGAATTAAATGGAGATTCTGATTTAGACCCTGAAAATGAAAGTGAAGAAGAATGAAGACAGGAAAGGAAGCCAGTCGAACTGCAAACTCTGGCTCACCTTGCCCAATGGTGCCGAGTCCTCCTGGGGAGGGTTGTCTCTGTGCCGGGATGCCAAGGACCGCTGTACATTTCCAAATTCACAGTGGTGGTTCCCATACCATCTTGCTGTCCTGAGTGCCCCAACTTAACTGTGTAAATAAGAATGTTTCATTCAAATGTTAATAAACTTTACACAGTAAATAGACACATTTTCTGCAATGTACTGAGATGAGCGTCCAATATATGGTATATTTTTATAATATAATATGCTAGTATGATTGATTATATCGAGAATTGACTTAAGTGAAGATAAAGACCTTTCCCATAGGGTTCAAGAACTGGGCTGTTGTGAAGGCATCGTATCTCAGGTTGGGATCTCAGCAAACCCAGATACAAAACAGCAGCACTAGTGACGATTTTTTTAATTTGGTACATTTTCATAAAATATGACGGGATCACTAAAAACTGGAGTAAAAATAATTGTGGTTTTAAAATCACCAGTATCCCTAGCTTGTCTTCTAACCATGGTAATCTGACTTGACTCAGATTGAATTATTAGGAGTGCTTCCCCAAAATAACCACTTATTTTTTAAGCTGTCATGTGAAATATTTTTTTAAAAACAAAATGAAAAATTATGGTAATTAAAAAACTAAAGAGTTAGCCATATTAAGGATTTTTCTTGACTGAAAATTGCTTGTAAAGAATCATCAGTGTATAGATTTAGAAGTACTCATTACCTGCAGTTTTTAAAAAATTCAGTTATAGCTGCTTTTGAAGAAGTTTTCATTTTTATTTAAATTACTAATGGATCCAAGAACAATTGTTTATTTTTTCTCTTTGGTTTTCGATATTAATAATCTTGTTGGAATTTTTTTCCAAAGAAAGTATTTTTATAATCCAGTAATTTAATGTTTTCCTTCCTTCTCATTACCTGCTCTTGGCAGTGCTAGGGTATCTGTTTACCTTTAAAATGACAAATCTGACTTAACATTTTTTATGTATGTACAAATAAGTATTTTGGTGCGCTATAAAAGCCTTTTCAAAGTATCAGTAAAAAAAAAAAAGATTTTTTTTTTTTTTTTTTTTTAAAAACAATGAGCCAGTTATTTGCTTACTGCTCACTTAGGGGTGGTGCAGACGGAAGCTCACCTCTAAGGAAAGGCTGAGCAAATGGATTTATTGTTTCCCACCTGTGAATATGTAAAACAAAATCATTATCACTGAGGGACTTTTACAGAACAGAGATTTCTTTGTTCACCTAACTACTAGAGCTGGAGCCATATAAGCATCTTGGGAAAGCAAGTTTAAGTCAGCTACTGGTGTAATATATGGTTATATTTGTCTATAAATGGAGCTGTTTATGGCAATTTAATACCATTCTCTTTGTAAAGTGAATAAATATTCATCTTTATCTAGCGCTTGTCTTGTGATATATGCAGAGGAATACAGACATGTTTGGGATTGTGGTATGGAGTTTCTTAAAAAATAATTTTACCCCACTATTATTAGTAGGTAAATGCTTTCAGGGCTTATTTGATAACCTAGAATTTGTAACAAAGTGACAGCACCAGGAATTTTGTTAGTCTAGTGTTGGGTATAGCTGGTTGTTTCCTCATGGGTTCCTGCTTGGCTGGGCTGTGATAATAAAGAGAGGGGTATGCAATAGACCCAGCAACTGGTTTATGAGTCAGATTTCCCTGACTTGACTTCAGGAAGTTTAATGGGGACAACTATGTAGTAACTTCTTATTTTTTTTTTTTGGTTTAAGAAGATTGAAGATGGGAGACCACTCTCTTGTGGCTGTACAAAGTCAGCTGAAATTCTGATGAGTTTGTTCTTGTAGGTGAGCTGTTCTTTACACCTGGGTGCTTGGCAGAATTTTCGCTTTCATTTTGATTTTGGCCAGGTGATTACAATATGTGTAGGAAATACTTGGTTTGAATTGAGTCAGCCTGGGGTTTGATACCCGTCAAGTAGGCGAATGCTTAAATCTATAGCAATGTTAGAAAAAATTTGAGTCTGTCTTCTTGACTTTTGGGGTTATCTACAATTGGTATGTTAGTACACTCATGTAGTCCCATAAGTCTCTAAGAGACTGCTATGCTTTTACTCTCTTCTGCCTCTTTAAATGATTGGGATAGATCAAAAGCCTTATCTTCCAGCACTGAGATTTCTTTCTTTTCCATGGTCCAATCTGTTACTGAAGTGACCTGTTATGTTTTGAAACTCTCTGACTTTTTCCAATTCTTTTAGCTCCTTTATATCATTTCAAATTTGTGTCCAGATCCTTGGAGACTTTGTCCTTTCATTAAACTCATGGGTCAATTTTGGTATTTTCTTTTGCTGGTTTTTCACTTTCCTTCACTTCCCTTCATCAGTTTTTGCCATCTGTGATTTGAATTTGCTTTCTGTCATTTCCATGATTTCTTTGTAGTTGAGGTCTTCTGGGGTAGCTACGTTGTCCTCCCTTGTGTGATCTGGTCTGATACTTGATGATGGCAGTGATTTGTTTTTGTTGTTGGTTCTTCCTCATGTATTTTCCTCTTTGACTCTGGGTATCTTCTTCTGGATAGTTCAAAAAATAAATTCCTAGAATATTAGGTGTTACTCTAGTATCACAGAAAACATAGTTGCTTTTGGATGTGAAGCTCCAAGGCTGGAAATTGAATTTCATGATGTCTTGTGGCAGGTTATAAGGACATAGGAATTGGTTTTCCTATTCTGGGAACCAATATCATGTGATTGGAGTGGGTGCCCCAGTGGGCAGTGCCCCAGGCCAATGGCGAATGCCCAGTGATCAAGGGTGCCACAGCCTAGCTCTGGGAAACTCTGTGACCTCTATCACTGAGGTGGGGGACTCCGTTATCTAGATTGTACATAGAGATTGAAAAGTGGCCTATGGTGGGGGCAGGACTTATAGTCAGTTATGCAGCTGATCCCTGAAAAGCCATACCACCCTAATGGTCTTCAGTGAATTCAGAGTCCTGGGATGGCAGAACCCTGCTCCCCTAATATTTGATAGGTAGCTGGGTCTCCTGCTCCCTAGACTCCACATCTACACCCTCCTGTATTCTGGAAGGGAAACATCTAGCCACAAGTTGGTGGTTCCATCCCTAAAGAGATGCAGGCCAGTCCACACTCCTTCCAGCTCTTTGCTGTAGGGCTAGTGTTTGAGCAGCCACCAATCCTGTCCCGTGGGTACCCAGCTCCTGCATGTCTCTCTCCGCTCCATCAGTGTGGAAGGAAAGGCCCACTCAGGAATGGGCGCTGGTCCACCCTGGCCATATGGCGCAGAGCGGTGGTGATCCATTGGCAGCCCCCCAGTAACTCCCTGGGTCTCCGTGTGCCCTCATACCCACCTTTCCTATAGGCCTCTCTCCCTTAGTTTTACCATTACTGATGTCCCATGTTGTCACTTTGTGCCTTCCCAGTGCTTTTTCTGAGCAGGACAATTCAGAATGGGGTAGCTGGTCCCTCTGTCCCCGACCTCAGTTGATGTTAGACATATTTTTCAGTTTTTGGCTTTTGGGGTTGACATTGCTGCTCTTGCTGGACTCAGGATCCACAGCTGGAGAAGGACTACTCTCTGCTGCTTGACAGTGCCCTGGAGTAGCTGTGGCCACCAGTCCTGGGCTATTGTCACTTCTGTTTTTTTTTTTGGTCTAGAAAAATTCAGAGTTAAATTTGGTTTGTTACAAAAATAATTTTCTATTTTTAGGGTATTTCACTGTCCTGTTCACTCCTAATTCAGAACACAAAGTATGTGTGTTGAGATCAATTTTTTTTCTTAAGTTTTTTATTATTCATTTTTTTTTTTTTTTTTGTTAAATCATAGCTGTGTACGTTAGTGCAATCAAGGGGTACAATGTGCTGGTTTCACATACAATCTGAAATATTCCCATCAAACTGTTCAACGTAGCCTTCATGGTATTTTTTTAGTTATTGTATGCAGACATTTGTATTCTGCATTTAGTATGTTTAGCCTGTTCCCATTCTAAGATGCACCGTAGGTGTGGCCCCACCCATTACCCTCCCTCCACCCTAACCTCTCCCCTACCTTCCCCTTCCTCGGCCCTTTCCCCATATTCTTGTGCTATAGTTGGGTTATAGCCTTCATGTGAAAGCTATAAATTAGCTTCATAGTAGGGCTGAGTACATTGGATACTTTTTCTTCCATTCCTGAGATACTTTGCTAAGAAGAATATGTTCCAGCTCCATCCATTTAAACATGAAAGAGGTAAAGTCTCCATCTTTCTTTAAGGCTGCATAGTATTCCATGGTATACAGGTACCACACTTTGCTAGTCCATTCGTGGGTCGATGGGCACTTGGGCTTCTTCCATGACTTAGCAATTATGAATTGGGCTGCAATAAACATTCTGGTACAGATGTCTTTGTTATATTGTGATTTTTGGTCTTCTGGGTATAAACCTAGTAAAGGAATTATAGGATTGAATGGTAGGTCTATTTTTAGGTCTCTATTCTCCAAACATCCTTCCAGAAGGAATGTATTAGTGTGCATTCCCACCAGCAGTGTAGAAGTGTTCCCTTTTCTCCACATCCATGCCAACATCTCTGTTTTTGGGATTTTGTGATGTGGGCTACTCTTTCTGGGGTTAGGTGATATCTCAAAGTAGTTTTTATTTGCATTTCTCTGATGATTAAGGATGATGAGCTTTTTTTCAATCCTAAGTTTTTATTATGAAAAAGTTCAACCCTTCAACCATAATTGAGTCAGTGATTGTACAATCAATTGTATATGATTATCTTATTGCTCTGATAATCCAGAATATTCTCCCTCATCTTGTATGTATGTGTTTTGATTTTGACATTTAAATGAGTCCAGATATATTAAGCTGTGTTGTAGAATGTGCTACATTCTGAATTTGATTGTTTCCTTATGATTGTATGTTTTGTTTTGGCAAGAATCCTGAAAAAATGGCATTTGAGATGAATTTGTAAAAGTCAGTTGTTTAAGTAAGGATGGGCATATGAGTATGCTGTGAGGAAAGTAGATGTCAAAGCTTTGGGTTTGGGATTTTTCAAGCCTGAACGCAAAGGATTGTGCTCAGGATGCTTGAGGGTCAGGGAAAGGGATCTGATAATTGGAACATTGGGTGCATTGATGTATCTAGGGTTAATGTAATTCCCGAGTAAGTTAGTTTCCAACATTCTGCATTCATTCAGCAAGTTCTTGCTGGTTGTCTACTCTGTCAGGGTTTATGTCGTTGCTTGATAATATGTCAGTGAACAACAGCTAAGACAGATACCTACCTTTGAGAAGCTGACGTTCTGCCAGGGGAAGATGGTCATAAGCAACGGCCCATGAGGGGGTAAATGCTATCTAGCGTGTTAGGAGGTAGTGACTCACATGTGAAGGGAAGCTGAGTATGGAGGGTGGGAGTTAGGGTCCAGGAGTGCAGGTGCAGAATTAAGTATACAGTCAGGGTACGATTGAGGAGAAATATAGAACATAACTAGGGGGAGGCGAGAGAGTTAGTTAAGTGGGTATCTGGGCAAGAGTGTACTGGCCAGATGAAACAGCTTGAGGAAAGACCCACGGCCAGCATGTGCCTTGTGTGTTGAAGGAGCTCTGAGGAGGTCAATAGGATGGCCAGTGAGAAAAGGAGTCTATCAGTGGTCAGATCAGAAAGGTAATAAGCAGTTGGGTCACACAGGACCTCTTAGAGCACTGGCTTATTCTCTGACAAAAATTGGGAGTTTGAGCAGAGCAGTGACTTGGTCTGCCTTCTGTGTTGAGAGTTCAGTATCACCCTGGCTGCTTCGTTAAGACTGATGAACTGTTTCTTAACAGACAGAAGCCAGTAGGATATTTTGGTCCAAGTTGATGGTGACTTGGACCTGGGTGGTAGTATTGGAGTTGGTGAGAACTGATGGGCTCCTGGTATTGTTTTGAAGTTAGAGCTGATGGGATGTCCTGTAGGTGTGAAGATAATTAGGGAATCAGGTGTGATTCCCAAGTGTTTTTTTGCTGGAGTACCTTGATGCTTGGGTATAGCAGGTTTGTGAGAGGAGATCAGGAATTGAGTGTTGGACACACTGAGTTAGAGACATCTATTAGGCTTGCAAATACCTAGCTGACTGGGGTAGAGGGTTTGGGATGGAGGTAGCAATTACCTTTGACGTGGATGTGAAATTAAAGCCGTTAAGACTGGGTAAGTTTCCAAGGGAGTGATAGAGAAGAGTACCTGGGCCTGGTTCCCCAGCACTGGAGAGGAGGGGAGAAACCCCAGGGAACACCAAGAAAGTTGTGAGGTAAGGGGAATCATTTGTTCTTCTGTTCTCAGATTATATTTCATGACATCCTTTAGCTGTGGTTTCTTTCTGCTGTAATTGGTAAGGTAACTGGTAAATCCACCCAGGCAGCAATGGTTTCTTTGATGCCCTTACTATGACCATGAGTTGATCCTTCCTTTGAAGGTAACTTGGGCATAAAATTAGATTTTCTTTTAATCTAGTGTAGTGCTCTTGACTTTTGTGGCACCTCAGCACTATCCCTTGTGCTGACAAAATTGCATACTGGCCCACAAAGCAGTGGCGGAACGAGAGGCCGTAGCACTGTACATGGATTAGCAGACGTCATCCAAAGTGAGACAGCATGGAAGACAGCACGGGACAGGGAGTGCTCCTCTTCACGAGGTGCTGGCTGCCTGGGTGTGAGCTGGTGATACTGGCTGTACTATAATTGCGACTATAATTGATTTCCGTATATGGGCAGGTGGAGATGAGAGCAGTTATAAATAATTGTGTCGAGAGCAGTGCAAAATGAAGTTTTCCTGGATGTGGCGTGTTGCGTCTCACTTCAGGAGGATGAGGGATGTCAAATGAAAAATCCCCAAGTTGAAAATGACCACTTTAAAAACTGCCTGGCATGCCGTAGGTCAATGGGCTCAACCTTCCTACTGCTGCAATCCTTTCATACCATTGTTGTGGGTCGCAACCACAGGTTGAGAACCGCTGCTCTAGGTAATAATGACTCAGAGGCAGAGGAGATACACTAGAACCTCTGTAAGTTGACCACCCAAGGGACTGTAACAATATCAACCTACGGAGGTGGTTAACATAAGGGAGTAAGTAGGCTTACTGTACCGAAATGTATGTGTGCGTGTCTGGTCTGTGCAAATCAGGTCAACTTGAGGTGGCTGACTATGGAGGTTCTACTAAATTACACTTTTGGGGGGCTAAAGTTTAAAGTGGAAGAGACACTGTGGCCTCCTGTGTGCAGCCACTGAAGTCAGAGGACAGAATTGGACCTACTTTGTTGTTCTGTGTGGTCAAGACGTTCCAAAGCTTCACAGATTTGTCTTTGTCTCTAGAACTAATGCAGTTCCACAGAGTGAATCATTAAGCAGCCTTCCAAAAGAAATTGTGTAATATTTATCTGTTGCATTTATTTACAATGAGAAATACACTTTTCAGTGGAGTGTTTTGGAGACAAGGTCTCACCGTGTGGTCCAGGCTAGAGTGTTGTGGCATTAGCCTTGCTCACAGCAACCTCAAACTCTTGGGCTCAAGCCATCCTCCTGAGGAGCTGGGGCTATAGGTAGCCCTGGCCCTGGAAGATTGTTTTGGAGTCAGAGTGTGGAATTGGAGTAGGAGAAATGAACACTGGTTTTTGTAGCTTGTGTTGTGGGGACACTGCACTCTACTGGGGGTGTGTGAACTTTGGGCTGTGTTGTGTGTTACATTGGGTCCTCTCACCTCACACTGATCTCTCCTTTTGATAATGAGAGAGTGATTGGATTGGGGTTTTCTGGGTTTCCTTAGGCACCCGTTTAAGGCTGCTGGTTAGGGTGCATTCTAATAATTTAGAGATAGCTTGCTGGTGACCATGGGTTCCATAACAAGGTGGTTACACCTGAGAAGTAAACTTGATAGATTCAGCCAAACTTTTACCTTGTAAATCATTCTCAAGCTGGCAAGACATCTTCCTCTTTTGTAGTATAATATGTATACTACATAGAATAAACATATGTATACTACATAGTATAAACATAAATTTAACCATTTTTAGGTTTATAGTTGTGTGTTATTAAATACACTTCACGTCATGCAACTGGTAAAATCTTGAAGTTGCTGACTTAGGGATAGGATTAGGTGGAAGAAATAAAAAAGAGGGCAGATGGGTACACAATTAGGTCTGTTGTGAGAAGAAACTAAATTTAGGGCCCAGAACTTGAGTGCCAGTGCTGGGTTCACACCAGTGTGGCAGTGATAAATCTGCTTAATTTCTTCCCTTTCCTGGTGTGTGTAACAACAGTGCCACTGACTCATGGAGGCTGCAAGAAACACAGGGAACAGTGTGTGGGGTGTCCTTCGAACATTTGAGTGCAGTGCTGGGCTATTTTCTGAGCAATTAATCATTAGATATTTTCCTAATACGGAAAGTGAAGATGGGGAGTAAGTTCTAAGGGAAATTCCTTTTTGTCTCTGGCATTTTAAAAAATTAAGACAGAGCCTAATGGGTAGGTGCTGTCTCCCTTTGCCAAAAGCGAAAAAATGAACTTAATAAAATACTTTTCCTTAATGAGTTTTTAAAATCTGTTCAGAAAGTAATGTTATGTTCATCGAAGAAATTTTGGAAAACACTAAAAGGTATAAAGAAGGAAAATATAACAGATAATGATCATGTTTTGGGATGATATCTCCTTTTAATCTTTTTATGACTGTACATGTTTTTCTTATGAAGTCGAAATCATAGTACATATTCATTTTATCACCTTTCACATAACATTGTTAATTACCCTTTGGTAATGTTTGTGGTTCTTAGTATTCCACCTATTACACTTAAACCATTCTCATGTTTTAATTTTTGTAAGAAATACTACGGTGAACATTCTCAGACGCATTTTGTATTTTTCTTAAATGTATCCTTTTGAGATATTTCTAGTAGTGCATGAATATTCCCTTCAAGGCTTTAGAAATACGGCAAAATTCTTTTCCAAAAAGGTTGTATAGGGCTGGGCGAGGTGGCTCATGCCTGTAATCCCAGTACTTGGGAGGCCTAGGTGGGTGGACTGTCTGAGTTCACAGGTTCAAGACCAGCGTGAGCAAGAGTGAGACCTCCCTCCCCCGCCTCTAAGAATAGCCGGGCGTTGTGGCGGGCGCCTGTAGTCCCAGCTACTCGGGAGGCTGAGGCAAGAGAATTGCTTAAGGCCTGGAGTTTGAGGTTGCCGTGAGCTGTGACACCATGCCAAAGTGAGATTCCGTCTCCAAGAAAAAAAAAAAAATCAATTTGAAGTTCCATAAGCAGTGTTTTTATTTCCATTCACCGTTTTTGTCAGTTCAACTTCTTTTTCCATGTTCATTGCCATAGTATTTAGTGTGTATAGTGGGTACAGATCCTTGTCCGCACTTAGAGGAATTCTCTTATTTGCCTGTAAAGTCTTCTTATAAAAGATAATCACCCCTTGCCAAACATATGCTGCAGATAATTTTCAGTTTACTTTTTGATTTTTTTGGTGATACCTTTTCCTTTATAGTTTTATTTTTAAGCTTAAACCCTGCTTTCTGAAATTGGGTAGGTATTCTTTGCATTTTTTCCTAATCATTTGGGGTATATTTGACATTTAACTCTCCAGTAAGTGGTTTTTTCTTACCAGTGCATTGTGAAGTCAAGTGGCTTGCGTCTATCATATTTTAAAGAAGAAAAAGTAAGAATATAGCAGTACGGTGCATGTAGTGAAGAGTCACTTGCTTCAGGATCATGCAAAATATAAAATGTGTTGTAGGGAAGACAGTTGAAAGCTGCATCTAATCCAGTGGAACTCTTTTTGGCCGTGTCCCTTGGAATCCTCCAAATGGAAGCTCCACATACAAGGCTCTACCTCGGGATCTCCCCGCACACAAATCGCTAGTTTTGTCTACACTGTGAAATACTCTTCTACCCTGTACACTTGTGCCTGCTTTATCACGGCGCATTCCTAGGCAGAGTGTTTCAGCACTGTCCTTTCTGTGCCACTGTAGCATTATTTTTAACTCTTGGAGCTTTAGAATTTTGTTTTTGTTGCTGGTGTCTTTCTAGTGCTTTGAAATATTTTACTAAACATTTTTTGTGCTTTCCTTCTTCCACGTCAAGTAACTATTCTTTGGGCGTAAGAAACAAAAACTGAGGCAGCTTAAGTAAAACAAGTGTAACTCCAGCTTCAAAGAACCTCAGGGTACACATTTGGGAATAGGTGGGCTGTAGGGTGGGATTGTGAGGAGCAGGAAGAAGAACCGTTAGGACCTCTAGGTGGTTCCTTCCCTGCTGCCTCATGGTTTTCTCGCTTTGGTTGCTTTACTGTCTGTGAGGTATAATGTTACTGTCCAGCCACTCGCTGGTTGGGAGAGCCGGGCCTTCTCTGTCTCTTGATCCACTTCCCACCTTTCTCCATCTGCTTTATGCCCTTGGAGGTTGAGTTCCACCAATGGTATCAGCCCAGCCCCTATGCAAGAGATGGGAGGTGGGAGGCCAGTGTGGTCATAGCCAGCATCCCCCCAGTGAGCGCTGCCAATGGCTGCTGTTTGGCAGGGGCCACCCTGGTCTTCTGCCTGACTGTATCCGGGATCCAAGAAAATTCCCTCTTGGTCACTCTCTTCTCTTGCCTATCCCAGATGCCTGAACCTCCCTTGTTGGCTCTTTTAACTCTACCCATACCTTTGTATGTATTTATGAAAATCTCTGCACCCTGTTTGAAAGTGTCATCTGTTTCCTGCTGGGAGCCTGAGTCAGTCCAAATTCTCAGTTCTTGGGAGGGACTGGCTGCATTTTGGTTCTGTCCTAGTTCAATCGGCCTATGCCTGGGGCAGGGTCACGCCCCGGAAGAGGGCAGTGTTCCTGCCAAAAATTGGGTTCATTGTGAACTGAGTTGCCGTCTGCCTCGCAGATAGCTTAAGTTATTTAAAAAATAGGTTTATTTATATTTTTTAAAGTCATGGTAAAATATACATAATAAAAACTACCAATTCATCTATTTTAAGGGTACAATTAATTGGTAGTACATTCACTTTGTTGTGCAACCATCATCGTCATCTCAGAACTTTTTTATTCTCCCAAACTGAAACTCCATTTCCAGTAACCCCTCCCTCTAGCCCCTGGCAACCACCATTCTGCTTTCTCATTCTGTGACGTCGCTAGGTATCTCATTAAAAAATAAATTGTCGGGCGGTGCCTGTGGCTCAGTGAGTAGGGCGCTGGCCCCATATGCCGAGGGTGGTGGGAAACTGCAACAAAAAAATAGCCGGGCGTTGTGGCGGGCGCCTGTAGTCCCAGCTGCTCGGGAGGCTGAGGCAAGAGAATCGCGTAAGCCCAAGAGTTAGAGGTTGCAGTGAGCCATGTGACGCCACGGCACTCTACCGGAGGGCGGTACAGTGAGACTCTGTCTCTACAAAAAAATAAAAATAAAAAAAATAAATTGTCATTAGTCAAGCAATACAGAAACCCGTCCTTTTTTAAAAAGATGAAAATGTTACAGGTAAGGCTAAGTAAGCCCACTCCAGCTTACAATGTTTACATGCGGAGGTAGCCATTGTTTAAGAGTTTGGGTTCCTTCAAATTGTTTTATGAACTTGCATATATACAGATGTGTACTTAGGAAGTAAGTGTTTGATTTCCCCCCACCTAATGTAGCATTCCGCAACTTGAAGTTGCTTTTTTTTTTTTTTCTTGAAATGCAGTGTATTTTGGAGCAATCAAGTTAATAACAGAGCCACCTCATTCTTTTTAGCTGCAGCAAGATGATCTGGATGGCTGGTGAAAACAGACTGCTTTGCTGTACTCTGGAATTTTGGATTCATTGGGCTGGGTCTGGAAAACGCTTTTTTTTAAGAGGCAGAGCCTCACTTTATTGCCCTCGGTAGAGTGCCATAGCGTCACAGCTTACAGCAAGCTCCAACTCCTGGGCTTAGACGATTCTCCTCAGCCTCCTGAATAGCTGGAATTAACAGGCACCTGCCACAATGCTTGACTATTTTTTGTTGCAATTTGGCTGGGGCCGGGTTTGAACCCACCACCCTCGGTATATGAGGCCGGCGCCCTACCCACTGAGCCACAGGCGCTGCCCAGGAGAACACTTTCCTAACGTGTTCCCAGGTGCTGTTGATGCTGCTGTCTTTGGTCCACGCGTTTGAGAACCAGCGCTGCAGTTTCCGGCTGTTGAACCATTCCCTGATCAGAAGACAATGGGTTGCTTCCAGTTTCTCAGTAAAATAAAGTTGCAGTGATCTTGTCCGTGCTTCCTGTGCACCTGTGCCCAGGATCTTTCTAGGGTGGGTAATAAAAGGTGGAATTCTAGTCACAGGGTATGTGTACTTTAAATTTCAATAAACTCTCGAATGTCGCAATTTATAGGTGAGCTTTCACATAATGTCACCCAAATTAAATACTGTGGGAATCGGCTTGTGATAGGCCGATTAGTTAATTTGTGAGAGAGGATTTCATTGTGGGATATTATAACACTAAAATTTACTTATTTTATAGAAACAACGCAGTGATGATGGTGATGATTTGAAATTGGGGAATTGTGGCTCTTTCTGCAGCTGGGGTAATTCCATTGGAAGAAACAGTCTTGGTGCTCCTTTAGGAGGGTGTGTACCCAAACATTCCAGTTTTAGGCAAAGTAAATATGATTCTTAAACAGTGTTTACCAAGCAAGCTCTTACTTTGTGAGTGAATAGTTTTGTGTGTTTATTTTGAACTTATTTAATAGGGTAGGGGTAGGTCTGAGGGTCCATGTGGATAGAAGGTGCTTTAATAGGAAGGATTGCATTTGACACATAGTGTTGGAATGTCCCTGGGAGTGGGACTGTGGCACTTATTATTCAGGTATGGGGATGAGTGGGAACCAGCCACATGCTTCAGGGCTGGTGAGTATGAACCTGGCCCAGGCCTGCTAGACAAAAAAACCAACCAAACAAAAAAAAAAAAAATAGCTGGGCGTTGTGGCAGGCGCCTGTAGTCCCAGCTACTAGGGAGGCTGAGGCAAGAGAGTCACTTGAGCCCAACAGTTTGAAGTTGCTGTGAGCTGTGACGCCATAGCACTCTACCAAGGGTGACAAAGTAAGACTCTGTCTCAATAATAAAAAAAGAGTTGAGCAACTATTAATAATTAGAATGCGAAATAGAATGAGTGTCATTGGCTTTCAAAAGTGAAATGCTGTGGACATCATAAGGGGGAGACTGACCTGTTCCCATCAGGGATCAGAAGGGTCTTAGAGAATGAAAGAGGGCCTGCTAGAGGGCATGAGGGATAAAAGCAGCGGATGCTTGATAGTTAAGTTCTAGAAACTTGCTGCTGGAATACCTTATAACTAAGGCCTTTGATTCAGTTAAATGTGGGAGATTTTCTAGTTTTAAGAAACCAAAATAAGACCGGGGTGGCACTATTGTATTTTCTCACATCCTCTCCAGGCCGCTGTCCAGAGTGCCCAGGTTACTTTCTTAGGTTAGCAGTACAAACGTCAATACAAAAGATAACCACTAGGGGCCAGCATTGCTTTGTGCAGATTTCTTGTCCCAAACCAGCCGCTTTTCAGGAAAAGCTGCTGATGCTGACCTCATCCTGTGCAAACACCCACGCAGAGTGGGGAGTGAGTTTTCTGTGGGCCAGCCTTCTGGGGTTGGCTCAGAGAAACTCCGAAGTGTTTCCAGTTCTTTCTTTTCTGGCATGCAGGTCCTGAAGCAGAGCCACAGTCTAGCTGTGAGAGGGATCCAGAGCAGATCCTGATGTACAGGTGAGTCTCCTGGTGCTGGGCTGTGCCTCCAGCTTTCGTGACTCAGGAGTGCCCCCTGCAGGCAGCTGGTCTGTCTACACTTCCCCCCACCCCCAACCAAGCCTGGACTCCCCACTGGACAACCAACGAAACCTGACAGAATGCCCAGCTGGCAGAAGGTGCATCAGCAGCTCTTCAGCCGGTCACAGTTGCTGAGCACAGGAGGCTCAGACTGCTGTTTCCCCCTCCTCACTCTTCCTATACTTAAAAAGTGAAGTAGTAAGAAACCAAAATGTGAAAGAAATCACCCACACCATACACAAACTGCATTTTCTCCATAGACTTTGTTCATGAAAACCATGAATTTACCTATATCAAACATAGTGGGGTGGGGAGGGGGAATAGAGTTGTGTTCATTTCTTTTCCCAATTTATGAAAATTTCAAACATAAAAGTTAAAAGAATAGTATAAATATATGCATGCCACTTAGAGTAAACCATTGTTAATACAGTTATGTTGCTTAACGACAGGGATACGTTCCGAGACAGAAGTATTTGTGTTATCTGAACATACTTAAATGGAGGAAAGGTACAGTGAAACACAGTGTTAGACGCTTAAGGGACCACCATCGTGCCTGTGGCTTGTCATTGACCGACTTTATGCAGTGCACAACTGCATTTTGCTATATCTTGCTTCATCTGTATCTGTGGGCATATATTTTTGCTGATCTATTAGAAAATCAATCAGAGATGTCATAAAACTCTTAACTACTTCAGTGTGAAGTTCTTCAAAATTATGGCCTCCTATAATAACCACAATACTATTATTATATCAGAAATAATCAAACAGTAATTCCCTAATATCATCTCATATCCCGTTCACATTGGTTTTTCCCAGTTGTCCCCAAATGAGTTTTACAGCTGGCTTGCTTTTCAAATCATAATCCAGAGAACATTTGCTCACTGGATTTAATTGTTAAATCTCCTTTAGTTACTTTTCCTCTAGAACAGTCTTTTTCCCCTGCCCCCACTGAATTTTTTCTGTGACAATGACACATTGAAAAGACCAGGCCAGTTGTAGACAATGAGCCACATGCTGGATTAGATTGTTCCTGTAGGGGGTGCGGGGTGGAGGCTTGGGGGGTTAACTCATTCATTCCTCTAACCCCCATATCCTCTATAATCTGGAAGTTATGTCTCAGCACCATCCACAACAACTTTCTGTGATGATGGGAATGTGTTCTGTGATGGCCAATGTGACAGTCACTAACCACAGGTGGCCAGTGAGCACTTGAAATGTAGCCAGTAGAGCTGAGTAACTGAATTTTAAATTTGATGTCATCTTCACGAGTTTACATTTAAATAGGCGCATGTGGCTAGTGGCTGTGGCATGGAATAGCACAGATCTGCAGGTTAGATTTAATTTTGACATCAAGGATGATGCTGTTTCTTTATATTATAGCGCACATCAAAAAGCAAGGTGATGCCAAATTATCCCACTATTAATGATTCTGAGTTTAAAAAGAACTTTGACATACACAATCTACAAAAAATTTTAAGTGTACAAGTCAATGATTTTCAACCAGTGTATACACTCATGTAATTGATGCACAATCCAGATATAGAAAATTTCTATTACCCCAAAAGTTTGCTGTATCTGTCTTCCCAGTTAATACCAAATGTCCTCCTGTAGTCCCAGCTACTTGGGAGGTTGAGGCAAGGGAATCATTTTGAGGCTCTGTCTCAAAAACAAACAAACAAACAAACAAAAAAACCCATAAATATCCTCCCTCTCCAAAGTCTGAGGTGACCAGTAGTATGCTTTCTACATTATAGCATATAAAGATAATTCTTTTTTCTTCTACTATGATTATTTTTAATCTTTGAAACCAAATTTCCTTATAAATTAAGTAGTAGTATTTTTTTAGGCAGGGTCTCACTATGTTGCCCAGGCTGATCTCAAGCTTCTAAGCTCAAGTAACCTTCCTGTGTCAGGCTTCTGCGTAGCTGGGATCCCAGGAATGCACCATCGTATTCAGCTCAAATTATGTTGTTTAACCATAGTGCGGTATCTGTTTGAGTAATATGACTGAAGTCAGAAGGAAAGTTACTTTTCCAGAAATTGATAAAAGTACAATCACTAAGGTTAGAAAGAGAAAGATTTGGATCCATTCTTTTGGGTAATATAAGGTGGGAGTGAAGTTCTTAGAGTTGGAGATTTTGGGATATTGCTGTATATACTCTTGATTCTGGGTTTCCAGAAAGAGGGATCATTTTTGAGATTCATTGATGTTACATATATCTATAGTTCTTTTTATTGCCAAGTGGTACTCTAGGATATGAATACACCACAGTTTATTCCTTCTATTCATGGAGATTTGGATTATTTCCAGTTTGGCATTGAGAAATAAATTTCCCTATGTGCTGCTTTAGTTGCAGCCCACAAATTTTGGTATCCTGTTTTCTTTTTTTTTTTTATTAATATTAAGTCATAGCTGTGTACATTAATGCGATCATGGGGCACCATACACTGGTTTTATAAACCGTTTGACACATTTTCATCACACTGGTTAACATAGCCTTCCTGGCATTTTCTTACTATGTTAAGACAATTATATTCTACATTTACTAAGTTTCACATGTACCCTTGTAAGATGCACCACAGGTGTAATCCCCCCAATCACCCTCCTTCCTCCCATCCTCCCCCCTCCCTCCCCTCCCTCTCCTCCTTCACCATATTCTTAGGTTATAACTGGGTTATAGCTTTCATATGAAACCCAAAAATTAGTTTCATAGTAGGGCTGAGTACATTGGATATTTTTTCTTCCATTCCTGAGATACCTTACTAAGAAGAATATGTTCCAGCTCCATCCATGTAAACATGAAAGAGGTAAAATCTCCATCTTCCTTTAAGGCTGCATAATATTCCATGGTGTACATATACCACAATTTATTAATCCATTTGTGATCAATGGGCACTTGGGCTTTTTCCATGACTTAGCAGTTATGAATTAGGCTGTAATAAACATTCTGGTACAAATATCTTTATTATAATGTGATTTTTGATCTTCTGGGTATATACCTAGTAGAGGAATTATAGGATTAAATGGCAGATCTATTTTTAGATCTCTACGTGTTCTCCAAACATCTTTCCAAAAGGAATGTATGAGTTTGCATTCCCACCAGCAGTGTAGAAGTGTTCCCTTTTCTCCACATCCATGCCAACATCTCTGGTCTTGGGATGTTGTGATATGGTCTAATCTTATTGGAGTTAGATGGTATCTCAAGGTAGTTTTGATTTGCATTTCTCTGATGATTAAAGATGATGAGCATTTTTTCATATGTCTGTAGGTCGTGTGCCTGTCTTCTTCAGAGAAGTTTCTCTTTAAGTCCCTTGCCCAGCCTGCGATGGGATCACTTGTTCTTTTCTTGCTTATACATTTGAGTTCTCTGTGGATTCTGGTTATTAAACCTTTGTCGGAGACATAACCTGCAAATATCTTCTCCCATTCTGAGGGCTGTTTGCTTGCTTTACTTACTGTGTTCTTGGCTCTGCGGAAGCTTTTCAGTTTGATCAGTTTCCAGTAGTGTATTTTTGAAGCTGCTTTAATTGCCCAGGGGATCCTCCTCATAAAATACTCGCCCAGACCGATTTCTTCAAGGGTTTTCACTGCACTCCCTTCTAGTATTTTTATGGTTTCATGTCCTAAGTTTAAATCTTTAATCCAGTGAGAGTCTATCTTAGTTAATGGTGAAATGTGTGGGTCCAGTTTCAGTTTTCTACAGGTTGCCAGTCAGTTCACCCAGCACCATTTGTTAAATAGGGAATATTTTCCCCACTGAATGTTTTTAATTGGCTTGTCAAAGATCAAATAACGGTAAGTAGCTGGATTCATCTCTTGGTTCTCTATTCTGTTCCAGACGTCTACTTCTCTGTTTTTGTGCCAGTACCATGCTGTTTTGATCACTATCGATTTATAGTATAGTCTGAGGTCTGGTAGTGTGATTCCTTCTGCTTTGTTTTTATTTCTGAGTAATGTCTTGGCTATTCGAGGTTTTTTCTGGTTCCATATAAAACAAAGTCTTATTTTTTCAAGATCTTTAAAGTATGACAGATGACAGTGGAGCTTTAATAGGGATTGCATTAAAATTGTATATTGCTTTGGGTAGTATGGACATTTTAACAATGTTGATTCTTCCCAGCCATGAGTACGGTATGTTTTTCCATTTGTTAAAACGTTTTCAGCTATTTCTTTTCTTAGAGTTTCATAGTTCTCTTTATATAGATCTTTCACGTCTTTTGTTAGATAAACTCTCAAATATTTCATCATCTTTGTCACTACTGTGAACAGAATAGAGTTCTTAACTATTTTTTCAGCTAGACTATTGTTGGTATATATAAAGGCTACCGATTTATGAATGTTGATTTTGTAACCTGAGATGCTGCTGTATTCCTTGATCACTTCTAAGAGTTTTGTAGTAGAATCCCTGGTGTTTTCCAGATATACAGTCATATTATCTGCGAAGAGCGAAAGTTTGATCTCTTCTGACCCTATATGGATACCCTTGATTGCCTTTTCTTCTCTAATTGCAATGGCTAAGACTTCCATTACAATGTTAAAGAGCAGTGGAGACAATGGGCAGCCTTGTCTGGTTCCTGATCTGAGTGGAAATGATTTCAGTTTAACTCCATTCAATACGATATTGGCTGTGGGTTTGCTGTAGATGGCCTCTATCAGTTTAAGAAATGTCCCTTCTATACCAATTTTCTTAAGTGTTCTGATCATGAAGGGATGCTGGATATTATCAAAAGCTTTTTCTGCATTAATTGAGAGAATCATATGGTCTTTGTTTTTTAGTTTGTTTATGTGCTGAATTATATTTATAGATTTACGTATATTAAACCAGCCTTGAGACCCTGGGGTAAAAAAGACTTGGTCATGTTGTATAATTTGTTTGATATGTTGCTGGATTCTGTTTGTTAGGATCTTGTTGAATATTTTTGCATCTGTATTCATTAGTGATATTGGTCTATAATTTTCTTTTCTTGTTGGGTCTTTTCCTGGTTTTGGGATCAGGTGATGTTTGCTTCATAGAACGTGTTGGGTAGTCTTCCTTCTTTTTCTACATTTTGGAACAGGTTGAGTAATATAGGTACTAGTTCCTATTTAAAGGTTTGGTAGAATTCTGACGTGAAACCATCTGGTCCCAGGCTTTTCTTTTTTGGGGAGATCTTGCATGGTCGATGCTATTTCAGAACTTGAATTGGCCTGTTCAACATTTCCACTCGATTCTGGTTAAGTCTTGGAAGTGATGTGCTTCCAAGTATTGGTCAGTTTCCTTCAGATTTTCATATTTCTGAGAATAAAGTTTCTTGTAATATTCATTAAGGTTTTTTTTAATTTCTGAGGAGTCTGTTGTTATCTCGTCTTTGTCATTTCTGATTGATGAAATTAGAGATTTTACTCTGTTTTTCCTGGTTAGGTTAGCCAAAGGTTTATCTATTTTATTGACCTTTCCAAAAAACCAACTTTGTGATTTATTGAACTGTTGTATAATTCTTTTGTTTTCAATTTCATTTAATTCTGCTCTAATTTTGGTTATTTCTTTTCTTCTACTGGGTTTGGGGTTGGAATATTCTTCCTTTCCAGTTGCTTGAGATGTCCCATTAAGTTGTTAGTTTCCTCTCTTCTGTTCTCTTGAGGAAGGCTTGCAGTGCTATAAATTTCCCTCTTCAGACTGCCTTTGCGGTATCCCAGAGGTTCTGATAATTCGTGTCTTCATTGTTATTTTGTTACAAAAATTTGGTGATTTCCTTCTTGATCTCATTTCTGACCCAGCTATCATTCAGCATAAGGTTATTTAACTTCCATGTTTTTGTATGAGTATGCATATTCCTGTTGTTACTGAGTTCAACTTTTATTCCATGGTGGTCCAAGAAGATGCAGGGAATAATTTCTATTCCTTTAAATTTACTGAGGTTAGACTTGTGACATAAGATGTGATCGATTTTAGAGTATGTTCTGTGGGCTGATGAGAAGAATGTGTATTCAGTTTTGTTGGGATGAAATGTTCTGTAGAAGTCTGCTAAATCCAAATGTTGGATGGTTAGGTTTAAATCTAAAATTTCTTTGGTCAGGTTCTTATTGGAGGATCTATCCAACACTGTCAAAGGAGTGTTGAAATCTCTGACTATTATGGAGCTGGAGGATGTCAAGTTGCTCATGTCTGTTAGAGTTTCTCTTATAAATTGAGGCACATTCTGGTTGTGTGCATAAATATTCATATTGAAATCTCATTATATTGAGTATTACCCTTGACAAATATGAAGTGACCATTCTTATCCTTCTTTACTTTTGCTGGTTTATAGCCTATTGTGTCTGCAAATAGAATTGCAACACCTGCTTTTTTCTGATTACCATTTGCCTGAAATATGGATGACCATCCTTTTACCCTGAGTCTATATTTATCATTTAAGGTAAGATGTGACTCTTGTTTGCAGCAAATATCTGGCCTGAGTTTTTGTATCCAGTCAACTAACCTGTGCCTCTTTAGAGGACAGTTTAAGCCGTTCACATTAATGGAGAATATTGATAAGTATGGTAAAATTTTGGGTATCGAGTTTTTTGAAAGTCCAGTGGACATTTTTAATCCTTTCGCCATTGTGGATGTTGGAGTTTGATCAAAAGTTTCTGAGTGAGTTTACTTTTGTGGTAGAGGATTTGGCTGGTCATTATGGAGGATAGGTCTGAGAATATCCTGAAGAGCTGGTTTGGTTATGGCAAATTTCTTCAACATATGAATGTCATTAAAGTATTTAATTTCTCCATCATAAATGAAACTCACTTTAGCTAGATACAGGATCCAGGGTTGAATGTTATTTTGTTTTAGGAGATTAAAAGTCGATGACCACCCTCTTCTGGCTTGAAAAGTTTCAGCAGAGAGATCTGTAGTCATTCTAATATTTTTCCCTTTGTAGGTAATGGATTTCTAGCATCTGGCTGCTTTCAGAATTTTCTCCTTCATATTAACACTAGTGAAGTCAATTATGATATGCCTGGGGATGTCTTATTTGGATTGAGTCATGCTGGGGTTCTGAAACTGTCTGCTATCTGAATTTCAGAATCTCTTCACATGTCTAGAAAATTCTCTTTCATAATTTCATGGAGAAGGGCCTCTGTGCCTTGCGAGGCCACTTCATCACTTTTGGGGATTCCAATCAGGCAGACATTAGCCTTCTTCAAATTATCCCAGAGCTCTCTGAGAGAATGATCCATTTTTGCTCTCCATTTTTCTTCTTCTTTGAGAGTTTGGGAGTGTTCAAACGCTTTGTCTTCAATGTCAGAAATCCTTTCTTCTGCCTGCTCCACTCTGTTACTGAGGGATAATACTGTATTTTTCAGATCTTTGAGGGTTGCAAATTCTTGCTTCAGTGCATCAAAATCTTTGGTGGTTTTGTTTTCAAATTCATTAAATTCTTGAGATAACTTTTCAATTTCTCCTCGAATTTCTAATTCTGACTTTTGAATTGCTTTTCGAATTTCTAATTCCAAATTTTCCTCCATTTTATTGATCTTGTTTGCAATCCAAATTCTGAATTTGATTTCTGACATCTTGGCCAGCTGTTTATGAATGGGATCTCCAGTTACATCTGCCATATCTTTTCTTGGGGGTGTTGATCTATTCTGGTTATTCATATTACCAGAGTTTTTCCGCTGATTCCGCTCCATGATTACTTTACACCGTTTGACTTTTCCCCTGGAGCTTTGTCAAGGACCCATACAGTGCTATGGCCTGAGAAACTGGGGACCTATTTGGTCTGGTGGGGCTAAGTGGTTCTGTCTTGTTTTCAGCTGGTCTTTGTTCGACCCTAGTGAAACAGTTACTCTGGGTTGATGCTTCAGCTGCGGAGAAATACCAGCAATTAAGTCACCCTGACCCCACAGGCAATAATTGGAAAAGGAGAATCAAACCTTCCTGCAACCACACACCCAGGGCACCACTTGAATAGTCCTCAGGCAATTGACTCAGTTCAAAAGGTCCAAATCAATTGTCTCAGTCAGCACCTGTTTCAGGTGGGAGAGTTTAAAAGGTCTTTGGCATGTGGATCGCAGGGGTCTGGTGTCAACTCAGATATGACTTGCTCTGGTGCTCCGTGAAGTCAGGAGGACCCACCCAGCAAGTAGATTAGTCTGGGAAGGTTGATGCCTCCTTCCCCACCTCGCACCTCTGTCACACCCAGTCACTGATAGCCCTGCAGGGCTGTGACTCAGTGTCTCCAGAGAGCAGATACTCAGGAGGTTTGCACCTGCCTAAATCACAAGGAAATCTGTATCTGCTCAGCCAGGCTGCTGCTGTCTGCCTCTATCCAGCAGGGAATGGTGAGGTCTGACAACCTCGGGTGCTTTATGGAGGCTGGCGGGGGGGTGTTCACTCAGTTCCAGCCCTGTCCCTGATTGATGTTACTGGCAGAACAGAACAACTTTGTGGGAGTTTGTTTCTGTCCCTTCTAAATTATTCTGTAGAAGAGGAGCTGATCTGAGTTCCCAGAACCTGTGCCTCAGGCCCTGTCTTTACTCCTGCAGGTTTGTATTCACAGCACGGTTAGCTGTCTGCTCTAGCCTCCTGCTTTCCTTTGTCTATAGGCTGATGATTATTCCCTTGAGGGCTGGGTGTGTCTTAGGCTCAGTAAAGCGGTCCTCTGGGTTGGCCCTGCCCTGAGAATTTCTGGCTCTGCGTGTGCGTTTTCTAGTCCCCGTGCTCTACCCAAGCAGGTACTGCCTCAGGCAAACCCTTTACTCCTCAGGCAAACCCTTTACTCTCAGGGCCTGTGTTTCAGTTCCAGATCTGTTCCATGGTGGTTGCCATCTGAGAAGATGTCTGGTTTTCTCTGGTTGCCCAGGGAGACAGGGGGTGTGGCTTTGGGATATCCGGGAGTGGGCCTTATTATTGCCAAAAACGGCTGTTGCTCTGCGCCTTGGGGCACTGCCACTCCGGTGTGATTCCCTCTAAGCCGACTGCTGTCTCCTCACTCCCATGCTGCAGAATCAGCACTGACCAGCTGCAGTCCAGGCCCTGTCCACGCCCCCTTGAGAAATCACCTAAGAATCTGGACTCCTGGGGGACAGGCTTCCAGACCTCAGAGTGAGAGTGGAGGGGGGTGCTGGGAGCTTAGAATTGCAGGTCGAAACACCAAATTCATTGAGACCAACTGAGCAAATAAACAGATAAAAAGGCTTCTAGACACACAAGCCCATAAATGCACAATCAATCAGAAACACATAGACATACAGACAACAACGATGACAACAACAACAAAACACAACTACAATAAAAATAATGATAATTGTAAAATAATTGGAAAAAAGGTAAAAAACATACAAACAAAATGAACAAAGTGGTGTTCATAAAAACGTTAAAAAAGAAGAAAGAAAAAATTAAAAATAGAAAAAATAAAAATAAAAATATATAAAAAAACAATAAAAATTAACAATAGCTCCTCCAAGAAAATTGCGAGAAAAAAAGAAGAAAAGAGAGAGAGAGAGGCAACAACCACAAAAATGTTATTCTTGTATATATGTGGAAAAATACATCTATATGTAGGATGTAGGGATCGCCTTTCGTAGGAATATATTTATAATGCAATATACTTTCTGGACACCAGGTGGCTCTGTGAGTGGTTCCCAGGCTTATACCTGATTCACAGTTTATACTGTTACCATGGTAACCACCCTACCTGGCTGATTGCCATTTGGGAGTTTCTGTAAAAGTTTATTACCTAATTCTTGTGGAACCTCAGTGGCTCTGTTCCAGACAGCACTCCTATCTGACCTCCCAACTCAGTGCAGGAGTCCATGCTTCACAAATCTTTCACTCTGCTCCCACATTCTCCTGCAACTGGCAACTGCAACCGGCTGTGGGGGAGGGTGTTGGCTGCGGCAGGCTTTAGCTCCTGCCGGCTCCTGTGGCTGCAGCACACGGAGACCTTATCCTCAGTTTTTGTGGCTCAGAGTTTCACTTCTGAATCTGGACTTTTGAGTCCAGCCCCCCATCAGTTCACCACACAACCTAAACTGCCAGCTCACTCCACTATTCTCCACCAGGAATGGTCTGGTCTATTTAATCACTCCTGTTGTTCTGGGGGAAGGTTTCTGCCATTTCGGATAATTCAAAATGTCTGTTTCCTGGGTGGGATCCTTTCCCTTAAGCTCCTTGTGGTTCTGAGTGGCTCCCCTTTTGGGTGCCACACTCAGCTCAGGAATAAATGTTTGTTAATTGGGTTTTACCAGGAATTGCAGGTTGCTGTCCTCCATGAGGGAGGGGCCTACCGGCCAGCATGGCCAAGTAGGGAAAATCTCTACAACAGAGTCCGTGGTTTTAAATTATACCTCATATACAGCAATCTGCCAATTCGCTACTGTCTCCAGCTGTCTGTCCACACCAATAATCCACGTGGGGAAAAGGTCCAGACCCCTCTTCCTCTCACCTGATGACTTGGGAGAGGTGGGCTACACGTCCATCTCACCCACCATCATGCTCTGCCTCTCGGTATCCTGTTTTCATTTTCATTTAGTTCAAAGTATTCTCTAATTTCTCTCTTTAAGTTTCTCATTTGATCCACCGATGATTGAAAGATGCAATTTTAAATTTCCATATATTTGAGAATTTTCCAAAAATCTTCCAGATATTAACTTCTGATTTAATTCTGTTGAGGTAAGAAGATACCCCTCAGTATGATTTAATCCTTCATATTTATTGAGACTTACTTTATGGCTTAGTGTATATTCTCCCTTGATGAATGTTTCATATGTGCTGCCTGTGGCTCAGTGAGTGGGCCCCATGTACAGAGGGTGGCAGGTTCAAACCCAGCCCTGGCCAAACTGCAACAACAACAACAAAATAGCCAGGCATTGTGGCAGTTGCCTGTAGTTCCTAGCTACTCATGAGGCTGAAGCAAGGGAATTGCCTAAGCTCAGGAGCTGGAGGTTGCTGTGAGCTGTGATGCTATGGCACTCTGCCGAGGGAGACTCTGTATCTAAAAAGAAAAAAAAGAAGTGCATCTGCTATTGTTGAGAGGAGTATCCTATAAATATCAATTAGATCAGATTGGTAGTGGCGTGTACCTTTTCTACTTTTTTGTGTGTCTACTTACCCTATCAATTGTTGAAAGAGGTCTATTGAAGTATTCAAATACAAATGTGGATTTGTCTCTTTTTCCTTCAGTTCTGCCAGTTTTTGCTGCATGCATATTAAGTGTTTTTATTGATTACATACGTATTTAAGATTGTTGTATTTTCCTATTGAATTATCATTTGTCATTATGAAATCTCCCTTTTTGTATGTGGTAATATCTCTTGTTCCAAGGCTTACTTTGCTGATATTAATGTAGCTTATATGGGGAGGCTTATTGCTTATATGACGTTTCTTTTTTTTGTTCTTTTACTCCTTAATCTCTGTTTTTATTTTCAAAGTGTTTTTTTTGTATGTAGCACATAATTGAATTTTGCTGTTTATCTAATCTCTCTCTTCCTTTTGATTTAAATGTTTAGACAATTTATGTTTAGTGTAATTGTCAGTATGACATTTTGCTATTTCTTTTCTATTTGTCTCATCTGTTCTTTGTTCCTCTCTTTTCCCCTTCTTTTCATGACTTTTTGTATTAATTTAAAATTTTCACTGTATCCCCACTATTTGTTCATTAGCTCTACTTCTTTTAGTGATGGCTCAAAAGGGTGGGGAACCTGCAGCTTCAAGGCCACATGTGGCCCCAAGGCCACAGGTTCGATGCTTGGCCTTTTTGAATTCTTTAGTGAATACTCTGAATTATCAAGAATTCCCTTTCTGATAACTTGGAACTCAAAGGCTGTTTGAACTCTAGGACTCATCAGTTCAATGTTTCTTAGCTCTTTGACCTCCTGGAATTTTACCCTACACATGCACCTCTTAGTATTCAGTAAAGACTCCAGGGGTCTCCCATGTATTTTTGTTGTTGTTGTTTGTTTGTTTGTTTAAGAGCAGTTTTTCTGCCCCCACTTCCTTTTCTAGAACTCCATCCCATAACTTCCAGCTGCTTCACTTTCTCTGAACTCCAATTCCTGACTCCTCAGTGTAACTGGATCAGGATTCCCCTTCCCTGCTTCAGGGTCTAGAATGCACCCCATTCAGAAAGCTAGGACTCATATAGACCTCACTTCATTTCTTAACCTTTCTTTCAGGAATCATGGTGCTGCTTGTTGTCCCGTGTCTGAAAATAATTATTTTATATTTTATCCAGTTTCCCGATTGCTGCTTGTGGGAAGGTATTCTGGTCCATGTTATTCCATCATATCAGAAACAGAAGTCTCAGTTAACTTTTGATTATTAGGGTATTAGCCATCCCATTTATATGACAATGTGGTGTTTACTATAATAATTTAAGAATGTGTATAGATAATTCATGTTTGTGGTAGAAAATCTCAAAAGACCAATTGTAAAAATCACTCATAATCCTCTCCATCCTGAGTAAGACAAAGTTTAATGCTTTATGATCTAGCCATCCAGACTTTCATATGTGAAAAGTGCATATACTATCTATAAATACAGAAATAAGGCCATCTCATCCCCACCACATCACTTTCTTCCCTCCTTTATAAACAGAGGAGATGCGGCAGCCACTTTCATCTCTGTTAGGACAGGTCCTGAGCTTCTTAGGGAAGCCTCTGCCTCTCAGAGACCTGGGTTACACTCTGGACTTGAAAAATTTCACATGTAAAAGAAAGCCACGTTGGTTTTATTTTATGAAGCCTACAAGTTTGCAAATGTAAAAGTTTGCAAGGGTTAGACTTTTATTTCATCAAAAATATGTAAATAAATAAAGTAAAGCTGTAGAGTTGACATTACATTTTCAGACTCCCAAGACACTTATCATCCAATGCATTATCTCAGCTGGCAAAAACACATCACTTTTTAAATGGATTATCAAACTTAGATTTGCCCAGTTCTGGGCCCTTAATTTGGCTCTTTAAAAAAAAATTTAGAAAGCAACAAAAACTAATAGGTCACTCTGCATAAAAAATGTGAAATGAAAGCTCTATAGCTGCATAAAAAATGTGAAATGAAAGCTCTATAGCTCTTTTCATGAAATGTTCTCCACTAGCCCTAGCAGAGATGGCTGTGGGTAGACTAGCCTGTCTTTTCCTGTAAAGAAATTTGAGTATCACAAAAGCTTTGGAGTTGGAGTGGTGAGGATCCAATCTCCGGTGCTCACTTGGGACCATGGAGATCATGGAGCCATGGAGCCCATAGAAGTATAAGACCATTTCTTCCGGCCCAGCATGGTGGCTCACGCCTGTAATCCTAGCACTCTAGGAGGCCAAAGCAGGAGGATCCTTTTAGTTCAAGAATTTAAGACCAGCTTGAGCAAGAGTGAGATCCCATCTCTACTCAAAATAGAAAAATTACCCAATAGGAAAATTAGCCAGGTGTCTGTAGTTCTAGCTATTTAGGAGGCTGAGGCAGGAGGATTGCTTGAACCCAGGAGTTTGAGGTTGCTATTAGCTAGGCTGATGCCATGCACTTTAGCCTGGGTGACAGTGAGACTCTTGTCTCGAAAAGAAAAAAAAAAAATCACTTCTTCCAATCTTATGTGCATGCCTTCCCACTATCTTCATCTGTCTTCCTGCTTGGGCCTCTCATTTTAATAAATTATTATTTTTTTCCATAACAGCAAATTCTTGGCTTCCTTGGCTTCTAGACTTACAGTTCTGTTGTCATGAGGTATCCCCACTCCTTTTCTCTCCCACCTCTGCTCTCCCTCTCTTCCTCTCCCTTTCCCTGCCTTTTTCCTCAGTGTTTCTGGCGTGTTGAGGCTGTCTTGGCCCTTTATACTTTTGTCCTCCTCCTCCCATCCATATGCACCCTAAGAAAATTATACGTACTGGACACACTTCTGCGGAAGCACTCCCCTGTGTAAGTAAAGGGTCCTTAGGAGTCATTGCTTCTGCCCTGATGTTGTAGTCTGTTTCAGAAGCCAGCTTGCCCTGCCTCTGGGATGAACAAGGCCATCTGCAGGCAGCCCTGTGAACTCCCGAAAGATCGGTGTGAGAGGAATACAGGATATTTGTTCTTTGGTCTCACTGAAGATTGTGCCATCCACTATTCACAGAAGGACAATGTCCATGTGTGTTTAATGATGACATGTTAGGATAGGCTGTGCACAGAGAGGTTCCAGGAGGATTCTGGCTGGGCTTCAGGAGCTTGACCAGGTTTTTACTGCAGGCCACTTCTGGGGGGGTGGATTTGCCACAGAGATCTTCAGTTCTGGTTTTAACTCTCTTAAATATGAGAGTATCAGGGTCTGAGAGGTCAAGGGCTTTGCACAGGCCACCCAGCATCTGTAGCTGCTTGGCAGGATACGGGCAGCTGTAGAGGGTGTTACCCTGGAGTCAGAGGCAGGGTGTTTTGGTCCAGGGTGGGTGCTCTCCCAAGTGCAGAAGCTGAGGCAAGTGAGGATTGTAGAAGATCAAGAGGCCCCATTAATGCTAATGGGTCATTCATTTTTTCTACCCATGACATCTTGGAGAACAAAAGCAAAACCCAAACCACAAAACACAAAGGTTTTGGAACCAGAAAGACCTTTGTTGAAATCCAGACTCTTGGACTGCAAGGTCTTTGCTACTTGACTTCCTCTGCCCTTCCTTACCTTTCTTGAAGAGTTGGAGAGAATCTGTTGTAAGTAACTGCCCTGGCACACAGTAGGTGCTTAATGAATGTTAATTTCTTTTCTTTTTTTTCTTCTCTTCCCTAAATTTGGGTTACCTTTTCATTTACATGATTTTCTTTTAACCAAAGATTTGGAGAAAATATTTTTATTTTCATTTTAGAGATGTGAAAATGAGATTCGGAGAAGTTTAATGATTTGTCCTAGGGACAGAGCCTGGGCCAGATCCCAGGAGTCCTGACAATATGACAGGACTGCAGCGGAACGAGAAAAGCTGGGTTTTAACCTTTTTACTACCACTACTAGTTGAGTGACCTTTCCGAGCCTCAGTTTCTTCATCTGTAAAATGTGGATAAGAATATCTACCCCAAAGATTATCTTGAGGATAAATGAGCTAATATCTGAAGTGTGTAGATGGGCAAATATTATGTGGTAGCTCTGGTCATTAAATGAGCCATCAGGAGGGGGTATTAATCCTGCATAGTGATGTGGGGAAGAGGGAGTTAATCACTGTCCACCTCGGTCAAGTTGCTTCTCTCTGGTGGTGTGTGTTGTATGGGCCCATGTGCATCATGATAGAAACCCAGGGTGGGCTCCCTGGGGCCAGGCACCTGCCTGTGTCTGCTCTGTCCACAGACCTGAGCTTGTTGTCACCTTCTAGCCCATGTATGTCTTTGCCTGACTGTGGCCCTGAGAGAACGCGTTCTTTATAGTCAATTGATGACTGACAGGCACCAAAAATTGATTTATATCCATGGTAACTGTCACCCAGGGGAACAGTGAGAAACAAGTCTTGTCTTTTGATTCACATGAAACAGAGCCAGTGCCTAGAGACTACTGGCCTGATCTCACTGTGGCCGGACCTGGCTTGTCTCCTTGAGAAGAATGGGGTGTCCTTCCCTCTCACCCCTCCCTCCTGGGAGACAGCCAAGGGCTCTAACCAGCGGGCCTGGAGACAGTAGAACAGGACTGGGACTTCTGGCCTGTGAAAGCGCCCCCAGAGCCTGGCTCCTCAGGTAATGGATGGGAATCACTGTTTGTCAGTCACATTCCAGAGGACGGATGGAATTGCTCAAAAAGGCTTGTGTTTGGTGATAATTCAGTTTCTAGAGAAAGGATCAGTGGGGTCTGGGTGTGTGTGTGTAATCTTCAACTTCCTTGTGGTAGGAAGATACATTCCCACTCTCCTGACCCTTGAGTCTGGTTGGATATCGTCTTTGAGGTATTTTTTCCTTGGACTGTCTTTTCTTCCTCTTTTGCTTCTGATGACTTTTCAGGAGGCAAGTGATGAGGACGTTCACATGGAGAGGGAGATAGACTTGACTGATCTGGACACCTTTCTTGAAATCTGATTTTTCTTGATCATTCCCAGAAGTAAAATATTATTTGAATTGATAGATAAATTTGTTATTTGATTGTTCTCAAATTCTGGACTGGTTGCCTTGGAAACTGAAACAGAGTACAGCAGACTTTTGCAATGTGTGTTTTTTAAAACCCTAGTCTTTTTTTTTTTTTTTTTGAGACAGAGCCTCAAGCTGTCTGGGTAGAGTGCTGTGGCATCACAGCTCACAACAACCTCCAACTCCTGGGCTCAAGCGATTCTCCTGCCTCCGCCTTCCAAGTAGCTGGGACTATAGGTGCCCACCATAGCACCCAGCTATTTTTTGGTTGCAGCCATCATTGCTGTTTTGGCGGGCCCAGAGTGGATTCAAACCCACCAGCTCAGGTGTATGTGGCTGGCGCCTTAGCCACTTGAGCCACAGGCACCAAGCCTAAACTCTAGTCTTAAGAAATATTGCATGAAAAAACTAGTCTATGTGGTCATATAGATTTTATTTTTATTTTTATTTTTTCGAGACAGAGCCTCAAGCTGTCACTCTGGGTAGAGTGCCATGGCATCATAGCTCACAGCAACCTCCAACTCCTGGGCTCAAGCAATTCTCCTGCCTGTACCTCCCAAGTAGCTGGGACTATAGGCGCCTGCCATAACGCCTGGCTATTTTTTTGGTTGCAGCCATCATTGTTGTTTGGCGGGCCCAGGCTGGATTCAAACCCACCAGCTCAGGTGTATGTGGCTGGTGCCTTAGCCTCTTGAGCCACAGGCACAGAGCCGATCGTATAGATTTAGAAATTGCTTCATTGCGTAACCCTTTATTGGAACATCATGACACATGGAGTATATTAAAGACCCTGAGATGTGGTATAGGCAAGAAACTAGTTCAGCTTTATTTAAGTCTCAAACTTTGCTTTTTTCCTAAGACAGAGTCTCCCTCTGTCACCCAGTAGTGTGCAGTAGCATCATCATAGCTCACTGCAACCTCAAATTCCTAGCTCAAGTGATCCTCCTGCCTTAGCCTCCTAAGTAGCTGAGACTACAAGTGCGTACCATGACACTCATTTTCCTATTTTTAGTAGAGATGGGGTCTTGCTCTTGTGCAGGCTGGTCTCAAACTCCTGAGCTCAGGTGATTCTCCCCCCATGGCCTCCAAGAGTTCTAGGATTACAGGTGTGAGCCATTGCATCCAGCCCCGAACTTGGTTTGTTGTAGATTATTTTTCCTTCTTTTTTCCACATTTCTTTCTACATTTTTCATTTGCTCCATAGAACAATTGGGTGGCGGTTGGGATGGAGATTCCCACCGGTCTTCTTATAGGTCTAATGGTGATAACTTCTCTTAGTTTCCTTCATCTAAGATCTTGGTTGGGTGTGGTAGCATATGCCTGTAGACTCAGCTACTCAGGAGGCTGAGGCAGAAGGATTGTTTGATTATACCACTGCACTCCTGTCTCTAAAAAAGAGAAAAAGTCTTGATTTCCTCCTCATTTTTAAAGAATATTTTTGCTGGATATAGAATTCTGCTGGTTTTTTTTTCTTTTAACATTTGAAAAATGTCATGCTACTTCCTTGGGTCTCATGGTTCCTGATAATAAATCCACTCTCATTTGGACCCAGGGCTTCTGCTGATTACCTCGTGACTGCTGACTACCTGCGTTGCCTTCTAAGACTCAGGTGCCATCCTCTGTGTTGTCAAGGATCTGCTTTTGTCCTCTCTCTGATCCTGTGGCTTAGGTTGCATGTATTATTTTGGACTTTCCCAGGAACTTCCCAAGGAACAAGGCAACCTGAGGCAGATGCTGGCTGGGTAGAGCCTGTTCTGTGCCCTTGATCATATCTGAGTAGCCCCTGCCCAGTCTGTGGTATTGGCAGCGCCTCCCAGGCTCCAACCAGGCTGCGCTCGGGGTGTGTGGCTGGGGTAGGAGGCATAGTGATGTTTTGAGAGGATGAGTCATCCCAAGTGTCATTCTAGGGATGTGTTAGCTTACTCCTACGATCTGCTTCTCTGCCTGGGGGTGTGTGGAATTTCTCCTCAGCCTGTGTCAGTGCCCAGGGTACTGGGCATCAGGGTGTCAAGACCTGGAGGGCATTCAGTGTCTGATCACCTGGGTTCACAGATACCCGCTTGGAAGTCCAGTGTTTGTGGCAGAGTCAGGACTGGAGATAGCTCTCTGTCTCCTTGTCTGGAACCCTTGGCCCTGCCACTTGCAGAGCATCCTTGGTCAGGTTCACCTTATCCTGAGAAATGGGAACCTGAGGCAGAGACAATCTCCCCAGAGTCCTCACCAGCGGGCCATGTGGTCTGACCTCCAGCCATCTCTGGGATGGTCCTGGGTTAAACATCAGACAGCCCCTGCCTGTCCCCTGCCATACAACGCGTGGTGCCCAGACTCTCGTCTGTAGCTTGGAGCCAAGGGCTGGTCCTGGGAAAAGCAACAAACATTGCAGGGGAAGGGGCTTCTTGGGATGCTCACCATCCCCACTCCCCACAAGTGGTCAGGTTTGAGGTTTGTGTCTCTCTCAACATATGTGTTGAATGTCTACTGTGGGCCCTGGCTAGTGCCAGGGTCTAGAGATATAAGACGTGGACCCTGCCCCAGGGAGGGAGCTCACAGTCCAGGTCTGTGTGGCTGGTGGGGTGGGCTGAGTAGGTACAGTGAGTGGAGCTACCATGAGGGGTGCTGGGTCAGAGGGGCTGAGGGAAGCACCCCTCTTTGCCCAAGGAAGTTGTGGAGGTGCCCCTAGAGGGGGCAGACATTGGCTGGGGGTGGGGACAGGTACACATAAAAGGGTAAGGAGGGACCTGGGAAAGGCTTTCCAGTTGGAGGGAACAACAGCGCAAAGGCTGGGAGGGAAGAGGAGCAGCTGTATCCAGAGCAGGGCAAAGACCCCTCAGTGTGTCCCTGGGAAGAGCCCAGCTACATGTGTAGGAGGCTGTTTGGGTATTTTCACCAGGACGTCCAGGTAGTTTGCAATGGGAAGTGGGTTCAGGATATCTGGGCCTTCACATTGCTAGACTTGGGGGCAGCTTTGTTCACTTTACAAATCAGCATGGGCCAAGAGCACCTTCAGGGACATTTTTATTAAGGGAACAGGTTCAAACTTTAACAGTCTTCCACTGAACAAATTCTAAAACATTAAAAGTTATAGAATATTGGTTTCTGAGATCTCAAGTGCTTTCGGGGTCAGAGGAAGGCTGTCCTATGGCAGGGGCTACTTATCCGCTGCTTTCAAGAGCCCTCCTCCTGGCTGCTGGTTCTGTACCATGCTTTAGTTTAATTCATGCACATCAGGTGTCTGTTACATGCTTGGGGGGGCAGGGGAGGCAGGCTTGTGCAGGCACAATAGGAGGGGCAGGTGCCGTGGCAGGGAGGGAGGGTCTGTTCCTCTTCCACCGGGGTTGATCAGGCTTTGTGAGGCTTGAAGCTTAAACAATTTGGGTGTCTTCTTTAAGAAAGGAGACAAAATTAGGTATGAATATATTTCTTTAGCAGGGGTCCTCAAACTACGGCCCGCCGGGCCACATGAGGCAGTGTGATTGTATTTGTTCCCGTTTTGTTTTTTTACTTCAAAATAAGGTATGTGCAGTGTGCATAGGAATTTGTTCATAGTTTTTAAACTATAGCCCGGCCCTCCAACGGTCTGAGGGACAGTGACCTGGCCCCCTGTTTAAAAAGTCTGAGGACGGCGGCGCCTGTGGCTCAGTGAGTAGGGCGCCAGCCCCATATGCTGAGGGTGGCAGGTTCAAACCCAGCCCCGGCCAAACTGCAACAAAAAAATAGCTGGGCGTTGTGGCGGGTGCCTGTAGTCCCAGCTACTCGGGAGGCTGAGGCAAGAGAATCGCGTAAGCCCAAGAGTTAGAGGTTGCTGTGAGCTGTGTGACGCCACAGCACTCTACTCGAGGGCGGTATAGTGAGACTCTGTCTCTACAAAAAAAAAAAAAAGTCTGAGGACACCTGTTAGAGTGATAAAAGAAATCACAACAAATTACCGGGGGCCTAGAGATTCAAGTCCATTTTTTCTGAGATCTCGTTAGGGGAGTTGCAGGAAATCTTTCTGCCGGGCTCACTTGCCATGTGAGCACCTTCCCACCTGGGCAGCTGCCAGCACCGCCGCAGGCCTGAGGCTCCAGTCATGCCCTCCTCTGTCCTGCCCCTGACCTCCAGGTTTCAGGTCGCTGTCATACCTTGCTGGCCCTGGCCCACTCTCATGTCTCATGGTCACAGCGAGCCTGAATAAGCGCCTGCTCCATGCCAGTGGCTGCACTGAGTGCTTCCTGAGGGTCACTCTCGCCACTCATGAAGAGAGGACCTACCATCTCCCTGCTGAGCACATGAGGGAATGGGACTCTGAGAGCTTGTTTCTTGCCTAAGACACTTGCTGGGATCAGAATCCAATCTGGCTTCCGAGCCTTGGTTCTTCAGGGCTGTGTAAAATACACCTCCCTTATTACAGGACATGGAAAGGGCATGTCGTTACCTGTTCAGGCTCTCTCCGTCACTCAGTTCCCAAGGGCAAGCTGTGCTCGCTCCTGTGTCTCTAGCACCTGGAACAGGGTGTGGCATGGGCCATCTCAGGAACACTTAATGCTCCACCGTCCAGCAGAGGCAGAGTGGAGAGCTGGGGAGCTGAAGTGGGCCTTGCTGGCCTTGGTGCTGGTCTGGCCTTTCCCCCAAGGGTGTCATGTGGTGTGAGGAACACCCAGCAAGGGTGTGACTTCGCATCTGTGTTCTAGAAGCTCTGACTCAGGCTGAGATGATAGGATGGGTTTTGGGGGAGGTGCACACACCCCCTCTCTCTTGCAGAGCTAAGGGACAGCAAGATCTGCTCCCACGGTTTCTGGGTTCCCACTGATAAATAGTTCTAACCCACGAGCTGTGTAACTGCCTGGCCTCAATTTCTCCACCTGTAACCTTGGGCATCTTCACACCTGTTTCTCAAGAGAGTCCACATGGCCGCCCTTCCTGGTTTGGAGGAAGCACCTCTTTTCTGAACTACTGCTGGGGGAAGTTCATGAGTTCAGTTCGCTTTATCAGCTGTGACTTCCTGCTTGGGGCCCATGTCTGCGCCGGGGGACCTTCTCAGTGCTTGTTGGCCAGCCCTCCTGTTCCCTCCTGGAGCTTGGTTAATGCCAGCTTCTCCTCCCAGGGCCTTTCTTCCGTGGCCACTTCAGGGCAGAGGAGAGAGGCCCAGAAGAGTTTCTCCATGTATAAAATGGGTATGATAATAACAACGACTTGATAGGGTTGCTGTGAGGATTACACAGGTGCATGTGACAGCACGCCCCGCAGATTCGGCAGTCCAGGCCCCAGGGCGTGGGGAGCCTCCCAGCAGCAGCCCACCCTGTGTGCTCCACATGCCTGCTGATTCCTTTGTACAGAATGCAAGGAGGAGCCACCCGGGAAAATTCTTAGTGTCTTTGGGCAAGTGGCTCTTGGCAAGGCTTTCCTTCCCCGGGGCTCCCAGATTGTGAGAGTTAGAACCAGTAGGGTGAAGAGGGGCTTGATACCAGCCCAGGGTTTCTGACAAAGGGCCTGGGCTCAATGAGGAAGCCCATGGGGGCTGCTGGGATTCACAGTTTAAAAAGTTGGAGTGGAGGACTGTGGTTGGGGCGGAGGCCACAGGCTTCCTGGTATGCAAGTATTTCTGAGGGTAACGGAGAGCCTACCACATACTGGAATGATCACACACAAGCCTGTCACATGCACCTGTGTAATTCTCACAGCAACCCTCTCAAGTCATTGTTGTTATAATACCGATTTTATACATGGGGAAACTGAGGTCAAGAAAGGCTAAATACTGGCCAGGGGGCACACAGCTGGAAGTAGCAGGGTCAGGATTGTCCATGGCTAAGGCCCAGACATGCGCCCTGTCTGCCCTTCTGCCTCTAGAAGAGCTTGTGAGCAGAGGCAGGTGGGGCCCAGAGACTACATGAACAAAGCAGGGGTTCAACTGCCAATGACATCCCTGTCTCAAGTCTGATATGCACTTGCATGCAGTGGGGCCCAGCTTGCTCTCTCTCCAGTGTCCATGGCCCCAGAGGACAGTCCAGCCACTTGGGAGTGACCAGGCTTGAGTGAGCCATAGAGGAAATGAGGCCAAGGGGAAAAGTCTCCTGGCTCCGTCTCTCCTCCACATGGGGAGTGGTGGCTCCTTCAGAGAGTGGTTGCTATGCAGCCTTGTTTATTCACAGAGCGCCTGGCATAGGGCAGGAGTGCCCAGCAGCCCAGCAGCAGGGCCCAAGGCTGCCCTGCACCTGCCCAGAGTGGAGGCTGTGGGCCGGGGCTGGGCTGGGCTGGGCTGGGTGTGGGGCTGCCCTGTCTTCGCCTCCTTGGACCCATGGGCAACATCGTCTCCGGAGAGAGGAAGGACCTTGGATTACTCCAGTGAGAGGGGTTTGGGCTCTGGACAAAGAGGTGAGAGGTGATATGTCCACTGGGCTGTTTATGAAGGAGAGTGGAATGGGGTGGGGGAGGTCAAGGACCCTTGAAATTCTTGAAGGGAGGGTCAAGGACTTGGTAGGCACAAGGGCACAGTGAGCAAAGGCTTCACACCATGCCAGGCTGTGTGACTGGGAGGGTTTCGGCCCCTCTCTGGGCCTTCATGTCTCTGAGCGCTGGAAGCCAAGGCAGGAGGGCAGTGCTCTGTTCCGCGGTGCTGCTGGGGGTGCTGAGGAGGACGCTGCAGGAGGGATGAGAGCATGAGGTGGGGTCAGAGCTGTGCTTTGGGACGCGGGGGTACCCGTGACAGTGTGGGCCTTGGAAGGCCCTGCTCTGAGTTTGAGTTCCAACGCCACCTCTTACAGGCTGTGTGGACTCATGAACTTCGTCTTTGAGCCTTGGGTTTCTCATCTGTGGAGTGGAGGCTGGATAGGGCCTCTCTTGGTGCCACTTGTGAGCTGGGGACAGCAGGCAGAGCAGGCGGTGTTTAGCCCATGTGCAAAATGGAATTTAACCGTGGTGGAGATTATCCTGTTCATTTCTGCATTTTGGTGTCCTGACACTGGGGCAGAAACTTTGCCAGCTCCCTCTCCAGCATGAGAACCCACATTAGCTGAGGACCTTGAAGGGCCGCTGCTGCCTTGGGAGTGCAGGTGGGAGGGAGCCCTGATGGAACTTTCCATCTGCATCACTGACCGTGGCCCCAGCGGCAGCGTGAGGGGCCTGCAATGATTTCTATCCTGAGTCCGGCAAGCCCCACGCCCTGCAGGACAGGGCCCTGCAGTCTCCTGGTCACAGGCTGCCTGGCTCCCAGGACTGGCTCCGTTTCAGCTGGTGGAGCCTGGGCCTAGCAGATGGGAAGAAATGGGAATGAGGCAGGGGATGGGAGCTCCGGGGAGACCTGCCTCTGAAGGCAGCATCCTCCCATTGCCCTCAGGACCACCTCAGGGGTGCCAGACCCAGCGCACCAGCATGGGGACTTGGAGATTTATGACTGCATAAAATATATGAACAGCTTGAAATAAGCTGGTAGCCTCCCAGAATCCACCCCTATGGCCCTGTTCTTATCATAGCTGCCTCCCTTCCCCTCAGGTTAATCACTCCCCTGATTTTTCCTTGCTTTTCTATGATGTTTTCCATGGATGTATGCATTTCTGGAATACTCAGTTTAATTTGTCTTCCTTGGAGCTTTACATAAGTAGAACCACACTCTATGTTGTCTTTTGGGTCTGGCTTCTTTCGCCAAACGTTCTGCTGTGCATTCAGCTATGGGTGTTGGGTAGGGCAGTAGTTTGTTTTCCTTGCTGTGGAATATTCCCTGGTGTGAGCACACCATGACTTATTCTTCCATTTTCCTGTTGGACTTTTGGATTGTTTTTTGATTTTGGCTGTTATCTATAGGGCTACTGCGAGTATTCTTGTGCTTCTTTACTTGATCGCATGTGCAAGATTTGCTTATGGGTGGGTACCTAGGAGCAGAATTGCTGGGCATTGGGTCTGCAAATCTCTAGCTGTATTGGATGAAGCCAGACCACTTTCCCAAGGGGTCGTGCCCATTTACACCTCGATTGCCAGCTAACGTGAGCCTTCCTGTCACTCTGCATTCTCACCTGCACTCGGTATCACCTCTCATCTTAATTTTTGCTGCTGTTTGTAGCATCTCGTTGTTTGCATTTCTCTGATTACCAGGAGTGCCCGCCCCAGCCTTTCTTCCTCCCTCGAGGGTTACTGTCCATCCTCTGCTCTCTCAGGGCCTCATTGTGCTCAGGCTTTCGATCTACATTTTTTCTCTGTCCTCCCTCACCTCTCTCCCTCTCCCCTGTTCTTCTTCTTGGAGACCAATCACTCTTCCATCTTATTTCTCTGTGGTCAGTCTTTGAGTTACAGACCCAGGCTCCAGAGCTGTTGTCTGGAGGTCTGAGTTTTTCACTGTTTCAAAACCTGATGTTCTTGGCCCTACTCACATCCCTTCCTGAGCCTTGGATTTCCCTTCAAGTAAACAAGGACAGAAAAAAATGGCCCTCCACAGAAGCCCTTTATGTTTCCCAGAGAAAACCAAGCACATGCCCTGGAGAGGCACAGGCAAGACTTAACTCTCCTCCCAGGAGAGTTGATTTTCTGCTGGGCCACTGGGGAAAGGAGAGGGCTGGGGTCAAAAGTCTTCTGAGCTTCTTGGGGAGACTTTTGCCTAGAGCCCTTTCTTGGAATGTCACAGAGATTCAGATGCTAGACCCATGGTCAAAACAACTCTGCTGAACCTGACTGCAAAAGATACTTTATTCTTTCCGGGCCCTTCTGATGCTCCAGGTATCTGTAAGTGCTCACAAACTAGAGTTTGAAGATTTGTGATCCGGCTATCGGGCAGGAGTGCTCCACTGAACTGCCAGACCATGCAGGAGGCATTCCAGGGGTAGTGGAGTGATCAAGGGCAAGAATAACTTGTACCTCCAACATGGAAATCTCAGGGTGGGCCAAAGGCTTCCAAGCCCCAGCCAACAGCTGTTTGATTTCTGGCAGGATTTGATGCAGTGCCCTCTAGCTCCACCAACAGCCTTAGTCCTTGAGCACACACCACATGGCTCTGACCAGGCACCGCAGGGCCAAAGGGACCATATGGAGGAGGCCTTTCCTTGGAGAAGGAGCTTTCCTCCCAGCCCTGCTGGAGGCCTTGCCAGCTGGTGGCTAGTGTGATGCCTTTTGGGGGCTGGCCCCTGGACTGGCCTTGGGTGTGTGTTGTAGACGGAATGTTGGGGTCTGCTCCCTCCCCACAATTACGTGTGTTGCAGCCCTACCCCCCAGTATGTTGGTACAGGAGGTGGGTCTTTGGGAAGTAATTTGGTTTTGATGAGGTGACAAGGGTGAAGCCTTTATGATGGGATTAGTGCCCTAATAAGAAGAGAACAGAGAGCTTGCACCCTCTCTCTGTTACCTGAGGACACACTGAGAAGAGAGCCATCTGCAATCCAGGAAAAGTCCTCACCAGGGAATGACTCAGCGGGCACCTTGATCTTAGACTCCCGAGCTCCCAGAACCATCAGAGAGACATTTCCATTATTGATGCCGCCTGGTCTGTGGTGCTGTGTTACAGCCACCACAGTGACTGAGACTATGTGTCGTGTGGCCTCTCTGGGCCTCAGACTAGCCGGCCTCCAGGGTCCCTTCCAGCTCGAAATTTAATGATGGGGAAGCTACAGAAAATTTTGTTACATTACTAGCACAAGTTCTGATTAATTTCTATTTGCATTGACATGATGCATAGAAGTGGGGGCAGGTTCAGAAGACTTTGAATTTCGTAAATTTGTATGTAAGTTATGTGCCCTTTGTCACTAGGGCCACAGCTTGCTTCTACGGCTCCTTTTGTGTATTATAAAAAGATGCCTCTTTCTTCAGACATCCGGTTTATCTATCAGAAGAGAATACATTAAGTGTAGAGATCTGTAGTTTCTTTTTTTTTTTTAGAGAAAAATTATTGAACTTCTTTAATGGGTACACATGGGAACCCACAGAAAAGAGGATCCCATATCTGTAGTTTCTGCAATGGGAATGCTACCCCACTAATTACGATGACCTTGTACAGGGCTCAACCTGGACGGCCAAATGTGGCAGATCTACTTGTCACTTGCCTTCGTTATCTTTCAAAAACAGCCGAAATAGGGCTCTCTTTGGCAGCACATACACTAAAATTGGAATGATACAGAGAAGATTAGCATGGCCCCTGTGCATGGATAACACACAAATTCATGAAGTGTGCCATTTTTCTTTTTTCCCCTGTATATGTGAATTGTACATTTATAAGTGAAAAAGCCAATACATTAAATGATTGTTAACCTTGATGGCACCCATAGCTCAGTGGTTAGGGTGCCGGATACATACACCCAGGCGGGCAGGTTCAAACCCAGTCTGGGCCAGCTAAGCAATAATGACAACTGCAACAGCAAAAAAAATAGCCAGGCATTGTGGCAGGCACCTATAGTCCTAGCTACTTGGGAGGCTAAGGCAAGAGGATCTGCCCAAGAGTTAGAGGTTGCTGTGAGCTGTGACGCTACGGCACTCTACCGAGGGTGACAAAGTGAGACTCTGTCTAAAAAAAAAGTAAATGATCGTTAACCTTAAAAAAAAAAAAAAGCAGGGGGGGGGCAGGGAAAAACAACAACAACAACAACAACAAAATAAGCAGCCTAAATAAAACTTTCTGTCACCAATAGGCTTTCCGGGATCTTTTTCAGCACTGATTCTCCTATCAGAATTCCCTGGGAGGGTGGAGGCGTGGTGGCTGTTTCAGAAGCTGTGGCCCTAGACTTATACACAGATCTCTCATTCCTCTCTCTATTCTAGCCCCCTACTTCTCTCCCCAAACACCCACACTGAGCAGCTATTGCAAATGGACTGTCCACCCTTCTCAGTGTTGGGCATAAAAGTGCTTGCTTCACTCTGTGCTAGCAGGTCCTAAGGTGAAGTGTTAACTGCCTCCTGTTGTTAGCCTCCTATTGTGTTAAGAAAGGATCTCCCAGAGTTTCCTACAAGGTGGGACTGACGTGTTCTGAGTGTCCTGTCCCAGCGTGCCCAAAATGCTTCTGCTCATCCCAGAACATTTAGTAAACGAAGGGCAACCTGAGTTTGGCCACCCTGCCTCAGACAGACCTCTGCAGCTTCTTGACCTAAAGCCTTTCAAAAGGGACATTTCCCCCCCTTCCTAAACATCTGAAACAGTTACTAAACAAACAAGAATATTATAATAGCTACTGTTATAGGGAGAACTTGCTAGGGGTCACATGTAGTCCAGTGAATGCTTTTTGTATTTTTTGAATACTCTCAATAACTTTGTGAGATGGATATTATTTACATTTTGCAGTTAAACAAAGGCTCAGAGAAGTTTAATCGTGTGCCTGAGGTCACACAGCTGGCAGATGATGGAATTTAACCCTCGTCTGTGCTGACTCTCAATACAAGTCCTGAGACGCCATGTTCTACCACCTCTGTGAGTGGAAACCATCAGCTCTGTCTCCTCTGTTTAGTATCTTTGTGGCCTTGATCCTGTTACTTAACTTCTGTGAGCCTCAGTTGTTTTATCTACAAAATAAGGATGATAATAGCTGCTTTCTAGCTCTGTTTCTAAAGTTAAGTGGCACATATCGACCCACAAATGGACTGGCAAATTGTGGTACATGTATACCATGGAATATTATGCAGCCTTAAAGAAAGATGGAGACTTTACCTCTTTCATGTTTACATGGATGTAGCTGGAACATATTCTTCTTAGCAAAGTATCTCAGGAATGGAAGAAAAAGTATCCAATGTACTCAGCCCTACTATGAAGCTAAATTATAGCTTTCACATGAAGGCTATAACCCAACTATAGCACAAGACTATGAGGAAAGGGCCAAGGAAGGGGAAGGGAGGGGGGAGGTTAGGGTGGAGGGAGGGTAATGGGTGGGGCCACACCTACCGTGCATCTTAGAATGGGTCCAGGCAAAACTTACTAAAGGCAGAATACAAACGTCCACATACAATAACTAAGAAAATGCCATGAAGGCATTCATAGTGAACATTGACTTAGAAGCATGGACCCAGCTTTGACTGGAGGAGGCCAAAGGCACCATCTGGTCTGAGCCTGTCACTCTATAGACACATTTGCCTACTTCTCACGAGGGGGTGGGCGTCTCTTGTCACCTGGGTAGGATGGGGGGCTGGCCCATCATAACTTGGAAGATGCTGCAGATATATGTACGTAGTACGTGTGTGTGTGTGTGTGTGTGTGTGTGTGTGTGTGTGAGGGGTTGTTTCTCCCCAGGGAGGGAGGAGGAAGATTCAGGCCTGACGTGGCTGAGTAACTACTGTGTACCACCAATGGAGCTACATTATTTCTACACATATTTAATCCTATCAAGACCTCTGTTAGGGCCTTTTTTTCAGATGAAGAAACCAAATTGAAACTCACAGGAATTAAACCACTTTCCCAATTGAATACACGAGGGGCCAGGGTAGGGTTCCAGCCCAGCTATGTCTGACCCCACGGCCAGTGTTCCAGCAGTTCGAACCCGGGCATTCAGGAGCATAGCAGCACAGAGATGGGAGGGGGCCTAGACCTGAGTCCTTTCTTCAGAGAGTGTATCTCTGGGGGACACATTTTGGGGTTCAAAGATTAGGGTTTGCAAACTCTGTCACCTTTTCCCCTCACTTTTCTCCTTGGCATGGGCACTAATGCTTCCTCCAGCTCTGTCTGAGGAGACGTGAACTCTGGCCTGCTAGAGCCCGGGTCTCTCAGGGGTCCCCAAAGGAGGTGTGGGTCATGTCTTGACACAGCAGGAGGAGCTGTGGGAAGGGCAGCCCCTGGGCTCGTGGGGGGATTCTGGTCCTCTCCCACCTGCCCTCTCGCCTTCGGGCCATTCTCTGGGCAGGTCGAGTCCCTGCCCAGCTCCTGTGGGAGCAGGGGACACGGGGTGGGTCACTGGCTTTCGGTGGGCTGTGTGGAGCCCCGGGGCAGTTGGGATTCTGTGCTGGGGGCTCACATTCTTCAGCTTTTGTTTCCTTACAACTTGAAACGTGAGTCCCTCTGTCACCTTTCTTCATTCCTGTGGTGCTGGTCACCAGGGAACTGCTGCAGCCATAGCTTTAATGGAAGGAGTGGACAACGGTCACTTACCTTGGGCTGCCCCACTCCCTGGGCTGGGAAGCTGAGCCCAAGAGTGGAGGAAGCAGCGTGCTGAACAATTCTGGTCACCAGAATCTACCAACTTACTGAGCCCTCAGTCAGGGGCTGGCTGTTCTGAGGGAAGTGACACCCTGGTGCCACAGCCGTGCTTCAGTGAATTGTGCCTAGGTGGGGTGCTCCATGGGGTCTATGGTAAACCCCAAAGCGCTACTCACATTTGTGCTGGAATTTCTGATTCTGACTTTTTATAGTTTGGACATGGATCATTAAGTTCCTACAAGTCACCTGGGAGGTGCCCTGCTGGCTGTCACATAAGACATGGCAGTGTGTCCAGAGCGACTTTGACTTGGGTGGGTGCCTAGTCATTCCTACACTGTAGACCCTTAGGGCCGTAGAGCCATAGGTGTAGACCCCCAGAGGGACTCAAATGGGCTCTGCTTGATGGGAGGGCTTGGCAAGCCACAGAGTAGCCCCAGGTGTCCTCCCTGCCCTGCCAGTGTCCCTCAGGATGTGGGGGAACATGAGCTGTCTCGGCCTGCTGACCATCTGACCACTGAGGAGGATGTAGGAGGGACAGTGGCCTTGGGTGGACACCCACTGCAGAGGAGTGGCTGTTGAAAAGTATGCATCCTGGACACTCAGGTCCCCCACACCTTCTCTTTGGCCTCCTAGAGGGTCATCACATTGAGGAAACTGAGGCAGCAATAACTACTTTACTGAAAAACAGGGCTGAGATCTTATTAGCCCTCAATTCTGTTTGGACTTCAGAATCACTTAGGAGTTAACAATAAAAACCAAAGAAACACACAAATGAATCCCTGTGGCCTATTCCCTAGAAGACAGGAGAGGCCTGAGGGCTTGGAATCTGTCATTTTAACTGGTTTCTTCTATTCTGATCTGCAGCCAAGGTTGAGCACAAGGGCTGTAGCTAAATATCGCCTTTCTACATATAAATTTCATAGAAAGCATGAGCATGTCTTCTGGTGAGAGATACAGGTAGCAGGTGGGGCCTTGCTGCCCCAAAGCCTTGACCTTCAGCTTGCTTGCTTTGATTCACCTGTGGAAGGTCTGTCCCAGCCTAGAACATTCTGCTGGGCTTTGCTGGAACAGAGCTTCCTGGCCAATCTCTTGAGCCTCTTCTCCAGCTCTTTGGGGTGAAGGCTGGGGTGTTGATACCTGTGGAGTAGAGTCTTTGGGGTAAAGGCCTGGGTGTTGATACCTGTGGAATAAAGTCTTCACCTCCTTGGTTGGGAGAAGTGCTGTGTTTCACAGATGCCCATGGCTGCTTTTCACTACCACATGGCCAAATCTCAGATGACTTAGCCCAGCGGTCACTAAATGGAGTTGCCTTCTCCCCTGGCTGTGAGGAAAATTCCCCTCAGACACAGAACCCAAGTTCTGTCAGGCGCTGACTGTTCTGAGGCTCCCAGCAGTGAGCCCAGACTAGGCTGGCGGGGCAGCTGGTCTAAGCTGTAGCCTCCGTTTGGCCTGTGGGTTGCTAGGAGCTGCTGTGCCTTCTGGGGCCTGAGATGGTGGCAGTTCCTGACAAAGGAGTTGGCACAGTGTCTCGCCCTGTCCCCAGGTGATATTTGCAGGGAGCTACTCTCCAGAGTAGCTGTGGGGAGATGTGGGCGTTCTCTCTCTGCCCATCTTCCTTAGCTGTCAGGGAAAACAGTTTCCCAGCAAAGAATTTATGAAATGTGTGAAGTCTGCAGTGAGACCCTGTCCCATGGAAAGGAAATGAAGTTAGGTTGAGGGCCCAAGCTGAGTACTGACCTCAGAGGTCGGGCGGCCGGGGAGAGGCACTCAGGTCCATAAAATGGCTGAAGGGCAGAGGTGGGGCTTGTTCAAGAAGCCAAGCTCAAGGCTTGAGATGACCATGTGGGTGAAAATTAGCCCATCCTGAAAGAAAACGGAGAACTGGTTTCTGGGAGGTCTTGCCAAGTACCAGTGCAGAGAGGCCACCTCTGCATTCTGAGTTTTCAGGGCCTCTCAGGCTGGTGGCAACAGACTGTCAGGCTCCACCTTGAAAATGTCCACCTTCTGGAGAACCTAAAGGTGCCTGTGTACGAGTGACAAAGGAGGACAGGTTGACTGGTCTCGTTGACATTCTTTACCATGAGCTCTTCTCACAGACTCAGCAGCCTCGGCACCTAGGAACTTTGAAGCATCTGAGAGAGTCCAAATGTCAGAAAAGAAGTGTCCTTTGGTCCAGTGGCAGATTTCCTCATGACAATAATGCTTTAGCTCCCGATGGGCTTTCTGTGGAGTTGTTTAGAAACTGTTACTTGTTTTTACTGACTTGTTTCTGCCCCTCCCAACTGCAGATCCTGGATGTGACTGATCTGAGCCCTCTGGACCCCCAAGGACTGTCTTTGCAGCCCAGGAGCAGCCACTGCCTCTGGGAAACCAGCCAGGCACCTTCTCCACCCAGGGCATGGCCACCCGTGACGATGTCCCCCCAGGTAAAGAGGCCTGTTCCTGGTGTTTTCCTGGTGGGGGATCTTCCTCAGATACTGGCGTGGACAGGCTGCACCTGGGTGACGTAGCCAGGCAGTTGGGTCATTCTCCACCTGCCAGCTGTCCCTGCCTGCCTAGCTTGCATCTGGGTGGCTCTCCCTACACTCTCTGAGGCAGGCTGGCTCCTCCAGGGGCCAACACTGTGGTGTGGACAGACGGAGGTTGTGGGCTGGGACCTTGGGGAGAATGGACAGCCCATTTCCTTAGCTGACCAGGCAGAGGACAGAGGGGATGGTGTGTAGCCACTTAGGGCCAGGAGATGGGGCTCTGGGCCTGCTGTGTGAGTCTCAGTTCCCTCTGGAATGTGAGGGGTTGGTCCTGCCCCAGATGATTGCAGGCTTGTAAGGTGCAGAGGTGTCTTATCCTAGAGGGGCTGGAGCAGGGGTTAGATGACCGTTTGGAAAGGTGGGGAGCCAGGATGGCTAGAGCAGAGCTGTTCAGACCCCTTAGGGCTTTGTATATTAATATGAAAACTGCATAATTTAGTCCTAAATTAGATCCCAGTGATAGTAGATGCTAGTGAAGAGGTGGGAGGTGCTGAAGCTTCTACAGATCTAGAAAGAGAAGAAAGGTGTTATAGACCCCCTGGTGCTGTCCAGCCCCTTTGCTTTAGTGATATGGGAACTGAGACTCAGAGACGTTCACTTTTTCCTCAAGGTCACACAGATAACAGAAAGGGGAACTCAGGCTCCCAGGGGCCATCCAGCCTAGGGTGGATGGGCTGGGTTTCCACTTGTGGGGGGCGGTCTCCAGGTGGCAGGTTAGGGCCCCATGGATGGTCTCGGGGTGTGCTCAAGAAGGGCTGAGGTGGGAGGGTGTGGGACGTGGGACGAATGACAGGATTTCATTCTTTTTATGTCTGAATAATATTCCACTGTTGGGGAGGACCAGGCAGAGGCCTGGCGAGGAAAGAGTGATGTGGCGGGGTGTGCCTGGGGCTGTGGAAGCACAGGGAGGGAGGGCTTCCCTTCCATTCATACATAAGAGTTGTACATATTTTGGGGGTATGTGATATTTTGATTCATGCATACAATGTGCAATGATCAAATCAGGGTAATTAGCACATCTTCACCTTAAGCATTTATCTTTTTTTTACATTGGGAACATTCTAATTTTTCTCCTCTAGCTATTTTGAACTACACGATATATTATTTATTGTTAAGTCTCCCTACTGTGCAGTGGGACCCTAGACCTTATTTCTGCTACCTGCGTGTTTGTCCCTAGTAACCGAGCTCTCTTCCTTCCCACTCACCCTTCCCAAACTCTAGTAACCATCATTCTACTTTCTTCCTCCACGAGATCTACTATTTTAGCTCCCACATGTGAGTGAGAACGTGCAATATTTGTCTTTTTTGCCTGGATTATTTCACAAAACATAGTGGCCTCCATGTTGCTGCAAATGACAGGATTTTATTTTTTTAAATAGCTGAATTATATCCCACGTGTACGCGTGCCACATTTTCTCCATTCATCCACTGATAAGCACATATGTTGATCCCGTGTCCTGGCTATTGTGAGTAGTACTGCGGTAAATATGGGAGTGCAGCTGTCTTTTTGATATACCCATTTCCTCTCTTTGTCTATATACCCAGTAGTGACCTCAAAAGCACAGGAAAAATAGTAAAAATAGATGAATGGGATCACAAAGGGAACAATAACAGTGAAGAGGCAACCTACAGAATGGGAGAAATATTTGCCAATTATCCCATCTGACAAGGGATTAATTAACAGAGTATATAAGAAACGTAAACATCTCAAACCCCCAGATTTATCTGATTTGAAAATGCACACAAAGCTGGGAAGGCTTCTTAAAGGAGTGGGTGCCTTAGCTGAGCCTCCCATCTTCTTTTCCTGACTTCTGCTCCTGGTTGTGGTCTTAGCCCAGGGTCCCTCCCTTCCCTGTCCCTGTCCCTAGCTGGGGCTTCCAGGCTCCACTCTGTCGTTGCTTGTTAATCATTATCTCCCCCTGACTGGACTTTCAGTTCCACTGAACACCGAGTCAGTCTTGCCCACTACTGTGTCATCAAGGGCTTCGAGGGCAGGGGCCTGTGCAGAGCAAACATTGACAACCATCTGCTGGGGGACAGGCAATGCCCTTGGGAAGTTAGGGGAGAAGAGTGAAGGTCAGTGTAGGATGTGCTGTGAGGGGATTGGGGCTCCAAGAGAGGGGTATGGCCAGGTAACCAGATGCTCTGCTCTGCAACTGGGGACATTGGTCCGAGTGAAACCACAGGGCAAGGGGTTCTCTGCAGGGGGTGGCTCAGGGAGAGTGGCTACTGGACAGAGGCCAGAGCTGGGCAAACCAGGGGTCAGGGTTGTGTGGGTAATGATCAAGGGCTTGGGGCAAAGCCAGGAGGGAGACTGCAGGCAGAGTGTGTGGCGGGCTGTGAAGCCGAGAGCCTGGGTGAGTTGGGTGGGGGAATTGGTAGAGATCACTGGCTCTTTGGCTGGCTGGCCAGGCTCTTCTGTGGGGGTCTGGACCACCATATGCTTTGGTCCTTTGAGCAGAGACCTTGGGGGCAGAGTGCTCAGGGGTGCGGGAGGGATGTTCCTAGTTTGTTCCAGTTGTGGCCTGGGAGGACCCTAAGGTGCCTTCACTTCAGAGTGTGCGGGAAAGTGTGGACAGGTTGCAGACTGGCTGTGCTCTCCTGTGCTCTGTCCCCAGCCAGGGTTCTGGCTCCAGTGGCTGTGTACTGCGCGAGTGTCCCTCGGACCAGTGCTGGGTCCCGCACGCTCCCGCCTGGAAGCATTGATTCCAGTCTGCCGGCTCATGGAGAAGGTGAGCTGGGAAGACCTAGTGACGAGACCACACCAAATGGCCTTTAGTGTCCTGAGTGGCCTAACAGGGGACTTTGGGCAGAGGATGGGGAGGCTCCACTTGGCAGCTGCCCAGTCAGAGCCACTGGCCACGGGCAGGGCTTGGGCCTCATCTTGGAGGGAGGACATGAGGGTGTTAGATGCAAGCCTGTGGCCTCTAGTTTTGGGGCAGGCTGTTCTGACTCTGTGCCTCAGAGGATGGGGCTGGACAGAGGGAGACCCACAGGAATGGGGCATGGGGTTCTCAGCATGCGTCTGACTCCCTAGGCACTCTGGGGGAGCTCATGAAGCCCAGGAAGGCAGGGGCTGCCCCTGTGGAGCCCTCCTTAGGACCTGGGGCATTCTCAGTGTCCAGGGCAGCAGCAGGACTGTGGGCTCCTCTGGTGGACAGCTGCTGCTTTGCTGGCCTCTGCGACTTGCTGCTCTGGGGGCCAGTGGCACACCGCCTTCTCTGCAGAGCCCCAGCTGTGGTTTTTGGATAGAGAATCTGACTGCTCTGGTCACCCTCTCTCAGGCCAGCCCTGTGACGGGCCTGTGGCTGGCCCAGCATTCAGCTGTCCTTGGGTCTGGTGTCAGATGCAGCCCGGTGTTTGTGGCCTGGACACCAGGGTCTCCAGAAGAGCAGGGGTGTGGTGGAGATTCTGGGAGCTTGTCTACCTGGGGCTTCCCCTGTTCCCTTCCTTCTTTCCTGCTCCGGATCCCCAGTCAAATGCGCCACTTCCCGAAGCTCTCGTGGGTCCTCCTCCTCCTCTAAGCATGCACAGCATTTTGTTTCTGTCCCCTTATGCACAGCTCATGCCCTGTCTCATGCTGAGCCCAGTTATGGACATGGAGTGAACGTCCCTTAGTGAAAGACTGTGCCTCACTCATCTCTGTAGTCCCACTGTCTGGATGGTGCTTGCCACTTGGGAGATGCTTGCCAGGTGACATTGGATGTGTCTGCCGGGACTGGATGTGATTTGCTCAGAGTCGCATGGTCTTCTCTGTGATCTGTGTTTGGTGTATAGCAGTGCTCAGTGATACCCGTGCTTCTGTTGGCTCCCGGAGACTGGCCAGTGGTCCCAGGGCAGACGGCCTTCTCCACATACTCACGGCCTCTCATCTGTGCATACCAACTCCCCTTTAAGTCCCTGAGTCCTCGTGACAGTGACACGGGCCTTGTTAGTTCACTGCTGAATGAACCTTGCTACCAGGAGTGACTGAAACATGACACCTGGAATTCACAGGGCCAGAGAGTATGTCCCCAGAGAGCAGCAACAAGGGCTTTGTTGGTGCCTGGTGCCATCCCAGCCCTTCGAGTGCCAAGTTACTCACACCTCTGTCTCCTTCAGCCTCCCTCCAGCCCACACCAAGTGTCCTGCTGAGCAATGAGAAGCCGTCACAGCTCCTGAGTGGACATGGGAACCCGGGTAGCCAAAAACTGGATGCTCCTTTGAAAGGCTGGCAGGCCAGGAATGGTCACTACAGGAACCTTGGGACCCTGTCTTTGGGGTCCCACTCCCTGGCAGAGTCGGAGGCCAGCAGTGTCGCCCGGGATACCACCCAGATCAAGGACAAACTCAAGAAAAGGAGGCTCTCGGAGGGCCTGGCAGCATCTTCCCCAGGTGAGTCCCATCCTCTGTCCCCTCCCCACAACCCAAGGTTGGGGTCAGGGGTGCAGGACTGTGAAGATTGCCACAGTGTCCAGGTGGCATGCTGGCCTCTCAGGCCTGGGCCGTGGGCACCTACTAGGCACCCTGTCTCTGTGGCCTCAGCTTCCTGTCTGCAGGAGCACCACCTCCCTCCCTCCTGGGCCTCTGCCCTTGTCCCTCTAGTCTGCTGCAGAAGATTCTTGAACAAGTATTCTTCTCCCATTCCCATCAACTAAAACCCGCAGTGGTTTCCAGGGGCACTTAGAACAGGGTCTCAAACATTCCCACATGCACAAGGCCCTCTGGCCCTGGCCTCACCCCTGCCTGTGTCACTTTCTCCCCTTGTCTCTGCTTGTCAGGCCCAGGGAATGACTGACCCTCCAGTGCTTGGAGCTCTGGGCTCTGACCTGCCTGAGACTTTAGAGTGCCCCTGCTCTCCCCTGTTCCCCACCTCAATATCTCCCCCCAACTCTGGCTCAATAGCCCTCCTCAAGAGGCCTCCTTGGCCCCCCATCACCCATCTGAACTTGCCCTTGGCATCATAGCATGCTCTCTAATAGTGCCCTATTGTTTTTCCTTTAGTTCTTTCCACAGTTTGCATTTGTATTTTTATCTGTGGGACTTGAATCTTGCATGTAACTTTCACTTCCGAGAGTGCAGGGACTGAGTCCCCAGTGTGAGGCACAGTTGCCTGGCCCCTAGGAGGTTCTTCAGAAATGTTTGTTAAGGGGGTGTAACAGCTCACAGCTGTAATTCCAGCATTTTGGGAGGCTGAGGCAGGAGGACTGCTTAAGGCCAGGAGTTCAAGACCAGCCAGGGCAACATATAGAGATGCCTGTTTCTAAAAAAATAAAAATTAAAAAATTAGCCAGGCATGATGGTGTGCACCTAGCTACTGGGGAGGCTGAGGCAGGAGGATCGTGTGAACTCAGGAGTTTGAGCCTTTAGTGAGCTGTGACTGTACCACCGTACTCCAGCTTGGGCAACACAGTGGGATCCTGTCTCAAAGCAAAGAAACAAAAACAAAACCCAAACCAAAAAAAGGAAATGTTTGTTGAATAGATGAGCAAAGAGTTGAACAACAGAGGGTACTTTATATTTCTCTGTTATCAGGGTGGTGGGAGATCCAGTTTAATAGACCAGGTTCAAATGTCAGCCCCAATACATACTGGCTGTGGGGACTTGGGCAAATGGGTGACCCTTCAAGCCTCAATTTCCTCCTCTGTGTAATGGGGATACCAATACTTCTGTGTTCCTGTGAGGGTTTAATGAAAAATTGCAGAGAATTCTCAGTACCTGGCATGAACTTAATAAATCAATAATTTCTTTCTCTTCTTTCCTCCTGGGTACATCACATAACTGGGTCTTTTTAGCTGAACAAACTCTTTGGGTGACAAGAGAAATAAGAAGGCCTGATGTCTTGGGGGAAATGCTCTTGGGACCTGGGGGTGCTACCATCAAGCCTGCAGCTGTCATTAGCAGCTGCTCCCAGCTGAGCTTCTCCCTGGGCCATGATGAGGGGTCTCCAGCTCCCTGGAGCCCAGGCGGAGGCAGGAGAACCCTGCTGAGGACTCGCCCTGGCAGGACATGACTCAGACAGCTGGTGGGGTCTGGAGTGCACCGTGCTTGCTTAGACTTTCCAGGTGGTGCAACTTCTGGAGTTGTCAGGCCAACGACTTCCTCCCTTAGAAGTCTGAAGTCTTCCTCTAGACCTTTCATTTCTTTTTTACAAAGTTCCATTGGAGGAAAAACAGAATGGGAGTTGTTCTTTCTAACATATGGATGGGAAGTGACCGATGACATACTAGGTCCTCGGCAAGTGTGGAGGGCTGGGTGTTTCTGGCCCCCTGGATGGGCTGGAGCTAGCCTTGTCACCCTGTCACCCTGTCCTGAGGCAATGTTGACTCTTCTGTGCTGCCGTGCAGAGGTTCCAGGTGGCTGCTAGGTCAGATGGGATGGGGTCAGGGTGGTGACAAGTCTATTGGGGACATAAAATGTCGAGACAGCAGTTGGAGTGTGCTGGTCCATCTCTTACCCCATATCAGAACAGTTGCACCCCCACATCATTAGCTGAAATGGAAAGGGGAACACAGTGGCGGTGTTGGGCCTTTGGAAACACCCCATTTTACAGATGTGCCCATGAGGCTTCAGATTGCCAATGGCTTGCCTGGGGCCACTTAGCTTCCGCTCAGGGCCAGGCCTGCTGTCCTTGCTCTTGGTCTAGAATTGTTTCCGTTCCTACCCATACTGCCTCTGAATTCTAAACAGGTGGCTTTGATCAGCACTTTCGAGTGAAAAGGACACTCAGTACTGCCCACTTGCTCAGTCTGCTGGAGGTGTGGGGGTGGGGGCAGGTCTGTCCTCTCTGTTACTCCAGCAGCCCTCCCCCGGACCGGAGGCCCTGCTGCTGGTGTCTGAGTCCTGCCCCTCAGACCCCACATTCTTCTGGGACTAACTGAGTCCCCATATCCACCCCTGTGCAGCCTCTCTGGATCCTGGGGGAGGCCCCAAAGGAGCTGCCTTGAGGAGCACCATCCCCCGCGCCACTGCTCAGAGGCTGCTGAGGGTGCCAAGGCCAATGCCTCCCATCCAGAGCATCCCCACCACCCCAGAGGCCAGCGGAGGCAAGGAGAAGGGCTTAGACCCCACAGGGAATGTCCAGGGACCCCAGGAGTTGAGAGCTGGCCCCCAGGAGGTAAGGCGGTCCCACTGCTCTGAGCCCTGCCTGCAGCTCCTCACTCCCTGTGCTCCTGCCTGTCTAGCCTGTCCCAACCCCTGTTCCTGCTCTGAGCATCTCTGGAGGTGTCTCCAAGGCTGTTGTCAGGGTCGGGCCTTCATTCCACCTTCTCCCCCAGCGCCCAAACCAGCAGTGGGCCTGCGAGTTCTCGGTGGCTGCCCAGGGCCTGCATGACCTCTTGTCCTGAATGAATGGTCCCCCTGGGCCTTCTCTGGCCCCAGTGCCCCAGAACTCCTCTTGCTCTCTGACCTATTTCTCTTCATTTTAAGAAGGGAGCATTGCAGGCTCGGTGCCCGTAGCACAGTGGTTATGGCGCCAGCCACATGCACCGAGGCTGGTGGGTTCAAACCCAGTCCGGACCAGCTAAACAACAATGACAACTGCAACAAAAAATAGCCGGGCATTGTGGCGGGCGCCTGTGGTCCCAGCTACTTGGGAGGCTGAGGCAAGAGAATTGCTTAAGCCCAGGGAGTTTGAGGTAGCTGACGCCACGGCATTCTACCAAGGGTGACATGATGGGGCTCTGTCTCAAAAAAAAAGAAGGGAGCGTTGCAGAGGCAAGCTGCTGAGTCTTGGTTTCTGCTCTCTCCCGCACTGGCTGTGTGACCCTGAGGGAGTCAAACTCCTCTCTGGGCCCTCATCTGCACATCTGTAAAAATAAAGGTTTGTATCAAATGTTTTTGGAGGTTCCTTCCAGCTCTAATATCTGAGGACTTTTCTGAAACGAGAACATGAAAACACATAATAATAGGAAACGGGCTTGCCAGTCTTCTTACCCGAAGGGGCAAGGACATGACCAGCATTCTGGGGATCCAGTTTGTGTGGCTAGAAAGAGAAACCAGGGGACACTTTCCAGCACTCTGCCCCGGGCGGCCCCTGCTAGGAGGACCGTCCCTGTGATTGGTGCCGGGGAGCAGAGCGTTCAGCGTGGATGTTCCCAGGGGCTGGAGCTCTGCCCACCTCTGCTTGCAGGTACAGATCTGCCCCCAGTTCCTGCACTGCAATGATGACAACATGCGGAAGTCGCTGGGGGGCCTGGTGGTCCCACCCATCCCAAAGGTGGGTGGGCAGGTGGCAGCCTCGTCCCGCACTGCTGGCACCCTTCCCAGCTCCTGGCCTCCAGGTCAGGACGTGGCCACAGGCCTCAAGGCCCCCCGTACACGGTAAGAGCCCTAAGCTAAGACTTCCTTGCTGGCTTCTCTCCCCCTAGCCCTCCAGACCCTCTGGGGCTCTGCATGGCTGAACCCCTATGCCAGTGCTGGGGCACGGGGTGGGAAGGGCAGGACCTCCACCCATGAGCCACAGCCCCGGGCAGGCCGCAGTACAGTGCGGGGCTTCTCTGCCCCTGGCTAGAGCAGGTGGGGTGCAGTGGGTAACAACATCTCTCGTCTCTGTCTAGCTGGTCTCTGAGCAGACGTGATTGTGGGGTGATGAATAAAACATACATTATTATAAAGCGCGACTGAATTCATGGTAGCTCTTTGTTATTAAGTACGTTCTTGATGGGTGGAGAATAAAAACACAGCCATTATTGTATGGATGTGGGGTGTAGTCCCCAGAATTTTGGACTTCAAAAGGAGTTTTCTTACTTCCCCAAGAAGTGGGGCGGAGGGAGCTCTGTGTTACAGTAAAACTGGCTCTTGCTTTGTGTGTGGGACATCCCTGCCATCAGGCCGGTGTGCGGAGGGAGCAGGTGTGTTTGAGAGTGTGTGTCTGAGTGCATGCATGTGTGTGCCTGCTTGTGTGAGTGCAGCATGTGTAAGAGTGTGTGTGAGTGTGCTCACACCCGTGGGCCTGGCTTACTCTGCACGGGCACAGTCAAGGTCCTGCTCTGACGCCCCCTCGCCCTGTGTCTTTGGGGCCTGGTGGACTGGACTCTCCATCTCTCTCACACTTCCTTGCTCTCTTGGCTCCCTGCTGCCCTCCATCTCCCACACTTATGGGCACATCTTCCTCCAGCCCTGCTGGGCTGTGGGGACCCTTCCATGGACCAGATTTGCGTCTCTGCTCGATGTTCACCTTCAGCCTCCTCAGACATCGCCTGCCCCAGTGCCGTCTGCTTCCCCGAGTGTGACGGTCCCTCCTCCTTCCTGTCTCTCCCTCCCCGGGGCACACTGTGCTGGTTCTAGGGTCTGGCTGGCCCATGCTGGCTGCCTTCCTTCCATCGCATTTCTCTCGACATTTTGCACTGTTTGAGCCTTTCACTTTCCTCCTTCCTGCCTTCCGACTTCACACCTGCTTCCTGACTTTCAAGGTTGTCGCCTGTGCACCTCAGCCCTTTGCTCCCTCTCCTTGTTTTCTCTGGGGGCCCTCATCCCTGCCCACAGCGTCCAAGATTGAGTAGGTGTGGGTGGCTTTGTGTTTCTGCCCTAGCCCTGATGTCACCCAGATGCCAGGCTCCCAGTGGCCACCTCCTGTCAGGCACCTCTGGTTTCTCCAGGCTGAAGCCGTCTAGACTCAGAGCGTGGGAGATGGAGGGTGTGTCACCACGGCGGCATGGTGGAGTGCCTCGTGTGTCCCCAAGCTGCCCCCTCACAGATCTCCTGTTTCCCTCGAGGAGGAGCAGGTGTCATCTTTGATTCTTGCTCCCAACAGATCGCCACATCCTCGCAAGTCTTTTCTTTTTTTTTTATATTTCACCTTTTCTTTTCTTTTTTTTTTTTTTTATTGTTGGGGCTTCATTGAGGGTACAAGAAGCCAGGTCACACTGATTGCAATTGTTAGGTAAAGTCCCTCTTGCAGTCATGTCTTGCCCCCAGAGCGTGCAAGTCTTTTTCTTATCAACAACAAAAATATACAAACAGCTCCCTTCCCTTTCTTGCCCCTGTCTTTTCCTCTCGGTTTGCACTTGCTGGCTCCTTCCCCGAATAACTAACTCCCTGAATAACTTCTAGCCTGTCTCCTTGTGGCCCCTGGCCCCCTGCCCCGTCTTTCATTTTCACGCTTCCCAGCCCTCTCCCGGCCCACGCCCTTCCTAGCGTTGCCCCTTTCCTGACTTCCCGGTGCCAGCCTCTCCCTAGGGCCCAGGAGGAAACTCAGCAGTGGTGGGCTTTCTGGGAGGTTGTGATGGGAAGGGAGGGACTGTGCAGCCATGTGGAGAAGGGCAGAGACGCTGATGGGCATGGTTTGTGGAGGGGTCTACAGGAGGTGGAAGGCAAGAGGCCGCAGCAAGGCCAGGAGCTTGAAAGAAGCGGAGCCCAGTCCTCCGAGGCCGTGGCCTTTGCCCAGAAGGGGAAAAGCAGACTCGCTGAGGCCAAAAGGGGCAGAGCTGGGGTTTGAGCAGGACGACCCTGTGGGCTTCCTCTGGGAGTGGGAGGGACACCTGGAATTTTGCGCTCACCATGGGCAGCCTGAGGCCCCCATGAGCTCTTAGGAGCTGGAGTAGCCATTGGGACTTCCCACCCCACTTCCGCCCCTGGCCTCACTAATCCTGTTAGTGTGGATGGGCAGTGGTGGGTAGTGTCCCAGGGCAGGGAGCCCTGGGGCTCTCATTACCTCCAGCCGACACAATCCCTGCCTACAGGCCCAGACCCAAGAGGCTGTGCCTGATCCAGGGTTGAGTCCTGGGTGGTCCCTGCCAGTGGACTCAGGGTCCCCTGACCTCCCCCATGCCCTGGGATCAAGGTTCCCTCAGTTAAGGCAGGCTCTGAGGTGGGCTCCCCTATTGCCCATCCTCCTGCCCAGCCTAGCCTGGATAGCCCTGCTGAGAACATCCTCGCAGGCCTCAGCAGGGGGTGTCGTGTCCCATGCTTTGTTGTGGCCTGTTACCCTGACAGCCCCAGTGGGTCCTGCTGTTCTGCAGAGAAGGGAAAATCATGTGTGACACACACATCTGGTCTTCAGAGAAACCTCAGCTCCACGAGGCAGGGGTATTTTTCATCTCTTATGGCAGGGCTTGGCACATATAGGGGGTCTTCAGTAAGCATTTGCTGAATGAATAAATGGTGCTACCAGTTGAAAAAATTGCAATTAAAACAGTGCCAGGAATGTCCCCATCTTCCCTTCCAATGAGTAATTGAGATCCAGCTTTTAGTAGAAAACAGGGTGATTTTCTGTCTTAGCAAAAGAGATCAGTCCCGTCAGTCCCTGGGGGTGGAGGGTAGGGAATGGGGATTATGCTCAGAGGAGGAGGAATGTTTAGGGGTCACTGCGCTCTCCCCCCAACCCCCCATGGGTGGGGCTGGGGCAGTTTGGAGAACTTGAGGTCACCATTCTCCGAGCAGGGAGGCGGTTTACCCCTCATCTGCTGCGGCCTCTCTCCTACTGCACAGGCCCAGGGCACACAGTGGGGAGGGGCAGGAGCTTCCTTCGAGACACAGTTTCCATGTGGGTGTAGGTTCCTGGGGATGGGCACGTGGCCAGAGAGCAGGGATGAGTGCTGTGTCTGGCCTGCCTGGTATTCAGCCTGCCCTCATGTTTGCAGAGGGAGCTGCCATCTCCTGCAGCTTGAACCCTGGCCACAAGCCCCGTGTCCCCCATCTCACTGTGGTCTCCTCCTGGAGCCACCCTGGGCTCCCAATGCCACATCTCTCATAATCCTTTTCTCTCCCTTGTTCTTTTAAGATTGGTTCATGAGAGCAGGCCTCAGGAGAGGAGCCCTGGATCTCTGGGTACGTATTCTCCGTGCGCACCCCATTCTATGACTCTGCAGGTCCTGGGCTGGATCACAGAAGCAGAGCCAGGGACAGAGGAGACCCGAGAGCTCTTGTGTCCGAAGCCCTCATTTCACCACAGGGAAGCTGAAGTCGCCTTGGCCCCTTGCTGAGAGTGGCAGCAGGCCTGGCAAGGCCTGGCAGAGAACCAGTGTCCATTGTTGCCTGCTCTGCCAGGCCTGTTGCTATATGCCAGCTCTTGTGGTTCACAGCGACCCAGATGAGAGAGAAGGTGCTGTCCCTGTTTGACAGAGGACAGCTCTGTGAGCTGGACATTGTCCCTGGTCTCCGAGCCCTGCCAGACTTACTCTCAGGTTTGCAGGGCTCCAAAGCTGGGAGGGAGTGATGCGTGTTGCGGCTGGCCCTGTACTGTGTTGAGCAAGGAGGAGAGAGTGAGAGATTAAACCACATCCCACAAAACCCTTAGTCAGTTGGTCCCAGAAGGTTTAAATGTCAGGGGAATAGGGCCAGCCCTGATGGAGGCCAGGAGAGGGGGCAGGGCAGGAGGTGTTTGCAGAGGAAGGAGGGGCCCTTTCTGAACCTGTGAAGAGATGGGAGCAGGTGGCTGTAGGCCTGGGGATGCCAGAACACAGCTCATGTGCAGGATGGGTGGGAGGAGCCTGAGTGGTGGGCAGTGGGGGCTGGCAGCCAGGGAGAAGCTCCCAGGGCCAGCCTCTCAGCTGGGCACTCTGCTAATCCCCTCAGCAGGTCAGCCAGTTGGCCAAAGGGGGTAGGGTAGGGGGTGGTGAGGCTGTTGCCCAAGAGGCCCTGGGATCAGAACATGAAGCATGGCCTGGGACATAGGCCTGGCATGGAAACCACAGTGGCAGCTACTTCTCCCGTGTTCTGAGGCCAGGCTGCAGCAGGGTGAGCTTGGGTGACACACACTGGCACCCCGGGGGTCCTTAACAGATAATCCAGAGAGTGCTGGCACGGGGGTTTGGGCCAGGAGACCCCGGCTAGTCTTCCTCCCCCCTCTGGTTCACCAGCTTGCTGCTTGAGAGCCAGGTCACCAGGAGCCCATGGGCAGGGGTGGGTTGCTCAGACAAGGCTTTCTAGGGTGGCTGTGGCCCTTTGGGGTACGTGTGAAGAATGTCTTTTGAGGGCTCTCTGACGCTCCACTGTCAACTGGAATACCGTTGCCCAATGTGCGTAACACTCCCAGCACATAGTAGGGGCTCACTTGACACTGTGTGAAGCAGGGGGCCCCAGCCTTGTGGCATTTCTGTGGCCCCTGCCCTGGTCAATTGGCCCCTGCCTACCCATACCCTCTGTCCTGCCTCTTCCCCTTGGCTCCAAGCCCCTCTGCCCTGCCCTGTTCCTTCTCCCTGCACTGAACAGAAGCCTTTGCAGAGGTGTGGGCTGGGCAGGGCCAGGGTGACCTGGGAACTCCACAGAACTTCAGAAGCTTTCCTTGGATTCAGGCAGCCCTGGATGGCGGCCCCATCTCAGCAGACCCCTGATTTGTAGGTTCCCCTAAGGATGGTGAGCTCTAAACCTTGTGAGCAGCAGAAAATCAATGAGTCTATCCCCACCCTGCCTCCATAATGAGAAATGTACCTTTAGAATCCACTGGTTAGGAAAATATACGATGATAAAGAGATACATAGATTTGATGTCATTCAGAAGTGAATTTGTATTGTATCAATCATAAGAACATCTGAAGTCCCCCAGCTCTTGGCTTTCCCGGCTAAAGTGAGAGGATTGGCCTAGAGTTAGTTAGCTCTTGGGCTCCTTCCAGCTCTTTCATGCTGTGTCTTAGTTCTAAGGGTCATGTGTTCTAAGGGTCATGTAAAAGGGCTAGTGGACCCATTTTGATTTTTCTTTTCCTGGGGTCAGATAAATTTATATTCTCAGAAAAAAACCGTAATCCTCCTAGATAACAGATCTGGCCCCCTTTCCTACCCAGACTCCTCATTCCTTCCCCTGCCTTAGAACGAGGTACACAATATTAAATAAATGAAGGGATGAATGCGTGAAGGTGATGCTGGTCCTCAGGCAGCCCGCTCCAGGCCAGCGAGTACTTCTCTGTAGAGAAGTATTCTCCATCAAGGAAGAGTTGGGCAGACGAATTGAGGGTATGGGCCAGAGAGCTCAGGAGCAGCCCGGCAGTGCTGGGCGCCCTCAGCTCCATCCCTGTTCTCATCCTTCAGGGCCCAAACCCTCAGCCCTGCCCACTGGAGACAGGCCCGCCACTGCTGAGAAGCCCGCCCTGCCCTCTTCCCAGTCTGCCCCTGTGCTGACAGCCATTTCCTTTGGCCCTGCCAGAGGAGCCCGCCCCTGGCTGAAAGAAGAGGACCAGAAGGAAACCAGCACCAAGGTATCTGGGAAGCGAGAGGAGGTGGCAGGGGGGTCGCGGTGGACACTGGCCGCGTGAAGGCGAGTTTCTGGAATATATGAGTGTGGGTCTGGCTTGTGAGAAACAGACCAGAGTGGGGAAGAGGCCAGAACCTGTAGACAGGGTTGGGTTAGGGCTGATGGAAGAAAGAGACACCAGAACAGAGGTGGCAACTTGGGTGGTAAAGGGGTGAGTGCAGAGGTCTGCTGGGGGCAGGAGTGATGGAGGGAGGGAGGACGTGGGGAGGGCAGAAAGGCTTAGGGGAACCGAGCAGATTCATTTGAGCAACGCCCCAGAGGACAACTGACAGGCAGCTGACTCAGGGACCCGTCAGCCAAAGGCTGTGCTTGGCAGGCCCGGGAGTGCCTTGCTCTGCTCAGGTGACCTTGGGGAGGCTTCTCTTCTCTGGTTGGAATAGATTTAGTGAAGCTTTGGCGAGTCCCTGTGACAGGGGACTTGTGCTCATTCTTGCAACAGAGATAGAACAGTTCAGTTCAATAAACATTTCTTAAAGGGCTCCTGTGTGTGTGTGTGCTATGTTAGAAACTGGGATTCTGTGCGACTGTGACACTCTAGGGAGGGCGACAGAACATGAAACAAAATAATTTAGTTCAGCAAAGTGATCTCAGCCTCCACCCACCTGCTGCTCACTTGTGGCCATGCCTCAGACCTTGGCATTACACACAATGCTACCTCCCACCCCCCGTCTCAAATTTAAGTGTCCACCGCCACCATCTCCTACCATCTCCTACCATCCTGGCTCCACCCATCTAATCCATCAACCTTGCCTTTTGTTTCCTCTCTTGGAAAAATATTCTCCCTGAAATAGGGTCATTCCTATCAGTGTATTTGCTATTAACTCTTTCCTCTGAAGAAAGCAAAACCAAACCAACACAAAACCATTCCCATTCTCTCCTGAGTCCTCTCCAGATGGGCTTTAGTCCACTGCTGAAACCGTCCATACTGAGGTCACCCGTGCCCTTCACCCTCCCAAATGCACCACATCTCTGTCCTCTTCCACCTTGACCTATCACAGTGTTGACCTGACCTTTTTTTTTTTACAGACAGAGTCTCACTTTGTCACCCTCGGTAGAGTGCTGTGACATCACAGCTCACAGCAACCTCCAGCTCTTGGGCTTAGGCAATTGTCTTGCCTCAGTCTCCTGAGTAGCTGGGACTACAGGTGCCCGCCACAACGCCTGGCTATTTTTTTGTTGCAATTTGGCGAGGGCTGGGTTCAAACCTACTACCCTTGGTATATAGGGCTGGTGCCCTACTCACTGAGCCACAGGTACCACCCAGTATTGATATGACTTGTGGCTCATCCTCCAGAATTCTCAACTGGGGGGTGGAGGAAGTGCCAGCTCGGTCTTGCTTCTCACTATGTCGACAGGCAGCTCTGTTTGAGTCCATCTCTGTTGGCTCCTGTGGTCCTCTGAATGCTGATGGCTCAGTGCTCAGTTCTCCAGCCCTGGGTGTTTTTACACTTGCCCCAGCTTTCACCCGCCCAGGCTCATTTCCCCTGCCAGCCTCCAGCTCCCCTGGCCTCCAGATGCATACATTTAGCTGGAACCCAACATCTTTGCTTAAGTACTTGATATATTTCCAGGCTTCCCTGTCTAAAATTCAACCCTGGAGCCTTCACCTACAAAGACTTCTCTTCCCTAGGGTGTCACTTGGTGAGTGGCAGTAAATGGCACCTCTGTCCTGCGGCTGCTCAGGCCAAAGGTTTGGGCCCATCTTTCGCTTCTCTTTCTCCCCCTTCTCTCACTTTTTCCTTCTGCCTCTGTCTCTCTCTTTCTTCTTCTCTCTTCTTTTCTCTCTTTCCTTCTCTCTCTCTCCCTCTCTCTCTCCTCTCTTTCCTCCTTTCTTTTTCTTCCCTTCTCTCTCTGTCGTTCTCGCTCTCTCCCGCACCTCATATATTGGCACAGACAGTGGGCTCTCCTTTTGCGACATGCCCAGGACCTGGCCACTCTGCCCTCCCTACCACCACTGCCCTAGTCTAAGCCCCACCTTTTGCTGGAATGGTTGGTGGTCTCATTGATGTCCTGGCACCTGCTCCAGACTCTTCCTACTTAGTCACCTGCACGATCCTTGGAAAACTGGAAGTTGGAATGTTCTTAGGGGAAGCTGGATGAAGGGTACACACGAAGTCCTGATTCTATTTTGACAATTTCCTATGATTTTTAAACTCTTTCACAATAAAAACCTATAAACACAACACTTAGAGACCCCCTCCACCCCATGGAAGCTGGATCATGTGGCTTCTTTGCTCAACACAAATGGCTTCCTATGTCCTTCAGAGGAAAATCCCAGTCCTTACCATGGGCTATGAGGCTCTGTGTGATGTGGGTCTTGCCCCCTCTGAGATCTTATTTCCTCTCACTTCTCTGTCCAGTGTCCTTCCCACTGTCCCAAACTAGCCAGGCACACTCCAGCCACAGGGCCTTTGCATCTGCCCCTCTGCTGGAAAGACTTCTCTTCTGGAAAACTGCCAGCCTGCTCCCTCCCTTCACTCAAGTCTCCACTTAAATTCCACCCCCTCAGGGAGTTCCTTAGGCCTTCTTATCTACACAGAAAGCCACTGTCACCTGTGTGACATTAGCCATTGGTCTGTCCCCTCTCTGTGAAGCTTCTGGGAGCAAAGGCTGTGTCTTTTCACTTCCAGAGCAGCATGGGAGGCATTCATGTTTCTGATGATTGAATGAGTGGAGGTTTAGGAGGGGTGACGGGGTCCCCAGGCTAATAGCTTTGTCTTGACCTGTGCCAGATTCAAGTCACTATCTCGAAGTCTGCCCAGGAGAAGATGCGGCTGAAGCAGATGAAGGAGATGGAACTGTTTCGCAGGGCAGAGGAGCCAGAGAGAGGGCGGGAGCTTGCCCCTCTGGGCCTGGGTTCCCGGAGAACCATTGTGAAGGAAGGTACTGGGTGCCTGGGTGGCCCCCTCAGGCTGGGGAACTTCTTGGCCACCTCCTGGGTTGTCAACCCACCTCGGGACTGGCAAGGAGCCCTACCTGCCCAAGGGTGACTTCTCAGTCCTGGGATTTTCTCTGCCTCCACAGGCCTCCTTCCCCTCCGGGGCAGTGGGACCCTGTCTGTGCCCACTGGACTGAGGAGCCCACGCAGAGACGACGCCGGCACTGCTCTGAGGAGGAGGGCCAACCGGTCCTCACTACCTAGCATCCCCGTCAGCAAGCGGGAGCCCTGCTTTGCCCGCCACGCTTCAGGTGGGGCCCGGACCCGACTGGCAGGGGACACATGTCCCTTCATCTGTGTTGCCTTGGGAAGCTCTGGGACATGGCAAAGGTGACCTTGGTGGCTTTGCTTTTGCCTGTTGTCCATGTTAGACCAGGGGCCAGCCTGGGGGTGCTGGTCACCTTTCCAGAGAAATACAGTGTCTGGGACTTACAGTTGCCCATGGGCTGAGCTGGGGACTCAGGACAACTAAGTGATGTGCCCAGTACGGGTGACAGGTCCTGGAGAAGTAGCCAGTGCACTAGGGCCAAGGTGCTGGACGGCAGCATTCAAGGAAATAGCTGGAATGGCAAGAAGAGGAAGACAGGGGTCTGGGAAGACCTGTCCGTTGCCTCATGACATGTCCCGGCTGGACAGGGCTGGTTATAGACTGGATTCAGAGGGCCCAAAGCTTCTGCTAGGACACATCAGGGAACATACCGGGGACAAGGGGGAGACTGTGTCCCTATTCCACCAGAGGAGCTTCTATTTGCCTCACTTTTTTTGTATACTGGGCATTCACAGGAGCTTTCACTTGAAAAGATTCTTCTACATTTGAAAACAATCACTCTATCAGTCTGGTTCAGGGCTTCTAAGTGCAGGACGTGGGGGTCACTGATGGTGGAACAGAGCTCAGCATCAGTGCTGTGAATAATACTGACTCATCTCCCTTCTCAATATCTTTTCTGTCCTTTTGATTGTATCCAGAAGAAAGTCTGAATTTGCAGCCAGTCTTTAGCACTTCTCTTTTTTAACAAACAGATTCCCCTTTGGGCTCAAAGACATCAGAAGCTGGCTATAATTTTACAGCTAGAGTTTTTAACATGGTTTTATTTTTATTGTAAATATTTATCATATTCTATGACAAATGATGTTAGTTTGCCAACTATGATAAATTATTGTAAATTCCCTTTAAAATAAATTACTTTAGGATTTGAAGAAAAGGACCATGTGAGTAAAAGAGGTTCTAAGAGGTGTGGCAAAAAGTCATGAAAGTGGTAATTGAATGATTGATACTGGGAAATAGCAATCTGTCTAACCCAACCCCCTCATTTCGTAGATAGCAAAACTGAGACCCAGAGACACAAGGTCACTCAAGGTCATGTGAGGTGATGGGCCACAGGGACTAAGACTTTGGCTTCTGACACTTGATTCAGCATAGTCTGTGATTGTTGCTCCTCATTTGAATGTGTATGTTTGATGTGTAGAAATAAGACTTTCACGTAGATTAGACTGTGGGAGTTAAAGGGAGAAAAAGCCAACATTCTCTTCTTAACCTCCTTGAGGTCTGAATTGGAATCTTCCTCCTCTTTTCCTCTTATTCTCGCCTCACAGTAAACAAGGAATTCCTTACATTGCTTAACAGCTTGGACCTGTGTGTACTTTTTGGTCTGGCTGGAAGGGTAAGGCTGGTTGTCTTCCTGATTTTCCTCCTAAATCCCATGAGCTTCTAGCCTTTCTCAGGAGACTGGGTTGGTTTAGGGGAGCCCAGTTGGATCTTCTCAATTCCTTCCGGTTTGTGTGTGCAAAGGACAGAAATTACTGAACCTTAAGGCATAAATGCGATCATTATTGAAAAACCTTCGAGGAGGGGGTTGGCAAAGGCAAGAAAACACAAACCCTTAGATTGTGTTTTCCCACAAGAGACCAGTGGCTGGAGCTCACTGGCTGGTGCTTTGTGTGGGTTTGTTTTGAAATCTAGGGTGGATGCTGAATGCCAGGGAGGGTGAGATGAGGCGGGCTGGGGGCAGGAGGCTGTGCTGCTGACTCTGGGACAGGGCATGATTCATGTTGCTGCTGTCCAGGGAAGGATGGGGAGGTCGGGTGTTACTTCTGCCTACCAGAGGGGGACCTGAAGGACCGATTAAGACCCATTTCCACATGCTGGTGACAGGAATGAGGTCTTTGAACCTTGGCTTTAAGTAAAGTGCTGCCTCTCAACTCAGATTTGCCCAGGGCCTCCTGGATATACTGCAGTGAGAATCATCCTTGTGGACATGACCTTCTGGAAAGAATTAGCCAGGAAGCGAGACGTGGTAGTGAGAGCTCTAGAGTGGGAAGAGACCTTGTCCTGGCAGTGCTGATGGGGGAGCTGAGGGGCAGTGTGGCCTCTGGGCCTCTAGTCCCTCAACTGTGTGATTAGGGCATTGGGCTAGGTAGAGAGTCCTTCCTGTATTTCTAGGAGTTTATGATTCTGTCTAAAAACACAACCACCTCCTTGTTTTCAGTTCCTGCAAGGGTTGGACCGTGTGGGCGCCGGTTAGCTATATTGTCCCCTGCCTTCCTCCAGCCATCGGCCCTTGGAGCACTTTCTGGCTTGTGGCCTGGGTAGTAGGAGGGAAGGAGGAGAGGCTGAGAACACCACAGGCCTCTGTAGGAGCGGGGTACAAAGTGAGCCGGAAGTCTCCATCAACAGGCCCTCAGGCCCTGACTGAGCCACGGAGAGGGCGAACCTGGGGGGAGTCACTGGCTTTAGGGCCTTGTTGTGTGACATCAAGCGGCATATCACAAGCCAGTGTGTTTATAATAATCACATTGGCAATGGTGGAAATGGAAAAAGTCAACCAGAGGGAGAGAGTTAAGGGGTCTCTTTGGCTCCCTGCTTGCTGCTCAGCGTCACTGGTCTGTCCTGTGCACACCTGGCCTGACGGGTGGGCTCAGGGCTGTAGGCCGGGCCTTGGGTGCTGACGGTGGCCAGCAGCACCCCCTGCCACCTGGGTGAGGCTCTTCCCCATCCTCCGGGTGAAGCCTGTGGTTTCTTTTCTTTTCTGTGAGTGCAGCTAACTCGTTACCTGCGGTGCTAACTTTGGGGTCTCCTGACTGGGAAGAGGAGGAGGAGGAGATGGATCTTAGAGCCTTTAAGGAGTTGAGGCCTTTCTCAAACCCGGAGCTGGGCTTGGTAGATGCCCTGCAGTGCCTCAGCAGCAGTGACTGGTGAGGAGCTACCTTACCCTGGGCGCTGGGGCCTGGGTGTGCGCGTGTGTGCATGTGTGCACATGTGTGTACGTGTGTACATGTGCCTGTGACTGTGTGTTCATGTGTGTGTGCATTGACATGTGTGTGCCCTGGGACCCTGAAAACAGCCTGTGTACTGCTCTGGGACATGCCAGAGCCAGGTATGGTGAGTATGAATTTGACTCCGCAGCATGGGGCTGAAGAAAGTCTCCTTATTTCCCTGAATCAGACTTAATCTGAGTGTTCCTCCCACTGTGCTGGTGGGCCACAAAGTCTTGGTGATGGGCAAAGCAGTAATTTGGGGTCCAAGCACTTGCAGGAAGCCCCCCATGCTCTTCCATGGAGGATAGACTTCCATTCTCCCTGTTCAAGTGCCTTCCTTTGAGGGTGTCAGCTTTGTGCCAAGGTGACACACAGTTGTGACTCTATGTAGCCAATAATGGTCCTGCGGGTGGCTTTAGTCCCAGCTCTGCAGAGCTGAGGGCCAGCTAGGAGCCCCATAAAAGTAGTCCTTACTGCTTGGTTAGGATTTAAGGCCAGGATGTTACCCTGGGAAACCCTGATCTAAGGTCATGGAGTCCCACCCTGCTGTTGGAGTGCATGTGGCTCTTGCTGATGTGGGTGCTGCTGGTCTGTGGGAACTCCCCTCCGCACCAACTGCCCTAGGCCTGGTCTCTCTTCCCAGGCAGTTGAAGGAGAAGGGCCTGGCGAGCATTCGGTGCCTGGCTGCCTGTCACACGGAGGTCCTTGCTGGGAGGCTGCATGAGGTGTCCTTGGCAGTGACTGGGGAGGTGAGGCCTCCCAGACAGCCTCGGTACTGTGCACTCTGCCCCCACCTCAGCTGCTTGGAGCCAGGAGCTCCTGGACCGGGCCTATCCCTGCTTATTCCCAGTCCTCAGCTGCTGAGGTAGGAGGTAGCCACCTATTTCTCAGAACGGAAAACTGGGGCCCTGTATTTCCTTATTTGCAGTTTTTTGGGAGTTGACACCATTAGAATCCTGTGTGCCCATTTGTCACCCAAAATCTCAGGAGGGATAGAGTGCTGTGGGCCAGATCCTCTGCTTCAGGGCAGTTGGAGCACTTCCCATGGCCTTTCTCCTGGGTTCTGGGTGGGGCCCTACTGGGCCCCGAGCAGCTACAGGATGTGTTTGATCTCACACAGCGGCTGTGCCCTGCCCTTGGGAATGGACTGCTCCAGGAATGGGGTGGGGTTTGAAGACACCCTGTGGACACACAGGGGCTGTGCTGTGCTGGGAGTCTGTGCCTTCCTGGATGTGACAGGGGTCTCTGCTTCTCCCTCTGCAAAATGATTGTCACACACAGTACCTACTTCTCACGGTAGTTGTGAAGATCAAAGTGGAGGATTTTCACAAAAGTGATTTGAAGACTAGTGTACACATTTCAGATGGAAATGATGTTGATGGGATTAGTAACTGTGATAATAACAAAATGGGGCGGTTTTACACAGAGCTGCCAGAGGGTTTGTTTCCAGTGTGGCAAGGCCTAGGCTGTGGAAGGGTGGGGGCACAGAAGGGGGGACTCTCCTTAGCCCGGTGCCCTTGGCTAGCTCCAGCCATGCTGGAAGGTCCCTGTCTTCTCTCCAAGGTCACCAATCTCCGCTCCAAGGTGTCTCGCCTGGCCATCAGCACCCTGGGAGACCTCTTTGGAGCCTTGAAGAAGAATATGGACCAGGAGGCTGAGGAGATTGCCCGTTGCCTGCTCCAGAAGATGGGGAACACCAGCGAGTTCATCCAGAGAGCAGCCAACCGGTCCCTGGGGGCCATGGTGGAGAACGTGACCCCTGCCCGCTCCCTTGTGGCCCTCACCTCTACAGGCGTCTAGTATGTGGCTCAGGTCCCACCTGGTACTGTCACCAACTCACCCTCTCCCCCTCCTGTCTCAGGTCGGTTCTGCAGATGTGCATTAGGCTCCCACTGAGTGTGCAACAGGGAGTGGGGTGGGACCTGTCCTCACCCCTGCCGGGAGCTGGCAGCCCCACAGGGGGCCATATAGTGCAACTCTGCTTTCCAGAGGACAGAGACAGTACCACCCCAAAGGGGACTTCAAATTCTGCCTGTGGGGATGGGAAGGAAGAGGAGAATTGGAGTGGGTAGGATTTTTCTAGGTGGAGGGAAGATGGGAAATGCATTTGGACAAAAAGGAGAATATGCACTCAGGAAGGCCTGGAGAAGGAGCACGGTAAGCACGTGGTGTATTTGGGGAACATTGTCCTTCCCTGTCCCCATGTTGTCACCTGTTATTAGTAAGTGAGAGCTCTTACCTCAAAGATTCCTGCAGCCCACATGGGAGAGGCTTATGGCCCCCTGTGGGGCTGCCAGCTTAAGTGGGAGCTTAATGCACGTCTGCAGTACGGCAACATGGGGCTATAATGATGGGGCCTTGAGTGCCAGAGTGGGGACTCCCAGAACCCCATCCCAAGACTGACTCTTTGGCTGTAATCATATTTCCTTCTAGCCATCGAAACCCCTTAGTCCGGAAATGCACCGCTGAGCACCTCTCAGCCGTCTTGGAGCAGATCGGTGCTGAGAAGCTGCTCTCGGGCAGCAGGGACAGCATAGACATGCTGGTGCACAACCTGGTGAGGCTGGCCCAGGACTCCAACCAGGACACCAGGTAGGGGGGCTGGGGTCTGGGACAGATGAGGCAGCCAGCCTAGGGGTTCTGGCCCACCTGGCCCCGCCTCCCAGGGGCCATGCTGAGGACAGAAGCTGTGTCCTTTCCTTCCGGCTGCTGTCCATCTTTTCTAACACAGTAGTGGAGCTGGTCATTCAGGAAGTGGTCAGTGCTCCCTGCCCCCACTTGCCCACGCCTGTCTCTCTCTGCCCATTGAGTGCTGCTCTGGTTCCCATCCCAGCCTCCTGGAGACCACTCAGTCCTTTTTCCTAGAGCTATTAATGACCACTGTTTTTGTTTTTATGGGAACAGGAGTGAATAAGAAAAATTAAGCCCCTGTGTCATGGAGCCTATCTCCTAGTCAAAGGAGAAAAATAATAAATAAATAACTACGATAATTTCGACACAGATAAGGGATATAAAGAAAAAACCCAAGAAGATGTAATGGAGAGTGAAACGGGGGTTGCTTCAGACAGAGGGTCGGGGGGAACTTTTATTTATTTATTTTTTTTTTATTTTTTTATTTTGGCCAGGGCTAGGTTTGAACCTGCCACCTCTGGCATATGGGACCGGCGCCCTACTCCTTGAGCCACAGGCACCGCCCGGGGGGAACTTTTATTAAGAGTGACATTTGAGTTGAGAACTGAATGGCTGGATGGGCATGGCTCTTTGAGCATGGGGGTGGGGTGGGGCTGGGTGAGATCACAGGTTAAGGACATGGTACAAGGGTCCCAGGAGAGGAACCAGCTTAGTGTCCAAGAGCATTCAAGGGCAAGGATGGTGGGCTGGGTGAAGCACAGCGAGTGAGCAGGCAGGAGCAGACTAGGCCACGGAGGGCCTCAGACCAAGATCGGAAGTGGGGATTCTGGGCTGTGTGTGATCAGAAGCCATCAGAGGGTGTTTGGGGAGGGTTTTGAGCAGGAGAGTGATAGGATCTGTCTTCAAAAGCCAGGGCTGGGGCACGGTTCTTCACACTCCTCAGTTTCTGGTGTCACCACCACGTCTGCTTCGACGTGAATGTGTGTGCAATTCCTCCTTCATTCCATCCCCACACCCGGCACAGCTCCAGAGCCAAGTGCACCCTGCGAGACTGTTATGTTCCAGGCAGGGCACTCCTGCAGGGACCATGACGGGTGGCTGTTCCTCCCACCTTCACTGCAGGGAGTAGAGCTGCAGGTGCTTCCTTGCACGTGCCCCCTGCTGGGGGGTGGGTCTCTATCCTTGGGAACGTGGCAGGTGCAACCCTGCTGGGTCAGATATGTGTGCAGGCTCAGGTAGCCGTGTGTGGCCTGGAGCTCTTCAGCTTGCTACCTGTGTCTGACACCCTTCTGCCTACCTCTTTGCAGCCTTGCCAATGGGGCAACATCTGGATTTCTAATTTTTATCGATCTAATGGGTAAACTCGATAGCTTGTTTCAGAGTGTCTCTTCCCCTGATTGTGAATAAGTTTGAGTAATTCTTTCTATGCTTCCCAGCCTTCTGACTTTTAAAACAATCTCTCTGGCCACTGTGGGACGAATAATGGGAGAGAGAGGCAGGGGTGAAGAGGGTCGGCAGACAGATGGCAGCCCCACTGTCCTGGCGAGAGGGGCTGGAGGCTCAGACTGGAGAGGGGAGGGTGACTCTGTGTATTTCAAAGGCATAGCCAACAGGATGCTGCTGCTGAGGGTTTTAGAAGGAATTGAAGATGCCTCTTGGGTCTTTTTTTAACGGAAGAACTGAACAAATGATAGTGCCATTTACCAAAATGAGAAATACTGGTGAAGGTTTTAGTTTCTTTGTCTGCTTGCTTTTAATCGTTGGTAGAGGGATGGAAATCAAAATCGGCTATTTCTCCAGATCTAATATCCCTCTTCTGACCTCTGTCTTACGTTGGATGACATTGGTTATGTTTCCTTTTCCTTTCCTATACTCCTGGGCTTCCGTGGCCATTCTCCCCTACCCTCTGTGTGACTCCGTGTCTGCTGAGGGGTCTTTTGTCCTCTTCTTCCTCTCCTGGCTTCCACTCCAGCCACCAGCAAACTCCGACACTCCCCATTCTTTTCCTCTAGCCCACAGCCTTCTTTGAGCGTCAGTCCCACATCTCTAACTCCTCTCTGGGACCCTCCATCACAAGTCCCACTTTCATCTCCAGTGCAAAGTGTCCCTACGTGCGAACTCATTGTCTTCTTTCCAAACTGCTTCTCTGTTTCCCCTCTATTGTCAAAAGTCAGTGTTATTTACCAAGTCACCCAAGTAGGAGACAGTAGGGAGTCTCACACTTCATTGAGTCTGAGACACATATCTTATCATCCCCCCACATTTTAATATTTTTGAAATTGGCATGTATCTTCCAATTACTGTTGGCCAGGGGCCAGGCAGCAATTATGAAGTGAGATTCTCTTTTGTTTGTGTTGTTTTTAGAGATGGGGGATCACTGTGTTGCCCAGGCAGTGGGCTAGTCAAAGGCAGCACCAGGGTGCACTGCAGCCTCAAACTCCCGGGCTCCAGAGATTCTCTTTCCTTCTCCTCCTGAGTAGCCGGGTGGCACGAGCCATAATGCCCACCTTTCGCTATCTGAATATTCACAAACTTGATCATTGTTGATCATTGTATAGATTTCTTAATTCAATTTTGCATTGTAGGAACTACACTATGAGCCTTTCTTTGCTTGTCAACCTTTTGACTCATTTTTGGAGGTAATTTTGGATGCTCTGAGGAACATTTATTGAGTTTAATTGCTATTTAAAATGCCTTATATCACTTGGCATTGAAATGGACATTGTGTATGAGAAAAGGCATGGCAGTAGAGCAGTGGACACCCACTAGATACCATGCAAACACACATTGTGGAAGGAATGGCCAAATTCCACGTTTTCTTGCAAAGTGACCATTGAAAACTTCCACTGACCTAAGGAAGGAGAACACCGATGAGTAGGTTGCCTTCCCGGGGCAGTGTGAGGCAGGGGTGACCTTCACACGTGGGCAGTAGCAGTGGAGGCAGTGGAAATTGCCAATGTTTTTCTGTTTTTTTTTTGGCTGGGGCTGGGTTTGAACCCACCACCTCAGGCATATGGGACCGGCCCCCTACTCCTTGAGCCACAGGCACCGCCCTGTTTTTCTGTTTTTTACTTTGTGGAAAAAAGAAGCAAGAGTGTATTTTACAGTTAGTGGAGTCTTAGGTGGAGTGAAATGTAATTCTAGATGCTTCCTGTTCCACCTCCAACCAGCTACCAAATCTTGCAATGGCAACCACCTTGGCAGCTTCTGAATCCAACCACCCTTCCTCTCTGCACTCGGCTGCCTCATCTCAGGCCTTCGCTATGTCCCCATCCAGACTGTCTCCTGGCCCCTAGCCTTGTCCCCTCTGATCTTCCACTCCACGGTGCTGCTGGAGACATTTTGACTAATGTGCAAATCCATTCATTCTTTAGCTTCCCGTTGCCTGCAGGCTGAAGCCTTACTCCTTCCTGTTGGCCACACAGAGTCCTACCATCTTCTCCAGCAGATCTTCTCCCTATGTCCAGCCCCTGCCCACTTTTCTCCAACCATATTCTGCTGATATGTCGGACTATGGTGTGGACCCTGGAGTGACCCTTCTCTTCCTATGTGCTCCCCACTTGCAAACTCCTACTCATCCTCTGAGTCCTATGCTAAGGGTCACCTCTCCTCTGAAGCCCTCCTTGATTTCCTTCTACCACCACTGTTCACCAGGTAGAGGTGGCCACTCCCTCCTGTTCCATCTCACCATGTCCTTCCCCAGATTTCTAAATGTTCCACATGAGAAAAAAGTTAAGTACGGTTTGGTACAGCCATTCAACAGAATAATGTGTAGTCATTGAAATGGATGTTTATGAAGAGTTTTAAATGACATGGGAAGATGATTAGTGAAAAATCTGGATACAAGTCACATACACATCTTGATATCAACTAAAACGTATATGTATAGAAAAAAGACTATAGGAAAACACATAAAAATTTAATAGTGATTTTCTCTGGGTAATGGGATTATGGATGATGTTTGTTCTTTTATGAATCTAATTTTTAACTGGGTAGTGATTACTTTAATAATTTAGAAAAAGTATTAAAAACTCTTGTACTTTAATTAGAAAAACTAAATAAAGCTGTAAAGCAAATTTATTATTCATTTCTGAGGCTGTGTCTTCATCTTGCTCTTTCTCCTGTGACAGGTTTTATGGACGGAAAATGGTGACTATCTTGATGGCGAATGCAAAGTTCGATGCATTTCTAAAGCAGTCCCTCCCATCACATGACTTGCGGAAGGTCATGGCGGCCATTAAGCAGCGGGTGAGTTGTGGGCATGAGCGGGTCACAGACTTGTGGGAAGGAGATCAGGTCTGAACCCCGCAGCCCTTGAGTGGGTCAAGGCATGGGAGTGGATTCTAGAGGCTTTAGTTTCATCCACTACTCCTGACAGGTGGGATAAATGTTATTTCTGCCCCTTGTGCTGACACTTGGTTCTTCCCCTCACTGCCTGTGTTCCTTGATCCTCCCTGGGTCGTCCCACCTTCATCCATTAAACAGGGATCTTGAATTCTGCCCTGCCTAACTTTAGGGCTCTGGAAGGCCCAGCTGTGACTTCCAAAGCTTTCCAGGTGGGAGGACTTATAGCTCTTGTTATGTCTACACTAGGAGGTCTGGCCATTCCGTAGAGGGCCATTCCTTTTGATTCATGTCGTGTCTGTATTTTTCAAGGGAATCGAAGATAATGATGAACTTTCATCTGCCAAAGGCCACAAGGTGTCTCGGAGTCTGGTGTGTGAGAATGGGCTGCCCATCAAGGAGGGGTATGACTCGTCTCTCTGGCTCCACACCCAAGGCTGCCGGCAGAGAGCAGCTTGCTCACCCATGGCCGGGGTGGACGTGTGGACCCAGGGTACAGCTGAGACCTAGTTGGGACTGCAGTACTAGCAGATGAATTTATAGGATGTGTTCCCCGAGATCTCAGGGAGATTGAATCCTGGCTGGGAGCCTTTGGCAGTAGAAGTTGGTTACTGTGGGTCTTGGCTAAGTGGGTACAATCCCACTAGCACCCTGATGCGTTTGGGTCGGGCTGTCTGTGTGAGCTCAGTGTTTCTCCACTTGCTTAGCCTCCACAGTGGCCAGCCTGGGACTAGTTGAGAGGCAGAACTAGAATGCAGGCAGGTGAGAAGGTATGGACTGAGAGGTGGAGGGGCTGGGAGCAGTTAGAAACCAAGCAGGAACCCAACGGTCACTCCTATGCATGGAACTTAAGCCCTTCTGCAGTGTCCTGGGTGGATCACATCTTGAACTCCTCAGTGGGGCATCAGAGAAGCCCCCAGGCCAGCTCCTCGGGGTAACTTCCTGTACTTTGTCCCAGTCTTCCTCTGCAGCCAGACCCAAGAGCAGCTCAGGGCCCTTCCCTCCGAGTCTTCCTTCCCTACTCTGTGGACCGCACCTAGAATGTGACTATTGACTTTGTACAATTCAGCTCACCCGTCTCCTCCCCGCCGCTCCCTCTGCCTCCCTGTGCTCCATGTGCCCAGGGTGGATACACCCTGTCATCCCAGCTGACTCCTCTGTCTGCCATTGGTCTGGGAGCTCAGCACCCAGCACAGCTCTTGGTTGTCAGTAGGCAAGCGTGGAGTATGATACTGGGCTCTGCTGGGTGGGACCTCAGTGTCAGGCGTGAGCTCAGCCTCCCAGGCTTTCAGCAGAGGGTGGGAGATTGGAGCTCTGCAGGGAGCTGCTTCATGCTGGCTGGAACAGACCAGAGCACTATGACTGGTGTGTGATCCCAACATGAGACAACGGGGTTCCTTGCATCTCCCCAGTTGCTGGAGGAATGTGAGCAGAGCCTGGCCAGGCAGGGCTCAGGATACAGCAGCCAGGAGAAGGTTGGCCATCCTGACCTCTGAGCTCTTTCCTGGCTCTGGGCTTAAAGGCACACCAGTCATCCTTTCAGGACACCTACCCCTCTCCTACTTCCCTCCTGCTCTTCAATATCTTCTGAAAAGAGAGAGAGAGGAAAAAAAGAAAAGGCAGAAAGAGAGCCCTGCCCCGACAAGAGGATAGGGCCCTACAGAACTATATTGTTGTTCCTTAAGGAAAAGAGAATTCCAGAGTTCTCAAGGCCGGTGTCCCCAGGAGCAGGTGGAGGAGAAGCTGGGGTAACTAAGCTGCAGGTGACACTCTTATCTCTGCTCCGCCTGTGTGTGGGAGGGAGCGTGGGACTGAGGTGTGTTCATCTCCACCTAGGCTCAGCTCCAATGGCTCCCGGCTGCTGGGGCTGCGGGCCTCCCTGCGAGGCGCTGGAGAGATGGGGGAGCAGCTTCGAGAGCTGACTCGGCTGCTGGAGGCCAAGGACTGCAGGTCCCGGATGGAGGGCGTGGCACGGCTCCTGCAGCACTGCAAAGCCAAGCCCCAGCTCATCAGCTCCCACCTGGTGCAGGTGCGTGCTGCCTGCCCCGCTCTCCCACCTGTCTCTGTCCTGTGGCGCAACTTCAATGCGGAAACTCTGAGCAGGGTTGGGCTTTGTGTCAGACCTCTTAGGGCAGTGGTTCTCAGCCTTCCTAATGCCACGACCCTTTAATACAGTTCCTCATGTTGTGGTGATTCCCAAGTACAAAATTATTATAAAACTGTGATTTTGCTACTGTTATGAATTGTAACGTAAATTTCTGATATGCAGGGTATATTTTCATTATTACAAAGGGGTTGCAACCTACAGCTTGAGAACTGCTGACTTAGGGTGTAAGGTGCTAGGTGAGAACTTGCTATCCAGTTGCTTTCCTGTGAACATGGAAAGGCTACCTGGAAGTGGCTTTGGGAGTGAGCGCACCTTGGAAGCAATGTTCTAGGCATCTGGGTGTCTGTCATCCTCTAGCAGATTTCTGGTGAGGAGGGGAGGAGGTAGTGGACAGGGTGGCTGAGGCCTGGGTTGCTCTGGCCAGGGAGGTACATAATGTTTGGGGGCAGAGCATGGGTCTGGACAGGGAAGTGGGGCATCATGGCTGGACAGGGGTTAGGAGCAGGCACCGGCCTGTCCCTGCTGAGTGCCAGATAGATGCTTGATGACTCCTGCAGCGAGATTGCTGACAGTCAGACACAAGCAGAGCAGACACAGCCTCCGAGTCTGTGTTTCCATCCAAGCTTCTCACTAGCCATGTGATCTCAGGCAAACGATTTTACCTTGCGGAGCCGCTACGGTTGTCGCTTATGGGAAAGCAGGGATGACAGCATATGCTTCATGGTTGTGGAGCTCCTTCAGTGAAAGTGAGAGGGCAGGCGCCTGACAAGGCACTCAGGTGCTGGCACAAACTGAGCGCTCAATACATGTTAGTTCTTCCCATCTTGCCCACCCCGCTTGGAGGAGGTGAACGCCCCTTTGTTGGGTGTGCTCTGACGTAGGTCTGGGAAGCAGGAGGAGTCCCTGCTGGAGCAGGTGACTGGGTGAGCTCCAAGGCATCTGAGTTGCCAGCCCCCTGCCCAGCTGGCCTCCACGGGCTCCTGGTTTCTCTTCCCTCAATAGGTCTTTGATGCTTTCACCCCGAGGCTTCAGGACTCCAACAAGAAAGTGAACCAGTGGGCACTGGAGGCCTTCGCCAAGATGATCCCCCTCCTCAAAGAGGGCTTGCAGCCCCTGCTGCTCTCCATCATCATTGCTGTTGCAGACAACCTCAACTCCAAGAACTCAGGGATTCGCGCTGCTGCTGTGACCACACTGGATGTGATGATCGAGAGCCTGGGTGAGCTTCCCGCCTCAGCTCCCCAGGGCTCTGGTGGGCAGGCGGCTCCCTGGCCACTGTGTCCCCCTTCCTGCCTGGGAAAACTGCTCCAGTAGATAAGGCCTTGGTGGGTTCTCAGGCCAAGTGTTTCCCCAGAGGCTGTGTGGGGCAGAGGTGGGGCCAGGGCTTCTGAGGCATTTGGGTGGCAGCCTTTTCCATGCCACATGCACCATGCATCTAACTAGTTTGAAGTGGAGGTGACGTGGAGATGTTCTAGTCTAGCCTCCTCCTGGACACACAGGGGAATGACGACCCAGGGTCCCCTAGCACCGCAGCAGGAGTCAGGCGTGCAGGAGAAGGCTTAAGTTGGGCCTTAGGGGAGGGTGGATTGGAGGGGAGGAAAGAAGGAAGAAAGGAGGTGACATCAGGGAAGGCGAGAGGGTCTCTGTTCTCGGGTACTCTGCAGTATCACATCTTGCTTCTTGAACTTTCAGTGGAAGTTTTGGTGCATCTACTTCTGTTCTCCTGTTCCTTTCGTAGATGATGGAAGGTGGTGTTTGGTGTATTCAGAGTGCAGACTGAAGTGCAAGCCCCAGACTTGCAAGGTAGTGTGTGTGTTGCAAGGTAGTGCAGGAAGGAACAGGTGCAGGCCAGTAGAAAGATGTGTTTTCATGAACAAGTCTTACCTTAATGTCAGGAAGCTTATGGTCTGAAAACTGTGCTTGCCTGTCACTGTATGTCCCCGTGAGCACAGAGCAAGGTCTTATCTTTAGCATCTGAAGACCATCGTGGTGAGGCTGGAAACACCTCCCGGCACACTCACCCCCATGTTCTGGTCTGTGCCTAGCTCCCTAGGGCTGGGACAGCAGCTGTGTCCTTGGTTGGAGCCTCTCAGAGACATTTCAGTTACAAATCAAAGGCCTGGTCAGGCTCTTCTCTGCCTCCTGAGTTCATAAATATTGTCAATTTTCACTCTTCATCTTAGAAGGAATTTATGATTTGCTGAGTTTGTTGCTGTAGAACAAACAATATAAATCCAGCTCTAAATTACGGCTGTTCTCAGCACTGCTCTGGGTAAGTGAGATTGCTGTTGCCAATAACCAAGGCTCTTGGTAAATCACCGCAGACCCTGGATTTATTGGGAAAACCTGCACCAGGCAAACTAGGCTTTAGCTGTTTGAAGAGGATTAGCACCCCCGTTCGGGAGAGGAATTTTTTAACTCTTCCCTCTCCAGCTGTGTTAGTTTCCATTTTTCCACTGGCCTTGCCTCCTAAGGCTTGGTGGAGCTCTGGGGCTTTTGACAAGAGAATCCAGTGTCTCACAGTGTCACAAGACTCAGTTCCCCTTTATTTGGGGCCCTGCTGTAACCACGTGGTCTGGGCTTCCTGGAAGGGGACCCTGGGATGGCCTGATTTTGTGGTCTAAACTTACCTTGAGGCAGGCTGCAGCTTCCAGGAAGACTCCTAGAGTTCTGTCTTCTGGGACAGGGTCTCCTTGGATATGGCTGATGATGGCCAGAGGCTTCAGTGCAGGGGAATAGAGGCAGGTGATGGGGGACTATCTTCCTCTCTAATCTCTAGGTCAGTGCTCTGGCTGGAATGAACGGAGCCCAGTAAATCTGTGGAGCCCAAGGGTGAGATTCATTGTTTTGGTTCCAGATACTTCTGAGCAGGTGAGGCAGTGGGCACTCTGGGCCACACTCTCTCTGCCCAGCCAGCAGCACTGGTAGCTATGAAGTGACAAACTGATTTCCACATCTGTGTAGGCCAAAGCCTGAGGTATTTACAAGGATTCATATTGCCAGGGAATAGCCAGGGTAGAATCTTGCTCTCTCTGGAAATGGGCCTCTTGTGCCTGTTACGGTCTGAGCCTGGGTGGGTGGGACAGGAGAGAAGGGGCACATGTCTTCCCAAACCACCCAGGCAGCACCTGGTGGTTCTAGTGGTTTCTTGGGGGACCCATAACCTTCAGGGCTCTCCTGGAAGTGGCTAGGATTGGATTGGATCCAATTTCTTTGATGGGAGGTGTTTTCTCCCAGGCTTGCTTCTTCATGCCCCACAAAGGATTCTGGGCTCTGGGGTGAGGTGAGCTGCTGAATGCTGTGGAAGTATCCGCTATGGGTCTGTTGCATTTGTTTCCAGCTGAATGTAGGAGCAAAAAGGTTTAAGAATGTCAGGCGAGGCCATCTTCTGTCACAAAGTCAGACCACACAGCAGAATAGGAGGCTGGCCTTCCTGGGCAAGCTCTTCAGATCCCCCTGGGTCTGGAATTCAGTGGTAAGGAAGACTCATCGCTGAGATCATCCCTTCTGGCTCTCTGGTCTTGGCAGGGTGGGTGGGATTGAATGATTTGTGGGTTGACAGAGCAGGCGGGGATTTTTGCTCATGATCCCTTCTTGGGGGTGGTGATGAAGGGTACATGTTGGCAGCTTGCTCCTTGACCTCTGCCATTTGTCACTGTCTGCCTTGGGACCTTTCTGGAGTTGAGGCATGAGTGGTATTCCTCTACTCAGCTCCAAGACCTTCTGATTTTACTCCAGGGATCAAGGAAGGTCCTGAGAAGGTTGCCTTTGGGTTAGTTACAGAAGAAACTTCACTAATTAAAACATTAGGCTGCTGACAGCTCAGCTCATCACCTCTCCATCAGATCTCCATGCTTAGACTTCTTGGTGCCAAAAAGATCTCTCTTAATTTAGCCCAGTCCCTGGCCGGTACTGTGGAAAGTAGATAAGCTTGGAATGGAGGTGGCTTCAGATCAACTCTTGCTATTTTGCTTTCTGACTTTAAAACTTACCACCTTACATAAATCATGTGACCAACGTTATATTGTTAATGGAACTTAAAACTCACCTGCGATGTCCCTCCAATATACTTACGGCTTAAAAATACCTCTTACCTTCTATTTCTTGTCTGCATGGGTACATATTTTCCTCTTTTAACCAGGAGTCCCTGGTTAAAAATCACAATGTAAATGCGATTTTGGTTTTTCTTCTTTCATTTAGCATTACCCAGTTTCCCATGCTGGGTATATAGTCTTTCTAGTTAACTTAAAAAGATAAAGTTCACTTCCACCACTGTAAAAGTCATACTTATTATTGAGAAAATGGGAAATACAAAGCATTTGAAAGGAAAAAATGAAAAATACAGTGCCACTCCTGAAAGAAAACAATATTAACATTTGGCATTTTTCATTTTAGTTTTTTTCTGTGCATATTTGTGTGCAGAGTTGTGATCAGTTATACATTTGAATTTGCATCCTGCTTTTAAAAAATCAGAGCGTGAGCATCTGATTTATCAGCTGTATCAGCATCTGATTTAATCAGATTTACATCTGATTATACACTTGACTCACTTTAACAGCTCCACGATGTGGCTTCACCTACACTGTAGCTTGTGTTTCTGTGGGTCATTCCCAGTTTTTTTCCTGAGATGACCAGGCCTGGTGTTGACAGCCACATGAACTTGGCTGCGTAGTGTATCATAGCTTCCTGAGCCTTGCAGTTATTCCTGGGAGTCCAGTTTGATGCCAATGTCTTTGCTTCCATTGTCCACAATGGCATGTGTTTTAAATTCTTTTTTTGAGGCAGTTTCACTCAGTTGCTCTGGGTAGAGTGCCATGGTATCATAGTTCACAGCAACCTCAAACTCCTGGGCTCAAGCAATCCTCTTGCCTAGTTTCCCTAGTAGCTAGGACTATGGGTCTATGCTATTATGCTTGTTAGTTTCTCTCTCTCTCTCTCTTTTATTTTTTTTTTTGCAGTTTTTGGCCTGGGCTGGGTTTGAACCTGCACCTACGGTATATGGGGCCAGCACCTTACTCCTTTGAGCCATAGGCACCGCCCTCTTTTTTTTTTTTTAGTAGAGATGGGATCTCACTCTTGCTCAGACTGATCCTGAACTCCTGAGCTCAAGCAATCCACCCGCCTCCCAGAGTGTTGGATTACATGCATGAGCCACTACATCCAGCCTGTTTTATACTTTCTTAAAAGCTCATCTCTGGTTTCCTCATAGCCTGAGGATGATGTGGCCTGGTGGCCTTAAGACTTGATCAAATGGGACAGGTGCAAGGCCCATTGGATGGGGTCTACCCCATTGTAGAGAGGGTAGCCAGAGCCCAGGGTATCCTGGGCCTGTAGCTGGTGGCTGTTGGCTGTAGCTGGTGGCCTGTAGCTGGTGGCTGTTTCCTCTCCATGGCAGGGCCAGTCTTGCTTCCTTGTGATGTAGAAGAGGAGCCTGTGTTAGTGTGGGCTAAGGGAGCGCAGATTTCCAGCTTTCAAAAGTTAGATTCTAGCCTCTTCATTGGTCTTTCCACCATGAAGGTTGCTGGGTTTTTAGAGCATTTTAGGGTAGTAATGGTGATAGTAACAATAATAACTGATGCTTACATAGTACTTATGCACTCTAGACACTGCCTGTGTTAGCTCACTTAATCCTCCTATGTCAGCAACTCTGTGAGAAGATATTAGTATCATTCTTATTTTGTAGATGGGTAAACTGAGGTATAGAGTAAAGAAGTGGCTCGTCCAGTGTTCTATAGTAAAATGTGGAAGAGCCAGAATTCAACCCCAGGTGATCTGCACCCAGAGCTTCCATCCCGTAACCACTCTGCTTTAGTGTCTCTCATTGAACCTAGGTGTGACCCGAAAGGTGAGCTTTCCCTGTAAATCAAGGGAAAGACAGGCCACCTGCTTGGGCATAGTGCTCTGGGGTTTAATACCAGCTCAGACAAACTGTGTTTCTATTTTGTTATTGCCCTGTGCTCCACAGCATCTGTGCAGTACCCGTTGTGTATTGTGCACAGTGGGACCTTTGTCCGGCCCAGGAGTCTTGGGTCTCCATCTTCCAGTAGTCCACAAGTTCACTTTCTGGCTCTGGGCAACCATATCAGGCTCCCCTAGAGCCTAGGAGTGGGGAGCCCCAGCTGCATAAAGAAAATGTCTGAGACTGAGCATTGTGGGAGGTCACCAAGGAGGGAGAAGTCCTTGCCGTCAAATGGGAGCTCCTGGCAAATGATGGTAGGACAAATAGAAACACCTGGAAACACTAATGCAGGGGCTGTGGATATGACAACCTATTCTTACACAGTTACAATTTGACCATGACACACCGGGACCACGTCTTGCTAACTTCATGATTCTAAAAGCTGGCTTCACTTTTATCTCTGAGGACAAATTTTTGTAAAGACTCTTGCCTTGTGAATGGAGCTTTTGCAAACACCAGAGACGCATGTGTGTACATTGCCTCCTCCGTGTCCCTCCCAGGTCTTGGAGGGAAGCAGAAAATCGCTCTTAGCTCAATTTGTTACCTGATGAGAAAAATGAAGCACTGAGTGCACATTGATGGAGATGCTGAGGTGCTGAAGGAACTTGAGAAAACGTGGGTCTGGAATGACTTCCACAGGCTCTAAACTCTGTCCCCTGCAAAGAGAAGTCTGGCCTTGAGATTGTCAGCCCCGGGGCCCAGGACGCCTTGCTGGGGCAGCTGTGGTAATGACCGCGCAGGCCTTCTACTCTCACCTCCCTGACAGGTGCAGGCAAGGCCCACAGCCACATCCTGAAACATGCATTTTGTTATTTGCCCCACCTCCCATTCAATCAAGCTGTGACTGCTGTGGCTGCAAAATGCTGGGAGCAGGTTCTGTTGGCGGCCCCTCCTACAGAGAGGCCGGAGGGCCTTTTCACCCTGACACCCCCCCACCCCCTTTGCTTGTGATTTCACCACTAGTGGCTCCTCTCTGCAATAAACACTAGTACCTTTTTGGTTCTTTTAAAGACACAGATGGGGTGGTACTCAAACCCCAGGTGCTTCTCTCTGGGAGCTGGCTGGGGAGCTTGAAAGCTGCGCCCCCAGGCTGGGTGTGGCCAGAGGGCTGGTGGAGCTTGGTGGTGGTGGTTTTGGGGTGTGGGGACAATTTAAAAAATAGTTTAAAAAAATCACTCTTTTCCCCAAACCTCTGAAGGGAACTGGGGTACAAGGAGGATATGTCCATGCTGGGCCTCGGGCTCAGGCTACCTGGACTTTACCAGCAAGGGGAAAATCAGACCCCGGTGGTGGTGAGTCGATATATATAGATGACTAAGAGCTAAAATGTGCTTCTTCAACTCCCAAATTCCCTCCCTCTGGCCCTACCAGAGCCAGCCAGGTGCTTCTACACCCAATGGGATGACCAGGCATCTAGGTTTCTGGCACGTGGGACTGCCAGGGTTACAGTGGGGAAGCCCTGGGCAGACCCAGGCAGTTGGTCACTCTGGCTCCAGACCCCAAGTTCTTGGTTAAGAGAGCACAGTGCTGCCCACCCTGCATCAGAGAAGCCTCACTAGGGAGACGGGGACTGTGTCATTTAGTTCCTAGCTCCACGCCTATTACATAGAGGATGCTGGAAAGTGTTCAGGGTGGAAATAAACCACCCCCTGGCTATGGGTACACCCTACTGGTATCCTACTGGTTAGAACACAAGTGCAGGCTTTGAGGAGAGCTGTAATTTCTGAGTTTTGACGCAACCCTTTACTGATTATTGTGTAACCATGGCTATGTGCCTCAGTTTCCCCCCAAATAATTGATAAATCCATCTATATCATCCACCTATCTCTCTTTCCACCTATCTAATCTCATGGAAATTTCGAGAGGCACAGACAGTAGGAACCTGATCTGTGGGAGGACGTGAGCCCTGTCCGGGAGGCAGTTTAACTATATTTCATTCTGAAATGGTTTGTTTACTTTTCCCCAAATACCCCACATACCTTCCCTTCTTAAGTGGCCCCATTGTGACCTGGAAAATTAATTCAGCTTCCCGAGGGCCTTTTTCCAGGCAGGTGTTGTGGGCCTGTGGCCCTGTGAACTGATGTGTGCCTGCTTTGCCTGGAGAGTCACAGCCACTGACATTCTTCGTCTCTTTCAGACAACCTCTGCCTCCTCCAAGTGTTTGCTGGACGGGTGCGTTTCCTGAGTGGCCGTGCAGTGCTGGACATCACAGAACGCTTGTCAGGTGAGCCCCGTCCCACCCCTTCCCTGGGGGTCGCTGTTGTCTCCTAGTCTATGTTTGAACCATCCACTCACTTATCTGAAATAATCCTCTCAGATCATTTTAAAATGTCGATAATCTGAATTTTTTAAAAGTGGGAAAACAATGTTTGCTTTTGATCAAAATGAAGCAGGTTTATACAGAACCAAAATAGTTCTAAAGAAAATATTACAGGTGGAATATCCTTAGTTTGAAACTCTGAAATGGTCCAAAATTTGCAACTTTTTGAGAGTCAACATGATGTTTAAAGAAAACTCTTATTGGAGTATTTTGGATTTTTGGAGTAGGGATGCTGAACCAGTAAGTATAATGTAAAAATGTATTCCAAAATCTGAAAAAAACAGAAATCTGAAATACCTCTGGTCCCAGGCATTTCAGAGAAGGGAAACTCAAGCTGCATGTATTTCTTCCCTTACAAACAGGCCTTCTTCTATCTTATGGGGAACCTTTGTGTGAATCAGAAAAGGCCTCCCCTTCCAGATAGCACCTGCCTAATGGGTGCATGTCTTGGTCAGATGACAACACTGTCATGAGAATTAGAAAAACTTGCCCCTACTTTGGCAAGTGCAGCTTGGCACGCAGAGCACCAGCTGGATTTCAACCCCATTTGACCCTTGACTGGCGCTGGGACTATATTACAGGGAGACGGGGACTTGGCCGGAGCCTGCTCTGCCTTGTTCAAGCCTAGGTGGCTCTAATCCCCCTTCTGCTCTGAGTTGCAGTATACGCCTGAGTGATTTCTGTTTTTCCTATTCCTTATGATTTTTTTTTTCCAGATTAATGTAGAGGTACAAAAAGATTCCACAGTTTGCATTTGTAAGGTTAAAGTCCGATTTGCAGGTATGGCTGAACCTGTTCCAGTGGCCCTTGGGGTGGTAACATGACAAGGCTTGGGGTTGACAGACCCACTGCCACCCACCAGCTCTGACCTTGGGAACGTCTCTTACATTAGTTTTATTGTCCTTTTCCCTTACCCAAAGCCTCCTCCGCCATCTTGGGCAGGTCCCATCCAGGGCAGAGGCAGGAGGACTCCGTTCACTAGACTCTCCAGGGTCCCCTTACAATGCTGGAGGGTCATGTAACAGCTCCTGCGCCGTCTTCCAGGTCGTGTCCAGGGCCCCTGGAGTGGCTCCCACGCTGCCACTGCCTCTCCCCGTGTGCCCCTTCCTCCCACCCCACTTGCATGCCCCAGATTGTTTGATCCTCTTGACAAGCTCCAGGAGGGTGTAGATTCCATGGTTGTCCCTTTGGAGAGATAAGGAAAATGGAGCTCAGAAAGGGAGGCACCCAAGGTCCTTGGTGAGGAATCCAGATGTGTTGCCAGAGCCTGGCTTTGTGTCCCCACAGCCCTGGGCTGCGCTGCCTCTCCCTCAGTGGCCTGCCTTTGCCTCCTGTGTGCCAGTGTGCTCCCTCGGCACCATGGCCAGCCTCCTGCCTCCTCACCCTGGCCTACCACACGTGGCTGCCCTGCCTGGAAAGCCTCCTCCCTCCTTTCCCTACCTGAAGGATGCCCGCTTGGTACAGGAATCCCCTCCTGATTTCCTTCTCCCGATGTGTTCCTCAGGAGTCCACCTGCCTGGTGTCACCAGTCTGTTGTCCCACCACTAGGGAACAGCAGACTTGAAGGGGTGCTCAGCACGTGCCGCCTGACTGGGGAACTCAGTACCAGCTGCTCTTTCAGCAACTCTCTTGCTCCTGGCCTCGTCTCTGAGCCTTGGTTCCATTGCCCCAGTGTCCCCAAAGTGGCCACTTACCTCCTGTTCAGGTGCCGGGGCTTTTCTGAGCAGGAAAGTGAGGCAGAGTTGGCTGCAGGTAACTGAGATTATCCTGGAGTCTAGACAAGGAACATCAGCATCTCTACGTAAAAACCCTTGTCTGTCCTTACCGGGATAACTCATGGGGCCCAGAGGCGGGCGAGTATCCTCACTTCAGATCATCCACTGACTGTGATCTTTTCTCATCTGTTTCCACGAAACCTCAAAGCTAGAGTTTCTCTATTGCTCTTCTGTTAACTCAGTGTCAACCAGAAACAGAAGAAACTTTTTATTGATATAGGCATGGACTAATAACAGCACAGCTTAATAGGAGTAAATCTTCTGCTAATTACTTCAGCTGCCTCCTAAGCCCAAGTTTAATGGTGTCTGCTCACTCATGCTGACTCATACGCAGAAGGGCCTCTGCAGCCTCTGCCAGTGTGAGAGATCCACTCCTGCTGGCCAGCTGACCACTGAAGCCTTGCACCTGGGCACCTGGTTCTGAGACAGCCTGAGATCTGTTAACCAGGAGGATATGAGCAGGAAGGTGGTGTGGGCTGTGAACTGAGCCAGGGTAGGGAATCGCTGCTCTTCCTGGAGCACAGACACACCTTGCTGCTTCGTAGGGGGAGTTCAGGGAGCAGGAGTGGGTAAGAGGTGGCAGGGTGGAGAAGGCATCTCTGTTAGGGGCAGGTGAACCCCTTCAGCCTTTGGTGGGGGCAGGGTGTGCACACCTGGGCCTGGTTCTTGGGCGTCCTCACCTTCACCTTCACCTTCTTTTATTGTTCATCCATGCTACCTTTCCTTGCACTCACCTTCTTTTTAGACTTTTTTTTTTGCAGTTTTGGCCGGGGCTGTGTTTGAAGCCGCCACCTCTGGTATATGGGGTCAGTGCCCTACTCCTTTGAGCCACAGGTGCCGGCCCACTTTTTCTCTTTTAATGAAGACAGAGTGTCACACTGTTGCCTGGGCTAGAGTGCTATGGTGTCAGCCTATGTCACTGCAACCTCAAACTCCTAGGTTCAAGTGATCCTCCTGCCCCAGCCTCTCAAGTAGCTGGGACTACAGGAACCTGCCATAAAGCCCAGCTAAGTTTTTTCTTCCTGTCTTAGTGGGGCAGGGTCTTGCTCTTGTTCAGACTGGTCTCAAACTCCTGAGTTCAAAGGATTTGCCGGCCTTGCCTCCCAGAGTGCTAGGATTATAGGTGTGAGCCACCACACCCAGCCTCTAATTTTTTTTTGTTGCTGTTGTTAACATACACATAAAATTTATCACCTCAACCATTTTAGAGCATACGTTCAGTGGCATTAAGTACATATAGGGCAAAAGGCAAAACAACTACTCCTCTCCGCAGTTATCTTCATCTTGCAAAACCGAAACTATGTCCTCATTAAGCGCTGACTCCCCAGTTCTCCTCCCTCAGCCCCAGGCAGCCACCATTCTACTTCCTGTGGTTGCGATTGTGGCTACTGTAGCCAGCTCATGTCAGTGGATCATAACACCAGGAAGTTCTGAGCCTTGGGCCCAGCCCATGGAACCTTCCAGTATCTGTGCTCTGTAAAGCAGTACAGCACTGCTCTCAGCCTGTCTGTCTTCACCAGCACTTATCCTTTGGCAGGAGGACAGGCGGATTGTGCAGATTGCAAAGCAAGCATTGTTAGTGCTAATGCACTCAGGGTAATGTGGCTGCAGCTGGAAGACTGAGCAGACCCTCTACAGTGACCGGGGATGGCCCTTGATGTGGGTTTGGTGTTGCCTGCAGCCCTGGTATTTACTCTGGTAATAAAGGGGGGCTGGCATGTTCAGCTGGCTTCTGAGTTTTCTTGGGCTTAGGGAGGCCTGGGAGCCTTGGGGAATCAGATTATGGGGGTTCATCCCTGGAATACAGAATCTGCAGAGCTTGGTGGTTCACAAACACGTTCACACCCCTGGGGGATTGCTGCTGCTCTTATCCTGAGGCTTGGCACCCAGGCGCCGCGGATACCATGCTGGCCTCACCCCTGCCAGCTGTCTTATCTGCCAGAACACCTTACTCCAGATGGTCTTCCTGTCTCTCCCGGGTGCGGTTTGCCTCCGTTGCTGTGATTTTGGACTTTCCCAGTGGTGATGTGGATTAATGCGATGCTGATGCTGGCTACTGTTTGTCACTTTACATATGTTTGTTATCACATCTCTAAGTCCCTTGAGAGCCTAGTTCAGGGTTTTCATCCTTGCTTTTTGGATTTGGAAGAGGCTCAGAAAAGTTGGTGCCTCTCTCAGCTAGTAGACAGCACAGGCAGGATAGAAACAGGGTGTCTGCCTCTCCCCTCCCCTGGCTGTAGGAACCTGTGTGCCTGTCCCGACCCTGAGTACTTCTGCCTTTGTGTAGCCCTTCTTCCGTAAAACATCTGGAAAAATATATTTTATAGCTGGTTGGTGTAAATACGCATATAAACCAGCTAGATTTATCCACACATATATTTCCTATTGATGTTAAAATAAAGTTTTTTTTTTTTTTTTTTTTGAGACAGAGTCTCATTTTGTCACCCTTGGTAGAGTGCTGTGGCATCCGCTTACCTTATAGCAATCTCAAACTCTTGGGCTGAAGGGATCCTCCTGCCTCAGCCTCCCAAGTTGCTGGGACAATAGGCACCCACCCATACTTGGCTGGTTTTTCTATTTTTGGTAGAGATGGGATCTCGCTCTTGCTCGGGCTGGTCTCAAACTCCTCAGCTCAAGCAATCCTCCTGCCATGGTCTTCCAGAGTGCTAGGATTACAGGCATGAGCCAATGCCCCGCTACTACTGATGTTAAAATAAATTAAAACATTTTCATGGGCCTCTATATGTGTCACAATCCTTAGGGACCATGCCTAGGGGGAAAGTCAGCTCTGCTGGGCTGCCTGCCCTTTTGGGGGACAGAGTTGGTGTCCCGAAGAGGGTGGGAGGAGAGGGAGAGGGCGCCTGGCACAAGTGACTCTCCCTCTTTTCTGCCCAACAGTGCTGGTGGCCTCGGTTTACCCCCAGAAGCCTCAGGTGGTGGAGCGGCACATCCTTCCCGTCCTCTGGTACTTCCTGAACAACAGGCTTGGGAATGGCGTCCTGCCTGGGCACGGCCAGAGCCTCCGCACAATGGTGTGCCGGCTGTCCTGCAGCCTCCAGGAGCAAATGGGCCCCCGCCTGCAGGACTTGGCTGCTGGCCAGCCGGAGCCTGTCCTCAGAACGCTCCGGGAACTCTTAGATGTGGAGTCCTTGGGAGGCAGCCACAAGGCCACCAACAGGGGTGGCCCCTGACAGCAAGAAAACTGGCAGCTCACGCCCCTTTCAGCTGGACTAAAGACACATCCCAAATGGACAGTTATTGTTTTCTTAATTTTGTTTTATTTTTATGATGGGAATCATCTCCTCGTCTCCTTTTCCCCTTAGAGTTCCAGATGTATATAGTATATTTTGCAGTAGCAATAAAAGAGTGACTTATTTTTCTAAAGTTTTATTATCTTGTAAGTTTTTTAACCTAGGAGAATTTTCCAGTAACTAAGTTTGTGACAACACAAAACACGATGGCAGGAAAAGCAGTTGCAGATGATACTGAGATGAAGGTTAAGAAGAAAAAGGGTAGCGCAGACCAGCGTGGCGCAGCCCCTGTGGGCGTGTAGGCCTGGCCTGTGAGCAGCTGCACCAGTCTTCCTGAGATGGGCATTCGTTATTGGCCCGAGTGGAAGTGGGTGTAAAAAACATCTCCAGGGACATCAGGCTTCTGCCATGCAAAAGTTTCAGGGCAGCGTCTGTTGGTCCTATGGGAACCTTCGATGACATCTGCCCCACTTATCAAAAGGCAAAGGTAACCTGACCTTGCATTACCTCCTCTAGAAGTTGGTGTTCTGGCTCATTCTGGAGAGGACTAGAGGATGCTCCTCACCTGAAACTCTGTAAGTGAAAACTGGTAGAGTGTTCAGCGATACCCAGCACTCAGATGTCTCATGGAATCTCTGAGAAGTGGGTGGGCGCAATGCAGGCTGGGACCTGGGGAAGCAGAGATGGCCACTGGTGAGTACCATGGGGTCCTGGCCGTGGGGAGGCTCAGGGGCTCAGGTTATGACCACAGTAGGGGTAGTTCTGTCTTGGATGGGGGCAGTGGCAGGTTACAATGCTGTGACCAGAAAGAATCAGAGCTCAGGTCTTCACCTCAGACACGCAGTGGACTAAGGTGAAGGCTGTAGAGGCAGCCCCAGCCTGAGCCGAGAGGCTGCCACACAGCCACACTCTGGGCAGATCTGACTGGCCAGGACCTGGCCCGAGCCTCCTGCTCCCAGACCCCAGGGGCCCCCTCTCCATTGTTACTTGCCCCAGGTCTAACATCAGTTTCACATCCCAACTCTGAGCATCACCTGGGGAGCCTGGCCCTAGAAGCCCCAGAATCGACTCACTTATGTATCTCCAGACCCTGTGGCTGCCCATGACTCTTCCAGCTCACCTGTGTCACCAGGTGTGACTGGGCTGGCCCCTCTCTGTGCCCTGGGGTGAGGCTGGGTGGGGTGAGAAGTCGTCCAGGGACTTGGGCTTTTCATAGGCAGCTTAAGTGCGACTCTGGGTAATTCCAGTCTGGTGAGAGCCGCTTCTCACCTAACTATGAACCCATTTGGGCTTCTTTGTAGCCACCGGCTGGTCGATTCTGACTGAACCAGGTTTAAGGTCTGCCAGACAAGGAGCTATCCTCAAATGCCCAGGAGCCCAATACTACTTTTAAAGTTTTGCACAATTCAATTAATTGTATTTGTCATCTGAGCAAAGTTTTTTTTTTGTTTGTTTTTTTTTGTTTGTTTAGCTGGGAGAGTTGCGTTTTTTGCTTGTTAAGATCCTAAGATGTATCAGAATATTTCAGGAGTTTTGACAACTGTAGGAGCCCAGAAACACTGAGTCTGGTAGGGATTTTGATGGCAGAAATTAAGCTCAACTGCGCTGAATCATCTCCCAGGCTGGTCCTTACAAACGCGGCTTCCTGTCCCCTGGGTTCTGTACTCAGCTTTGTGGGTAGAGGTGTTGAAAACAAATGGAAACATCGGAAAGCAAAGAAAAGATCTTTGCACTATTCTATTTTCCTTCATTATTTCAGGTTTTAATCTAGTCCCAGGCAACGGAAGACTCTGCTGGCCACACCTCTGGTGCTGCCAGGCTGGGGCTTCGTGGCCCGGGTGCACTCTGGGTGTGCCTCAGTGAAGTTTGGTCTCTAAAGACTTCTTCACATCACTACCTTTAAAGAAAGGGAGGACAGGACATTAGGAACCCAGTCTGGGTCCTTGTTGGGAATACTAGGGCAGCCGGTCAGGGAAAATGAAGATCATACTGAGAGCCAGGCTGGGCAGGGGCTGGGCTGTGGTGCCAGGGACTTGCTCTGGAGGTGGGAGTGCAGCCTCTCTTCAGAGGAGAGACACAGACTAAAGACTTGCCTGAGAACTGAAAAGTTAGGACTCCCTTTTACAGCAAATGGAAGTTTTGAGATTTCAGGAAACGTTTTCGATAGGCCTCGCCTTTTGTCTTGTTTTCTCTTTCTTTTGTTACCTTCCACTTTCTGAAAAAGTAAATATTTCTCCCCTCTCTCTGTGCTTCAGAATCAACTGGTATATTTGAGAAATACAAAAATATTGGGATCTGGAACCCTGCTCCAGGGATTTGGAGTTGATTGATCTGGGGTCAGGCCGGGGGTGGTTGTATTTTCTCTCACCTTCCTCCTGGATAATTCTAATGACCAGCTCAATGGAAAAACCACAGTAAAAAAATTGAGGTGCTGAAAAGTGGCCGTGGCTTTGGCTCTGTGGGCTCCTGATGCCAGCTGACTCCTCTCACAGCCCTGGGGTGTTTTGGGGTTGGAGGCAGAGGCTTGTGGCTTGTCAGCCTCTCTGATCTTCACTCTTCTTATCAATCTGCTGGTGAAGATAGTGAGACTTAATGGGAGTGCTTGATACAGTACCTGGGTGCTGAATCCAGGTCTTGGGTGGGCTGCCCTTGTGGTTGGGAAAGGAGAGAATGTGCTCAGGGCTTGGTGGGGCCTGAGACACCCCACTCCCCACCCCCGTTACCTCACTCCCGTGTTCTGGAGGCTGGGCACCTGCCCCTCCCTGCTCAGGAAGCTGGAGCTGTTCCCGCACGCTGGGGCCTGTTCTCTAGCTCCTTCCCCTTTTTCCTCATCTCATGTGGCCCCCACAGCCACCACTCCCACCAGAGAAGAAAATCTGGAAGGCCTTTTCCCCACCGGGCTGGCTGTCACCTCCCCTCCCCTGTCTGACTCTAGTAGCTGGAGGCAGAGCCATTGTGGGCAGAGCACCTTCTTGCTGAAAGCATTTTCCTGTCTTTCAAACTCAGTTCTGCCATTATGGAAAGAAAGGGGGAGAGGACTAGGATAAGAGATGTCTTCTGTTCTTGAAAGGCAGGGAGGAAGCTGGGGGCCCAGAGAAGGAAGGTGAGAGGAAGAACCCACCTCTCCACTGACTGTCTGCAGGGCCCCAGGCTGTCAGGCTTCTTGAGTCTTTTAAGGAAGACATTGTCCCCTCACTTCCTGATGGGGAAACTGGGCCTCAGAGATGTTTAATGAGCAACCTCAGCCAGCTCACAGGGCTCCCCTGGGAACCTTGTGAAAGTGCGGATGCTGCTCCAGCAGGTCTGGGTGGGGCCTTCGGTCCTGCATTTCCCAGCAGCTCCCAGGTAATGTTGAAGCCATGGGCTCTGCAGGAACCACACTTTGGGGGGTCAGGTCCTACGGGACACAGCTAGAAAGTGGCTGGAGCTTGGATAGGTGCCCAGGTCTGTTTGACTCTGGTGTCTGTTCCACGATGCTTTATGGCTCCAAGACATTTACCTCCCCTTGGGTCAGTCTTGCCCCAGAGTTTTGCCCCCGAGTCTTCAGGGCAGAGAGGGGCTGCTTGCTTGGCTCTGATCATCAGGATAAGCTGTGGACACTTAGCCATGCAACCCCAGGCCCTGGTGGGGATAGGATTTGGGGAACTAAATGAAAACTAAGGCACAGGCTATTCAGAGCTTGCTGAAGCGAGGGAGCTAGCATAATTACTTGCATTTTGGTGGAGACTGAAAGGCAAACAAAGAAATACTAAAGCTTTATATTGGAAAAAAGAAAGCTGCAGGCATGCCCTGGTGGGAGGCTATTGGTTTGGGGAAGCACAAGCATCCAAAGTGTGGACTATGGCCTGCTTGTAACAGCATCCCTCATAGTGCTTGTTAAGTGCAGACGCCTAGTTGTACTCCAGACCTCCTGAATCAGAACCTCAGTCATTCTAACACACCCTGAAGGCTGAGAGCCTTTGGGCCGGTTTCAGGGCTTTCAGCAGTAGTTAGGTTCCCAGGCTAGCTCATACTGGGGAGTCAGCATCCCTAAGCCAGGATTTCCAGAACCTGATTGATGAAAAGAAATGCCTGGGGGCAGGGATGTGTGAGGGAGACAGGGAAAAGTGCTGTGAGCTCTCATATTCTTTGTCTCAGCTGTAAATCTGTCTCTGAAGGGAGGTGCCTGGGAATCTGCAAATTATCCAGTGCAGCTGCTTCCTAAAATGAGGAAATTTGGTGGACACAATGTGTTAACTGCTGCTCCCAGCCAGGCTCCAGGCAGCCTGGGTGGCACACTGTGTGCAAATGTGCTCACTGGAGGGTATTTCTGGGCCAGGGACCACTTGGGGATTCTTGTTTGGTCCTTATCATCACTGGGATTTATTCAGAGAGCGTGACAGGTTGCTGTATGTAGCCTGTCACCTGGTGTTTCCATGAAGAAGGCTATAACATTTGAAGGTTTTGTTTTGTTTTAATCAAGCCTCTATAATTACCTCTCTATGGGTTGACAGCTGTTATTAGCATCACCTTGGATTCTCCTTGAGAATTTTTACATCCACAAAGTGATCCAGCACTTCTGCGGCTGGTGTCAGAAGCCGTTAACTAAATAATAGCTTTAAAAAGTCACCAGGTTTTGTAAACATAACCAATCCTGTCTCCTTCCAAAGGAGGAAAAAAAATAGCTAGATAAATAATTTTCATGAAGGCAATTTGTTTCCAGGGTCTGTATTCCTTTCTGTCTCACCTGCTGGCTTTTACTGCTGTGGGCACTCCTCCCTTCCAGAAGGAGGCTGCATCTGCTCTTGTGCTGGCTCTTCATCTGGAAGCCCACTTTAGGGGTTCACAATGACAAGCAAAGAAGTTTTAGAAAAGACTTTTCTTTTTCTCCTATCTTTGTGTGGAGGGTGGTGGGAGGGATGGGGTGTGGTTGAGGTTCTCAGAGGGGATTATTATTTTTTAAAAATTTTCTTGGATATTCTATTCGAGCTAGTTTGAGGAATGGCTAGAGTGACAGCTGGACTTCAGCTTTATGAAAAATAATTTCTGATTTGTAAATATTAGAGAACATGGAGAATTTCTTCCAAAGAAAGTTGTGATGTCTCCTTTTAGAGGTGCCCCTCTGGAATAATCTAGATCTCGCTTGCAGCTGGTGTCAGGAGGCCGGCTGGCCAGGGCTAGGCAACCTCTTCTGCACTAGTGTGATGCGTCTTTGACATTTTCCATTGTTTAGCCTTATTTTTTATTTTCATTTATGAAAGATATTGAAAAAACACTTGCTTTGCCCATCTCTTAGAATCTTTTCCAAGACTGAGTGAAACAATGCAGGTGATTGTATTTTCAAAGAGCAGAATGTTACATACAAAGAGGGGTGTACTCGTTATTAATTCCAGCCTCCTCCAGTGCTTGGCGGGAGACCCACTGTTCAGCAGGCGTGAGGAGTAATTGCCATTCGTCTCTCTGACTGATGGGCAATCCGTGACTCAACGGGAAAAATGCACAATTCAGAAGCTTAATTTGTCTTTTTTCTTTCTCATTTGGTATATTTGACCTACGTACTTGTGATTGCAAGCACATGTTTGAAAGGCTTTTCACTTTAAAAGACATAGAAACCTTCAAAGAAAGAAGTCAATTCTTGCTGAGTTTGACAGCTCTTTTAAACTTTCTCCAAGGATCAGAGTGCAGCTCTGCACTGAGAGGAAGATGATACAGGCTTCTTCATCAGAATCTGAAAGTGCAGAGGTGGCAGAGAGGACCTTAAAAACCAAAATGGCCAATGGCATTGAGCTTGGTTCCCCAGGATGATGCAAAAAGCTGGCTTAGAAAAGACAGGTTTGCTCACATCTTGCAGGTGGTAGGATAAGTCGGCTGGAGTTACTATCACTGCTTTACAGACCAAGGGCCATTGTCCAGAGAAGCCAGGTCACACAGCCAGGAAATGGAGGTGTCAGGGGACACAGGTTCTGGATCCTTATTTCAGTCATCAGGAACATAACAAACTCTGGCTCTCCAGGGTGAATGACACTTTTCCACATCCCTCCTTTCTTTCTCATCTTCCTCCTCCTCTTCTCCTTTTCTTTTTATTTCTTGCTCCAATTTAGGGCTGTCAGGTTTAGAGCTCTCCCTCCAGCCAGTTTGGCTCAGGCACTGGGCTCCAAGGGTGTTTGCATTACAGTGTCCAGCCCCGGCGACTGGCTCGCTCCTCCTCATCTGCCACAGTGGGAAGCCCGGACTTGGAATTCCTGTGGCCTTCACCACTGGGCAATGGAATGGCTATACCAGCTCGCTGTCCCTGCTGCCTGGGCTTGGTGGCAGCTGGGGCCTCTTACTGTATGACGTTTAGGGACCTATGGCTCAGGAGCCTCCTACCGCCGCCCAATGCAGGGTCCACAGACCATCAGTGAAGTTACTTTCTGAAGTCCATAAGCGTAATCAAGTCAGCAGGGTCCAGGGGCCTCCATAAAATTGAATTAGAGTGCCGAGGGAATGAGTGGTTCGCTCCTCTTCTCCTGCCATGCATCTTTAATTACATTTCATAAAAACGTCTGGCTGGATGGATGGGACTTTATTTAAACTTCAGGTAGGCACAGGGAGTAAACGATAGTGCAGTATAACATGTTCTGTTAATAAAGGCTCAGAACACATTTACTTTATGGCAGTTCAACTGAATCTTTGATGTGGGGCTACTTAAAAATATATTGCCTTTGAAAAGATTTCCTTTGAAAGATGGAGCGAGCGCTTAGCAGCCTGTGAGCCGTCAACCAGATGATCAATTGACAAACATGTCAGCACTTATAATTCACTGTACTGGCTCCCCGGATACATGCAAAACACTGGTTTATTTTAGGAAAAAGAATATAGTTTTCAAAATCTCTTTCATTCATGTTGTAGGGTTTATGAGGTAAGTCTTGTCAGACATAAACTCTCCACAGTGAAAAGAAAAGTCTTTTGGGTAGCCTGCAGGGCCTACCAACATGGACTATTTTAGGTTCTGAACTGGGTGTACGATGTGAGGAAGGAAAATAGATACTGCTTACAGTAAACGAAGGCCCAGGCCGCGGAGGGAGGTTGTATTTTATCTCGAAGATTGTATTTATACTTTGCAAAAAGCTATCACTGTCCTGCCAGAATATTATATCTTCTCTTTTTTCTCCGTGAATTCTTTTTGATATGGAACCAGAAAATTGTGGTTTTCCCCTGGGGCAGAACTGTTTGCTATGTCCATGATGTGTTGGGCTCCGTACCTCCCCCCTGCACAGCTCTGCGGGCCTCGCTGGGTATGAAGGATGAAGGCTGAACCCTCCAGAAAGGAGCTGGCCCAAGTAGGAATATGGTTATGATGCACACTCCTTAAATCGATCTGTAGTGAACTCTTCCTTGACCATTCACCCAGTATTCCTCCTTGCTTCCTAACTGTCTGAAGAGAAAGTGCCAAGTTGCGAGTCCTTGATGAATTGGGTGTATTAGCTCAATAAAACAAAAACATCAACTAAGAGAAACGGTCCTCACTTCTCCCTTGAGCAGAGGAAGTAGATTTGGCTAGACAAGCATAATTCTCAGGTGGGTGGAGTTGGCCTTCCCTTCCTGGTCACCAGCAATGTGCTAAGGCAGAGCCAGAGATGTGGGTTTATAGAAAGACCTGGTCTCTAGGAGGTGTAAAACTGAGCTGATGCCACAAAACTGGTTCATTGTGGTGCATTTGACTTCTTTAGTACAAAGTCTAATTCACATGTAATTTGAGCTAAGTCTGCTGGTGGTTTTGGTAGCCAAAAAACACATCTTTGGCTTACCTGCTCCTGTGCCAACTCAGCACTGCTTCACCTTTGACCTCACCAGCCCCCACTCCCAGCCCCTTGGCCTTGGCAACTCTTCTTCATCTGCCCCAGTGGGAAGCTTGGACTTGGAATTCCTATGGCCCTCACCATTGGTGAATTTAATGGCTATACCAGCTCACTGTCCCTGCTGCCTGGGCCTGGTTGGCAGCTGGGGCCTCTCACTATATTACATGTGGGGACCTATGGCTGGAGCCTAGCCCGGTCCTGGCACATGCAAGTGCTCAGTGACTAAGGAGCATCACAGGTGGCAGGAACCCTGGAGCCCCAACCCCCCTCTGCTCCCTCCGATGCAGGCAGGGTGCTTGCTGCCGCTCACCAGTCTAGCTTGGGGGAGAGGGCAACCTCCAGTCCCAGAGAGCCTTCTGCTGTGTGCGCATGGAGGGCGGCAGTAGCTCCTTCCAGACCTTTACTTGCATTCTCTGTAATGCTGACCCCCTCTGTGTGTCATCGACAGCCTGGCTCCTAGCTGCCCCCTCTAGCTTGCATTGCCACTGTGGGCACTCGGCTTCTAGCTCCACCCTTGGCTGGGCCATGATTTCTGATATGAGGCCCTTTAGGGAGAGGTCTGAGCTGGTAGCCCAGCCCTACATCCGCTCTCTGCGGGTCTGGGTCCACTTTCTATTCTGGTTCCAGTAACCAGGCTCTGTTGTTCCTGTGACTACACCTCACACGGAACTCGAGTTCCACCTACTGTGTGTCCCTGTCCAGGCTCCCTGCAGCTTGAGTTCAGCCTTGTTTCTCCAGACCTCTGGGAACCCAGCCTCTAAACTCTAGCCCAGGGCAGGGTCCACTCTCTAAACCAGTCCTGCCTGAAGCCACTTCCCCGTGGGCTGGGTCTACCACAACATGGGCTTCCTGCTCACTCGGCCCTGCACCTGGCTTACTCAGGGCTCATCTGCTGGTGACCCAGGCTGCCTGCTGAGCCCTGTAGGTAGAATGCCCAGATCTCTGCCCAGAAAGTTTCCTGAATCTGGTTCATTCTCACACACTTAACTCAGCCCCTGCCCCGCCTGAGTAGCTGGACTTCCTGCCATTGCCAGCAGCCCAGGTGGTTCCTGAGTGTCCACCAGCAGTGGGTGTGGCTCGGCCCCAGAACTGCCCAGCCTGGCTGTTGTCTGAGAACTGCTCTGAGACAAGGGCAGAGACACCAGCAAGCGTGAGCACATCGCGGGGCGTGTGCAGACGTTTCCCAAGAGTGGTGGGTGTGGCACCTCTTGGTAGTATAGTCAGCGTTCTTTGGGTGCCTCTGAATAACACTGGGAAGGTTGAGGTGGGATTCATTTACTCCAAGTCACAACCTCTCTCTGAGACAGGCAGCAGAACTCCCTAGGACCCAGTTTAACAAGTTTTAGAGCCCACGATCTATCTCAACAAGAAAGGATTTGAGGTCTATAATTTTCCCAAACTTAAAAAGTCAGCTTTGCAACAGATCTAGAGATTTGTCCCTTGGCTGGACCCTGTGCGTGAGAATTCTTATCTTTTGACAACTCACTGAATCAGCATTAAATCACCCAATCACTTCAAAATCTCATCTAAATAGAAAGCACACCACAGCCTTCCAAGACCTGCATATCTAGCTCATTGGCGAAAGCAGGTTTTGGCATTAATGACCCTTCCTTACTAGAATTTCCACTCCAGCACAGGTTCTGCAGATGACCTGGGAATAACACTGGCCAAGAATCCTCCACGGGGGGATTGGCATTTGAGTGTGTGTGCCCCACCCACGGGTTGTGGAGAATAGGCCTTCTTGTTAGGGAGGCTTGGTTGTACCCACTCAGCCAGGAAGCATGTGGAAGTGAGGGACGGAGACAGCATTTGCTGTGTACTTAGGCCAGAGGTAGCATGGTTGCCACCGTGAGTCCACAGCTTCAAGTTTATAACACTTGAATGGCACTCCCAAGGGAGAAGAGGACAGAGGGTGGATGAGACAGTATGTTTTAATCCCACCTAAGTCTTCTCATCTTGGAAACAATTAGCTTCTAAACAAGACTCTTAATGGGGCCTTCAGGGTTGTGCCACTAGATAAATCTTAAAAAGCAAAATTTTCCAAACATTCATATGACCATATATACTTTAGGCAGGTGGGGTGATGGGATAATCTTGAGAGAGAAATGCAACAAAAAGAGCAGAGATTCTAGTGCCAGACACATCTGTACAAAATTTTTTTCTATTTTCTTCTTAGCTGTATGATCTCAGGCAAGACACTTGGGGATCCGCCTCCCCACATCTTTGGTTTTCACATTTGCAAAACTGGAGAATGCTGTCTACTTCATTGTGAGGCTTGAATGACTTCATGGAGTTAACCCAGGTAAAACTCCTGGCTATCAGGCATGCAATAATACCCCCCCTCCCAAATTAAGGCCAGCCCTTGAAGGATTGGAGTATCATTGTGGGGTCTAAAGTTCTGTTTAACCTTTGAACCCCAAGGCAAAGCAGGATCTGGGACTGAAAATTTAGCAGACTCGCTGGGTAGTGCACCTCCAGGGCTATCCAGGACACCTCAGTAGTAGTTTGGTTTGCCCATCATCTGTGGGGCAGGCTGGATACCTGGCTGTCACTCTTTGCCTGTGGCATGACTGATGTCAGTGTGATTCTGCTGGCCAGTCCCGTCAGGCCACCTCCTTCTGCTGGGGCTGTGCTTCTGGCTGGGATTTCTCCTGGGCGTGGCCTCCTCGGGGCTCCCGTTGCATTCCATGGCCCAGCACGCAGAGCTCTGGGGGAGGTGCACGCCTGCTGCTGCCCTGCAGTTCTGGGGCACAGGGGTTGCTCCAAGGCTCTGTGTCCTTCCCGAGGCTCTCCTCACTGCTACTGCCAAGAGAAAGGACAAGGGCACATCAAACACTGCCTCTCTGCTGTCCCTTCTGGCCTCTCCATGCTCCTTCTCTCCATCTCCCCGCTCCCACACACAGCTGGTCACCCTCGGTGCCAAGCCTCTGCCTCTCTGTGTCAGGTTTGTCTGTGTGGGGTTCCTGGCTGGTGCCTGCCTGTGGGCACCGTGAGAGCTCAGGACAGGCTGAGTCCTGACCTTTCCCCTGATGCCCTGCTGCTTTGAACAGAGCAACTCCTTCAGGAGCTCTGTGAGGCTGGGCCTTTACTTTGTTTTTATTTTTAAAGCACTTTTTGTTTAATAAAGGGCTAGGCTTAGCTACTTGAATTAACAATAACAACAAAAGGGAAAAAGCTTTGAGCAGCTGCCTTTTCTGGAATAGAGTAAAATGGGGACTTCTGACCCAGCCCAGGCCAGGCATTCATCTAGAAGAGAGCGTCCCAGCTGCTGAGAGACAGCCAAGAGGGGATTTGAATGGGGAGTGCCCTGCCTGAGCCTCAGCCTGCCTGAGCCCTGTTGGGAGTGTGGAATGGAGGGGGTCACAGCACAGAGCAGGCCTAGGCCAGCAGGGGCCAGCTCAGAAAGTCACACTGGCTATGGGCAGGGAGCCTGGGGGTACTGGTGGAGGGTGGAGTCTGGCTGCCTGAGTTCAAGTCCTGGCTCTTCTGCTTGCTAGCTGTGTCCCCCGTAACATGTTAGTTAGCCCCTCTGAGTCTCCGTTTCCTTCTTTATGAAAAGGAAATAATAATAGTTCCCATCTCATTGGGCACTCATGGGATGGGATATTCCCAACTCAATATTGGATGAACGTGTATAACTCTTGGCATGCTGACCAGCACAGGTAAGCACTCAGTGAACAGTAGCTGTCACTACCGTGCAGCACTATAGAATTAATAGGAAATCACTCTGGGAAAGGACTCCAGGGACCACCCTATCACACTATGGTGGGCTCTGGAGGCTCAGAGAGCGGCCAAGATGGGACCCCAGGCCCCCCACATGCACAGACCACCAGAAGGCCCTTCCCTCTGCCCATGAACTTTATTACATGGTATGTTCAGTGCTGTGTAGTCAAGTTGATGTGGGATGCCAACCAGTGGAGGACAAGTTTGTGGGATGTGGGATGCCAACCAGTGGAGGACAAGTTTGTGTTTGGTTCTGAACAAGACCAAGGTGCTGGGAGTGGGGGAGAGGACAGGTGGGGCAGGTGCTAGGGCAGGCCAGGAGGAGCCCCCTCACTGTGCCTCAGAGCAGTTTCATCGTGTCAGCCTCTGACCCCATCACAGCTCCCTGTAGGCGTTCAGCGGGCCCAGTGGGTCACAGTTCCCACCTCCTTTCTTCTCCCTGAGTCCCTCCTGAAGCAGGGGTCTCATGTACAGGATGCCTTTCACCCACCAACCGACCTTTGGCCTCTTCCTGGCAGGAAAGGAAGGGGGCCACGCTCAGAGGCAAGGCTGTGGCACACAGCTCTGCGGAGGCTGACACTGTGGCCTGGCACACCATTTGCTCTAGAACTATATCTTCCCTAACTCCAGACAGGATCCATATGTGCGTGAGGCCTGGGCTAAGGGCTTGCTTTCTTGGTTGTTAACACAGGGCTGTGGGTCTGCCTCTTCCCAGAACTGCTGGGGAGGCAGGCTGGCCCCCCCTTCCCCACTGCCCTGCTGGTCACTGAGTGGCCTGACCTGGAAGGCTGAGTGGAGGCTGCAGAGCTCCTGCCCAGGCAGTCAAGGCCAGGCAAAGAAAGTGCTGCATTTAGGGGAGAAAGACCCTTCTTGAGTGCATACAGGTCCCCGACATCCTGAGACCCAGAGACTGGCACCTTCACTAGTGGAGTCAACATATAAATAACAGCTGAAGCTTGGTCACTGAGCTTCCTGGGCAAGCCTCCAGGGACTGTTCCCAACCCCCAGGGCCCCAAGATAGGGAGCATATAAACATCATCCTTTTTTCTAAAAAAGAGGGCTCATGCCTAGCACAGGGTGACTGGCAGGGTGTTCAGGCTGAGGGTAGCCTGTTTACCCTGCAAGCTGCATCCACAGCAAGATGTGTGGTGTGCCTGTGTCCCCGCAAGTCCCTGCTTGGGGAAATAGCCTGTTCTGGGCTGTCCTTGGCTCCCTGGCAGTGGCCTGTTGCACTATCTTGTGAAAATCATGCCCAGACCTTGCCCTTCGTCGTTCCTTGCCCTTTATGGAGCAGCAAAGGCTTGGTGTCCTTAGAGCAGGCACACTTCTGCTCCCTTGTGCAAACTTTGCACCTGGGGTGTGTGTGTGAAGCTGGGGAATGAGCATTCCCCATCATGTGCTCACAGTTTGTAATGGCTTAGAGGTCTGTGGTCATAGTAAGAGGCAGGGGAGTGGAGGCATAGTAAGAGGCAAATCATTATGGGACCTTCCACATGACCTTGGGAAGGCTTCTGCTTAAGTATCCTCCTCTCTCTTTTAAGCCACAAGTACCTCCTCCCATCCTGCCCCAAGTACTGAGATTCAGGATATAAAACAACCTTTTAGGCTGCCCTGTTCCAGGGAGAAGCCTGAGAGAAGGGCATTATTTTCTTCTTGAACAATTTTATGTTACTTTATTATTGCTCCTGCTGTTTTAAAACGTTAGTGTTTTTAATTAATGCCATTTTATCGTCCTTGTTCTCTCAAGCTCCTCTCCTGAAGGGCACAGTTTTAGAAATCTAATAACTGAATAAGTGGTTAGAGTGAGGAATAATGTATTAACATTTATAGAGGTTCTTAGATGAAAACCACTGTGCTGTAGGAAGCTCATTTTAGATTTAAGAAAAGAGGAACGTTACATTAAGATTCTTGCAAAATAATCAATATTTCATTTCTTTCAAGCCGTGGGGGAAGTTTATCTAACTATAATAATGCACAACTTTCCTGAGATAATATCTTTATTTAAAATTGACTGCTAACATAGCGAGACCTTCTCTCCACAAAAAAAATACAAAAATTAGCCAGGTGTGGTGGTGTGTGCTTTTAGTCCCAGCTGCTTGGAAGGCTGAGGTGGGAGGATTGCTTGATCCCAGGAGTTTGAAGTTGCAGTGAGCTATGATCAGGCCACTGTACTGTAGCCCAAGCGATACTGCAAGACCATGTCTCAAAAATAAGATAAAATAAATTAACAAAAAATTGACTGTTGAAAACTCTGTAAAAAATTACCATGTGTACCTGGCAAAATTACCATGATGCATATTGAAGTTTGTAATATGCATCGTTCTGGCAGAATTTAACCGGTGATTTACACAATTGTGGGCAATACAAAGATGGGGGGACTGGTGGTGACTGTCTGATCTGATATTAAGACACATTGACAACTACAAAAATCAGTAGTAAACAATCTGAACAAGAAACCAAGAAAGTAATCCCATTTACAATAGCTACAAATAAAATGAAATACTGAAGAAGAAATCTAACCAAAGAGGTGAAAAATCTCTATAATGAAATCTATAAAACATTGATGAAAGGAGTTGAAAAAGACACAAAAAGATGGGAACATAGTCCATGCTCGTGGATCAGAAGAATCAATATTGTTAAAATGTCCATACTATCCAAGGCAATCTACCGATTCAATGCGATCCCCATCAAAATACCAATGACATTCTTCAGAAAAATAGAAAAAGTAATCCCCAAATTTATATGGAACCACAAAAGACTGAGAATAGTCAAAGCCACCCTGAGCAAAAAGAACAAAACTGGAGGAATCACATTACCCGACTGCAACTTATATTACAGAGTTGTAGTAACCAAAGCGGTTCAGTCCTGACATAAACATAAACACATAGACCAGTGGAACAGCTAGAGAGCCCCCAATAAATCCACATATCTATCATGAAATTATCTTTGACAAAGGTGCCAAGAACATAGAGTGGTAAAAGGGAAGGGTCTTCAATAAATGTTGCTAGGAAAACTGGATATCCATATGTAAAGGATTGAAACTAGACTTTTATCTCCTGCTATATACAAAAGTTAAATCAAAATGGATTAAAGACTTAAATCTAAGACCTGAAACTATGAAACTACTGAAAGAAAACGTTGAAGAAATGCTTTAGGACATTTGTCTGGATAAGGATTTCTTGAGTAATATCAAAAGCATAGGAAACCAAAACAAAATTGGACAATTGGGATCTCACTAAGCTAAATACCTTCTGCACAGGAAAGGAAACAATCAACAAAGTGAAGACATGACCCACAGAACGGGAGAAAATATTTGCAAACTGCCTGTCTGACAAGGGATAAATAGCTAGAACAGATTAGGAGTTCCCACCAACGCGACAGAAAAAGCTCAGATAATTCGATTAAACAATAGGCAAAGGATCTGAATAGGCATTTTTCAAAAGAAGACATACAAATGGCCAACCAGTCTCTGAAAAAATGCTCAACATGATTAGTCGTCAAAGAAATGCAAATCAAAACTGTAATGAGATGCCAGTTCATCCCAGTTAAAATGGCTTTTATCAAAAAGACAGGCCATAATGAATGCTGGCGAGGATGTGGAGAAAGGTTAACCCTTGTACCTTGTTGGTGGAAATCTAAATTAGTGCAATAACTGTGGAGAGCAGTATGGAGGCTCCTCAAAAAATCGAAAAATATTGATCTAGCAATCACACTGCTGGGAGTATAACTAAAGGATGGGCATTCAGGATGTGGAAAAGATATCTGCACTCATCTGTGTTATTGCAGCCATACTCATGATAGCCAAGATATGGAATCAAACTAAGTGTCCACTGGTGGATGAATGGATGAGGAAACTGTGGGACACATACACAATGGAATATTACACATGTACAGCTACCAAAAAAGAATGAAACCTTATCATTTGAAACAACATGGATGGAACTGGAGAACATTATGTTAAATAAGACAAACACTGAAAGACAAATCTTGCATATTCTCACTCATATGTGGGAACTAAATATTAAAAACAAATAGATCTCATGGAGACAGATAGTCCAATGATGATTCCTGGAGGCTGGGAAGGGTAGCAGTGGTGGTGGTGGTGGGGAGGGGATGGAGAGGGGGATGGTTAATGGGTGCAAAAATGTAGTTAGATAGAACAAATAATATGTGACAGGACAAGAAAGTGACCATAATCAACAATAAATCTGGGTATACTTTATAAAAAATAAAAGAGTAGAATGTTCCTAATACAAAGAAATGAGAAATGCATGGGGTAATGGACGCCCTGAGTACCCTGACTTGTTTAATTTCCATTGGATGCTTGTATTAAAATGACACATGTACCCTGTAAAGGTATACAACTGTTATGTACCCATAATACAGAAAAATAAAAAAATTAAAAAATCTAGATAATTAACATAAAAAGACGCGTCAATAAGAGTTCTTCTCCCATAGGCCTCAGATTTACCCACCAGGCCACAATTCCAGAAGAGGCCTGTTTCCCTGTGTATTCATTTTTATTTGGGTTCTCAACAAGTTTTGAGTGTTTGAAAGGGGCCCTGGGAGCACACAGTTTGAGAACCTTCCACCTGGGTGCTGGTCCACTGTAGTGAACCACAAACAACAGAAGCCAGGCTGCTGGTCCCAGACAGGGCGACAGCCGGCCAACCACATGGGGCAAGTTGGTCCATCTCAGTTTCCCCAGCTGTAAAATAGGGAGCGGGTGGAGTTGCACCGACTTGATTGTTTTGGGCTTTATTTCTAATACAGCAGAGCCTCTTTTCAATTAAAACCTTCCCCAGAAACCCAAAGCGTGAGGTAGCAGGTAGAGCACTCTGACTCAGGTGGGAGGGGGCTGGAGCCCCCCACACCTCTCTGTCCCCCCTGCCTCTTCTCTTACAGCAGAGTTTGAGCCCTAAGGGCCACTTGCTTTGCTTGTCCCTATGCCAAGCGATAAAAGGGCAGTGGCCCCCGGATACTTCTTACCTGCTTTGGCTGAGCTGGGAGTCACAAGAAGCATTAGTAGAGCTGGAGGCAGGCAGTGGCGGTCTGGGACCCGGCCGACGGTCAGAAGCTGTCCTCCTGACGAAGGGCAGAGGGTTCAGGGCACACAGAGCCACTCTCCTCTGTGAATTCACCCTCAGCCTAGGCCCTGAGCTGCTCCTCCAGCATCCTGCTGGGCTCCTGAGAGGGCCTCCAGCCTCTGGTGGGGTCAGCGGCTGGGCTGTTGAGAGTGGCAATTTAGCTTCAAACAGAGAGGAGGCTGCTGGGCAGAATATGGAACATGTATTCCCAGAAACTTGGGCAGTGTCAGCTTGACTGTCTTCAGAGTCTCTTGTTTCCTTGTGCCCCTGAGACAGGGACACTGGGGATGACGGGGTGGGAAGAGAGGAAGGGGAGCTTGCTTCTGGGCACTGGGTGGCAGGGCTGGCGGCCTTGTGCTGGCGTTGTGGGGAAGCTCGCTTCTTCCCTGCTGGAGGGCTTAGCACCCTGGGGCTCACTGGCAGGCTGGGGGCTCCAGGGCTGAGTGGGGGGCTAGGGGACCCCTGCACAGTGGGGGGACTAGGTTGGGCAGCAGGTCTGTGAGAGGAGGGCAGGCTCGGGGGTGTCTTGTCTGCTGGAGGCACCCAGTGTGCCCTTGTGGGAGAGGCCTTCCTGGCCGTCGGGGAGCTTCTCTCTCGGCTCTGCCTTGGGGCCTCTGGAGAACGCAGCCCTTGTGTTGGTCTGGCCAGGCTGGGATCTGAGGTCCTGTTCTGCCAAGATGTGTGGCTGGAGTGGTGCCAGGGCACTGCCCTCCTGGGCTGCTGGTCGAGGCTTGGGGCCTTCTCCACTTGTCCCTGGCCCTGAGTGCTGCCCTCCACCTCTGGGTTTTGGCTGGTGGCTGGTGGGTGGCTCGGGTCCAAGGCAGGCTTTCTGGGATCTGAGCTGCTCTTGCTGATTGCTGGCCCTATGCTGCAGGACCTGGAGGGGCTGGCAGTGCCCTTGCTGGGCAGCAAGTCCACAGGGCTCATGGAGGCTCTCAGCTTTGGAGAAGCCCATGTTCTCCTCCTGGCAGTGCCCGCTCCCCCCAGCCCTGGTACTGGGGTCCCTTCAGGGGAGCTCTCTGCTGACTTACTGCTCTCTGGGGACTCCAGAGATGTGAATGATTTGTCCATCATAACTTCCAGAGGTGGTGGAGGGAGGTGCTCTGGGTCCCCCTCCATTTTACAGGTGATGTCTGCACTCTTGGGTGCTTCTGCTGTAAGCACGGGGGGAAAGATAGGTGCTAAGGGCCTCCAGCCCGTGCCCACTCTGGGAGGTTCTCTGCCAAGTGCTGGGGAAATCTGGGGCTTAGGATACAGAGGGGCAAGCCCCCTGTAAATAGGAAATCTGGGTGGCATGATGGGGACCCCCCACCTCCTAGGGCAGGGGCTTGACCCAGAGTTCTTGGAATCCCCCAGTGTCCTCACACTCTCAGTGGGACTGAAAGTTTCAATAAGTTTCTTGACTGATGTTCTTGTGGGACAGCCCCTGTCTGGGACCCTGGGAGCCTCGAAGTCCTCATCTGATTGGGTGGCATTGGGAAGTTTCTCAGCTTTCCCCGGCCAAGGCTGTTCACCTTCAGGGTGAGGATTACATTTCTGCAAAATGCTTTTGTCCTGACTGGGCAAAATGCTGAAGTTCTTGGTGAGAGATGCCCTGAGCTTGCTAGTGGTGCTGCTTGGCCCGACCTTAGAGCTGTTGGGCCACAGAGCTCTGGGCTGCAGCGTCTGCTCCCGGCTCCGCCCCTGCCCTTTGGCACCCAGGGCATAAAATGCCTCTAGCCTCTGACTCAGGTCCCTCTGGACACTCCTAAGCTCCTGGAGGGTGGGGTCCTCTACCTGTCTCTGAATACAGGACTCGGACTGGGACCTCTTCTGCTTTTCAGGGGCCCGCCTGCCACCACTGACTGTGTTAGGCCTTAGAGGGACTACTGGCCTTCCCTCCTCCTCCTCAGCCCAGTCTTGGTGTGAAGAGGGCACAGGAACAAACTTGATCCTTTCACTGATGGCTTCCTTCATCTTCAGAATCATTTCCCGGGCCTGGGGGCTCTTAAGCCTCCTGGGGCGGGACTGAAGTGGGCTTTCCCGGTCAGCAGGTGAAGACTGTGGCCTGGAATGTGGCCCTTTTTGCTGCCACGCACACAGATTCAGACCGCTAATTTCGTCGTCCTCCTCCTCGGAGCTGCTGTCTTCAGCTTCACTAAGGGATGCAGCATGCATCAACCTGGAGCTTGTAGAAAGATGTGCTTTTGCAGGCACCCCAGTCCTGGAGGAATCACTCAGAGTGCTTTTACCTGGCTCCGGAGGCCCAGGGGTGACATTCCCTGGGGCTGGGTGGGAGGGGCTTGGGCCCCTTGCTTCCCCCTGTGCTGCTGGCTGCACCTTTGCCAGAGGAGGCCTTGAGAGTGGGCAGTCCTGGGGCCTGTCTGAACCCAACCAGGACGGACCATGCTGCCAGGCCTGTCCTGATGGCTTGGTCTCCACAGAGGGGGGAGTCACTGGCTTCCATTCTGCAGGCTCTGGCACACAGTCCCAGCTGTTTTGCTTGGCTAGCTTGTCCACGGACTGCAGGGACTCATTGTCAGCACCAATGCCACTGTCTTCAGAGCACAAGGGTGGACCCTGCACCCCAGGGTCACTGTGGCTGCTTGCCAGGCTCTCTAGCTGCCCAAGAGCCCTCAGGAGGCGTTCGTCCACACTCCTCTTCAAGCTCAGCTTGTTTTCCAAGTGGCTTGCAGCGGAGTGGAGGTAGCTGCTGGAGCCCTCCAGGCAGTTGCCAGTGAGCGCTGCCACCGTGCCATTGAGCACTTGCAGCTTGCCGACTGTGTACTGCAGCAGCTGTTGCAGGAGGTCTGGCTGCTCCCAGGGCTCTCCTTTCCTCGAAGGCCAAGCCAGATCCTCCCTCACCTCCTGGAGCAGTACTTCTCCATTCTTGGAGATTTCTCCCAGCAGCTGGCTGACCTCCTCAGAGCACAGCAGCAGGAAGCTGACCATGGGCTGCAGCAGCTCCCGTGTCTGGGTGGCCTGACGCATGATGCACAGAATTGCTTCATATTTGGAGAGGCTGGAGTGTAGATAGGCATAAGCACGCTGGTGGGCCTGTACCAGGGGCTCAGGGAAATCCACTTTGCCTTCAGACTCCAAAGCTGGGAGGGGGGTTTGGCAGCAATGGCACTGTTTGCCCGATCTGTGGCATTCTGGCTTCCTTTCCCATTTGGAAGTCTCCTCTCTCTCTTCCCCAGAACAGGCTGCCCCCTGGGAGTGGTGGGAGCCCCGTGTCTTCAATGGAACACCCTTAGCCGCGCGGCTGTGTGATTTGTTCAGCTGGGAGGGAGAGGTTTTGTTTTCTGGGCTCCTTCCTTCCACATCTTTCCTTTTGCACGAAGCGGGATCTCCCATGAGCTGACAAAGGCCTTTAGCCTTGGTCTGGCTCCTCCTGGAACCTGGGTGCTCCCCTGTTGGCTCCCGTCCCTGGTGCATGGAAACCTCAGTGTCATAGCAGGAGGAGTTTTTAACTAGCAAAGGGATGGAACCTCTTTCACTGGCCCCCTGCCGTCCAGGCAGAATTGCCTTGGGCTTTTTCAAAAACTGCATGCCACTCTTTGCAACGCTGTTTACAATGTCACTGTGTGACGGTGTACACCCCATGACTTCAGCCTGCAGTCAACTTCCACCCCCGACCTTCACAATTTTCAAGAGAATTATATTTGAAATAGGAACAAAAGGCAATCTTACTAGTCCATCCAGGCAGGTTTCAGACCAGAATCCTTCGAAGCCCATGGTCCTGCGTCCTGCACTAGGCCCCGGCTTGCCCTTCCTGGGCCCTGCTGTGAAGAGGGTGTAGTATTGGTCGTCCTGTTGTCATCTAAGTTTTGAACTCTCTGCAGTTAGTGAGCAGCGGGATGATTCTGAGGGCCTCAGTCTTGTGGATTATAGGCTGCGTTTCACTCGTGTCCTGACAGATGTGGATGGCAAGCAGAGCTTAAGCCTATTAGGTTAATCATGCCCCAGCCAGTCAGCACTCGCAGTGTGTTCTAATATAGAAGTTCTCAGCATTTACTATCTTGGGAAGCGGATTATTTTTGCACGTGCTTATGCTTTTAATTCTGTTCAGACGCCTGCCATATGAAACCTACAGAAATGAGCCATAATTGCGAAAGGCTCTGGCAGAGACGCATGTGTCGAGGAGAAGCGCGCGCTTGCTGATTACAGACCCTGGGAGAGAAGCGACCTTCACGGTTTAATAAGGGCAAACTGGCTGAGTGTGCTCCAATCTGCTGTTATCCAGAAGACCCCCAAACACACAGTAGACAGACATTGAAGGAGTGCATTGTTGTCTGTGCGGCTTATAAAACGCCCCCCCAACTTGACTCTAGTGATGGAGACTCTGAATAAGCCGGTGAATGAAGAAGGCAGGTCACTTTCCTTTGCACTAGAAAATGGAGTTATACAGCAGGCAAGCCATCTTCTCTGGCTTTGGGGGAGGGGAGAAGGGAGAAGCAGAAAAAGTCACTGCCCTTTAGAGCCAAAGGCCAGTCACGATGGCCCACAGGGACGCGGGTAGGCAATACTCTTGTGGGAAGTGGCTTTTTAGTAAACCTTTTTTTATAAGAAAACAAGCTAACACTGGGCTGTGGAGAGCCATTTGATCATTAAGAAGAGAATTCAAGGGGAAAAGGCATGTTTTTCTTCCATCTCTCCACTTAAGCTGAGCATGCCTATGGCCAAGGGCAGCAGCCCCCCACTTTCAAACTGCTTTCATTTTAAGATTAATGTGAGGATACCAACAACTTGGTTACAATGTTTGCATTTGTTAGGTAGAATCCCTCTTGTAGTGTGTCCCCCACCTGAAAGGTGTGTCATATACATTGTGTCCAGTAAGTGGGAGCACACCACCCCCCTCCTTCCTGCCCCCTCCCCTGGCCTGAATTGAAGTGAGTTTTACTCTTATGTGTGTGTGTATTAGATCGTCTACTGGGTTCACTTTAGCATTGAGTATGGTGGACACTTGCTTTTCCATTCTTGTGATACTTTACTAAGAAGAATGTGTTTCAACTCCACCCAGGTTAACATACACACACAAAAAGATGGAGTCAAACTGCTTTTAAACTTTACTTTCTGTCGGTGAAGTCTAGCAAGAGCTTGGGGGAGAAAGACTTAAATCCCAACCCTGTCTCCTTTTAGTTGGGGGAACTTATGAAAGGTTTTTATCTTCCGTGAACAGAGCTCAGCACTGAAATGGAGACAATGATACTGGCTTCATGGAGCTGTTATGGGAATGAAGTCAATAAATGCTTGGCAAGTGCTCGATCTAGTGCCTGACGGAGTAGGTACTAAAAAAAAAAAAAAAAAAAAGAAAAAGAAAAGAAAATAGAGTTCCTTACCCTTTGCCCTGAAGCTAGGCCACCTACAATAATAAAAGTCCTAAGAAAACTCACTGGCTATTAAGGACCAGGCTCCAGTCCTTTCCTGAATGATCTGGAGATAACTTGGAGCCCCCGACCCTGCTGTGCTCGGCACACTGCCGCCTCAGGACTCTGCTAAGGCCTCGTTGTGTTGTTTCTCTGCAGTACACAATGATTCCCACTGTCTGGAGGAGGAAGGGCGGGGCTGGGGGGGTGGGGGAGGGGAGACTTTTATTTAACCATTTCCTATTTTTTTTTTTGTAGAGACAGAGTCTCACTGTACCGCCCTCGGGTAGAGTGCCGTGGCGTCACACGGCTCACAGCAACCTCTAACTCTTGGGCTTACGGGATTCTCTTGCCTCAGCCTCCCGACCATTTCCTATTTTTGGACGTCTAGATTGTTGCCAATTTTGAATTTTCCAAATAGAAAAAAATATTGCTTGGAGCACATCTGAACATCTCCTGAAGTTGCTGAGTTTGGCATTGATATTCTGGCTTTACAGTCTTTGTTTTCTCTTACTAAGCCCTGTACAAAGCATGAAAATAACACTGTGGGTATCAGGAGGTCTCAGGAACAGAAAGGACTTAGGTCAGCATCCTGTGCTAGCTGGAGACTGGCCACTGGAGCTGGGTGCAGAGCCTCATGCCTATTACAGTCCAGTGCCCCAGAGTGCATCGTTAATGAAGTTTGCTGGTTATGTTTATTTGAAGCAGAACTCAGGGGAAACATGAAGCTGAATTAGTGCCTGGGGTGACCTGCACTGGGCATCAAGATGTCTCATTTGTCACAGTGGCTGGCTGGCCCGTAAACAAGGGCATCGTGTGGGGAGACTCTTCTTTCCCCTTTGAGTCTTCATTTAACAGCATCTCATTCTGAAAGACGCTTTATGTAAATGCTTCTCCTCTCAGGATTTGGGTCCCTGCTTGACTCATTTTGTGAAAAACTTTGATCTCAGTGGCTAAAATTATTCCCAAACCAATGATCAAAATCAAAGTATTTGCTTGGAGGATCTGATGTCAGATAGCTCTGTACTTTGTAGACTGCTTTCCTTGATTATTCCAAATAATTTAGGAAGCTCTTTACTCCCTGTCATTCATTTTTCATTAAGACCAACTTTTGTTTTTTTCCCCTTTTTAAGTTGGGGGTGCTTCAAATGCAAAAGAAAAGAAAAAAAAATTATTTTCTATGGGAATGTAAAAAATGGCACAACTACTTTAGGAAACTGACACTTAAACAGGTACACTATGACCTGTCAATTTCACTCCTAAGAATTTACCCAAGAATATTGAATGCAGAGGTTTGCAAAGAGACTGGTATAAGAATATTTATGGTAGCTTTATTCATAATAGCCTCAAATTGTAAACAATCTAAATGTTTATCAATAGGAAAATAGATACATTTTATGTAATTGTACAATGGACTATTATCCAGAAATAAGAGGAAAGAATTTTATAACAGCATGGATAAATTTGAAAATTATTCTGATGAATGAAAGAAGGCAGGTATTATACGTGTATGAAGTTTAAGAACAGGAAAAATTAATCCATAGTTATAGAACTCAGAAAAATTGTTGTTTCTGGGAAGAGCTATTGACTGGTTATGGACATGAAAGAATTTCTTAGGGTACTGGAAATTTTCTACATCTTGACCTGGGTGGTGGTTATATGAAATTCCTTGAGCTGTACAATTAAGCTGTACATTTTATGTATGTTAAACATGCACGTACATCTCTTACTAAAGTTCACTATTCTATGCTTTGTGTTATGCTTAAAAGAATCCTAGCTGTAATGCTCTTGGTCTTAGGAGTGTCTCTGTATTAGTTGTTTATTGTTGCATCAAAAACTACCCCCAAATTTAGCAGCTTACAATAATAAACATTCTCTCTTGACCTCTGGTCAAGAATTTCAGAGCAACTCAAAAAAGGGTCTCTCATTAGGTTGCACTCAACGTGTCAGCCAGGGTTGCTGTCATCTGAAGGCTTGACTGGGGTTGAATGATTTTACCAAGGGCAGCTCATCCACGTGACTGTGGACAGAAAGCCTCAATTCCCGCTGGATGTCGGCAGGAGGCCTCAGTTACTCTTCGTGTGGACCTCTCTTGCTTACGTGTCCTTACAACATGGCAACTGGCATCCCCCAGAGTGGGCGATCTGAGAGAAAGCAAGGAGGAAGCTACTGTGCCTAAATTTCAGAAGTCACCTTTACTTTTTCCACATTCTATTCTTTAGAAGCCAGTTTCTAAGGGAAGTCCAAACCCAAGGAGAGAAAAATTAGGCTCTATCTTCAAAAGGTCGCTAAAATAAACAAACAAATAAATAGATTGGGGCATATTGAAGCTCAAATTATGATATACAAACCCAAATTGTGTATAGCAAACATTAGTTTATAAGGTACTAGTCCTTGCCTTTTAGCATGTTAGATACGTTTCATGGTTCTGAACTACTTGATTGGCAACTACTTCTAATGTGGCATCAATTTTGAGCCAAGAATTTAAACAATCTGAGAAATGTCTTCTCTCTCAATTCTTTCAGCATCACAGGTAGACTCTCCTGAACTTTAAAAACTGAGAAAAAGTTTCTACTAGTCAAGGCCTAGCCTACATAGGTCCTTCAGATCTAAAGGAATGCTCTTTGTGACATGATTCCCTGGTCCAGATGTGGGATGAACTGGTAATAGCAAGAAAACCAAGGAACTACTATGGTGAGCTGGTAGGGAAAGGGAGTTGATGTTCATGTGCCAGGCACTAATGTTAAACATGTCACACATCTTTTCAGAAGTTGGCTTTCCCTGCGTTGCTTTGGAGAATCATCAGCCATCATTCATGAAAAATTGATCTAGCTATTGCTACATACCTTAGAGCAGTGGTTTTCAACCTTCCTAATGCCATGCCCCTTTAATACAGTCCCTCATGTTGTGGTGACCCCCAACCATAAAATTATTTTCGTTGCTAATAGCAACAGTTTCTACTGTCTCAGAGCAACTCAAAAAAGGGTCTCTAATGAGGCTGCACTCAAAGTGTCAGCCAGGGTTGCTGTCATTTGAAGGCTTGACTGGGGTTGGATGATTTAGGGTAGCTCACCCATGTGACTGTGGATAGAAAGTCTCAATTCCTGTTGGATGTCTGCAGGAGGCCTCAATTACTCTCTGTGTGGACCTCTCTTGCTTGAGTGTCCTTACAACACTAGTTGTAGCTTCATTGCTAGTAGCAATGAAAATAATTTTATGGTTGGGGGGCACCACAACATGAGGAACTGTATTAAAGGGTCATGGCATTAGGAAGATTGAGAACCACTGTCTTAGAGTGATCCATCCAGAGCTTTTCATGTGATTAGCAATTCTATCAGAAACCAACAGGTGACATTTAGGTGTCTGCTGTAAGTGGCTTCTAATTTGGCAATCATATTAAAAAATACCTGATTGTTTTTATTGATGCTTAGCATGCAGGCTGTGTGAATTAGTCATCACATGGGCACCCTGTATTTTGAGGTTGACTACTTAACACTTTGAGGTAAATTTCATGTATCTATCTATGTAGCTTATATTTGGAATCGAAGTATCATAAACATATTAATATCTCAAATTTGGAAAAAGTTCATGTATTTTTTTTTTGCAAGATAGTAAGAGATTTATTAAAATAGATTCAAATCTACCTATAACTTAGGTATTATTTTCAGGACAGGATAACTGTTACAATAGCCCCCTAATTTCAGTGACTTAACACAGAAAGAGTTATTATTCCTCACACAATGCCAATGTAGAAGTTCCTAGTTGGGGTACTCTCTTCCAAGTGGTGACTCAGGGATCCAAGCCCTTTCATTTTGAAGCATCAACATCTTCAACACATGACCTCTAAGGCAGAAAGGGGAGAGAGTAGAGAGAAGGCAGACTGTTTGCCCAGTTGGCAATCATCATTTCTGCTTGTATTCTAATGGCTAGGACTTGTCACATGATCCTACTTAGATGCAAAAGAAACAGGAAATGCAATCCAGACAGATGTTTTCCAGCAGTATCCCTATACTATAAAAGGGGAGTCCCAATTCTGGGAGTCAAGTAGCCTTCTCTGCAACACTCATGTTTCTAGATGAGTTTCAAGTTAACTTTTTCAAGTTAAGATAATTTGCTCAAGAAATACCAGGGTTTTGAATCTTGGTCCCTCTGATTCCCAAAGTCTGTGCTATTCCTACTATTTTTCCTTCTTGATAAGATACCTGTTTCAAGCTTCACTTGGAGTTGGACGTTTAACCGTACTGTGCTTTTCAGTGATGTGCACAGATTCTGGCCTTGTCATGAGAAGGGCCATAAGAATCCATGAGAAGCAATTACAGATTTGCTCTGCAGCCCAGAGAAGTCCTCCAGGTTGTCATTCCAAACCTTCTTTGCCTCTGAATAGTCCTTTTGGATTGATGACTTGGTTGAATGATCATGGGGTTCAATTTTGTCCCTGGATGGGAAATTTCAGATACACTTAGCTCTAATTCTAGATCCACAGGAAGTCCCAAGCTCTGCCACCTCTGACCTCGGCTTGGGCTTCTGGGTCTCTGGCCCTCAGCCGGCCCACCTCCAGGACTCTGCCTTGCCAGAGTGATGGTGGGGCCAGAGAATCGGACATGTAATGTGATTTCATATTGACTATGGATCAAAATTTCTATTATAATAAAACAGGGAATGTATTTCTATCTCCAGGGATATTTTAAAGTAAGAGAGATTGATTTCAGCAAAAAGTTTTGCATTTCATAAAAATGGTTGAATTTCACAAGCATTATTGTTTTTACTTTTGCTTATTCCTTTCCACTTTTCTTCTATGCATACTGTGTTATCTGTTGTACATAGTTGCTAGTCATAATGTATATACCATGGTATTATTCTTGTTCACTTCACACATTATAAACATTTTCTATGTTAAATTGTTTCACAGCACTTAAGAAGAAAAGCACAATGTGTATAATCAAGTCAACAACTTCTAACTTCAACAGGAAGATTAATAGCAAAGAGTTTATAGGGATAAATTGAAGGATGAGGAATGAATTTGCTAACTCTTCTTCCCCAGGCTTTTCTCCCAGGGAGAAGTTGTCATTCACAGAAATGTGTAACCCAGAGGCACGGGGGTGGGAGGGATGAAGATGGGGGAAATCAAATGTATAGGACTCATTTGAGAAGCCAATGTCTGTGGCACAGACAAACAATTTGAAAGAGGTCAAACTAGGACTTAAACCTCTGGCTGACTCCAAGGCTCTAGCTCTTTCTGCTATGACAACTTCAAAATGAGGGGGTAGAAATACCTTTTTTTTTTGAGACAGAGTCTCATTCTGCTGCCCATGCTAGAGTGCCCTGAGATAGCTCACAGCAGCCTCATACTCCTGGGTTCAAGTGATCCCCTTCCTCAGTGTCCTGAGTACGGGGGGCCACAACACCCAGCTCGTTTTTTCTATTTTTAGTAGAGATGGGGGTCTTGTTCTTGCTCAGGCTGTTCTGTATCACCTGAGCTCAAGCAATCCTCCTGCCTCAGCCTCCTAAACTGCTAGGATTATAAGTGTGAGCCATCATACCTGGCCTAGACATCTGGGGTAGAAATATCTTCAATGATTTTCAAATTCTAAGGAGTCTTAGGTAGGGCAATGGCCAATGACCCCCACTTTTATCTGTTTACTATATTGGGCTTTCTGTGAAATGCATTGTAAGACATTTAGCAGGGATCTATCACAGCCTAGAGCATGCCTGACTCAGAGCTTTTAGTCACTGCACCATTTAATAGGTGGTTCCCAAGGTCCTTCCTCCCTCCAACACACTCATAGTCAAGAATGTAGTTCTTCAGTGGTTTGACACTGATAGGAAACATGGAATTGCTCCTTCAGAGCAATAATGTAAAAGCGTGATTTCCTAAGGTCTGATTTCCATTCTTAACTCACTAGTGAGTATTAGAGGAGCTCAAATCTAAAACTTTGTTACGAACATAGAATTCTTTTTTCCCTTCCTTATTGGTCCAGATTTATTGTTCTGGTTTCAGTGAAATAATCTAGATGCTAATCAGATTAAACAATACCTTTGTGCTCATCCAATTTTCTTACTGCAGTTTTCCATCAGATTATTAAAACTTAAAAGTTTTTGCTGTTTTTTCTTAACGTAATAACAATTCATGTACTAGGAAAGTCAGACCATTTTTAAAAAGTAAAATGTGAATAATCTTATTGACTCAGAGATGATGATGATGATGGTGTTTGCATTTATTGAGTGGGCCAGGTTCTGTTATAAATACCTTCTGTATCTTGTCTAATTGTGAAACTAAGCACCCACAGATGACATTTAGCATCATTAGACAAGATCCCAAACCAGGAAGAGAGGAAAGGGCAAACCAGAAACTAAATGAAGTTTAGTTTTTCTAGCACCTGGTTGCTGAGGTGGTTGTAAGGAAGACTCTGATCTAGAAAGTTCCTGACTCTATTGGTTGAATGGAGTCTCTTTCTTCCTTCCTGCTCTGTGTTTTACTCCACAAACCTGAGACATATCCCTAGACCTTTGTCCCTACACCCCCCACCCCCCCAGGTGTCTCTCACACATAACAGAAAATTGTCACATCCCTTTGGAACTTAGCTCCAGTGTGAGGATAGAAGGAGCGTGGGAAGGAGCACTGGCTTGGAGTAAGAATGTGGAGCCCAGGGGAGGGACTGATTGAGAATTCTTGCTTAACTTGTTAGATCACTGCTCAGCGGCATGTTATCAGAAGGACCTATGGAAAAACTGTGTCAATGTCTATATACACTGTGGGATGGTTTGCTAATTCCCTGTAGGGAAATAACAGAAAATTCTAATTTCTTGAATTTGAACCAATGTACCCTGGGCTTTGGAAAATGATGGCTCCTAGTTGTACAAACTTCTCGAAATAGACTCTTCATTCCTGTATCGAATGAGTTTCACAATTTCCCAGGGTTAACCATGCAATAAGAGAGAAGCTAGCTAAGGGTCTTTCTTTGACAACTCAGTGCATTTTCCCCTAGATTTAGCTACTATGACTTTTTCTGAGAGTTCCACAAAGATGCCCTTGGATGGAAGGCTGGATAGCAGACTCATTTGTCCTTCACGTATATCCCTAGAACGATTTACCTGTGCTGAATGCGGGGTGGGACGTCAACATCCACTGACATAGTCCTCATTGCTGAGAAACTTCATTCGTGCTTGCTCACAACTATTTTGAATACATCCCATTTATAGATTTAGAATTACCAAGACAAAAATACCCCCTCCCAATCCTCAACAAGTATTTATAAGAGTGTTTAAGGGAGATAAATTACCCAAAACTGACTCTGAAGAATATCCTTGGGAAGTGATTATCAAAATACTTTGACCTTATGAGAGGAGCATGCGTGTGGACTGGACTAATTTCCTTTTGGCATTTATTCAGAGCACAAAGTTGATCTCTGATTTACAACATTTTAAATGGACGACTAATAGGCATACCAAGAATGAACAAGCCTCTGACCTGTTGTATATCAAATGACTTTTTGTTTGCTGTTCTGATATTAAATGAAAATAAATAGAAGGGGACCAATATTGAGAACTCATTGAAACCATGTTTAAAAATATTTGTATGAGCCTTTTAATTTTTTTTAATTGGCAGCATTAGTGAGGGTAATGGACGTGCGTATTAAAGTAAAGTTTGGTGAGTTTGTATACACACATACACACACGTACGCATACGCACCTCCATGAAACCATCACCACAATCAAGACAATAAATGCATCTACCACCCCCAACGTTCCCTCATGCCGCGTTTTAGTTCCTGCCTGCTACCTCCTCTCATCCAACCTCTAATTTTGTTGATCTCCTTTCTGTCCTATCAGCTAGTTTTTATTGTCTAGAATATTATATAGATGAAATCATACAGTATTTAGTTTTTTGGTATAGCTTCTTTCCCTGAACACACGTATACCAAGAGTCTTTCATGTTGTCATATGTATTAATAATTCACACCTTTGTATAGCTGAGCAGTATTTCCACATAGCACTTTTGATTAATAGTCTGAAACTTCTCTTAAGACAGTATGCCCAACTCTGAGCCAAGCTAAAATGAAGCACTCGGCTTACCTCTAGTGCAGACTAGCAACTTTGAAATCCTGCACTGTGGATATGAGAGTTAGATGTAAACATTGTTTTCTTTACTTTTGCTTATATGATGCTATGTAGAACTTTAGCAATAATGGATAGAATTACAAATATCATCTTTACTTTCAAAATTAGCCAAAGGGAGACATAAAATCTGAGCTAATCTCAAATATCATAATAAAAATATACATTTTTACAAGATCTTACTTAATTCAATTTGTGTGTTTTGAATTGAAAAGATTAGTCATCGAAATTTTGTTTCTTTTTCTAATAAAAATAGCGTTCAACATCTTTTTTAGATAATTTGGTGTAGAAACTTCACAAATGCAAGGAATGGAAGATTGGGTCGTTTAACACAAGTAAACAAATTTAGGAAATTTCTGAGAGAATCAGTACTAATAGAGAGAGGATGAGTTAGTGAGTATGATTTAGATATTATCTTTTAGGAATAGCATTTTAAATTATAGCAGGAATATGTTGAAACAGAAACTTGTATATGAATGTTCACAGCAGCACTGTTCCCAGTAGAGATGGAAACAGATTCATCAACTGAAAAACAGATAATAGAATTTGGTAATTTATACAATGGAATATTAGTCAGCATAAAAAGGAATCAAGTAGTGATATGTGCTACAACATGGATGAGCCCTGAAAACATTATACTGTGCACAGGGAGCTAGACGCAACAGTCATATATTGTATGATTTCACTGGTATAAAATATCTAGAATGGGCAAATCTGTGGACAGAAAGCAAGTGGGTGGTTATTAGGGACTGGGTGAAAGGAAAATTGGAGTGATGGGTACAGGGCTTCCTTTTGTGGTGATGAAAATATTCTGAAACTAGGTAGTGATGATGGTTGTTCACCATTGTGAGTATATTAAATAAATGCCACAGAATCGTATATTTTAAAATGGTTAAAATGATAAATTTTATGTGATGTGTACCTTTCCACAATGAAAAAGAATAGGCCATGCAAAAATTTAGAAGACATGGGCGGGGCGCAGTGGCTCCTGCCTGTAATCCTAGCACTCTGGGAGGCCAAGGCAGGTGGATCACTTGAGCTCAGGAATTCAAGACCAGTCTGAACAAGAGTGAGACCCATCTATACTAAAAATAGGAAAACTAGCCAGGAGTTGTGGCAGGCACCTATAGTCCCAGCTACTTGGGAGGCTGAGGCAGGAGGACTGCTTCAGCCCAAGAGTTTGAGGTTGTTGTGAGCTATGATGCCATGGCACTCTACTGAGGGTGACAGAGTAAAACTGGGTCTCTCAAAAAAAAAAAAAAAGTTTGGAAGACACAGATTAGCTCAAAGGAAAACAAAATGAATTTTTTTTTGTCTCAATAAAGACAGAATCTTGCTGTATCTATCATCTGTAACCTAGTTTTTTGCTTAATACAAGATATATCTTATATATTGATAATTCATATCATTGGATATTCTGCATGGCATTTATTTTTTTTTGGCATTTTGAATGGTTATAATATTTCACTGAATTGAGAAAAAGTTTCTTTGGCCAGACTGTTTATTAAACATTTAGGTTATATCTATTATAAATAGTACTGAAATAGGTAAATCCTTACCTACATTTGTGATTATTTTCTCAGGACAGATTCTGGGATGTGGAATTGCTTAGCTAAATAACATAAATATTATTAAAAAATTGACTTTATTTTTCAAAACAGTTCTACATTTACAAAAAAACATTGAGCATTGGCTTCCCTTATACTTCCCCCTCCCTAGTTCCCCTATTATTAATATCTCACATTCTATGATACATTGGTTATAATTAATGCAACAATATCGACACACAATTTTTAACTGAAGTCCCTCCTTTACTCAGATTACCTTAGTTTTTACCTAATGTCCTTTTTTTTGTTCTTGGATCTTGTCCGGGCTACCCTATCACATTTAGCTGTTATGTCTCCGAGGGCTCCCCTTGGATGTAACAGCTTGTTAGAGCCCCTTTTGTTGACGACCTTGACGCTGCTGAGGAGTCCTGGTCAGAATCCTATAGAATGCCCCTCAGTGGGAATATGTCTGATGTTTTTCTCATGACTGGTTTGGGGTCATGGGCTTTTGGGAGGAAGATGACAGAGTTGAAATGCCATTTTTATCACATCATGTCCTGGGCACATACTGTCAACCTGATTGATGACTTGGGGTTGACCTTGATCACCAGGCTATAGCATCTGCCAGGGTGCTCTAGAGTGAAGTTACTCCCCATGCCCCTTTCCACACTGCAATATTTGGAAGCAAGTCAGGGTGTGAGCCACACATAAGGAGTGGGGAGTTATACTCACATACTTCCCTTCAATAAAAGCATTTTTAAGACTTGCTACAGACTATGACATTGCTCTTCAGAAAGATTACACCAGTTTACACTTCCCAGCAGCAGTCTGAAAAGGTATCTATTTTATTAACGTCCAAGCCTGCTGGAATTGTACATTATCCTTCAGAACAATCTTTGCTTATTTGAAAGAGGAAAAATGGCGTTTTATTTAAATTTGCATACACTGTTTCATTAGTGACTTTGTATGTTTAAAAAATACATAGGTTCTATCATCCATTTGCATATTTTCTTTCAGGGATTATCCCTGTATATCCCTTTGTTCATTTAAAAAATTAGGATGTTTATTAATTTTCAGGACATTAACATTTTGTCTGGTCACACGTGTTACTAGTACTTTTTTACATTTTTTCTTTTGCCTTTCTAATCTGTTTATGATATTGTGGTTTAGGGTTTTTGTTGCCATCAGTTTTCCCATTATACTTTCTATCTTTGCTGTCATATTTAGAAAGACTGACTTTGTATTTTGCAAAATACCCTGATAAATTTTTATTTATTTAATGAAGGTATAATTGACAAATAAAAATGGTGTGTATTTATGGTGAACAATGTGATATTTTGATACATGCAGACATTGTGGAATCATTTACAAGCCAGTTAGCATATCCATTACTTCACATTCTTACCGTTTTTTTTGTGGTGAGAACTTGAAGATCTAATCTACCGTCAGCAGTTTTAAAGTATACAAATCATTACTGTTTATGGCTGTCTTCCCTCTCTGACTTCACATCTTTGTCCCTCTGTGTTGGTCTGTGTCCTGTTTCCCTCTTCATGTAAGGACACCAGTGCCATTGATTTAGGGCCCACCCCCAATAAGCTCATTTAACTTTCTTTCTTTTCTTTTCTTTTTTTTTGAGACAGAGTCTCACTATGTCACCCTGGGTAGAGTGCCGTGGCGTCACAGCTCACAGCAACTTCAAACTCCTGGGCTCAAGCTATTCTCTCCCAAGTAGCTGGACTACAGACACCCACCAAAACGCCCTGCTATTTTTTGGTTGCAGTTGTTGTTTGGCAGGCCCAGGCTGGATTCTAACTCGCCAGCTCTGGTATATGTGGCTGGTGCCCTAGCCGCTGAGCTACAGGTGCTGAGCCTCATTTAACTTTAAAGACTCTGTGTCCAAATACAGACACAGTCTGAAGTACTGAGGGTTAGGACTTCCACACGTGGATCTTGTGATGATATAACACAGGCCGTAATGCCATTCTTTGGTAGTTTACATAGCCAAACGAGCAGGTGGGGGTGAGAAGGAGGCTCTTGGGGTGCCAAAAATGATGCATTTCAAGTAGCTACTTCCCCAAAATGTTTTGAGAACAACCTCTTTTACAATTTTCCTATGAGCCAATTTCAGTCATGAGATAAAATTAGTGGAATTACTGTTGGTTGTAACTCTCAAGGTAACACGGTGAGCAGAACTAAGCCGACCGCCCTGCGGCAGAATGGATGTAGAAATGTCGCCGGACTTCAGATGTCCTCATTGTACCTTGGGTACCTTTCCTCGTGGCCATGGGAGCCAATGTTTTGCGGAGAAGCTGCTGGATGAGAAACACAAAGCAAAGTCAGTAAAGTCAAAGGCAGCATGTAGGTGTGACAGGAGCTGTCCCCAGAGAAGGGGAGGGAGCTGACAGAAGAGCCGGGGATGGGGCGGATGTGAAAGCCGTGGGGTCAGTGGGTGAGTGGGCGGGGCTGTCTGTGCTCGACTTCTGACCTCAAGGCCTCATGTGAAGGGCCTGAGGAGAAGGGGTGCTTGTAGCATCCCTCCTGGCCATATCCTGACTTTGGGGAGAGAGCAAGCCAGTAAGCCTTGGGGAGAAATGTTTCGTGTCATCTTGGTGTGGCAGAGTAGGCAGAGTCTCCTGACACAAAAGGATTGGGGCCTGCTGCCCTCATCTCCCACAGATCTGTGGCACAGGAGGGCATCCGTGATGTCCTGACGGCTTCTGTGTGCGGTACAATGTGGTGGAGAAAGAGAGCATCAGTGGGTCCACCCAGGGGAGGCATGAGAGTCAGGTGAGGGTCTCTGGGTGGAGAGAACTAATGATAACCCCCTGCGGCCCATGGACCACCCAGATCCCCTTGCACAGAAGCACCTGACCTCTGCAATGCCCAGAGCCAGACAGGACAAATTAAGACCAAAAAATGGACTCCTTAAAGCCTTGGAAGCTTTAATTCAATTCTAGGGAAGGGGGGTGGAACAAGGCAGAGAGTTTTAAACTAAATTGTGACTGAATTATAAATCTGAATTGACTAAGGAATGACCAAACTTGAATGCGTTTATCTGAAAGTGACTGGATTAAATTTTCTCTGCTTTGAGGCAGAATGGAGGCTCAAGGCAGAAATTACACTCAATTATAAAAGAATAGAGAAAATTACGTTTTTGCACACTCAAGTCAGTGACTGTGAAATTTGGAGTGGCTCCAATAATTACAGGCAGTCAAGTGTCAGTACAATCTCAAGAACAGACTGAGGGATCATTATGTGCTGTTCTTCCAAGTTATTACCTGATCTGACGCTGTAGCTCAAAAGGTCAACACAGTGCCTCGTCATCAGAAACCATGATGAAACCTGTTCAAATTGCAGTTCGAAATGTTCTCTTGATAGCAGAAAGCAGAGCCAAGGCTTGTGAAGTGGAAAAAGTAATTTTTCAGAGTTCTGAGGAGGCCTAGCCCAGATTATAACCCTATGACCAAAAGGGGGAAAACACGAAACTACAGGTTGTGCTGGGCATCTTCTGCCTGCCCCCTGCAGACCCACTCTGCAGACCCTCCCAGGCTCCTCCATGTCCTCGAGGATGGCATCGCTGGGGCTCCTCCACTCTCTGACTCCAGGGGAAGGGAGTCAGAAAGCTGGGGTATAGAGTCCCCCGGGCTCTCTGCCAGTTCCCCAGGGGATGGGTGCAGCCCTCTCTGGAAGACCACAGCTCCCATCAGACAACTTTTCTCACTCAGCTACTCTCTCTGGCCACCCCCCTCCCCAAATCACTCTCTCTCTTTGCTTTCAGGCTGGGCTAATAACATGCTGTGAATGCTGCCCAGGAGCGTTGCCTTTCCCTTGGGGGTCTCCTTAAAACTTTACCCACATCCTTGAAAATCATGCCTTTGTGCAACTCTTCCCTAATTACCTACTGAATCTGCTGTGGGGTTCTCGGCTGATGCCTTGGGATAGCTACAGAAAGTTATGTGGTATCTACTTGGACACGGGGAGGTGGATCCTGCTGACATATTTTTGTTGCACAGCCGAGTCAGAAGCCCCAGGTGAGACAGACTCACGACTCCTCTTGCCACGCTTGCTTGTTCTAGGACAAGTCCCGGGTCTCGTGCATGACTCCGGATGCATTTCGAGATCTTGCATCTCTTTTCATTACAAACGTAGCTATTGCTACAGATATTAAAAAAAAAAATCAATAGAAAATTCTGGACACTAAGAGGTTGGTTATTCTTTTTAGAGAGAGTAGTAAACATTTCTAGGTTAAGGATGTCTCTTAGGTAGGCAAGGGAGAAAGTACTTTTACAGGCAGCTGTGTTTTTTCAATAGAAACTGTGTTCTCCTTTGCTCCTAGTCAATGGTTTCCTGCTTGAAGAAAATTCCAGAAGCCCTGAGGCCTCCCTCACTGTGACATGCTGAACAGATCAATGCCTCCTCCATTTCTTCAGTGTTTCTTACGCTGTAACCCACCACTTTTCATATTTAAACAGATGCATGATTCTGATAACAGGAGTTTTCTTTTTCTTTTTGGAAGGAGCAGCTTCCTCCTAGACATAACAGTAATAGTTGGGTGAAAAAGCCTTGCAATTTATTAAGAGCTGGGATCGTGTACCCTGTTATGTGTATCAAACTCATTTTTACAGTATAAAGGGTCAAAAAGTGCCACCACTAAAATGAATGAAGTTAGACTTTGTCTTTCCCAAAGACTGGGACAAACTGAGAAGCTCTGAGCCTGGCATTGGACTGTGGTTCTTTCCTTGAGCTCAAAGTGATGGCTGATCTGTTTGCAGAAGAGAAACCCCAAAAGACTCAGCCATTTGTTACTGCCCTGCTCGTTCTGTTCCTAAGAGTGCATCAGTTTGAAGGGTACAACTTCAAAACACACTGGGCCCACGTGTCTCTAACTAGTCAAAAAAACCCCAGCAGCCCAATGTGAGGTGGTATGGCAATTTGGGCAAAGAGAGGAATGGTTCTGCCCTCTGAAGCTGGTAGCCACTGTCAGGTCTGGCCTCTTGGGGGACTGTTGTACTGGTTCTTTGGCTCTTTTCTTGGCTGTATCACAAGCAGGTGGTTGCAATGGAGTGATTAGAGATAGGAAGCAATCCACACTTATGGCTTTTATTGCAGAAAAGAAGGAAGCTATACAAAGCAAAAGTACGTTGCAGAGAGAGGAACGGTCAGTCTCCGTGAGTGGAGAAAGACGTTAAGGACTCCCAGGTGGTTTCCTTTTATTGGCCTGGTCCAGGAGAGGATTTACAGGTGTGGGGATGTTACCAGTCCCCACCCGTGATTGTTCCCCGGTTTCTGCACCCCTAGGAACTGCCTCCTGGCCTGTATCTGCCACCTGCAGGTTTGGTCCCTGCCTCACACAACCACTCACAAAGGAGCTTGGACAGCTGCAGCCTCCTCAGTTCTTACATTCTGGACTCCATGACCTGACGTTTATGTCTCACAGATTCCATGACATGAATGAAGCTTGCGTCTTAGAGAGATACCCAATTCTGGAAACAGTCTTTCCTTAGCCCATCGGAAGAAGTTGGACAAAGCTTCAGGATAACCTACATGGAAGGAGACCACGACTGGGATACAGGGTGACCAACGTACCTAGGAACATGACGGTGACTTTGAGAGAGTCTCTTCAAATTTCCTGGACTAAAACAAACACACAAACAGAACCCCCCAAACTCCGGGGGCTGCTTCTTCACTGTGAAGGGAGGGTCCGGGCCCCATTCAAGGCCCTTCTCCCTCTGCTGTTGCTGCTGGCAGCCTAAGAGGCAGGTCCAGTGTTATAATTAATAGGCTCTGGCCCTTTATGTCTGGTCTCCATAGCACCCCAGGCAGTGTCATTGTTATGTGTCTGTTGCCTGGAGGGACGCTGGCTGATGTCCTCAGAGGAGGACTCCAACCACCCAAAGGACGCAAGCCAAAGCCTGCCACCACCACCCTGGCTTTCTGTAATTGGATCGGCATACAGGCCCCAGGGAGCCCATTATGAAAACAACTATTTCCATACCCTCCCAACCAACAGACTAAACAATTTGCACTCTTGCTGAGGAGACCCGTGAGGGGTGGAAAAATATTTTTCTGGGTGACAGCGAGAAGACAGTCACATGATTTGGGTAAGTCTTGCTATACCATGAATCTCCTCTCTACCCAGCCCTCTGATGAAATTTATTTCTAAGGCAGAAATGAGTATCTTGAACAAAGAATAATATTATTTTAGACAAATGAACACAGGTTTCAGTATTTGGACATATACTGTGAAGCAATTTAGACATATTTTACAAAAATGCAATCTTTTGTATAAAATGGCATGCTAAAAAAGTCTGTTTAGTGCTATAAACTTGGGGTATTAAAAATGTTCCATAATCCACTCTTCCCCTACCTTTTTGCAGTCAATGAACAGGTACTGATACATTATTATTAACAGAAGCCCATCGTTCACCTTAGGGTTCATTCTTTGTGTTGTGTATTACATGGGTTTTGACAAATGTGTAATGACACCGTTACAGTGTCATACAGAATAGTTACACTGTCCTAAAAATCCTCTGTGCTCCCGTGTTCATTCTTCCTGCCCTCTTCCCCGGTCCCCGGCCACCACTGATCATTTTACCATCTCTATAAGTTTGCCTTTTCCAGAATGTCATACAGTTGGAATCATATAGTATATAGGCTTTAAAAATATGCACTCTAAGTTCCTCCGTATCTTTTTGTGGCGTGATAGCTCATTGCTGTTCATTGCTAAATAATATTCCACTGTTTATCCATTCACTGATCAAAAAATGTCTTGGTTGTTTCCAATTTTTGATAATTATGAATAAAGTTACTACAAACATTCATGTGCAGGAGCTTGTGTGGACCTAAGTTTTCATATCACTTGGGTAAATGCTTACGAGTGCGTTTGTTGGACCCTGTGGTAAGACTATGTTTAGCTTTATAAGAAACCGTCCAACTGTGTTCCACAGTGAACGTACCGTTCTGTGTTCCTGCTGGTCCACATCCTCAGCAGCCTTCCGTGTGGTCAGCATTTAGCATTTTAGCCATTCTAATAAGTGTGTAGTGGCATTTCATTGTTGTTTTAGTTTGTGATTCCCTAGTGATAGATGATGTTTAGCATCTTTTCAGGTGTTTATTAGCTTTGTGTTTATCATCTTTGGTGTTCAGACATTTTTGCCTATTAGAAACATTGGGTTGTCTTATTGTTACATTTTAATAGTTCTTTACGTATTTTGGATCACAGTCCTTTACTGCTAGGTGGGTGTTTTGCCACGTTTTTTTCCCAGTCTGTAGCTTACCTTTTCATCATCTTAACAGGGTCTTTCACAGAGTAGAAGTTTCAAATTTTAATGAAGTCCAGCTTGTCAATTTCATCTTTCATGAGTTTTACACCATTGGTGTTGTAACTAAAAAGTCATCAGCAAACCCCAAATTACCTAGATTTTCTCCTATGTTCTCTTCTAGGAGTTTTATAGTTTTGAACTTCATATTTATGTTTATGATCCATTTTGAGTTAATTTTTGTAAAAGGTATAAGATCTGTGTTTGGATTTACTTTTTTGCATGAGGTAGTCCACTTGGTCCAGCACCGTTTGTTAAAAGACTATCCTTTTTCTTTTTCCTATTAAATTGTCTGGGCTCCTTTGTCAAAGACCAGTTGGCTGTATTTGTGTGGGTATATTTCTGGACTCTCTCTTCTAATTTTTTGACTTCTTTGTCTATTCTTTTTGCCAATTCCACGGTCTTGATTCCTGTAGATTTATCGTAAATCTTTAAGCCTGTAGGATCAATCTTCTGAGTTTATTCTTCTTTAATATTGTATTGGTTATTCTGGGTCTTTTGCTTTTCCATATACACTTCAAAATCAGTTTGTCAGCAGCCACAAAATAATTTGCTGGAATTTTTATTGGGATTGCACTGGATTTACAGATCATCTTGGGAAGAGCTGACATCTTAACAATACTGAGTCTTTCTATCCACAAACACAAGGTATGTCTTCATTTAGATTTCCTTTCATTTCTTTCGTCGGAATTTTGTAGTATTCCTCCTATAGATCTTGTACACATTTTGTTAGATTTACACATAACTCTTTCTCTTTTTTTGGTGCTGATGTAAATGATGTTGTGTTTTAATTTCAAATTCCAATTGTTCATCGCTGATATATAGGAAAACAATAGACTTTGTATACCAGTCCAGTTTTTAAATGCCTTCTTTGTCTTTTTCCTCTCTTTGTTTTCTTCTGTCTCTTGAAAGAGAGGAACTTAGCATTTAGAGAAAGATATTAAACTAAACATTTTTTAAGTTCAGAGACTTTACTTGTAGGTTCATAGAAAATTGAGCAGATAGTGGAGAATCCCTATAGGCCCCCTCAGTTTCTCCTACTATTCATGTCTTGCAGTAATGTGATGCATTTGTTGCAAATTCGGAATTTAAACTTGAGCAAGCAGGTATCGAATGCTTATAGGCATACACAAGAAATGTTTCTAGCACTCATGGAGTTTTCAGTCTTACTGGGAAGAAAAGACAAAGTTCTTTCATATGAGCCACTAACAGAAAACTGTACAATTGGGTTTTAAAATGTGTCCTGCTCAGCAATGGGGAGAAATCAGTGTAGTTTATAGTTGTTAGGGTGCTATTCACAGAGTGAGAGGTAGGACAGCCCTGGAAGGCTTTGGGGTTTGGAGAGGTGTGGGTGGGTCACAGGCAAGGTCTGGCAGAAGGAAGGGCATGTGCAGGGTTAGAGGGGCCAGCGTGGTAAAAGGAGGGTCTCTATGGCGTCACACTGTGCAGAGGTGGGAAGTGACCTTGAAAAGCAAGCAGGACGGGCCCCGAATGGTGTGTGAGCAATCAGAACTTGACCAGGTGTTTGGAGTTGAATTCCCAAGCAGATCCTTTTAGGACAGTTGGTTTTTGGCTTCACATCTACGTCTGTCTCCAGGCAGGTATTCTGCACTATTTGCTTCTTTGAGTCAAAACTAAAGGCTCATGCCAGGGAATGTTTCTGAAGAGAAGCACTGCCTTTCTGGGAAAAAGTTACCAAATGGGGCCATGGCTTCTTCATTTTCCGCAAGACTAGAGTTTCGTGTGTACACATCAGGAAGAAAAATAACCAGCTTAGGAGGTCATAAATAGCAACAGAGCCCCCACTGGGAAGTTGCCCTGCATTCTTGAGGCCCCCTGGCCTGGGTTGAACTCTCTCTCTTTGAAGAGATTAGTCATTTCTGGTGGGCAGGAGAACCCTATGGGGTCTCTCCGAAGGGAGGAAAACAAGGAGGGAGCTGAACAAATCCTGTTGCTTTAATCTCTTCTCTCTACTAGGGGCAGAGCAAGGAGGGCATTAAATGCCCGATTTTTTTTTTTTCCTTGATCTTAGTTAACTTGTCTCAAGAGGCCCCTCTAGATTCACACATATTTGCTTATTCAGGTCATCAATAATGAGACTGCAGGGCCCCAAGAAAGTTTTGTTAGTGAAAGGACATGTTCATATTCACAGCTTTGGGTCACATCTTCCCCACAAACCTCACTACCCTTCATCCCCTTCCCTACACATCCATCCCACTCTTGTCCCTCAGTCCCACTCTAGCTCAAGGGCCTGTCGACTGCAAGGGCAGCCACAAACTTCATCTCTCTGGCTGGAGACCTTCTCAGAGTGATGGCTCCAAACATGGGGGCATCTCAGATCCATTCTTTTCCCTTGAAAAGTCCCATTCATTTTTCCTCCAACACATCTTTTCCTTTTGACTCCAACCCTACCCTGCCTCCCAGCGCCCTGGCACCTTACCTCTAACTCCCCCAGATGATCTGCATCAAGTCTGGACTCCAGCCTGGATCTTGAGGTGTCCCTCTCAGAACTCGCAAGCCTGTCCCGTGCATTGCTTCTCCTTCTGGCTCACTGTTGCTCATGTTTACCCCTCTGCCTGGCATATTTTCTTCCCTCCTCCTCTAAAGAACACTGTATGTTCTGCCCTCTCTATGTGGGGTTGCCATTTTGAGCAAATGGAAATATTGGCTAATAGGTTAAATTTTAATTTTAGATGGACAACAATTTTTTTGAAAAAATTTGGGACATACCTACTGAAAATTACTTGTTTATATGAAATTTAAACTTAATTGGGCAAACTATATTTTATCTGTCAATGGTACATCAATGCAGCCTTTTTTGTAATGATCTAATTTTCTCTGATCTCTTTTTAGTCCCTACAACACCTATTTTAGTGTTTAGTTCAGCGTTAATCTTGTGCTATTTTGTACTTATTAATTCTCCATCCAGTATTAACAGTTATTGAGCAATTATTCAGTATCAGGCACTGTGCTAAGTTCCTTTCATATAACAGCTCATCAAATTTTTATGAGGAACATGATAAAGTAAGTGCTATAATAGATACCCATGTTATAAATGAGGAAGCCAATTCTTTGACAGTTTATTTGTTTAAGGTCACAAAGCTAATTAAGAACTTGAATTTTGATCTGTCTGTAGGGTGACCCACCTGTTTCAGTTTTCCTGGCATGTTTTGTTTTTAAAACTGGGAGTCCTCCATTCCAGGAAGCCCCTCAGTCCCGGGCAAAGCCGATATGTCTGACTTTAAAACCTGGGATTCAATCTTACTTCTTAGATTAAGGCCCTAAGAACAGGGACATATCTAATGGTATTTACTGATACTAAGAAATATGTACACTTAGTGATTGGCAAGTGGAGAGTGGGAGTTGCCCTCACAGACCACACCGTTTTTCTTGTGCCTGTTTAGATGATAGAAACTGAGGACTCTATAGACCAGTGTCTTTGGTCAGATGCAGCTGAGACCTATGCAGGGCCAGCGGCCTTTGCAATAGAGGCACAATGTTTTCACGTTACTGGATATGGCTTGCAAAGATGCTGACCTATTGCTACCAGCAATAATGCCTCTAAACTGCTGACGATGCAGCTCCCTAGTAGGTGTGTGTTGTCTCACTTGACAAGCTGAACCTTGAGAGACTCCCTACTGTGAAGTCTGAGTCAGGGTGAGGCTGGAGAAACAGAAGCCAGGGTGCTAGGAAGAGCAGGGTACCTAGGGTGGGCAGCCCCCTCAGAAGGGGTGTGGCTGTTGTTCTTTGCTGGGACTGTGCTGTTGTCTAATGGGCACATATCCAAAAGAGTATATCTTCCTACATTATTATGTGATAACCAAGTGGTTAAAATGATGATTGTGGGCGTCATTGTGATGCTGAACATGTTTAATGAGGTGTGATGGGAAAGGCAGAAACAATAGATTTCCATCCCCCAAGGGCGTCTGTATAACTTGTCCTAACTTCATTTTGAATGCATGTAGTTATCGAACGCACATTAAATATAAAAACTAAGTGGTTTGTGGTGAAGTCATTTATAAAAATCGTTCGCTATTTAAAAACAACCTATCTAAGATGAATTGATAAAGGCTAAGCTCTCAAGGCAATTTTGTTTTCAGCTGCTAAATTTCACTTCAAAATGCTTGAATTTTTAAATATGGTTTCATTGTTCTTTATTTTTTCTTTATTAAGAGCACGAGGAGAGGCAGGAGTGTTCATGTTGGACAGAGCTAGTGGGTTGCTCAAGCTTTCCCTCTGTAGGAACTCTTGCAGACTCTTCCTCATCCTCACAGGAGAGCCTCTCAGCCTTAGTGTGACATCCGAGCATCCCTCGTCTAGCTCCCGCCTTTCTAGCCCGTCTCCTACCGGTGTCTTACCCAGCTCTGCTCCAGCTACACTGCAATGGGCTGTTTGTATTCCCCAACATTTGTTTGTTGGAACCTAATCCCCAATGTGGGGGTCTTAGAGGTGGGGCCTTTGGGATTAGTGCCTTTAGGAAAGAACCCAGAGAATTCCCTTTCGCTTTTCCCCATATGAGGCCACAACAAGAAAGGACTGTCTATGAACAAGGAACAAGGCCCTCACCAGACACTGAATCTGCCAGCACCTTGATCTTGGCCTTTTGAGAATCTGGAACTGTGAGAAATAAATTTCTGTTGTAAGTCACTCAGGCTCTGGTGTTCTGTGGGAGTAGCCTGAATGGGCTAAGAAATAGGCTTTTCCACGTGTATTACCATCTGCTAAATACACTTTGAGCTTTTCTGCCTTCAAGCCTTTTAAATTTTAAAGTATTATGGTTAAGAGTTTTTTTTTGTAGAGACAGAGTCTCACTGTACTGCCCTTGGTAGAGTGCCGTGGCGTCACATGGCTCACAGCAACCTCTAACTCTTGGGCTTAAGCGATCCTCTTGCCTCAGCCTCCCAAGCAGCTGGGACTATAGGCGCGCGCCACAACGCCCGGCTATTTTTCTGTTGCAGTTTGGCCGGGGCTGGGTTTGAACCCGCCACCCTCGGCATATGGGGCCAGCGCCCTACTCACTGAGCCACAGGCGCCGCCCAAGAGTTTAATCCTTAGATCTAGACTGCCTGGGTTCAAAATCTGGTTCTGCTATTACTGTGTGATCTTGGGCAAGCTGCTTAACTGCTCAGTGACTTAATTTCTCCACCTGGAAAAGTGAAACTAAAATGACATTTATCTTATAGGAGTCAAGAACGAGAGTAATTGGAACAATGCACAGCATATACTAAAGGCTCAGTAAATGCTAGCTCTGTGTTTACATAGCTAGATCTATTATCCTCCCCACATGGTCAAAATATGCCTTTTCCTTGAAGGTCTTCCTGACCACCCCATCCTGCAATGGGCTCCCCATTTGGGGCAATCCTGAGTACCAGCGCTGTGTCTTTGGCAGGGGATTGGTTTTCTTCTCACATCCTTGTGACTTCTGATCACAGCAATTTTTTGAGTGCTCACTTAGAGTCAGGCTTGTGCTCTGTATACAACACTTGGAGGCCAGTATCCTTCATCTCACTTTACAGAGAAGCAGACTGAGGCTCAGGAAGGGTAACTGACTTGCTAGTGTATAGGTAGAGCCAGAGAGGGGCGATTCTGGGGCTCCCATCCAGGTTGCCCATGATTGCAACTGTGACACTCTCCCTATTTTACTGGAAAACAGGGAGTGAGTCTTACAGGGCTCCAGCAACTTCCTGAGGATTTGATGGACCAGTGTGCAAACGGTTGCCTATCAAAGTGCCCTTCAGTGCTTCATAGTTGTGATTATCTTGGTGACGTTAAAGATACTGCATAATATATTTTGATGGGCTTTGACAAGATAGACTATAATTTATTCCTTTTTGTGTTGAACTCCTTGTGAATCTAGAAAAGCAATTCCCATTTATTTTTACCTTATGTGTCCCCTGCTGTTTCAAATATGGTTGGATGAGGAACGTCAGAAGCTATCTTATTATCAAGGCTGCTTTTTTCACAAAGGGGACTTTCTCATGACTCAGTACCAGCTAATTGGTCTGTCAAAGGCATTCTTTGATTAGGTGAGTCACTTGATTCATTGTTGACAAAGTGCCAGCTGCCTTCTACCCACTCTGTGCCAGCTCCTGCGGGTCTGACATTTTTTTCCACCCCTAATCAAGATGTTATTAAAGCTGCAGACATTGTATAGCCAAGTGGCATGAAACTTGGATTCATTCTGTCATCAGCTGCTGAAAGACAACTCAGTGGAGCTTTAGTGATATATGAGTGCGTCACATCTTTGAGTGATTTCTAAATTCCATGGGTATAATAGTCTTGTCTTTACTGAGATGAAATCATTTTTTCTAAGGTGGGGTCTTGCTGCCCCTCTAGCCTTGTTGCCCAGGCTAGAGTACAGTGGCTGGTTACAGGCATGGGCATAGCCTCTAACTCCTATTGATTCTGCCTCAGCCTCTCCAGGAGCTGGGACTATAGGTGTGTGCCATGACGTCTGGTTCTGAGAATGAAATCTTAAAGAACTTGGCCTATGTAATCAACAAACATTTTATCAGTGAATTTGTAATATGTGCCAGATAAGGTTCTATGTACTTGGAATATGGCAGTGGTAGACTAAAATTCCTGCCCTCTTCAAGCTTCTTTTTGTATTGTGGAAAATATACAAATTTTGCAGAAGAAGAAAGAATCATATACAGCATTTCCCCTTTATCTATAGAGGATATGTTCTAAGACCCCTACTGGATGCCTGAACCTATATATACTATTTTTTTTTTTAAATGCAAGCATACTTATGATAAAGTGTAATTTATAAATTAGGCACAGTAAGAGACTAACAACAATATCTGGTAATAAAATAGACCAATTATAACCATCACCATGACAGTTCAATGGTCAGTCTGATCACCACGTTGACTAAGCGACTCACAGGCAGGGAGAATGTACAGCACGGAGCCTCGGAAAAAAGGGAGATTGACATCCTGGCTGGGACCCAGCATGACAGCTAGAGACTTCATCACAATACTTAGATTAATGTGCAATTTAAAACTGATGAAGTATTTATTTCTGGAATTTTCCATTTACTATTTTTAGACCAAGGTTGGTAGTGGGTGATAGAAATTACAGAAAGTGAAACTGAGGATGGGGGAGGCACTATTGATCATTCAGCTTTAAAAATGATCAATATTTTAGCATTCTTTTTTCATCTATCTCCCCACCACACATATTTTTAAGAAAGCACTTTAAAGCGAATCCCAGACATCAAATATTTTTCAGACATACCACAGCATGAATCTCTGACAAGAATTTTTTTTTTTTTTTGTAGAGACAGAGTTTCACTTTATGGCCCTCGGTAGAGTGCCGTGGCGTCACACAGCTCACAGCAACCTCCAACTCCTGGGCTTAGGCGATTCTCCTGCCTCAGCCTCCCGAGTAGCTGGGACTACAGGCGCCCGCCACAACCCCCGGCTATTTTTTTTTTTTTGTTGCAGTTTGGCCGGGGCTGGGTTTGAACCCACCACCCTCGGTATATGGGGCCGGCGCCCTACTCACTGAGCCACAGGCGCCACCCAAGAATTTTTAATAAAAACATAATCATAATGTCATTCTCCTAATAAAATTAATAAAAAATTCTTGATACCATTTAATATCCAGCCAAAGGTAAATTTCCCCTAAGAATATTTTCGCATTTGTTTGAAGCCAGATCCAAACAGGGTTTCTGCACAAACACAAATGTTTGTTGACCTCACGTCTCTTTTGATCTGTCACAGTTCCCCCCATCTATTTTTTGGTTGTTGAAATTGGGTTACCTGTTCTGTGGGAGTTTCCATCTTTTGGATTTGGCTGATTGCAGCTTTGTCGTGCTTTTTTATGAACTTTTTTATGTCTTACATTTTCTATAACATGATGTTTATATCTAGAGAGGCTTGGTCAGAGTCATTTTCAATTGTGGAGGGGTGGATTATTGAACTAACCTCCCTATGGAGACTGGCTTGATGCTGTTTTTTTGTGTGCCAGAGTTTCCTGGAGGTGTCCTGGTGGGCAAAATTTGGGTGGCAAGTGTAAAAAAAACTTAGTTCTTGTGCCAGAGTGGCATTTTGATTATGATGTCATGGAATATTCCCTTTGTTCCTCCTTAAAAGTGGTTGTGTCACGTGGTATCTGGGTGTGGCCCCTCTTGGAGGCCTAGGGAGCAGTGCCTTCAAACATGCTGGGTTTGAAAAATTTGTTAGTGTCTTCTTAGGGAGTAAGGCTAACAAAAGAAAGAGTAAACTTACAGGATAGCATAAATCTAAATTAGACCAATTGGGTGAGACTATCTGAAGGGTCTTGAGGGTTTGTTTTGCAAAATATATCCAGGTGGTTTGAATGTGCACCAGGAATTGAGGACCAAAGATTCAGATACTAAGGCTTGAATGGAATGTGCCACCAGGAATTGAGGACCAAAGATTCAGATACTAAGGCTTGAATGGTTCAGCTGAACATTGTGGTCCATTTCAGCAGGTGGAAGAAGAGGAGATAGGTCCAAGGGGGCAAGTCCAAGTTGAAACAGTAGGAAGTCAGAAGTTCCTGGGGCCTCCAGCAGCTCTTGGTTATAAGGATTCCCATAGTACTGACGTGTATCCTCAATTAAGGATGTCTTACACTTTTTAAAGAATGAGGACAGGTATTTCGGTTTAGAATACCCAGAAATATGAGAGAAAGAAAGGAATAAACACAAGAGGAGCATTTCTACTTATGACACGGTGAATGTTACGGGGAAGGGTTCCCTTCTGAAGGTTTCATAGTTGAGGTAGGCTGTACACTGTAGAGCGGATGTTTAGGCGGTCAGATATATGTCTGGAGTGCAGGGCTGGAGATAGGACTTTGTGAATCATGAATATAAAGATGATATTTAAAGCAATAGAATGGATAAGAACACCTCGTGAATGAGAGACTGACTTCCTGGAGGCTCCCTGAAGAAGCTGTTTATGGAACTCCTGTAAGGGTTTCTCTGAAGTATACATAGGAGGTTTCTGAGTCTTAAAACAACCTGATCATTTCTTTCACTAAATGCTACCAGATTGCTCTACATACAGAATGAATTTACCTGCTCAAATTTCCATCAGCAGTGCACGAGGATTCCCATTTCCCCGTATGTTTGTCAATATTTGGGATAATCTTTCTTTTTTTAAAATTTCAGATTAATATGAGGGTACATACGACTAGGTTACAATGTTTGCATTTGTTAGATAAAGTCCCTGCTGAACCTGTGTCTTGCACCCAGGAGGAAGTAGGCCACATGCTCTCACGTTGTGCCTATTAGGTGGGAGCACTCCAATCCCCTTCCCTCCTCTCTCTTCCTCCCAACTTGAATTGAGGTTTTCTCTGGTGTAGGCATGTATTAGATCATCTCCTGGCTTCATCCTAGTATTGATATATTGGATATTTCCTTTTCCATTCTTGTGATACTTTGCTAAGAACAATGTGTTTCAATTCCATCCAGGTTAAAACAAAAGATGTAAAGTCTCCATCTTTTTTGTGGCTGAATAGTATTCCATGAACCATTAACCACAGTTCATTAATCCATTCATGGGTTGATGGGCACTTAGGGATTACCTTTCTGATTTCTGCCACACTGATGGATAAAGCAGTGGTTGGGGCTCCCTCTCAAGAGCTGATTGAGCACACTTCTTCCCACTTCTTGTTCAGTCAACTCACACAGGTAGCTTGAAATCAGGGGTGGAATATTTGTACCATGGAAGTTGGCAAACACTAAAAATTCAGACTTTTCCTTCCCTAGAGAACTGGATTTAAAACACACACCAGCACTCTAGCGGCTACGGGTGGTACTGCACTGTTTATATTTCCATCTCCGATTACCAGTGAGGGGCGGGGCTTCTCTTCCATCCTAGCTTGCCCTTCTGTTTTCCCTTCTGTGAACTGCCTAGTCCTATGCTTTTCTCATTTTTATATTGGCTTTCAAAATATTTCATATTGGCTTCTTTGTGTTGGTTTGCAAAAAAATCCTTGTAAATTTTAGACATTAATCCCCAGTTGCTTTTGAACCTACCATGCATCTTTTTTCAATTTGCCAGCTGTCTGTTAACTTTCTTTTTTTTTTTTTTGTAGAGACAGAGTCTCACTTTATCACCCTCGGTAGAGTGCCGTGGCATCACACAGCTCACAGCAACCTCTAACTCTTGGACTTAGGCGATTCTCTTGCCTCAGCCTCCCGAGCAGCTGGGACTACAGGCGCCCGCCACAACGCCCGGCTATTTTTTTTTTTGTTGCAGTTTGGCCGGGGCTGGGCTTGAACCCACCACCCTCGGCATATGGGGCCGGCGCCCTACTCACTGAGCCACAGGCGCCGCCCCTTAACTTTCTCTTCAATTAAGAATACCTAGAAAAATTTTAACTGGGACACGGTCAAATCCCCGACTCTTTTGCTTCAAGGCTTTTGCTTTTGCAGTTTTGTTTTATGAAATAAATTCCTACCCCACATTCATAGAGATAGTCCCCTACATCTTCTGTCTTTTTTTTTTTTTTAATTGTTGGGGATTCATTGAGGGTACAATAGACCAGGTTACATCTTCTATCTTCATGTGCAGGCCATTCATTTATCTAGAGTTCACCTTTGCATGTGGTGGACACAGGACACTCAATGTTATTTTTTCCTCAGAAACTAAGCCAGTTTCCCCAAAGCCAGCTTCTTAAGAATTTATATTTTTTTCTCATTGATTTGTGGTACTACCATTAGGTAAATTTACACATCAGCTGCTTCTGAGTTCTGCATTCTGTTTCATTGCTCTGCTTGGTCCTATACCAGCACCACACTATTTTTAATGACTATATGGTAACCACATAATATATGGCAGGGCAAGTCTACTGTTTGAAATGTTATTTTTCCTTATATGTTTTGTATGTTCAATGAGGTCCCTAAAAATTTAGTTTCTGCTGGAATTTTGGTTGGTATAACATTGACTTTGGAGGTTGACATTTTTACAATGTGAAGTCACCTATTCATGGCATATCTCTTCATTTATTCAGTCTTCTTTTATGTTTTTCGGTAGAGTTTTAAAATTTTCTCCATAAAATTCTTACAAGTTGTTAGGTTAATTCCTGGATACTATGCTTTAGAGTTTATTAAACTTTATCACTATTGTGAATGGTCTCTTATAGTCTCTTGTATTTCCTACTGGCTGACTGTTGATGTAGACAAAACTATTGATTTTTAGAAATTGATCTTGTACTTGGCAACTTTGCGGAACTACTATTACTTCTAAGAGTCTGTTGATTCTGTTGAGTTTTCTGTGCTGATGATCATATCCTCTGTTAAGGGCTCTGCCCAGTGGTCTAATCTTTTGCATGTAACCACTTCTGCTAGTTGAACTCCAATCTGATGCCCCAATTCTGACAGCTGGGTGTCTTTCATGGTCTTAAGGCCTTTGTCGCTTTCTACACCCACAATGTGAAAACAACATATGTAGGTAATGCAAAAAAGTGGGTCAACATAGGCATTCAGATCAGAAAGACGTAGGTTTGAATCTTATTTCTGCCCCTGGGTACCCGTGGTAAGTTACTGCCTCCTGGAGTCTGTTTCTTCATTTGTAAAGTGAAAACGAGTATGATTCGCTAAGTAAACTGCCTTATGGCAGTCAGTTGGTAATGCCCTTCTCCATATGGTAATGTTGACCACAGTTGCATGGTCACCTCCTGGCACTCGTGTTGACTGCCACATCATTCAGGAGCCTTGTGTCTTCAGATGTAATTGAATCTCAACAGCCACAGCTGGTCCATGTTTCCATGTGTCTCCCCACCCCAATGGATAGTTCCAGTTCCAAATTCTGGGCCTGTATCATTGTCTGGTCTCTGTCTCGTATGCCACATGTGGTTTTCCAGGAAGCGTGACTTCAGTGCGTGCTTACATTCTTGAGGATGGTCTAGTAGGGAGTAATTTCACTTTTTAAAACAAAGGCAACTAGGTGACTATGAGACTATCTTGCTCTCGCTGATGGCTTGGTAGTCGTGGGAATTTGTATATGTACTGCGTGGTGTTTGGGTGTAGCAGAAAAAGCCAGTGGTCCGGCTGGTTCTAACAGAGACCTTTGTTATAGCTAAGAACAACTCAGCTAGCCACACCTTGTCACTTAATAAGAGTAATATCTCAGAGGGATAATTTGAGTCAGCAATAAAAGTGAGCTGTATACCTGTGGAAACCTCACTAATAGTTCCTTCTGTTACCCTTAGATCTTTACAAGTGTTTGTGATTTAATGACAACAGACCTCATTTACAGGTGCTTAAAGCCAACCTAGGGCAAACTGCATTCCTTCTTTTAACCAGTTAAGGAGGTAGGCAGGTCAGACTAGAAGAGATTGTGATAAAAGCTGGGGAAGGGAGGTGGAGTCCTCATGGGGAGGAGGAAGCATCCAAATCACATATTATCCCTGAGAAGGCACAAAGGTGCTGAGCCTGCAGGGACAGAGAAACTGGCAGCTGACCAGGGACGTGGGATGGCCATGGTATTTAAATATTGCATAAATATCGTGGGCTTTAGTTGACAATGTGCCCCACCGGATCCAAAAATGTGATGTGACGGCTGCACACAACTATTTCTGTATTTCGAGCTTTGTTAACACAAGCATAGGATGTAGAAAAGAGGTGGCAGTCTCTCCTCTCTGCACTTGACAGCCACCCATTCATTCCTGAGAATCACACTTACACAAGAGCTCTAGAGAAGCTGGAATGTGTCCTAAAGAGTCCCCCCAAAGGCTGGTGAGTCATATTGTACTGTGTCATTTAAGAAGCAGCCTCGAGGGACAAACGTGCGTGTCCTGGATACCTTAAATTGGAGTCATACTTGGTCTGAGAGTCCCCAGGGCAGAAACAGAATCCCATAAGGAGGAGATGCAGGGAGTGGGATTTTAGCTCCACTGGTAGAATGAAATTTTCCAAAGGCTGTCAAAGATAAAATGGCTGCCTTTGAAGTTGGTGAATTTCTTACTACAGGTTTAAACTACAGGTGAGTTTATTACAACGGTCGCTTGGTGGCAGGACGTTGTAAGGAGGATTCAAGCACCTGGAATGGGGTCTTTTTCTAGTTCCTAGAATCACAGATTCTTTGCTCCTGCAGGTGCTGGCAGACATTCACTCAACGTGTTCCTGCCGGCGCCGCGAGAGGTGAGCACGGAGTCCACTGCAGCGGCCCGTGCAGGCCTCAGAGTTGCTCCGTGGTGTGACACCACTGACTCCGGGCTCCAATACCTCGGTCCTGTTCTCACCAAGAGAACTCATCAAGTGTCAGGTGACAGAGAGCCAGGATGTCAGAGTTCACGTCTGCTAGTGTCCTAGTTTCACCATGTTCCGCTGTTGGATTCTTGGGAGATGGAGAGGGGGAAAGAAGAGATGGGGGAGGAGGGAGCCAAGTTGTAGGGGAGGAGAACTGGACAGCTCACTCCTCCTCTCTGCTTTTGCTGACACTTTTGGTTGCGCAATTGCTGAACTGGGGGATAGCACTGTCAAAGCCTTCGCGACAGGACTTGCACTCAGGTAGTTGACTTTAGGATCTGTACTCTGGGCCATGCACGGCCAGACAGGAGGAGCTAGTCCGGCATGCTAGACGGAGCAGACTGGGCCAGCCACGGCCAGTCCACGGTTTTGACGAGGTGGGTACGCCCAGCCTGTCAGGGGCTGTGCAGGTGGTCCTCAACCATTGCCCGGGGCCAGGAGGGCTTTCCCTGAGAACCGGCCTCGCCTCGGCTGCGAAGGGGATGTCCTCGCGGCGCCTTCGCGCTGCAGTACCCGAGAAGCGCCCTCCGACTGGGCTCGGGTCCAGGCCGCCGCGGCTCCGGGCGCAGGCGCGCGCTCCTCGTCCCCCGCCTCGTCCCCGACTCCCCGGCGCGTGCGCGGGGCCGAGGCCGAGGCCTGCGCGCAACCCGGGCTCCTGCACTGCGCGCGCGCACCGACCTCGCGTGGGGCCCGGCTCCGGTGCGCGCGGCGCGGAAGCGGCAGGCGGGAGGGGCCCCGGCCAGGTCGGCGGCGGCGCGGCGGCGAGAGGCTCCGCTGCTGCCCTCGGAGACAGCGCCAGCTGGGGAGCGCGCCGCTCGGCCTTTTCCGCCCGGAGAGGACCGGAGGAGGCAGGTGGGGCGGGGGCGCGCGGGTCCCCCGGGCCCGGCGGCGGTGTTGGGGCCTAAGGGACAGTTGGCGGTTCGGGAGGGCCGCGCGGAGGCGCCGGGGGCTCTGGAATCCCCCGGGTGCTGGTGTCGCCAGCCGCGGGGAGGCCTCCCGAGAGCGGCACGGCCCCCACGGTGGGGATGTGGCTCCCCGGTTTCCGTTGCTGACGGACGGTCTGACTTTTGGATGAGATGCCACGAGGTGTGCGGGACCGGCAGGACGCGGCGGCAGAGCTGCTTCCGCTGCAGGTGCCCTGGGGTCCCGCCCGCCCGCGATGCTGCGCTGCGCGCTGCGCCCTGGCGGTGGTGGTTTCTCTGCCACCTGCCTCTTCACCTTTCTCATTAAGTCTCCCCTAGTTTGTTACTTTGTTGAGAAACCTCTTCCCAGTGGGTGTTCGACGCTAAACCAAATGACCGTCCTTCCTGTCCTTTGCTACCCCGAGACTCCCTGATTCTGTATTATCCACGTGGGAAGGGAAGTTGAGCACCTGAATGGAGACCAGTCCGAAACAGTGCCGGGTTAGGATCAGGTCCGTGGGCTTGTAATCTAGCGTTCTTTGAATGACAGTCAGGTGGTTCACTTCTGCTGGACACTAATGACAGTCAGGTGGTTCACTTCTGCTGGACACTGTGTAGGCCACATGGATTCGAACGCTGTTGACACAGTGTTTTCACTTGTATTTTACGGGATAACAACTTACTGTATGTTCCAAGGTAGGCTGGGTCTTCACAATTTAAAGTAAACCATGTACATGGCAGAAGATCAGCGGGGCGGGACACGTAGCAACTGTAGAGGGAAAGCAGAGAGTTGAAAATGACAGAACTCCAACTTTTTACATTTTCGTGTTCCAGAACCGTCTTATTTTGCTATCGTAAATATGATGCATTTTTAAAATGCTTCCATTTGATATGGGCCACCTGGACGGTAAGACTGAATCTGGAAATGCATAGAATGTGTTTATTTCTATTTTGTAGGATATTTAGCACACGGTTTACTATTTGTAGGATTTATTTCAGACATTTTGGATTTACTGGATACAATATTAACCAGCAATGCCTTTAAAAAAGTGGTATTTTGTATGTTGTCTTTTTATTGTAACAACTTGTAACAACTCCAGGTTGAAACATGTTTGAAACTAGTGGTCTTTAGGTTATAAAATCAGCTCCACTCTTTCACTCTGTATAAATCTTCAAACATCTGGCTTTGTTCCCTTGTTAATTATCTTTAATTAACTGTGCTGCTTATGGGCTTACTGTAGTGTGTTAGCTTTTGTTTCTTGTTTCACACATCTGTATGTTATTATCTGGAGAATGAGCTGTGCAGTTCTCCTTTAGTGCTATTCAGTAGAATTTTCTGAGACTGGAGAAGTGTTTGTTTTGCATTGTACAACCTGGTAGCACTAGCCACTTACAGCTTTTGAGAGCTTGAGTGGGGCTGGAGCAAGGGAAGAACTGATTTTGGTTTTTTTTTTTTGAGACAGAGTCTTACTCAGTTGCCCAGGCTAGAGTGCAATGGTGTTAGCCTAGTTCACAGCAACCTCACACTCCTGGGTTCAAGTGATCCTTCTTCAGCCTCCTAAGTAGGCTACAGGCCTACAGGCACTCTCCCTGTCACCGGGCTAATTTTTCTATTTTTAGTAGAGCTGGGTCTTGCTGTTGCTCAGGCTGGTCTTGAACTCCTGAGCTCCAGTGATGTTCCTGTCTTGGCCTCCCACAGTGCTAGAATTACAGGTTTGAGTCATGGTGCCTGGGCTAAGAATTGCATTTTTAATTTAGTCACATGCAGCTAATAGCTCCCTGGTCAGACATCACAGCTTTATATAATTAGTCCCCAAGAGGCCTTCAATGACCCTCTTGAGTCTGTATAGGACCCTGCTCTCCTTAGTAAAGGCACTTATTACTATTGTACAATAGTTGTGACTTGCTTCTAGAAATCCACCCCTAGGCTGCACTCTAATGAGGGCAAAGGCATATCTGATTTCTCTCTCTCTCTCTCTGTGTTTTGTTTTGCCTTTGCTATGCACAGCTTAGGATTTAGTAAGTAACATTCAATATTTGTTGGATGCATAAATGAACTTCTTGAGGGCAGTTATCTTTTTATATCCTCTCTAGGGCCTCCCACTAAGTGTCCAATACAGTAAATACCTATTTAGTGATTGAACAGATGTTATATAGGTAGCAAATTAAAAGATCATTGGAGATACACTTTAAATGCTTATTTGGTTATGTTACTTCATTTGGAATATAAAAATGAGACTCATGACAGAGCACTACAGGAAGAATGAAAGTGTGTCATGATTCCAGCTAATGTGGACACAGCTTGGGTCTCCTAGCTGTGCTCTTAGGGTCTCAGCTGCTGCTCTTGAATCCTATCTCAGATAAATCCAAAGGGTTCTTTAGGCCTCAGTGAAGCTCTGAACCACTCTGAAGACATCAGCGAACAGCCCCCCTTACTGCTTCTCTGTGTTAAGGCAAGGACAAGAGATCCTTGAAAAACCATGAGATACAGAAGCCATGTTCCAACACACTTTTGCTCAGAGCTAACTTTGGGGTGGTAGAGTAGGATGGAATTTCTATTTAAATCAAAGTTTGGGGAATTTGATTTCAGCTGTTGTTAAGTATCATGGGCATCTGTTCTGTACATAATTAGGACTGACTTTTTAGGTTAGGGTTACTTTATATAATCAGTTATCACCTGTTAGACACAGTAGGATTTGGAATAAAAGTTTTTACTCAACTCAGACAATACCTCTACATTTGATCAAGATTCTTAGTGTCATTGGTTTTCATATCTAGAAATTGCTTTTAAGGAATGATTCTGAGACCGTATGTAAATTTGTAGAGGTGTATGGTTTTCTTTGGTGGGATAAATGATAGAATATTTGATTTTTCATGAAGGAAAGGAAATGGGAGAAGAGAAAAATGCAGTGAAGACTCAAAATGCAGCGTTCACTACGTTGATGGGGTGGTGTGCTAGCTTCTCTGGACTTGAAGTATAATAACGAAGTTGGTTACATCTTGTTGTGTGAATGATCTTTCCACCTTGGGTCTAGGATTTGAATGTTTGTTAAATATGTGTAAGACACTGTTCTAGCTCCTGTGGGAAATGGTAGTTGGGTAAGATACAGTTTTTAATCTTTAACTCTTGATAGTGTATGAGGAAATCAAAGATGCTCTGGGGATCACTTAAAAAAATTTTTTTTTAACCTACCCTTTAGGTGTAGGGTTAGCCCCCCCGACCCAAAGGGAGGTCACTTTGTGGTTCCCTTATTTTTTTTATTGTTAAATCATAGCTGTGTACATTAGTGCAATCAAGGGGTACACTGTGCAGGTTTCATATACAATCTGAAACATTCCCATCAAACTGTTCAACGCAGCCTTCATGGTATTTTCCTAGTTATTGTATGTAGACATTTGTATTCTGCCTTTAGTAAGTTTCGCCTGTACCCATTCCAAGATGCACCGTAGGTGTGCACCACCCATCACCCTCCCTCTACCCGAGCCTCCCCACTCCCTTTCCCTTCCTTGGCCCCCTCCCCATAGTTTTGTGCCATAGTTGGGCTATAGCATTCATGTGAAAGCCACAATTTAGCTTCATAGTAGGGCTGAGTACATTGGATACTTTTTCTTCCATTCCTGAGATACTTTGCTAAGAAGAATATGTTCCAGCTCCATCTATGTAAACATGAAAGAGGTAAAATCTCCATCTTTCTTTAAGGCTGCGTAATATTCCATGGTATACATGTACCACAATTTGCTAGTCCATTGTGGGTCTATGGGCACTTGGGCTTCTTCCATGACTTAGCAATTATGAATTGGGCTGCAATAAACATTCTGGTACAGATGTCTTTGTTATATTGTGACTTTTGGTCTTCTGGGTATAAACCTAGTAAAGGAATTATAGGATCGAATGGCAGGTCTATTTTTAGGTCTCTAAGTATTCTCCAAACATCCTTCCAGAAGGAACGTATTAGTGTGCATTCCCACCAGCAGTGTAGAAGTGTGCCCTTTCCCCCACATCCATGCCAACATCACTGGTTTTGGAATTTTGTTATGTGGGCTACTCTTACTGGGGTTAGGTGATATCTCAAAGTAATTTTGATTTGCATTTCTCTGATGATTAAGGATGATGAGCTTTTTTTCATGTGTTTGTAGATCGTGTGTCTGTCTTCTTTAGAGAAGTTTCTCTTCAAGTCCCTTGCCCAACCTGAGATGGGATCACGTGTTCTTTTCTTGCTAATACATTTGAGTTCTATGTGGATTCTGGTTATTAGACCTTTATTGGAGGTATAACCTGCAAATATTTTCTCCCATTCTGAGGGCTGTCTGCTTGCTTTACTTACTATGTTCTTGGCTGTGCAGAAGCTTTTTAGTTTTGATACTGCTTCAATTGCCTGGGGAGTCCTCCTCATAAAATATGGCTGATTTCTTCTAGAGTTTTCCCTGCACTTTCTTCAAGTATTTTTATAGTTTCATGTCTTAAGTTTAAATCTTTTATCCAGTGAGAGTCTATCTTAGTTAATGGTGAAAGGTGTGGGTCCAGTTTCAATCTTCTACAGGTTGCCAGCCAGTTTACCTAGCACCATTTGTTAAATAGGGAATCTTTTCCCCACTGAATGTTTTTAATTGGCTTGTCAAAGATCAAATAATGGTAAGTAGCTGGATTCATCTCTTGGTTTTCTATTCTGTTCCAGACATCTACTTCTCTGTTTTTGTGCTAATGCCATGCTGTTTTGATCACTATCGATTTATAGTACAGACTCAGGTCTGGTAGCGTGATTCCTCCTGCTCTGTTTTTATTGCTGAGTAATGTTTTGGCTATTCGAAGTTTTTTCTGATTCCATATAAAATGAAGTATTATTTTCTCAAGATCTTTAAAATATGACAATGGAGCTTTAATAGGAATTGCATTAAAATTATATATTGCTTTGGGTAGTATAGACATTTTAACAATGTTGATTCTTCCCAGCCATGAGCATGGTATGTTTTTCCGTTTGTTAACATCTTCAGCTATTTCTTTTCTTAAAGTTTCATAGTTCTCTTTGTAGAGATCTTTCACGTCCTTTGTTAGGTATACTCCCAAATATTTCATCTTCTTTGGCACTACTGTGCTAAAGGAATAGAGTCCTTGACTGTTTGTTCGGCTTGGTTATTGTTGGTATATATAAAGGCTACAGATTTATGGGTGTTGATTTTGTAGCCTGAGACATTGCTGTATTCCTTGATCCCTTCTAAAAGTTTTGTAGTAGAATCCCTGGTGTTTTCCAGATATACAATCATGTCATCTGCAAAGAATGAAAGTTTGATCTCTTCTGACCCTATGTGGATACCCTTGATCGCCTTTTCTTCCCTAATTGCAATGGCTAAAACTTCCATTACAATGTTAAAGAGCAATGGAGACAATGGGCAACCTTGCCTGGTTCCTGATCTAAGTGGAAATGATTTCAGTTTAACTCCATTGAATATGATAGTGGCTGTGGGTTTGCTGTAGATGGCCTCTATCAGTTTAAGAAATGTCCCTTCTATACCAATTTTCTTAAGTGTTCTGATCATGAAGCGATGCTGGATATTATCAAAAGCTTTTTCTGCATCAATTGAAAGAATCATATGGTCCTTATTTTTTAGTTTATGTGCTGAATTACATTTATAGATTTACATAGATTGAACCAGCCTTGAGACCCTGGGATAAATCCCACTTGGTCATGGTGTATAATTTTTTTGATGTATTGTTGGATTCTGTTTGTTAAGATATTATTGAGTATTTTAGCATCAATATTCATTAGTGATATTAGTCTATAATTTTCTTTTCTTGTTGGGTCTTTCCCTGGTTTGGGGATCAAGATGATGTTTGCTTCGTAGAATGTGTTGGGTTATATTCCTTCTTTTTCTATATTTTGGAAGAGGTTTGGTAATATAGGTACTAGTTCTTCTTCAAAGGTTTGGTAGAATTCTGACGTGAAGCCATCTGGTCCCGGGCTTTTCTTTTTAGGGAGGTTTTGTATGGTTGATGCTATTTCAGAACTTGATATTGGCCTGTTCAACATTTCCACTTGATTCTGGTTAAGTCTTGGAAGGTGACATACTTCCAAGAATTGGTCAATTTCCTTCAGATTCTCATATTTCTGAGAATAAAGTTTCTTGTAATATTCATTAAGGATTTTTTGAATTTCTGAGGAGTCAGTTGTTATTTTGTCTTTGTTGTTTCTGATTGATGAGATTAGAGATTTTACTCTTTTTTTCCTGGTTAGGTTAGCCAAAGGTTTATCTATTTTATTGAGCTTTTCAAAAAACCAACTTTTTGGTTTATTGATCTGTTGTATAATTCTTTTGTTTTCAATTTCATTTAATTCTGCTCTAATTTTGGTTATTTCTTTTCTTCTACTGGGTTTGGGGTTGGAATGTTCTTCCTTTTCCAGTTGCTTGAGATGTCCTATGAAGTTGTTAACTTTCCCTCTTTCCGTTCTCTTGAGGAAGGCTTGCAGTGCTATAAATTTCCCTCTTAGGAAATTTGCGGTATCTCAGAGGTTCTGATAATTCGTGTCTTCATTGTTGTTTTGTTCCCAAAATTTGGCAATTTCCTTCTTAATCTCATCTCTGACCCAGCTATCATTCAGCATAAGGATATTTAACTTCCATGTTTTTGTATAAGTATGCAGATCCCTGTTGTTACTGAGTTCAAATTTTATTCCATTGTGGTCCAAGAAGATGCAAGGAATAATTTCTGTTCCTTTAAATTTACTGAGGTTAGACTTGTGAGCTAAGATGTGATCGATTTGGAGTATGTTCCGTGGGCTGATGAGAAGTATGTGTATTCAGTTTTTTTGGGATGAAATGTTCTGTAGATGTCTGCTAAATCCAAATGTTAGGTGGCTAGGTTTAAATCTAAAATTTGTTTGCTCAGCTTCTTATTGGAGGATCGATCCAATACTGCCAAAGGAGTGTTGAAATCTCTGACTATAATGGAGCTGGAGGAAATCGAGTTGTTCATGTCTGTTAGTGTTTCTCTTATAAATTGAGGTGCATTCTGCTTGGGTGCATAAGTATTAATAATTGAAATCTCATCATATTGAGTATTACCCTTAACAAATATGAAGTGAACTTTTTTTTTTTATTAAATCATAGCTGTGTATGAAGTGACCATTCTTATCCTTCCTTACTTTTGTTGGTTTAAAGCCTATTGTGTCTGAAAATAGAATTGCAACACCTGCTTTTTCCTGATTACCATTTGCCTGAAATATGGATGACCATCCTTTCACCCTGAGTCTATATTTATCTTTTAAGGTAAGATGTGACTCTTGTGTGCAGCAAATATCTGGCCTGAATTTTTGTATCTGGTCAGCTAACCAGTGCCTCTTTAGAGGACAGTTTAAGCCATTCACATTAATGGAGAATATTGATAAGTCTGGTAGAATTTTGGGTATCGAGTTTTTCGAACGTCCAGTGCACATTATTAATCCTTTCACCACTGTGGAAGTTGGAGTTTGATCAAAAGTTTCTGAGTGAGTTTACTTTTGTGGTAGAGGATTGGGCTGGTCATTATGGAGGATAGGTCTGAGAATATCCAGAAGAGCTGGTTTGGTTATGGAAAATTTCTTCAACATATGAATGTCATTAAATTTAATTTCTCCATCATAAATGAAACTCAGTTTAGCTGGATACAGGATCCAGGGTTGAAAGTTATTTTGCTTTAGGAGATTAAAAGTCGATGACCATCCTCTTCTGGCTTGAAAGGTTTCAGCAGAGAGATCTGCAGTCATTCTAATGTTCTTCCCTTTGTAGGTAATGGATTTCTTACGTCTGGCTGCTTTCAGAATTTTCTCCTTCATATTAACTTTAATGAAGTTAATTATGATATGCCTGGTGTATGTCTTATTTGGATTGAGTCGTGCTGGGGTTCTGAAACTGTCTGCTATCTGAATTTCAGAATCTCTTGGCATGTCTGGAAAATTCTCTTTCATAATTTTATGGAGAAAGGCCTTTGTGCCTTGTGAGGCCACTTCATCACTTTCAGGGATTCCAATGAGACAGATATTAGCCTTCTTCGAATTATGCCAGAGCTCTCTGAGAGAATGATACCTTTTTGTTCTCCATTTCTCTTCCTCTTTGACAGTTTGGGAGAGTTCAAAGGCTTTGTCTTCAATGTCAGAAATCCTTTCTTCTGGTTGCTCCACTCTGTTACTGAGAGATTCTACTGCATATTTCTGATCTTTGAGGGCTGCAAATTCTTGTTTCAGTGTGTCAAAATCTTTGGTGGTTTTGTCTTTAAATTTGTTAAATTATTGAGACAACTTTTGAATTTCTCATTCCGGCTTTTGAATTGCTCCTCAAATTTTTAATTCCAAATTTTCCTCCATTCTATTAATCTTGTTTGCAATCCAAATTCTGAATTCGATTTCTAACATCTCAGCCAGCTGTTTATGAATGGGATCTTCAGTTACATCTGCCATATCTTTCTTTGGGTGGGTGGGGGTTGATCTATTCTGGTTATTCACGTTACCAGAGTTTTTCCGCTGATTCCGCCCCATATTGTTTTACACCATTTCATTTTTCCCCTGGAGCTTTGTCCAGGACCCATACAGTGCTATGGCCTGAGAAACTGGGGACCTGTTTGGTGTGGTGGGGCTAAGTGGTTCTGTCTTGTTTTCAGCTGGTCTCTGTCTGACCCTAGTGAAATAGTTACTCTGGGTTGAAGTCTCAGCTGTGGAGAAATACCAGCAATTAAGTCACCTCGCCCCCCCACCCCCCGAGGCAACAATTGGAAAAGGAAAATCAAACCTTCCTACAACCGCACACCCAGGGCACCACTTGAATAGTCTTCAGGCGATTGTCTCAGTTCAAAAGGTCCAAATCAATTGTCTCACTCAGCACCTGTCTCAGGTGGGAGAGTTTAAAAGGTTTCTGGCAACTGGATCGCAGGGGTCTGGTGACAACTCAGATATCCACTGTGTGGTTCCTTTTAATTGACTCAGAAAGATAGCCATTTTATCACTTTGCTGAAGAATTAACATTATAAAAACCATCTGAATCCCAGAGTGTGATGTTAGTCTGATTAGCTTTCCTAAAACAGCTTTAATGATGCCATTCCCTTAAAAAAAAAAAAATAGTAGTTACCCAGTGCCCATGGAATTAAGTGGCTTGGTCTTTTAAGAACTCAGCAGTAGCCAGAACCAACCATTACGTCTTCACCTGTATTTTCCTAGCTGTACCCGAACTTTCAGCCTGCTGTTCCTTTAACATGCTCCCCTTTGAAATTTCTACCTCAGTCTCTGCCTGTCCATCTTTCAGGGTGATACCTTCATCACTCATGTGATACCTTCATCACTGCAGCCTTGATGATTTTTAGAGTGTTCCATAGCAAATGTTCCTGGTACTTAGGTTGGGGAACATATTCCATTTTGTGTCATTATTTATAGTTATTAGTGATATTTTATTCACCCTGGTAGATTATTAGCTACTTCACAAGCATGGATCATCTGTTTCTCTGAAACATCTAGAATAGTACCTTTTATATAGTGGCTTCTTAATAGACAATTTTAAAGTTTTATTTATGTTCCTTAATGTAAAAAGATGCCTCAAACCCTTTGTAGAATATTTACCCAAGTTTACTACCAAGAAAGTACAGGCCAGCAAGTAGAAATCCTGGATTAGGGAGGAACTACAGTGTAGAAGGAGGGCTGTCTTTGTGGTATGCTGAACTGTTGGGAATTGATAGTATTTGAGGAAGATTATCACCAGCTCCTTGACCTTGTCATTTTACTATGTGTGTGGCAATGTTAATGTCAAAATGATTCAAATATTGGGTGGCAAGTAATTTTAGCATCCAAGAAAATTTGAATGCCTGTAGGATAGAAACAACTGGAGTAGATTATTTAATGTGTAAGTCATGTCACTATAAATGTAAACTTTTTGAGAAAAAAGAAAACATCCCACTCTTTATCAATTACATGAATATTTAGAAAATATACGTATCAAGTTAAAAAGAAATCAGTTTGGAAAAGTGACTTTATTTCTCGGAGTGGGGCAGTGACGGTAAAGACAAGTTAGATATAGAATTGGTTAACCCAGTATAAACAGAGCACACATTGAGTACCATCTAACAGAGCATTATCTACTACTAAGTTAAGCTGTAAATTAATGACTAGTTTTTACTTCATTATTCCTGCTGCAGTAGTCTAAAATCATTTTATCTGGTTTTATAATATGATTTTCTGCTTATATATAAAACAGAGGGTTTCAATCTCAGATTTTAAAGATCTGATGCAAAAGAAATTGGAAGGTTTTTAGCTTCACAGTTCAGTTTTACTTAGCAAGCATTTTCTGTGCTTTCTACATAATTTCTGAGCTGTAGGCTGGGGGGGTGTAGCACAAGTCTAATTTAGAGCAAATTTATTCTAAACACATTTTCTAGGAAAAAGAGGTCATAAAAGCCGCATGGTTTAAAAGGCACGGCCTTTCATCTGCAGCTAGGATAAAATAGACCCTTGCAGATTGTTAAGTGTACAATCTCAGTAAGCTCTTAAATTTGTAAGAGTAACGCAGTTAATTTTTGTTAAGTTTTCTTGGATATCAGAAAATAATAGAAACATTTTCAGCTGGATTATTTTCATATGAACTCATGGCATGAGTTGTTGGATGACAAATGATGTAAACTGTGTCAGCATTGTGCCAAGTTGAAGATCCCCGTACAAGGGATAACCGGCCATGAGGAAGAGGACATCACCCATTTAGATTAGGTCATCTATTATTGGGAAGTAAATGTTTAAACTTAATGTTTTATTCCTCCTGAGTTTTGTCTAGAAAGATTACATGTGCTACTTATGGTAAGAGGCAGTGTAAAGCATGTTTTCTTTTTAAAAACACCAGTTTGCTAAAAGGATTTTTTTTTTTCCTTTTGCAAACGAGATCCTTGAAGGTTAAAGTTGAAAATGTCAGTAGTTTGGACATTAAAGAACATTAATATTTTTTGTGATCGAGACAATGGTTCTAAGTTGCATACACATATAACATAGAAGCACCTTTTCTCTTTCTGACTCCAGGTGGCTTTCTAGAAGATGACCGTAGAGGACCTGCCAGATTTTCCAGTAGAAGGAAATCCTTTGTTTGGAAGATACCCATTTTTATTTTCAGGTTCTGATACCCCTGTTATCTTTTCCATTTCTGCAGCTCCAATGCCTTCAGACTGTGGTACGTTAAGTAGCTGTACTGATTTTCTATGAACGGGCAACTTAACTTCTGTATCACGCCCTTTTTTCACTCACAAGTTTTCCTAAAATTATTTTTTATGGTCTTTATAAATTTGCTGAAGTTTTCCTTTTTCAGAAATACAATTGCTTATTGCTTTTTCTGCTTCTTAAGCTAAATGCTTTATTTCTGCTGTCAGCATTTTTATTATGTTAAAAATGTTCATTTTAAGAACCATGATGGATTTAGAGGATTTTAATTTTAGAATGCAGGTTAGGTATCTGGCATGCTTCTGCTATCCAAGTATTTATTTTGGTTAAATATATTGATTTGCTAAAAAAGTCATGTACTTAGGGGAAGAGACCCTTCCCTGGAATGTGGAATGAGATTAGTGAATATTTAAATTGGTCCATTTAAATCTTCTGTATAAAATGGTAATTTAAAAGCATTCTACTTTTCATCTGTTTAGACTTATTTCCCCCGATAGTTGATAAGTGAATAAAAGGAAACCAGGAGGAAATTTGAGAGGATGTTACATTTCCAATTTGAAGTTTTCCAAGTAAAATATTTTCACTATTTTAGGTTGTCTTTGGAGGTAGAGATAATATAGTTTTTAAATATTAGTAGATAAAGTTATTAGATTGGATATGACTAAAAAGAGAAATTCCTATTCTAGTACGGTAATTCCTCATCTTCAAGTATCCCCCCTTTTTTTGTATTCAGATCCTATAGCAGTCATCAGAAGTATTACATAAAATCTGTACCTTGATCCTAGGAGTTATTTGCAGCTTTCATAAAAATAGACTGGGTTTATTTTCAGATGTAACAAAATCAGTGATGCAGGGGAAGCCTTGAACTAAACACACGGTCCCTTGCTTGCTACACTTGTCTCATTCTTTCTTGAATTATAATTGTCTTTTTTTCCTTCCTAGACCTTGGCTCTTTGAGATGGAGTAGCAATCATTTTTTTTTTTTTTTTGGTCTCATAAGGGTGAATATAGTCATTTGTTGGTAATAGTTGCTCAATGTCTGTTGAATAAATACATTGAATGAAAGGTGATATTGGAGATTGATTCCTTTGTGTAAGTGAAATTAAACACCTGTCTTCCTCTGTGGACCTGTATCAGCTTTGCCTACTCTTTTCAGAGTCTCTGATGGATACACCATTCAGCTTCTTGCGTATGTTCAATCATGGGAAACTAATGGGATAGTCAATTTATTGCTAAAAAGCTTTAGTTGTGGTAAAATTATTAACTCAAAATTTGTCTTTCTGAAGCTTTAGCCAACTGATACTAGTTTGATATGTGGAAGGAAGCCTTCAAATATTTCAAGATAAATTGAACATTTTAAATTAATCTCCACTTCTTTAGACTATACATTTTTGACCCTTCACCAGCTAATATTGATTCAACAAACATATATTTATTCAACAAACATTGATTGAGCAACTGTTAGTAACAAATGACTATATTAGCCTGGAAGAGAAAAGAAAAAAAGATTGCTACTGTATCACAATAAGTTACGATCTAGGAAAGGCTTTCTGGACCTTTGCATCCTAGGTGTTTTCTTAGTGTGCCGTGATTGGTCTCCTCGTAAAAAATGGCACCATAATGGCATTTATTAAGCAAGTATTTACTGAGAGCCTCTTGTGTGCCAGGTGCTGTCCTGGATGCTGGGCTATCATGATGACCAAGACAGACCTTCCCATAGGGAGGACAAACAAACTGAAGGGCAGACAAAACAAAAACAGGTTACAGTGAATTCAGTGGAGACTGGCAGGGCAGTCATCTGGAGAATCATGAGAAGAGCCTGGGAAGAAGTGTTCTAGGAGGAAAAACAAACCATCAAAGGCAGAGTTGGGGGGAAACCTTGATCCGTCCTAAGAATTAATGGGAGGGCTTAGTGGGGAGACACAAAGTGAATGAGGGAAAGAACGGGAGGAGGTGAAGCTGGAGAGCAAGGCAGGGGCCAGATCACATAGGGTCACTGAGGCTTTGAGATTGAAACCGAAACCCAGAACCAGACCAATCCACACAGAGCAGCGGCAGGCAACTCAGTGTGGACTCTCGAGGTGGTTACCCCTGTAAGACTGTCTACTGTCGTCGCTCAAAGATTTTTGGACTCCTTTCCTTTGAAATGGCTTCAGTGTCAGTTCACACAAAACACAATTACATGTATTATAAATACCATAGTATTTTATTATTACTTTTGCTCAGATGAATCATCTGTTAAATTTAAATAATCACTTAAAAATCTTATTTACCTGTGTATTGCCATTTCTAGTGTTCGTCATTCCATTACGAAGACCCAGATTTTCATGGGACGCCATTTTCCTTCTGCCTAAAGGACTTCCTGTCTCATTTTCCTGTCTCATTACTCATTTCTTACTCATTCACTCATTCATTACTTACTCTCTTCCTGTCTCATTCTGCTGTTTTATGTCTGAAAATGTCTTTATTTCACCTTCTTTTTTTGAAAAATGTTATTTGCTGAGTTTAGAATTTTGGGGTGGGTAATTTTCTTTCCGTCCCATGAAGATGTTGCCTTACCCTCCTCCCACTTACATTGTTTCTGGTGAGGAGTTGGCTGTCATTTTTGTTTTTCTGTATCTGATGTGTCTTCTTTCCTTCCGGGGTACTGTTAAGATTTACCTCTTTATTATTGGTTTTGAGCAATTTCACTGTGATCAACTTAGATATAATTTTCTATAGGTTCTTGGGGTGATCTGTGGTTTTTAGTTTTCATCAAGTTTGGGAAATCATTTCAGATATTTTTTCTGTTCCTCCCCCTTTCCAGAGATTCCAGGTAACGTGTATGTCAGACCACTTGAAGTTGAAGTTGTCCTACGGCTCACTGATGCTTTTTTCCATGTTTTACAAACTCTTCTTTCTGTGCTTCATTTTGAATAGTTTCTATTGCTGTTTTCAAATTCATTCATCTTTTCTTCTGTAGTGTCTAATTAATTAGCTGCCGATCTCATCCAGTGCACATTCCATTTTATTCAGATGGTGTTTTCATCTTTAAAGTCTGATTTGGGTATTTTTGATGTCCATGTCTCTAATCAACCTTTGAACATTTGGAATATAATTATAATGACTGCCTTAATGTCCTTTTTATTAATTATAATATGTGTATCAGCTCTAGGTCTGTTTTAATGTGTTGTTCTCCTGGTTATGAGTCATGTGCCTCTTTCTGGTATGGCTGGTAATATTTAATTGGATTATAGACATTGTGAATTTTACCTTGTTGGGTGCTGGATATTCTTGCATTTATGTAAACATTCTTGAAGTTTGTTCTGGGATACAGAAACATGGAACTTTGATCTTTTGAGGTCTTTATCAATTTAATTCAATGCCCTGTAATTTTTATTCTGCTTCATTTTGAGCTAGCAGCCTCCCAGATCTATCAGTTTTTTCCATTAGAGTTGTGACAATTCTTACCCAGTCCAATGGTCTGATCTTAAAGTAATCAGAAATCTGTACGTGTCAGCATCTTTTCTGTAAATCTTCTTATAATTTTATATCATAGCTGCTTATAAAAGCTTTCAGGAAAACCATCAGAGTAAAATAACAACTTTCTAAAGATGACAAATGACTTAAAATGGCCATAGTTAAAGATATGATGACAGTTCATTATGATGCAATTGACAAGGAAATTTGGTTATTTCTGTGGCAACATTTCAGGATAATAACTGGAATTATGACTGATAACATACTGGAACATATTAGATTTTTAGGAACTCTATATAATAATTACTGAAACATTTATGCTGATAATATTCATACAGAAATAAAGAAGGTTCAGCATCACCTTTGATGATGCTTCCCATGCAATTTAACATATTCAATTTTCTTGATTAGTTTCACTTTTATTGGACAATGTTTCCCACACAAGTAGCATAATTAGTTTAACATCTCTGATGTTAATCTGGGGTTAGTCTGAGGTCAGGAAGACTTCATCCAGAATTCGATTTGGGGGAAGTTTGTCAAAACTCTTGAAAGATTAAATATGTTTGCTTAAATAGGATCAGAGGTTATTTAGCTATCCATTTTACCAAAGTGACAATCAGAGATTTCAAAGGCAAATTACAGAAAGCCATATAGTTTTTAAAAAGACCAAAAAAAACCTTGGCTCTTTAATAGAGAAGTGTAGGTAATCAAAGGCCTGGCAAAGACAACATGAAATACAGGTATAGCATGCACATTTGGGAATATTGGAAGTTATCTTGACAAAATACAGAATCTTTACTTCCTATGCAGACCACTCAAAAGTTATAGAAAAACCTTTAACAGTCACCCATCAAAAGCAGACCAAAAACTCACAGAAAAATTTGTCATTTTAACACAAAGGAGCTCAAATGCCAGTTTTGCATCACTTTGATATTACTGATAATAAATTCATTCAACTTTAACTAGCTTAACCATGCAAAATTCTCTCTCCCTCTCCCTTTTAGCAACTTTAGCCATTTAGCTTTTGTCCTTTATTTTTTTTTTCTCAGCAAAAAAAAAAACTACATCTTCATACCTCATACTTTATCTTGACTATGATACTAGCATTCTGTAGACTGGCAAATCTATTGATACACTGTAATTTCTAGAAGCATGTTTCTGTATAGAATAGTATTTCAGTGTAGGATAGGACATGTTTACTAACAAATCCAAATATCTTTTGTTCCTTTGTCCAAAAGTAGATAAACTGATGTTTAGCAATTAATGTTTTAGTATTTATCTTATATTAAATTTATCTTATGGACTTACATCAATTTAATTCCCTTGTTTTTAGCAACCATGCTTGGATTGATTACTCATGAAAATTTCATGAGACATTAAATAGCTAATGATCACCTTATTATTATTATTATTTTTTTTTTGCTCAGGAATTTTGTAATAGAGATAGCATGAGCTATTTATTTGTAATTCAGTTGTTTTTAACATGAACTCATTTGACTTAGTCTCTAGGCAGAATGAAAGTTGTATGTCTGTATTATATTTAATGCTGACAACTTTTAAAAAACTAAACCAACAATATGTTTTTGTTTATAAATATTGTTCAAGTCACAGGAACTTGAAAAGCATTTGGTTTAGTTCCTATTTTTGTAAATTTTAGGAATAGTTAATTTACATAACTTGCTTTTACTTATGTCTATCGAACATACTTAAATGTACATAAATATACAAATGTAGAGATCTGATAGCTTTTATTTCAAAGTTTTAGCTGTGTTTCAAGTACAGTAATACAGAGCTTACTAGTTAATGAAAGAGGATGGATCCAAATTGTGCCTCTGGCATATGAAACAAGTCAAGGTTACCTACCTGCCAGATGGCCAAAGCTTTTCACTAAAGATTTTCCATTTGCATGCTGTAAGGACTCTTTTAGAGAAGGTAATTTTGAATCATTTTTGTTTTTAGAAGCTTCTGCATGCAAATCAAGAATACATTCCATTGTCTCTGAGAGGTTTAGGATCCTCTTCAAGGTCACTCCATAAAGTCAGAGTGAAGATTCCCCAAAGTGGTCACTGCAGTTCCAAATTATCCTTTGTAGAAGCCACAAAATCCTGACCCACAGTTGGTTTTGGACCATGTGGAACCCTTCTTTGATTAGATTCTTTAAGAGGTCTTAACTATAGTGGGGTCCAATTTTTAACAGCTATTCTGAAACAGAGGGAATCCCATGTTTATCTCCCACCCCACTTTAAACAGTATAGGGTTACCTAGTGAGAATCTTCAACAAAGGTTGCTCAACAAAATTGGAGAGCTCAACACACTGGAAATGGAGCTTGGATACCAAAGATAACACCAGAGGTTGGGCGAGAAAGCATTGAGGACAGTGGGCTCTGTGGGTACCAAGACCTGGTTACTCACTGGCCTCAGGGCTCATCAGGGGTCTTCTGATCCCACTTCTGACACCAAAACATCAAAAATCAGAAAGTTTTTCTTGATATAAATATTTTATTGTGTGAGGAGCAATAAAACTGCAAACAAGGAGACCTGAAGACCAAAAGTAGTAAGAAACTTGTCTTTTTTTTTTTTATAGTCCTATCCTTCATTTGTTTTTTTCCTTTTTTTTTGTTAATTGTTGGGGATTCATTGAGGGTACAAAGATCCAGGTTACACTAATTGCATTGGTCAAGCAAAGTCCCTCTTGTAAATGTGTTCCTCCCCCAAGAGGTATGCCAAACACCATGACCCTCCACCCTCCCTCCTCCTCTCTCTCTCCTCCCTCATTCCCCCACCCCATGTACTAGCATCAGTTGTCTTCATATCAAAATTGAGTACATTGGATTCTTGCTTCTCCATTCTTGTGATGCTTTACTAAGGAGAATGTGTTCCACCTCCATCCAAGTTAGTACAAAAGATGTATAGTCTCCATCTTTTTTAGTGGCTGAATAGTATTCCATGGTGTACATATACCACAGCTTGTTAATCCATTCCTGGATTAGTGGGCATTTAGGCTGTTTCCACATTTTGGCAATAGTAAATTGAGCTGCCTTAAACAGTCTAGTGCTAATGTCCTTATGATAAAAGGATTTTTTTTCTTCTGGGTAGATGCCCAGTAATGGGATTGTAGGATCAAATAGGAGGTCTAGTTTGAGTTTTTTGAGGATTCTGCATACTTCCTTCCAAAAAAGTTGTGTTAGTTTATAGTTCCATCAGCAGTGTAAAAGTGTTTCCTTCTCTCCACATCTACGCCAACATCTACAGCTTTGAGACTTTGTGATGTGGGCCATTCTCACTGGGGTTAGGTGATGTCTAAGGGTGGTTTTGATTTGCATTTCTCTAAAAATTAGGGATGATGAGCATTTTTTCATATGTTAGGCATTTGTCTTCTTTAGAGAAGGTTCTATTCATCTTTCTTGCTCATTGATATGAGGGATTGTTGGCTCTTTTCATGATGCTTAGTTTTGAGTTCTCTGTAGATCCTAGTTATCAATCTCTTGTCTGATTCATAATATGCAAATATCTTTTCCCATTCTGATGACTATTTGCTTTGGTTGTTGTCTCCTTAGCTGTACAAAAGCTATTCAGTTTAATTAAGTCCCATTTGTTTATTTTTGCTGCTGTTGCAATTGCCACCGAAGTCTACTTCATAAAGTCTTTCCCCAGGTCAATACCTTCAAGTATTGACCTACTTTCTTCAAGGATTTTTATTGTTTCATGTCTTAGATTTAGATCTTTTATCCATCTTGAATCAATTTGGTTTCCTCGTATGAGTGGCAAAAGGTGTGGGTCCAGTTTCAGTCTTTTACACGTGGTTATCCAGTTTTCTCAGAACCACTTACTGAATAGGGATTCTTTCCCCCAGAGTATGTTCTTGTTTGGTTTTCAAAGATCAGGTGGCTATAAGATGTTAGCTTCATCTCATGGTTTTCTATTTGGTTCCAGGTGTCTGTGTCTCTATTTTTGTGCCAATACCATGCTGTCTTACAAATGAGATCATGGTAATGTTTATATAGCGTGAACCAGGAAGATCATGTAGTTTAATTATTAGGTGCATTTTTTTTTTTTGGTCTACTTTCTCCCTCCAGTTTAGTCCTTGTGATTTTCTCCTACTGGATTGCTGTTCTACTTTTGCACATACCCTCGGTTCTGTGCCTCTCCTTTCATGTTTTAGTTATATTGATTCTAAAAGTAAGAATTGTGTATATATAATATAATTTTGGAAAATATGTAAAAATGCAAAGAAGAAAATTAAAAAATAATGTTCCACTACTAGTATACGCTATTATAGTCTGCTTGATAGTGAGTAATGATAGCAGGTAGTATAGTAGAAGAAAGACAACTTTGGAGACAGACTTGGTTGTCTATCCAGATTTGTCACTTATTAGCTGTGTGATTTTTGAGCTAAAGTCTATTTATTGATTCTGAGCTTTTGTTTCCTCATATGCAACATGAGAGTGATACTTCCCAAGTAAGGTGCTTGTGAGGATTTTGTAAGGTGTTAGTTAAATTATAAAAGCTTGGCAAAAGTTAATTCTCTAATATTTACCTTATTGGACACTTTTGCTTTTTAAAAATTCCCTACTTTTTTGATTGTTCAAGACAGTAGAATCTGATTTTTTTTTCCTTTTGAAATGTTTTTTTTTCCCCCTACACAAACCCATTATCTTTTATCCTCTAGTTATGGAATGATACTAAGTTTTCTCTAAATCTAAGGAAAGAAAGAATTTTTAGGAAAGATTTAGATCATGTGTTCAATTTTATTTAGGATTCCATATTTTTACAAAGACATGGGTAAAAAGTGGTGTTTACTTACTATATAGGAAAATATAGGAAAAAATATAGGAAAAAATTAGGAAAATACAGAGAGGTAAGGAGGATCATTTAAAATTAATAAGTATTTAGTACACTTAATATTTTGTCATATTCTTTTTATGTACATTTTAATTATAGATGTGAATCTGCTGTTCATAACATTTGTGTGTTGAATGGCAAAAATATTGACAAAATTTGACAAATGTTCTGTGCCTTACGAATAATAGTTGAAAAATTTAGGGTTTGAGATCTGTATAACTCTCGTTTGGTTTCTTCTGAAATAAAATGTGGTGTAATACATGGCATTATTATGTTACAACACGTGCCTCATACTTTTTGATGATTCTGACTTTGGTTTTGAGCATTGCTCAGGATGAGCCTACCTTTACCAGCATCTAAAGATATTTGTATCGTTTGAACCTTGGCCTTATTGTTTATTATTTGCAACTCATTTATTTGAAACTTTTAACAAATTTAATTTATACCTTTTTTATTTAAAACAGAATTTTCTTTCTTTGATCCCAATGATGCATCATGCCAGGAAATTCTGTTTGATCCAAAAACTTCGGTCTCAGAATTATTTGCCATTTTAAGACAGTGGGTTCCTCAGGTCCAGCAAAACATTGACCTTATTGGAAATGAGGTAAGTAATTCTTGAATTTTAAGTTTTGCATCATTAGTATTGTTAATAGTGTAGTTTTCTTTTTCCATCCGTATATAAGGATGATGATGAAGGATAAATCCTTTAGGTTCTGATATTTATTTTTATTTGTATTCCCAGGTTCTGCATGGGGCAGTGAATTGGTGGTATACTTTCTCCTTCATGTTTTTTTACACCTGGAGATCTGACAGTATAGACTCTTGGTGGGAGCAGGGAGAGGCATTTTCTTCTTTTACAAATTAAGTCTGCAAATTTTTATGCATTTCATGATTTTTTTTTTTTTTCATTTCATGATTTGATTATCCTCACGGTCTATCTGCACTTGTGGGTAGTTTGGTAAAGATCTAGGCTTACATATAATTTTTTTTTAATTTTTGATTTTTTGAGGGAGGATACCTTGACCAACATATCGTCATGTTGTAGGAAGAAAGTGCTTATCTGTTTTTCAAATATCATTACACCTATTAGGAAGAAAATTCTGCTCGTGTTTGAGAGGAACACATTCGGAGTGCCAGATTACTTTGGAATAATCTTGAAGAAGTTTTTCTAGTTTGATAATGAGTTCCAATTTCATTATTGTTGAGTACAGGTTTAACATTTCCTCTCAAGGGAAGGCAGTTCTATACCTTCTGCTGAGAACTAATTTAGATAAGATAGACTAAGTTGACTCCCGAGCTTTGGGTTCAAAGTAATTGTTATTTCAGAAGTTTGGTTGTTAACCATATTTTTCTTGGCTTCTTTAGATTCTTGGGAGAGGTTGCAACGTGAATGATAGAGATGGATTAACAGACATGACCCTGTTACACTACACCTGCAAGTCTGGAGCCCACGGTATTGGTAAGTATGTGGTAAATCTCTTAATTGCTTAGATCATCTATTATACGTATGCTTCTTCTTATATAATCAATGTTTATGGTGATTGAAGTCCCTAGCTGCTGATAATATTGCCTGAAGATGTGAGGATTCAGTTAGGTCTTTCCAAAACCCTCGTTCCCTTTTCTCTGGGTTGTGTTATACCCTCTTGGTCCCTCTTAACTTTCCTGGAATAGGCTTCATGTCTGATTGCTTAGTAGGTAAGAGAGACTGATAAACACCCTAAAATCTTTCTGAAGGTTTGCAGTGAGGTCAGTCTTCCAGGTATCCTAAACCCCATAGATCCCATTCTTTTGGCTTCTTTAAGGTCTATTCCTATAAACATAAAATATTTACGTATTTTCCAAAATTGTTTTTATCTTGTGCTTTGCAGTTTTATAAACCTGACTCTCGTTTAACTACAGGTTGTGATCAGCTCTCCCTGTTTCAATAGGCTGATACAGTGTTTCTTAAACTATTGATGGTGAAAGACTTTCCCCACCCTTTTTTTTTTTTTTTTTTTGGCAATCATGGGCTAATAATTTTGTAAAATAAAATAAAAATGAACTTGTAATACAAGAATGAAATAAATACATAAAACATAAGCCCAAATATTTTTCAGAAGGCATGGAGTTACATTTCAATTAATATAATCAGGAGGAAAAAAGGGGGAGAATGTTACAGAGAGTATAAACAGATTATAGTTTGGGACAGGGTTGGGCCCACAGAATTCACTTGGAGTAACACTGATGTGGTACATTGTATATATTGGTGGCTTCATGGTATTTCATTATATGGATGTCTCCATTTATTGAATTGATCTCTCATTATTGTACTTCAGGTTATTTTGGAATTATATTCATAATAAACAGTACACTGATGAACATCTTTACAGATAAGTGTTTATCTGTATCCCTGAGTATGATTGTTTTATTAGAATAAATTCCTGAAAGTGAAAAGTTTGAAGTATAAGTGTATAGTTAGTATGTTTTTCGTTTTGGCTTTTAGAATGAGGTGGTATGTAGCCATCCATTGGAATTCAATATTTTTACTGAAAGTAAATAATTAAGATTTTTTTTTTTTTTTTTAGGTGATATTGAGACCGCTGTAAAATTTGCAACACAACTTATTGATCTGGGAGCAGATGTTAGTTTGCGGAGTCGCTGGACAAATATGAATGCTTTGCATTATGCTGCTTATTTTGATGTCCCAGAACTTATAAGAGTAATATTGAAAACATCAAAACCAAAAGGCAAGTATTATAAGATCACCATTAGATGTTATTAATTGAACACTTTAGTGGCATAAAAATTATAATTCAAGGAGATTTGTCCTAATAATCTATCTTATTTCATATGGCCTATTACTCCCATTTTTTTTTAGATGGTTTAAACTTTGTTTATTGAAGGTTAATTACTCTTCTTTCAAAAAAAGTCATTATATAAAAAGATACAAAATATAGAAATGTTCCCAGGGTTTTTACATGTTTAAAGGTTCTCCACTGTAACATGGATTTTATGTGTAATTAATTCTACATGCTTTCTGATGCATTGTCTTGTTACAGTATCCAGAAATAGAGCAATAAAGTCTTCTGCAGTAGGCATTGAAATAATTAAGACTTTATTTTAGATGGCTTTTGGTTCTGAAATTCTTTGATTCAACTTAAAGGATAATATTTCAGGGTTTTTTTTATTCCTGTCTTGATGGTGATATCCTAAAATTGAAGATCAGAATGTCTAATTCACAGTTGTGGTATTTTAACTTTTTCCCTGGTCCTTCTTTTTTGGGGGTCATTTTTTTTTTTGGAGAAAAATATGAGAGCAAGTGAATAGTATTACCTTAAATTAAAGCGAGCGTATGCTGTTTTCCCCATTGTAGAAGACATGTTTTAGAAATTCAATAGGTAAATTTCTCAGAATGTTCATTTCTAACTTCTGATGTGTATAATTGTCTATTTTCTCTTTAATATTATAACTTTTCACTTTCTGAATGATATTGAGAAGAAAACTTCCGTCAAGAATACTGTCTTTTTCTAATTTAAGAGAGTTTGGCCTAAGCATGTTTGGATTATTTGAAGTTATTGGTAGGGTGTGTGGAGGAGGGTAGGATTTGCAGAGCCAGAGGAAATCAAGCCTTTGAAAATATTCAAAATGGGATTGCTAAATCTGGAGGATTTCCTGTTTTTTAAGTATAATGAAACGATTTATTTAAAGTTACTAAAATGTCCTTAGAATTGGAAGATTCCTTTTCTTATTATGAAACCCAAATTCATTTGTTAATGGAATATGACGAATTCATATTCATGTAAGTATTTGCATGTTTAAGTAGATTTTAACTGATTTAAAAATTTTGCATTGTTTTACCTACCAGAGGTTAGCAGTCTTCTTCTGTATAAGGGCTACCAGATGGTACATGTTTTAGACTTTTGGGGCCCTATTATCTCTGTTGACACTACAGTGGTAGCATGTAAATGAATGAGTCTGCCTGTGTTCCAATAAAACTTTTATAAAAACAGATAGTGGGTTGGATTTGCCCCTGGGTCGTAGTTTGCTTATCCCTTACCTCAACCCTACTACTGTGCCTTACCATGGTTGTCATGGCAAATATTTAATGAGAGATTATGGTGAGCTAGTTACTTTTACAAATATGTATCATTGCCACTAATTGTTTAAAAATATGGTATAGTTTGTTTTAGTTGGTAAACCCAGGGTAATATCACTTCATTTTGTGATGGATTTTATTGTACTAAGAAAATAAATTATTTTAACTAGATTTTATTCTGTTGGTCTTCATGGTGGGTTGATTTAGGTCTTAGAAATGCTGACAAGTGATGGACAAATGCTGACATCCATTTTGTGATGGATTTTATTGTACTAAGAAAATAAATTATTTTAACTAGATTTTGTTCTATTGGTCTTTATGGTGGGTTGATTTAGGTCTTAGAAATGCTGACAAGTCCCTTCCTTCCCCTAAAAAACCTGTTTCCTTTTAAGTTATAATAGCTAAATTTAAAATTTTAATTAATACATTTGTTTAATTGCAGATGTGGATGCCACTTGTAGTGACTTTAATTTTGGAACAGCTCTGCATATTGCAGCCTACAACTTGTGTGCAGGTTCGGTGAAATGCCTGTTGGAACAGGGAGCTAATCCTGCCTTTAGGGTAAGAGGTTAAATTAAAAGTGAAAAGTACTCAAATAATTTAAAAGTCTCATATTATCTTCCAGTAGAGCATTGACTCTGTATACCGTTATTAGTAGAACTCTTATATGAGCAAGGGATTTATATTTCTGTGTCACCTATAAAGACCAGTGATGATAATCTTAAATAAATTTAAGACGTAACACTGAGTTTCAATCCTCTTACATTGATAAGTTTTACAAAACTTACTTACGTTCAGGAAAGTAATCCTCCTTAAAGTGTCATAATCTTTGAATTTAAGTATCTTTCATTTAGGCTTTTGATCTATTTATGAAAAGTTATTACTTAAATATCAATGCATATATTTTTTATATTAAATCATATATTAAATTTCTCTGAAAATAAAATTCATTCCACAAAGTTAGAACAAATGCACATTGAAGAATGGAGTAAATCTTTTAAAATAAGTGTTTGAAGGAAAAGTGTGTTTTTTCATTGTAATAATGTCACACAGTATACAATTTCATAATCTTCAAATCCTTTGGTATTTTATTGTTTTCTCAGTTTTCATTTCCCTTACAGTATAATAATAACGATGGCTTGCTCTGGGAGGGCTTCTTAATGGGTCTGTACCTTCCCTTGAAGGGTTGGGCCTGGGCTGAGCGTGCAGCATTTGAAAATGCCCCCGTCTTGCTCCGTCTTTTCTATCCTCCCTCTCCTCCCAACTTCTTTGCCATTTTTCTTTCTGTTTAGCCTAGTTGATTAGTCTCCAACTGTTAATTTTCTCCCTACATCCTATCCTTTCGACCAGCATTTATTGACCACTGGTAGAATGCAACAATAAAGTCGATAAAGTTCTGTCCTCACAAGAAATATTATCTAGGGAGGCAAAGCCAGCCGTCGCTTGTACTGTTTGTGCTAAGTTCAGTGCGACACCTTGGAGCAGGGGATGGCACAGAGTGCCTGGGTACCTCTTTGGGGAGGGGCCTCTCCCAAAGGCTTCAGAGAGGGGACGTCTAGATGGAGTGTTTAAACACAGGCAGGAATTCACCACCTCCTACAGAGAGGTGAGAAAAGCCTTTTAGGCAGAGAGCATAGCATGCAGGAAGGCTAGGAGATGGTGATTCAGTCTGGCCCGTGAAGAGAACACATGTTTGCTTTTGCTAATAGAACTGTGGGCAAAGCTCTGTAAGTGAGGACAATGTTTTGCATTCAGTTAGATGCCATGGGGTGTGTCATTGAGCTAAATTACCAATTCAGGCCAGAAAATTAATAGATTGCCATATTTTGAAAGTTACTTGAAAAGCAGCCACCATAGGTTCGGCAGTGGCCATACTTGGACAGCTACCACACAGGGGAAGATGGAATTCTCTGGGTAATTATGAATGAGCCTCTTATGTCAGGAGGGTACCATCACTGGTCTTTTATTATCTATACTACTATTTAGTTTTCTAGGTTTTTTTGGTTTGCTTGTTTTTGGTGCTGTGACCCAGATTTGAACTGATATTTAGTTCTCTTCACAGAAGTTTTGATTGTTAAATTTTACGGGAATTACTGGAAGTATATGACTAGCCATAAAAACTGAGGACATAACAGAAGTCCAAAGTAAAATATTGATTGTAAATACACTTTACAATTTATCAATCCAGGTGTTTTTTTTTTATTTATTCTTTTTATTAAATCATAGCTGTGTTCATTAATGCGATCATGGAGCACCATACACTGGTTTTATAAACGATTTGACATATTTTCATCACACTGGTTAAAATAGCCTTCCTGGCATTTTCTTAGTTATTGTGTTAAGACATTTATATTCTACATTTACTAAGTTTCACATGTACCCTTGTAAGATGCACCTCAGGTGTAATCCCACCAATCACCCTCCCTCCGCCCATCCTCCCCCCTCCATCCCCTCCCTCTCCCCTTTCCCCCTATTCTTAGGTTATAACTGGGTTATAGCTTTCATATGAAAGCCATACATTAGTTTCATAGTAGGGCTGAGTACATTGGATACTTTTTCTTCCATTCTTCATATACTTTACTAAGAAGAATATGTTCCAGCTCCATCCATGTAAACATGAAAGAGGTGAAGTCTCCATCTTTCTTTAAGGCTGCATAATATTCCATGGTGTACATATACCACAATTTATTAATCCATTTGTGGATCACTGGGCACTTGGGCTTTTTCCATGACTTAGCAGTTATGAATTAGGCTGCAATAAACATTCTGGTACAAATATATTTATTATAATGTGATTTTTGGTCTTCTGGGTATATACCTAGTACAGGGATTATAGGATTAAATGGCAGATCCATTTTTAGATCTCTAAGTGTTCTCAAAACATCTTTACAAAAGGAATGTATTAATTTGCATTCCCACCAGCAGTGTAGAAGTGTACCCTTTTCTCCACATCCACACCAACATCTCTGGTCTTGGGATTTTGTGATATGGGCTAATCTTACTGGAGTTAGATGATATCTCAAAGTAGTTTTGATTTGCATTTCTCTGATGATTAAAGATGATGAGCATTTTTTCGTATGTCTGTAGGCCGTGCACCTGTCTTCTTCAGAGAAGTTTCTCTTCAAGTCCTTTGCCCATCCTGCGATGGGATCACTTGTTCTTTTCTTGCTTATACGTTTGAGTTCTCTGTGGATTCTGGTTATTAAACCTTTGTCGGAGACATAACCTGCAATCCAGGTGGTTTTTATAAAAAATTTTTTTCCTAGGAGTACACATTAGTCCAATACTGCATCTTTATTATATTTTGCATTTTTTCTTGAAATCTGGTATTAAAAGAGTCTGTGACCATCCCATAAATCTGATAACATGTCTTCCTACCACATTTTTACTTCAGACCAAACTGACTTGAATCTAAAACAAAAAATGTGAGGCAGTTGCCCACTCAGTGTGTTCCAGAAGCCGCCTTCTTTTATCCATGTGGGTCACTTGAAGATTATCAGCAGTGTACAAGGAAAAGGAAAAATGTTTCTCAGCTAACAGAAGACTCCTCAGTTGGCATATTAAAAGATTATGATCTGGACTCTTTCTTGGTCTAAGGTTTTTGGTTGGGGAGCATAAGAAGACATAATTTATATGATAGGGCTTCACATATATAAACACCATGCAAGTGACAGTGAGATTATAAGTGGCCATTTATAATTACAGGATAAATCCCAGGATAGTCTTGTTTTTATAGTGAGAACAGAGCTCTTTTCTTCATTATCATCCCGGAAACTGTAGTTTCTATTTATTTTCTTTTTTTTTTTTTTTTTTTTGTGGTTTTTGGCCGGGTCTGGGTCTGAACCCGCCACCTCCGGCATATGGGACCAGCGCCCCACTCCTTGAGCCACAGGCGCCTTTTTAGGAGATGAGATCTCATTCTGCTGGCCAGGCCAGTGTACAGTGGCACGGTCTTATCCCATTGCAGCCTTGGACTCCTGGGCTTCAGCTATCTTCCTACTCAGCCTCCTGAGTACAGGCATGCTACCACATTGGGCTACATAGTTTCTTTGTCTAAAGTCTTGAGTTCCCATGAGTGGGCAGGAGAGATTACAGTGCCAGCGTGGCGACAATGGAACAGTTGGGTGTGGGATTGGAAGGCCAGTCAGTCCTGTGACTTCTGTTGAACAGACTTTCTTCTCTATACCAGGTGTTCTCCCCTGGGGAGTGCTCCTGGTCAGTGAGGCCTTCCCTCATGAGCCTATATAAGGAGCTCCCCCTGCAGCCACCTCTGTCCCTGCTTTCTCTTCCCTTTCCCCACCTTTTCCTCCCACTCTCCAGGCCAATTTTTTATATTTGTTATTTATTATACCATATAATTGTTTTATTTTTTTAAGGTTTGTATCTGCCACCAGAGTGTGAGCTCTTTGAGAGCAGGGCATTTTAGTCTTCACCGTGGTGTCTTCACCTAGGATGGTGCCTGGCCTGCTGTAGGAAGTAGTTTTTGAATAAATACACCATGAATGAATTTAGTTTCAAATTCCTCCAACGAAAATTTTATGCGACTGTCTGGTGCTGTAAGTATATAAGAGTTGGAAATTTTCTCTCGCATTTGTTTGTAGAATGACAAAGGGCAGATCCCTGCTGATGTCGTCCCAGACCCAGTAGATATGCCGTTGGAAATGGCTGACGCCGCGGCAACTGCCAAGGAAATCAAGCAGATGCTACTAGATGCCGCACCTCTGTCCTGCAGCAGCTCAAAGGCCATGCTTGCAAACTGTGAGCACGTGACTGGCAAGGCGATGCTGACGTCTCTCGGCCTGAAGTTGGGGGATCGTGTTGTGATCGCAGGACAGAAGGTATAGTTAGTAACTGCAATCTGTAAAGCTGTGTCCGAGGTGCTTGTGGTGGTGTCCTGCGTTCAGGGTGCATGCAGTATGGTCAGAGTTTTGTAAAAAAGGTTTGACACATAGGTGAAAGATACTTAATAGAAAATGTGAAACTTAGATGCAAAGTTACTAGAAGGTCTGATTTAAGAATAATAAAGACCTTTAATTTGAGTAAAAACGAGTGTGGTGGAACCTTTGAGTGGGTTTTGAGTTGTGAGCTGAGAAATGGTCTAGCCTGGAGGATCCTCCTCACGGCCCCCCGCCATTCTCAGCAAGTGATTTTCCCTCTGCTGCTACTCCTCAGGAGTGGTGAATGGGAGACCCCGCCGTTCATGGGGGTTTTTGTCTTTGAGACCGCATGATAGGGAAACCCTATGTAAACTGGTAGCGTATTTATGTGGAAAGAGGTCTGCTTCCACTCCTGCCATCCCACTGAAAATTCTCCAGACACCTCTTTTTCTCTAAGCTTCAGTTGCTACTTAGCAGCCACTTGTTACCGTTTTCTTTTGTTGCCGTCGTCTTTTTTTTTGATATCTTATATAGAAGGTGTTTTTTTTTTCCTTCCTGTTCTTAATGTTGAAATTAATGGGGAGCTTGGTATGGAGAATGGAGCAGAGGATCCTGCTTGTATACTGAATTCCCAGTGTGGTTACATCTCAGTACTTGGGTGGTCTTCTGGGGAGGGTGATGCAAGTTTCTGAGAAACCGCTGGAATTTAGAGGTTTAATTTATTGAGGAACTTGCTTCAAAACAGAAACAAAGCTGCAAAGTATCATGTTAAGAATGGCATTTACCAACTTGCAACAGAATGCATTTATAGCATATTGGTTAGTTTTTCATTGTCTTGTCTGCGGAGCTAAAATATCAAGAAATTATGATGCATATCTTTTTTAAACTTAGGGTTAGAAAGTATTTGAACCTAATAAAGACATGATAGTCCTTATTGTGTCTGAGAATGGACTTAAGAGTTCTGTTGTTTTATTTTACTTTTAATTTTGGAGAACTTTAAATTATATAAAAGTAGAAGTACATATAATGAATATACTTACATTAATCAACTAGGTTTGATTTTATCAATTTATGGCCAGTCTTGGTCTGCTTACGTTTTCTCTCGGTCTATTGCTTGTCTTTTCATTATCTTAAGAGTATCATTCAAAGAGCCAAAGTTTTGAATGGGGTCTTTGAAATTGATGAAGTCCACTGTGGATTATGTGTTCAGTACCATATCTAAGAAATAATCTATGTTCATCCAGAAGTTTATACTTCAGGTTTTATATTTAGTTTTATACAGCATAGATTGAGTTTTTTCTTTCCTTTTTTTTTTTTTTTGGCTTATGGTTATAGATTTGTTCCAGCATCAGTTTTTGAAAAGACTATTCTTTCCCTACTGAGTTGCCCTTGTACCTTTCTGATAATTGGCTGTATATATGGGCACATTTCTCTATTACACTCTGCTCCTTTGATCTAAAAGATGTTCTCCAATATTGTCATGATTATTATTGGTTTTATAGTGAGTCTTGCAATCAGATAATGTTAGGCCTTCAATTTTTTTTCCCCCCAAAATTGTTTTGACCATTCTAGTTCCCATCCCTTTCTATGCACATTTTAGAATCACCTTTTTTTTTTTTTTTATTACAAGTCCTTCTGGGATTTGATTAGAGTTGAATTTATAGATCAGGGTTAAGGAGGTTCAACATCTTAAAAATACCAAGTCTTTACATTCACAAGCAGTGTATCTGTTTATAGAGGTCTTGGGTTTATTTCATTAGGGATTTGTAGTTTTCAGTATGTGGATATTGTACTTTTTGTTAGGTTTTATGCCTATGTTTTTTGTGATTTTTGGCACTGTTGTCATTGGTAGTGTTTTTAAAAAATTTTAGACAATTTTCCAATTGCTAGTGTATAGAAATGAAGCTTTTTAAAAATATTGACTACGTATTCTGTAAGCTTGCTAAATTTATTGGTTCTACTGGCCTTTTTATTTTGTGGATTCTTTGGGATATGCTATGCAAACAATCATCTTGTCTGTGAGGAGAGTAAGTTTTTGTTCTGTCTTTCCAATAGATACATTTCATTTATTTTTCTTCTCTATTTTGTTGCCTAAGACCTTCAGTAGAACAATGATAGGAGTGAAAGATCAGGTAATGTCTTTGCCTTAGTCCCAATTTTAGGGGGAAGGCACTCAGAGTTTTCATCATTAAGTATGGTCATCGTTAGCTGTAGATTTTGTGTAGATCCCCTCTGTCAAGTTGAGAAAGTTCCTATCCCTAATTTTCTGAGAGTTTTTAAAAAAGTTATTGTTATAATGAAAGGATGTTAAAATTTTCTGAAGGCTTTTTCTCCATTGGTTGAAATAACCAGTCTTCCCCCCAGCCTTAATCTGTTGATATGATGAATTACAATGATTGATGCTCAAATGTTGAACTGGTCTTACATTCCCGTGATAAGCCTCACTTGGTCATGATGTGTTATCCTTTCTGTTCATTGCAGGATTTGATGGTTTTCATTCTGTGGAAGATCCTTGTGTTTGTGTTCTTGATAGATATTGGTCTACACAGTTTTCTTTTTTTTTTTTTGTAGAGACAGAGTCTCACTTTATGGCCCTCGGTAGAGTGCCGTGGCCTCACACAGCTCACAGCAACCTCCAACTCCTGGGCTTAAGTGATTCTGTTACCTCAACCTCCCAAGTAGCTGGGACCACAGGTGCCTGCCACAACGCCCGGCTATTTTTTGGTTGCAGTTTGGCCCGGGCCGGGTCTGAACCCGCCACCCTCGGTATATGGGGCCGGTGCCCTACCGACTGAGCCACAGGCGCCGCCCTACACAGTTTTCTTATAATGTCTTTGATTGACTTTGGTGGCAAGTTAATGCTGCCTTTGTAAAATGAGTTAGGAATTGATCTTTCCACTTTTTTATTCTAGAGGAGTTTATATAGAATTAATGTTTTTTTTTTTTTTTTTCCTGAATTTATTTGGTAGAATTCACTAGTGGGGCCATCTAGTTTTGGGGTTTTTGTTTTGTTTTTTTCTTTTCTTTTTTAGGTTTTTAACTACAAATTCAATTTAGGTATGAGCTTTGGCAGTTTTTGTCTTTCAAAGAATTGGAGCATTTCATCCCATTTGTCAACTTTACAGGCAGAGACTTGTTCATAGTATCTTCTTACTATCTTTTAAAATGACTCAGGGTCTCTAATAATGTCTATTTTTCTTTTGTGATGTTTGTAATTTGTCTTCCCTCTCTCCCCTCTTGTTCTCCAGCTAGAAGTTTATTAATCTTTATCCTTCCAAAAAACCTGTTCTCAGTTTCATTGATTTTCTCTATTGTTTTAATGTTCACAATTTTTTGGAAGGCAGCCATGCTCACCGTTATACCAAACACCACTCAACACAATTTCTTAATTATTTCTTTTATTTTACTTCATTTTCCAGTTTCTTAAAGTGGAAATTTAGATCATTGATTTAAGACCTTTTTAAATATAAATTTCATGCTATGACTGTTCTACAAGTTTTGATATATTATCATTTTCACTTAGTTCAAATTATTTTCTAATTTCCCTTAAGACTTTCCCCCTTTCATCTATGGGTTATTTAACAGTATATTGTTTAATTTCCAAATACTTGGCAATCTCCATATACTTTTATGTTAGTGATTTCTGCTTTAATTCCATTATGGTCTGAGAACATATTTTGTATGATTCTTTGGCAGAGTGTTTGATAAGTATCAGGTAGGTCAACTTGTTTGATAGCTGGTTTTAAACTGATTTTCTACCTACTTGATTTTTTACCTATTTGATTACTAAGGGAGGTACATTGAAGTCTCCCAGCTCTAATGTAGATTTGTCTATTTCTCTTTTCCATTGTATTGTTTTTTACTTCATGTATTGTGGACCTCAGCTTTTGGGTGCATACACATTTAGGATTCCTAGGTCTTCTTGGTGAACTGACTCTTTTATTATTATTGAATGTCCCTTTTTATCTTTGGTAATGTCCCTTATCTAAAGTTTACTTACAGAGACTGAATTTTTAAAAATTTCCACGATAAAGGAAATTTGTAAGAGTAGACTCATGGAATTATTAGTAATACTAAGAATTTATTTTGATTTATATTTTCCTTAGGTTGGGACGTTAAGATTTTGTGGAACAACTGAATTTGCAAATGGGCAGTGGGCTGGCATTGAATTGGATGAACCAGAAGGAAAAAACAATGGAAGTGTTGGAAAAGTCCAGTATTTTAAATGTGCCCCCAAATATGGTAAGGTTGATATTATTTAACCTAGTAGGAATTAATTAAAAATAAGCTTTACTCTTTTACAGTCTTTACAGAAAACTTTTCTCCTGGTTACTGAGGTAATAAGTGAGGGCTGTGTGGATTTGGGGAGGACTTTTTAAAGACAGGAAATAGTTATGGCCTGTTTACACTGATGGGAATCATACAAGAAAGGGAGAAATTGATTATGGAAGAGAGAAAGAAGACAATTACAGGAAGAATGTTCTTAAGTTAAGAGGGAAATGGGAGTCAGTATAAGGATTAGTACAATGGTATTAGATCAGACACAGAGCAGAGAGGTAGTGGGAAGGTGAGGTAATTGCATTATTTTTTCAGAAAATAGGAAGTGAGGTCGTTAGTGGATCTTAGAAGAGGGCAGGATGGTTGGCGATTTGAGGAGAGAGAAGGTATGAAGTAGTCCTCTATGAGAGCAAGAGTCTGAGTAGTGAGGGAAACATAGCAGACAGCCTGGCGGTGCTGGGGACGGACCGAGATGTGTGGTCCTGGACTCGGAGCGAGACCAGGGTACACAGGTGCTGTCAGGTGTCCGTCTTCAGTCTGTTCAACTGGTTGGGGACAGGCACTGAGTAAGTCAAGAGTTTGGGTTAGATTTTTTTCTGGAACATACTGGAGAAGGAACGAGGCAAAGGAATTGAGGATGTATGCAAGGGAGTGATCAGAGCAGAGGACTGCGGAGTCTCAGCTAGTTAGGGAGGAAGGGGAGGACAAGAGGTGGAAGAGGGGCGGGGAGAAAGTGGTAGGGATTTGCAGTTCCTGAGGAGGTGGAGGAGCTGAATGTGGGGGCTGGAGCAGGGACTTGGTGTGGCAGGAGACCACAGGTGCTCCGGTGGGAATTCTGGAGTAGCGAGGAGGTCCCCATCAGCCTGCTGAGCTGAGCAGGGATGGAGGGGAAGCACTTACACAGAGCTGGCATCCAGGGTGTGAGGCGGCTGTCCGGGTAGGCGGTGAAGTCGCGCTGAGTGCAGATGGGAGGCACAGGAGGAGTGAAGGAGGCACAGGCAGGGAGCCAGCTAGCAGCAGACTTGTTCACTGAATGAGCCAGTAGCAGAGTAGCAGGGACTCCAACCTAGTAGGTGGCTTCCAAAAGGGGAGGTGGTGCGTAGAGCAGTCTGGTGCTGTATGTTCAGACAGCCTGGCTCTCTCTCACTCTGCTTCTCTCTCCCTCCTCTCTCAGAATTAAATGTTCTGAAAATGCCTGTGATGGCAAAAACAAACAAAAGGACCACTTCACCCTCTGGCAGCTAGTGTTAGGGGGTGGCGTGGGGCACACGGCAGCCACTGCCGGAGAGTGCTCCAGGGAAGCGGCATCTTCAGGACAGAGCCAGCTTTCAGCTCCCAGAGAAAGGCAGAGAGGCACTCAGACAGAGCAGGGGTGGGACTGATGTGAGACCATGCGTTTCCAAGGCCATGCTACAAAGGTTTGGGGAGGGTTGGGTTATTGGGTCAGGCTAGTGGATTCAGGGGAACAGTTTACAGGAGTCTTGGCGTCTGGTAGTGACTGGGATTGTCTTGACGGTCATTTGGGGAAGTGTTTTGCCTTGCAGTTCGTCTCTTGGGTGGATTTTAGCCAGGGGACAGTGATGATGGTGATGATATAGCGTGATGCTCTCATCAGTGAAGTATGAGCTGTGCGCTGGCCTTGATCCTTGCCCTGCACAGCTCCCTGAAATCCTCCCTGTGGTGGCTGAGGGAAGGCCTCTGTGATTGGGGAAATACAGAGTCTGCAGGTCATGAAGAACTTGACTCTAACGTCTGGGCATACTTATTTATACTGACTGTTTTATGGCCTGAATGAACTCCTTCTGAATGGAGCTTTCTACGCCCGGCTGCTGTAGATCATTGTCTCCGCCGCTGCACACCATCCCTCCCCAGTGCACTGCGTTGTTTCTGACCTGCAAGGACTGAGGCCTCAACTTTTAGGGGAGATTCTGTTTTACAGTCAGAAAGATTTGTTATGCCCCTACTATGTGTAAGGTGCTGTATTTAGGTACAGTGAGGGAAGGCAGGGTTGAGTAATGTTTGAATTTTGTCTTTAAAAGGTGCATAGTCTGTGGCAGAGATAAGACATAGATGGGAAAACTATAACGTGGGAGAAACTTAAGTTCCAGAGGAGGTAACAGGTGACACAGAAAAATAAGATTTCATATCTCAGTTTTACTTGCCGATGGCTCAGAAATAATACACAACTACTATTACCTTTACTCGTTTCTCTTTTCCCCCAAATTTCTCTTGATACCTGATTGGACATCTTTTACGTGGTTCTTAAATTACTGGCGTGTTGTCAGTCTTGGCAGCTTCACTGTGAGCTCTTTGAGGGAAAGTACTTTTGTCTAATTTTTTTTTTTCTCCCTTTCACTGCAAGACATGTAGGCACCAAAAAAGAACTTCAAATTTTTTGTTATTAAGACGTTTCCTTGCCTCTTTGAGATGCTTTTAATTGTTTAACACTAACTAAAATTCTACATTCTTCTTCAGGTATTTTTGCACCTCTTTCAAAGATAAGTAAAGCAAAAGACCGAAGAAAGAATGTAGTGCATACTCCTTCTACAAAAGCTGCCGCACCTCTCCTTAGATCCCAGAAAATTGATGTAGCTCGTGTAACGTCAAAAGTAAATACTGGTAGGTCAAACGGAAAGTTAGCTGCCTTCTTCGGCATTTTCACTTTATTTGTGAAATTTCTAATGTTTACGTTGCTAGCAAGCTGTGGAACTTGGATTTAATAAAACCTGCATCTTATGTGTTTTTATTTATTTATTTTTGACTTTCATTTTTTTTTTTTTTTAATTAAATCATAGCTGTGTCCCTTAGTGCAACCAAGGGCTACAATGTGCTGGTTTCATACGCAATCTGAAACATTTTCATCAAACTGTTTACTATAGCCTTCATGGCATTTTCTCAGTTATTGTATGAAGACATTTGTATTCTGCATTTAGTTAAGTTTTGCCTGTACCCATTCTAAGATGCACCGTAGGTGTAAACTACTCTGAGATATCACCTAACTCCAGTAAGATTAACCCACATAACAAAATCCCAAAACCAGAGATGCTGGCGTGGATGTAGAGAAAAGGGCACACTTCTACACGGCTGGTGGGAATGCAAACTAATACGTTCCTTCTGGAAGGATGTTTGGAGAACACTTAGAGGTCTAAAAATAGACCTGCCATTCGATCCTATAATTCCTCTACTAGGTTTATACCCAGAAGACCAAAACTCACAATATAACAAAGACATGTGTACCAGAATGTTTATTGCAGCTCAGTTCATAATTGCTAAATCTATGTGTCTTTAAACCTTAGTCCTGATTAATGATTTCTGCTCCTCACAAGGGAATTTCAGATTCGTGCCCACCTCTTCTTTCCTATTATCTCTGTCTTCATCACCCCATCATCTGATCTCAAAGCTAGCGTTTATACCTCCTTCAAATCTTTTATGAAACACAACCAGCTTTATGTTCCTTATTCAAGGGTGTTCACGGACTTCTTTATTAGAGAAAGTCCTGACTCTTTGAACCTGGTGGCCAGAGTCCTCTTTCTGTATTTGATGTGGGCTCATAATGCTCCCACTGTGGACTGTGGTTTGTTAGCTCTCTTCCCTGTCTTTCCCCTACTTTTCCCTCACTGCTCCCTTCATAGCCCGTCGCGTGCTCTTTATCTGGGTACAGTAACTTCTGTGTTTTGGGGGCCTCACCCTTCTTCCCCTCCTCATGCAGATTCTGGGTCTCCATGAGAACGTCCCTGATGAATCCAGCTCTCTTTACTTTGTAGGTGCTTTTTTATCCATTGCACAGTTGTTCATTGTTATCTTGGGTTTTGTCTTGTGATTGCTTTATAATGCAGATCTTTTATTCTTTCAGCAAAACTTTTAAGTTTTAAATGGACCGTGAGAGTAGTTTGTAATTTTGTATTCACATGAGTACTTGTTAGTTCATCAATAGCTGAAGCAGGAGGGTTTCTACCAGGATGAAAAGATTTCGTCCAAGAATTTGGCTGGCTTTTCTGTTCTGTTCCGTTGGGCTATTTGAATACCCTGTGTCCATGCTGCACCCCCTAATTATTACAGTTTTAAGAAGTAAATCTTGATATCCAGTAGAGGAAAGCTTCCTACCTTCTTCTTGGTGATTGTCTTATCTATTTCGGGCCTTTATAAATCATACTTCCATATAAATTTAAAATGAGCTCTTAAGTTTATTTAAAAAAAAATCTGTTGCGATATTACGTGGCGTTTCATTTAAACCTTAAATCAATTTGGAAAGAACTGACATCTTTATAATAGTCTGTATTTTATGAGCTTAGAATATCTTTCTGTTTGATTAGGTACTTAAAATATATCCTAATAAGATTGGATAATATTTTCCATAGGTATTTTATACTTGTTTCATTAGATCTATTCCTACTTCATACTTTTTGATGCTGTTGTAGATGGTTTGCCTTTAAGCTAAAACTCAGAAGTACACCATGGGTGTAACAGGAAGCTCCAAGAGCAGCCCCCTCTGTCTCTAGTCTAGGGAGCAGAACAGGGGTCTCCTGTTAGACAGGTCATGGAAGAAATCCCCTGTTTTCTTTCTTGCTTGCTTCCCCCCCTCGGTTCTCTCCCCCTCCAGACCTCAGCAGTCTTTCACCTCAGACACTTAGGACCCCAAGGAAGGAAACCCTCATCTCTGACCAGAGGAACCGTGGTCCCAAGAACCACAGATGGAATCCCCCTTGGTTTTTCTCATTTTCTCACTGTGTTGCCCTAGAGGTGGAATCATTCTGAGGAGATTGTGTGATACAGCAGGGAAACTAAAGCCTAGGAATTCTACTCTGAATACCAGGAAGGGTTTTTTTGAGCCTAGAGTGTTAGGGAGCTAACACTGGAGAGGGGTTCTAAAAAGTGACCTCAGAAGGCTGGATGTAAATTCCTAGGCCTGCTCCAAGTTATGCACGTCTGGATCTGACCAGCAGCCTTGGTCTCCTTGGCAGATCACTGCTCAGGTCCCAGACTGACTCCTGGGTAGCAGGACGTGTGAGATGGATCTGAGCAGCCCTGCCAAGGTGGTGGGAATGAACTGACCTTCGGGTCACAGTGCACAGAAGGTGGGCAAGAACTTCCAGCCTGAACCTACATGGGTGTCAACAAACAACAAGCAAAACAGTCAATATGCTCCCTCTGACTTAAACAAGACCCAGAATACCATAGTCAAAATGTATAGGTTACAATCCAGAATTATTCAAAATATGAAAAATCAGGAAAATCTCCACATCTTGCAAGGAAAAAGATAAGCATGGCAGCTGTAAGATAACACAGATGTTACAGTGAACACATAAAGACTTTAAAGACTACATTATAACCATGTTCCAGGAATTAAGGGTGAAGACTCTTGAAACAAATGAAAGAAAGTTTCAACAGAGAAGTAGAATATATGAAAAAGAACCAAATGATACACACGTGTGTATACACACACACATTAGTACAAGTAAAACTTTGGTAATCAGAGACTGGTGAATTGCATCAACGTCAGTGCCCTGGCTGGGATGTTTTACTGTGCTTTTGTAGGATGTTACCTTTCGAGGAAGCTGGGCAAAGTGCACAAGGGATCTCCTTGTATTGTCTTTTTATAACTTTATAAGAATCTCTAGTTATCTCAATAAAATAAAAAGATCCCAATGGATATTTTAGAACAGAGGAATAACTGAAAAATAAGAAATCCACTCTGCAGGTTCCTTCATCAAATCTAACCCAGCCCTTCCAGTTCCTGCAGGGCTAGCTCAGACTCTCAGACCTGGACTTTTGTAATAAATTCTGATGGGTCCTTGCTTCCGGCCTCTCTTCCTTCGGTTTCCTTCTTGCTGTCAGGAGAATGTTATTTAACTCAAGCTCTGCTCATACCAGTCCTCTTTTCAAAGCTCAGCAGAGGCTTGTCCTTTACAGTAGAGTTCCAGGTCCTTAAGCCAGGCGCTGCTGCCCACTGAGGTTTTATGGAGACCTGTCTAGTCCTACTTCTCCTACATCCCAGAAGTGCTCTGCTCCCACCAAGCTACTCAACCATTCCCTGTACCTTTCTTTAGGATTTTCTTTTTGTCCAACCAGAGTTCCAACCTTCAGTTCTTCCTGACCACACCGCCAGTATTCTCTGGAGGGAATTTGACCTAATCTTCAATCCCTAGTGGATTATTATCTAGGCTAAAAATATATTTTAGTGATATTTTGGGAAATTGGTATTTCAAGATGGGTTGGGAATTAATTCTTTCTTTTTTCTTTAAATAATGAAATATCGGTCTCTGCTGTCTATGAATTTATCATCCAACATGTTTTCACAAGTGGATATGATTTAGATAATAAGGGATACATACACTTTAAAAATATATAGTTTTAATTGTTAATCAGAATTCTTGCTGAAAGTGTTTATTTCTGTGTCTCAGGATTAGTGACATCAAAAAAAGATAGTGCTTCTGAATCAACACTTTCATTGCCTCCTGGTGAAGAATTGAAATCTGCAACAGAGAAAGATGGTAATATAATTTATAACTTCTGTTTCTCAAATTTTAATTTCTTTCTTTTCTTTTCTTTTTTCGTTTCTTGGAGTCAGAATCTCAGTCGCCCTAGGGTTGAGTGGCGTGGCATCACAGCTCACAGCAACCTCAAACTCTTGGGCTCACACGATCCTCTTGCCCCAGCCTTCTGAGCGGCTAGGACTACAGGTGCCCACCACACCTGGCTTGTTTTTCTGTTTTTTAGTAGAGATGGGGGTCTCACTTTGCTTTGGCTAGTTTTGAGCCCCTGAGCTCGGGCAATCCACCTGCCTCGGCCTCCCAGAGTGCTAGGATTACAGGAATGAGCCACTGTGCCTGGCCTTGAATTTTAATTTCTAATAGAACTTAAAAATAATACAGTAGAAAAACAGTATATTGGGGGGTTAAGTTTTAAAGTTGATAAAAATTACCCTTGAAAATCCATTAAGCAACGCATAATGCAACATATACTTTTTTGTGTATAAAATTCTATACTGTGATTCTTACGTCGTAAACAAGAGAACTGCTGGACTGGATTAAAAGGGAACAAAGGGAAATGCCATAAAACAAATGGCATAAAACAGAAATGTCGCAAGTTTCCTTTCGCTACCGAATCATTAGGTGAACACAGCATATGCATGCCTGCTAACCTTCTGGATTAACTCCAGACTTAATGTGAAACCTTTGTTACCTTAAGACATACTAATAGCAGTTTTTGTTTTTTTATGTAAATCAGCTGGGACTCTATTATGTCATCTGAGGCGAGAGGTGAATGATAATGATGGTTAGGGTGACACTTGCTCTATAAGATAAGATTGTGGTCTTAAAGTGTGAATCCTTAAAATACTACCGCTTGTGGTAGGAAATCTTTTATGTATAAACTACCACGTATTTGGATGCACTAAGACATTTAATTTGAGGCTGGATAATATGTACCTGAGGATGCTGCATGGAGAGTCTCAGAAAGATCTGCAGGGAGAGCTTCCTGCTGGCTTGCTCCTGGTGACCACACTTTGACATGTTCTTCTCCGTTCCCCGTTGCAGTTACCCTGCTCGGATCTGTCAGCACCTCCTCTTCTCTGTCTTCCCTGGAACACAAACACAGCAACGCCAAGAAACCGAATGCAAGCGGCAATAGCAAGAAGACAGTGAGCAAAAGCTCTTCTCTGTCACCCAGAGCCAGTGCTGGTATCTATGGCTTTTTCAACCAGGCTTTCTTGGTGTTTTTAATCTTGGTTTGTTTGTAAGTAGATTTGCTCTTTTTACATGTGTAGAAGGAACCCTTTACTTCAGTCAGATTGAACTGCTTTACGCTCTGTCCTGTCTCTCCCTGAGGTCTCTTCCTTTTGCTCCCAGTGTTTATAGATACAAGACTTTGCGTTTATGTTCATTCCATGTAGTCTCAGTCATCGTGTCCCCTCTGAATTGGGTTTCTTGCACCTTGCGTATTAGCTTTTTTCCCACATGCTTCTGTGTCCCCTTTATATTTAAAAAGCACATCCTCTGGGGAGGCGCCTGTGGCTCAAAGGAGTAGGGCACTGGCGCCAGGTGCCGGAGGTGGCGGGTTCAAACCCAGCCCCAGCCAAAAAAAAAAAAAAAAGCACATCCTCCGTTTTGATTCAAGTGATTGTTTAAAACCACGTAGAAGGTCAGAGGGTCCCCTACTGGAGGACAGGGCCTGCCTGTTGTGAGACGGCTTTAACTAACGGTGGGCCCTGAATAATGCCATTCGGTTTACGTTTCTTCAGTTAGGTGTAAGGATTCGTAGAATTCTTTGTCAGATTTCTTTTTGAAATCAACAGAGATTATGTCTATTGCAGTTCAGTTCACATATTGACCTATTTGGTCAACTTGTCCAGAAAAAAATTGAAGCTATCTTGGCATACATGGTTCTTAATGAGCATCATAATAATTACTAGATTCTTTTTTCTAATACTTCCAAAACTTGTACAGAGCTAATATTTTATTATAGAAAATGTTCATGACAGGATTTTTCCCTTTTGAAATACTTTCTTTACTGGATAGCAAAAACCCCCCAAATCCTCAACAGTAACATTGACATGATAAACATTAAAGTTTGGGCCCTCAAATTGGGAAACGTGGAAGTTCTGCTGACGTAATTATTCTCTGAATACCCCCACCCCATCCCAACCAACTTTCCTTTACGGTGTGAGGAGCAGAGGTGAAATCTTGGCCTCATTCACATGTCAAGGTCCCTTTCATTTGGCATTTGCACTTTTGACATGGACTTCATTTTAAAATTTATATGTGGGTATGGAATTACCTTTCATACCAAGTAGTTCTACTGTGCCTGTACATTTACCTTTTTTTAAAAAAAAAATAAATTTGAGAGTTATGTAGGCTTAAACAATAGTGAAGATGGAGAGTTTTTAGCGTGAGAAAGAGGAGCTTTCTCACGGGGGAGGGGACAGAGAATGGGAGATACCCAGAGAAGCAGAGAAAGCCTCATGGGGAACCCCAGGGGCATCTCCTACATGAGTAGCTATTTCGCTTTTCCTGCAGATTTGCATTTGAGGGAGATGTGGACTGCAGAGAACGGACAGTAGGAAAGTTAGGTTGAAGAATAAGAGGACGAAGAGGAGGCAGAAAGGATTTGGGGGGTGGTAAAGGCGAAGGGCAAGTCTGCTGTGGGCCTCAGCCTCACTGCATCCCATGGCTGAACTTACCGTCTGTGGTCTGTTGTCTGCAGGCAACCTGGGGGCAGGCCTGATACTGCAGGTCTGGGGGTCTGGGTTTTCATGGGGGTGTGCCACTTACTGGCTGTGGACCCTGTGCCCTCGTTAATCCCTGAGTTTGTTATTTATTGTTAAAATTGTTGCGAAAAGCACTTTGTAAACTATAGGATATTGGCCATTATGAGGGCCTAGGGCTCCCTGGTGTAGCGCTGTATGCAGACCCTCCTTTTCCATGGGTTTATATCCTTTCTTTTGTCAGCATATTTTTTGTTTCCACTTTGTTTCACAGTATGACTTATCCTCCATCCCACGCACTAGGGTTCCCTAAGCTTTCCTGGACTTCCAGCTGTTCACATCTCCGTTTATGCACTGATGGAGTCTCAAGGGCCCACCTTTTCTCTTTCAGCTGTTGTATTTGAATAGCTCTCTAAACAGTATTTCTCTAGGACTTTTTATGTTTAATAGCGGGCATTTCAGTGTTTACTTCTTAATCAAGTTGAGAGGGGAGGGGTTTTGTTCTTACTAAGGAAATCCATTTGGGGTAATTGGAACATCAGAGCAATTTTACGTTTAGATTACGTTCCTTTTTGTATTACAGTGAATATGGGTAAACTACTATACTTCTAGCATTTTACTGGAATAGGAGTTGGCACACTATGACCCATGGGCCAGATCTGACCTGCCACCTATTTTTCTAAAATCTTATTAGAACACATCCATGCAATATTTTTCTACATACTGTTTATATTTGCTTGCATGCTACACCAGCGGAGTTGAATAGTTGCGACAGAGATGGTACGGCTTGCAAAGGCTAAAATATTTATTATCTAGCTCTTTACAGGCACAGTTTGCTGACCCCTGTTCTCATAGAGAGTGCACCATGCAGTCCCGGTAGAGTTGCTACTGCACTAAGAATCAGGTGTCCTGAATCAGGTGTCCCATGGCAATAATCTCCTCAGGAAAACCTTTCCTTTGGGTAGTTTGACCTCACTATATGTAGACGACATATAATGAAAAGCATTAAATTTCGAAATCTCCAGCTAGCTAGACTAGTTAGAGTCCATAATGAACTTTTGGCTAATGTGCTTTTTGCGTTCCCCCCCTTCGTTTTCTCTTCTCTTTCTTGCCTTGCTCCTTTCTGCACATCAACCACTTTAACAGGTTTGAATTCCTCAGCACCATCTGTAGCAAATAATACCCGTTGTGAAGGAGAACTCCAGCTTGGAGACCGGGTGTTGGTGGTAGGCCAGAGAATTGGTACTATTAAGTTCTTTGGGACAACAAACTTTGCTCCAGGTAACTCATCTGTGTATTGTTTGCTCCATTTGAATTCTTTAGAATATAAAATTTTTTAAATTTTACATGTAAATAAAATCTAACTACAGAGAATTCTTCAGTAGTTCTTTTAGCTGGTAGTTGCAGCACAGAAAATGTAAAGAATGATCAAAACTCAGCCTGTTTTTTCACTATGTTGGCTATTATCTGTCTATAAATTTTCCTTGTCAACTTTATTTTAAATTGCCTAATGTTAAAATTAACTGTAACTCTCTAATTTTACTAAATCTCACTGATTGCCAAGTGTGCTTACAGGAAAAACATATTAGGATCACAGTTTTGCTAAGGATAATCTTTAAAATGTGCAGTTAGTAAATTAATGGTACAGCTTTTATCAGAGTGAAGAGCAGGCAAAAGGGCTCAGTGGAAACTGAGAAAGCTTTTTGAAACCCTGGAACGTTAAAAAGATATGTTTGTATATTTATATATTCATTCCAATCTATACTTAATATTGTGATTCCAAAAGTAAAGATTAGTTTCTTTTGCATTCTCAGTGATCGTAATTTTAAATAGAAGCCAGTTGAGTGAAACCATGTTTTTATGTTTTAAATAGCAATATGCTATTTTAACACAGGGTGGCATTGCAGCATTTTAGGAAAAGGTTATCTAGTACATTGATTAAAAAAAAAAAGTTTGTAGCATTCTGTCAAGAACACTGAGAGTCTGCAGTTTTGTCCTGTTCGTATGCTAACAAGTTAGCTTGCCATGGTTTCACAGATTCTGTGGGAGGCATGAGTGCTGAGTGAGACCCCAGGGACGTTAGTCCTCACAGCAATAGCAGTGGTCCGAGTATGAGCGTTTTCGTGAACTTTCCTTGAGTCCTGATTCCCATCAGCTGAAAAAGAAAGGGCTGGGTGACACCTGCATGCCTGGTGGTTTATGTTCAGGAGAGGAACTCTGGGCTTAAAGAATGCGAACCTTTGTAATGAACTCACTGTCCAGCATGGCTTCCTTTTGCCTTGGAGGGAGACTGTCTGTGGTCCAAGGCTGTTCCCTACACAGACATCCATGAAAAGATAGTCTGGAACAAAGACAGTCACTGCTTCTGCCTCTAAGACATGGAGAAACTTGAGAGAGCTGTAGAGATCTGAAATAGACATCTATTTCGTTAATACCCGTTTTAATTGTAAGCCAATTAAGGAGTTTGAGATGGGTTATATGTCTTATAATCCATGACCCTCTTAGGTCTCCTGGTAGTAATTGAGATTAGTTGGGATGCACTTAATGTAATTCTCAAATAAAAACTTAAGAATCTCACAGGTAGATTACTTTTTTTGCAATTACTCTATAATCAGAGAGTTCCCTTTTTTCTGATTATATTAAATTCGGTTAGAGTGGTTTGATTCTTTGAATATAATTCATCATTTTAGGTTGACTTTTAATTTATAGCATTTAGCAATTGTAGTGTTTAGCAATTTAGGAAGTAATAAGCAAACAGAAAACTCGGGAGCTTGGAGTTAAAGTTGTTCTGTCTTGTAAGGAAGTGGTGGCACGTATTTCTTTTGATATTAGAGTTTACTTCAGTCATTTCTATGGAACAGTGGTATTTTCTAGATCATGGAGATCTAGACCTGGGAGAGGTGATGTTTAGCCTCTTCAGCATTTTTATCTGTGCCACCTTGGAAGGAAAATTAACATTTAAATAGGACAATAGCCATCCCACACAACTGCCAACGTGCAGTCACTGGTTACCGTTCATCCTAATGTATTTCTGTTGTATGTTACGCATTTTTAAGAGTCCTATGGTAAACGTGGAGCAATTACATGGTAAATTAAAATGAGAAAATGCAAAAATTATATAGGAAAACATCAAAGACAGGAAGTGAAACTTGAAAAATTATAGCTGTGGCACTCAGAGGAATAAAAATGGCAACCAGACTAACCTGGGTTAGGACATTCAGAGACTTAGTGACCCGTTTTCAGACCATTGGCCTGGCTTACCTGTAGGTTTGCAGGCATTCTTTGCATTGCATAGTAGAACTAAGTGAAGAGAGCAAATACAGTTACTGCTGAACTCTTCTTTTAAACCACAAATGAATGGACTATTAGATACTTTATACTGGTCTCAAGGCATCCTCAGTTTGATTACCCCCTTTTTAGGAGTGTGTGTCCATTTACATTATATTGAGTTGGACCACAATAAAAGCGACCTTGCTACTTTAATTTTAGAGTCTCTAGAAAAGGAAATCCCATCATTTTCATCAGAGTAGGTCTTTTTTAATACTAAAAGTCCTCTTTAAAATTCTTATTAGTTGGCTCGGCACCTGTAGCACAGTGGTTACTGTGCCAGCCACGTACACTAAGGCTGGTGGGTTAGCAACGATGACAACTGCAACAACAAAAAAATAGCCGGGCGCCTGTAGTCCCAGCTACTTGGGAGGCTGAGGCAAGAGAATCGCTTAAGCCCAAGAGTTGGAGGTTGCTGTGAGCTGTGACACCACAGCACTCAACTGAAGGAGACATAGACTCTGTCTCAAAAAAAAAAAAAGAAAAAATTCGTATTAGTTAATCTAAGCCTTCTTGTTTAAGCATAAAAAATGATTTTTCTTTTTTATCTTGGGGAGAAAAAACAAAGCAGAGGCCAGGTGTGGTGGCTTATGCCTATAATCCTAGCTTTCTGGGAGGCTGAAATGGGTAGATTGCCTGAGCTCACAGGTTCAAGACCAGCCTGAGCAAGAGCAAGACCCCCGTCTCTAGAAAATAGCCAAGCATTGTGGCAGGTGCCTATATTCCCAGCTACTTGGGAGGCTGAAGCAAGAGAATGGCTTGAGCCGAAGAGTTAGAGGTTGCTGTGAGCTACGATGCCACGATACTCTCTACCCAGGGTGACAAAGTGAGACTCTGTCTCAAAAAAAAAAAAAAAAAGCAGAGTCATTATGATGGCTAAGGGTATTTTCTATATAGTTTTTTCCCTCTAATTATCTGATAACTGTTTGTGCTATCCTCATATTGGGAGAATAAAATAAAAATATTGTACCTTCATTTTATGATTTATACATTTTGCTATTATGTTGCATTTCTCTCACTGAAACACACTATGTTACTGAGTCAAGGATGGACAGTTTCTTATTCCTTGCAGCTTTTAGATATGTTTAGTCATACATTGCATAATAGCTAGTTGTCCCATATATGCTTTTGTATTTTATTTTCCTCAATGTACTACTCTGCAGTTGTGCTTGTAAAAGAGTTTTCCTGTTAATTTTCAAATTTTATTTTCTAATTTCATCATTTCAAAGCTTAAGGATTATGATGATTTTTCCATCATTTTGGTCATTTGCGAAAATGTTACATTATCTAGACATTGGGTTTATATAGTAGCATGACGATTTTGCATAATGTGCAAAGCTTTTAAAATACAATGTTCATGTTCTAGGATATTGGTATGGTATAGAGCTTGAAAAACCCCATGGCAAGAATGATGGTTCGGTTGGAGGCGTGCAGTATTTTAGTTGCTCTCCAAGATATGGAATATTCGCTCCCCCATCCAGGGTGCAAAGGTGAGAAAATGGAATTTATGTTTACTCACAAGAACTTCTTATAATTTGCAGTGGTTCATAGAGACCCTGATTTTTTTTTTTTTTTTTATTAAAGACATGCCCTGTCTGTAGCTTACATTGACTTTCAACGGGTTAACCAGCCACCTTCTTCAGAGAGAAGGCTCATGGAAAGCTAAATTTGCTTTGCTGAGGATTTGCAATTTTGAAAACCTCCTTTATTCCTCATTTGCAAACCCTATGAGTATGTGTAGGCTATTAGAAGTGGCATTTGCAGCTAAGAACAGTGAGAGCAGCAAGCTTAATCTGTCATGCAAACAAAAGTAAAAATGCTCTCTGATTGCTTCAGTCACATCCTAACTACATTAAATTTCCTGCCAGCAGGCACCCCATTCATCCTCTTACAAACCTAATGGAACCAAAATGGCTTTTTCCTCTGATTTCTTTTAGTTTTCAAAAATAGATAGGCAGTAGATCTTTGGGGGAAGTGAAGCTTCAAGGATTTTTATGTAATATACCTCCTCATTGCTTCTTGAGATAGTACACTTTCATATCGCCTTATCTGGTTTTAAAAAATAACTTGAGCAGAAACAAGTCCTTATGAAATTCCAGGTGCCATTAGGTGAAATGGCTTCGGGTATGTGCTGAAAGAAGTGGCTTGGTTTGCTTTTCAGTGGATGGGAAGTGGGATACTAACCTTTACTTAAGAGATAACATGTAATCATTTTCATGAGACTAGGACTGCGAGTGCAGTCTGGGAACCTCCTGTCGCCGTCCCTTATAGCTGAACTGTTGTGACTCCCTCCTGGCCAAAATGAGGTTTTATATCCATTTATTCCTTGGTTTATTTTCTACTTTGAAAAAAATCACGTCTTTTTATTCATTTCCTTCTTTAATGTGCTTGATGTATTTTTTTCTTATTTATGGATAGTATAGCATTTAACAAACAGAGCTCTGTAGCATACAAAGTATCTTCACTTAAACATTGTTTCAACTGATCTCAGTAAGTGTTTCATCAAGTAAGCTGCAAAGGAACAACTACCATTAGTAAGTGGTAGGCTCTGTGCGTGTACTGGAAATTCATATCCCATTAATTCCCCCAGATCTAGTGAGCTGAAAGTTATTGGATGATTCCCATTTTACAGTGAAGAAAGAAGTTTCAAGAGTAACTTTCAATAAGTAACTTAGCTAAAGTCATATGGCTGGTTAATGGGGGAGCCGGACTCCGCCCACGTGTGTTATTTTGTTGTTAGTGTTTTTTCCTAAGCCATTGCTTTTAGACAGATTGCTCTTTCTTGTAGTCATTTTATAGACGAAGATACAGAGGGAAAAGCTGTGTGTAGTGTTCCTTTGCGTCGAGCACTGTTTTCAGGGCTCTCCACGTCGTAGCCCCTTTACTCTCTGCAGCAACCCTGTGGTCATCTCTCTCCACAGATGTGGAAAGTGAGACGCAGGGAGGTGAAGTGCCCTGTGCTCCCAGGTAGTCTAGTACCAGAGAGTGTGCTCGTCACTGTAACCCTATGGTGGTTAGGAGAGCCCCAGCGACGCTTTCCAGGACACATATCCCATAATGACAGATTTGGGAGTGGAATCCGTGCTGAGTCACCAGTCCCTGTGTTCTCACACTACTTTGGGCGTATCTTCATCAGCACATTGCCACAGTCTCTTAGAAGTTTTGTCTCCGAGTCACAAGGACTGGAGTTCTTCTTTTCACATTTGGTTACACAGAAGCACCATGCTGAAATGTTGATGAAATGTGATTTCTAGTTCAGTGCTTTTTAATGCTGTAACAGCCTTTTCTCCTCCTTTATATTGTGAAGCCACTGTTCCTTCCCCGGTTTCATTTTTTTCCTCACTTTGTTCATGTATTTTGCTCACCTTCTATTTCGGTTATCTTTAAGATGGTGCATTGAAAAGCAGCCCCCTCTTCTTTAGAGGAAGAGGGCTCATTGAAGGAGCTGCTGTCTTGATCCAGCTGTTTTCCTGCCATCTTCTGTTTCATTCATCATCATCAAATACTATTAAGTATCTTTTAGCACTTGTGCTGTGCTAGGCATTCTGTAAGCAAATAAAACAGACATGGTCTCTGATTTTGAGGAGTCTCTCGTCTAAACCAGCTTTGGAGCTCTTTAAAGATACTGCTCATCTTCGAGGTGGGAAGTATTTTAAACTGGGGACTGCCTGAGGACAGTCTGACTCAGGTGGTGCCTGCTAGCCCAAAATCTTTGCACCTGTTATTTTCTCTGTTTGGATGGCTTTGAGACCCTCACCTGCTATATCACCCACCTGTCACTTAGTTAAGACTTTTTTTCTTAGTATATAAACTTTAAGAAAACCGACTGCCCAAGTGATCTTCACTAGCATTTCCTTAGTTCTTACCACTTTTACTAATGAACTGATTAGTTTTAGACTTAAGTGCCTCTCAGCTACCTGTCACCAATTCATTCAAGCATCTGTTATGTTTGTCACATTATGTATGCTCATCAGTCTCTCATAGCTTGTTCTGTGTTGTGTATTAATTAAAAACGATGCATGTGAGTTGCAGGATACAATTGCAGATATCACAACAGTTGCAGGATTGTTTGATGGTAATAAAACATGCTGGAGAAAATGATCGACAAATGGCAAGACCTGCAGATTTAGGTCAGTCGACAGTTGAAAGAAAATGAGGCTGTCAGGATAGGACTTTTTTTTTTTTTTTGGTTTTTTGGCCGGGGCTAGGTTTGAACCTGCCACCTCTGGCATATGGGACCGGCGCCCTACTCCTTGAGCCACAGGCGCCACCCAGGGTAGGACTTTTAAAATAAAGAATGATTTAAATATCAGTCAATGATGAGAAACCCACTGGGAAAGTGACCTTTATGATTGTGCTTAGAGTCAAATAAAAAGAAGCCTTACAGTTTTGTTAGAAAAATCCACATACACAAACTCAACCAATATCTCTTTTCTTTTAGTTTAAGAATTTGTAATTTTTTTTTTTGCAGTTTTAACCTAACATTTGTTAAGTTTAATATAAAAAACTTATTTTCCTATGTTTTAGTTTTAACTTAGAAGATAATGTTCCAAAGGCATAGAGTCAGGTCCATAGTTTAAGTGAATTCACTTTAAGCTGGCCTTTTCCATCCTAATTATCCTTGGATACTGAGGACCCCTTCTATTTCATTATTGCCTCTTTCCCATGAATATTGAGATTCAAGCTCGTTCTTATCTCATAATGGGTGCTCAGTAAATTTAGTTAAATAAATAAGATAACAGGTAACAATTTGTTTGAGAGCCTTACTTAAGAGCCAGTTTTAAATCTGGAGATGAGCTACTTCTAATGAGGTGTACTTTGTTTCTTTTATTCATAGATTAACAGATTCCCTGGATACTCTTTCAGAAATTTCTTCAAATAAACAGAATCACTCTTATCCGGGTAAGATTACACAGTTTTGTGTTACTAATAATTATTTCCTTTCTTTTTCCTTTAGTGACAGTTTTTATTGTGAAGTAGATATGTAAATAAAAGTGTAGATAAAATGTATTTGTATAGTTTACGTAAACGTAGAGTAAACGTGTGTTGCCCACCCCGTAGCTGAAGATGATCACCTGTACTGTAGGGCCCCTGTCCACCCCACACCCTCATCCAACTCCTCCATATCCTTAGGCATATGGGTCTTGAGTTTTATGTTAATTATTCCCTTGATTTTGTTTATATTTTAAAAATCCATTTATAGATATGTCAATAACTAATATATGTTTAGTTCTGATTGTTGTTTTCTACTTTGTTATTTAGCATTCCATTGAAATATATCATTCACTGTATAATTGACAGTCCTTTGGGTTATATCCTGTTTTTGATATTATAAACTATGCTGTTCTGCACATGTGCAGAAGCTTCTCTAGGACTGTCAGATGTAGGGTACGCATATTCTCAACCTTCTTAGGTAATGCTAAACTATCTTGCCCACCCCCCCGGAGTGGGTCAGCATCTTGGTTCCTCCTCACCTCCCTAACACTAGTCTTGTTTGATTTAGAAATCTGTGCCCGTCTGATGGGTTTAAATGGTGTCACATTATGGTTGTAAATTGCATTTTCTAGGTTATAAATGAGGTTGAGTCTGTTTTCATGTTTATGGGCCATACACATTTCTTTTTTCATGAAGTGTCTATTTAAAGTCTTTTGCTCATTTTTTTCTTAAGTATTTTTGTCTTTCTCTTGTTAATTTGTAGGCTACTTTATGTATTGGAGGTACTAATATTTTTTCAGGTTTCTGTGTTGCAAATATCTTGCCCAGGTTTTGACTTGTTTTTTATCTTTTTATTTGTTTACATGTATTTTTATATCTTTAGATGAGCAGAAGTCTTTATTTTTGTGTAGTCAAAATAGTAAACCATATTATGGCTTGACTTTTTTTGTCTTAAATTTTTTCCTCATCAAGGCATTTTCCTAGCTTGTTATTTCCTAAAAGGTTTATTTACATTTTTTATTTCACATTTTTCAGTTTACCTGGAATTTATTTTGTATATAATTAGTATCGAATTTCATTCTTCCTCCATATGGATAAGCATCTATCAAGAGTGATCTGTATGATACCAGTCCTTAAATACCTGCTGAGGTTAATTTTATGACCTATGAGTTTTCACCATTCTAATAGGTATGCTGTTTCAACGTGAAATTCCCTAATATTTTAATTTGGAATTCCCTAAAGATGTAGATATTGTATTAGTTTGCTGGGGAGGCCATAACAGAGTACCACTGACGGGCTAGTTGAAACAACATTAATTTATTTTCTCACAATTCTGGAGGCTAGAAGTTTGAGATCCAAGTGCTGGCAGGCTTGGTTTCTTCTAAGGCTTGTGTCCTTGGCTTATGGATGGCCATGTTTGGTGTCTTCACATGGCCTTTTCCACGTGTGTGTGTGTCCCAGGATCTTCTTACCGAAGTACTAGTCATATTGGATTAGAGCCACCCGGGTGACCTCGTTTTGCCTCTTTAAAGCGCTGCCTCCAGATATGATTACATTCTGGGGTACTAGGGACTTAGGACTTTAACATAAGCATTCTGAGGGCACAGAATTCCCTCGGATGTTGAGTATCTTGTCATATGTTTATTTGGCATGCTTTTTTGTATTTTCAAAATTGTACATACTTCATGGGTGCCTGAGATATTTTGATACATATGTACAGTGTGTAATGATAAAAGTCAGTGTTATTGGGATATCCGTCCTTTCGAGCACTTTCTTTGTGTTGGGATTATTATAATTCTTCTAGCCATTTTGAAATATACAATAAATTATTAACTATAATTTCCCTACTGTACTATTAGCATGAATACTAGAACTTATTTCTTCTGTCTCAGTGTATTTTTGTCCCCATTAACCAACCTCTTTTCACATCCTCCTCCCGCTGCCCCACTCTGCGCCTCTGTTAACTACCACTCTACTCTCCACCTCCCTGAGATCCACTTTTTTAGCTCCCGTGTATGAGTGAGAACATGCAATATTTATCTTTCTGTGCCTGGCTTATTTCACTTAATGTAATGACTTCTGGTTCCATCTGGTTGCTGTAAATAACAAGATTTCATTCTGTTTTTATGGGTAAATAGTATTCCATTGTGCCTACATACACCATATGTTCTTGACCTTCATCTGTTGATGGACACTAGTTTGATGCCATGTTTTGGCTCCCGTGAATAGTGCTGCGGTAAACATGGGAGTACAGATAGATCTCTTTAATACACTGATTTCCTTTCATTTGGTTATATACACAACAGTGGGATTATTGGATCATATGGTAGTTCTATTTTTAGTTTTTTGAGGAATTGCCATACTTTTTTCCATAATGGCTGTACTATTTTATATTCCTGCCAACAAAGTACAGCAATGTCCCATCCACAGTGTACTATATCTTCTTCATTGAGATGCCTGTTCACGTCTTTTGGTCATCTTTAAATTGCTTGTTGTTTTCTTACTGTTGAGTTATTTGTATACACGTATTTAGAATACCAGATGTGTATCAGATATATTTTACAAATATTTTTTTCTCAGTATGTGGCTTATCTTTTCATTCTGTGAACACTGTCTTTCACAGAGCTGGAGTTTTTTGTTTTTTGTTTTTTGTTTGCAGTTTTTGGCCAGTTTGAACCCACCACCTCCAGCATATGGGGCCGGCACCCTACCCCTTTGAGCCACAGGTGCCTCCTGAGCTGGAGTTTTTAATTTTAATGAAATCTAAAGTTATCACTTTTTTTCTTTCATAATTTTTGCTTAAAAAGTTATGACCAAACCCAAGATCACGCTGGTTTTTCTCCTATGTTATCTTCTAGGAGTTTTATAGTTTTGTCTCTTATATTTGGGTCTATAATCCATTTTGAGTTAATTCGAAAGGTGTTAAGGTCTATACGCAGACTTTTGTTTTGCATGTGAATGTCTGTTTCGGTAGTATTTCCTGGAAACACCATCCACTGAATTGTCTTTGCTCATTTGTCAAAGACCATCTGACTATATTTGCATGTCTATTTCTGGACTCTGTGTTTTATTCCCTTGATTTATTTGTCTAATCTTTTGCCCATGCTACACTGTTAAGATCACTGTAGCTTTACAGTCATTCTTCCAGTTGCATCAGCCAGTCCTCTGATTTTGATATTCTCCTTTTATGTTGTATTGCTTATTCTGGGCCTTTGCTTGTTCATATAAACTCAACAATCAGTACCAACAAAATAACTCGGTAGGATTTCATTGAATGTATGTATCAAGTTGCAAAGAACAGACATCTTAGTATTGAGTCTTTTAAATTTATGGACATAAAATATCTCTCTACTTATTTTTATCTTCTTTGATTTCTTTCAGCTTTTTATAGTTTTCCTCATATAGACTTTGTACATGTTTTGTTAATTTATACCTGTATATTTAATTTTTTGACATTAATGTAAATGGTATTGCTTTTATAATAATTCCTTTTACCTTATATCAGCTTTCTTTTGGTTAAGTATTTACCTAAAGTATTTTTCTCTACCCCTCATTGATTTGTAGCCTTTCTGTGTCCCTATGCTTTTAGAATATTTTCTACCTAGAACATAATTAGTTTTACTTTTTAAAAAATATTGTCTGATAGTCTGTGTTTTTTTAACCCATTTGCATTTATTGTAATGACTGATTTATCACCAATATTTATGCCATATTACTTTATTTCTATTCAGAATTTTTTTTTTGCATTTAAATATTTTTTCTTTCTTGACTTTATTCTGGTTATATTCCTACATTGCCCTATGCTTGTTTTAAATATTTTACTTAAAAGTAGAGGGGATAAATGAACTCCATAAACTCTAGGAATATGCTTCCTATTAATTACCATAGACAATTTAACATACATACTTAGCAGAGTCTAAAGTTTACCATTTTTACCCTTTCCCAAGTAATAGAAAATCCTTAGAAACTGAGTTGTCCAGTTTCTATTTTATTTCCTCTGTAAATTTGTCATTATTATAATGGTTTTATATAATGTTTAATTTCCTCCCATTTTACCAGTATCTTTACTAATCCTCAGTATCTCTACTGGGGATCATTTTGTTTTCACCTCACATATATTCCTTACAATTTCTTTTAGAAAGTATCGATTGGAGGCTCAGTGCCTCATGTATGTGGCTGGCGCCTCAGTTCTAAGGCGCCAGCCACATACACCTGAGCTGGTGGGTTCGAGTCCAGCCCAGGCCTGCCAATCAACAATGATGGCTGCAACCAAAAAAAAAAAAAAAAAAAATAGCCGGGCATTGTGGCAGGCACCCGTAGTCCTCCAGCTACTTGGGAGGCAGAGGTAGGAGAATTGCTTGAGCCCAGGAATTGAAGGTTGCTGTGAGCTGCTCTACCTAGGGCGACAGCTTGAGGCTCTGTCTCAAAAAAAAAAAAAAAAAAAGAAAGTGTCTATTGGTAGCCAACTCTGTCAGTTTTTGTCTTTTCTAATCATAGTTTATTGGTACAGAATTTTCGGTTGAAAGGAATTTTCTCCCTGGGCATTTGGCAATATCATTCTGCTGTTTTCTGCCTTCTGTCATTGAGGAGAGGTCAGCCAGTCTAACTAATCCATATTGTTATAGGGGATTTACCTTTACCTTTTCTCCTTGGATGCTTTTGAAGATGTTTCTTCATATTGTGCTGTTTCACTATGCCATGTCCAGCTGGAGATTTCTTTTTGTTTATTCTGTTTGGTATCATGGATCTTTCTGGATCTGGGAACTGGTGTCTTTGATCAGTTCTGTAAAACAAAAATTCATGGTATTTCACAATTTTTCTCCTCTGTTCTCTTGATCGTCTCCTGCTGAGCCTCTGTGTGGTGGTGTTTTGGACTTCCTCACTCTTTTAAGTGCCTCTCTCCTATTTTTCACAGCTCACACTCTGGACTGTATTCTGGATCTCTTTAGACCTGTCTTTCTATTTCCCGATTCTCTCTTTGGTTGCTTAATCTAGACAAAGTGATTTTAATTATACAAATTTCCTTTTTTTTTTATTTTGAAAATCTACTTGATTGTTACCTACCATAGCTTATTCTTCCCCATATTTTCAAGTTTTTCTTCTTTGTCTTTAAACATTTAAAATTTTATTATCTGTCATTTCATGTTAAATAATTGAGCATCTAAAGTGAATTTTGTGAGTCTGATTCTGCCATCTGTTTCTGTTGAGCCTGACTTGTGCTGCCTTCTTCCCTTGTGAATTTTATAACTTGTTATTGTAAGATGCTTGTTTGACTCAGAATTTTATAGATGAGCGCTTTATGAGGCCCAGGTTGACACCTATTGACTTCTGGCAGTTGCCTGGAGGCACTGCTAACTGGTGACTAATTTATATTCGTTGCAGTTTTTTTTATATTACACAGATAACATGGATTTGACTCTTGGTCATAAATTCTGAGGGGAGAGAATTTTGCCATCTGACTGTTAAGCCACTTCCCTTTGTCTTCATCTGAACGGTGTTTCATTCTGTTTCTCTTTTCACCTTGCACTGAGAGTGCACTGTCGGGGACCCTCCCTGTACCCACGAGTCTGTGGTGGGGATCCCTGGTTGGCTGGCCCTGGCTTTACTTCCTTCCTCGTCTCCTTGGTCTCCTGGACAGCCAGCAAGATGGAGGCCCACGCTTTCCAAATTCAGTGGAAACTGGTGGTATCAGATGGTAGATTACTTTGGTGCTTGGTGACCTCTAAAGGTTTCTCTTTTTTGTTTTTTAGCATCTTTGAAATTGTGCCTTTTGTGTCAGCTCAATAGTATTTTTTAAAAGTTCTAGTTGTTTTAAATCAGAGTTGTTTCAATCAAGAGATTCATTCAGCACATCTGGTCTGCCGTAACCGCCAGAACCGGAAATCTTACTCCTTTTAAAAACCATCTTTCAGAAATTTTACCTTTTGTGAAGTCTTCTTGTTTTCATTCTGTTATCTGGATATGCCAACGGTCGTAGGCTCTCACGTTTACTGTTGTTCAGTGTTTTATAAACGGGGTATCTTTAATGACAGTGTGTTAAAACCATTTCATGCTTTTCATTTTTCAAGTGATTATCAAGATGATAACATTTGTTAGTAAAGCTTATCAGCTTTATCAACGTTTGGTTCAGTTTTATTTTATTTTCAAGAAATCTTATAATAAAAACCTCCAAAAAGTAATACCATGCTCTTAATTTATTCCTACATTTGCATACTTTGTTCTGAAAGGTAAAGGTAAAAATTTGTCAAGAAATCTCAGCCGCGGTTATATCCTGCTTTCTTTTGGTAAAGAAACACTTGATACAATAGAACATCTATAGAAGAAATGGCGAACGATAAATGTTCATCAGGACTAAAAATTTGTTGAGTTATCTTTCCTCTTCTAACCTTAACTTTTGTATTCAGGCTTCAGGAGAAGTTTCAGCACAACTTCCGCATCTTCCCAAAAAGAGATTAACAGAAGAAATGCTTTTGCCAAGTGAGTATTAAGAAGATTTAGAAAAACACCTTTCAAGATGAACATGATGGGATTCTGTGAAGGAAGAAAAATGAAATTCGTATCTTTTATAATACATTGCCTGGTAGAATTTTAACACTTGGGAGAGAAGGTGTGATGAGTGGATTGAGAAGAGCTCTTCCTCCCTCCTTTGCAAGCTCGATTAAAAATGTCACCAGTGACTAAAAATAGTACACCGCATTTATTTTTCTCTCCAGAGGCTAGTGTTGCTAATAAAAGTTGGAGGACTTTATATTTTGTGTTTTCATTGAGTAGGGTGGATTCATGTTAAACTCTGTTACCTTAAACTATCTGAGATTGGGTTTAATATAATAGTATCAGCAATACATGAAAGAAATGTAAGGTCCATTTGCATAAAGGAATCTTACAATTATTTTTAAAAGTGCTCCCATTCCCTCTTATAGACTGTATTGCTCAAAAAGCTTTGTATCTTTGTAGAGGGAATTACCCTTTGTTTTTTTTTTCCCCCATTTATTTTTACCTCTCCTAGACCATCTTCACTGCCCCTAATAGTTTTGTGAAACTTTTTGAAATTTTTTTTACTTTTAGAGGAATATAAGGCTCTTTTAGATTGATTGTATTGAGAGTTTTTTTTTTTTTTAATACTGCCAGTCAATCTAGCCAGAACACCCTGGGGTAAAAAAGCATAGCTGAGTAGGAGCAGGGAACTGCATATATTTGCTTTTAAGTAGCAGGTGGGTAGAAGCTGCTAGAAATTAGAGCCCAAGGGCGAGTATTTGCTGTCCAGCTGAGCATGGGCAGGTAATCTAGTCTGGCATGAAACTGTAAGAAGGCTTCAGCAAGCTCTGAAATTTCCCGTGAGAACCCCGGCTTTTCCCCAGGGACTGCTGCAGGAGTATCCAACTGCGGCCCGTGGCTGGCTATTAATGCTTATCTGTGGTGGAAGATATTATGAACATTATGCACGGATGTTTTTTGGTTCATCAGTGTGTTTATGTGTAGCCCAAGACCATGCTTAGGTAATGTTCACAGCCAGCCTCAGGCAGTGAATGGATGGATACGAGTCGGGTAGGGTTCTTTTTTTTTTTTCCTCCTCAAAACCATCACCAAGTTTGAGAATTTTGAAATTGATCTCCTCCAGTGAGTAGCTGAAAGAGTTTAAGGGCAGTCACTTTATACCCCAGTACATTGAAGATATTCAGGGGTTCTTAGGTAGAATGGCAGATATTGCTAAGGAGAAACTACCAGAATATAGAGGATTCTGAAGAGGGAGAGAGATCAAAATCAGTGTCAAGACTCCGGTGAGTGGAAGCATATGATTCAGAGAAACAGGAAGGAGAAGAAAAATCTGAACCGTGGGAATCCCACAGCAGGTGTGGGGATGTGGAAGATGGTCTGTTGGCTGGAGGAGGAAACGTCAGCACTTACTTATTTTTTTTTCCATGAAAATAAAAAAGTTAAGCTTTACTGATATTTATACTATACTAATGTAAGATTGACACTGGCACCTTTTTCTTTTTAAAAACAATAAATAAATATATTTTATTGAGGACATATAATTGATTTTTAACATTATACATTTATATGTGACCAAAATATTTGGTGATCACTATTCTCAGGAACAAAAGAAAGACTTTGAGGTGCCTGGCAGGTGCTAGGATACCTGTCCCTGTTCTTAGGGGCAGCGATGGGGCACTGACTGGGTGAACCCCCTCTGCTGTGGGGACAGAATTGACCCTGTGCTGTGCTGTCGCTAATCTGGAAGCATGGTGTATCCTGAAGACTGTGTGTTGAGCAAGTGAGTTTCTTGAGCTTTACCAAACACTGTACCTACCATTTTCTGACTTATTTATATGGAGATAAATGATACTTCCAGAAGAAACATGGAAAACATAGTCAAAGATGATGAAAATTCCTGGGGAGATGAAAGACCTGGGGGCAAAGGTCATGTTTGCCCATGTGAATGAAAGAGAAGTAGGGATAGGGTAGGAACACCCACCATATCATTTTTGGGACAGGACAGGAGTCTTCTAGATAAGTGTTGACTTGGTAGCAATTAATGCATTTCATTCACGGGGGAAAAAAGCCAGAATGGGGGCTTGAAGCAGTTCTCCGTGTCATCTGAATTCTATGAAAGTCCAATGCCAAGAATGGGAGCAGTTCAATGAGCTTGAGATTTTTAACAGGCACTGCAAAGGCCTGATGGGCGTAAGGCGCCCGTGCTCTCTCACACTGTGCGCATCCGGCTGTGAGCTACCTCTCATCCCCACGTTACCACCTTCCTTCAGGTCCTCTCACGAGCATCTCTGCTGATCCAAATAGTGAATTTACTGTGTAAACATTGGAAAAGCTTTCAAAGCCTTAGTTGCGTCCCGTCTGTAGATGGAGGCCATTGGCACGCTCTGGTCAGTCTAAATTTGAATGCCTTGAGGCAGAACCCACGTAATCCAGTTTGCCACAGGCTCCCTCTTTTCACATCAGATGTTGCATTTTCTGCCTGTCTCTGAGTCCCTGACTCAGGGTGAGGTCCAGAAACTATGCACAGCACAGGTGGCTTCTCCTGATGTACTCCCATGGTAGCACTGTCACGAGGCCCTGCCCTTCTCTAAACTCTGTGCTTTTCAAAAACGTACATAGCATAGCAGGTATATTTTGTTCACACTACAACCTCTGCTTTCCCTCTCTGTCTGCTTTTCTCTCCAGTTAGCTCAAGTGTCACTTCCCCGCCGCGGTGTCTTCCCTGACACCTTGGGAGAGGAGAGATTTCTTCCCTCCGTTGTGCCCATTCTGCACCTTGCACTGCCCTCTTATAGTATTTACAGCACTTTACTGATTACTGTGTACAGATTCTGAGGACCCAGCCCTTGCCTGCTGTCTCATAGGTGGCCGCGAGATGTTTTGAATGAGTAAAGGTCGTTTTCGAGCACGCCGTGGTTCCGCAGTTCTCAGTGTTCTGTGCTTTCGAGCTTTGATGTAACTTGAACCAAGTTAATCTCTCTTACTAGCAAGTGTTTATCCAAACCATTAATTTCTGGCTTAGATGTTGAATTCATTTATTATTACCTCCTCCTTTCTTTAAAAACCGTTTTGATTGTGAAATGTTGATTGTGCAATATTTAAAAAATTAAGAAAAACTAAGCACAGGTAAAGATCATCTGTAATTTTGTTACCTAGATGCCATTACTGCTGTTAGCAGTTTGGTGTCTGCTTTTGGCATGTGACCCGTACGTCTGAATTTTTACACAAAGTTGGACCAATCGTATTCTATCATGCCCTTTCGGAAGCTTTTCCTCTTACTGTGTCACGTGTATCTTCCCCCATTCTTTAATAGCTTTCCTCAGCATGACTTTCATGATGTTTTTAAAGACTACTAGGATATGGAAACATTTTTATGGCACAATAATAAATGAAAAAAGCCATAATTTAGTAATAGATGCCGCACTTTTAAACATGTATCTGGCTTTCCCCCTCCCTTACTCTTTGCCCCCAAGTCCTCCCCATCTCTCTACATTTGTGAGATCAGATAAATATCCAGCTTTGTTTTCTTCAGTTGTTTTTTTCTTCCCCCCAATGTATATGTTAGCTCTTTAATCCATTTGGAACTTTTTTGATAAATTATTTTCTCTCAAACAGATTTTTACAACATCACTAATTCTGCATTCACTCCTTTCCCATTGCTTTGAAGTTTTACTTTTTATCACATATAAAATAATATTTGTATTTTTCATTTTTCCTAAACTTTTAATGACATCTCTGGGTCATTTAAAAGTAAATTCTTGGCCAGGCGTGGTGGCTCACACCTATAATCCTAGTGCTCTATCTAGGAAGCCAAAGGGGGTGGATTGCTTGAGCGCAGAAGTTTGAGACCAGTCTGAGCAAGAGCATCTCTACTGAAAAATAGAAAATAAGGCTGGGCACAGTGGCTCATGCCTGTAATCCTAGCACTTGGGAGGCTGAGGCAGGTGGATTGCCTAAGCTAACAGGTTTGAGACCAGCCTGAGCCAGAGTGAGACCTCGTCTCTAAAATATAGCTGGACATTGTGGTGGGCGCCTGTGGTCCCAGCTACTTAGGAGGCTGAGGCAAGAGGATCACTTGAGCCAGGAGTTTGAGGTTGCTGTGAGCTATGATGCCATGTCACCCTACCGAGGGTGACAAAGTAAGACTCTGTCTCAATAAATAAATAATATAAAAAATAGAAAATAGAAAAAGTGAGGCAAGAGTATTGGTCGGGCCCAGGAGTTTGAGATTGCTGTGAGCTATGATGCCATAGTATTCTACAACAGAATAAAACTCTCTCTCAAAAAACATAAAATAAATAAATAAAAAAGTAAATTCTTGTGCCAGAGCCACATTGTTTTAAGTATTGTAACTTTATAATTTACGATAATGGTAGTGCTTTTATTTTTTAGCCTTTTCTTTATTACTGATGCCCATCATGGGTGTGATTGAGAGCTTGGTCTTTGTGATTGGACAGCCTTGGGTCTGAGCGTTGTCTCTGCTCTTTCCATCTCTCTGACCTCGGGCACATAGCTTTATTTTTGTGAGCCTCAGATTCCTCTTCTGTTATAAGAAGGTCATAATCCCTCCTTCACTGATTTGGGTGGGGTTGAGTGACAAAACGTGTGTGAAGTGTTAGGCACATAATAAGTGCTCAGGAAATGATAGATATTGTCATTATTTATATGAAAATCACAGTAGTTTTGTCAGGTTGCAGAAAATATCCATTGGGGTAAATTTGAGAATTTGTATACCTATATTCCTGTCTAGGAACAGAGCTCTTTCATTATTTTGCATGTTCTTCAGTAAATATTTATAGTTTTTCTTATAAGTATTACATATTTCTTTGTGAAATGTATTGCATTTGTGCCTCTGACCTGTAAATAATTATTTAAAAACATTTTTTATTTGGAACTCTATCTCTGGCTCGGCACCTGTAGCACAATGTTTACAGCTGGCAGGTTCGAACCTCCTCCTGGCCAGCTAAACAACAATGACAAATGCAACAAAAAATAGCCAGGCATTGTGGTGGGCACCTATAGTCCCAGCTGCTTGGAAGGCTGAGGCAAGAGAATCGCTTAAGCCCAAGAGTTTGAGGTTGCTGTGAGTTGTGATGGCACAGCACTCTACCGAGGGTGACATAGGAAGACTCTGTCTCAAGAAAAAGAAAAAAAAGAACTCTATCACTTTGCAAATGTGGATTAGAATAAATTTCTGGGTCTCAGTTTTCCTATCCATGAAATTAGAGTCCTCTCTTTTTCTTATAGGGTGGTTAGTAGGAGCAAATGGGACATGTGTGTATATTAAAAATACAGAAAGTAAAATGTAAAATAAGTAGGCCTAAGATTCTGTTCATAGTAAGACTGCACGCAGTTTTGGTAACACGTTGAAGGGTTCCTTTGGCAGAGAGGTGGCATGGGATGGAGGGTGGAAGACTCCACCTAGCATTGGTCATTTCTGGATAGCCTTTATGGAAGGTCTGAGGACAAGAAGATGCTGGTATTGTTTCTACTGTGGGTGGATAGCAGGGTGAGATCCTTCCAGTTGGCAGTGGAAGGATCTGTGACAGCTCTGTGACAGGCCTGAGGCTTTGGACGAGTTTATTGGTGAGTCTCAAGCTGTTTTATCATGATGTCAGGTTGGTGGTAGGAGCTAGGAGGTGTCTCTTGCACATTACAAGTAATTATATGTTGTAGGGAAAAGGAAAGGAATTCTGCTCAAGGCAATGCAGACTCTTACATGTTAGTGGCGGGGAAGGTGCTAAATTTTTTAAGTGTAACTCGAGTTCATACATAGGAGACATATATATTATATGTATTTGTATATATATATATATAAAATACACTCACATGCGTATATATACATGCACACACACACATATAAATCTATTTTCCAAAGTTGCGGATTGACAATTTTTTAAATTTGCTTTCCCTTGGAGAAATATTTTAAAAATAAACATTTTAATTTACCACAGCAAAATACCAGCTTCTTTTCTTTTTACCTCATTTGATAACACTGATAGCAAATAGGTATATGTTTTCTGATTACTATTAATATTTTACTGAAAGCATATATATTTATGTATATATATTACAATATTTATTTATATATATTCATAAATTGCAAGCAAAATCTTAAATCCAGATTAGGTATAGTATTAAAATAACCAAAACCTTTTTTAATGTTAAAAGTACAATTGACTCTTCAACAACACAGGGGTTAAAAGTGCCAACCCTCCACCCCCATACAGTCAAAACTCCACATGTAACTTTTGATTCCCCCAAACTTAACTACTAATAGCCTGTTGACTGTAAGTCTTACTGGTAATTTGGACAGCTAATTAACACATATATTGTATGTTAAATGTATTACATACTGTTTGATTGTAACACTGTAAGCTAGAGAAAAGAAAACGTTAATTAAGAAAATCATAAGAGAAAATTTACCATTCATTAAACGGAAGTGGATCACATGAAGTCTTCATCCTCATCTTCGTTTTGAGGAGGTTGAGGAGGAAAAGGAAGAGGAGAAATTGGCCTTGTTGTCCCAGGGGTGGCAGATACAGAAGAAAATCCACAGATAAGTGGCCCTGTACAGTTCAAACCTGTATTAAGGGTGAACTATATTTTCTGATAACTGCTGTTTAAAATTAAAAAAAAAAGTTGTGACCATGAAGTATTTTCTTATGGGAATTAAAATAATGAATTCTGCATTTAGCAGGGGGAATGAATATAATAAATTGCATTATGTGGCTTTCACACTGAAGAGTTTTTCTCCTTCCCTCCTGAACAGATCGAAAGCTGCTTTGCGTCGCAGCTGGAGCAGCACTCCCACGGCAGGTGGCTCTGAAGGGGGCGTGAGGCTGCACGAGGGGTCCCAGGTCCTGCTCACGAGCTCTAATGAGATGGGTACTGTTAGGTATGTGGGCCCCACTGACTTTGCCTCAGGTATCTGGCTTGGACTTGAGCTCCGAAGCGCCAAGGGGAGAAATGATGGAGCAGTGGGTGATAAACGCTATTTCACCTGCAAGCCAAACCACGGAGTGTTAGTTAGACCAAGCAGGGTGACCTACCGGGGAATTAATGGGTCAAAGCTTGTGGATGAGAATTGCTGAGTTGAACTCCTAAAATACTGAATAAGCTCAAATATACACACACATACACATGAGGTTTTAATAAAGAGTCCATGGCAAATGGTTTACCTAGCCATTATTTAAATTTTAAAAATAAAGTTATCTTGATAAAAACCATTGCAACAGTTCAGAAAGAGTCCCTTAAAAAGCCACAAGTATGAACTCTGTGGAATCATAATTCTTTTAAAACAATTTCAAAATAAATACTTTAATTTTTTTGGCCGGGGCTGGGTCTGAACCCTCCACCTCCGGCATATGGGGCTGGCGCCCTACTCCTTTGAGCCACAGGCACCGCCCATAAATACTTTTTAAAGCTTTAAGTCCCAAGAGAATTCTGGGGCTCAGGAAAAAATGTGCCATTAGGTGACCAACGGATGCATTACTTAACTTGCTATGTTTCATTTTTGCTCATAATACTGGATTTTTCTTAGTGCCATAATTGTGATGGTTTTCACTAGCTTTGGTTAACATACAATGTTCACATGACCTTCTCTGTCAAGCAGTTTTGGAGGTTTTCTTTCTGTGCTTTGTAACTAATAAGTACAATGAGAATACACGTAGTGTGTTTTTTATATTTTTTGGTAATTTTTTTGCCTGTTTAGAAACACCTCATCTAACGGACACGTTAGAACTTTAGAGCCAGGAGGGGTCTCGGTGCCTCTCAAGCGCTGCCTGTCTCCTGTTGCCAATAGTGAAAGGGAAGTCTGTCTCACCCAGGCTCACTAACTGGTTGGTGAACACAGCTCTGTAGGAGCACGTGGGTCTACTGAGTTATGGCTGAGTGTTCTTTCCTCTGTATCAAGTGTGTAATCTCTGATTTTTCTTCTGCTGCTCCATGATTAAGGTTTATGAATTGAAGTCATAATTAGAATTTTTGCACAAAGTTATTTAACTTCCTTATTGGATATATTTGTGACACACGTGAAGCACTTTTAAGACATGATGCACTTTTTTTATTTGTGGAGAATTTGCCATCCTTTCCTCTTGCAATATGAAACATGTTTTGAAAAATGTATTTAACAGAAGAAAGCAGATTAAGGTTTGTCAGGAAGGATATATTTGTTATTCATTTAAATGTTTATGATTTCTGGATTTTTCTGTCTTGTTACTCATCAGACTGGTGTGTTTGCTGTGTTTGCTGTTTTTCCATTTCCATTTGTTGCAGAGTCCAGCCTGTTATACAGCTCTAGGATCACATCATGTTTTCATTTTCCTTCCTGAGCACATGTTAAACTAAGCTTCAGATTAGAGTTATGTAATAATGTAAAATGTCTGTATTGTGGATGTGTATTGAAGTCTTGTCCAGTATGTGTAAAGATTTATCTTTTATTGTAAATATTTAGACTTTAAACTACCACAGAAATATTGGAGCAGACATAAAAAAAAAAAAAGAAATATTGGAGCAGTTTGCTTTATAAGATTAAAAGTATCCTTCGGACTGGAGCTCGTTTTGTGCTTAGAAATAATATGTTGAACTATTTTGCAATATACTATTTTAAATCTAAATTCTGTCACTTTGCTGCCTTTTAAAAATAGTGTGGGTGTTTCAAATATCGCTAGAGCTATTTTCCTAAAATACATTTGCAAAATAAGGCTGCTATATATTATTTTTATTGATTGAAGAAAATAAATGTACTGCAATTCAAAAGTAAACTTATTTTATTATACAGATTATTTGGTTAGAACTCTATTTATACTTTAACCTTACAGAAATCCATTATTGCACCAAACTTGGATATCCATAATTTGTCCTGTTAAATATAGAACACTGTAAGTTAGAAACAAGAGTGCCCATACTGAATTTATTTTTGAAGTCAAAGAACCAATTGTTCTCTTCGTATTTAGGATTATTTGATCCATATAATGTGTATGTTTATGTATACTATGGACATACAAATGAAGTGTTTTTGTTTTGCTTATTAAATGCCATTTAAAGTTCACTTTTTGAGCATTAATAAAAAGGGAATCTGTTTGTTTTTGGAATGATATCTTGTCTTTTACCCCATCTGCGACTCTCCTTTTCTTGGTAACCCAGGGTACATATGCTTTGGATTTTTTCCCCCTCATAGTAATAATAGCTTGGATTTGTCCTATCCCTAGAAAAAGTCTTAAAAATGTATCATAAGTTTTATCCAACAAGTAAAGTTGTGCGTTTAGACACACTCCTACTAGTATTCTTTTGATGAATAGAGTCATTTAAGAAAAGAATGTGAAGTGGGGCGTGGTGGCTCATACCTGTACTCCTAGCACCCTGGGAGGCTGAAGCCAGTGGATTGCCTGAGCTCAGGAGTTTGAGACCAGCCTGAGCAAAAGGAGACCTTGTCTCTACTAAAAATAGAAAAGAGAAAAAAAAAATAACAACAAACAAAACTAGCTGGTCATCGTGGTGGGCACCTATAGTCCCAGCTACTCTGGAGGCTGAGGCAAGAGTATGTCTTGAGCCCAGGAGTTTGAGGTTGTTGTGAGCGGTGATGACACCACTGCACTCTACCCAGGGCACAGAGTGAGACCCTGTCTGGAAAAAGAAAAGAATGTATTTCTCCGGTTCCAAATCACTTAGCTTTCTCTTTAAAAGTTTTTTCATTTTCTTATTTAGGGTAGGATGGAACTCTTTAGATTAAAAAAAAAAAATACAAAATATTACCTACCTTTTACTAAAAGACTTTGTTTTTATATTGTGGGCAATTTGGGGGGGATATTTTAAATTGTGAAAAATGTTCAGATGCAGGTTTTTATTGAATATGAGTGGTGACATTGTAATCTTGGTATGGGTCCCTGGCACCCTCCTCCCAGAGCTTCTACCCCTTCCTCTCTGGTGTTTTATTTTCTCTAGCCTTTGGTCATGCTACGTTTTTGCTTAGTGTTTCTCTCTGTCACCAGATTGAGGGGTGGGTTTCTGACTGCATATCCCCAACTCCTAAATAATACTTGGCACCTAGTACATGTTGGTTGAGTGAATGAGGCCATAAAAGCCACAGGTTATTGAAACATAGATACTATCTAGCTAGCTTAGGGTAGGTGGCCTTGAGAGAACAGAACAGGTCAAGTCCACTAGATAGGGAAAGGAGGAGGAGGAGGACTGGAATGCCGGACCCCATCTTCCCCTTGATGGGTGATGGGGAAGAGTTAAGGTGTCAAGGGGCACAGGATTCGGGCACTCGGGGAAGGTATGATGGGGCCAAAGTTCCCTTTCTGTGTTGCCTGGGGCTAACTTTGAATGCCTGTTTTTAATATGATGACAATTTGGAGAACATGGTAATTTGTGTTGTCTAATATAGTGAGAATATACTGGATCCTACCCAGGTGACTATTTTTATTTCAGAGTTTTATTAAGGCTATTTATTTAGAATGTGTAATAATATTATTTAAACTGTGTTGACCAATGGCTAGAAACCTAATGTGCTAAAAATCAATCTTAACTAAGAAATAGATCTAGTAGTTTTAACTGGATATTCACTGGATATTTGTTATTTAAATGATTGAGTCAGAGACATATAATATGTACCGTGTATGGTAAGCCACACCACACTGTAAGCAAATAGAATTTTTAATTTTTCTTCATGCTCTTTGCTTTACTATACTTGTTTATAATACAATACAATAGCTAATACAAAATTCGTGATAATTTTTAATAATTGCTTAGTAATACCCCTAGGTACATGGGCCCATAGTGTCACATAAGCTGTTGGATATACAGCAGATTTCCTAATGATCCTTGTAAAAAGGGTGAACAGAGTACAATGTCTTTGCTTAGGCAAAAAGATTTTATCTACCAAGATTTTTGCTAATGCTCTTTTTTACAGGATGAAAAAAGAAGTATAAATAGGGTGGACAAGCACCTGTTACTGACAGGAACACAGTTTTACCATGTATGGTAGAAATGAAACTTTCTGGTTTACAGCTCTAAGAACAGCTTGAGGGGAAGGGGAATCTTCTGTTCTCTTGTTAGAATGTCCTCCAAGGAATAGATTTTCGTATTATGAATCAGCAGCAATTTCACATTGATTATATCTTTCAGACAGAGAAATGCGGTGGTCATGGTGGGCTGAGGAGGCAGCAGGGTGAAGATATTTCAGGTGTTTAAACCGAGGCTGTTAGCTTAGACTATAACCTGTTCCCAGGGATCACTGGGGCCCATTTTAAACATGCTCATAAATCTGGTATAAGTTCAGCTCTAAAATCCTAATGAACCCCAACATGTGAGTTTATGCTGCTGTATTTACACATGCGCGCGCGCACACAGATCTCTTTGTCAGGAGGCGTTTGGTCTCAGGATTGGATAGTCAGAGTTTTTTTTCAATTGATTAAATAAGATGAAATAGGGAGTTTCAGAGATCTGTACCCTGTACTGGACCTAAATTGTAGGCATTTCTAAAGCATAGGAGTATCCAAATGCTGTGTCTTCCTTGACCTGTGTCAATCGTACAGAGGTTCTTCCAATTCCAGCCTTAATAGCGCCCTTTACTTGAAGTAGGCTTCGGCAAATTACTGAAGATTGAACTAATTACTACTTTTCACATATCAAATCAAATTAGGCTGACATGAAATGAATCATGTTAAAATTATACGTATAGCTATAAGCCGTTTAAAAAAACTTTTTTTTCCTCTCATCAGCTTACAACTCAGTCAACAGCGGTAATGACTTTGGCTGCCCCGACAGCCTCTTGTTCTGAAGGACAGGTGTTTCTGTCTAATGTCTTTGGAAAAATATCCTAAAATGGATTTTTAAATGAATTTCAGCAGTCATAAAATGTCTCACCTTGATGGTAGGGAAAGTGGATTTTGCATTATAGACATCACAGAGCATCACAGAAGAGTAAAGAAATGACAGTCACCTTCGCTGAACATGCTAATAAAAATGGGTTACTAGTAAGAATTCCAATAGATTATAGATATCAGTTTAAAATAGTATGATTTTTTTCAAATGGTCTTTTCTCTTTCTTGAAAGGAATAGAGCCTAGGGAATTAAGAAATAGCATGAGCTGCTTGAGGCCTCAGTTCACACTCCCTGGTGGGTGACAGAGGAAAATCCAGTGTAACGTAAAAGTCTTAACACAGTAATCAAGTAAATGAGGCGAAAGCTATATTAATTAGTTTGATGTAAGCACTCCAAATTGTATAAAATATCAACACATCGTACCCCACATATGCATAAATGTGTTCATGATCTATGTGTGTGTGACTTCATTAAAAACAGAATCCAGTATAATGCTCAGCTTTTGCTTCTTATCCTTTATAGAATATTACCAGCTGCTTCCTGGTACATACATGAGGAAAAATAATTTCTGCCTTCAGAATTTATTTCTCCTGAGAACTCTGAAATACTATATGAATAGTAAGTACTTTGAGAATAATGCAAAAAATATTTAAATCGTTTTTTTTTTTTTCTCTCGACCATTAGATGCAGTAAAATGTAGGCAGTTAGCCTATGGGCTTCCCAGTTTTGTCTTAGAGGGATGTTTGAATTGGCTGTCTTTTTGGATTTCCTGTTTCCAGATATACTATAAAGCTTTATTATTCACAGCATGTTTCCAAAAATTGCCATCTGATGGCAGTGGGGAACTCTGTAAACCTGAAGAGAGGGATTCTGCCTGTCTCCTATGGTAATTGGGAGAGAAGACTCCTGTTCTTCAGGAATTCCCTGCCCTAAGGGCACTTGGGTGCGCTCGTGGAGGAATGCCCGCGTCCACGGACACCTGGTCCCCAGTGTAAACACCCGGCTCACTCCGGGCTTCGCTACCTCATTAGGGAACGGGCACTGAAATGTACAAACGGACCACCGGCGGCAGGCACATCAGAGACACCGCCACATACGGGGTGTGGTAATAGATAACTTTTATGATTTGACTTTGCTAAACAAGGCTGCGATTACAGCAAATGAGAGAGAAGTAAGTGGTGTGACGCTGAAGGCACGGAGGTCATTCAACAGACCTGGCTCTCCCGGTCCTGTTGGCTTCGCTTTGTTCAGGAAGCCACCTCGACAGGATAAACCTCGTTTTGCTATGGTAAGGATTTTGTGATTTGTTAAGGGGATCTTTGAATAAACAGAGGACTGATAACTAAATGTTCCGGTCTACTTATGTATAAAGATGACATACACTTGGTCTCAGAGTTGAGGTCACGCGCGCCCACACACACCCCCCGTCATGTTGCACTCATTATGGGCTGGGTGTTGGGACTTACCTCACACAGGTGAAGTTTTACAGAATCACACGCTCCAGGGGTGGAAGGGGCCTTTGAGACAAACCTTTATTTGTTTCAATGACAAGATGCGAGTTTCAGGCACTGGAGTCACTTAGTGATGACTACAGTCTGGTCACTTAGTAATTGCAGTCTGGTCCGAGGTCTCTTCCCTCCTGCGCACTCCACTTGCTGTTTATCATCCAAGATGATATAATCATCTGAAATTTTATTAATCACATGCTATCCATCTGTACCCTCTCTTAAGACGTAGATATTCTAGGGAGAATTGCTACCCTATTTGCTAAGGCTTAGCTAAGTGAGTGAGTTTAGTAAGACTGCTGTCAACTGGCATCAGCTGAAATGAGCCATTAGTGATGGAGGGGTGTGGTGGGGGTGATTGCTCACAAGAAGGCAGCAGGCCTTAGGAGATTGTGTGGGGGAGCCCGGGGACATGTTGAGAAGGGGGATGTGAGAAATGGGTGTACAAAGGCATTAACATCTAGCTTTGGTATTTGCAGTTTTTCTGAGGTTAGACTGGTAATGCCGTCTTTACCTGTAAGGATAACATACTTTACACTCACCGAAGGCTGAAGACAGGAGGTGGTGGCTGTAGTTTGTGGTTGTAGTTCATGTAACCCCCCCAATTGTTCATAAGAGTCTGTTCTTACCAAGCTTTTCGTATGTTCTAGAGTTGTTAAGCTAGATCTAAAAACAGCCTTGTGCTTGCGTAGAACATTAAAAATTAAATGCACCTACTCAGGATACTAAATGAAAATAGATTTTTTTTTTTTTTTTGAGACAGAGTCTCACTTTGTTGCCCTTGGTAGAGTGCCATGGCATCACAGCTCACAGCAACTTCAAGCTCTTGAGCTCAGGTGATCCTCTTGCCTCAGTTTTTCTATTTTTAGTAGAGATGAGGTCTTGCTTTTGCTCAGGCTGGTCTCAAACTCCTGAGCTCAAGCAATCCACCCTTTTCGGCCTCCCAGAGTGCTGGGATTATAGGTGTGAGCCATGGTGCCCGGCTGAAAATAGATTCTTAATAGAAGCCTTACTTGTTTTTTCTCGGTAATTCTTTTCATTTTAGGGCATTGTGTTGAGGATTATAGAATGCTGGTTTTGTTTTGTACATTCACACAGGATGCCATCTGCTGTGGTGAAATTTGCAAAGTCCATATGTGTGTTCTTTAGGGACCCATTTGAACATCATTAGCTAAAGACAGATTGACAACATACTTCATACAATTTTACGAATTTTAACCCGGGAAGTCTGTTATTTAGAGTAGTTTGAATTCGTTTGCATCTTAGTTTTAGGTTTGCCACCCTATATGAATTTTAATCCTGCTACTGCAAGTGAAAATCTATTGAAATAGCCTGATGACTAGGATTTCAGAGTGGTGTGCCTGTGAACTTGGATGCAAAGGCCCCACAGTATAAAGTTAATCTGCAGTTACATAATGTTTAACAGCTACGGGGCTTGTCAAGTACTATATGGAGATGCCAAAATGTTTTAAAAAGAGACCTACTCAAATTGATCAAATGGCTTCTTTTTTGTGATGTTTGTTTTTAAAACTTGGAACTTAGTTCTAAGTGTGGGAGAGCATCTCGGAGGGCTTGGTTCTGGTAAGGTTCTCGCTCCCATCATTAAAATTACAGTTGGAGGAGTAAGTTCTGGTGTTCTGTTGCCCAGGAGGGTGACTGTAGTTAACAGTATTGTATATTTCAAAATAGCTAAAAGAGAATATTTTGAATACACTACCCTGATTTAATTTTTACACAATGCGTGCATATATGGGAACATCACACTGAACCCTATAGATATGGGCAGTTATGATGTGTCAATAAAAACAGAACAACAGCAAAAAATAATTGGCAGATAAAGTACAACATGATACATATGGAAGGACCAAGAGAGGGGGACGTGGGTGTGTATGAGAACTAGCTCTGCGTGGGAGGGCAGGACGTGTGGACTCTGCCTCACACCCGGAATGTCTGTGCACTTGGGGACGGCTGAGGAGTAAGGGGGTGCTGGTGCCTTCACTCAGTTTATGACCTCCCTGAGTGGTGGCGAGGAAGGGAAGTTACTATTCTTTTACACAGATGGTACCAGAAACATTTTAAGAAACGAGAAAATGGTATTAAATTTGTAATACTCAAGTCATGTTGGACTTCTGCAGTTATAAGAGGTGCTCGGCGTGATTTGTATTCACCTTTGTTGTCAGCATATATTATTACTATTTTAATACAGTTTTTCCCTTTTTTAAAACACGTATACATTTTTTGTTACGCTCTGTATAAGGAGACAGGGAGGTACCAACAGTCCAGATAACCCAAGAGGAGAGAGTTAGGACTCAGATCCTGGCTGGTGGAAGAGGACCCAGTCTTTGAACTACTGAGTAGAGAATACTCTTGGAAAAATGTTTATTACTGCTATTTTGAATTGCTATAATTTTGAGGTAACACATGTTAACAAACTGGTCATTTCTTTGCCAGTTTCCCAATGGAAGAGTTCGGAAAGAGTGGGCTTCTTTATAGGCATGGAATATAAATAATTATACCAGCTATGGTTTAATTAACATGGCTTCTGCAGACTTTAATTTGTGCTTTTTCATGTTCTAGGTGGAACTTTCTATCATAGTTAATAAATGTATTCAAGTCCACAATGTCTGTGTGATTTGCTGTAACCATACGCTAGAGTGATGTTCAAGGGGACCGTAGTCCAGATTCATATTTCCATACCTCACAGTTACACCAAGTTAAATGAAACATCTTGAGGTCATCACATCTCAGTGGAGTTGTTTATTAGTTTATCCATGTGTACAGGCTTTTAAGACTTGACTATTTACATGAAAATTGATACCAATAAAGACAATTAGAGAAAATCGATAAATCAATCTCAGTGTTAGAAAGGCACAACCTGAAAATGTAATGGATTTGTAGTTTTTAAGAATAGAAAGGAATGAGATGTCCCCTACCCCCATTTATAACAATTACGAGTTGGCTAATTAAGCACATAGCTCACTCGCTGCTTAATTGGTTACTGGTTTTACAAATAGAAAATGAAATTGTTTTTCTCAGCTGTTGACAGCGCCTCTGTCATCCTTTAGGAGAGTGTTTCCCAAGATGAGATTCTTTTAGCCCCTTCTGGTGGTGAGTTTGAATGATATTTGTATGATTAGACTACTTTTGTGCCTGGCATGAACCACAACTTTACTGATATAGTCATTTAGAGATGAGTTAATTGATATTTCATCTTTGTCGATGTCTGTGAAAATATTTTTCGCAGTTAAGCAGATAAGGAAAAGTAGTCCCCAGAGTATCCATTCTTCTACAGATGTACAACACTACCAACTCTAGGTCAAGGCCACTGCCTTTGGAACAATGAACAGCCGTCTAATATTGGTTTAGAGCGTCATGGCTTTGCCACATTCAGAGTGATACTTTTGATGTAGGTAAAACTCGAGAAGGCGGGGGAAAAGGCATAAATAGATATACATGTATATGTATGTATAAGGCTAGATATAAATACACAGAGTCTGGGAATGTTTAGAAAGTATCAGGTAATAAAATTTGCTTTCCTCTCAAAGAGATGCTTTGGCACGGTTGCCACCAGGAAAAAGACTGGGCATGGGAGTAGAGGAGAAGCAGGAAGAAAGAATGGAGTGAAAACGGACATTATTGCATAAGTGTGTAAAACTTAACAGATTCTCAATTCATTTTCATGGAAATGAATTTCATCTGTGGAAACCAAGTTCAAAACTCCCACTGTGACATGTCAGTGTCAACCTCAACTCTCCAACTGTTCCTTAATTCCTTTCCTCATTGCCACCCAGAGAAAAACATTCATTGTTTTAATGTACACTTGATGTCTGTACAAATGCTATTCAGCACACTTGTGTTCCCAGCATACGGACCAGACGATTAAGGGAGAGAAAAGTAGGCTAGCAGTGGAAGGAAAGATGGGGCATTAGGGCCCCTCCTTAGCCCTGCGGGAGGGCCTCTTTCCCCTAAGAGCCAGTCCATTGCTTCAGGGAGAAACTTCAATCTGGTAGACGTCACCAATAGAACTACAGAAGGTTTTGGTCTGTGATGTAGTGACACCTTTGCCCACAGATGGACATGTCCCTACGCTTCCATGTATCATGGCTGCTTAACATTTCTGTTTTTAAATGATCAGAGTTTAATTAGCGGAAAGCCTTAAAATAAGTAATTTAAATTTTGAATTTTAAATCCAGTAGGAAACCTCACACTCAGTTTTTCACTTTTCGTAGGAGGATTTTCTTAAGGCATGAGGTATATCAGTTGGATGTTTGAATCTCCACATCTATACTGGTATTTTTATTATACTCAGAGCACTTGGAATGTATGCATTTCATTTAGATGAATATATACACATTTTTTTTCTCTATACTACTGGAACTATTCACAACTTTTATTTTTTTTTAACCATCAGTGATGAATCAGCACTATTAAAAGCATCTAACCATCATCTACAGCGACATTTCAGTTCGTTGTCTACGATTTATTTTTTTCGAGTAAAGAATGTCTTTCCCCATGCTGAATCATTACGGGTAACTCCTTTATTTTTGTTCCCTCTCCCCTCCAATGAATGGCTCATGTCCACATCAACAAGGCCAGGAAACATCTATGACTCCCAACTATGAAACGCAGAAGCAGCTAATTTTGACTACATTGAAGCAGAGCACACACAATTTGAAAGCAGCTTAAGGAAGTATACAACAGCCATGCATAAAAACCTTCTGCAACCACATCTGGGCCTCATTCATCTTTCGTTTTTTATGATATTTTCTCTTTTTGAAAGAATAGGATGAATCCATGCTCAAAACCTTTCTAAAGCATTTTGAAAATACAGCTTGTCCTGTGGCACTTCAACACAAGTTGGCACAAGATGAAAAATGACATTTGGTCTCTGATTTGCCAGGGAGCCCATCCTCTCGCTCCTCCTGGAGAGTGAGCGCGCCACGCACTCAGGGCCCGGGCTGGGCCACACTCTTCTTGCTTTTCAGAATGGCGTCCTCGTAGTGACCAGTTCCAGGGGCAGTGGTGGCCTCCAACGGTAAGCCTTGTTGCTGGTAGCCGTAGTTGACATTCCCACAGGGGAAGTGACGGAGCCTGAACAGCGGCACGTCCTTCATGCTGGCGGTCAGCGCCGATGGCTCCAGGAGCAGAGAGGCCGAGGCCCCGGGGAGCCGACCAGGCGCGACACTGGGCGGGACCGCACAGCTGCCCTCGCGCCCCAGGTTTCCCCTCTCATGTGGCTCCTTCTTTGCCAGAGGGTTGTTCTTTTTGGCAGGTTTCTCTGTAAACCAGGAGCCGTAAGTTGGGTTCCACAAGCTGGTGGGTTTGTTTCTGGATCCGTGCACCTTGTGCAGCTCCGAGGGCGGGTTGGGCTGGCAGAAGGCCATGTTGACGCACCCCCCGTCCGCGGCCGGCGCCCCGGCCCCCCGCGCGGACACCTCTGCGGCCGGGGGTCTCCTCCCAGCTTTGCCGGAGGCAGCGGCGGGCGGAGGCGGCGGCGCGGCTGGACCTGGACGGCGCTCCGCGTCCCCGCGCTTGGCCTGCTGCGGGGAGACCAGCAGAGGAGGGATCCCCGCGGGGTCCTGGGGCCGCGTGGGCACTTTCTCCTCCTCTTCTATGAGTGGACCGTACTCCACCGGCAAAGCCGTGTTGATCACGTCTGGGTCCTACGGCAGGAGAAATGAAGCGATTAAAGACTCTGGATCACAGAGGGAAAACTGGCATTTTGAAATGAACGATCTGCCATTTATATTTCCTCCTTTGCTGGCAAAGTAATAAATTTCTCTTCTTCTCAAAAACCACTTGTTCTCGTTTTCCTTTTTTGTTGTTGTTGTTTTTCCTGATAAGCCCTTGAGAACAAGTACTGAACTTTTGGAAACAGATTTTGGGGTCCCCGAGTGGGCTCGTGGGCCTCCCAGTGGAATAGCATCTGGGGAGCAGCGGCCAGAGCCCGGAGGCTGCCCTGGAAGGAGCGGCTGCTTTTCGGGGGTGACAGAGTATGGGCTGGTCCCAGCAGCTGCCGGGGCATAGTTCAGCTCCAGGGAACTCCCATCTCTGTCGCCATGAAGAGGACGAAGCTCTCTGAAACCTGAACCGAGTTGAGGAAAAGGAAATGAGTTTGGAAAGGGTCAGGACACCAGACCATTTTTGATGCAGTTCCTGGGGTGCACACCGAGACTGGGATTCCACCCATATGGGGGGGGGGTTCAGACCTTCCCATTGGTTTTGTTTTGAGGCACCTTTTTGGTTGGAAGTCTCAAGGTTGAATGGAACTCGGGAACCTGGTCTGAATTTGGAGCTCACTTGCCCTTCCTTCCTGGACTAGGAGGACCAGGCCACTGTTTGGGGGGAGTTTACCTTCCAGCCCTGTAGGGCTTTGGGGCACACAGTCTGAGGTGCCATTTGGGATGGGATTTGTCCTCTTTGGATTCCCATCTGTTTGATAGGCCCTGACATTTTGTGTTGAGAATTCTCTGCGTTATTTGTGTGTGTTATCTGTGGGTTCTGCTCCAGCATAGAAAAGTTCCATCTTAAAATCCCTTGGGAAGAATTCTGTCTGAATGGTCAACTTAACAGCTTCCAACCTATGTCTAAGGAGAAGGGTTTTATTGTAATCCAAATATGTGCTGGATGGTGAAGAAAAGTCGCTGTTAAAGGAAACCCTGAAGTGCGACTTGAACTTGGAGACTATCCTGAGGCTAGAGTTCCAGAGTAACATCTATTGAAATCGGGGGAAAAAAACAAAACAAAACAAAACTTTGGATCATAGGTAAAAAATGTTGAATCTGGAAGATACTTTAGAGATGATCTCATCTATGTTTTACAGATGAGGAAACCGTTCAATATTTATTGAGAATATATTTACTTACAGGCCCTGGGGCACAAAAAAATGAATGGGAGTCATCCTTGGAGGACAAGCCCTGGGCTGGCAGTGTGCAGGTGCAGGGAAGGGTGCTGGGAAGCACCATTGCCTGTGATGGGAGTGGGATCAGGAGAGGCTTTGCAAAGGAGACTTTAGGCCAAATTTTACAGATTACTGGATTTTTAAAAAAACCTGAAAATTATCTTTTTTTATTATTCCAATCTATTCCCAATAAAATCTTTCCAACATAAAAAAAAAAAGTTGATGTGTTTGACTTTAGGTGTTTGGTGGGGGGGAAGGCACTTGTTGGCTTGTGGGGTTTATCTGCTGTTCTCCTCCTAGCTGCCTCCCGTTTCCATCATATTCGGTGACCCTTGATGAGAACCTTTCTGTGTTAAATCATCACATGTGCAGATCTCACCATGCAGAGGTTCTTTAGTTGGGATGTGAGGGGCCTTTTGTGCTACCCAGAAAATGCTGAAGTGCTACAAGGAAAGCCATTTATGGAAACAACTGCACCAGACCTTTTTTTTTTTTTTTGTAGTTATCAATTGTATGCATACAAAAGCAGAAGCAGTTGCCAGAGGTTTAAGAAAAATTAAAGAAGAAAACGTAAATTTGGTGAAATTTAATTCATTAATATTTTATGCAAATTGGGGAAACCTCTATTACTTGAGATTAGCATAAAAGCACATTAGTATTCATCAGTAAAAGTGTTTAAAAATAAAAAATAACTACCTTCTGACTTCTAAAAATTCTTCACTTCCCTCCCTATTTGTTATTAATTTCTGTAATGAGTCATTTAAAATATGCTGTGTGAAACTGCCCATTTTAAAGAGGAATATTATATACTTAGGGAAAAGTACTCTACAGAAGTACTATAAATATATACATATTTAAGTTGATGTTTTCCATTCACATTACAACATAATAACCTAAAATGTCATTAAACAAAATTCTCTTAAAGAAACCCCAACAACTTGATGAGTGAATCTGCCTAAAGTGCCACTTCTATCTATCTTAGCTGAAAGGCTTATGAGGATGGAATAGCAGGACCAGGAAATGCCTGTAGTTTGGGAACTCTGTTTATCTTTTGTCACCGTTAAGAGGAAGGCATTTAAAGAGGCAGTGGGTCATTGCTTGAATCTTGTAAAATATTCTCAGAATGAGCTACCCTGGCAGAACAAGAGGCGAGAGAGAGGGAAAGAAAGCAGAGAAGAGAAGAGAGGAGGTGACCTGAAAGAACAGAGTCCCTGAGCAGGGAGCTGGTGGTGCAGGTGGAAAGGCCAGCCTGGAGGAGGAAGAGGAACGAGGGGGAAGGTGATGAGAATGGCTGTAGGTGCAGCAAAGTTGGTATCAGGGACAGGGAGGAAGCTGAGGGCATTCTCACTTTCTACAAGGTAGAAGGTATAGTCATCTGAAAATCAGGGAAAGAAGTAACAATTTAGTCATTATTGTAGGAAATGGGAGAGGGCTCTGTGTAGGGATCCACAGGATTGCTGAAAAATGATGTCATCTGTCAAATGGGGATATTTTATGTTCCTCTATAGGGATAAAATGGAATACAATAAAGTGCTTCGTGTAGTGTAAATGCTACACAAATGCTATGGATGACGTTAGAACATCTCCAGATTACTTTGAATCTTCATTCTCTTAATCTCCCTAAGCACATAATTTAACAATTATATGTTGCTCATTATCTCACAGGTGGTTATTTCTCCAGCCAAGCTATAAAATATTTGAGAGCCAATGTGTTCCATACTTCTCTGAGGGTTTAATTTTGTTTAAGAGAACATTAGGAGCCCATTAGGGACTTGGTCAATACTTGTGAATGGAATTGATTCCCTGATACGACTGAAATCTAGCATTGCGTCACGTGTTGGTGAAGAACATGGATGTTATTAGTATTTATTTTAAAAGATGGAAAAACTAAGACATCAGTCCTTCCATTTTATAGATATCAAATAAATAATAATAATTATTAAAAATAATAAAAATAAATAATAGCATTTATTTTAAAAGATGGAAAACTAAGACATCAGTCCTTCCATTTTATAGATAATTAATATTAATTCTTATAACTATTATTTTCTGAATGGTTTAATTTATCTCATATTTGACATTTTTAAGGCTTTTCCATATAGAATATATGTTGGGCAAGGGGAGAAAAATATGTGTACCTGGGTACAGTATTCAATTCTCTCCAAAATTATGGCAAAATTGGGTCTGTCTTCAGGCTGATGTTGCCAGCACTGAGTCATTATCCTGTATCTAAAATAATAAGCACATTAATTAAAACCAAGAGAAGCACAGGATGAAAAATACATTTCTCCCAGCATTTTTCTAAATGGGGCCAGAGTTGGCACAAATACAAAATCTCTGAGGGTGGCACCTCATCTAGGTCCAGTGTGTTTGGTGTATGCTGCCCCCTTCTGATGGACCAAGGGATAGCCCCTGGGTACCAACACTCCCTGACACATACATCCTGGAGTTCCAAATTCAAGCCACTTCTGGGACAGAATATTCTGATTCTGCTTCCCATATACTTTGCTTGTGGGAAGGAGATGAGGGAAGCCACACAGAGAAGAAGAAAGCCCAGGAAATCTTTAAAGGAGACTCAGACATATGGTGTGGGGCAGCAGGGGTTGAGTCTGGGACACAGATTCCTCGGAGGGGCTTGAAAGCTATGGACCTGGTGAGTCCCTGGCCTTGATCTTGACAGTGTATTTCTTTGTCTGTGTTGGTATTATTGCTTTTGAAGGGCTGGAAGACCGACCTATCTCGCTGAAGTCACAGATACATCTCCTATCTTGGGGTACACTGAATGAGGACAACCATCTACTCTCTCATCTTAAAGAAGCATATGTGTCTCCAGATAATTTTTGGAAAGAAAAACTGTGCTTAGTAACCACTAGAAATGTTCCTAAAAGAGTCATACACAGGCCCAGGGCAGTTCTTAGGTGGGTCCATCCGTCCTCCACTGGTGACGAACTCCAGAACTTCCTGGTTGCTTTTGCTAGGGTATGGCATATATCCAAGGGAAAATATTTCCCATAGCAGCACTCCAAAGGACCTGGGCACAGGACAGAAGACAGGGACATGGATATGGACACACACTCACAGATGCACACATAGATGTAAAATTTTAATCTTTTTTTCATTATAACTTTTTCCATGATATTCTTAAGATACAGAAAGATAAAAAGAGAAAGAATCACATGTGGTGCTCCATTAAAAGACAACCACTGTTATTTTTTGTTTCAGTCAAGTATCTGTGCTTAGATTTTTTTTACTTAGTTGCAATTATATTCAATGTGTAATTTTGAACCTTCATATTTTTGCACATTTCATTATAAACATTTTCCATGCTAATACAATTTATAAATAGAATTTGAAAAGGCTATATAAAACATTCCATTGAGTAGTGATGCCATAATTTGTCTTATCATTTCCACATTGATTTCAATTTTCAAAATATTTAAAATACTATGAACATCTCTATGCAGTTTTAAAAGGAGAATTTTCTCAGGATAAGTCATCTGAATTACTAGATGAGGATACTCTAGTACAATGTAGGATAATTCTAGTAAAATAACTAGATCAAAAGAATATGAACCTTGAAAAATTATCAATATATATTGTTGATTTGATTTCCAACATGTTCCTCTGATCATCTTGCAACATTGTGCAAGAGTACAGTACACACCCTCACCAGCACTGAGTATTCTTATTAATAATGACAACTTTTGCTGATTTTAAGGCAAAACGGTGGAATATTCTAAATTATGATTATTGACTTGAATTACGTTTATGTTTATTGACATTCAAAATGGTTCAATGTTTTCCTAAGTATTTATTTATTAATTCACTTCATTTTTCCCTCTTCTGAATAATCTATCTTGTGCCCATTTTGATCCACTGGGACAAATTGTTTTGATATTTATCAATTTTCTTTTTGATTTGTAGATATTCTTTATGGAAAGAGATGTTAACCTTTTTATCAAAAATTAGAATACTTCTGTTAGTTGCTATCTAATTTTATTTTTTAGCACGCCACAAGTTTTAATTTTTTTAATTTTTTTAACTTTTTTATTTTGTTATTATTAAATCACAGCTGTGTACATTAATGCAATCATGGGGCAGCATACACTGGTTTTATAGACCGTTTGACACATTTTCATCACACTGGTTAACATAGCCTTCCTGGCATTTTCTTAGTTATTGTGCTAAGACATCCATACTTTACATTTACTAAGTTTCACATGTACCCTTGTAAGATGCACTGTAGGTGTAATCCCACCAATCACCTTCCCTCCACCCACCCCTTCACCCCCTTCCTCCTATTCTTAGGTTAGAACTGGGTTATAGCTTTCATATGAAAGCCATACATTAGTTTCATAGTAGGGCTGAGTACATTGGATACTTTTTCTTCCATTCTTCAGATACTTTACTAAGAAGAATATGTTCTAGCTCCATCCATGTAAACATGAAAGAGGTAAAGTTTCCATCTTTCTTTAAGGCTGCATAATATTCCATGATGTACATATACCACAATTTATTAATCCATTCGTGGATCGATGGGCACTTGGGCTTTTTCCATGACTTAGCAATTATGAATTGGGCTGCAATAAACATTCTGGTACAAATATCTTTGTTATGATGTGATTTTTGGTCTTCTGGGTATATACCTAGTAAAGGAATTATAGGATTGAATGGCAGATCTATTTTTAGATCTCTAAGTGTTCTCCAAACATCTTTCCAAAAGGAATGTATTAATTTGCATTCCCACCAGCAGTGTAGAAGTGTTCCCTTTTCTCCACATCCACGCTAACATCTCTGGTCTTGGGATTTTGTGATATGGGCTAATCTTACTGGAGTTAGATGATATCTCAAAATAGTTTTGATGTGCATTTCTCTGATGATTAAGGATGATGAGCATTTTTTCATATGTCTGTAGGTCGTGTGCCTGTCTTCTTCAGAGAAGTTTCTCTTCAAGTCCCTTGCCCAGCCTGCGATGGGATCACTTGTTCTTTTCTTGCTTATACGTTTGAGTTCTCTGTGGATTCTGGTCATTAAACCTTTGTCGGAGATATAACCTGCAAATATCTTCTCCCATTCTGAGGGCTGTTTGCTTGCTTTACTTACTATGTTCTTGGCTGTGCAGAAGCTTTTTAGTTTAATCAGGTCCCAGTAGTGTATTTTTGAAGCTGCTTCAATTGCCCAGGGGGTCCTCCTCACAAAATACTCGTCCAGATTGATTTTTTCAAGGGTGTTCCCTGCACTCTCTTCTAGTATTTTTATAGTTTCATGTTTTAAGTTTAAATCTTTAATCCAGTGAGATTCTATCTTAGTTAATGGTGAAAGGTGTGGGTCAAGTTTCAGTTTTCTACAGGTTGCCAGCCAGTTCACCCAGCACCCTTGGTTAAATAGGGAATTTTTTCCCCACTGAATGTTTTTAATTGGCTTGTCAAAGATCAAATAACGGTAAGTAGCTGGATTCATCTCTTGGTTCTCTATTCTGTTCCAGACATCTACTTCTCTGTGTTTGTGCCAGTACCATGCTGTTTTGATCACTATAGATTTATAGTATAGTCTGAGGTCTGGTAGTGTGATTCCTCCTGCTTTGTTTTTATTTCTGAGTAATGTCTTGGCTATTCGAGGTTTTTTTCTGATTCCATATAAAATGAAGTATTATTTTTTCAAGATCTTTAAAGTATGATAGTGGAGCTTTACTAGGGATTGCATTAAAATTGTATATTGCTTTGGGTAGTATGGACATTTTAACAATGTTGATTCTTCCCAGCCATGAGCACGGTATGTTTTTCCATTTGTTAACATTTTCAGCTATTTCTTTTCTTAGAGTTTCATAGTTCTCTTTATAGAGATCTTTCACGTCTTTTGTTAGATAAACTCCCAAATATTTCATCTTCTTTGGCACTACTGTGAATGGAATAGAGTCCTTAACTGTTTTTTCAATTTGTCTATTGTTGGTATATATAAAGGCTACCGTTTATGAATGTTGATTTTGTAACCTGAGATGCTGCTGTATTCCTTGATCACATCTAAGAGTTTTATAGTAGAATCCCTGGTGTTTTCCAGATAGACAATCATATCATCTGCAAAGAGGGAAAGTTTGATCTCTTCTGACCCTATATGGATACCCTTGATCGCCTTTTCTTCCCTAATTGCGATGGCTAAAACTTCCATTACAATGTTAAAGAGGAGTGGAGACAATGGGCAGCCTTGTTTGGTTCCTGATCTGAGTGGAAATTATTTCAATTTGACTCCATTCAATACAATATTGGCTGTGGGTTTGCTGTAGATGGCCTCTATCAGTTTATGAAATGTCCCTTGTATACCAATTTTCTTAGGTGTTCTGATCATGAAGGGATGCTGGATATTATCAAGAACTTTTTCTGCATCAATTGAGAGAATCATATGGTCTTTGTTTTTTAATTTGTTTATGTGCTGAATTATACTTATAGATTTATGTATATTGAACCAGCCTTGAGACCCTGGGATAAAACCAACTTGGTCATGATGTATAACTTGTTTGATGTGTTGCTGGATTCTGTTTGTTAGGATCTTGTTGAATATTTTTGCATCTATATCCATTAGTGATATTGGCCTATAATTTTCTTTCCTTGTTGGGTCTTTTCCTGGTTTGGGGATCAGGGTGATGTTTGCTTCATAGAACATGTTGGGTAGTCTTCCTTCTTTTTCTACATTTTGGAATGGGTTGAGCCATATAGGTACTAGTTCCTCTTTAAAGGTTTGGTAGAATTCTGATATGAAGCCATCTGGTCCCGGGCTTTTCTTTTTAGGGAGATTTTGTATGGTTGATGCTATTTCAGAACTTGATATAGGCGTGTTCAACATTTCACTTGATTCTGGCTAAGACTTGGAAGGTGACGTGCTTCCAAGTATTGGTCAATTTCCTTCAGATTTTCATATTTCTGAAAATAAAGTTTTGTGTAATATTCATTAAGGATTTTTTGAATTTCTGAGGAGTCTGTTGTTATTTCGTCTTTGTCGTTTCTGACTGATGAGATTAGAGATTTTACTCTTTTTTTTCCTGATTAGGTTAGCCAAAGGTTTATCTATTTTATTGACCTTTTCAAAATACCAACTTTTTGATTAATTGATCTGTTGTATAATTCTTTTGTTTTCAATTTCATTTAATTCTGCTCTAATTTTGGTTATTTCTTTTCTTCTACTGGGTTTGGGGTTGGAAAGTTCTTCCTTTTCCAGTTGCTTGAGATGTCCCATTAAGTTGTTCACTTCCCCTCTTTCCATTCTCTTGAGGAAGGCTTGCAGTGCTATAAATTTCCCTGTTAGGACTGCCTTTGTGGTATCCCAGAGGTTCTGATCATTCATGTCTTCATTGTCATTTTGTTCCCAAAATTTGGCAATTTCCTTCTTAGTCTCATGTCTGACACAGCTATCATTCAGCATAAGGTGATTTAACTTCCATGTTTTTGTATGAGTATGCAAATTCCTGTTGTTACTGAGTTCAACTTTTATTCCATGGTGGTCCGAGAAGATGCAAGGAATAAGTTCTATTCCTTTAAATTTACTGAGGTTAGACTTGTGACCTAAGATGTGATCGATTTTGGAGTATGTTCTGTGGGCTGATGAGAAGTATGTGTATTCAGTTTTGTTGGGATGAAATTTCTGTAGATGTCTGCTAAATCCAAATGTCAGATGGCTAGTTTTAAATCTAAAATTTCTTTGGTCAGCTTCTTATTGGAGGATCTATCCAACATTGCAAAGGAATGTTGAAATCTCTGACTATTATGGAGCTGGAGGAAATCAAGTTGCTCATGTCTGTTAGTTTCTCTTATAAATTGAGGTGCATTCTGGTTGGGTGCATAAATATTAATAATTGAAATCTCATCATATTGAGTATTACCCTTAACAAATATGAAGTGACCATTCTTGTCCTTCCTTACTTTTGTTGGTTTAAAGCCTATTGTATCTGCAAATAGAATTGCAACACCTGCTTTTTTCTGATTACCATTTGCCTGAAATATGGACGACCATCCTTTCACCCTGAGTCTATATTTATCTTTTAAGTTAAGATGTGACTCTTTTATGCAGCAAATATCTGGTCTCAGTTTTTGTATCTGGTCAGCTAACCTGTGCCTCTTTAGAGGACAGTTTAAGCCACTCACATTAATGGAGAATATTGGGAAATCTGGTAAAATTTTGGGTATCAAGTTTTTTGAAAGTCCAGTGGACATTTTTAAGTCTTTTGCCACTGTGGAAGTTGGAGTTTGATCAAAAGTTTCTAAGTGAGTTTACTTTTGTGGTAGAGGATTGGGCTGGTCATTATGGAGGATAGGTCTGAGAATATCCTGAAGAGCTGGTTTGGTTATGGCAAATTTCTTCTACATATGAATGTCATTAAAGTATTTAATTTCTCCATCATAAATAAAACTCAGTTTAGCTGCATGCAGGATCTGGGGTTGAAAGTTATTTTGCTTTAGGAGATTAAAAGTCGATGACCACCCTCTTCTGGCTTGAAAAGTTTCAGCAGAGAGATCTGCAGTCACTCTAATGTTCTTCCCTTTGTAGGTAATGGATTTCTTATGTCTGGCTGCTTTCAGAATTTTCTCCTTCATATTAACTTTAATGAAGTTAATTATGATATGCCTGCAGGATGTCTTATTTGAATTGGGTCATGCTGGGGTTCTGAAACTATCTGCTCTCTGAATTTCAGAATCTCTTTGCATGTCTGGAAAATTCTCTTTCATAATTTCATGGAGAAGAGTCTCTGTGCCTTGCGAGGCCACTTCATCCCTTTCAGGGATTCCAAGGAGGCAGATATTAGCCTTCTTCGAATTATCCCAGAGCTCTCTGAGAGAATAATTCAATTATGCTCTTCATTTCTCTTCCCCTTTGAGAGTTTGGGAGTGTTCAAAAGCTTTATCTTCAATGTCAGAAATCCTTTCTTCTGCTTGCTCCACTCTGTTACTGAGGGATTCTACTATAATTTTCCGATCTTTGAGGCTGCAAATTCTTGCTTCATTGCATCAAAATCTTTGGTGGTTTTGTATTTAAATTCGTTAAATTCTTGAGACAACTTTTGAATTTCTCCTCGAATTTCTAATTCTGACTTTTGAATTGCTCCTAAAATTTCTAATTCTAAAATTTTCCTCCATTCTATTAACCTTGTTTGCAATCCAAATTCTGAATTCGATTTCTGATATCTTGGCCAGCTGTTTATGAAGGGGATCTTCAGTTAAATCTGCCACATCTTTCCTTGGGGGTGGTGATCTATTCTGGTTATTCATGTTACCAGAGTTTTTCCACTGATTCTGCCCCATGATTTTTTTACACCATTTGATTTTTCCCCTAGAGCTTTGTCGAGGACCCGTACAGTGCTATGGCCTGAGAAACTAGGGACCTGTTTGGTGTGGTGGGGGCTAAGTGGTTCTGTCTTGTTTTCAGCTGGTCTCTGTCCGACCCCAGTGAAATAGTTACTCTGGGTTGAAGTCTCAGCTGTGGAGAAATACTAGCAATTAAGTCACCCTTCCCCCCACAGGCAACAATTGAAAAAGGAAAATCAAACCTTCCTACAACCACACACCAAGGGTACCACTTGAATAGTCCTTGGGTGATTGGCTTAGTTCAAAAGGTTCAAATCAATTGTCTCAGTCAGCACCTGTCTCAGGTGGGAGAGTTTAAAAGGTCTCTGGCAACTGGATCGCAGGGGACTGATGACAGCTCAGATATGACTTGCTCCGTTGCTCCGTGAAGTCAGGAGGACCCACCCAGCAAATAGATTAGTCTGTGAAGGTTGATGCCTCCTTCCCCACCTTGCACCTCTGTCACACCCAGTCACTGATTGCCCCGCAGGGCTGTGACCCAGGTGCCTCTAGTGAACTGATACTCCGGGGGTTTGCACCTGCCTGAATCACAAGGAAATCTGTATCTGCTCAGCCAGGCCACTGTGCTCTGCCTCTATCCAGCAGGGGGAGGTGAGGTCTGACAACCTCGGCCACTTGATGGAGGCTGGGGGGTGTTCACTCAGTTCCAGCCCAGCCCCTGATTGATGTTACTGACAGAACAGAATAGAACAACTTTGCGGGAATTTGTTTCTGTCCCTGCTAAATTACCGCTGAAGAGAAGCTGTTTTGAGCCTGTGCCTCAGGCCCTGTCTTTGCTCCTGCAGGTTTGTATTCAGTTAGTTGTCAGTTCTAACCTCCTGCCTTCCTTTGTCTGTAGGCTGATGATCCTGCGAGGGTCAGGTGCATTTTAGCCTCAGTAAAGCCGTCCTCTGAGTCAGCCCCGCCCTGGGAAATTCCCAGCTTTCCTGGGAAATTCCCGGGACTTTATCTAGTCCCCGAACTCCACCCAGGCCGGTACCACCTCAGGCAAACCCTTTACTCACAGGGCCTGCGTTTTGGTCCCAGATCTGTTCTGCGGTGGTTGCCACCCAAGTAGATGCCTGGCCTCCTCTGGTTGCCCAGGGAGACAGGGGGTGTGGCTTTGGAATATCTGGGATTGAGCCCTATTGTTGCCAAAAACGGTTGCTGCTCTGTGCCTCAGGGCACCGCCGCTCCGGTGTGGTTCCCTCTAAGCCGACTGTCCTCTCCTCACTCCTGTGCTGCAGAATCAGCACTGACCAGCTGCAGTCTAGGCCCTGTCAATGCCCCTTGAGAAATCACCCAAGAATCTGGACTCCTGGCAGACAGGCCTCCAGACCTCAGAGTGAGAGTGGAGGGGAGTACTGGGAGCTCAAAATTGCAGGTAGAAAATATGTACAGTTTTATGCCTGGCAGGAGAACGCTGTGGCACCCTAGTAGGGGAGGTAGGTCCAGTTTTTAGAGGGTCTCTCCTGTGGAGTATAGTGGGAGGACCTTTGAACTCTGCTCGTTTGTTTGTGGGACACTCCGAGCCGTTCTCATGGAGGAGGGAACTCCCATCTGCTTGGTGATGGATTTTGTACCTTTTGTTTGTATCCTTGGGGTCGCAGTTCGCCTCAGCGGGGTTGATGTGCATTCTTCAACCTTCTCTTTTGGTGCAGCTCTAATCCACCAGGTTACTTGCTAAATTTCTATCCTTTAACTCTCCTACTGGACAGGAGCCTCTGTGGAAAGCTGGCTTCAGTCAGCCATCTTGTCTCTGCCCTCCACAAGTTTTTATTTTTAAGTAGTCAGATCTATTTTTTTTTTTTTTTTGAGACAGAGTTTCATTTTGTTGCCCTTGGTAGAGTGCTGTGGCATCACAGCTCACAGCATTTTCAAACTCTTGGGCTTACGTGATTCTCTTGCCTCAGCCTCCCAAGTAGTTGGGATTACAGGCGCCTGCCACAGTGCCCAGCTATTTTTTGGTTGTAGTTGTCATTGTCATTTGTCAGGCTTGGGCTGGGTTCAAACCTGCCAGCTCTGGTGCATGTGGCTGGTGCCCCAGCCACTGAGCCATAGACACTGAGCCCAGGCAGATCTATTTTTTAAAAAATTTTGTTATTTCCTCCATTTATTTTATAGTGTACAATCCTTCCCTTTATCAAAGATTAGATATATATTGCTGTTTCTTCTAGTTGTGTTTTTTATTTTCTCAAATCCAGTTAGAATTTAACTTGGTATATGGTATGAGGTAAGAATCTAAATTGATTTGTTTTTCTGAACCACTACTCTTTCCTATTCAGAAAATAATTCTCCCTTTATCTATTGACTTGTGATTACAGCCAGAAACTGTTTCAGGGCTGTCTATTCATCTGTCTGTTTGCCAGTTGCATTGATATAATTCTGTTTTACTTTTTTTGCATTGGTTTTACTATCTGATAGGGAAGTTTTCTCTTATTTCTCTCTGTTTAAAAATGTTTAATTTCTCATTTGTAATTTGTTTTAAATGAACTTTAAGATGATTTTTTATCATTTTCCAAAATAATCTTCTTTGATAGTTTGATTAAATTTTAAGCCCTTAATTTAATTATTAGCTTTTTGATAAGAAAAATCCTATCTTTGTCTTAGTATCTGGTTGTATTAACAGTTTTCTGATGTTAATAAATATTTACCACAAAAATTGTAGAGAACTATAGCTCCTCCATATTCTAAGAGACATGAAGTACTTTTATTGTCATCATCTTGGTGAAATTTCAAAGCCTTTGTAAAAAGAATGGGCAAGGATATTTTCCATACTTTTCAGGTGAGAAGGTTGAAGCAGAGGTTATTATACAACTAACCTGAGACAGACTAGAACATGTTATTAGATCTCTTGATTCTACTACCTACAAGTTGCCTGGCACATATATTTTTCCTCTCTGGTGGTCATTCTGCCCTCCAGGGCAAAACAAAACAGTCAAACAATCAGGAAACTGGTAGCAAGACCAGCATTACAGCTGAATGTTTTCTGCTTGTCAATAGATAAATATACATCATATATCCTTTGAGAGAACTAGAATGTAGATTGCAAGTGACCACTTATTTACTTAGTTTAGCGTTACAGGAACAAGAAGTAATATTGGTTATAGAACTATGATAATTCCAAGTAAGTAGAGTTGTCATATTTGCAAATAACAATACATGACATCCAATTACATTTGAATTCTAGGTAAATAACAAATGCTTTTTTAAGTGAAGGGTATCCCAAATATTGTATGGGCCATACTTAAACTAAAAATCTATTTGCTATACATATGAAATTCAGCTTTAAGTGGCCATTTGAATTTAATCTAGAAACTCTACAGATAAGGAAAATCCATATGTTGCATGCTAGATGGTTATTTAATCACCCATAAGCCTGCCCTCAATAGGAACAAGGCACAAAGCTTTACATCAATGCATTCAAGAGTAAATACAAATGAATACTAAAAAAAGGCACTCTTTCTCTCTAGGTATTAGACTTGCTCTGTTTGAAATTATAGCAATAGCACAAGTTATTACTGATTAAACTATTTTAAATATTTGAATCAATGATGAAAACACTTTTAAGATCATGAACTGTGCTGTATCCATCTTTAAAAGCTAAGTTTTAATTTCCTTTAATTATAACCTGAAGGTAGGAGATTGTCTCTAGGCATAGTAGAGGGTGATGGTAGGGTGTGATCTTAGGAAAAATGGGAGCCAGAAATTACTGTACTATCCTTAAATGACCAGCCAGCAGGTTGGTTCCATGGTCTTTGGCAATTCCCTGAGGTTCAGGTTCACGTATTGGATGCCCACTCATCATCACCACTGGCCTGTTTTAACAGGCAGCTCAAACTTAACATTGTCCAGGCAGACCTCTCTCTGCATCCAAACCATCTCCTTTTCTTTTTTTCAGCTCAGTGGCACCTCCACTCCCCCATTTGCTCAAGCCCCCAATTTGGGAGTCTCCTTTGATTCTACCTTCTCGCACACCTGCCCACGCCCTCCCCAGCCAGCAGCCAGCGGTCCTGTGACTCTGCTTTCCGGGTAGACCTTGACTCTGACCACTTTGCTTGCCTCTGCTGCCACCGCCAAGCCACGCCCCTCTCACCTTCACTTACCCACCTTTAGTCTATTTCTATCAGCAGCCAGAGGATTTTAATAAAACAAAGATCACATCATCTGCCTGCTTCGCATCCTTCCCTGGCACCCACTGTGTTAGCACAAAATCCACATTCCCTCATGTGAGTCCTAAGGCCCTCCTCGCCCTCACCAGGCCAGATGCTTCCACCCCAACCACCACTGGCTCCCTCAGCTCGGGCCTGAAGACTTGTTTTCACTCCTCACCAATCCTCAACAAGCCAGGCTTGTTCCAGTCTCAGGCTCTATGTGCCCAGATCCTCCCATGCTGTGCTGGTCTTTCAAGTATTGGAGTCACCTCCTCCAGGGAGCCTTCCCCCACTACCTTTGCTGGAACAGCTTCTGCTTCAGCTTTGGTGTCTTGGCACTTATCAGTAATCTGAAGTCACATAATTGATTTGCTTAAGCACCTTGTTTCTGAAACAGTCTAAACATGGAGTAAAAGTAATCGTAATAGATATCCATATGTGTCTGAGTGTTAATATTTTGTCTTTTGTGTGTGTCAGTTCTCCCTTTCTTTTTGAAGAAATAAAACATAGACCGGTAAGTCCCTCCCAGCCCTCCTTCCTCTCTCCCTCCCCTCCACTGAAGTTGGAATGGATCCTTCCCTGTATGTTATCACACTTTAAAGCAATGTGTAAAAGCACAAACAATAAAGACTTTATATTACAGACTCATTTTTTGTTTTGTAAAATTATACATAAATGATATCCTACTCCTTTTTGCAGCTTGCTTCCCCCCCACTAAACATTGTTTTGAGATTTATCCATGTTGATTTCTGTAGCTTTTCCTTGACCCTGCTGAATGGGTTTCCTACACATAAGTTTATTTTTCCACTGTTTGTTTTTCCATCCCCTACTTGAGGGATAGTTAGGTTGTTTTTGCTTTTTCTGTGCTATAAACAATGTTGCTGATGAACATCCTTGCCCAAGTCTATTTGTGGTAACCTCTCTTTAATGTAGACACTTAAAATAGAATTTTGGGTCACACAATATGCACGCATTCAGGGCAATCACTTAATTACTTAAAGTATTCTGTCTCTGGATAGGTAGGGTGCTGGTGCTCTCACTTTGGTGCACATCAGAATCATCTGGCTGGCTTGTTAAATTAAAGCACAGACTGCTGGGCCCAACCGCGAGCGTTTCTGTTTCATTAGGCCTGGAGGTGGGGGCTGAGAATTTGCCTTTCCACCCAGTTCCCAGGCGGATGCTGCTCATCTATGGACCACACTTGGAGAACCCCCGGGCTAGGTAAGCCAAATCTTGCTGGCTTGCAAACAACAAAGACTCCTTATCCAACAAGAGTCAGAAAGGGGTTGTGAGCCGCTGTGGCTGTGCTGTCTTATAACATTATCTCAACGTCAGGCTTTTAGAACGTGGAGAATGTTCATTCATTGTCTTCCTGTGTTTCCTATCCCGCTGATAAGATATTTGATGCCTTTTGGATTCTCTGTTTTTTGGCCACTTTTCTTTCACTTTTAATTATTATATTTTTTCCTTTGGGAGCTTCCATAATCCTTATCACCATTGCTCTGAAATCTCATGATGATATGCTCTGGTGGGGCTCTTTTTATCCATGGTGCTTGGCACTTGGGGATTGCTTCTTTCTGGAAATTTACCTCCTGTCCTGGGAAGTCCTGAGTTATTTCTTTGATCTTTCTGGTAATCCTATTTTGTTAGCTATTTGCATCTATTGGTCCGATCCTCTTAATTTTCTTATCTTTTCTTTGTATGTATCCCATCTCTCTATAGTTATTTTACTATCTAGAATTATTTAGCTCCATATTCCAAACTTTGTTATGTTTACAGTTCTGTTATATTTTTGTAGAAAATAAACGATATATTTTTAGAACAGTTCAAAGTTTGAAGACATTGTAAATAGAGTGAGTTCCCCATTACATGGGAACATTAGTATGATACATTTGTTACAATGAATGAACCATGATTAAGGCATTTTTGACTAAAACTCATACTCTAGTCAGATTTCCTTAGTTTTTACTGAATCTCCTTTTTCTCTTCCAGAATTATGTTATGTTTAGTTGTCATGTTTCCTTAGCTCCCTTTAGTGGTGAGCCTTTAGTGGAAACTTTTCAGACATTCCTTGTTCTTTATGACTTTGACAGGTTTGAGGGGTACTGGTCAGAGATTTTTTTTCCTTTCTTTTTTTTTTTTTTTTTGAGACAGAGCCTCAAGCTGTTGCCCTGGGTAGAGTGCAGTGGTGTCACAGCTCACAGCAACCTCCAACTCCTAGGCTTAAATGATTCTCTTGCCTCAGCCTCCCAAGTAGCTGGGACTACAGGCGCCCGCCACAGCGCCCAGCTATTTTTTTGGTTGTGGTTGTCATTGTTATTTGGCAGGCCCCAGACTGGATTCGAACCTGCCAGCTCTGGTGTATGTGGCTGGCACCTTAGCCACTTGAGCTTCAGGTGCCGAGCCCTGGTCAGAGATTTTATAAAACATCCCTCAACTGGGATTTGTCTGGGCTTTTTTCATGATTAGATGGGGTCATGAGGCTTGAGGAGGAAGAGCACAGAGGTCAAGTGCCATTTTCATCACACCAGACCAAGGGTGCACACTGTCAGCATGACTTAGCCCTGTTGACATTGACCTCTCCTGGCTGAGGCTGTGAGGTCTCCCCACTGTGAGGTTTCTCTTTCCCTCTCCCTCTGCCCCTGGGCCCTTTGGAAGGGTGATGCTACCTGTAGCCCACATGGGCTTCAAGTATCCTTAGTGTTACTATCATATTTCTGTTTCCGTGAGTATTTCCCTCTGTTTTTAAGTAACCTTTTATGCTCTGTTTATGGTTGCAGTATGTTTTCTTATCTTCCTGAGGATATGATAGTTTTTAAAAAAAGTTTTCTTCAGTTTTCTACATTTTTCTTCTCCCAATTCCTTTTTAAAAGTTCGTTTTCCTCAGATTAGAATCTTTCCTCACATGTTGATTCTTGGCTGTCTGTCCATATTTTAATTCCGGGACATGAAGAATTAAGAAGCTGTTGGAAAGTTCTTTTTTTGAGACAAGAATCTCATTTTGTTGCCCTCGGTAGAGTGCCATGGTGTCATAGCTCCCAGCAACTTCAAACTCTTGGGCTCAAGTGATGCTCCTGCCTCAGCCTCCCAAGTAGCTGGGACTACAGGTGCCTGCCACCATGCCTGAGTTTTTCTGTTTTTTTATTTATTTTTTTATTGTTGGGGATTCATTGAGGGTACATTAAACCAGGTTTCACTGATTGCACTTGTTAGGCAAAGTCCCTCTTGCAATTGTGTCTTGCCCCCAAAGAGTTTTTCTGTTTTTAGTAGAGATGGGGTCTTGCTTTTGTTCAGGGTGGTCTCAAACTCCTGAGCTCCAGCGATCCACCCACCTTGACCTATCACACTGGTAGGATTACAAGTGTAAGTCAGTGCACCTGGTCCACTGGAAAGTTCTAGGTGAGTAACGCTCATTAGCTGCTGGGCACCTGCTTGGCTGTTTCACTGGGCATGTTAGTCTTCAGGGACTGCTGTGAAAAATCACCACACAGTTGGTGGCTTAAAGCCATGCCAGTTCATTCTCTCGCAGTCCTGAAAGTCGGACACTGAGAGCTGATAGCACTGGGCAGAAGTCAGGGAGTCAGCAGGGCTGTGCTGCCTCTGGGCCTGGGGGCAGGGTCTGTGTCTGGCTACGTCCACTTGCTGGTGGCTGCTGCAGCTCCTTGACCTGGGGCTGCCATCATCCTGTCTCTGCTGCTGGCCACACTGTCTCCTCCTCTTCTGTGTGGTGGCATTTAAGGATCACCCAGATAATCCAGGATGACTATGCCACCCTCAGACCCTCTGCAAAACCCTTTCTTCTAGTAAGGTAACAATTCCAGGGTTCTGGGATTAGTCCCCGACACTTTGGGTGGGCATTACCCCGCCTGCTGTACTAGGTGGCCCCATTGTTTGTGCTGTTTCTGGAGTTTTCTCTTTGCTCTGCCTGGCTGCCATGTGCTTGGTGCTGAGGGGACAAAGGCTGCCATATACCCTCACATGTGCAGGCTTTGAAGAAAATATTCCTGTTGATGGTAGAGCACCTCACCCGTGGTGAGATCTGAGGCCCCAAGACAGAGAGAGACCAGTGGAATCTCTCCAGAGAGGGAACTTGAATCTTGTGTTGGTGTAGAAGATGGTCAGCAAGCCTCAAGGGGTGGGAGGCAGCTTCTTAAATGGACCTCTCTCATTTTCCTGTTTGCTGCACCCTTACTCTGCATTCCTGGGCCTTTTTGGGGCTCTCAGGCAGAGGGAACCAGTCCGCTTCTGGACCCAAACTGTTGATTTAGAGAATGACTTTCTAGTCTCTTCAGTAAGGCACCACCAGTCCCTGAACTTTCAGTTTACAAAATGTCATCATTGTCGTCTTTGTAGGGTTTAATGTGATTAAAGAGCCTCCCTTTATTCATGTGTGTGCGTGCGTGTGTGTGTGTGTGTGTGTGTGTGTGCGCGCGTGCTTTGCAAGGGAGCATAAATTCAATCTGCCATTTAAAATTACACATGGCTCTCAGCATGTGATCCCCCAGCCAGCAATGTCAACATCACTTGGAAACTTGTTAGCAATGCAGATTCTCAGCCCAATCCCAGACCTTCTGAATTGTGAAGTCCCAGGGTGCAGTCTAGTAATCTGCATTTCATCAAGCCCTTCTGAGGATTCCAATATACACCAAGTTGCAAGAACCACTGTCCTGGGATGTATTAATTCTTCTCTTCCTCCCTACTAACCCAGGGTCTCTGTGCTGAGATTATGGAATCACTTGAGCCCAGAGCACTGCCTTTAGGCCACAGTCACCCCTGGTGGAGGGTAGCAGAAAGACTCACCAGGTGTCTGTTTTAGAAGTGAATATTCCTTCCATGAAGGCCTCTGGGGGCATCCACTTCACTGGCAGCATTGCACAGCCCCCCTTCCGGTAGTAGCTCGCTCTGTGGGGAACAAGAAGAAAACCCATCTTGGATCCAAAGATAGCACTAGGTGACAACTCTGCCGGTGAACTTGCCGGTGAACTTGAGAAAGTGGCAACAATATAGTCTACCCATTAAAGGATTGAAATTAAGGAGGGGTTCTCCGTGGTTCAGGAGGAGAGCAATGGTGCGCAGATCATTTAGTTAAGAATTGTGGTGTCTGGGCGGCGCCTGTGGCTCAAAGGGTTAGGGCACTGGCCTCATATGCCAGAGGTGATGGGTTCAAACCCAGCCCCGAATAAAAAAAAAAAAAAAAAAGAAGAATTGTGGTGTCATTTAATAGGAGACTAAATAGCCCACAAGAGCATGGAAGAAAAGATCTATGCAATGATGAGGATACCTGCTAGCAGATGTTTAGATTTCCCTGTTGGGCTTTGTTTATTATAACTCACAAGGAATAACATTACCCCATCCTATAAGCACAGAGTGTTTCTGATGATCTTCAGTAACGCAAGATCTACAATGGCAGAGCTAAGAGCAGGGCTTGTGTCATATTCCTTCTAGATCCTTTGTGGCATTCACATGGCGTTTAGTTCAATATAGCCCTGCAATGAATAATCTAGACAGCTGTCTAGAAGCTGCCTCCCATCACATACCTGGACAAAAGAACCAGAGAGCTGGGAGCTAAGTTGGCTTAAAAGGTAGGTGAATTAATTTATTAGTTTTTATTAGTAATGTCATTGATGCAACTCACTAAAAAAACCAATAAATTAACTCATCTACCTTTTAAACCAGTCGCATGCCCAGCCTGGTGTGCTCCTGCCTGGGTGTGTAATGGGAGGCAGCTTCCTGCCAGCTGCTTACATTAATTACTTCAACAAACATGTGCTGAAGGTTTAGTATGTATCAAGTACTCTGCCATGTGCTTGCTGAGGACATAAATAAGGCATGGTCTCTCTCCCAAGGATACTGGTTAGTGAGAAAAATGGATATATATGCAATTGCAGTAAGAGCAACACATATAATAATGCAGGGATAGTCATGGACCAAGCAGCACATGTAGAGAACTGAGGCATTGTCCTCCAGGTAGGGGTCCGGTGCAGGGAAGCTGGGGGGGCTGAGTGGCCACAAAGCTCTCCCGGAAGAACAGTCCCAACCCACACAGTTGTGCAGTTAGGTTGGGAACTGTGGGAATGTGGTAACTTAAGGTGGCTGAAGCCTAGAGTAGGGGGCTGTTAGAACTGAAGCCTGTTGGAAGTGAAGGCAGTTAACAAGAGAGCTGGTTGGGTCCGGCTGCGGTGTTTATATTTGGAACAGGAGGTAGTCCTGGGGGATTCTGAGAAAGGAGGGGAAGGAGTGCTGAGACTCCAGGGAGCAGAGACGGGAAAGTGGAACCTGCTCTCACTGATGGACAGCAGTGTGGCGGGTGGCTCCAGAGAGGGCTGTGCTAACTCAGCCTTCCACACGCTGCTCCCCCTGCTGATGGGATGCTGACCCTCGGGAGAGGGAGAGTTACCAGTTCCCACCAAGGCCTTCAGGACTGTCTGGATCAATCGCCTTTATTTTCCAAAGAGTTAAAGCTCTGGATAACATCCCTCCTCACTCTACCTGTGAGTTAGGGAAGGGGTATTTAGTGACTGGTTCAGCTTGTGTAGCAAGTCAGTGTTGTTAATAATTAGGGGGAAAAAAGGATTCAGGAGTTGGGAAGAGTGAGCTAAAGTTCGATAATAGTAGTACTAGTTTTTAAAATTGAAAAAAATTATTACTTTTTAAATGTAGCATTGAGAATATGACAGGGTAAAATAAAATGAAGCTGAGCTAAGTACCTGAAAGTTCTGAACTACACTTCCAGTCTCCTGGTAGGAGTGAAACAACCATAAGCTGGGCCCAGCACCCTGTTAGTTGTGGGTGCTGGTGTCTGGGGTGACAGGTGCTATGGCCACCTAGAATTCCTGAGTATTGGGAAGAGGGATTGAGGAAGTTAAATAAAATTCACTTTAAAGTTTTTTCCTTGTCAAGTATCTGAGTTATTCTGTGTCTCAAAACATGGCAGGATTAGAGAGTTGGAACCAGGAAGACAACCTAAGCAAGAACTTGGTGGCAATTATCAGGCAGCCTGATTCTAGATTTAGAACTTCAGGTGTGGGCACTCATCACAGTTTCCCACATACTGAAAAGGAGATTCATGAACTCTGGGGTGGCGAGTTGACAAGGTACCAGAAGGTGTTGGAAGGTACAAGCAGCTGCATCCCATTGTTGGTAGTGAGGTGTGAGCGGGAGGACACAGGCCTGCCAGTCTTTCCTCACCTGTAGATATCTCGGGCCATTCCAAAGTCTCCAATCTTGGCCACTCTTCCAGGGCCAGGACAGGTCAAGAGGCAGTTCCTGGCAGCAATGTCCCTGGGAAGAAAAAAAATGGATATTGTTAATGCCATTGACCTGAACCAGAAGGTTTAAGTTGAATTTTTAGGGGTGGTGGGAAATGGCTCCATAAAACCATAAAGTCAGAACACACATGACATCAAAAAGAAGAAAAATAGTTGGATATACAGCCATTAATTCTCAAGAGAAATATGGCAAAGTAGACCTGGAACAATATTTATGGCTCCAGAAAGGTTTTTATGCTGATAGTACGGAATGATTGTTTTAAAAAGTGATCTTGAATTTAAGGGCAAGAAAGTAAATATAATATCATAGAACACACAAAGAGTTGATAAAATGACACCTCATTTTTGAAGCGACAATAAACTATGTCCCAAGGAAAGAGATTTAATAAAAAAGTGGGAGCCCGTGGATCTGATGAAGGAGTTGCACTCTGAATTCAGGAACTGCATGTGTGTGGAATCCTGTGAACACGAGGACAGACATGGTGGGGTCGGGGCAGAGAGCATTAAAGGTGATTCTGTCGTGGGTGTGCACCATAGGCGTCTGAGAAGATTCAAAGTATGCCAGAGGACAAGCTTTGATTGAGATGGAGAATTTCTGCCAGATGTTTCCTTTTGTGTAAAACAGATCGTCTGAAACATTCTTCATTTGGTCTTCAACAATTTAATTTCTTAAAAAAGATAAAAGATCAACAGACTGTTACTCTGGGAGCTAATTCTGACCTTTGGTACTATGTACAGATAAGGAAGTGACAGGACCCTTGAGAGACTGCCATCCTGTTGTCACCTGTAACAACAGAACACTGACTACAGTCATAACGTACTGTGACTCTAGCAAAGCAGATTTCAGAAGCTCAGAGGAAAGGTGGATATGATCCCTCAGTCAGAGAGTCTGTGTGCTGCGGCGATCAGCATGAGGTGGAGACAAAAAGCAGAAAAGATCTCAATGAAAAGTGAAGTCCAGAGGTGTCCAGACTTCAAGGACATGGACCAAAGATGGGACGCTGGCTCTCACCACGGATGATAAGAGCACAACCTTGTCTCAGCTGAGCAATGGCAAGGCTCAGAGGCGAGATTTATGGGAAGTTCTGGGTCCAGTGAAAAGGACAAGAATAGGAATGACCCAGTCTTTGAAGCTGGACCCAACTCCTCTTTTGCTTCTTTATTTCTATCAAGCAGGGTGATCCACAAGTTGGAAGTTTAGAATCAAGAGGATGAACTGAAAAGCAATAAGCTATTGAGAGAGACTTTATTGTGGGGACTTGGGCAAGTGCACTTCCTAGTCTTTGGTTTCCCGTTTTCAGTGGGGAGAAAGCAGAGCTTGTTACATACATACTTTCCTATTTCTAAGCTCAGTCAGCATCTCTAATCTTCTGCTTTGTGCTTACATATCCCAAATATATTATGAATATGCCTCAAACTCTTTGAAGACGTGGGTTAATAAATCACTGTGAGTTCACCAGGTCATTATTTACTAACCTAGAAGCCAATCAGTACAGAAGGGCTTTGCAAAGAGCCTAACAATCTGTTTTGCTTTTCGGATTTCAGAATCAAGCTGTCAGCTGAGAAAGTCACCAACACTCACCAGGAAAGAAATGTGTGACCTGTGACGTTTGCAGTATCGAGTGTGGACAGTCCAAACAGCATTGACACATAAGGGTTATTATAGTCAAAGAAATGAAGTAAAGCTCTAAAGAAAATAGTCATTACACCTTCACTTCGGAGTATTTTAGAAAATATTAACATAATCAACAACATTTATTGTGCTCCCACTCTATGCCAGGGACTCAAGTGTGAATAAAACTGAGTCCTTGCCTTCTGGTTACGTATTGACAAAAATGTAATTCTTTTAACTTCCCTGAAGGAGCCCAATTTTCTAGATGGAGGGGGACCTTAAAGTGATAATAGGACTTGAAAATTCAACATACAGGCAGGAGACCTCACAGGAGGTTAAGAGTAATTTACAGCCCTCCAGTACTGGCCTGGGTATTTTACAACATCCATTTTACCAATGTGGCCAGTGAAGCCCGGATCGAGCACGTTACCACCTCAAAAACAAACAGAGCTGAGTGATTCCAACGGACTCTGGAGAGAGACTTGGTATTCCACTCTGAAGGGGGAAGGTGGGGCCTTGAGATGTGCAGGAAGCACACAGATGGCAGGGGAAGGCTAGGTCTCTCTGACTCACCGGTGGATGAAGTGGTTTTCCTCTAAATACTGACAGCCGCAGGCAATGTCCCGAGCCACGTGCAGAAGGTCCAGCATGGCCAGGGAGGAGGGCTGACTCTGTGGGGAGACAGAAGTGTCTATTGAGCAGAAGCTCACGGTGGGGGGTGGGGGGGAAGATCGGAAACACTGGCTTCAAGTGCTCTCAAGGGGTCTCAGCCCAATTGTGCATTAGAAACACCTGAAGCCCGGGACCGACCCCCCCCGCCCCAGACCAGGATTCCTCTGGGTGGGTGCAGCATTCGTAAGGTCGGGCTTCCCAGGGTAGAGCGGATGTGCAGCCAGAGCCTGGAACCCACGAGGGGCGGATGTCCTTTCCTCTTAACTTACTCTGCACCACATCCTACCCCAATTTTCAACATGAGACTACCCCATACTATAAACAAGCCTGTGAGGAAATCAAGGGGGAAAATGTTCAAATTTTTCCAAAAATGTTTCTTAATTTTTAAAATATTTCTTCAAGAAGCACTAAAGTGGATTGAGAAAGAAAAGCTCTGGGAATGGGGAATGTTGGGAAATTAAGAGCCATCTCAGGCTTTTCTGCGAGAAGTCTCTTTCGTGCAAAAGGAGATGTCGCTGCCAGCTCTGGGGCACATCCTGTCTTGGCTTCTTGGACCGTGAAGCCTTTTATGAAGGTGACATCCCAGCTTGGCCCCTCTTTAATTCCAAAGTCCCTGAGTGTGCAGCAGCTCATCCGCGTGCAGTGTCCTTGTCACTGTGGTGGTGTTCCGTGTTCATTTCAGTGTCCCCAAGTCAAGTCTGCAGTCCCAGAGTCAGAGATCTCACTTTCCCACGGAGTCCAGTGCCATGCTGGGCACAGTCTGGGTGTTCAGTGAGTACTGGGTGGGTTGATTATAGCTCAGGGCTACAATTTACCTAGAGGGGCAAGATTCTGATACCTTCCCAAGAAAGCACAGTGGGCAGCCAATCCCCTCCTGGGCTGGGGCCGATCGTTTAGACCTGAAGACAGGTGTGTAGGCTGTTGACTCTTGAGCTCATGGGCAAAGTCCCTACAAGAAACCCATGCTCTTGGGTTTTGCTCTTCCTTCTGAGAAACTCAGACCCTTTACCCTGTCTCATTGTATCCTCAAGGGCAGAGAGAAGCCTGGGCTATTTAGTCCTGAAGGGCCCACAGGGGGGTCCCCCAGCCTGCAATGTAGCCAGGGTCTGGGGGGAGGCTTAGCCTGCTAGGGTTGTCTCTGCTATGCATCTGGGTCTCCCAGAACTCCTTGGAGCAATGGGTGTGGGTCTCGAGGAGGCAGAGGGGAACCTTGCTTCTCAGGGCTGTGCTCCAGATCTGGGGGAGACAGTGGAGTGTGAAGTACCCTGTCAATGCCTTATGATTAGTAGAGCAAGGCTGCGCACATGATCCGCGATGGTGCAGCAGGCTGTAAGGTGGCTGGGGAAAAGGGGATATCCACATGAAAGAGGACATGGCTGAGTGTGTAGAGAGGTTAAGTGACTCCCCACAGTTCACACAGCTATTAAGGGTAGAGCCTAAGCTGCCCAGACCTGAGCTTTAAGGATCTGAGTTGGGGATGTGTGTGTGGCAGGATTCAAGGAGTTAAAATTGAGTGTGTTAGGAGAGGGTGCCTGGGGTGGGCGGTGGACACATGAACACAGAGCCCAGTGCTCCTGTGGATGCTGGCAATGGCACGTGGGGATGGAGACAGCATACTTCACCATGAGTCCAGTGGGCTTCACCCTGCTTGTCCCTCCCTGGCCATGTGACCTGGGCTAATGGCTCAGCCTCTCTCTTAGCCAGTTTCATCTGTGGAAGTGGTGTGATGCCGTCGGCTGCACTGGCTTGTTAGGAGGACCCACACAAAGGGGCCCAGAGGAAAGGCTTCCCAAAGGCACCTGCTAGTCTCCATAGGGTCATGGCCTGGGAGACCCCCACGGCCCCTGTGTTTGATTTCTCCAGAGGCCTTGCTAGGGTCCAAAGTGGGAGAGACAGCCCCATCTCCTGGGAGAAAGAAGAGCTGTGTTTCTGAGGAAAATACTCATCCATTTTGCTATTGTATTAGAAATATTTTTTCTCTCTTCAGGAAAATGCTTTCTGTTTCTACCCAAGGAGGGCCGGGTCCAGACGGTGGTAGATGGAGCCTTGAGGAAGATTATCTTCCTGCCAGGCTCTTTGTGTCTTATAAGGCCCAGCACTCGGGATGTGAGGACTATGGGTGTCTCACTGCCCAGGAGCCTGGAGCTACATGGTGTGTGTGTGTGTGTGTGTGTGGTGTGTGTGTGATGTGTGTGGTATGTATATGTGTGTATATGTGTGTGTGGTGCATGTGTGATGTGTGTTGTGTGTGTTGTGTGTATGTGTGTGATGTGATGTGTGATGTGTGTGTGTGGTATGTGTGTGATGTGTGTGTTTGTGATGTGTGTGTGTGTGATTGATGTGTGATGTGTGTGTTTGTGATGTGTGTGGTATGTGTGTGATGTGATGTGTGTGTTGTATGTTTGTGTCTGGTGTGTGTGGTGCATGTTGTGTGTGTGTGGTGTGTGTGTGTTGTGTGTGGTATGTGTGTGATGTGATGTGTGTGTGGTGTGTGTTGTGTGTTTGGGTCTGGTGTGTGTGTTGCATGTTGTGTGTATGTGTGTGGTGCATGTGTGATGTGTGTATGTGTGTGATGCGACGTGTGTGGTATGTGTGTGATGTGTGTGTGTGTGTTGTGTGTTGTGTGTGATGTGATGTGTGATGTGTGTGTTTGTGATGTGTGTGGTATGTGTGTGATGTGATGTGTGTGTTGTATGTTTGTGTCTGGTGTGTGTGGTGCATGTTGTGTGTGTGTGGTGTGTGTGTGTTGTGTGTGGTATGTGTGTGATGTGATATGTGTGTGTTGTGTGTTGTGTGTTTGGGTCTGGTGTGTGTGGTGCATGTTGTGTGTATGTGTGTGGTGCATGTGTGATGTGTGTGTGTTGTGTGTATGTGTGTGATGCGACGTGTGTGGTATGTGTGTGATGTGTGTGTGTTGTGTGTTGTGTGTGATGTGATGTGTGATGTGTGTGTTTGTGATGTGTGTGGTACGTGTGTGATATGATGTGTGTGTTGTGTGTTTATGTCTGGTGTGTGTGGTGCATGTTGTGTGTGTGTGTGTGGTGTGTGATGTGGGGTGTGTGCGTGGGTGGAAGGAGGTGTGGACGGTTGTGGTGAAATGGACAGTGTACCCAGTGACATTGTATCCATCCCGGGCAGAGATGGAGAGGGAATGGAGTTTTCATCCCTGACCTGCCACTGGATGGCACTTTCCTGGCAACCAGGCATTTTTCATACAGTCGTGGTTATGAGCATGTGCTGAGGGTTTGCGGGATGCAACTGACAGGTCAGACCGGCGTGGAAATCCCTGGGCCAAGTAGCTCTCTCCCTGCCCGCGTGCTCCCAGTCTCTCTGCGCGCCGGTGTGGGCTGAGGGGCAGCCCGCAGTGGCGCTGCAAGTTGTTTGAGCCCAGAGTTCCTGGGCACTGATGTTCCTTTCAGGGACACTGTTAGGCCAGTATTCCACTTTTACAGGTGAGGAAACATAAATGACTTTGTTCTCATAACTTCTGAGGAGCTATTCCTAAAGAATATATACTGAAAAAAAAGATAATAATATCAATAGCTCTCCTTTTCTTAACCTTTTGACAGCGAACAACGCCTATAGGTGTTCAAACAAGATGCTTGGCTGGTGCCAAGGACACCTGTAGGCATGTTTCATTTCTGAGTGCTCCGCAGTCAAAGGGGTAAGTAGCTGGAAGAAAGGACAGGAATTGTTCTACCACATGAAAACAGAATAGGATATGTGTTAATATTGATGCATGCACCGGTGAGAAGGAGGGATGTAAGGAAAAAGCACAGAATGCAGATAGAGAACAAAATATAAAAAAGCAGCAAAAACCCACTTTGAAAAGAAGTGAATGTTTAGAAGTGAATGCTTCTGGGCATCATATTTCTTGCACCTTCAGCTGTTCCTTTGCACCGGATGCCCCCTTTTGCTTTTGGAGCCACACTGCTATTATAAAAGTCACAGCCAAAGATGCAAACCTGATCATGAATCCAAATCAGAGGTTCTCACCCCTGAGGACCTCTAGGATCCAGAATGCCACCTGTACATCCAACATCTTCTATAGAACCATTAGCTGGAGGGATTACGGTGTCCCAACTAGTCATAGACACTATTGTGATTAAAGCCCTACCAGAGGGCCTCAAACTGCGGCCCGCGGGCCACATGAGGCGGTGTGATTGTATTTCTTCCCGTTTTGTTTTTTCACTTCAAAATAAGATATGTGCAGTGTGCATAGGAATTTGTTCATAGTTTTTTTTTTTAAACTATAGTCTGGCCCTCCAACGGTCTGAGGGACAGTGAATTGGCCCCCTGTTTAAAAAGTTGGAGGACGCCTGCTATACCTGTATAGATTACTGACTTCCTCATGGCTCTTGGCATTACTGACTGAATCAATGGATACTAGAGACAGGGATCACCTACACTTGGCATGTAGTAAGCCCTCCATAAACATATGCTGAATAAACATTGGGTCTGCAAAATTTTTTCAACATTAAAATGGGACCTTTGTTTTTGAAGAGGTGGGGGTCCTGGATCAAGTAATGTTTTCATCTGTACCTGTTTGTGTGACAGACATGGCTTCCAGGGGCGCCCTCCTGTCCCTGCATTGACTTCATGTCTGTGCACTTGTAACCTGAGGCAGAGCCCTTTGTACCACCTCTGAGAGGGTTTGATGCTGATGTGAGGCCTGGGGAACGGCGGGGCCTCCGGCTGGTGGGAAGGGAGGACAGATGCCTTGCCTGATGGTGCACCCCCAGTCTAGTGCCTGTACACGGTAGGTCATCAGGGGACCCCTGAAAATCTCAGGGGGATTGGAACCTGTGACTCAGGTGGAATTGAGACATTTGACCTGGAGGCATCTGGGCCCGCTCCCTCTTTAGTGTACCTATTTTTCCCTCCCTGGTGTCCCTTGGTGAATTCTTTCTTTATTCTATGTAGGATTTGATGGTCTTAGTCTCCTCTGTCCACTTGAAATCACATCTTTCTCACAGTTTACCAAATCCTCATCTTACTAAGATGAATTTTGTGGCCCTGAGAATTCATGCGGGAAGCCCAGCACATCCTCTAATCCCCCCAGGGAGACTGTTGGCACAAACACACCAGTATGGGGTTGCTCTGGAGGGCCACAGTTGGTGCTGGGCATCTCAGAAAGGACGTCCCAGCTCGGCTGGAATGGGTGGAGTGTGGGGAGCTGAGAAGCATCATGGGGCGGCTACCTGGATGACGGTCAGGAAGCCTTGGTGCCTGGTTGGCAGGGAGAGCCATGCCAAGGAAAAGCACGGTCAACAATTGGAAGGGCGTATTTGGTGGGCGGAATCCTGAGCCTGAGAAGTGGCTCTCCTGAGGGCAGGTGCCCTCCCTGTTGTGGGTGCTCCTTGGGCAGCGCCTGCTGGCAGAGATCAGAACTGCTCTGACCCTCCTGAGGACGGTGCCCTGGTGGTGGGAGGTAATAAGAAATACAACCATTTCCTTGCGTGCTTTGTTCCTTGCACTGATGTTTAAATCATCTTTCATCATCAAAGGGAGGAGAGGCCCTGCTCCTTCCTCCTACCCTTCCCACCTGTAAAGTCTTTGAACTTTCCAAGTGATGGGTTTCCAGGCTTCCTTTGTGGGAGGCTCTGTCCTCTGCACACACAGTACTTTCTTCCTTAAGTGTCAGGAAGAGCCAGTGGGAAAACCAGAGCCATACCTCTTTCCAAAGTGTGATGCCATGTGTGCGCTGTTTGACCTCTACCAGCAGCGCTGCTAAGAATCTCAGGGCACAAGGTCTAAAGACTCTGCCCTCCTGAGGGACGGTGGTGGTGGGCAAACCAGTGAAGCTGATGCCTGGCTCCTGGCAGAGACACTTGGAGACCAGGCGGTATTGGCTCTCAAGGACCCAACCACCTCCACACTTCACAGCTTCCCAGAGAGGACCACTGAGCAAATAGTGGGCTGGAGAGGGCACTAAGTCAGTAGGCCTGAGTGCTGTCCTCTAGAACTGGCTCTTCCATTTACTTGCCAAGTGGCATGACCTTTCTGGACTACAGTTTTCTCAGCCATAGAATGGGGGTGGGGGGGCGTGAGATCTGCCCTGTCTGCTTCATAGGGTGGTACTGAGCAATGTGAGCTCTGGGGAGGGTGATATGTGGAGTGAGGGTTCGGATGAGATGGCGTTAGTCTCCCCCCCACCTCCTTGCAGGTGTGCACAGGCACACACTCATCTTTTCAAAGGGTAAGACAGGATTCTTCTTAGATGTCAAATGGGTCAGCCAGGGCCTTGTAGAAACAATATGAGGGCTCATAAGGCAAAGGTATTTTACATTGACCTGACTAAGGGTGGAGATTGGATCAGCCGTGACCTTTCTGGGTTTCTGCCCCCACTCCAAGTCCCTGTGGGTGGTGTGATCAGGCTGGGCTTTCTGTAGCAAGTGGCAGCGAGTCTCTCTCTGCTTTCCCGGAGGCAGGAAGGTGCCACCGCTGTCACGTGTAAATCTCTTCCCTGTGGCCCCGAGGTCCCCGGCAGTCCAGCAGCTCCTGGAGAAAGCCTGGATCCTAAATCTGGGTCCTGCATAGCCGTAGATCCAGTCCTGAGCAGCACCAGCTGGACTGCAGAGGCAGGCAGGGGTTGCCCAGCAGCTGCTTTATGATGCAGAACCACCTTTGAGATCTGTTTCTCTCACTTGTGCAGATTCTGAGGTTAAGGGGGTGACTGCCCTAAACCATATAGCCAAGCAGGGGATGGAACTCAGGCTTCCTGGGTCCAGCCTAGCTTTCTTCACCCAGGCTTTATACCCCAACCAGAACATGTGGGCAGCACCTTTCCTAATATTTCAGCATTTTACTTTTATAAAGGTCAGAATGCCCAGGTGCTACTGTCCCTGTTTAAGACACGAGGATAATGGGTTCAGAGTAAGTGGCTGAGGAGCGACCTGCTCCAGGTCAGTTTGCTGAGTTAGCAACACAGCTGGTTGCAACACAGAGCAGATTGCATGGACCTTGCACAAGCTCTTTGGGGCTGGGGCTCAGCTGTCATCTACCCTGTCCATTCTGTCCCAGTCAGTCCGCTATAGCCAAGCCCTAGGGCCGCCTCCCTTGGTCCTGCTGAGAATGCTGCTCCCCAGGCTGCCCGGTCTTGCTCCTTCCTTCCCTAGGCACAACCTCTGGGGCAAAGACTGTCCCACTCACCGGGCGCGGGCGGGTCTCTCGCAGGAAGGACTTGAGGTCTCCGCCCGCCATGAGCTCAAGCAGGATGAACCGGGGCAGGGCCTGCAGGCTCACCCCGATGCAGCGCACGATGTTCTGGTGATTGAATTTGCTGCGGAGCAGAGGAGGATGCAACCAAGTTAACAGAGCTGAGTCTGGGCAAATCTTAAGAGGGGGAAGCAGGATACAAAGTTACATTTTCAGCAGCCACAACCTGTAAATGCACTCTGTAAATGCCATTCTGTAAGTAGGTGTGCGGGTCCCAGGAGGACTCTGTGCAGAATTTCCCTGCCAAGCAGGTGGAAGAACCTGGCACAGGCGCTGGGGTGGGAGAGTGCGTGTGGGGACAGGAGAGACATGGACACATGGACTGGGCAACAGAATTCAGGGCTGAGCACTCCAGGAAGGCCTCGGGAGGGACAGCGTAAGCCATGCTGGTGACAGTGTGTGGGAAAGAGCCAGGAGGACAGGTGGCTTCATGGTTCCTGCAGTCTCCTGTGGATTCCCCAGGGGAGGGAGTAAGTTGGGGCAAGAGGCCCTGAGATTTGGGTTTTATTGTTAACGTGATCCCATTAGGGTCCACAGGGCAGCAGGCCAGGAAACTCCAGGTGTGCGTGCACACACACACACACACACACACACAGGTGCGCGCGCGAGTTAATAATTAGTTGTTATCCAGTAGTGAGATTGAGTGACTTGAGTTTTCTTCTATAAAATCTCACACTTGCCAAGTCTTATTTAATTATCATGTATTACCTGTATAATCAGAAAATGAACATTTTTAATTTTTTAATTTTTATTTTTTTGAGACAGGGTCTGCTCTGTCACCCAGGCTGGAGTACAGTGGTGTGATTGTAGCTCACTGCAACCTCAGATGATTGTAGCTCACTGCAACCTCAGATTCCTGGGCTGAGTGGTCCCTCTGCCTCAGCCTCCTGAGCAGGTAGGACTACAGATATGTGCTGTCATTCCCAGCTAATTAATTTTTGTTTTGTTTTGTGGAGATGGGGGTCTTGCTATATATTTATTACATAGGCTGCTTTCAAACTCTTGACCTCAAGTAATCCTCCCACCTATATTTTAAAATGGATTCAGCTTGTTAATTTAAATATTGAAGTTTTTAATATTTAAAATATTATCCGGATTTTAAATTTCCGGATTTTTTATTTCCGCCAGTCCTAGCTTGCAGATCTAGTGGGGACTGCAAATTTAAAAATCCGGAAATTTAAAATCCCTCCCAAACTGTTGGGATTATAGGCAAGAGCCACTGTTCTCAGTCAATAAACGTTATTTTTAAAGCAATGCATTGACCCCACCATACATTCTCCTGTGGCTTTAGACCCCACAGGCAGGTCACTCGTGCCTATTCCACCAAGAGGACACTCTAGGCTGCCCCCACCTGTCAGCCTGTCAGGATGCGCAGAGACTTCCTAAGGCAACCAGGGGCCATGACCTCCCTCGATCCCCTACCCAGATCTCAAGGTCAGACAACTGCCCCTCCTTAAGAGGATCTGCTGTCAGAGCAGATGCCCTCAGGAGCCTCAGGCTCTGAGTTTCCCACTTCAATCCAGACACACAAGTTAAAGGGTGCAGGCCAGCTGAGACTCAGCCCTGCCAACATGGACCCAGGGATGGGTGGCCTCACATGGGGGGTGCAGTCCCCACTAGATCTGCAAGCTAGGACTGGCGGAAACCAGCATGCTCTATTTCTTAAGAAAACTGTCAAAAACTAGCATGCTTAACTTTTTAAGCAAAAGTGAGGGGACCAGAACTGATGAATGACCACAGGGACATTGTCGTAGGCAGTGACACAGTAGAATTATCACAAGGGTTTTTTTCTGAGACAACGGTCATGAATTATTCCTCTCTGGTAAAAGTGTCAAGAGTGTTCAGGAGCCTCCTATGGGGGAGGCAGGGACATGCAGGGGCCAGTGCCATTTTCCTTGGAGACATCTGTCTGTTAGAGAAGTTGTCTCCCTGTCGGTTGTGGCGGTGGGGTGTGTGTGTCCCTGTGGCTTTACCTGATGATCAGGGCTTCCATGAGGAAATCCAGCTCGTCCTGTTCTGAGCACACCTCTGGCAGTGTCTGGGCACAGAAGGGGAGAGTGGGGAGGGAGGAAGGCTGTGAGCTGAGAGCTGCAGCCCACAGGGGCCGCAGGCCCAGGTCAGGCTTAGAGGGAGCTGCCTCCTACCTTTACAGCCACTTGCAGGGGGCTTGGGTCATTGGGCATTCCAGATACCTGGCCTTCATACACCTCTCCAAATGCGCCATGGCCCAGACCCCTGTGCAAAGAAGAAAAGACGGGCAGAGTGAAACAGGCCACTGTAAAGAGGCCACCTGTGCCCCTGAGCCAGGGGTCACATTTGGTGGACAAAGACAAGAGGCAGGAGTAACAGCCTTTGTCTGCTTTGCAATGCAATCCCCGGCCTCCATGCTTTGTCTGAAAACTGGTAAGAGAGGTTTCAACCAGGGATTTATGACAATGGTCAAATGTTTATTCATTCAATCGACAGCTATTGACTATGATATGTGTCAGGGACACAGAGGTGTGCCCCGGGAGGCGCCCACTCCTTGCGGAGGGACAGAGCACTGGCAGACACTTGCTGTGGGGTGTTGGTGGTGAGTGATGAGGGATGCCAGGCTGCCCTGGGTGCTCAGAGGAGGGTACTTTGCCCCTCCTGAAGGGAGTGGGCTGGATGGCTTGAGGGGGGACCCCCTATTGGATTTTTTGGAGAGCTCTGGTTCTTGGTGTTTTCCTTGCTTTGTGTAAACTCCATGGACATCTAGGACAGTAGCAAGGCCCTCACCGAAGGAGAGCGATGTTTTTCCGTGGCACCTCCTTGAGGTCACTGATGGACGAGGTCTTGCCGGCGAAGCAGTAGTTGGGGTTGTAGTCGGTCATGATGGTCGATGTGCGTAGCTTGCTCAGCTTGTACTCAGGGCTCTGTAGCTCCATCTGCATGGCCTGCAGCTCCTGGTGCTTCCGGCGGTACACTGCACACAGGTGGGCAGCTGCGCTGTGGCTGGACCATGTGGTCTGGCCCTAGAAGGCCAGCATAGACCACCTCCACCCGGAAGCCTCCCTGGATCCCCATTCTCCATCTCCTCCCCTGAGCTCTAAACCTTTCCATTGTACTTAGTAACACTAGCCCATGAGTATAGATGTGAAAGTGTATTTTTAATTGAAATATCATTTAAAGTGAACCTAAAGCTTAAGATTATAAAAGGAAAAGATTTCATTGTATCAAAAAGGGCAGTCACGTTAGTTTGAGGCCTTCCAGAATCAGACTCAAGATGGGATTAGACATGCCAGGATTTTATTAGTGGAATTCTTGGGAGAGAAAATGTGGAGGGAGCCAGGAGAGGCTGGGGAACCATCAAACTGTGTCATAGGCCTGACCCTCTGTGAAGGAAGGAGGGAGGGAAGGTTGGGTAGCAGCTCCCTAGATGCCATGCAGCCTAGGGAAGGCTCTGCAGCACCCTTGGGAAGTTCTGAGCTAAAGTTGGCCAATTCCTCTCAGAGGAGCCCCATGTCTCCCAGGAACCAGCCTGTCTTAGTATTTCTGCAATGCTCAGTCACTGAGTACGGCAGCCTCAATACAAATGCAGCAATGAGGTCCTGGTTGATCATTTTCTGTGGTTGGAGAACTGCCAAATAGGAGAAAAATCTCTAAGTTGGTATCTCAGGACTTGTGTCAGTGATGCTGACCGGGTCGCCTGACCACTTGGGACCTCAGTTTCCTTCTCTGTAGATGGGCGTGGTAACCCCTGTCCTGATTCCCTAAGCCCTCTTTCCCCACCTGCCAGGGTTGTCATAATGAAATGAGTTCACCAACATAAAATGGTTTTGAAAAATCTTGAAGCGCTTTACCAGTGTGGGTCACCATTCTCAAGTTACTCCTTCACGGGAGGATGTCTGTAAGGCCAGCTTCATGGGAGGCCAAGGAAATTGCCATTTGTGAGTCAGGTGTAGTGGCGCAAGCCTGTAGTCCCAGCTACTTGGGAGGCTGAGGCAAAAGGATTGCTCAAGCCCAAGAGTTTGAGGTTGCTGTGAGCTAGGATACCATGGCACTCTACCCAGGGGAACAGAGTGAGACTCTGTCTCAAAAAAAAAAAAAAAAAAATTTGCCTTTTGGGTGGGTGCTGTGTGAAGCCTTGTCACTTCTGGATGGTGCAAGTAAGTCAGCCACTGTCCTCCCCCTCCCCCCTCTGTGAAATGTGTCAGCCTGATGATCACAAGGTTACTTGGACATTTAATAAACTGAGATGTGTAAATTGCCAGGCATGTAGTAAGCACGAAACAAGCGTTTGCGCCTACAGTCCTGTTCATGGTAAGGATGTCATGTACAGGGACACACACATGCTGCCCTCTCCTGCCACCTGCGGGTCCCCCCTCCTCTACCAGCGCTGGCCTGCAAGGGCTCCAAGGGGACCTGCCCTTTCCCCTTTTCTTGCCACTGCCCATCCGTTCTGGGCATCTAAAGGGCCAGCAATAGGAGCAAGGCTGGACTATGCCGAGCCCTTTGTAACCTGTGGGTCAAGTCACTTTGGCTCACGGGCTGAATGGAAACACCCAGAAACCAGCTTTTCATCCTCTCTGCCTAGAAAAGGGACATCTGGAGAAGATGGGGACTTGAGCATTGCATAGGGAGTGAACCAGGAGCTGTGCCCACAAACCCGCATGAGGGCGGGTGTGAAGTCTGAAGGCAGGTGTGAGCTTTAGCCACTGTGTTGACTACTGCAGAGTCCTTCCCATCCTCAGCAGCCAGGAAAACACAAGGGGCCGAAGTCCAGAATTGGGGCTTCCTCTAGGGGACAGCAGCTGCTTTGCTGGGGGGAGGGTTGGGAGTTTCTATCTGGCTGTGTCCCACCCTAATCACCACCCCACCCAATTCCAGGGACCCTTAGGACAGAGCGACAACTTGGTATCCACAGCACAGCCTGAGACACTCCTCAGACCGGCCTTCTTGCCCTGTGGGAGCCCCGGGGGTCTGGTGTACTCACCGATCATGATGCCGGAGAAGGCAAGGACCAGGGCAGCCACAAGGGCAGAGGTCACGACGGAGAGGACCAGGGAGAGCGGCAGGTGGGGCTCTGGGGTAGGTGACACTGGAAGACAGGTCCCCACGGGCACTGACAACCACGCAGCTTCTCTTCTGAGCTGGCCCTAGTCAGAAATAACCTCCCCAGCTGGGACAAAAGCCTGCTGTTCCTTCCTCTCTCGGGGCGCTTTGTCATCCCTGCCTTTTCAGGGGACCATGGGCAGGACACAGACTCATCCAAGTTTTACAGGCTTTCAACAGCAGCTTTTGGGTGGAGGGAGGGAAGGTTTAACAGGGTTGAATACACAATTCTGGGTGTTAGTCCCGAATGTCAACTGTCCTCCTCTAGGGAGAAGGTGGGAAAGCAGACACAAAGAGATTTGGGGCCTCACATGGTTCAGCACTTGGTATCGCTGGACAGGGGTGTGTGACACCTTTTACCCCCTCTGAGGCTGCTGCTTCCCTGTGGCCCAGGGCACTGTGCCCGGAGCATGCAGGGACGGTGTCCTGGGCCTGTGGGCAGGTCCACACAGAAGCACTGTGTTGGGTACTGGACACTACATTTCTTTTTTTGTAGAGACAGAGTCTCACTTTATGGCCCTCGGTAGAGTGCCGTGGCCTCACACAGCTCACAGCAACCTTCAACTCCTGGGCTTAAGCGATTCTCTTGCCTCAGCCTCCCGAGTAGCTGGGACTATAGGCGCCCGCCACAACACCCGGCTATGGACACTACATTTCAAAAGGGCCCTGACAACTGGGACACATGCAGAAGAGGGACAGTGGGGTGGGGAGGACAAACAAAATGTATCTTGTGTGAACCGCTCAGAACAAACGGGGGTTATTTCACGTGAGAAAATGTAAAGGAGGAGGGAGGCACCGTCTGCAAACTGCACTTCAAAGGCTGTCATGAACAAGGGCACCTACGAGAGGAAAGGGACAGAGCGCCCTGCGGGCAGTGAGGTCCCTGTCACCGATGGTGTTCAAGTGGACATGGGATGGCCTCTTGGTGGGGATGCCAGAGGGCTCCTGCCCTGGGTTAGAGACAGGACAGGGGGAATTTTCAGGCCCCTTCAGGAGCTGTGGCCCACCATCCATACACTAGTGGTCAGAGCATCTGTGCTGTGGCAGGTGGGAGAGGGACAGGAAGTTTACAAAAAACTTGAATCCAAGGTGTCGTGGAACCCCAGAAACCAGCTGTAGCCATGGGCCAAAGCTCAGGCTCTGGGCCGTCCCTGCCCCCATCCCCTTACCAATGCAGGAGACACCGTCTTCAGCTAACACCGTCCCATGGTCACAGAAGCAGATGACCTTGTGGCTCTCGGGGTCCATGTGACATTCGTCTACCTCACAGTGACTGCAGTTTAGGTAATGCTTAATGTTCACTTCCCCGTGGCCCTCCATCACTGTTGACAAGGAGGGAGGGTAAGTCTGGGGTGGAGCCTGTGAAGACCGCCTTGCACCTCGTTCTCAGCCTAGTGGGGCCCGGCAGAATGACTGTGCTCTCTCTCCAGCTGGTGCCTATGGTTTCTCTGGTTCTTGTTCCTAGGTCCCACTGCCACTGGAGCCTCTGGTGAGGAGCCTGGACAGAGGATGTGGGGTGCCCACCGAGGTCTGCATTTTGTGTGTACCTTGGAGAGTACACACAAAATGTACCCTTGAGTGACCCTTCAGTTGGCTGGTTCAGGCATGCCAGCTATGACTGTGCCATTTTCTAGGACGAGCCTTCTTGGCAGTCAGTATCCCACCTCCATGTCAGTATTAAACCACATGAACTGACTTACGGAAAACTGGGTGAGGTAAGCCATTGGAAGACCTGCCCACAAGGGACCCATAATTATGCCTTTGTATTCTGGACAGGTGTGAGCAGCCCTGAGGTTTTAGCTTAAGGAGGTTTGTTCTGCTACCTGGCAGAGGAGTACCTTTCAAAGCCGGGGTGTACAAGATGCCCAGTGGACTGATGAAGGAAACCCCATCCTCCCCGTCCATTTCAGGGTCATTGTTGGAGGCTGCGTTGCCGCCTGTGGCAAACCAGAGAGCAGTTTAACACAGAGAAGTGGGTGCCAACATCTCAACACACATGCGCATCAGCGGGGCGTGCAGCTCTGGCCAAAGCCAGGGGGTCACTAGGGGCCTTGGGTTGGGCATTGGAGAGGGAAGGGAGGCTCAGGGCACAGTAGCTACACTTGGGGCTTGGTATGTGGACACTTTCCCCCCCGACCTGGTCCAGACCAACTCCTAGGCGGGGGAGTCTTTGTCATTCTGCTAGGCCCCACTAGGAAAGCAGTCAATGTGAGTGAGAGTCCAGAAAGTTCTGGTCTCCCCAAGCTGGGATACACCCTTGGTGCCTCTTCTAGGACCTGTCAGGACAGTAGCACTGAGGAGCTGGCCCATCCCATGGGGTGAGAGTTGGGGCTTTGGAGATGAGCCCCTGTGCCCTGAGGCTCCTGTCCCTCCTTTCACCTGGGGCTGAATGATCGCTGGGCTCCCTGCCTCGGGCTCCTCCTCCCACCCAGGACTTGGGAAGGATGAGCGTGTGGTTAACCCAAGCATCTGACACACAGCGTTAAAGCAAAACACAGACACGAACATCACAGCAGGGCATGCAGTGTCCTAGTCTGGGGGGCGGGGGATTCCTCTCCCAGCCTCTCAGCATCAGAAGGCTCTTCTGATTGTGCTCAGAGGCCCAGAGGAAGCAGCTGGGGGCAGTTCCCAGCAGCATGGGAAGTGGAGGGCTGGGGCCGGGAGTGGGGTGTGGAGCTCGTGAAACCACAAACTGGTCCCTTCAGGAGCTGGCTTGGCCAGGCCATCCAGAGGGAGGCTGGGGGAGACCGGCCTCTGAGGGTGCCATGCCAGCGAGTCTCTATGGGTGGCTCAGAGAATGGTCTGGAAAGCCCAAGCCTCTTTGGCATGGGCTTTGAGGGACATCAAGAGTCCTATGGGCTCTTGATGCTGCTTCTAAGGGAGCCTCGAGGCAGGATGCTGGCTCAAAAGCCAACACCCTGCCTCTGGCTGGTCTCAGTGGGGAGGGAAGCGTGCAGTCACAGTCCACACAGGGTCAGGGGAGGGCAGGGGCTGGCTGGGAAGGGGCAGGAAAGTGGGGTGCCTAGGACTAAGGGGGAGGGAGCGACACCTTGAACACGAATCATCTTTACCTATGTATCCTCCGCCTCCTCCACCGGAGGAGCACCCCCCGCCACCCCCTCCGAAACCCCCTCTGGTCTCCCACCCCCACTTCTTCATGGCCTGGGGGCAGGAATGTCCTCCGGTGGCACCCTCCAGCAAAGATTTTCCAGCCCAGAGCAAGGAAGTGTTATCATTCCAGCCACCTCCACCACCTGTGGGGGAGATGAGGAAGGGGTGTGTGAGGACCTGGCAGGGTGAGCTTTGTGCTTTGACAGAGGAGGCAGGACCTGGGGCTGTGAGGGATGCTCTCGTCAGCCCTAGCTCCTGGGGACCATCTGCAGTGGGGTCTAGGGGCTTCAGAGTCCACAGCTGGAGATCAGGAGTGGGCCATTTGCCCAGCTACAGCCCCGTGGGTCCGGGTGACAGCATGGCCATCCCTGCTTCCTGCCCAACTTCTCCGGCTCCAAAGCAGAGCTTGGGCTTGGTTAGGGACAGGGTGGGGCAAGGTGGTGGACAAACAGCATCCCAACTCAACTCCTTCCTCTGTCTTCCCTCTGTGCTGGCCAACCCCCAAGTTACAGGCTCAGAATGGAGAAGTGCGGGGCCTTCATTTCATGAATTGCTTCTCACCCTAACAAGAACTGGGACTCACCAGCCTTTGTGCAGTCAACCCCCCTGCAGAAGCCACTGTGCTGAGGTTTCTTTGGGGAATCCTGGACTAGACACAGAGCCCGGGGGGGAGTTATGGTTCGCTGTCTGTGAATACTGGGCAAGCGCTTCTCCATTCTGAGCCCGTAACTTGGGGATAATAAAGCCCACCTGGTGGAGTTTGATGCGCGGGTCAGAGGAGATAGTGAGTGTGTGAAATGCTCCACAAACTGCCAAATGTGGGGACTGTTAGGGGCTTGAGAGGCAGAACATGCATGTCCAGATGGCTTCATGGCTCAGCCTGTGTGGGGCTGCTCCAGGGCCGGGGCTGAGGCCCGAGGTTAGGAGCAGGAGCCCTGAGAGAGGGGCAGGTGCCACCCTGGCAAAAAAGGCAGCTTAGGTGCTGTGCTTCCCAGTGACGGGGCTGCTATAACTCTGGGGACATCTACAGACGTTGAACGTGGCAACAGGCTGACCACAATTCATCTTTCCTGCTGGTCTTCAAGATCTCAACACGTCCTCCCACCCCAAACGACTCCACACGCTGACATTTCAGCAGCATCTACAGCCATCCCTCAGCGTCCATGGGGATCGGCTCCAGGACCGAGGACACCAAACCATGGAGAAAAAATGGTGTAGAATTTGCATATAGCCTCTGCAAGCCCCCCAATGTGCTTCGTCATCTTGGCAATGCCGTGTAAATAGCTGTTATACTGTATTGTTCAGGAAAAAATAACGGGGGAAAAAGTCGGTTCATGTCCCATACTGATAAAACTGTCCATTATTTTTTTCCCCTAATAGTTTTGATCCTTGGTTGTTTGAACTCACAGGTGGGGCTCCACTGACACAGAGGACTCCGGGAGACCCTGTCCAGCACAGCATAGAGACCAGTTAGAAGGAGCAGAAACAGCAGCCTGTGGGGTTGCCAGAACCATAAAGGTTAATGGCCTGGAAGGGTTTCTAGAAGAACTTGTGGCCTGGGAGGGGCAAGAGAGGGTCCTGTAGGTGGAGAAAGCCAGATTTCAAAAATGAAGCTGAGGTCAGAAACTGGCTTGGGTCTAGAACAGGGCCAAGCGGAGCTGTGTTGAGGCCCTCAGGCAGGTTGTGGGGACTTTGTCAGCTGTGGAACCGCAGGGCTGGGGTGTTGTACTCAATTTCACATGACCGGCCTCCCATCTGCTGCCAGACAGGGGTGTGGGCCTGATGAGGCTGTACATGTCCCATAGCAGAGGGAAAAGTCCCCTGCACTGTGTTAGGGACCTGATATATTCCCTGGTGCTGGGCAGGACTGGGAGCAGAGTAAATGCAAAATAAAAAATTCAGGCTAAGAATAGCCCTGCTCTCACCCTATTCAGCCCCTAGCTGAGAAGCTTTCTGAATCCCACCAGCATCTTGGAGCCTTCAAGTAAATGTGTGGAGAACAATGGACATCAAAATCCAAATTAATCCAAAGTGCTTAAAGAAAGTAGATTGAGTCCCAGCTATGTGTTGAAAAGCATTCACCAGACCTCTGTGAGCCCCTCTTGTGTGAAACAGGAACGGCATCTGCCTGGGGGCCCTTACTGAGAGTACCAAGTGCTTCTTGGTTTGTTAGTTGCAGGGTGAATATTGGGGTAATGCGCGGTGGGCCTGATGACTATTTCTACCTGTTTATCTCTAGCTGTCTCTGTTGAAGAGAAAGGTTGAGCATTTGTTTTAATTAATTTCAAATTGTAAACGCCTTCAAAGGAGGATCTTTTTGTGTAGGGAAAAGGAATTGCGTTTGCTCCTTTAGAGATGGCTGACTTTATTTATTTATTTATATATATATTTTTAATTTTGTTTTTCAAATTTTTTTCTTTTATTTTTTAAATGAAATAATAACAGTGTACGTTAATGCATTTAAGGCATCCAGTGTACTCAGTACTATTATGAGACGGCTGACTTTAGAGGAATCCGAGAATTCACGTCTGCCCACATCTGTCCCGCTGCTGTGCTGCTGGCTCTTGCTAGCCCGGGATGACGACAGCCCCATTATGGAGATTCAAGGAGGCGTCCCAGCAAGTGTATGTGCGGGGCTGGCAGCCTTGGGCCTAGGGATGTGCACCACAGAGGCCTGGGGACCCTGACTGCACCTAGATTCCTTTTGTCAGCTCACACCCTAAGTGGGGGCCCCATCTCCCCCTGGAGGAAGGAGGTGCCCCAGGGGGAGGCTCTAGTAATTGCATTTTGGGAAAACCCTGGAGGGTCAGCTGGCCTACCCAAGGCTGCTCCCTGCTGCATTTTCTCAGTGATCAACCAATCCCAGGTGGACAGGGTGACCTGCAGGCCTCTAGGGTGCTGCCTGCCCTCTCTCCCTTGATGGTGGCATCAATATCCAGGGCTCCCAGCACATTGGGTACCAGTGACAAACACACTGTCAAGTGAATATTGGCAATGGGTCAAGCTGAAGCCCACCCCACCCCTTGGAGGTGTTCTGAGAAGGGCAGGGCTTGGGTGCCTTACCTGCGGCTCCGGAGTTGCCATTGAGCCCGAGAACGGAGGAGTTATTCTCTAGTCTTTCTGGGTGGAATGTGTCTGTCTTGGCCCCGTAGGCCCTGCCACCGCCCCCAGCTGCAATGATCAAGGGCACGGGCACGCCATCCTTCATCTGGCAGGGCAGACATTCGGAAACTGAGAAAGCGAGCCACAATTCTAACCCCAGAGACTCCAAGCCCTGGTTTAAATGTCTGAACCTCACCCAGCATTTGCTGGGCATTGGGGTGACCTGGTGACCTCTTCGTGGTCTAAGGTGTCTTGAGGGCTCTGGACTCATGGTACAATGACCATCAGCTCCTCACCCACTCCTGTATAAGCCAAGTTTCAATTAGGGAGGCAAAGCCACTGGCCCTGACCCCTGCAAGTTCCAGATTGAGCTCTCAGCCCCATTGTCCCCATGGGAGGACCTAGCAGGAGGCCTTTGCTATTAGTTTCTGGCCTGGCTGCAATGATGTCAGGAGAGTTCACCTCAGCACAGATAGCTGGTCCGGGAGGGCACAGTGGGGCCCTCTGGAACTCTAAAGTGGGTGACAAAGGTGAAAATTGGGCTGGTGAGTCAGCAAGAGCTGAGCCTGCCCTCCCTTGGGCAGACAGGTTCCATACCACTCTGGGCCTCAATTTGCTCATCTTTACATGGGAAATCAGAGCAGCCCAGAGGTTTCTAGCCCAGGATTGCACAGAAATCACTGCCCTTGGGACTTACCTTAAACACGTAGGTGGCTCCGCCCCCACCGCCGCCACCTCCTGCCCACTCATGCACGCTCCTGTTCACGCGGATTTCTGCCTCTATCACGTTGTTCTCGCCAACGCAGACTTTCTGGATTAACTGATTTGTCTGTAGAAATAAAAAGCTCACTAGGTCTGTGTCCAAACCAAGGTTCTCCACTTCCCAACAGACTCTATGCTTCAAGAGAGACTCTGTCTTTCAAAAAACTTATAGTTGAGTCGGGAAGGTGAAAAATATTTACAAATAACTGTCCCTCTGGGCAGTCTCAGGGAAGGACCACAAGGATAGCTCAGATACAAAAATGCTCTAAGAAGATGGGGGAGAGAAAGGGAGCCTTTATTGCTGAATGGTGATCAGGGAAGGCTGCCCGCAGGACGTAGCTTTTAGTAGGGCCTTGAAGGATGAGAAAACTTTTTGGCACAGAGAGTAGGGGGAAGTTAGGTCATTCCAGGTGGAGAGAGCAGCATTACCCAGGGGTAAATAGTTATTGGAGTTTGGGGAAAAGCCCAAGCATCTCTTTGGCTCAGAGAAGTTTTAGGACAGAGAGATTGTCCAGGAGGACCTGTTCGAATCCTGTAGACTCTGAAGATAGGATGACAAAGGTCATATGTAGTGAGATCGGGCTGGAGGTCCTGTAAATTAGGGCAGGTAGAGGGACCGAAACTGAGCGGTCAGATCGTGGCTGGAGGTAAACACAGGAGACGCTGAGGGGGCTTGAGAAGTTGCGGTTCTGAGGCATCAGGGGAAGAGAAAAAAGCAACAGTAAGCCAGACCCAGATTTTATTCCTAGTTCCTCTTTGGGAAAATCAGTTCTCTGGTTTGGACATTTTGTTCTGTCTTTCTTCCCAATTAATGACCCAGTTCTTGCCTCTAGAAAGCCTGTCACAATCCTGACTAGAGCTCTTGTCTGTCATGTAGGACAGGGAGTGAACTCTGCAGTTGGGCAGTCTGGGCTCAGAGCCCACCTGGGCGACTGTGGCGGAGGCACTTGGTGGGGAGCAGGAATGGTCGCCCGCTGTGCTACTTCCTTAGGGGAGCGCAAGCAAGTGTGGTAGTGTGTCACACATGTTAGGGACTGAAGGAATGGCTGCTGTTATTATTTGATTTAGATTCACTTCTACTCCTGGTGGGGGCTCCCCTGAGAGCCCCTGGGATTGTGCGGGAAATTTCTGTAACACACAAGCCCGGAATTGCAGAATAAAAAGGGCAATGCTTAAAAAATAGCCACCCCTGCTTGGCAGCCACCATGACACATATAGATGAATCCTCCAAACATCAGCCTGACCTCAGAGGAAAATGACTTTTCTTTCCTTTAATAGAAAAAAAGCCAATAAACCATCACATTTCCATTGAATGCTGCTGGGTAATCAGCCAGTGGACACGGCAATTCATCGTGAGCTACTCCGTAGGCTAAAGCACTCAGGGGTGCCAGCAACGAGTACTAGAGAAATTTCCAGATAAATAGTGGAGATGCAGTTTGTTGTATGGCATTTTGGATTTAATGACGGAAATAATTTGATACATTTTAGAGTGAATTTAGTGTGAGTAGAAGGCTCTGAGTTGCTATTGTGTAAGCTAATATTTCTTGTGTGTGTGCAGTGCTGTCCTGGGCTGCGGGAGACTCTGCTAAGTGTCACCCTGGCCAGGCATGAGCTACAAGGGCACACTGGGGCCAGGGTCAGGGGAGGAAGTGTGGACTGGCAGCTGGGCAGAGGACATGACAGCAGGCCCAGTCTGGGTTCTCGATGGCTCTGCGATGTTGGGAGAGGCACCTCCCCTCCCTAGACTTGCCTCCTTGTCTGTAAATCAAAGGGCTGCCCAGTCTGAGCCAGTGGTGCTAAGAAGGTCCAGCCCGCAGATTCTGCTCCCTTTCCTCCTTCCCTCTGGTGGGCAGCAGTGGGATCTCTAACCCTGGGGATGTTCTCTTCCCTGAACAGAACCTGGAGATGGCCAGGGTGGGGAGGAGGGGGGCGGGGCTTGAAGACGGCCTTTTCTGTAACTAGAGCCTGGACCCACACCCATCCCCTGCAGCCTTCTTTGGGGGCAGGTGGTGTCTTCTTTTCATCGGTGGGGGTGAGGACTAGCCCAGTCTCAGTTTGCACCTTGTCGGAGCCAGCGGCACTGTTTGGCAGAATTGCTGCACTTGGCTTCCAGGACTCCGTACCCTCCGGAGTCCCCTCCTGCCTCCCTGGGGCGTCTCTCCTTCAGCCCTTTCTGCTGACTTCTTTCTCTTTTCCTGACCTCTAAATGACTGGGCCCTTGGACCTCTCATGCAGGGGTGGGGAACCTGCGGCCTTCTGATTTCAGGATTGTTCTTTTTTAAGCACCAAAAGAAGTAAGAGAAGCTTCATTGTTCTCTGCTGTACCCCTTTTCATAAAATAATTTGTTTTGTAAAATTTGGATTCAATCAAAAGGCTGCACTCAAGGTTCCAGAGACATATGGCCCAAAGGCCATAGGTTCCCCAGCCCTGCTCAGAGCCAATCTCATCCTGTCTCAATTTTATGCTAATTTTTCACCTATTTATATCTCTACCCTGGACTTCTCCCCTGAATCCTGGCAGTATATTTCCTGCTCTCCTGTCTCCATTTGGCCGTCTACCAGGCCTCAACAACTCAGTGTGTCTGACACTGAACTCTGGATCCTGCCCCAAATCTGCTTTCTCTGCAGCATCCCCTAGCTCAGGTGATAGCTGCTCTTTTCTTCCAAGGGATCAGGTGCAATTTTCAGACTCATCCTTGACTCTTTTCTTTTTCCCAATTTCTCACCTGATCTGGCAGGAAATTCCTTTAGAATTTTCCTTCAAAGTATGCCCAGAATTCAACTACTTCCACCATTCCCATGGTGACCAACCTGGTCTGAGCCCCCGTCCAGCCCTCTTACCTCTGACCTCATCTCTCACTGACCTTCCCTGTCACTCCCTCTGCTCCTTCCAGGCTGTTCCTTGAGTGTATGAGGAAGGAGAATGAACCAGAGTGAGAATGGTGGGGAGCGAGGGAACAAGACACACAAGGGATGTACGCAAGGGATAAAGATGGGATCAGGAGAGCCAGAACAGCTAAGACTGCAGCCAACACTCAACTGTGGGTCTGGCTTTATTTATATAGTGTCTCAAACAAGGTTGCTTAATGATGTAAATCTTAAATGGAGCAAAGATTAACTTTAGGGAGAAAAAGCTGTGTGCTTGCTGGCATGATAAAAAGGAAAGCATGCAGGGGCTATGTGACTTTTGGCAGAGGAGAAGTGCTGGGGGTCGTTCCCTGAATGTCTGCCCAGGCTGGGGGTGTGTGGGGGCCCTGCCACCTCACAGCCTGTACTCCACAGTATGGGCACACGCCCACCTCAGGGGCTTGGCCTTTGGGGGGGGTCACTGTTTTCCCCTTCTCCCTCTTGAGTCTAAGTTCCTTGAGAGCAAAAAACTTTCTTTTGTTCACTGCTATATCCCAAGTTCCTGTAATAGTGACCAGCGATAGTAAGTACTCAATAAATATTTGTTGAACAAATTTGAAGAGATTGAGAGAGGTCTGGGTTGTGGACTGGCCCTTCACATTTGTCTTGCAGGCAATGATGGTGGGACTTAACATTTAGAGCAGTGAAGACCAGTGATTTTGCTCCCTAGGGGCACTTGGAAATATCTGAAGGCATTTTGATTGTCATCACTTTTGGTATGCCACTGGCATGAAGTAGGCAGAGGACACGGATACTGCTAAACACTCCACAAGACACAGGACAGCCCCCTACTCCAGCCCCAAGCACAAACAATTATCTGTTCTGAAAAGCCAGTAATGGCACTGTCGAGGAATCCTGATTTAGACTCAGGCCACCAAGTGAGGTCTGGAAGGAACAGGAGAAGCAAAGGCTGAGGGGTGTGTGTGTGTGTGTGTTGGTCGGGGAGCGGGTTTCTGGCAGCCAGAGCCCATTCCAGGTACCAGGAGCCGGGTGTGGCCGGGCACCTCTGAAGACTGACTTCCTCTGCAGACATGCAGCTGAATCAGCAAAGCTGCCAAATCCTGCAGTTTAATTCTTAAGAGTCCATTTCATTCTCTTGAGGCTCATCTCTAGACACAACTTTTTTTTCTGCCTAGGGAGAAGTGGAAATGAAAGGAGGCAAACTGAAAACAATCTTTCTTTTTCTCTTTCCTAATGATGCCCCGTGGAGCTTGGTTGGAAGACCAATGACTTTCCCTGCAAGCTCATGCTATGCCCAGCCCGACCAGCAGAGGGGGCTGCGCACCGTCCCTGGCTGAGAAACCCCTCCTCCTGCCAGTTGGGAATTCCGGCCCATCCCTGAAGTTTGAGACCAAGTCGGTTGATTAATAAAAATGATAAAGTGCAGCAACTCTAAGGAACAAGTAGATTACAATTGAATTAAAAAAAAGACGCGGTCCCGTGAAAAGACATAACTGATTACAATCCAATCAAGTAAAAGTCCCTTGTAGAAGTCAATGCAATCTTTCTGCTTAGATGAAAGAATTACATTAGCACTCAATAAATTCCTGTGAAAATTACAGCCGCCTGTAATTTAATGACTTAATATATTATATCAGCGGAAAGTTCTGACTATAGTTGCTAAATAAAAGTTGGAGTGGAGACGTTTCTCACGTAAGAGGTTGCATTTGCTCACTTGTCCTGTTGCTTCGACTTTGCTCAGTACGAGTGGGCCGTGTTACTTGCTCCCTCAGCTCCCGACCCAGGGCCTGGCTCGTAGGAGTGCTGACTTTATTTTGCCAAATTGAACTGCTTCCTTGGTAGCCCCTCTTCCCACATCTGTCCAGGCTGCCGTGGAGCAATTTTGTGGAGAAGGAGCCCTGGTCCTGGGTGTGAGAACACAGCTCCCATCCTTGGCCTGGGACCCTGCTCTGAGCAGCAGCCAAGCTTCAGGCGAGGGTGGGCTATGGCCCACTAGGAGACGGCCGCCCTGCAGGGTGCTGAGTTCCTGCTGGGACAGCCAGCATTGCCTGGCCCTGCCTGGCCCCAACGCAGGCAAGAAGCAAAGGACTAACTCTTCACTGTCTCACTGTCCAGATCACGCTGGGCTTTCTCAGCTCCTACTGTGGGACTTTTCCCTCTTTGGCAGTGGACCCTCCTGTGGGGTCAGAAACAGAATGACAGGCTGTTGTTGGGGCTGTAGAAGCTTGTCCAGTGATGGGGCTATCGGTGGAAAAAGGGAAAAGGCCGTAGGAACCAAGGCTTGAGCAAGTGTAGGATAGCCAAAACACGAGCCCAGAGTCTCTGCTCTGGGTTGCCTTGTGAGTGGCTTTGAATTCTTTGATCTCTGTTTTCTTTATCTGTAAAATGGGGGAAGGGAGTACGTGGTTGTCTAGTTCTGAGTCTATGCTTTGAATATATGTATATATATATATTGAAACTAATATATATATTTTAGTTTCAATCCCCCAAATAATAAATAATATATAAATACATTCTTTTTGTAACAGTTTTAGACATTATTGATAAAGCACCGCCTCCCCAGACATAACCCATATCTTTTAGAACTTTTTCCATACATTTGTATATGTGCACACACACACTGATATATAAAGCTATAAGTCTGTGATTTTTCAGCTGAACAAGAAATGTTTACCCTGGGATATTCCTGCTTCTAAGGACAGCAGCACTCTGCCCAGAATGATCAGGAAGTGGTCTGCAGCTCACTCTTCTGTTGAGAAGAGTAATTATTCACCCATTCAAATAAGACCCAGTTGTTGGTTTTAAGGGTCATTCATGAAAACCACAGCTCAGCCTTGGTCCTTGTGGGAACGTGAAACCCTACTAGCCACCATCACCTGCTTTCTTAAGCACACAAATGACCCTGAAAAAGGAGGGGCATTCTCAGGGAGAACAAGGCCTGTCCAGAAGAAGGTATTGGGTATTGGTGCCTCCAAGAAGCCTCTACTGGGCCTCGAGGAATGTGGATGAGAAATCCCCGCTCTGGGCACTTACACTGGGACAGGCGTCCTCCCCTTGCTGCCCAACCAGGATGTACAGCGTGTCATCCTTCTCCAGGTTGAAGAGGCCCAGCACAGACACACCATGGGACCGCATCATGGTGTTCTTCCCGCCTTTCCCGCCAGCGGCACCGTAGCCAGAGATGCTGCAAAGAGAGAGAAAAAGCACGTTGTCTCCTGCCACCAGCCAAGACTGAACCTTCCCTGCCAACCCAGCAGCTCCCAGTGGGCCAGGCACATCACCGTCATGGTGGGAGGCCAGCAGGGTGTTCCTCTTCCCGCTGTTGGGAGAGGGCGGTCAAGTTTAGAGAGACACAGGGAGTCGCCTCTGTCACAGAGCTAGGAAGGTGAGGACAGTGGGGAATGCTAGAGAGAAAGAGAGGGAAGGGGAGGAGGGGTGAGATGGGGGCGAGCAAGCGAGACAGTGTTAATGACTAATGTGCTAGGGTGACGGTTTCCCGAGCACCTGGGATTACCCCATTATGGCTTTCTCTCCTCATCCCAGGTTAAAGAACTCATGTGACCTCAGACAAGTAACTTCACTTTCCTGTTCCACATCTGTCCAGTGGGGATCACAAGAGAACTTGCCTCCCAGCCCACACATGTCATGACGAGTAAAGGAAGGAGACATGTAATCTTAGCCCGTGGTTGGCCTATAAGGAGCGCTCAGTAAGAATCATTATCATTAGTGATGACAGTAGCAGTCATGGGCGTGGTACAAAGTTTGAAAGTCTCCCCACAGGGTCTAGACACAAGGAGTTTCCTCCTGGAATGACTGAGGAGAGCAGTGTCTATGAGCACAGACTGTTTATTCCTGTCCCACAGCAACAAAGTGTGTGCCAACAACAAACAACCCATCGTGATGAAAATAAAAACAGAGCGTGGGGTGTGAGATCCCTTCTGCCGCCTCTTAGGTTGTTTCCATGAAGTCGAGCATGGATGGGGAAAAAAAGAACTCTCTTCTGAACCGTAGCAGAAGAGTGGTATATCTTGAAGACAGCGCACCAGCTAACAAATGCCTCCCCAGAGACCGCCGGGGGAGGTAACTAGGGAGGATTGCCAAGTTCCCATTCAGGTCCACAGTCCTCTGCGAAAAACTAAGAAGAGAAGCAAGGACATTGTGTCCCTGTGCACACAGCCTCTTCTCTGCCTACCGTTCTAGGAGTGCCCCACGTTCTGAGCAGGAGAGGGGCCCAGGGCTGTCTCCAGGGGCGAAGGTCAGGCTGTTTGCTAACGTGGTAGGTGAGGGACTGAGGTCTCTGTGGAATCTGCAGATGCAGAATTTGGGGCCCATGCTTGGGCACTGAAGGGAGCTCGTGGGGTGTCAGGAATGGCCTGAGGTTGTGTGCACCAGGGACAGCTCTGGGGCCTTGAAGGTCTCAAAAAGAAACTGGGAAGACAGTCTTCCTTATAAAGAGAAGTCCCATCGTAGAGTGGCCAAGTTGGGGAGACAAAGTGTAGGGCTCTGGGGTCCCTGATCAGGTCCCCCGTTTCCTGCCCATGTGCCTTCTGGGAGTCCCAAGCCCCTTCCCTAGTGAGAGAAGAATCATGCCTTCTTTTCCAAACCACATAGTAGTTCAGCAAAAGGAGAAGATGGGTCCAAGCCCTGAGCAAGCAGCAATCTCAGCACAAAGTAAAGGTCTCAGGTGCTCAGGGCTGCAGCAGGTGGTTGTGGGTTGTGGGGGGTGGTTGTCTACTCTGACAAGTAGAAAGAGGCAGGAGAAAGAGTCAGGGCTTGCGTGATACCTCTGACTGCAGCAGGTGGCAGGGCAGGAAGCCGGGGCCTGCCACCTGCTGGGTAGGGACCTAGGGGCTGATTGCCCAGCATCCTCCAGTGTGCCAGGCAAGATGTGTGTCACATACATACGGCATCCCCAATGGCCATAAACAGCAGGTGAATCTTATTGGACAGACGGGAAAACTGAGGCGCAGAGGGATTAAATAGCTCCTCTCAGGCCACATAGCTGGTCAGTGGTGGACTCTGGCCCAAACCCACACACTCCCCCTTGTGGAGGCTATTTCCCGTCCGACGTGCTTCTGGAACACAGCAAGGGTGGTCTGAGAAGCTGTGGGGTCTCCTGCTGCCTTTGGATCCTCAGCTAAGCATTCCCTTCCGATCTCCTAGAGATAGGCAAGGTGGAAGAGATAACTAAAAGGCCAAGAAAAGGAAGGCGAGAGGAAGTAGAATCATTTAGCTCAGAGAATGGAAGCCCAGTTAGGGCAGTGGGGTGGTGGCTTCCAGAGACTCTGCAGTCTGGGTACAGCAATGCAGATGGGTCCCAACTCTGTCCTGCTCACTGCTGCAGGTTTCTGGGGCTTGGTCAGGCTGCATGAAAGAGTCATTTCAACCTGAAGATGTGATTTGCTCAGCAAACTCCTGCCCGAGGTGAAATCCTGGTCCTGCCCACTCCTGCTGTGGCTGAGAGGTAAACTTCACTCTGCTCGGTCCTTTTGACCTCATTTGCATGGCCATTTGCATCAATCTGCATGCATTATGAATCATTCTGAACTCTTCCATGTGTTCAGATTTAGTCAAATTGTTGTATTTTAGAAATTATTTGTTCCTGCCCCGTTTTTCCCCCCCTAAGCCTTCTTTGCTGTTTCTCCTACCCGCCCTGCCAGTCACATCTGTGTCCTGACCTACTTGTTGGTGGTGGTTGAGAAGGAAAGTGGCCTGAGTTCTGAGTCCTAGACTGGTTCTCGTCCTTGCTCTGCTGGTTGTGTGACCCGAGGCAACTTGGTCACCTTCTCAGAGCATCAGCTTTCACTACTGAGGAAGAAAAGGACAACAAGGACCCCTGCCCTCCTGGGCATAAAAGTGGTTTGAAAAGCTTGCAAACTGATGTGAAGCACAAGATAGGCCTCTGGGCTGGGTCAGCTCGACAGAGTCCACAGTGGACAGAAGAGCCTGGAGCCAGGTGTCAGCAGGTGGCTTGTGTTCTCCTTGGTGGTGGCCTGTGCCCCACATTTCCAACCTGGAGAAAGGCTAGCTTAAAGTTGTGGGGACAGGCAGCTGCCTGCCTGGACTAATTGTGGGGGTCCCAGGATAGACCGGCTCCCTTGTCAGCCCCCACGATGAGAGCTTTGCTTCTTTTGAAGTTTTCAGCTGCTACTGTAAGGCTGATCTCCTTGAGGGGGGGATGTGCCACAATAGAAAAAGCAAGGGCTTGAGTGCAGACAGGCCTGGACCAAATCCCGAACTCTGCCCCTCAGAGGTAGGTAGGACCAGGGCGAGGCTGGTGAGGTGCCTCCTTCCCAGGGGCTGAGCCTGCACCCAGGTGGCCCCGAGATCTGGTGCCTCTTCCAGTCCTTTGCCCAAGGTGCTGGGCTTGCCTCTGCTTGGCCACTAGCTGTGTGACCTCGGGTAGGTTACTTATCCTCTCTGAGCCCAGTTTCCTCATCTATAAAAAGGAGAACAAAACACCTACCTTGAAAGGTTGTCTGAGAATTAAATGAGATAATTCTTATCACGGACCTAATTCGGTGCCAGAGCGTAGCTGGTGAGTGACAAACGGTAGCTGATGGCGGGGTGCACCCCTGCGGGTGAGCCTGTCCTCTTCTTTCCCAGGGGTGACTTCTGGGAGTCAGGAGGAGGCAAGCAAATGAGAATAAGGACCAGATAGGTAGACAAGAGGGTAGCCAAGGGGACCAGCTTTGGCCAGCACCCACCTCTGCACAGATCCACCCTGGATCCTGTGAATCACATCACACAGACTCGTGTCAATAATAACCTCAGACTCAGTCTCTGAAGCTTTCCCTGGATCCCTTGTCAACAATTTATTTTTGATAGTTGACAAACGACGAGAAATTAATATACCTGCCACTCAAGTGGGGAAAATGACTCACAGTGATCCAATTTACTGGAAATTACAAGATACTGCTCTCGACAAGTTGATGCTGTAATTTTTTTGTTTTTCCTCATCTAAATCCATGTCCCCTGGTCAGAATGGATGTTTATTGAGTTTGTGTTTTGTATTATTGACTGTGAGCTATTGTTACCTGGTATAATTGAGTGGAGAACTTTTTCTAAATAAAGAATTAGCAGCAAATCAAGTGGCCACCTGCTGGAACCTGAAATGAGCGCCCAGCTGGTGTACAGCACATTGGCTGTGTCCACAGCCACCTGGGAGGGGACACTGCAGGGGAGTGGACCCTACTTGGAGAAGCAGAAGCTCCTCATTTCTCTCCTGTGTTGCCCCCCCGAGAGCAGGAGAACTGTGCTCTGCTCTGGGCTCTGCCTAACTCCCAGTGGGACCCTGGGCAAGTCCCTTCCTGTCTCTACTGGTTCTGTTTCCTCATCTGTGAATTCAGGATGGCAAGGACAACCCTGACCATCCGACAGGGTCATTGTGAGAACACGTGAGATGCATTAGTGTGGACAGGGCTTGGTCAGTAGGAAATTTCTGATCTGGCGTATAATGGTATTATAAGCCAGAGGGCTGACACCCCTGGGGTCAGTGATGAAGGGCCTAATTACTTAGGCACGTGCCCCTTGGTGGGGTAGTCTCAGGTTTCATTCCTGTTGCACCAGTGAGCAGCTTCACTGTCCACTTCTTCCCTCTGCACCTTCCTGACCTGGGCAGCACCTCTGAGCTGGAAGGGACCTCAGGTACCTCTCTACACACCCTCCCTCTGCAGATAGAGCCTCTGGAGAGAAGGGAAGATAACTTTTAAGGTCACAGCAGGCACCACCATGACTTTGTATTGGTGGCAAAAGTTGGATCCACACTTGGTTCTTTCTTCAGCCCATCCATCTTTGCCTGGTGTCTCCACCTCTGACTTTCCCTGCTCTGTGCCCTTCACAGCAAGCGCTGTCTGCATGGTTGCTTTGGCAATTAATCATGCCTCTGACGTCTCTCCCAGTATTGACTGAACTTGATTGGCATTGTGCACTGTATTGAATTTATCTGCCTTGTGATCTTTCCAGAGACTGTGAGGCTGCAGAGTCTCAGTCCCCTCTACCAGTCCTGCAGCATCTACTCAGTGTCTGCCACAGACTAGGGCTCTCTGATTCAGCGCTCGGCACACAGTTGGGCCCCATGGCTCAGTGCCTGGCACGGAGTAGGGCTCTCTGATTCAGCACTCGGCACACAGTCGGGCCCCATGGCTCAGTGCCTGGCACGGAGTAGGGCTCTCTGATTCAGCGCTCAGCACACAGCAGGGCCCCAGGGTTCAGTGCCCGGCATACAGTAGGGGCGCTGTGGCTGTTTGTGGGTTGAGTTGAATGATGGTGTCACCCGGCTTCACATGCTGGTCCCTGGGGCCAGGTGGGGAAATGAGTGTCTTTGATGCAGACCATCAGGAACAGCTGTGGCCCAGGTCAGCTGGTTCCAGTGGGGATCCAGGGCCTTTTGTATATTATGTCTGAAGAGCAAGCGAGCCATGGGAGAACTACCACCAGGAGCTGTGGGCCATGTTTGTCAAATGTTTTCATACATGGTCTCGGTGTGGCGGAGCAGGTGTGGGGAGGCTGCGGGCTGGGAAGGAGGTTTAGCCCCAGAGAGGTGCAGGGAGAGAGAGGGATGAAGAGGTGAGGTGACACGGTCCATTCGAGAAGCCTGTCACAGGTACTCTCGCTAAGGCCTCCCCCAGTGCTTGGGGCTGGGCTCTGTCCCTGTCTGCCTCTGTTTTATAACTCTGAGGATGTCTCTCATCCCCTCCATTCCTGAGGGGATGTCCCATCCCTCAGCATGACTCTCACAATCTGTGCTCTTCTCTTGGCATGACAGTGGCTTCGCACCTTCCCTCCACTCCAGCCACCCCACTCTCATTATGGTCACTCAGAGCACAGCCCCCAAAGCCCCTTGTCAGGTTCCTGTCACCTCACCTTTCCTTTTCAGCCAGGTGCTATAGAAGAGCCACTGCATCTCACTGCCTGGCTGCCTCAGCCCCCAGCCGGGGTGCTAAGGTTGTCACAGGTCACACTGGCCCCACCTCCCACCTACCTCCTGCCAGCCCCTCCCTTCCCCTCCGTCCATCTTCCTCCTGCCCTGGGTGAGCCCTTTCCACTCTGGCCTGGGTGACGGGATAGCCTGCCTCTCTCCCACTCTCACGCTGTCAGCAGAGTGAGCTGGAGACATTTGGGGTGATGCTCCAGTTCCCAGCCCTCGGCCCCCACAGGCTGGCCGGGACTTGAGCAGCACCGACTTCCTGTGCCTACAGCAGGCACTGCATGGCTGCTCCCTCCTCCATGCAGGCCCTCTTGGCTTCTCTGTAGATGACTCTTGTCACCTTCAGACTGAGCCCAGGTGCCTGTCTCCTGGTGGATGTGGCTCATGACTCAGGCTGGTGCAGGGCCCTTCTGGCAGCAGCACCTGCGTCAGCCTCCACATCAGCCTCCATGCCACAGCCTCCACTGGCTGCAGCCCCCCTGGGGCAGGAGTCGGGTACTAATCTCCTTATACCCTTGGTGTCAGGCACAGCATCCTAAGAGGTGCTTAACATGTTTCCTTGAGATTTGCAAAGCGGGAGGGCACAAGTCCAGACACCAAGACACACGGATTCAGACATAGTGACTGTGTCATCCCACACTGTTTTGACAGACGGAAGTGGCAAATCAAGGACAGGGCAAGCTGGGGATGGAGGGAGAGATGAGGTCAGAGCGGACCAGAGCCCCAAACCAGCCACTGTCTTCTCCTTCCTGGCAGTAGGGGAAGGAGGGCAGGGTGGGAGATGGCCCAGGACGAACGGCCAGTTCAGAGTGGGGGTGCTTTCAACTTTACACGTCCTCGAGGAGGCCCAGGCAATGATGGTCCCACCTTGGCTTAAAGTAGGTGCCCCAATAGTGTTATTCCCCTCTTCCTTTCACCTCCCTGACCAGCAGGCAGAGAGGTCAGTAGGAGCGTCTGAGACCCAGGGCTCAGGCAGCGGCCATATGCGCTGGCAGGCAGGCGCATGGCCTCAGGCAGGTGCTCCACCTTCTGTTTCCAAACACCTTTTTTCATGTCTTCCATCATGTCCCCTGTTTTTCTCACCAGATAAACTATACTTAATAAGTAATAATAATTAGTATGGAGAAAAAGTCTCCCAGAAAAAGGAAGACTTGGTTTTGATTCTTCCATTCTGATATGTCCTATCTTGGGCCAAATCAAAATGTCCCTTCTACTAATTTGGACATTTCAAAAATGTCCTGCTTCAATAGAAAAATGGTTCCTTCTGCATACTTCTAATGAGGAACTTGCTGGGCAGTGCTGGGGCCACGAGCTAGTCTCAATATTTCAAAGAGATCAGTGGAAACAGCTCTCTGATTTGGGCTGGGAGTCTATCAATGCGATGTGGCAATACTGTGGTGTTTCACGCAGATCGGAAACTTGACTAGACTTAGATAGGGTTGTGATTAATAATAAATGGGAAAATGAATGAATTATTATTTAATAAGTGTAGTTCTTCTGGCAGGCCCAGTCTTTAAAAACAGAAAAAAAGTCCTTGGAGAAAGAAAAGTCATCTGCCTGCGGGACAGATCTGTTCTTGGAAATCCTGCCTGGCTGCTGCCCGCAGCCTGATGGTGCCATTGCTGCAGCTGATTCTCTGCCCACGGGCCAGGGAGCACCTGCCACTTGCAGACATCATGCTGGGCACTTGCATGCTAACTCACAACCAGCTGAGTTGGTGTTGACAACTCCTTGCCTCTCACTGATGGGGAAAGAGAGTCTCGAGTGATTATTAGGAACCACCTGTGTGAATTGGCTGGTAGGTCTGATCCAAGAGGAACCTCCTCCTCCCAGCGAAGCATCTCCTGTTTGTCCCCCTCTGTGGCCAGACTGGCTTTGCAGTTTCCATGGGCAGGAGCAGGACCATGGGCTCTACTGGGGGCTTACCATGGGGGTCCCTGCACACCTCACAGCTCCTCTGCTTCCTTCTTGGTTTTTGTATGTGGGATGGGCTCAGCAGGAAGCAGAGGTCTGGCTTGCTCTGTGTAGAGAGCCCAGAGGTGGCTGGATATTGAAGGGACACTTCCTGGTGGTGTACAGGCCCTGGGGCCACTAATTTGATTACAGCCAAACCTTGTTAGAGCTTTCCTGCCTCCAGTGCTGTTTAAAAAGCACTTAGGACTCTCCTCAACACATCTACCCCAAGAGCCCAGGGATGAGGCTACCACAGGATACATTAAACTCACCAGGGGAAACAGGCAACCTGAGAAGCCCTTTCCTTCCCGGGAGCTGAGGATGTGACGGATGTCGGGGGCTGTGGAGCTCAATTCCTACCCACGTCCAGCCTTGGGGGCATTTGCAGCATCAGTACTGCCAGGGCTCCGGTGTGGGCACCTGCACCGGGGCAGCCCTCAGCAGCCTCGAGTTGGTGGCTGCTTCTGCCTGGTGTGACCATGGGGAGGCTCGTGACTCTCTGAGTCCCAGGGTCCTCATTTGTAAAATGAGGCCTTGCCTGGTCATGGATAGAGCTCTTGTGAGGGTCTGATCAAAGGCAGTTGTTCCAAAAGACTAATGTCGACATTACTTGTGAACTTGTTAGAAATGACAGTTCCTGGACTACACTTGAGCCGCACAGAATCAGACACTTCTGATCAGGCGATCCTGAGTGGGGTCTTGCCCTCTGGGTTTTAACCAGTCCTTCAGTCTGCCCCCTTAGCTTCACTTAGTGCCATGGCCTTGAAGTGGCCAAGTGGAGTCAGGCCTGCCCCCAGCCTGGCCTTGCTCCAGTGGATATTGGGGGGTTGGGGATGAATGTTCCAGAACAACTCGCTCTTCTTTCCAACAGGGAAACGAGGCTCAAAAAAAGACCATAAGCCTTCCTGTGTGTCATACTTCTGTTTCCCAAACATTTTATATGTTCTGTCTCATTGGAAGAGCATCAAGTAACATTCAAAGTACAGTGCATCATAATTATCATTATTAATAATTGTTCTGGGGCTACTTCATGCATGCATAGCATCTCCATGAACACCCTATGAACTAGAGAACAAGAGATACACATTCCTTGGTTGCTGTATTTTACTATCCCAAATCTCCCCATCTCTAGCCCTTGTACCCCACCATGGGCTGAAGTCTATGGCCTTTAATCCTGGGGTACCCGCAGGCATGCACCCACAGGCAGGGCTCCAGTCCTCTTCAGGAGGGTGGGGTGTGCCCCCCGGCCTCCCCCTCCTCCATACGCACCTGTAGGTGTCGGTGGCTGGCACTTTCCAGATCTGGATGCCCTTCAGTGGGCCCTCGCTCCCCACCACCACACTCAGGTTGGAGTTCTGATAGGCGTTGTTGCACTGGGCCTGGGTGGGGCCATAGGGCCCACTGGCACCGCACGTGGTGAACAGCCAGTGAACTGTGGCACAGAGGAGATGCAGTCACTCATTCAGCCGGTCCCTCCCTCCTCCAGAAGCCTCCTGGGGCTGCCTCTGGGATGTCTGCCCCATGGCCCCAAACCTACGTTTCAAGATGGCAATGAGGTCAGGGCTAGAAATGCCAGTCAGTCATTCAAACTGCAAGCTTCTGTTGAAAGCCTACTAGATCCTAGACCCTGGGTCAGATACTAGGGTAGAGACAAAGCTGAGGCAGATAGGGCCCCAGCCTTACAAGAGACCAAAAGAGAAGCAGCCAAACACAATACAGGGCATTAGGAGAGTTCCAAGGAGAGGGAGAGGGCCCCTTCCAGTTGGGACAGGCTTGGGGAGTCTCTTACTGCGTCTAGCATAGTGCTGGGCAAACAATAAGTGCTCAGTCAGTGCTATTGGGACTGCATCTAACGTACTCTCCTTTGGCATCTGCATCTGGGAACCTCTTAGCTCAGAGAAGACAGAAGGAGTGAATTGGATGCAGAGTCAGCCCTATGACCCCACCTGGTCCAGGGCCCAAGACACATTCCTCTCCTTTCCCTAGTCTCTCACCTACTTCCTGGGGCTCTGTGTCCTCACCCAGTGTTCTTAGGTGACCTTCTGGGGGTCTGAGTCACGGGAGCGCTCAGCACAGACCCTTCCCCACCCCTTCCTGTCTGTGAACCATTTCCTTCCAATTTTTCTCTCTTTGAGCCAGGCCAGACCTTAGGGAGTTCTCAGATCTCACACTGGCCAGAATTCTAACATTTTTACAACCTGTTAAAACTTTAAAGGACGTGTTCTTGATAAATGAATTTTACTTAAAATACGCAAATCTCATAAGACTGCAGAAATTCTTTTTCTTTAAAGAGAGACTGAGTTGAATTCTATAGAAGATGATGGAAAAATTAATTTGGTTGTACATAGTTTTTGTTCACTAAAACATTAAAGTGAAAAAAATTTTAAAGACTTTGAACTAATTCAGTGATGTAAATGTGAAAGTTTAGTTTGAGTTGCCAAGATAAACAGTAGCTGGAGATTACACTGGGCAGGCTGGACAACCTGCCCACTGGGCCAGTTGTGGTGGGTTTTGGTCACACTGCCCTGCCCTGAGGTTGGGAGACGGAAGTACCAGTTGGGGCTTTACTACATGATCTGCTCAATGCTGAGTGCTTAGCACTTTTCTGGGGCTTCTTTTTATTTTTTTTCCAAATAAAGATGTTGATTTCTATTTGGTTTCTGATGGGTCATTTCAAGGACTGGAAGGTAATAACAATGGCCTATTGTTGGTCTTCTGATGTGTTTGTATTATTAAGGGTGTGGACACGTTCACGCAAAGGACTCTGAAGAAGGCATTTTTAAGCAGAGCTTGGTTGGTGTCTTGGCTTTTACTTCCTCCAGTGCCCAAAATATACAGGGTGGCCATAGAGTTCGTGTGTAATTTAGCTACACTATTTAAGTTGCACATGAACTTTATGGGCCCCCTGTATATGTGGACTGTGCCCGAGGGGTGATGTTGAAAGAACATGGGCTTTGGTTTTAAGTATTTCAAATTGTGTATAAAACCAGCACACTATACCCCATAAATGCATTATTGTACACAGCTATGATTTAATAATAAAAAAATAAAAAAAAAGAAGATACTAAAATTACCAACAGACATAAAAAAATAAAATAAAATTTCTAAAAAAAAAAACGAAAATATGGGCTTTGGAGTCAGCAAAAACAGCTGGGTTTGGGGGCAGCCTCATCTCTGATCCACTGGGGCACTTTGATCTAGTTTCTCTGCCTGTGAGAGAGGCTGGGCTGGCACGTTAAAGGAAGCAAGGCAGTGTGAAAGTTCAGTGTAAAGCCCTCGACTCTAAAGGTTAGGGTGCATCTGAGACTCCTGTCTGTAGTCAAGGCTGGTGCTCACCCAGACAGCAGGGTGACAGCTGGGCATGTGGCGGGGGTAAGAGTGGGGGTGGGATTTTGATTTCTGTGACTGTGGATTCTGCATCAGCAGCACCTGGGAATTTAAACTCAGTGGGTTGGAGATGAGGATGTGGGCAGCAGGAAAAGCTCAGGAAGGGAGTTGGAAAGCCTAGTCCTCTCCAGCCTGTTCTGCAGACCCAATCTGTGCCTATAGCAAGAGCCTGGGGGTGGGGCGGCCTCATCAATTGGAGGCAGAAGCATGGTGGATGGTTTAGTCAGCTCAACAATGGAAATGAAAGAATCCCTCTCTGTCCATATATATGTATGTACATAATTTATGTGGATATATATTTTTTCCTTAAGAGCAGTGGTTCTCAACCTGTGGATTGTGACCCCTTTGTAACAATGAAAATACATCCTGCATATCAGATATTTACATTATATTTACGATTCATAACAGTAGCAAAATTACAGTTATGAAGTAGCAATGAAAATAATTTTATGGTTGGGGGTCACCACACATGAGGAATTGTATTAAGGGTCACGGCATTAGGAGGCATTAGGAAGGTTGAGAACCACTGCTCAAGAGTGTGCTGGGGAAGAGAGCTGAAGACATGGGCTTGGCACCCTACTGGGGGCCTCCCCTTCAGTGGAGCCCAATTCTAACTTCAGCCTAGGTTAACATTGTCCTGAAGGTTCTGAAATGTTCCCAAGATGTTGGGCTATCACCATTATTAACCTAAAAATTGAGACCAGTTAACATTTTTTTTCCATATCCGTGCTTTCTTTTCTCTTATCCTTCCTTGTCACAGTTGTGCTTTAACTACACTGTTTGGGCAGATGGTCGTTATGACGACCCTCTCTCCTGTTTAACCCTTCCTAAGTCATAAGTCTGTACGTATTTATGTTTCTTGTTCATATCAGTCCTATCTTGACATCTCTCTCATCACTTTTGTTGTCTAGCACTTGTTTTAAGGTAAATTACTTAAAACAATGAAAGAGCTCATAAGAGAAGAATTCCTTGAATTCATGGATGCCAATAATATATTTTTCCTTAGAATATGGTAAATAATCTACTCCATTTTCTTCTGATATAAAGTGTTGCTGTCAAAACGGACATTAATATTCTAATATTCCTTCTTAATAAATCACTTGCTGCTTTGGTTAGGTGCTCAAAGTATTTTTTTCTTTTTCTTTGAAGTCCAGCAATTTTACCAGAATTAGCTTTGCACTGCTTCGTTCTGAGTCAGCATCCTTAGCTATTCAGTGTATTTAAAGAGTAGTTTCTATAAGGATATTTCCCTTGAGTTGCAGCTTGAGCGTTTTGCTTGGTTCCCATTCTTCGGTTTTCGTCTTCAGATACTCCTATTATTATTCTTCAGATACTCCTATTATTTCATCTTCAGCTCTCCCTTGCCTCTCTTTGATGTAGGTCATCTTTTTGATTTTTAAAAATGTTCTCTTTTTGGGCAGCACCTGTGGCTCAAAGGAGTAGGGTGCCGGCTACATATACTGGAGGTGCTGGGTTCAAACCCAGCCCTGGCCAAAAAAAAAAAAAAACACACACACACACACACACAAATTCCTCTTTTCACCTCTATTCTTGCAAGGTATTAACTGTTGTGTTTATTAACTCTTTGTTTCTTTTAGTCTAATCTTCCTTTCTGAAAATATTTTTTCTTTTATTTTAAATTCTTTTCTGAGTTCTACCACTGAACTTTTGAGCTCTGCTTATACTGGCTTACATTATTACATCACGTACATTGTGGTCTCTGCTCATTTGGAAACAGAAGGTAACAATTACGACCTGTCCTGTAGGCTCATCTTCAGGCATGCTTTCATTCTTTTCAGGGGCGTTATTCTGCCCTTCGTGCCCTTTATTTTAATTGTAATTTTGTATGGGGTTTGAACTTGACACTCTTCTATTACGCATTTCTATAAGAAATTAGTTTTCCTGAATTTTTAGGGTGCGGGAGTTTTTAAACTTCACAGGGGTCCCTCAACTTTTTTCTTTTCCCTGTAGTGTTAAAAAATATTGCAGTTTGCTTTCTGAGGTTTCTGGCTCTATTTCTTTCTTTTTAGCTGGACATTCATTCATTCATCCACTCATTTATAGACTCTATTACCCCTTCCCTACTCAGCACTGATTTCACTGCCACAAGTTTCTTCTCAGTGGGGACCCTTTCCGGAAAGAAGCCTTGGTGGGCGTGTTGGTCCACCCTTCAGAGATGGCCAAGGGCCGCAGGCACTCACACACTGCTGGGTGGGCAGAGCCTCTTCGGGTTTCAGCAGTGTTCTCAGATTGGCTTTCTATAATTTCCAGGGTGCTCTGTTGGCTACTTTGGAGTTCTGTTCTCAGGCTCGTAAGGCAGCCTGTCCTTTCTCTGTGCAGGTGTTGAGACTACACAGGTCTCCTGGCTGCTGACCCTCTGTCTTCACTCGCTCATGTTGGGATGTGAAGGGAAGGCCTTATCGTCACATTTTGTTGTAAATGTTGTCCATGGGTTTTCAGTTTTGACATATGGCTTTTTTGTTTCTTATGCAGGGATTCAGCAATGACTAAAAAAAAAAATCTATGCTGTTACTACAATCACTGCCATCTTCCCAGAATCCTTGAAAAAAATTGTAATGTAGGAATAATTGGAGCTCATTTGCTATGGTTAGCTCCTTTTTACCGTCTGGTCAGAGCCCTCACCTACATTCTTATTCTCGTAACTGCAGGGTTTTCAGGTTATACCTCAGGGACCTTTCCCATGACCATGGCCAAGAACCTGCCATTACATCATGTCCTGCCTGTTTTTGATATAGCTCTCTAAGTATAATTTAACCTTTTCCTGATAGTGCTTCCCAGACTTAGTGAGTTGTTTGGGGCTACTTGACCCTTCATGAAATGGCCCCAGGTATGCATATTTCACTCTGGCTCCCTTCTCTCTCTGCCGTGTCTCTCTCTATGCTTAGGACTGCAGCTCGACCTCTACGCCTGGCCTTAGTTTGTGTCCAGTGCCAGGTGAGAGGTTTGAGTGGCCCTGCCCCTCTCTCTGTCAGGCTGAAGGGCAGTCAGCTGAAGGGAGCCTTAATGACACCGTTTTGGAATATATTTATATTTTGGGTGGTTCTGTTTGGTGGATGGTGGGAGGTGCTGGAAATCTAACCACAGACCAAAGGATGTTACTATATTCTGAATGAACAGTGTTGGGAATAGTTAGGCCTTCCGTTAACATGTATTTAATTAGTACATCTATGTAGCACCTTCACCCTCCCCTAAGCTTAGCTGCTTATAATTTTCATAGGGAAGGAGGAAAAATTGTTACTTTTACATCATAAGATATGTGATCACGCAGAAAAGTTAATCAACTAGTCAGTGATTACGGAGTAAGCCTGAGGCTAAGTGAGGAGGGGCACAGGGCCTGGGCTCTTTCTATAAGATAAACTTTTCAGTTGCCGAATTTTCCATGTTGTTCTTCTACTTTGTTTCTCGGACTGAATTAATTTGCATGCATGTGTATGCGTGTACACACGATCGGCCATGCGCATACAGGCACCACATGCTTGCACACACACCTGTGCATGCGTCTCTGTGTGCACACACACACACACACACATGCACAGACAGGTTTTCATTCAGGCCAAGCTTCTGGTTATTTCTCTCTGATGATGAGAAGTAATGACGACAGTTATAACATCGCCCCTGCCTTTTACCCAATGCGTTCACACACGTGATCTCCTTTATACTTTTTCATCTTTGTTCCCTTTGCTGCACACACAGTTCCTCTAGGCAGGCGACTAATGATGCTGGAGTGTTCCAGGAACAAAGACCAGAGGCCCGTGTCCCTTCCTACAGGGAGGTTTCTCGGTGAGGAACCTCCGAGTGAGCTAGCTCCCATCCATGGGGCAGCAAGGGAGGACCGCTGAGATAAAAGCTGCTTTCAGGACTGAATTACCCTAAACAGTTCTGACATCCAGAAATCTGCAGGAGGTTTTAATGGCTCCTGCGATGGCTGCTGTGCTGAGTCCTCTGCCACCCCCTGTTCCCCAAGGGAAAGTCAGCAACACGTGGGAGAAGAGAAAGGTCACAGGGCAAACACTATCCTGAAAGCAGAGCTGTAAAAATTAAGTTAAGGGAGGCCTTGGGGCTAATTTGGTTATTTCCAAGTTGGTTTCAGGCCAGAGTTATGCTAATAAAGTATTTGATATTGAGACGGGTGCTGTGGACTCTCACTCATCTGTGGGCTACATTTAATGAACTTAGGTTTGAGGCTCAAGTTGGGAGAGGTGGTGTTTCAAATGCAAGATCTGCCATGCTCAGGTCTGAAGAGTCCTGGGCTTCTGCCCTGTCTGCTGTTGTCTGCAGACCTGGAGAAGATTTGATCTAGTATGTCAACATAGGAGTTATGTTATTAGGATTCACTACCTCTGGTTAGAAGGTCCACTGGCCTCTAAGAGAGAGGAAAAAGGTGGGAAGCCATAGCCCCTCGGTGCTTTATTCTCAGTGATCCTGGCTTAGTGTTTGTTCTAACTCATGATGAGCTACAACAACACAATAATCCTTACAAGACCCTCGAGATTGTAATAGCTCTGACAGATGGGCAGGCGGAGGTGCAGGTTGCCCAACAGGCCAGGGATTTGGAGCTTGAAGGAGGTTCCAAATGCTGAGTCTGGATCTCAGACCCTCCAGAATGAATTGGGGAACTGAGATTCATGAGAGGGTGGACAATCTAATGTCAAGGGCAGAAGGGAAAGCAGTAGGAACCATTAGGATTAAATGGTGGATCAAGAAGAGAAAGCAAAGCATGGAAGACTAGGGGGCTAGAGAAAAGAGAACGGATGTTCTCTTACTCTTGCCTGCAATGCAGTCATGGCAGCTGGAGACACAGCAGCCATTTTGTAACCTGAGAGAAAAAGGCCAACAAGAGTTCAGAGCTCTTGACATTATTAGGCATGGAACTAAGGGAAGTACTCACTGTTAGGGCCACTGAGTTAACATCAGCAGTCATCTGTGAAATAACTTTTGTTATGTGACTGGACTGCTCACAGGCCTACTTCAACCTGGGACCTACTTCCACTTGAATGGAGACTCCTATAATTGAACTCTCCCACCTACCTGCAATGAAAATATTATTGACCAGAGAATCCTGTTGCTCTCCCTGAAATAGCAAATGACACCTTGGAGGGGGCCAGGTTTCCAACACTTCCTCAGACCCTGCACATGGCCGGCCTTCAGCCTGCTGTCTTTGGTGGAGAGCCAGGTACCTGAGTCATGCCCTCGGCTCATTCTGCTCTGCCAAACTGTGCTCCCCTTTCTCCACCCACTCTGCTGCGTCTCAGCACACTCATGGTCAAGGCCTTTAGAGCTTATGAGTGCTGTGGTTGTGTTGTGGAGGGCCTTGAAGGCTTCCCAGGTCATAGCAGCCTAGAGTACAAAGTAGGATCCATAGATTAGTACCCAGTGTGTTTTCCTGGTTGTGCTCTGAGGCTCACCTACGGGAACTTGAACTTTCCTCCCCTGATACCCTATCTGCCACTGTCTCTCCAGCTCCCTAATTGGCTTCCTATTTGTCATAGCACATCACTCTGAAACTAAGCTGTCTGTGCAATGGTTTGTTTTCTGCTCCCCTACGAGGTGCCAGCTCTGTGAGAGCAGGGCTTCCTCTGCTTCAATCGCTGCTGTATGTCCAGGCCCTAAAACAAAGTTCCAAAGCTTGTTGAGATCACGAAAATAATTGAGGCTCCAGAATCTTCTGGTCACATAGAAGGAGGAATGTAGTTAAGAAGCCTTTTGTTAAATGAAGACAAATCTGTGCTTAAATGAGATTTCCATTATAGTTTTAGGAGACAGAGAATAGAGGGTGTCCCAAAGGGCACCGTACATAGGGAAAATGGAAAATTGTAGCTAAATTACCTTTATTTACAAAATATTCATTACAAAATTTTACAAAGGGGTGGCCAACATGTAAAGAGTGTTTTGTAAATAAAGGTGCATTTGCTTACAATTTCCCATTTTCCCTATGTATGGCAACTTTAGGGGCTTCTTTTGGGACACTCTGTAAAGAGAAAAGACTAGGCCAGGTACCAGCCACCAAACCACTGGAGTGGCTGTGGGGAGGGGGAGTCATGCATGCGAGGGAACATATGTGGCACTTTGGGCCCTCAGGAGCTCCTGCTTTGCTGTGAGTGCTCTACGCCAGTGAACTGGGGTCCTGTGGCTACAAACGCTGCTTTTTTTTTTTTTTTTTTAGCTGGCCGGGGCCAGGTTGGAACCCCCCACCTTCGGTATATGGGGCCGGCGCCCTATCCACTGAGCCACAGGCACCGCCCATGCGGCTACAAATGCATGTTTGCCAAAAGGGCTTTTGTCTTTTACCTGGTATTGGAAGACATAGGCCCCTGGGGGCTGGTGCACACACTTACCTCCTCACTTGAGCACACAACAGCTCACACTCACACTTGGACACTCATACACATGGGTGAATGGTGGGAGTCTTGTGTTCTACTCCTTAGCAGTGTGGATATTCTACTAACCCTGTGGCTTATTGGATCCTAGAGGGTCACTAAACTGAGGGCCTCAGTTCCTAACTGGCTAGAGGTCAGTTCCTCTACACCATGGCAGCTGGCTTTTTTCAAAGCCAGCAAGGAAAGAAAGAAAGAAAGAGAGAGAGTGAAAGAGACTGTCTTCTAGAAAGACAGAAGTTACAATCTTATGACTGATGTGTGTGATCAACTTGTAGACTGAATGAGCTAGTAAGTAGGACCAACATCAGGAAGTCAGCTGAGGGGAAAGAAATAGTCTTCTTTCCCAGGGAGCTATTCTGAGGCCCAGGGAGATTTCCTGATTCCAAGTTAGGCTGCTGGAGAACTCAAAGCTCACCCCTATTTTCCTCACTTGTTAATATTAATAGTTACTTACTAAAAAATAACAATTAGATGAATAAAATTTTCTCTCCCCTCATGATGAAGTCACTGTCAATGTGCACTATAAAAACAAATCAGGTATCCCCAATTCTATCACTTGGGATAAGTTTGAAAAAATTTTCTTTCAGAAGGTTCTGGAGCCTCAATTATTTTCGTGATCTCAACAAGCTTTGAAACATGGATTTTTAGAAGGCCAGAAACTGGAATTTGCTTGGAACTTTTGCAAAACTTTTGAGGAACATATACTCAGATGCATATTTATGTGTGAAGCTCATAGGGTTTTGTGTGTACACAAAAGAGTGCACAGCTCATCAGAGGAAGTGAGCTGTAAATGCATCTAGTGTATGTAGAAGGCAACTTACAAGCAGTGAGTGAATGGCCCAACCTTTTTGATTATATATTTGACTATGTTACTTATAACATCACAACGACCTTTTATGTTAGTACATTGTTTTTCTATCTTTCAAAGCCTCGTAGGAATGACCTCATTTGTTCACCCTGGTAGCCAGCTGTGAGAAGGCTCCTACTTCATGGATGAGGACACTGGGGCCCAGAATATGTGCATCTCCTGAAGTCATGCAGTTAGACTTGGTCTCTAGCATTCTTTGCCAATCCACTTATCATCTTGCTATTCATGTTTCTGTGGAATACTGATAGGCTTGAGATCAACTCTAGGAATTCTGCCCATCAGAATCCTGCTGGTGGTGGGGTGATCTCTGGCAGGCAGAGGCCACTGCAGGTGGGCTCTAGGACCGCCCAGTGATCTCTACCTCCTGACAATCACACCTTGTGCAATGCTCTCTGAGTGTAGGCAGAGATTGTGAGCTGCTTCTAACCAACCGGATATAGCACAGAGGATGGGATGTCTTTTTCATCTTTGTGTTACAAGATTGCAATTTCTGTCTTTCTAAAAGATAGTCTCTCTACTTCTCTTTCTTTCTCTCTTTCCTCACTGGCTTTGCAAAAAGCAAGCTGCCAGTTAGGAACTGAGGCCCTCAGTTTAGTGACCCTTTAGGAACTGCCAACAACCATGTGAGCTTGGCAGTGAACCCTTCCCCAACTGAGCTTTCAGATGAGACCCCAGCCCTGACTGATACCCGGCCTGCAATTGCCTGAGTGACCAGGAGGTGGAGGATTCAGCTGAGCTTTGCCAGGTTTTCTGACCTTGCAGAAGCAGATAGAACAATGTGTGTTATTTTAAGTTACTCTGTTTATGGTCATTTGTTACGAAGCAATAAATAACTATCCAGCCACCCCAAAGCCTCTGCTCTGCTACTAGAACTTTCTTTGACCTCATTATCTTTTGTATAAGTGTCCAGCAGTGAGGGCAGTGAGCAGCTGGGCTGAGTTTGGCCCTGTGCCCTCTCTCCTCCCTGACTCAGTGATAGCCAAGGCAGTTCCACCTCTTATTTCTTTTCCTCTTTGTGGGGAAAAGGCAAGCAGGAAAGACCCACTTCGTGATCAAGAGTCAGTATTTTAACCTTTTAAACTTTTTCATCCTAGATCCTCTGTCCAGCTCTGGGTCTGGATGAATTAAAAAAGACAAAACAAAACATTTCTTTGTCCGAGACCACTGAAGCTTTGCTGCAACAAGCAGAGAGGTGAATAGGCTCTGAGAAGACGCAAGATTGTTTTACAGGCAGAAGCAGCAAGTCTGGGAGAAAATGATAAAAATGTGGTCTTCCCAAACCTCAAGTGCTTAATGTACTTGCACTGATGGAGGGGCTTTTGTGTTCTTCTAGTCTCCGAGCTAAATGATCTTAATCAAGGCACGTTGACCCCAGAGTTTCTGGATCATTTATCGTCTCCCACTTACGTAACCTTTCCCTGAAACAAATGGGAGAAAACGACATATTTTCCCAGGCTGGCCCTGAGAGAGAAAGGCAGTGGTTCCTGTCTGCTGCTCAGAAGAGTGACGGCATCTACTTCACGCTCCGTGTTTGCTGTAATTCCAGCCACTGCCCACTATTAGACTGGAGGTTCATGAGGCATTTCTGAGTCCACCAGCCCAGGCTGGTGCTGTGCTGTTTCTCCAGGGAGGCCTAGGGCTCGGGAATTCTGCCGTAACATCATTGATACCTTGTTATCTCACGGAATGCTGCATTTCTTTTCAAAAAATGATGGACAATTCAGAATAATTTGCAAAGCACCATCTAGGGCAGGATGAAACGAGAACACCTGGCCTGATTCTAGATGTGCCAGAGTTGGAAGTCTCCCTCGTGCTGGGGTAACGGTGGCCTCGTACTGAGCTCATGTGGACCAAGCCCTGGGGGATGTGTTTGTCAAGAGCAGCAGTTTGGCTGGTTCACAGCTGCAGGCCCCAAGGCACCCAGCAAAGGGTTTGACACAGAGTCAGCACCTAATAACATGCTTGTGAAATCAAACTATGTGAGTCTTTATTCCCTAGGATTGGGATTCAAGAAAAGCAACGATGTTGCCTGCCTTGAACACTGAGTTGAATCTCCTGAGTGGAAAGAGAAGAGCCAAGGTGCGTGCAGCAGGAGCCTCGGTCTCGGTGCTGGCCGGCAACCACCCACACTCGGCACAATTCTTAACAGAATTGGTTAAAGTGGGGAAGGCTTTAGAGAGAGCCGGCTTGACTAGGAACTCTGGCTCTGCGTTTGATGGGTGGGGCAATTCACGTAACATTTCTGACCCTCCGTTTCCTCAGTTCTAAAATGGAAAGGTGACAATGGCTTATGCAGCCCACTGAGTGTCAGGCACCTCTCTAAGCTCCTGACATGTATTAACACATATGATCCTTACATCAAACCTGTGAGATATAAGTAGGAGTGACCTAGACACAATTTTTGATGCGAGGAATGAAGGCACAGACAGGGGAAGGGAGGTACAGAGCTGGAATTTGGACACAGGTGGTCTGTGCTCTTAAACAAGATGCCACACTTCTTCCTCATAGCAACATCTACCTGCAGGGTGTTAGTAAGAAGTAAATGACAGAGACACTGAATGTGCTTAGGGACGAATGGGAGGAGTCAGAACATATTATGGGAGGCCCTGTGGCTTGTGGGCTTATGGGCACTCTGCCTTCAGCCCAGCCTTTGGTCACCGGGTCCCTGGGGGAGTGACATGTCTCCCTTGGTGTCAGCCACCTCTTGGGGATATTGACAGGCTCTTTAGCCTGCAGTGTCTCTTCCTCAGCAGAGACTGATTGATGTCAGGAATGAGGGTCATGGAGCGTGAGTTAGATCCATGCCACCTCTCTTCCTGGAACGCAGCATGCTTGCTCCCAGGGAAGGGAGGCACACCCAGATGACAGTGACATTCTAAGCAGGAGGGTGTGAAGCTGCTGCAGTGACTAGGAACCACAGGCCTCATTAAGGCTGGCATGTCATATGTCATCACTAGTGTGCCTGCCAGAAATAGGTGGTAACCTAAAATTAGTAACGTAAGAGAGAACCCATAGCAGGTGGTGAACCAGCCGGGCGGTCAAGCAGAGAAATATCCAGTGCCTGATGGGCTCCTAGGGTTGGATTTGTGGCCCCAGGCCTGGCACACCTTAGAGAATTGTCCCCTCCCTGCACAGGTAAATGGTCCTAACAGAAGCACCTTCCAAATGCACAGTGAAGGCACACAGAGGGCTGCCAGCAAGCCACAATTGTCATTTTTCTCACGCATGAGTGGGTACATTGCCTGCCTGGGGCACTGTCTTGAATGTTAGTAAAAGGTGCAGATGCCCTGTTTAAGCAAAACTAACATACAAAACAGGATTTTCCATAACAGAAAGAAACTTCTAGAAGACCTGTTCAATTGTGGGGCCATTGAAGGTGTATCAGAGCTTTGCCTTCCAAATATTTATCCGGCTTAGAAATTTTACTTTCTATGTGACTTTTAACAAACATGTTGTTTAGCTTTTTATAAAAGTTGTATGATTTAGGGCAGATTAATCAACCTCTCTGGACCTGAAATACTTCATTTACAAGAGGGGATAATGTAGCATCAACCAATGGGGTGACATGTGTGGACGAGCTCAACGCGGACAGGCACAGCAATGAGCAGGGTGGAGTGGCTGTTACTGCTGTGTGAAGAGGTGACACCAGTGCACAGGGCCTGTGCTGTCTGAACAATGGAACCTTAAAAGATGCCATGTGGCTCTGAGCCTGCCTTGTTGCCTTCCCAGGGCCCAAGCTCCTCATCTGTAACGAGGAGGGCAGGCTGCAGTGCCGGGCTCCTAAACTTTGTTAGTTAATCAGACTTTCCTTGAGGGCTTATTAAAAATGTGGATTCTGATCCCCGCCCCCATTCCCAGACATACAGATTCCACAGGTGTGCAGGGGCCCAGGAATCTGCACTTTTAACAAGCCGCACTGGACGGCGACTAAGATGCAGACAGTGTAAGGAAGGAACCCTGGGCCGGATCTAGTTCCTCCACCCGCTGGCGTGCTCACTGCTGCACTGGCTGAGTCTCTAGTTGTGCCCATACCTGGGCATTTCTGGGGAAAGCTGTGACACAATTAGCCCAAGAGTCTAACCTGAGGACATCCCTCCGGCCCGCCCTGACTCGTCTCCTGACCTCTCACATCTTAGGAAATTGGCATTTAGCGGGGATCTATGGCTAAAGAAAGGTCTGTCATCCTCCCTATGCTCCACCTGGCATAAGATTATCTGTAAGGCCATCATGGAAGATGCCAGGATTTCTTGGAATTGGATTAGAACATGTTATTCACTTAGGATCTGAGTGAATCCAAAGGCCAGGGCCCTGTACTACTGGAGTACTTGGCTGGGCCTGCTGGGACTGAGTGTAGCAGGCTCCAAGGAAAACAAAGACCCCCATCTCGAAGGGTTCTAAGGGAAGGGGCCGGGCCTGCCTTCCAACAATGCCGTCATCCCCAGAAGGGTGTGCTTGGAATATAATGGCTCTAGTTACAAATTCTATTAACTCTAATAGTTGTTCTGTGGTGAATGGATAATGCATTTAGCAGAAATAGACCCAATCAATTTATATGAAACTCATAAAACTTTCTCATTGGAGTTGGCATCTGTTCTTGAATCTCAGGAGCATATGTGGAAATGGACAGGCGGTCACCCTCACTTCTGGGCACATTAGCAGTGCTGCAGGTTAATTGGAGAAATGGGCCAGATAAAGCAAGGGCTCCCTTGTGACATGGCAATTCTGGACTCCCTTGGACTCCTGGAACTGGGAGTGGGAAGGGACTTAGACACTGTCTATTTCAAGCCTTGACTTTTTAAAAACAGTGGTTTCTCTGCCCTTGTCTGTGTCCGCACGAGCCCCTCTCACGATTGTTGTTACTGAAGGGTTCACTGACATGCCCAGGAGGGAAAGCCATGCAGAGGTGGAGGGTCCTCAGCCCACAGCTTGCTAGTGTAGACCAGCCTGGTCCCGTGGTGTTCTGACTCCCAGCGTGGTGCTCTTTTCAATACTCTGTGTATTTTTAATTTCTTTGTCCCCCTTTGGCATGAGATATACACTCTGAAAATGGTAGACCAAAATGTCCCCAAACTACCTGGAGACAAGGTCATGGTTTGATGCCACGGCTCCACAGTCAGGACTGTGGGATTATGTCTGAAGTTTGAGCTAATTCTTATGTTAGCTGAGCTGATCTCCTGCAGCCCTCCCTACACTGCACAGAGGGGTAAGGAAGCTGGGACAGGTCACTGGCTCTGGGGGCCTGTTGTCCTCAACCTGAGCTGTGTAGGGAAAGAGCTTGTACCACTGCACTGCTAATATTTGTCACCCAAGAGGGAGACAAAGGTGGAGAGAGAGAGAGAATGAGAGGAAGGGAGAGAGAGTGGGGAACCTGGCTCTGCAGCCCTGTGATCGCATTACACTGACCATTTTGTTAGTGTAATTGTAGCACAAAACTGACAAATGTAATTTCCCTGAACTTAATACTGGCCCCATTTTCTCTTTCTAGCTTTTTCATCTGATTAGCATGACCTGAGTCTTCTGAGAATGCCGCGTGAAGCACCTGGCTGTGCTCACCCCTGCTTGCATCGGTGGCTCAGCTCTGCTCCGTGTGCTGGGAGGTGAGGAAACCCCTAGGCCTAGGGAGTCAGGTCAAGTCCCTCATTTGTGGGCAGAGGCTGCCTTGGGGATGTGAGGAACATTTAGGGATGCTCAGAAGCTTTGTGAGTAACTATTTTCAAAAGACCCCATTGGGCTTCTGTGTTTCCAGGAGTTGCTCTAATTCCTGCCAGGAGGGGAGTGGAAATGCCACCAGCCCCCTTGTTCCAGCAGAAACTGACAGCGCTGAACTTTGGAAAGAAAATCTTATTATCTCGTCTCCTGGGTTCTTTGTCAAAGGGCTGGGAGCTGATCTGTTTACGGTCCATGCGGGGGCGTCTGTCTGGCTCTCTCATCGCTATTCTTTTCTGTTTTCAGACCTGGGAGTAGCTGAGTTGGGTGTAGGAAGGTAGACGTCAGGTTGTCATCTGGCCCCGCACCCTGCCTGCCTGCCTGCCATAGGACTCTTAAATTCTCCTACACCGTTTCCTTATCCCTAACTTGGTAACAACAGCATCTGTCTCCAGGTGTGGGGTGAGGACCAGCTGTGGACACGTCCTGGCCTGGGGTCAGGTGTGCTCACCTTTCCTTTCCCTCCCCGCCCTGGCCTGGCCCTCCCCTTCCCCACGGGCCTCCCAGGTAGAAGCTCTGAGTGTAGGTTTGCAGACATTCCCTGCTGCTCGCAGGCCACTCTCCTCCCTGGACCAGAAGCTCCCAAACAACGAGTCCAGGGTCAGTCTCGTCCCTGTTGTAGGCGCGCACAGTGCTAGGCGTGGAGGAGCCAGGCTGTTATCTCTGAGTGGCTGTGGCCCTACCCGAGGGCCTTCGTGAGTCTGCCTGGACCTTGCCTTCTCCCAGAGCCCTCCTCTGCCTTCTCTGGCTGCAGGCTCTTGCTCTGCCATCATCATTGCTCAGTTGTGACCTCCCTGTCTAGGCTGGGAACTCTTTGAGCTCCCGACCTGGGTTGTGCTTACAGCTCTGACGGCAGGACCAGCCCCAGAGGAAGGGTGTAGGGGAAAGCTGGGGCCAGGGCTCAAGATGTGGCCTGTTCTCCCCAACCAGGAGGCTGAGTCCAGGCAGCTCAATGGACATTGTTCTGTGGATGGTGGGGAAAGACGGTCTTGCCTCTAGTAAATCTCCCCAAAGAAAGCAGAGACATCCCCCCACATGCTCATAGAGATCTGTGGCCAGGTGAGACTGGAAGATCTAAGCCTTGAGGGGGAGAGAAGCCTCCCGCTGCTGGAGCACAGCAGGGATGGTTATGGGACTGGATGCAGCAGGGGGTCTCAGGAAGGCAGTGGCTCTTTATTTGGTGTCCTGAAGCCTTCTCAAGAAGCCTCGGGTATATGATGTGGCTCCTATGATGGTCTAAGGATGTATTTAGAGTTTTCAGTTGGAGCCACTCCAGAAGAGAGACGGAACGCTGACTTATAGCTACCGCCCAAGTCCTGCTCTGAGGCTGGGCTCAGAGAGGAGGGGTAAAGTCACCAGCGGGGGAGGCTTGAGTCCCAGCTGCTGTCCTCTCCAGCCTCTCAGGCAGCCCCTCGCTTCTAATTTTATTTGGAGGTGGTGGGGGAGTCACTGCTGCTTTTGAGCCACTGCATGATTTCATTAGTCTGACTGGCCACCGGGCAGGCCCTTATCGATTAGCCTTTTAGGGATAGTGGGAGTTATGTGGCAATAAACCCAGGAGTCGCACAGGATAGATGGCTGTTTCCTAAATGCTGGCTGCAGAGGAGCTGGCTGCCGACATCTGAGATCTGAGCCCGAACACCCAGCTGCCCACTGTTCAGTAGATGATTCTGGAGTCCTGGCTATGTTATCAGTGCTGGTGGGTAGTCTGGGCAGGTGGCTGTGGCTATGTTTACTTAGCGCACTAGAAGGGGAAGTCTGGCCTCTTTCCTGAATTTTTAAACTTCCTGAATTCATTTCAGGGAGGTCATAGTTGACCCAGAGCCAAGGAGTGAGTGGGGTGAATAACTGGGCTTAGGTGGCAGGGAGGTGCATGAACAGATGAGTAGGAAGCTGTGCCCTTCAGGGTAGACACTGTCATGAGCCATGAGGCTGAGTGGGAGCTAGGGAGAGCTGCAAGTTAGTAGGCCAAGCTCCCCTCTGTGCGGGGAAAGTGGAAAGATGTTTGGGGAGTCTAATTAAAGGTAAGAAGAGGAGAGAGCAGGGGGGTTGGCAGCTGGATTAGATCAACACAGGAATCAAGAAAGGCTGAGAGTTATTCCTGGGGAAGCTTTTCAGGGGACAGAAAGGAAAAAATTTCTTTGAAGACAAAGCAAAACTAACATCTAGTTAATAAGTCAATAACTGATGAATTTAGTGGCAGAAGTATAAACCTGTTTTTCTTGTACTTTGTATTAAATAAGGATTTCACATTATAAATAGAAATTAGAGATTCATCATTGGTATGTATATATATATATATATATATACACATATATAATATTATTATTATTATTTTTGAGACAGAGTCTCACTCTGTTGCTCCACGCTGTACTGCCATGACATCAGCCTAGCTCACACTAACCTCAAACTCCTGGGCTCAAACCATCCTCCTACCTCAGCCTCCCAAGTTAACTAGTACTACAGGAAACTGCCACAATGACTGGCTAATTTTTTTTCTATTTTTTAAGTAGAGATAGGGTCTTATTCTTGCTCAGGCTGGTCTTGAATTCCTAAGCTCAATGAATCTACCTGCCTCGCCTCCCAGAGTGCTGGGTTTACAGGCATGAGCCACCACTCCTGGCCAGTTGTTTGGACATAGACATATCTTTTAAAGGAAAATGAGTACAGGTAGACAGCGTGTGAACACCTGGTTCTCCAGGCTGCTGCGTCAGAAGATTCCTCACGTGCCTAGGTACCAGAGTCTGTTTGGGGAAACTCCTTGTCTTACTGGTGTGGGGTCTGGAAAGCCTTACTAAAGCTTCTCCGGGCCCAGGCTTGATAACCACCAGGAGCATACTGGGTTTGGAGATTGATCCTGAGAGATTCTCCATGACATGGAGAGTGGCTGGGGAGCTGCACCTATGGTTTCCAGGCAGGGGCTGCAGACACCTGCTTTGAAGTTGCAAGAACCCCATGAGAAGTCTCAGCCTGAGGACCGCTGAACAGAACGGCTTTTGAGGGGATTCGAGCTCTGGGGGAACTATGTTAAACCCAGAGTTTTTAAGGATTTACCCAAGATGGGGTAGCCTGCCACTGGGCAATAGATAACCTTGACCTTGGGCCCAACAGTCTTTAGGAGGAAGAGAAATCCAATGGTCAGGCTTGCTCTGTTCAGGGCATGGGCAGTGGTTCCAAGGAACTGAGTGGAGGAAGGAATACCAGCTTGGTTTTCCCATTTGGGTGGGCCCTGAGTATTCCCCAGGCCTAGAGGAAACTTGTTCCTTTGTACAAACTTCCAGGGGCTTCCTTTGCCCAGGCAATACAAGAACCAGCTTCCTTTTGGAGCCCCACAGTCAGATTGTAGGTGGTGTTTTTTTTACAGGTTCCAATTTTAGTCTTTAGACACGCATCCCCACCCCAGATCATAGCACGGATCTTTCTTCTGCCTTTTGCAACAAGACACTGCTTTGCTCAAATTTGTGGGCGGAACACTTACCTGTAGGGTCGAAGATGGGGGTCTGTCTGGGTGCATGTTCCCAGGGTGTGGGCTCCTTGTTTGGGTTTCTCTCAAACAGATTTCTTGATTTGGGTACTGCATCCTGTGGCACCTTGTCCTCCCCACTGACTGGAATAGAGAAGCCCCATGAGCTGAGTTAGGTGAGGCTCATTTCTAGAGTGAGAAATGAATCACACCGGGAAAGGTGGGAGAGACGGGAGTAGGCTAGGGAGTTTGGCAGGGTTGGAGGGGGACAGAGCGCTGGGGCAGGTGGAACTCACTGGTGAGGTAGCAGTCCAGGCTGATGGAGATATTGTCGAAAGCCACAGTGGCTCTGGATCCTTGCCCCCACCATGCGACCACCTGCAGCCAGAACCTGCACACAGCAAGAGGAATGTGTGTGAGGGACAGATGGGCATGGTGGTGTCTTAGGATTTGGTATCCAGCACCCACGTGTTGATCCCCTGGCTCAGTATGTCAGCTCTCCTAATTCTAGAGCAGAGCAAGTGGACAGCTGTCAACTTCTCTCCTACCTCTGTGATCCACAGTGCCTCCCTTTCGAAGTTTTGCTCCATAATGTAATGGCTGACACTTGGCCCCTAAGTCCAGGGTGCAGTTTGGGGTCTGGGACCAGGATTTTCTGACTACCGGAGAATACTTTTGATTTCTGGATGGCCAGGGTCTTTGGAAATGAGTAGCCTTCATATTCAGCTGGGGCGCCTCCAGTGGGGCTAAAGTATTTATGAAAATACTGAAATGTTTCTGTACCAACCAGGGTCCCCTGAGTGCTCCCCACTGCCTGTTGCTTCCGGCAATCTGGCTCCTTCCCTGCTGCCCCCGAGCTTCCCAATTACCAGCAACAAAAGGGTTAAGCCCTTGGTTAGGCACAGCTGGGTCTTGTCCAGCATCACTTGAAGTTGCCTAACTGGTTTTGAAATATAAAGTGATTTGATTATAACCCCAAGGAGTGTTTGTAACCAACACAGAGGGGTCATAAAGTATCCATTGAAATATTGTTTCTTTCTGGCTCCTTCATGGCCTTGGAGGGCCAGGTTCTTGGACTGTGGCCAGAGAAAGCTTCACAATAAGATAAACAGAAAAATAGCCTTGATTTGTTTGTTTTTTGGGAAATCATCTCCCTGGAAGGCTATCAGTCAACCAGCCCTTTCCTGTTGTAAAGTGAGAGTTTCTTAAGAAACTTCAAAACCTTTCCCACCTTCCTGAAAATCAATCTTCTGAAGACGAAATGCCCGAATCTGCTATATATAGGCACGGACAGGCCAAATTCCTCACGACGGGGTCTATGTGCCAGCAAGGAGGGCTGATGGTTGGGTGTGGAAGGAGAAGTGCCCAGTGAGAACCCCCACATTGTTTTCTGAGATGCTTGGGCAGCCTGAGGATGCCCTGCCCTTGGCCCCTGGGACTATGCCTGTGGGAGGCACCTCTCATTCAACCTTGATATGCACGTATCTGCATTTCCTCCAGGTTTTGGGCCCTACCTTAGGCCTGTGGGGGATTCTAAGAGCAATCAGACAGGAACGCTGCATTCCAGATGCCTCCTATACAGGGGAGAGAGGAGGCATGTGCCCGTTAGTGTAGAATAAGGTGGGCAGAGGTCAATGCCACGTGAAGGTGCAGGAAATGTGCAACGGAGGCTCAAAGGAAGGAGAAAGTCCACCAGGCTGGAGAGACTGGGAGGCCTTCATAGAGGAGGTGGTATTTAAGTTGGTTTGCAAGTCAAGGAAGAACTCAAAGATTTGGGCATGGGGTGGGGGAGGAGAAGAGGTCTGGAGCAGAGGAGCCGGTGGAAGGGGACATCGGTAGGATAGGCCTGTCTTGCTTGGGCGAGAGGGGCAGGGATGGGGGTAAAGATGATGAGGACATTCAGAGGCCAAAGAGTTTCATTGAAAATGGGAACCATTCCAAGTTTCTAGCAAGACAGTGGCAAAATCAAAGACCTCTTTGAGGATAATTATGATAGGATTAGTAAGCAGGGTGTGGGCCATGAGAGGAAGCAGGAGAAGGGCTGGGGAGATGATGTGAGAGGCTCTTCTGCACTCATGCCTCACGTGACTTCACCAGGTTTCTTTCTTCAGGAGCCTTGGCAAAGCTGCAGCCATAATTTCTCTGCAGAGGACACAGTTCGTAGATGAGTTCCTGGCTTGAGCCAGGTAGCCCTGGATAAAGCCCAGGCCTGGAGTTCCCAACTGAAAACTAGGGCTCTAATTCTGCTCCCTCATTAAAGCAGAGGCAATGTTTGGAAAATGCTGCTTCCAGGTGGCAAGAAAATAGGCTCTTAGAATAGAAGGCATCTTGTTCCTTGGTGAAGCATTAGGAAGGCACAGCGGCTGCACCGCAGGGGTCAGGGTTCCCAGCCTACCTTTCTCCACCCAGGCCATCATCCCCTAATCTGTCATTTGCAGGCCAAGGGGCCAGGCCTGGCCCTGATTTTGATGCCTGAGGAGTGTGAGCAAGCAAATAGCATGCATGTGCCCGAGAGGCGAGGGAAACAGACCCCCTGCTGTCCCCTAAATGTGTCCTTCCAGAGAAGCTGCACTCTCTGTACTTCCTTCCTTATTATGAGAGATCAAAGCTGTGAAGTTCTCTAACAGCCACTGGGCCTCTTAGCATGGATGGGATGATGCAAGCAGGGCTGGAATGGCTTCTAAATAGAAGAGTTTCTAAAGTGCTCTGCAAGGCGATGGCAGTGGCAGCTGCCGTATAAAGAGTTCGATTGACACTGGGAATTGCGCATATTTTGAGTCAGGAACACTCATAACAATCAGGAAGACTCGATCAGATGGCGACATGAAAACATGCTATGCTGCCTCTGTCACATCCCCACGGGCCACACTGCCAAACTCTCCCCAGGGCTCCAGACTCTGGAGGCTGTAGGACGGGAACAGGTGGGCCATGGCAGGGTGCAGGGGCAGTCTGGGGAGGAGGAGGGAGGGTGTTACAGGAATAATCTCTGTGGGTGCTGGTCAAGAGACAGGTAGGTGCCAGGGCCACCTGGATTCAGGCTTCTCTACTATGGATGGCACCTGGCCCTGAGTCTTTTCCTGACCTTGAGGTGAAAAGGAGGTGCTCCTGGCTCCATTCACCCTCTCCCTGGTAGAGATGGGCAAGACTTCCTTAAGTCTCTCAGAGCCTTTCTGGTCTAACCACTCCTTCCTGTGGAAGGCCCCCAAGGTACAAGTCATCTGTGGCCTCAGGTTCGGAGTTCTACCTCTTACCTGGCATGAACCCAGTGGCCACTCTGGGTCTGAGGGAACGTTCTGGCATGTGCCAAGCAAACATTGTGAGTCGAGAAGGCAAGGCTCCTGAAACCTTACTCTGCCAAGACTTCAGGGGCCAGGTGGGTCTCATGAACACACAGGTTATTCCATTGCCTTTGTCTCAAAGCCCCCATCCTGGTAGGGAAAGGATGCTGAGTCCTAAGGCCAGGAGAGCCTTCCCCTGCCTCTCTGTGGGCAGCCTGGTCAAAGAGAAGGAAGCGCCGGCTGCCCGGGGTCCCCCCACTCTCTCACCAGTCTGTACATGAAGAACACGGCAGGGGAGCCTCCCTCTCCTGCCCTTAGTAGGAGAGATTTTACGCCCTGCCCACTAACACTTCATACCTGCCCCGCTTTCTGTTTCTCTAAAGAAGACACTTTTGATTGCAGAGTTGTTGTTGCCTTTTCTCCTTTTTTCCAGCTGGTAGAGTCTGGAGCTTGTTGTTAAGACACACTTGGCTAGAGCTCTTGGTTGGAGGCTGGCTTTGCATAGAGAACACGTCCACCCTGATTCGTCTTGTTCAGCTCTACAGAGCGGCCTTTTGAAACTTGGCCCGGTCAAGATCTGGGAGGTGGCCATTTGGGCCGTGGGCCAGCTTTAGAGGGGCAGCACTGGAGTTGGGTGCCTCCCAGACTCCCGGGAAGATCTCTGCCTAGGAAAAGTGAACGCCACGCACGTGCGGCTAGGAAAATGCACGCTCTCACTCGGGCCGCAGACTGTTAATGGGCAGTGACTGTAACGCCTTATTTGCTGTCCTGCCAGCCTCGGGGATTGACAAACCTAATTAAGTTCACTTAATGGTTTTAAGTAGCTGACAAAAAGGTGTGCATCTGAACGTGGACTGAGGGAATAGCCACCCTTCGGAGGGAGAGAGCGGGGAAGAGTGGCTTGACTGGGTAAAGGCATCTGCCGTCTGGGCACCTGTCTCCGATTCCTCCTCGGCCGGGTAGTGGGCTCGGGAGGAGGGAGTGTTCTGCATCCCTTTTGCAGCTGGGGCTTGTCCAGGCTCCGGCTGCTTAGGAGAGAGCTGGCAGACACTGCCAAGGAAAAATACTTTCTCCAATTTCTCACTGAATAGTTGCTTTGCTTGGCAAAAGTCTCCTAAAATGGACTGTCAGAAAGCGTGGGTGGCGGTATGCATGTCTATTGGAATAATGTATGAGATAGCCCTGCCATGTCTGTCTTATTAGCTAAAGGAACTGACTTCTTTCCTGGGTGAAGTCGAGGGGCTGATGGATCGCCTGGGATTCCTGGGACCAGCCCTGGCCATATCAACCCCAACCAGGGCCAGGTCTGGCTCTAGGAATCTTTGGTCCCTACACAGTCAAGTGGGGACATTCAAGGCCGGATTTGGGGGTTGGTAGCATCCCTCCCACTTGGTCCCACTATCAAAAGTAATTGATCACCTCCTGACTTGGTTTCCCATCTGGGCAAAACGATGCCAGGAACCCTGGGAAAAAGCCAATAATCCAGCTTCCAGGGCTGCCATGGGCCCTAAAGTTCTTTCACAATGAATCAGGCTTGGTAAGGGAGCCTTTCTGGAAAGTAAGAGGGAACACAGACTTTCAAACAGGACGAGCAAGCACTCAGAATCACTCCGACCTCAATTCGAGGCTTCCGGGTACCGGCTTTCTGTGTTTGCTTTCAGGGGCTGAGAAGAAAGCATGTTGGCTCCCTCGCGTGTGCTGGCAAGTCACCAGCTGGAAAGGCCTGCTGCAGGGGGTTCCACTGCACCAGATGGAGGTCCATCTCTGGCAAGCTCCTGTCTTGCTTGCTTTCTCTCCCTCTGTGTCTCATGGACTGAGCCGGGCTGGGCCCCGGGCTTGGAGGGGAAAGGTACAGGGAGGGTCTTGCTTCCCAGAGCCCTGTCCCAGCAGGGGAGGTGCTGACTCTGGGCTGGAATGTGCTGAGTGTGTGTGTAGCGGGGAGGGGGGGGGTAGGTGGGAGGCAGACAGATAGAGAAAGAAGGGCGAGGAGGAGGGTAGGGGAGAGAGCAGGGACCTCTTGGGAACATGATTTGACTTGCCTGGTCACATCCAGAGACAGCAGCACAGGCAAGGTGAGAGCTCAGGCCTCTTGATTCTCACTTTTCCAGCTGTTCCTTTCAGAACCATCTGACTTCTTTATCTCATTTAGTCCCGTACCTGCTCCACATTTGTCCCAACAAATTCCTTGGGACAACTGGGGATGTGGAGAGCTGTCTGGAACTGGGAAGCCCCCTTCCCTTCACAGAGTCTGGGATATCTGCTCCTTTATCTCAGAACACGTGGACATTTCCTCTGCCCTCTGTCACCATGCACTGTGGCCTGGAGGGCTGAGATGACAACAGAGAGGGTAGCACTTCCATCGGTGAGAAGAACACAGAGGAGTGTGGTTCCTACCTCCCTTCTCCCTCGCAAGGAACACCTTAATGAGAAGGAATTAGCAGTGTGCTTGGTGGGGGCTGAGTTTTAAAGTAGGGTGAAAATGGGGCTATGGACTTGGCAGGACCCCAAGAGAGTCACTGAGGTGCCATCTTGGTTTAAAGAAATCGGTGTAACATGAATATTTCCACAGTGGAAGCCTTCCGTTAGCAAGAGAGAGTCTAATTTATTGTCCCTGTTTTATACTTTTATTACAAACCTGTGCTTTCTCAGCACTGATACAGATTATATATATCCCTCGCTGCCCTCGGGTAAAGAGTATTGGAGCGCCTACTGGGAGTCTGACTGACACTTGTGCCTGTGGCTAGGAGGATGGAGATGTGTAAGGCGTGCACCTTGCTCTTGAACATTTTGAACAGCCATGTAATTCCTATTATTTACTGGCCGGGGGGTTGTTGAAGTCCCCGTAACTTGTGTAGACTCTACACAAGTTGGAAGAACATTGCATTCAGGCAGCAAGAGAGAAGTTAAAAAAGACTTAGAAGAACTGAACATCTTGGAGAATGGTCAGGCTATGGACAGAAGTATCGCTTTGGAGTGGGGGGTGGGGGCCAGCAAGGCAGCTGGAAACCCAGATGTGGGACTGAGGTGGGCACACAGATGTGTGTGAGGTCTGTGTGGGGTCAGGGGTGGGAGTCATGAGCATTGATGAGGTTCCTGGGGCAGCATAGGTAAAATTGGATTCTCCCTTGTTTCAAATACCAGAAACCTAATTATCCCCTAAATTCCAGACTTTGTAACTAGGGAGAGGAGGGCTGGGAACACAGGGCTACATTTTTGGAGGCATTTAAAAGGTTAGGAAAAACATACGCATCTGTTGACTTGTAAGCCAAGCTGTGGACATTATCAAGAAAGCCTTGAGCAGGTCCAGCTATCCTGTTACTTGAAAGAGGTTCACTTCATGCCATTTTGAGAGACTGCCTCTTGAACCAGGCTCACGGGCTAGATCTGTCTCACTGCTTTGCACTCCTGATTGTGGAAACTTAGCAATCAAAAGCAACAACTTGTCCCACACATCACAGGAAATCAGTGTTAGAAATAGGGTTTAAAGCTCAGTATTGCTAATCTACTCCTTGCTTCAATGATCTGAGATATTTTCTGAGAAAGAAACGGGCCAAATCCTTCCAGAGTTATGAATGTTTGATTTGTATATATCAATGCCTGGTTGCACACTGCATGCTGAGCCACTGGTCCTATCTCTCTCCCTCTTCTTGAAGGGTGGGTGCTGCTCAGTACAGCTAGGAAAATGCAGTCTCATTCAGGTAACAGACTGTTAATGGGCAGTGAACATAATGCCTTGTTTGCCATCCTGGCAGTCTTAGAAATTGACACCTATGGTGCATCTTAGAATGGGTAGAGGTGAAACTTACTAAATGCAGAATACAAATGTCTACATACAATAACTAAGAAAATGCCATGACGGCTACGTTGAACAGTTTGATGAGAATATTTCAGATTGTATATGAAAACCAGCACATTGTACCCTTGATTGCACTAATGTACACAGCTATGATTTAACAATAAAAAAAGAAAGAAAGAAATTGACAGACCTAATACATTTCACCTAATGATTTTAAGTAGGTCAAGGCCACTTAAGTTGGCCCCTGGTTACCCTGTGCCAACAGCCATTGGAAGGCAGCAGAGGAAGGGGCTCTCTCCTAGTTGACACAACCTAGTTGCCCACTCTCGAATCCACAGAAAACAGCTGCCACTTGCCTTGATGGTCTTCTCTGACATGCCAGTGTCTTCTCCATTTCCATACAATCTAAATCCCTCCCCCCGCCCCCCAGGGGCCAGCTTACAGTAAGCCTGTTTTCTCCATGATGGGTCCCTGACTGCTCAGGTACCTGCGGTTGTTGCCCGACCTGAACGCTGGCCAGGGTCTGTTGGACCCTGCACATTACTGGTGTGGCGCCTTTTGCCTCTCAGAGCAGGTGTTTTCTGTCCTCACCAGCATGCAGGTCCTGCCATCCAACAAGGGGCTGGTACAACATCCCTTCCCACCCTCTGTGCTCAGCGAGGGCTTAATACACAGCATATGTTTGCTGACAACATGATAGTCACTTCCTGATTCCCTATTCTTCCCCCGGAGACCCAGATCTGCCATTTTATGCCAGAGACTTCCAAAAGGAGTTGCACATTAAAGTTACCTGGGGAACTTAAAAAAAAAATACAGATTCCTGGTTCCAATATGTGACCAGGATCATGATCTCTGTCTATAAAATCTAGGACTCTGAAAATGAAAGTGTTTTCTAGATAATCATTATGTTTGTCCAAGTTTATAAACCTTTGTCCAACGCTGTCCGACTAGTTTAAAGCCTCTCAAAAGTATCTTTTTTTCTCTTCTCTCTTCCTTCCTTCCCTTCCTTTCCTTCTGTTTAGTCTTTCTTTCTCTCTCTTTCTTTCTTTCTTTCTTTTTCTTTCTTTCTTTCTCTCTCTCTCTCTCTCTCTCTCTTTCTTTCTTTCTTTCTTTCTTTCTTTCTTTCTTTCTTTCTTTCTTTCTTTCTTTCTTTCATTTTGGGTTTTAGAAAGGAACGTTTCATCTGGAAGGATTTCTTCTGTAAAATGAGACTTCACTGCATTGTAAAATTTGGGGAATGAAACATTTATACCTTAGAATAGATCTGGAATTCATTTTGGTCTTGAATTATGCGACTTTGTTGAGAAGAAGCCTGATCAATGAACACTCAGAATAGTTGAATGAGAAAGTGCTATTCTCATGTGACACTCTTACAGACCCCCAGAGATGAGAGCTGTATTCTCTGGATTATTCCTTGACACATCATATCATTTTTCCCCTTGATGGCACTTCTCTCATTTGGGCACACAGCTAGACTTCATTCCCCAGCATTCTTTGCGGCAGGTGTGGCCATATGGCAGGGTTCTAGCCTGTGGAAAGGGAGAAGTAATGACTCATAGAATCTTCCTGTTTGAGATCTCCTAAGCACTTTGCCCACGGGCTGGCTGAACACAAAGGATTCCAAGGCCAGAGAATAGGGCAGACCACACAGGGTGGAAGTGGCTTGCATCCCTAACTGACCAGAAGGAAGGCCTCCTACCAACCGGCATACTCTGTTTTTATTTCATAGGAGCTGGAAATGGCCTCAAGAACTGGAGGTCCACTGTTACTCTAGGTAGCATCATCCCCCCTTATACAGCACATAGTGCATGCCTGAGCTCTCAGGTGTGTTCAATGCACCTAGTTAAGTTGATAACTGACCCATTGGTGAGGGTCAGAGTCATGGGTAAACATCACCCTCATCAGTTGGCTGCAGGACCCTGCAGGACTCTTCCCTGACAGATACGGCTTCCTTCCCCCTGCACACCCCTGTGAGTATAGTCTCTGGGATGAAAGGTGAATCTCAGCAAGGCAGGGTGTATTAAGGATGGTGGTCCAGTGCTCTGGGAGGAAGAAGCAGTTTTCCTGTGCTAGTGTCTATATACACAGGCTTCAAGCTCACTGACTCCCGGGTTTCTGTGCTGCTTTGGAGGCCTGGATCCTCATTTCACCTCTTGTTTTCTACCTGACAGCCTCCCTGATGAGGTCTTCAGGTGGCCCAGGACCAGGCTTTGTAATCAAAGTTCTCTCACACCAGCTGCCGATGGTGATAACACCCACTGCCTGCTGTCACTGAGATTCATAGAAGATTATTTTTGACCCTGACAGTACGATACTTGAAAGAGGGTGGGACTTTGAGCTAGAAAATTGTGCCGGAAATCCTGACTGTTCTGCTTCCTAATTGCATGCTCTGGGAAAAATACTCAACTACTCTGAGCCACAGTTTCTCGCCAACAAACTGAGGACACTACAGTCTGACTTAGGATGATGAGGATAATGGGCATGTATGCTTCGCTCGATGAGGATGTAATCCTTCTTCTCCTGTCCTCAGCCACAGCTCCAGGAGTCCCAGAGCACAGGCTCAAGGAAGAGCCACAGCCCTGCCAACATCCCCTCAGCCTTGCAGGCTGCCAGGGAAGCCAGGGATCTGCTGCCACCAGCCTGGTGAGAAGGCAGGGAGAAGAAAGTCAAGGGTGCACATGAAGGGTTTTGAGCCCTCTGGGGGGAAAGACCCAGTGGTTTAGTCAACATAATTTACCCTGCTTGACCTAAAATTACCCCTGAGACCACCATTTTCTCCAGTTCAAAAAATAGCCCCAGACTAAGGTCAGTAAGCACGACCAAGTCCCTGGCCCTGCAGCTCTGGGAAGGGACGCCTGTGCTGCCACAGCCCTTAGCAGTGGAGAACGCCTTTTGTCTTCTTCACCCTGTGCAGAAGGGCTGGGTTTTGCCTGAATTTATGGACTCAGGGCAGTCTGACAACTTTTGGAGGGTAGTTCAGATGTTCTTTTCCCCACTCCTCACCTCCAAATTTGGAGCCTGCATGCTACTCTGGTGGCAGTCATTGCTCTCTGCTGGGTTGGCGCGGCACGTCTGGCAGAGGATGACCCAACACTGGCAACCAGAGGGGTGCCCGCTGAGTGAGGGGCCCCAACAGCTGTGGTTTTCTTCCTGAGGCTCTTTCCCCCCAGGACTCATGATCTGTCATGTCACTATCTTGTCTCCCTGCTGGCCTTCGTGATGGGATGGCGTCCCTCAAGACCAGGGGCTGCATTTCTTGTCTAGGTGAGTACATCACCCGGGCCCCAACAGGGCAGTGAGTGTTGGTTGGTAAATGCCTGGGCAATTTTAAAGAATCTTCACAAGACCCTGGTGAAGTGGAAGGAAGGGAAGGAGGGCCACTCCAGAGGAGCCTCTACGTTTAATGGCAAGTTCATGAACATCTGAGGGTCTCAGTTCTCTCTTTTGAAAATGAGGGATAATGTCTGCCCCAGCTGTCCCCAGTGTGGGACTGAGTGGGCACCTGAGGTAGTGAAGGGGCAAAGCACTGTGGAGGGGGCACTGGGCTACCATGGGTGGGGGTACTGGGCCACCATGGGAGGGGAGACTTGGGCAGAGAGAGAGGGGCACAGGAGCAGAGTCTGTCCAGTCAGCACAGCCTGTCCAGCCGAGGCACAGCAGGCACCGGAGGTAGGGTTGGCCGGGACTGACACTTGCTCCTCCTCAAAGGCATTCCCCCTACCTGGGGAAGGATGGCTAGAGGCAAAGCAATTAGAAATGGAAACTTTCCATGGCGGAGAAGACAGGCTGGAGGGGAGGAATGGATCTAGACATGGGACCTGTTCTTGCCTGTGCTTACCTGGGGATGGAGAAGGGCTCTATACAGCATAGTGCATGACAGAGTAGTGACTTGAAACCCCACATGGGGAGGGGGCACAGTGACCTTGAAGGACAAAGGGAGATTCCAGCAGGTGGAGTGAGACAAGGAACAGGCAGGCAGGGTAGGGTGGGGAGGGCCCTTCAGCAAGGGAGGTAGTGGTGAGAAGTAAGATGATGGATTTTAGGGGGTGAATGAGCAACAGGGGGGAAAAGTACACTAAATGGAAATGAGTAGGAGATGTGAACTAAAAATAATCCCGACCCTAGATATTTTGAGTAACAATGGCTACCATTTCTCAAGATTTCTACCACATACCAAGCTCTGTGCATCATTTCCTCAGGCAGTACCTGGGAAGCAGATGAGCCTAAGGATCAAGGGAAAATGATTTAACCTCATTAGCCCTCAGATTCCTCATATAAGAAAGGGGATTAATTATAGTATCTATCCCGAGGGGCTGTTTTTAAGGATGAAGGGAGACAATGCATGTCAAATACTTGTTACAATGACTGGGCTCGCATTAAGCTCTCAACGAATGCTTGCTCTAATCATCGTCATTTCAAAGTCTGTCTTCAGTGGCTCTATGAGGAAGCCAGAATTCAGTTTACAAAAGGATGGATGAAACACAACCTTTTCCTGGGGTGATTCTAGCCCTGCAAAGTCTTGCCAGAAATCTCTGGATTTCCACTCACTGGTATTTACCACTTCTCTGCAGAGGTAAGAATAAGAATATCCCCTTATGCCTTTCTCATCACAGAAAGTTGCTACACACAGGGAGAGTCTTGTTATTGATAGCACCCTGGATAAAATGGAGGTAATTCTGTAGATGATAGAAATTGAACAAGAAAAAAAAAATCGTAGCTCTCTCGAGTTTCTGGTCTAAATACATGAAGACATAATTCTTAGTTGAACCCATCGCATTTGAAAGATGCATTGTGAAACACAGCGCTGATCGTTTAGGACAAAGGATGTAAAAGGAGCAGAAAATCTAAATATCTCCAGAGGGAACATTTTTTCTTGTTAGGCTATGTATACAGTGCATGGCTAAAAGCCTTTCTAATGATAGTGCTGGGGAATGGAGCCTACACAGGTGCGATAAGTTATGTGCTGGTACTTTATATTTGACTGTACAATTGCAGTGATTTGTGGGACACGATTTGATCCATGGTGCTTCCAAATCCATCTCACAATGAGTCGAACTTAGTACCTGCTTCTGCTCGGTAAGCACGTCAAAGCTTAGGAGGGTGTGGAAACGTTGGGTTTAATTTAATAAGAAATGTGATTATACGGAGGAAAACTAGAGGTATGTCTCTGCAAAAGATTGACAATTAGAATAGGGGGAGAGAACTTCCACTTTGAGAAGAGCTAGGATTAATCCTAGCAGAAAAGGAGTGGCCATTGAATAGGGGAGGTGTTGAAGTGAGCAGAGAGAAGGAAGAAAAATAGTGATATGAGGGGGATGTAAAGTAGTGAGATAACTTTTAAGCACACACCAAGCCAATACTTGAATTTGTGCTATCCTTCAAAATTACCTTTAGAGCATTTATCTGTATTCCAGGAGATGCTCAGCGCTGCTCTTTATAATATGGTTGTACAGTTAACATAATTTCATCGTGATGGCAGACTATTGCATTAATTCTATTACTTTGCATGTTTGTAAATGGACAGAAGGAATATCACTCCATGGATCAACACCTCCCCGTGGCAAGCCTTCGTATGCCTCCGGCATATTCGCTGAGCCTCCACAGGACTACTGCAGTAGGTGCAATCTGCCCAGAGATCTTTTCTTCCAAGAACTCAGCTTTCTCTCAATTCACAAGGACCAGGGCACACAATGAAGATAAAAGTCTTTCTTATAAAGCTATTCCGACAGGACAGTGACCAGAGACAAAGAAAGCACAGGTACCGGGCAAGTCCCTCAAGAGAATTCCTTGTCACAAGAGCAACAAATGTTTTGGTTTATCTGATGGGACACAGGTGTTGCTTTGATAGACAGAACATTTCACAGTAGTATTTATTATAAAGTGATCTGATCAGTTTTGTTAGACACAGGTTGAACAGAGGAAGCATGTTGGATGGATCCCAATAAGTGGAATTCTCAGCTCATTCAGCTGGAATTTAGAAATACAATCGATTTCCCTCATTCTGTCAATGCATATATATCGAGCACATTATATGCTAGGTGGGGTACTAGAGGTTCAGGAAGCAGTGATGAAAGGCAGACATAATCCATGCCTTGTTAGAATGTGCATTCAGAGAGTAAAAAACAGTAAAGGGTGGCAAGTTATTATAGGTATGTTTCGAGAACCACAAGACTATATTGTAGGCACGTAAATAGTTTAGGAATCTGGGGAGAATTTTTTTAAAAAGTGAAGGAAGAGTGGTATTTAGAGAGATGGAGAGTAAAGCAAGAGCATCACAGGTGGAGAGAATGGAAGGCACAGAAGCCTGGGGGTAAGAATGTAACATGGTGCAGCTGAGTGAAAAGAAGTTCAGTGTGGTTATCGGTAGAGTGAGACAGGGAGATGGGGGGGGGGTGTGTGCTAGTGGAGTTAGAGTTGAGAAGATCACATATGGGCCTAAGTAAAGGTCTCATTAAGGAGGTTGGAAGGCAGTCCAAAAATCACAGGAAGCCATGGAAGGATTTCCAAAACAGGAAAACGGTTAGTTCTATGTTTAAACACTTTATTTATGTAAAGCTCAGGAGTTCTGACTGGTGTCTAGAGCCCTGAAACTCTTTAGGGCTAACCTCCAAGCTTTCATAAAACTGCCTTAAAAATGTTGCGATGTGTGGAGGTTGGGGAATCTGGGAGCAGAGGCGATTTGGGACAATATAGAGAATAAAGTTCCTGCCACCTTCAAGGACCAGTGCTGGTGGGCTGTCCACGAGGCAGGTGCCTAAGTAGGCTCCTGAAATGTGGGCAGGTAGGGCCAGGTGCTAATGTCCACCTCAGGGGTGGGAGGAAGGGAGTTGTTTTTTCTTTGTCTTTTAATCCTTTTGTTTTTCTCTTTCTCTTAATTATTTTCTTCCTCTACCTTCTCATTTCTCCCATTTTCATATCTGGCAACCTGGGCAGCTATCGCTAAACTCACTCTGAAGGAAGAGGGAAGAAGGTCTTTCTTGCCCCCTTCTCCACGAGAGACTTCTTTGTATGAGAAGTCAACAGAGCACTGATGACAGCAAATTCATGAGAAGCCCACCTTTGTCTTAGGGCTGTTTAAGCCTGGCTATTGTTGCTAAATTGGCCATGCCAGACTCTTCTGAGGCATTAGGTGGGAAGATACTGTCATAATGTTATCATTGTTATTAGTCTTAGCATTTAGTGTGGGCCAGGCAGTTCACCAAGGGGTTGGATTCCCCAAACCTAAGAGGAGACTGACTTATCTCTGTTTTATAGAACATAACTTTACTTGGAAGATCAGTGGTTGTGATTTGTGCTATTTATTTAATAAATTATTATTAAAGGCTGGGCATAGTGGCTCATGTCTGTAATTCTAGCACTCTGGGAGGCTAAGGTTGTGGAATACTTGAGCTCAGGAGTTAAAGACCAGCCTGAGCAAGAGTGAGACCCCATCTCTACTAAAAAAATAGAAAAAGTAGCCAGGCATTGTGGCAGGCAACTGTAGTCCCAGCTACTTGGGAGGCTGAGGCAAGAAGATCACTTGAGCTCAAGAGTTTGAGGTTGCTGTGAGCTATGATACCAAGGCACTCTACCTAGGGAAGTCATTCGTGGAGAAGGGGCAGGAAATACCTTCTTCCCTCTTCATTCAGAGTGAGTTTAGCTATAGCTGCCCAGGTTGCCAGAGTGAGACTGTCTCAAAAATAATTATTACTAAGGCTACGTAACTGAGGGACTGGATATAGAAGATATGGGAGATAAAATCTATTAATACCTACTATGCATAGATTCTTTCAATAGTCATTATATTTAGTCTCATAACAGTCCTGTGAATTTGTACTGTTGTTATCCTCCTTTTACAGGTGAGGATGCTGAGGATCAGAAAGGTTAGGTAATTGGCTGAGGATACACAACAATAAGTGGCTGGGTCAGTTTTTAAACTTAGGATTATCTGATTTCTAAAGCCTGTACTCTCTCATCCAAAGTGCTTCTTTAGTTTTACGGGCCAGTCATATCTATAATCTATTGAATAGTTTGGTTTTAGCAAGTGAAAACCTCTGTGTCCCATGTTCCTGCAGTTCCTGTTGCCCTGGGTCTTGAGGCTTCTTGCATTGTCTCTAGCTGTGGGGGTGGGGGCGGGGAGCTTCCAGCATTAGAGCATCTCAGTGGCGTGAGGGATCCCTGTGAATGGAAGCACTCTTGTTCTCTGTAATTGCACACTCGTTAGGTCATGAGGCATTATCAAACCAGGCAGGCTTTTGTTTGCATCCCCACTAGACAGTTTGGTTTCAGTATCAATATTGGAAATGTCAGTCTGACAAACAGCTTTTAACAGGGAGGATGAAGGCCAAGAACAAAGTCTCTTTCAAATGAAACTCTAGAGGATGAGTGTGCACAGAGTCAACATTTTACTTGCTGAAAATTCCCCTGGAGTGGCTATGGATTGGATTTAGGAGAATTCCCCCTCTTAAAACCACACAAATTGATTTTATTCTCCCAGGAGGGTGGGCTCTTGCATCACCCTCATGTTTTCCAGCCCCAGCACGCAACCCCCACAATTCCAAAAGACTGGTTTATGGTGGGCAGTGCCTGCCCACACTTCCCCCTTTCCATATTTTAATTAAATCCATTTGTCTTGGGATCACTGAGACTTGAAATTCACAGGGGCTTTGATCTTTAACCCACACGCATCTGAAGGACTGGGGAGCTGGAGCTCAGACTGAGGGCAATGCCTTCTTCCTTTGGCAGCACAGATCGAGTTATGAGATCTTAGACATAGAATGCTATGTGAGGTTCGGGTGAAGAATTTGAAACCCTGTTTTGCACTCACAAAGTTGCATGCCAACTGGCATCATGCTCCACCTTGCTTTGAACTTTTTGCTCTCACTTTTGAAGATGGATCCATAGGATGGTAATTTGAATATGTTTTAGGAGACTGATGAAGAGGCTGCTTTGGATTGTAGGGTATTATGTCTAGCCCATAAAAGATCCCCCCTTTTATCTGTCCCCCCTTTTTAGTCTGGGACAAATCAGCACCAACTATGGAGGGTTCGGGATGATACAGCAGCGTCACAGAAGTGCTGCTGTGCCCGGGCCACCTCCATCCTGGCTGTGCTTGCTGCAGGCTGACTGCAGGTGGCAGAGTGGTGCCATCCTGGGAAGAGAAGTGCGGTTCCTGCTCCGTTTCAGAGCTACATGGAATTAACCATGATCTAGTCCAACCCTCTCAGCTTGAAGGTGAGGAAACTGAGGCCCAGAGAAGTGAAGGATCTTGTTCAAGGTCACAGTGACAGGATCCAAATGGGAACCAGGACCCATGGCCGAGGCACTCCTCTGCCATCTGCCTTCATCAACCTGCCTTTGGGACCTGACTCGATGGAGCACTGGACTCAGAACTGGGCTTGACTCTGATTTTAACCGGCTGGCCCTTCCCCTCTTTCATTCTTAGTTTCTCCCCCTTGTAAAAGATCAGAAGTAGGAAGCCATGATTAGTCCTATCCTACCAACCTCATAGGTTTTGTTGTTAATACAGAAAAAATAAAATCATAAATGGGAAATTTTTTTTTTTTTTTTTTAGAGACAGAGTCTTACTTTGTCGCCCTTGGTAGAGTGCTGTGGCATCACAGCTCACAGCTACCTCCAGCTCTTGGGCTTAGGCAACTCTCTTGCCTCAGCCTCCCAAGTAGCCGGGACTACAGGTGCCCACCACAACACCCAGCTATTTTTTGTTGCAGTTTGGCCAGGGCCAGGTTCGAACCCGCCACCCTCGGTATGTGGGGCCGGTGCCCTACTCACTGAGCCACAGGTGCCACCCTCAAATGGGAAATTCAGGCAAAAATCCATCACATAAGAGAAAATGCTACTTATATATAAAGGCTGACTATTATTTGAGAGTAATGTGAGTTGTTAAATTCTTTCTACAAATACTGGAGGCAGCCAGTCAGGCCAGACCAGAGACGTGGGAGATGAGTGTCTCTTAGCACTTTTGTCCCCTGGAGAATCTTGTGCCCCTGGTAACCTGTGGACTCTGTGTGTGTGTGTGTGTGTGTGTGTGTGCGCACACACAAGCATTCATATTGTGTGTGCACATTTGTGTGTGACCTCATCTGCAAGTGTGTCTTGTGTAGAGGTTGGTGGCTGGGGGGAAGACACGGCCCCTTCTACGCTTTGTCAGATAGAGGGAAAGGGGCTGGAGAGGATGTAGAGGCCCACCTGTCAGACACGTCCAGAAGGGGCAACACCGTCCACTGCCACAGGCTCAAGCCTTCGTTGGTGGCAACATGCCAAACTGTCCTGCTTTGTTCCTTCCCTGTTTTGTTCTCCACCAGCACCAAGGACACGTTTCCCCTCAAGACTCCACGGATAAGCCAGGACATCCGGAGCTGTGAGGGAGAGAAGAGCCAGAGAACGAGGTGTTACAGTTAAAAGGAGACGTGAGGTCCCGTTTCCAGAATTCTCAACTGAAGCCTAAAGGATTTTGCTGGAGACTCAGCTGACATCAGCCTAGCAAGAAGAGCTGGATGTCCCCTGGTTATCTCCCAAGGAGGCTTTTAATAGAGTTCAAGGATATGGGTAGGGACAACTGATGGACAGTTTTGGAGCCCTGTCTGGGTTGATGTTATCCTAAATTTCACAGGATTCTACCCTTGAAGTGATATCCAGATCCATGGGGTCTTAATGGAACTTCCTAAAGAGCAGCCAAAGATTCTTTACTCTGTGACCTTGGGCAAGTGATTTTTTTTTTTGACTCAGTTTCGTTTAGTGATTCAGGAATCATAGACTTCTATTCCTTCCCTAACGACTCTCATAATCTTATTTGAATGGTGTCATTTCACACGTCAGCTAACTGGAGCCCCTGTAATTTGATGGCAGTGAACATTGGTTGGCAAGGGCCACAGAAAAATCTGCATATCAAAATCTTTTAGTACGGTTGTCTTTTGGGATGAGGATGCCCACTTTGCTACAATTGTATGTTTTCATTGTTTTTATTAAAAGTTTCTATGTCATTGCTCCCTAGACATTTAAAAGGGACTTGTAGCTAATAATTTCTCTAAGGAAGTTCAAGAGCAGTCTTGTTCAGAGGTAATACAGACTATGAACAGGGTCTCTGGTCTTGGGGTTTGAGATGATAGACGTGGTATATTTGATAGAAACATCCACAAACTTAAAACCTGGGACAACTACATCCTATTACTGCCCCACGTATTCCTGTTCAGAGCTTGTAATAAAAAATGGCTGTTGCAGAAAAAAGGTAAAATTTGCATCAGATGTGCTACCCCCTTTTCTCTGATTCTCCTTGTTTGAATATCTGCTTGTCGGTAAGTTACCCTTCCATTGTCTCCCAGCCCCTGACTCATGGCTGCCTCACAATTTAGTTAACAAGGTTAAGTACCACGAGCTACGGCAGCCAGACTTCCTACCCTGTGGCACACAAACCCTTCACTAGCAAGGACACCCCTGGGCATTGTGTCTGATTTAATTCCGAGACCCTGGGCCTACAGGGCCTGTCTACAACTGAAGCCTCTTCACTAACACCTTTCCCATTTCGCCCTATCTGGTATACCAAATACATAGCTCCACTGAGAACTTCCAGAATAATTGAGTGAATCTGTTAATTTTTATCTGGCCCCAGTGGGTTTTCTTGTGCCATCGGGATGCCATGATTGGAAGTTCCAACCCTCCCCCTGCTAAAACTCATGCAGTTCTCCACCCAAGCCACAGCTTGCCCAGTTGGGACTGTGCTCGACACCTGGTTTCTCTCCTCTTGCTCCTTGACTGCCAATATTGCTGATTTCTACTCCTGTGAATTCAGACTGGTGAAGCTCAATGCCCTGTGTGGTTAGTGGTCCTTATTCATCCTCTGTTGATTTCCACACACATATAGCACAGGGAGCATTTCAAACTTTCCTTCAAACACTGATACTCTCACCTCTGAGTCCCCAGCTCTCTGTTCCCGCCTTACTGAGAAAGACCTGCCAGGTCAGGTCCGGTCCCCCTCAGCGCTCCTTCTCTCTTTTGTGGACCTATATTGCTCCCTCTTCCTTCCCCATCTCAGAGGAAGCTGCGTCCTTCACTGTTTTCTGTGCTCGCCCATTTAGTCCCCGTGTCCTTGCTCTTGCAAATTCCTGCCCTCTGTTCTCCAGCACCTCAGAATCTCTCTATATACCGGCTCCTCCTTTGTCTACAATTCAGGTCAAGATTCACCCATTCTGGAAAATATCCTGGATTTGATGGCTCCTCCTGCTCCCTCCAGCTCGCAGCCCTGTCTGGACTTCCATTCAGATGTTCACATTTGGACAGCGGGGAGGTGCCTGCCGCTTTGAGTTCCACGCTGTCTGTTCTGTCTGAACTCTTTCAAGCTGCCTCCTACCTCATTTCCTCATCACTCTAACAAAATAGAGCAAACATGTCCTTTATAAAGTACTCTTCAAACTCTTTCCGGAGTCTCCTGAGTGCCTCTCCCTCTCCACTTTTCTCCGTCCTGAGTCCTGCTGTATATCTCTGTCAGATTTTCCTATTTATCACGGCCATCTGCGACTCAGGACTCAGCAACCTTCAGGGGTTTCTCATTCTCTATCCAAAAAAAAATAAAAGGAAACAAGGCATTCTCATTCTTCTGTAACCTATAGAAATCAACATTTTAGTTATTCAATGAATATTTATCAAGTACCTATGCTGAGCCGCATGCATCTCTATTCTAGAATGGTCTAAGACATCTGGAATTAGAGACATCTGGATTCAAAATGAGTTCTTGTCACTTTAGTCAACTTATTTATTCATTTTGAAGCTTGGTTTCCTATTCCAGAATGGGAATCGTTTTATCTACCTTATGGGGTTATAGTGACCATTAACTGAGAAAATAAATAATGCAACAAAATGTTACACGGGCACTTCTGCTGAGGCAGAAGACTCCACATTTTAATGGGAAATGTGGGAGTACAAGGGGGCAGGACTTTCAACAGAGGGGATAAAAATGGGTCACATAATTCATAAATTCTCACCCATATTTTAGATTTAAAAAAAGTTGGTAGATGACTATGAGGAGAGAGTTTTCGGAACATGCTTTTGGCATATCATGAGGTCTACTTCTGCTAAGAAGGAGGGTGGGGGGAAGGGTAGTTCTTTATTCATCGCCAGTCAAGAGAGAGAGGTTTTATGATGCCACATTGAGTCCTTGATACTTAGCCCCTGAAGTTTGGGAGCACAGTGGGTCAGTGTCTGTCTCTGTCTGGAATATTTGGAGTTTGGACTAGGGGCTGCTTAGCTGCTATGATGGCAGAGCCAGGAGAGGGGGCAAAATGCACGGCCCACATTCCTAGTGTTTGTGGGGCAAAAATGCATGAATGTTGCACATGGGTGAGGAGAGCTGTGTGTAAGGCAGGTAATTAGACCACAGCATGGAGAAGATGCTGGTGTCTCGAGATGTCCAAGGATCGAGGAAGGAGGAGGTGACCAACTATAACAGAGGTGCACATGCCCCGGTTAAGGCATGAGATTCCTAGCCCTTGTGGAGGGCTGAGGAGAAAGGGAGATCTCCAAAGGAACCACGAAAGTGGCCCGTGTGAGCAATAGTAATCCTCAAACATTTGTTACATCCAGATCACCTACAGTCCCAGTCCTGTAAGAACTTTCTTGTTCACTTACCCTCCTCTCTCTCCCGGTGCTTCCAACCCCGAGGGGTCAGAGGTCAGCAGGATGAGAGGAGAGGAGCAGAGGCTGGGTAGGGAACAAGAGGGGTCATTGACCATCCTCCCCCTGATTTCAGGCTTTCCATCTGCAGTTGGGCCAGGTGTGATGGGGACAGAGGAGGGAAGAAACCCCTGACTTTAAAGCAAGATTCAAGCTTTGACTGGATGGGCAGGTTGATTACTAAACATGCCTGTGTTTTGTATTTTGAAGTGACTTCTGAAGTATGTGCTTAACCTTCAAGTGACAGATAAGTAGTCAGCTTGCCAGCACCTTCACCCAGCAACCCACACATGGGAGCCCAACAAACATAGGTTCCCAGACTGTCCTGCACCAATCTAGTTGCTAGATTCCCCATTGATTGGTGGGAGCCAATGAATGGGGAGTGGCTGAAACCTGGACGGTTTAGAACATAGCCAGGTGGCTGGGGAGTGGAAGGTCCTTTCCCCTCCCTGAACCCAACTCCCGAATGTGGGAGAGCACAAAGGAGCTTCACAAGGCCTTGCATTTTTCTGCTTCTGTGCTTTTTTATCCTTCAGCTTCCTCTACCTGCTTTTTCTTTATGCCCACTTAAGAAAAATGAAAACGTTTTCTTTGTTCAGGAAGTCTTTTCTTATCGCCCATCTCAGAAATGACCTCCTCCTCCTCTGAAATCTTCTAACTAAGGCTATGGAGACCACCATGGGCCCTATCCTCTTGCCCTCCATCCCCTGTGGGTGTCAAGTTTCTTCCAGGCAGAGACTGTCTTATTCATCTCAAGTTCACAGCAGCTGTCAAGGGAGGGCGCATGGTGGGAGCCAATCAACATCAGGATGAATAAAAATGTGTACACATGTCTGTAGATACTCCCCTCTCAGGGACAATAAGTCAACTTTCTATCCTGTGATGCTCTTTTGTGCTCCCTCATACTCAGGAATTGGGTTCCAGGGAAGGGGAACCCAACTTCCCAGCCTCTTGGCTATGTTCTAAACTGCCCAGTTCTCAGCTGCTCTCCAGAACTTTTCAGTTTGAAGCAGAATCTGCAAGGGGCACGGCTATGTCAGTAGGCTACAGTCCTGTCACGTCCATGCTGGGACCCTGGGCTACCTGGCTGCTGAGTGCTTTCTCCATTCTCCTGTATTATATTTTGAGTTAAGCAGGCTAAGCAAAAGAGAGAGAACTGGGCTGGCCACCAAGGCACAGTGCCAAGGCTGTGGCATGTTAGCCTCCCCAGGAGGTCCTCCAGGATCTTTCTCAGTATCTGTCCTCCAAGGAGATTATCATCTATTTACTCACCAACAGTTACTGCCCTTACTCTGTGTTGCAAATTACTCACATTTTCTCTACCCCCTGGAGAACAGCATCTAGTCAGGAAGTTAGAATTTAAATGAATAATCACAAGTGTGTAGCAAAGGGTGAAACAACTGTAGCCATGTAACAGCCAAGATATAGGACACAGTCAAAGGAAGACACTGGATGCCACACAATGAAGACCTAGGTCAGCACAGCCACTTGACCCAACTGTTCAGAGCTATGGGTAAGTATGAGAATTAGAAAAATTACTTTCGGGCGGCCCCTGTGGCTCAGTAGGTAAGGCGCCGGCCCCATATACCGAGGGTGGCGGGTTCAAACCCGGCCCCGGCTGAACTGCAACCAAAAAAAAGCTGGGTGTTGTGCCGGGCGCCTGTAGTCCCAGCTACTCGGAGGCTGAGGCAAGAGAATCGCTTAAGCCCAGGAGTTGGAGGTTGCTGTGAGCTGTGTGAGGCCACGGCACTCTACCGAGGGCCATAAACAGAGACTCTGTCTCTACAAAAAAAAAAAAAAAAAATTACTTTCCTTCTATCTCATCATGGTACCACCTATGTTTAGAGCAGGAAACTTGTATCTACAGCCACAACTCAAGCCAAGGGATGCACTGAGTGTCAACAATGTCTCTTTCTGGGCACAGGTGCAAAAAGCTTGGAATAAGATTGTGAACTGGCGGCCAGTGAAAGGCTAGCAAAATGTGGATGTTTTGATCATTTATTTACTTTTTTTCATCCCCTGAGTGTTCAGTAAGGTTCTGCATCCAGGAAGATACTCTTCTTCCTCAAGACACAAGCTGTCTTGTGCACAACAGAGCCCATGCCTTTCCCTTGGCCCACTCCTCACTGTGCCTATATCCCTAGTTTACGTCCAGGTTTGCCTCTGAGAGTCGGCGGTTTGCTAATCAGAGTATGATTAACCTCTGATAATGGTTCACCAGTATTAACGATAATCTGAGACTGGTTCATCAGTATTAATACGAACTTGCTAGAAATTTAGACTCTCTGGCCTGACCCCAGACCTCCGGAATCAGGATCTGTGTGAGAGAGCAACTCTGGGGCCTGCCCCTGTGCTCCCCCACTACCTTTCCAGAAAGCCAACATTCATCATCCAGGGACCTGCCAAACCATCCTTGGTTCCTTGTCTATTGACTCCGGCTTAACTTGGAGTTTGTGTTCCATGGCTGAGTGTGTTATTAACTGTGTGACCTCATAGCAGCCAGTTACCTCCTCTGAGCCCCTATTTTGTCACAGGAAAATTTGTGACAATAACCACACCTTCCCTACCTGCCTTAAAGCTGGTTATAAAGTATGAGGTAAAGAGCGTGGAAGCGGAGCCCATGTGATGTTGGGAATGGTGTGGAGGAAACAGTGGGTTTTGGCCTGTGCAAATTAGAAGCACCTGGAAAGCTTTCTAAACTACTGACGTCTGGGCTCCACCCCAGCAATTCTTACTTAAGTATCCTTGGGTAGGTCATGGCATTAGCAGGTTTTAAAATCTCTCCAGGTGATTCTAAAATGCAGCCTGGGTGAAGACCACTGGGGAGCTGGGGCTACTTAGTGTCTGGTGCTCACAGTGAGAGGTCCATTTTCATTTTGGACTTTGAGTAAGCGGCAATTCTTAATAACTAAAAAAATGGCTTGAACTGTGCCTACCACCATCAAGGTGTAGAGGGAGTGATTTTCTTGTGGGGGAAGTCACAACCCTCATCCCATCACCTCCAGGCAAAGGCCAAGAACAACTTCCAGAGTGAGAGACTCCTGGGCCAACGATGAGCAGGAGTGACCTTGGGATGTAAGTAGGACCAGAACTACCCTGTTGGACTTGCAAGGTTCTTACCAGTTTCTTAATTACAAGAACGGGAGGACTGATGTCAGTTCCTTCTGAGTATCCTTTATTCATTACTGTGTCTACGTGTATAGCACTCACTGTTGGGGCTCCTAGAGCAGATTACAAGCTCAGTCCCTCTTAAAGATTTCCATTTCCCTTACATGACTCACTATGAAAGTTTTGAGACAGACTGTGTTATGGTCTATTATTTCATTTCCAAGAAACACAGTTGACAGGTTCCTTTCTGATTCACCTATGCAAGTTTCAACTTGCTCAGCTTACTGGTGTTGCTGGGAGGGCTTCATTTGTTTCATGATTTTTGTGTATCTTGAAATTTTCATAATGACCCATCTAAGGTCTAGTACCTGGATCAGTTCTAGGTGCTAGGGTGACCAGCCCACTGACATCTTACGTAAATGCCCAGCTGGATCTTCACAGTCAAGCTTCTGGCACCCAAAGTGGAGAAAAAAATGCTCTTGAAATTCAATCTTAAGACTTATTTCTATCTAGCTGGCCTACAGGATATGAAATCATTTTGTTATTTATTTATTTATTTATTTATTTATTTAGAGACAGAGTCTCACTATGTTGCCATTGGTAGAGTGCTATGGCATCACAGCTCACAGCAACCTCAAACTCTTGGGCTTAAGTGATTCTCTTGCCTCAGCCTGACTACAGATGCCTGCCACAATGCCCAGCTATTTTTTGGTTGCAGTTGTCGTTGTTGTTTAGCAGGTCCAGGCCAGGCCCAAACCTGCCAGCTTATGTGTGTGTGGCCGGTGCCCTAGTCACTGAGCCGTGGGCGCTGAGCCTAATTGATTATTTATTGAATGCTATAAAGCTGCACCAGGCACTCATACATATGAGTCCACAAATTTGCCACCATGTGCTTACATTGGCTGTACTGTACAAACAGCTAGGTAACATTTCATAACCTTGGTATATCAGTGTTTCACAGCCGTGTTCATGTCAACATGTGGCAGTGACTTACTGAGTAGTGTTTATTATTGTTGTATGTTTTTGTGTGCTGTCGCAAGAATGTTGGAGCTTGAATTAGAGCGATGAACAAACATTAAATTTCTTGTTAAACTTGTTGAGAGTGGAAGTGAAATCAGGGACATGTTAGTCCAAGTTTATGGGGATAATGCCATGAGAAAAATAGCAGTGTACGATTGGATTAAATGTTTTTCTGAGGGGAGAGAAAGTGTCACTAATAGAGAGAGGTCAGCATGACTAGTAACAAGTAGAACTGAAGAAAACATTGCAGAAATTTGTTGAATTGTGCCTCAAAATCATTGGTCGACTATGAGAAGTATAGCAGACCAAGTAAGCATTGTTAGAAAAATAGGAAAATTTTAACTGAAAATCTTGGCATGAGAAAGGTGTGGCTCTTGCATCATGACACTGCACCAGCTCACACAGCACTGTCTGTGAAAGAGTTTTTACTCAGTAAACAAATAAAGTATCGGAACACCCTCCCCACTCACCTTATCAGGCCCCAGTGACTTTTTCTTTATCAAAAGATAAAATATTACAAGGAAGACAGTTTGATGACATTCAGAACAGTAAGGGTAATATAATGACAGCTCTGATGGCCATTCCAGAAAAAGAGTTCCAAAACTGCTTGGAAGGGTGGACTAGGTGCTGGTGTCAGTGCCTCGCTTCCCAGGGGAGAACTTCAACGGTGACTGTAGTGATATTCAGCAATGAGGTCTGGAGCATTTTTTCTAGGATGAGTTTGTGAACTTAATTTTCAGACTTTGTAAGCTGTCTCATTTTATACACACAGCACCCCATCATGTAGGTATTATTATACCCATTTTTCAGATGTAGAATCTGAGGTTTAGCGAGGTTAAATCAGTCACCCCTGGGACCCAAGCCCATACATGGTCGGCCTGAAATCTGCACTTATGCACTATGCTCGATGCTCTTTCTATCGTACCTGTGGAAATATATTATGATAATCCTTAAAGTTTGGGGTACACACTATGAAGATCTTCTAGGCCCTTGATGCTCAAAGTACGGTGCGTGAACCAGCAGTGTTGCCATCCCCCAGACGCTTGTTAGTGATGCAGGCTCTCAGGCCCCACACCAGCTCTCCAGAATCAATTCATATTTTGACGAGATCTCATTTTAGAAATACTTTCACATTGGAGGAATTGGGGAGATAGCGGATTATAAACTATTTACAAACGTTGTTTCTGCCAGGCAGTGAACATGTTTGTGTGAGTATGTGTGTATTCACATAAATATAGGCAATCTTATAGAAATCCTAAATTATATTTATGGGAAATAATGCTTGTTGGTGCCCATAACGATAGAATTTTTGATCCCTGTAGAAACCTCTTAGTAAATATAAGTTATAAATGGTAGCTTTTGACTAACAAACTCTTTTATATGCAGACAGAAAACGAGACAAGTGAAAAGAGACAACCCCAGCAACCGCCACCAGCAATTATATCTCTGGTTCCAGCCGGCCCTCTCACCAAGGCCTTTTTTCCCGGCCTCTCAGTGGGGCCTGATAGACTTTCCAATTATGTGGTACCAGTGTTTGTCATCTTATTAATTAAAGTCCTGTATGTAAAGCAGGAACAGCAGTGTGGCTGGCCTTAACACTATTATTTCTGTCACGGCCATTCCTCCTCCAGAGGTAATCAGGGCAATTTTATGTCGGGAATATGCTATTGCATACCTTGCGGCTGCTTCAGAACAATCCCCTCAACTAATACAAAAAAAAAAAAAAAAAAAATACCATGATAGAATTTAGGCTGAAGTGGGACCAAAAAGACTCAGTGGTATCAAATAACGTCCTTTCTGCATCCAACGGCCCCAATGTAGGAAATGCCTTGAGAGTCTGTTAGTAGAGGCAAAACTGAGGATGGATGGTCTAGACCGGTGTTTTCCAAACTTTTTTATCTCAATATATATTTGAATCTATGGTTAACTTAAGCGGCACACTTAAATATGTTGATTAAAAAAAAAGAGTAAGAAAATTAATATACTTTGTGCTTTTGAACTTCTTTCAAAAATAATTTCATTTATGATCTTTAAAAATTTTCTCTGCACACTTGAGGTCCTCTCATGGCACCCCTGTTGAAAATCACTGCTCTAGTGTATAATTCAGTTCAGCAGAAGGAGACATGTTTTAAAAGAGAAGTTCAAAGATGAAGTTGCTTGGAGGGTGAGGGGGCCCTTCCTTGGTACTCCCTACACTGTAGTCAGCAGAGACTGAGATTGGACTTGTCATTAGGGACAACCAAGTGAGCTCTACATGCAGACTAAAGCTCCTCCCCCATTGAAGGGCTGTGATTCTGGGCTTAAACTTTTCATTTTAATAAGGGTCCCCTGGTTTCAAAGTGGTATCCTATTAACTTTAGCTGATCATATTGACTCACTGGAAAATCTAGTGTTTTTTGCTCACCATCTTCTAATTCACCTGGAAAAAACGAACGCCAACTCTCTATCTAAAAATAGCCTAATGAAAAATCAACCCAACACAGCAAGAAGCTGGCCAGATGCAGATTTTTGATAACAAAAAAATAAAATGTGATGCTGGCAAGTCTTTGCAATTATGGAAGCTTAAGACATGCTGGATTCCTGGTGGTGTAGGAGACTTCAAAGACTGGGAGTTTTCCTGAAAGCACCATCTCTTGTCTCTTTCTGAGGGATTGCACTGAAGCTAGGGAACACCAGTCAAGGACGTCCATGCGCCCCCTTTCTAAAAGCATGGCAAGACAACATGAAGGTCATAAATAAAAATAATGACTCTGGGATGCCTGGCTGGTCAAGGTTATGGGGTTACAAGTATTTCTTTCCCCTTCTTTAGTCTTTTCTTTCTTTTCCAGATTTTTAACAATGAACATCTTGCCTTTTAATAACTAGATCACAAACAATGAAATTCATTTAGGGTATGTAGCTATTAAAAGCATGTTTATGAGTAATAATATTGATATAGAAAAATATAACATTAAGTAAAGAAAGACGGTACAAAGTGTTTGTCTGATGATACCAAATTTGAATAAGCCCTTTATGTATAGTGAAGCTCAAATCTACATCTATCTGTTGGGAAATAAATGTACCAATATCTTTGTGGGGGGGATAGGACATGAGGCAATTTCAATTTTCTTATTCATACTTGGCTATATTTTCCTAAAATTCTACAATGAATATATAGTACTTTTATAATCAGAAAAAACAGTATATAATATATTAAAAAAAGATAAGTGAGAGGGCCAGGTGCAGTGGCTCACCTGGGAACCTGAGGTGGGTGGATCACCTGAGTTCAGGAGTTTGAGATCAGCCTGAGCAAGAGTGAGACCCCATCTCTAGTAGAAGTAGAAAAACTAGTAGGTGTTGTGGCAGGTGCCTGTTGACCCAGCTACTTGGGAGGCTGAGGCAAGAGGATCGTTTGAACCTAAGAGTTTGAGGTTGCTGTGAGCTATGAGGCTATGGCACTCAACTCCAGGGTGACAGAGAGAGAGATTTTGTCTCAAAAAAAACAGGTATTGATGGAGGATTCTGATGTGTTTCCATTCCTTTCAGGGAGGATTATGTCCTCTCATCTGGCCTGTGGGCTTTGTGGGGTGGGAGCAGGTGTTGGTGGGAGCTGCTGAGGGAGAAGGGGGTCAACTGCTGTGGACAGAGCCTGAGAATCAGAATCAGGAGTGTTCCCAGAGCCTTGGTGTTTTCATCTGTAAAATGGAACAAATAGTACTTTCTTTAGAGATTGATTGCCTGGCTTTAATAGGATTATGGGAGCCCAGAATGTAGCTTAGCAAAAACATTTGATAAATATTAGTTCTCTTCTCCTGTATTGGAAAGCGCAGGCAGGGCACACCACGTTAGAGATAAACAGCGCACAAAACCCAGACAGAATGAAAAATGCTATATTAAAAATTTCCATCTGGCTTTTTATCTTCCAGGTTTCCTAGAGAATTATCTTTCCAGCCTTACCGGAAGAAAAAAGTGAGGCGTTCTTGAATTATATCATAGTCGTGTGATCTTGGATAAACAGCTTCCCCTGTGCCTCAGTTTCTCTGTGTGTGTGTGTGAGAAGTATCTTTATAATCCCACTGCTGGGGCCAGGATGGACTATGCGCGGAAGCCCCCACAACCGTCCTGGATGCCATGAGAAAGAGAATGGGTATGAGGCACAGGGGTGTCTGCAGAGGCCCAGAGTCCCCAGGGAGACGCTGCTCCCCACTGGGTGTTCCCCTGCACAGGTGTGTTGTAACGCTCACCACTGGAGCCATGAGGGTCTGTGATGCACATATGGCTTAAGAATGGGACCCAAGTCTGTGCCAAGTGCCCAGCAAGATCTTATTCACACCTTTGAGTCTCAACTATAATTTTCCGTATGCCTCGGTTTCATCAGGCAGCGAGAGAGGTATTCATTTTGTATGGCTCAAAGCTATTAAATGAATTATGTCCGATTGCAGTTACAATTGCTGTTGATTACTGTGGCCCATTAGCATGTACCCTGGCAGAGCCAACCATGTCCCAATAAGGGGTGACAGAATGCGGGGCTCCAGTGGCTTCCTGGCCCTACATGCTGAAGTAAAAGCTATTTTGAGGCAGAAATCTCAGGAGGACCTCACTTGTGGGATCCTTGTAACTCAATGAGGGGCCTTGTTCGCTCATATGCTGGGCTAGGGTTATGCTGACAGTTGAGGGGCTGTGTGAATTAATTAATTAATTAATGGTGAGATGGGTTGATGGGGCACATCCTGCTGGTGCTAATGCTAGCACTGTGTAGGATAACGCCGTGTATAATAGCTCTTGACCCCCTGCCCACACGTTGCTGACAGAGATGAGAAATAAGACGCACCATGTCTGAATTTAGGTAGCACCAACTTCCTCGTGACTGAGTAAGGTAAGATGAGGGATGATAATAAAAATAATTGCTATTGTTCATAAAGTAGCATAGAGACTACAAAGAGTTTTCACTTTTTTATCTGAGCCTGGTAACAGCCTCATGCAGCAAGTCAACCAGGTATTTTTATCCCTAATTAGGGGAAGTGACTTGCTGGAGATCATATGGCTCATAAGTGGAGCAGAGCTGAGGTTTACACTCGGGTGATCTAACTCAAGTCCAGTGACCTTAGAGTGTTTACAGATTTGGCTTTGGAGTTAGACAAACCTGGCTTGAATGGTGGCTCTGCAGGGTGAACTTGGGCAAGTCACTTAAGCTCCCTAAGCCCTGGTTTCTGCATCAATCAATGGGGTAACAAATCCTCCCAGTGTGTTTTGATAACGAGATAATGCAGGTGGAATGCTTAGCCCTGTGCTGGCCTTATGCTAGGGGATCGATATTTTAAAAATATGCCCTTAGTTGGCTTTATAGGTACTAAGGGTCCCTTATTGCAGCCTCAGATTAAGGGAAGGGTTTTTTCCCCCTAAGGTGCAAAAAGCTAGAGTGTTTGAGGACTCTGATTAAGAATATTGGCTTGCTTTTTAATGGACTGCAGCTGAGTGATTCATCACTGACCTGAAAGTTTTCTTAGCTTTTCTATTGAATAAACACCCCGAAAAGCCCCTAGATTCCTGCGGTCTGTCTCCGATGTGCCCACACAGCCTCTTGGAATAGCTTTTCCCTGATTTGCTAAAGTAAGTTGACCACGTGGGGCCAACATGATGAACTGACGCCACTGGGGCCCTGGTGTGAGTAGCAGTATCCCTGACACCCAGGAGTGAGACCCAGCAATTAGTCCCAATCTAAGGAGTGCCTAAGTGAAGAGACTATTCAGCTATAAAATGGGGTGGCATTCTCTTCCTGCCTCCGGAGAGGAGGAGTCCACGCTGCTGGGGTGCAGAGGACTCTGAGTTAGGCGAGAATGATGTCAGTATAATGCTTTTGAGGCTCATATCAACTCCCCCTTCACTGAGAAGCTTCTGTCTGTTCCCAGCAGAGCTGTGTGATAGGAAGGGCATGGAACTTTGAGTCCTAAGGCCTATGCCCACTCTTAGTTTATGTCATTAGCTGTGGGTCTGTGGTGCATTTCTCTCCTGCCCTGCTGAGAGGGCTACTCTCATCTCCCGCCAGCCCTGCACACCCTTCCCCTGTCTCCAGGGAGGAAGCCCAGACCACCTGCTCCTCCCTCTCAGCCCCTGCCTTGTTCAAGTTTGGGGGTGGGGAGGCAGATATAGGAGGAACTTGTGTTTTTCAAGCTATCTTATTATTATTCCCTTCACCCTCCTTTTCTCATCTTTCATAAGGGATTTTATCACTTAAAAACACAGCAGTCAGGGGTGGCGCCTGTGGCTCAAAGAAGTAGGGCACCGGCCCCATACACTGGAGGTGGCGAGTTCAAACCCAGCCCCCGCCAAAAACTGCAAAAACAAAAACAAAAAAACAAAAAACTGCACAGCAGTCAGAAACATTCCTCTCTCCCATCTTGAAAGGCCTATTTGTCTGCTGGTGTGGTTCGGGGCAAGCTTAAGTAAGCCTGATTAACACTCTGACGTTGTTGCTTCTGTGCCACACTGAGAGGGGGGAGGGAAAGGATGGGCCCTGTTTCCAGGGATGGCCAAAACATCCTGAAAACCTTACATAATCAGCCAGAGAGCAGTCTACTAAACGATTCTCCGGCCTCTAATCTTTAGGCTGGCCCACCATTAGGGACACTGTCTTGGTGGGGCTTTGAGTAGGGCACAATGGCTGGACTGCCGAGGCAGTTCTGGGGGCCAGTCTCCTCTCCCACATCCCTTTGGGCCACATTTGCTGGCTCTAATCCAGCGTGGGGTAGACCACCTGGCCCCCAAAGACACGGGGGTCTGCTGCTTCCCTTCTGCCCTATCTCAGCAGTCCACAACAGCTAATCAAAGTCAATTCTTTTTATCACTAGGGCCAACATTGGAGGGAAGGTCCCGCTGTGTCCCAGGGTCCCAGGGTGTGTGTTGTGCTCATGTGAGTCAGTACATACAGGTGGGTTGGGAGAGGCAGCCGAGCTCTAGCCAGGTAAAAAAACCCACTGGCCAGGAACTGGCCACCACAAATGACGGGGGGTCCTCTGCATTCTTGTAGCTCAAGAATGGAAAACTGGTTTCACATTTTGGAGGGAAGAGAAAATGAGGAAAGCCCAGTACTCTCCATCCCTGGTCATGTTCTGGCCTGAGAACGTGGTTTAAATTATTCTAGTCACTGGCAGGCTATTCAAATAAAATAGAATTTCAAACCACACGGGGCTTGTTGAGACATTCAGGCTGCTCGGATGTGCGAGAGGCAGGGGGAGGGCGGGATGGCCGCCACTCTGCTGTGCTCTTTATTACCAGCAGCCGCAATGCCAGACACATCTAGGGTGTGTCAAAGCCAAGGCGATGAGAGCAGGTCTGACAGCCAGCCAGCATGTGAGAGCCACCACGAGGCTCCCCTCTCTGGTGATGACTTTAATTATTTGAACTGGAGTTCAGCAAAATACAAATACAAATAAAACAAAATAAAATAGAAATGTATTGTAAGTGGCTCCCCAGTTTCCAGCAGAGAAGAGCTTGTGGCAGAGAGGAGAACCAGAAGAAAACCAACCCTGCGTGGCTCTCTCCTGTTCGTTGTTGCGTTTGTGGCTGGGTTAGGCAGAGGGCTTTAAATATATGCCCCATGTGCAACTGTGCAGAGACAGAAGAGGTGGCCCTGCAGCCGTGGTGGCCAGGGAGAACCTGCAGCGGTGGCTTCAGGAATCTGGAGGGAGGAGGTGGGAGCCGGCAGGCTTCTGGAATGTCCTAGAAGTTGGGGTGGCACAAAGGTGTGCCCTGGCTATGGCTCCATGGTGGGAGGGGGTCTGACCTGGTTCCACATGCTCTTTCAGCCCCTTCGATCTGGCCTCTTCTCTCTCCACCCCCATCCATCATTTCTAACCCCTTCTCTGACTCATCTTTCTAAACAGCAAGTTATGACATGTTATTTGGGGGCACAGATAGCAGAGGAAAGCTCTCTGCATGGGCGAATAATCAGCAAAGCACACATTTGGCCAATAGCTCTCAAGCTTCAGTGCTGCAAATCCCCGGGGATGAGGTTGAAAGTACAGAGCCCCAGGCTGCACTTAGGGATGCCAGTCAGTAGGTCCAGGGTGGGGCCCAAGGACCTGCATTTGTTGCATTTGCCAAGTGAGTGAAGTTGGAGAAACAGAGCTACCAGTTCACTCAATTCAGAGATCATGAAGGAACTTCTCTGACAATGACACTGATTCTCCTATTGGAATCCATTAATGATTGCGGGGTTTCCTACGAAGCATTTTAAGATATTCTGCAATTTCTCTAACTCCCTGAAGACCAGGACTGAGCTAAGTATAGAGAAGGTGGTCGGCATTGTCCCCAGAGCTCAGCTTGGCTGGATCCCTGTCCCTGAGCAGTTCACACTCAGAGACCTTCACCCACAGGTCCACCTGGTGTCACCTTGCTGCACCAGGGGCCCCTGAAGGTTTGGTGGAGTTTGAAAGCCCCAGGTTAACTTCACACAACTTCCAGAGCAATGCAATATCTGTTTCTCAGCAATTGGGGTTCAGCCGACCTGAGACGAGGAAATCAACTTTCTGCCTTCTGCATTTAGGATTTGAATAAAATAAATGATGGGGCTTACAAACCTGGAAAAATGCACATTTCTATTTTGGGTATTTGTTTTTCTGCTGAAAACGTTTCTCCCAACATTGGGAATTCAAAGACCCATCAGCATTCGATGAATGGTTTGAAAACCTGAATGCGAAATAATGTGAATGTGAATATAAATATACAGAATGTGGCTGTGGCTGGACTTACTCCCTTCCCTTCATCACGACTGCAGAGCCAAGTTCCGGAAAAAGGCAGGGAATAGCAGAAATAGCCCAGAGCAAAATTGACTGGAGGAAAAATAAAACAGGCCAGTAAAACAAAATACCTGTTTAAGCTATCGATCAACTCTAAGGTTATCAGAGAAATGATGAAATATTAGAATAATATCAGTTTTACCTTGACATTTCTTTTTCTGAAATTTGGCTCATATTAAATCCAGTGAAGAATGAATTTAAATGCCACATGCTAAAGGGTCCTCCTGTTCTCTTAGGTGGAGGCCAACCCTCTGTCCTCATCTAGGTTCTCTCTTAAGAGGCTTTCCTTCATAGGTAAGGAAAGGTGCTGCTCTAAGGCACCTGAGAAATAGCAGCAGTGACTGCGTAATTCCACCCTGGGCATCAGACAGCATGGTCTCTCAAACACAATTTGATTTAATTAATGTATTTATTTGTGCCCAGACTGCTTCTAAAAAGGATTTAAGGTGGCTCACGGAGATATACAAAATCAGATAAGAAAATATGAACTAGAAGAGAGTAAGATGGGGCAAATGCCACCGGATAAAATCAAATTGGGCGGGGCTGCTACTGAGCACACATCACTAAGTCCTATTTTCTTACCAGATGGAACCTCAGTTTTAATTTAACCATTCCTCTGATTAAAAAATTACTTATCTTATGCCATTCTTCCTTGTTTTATGTCTGCGAGTATTTATCTTACGAGAAACCTGAAGGGCTTGAATTTGCCTGTGTCCCTTAGCCTGGGATGCTGTCATCTGGACTTATGCTGGCCAATCCTCCCTGCGATTCCTGCCAGCCAAAGGAGGCGGAATGAATCTGGTCAGTTTCACAGTGTCCACACCTTGACAGGGAACACGTTGCTCAGTGGGTGCAAAGCTATTCTTAAAACTAAGCCAGTTAGGAAATTGTCCTGTGAGTTTCCAGAAGGAGAGACCTGGCCAGATCTAAACTATGTTGATTTTCTACTAAGTGCACAGTGCTGATGCAGGAGCTGTGCGGAGTGCAGAAGGCACAAGGCCTGGCCTGGTCTCTGGGAGTTTGGAGTCTGGTTTTTAGCTAAGGTCCTTTTCCTCTTCCCCCTCTTTCCTTCTGAATGTTTGCACATGTGTCTATCTATTGCAGTGCTTACTTATTTTTGCCAGATGCTCTTCTAAGCCCTCTACATATATTGCCTATTTATTCTTCACTCCTTTGGGGCAAGCACTTAGAGTGTCCATTTTCCAGGTGAGGAAACTGAAGCTCTGAGAGATAATTAACTGTTGGAACAAATTGTACAGCCAGTCAGTGGCGCAACCTGGCTCAGACTTGGGTGGTTGACTCCAAAGTCTGTGAGTTTAATCTTTGTACCATAATGATGTCTTAAGCACATTTCTTGGCCTCTAGACAACATGACTGTATGCTAAGGAATGTGGAGCCAGGCCCTCCATCCTCCCCACTAACGAGATAACAGCTTTAGGAACCATTTGGGTAAGTGGCTTTGGAGGTACCACACTAATGTCACTGTAATGCCATTTATGTCTTGGTGAAATTTATATAAATCAAATTTTTGATTCTCAATAGTATTTGAAATGTAAGAGCTTAATATTTTTAAAAAGGAATCTGCAGAGAGTCTTTTGTAAATTCTTGTTACTGTGCCCTATTAGGCCATGGGAAAGCTTTCTTGGATTTGCTTAAATAAGGATCCTCCTGCAAGTAGCTCAGTGCAGCCAACTGCGGGGGTTGGGGGTATCGTGGTCTGCAGGTGGGACTTTACCACATTGATGGACATGCTCTGTCTAGAAGATGGCAGAGATGGCCCTTGTGTCCTCTCCCCAGGGGAACACCAGCCCAGCCTCACAGGATGCTTCCTTAGTCTGTTTGGGTTCATCTGGAGATGATGGGAGGTGGGACAAGTCAGACAATTAGAGGAACATGGGGACTTGCCTCACATGGAGAGTTCTTCATCGGTGCGGGAAATGTGGCACTAGTCACTGTGGCGCTTTCAGCCGCGGGGACTTCAGTGGTGCTGAGCAACAGGGCATGGCCTGGGGAGAGGAAAAGAGTCATGAATGCACCAGCATCAGGAATGGAGGGTCTGAGGAGGGTTAATGGGCTGGGCACAGCTCGTGTATAGACCAGCCAGATATTTGAGGACACTGGCTTCTGGCCTATAGTGAATAAGAAAGCCTACTTGTCATCATCAGTAAAATCTGGCTCATGTGAAAAGTTATTACTCCAAACTGTGTGTGAGGTTCCGGGACAGACATCTAGGCTGCTACATCCCTGACCTTCCAAGATCACGAGCTTCAGCCTGAAGCACACTCATGTCCATGCATGGCCTTCTGATGGTTTCTGTGACCTCTCCCTTCCTCTTCTGCATTCAGAGCCCAGGTCATCCTGTGCCCCATGCCCTGCCTGGGGAGACTCACTTCTTGTGTTTGCTAAGTGCTGCTCTGCCTGAACACTTGGGAGGACAGGAGGCTTCACCCCATGTGGTGGCAGGAAGAAGAATCGTAAACCTTTAGGAACTGAGGAAGGTTTTGTACACGGCCAATGCTATGGACACAGGTACCAGTGTGAAGCTCACGACGCTTTAGCGGCCCACAGAACACTAAGCATGATTTTAGTCATTCCTCTCCTCCTAACTCTCTTAGTAAAGTCTGCTATTGATTTACTGTTGAGTCACAAATTCAGGTGAGTCCAGAGCCGAGTAGCAAGGACAGGCTGGAGATCTTAGCCAGCATGAGGAAGACTCAGGAAGCTGGGCTTACGTGACTGGGGACAGAAAAGCTCCCATGGGGGTGAGTGGGTCAAATATCTGAAGGGCTACCTTGGGGGCAAAAGGGGTGGTTCAGCCTATGGGTCCCCAGGAGACAAAAATGACCAATGAGTAGAACTTCAGGGGCAGCGGCACTTGTCTCTGGGGGGGGGGAAAACTTTGCAGTAGTTTCAAGCTGGTAAATGATGCTCGGGCTGCAATCGGGGGCAGTGAGAGCCCTGCCACTAGAGGTGTCCGGCCAGGGCTTATGGGAACTGAAGGGGGAATTAGCAACTGAGAGCAGAGATCATGTCTAGCTTTGAGCTTCACCTCTCTGCTCTCCCTAGGACAGGGCGCTCAGGATGATGCTGCAAACTGTGGAGGCCCCGAGGAGATGTTGGGGCCCCCAGGCCCTCCACACCTGGTGAGGGGCCCCTGCAGAAGTCTCTGTGGCTGCGGTGACTCAGCCTTTATGCTAGTGGGGCCGCTGTGAGAGTGTCCTGGCCCTCAGCCAACCTGCTGAGATGCAGCTGGCTCTGGAGACCGAGCGCAGAGCTGCGGGATCCTCCTTGGTCGGAGGAGGATTTTGTCTTCTCTCACACTTGTTATTCTTGTTTCTAAAAATAACCCATAGGATACGTGATCTTTTCTTGGACAGAGAGGGATTTAAGTATAAGGGTCTCTAGGCAAATGCAGGGGAGGAAAGAAGGAGAGAGACCTTCTCAGCCACTAGCTCTGTCCTGCAGAGAGGTGGGCACCAGGGTGCAGCCCAGGGCTGGGCTGTGGCTGGCCTTGCAGACCCTCTTCTGTCCCACACCCTGCCCCAGCTGGTGTCTTTGGGTCTGCAGGCAGCTTCCTAAGGTGTGGGTGGTCGTATCTTGGGTATGTGGAGGCCCTTTGCTCCTACGGGGCTGTCAAGGGGGTGGGTTCCAGCCAGGGGAAGATAGGCATTGCCAGCTCAAGTCAGGGGTTGGGGTGGAGGTGTGGGGAGGCTGAGGAGGCCGTAGGGGATCATAGGGGATGAACCAGATGGGGCCAGAGTTCAAATGGCCCAAGCCTCCCCAGGTCCCAGGTCTCTTGTCAGTCTGCTCAGACATTGGCTGGGCACCAGGTAGAAGAGAGGAGAAGGTGGTAGTACCTCGGTGTTCCTGGAACAGTGCATCCTCTAGGGTCCTGACCTGCCACTGGGGAGTGGGGGGCGAGAGTGTGCCTTGGGTCCAGCCACAGAAGCCTTCCTCAAAGTTGCAATAAAAACCAGCAGGGAGTTTACCTGTGGAGAGAGCACAGGGGCACAGTCATTTCCAGGACTGCTAGAGGCAAAATATGCCAACGTCAAGTCCAATTAGCCCAGCACGACCAAGTTATTTAATATCTTCATTAGTAACAGCTCCCTGGCTGGAATGCTTGATGTCTAATGACATGAAGGGAAGCTCCGAGCCCTCACTTGCACATATGCTGCTTTATGATCTTCTGATCTTCAGAAAATAAAATAGTAATAACAACGTTTCCACAGCCTGGGTATTGTTAGCCCAGTTTTGCATTTGACAAAGCAGAGGCTCAGCAATGTTAAGTGAGCAGACCAAGGTCACACAGCTGACAGATAACCCACGTGGACTCAGACTCAGATCATGTGCTTCTAATTTCAGATCTCTTTATATTGTCCACTGTGAGTGCGGTCCCAGGAGAAGCCTGTGTGTAACTCACTAGAATACGTTTCCAATGGAGGACGCAATGACAAGAGTTACACAGTGATGAAAGTGTGGTGATGGTGGTTGTGCTGCTGGGGGTTGGTTGTATTGCTCACGTCACCCCTGTCTGCAGAGACACATGCTGCTCAAACCTCTTTATTCCCCAACCCCCTTGCAGTTGAGGGAAGCCATATGATACACTCTAGCTAATGAAATGTGAGGGGAAGTGATATGTGTCTCATCTGGCCGGAGGCTGTGAAAGCCCTGGGGCAAATCTGCAGTCTCTTTCTCTGCTGCAGTGACCAAGGAGAATTCTTGTTCCTGAGGGTGCTGCTATGTTGATGGAGGAGACTCTGCCAGCCTGGGTCCCTGCGTGATCCTGTGTAGCGAGTTTCTGCCAAATCCCACCCCTCATTGGACAGGTGCTGTACATGTCATCTTAAGCCACTGAAATGTCTTACTCCAGCATAACCTGGCTTATCCTGATCAAATGGTTCCGCTCACTGGGGTCTCTTTATATCATCTCAGGCTCAGCAAAAGGGGCCTGTAATCCTTTCCCCTCCCCTCCATCAGACTGATCACAGGTCCCACTGAGGAGGCCTTTCTAGACTGTGTATTTCCCCACTGCCCGCAGGAGGAGAAGAGGGCTGGAGAGAGCTCACTTTCTCCATCTGGCTCTGACAATGGCTCCAGGCAAGGCTCTCAGCTTCGAGGGACTAGTGGGCCATTCCAGGCCATTCCAATAGCACCGACAGCCCCAGACTTGGCTGTGGAGAAGCCTGTGTCTCCTGTAGGAGGAAAGGCGCTTTCTACTGCATTCTACACCCTTCCTCTCTCAGCCTTCTTGGCTGACAATGAGGGCCCCAACGCTTCCTGGCTGTGACAGCACCTTCGTGAATTATTACTCATTTCCCCCTCGATTCTCTGTGCATTTCACACGGAGGCAGAATTATAAATTAAAACAGGCTGTCACTGACTTTGAGCATCTCTTCCCATTTATACCCCCCTGAAGAAATCCCTTTCCCTTAAGCCTCACATGTTCCTCTGATTAAAACTCCCAAAGCCAAGAAGAATTTTCTGTTTTATTCTTTATGCTCCCCTCAAGGGATCCCACATTCACTTCTTCTGCAGAAATCAACTGGTGGCTGGAAGTGACCTTCTCATGGAGTGCCCTTCACAAGTGAGCTTTAAAAACCAGAGCCCACTGTGGAGGATCCCAGGAGGCTTGGGCTGCAGGATGAAGGAGGAGGCAGGGCTGCCCTGGTGCTGCCAGCAGGTCATTCTCCTCACTCTTCCAGGAGATGGGGATGTGGAGAGAACGGAGCCTGATTGGTGGTGTTGGAACCACAACTGCACAGGAATCTGGACATGAGGGTTCTAGTTCTGGCCTCAGCACTCCCCACTGTGTGACCTTGGACAAATCATTTCCTTCCTTAGAGCCTCAGATCCCTCATCTCTAAAATGGGGGCAATGTTAGTATCTATCTCACCGGATTGGTTTGAGGATAAAATAAGGTGGAGAGTACTCTGCTTACAGAGCATGAAAGTACTCTGTAAACAGCTAGAATGGTGCAGATATAAAGTGGCGGTACTATTATTAATGCTCATTATTCACACCTGACTGACTTAGGGGAAGCAACTCATCACATGGGCTGAAACAGCCAGCAGGTCCCTGGCTGCCTCTCTGGAAATGCCTCCAGGGGCCGCTCGTGTGCTAACTGTGCCTCTGCCTTCCATGTGGACAGGAACAAGGAAAGCCATTGGCATTCTCCATCTCTGGGAGATGTTTGAGCTTGGCATAGGATCCAAGGTGAGCTGAAATTGGAACCCCATTTCTTTTTGGCTAATTGAATAAAGGGAGAGGAGCCAGGCAAAATGGCAAGATGGCAATTTATGTGACAATGAAAACTTTGAAGGGAGGAAGAGGCGCTGGGAGGATTTCCATTGCTATAAACTCATCAGGGCAGTATGCTTAGAAGGAAGCCACTCTCAAGGAGGCTGGTAGAATTAGGGTTAGGGGTCAGCCGAATTTGGAAAATTACTGCTAAGGCCAGTTGCCGAGCAAAAGATTGACCCATGGGGTTGGGTCTAATGGTGTCCACTCATCCTTTGATCATGCTCTTCTCTTCTCATTTGTCCCAAGTACCTGCTCAGCACTTAGCATATTGCCGAACAAAGGGTTCTGTCCTCTAACCCTTTGCCACTCAAATGGTGGTCCAGGAACCAGCTGTATCCACATCACTTGTGAAACTGTTAGCAGTATGATGTCTCAGGCCCACCCCAGCCTACTGAGTCAGAATCTGCATTTTAAACAAGCCCTCCTGGTGGTTCTCCAGCATTTGAGAAGCACTACCCTAACCAGCCCCCTTTTTGGCCTGTAGCCAGTTATTTCATTGGCTGGACGGCCAGATCGGGCTGTGTGCGGGTCAATCAATCCTGCAACATTCAGCAATTATGACACCTGATTCCACTCTAAGAGAGACAAATTGGTAGAGTCATAGAGATGTGACCTCGCAGCAGCTATGGGAGCTGCCAAGTATAAAGTCCGGGCCAAATGACTTCTTTTCCTTCTTGTGTGACAACTCTGTTAACAGTTTTGATAAATATGTGTTATACATTTTTTTGAACATATAGAGTCATGGGGAAAAGTGCTAGAAGAAATACATCAAAATATTATGGTTATCTCTGAATGTCTGAGAGGGAGGATTACGAGCAATAGTATTTTCTCTTGTGCACTTTTCTAGATTTTCCAAGTATTTTACAACCAGCATGTTTATTTTATAATAAAAAAAAACTTTAAAAACAACTGGGCTTGCCTGGTAGGAAAAGCATCCCCACAAAATAGATGAGGTGATCAAGTCTGTGGAGGGGTAGCGATCTGCCTGCAGTTCCCAGGGAGTTGTTGCCCCATGGAGAGTGAAGTGGGGACACTCAGCCCCTTTCTGAGGGGCACATGCCACTGAGGCCATTGGTCAGGACACACAGGGAACTCAGAAGACCCCCCCTCAATACATTATTGCATCGGTGGTGTCTTGCTTGGATTTGGCAGTGTTTAACTGGAAATGTAGAGGTGTCTGTGTCCGAGAGGGGAAGGAGAGTGGCCTGCTGGGGTCTGGTTTGGAGGAGGGGTGTCATGATTGGTAGAAAAGGGCAGAGGGATGCTGCCTCTACCTCAGGCCCTCCACTTAGTCCACCTGGAGGAGTTAAGGGTTGCCGAGAGATTAGTAGGGTTGCACAGGGGCATCTGATACTCTACAGGCAACCCGAGAGCATGCAGGAGACGCCTTCTAGGGAAGGTGTGGGGAGTTGGGGCTGGCCCTTTGGTGGGACGAGTTGACTAAATACAACCTAATTTTTCTCTCCAAATTTCAGTCATGGCAGGTGGTCAACTACCCTGGCCCGAGATGAGTGGTCCTGATAAGAGTTTTTAAGACCTGGACATCCCCAGCAGAGCTTCATTGTGAACACCTGCTCAGAGAAAACATTACAGGTTCCCAACTACCTGGGAAAGACAAGTGCAGTCGAGAACACTTCCCTGTGACATTGATGTTGGTTCTGGAAACCATCCGCATGAAGACAACAACAACATTAATAACAGGGCTGCTATTTGCTGAGCATTTATTATGTACTAGGAGGGGCTCTGGACATTCAGGGTCAGCTGGCATCATGTTACAGATGAAGAAACCAAGAATCAGAGAGGGAGGCCAGTGATCTTACCCCCACCCCACCCCCAAACATGGGAGCAGGGCCCTGGTCCCCCTGACTTTTCCTGGCTTTTTCATCTTGTGAGGGGGGTGGGCTGTAGCTAGGTTTAGGGCTTAACATAACCAAGTGCTGGAAACTTATTAAAAAATGAGCTTGGTCTGTAGTGGTTCTGAGTGTGGCTCTGAAGGCAGGCCACAAATCCTAGCTCAGCCTCTTACAGACCCTGTGCTTTGTCATGAGAGCAGTCACATGTGTCACTGAATGTCAGGAAGGAAGCTCACCTGTCTGGGGAGATGGGGGCAGGAGGGGGGCTGTGGGCATGAGCTGGGCAAGGAGGGGTGGAGGTGGCCCCATCTACTCACGGCATAGCTGGCCCTCGTCTTCTCCCTGGGCACAGTCCTTGTGGAAGTCACAGGCCTGCCCAAGCTGGAGGACTGTCCCGTTCCAACAAGTGAAGGAGCTTTGCAGGGCCATCTTGGAGCCTGGGGTTGTTCCTGGTGAACACACAGACACACGAAGGTCAGTTTGGGTCCAGGCACCATCTTGGTGGTAGCTAGTGCTAATCAGTGCCCCGCTCCATCCCACCCACCTCAGTGCTCAGCTGCGAGGGGAAAAGATGAACAAGGATGCACTGGGCTGTGTTTCCCAGCCTCTTGGAGCCCCACAGAGGGGTGAGCTTTTTCGAATCAGCTTCTGCTGATTCTGATGTAGAACTGTCTAGGGTAGGTGATCTCTAATATCTGAAATTCCATGGCTTGCTGGTTCACTGGCCTGCTCCCCATAGCATTGACATCAAGTCCAGAGTGATCACTTCTGGAATTCCTCTGTCTATCTAGCACTCCTGCCTATGAGGAAGGTAGGCAGTTCTTTACAGGGCCCATTTCCTAATTGGGGACACTGAGGTCAGAGAGGTTTAATGACTTGTTTGAGATCACACAGCTGGTATGTGGGATTCAGACCCAGCCTGCCAGGCTGTAAAATTGCTCTTTCCATCTCATGGAAGGTGATGGTGGAGGTGGCCTTCTCTTTCATAGAAGAGGTTCAGTTTGTCAAATGATAGCAGATAACCACCTGGCATTGTCTGACTGGCCCCCAGCCTAGCTGGGCATACTCTGCAACTCCTAGGCATTGGGAAAGTGGCTCCCTTCCTTCCAGGGTATCCTATCTGAACCCTCGAAACTGCTCTTCAAAGTCCCCTGTGATCTGGTGCGAATTGCCTGTTCTATCTCATCTCTCTTTGCCTCTCCCCAGGACCTGTGAGGACTCCTCAGGGGAGACACGTAATGTCATGGTCATGTGATAGTACACCCCATGCCCAGCTGCTGGAAACCCTGGTGACTGCCCAAGTCCAGCTCCCATACTATGCCTGTGACAGTCTTCACAGCTTCCTCCAGCACTCATTTGGCCTTGGTTCCATGAAACCTGCCTCCAGAACATGTGTGCCACATTCTCAACTTCTCCATCACATCGTTTGAGCCCCTCCTGCCCTGGCCAGTGCCTGGCCCCAAGGGACTCGTGATCATCCAAAGCCCAGCATAATAAGTTTAGACCAACATCTCAGTTGTTTAACTTGTTTTGTGACTAGGCCTTTGTGGTTTTCTGAACTAGTCACCTGTACCCCTTTCTTCCTCACAGAAAGAAAAGCATCAACTCCATCTGTCCCTGTGCCTCAAGACATCCCAAGGCCGCATTTCCCCCAAATAACTTAAAGGTTGAAAACTCACCCTTTCCCCCCTCTCCCACCCCCAATTCTAAATACAGATGACCCTTGAACAATGCAGGCTTGCATTTCATGGGTCCACTTACAAGTAGGTATTTTTTAACTGAAGGCTGAGAACAGCATTGGCAGGCTGAGGGGTCCGTGTACACAGAAGGGTGACCTTTCGTATGTGTGGGGTCTGCAGGATGGACTATGGGACATGAGTATTCACAGATTTTGGTAAACCCTGTGGGGCAGGGTCTGGAAGCCCATATACATCAAGAGACTGAGACAAAAACAGGATCAAAATACTAACAGAATGGCAGAAAGAGATACAACACTCATTTCGAGAGGCAAAAGCTCAAATTCATTTGCACCCTTAATTCTGGGTGTTAATTCTCCACTTTCACTCATGTATTCTTTTTTTTTTATTGTTGGGGATTCATTGAGGGTACACAAATATCAGGTTACACTAATTGCATTTGTCAAGCAAAGTCCCTCTTATAAATGTGTCACTCCCCCAAGAGGTGTGCCAAACACTGTGACCCCCCCACTCCCTCTCTCCTTCCCTCTCTCTGCTCTGCGTTCCCCCACCCCCCATCATGTACTAGGTCATCAATTGTCCTCATATCAAAATTGAGTACATTGGATTTTTGCTTCTCCACTCTTGTGATCCTTACTAAGAAGAACATGTTCTACCTCCATCCAAGTTAGTACAAAAGATGTATGGTCTCCATCTTTTTGAGTGGCTGAATAATATTCCATGATATATATCTACCACAGCTTGTGGATATATATCATTCCTGGATTGGTGGGCATTTAGGTGGTTTCCACATTTTGGAGATTATAAATTGAGCTGTGATAAATAGTCTAGTGCAAGTGTCCTTATGGTAAAAGGATTTTTTTTTTTCTTCTGGGTAGATGCCCAATAATAGGATAGCAGGATCAAATAGCAGGTCTAGTTTGAGGATTTTCCATACTTCCTTTCAAAAAGGTTGTATTTGTTTATAGTCCCACCAGCAGTGTAAAAGTGTTCCCTTCTCTCCACATCCATTTATGTGTTCTTGAAAACTGGGAGGTAAATTCTGGCAAAGTGGTGCTGGTCCAGCAAAGATGGCCTATCCCCAATAGTGCAGAGCGGAGGAGATGCTCTTGCCTGGGGCACTTATTTTGGGGTGCCTTGAAGGGGTTGGGGTGAGGTGTGGTGGCTTCAGGGTATGTCCCTGAGACCAAGAGCACATCAGGAGCTGCATCTGCCTGCTCACTACACTTGTAACGGGCAGGACGGAGAGCTCTGTCATTTCTACTCAGGAGGCGGAAATGGGGAAGCGCAGCAACATTGCTCATCCTCTTTGCCTCTCTTTCAGGGCACAGGGAGTTAGAATAATCAGAGGAATTCTTTGTATTTGCTTGATGATTGCCTTTTTATTTTTCTTCTTATGTCTTATCATAAGAGATTCTTAAATACACATAGGCCCTTAGTACCATCACCCCCAGCCCTGCCACAAAAAAAAAAATAAATAAAAAAAAAGCAAACTCAACCTACAAAACAAATCTAAGCTATGTGGTGTTTTATTCACACCTTATGTCCCATGGTGCGTCTTCATGAACACCAGAGTGTTACACCAATTACTTGTCACTCCCCAAATAGATCTTACAGCTTCTTTTACTTTCCTTCATTCTAAAAATATAAGTCAATTGTCTAAAGTTCAAAACCCGGGTAAAAAGAAACAAAAATAACTCCCCAAACCCCATCACCCAGAGGCTACCATTTTTAACATCTTAGGAGATTTCTTTTTAGTTTAGTTTTTTTCTGCCTACACTTTAAAAGTGTGTGTAGTTGTATCATGTGAACACAAAATTTCAAATAATTAAGGTTGTATCACAAGCTTTTCCAAGGGCTTTAAAATTATCCATAAAATACTTTTTAATGGCTACAATACTGTGTGCTATGTCCCATCATTTATTTAAACATTATTCAATGATTGGATTGCTGTTCCTTTTTATAATAACACTTTGAAGAATATCTTTGAGCATAAACCTTTGCCTGCATTTCAGATTATTTTCCTAGGATAGATTCCCAGAAGTGGAATTACGGAATACAAAGGTATAAACATTTTAAAGGCTCCTGATACATATTGCCAAATTGCTTTCTGGAAGTTAATCCAATTTATGCTCTTCACCAGCTGTGTTCACACATGCATGCCCCTCACACTACATCCTGGCTGACCCTAAGGATTATCATCATTTTTATTTTTAACTAAAGGTATCTCCCTGGTATTTTATATTGGATTTATTTGATAGTCAGAGAGGTTGATTTTTTTTTTTAATGTTATCAACTTTTATTTTTTCAGCTTTGGTTTTAGGGAATTTCCCACTTCCTCATGCCAATGTATCTATCAGTTTCTTTGTGTTTTCATATTGAGTTATATGAACTCATTAATAAGGATGTGAAACTGTTTATTACATGTTTGATCATTTTACCCAGTATTTTGTGCATATTTTCATTCTCTTTGTAATGTATGTACATAAACATTTTAAAATGTTATGTAACCCAAACATAGGCATATTTTCCTGGGTGATTTCTTCTCTTTTATCGAGGCCTAAAGAGGTTGCCCCACATGGGATCAGCTGGTAACATGCAGGTTAACCTTTGGAAGTTGGGTTGCCCTCTCCTCTGGGAGTGCCACCCACCAACTCCTCACCTTTCAGCCCTGGGTATCTAGATCTCACCACCTCATCTGGGCCATTTTCAGGGATTCTCCCCCTTCATGCTGATCCTTTCACTTACACACATTACCTCTTGAATTTAATGTGTCAGACATGCCTGTCTTTCTCACCGGCTGTAAGTGGATTGAAGTAAGTGACTTGCACTGCAAATGTCTGTCTTACCTTCAAGAGCCTACAACAATGCCTGATGTATAGACCTCCCCACCACATCTCAATATTTGGGAATTGAATTGATCCTGTGTATTATCTGAGGAAGGTATCATCATGCCTATTTTATAGTTGAGAATTCCAAGGCTCCGCGTGGTTACAAAGCTTGCTGAGGGGTTGGTGGGAACCCACAGTTTTGGACCCCCTGGTTCTCTATCCTTTGTGCTGTGTCTGTCTGTTAGGATCATCCAAGAGGCAAGAGTCCTCAGGAGTGGGCCTGGTGGGTATGGAAGGGCAAGAAGTTGGCATCCCTGCCCTTCATCTAGGAACCTCGATAAAGGAGGGGGTTCAGGAGTGGGGGCAGTACTGCTTCCACTCTGGATTCCCAGGATTTTGCCGCCCCAGACTTCTCTGACGCATAGCCCAGAGAGGCTGGCCTTTCAGCACTGCTTCCACCAGCTCCTCCCACCTCCTCCCCAGCTGGAGACTTCCAGGCTCCCTGGCACAGCCTCCTCTGTCCCGCAGGGCGCTTTGTGCTTACGAGAGATTCAATTAGATGGATGCTGGCACTCTGATCTCCGCTGCCAGCCCAAACTCAGAACTAATGAGGCACAACAAAAAACAACCGCTCTGTCTTCTTAAGTTCTCTTTTTATGGAGCACATAAATTCTAAGGAGGAAAGCGCTGTTGGTGAATGGTTTTAATCGAGGGCCTGAGTTTTTCTAAAGAGCATCCTTTCTGTGGTTATACACAATGATTGTTCTGGCCTATGGAGTGGGGTACCCCGAGGCCCTGGAGGGTCATAGCCTTGTCTCCAGAGCAGTGAAGAAGGGGCAGGGGCTTGACTGGCATAAGAGTCAGCTCCTGTTTCCTGCTGACACTTCGGATACCTTCCTCCCGTGGGTGCTGGTGATTCCTGGTAACCCAGTGTTTTTCAACCATTTTTATCTCACGGCACCCTTGAACCTATAGTTAAACTTCCATGACACAATTAAATTATGTTAATGGAGTGCCTTGAACTCCTTTCAAAAATACTTTAATTAATGATCTTTAAAAATTTTCATGGCACACCTAAGATCCCCTCACGGCACACCAGTTGAAAATCACTGTGTAGCCACTGAAATGCCCAAATGTCCTAATCAAGGAAGGTAAGGGAAGTCTGAGATGAAGCCACTCTGGGAAGAGTTGGAGCTTAGAGATCTCTCATTGGTAAGGCTCTTCTCCGTGGGAATTGACTTACCAGCTTCTGAAACAGTGGTTCCTCCCAGACTAACAATGTAAGTCAGTGGGGGTAGTAAATCGCCATCCTTCCTTGCCTTCGTGTAGCATTTCAACAGCTTATAATGTGTTTTCTTAATCCTTTGTTTGACTCTCATAAAAAACTGGCAGAATAGTGATTATTATTCCCATTCGATTAATCGGAAGACTGAGGATCTAAGAGCCTAAACAATGCACGGAGAGGTACGTCGTAAACACTGCAGCACTACAAAATGTGACCAGTGACTTACTGGGTGCTTTGCCCATGCTCTCATAGCTAGTAAACCACAGGGTAGAGGGCCCAGAACCTGGTCAGATTACCCTAGATTGAGTTCCTCTCCCACAACTCAGATTAAATTTCTTGCCAGGCGCAGGACCCTGACTGCTCCAAGAGTCACTTGGGAAGTGAGAGGTACTGCCTGTGTCCAGACTCCACCTGGACCAATGCAGTCAGTATCTGGGGGAGAGACCCTTGGCACTGGTGGTTTCTAGAAGCTCTAAAGGGCATATGATTGAGTACTGTCCCTAGAGGATGAGAGGTCTCTGGCTGAGATAGCTGTGGGTCCTTCCCTTGTACAGTGTCCCCTGCGATCTGGGGCACTAGGAGGGCTGTCCTATCTCTAGGACCCCCCCCCCCCTTCTGCCTCTGGTGTCCTGACTCTGGGGTTCTGGCAGCAGTTGTTGACAGTGCCATGTTTATGAGGTTGACTGGACACAGTCACTGCCACCTTTACTAACGCTGGTCATTGTGAATGCCGCTCCCCTGAAGTCTCTATCCGCTCGTGTGTCTTCCCTGAGCCTCTCACCCAACCAGCTGCCTCTCATCTTTGGTAATTCCTGCCTCAGTCTCCTGTCATTTGCACCCTGGAATGTCACTCCTGCGATGGCATGCCACATTTATTTGCCCACTTATCTGCTCTCTGGCTGCAGGAGAAATTAGCTCAGCTCTGCATCACAGACATGGGCCCGGTCAGCTTGTGTGAATCCCCGTTTTACACCACGGGTGACTTATTGGGTTTCACTGCTGAGAACAGTCCCTTTCCCCTAATTGTGCATTCCAAACAGAAACCCACAAACACGCCTCTCCTTCGGTTGTGTCTTGGAGATTTGATGCTGCAAAACTTACATTAACTCTCCTAACTCAAATTTCTTTTTTAAACCAATGTCAAATTTGGGGGCACTTAATGAATTTTTAATTAAGGTGATTTATGTGGCATTAAAAAAGAGGCACATCTGTACCAGCTTCCTGGCCATCTCCCACCAGCTTGCTCTTGCCTAACTGATGATACTCGTTAAAGGGGGAGCTCTGAGCGCTCCTCCAGTGAGGAGGGGCCTGCTCTGAGATTAAAGCCCAGGGCAGACAGAGCGTGGAGGGGACTGGTGTCCAGAGGACTCGGGTCAGGCCGGTGTTGGAGCTGGAGTCCAGGGGACTGGGCCAGGCTAAACCGGGAGAATCAGGTGCTCAAGGGTAAGCCAGCCCAGAGACGTGAAAATGGATGGTGACAGGATGAAAATGCAGTCAGGTACATGGGCTAACAGCTGCAGCTCCCTTGCTGACATTAATGGGGGTGTTGGAAGGCCCATGGACTGTGTATATTAAGCCTGGCAGGGACCAGTCCTGCTGAGGGCTTTGGGACTCATAAATTGTAGTGTGGCAACCTCATTAAATAACCAGCTTCATGGGCTCCTACTGAAAATGTTAAATGGTGGGGAGCAGGCCTGGCTCCGGTTGGCCACTGGCAGCTGGGTGAGGAAGTGCCATTCTGGGACTTGGAGGAACTGGCTTGGGGGTCAGCCTTGCCACTAGCCCTCTGAGCCCATGAGTGAGTCCCTTTCTCTCTGGGCCTCAGCTTCCTTGTTTGTACACTCTCTTAGTGGGCCAGCCATTCATGCTCACCAGGGCGGAGGCTATGTGCGTGAGTGGTGTGCCCACAGCCCCCACATAAGAACCATGTGGTAGCCTGACAGCCACACTGCTTCCTGGACCCAACTGCAGCCCTACAGAATATCCAGGAGGGAAGTCCAGAACCAGCAGGTGCCACAAGCTTTTTGGGTGACAACTGAGTACACCTGAGTCCGAGAACCTCTAGGGCTCAAGAAATGCACCTTTAGTTCCTTCTCATGGAAGAATCCCCAGTCCTCCATTGCCACCCACCCCCCGTGATGCTGATTCCCTCCTTGGTCTCAGGTCCTCAGAGCTCCATCCACACCCGGATTCCATTTCTGTGTTTATTCCAGTAGGCCCAAGGTCCTACTTTGCTCAGTTTGCATTGATGAGACAAAACACAAACTGAGCAAAGGTTTAGAGAAAGTACTAGTAGGTCAAACCCTTCTTCTACTAGTGTGGTGAACACTGACACACTTTACAGTTTCACCTTCTGGAAGTTGGGGATGCTATTGAACAGGGGCTTGGGGGATCAGATAAAATCATGCATATGTCAAACAATATGTGGATTCTTTGAGGACTTTGGGAGAATTGGCCATGAAGGGTGAGTGGAAAGGGCCAACATGGGGTCCCTTGATCTTGGGACAGACAGAACCTCTGGGCATCCCTCACGCCACATGGTGGAGGTAAAGCTAGACAGGGCCAGGCCCTTTCAGCAAAACAACATTGGGCATGAGCCCAAGAGTAATTTCTGACACAAGCAATAGCTATTAAACCTAATACCTGCAATGATGGCTTCTCAGCATCATTTGTCTCTGGAGTCACCTCGCCATTGGAGTTGGCTTTCTGAACCTAGTTTCATAAACATTTGCTGGTTTTAATCCCACTGCAGGCTTGGCCTGCTGAGTACAGCACACTCCACAGCTCCACCGTGACCCTTTGCATCTTCAGCTAACCACCCTGACTTGCCTTTTGTTTCAGCTTTTGGGTAACTGGGTTCTGTTGTCTAGAATCCTCTTCTCCCTCTGAACAATGCGTCCTAACTCATTCCACTCTCCACAGTTGCCTGCTCCCTCTTCTGCCAGAAAGACAAACAAGTGTCTCCCTCCAGGGTGCCCTGGAAACATTATGTACCTTTAACTGTGCACTCACCTCATTTTATGGAGTACTGATATCCGCCTTGCCAGCTTCTCCCACTAAATTCTAAATTCCTTGAGGCAGGGAGTCCGTCTCACTTACTTTATCTCCGGAAGAGTGCCTGACACATAGCAAGTGCTAATGAATGTAGTTGAAGGAGTACAAAGTAGATCACTAAGTTTAAGTAGAAGTATGTGTGAGGTGGCATTTCCCAGCATCCTGCTAGGAAATTCTAATTCCTCTGGGTTGCACGGCAGAAATTCCACCCACCTTCCCCTCTGTCCGTTTCAGTCTTGGGTGTATTAAACAGGTATTTTCAGAACTTCTACTCTGCGTCTGGCACCGGGGTGAGAGTAGTGAAGAGAGAGTAACACAAGTGACCTCATTTGTAAGGTGGGTCACCGGTGTCACCCCTGCAGAGGTGATATTTGAGCTGATATTGAAAGATGAGAGAGAATCAGCTATGTAAACAGCTCGTGGAGGAGCAGAAACCACAGGCGGGGGGTGAGGAAAATGCTCATGATTCAGAAGCAGAGCAAAGGCCAGGATGGCTCAAGAGAGTCCCCAGGGACCTGGGGAGTCAGGAGGGCTGCAGAGGGAGGCGGTGGCCCGACCAGGCAGGGCCCTGCAGGCTGGGTCAGGGACATAGATCTTACTTAAGAAGCTTAGATAAAGATTGAAAAGCTTTGCTAAGTCTTTAAAAAGATCCTTCTGAGTGATGTGGGAAGAGTTGCTTGGAGAGGGCAATGGAAGAGGGCCCACCAGCCGGCAGCCTCTGCTGTCACTGGCCACGCAATTTGTGCAGGCAGCTTGGATGAGGCTGGAGATGTGGAGAGGGAGGGAAGAGGGTGGATGTGATTGACGCCACGGAGGTGGACTGGCTGGACTAGCTGATGGCCTGAGGTGAGGGTCGCCTGAATGATGGTACTAGGGCTAGACCAGGACTGCCCACTGACATGCCTGAGCCACTGGGGGCTTATTTCACAGTTTCAATTCCTTGGACAGAGTCGGTCCCCATAGAAATTTACTGAGGACCACAGGGATTCCCGCAGGCCATCTGCAGGAAGGCAGACAGAATGTGTTTCATTTTTGCGATCGAGTTCTCCAAAAGAATTGAACGTTTTCTGATTCCTTTGTAGCCTTCACAGCCTCTTTATTTTGTCACACGATCCCTTTCCTAAGGTTTCCCTATTTGACATTTATCTTCATGGCTTTGCTGAAGAGACCCACCAATAATTTTATGTTTAATATTATAAATGACCTCTGTGTACATTTTGTCATTAATCTCCCTGAAAAGTGGTGACATTTAACCATTTTGCACCATAGCTCCCCACAAAACATGTCATTTTCTCCTCTTGTTTGTTCAGTGAACAAGAAGCGATTCCAGCCGTGCTTTGAAGAATTAATACTAATCATGAACAAATTACAGCTACAGCTGAGACCCCTACAGGGCCCAGGGTTTGGATTATGCACAGAGAAGGCTGTCTGGGATGGGAGTGCAAAGACAAGGAGGGGTCATTCAGCCTGGAGGAATAAAAACAGGAGCACCTGGTCATGGGGAGTGGCCCCTTGAATAGCCTCCAGTTGACAGGTGCATTGGGCCCTTGTGGGGATAGACAGGCGGTCATCCTCTGTCTCCCCTGGATCCCTGGAAGGGTTGGCTATTTGCTAAAGAAACAGGATAGCCACTGGGTGCTGATGCCGACATCAGCCATGATAATAATAACCTCCATCCTCACCCATTTTTTGAGTGCTTACCATGTGTAGTCCTCAGCTGAAGGCTTTCTATACATTATTTCATTCAGATCTTACAGCAACTCTATAAAGTAGTTGTTCTCTCCTTTTACTGAAGAAAACTGGGATCCAAGGATTTGTAAAATCATTCTCAAGATCATAAGGCATTAGCAGGATATCGTGTCTGTCTGACTTAGAATCCCATGCTCTTAATCAATATGTGAGCCCCACCAGAGTGGAAAAGGCCATTTAAAAAGCTCCAGGATAAGCAAGGAGGACAGTGGGCCCTTGGCCCGTGGAGTGCCGAGGAGGGTGTGCACACAGGCGGCGGCAGGGCCCAGGCCAGCACGCTGGCCTCTCGGGAACCCACAGGGAGTGGCGGACTGACGAGTGAGTCCCGGTGGGATTTTTGAGTTGGATTCTTATCTCTCAAAGGACTGGGGAGAATGTTTTTGAGGAATGCTGCACCAGCTAGGTATTAAGATAAGCTCTAGGCACAGGGGAGTAAGAAGGAAGTTACATATACCCTATCAGCATTTGTCCCTGTGGGCTAGGCAAAAACCCCTTCTATAGCAGAGGTTGTTGGGAGTAAACAAGACAATTATGGAAGCATACTTTGTAAACCACCTAGTACTGATAGATGGTTCAGATTTTATTTTTAATATTAACCACCTGAACCCCAAAGAGGCCTGCTCTCTCACCTCCTTATTTTTACTGAAATGTTAGCCTTCTCTTCTTGGCAACTTTATCTAAAATCTCTCCTATTCCCCACCCCATATCACAGACACTCCGTATTCAGGACTACACATGATAAACACTCAAAAAATGGGTGAGGAGGGAGGTCATTATTATCACGGTTGATGTCGGCATCAGTACCCAGTGGCTGTCCTGTTTCTTTAGCAAATAGTCAGCCCTTCCAGGGATCCAGTGGAGACAGGGTGACCTCCTACCTATCCCCAAGAAGGCCCTTGCTGTACTGTTTCTCCTTGCCACTCGCAGTTGGGCAATACACACTTGTTAGTTTCGTGGTTGGCCTTTCTCCCTGACATTTGGGGATTGGGGAGCTTCATGTGTGTTTTCACTGCTGAACTCTCAGTGTCTAGAACAGCGCTGAGCATGTGATGCCTGAGATCTCAATAAATGTTGTGGAAAGAATGAGTGAAAGATGCTCTTTAATAAATAATTTCGGGCAATGGATTCAGAAGAAGGACTTATGCTTTATTTATAATTTAAAATTGGTATTTCAGAGAAAAAGCATTTCACTGAAGAGGACTTCCACATGACCTCAACTCTCATGACTACATGTATACAAAGCTGGGATTTGTTCATATAAAAAGAAAATTATGCAAGAGGCTCTTAGCAGTGAACGCAGTCTTCTCTGTGTCCAAAGGCCCTGCTCAGTAGCGCCAACTCCATTCTGAGTGATGGCTGCATACTCATACCTGCAACAGGGCACTGGCTGGGCAGCTCGTGAATTTACAGCTGTGCCAGCTGCTAAGGGCCATCATGTGTGGAAGAGAGAGAGGTGGCAGATCCACGTCATGTAGTGATAGGCTGGGAAACAGTCGGAAAGTGCTTCCTTTCCAGGCGTAAACCAAGTGGGGGCTGGGAGCAGACCCCAAGCCAGCAGCATGTAGTGATGGGCCCTACTTCCAGCCAGGTACAAGGGTTTCCTTGGAGCAACTGTGAAGAGCTTCAGTGGGATTCAGTCTGATAGGCACAGTCCAGGCCAATCAGAAAAGATCAAGGTCACTTGCTTTGTCTAGGAATCAAGAGCCTCTTAGCATTTTTTAGTTTTTTTAGCATTTTTTAGTTTTTATTTCTTTTCTAAGACTCTCATGCTAAGGTCTAAACTTCTCAGAACCACAAAGTTGGGAGAAACTGAATGAAGAAAGAAAAGTGGATGATTAGGCAGGAAGGATAAATAACAACAGTAACAACGATAATATGTGATATTCATGAGTATCTGCTATGTGGCCCCCGTTTATTACCTTTCACTTGATCCCTTGAGTGAACATGGTTGAGATATACAGGATGCCTGATGTAGGATGGCTGCTACCCCCCAAAATAGAACGTGATGTTGGCGAGGATGTGGGGAAATGGGAACTCTTGTGCACGGTTGATGGGAATGTAAAACGGTACAGCTTTTAGTGATTCCTCAAAACAATTACAACTAGAATTACCATATGATTTAGCAATCCCATGATTGAGCACGTACACAAAAGAATTGAAAGCAGAGTCTTGAAGAGATGTTTGTACCTCCTGTTCATAGCAGCATTACACAATCGGTCAAAGGGGGAAGCAACCCAAGAGTCCATCGGGGGATGAATGGATAGACAAAATGCAGGCTGGACATGCAAAGGGCCACGATTTAGTCTAAAAAAGGAAAGAAATTCTGACATGTGCCCTAACATGGATGAACCTCGAAGGCATTATGCTCAGTGAAATAAGCCAGTCACGAAATGACCAGCATACGATTCCACATATAGGAAGGTAACCAGAGTAGTCAAACTCATAGAGACAGAAAGGAGATGATGGTTGTGGGAGCTGGAGAGAGGGGGGATTGGACAGTTGTCTAAGGGGTAAGGAGTTTCTGCTGGGGAAGATGGGAAGGTTCTCAGAACTGGTTGCTCAGAAGTGTTGAATATACCTAAACACTATTGAACTGTACACTTTGAAGATGGTAAATTTTACATGTATTTACCACAATTAAAAAAGGAAGATGGCTGATTATGCTGGCCTTGAAAATAAACCCTAATTAAGATCGCAGGACAGAAAGAAATCAGTGCAGCCTCCTGAGAAAAGCCTGTCTCTGGGGCTCGGTGGGGGTGCGGGCTCCTCTTCTCCTCTTTCTTCTTCAATTCTGGTGGAATATGGTGGTGTGAGGCATCAGGGAAACCTCAGATCTGACCTGATGCTGCCAGGTGCAGCAGAGCACCCTTGGACCTGGCGTCTGCCTCTCTGAGTCTCGGTCTGCTTATCTGTGAAACGATGGGGCTGGACTGGGTGAGCACTAGGTGCTCTTTCTCCTCATCACGGTGGGTCGGGGTCTTGGCCAATGACAGGGAACGGTGGAGATGAGCTTCCATGTGTAGGAGGAAGGGGCCGCGGGGATAACTGGAAGACACACTGGAAAGCTGATGGGGAGACTCCCACTCGGCTAGACTCTGCTAGGCCCTCGATCAGCTATTAAATATGAAGTACATCACGCAGAAGGCTGCTTTGGGCCCAGCAGGTCCCCAGGCACACGGGGCTCCATTTCCACTTTTATGAGTCTTTCTAAACACGCAGGGATTTCTGCCAGGTACTGTGTGGTAGAGAAGGAAATGCTACTGAACACAGTCTACAATTTCATTTAGAGACGATAGGTGAGAAAACAGACAAGATTTGATGGGACTGTGAGGACCAGTCATGCCCACTGGTGTTGGGCTGACTGGCCAGCCTGCAGGGACACAGACCTATGTGTCCTCTTAGTTCAGGAAGTGTCCAGAGAAGGAAGCGATTTTGTCATAGGATCCCTGGCAGTCTAAGGAAGAGGCATTTTAAATGGTCCTGATGTAAAGTGTTTTGAATTGCATGCTGTCCTGAATTTCCACTGATCTTTTCAATTTATAGAGCAGATGCTAAAGGCTAAGAAAAGAAGATTGGTTTTGGAGACAGATGGACCAAATATGAATCCCGACTCTGCCACTTGGTCTTGTACGAAGTGCTCAATTGCCTACAGCTTCGTATCTATTTCACAAGGTTGTTTCAGGGTTTAGAAAAACTACAGGTAAGCCTCAGTAGCCGGTATAAAGTAGGTGTTCAGTTAATAGTGGGTGATGGAGGAAACCTGGTTCCTAATCTTGAGGCTGTCCTGTGTGTTGGGGTAGATAAATGGCCAAATCGTAATAATATGGTAAGTGCTAAAATGAGCATGTTTTTGGCTGTTTTAAAACTTATCCGCAATTTTTTTTAAAAATTGTTTTGAGAGGATCATTGAGAGATGGGGAATTCTGTCTCTTCCCCTCCAGTCTGGGCAGGCTTGTGACTCCTTAGATTAAGTGTATCATGGAAGTCACCATGAGATCATAAAGGACTATGCAGCTACCACCCTGCTCATGATACATGTAGCCTTGGAGCTTGTAGCATGCATGTAGGTAGTTTGACTACCCCAAAGCTACTATGCTAGAGAGGTCAAGTGTAGACACTCTGGGGACAGTCTCAGCCAAGCCTAGCCCTCCTGCCATCTTTGCCAAGGCAGCAGACATACAAGCAAAGTCATCCTGGTCCTCATACTCTGTTGATCTGCTGGATGAATACCACTGTGTGACCTCTGCCAATGCCATGGGCTACAAAACAATTACCTGCCTGAATTCTTATTCCACAAAATTGTGAAATATGATAAAGAATGGTAGCTGTGTTAAGCTAGTATGCTCTGAAGCTCAGAAGTAGATGAGTGGGACAAATGAGTGACAGGACCAGAGCCAAGGAACATCTAGTAAAGGAAGGCTCAAGGGAGAGATGACACTTGAGTTATGCCTGGAGAAGGGACACCCAAGGAGAAAAGACAAGGGAGCTCCAGGGAAAGTGGCTGGTGCATAGCAAGTCACCTGTGTACCCACAGTGTGAGTTGAGATGAGGGTAGCGATGGGAGAGGAACGGAGCTGGAAAAATAAGCTGAAGCCACTTCACAGAAGCCTTGAATGACATACCCAAGAGTTTGAACGATGGACTTTATGTACATTATCTTACTTGGATGGTAGTTATTTTTTCCATTTTACTGAGGAGGAAACTGGGATCCAGGGATTTATAAAATCATTCCTGAGGTCATAGAGCATTGGCTCTTTTTTTTTTTTGCTATGAACAAAAATTTATTTCTCTCTATACAATTCTTTTCCTTTCTCCCATCTCCCAATACAAAACGCTGCCTAAATCAATATGCAGTGTTTATACATGTATTATCAGCAATACATCTGTATTATTCAAACATTGCTCATAGCCAAGTTTCCTAGTGCAACATGATTACATTTTCCTTCTCACAAGGCTTTTTGTTTTTCCCAGAGTTGATAATCAGTTTGCTCTTGGGTTTGATTTTTTTGCTTCTGGCTTTGCTTAGAGTTCAGTATACCTATCAGGATTTCACCCCCATACTGGCTCTTAACCGGTCTGCTGACTTTGAAGTCTGTGCTCTTAATCAGTATGCTCAACCTACCTGGGTGGAAAAGGCTGTTTAAGAAGCTCCAGGAGTAAATGAGACAGAGAAGTATGGACTGTAAACCCACAGGGGACAAAGAACATCTAAAATACTTACAGAAAGGATAGCCCTCGAGCAGGGGACAGGGCTTGGGCCACATCTTAGAGAGGAGTGACAAAGGGAGGGCGGTGCTGCTGGTGGTCAGAGAGCCATGGCAGGGGTCCAGGAGGCCTGGGTGGGGAGGAGGGGGCTGGTGAGAGGTATTTCAAAGGTGGAATTGTTAGGATGGGGCCACAGGATGATGGAGGGAGAAGTCCATGATGGCACGAGGCTTAAGTAGCTGGGCAGTAGGTACCTCTATCTGGAAAGGCAGGTGAGAGGAGCGGGGAGTTGGACACGCCCACTTATCCCTCTTGCAGGCCTCCAGGGCCTGGCAGGGCAGCTGCGATGGTGTCAGGGAGGCTCAGGAAGCAGGGTGGCATCAAGGAGTTGGGGAGTGCCGGGAGGACTCTGAAGGGGGCTCGGGGAAGCAGCCTGACGGCCCTGAGCTGAGGGAGCGTTCTTAGTACACAGGGCTCCAGAGGCGACAGCACAGAGGGCCTGCGTGCACCTGTACCCACTGCTGCAGAGGAGGGAGGTGTGGAGGAGGAAGAGACCAGGCAACCCAGGGGCTCTGGTCCCTGCTAACATAGTTCCCTCATCATGGGTGGATTCCTCCACTGCTCCCAGCATCCTGCATCCCCCAGCACCCTGCTGCCCCCACACCGGTGGTCTTTGAGGCTCTGGGAGCAGGCCAAAGGCTCTGCAGAGGACTTATGCCATAGTCCTGGCTGCCCAACCCCAGAGGCCTTCCTTAGCCTGCAATCACTGTATCCATTTAGATGTGGGTTTCTTAGTGATCCCTCCCTCACTCCCTCCATTCCCTGCCCCAAGGCCCTGCCTGGCTTCTGTGCAAAGCCTGCACCTCCCAGGAAGGAGTGATCAGTTTAAACAAGACACGTCTCATCTCCCATGACGGTGTGTGGACTCAGCCTCCCTAGCGATGCTTTGTCACATCTGGGGAGAGGCAGGCAGCCGTGTCACTGCTTTGGCCCTGCTTCCTCCCATGGCAAATGTCATGCTGGAGATGACACATAGGTTTCTCCCCCTGAGCCACAGCCCTCCTGTCCACAGCCCTCCTCCTCCCTCTAGACACAGTGAGTAGGGAGAGTGGAAGCTTCGGATTCAGCACACCCAGTTGGATCTCAGTGCAGCCACTTATGAGATGCATGACCTTGAATGTGTTTGACCTTTGAACCTTAGTTTTCCCTCTTGTAAAATGGAGACAATATCTTTCATTTTTTTGCAGGGTAATTCTAAATTAGGAGAGTAACCACAGAGAGGCTGATCCATAACCTTTACCTCTCCAGTCCTCCACCTGGGACTCAGTCTCACAGCTGGGGTGGGGGATGGGGAGGCATGTTCCCTCTGAGCTTGACTGGCAGCCACTGGCCTGCCCTGTCAGCTGAGCTTTTCTGAGAGCTTCCTCTCTCCTCCCCTCAGCACACATTTGCAGCATGCATGTAAATAGTTTGACTGTCTATACTTGACCTCTCTAGCAAAGTAGCTTTGGAGTAGTCAAACAGCATGCCTGTTGTTACATAGCTGTGGGCCTTGACTTCAGAGGACACTGCCTCTGTGCTGGTTTTCCCTCAGGGCTCTCTGTTGAGTGCTTGCCTTGCTAAAAGGGGAGTGGGCAGGTGCCAGGTGGGGAGGACACTGGCTCAGGCCACAGGGTTTAGGCAGCTCTGCAGGCTGCAGTGATAGAGCCTTTGCTTGGCCTCCCTCGATATTGCCAACCTGCTGGCAGAAGCAGCCTCCTTGCCTATTGCAGAGTCCAGGCCAAGGACTGGCACCACCAATGGGGGTAACTGGGAATCATCCAAGTCATTGACAGGGCTAGATCTGCTGGCCTGCGATGTCTTATGTTGAAAGTTGACTGTGCCAAGCAGAGCCCCTCGAGAAGGTGCTTGTGCACAGAACATCTGGGGCTAAGCAGCCTACTAACAATGGTCATGTTGATCATCTAAAACCTCCTGCTGATGGTAGATGGGAGGAGGGTGGGAGTAGGAAGGGGTAGACTTGGTGGGTGGTGAACTGGTTCGGCCCATATGAATTTTACCCAGATTCGCGGGCTGGAGACTTCTGAGAGGACAGCTCTAAACTAAGTCTCAGAGAGGAAACAGAAGTGAGGACCACCAGTGACAACCACAAAGAAGAGCCAGGGGACATGTGTGCCACCGTGCCTGTCAGCATTGTAATAAGTTTTGCCTTAGATCTTCTCAAAAGTCCACTTTACTGATGACAAAGCCATTTCTCTTCAAAAAGAATAAACAAGCTTAAGTCTTTGAAGATAATCGATGAAAAACTTAACTGTTTCTATTTTGTTCAGAAAAGGATTTTAGGTGACTTGCAATTACATAAAATCTAAATAAATGAATAAATAAATCAGAGCGACATTTTGGTCTACATGCTCCGTAAGTTTTCTACAAGGCTAAGGTAATTTTCTTTGTTTCTTCTTAGCAGCCAAAGAAGAAAGGGACACAGACGCCATCATGAGGTTTGACGTGTTCATAGGAAAATGAATGCTTTTCCTGACACTCATCTCCAAGAGAAATTTTTTCATGAATTTCCGTAAGTGCTCTAGTGACAACATCTTCATCTGCTCCTGTACAGTCAATACAAGAGTGTTTTCTTTTTTTACAAGAGTGTTTTCATCTGGTCATTTTTTTGTAGTGCTAATCTGAAACTCACATCAAATGAGGTTAGATTTTTAAAAATTGGCTGCATCAAATTGGCCAAGATTTTAAATAATACTAGTCCTAGCAGAGATGTAGTGAGTTAAGGACTTCCATGTATTGCTGATGAGAATGTGAACTGGTACAAATTTTTAAGAAAAGTTTGGCAATATGTTTTATTTTAAGAAACTTAAAAATTATATTTAGACTTTTAGAAGTTCCAGTTCTCAAAAATGTACTTGAAGACATAGAGTTATCAGATTTTTTTTTTTTTTTTTTGATACAGAGTCTCACTATGTCACCCTGGGTAGAGTGCCATGGCACCACAGCTCACAGCAACCTCAAACTCTTGGGCTTAAGTGATTCTCTTGCCTCAGCCTCCCTAGTAGGTTGCAGTTGTCATTGTTGTTTAGCTGGCCCGGGCTGGGTTTGGACCCGCCAGCCTGGGTGTATGTGGCTGGCGCTGTAACCACTGTTCTATGGGCACCGAGCCAAGTTATCAGGTATTTACATCCCCAAAGACTCATAGCAGATTATAATACTGTGACAATGAAAACAAAGAAATAAGACCAAAGACAGGGGAATGGGAATAAAAGGTGCCCATCTGTATCACACAGAGATGTTTTTGAGGAACTTTTTACTAATGTGAAAAAATTTTCATAATAAATTAACTGAAGAACGCAACCAAATCAAAAATCAACACCTCTCTGTATCTAAGACTATCGGAACAGCATAGCAAACCCCATTTATATACACAGAAAGAAAAACTAGAAGGAATATATCAGTTGGTAACCTAAGTTACCCCTGAGCTGGAGGATTATGAATGCTTTGAATTTTCTTTTTTATACCTTTGTGAATTTATGTGTTCTGTAATGGGCATATATGACTTCTACAGTCAGAAAAAAGGAAGCGAAGTTGCTCTAAAACAAGCACAAGTAAACATAAAAGAGGTAAAGGCTTCATCTTTTTTTAAGGCTGCACAGAAAAAATTAAAAAATAAAAATAAAACAAGCACAAGTGAGTCAACCCTGCTCTCTCCCTTCCTAGGCCAGAGCTTATCTCCTAGGAGCACCGATTCAGTCTGTGTTTCCGTTCACCATACTTTTCAAAGCACTGTCAAGTCCACTGTCTCATTAGTTTCTCATGGTCAATCCAGGGGGCAGACAGGGCCAGGGCTGCATCCATTTTCAGAGGGAAAGAAAAAGATCTATGAGAAGTTACCATGTCAATGGAGTCTCTGCTCTATTTCAAGAATCCACACCTCAGTCACTCCTGACCCCATCCTGAGAGCATCCTGTAGGATCAGGACTATAAAGTGAGGACAGCAGAGGGGATGGGGAGATGGACCCTACCCATAGTCAGGCCACCAAGCTGCTGGCACATTTGGGGACCATTACGTCCCCCAAATGACTATGGGGCTGGGCAAGGCTTCTGTTTGCGGTGTAGACCAGTACTTCTAACAGAGGCACTAATTGCTACTTTGTACTGCATTGAATCTCAGCATCTGCGGTGCACAGGGGTGCATGTGAAACTTAGTAAATGTAGAATATAAATGTCTTAACACAATAACTAAGAAAATGCTAGGAAGGCTATGTTAACCATTGTGATGAAAATGTGTCAAACAGTCTATAAGACCAGTGTATGGTGCCCCATGAACGCATTAATGTACACGGCTATGATTTAATAATAAAAAAGAATCTCAGCATCTGATTTCCATTGATAGCTAAATTAACAAATCAGCTAAATATGGATATTATGTCCCGTCTTATGCCAGATTTAATGTGTTCCAGGCCGAAAGAGGAGTAGCAGAAGCAGAGGAGTTTGGATTTACTGGCTCTGGGGTAAACTGTGAACTACTCACTGTATCCATTTCACTGGCTGAACTAGGAAGCAATTCCTGCGTCCATTTGCCAGAGTCTCTGCACTGCGAGGAGACACATGGAGCAGAGGCAGCTGACTGGCCAGGCAGTCCCCAGAGCTGGCCATTCACTCTGCAACTGCTTCCTGGGTCTGTGTTTCAATCAGTGGGACAATTTCCCTCATAATTTCTTGCCTTAATGGTCAGACTTGGTCTCCATCTGTTTCCCTGAGCGTACTTGTCTTCCTAGAAGCACAGTGATTCAGAATACTAAAGATCTTCATTTGCCCAGCACTTTCTTTTTTTGGAATTCAGCAACATACTTGATTTCATTTATTCCTGGCAATAACTCTATGCCATGTACTGACACTCCCATTTTATGGATGGGAAAACTGGCTCAAGGGCAGGTCAGTGGAAAGGGGTAGAGAAGACTAGAGTTGTGGTCTTCTGAGCACAAGTACGGTTCCTCCTGTAATAGTCTAAGGGTGGGTCTCTGATGCTGCTTGGGGAGAGGGACTGTGACCCCTCCTCTTGGAGTCTTGTCACCTTCCTTTGCTCACAGCCTGGCTTTCCAGGTGGCCCCTTGTGCTGGTGGAGGAGACGCAGCCCAGGCAGTTGCTTTACTCATTTCCAGGAGCACTTAGGAACACTGCTTAGGACCATTAAGATAATCATTAGGTCTAGGTGGGGTAGGTGTATGTGGGCAGGGAGTGATCCCAGCTCAGAGCTGCTGGGGTCAGCCTGCATCTGACTTTGGGCCCTTTCTGGGAGGACAGAGCAAAGATTTAGCTCCAAACTCTAGGTCTTTAAGCAAAGAATTTGTCTCCTTTCACTTCTTTTTAATTAGAGAAGAAATGGATGCATGGTGCTGTCCACTCCTAAGGTGCAGGGGCTACTTGGGCAGGGAAGTGGGAGGTAACTGGTGGGGGCTTTTATCTCCATTGCCTTTCAGACTCCAGCCTGGGGGTGGCTGCTTAGCAAAAGAGCTGCTGCAGAATGTGTGCAGAAAGAGCTATGGATAATCTTTGCACCTGTAACTGGGATTTACTCTAATGGAGTGGTTCCCAAACTTTACCATGCACCAAAGTCATGCTTCTTAAAACCCCCAGAATTTCTGATTCCATAGACCTGAGGTAGAGCCTGATAATTTGCATTTCTAATTATGCAGATTCTGTTGGCCCGGGTCAGCTGTAAGGGCTTTGCTGCAGGGGGCAGTTGTAGGGGCTTGCTATATCTCCTTGAAGCCTTGCCCCTCAATGTGATAGGGTCTGAGGAACTGGTTCTCCAGGACAAGGGGAAATTCGGGGCTCAGAGGTAACATGGTTTGAACCAATTGGGAGCAGGGGTCAAAAACATGAGTTATGGGATTCAGTCCTCATCCCAGTGAGCCTGAGTCATTCTGCCACTCTAAGCCTGACTTGGCACACTCGACCCGGCCAGATGGTCCCTCAGGGTGGTCCATCTGGGTCTGCTTGTGAGAATGAATGAACGGTGCCTGTAAAGTGCTTGCAGCTATCTGGAGAAGGCATCTTCACACAATTATCATAATAATAAATGCTTTCTGTTCATATGATGTGCTGTTGGGGCACTACAGCAACTTGGTTAGGTCCATAGGAAGCAAGGTGAGAAGGTGGCCATGGATCAATATCATTATTCTATGTTTTAAAAACCAAAGTTCAGAGATACCAACCATAAAGCTAGTTGGGCCATTTCAGTTAGCAGATGAGTATTAGGACTAGGGCAAGGCACTGGTTCTTTACAGGACAGCAATATATACTAGTGGCTCATATGGAAAGCATCAGAGCTTATGAAAAATTTTCCCACATGAAATTTAATCTTTGAAATATGGTAGAACTTCCTAGATTATCACCCTCCCTACACTGACCACCTCCTTAAGTTGACCTAATTTATATAAACCGGACATGCACCACATGTGCATATCAGTACAGTGGCCTAGTTCCTTATGTTGACCAGTTTGTCGCAGTCCCTTGGGTGTAGGCCTAGTTCCTTATGTTGAGGTCAACTTAGTTTGTCACAGTCCCTTGGGTGTAGGCCTAGTTCCTTATGTTGACCAGTTTGCTGCAGTCGCTTGGGTGTAGGCCTAATTCCTTATGTTGACCAGTTTGTTGCAGTCCCTTGGGTGTAGGCCTGGTTCCTTATGTTGAGGTCAAACTTATGGTTAACATAAGTTTGTTGCAGTCCCTTGGGTGTAGGCCTAGTTCCTTATGTTAACCAGTGAGTTGCAGTCCCTGGGGTGTAGGCCTAGTTCCTTATGTTGACCAGTTTGTTGCAGTCCCTTGGGTGTAGGCCTAGTTCCTTATGTTGACCAGTTTGTTGCAGTCCCTTGGGTGTAGGCCTATTTCCTTTTGTTGACCAGTTTGTCCCAGTCCCTTGGGCGTAGGCCTAGTTCCTTATGTTGACCAGTTTGTTGCAGTCCCTTGGGTGTAGGCCTAGTTCCTTATGTTGACCAGTTTGTTGCAGTCCCTTGGGTATAGGCCTATTTCCTTTTATTGACCAGTTTGTCCCAGTCCCTTGGGTGTAGGCCTAGTTCCTTATGTTGACCAGTTTGCTGCAGTCCCTTGGGTGTAGGCCTAATTCCTTATGTTGACCAGTTTGTCGCAGTCCCTTGGGTGTAGGCCTAAGTCCTTATGTTGACCAGTTTGTCGCAGTCCCTTGGGTGTAGGCCTAGTTCCTTATGTTGACCAGTTTGTTACAGTCCCTTGAGTGTAGGCCTAGTTCCTTATGCTGAGGTCAAAATTATGGTCAACATAAGTTTGTTGCAGTCCCTTGGGTGTAGGCCTACTTCCTTATGTTGACCAGTTTGTTGCAGTCCCTTGGGTGTAGGCCTAGTTCCTTACGTTGAGGTCAAACTTATGGTCAACATAAGTTTGTTGCAGTCCCTTGGGTGTAGGCCTAATTCCTTATGTTGACCAGTGAGTTGCAGTCCCTTGGGTGTAGGCCGAGTTCCTTATGTTGACCAGTTTGTTGCAGTCCCTTGGGTGTAGGCCTAGTTCCTTATGTTGACCAGTTTGTTGCAGTCCCTTGGGTGTAGGCCTGGTTCCTTATGTAGAGGTCAAACTTATGGTCAACATAAGTTTGTTGCAGTCCCTTGGGTGTAGGCCTGGTTCCTTACGTTGACCAGTTTGTCGCAGTCCCTTGGGTGTAGGCCTGGTTCCTTACGTTGACCAGTTTGTCGCAGTCCCTTGGGTGTAGGCCTAGTTCCTTATGTTGACCAGTTCGTTGCAGTCCCTTGGGTGTAGGCCTAATTCCTTATTTTGACCAGTTAGCTGCAGTCCCTTGGGTGTAGGCCTGGTTCCTTATGTTGACCAGTTAGTTGCAGTCCCTTGGGTGTAGGCCTAGTTCCTTAGGTTGACCAGTTAGTTGCAGTCCCTTGGGTGTAGGCCTCGTTCCTTATGTTGACCAGTTAGTTGCAGTCCCTGGTTGTAGGCCTAGTTCCTTAGGTTGACCAGTTAGTTGCAGTCCCTTGGGTGTAGGCCTGGTTTCTTATGTTGACCAGTTTGTTGCAGTCCCTTGGGTGTAGGCCTAATTCCTTATGCTGAGGTCAAAATTATGGTCAACATAAGTTTGTTGCAGTCCCTTGGGTGTAGGCCTACTTCCTTATGTTGACCAGTTTGTTGCAGTCCCTTGGGTGTAGGCCTAGTTCCTTATGTTGTGGTCAAACTTATGGTCAACATAAGTTTGTTGCAGTCCCTTGGGTGTAGGCCTAATTCCTTATGTTGACCAGTGAGTTGCAGACCCTTGGGTGTAGGCCGAGTTCCTTATGTTGACCAGTTTGTTGCAGTCCCTTGGGTGTAGGCCTACTTCCTTATGTTGACCAGTGTGTTGCAGTCCCTTGTGTGTAGGCCTACTTCCTTATGTTGACCAGTTTGTTGCAGTCCCTTGGGTGTAGGCCTACTTCCTTATGTTGACCAGTTAGCTGCAGTCCCTTGGGTGTAGGCCTACTTCCTTATGTTGACCCATTAGTTGCAGTCCCTGGGTGTAGGCCTAGTTCCTTATGTTGACCAGTTAGTTGCAGTCCCTTGGGTGTAGGCCTGATTCCTTATGTTGACCAGTTTGTTGCAGTCCCTTGGGTGTAGGCCTAGTTCCTTATTGACCAGTTTGTTGCAGTCCCTTGGGTGTAGGCCTAATTCCTTATGTTGACCAGTTTGTTGCAGTCCCTTGGGTGTAGGCCTAGTTCCTTATGTTGACCAGTTTGTTGCAGTCCCTTGAGTGTAGGCCTAATTCCTTATGTAGAGGTCAAACTTATGGTCAACATAAGTTTGTTGCAGTCCCTGGGTGTAGGCCTGGTTCCTTACGTTGACCAGTTTGTCGCAGTCCCTTGGGTGTAGGCCTGGTTCCTTATGTTGACCAGTTCGTCGCAGTCCCTTGGGTGTAGGCCTAATTCCTTATGTTGACCAGTTAGCTGCAGTCCCTTGGGTGTAGGCCTGGTTCCTTATGTTGACCAGTTAGTTACAGTCCCTTGGGTGTAGGCCTAGTTCCTTAGGTTGACCAGTTAGTTGCAGTCCCTTGGGTGTAGGCCTCGTTCCTTATGTTGACCATTTATTTGCAGTCCCTGGGTGTAGGCCTAGTTCCTTAGGTTTACCAGTTAGTTGCAGTCCCTTGGGTGTAGGCCTGGTTTCTTATGTTGACCAGTTAGCTGCAGTCCCTTGGGTGTAGGCCTGGTTCCTTATGTTGACCAGTTAGTTGCAGTCCTTTGGGTGTAGGCCTAGTTCCTTAGGTTGACCAGTTAGTTGCAGTCCCTTGGGTGTAGGCCTAGTTCCTTAGGTTGACCAGTTAGTTGCAGTCCCTTGGGTGTAGGCCTGGTTTCTTATGTTGACCACTGTGTTGCAGTCCCTTGGGTGTAGGCCTACTTCCTTATGTTGACCAGTTTGTTGGAGTCCCTTGGTGTAGGCCTAGTTCCTTATGTTGACCAGTGTGTTGCAGTCCCTTGGTGTAGGCCTAGTTCCTTATGTTGACCAGTGTGTTGCAGTCCCTTGGGTGTAGGCCTACTTCCTTATGTTGACCAGTTTGTTGCAGTCCCTTGGTGTAGGCCTAGTTCCTTATGTTGACCAGTGTGTTGCAGTCCCTTGGGTGTAGGCCTAGTTCCTTAGGTTGACCAGTTAGTTGCAGTCCCTTGGGTGTAGGCCTAGTTCCTTAGGTTGACCAGTTAGTTGCAGTCCCTTGGGTGTAGGCCTGGTTTCTTATGTTGACCACTGTGTTGCAGTCCCTTGGGTGTAGGCCTACTTCCTTATGTTGACCAGTTTGTTGCAGTCCCTTGGTGTAGGCCTAGTTCCTTATGTTGACCAGTGTGTTGCAGTCCCTTGGTGTAGGCCTAGTTCCTTATGTTGACCAGTGTGTTGCAGTCCCTTGGGTGTAGGCCTACTTCCTTATGTTGACCAGTGTGTTGCAGTCCCTTGGGTGTAGGCCTGGTTCCTTATGTTGACCAGTGTGTTGCAGTCTCTTGAGTGGTCCACTTACAGGTTCTACTGTAGTTCTTTGAGGTATGTAGTCGCTAAGAGGTTTGGTTCTTGTCAAATCACAAAGAAGCAATGAGGCAGAACTGAGGGCAGACCCCTGCCCCGCTATTTACAATTCCCATTGTGAGGACACATTCCTAATTCAGTGCTGTGCTATGATAACAGTGTTCATCGAGGACTTCCCATTCACAGGACCCAAATTCAATCAGAAGCCTTCAGTGGCCCTGACTGACTCCTGGCTCCATCACACACCTGGTCTGTAAGCTTAGACAGGTGGTTTATCCTAAGACTCAATTTCTCATCTGTATAAGAGGGTGATAAGAGAACTTTCTTTGCTGGGCCTTTGTGAAGAGCAAAGGAGTTAGTGTTCAACAAGCTCTTCATGGGACACAGAGGAAAGCTTGCTGACCGCTGGCTGCTCTATCCTCAATCTCCTCTCTTGAAATGGGTTGCAGGGCCACCCTCTCTGGGCTTAGAAAAGACATGGAGTTGGCCTTCTATGGGGCTGGCTGGGTCCTAGTTCTTGGGAGGCAGTGGGTCCCCTGGCCGGCAGTGTGGCCTGGCCACTTCATTCTTGACCTCTGTCTGACTGGTGTTCTTGACAACAGGCCACAGTGTAGGTTTTGGCCTCTGCTTCTTTTGTGGCCTCATCAGAGGAAGGTCACTTCAAACTGCTTGTTTGCGATTGCTGCCTCATGGGCTGCGATTCATGGGGCAACACTGGCTTAATAGTCCATTAGGAATCACAGTGGGGAAATCAGAGTGCATTATGCTAAGGCAGTTGGCATGGCATCTGCCAGGTAGGGGGCTGTGCCTGAAGAGAGATGTTCATCTAGACCTAAAACAGCTCCGCCTCCAGGAAGCAGAGTTCCTCCACCCCTGGACTATTTCAAACGCTCCAGTGCAAAAATCGGAGGCAGCCTGTGCCTTGGCTGATGGGCTGTCATTATTTCCAGCTCTTAAGGAGCAGCAAGCAGGTGGCATGGAGGTTGTGCAGAGTGTAGTCAGGTGACAGCTGTGGGAACAGGCTGAATGAGTAGGGGGAGGAAAGAGGCATGGTTCATACATCAACACGGATGCTCCACACTTGAGGAGGAGGAGGGAGCAGTCCAGGGGATTCGGTGAGACTGTGGGAAAGGCTACAAGCTCAACAGGTAGAACTAGCACCTGCAGGGTTCCAGTCACCACGTTTACAGTGGGGGCTGGTCAGGAGACCTGGCTGGGAAGTTCTGGCCAGGAAAGGGAGGTGTCACTGAAACAGCAACCAAGAACCCACAGAGAGTGTTAACAGAGCACTTGCTCAGTAGCAGTGCAAGTCACGTTCTGTCACCGTGTGTCACTTTGTCCTTCCATTAACCCTATGGGTAGGTATTATCATTCTGGTTTAACAAATGAAGAAATCCAGACCCAGAGAGGTTAAGTGACCTGCCCAAGGTTGCAGAGCCAATAAAGTGACTTCTGCTTCATTGCTATCTTCCGAACTGTTTTCTGCAAAAGCACTGGTTATGGGAGCTGTTTTTGGTGCTATGTGAAAAGATGATTTCATGGCAATATGTACACGAAGGTTGCATATTCTGTTTTCCTCTTGGAAAGTCACATTGTTCAGCAAAGCAGAGGCACTGAGAAGTCCTGCACTGGAGAAATTTAGGCAACATTTAAAAATCTAACATTCATTATACACATTTGAAGATAGGATGCTTTTTTTTTTTTTTAACCACAACAGTGTTGGGAAATACTGAGTTACATTATAGATTTTATTTTGAATTAATGCAGGGTTATTAAAGATAGGTGAAAAATACTTTTGTTCTTTTGGGATCTTGTATTTTCCTGGGGGTTAAGGCATATGTGGAAACTGAGGAGAGATGTATGGAACCTTAGAGGGAGGACTGACTTGTTTTCCTCCAAAGCTTCACAAAGGTGATGAAGCTTTGGTTGGACCATGACAGATCAGGAGGATTAACCTGGTAGCAACAGAGGTGAAGGCGTCCCAGGCAAAGGGACTGTCTGTGTCACTGCTGCCTTCCCTGCCCAGAGCCCCCACGTCAGGAGGCCACCTCCAGACCAGGCGACAGCCACTCCAGCCTCAAAGGATTGAGCCAGGGGCAACCAATTAACTAGGCTGGCCACAACCTGTCATTGTGTGGTCTGGCCTGAAGAGATAAGTGGGTGAAATCAGGTTTTCAGCTTGAGAGATCTGATCAAGCACATGGAAAGACTTGACACTTCAAGGGGACAGTCACAGCTGAGAAGTCTTAAAGTAAGGCGGCTGGAGAGGCCAAGGGGGGCCAGGTTGAACTGGGCGAACTCAGTGGGAGGCTGGGGACAGAGGACGAGTGGACACAGAGACCGTGGCAGGTGACTGAGTGATGCTCATCTGAGTGATGCTCAGGTGGGGCTGAGCCACGTGACGAGCAGAATGTCAGCCCTCCGACCCCAGGATATGGGGACCTTGCAGCTCCACATAGCCCTCTGCCCCTCAGCCCTGGCCACCAAGAAGCAGATCCTATCATCACCCCCGAGCTGTGGCATCTGCTGTTTCTTCTTGCAGTTGCCCCAGCATGAGGCGTAGAAAGTGACAACCATCTCAGAGCAGGTAGATGCTGTGCTCTGGGGAGGCCACTGGGCTAGAAGTCAGCCACCTGCATTCCAGTTCCAGTTGTGTGACAATTGGCCACATCACTTCACGTCTGGGCTGTGCTTTTGCCATCACTGCTCAACTGCAGATGATCAAGCTTGAGGGGAAAGGCAAACAGGGCAGCCAACCCTGTGTGGCAGCCCTTTGTAAACAGTCAGGAGCAGCATGGATCAACTACTGTCATTGGTTGTAGACACGTAGGTAAAGAGGAAAGGCGGAGATCCTTAGAAAAGCCCAGAGGGGCCCCTCAATGCCTGGGGGAGGCAAATGGGCCAATGTCCCGCTGATGAGAACCACGTCATCACGGAGGACCTGCCCCATGGAGGACACTGCCTGAGGCCCTCCATGGCCTCTCTGCCCCATGTCACCCCCCAAATGTCTCATGTCTGCCTGGTGGCTCTGGTGAATACATGACAGCAAAAGCACAGAGGACAGAATCTCAGAGTTCAAGAAACTTTTGGAGACCAGATGGCCAACCAATTTGGTACTTCCAGATCTATCTTTAATGTGGTGGCCCCAAGAAGCAAAGACCATGATGGGAGAGAGGCAGAGGAGGCCAGAGGGAGGCACTGTGGACAGCAAGGAGCAGAGCAGCAAGTGGGAAGGGGCAGGGTCCGGGGGCAGTGGATGGGCAGGGCCCTCCTGTTTACCATCCCGGTGGGCTCAGGCTTTCTGGCTATGTCTCTCATTCTCAGGATTCCTGGACTGTGCACTCCCCTCCCTCTGCTGAAAGCACGCCTGGCTTATTCTTCATTTTGCAGATGAGGAATCGGAGGTCCAGAGAGAGAAGAGGCAGAGTTCCCTGATGCTAGTAGCTGACTTGGCCCCCAGGCAGGTGACCTCTGGGTTCCCCCTGGCTCCCTCCCCTGTCTCCATGCCCACTTCCTCCACCAGGCCCTGTCTGTGTCCAGCAGAGCTGCAGGGTTGGCCCTGTGCTGCTCTGAGGGAGGATAATAAGCTTGATGCATTGGTCCTCCCCATCAATCAACCATTAATTTTTTACTTTTTGTGTATTTACATTTACAATTACCTCAATTTTCAGGGAAAAGAGAAAAATGACACAATTAAACAGAAGACTCCTCTCTGGAATTTTCTAGTCTGAGAATACAGAGCCTTCATTGCTTTGCTGTTGGGCACTGTATGAAGCCATCCTTCATCCCTGAGGGCAGAGGGCAGGGAATTGACAAAGTGGTTTCAGAGCTAAAGTCTGCTCCTTTCTGTATACCAGGGAATGGTGTTTTGCCCATTACACACTTGTGTTGAGCTGTAAATGACCCGAAGACAGTGTGCTGAGGTTTCACTACTTTCTGGTGGAGGAGGTCATGGTGGGATGAAGGGCTAAAGGAAAAATATTTACAGAACCAGATGAAATCGGTAACACTGGACCATTCTAAACCCATAAAAATGTCAATTTCATATGATTCAACATAATGCATCCAGACTCTGCTGAATTCTTCATGAACATTCCATAGGGTACACCTTAGTGCTTTCTTTTCTGCTTGATTAGGACATTGACACCCAAAGGTAGGGAGAGAAATGGATGATGCTAGTCACAGGTGAGCCATGACACTGACAAGGAGGAATTTCTGTCCCTTGGCCTTGACACCTCTCACCGACCTTCTTCGTACCTCTTCTATGACCTTCAGTGTTGTCTCATAGACCTGGCCACAAGGTCTTTCAGAATTTTATTTCTGAGTATGTGAGGGGTGATGGAAAGACTGGAGACTTGTTCTAGGAAGGCAGAATATTCCAGAGAGGCCAACCATGGCTGCTCTCTGCACAGTTCTAAAGGAATCTGCATGGTTGGGACCCCTTCCCAGGTGTGAGGGAAGGGCGGCCCCTCACAGGCTGGCTGATGACCCCCAGTGCATGGGGCCTTCCTCGAAAGCCTGCTCTCGGCTAATTAGCTTCTCTTCTTCAGAATTCAGGGTTGAGATAACACTGGTTGGCTGTGAGGGCTGAGCTGAAAGGGGTGGACTTTGGAGCCAAGGTGGCCTTCTTGCGCCATGTTCTAGCTGAGGGTGGAGACAGCACATTAGAGCCTGCAGGAGGCTCATGGTCCAGATAGAAGCTGAAGCACCATGTGCCAGAGACCATGCCTGCTCTTCTTCCTTCCTCCCTGTTACCCTACTTCTAGAGAGAAAGAATTTGTGGTTATACCTGATACGTAAGAGTGAAGGTGAGATGCTCTCACCTCTCTTGAGAAAGGTGAAGAGCACCCATGACTTTCTGGTTCCAGTGGGCAGGCCATGAAGCCCCCCAAAGTGTGATGGGAATGGGTATGACTCATGCCTGAGCAAGGGATTGGCTTGGGGACCTTTAGCAGACTCATGGGGGTTCAGCTGCTTCTCAGAGGAGCAGGACTTAACCTCTTCCCTCTGTATGGAGCCTTCATGGGTAAGATATTTCTTGATCCTGCAATACCTCTGTGAAGAAGGCATGTCCGGCAGCACAATTTCCATATTTTCATATGAGAAACAGTCACATAGCACTGGGCCTAAGACCTGGGTCCCTGTATTTCTAGTCCAGGACTGTTTCTATGTAATCTCTCTGGTTCTCAGGTTACCTTCTACTAGGGTAACTCTTGAGTTCCCAAGCCCAAGTCTCTCAGCTCATCCTGCCCTGTACTACTCCCAAACATCCTCTCTTGCTCTCTTACACACACACACACACACACACACACACACACACACACACCCTTCTTGTCCTTGAAGGCCTCTTTGATGCATACCCTTATGCCACTCTCCCACCCCTCAGCAAGGTGTGTTGCCCAGTGGGTCCTACAGTAATTGAATGGCTGCTCTCAAAGGGAAAGACTCTTAGGTACAGCTGATTCAATCTCATCTAATTAAGAGTTACTGAGCTGTCAGACATGCTGCCTTTTACATTAGGCATTAAAACCTAAAACCCGGAACTCTCCACACTCTTTCCTTCTTGAGTCATACGCAGTCCATTTCTTTATGTTTATTTAACGTTGGGAAGAGCTTACCTCCAAAGTTTGAGCTATGCCGAGTTAGGATAAGCAAGATCAGAGCTGAAATGGACCTTCAAGATTCCCTGGGTCCTATACTAGGCTCCTCAGAGTGGCATGCTGGAGCCAACCATGTGTATCTCTTCCCAATTCTACCTTCAGCGAGCTCACAGGGGTATCTAGTAACCAGCCATCATGGGAGTATTTATACCACAGGAATTGGCAAATGTCAAAATCAAGGCTGCCTTCTGTCCTACTGAGGGCCCTGGGAAATGCCACAGGAGCCTGCAGGGGAGTGTGGGTGGAGGCTGAGGGGGCAAGATAGCGGGCCCCTCAGTCCTGATGCAGCCTGGGCAACCCTCATTTTGTTTGTTCCACAGGTAATAGCTGACCTTTATTGAGGTCAAAACCCTCTGGGCCCTGAACCTAGCCAGGTTCTATGCTGATGCTTTGCAAGTATGAACTCATTTTATCTCCTTAAAATCCAAAAAGTTACCACTTTTATTAGCTGTATCATTAGCTGCCTTTTTGCAGCTGAGGAAAATGAGCCCCAGAGAGGTTAAGTAACTCACCCCAGGTCACACAGCCCGTGAGAGGGGCACCAGGACTTGAATTTAGGCAGTCTGACTCTTAACCCATATTCTTATCCTCTGTTATATTGCTTCTCCATGTCAGACCTAATTTGGAAAAAAATGTCCAGGCAAGCAAATGCTAAAAAATTAAGTAACATTTTCATGAAAATGCTCATTGAGGGACCTGAGCATTCCCTTCTACCCTTTTGCACTTAGCTGCCTCTGGTTCTGAAATTGAGTAGAAGCTACACATTCAGAGTTGGCTCAATCAATAAATAAATGTCTTTCAGCACCTTCAAGCTTATCCTGCTCCCCCTGCTTGATTTTGGGAAGGGAGCCTGAGCAGGCCCCCCTCCTCAGTGGGAAATCACTCAATCACACTGAAAAAGACACCTAAATAAATCAAGTGTGCCCTCTGGGCCCTGAACACAGCAGGACTCTGGTGCAGCTGCTGGGTACTGTTTATTCTGGGCTGCCTTGGCCAGAGGAGGAGATACCTGAGTTTAGTGAAGGTTAAAGAATCCTCCAGGTTTCTGGGTATGGACTGAAAGTAGTTGAAGTCTTTCCTATGTGCCCTGAAATTGTCCTATGTCCACAAAGAGCCCCAAGTTCTACCCGCTGGAGCTTTAATCACACTAAACTACTTACAGGTATGGCTCTCACTTCTGCCCTTAAATATTAGTTATAATCAAAGCCTCTGAGTTTTACATTCTCTGTCTCTGAAATTGGGAGAAGGAGCTACCACATGTGTTATGGTAAGTGGCATGAGATAGCTCATTTGAGTGCTTAGCACAAAGTTTGGTCCCTGACCAGGACTGAGTATGAGTCAATAATAATTAGTCATGACAATGCTGATGTTAGTTAGTTCTGGGCCCCCATCTCCTCCCCGTAGCGGGTGGTTCTCACCGTCCCCTGAACATGGAATACCTTCCACATGTCTCTGTTCCAATTCTTCCCCCTGGCAAGGCCAGGAAGACATCCATGACTCTCCCAGGGAGAAATGGGCTCTCTCTTTTACACGGCACACTATAACATTGCTTCTAACTTTTAGAAAGACCACTTTCATTATGCCTGAAATCTCAGCAGTCTCGGCAAACTTTTATGGCTGATGCCTTTGATATTCAGGGTGATACCACAGCCAGAGGTCAACTCCCATTGTGTCCTTCCAATTATAGGTGAGTGCTGTGGCAAACCCAAGGCCCCAGCCTCACCCTGCCTGGCCTACCCATAGGAATATTTTGTTCCCATGTCAACCCAGTTGGGGTTTTTTCCTGAGGTGCTCTTTCATGTCAGATCTCCCCCTTGCAGAATTTGCAGGTTGACTTAGCAGGGGTTTGGAGGACTTCCTGGAAGGGTAGGAGGAAAGAGTTATTTTCTTGTGTATGATGACCAAGGTGTTTCTCAGAAATGATACCCTCGATTTCTGAGATGTTTGCCGTTACCCCATAGTCTTGGCTCTATTTGGGGTCAAAAGTAAAATCTTAAGTACTGTGATAAACACAGAATCTGCAATATTTAATTTGGTCCACCATTTTACAGATGAGCAAATTGAGGCTACGGCAAGTAAATAACTTGACACGTTTACGTGGCACACAGTGAACACAGCACATGTGGTACACAGCAGAAAGGAGGCGTGAACCCAGAATGTCAGGCTTCGAAGCTGCAGTTCTTAACAAAGGATGAGTTTTTTAGCACCTCATGTGTCTCATGGACAATTCATACAAGGAAACTTGCAATGTGTTCAAGAAAACAGTGACTATACCAAGCTAGGTATTGCTGTTTGGAATAAGCAACGAGGTCCTTGAAAGACATTTTATCTTCTTCACTTGGAAATTTAAATTTTTGAATGATGACTAATAGGACTGATAACATTCTATATTTTTAAATAAATGTTCTGGTATTTGGTGAAAAGTGAAGATGGAGAAAACGTTACGTAACAGTAAAGATGGAGCAAATCTCACATAAATAATTGAGCCTTACACAGAATGTTAGCCATTCAGCCTACTTCTGTCTAAAGCTCTCCATCTTGTTTGTCTCCAAATAAGAACAAAATTCTCACACCTTATGGCCTCCAGGAAACAGTCCGGTTGATAGCAAATTCTCCCAAGGGTTCCAGAACAACAAGCTTTTCAATCCTAAATTTAGTCGATTGTTCACCACTTCAACCCAGATGTAGATTGACTATGCCTGCAGGTACCCACTGTTCAGGACAGCGTCTCACTCACACCTTCATAATAGAAGCCGCTGTCTCAGTGAGGGGCAGGTGTGGACACGCTACCTCCCATTTGCAATCACCTGCTCATTTCTCTGCTTCCACAGCGTCCCCCATGGTGGTACTTAATTTCCTTATACTGAGATGTCGTATCTCCTTCTTTACTGTGTTCTCGGCTCTGTGAGAACCAGCAATTCCCTGTTATGCACACTTGTAGATGATTAATAAATGTTTGGGGGATTAATAAATGGTTCCAGCAGAGGACTTTTTCAATGAAGACATGCACCATTGAGAATATTCTAGGTATATCTGGAGATTGGATGTATGACATTGTACCTATAGCAAACAATACTATATTGTGCGTTTAAAATCTTGTTAAGGAAGTAGAGCTCATGTTGAGTGTTCTTGCCACAATAAAAAACAAATTAAAAAAAGGATAGTCTAGGTATTTTCAGAAGGGTGGTCCAAACCGGAATGAATGTACAAGGATGCTTTCACCTGGCGGGTAGCAGCTGCAAAGGTACCAAGTGGGGCAAGTGTCTTCCCTGGATCAAGTCCAGGTTTGAACTGCAGCCCTTGCAGAGGGGATCATTAGCTGGCCCGGGTCTCCTTGGTACCCCTGGTTTCATACTTCCATCCTCTTTGAGCTACGTGATTTGGCTTTCAGATCGTCCCCCAGACAGAGGAGGGAGCCTGGTGGGGTTGGTGTCCAGGCCCTCTCCGTGAGGAGCTTAGTCAACTAGCTCAGAAATCCTATCCTTCTTCATGGGGTGCTTTCTTGAGACTGGGCCAAGTCATGGTATTTCATTAGGATAATAAAAGGGAGAAAGTCAGAGTCAGAATTTGAAAGTCTTTCCCATAATAAAAGCTGACTAGTAATTTATGGCTGTTCCACCTGAGGGTCACTTTGGGATCAATACATGCTCTAGTTGGACTCCCAGGGACTCAATTCATAAAGGCTCTCAACATGCCATTAGGAGCTGCCTTCCCCAGCTCACCTCCCGGAAGGCGGCCTGTGCCATCCACTTGTTCCCAGACTGATGATCTTGTGAGCAGGTGGTCTGGTTGGGAGGTCTCACTGCCTCTACCACCTCTCTCTGTTTTGAAGATGATCCTACTTGACACGGAGTTTCAGCAGCATGGCCCTTTGGTGGTGCCTATGACTTTGCAGCCTTTGTTTAAATGTCTCCTCATTGCTGTGAGGAAGGGGACTTCCATTTCCATTTCCTTCTTCCATCCAGGGCAGTGAAGTGTCTGGAGTCTGAAAGCCTTGACCAGATTCACAAGCTATGACTTTCAGCTTTCCTGGCCTCATAGGTCTCCACACCCTGGCCTTTCCCTCTCAGGGTGGTCTTCACAGCCATAAGGGAGGTTTCTGGGTTTCAAGCTCCATGTACCTGCGTGGCTCTGTTTGCTGTCTTTCTGGATAACACACTGCTGCGAGTTTGCATGCAGTCCTGTGCTTGCCAGCCGATTGCCTGCCCCCAGGTCTTGCCTCTGAGCAGCCCAAGTGCCCTTGGGGAACAGGAAGTGCAAAGAGAGCGCATTGCCCAGAGCTTCCGGCACAAGGCCCACCCGTCCACAATGGACACTTCCTCTGAAGCCATGCGTTTGCCAGTGACTCCATTTCTCAGTTTTATTTATTGGGCATCTTCCATATGCTTGGCGCTGTGGTAGGTGTGAGGTGCTGTGGGGACACAGACATGATTCATTGACTCTTATCACCAAAGAGCTGCAATCTTGGGGCAGGTCTGACAGGAGCACAAATAACTAGGAATTGCGGTGAAACATTAGTGCCGCGATGGTGGTAAAAATAAAAGCCTGCAGATGTTGAGAGGGGGAGAAGTTATGTCTAGGTTGACGAGATGAATTAATTATGCTTAATTTATGTGCTTTACAGCTGATGTTTGCATGTGAGGTTTGTTCAGAGATGAATGGTAGGAAGCCCATTTGTTGTGGGTTCTCCTAAGCATTGAGCATTTCTCTAAATCCCCCCTTTCCCTTGCCTCCTCCTCCCGCCCCTGGTCTTGGGGCCTGGAAGTGTAAGCTGCCGGGGACTCAGTGAGAGACACACAGCCTTGGAGAAGAATGGCCCTGGCTGAGGGAGGCCCCAGGGCCACGTTGTCAGAAGCCAGGCAGTGAAGTTTCCTGGATCCCCTCGTTGGGGAGGCTCTCTCGGGAGCCCTCGGGCAGCTGATGAATCCACGGGCAGATACCGAGGCTGTCTCAAATCAATACCCCTGACTGGCAAGACAGGTCCCCACGCTATTAGGACTGCTGACAGCTTTCAGATGGGGCATAAACCAATTGTTAAAGACCCCTCCGCATTATTCACCAGGGTGGGAGAATTCATTTTGGTATCCGGGAAAAACAGCCGTTTGGATAATTGCGTTCTGTTTCCCCTCGTCTCTTCTAACGCATTAGTGGGAGATAATATTCCACTCTCTAAGTCCAGAACCATCCCACAGAGCTGCTATTAAGCAGCTGTCACCTTCCTCCTCATAACCGGTTGCGTTCTTCAGCAGGAAGAACGACTCCCTGTGTGTCAGCTGCGTCACTCCTGGCATGTAGGAGGCACCTTGCTGGAGCTGGGGTGATGCATTGCAGGGGAACACTGCACCGGGAGTCAGGGGCTGTGTTCTGGTTCTGACTCAGACATACTGACTTTCCCTGTGTCAGCTTGAGTAAGTCACTTAATCCCGCTGGTGTCTGGGTTTCCTGTTCTGAGCAGTGAGAAGGCTGAGACCGGAGGTCTTTGTGGGATCTGCATGTGGGGTCTCCGTGTCAGCTCTTTTTCAGCAGAGCATGGGCTCTCCGTGACTCCTGCTGTGGGCTGGAAACTCTCAAACCGATTGGCTGTGAGAGCCTTGTATATTGCGGCCTATCCACTGCCACGGAGGAGGCTGGGGCTGGTTCTTCTTTGCTCATCATTGACCTAAGTCCTGGGAAGATTGGTTGCCCCGCCTTTCCTTTGCTTAATTGTTCCTCATAAGCCACATGGGACCTTTGACCCTACTACGAGTAATAAGAAGTGCGGGAGAGACAGGTGGAGGAAGGATGCGCAGGCACAGGAGTCAGGCAGGAAGTGGAGAATGGGCAGGACCTGGGGAAAAACTGAAGATCCTACAGATGGGAGGGGAGAAGGGGGGCTCAGCCTGGATGGGTGGGTGGCAAGGGGGAAAGAATGAAGAGAAGAGCAGGAAAGAGGGACAGACTTGGAGAAGGGGCTATTGCAGGGAGGAGAAAGGGGGCGTGTTTCCCCGGGTTTGTCCCCACAGCCCCCAGGATACTGAAGGTCACTATTGTGGGGCAGATCGTGGGTTGCTAGTCAGAGAAGGAAGGGGGAGGGAGAAGGAGGAAGCGAGGAATTTCTCAAACGTCTCGCACTTCTTTCCACAGCCTCCTGCCCTCCTGGTGTGCAAGGAGTTGGCAGCACATCAGGTGAGGCGGTGTTGAGCCTGTGAGGAGTAGAGAAACTCTCCTTAGAGGGGCATTTCCTCAATCACGAGGAAAGGAGCAGCGCTGCTGGGAGAGGCCTCCTGGAGCTGGGTGTCTCTCTGCCCTTCCAGTCTTCTGTGACTGCCGTATGATCTTTCTTCACGCCGTCACTGTGCTCTCCCATTTCCACGGCACTGTCTCCACACTCACCTCCCCTCATTAGAATCACTTCCTTATGTGTCTGTCTTACCCACTGGGCCGAGCTCTTTAAAGCCATGAAACTTGGTCTAATTGCCTCGTGTTTACATTGCCCAGCACCTCACATGATGCCAGCAAACAATGGGTGCAACCTGCCTCTCCTCCAAGAAACCCCCAAACAACCTTGAATGAAATGTGAGGCGCATGTGATTTCTCTTCCACTCGTTCCCACCTACGTGGCCGCCACCACGACCAACTCCCAACTCAGTATTGCCACCACGTGACTGCCATATTGTGTGGACAAAAGAGAAAGGGGCTTCTCTGAGAGGTCTGACCAACGTCCAGGCCTTGTTGCCTCTCTTCTCTCTCATTTCTCTCCCTTTCCTTCTTTTGCACCTGCCTCTTCTCATCCCCAGGGCTCCTGACTAGGAGAGGGTTAGCCTCAGTTTCCCTCTCATATGGTCATTGAGAACCTTTTTCTAAGAATATGGGGTCTCAGGGATCTCTTCTCTGGCAGAGCCTGGGGCGTGCACCAACGTCAGTGGTCAATGGCTCTGGGAACGTCTCTTCCCTGGGAGCACGGAATTCACATAGGCAGCCTTCTTTCTAGGGGCCTTCATTCGTTTCTTCTAGGCTTTTGCTTGGTTAACAGCAAATTCAGGGCCCTGGCCTTTTCCATGGAGTGGTGCCACTCTGACTCCCACTACCCGGCTGCGGAGAGGTCTGTCTCTTGGCTTGAAGGAGAAGGTGGAAATCATCCGGCTTCATCTCTCACACCCTCATGAAACCTTCACTTCTATCAAGACACATGTTCCAGCTATGTGAGGTTGCGGGATCACTGCTGCCTGTGAAGCTACTGAGCGGGAGTGTGTGGCTGCCTGGGCTGTAGCTGTTTAGCTGGCTTGGCCTGCAGGCAGGCTGCTCAGTCTGTTTCTGAGGGAACTGTATCTTTAAATCCTCATACACAAGTCTCAGTGATGGACTCAGTTTAAAAATCCAAACAAATAACTCTTTAATTCATCATGCCCACCTCTGAAAGCAGGATTCTTGAAAAACCGGTACAATTCGAGTCAACTATTCAGACTTGGTCTTCTCTACAGAAAAGTTATTAAATGAAGTAAGGAACCCAAAGTGCATTCTGTGTGAAAACCTGGGGGGACTATAATACCCCAGCTGAACACAGGGTTGACGCTGGCATGGTGGCGTCCCCTCCCCGCGAGAATTTTCTTTTCCTACCGTTTCAGGAGTGGGATTATGAAACTCTCCAGTGTTCTTGCTGAAATAAACCTAACCCCCTAAAAAAATCACCCGATTTCATAGTCCCTCATGATTACGGGGGAGGCAGATTCAAAATGGGAGAGATCTAGATATTTCTGAGCTAATGTTCTACATTGCATTAGAATCCTTCATGATTACAGATTAATTAAAAGGAGGCTATTCAGACAGGTGTGCCCAAAACAGCCACCACAGCTCTGTGGCAGACATCTTGTGTTTTCAGACCAGGAAGAGAGATGCTCAGCTTGGGAGGGATAATCCCCAGCATGGCCGAGAGGCACTGGCTTTGGTGGCTTCCCTGTCCCCTCCCTGGAGAAGAGGCAGGGCAGTGTGAATTGCTGCGACAACTTCTCCAAGACACAGGTCAGAGGTGGAGCTGGGGAAGGACCAGTAACCAGGTTGCTCACCGGGGGCTTCACATCACTGCTTGGAAGGGCCGAAGGCCCTGGCACACTTGTACTAAGGGGTAAAGGGGTTCTGCTAGAACCCGGCCAGTTCTTTTTGAAGGACACACCATCCTTGAAGAAAGAACCAACTATCATTGTTTACACACTCCCTGGATTTCACAGTCAAGGAAACCGAAGGCCAGCACCGGGGGCCTTGCAAAGTTCTTAGCAAAATGGGTAAGGGAGAGCTGGGCTCAGGGCATTGGTCAGAAGGCCTCCCAAGGCTGGGAGAAGCCACTCTTGTGGAGACTAAAATGTGGAACAGGGAGCAGGTGTGGGTGAAGGAGTGATGCTAAGACATCATCTATTCTCATTAATCCATCCATCCATTCATCCCTCAAACACTCAGCTCTCTTAATGAGCACTTACATTTCAGGCGTTGTGACATTATTCAAGTTGGGAGGACTCATTCTGGTGAATGGAAGCTGGGAGGAGAGAAGGAAACACAGAGCTTCAAGGAAACAAGGAGGAGAATCAGCTCTTTCGGAAGAATCATTCTCTTTCGGAGAATCAGCTCTTTCGGAAACAAGGAGGAGAATCAGCTCTTTCGGAACTGTCTACACGGTTGTTGTAGACAACCGTGTTACATAGGTTGTCTAATCTCATCCCTGTAAGGGTGACATCATACTGATTCCTATCTTACAATGAGAAAAACCAATGCCCAGAGAGGTGGAGTTAGCCAAGTGCTATTTGTGGCTCCAAAACCTTTTCACCGTAGCACACTGTCCTCAGGAAATTTATCATCTCGGTGGGCAGGAACACATTCTCATGTGGGTTGGAGGAACCAAGAGTTGCTAGACTCTCCCCAAAACATAGACTTATACTGAAAACAAAATCAATTTATAAGAGAAGTCACAAGCAGCAGATGATTTTAGGCTAGTTAGTGCCAAGGGTGTGATTTAATGATGATGTCATAGGAAGTGCTCACAAGTGCTCCTGAGGGATGAAATGAGATTTGTGAGGGTCCTTGATAAACAGACGGGACTGGGCAAGTGGAATGGCCATTCCTGGCCGGTTCCTAGGACAGATTATCGATCTGTTTGGGCCCACATGTGGGATTTAGTCAGAGGCCATGATGGAGAAGGCTGAGCAGGCGGACAGGGGCAGAGAAAGAGGGTCCGGTTTCAAGGTTTCTGAACATTATAGATTATAGGGTTCTTATGCAGGAAAAAGATATAAATGCCGCTTTCAAAAACTGACATAACAGAATCCACCTAGATCCCATCTTAAGTAGTCATCTTTTGCCAGGAGAGAATGGTATAAACAAAACGTATTTACAAAGAGTTCTACAAACCTGATCAGGGACTACAATCAATACCCCAAAAGGGTGGGTACCTGATGGGACATCTCGGAACTTAAAATAGTTTGAATTCTTTGTCGTAACTCTGGAAACTCTTCCCAGGCAGTTCTTTCAAAGGGGGCCCTGATCTCTCTCTCGTGATTGTTTAGGTGGCGGCATGGCCGGGCATCTAGGGTCAGAGGATACGATGTCACAGTAATATAGTCATCATTATGAAAATTAGGATTCAAAATGTGGTAACAGTTTGAATGTTTCCCGAGGCTTCTTTTCCCTGAGCTTGGTGGACACAGTCCGTCATCCTCCTCCACTTCTTCTGCCTTCTCTTTCACTACTTTGGGTGGGGGAGGGCAGATATTTGAAAATACAGATTTTTTTAACAGTAAGATGTTGACTTTTTGAGAGAGAAATACACCTTTGCGTTCAAAAAGCTGAGCCTCGAGTTTCTGAACTCAAGAGTTGACAGGCCCCCAAACATAGAGCTCCACAGAGTGAGGCAGAGCAGGTAAGGGTGTGGACTAGACCCACAGGCTGGCAGCAGAGAGCCAGGGAGGGAAGGGCGGAGGAGCGGGGCCCTGCCGGAGGAACAAGGCTGTGCACTCCCCACCTGGGACTTCACCTGCCGGCGCTGTGGGAAGGAGAGAAAGACCAGAAAGATTGAAGACGTGCGTGTCCTGAGTTAGGTTGGGGCTGCCTCTGTGAGACAGGGCTGTCATGTAGGGCAGCAGGAGGTTCCTACGGACAGGGCGGTGGAACCCGGAGCAGTACGGGAATGCTCTGAGCGTTTCAGCGCCTCCCTGAGAGGGGCCTGGTGGTAGCTAATAAGGTGCGGGCCGACGTGTAGAGGTCTGTGGATGGAGCCAGAGCAATCCATGTCCACACAGGCAAGGACTCCATTAGTTACACTCATGGGGCAGGCCCCCAAGCAAAGACCAACAGGGAGAGACCTCTCAGGGAGGCAGGAGTGGATGGCTCTTCCATTCCTAGCATGACACAGAAGCCTCCCCCTTTCCTCTCCTATCCCTAGGAAGAGGAAGGAGCCTGGAAAAAGGTAGAATTCTGAATTGTCTGATTCTCTATCCAAAAGGGAGCAAGAAAACCAAGTATCAGGGTTTACTTTATTTTATTATTATTTTATTAGTTTTTGTTATTGTTGCAGTTTTGGCCAGGGCTGGGTTGGAACCTGCCACCCTCAGTATATGGGACCAGCGCCCTACTCCCTGAGCCACGGGTGCCACCCTCAGAGTTCCCTTTAAATTAGTCAGCTTGAACTTGCCATGGTTGGAAATGGCTTCTTCCAAGAGCTAAGTTAGGTTGAATTTTTTTTTTTTTTTTTGTAGAGACAGAGTCTCACTTTATGGCCCTCGGTAGAGTGCCGTGGCATCACACAGCTCACAGCAACCTCCAGCTCCTGGACTTAAGTGATTCTCTTGCCTCAGCCTCCTGAGTAGCTGGGACTACAGGCGCCCGCCACAGCACCCGGCTATTTTTTTTGTTGCAGTTTGGCCGGGGCTGGGTTTGAACCGGCCACCCTAGGCATATGGGGCCGGCGCCCTACTCACTGAGCCACAGGCGCCGCCCTAGGTTGAATTTTTTATTTTTGCATATAGATTGTAAAAATCACACCCACAATATGCTGTTGAAAATTCTTCCTAATTGCCTGATTGTTCTGTGAAAGCCAGTGGGTCTGGCTTTTCTTCTTCCTGCCAGTGCTCTCTTTTTAAGCACGCCCCTATCCTCCGCTAAGCATGGGCTGGCCTCTTTCTGGAAATCCAAGCTGAGGTATAAGGTTCTACTATGCTTATTACCCCTCTAAGAATTTATCTGGATGTCATGTATTCCATTTATTTCAACTAAGGACTGTTGGCTGAGCATCTGTGCCAGGCTCTGTGCTGGATGGTGAGGATTTGGCATGATGCAACCAGCCTAGTGCAGAACAGACTCATATAGACCTTAACACCATTTTCTAATGTTTCCAAGGTTGATAAGAGGCAGGGAGAGAAGAGGCAATGGCATAGGAGGGAAAAGTTAAGACTTTGCCACTTGGTAGCTCTAGAAGCTGAACTTCTTTGGGCCTCAATCTGCTAATCTGTACAATGAAGGAGAAAGGGAGACAAAAAAATCTTTTTAGGTTCTCTCCAGATGCTACATTATATGACTCTTGTGATTTTTAACTGTGAAAAATTATATAGTCAACCAGAGCCCCAGAAGACAAGAGAAGTGACAGAATACAGTGAATGTGAGTACATTTGCTGTTTGATTCTGTTGTGATTTGCCAGGGCAGTGGCAAAGTCACAGATCACATGAGGGCACAGACACTGTCAGTCCCCTCCCTGGGTAGCCCTGGCAGTGCACAGCACCTAGGGAAGGAGTTTTAGATGGTACATAGTGCAGGGACCTTTTTGTAATTATTATTATTATTATTGCTTTGACAGGGGAGAATCTTGAATTTAAGCTATGCTACAGGGCATGTTTGTTTTTTGCCTATAATTATAAAATTGAATGCCATGTAACATGATTAAATAATACCTGAAATCATCTGAAATAGCGATATATTTGTTTATATTTTCTAGCAATTGATCTCAATTTCCCACTCAGCATTGTATTCAAAGACAGTTTCCCACAGTACACCCTTCTAACTCTGCCCATTCATTCATTCATTCAACACTATACAAAAATTCATGGAGCTTCCATTGTGTGCTGGGCTTTTAGGCCAACATGAAGGAAACAGATATGGAATGAAGGGCTCACCATGGAGCATGAGATAAAAATAACAGAGGCCCAAGTCCGGTAGGCTGTGGCATCTGGATGACCCACCTGGATCACAGGGAGCCCTACCTAAGCTTGCTGGAGCTCTGCAGACTGAACACTGAGCTCCCCCCGTATCACACCAAATGGAGTTGTCTGTGTTGTCTAATGCTGTGTGCTGGAACCAAGGGCTAGGATGGGAATCCTACATCTGACAGAAGAGCCCATCTAATGATGACAGTGTGACTTTCTATGTTTCTTTTTATCTCTGAAAAGCCCTACCCAAGATGGTGGCATCTCGTGTCAGTGGGCTTCTGATAAAGTTGTACCAGGTGATATGATGACATGGAAGTCCCAATAATGACTTTCAAAAATCCAGAAGGGTTGGGTTATTTAAAAAAGTCTCTTGCCTTGGCCCTGGAAGTTGGGTGACAGGAAACAGAGTGTTCTGTTTATTTATCTAGACACATACTAGGTAAGGAAATTCCACTTTCCTTAATCAATGCAAGCTTAGAACCTCCAAGTTCGGCATCAAAGGAAAACTCCATGGGGTGGGGCGTGGTAAGACCTCATACTCTTTTTCTCCTTCTCTTTCTCTTTCTTCCCTCTCTGCGTCCTTGTTTTTCTGATATTTGCCATTTTCTCAGAGAATCCCAGGGATCACTGCTGCTATCATTAATCTGGTCCAAAGGATGACATTTAAACCCTTTAAAACCCTGACAAAAGCCTGGACTAAACTCCTAGAGTACAACTAAGAGAAGCTGAATGTTCACCATGATTTTATTCAGACCAGGAAAAGGCACAGTGAAAAGTCTACAGCTCTCACCACGAGTGTAATAGACCACATGCTCTGCTGACACTGGAAGAGAAGAGTTTTCTCAAGGCCCTCTTTTCTAGCATCCAGTAGCCGCCCATGCAGGGACTGCAGTCCCAGCTCTAATTTAATTTCTTGACTCCCAGAGGAAAGTGCTGGACCTTCTTTTCTCCCTAGAACCTTTGGCTTGTGACTAATACCAGGAAAGATCTCAGGTGTGGGTCAGACCCCAATCTCCAACTACAGACTGTGACCTTGCCCCTGGGGCCCTCTTGAGGATCACCTTGTCCAAATGTCCCACAAACCCCCTCAATGTGTGTGTGTTGTTCTTCTAGTGAGTGATTGACCGGCACTTGGAGACAAAAGGGAAATTGGGGATGGAGGAAGGAGAGAATCAAAGAATCTTTGCCAAGAGCAAGGAGAGAAAGAGAATCAGATTTGACCTGCACACACCTGGCAGCCAGGCCCCAGGGCAGCCAGTCTGACATTTCAGCTGTCTTGTCCACAGGTCCTGGGCCTTGAGCAAGAGCACAGCAGCCCTTACTGATAATTAAGCTGCCCACAGGGATCAGACAGTCAATTTCACGGCCCAGTTTTCTTCCCCTCACCGAAGGAAAGGAATAAAGTTGAGAAGTGAGAATGAGTTAATAGATAAGCAGAAAGGCAAGACATCCAGAGTGTGGGAAGGATATACAGAGTCTGGGGGTGGGGAGTCGTAGGGGAAGGCTGTCCGTGAGATGCCAAAACAAAACAGCTGAGATGGAAAATGATCTGTCTGCATTTATTTATTTATTATCACACAGAATAAATAAATGATATGACTTTGAATGCTGTAGCTGCTTTGTCATTACATTCAGCCACAAAGAAAGGATGGAAAGACCTGGAGAAAAAGGCCACATCAGGGGAAGAATGGCAGAGAACGGGCAGGAGGATGGCCTTTGTGCATTAGTTTACACACACGCAAAGCAGAGGCGGGAGAGAGAGGGCAAGGAAGCACACGTCTGCCTGTGCACTAGGGACGAAGGAAGATCTCGATCCTGAGATGGGAAGATAAGGAGAACAGAGACCATCTCTTCTTGTCACTCTCTGCTTCTGTTCTAATCCATATCATGTAATTCTAGAAGTTTCTCACACCAGTTTTACACACTTATAAGCCCAAGTCTACAGGACAGAGGTGTTGAGTCATTCACATGCTCACCTTGACCCCTGGGGAGTGGGGTGCAGATGGCTTTCTGTCCAGTCCTCCCAGAGACAAACTGGCCCTCTCCAGGGGACAGTTCCGCTATTGTTCTCAGAGAAGGCAGCTCATCTGTTTGCCCTGCCCTGTTAAACTTACAGACAACCTAGGGTGGGAAGAAGACAGGCTGCCGTCCCTACCCTAGACTTGTCTACTCCTGTGGCATCAGGGGCTAATCAGAGCCCTTGTCCAGAGCCAGTCTTTTGATTACATTTAAATTTCACGAATGATCGAAAGATCAGCTTACTGACTGAGCCACAGGCGCCGCCCGGGTTTGCCTGTTTTCAAAACATCACTACATATCTTGCAGGTACAAACATCTGAGTGTGAGAAGCACTGGACGCAGTTTATCCTCACCCACTTGTTGGCCCTTCCCGTTTGCCCACAGCCAGCTGCCGTTAGCCATTCTGCAGGAGGAGCCGGCTCCAGAGCCCTTCTGGTTCCTCCTCCAGGGGATGTCATTAGACTTCACAGATCCCCTGAGTGACACTAAGTCACTGCTGGTACAGTTTTTTTTTTTGATGACTCAGACCAACTGTTTGTACTATGGGCTAGCTAGAGTTGCCAAGGCCATTGGACCAATAATACCATGATGGGGGGAGTTTGATTATTCCACTAGGTGCCAGGACTGTGTCAGGTGGGGCACACACTCTCCTATTTCATCCTCACATGGACCCCGAGGGAGGTACCCGTCTTTATTTCACATGTGGATCATCCAGTAGCCCCCAATGTCTCAGTTCGTATTCAAATCCATGTTTTTCTTCCCTAAATCCTTCCCTCTCTCCCCTGTCCATGCTGCCGGCCTCTTGCTTTTCTTTCTGTTGCATCTTTTTGGTCATTTTACTCCTTGTAACTTCTATTAGAGAATGCAACAGAGGGAGGAAGCAAGGTTGGAATCTTTGAATTTTATTAGCAGCTGTTTCAGGGAGATGGAGAGGGTGTGAGAGAGGTGGCAGATTCAAACTCAGGTCTAAACTGACATTTCTCTTATCACCTCTGGAATTAATTCATCTAGGTCCACGCTGCTTGTGTCCCAACCACAGATCTTAGGGAAAGGCACCAGGGGGGTTTTAGCGACCCAAATAGGAAACACCCTCCCAAGACCCTTGTTCATTACTAGTTTAAATATCAGTCTTATTAATAACTGGGGCTTAATCCTCCACATTCAAAGGGAGTCCCATTACCCCCAAACAATAATTTTTTTTTAATTACCCAGGCAGAGTGGCAATTGCATATTGAACACTGAGGATGATTTAAAGCTAATAAATACTTTTGGAAATTCCTTGAACATTTTAATGAATCAAGAGTTATGAAATATTTATAAGCAGTAACAACACCATTTATTACCATTAATAAAATAAATACATTAGTCAGAGAATGAAATTCATTACTATTTTACTACCAGACATTGATGTCAATGACTGAATATTGCTCCAAATTACTTGTAAAATAGACCAATTATTTTAGTGTGATTAATCTTTTCAATTATTTCTTTTATGTAGTAGTAATTTGAAAGTAATCTTCTTCTGGGAGTACAATGACCTCAGCACACGCATTCCTTATTTATTTATATTTAAGAGCCTTTTGTGGCTGCCCCCATTTCTGGGCAAGTTGCAATGGTCAAATATTTAAAATAGTCACCCAAGCAGGCATGATTGTTTCTAAGAACTTCACAGGACATTTTAAATGGGCTTTATTAGTGATTATGAATAAGCCATTGCAGAGTAAGGCTGTTATCTGCCAACGTCAGCTATGCACAGGTTTTCTTGGTTCCACCTGCTCCTGGCTGGCTGTTTTTCAGAAAGGCAGGGTGACAAGCATGTCAGATGACTTCCTCTGCCCCCAACTCTCCCATGGGACTGAGCAGTATTGCTCCCTTGTGTGGCACCAAGGATGCTGTGAACCCAGTCACAAAGGTAAAAAATGACTTTATCAGTGGTCAAAACATAGATTTGGGGGAATAAGAAGCAGCTTACTTCAGTTGGAATCAGAAAGCAGATCTGGGCTATCAGAGTGTCCACGGGAAATGAGGTAACCTTTCCCTCTGCCCAGTGACTAGAACAAGACCCGGATGGAAAAGCAAGAGGTGGGTGTGAATCTGTAAACGTATCCTGGAATGATCATGCAGAATTATTCAGCTGGGTTCCAGAATGAGCCTAGTCCAGGAACGTTGACCCGAGAGGACATGTATTGTGCCAGGCACTGTGCTAGGGGTTCTGCACACAATATCTGATTTTTTTTTTTTTTTTGAGACAGAGTTTTACTTGGTCACCCTTGATATAGTACCATGGCATCTTAGCTCACAGCAACCTTAAACTCTTGGGTTCAAGTGATTCTCTTGCCTCAGACTCCCAGGTAGCTGGGACTACAAGTGTCCACCACAGTGCCTGGCTACTTTTAGAGACAGGGTCTCCCTTTGGCTCAGGCTGGCCTCAAACCCATGAGCTCAGGCAATCCACCCATCTCAGCCTCCCAAGTGCTAGGATTACAGGAATAACCCACTTCGCCTGACCACAATATCTGTTTTAATTTTTCAACACACCTATAATTATGTATTTACTAATGAGAAAATGAAAACTCAGAGTTAGGAAACCACCAAGCTCAAAAAGGTGGTGAGGGATGAAACTGAGATTCCAAATTCATTCATTCTGTCTTCTCTTTCCTACATTGGAATAAGCAAACGTTTATTGAATGTTTACCACGAAAAATACATCACTCTCAGTTGCTAATTGGGATACAGAGATTAAGAAAAAGAAGACTGTCTTTGATTCTAGGAACTTAGCATCTACTGAGTGACTGATGCACGTAAATAACTCTGGAGAGAAGTAGACTGTTCTAAAATAGAAGTACACAGAAACAAGATTCTGAGTGGAGACTTCTTGGAGAAAACTGTATTTAAGCTGAGAATTGAAAAGATCTGTAGGACTTTGAAAGCTGAAGAGCCCACTGCAGGCGGCACCGAAGGGACAGAAGTCCAGGCTGGGGAGGTGTCTTTGGAGAAATGCGAGCAGACCTTAGTGGCTAGATGAAATTGTAATTTTAATGCTTTTCTTTTGGAAATAGGGAGTTAAGAAGGGGAGTGTTTTGAAAACAGGGTTCACGGTCACCTGGGGTGAAGCACAAGAGGTAAAGGAGGATATAAAGGCTGTGACTGTGATTTCTCCTTGGCTTGCTTCCAAGCAACAGACGCCACCAATGTTCAGTTGATTCAGTTGGTTGAAGTGACCACCGCAGGAAGTGGCGCCTCTCGGTTAGCAGAGCTTGTCTTTCATTACCCCCTTGGCATTAGGTCTTCAATTAACATCACAAAGCTTTGGAGGCATCAGAGGACCCAGTTTGTTTCAATGCATGGAAATTTCTCCAGGAGAAAAGGAGCAGCAGCAAGGGGACAGCTTAGTTCTCAAAAGCTTCAGGCAAGGTAAGGCCCTGAGAGGTGAGGTCGCTGATGGCATCGTTTGCAAGGCCTCCTCAGTCCCTTCTTGGTGAACCCCATGACAAGGTCAATTTCAGGACAACAATTTATTTCTACTTTTGATTAAAAAACAATGTGCAAAATCTGGGGGAGACCTTTTATGTCACTTCTGATTTGAAGAGCTGGCTAGCCTTTGCCAAGGAAGAGAGGGAAAGGTTTTTCTGGTTGCTGCTTCAGTGCTCATTCTGTGGTCTCTCTGAGACAGGGACACTGGAGGACGACAACTCTACGAATGGAGCACCTACCCGCTACCTCTGGCTCAAGTTAAATGTAAGTCAGCCTGCCCACTGGGGAGCAGTCCTGTGAAAGTGGAATAGAGATATCAAAGCCACCACATGAAAATTCAGTCTTAACACGAACAACCTTATATCAGTGTCACTAGCCGTCCAATGTGCCATCCATTGTGCCATCCGAGCACCTCATATCTCGTGTTTGTGCAGTAAATTGTGGCTGAATGGGAGGATGCCTGCGTGGACAGCTGGGTCTGCCACACAGAGAGGGTTCTGCTGGCAGCCCCGAGACAGAACGCCACTGCTCTATGTTTTACATGTACAAGCACAGACTTAGGGTCCTGCTGAGGCGCTGCTTGCTGTTGGAACAGAAAATGCCCAGTTTGGGCCAGGCTGCCAGGAGCCCATGAAGTAATCCTTCATTCTACCCAGCTGGATTTTGGAGCCTACTCCAGACACTGATTGGTTCCACATGGCTGGCCCAGGATCCAAATCTGCTTGTTCAGTGTCTCTCATTTCCTCTTGCCCCCCTTTAGCCTAAGGAGGACATCCTCCCTTGCTTCTCATTGTCTTTGGTGGAGTAGGGGAGGGGGCCAGGCTGGGAGATGCCTTTCTTTCCTTTCTTTCCTTTCTTTCCTTCCTTCCTTCCTTCCTTCCTTCCTTCCTTCCTTCCTTCCTTCCTTCCTTCCTTCCTTCCTTCCTTCCTTCCTTCTTTTTTTTTTTGTTGGCAGCATTTAGATAGCCCCATACCAAGCACTTCCAAGCCAAGACCTACCTGGACAACAACTTGCCTTGTGAACATGGTCCATATTCAGAGTCTAAGGTTTTTAACAAAGACATGCTTAATATAACTATCTTTGGCTTTTACATTTTAAGCAAGTATAGAATGATAAGACCCTAAAACCTGGAGTAAATAATAGAGCTGGAAATTAGACTGTCTCATAGTTGTTAAACCATATTTCATGAAGCTCTGTTGCCCGGGGACGTCAAGGGCTGTGGAGCAGGTAGGTAGGTTGGTAGATTATGGGCCCCTCACCCTCATTTCCTTAGGGCGGCTCTACTCCTGGATGTCTGACTTTGTTTGAACCAAGGGTTTAGCTTCTACAAAATGATTGAAGACCATAGTTCAAACCTCCTCATTCCACCTCCAGGGAGGTTAAGATATGCGCAGCTCCAGCTCTTTGTGGACTTGTGTTCCCAGCTACACAATGGGAATGGGACTGGATTTGATGTCTTGGATGTCTCCCCCTTCCTGAGCTCCAGGAGTTAGTGAGATAACTCCTCCCCGACAAGGTGAGGATTGTGACATCCTCTCTAAAGCGTGGATTGGAGATAATACATGTGAAAGTGTCTGCAGGGTAAGGGACTGAGAATACTTCTTTGGAGAAATCTGTCAGTGAGCTGAGTATGGGTCTGGCTTGGGAAACCTCAGAAGTGGTTCTTGCAGGTTTATGAAAAGAGAAGGGAACTATCGTGGCCTGCAGTAACCTGCATGCAGGCTCTCATGGGAGCCGTCCACGGCTCCTTGTTTATCCTGGGTGAGGTCCTTTGCAATGCTTTATTTTCATATTGACCATTGGGCAGTGGTCCATCTGAACTGCTTTTGGCCAGTCTGGGCAGAGAGAGGGAAATGCTGACTTGCTTTCTTAGAAACCGATTAAGAACTTGACAACCATAGGGAGGAGCCAGAAAGCATAGTGATCAGTGACTTCATGTATCACATTTTAAGCAAAATCTTTGCATCTTTGTTCATCTTCACATAGTGAGAGAGGCATGTAGTTTAAGAACTACGGGTGTTTCCTGGGATCTTTCCCAGCTGTGGCCTCTCATTGGCAGTAGCAAAGTGTGGCATCTAAGAACATGGATTCCTGAACAAGATGGGCTCCATTCCAACACGGGCTGTGTGGCTTTGGGGACATTACTTAGGTCTTTATGCATTGACTTCCCTGTCCACATGATGAGGTGATGATAATGGTAACACACACCTCACAGCATTGTTGTGAGGATTAAATAAGTTAATATGTGCACCGTGCATAGAACAGTGCCTGGTCATGGAAGTGCTTGAAGAGCCTCTGCAGTGCTGTGTGTTTTTATGAACATCTCGGAGGCACACTGATCCTTTTCAAATTCTGTTCTAGAAGATAGTCCTGTGCCCATCTGACATGCATCTTTTTGAGGCATCTCAGAACCCAGGGTCCTGGTGAGTGTCCTGCATAATTCTATTGCTCTGGGTTGTCTGCTAAGGAAAGGTTTAGTGACTGGCACAACGACAGAAGGGTTCTCTGGGAGCCCAGGCATGGGCATCTCTGGAGGCCGGTGTCTCTCTTGTCTGTGCTGAATATACAAACTGATCTTTCAGGAAAGAACCTATTCCAAGCAATTTCTACTCACAGCTACTTTCTTTTGGAAGTAGTATGGTCATAGCTGAGAGCTATAAAATCAAGAGCAGCATTTATCAATTGATTGATTAACCAATCAGCCAACATGTATTTATGCAATATTTTCTATGTGGTTAGCACCGTGCTAACTGTTCCCTGGAGAAATAAAAGAAATATAAGACAAAGTCCCTCAAGTTCAGGTTCGAAAATGACTAAGTGATTATAAAATCGCTGCTAAATTTAGATGCAGAGAGCAAAATCTTCCATGCAGAATTTCTGAAGCTGCAAATGACATTTCCTGGACCCAGGAATGAATGAGGTGGTCCAGCCTAGACTCCATATGTTATTTTTGCATGTGGGAGGCATTAAGAAGTTACCTACGTCTCATGAAAGTGCCACAAGGAAAGAGAATATTGAGGAGATTTGTCCGGCAATGTATGAAGGAGGAGTAATGGTGTCAAAGAGACTGTCTGCTGCCAAAGTTCAGGTTTGCCTTTATGAAGAATATAAGAGGAATAAAGCACATGGCTGAGAAAATGAAGTAGTCAGACAGGTCAATTCAAGAGACAGCAACAGTAGCATCTAGAAAGTGACAGAATACAGCAGTCAGTCTAGAGCTCACAGTTCTGCATTTCAGTGTAGGGATAAGAGGAATAGGAAGAATCAGGTTCTCAGTAGTAAATAAAACCTCAGCGTCTACACATTCCACTATAGCAGTAGGATACAGTGGACAAAAACACTGGCTGTGTGGTCAGATCAACTTGGGATCAAGAATGGCTCTACCTTTCACTAACTGAATGACCTTGGCAAGTTTTGAACTGTCTATAAGATTCAGTTTCCCCCTCTGAAACAGGAAGATAATGGTCCCTGATTTGTAGCACTATTGTAAAGCTTTCAATACCTAAAGGGGGTGACACTTGGCTTTTGTGCGTGATGAGCTCTCCATCTGTGTTAGCTTTCTTTCTGCTATTAGCCTACATCAACTGAACACATATTCAGTGTTACAAATTATGATAGATGTAAGAATTTAGGGAAATCAGCATGACCTCTGTCCTGATGACACTGATAGATAGCCATTGTCTCTTATATGGGAAGAATTGTCCCGCTGCTCCCTGCAAGGGTTCTCCAGATGAGGACTCCTCTCTTCAGTGGCCCAAGGAAGAGCTGTAGAGTTCTACAGTAGTGTGTGTTCTCCTTGTGCTCTGTACAGGCCTAATCATGAGAGGACCAAGTTACTATCCGAAGATAGACTAGGCCTCCCACAGACCTGTCTGCAATCTGGCCAGCATGTCTCCCACCCTGTCCACCCCGTAAGAGCTATCACGTCTCTATTTTATCTCCAATCAAAGCAATGACCCCAGAAAACATAGTCATTTGTCTACATCAAAGAGGCCTCAAGAATTCCTTCCAAATGACCCTTTCCCTTTATGTATGTGAGCGTAGTTTCAGGATGATTCTTGTGCTGCAGCACCAACTGAGATGCACCTGAATTTGGTCTACTATGGGAAGGAAGATTAGAAACTCTAAAGAAGCACTACAATCACTTTGCTATTCACTGTTCTCTGCCTTACACATAGACAGCAATCTCTCCATGTCTGTTGTTGGCCACAGGTGGTCTGAGCCAGAGAAGAAATGCAGAGAACAGCTGCTTACATTATAAAGATCATCTGTTCTTGGATCCGGGCTGTGGAGCCTCTGAAGAAAGGTAGCTGCACCTTGAGAACCTCCCTCAATCTCTGGGCTAAGACACCTTCCCTGGAGAATCAGAAGTAGACTTGTCTTGTGCCTCTTCTAAGAGGGCACCCTGTCAGCAGAAACTTTTTTTGCTCATTAGAGAAAGTTTAGGGAGGTCAACTCTATCGGTTTCATTAGGAATCAGACAATAAACATGTCTCAAGCTCTACAACAGGTTCACTACAAATGTAACACAAGCTACAGAGGAGAAGGAATTACAGGGTAAGGGAGGAAACATCTGTATAAGTGGTTGAGATCCTTGATTTGAACATGTAAAGAATTTTTTTCTGTTTTAGGTCAAGAAATTTTTGCAGGAGTATTTATGCTGAGCCTGATAGCTGCAGTTTTGTAGTCTTTTATTCCCTTTTCCTGATATTGATCAAATGAGAACATTCTAGGAACTGATACTTTCTCCCTGTCACATTCTTGTTACCTCGTTCCATTTCAACAGATGGCCCCTTTTGCATAGTACATAGATCCTTGAGATCTGTGAGGACTGGTAATGTCCAGAGACATTCACAAATCCACAAGTTCATGGGTGCAGACACAATTGTGCAAGCTCCTGGCTTGCTCACAAACCACGTGGTTTTTGTACATTGCTTCATATCACTGGCTAGCCACCTTTTCAACTTGAACTGAGGTTCAATCTATCACATTTTGGGATTTTTCTTTTTCCCACATGTAAACCAGTTTTAACTAAAACAATAACAGTAGGAACAACATCAACAAAAAAAATACATATTGTAAAATTTCTTGCAAGACCAGCAACAAATGAAGAGCCACAGCAGAACAAGGAGCCAGAGATCAGTGGGGCTCCCTGAGTCTCTTTCATGCACTACCTCCATGAGGCACAAGGTTCAAATCCAGGCCTGCATGTGTAATGGAGGATTGTGTGTTATGGGCCTTTGTAGTTCATGAATAGTCTAAATTGAGAATTTAGGTCTGGAGGTTCCCCCAGGCTACTCTTCCTGTCCACATTTCATTTTTGGACCTCTCAAACCACAGATTCCATGGCGCAGGTAGGAGTGCCCACTCCAGTGAGCTTCTGGGCAGAGGTAGGCACAGAAGGAGAGCAGGAACAATGAAAACAACTTATTCCTAAAGTTTCATATAATTCAAGTCCATCTTTTATACCCTTCACATATGGGAAATAATAAAGGGAGTTTATAATTATGACCCCAGGGTTTCTCAAGAATAAAGGAAAGATTAGCCTCATATGTCTATTGATGATTCATGTTGCCTTTCTTACCAGTCAGACTTGAGGCAATGTTTAATGAAACATACATACAAAATATGATCTTGAAAATATGAATAGAAGATTAAAAATTTGCAGTGAGAGAGGGAAATATACTTATAAAAAAACTACACAGATACTATTACTGTCATAGAGTATTGCATTTAGTCCAGAGTTTCCTGGCAGCAAAGGCAAAAAAAGAAATCAACAAATTATTCCTTGGGAGAGATATATCTTCTCCTTTTAATAAAACCTGAAATAAATTCACAACGTGGAACTTACATGAAAGGAATTCAATGACACAGTGGACTATGACCTAATGAGTTCTATAAAACAAACTAAAAATTTCAAATAAAACCATTTCCTATGTTGTCCATTTATGGTCCTATTATTAATAATAGGTTATATAAAGTCATTAAAAATACTTAGTTGTAAATTCTACCTCAGGGGGAAAAAGTAAAATAATAATCATCATTAAATATAAGGGAGGGTAATGATTGAGCCGAGATATTGATGAAACAAAAATGGCAGAATGTTAACTGTTAAAATTGGTTTAAGGGTGTATGAGAGTTCATTGCATTTACTATATACATTTGAAATTTTTCATAATAATTAAAAAAATAGTTGAAAGCATTTTGTAGCCAAGAAAGTTAAGCTAATGTGTTATCTGACAAAGAGTATATTTTATTTAGCTAAGTAGATACAATTTTTTACTGGATTTTGGAAATAGACTACCCAGGCTAGGGAAGACTTGGTATTATTCAGAATTAGTCTCTGAACAGTGCGGACTTTTCTTTGTAAATGTGCACATCTCCAACTAAGCACTGCAGGTTTTTGGCACACCTAAGACAATAAAGTTACCAAGAGAGTGGAGGGGAAAAACAAGACTCAGATACCTTCACTGCAGTTCTTCAGGGCAAAGAAGTTCACCGCAGACAAGCTTTGGTTTCCACTGGAGATGTATTCCAGGGCCACTCGGAATGGATTCTCTGGGCGGCCAATTCTTCCCTGAAGCACTGTCCAACTGGTTACAGCAGAAAGCAGAGGAGAAAAGCATAGAGAAACAGTGATGAGAATCAGGCCTAACCTGCAGAGAGGGCCATGCACCTGCAGTGACTTCAGGGCTCACATTCTTCATGAGGACCAAGAAATGAAACCCTAAGTAGCACGGAAGATGGTGAACCTGATGGCAACACACAAATATCTGTTTGCTTCTTATCCAGCTAACTCAGAGACCCAATTTTGAAATGCGTTCTAGCTACTGACATTTCCTTTGTCATATTTTTTATGGCAATTGAAGGACTTTGGACTATTTCAGTAGGTAGTCTTATAAAGAAGGAATAGATACGCTCAAGAAAACCTGGCAGTAGAGTCAAGGAAAAGTCTACAAAATGTGTATCAGTTTATCCATCATTATCTCTAGGAAGAATGCCTGGTTTTTAGAATTTTATCTGATACCAAATCTCAGAACCCTCAGGTTCACTATATAGTTACTTAAGGGAAGCTAGCAAGAGCTATTTATTTTCTGCAAGAAAATTAAAGTGCACTGAACCATGTATTTTGGGGTAAAAGGTACATAAGATTGACGTGGACTTTGCAAAAAATGCAAACAGGAGTAGACAAAAGCAGGTGAAATGGTGAGCTTGGCATCCATCTATAATCAAGGACTTTGACACTGTCACAGAATAGAGAATGAGCTAAATGAACATTTTTACACCTGCTCATGCTATTAACCTCTTGCAATAACCTCCTGTCACTGATTGGAACATCAAATTTACTTTCCAACATTGATTGAAATATATATATGTATATATACACACACACATACATACATTTTTTGAAAAGTTTGTGTGGAGAATGAAAACTACCTGGATTATGTCGTATCTTCTTTCCTCAAATACCACAATTTTATTGAGGTTTATTTGATGTATAATAAATTACATGTACCAAAAGTATATACAGTAGAACCTCTGTAAATTGACAAGGAATGGTATAACAAACCACTCAACATACGTAGGTGGTCAATGTAAGGAATTAGGCCTACCATACTGATGTGTACATGTGGTACACGTCTGGTGTATGAAAATTAGGTCAACTTAAGGAGGTAGTTAATGTAGGGAGGTGGTCAACTATGGAGATTCTTATGTAATTTGCTGAATTAAAGTCTATAAAGTAGTGGGTTTTGACTTATTTATACACCCACGAAATCATCATAATATTTCAGATATTTTTTTCTTTGAGACAAGGTCTTGCTCTGTTGCCCAGGCTAGAGTGTAGTGGTGTCATCAGAGCTCATTGCAACCTCAAACTCCTGGGTTCAAGCAATTCTCCTACTTCAACCTCCCAAGCAGCTGGATTAGAGGTGTGTGCCACCATGCCTGGCTAATTTTTCTATTTTTTGTAGAAATGGGATTTTGCTCTTGCTCAGGCTGATCTTGAACTCTTGGGCTCAAGCAATCCCCCTGCCTTGGCCTAATGCCAGGATTACAGGTGTGAGCCACCGTGCCCAGCTTCATATTTTCTTATCACTAGGTTCGGCTTAAGTATGGCAGTACAGATGGTAAAGGATTTAGTGAAAAACTAGCTTTTTCTTTAAAAATTTTTTAAAAAACAGAAAAATCATTCAAATCTTCCATGTGTAAAGTGATGCTAACTACAAAAATGTGTTTAAAAATCCAACAAGTCAGAAAAGTTGGTAAAGTAAAAGTCACTCAGAACACCATTGTCCGAGGATAATGATAGTCACCATGTCAGCGAACAACTTGTTAGCTTTAATTTTACATAAATGAGACCAGATTGCATAAGCTGCTCTGTGATTGCCCACTCAATGGTGCATCATGAGAGAATAAACATAGGTTGCATTATCATTTCAATGATTGCATTTTTAATGATTTGTGCATTGCTTCTGAGTTTTTCTCTATCCTGATCATGCTGCAGCTAACTCTGTGTACTTATCTAAATATGGCCTTAGGACAAATTCTTAGAATCAAAGTGCTTGGATGTTCAAAACTCTGAGGTATATTGTTGATTTCCTCATAGGGAATCAGGGGGCTCATGTCTGCACGTGCTTGCTAACAGAGTCCCATCAAATCTTTTCTGTCTTTGCTACCTTTGAGTGATGAGGGCCATGGCTAAAGTGCTTGATGACCTCTTTCAGAGGTGTGTATGTGGATGACAGTTTCATCTCTGTTCCTGGCAGGTATCTGGCCATGCAGTGGGTGTCTGTGGAATGAAGGAGATAGTTTTGTTCTCTACCTATGCTCTCTGTAGTTAGTAGGGATCACTGGGGCCAATTCTTCAGCCATTTAATAAAAGTGTATTGAGTTTCCTCATAATAGGTCCAGTAGAAGGGATTATTGCTATTGTAAAGTTTGTTCTCTGTTACTGCACCCAACAGGATTTCCATTCAAAATACAACCAGTGCAATTGAAGAGAAGGAGCCCTTTTGATTTAAATGTGAGACTGGGAAAGAAACAAGTGTTTGGAAAAGAAGATGTAAACACATAGTTCTTACAGAAAACAAAGGAGCAGAATGTTTCTTGTTCTTCTGAATAAAGGATCTGTTTTTGAGGAAAGAGGGTGGTGAAAGGCACGAGGATTCATATTCTTCCCAAATCATAGCTCTCTGCTCTGAGGAATGGCAGATGTTAATTTGAGGTACACAGTGGCCCTTGACAATGATTTCCATTTCTATATTGGCACTAGCCCTCTGGATAAATGTGTCAAGAGTTTTAGGAATTAGTTTCTGAGTTACCGATGCAATAACTTTTGTCTGAAATTCTCTGGCCTCCCATAGTTTACTGCCGAATCTTTAATAACTTTCAGGGTAGTTGCCCAACATGTATTTTATGTCCAGGGAAGTTGGGACTAGGAAAGGGCAAGCTTATGCCTAGGGTCAGATTTGTTCAAGAGACAGACACAAACTCAGTGAAAAACAGATCTAAGCTCTCTTCTGTCTGCCTCCATTTTCTTTGCTTGCATCCCAGTGATCATGAAACCAGTTCTTTAAGGCCCTACTTTCCTTGCTCTGTCTGGTGGCAACTCTACTTAGGTTTGCAAAGGGAAGGTTGTGTTCTGACCTGGAGCCTCCTAGAAATAGGCGTGCAGCTGTGTCCGTGTGCTGGGGATTTGTGACTGTCTCCGTGCTGGTGCCTCAATCAATCAATTTGATAGTGTGGGGTGTCCATCCGGACTTCAGGAAGCCAGAAGGACTGTATGGACAGCCTGTCACAATCCATTATCTTCCACATGTCTCTCTGGAGCGCTCAAGTTCCAGTCCTGGCTCTATCCCTCATTTGCCTGATGATTTTGAAAGGCACTTCTCTCCTAATGCCAGGGATTTTGGATATTTTCCGATTAATTACATTCTCAACCAGAGAAAATGTCTCCAACTTTATGTGAATTTCTGAACTAAACACTCTGACTGGGTGGTCAGGACATGTGTAACTTGGGGATGCATTGTGAAGAGGGGCCAGGAACTGGGAAAAGAGCAATGCAGAAAGAGAGACTGGAATGAACACATGAGCAGAGGCCGATGTGTGTTCAGAGAACAGGCGGCCCGGTCTGGTAGGAATCTAGGTTTCCCATTGGCCTTGACATGAAGGATGGTGTCTCATCTCCCCATTTCCTTTTTGCCAGGGTGGGGGAGCATCTACAAGTCTCTAGTGCCTTATGCACCATCAATACTCCAAAAGTATTTGTTGAATGAATGGACAAATGCATAAACATTATTTCTGTTAAATCAGATACAATTCTGACATTCTTGGCCAAAATTTATGTGGCAGTGGAGCTGAGTTAATCTAAAAGTTCACATCAATTCATTAATATTATTAATAGCTATTATTCATCCAGGTGGTGACAATGCCTTCCCAGTGAGGAGGAGCCTAAGGACAGGGGAGGGCTGAGGATTTCAGGAAGGACGTAGTGTCACTCCATGGCTCATCACATAGCTGTTTGTCCCCCATTTGCCAAGAACTAATCAGAAGGAATCAGAGAATTACATTACTTGAGACCTGAAGGGTACATGATTTCTCACCCTTGGTTCCTATCTGATGCATAAATGTTCTCTATAATAGAGGTCAGGCTTGAACAAAGTCAATGTGACTATTACTTACAGCAGCAACACCAATAATAATAACATAAACAATATGATTAGCAATAGTTAACATTGATCGTAGGACTAGTATATGCTCTGTTTGGAGCTGAATTTTAAAACCAGGTTAGTATGACTCCATAGTTGTTAAAACACCATCTTACACTGCCATTTAAGCTATTCAAGGTCAGAAACTGTCCTCCTAAGGCTTTGTTTCAATTTCTGGTGAACATAGCTGAGTACCTGAAGCTACAAGACGTGGCCATTCCCCTGTTCTGTAATGGTCATCAGAACCAAGTCAGTGGGAGGTGGTTAAAAACGCCTCGCTGGAACAGCTGAACTCAAGGGTTAGAGCCAGAATGACAGAAACCACAGAAACTGGATAACCCGCCAAGTCCCATCACATAGAACTCAGTCGTGTGACAATTATTATCACGCGTAACCCTGTCAGGGCTCAGGCCACATGGCTGGCATTCCCTTACATGTGCCTTTGTGAAGATTCTCTCTCGACGGGTAGCCAGACAAGGTGTGTGGTGTGAAGACTTGTGAGAAGCAAATTGCTCTTCCAGATCAATACAGGGAGAAAGAAAAAAAAAAAAAAAGGCAATTGCTCCCTCATCTCACCCACAGGAAAAAAACACATAACTTTCAAGTTTTCCTTAAAATATACTTTGTAATAATTCTGCAGCAAATATAAACCATTCAGCACAATTTTTTATCGTTGCCATTAAATCAGCCTGCATTTAAAGCATTTTTATGGAAGATAGCAGGCGGAAAAAATGCCAGATCAATGTAAATTTTTGTGTGAAGTCCTTTGGTGCCTGTTAATTTTCCGTAATAATAATTACATGTGGCATGTGGCACGGGGTCTTTTATCCAAGTAGCCTTGGCTATGTTATTCACTTGCCCTTCAGTGTCCCACAGGTTAAATGAATGTGCTCTGGGGAGGATCAGATCTGGACAGAAATGAAGTTCCAGGCTGGGTAGAAATCTTGGTTCGTCAGGTGCCTGAGGAGAAGAGCTGCCTGAGGGTTTTAGGTTCCCCTTGGTAGTGGAGGAGGGGCTGAGGCAGGGATGGGCTCCCTGGGGTTGCAGCTTGACCTGGTTGAGACCTTAGCATTGTTAGCTAGAAAGCAGGATGAGATTAGTTTCATCAGAGATGTTGTGTGGGTCCTAGGATATGAAAGTTGCCTGGCTTTCCAGGGGTAGGAGGTGAGAAGATGTTCCAAACCGTGTTTCCCTAATTCTTTTCTCATGCTTTGGAACAAAGGAAAAATGAATAGTGTTGGGCTCCTTTTCCTGACCTCTCTTTAGCCTCTTGTAATTTCCCCTCCGTCCCTCCCTCCTCTCTCTTTCTTCTTCTTTCTCTCCCTCTCTCTATCCTGTTCCTTCTTCTCTTTTCCTGTCCTTCCTTAAGAGAAGTATAAAGATGAAGAGCAGATACTTTGGAGCCAAACTTCCTGTTTTATCATTTCAATTCTCTTATCAGCTGTGTGACCTCAGGCCAGCTACCTAACCTAACCTCTCTGTGCCTGAATTTTATCATTACGTAAACTGACTCTTACAGGGGTGTTATGATGATCACATGGGTTAAGAAATGTACAGCACGTGGTTAACACTCAATGAGCACCAGCGGGTGCTGTTATCTTGCCACTGAGTTAGTATTTCTTCCCTCTCCTAAACCCAGTGTGGCTGGACCTCACAAAAAGGCACAACAGGAAACTGACCATGTGACAGGATTGCTGGGGTTTTGGGGAAGAGAATCCCAACCCCAGACATAAACGATGTCAGGACTCCTTTCCTTCCCAGATGAAGATGAAGAAACAAATGAACTAACCCAGACATTCTAAGGGGCACGGTGCCAGGCCCTTGGTGCATACTTCATTTGCATATGTGTGCCTATTTATGTTCTGCTTCATTCCAGAAAGGATTTTTTTTTTTTTTTGGTGGCAAAGAATTTTTATTTCCCTTTCAATTATATCCAACGTGATAACATACAAATTTTCTTAATGGGCCAGGCGCGGTGGATCATGCCTGTAATCCTAGCACTCTGGGAGGCCAAGTAAGGTGAATTGCTTGAGCGCAGGAGTTCAAGACCAGCCTGAGCAAGAGTGAGACCCTGTCTGTACTAAAAAGTAGAAAAACTGAGGCAAGAGGATCTCTTGAGCCCAAGAGCTTGAGGTTGCTGTGAGCTATAACAACACTGCGACACTCTACCCAGGACGACAGAGTAAGATTCTATCCCCCTAAAATTTTTTTTCTTCATAAATTCTCTTTCACAAATCTTACACGGACAATCTATAACATACACAGATCTTTTCTGATTTGTCTTAATTTTGTCTTGAATAACTGTCATTTTATTTTAGGATAAAAATTTACCATACAAAATTCTTTCTCAACATTCTTTTCTTTTTAACCTCCCTTATCAAAAAATACATCTTATATCCTTAACTTTTCTTCATCACTCTCTCTCCTACTTACTGGTTCATTTTTACCTTTTTTCACATCCAGAAAGGATTTGAGAAAGATATTTTACTTTATTTCACTTAGTTTTCACAACAAATACATGAAACAGATATAGTATCCTTATTTTATGGGTGAGAATATTGAGCTTACATAACTCGGTCGTGTAGTAAGTGCTAAGAGGCAGCACCAACCCAAGACTCTTAACCTTTAAAACTCTTATACTTTATACTATATTGCACATAGGTTTAAATTTATGCCAAATGCAAGTAATTATTTCTTTAGAAGAGCTTTATGGCTGGTTAGAGGTGAGTAGTGTTAGAAGAACAACACTTAGGAAAGGGTGCATCCTAGAAGTATTTCGGCCCTTCTCAATGTTCTGTCAAGCTGCCCTATTCCTTTCCTACTCAAGTTCTGTATCCTTACAATCTGTGTTGGAATATGCAGGCTTGAGGGAGGCAGACATCTACCGGGGTCTCTGGGTGAGATTTTTTTTTTTCTTCATTCTATATAGCAGGCCAGGAAGTAGGAGACTGAGAATCCAGCCACTCGGTCATTGGAGGAGGGGTGGGGAAGAGTAGACTGATCGTAGCCACAGGTGTAAGGAAAAATAATAGTAGAAATGTTCTTCACTGGCCTCCATGTGACCAATTTGCTTGCTGGATTAGCATAAGATTTACATTTTACATTCAGTATAAAACCCTATGCCCTCTGAATATTCAAGGCTACTTAGGATTTAAGGTTATTTAATGTTCAAGGTTACTGAGTAGTCAAGGTTACTGGGTGTTGTTTCCTGAGCGTGTAAGGTTACTAAGTGTTCAAGTTCACCGAATACTCAAGGTTACTAAAGTGTTCAAGGTTACTGAGTGGTCAAGGCTACTGAATGTTCAAGGTTACCTACTATTTAAGGTTACTAAGTGTTCAAGCTTGCTTAGCGTTTGAGGTTACTGAGCGTACAACGTTGTTGAATGTTCAAGCTTGCCAAGTGTTCGAGGTTACTGAGTGTTCAAGGTTATTGAGTATTCAAGTTTACTGAATATTCAAAGTTACTGAGTGTTTAGGATTGCCAAATGCTCAAAGTTACTGAGTATTCAAGGTTACTGGGGGTTCAAGGTTGTTTTTTAGTACTCCTGCACCTCTGTTCCCATCATTTGAGTTACCACCCACTGAGATTCAGTTATGTTTGTTCTGGTAGACTCAGAACAAGATGCCCCAAAGTGTGGCACCTTGGCATGCTGAGGACTTTGAAATGAAGGACACTGGAAGGCCTCAGAAGCAAGTTCTCTCTGGCCTTCTCCTCCCCTCCTGTCTTCCGAGTTGCAGAAACCAGAATTCCTCTTCCTCATGATAAGTCACAGAAACTGGAAGCCCCCAAAGCAAGCCATTAAACCCTGGATAGGGCACTTTCCCTCTCCCTTGAAGGCCCTTGTTTCATGGGGTCCTGTTCCCTAACCTGGGGAAAGGAATGCTGCACAGAGTGGCTGAGAACAACCTGAACAGACAGGCCTTGCTGGGTCTCCCCCTCAGTCTGTTACCCTTAAATCAGACTCTTTTGTCCAATGACATTTCTACACAGCTATCCAGTCTTCATCAAACCCAAGAATAAAAAACAGACGTTTCACCCTGGGTCTTCAGATTTTCATTTCTGAAGTCTCCCAGGTCATGTAAAACTTGGGTGAAATAAAATCGCTATGCTTTTCTCTTGTTAACCTGTCTTTTGTGATAGGACTATTGGCCATGACCCTTATAATGGGTCAGGAGAGGGATCATGCCCTTCTGCCCCTGCAGTTCCCAAGCCCATTTATGCCGGCTAATACTCATTAAGTGGATGAAACATGTGGGAGAAATCCAAATACTTTGGAAAGACTAGTAGTGGTGAAGGACTACAAATAATTGCTGTTGAATTAGATATGAATGGGCAGCAAAATTAGAACAGGAAAAAGAAAATCTTAAAAATCCAGAAGACCTTCAGATTATTTCACAAGCATGAAGTGTCATAGATGTGACTTATGTGAAAGACATTGCAGAACTCTAGTCAACAGACCACGCGGGAAGGGAAGGGCTTGGCCCCCTATCGAGAACTGGTGAGCTAGCAAGCACTTAGACCATTACAAGTTAAAATGAACTGTTGAAGGTGATGCCCAAGCAGCTATGGGTCCCAGTCTTATTGCCCAAGACACATTCTTCTTTGCTTTGGTTTATAGAAAGAAACACATAGGAGATTCATTAGCATTTTTACTTCTTTTCCAAGGAAAAGACACTGATTATCCAGGCAAAAAAAAAAAAAAAAATCAAGTGAGAGAAAACTTCTTTAATCAAGAGTGGCAACCCTAAGAATCCTAAATTTCCTCTTGCTGTCTTTTTTGCATTTTGGGTTAGGTCCCATGCAGGTCCCTTCCTGCACATCTGCTGAACCTCCCTCATGAGGGAGCTGCGGGTAGGAACTCTGCTGAATTCTGGGCAAGGGAAGCAGAACAGAGGGAGCTTAGTTGGTGCTGGCTTCCCAGAAATCACTTAGAATTACAGAAGAGACCACAGAGGGGATCCCAGCGGGGCTTCCCACTCCACACGTCTGCCAGACAATCTTTCTGGTGGGGTTGGGGGTGAATTTTCTCTGATTAGAGTGCCAGGTGACTTTCTCCCCCTTTCTTTCTCTAAGGAGGTGAAGGAGGTGTGGATCTATCTCCCCCAGTGGCCAGTGGGAATCTGGAATTTGGTTTCCTAACTCTCTCTCCCTTCCACCAATAATTTTAAGCACCATCTGTTCTTTTCAGATACAATCTTTTCTGTCAAGCCAAATCAATGCAGCGGGTTCTTTCAGTTTAGTTTATTTAGCTTTTAGATACATCATCCTCATGGCGAAGCATGAAGACAACACTGGGCCTGACATGTGGCCATTTCTGTGGGGTCTCTCCTTCAGTCCATCTAGTCCTCTTCCGGCTTGGCTCTCAGTCCTGAGCAGGGCTGGGGTTGGCTCATCCTGGGTCCCCCACCTCAGAGCTGGACTTGTAGGACTTCCCAGGCCTCCACGCTGTCCTCTGTGCCATGTTCACCTGATACCAGCAGCCTTCCTGCCCCCTGGGAGGCAGCCTCAATGCCACTTAACTATTGATTAGGTCAAACACGCAGGCCTCTGAGCCAAGCAAAATGCTGACACCCAAGCTCCGAGGCTCCACTGCAGCCATAAATCCCTGCCAAGTCAAATCCATGCACTGAAACTTTATAGGGTGGGGTGGAACTGGCCATAAACTATGTCTTATAAGCAAATTCTGGGCCTGGGATAAGCAGTCAGCCAGAAAAGCTGCAGGGCCCTAGAGAGGGCAGCAGGGACAGGCCACAGAACAGCATAGCCCCGAGAGGGTCCCCTGTGCATGTGTTGTTCCCATCCTGCTTTTGCACCAATGTGACCATTTTCAGGACTCAGAACACAATGGCCCAAAGATGTGCCTGAGTATGCTGAGGACTTTAAACTGAAGTGGAAGCGAGTTCTCTCTGACCCAATCCTGCCTTCCTATCATGCTCCCCTTTCTTCCTCAAGAAAGGGGAGACTCGGGTGATGAGTGTCAACGTTTGACAGCAAACCCCTGAGAGCTTGGACAGTGGTATGGGACAGATTCTTCCTCACACTCCTCAGGAGGTACCAGTCCTGCTGAAACCTTGATCTTGGACATCCAGCCTCTAAGACTATGAGATGATACGTTTCTGTTATGTATAAGCCCCCAGTATGTGCTACTTTGTGATGGCTGAGGGCACAGACGAATACAGGTGGATAGTTCAAAGCCATCCCTGCTCATGGAGAAATAAACTTCAAAGGTTTTTTTTGGCCGTGGCTTCCTCTTTATTTATTGGATGCTTTATAGATGCCACACAGGTCTAAAGGTTACATATTAAATAATTATTTAAAAACTGACCAGGACTGAGGCTCTGGTTCAGAGCTCCAAACCAGAAGCAAAGGAAATAGGGGCAGTGGTCTTGGGGGGTATTCCTCCAACATTACCAAAACCCAGCAAATGAGAATCCTGACTCCTTCAAGGGCCAAATCCAGGGCATGAGCCCTTGGGCTAACCCTCAGCTGCCTCTGGCTACATCACACTCAGGGTCAGGTAACCAGCAAGGGGCTGGAGGGAACAGCCAGCTGAGTCCAGACGTGGACAAATGTAACTGGAAGAAGGACAGGTGACAGACAATTATTGTCCAGCTGTAGATAACAGAGTACAGCTAAGGAGGTTGAGGGGCAAGGAGAGGCTGGGGGAGCAGTTCTGCAGCAGTGCAGGAGTGTAGTCCAGATCCTTTCCTGAGCAGCTGTCAGTCCCAGAAGGTGCTCCTGACTGGAGTCAGGGCCATTGTGGATCCTCTTGGTGAGCTGGGGCTCCTCATCTACCAGCCTGGACTTGAGGTGATCCTTGTAGGCCAGGCCACTTGTGATTGTCTGCTTCTCACAGACCTGAATTTCCTGTGCGACCTGATGAATGAGTCCGAAGTCATGGCTGACTAGCATCATACCACGTTCAAACTCATTAATAACATCTTCCAGCACATCGATGGTCTCCAGGCAATTAGTCGGCGTATCCAGGAAGAGCATGTGGGGGTTCTGCCAGGCCAGCCAGGCTAGACACACTTGGTCCTTCTGCCCATTGGACAGGTTCTGAATTGGGCTTACCTGCTGTTTTCCGGTGAGACTGTATCACCCAGTGATCTTCCTCATTTCTTCCTTCTCCTGGATCTCTCTGTAGTACTTCATCATCTGCTCCATACAAGAGACGTCTAAGTCCAGCTGCTCTTGTGAATGCTGATGGTGATGCCTATTTTGACTTGAGAGTGTTTTTGGATCATCCATCTGTGGGTAGTAGCTCTCCTGTTAACAGCTTCAGAAGAGTTGAGTTCCTTGCTCTATTTGGTCCTACCAGAGCCAATACCAATGGTCGAAGTCAAATTTCAGATTCCTGTAGATGCAAGGCCCATCCTTTGTATACTTGAAGCTCACATTTTGCACCTTAATGGCAGGTGGAGGGATCTTACCACATATAAAATGACAGTGTCTTGTTGCTCACGACCCTGTCTGTCAATCCTGATGCCATTATTTTCTGGACTAGCTTGGCACTGCCATGACCAAACCTAGCAATGTATTTCTTCATGTGCACAATCCGGGAAGCCTCTTCATCTGGTTTTCCTCCAGCCGTGTCCTCATGCACTGATGGTAATTACCTGTATAATGCTTAGTTTCTTATGCATGTGAATGATGTTGGTACAGACACCATTCAGAAAATCCTGGGAATGGGAGATGAGGACCAGGGTGTGCTTAAAAGGTTTTAGTTCTTCTTCCAACCACCACAGGCATCTAGGTCCAGGTGGTTGGTGGGCATGTGCAGCAGCAGCATAAAGGGCAGAACAAAGAGGCTCTGGCCAGGGCAACTCTCATTCTCCAGCCCCCACCGAAGTCTTTTAGTTTCTTGTGCTGCATGGCAGGTGTGAGACCCAGTCCATTTAGGATCTGCGAGACCCTCATCTCTGCCACATCCAGTTCTTCCTGGCATTCACACAGCTCCATGACCTTCTCACGCTCAGCATCCTCATGAGTGAGCCACTCAGCCTCCCTCTCTAGCATGGCCTGCTCCGTGTTGACTTCCATCACACATTGCAAGGGTATCTTGTCACTAAGGGGCATCTTGCGAGTCAGAAGGTAGACTCAATATACTTAGGGTTGGGTAGTTCACGTTTCCTGATAGCAGAGAGCAGCTTGGACTTGCCAATTCCATTTAAGCCAATGAAACTATAACGATGGCCTGAGTTTAATTTCAGTTTGGTGTCACTGAGCAGTTCTTGACCATGAAAGGTAAGTGAGAGGTTGACAATGTGGACATTGGTGCTGTTGACAGCTTGAGCAGCAAGCACCATCTCCAAGTCCTCTAGCTCCTTGGTCAGCAAATCCACCTCGGAGTCTCTCTGCCATTGGCCCCATTTTTCTCCTCTGCAACCTGTGGTTCTGTCCCTGCATCTTCATTTTCTTCATGTCCCTCTCTGGGCTGCTGTCTAACTTCGGCAGCTTCCTTCTTTTTGGCTGCCTTCTTCTTGGGCAGGTCAGAGGGCATGGTGATGAAGCTGGGGGTAGGCTACTCTGCTTTCAGGGAGCTGGGCCTCACTGTGTGGCCTCTGTCACAACAGAGCTGCTCATTCAAAGTCTTTTTATGGATTAGGGTGAATGGCATCATCTTTCCACGTGACAACCAGCCCTGGACAGACAGCTTGGGTGGGTTGCTGAGAAAACAATTCATTTCTCACAAAGCAACTCCATTTTATTCAGGGCCAGAAATCGCACAGGGCATTTTCCTACACATTCTCCTCCGCCTCCCTCCCGGATGAGCAATGTCACCATACCCCTGCGGGAGGCCCCTCTGCAGAATGATACTAGAAAGTGCTTGCTCATAACAGAGCAATCAAGGCCCATTAGATTCACCCAAGGTAGTGTTCACACCTTTAAGCTATGCTTGAGGAAACTAATAGAATTTGGAATTCTGGTTTGTCCTGTGTCTGCCATATGGGAGCATTCCAGAACACACAAACAGAACTGCAGAAGAGGTGCTGAGATTGTGCCAATGATACGTCCACCTGGGATCCAATTTCTGGGCTGGGACTGCCACCGCCAATTTTCATATGGCTCTCCAGACAGTTCAGAATTGTGACCTGGAACTCTGATGGGACGCTGAGCCCACACAGAGGCAGAGCGGCGCAGAGGAGCCCGAAAGATTTGGGCTGGGGCTGCGGTGGGCAGGATTCCCTGGGAACTGGGCCAGCTTTTCCTCCTTAACATTCAGAATCCTTTGATGCTGTTCTTGGCCCTAAAATCTAGAAGCCACAATTTTCCAGAAAGGGCAGATTCCTACTTTTTGGCTGGTTTAGTCCTTCAGGGATACATTTAATTGATAAGGACTTGGCCAACTACAAAACAGGAATAGCCCCTCTTTCTCCCATGAGATGTATACAAAATGTCTTAATAAAGGGCTTCCTGGATACCCACTGTTTTATAAGTGCCACCATAGTCACTGTTGAGCTCACAATGCAGTTTTGTTAAAAATAAACCAAGCAGAAACCTCCAAAGAGTCCATAAAAACTGGCTCCTGGGGCTGAGGCTGTAAAACCCATTTCTTTGCCCAGGCCTTTTAGTGATAGGTCATGAGAGCTGGTGTCATGGGTTTGGCATGTTTCTTACAGAGCTTAGCAGGGGAGCAGAAGCCCCTTTATCCTTCCTGACTATGGCATGCTCAAAGGTCAGGGGACCCCAGGACTGGGAAGGTGGAACCTGGCATGTGAGCTCCTGCCTCATCCGCTCTGTGGGTGGTTCCAGAGTTGTGCTGACAGCTCAGAGCAGGCTTGGAGACACCATTCAAAACAGCTCTGAGCCTTTGATTCAAGGGATGGTCTTCACTAAGGCGGGGTAACAGACACTAAGGCTCCTAACGGCCATAGAATGAGGTCAGTGTGCCAGGAGCTGCTGCAGATGGATCTGAAAGCTGGAAGCGGGTCTGTGGTCTGTAAGAGTCTCTGGCTTTGGAAACGTGCCCATGTTATCATCTGAGGAGTGATGATAAAAGTCATTATATTGGAATTAGGTAATAGTTACCATGGTGCCTGCCACTCCTGAGATACTAACTCTGTGTCAGATGCTGGGAAGGAATTAGAATTCTGTTTTATTTTCTTTCTTTTTAAGATGGGGTCTCGCTAGGTTGGCTGGACTTGAATTCTGGGGCTCCTGTGATCCTCCCGCCTCAGTCTCCAAAGTAGCTGGGACTACAGCTGCGTGCTGCTGTGCCCAGCCGGAAATTGCTCCTAGTTATCTCATTTAGTCCTCTGAAGGGCTGTAGGAGGGAGAAATTGTTGCCCTCCTTGGACAACTGAGAAAACTGAGATTCTGGGAAGTAAATTATCTTGTTCCACGTTTAGTAAGCAACAGAGCTGAGATTCCTACCCAGATATGTCAAACTCCCGAGTCTACCGCTGGGTGAGTCCCTGGGACAGCCAGGGGAACCTCAGCTTAGCACATTTGCTCCATCTGAGGGGGCTCCATGTCCCCCCCGCCACCACCACCACACACATACACTCAATCCCATCTGATTCTCACAGTCAGCCTGGGTGACAGGCACAAGAATGTCTTATCCTCTTTGTCACACAGACAGTGTGGATGAGGGGTGGAGGGCATGCTCAGAGGACTAGCCGGGAGGTGCCCAAGCTCCATCTGTGATACCTAGGCTGGCACCCTCCTAGCCAGCCCTGGAAGACCCCTGCAGGCAGGAGGTGCCTCTGAGCATGTGGCCTGGTCGCAGGGGCATCTGCCTGGGTGTGTACACACATGGAGCCTTCTCAGTGACGTCCGTCCTGTCCCACAGCCTTCCCTTGGTCGAGAGACGAGAAGGATGTGTATATGTGGGGGAGTTGGGGACAAATCTGAGCTGGGAGTCTCCTTCTTCCCTGGCATTTTCACATGGGTGAAAAATGAATCTTGGCTCTCGTAGGACGGGGATGTTGCATGACTCTCCCCATCTTACACATGAGAGAACAAGCGTGGGAAGCACCAGGAAATACAAGCCTGGGCTTTGGACAGGAAAAGAACACAGACCCTGGGATCTGGGGCCAGTATCTGGTGCCTCCTACTCAACTGAGAACAGGTCACTGGGGACTCTGGCCCTGGTCTATGGTGACTGGGCTCTGCGTATATTTGTGGGTCTGTGCTTGGGGGTGCCCAAGGGGCTGGAGCCCCATGCTTAGGTAGATCATATACCACTGAACCCTCTGGTATCAAGAGTAGCATCGAATGTGAAAGATTCTGTTGCTCATCTTCCTCTGTTATAAAAGTCTCTGGAGGATGCACATGTACTCCTGTCAGTCTGATGATATGTTACTAACATTTAGTATCTTATTTTAAAATAACTAATAAATATCAGAGCTGTGTTAGTAGTACCCAGGGAACCCCTCTGCACACCCTAGCTAGGGTCACTACCCTCTCTTTCTACATGCACCGAGTAACTCCTTTGCTGTACTGGAAGACCCACGCTGCTGAGTGACAATGACCCTTCTTAGTTCTCATTAATGGTTTTTAGTGCAGGTGATCCCTTGTGTTTCTGTGCAGGGTGCTAACGGGGGACCCAGGGGACCTTTCTCACCAAGGCTAAGGAGCCTCATTCCCTCTTGGCGGCCTCTGCCCCAGAACAGGACTTTGATCATCAGTGTATGAGCTCCTGGGTTCTGGTTCTTCCCTTTTTTGTCTGCACCTTCTTTGATGAAGCCCCATTTCCCAGCCCAAGCTCTGCCCCTTACCCAGCCCCTGCCACCCACATTTAAACCTTCTTTAAGGGACTCTGGATACAGAGTTATGCATTTCTCCCATACAAATTGCTGTCACCAGATTGACAGCACTAAAGGACGTACCAGAGATGGCTTCTTTGGCCATTCCCACAGCCAGCATCCTGCGATAGCCCCCTTCCCCACAACCTGTTACTGTGGGGTCTTCAGGGAACAGAGTGACTGCTGCTTTTCTTTCCCACTGCAGCTGTTCCTCTGTCCTCCTTCTGTCCTTGGTGTGGTGGTGGGGAGGGTTTCTTTCCAGTACTCCACACCCTCCTGAGGAAGCACCTGCCTTTCTTTTTCCCAAAGCAGCCTAGGGCTCGCTGGGGCTCAGCTGAAGGCTCCCGACCCTCCCTGGCCCTTCTGCAGACTGGTCCCCTGCATCATGTTCCCATGGAAGGATCCCCAATGTGCATTTGCCTCTTCAGAGAGTTAAACAGCTTTCAAAACAAGCCTGGTGAGAGGCACACATCCTAGACCTCTGGTTTTTGCTTCCTGTTAGGGAGTGGGAGGGCTGGGGTGGATGGGGGCATGATCTGCGAAGTCTCCACGCAAGAGGGGAGACTCCTTGGTGGGACCACATGTCAGACCTGGCTCCTTCAGACCAGGCTCACAGCTGCAGCTCCCGTGCGTGCAGGCCTCTGTGAGGAGGGGACACAGTGAGTGTTCAGACTGCCCAAGTCCTGGAGGCCACAGTGTGGAAATAATTGAAGCCTTTTAACTGAGGCGTGTAAGAGAACGATTAAAAGGGAATTGCAATTATCGAGCCCAGAGGTAAAATTTCAGAACTAGCCCATAAATCCTGGTCTGACATGAAATTTAAAACTCCCCAAAGGTCCTCAATGCCATATTAAAAGGGTTTTAATACTAAGAAGTAGAAATAATGAATGCTAATCAGGGTATTGTTTCTGGGAGCAGGGGCAGCGCTGAGGGCCGGGCTGGCAGGGAAGTGCGGTTGGCGTTTGGTTGTGTTTTACATCTCTTATTTCACAAGAGATCAGGGAAGGGAAGGGAAGGGAAGGGAAGGGACAGAGGGCATGGAGGGAAAGGCAGAGCCATTCCCCAGTGAATTCCAGCCCCAGCTCTGTGGGAAGCTCCAGGCACAAACAGCCCTTGTCTGCTACCCAGCGCTTTGGGCCAGCCTGTGCAGGGAGCGGGGTGGGCTGTGGGGTGGGGATCGCTGCGGGGAAGCCTTCCCACAAGCTTGGCAGGGCAACTTTCCTACAGGCCTGTGCCCTCTCGGTGTCTGTCCTGGTGTGAGCAGACGCTCAGGCACGAATCAGCAGCATGGCCCATAGGAAAAACACTAGATTAGTAGTCTGGAGGTCTCAGCCTACCAGCCCGCCTCTTCACGGGCCCTAGGGTTTGGGGTGAGTCTTTCTTCCTCTTCACTCATAGTTCCTCTATTTTATCAACTTTTTTCACAGGATTGTTGGAAGGATTAAATGGCAGAAAGAATAGAAGAGTACTCTAAAAATACATGTTATAATAGGTTTCTGTTGTCTTGATTTATAGCACTCACTTTCATTGTGGTCATTTTCTTCTGGCTTAAATCTATTCCTTTGACAATTATTGATTAAAAATACAGCAAGTCAACTCCTGAAGTTTCTTTCATCTCCTGGATACTAGGATGGTGGTAAAACCAGGGACTGGTCTGCCCAGTGCAGAGTATCCTGGGGCCAGTTGTCCGTGGGACATGGGCTGTGTGTCTGCAGCCCCTTAGGGTAGTATCTTCCCCCTGCATTGGGTTCACTTGTGATCATTTTGCCTCCTTCCTCCTCCCCACTCCATTATCCTCAATCCTTTCCCCACGAACTGGGATCGAACCAGACTTTCCAGCTCCTATAGGTGGTGGCTCAAAGCAGCAGATAGCCGTGAGCCCGAGTGCAGAAGTGAGGCTCTTCTGCCCCAAATCCTAACTGGCTTGGCTGTCAGAACATAAAGCCAGCCTATCCTCTGTGGTGTTACCTCAGCTTCCCGCCTCGCACTATCAGAACACCAGAATTGCTGTGAAATGAGTTAACGACCGACCTTCCAGCTCCTAGCACTGTGCCTGGAATGTGGAATGTAGCTGAACAAATGTTAGATTCCCACTGTGCCACCACATTAGGCAAGCGTTACAAACTTGGATGAGCCAAGGTCAAGGCTGGGTCCTTTGGCATATTTATTTGAGGTGCCTTCTATGCGTATCTGGATAAAGGTGTTCAATTTGCCACAGACCCACTGGTCAGAATATCAAAGAAAACATTGTCAAATGGGTTACCTGGATCAAGATATTCCGTGCCTCTGTTCCATTCCCCTGACCCACTAAGCTCATGCCCTGCTGAGGAAGGATTTAATCTATGTGAGCTTGTACTGCCTCTTGGTATCATATTCTCATTTAATGATTCCCAAAACACTTCTTTAGCAACTGTTTAGAATATTACTGGGGTTAATGTTTTTAAATTAAATTTTTTTGATTGCACTCCCAAAGGGAACAAAATCCTGAAAATATAGCGCTGAAACCCTTGCATTTAAGTCTAAAAATAAAATTGTTTATAAAAGGAGCTCGAGTCACACTAGCTTAGTGTTTTCTCTTAAAAAGAGAACATATAAATACTCAAATAGAATACTTTGCGGTATGTTTTGGGTTGATATAAAAAATGACTTTAAAAAAATAATTAACAAGACCGTTCCACAGGTGGTGAACCCATTGCATAACCCTGTTACATAAACCCGAGCAGCCAGTGTCCTGGAACTAAGGCAAGAAAGGACTAAGACATGAATTCTACCCTCAAGGAATTTTCAGTTGTAAAATCCGGAGGAGTATGAAATAAAAAGCAAATGAGCTCAAGGCCCGTCTGAGTGATTTTACTGAATTCACCAACAGTTATTGGGTAGAATGTGTGCCAGCCATCACGGTGGGCATGAGATGTGGTTGATGAGACAGTCCCTGCCCTGGAGGAAATTGTATTCAAGGGTTTTCATATTGAGGCCATCTATATTCAGACAATTCGAAGGGAAAGCCCAGCCAAGAATAGGACAGGATTAATTAATTAATTGAGGAAAAAAGAAAACTGAAGAAAGTAGGGACAGGGCAAAGACATTCCAGGTAGAATCATGGTCATCAGCACAGAAGTCCTCCTGCCTGGCTCCAGGGAGGAGGGATGAGAATTTCTTATAGGGGACGAATTTGGGATTCTATCACCTGATTGCTTTAGACTTTTAAAGTTCAAAGGCCCCGGACAAAGAGAAGAGTAATTCAAGTTTAAAGCAAGTAGATAATGTTACAAGTCAGCGAATCGGTTTGAAAATGAGACTTTCTTTTTTGACAATGTCTCTTGCGACTCTGGGGACTTTTCCTCGCTAAGCATCTGCCACCCTACGCAATAATTAGCCAGCAACATATTTTCTTTGTTGTTCATTAAAGATTAATGAGAGGCAGAGCTTAGATGGAGGTTAGATGGAGAAACCCTGATGGGGTCATTTGAACCTTTCATCTCTGTCCCTTTCGGAAACTCCGATGAGCAGCTTTTCAGTACTGGTAGCAGCAGTCTGCCATCACCCTGCAACATGTCTTGGTGGAAACTCAGACGTTTCTGGCACACTGTTTCCCACCAGCAGCTGAAAAGCCCATGTGTGGAAGGAGGCAGAACAGCCGTTTGGAGCTCTGAAGTGGGTTGTGCACGTTTCCTGCTGGGGTGACGGGCGTTTTCAGCAAAGTGTGTCTCTCCAGTTCCTAGGTACCATCAAATAGAAACACCAGGTATCAAAGCACTGCTGTGCAAACACAGCAAGTTCTCGCCAATTTGGAGGCAAGTCCTCCTTTATCTATTTATTTTGTTCTGTTAGATTTTTGCTAGTTCTTCACTCTGCAGACAGACACACTGGGAGAGGCAGAGAGGTGATAAAGGGAAAGTTTACTTAACAAAAGGGATCAAAGGAAAACTAATGGAAGCTTAAATACTTCTAGTTAAAAATAGGCAGCTGAAATAATGAAGACAGGGAAGATAAAGAAGACTCTGGAATAATTAATGCTCTTCAGGAACTTGGGAGGCCCTGGTCCTTTAAGATTAGCTCACACAAATGGATCCAGGTTGATTTAGATCTTGCTACTCAGAATGATGCCTAGGTTGGTCCACTTTCTGCTCCTGTTTCTCTTTCTTTTTTTTTTTTTTATTAAATCATAGCTGTGTACATTAATGCGATCGTGGGGTACCATGCACTGGTTTTATAGACCATTTGACACATTTTCATCACATTGGCATTTTCTTAGTTATTGTGTTAAGACATTTATATTCTACATTTACTAAGTTTCACATGTAGCCTTGTAAGATTTCATTTTCTGAGTCTGTGTTTGGTGCCTTTTAGCATCTTGTACAATGCCATGTGACCCAGAGGAGCTCAAAACCAATAATAAATGATGTTGATGATCCCAATAATCAGAGTCAGAGCTGTGATTGTATTATAAGCAAAGCACTTGAATGATTGCAGAGCCAACAAGACCCGGAGTGACATTTCTCCATCCCCATCACTGATGAGCATGACCTTGGGTTAAGTTAACCTCTACTGCTCCCCAGGGATGCAGTGCAGGGAGGGCTGGGGCATTGTCTATAACAAGGCCAAAGGAAAGCTTCTTTTCTCCAAATCTGCCACCCTGCATGTTTACCGGTCTTCCCTGGGGTCTGTGACTTCCCAAATCCCTCTTCCTCAACTCTCCATTTCCATAGGACTCCTTCAGATTTGATGTGGAACATGACCTAGAAGGCTGTGAACTGAGTTATTCCCACAACGTCAAGTTTTTTTCAATAAATGGGCTCCTCTTAGGCTCAGAGGCCTTAGCCTGGGAACCCCCAGGCCACTGAGCACAAGCTCACCTGTCACCGATGGGTCTTGTGCTCCTTTGCAGAGTGTGCGGCTGAGAGGGCACCCCATTCAGGTGCCCTTCCTAACTCAGTCAGAAAGTTAAAACAGGATTTTCAGGAAGGAACTGCCCTGAATAATGATCTGGGGAAAAGACTTCCTGCTTCCCATCATGACACATTCTGGGTTTGTCTGTGTGTCAGCTGTCCCCACCTCTTAAGTTGCACAGGAAGTCCACGCATATCACTTGCGCCCCATCCTCCATCCTGGGCAGGAAGAACTTTCCCTCACCTTGTCAGCAAACATGTCTAACTGCCTAGAATTCATAACTTTCTGGTCAGAGGCAGCTCTTTATTTTCTTAGCAGAGCACATTTTTTTTCCTGCTAGGTTCAACCATAAATACATCTGTGAATTGAATTTTTCTCTTTTGGGTGAGACGTGTGACATCCGGATGAAGGATTCAGGAGAACTGAGCCTCTAATTCCACCTTTTTGCTATTCACACCTAACATGTCCTGAGCTTTTATTAAGTGGCAGACATTGTGTTAAGTGCTTCATGGCCATTATTTCATTTACCCTTAGCCACAACCACATGAGGTGTGTCTTTTATAACAAGGAAACAGAAATTTAGGAACGTTAGGTGACTTGCTCAAGATCACGTAACTAATAACAGAAGTAGAGTTTGAACTCAGGACCCAGGCCTATCTGCCTTCAATACCACTGCTCTTAACCACTACCTTGTGTGTTCTCCTAATTCACATGGAACCAGGCAAGCCCCTTTGGGTCTCTGACAATGTGTCTGTATGCAAAACAAGGGAGGAAGTCTACGAGTCTGCTGGGTCCCTGCGGCGCTCACATGCTGCAGGTCAGTTCCCTACGTGCCCTTTGATCCTGCAGCCTTTCCTAACACACCTTCCATTCACAGCTTTCCCGGTTTCCTAACACACCTTCCATTCACAGCTTTCCCGGTGCCCTCCCTTCCTCCTGGACCTCTGACGCTTTCCCCTTGTCATGCCACAGTGGCCCAGCTGGCCATCACATCACCTGGCAAACTCCACGTTCTTCTGCCTCTCCTCTGGATGAGCATGGAGCTAGGTGGTAGTGGTGGGGGTAAGCCAAATAAAAGGCCAATTTCTGGACAGAGCAGGGGGCCCTGTGGAAACCAAGCTGGCCCCAAGACCCTTATGACTAGAGGCAGGGAAAGATACCCCAACATGGTCATAGGACACAGAGCAAGCAGGCTGGGGTGGGGCTGGGGACCTGGGAAAAGTCCTGAAGGCATAATTTCCTAGGGAAATTTCTATTTTCTAGCACCTGCCAGGAGCTCAGGATGGCAGGGGACCATGAAGGTCACCAAGCTGGAGACCAGGGTGCGAGCTTGAGGGGCTCGCAAGACACATTGCAGCCACCCTGAACCAACCTGCAAATCCTCGGCCTGTAGTGTGGGTTCCCTGGAGGGATAAGTATATATTATGGGGACTCATAAAGTATCCTTTTCTCTTTTAAAAGGGACTCATGCAATCGTCCGATTTGAGAAATATTACCTAATCCATTATATATGCACTAATGACCTTGAGCAAGCCATTTTGTCTCTCTGGACTGGTTCTTAGAAGAGTGGGGTGGGGTGGGTAGATGAGAATTTTTAGTCCTATGAATTTCAGGCTGAGAAGAGAGGCATTTAGGAGGCAGGCAGCAATCTGAGATTGCTGCCCCAGCTCACGGCCTCAAGGTCACCAGTATGGAATGGTTAGTTAGAAAACCAAATCAAGAAAAGAGCAGGACTTGCTGAGCTTTCTCCGGAATGAAATTCCCTGGGGAAGCAAACACACAAACATCTGTATCTAGAGGCTGATTTATTCCCCTGGCTTCCATATCTCAACCCATGCTTTTCTCTGAAGGAAAAGAAAACAAGGAACTTGTTTTGTTGTCATTTGCATTCTGAAGACAATGGAGATGCCATCTCATCAGTGAACAACAATGTAAGTGAAGGAGAGACACAGATGGGTGGCTTTGATAGCAGGCAGCCCAAAGAGGTAAGCTGTATTTATTCTCATGTCCTTTAAAATGCCACTTGTCCTTTGCCCCAATGTTACTCTCTGGCAAGGGTAAGAGAATAGGCCACCTTTTCCTTTATTCACCCAGTCAGAAGGGGGTATCCTCTAAGGTCATCTTTGACTTTTCTTTTTCTTCTTCTATTTCTGCAGGGAGTGTGTCCATCCTCAGAGTTGTGGAGATGCCTCTCAACTCCCCAGCTGCAGTACCTGTCTGGTGGCTCAACTGGGCCATCAGCACTGCATCTTCTCCTGCTCGGAACTGCTCCCACCTGGATACCCTCCTTTACACGGAGCCCTGTCAATCAATCAGCCCACCCCACTATCCATTATTCAACTTGTTTCCTAAGGGGAGGAAACAGTTCACAATCCCAGAGCTTCTTGGATCTCCTATAATAAGAGAAGATGCCTTTGGACCTCAAGCCTTATTATTGCCAGTATTAGCAGGGTCAGTGGCTCCCTACCAAGCCTCACCTTTGATGACCTGAGGCCATGGCCCAATATTTCTGCCCATTTGTGCTATTCTCTGCTAAGATTCTTGCCTGTGTCCTTGATTCCTAACAGGGTACCTCACCTGCCTGCCTGCTCCATTGGTGACCCCAGACCTATTTTTCTCCTTGAACTTGTGGTTCATTTGTCGGCCTCTCCATCCTATTATCCACTTCTGCCTTCCCTGGATGCCTATGCTCTGTGCGCCATGTTGGCTGCTTATCTCTTCTCTGCTTAAACTTTAAACTGGGTCAAGTTCTTCCACTTTCACTCTTTCTTGAGCCTTTGTCTCAATAATATACATCATTAAACATATCTCCAACCTGCATAATTTGTGGTTTAGGAACACTCAGAGGAGCACAGTACAACCATGTATCACTTACCAATGAGGATATGTTCTGAGACCTGTGTTGTTAGGTGATTTTGTTGTGCAAACATCCTAGAGTGCACATACGCAAATGTAGATGGCATAGCCTACTATGTACCTAGGCCATTGGGACAGCCCATTGCTCCCAGGACACACACCTGTACAGCAGGTTACTGTACTGAATACCGTAGGTAGTTGTAATACATGGTAAATATTCATGTACCTAAACATAGCTAACCATAGAAAAGTTACACCAAAAATATGGTATAAAAGAAAAAATGGTACCACTCTATAGGGCTCTTACCAGGAATGGAGCCCACAGGACTGGAAGCTGCTCTGGGAGAGGCAGTGAGTAGAGGGTGAATGTGAAGGCCTAGGACCCTGTGCTGCACTACTGCAGGCTTTATCAACTCTGTACACTTAGGCTACATTAAATTTATTACAATTTTTCTTTCTTCAATAATAAATTAACATTAGTTTACTATAACTTTTTTACGTTGTAAACTTTTAATTTTTTAAAACGTTTTGACTTTAGTAATAGCACTTAGTTTAAAAGACAAATACACTGTATAGCTATATAAAGATATTTTCATTATCTACTTATTCTAAAGCTTTTTTCTATTTTTAAAAATTTTATTTCTTTTCTTTTACTTTTTAAACTTTTTTTTTTTTAATACTAAGACATACACACATTAGCCTAGGCCTGGATCATCAATATCACTGTCTGCCATCGCTACATCTGTCCCACTTGAAAGTCTGCAGGGGCAGTACCAGGCATGGAACGGTCATCTCCTGTGATAGCAATACCTCCTTCTGGAATCTTTCCTCAAGGGCTGGTCTGAGGCTCTTCCTGAAGAGGTGTTACTCTTTTTAGGTGGTTGTCTTGGTTCGGTGATTGGCTTGGTTTGTTTCTTTTTTTCATTGTAGATTTGCTTATAAGCATATAATGCACCATGAACATTCCTGTCTAATTAATGAAAATCTTTCCGTGTTGGGCTTTGTGTTTTGAGACTTTTTACAGAGCTTGCCGAGGTCTGGAAAAACTTCTGCTACACCCTTCACTATGAATTTCCTTGGAGGTGCTTCCTCTTTTTCTTCTCTTAAGGTTTCTTTTTCTGTTGCCTGTTCTTCAGCTCTGCATTCCTATTCTAGTTCCAGCCACCCATTGGTTACTTCCTCCATGCTGCCCACATCCACACCCAGGTTTAGTTATTGGCCATCTTGACCAGAGGTGTGTTAATTTTTGCAACTCCTCATATTTGGCAAATTCTTGAAAGTCACAGATGAATGTCTGGAGTGCCCTTTTCCCAGGTGCCATCCACACACTCCTTGCTGACACCACCCGAGGCTCGAACAAGGTACTTGATGAGGTCACAGAGGTTGCATTCCTTCCAGAATTGCACCAGTGTCTTCTCAGCATCTGCTTCAGTTCCAGCAATAGCCTGGGCAGAGATCCTCCTCAGCTAGTAGATCTTAAAGCTGCTATAACTTCTTGATCCATTCATTGGATCAAAAAGGTGTTTTTTGGAGGGGAAACATCACTTTGATGTTACTATGAAAATCACCAATAAAAGGAGGATGCGTGGAGCATTATCAACAGCAAACACCATCTTGAAAGGTATGTGATTTTCCAAATGGTACTTCTCCATTGTGAGGGCACAGTGATTCAGGAGGCACCTTAGAAGAGGAGCCGGGCCATCGTGATTTCTTATTACCCCTGTAGTGCCCAGCAGTGTGTGCTTACTGACACGCTTTATGGTCCCAGGGCTCTCACCGTGCAGATCACCAGGGTTTCAATTTATAGCTCGTCTGCCATCCTCTATAGCCTGCACCACTGCCCTCAAGCCAGACCATCACCCTGTCCTTAAAAGCCTTGAAACCTGGGATTGATTTGGCCTTCTTATGGATTAAAATCCTTTCAGGCATCCGTTTCCAGAATAAGGAGGTTTCATTCATATTGAAGATTTGCTCTGGCAAGTAATTTTCCTCCATAATCAGCTTATCTAGAATTTTCAGAAATTCTTCAGCTGTCTCTGCATCAGCACTTACAGACTCACCACTCACTTTCACGTTATGTATGAATAACGATCTTGAATCATTTAAACCACCCAGAGCTAGCAGTAAATTCAACATCGTAGTCAGTTTAGCCTTTTTTTTCAACATCACAAACAAGTTTTTTGCTTTGGCCCTGAGCGTTATGGCAGCGAGAGGAGAACACTTCTGTGTTCGATCCAAGTCATTAGAAGTTTCTCCATATTTGATATAGGACCTTCTCGAATTTGTGTTAGTCTTATACCTTCAAGGAAGCAGGTCTTCTATAGCTCCTGTCACTTTATTCTTATTCCTTGAGCTCAGAGCTATGGTGGAACGGGATATGCCTGCCTAGGGAACAGTAACCATCACTAATTTTCTACCTCTGCAGTCCTGAAATCACTTTTAATTTCATTTCCAGGTCAATCCCTTGACATGGTCTCTTAGTGGCAACATTAGCAGTAGATTTTGTATGCTTAGGGGCCAGGACGAACAAAATAAGAGATTAAATCAAACACAAAAGAAAATGATGCAATCAAGAGACTTCTTGATTTGGAAAACACAAGAAGTATGAGGCCACTGCCGGGGAACATGGCGCACCCATGGCAAACTATTTTTCTTTTTTAAATAAGTAGAGTGCACTCTAATGATAAAAAGCATGGTATAGTAAATACATAGTCATTTGTTATCATTATCATATGTAATTGTATGGACTAGCCTTTTATATGGCTGTCAGTGTAGACGTGTGTACACCAGCATCACTACAACTATGTGGGTAATACATTATGCTGGGACATTAGAGAAGCTACAGCGTTACCAGTCAATAGGAAATTTCAGCTTCATTATAATCTTATGGGACCACATGATAATCTTAGGAGACCACCATCCCAAATGTGATTTGCTGTTGACTCAAACACAGTCATGTGGCATGTGACTGTTCAATACTGGAAGGGCCCCTTACTATCTTCATGTGTTAATCAAGGGGGTTAAATTGGTTGATCTCTAGGATTTCTTACAGTTCTGAAACGCTATATTTTAAACGCTATGATTTAGAAGATCACTTAGCTAAATTCTTTCATTGAGAGATGAGAAACAGACCCAGAAAGATACAGTAACTTGACAGCCCGGGGAGTACACCGGGATTAGAATTTCAGTCTCCTGAGCTCTGACTGTTGTCTCCGGGCTGCCTTGCCTTTGCTGTCCCCCTCTCCCTTCCAGTAGGCTCTAGTTTAATTCTCCTGGCCATCTGTCAGACGGTAGTTTATCTGGAATTAAGAAAGAATATAAGGGACTCTGGCTCTCACGTCATTCTTTGTAACTTGCAGTTTCAAGATGATATTGAGAATGTGCAACCCACTTACGAGAACTAACTATTTTTAAAAGACTTGAGCACATTGATTTTTTGTGTGTGGGAGTGGCACCACTAATTACAAAGAAGTCCTGTCTATTTATTAAAGTGGGCCCTTTCAGACAGTTCCTGCATGCAAACGATCCTTCACCACAATTAGGGTAAATTAGCAAGGTTTTACTGAACTAATGAGACAATGTCTGTGAGACTTGTCTTTATGTTTTCCAGGCTGTTCTGAGACAATAGTCTATAACTGAGATTCTCAAACTGCCATATTCAAGGCAAGCTGCACAAGAAGGGAGGTTTTGAGACTCCCAGTCACTCCAGAGAATGCCACCTGGATGTGTAGCTCCCGGCCCAGGAGCACACACATGTATGAATGGACATATGGGACAAGTGCACACACATACGTCTGTGCTATATGCAAATGCACCCCATGTGTGAATACATACACATAAATTACTATTTCTATTGATACTTAAGCTTCTCCTTCCCTCACTAACAGGTGACCATCCATAATGCCATATGCTGAACCTTGCCTGACTCATGAGAGATAATACAAACCAAACAAAAATAATAGCAGGCACTTTTTATTGCAAAGTTGACTTTTGCTCTATGGTGACAATTATCCTCACAAACTTTCAAAGGAAGTATTATTATCTCCATTTTGTAGAGGAAGACACTGATGCCTAAAGACCCAAGGTGTGTGGCCAGTAGGCTGAGTTGGCATTCAAATTCATTATCTTTCCACAATACTCCCAAACACATTCTTCATCCGTAATCCAGTTTCTTCCACTGAAGCTCTATTTACTTGGTATATTCTCCTCAAGATCTCTTTCTGTCCTTCCAGTAACTCAGATCACTGGTCTCTCCTTGGTTCCCAGCTTAATCCATTCGACCCTTCCGATGTCTGTCCCAGAAGCCCTGCAGGAGATAGTGAGGAAGGAGTCACCTTCAGACTTTGCAGGGCTGCCTCAGTCTATTGGGTGTGGAAGAAGAGTTTCCCCAGTCAGAACGACCGTGTTAAGGACTATGATGGTTATATGTCCACTTGACTGGGCTCAGGGATGCCCTAGATAGCTGGTAATTGTTACTTCTGGGTGTGGCTGTGAGGGTGTTTCAGAAGAGATGAACATTTGAGTCAGCAGACTGAGTAAAGATCGGCTCTCACCAGTGTGGGCAGGAATCTCCCAGTCTGCTGAGTGCCTGATTGGATAAAAAGGTAAAGGAAGAGCAAATTCTCTTGCTTCTTAAAATTGGACATCTGTCTTCTCTTGTTACTGGACACTGGAGTTCCTGGTTCTCAGGTCTCCTTCATTCTGAGACTTATCCCGGCAGCAACTCTCAATCCCACTCTGGCTGTGCTTCTCAGACCTTCGCCACAGCTGAAGTGGGAGTTACGTCATGAGTTCCCCTGGATCTCAGGCCTTAGGACCCCAACTGAGTCCTATATTTTAGGCCTTCTCAGCCTCCATAACCACGTGAACAAATTTCCGCAATAAATCTGCTTTTATGTGTCTATATATATCCTGTTGGTTCTGTTTCTCTGGAGAATCCAAAAACATGTGCCTGAAGGCTGCAGGTCAGGAAGGGTTAGAGGGTCGGATGGGCATGGAGCCATTCCTCTGGGTCTTCTGTGCCAGGTCTCTGAATGCATATATGCAAATCCAACAAGAAGCCAAGGGCTTTAGGTAATGGGATGAGGGAATAATACTCCAACTTGCAGCAGAATCGCCTCTTAACTATTTCTTCAAGTATCTTATTCATGTATTGAAATATGACTAAGTCCCCTTTTAGTCTCTGGAAATATCAGATATGGCACCCAAGGGCGAAGCTTTGAGATCTAGTTTTGAGTTTTCCAGAGTCAGTTTCCTAAGGACTTAGCATGATTCACACAAGATGTGTCTACAAAAAATATCAAGAAAAATGAGAATTTTCAGAGACCATCAGACTTTGGGGATAGGGTCAGGAAGCATCAAAATCTCACTTTGGTGGATGTCGGATACAGCTCAGGCTCCGGATACTACTCCCTGTGGCCCTGTATCTCAATTCCAAGTATGCTACAGGATGCAATGCAGTAGTCAGATACGGGTTCAAATCCTGACTGCACCTACCAATAGCTACCAGAACTTATGCCAACCTCTTGGCTGAACCAAACTTCAACTTCTCTGTTAGGTGGGATTATACTAAAGGCTTCATGATATACCACCATCATTTGCCTCATAGTACACAGTCAATGGATATTTCTGAGAAAAAGAATGAATGAACTTCTATCTTATTGATGTTTGATTAATTTTAAACATTTGGGTAGGTCAGTAAATGTTTTGGCATCATTTCTTTGCTTTGCCGATCAACTTTTGAAACATTTCTCCTTCCTTTCCTCAAAGTTAATGATCCTGTCCTTGGGATAACCCAAGAGCCAAACTTGTACTACAAAGTGATAGTCCTGCAGAAGCTACAAAGAACAAAGGTTCATAGACTGGAAAATTTTCAAATACAAGAGAAATCCTTAGGGTAGAAAGAAGACCTAAAGACCCTTTGTTCTAACCCTGTAGTTTACCAGGTAAAGCATATAACTTGCCCAAGATTACACAGCTAGTTAGTGATACAGTATGCTCATTCCAACGCAAGGCTATATCTACTGATTAAACAACTTCTAACCTGTATTCTGTGATCACTAACTGGACAATTTCCAAAGCAGAATGACATCAGAAAGAGAGACTTTCCCAAGGTTATCCCATGCTTTGTGCTTTAAGTACGTAAGGACTTAGCACTCTAAGTAGCATAGAGTGCTAAGTATGTCTGTCCCTAGTACTACAACATCACATAACAGCATGCTTTAGAAAGTGCACTTACCCTCGTGGCTGAGCTTGTAAATTGTATGCTGCAGGACACAATTGTTACATGGATTTATCCTTCATAAGTATGGTTGTAATTCTATTAGTGAAAATCAACATAAGAGATCTCCTGTTTTCCTTCCCTTACACTATACTTACAACCCAAAAGAAGCTTGCTTTTGCTGGCTGGATTTGATTAGTCATTACAAATTTTGCTTTGAGTAAGCACAGAGAGCTATATTTCCCAGTTCCATGACTTTTAAGGGCTAACTCTACTATTAAAAAATGTTCACTCAGACTAGAAAGCAGTCAACCTCTTGTATGCCTTGGTTGGCTTAGTTCCTGAGGTGTTTCAATACCTACATCTCAGCACTCCTACAGATTCTTGGGGCCAGAAAACCCAGCCCTGAGGTTAAAGTTTATATGCTCTATTCTCTTATTTTTGTAACCAAAGAGTCCAGAGAGACAGAAAAACAGTAACAGATGTTTTCATAATCTTTCTTTTAAAATTATACTACTAAGAGGTCAGTTTCTTTGCTTTGAACAGGATAGGAAAATAGAGAATAAAGGTTAAGGGGAGATAAGTTTATACTTAATAAATTGATTTGTTGATCACTCATTCATTTATATATTTATTTACCATTGAAATACTATTTTAAACAGGTGTATGATACCCAAAGCAGTGAGCTTTGCAGGTTAGAAGGTAGGATAGAAATACAAAAATGTGCACAGTCCCTGCTGTAAATCATTCTGTATGCTAGTGGGAAGACAGCCATGTATTACTCATGTGCTTGTGATAAAAGAGTTCCCAAAGAGGAGTTAACAATATGGCTTCCATGGTCCTGCGCTATGACTTGGGATGATAGGCAGAGATGAGAGGTGAGGGCCTTCCAGGTGGAGGAACAGCATGTGGGAAGGTTGGAGAGTTGGGAAAGCTTGAAGATTGGTTAAAATGTGGAAAGAAGCCACTTTCAGGAGTGGAGAGCTCACCCAGAGGATCAGTGTGGTATAAAGTGAGATAGTTCTTTGTAAAGGACCTTAACTGCTCTATGAAAGAGTTTGGTTTTCATTTGAGAGTCAATGGGAAGTTTATGAAGGTTTATCATCTGGAAAGCTATATAAATAAAGAGGTTTATAGGAAAATGTTTTAGCATTAGCAGTAATGAAGATATTTAGGGTGAGAGAATTGTGGAGAATGGAGACAGATCCAAATTGGGACGCTGCCACAGGCGTGGAGCATTGCAGGAAGAGATTTGAAGCAGTACGCTGACAGTAACCAGGAAGGTGGGAACCATATCTGAAAGGTCTCCCTGGCATCCAAATACACCAGACATTGAATTTCTAAAGAACAGTAAGTTCAGATCTTTTCCATCTTCTGGAACCAGAGATGGGCAGAAGTGAAGATATCATAAATAGAACTTACAGATACCTGAGCCCTTCAGTTGCTGCCCAGGATTGGTCAGAAAAATACCTGAGCGCCCAGAGGCATCAATTCTACCCCGAGAGAGCAGCTCCCAGGTCACTGTCATCTCTATTCAGTGGCTATTATCATTTGAGGAATGCATTCTGGCCCACAGCTGATTTTTCCTTCTAGCCTCCTCCACCTGGGGCTTCTAAAACTCAAGCCTCCTAACGAAGCTGGTTCAAAGGAGGGAAAAATCCTTTTCTGCTTAACATTCAGCAAATGGCACCAGCGAATTTCCGAAGTCAATCATCATGAATGAAGCCATTTAAGAGCGGGGCCCGCGATGCCTCTGTGCGGATGAATAACCAGGCGGAGTGAATCACGGGCAGAGGGGACTGCAGGCGACTTTCTTTCTGCTTTGTCACTCTTTATGACCCTCCTTACAGTCCCAGCGTCCTTCACGGGAGTGTCTTGCTTTGCAGAAAGAAACAGATAATAACCACAGAGAGGAGAAATGCTAGCCCCGCAGCCTGTTATTTTAAAAGTCTGGAGAAATAGAAAGTTAGGCAGACCTTGCTTTTGCTCTGCACAACTCGCCCCATCTACTTTGCAATTACCAAGCCCAGAACTGCAATGAAAGCAGCAGAATCGGGTATGAGGCCTCATTCTGTTCTCATCCCAGAACTCTTGTGAAGAGAAATGGCCCCAGGCTGCTGGTGGCTCCTGATGCCTCTGGTGTCCCCAGTTCAGCCCAGGGTGGCTATGGTAGAATATATTATTGGTTCCATCTGCCCTGGCTTCCTGAAAGGAGATTGGCTCCAATCAGCTCTCTAAGATGATGCTGTCCCTTGCTGGTTCTGGCAGCGGCAGCCCCCTCCATCCACGGGTCCACATAGCAGTGAGAACATCCAGATTGCGTGCAGGCAGGAGGCCACCTTTGTGAGCTGCTTAGCTCCAAGTGCCAATGCGAGACTGCGCCCAGTCAGCAGTGCTGGTGTGGACTTTGTGATAGGGAGGAAAAGAGCGTCTTGGTACTCATTTCAGCTCTACCCCTGAGTCGCTCACACAATGCATATCCATTCATTTGGCATGGGTTGAACACCCATCCTGTGCCAGGAAGCATGCCCTAGATGAGAACATTGAGATGAAAGAGACCTCTGAGGAATCCACTAGTAAAAGAGGTCTTTGGAAAGCCATTTGATTTCTCTGAGCTTATTTCCTTTAAACGTGCAGACATAGGCATTTTGCCTATGGCCCTTTCCCATTCCTGACAGTCTGCACTTGCTGTGATTGGCTTCTGACTCTACTAGAGATAAGCACCACATTAAGGATGTGAATTCCAGTTCACTATTTGGTGTTCAGTCTGGCTGCTTCCTCTATCCCAGAGACCAGACCGTGGGCATCAGGCATGAGAATCCTCCTGCCAGTGCTTGGTAGGCCCCCTGAGTAACTCTATGGATCATAGTCCCAGTGAGTGTAAAGGAGAGCCCTATGTTTGAACCTTCCTGCATGGCCTGTTCTGCAAATCTTAAACTCTACAGACTACCACCCACCCCAATGTCTTGAGGAAGACATTGTCTGCTAGAAATTCTAGAAAAGCAATTAGTTTTTCTTACCTCCAAGAGTGTTTAGGATTAGATTTTGCTTTTTGATTGACTCCATCCTAGATGCCCCCAGACAACTCCATTTTGGTAAAGTCTCTGTAGTGAGCCAAGCTTTACTTGGCTTTGTTCATGAGTGGAGGCCAAGGAACTTGAATCTGGAGACCAAACCAGGTGGTCTCTCAGGAGCCTGTAGATAAAGTAGGTGTGATTTCACTCCCAAAGCCTGAATCACAGAATTAAAAGGCTGAAAAAAAACTTTAATGATAGTCAAGTCCTTTTTAGAAGAACCTAAAGGTTCCCAACAAAACTGAGTGAGATCCGGTTAGATTGCTTGGGTGTCTTGACTTTCTCACTAATAGAAAACACAGTCCCCCTTGCCAGAGGGATGGCCTCAAGGATGACTGATTACAGGTTCCAAATTGATGGGGATCTACTCAATCAGAGAAAACCTCATCTCTAATCCTCTTGGGTCTCTCTAGTCCCAGACTTCTGACATAGATGATAAGGATTGCCTTGGCATTGGTGAGCTGGGTGCTTCCCAGGGTATTAGTGTAACATAATACTCTTTCTCTCCCAGTTTCTCTAAGGATAACTTTCTGAAGAAATACCAATGAAAGCATCACACAGCTCAAGCAGTTTTCATTTAGCTTTTTTTTTTTTAAGACTTGTTACGTATTCTTTATACTAAGCTTATCATATGGAAATAAGAAATGCCGATGACACCTTCTGCCAGCTGTTGTTTCTTTGTGAGTCTTCATCTAAAGAATGGAAGCAATTGGCATGACCTACTGGGTTACTGCTTCTCGAGGGGCCCGAGTCTTACTCTTCTTACAGATATTGGAAATCTTTCATCTTAAAAGCATTTTCAGGAACTGCTTCAGAAGTACTGCCTGGGTCTACAGCCACTCTAGATCTCCATCAGAACTGCACTTGCTATGTTTTTTTTTTTTTTCTTCCTTTGCATCGAATCTCAGTTCAGCCTAAGGGATCCTACATATAAGTGTCACCAGCAATGCTAGGAAAGACAGGCATGGGTGGGGACTGTACCATTTATTGTTTCAGAAAGAGAAATAGAGGACTCATTCATGCCAGAAGAAGGAGAAAAACATTTTTTTTTTTTTTTTACTGTCTTAGCAGAAGGAAAGAATACTGGCAGTCAGTCATGGAATACCTTTGATGTCTTCTAGCTATCATGGAACTAGGTTCATTTATATCTTTCATATGTCATTTCATTTAATTCTATAAGAAAAAGAAAAAGAAGGAGAAGGTGGGGAGGAAAGTGAGACATACTTGAAAGAAACTGTGACTTGTCTGTGAGCCCTTTGTCTAGTTTAAAAGATAAAACTAGAATTTGTACTAGGATTGAAATCCCAAAGTCCTTGCTCTTTCCACCACATTGTAGTAACCTAGTAGACACTAGGGGTCCTTTGGCAACTACTCGCATTGCACGGTAAATCAGTGTCCAGTGGGGGGCTGGTCAGAATGAGTGCCTGGATGGTGTCATACCCCAAGCTGCTGTCCACAGGTGGCCTCATCTTGAATCTTTAAGGAAGCAATTTGCTATTGGTAACAGAATATTCCTTAAGAAATACCTCTTCAATTTTCTCTGCTTCTTTATGATCAAGCTGGTGTTTACTGGGCAAATAATCCAAGCAATAAAACTGCCATAAACTGCAGCAGACCACGGTATTAGAATGTGTATTGTAGAGAAAAAAGGCACAGACAAGAATAATGATATCCCATTTCTCCTACTCAAGAAAGAAAAAGTAAGAATGTGTGAGTGACTCTTTAGGACACTGAGGAAGGCCTTCTTAAGGGGTTTTGGCTTAATTTATATACATGTGGGCATATACACATGCTCATAAGCATTTGACACTCATTTCAGCTTGGTACTCATTTCAGAATGACAGTGAACAAAAGGAACACAAAGAGAAGGAGGATACATTCTCCTTGTAAAATATTAAAACATTTCAGATAAATCTAGCATTTCTTTGACCAGTAGACTCCTTCCTTTCTTTTCCCATTTCTATCCCCAGAGGAGAGCATTATATTAAGTTTGGAATATATCTTTTCAAGCCTTTTCTCATGTGTCCCTCCTTCCACAGAAATATGTATTCATAGAAATTTTCACAAGCAGCATAAATTCATGTGTTACTTGGGTAATGAAAATTTAATTCTAAACAAGAAAGAGGAAGAGAGAAAGAAAAAATGAAACTTTAAAAATAAAGCTCAGTTTTGGAATGAAGCTATTGATTCAACTTTTAGAATGTCCAATAAAACAATGTATTTGTCAAAAATAGACTCAGGTATAATTGTACTGTGAATGGTGTCTCGACTTGAGTTATTTAACAATATAACATTAAATATGATCAACCTAAAATAGCCAAACTGACAAATTATGCAAAAATCAAGTAGCATAAGAGAATACTACTAAAATCTGGCACCAAAATAAACGCAAAATTCTGGACTTTTTCCAAGTTCTAGAGAGCTTAGCACTGTACTTCCTGAACTTAGTGGCTATATAATTCCCATTGATCTAATTTAATGAATTTAAGATTAAGGTTGTGCTTATATATTATGATACTATTCATGCAAAGGAACTAATTAGCAAAGTCAAGGAGGTTGCCATGTAGTTACATTAAGCAGCCCGAAAGCAAAATGCCAGAGTGGGGTGAATGTAGCTGTGTGCTCATATTCTTAGGCTTTTCATCCCTAAGAGTTCAATTATTTGTTCATTTGATTATAATTCTCTTCATTCATTCACCCAGCACGTGTGTCCCAAGCACTAAGCTAGGTGCTGGAGATGCAGTGGCAGCATGATGGAGTGGGAAGACCAGGACTTTAGAGAGAGAGGGTGAAAGAGAAAGAGAGAGAGCATTGGCTTGGGCTCTTGGGCCCAACATTTACTAATGGTAAGATTTCAGGCAAGTCAATTAACCTCTTAGGCCTCCGTTTTCTCACTTGTGGAATAGTGATAATAACCACCTTGCTATTAAGAGGATTAGAAATAAAATTCAGAAAGCACCTAGAATAGTTCCCAGCACAGAGTAAATGTAGGCAGAAATTATTATTTGGACACAGTCCCTATTTTTAAGGAGCTGACTGGAATGGGAGAGAGAAAAGTAAAAACGAACTACAGAGGGATTCCACTTTTGTAATGATAGCATGAGGTGCTCTGCAGACCTGCTCCCTAGTGAAAAAAGCTTCACTGGTTAAGTTCATTTTTAAAAACACAATCACTTAAAGTCTTTGGAAATTTCCTAAGGGAATATAGCAAATAAAAAAAAAAAACATTTTTTTCAAAAAATCTACTAAAATTCATGAAAGAGAGTGAGAATCTATAACATTTTCTCTCTTCTTTCCTTTACTAAATCAATGTGATGGCAACTCCATTTTAGGAAGGTCAAGATCAGAGGGTGCCCTCTTCCCTGAGCTCACTGTCTAGGCTACCGAGGAGGGCTAGGCCATTAGCCTTTCTCATCTTCACCAGCTACATGTGGCAGAAGCTTAATTCTAGGTGAATGTGGCCAAGAGACTGGAAATCCTTTATTCCATCCATAACTCACTCATAGCATGGAGGCTTTCTATCTCAGCCATGGAATGCTGAGAATACTGGGACCCCAATTGCCCCCACCACATCTCATTTGGAGAATGAGTTTCCAACCTAAGAGAGGCAAGTTGAGAAGAAGAAAGGCTACTAACCTTACCAGAACCCTGACCATAAAACAGGGTGCCATTCCAATGGAAGAGAGCCACAATACCCTTCCTCTAGCCTCAGAACTGTGGTTCAGAGGTTTTTCTGAGGAAGACAGGCAGGACATAAGAACAGAGATCTCCAAAATTCTTCCCAAGGGAACTGTATTTATTCGAAACAGAGTGTGGAGAAATTCAGGCCTAAGGATGCTCTCAGAAACAATGGTGATTATGGTAGTAACCAATTGAGAAGAGGTTGGTAGATTCATGAGAGAAAAAAACAAAACAACAGACCAGTTGTTTTGGTAAAGAGAACCATGAAGAGACAGCTAAGAAGAGACTCCCTGGGATAAGAAAAAACTTTAAAAACTGGCCTCAAAAACTACCCCTGCAAAAGGACTCACATTTAATTATCAGACTTTGGAGCCAATATACCCCAGAGCTTTGCCAAAAACAATATAATGGTCAGCTTACAATTAGTGGACATCAACAACTGGATGTGGTGCTATAGAGACAGACATTGAACACAGATGAGAGAAATAAATAATCAAAGAGAACCCAGTAAAAACTGCTGTCATCCTAGGATGACTGCACATGCCCAAGGATGTGCCCTCTGAAAATGACATTTAAGGCTTCCCACCGTGGAGAAAATGACTTCATTAAAACTGGCTGAGACCACTTTCACAGATACTGGAGGTCTTGATTTCAATATATCCTTTAAGAGACACAATTCAACCCATAATATCCACCCACAGACTCATCAAAGTAAAAATGCTTAAAGACAAAGACAAAGCAGCAAGCAGAAAAATGACTACTACTTTCAAAGCAACCTCAATAAGATTAACAGCTGTTTTCTCATTAGAAACAATGGGGGACAGAAGGCAGTGGAATGACATTTTCAAAGCACTGAAAGGAAAGACCTCATCAACCAAGAACCTTACATACAAACTATCTTTTAAAAATGAAGGTTAAATAAAAACATTGTACATGCAACAAACCTGGAGAGATTTGTTGCTAGCAGATCTGCCTTATGAAAAATACTAAAGGAATTCCTTTAGGCTGAAAGCAAGTAACACCAGACAGTTATTCCACACACACATATATATATATACAAATAAAAACACTAGTAAAGGTAACTAGGTAAATATAAAAGATAGTTTAAATGCATATTTCTTCTCCTTCCTTCTTTTAATGGATTTTAAAAAGGAGGTGTATAAAAGAATGTGTATATAATCGCATTATTGAGCCTGTAATATATAGAAATGTAATATATTTGATAATAATAGCATAAAGGATGTGATGGAGGCAGCACAGCTGTATTGGAGTAAGGAAGTAACATAAGAGTCATTTTAATCCACAGAAACAAATTAAGATAAATGGTAAGTAAGAAGGATACTCTAACTAACACTACAAATACATACTTGCTTCTTCCTTTTTTTCTCTCCCAGCTTATTTAAAAGACATAAAATTACATAAAGTAATAATTATAATGATGTTATTGTAAGGCTTGTAATATATATATAGTTGTAATTGTATAACAATAATAGCATTAAAAGAGCAGAATAATAGAGCTAAACCTGTATATAAGAGTAATGTTTTTATACACATATTTCACTGGAATTAAGTTACCATAAATTTGAAGTAGATTCTGGAAAGTTAAGATGTATATGGTAAGCTTTAGAACAACTAAGAAAATAACTTAAAAGAATATAAAGAATGAAATCATCAACTAAATTAAAATGTTGCTTTAGAAAATATTCACTTAAAAAAAGAAAATAGTGAGGGATTTATAAGGACAAAAAAAGACATGAGATATATAGAAAAAAGATAAAATGGCAAATATAAATCCATATATATCAATATAACATTAAATGTGAATGGACTAAATAAGCCAATAAAAAGGTAGAAATTATTGTACTGGGGCTGGGGGACAAAACCAAGATTCACCTATATGCATTTTACAGGAATTATAAATAGAAATTCTTCTTCGTGTATGTGAAATATTTTCCAGAATAAACAATATGCTAGGCCAAAAAACAAGCCCTGATAAATATAAAATAATTGAAATTATACAAATTATTTTTCCTGACCACAAAATTAGAAGTCAAAAGCAGAAAGATATTTGGAAAGCTCATAAACATGTAGAAATTAACACACTTCTAAATACCAGTGGGTTAAAGGAGAAACAGCAAAAAATATTGAAAATACTTTGAGATAAATGAAAATCAAGATACAAGATACCAAAATTTGTGGAAAGCAGCTAAAGCAGTACTTAGAGGGGAATTTGTAGCTTTAAATGTCTATATGTAAAAATGAAGAAGGATCTTAAGTCAATAACCTCACCATCCATCTTAAGACATCAGAAAAAGAAGAATAAACTAAACCTAAACCTAGAAAATGGAAATAACAGAATTAGAGTAGAAAGTAATAAAACAAAGAATAGAAAAACAAAGAAAATCAATGAAATAAAAGTTGCTTCTTTGCAAAGATCAATAAAATTGATAAGCTTTCTGCTATCTTGACCAAAAATAAAAGAGAGAAGACTCAAATCACAAAGATTGAGGATAAAAAAGGGGAAATTACTATCAAAAGTACAAATAGTAAAAGAATTAAATGGCATGCTATTAAAAAATGGTGTCTATAAATTAGATGACAGATGAAATAGACATATTCCTCAATAGGCAGAAACGACTGAAACTGACTCAAGAAGTAAAAAATCCAAATAGGTACATAACAAGTAAAAAGATTAAATCAGTAATTTTAAAACTACTTGCAAAGAAAATCTCAGGCCCAGATATTTTTGCTGGAGAATTCTATCAAACATCTAATGATACCAATTCTTCACAAACTCTTCCAAAAAATAGAAGAGAAGGGAATATTTCCCCACTCATTCTGTGAGGTATTACCCTGATACCCAAACCAGACAAAGCCATCAAAGAAAACTATAGACCAATATCTTTTAAAGATATAGACATAAATATCATCAACAAAATACTAGCAAATTCAAGCCAGCAACATATAAAAAAGGATTATACATCATGACCAAATCTTCATTGCAAGATTGTTTCAAATCCACAAATCTATTAGTATAATACACCATATTAATAGAATATAAAACAAAACCACAGGATCATCTCAGTAGACAAAGAGCATTTGATAAAATCCAATATCCTTTCCTGTTAGAACACTTAATGAACAAGTAATAGCATGGGTCTTCCTCAAGCTAATAAAGAGCATCTATAAAAATCCCCACAGCGAACATCATACTTAATTATGAAAAACCGAATGTTTTCCTCTAAGGTCCAGAATAAGACAAGGATATCCACTCTGACTACATATATTTAGCATTGTACTAGAGGGTCTAGCCAAAGAAATTAAGCAAAACAAACAAACAAACAAACAAACAAAGTCATCCAGATTGAAAGGAAGGATAATTACCTCTTTACAAACAATATAATCTTATGTATAGAAAATTCTAAGGAATTCACTAAAAATCATTATAACTAGTAAGTTGAACAAGATTGCAGAATACAAAAAAATTATGCTAATATACAGGTGGAATGTACAATCCAAAAACAAAGTTAAGCAAACAATCCTATTTATAATAGTATGAGAAAGAATAAAATAGTTAGAAATAAATTTTATGAAATAAGTGCAAAACTTAACACAGATAAGCATGGCTGTGTTCCACTAAAATTTTATTTACAAAACCAGGTGGCTGGTCTGTGAACCACAGTTTGCCAATGCATGCCCCATGCCAACTTTAAAAAACAAACAAAAAATAAAGGTACAACTAATAAGTCAATTCTAGAGATAAAATGAAATCTATAGGCATACCAGACTGTAATAGGTGCTCATTGCCAGAATACAGACAGAATTAATGAATATCACTTAATGGACGAACAAAAAGATGAATGGGGCATACATAGGCCACATATTGTGTATGACTTTTCCCTGTACATAATTTGATTTACGATTCCCCTCAGATTTGCTGACATCGTATATTTCAGGCATCTTGAATGAACTTCAGGAGGAAAACAGCCCAGCCAGCGCAGGGCTGGGACAGTCTGTCTGTCAGCATTTCAAATTGAACGCAGCTGGGCTGAGATGCAACATGAGGTTTAGCTGGCTGCGCTGCAAAGGAGAAGTTTCACTTGTATTTCAGGGATGAGAATAAGAGTTCCTAGAAACATAGTCTCTTCCACAAAAGACGGATTTGGAGATGCTAGACACAAGTAAGTATAATCTATAAGCCAGAAAACAACAGTAAGACCACTGAAAGCAAAGATAAATTGGTTCAGGTGATTTAATCAACTGATTTCTGATATAGGACACAAAGGGACCTAGCAGGTTGGAGAATCAAACCAAATGATAAATATGGGAAGATAACACACTCTCAGGCTGTATCCCTCCAGAGTCATTCATGTGTATTTAAGACTATGTCTGCGTGACATAGAAGACAACTGTGTGCAAGTCAGAACATCCAGGCAAAAGTAAGAGATGGGAGTCAATCCTCTTAACTCCCGTAGCCAGGACTGACTCTGAATTGTAACCAGAATAAAGTCATAAATAAAAATCACTGAAGTGATTTATTTTTTCCATTTTTAATGACTTACTCTAGGCACATGGGGACTGACAAAACAGGTTGGCCAAACCTTTCTTTTTGCTCAGGATTCTGTACAAACTGTCTATTTGCCCCTTGACCAAGTGCAAGTCAAGGTGTGAAGTGTATGTACCATTGCCAAGTGCAAGCAAAGCGGCAACAGTTGTTCAGGGTCATCTGTACCCCTCACGGTGGGTACAAGTAGATTTGGGGTTCCCTGAAGTTCTTGCACTCATTCTTGTGATAGAAGCTGAGTTAATCTGAGAATTCTGAAAGATCTCCCCCAAAAGGTTCTAAATCTTGGGTGTCCAACTTCTTTTTTCTCTGCTGCTCATGGAAGAATAAGAGTTGTCGTGAGCCACACATTAAATACATGAACACTAATGAAAGCTCATTGGCCAAGAAAAGGTCTGTGTATACTTTTTGTGATATATGAAACCACAGATAAGCAAAAAAGTCCTCACAAAATCAGCATGTGGCCCACATGCCACAGGTTGGACACCTGATAGGATTGAAGGCCTTCTAGGTACTAGGTACTTGGGGCACCCAGGTGAATAAGATGTGCATTTGGTCTTTATGAGCTCTTTGGCCAGTAGAGGAAAGAGTGTTCTCTTCTTTTTCCTCTTCTCCCTCCCTTCCCTTCATTTTTAAAGAAAGAGGCTTGTGGAAGGGCATTCTAGAACAAAGGGAGCATTAAGAGACCCCCCCAAATCTCTGAGACTGAGGTACAAGTGGGCTTCTCTCTGATACTTATCTCCTGGGGTTGTCAGAAGACAAGTAACCTCAGAAAGGTATAATTACTAGGTCATTCATTTGATGATTAAACGTGGTCAGTCTCCCTGCTATCCCTGACTCAAGCTGTGGCACTAACTGTGGTGCCAACTGGTTGTGCTCTGTGATTTCATTTTCTCCCCTTGAGAATTTTACTCTACACAATGGATCACCTAATGGTAAATTGTATGGAGCCTTTATGTGACTGCCTGATCTGATCCATTGATTAGTGATTCATCCAGACAGGCCCTTCAGCCTCTGTCCTTTCTCAGTAAAGTGGAGGCAAACCAGCACCAAGTAACAAGCTCAGAAATCTCAGTTCTATTTCCCGCTCTTCTCAGTTCTGGCTACAGTGCCTTGATCATTACCCTGCTCTTGGTTTCCTTATCTAAATCAGGACGGAACAATTAGTCACTAAGATCCTTCCCAGATGTTCCATCTATGATATCACATAATCAACAAAACATCTTCTTTCTAGGACTCTTAGAGAAAGTCCCTAATTATTTGCAAAGTGACCAAGTAATGCTTAACAGTTAGGGGCTGTTCTGACAATAGTGGATACATAGTAAGGACTCAGTATGTCCTATGAGTACTCTTTGACTGACTAAGCAATTGTTTCCTGCCCTTCTGGGGCCTACAGCAGTGCTTGTCAAACTCCACTGTAAATATGAGTGACCACGAAATGCAGGTTCTGATTCAGCCTGTCTGGGATGGGGCTGAAGAGTCTGTATTTCTAGCAAGCTCGCCAGGTAATACTGGTGTTGACTGTACTTTGAGTAGAAGGTTCTAAAGTGTTTTGATGAGGAAAGATGAGACAAGTATTAAGAGGCTTGATAACCTAAGACAATACCAAATTTCAATTAATTTGTGTTCTCTCCAATGGTCATCTCAAGGCCTTGCTCAAAGTGGGTGCCCAGTCAGTGCTTGCTTATTGATTGATGGACTTGACTTTTTTGCTAAAGATTAGGAGAAAATGCATCTCTTTCCCTTTAACCACCAAGTGACTTTCCCTACCTATAATATCACACTGCTGGCAATTAAGACTTTCTGGATCTCTTAAGCCAAGCTTCATGGAATATCTACAAGATATTGTAAAACTCAGTCCTTCTTTGACCTCAACTTCCTAATAGTTGGAATTAGTCGATGATCTTTTGTAAAGTAGAGGCAAAGTATGGAGAAGGAGTGGGCATGGGGTAACTGCTTTATGGAGTTTTAATAAAGAATACTTCCCATATCACTTCTCCACTTGCACCTGTGCACAAACCCCTACTGTGTTGTCCTTAGGTGGAAAGGGACTGCATACTGTTTTTAACTGAATATTTTCAAAAACTCCTAATCTCAATCTTATGTATCTATAGACACACTCCAAGGCATATTTTCCTTTAAAAAGAGGACAATTGGAGCATAACAGCCTAATAAAAATGGGCTGGGGGCTAGGGTAGGATGTTGAAGACAGCTCATTCCTTTTCTGAAAGTTGAGACAGCAGAGTTAGCCCTGAGGTCCACTCCCAACCCTGCTTTGTCTCCTGGGAATATCAGACTCATATTGATTGCTGTCTGATGAATGATTTGCATGGCTAAAATAGAAACATGTTCATCAATCCAAGCCCTAGCATGCCATAATGTGTTACTTCCTGAATATAGTGTGAATTACTTGGTGGCAATACCAGTTGCATCATAAATATTTCAGCTGCCAATGTTTGGGGATTGTTTCTTTGACCTGGCTCTAAATCAGTCAATAAGTAATAACAATGATTTGGTCTTTATTGTTTGTGGAGTGCAGACAATGGACATGATTAAAATTCATAAGATAGGTGTTTTTTTTTTTATCAAAATAACATTTCATCCACAAAAGAAAGACATTGATCAGCCCCCAACATGTATAATAACTACTTGCAATTGAGATTTGCCTTCCAATTCTAGTGGGCATTGCTGAGCTTAGGGTTGAATGATGAGGCAATTGTGCTTTTTCCCGTTAGGTCAGTGGGGAATCCATTTGCAAGGGTAAAGTCAATTTTGGATCACAGATCATTAGAACTGGAAAGAATAATAGAAATTGTCTAGCTCCAAGCTGTCATTTCATAGATAAGGAAAATGAGATCCAGAAAATTGAACTGATTTGCCCAAGGTTGAGCAATTATTTAAAATACCCAGATCTCCTGGCTGTTAGGCCAGTGACATTCAAGAATGTACCTGACCTCTATCAAGCAAAGCCCTTGAGATCTCCCAATTTAGTGGGCCATTACCATTTCTATTAATAGATTTTTTTTTGTCTTTGACCCAAAATGCAGTGAAAAGGAACTAATCAATTAATGGAAATAAATAGAATCTCTACCACCTAACATTCATTCTTTACACAAAATATATAGAGAGCCTACTGTGTACCAGGTACTCAAATGATTAAATCTTCAAGGAATCTTTGAACCCTCATCTTTGCAGAACTTCAAAGTCATTTCTCAACAGAGAGACTTCTAGGAGTCTGCAGTACCACCAAGGCTTGTCCTTCAAGAGTAATGCCTTTTGCTTCTATCGGAGGTGCTTCTGCCAGATGCCATGAACAAGATCACTGAGAACAGCATAACTTCAAGAAGTTTTTGAACATACAAGTGCAGTGCCAGATGCTTTCACATCCATGTTCTCACCTGGTTTTGGCAGCAACACAATGTAGTATTGCCCCTCCTCTGATCATTTTTTGAAAACATGAGAATAAAGAACTTGGAGAAAGTTTTATGAAGTCAATCCAAGGCCACGGTGGCGATAAAAGCTGGAGTGAAGATTTGAATCAAGATAAATTTGACTTCAAAGAAAACATAACATTCCTCTTCTATGCCAATATTATTGAGAAATGGTGTCAAGAGCAGTTAGCTAGACAGTCTGAGCAACTTGGATTCTTGAAGTAGCAATGGTGGAATCTGTTTGGCCATTAAGATTTTGTTCTCCCACTTAACCATGTGATTTTCCACCTTGCTCTTACGTATTTTTTATTTTTCTGTATAAGAAAGGCTAGGCTAAGATTTGATTTTGAGTGTAACTTTGGTCCAAGAAATGAGAGGAAGAAGCAAAGAAGGTTCAAAAAGCATAGCTGGAGAACTTGGCCTAGTAATGCAAGAAAAATGCAAGATACATACATTACAATACCATCAGTAAGACTTGAACTTCTAGAAATCTTAAAGTATTTATTGGTAAAAGTTTTGCCCCATCCTCTGAAGTGAGGAAAGCTCTGGGGGAGGGGGTGTGTGTGACAGAGAGAAGGCAGGAGCCCGTAAGACCAGGTACCCTCTGCTTCCTATGACTTCCAGTTCTCTTTGTCTAGTCCGCAGGAGACTGCTTTTATAATAACATCATCTTTCAGCTGATATGTCAGCATCAAATTATCACCTCCAAATTCCTCTACATTATTTTCATTAGCCCCTTCAGTTAATCTGATTCGACTGAAGCTATTAACTGAAATTCAGCAGAGTTCAAGAGTTCATCTTCTACTGGGCATCCTGAGGTCTTTGAGAACAGCCCCTTTCAGCAGAGGGCAATTTTGCTGCTATCATATTGATGTTTGCTCATCAGCTGATAACTCTCTATTGGACCATCAAGTTTAGCTTCTAATGGCCAAACCTTGTCTGTGATCACAATTCAATTTCCACTCCACATGGTTCCATAACATCTTGGGATTCTTTAAACCTGCTTGATTAGCCACCTTGAGGTAAGTGGCTTAGTCATTTTGAGTTTTATGAAACATCTGTACACAGTGATCATAGACCAGGCAGAGGAGACAATGGCTCTGGTATCCTTCTTCTCAAACCGTTCAGGAAGCACAGATCCCAAGATCTATGCTGACTCGGAATTCAGTGGGAGTGAGAAGGTAGTTAGGCGTGCAAAAATAGTCAAACCCATAACCAGTGCCAGGATTTGACTAGCATGGAACCCTTTAAGGGAATCAAGTGGTATTGTTTTCTCTGCTGACCATTGGCTTCTGCTCCCTATGGTGGCCCTTTATGAAGTGGAAATAACTCAGTCCATTTTAGTTCTCCTGAGCTCTCAGACACTCTTGGGGATGGGCAAACAAACACACGATACACTCTCACAACTTCTTTTCCCCTTAAGTTTCTTTTTCATTTCTCATTTTTCTCCCTCCCTTTTCTTCCTCTTCTCTGACTCCATTTTTGAAAGCCTGTGTATACCCATGGTTCTAGGGAGAATCCGTTGGCTTGAACATATGAGGAAGAAGAAAAGAGCAGCCTCTGACATTCAGAAGCTGGCCTAGCTCCCAGGCAGGCAATGTGATTCTTCTGTTAGACGTGAACACAGAACACCAAGTGCATGCGAGGCTGCTCTAGAGCATGAAAAAAGGAGACAAAGCCAGGCCACTTCTAAATACAGACACAACTACGGTAACTGTGCCACCTATGAAACACCAAACACCTTCGTCTCCCGACCAAAATGAGTTCCTCCTGGCCCTTTACCTATGCCAGCTTTGTCCTCGCTCTAGTCTTCCCTCCCAGTGGAGAAGATTTATTAAGATACCCACACACAAAATTGCCCCCACTTTTGACAGTATTCAATTTAGAGAAAAATTTTTCTTCCCTACACCCTCCCTCAAATCATCCAACCAAAGCCCACATCCTAGTATAGGTTCTTTCTAACACAGTCTCCCCAAGAGTTTATTCTTCCATGTTACAGCTAGTAAGAAATCTGATTTGTTTAACTACGAGTATATTCCTGGTGGTCCTTGGCTAGAGGGGACTTGCAAGAGGCAAAAATAACTCACATTTAAATAGCGACTTATATTTTGAAAAGCTTTTATACTATCTTATTCAATCTTCATGACAACATCAATAAGGAAGTCATGGTATTATTATACCCATTTTTTAGATTAGGAAACTGAGGATCAGTGTGGTTAAATGGATTATAGTAAGTTATCTATTAAGTATTAATTACAATGGGGTTTGAGCCAAGTATTTTGTTTCATATTCAGATTTTTTTCTTTCTTTCTTTCTTTCTTTCTTTCTTTCTTTCTTTCTTTCTTTCTTTCTTTCTTTCTTTCTTTCTTTCTTTCTTTTTTTTTCTTTTGGTGAGGGCTAGTCATAGAAGAAATAAATCCCTTAACTCAGTGGTTCTCAACCTTCCTAATGCTACATCCCTTTAATACAGTTCCTGTGCGTCGCGACCCACAGGATGAGAACTGCTGCTCTTAACTATTTGCTATTCAGTGTTCCACCAACTGGAGATTGCAGGTGAGGAGGGAGTGAAGCTGGTGGTGAGCACCAAGACAGGAAAAACCTGGAATATCTTTCAGTTTTTTTTAAATATTTTCAGGTTTTGTCAATATTTTTGACAAAACAAGTTAGTTTACTATTTTTTAAAGGCACAAGGTTTAAACATTTCAGAATAGAAGGAAAACTTAAGGAAATGTTAATGATGAAATGGAAAGCAAAGAAATTTGCAGTTATTTCCTGCCAAGTAACCTAAGGCTACATTCTCAGATCCCACCCTCACCGATCAGGGGATGTTCAGGTGGAGCTCTGATCCATTCCCCTCTGGATCAAAGAACATGAAGCAAATACCTTGGACTGACATTCTGGCTGTCTTGTTGGGGGCACTGAAGGCAAACCTGTGCTGGGGGCTGTGAAGGTCAGTAGAGTAGGTTACAAGGTCCCATAGCGCTCCCACTGATTCTGGGAGGAGGGAACTATGGACTTACCTTAAATGGAAACTCTTTCCAAGGGTTGCAGGGACCACCCAGCTTTCTGGGGTTTAAGCTATCTCCAGACTAATGCTCCCTCTGGGACTCCAAGCCAGAGTCTGGCTCCTCTCTGGGCCCAGACATGATTGCTGAGAGACCTAAGGAGAGAGGGCTGCAACCGTCTCAGAACTGCTGTTGGCTCCAGGCCATTTCTAAAACCCAACATTTACTCTGGAGTCCTTCGCTGGTCATAGAGGTACACAGGCCTTTAGGGAACTTGAAATCGAACTATGGATCAAGCTTTGGAAAGGCGCAGTCTCCTCTCACATCTGGAACTCATCTGGACCCCAGGGGCTCTAGCACTGAAACAACATGCAGCTTCTTTAAAAGGAACAGGTGACGATTGTCAAGAACTGCCTGAGCTGACAAATTATGGATTATAAAGCTATTTTTAAGTGTACAGCATAAAAGTGGGCATAAATTCCTTCTGCTTACAGCTCTTGTATGGTTATAAAAACAAACAATAATTCAGTAATTAATACAAAGTATGTATAAATGTACAAAACTGTAATATTAACACATCAGTTCAATGTGGTGGAAGGTGCCGTTTGCTGAGACAATATCTCCGCTCACAGGATAATTGGAGAACAGACTGCTCCTACTCAAGTTCTGTTATGGGTTAAATTGTGGCCTCCAAAAGGATATGTGGAAATCCTAACCCCTGGACCCTGTGAATGTGACCATGTAAAGACTCTCTGCAGATGTAATCAAGCAAGTTAAGACAAAGTTATTAGGGTGGGTCCTAATGGAACACGACTGGGGTTCTTATCAAAAAGGGAGGGGAGAGGCACAGGAAGGCAAGGCCCTGTGATGTCACAGGCAGAGAATGAGTGCTGCAGCTGCAGACCAAGAGGAGAGGAAGACTGACAGCCACCAGCAGAAGCCAGCGCCGGTGGAAGGAGGACTGGATCACGTGTCTCAGAGGGAGCAGGGCCCAGCCCCCACCTTGATGTTGGACATCTAGCCCCAAGAACAATGAGGGAATAGGCCATCCTGTTTGTGGTCCATTGTTACAATAGCCCCAGAGAACTAACCCTTATCTTTTCAGGTCGACATGTCCATATTCCATGGGTTCTTCCAGAGTTTTGCTATGCTAACTGCAGACGCTGCTCTTATCAGGGCTCCCTGTGATCACTGGACACATGACATAAACCCTGGCCACGTCCCCCTTCTGTCTTTTTTCGTGTATTATAACAATTAAAGATCCACTCTTTGAAACCAAAGTGACTGAAAACAGCTGCCCAAAGGTAGAGATGAATTTGTCTATCTTCATCTCTATCTTTTAGGTTATCATTAAAATGAAAAGATATCACTGAAATTATCATAGAGAACTCACAGACCCCTGTCCATGGACTCTGATTTGAGGAATAAAACTATCTCGATTCTGTCCATTTTTCATTCCCTCTTGCCTTTCCTGGTTCTCTGAGTCCTGCTTGGTTCTGGACCCTGGCTGGTGACCTGTGGATCAGGGGTCATTCATGGTTTTAGTAGCCAATTTTGGACTTCCCAAAGCAGTGCTGGCACACCCTGCTGGCACACCCTGCTCCCCAAACTCTATGGGCTTGTGTGTGTGAACCTCAGACCCAGCAAGAGCACACCAGATGTGCCTGGGCCCCTGTGCAAAGCAGGGAATCTCCCGGTGTACCTCACTATGGAACTCAAAGATAGAGTGTGATATTAAAACTATTTAGCACCCAATCATTCAGGGTGCCTCAGCGGGAGCCCCACCTCATGCATTTGCCTGCTGAGGCCAGTGCAACTGTCAAGTATGCTGTCTCCCTCGGTAGGGTAGGGCCTATCCTGGCTGGGGATCTGCAGGAATGGGGCAACCATGCAGGAGCCCCTGGGGTCTGACTGGCAGGTTGATGGGTACCAAGGTGCCAGGAAAACTCCCGATCAGTTCTCAGCTGGGCTTCCCGAGTCTGGGGAAGTGAGAAAGTGATAGAGCAATCACAGGGCTTGGAGACCTGGCTGTTTTTCAACTGGTCTGGAAACTTGCCAATGTTTTAATAACCACCTTATGGCAGCCATGGGGTAACAACCACAGGAGGGCCAATTATCTGCTTCCAAGGAGCTTGGAAAGGGGCTGGACATTCCTCAAGACCTGGATTTGGGTACTATGATTGTATCAAGATTAAAGAGTAACAATGTCTTTCCAAATATTGCCAGGAACAGGAAAATCCATCATTCCTCTGTGACTGGCAATGCCCCTCTGCTGTGTCCATCTGGTCCATCGTGAGAAGAGTGAGAAGTTATGGTCATAGAAAAGAAAACAACTTTTAGTTATGTTGTCTCACAGAGGCACAAATCATTTCCAAGCAAGCTTGATTAACACTAATTGAGAAGCAGATGTCCAGCTTCTTCTCTGGAACTCACTGGTTTCATCATTCAAATCTTAGCAGACAGCAGGCTCAAAGGTTCACCAAAGCACACCTCAGATCACTGATGCCAAACCTGCATCCTGCCTACGCCCCACTCTCCTCGGGCAGCCATCGTCTCCCCTTCATTATCACCCTCGTGATAATGCCACTTGACCAGCAAAATGAGTGTCTGCCAGGAGAACATACTGAATCTAAAACATTACAGTACTAGAGCTTGGGGAGTTAATTACACAAATTGCCCATCAACTCCATTGTTACTTTCTTTCCTCTGATAAATTAAAAAAATGTAGAGACTTCTATACATGAATGCAGTCCAGCCAGAAGTTTTCTTATAAATATGGATGGGAATCCTTTGTGATAGCCATTGGCTCTGAGGCCATTCGGGCGGGTGGGAAGTGCCTTGTCTGAGAGCCAGGGGACTGGGTTTCATCCCAGTTTTGCAGCAATGACCTGGTGATCTCCCTTAGCCTCTGAACCTCAGCTTCTTTCCTATAAAAATGGGGACAGCACTTTTTTCCAGGCCTAATCCGTGTTAAGATGAATAAAGTAGTAAAAATGGAAGAACGCTGGACTCTCAAGCACGTGGGAAAGATGTGTGCAGCGTGCCGTTGTACATTCCCGAAAACCTTAGTGTGGCAGGGAAACAGAGCCTGGACTGGGTGCTAGAAGATCTGGGTTTTAGTCCTCACTTCTTTGCCATGAGAACTTGAACTAGTCCCTTAAGTTTCTGGGCTTTAATTTCTTCATCTATAAAAAGATAGTTAACAAATGACTCTATATGTCCCTTCCACGGCATAGACTTCAGATTCTACTTGGACTCTACCAGTGGCTGAGGTTACTTGCCACGTGGTGGCTACAGTGTGACTAGGGTGCAGGTGGTCTGGGGGCACTTTCTGAGTGTCCTGCTCAAAGGATGACTGTGGCATAGGCCTTGAGTGACGCTGCACGTTTGAGGATGCCCTTTCCTAGCACGGTGCATTTCTAACCATCTCTTCTGACACTTCCTGCCTTTCTCCCTGCTCACCTACGCCCCATTTGTCCACTGGCTTTTCCTCCTGTCTCCCTCTCCTCCCCTTCCTGACAGCAGACCTGCTGGGAGCCTGAGCATGGTTCCCCAGAGGGGCTGGGGATGGGCCAGTCTCTCCAACTTTCCAGATCCATGGCTCACTCAGCCTTTCACAGGTTGCATGTGTGTGGATTGAGAATAACCAAAAATAAGAGCTCTTTTGGCAGTGATGAAGGTAAATGATGGTGAATCAGGAAGGAAGCAGTGAAGGAAGTTGGGCCCTATAAACACGGGAAGTTTGTATGCTCCAGGCACCCTCAAACGCACTGATCATCATGCTGTTAATATTATTTCAAGCGTTGCTGGAATGTTTCTTCTGAAGGGCATCCTGAATTTTCTCAGGTGCAATTTTATTCCTCTTTCCTCTGCTACTACCAGGCTGCTCTTGGGAGGCCCAATTTGCAGATGAAGAAACTGAGGCACAAAAGTCCTAGTATGAATTAGCATTGGTTCTACTATTTTCTCAGGTGTTACATAAAATAAACTACAATGAAGTGCCATGCAATTGCCACTGCGATGCTCACTTGGGGTGCCTAACAGTTACTGTGAGGGGCTCTGGGAGGGCAGGGGGAATGGGGGCTCCAGTTATGCCCTGTCTCCTGCCTTTCTTGTTGCTTATCTTGAGGTAGTTGGGGATTGTGGGCAGGAAGGCAAGGACACCTAAAGAATGTGGAATGATGCTGATAGGTGCAGGGCAGGCCCGTGGCCACATCTGGACAAGCCAAAGGTCATCTTGATATGAATGCCCTTCCCAGAAAGGTGGCTCTCGCTGGGCATGTTGACATGTTGGGGTCCTGTGCCAGCCCAAGACCAACTGATTTAGATGCTCTTACAGATGAAGAGATGAGATGGAACAAATGAAGAGTGGCTACCCAGGAGACAACAGAGGACAGGGCGGCCGGGACCAGGGTTGCATTATGACTTTTGGGGTCCCCCAAGGCACTTTTGCCTTCATGAGACCTTTGGTCCAAAAAACATATTAAAAATTGTATTTTACAATTGTATAATATAAAGACAATATTAATAGCATATATTAAACCATGTTATTAAACTCAAAAGTTTATTTTTTTTCTTCTGATTTTATAAGACATTAAAAAGTTTACTTGGGGCTATAAAAGTATTGTGGGCCTGCAGCAGGCCTCTTCTTTCTCATGAGCAAGTGGGCCCTGGAAGGCTCCTCTGCATCCCAGAGGAGCTACAGCGGCTGACGCTTCAGGTTCTGCCCAAGGTGGTCCATGCCGGGCTCACACAAATTCACAGGATCAGCCTTACAGCATGAGTTTGGGAGACACAGATGCATGGCTGCCTTTACAGATGGGAAGACTGTATAACAGAGCGACCAAGGTCAAGTTACTAAGGATGGAGGAGCCAGGGTTTGCACTTCACTCTGGCTCCAAAGCACACAATTTGACCCCTACTCCATGTTGTGTATTCCCCCTTGACCTACTGCCAGACAACATTTCCTCATTCCAGAGCCCTTTTTGTCTGGAACTTGCACTAGAAATACACACACACACACACACACACACATACACACATATACATATATATATCTCTTAACAAAGAAGGAAATTAATAATTAGGCAAGGGTAGACCAGCAATAGTAGGTTACAGGGAGAAAAGTCAAAAAATAAATTATACATGATGCAAAGGAAAAGATCCCACAGAGACGCACACAGGAGAAAAGAAATTACCATCCCCAAAGGATTAATGTTGGAGCAAACTGTAAGCTGCTTATATTTTCACCCCATTATCATAACTTTCAAATAACTGTCTCAAAGTATAAAAATGCAATTACGTAGGACCAGAGCATCACAGGCTAGGTGACACCGTTCCTGAGCCACTGGGGGGTTCTCTCTTACTGCTTCCCTGGGGTGTCTAAAGAGAAGTCGTAGGATTAGCAGTAAATGTGAACATTTCTCCTCTCCAGAGGCAACCTTCGATCAGGTCTCAGAGGATTTCTCAGGTCCAAGAGGCTGGGTTTGGAATTGTTTTAGCCTTGCGCGCAAGCATAACCCTTTACTAGTGTGTAACTGAGCAGCCACTTTACCTCTCCAATCCCACACTAGAAAGTTTTTAACAATTCCCAGAGTTCCCTGTTCTCAGACTTCACTGAGCCTGTTTAACCCTAGACACTCTGAGCTTGGGACACGGGGTCAAAGCTTCTTAAAAGCTGGCCTGTCAACACCAAGATCCCAAAACTGAGCTGCCACACAATGGCGGTAGATTACACTAATTTGTTTTATTTTAGTTGACATACTTGGAATTAAAGCTTTTTGAAAGCACTATGCAAATGTATGTAAATGACTGTATTTCATGCAAAATAATGTGCAAATAGTGTCCCCATGTTGGCATAGAAAAATCTGGTGGCCAAAGGCTGTTTGTAGTCTCACAAGAATCAGGAAGAATATTTTAAACTTCAGTTACTCTTCCAGATGTTTAGAAAATATATGGATATTAGGGAACCTAGACTTTCGTGTGTGGCTTATCAGCTGTGTGCTTATTAATCTCTTTCAGTCTTCATCAGGATATCTGACATCAGTTAAGCAACGTCTTTCATCCATTAATCACTCAAAAATGATGGAGCCAAGGCACCGACTCACTGGAAAAGGAGTAAGGAAAGAACCCTCCCTTAAGGTCTTCCCTGGCCATGAAGTAGCCTATTTATTAAACCACAACTGGGGCCTCAGTCTCCTGGCAATGACTCCTGGGTTGAGCTGTATTCTATTTTGAATTAAGTCCAAATGCCTGATGGAAACATTCAAGAGCCCCCAACAACCTACCCCAACTGACCTTTCTGCCAGAATCTCCCTTCCTCTCCTCATGCTCCTCTGCTCTCCCAACAACCTTGTGTAATACTTAACGTTCTTCCAGACACGGTCTCCCTTCTCCATGCCTCTGACGGTCTTTATATCCCCAACACCAAAGACATTGTGTCCTTGCCTCTGGCCTGGGTGTAGACAAATAGGAATACTGTTGACTTGATCTGCAAAAGCCAGGCAGGCCTTCACTGATTAACCCTATAATTCTACACCCTTACCCATAAATGGGTAAACTGAGGCCTGGAGAAGGGAAGGGACTTGATCAAGGTGATAGAGAAAGACAAAGAACCCAACTTCAGAGTCTTAAAACAAGTAGATCATGGTCATGACTCCCTGAGGAACATGGACCTGGGGAAAAAAAATCAGGCTGACCGGCTTCCTTGGGGTCATTGTAACCAATCAGACTTTTCACTGAACCCCCACCCTGGGTGAAAGCTAATGAGGGGACACTAAAGTTCAAGGACAAAGCCATTCCCTCCAGGGTATTATAAGATACATGCCACCAGGGTGTGCATCCAGCCTTCAGGTTAATAACAATAATAGTGCTGAGAGTAGCTTCTGTGTACTATTTAACTCAAGTCAGGCACTGCACAGCCTTCTTACATTCTTCTGACGAGAGGTTCTCAACTCTGGCTGTGCCCTAAAATCCCCTGATGAGATCTGAAACACATTCAGGCTCAGGTTCCACCCTGACCAATTCCATGGCATTTCAGGGCTGAGGTCTAGACATTGATACTTTTCATATGGCTGGAGGACCCAGGCTGCAGGGAGGAGAGGTGAGCCTCCCTTGCTGTGCCCAGAGACATTCTCTGTGTCCTCTGACCCTGCCACCAAGACATGCTCCATTAGGCTCATTCCTCATGGCACTAGAATAGCTACAACACTGAAGTGCCATTGGGCCACTTCCTCCTTCCTACTCTGGGCTGAAGCAGCGATCCTGGACTCCCGAGGGGCAGCCCTGTTACTTCTCCAGAGTGCATGTGTCATTGTGCATTAGCACAGCCCACCAGGCTTCCTGCAGACATCTCTGTGGCAGATATGGCAGCATCCGGACAGGGACAGTTCACACTAAGCCACCGCAGCATCTGGGTAGGATGGGGACGGAGCCCACACAAAACAGATCTATGATATGTGGTAGTTTTTGTCAGATTGGGAAATTATTTTGAGCAGCCTAGCAAGCAGTGGCCTTAGGAGGGGAAAAAAAATCTTATATATTTGCTATAATGTGGTCCAGGATGATTGCCCCAAATGAATGAAGTAGGCTAGAATTCGTCCTGGCTTGCTGAGCACACATAAAAGGAAAGAGAATGGAGTTAGGCCCCATCCGCCTCTCCACAGTCTGTTTCTATTAGGAGCTGACACAATTCAATAGCACCTTTGGTAAGAAGAGAGTGGCTGGGGAGAGGTGGAGGGGTGTCACCTTGAACTCAGACGGCTGCTTCAAATCTCAAGTTCAATGGTTTAGACTCTCCTGGTAGCTGCTAGCTTTGTTTCTTAACTGGAAACCCACCCACACACATCTTTGGGGCAGAGGATGTTACCACTCTCAACTTTCCTAATCTCTTTGGTGCTTGAATTTGTGTGCTTTTCAGCAAAAGTTTATTGCTTCCTGGAAAGTTGGGGAGAAAGTGATGTTGTTTTTGTTGCCGCTTCACAACTGGTGAGGTAAAAGGGTGAGCAAAAAGTGATGAAGAGCCCAAACTACTTTTTTTTTAAATGACAAAGAAGAGTAACATTTTTTAGTCTTACATTATTGTTTTCTTTATAAATTTAAGGCCAGATGCAACAATTTATGGTTTGTTATTCTTTCCTGTGGCGCTTGCTAAAAAATTTCAAAGCTATAGCATGCCGACTTTTTCTCCTTTTGTATTTTGCTGCCAGCAGACACAGTTTGAATTAAATCTCTAACAAAGAGAGAAGTCTCAGAGCCAGCTTGCATACTGAAGCTGCTGGAAACCTTTGTGATTTTCCAGGGAGCCACAGACAGTGCTGCTTCCATAGACCGCAGACTTAAATATGCCGTAATTTAGGAGGGAGGCTAGTTTGGTTTTGCTGGTAATGTGAGTTCATTTGCAATTCTCTTCTTTTCTTAATAGACTTGAAAATGAATGCTGAAATACCAAAAAGGGCGTGTATGCCTCATGTGTGTGTTAAGCCAGAGGGTGTATACTCTCTCTCCACACTCTGGGGAAGGGAAAACCTGGTCATGCATCATTTTTTACAGCTGCATTTGCACAGGTGGGGAAATAACAGTGTCCTCTTGGAACAGCAGACACAATGATATACGTGTGTGGGGGCATCTATAGAGCACAGTGAATCATGCAGCCTTGCTGTAAGTCAATCCACCGTTCCCACCAAAAGCTCCTTAGGTAAGTGGAGAGGCTGCCTTTGGATTACTCTGGAAGATGAAAAATATCCCCATATATATTCAGACCAATAAAGCAGCCATGCAGGTGAATAAAAACAAATCCTGAAAGCAGAGAGTCTCAAGGTTGGAGGAAACCTTAACGGTGTCGAGAATGGTCACCCTTCGAGCGTCCATGCATGAATCCTCTTTGGAACATCTCTGCATATTCCTGAAGTTTCTGCTTTAAACCCTTTCTCATGGGGATCTCACTGCCTCTTCCAAGGCAGCTGGCTCATCTCCACTTCTCAATGCCCAGACTGTTAAAACAAAAACAAAACCCATCCTTTTTCTCTTGTTAAAAATGGAGGGTGATTGGTGGGATTACACCTGCGGTGTATCTTACAAGGGTACATGTGAAACTTAGTAAATGTAGAATATAATTGTCTTAACACAATAACTAAGAAAATGCCAGGAAGGCTTTGTCAACCAGTGTGTTGAAAATGTGTCAAACTGTGTATAAAACCAGTGTATGGTGCCCCATGATCGCATTAATGTACACAGCTATGATTTAACAATAAAAAAAAAATCACAGCATCCACTGTTGATCCTGCTTTTACCCACATTGCACAAAGGGGATTAGCCATTTCTTTGCATGACAATCTTCTGAGATAGTTGCAGACAGCTGCCATGCCATGTCAGGCAATTCCTGTACTTGTCTATTCCTTTAGAGAACTTGTATTGAGCACCTACTATGTGCCAGAAACCCGGGACCAGGGATATGAGGTGGATATGATGTGGAATCTGCTCTTATATTTCAGAAGGAAACCAGGTACCTAATCAAGTAATCTGAGTTGCCTGTGGTGAGTGAAGGCCTAAGTATGTCCTCTGGGGCTACAGAAATTCATATTTCCTAGTGTGTGGGTGGATGAGAGGGAGCAGAGAAGGCCTCCCAAGGTGGTGGCCTTTATTTTGGACCTTGAGGAGTGTGTATTTCCTATCTTTTCTCAAAGCTGGTTGGCAATTTCATCAGTAGGAGGTTTGCATGTTGTGGTGTCTGCCCAGCCATTGTGTTGGGGTCTCCATTAATATGCAGACACAATTGTTCAGTGTTTCCACTCACAGTCCAGCCCCATCTTGCCTCCCGTGGGCTACAAACTGGGGCAGGGTAGCCCTTGGGAGGGGCCCAGGCCTTGCAGCTATTGGATGTTAGTCCCCCCTATGCCCCCCGCTCAACCCCCCCGCCACCCCCCCGGTCATCTGTCCATAGGAAATGTCTGTGCAGGGGGGCGCTTGTCTCAGAGTCCCACCTGTATTCAGAGGAGAGGATTGCCAAAGGAAATCTTAAAGATCAAGCATTTTGTCTGAAACAGGACATATTTGGAAGATGGGGCCCCATTAAACTGTGAAAACTCCTTGCTTATGTGGAATTAGAGCAAAGGTTCATAATTATCACTCTCCAGACTCCCCAGGTACCTGTGAATTGGGAATGCTGGTCTTGAAGGTCGGTTAATGGAATGGCTGCCTGCTCTTGCCGTCACGCTCAGGCAGGTGGAGAAAAACAAAGAGAAAATGCCCCATGGGAAATGGATGGCAGCAAGTAAAACCCAAAAGGTAAAGGGGAAAATACAGTCACTTTCTCTCTCCCTCTCTCCTTGACAACAGGGCTCCTGTGACCCCAAGGAAAGAATATCAACGTCACCAAACCTTCCTTCTCCTGTGCACCTTCTCTGTGGCCATGAGGAGAAGAACGAAACACATGGGATGCTGGGTTCAGAGTTGTAGGTTCAAAACCACTCAGGGTGCATGTAGGCCCTCTGAGACTCGGCCATCTTTTTTGTGAAATGGTTTTGGTAATAACTCCAATTCAGAGTTATTAGGGTGCTGCTGGTCCTGGTTGGGCTGGAGCCACATTCACTGGGGTGACACAGAGCACGGGGCTGAGCCCTTCAGGGTTCAGGGAGGTAACTCCAATAAGAGCCTTGCCCTCAGAGTTTTTGGTTGTGCAGAGCAGACAGGGCCAAGCAAACCAAATACCAGTATCAGGGGCAAGTGCGCTGAGGGCAGAGTAAGTGCTGGAAATCAGCAGTTGGAGGAGAAAAAGAAAACAGGGATAATTCTTTAAGCCTATTTTAAGTGGATAAAACTTTAAAAAGTAAGTGGAAAAAAACATGTTACAATTTTTTTAATTCATTGAAGTGGGGGAAAAAAGGCGTAATGGGAGAGGAACTTTTCTTTTTAAACATTTACAAGGAGACTGCCTGAAAATAATGAGAAGGGGGATGTGTTACCTTGAGAAAGTTTAAAAAGACAAGGGTCTGGGCAGTGTTCCTCGGGTGTGGTTCCTCAGATGGCTCACTGCCCTGATCATGGCACCTTCTCAAAATCCAGATTCCTGGGCCCTGGCCCTGACATCCTTCAGTCTCCGGGGGTGGAGTCTTGGCCTGTGCTTTGTAATTCAATGCCCAAGGTGATTGTTATGAGTGTTGAAGTGTAGAAAAACCTTGATTTGGGTGAGAACCTTTTTATCAAATAGCTTAATCACATTCTGCAGGTCTGCTGTTTGCTTGCTATAAAGAGTAAGTGGTATATTTTCTAATCTCAAGGTTTATTTTTGCATGTTATATTTCAAGCAGCCTGTCCTCATGTGCTCCAGGATGCTTTTTGGTTTCAGAAACACACACACTGGAGCAGGAACGACCTCATGCCTGCTCTGTTGCAAGTAGGCTTCCCACCTTCTCCCTGCAGTCTATGGCCCCCACTACAGCCCACCCGCTGTGCTGCAGCCTGACCAATCTCTCTGAAGCATAAAGCCATCGAAGTCATCCCGCTCCCCCACTGCCCGTGGGATGAAGAGAGACCCTTTAGCTTGGCTCTAAGGCCCTTCCACACTTTATTGCCCTCCTTCCTGCTAATCTGCCACTCATATTCTCCTACACACACTTCAAACAGCAGCCAGCCCACCCTGCTTGCTATCTTCACCTGTGTTTGCTGTCTCCAAACCTTTAGCTCATACCAAACTTTCCTCAGGCTCAACTTCCTCATCTCAACCCAGAGGCATCTTAGGAGGCTTGAGGACATCTAAGTGCTGTCTCCATAAAGGCTCTTTCCATCTTCTGGTTGTCAATGCTTGTTCCAAAACCTACAGCAAGATTTCTGTGCTGTGCCCGTGGTTCTTAACATGTGCCGTCTGGTACTGTGTTTATTTGCATATATTTGCCTTTTAACCTTGAAGTTCCTGGAGAACAAGGGCTGTATCTCCCTCAACTAACACAATGAATGGCCTCCAGAAGACGCACATAACAGGGATATCCAGTGGAGGTTTCTGCCATGATGGGTTTATTCTATAGCTGTGTCATCCTATATGGGAGTTGCCAGCTTTGAGAGTGACAATTAGGCACTTAAAGTGCAGCTAGTGCATCTGAGGAACTGAATTTAAAAATTTTATTTGATTTCAACCAATCACAATTTAAATTTAAGTAGCAGACATGGCTCCCCTATTGGGGAGCACAGAGGAAGAATATGTTTAGTGAAGGAGGTTGCACTGTGCTCAGAAAACTTCCCTGCGGGAGGCAGGCAGGCTGCATTCCTCCTGGGCCTTCCAACTCAGGGTCAAGTGCCTGGTCAGGGGAATGGCTATGTGACTGTCCCTGAGTGAGGATTCAGCCGTGCAGGCAGCCTAAGGCCTTTAAATTCCTGATCAGTAGTTTAAATTAGGGAATTTAAGAGAGCTCAAAGGCACGAAACTTGTTCCCCCCCTTCTCTTCTCCTTGTGTATGTTATCTGGCCATTTCAGAGGTTCCATTACCCTGCGCTCCTGTTTACCCAAGTGCTGCCCTTCACCCAAGCTTCCTGGGACTTTGAGCTCCCCTTTCTTTTATCTTTAAGTGCTGTGTGTCCTTGCACATTTAGTCTGTTGCTGTACTTATTAAAAGACTCCTGGGAAAACTAAAGGGGGCTGCACTGTCTTGGACTGCCAGCAGGCGTGAAGGACTGTGCACGCCTCCTCTGGCTCTCCAGCTTTTATGCTCTAAGTTTGTGTTAAAGTCTCCTGGCTTTTTCCAGCGGTGTTCCCTTGTCGGTCACTGTTCAGGTTGGGGTCCATGGAAACTCCAACACCTCCCCGCTCTCTACCCGTCTTCAGAGTTCTCCTGGTCCTTCCCCTCTGCTTCTGCCTCCTGTCTCCTGCCCCCTGCCCCCTTATTCACTGTGCACTCTAGCCATGCCTGGCTGATTTCTTTTCCTCAACAGGCCTACCTTATTCTGGCGTCAAGGGTTTGCTCTTATGTGCTTTGCCCAGAGTGCTTTTCTCTATGATCTTACTTAAGCTGTTTTATTTTCTTTTTTGTTATTGTTGTTGTTCAGGTCTCAGCTTAAATGTCATCTCCTAATAGAGGTCTTCCCTGATGTGCCATCCAAAGTAGATCTCCCTTTTTCCACTTGAACCTTCTTACATTTTCTTTATAACACTTTAACTGCTTAAAATTATTTCATTATTTCTTCATCATCTTGCTTCTCCTAATAAAAGGTAAGCCTCCTGGGTAAGGGAGTGCTTCTTGGGTAAGGGCTTTGCTCAAAAACAAAGCATAATGAAATCAGTGGGGGGAAGCATGAGAAAGATCCAGGTATTTGCAGAATCCCAAAGCATTTCCTCATAAGATGCTAATTAATTATAATGGGGGAAAATAGTGTCTTTGTTACAGAAGGAAAAACCATCAGGTGCCACCTCACCAAACACTAACCTCACCAAGTGTACGGATTAACATTACCAGTAGCAAGACATTCCGATCTCAGGCACTCCCTTGATATAAAGCTCCGAGAAGGATATATCCCTTCTGTGGTCTCCTCCCAATAATCTAGGACTGCAGTCCAATCAGGCAAAAATGTTTACCCAAATTAAATAACATTCGAGCAAATGCCTGGATGATTCTTTCCTTTTTTTTTTTTTTTATTTCAGATTAATGTGAGGGTACAAACAATTAGGTTACAATGTTTGCACTGGTCCGGTAGAGTCCCTGTTGCAGCTGTGTCCTACCTGGCTGATTCTTTCCAAAGTGTCAAGGTCATGAAAGACACACAGAGAGTAAAGAACTCTCATAGATGGGAAGAAAGGAAGCAGACATGATAATCAAAGGCCATACAGGAAACTACACTGGCTCCTGAACCAGAGAAAGGAGTGGGAAAACTGGTGAAAATCTAATAAGACCTGTAGGCTAGTTCAGAGAATTGTATCAATGTTCATTTCCTCCTCTCAGTCAATACGCTGTGCTTAGATAAGATGTTGGCATGAGGGGAGTTAGGTGATGGGTTTGTAGGAATTCTCTGCACTATTTTTTGCAACTTTTAAGTCTAAAATTATTTCAAAATAAAACTTTTTTTTCTTTTAAAGATAAGCTTCTTGAGAGCAGGGGCTTATCTGTCTTGTTCTGGAACAGCACCTACCATATAGTAGGTATGACATGAAATAATTATTTGTGAGGGAGAAAGATAAAGAGTGAAGAAAGAAGGATGGAATAAGGGAAAAGAAGAACTGATAAAGGGAAAGAGGAAGAAAAAGTGAATGGGGAGAGAGGGAAGAAGTGATGGAGGAAGCACAGAAAGAAGGACTGTGCAGTTTTGGAAAGACTTGAGGTGTCCCTTGAAAAAAAAAGGAGATGTGGAGCATGGCAGGCCTCAGAGAAAACCCCTCCGAGCAGCTGTGCCACGGACACACAAAGGCAGTGGCAGCTCACTAAGGCAGAGACTGGGGTATTTACCTGTGTGTTGCCACAGTCTAGCACCTGTGACACATTCTAGATGGTGGAATTTGATGTAATTAAAGGAGTTAATAACTTGGATTAAATGCAATGGTGGAATCATAAACACAGGCATTCCTCTCCCAAGAGAATTCTCCAGCTTTTGGTGGGCAGGTTAATAACTTTGGCTGGTAAATGGAACTGTCATAGTCTAAGGGCTGGGTCCTAAGGGCTTGTATAAGTGAGTTTCTGTAGACTGTAAAAATTGGAGCAAGATTAGTTCAGTAAAATATGACCCATCCTGGGATGACCTAAAGGACTGAATTTGTTTTCAACTGCATGATATATAAGATTATATTTGTCCTTTGGTATCCACGGAGGATTGGTTTCAGGACAGCTCATGGACACTAAAATTCTAGGATGCTCATAAAATGGCATAAAACCCACACACATTTCCCCATATACATTAAATCATCTATGGATTGCTTATAATACCTAATGCAATACAGGGTGGCCATCCCATATAAATGCTATGTAAATAGTTGTTATACTGTGTTTTCATTTGTATTACTTTTCATTGTTACATTGTTATTTATTTGTTTTAAGAATAATTTCAGTTCTTGGCTGGTTGCCTTTACAGATGCAGAATCTATATATGTAAAGGGCTGACTAGATGCACTCTGCTGTCCTTCAAATCTAAAGACCCAAGAAAGGCTCAAAATATGGGAATATTTTCTGGCAGAAAGAGTAAAACTTCATTGATGAATATCATTTTAATTCTATATGTTCCCTGTGAATTATGTGACTGGTACCTAGTTATATAGTCCCTTAGTTTTTCACAATAAAAATATCTGATGAGGTTGGGTTCATGTATCTACTTCACAGAGGAGGAAACAGGCTCAGAGAGAGAAAATCACTAGTCCTAATTTACACAGGAGTGAAGAAGTGAAGCCAGAAACTCAAACCCAGCTCTCTCTAATCTCAAGCTCTTGAAAAGGGTCCTGGACACCATCTAATCTAACGGTACAGGTCTTTGCCCTGCGTTTGTGTTGTGAGAGACACTTGCAGGTGAGAGACTGAACATGCTGAGGGAGGGTCCTGGACCTGGTCTCCTTCATCAGTGACCAGCAGGGAGCTGGTGGGAAGTGTGTGGAGAGCCCAGAGGTGTACTTAGCAGACTGGGATCCCGTCTTCAATTATTTCAGCTGTGGGATCATTCAAGGTGCTTCGCTTGGAAGAAACTGTCAAAGATATGGAAGAAACTCCCTTTCCTGTCCTGAAAGGGAGGCAGGGTGGGGTCCTAAGACTGGTCTCCTGTTGGGAGGCTCTTCTTGTCCTGTGTGCCAGGGATGGATGTGCACGTGGTTTAACTAGCTCAAATGCAGGCCCTGGAATTACATCAGTCTCCTAATCCTTTCTTTTTCTTTCTGTTCTCTCACTGCTTCTATTTCACTCTCTTTTTCTCTCTTTCTCACCCTCAGTTTTCAAATAATTGTTTTGTTAGCTCTACAGTCAAGATGATCTAATTGGCTATAGAAGGGAACAAACATAATATCCCTGGAGGGAACCTTAGCCCATATGCAAGATAGAAAAGGTCAAAACTACTTGACAGACTAAGAGAAGTAGGAGAAATGGGAATTTACAGCCTCTACTCATAACTGTAGAAACTGAAGTTCTGAGCTGTGCTCTTGGCCGGGCAATTACGTTGCAGAGGCGGCCTTTGGGTGGCTTTTGGGAAAGAGAGCTGACTCAACTCAGCTCTTCTGTCTTCAGTTTTCCCAAAGGTCCTGCATTCCTAGCATCTTGCTGGTGTGAGGATCCCAGTAATAAGTCTGAGGTCCAAGTTCTCTAGATCAAAACTGAGAGCCTCTTTTGCTTATTGGCAGCCTGATGTTGAATAAGTTACTCATCATTTCTGACATCAGCTTCCTCACCTACAAAACGGGAAAACCACTTTACAAGCACTAGGATGTAAACAACAACAATGCCCAGAAAATACCAAATGTTGGTGGAGGCTGTGGGGAAATTAGAACCCTTGTGCCTTGCTGGTGGTAACATAAAATGATGCAGCAACTGTGGAAAAACAGGTTGGCAATTCCTCAAAGAGTTAAACATGGAATTACCAAGTGGTCCAGCAATTATAGTCCTTCACTTACACTTAGGAGAATTGAAAGCAGGGGCTCAGACAAATATTCATATGCTTGTGTTCATAGCTGCCAAAAGGTCCAAATGGCCCAAGTGTCCATTGACAGATGAATGATTAAACCAGATATATGAGGTAATATTATTCAGCCTTAAAAAGGAAGGAAATTCTGACATATGCTTCCACATGGGTGAACCTTGAAGACATTATGTAAATAATGCTAAGTAAAATAAGCTAGTCACAAAAAGAATAATACTATGTGATTCCAGTGCTGTAAGGGACCTAGAATAGTAAATTCATATAGTCAGATAGTAGAATGGTAGTTGCCAGGGGCTGGAGGGAGGGGGAATGAGAGTGTGTTGCTCAACTGGTACGGCTTTAATTTTGCAAGATGAAAAAATTTGGAGATGGATGGCTGTGATGGTTGTACAACATTGTGAAGGGACTTAATGCCCCTGAACTGTACACTTAAAATGGTTAAAATGGTAGACTTTATGATATGCATATTTTTATACAATAAAAAAATGATGGGACTATTACTTGTGGGGTTATTTTGAGGACAAAATTTGCTGTCATATGCAAAAAATCCAGAAGAATTCCCACCACATACCGGTTTTCTTCTCAACACAGAACATGCAATTCACTCTGAGTTTGTCCTTGCCTTCTAGGCAGGATTGTTTAACTGAAAAGCAGCCAGTTGCATGAAGACAGGGCAGGATAATATTTCTACACTATGATGACCACACTTGAAGAAGGAAGAAATTGATATCAGGTCAGTCTGGGACCCTGCTTTCTTCACATTTGCTTAAAACAATCAGCTTCTCAAAGCAAACTGAGGGATTGCAAACTAAAATGGCCTCTTTGGAAAAAAGAATGGAGAATCCTCAAAGAACTCAAAATAGACCTTCCATTTGATCCCACAATCCCATTAACAGGCATCTATCCAGAAGGAAAAATATCGTTTTGTCATAAGGACATGTGCACTAGATTGTTTATCACAGCTCAATTTACACTTGCCAACAAGTGGAAACAACCCAAGTTCCCATCAACCCATGAATGGATTAATAAACTGTGATATATGTATACTGTGGAATACTATTCAGCCATTAAAAGAGATGGAGACTTTATATCTTTTCTATTAACCTGTATTGAGGTGGAATGCATTCTTCTTAAAGTATCACTTAGAGATCTAAAAATAGACCTGCCATTCAATCCTATAATTCCTCTACTAGGTATATACCCAGAAGACCAAAAATCACATCATAACAAAGATATTTGTACCAGAATGTTTATTGCAGCCCTATTCATAATTGCTAAGTCATGGAAAAAGCCCAAGTGCCCATTGATCCACGAATGGATTAATAAATTGTGGTATATGTACACCATGGAATATTATGCAGCCTTAAATAAAGATGGAGACTTTACCTCTTTCATGTTTACATGGATGGAGCTGGAACATATTCTTCTCAGTAAAGTATCTCAAGAATGGAAGAAAAAGTATCCAATGTACTCAGCCCTACTATGAAGCTAATTTATGGCTTTCATATGAAAGCTATAAGTCAGTTATAACCTAAGAATATGGGGAAGGGAGAGAGGAAGGGGAGGGAGGGGGGAGGATGGATGGAGGGAGGGTGATTGGTGGGATTACACCTGTGGTGCATCTTACAAGGGTACATGTGAAACTCAGTAAATGTAGAATATAAATGTCTTAACACAATAACTAAGAAAATGCCAGGAAGGCTATGTTAACCAGTGTGATGAAAATATGTCAAATGGCATATAAAACCAGTGTATGGTGCTCCATGATTGCATTAATGTACACAGCTATGATTTAATAATAAAAAAAAGATAAAAAAAAAGAATGGAGAAGCAAGAATCCAATGTACTCAATTCTAATATTAAGGCAGTAGATGAGCTAATACAAGGGGGTGGGTAGGGGAATGAGGGAGCAGGGAGGGGGAGGGGGATGGGGGTCATGGTGTATGGGACACAATTATAAGAGGGACTCTAACAAATGCAATCAGTGTAATCTAATTCTTTGTACCCTCAATGAATCCCAAACTATAAAAAAACCAGAGACTTTATATTTTTTGTATTAACCTTGATGGAATTGGAAAACATTCTCTTTAATTAAGAAAGTATCACAATGTATTCAATATTAATATGAAGCCAGTAGACAAACGAATAAATGCCCACACAAGAGAAAAACTCTATTTAATTCAAGTTGAGTGGAGGGGAGAGGGGAGGAGGGACTGGTGTGCTCCCACCTAATGGCACTATGTAAGGGTGTATGTCACACCTCCTGGGTGCAGGACACAACTACAATAGGGACCTCACCTAACAAACACAAACACTGTAACCTAATCATCTGTATCCTCACATTAGTCTGAAATAAAAAATAAAAAGCAAACAGAGTGGAAAGGGAACATGGTAAGTAAATTTCCCTTGAGTTTAAAACAGGAGGAGAAATTACTGAAGCGTGAAGGAAGTGTCCTTCCTCACCTACACAGTCCACTCAGCCAACAAGCAACTAGCTTGAGTCAAGTGTTAGAGCTGGAATCTCACGTCCCTGGCTGAATGGTGTATCTAGGTGGGGAACATCACCCGCCGTCCACCTATGCTCAGGTGACCTTCAGAAACAGGAAGAAGAGGTAAACTAGAGGGGTGTCCTTGGGGTGGGCAGGGTGAGGGTCTGTGGCTGCTGGGAAACGGCCTTTCAGGAAATAATGCCAGAGAATGTCTCTGAAAGGTTGTCTTTTGGACAGCCTGTCTAACAGAGGAAAATAAACTATCTAACAGAGAGTGAGAAAATAAACCCATAGTACACAATTGTCCCTTTGAAGAGAAAATTCACAATACAGCTATCCTTTGTTTAATTAAAACACGGATGGCTTAACTCTTTATCTCAAAGAGTTTTTCTTTTTTTTCCCAAGAGTTGTTTTCTCAGCCTTGAAGAGCCCTGAGTGGATGGTAGGAGTGCAAGCTCCCCTGCTGGACAGATGGCAAGGAGTCTGATAAAATCAGCCTCACAGAGAAAAGAAAATTAAAAAAAAAAAAAAGAATACCTGCAATAGTCTTTCAGTCATTTCTATTATCAGTCTGCTAAAGCAGAGAAAAAAAGAAAAAAGAGCCATTTTTACTCTTTAAAAACTCCGAGCCTCTTTTCCTAGGGGCCTGGCATTTTCACTCCTTCCTTAGGGTGCTCTGGCCACTCCCTCCTTCTTTCTCCCTTTTTCTTTATCTTTCTCTCCCCTTTTTTCTTTCTTGGGAAAATATACTTTGTACCCCTTTCAATCCTAAACTTTGAGAACTCTTTCTTCACACACTGTGAACATCCAGTGAATTTCCACCCTTTTGTTTTTTTTTAAGTTTTTTTTTTTTTTTTATTAAATCATAGTTGTGTACATCAATATGATCATGGGGCACCATACACTTGTTTCATAGAATATTTGACACATTTTCATCTCATTAGTTGACATAGCCCTCCTGGCATTTTCTTAGTTACTTTGCTAAGACATTTATATTCCATAAAGAGAACTATGAAACTCTAAGAAAAGAGATAGCCGAGAATGTTAATAAATGGAAAAACATACCATGCTCATGGCTGGGAATAATTAACATTGTTAAAATGTCCATACTACCCAAAGCAATATATACCTTCAATGCAATCCCTATTAAAGTTCCACTGTCATACTTTAAAGATCTTGAAAAAACAATACTCTGTTTTATATGTTATCAGAAAAAACCTCGAATAGCCAAGACATTACTCAAAAATAAAAACAAAGCAGGAGCAATTATGCTACCAGACCTCAGACTATACTACAAATCGATAGTGATCAAAAGAGCATGGTATTGGCACAAAAACAGAGAAGTAGATGTCTGGAACAGAATACAGCACCCTTTTGGTTTCTCTATGGTTTCTTCCGAATTCAACTGTCAGTGCCGGTGTGGCCTCTGCAAGGCCGGGTTTCCGTCTCAGGGAGAACTCTTCCTGCAGGGGCCCCGGCCAGGCCCTGCGTCCTACTGCTCAGCTGCCTAGGTCTGCTTGTGACTCAGTGTTTTCCTAACTGCTTTCCTCCTTCTCAGATGGTGCCTTCAAACATGATGAATTGAGCTTCTTGGGCTCAAATCACATCTTCAAACCGGTCACATCCGAGCATAAAGAAAAATAGAAGTAAAACAACAGTGATTTGTCAAGAACCCACTGTACTGTGTGTCAGAGACCATCCTGGATGTGTGATATATATTATTTCTTTCACTCCCCACAATAATGCTTTGACTTTGGTATAATTATTCCCATATCATGAATGAGGAAAACAAAGTTAGAGATGTTAGCTACCTTGTCCAAGGTTATAAAAAGAAAATCCTTCACACACTCTTCCCCTGCCCATCCTTACCTTCAGCATCTTGAAGGTACTATCAACCTTTTAGCAAGTTTAGGAGGGTCTCAGGTGTTACCCTCACCAATAGCCTTTGTGAAAGACTAGAGGTATGCTTAGCTAAAAAGAAAAAGGACAACAAATGGAGATTTGTGATGTACTTTATAAACCCATAATCATGTTTATCATGTGGCTTACATAGTGTTTTTACAATGTGTACACACACACACACACACACACACACTTAGTGTTTGTGAGTATATGTTTATTTATATTTGACAATCATTTTAGGTTCAGTTAGGTAACTTGGGACACACAGCCTAGAACAGTCATCTCTCACTTGGTCAATTTGTTTCAAAGTAAACCAGGAAAACATCTGCTCACTCATTCCTAGTTACTTAGTTTTACATGTTGTGTTGTTACATTACATAGAACTTTTTAAGCATTCTGTTAAGAGTCTGTAGTAATTTATCATCTATACCTTCCAACACCCTGGGCTACAGAGAGGCCGCTAATCATTACATCTTAAATTTCCTGTCATTCTTCTGAGGAACGTTATACCTTTACAGATACCACACCAACCCTGAAAATGCCTTCAAAACAGTCCTGGGGCTAAAAATTTCTTATTGACCTACAGAATGCATTGGAAATTTCCTATTGTTCCCTGTGGATTGAATTAGAAGATGTCAGTGGTATTTACCGCAAGCAGACCTGGGCAAAAAGTGGCTTCATTTCACAGGTGATGACTGAACAACTGAACCATAGCAGAAGCCTCCATTAAAATTGAGGTCTCCTGGTGCTGAAGAAAATTGTCAATAATAATAAAAGTTGCCACCATTATTGAGTGTTTAACGGTGTGAGGGGTTGTGCTAAATAGAAGGTACAGTGGCTGGTTAGCAGTGCCTCCCCTTTCTCATGCTCCCAGATACCTACTGCAGGTACATGACTACCCAAGAACACTTCATTCACTGGGTTGTCTCTTGTCATGCAGGGCCATTTTTTTTTTTTTTAATGGGTATAGGAATCACTTGGGAACTGTTTCAAAATAAAAGTTCCTGGGACTCAACTAGAGGTTCACTGTTAGTAGGTCTGCACTTGTATTTCAAATGATCAGTCCTTCTGATGCCGTCTAACATAGGCATCATGGGGTTATACTTCAGTAGTCACTGACTTACTAAATTCAGATTTACCCTTCATTCACTCCTTAAACATTTCACATTTTATGGGGGCAAGACATGACTGCAAGAGGGACTTTACCTAACAATTGCAATCAGTGTAACCTGGCTTATTGTACCCTCAATGAATCCCCAACAATACAAAAAAGAAAAAGAGGTTAACATAATGAAGAATCTCATTTCTATGATGCTTTCACGGTTTGAAAATCACCCTCATCAGCACCCACATTTGAAGTACATAGTGGCCATCTAAACTCCGACAGACAGGTGTGGGGGCAGATGTAGCAGAGAGCAAGGGACACCCCTCTTCTGCTCTTTCTCTCCTGCCAGTAGGACCCTGATTTGTTGAGAGGTTGGGCTGGAGATTCCTCAAAACTTGAGAGCATGAGTCCCTATCCCATCCTCAGGGGAAGATTTATAATTGGTCCAAATTAATTACTTTTGGTAATTGATTGGCTATGGATGAGCGTGTTCTAGCTAATGAGACATAAAAAGAACTGTGCTGGGGAGGATTTCCCTGCCTGAATTAAAAAACAAATTCTGGAAGTAGAGACCTCTGCTTCTTCTTTCTCACTAGAACTTACAAATGAATAATGATCTTGCGACTTGAAAACAACAAGCATAAGAATGAAAGATAACATGCTAAATAAATATGGTGGGACTGAGAGATAAAGAGGTGAGGTCCCCAACAATATTATTGAACTTTAGAAAAAAAATATCAGCAACTGCACAATGCTGAACTTGTTTTTTTTTTTTTTTAGAGACATAGTCTCACTTTATTGCCCTCGGTAGAGTGCTGTGGCATCACAGCTCACAACAATCTCCAACTCCTGGGCTTAGGTGATTCTCCTGCCTCAGCCTCCCGAGTAGCTGGGTCTACAGGTGCCCGCCACAACGCCTGGCTATTTTTTTGTTGCAGTTTGGCCAGGGCTGGGTTTGAACCCTCCACCCTCAGTATATGGGGCTGGCACCCTACCTACTGAGCCACAGGCGCCGCCTAATGCTGAACTTGTTTTTAAGTAAGAAAAATTAATCTCTTTTTGTTTGGGTCACTATAAATTGGACTTTTTCTGTTACCTTCAGCTAAAAGGTATTCCTAACTGATACAGAGGTGTTATAATTATTAAAATCCTTGTTCTGTGGCAAAAAGCCTCAGAGAAGTTAATTGCTCAAAATCTCTCAGCAAGTAAACAGTGAGTTCTTGACTTAAACTCAGATTGACTGAGAGACTCCAAATCCTGAGCCATTCACCCGGCAGCCTCACTCTACGGGGAAGACGTTTTAGTGACTGCCTTGCCAGAGGAGTGAAAGGACTTAGCAAGGGGGGTGGGGTAGGGTCTGGACTTTTTATCTCACTTTAACCCTAAGAATTCTTCCTCATCTATTTTCTAAATTGGGATTTCATGTAAGATATAATTTAAAGAAAGAGTTTTGATGCCTGAAAAAATAGTTTGAAATTAAATAGCCTTATGCTATGTTGTTTTCTTCTTATACGGAGGGCATCATAAATGCAAAGAGCACGATTCTAGATTATTCTCAGCGTGTTTGTTGTCCAGTTGACGAGACCAGGCACACACACATACAGCATGCCTCATTGTAGTGCACCTTGCTTTACTGCACTTCACAGCCATTGGGCTTTTTACAAATTGAAGATAATGTGGCTGCCCCAAATACAGCAAGTCTTTGGGGACTGTTTTTCCAACAGTATGTGCTTAGTTCTTGTCTCTGCGTCACATTATGGTAATTTTCATAATATTTCAAACTTTTTCATTATTATTATATCTGTCATCTGTGATCAGGGATCTTTGATGTCACTATTTTAATTATTTTGGGGGCACCATGACGTGCATCCATACAAGACAGTGAACTTAATCATAAATGTTGTGTGTGTTCTCATGATTCCATTGACTGGCTGTTCCCCCATCTCTCTCTGTCTCTCCACATCACTCTCCACACCTGGGGCCTCCCTGTTCCCTGAGACACAACAATACTGAAATTAGGCCAATTAATACATAACTTAACAAAGGCCTTGAAGCATTCAATGAAAGAAAGAGTAACACATTTCTCCCTTTAAATCAAAAGCTAAAAATGACTTAGATTAATGAGGAAGGCATATTAAAAGCCAAGATAGGCCAAAAGTTAGGTATTTTGTGCCAGATAGTTAGCCAAGTTGTAAATGCAAGTGAAAAGTTCTTGAAGGGAAATTAAAAGGGCTACCTCAGTGAACATGCAAATGATGAGAAAGTGAAACAGCCTTATTTCTGATATGGAGAAAGTTGTAGTGGTCTAGAAGATCAAACTAGTCACAGTATTCTCTAAAAGCAAAACCTAATCCCAAGCCCTAACTCTCTTCAATTCTAGGAAAGCTGAGAGACATGTTAAAGCCACAGAAAAAGGTTGGAAGCCTAGCAGAGGTTTTTTCATGAGATTTAAGAAAAGAAGCCATCTCTATAACATAAAAGTGCAAGGAAAAACATCAAGTGCTAATGTAGAAGCTACAGAAAATTATCCAGAAGATCAAGTTAAGATAGATGATGAAGGTGGTTACATTAAACAACAGATTTTCAACATAGATGAAACAGCTTTCTGTTGGAAGAAGATGCCATCTAGGATTTTCATAGCTAGAGAGGAGAAGTTAAAAATGCCTTGCCTCAAAGCTCCAAAGGCCAAGCTGACTACTGTTAGGGGCTAATGCAGCTGATTAAGCTGCACACACTGCTCATTTACTTTTCTGAACATCCCAAGGCCTTTCAGAATTATGCTAAGCCTATTTGGCCTGTGCTCTATGAATGCAACAACAAAGCCTCGATGACAGTACATCTATCTACAGCATGGTTTATTGAATATTTTTCAGCCCATTGTTGAGACCTACCACTCAGGAAAAAAAGAAAAAAAAAGATGCTTTCAAAATATCACTGCTTCCTGACAACATGCCTGGTCACCCAAGAGCTCTGTTTGAAGAGGTACCAGAGATGATTGCTGTTTTCATGCCTGATAGCACAACATCCATTCTACGGCCCATGGATCAAGAAGCAATTTCAACTTCCAAGTTTTATTATTTAAAAAATAAATTTTGTTAGGCTATAGCTGCCATAAATAGTGATTCCTCTGATGGATCCGGGTGGAGAACATTGAAAATATACTGAAAAATATTCACTATTCTCGATCCCATTAAGAACATTTACAATTCATGAGAGGAGACTGAAAGATTAACATCAACAAGAGTTTGGAAGGAGTGAATCCTGTCCCTCCTGGGTGACTTTGAGAGGTTATGACTTAAGTGGAGGAAGTAACTGCAGATGTGGTAGAAATGGCAAGAGAACTAGTATTACAAGTAAAGCCTGAAAATGTGTCTGAATTGCTTTAACCTCACGATCAAACTGGAACAGATGAGGACTTGTTTCCTGTGGATGGGTGAAAAAAGTGGTTTCTTAAGATGAAGATACTGTGAACATTGCATCTTCACTGTTGAAATAATAAAGGACTTTAATATCACATAAACTTAGTTGATAAAGCAGCAGCAAGGTTTGAGAGGATAGACTCTATGGGTAAAATGCGATCAAACAGATCACATGCTATAAAGAAATCTTTCATGAAAGGAAGTTACTTGATGGGGCAAATTTTATTATTGTCTTATTTTAAGGAATTGCCACTGCCACCACCCCAGCCTTCAGCAACCACCACACCAATCAATCAGCTGCCATCAACATCATACGAGAACCTCCCATCTGAAGGCTCAGATGATCATTAGCATTTTTTAGCAATAAAGTATTTTAAAATTAAGGTATGTACATTGTTTTTTAAAGTCATACGCTGTTATACACTTAAACTACAGTATGATGTGAACATAACTTTTATATGCACTAAGAAACATAAAATTTGTGTGAATATTGTGATATCTGCTTTATTGTGGTGGTCTGGAATCAAACCTGCAATATCTCTGCAGTATGCCTGTACCAAATTGAGAAGCAATTCAAGAGTTAAACTAATGCCTTTTTAAAGCAATGGCTACTTTTTGCTACAATATGTCCTTGGAAACAATATCATAAAGCAAATCATTTTAAAAATATTCCTATTTTACCCAAAGGAATTATGTCATAAAAAAGGGTTGTGCTTCTAACCAAAACTTAGAATCCAATTAATTATAAATATAGCTGATAACAAGGCACCAGAGCAAAATGTAATATCATTTGAAATAATAAAATGATGATCCAACTCCTATAAAATGGGAATAAATATATTGAACATATTATAGCACATTTGGGCTTATGGCACAATCAAATAGTCATATAACATATAAACATAAAAATCTGTACCATAAATCGGACCTAAAACTAACATGATTACAATAAGAAGCCAAAAACATGTAGTGAGTCATTTTATTTGCTTATTTTATACTTTGGATGGATTTTTACAGTATGATTAGATGCCTCCTTGTCTAACACACGTCAAATACCCAAGGAAATTAGTACTTAGGCACTCTCATGGTTTAGATTGACTGGTGCAGCAAACAGAAACATTTCAAATATTTCATCCACTTGAAATACCGTAGAAAATGATGACTGCTGTTCAGAGATCCACAATAGGATGTATGTCATTTTTCATACTGAAAAAATGTTTTAATATGAAAGCCTGCTGTTGCTTTCATTTATTCAAAGCTTTTCAAAGACTTGTACTTTGGCTTATGAAGATTAACTACTACTAAAATTGTTCTTATGTTATCAACAACTAAGAAACTGGAAATCTATATAAAACGATGGGTTTCTGCCATTGAACAACAGACAGCACAAGACTGTGATCCTTGAGGGAAGGGAAACAAATGAGATAATCCTTGTAATTTTTCCAGATTATTGCTTTGAAGCAGTTTCCAGGCTGCAAAACAGAGAGTAAAGCCAAATAGAGCACGTTGACTGTGCCAAGTCGAGGGGAGAAAGAAAGGGAGATGAGAGAGGAGAGGGAGAGGAAGAAATGGAGGGAGAGAGGCAGAGTGGGGAGAAGAGGGAGAAAAAAAGAGTGGGAGGGGCAGAGAGATAGAGGGAGAAGAGGGAGGTTATACAGAGGAGTTCCTTTGAGTCTTTGGCTGAGACTAATTCATGCATCCATGAGGGAAAACTAACCCAGGACAAGGAAAAATAGCACCATAAAGAATAGGCCAAGGCTATGAATGTTTCCCAACAAGCCAGTGTTGATAGCTGTAGTAATTCATGGGCCATTCAGTAGAATCCTCAGCAGAGTCACACTTTAATAATAGTAGGGTTAACTTAGTACCAGAATAAAGACTACTTTGATCCTGACATAGTAAAATGGAAAGCAGTATTTGTAAAGATCAAAGTGATCTAAAAGATACTTAACTGCATCCCAGCACAAAAGTCAACACTCTTTAAGGGAATATAGCAAAATCCAACCTACCAATGTAAAATCACAATGTCTTATATTCAACCAAAAGGTACCAGACATTCAAAGAAAAAGAGAATATGACCTATAATCAAGAGAAAAATAAGTCACTGGAAATAGAGCCATAAGTAACAGAGATAACAGAATTAGTAGACAATAATCTTAAAACAACTTTTATAAACCTTATAAATATGCTTAATGATGTAAAGCATGAGTCAACAAACCTTTTCTGTAGAGAGCTGGAGTAGAAACATGTAAATATTTCAGGCTTTGAAGGTCATTATTTACTCAACTCTTCTGTTGTAGCATGAGAGCAGTCATGATAATATATTGGCAGTGGACATTATTGTGTTCAAATAAAACTTTGTAGTAGCCTCCATAGTTTGTTGACCTCAATGTAAAGAAAGACATAAACATCAAGAGAGAAATGAAAGATTGAAAAAGACCCAAATGGAAATTCCTAAGATGAAAAATATACTGGATGGGACTAAAAGAAGATTAGACAATGAAGAGCAGTGGTTTATAACAAGGGACAATTTTTTAGTAGAAGAAATTTGGTAATGTCTGGACATGATTTTTATGGTTACGAATATGAGAAGGGTGCTATTGGCATCAGTGGGTAGAAAAGAAGGATGCTGCTATGCATCCTATAATTCACAGGACAGATCCCCCAACACAGCATTATCTAGCCCCAAATGTTAATAATGAGAAGGTTAATAAATATTCCTGTAGAGGAAAAGATCAGTAGACTTAAAGACAAAGCACTAGAAACTATCCAAAAATGAAGCTTAGAGAAAAAAAATCTAAAAACTAATTAATGGAACTTCTGTAACAATATCAGTCTAATCTAACATATGTATATAACTGGAGTCCCAGAATTGAGGATATTTGAAGAAACAGTAGCAGAAAGATTTTCAAATTTGTTGATCCAACACACTTAAAAAACTTCAACTTGAAGAAACATAAAGAAAATTACATTAAGAACCATCATAATCCAAATGCTTAAAACTAATGCTTTAAAAAAACCTTTAAAGTATCCAGAGAAAAATGATAAAATTATATAGAGGGGCACAAACACAAGAATGGCAGAAGACTCATTGTCAGAAATCATACAGGCCAGAGAACAATACAGCAATATCTTTAAAGTGCTGAAAGAAAAAAAAAAAGTCAACTTAGAATTCTATATTCAACAAAAGCATCTTTTTAAATGAAGAAAAATAAAGCTTTTTTGGGGGGGGTTTTGTTCAATTTATGGATCCCTTTGGGGAGAATTGACATCTTTTTTTTTTGTTAATATTATTTTTTTCATTTTTTTTAAATTAAATCATAGCTGTATACATTAATGCGATCATGGGGCACCATACACTGGTTTTATAAAAAGTTTGACACATTTTCATCACACTGGTTAACATAGCCTTCCTGGCATTTTCTTAGTTATTGTGTTCAGACATTTATATTCTATATTTACTAAGTTTCACATGTACCCTTGTAAGATGCACCGCAGGTGTAATCCCACCAGTCACTCTCCCTCTGCCCATCCTCCCCACTCCCTCTCCTCCCTTTCCCCTTCCTCATATTCTTAAGTTATAACTGGGTTATAGCTTTCATATGAAAACCATAAATTAGTTTTTTTTTCCCTATAAGAAGTTTTATTTCACCTCTTTTTTGCCTCTTGGATTGCACATAAACGCTGTAGCTGAGAATGGTATTAATATTTGATGACTATCATTTTTTTTTATTGTTGGGGATTCATTGAGGGTACAATAAGCCAGGTTACACTGATTGCAATTGTTAGGTAAAGTCCCTCTTGCAATCATGTCTTGCCCCCATAAAGTGTGACACACACCAAGGCCCCACCCACCTCCCTCCTTCACTCTTTCTGTTCCCCCCCATAACCATAATTGTCATTAATTGTCCTCATATCAAAATTGAATACATAGGATTCATGCTTCTCCATTCTTGTGATGCTTTACTAAGAATAATGTCTTCCACGTCCATCCAGGTTAATATGAAGGATGTAAAGTCTCCATTTTTTTTAATGGCTGCATAGTATTCCATGGTATACATATACCACAGCTTGTTAATCCATTCCTGGGTTGGTGGGCATTTAGGCTGTTTCCACATTTTGGCGATTGTAAATTGAGCTGCAGTAAACAGTCTAGTACAAGTGTCCTTATGATAAAAGGATTTCTTTCCTTCTGGGTAGATGCCCAGTAATGGGATTGCAGGATCAAATGGGAGGTCTAGCTTGAGTGCTTTGAGGTTTCTCCATACTTCCTTTCAGAAAGGTTGTACTAGTTTGCAGTCCCACCAGCAGTGTAAAAGTGTTCCCTTCTCTCCACATCCACGCCAGCATCTGCAGTTTTGAGATTTTGTGATGTGGGCCATTCTCACTGGGGTTAGATGATATCTCAGGGTTGTTTTGATTTGCATTTCTCTAATATATAGAGATGATGAACATTTTTTCATGTGTTTGTTAGCCATTCGTCTGTCGTCTTTAGAGAAAGTTCTATTCATGTCTCTTGCCCATTGATATATGGGATTGTTGGCTTTTTTCATGTGGATTAATTTGAGTTCTCTATAGATCCTAGTTATCAAGCTTTTGTCTGATTGAAAATATGCAAATATCCTTTACCATTGTGTAGGTTGTCTCTTTGCTTTGGTTATTGTCTCCTTAGCTGTACAGAAGCTTTTCAGTTTAATGAAGTCCCATTTGTTTATTTTTGTTGTTGTTGCAATTGCCATGGCAGTCTTCTTCATGAAGTCTTCCCCCAGGCCAATATCTTCCAGTGTTTTTCCTATGCTTTCTTGGAGGATTTTTATTGTTTCATGCCTGAAATTTAAGTCCTTTATCCATCTTGAATCAATTTTTGTGAGTGGGGAAAGGTGTGGGTCCAGTTTCAGTCTTTTACATGTAGACATCCAGTTCTCCCAACACCATTTATTGAATAGGGAGTCTTTCCCCCAAGGTAAGTTCTTGTTTGGTTTATCGAAGATTAGGTGGTTGTAAGATGTTAGTTTCATTTCTTGGTGTTCAATTCGATTCCAAGTGTCTATGTTTCTGTTTTTGTGCCACTACCATGCTGTCTTGACCACTATGGCTTTGTAGTACAGACTAAAATCTGGTATGCTGATGCCCCCAGCTTTATTTTTGTTACTAAGAACTGCCTTAGCTATACGGGGTTTTTTCCGGTTCCATACAAAACGCAGAATCATTTTTTCCAAATCTTGAAAGTACGATGTATGTACTTTGATAGGAATGGCGTTGAATAGGTAGATTGCTTTGGGAAGTATAGACATTTTAACAATGTTGATTCTTCCCATCCATGTGCTTCCATTTGTTAATATCCTCTGCTATTTCCTTTCTGAGGAGTTCGTAGTTTTCTTTATAGAGGTCCTTCACCTCCTTCGTTAGGTATATTCCTAGGTATTTCATTTTCTTTGAAACTATGGTGAAGGGAGTTGTGTCCTTCATTAGCTTCTCATCTTGACTGTTATTGGTGTATACAAAGGCTACTGACTTGTGGACATTGATTTTATATCCTGAAACATTACTGTATTTTTTGATGACTTCTAGGAGTCTTGTGGTTGAGTCTTTGGGGTTCTCTAAGTATAAGATCATGTCATCAGCAAAGAGGGAGAGTTTGACCTCCTCTGCTCCCATTTGGATTCCCTTTATTTCCTTGTCTTGCCTAATTGTATTGGCTAGAACTTCGAGCACTATGTTGAATAGTAAAGGTGACAGAGGACAACCTTGTCTGGTTCCGGTTCTAAGAGGAAAAGCTTTGAGTTTTACTCCATTCAGTAAAATATTGGCTGTGGGTTTGTCATAGATAGCTTCAATCAGTTTTAGAAATGTGCCACCTATGCCTATACTCTTCAGTGTTCTAATTAGAAAAGGATGCTGGATTTTATCAAATGCTTTTTCTGCATCTATTGAAAGGATCATGTGATCTTTATTTTTGCCTCTGTTAATATGGTGGATAACGTTTATGGACTTGCGTATGTTAAACCAGCCTTGCATCCCTGGGATGAAGCCTACTTGATCATGATGAATGACTTTTTTGATGATAATCTGTAATCTATTTGGCTAGGATTTTGTTGAGAATTTTTCCATCTATATTCATGAGTGAGATTGGTCTGAAATTCTCCTTTTTGTTTGGGTCTTTTCCTGGTTTTGGTATCAGGGTGATGTTTGCTTCATAGAATGTGTTGGGGAAGATTCCTTCTTCCTCAATTTTTTGGAATGATTTCTGCAGTACAGGAATAAGCTCTTCCTGGAAGGTTTGATAGAATTCTGGAGTGAAGCCATCTGGACCAGGGCATTTTTTAGTTGGAAGCTTTTTTATTGTTTCTTTGATCTCAGTACTTGAAATTGGTCTGTTCAGGAGGTCTATTTCTTCCTGGCTAAGTCTCGGGAGAGGGTGTGATTCCAAATATTGATCCATTTCCTTCACATTGTCAAATTTCTGGGCATAGAGTTTCTGGTAGTATTCAGAGACGATCTCTTGTATCTCTGTGGGATCAGTTGTTATTTCCCCTTTATTGTTTCTGATTGAGGTTACTAGAGATTTTACTTTTCTATTTCTAGTTAGTCTGGCCAATGGTTTATCTATTTTATTTATTTTTTCAAAAAACCAACTCCTTGTTTCATTAATTTTCTGAATGATTCTTTTGTTTTCAATTTCATTGATCTCTGATTTGATTTTGGATATTTCTTTTCTTCTACTGAGTTTAGGCTTAGATTGTTCTTCTTTTTCCAATTCCAGAAGATCTCTTGTGAGATTGTTGATGTACTCTCTTTCTGTTTTTCAAATGTAGGCATCTAAAGCGATGAATTTTCCTCTCAAAACTGCTTTTGCAGTATCCCACTGGTTTTGGTAGCTTGTGTCTTCATTGTTGTTATGCTCAAGGAAGTTAATGATTTCCTGTTTTATTTCTTCCTGCACCCATCTGTTATTCAACAGAAGATTGTTTAATTTCCATGCCTTTGGGTGGGGTTGAGCATTTTTGTTAGAGTTGAGTTCCACCTTTAGTGCCTTATGGTCTGAGAAGATACAAGGTAAAATTTCAATTCTTTTGATTCTGTTGATATTTGTTTTGTGTCCCAGGATATGATCAATTTTGGAGAATGTTCCATGGGGTGATGAGAAGAATGTATATTCTTTATCTTTGGGGTGGAGTGTTCTATATGCGTCTATCAAGCATAGTTGTTCTAGGGTCTCATTTAAATCTCTTACATCTTTGTTTAATTTCTGTTTAGAGGATCTGTCCAGCTCTGTAAGAGGAGTGTTAAAGTCCCCTGTTATGATGGTATTATCAGATATCATATTGCTCAGACTGAGTAAGGTGTGCTTCAAGAATCTGGGAGCATTTAAATTGGGTGCATAAATATTTAGAATGGAAATGTCTTCTTGTTGTAGTTTTCCCTTGACCAATATAAAGTGACCATCTTTGTCTTTTTTGACTTTAGTTGCTTTAAATCTGCATGTATCTGAAAATAAGATTGCAACTCCTCTTTTCTTTTGAATTCCATTTGCCTGAAAAATTGTCTTCTAACCCTTGACTTGGAGCTTTAATTTGTCTTTTGAAGCCAGGTGTGTTTCTTGCAGACAGCAAATGGATGGCTTGTGTTTTTTAATCCAGTCAGCCAATCTATGTCTCTTCAGTGGGGAATTCAAGCCATTAACATTTATTGAGATAATTGATAAGTGTGGTAGTATTCTATTCGTCTTATTTGGTGAGAGTCTTTTGCTTAGTTTTATCTTTTGCATCAGTGTGGAGGTTAGGTTCTGTCCTTTGATTTCTGAGTTCTTACTTTGCTGCTGATCCATTGTGGTGGTCAGTGTGCAGAACAGGTTGAAGTATTTCCTGTAGAGCTGGTCTTGTTGTGGCGAATTTCCTCAATGTTTGTATATCCATAAATGATTTGATTTCTCTGTCAATTTTTAAGCTTAGCTTAGCAGGGTACAGAATTCTAGGCTGAAAATTGTTCTGTTTAAGTAGATTAAAGGTAGATGACCATTGTCTTCTTGCTTGGAAAGTTTCATTAGAGAAGTCTGCGGTCACTCTGATGGATTTGCCCCTGTAGGTCAACTGGCGCTTACTCCTGGCAGCTTGCAGAATCTTTTCTTTTGTCTTGACTTTGAACAGGTTCATCACAATGTGTCTTGGAGAAGCTCGGTTAGAGTTGAGGTGACCTGGGGTCCGATAGCCCTCTGAAAGCAGTGTGTCAGAATCTTTGGTGATATGTGGGAAATTTTCTTTTATAATATTCTCTAGTATGGCTTCCATTCCTCTGGGGCATTCTTCTTCCCCTTCTGGAATTCCTATAACTCGTATGTTGGAACGCTTCATAAAGTCCCATAATTCTGACAGTGAACGTTCTGCTTTCTCTCTCTTCTTTTCTGCCTCTTTTACTGTCTGAGTTATCTCAAGAACTTTGTCTTCTACCTCTGAAATTCTTTCTTCTGCATGGTCTAACTTGTTGCTGATACTTTCCATTGCATCTTTAAGTTCCCTAATTGACTGTTTCAGTTCCTTCAGCTCTGCTATATCCTTTTTATATTCTTCATATCGTTCATCTCTTATTTGATTCTGTTTTTGGATTTCCTTTTGGTTATTTTCCACTTTATTAGCAATTTCCTTCATTGTTTCCATCATTTCTTTCATTGTTTTCAACATGTGTATTCTAAATTCCCTTTCTGTCATTTCTAACATTTCTTTACAGGTGGAATCATCTGCAGTAGCTACCTCATGGTCCCTTGGTGGGGTTGATCTAGACTGGTTCTTCATGTTGCCTGGAGTTTTCTGCTGGTTCTTCCTCATGAGTGATTTCTTTTATCTGTTTCCTTGCCCTAATTTTCCTTTCACTTCCTCTTGCTCTTTAAGTTCTTGTGCCTGTGGACTAAGGGTTACAGGACCAGAAGGCTGAGAAGTTTGAAGAGCAAAAAAGGGATGAAAGAAAGGAGGACCGAGTGATAAGAAAAAAAAGAAAGATAGAGAAAGGAGAGGGGGTGGGTATAAGGAATATTGACAAAAAGAAGAGAGGCACAGAAAGAGAGAGACAGGGCAATATAGGTGTACAGTAGGGTACTTTGACACAATCTTAAAAAGCCCCACCTTCTGGGGGTGCCCAGTTGGGTCGTTCCCTTGAGGTCAGCAGCTCTTTGCTAACCTGATCAGGCACAGTACCCCACCCCCACCAAGTAGAGAGGAAAGACAAAAATGCTATAAATCAAACCAAAACAAGCAAACAGAAAACTTTATGGGGATAAAATTGGGTGAAAAACCAAATGATAGCGATAGAAACACTAGCAAAAATGAAGTTCTAGTTATTAAAAAAGGCAGCAATGGGAAATTCTAATTAAACTAGAAAAATTGAGAAAGAAAAAGGGATCTGTATGGAAAAGATTGAAATTAAAAAACAAAAGAATATCAACAATGTCAAAATAAAAAAAAAAAACAACCAAACAAAGAAAAAGAAAAAAATACACAACCAAAAACAAAGCAGTTTGTATATGCTATTGAATATTGTCTGGGCAACACGTGGTCTTCTGGGGTATGAGATGTTAATCACAGTTCTGATACGACTGGAGGCTGCTGATTTCTCAAACCCCAGCAGGTAGACACCCTAAATCTCTCTTCAGCCCACTTAAAAGGCACTTTGAACTTGTAAACTTGCTGAGCAGAAGCTTTCCCAGCTTTCTCACTGGAATCACTGCTGAAGTGGCTATCCACTTACCCAGTGTCTCACTCTGCCCCTGAGGGTTAGGGCTGCAAGGCAGCTCAGACCCCACCCTTAGGCTACTTGGTTGCTGGGTTACCAGCTCCCACCCGTTTCTAGCTCTGCGACCCTGAGGCGGAGCTTGCCGGGGCAGATCACTGACAATGGTTCCGTGTGACCTACCGCCAAACACTATTAGCTCCATCTGGCTCAGCGGCTCAGACTGGGGCCCTAGACAACGGCCAAAGTTCTCCGCACTCCTGCTCAGGCCTTCCCCAAGGCAGTTCAACTCAGTACCAAGTCCAAGGACATCAAAACAGTTCACAGGTAAGGCCTTTCTGGTTTGCAGTCTCGCTGCTACTGAACTTACAGTTGTGGGCGGGTTTAGACAGATTGAACACATGCGACCACTTGCCGGTTTTCCACTGTTTTAGTCCTCCTCTTGGGGTCCAGAAGTCTCTCGCTGACTCCCTGTATCCTCATAGGAGTGATGATAGGCAGATCCCACCAGCCAGAGATGCCTGGAGTCCTATCTCCCCAGACTCACGGTGCCCAGATGCAAGGAAGCTGTTACTCGGCCGCCATCTTGCTCCGCCAGTCCATAAATTTGTTTCATAGTAGGGCTGAGTACATTGGATACTTTTTCTTCCATTCGTTTTTTTTTTTTAATTTTTTTTTATTAAATCATAGCAGTGTACATTGATATGATCATGGGGCATCATTCACTAGCTTTACAGACCATTTACCAAGTTTCACATATACCCTTGTAAGATGCACCCCAGTGTAATCCCACCAATCCCCTTCCCTCTACCCACCTCCCCCCTCCCTCCCCTCCCTTTCCCCCTTCTCCCTATTCTTAGGTTGTACCTGGGTTATAGCTTTCATGTGAAAACCCTAAATTAGTTTCATAATAGGGCTGAGTACATTGGGTACTTTTTCTTCCATTCTTGAGATACTTTACTAAGAAGAATATGTTCCAGCTCCATCCATGTAAACATGAAAGAGCTAAAGTCAGCTTTTTTTTTTTAATTAAAAAACAGTGCACATTAATGCAATCATGGGGCACCATGCACTTGTTTTATATACAATTTGAAATATTTTCATCAAACTGGTTAACATAGCCTTCCTGGCATTTTCTTAGTTATTGTGTTAAGACATTTATTTATATTCTACACTTAGTAAATATCACAAGTACCCTTGTAAGATGCACTGTAGGTGTGGTCCCACCAATTACCCTCCCTCCACCCATCATCCCCTCTCCCCTCCCCTCCCTTTCCCCTTTTGCCATATTCTTAGGTTATAATTGGTTATAGCTTTATATGAAAGCTATAAATTAGTTTCATGGTAGGGCTGAGTACATTGGATACTTTTTCTTCCATTCTTGAGCATTTGGTAAGAAGAATATATATATTTTTTTGATAAACGAAATCTTATAAGGACTTTCACATAAGAAAGGGAAGTTCTTCAGGCAGAAGAAAATGATTCAGGATGGAAAACTACATCTACATAAGAGAAGGAAGAATGTAGGGGATGGGAATCATGTTGGTAAATAAAAAGGCCATTTTTAACTCCTTAAAAATATTTGACTCTTTAAAGCAAAATGTAATGACAGTGTACTGTGGAGTTGATAACATACGTAGAATTAAAATGCATGGTAACCCATAGCACAAAAGCTGGCAGTGAGGATTGAAAATTGCTAATTTAAAGATCTTATACTATGCATACAGTAATATTATTTGAAGGTAGATTGTAAGAAGTTTAAGATGAATACTAACACCCCCCTCCAGAACATCCACCAAAATATATAGAAAAGAGAGAGAGCTAGTAAATCATAAGTAGAACTAAAATGGAATCAAACAAAAATACTCAAGTAATCTGAAGCTCTTCATGGTCCCAGGTCTCCTTGATACCGTATCAACAGATTGTTTTCTTCTTATTTAGAAAGCCATGAAAACATTAGTACAGATCTCAGAAAAGAATCTCTCAAACTTCTGTGTTGACAAATTAGTTCCCATCATCTATTATTTCTCTATGTTCAGAGAGTCATAGAAACAACACACACATACACACACAACAACACACATACACACACAACAACACACACAACACACACAACACACACACAACACACACAACACACACATACACACACAACAACACACATACACACACAACAACACACATACACACACAACACACAACACAACACACAACAACACAACACACAACAACACACACACAACATACACACAACACACACAACACAACACACACACAACAACACACACATACACACAACACACAACACACACAACACAACACACACACAACACACACAACACACACACCACACACACAACACACACAACAACACACACAACACACACAACACAACACACACAACACAACACACAACAACACACACACAACACAACACACAACATACAACAACACACACAACGCACACAACACAACACACACACAACAAAACACACATACACACACACGCACATCCCCTCAAGCTTTATCTAGAGAGTGTATTTAAATAAATACTCCCCAAAACATATGGACGATAATTTTCATACACGTATAGATGCTATTGATACTTGGTTCCTCCACTGAAGGCTGGACAGGAACCCTCCATTCTCTAGGCACAGCTATGCTCAGAAATCAAACCCCCATATCAGCACAAACAGGCTGCTCTTTCCTCTGGGCTCTAACAAAGTCATGAACAAAGCACCCTGAAACATTTTGGATGGTTCTACCTTGAGTAGGGAGCACACACCCTAATCCCTTCCCTGGGATAAAAACTGCAAAGACCTAATAATCCTGCCTCAGTGGTGGGACTGCATTCATTTGTTAATATACTTATTAACTTTGGAAATACGTTTTTCCACCTACCAAGTTCTGGCCAAAATGTAATATATACCCTAGACATAGGACCCATGTGAAGACTTTCAACTAGGGTTTTTTCCTTTGTCAGAAGCTCTGGTGCTTTTCACTCCTGTATTCCTTTCTGTCAGATAATATCCTATTTTACCACTGATCTGTGGTCCGTGGGTTCATTCTTCGAATCTCTGAGACCAAGGACCTACTAAAGAAAGAAATTCTAGTCACACTATCATAATATAAATCTATTTTAAAGTATCATTGTTTAAAGCAATTAATGTTTCTGATTAACAACTAACTTCTACCACATGGGAATCAATTTTAAGGAGCTGGGAACCATGAAACCTTTGTAAGGGACCAGAGGGCCTAGACTTCCAGGTTTGAACTCTTCGTTATAAGTAACAAGCAATTGTTGATGGTTTCTCAGTGGGGTGCTATATGACAGCGCAGGAAAAGTAAGATCTAAGAGAACAGAGGTCTTCTCCAGGAGACCACAAGGATACACATGCAGGTCCTCCCCATGGTGACTTGGCTCTTAGGAATTTGTAGACTTACTGGAACCTGGAAACTTCTGCTTCTGTAAAAGCTTATGGTTCTGTAAAAGCCAGTGCCCACTTCTCCAACTTGATTCAAACTGACCAATGAGAGAGGTACCTGTGAGCCAGAACTTTTTGACTGGAAATGAAAAAGAGAAGACCTAGCCATTAGGGGAGTGTGGCCATTTTGAATTTTTCTGTGCTGTCGCTCCACCGGTTGAAATAAAGCCCTTCCTCTATTATTCATGGTGTTTGGGTGCTTGTTCTCTCCGTTGGGTCTCATCTTCCTGCAACATTTCCATAAGGCTTATGTTTGGTGAAAATGAGGTAGAAAAATCTCTAAAGGGTTTGTTCCCAGCCTCATTGACTAAAACTAAATCAAATTATCATAAATGAATCACCCAATTGTTAACTTGGCTGGCAGACAGTTCTCTATTTGGACTATTGAAGGGACCAGACCACATATTTTGATAATTTGTGTTTATACTTGATTGGATAAGCCGTTTGTTATTATGATATTTTTAGTGGACATCTGTAATTGTGTGTGATGTGTGATTAGAATTTTTTTTTTTTGGAGAAATGACACATCTCCACTTAACTTTTTTTCTGGTGGGGCTGTTAATAATTTAATAATTTCACCCCTCCTTTCCTTCCATGTGGGCAATGTCTATTTCCCTCATACACAATAGTTGGTTCAGCATGGAGACATGACCCAAGAAGGGGCAATAATTTCCCTATATGGGGAAGAATATGTGCTGTGGGAGGGAGGGGTGATTTTTTTTCTCTGGGATTATAAGCACGGAGAGCCATTTTGACCCGAGTTCCTGGGGCCACTTTGCTAACAGAAGGAAATTCTTACTGATAATAGAAAAAACAGAAGGTAAGCAGATTGAGGAACAGAGAAAGAGTTCTGATATCAGTAACTGATCAGGTGTTTAATTAATTAAAAACTATTTATCAAGTCCTTACTATATATTTTGTACTATTGTGGGCCTTGGGAATATGGAAGTGAACAAGCCCACAAAACACTTTTATTCTGGGAAATTTTTGAGCCCCTCCATAGGGCAGAATCTGAAGCCTGTCATCAGGCCTTTTAGTTAATTAATCTTCCTTTCCCACTTAGATTAGTTGTTCTTATATTTCTGTCATTTGAAAGAGTCCAGGCATATTCTCTGTTAATTTTTGTTTAAGATGGTATGGGGACAATTTCAAAAGATGATCCTGGTTTAAGACCAGAGCTCATCCTTTTGGGGTTAAAAACACTATCAAATATAGATTAGCACTTTCTTTTTTTTAATTATTAAATCATAGCTGTGTACATTAATGTGATCATGGGGCACCATACACTGGTTTTACAAACAGTTTGACACATTTTCATCACACTGGTTAACATAGCCTTCCTGGCATCTTCTTAGTTATTGTGTTAAGACATTTACTAAGTTTCACATGTATCCTTGTAAGATGCACCGCAGGTGTAATCCCACCATCCTCCTGCCCATCCTCCCCCCTCCCTCCCCTCCCTCTTCCCCATATTCTTAGGTTATAACTGGGTTATAGCTTTCATATGAAAGCCATAAATTAGTTTCATAGTAGGGCTGAGTACTTTGGATACTTTTTCTTCCATTCTTGAGATACTTTACTAAGAAGAATATGTTCCAGCTCCATCCATGTAAACATGAAAGAGGTAAAGTCTCCATCTTTCTTTAAGGCTGCATAATATTAGCACTTTCAAAGTGTGGCTCAGCGATCCTGAGTGTTCCTGAAATCTTTTCAGGGGGTCTCCAAGGTTAAAACTATTTTCATAATAACACTAAAACATCATTTTCCTTCTCTGCACACATTCTTTCATGACTATGTATCACAGAGTTTCCCAGAGGCTACATGACTTCTAATAAGCCAGACATTAGAGAGATTTGCAAAAATGTATAACAATGCCAGTCTTCCCATTAAATTTATTTTAGTTTTGATAAATATGGTTACTTGTAATTAAATTAGGTTATTTATGTCAGTATGTTATATAATGGATTTATTATTATTTGTAAATAAATTAACAGATAAATGTTTTTTAAAATTTCCCAGTTTAATATCTAGCATGATAGAATAAATAGATATAACTCACGTATGCACAAAACTCTTTGGAATTCTCAAGAATTTTTAAGCATGTAGAGAAAACCTGAGACAAAAATTTTGAGAACTGCTGATCTGGACCAGTGCTGATCACTTGAGAAATCAATAGATACATTTTGTGGTGAAAATGAGTCATGGAGACATAGATTAAAGGAATGTCAGCTTCCTGGATTAATAAGCTCAATATAAGTTCATGATTATAATATTTTTCTCTTCTATCCTTCCAAACAAAAGTTCCTAGTTGAAACTTCATTGGCACAAAAGTAACGGCAGCAATTGCTCTGGTATTAATGGTGCAGACCAATCTGTCTTGGAAGTAGCCAGCTGTAAAGAGACTTGAGAGGGTTAAGATGACGCTGTGCAGCTTTCCTAAAGGAAGCCACTTTTATTGGCAAACTGAGTGATGGAGCAGGCACCTAGTCAACAAGATAATGCAAAGATGAGTTTTCAGATCTATCTCACCTCTGGGCCAACCTGAGGAATTAGCCAAATCAGTGGTTGCCAGCCACTCTCTTGGGCCAAATTTCTTAAATTGCACCTAGAGCTCCTAATTTGGCAGTTACTTAGAAGAACCAGAGATGCAAACAGTAATGTCCACAAAGTAAGCAGCAGGTGGTCTTCAGATATTAGTTTTTATTAGTCCAATACTTTGAGAAGTGTCCTTTTGCTTTTATTTTTAGATCTGTATTTCAACATATCCTCTCTCAGAAAGACAAAAATCACTGTCTCTGTTCATCCCCAGCATCTTTTGATAGGCATGCTCCACCTCTGTGGTTATCAAATCCCTTCTCACTCTTTCCCAATTTTGAGCTTCCTTACAGCTCTCTTCATGGTACCATCCTTTTTGTCACTGAGGTCCCCAATCTCAAATGATTGAATTCTCCTTTCCCCCTGAAAATCACCACTCTTCTTCCCCGAGCCCACATTGGTTTTCGACAAGTTGCAGATTCTTGCCAACTCTACCAGTCTTTCATTGAGACTCCACAGCCCTGAATCATCTAATGCTGACTGAATCAAGAGATCTGCCTGCCAAAAGAAAATGAAACTTTTCTGAAGAACATCATCCAGAGCTTCTGAAATTCAATAAAATATTACCAGGAATGATAGGAAACAGAGCCAGATGATCCAAAGCCAAGATAAAAACAAAAACAAACAACAAAAAAAACCCAAACCAAACCTTTATGGCTAGTATTGGAGTATCAAGCACCAACTTTAAAATAATTACATGAAGAATATATTCAAGAAAATAGTTGAAAAATAAAGAATTTCATTGCAAAGTGGAATTTACTTATAAAATAAAATAAAATGAAAATTCTAGAAGTGAAAAACACAATAATCAAAATTAATAACGCAATAGATAGGTTTTGCAATAGATTGGAAATAGCAGAACAGAAAATCAGCAAACTGTAAGGGAGGTCAATAGGAAATAACCAGCTTGAATTTTAGGGAGAAGAAAAAACAGATGAAAAATACACAAAAGAGTCCAAGAGATATGTGAGACACAATGAAAGGGTCTAAAATATACAACGTGTAATATAAAATCGTGGAATGAGTGAAAAAAAAAAGAGAAAAAGACAGAGGCAGCATTTGAGGAAATCTTAGCTGAAAAATTTTCAAAATTGACAAAAGAAATCAAACTTCTTTGTGATTCCCAAATAGAGTAAGTATAAATAAAACTATACCTATTCACATCATAATAAAGCTTCTGAAAATCAACAATAAAAAGAAAATCTTTAAAATGGCCACATTGCCACATTACCTCCAAAGAAGCACCCACACAGCTGACAACAGACTTGAACAGAAGCAACGATGGCCAAAAGAGAACAGAGTAATGCATTTGAAGTGCTGGAAGAAAATGACTGCCAGCCACGAATTGTTTACCCAGCGAAAACATTCTTTGACAATGAAAGTGAAATAAGACATTTCAGACAAAACAGGTGAAAAGATTCTTATTCTTTACTATAAGAAATGTTAAAGCAAGCTGTTGAAGCAAAAGGAGAATTTTCCCAAATGGGAACACAGTAATGCAGGAAGGAATAAAGGGCACCGGAAAGGGGAGATATCTAAATAAATTTTGGCTGATTAACATAATCATTTTGTCTTGATATATGTAAAATATTTATAACAGTAAAATACATGACAACAAAAGAACAAAAGACAGGATGGCAGCAGTAACCTTAGGTTCTTGTCTTGTTCAGGAGTGGCAAGCATACTAATTTAAAATACACTCTAATAATCTCTAGGGTAACCACTAACAGCAAAGCAAAGGAATATATAACTATATTCTTAATTGGATACATAATTAAATAGGATATACAGTTAATAGAATACATAATTGAATACTTTTAATTGTATTACTAGAATACATAATTACATACTTTTCTACAGAATATTCTAGTCCAAGATGGCTTTATCAGTGAATTCTTCCAAATACTTAAAGATGCAGTAAAGCCAATTTTCACACAAACTTTTAGCAAAAAATAGAATAACGAAGATTTTCCATTTTGTTTTATAAGGTTAGCATAACTTTGTTAACAAAATCTGAGATGGCTACAAGAAGGAAAAATTCCAAGTCATTTTCTCTTCATGAACATATATGTTAAAGTCCTAAACCAAGTATTAGCAAATCAATATTTGTTATCTATGAATCAATAATACATCACAAGTTGGGTTTATTCTAGAATATAAGGTTGTTTTAATTCTCAAAATTCAATCACTGTAATTCCACTGCCATAGCAAAAAAGAATAAGCCAGTATACCATGGTCTAGCCAGATATGGAAAAAGCGTTTTTCAGTACACAAGGAGTAGAGATTGTGGCAGAGAGTATTTTCCCCAAATAGCTACAGCTATATTTCTATTCCCTCATGTTCTTCCAGAACTTGCAGAACTCTGGGACTACCTTGTTGGGTAGAATGCAGTGGGAGTGGTGGTGAATGCCTTTCAAGGTTAGACCATAGAAGGTAATACAGTTTCCACTGAGCTCTTGCATTGGGTGCTCAACCGGGGAACCCACTGGTCATGGTGGGAGGCGGGGTGCATGCACCTGTCTGGAGAGGTTGTATGGAGAAGCTGCCAGCCAACTTCTGTGTGAGTAAACAAGCTTTCAGCTAACTCCATCTTCCTAACCACAAGTCTGTCAGCCGGAGGCCCCACCCATTGTGAAGCAGGGACAAGCCTTTCCACTATCTCCTCACGGAATCTGTGATATAGTAAAGGCTGTACTTTGCCATTGATTTGTGGATAATTTGTAAGGTCACCATAGGAAGTGACATAGAAGGAAAACTTCCTCAATATTATAAATGTTTTCTCTGAAAATCCTACAGCTATCAACATACCTAATGATGAAATATTGAATAATGATGCTCACTATCACCACTTATCATACATATTTTACTACTTTTCTTAGCCAATACAATAAGGCAAGAAAAAGAAATAAAAAGACAATATTTGGCAAAGGAAAAAATAAGACTGTCAACTTTGGAAGATAACATGATAGAATCCATAGAATCTATAAGAATCCATAAGAATCTATAAACTTTTAAAATCACTAAGTGAATTTAACACGGTTTGCGAATATATAGCCAATACTGTACACAACAACAATTGTATTTTTAGATACTAGCCATAAAAAAAAAAACCACATAGGAATCATTCTAAATAAACATGCATATTGGCAGGAACACACAGAAAACTAATAAATATTCCTGAGAGAAATGAAAGAATCTTTAAATAAATGGAAGTCTTTAACATGCTAAGGGATTAGAAGACTCACTGCTGTAAAAATGTCAATTCTCCTCAAATTAATCTGTAGGTTCAACATAATCCCAATCAAAATTTTAACAGGTCTGTATATGTGTGTGTACATGTATAAATTCATGAGATGATTCTACAATGCAGATAGAAGTTCAAAGGGCTAAGCATGGCAAAGACAATCTTGAGGAAGAACAAAGTTAGAACACTTATGGTAACAGATAGCATGACATATTACAAAGCTACATTATTCAAAACAGAGAGGTGCTGGAGCAAAGATAGACAAATACATACCTACTTAATAAAGTCCAAAAACAATATAACCACCTGATTTACAACAAAGATGCCATTGTAATACAGTGGGGAAAGGATAATCTTCTTAATACAGGGTGCTGGCTGAATGGGACCTCTCTCTGCAAAAATTAGCCTAGACCACTGTTTCAAGCCATTCACAAAAACCCATTCCAAATGAATTATAGACCTAAGTATGAAAGGAAAAAGCAATAAAGCTAGAAGATAAGATAGAAGAATAGATTTATGACATTGAAGTAAAGATTTTTTTGAACTGGACACAAAAAAGTACTAAGCATGAACAAAAAATTGGTAAGTTGGAGAAGCTTCTCATCAAAAGACAAAAAAATAAAAAGGTATGCCATAGACTGGAAAAAGGTATTTGTAATATTCACCATGCACACATCTTATAAATGACTTTTGTTCAGAACATATCAAGAACTTCCGAGATCAGTAAGAACAATACAAACAATACAACAGCAATAAAAAAATGGCAAAAGATTTGCTTAGGCCCTTCACAAAAGAAATGTCCAACAAGCATTAGAAAACATGCTCAAAATCATTATTCATCATGGAAATGCAAATGAAAATCACAATAAAATACCCCTTCCCACCCATCGGAATGACTAAACATAAACCAACATAAAACTGACACTACCAAGTTGTTGAGACTATGGCAGATATTGTCAACATAGTGCCAGAGGGAATGTAAGTTGGTAGGGTCACTTTGGCAAACTGTTTTGGAATGTTTTCTAAAGCTAACAAGACATACACTTTTATACTTGTAAGTAAATGTCCCAAAGAAATGCATACCTAATGCACCAGAAGACACATACTAGAATAACTTAATTCACTGAGTAAGCTGAGGCCTATTTATACAATGGTATATTATGCAACAATGGAAATTGAATCACTGCTGTGTACAACTACATGGAAATATCTCAGAGATGCAAAATGATACTATTCATATGCGTATTCATATAAAATTATATAAAATTTAAAAACAGGCAAATCAAATCTGGAGTGAAATTAAGTCAAATAGGGATTACTTGTAAGGCTTGTAATGACTTGGGGGACGTAGGGTGGCTTCCCACATGTTGGTGATCTTTCACGTCTTGGTCTGCCTGGTAGTTACATGAATGATTTCATTTTGTGAAAATTCATTCACTGGTGTGTGTTTTTTAGCGCATGAAACGAGTTTAAACAACGAATAAAGGAAAAACCAGCCATGTTGGCTGGGGTTGCTGATGGTGACAGGATGGCTTTCTGATTGCAAGACAGACATGTATGTCTGAGTTTTTCCAAATGCCCAAGTTGTAGGTTCTATTAAAAATCAAGTACAGATTTGTAGTTACCTTGTGTAACTAAGCCTACCGTAATAATATCTGACCATTTTTTGCCTTCGGGAAAAAAATTGTGGATTCAGGAATACATTCCCTTTCACAAGAACTGCGGCGCAGAAACTTACTGCTGAATTCATCTTTTATTCTGTTGGATTTGAGGACATTTAGTTCAGGCTGATTTTCTAGAGTAATAAAAGGGGGAGGAGTTGAGTTGGAGGAGGGGTGACTCATCAGATCCAGCAGAATGAACCAAGGCAGAAGCACTGAACTAATTACCTACTCAAAGAGCTTTGCTGGTTGGTGCCTAGCCACTGTGCCCACGCTGTCAGGGCCCAGGCTCTGATGTCACTTTGAAGAGGGATCTTAGGGGACCCCTTGAAGTTCTGGCAGAAGAAGCTGCCAGCTCCTCCGTCTAGTGCAGAGTCCCCTGCCCTGGTCCTGTGCTCCTCTCTCTCATCTCTCCCCTCACTCATCTCCCTGGAGAGGCTCTGAGCCCTCCAGCCTAATTCCTGGAGCCACACTAGGCCTGGACTCAGGACAAAGGGCTGAGAGTGGAGAAAACACCAGGGGGCAGGTCAGGGGCCCAGCAGCCAGCGTCCCATCTCTGGGATAGCCTCAGGCATTCAGGAGTTCAAAGGAGGTGGCAAAAGAAGATTTCCCTTTACTGAGTGTCTATTCCAAACTCTACGTCATCTTAGGTAGCATTGCTCTCATTTGACTGATGAGAAAATAGGATCTGAGAGTGTAGGGCCTGCCCAAGGCCACATGGTGTGCAGGTGGCAGAGTCTGTTTCTTTCCCCATCTATTCCAGAGTCTCTGCTCTGAGGGGTCCTCCACTCTTCTGTCCACACACTGCTGAGTTCCTGGCTGTCCTGGACAGCACAAGAGGGAGGCAGCTGTCACTATCCTCACTGTCCTCCTTTAGTGAGGGGCTCATCCCTGCTAGCTCATTCTAGACACTGGTGAACCCCTGGGGCCAATCTCCCTTTGGCCCTGGCCTCTGTCAAAGGTGTGGAAAATGTGGCTGGAAATTTAAGACAGCCGAGAGCACAGCTGGCTCCCACTGTGTAAAGAGTGCTGAGGCCCCAGTTAAGGCTCATTCATCTCAAGGAGCTTCATGCTTGGAAGACTCTGAGTGCCTGAAGAAAAATTGTGCAAACTGACATCACAATAAACACAGAAAGCATGTCTATAAAACCACAGACAGCCGCAAATGCCAGCAGCGACACCAAGTCCCTCAACTGCAATGAAGTGAAAGTCTTTGTCCACCTTTCCCTGCAGGGATGCTCCAGTCAGGTGGGTGGGGACAGCCAGGCAGAGAATCTGGGCTGGGGAGCAGCATGGATTGGCCAAGAGATGCCCTAGGAGCAGTTATGATGCTTTGCAAATGACGACACGGGGTCTGAGGCTCAGATCCATGGTGTTAGTTGCCAACTCTGACACTGTTGAGTCACCTCAACTCCCCATGCATGCATTCATTCATGCATCCTCCACCACCCATTCACCCGACATCCCTCCCCATGCATGCATTCATTCATCCATCCTCCACCACACATTCACCTGACATCCCTCCCCATGCATGCATTCATTCATCCATCCTCCATCCACCCATTCACCCAGCATTTATTGAGCACATTCCAGAGCTCCACACAAAGCTCTGAAGAGAAGAAAGACCGGTTTCTGTTCTGGATAATCCATAGTATAGAAGGGGAAGATAGACATCAAATAATCATAATCATTTTTAAACACCAACTTTTTTTCCATTTATAAAGATAATTTTAGAGAAGATGTATTATTGAAAAGAATAGAAAAGGTAGGAATGTGTCAAAAAGGAAATTAGAAGCACCTGTAATCCCATTCTCCAGAGACAACCATTGTACTTAGGGTATATAGTGGAGGCTCCAGGTATTCTGGGTCCGGTGTCACAGGAGAGGTAGGGAGCGGGTAAGAGCATGGAAGACACAGTCATCTAGAGGCCTGGAGGCAAGTGGATGGCAAATGAGACCCTGCACCCTGCAAAGAGCTCAGACCCCTTCCTGGAGCATTTCTTGCTGTGGTGTTACACTGCAGAAAATTGCTGTGAGATGTGTTGCTAGTCATTTGCTACTAATGACCCTTCAGGTATTGCTACCCTGCCTTTTATAGTTGGTGTACCCTGGAGCAGGCTCAACAAGGTCTCTGTGCTCCTTGTGATCACTCCCTTGAGGGCCTGCTCAGAGAGGATGGGAAGAAGCAAAGCAAAACAGGGGTGACGCCCAACCCCAAAGGAGAACGGCCATCCTCCCGTCCCATTCCTCAGGTCCTGTGTAGCTCTGTAAGTCCCGTGAAAGCAGAGTCCACACCTTCCTGTTTGTTATATCCCCAGCTTCTAGCACATTTCATTGATTCATTCATGTATTCGTTAAGTAAGCATCCGTTCAACTCTGTGTGAGTCAATACACTCTACTATGGTGAAGAAACTGCCCTGCCCTCAAGGAATTGATAATCTAGGCAGGGTGAGAGGGGCAGACTTAAGCACATAAACACACCAGTAAATGGTTAGTTATAGATAGTGATAAATGGCCAGGTGCAGTGGCTCACAACTGGAATCCTAGCACTCTGGAAGTCTGAGGCCAGTGGATCACTTGAAGTCAGGAGTTTGAGACCAACCTGAGCAACAACAAGATCCCATCTCTACTAAAAACGAGTCGAGGTGGTGGGTGCCTGTAGTCCCAGCTACTTGGGATAAGGTTGATGTGAGCTAGACTGATACCACACCACACCATTCTAGCCTAGGGCAACAGAGTGAGACTCTGTCTCAAAAAAAAAAAAAAATAGTGACAAATATTCAAAGAACAGTGACAGGGGCTATGCTTGGGAGGGATTAATTAGACTGGGAACAGTAAAGAAATAGCTAAGGAAATTACTTTTCAGTTGATTCCTAAAGGGGCTGGAACATACCCAGCACTAAATAATTCCTTACTGAATGGAAGAAAAATCAAAATCTGCCCATGGCAATGGATGTGTGTCAGGGATGAGACTGATGTGAGAAATGCTGGTGCTGCAGCTATCAGTGCTGGAGAGTTTGCAGTGCGAGAGTGACACAGTCAGGTTTGTGTTATAGAAAGGCAATGGCTACCTCTTCTGGATCTTAGAGTTTCTTTTTTATAATTTCCTGGAACAAGGCTAGATGACTCCTACAAAATCTTCTCCCATTTAGAATCCTTGTCCAGTCATCAGCTCCCTGGCCCTCAGGCCAACTTGGCAGGTGGGCAAAGCCTCCCTTGGCCTCTCTCATCCCTCTCCAACTAGGTCGCCTTGTTCCCACCCCTGCTACTCTTCTTCCAATTGTCCTGGAACAGTCCCAAGAGCCAAATCAACTTTCCTTCACAACTGCCTTCGTAGAGTGAAATCAAGGAAAGACGCCATGTCTGATACGGCTCAGTGTGACATTACTTCCCCTGTTAGCAACAAAAAGCCCTTGGGCCAAATAAATGAATGCTAATAATGAAATTCCAGCCAGACCAAGGTCACCCATGGCTTCCCACTCTTAGGGTTTCTTATGGGCCCTGTACTCTGCCTGTGGCACTAACTGCATGTTGGGAGGTGGGACTCTGCTTGCCATCTAGTGCGCAGAGGGTGCTGCAGGGTCAGGTGTAGATTGGGAACCCCTAGACTAAGGGCTGTGGTGTCCGTGGGAAGAGATGGCCCAAGAGAGAGGGTTGAGCTGAGCAGTGCAGGCTGGGTGAGTTTTGGATGTATGAACAGGAGCAGGGAGAGGCTTCCTGATGCAAAAGGTCTGAGGGGTCATAGAGACTTGAACAACCAGGAGGCCTGGAGATAACACTATTGTCAACACCTGTGGTATCACCTTCTCTCACTCCCCAGAGGTGGCATCAGACAAAAGAGAAAGGTGGTCTGTGTGGTTGAGGACACATTTACTTAAGCTTTCTGAGATTCCACATTATAACATAAACTGCAATACTTAGCTCCCCAGTTGAGGTGAGGATTAAGATTGAGACCATGAACTTGCCTAGCAGAGTCCTTGGCGTGCGTGTATTCAAGCGATGTTGACTTTCTTTTCCTTCCAGCTAAGCAAGTCAGGAAGTCCCTCTCATTAGCTCCACACCATTTAATCAGAGGAATTATATGATTTTTAAGAACCTGGAGTGGGTCTCAGATTTTGAGGGTTGTGGAGTAAAGGGATAAGCTCACCAAGGTTCCATATCTTCCTGCCTGGGACCCGGCAGTTTTGGGACACAGCTGTTTTGAGGGTGACACGTTCCAACCAACTTCCAGTTTCAGGGATGCTGTGATGGCAGGAATAGGGGGGTGTAAAGAGGTAGGTGTGTGTGGGGGGGGGTCTGTGTGGGCAAGGGCAATGAGAAATGTGGTGACTTCTGGTGTGGCTGTGGGACTTAGGGCAAATAGCTTACCTGGCCAGCACCTGACTGGCCATCAGGAAACCTGATTCAGCAATCTGAGTGCAATTTGGAAGCTGAAATCTTGGGTTCTAGCTGGAGATGCTGTGTGCTCACACGGGCAAAGAAAGAGCAGTTTCCAGCTGACAGCATGTGGATTTTAAACAAAAGAGAAAAAGGCTTTTCCCAAGTCTGAGTCCAGTGTAGGCAAGTGGTGGGAAGTGCTGCCCCTCTTGATGCCAGCTTTTCCATCCATGAAAAAGGAAGAGGGCCCCTCACCCGCAGCTCCCCCAAAAGGAAGAGGGCCCCTCACCCACAGCTCCACAGGCCTGCTGCTTTGGGCTCCAGACCCAATAGATAGATAGAAATATGAGTATCAATGTGAATATCAATAATGACAAATATGAATATGAGCACAATCACATGTGAATATAAACCTAAATAAGAATGTCGTCCGTGTATCCCTCCCCTAATCTCTGGGGGAGGACAACTTCAACCCCTGTGTATACATGACTATTACGATCCCGATTCTGTACAAAATGCTTGGCAGCCTCACAACAGCTTTCACATCTGTTGTCTCCCATGAGTGATCCAAGCCCCCTCCTGGACAGGTAGGGCAGGGGCTGCTTTTACTGTGTGTGTGTGGAAACAGAGTCGTGGATGGGAGGGACTCCTGCCTTCTTTCCATGACTCCCTACCCCTGTGTTGAACTTGAGGAGTTTTTTTTTTTGTTTGTTTTTTTCAGTTTTTGGCCAGGGCTGGGTTTGAACCCACCACCTCCGGTATATGGGGTCGGCGCCCCACTCCTTTGAGCCACAGGCGCCACCCACTTGAGGAGATTTTTAAAGTAAAGGGCTTATTCTACACTGAAGGCTCTTACGAACTAGAAATGCATCACCCACATCAGTGACACCACCACGTTATTGTGAATAGATACTCAGAGTGTGTTAACAGTCAACACGGGTCATTCAAAGGTGGGGGTGGCCTGGGACGAGGCTTTACGCAGGACCTAAGCATTTAAGCTGGGTTTGGAAGAGCAGGTAGCATTTGAAATAGGGTAAATGTGGAGGGTGGGAAGACATCTGATTTGTGAATTTGGTTACTAATAAGGCAGATCCCTAGAGAATGATTAATTTTAGAAACACTAGAAAAAAGAAATCAAGTTTCTGGTCTTGCAAAGTATAGAACCCTAGACCAAGGTGAATGCCATCTAAGAAGGCCCTGTTATGACATCTGTGTCTTCATGAGAGTATCCTGACTGGTATGAAAGAAAGGATGGCTTGGCTATGATAAGCCTGGGAGGCCTGATCACATCAGGGAGGAGGGAGTGTGTTAGAGAGAGCTCTAGGGCCCCGGACATCTTCTGTGATGTTCCCAATGAAGGCTCACTTGGCGGAGCTACACTGTCCTGGGGAAAGATCCCACCCCAGTCTTTCTAGGTGAGAAGCTGGAGGGTGCAGTAGGCTCTGAGCCCCAGGCACAGCCCCAGTGTTTCTTGGTACCCAGCTCTGTTGCCAAGATCTAGGAGGCAGCTAACAAGCCGGCCCAGGGGATGCCTGAACACACAGGCCGGAGACTCATTCTTTACCCGCTTGGTGATTTGGGAATTAATTAAATATCCCATCTTACCAAAGCTTTAGGGTGTTTTTGCTCTAGAAAGCTTCTTTTCTCTTAACTAAATTGAGGCTCATAAATGAGAAATACAGTGCATGAAATCTCTGGGTGTCACACCATAAATCTCAGGCATGTGGCTTTGCAAATCTCCTTTAGGATAAATTGTAGCAATAAAGAGTTTGCATTTTCTCCACGTATTGCTGGGTGCAGGGAGTTGAGCCTCCCGCAGTAGTGAGTAATTTGACTGAAGACCATGCGGTCACATAGGAGGACATGAGGCCGCTTGGCTGTATACCCTGGGGGTGGTTGGTCCCCTGTTCTCTGACCACCACCCAGAGGAATGGGTACTCTGTGCTCTGGCAGTAACTTTGGGAGAAGTTAGGAGGATCTGGGACGATCAGGGGGAGGAAAGGATATGTTGTGACCAAGAAAAGGGTGTGGGATTCTTGGAATCTGTTATGGGAGAATCTTTGACCTGAACTATACTAGATACATAATTAAAATTTGTTTATCTTAAGCAGCCCTTCTCATTTCTTTCAACCTATCTCTTAGTATTTTTTATTCATTCAGTTAAATACTAAACAGCAGTTTAAAAAAATGAATGAACTGGATACCTAATGTTGAGTGAGAAATACAAGTTCTAGGAGATATATAGGGTATGATAAAAACAGGAGTATGCATTGACCATGGATACAGACGGATCCAGGAAAAGTGCAAATTTTCTGGAGTAAGTCATTATTTTCAGGAGGATGATGAAGGGAGGGTGAGGCTTTAGATTTGTCTATTAAAATGGAGGGAACCAAAGTAAGTAGGGTAAGATATTAATATCTATTAATTCTAAGTGGTATAGGTGTTCACTATGTTTGTTATATTATTTTCTATCTGTCTATAATATTTCACAACTAAAAGTAAAATATTTTTAAAAGAAAAAAATTACAGTGTCTTTTTTTTGCTATTTGGAGAAGTGTGAAATGAAATCTATTCAGAGTTTGCTGAGTAGTATGGGACTGTTTATCTCTAAACTATATGGTCTCAGGTGATTGTTTATATTTCTTATCTCTGCCTTTTATTGTCCCCTTGCCGCGGGGACATGTTGGCATTTCTTGGTGTTGTCAGTCAACCTTCGCACTTACTGTACGCAGCAGCCGAGAGGGGAGGCCAGTCAGACACAGGAAGGCTGGCTCTCCTCAGCAGTATACTGGGACATGCAAAAGTGGAAATGGAGGAAGCTGAGGGCAGAGCCACCTGGGAACCTGGCTGTGGCATCTGAAGTCAACCTTTCTCAAACTGAAATGTGCCTCTGAATCTCCTAGAGACCTTGAAGATTCTGATCCACAGGTCTTGGTGACTCTGCATTTCTAGGTGATGTCATGGCTGCTGGTCTAGGAACCACGCTTTCGGTAATGAGGTTTTAAAAAAAGGAAAAGAAATGCACCAGGGTCCTGTGAGCCATCCCGCATGTCACGTGAGTGCATTCCTCCAGTGGAGCTCCTGAGTCTATGTGTGAGGACCAGCTGTTGGTGTAGTGAAGGAGAGGCCTGGTTGATCATTCTACAATAGCAGGTGAGGAAGTAGATGGTGGCGGAGGTTCAGTGGTAGCTCACCCATGCCACGAAGCCGGTAATGGCAGATCTGAATTGGCCCTTGGATTCCTGGTCTGTAGTTTAGCACTTTAACTATTTGACCACCTCATCCCTTTCCTCCTAGGGAAACAAACTCAACAGTAAGAATGCACTGAATTGTCCATATCTTTGCCCTTAAGTAATTCCTCTGCAGGCAAATCCAGATTTAAAATAGAAAAGCAATGGGGAAGGGAAGAAAATTACTTTTTAGTCTTTATCATAGAATTCCTGTAAACTGCAAGCTCCCATAGTAGACTTCACATTTAATTCCATTTTACCAAAAATCAATTTATGCATACTATTTTATCAGCACAAACGGCATAAATAAAGGCCTACCTTAACTGATTACTGTGTCTCTGCCAGACTCTGGGTCCATGTCTTTCAGGAACTTTCTAGAATTTTTGACTTTGGCAAAGTTTCTTCTCTAGACTTCAATTTGTTTCACCTAAGAGTGACATTGAACTCATTGTCACTAAGGTCTTTTCAGTTTTAATGGTTTTTGAGTCTAAAGTTTTTTTCTTTGTATACCTTAAATATGGTTTCTGGGACTCCTCTCTCCAGCTGTCATTTTTCTCTTTACATGGTTCACAGCTTTCCTGCTCAGGAAAGTGATAAGTGAAAAGAAGGACTATTGATACAGTGGTTACTTTATATTCAGGGAAGAGGGTCAGCACACTATTTAAAATCTGGCAACAGAATGACTTTCTGTTTGATTTTCAAAGGCTCTTAAGCCTCAGTCCTTCCCATAAAGAAAGAAAGTAATTAATTGTCTCATGTCTACTTTCCTTAAAAGAAAGTATGCAGTCAGTGTGGTGGAACTGTCAGGAAAGCCGATCAGGCCAATTGTGACTGTCCCTTCCTGCTTTGTGACCATAGGTCTCAAATGAAAAAAAACATAAACTGTTAGTATAACCCCCTGGGTAAATTCTGCCCAGACACTTCTCTCCCTTGAGAAGGGCCTGGTTTGAGATCAGTACTGGGAGTGCAAACTGGCAGCTCTCTTTGGGCTTGGAAAGGTATTGCTAAGGGTAAGGTTTCCCAGGCCAGGATGGGTATACTGTGTACCTCATTGATTCTGTGTGCCGTGAGTAAGGGAAGGTCATTCTACCCCTCAGGGCCATGGCCTCTGAAAAAGGAGGTGTTGTCCTGCAAGATTTTCTGGTCACTGGGTCTAGGATTCTGCATATGAGCTGGACTTGGTGTATAGGCATAAATCCCACTTCTTCAAACTGAAGGAGAACTCAGGGACAAAGGTATCTATGCCTACCTTTGAGGGAAGAGGTATCAAATCAGGGTGGGCTAGTAAGGAAGATCAGAGGTCAAAACTAACAGAGAAGCGTGGCAGCTGGTGTCTCCTGGGAAAAGTTGATGCTTTCATCTGGTGGTGTGATATGAAGCCAGGCATCCATGGCCTGGACTGCACGGGGCCTTTGCACAGAAATGAGTGTTAGTGCTGCAATGGAATGAATTATAGGTGTGTTGTACTCCACCTGATGACAGAGCAAAGCAAAGAGAAGCAAAGCAAAAAGAAAAGGTGAAAAACTCGGAGACCTGGTCTTTGGAGAAGAAAGTTCTCCAGTCTTCCATAATGACTACATGAGCTATGCAAATCCACAGTGGGAAGCTCCCCAAGAAAATTTCTGTTTCTACATGAAGGGGCCATGGGAGGGAAGGAGGTACCTGGAGAGTGCCAAGGGCAGCTTGCCTTGGATCCCAGGTTCTCTTCCCCAGGCTTTTCCTGCATAACTGTCCGGCAAGAAGGGTGAATGAGCACCTTAAGCACTAAATAGGAAACCCCGGAGGCGGGGACTTGGGAAAGACTAATGAGAATACACACTTGAAAAAGGAGTTGCAAGAGTAGTTTCTAGTTCCCAGCAAGCTGTACAACTAGATGGGTATCTCCCTCTTTTAGAGTTCTGGTTTCCTTGGGTACAAAAAAAGAGAGAATTTGTGATCTCAATAGTTTTAAATCATATCTGTAAACTAGCATCACTCAAGGACCTTTTGAAAAATAGCCATGTCCAGGCACTACCTCAGACAAATTGAATCAGAATCTCCCGGGGGGTGGGGCACAGTCTTTTTAAAGAAAATTCTACCGTGTTTCCAGGTTTGAGAACCACTCTCACTACTGAAAATGTAGTCCGTGCATCAGCGAGGGCAATTATCTCCTGCCCACCTTAGAGACCTACTGAATACGAACCTGCCATTTTAACAAGATTATCACAGGATTCAAGTGCACACCCAAGTTGGAGAAGCACCAAGACAGCTCATCTCTAAATAACATTTTACTTTTAATTGTGCAATATTTTTAACATATAGAAATGCATAGAGAATAATTTAATTAACACCCATATACCCAAGCTGGTTTCATTAGCTCATTAGTTTTTACTATTTTTGTTTTATAATGTAATGATGGTTATTTTAAGTTAAAACTCCCTGGATCCTGTGCACGTACTTCCTTTATAGATATAGTCATTATCTTGATTTTGGTCTTTCTCCAGCTCATTAATGGTTTTATATTATTATTGCACAGGTAGGTAATAATTTTCTGTTGCTGATCCATTCTTGCATTCCAGGGATAAATCATCATGGGTCACTTTGTATGTGTGCATATATTAGCGCACTACTGGATTTGGGGGCTACTGGTTTATTTGGGATTTATAGTATTAAATGATATTGATCTAAAGGGTTCCTTTATTGTCAGTTTTTGGTGTGGAAAGTATGCTGGCCATATGAAATGAGGTAGGTGGTTTTATTCTTTTTCTATTCTCTGAATTTGTTTGCAAAAGATTGAATTCATCTGTTTCTTGAAGAGTTAGAAAAATTTGCCTATAAAACCATCTGGGTCTTTTCTCTTTTGTGGGCTGTTAGAGGTGGTTCATTATTGATTCTTGATCTTTAATATCTATCAGTTTATTCTGAGTTTGTACTTCTCCTTGAGTTAATGTTGGCGATATAGCTCCTTCTAGAAAATTATACATTTCATCTGAGTTTTCAAATTTATTGACATGAAATCATTTATTCATTGAAAAAACAACTGCTTGGGTGGCACCTGTGGCTCAGTGAGTAGGGCGCCGGCCCCATATACCGAGGGTGGTGGGTTCAAACCCAGCCCCGGCCGAACTGCAACAACAACAAAAAAAAAAAAGAAAAGAAAAGAAAAGAAAAAACAACTGCATCTGTGGTTATTATTTGATTTTCCTTTTTCTCTTTTGTCTCATTTATTAGTTTTCTTCGATGAATCAGCTTTGTAAAGCACTCTCTATTACCTTTTTTAAAAAAATATTTTCTTTAAGTTTAGTTAGGTTTACATTTGCAACTTATTGAATTTAAAAACATAAATATATGTAATTCTATCAATTTGACCTTAAAGTTCACTGTAGCTGCACATTGCAAATTTTGATCAGTGTTTTCATTGCCTCTCCATTCTAAATACCTAGTAAGTGCTACTTCAATTGTCTCTTTAATCCACTAGTTACATAGAAGGGCATTTTTATGTTTCCAAACATATGTTGTTATTGTTTTTAGCTATCTTTTATTACTATTACTACTTTTAATTTAATTGCACTGTGGACAATGAATTGAATTCTCCGGCATCAGACCTGCGAAGTCTGACTCTCTTCAGATATAAAATGTGACCCATTTTTATAATTGTTCCATGTGTCTGGGCACTTACCGAGTTCATAAAAAGATGTTGCATGTTAATTTTGTTATTTGAATCTTCCTTACCCTTATTGATTATTTTTCTGTTTGATCTTCAGATTCTGATAGTGTGGGTTTATCAGCAGTTCTTTATTTTCTGTAGGCTCTTACCTTGCACATAACAAGGCTATATCACTAAGTTCGTGAAAGTTTGCTATTGCTACATCTCCTTGCTAGATTCTTCCTTTATTATTTTTTTGTGCCCCTTATCATAAGTTTTTGCTGTAAAGTTCTAGTTCGATTGATAATAATCATTTCTTTTGGCTTAATGGTACACCTTTTTCCATTTTCTTATTTTCAACCTTTTAGAATGGTTTTGTTTTAGGTATGCTTTTTGCAAGAATAGTGAATTCCATTTATCTTTTAAATTCAGTGTGTAACTTCTCTTTTTAATAGGTGAATTTAGCCAATTTATCTTTTTGTATAATTGCCAATATATTTGGGTTATTTCTATCAACTGGCATTGTAGTTTTTTAAATATTTTACTATTTTTCTTCTTCAATTTCTCCCCCGTCTTTTGTTAATCAATATATTTTCTTTTTTCTTGAAATAAAAGTAGATTTATTTTGTTATATTAAGTTAATATAAATTGTAAATTAATAATAGGTCATTGATGTATGATTCCTATACCTCCTATTATTTTCATTCGTAAGTCTTTATCTGAATTAATTAGACTGCACACTTAATTTTGTATACCCTTTGGTCATGTAATATTACTTTGTATTTGCTATGCTGTTTTCACTGCCATCACCCATAAGGAATACACATAATTCCATCTAGTGAATGTATCATAATTTACTTTTCCTATTCCTAAATATATAGTGATCCATTTTTTAATACAAAAGTTTACCAAAAAATAGTAACTTAAAACAGTTATGCTATTGTATTATGATTCCACAGGTCAAGAATTGATATAAAACACAGCAGGGTTGGATAAAGGAAGATTTGTTAATGGATACAAACACACAGTTAGAAAAAATATTTAAGAATGTCCAATAGCAGAGCAGGGTGACTACAGTTAAAAATAACGGACTGTATATTTTGAAATCACAGAAATGATAAATACTCAAGGTGATGGCTAAGCCTAAGACTTGCTCACCACACATTCTACACATGAACAACGTATCACATGTATTCCATAAACATGTACAAATATTATATGTTAATAAAAATGAATAAATAAATAACAGTGGGACAGGTTATTTCTCTTCTAAATGTATGGGGCTTCCATTGGCATTGTTAACGGAATGGGGGCCAGCTCAGATGTGTGTGAAATCAATATATTTTCTATGTCTCCTGTGTCCTTGGCTGGTTTGGAAATAAACTTATATAAAATACTTAACTTTAATTATTAATAGTTTTGAAAAAAACCTGAATTTAATTTTTGTAGTATTTCTAATATCTCCCCCAAACATAGAATTTAGCAAACTCTAAGTACCTGCTGAATACGAACTCTAGTTTTTTTTCCTGTAGTTTTAGTTTACATTTTTTCTGCACCATACATTATGTCTTATGATTGATGATTAATTGTAGTATTTAAAAGTTTACCAACACATTTTATTTATTTACATACAATTGTTTCTTATATTGCATATCTTCTCACTAGATTTGTTTTAGTATATCCTTTAATATTCTTTGGGTAAGGTCTATAAATTGTAACTCAGCCCTTACAAGTCTGAAAATGTCTTTGTTTTGACTTATGCCTTAAAGATATATTAGATGGCTATAAAATTCTACATGCATGAGTCCTTTCTTTTTATACTGCACAGGAATTATTCTACTATTTATTGGTATTTTTGTTGCTGATAACAAGTTGGATGTCTTTCTGATTATAGATAATCCCCTTTTAAAAACATTCTGTCTTTAAACATTTTTCTCTTTATTATCTTTGATAATCTAAAGTTTTGCTATAGTCTGTCTAGGAGCAGAGATATCTTAATTCTGATACATACTTGGAGTGAACTTTTTATCTAAATAATTCTGCCTTTCCTCAGCTCCGGAAAATTCTCACATTATTTTCCCAAGTATTGAGTCTCCTTCATCTCCTGCAGTCTTTTCTTCTGACATTCTTTTGCATTATGTCTAAGAGCCACTCTGTCTTCTGTGTTTCTAAATCACTTTTTCAAGAATTTAGAAAATCTCTTTTTTCTCTGTCTGCTGCATTCTCAGGTAATCATTAACCCACTAACCTAATCCATTCATTTTCCATTTGAACAATACCATTCCAGCGTTCATTGTACTGTTGAAGCTGATACACTTTAAAATTCATTTTTAATTTATTCCGATTTTATTTTCTATGACTATCTTTTTTATTTCTAATTTTTATAATTGGTTCTTTTCCATGTTGCCTGTTTTCATTTCATTTGAGTCCTCTTTTGTTTCATAACTTCTAGCTCTTTTTAAACGAAAGTTCTCCATCATGTGGCTATTTGAACATATCTCAAATGTATTCATTTAAAAGTTTATTCAGATTGCCATAACATTTCTTTTAATCTGAAGGGAATTCATATTGCAAGGATTAATTTTTGGCTTGCTTTCTTGGTATGGTTTTACGTTTTTGAGTTTTAGGCTTGAAGGCTAGGCTGCTTCTGAGCAATGTCTTCCCTTTCTCCAGCCAGGCTCACTCTTCCTGTCCCTGTCCAGCTGGTTATGTTGCCTTTCTATGCTTGCTCCTGTGTTGCCTTTCTATGCTTGCTCGTTCCTCAAGGTCAGGGCCAGATTCATTCTCTGGGCAGTTTGGCTCAGTTCTGGGTGCCAAGACATCGACTCTAGGCCAGCAGCTCACTAACAATAGGACCTTCAGTGATGTCTTTTGAGGCTCCTTTTATTGTTGGGATTGGGGGGATTTTCTTTCATGTGATCCTGGCCACAAGCATTGAGCCCAGCCCTGGCCTGTCATTTTAGCTGGTCATCCTTAGAACTGCTTTATGCCCAGGGCCGGATTCCTGCCTGTATGGATTGCTTCCCTCCCCAGAACCCAGTTGGTCTGCAGCCTGATCTGCTCATTCCTTTCCATTTCTTCCCTGGATTTGAGAAATGGAGACAAAATGCCTGTATTGTTAGGTCAGTTATGTACTTCACATGTCATCTACCCTTATGATACATCTAGAGCAGAGTAGTACAAAATGCACCATCTTGCTCAAAGTCTAGATTTGCCAGAGAGAGAGAGAGAGAGACAGAGAGAGAGAGAGAGAGAGAGAGAGAGAGAGAAGGAAGGGATGGAAGGAGGGAGGGAAGGAAGGAAAGAAAAGAAAAGAAGAGAAGAGAAAGAAAAAGAAAGCCAGCTCAGGTATAGTCATAGTCATCAGGTTAATAAAGGAGAACCTTGTGTTCTTTGGGGGATAAGGGTCAGTATATACTGTTATCTCTTACTCTTTAAAATACAAGTACCAGAAGGACAGCAACTGTGATTCTCTATCGTTTTATGCATTTCTAGGACCCAGGAGACTTATGAAACGAGTGTTTCGTAAGTGTTACAAAGAAAAGGAAATAAGCTTCTCTGGGTATTTTTGTGAACCTTTCTGATAATGTTCTTAGACTTACATTCAAACATCTACCCCCTGGACCATAACTTTATTGTTGCACATAAAGTCAGCACATTTTTAAGATCAATGACGTCTTGAAGTCAGCTATTAACTGCAAAAGTCGGAGCTGCTTAAGAGAGATATGGGCATGCCCTATTCTGGAACAAAGAAGCAACCCAGAAAAATATTCACTGATGAATATCCTACCAGTAAACTAAAGACAATAGGCAAATACCTTCAAATGGCTTTCCACAGTGTGCTTTGTTTGTCTTTCTCTTTGAATATTATTTATGAGAAATAATTTACTGATATTGTTGTTATCCAAAATTATATACCAAAGAAAATTAAAAGCACTACAGAGGAGGAAATAATGAATAGTAGCATTTAATTAAAATCAAAGTGGGTACAATCAATGCCCGTCTAATACAATAATGAGTTTAATTTATTTTTCATTTAATGAGAATACAAACAAAGCTTAAATCAACTGCCTATGGAATGAAATGACAACAACTTCAAAAATGTAAGTTTTTCTAGAATGGAGCCCTAAAAGAATAACAATGATAGAAGCAATGCCAACTGACTGCTCTGGACCTATTTTCCAAAAAAGAGAGTTGCAGAGAGCAGTTTCCTCTAGTAAGCAGGACTATGCGTTTGGAGCTTCTGGAAGGTAGAATTAATTAAAAAGCAATACTCTAACTTTCTGAACTTTAGAGTCATCAAAAAAGTAGACAAAATTGGATTTCTAAGAACTACCAGTTTGGCATCATAATCTGAAAGGGACTGAAATACACAAGTTACTATGCAGGGAAGCTTGAGCGGATACTTCTGACCAGGTCTGGGATGCACATGGGGCAGCAAGTGAGGGTGGGCAGGGGGAGAGGTGTGCAAGTTCTCCCTTCCACACCCCTAGACAGCTGTCTATGGCCATACAGCCGATGGGATGAGGTCTGCACTGGACACAGAGGTGGGACTGTTTTTCCAAGTCCCAGCTTGGACTTTGTGGAAAGGTGATTGCACCCGATTAGGCTTGAAAGAAGAAAGGGCTCTCTTGAGTTGGTTAATCCATGAAAGTGTGAAGTGATAGACAAGCTGGTATAGAGTAAAGAATGCTAGATTCAAGGTTGGAAATCCCATCTTTGTAGTTTAACCACTCTGGGACCTTGGGCAACTCAGTGGTTTTGCAGCTCCATTTTCTAATCTGAAAAAAGTAGGGTTGTTGGCAGGCATCTTGCCCTACCTCCCTCAATCTTTAAATGATGGGGAGGAAACATTTATTTAACACTGGCTACATAGGAATCACCTTACTAGGTGAGAAACACTATTTCATTTAATTTTATGCCCATTTACTGAACTAATTTTCATTACACTGAGACAGGACCAGGTTCATAGATGGGGCCAGACCTAGAACTCATGGCCTGTGTAGCTCCCCTCCCTAAAGGCTCATGCTGTCCTGCACTTGGTCTTGGAACTCAGTTCATGTTCAAAGGCATAAGGGCCCTGTCTCATTGGAATTATTTTGGTCTTCTCTGATTAGCTCATTTTCTTGGGTTGGTATTATTTATGTGTTGGACTTTTCCATAATAGTTATACACACATGCACGTGTGGGTACACACACACACGCGCAAACACCTCTCCCCCTTCTATCTGCCCTATGATTCCATAGCAGTAGGGATCACCTCACATGTAGTTCTAGGTAACCTCAGAACACTTCTCTGCACAAAGCAGGAGCTATTTATATATGCCTACGTAAATGAACAAATTATTTGCATTCTTCTAGTTTTACAGGCTCTTTTTCAGGCAACTGACAAGTTCCCATTATTTACTCCTTAGAACTCTGTCACCGTGCTCTACCAGGTGCTTCCTTCTTTTTACATAAGTAGTGTTTCATCACACCGTTGTACTCAGCAGAATTCTGGGGTCACTCCCTAACCCCCAAACTGAGACTCAAACACGGATGACTCACCAGCTTTCCTAAACGTCTAATTAATCACAACAGCACTGGAGCAGAACGGCACTGGGGCAGGGTATGCCAAGCAATTCCTCTGGCATGACTGACAGCTCTGGAGCTGCAGAGCTGGCTTAGGTTAGATAATATTGGGAGGAATCCAGGTAGGTTTCATAATTATATTTCATAAATTTCACTGAGGTTGGTTGAAAAAGCAAAGAATGGGGGGCGGGGGAAGATGTCTAGCATCCTTTTCCCTCATAATTGACTCCTGCTCTCTACTTCTCATTTGGCAATGATGATCTTTGGAGAGACCTTCAGATCATTCCATCCCAGTGGAACTCCATACCGCAGTGTATGTTCTAAGAGAGATGAGAGGATTGAAAGTGGGGCTTAGCAGAAAGTGCAGTTAGTTAAGCGCTTTTGATTGCAGCCTGGTGTTCCTCCAGCTGGGAAGGCTGTTGTCTTTGTCTAAGCTTGTTACTTTGGTTTCATGGAGCAAAGGAGAGAGTTATTACTTCATTATCCAACTCAGCACCACCAATCACTGGGGCAGTGAACAGGACCACAGGATGTAAGAAAAAAGAAAATTCTGCCAATGGAGAACCCAAAACTCATCATTGTCAGGGTTTTAAAATACTCCACTTAAAGTAGAATTAGTGATGAACAATTAACTAGAGCAGAACTATGCAAATGAATATGCAAAAGAGATGAAAAGAGACTGTGATTATTTATTTATATGTTTATGTCTCCTGTGGGCTTGTGCATTTCTTAAAATAAGGTCTGTATCTTAGTTTTTTGACTTTCTATTCCGTAGGCTTGGCATGATGACTATCAATTAATCAGTGCTCAATAATTGATTAATCGAGCTCAGTATTGTTCAAGTATAAGCTTTTCCAAATATATTATATTGATCTGATGCTTCCTACTGCTGCCCATAACAAAGCGTGACAACTATGTCATCTGGGGCACAGTAGAGTAGGTCAGAGTGGTCAACACCAGGATGAGACAAGCTGGAACTTGGATCTCAGAAGCTGATCTGGGCTGGGAGCTTTCTCAGGTACAGAGCCCAGAAATAGCCCAGGATCTGGTGCCTGTAGGCCATGGCTGTAACAGAGAGCTGGTCATACAGGTGTTCTTAAGGGAAAGCGGCTCTACAGAATAGAGAACCATGTAAACAAGAAAGCCAACAACAGGCAATGCTCATAAATTCAGGAAGGTGGGAGCTCTTTAGGGAGCAGGGACATGGCTGTTGTACCACACCTGGCTGGGACTCCAAATCCTGAGCATGGGGGCAGGCTCTTGTCTTATAGGGACCAGAGCATTTGTCTTGGATGCATGCACCATGGAATAAAGAAGAAACCTGTTTCATCCCTGGAGACAGGGTCAGCGCTGGCCAGGGAGCAAGTATGGCTTGATGCCAAGTCCCAGAACACTTGGTGCTCCTTAAAATGCCCCTGTCCAGTTAGAATTAGAGCTAAAGTTGGAGAAGGAGCTGAGTCTGTGAGCAGCAGAATCGCACGACTTTGGTCCTGGGCAGAGGATGGGCTAATGCTCAACCTATCCCAGGCATAGTCAAATGATGTGTCAATATGTCATTCAGGATCATTTAGTAGCATTGAAACAATCCGGAAGTGTCTTTGGACCACGGCAATGTGGGAGAGAAAAACATTTAAATAGTTATTATTAATATATTCATATTAATAATCAGGCCAGTTGTTCTCTTATCTAAGTTCATAGACCCCCACAATTCTATCTGGGGTCTTCTAAGGATCCATGGCCTCCAAATTAAAAACTTTGCTATAAATACTTAATAAACAATTATTTTATTTTTTAACAATATCATTCTTACTATGTGCATTTTGTGAATGGGGAGATTGAGGCTCAGAGAACTAAAGAAACATAGCCGATGTCTTATGTAGCTAGAAACATGAGTTCAGGTTTGATGTCCCTGTAGAATTAGGTTTTCTTCAGTGCCTGAAACAGGGCTAGGTCCATACTAGGTGCTCAGGGACTATTTGCTGACTGAATGAATGGGTGAACTGAATTGAATGAAAGTCAGGTCAGCGCTCTTCACACTTTCATGTACCCCATTAAAAGCAGACATTTCTCCTTCTTCGAGCAGGCAGGAGAAGGCATGTTCAGGTCTCTCATCTGCTAGACCCGACAACTTTGTTTTGATGTAAAAGTAATGCTGAATACAGATATCACGAGCAATGTTACTCTTTCACAACTGGAAAACAATTCAGCAAATTGAGCAGAGGAGCATCTCAGCAAGGAACACAAGTCCCTCTGGCTTTGCTTGGAAGCAGTTGAGCTTGTTTATGTAACAGGTTGTTACTTTAACTCAACATGTGTCCTTTTTTAACCAACAAATTAGCTAGTGCCAGCAGGAGGGGAAAGGAAAGCAGATAGTGAGTAAGGGGGCAGAGAATCCAGGTTCAAGGAGAAATACAAAGCCAGGAAAGAAAAACACGGAAGGTCTTCTCTTCCAAGCAAACCAAATGTTTCTCAGAGGCTTTTTGTAGATGCCTAATGGTCTTAACTAACCACAGTTAATTTAATTACATTAAAGGTGAATTGGATGCTGGAAATTCATTTACATAACAGCAATTCTAACGCTTATAAATTGCACAATCAATTAAACCCTTAAGAACAAATGTATAGGCTGGAAAGGAAGTATCTATGTAGTAGAATTAATCAAAAACTAATCATGGGGCAGAGACAAGATGGCTGACTAAAGCCAGCTTTCCACAGAGGCCCCCATCCAGAAGGAGAGATAAAGGACGGAAATTTAGCAAGTAACCTGGTGGACTAGAGACGCACCAAAAGAGAAGGTTGAAGAACGCACATCAACCCCGCTGAGGCGAGCTGTGACCCCAAGGATACAAACAAAAGGTTCAAAATCCATCACCAAGCGGGTGGGAGTCCCCTCCCCCATGAGAATGGCTCCAAGTGCCCCACAAACAAACGAGCAGAGATCAAAGGTCCTCCCACTCCACTCCACAGGAGAGACCCTCTAAAAACTGGACCTACCTCCCCTACTAGGGTGCCACGGTGTTCTCCTGCCAGGCATAAAACTGTGTAAAACTGTATATATTCTCTGCCTGCAACTCTGAGCTCCTAGCACTCCCCTCCACTCTCAATCGGAGGTCTGGAAGCCTGTCCCCTAGGAGTCCAGATTCTTGGGTGATTTCTCGAGGGGTGTGGACAGAGCTTCAGCTGGTCAGTGTTGACTCTATGGCAGGGGAGTGAAGAGAGGACGGTTGGTCGGTGGGCTGAGAGGGAACCAGACTGGAGCAGCAGTGCCCCGAGGCGTAGAGCAGCAGCCGCCTTTTGGCAAAAACATTGCTCACTCTCGGATATTCTGAAGCCACACCCCCTGTCCCTGGGCAACCAGAGGAGGCCAGACATATAGTCAGGTGGCAACCACCACAGAACAGATCTGGGATGGAAACGGAGGGCCCGTGAGTAAAAGGTTTGCCTGAGGTGGTACTGGCCTGGGTGGAGCACAAGGATTAGAAATGCATGCGCAGAGCTAGGAAGTTCCCAGGGCAGGGCTGACCCAGAGGACTGCTTTACTGAGCCTAACACGCACCTGGCCCTCAGGGGATCGTCAGCCTATAGACAAAGGAAGGCAGGAGGCTAGAACTGACAGCTAACCGAATACAAACCTGCAGGAGCAAAGACAGGGCCTGAGGTGCAGGCTCTGGGAACTCAAAACAGCTTCTCTTCTGCAGGGGAATTTAGCAGGGACAGAAACAAATTCCCGCAAAGTTGTTCTGTTCTGTCAGTAACAGCAATCAGGGGTGGGGCTGGAACTGAGTGAACACACCACAGCCTCCATCAAGCGCCCGAGGTTGTCAGGCCTCACCTCTCCCTGCTGGATAGAGGCAGAGAGCAGCAGCCTGACTGAGCAGATATAGATTTCCTTGTGATTCAGGCAGGTACAAACACCTGGAGTATCTGTTCACTTCAGGGAACTGGGTCAGAGCCCTGCTGAACTATCAGTGACTGGGTGTGACAGAGGTGCAAGGTGGGGAAGAAGGCATCAACCTTCACAGACTGATTTATTTGCTGGGTGGGTCCTCCTGACTCCACGGAGCACGAGAAAGCCATATCTGAGTAGTAACCAGACGTCTGCGATCCAGTTGCCAGAGACCTTTTAAACTCTCTCACCTGAGACAGGTGCTAATTGAGACAATTGATTTGGACCTTTTGAATTGAGACAATCACCTGAGGACTATTCAGGTGGTGCCCTGGGTGTGTGGTTGCAGGAAGTTTGATTTTCCTTTTCCAATTGTTGCCTGTTGGGGGCAGGGTGACTTAATTGCTGGTATTTCTCCACAGCTGAGACTTCAACCCAGAGTAACTGTTTCACTAGGGTTGGACAGAGACCAGCTGAAAACAAGACAGAACTGCTTAGCCCCACCACACCACACAGGTCCCCAGTTTCTCAGGCCATAGCACTGTATGAGTCCTCGACAAAGCTCCAAGGGAAAAATCAAACAGTGTAAAACAATCATGGGGCTGAATCAGTGGATAAACTCTGGTAACATGAATAACCAGAGTAGATCCCCCCCCCAAGGAAAGATATGGCAGATGTAACTGCAGATCCCATTCATAAACAGCTGGCTGAGATGTCAGAAATTGAATTCAGAATTTGGATTGCAAACAAGATTAATAGAATAGAGGAAAATTTGGAATTAGAAATTTGAGGAGCAATTCAAAAGTCGGAATTGGGAATTCAAGGAGAAATTCAAAAGTTTTCTCAAGAATTTAACGAATTTAAAGACAAAACTGCCAAAGATTTTGATGCACTGAAGCAAGAATTTGCAACCCTCAAAGATCTGAAAAATACAATAGAATCCCTCAGTAACAGAGTGGAGCAAGCAGAAGAAAGGATTTCTGACATTGAAGACAAAGCCTTTGAACGCTCCCAACCTCTCAAAGAGGAAGAGAAATGGAGAGCAAAAATGGATCATTCTCTCAGAGAGCTCTGGGATAATTTCAAGAAGGCTAATATCTGCCTCATTGGAATCCCTGAAAGTGATGAAGTGGCCTTGCAAGGCACAGAGGCCCTTCTCCATGAAATTATGAAAGAGAATTTTCTAGACATGCCAAGAGATCCTGATATTCAGATAGCAGACAGCTTCAGAACCCCAGCATGACTCAATCCGAATCAGATATCCCCCAGGCATATCATAATTAACTTCACTAAAGTTAATATGAAGGAGAAAATTCTGAAGGCAGCCAGACATAAGAAATCCATTACCTACAAAAGGAAGAATATTAGAATGACTTCAGATCTCTCTGCTGAAACTTTTCAAGCCAGAAGAGGGTGGGCATTGAATTTTAATCTTCTAAAGCAAAATAACTTTCAACCCCGAATCCTGTATTCAGCTAAACTGAGTTTCATTTATGATGGAGAAATTAAATACTTTAATGACATTCATATGTTGAAGAAATTTGCCATAACCAAACCAGCTCTTCAGGATATTCTCAGACCTATCCTCCATAATGACCAGCCCAATCCTCTACCACAAAAGTAAACTCACTCAGAAACTTGTGATCAAACTCCAACTTCCATAGTGGCAAAAAAATTAAAAATGTCCACTGGACTTTCAAAAAACTCAATACCCAAAATTTTACCAGATTTATCAATATTCTCCATTAATGTGAACGGCTTAAACTGTCCTCTAAAGAGGCACAGGTTAGATGACTGGATACAAAAACTCAGGCCAGATATTTGCTGCATACAAGAGTCACATCTTACCTTAAAAGATAAATATAGACTCAGAATGAAAGGATGGTCATCCATATTTCAGGCAAACGGTAATCAGAAAAAAGCAGGTGTTGCAATTCTATTTGCAGATACAATAGGCTTTAAACCAACAAAAGTAAGGAAGGATAAGAATGATCACTTCATATTTGTTAAGGGTAATACTCAATATGATGAGATCTCAATTATTAATATCTATGCACCCAACCAGAATGCACCTCAATTTATAAGAGAAACTGTAACAGACATGAGCAACTTGATTTCCTCCAGCTCCATAATAGTCAGAGATTTCAACACACCTTTGGCAGTGTTGGATTGATGCTCCTATAAGAAGCTGAGCAAAGAAATTTTAGATTTAAACCTAACCATCCAACATTTGGATTTAGCAGACATCTACAGAACATTTTATCCCAACTGAATCAAAACTGAATACACATACTTCTCATCAGCCCACAGAACATACTCCAAAATTGATCACATCTTAGGTCACAAGTCTAACCTCAGTAAATTTAAAGGAATAGAAATTATTCCTTGCATCTTCTCAGACCACCATGGAATAAAAGTTGAATTCAGTAACAACAGGAATCCGCATACTCATACAAAAACATGGAAGTTAAATAACCTTATGCTCAATGATAGCTGGGTCAGAGATGAGATTAAGAAGAAAATGGCCAATTTTTTGGAACAAAATGACAATGAAGACACAAATTATCAGAACCTCTGGGATACCGCAAAGGCAGTCCTAACAGGGAAATTTATAGCATTGCAAACCTTCCTCAAGAGAATGGAAAGAGAGGAAGTTAACAACTCAATGGGACATCTCAAGCAACTGGAAAAGGAAGAACATTCCAACCCCAAACCCAGTAGAAGAAAAGACATAACCAAAATTAGAGCAGAATTAAATGAAATTGAAAACAAAAGAATTATACAACAGGTCAATAAATCAAAAAGTTGATTTTTTGAAAAGGTCAATAAAATAGATAAACCTTTGGCTAACCTAACCAGGAAAAAAAAGAGTAAAATCTCTAATCTCATCAATCAGAAACGACAAAGATGACAGACTCCTCAGAAATTCAAAAAATCCTTAATGAATAAACTTTTTTCTTAGAAATATGAAAATCTGAAGGAAATTGACCAATACTTGTAAGCACGTCACCTTCCAAGACTTAGCCAGAATCAAGTGGAAATGTTGAACAGGCCCATATCAAATTCTGAAATAGCATCAACCATACAAAATCTCCCTAAAAAGAAAAGCCGGGACCAGATGGCTTCACATCAGAATTCTACCAAGCCTTTAAAGAGGAACTAGTACATATATTACTCAATCTGTTCCAAAACATAGAAAAACAAGGAAGACTACCCAACATGTTCTATGAAGCAAACATCACTCTGATCTCCAAACCAGGAAAAGACCCAACAAAAAAAGAAAATTATAGACCAATATCACTAATGAATATAGATGCAAAAATATTCAACAAGATCCTAACAAACAGAATCCAGCAACACATCAAACAAATTATACATCATGAACAAGTGGGTTTTATCCCAGGCTCTCAAGGCTGGTTCAATATACGTAAATCTATAAGTATAATTCAGCACATAAACAAATTAAAAAACAAAGACCATATGATTCTCTCAATTGATGCAGAAAAAGCTTTTGATAATATCCAGCATCCATTCATGATCAGAACACTTAAGAAAATTGGTATAGAAGGAACATTTCTTAAACTGATAGAGGCCATCTACAGCAAACCCACAGCCAATATTGTATTGAATAGAGTGAAATTGAAATCATTTCCACTCAGATCAGGAACCACACAAGGCTGCCCATTGTCTCCACTGCTCTTTAACATTGTAATGGAAGTTTTAGCCACCACAATTAGGGAAGAAAAGGCGATCAAGGGTATCCATACAGGGTCAGAAGAGATCAAACTTTCGCTCTTCACATGATATGATTGTATATATGGAAAACACCAGGGATTCTACTACAAAACTGTTAGAAGTGATCAAGGAATACAGCAGCATCTCAGGTTACAAAATCAACATTCAGAAATCTGTAGCCTTTATATATACCAACAATAGTCAAGCTGAAAAAACAGTTACGGACTCTATTCCATTCACAGTAGTACCAAAGAAGATGAAATATTTGGGAGTTTATCTAACAAAGGACGTGAAAGATATCTATAAAGAGAACTATGAAACTCTAAGAAAAGAAATAGCTGAAAATGTTAACAAATGGAAAAACATACCATGCTCATGGCTGGGAAGAATCAACATTGTTAAAATGTCCATACTACCCAAAGCAATATACAATTTTAATGCAATCCCTATTAAAGCTCCACTGTCATACTTTAAAGACCTTGAAAAAATACTACTTCGTTTCATATGGAATCAGAAAAAACCTCGAATAGCTACAACATTACTCAGAAATAAAAACAAAGCAGGAGGAATCATGCTACCAGACCTCAGACTATACTATAAATCGATAGTCATCAAAACAGCATGGTACTGGCACAAAAACAGAGAAGTAGATGTCTGGAACAGAATAGAGAACCAAGAGATGAATCTAACTACTCACCATTATTTGATCTTTTACAAGCCAATTAAAAACATTCAGTGGGGAAAAGATTCCCTATTTAACAAATGGTGCTGGGTAAACTGGCTGGCAACCTGTAGAAGACTGAAACTGGACTCACACCTTTCACCATTAACTAAGATAGACTCTCACTGGATTAAAGATTTAAACTTAGGACATGAAACTATAAAAATACTAGAAGAGAGTGCAGGGAAAACTCTTGAAAAAAATTGGTCTGGGCAAGTATTTTATGAGGAGGATCCCACGGGCAATTGAAGCAGCTTCAAAAATACACTACTGGGACCTGATCAAACTAAAAAGCTTCTGCACAGCCAAGAACATAGTAAGTAAAGCAAGCAAACAGCCCTCAGAATGGGAGAAGATATTTGCAGGTTATGTCTCTGACAAAGGTTTAATAACCAGAATCCATAGGTAACTCAAATGTATAAGCAAAAAAAGAACAAGTGATCCCATTGCATGCTGGGCAGGGACTTGAAGAGAAACTTCTCTGAAGAAGACAGGCACACGGCCTACAGACATGAAAAAATGCTCATCATCTTTCATCATCAGAGAAATGCAAATCAAAACTACTTTGAGATATCATCTAACTCCAGTAAGATTAGCCCATATCACAAAATCCCAGGACCAGAGATGTTGGCATGGATGTGGAGAAAAGGGAACACTTCTACACTGCTGGTGGGAATGCAAATTAATACATTCCTTTTGGAAAGATGTTTGGAGAAACTTAGAGATCTAAAAATAGATCTGCCATTCAATACTATAATTTCTCTACTAGGCATATACCCAGAAGACCAAAAATCACATCATAACAAAGATATTTGTACCAGAATGTTTATTGCAGCCCAATTCATAATTGCTAAGTCATGTAAAAAGCCCAGGTGCCCATCGATCCACAAATGGATTAATAAATTGTGGTATATGTACACCATGGAATATTATGCAGCCTTAAAGAAAGATGGAGACTTTACCTCTTTCATGTTTACATGGATGGAGCTGGAACATATTCTTCTTAGTAAAGTATCTCAAGAATAGAGGAAAAAAGTATCCAATGTACTCAGCCCTACTATGAAACTAATTTATGGCCTTCACATGAAAGGTATAACCCAGTTATAACCTAAGAATATGGGGAAGGGGGTAAGGGAAGGGAAGGAGGGGGGAGCATGGGCAGAGGGAGGGTGATTGGTGGGATTACACCTGTGGTGTATCTTACAAGGGTATATGTGAAACTTAGTAAATGTAGAATGTAAATGTCTTAACACAATAACTAAGAAAATGCCAGGAAGGCTATGTTAACCAGTGTGATGAAAATGTGTCAAACGTTCTATAAAACCAGTGTATGGTGCCCCATGATTACATTAATGTACACAGCTATGATTTAATAATTAAAAAAAAAAAAGTAGCCAGGTGTTGTGGTGGGCGCCTGTAGTCCCAGCTACTCAGGAGACTGAGGCAAGAGAATCGCCTAAGCCCAGGAGTAGGAGGTTGCTGTGAGCTGTGATGCCATAGCACTCGATTGAGGGCGATAAAGTGAGACTGTCTCTAAAGAATAAATTCAAATAAATACTCAAATAAAAAAAAACTAATCACGAAAAATATCACTGTTGGTCTGGCTCAAAGAATATGCCATTCCAAATTACAGTAATGTAGGGCCCGCATTAGTACTTAATCATTTTAATCAGCAATACTGTATTTAACGTGTTTCTATAACCTCTTCCTTCTGCACCAGAGATTCATTTACCTTTAGGCTGTGTATTCTTGACATCACTGGTTGTCAACTTTGTTGTTATTTTAACAAGCATGGACTTGAGTGTGTTTTCCATGGGAGGCATGGAGCTAGCTACTGCAGATGCATTTAGAAATAGAACAGAGTCATCCCTGCCCTTGATGAGAGAAGAGACAAGTTTGCAAGCTCTTGAAGGTTCAAATCACAGTTGCTTAAAGAGTGAGAGAAAGTCATTAGGAGTGGGAAGAGAATCAAAGCCGGAGGGCAAGACACCACATCAGGTGCTCTGGGCCCTCTTCAGTGCTGGTGCCTGGCTGTTTCTGGCATATCATGGGCACTTAGCCAAGTTTGATGATTGACTTCAGTTTGGTCCAGTAGTTCTGCCTGATAAGAACTACCTCCTGCTGTTTTGTAAAGGTTCTCAAAGACCATTGCTGAGAGCAGATGTAACATCAAAGGCGTGGCTGTGTAAGCTAGGGAGGTAACCCCAGGCTGCCCAGTTAAGCAGGTGCTGAGTGCAGATTAGATATAGGTAAGAATTCTGATTTTAAAAATCAACTTCATAGTGGAAACATTGGCATAGATCCTTGGCCAAATTTAAAAACAGATTTCTAACCAGATGGTTTGAGAGTATTTAGAGAATAAGGCACGGATTATTGAAAAACCACTGTGGGTAAACTCAGAATCAGGCATGCCAACCAATCTCGTTTTCTCTTCTGATAGGCTTGGCACTTGGCAGGTCAAGGAATACAGTAGAGAGCGTGCATCTCATTTCAGCTTCAGATGAAATCTCTCCTGCCGTCCCTTTGAGTAGTAAGATAGAGGCGGATTAGTTGGTAACAGTATTAAGTGGATTTATAGTTACTTGCGGATTAATAGCAAGGAGTACAGATTGATTTCTCTCTGTCCTCTGCCCTGTCCTGTCTAACTTTTTATCCAGCATTGGGATGAGGAGTGAAAGGCTGGCCTGTTGGATTTTCAAAGGGCTTCACCCGGCTAGTTCATGCCTGAGATTTTTGGCATCTCCATTTGCTGTGACAACTCCTGTGTTCTGGGCCCTGGTTTCTCTTTATCCCTGGTCTCCCAACCCAGCCACAGCCAAAGGCGCATACATTACATCAGGGAGTGCCAGAGAAGAGAACATCAGGTGCCCCAGAACAGAAGGAGCTGCCTTGGAAAGACAGTGGGGTTCTCATTAGGATGTTTCTAGGAGGTTCTTGCATTAGTGAGCAGTTGACCTCTAAAGCTTTCCTGCATTCTCTATTATTCTGTGAGGGAGTATCCTTCAGTGAAAAGAATATTAGTTTTCAAACAGGACTGACTTCACTCAACAACTGGGGCAGGTCTCAGTTTCCTTATGTACACAAGAGGAATAATAATTCCTACTTCACAAGATAATGGAAGGATTAAGTGACATGTTCTGTCTAGTGCACCAAACACACAGGTAGGCCCTTAAAAAAGGTTAGGTCCCGCCTGCCTTCCAGCACCCAGGTCTAGGAGACCATGTTGAACACTGGTGAGCTGGCTCCTGAGATACACCATGTAGAGGCCTTGGACCTCAGAGAGTGGCTCAGCCGCTCACAGCAAGACCATCGTTGCCAGGATGAAATGGCCCCAGCGTGGTGAGGGAGCAGGTTCTTTCTTCCCTTCTTCATCCTTGATTCTGACAAAGCCGAGGGGACACAGTGGGGGGGGGAGGGGTGCAGGAAGATGCACTGGTTTCCCCACTAACTGGTCACGGGCCCTTAGGCAGGGTGCTCTGTGACTAAAGAACTGTTCCAGCATCTTCTTATGGGCAATAAGAAGCAGAATCTCCAATGTGATGGTTGGGGAGGGTTAAATGAGATTAGTTATTAGAGGATTTCTGGATCAGAGCCTGGCACCCAGAAGATGTGGAATAAATGGGAGCCTCATTTCTATTATTATTTATAGCAGTAACAGTATCAAGATGATAGTCCCAAGCCTTGAGGTCTTCAGACCTGGTGCTAGTCCGGTCCAGGTCTCTTAAAATGCTTGGATAGAAGTTGTGGGAGAAACCTGGGATGAAAGGTGGACACTAACACTGCAGAGAGCTCAGGCAATCAGAGGGTCAATGGAAGGCCCACTAAGTTTGGGGCTCTGAGATCTTTAGAGACAGCAACCTTTCCCACACTCACAGGGGCTGTGATCATACAGTGAGGCAGTGGGTCTTAGAGGGCTGGTGGGGAAGTGACAGCTGGGCATGGCCATGACTATCCGGATGCCTGGCAGGGCAGACCCCTCTGCAGCTCCAGGTAAGCCCAACCTGGAACATAAAGGGGGTGAGCTGAACTAAGTGCTCCCTCAGGTCCTTCCCAGGCCTAGAGTCCCTGGGCTCTGGGTCTGTCTGGCCTGGAGATGGCATTACAGTGGGACTGTGTGGAGACCTCAATGTCTTTCCTCATAAGGCTGGAGTCAGGACTGAGTCACTGCCTAGAAAATTCCATGCTATTAGGAGAAGCCCAAAGCTCTTTAGAGACGTGTGTGTGTGTGTGTGTGTGTGTGTGTGTGTGTGCACATTGCATGGAGAGTCTCTCAGTTCTCAGTGGGAAGTATTTTCTTTCTTTTATGTATGTATTCATTGAATAAACATATTTTGCTCACCTGCTATAGCAGACTGTGTTTTATGATGTATTTCCCCAAGCTGCTAGCATGTTCTCTCCTCAAAAAAAAAAAAAAAAAATTCTTCTAAAACATCTGCTATAGTTTGGCACCCACAGCACAGTGGTTACGGCGCCAGTCATATACACAGAGGGTGGCGGGTTTGAACCTGGCCTGGGCCAGCTAAACAACAATGACAACTGCAACAAAAAATAGCCAGGCGTTGTGGCGGACGCCTGTAGTCCCAGCTACTTGGGTGGCTGAGGCAAGAGAATCGCCTAAGCCTGGGAGTTGGAGGTTGCTGTGAGCTGTGATGCTACAGCACTCTACTGAGGGTGACATAGTGAGACTCTGTCTCAAAAAAGTAAAAAATTAAAAAAAAAATGAAATAAACATCTAATATTTGGCATCATGAAAGGTGCAGGGTGTTTAATGCACATTAAATTCTCGGAGCTGGGTGGACTCAGGGAGCATGCTAGCTACCCCCTGCCCACCCTCAGCTCTGCTCTCTGCCTTTCTTCTGCCCGCTTTGTGCTGCAGCGGGCTAAGGCTACAGCTTGTGTCCCTGCCCGCTCACTTTCTGACTTCTGGTTGGATTTGGCCAATGGGTAGCATCATAAGAGATCAGAGGAAGGGGGGAGAGTGGTGTTGGGATGTTTATTTGTCTAGTCTCCTTCCTGTGGCATTGTAGTGTGTCCCTGAGCAAAGGACACTGTCCCCTGTAAGAAAGCCTTCTCTACAAAGCTCTTCTCTCTCTGCATTCTGGTCAGCAGGCCTTCCCTCTGCAGGGCTGGACTGGTGATAGCCCATCGTTGCTAGTCCTGGGACACTGCTCTATCCCTGCTGGTTGTTTTGCCCTGCCTAGACCTTTGCAAAGAATCCCCCTTGTCCAAATCACCCCAAATTGTCCAATTTGAACGTGCCATCTCTTTCCTCCCAGGGACGTGAGTCATACAGATCATCTATTCTAACTTCTTCATTTTGACAAAGGAGAAAACTCAGGAAGTGACTTTGCTGAAGTTACACTACTGGACAGAGCCAAGACTCAAACCTAAGAAGCCCTTGATGAATACATAGAAAATTGACCCAGATTTTTCTGTTTTCTTGTGTTCATTCATTTTCTTTTTTTTTCTCAGCCCCTGGAAAAGCCTGTCAGGAGGTTTCACAGTGTAATTAATTATGCTGGCATAGCCAATGACTGGAGCTATGATTTAGAAAGTTGACTGGAGAGGCTGATAAATAATGACATGCACATTTGAGGTTCCGTTAAGAGTATCCAGACCTACCTGAGGAAAAGAGAACAACCTCACATCCTTTTTTAAAAGAGGAAGCTTTATGTAACCCCTACTCTGAGATCCCCCCCCTTCTGCCCCCTCTTTCCCATGTCAGTTCTCTGCTCCGAAATCCACTGTAGCTACACATGTGGGAATCAAGTGAAATAACTTATCTATAGTATTAAGTATTAAGGAGTGTAACGTAATTCATAAAATGCAAAATATTATGGTTATTCAATCTGTAAATATCTGATTGTAGAATAGCATGTGCTTATACATAGCTTTTTTCTCATTGCCTATTTTATCAGATTCAAGTTTGTTAGCCAAAATCTTGAGATCCTGTAAAATCAGCTGTTCATGCTGTCCTGTTCAAAGATGCCACATTTAAGGCATTCACACCATAAAGGCTATAGATCTTTATGTTTTTTTTTTATGACAATTTTCCAGAAGATGGTAGCAGAGCGGCTTGCTCTGTTAAAATTGGTATATTATGACAATTCTACAACAGATGAAAGGAAATTGTCTTGAGCAAGAAATGTCTTTTCCTAACATGACCTTCTCCTAGCTGCACAAAAGAAGCAACTGTATGAGTTTGTGGAAGTTCTTTAACATAATTCTGGTTTTATAATCTAATCCAGGGGGTCCTCAAACTATGGCCCGTGGGCCACATGAGGCGGTGTAATAGTATTTGTTCCCGTTTTGTTTTTTTTACTTCAAAATAAGGTATGTGCAGTGTGCGTAGGAATGTGTTCATAATTTTTTTTTTTTAAAGGATAGTCCGGCCCTACAATGGTCTGAGGGACAGTGAATTGGCCCCTGGTTTAAAAAGTTTGAGGACCTCTGAAATGGCCATGCCTTAGAATAGAGAAGGCATATGTTTACCATGGGTCTGCCCGTGGAAGACCCCAGTAACCATCTGGGCCCCCTTTCTCACTAGGTTGGGTGTCCCCTGCACCATGTGCCAGGCTCTGACTGCTGACCACATGGCTGGCATGCTGGCCGACATCTGTTTGCTATGACTGCTGAACAGAATGGTTATTAAGGATTTCAAAATGGTGAGCCTATGGCACCTAGAATGGGGGGTGGTGGTTGTGTGAGGACATAAAACTTGCACCAGTGCTCTGTGGATGTTCCCATGTCTCTGGATGCCACGACCTCTGTTGGCAGCCCCCGGATCCCTCCTCACAAGCAACCTACACTGTGCCTCAATTCATTGCCCAAACACGAGCAGAGCCCTGGTGCTTGTCCAGGGAGTACCAGGGCTCCCAGGTCCACACATACCACTACTGACCTCGGCTCACCCACCTTTCTCCCTCTTAAACTCCACACAGACCTGTGCTGTTTCCCTCTGCTCATCAGTACTTGATGCCATTTGTAAATCTTTGCAAAACTCCTGATAATTCTTTCGTGTGCCTAGGTCACACATTCCTATCAACAGGGCAGATCCCTGGAAGCCAGACTCTTTTTCTTGCTTTGAGGTTGAATACTCTGTTCACGTGGGATCTCCGCAAACCAAATTGTTTTGGTCATGGAGAGGGCCTTGAAATATAAGGCACGATCATTTGTTATAACTAGTCCCTGGTCACCTTTTTCATCTGAGGCTAAGAAAATGAATATGGTCATAAAATGATTATTGGCCTCCTGGTCTAGAAGGTAAATTTAATTTTTTTCTTTCTTCTTATGTCCAGAAAACAGAAAATTCATTGAGAGCTCCTGATATCGTTATAGCACTATCACTTCTAAGTAATAATAGTATAAGTCAAAATACAATTTCTTGTGTCATTACTATTAACTACTTGAGGATTCATTTCTTCTCCCCGACCCCTCTTTTGACCAAATGCATTTCAGTAAGTGCAGATGGGAATTGAGAGGATGATAAAGAATTATGGGTTTTGGTATTTATTCCATGCTCTCCTAATATTGCAGCTATATTCCTTCCAGATGAGATGGCATTTTGACTGTGGGTATATGATTAATGTCCAAATATGGCTTGAAAAGTGGGAGGAGAGGCATGGAGTTCCATTCCCAACCCCAGCCCAGGTTGGGAAGAGAAGGAGGACAAACTTCATTAATACATCCCAAAGGTAGGGGGTCAGGGACTGACTCCAGTGATGGATTTTTTAGTGTATTTGTTTATTCAGGACAACCGAACATACAAAAAAGAAAACATGAGTGGGATCAGTGCCTGATCCTCCATTGGTATACCACTGTTAAATGCCAGGCTGTTTAGGTACGGAAACACACTTATTGATGTAAATATGCAGAAATAAAAGCAGCATGGTTTTTTTGGCTCAGCGTCTGTAGCTCAGTAGCTAGGGTGCCAGCCACATACTCGGGAGCTGGCAGGTTCAAATCCAGCCTGGGCCTGCCAAACAGCAATGACAACTACAACCAAAAAATAGCCAGGCATTGTGGTGGGCACCTATAGTCCCAGCTACTTCGGAGGCTGAGGAAAGAGAATGGCTTAAGCCCAAGAGTTGGAGGTTGCTGGGAGCCGTGACACCATAGCACTCTACCCAGGGCGACATAGTGGGATTCTGTCTTAAAAAAAAAAACAAAAAACAAAACAAACAAACAAACAAAAAAAAACCCAGCATGATTTTGAACACGACCCTTTTTAGGAAACTGAAGACTGTAGGGTCATGGTATTTGGAGGAGAAAAGGCATTTCCTTGTAGTCCTGGGTTCCTTTTCTGCAAAATGTGAGTATTTGGAATGGTTGATCTTTCTAGCTTTAAAATGTTGCACTCCTGTGACTTTGCGTCCTCAGCCTTTTCACGCCACTATCTCTGACTGTGCTCAACTATATAATGACAATCCAACTCCACATTCCCTCCACTGGTGGGACAAACAGAAGCTCATTAGCAAAAAGTTGAAGTAGCAGAAGGGCCTACTCGATGTGGGGAAATCCCTGAGGCTTTCTGTGTCCTGACCTCCCCATCTATACAACGGGAGTGCGGCTTTGAGAGACCCCTCTTTTGTCACGAGGTTTGAAATCAGGGGCTGAGGGGACCAGAGGGGCCCTCAACCTAGCTGGGCTCCACTTGCCAGGCCACCGTCTTTTGCTCATTCATCTTTGCTCATTTGCTCATTTGTCTGCCCCAAGCAGGGGACTTTTCCTAATTTGCAAGAAGGAGCTGTTTATGCTCAAAGCCACCCTGATTGAGATGAGCGTGGGATGACATTGATATCAGCCAAGGGCTTTGCCTTTTTCCTAATGAGTGTCTATTTGTCCCACCAGCAGAGAGAATGCAGAGTTGGATTGTCATCATATAGTTGAGTACAGTCAGAGATGGTGTAAAAAAGAAAAGATTTTAAGGCTCATTAGTTAAATTTATGAAGCTGGCTGGTGGCAGTTGGACTGAGACCCTTGGTGGCCCAATGACAGTCCTGAACATAGAAACAGGAGTTCTCCATTCCCAAGACATACGCTTGACCCCTGTTTGTGGCATTTGAGAATTCACAACCCAAGTACTGCTCTGGCCTCCTTCTCGGGGGTCTTCTGCTTTCAGGATGAGGGCTGGCTAGTGCTACCAACAACTGGAGTGGGGACATTTTTCTCATCCCACATCTCCCTGACGCCACCCTCTGGGAACCCCTCAAATCCCTCCAGTTTGCCTCTTAATCCAGCTTGTTCATCATAATTACTCATACTAAAGACCCCAGACTCCAGCTCTCCTCCTGTCCTTCCCCACAGTCCCTTCCGTGGAGCTCCAGTTCCCATCCCAGCCCCCATCTTCCCAGCCTCAGGTGTCTCCCCTCCGTGCCCCCGGCTTTCAGCAAGCTCTTTCCCATTGTGTTCTTGCCAGCTGAGCAAACCTTCCCCTTGCTCTCCCCACCCTTCCCAGTGGCTGTTTTTCTTGTTCACAGAGCCCTTGTCCCCACACCGTTACCCTGCTGTCACTACTGAGAACATGTCAGCATCACCCTGGGTCTCACTGTTCCTCTGAGCGTGGATGGTGCCCACTCGGGGCTCGGCACGGCTCTCTCAGTCTCCTCCCTCCCATGCAGCGGTTCTGTGACTGTGGGTTCAGACGCCAAAGTTCCTTGCTGGCCACTTGCTCCTTTCCTTCATCTCTGTCTAGCCCCCCTCTGTTCGGGAAGCGTCTTCTCCCTCACCACGAGCTCCAGTCCCCAGCTGTTCCGCATTCCCCCCGCCCCCACCCCGGCTCCCAGCATCCTGACTTCCTTGCCGTGCAGCCTGGGCCTGGTGGTGGTGTCTGTGGTCTTGCCCTGGGGAAGCGTGTCGCGCTGCCTGTGCTGACTGTCCCACCCTTCCCCGCCTGTACAAGTCTCCCATCCACTGTCTTCCTCCAGGCCACCAGGAGCTGAGCAATGCCACGTCTCAGGTCCACTGGTTTCCTTGCCCACACAGGGCTCGGATCACAGCTGGACCCGAAGCTTTCCTGGTCACCAGTTTGCTCCCTCCCACATTCTCCTCGACACGGGCTCCAAACCCCAACTTTCCTCCAGTGTGTTCTTGTCTTCCCACTCTCTGCACTTGGGCCTGCTCCCTGCTCCTCTGAGGAGACAGAGCTGTCCGCCAGGAGCCCACCTTTTTGCCCATCCACCCTGCCTTTCCCTGCCATCTCCCCCATCTTCTGGTCCTGCCCCCTGATTCACAGGGAGAAGGACGCCCCCAGCTAATCTTTCCCAGTCATTCTAGATCCTCCCAGAACAACTTTCCTTTTCTTTCACCCTTCTGCCCCTTTCTTCTCCTCCCTGGGAATCATCCTTACCATCCTGCTGTCAGTGGTGAGCGTCTCCCCCTCCACTGGCATTAACCCTTTCACACTCATTTCCACGCAGCTGATGCTCTGCCAAGGGTTTCCTGAGACCTCCTACTGCTCAAATCCAGAGGTCTCTGGTCATCCTTCCAGGAAACCCTGTGGCCCTTCTTTTTCACATCCCTCCCTGGTCTTCTCCCCCTGAGCTCTGCCTGCTCTTGCCTGGGCTGCATTCTTGGAGCACAGGCTGGAGGGTCCTCAGCACTGCTCTGGGCCCTCTTCCTCCTCCCCCGGGAGAACACAGGTCCTCCTGACAGCTGGGTCTCCATGGGAAGCTCACTGCCTCTCCCTCCTCAGGCACTCTCTGGCCATCCTCATAGCCTTTTTTCTTTCATGAAGTATTTTTATAGTAAAATATACATAACATTTACTATCCTAACCATTTTAAGCATACAGTTCGGTGCCACTAAGTTTATTCTTATTGTTGTGCAACAATCACTCTCACCCTTCCCCAGAACTTTTTTCATCTTGCAACTCTGAAAATTCAATAAGCAATAACTCCTCATTCCCCCCTTGCCCCAGCCTGAGGCAATCACCATTCTACTTTCTGTCTCTAGGAATTTGACTACTTCAGGTGTCTCTTATAAGAGAAATATACAGTATTTTTACTTTTTTGTGTCTGGTTATTTCACTTAGCGCAAGGCAGTGGTGCTCAACCTTCCTAATGCGGTGGCCCTTTAATATAGTTCCTGTGGGTTGCACCTCACAGGTTGAGAACCGCTGGTGTAATGTCTTCAGGGTTCATCCGCGTTGGAGCATGTATCAGAATTTCCTTCCTTTTCAAGGGTGAATAATGTTTCGTCGTATGTATGTACCACATTTTGTTTATCCATTCAAACCCCAGTGAGCACTATCATTTAACATATTTTTACTGAGCTTCCCTTGGCCATGTAAAAGGCACAGCTACATCCCAGAGGATAAAACTAATATTGTTTCTGCCTGTGTGAAGCTTGCTGTCTGTGTATCACCCTCCTTATTGGCTATGAGCTGTGACTCCCCTAACGTGAGCCCTTCAGGGGTACAGACCATCACTGGGTCCTTTGGTGGCCCCCAGGCCTAACTGCACAGAGCTCTGCACAGAGTTAATGCCTAGTAGAGGGGCGTAGAATGAGTGAATGAATGAACCCAACAAGCACGCCTCAATGGGTCCATTTGACAGATGCATACCTTCTCTTGAAGTCCTTCTCTAGAAGTTTAATCCCCCAGAGAGTATTTATAGTAGAAGCTACCTCCAAACACAGCATGGATCACTCCAGTTTTTATTCCTGAGAGGTTCTTGTTACTCCATAAATCTTGAGCTCCCCCAATGTAAATTGCCACTGAACAAGCAGAATGACAACACGGGCATTCTTTTCATCGAGGACCTGGTATTAAGACAGATTAACTCGGAGGGAACAGCCTGACTGGGTATCTGCCCCATCCCTCATTCTTATTGTGATTAATGAGATGGGGCACATATTTTTCTACTCTGCTTGAAAACATATTGAGTTTATGCCTCATCCTACAATGTTAAATATTGTCTTAGAATTACATTATCTCTTACACAGATGGATGGGCCCAGTGCCGTGTGTACTGCTGACAGTTTTCTTGAAGTGGAACTAGAATTGGTGAGGGAATCATTCAGCCATGATTGCAGCTGGAGAGCATGCAGAGACCTCCAGTAACAGTAGAATAAATAGGTATGCAGTGACTCTCAAAGCAAAGCATTAATGCAAAGATGCACGAGGCTGCAGACCAAGAACCAGGGCAGTAAGATGTACATGTGTCTCTATGGGGGATAACTAACCAGTAAAAATGCCATCTTGAAGAAGTTGAACTCTGCAAGAGATCATGTCTTCAGAGTTGTAATTTGAGTGCCTTAATCCTGAGTAAAGACTTGATAAATACTTTTGAAGTGAATGAATTTATATTTTTCAAACTATTTTTGTATTTACTATTTTATTTTGTTCTGAAACTAACCTTATGAGATATACAAGTAATGCATTATTATTCCCATTTTACAGGTGAATAAACTCAGATACAAGTAGTATTATAAGTCACTCAGGTTACCAGGTAAAGTAAGTGCCCAGACTTTTACTCTCTAACATGAATGAACAAGCAACTGTTAATGGAAAAATACCCAAATTGTGTAAAATATTACTATCAGCAAATAGTAACCTGGTCCATTGCATTTATATCTGGGGACTGGTCTCCCACTTCATTCATTCATCTCTCAACAAATGTTTGTTGAACAATTAATACACTCCAGATTCTAGACTTGGTTATGGGTGAAGGTTAGTGGTGACGGAGAAGGCATCTTTTTTCTCGGGGAAATCAGATCTTACAGAAGATACGGATGTGAAAAGGGATCATTGCAACCAGGTTTCCAAGAGCCAGGATAGAGACATGCAGAAGTGTGGGAGACTTACTTTGTTTGGGGAAGCTGGAAAGAAAGGCTGTGGGGAGGAGGTGATATTTCCATCAGAGGGGTTTCCTAGCGGGACACTAAGCCCTAAGGATCCCAGCGCCGGGGCATGCATAAAGACAGGGGCATAACAGCCTGCACTTACTGGGAAACCTAGGCAGAATGGCTGGGTTGTGGGTGCAGGGGGAGGAGTGACAGAGGGAAGATGGGAGAAGCCGCAGGGCTGGAGTCACAGAGCTTTCAATCAGTGAAACATGTGGAGCACTGACCAGGACGGGGGCTACATGTGATGCTGTTGATCCAGTGCATGGAATGAGATAGATAAGGTTCTTGCCTTCATGGAACTTCCTTATTTTTAATTAAAAAAAAGTTTATTATCTTTATTGCAGCTAAATTTGCAATTACCAAGTTGTGGAAACAACCTAAATGCCCACCAATCCAGGAATGGTTTAACAAGCCATGATCTATGTATACTACGGAGTACTAGTCAGCCACTAAAAAAGATGGTGACTTTACATCTTTAGTATTAACCTGGATGGAGTTGAAACACATTCTTTTTAATAAAGCACCACAAGAATGGAGAAGCAAGGATCCAACATACTCAATTCTGATATAAGGACAATTGATGCTAGTACATGGGGGGCATGGGGGAGCGGAGAGAGGGAAGGAGGAAGGGGGCAGGGGGGTTACAGTGGGTGACACACCTCTTGAGGGCAAGATCCAATTATAAGAGGGACTTTACCTAACAAACGCAAGCAGTGTAACCTGGTTCTTTGTACCCTCAATGATTCTCCAACAATAAAAAAAAAAAAAGTTTATTCCAAATTTAAAAATAGCTTATAATAAAAAGTTCTATTCTTCTGTACCTCTAATCTTACTTCCCAGAGGCAATCACTCTCGTAATTTGTTTCTAGTAATTTTGGCAGTTACTATATATATATATCATTAAATAATAGGCCCCTAATATTATGTCTTCATGTATCAATTATAAATATCTATTTACTACAACAACAAAAATTTAGCTCAAGACACTTATAGCTATTTTTTTCTCCTACTGGCAAACTTTGCACATTTCAATAATACTAGAACTCCTGTGTCCTGTTCCCTCCTTCTCCCTCCCACTGTGTAAGATTTATGATTTACAGACTTAATCCTTACTGTCGCTTCTCTTCCTCCACTTTTCCCTCTGTATGTCTACTGGGCAAAACGTCCAAGCTTTACAGAATATAATTCCAACCCTTTTTCAGTATGTAATACAGGCCCTCTGTGATCTCTAGACTTTGCCTCCATTTTTCATTTCCTGCCATTCTTCACTTCAGCTATAGTCACAGTCATACCAAAGTATACATCAGTTTATGGAATCTTTTATGCTCTTGTCCTTTTGATCATTGCCCCATAGCCTTCCACCACCTGGAATGGGCTCCCCCTGCAATTCACTGGAAAATTACATTTATTTATTTCAGCCTACATGCTACATCAAGAAATCTTTTCTGGTAGATGACACTTATGAAATAAAAAAATATATTATTGACTGCCTGTTATGTTCATGGCATGGTTTAGGTGTTGAGGCTATAGTGGTCCAAGACAGAAGGTCATGTGTTTGCATTCCAGTGACTTAATAAAAAGAACAACTATCATGAATCTACGGTGTGCCAGGATTATACTAAATAACTCACTTATTCCATATACTTCCCCCCTCATTTTGCAGATGAGGTCTTGCTCTGTTATCCATGCTGGAGTAGTGGAGTTCAGTGGCATATGCATAGCTCACTGTGACCTCCAATTCCTGGGCTCAAGAGAGTCTCCCAGCTCAGCCTGCCAAGTTGCATCACTATACCTGGCCAATTTTTAATCCTTTTTTTAGTGATGGGATCTTGCTATGTTGCCCAGGCTTGTCTTGAACTCTTGGCCTCAAGAGATCTTCTCACTTTGGCCTTCCAAAGTACTGAAATGACAGGCATGAACCACTGTGTGCCTGACCATATATGCTATTATACGTATAATCCTCAGAACTTTATGAGCTCCAGAGAAGTGAAATAGCCTTCCATGGCTCACTCCCCATAAGAGGCTGGGCTTACATTAAAACTCAATTTTGTCTCACTTCAAAGCCACTATTCTTAAACTATGCTCTCAGCATTCCCATTACTCCTTATTCACTTCTATTATTGCATTTCTCATAACATTTTGAAATAGTTTGCATCCGAAGTTCCCCAATATGAACTGTGGGAGATAAGAAAAAATTATCTGACTATTTTCTCCAGATGGTCCAGAACTAGCACCATCCTAGATGCACAGGAGAGGTTAACATGTACATTACACACCACAGATGCCTAAGGATTAATTGTCTCTTGAAATCTCAAGTTGAGAATGGCTACTTCCTAAGGGTAGAGACATCTGCCCCTTACTAGGTGCTTGATAACTTTCTCTTGAACCTGTTATTCCAATTTTTGCTATTAATACATATTCAGTCTTTGGATTGAAAAATGAGCTGCTTCCTCTGAAATATGGATACTTTCCTGCATCTCTTATGCTATTTCCCTGTCTATATTATCATATCTCTTTCTGGGATCTCTTGCAGTAGCCTCTCAGCGGAGCCAACAGCATCCTTCTCAACTGCTTCTTCTAGCCTCTGCTCTAGGAGACTCACCTGTATCAGTTTCTGTACTGGTGGCTGCAAAATGAGGAAGCAACAAGGGAAGAGACCTGCTGGATCCCAAGACACAGTCTTTTCTGGCCCATTGGGAGGACAGGGAGATTTCTAGCCTACCATTCCTTGGCCAATTCCCAGGGGAGTCTCTGGACGAAGCATGGTAGTGGTGACCTCACCTTTTGACACATTTTAAGGACAGAATTTGAGATCAGCGTTCCAACCATCATGGTGGGGCTTATCACACCTGTGAGAAAGCACTGTATCCACGCAGTGTGCTGAGCCTAGAACCCTTCACGAGCGTTCATTCTACTGAGGGGATTTAGACAATAAACTAGGAACCAAATACATTAATCATGGCTTGTTAGTAAAAGGAACTAAACAAAGACAAAGACAAGGAAAGACAGAGATCACAGTGTGCATTCCCAAGGTGGTGATTTTTTAGCTGAGCTTTAAATGATGAACAGGGGATGACAATATAGAGTCAAGAAATGGGTGGCTTTCTGCAGCAAGTGCAAAGGCCTGTGGCTGGAACCAATAGATGGGCAGCAGGTCTGGGGAGAAAGGTTATAAGTGAAGGTCAAAGAGGTGGGAAAAGCCAGGTCATACAGGGCTTTAGGCCAAAATTTGATTCTGAGACTGGTGGGAAGCCATTCAAAGGTTTTATAGTGAAGTAGCATACTGGCATAACTTGCTTTGTATTTTTAAAGTTTATACTTTTCATAGAGAATGAATTAGAAGGGAGCAGAAGAGGAAGCAGGAAGGCCAGTTAGGAGGCTATTGCTGTCTCAGGTGAGAGATCAAGGTGGCCTGTGCCAGGATGGTGGAAGAGAGGGGGTAGGAGGGAAAATATCCTTTAGAGGTGGAATTGACTGGGTTTGCTCTCACAGTGGATGTGGGGAGAAGGGTGAAAGGGGAGATGATGTAGAGTCACAGCCTCGGGCAATGCTTGAATGGGAAGAGGAAATGAGAACAGAGTGACAGGGAGAAGCAGGAGGGACCTTGAGGCTGGGCAACGAGGCTGGGCTGTACCCCGTAGCAGATGGGGACCCACTGAATGGTGCCAAGCACGTCACTTGGACAGCTGGGTGGAGGGAGGGGCAACTTTGCCTATAACACAAGGCAGCCAAGTGGCATTAGAGCATCCCCTAAAGACAGCACAGTGAGAGGATGGGGGAAATTCAAATGAAAAAGGGGGGCACATGAATTGAAAAATTATGAAGTAATTTTGGTTCAGTGTGTCAGCTAGCAGCGGCAGCGATTCACAGGGTGAAGGGACATGTATGTGGCTGCAGACATTATCATAAAACTCACACAAACACCTACAGCAATCTCCCAATTAATGAATTCTGGTTGCTACCGCTTTGTGGCCAGCTCTCCCAGAGTCAGGCCTTCCCAAGAGACATCTCTCCCTCACCTGATGACCTCACTCAAGGTGACCATGCCTAGGGCATGGCTGTCTCTCTAGATGGGCAAAGAGGCTCCTTAAGTCTCTGATGGAGACAGTGTTCTGGGAACAATGATTTCTTTTCCTGGCATATAGTTCTCAGATCAGGCATCAAAATTTGGGGCATTGGACTCTTTTTCCAATTCTGCATTCTTTCTGGTTTTCTTCCTATTATTCTGTTAAACAAGTTATAATGAATACCAGCTGCTTTTCCTACTAGAAAAAGCCAAGGAGTGTAGACTATGACCTCTGGTGGGCCGCAGCAGGAGGTGACCAGAGAATGAGATGGACTTGATGAAAGGGAGATCTGGGTGGTCTTAAGTGTAGACATGGTCAGCCCGTCAGGTGCTAATGCAGTGGGCTTTTTAGAAAATATGGGATTTGACTTTCAAAGTTGAGCAGGATTCAGAAGGGACAGATAAGACTAAAAGAATGTTTTGGGTGGGACATTGGGGAAACAGCCTGGCTTACAGCTGTGGAAGCTGCTTACAGTAGGAGGCAGATGTTTTGGTAAGGATGTGGAGAAATTGGACTCCTTGTAAACTGTTCACGGGAATGTAAAGTGATGCAGCCACTGTGGAAAGAGTAATGGCATCTCCTCAAAAAATTAAAAGCAGAATTACCATATGGTCCCACAATTCCACTTCTCAGTTTATATCCAAGAAAACTGGAAAGCAAGGTCTGGAAGAGATCTTTGCCCATGTTCATAGTAGCATTCATTATTCACAATAGCCAAAAGTTGAAAGCAATGCAGGCGTCTCTCACGAGATGAATGTTTAGACCAAAAGTGCTCTATATGTACAAAGGAATATTACTCAACATAAATAAAGGAGGAACCTTCTGACACATGTTCCAGTGTGGATAAACCTTGAGGATATTATTCTAAGCGAAATAAGTCAATCGCAAAAGGATAAATGCCAACTGATTCTGCTTATCTGAGGGCCCTGGAACAGTTAAATTCATGTAGACAGAGAGTTGAATGGTGGCTGCCTGCAGCAGGGGTGGGGGAAATGGGAAATGATTGTGTAATGGATATAGAGTTTCACTCTGAGATGATGAAAACATTTTAGAGAGGGAGGGTGGTGACGGTCTAAAAATAGGCCACAGCAATCTCAACGTAAATGTACTTAACGCTACTGGACTGTGCACTTGAAAGTGGATAAAATGATACATTTTATGTGTATTATTAAAAATTACAATTATAAAAAGAGGCAGAATGCCCCCAAATCAGTGGGGAGCAGGGATTGACTCAATTATCATTTGTGTGGCCTCAGCGCACAGGACAGCACCTTGGGCTCAGGAGGGTGCAGGGTTGGAGGGATGCAGCGTGTCCTGAACCCAGACAAATACAGACAAGCAGGAACTTCTCAGAGCAGGAGCTGGAAAGGAAGGCTGAGCTGGCTGAGTCCCGACTTAAGGACTTTCAAAGTTGAGCAGGATTCAGAGGAGACAGACAAGACTGAAAGAATGTTTGGGGTGGGACATTAGGGAAACAGCATAGCTTACAGCTGTGGAAGCTGCTTACAGTAGGAGGCAGATGTATTGAGAGGGGACCTGTAGGTCTGCTGGCCATTCTACTGCTGATTACAGCCTGATGTTTGGCTGGCTATGTGGATGGGCCCGCAGGCAGAGAATGCATTAATTGGTCAAGGAAGGGATTCATACAAATCATCATATGTTGTATTGAGCATTTAAAAATCCCACTCACGACTTAATAATACTTAATGTCTTCTGTGAGTGTGGTTAACTTGAGTCCTGAGCCTGCCCAGCCCTGAAAAACTGAAAGAAGGTCTGATCTTGGGGAAAGCACTGGGAAACAGCCACCCTGCAGGGCCTGGTTGGCTTTCTTGAGAGAGATATTCCCCCATCACTCATCAGATGTGCAGAGAAAGTACACGCAGTCCCTCTCAGATTGTTCTGGCCTCTAGCCTCAATTAACATCTATGTGTGGACGTGCATTTCCTTTCTAAATCTTGCTACCCAAAGTGGTTTTTTTTTAGAGCAGCAGCAGCAGCAGCAGCAGCAGCAGCAGCAGCAGCAGGGAACTCGTTAGAAATGGAGACTTCCAGCCACATCCCTGACCTCCTGGATCAGAACACACGTTCTACCTGGATCTCCAGGTAATTCTTACGCTCGACAAATGCCTAGAAGCTCTACGTAGGCCATCTCATTCAGTGTGCCCTAAATGTGCCCAGTCATGGGCAGCACTAGGGGGTGCATTGCTCAGGAGATGACCAGGCTCCCCTGAGAGAGATTCTGATGCCCAGGCTCCCTCCTGAGAGCTTCTGATACAACAGATATTTTTACTGTAATGGGAAAAATAAACAGGTTAGAAATGGGATGTGAGTCATGAGTGGAGGTACTCCCATCTGTGGACACAGAGAAGAGGGAGACCCAAGCCCTGCTCTAAAAATATGCTTGTTTCTAGGACAGCAACACATAGACCATTGTGCACATGGCCATGTGTGGAGGCTTCTCTGTGATGGAAGCTTCTAGAGGAAAAGGGAGTTGAATTTTTTGGAATGTTTATAAACAACCCGTAGTAAATTTGGGGTTATTTAACATTTAAATAACAATTCTGGCTTTGACCTCTTCCAACATTATAATTTCAACCTCATCTCTCACCAAAGCATCTTCAACACATCCTTGGTTTCTCCTGATACATTAAATGAAGCTCATTTTTTTAAGATGTAGCTGAGATAGAAAGGTTTAAGGAAAATAGGAGTTTCTTCAGCCATGGGGAAGGCTGTTTTAAGATCAAATTAGGTCAGTGAAAGCTTTCCGTACTCCCCTGTATTCACTCATACAATTCCTCCCAGTCTGTCCTTCTCTCATGCTTCTCAATGAAAATAAAGTCTGAAATCTGAAAGAAATGAGCCTTCTGCCTTCTAGGCAACTATCTCACTCTGGGTCCTCATGAATCTCAGGAATTTTTACCATGAATGAGTCCTCCCCCCTACTTGCTATCCAAATTATAAAGAATCAATGATACACAAATGGGAATCAACATTTCTTAACATGTCTCTCTTCTTTTATTCCAATTTATTTCTAATAGAAGGCCTTTACAACAACTCAAATAACCTTTTAGATACGCTATTTAATATAGACTTTTGGGGCATTAGAGGGCCAGAAGGAACAAAGGTCAGGTGGGGAGAGACATTTTAAAAGAAAGAGGGAGCTTTATTTACAAAGCCACTGAGAGGAAGTTTTTGAATCCAGCAACTGTGATCTGTTTCTGTGATATGTTTTTGGGATTCAACTTTACAATCAGAAGAAGAAAGACCTGGCAGATGCTTTAGTCACCACTCTCTGGCCTAGGATTTTTGGTGGTGTCATGGGTGTATTAGAAGCTGTTAGCACTGAGTCTGGGCCCTGGTGACCAGTGGAAGTGACCACATCCCCTGACATGCTCCTGGTGTCTCTTACAGGGAAGGGGAATAGGTCCCAGCAGAGAGGAAAGGCCGCTGCACTACCAGAAAGGGGATGCTGGCTCTTCTTTCACCCAGGCAATGACAAAAGGGGCTCCTTTAATTAATTCCTTCATGTGCTCTGGCAAGTATGAAATATCCCTAGTCATTGACATTCTTAAAGCCCCCTAAGAGTCCCTGGTGGTCAGGTGGTTGCTATTTTAAAGCAGAAAAATATTAGTTCAAGGAATCAATCAATGGATAAAGTCGTTGACATTCTCAAAGCCCGCTAAGAGTCCCTGGTGGTCAGGTGGTTGCTATTTTAAAGCAGAAAAATATTAGTTCAAAGAAATCAATCAATGACCTAAAATATTAGTTCAATCAATCAATCAATTTAACATCCACAATGTGTTTAGCACTGTAACAGTTGCAGTGTTGCACAAAGAAAGCATAAGACATGGCCCCAAATCTGTAGGAGGCTGTTTCTACAACGCTTATGAATAGGTGTTAGATTTCAGAAATGCCTGAGTTTGGATCTCAGTTCTATTTCTTGATTTTCCTGAACTTTAGTTTTCTTTGCTGTAAATGGAAGTACATAGATTGTTAAAAGAAAGTGTGTTCAATACGTATAATACTTGTAATCTGTTTATAGACAAAGATCAATAACTGGTAGTGAAAGAATGGTCTCTTAGAGAAAATCAGAAACATCTACACAAAATAATTTGTAAACAAAGATAGCACTGGACGTTGATAGATGCAGGAAACAAAGAGCACGGTATAACAGCTTCCAAGCATTATCTGATCAGGTGGGACACTAGAGAGTTATGTTGCAGTTGAGATAGTTTTACAGAATTAAGAACCGATTGAGTTGAAGTCTTCTTGAAAGCCTTCAAGAAATAGGGGATTCATGAATCAGGGGCCCGGGAAAACCAACTCCATCTTGTACAGCTGTCTCTGAGCTGTACAGGTCAGACTGAAGAACAGCTAAGGTGCAAATAAGTGGGCTTGCTTTGATCCTCTGCCTCTCTGTTTGCCATCTTATCTCTCCCATCACCCTTCACATTTAAACTCACTTATTTTTACAGGCACATATCACTTCCTCATCTCCTTTTCACTGATTTTACTCTCAGCTCTTTCATCTTCCCACTCTCTTCTAGGTATTTTTTTAAAAATCAACCTTACAGAGATATATCTGTAATACATATGCAGTATATGCAATAAATCACCTTCATTTAAAGCATACAAGTTGATGAATTTGAATAGCTGTTATGCCAGGAAACCACAACCACACTCAAAAGATAGAAAATTTCCATCATCTCCAAGCCCTTCTCTCCCTTCTAAAAAAGTTCTCTTGCCCATTTGCAGTCAATCCTGCTCTACTCCCCAGGCAACTACTTCCCTACTTTCTGTCATGATAGATTAGTGGATTAGTTTCCATTTTCTAGAATTATATATAAATGGAATCATGCACCATGTGGTCTTTGGGTCTGGCTTCTTTCTCTCAGTATAGTGATTTTGAGATTCATATTGTTGTATAAATAGTTCATTTATTTTTATTGTTGGATAGTGTTCCATAGCATAGATAATTTGATGGGAAATTAAGTCATTTTCAGTTTGGGACTATTTGTGAATAAGGCTGACTATTAATTTTAATGCCCAAGGTTTTGTATGGATATGTGTTTTTATTCTTTTTGTTAAATATCCAGATGAGGAGTGGAATGGCTAGGTTGTATGGCAGGCATACATCTAATTTTTAAAGAAACATCTAAATTGTTTTCCAAAATGGGTATGCCATTTTGTTCTTTTATATCCTTCTCAGCACTTGGTATAGTTAGTCTTTCTGTTTAGTAATTTTAATTTTCCTGATGACTGGTGATGTGGAACATCTTTTCATGTGTTTGATAGTCATTTATCTTCTTTTGCGTAACATCTATTAAAATCTTTAGTCCATTTCTTGATTGGGTGGGTATAAGTTCTTTGTCAGATACGTGTAGAGCAAATGTTTTCTCCCACACCGAGGCTTGGCCTTTCATTTTTAAAATGGAATCTTTTGAAGAGCAAAAGCTTTAAATTTTGATAAATTCATATGATTAACATTTTGTTTTATAGTTTATACTTTTTGTGTGCTAAGAAAACTTTGCTTACCCAAGTTTGCAAAGATTTTCTCTTATGCTTTTCTGTTAGAAATTTTATAGTTTTCAGTTTTATGTTTCCGTCCATGATTCACTGTCAGTTAATTTCCTAGACATTTTAACATACTCTCATGGCTTGAAGACCAAGCCAACATGCCAACAACTCCTAAGTATTTTTCTCTAGCCCAGTACTTTCCTCCAAACTACAGACCCTCATGTCTACCTGCATATTCACTTGGGTATATACGAGTTTCTAAAAACTCCCCATCTCCAAATAGAACTCTTTACTTTCCTCTCTACCATTGTGCCTCCTGCACATTTGTCTGTTTTAGTTAATGGCCCCATCCACCCAATTGGCCAAGCTACAAATACCTCCCTCTCTATCCCACCAGTATTCCATCCCTTGTTAATTCTGCCCACTGTACCTTGTATCTGCAAGTCCCTTCACTTCTGTCTGTACCTCACTCTCTTCCTTTCCCCTGGGGAAAGGTCTGGGGTCTTCATACTCACCCCTACCTCCAATTCACTCACAGTCCTATTCTTAAACTCTACATCAGCTTTGCTTGACTCTGAAGGTAAAGATTGGTATTCTAAATGTTCCTGATCAGTCTTCCACCTGTCCTTCCCCACCCCGCCCCCCACCCAGCTTTCCCTCCAGCTGACCCTCTCTTGTCTTTCAGGCCTCAATGTAAGTTTTTCCTGAGTTCCTCAAAAATACCACACCTCTTTCCCCTTGGGACCTTCATATGTTGTTCCCACACTCAGAAAAGATCTTGCCACTCCTGTGCTTCTTTCAGACTTGGTTGTGAATGTCCTGTCCTCAGGAAAGGCTCCCTTGAGTCCCTGGCTAGGGTCAGGGCCCCTGTGGTAGAAGCTTCTGGAAGCCTGTACTCCTCCATCATTGTGGTAATGACATGATTATATATGTCATTATAATGTAACATTCATCTTCCTCTCTAGAGTGTGAGCTTGATGAGGATAGTGACTGTTTCTGCTTGTTTCTAGATCATTTCCCTGAACATAGCAAAGGGATTCTCATTGAATTAAGTATGTCATGAATGAATGAATGAGTGAGTGAGTGAGTGAATGAAGACAGAAGGGCAATCCTGGTAGTCTGGGACCCTGCTAAGCTGGGTCTTACTCTGTTTGAGTAAGAAATATGTTTGTAGATTTTATTTTTGAATTGAGAATCAATAAATAATTTTCTTTCTCCAATCATGTAAGCATACAACCAATTATAGCAAGACTTACATTGCTGTCATCAAAATCAACCTGTAACCAGCTTTAGAAGCATATGGCAGAATAACTTCAACACAAAAGATGTAATTTTGAATTCTCTGATCACAGCAGCCTCTTGTTTAAAAGACAATTAAGTATAGGCATCTGAAGGCACAGGCGAGAGAGAAAATTTCAATCAGAGAAAGAAATTTTTATAAGCTAATTGGAAAAGAGGGAGATTTTTTCCCTTTCCTTTTGGAACTTTTTGAAATCCTATTCACCTGGCTGAGAAAGGGCAGTCCAACCTGGCTGAGTGGGGCCAAGGAAACATTGGAACTAGAGGGTCACAGGGGTCCTCAAACTATGGCCTGCAGGCCACATGAGGCAGTGTGATTGTATTTGTTCCTGTATCATTTTTTTTTTACTTCAAAATAAGATATGTGCAGTGTGCATAGGAATTTGTTCATAGTTTTGTTGTTGTTGTTGTTGTTGTTGTTTTAACTATAGCCTGGCCCTCCAAACGTCTGAGGGACAGTGAACTAGCCCCCTGTTTGAAAAATTTGAGGATGCCTGGGCTAGAGACTCCAGGGCGGGCCCAGGCCATGGAAGCCGGGGCAGGGCATGTGCACCCAGTCATTCCCACCTTGCCCTGGTCACCTCGCAGTATGCCACGTACACTTCCCCTTAGTGTTCTGCTGCTCAGTTTCACCTGTGAATGGAATAAAGCAACTCCTCTGCTAAGCGCCCCATTGGGGATTCACTAGGTCAGAGTCTTCCTCCCTGGCCCCACACCTGCTGTCAGGGTGAGGGGCTGGGTGGGAAAAAGCTCTTCTGCTTGCAATTGTCCTGCTCTGAGTTTTCCCAAATGGATACCATACATGGTAAGGCTTTGTATAGGATCTTCCCTCCCAGGTCCTAGAGATCTGAGCAGGTCCTAGCAGGTCTGAGTAGATTCTAGTGGTCCTGCTCTGAGTTTTCCCAAATGGATACCATACATGGTAAGGCTTTGTATAGGATCTTCCCTCCCAGGTCCTAGAGATCTGAGCAGGTCCTAGCAGGTCTGAGTAGATTCTAGTGGTCCTGCTCTGAGTTTTCCCAAATGGATACCATACATGGTAAGGCTTTGTATAGGATCTTCCCTCCCAGGTCCTAGAGATCTGAGCAGGTCCTAGCAGGTCTGAGTAGATTCTAGTGGTCCTGCTCTGAGTTTTCCCAAATGGATACCATACATGGTAAGGCTTTGTATAGGATCTTCCCTCCCAGGTCCTAGAGATCTGAGCAGGTCCTAGCAGGTCTGAGTAGATTCTAGTGGTCCTGCTCTGAGTTTTCCCAAATGGATACCATACATGGTAAGGCTTTGTATAGGATCTTCCCTCCCAGGTCCTAGAGATCTGAGCAGGTCCTAGCAGGTCTGAGTAGATTCTAGTGGTCCTGCTCTGAGTTTTCCCAAATGGATACCATACATGGCGAAGCTCTGCATAGGATCCTCCCTCCCAGGTCCTAGTGGAAGCTGAATGAAGAGTGCCCACTGGGTAGGAATGGAAATGCTATTTCAGGCTGGAGATGTAGAGGAGACAGTTTCTTTTCACTGTCCCCTCTCCACCTGGCATGTCACCTGACAGGGCCACCTTGAACTCCCCTGGTGGAGGGGAGGTGGAAAGGAGAGAGAGCCACCTCTTCTTATCTCTTTTGAGGAGGTCACATCATATGGTGCAGTGGTCCTTGTGGGCCCAAATCCCAGCTCTGGTCATTATTGGCTGTGTGGGTGTGGGCAGGTTCAGCCTCTTCTTCTGTAAAATGGGTATGATGTCTCCTTGCAGGACTATTGTTAAGGATTAAAGGAGTAATGATATGTCAAGGCATTTGGAGTAAGTTGGCATATATTTAGTGCCATAAAAGTGGTAGCTGTCATTGGCTGAAAGCAATGAGCTGACCTAGCAGTCGTCTCTGTTTACTCTCTTTGGTCAGCGATCCTGCTCCTTCAGGCCTGCCAGGAACCAACCCATCAGATACCCTTCCCATTATCTACTTCGACTTCCAAATCATCACAACACTACTTTCTGTTTCAATTTGGAAATATTGCTCAGTCACCAAACATGTATTAAATACCTTTCCTGTATGAGGTACTGACTTGGATTTTAGGGACACCACAATGAAAGTATGGTGTATGCTTAGATGAAATTGAGACTCTGGTGTAAAAAATGGACATAAATGTACATCGCTGGTGAGTTTCCATACAACTGGGGCTATTGCATACAGAGAGAAGGGACTTTCAGGGATAGGGATCAAGGCTAATCTCCCCAAGAAGGTGCCACCCTTACAATGCTGATAATTATACATCTCAGAGCTTTGGGATCGGCATTAGACAACCAATGTTTTATTTCTCTTGTGTACCTAATGGATCATTATATCTCTGAACATATATTAGAATAGACTGAATAGATTCAACCAGCTTTTACTGAGGCATTGTGCTAAGAGCTTTCATATACATTAAATCATTTAACCAATTCTCTGTGAGGACATCCAGATTTCTTCAGAAACCAGAGTGCCAAATAGAATAATTTTTTGATGGATGGAGTCCATTACCAGTTTAAGCCATGAGCCCAGGTGATTGAAAAGGCATTAATCAGACTATTGTCCTGGTGTTGCCACTCTCTCCGATTTTTAAACCTTCTGCTACTAATGGCGATATTATCTGACTCTCTTGATGATAAAAGAATTAGCTCATCCAATCACCACGTCATCATCTGGATTGCAGCTTTGCTTTTTCACTAGTTCCAGAAAATGGTTTAATTCTTAAACTAGAGAGTTGGCTGGCATCTTTTACTTCTTTGTCCATGCCTTGTTTTACCTCCAAAGACTTCTGGCCATATGATTTGTACTTAAACCTAGAAGTCATATGTGTGTGTGTGATGGATGATGAGAGAAAAAAAAACCTTTCTTCTCTCACCTGCCTTTGTTCCGCTCTGAGATCACCAATTCAGACTTAGTTTGTCCATCAACTTCTGAAATGTGAGCTCTTACAAGATCTCACCTAGTTCAAGGCCCCACTTGAGAGATGGAGACTACAACAGGGCTTGGGAGAGGCTGCAGGGCTCTCAGCCCCTCTGTGCAGTCCAGCAGCAGGGAATGAGTCAGAATAGTCATGAGCCTGTCTCTCTGGCACTAACCCCAGGCTCGTTTTAAATAACGCATCTAAATGTTAATGCACACTTAAGACAACAGTGTAGCTCATACTCTTCCCAAATTGATTCATTTTGCAGTGGGCCTGATGCAATTTACTAAGTATAAAAATGTCTCTGGCAATCAGGGGAACAAAGGGGCAAAGCTGGCAAGTGACAGGGATGACAAACAAAGCAAGATGATGTGAAGGCTGGGGCCAAAATTGAATTTCTTTTCAAATCAGACATTTTGGGGAATGTCAATGGCAAACAAGAAAGGCCTTCTTTGCCTACAAGACAAATGTGAGAATTCTCCATCAGGAAGAAAAGAGGCAAATTGTCTAAGAAATGGTTTTAGTGACATATGGCACCACCTCCATGATTTTTAATGGTGTCAACTCAGGTGGCTGGGGTTCAAACTGTAGGATGCAGCTGGTGAAGGAGTGAGCCAAGCTTAAGCTGAATCAGTGGGTGAAGGTTGCAGATCACAGAAGAACGGGGCCCCTGACCCCTTTGCTGGTGAGATCCCATCTGAAGAATATGGCTTTGGAAAATATGCTGTAGTGAAAACTAAAATCATTTAGCTGAAAACAGTTAAGAGACATGAAAACTGTCCTCAAAGGGATGACAAACTGCCTTATTAGGAGAAAGTAGGCTTGTGTTACCTGACTCCATAGGACAAATAGAGGATCGACCAGGAGAAGGAAAATAAGGTCAGATAATCAAGTTCGTGAACTTATTCTAGGAAAAAGTGCTACATACCAATTGCTAAACATCACCAGGGTCACCTTCAAAGTACTCCTATTGGCCATCTGGCGACTGTAGTGATATTCAGCAATGAGGTATATAGCACTTTTTCTAGGATGAGTTCACAAACTTAATTATCTGTATCTTGGGAACTCAAATTATTCTATTTGCTCAGATGCCTGAGTATTAGAAACACGGTAAGCACTCAATGCACATTGGCTATCATTGTTTACAAAGCCTTATCTTCACAAAGATCTGGCAAAGCAGGCAGGCAGGTACTACTAGTCCCTTTTCGAGGATGAAACGCCAGAGGCTTTGAATAACTATTAATAACCAAATGCTAGAGATAGTGAATAACTTTTAGAGACATTCCATAACTTTCTAAAGTAGGAGTTGGCGCTGCCTAATAACAGGATGATCTGATCTGTTTTGCAAGATGGTGGATGGCCTGTAGGGTGGAGCAGACAAGTCAAAGGCAGACGAACTTTGAAAGAGGCCCTTGCACTGGTTTGGAGTGGGGAAAAAGGGTTGAATTCAATTACTTTTAAGATTTTTTTGCTTCATGATTCTGTGATTCAAATTGTGCTAGCTGAATTATGCCTTTAACCCATAAATGGTCATGTGCAAATGTGAAACTGGAAAGGCAGCAACAGAAGTTCAAAGGTTAAGGACCATGTACACATGGTAGAACACAGGAGATGGTATTTGAATCTGAACCCTCACTTTGCCAACCACCAAATTTCCCTGCTCACTTTCCACATACAATGAATCCACTGCCACCAGTTCCCCAAATACTGAAGACCATCCTAAAGTTAGACAAGGCGGCAGAGGGTTAGTCAAGAAATTGGATAAACAAAGCAAGGATTTTCAGAAATGGAAGTCATCTGGATCTATTGAGAGGCTGAGCCAATGGATAGAGGAGGCTCCCTGGGGAAGGCAAACAGCCCACTGAGAAGAAGGCTGGAGAGCTGCAGTTGGGGGAGTGTCTCCGAGGCCTGTGGGTAAACATCCAATGGCGTGCCCATTAGAATTTCACATAGTCAGGGAGGAATTTAAGTACTGAGAGAGAAAAACAGAATCCTAGAGGGAATGTTTAACGAACGGTCGGAAAGAAGGCAATTGTAATTCATCATACATTGTTGAAAAGATGAAAAACTCAATGGGAGTCAATGTGATTAAGCGGTGAAAATTATGACAAGTGAACTAAGGGGAGGCAGGAATTGGAAAATACCACGTAGAAGTCTTGAGTGGAAGAACACAAAATATACAGGAAATAACCCAGAAAATTGGCAGAATTAAAAGGATCACAGAGGGGCGATCAGAGAGTGTGGGTTAACAGAGGCCAGCATGTGCTCAGTAATGTGAGATGGTTAGGGCCACAAATGGGGATGACACAGGCTGGGGACAGTCTTTCTGTCTGAGCTGGGGTAGAAGGAAGTCAGTTGGTGTGTATAGAATTTTGGTCAAGAGCTCTGTATAATAGATAAATTATTTGTTTAAGACCATGTTTCAAATTTTCAAAGGGTTTTTGGTCCAAGTAGGGAATTTGTTCATTTAATAAATATTTCTTGAATACATACTATGAGTCAAGTACCATGCTAGGTATTAGACAGAAAATGACAGATGATGGCCATCCCTACTCTCAGGGAGCCTAACTGGTGAGAGCAACACGTCCAGGAGAAATGTGGTCTGTTGCTGTGAGAATGCTCATAGGGAGGCAGGGCAGGTGCAGACACTGGTATAAAGGGTGGTGTGATCAGCTCTGCTCCGAGTGGGTCTGGGTATCAGGAAAGGCCTTGTGGAAGAGGAGCTAAGACAATCCTTCTAGGAGAAGCAGAAGGCTTATTCTTGATTGTCAGTGAGGTGGGGAGAGGCAGGAGGGCATGAAATAGCTTTTCCCATTTGGAGCAACTGCAGGGAGTTGGATCTGAATGAACTGCAGGTCCAAGAAGGGGTAAACTGAGCTCAAGAGCAGTGAGGCTGGATCAGGGGCTCTGAATGCCCTGCTAATGAGGGACTCGGATTAGATCCTGGGCTTGACAGGGATCCTCTGAAGGACATGAAGCAGAAGATTAGCAGCCTGCAACAGCTGCCTGTCAGTTCTATCATCAAGGTCTAGTTTGCTCCAGTTGTGGGCTTCCTAATGCCCAGGAAGAGCCACTGAGGACATCATTCTCAAGGACTTCAGGGAACATTCCACAGAATTAACCATAATCACAGAATAGCAATGAGGCTGGGCCTTGTTTGTCATACTCCTCCTGGGGAACTAAGGTTTGGGTCTAGCAGCAGGGCTGAGCTGAAGCAGCACAGCCCGCAGCTCCGTCCTCAGTCTGCCATTGTGCACCTGCTATCTGAGCTAAAGTGCCCTGCTGGGGGAGAGGGCCCCAGATCCTCAGGGAACCTGGTGCCCATGGGCAAATGGTCTGGAGAAATAGCCCTCAGCCCCTGGGCTCAGCCTGCTCTCAGCGGCCCTCGCTACACACCCACTCTTTTCTTCTTTTCTCACCACCAGGTGACTTGCCTGGTGTCAGGGAGAACACCAGTAATTTGGAAGCAGTAGAAACCCTCCCTCACTGCGCTAGGTGATGTAAGATTCTCTCAAGAGGAGACATTGCACCAAACCCGCCTGTAGACCGCAAAGCCTTTCAAATTTGAAATCCCAGGGCTGCAGTAGCTCTGAACTAAGGCTCTGAACCATGAGCGAATGCATTTATGAACAAGCAAGGCGTTCAGCTGGGCATCTGTGTGGGATACATAAACAAAGCAGGAAAGGAGAACTCAGAAGCAGGCAGGTTGTGAGAAGCAGAGGGTTATGATGAGGCTGCTGCGAGCATGAGCGGGAGCCGGTTGCTGAGCAGAGCGTGAGCCGGTTGCTGAGCAGATCATGAGATTCCCTCTCACCTGTGGCCTAGACGTTCTCCCTGCAACTCCAAGAGCTGGTGTCCCCATCCCGATTCTGCCTCTTCACTGCAGCCACATGTGGTTTCTTTTCTTTTTTTATTAATATTAAATCATAGCTGTGTACATTAATGCGATCATGGGGCACCATACATTGGTTTTATAAACAATGAGACATTTTCATCACACTGGATAACATAGCCTTCCTGGCATTTTCTTAGTTATTGTGTTAAAACATTTATAATCTACATTTACTAAGTTTCACATGTACCCTCGTAAGATGCACCGCAGGTGTAATCCCACCAATCACCCTCCCTTCGCCCATCCTCTCCTCTCCCTCCCCTCCCTCTCCCCATTCCCCATATTCTTAGGTTCTAGCTGGGTTATACCTTTCATATGAAAGCCAAAAATTAGTTTTATAGTAGGGCTGAGTACATTGGATACTTTTTCTGTGGTTTCTGAAGGTGAAGGAGACCAGCTTGGGCTGGAGCTTTAGGAGATGGGACGGCAGAGGCCAGGTTTCGGGAAGGACTCTCAGGACCTTCTGCAGTGCGGACACAGTTCTCCCGGCAGCCCGCTGTCCAGAATGGGCCTTGGGATTTTGCCCTTTATTCTGAATGGGAAGGACAGTATGTACATCATAGAAAATATACTGCTGTTCATTTATTAAGAATAATAATAACAATAATAAATAAATAGTAATTTATTCTTATCTGCTGGTACAGAGGCCCAGGGAACAGTGGTTAGGAGCACAGACTGTGCAGCTGAGCCGGCTGGGCTCAGATCCAGTCTGCTCCCTACGAGCTGTGTGACCCTGGGCACATTACTTGACGTTGCTGGGCCTCTGCTTCTGCACCAGGAAGGAGACAATCCTATTGTCCCCCCTCGCTGAAGGATGGTGGCTGTCATATGAAACGAGAAGATGCGTGCAGAGCACTTGGAACAATGCCTGGCCTTGGGGAGCAGCAACAGGGACTCTTCCTCTCTCTCCTTCTCCTCCTTTCTATTAATTATTAATAATATTACACAGAGTAAGGGGAGAGAAGGGAAGGAGGTGAGTTCCTTCCCTGGATGCCAGGTCCTAGCCAGACAGCAGCCTCATCCTTATGTCCACCCTGAGGAGTCAATGGGTCCCTATGTGACAGTGGGGAGACCCAGGCCAGTGACTGTGTGGCCAGTGCTGAGCAGGAGACCCTAAAGGCTTCTCAGAGGAGGAGATCTGCAACTGGTGCTGTCGGATGTGTGAAGGTCTCTATGGGGAGAAGGGGTTAAGGGGCATCCATGAGGAACAGCCCACCTCGGCTAATCCTCTTCCAAAGTGGGGAGGGAACAATAGGTGATGCCTAGAGCCCAGGCCTGGACTCTGGAGCCCACGGCGCTGGGTGGAAGTGACTATGCACGTGGGCCATCTGTGGGCACTTGGAGTCCTTGCTGGGGGAAGATCCTGCCCCAGAGAAAGAGACAGTGAGGAGGGTGCCTGGGCCCAGGGAGGTCTTTTGAGCATTTGTGGCAGGACATTTGCTACAAGAAGTGTTGGGACAGCAGGGCCTGTGGTTTGCTGTGTGGAGGCTGCCTTTGTGAGAAGGCCATGAGTGTTGTGGCCACACAAACCGGTAGTCACATAGATACATGTGAGGGTGTGAGCACTCCGAGGGGATGATAGGGTACAGGGAAGTGAGGATGGGACAAATCCAGAGGATCACATGGCCACAGCTCCTTACCTGTGAGGCTGGACAATTAAGTTCAAGAATTCATTCTAGAAAAAGTGCTGCCTATTTCCTTGCTGAATATCACTATGGTCATCTTTGAAGTACTCCCCTTGAGAAGCTAGTCACTGACGCCAGCCCCTAGTCCATACTTCAAAGCAACTCTGTCACTCTTTTTCTGGAGTGCCCATCAGAGCTGCCATCATATAAGGTCTGACAATTAAGTTCATGAACTCGTCCTAGAAAAAGTACTACATACCTAATATCACTATGGCCATCTTTGAAGTACTCCCCTTGGCCATCTGGTAATATATATAGCACTTTTTCTAGGGTGAGTTTGTGAACTTAGTTGTTTGACCTAGCATGTCCTTAGGCTGTCTTTTGCAGACTCATGCTCTCTGGAATGTCTTTTTCTCATTGTCCACCTGACCAAGCCTCCTCCCCTGCAAAGCCAGCTCAAGTTTTCTTCTCAGGCCACCTTGCTGGATGGCCACCAGCAGGTTCTGATGCACCTGGGACCCACTATACCTTTTCCCTATAACATATCACTGTCTATTGTTCAATTCTAAGTCTTGTTTGAACCCCTTGAAAGCAGGATGAGCCAGCAGAGTCCAACCCGTGCTGGGGACCAAATAAGACTCATAAACATTTGTTAGAATGCAGAAGTGAATGAATGAATTTCTTGACACCAGTGGTCTATCACCTAAATCCCTCCACCTGTTTTTACTCTCTCCCTCTCCACTGGGAAATACTGAGGCTCCACAAACACTTCTGAGAAGAGAAGTGACTGTTTCTATGCATTTTGACTTCTCTTTGTATACAACATATATTTTTCATTATGGGATTAGCCAAGATGTCATTCTGACAAGCCATGGGGTTACAGGTATTCACAATTCTCTCATCTTCTGGGTGTTCAGGGGTTCAATCCATCAAACACTCAGGGCAGGGTGGGAAGACGAAAGCAACCTGCTCAGAAGAGCCCTACTACATGACTTCAGCTGTCAAATCTCGAAGGTCAAAACTGGCAGAAGCTGATGGTCTTTTTCTTTTTTCTTTTTTATGCCCATCAATGAAAGCAATCGTTAGTAAAAGTTGTACCTGCCAGGAAAGGAATTGTCCTTTGTACTTAGTGGCAACCTTCACAGTTGAGGTGCACTTTGACAACTCCTTCCTCAGCTGGGGGGAGGATTATACATCTATCCCTGGGTGTGGGTGGAGGGCAGGGAGAAAAGGCTTTTCCATTTCCATCAATTGGAGACTCTTTTGTGATCTCAGACTGGGCTTTAAGTTTCACACCTAGGGTTAAGGCTTAAGAAGAGTTGTGTCATAGAACTGTTTTAAATTGATCTAACACAGAACACCTGCTATGTGCTGGGACTGTGCCAACTGTTACTTCAGGGTTTGTGGCCCACAGTTAGAGAACCAAATGTTAGGGGACTCCTCTTGAGAAGGGCTTTCCCCAACTGGACAAGGACAGCTCTTTCTTTTCTCAGAACCAGGCATGACACCAGGATTCAACTGTTTCTTAGGGAAACAACATGAGACAAGAAATAAACCTAGAAAATCTGTGTTTGCCTGAACCTCTGTCTGAGATTCAGTTTACTCATCTATAAAAGGAGGAGAATAATATGTATGGCACAGATTGTAGGAAAGATGAAGTGAGTTGATGAGTGTTAAGGTACCGGGTAAACTGAATGAGCATTATACAGATATTTACCGTGAATACTAACAATGTGGTATCTGGCTCCCGAGAACAGAAAGGAGGACTTAGACTTTGTTGTTAACCTGGGATCTAGATGAGTGTCAATATGTGACATTCTCAAATACAAATAGGGTGGATGGGTAGATGGGTGGGTGGGTGGATGGATGGATGGGTGGATGTATGGATGGGTGGGTGGTTGGGTGGATGGATTCATGGGTGGGTGGATGGATGGGTAAATGGATGGGCAGATGGATGTGTGGGTGGGTGGGTGGATGTATGATGGATGGGTGGATGGGTGGGTGATTGGAGGGATGAATGGATGGGTGGATGGATAGGTGGATAGATGGGTGGGTGGATAGATGTGTGGGTGGATGGATGGGTGAGTGGATGGATTGGATGGATATATGGATGGGTGGGTGGATGGGTGGATGGATGGATGTGTGGATGGATGTAGTGGGTGGGTGGATGGATAGATGGATGGGTGGATGGATGAATGGGTGGATGGGTGGGTGGATGAATGGGTGGGTGGGTAGATGGATGAGTGGATGGTTTGATGGATGGATGGATAGGTGAGTGGATGGACGGATGGGTGGATGGATGGATGGGTGGATGGGTGGATGGATGAATGGATGGATGGATGGATGGATGGATGGATGGGTGGGTGGATGGATGGATGTGTGGGTGGGTAGATGGATTGATGAGTAGGTGGATGGATGGGTGGGTGGGTTGATGGATTTATGGATGGATGAGTGGGTGGATGGATGGATGGACAGGTGGATAAGTGGATAGATGGATGGATGAAAGAATGTGATAGAAATTCCTTCTGACTCTAAAAGGTTTGGCTTCTCTATAGACCATTCTGATTCTTCTCAGTCCCCTGTGGCTTTGAAAGCCATGCTCCTTCTGGGGAGAGAATAACATATATGTAAAGAATATACCCATTTGTGGAGACGAGTCATGGCCTTGGCTACCCACCAGCTATCCAAGCTTAGAGGCTGCACTGACCTCCATCAGTACACACAAGTCCATCTCATGTCTTTAACTCTTTTCATCTTTTTCCTTAGGGCTCAGTAAATGATTATATTATATAAAGCTACCTGCTTATGTGATCAATCAACACAAGCTGAGATGTTAGCCTTCTTAATTTCTGATATACAGCAGAATCAATGTGGAGCTTTCTAAAGGTACAAATGTTATGCCCTACAGCAGGATGAATAAAAGCAGAATGGCTCAGGATAGCACTCAGTTGTGTGAATTATGTTAGTTGTGTGGTTCTGATAGGTACCACCGAAGCTTGAGACCTCCCATGCCAATAGCTGAAAGTCCAGTTCTTCCAGACAGGACTAGAAGTTTAGTAGTGGCTTCCATATTACTAGTCAAAGGGGTGAGGAATGTGGTACATGCAGGCACAGTGAGTGGAATTGGTGCTTTGCTGTTTATTTTGTTTTGTTTTTTCTTTTTCTGATACCAAACCCAGGAAAGAATCAACTGGCGCTTTGGAGTCCAGCTGAGAGGACATATGTGGTCCTGCTGAGAATGAGGTCTTCTCAGGCCCCCTCCTCCACAATCTTTGGTGGCCTGGCAGAGAGGTGGCCCTAGGCCCTTTAGAAGGACAGCAGGGAGGTGGGAGAAAGGGCATATGAGGTATTGGAATCTGCTCTGCATATTTTCTTTCTTTCTTTTTTTTTTTTTGTAGAGACAGAGTCTCACTGTACTGCCCTCCGGTAGAGTGCCGTGGCGTCACACGGCTCACAGCAACCTCTAACTCTTGGGCTTACACGATTCTCTTGCCTCAGCCTCCCGAGCAGCTGGGACTACAGGCGCCCGCCACAACGCCCGGCTATTTTTTGGTTGCAGTTTGGCCGGGGCTGGGCTTGAACCCGCCACCCTCGGCATATGGGGCCGGCACCCTACTCACTGAGCCACAGGCGCCGCCCTCGCATATTTTCTAATTAAAACACTGGACGGCCCCATGACTACACATTTATTACCATTTTACATAGCTGAGGCTCATAGAGATTCAGAGACTCACCCGAGCTCCTGCTGTGTGTGTGTGGAGTTACCTCCAAGAGCACTTAGACCCCAGGACTCATGGCTTCGCTGTACTTGGAGAACTATGAGCTACACAATTATTCCCACACCAAGGTATCCAGGAAATAATACCCCTGACAAGCCTAGGTGTAACTTTTAAGGCTTTTAAAAATTATCTTTAAAATCTTTGAATGACTCTCTCTTTTTAGTGTAAATCACCTAGACATTAAAGCCCTTATTGTACATTTATTAGTGTGTTATTCAGACCAAGGGGAAAAAGAGAGGAGCTGACACTTTGAATGACTTTGAAAGTGAGAAAAAGCTAGGCCTGAAATTAAATCATTGTGACACTGCCACTCGAGGGCATCAATTTCAATAAATGATCACCTTTTTTTTATTCCAGATCCCTGTTTATCATGCAGGCAGGATTTGAGGAGAACTTTTGGCTGTGGAGGCTGAAAGCCACAGGCTCTGATTTCCCAAGCTGGCAAGACTTACCACATTGCCTTGGGCTGACTGAAGTTGTACCTAGCACAGCCTGGGAAAAGCAATCAGGTTTCATTTCAGAAGCAAATGCCTCATGGCCCGTCTTTCCTCATGGCCTCTACCCTGAGACCCTCTCTCTAGTCTGTTTACCAGAATATCCAAGGCTCTGTACATTAGCAGTAAGAAGTGTCTGTGGGCCGCTAAGGAATGCAGGGTGCTCTTTGCCAGACGAGGGGGCTGCTGGCATTGCAGGGACAGCAGAGGGGAGCAGTGGGCAGCCACAGTCTCCACTGCAGAAGGAAGGCAGCTGAGACTGAAAAAGGCTGCCGTGTTCTTAACTGTGCTGCCAGTGAGCGGTGGCATCAGGACTAGAACTGCACCTCCTGACGGCCACAAATCAATATCTCTTTGAGTTAAATTACTCCGGCTCATCTCCTATTAAGATTGTTACTGGTTTTAAAGTGGGGATCTTTGGTCAGAACTGCCTGCCCTAAATGAGTGTGGCAGCTGAGTGGACACAAGCTTTTCTCCACCAGGGGAGAGTTAGTTGCCGATTTTAACCTGGGGGCAGTGGGCTGGAAGATACACAGGAGGGAGCACAGGAGGGCCCTGGAGAGCCACTGTGGAGGTGAGCCCTGGCTTTGCCCCGAGCCTGCAGTTTCACCTTGATCACATCACATCACACCACATCACATCACATTACCCCTCCAGGCTTCAACCTTCCCATCAGGAAATTGATGGGGTGGGGGAGGTGGGAGGTGGAGGGAGAGAAGTATTTCAGGGTATAGGGGTTAAGGGCCTACAGAATAGTGAGGCTCTCTGCCAAGGGGAATTTAATTCTCCATCACCGTCTGGAATGAGGCTTGTTTGCACTTTGAAATGCCCCTGACAACTTATCCTGGCTCAACCCTGAGTATCACGAAATCCTTTGGATATAAAATATCTTTTCAAGTATGAGCAATTCAGATGATTGGCAACTTCTATCCCCTCAAGGCCCAATTCTTCCCTCCACACACTGTGGAGTTCTGGTCACACATAATAAAGTCCCCAGATACCTGGGGCTGAAACAGAAAGCAGTGTGGTTGTGGGGAAACAAGATTCAGGGCAGACCTCTGGAGCAGGAGAGTTTCCCCTAAGACCAAAATGCCACCAACTCTTAAGCCGAGAGGGCCCTGATTTCACCAAGCCCATTGCTGCTGGATAGCTCTTTCTGAAAGGCAGGAGAATGGCAGTGCCGTGCAGTGGGTGGGTCCTGACCTTGACCTTGTCATCCTCAGCTGTGCTGTCTTTGGCACCTATTACATAAGAGGCACTCAATCCAGGGTTGTTAAGTGAATGCACCAGTATGAACTTAAAAGGATCTAAATTTATTAAGTAGCCTCTACTATCAGGCACAATGAGAGCCATCTTCCTTATGTCATTTCTCGATTCATCAGATTAATAGGTATTATAATCATTCAGGCTGTGGGGACTTTGAGGCCACTAATTTCTAGCTAAGGTGTCCCATACCTTTTTGATACTATGGCTAGCTGGGCCAGGCTGTTTGAGCCCTGCTTTCTCAGCTTCGTTTCTTCCATGGTCATTCTGGCTGGGCAGATGAGCTCATCTGACGATCCCTTGAGAGACCCCTGCCGAAGCCAGGCTGCCTGGCAGACGCAGCGCTCACGCTCTGTGATTCGCTAGATCTCACACACTCTGCTGCTTTCCAGGCGACCTGGAAGGGAGCAGCTGCTGTGATTCCCCAAGTGCCTTCCCCCTGCCTCCCAGTGCTTCTGAGCAGGCGGCTGCTCCTGAGAGGCGGCTCGACAGCCGCACCGCGTGCTCACGACTCAGATTCTGGGGGGCCCAGTGGTGTCTGACTTGTCATTCCTCAGCCCACTCCTCTGAGTCAGGCTCTCCCCAGCCACCTTTATTATTACAACTTCCTGCCTTGTTAGTACAAACAACAAATGTTGTTTTTCAAACAGAGGTCCCCAAACCACCATCTTCTGTTATGGGAACGTGCCAGCCTAGCTTGTCATCATCACAGCATCACCGGATGTCACCGGGCCCCCGGCTGCTCTGAGCACCACGCTACTGAGGTCGTCTCTGACATGAGAGGGAGTGAGCTTTCTACGAGACAAGCTGCTGAATGCCTCAAAGCCAAAGATTCTCGACATTGCAGAGAGCAGACACATCGCAATCCTCTGTGGTCCCAAACTCTGAGCAGAACAAAGCTGATTAGGATATTAAACAACAGCCCCTGTGTTTGCATTCTACTCAGTGCACCAAACCCTTCTGTCCTTACTGCATGGACCTCGCCCGCAGAGTGTGGGTGTTTTACAGACAGGAAACTGAGGCTTGAGGGGGGATAGGACTTGCCTGAAGCCAGAGAGCCTGTTTATGGAACTTCCTTAGTAGAGCGCCTAGCTGTTTGTGTGCCTGGCACCTCCATGGTCCTAACAAATAGGAAACACTCCAAGGATGCTCGTGGATGGTGAGCTGGGACTTAAATTCAGGGCTTCCAATTCCTGGTGGAGAGATTGTTCTGCTGCCTACCATGGCCTCGCTGAGCTCTCACGGCAGGGGATGGAAGCAGTCTGAAGTCAGGCTGGGGGCTCAGACCCTCCCGCTTTGTCTGCCTGTGAGCTCGTGCAGGCTGGACGGCCTCACCGAGGCTCCTCATCCATAAAATGGGAGACAGTAACAATAAGCTCTTACACTGTGTTGCTGTGAGTATTCAGAAAGATGCCTGTGAAGCGCACAGGCGTGACTGACCAGGTCTAGAAGAGCTAACTGAAGGTGGGCAGGGGTTATTGTCACCCACAGGTAGGGACTGGGCCTTACATACCTTTGTAACTCAGGACCTAATATAGTGAGTGGCCCAGATGCATAAATGGAGGACTCAAGATGCCCACCTACCAAAAATGGAAGCCAAGATGTGACTTGGAGTAAGTCCCTTCCCCTCCTGGGCCTCTGTTCCTATACCTGTGAATTGAGGAGGCTGAATGAGGTAAATCCCATAACTCTTCCCAGCTCTAAAATGTTGCGTGTAATTCAGTGGTATTGGATGGGGGTGATTTTGCCTCTCAGAGGACATTTGGCTAACATCTGGCGACATTTTTGATTGTTACAACTGGGGGAGGGGCCGTTGGCGTGTATGTGGGCAGAGGCCTGGGGTGCTGAGACAATGCACAGGACAGCCCCCACCAAGAACTGTTCTGTCCAAAATGTCAATGGTGCTGAGGCTGAGAAACTAGCTCTATGCAAATACTCCTGCACTCAAATTTGCCAGGCAGGTGCCTTGAGTCTCACATCTCGCCAAGGCACCCAGGGCAGCAGTCCCTCCGTGGAGGATGGTTGGGGGTTGGGGACAGTCTACTGATTGACCTTTCTACCCTCCCCACACTCATCTCCGTGGAGGGGGGAGTCGGGCTCAGGCATCTTTAAATTTGGAATCACTCCTGCTCATCACTAAACTCCTCCACGGCTCTGCCAGGGCTGGGGGAGGTGCTGTCCAAGATGAACAATGTTTGGGCCTAAGACAGATGGAGGGGTAGTGTCTGGCAAAGTCATCAGTCACCATATTTGCCCGGCTTAATGTCTCTCCCTCTGGAGGGCAGAGCAATGCCTCTGGTGAAGGAAGAGACACCTTGGGAAGAGAGTGCATTGGCCAGCAGGGTAGACCTTGATGCCTGGGGCCATGGCAGCTTTGGGGGAGAAGTTCATGGCCTGCCCACACCTCCTTGTTCTCACCACCTATGGAGGGGAGATTGCCCTTGATGGTGCCAAAGTCACATGACCTTGGGCTTATTTATCTTGAGTGACCAAAGATAAATGGTCACTCAAGGTGCAAAACCCTGTGCACAGCCCTGAGGAGACACTTCCTTTCTGGCCATGCTGCTTAGGAGTACAGGGTAGACCTGGAATCTGGCGTCCAGAAAATAGGCACCACCAGGCAGGTGGTGCTGAACCTTTCATCCCACATTCACAGAGAGTCCTAGCCTGTGCTCCTGTCCTAGCCTGAGCTCCTCCTGTGGGGAGCTCTCCAGCTCTACTTCCCCCCGGGACATCAATGGTTCCTCCCCACCAGCACTGCAGGGGATCAGTGGGTCACCTGAGGGCTCAGCAGTCCCGAGCAGCACCCCCTGGTTTCTGCCATGCTGGTGGGAAAGGAACATCAAGAGCATTAAGTCAGAATAAGCAACTCCTCGTGAGGTTGTGCAAATGTCTATAGGAGTCACCACAGACCCACCCCCAGAAGAGAGGCCTTCTCATCTGAGCTCCTTGCTGGGAAGGGAGGTTGCACTGGAGGGCAGCTTGGTGCCAGGGAACAGCTCATCCCAAACAGCGGGCAGCCCAGACACCCAACACTCCTGATATCTCCTGGTGAACAGAGCAGGAGGCGCTGGGTGTCTGGAACCCTCCCAGCCAGGCCAAATTGGCATTCAGAGGTGAGAAGAGGCAATATGAGTTTAGGAATGGGGCAAGCATTCTGCCTGATGCCAAGATATTATTCTTGCTGGGTTTGCAGAGGCTTGTGGTTCTTTTATTAAATACAGGTACATTAGTAGCAGGGTGTGGGGAGGAAACTTTCGAGATATCACCAAGAAAGTCATCTAGCCTTCCTGGAAAATTAACAGGCAGGCTCTCCCTCTGTGCACTATGGACATGGAAGTTGGGGAACAGCCACCGTTCAGGTGGGACCCTCTGCAAAGGTCTTCTTAGAGATAGCTAAGTCTAAGCATAGCCAGACAACTGGAAGAATTCTCTAAACACGTCATGAAGAAGGATCCCTCACCCTTGTTGATGATATAATCAGATCTGGGGCCCTGCAAAGCCAGGGTCGTAAGATCCTATCTATGCTTATAGAATGAGAAAAGGCAGGCACAGGAATGCCCCAGTTCAAGTTTGCTTTGCAATGTTACTATTCGTAGAGTACGTGAGTATATCTAGAAAGCTTAGGAGATCTTGCTTCATGTACCATGGAAGTTCTAGAACAAAGCTCTGTTCCCGGGTCTGCTGAGCTGACTTTGGTGTAGCATCCCTGACTAATTCCACTCTGGGGTCCCATACTTTCTCATAAGGCCAGCTTAGGTGGCCAAAGTATTTGGTCCTTTCCCTTCCTGCCCAAGTTCTGCTGGTAAAACCTAGTTTCCAGCACATTAAATTACTTTAATGTTGGCCTTTTAACATTCCCTGGAGCTGTTGTCTTCTTGGCTGTGTCTGAACTTTGGGGGATGAATACTTTTAACATCCACTCATTAAGTGCCCACTCTGACAGTTGGTCCTCCGGCCTCTGGAAGGACGACTAGCTGGGGTGGGCAGGGGCACCCACAGATCAATACTCAAGACACTACCTAGGCAGTATTAGCAGTAATGGCTCAATCTGGACCTACCCATTAAAAAGGACAATTGTGAATTTGAAGTAGATGTCACAGACTCTGGAAATTTGCAGTCAAAAGTCAAATCACATCTTACAAAATCAATTCTGGACATGGGAGAGAACTTACCCGTGCTTCCCTGGAGTGGGCACCAGGAGGATCTCTCTTCCGGCCTCGTTGTGGGGCAGTAGCTGGGCAACGTACCTCCCCGAGGGCTGCAGGTGCCTGTGCACCGAGACGGCCAGGGTGCAGCGCTCGCTGCTGCTCCGCATCCAGGGGCTCAGGATGGTGTGCTTGGAGTCTGCTGAGGTGTTGAGGAGGAGGAAGGAGCCTGGAAATAGAGAGGGAAAGTAAACCTGCAGATGTGCCCAGGTAGGAGTCCCAGTGGCAGCTCTGAGGCCAGATTTAGAAACTCACAGCCTCAAAGTCAGAGACGTCATCCTCACCTCTGCTCACACCCAGCCCTCTTCCTCCTCTCTTGGGTTTTCTTTCTTTCTTTTTTTTTATTGTTGGGGATTCATTGGGGGTACAATAAGCCAGGTTACACTGATTGCATTTGTTAGGTAAAGTCCCTCTTGCAATCATGTCTTGCCCCCAGAAGGTGTGGCACACACCAAGGCCCCACCCCTCTCCCTTCTTCCCTCTCTCTGCTCCCCCCCATGACCTTAATTGTCATTAATTGTCCTCATATCAAAATTGTTTTCTTTCTAAGTAGCATGGCTTAATGCAGGTAAAGACTGGGGACAGGGATAGTCAGACTCATGTCCTAACCTCAGTTCCTTGCTTCCTAGCTCTGTGTCCTTGTGCCTCAGCCTTTTCATATGTAAAACAGGACTAGAAACAACTATTTCAAGATGCTCCTGCTCCCCTGCTTACTAGTTGGGTGATCTTGGGCAAAGAATTAACTTTCCTAGGTTCCAGTTTTCTCCTTCATAAATGTGGGTGAGAAGGGTTGGCTGAACTCAATAATTTGAGCCATTCTAGCTGTTGAGTCTATGAGTCATGTGCATTTGCAATGGTGTCCACAGAGCAAATCCTCAACCCCTCCCTCTGCTGTGCTGTGCTCGTGGGGAAGTTTTGCTCCAGGGTCAGCCAGTTCCAATGACAGTAGCACAGGCCAGTGATCTACAAGAGACCAACATTCATGGGGATTACTGTCAGCATAAAAGCACAGCACCATTTTATTGTTCCAGGCATTTCCTCCGAAGCATTAATCTCACTTGCTGCACTTCTGCACGGAGGTTTTGTACTATTAGCTGCTGCCTCTTTTGCAGTGGAAACTTATTCCAAAAAATCCGGACTTCCCTGATGGGGGCCAGCTAATGACTTCTTCAGCTACCGCTGGCAGTTCAAAGGTTTTCTTCCATAGACAACCCAAGTAACCAAATAGGGAAATGAACTAGCAGCAAAGAATGAAGCTGGTGAAAGAGGGGGTTACTGCCAGAAGCAAAGCATTTTTCAAGAAGAAGATATTGTGCCAGGAATAATTGGAGATTTGCAATATTCTCCAAATAGGGAAAAGGGACTTCTGGTTAAAATCAGCATGGGGGAAGCACAAGACTGTTTCAGCATGGCATATGGCCTGTGAAAAGTACTTTACAACCCTTAGTAAATAACCTATGTTACTCACCTATTTTATAGTGAGGAAAAATGATCCTATCAGTGAGAAATAGGAAAGGAATTAGAACCAAAGACTTACAGTTGGGAAGCCTTACGTCTAGTACACTCTGCTCGGCCTTCCTGGAGACACAGATGCAGAGTCATTTGTCCAAAGACTCCAGGTCTGAACTTTGGGAAATGAGCATCTTTAATACCCGTAAACTGAACATAGTAGTTTTGACCTATCAAGACACTCCAGGTCTACCAGGGGTGAAGAGAGGGCTGCAAGATCAGACCTCTATAATCAAAAGTAAAGGTTATAAAGTCAGCTAATGCACTTTGGGAAGCCCCAGTAAAGAGAAAGTAGGTTCAGGTGGAAGAGTCATAAAGAATAGCCGTTGATTTAGGTCTTAAAGTTAGAGAAAAAGCAAAGATATTGACAGAACAACTGCAAAAATTGAGAGGAAGAGAGGCGAAGACATGAAAGTACAAAAAATTGGCTACAGAGTGGGACACATGGAGATAAGGTTGGAAAAAGGAATTCCAGGATGATAGGGGGTAGGAGCAGACCATAAAGACCGTTGCATTCTTGGCTGAAGATTTCCAGCTTTATTTTGTGGCTAAGAAGGAGCCAGATATTTTGAGCAGGACAGTGACACCATCAGAGTGGTGCTTTAGGAAGATTTATGAGGTATGGGGAGGGGGAGTGGGATCAAATTGACCTTACCTCATCCTACTCTACCAATCCACACTAGGGCAAGGAGGTGGCTAAATGCAAGTTCAAGGTGCTTGTTATGTCACTCTTGTAAGCAAAGGCAATGTGTCCCAGGTGGACTGGGATTTCTAGTACTAGGTTGGGGTGTATCTGGTCAGGACAGACAAGGATCCTAGAAATATCTCTGGGTCTTCTGGCCTCTAAAAGGACCACTAGCCAGGGTGGCAGAGGGAGCTACAGATTAGTATCTGAGATATTATCCAAGGAATATAGGCAGTAATGGCTCAATTTGGACCTACCCATTAAAGGACAGTTATGCATTTTAAGTAGATGTCATAGACTCTGAAAATTGGCAGCCCAAAGTCAAACTACCTTGCTCTGGGGCAGGGTCTTGCCCTAGACTCGGGGAGTGTGGTCTAGGTTAGGATGAAACTAATCCCATATGCTGTGATAATTTTACATAAGACAGCAGCCTTGGTCTGAGACCTTTCTCTGATGTTTTCAAGTAGGTAGAATGTTGGGTAGAAACCATGATTTTTTCCAGCGACCGAAGGGAAGAAAGTGGGCATAGTGAAGGAAGAGTCCCCCACCTTCTCTGAAAGAGGGCATCTGGGCACTTACGCCTACACACAGACCCTCAGAAATCAAGCCGGTGTTGGGGCCAAGGACTCTTCCCGTGTCACGGCTCCTCCACCCTGGGTGTGGCAAGACATGGAAATTCTATCCACGTAATTCAGCACCTCAATAATGAGACTCTTTCAGAACTGACTGGAAGATAGATTATTTTCCTAGTTCTAATATGTGAGATGATGTTTATATGGATTTTCTTTTCTGCCACCAGACTGTCAATAAGACACTGAGCTTAAAGTATTTTCTCTCTCAATGAAACTCTATAGTTGAGAGCTATCTCTTCATCGGCAGCCTTCTTCCACTAGAAAAAGGGAAACAAATACATCTCATAAGCTCCTTGGGATATTGTCAGTATAAATCTTTTAAAGTCAGTAAGAATTTATCTCTCCTCTCCCTCTTTTCTGTTTCCTGTTTATTTTGCTCAGGATAGCTTGGGGCGAGGCAGAGGCTCCCAGGGCCCTTTCTCATTAAGAAGGATGGCCCAGCGGCACACGGGCCTTCACCCAGAGTGGCCACGGGTCGGTGGAGAAGCAGATCAAAGAGCCCTGCTCATGTGGTGCCAGCATCAAGCCTCTGCTGTCGTTGCATCGGGTAGATATGTTCAATGGTTAAAGATGAAATGGTTATTATTTTTACCTCTGCTCACCAGTATAGACCCGTGCTGCTCTCATCTCAGCCAGCAAAGCTCAAACTCCAGGCCAGAAACCAAGGGTTAGGAACCTACAGCTCAGACAGACTCTTCCGTATGTGACCAGTTATAGCACAGGCCTTAGACAAATGATTTCAACTCTTTAACTCTTAGTTCACTCAAATTTAATCAGGGCATAGCCCACCTCTACAGCCATAGTGAAGGTTAAATCAGCATCACGTGGGCAGTTCCGTGGCAGCGCTTAGCGGGCATGTAATAAATGCTCCTGCTTTGAGGGGCATCTTAGTCTGGAATTACTTTGATCTAGCACTAAACTTGGAATCAGAAGGACTGAATCTGAGCCCTAGCTCGGCTGCTACCAAGCTTCCTTTGTTTATCAAATGAAAGGATTGGATAGAGTCTCTAAGGATTCTTATAGCTCCGAACTGTCAGTAATTCTTTTTGCCTGCCTAGAATATTATTAATCTGAAGGAGCCATGTCAAGTTTCCAAGCCTCCAAGTCCTGAACTCTTCTCCTAATTCATCTCTCTGAGCGTTATACATCAACAGTTTCAATCAATTGACCAAATACTCTGTACTCTTTCCCACTAAAAAGCAAACTGTGATTTCCTGCCCTGCCTTTCTCTCTCCCAGTTTGCACAGTTACATCCCTAGGAAGGGTCCCTGGTCTTTGTTTCTGTAGATGCTACTGCTATGAGGCTGGTACCACTTGTACATATCTGGTATAGGACACAAAGCTTGCCACACTGCAGGCACTCAACGATCCTTAAAATCAAAATAATACACACATGTGGCAAGGAATCAAATAGCACAGAGCAGCTCATAATAATTAAAAAAAAAAACTATCCGTAAACTTTACCCACCCACCCTCACCCTGAGCCAATCCCCCTCCACACCGGGAGGCACATTTTTAAGGATTTCTAATTTTTTTCGGTGGCAGCTTTGTTCTAAATATTATGATCATAGCGTTATTTCTGGGTGCCACAACTCTAGACTTTTTACATTGATGGTACAATATGAAAAATGATACCAACCCTCTTCCAGTTCTTAATATTTTTATCTTGAGGTTTTTAAAAAAAAATGATTGTTTTTTTATTGCCACCTTTTTAACTTTACATGATGCATTTATTACTGGAGAGCATTGCTTTGTCTTCTCACCGTGGTGCGAGGCTATTAGTCTTCCTGACTTTCCTCATCCTTTTCTTCTTCCCAAACCATCCTCCCAAACCAGCTGTACTTTGCTTTACCTTGTCAGGTTTGAATAAGAATGATTAAGTCTTTTGTGTTTTGTTTCCAGTTTCATGCTAAGTGTTGAAAACCAATAAACAGACCTTTTATACTGATAGCTATATATTTTCTCAATGTAACACGTAGGGTTATATTTGTAATATTCTCTATAGATCCAATAATACATCCTGCTCTAAGGAGAATTTCCGGAATCAGGAACACATGAATTCTATTTCTCAACCCCTCTCTCCTATCTTTATTCTTTCACTTCGCCTTTTTGCATTGTCACTTGTGAAAATCGTGGCACAATTAAATTTTTCTCGCATTTGAATTCAGATTTTCTCACGTATTTGTTTTTCCCGAAATATTGATTTTTTTCTTGTATTTATTGTATATCTGCCCTCTTTACCATACCACTAATACTTCTATAGGCTCCTTGAAAAATCAGTCCCTTTTTCTTTTCTTTTTTTTTGGGGGAAGGGGGACAGAGTCTCACTATGTCACTCTCAGTAGAGTGCTGTAGCGTCACAGCTCACAGCAACCTCAAACTCTGGGGCTTAAGTGATTCTCTTGCCTCAGCCTCCCAAGTAGCTGGGACTACAGGCGTCTGCCACAAAACCTGGCTACTTTTTTCTTTTCAGTTGTCATTGTTGTGTAGCAGTCCTGGGCCAAGTTTGAACCCCACCAGCTTGGGTGTACATGGCCAGTGCTGTAACCACTGTGCTATGGCGTCAAGCCCAGTCCCCTTTTCTTGAGGACACTGACTTCCTCTTTTCATTTGTACCAGTTGCTTTCTGCTTCTCCTGTACACTGATTACTCTAGAATTCCTTCTCATTGGTATTTTCAGGGTCATCCCACCATCCTCAGAAACCTTTCTCAAGGAGAACTTTCTTTATGACTCCTTGAATATCTGGAATATTTTTATTTCATCATTATGTTTGGCTAATGACTTTTCTGGCTTGGAAATTTTGCCTCAGAAATTTGAAGGCCTAGCTTCAGTGTTTCCTGGCATCAGTGTTACTGAGGAGAAGTCTGATGTTGGTTTCATTTGTAATTTCTTCATATTACAGTTGATCTGGTTTTTTCCCCTTTGGAAGCTTTTAGGATCTTTCTTTTAACTCTAAAATTCTGACATTTTAATACAGTGTATGTAGGTATGGGTCTATTTAAAACTCCATCTGTGGCATTTTGCAACACATCTAGGTATGGATCTCTCCTCAGGCTGCTGGTTATTTACATGTTATTCATTCATATCTTTGATCAGCCCCTTTCATTTACATAGGAGAAACCATGGCACTGACAGGAACTATGTGTTCCCAGACAGTGCTTATTCTTTGGGGCAGAATTTGCCTGGTGGCGAGGGGCAGGGGCAGGGGCTGGCCATTTTGCAGGGGCCAGTCATTTTGCAGGGGCCCATTCCCCAACACCCACAGAAAAAGCATGCCACTCTGAGTATCAACAGCCTGTAAGCAGCCTCGAATCTTTCATTCCACTAAATCTTTCATTCCACTTGAATTTTTAGAGAAAAACTCCCCCATTTTCTCCCCTCTAGTTAAGCATCCTATTGTCTTTTGCCCTGGGAAAAATGGGATTGATATGGGGTGGGGCCACCTGGGTTAACCACAGAGAGATCCTTATTCTTTCTCCCGACTCTCAGCTTTCCTTCCAGGAGATCCCTTGCCTGTGCTCTAGCACACGGGCTCCCTCCTGCATTGGAGCCCCTACTGCACAGCCCGGGCTGTGGCCACTTTATTTCTTCCACCAACAGCTTCTGAGCCATCGCCATACTCTCAGAACCACTTGTGCCTCCCCTCCCACTCTGATATTCTGCATTTCTTCCTCTGTAGACATTCCTGTGTTTGACACAACTTTAGTGGGATCTCACTTCCGAGACAAGGAGATAACTGTGTGCTCCAGGCACCCTTCTGAGCCAGAGGCCCCTTAATCATCCACTTTGAGTGAGAACCCAAGTAAATAGAGGCATGGATGGATGGATGGCTCTCCATCTCAATCGATCAAACATAATCCTGGCATCACTGGCTAATTGGCTATGGTGCAATGAACTAGCAAATCATTTTTATAAGCTATAATCATTCAGTTGATCATGATATCACTCACGCAAGGTAGGAACAAAAGAAAAGCAGAGATTTAATGGGCTGGAGTCCGGGTAGAAGTGGTGCAACATGATGTCTGTGAGCCTCACCCAGATACAGCATCAGCGAGGAATTTTGTACCATCAGAGAAACCTCTCTGCCAGATCCCTGAATATCTTTCCGCAGAGCACCAGCCCCACAGGTGTTCATAGGTATCACGAGAAACCTCTGGCAACAAATGAGTTTGAGGACTACTGGGTGCAACAAAACCAAGCAGGCTTTTTCACTGAAGGACTTCTTAGAACCTTAACAGGACGATAAGAGTTGTAACACTTAAGGGTAGAATATAAAATGAAACATTTCCCAAACTCCTTTGTGCATAGAACCCTTTTGTCATTGGATATAAAGTTCCAAGGAACATGCTTTGGAAACCCTCCTTAAACCTATTTCTGCCGCAGAGACTATTTGCAGAAAGTAAGAAAGGAAAAGTCATGGAAAAAAAAAAAATAAAGCAGAGGGAAAATAAGGTATCTGTCCATAACCATTTACATCTATATCTGCAGCTGTACCATGTGTATATCTGTATCTCCCCCTAAATCTTCTCTGTTGACTTTCACACCATCCTCTCATCAAGACCTAAGCTCCCTGTGGCAGGTTCATGCTTCTGGAAAGCCTCCTCTGAGTGACTGCACTGTCTGTCTACCTGAGGAGACTTACAAATGCTACATTCCATATCTGACTTTGAGAATGTCAGAGCTAGAAATAAACATGGCTGTCACGTAGTTCAATAGCTTCTTGTATAGGAGAGAAAACCAAGAAGCAAAGAAGTTCAAGACTTGCCCAAGGTTACACAGCATATTAGGGGTGGATCTGGGATTAAAGTATCTGCCTGTCCACGATAGGAATCTACAGAGGTGTGTCAGTCAAAGGGCCAGTGGTTTGGCTTCCAGTTGCCTCTAAATGTCACTTTCCTTTCTCTGCACTCTCATAACTCTGAACATCAGGCCAGCAGCTGGTCTGGAACTCTTCTTACTGTCCTCAGAGGTCACAGATTAAGGCCTGGGCAGGTGGGACCCAGCCAGATGGGTCCTGTTTTGAAATCACTCCTGGGGCCTGGGATGGCCCCACAATGGCTGAGGAATATTTGAGCCTCTCCTCTGTCCATTGAGTCTTAGGGATCTGCCAAAGCAAACTGGAACCGCTGAAAGAGTCCCCTTATTTTTTATTTAAAAAATTCAAATTCTACTATCCTATGCAGCCTCAGCTCCTGTTTTAGGTTATAGAACAGAATTTTGAAATTTAGAGGAAGGAATGTGTGGGATTGTTCTCATTAGCATGCTTTGCAGAATAGTGGGATAGAAGACGTATAGAACTTCAAAGAGGTAGGGGTGCCCAGCCTTTTTTCTTCTCTACAATACATTGGAAGAAGAGGGTTGTCTTGGGCCACACGTTACAAATACAAACACTAATGGAAGCTGCTTGGCAAAAAAACAAACAAACAAAAAAAAATAGAAAGAAAGAAAAAAATGTCTGTGTATGTGCATACTTTTTGTGATATCTGACACCACAGAATAAGCAAAAAAAGTTCTCATGAAATCATCACGCAGCCTACTTCTGCAGGTTGGACAGACCTGAAAAGACTCTTGGAAATCATGTGGTCTGATTCTTTCATCTTGCAGGTGAGAAAACCCAGCTCAGCCTGGCTTCCGTATCAGGCGGCTGAGCTGTGTGGGGACCCAGTCCCTGAGGTTTTGTTCTGTTTCCCTCTCTCTTGAAGCCACATATTTAGAATTAGTTCTATTACCCTCCACCATCGAGGTTTAAATGTATTGGCTTTCTGTACCTTCCTCTGGAAGCACTTTAAAGAGAAATGGTACTAGTTTATGAGATTGAATTATTAGAAAATCAAGTATGTTCATTAAAGAAGGGAAGGGCAGTGGAGTGCGTTGATTTTTCTGGATATTACTATAAATCTTCACATATTGAGTTCAGTTGTAGCCTAGAAGTAACACATGTGCACATCTAGTGAACCTCTGTAAACCAAAAATACAAAATTACTTATCAGGTCCAAGTTAATTGAGGCAAAATTTCCCTAAAAATAAGATCTATTTGTGTGTATGTATAGCAAAACATGTGTATTTGTGTATATACATGTATGTATCAAAAGAAGAATACACATTCATACACACACCTGCATGTATGAATATATATGTCTATGTTGTTTAGAGCTCTGACTTGTTAAAAGGAATAAACCTTTTCTAGAAGAGACCCAGAGGTGTTTTTTTTCTTTTTTAAACCAACAGATTTCATTAGGAGACAGGGGAAAAGCCAATAATCTCTACATACTGTGTGTCTGTCCTGGAGGGTCAGTAGAAAAAAGATAATAAAAGGCAGAGCAAATAAATAGGAGAAAACAGAAGCTAAAGTGCTGAGAAACATTTTTTTTTTCCCTAAGAGCTCATTTTGGTAATCCTCGAGGAAAATAGAAAAGCACATGATCTGACAGGAAGGAGAAAGGGGAACCAGATGAAAATGAAACAATTGATTTAATTCAGTGAGAAATGGGAGGCAGGAGAGATGAAAGCATCTGCTGGAGGAGGAGGCGGGAAGGGCTGGAGCCCCAGGCCGAGCCGCTTTCAGTGGGACACAACCCAGCAGAGACAGAGAAGCACACAGTCAAGTTCTCCCTTTTCCATGTCGGTTCTTAGCTCTAGTAATAGGATCAGATTGGTCAAGTTTTGCTTTAAGACCCAGATGTCAGGGTATAAAAATCTTTCAGGTTATTTTTTTTTTAATCTTTTAAAAAAATTAATGCAAATCAAATAAGCATATCTGGTTCATTTCAGCTCCTTCACTGTCAACCCAGGGGGCAGAGGCTGCTTTGGTTTCTCAGCCTTCTCTTTGTCTGTGGTGAACAAGGTATAAAGGGATCTGTGGCACCGAACTTTAAACTTTACCCTATCCTTATTTTTCTTGATCTTGACAGACTTGGCATCCTTTCGCCTGGCTGTGAACAGAAAGTCCTTGATTTCCTCACTTTTCCAAGGCATGGTGACAAGGCACGTAGGAGGAAACACAGACCCCACACAGCAAGCTGCAAGAAGGGGGCAGGAAGGAAAAGCACTTCCGTGTTACTTTTTAACCTTTTGCTAAGTGGTAATAGGTTTTATTGCTTTTTCTATGCATTTCATTGATTTTTTTTTTTTTTTTTTTTTTTTTGGCCGGGGCTAGGTTTGAACCCGCCACCTCCGGCATATGGTACCAACGCCCTACTCCTTGAGCCACAGGCGCCGCCATTTCATTGATTTTTTTAAAATTAAATATTTTAAAAAGCAAGTTTTTGTCCATTTCCTTGAATAAATCTCTCAGACTCATGGAGTTCTGATGTTCACATATGGTGGCTTCCAAATACTCTGCTCCTGGAAAGAAGGTGAACCATGAGTAAACGCTAATCTCCAACCCGTGCAGCCAGGAAGCAGGAGCAGGCTGGATCTGCACTGCTGGGCACCACTTGCATGCAGGGTTGGGGGAGCTGCATGGAGCACCCCGAGACCATCCCACCAATTCCTCTTCATTTTTCAGAAGAGGCACTATGCATGCAGGATAATAAGGTATCTGGTTAAGAAGATGTCCAGCCTGAGCTTGCAAAGGTCCTGGAATGATCTGGGCTACTTCTAAGTGGTCCTTCTATTTCTTGCCTACCCTGGCCTCCACTCCTGCTTCATGACAGCAGCCAGGGCCATCTTCCTAAACATAATTAAGTTCAGCATTTCCTTGTTTTAAACTCTTCAACTGCTTCCCACTAACCATATTTTAAAATCCAAATTCTTTACTATAACATACAAGAAAGACATTAACTGTAGCAGATTTCCAAAGTTGGCTTTCTCCACTCTCTTGACCAACTTCTTTCTCTTGCCTTCTTTTGTTGAGACTGGAAGTTTTAAAAACAACTTGATTCCACCAGCTTTCCTTGGAGATAGGAGGAGCCATCTGCCAGAGCTCTGGCTGGTGAATTGTAAGCAGAATTGTGCTCATGGGCTTGGCAAATTCAGAAAATAAAAATACAGCACACCCAGTTTTAAGCAAATGTCACATAAATAATGAGTATTTTAAGTAAAAATATATCTCAAATATTGCATGGGCTATGCTCATATTAAAAAACTGTTGTTCATCTGAAACTCACATTTAACTGGGTATCTTGTGTTTTATCTGGCAACCCTATGTACTGGGGGAAATTTCCCTTCTGCTTCTTTTTTCTTCTTCTTGTCTGTAATATGGACATAATGTTTGGAGGTGTGGCAGCTGTTTTGTGACCATGAATTGAGGAGAATGTGGAATAGAAAAAAATATGTGCTAAGAAATACACATAATGTTCTTAGTAAAGTATCTCAGGAATGGAAAAAAAAATCCAATGTATTCGGTACTACTGCGAAACCAATTTATAATCACTCACACTTGCATATGAAAAATGAAAAACAACTATAGCCTAGGACGAATGAGGGAAGGGGAGAGAAGGGGAAGGAGAGGGGTGGGTTGACAGAGGGAGGGTTAGTAGGGGGAACACACCTATGGAGCACATTGCAAGTACAAGTTGGATCTATCAGGTGTAGAACACAAATGTCTTAATGCTTTAATTGGGTAAATGAGGTGAAGGCTATGTTGATTAGGAGGATGTAAGCACTATAGTTTGTACAAATAATCAACACATCAAATCCCAAAATGGCATAAATGTATTTATGATCTATGTATAAATGGCTTAATTTAAAAAAAAGAAATACACATAATGGAGTTGTTGGATATAACATGGTATTGCAGAAGATATCTACACTAGTGCTAAACTGCCCATCTAAGGTCCATATCTGGCTAAGTCACTGCGGAGAGGAGTTCTGTTGTTTTGCCCCTGATGTCCTGTGAGGGCAGGGATCTTATCCGTCTTGAATAGGCTGACTAGTACCTAACACAAAGCCAGCTACAGGGTTCCTTCAATAAACATTTGCTGAACAAACTTAAACAAGATACCGTTTAAGAAAAAAGCAAGTAATTAGCATATTTTCTTGTTCTTATATAAAATAGTGTTATTATTTAAATTGAGAAGGATATTTTTCCCTTTTGAACTAACTGGTAGCTATGGAAGGGTTATTGTTTGCAACATGAAACAAATCAATTTTTAAAATGCCTGGCAGTTTGGACTCTTAAGATTAGTGTTTTTCAAATTGTGGTTTGTAACCCATTAGTGGGCCATGAAATCAATTTAGTGGGTCGTGACCAGCATTAAATAAGAAGGAGGAGAAGGAGGAGACCAGTAGGAAGAAGAGGTAAAATGAAATTCTAAAACATCCTCATTGTAACTCTCCTTTGGGAAATAATAATGGCTTCTGATCTATATTTACGCGTGCATGTACACACATACATACACACAAACACACACACAGAGGTTTATGTGTCCTGTGTTGTGATGTAAAATGTATTTCTTACTGTGAATTACAGTAAAAACTAAACCAAACAAACAATAACAATAACAACAACAAAACACATAGAAATCCAGGCTGAAGATGAATATAGCTCATTTCAGATGTTTATATATGGAAATTACAATGGCCCAGTTCTGGTCCCTGAGACACCTCTCTTAGTCAGGTGACTTTGGGAGAAAAAGCAAAATTTGGACAGCATTTTGTGATTTATAAAACTCTCTTATACAAACAATATTACAAGGACCCCATGAAATTGATGCTGCCCCCAGTTGTAGCTATGTCTCTAATAATGGCAGCCACCAGCCACATGTAGCCAGTGAGTATTTGAAATGTGGCTGATGCCACCGAGAAACTCAATTAGTTATTTTATTTAATTTTAATTAACTTAAATTTTAAAAACTGACACTTGCTTGACTTAATTATCGGAAAAATACATTTGGAACAACTTGGATATGTGAGTCTAAGTTTTCAACTATATACAATTTTTTTTTTTTTTTTTTTTTTTTTTGCGACAAAGCCTCAAGCTGTCACCCTGGGTAGAATGCCGTGGCATCACAGCTCACACCAACCTCCAACTCCTGGGCTCAAGCAATTCTCCTGGTTCCACCTCCCAAGTAGCTGGGATTACAGGAGCCCACCACAACACCCAGCTATTTTTTGTTGCAGCCATCATTGTTGTTTGGTGGGTCTGGGCTGGATTCAAACCCGCCAGCTCAGGTGTATGTGGCTGGCACCTTAGCTGCTTGAGTCACAGGCGCCGAGCCAGCTATGTACAAATTTTATAAAATATAGATGAGATATTTCAGATGAAACTTTAGCTTCCAAATTGAAATATCCAGAGGGGCGGAGACAAGATGGCTGACTGAAGCCAGCTTTCCACAGAGGCTCCCATCCAGAAGGAGAGTTAAAGGACAGAAATTTAGCAAGTAACCTGGTGGATTAGAGCTGCACCAAGAGAGAAGGTTGAAGAACACACATCAACCCCACTGAGGCGAGCTGCGACCCCAAGGATACAAACAAAAGGTACAAATCCATCACCAAGCGGACAGGAGTCACCTCCCCCATGAGAATGGCTCAGAGTGCCCCACAAACAAATGAGCAGAGATCAAAGTTCCTCCCACTACACTCCACAGGAGAGACTCTCTAAAAACTGGACCTACCTCCCCTACTAGGGTGTCATGGCATTCTCCTGCCAGGCATAAAACAGTATAAAATGGTATATATTCTCTACCTGCAATTCTGAGCTCTGAGCACTCCCCTCCATTCAGCTGAGAGGGAACCATGCCAGAGCAGCGGTGCCCTGAGGCGCAGAGCAGCAGCTGCTTTTGGCAACAATAGGGTTCACTCTTGGATATTCCAAAGTCACACCCCCTGTCTCTCCTCCGAAGTCACACCCCCTATCTCTCTGGGCAAACAGAGGAGGCTGGGCATCTTCTCAGGTGACAACCACCATGGAACAGATCTGGGATGGAAAATCAGGCCCCATGAGTAAAGGGTTTGCCTGAGGCGGTACCGGCCTGGGTGGAACGCAGGGACTAGTAAATGCACACGCAGAGCTGGGAGATTCCCAGGGTGGGGCTGACCCAGAAGACCGCTTTACTGAGCCTAAGATGCACCCGGCCCTCAGGGGATCATCAGCCTATAAACAAAGGAAGGCAGGAGGCTGGAACTGACAGCTAAAGGTGCTGTGAATACAAACCTGCAGGAGCAAAGACAGGGCCTGAGACGCAGGTTCTGTGAACTCTAAACAGCTTCTCTTCTGCTGGGGAATTTAGCAGGGACAGAAACAAATTCCCACAAAGTTGTTCTGTTCTGTCAGTAACATCAATCAGGGGCAGGGCTGGAACGGAGTGAACACCACGCAGCCTTCATCAAGTGCCCAAGGTTGTCAGGCTGCATCTCCCCCTGCTGGATAGAGGCAGAGAGCAGCGGCCTGGCTGAGCAGACATAGATTTCCTTGTGATTCAGGTAGTTGCAAACCCCTGGAGTACCTGCTCATTGGAGGCAACTGGGTCACAGCCCCGCAGGGTTATCAGTGACTGGGTGTGACAGAGGTGCAAGGTGGGGAAGGAGGCATCAACCTTCCCAGACTAACCTATTTGCTGGATGGATCCTCCTGACTTCATGGAGCAACGGAGCAAGTCATATTGCAGTTGTCACCAAACCCCTGCGATCTAGTTGCCAGAGACCTTTTAAACTGTCCTACCTGAGACAGGTGCTGACTGAGACAATTGATTTGAATCTTTTGAACTGAGCCAATCACCCAAGGACTACCCAAGTGGTGCCCTGCGTGTGTGGTTGTAGGAAGGTTTGACTTTCCTTTTCCAATTGTTTCCTGTGGGGGGGTGGGGTGACTTAATTGCTGGTATCTCTCCACAGCTGAGACTTCAACCCAGAGTAACTGTTTCACTAGGGTCGGACAGAGACCAGCTGAAAACAAGACAGAACCACTTAGCCCCACCACACCACACAGGTCCCCAGTTTCTCAGGTGATAGCACTGTATGGGTCCTCAACAAAGCTCCAGGGGAAAATTCAAATGGTGTAAAATAATCATGGGGCAGAATCAGTGGAAAAACTCTAGTAATATGAATAACCAGAATAGATCAAACCCCCAAGAAAAGACATGGCAGATGTAACCGAAGATCCCATTCATAAACAGCTGGCCGAGATGTCAGAAATCGATGTCAGAAATTGAGATGCCAGAATTTGGATGGCAAACAAGATTAATAGAATGGAGGAAAATTTGGAATTAAAATTCGAGGAGCAATTCAAATGTCAGAAATTTGAGGAGAAATTAAAAAGTTGTGCCAAGAATTCAACGAATTTAAAGACAAAACCACCAAAGATTTTGACACACTGAAGCAAGAATTTGCAGCCCTCAAAGATCTGAAAAATATAGTAGAATCCCTCAATGGAACAAACAGAAGAAAGGATTTCCGACATTGATAACAAAGCTGTTGAACATTCACAAACACTCAAAGAGGAAGAGAAATGGAGAGCAAAAATGGATCATTCTCTCAGAGAGCTCTGGGATAATTCGGAGAAGGCTAATATCTGCCTCACTGGAATCCCTGAATGTAATGTAGTGGCTTCGCAAGGCACAGAGGCCCTTTTCCATGAAATTATAAAAGAGATTTTTCCAGACATGACAAGAGATTCTGAAATTCAGATAGCAGACAATTTCAGAACCCCAGCACAACTCAACCCGAATAAGACATCCCCCAGTCATATCATAATTAACTTTACCAAAGTTAATATGAAGGAGAAAATTCTGAAAGTAGCCAGACGTAAGAAATCCATTACCTACAAAGGGAAGACTATTAGAATAACCGCAGATCTCTCTGCTGAAACTTTTCAAGCCAGAAAAGGGTGGTCATTGACTTTTAATCTCCTAAAGCAAAATAACTTTCAACTCCAGATCCTGTATCCAGCTAAAATGAGTTTCATTTATGATGGAGAAATTAAATACTTTAATGACATTCATATGTTGAAGAAATTTGCCATAACCAAACCAGCTCTTCAGGATATTCTCAGACCTATCATTCAAAATGACCAACCCAATCCTCTACCACAAAAGTAAACTCACTCAGAAACTTGTGATCAAACTCCAACTTCCACAATGGCGAAAAGATTAACAATGTCCACTGGACTTTCGAAAAACTCGATACCCCAAATTTTACCAGACTTATGAGTATTCTCCATTAATGTGAATGGCTTAAAATGTCCTCTAAAGAGGCACAGGTTGGCTGACTGGATACAAAAACGCAGGCCAGATATTTGCTGCATACAAGAATCACATCTTACCTTAAAAGATAAATATAGACTCAGGGTGAAAGGATGATCATCCATATTTCAGGTAAATGGCAATCAGAAAAAAGCAGAAGTTGCAATTCCATTTGCAGACACAATAGGCTTTCAACCAACAAAAGTAAGGAAGGATAAGAATGGTCACTTCATATTTGTTAATGGTAATACTCAATATGATGAGATTTCAATTATTAATATTTATGCACCCAAGCAGAATGCACCTCAATTTATAAGAAAAACTCTACAGACATGAGCAACTTGATTTCCTCCAGTTCCATAATAGTCAGAGATTTCAACACTCTTTTGGCATTGTTGGATATATCCCAGTAAGAAGCTGAGTAAAGAAATTTTAGATTTAAACCTAACCATTCAACATTTGGATTTAGCAGACATCTACAGAACATTTCATCCCACCAAAACTGAATACACATACTTCTCATCAGCCCACGGAACACACTCCAAAATCGATCACATCTTCAGTCACAAGTCTAACTTTAGTAAATTTAAAGGAGTAGAAATTATTCCTTGCATCTTCTCGAACCAGCATGGAATAAAAGTTAAACTCAGTAACAACAGGAATATGCATACTCATAGAAAAACATGGAAGTTAAATAACCTTATGCTGAATGATAGCTGGGTCAGAGATGAGATTAAGAAGGAAATTGCCAAATTTTGGGAATTTTGGGTCAGAAGAGATCAAACTTTCACTCTTCGCAGATGATATGATTGTATATCTGGAAAACACCAGGGATTCTACTACAAAACTCTTAGAATTGATCAAAGAATACAGCAGTGTCTCAGGTTACAAAATCAACATTCATAAATCGGTAGCCTTTATATATACCAACAATAGTCTAGCTGAAAAAACAGTTAAGAACTCTATTCCATTCACAGTAGTGCCAAAGAAGATGAAATATTTGGGAGTTTACCTAACAAAGGACGCGAAAGATATAAAGAGAACTATGAAACTCTAAGAAAAGAAATAGCTGAAAATGTTAACAAATGGAAAAACATACCATGCTCATGGCTGGGAAGAATTAACATTGTTAAAATTTCCATACTACCCAAAGCAATATATAATTTTAATGCAATCCCTATTAAAGTTCCACTGTCATACTTTAAAGATCTTGAAAAAATACTACTTCATTTTATATAAAATGAGAAAAAAACCTCAAATAGCCAAGACATTACTCAGAAATAAAAACAAGGCAGGAGGAATCACGCTACCGGACCTCTCTATATATAATAATATAATATAAATTGATAGTGATCAAAACAGCATGGTACTGGCACAAAAACAGAGAGGTAGATGTATGGAACAGAATAGAGAACCAAGAGATGAACCCAGCTACTTACCATTATTTGATCTTTGACAAGTCCATCAAAAACATTCAATGGGGAAAAGATTCCCTATTTAATAAATGGTGCTAGGAGAACTGGCTGGCAACCTGTAGAAGACTGAAACTGGACCCACACCTTTCACCATTAACTAAGATAGACTTCCACTGGATTAAAGATTTAAACTTAAGACATGAAACTATAAAAATACTAGAAGAGAATGGAGGGAAAACCCTTGAAGAAATCTGTCTGGGCGAGTATTTTATGCAGAGGACCCCCTGGGCAATTGAAGCAGCTTCAAAATACACTACTGGGACCTGATCAAACTAAAAAGCTTCTGCACAGCCAAGGACCCAGTAAGTAAACCAAGCAAACAGCCCTCAGAATGGAAGAAGTTATTTGCGGGTTATGTCTCTGACAAAGTTTAATAACCAGAATCCACAGAGAACTCAAACGTAAAAGCAAGAAAAGAACAAGTGATCCCATCGCAGGCTGGGCAAGGGACTTGAAGAGAAACTTCTCTGAAGAAGACAGGCACACGGCCTACAGACATATGAAAAAATGCTCATCATCCTTAATCATCAGAGAAATGCAAATCAAAACTACTTTGAGATATCATCTAACTCCAGTAAGATTAGCCCACATCACAAAATCCCAGGACCAGAGATGTTGGCATGGATGGGGAGAAAATAGAACACTTCTACACTGCTGGTGGGAATGCAAATTAATACATTCCTTTTGGAAAGATGTTTGGAGAACACTTAGAGATCTAAAAATAGATCTGCCATTCAATCCTATAATTCCTCTACGAGGCATATACCCAGAAGACCAAAAATCACATTATAACAAAGATATTTGTACTAGAATGTTTATTGCAGCCCAATTCATAATTGCTAAGTCATGGAAAAAGCCCAGGTGCCCATCGATCCACAAATGGATTAATAAATTGTGGTATATGTACACCATGGAATATTATGCAGCCTTAAAGAAAGATGGAGACTTTACCTCTTTCATGTTTACATGGATGGAGCTGGAACATATTCTTCTTAGTAAAGTATCTCAAGAATGGATGAAAAAGTATCCAATGTACTCAGCCATACTATGAAACTAATGTATATGAAAGCTATAACCCAATTACAACCTAAGAATATGGGGAAGGGGAAGAGGGAGGAGAGGGAGAGGGGAGGATGGGCAGAGGGAGGGTGATTGGTGGGATTACACCTGCGGTGCATCTTACAAGGGTACATGTGAAACTTAGTAAATGTAGAATATAAATGTCTTAACACAATAACTAAGAAAATGCCAGGAAGGCTATGTTAACCAATGTGATGAAAATGTGTCAAACGGTCTATAAAACCAGTGTATGGTGCCCCATGATCTCATTAATGTACACAGCTATGATTTAATAAAAAAAATTGAAATACCCATTAAAATACATATGGGATTTCAAAGCATTAGTACAGAAAAGTAATATTTGTAATGTTTCGTGAATATATTTTATATTAAATACATGTGCAAATGAGAATATTGGATTTATTGGGTTAAATAAAATACATTATTGAAATTAAATTTACTTGTTTCTTCTTATTTCTTATAATGTGGTTTCTGAAACATCCACAAAGACATTTGGTTCAAATGCTATTTCCTTTAGACAGTACTGCTAGTAGCTGTTGTGCCCTGGGTCACTAGATAAGTAAGTGTGTCAAGCACTACTTTAATAACCCGTGGCTCTTTCTGCTTAACTACAAGCCTCCAAGGCTTCACTGTTTTTATCTTTAAAAACAGAGAGTAAACTAGAGGGTGATGATGTCTACTATTTTATGAGTGCCTACTATGTCCAGACCACAAAGTTAACAGTTTAAAATTTGGAATAACCCTGTAAAGTAGTTATAAGATTATTATACCCACTTTTTAGATTAAAAAACTGAGGCTCAGTAATAGTCATTAACTTTCCTGTCCAAGTTAGGGAAGACTGAGGGGCCCAGGCCCCAGAAGGTCCACAAGAAGATAACTAGATAGTTAGGGCTGTTCCTTGGACTTCAGCCCTTACAAAAGGGACGGGGCTCTGTTTGGGAGGTAGCAGGTAGCTGTTATCTCTACAATCTCATTAGATTCATTTCCTTTGGGAAATAAGACAGCCTGATCATATTGCTAATTCCAACACCTTATGGCAGAAATCTCTAACCTCCACAGTCCTTGAATATCTAGATAAGTCTCAAGAAAGCAACTTTGCATCTGAAAAACTTTCAACCAGAAAATTGAAATTTGAACTTCATTACTAGGGGAACTTATTTAAAGATTTACTTGCAAAGTGAGACTAAATTTTAATATTAGCCTTCAAATTTAGCGGCAAATCATACTTTTCCAGAGAAATTATTTTTCTTTTGTTATATTGTTTATACTCATTAGACACAATTTAGAAAAGAAATGGTAAGAGGAAAAATGTATTTATAGTCCTGCTACTCAAACATTCTATTTTGTTTCCATTTTTGTTTTTCTACACGCATAGAATTTTTTAAAAAATTATGATTCCATTAAATATACTTTTTTATGGTCTCAAGGGTATATGTGAAACTTAGTAAATGTGGAATGTAAATGTCTTAGCACAATAACTAAGAAAATGCCAGGAAGGCTATGTTAATCAGTGTGATGAAAATGTGTCAAATGGTCTATGAAACTAGTGTATGGTGCCCCATGATCACATTAATGTACACAGCTATGATTTAATAAAAAAAATAAATTAATTAAAAAAATAAATAAATATACTTTTTTTTACTTGGTCTTTCACTTAACATTATATCATAAGCATTTTCTATGTTTTTATATAGGATTTGCAAGCATGTTTATAAATACTCAAATACCATCCAACAACTGGACATCACATTTAGTCTATTTCTTTAGCTTAGAAAATTTCGTTGTTTCTAATTTTTTGCTATTGTTGATAACATTTCCCTCCTGCTTCTGCGAATATTACATTCATTTGATACATGTCCACCAACCTATATCCAAAACCTTAAACTGTATATATTCGTTGATACAACAATCTTGTCTAGGGATTTGCTTTAAAGAAAAAGATTTATTTACAAAGACTTGTTTGCAAAGTCTTTCACCATTACTTATGTGAGTAAATATTTAGAAATGGTAAATGTTCAACAGAGAAGATTAGTTAAGCAAAGTGTGGTGTAATCACACAAGAAAGTACTTCATAGAGCCATTAAAAATATTGTCTGGAAGAATAGGTGAGGATTATTAAATATTAACAGCAATGGCTTTTTTGTTGAGTATGAGGCACTGTGCTCATACATATTTGGGTGTAATTTAATCTTTTAACAACCTATGTGTTTGATATTATTATTATCTCTTTCTCTTAGATGAGGAAACAAGTTTAGAGGGTTAGGTGACTCTCAAGACCACACAGCTGGTCATTGAATAAGCAATGAAATCAAGGCATAAACCCTGGTGGTCTGTCTCCAGGGCCTACATCTTTAACCACCACGCTGCACGAAGACCTGGGATGTTCACAATGTATCGTTAGATACAAAAGGCAGTTACCAAACAGCATGGATGGTGTGACCTCAGTTTAGCAAGATGTAAGAAACACATGCATATGTGTATGGAAAATGAAAACATTGAGAAGATTCACCAAAATGTTAAATGGATAACTCTGGGTGGTAGAATAGTTTTCTTGATACTATTTTGAATTTTCCAAAACACCTTCCTGTCTCTATGCATTTGGCTGTTTTACATACTTCATAAAAATGGAATCGTACAGACAGAAAGCAGAATAGAGGTTACCAGGGGCTGAGGGAGGGGATTAATGGGGAATTCTTGTTTAATAGCTATACAGTTTTGGTTTGAGAAAGTGAAAACATTTTAGAATTGGACCATGGTGATAGTTGTACAACACTGTGGATATACTTCATGCTATAAACCCCCCTCTTGAAGCAGAGAGCAGCCCTCACGAGACCTTAGCAGTGCCTTGATCTTGGACTTTGAAGCCTCTAGAATTATGAGAAATTAATTTCTATTCATAAATTACCTGATCCCAGGTGTTTTTATTTATTTCAGATTAATATGAGGGTGCAAATGACTAGGTTATATGGTTTGCATTTGTTAGGTAAGGTCCCTGAAGTGGTTGTGTTTTGCACCCAGGAGGTGTGCCATATTCCCTTACCTTGTACCCATTAGGTGAGAGCACACTGATGTCCCTCCCTCCTCTGTTCACCCCTCCCCTTCCTTTTCCCCTCCTCCCCCCCACCCCTTTAGGCATTTTATTGTAGCAGCAAAATGGATTAAGACACCGCCCAAATCCTTCGGGCTAAGCTATGGTCTTATTCCTGCATTTGCCGTGTTGCTTCTGACATTTACCTCGTAATAATGGAGTTACCCGTGCCTGTGTCCCTCAGGAAACAGCTTCATCACTTGAAAGCAGGGGTGGGCTCTTGTCATTTGCATACATTCAATGCCTAGCACAGAGAAGGATCTCAATATTGCTTAACAGAACTGAACTCTTGATTTACATTAACTCACTGCTTACCAACCAGGCTTTATGTTTTGTCTATCAGTAATGCATGGCAGTGCCTGTTTGACTGCAGTGCTGTCTGAGCCAGTGCAGACAATGGGAATTATATTTGGGAACTGGGAATTATATTTGTTGCTTCAATTTGCATGTCTTTAATTACTAGTGAGGTTGAGTCATTTCCCCATATGTTCTTTAATTAGTTGTTCCTCCTCTTTTGTGAATTGTCTGTTCATTTCTTTTGTGCAATTATCTGTTGGTAGCTTAGTGTTTTTCTCAATGATTTGTGAAAATTTCTTAAAACCAGGCTATTAACCCTTTATCTATTATATTTGCTAAAAGAAATCATTCCTATTCTTTACCATTTAATTTTGTTTTTAATGTAAAGAGTTTGAACACTTTCATGCTATCAAATCTTACACATAAAGTTTACCAATTTGCCTTTTTATATTTATGAACTTGAGGGCTCTATAATGGCTTTTCATTGTATTATTTTCCTCATGTGCAATAACATGTGATAAGAATAATCACTTTAAAGGCAAGTCCTTGTTTTATGGATCTTTGGCTAGAAATTTTAAGCATAATTATATTCATAGAAATCATTAAGTAGGGAAAAAAAAAAAAGGAAAGGAAAGAACAACAGAAATCCTAAATGAAGTCACTGAATCTCTGTTGTAAATTAAGCCTTCCTTAGGACTCTCTTAGCTATTAAAACTAGGGAGAAAAAAAAGCCCTAAATTTCAAGGAAGATCTAAATTATGAAGCAATAGAAGGAAGTTTAGGATAGACCTTGAAAACTGTCAGCCCTTCAGAGCATGTTGATTGTTCATAGATGGGTTTTTATCTGACCCAAATCTTTTTTTTTTTTATGGTCATAGATCATATGCATAAATGGTCATAGATGGTCATAGATCATGAATACATTTATGCATATGTGGGGTACAATGTGTTGATTTTTGTATACAATCTGACGTGCTTACATTAAACCAATCAACATAGCTTTTGCCTCATTTACTTGATTATTGTGTTAAGACATTTATGTTTTACACTTGACAGATTTGACTTGTACCTTTGCAATATGCTCCATAGGTGTGGCCCCGCCTTTTACCTTCCCTCTATCAAACCTCCCCCCTCCTCTCCCTTTCCTTTCCATTTCTCCCCTTCATCCTGGGCTATAGTTGTGTTCCACCTGTCATAAGAAAGTATGAGTAAATATAAGTTGGTTTCATAGAAGTACTGAGAATATTGGATACTTTTCCCTCCATTCTTGAGATGCTTTACTCAGGAGAATACGTTCTAGGTCCTTCCATGTAAACATAAAAAAGGTAAAGTCATCATCTTTTTTAAGGCTGCATAGTATTCCATGGTATACATACATAATCTTGATCAGAATTGACTTTTGTTTTTTATTTTTTTCAGATCAATATGATGGTACAAATGATTAGGTTACATTGTTTGCATTTCTAAGGTAAACTTCAAGTTGTAGTTAGGCCTTTATCCAGGGGATAGGCTGTATACCCTTACCCTGTGTCATGAGAGCTTACCAATCCTCCTCCCTCTCCTCTTTCCCCTCCTCACTTGAATATACTTGTGATTTTCTCTAGTGTGGGTGTGTAGTTGTTTTTCTATTGGTTTCATATTAGTATTGAGTACACTGGACACTTGCTTTTCCATTTTTGTGATACTTTACCAAGAATAATGTTCTTCAACTCCATCCAGGTAGATACAAAAGATGTAAAGTCTCCATCTTTTTATGGCTAATTTGTATTCTATGGTATACATATACCACTGTTTATTAATCCCATGAGTTGACGGGCACTTGGTTTGCTTAAGCATCTTGGGAATTACAAATTGAGCTTCAATAAACCTTCCAGTGCAAAATGTCCTTGTAATAAAATGATTTTTTTTTCTTCTGGGTAGATACTTGATAATAGAATTGTGGGATCAAATGGAAGGTCTACTTTTAGCTCTACATTTCTTTCCATAGAAGCTATACTAGTTTTCAGTCCCATCAGCAGTGTAAAAGTGTTCGCTTTTCTCCATATCCACACCAGCACTTGCAGTTATGGGATTTTGAGATGTGGGCTATTGTCACTGGGGTTAGGTGATATCTCAGGGTGGTTTTGGTTTGCATTTCTCTGGTGTTCAGGGATGTTGAGCATTTTTTCATGTGTTTGTTGGACATTAATCTGTCTTCTTCAGAGAGGTTTCTGTTCATGTCGCTTACCCACCTATAAATGGGATTGTTTGCTCTTTTCTTGATTAATTTCTCTGTAGATTCTAGTATCGGTACTTTGTCCGATTCATAGCCTGCAAATGTCTTCTCTCATTCTGAAGATTGTCTGTTTGCTTTAGTTGTTGTACCCTTGGTTGTGCAAAAGGTTTTAGCTTGACCATGTCCTATTTATTTATTTTTGGTGATGCTGCATTGCAAAGGGAATCTTCTTCATAAATTCTTTTCCCAGGCCAATTTTGTCAAAAGTTTTTCCCACACTTTCTTCTAGGATTTTTATTGTTTTGTGTCTTAAATTTAAATGTTTTATCCAGTGGGACTTGGTTTTTATCAATGGTGACAGCTGTGGGTCCAGTTTTATATTTCTACATGTGACTAACCAGTTCTCCAAGCACCATTTATTAAATAGAAATTCTTTTCCTCCGTACTTGGAAAACCCCAGGAGCTCAACCACAAGGCTCCTGGAAGTGCTCAAGGAATACAGTAACGTTTTGGGATACAAAAATCAATATCCACAAATCAGAAGCCTTCAAATATTTCAATAACAGTCAAGCTGAGAATCAAATTAAATACACAATACCCTTCACAGTAGCTTCAAAGAAAATGAAATGACTGGAAATACACCTAAGAAAGGTTGTGAAGGATCTCTATAAAGAGAACTAGGAAACCCTGAGAAAAGAAATAGCAGAAGATGTTAACAAAGGGAAGAACATACCATGCTTGTGGCTGGGAAGAATCAACATCGTTATAATGTCCATTCTACTCAAAGCAATCAACAAATTTAATGCAATCCTTATAAAAGCACCAATTTCATACTTTGAAGAACTTAAAAAATAGTATTTTGTTTTGTGTGGAATCAGAAAAAAAAAACACAAATAACCAAATCAATTAAAAAAAAAAAGAGAGAGAACAAATCTGGAGATATCATGTTACCCAGACTTACCCAGGTTATACTACAAGACTACAGTGATCAAAACAGAATGGTACTGGCACAAAAATAGAGATATAGATCTGTGGAATAGAATAGAGAACTTAGAGATGAATCTAGCCACATATTGCCATCTGATCATTGATAAACCAAAGAAAAGCATTGACTTTTAAATTTGGATTAATCTTCAATGCTTAAAAGTTAGAACACAACAATCACCTGGACATCTGGATGATATCTGGGTGGGATGGGGGAAAGATCTGGGAACCCTGTTTTGTTTTTTTGTGTGTGGCAATGCTTGGCTGGCTTTGATCATTTAAGCATCTGCTCTAAGTGGGTAAACTTAGATGGCTATGTCCCTCCAGTTTCTCACAGTCCCTAAATTCCCTAGTACCCTGTTACTGATGATGAGGGTCAGTAGTCATTTTTCATCTTAGCTTTGCCCCACTTTACTCAATTACTTTACCTACTGTGGTGGACATTGAGTTTTGGTTGGGGATACCCAGCCAGGCTGCTATAATCTGCTGGATAATCTCACCAATCATGGGGCTATGGGGATTACATTTAAATTTAGTTCTTCTAAACTAGGAGCAATAGATCTGTATTTGACCTGTCCATATAGGTGAAAATTGCTGTTCACTCTCCACCCCATCCTTGCTTTGGATATAATGAATATGGAATATAATTTATATTGACTTCAATTCTGAAATTCTATAACTAAAGCCTAGCCAAAGGAGCAGGTGGCAAAATGACCCCTATTGCAGGAGCTGAAAGATACAGCAGGTACCATGTATTTTACATCCTACTGGCTACAGGCAATGATGGTAAATAAATAGGAGGATGCTCCAAATTTCTTTGAAAAGTAGGATGCTTTGAGTGGCAAATGTCAGAAGTGGCAAAAGTCCAAAGATTGTTCAGTGGTTTAGAACTAAAGAAAAATAAAAAGGCAATTGTTAACTATTTCTGACTACAATTTAGAAAAAAAAAATGATGGTGAGAAAAAAGAAAACATGTTTCAGGCTGCTATAGATATAATCTTGTAAAGCAAGAAGCTACCTGAAATGCCAGGCTAAAAGATCCCAACATAGGAGAGGCTGAATTTGGCATCTTAGGTAGCTGTACCTCCAACTGAGCTGTATCCCCATCTGAGATGGTCAAAATGGGCCCTGAGCAGAACTTATCACCAACACTTTGTACCTGTGGTGGTGCAACTGGTACCCAGCATGGCCTACCTGGGAGATACTGCAGCCTAGGTAGTTACTGTCCTAGTGCTCTAGATGCTGGGCATGTGTGTCAAATACTGGCTCTACTATTAATTGCTGTGTGATTTGGCTGTAGGATAAGGGATAGAGCTTCTCTATAGCACCTCTGAGATAGGGACAGTGAGAGGACCCTGTTACAGAACTGTAGGGAAGGTTCATAGAGGAAACCCATGTCAAAGTGCGTAGCTCTGGCATTAGCAAGGACTCAGTAACTGTTCACTTTCATTATCTTTGTCATCATAATCATTACTATGGCAAACAAGACTGTCCTAGAGAATTGTGTTACTGTCAAGAGAACTTTCAATGATGAGTGATACAAGAAATGCAGAGCAACCAGTCCTCAAGGTCATAGTCTCTAGAAAGGAACCTGAATGGTGACAGGTAAGGCAAGGGAAACAGAAAGGAGGACACTGCGGTTTCATAGACTTGCTCTAATTTAAATATCAAGAAGTCTTTCATTAGGTAGCTAAGGATTCTTAGCCTAGAGGACCCCTTTTCCAGGGCTTCAGAAGTTATTATGAAGAAATTTTAAATTTGACTAGGGATTTTAGTGGGGCCTATGAGAACTATCTAGGTCTCACTTAAACTGGGAAGTGACATTCAATTGGAAGTGACATTCAACTTAGGGGTTTTTGATTAATATTCTACCTGTACAGGTATATATTGATGACATTTCCTAGATTTCTCCATGTTTATTACTAGGCCTCAAGGGACATGAGGTAGCCTCTATTTGGAGTTTATAAGCTTCCACTGCTTAGTCTATGTCATAAGCTATAAATATCTCTCCTCTAGACAATTTGTAGTAAATTGCATTTATATATTTTGATTTCTTTCTCTTTTCAATACTAACCAGTTAAATAAAACATTTTACTGAAATTCTTTGGTTTTATTACCTCTTTTCTATAATGTTTCATAAAGCATATGGTCTAGTTCCATGGATAGAAACATTTGTTACATAAAGATGTAATAAAGTTATATATTTTGTTCTCCCAGTGCTGAATAGGTCTTAAGTGGGTACATGTTCAGTGATGGATTGCTGATTAAAAAAAAAAAAACAAACAAATGCAACAATATTTCTTGTTTTTTTGAAGAAAAGGAAAGAGAAGTTTATTAATTTTGCTGGCAAATGAGGAGGCTGTCAGACTCCTGTCTCAAAAATACCAGCATCCCCCTTCTGAACAAAAGCACAGAACTTTGAAAGGTTCTGATTAATCTCCTAATCTCATTTATGGCTAAGACAATCTTGAGGCCTCTGGCTAGATTCATTCCATCTTCAACTAAGATAATCTTGTGACCTCTACTCAGATGAATACCATCATTTAAGGGACTATCACCCCCAAACTGAAACCTTTCCTCTAAATTCTGTTCCTATGAAGCCCAGAGCATGTCATCAAAAACAGCACATTTGGAAAAACTATGACAAACTGAAAGTACTCGATTCTCAGGACAGAAATAGTCATGAAAAATGTAGGTATTTCCTGCCCACTGAGGACTTCGACACACTCTTGGAGAACTATTTCTGGCATCATTTCAGATCCTCAGGGTTCAGAGCTTGGAGTTCACCAATTTCAGGCTGTAGGGCTTTTAGCAAGAGATGTGAAATCACTCACCAGACTAAGAATGAGTTGGAAAGGTAGGTGCAGGTGGGCATGAGACAAAACTCCAAACCAAGGGTTCCCAGGTGGATTTATTCTACTTCATCTGAAACATTCATGAATAGGTCAAGAAATAGATTTTAAACACCTCCTAAATATAGTATTATATTGAGTGAAGAAAGGGATGTTTATAAAGGTGTGCATATATATCCTCATTGTCTTTAGAAAACATATTATATGGTGGAAAGGCAGGTCATAGCTGTCAAATAATAATAATGATGATGACGATGATGACGGAGGCTGGGATTTTAGGTTATAGGTTAAGGGTGCACATTTATATGTGTCCAGTCTCCCACCCCTTCTCTTCTGAACTGATCCCAGGGGTCTGAACTTGTACTCACGTGCTCTTCTGAAGCCTTGACAAAGGGATCCTCTAGGCCAAGAATCCTTAGCCCCTTTAAACTCATTAAAGGTCAGCCAAGCGTGTCTACCCTATGCCCCTTACTTGGCTCTTTTTATTTCAAAAACTCTTCTGGGTGCTGGAAAAGACTGACATCATCTAAATTTGGCCTGAAAAGTTCTTCCCTTTTTTCTGGAATCATTAAACACTGCATGATCGTTGCTAATCAAGAACTTATCATTTCTTCATTTTCAAACATTATTTGTTTGTGGCATATGCTATCATGCTTGAGATCTCCCACAAAATCAGAGCACCTTAGACCTAGGAAGGACTCTTAGAACTGGAAATGTCTTATTCCAAGTTGACACAGTCCTGCCCATCTCAGGGTTATTCCTGAGTTCAATAACTTCTCTGCTTCTCCCAGGAGCTTTTTGGACTCTTAGTTCTGCCTATACTATGAAGCCCAAACTCTTTAGTTTGGCACAATATTGTCTTTACATCTCCTGGCCCTACAGGTTTGCTCTGTGACTCACGTCCCTCAACCCCCAAGACTAGTCTAGCTGACGGTGCCATTCTTCTAAAGGCCACCAAGTCTTTCTACACAACGTGCTCTCTGCCTTCCTTTCTTCCTGCCCAGAAATCTCCTATTATCCTATGAGGCGCATTCCAGGGTCACCTCCCCTGGGATGACATTTCCAACTTCCTAAAGCAAATTTGGTCTTTTTCTCCTTTCCTAGAGCCGTAAATTTGTGTATAATATTTTCTAAAAAGTAGTGCATCATTATCACTGTGTACCTATGTTTCCAGCTAGTCCATGTTCTCACCAAGGATAGGGATGACAATTTATTCATTCAGTACTCATTTGTTAATTTTCTGCAATATTTTTCTATTCCTGACACATAGTAGATGCCTATCAGTAACTCCTGAATTGAATTGAAAAGGAATGTAGGCTTAGAAACGTGAAATAATCTATCAATTGCTATACTAGGTCAAATGGACAGTTTCCTGCCTGTAAACACTACCACACACATGCCCAGGTGGGCAGGCGAACTTTCTAGCCAATATGTGTCCAGTACCCAACACACCTTAAAGGGTTCAGACAGGTCTGCCCAGATGTGAAGGAAAAGAGAGTTCCTGAAAAGTTGGATACACTTCAGTGCTTGCTCCCTAACATGGTTTAGATAGCCCCCCACTGAACAACCACTTTTTTGGAATCTGTGTGTTGAAGGAGACTCATCTTATGGCTCAGGGCTCTTGCTCGGTAGGTGATTTTGGAGATTTAAGGTTACATCCAAGGCTGTTTGTTAAAATTTTAGAGAGCCAAGTGGTCAAACACCTTGGGATCATGGATAACTGTGTAGGAAGGATGAACTAGGTAGGAGAAACATCTCCAAACGCCTGGCCAATACATGCTCACTGGCTGAATGGTGTATTGCTGACAAATAATGGAGACCCCCAGAGTTATGACACAATTTTTAATATGGTCAGCTTTCTTATCTTTGTTGTCTCTCCACTTTTTTAATATTTGCCATCAACAGTTAATGAGGTTCTATATCTTCATTTGAGGGGTATATTTCTGTTAATTTATCACCTTTGCTCCCTTGAGAAATGTGTTTCAGGGAGACATGGATGAATTATTATAAAGCATATTTATTTAGCATAATCTAATTATTGCCACATTCAGTAAAGGCAAATGAATAAATCATAAATGAAGAGTAATGATGGTGGGGTTGTTGTTCGCGTGTTCCTAGTGTGTGTGTGTTAGTTGGTAAAACACATTCTCTTGACATGGCTTGGGATTCCAGGTAGGATATTTGGGCAGAGACACTTTGACCTGCTTTGTCCAATATAGTAGCCCCAACCTACATGTGGCTATCCAACATTTGACATATGCTTGTCCAAATTGAGATATGTTAGAAGTGTATTATGTACACCGGATTCAGAAGACTTGGTTTACTTTGAAAAATATAAAATGTCTCATTAGTATTACTATTTTTTGAAATGGGGTCTTACTATGTTGCCCAGGCTAGACTCTTGAGCTCAAGGGATCTTCCCATCTCATCTGGGACTATAGGCATGTGCCACCAAACCCAGCTAGATATCTCATCATATGAAAGTAGTTTTGAAGTTTCTTAAAATGTTAAGCATGTAGTTAACATACACCTAACAATCCTATTTCTAGGTAGCTACCCAAGAGCAGTGAAAACATATGTCTAGCTGGGCATAGTGGCTCATGTCTATAATTCCAACACTTTGGGAAGCTGGGGCAGGAAGATTACTTGAAGCAAGGAGCTCAAGACCAGCCTGGGCAACATAGTGAGACCTCCCTTCTACACAAAATTAAAAAGTATTATTGGGCATGGTGGTGTACACTTGTAGTCCCACATATTGGCAAGGCTGAGGCAGGAGATCACTTGAGCCCTAGAGCTCAAGGTTACAATGAGTTATGTCCACACAAAGATTTGTACATGAATGTACATAGCATCTATTAGCATGTAATAGCTAAAGAGTGCAAATAGCTCAAATGTACATTAGCTGGTGAGTGGATAAACAGAATATGGCATATCTACATAATGGAATATTATTCAGCAATAAAAAAGAACAAAGGATTGATATAAGCTACAGGAATGACTGTTGAAAACATTATGGCAGGCGAGAATTCTACCACTGAACCACCAATGCTTGATAGTCAAAAACAATATGCTAAATCAGCGGTTCTCAACCTGTGGGTCGCGACTCCTTTGGAGTCGAATGACCCTTTCACAGGGGTCACCTAAGACCATCCCGCATATTAGATATTTACATTGTGATTCATAATGGTAGCAAAATTACAGTTATAAAATATCAGTGAAAATAATTCTATGGTTAGGGGTCACCACAACATGAGGAACTGAGTGTCACTGACTTCTACAAAGGCTTGTTAAAGGGTCGCGGCATTAGGAAGGTTGAGAACTGTTGTGCTGAATGAAAGAAGCTAGGCACACAAGACCATGTATTCTTTTATTATCTTTATAACTATAGAGAGAGGAAATCAAATTGGGGTTACCTGAGGCTGAGATGGGAACTGAGAATCACTGCACAGAGGCTGATGGCTTCTTTTTAGGTTTGTGGAACATTTTAAAAATCAGATTGTGGTGATGGTTGCACAACGCTATAAATTTACTAAAAATCATTGAATTTGTACCTAAAAGTAAATTTATGGTAGATATTATACTCAATATGTCATAAATATGTGATAAACGTAAATGTGATTTCAGTGTAATAATTATTACTACATTGTATTATATCTTCATTAATATGTATCAATTCTTAGTGTAATTTTAGTGTAATAACTTCTTACATTATTTACATGCTGAAATGATAGAATTTTGGGCATGTTGGGTTAAGTAAAATTTATTATTAACATTAATTTTACCTACTTACTTTTACTTTTTTAATGTGGCTGCTAGAAAATTTCAAATTAAGTGTGCAGCTCATATTTCTGTTGGGCAGCAAAGCTTTAGATAAAGATCCTGCAAGAGCAGCTAAACAATCTCCACACTCCATTCCCTTTCAGAGATTGTTCTCCCCTTCTTTTGGCTGACACAACCAGCCCTGATTGAGAACCAAGTACTTGCATCATCCAAAAGGCTCTACCAGAGGGGGAAATTGCACAGATCCTTAGGCCCTCGGTATCCAATAGTACCCGGGAGACTGGAAGAGGCACGGGAGCATAAACAGAACCAAGGTCAATGTCAGCAGCACATCCATCACCATGTTCATCACACACCCAAATGTCCACACACCCTTCATGGTTCTCATACCAGTGTGCTGTGCAAGAATAATATAAGAATGGAAGCCACTGAAACCGTCTAGGAGGATCTAAACTTAAATTCTAGTAATTTATTGAAACAAAAACTAAATTCTGTTTTACATACTAATGCAGCACGTTCAGTGCCTACATTTTAGTCTCCTGGAGGGGAGGAGTAGGGTTATTATCATATCTTCTCCTTATCTGAGGGAGGGGAGAGGATGTCTTCTAAAGTGTATGGATACCACTCCCAGATATTTTGATCTGACAGTCTAGGGTGGGGTCTAAGTAATGATGTTTTGAAAGGTTTTCAGACTGGATCTGCTGAGTGTCACTGACTTCTACAAGGGCTTCATAATGGACTTTGGGCTGAAAGAAAGAGGAGGAGGACAAGATGGGCAAAGGGGAGTCACAGAATCCTATCTGCCAAGCAGACTTCACTCCTCCTGACCAGAGTGGAAATCGCCTCTGCTCCCCCTGGCGGCCGGCATCTGCTGGACAGCACAGGTGGATGCTGCATGTGGCTTATGACAGAGCTTCTCCATGTTGGATGAGCCGGAATTATTAGATATGTCTTTCCCAGTCCAAACCTGGAGCTCTTAAGTCCACTCATGGGTCCTCATCCTGCCATCTGCTCAAGACCAAATCAGTTTGCCAAGACCTCTCTACTGTCTCTGTTCAGCACTCTGCAGCCCCGATTCCTTGTGCACAGTGTCCAGGTCTGCCACCCTCCCTCGGCTCTAGCATGTCAATTTCCCCTTTAAAATGGGAAGCCTCCAAATGCTCACCCTCCAGATGGTCTCTGCCCAAGGCCAATACAGCAGGACAATTACATTCCTTGATAAGACCATTACACTCCTAGTAACGTAACCACCACATTGCACTGGCTCAATAGCAGAACAATCGGAAAGAGGAGGGGGAAGAAGGAAAAAAAAAAAAAGAGAAAACTAGATTTCTGAAATTTCTCATCTGTAAACTTTTAACGTCTGAGTGTGGCATTTCACAAAATACTCATCCAAGTGAATGTCGACCCAATTTACTAGAATGAAGAGATTGTCAGCAGAGAGAGGAATTCTCATTATTTTAACTTATTTCTTAACTATTAGCCTTTTATCGAGTGCTCTAGTGACCAGAGTTTGGGACATTGGCAAAATGGCAATACCCAACAAAGAGCTTAACAGATTTGAAAGGATTGGGTCTGTCCAGGGTAGGGCATGTCCTAAGTGGGAGTTGGCTTGCTTCCCAAGGTAAGCTAGGATCAAATGCAAGGCCATTTACATTCAAAGGCCATTTACATTCCAGGCTGGGAATTAAAGCTGTGCATTACATGGCTTTGCTCACACAAACACGGCCTCCCACAGAGCAGTGGCCACGCTGGACTCCTTTCTCCTGGCCCAGGGCCCAGATTATGGCAGAATGTATTTGCTTTTTAGCCAGCTTAATTATCCACATCTCTCTTCACAGACAATTCATTTCAGATTCAACTTCTGTATATTGAATACTCATTATCTGTACTAGATACCTGGGTGGGGTGCCTTCAGATATGGTTTATTATGTATATGTTTTCGATTTGTTGCAATGGTAACATGGATCGCAGAATGGAAAGGAAATGCCCACTGTGATTCAGAAAAGATCAGTGGGCTCCCAGGGGGTAGAGGGTCCTGGTGGGGACTGGAAGAGAATCAGCCAAGTACCAGAAAAACATAGGAATATTGGTTTGTTCTGTCTAATCTTAAGGATATTAATATAAAAGAACTCTTTTCAAAGCCTCCTACACCCCTTTCCATAGTGAAATTGCTCGCGGGCCCTGGACTTCCCCCAAATCAGCACAATTCTATAGACAGACATGCTAGAGATTGCAAAAGATATCGGGACAGGGAGGGACATTAATGAACTTGTGACATACAAACCAATAGCCTCTCTCCTATGTGGGGGCTAGCTTTCCCCCACTCCCTCGAAACCTCCCCCCACACAAACATATACAGAGAATAATGACCCCATGAACAGAACATTCCATGTTGGACTCTCAAAGGTTGATGTCAAGGGGTGACAGGCCCTTTCTTTTACCGATCTATCTTAACTATCAAAATGAAAATGAAATCAAATCAGTGGAAGAGCAGACACTGTCACATGGGTCTTCCGAGAGTGTCCAACCCTGTGCCCGGTGTGGAGGCTCCCCCTGCATAACTCCCCCTGTAGCAAGGGGACAGACTCTCTTGCTAGCTCTTTTGAGAGCCTGTGGTAAAATACTGTGTCCTAAATTTCCTGTAACTACTGTGGTCACTGTGAGAAGCTGTCGCACTCTGGGCTGCTCATTCTGCGCTCCCAGCTACTTCTCTGCTTCATTTCCCTCTTAAGAAAGAAACAAAAACAATAAAAAGCTCCCATAATTGCAGAGTCTTGGAAAGGCAAGGAGCCACTGAAGTTGTTAGGAGTGGGGGACCTGAACTCTCAGGAAGGGAGACAGCATCTCCAGGGAGTCAGAGACAGGCTGGGCCTCTCCTGTCATCTTTGAGTTGTTGCTTTAATTTTTAGTGTGTTTGTGTGGCCATCACTTGGTTCCTCCATGGTTAATTTCCAGGGTTTGATCTGAGAGGCCCCCTGTACTTTCTTGCTTTATTGCAGAGACACCATGAAAGAAACTACTGCCTGCTGGGGGCAGAATGGGCACTTTGGGTTACTCCTCTCTTAAGGCTCTGACTACAGGAAAATGACAGGTTAGGTCTTGTGAGTATGGTGGTCAGAAGGTTGCTCAGAAAAAGACACAGTGCACTGTGATCGACTGAACAAAACTAACCCCATAACAATTTTTCCAGCAACCTAATGGGGGAGGGCAGCCGTGATGGACCATGGAGGCCACCAGGATGCTTGCCGGCACAGGGCTGCTGCTCGGCCTTGACCTTCTTTCCTTCTTAGGTTAAAACTGTGTTTCCCAAATTGTTCTGCCATGGGAATCACCTGGGTGCTTAAAAAACTGCTGAAGCCTGTGTCCTACCCCCACAGTGATGATAAATTGACTTGAGTGGGACCTGGGCTTTTACATTGTTTTTTTAAATCTCTAGGAAATTCTAATATACACACAGGGTTGGGAACCACTGGGTGAGCTGTTGGAGAGCATTGTTTCTAGAAGAATTCCAGGAAGGGCATAGTCTGATGGTTAGATTGGTTCCAAACTCTGACCTCAGCACCTGACCAGTGGGCTCCAGCAAATGTCAGTGACCTGCCGGCAGAGGTTTTAGTGTGATCCAAGCCAGGAAACAGTTTTATTCTCACAAGTATAAGTAACATTTCTACAAGGGCTCTCTGCCTGTATAACGTGCATAGGAAGAGCCCTTGGAAGCACTTTGCCTTCTTCCCTGAAGGACAGGACTTTGTCCACCCGCAGGTCCCTTCATGGATCTTTCTGGAGAGGCAGAGCTAATCTCTCACTGGAACACCAAGCTTGTAAGTAGGGGTGCTAGAATAGCCTTGGAGAGTAACAACACAGCCCAGTGACTGGAAGATGTTTTCGGAAAGAAGCAGAAAATAACAGCAGAACAACTACAGCTCCTGTTTCCTGATCCCTTCCTCTGCCAGCCACAGAGCTGGATCCGGGACTACAATCAAGGCACGATTGTAGGTGACAATGTGAACAACATTCTCTGGGGTCATGCATTGCCGTGGCCCCTCCCTACTCTGACCACCTCCTTATGTTGACCTAATTTTCATAGACCATACATGCACATCTACATATCAGTACAGCAGGCCTAGTTCCTTACGTTGATCACCTCTGTATGTTGACCAGTTTTTACAGTCCCTTGGGTGGTCAGCTTGCAGAGGTTCTACTGTGTTCTCATTTAACCCTTGCATAAATTCTAGGAGAGAAGATTATCATGACACTTTTTTCAGATGACAAAACTAAAACAAAGAAGACCCCAGTCCGAGGACATAAGGAGCCCAAATGGTGGAGCTGAGATTTGAACCTGGGTTTTCTAGCAGGTAGCTTCCTACTGGTGAGCATGAAGGACAAAGAAGGGTGAGAGACAGGTTAGCATGTACCCCAAGACCTCGCTCAGGGTTTTAATGAGCCTAAGGGAAGCTCACAGCTAGTGAGGGAAGGCTGGCAAGATGGAAAGGGAACAACGGGGCGCTAGAAAGCAGATGTCAAGCAAGTGGGTCATAGAAAGGCAATATTGGGTAGTCACTGAGCCGGTGACAACAGAGCCCAAACAAACCAGAAGAGCCCTGGGGACCTGCTTTTCAGACTGACTCCGCAGTGGAGAACCCCAAGTTCTCCTAATGGCAAGTGGCCACATTTCCTTGGGCATCGCTTAAAATGTGGAAAAACAGGAGACAAGACAAAGGCAGCCAGCCTCACCTCCCCGAGCACAGCTGCGCGGCAGCAATTCAGTGGCATCTTGCAAGAGTGACAGATTGTTATTCTCAACATCAACTCTGCTTACTCCTAAAAGGACTTTATTACCTCTCGCATAGGTGTTCGATACTGGTGAGATTAAATGACAGCGGTTTAGAATGGGCGGAAGGAGAAAAGAAGAGGAAGGAAAATGGTGTAGGCGGATGGGGGGACTCCTATCAGCACTCCAAGCTTTGCAGGGCTGCAGCCCTCGGCTTCTATTGCCTTCAGTGACTAGCGAGTCTGGTTACGGGGTGTCTCTGGGAAGCTACCGTGTGTGTGCAGCTGAGCTTGAGTGAGAGACCAGCTTGAGCTACAAGCTCACAGGGAGGAGAGCCAGGCCAGGAAACCAGGCAACATCAGCAGCCAGAGCTCCACAGCCAGGGCCACCCTGCCTGGATCACTTTACGAGAGGTACGGCTTTCTCCTACATGATGAGGACAGCCACTCACCATAGCTGTATCCTAACCAGTGGTTAAGAAGGTCCAAAAAATTTGGCCACATTGTGCTTGGTCTGAGCAACTGAGGTTTATACATGGTTTGGTAGAGCTTCAGTGAAGGGCTGCGAACTTGCTTGTATTTAAGATGCCAACAACATTAGTAAAATTAACTTGCTATATCCCTAGTACAAGAAATAAGAGGCTCTTGGTATAACTGACTTGGGTCTATGAGGAACTTTGATGATATTTGGGGGTAGGGCATCTCAAATACACTCACAAGTTGGTAAGAAGCAAAACTCTTGAGAGTCCAAGGAACTAATGTGAAAATATGGGAAACCAAGATGTTACATGCACTGCTGGTAGGAACACAAATTGGTTAAAGATTTCTGGAGGAAAATTTGGCTAAAACCTTAGCCTCAGCAACTCAAAATGTAAAATTTACCTAATAAAAATGATTACAGAGGTGGATAAGAATTTACTATCCATATTATAAAAAAGATTGATTATAATGGTTAAAAGAATAGAAACAGCTTTAAAAGGAGAATAGTTAAGTGAAGTTGTTCATGCCTAAATGGGAATAGAAGATAAAAAATAGAATTACAATATGATATATAAACTATGTATGTAAATATATGCAAAGAGGAAAAAAGATTGAAAGGATATGCACCAAAATGTGAAATGCAGAAATCTTTAAGTCACAAACAACTTTCTGCTTATCTTTACTTTTCTTATTTTTTATGATCAATATGTTCATTTTATTAAACTAAATTATATAAGTATTTTTTTTTAGATTTAAGGAACGGTGTGGGGGGTACTTTATGTAAATGAAGAAGCCTCAGGACAGGAGAGGTCTTTAAGAAAATCAAGTAACAGAGACCAGATAAGCCATTGGATATATGTATAGGATCTGTATTCTCACAGCACTGAGGACTGGACAGACACTCAGTTCGTCCCTGCTGACAGATACCAAAGGCTCTGAGAGGCAGTGGCATCATATCCCAGGCCTCAGAAGTACCGGCCTTTGCAAGAGTCAATACTCAGGGCCTACTGACATTTTCTAACTCCTTCTAGCCACTCATATGTGGGTAGGGGCCAAGTTCTTGTTCTTCTCCATATGCCCATGACTGTCCTGTGTTTGGCACATAGTGGGTACTCAAGTACCTCCCTTGAACCCATGCAGCTGTTTCTAGCTGGAGTGATATCTGGACGACCCTTACACCAAAGCACACCTTCAGACAGAAGTTCGTTCCACATCACACAATACCATGATCTTACTGCTCCACTGGAAAAGCTTTCAAAAACTTCGTATGTTTCCTCCTTATGCTGTATCAGCGCACAGGCTCACCGAAACCCTTCCCAGGGCGAGTCTAGCCACGTTTCTACTTTCCAAGCGAAGTGGAAAAGAAGAAGCAATTACCTGGAGAGTTCAGGTACCATGTCAGCTCTCCTCTGAACCCCCTTTCTAGTCGAAATCCCATCCCATTTCCAAGAAAGCATTTTCCTGATTCCTTCTGATACATTTTCTCAATTCCTAGTTTAGGTTCTGAGAAGGCTCAGCCTATTCATGTTAAATACTAGGCTTGGGGATGCGTGCACCTCGTGCCGTGTCTTGGAGGAATATTTTACCATGAAAAATGGGTTTTAATAACAGAATGTTGAGAAAGATGACACAGAGATGATTTACCAACGTATATACTGTGACATGTTAAATTGCAGACAGTTTGGGCGAGACTCCGAGTCTTAAATGAAACAGCCAATATCCGTACCAGTGCACAGCCAAAGTAACCACAGAAAAACAAAAACACAGGAACATGTACATGTCACTGGGAGCAGCGAGGCCCTGCCTCCTCAGAAACGGCTCTGCAGCAGGCGGGGCTCTGCCTGGCTGCGGAGCACTGAACTGAAAAAGTGGTTAATTAATGAAAAACTTAAAATTCAGCAATGAAATTACCTTTCGCAGTGACTGACAAAGGCACTATAAATAATTCAATCTCCCGCACAGTTGATTGAACAGAGTGCCTTTCTTCTTTTGTCAACAGTGTAGGGACATTTTTTTTTTTCCATTGCCACATTCTGTAGCGGCTACAACAAGTGTCACTGCCTACGTCTAGCCAGGGAAATGACAGGGGGCAGAGAGAATCTAATTGAGAACTGGCTTTGGTCAGGAATTCCAAATGTCTAGCGTGTTTTCAGGAGGGTGACTGGGTGTGCAGGGACAGCAGGCTTTTCGGAGGCAGTAAAAGAGTGTAAAGGAACTAACCTGAACTTGAGGGAAGCTCTTCTGTGCCTCATAACATGAGCACGTGTTGCCACTGCTTTCTCAGTGGGGCTAAATAGGAAAAACAATCGCTGGGCAGTGGTGTGGGCACATCATGGGCAATGATGACTCTTCAAACTGACCCCCGAGTGCAGTGCACTCTCCAAGGCTATGCTGGGTTTCTCCAATTCTTACCCTGCCTAGGGGGGACATGAGTCTTTCTTCCCAGGCCCTAGCCTGAGCTCTCTGCAGTACCCCTCTTTCCACCTAGAGGCTAAGTTCCCAGTAGTCTTCCAAACGCATCCTCCTCCCACCCCCAGCGAGCATTCTGGACACTGACTGTTGATTTGAACCTACACATGCTTTAAACTACTTGAATTGCTTCCAAAGTGTGATGCTCTTCATGTCTCCTGCCTCGACACATTTTGCACGTTTCTTTCTTCTCATTCACCTTCAGAGAATGGCCTTGGAAATCAAATAGCCTGGCTTTCTGTAACCATAGCAGCAGCAGTAGCAGGGGTAAACACCTAGTAACCTTACCAGAGCCATTCCAGGTCCATAGGCAAAGTCACTCAGCCCCCATCTCCATCACTTCATAATTGAATTATTTAGGGAATCACTTAGCCTTACTTACTGGGCCTCAGTTTCCTTGTCTGTGAGGTGGGATGGGTACCAACGTGTGCCTGATAGGTTGCGGGTAATAACAAATGAGAAAAGTACCCAGTATGTAATGTGACGCCCAGCACTTAATCAATGTGACTTTCTTTTCTTTTTCTTCTGCCAAAGTAGGTCCAGAGACGGTGTCTCCTTTTACTGATGAGGACATGGAGGCACAAGAAAGCTGACAGGGTCTCTTAGCTATCACTCAATCAAGGGCCACAAAGGGCTAGGGAGGTGGGCAGCGCCAGTTCTATCACAGAAGGCTAGCTCAGTGAGTGGACCTGGAGTCCTGCCCTGCCCAGGCTCTGTGCGAGGGACGCAAAGGAGTAAGTATCCTAGTAGGCTAAGAATTGACCCCAGCCCCAAAGGAATCTCTTGCTTAATTGGGGAGTAGCCTAACACTGACGAAACAATTAGCAAATCTCCTGAACAGCAGAGCCTCTGGGTAGAGTTTGTCTTTCATTCCTAAGGGAGGCTACTTAGGATTATTTATTTCTCATTAGACTCTCTAGGGCATGCTAAGAGCCTCACAATTAAACTCCTTATATCAAGGAAACAACTATTAAAACTGAGGATTCTAATGGATTTCTAAAAAGAGAGGGAAGGTACATAATGAGGGGTGATCAATTCTCAAGATATTATAGAGATACAAAACCTGGAAGATGGTAGTTTAGACAAAGATGTGATAAATGCATACGTGGTCATCTATGCATATAAAATTGCCATTATTTTTAGGACCTCTTCTCCGAGGGAGCTTAGCAAGTTCTCCCAGGTAGGACTGACAGTGCTCAAGAATGTAAAAATGTGGGAGTGTTGTGTGGGAAGAGGGGCACATCAGACAGGAAGTGTTTACAGACTCACTGGGTTGTAAGAGATTGTAAGGGTCTCTGGGTCCAAACTACAGGGGCTCAAACTGAGATGGAAACTGTCTCAGCAGGACAGGCTCCGAGGCTAAGCCCTTGGAGGAAATCGCTCTCAGAACTTGGTAAGACTCCAGCTGTCTGGTCAGGATCCTCAGAAGCTCTGATGGGCAGAGCTTATCTCTTTTGGATCGTTTTTTCTGTCTCTCAACAGCAAGAGCTGGCTGGTCACGAGTGACTTTGACAAGAACAGTGTTCCCTGGCAGAGGGCGTCCCTGTGCAGAGAGCAGATGGTGAACATTCTCTCCAGTGAGGACACATCAGCAAAGAAAAACTTTTATTTACCTGATCGCAAGGAAGACTATCACACCGTCCTCTCAGCAGCCTTTTAAACTAGAATCAGGAAACACAAAATCCTATCAAAGAGCTATAACAAAATAATAAAATCTTCTGTTTACATTACAGATAATTACAGAGCAGAGACTCAGGAGGAGAAGAAGGAGAAATGGAGGGGGGGAAAGGCAGTTGGAGAAGAGAAAAATAGAAATAAGGGAACACAGAAAGAGCCAGAAGGCCTGGGGTAGGGGGAGCACCTTACCATATGAGCCCTGCCCTGTTTTAAGACAGACTGAAATGGGGGTAGTTCTGTAGAGGGATTTACCCGGCCACCCAGGGGAGTCAGAAACACTCACTCACCCAGGGACCCACACAGAGGGGCTCAGCCACACACCTGGTCTGTGAATGAGAATCCCTGCAAACACAATACCCAGCTGGAAAAAAAAACAAAAACAAAAAACAAGGAGCTGGCCTTTACTTGCCTGAGGGTAAAAAGGCTAAGAACAGATGTTTCTAACATAGCCTCACCCTGGCTTTCACTGGAGATGGCTTTCAGCTTTATATCCTGCAAAGTGGGCACAGTCACTTCACGTTTTAAAGAAAAGCAAGCCTGTGTTCAGAGTGTTGTTTCCAAACTGTGGTACTGTAGTTAGATGATCTCAGCTGACATCACTTATCGCCACTTTGGGTTTGGGCAGCCCTAAGTATACATGGGGAATCTCTGTTCTGGGAAATTGTCCTGTGAGGCACATTTGTGCAGAAGTTATGAGCTCTTTATGGAGAACCTAGGATTGTAGGCCATTCAGAAAGGTGGCTGCCTACCATTCAAATGGAAAGTTTTAGGCCTCAGGGTTGAACCTGAACTTCTTGGCAGGGCACACAAGGGCCCCAGGGGAGCTGGGTGCTCCCTCACAGGAGGACCACCCTGAATCCCAGCACACATCTCACAGGTGGCCATACTGACAGCACAGCTCCAGGCACACCTGGCCCCTTCAGGCCCCTGAGACTTTACACATGCCCTGCGTGGTGGCTGCTGTGCTCTTCCTGACCTTGTCTACCAGGCAAATCCATACCGTCCTTGGCATCTGTCTGGGTGCCTGTTATTCTCTCATAGCGCCCTAATTTCCTCTCCATAGCTCTTCACACAGTGTAATGCAATAATGATTAATGTCTGTGAACCCCTCTCCATAGTGATCTCTCCCAGGCAAGGACTCTGCCTTATCTTAGGCTCCCATCCCAGTGCCTCTCAAAACACGGGAGTTGAACATATGAATGAAAACCCGCTCACGTCTTCCTCTCAAGGCAGTGCCCCTGACACAGCCTGCTCCTCCCCTTCCCAGTGCACTCTTCACATAGTCCTGGACCACAGGCTTGTGCTGGCCCAGGCATCTCTGTGCAAGTGTTCTGCAGTGTCTCTCTGGGGCACCAGGCCCCCAAGACAACACTGTCCCCATCAGGTTCCGGCTTTCAAACTTGTCATCTTGTCTCTCTTTGGCTCCAAAGCAGTTTTTATTAAGGAGACCCATAAATGCCTGGCTTCTCTTTCTGATGAAGACTTTGTACATCTCCTTCCCACTCTTTCTTCATTTACATGTAAAGCAAGAGTGTGGCTCCCTGAGGACAGGGCTGAGTCTGCCTTCTAGAACGCCCCTTAGGGCACCCAACCTTGTCATAAACACCTGATGGCTCATTACCTGTTGCCTGATAAAAATTTCTTTTTTTTTTTTTATTAAATCATAGCTGTGCACATTGATACATTCATGGGGCATCATTCACTAGCTTCACAGACCGCTTACCAAGTGATAAAATTTCATAGTATAATCGAGTCGCCTATTTGTCAGACATTGGTTCAACAATTATTTCCCAAACACCTACTCTATGCTGGTGCCAATTCGGACAAGAGGTCTGCAAACCATGGCCCCAGGGGCCAAATTTAGTCCAACACCTGTTTTCATGCAGTCCACCTGTAAGAATGTCTTGTGTTTATGTTTTACATTTTTAAATGGTCAAAAAAAGGGCTATTTCGTGGTGACCTGCAACAATTATCTGAAATTCAAATTTCAGTGTCCATCAATAAAATTGTATTGGAACACAGTCACGCCCATGCAAAATAACCACGGGGGGTCAAGTGGTTGCGACAGAGAGTGTGTGGCCCCCGAAAGTAAAGTATTTCCTGTCTGCCCTTTACAGAAACAGCCAACACCTGATCTAGGACAAGAGCATGACACAGTCTCAGCTCTCAGGACTGAACTTAGAAGGAAGAGACAGGCAAAGTGCAAAGAAAGAGTGATGACCGCTCTGGGGACAAACGGAAGAAAAGAAGAAGGGAATACATGCTGGGCACGGAAGGGAGATAAGAAAAGATGTTAAGTCCGAGCCGGCATTGGAGCCGGGACCTGAAGGATGGAGAGAGAGAGGTGGGGATACAAGGGTGGAAGGATCCCAGGCAGTGGAAACACCAAGTACAAAGATCACGGGGAGGAGAGTCCTTGCCAGAACCTTCCACCTGAAAGAGTTCCTTACAGGACTCACTGATGCCCGATGCTGCCGCAGAGCAAGGGAGCCCTGCTGTGTCCTCTCGTACTCACAGGGAGTGTGGTGCTGCGGGTGAACCTGTGCTCAGATCCCAGCTCTGCAAGAAGATCTGTTCTTGCCATTCCCAGTCCCCTGGGCCTCGGCCTCCTTACTGCTAAACAGGGCCATGGCGTCCCTTTCTGTCCCCCTCCCAGGACGGTGTGTGACATGATGAATATGAAGTTTCTTTCTAAACTAATGCAAAGGGGTTAAGTGCCATCCCTCAGGCCTCTCCCTGCTGCCTCTGCTGCTGGTATCTGCTTTTGATTTTAGGCCCCCCTGGGTTGGCTACCATTTATCTTGAATTTTCTGGAACAGCCTTGATCTCCTACGTGCAGTCCTGCTGGCCCTATAAACCATTGAAATGTCCTGCAAAGTCTCATATTTCCGCTTCCAAACTACCTGTCCCTGACTGTTTCTCACACAAAGTGCCTCTTGGCAGGGCCTTGTTAACCAAGATTTGGTGAGAAAGCCTGACCTCTGGACGTGTGGGCAAGAGGGGGGGAAGTTCCCCAGAATAGCTTTAAGGAAGGGCTTTAAGGAAGGGCTTCTTGCAGGTGGGGGCTTCTACCTTCCGCTGCTGAGGAGGGTAGGTGGCCCTGGATCCTTCTCCCAGCTCCTGCTCAGGTGCTCAGGAGCTTCATACAGACCTGCATTTTCTGCTATGGAAAATGGGATGGGACACGGATCCACACACCCCCTTTCTGAAAGGGATGAAAGTGAGCTTGCTGAATTGCCCTTTGATGCCTGGGAGATGCCTGCCAGAAAAGTACATGTGAAACCAGGTATTGCATTATTAATATCCATTCTTGGTGACTTCAGAGAACTCAGGCGGGCACAACCAGTAGCATCCCAGCTGCAAACACAATCCGGCTTCCTGCTGCACCCATCTGAGAGCATCTCTAAGCCAAACTCCATTTCTGAATGCTTGAACTTTGTGTTGATGAACTTTGATTCACAAAGTGGCCACTCTAGGTGAAAATTTGCACAGAACTCAATTAAACCACGTTGATTGGGATTGGTTATAAGAGCAAAAGGGGGACATGGAAATCCATTAGAGGACACCTGTAATGCAAAAATAACCCTTAAGAAAACTGCCAAATGAATAGCTCTTTCTTCTTCCAAGATTCCATCAATACTGCCTTCTACAGACCCCTACTTTCTGGCAAGCTGTGAATGTTTTCACCAGGTTTTATCAGTCTCATTCTCCTTAGTTATCTAAGTTGTGGCTGAGGCATGAGAGCAATTGATAGGCTCCCTGTCCCCTCCTGCAACCCCCACCCCCCATCCCTGGCTCTCCTAAAGGATCGCTGTAGCTCTGTGACATTTTAATTTGCTAGAATGAGACAGAATATAAGCAGGAAGGCTCAGGTCTGTGCATTTATCTTGCTTGGGGGAAATTAGTGCTGGGTCTGGAGCACACCCACTGTATACACCAATGAAAAAATACAATTCAATTTGTGTTGGCAGCTTTAGGAGAGCAGGGCAACCATTTGTTAAGTGCAGGGTAATTCAGAGCCTGTTTTTGCAGAGAGGCAGTGCTGAATTCCCAAGCTGGCAATTCTGCCAACAGATAAGTGAGTTCCCCGCCCTCTGGAAAGTTTCTGGGCAGAAGATTGGTCTCCTGCAGTGCTGTGGGCCCAGGACGGTGGATGTTTTGGTTGGCCCATCTTCAGGGATCGCCAAACCCACCAGCAGCTGTGAGTCCGGGGCTTGACATCAAGGGCATGGCTGCACTGCTCCTGAAAGGCACACTCTGAGGACCAGTGATGCAGGCAAAGGTTTTTGTTTGACAGCATGCTGTGCACCTCCGAAGCCTCTCTGCCAAGATGTGCTTGTGTCTGCTCCTGCCCACTGCCGAAGAGGAAATGAGGAGGAACCTGCCAGAGCCTGCAGCAGTGGGGTGTAGAGTGAGGGCCTGAGGCTGACCAGGTTCACTGCTGTAGGCTGGTTGAAGTGAAACAGCAGTACATTTGTGAGAAATGAATGAAACAGAGGGAGATGATGTGCCAAACTGTGCATCCCCCACGTAATCACAAAACATTAAGAAATAATCCAGTTTGCAAGTGTGTTTGCCTCAAACTCTGCTGCCCTTAAGCTCTCAGAAACCAGGAGTAGAACCCCAGGGCACTCTTTCCTGCTTCCTCTAGGGACACCCCGTGGCCCTAGTTGGGGCGGGGCCCGACCTTCCCCTCCCTTAGCTTCCTCCCCAACAGTGTGCACACCCCCCTCCCTGGCTAGCTCGGCAGCCCCCTCAGCAGTCAGTGCCAGCTGGAGCCAGCAGGTGTTCTGCTGACATTTGTTCTTCCCTGTTCTATCCTTTGCCTGCTTGTCCTCTGCCCTCACTGATGTCACCTGCTGATGGAAGATGTCCCTGACAGCCCATGCCAGTGGGGCCTCTGGAGGACTTCTCAGCCGCCCTTCTCGGGAGCCTCAGGTGTCATCCTTGTCCTTGCAGAGGTGGCAGTGGGAAGTTTGTAAAATAAACTCTGGGGTGGGGGGGGTTCAGCTCCTGGGCCTGCCCTTTATTCTCTTTAAGTCATGTTACCACTCTGAGCCTCAGTTTCTTCCTTTGGAACTAAAGATATGTACTTGAGATGAGCCTAAAGCAGGTGATATTTGTAACGGCCTCCCGTGCCCTGTGCGAGCACCCAGCAGTTACTTAATAAACTGCACTTCCTTCCCTTCCTTAGGTATGATGAAAGGCAAGAAGAAATATAGTGAGCAATCGTAGGAATGTGTCTAATTGCTTTAAATAACGTAGTTAATAACCATGGAGGTGAGGGAGTGGTAGGGCTGACCGAGTCCACGCAGAGGACGTTTGGGGCTATGATGATAAAGGAGAAGAGGGTCCGGTCCTTGGGGTGCCCCGGGTGTCACTGCCTCTCACAGGCCCACCCTTGGAGCATGTGCGATCTCCCAAGTGCTGCAAATAACAAATCCTGTGCCGGTGAATCTCTGCTCCAGTTCTCCCATAAATTGACCGATGCTAAGTCCTTTCTGGCAACCTGAATGGACAGTGAAACCCAATTCCCAAGACACCTATGACCTCTCTTCTTACAGGATAGTGTCTTCCATCCTTGAAGCCAGATGTTTCTTGGATCAGAGGAGAGGAGGGGAGGAAAAAAAGAGAGAGAGAAATGGAGACGGGGACACTGGGCAGGCTCAGGATAACACCTTCTTGCTGCATTGGGCTCTATCCCCTCAGCCAAGAGGAGCAAACGTGAACCTTGATCTCAAGTAGCTCAGGGAGGGGTTGCAGGGACTCATGCTCCGTATTTACCTGGTTTTTGTTCAGACACCTGAGTATAAGCTAGTACCAGAATTATAAAATGTTGATGCTAAAAGGATCTTTGAGACTGCTCTTTCCAGCATTTTCCTAACCATGCTCTGTGGAGTTCTGAGCTTGAGGGGGAGTCTCATGCCCCATTGTGGGGGTGGGGGATCGCATGTGAAGGCACCCCTTGGCATCCCTCCTTTCCTTCAAGCAGAATCATCCTGCTCTGTCTCTTTCTTTGTCTGCTGGGGCGTGTGGTCAAGGAAGGATTAAAAAAACTGCCGCAAAAGCCACAGAGATGGTTGATTTCATGTCCGTGGTTGATTTTGAACTATGGCCAGAAAATTAAAGAGCTTTGCCCAAGTTCACGCAGCTGGTTAGCACAGATACCAGGCTGGAACCGCATCTGTTCTCTGTGTCCAGCTCTTCTCCCTGGCTGCCCAGGCTGAGTACTGTCTCTGTGCTTTCTGCTGGGGATGCCAGGAAGCCTGGGTAGGGGCTGCTGAATGGGGCAGGACAGAGAGCCAGCCTAGCAATGTTATCAAGAGAATGCAGAGCATTGAGGAAGCAGTTGCTATCTGCACCTCAGTGTTTGGGGGAGCACTTGGTTTACCAGGCTCTTCCTTCAGCATGTCCAAGTGACCCTGGGGAAGGAGTTGGAGAATCCACAGGGCACCAAGCAGCACCAGCGAGCCCGAAGCCTGGGACTGCAGTCCTGGTGCCGCAGCCAATCTGCCGTGTGACCTTGGGCAAGTGACTTTGCCTTTGGATGGGTCACTCCTAAATTCCTTTCTAAATTCTAGGCTCTTTCTGAACTTAAAAAATGACCTCATCCTTGAGCTAAGAGTTGTATTTTGGATCAAGTTGCCATGAAAAATAGTATCTATTCTTCCTTAGTACCCCACAAACTTCAAGTGTCTTGAGGATCTCCATGGCTTATTTAATTTGAACTTCAACAAGGTGAAATTCTTGTACACATGGGAGTGACATGGTAGAAAATAGCTAGACTTTGACGATTGCACGCATTGTATGTATAAAGAGAAATCCCCAACAGCTTCCGGCTATGTCCTCAGCAATGTCCCCTGTACGCTTTGCTGATATTTTGCTCTTTTCCTCTGCCTGGAAACTAGCTCAGAGTATATGAACCAATGGAGGCTTTTCCAGGAGCACCCACTGTGTGCCAGACTTAGAAACAGCGGCTCCAAGGGGTGGGAGGGCCAGCATGGAGGGAAACTGAAGGCAGCTCCTCGTGCCTTGGGTACTGGGTATGTAGAGGAAAGGTTAACAGACCCCTCAGTGAAGACTTCGGTCTTGACCAAGCTAGGCACATGGATATAAGGCTCCCAAAGAGGGCATAATTCTAGAGGCCACAGCTGGAAGTTCTTCACCCACTAGAACCCAGACTCCTTATAAGAAAAAGCTATGATTCACTCTGAGGCTTCAGCACCATATTAAATTACTTGTCCATTTTACGTGATTTATGTTGGGATGGGGCTGAGAGGTCCCTGCATTGCTTTTTCCTCCTCCACCCACTCACCCCAGTTTCAAGCACCACCCAAACAGCCACAGAATTTACAACACAGAAATTGGCTCTGAGACCTAGCGAGGTGGCATGTTCTTTCTGCCAGGGGGTTTTGCTACTGTGTCAGTTTTATGCATATGTCCAGATGATTCTTATATTAAGCCACAGGAAAAAAAAATAAAAGAAGAACCAATTTGTTTTTTATTAAAGTCCAACTGCTGCCCTGCCGGTCAAACCCATTTATCTCAGCGAGCGTGGATTGCTCATGTCAACCCGGGATGACCATGCGCTACCTCGATAACAGCCTGCTGATTATCCCAGCATCGGAAAAGCTGCCTTTTATAAATTACATTGCCGCTAATGAAGCCCAGATGCACTCGCTTCGGTGCCCTCCTTTGCTCTCCCTCCCTCTGCCACGCACAGGAGCCAAACCGCAAGGCCAGCACTAGCATCTGAATGTCCTCACACCCAAAGCCTGGGATTTCAGGCCCAGCTACAGTGCAAGTCTCAGGGTTACATAACCCCCTCTGATCTAATATGCTGTCTCCCAGCTCAATTGAGAGTCAGATTAGAGCTCAGTTATTACAATCAATGCAGAAAACCCAGATAGCGGGCAACACTTTAATTTGGGATAATAAGGAAGATGAACACCATGTGGTGGCGATCGTGGAGGTGCAAGGGCTGTGCTTTTTAAATTACGCTAAACAGATGTGGAGGGGAAAGTTGCCATCCATATGACAGTTTAGTTCAGCTTGAACAGAAACAGGCCCTGATGTGGTTTGGGGCTATTTATGTGGGGAGTCAAGGAGGCAGAACAGCCAGCTCACGCCACAGGCTCCACGGTGGTCAGCTCTGTTGGGTTTTGCCGAGCAATGGCTCATATGCTCTTCCTGTCATAGTGTCCTCCCATCTCAGGCAGAGAGGAAGAAGTATCAAGGGCCAGGATGCAGGGATGAGTCAGTGTTCAGGAACATATGGTGCCTCTTTCCCCAAGGTCAGGGTCTTCCACACACCTCCAAAGCCATACCATGTGGTTCTGCCAAGAATGGCATTGAGCAAAGTCAGTGGAGAGAAACAGCTCCAAGGGAGGCTGTGCCATCCACACCAGCTCTACTCACTACTCTCTGCCATCCAGGCCTTGGATGCAGAAGGCTGGGAGGGTGAAGTATGGCCCAGGGCTCCTTGAGGTCTAGGCTTCTGGACCAAGCTAGAGAACTGGAAGTTGTTTGCACCAAGACCCGGAGCTCCTGGAGATGATGGCACCGCAGATGACCAGAACATGAGGGTGCAGTGAGAGACCCCAGTCCTCTGGACCTCTGAAGCAGGAAGATTTTAAAAATCTCTTTATGCTTTCTTGTAACTTCTGTCTTTCTTTCTTTTTAGATTGGAACAAAATACTGAGAAGACCAGGCATTTGCCTCTGCCAAGTTCTTGCTCAGCAGTGGCTTAAATGTCCATTTTACCTCTTCTCTTCATCTGAGGCAGAAAGATGTGCAAAGGCTATGTGTAAGGAAGAGAGGGCAAGGGTGAGTGTGGGCTGCAGAACAGAGGTCACAGCCCTCCTGTGTGCTGACCTGAGTTGAGCATTCACTCAGTGATCATTTACTGGGCCTGGACTGTGCAAGGCATAAAACTACTGCTGTGAAGACATAGATTTATCTCCCACTTAGGGCTGGTCCTCAGGTTATTTGGTCTACAACAAAGAGGAGAAGTTCTGCATAGATAGAGCCACATTTGGAGGAGAGAATAGGATGTGTGCCCCAGAGTGCTCACGAGTGACAGAAGTAGACACTTTACAGGAACAATAGAGGGAAGTGGCCTTCCTGCTGAGGCAGTCACAGAGAAGGAAGATGCTTGAGCAGGACCTGGAAACTCCATCCCAAATCCTGGAGGACTGGGCATCACACATCCTATGTGTGTTTCTTTCTAAATTCAGAATGGATTCTGTTTTAGTAATAGGGCCTGGGAGGGAGTTTGAGGCAGGAGTTCATGGAACCAGTTTGATAAACAGGACTTAAAATTGGTTCCTTAGAACTGGGTTGGGCCTCATATTGCACGGGTGCCATGGATGTGACAATCTGACAGACTGTTGAGACACCCTGTCCTGAAACATTCTCTCCTGTCTTGTACCTGCTGGGCTTTTGCAGGGCACGTGCAGATCAAAGTGACATTATGATGCTACCTCATTTTATTAGTTTCTCCTCCCCAAAACATTTTACCTGCACAGTAATTCTAAGGAACACGATTCTTCAAAGTCTGACATCAAGAAGGCCTTGTTTCATAGACAGAGATAGTCAGAGCAGAAGACGCAAGATACAGACAGAGACAGACCGAATCAGAGAGAATTAGAATGTTTTCCAATGTCGTCTTCACACAGGGCGAGAACAAAAAGTCAGAACTTACCCCCAGTACTTTCAATCCAGAGGAAGTTTCCTTTCCACGGCACTTTGCTTCTGCTATTGTTCCCACAATATCATTAGAAAACGAAACATTTGCATCATGCTTTATAATTTGCAAAGCATTTCAAGCCTTACAATTGTTGGTGATTCTGTCACTGTTAATTAATCTCTGTGTAATAGTGTGTGTAGAGGTGGAGAAGCTACATCACACAGACATGGGGGTTTCTCTCTCTTAATTCAAGCAAGGTTCTCTGGGGCAACACTTCCTGGCTAGACCCAAGTCTAGCCCTCCACAGAACACACATCAGACACAGCTTGACTCTAGTTTTAACCCCTCTTGATCTTGGTTCTAGATTTTAACACCAAGATAACCATGCTCCACCTGTACCCCTCATCTTCTTGTTCCAATTACCACGAGAAACCTGGTTCCCCCCTCTCTAAAATAACTTTTTTTTTTATTGTTGGGGATTCATTGAGGGTACAATAAGCCAGGTTACACTGATTGCATTTGTTAGTAAAGTCCCTCTTGCAATCATGTCTTGCCCCCAGAAGGTGTGGCACACACCAAGGCCCCACCCCTCTCTCTCCTTCTCTCTCTCTGCTTTTAGGAAAGTCCCCTATGTAAAAAGCCTCTCTCCCTTGTGTCTGCCATTTATCCCATATCAGGCAGTCACAACCACCTGAGGAACCAAATAAAAGAAAACATGGGATGTCCACAGGGTAAGTAGCTGGCATGTGCCTCTGGGGCACTGACCAGCCTTCAGTGGAAATCTCATTATCTGCTGAAATTTGTCTACTAAATAAATGAGACGACCTATTTATTTATCATGTAAATTTAATTAGAGGCCTGATTTATTTACTCTGTGTCTATCCACAGTCACTACTTTCTGCAGCTTGGCATTCTGGACATTCTAGCCAAGGCATAAAACAATAAAAATTAGCTGCTATCTTTCTTGGATCTTGGCCCTGAAGCATCCAGGAGCAGAATGTGAAAGGCAAGGGCCAAATGGGGTGGGGTGAGAGATGTGGGAGTTCAAGAGAGAGCCACCTCCCCCCCGAAAACTCAGCATGCTAAAAAATATCACCAGGTTTGAGTAAGGCCTTTATAAAAAGGAGTTCCTAGGAAACACCCTTGGGTCAAATTTCACGCAAGGGCGAGGACACAGGGACTCCCAGCAATAGTCATTCCATCACATGGAGCTTCCTTTTTGATTATTTAAGTGATGTTCCCTAAATTTAAAGGCAATGGATGTTCCTTGAGAATTTTTTCAAAATCCGAGAAAAGTGAATGGCAGGTACATTTGGATTTTAACGGAAATTTTGTGAAGAAGGTAGTCTAACAAATCTGGGTAGGCCTGTATTAGACACAGGTTGATTTGGTAACGTGCACGTGACTCTTAGAGAGCCACACAGGTGTCTTCACAACCATGTGACCATGGAAACCCTTCTTTGCTTCATGGAGAAACTCAGTGACCCAGGACACGAAGAACTCATTCTAGAATGCTGGTTTAGCTGCCTGAGATTCTAGCCCTGGATGCAGCCGGGGGTCAGAATGCTTTCCAGATCTTTACCTTAGTATGTCCACATTAGCTGTACTCAACAGTCACGTCACCAGTGAGTTTCAATCTCTCTTTAAGGGTCTATATAAAACATTTCTCTCTGGTTACAGGTTCAGACCACACCTGAATTGATTCTACTTCAGCTATTCTTGTGAATTTTTTAACTCAAAGCTTTTCATACTTCATGGCTGCTGCTTAGACGCCTGCAGCCAAATGTGTGGCTTCCTTTATTAGGTAAATGATACTGCATGGCCAGGTTCCTGTATTAAAAACACTCTGAGGTCCATAGTAACGTTCTTACCCCTGTTTTCTCCTTCCTCTTAATTAGTTTTAATTTATTTTATCTTGCCCAGTTATTCACATTTTAAACCCTAAATTCTTTGTAGAATAAAGCCAAGTGTGAATGTATCACTAAAAGTCAAATGCTTATTTTAGATGACGATGCAAAGAATAAAGTAAAAGTCAGCTGTAATCCCAACATGTACAGAAAACCACACATCATTAATATTTCGATGTATACTCTTTCAGTAACTTCTGTAAGATTGAAATCATACTGTCTCTATATATGTCTATCTTGATTTCTCCATATAATATCATGAGCATTTTTTTATGATACTATTTCCTATATTTAACACTTTTCTTGTTTGGGGACTTTTGGCATGTTTTCAGGGCTTTGTTTTGTTTTTTTCTTAATGTATTAAAAATATTTCTAGATCTTTCTTTTGTTCAAGTTCCTAATTGTTATCCTAGGATTGATACTTAAGAGAATTTAGAGTTTAAAGGACATAAATATTTGTAATGCTATTGATGAGTAATATACAACTGCTTTTCAGAAGTGTTACTTCCACCTACATCCTTGCTGGTAGCAGAAGCAACTTGTCTATTTCATCACAAACTCAGTGGCATCACTGTGCTATTGTTGTTAAAGAGCTTTGTTGATTTCGTAGTTTAAAATGTTTTTTTTTTAGTTTACATTTTTTATTGCTAGCAATCTCATCCTTGCCCATTCCTTGATTCATATTTTTATATATTTTTCTTTGAGTTACTGCTTCATATTAGTTGCCCATTTTTCTTTTGGGATTCTTAGTGCTTTCCTTTTTTATTCATGTGAGGCTTTTTATACATATCTAATACCTCGCCTGTTTTTCTATGTATTTATGGGAAATATATGTTTCCATTTTATTATAATTTTGTCATTACAGGATTTTAATTCTTTTGCAATCCTCTCAACATATTTGTTCATTTAATTCTTATCACTTGAAGATGAAATAATGATCCACCTTCATTTTCTTTTAGGTTTAAAAAACTCTTTGATCTTTTAAATTTAACCATGTTTAGCTAACATCCGAAATTAATCTTGGTATAGTTTGGGCTTTTGTTGAAGGCTCAAGGCGTATGCCCAGGACAATACATTATTCTTCTCCAAGATCTTCTGAGCTAGTGGTTTTGTTATCTAACCTGGGAAATAGAACACGTTTAGCATTCATGTAGGCTGGCCTTTCTGGAAAGAGTAAAGCAGGTAACAACTTACCCAGTGTGACTGGAAGGGAATCAGGAAGACCTGCCCCTCTTTAAAATACTCACAGCATTTTAGCATCGAGGAACAGGGTCCAGATTTCACTTTTATACATGTATCCAGATCATAACAAATAAACAAAAAACTAAAAAGTTTTACTTCAGAAGTAAAGTCCTTGAGTCAGTCCCAGAATTAGGGGTGATTACTTTGCAAGACTTTTAGCTGAAAGTTGCAAACTTAATGGAACAAAATCCAGAAAAGAGGAGCATTGGGATGGGTGATCCATGAACCTCATTACCGCATTATCTGCCCCATGACCCAGGGGAGCCTGAATCCAGGCTTCCCTCCTCACCTCAGAGTTAGCCTAGCGCCTGTATTTTTAAGGTGGTCAGTCAGGAGATACCCCAGGAGGAAAATAATATGTTTCTTGTGTATTCAGAGGATGGGCAGGATAGTTCCATATTTCAGACCTGGGCCCTGGACTTTGGGTGCAGTGGATCTGTGACCCCTGGCTGCTGCTTGATGAGCGTTACAACTGCCTCTCATAACTGGCAAAGGTTGTGAGCCTTGTTTTTTTTGCAGTTTTTGGCCAGAGCCAGGTTTGAATCCGTCGCCTCTGGTATGTGGGGCCGATGCCCTATTCCTTTGAGCCACAGGCGCGGCCCATTGTGAGCCTCTTTTTAAGTGCGACTCAAAGCATTAATTTCAGAAAGGAGTATAAAGCTCAAGGTGATATGGCCCTTGCTCCTCTGAGACACCACTTCTCCTTCCACCCCCTAAGGAGTCAGGTTTTTTTTCTTGCCCCTGAAATGAACTAGTTGGAAGATCTAAAAGTCCCAACCCCCAAAAACCTCTTCCCTTTTTGATTCAGCCACAAGCTAATGTGTCAACTCACTGGCCTGGGGCACATCATACTTAGCATTTTGCTCTTGGGTGTTCCAGAAAATGCACAGCTGTCAGCAGCTTTGCCTCTTTCTTTGACTTCTTTCAATCTTGATCTGCTGTACAAATAACTACAGCCTGGATGATGGGCATACTTTTAGTAAATTTCAAAAACAAATAAAAGTGAGAGATTGTGTTTATGTTGTATTCAATATTCTTTTATGTGATAAAAATAAAAATTAAACAGTGTAGCTTATCTCTCTAAAGGAAAGAATGTATAGGGATATTAAACTATTGATTAAACAGTGTGGTCCTGGGATGGGGCACCGGGTGGACCTGTGGAGCAGAGCTCTACCGCAGTTGAGGAGACCTTGACTCTCTGAATCCAGGCCGCCTCTCATTCCTGGACCAAGAGATGCCTCTTCGAGTCCAGGCAGCCAAGAGGATAAATCCATCAGAGTTTGGGCCTACAGAATCTTCTATACCTTTCTAGACAAATCTACTTTGCTGACCCTGAGGATTTTAGACGAGATTGGGTGTGTTCAGGGTGGTACGGCTGTAAACGACACTGAGGATTTTAACCAGGGTGAGTGTGTGTCCCAGCTTTTCTGGGACTATCTTGGTTTATGCCTGTTTTATTCTTACCAAGGTCTTAGTTCAGGCAACAAGCTACACAAATACCATGGTTATTAAAAGAGAGAAAAGAAAAAGAAAGATGAGAAAGAAATTAAGTTTCTCTTTTTCTCTCTAGTGTGAGAATTGAGGTGAGTCAAATACTATTCCAGAGGTTGACAAACATTTTCTGTAAAGGACCAGATAGTAAATATTTTGGGCTTTGTTGTAACTACTCAACTCTGCCAGTATAGAGAAAGTAGCCAATGATGATGATGTGAACATGAGCTTGGCTGCTTCCCAACTAAATCTTATTTATGGACATAGCAATTTGAATTTCATAGCATGTTCATGTGTCACAAAACAGTGTTCTTCTTTTGATTGCTTTTCAACCATTTAAAATGTAAAAACCATTCTTAACTCACGGGCCAGATTAAGCCTGTGGGTTGTGGCTGCTCTGGGGCTGTTCAATCCCAGTAGGAACATATTGGGTCCTGGGGGACAAGTCCCTCATTGCTCTCCAGGGACCCACTGGATCTGCTCTTTCCACATACATCTTGTATGTGGAACTATCATCATCATCAACATTTACATTTATATAGCCTGAACACACACATGAGGTCTGAGACCTCTGGAGGTGGAAGAAATCTTATCATCTCCTCAGTGTTCAGCCACTGAGAGGGTGATGATAGGTGAGATGTATCATAAGGAATTTGCTACCAATAATAAACTACCAAAGCTTGTGAGCAATTTATGACTGTTTATAAGTTAGAGCAGATCTGATGCTGTCACTATAACAATGCATTTGCTTTTTTCACTTGCATTTGCTTTTTTCAGGCAGGAGAAGGGGTTAGCTACAAGATAACTGACAGGTGAGGGTCACAGGTGGGACAAACTGCCATGAATGTACCAGAGCTGGGTGGTGGGAGGAGGTGGGGGAACCTCTGACCTAGGCCTACCTCACAGAGAAAGATCTTCCCAATAGCCTTTCAAGGAAGAGCTCAGGAAAAGTGCGGTGGTCTTGAGTTTGCACTCAAGGAAACCAAAGGCAGAGAGACGAAGTAGCTTGCTCAATGTCACACAGCCTGTCAACGGTAGAGCTGGAACCACAATGCAGGTCTTCTGGGTACTCACATTTGTGAGTTTTGCTATGATACACAGCTTTTAGTGTCACATGTCTCAAGGAAACTTTAACAACTCATAGCCTATGGTCTTCAGACTGTGACTATGATAACAATATCCCCAAGTAGAGGCAAACTCTACCATCATTGTATAAAGTTGAGGCTTTCTTGTTCAAGATAGCAGCATGAGAAGTTTCATTCTCCCCATTTTATGGATGAGTAACTGTATGTTCAGGATACTTTTACCTAGATCAAAAGAGTGTAATAAATATTTAGAGAAGGGGCATAAAGTGCTTTGTTGTAAGTCAGAATCAGCTGCCAGGGAGAGCACATCCCCAGGCCGGGTGGTAGCTCTTTGGCAGAATGAAAGGTAAACAGTGAAGCGTCTTCCAGCATGCTTGTCAAATTGTTGCTCTAAAAGGGCTTGGAGGGGGTCATTGTGTCTAACTCTGTGTGTGCCCAGGAATAAGACATCATTGATCATATTATGGGAAAGTCACTCTGGAACACTGTCCACCCACAGCCAAAACTAGTTTGTCAGGCTTGTCATCAAAAGAACTTCTTCATCAGTCAGCACTTGCATACGTCCCCGGGGCAATGGTTACTGATGCACATAATTATGGCTGAGAAGCACTTTAAGAAGAACAAATATATTCTTAATCATCAAACTATTTAATTCTTCTGAACATAGTGCTATGGGTAGTTTTATTATATTTTAATTCATTGAAAATGGTTCACTAATTTGTACTGCATTAATTAGTCTACAGTGGGCTGCCCAAATCGTGCTTGGTTCTGAGGTTTGTTTTCATTTGGCCACTTTTTAAAGGTTAAGTATTTTTACTTCCACACTCATGTTCACGCTCAGCTGATAAAGAGTTTTGCTTGACCAAACTCTAGCCAGGCTCATGAACCTTTTATTAGGCCCATCTGTGCACTTCCTTGTAAAGCATAGTTTTAGCAAGAACTACTAAGTCAGTTTAGCAACGCCCACTCCCTACCCCAGATATCTGATCAGGGTCCTCATTCTCTTCCATTCTCTTCCCCCCCACTCCATGATGTCTGATCACCCTCGCTTCTTTTCAGCAAGAATTCTCTTAGGTTGGTTTAGCCAGAATCCCTCTCATACTTGATGTTTCCCCTTAGTAATTTTCCATCCATTGATCCTCACCATGCTCCTTGGCTATAAATTCCCACTTGCTCATGCTGTGTTGGGAGTTGATCCCCATCTCTCCCCCTCCCTGCAAAATTGCATTGGGGGTGTCCCTACACCTATCATAGCTGTCCTGAAAGTGTTTGTGTTTTAACAAGAGTCATTGAATAATATATTTTTTTCTGTAGTACAGTAACCCCCATATTAAAACAAAGCCCCAATTTCATTTATCATGCCCCTCAGAGTTCTGCCTTCTGACAACACTAAATTTTTCACTACTTGTTATGAGAAAGAAGTTCAAAGATTTAAAGCTGCTCTTAAACTTGGGATCTCAAGACTACTCGGCTTAGCAAAGGATCCAGGCAGCCACAGGCAGGACGGCAAACAAAGGAAAGCAGAAAAAGGGACTCAGAGAATCGGGCAGAGCAGGAGGTGGGCAGTGGGAACGGCCATCCAGTGCACCTCGGAGCCCTGAAACATTAATGCTGTTGGCTGCAAAGAAGGAGGAATGTAAAATACCACGGGCGCCCAGGTGAAGGCTGGGCTCTGCCGGAATTCAAAGAGACAAAAATAAACACAGAGCTCAAAAGCAGCACCTTGGAGACTGTCTTGAATTTTTCTTACTAAAGGTCAGAGAGTCAAAGGAGGCGAGAACAGAGAGCAGGGCAGACAGAGAGATGAAAGGAGGGGAGGGAGAGGGCCTGGTAAGAGAAGGAATAAAAAAATGAATGTTTCTTCAAAACTAACCATTTCATAGAACCTTAGTTATGCTGTCTTCCCTGAGTGGTGCTCGCTCATGCTCGCTGTCATCAGACCTAAAACAAACCTGCAGGGCCATCCCCAGCGTTTTTCAGTCCCTGAGCTCATCCTGGGTTTTACTCTTTCACCTGTCTTTCTCATGGCTTCTCCTTGGTCCTTTCTGGGTTAAGATCTCCTTCTGCCGGTCTTTTTAAGATGGCCGTCTATCTCAAGTGTAAAGTCAAAGATATAACCCTGAGGGCTAGAGGTTCCCACTAGAAAGCCAACTCCCCTGAATCCCAGCAGACAGGGTCTAGGCAGGGCCCCGGGGAGTAGGGTCAGAGAGGGAGAGACCAAGAACCTGAATTTCCAGCAGGGGAGGCTCCTCAGAAGGTCCCAGAACACTCTCCTGCTCCCTCCCATCTCTTCCTGAACCTTGCATCCCTCCTAATAACCACTCCTGGTTTCTATAATGCAGCCAGGTTCACCGCACCCAGGCTCAGCCACATCGCCCTGTCTCTTTGCTGCCTTGAACAGTGGGTTGGGAAACCCTGTAAGCTCCCTCCTTCACTTGGGTCAGGCCTGACCCAACCCCACAGGCCCTCTCTGTCCCTTACCCTTCCTGGTAAAACAGGCTGCGTGGAGTAGAAAGTGTCCCTCTCCACTGATGTCTCAGGGCTGATCCCCAGCATGAGGTTGGTGGGAGGAGGGAGTAAAAGAGTGTTCATTCCCCCGCTGTCCCTGGGAACAGGGGTGGCTGGAGGCTACAAGCTCTTCCTTTCCTCACTTCATAGCTCATTTAGCTGTCGTTGGCCAGATAAGTTGAGCAATTTACAGAGCAGAAGGAATAAGCCTCACTCCCAAGGGAAGGCTTGGACAGTGTCCTCCCAAAAGGTGTGTACTAGTCCTAACTCCTGGTACCTGCTAGTGTGACCTTACTTTGCAGATGTAATTAAGATGGACCCTAAATCCGAAGACTTGTATTCTTCTACAAGATAGGCGAGGAGTCTGGAGACACAGAGATGCAAGGAAGGAAGTCACACGAAGAAGGGGGCAGAGGTTGAAGTTATGCGATAAGCCAAGAGACTCCAGGGACCACCAGGAGCTGGAGAGGCAAGGATGGATTCTCCCCTGGGGTCTCGGGAGGGAGCGTGGCTCTGCTCCCAAGAAGAAAATGTCATAAATTCGATTTTGGACTTCTGGTCTCTGGAACTGTGAGAGAATATATTTCAGTTGTTTTCTGTTTTTACCAGTTTGTGCTAATTTGTTGTGGCAGGCCTGGGAAACTAGCACATGGCCCCAGGCAAATGCTACCAATAACAGAATATTTTCTGTTGACACATATAGGTCAGAGAGGTATGAATGGGTCCTCACAAGTTAGGGCAAATTAGTCTGCAGGTCATGTTGTCCCAATGTGTGCTTGGCATGTGAAGGAAGGGCTTTGGATGAAGCCAAAGGTAATTTTGATCTGTTCAGGGTCAGTTAGGTATTTTGTGGGAACAAAGGATGAGGACATCAGAGGAGGCCCAGAAGGGAGATGATTGGAGATGATTTTGAATATCTATCAAGAATGTTGTAAGTATCTATTGCCTATAGATGAGCTGGAAAGTAGAGAGATAGAGCCAGTCTTCACCAGATCATTGCCTGCCACCACCTTAGAGATGACCCTTCTCCTCCATTGTCTGCCTCTTACCTTCCACCACAAAGCTGGCTTCCAGAAAGCACGCAAGGACCTATGGAGGTTCCTAACTTTGACAAAGCAGAAAATCACCTTTGCCTTAGAGGGAAGTCCAAGGTTATGTACTTTGGAAGAAAATTAGGCCATCAAACTATGACATTCTTAAATTCAAAGAAAATCATAACATGATGAAAGAAAGATGTCACTTTGCATATAAGGGATGTGACAATCCTGGTGGTGGTCAAATGTAGAAATCAAACACCCATAAAGTATAGCGGAACTCTCTACTTTTTATTTCCTCTGATCCGCTGTGTGACCATGGCAAGCCCTGACATTCTCAGGACAAACTTCTCTGTGGGCAGTGTCCTGCTGGCGTTGGTAGTATCAGCACTTACTGCTGCTTATGACATCTTCTGGAATTTTGAAAGTAGGTTGATAAAGGCAGCCATTAATAAAATGAACATATACAAACTTACTATTAAATCTGTGATTCTCACTGGAAGTGATTTTGCACCTCAGGACCTCAGGGGACATTTGACAATATCTAGAGAGGATTTTGTGGTTAGATGCTATTGGTATGTAGAGGATAGAAACCAGGAACACTGCTCAACATCCTGCAATGACAGGGCAGACTCCCACAGCAAAGGATGATCCAGCCCCAAATGTCAACAGTACCAAAGTTGAGAACTTCTGAATTAATCACATTAAAAACCAAAGGTAAATAAATAGCTCAAAACTCATCACTTTCTAGCTATTGACTAATATCTAGGTTTTTGAAGTTATATATTTATTTGCATATTATATCTGTAGGGTGTAAATACTATAGAATTGTGAAAATTGCATATCTTTTCCCAACTTCACATTCAGAAAAATCATGTCAGTAGTTTAAAGTCAGCCATGTGGGGAATATTTACACTATGGAAATAGGCAAACACTCTGGATAAGATCCTCCACACTTTTGGAAAGTTAGTTGTTAAACGTGCACTGGCACGCCACTGGAGATATGGGCATAGTGTGTCTTTGGGGGTGGGTGGGATTTCCTCTTTCTCTTTTTACTTCCCTCAAAAGAATGGAGTGAAGCTAAGCCATCTATTTTTCTAAGCAAAAACAGTGGAGGAGGTGAAAGGAGGATGAAAAAGTGAAGTCCCTGATAAAAATGCAAAAGGAAAGAACAAAAGGAATAGGATATGTACAAGAAATAATTTTAAATGGAAAGGAAGTCATGCACCTAAACCTTTTTACACTATTAAAATATTAGAATGAAAAGTGAAAATTAATTCTTCACCTCTGGGTAGTGGCTACTTCATCGGGATTTGCTTATCTCATTAGAATTTGAGATTATTCTGTGATGCAGTAACAGACTTAAAAAGGCTCTCTCAGTAAGAAAGCATGGGGATAGGGAACAGAAAGGAACACAGAGAGAAAACAAAACATTCTCAATTAAAGGAAGAATTTTGTAAATTTAAAAACGAGGTAAGCAAACGAAACAAGTCTGATGGGACAGAGTGGTGGCTTGCAAGGTGAGGCACAGGTAAGTTTTCGAAAGCTAAGAGAATTCTGGGACTGAAGAAAGAAAGTGAGAGCACCCTGGACATTGGCCTAAATGAACTGTGCTGCAGAAGCTGCAGGGGGGCTTGACAATGGGAAAATGTATTTGAGAGTTGTGAGTACAGGAGAGTGTCCACTTAGACACCAGGAGCCCAGACCTCATTCCCCAAGAGCAAGAGGTGGGAGGGAAAATGTATCGATGTGCCTTTCTGTTGTTGGTTTTTCACTAATGGCCAAATCAGCCTCAGTTCAAGGAGTTATGTTCAACAAAAAACTGGAAAGAATACTCTAAAATATTAACAGCAAAATCAGGGCATCACTACTAGCTGGGTTTCTCAGTCCATTTGGGCTGTGATAACAAAATACCTTAGACTGGGGAATGTGTAAGCAAAACAAATGTAGTGCTCACCCCTCTGGTGGCTGGGACATACCTCTGACATCAAGGGGGCAGAAGATTAGGTGTCTGGAGAGGGGCTGTTCCTCACAGATGCCGCCTTCTAAGTGTCCTCACATGCTGGAAGGGGTAAGATTAGGGCACTAAACCTGTCTCATGATTTCCTCACTGCCCCAAAGGCCCCAGCTCTTAGTATTATCACATTGAGTTATTAGTCTCCAACATATGAATTTTGAGGGGACACCAATACTAGACTATAGCAGTAAGATTATAAATCATTTTTATTTTCTTCTTTTTATGGTCCTGTATTTCCAAATTGTTATACCTTGAACAGGGGATAATTTATAAATAGAAAAAATGGTTATTTCTAAAAAGGGAAGTAAATATATATTGAAGGATCTATATCATTCAGGTTGCAGTGTAATCTAAAATGGTTGGCCTAAAAAACAGCACTAAGCTGCCCTTATTATAGGCTGGGCTTTTTCCCTATTGAATCATTATTCTGCCTATTGATACATCAGATGTCTAGCAAACTATGATTGACTTACATCTTTCTGATTTTAATACCTTAAAGGCTGAGCAATTTTGACTAGCGATTCTCAGACTTTGCCTCAATTTTTAACTCTATTTTTATACCCCTTCATATTTGGATATTCATTTTATTTAAAAAATTTCAGAATTATTACAGTTTTACCTCTGTCATTTCTGAAATTTGATTTTACTATACTGTCTGAAACCAACCATGCTCCTGATATAACAATGCCTATACTTTGCCTAAGTTAATAAAAATGATTTGAGTTTATTTACGTAATAGATGCATATTTAATGTTTTCCAGATACCAGACTCCATTTTAGACCCTGTGCACACAATAGTGAACAACATTTATGCCTTATATAGCCCTATGTCAGGGACATGCATTTCCAGCAAAATTCCCAGAATTAGGATTATAGCTTCCAGTAAGGACTGGAGTACCAAATCCTTTAATAATATATCTCATTTCATAGTAGTGGAAACTGAGGTCAAATACATTAGTGACTTAGCTAATTAATGGAATAATTAAAAATAGAACCTCTATATTTTTAGCTTCTACTGTGCCCCCAAGAAGATAAATATTTTTAAAAACTAGACCTCATTTCAACATTGTCTCGTCTGTTGATAATTATCGATGCTTTCTTTTAGCTGGCTTCTGTGATTATTGTTAATCTTTATCCAATTGATCCCTCTGTAATATTTGACTGTGGAATAATTTTGGGTGATTTATTGGAGATAACACTAGCTTTAGGTTTGAATTCCAGCTGCATTTGTGTAAATCGCCTAATGCAGAGTTAGCTCCCCTCTTGTTTTCTGTCGCACACTATTGTCACTGTCCCCTCGGCTCAGCTCTCCTGCAGTTGGACCTTGGTGTTAGATTCTTCTTTCCCTAATCCCAACATAGGCCCTGGGCACTTCTCCCTATATTTCCACTGATGGTTTCCATTGTTCTCTCTCTTGAAAATGACTCTGGGGTCCACAGCTTAAGTCCCAATGTCTTTCTTCCCCCGTACCTTATATTTTTAAGTAGGATGCAGTCATCCTAAATGTTTTGTTGTCAACTTCACTCAACATGACCAAAACAGAGTATCATCGCTTCCCCTTAAACATCTTTTCTTACCTAACATGTTCTCGGTAGAGGAAGTGCTGTGGCAGAGACTGGGAGGCAAGATAAAGACATCTAAAGAAATGAGAGAAATTGAGAATGGCTGAAGGAGGGGGTGCAGGGAGAGGGGAAAGTGGAAGCTGGAGCTGAGCAGGACCAGATTCTGAGGGCCTTGGGTCATGTTAAGGCTGAATAGCTTGATTGCATAACCCAGCATGGAGCCTTAACAGAAGAGGCCTGGCTGTAGGCAAAATAGCCTTTAAGGAGAAAGACTGTAGAAGAACATTGGCAAGGTGGCAAGGACCCGTGGCCCTTGAGAATTCCAAGGTATGCTGGGGCAGGTCGTGACTCCTAATGAGGTGCAGTGAACACACGTGGGGACACGTCCAGAAACACTGCGGACTGCACAAGACTACATATCTACCCTGTGTTAGAGGAAGTTGAATCTCATGAAGTGGTTCATGAGGTCTTTCACCATCACACTTGGTGGAAGAGTCCAAAGGGGCCATGTCTGGCACTGAATACTTGCCCAGAGGGACCATTCTAACCTAGGCCACTAGGTCTGAGTTTGTGTAATCATGGGCCAGTCAACAGTTATATCTCTTCACCTCTCCCACTTCAAAATGAACACAAAAATACCACTCATTCTCCAAGAGTAGAAATAAGATACACTCAGTGAAATTCCTTAAGGCAACAAGATAGTACCTGGGAAATAAGAGATTATTATTTATTGAGACAAGCCTGAGCAGGAGTGAGACCGGTTTCTGCTAAAAAACTAACCAGGCATTGTGGTGGGCACCTGTACTCCTAGCTACTTGGGAGGCTGAAGCAAGAGGACCGCTTACACCCAAGAGTTTGATGTTGCTGTTGCTGTGAGCTATGGTACCATGACACTCTGGCCTGGCAACAGAGTGAGACCCTGTTTCAAAAAGAAAAGGAGAGAGAGAGAGAGAGAGAGAGAGAGAGAGAGAGAGAGAGAGAGAGAGAGAGAGAATGAATTATTTAAAGTTAGTTGAAAGAGATTGGAAGGAAAGGGACAGTCTTTTGGAAATCTAGTCCCCCATCTGGCAGTGACAAGAGGAGTGGACAGCAAGCTCGGCCAGCTTCACAAATCAAGCTTCACTTAAGTAGCTACTGTCAACAGAGTGATGAGAGAGAGGAGATTTAGTGCTCTTCCTTGGAGCCATCATATCTGTTGTGCTTCAAACCATGTGAAAGATGATAAATCAAGTAAGAATATAAACCTATGCTCCTAATTTGGTGCCGAGTCATTCCATCTGACATGGCGCTGTCAGAAATTCCTCCACAAAACCAGGTGCCCTTTTCTTAAAATCACATAACCAATTGGGTAATAATACATTTATTAATTCCTAACATGAAAGGTGACTCACACGGATTTTGCATTAGGGGAAAAAAAAATTCTGACAGCCCAGAGGTCTCAACTATTCTGGTGATCTAATGAGTAATTCTGTCCATTAAGGGAAGATGTGGCTTCCTGATTAACGTAGAACCTTAGCAGTGTTTTTAATAAAAGTCATAATAAAGCACTGCTGCTAGGCTGGAGTCATGTTTAATTAAAACCTTGAAGGCTCCCAGAGCACTGCCTTTTCTCTTTACCAAGGGAGGAGATACAGAGGGCTCTGGCCCTAGGTGTGGGCTACAGCCAGTGCCTGCCAAATGTCATTGGCTACTGTGCCTGGGCTCTGCGTGAATGTTGACATCCATTTTATCTCCTTACTTGATAGGGGAGAAAACAGAGGTTCAGAGAGTATTTTTAAAAAAGAGAACACTAGTGTTTGGGAATTAGTTTAATAGGACCCAGTATAGAAAACTAGGGGTGACACTAAGGCACTGTATGATCCTAAAGCATGATGTTCTTAACACTTTTTATTAGGGGCACCATGAAAGCTCATGGTTTCACCATCTTGTAAGGAGGACGGGAGCAGTAATGGGTTGAGAGAGCAAAGTACACTTGGCTCTGGTTTTCCAATGACAGAACACTCAGTAAAAATGCTGGGCTATAAAGCTACATATAATCAGATTCCAATTATGGAATATCTAATATATATGTACACTGAAAAAAGACTAAAAAGACATGCTACAAATTACTAATAGTTATTAAGGGCCTCTGGATGAGCGGGATATGGACGATTTTTGCTTTCTCATTTTATACGTTTGTGTATTTGATGAATATTCTGCAATGGGCATGACTTGATTGTATTACTGAGAAAAATAAATATCATAAACATAGAATTTATATTATAAAAATAAATGTTTTAAATCACAAGGCACCTTAAGCCATCTCTTTAATTCCCTATTACAAAATACATAGATGCTTAAGACTACCTATAAAAGGATGCATAAAAAAATCACAGACCAAAAAGTATTTTTTGCCTCTACTTTGAAATAACGATGCCCAGGCACTTAAGCTGTATGGTGTGGAACCCTGTAAAAAGATATAGCTGTGTCATCAATAGATAAGTTACCCTCAGAGGTAGCTTAGGAAACAGTGGCTGGCTTTAAAATGACTACAAAGCAAACCTGACAATAAAATTCACTTAAATATCTGACTCTGCAAAAAAAAAAAAAATACTACACTCTGTCCTAAAGGAGTGCTATGTAATTGAAAGGCCCATGGTGTAACAAGAACATCCTAAGAATAAAGGACAATCCCAGATGTGATAAAATAAAAATGTAAGCTGTTAAGTACTTTTTAATGTTTCAAAGTCAATGAGGGACTAACTTCCAGGAGTAGAATGGTGACTCTCTTACGTGATAACATGTTTTTAAGCTGAAAAACCACTTAGTGGGGGACGTGGAGTCATAATTAAGGGAGGCCAGAGAATGGAACTATGAAGTACCAAGGGGACTTTTAAGGGAAGCTGTTGGATGAGCTAGAGGAAAAGAATGTGACCAGGACTTTGTCTCCACAGGGCCTGCAGTAAAATGCATGTTTTAAAGGACCTGCTAGACCAGAAGGGAAGAATTTGAACTTGAAATTTAGTGTACTGTTCAAGATAGAAAATTGAGCATAAGCTTATACTTCACTTTTCCACATTAGACTCAGGAAAAGGTAGAAAAATATCTTAGTGCAATGAGAGTTAACAAATACATATCCACATGCAAAAGCAAGAAAGAGACATCTCACAAGAGCAAAGTGTGAATTTTTAATCTTATTTTATTTAGTTCTTTTTTTGTGAGACAGAGTTGCCCTCGGTAGAATGCCATGGTGTCACAGCTCACAGCAACCTCAAACTCTTGGGCTTAAGCAGTTCTCTTGCCTCACCCTCCCAGGTAGCTAGGACGACAGGCACCTGCCATAACCCCTGGCTATTTTTTTATTGTTGTCGTAGTTGTCATTGTTGCTTAGCTAGCCTTGGCTGGGCTTGAACCAGCCAGCCTCGGTGCATGTGGCCAGTGCCATAACCACTGTACTATGGTGCCGAGCCAAAATGTGGATTTTTTAAACACCCCCCCAAAAATGCAAAGAAGGAAAGGAACCCACAATAGGCAATAGGGCCAATGCTTTTTGCCTACAGTAAGGCCGAGACCACCCTCATTCACAACTCACAAGTGTTGGAGAACTGAGCGGTGTTGTCCCCTGACCCTGCTATCTTCCCAAGGATGGGAATGATATTGAGCTGCTTGCCTGTGTCTAGGTATGGAAAGTGCTATCCACATGACACCAGAGCTCATACCAGTGAGGATGGTGCTCAGAACCACAACCCCCATGCAGGAGTGGGCCAAACCAGTGGGAAGCTTCTCCCCAAGCCTCAGAGGGGAGTTTTCCTGGGATACCACCCAGAACACTCAGAGGCAAAGCTTCTGGTGGAACATGAGCTTGTAAACCAAAAATTCCAAAGCCAGTGGGAGAGTAACACCCTGAAAGGCAGACAACAAACAACTCACTTGGGGAAATAGATAAAACAACCTTACATTTTCTTTTTTAGAAGTATCTTTAAGAATCTCAGATTGTTAAAGGAGATAACATGTATAGAAAAGAATAGATGATTATGGAATAGAAAGAGGTGGTTACCAAAAAGAAAACACTTAGAAAATTTGAATACGAAGGATGCAAAAGTAGAAGGTGGTAATGACTAGTTTACGTAGGAAACAAAATGCTGAGGTTAAAGAAGCTCCTGGAATTGGATGAGAAGCAGATAAGAGAAATGGACTTTGAGTGTGCTGGGAGGTGGATGGGCAAAGCATCCAGACAGTGACCATGGCACCTGCACACAGCTGAGGGCTGCCCGTTGTATAGTGTCAGCTGCACAGTAGGGGTGGCCGTGAGAGCTCAGATGATTTAGGACAGGTTAAATATTCTGAGAGCTGGAGGTAGGATTATACAATTCAAAGAGAGGGCCTGTGGTCATTTTGAGAGCTAGAGTAGTAAATAAACTATAAGACAGAAATAAATAGAGCAGAAGATGGTAGTGGGGAGGGTGTTTGGAAGGAACCCAGGCTATATTTCTGGAAAAAGGGAGCTTAGCTTAGAGGACTAAAGAAAGGTCTTATGAGATGTCTCTGCTGGGGCTTAACAGCAAATTTCTTAACAGCCAAGCCCAGAGGGCCATCTGACGAGGTGGGAAGGAGAGGGCTGCTTGGGTCAACAAATATAATATATCGGGTTAAAGGTTTCCAAATTGGGTTTGTAATCTATTTTATAATTCCTTTCTGGAACTCAAATTTGCTGTAAAAATAGCTCATAATACCAGAATTGCATTTGCACACAGCTCTGCCTGTATGCAGAAACATTTTCTCTCTGTGATATGTCTTCCAAAAGCAGTTTTACACTTACCAATCCAGAGCTTGGCAAATGGCCTCTGTGGGCAATATGAAAAAATTGGGGTGAACAGAGAGTAGGGCCCTGACATTGAAGCAAGTGCCTGAGACTGGTTCTAAGCACTTTAAAAATATTAATGAACTACTTATGACTTTGGGCACCAGTTCTAGCCCCACCCTTACTTAATGACTTGATCTGGGTGCCTCAATTTCCCCATGTGTCATAGGGGATTATGAGGTTTTCTCTGCCTATCTATGAGCATATTAGGGTCCTCTTGAGTATCAACTGCAAGGACATGAATGAAAGACTTTTGTTACTGTGGTGTGACCCTGGGAGCAGCTGGAGTGTCACCAGGGGAAGCAGGTGCACCCCACAGCCGGGATTCTCATGACATCATTCATCTCACTGAGGATGTCCAGAGGGACTGTGTTAGCTGCTCAGAGAGGACAGGGCAGAATCATGGTGCTCAGTCAGCTCCTCTGTGAGGAAAGCTACGGGAAGTGATCCCCAAAGAAGTAAAAAGCAAGCAGCAAAGTCACGAGAGTGGGTTCAGAGTCTGCCCAGAGGAGTGGTCTGGGTTTGGTTGGAGCAGATGTCAGCAGAGGGCTCAGATCCTCATCTGCGTCCGTGCGTGGTCCAGATGCCCCTTCCCAGACTCAGAGGCTGAAGCTCACTGGCTCATTGGGATTGAGCTGAGGTAGAAGCTCTGAAAGACGCATGTGCAGGCTGAGGTCACTTGCAGGTGCGTGGAGGTGGACAGGAACTCTGCCAGCCCAGTGCCCTGGGGATGTGAGCACTTCAGGGCAGGAGGCAGATTTATTGCGCCTTTAAAGGGCTAACATCCAGTTCATGTCACTGATTGCCTGTGGTGCCTCTGAGGCAAATGAAGGCCAAGCAGCCTCAAATCCTATATTTTTGTTTTTTCCTGATATTTTGCTAGCAGGCTGGGGTTTGTCAATTTCCTGGAAATGGCTGGACTCACCCTGATTCTTGTTGCAGAGAGCTTGGCTGGTCATTGCTATGGTCCATTTGCCTCAAAGAGGCCCCAGCCCTCACTTCGGATCTAACACAAACGGGCCTGGGCAAAGAGACTCTGGTCCTAGAATCATGGAGGGCCAGGCCTGGGGAGGCCCACACATCGAGTCCAGTGAGCTTTTCACGGATCCCTATTCTGAATGGATCCTTAATAGACAAGACAGATCTGAGCAGGGCTGATCTGGTTAAAGAAGCTTGGGTTCTTGCCAGGTCACCTTCCCAGAGACTCCTGATGTATAAATTCTTCATTTTTCTTTTTTTTTATTGTTAAATCATAGCTGTGTATATTAATGCGATCATGGGGCATCATACACTGGTTTTATAGACCATTTGACACATTTTCATCACACTGGTTAACATAGCCTTCCTGGCATTTTCTTAGTTATTGTGTTAAGACATTTATATTCTACATTTACTAAGTTTCACATGTGCCCTTGTAAGATGCACCGCAGGCGTAGTCCCACCAATCACCCTCCCTCCTCCCTCCCATCCCTCCCCCCTTCCTCCTAGTCTTAGGTTATAACTGGTTATAGCTTTCATGTGAAAGCCGTAAATTAGTTTCATAGTAGGGCTGAGTACATTGGATACTTTTTCTTCCATTCTTGAGATACTTTACTAAGAAGAATATGTTCCAGCTCCATCCATGTAAACATGAAAGAGGTAAAGTCTCCATCTTTCTTTAAGGCTGCATCATATTTTAAGGTTAAGTGATGTGCCGGGCATCACATGACAAGGGTGGTGGCAGAATTGGATCTGGGACCCAGGGTGTCCTACTTGCCCTTCCCTTACTCCCAAGCGAGAAGCCACACTGATAAGGATCAAGTTAAAGAGTCCTCTCCCTCTGCAAAAATACATGTGGACACCAAGGAAGGTAGAGGGATCCATCCTTTCCTGTGGCTGGACAATAGCGGCTGCCACATTTGGAGGCACCACGTGGTTTCTCTGAAAGCACCCCGGTGACAAAGGATACAAACTGTCACTTGGATTATCAGTTTTTGCTTATGATTCCCCTTTGCCCGGGATACTTCCTCTATTGTCCACTCTTTCCTGGCTAAATCCTGAAATCTCTGCTCCCTTTTAATTCACTGAAGCTCCAATTTAAGTGACATTTCCTTGTTATAATTCCTAATCACACCCTTATTTTCCTTCCTATGCAATTAGTGATTACATGAAAAACTCTTCAAATTATTTGTTTAATACCCATTTCTCCCACTAGTAAATGCCATGAGGCCAAGACCACATCCTTTGTTGTCACTCAGGACCTATCACAGGGTTGGTCAACTGCAGCCTGGGGACGAAATCTGGCTTGCTGCCTCTTTTTATATGACTCAACAACTGGGATTCTTTTATTTATATATATATATATATTTATTTATTTTTATTTTGTAAATTATTGGAAAAGATATTTCATGACATGGGAAAATTACACAGTTTCCAAATTTCAGTGGACATAAATAAAATTTCATTGGGTCACAGCCATGCTCATTCATTTATATACTGTCGGTGGCACTTTTGTGTTACAGCGGCAGAGCTAGTAGTTACAACAGAGAAAAACAGCAGAGAAGGGCCAGGCTGAAGTTCATGCGTATGTCAGGGATTAAACTCAGATCTTTAAAACTCCTGCAGGGTTTTTACTTATTGAATTTCTCCAAACTGCAACAAGGACTGAAAAACTCACGGCCCAGAACCTAACCCGACCTCCTCTGCAGTTTTTCTGGGTATCTGTGATAGGTAAATATCCTAAGAACCCGGGATAAAAGGTGCTTTGTGAAAAGCCACTTTGAATACCCCCCGAGAAAAGGCACTTGAAGGGATAAAAGCATTTCTGCTGAAAAGAGGCCTGATGTGTCCTGTTGTGCTGAAGCTTGGTCTGGTTTCCATTCTATTACAAAATGCAACAAGCCCAGGAGTTTCATGTTCTGATGCTACATTTCTCTGCTTTCACATCTTGCTTTTGTTCCTCTTCACAACTATGACAGGAGGACAAAGCTATAGGCCTGTGCAGACAATTGTCCCTGGATTAGAGTGCCTTGCTTCAGCTTGCCCTGCTCCAACCAGAGCTATACTAAGGTGGCAACAATGGTATTGATTCAAACGTCTGGAAAGTCTATAAATTCTCCCCTCTATTATTGCCATTGGACTTCTCCAACACGTGTCAATCCAACCAATACAAATAGGTGATGTTTAATGACAACTAGGCTACGGAAGTAAGTAGTTAAGATATTATGGAGAAATGGGGAAACAATTATCTACAGTCCAAAGGAAACTAGGCTTGAGTCAATAGCTTCAATCTCAAATATAGTCAGGATTGGAAAGAGCCTTAAAGGTTGTACCACTAGAGCAGTGCCTGTGACTCAGTGGGTAGGGTGCTGGCCCCATATACTGAGGGTGGCAGGTTCAAATCCAGCCCCGATCAGCTAAAACAGCAGTGGCAACTGCAACAAAAAATAGCTGGCCATTGTGGTGGGTGCCTATAGTCCCAGCTACTCGGGAGACTGAGGCAAGAGAATCACTTAAGCCCAAGAGTTAGAGTTTGCTGTGAGCTGTGATACACAGCACTCTACCAAGGGTGACAGAGTAAGACTCTGTCTCAAAACAAAACAAAAAAAAAGGTTTCCCACTGTTATGGACTGTTTGTGTCTTTTTTCAAAATTCATAGGTTAAGGCCCCTTATGATGGCATTTGGAAATGGGCCTTTAGAAGGTAATTAGGTTTAAAGGATATCATGAGGGTGGGGTCCTTATGATGGAATCATCATCCTTACAAGAAGACGAAGAAAGACCAAAGCTCTGTCTCTCCTCTGGGAGGACATAATGAGAAGGCAGCCTTCTCCCCAAGCCAGGAAGAGAGACCTCAGCAGAACCTGACCATGAGGGCACCCTGATTGGAATGTCCCAGCCTCTAGAACTGTGATAAGTGTCTGTTGTTTCATCTGCCTAGTGTATGGTACTTCCTTACAGCAGCCTAAACTAAATGCCAGCCTATCAGCACACTTGAATTTTGACTGTCCCTTCCATAGACTCTGCTTGAATGATCACAGATGCTGTCTTGCTACCCCTCCAACAAAATACAAGTCACTCTTGATAGTCAGCTAAAATTTGCCTTCGGTAAGTCTAACCTAATGATCTTAGTTCCATTCCATGGGTCCCTTTCATTAAACAGCTGCACAACTATCCCACCTGTCCCCAACTCCCATCCCCATTGCAACCTCCCAACAACCTCACCAATCTTCTTACAGACTCAAGAAGCTGATATTCTTTAGCCATTCTTCATACACTAAAGCTTTCAACAAAAAAAATGAGCAGCCATCAGGGTAGGCATGTACTTCACTTACTTTCCTTGGCTCCCTTGCAGAAACGAGGAAACAAGGAGATACAAGTAGGTATGTGGGCTATTGCATAAGCCACAAAATCTTGATCATGAAGAGTTGCTTTCATCTTGGACCCAAACAGTTGTCTTGCAGAAATGGTACAGGGAGTAGATCCCTCTGGTATCAGTCAGAACAGGCAGAGCTTCAGAAAGGAGATGAGATCTATGGGCCTTCCTGCTAAACATCAAAGCTTCTAAATGTATTAAGGGTTCTCCTAAGTGAAAGATAGAGAAATAATAGCCCCCTGCCACAGAGACCAGGTATCTATGCAGGAGAATGAGCTCATCCTTCAAGGCAGATTATCTGGTTCAAGGGTTGGCAAACTACTATGATTCTCAGGCCAAATCTAGCCTGCTTCCTGTTTTTGTAAATAAAGTTTTATTGAAACGAAACTATGCCTATATGTTTATCTCTAGTCTATGGCTGCCTTGGGGCTACAATAGCAGAGTCCAGTAGTTGCAACAGAAATCATGGCCCACAAAGCCTAAGATATTTACTATCTAGCCCTTTACTGAGAAGTCTGCTGACCCCTGATCTACTTCACTCTTTCTTGTGTTGTGCACCTTGAATCACTAGTCCACAAATTTGTTAGGGGAATTTCTTCACATTAGATGTCCCTCTTGGAAATCCACAGTCCTCCCCCACCTTCTAAAGCCTTGGAGAAGTCCTGCCACACACACAGCTGCTTTCCTCTGTGTAACTCAGCATTCTTCAAACTCCCCTGACCCCATCAACATTCCACGGAGCACAGGGAGCACGCTCAGTGAAACACCAGTCTTGTTGCTTATTACTGTTCTTTGAATTGATTTTCTATCTACTTTTTTCTAAGTCTGTAGACAGGCTTTGCTTAGATTTTCTAATCTGGTGCCAGTTTTGCTGATGACATCTGAGGCAGGGGCTGTGGTTTCCCCTGAGGCCCAGAGTGGCAGAGGGGAGCCATGCCTTTCTCCCTGAGGAGGTGATAACAACCCCCAGGGAGAAGGGGATTCTTCCTCCAGTGATATTTTCCCACTTCACTGGATCATCCTTATGAGCATAGAAATAGAACATGTTTAATCGTAGAGAAGACACAAAACCCTCCCATGTACTCCTTTCCCATCCAGCTACCTGCCATCCATTTCTCCACTAACATTTTCACTAGTTGTCTCTACTCATTTTCTCCAATCCCCACTTCCCATCTTCTCTTAAGCCCACTCTAGTCAAGCTTTATCCCCCATCACTTCCATGAAACAGTTCTCTTTTAGCTGACTAAATCCAATGGTCAAGGTTCAGCTCAAAATATGTGTATTACTCTACATAGGTAATGACCTTTCTCTCCCAAATACCTCCTGCTTTGGCCAGCAGGACCCCACTCTCTCTTAGCCTTCCTCCTACCTTTTCCTCATCTATTTGCACAGGTCCTCCTCACCTCACTGACCTCTGATTGTTGGGTGTCTCAAAGCCCTGCTAGAATGATTTTCTCTACCTTCCCATTCTCTGGTGATATTACCCTGACACACAGCTTTAAATGCCAAGTCCTTGCTGACAGCTCCCACATTTCTATCTCCATCCTTTGTCTGGAATATTCTTTCCCCAGAAATCCACCTGACTTATGTCTTTCAGGTTTCTGCTAAAATAGCACCTTATCAGTGAGGTCCTCCTTGATCACTCTCTATAACAGAGACCACTCTATCATATGTATGAATAACAGCCACCTCTTGCCCCTGCCTCCTAGTCCTGTCTTGCCACGCTTCCTTTTCTCCCAGCACTTATTAGCATCTGATGTGCACACTTCTGCTTAGTTATCTGTTAGTCGTCTGCCTCCCTCTCTAGAACACATGCTTCATGGAGGAGGGGAATCTTTGGCTCTTAGCTATAATTGGGGCTTAGAACTCTGTAAGACACCTGGTAGGCACTCAGCAAATGATTTTAGGATGGACAGAGGTGTGAATTGTGTGACATAGGCTTCTAAGGCTCATCATGATTTTATAGTAGGGGAGATAAAGTTAGGCCTTTTGGTCCCAGATCACATGGTTTGATAGTGGCACAGCTAAGGTCATTTATTGAGTCTGTACTAAGTGCCAGGCATTGTGATGGACAGTGTAGATATAGGTTCTGTTTCTGCTCTACTGGACTTTACCAGTGAAGACTGACTTTGAATGGACCACGGCAACCTGCTCCTTGACTGCCAGTCCAGTCCTTTTCCATGTGTCACTGTTACTACCATCATAAGGACCCAAGGGGCCAAGAGCCATCGTTCCCTTTGGAGACATAAATCTTAGAGGTCCTCTGTAGTAGAAAATGGATCTACCCCTCAGGTTTAGAGCTGCTCCCTCAGCTGTCTGAGGGCTGACTGCTTGGGTGCAAGGGAGGTTTGTGAGGCAGCCCCAAATCTACCAGCCTGCTCTCCCTCTCACAGTTGCATTTCCAGTTCCTAGTGCCTGGTCACTTGGTCGACTCTCACTCATGCATGATCCAAAGCATTCAAAGCATTGCAAGCCTGCCCCTCCATGTTGAGATGATTCCACTATGCGGTGGCCATGGGGATCAGGAGGGATTCTGTGACACCATCTCCTCCTGGTGGCCCACAGAAGAGAAATATTAAGAGCTACTATTTGGAGGTCTTCACTCACTCATCTACACATTCAAAGTAAATAACAGTTTAGAACCCCAAATTTTAGTTTTGGATGGGATCTCAAATGTCATATTGTCCCACCATGTTGCAGCAATGTGATGATCCCTGAAACATCTGTGACAGTGTGTCACCATCACATGAGCCCCTTCTCAACAGAACATATTTCCTCTCATACAACTTTCCTCAGGTTGAGCCCAAATAAGTCTCTTAAGCCTCCACACATTGGCCCTGATTTTGCCCTTGACACCTATTCCACGTAAATCTCATCATTTGCTTACCTGTCTGATCCTCAAGTAGACCTGTGAACACAGACTAGAGTGTTTAGTCCACTCATGTTGGGCCTAAACACCAGCATAACTTTGTTGGCTATTAAAGCTGATACAGATTAGTAAATCCTTGCTATTTATTCACAGAGGACAACAGGAGTATAAATGCCATTGTCAGGACACGGATGGGGAAACTGAGGCATTGGATGGCCAGTGCCTTGCTGTTGGCTCAGAGGACAGTGATTCTGGGCTGCTTGTCCTTTGCTCTGACTCGGATTCCTTAACATACTGTGCCCTCCAGAGAAAACTATTATAATAACGCCTCCAAGCTCATTAGAATTCCTATTATTGAGAAAGATGTACTTTCATTTAAAGGGTTTCATTCTTCTTAGCTGAGTTCTACTTTCTGCTCTCCCCTCATTCAAATCCCATGTTTATTATTTCTGCTCCACTGCTGGCCTGATAAAGCTAAAATTCCGTTCACACCAGCCAGCAAACTCGATTCCAGGCAGCCACAGACAGGAGCACTCAGTCTGTTGGAGATGAAGGTTTCTCTTCAGTTTGGCCAGCAAGCTGGATTTAAACTGACAAGATCATAGCTCCACAAAAATAAGATCTATTAATTGTTCCATGAAGGAAAAGGTCATTGGGCAAATGTTACCCTGTATGTCGTTTTATAGGTAAAGCCTGGGCATCAGCATTGAATCATTTCTCTGTAACTAGATTCTGCCTCTCAACAATAATTTAAAAAAGGACACTGGATAGAATCACACTCTAGTTCTGCTTGTGGATTTTGTTACTTGAATACATTTCTTTTTTACTTAATTCAGTCTGGAGTTGCTGACGCTGTACTTCCTCTAGGACCCCACTGAAAAATTTATTGGAAGTGCCTGGGATCATTAATAGATTCTTCCAGATGCCCTTTAGAGCCTCTTTCTCAGGCTTTAGCCCCTAAGGTGGAACACAAGTTTCTTTAATGTGACCTGGGTCATTAACATGGACAGAATGTGGGAGAGGGGCAGGCACAGGCACAGGAATAGTCCTATTAGACCACATCCATTCCCCTGGCCGTCTCCAGGGATGGGTGTGCTGCAGGGAACAGCCACAGAGAATGCCAGGGTCAGAGTGATGGGTATGGAGGGGCAGACATGGAAATGTGCAGAGGGAAAGAGGGCTACAGACAAGAGTTGTCTTCAGTTTTCCTTAAGGTGTGTGGGCAAAACTGACAAGGCTTTCCCCCTCCTTAGGCTGAGTATCTTCAATGTGCCCACTAAAAGCAAACATGTTCATAAACAGGGCTTCACTGCATCCTTACTACAACCCTATGAAATAGATGGAGTTTTCCTCTTCTTGTCTGTTTGCTGTTAGTAATTAGATTAAATGGTTCTGTTGACCATCCGAACTTACCTTGAGGAAGGTGGAGGTTGGGTAAATAAATCAACAACATAAATAGGTTCTTTCTCTACAAAGCCAGGATCTCCTATGGGAGAAGATCCAGACAGGGTGACTTGGTCAAGATCACATGGCCCAAAAGTGGCAAAATTGGGACTTGATACTAGGTTGGGCACCAAAAGGCATTCTCCCCTCCCTTTTCCTCTTCTGAACCCTACCTCTTCCCCTAACTCCCTTCCCTTCCCCTCTCTGTCCCCTTCCCCACTGTTTTCCATATTAACAACCTGTTCAATGCCTTTGTACTTACAAGATAACTTTGCTGGTGGGAATGCAAGCTAGTACATTCCTTTTGGAAGGAAGTTTGGAGAACGCTCAGGGATCTAAATGTAGACCTGCCGTTTGATCCTGCAATTCCTCTTCTAGGTGTATATCCAAAAGACCAAAATCATTTGGCAACAAAGATATCTGCACCAGATTTTTCATTGCAGCTCAATTCATAATTGCCAAGTCATGGAAGAAGCCCAAGTGCCCATCGACCCATGAATGGATTAATAAAGTATGGTATATGTATACCATGGAATACTATGCAGCAGTAAAAAAATGGAGACTTTACCTCCTTTATGTTTACAGGGATGGAGCTGGAAAATATTCTTCTTAGTAAAGTATCTCAGGAATGGAAAAAAAATCCAATGTACTCAGTACATAGTACAACTATGAAACCAATTTATAATCACTCATACTTTCATATGAAAGATGAATCACAACTATAGCCCAGGATGAAAGAGGGAAGGGGGGGGGAGGGGAAGGAAGGGGGGTAGGTTAATAGAGGGAGAGTTAATAGTGGGACCACACCTATGGTGCATATTACAAATACAAGGTGTAGAACACAAATGTCTTAGCACTGTAATTGGGTAAATAAGGTGAAGGCTATGTTAATTAGTCGGATGTAATCACTCCAATTTGCACAAATCATCAACAGATTGAATCCCACAATGGCATAAATGTATTCATGATCTATGTACAAATGACTTAATAAAAATAAATAAATAAAGATAACTTTGCAGTCACCATCTCAGTAGTAATGCTAAAAGCATCTCTGATTTAAAAAATGAAAAAAATGATAAAAATTAAGGCTTTTAAATATAACTTACATATCTCCACTTCACTTTTAGCTGTGTCTTTTTTTTTTTAATATCTTTATCTGGATGATCATTCAAGTCCTTGGCAAGCTGCATTTTATTCTGCTTCCTGAGTCTCCTTTTTCCCTGGCAGTTGTTTCTATATCTCAGGGTTCCATACAGAAGACAGATGTAGAAGCTGTTCTTCAAACAGGGATAATTTCTCTCTGGTTCCCAAGTGATCATGAGATCAACTAGCACGGAGCCAGCTGAAGAGGAACCAGAGGAGACGTCTCACTTGCGGTCTTTCTCCAGGCACGCTTCTTGGGTTCCCCGAACACCTATCTGAACTTCTCTTACTTTTTACTCAATCCCAATCCCTGGTGGAGCGCCTCCTATTGAGTCTGTGATGGCCACAATTTCCGGGTAGTTTAGCTCACGAAGCGGGTGAAGGGAATGGGAATGGGGGCTGCGCGATGTGTATTAAATTTAGATGTTAATGTTAGTGAGGAGCTGAGCCTGGAACACGGCAGCCAAGCCCACCCCGCAGGGAGGCCGCTTTGCTGTCTTCTCACCCGTTTTCCTTCAGTATCTTTGGAGTTTCAGATTCCCATCCTACATACCTTCCTCAGACCAACTCCAGATCAGTTTGGGGAGAAAGGAATCAAAACAAGCTCACCTCCAATGGGAGGTCTGAGTACGTGTCTAAAGGTACAATATCAAACATAAACTTCATCAGAAAGGAAAGATGTTGAGAACAAAGTCACGAATTCTAGCCCTCATCGACATTTCAATCCCCAAATGAATTGTTCACCCGTAAGCATTCTGCTACGACTGTGGTCATCAGTAGCTTTCTGTAAATGAACCTAAAAAACTTTATGAACCCAAATTATTTTCTGAATGCCTGAGCCACCAGGAAGCCTGGAGCTAAATTTAGTGCTCAACTGCAATAATAATTTTATCCCAGATGCCTGGCATTTCTCAGTCTCTTCTCCTTTTAATTAGTTTTGGCTCCCTTTCCATTTTTAATTGTCCAGGTTTATTTGAGATTTAACATAATGAACCACCTCAATCCCTTTTGCATTTCTCTTCAGGAAATAAATTTAGCTAACACTTTCAGATGTTGGTGCTTCCTTTCAGGGCATAAGCTCTTCTTTTAAAAAACTAGCTTTGGAAATAGGAGTGTAAATGGAAACACGGTTCGTTGACTTGAGCACTGCCTTTCCTTGTCATGGACAGCTGCTGACAAGTGATCTTTATCCAGGGCACAGGGCACGCAGATGCAAGCCCCTTACACATCTGTATCTTTCCCACCAAGAACATAAAACCTTGCTCTCCATGGAATGGAAATCTTAAACAGTAGGCAGAGTGCTGATGAGTTCAGTGTTTTTTCCACAATGAATAAACAGCATTTTATAGCATAAAATGAATTTGCACTGTCCAAGCAAAATGGCTTCACATACTGCCAAATGCGATTACTGAGATTGATTCACTCCTGCCTGGTGGTAAACTGGTTACTCAGCTTTGCAGATTCTGCAGGACTTGCTTTCCCTCTGGCTAAGTGGAGACAGATCCACTTCTAGCAAGGCAGGAGAGAGAGGAGAACTCTAAGGGACTGATGGGCAAGATAGAAGCCCGTGTTTCCTGCTTAACTCAATCCTCTTGCTTCCAACTAGCACTGGTCTTGCCCAGGCAGCCGGCTAGGACAGGAGGTTCACAGGGGATGTTGGGCCCAGAAAGGCGAGGAGGAGTAGAGGTTTGCTTCCCTCTGCCCTTCCTCAGGCTCCTTCCCTGGCTTTTGGGTGCTTAGGCACCTATTGGCCTAGGCCGCTTGCCTCCCAAACCCTCCATATCACCCCCTGCAGCAGGTTCCAGGGGGCACTGGCCTCAGTGGGACCTAGTTTCCAATCCAGATTCTACATTCTTTTACCTCTTGGAAGCTCAGTCTGCTCAACACGGAGAATAACCCCCACCTCAGCACTAAATCTTTAGGCTGTTTCTCCAGTAAAGACTCCCTTGGTGTTAATTCTATTCCCCTTTTCTTGCTTTTCTTCAAGATTCCCCTTTCTGTAGATGGACAGGAATTCTCTCCTTGATCAAATGTTAGTCAAGCTCAGGCCCATCCTTGGGTATGGCCTCTAAGAGTCCAATTTGAGCAAGAATCTTACCAAGCTGATTGATTCAGAATCCCCCACTCCTTCAACACCCCGAGGCAATGTCTAATAATCTCTGTCTTCAGCAAGACTCCTGTTGAGTTGGTTTAGCCTGAATCCCCCTACTCTGGTTGTTCTATCCATGGACAACCTCCCCTTCCCTTTGTCCTTGGCTATAAATTCCCACTCTTCCTTGTTGTATCCTGACTTGAGTTCAATCTCTCTCCCATGCTGCAACCCCCCCGTTGCCATTGAATGGCAACTTCTTGAATGACTTCTTGAACGAAGTCTGTCTTACAGTTCTTTAACAAAACTAATGGGTAACTTTTTCTAACCCAACCCAGTGTGTCTGTGGTTTTGCTTGTGATTTTTAGGAATGCTGTTCCCTGTTCCGTTCCTTTCTCCTTGGTTAAATAGTATTTATTCTTCAAGACATAAATACACTTGGTTTGTGAAATTTTTACAGGACAACCAGCCACAGCAACTCCTGTTCTGAGGCAAAGCTCTACCTTTCTTTAATTTTTGACTTTGGGAACATTGTTTAACTTGTCTACATCTGAGTTCCCTCTTCAAAAAATGAGGATGGTAATAATAAATACTTCACTAAATTGTTGTACTAATGCATTTATTCTGCCAATTAGATATTGTGTCTGGCTCACAGTAAGTTCTCAATACATTTCGCATATTGTTATCAGAGATCTGACATTTTATAATTGATTGCTATAGTTAACCCTACTATGCACCCTGTCATCTCCCATCAAGACCAGGAGGCTCCTTAACAGCAGTGACAGGGTCTTATTCATCTTTGCCCTTTTCTTCCAGTTTCATATCACCATGGCACACAGTAGGTACTCAGCACATGTGCTCACACTGATAGGTCTCATAAAGGGCTGCTGGCTGCTATTGGTTGGTGCTAAAGGACTAGGTGCCTTGGTGCAAGGAAGCTTATTATTATTATTGCAGTTTTTGGCCGGGGCTGGGTTTGAACCCACCACCTCCGGCATATGGGGCCGGCACCCTGCTCTGTTGAGTCACAGGCACCACCCAAGGCAGCTTATTTTAATGGAGCTTCAAATGGTGCTTGAACTGCTGAGAACACCACCTGCATTTCACCTCAAGAAGTCAAATTAGCAGTATAGGTACTGAGGGGGATGAGGCAGACACCTTTGCATCCTCAGAACTTTCCCATTTAGTGTTTGGCCACATCTTCCTGGTAGAGGCCAGGGTCTGGGCTCCACCTAAATGACTTCTCAAGAACATTTATTAAGCCTGGGATGACGATGCCCAGAGCCTCCCTGGTGGGGCTGACATCTCTGCAGTGAACTCCCTGGAATTGCAGACAAGCATGTTCCATCAAAAGACAGAGTGAGGGCAGAGCTCTCTGCGCATTAGGAAGGATTTGGGAGGGGAGAAAGCTCCTGCTTGGAATTCCTGGGAGGTTTGGGGAAGGAGCCGGCATGTGAGCTGGAATTTGAAGGTGGGCAGGATTTCTTTAGTGGTAGTTCCACTACCACTGCAGGGGAGATGAGCAGCCTGGGGAGGTGAAGAGTGAAGAGGGGAGAGGAAAGGGTGGGGCCACCAGACATTTTTGCTTAGGTTTCTACCTGGGAATTCAGGTTTTGAACTTGTGTAGAGCTCACAATGTTAAGAGGGATAATGATTTAAAATTCAAGAATAAAGGCTTTGACACCTGTAGCTCAGTGAGTAGGGTGCCAGCCACATACACCGAGGCTGGCGGGTTCAAGTCTGGACAGGGCCTCCTAAATAACAATGACAGCTGCAACCAAAAAATAGCCAGGCATTGTGGTGGGCATCTGTAGTCCCAGCTACTTGAGAGGCTGAAGAGAGGCAATCACTTAAGCCCAGGAGTTGGAGGTTGCTGTGAGCACAGCACTCTACCAAGGGTGACATAGTGAGACTCTGTCTCAAAAAAAAAAACAAACAAACAAAAAAATCAAGAATGAAATGGTCTGAAGAAGCTATGAGGAAACTGGGCCATGTGGTGTTGACCTTCTAGACATATAAGTGTCTTCTCTTTTTACAAACACCTCTGAGGGAAGGAGAAGTCCACACGTGGTGTCAGGAAGAGCCTTGGGCTTGGGGATCAGAGGGCCCTGAAGTCAAACCCAAGTGTAACCTCTGGCTATTGTCCCTAGGCAAGGGACAAACCTCAGCTTCCTCTTTCATCCCATTGAAATAAGTCTTCCTGCTTCACCAGACACGCAATGACTGCATTTTGCAGGGCACAGCCCAGCCCCTGGCACCTGGTGGGCACTCAGCACTGACCTGGAGGGACTCTCAGGCTCCTCCGAGCCCACGTCCTGATTTTGGTACTGTCCTGTGTTTGGCTTGCCCCATGCTGTTCCCTGTTCAGTTCCTTTCTACTTGGTTAAATAGTATTTACTCTTCAAGACATAAATCCACTTAGTTTGTAAAATTTTCTCAGGACAACCAGCCACCGCAAGTGGCAAGAGTTTTGGCAAGTGTCATGCTGAGTCAGTTATGTAAGAACCCCCTATCCTAGACCCATTCATTGTGCTCTGTGGAGATAAATCCCCACTTGTCCTTGCCGTGTTTGGAATTGAGTCCCATCTCTCTCCCCTCCTGAAATTCCCATCTACAACAGTCCTGAATAAAGTCTTCCTCACTATTTTAACAAGTGTCAGAATAACTTCTCTTTAACAGAACATGCCATTGTCTTTCTTCTCTCCTAGGGATTAAAAGAGGGTGGGGTATGTCTAATTAGTCCCTGGTTGAAAGGCAGCACACCCACAGCTGTGGCTATCTTCAACTCTTCCAGCATCTCAGTTGGGCTGGGAGCCTACCCTGCTGCAGTCACCCCAGGCAGGTGCAGTGGGGTCAAATGTGAGGAGAAGGGGGTACAGGGTCTGCCTGAGCATGTTCTCCAACACCTCCCTCCCGGTCAGTATGTGGAGCTGCCCTGGAGGGCCGAGCAGGCCTTTAGAGCTGCTCTTAGCTTCTGCTCAACATTCAGCCCAGTTCCGAGCAATCAAACCAAGCTTTGTTCAGGGAAAAGGCCTCATTTTAGGATCAAAGGTCAACCTCAAAATGCAATTCAGAAGCAATTACAATCCTGTTTTAAGTACCACAGTTGAGGTTCAAAGCCCAACTTTTTTTTCGTTTCCTGAAACAACTGACCTTTGCTCTGTGACAAACAAGGCTGAGTCCCAGAGGACTATAATAGAATTTTAATTTAAAATCTAAGACTCGGTGCTCCTTTCAAGTTGTCATTAGTTTGTCACACTGCTTTGTTGACAAATTAAAGTTAGTGGGCAGGAGATCTGTCATCTTCTTTCACCTCCATTTCAAATTGCTCTGTCCCTGAACCCACTGGCCCTCACTCCAGGGGGGAGAATGCTCCCTCTGCTCGCCCTCCCCAGGATTCTAAGATGCTTCCCCTGGCTCTCAGTTCCCCTCCCTGTCACCTGCCATCTCCCCATGCAGAGCTGCCGGTGTCATGGACTGAGTGGCTGCTACCCCTGATGTGCAAGATGATTAAAACATAAAATCTTTAACAATAGTGATGCATTTATCAGAATGCATATTAAGAAAAATTATATAACTAGCATGTGAAACCCATGATTTTGTGGATATTATTGGTTTAAATGAGGCTAAACATTTAAGTTTGGCTAATTGACTTACAACAATACCCAGTAACTGATCACAGCGCTGCTGTGTGCTTTGTAAGCAGTGGACAGCTGTTGCGACACAGTAGAGAGCCCGGCCGGCCAACAGCCAGCAGTCCTCCCTTTGTTCCTCACTCCTGTGTGGCCTTGGGAAGTGCTTAAACCCCTCTAGGACTCCCAGGTGTCATCTGTGCTCTCACATGATTTCACAGTGTGGAAATAAACATCCTCCTAAAACTCGTTCCTTGAGGTGCTAAGTCTGCAAGTCCTGCTTCTCCTGGTGCTGTTCCCCCCTTTTCTGGGCATGCCAGTTTGGAGGGTGTTGCTTTCTTCATCCCTTTGCTCGATGATGACTCCACAACAATGTCCTCTTAATGTCACCAGTGACTTCTCAAAGAACAAGCAGGGCTGCTAGTGCTCAGCTCTAGAGCATCACGACTGACATGGCCTCATGGTCAGGGCTGGGAGCCTGGCCCTGATGGACAGACAGTGTGCTCTGTCCCAGAAAATGGCTTCTGAGGTTCCAGCCTCTCTTTAATAAAGAGGCTTTCAGAACCTGCCTCCATCCACTCAAGCTGAAGACCCTGCGGGCTGTCAAACAATGTGTAACAAGGGTTCCTGCGCTGCTGCCACTGTCACTCAGCCCAGCTGCTGCTTTCTGAATATGGGAAGGAGGGGGAAGCAGCTCCTGGTGCACTATGGGTTGTATCAAGTACCAGTACCCACAGGTGGGGCCGCCAACTCCAGTAGCCAGGAGGGACTTTGTGGGGAGTGAGGCCAGCAGCGTCTGGGTTGCTCCTTGGCTCTCCTGTGGCTTCCTGAAAGGGCCAGTGACTTCCTTTACTCACGCCTTAATCCTTCCTCTGCTAAAAGGCAATACTTAAAATTTGGAAAGGCTTTCTACTAGTTTGCTAGGTCTGCTGTAAGGAAATATCACTCAGCCAGTGGTCTAAGTAACAAAAACGTGTTGTCTGATAGTCCTGGAGACCAGATGTCCAAAGTCAAAATACTGGCAAGTTGGCTCCTTCTGGGGGCTGGGAAAGAAGGAACCCTCCCAGCCCCTCTCCTTGGTTTGCAGACAGCCACCTTTACACTCATGTAGCATTCTCTATGCTGCGCGCTGGTGCCCGCAATCCCCCTTTTTATGATAATACCAGTCATGTTAGATCAGAGGCCCCCTGTCCCATGTCTTAATTAGCTGCATTGGCAATAACCCTATTTCCAAATAAGAATACATTCTGAGGGACCTGAAGTTACAAATTGCAGTGGTGGGGACACAAGTGAACCCATGGCTGAACAGGAGTCGAGGCACCTGGATCACCAGATTCTAGACCTGCCTTGGCCACTGAGCCTCCCATGTGGCATTGAATACACAGCCCCATTGTCCAGGCCCCAGACCTCTCTTGACCTCCTCAGCTTGAAAGTGAGGGTAGAAGGTCTCCCAGGCCCCTTTCAGCTCTACCAGCCAAAGGCTTCGGCATCTAGTGCAAACTGATCCAAATGTTAGCAAAGCGTTTAAAACTTCTTACATGGAAGATACAGTATAAACACTAAGAAATAATAACCCCCAAGCCTCAGCGGAAAGAGTGCATACAAATTTAAAGTGGTTTTCAAACATTATTTCATTAATCTTTACAAATCCCCCGTGAAGCAGTATTATTAAAGAGCAAACCGACAATTGCTCTATAATCTGGTCAAGTAAAAGAACAATATCTCAGACAAGATAATAGCAGACTTATTTGCCTCCAGGGAGGGCTGGATATGCACAGGGCGAGCTAGTAGGAAACAAATAGGAAATTTCATCTCAGGTGGCTTTGACATAGGGGGTGGAAATGAGGCTCTGGCTGCCATCCTGGGACTTTCCACGGGCAGGAGGGGAGATTTACGAGCAGACTTTCCAGAGCGCATGCATCATTCATGGCTCCTAATTTCTCATGCATAAATGTTTGAGCTGATATTTAAGATCTAGGAAATCTGCTGAGAAGGAATTACAATGTTTTTCTGAGGTGAGAAAAAAAAAAAAGGCACTATCCAAGATTGATTTCTTTTTCCTACTGAGAAGATAGAAAAGATATATTTTTTATACCAGGGCTAAAAAGGTAGATAGATGTGCTTGAGATTATGGAAATGTGGCCCCTTCCCTGAAGCCCTCACCCTCCCAGCCATTGGCCATTGTCCTGACTCTGGACAGCTTTTAGGGACAGCTGATGATGAGACAGTCTATCCCAGGACTCGAATCCCACACTCCACCTAGAAGACAAGATGAGGGAGAAGATCCCAGAGCTGAATCTGGCTCTGGGAGTGGAATAAAAGGTCATATCCGGATCTGGACTTGTAAAAAGATTCTTCACTATGTTGGACTATGGACGTGGCCAGAAGGCACTGCTTGACACCCTGATCTTAAATATCTCTTTCCCTCGCTGGCCTGCTGACCTCAAATTCCACTGTTGGAGACTATAATATGGCTTACAAGAACATCTGCCTCTATGTAATTACCTCTAACATCCAAGTGCTTCCAAAGAGGTAAGGGATGGCTCTCCTAATCAATCCTTAGCATCCTCATATGAATGCGTTTTTCCCAAGTCTTCTCCATGGCATTAGGAGGTTATTTAGAGAGGGATGGTGTAAGGCAGGGGTAAAAGCAACAAGTAGGGGAACAAAAAAGGGGCAAAGTGGGGGAGTTGGAAGACCATTTTTGCATATCTCACTGCCCCGCTAGATGAGCTGCAATGTAGGCTAACCTCCTTTGGAAGCACCCCTGCTCCTCCTCTGTAGTTCACTGGGTTTGGGGAAGCATCCATGCTGCTAAATGACTTTAATATTTAACATTGTGACCCAGTTGGTAAATCCGATTGTATGCAGTCAGAAACTCTCGCAGGGTTCTGTTGAGGTTACTCGTATTAGTTACAGGAAGCAACCAACAAGCAAATAAAAAGCAGCCTTTAAAGACCATGACTTTAAAAGGCCACAGCTGCTCTGCATGCCCCAGGCCCAGCCTCATTTCTCAGTGCACCTTCAAACATATTACACCCAGTTCCTTGGAGTTCCCCACTCCAGCTAGGTAGTTAAAGCTTCCATGGCACACTTAAATTATATTGATGAAAAAAAAAATAATAAGTAATAAAAAGAATATGCTTACTGTGCTTTGAACTTTTTTTTGTTTTTTTCAGACGGAGTCTCACTTTGTTGCCCTCAGTAGAGTCCTGTTGCATCATAGCTCACAGCAACCTCAAAATTCTGGGCTCAAATGATCCTCTTGCCTCAGCCTCCCAAGTAACTGAGACTATAGGGGCCCCCCACAATGCCCGGCTATTTTTAGAGACAGGGTCTTGCTCTAACTCAGGCAGGTCTTGAACTCCTGAGCTCAGGCTATCCACCTAACTCGACCTCCCAGAGTGCTACCCTGTTTTCCTGAAAATAAGACAGTGTCTTATTTTAAGGTGTGCTCTCAAAGATGCGCTAGGTCTTATTTTCAGGGGACGTCTTATCTTTCCTGTAAGTAGGTCTTATTTTCGGAGGAAGTCTTATTTTCGGGGAAACGGGGTAGGATTATAGGCATGAGCCACCACACCTGGGCTTGTGCTTTGAACTTTTTTCAAAAATAATTTAATTAATGATATTTTAAAAATTTCACAGCACACCTACCATCCTCTCATGGCACACCAGTTGAAAATCACTGCTCTAAAGTGGGTGGAACCGACGGCCTCCACCTCAGCATCCCTGGCACTGAGGGGTGCTGAACAATGTTTGCTGCCTGTGAATGAACCATTTCCTTTTTAACCTGTTTAACTTGCCAATAAAAAAAAGCTATAGAACTCAGTTCTGGTGAGCGTGAATTGAAGCATTTATCTTTTACTTTATCTTGGAAATATAAATTGATATAAGGCTCTGGGAAAGCCATTTGGCAAGATGTGTTATGAGCAATAGCAACTTGGTAAACTTTGACCCTGGCACTCTCTTCTTCTGGGAATCTGTCCTCAGGAAATAATGCAAACTGTGAAAAAATGACCTCCATGATGGTATTTATGGCAGTGATGGCAGTGTTATTTAAAATAAAAATGCCTAGAATCAACTTAAGTGCCCAATAATAGCCGGATGGTTCAATTATAATCTGATGCAAAGTTTGGCAACCATTAAACATTATGATTATAAAAACTACATTAAATGTAGAAAAGAATTACAATAAAACATTTAATGAAAATGATACAAATGCATTTATATGATGATTACCATTAGGTAAAATAAAAATGGTAGCTAACACATATTTATGGTGGCTCACTTTAATACCTTACATATATTCTTATCACAATTCTTTGTGGTAGGTAAATACTATTAATATTTTCATCTTATCTATGATGGGAGCAGAAGCACAGAGAGGTTAAGTATCTTGCCCTGAAACACACAGCTAGTAAGTGACAGGACCTGAATTTAGACACAAGATGATCTATGTTCAGATAATGTTCTCTTAACCACGATGATATAAAATTCATCTAGAGATGGAATAAAATCAAATGCATGAATTTTTTATGGTTGTGAAAAAAGTTTACATTTTTCTGAATTAAAATTTTCTATAATGGGCTTATGCTACCTTTACAGCAGAACAATATCTTTAATAAAACTTTTTTAAATGTAATCATAATGTAGAAACCTTCCTTCAAATGTCTACTTGCAAAGCATGTTTACAACAGTTGTTGGCTTAAAGATTCTGAACTGTCTTGAATGAAAATGTTTAAATACTTTCTCTGGTGCACACAGAGACACATAAAGCTAAATTGTATTTGTGGGCAGTGCCTGTGGCTCAAGGAGTAGGGCACCGGTCCCAAATGCCAGAGGTGGCAGGTTCAAACCTAGCCCCGGCCAAAAACCAAAAAATAAATAAATAAATAAATAAATTGTATTTGTACTAAATTTATTCTCCTTTCCAATGAAGTGTATTCACTGTAACGTGTAGTGTAACATATAGGATTTGATATTTATACCCTCGCAAGAGTCTTCCTCAGAAAGAAGAAAGACATCAATTCACTAGTGGGAACAGAATCCTTTGTCAAACTGCAGGTCCTGCTTTTCAGTTTACCTCCTCTGATCACAGCAGAGTGGGAGGGCTGAATGGAAGAGTGTGTGAAAGGAAGAGGGAAATACCCCCCCACCCCCACCACCATAGTTCTTCCTCATTCAAACGCCAGGCCCCCTCTGGCTGGTTGTAGGAGCCTCAATTCAAATCCCTGGGTGGAGCTGAGTAAGGGGACCAGTGTGATGCCTGTTTGGGGGGCAGAAGGAAGGACACCCTTAAGTTTCTGCCAACTTAATCTGCTTTGAGTTCTTTTATGAAAGCAAAACCACCCAGCCAGTCTTCCTTGAGCTCTCACACAGAGATGTGTCCATGTTGCAAAGGGAGGTTTAACATCTGGAGATGAGTGAGAGAGAGTCTGTGGGGGATGAGAGGACACCCCTGGGAGGGCATCTTAGGCAGAGACAGGGAAGCTCGGTCCAACAGAGCAGGATGAGGAGAAGCCACATCCACCCAGCGCAGCCACAGTGAAGCCAAAACTTCAGAGGAATTTTTCTGTTTGGTCTCTGTCCTCACTCCAAGGCACTACAAGTAAGGATGTTCATTCAAGTGGCATTTACAGGGAAGGTGTTCACCTCGAGTAGCGTCTGGTGGTAGGTGAGGGGGTTGCCTCAGCTCAAAAAGCTGCCACGCTAGTTAAGGAGATAAGATTAACACCCAGGGAAAACGTAAAGGATGGTCTTGAACTGTGTACGATTCGTATTTCCCAGTGTGAGTGGTGTAGATGTGAGGAGTGCTGGGCCCGTGTGGGAGGGCAGTCAAGGGGGCATTGATACTCACAGGTGGCCGCGGGGTATGTACAGACACGAGGACACACATCTGTAGGTATTCATTATATGCTGGGCGCTGCACTAAGCGATTTCACTAGTTTATGTTATTTCATCCTCACCAACAATGCTCTATTTATTTTATTGATTTTACAAATTAATGATTAAAGGTTATCTAGCCAAAAAAGAGGTTGTAGTTCAACTTCCACATTAATTCTGTTTGACTTTAAAACCGTAAGTAGGAGGAGAGAAGACTATACACACGTGGTGTGTAGGTAGGTATGTACGTGTTTTCCCAAAAGCTTTCCATGGGTTTGAATCAAACAATATGTCACTATTGACAAAGCTCTTCCCCTCCAGGTGTTTAACTGGATATTTCTCAATAGTCCTGAAAAGTACAATTATAATTACTTCAATTTCATGGGTCAACTGACCACTGAGGAGTGAGACAAATAATCAGCTAGTAAGTGCTATGGTCGTGTGTCACTTAGGATGGGACAGGTTCTGAGAAACGCGTTGTAAGGCACTGGGGGACATCACAGTACCACAAACCTGGATGGCACAGCCCACTACACACCCAGGCTGCATGGTAAGGCCTGTTGGTCCCAGGACACACCTGTGTGGCATGTGGGTCTACTGAATCCTGGAGGCAGTTGTAACACAATGGTAAGCACTGGTGTATCTAAACAGAACTAAGAAATGTGGAATGTAAAGGTCTTAACAAAATAACTAAGAAAATGCTACCAAAGCTATGTTAACTAGTGTGATGAAAATGTGTCAAATGATCTATGAACCAAGTATATGGTGCCCCATGATTATACTAATGTACACAGCTATGATTTAATAAAAATAAATAAATAAATAAAAATTAAAAAAAAACAGAACTAAGCATAGAAAAGGTACAGTAAAATATCCATATAAAAGATAAAAAATGCACACCTGTAGAGAGCAGTTACGGTGAATGGAACTTACAGGACTGGAAGTTGCTCTGGTGAGTCAGTGAGTGAGTGAGGGAAGGCCCAGCACGTTACCGTCCACTACTATAGGCTTTGTAAACACTGGACACGGCAGCTACACCAGAGGTCACAACAAATTTCCTTTCTTCTGTAATAAATTCATCTTAGCGTACTCTAATCTTTTACTTTATATGCCTTTTATTTTTTTTTACTTTTGACTCTGATAATAATACTTAGCCAAAAACACATTAGATAGCTGTACAAAAATATTTTCTTTCTTTCTATCCTTATTCTATAAGTTTTGATGTTCTTTTTTAATTTTTAATTTTTTTTTTCTTTTAAAACCTAAGACATAAATGCACAGGTTAGCCTGAGCCTACACAGGTCAGGATCATCAGTATTACCGTCTTCACCTCCACACGCTGTCCCACTGGAAGATCCTCAGAGCAATAACAGGCACAGAGCTGTCATTCTTTCTGTCAAACAGAAAAACCATTCTGTTTTTCTTCCAGAAAAAACAAGGCCTTTTTCTGGAAGACCCCCTGAAGTACCTGCCTAAGAACATTCTGCAGTTAACTTTTTTTTTAATAAGTAGAAGAATTACACTTTGAAATAATGATAAAGATTACAGTATAGTAATACACCAAGCAGTGGTGTAGTTATTTATTATCAAGTACTGTATGCAATTAAACGTTCTATACTCCTACACGACTGGAGCATGGCAGGTTTGTTTACACCAGCATCACCACACACATGGGACTGAAGCAGTGATTTGCAACAGTGTGCCATGAGGGTATCTTAGGTGTGCTGCAAAAATTTTTAAAGAACTTTAATTAAATTATTTTCGAAAGAAATTCCAAGCACGGTAAGCATATTCCTTTTTATACTCTTTTTGTCAATCAACTTAATGCAAGTGTGCTGTTGAAGTTTAACTATAGGTTCAAGGGTGCTGTGAGATTAAAAAAAAGTTTGAAAAACACACTGGATTAAAGCATTGTGCTGCTAAATTACAATGTCTACCTATAAATTCTGACAGGAATTTTCAGCTACATTATAAGCTGATGGGACTACTGTTGTGTATGTGATCTGCCGCTGACTGAAATGTGGTTATGGGGTGCATGGCTGCAAATGCATAAACCCACTTTTTCTGACTGTTAATCTCAGGCTCTCTCCCTCGCTCACTCATCCAGCAAGGTTCCTGTCACAGGTGAAGGTGGGATAGGCTCTGGAGACACCAAAAGGAAGCTGATTCCTCCTTGCTTAAGTCTTATGTGCCTTCATCAAGAGGGCGGAGGGTGTTGGGTGGGCAGGCACTGGGGACTTTATCCTCCATCTAGGGAGCTGGGATAAGGTTGAGGAGGGCTTCAAAGATCCCTGAAGCTGAAACTTAACACATGGGTTTTCCAAGAGGTCAAGATGGACCTAGACATTTCCAGCTGAGGAGACATTGCATTCAAAGGCAAAGACGCCAGAAGCCAGAAGCCACACGGGGCTCTAAGAACAGCTGCTGGTGTGTGCTAGGGACTGAGGGATTGTTTCCCCCAAAATTCAAATGCTGAAGCCCTACCCCTCAATGGATGGCGTTTGGACATTGGTAGACACAGGCCTCCATTTCTGCAGGGACAATGGGTGGAGCTCCAAAGGGGCAGCAGAGGCCTGCAGTGAAGAGAGTGCTTCTGCTATTCCTTCCCCAGCTGCCAAAATCCTGCACCCAGAGCTCTTTAAAACCATCTAAAATCGACCCACTGTAGTTATTAGACCTGCTTCCAGGAGTCTGGCTGAAGTTTCCAGGGAATTAGGGTTAGATGAGATCATGAGGGTGGAGCGTCCATAATGGGATTAGTGCCCTTAATAAGCAGAAGAGAGCACAGCTTGTATTCTCTCTCTCTGCCACATGAAGACACACCGAGAGGTTGGTCATCTGCAAGCCAGGAAAAAAGCTCTCTCCAGGAATCAATGTGCCAGCCCTTGATCTTGGACTTCCCAGCCTCCAGAACTGTGAGAAGTAAATGTCCACTGTTTGAGCCACAAGTCTATTGTATTTTTCCATGCAGCCTGAGCAGATCAGGGCAGTATGCTTTCTGCACTCTACATGGCTGCCTTCTAGGTAGACACAGGCCTCCATCTCTAGAGATAATGGGTGGAGCTCCAAAGAGGCAGCAGAGGCTTGCAGTGAAGAGAGGGCTTCTCCTATTCCTTCCCTAGCTGCCAAACATCCTGCACCTGGGGCTCCTCCAAACCACCTGAAATCCACCCACTGTAGTTATTAGACCTGCTTCCAGGAGCCTAGATGAAGTTTCCAAAAGAGAAAGATGCCAGTGTCAGGTAATCCTGCCCATCATCCCCTTACACCAGGTGCCCCCGTGGCTCTGAAGCCTGGCTTACTGACGCCAAGAAGCTCTGCTCTCTAGAAGGCAGAAAGCAGCCCATTCCAGGCCACCATGTTTCTGTTTTGTAAAAGACTTCTCTCTTGTCCAACTATAAAAGAAAATCCTCCTCTGTTCTTCAAGCCCAGCTGCCCTCTCACCACGCAGCACCCAGCGAGGACAACACAACCGTTTTGTGTATTCAAAAGTCAGAGCATTTGTCTGCTCGCCACTCCCTCCCCCTGCACACACGGCTCCCTGTTGATGCTGCAAATTTCTGCATTAGATGGCTGGTAGCCCATTTCCACTCCCTAATTTAGCAGATGAAGATGATTACTGTATTTATGTTGTGTGAACAGCAGCAGGCCAGGGAGCTGCTGATCCGTCCAACTTAAGTCTCATTTCCCACACACATGTCTCTGCCTGTTTCATTGCTAAGATGCCGACAGCAGCGAAGAGGCATGAAGGGGTGTGAGTCACATCTTGTTTGTTACCACAAGAAGTCCCGGGACCTTTGGAAGGGGAGAAGGGGGTGGAGTGATGGACACTTCAAGTTGTATGAATCAAATATGAATTGAACTGTAATCTGGGCTTTAAGTAGACAGCTGCATAATAAGTGTTAAACAATTCATCTTTCTGTCAGGCAGTGGAAAGTAATTTATTCATTACCATTTAAGCAAGAAGAGATCTTGCAGTTTTTAAAGAGAGAAAACTTGAGTGCATTTTGTTTTCAATGGTACCGCAAAGGGCCCAAGTTGAAACAAAGTACTGAAAAGGGAAAAGGAGTGAGGGAAGCTTTGGGGTATTAAACCTTGATTTGTCTGGGGAAATATCATTAATTCCTTTTCAGCATCCAGGTGAGAAAGCAATTGGACTTAGTTCAAGAATTCTTTAGATGAAGAATTGGTAAATTCAGCAAAGCTTGATCTTACGCTATACATCTCAAGCAATCTCCAAACAGCTATGTGTAAAGTTAAAAACTATGTCTTAAGCTACATTTTTTTTTCTTTGACTTCCATTATCTCTTTCCTAGAGACCCTAAAATACAATAAAAGCACCATTTAGGCCTCTTATGATTCACTGCAAGCATTTTACCTTTGTCAACATGCAATTTATAAGCATTAAATCCTCCCACAAAACCACAAGTAAAATTTACAAATTTTCGATATCATCTTAGCACATTCAGGATGAATCACATGTCTTCTCTATCAAAACATGTGATATAGCTAATTTTCACTTTACTACATTTTTTCTTGACTTCATGGGACTTAAGCGTATAAGCAGCCATAGTAACCAGGAGAATATTTCAGGATTTCAGCCAAACTTATGAGCTGGAGGCACCATATGGTGGAGTTTTCTTGGACAGAATTTAGTTGTACCACTTCACAAGTATTATACTATACTCCTTTGTTACTGCATAGTAATTACTTACTATGATGTGTTATAAAGAGGCTGCTATACAGTTTTGTTTTAAAACTTAGTACAGCTCTGTTTAAAATGCTTGAGTCAGAAAATACATCTGGCCACTTTAATAACTAAAACCAAATCTTTGGCAAAGGTCATATTCCCAACTGTTTGCTAAAATAGTCCCTGTGTCATCCTAAGCAATTCAAGGCAAATCACTTTTGAACTTACTAAGTTTTGAGAGGAAAACTATTCAAAACCAGAAAACTCTTAAAAAACAAGACCACAATAGAATATTTACATGATACAGATTTAGCATTTTCAAGACTGAGTTTTCGCCACAGAAAATGGAGCATGACCCCAAACTGAGAATGATGCCATGTGTGGGACCAAGTCATTCTTTCTAATGTGGAGAAGATGCATGGAAAATGTAAGGAACCAAAACAAAAATGAATGGAGCCCGAGACTGCCATGGAAGTGTTCAGGAACCAAAGATGTGCTCTTTCCACGACAAGCTGCAAGTTATTATTTGGAGAGGGCAAGTAATAGTTAGCTTTAAAAAAAAATCACACATAGTTATGTGGGTGCAAAAGCAATGCAGTCAGCTCTAGACCTGGACCCCACAGGAGAATCTCCTCCCTCCCTCATGAATCTGGGGTTTAAGAAGCCCCCACACTCAGCCAACCTACAGGACTATTGCCTATTAACTATGGTTAAAATGATTCATCATAATGAATATTTATACCTTTATTGTATTTTCCAGAGTAACTGGACATAAAAGCTTGAAGTTATAAAGACAGACTGGCGCAAATGGAAAACCATTTTCTAACCAAAGGTGTTTCTTGAAACAGACATATATGTTAGTGACCAGACAATAGCTTACAACAAGCATTGGATTGGTTTGAATCTTTCTTGAAATGAAATATACAATTTTCCTACATAGTCATCATTGGGGTTTTCTTTTAGGATTTTTTTTTTAAAGCTAATCTTTGTGGGAGAATCTTAAATAGAATAAGACAAAATTGCTCTCTTAATTCTTTCTGTGACGCCAAACAGATTCTAAGAAATCATAAACCAGAGCATTCGCTGTCTGCTTATTAACTGCTGTCTGTCTTTCAATCCAGTAACGGTAATACTGCCTAATCTTACCGAGTTGTCAGGCACTACGCTAAGCCCTTCACGTCCTGGATCTCCGTTAATCCTAATAACAACCCTCTGAGGTTATTACTCCCATTTTACAGGTTGAGGCAATGAGTCACACTGGGGGCAGGTGATAGACAGGATTTGGATACAGATTTTCCTGACTCCCCGTCCATGGTTTTAATCATTAAGCCAAATGAAAGGAAGCCGGCACCACAGGGGGACACTTTTAGAGCCCTAGACCTGTATGAAGATGAGCATATTCTAGAGGCAACAGTCTACCCACAAGCACTTCCCATTTTGCTCCCCACCAGTGCCCATAAAAATGCTTTAATAATAAGTACTAACACTGTATTTTCTTTTTAGGTATTCCATGTCAGTTGCTTTCTTTGGGCACCACAAATGCAGAGTCTGGATAGAATTTGTTTGAATGTTAATAGCCACATGTGCCTAAAAGTCTGGGGGACAGGCACGGGAAAGGGTGAAGCAGAAGGACATTTGGCTGGAGAACAACAGTTGCGGATGAAAAGGGAGGACCGAGTTGTGCAAAGTGGATTGTGGCCATTTCTGCTCTTCCGTTTTCTGCCAAAACCACTGAGGAGAAAACAAAAGTTTCTACTTCTTGCAAAAACAGAGGAGAGTAAAGAAATAGCTGAAAGGGGACCTTAGGATTCTCTGGTATAAATAGAGACATCACAGATAAGAGTTTGATTTTACTGATAGTGGTGGGTTCAAACCCAGCCCCGGCCAAACTGAAACAAACAAACAAACAAAAATAGCCGGGCCTTGCGGCAGGCGCCTGTAGTCCCAGCTACTCGGGAGGCTGAGGCAAGAGAATCGCCTAAACCCAGGAGTTGGAGGTTGCTGTGAGCCATGATGCTATGGCACTCTACCAAGGGTGATAAAATGAGACTCTGTCTCTTAAAAAAAAAAAAAAAGAATTTGATTTTATGTTTTCTTCAGGTGATAGAAAAGCTAATTACAGGGTCTCTAATTTTAAGCACCAAGAAATTATTAATACCTGGTAGCCTAGGGGCTTTTGATACCCAAACTACTATAAACAAAAAGAAGAGTATGTTCAGGTTTTATTGAAAGCACTGAAGGAAATGAGGGGTAGAATCAAAGTTGGCAATTATTAATACCTAAGTGTACTAGGTATTTATAATTTTGATATAATTTTTAAAATATTACTCTCAAGGGTATCATTAAATATGTTATACAAGTCCTCAGTTATTAGTAATCCTCATAGATGAATGCTTTGCTATGTTAATAGAGTTGTATTTTTTCACAGGGAATATATACTCAAGTTATTGCAGCCTGTATTTCGAAATTTGGTTATCTATGTTTTTGAGGAACTTTGGCATTTACACTGCATAACTCTTAGTCTTGACACTTACTGATATGTTTTTTCTTGTGGGTAAGACTTATAAGCCCCAGAAACGCATTGGGCATCGTTAATCAAGGTCTGTGATTAATCCCTCTACAGACAGATGTATTTAGGAATGATTTGTACAACACGTGGTGTTCCACATTCTTCACGAGAGATAAGGATCTAGAAATGTCCATGTGCGTGACATTGAAGTAAGAAAGCCAATTCACAGGTCTGTAGATAAAATGCCTAAGGTGAAACTTTACCAGCTGAGTATGCACAAACTCAACAAAAATCCAAGTGAATAACGAACTCTTACAGTCACATGTGGAACTTTTAGATTAAGGAAAGATTAATTCATTTATTAGGTCATAGATGTTGCTCATTGAGATTCATCTGTGACAATTCCTCACTAATATGTTACTGAACAAGTCATGATTTTGGGCCCTGGGCTGTGTCTCTTGACGTGGGTGATGCAGATTAATCACAACTTTGACAAATCAAAGGAAAACTAGATTTTATCATCACATCACATAGGAGCTGTAAGCCATTTCTAAATTCAAAACAGTTCCCATCAATTAAGGGAATCTTTCTGATGTGGAGGGTGCCCCACTTCTGACTTGCTGATACCTGTGGGTCTGTGTACCTGTGGGTCTGTGAGCACAAAAATGGGCTCTACGTCCAAGTCCCATCCAGGGGCTGACGTGCGTTCCCACAACAGTTGGGCAGGGCTGTTGACAAAGGACAGGAATAAGGTTAGAAATCTCAGCCCTACCAATTACTAGCTATGGGATCATAGCAAATGAGTTAACCTCTCTAAATTTCCTTTCCTTTTTTCTTTTTTAAAACATGTAGCACTGAGAAAATAGGACCTGCTCTGTGCCATTCTAAGGACTGTTTGTATATCACATGAAAATGGATATGAAGGTTTTCAGAAAGCTGTAAATCAGATATGCACTGGGCTTCACAGTTAACCTGCCTTGAGAATCAAGATTAGGTTTTGTAATAAGCCCCCTCAGTGCCCTGCACCATGTAGCCCCATCCCTTGTCCCCTGCCTCATTTTCCTCCCTATTTAGCCATATCCCCTTTGGTCCAGTAACATGAATCAAGTCATCATTTTCTCCCATGTGACAACTATGCAGAGCATGTTATTAGGTTTCACATGCATATCTGATGAGGTATCATTTGGTCACTGTAATCCTTGTAGGCTTGGAGGCAGAGAGTATACTTGTCCCTGAGTAATAGTGAAGAGTGAAAATAAATGAATTGCATAAATTCAACACAAATAGTAACTGGTAGAGACAGCATGTGGGTCCAGATCCATCTCTTAGGGCCATCTCATGTAGAAGGTTTCTGCACATCTCTCTGGATTAGGGGGTAACCCTCGAGGGCTGAATACTCCCTCATTGCCTCCATGCTGTCTGGGGCAGAGCTTTAGACAAAGTATAAATAAATAAAATTGAGCGATACCTAACTATACCTGTGAGAGCTGAGAGAGAGTCAGGTTTTCTTCTAAAGGTACAGGGACTCATGGGAGTGCAGGTGCTATGGCCTGAATTGTGTCCCTCCCTCTCCCGTCTATGTTCATATGTTGAAGCCCTAACTCCCAATGTGATTGTATCGGGAGATGGGGCTTTAGGAGATAATTAAGGTGAAGTTTGGTAATTTAGGAGGTAAAAAAAGTTAAATTTAGGAGATAGGTTATAGTAAATAAGGTTAAATTAAGGTTAAATAAATAACGTTAAAAATTTATGGGTGGGGCCCTAATCTGACAGGATTGGCGGCCTTACAAGAAGAGGAAGAGAAAAATCTTCTTTTCCCTTTATCATGTGAGGGTATAGGAAGAAGGCAGCTGTCTGTAAACCAGGAAGAGAGCCCTCTCCAGAAATTGTCCATGATCTTGAACTTCCAGAAGCTTCTATTGTTAAGCCACCTTGGCCCTGATTTTTATGGCAGCACAAGCAGACTCATGTATTGGGGTATTGTGGACTAAGTCTGGCACTCCTCGGGGGTTTAATGACTTGCTTCCTTGTTGCTGATAATATTTGCTTTATCCATGTTATAATGACAGCACGGCACAAATCACCTTTAGAACATTCTGAAGAGGCTCTACTCCTGGTATGTGCTCAGGAAGGTGTGGGACAGCTCTACCCACATCAACTATTACTCACAGATCCATAGAGAAATCTTAAGGAAATTTAAAAATACATTGTACTAGATGAAAACGAAAATACAATGTATCAAAATTTGTGGAACACAGCTAAGGCACTGCTGAAGGGGAAATTTATAGCACCAAATGCTTACATTAGCAAAGAATAAAAGTCTCGAATTGATAACTTATCTTCCCAAATCCAGAAACTAGAAAAAAGCAACATAAACCTACAGCAAGCAAAAAAGAGAAAAAGACAAAAAGACAAAAGACATAGTAAATACAAGAAACCTATGAAATTGAAAACAGAAAAATAATAGCATACTTCAATTTAAAAAGAGCTGTTTCTTTGAGAAGATCAATAAAATTAACAAACCTCTTGTAAGAATCACAAAGGGAAAAAATGGGAAGATGAAAATCAGCATTGTGAGAAAGAAAACAAGGAAACGAGGGATACTACAGGGCCTTCCAACATCAGAAAGATAATAAGGGAATATTACAAACAATTCTATACGTATAAATTTAACAAAGTAGATAAAATGAGCTAATTCCTTGAAAAACACATACTACCACAATTCACCCAATAGAAAATAATTTGAACATCCCTATAACTATTAAGAAAATTAAATTTGCCATTTAAAAACTCCCCATAAAGAAATCTCCAGCCCCAGATGGTTTTGTTGGAGAACTCCACCAAACATTTAAAGAATTGACAATTCTATACAATCTCTTCCAGAAATAAAAAAAGTATACTTTCCAATTTTTTTTTTAAGGTAAGTTTTCACTATATTGTCCAGGCTGGAGTGCGATGCCTATTCACAGGTGTGATCGTGGTGACTGCGGCCTTGAACTCCTGGGCTCTGGAAATCTTCCTGCCTCAGCTGCTTGCATCACCCTGCCAGCTTCCAATATATTTTATGAAGCTCATATTACTCTGATATCAAAACCAGACAGACAGTATAGAACAAAAACAAAACTACAGATCAATATCCCTCCTGAATGTAGATATGAACATGCTTAATAAAATATTGTCAAGTAGAATTCAGCAATATATAAACAGAATTATATAACATGATCAACTGGGTTTTATTTCTGGGATGCAAGGCCAGTTCAATATTTAAAAAATCAATAAATATAATGCAATATATTGATAAAGAAGAAAGATCACATAAACATATCAATTGATGAAGAAAAAGCAATAGATAAATTCAATACCCATTCATGATAAAATTCTCAGAAAGGCAGGTAGACATATTCCTGAACTTGATAAAGGAAATCTAGAAATAAAACCCTGTAGCTAACATCATACTTAATAATAAGAGACTGACTGCTTTATCCCTAAGATTAAAAGCAAGATGTCCACTCTAACCACTCTAACTATTCAATATAGTATTGGAAATCAGGGCAATAAGGCAAAATTAAACAAATAAATAAAAATAAATAAAAAGTGTATGTCTAAAAAAAAGAAATAGGGCGGTGCAGAGTGGCTCAGTGGGTAGGGCGCCGGCCCCATATACCAAGGGTGGAAAGTTTGAACCCGGCCCTCGCCAGCTAAAACAGCAGTGACAACTGCAACAAAAAATAGCTGGGCATTGTGGTGGGCGCCTGTAGTCCCCGCTACTCAGGAGGATGAGGCAAGAGAATCGCTTGGGCCCAAGAGTTGGAGGTTGCAGTGAGCTGTGATGCCACAGCACTCTAGCGAGGGCAACAGAATGAGACTCTGTCTCCAAAATAAAAAAAAAAAAAGAAATAAAATGTCCCTATTTTCAGATGGCATAGTTGTCTGGACAGAAATACCTCAAAATCAATAAAAAAACTTTTATAATAAGTAAATTCAGCAAGGTTGCAGGGTACAATACCTATACACAAAAATAAACTGTATTTCTGTATACTAGCAATGAACATATTCATTGCATTAAAATTAAAAATACAAGGCCAGGTATGGTGGCTCACACCTGTAATCTTAGCACTCTGGGAGGTGAAGGCAGGTGGATTGCTTGCGCCTAAGAGTTCAAGACCAGCTTGAGCAAGAGCGAGACCCCATCTCTAAAAATACCCAGGCATTGTGGTGGACACCTGTAGTCCCAGCTACTCGGGAGGCTGAGGCAAGAGAATCACTTGAGCCCAAGAGTAGTTTGAGGTTGCTGTGAGCTACGATGCCATGGCACTCTACCAAGTGTGACAAAATGAGACTGTTTAAAAAAAAAAAAAATATATATATATATATGCACACACACATATATATAATACCATTTTTAATTACTTAAAAAATAAATAAACACTTAAGTAAATATCTAGCAAAACCTGTTGGGGATTTGTATGTTGAAAACTATAAAACACAGATGAAAGAAATAAAAGAAGATTTTTAAAATGGAGTTCATGGATTGGAATATCACTACAGTAAAGTTGTCAGTTTCCCCAAAACGGATATATAGGTTTGTAACAGGATGAATATAACCACTCAAAGATATTAGGTCCCAATCCCTGAAATCTGTAAATGTTCCCTTTATTTTTGTTTTTTATTTTATTTTATTTTATTTTTTTATTAAATCATAGCTGTGTACATTATGTTCCCTTTATTTTTGAAAGGGAGTCTTGGCAGATGTGATTAAATTAAGGACCTTGCTAAGGGGAGATGATTCTAGATTTTCCAGATGTCCTTATGAGAGAGAATTTTCTCAACGTTTACACACATGCTGAGAATGTGCTGTAAAGACAGAGAAGAGATTGGAACGATGTGGCCAAGAAATGCCAGCAGCTACCAGAAGCTGGAAGAAGCAAGGAAAGGATCCTCCCCTGGAGTGTCCTGAGGCGGGATTCGGATTTCTGGCACCTAGAATACTGAGAGACTACATTCTGTCCTTTTAAGCCACAGAGTTTGTGGTAATTTGCTACAGCAGCCACAGAAACTAACACAAGGTTTAGCTAAATTTCTATCAAAATCTCAGGGAAAATAGTAGTCAAGACAGCATCATGGTACTGGCACAAAAATAGAGACATAGACATTTGGAATCGAACAGAAAACTAGGAAATGAAACCAACATCTTACAACCACCTAATCTTCGATAAACTAAACAAGAACATACCTTGGGGGAAAGACTCCCTATTCAATAAATGGTGTTGGGAGAACTGGATATCCACATGTAAGAGACTGAAACTGGACCCACACCTTTCCCCACTCAAAAACAAAAATTGATTCAAGATGGATAGAGGACTTAAATTTGAGGCATGAAACAATAATAATCCTCAAAGAAAGCATAGGAAAAACACTGGAAGATATCAACCTGGGGAAAGACTTCATGAAGAAGACTGCCATGGCAATTGCAACAACAACAAAAATAAACAAATGGGACTTAATGAAACTGAAAAGCTTCTGTACAGCTAAGGAGACAACAACCAAAACAAACAGACAACCTACACAATGGGAAAGGATATTTGCATATTTCAAATCAGACAAAAGCTTGATAACTAGGATCTATAGAGAACTCAGATTAATCCACATGAAAAAAGCCAACAATCCTATATATCAATGGGCAAGAGACATGAATAGAACCTTCTCTAAAGATGACAGACAAATGGCTAACAAACATATGAAAAAATGCTCATCATCTCTAATTATTAGAGAAAGGCAAATCAAAACCACCCTGAGATACCATCCAACCCCAGCGAGAATGGCCCACATCACAAAATCTCAAAACTGCAGATGCTGGCGTGGATGTGGAGAGAAGGGAGCACTTTTACACTGCTGGTGGGACTGCAAACTAGTACAACCTTTCTGGAAGGAAATATGGAGGAAGGAAACCTCAAAGCACTCAAGCTAGACCTCCCATTTGATCCTGCAATCCCATTACTGGGCATCTACCTAGAAGGAAAAAAAATTCTTTTATTATAAGGACACGTGCACTAGACTGTTTATTGCAGCTCAATTTACAATCGCCAAAATGTGGAAACAGCCTAAATGCCCACCAACCCAGGAATGGATTAACAAGCTGTGGTATATGTATACCATGGAATACTATTCAGCCATTAAAAAAATGGAGACTTTACAGCCTTTGTATTAACCTGGATGGAAGTGGAAGACATTATTCTTAGTAAAGCATCACAAGAATGGAGAAGCATGAATCCTATGCGCTCAAGTTTGATATGAGGACAATTAATGACAATTAATGACACGGTGAGGGTGGGGGAAGGGGAGAGCAGAGAGAGAAAGAAGGAGGGAGGGGTGGGGAAAGGAAGAGCAGAGAGAGGGAAGGAGGGAGGGGGGTGGGGTCTTGGTGTGTGCCACACCTTTTGGAGGCAAGACACGATTGTAAGAGGGACTTTACCTAACAAATGCAATCAGTGCAACCTGGTTTCTTGTACCCTCAATGAATCCCCAACAATAAATTTTAAAAATAAATGTGAAGACTACCATAATTAGGTTAGTGTTGTGGCAGGCATTCCATAGTGACTCATTTTCTTTGTAAGACAGGACCTGCATCATAGGGATTGTACTCTTATTTTGTACAAAATGTTAAATAATTGGGAAGAAATATTAAATGAAAAATTTTTGTTTCTTTTGCAAAGTGAAAAAATAAATCTCAGGGAAAATTTGGAGATACAGACAAAATTCTTCTCAAATACACACATATGAGAGAGAGAGAGAACAGAAAGAGGAAATAAAATAGCTAAAGCTAAAACACTTTAGGGAAGAAGAAAGGAATAAAATGGGAACAATCATTCTACTTGATTTCAAGATACCATATAGCAATGATGATGGAGACTGTGTGGTGGTGGGCGGACACACCCATAGATCAATAGAACAGACCCACTCAAATATGCCCACGTTCCTGATAAAAGTGCCAAAACAATTCAAAGGAGCAGGGATAGCTTTTATAATAAATGGTCTTAGAGCAATTGGGTGGGGGAAATGAGTAAAAGAAGGATTCTGACATTTCTGCCATAGGTCTTTCACCTAATATAAAAATTAACTCAGAATGAATCCTGGACTTAAATTCAAGATATAAAACTACAACATTCTTAGGAAAACATAGGAGAAATTTGGGGAAAGTATGGCAAGGTAAAGACTTCTTAGACAACATCAAAAGAACTATCCATGAAAGAAATTGGATTTCATCAATGATCTTTTTCTCTCTCTTTTTTTTTTTTGAGACAGGGTCTTACTATGTCTCCCTGGGTAGAATGCTGTGGTGTCACAGCTCACAGCAACCTCAAACTCTTGGGCTTAAGTGATTCTCTGGCCTCAGCCTCCCAAACAGCTGGGACTACAGGCGCCCACCACAACACCTGGCTATTTTTTGTTGTCATTGTCATTGTTGGTTAGCAGGCCCAGGCCAAGCTTGAACCTGCCATCCTCAGTGTATGTGGCTGGTGCTGCAACCACTGTGCAACCAGCCAAAAAAATACCCTTTTTTTTTATTTTATTTTTTTTTGTAGAGACAGGGTCTCACTTTATGGCCCTCAGTAGAGTGCCGTGGCCTCACATAGCTCACAGAAACCTCCAACTCCCGGGCTTAAGCGATTCTTTTGCCTCAGCCTCCCGAGTAGCTGGGACTACAGGCACCCGCCACAACGCCCGGCTATTTTTTTTTTGGTTGCTGTTTGGCCGGGGCCCGGGTTTGAACCCGTCACCCTTGGTAAAAAATACCCTTTTAAAAGCATGAAAAAATATAACAATATATTGGCAAAGCACATTTCTGAGAAAAGATTAGTATATATAAAGAACCCAAACTCAACAATTAAAAAAATTTAATTAGATGGCAGATAAGCATGTGAAAGATGTTAAACATGATTAACTATTAGGGAAATGCAGGTTAAATTCATATGGAGATACAACCTCACACCTACTAGAAGGACTGAAATAAAACGTGACAACACCAAGTAGTGGGAAGGATTTAGAGAAACTACATTTTCCTGCATTGCTGGTGGGAATCTGAAATAGTACGGCCCTTCTGGGAAATGGTTTGGCAGCTTTTTTTCTAAAACTAAACATGCAATTAACACAGGACTTGGCAAATTGCACTCCTGGGAAGTTGTCCAGAGAAATGAAGGTGTATTCACACAAAAACCTGTACATGGATGTTCAGAGAAGTTCTATTCAGAATAGCCCCAAACTGGGTGAACAGTTAAACTGCAGTACATCTATACCATGGAAAACTACCCAGCCACAAAAGGAATACAGCGTTGCTACGTGAGAAAACTTAGATGAATTTCCAGGAATTTATGGTGGGTGAAAAAAGGCAAATCCCAAAATTTACGGTATGATTTTATTTTATAGCATTCCCGAAATTATAAAATTATAGATGCGGGGAAAATACGAGTTCGTTCCAGAGATTAAGGAAGGATAACAGGGCAGGGAAGTGTGAATATAAAAAGGAAATGGGAAGGATCTTGATGGTGCTGGAAGTGTTCTTCATCTTTATCCATGTCAATGTCCTAGTTATGATATTACACTTCAGTTTTTCAAAATGTTACCATTGATAGAAACTGGGTAAAAGAAAAATAAAATCTACTTTAGAACTTCATGCGTACATATAAATGATCTCAAAATGAAAAGTTTATTTAAAATATTTATAGTTACTACTAAAACATAAGCTGGGAATTGTGAAAGCCTCACAAATCCAGTATAGAATTTTGAAATAAACTTGGAAAGAAAAGATCAATGACCATGTCAATCAAGTAAGTGTAGAGACCTCGTGTTCAAGTCAGAGCTGGGTAGAGGTCTGGGAAACCCATTCTTCTTTATTGGCTCCATAACAGGTGCCTTAGAGTTGACACTTAGAGGGCTATGCTGACTGTTTTCTGGCATCTCAACAAGATGGCAGGTGGGCGCAGGGAGCTGGGGCAGCAGACCAGAGGGAAGCGCCAAGTCTCAGCTTTCTCGCCTGCGATGCAGAGACATAATAATGTCTACCATGCCGGGTTATTGTGAAGGTGAAATGAGATCCTGCCCCCAAAGGACCCAGAACCTGACAGCACCTCAATATGTAGCAATGTTGACCAATATCGACACTCAGTGATTAACACTCCTACCCAGAAGGACACTCTGGATCGGGTGGAGATAAGGTTGTCGAGAGCAGGATATCAAGTGTCAGGGAACTTGTTTGTGACAATGGGGACAGGGATGCGGATGATGGCTGGGGCAGGGGCTGGGTCCTTGCCAGGGTATCCGCCCTTCTCTTTCTGCCTGCCTCTGAGTCCTCCCTAGCTTCGCAGGTGACTGCTCTCGGTTTTATCCACTGAGCATCTGTCAGTTTCGTGCCCTGCCAATTTCCCTGCTCTCATGAGGTCTGCAGTGGGCTGTAGAGGATTAGCCTCGTTGGGCGGGGGAATCCTTTCATTAGCTAGTGACCTCGGGCAAGTCTTTCTCCCTGAGCCACATATTTTTTTATACGAGGTGTGTGTGTGTGTGTGTGTGTGTGTGTGTGTATTACCCATATAAAAATGCAGGCAATAAGCCTACCACACAGGGTGGTTCCAGGAGTTAACCCAGCTCGTGAGAGGGATATCCATGGCCTCTGGTGTGCACTACACGCTTGCTCCTGCTTGCCTTTGAAAGAAATACTAGCTTCTTAAAGCAGATGGGGTTTCCATGCGGATACAAGGTGAATTAGAAAGTAGCTGAGATTAAAGTCTTGCCTACAGAAACACTCTAATTCTGACTTTATTGTAGAACACCTCATGCCAAAGGAAATCCAGTCTTAACCCAAATTTCAGAGCTGTTTACAAGGCTCACTCTATTCATTACTCCCAGAAGGGGATTCAGAACGTGAACAGAGGACAGAGTTGCTCATCTTCTGAGTCACTGGAGGATACCTTCATCAAGAGATCAGAAACGAAACCACCTCAGTAGGCTGTTCTAGAGGGTCCCTCTCCTAGGAACCCTGCCATGTCCCTGCACAGCTGAGCAACACCTTTACTAGAAGGGCTCTCTGTTCATCACTGCTGCGAGTGCCACCTGCAGAAAGAGACCTTCTGCACTTTGAAGAGAATGTATTTCAGAGCCTTATACATTTCTTTCATGTATCTCTTGCTGTATGCCACTAAGTATTTCAGGAAGCTTGCAAGGATTTGTGTTCTAAAATAGAAAGCTATAAATAATTTAATAAATCAGGACCATAGAGAATATCTTTAGAGTGGAAAATCAAGATCAGAGAAAAGTAAAAAACAGCCTGATTAAAAAATGGGCAAATGATATGAACAGAAGTTTTTCAAAAGAAGGTAAACAAATAGCCAAAAGATACACACAAAATGCTCACCATCACTAATCATCAGGAAAATGCAAATTAAAACCACAATGAGCTATCATCTTACCCCTGTCACAACGACTATTAGTACAAAATTAAAAAATAACAGTTGCTGCTATGGATGCAGAGAGAATGGAATGCTTATATACTGTTGGTGGAACTTCAAATTAGTACAACTTCTATGGAAAACAGTATAGAGATTCCTCAAAGAAATAAATGTAGCTGTACCATTTAACCCAAAAATACCAATACTGGGTATCTACCCAAAGACAAAGAAGTCATCTTATCAAATAGACACCTGTACTTGAATGTTTAACACAGCACACTTCACAAGTATAAAGGTGTGGAGTCAACCTGTGTGCCCATCAATTCATGAGTAAATTAAGAAAATGTGTTATGTGTGCACCATGAAGTACTTACTACTCAACCACAAAAAGGAATGAAATAATTACTTTTGCAGAAACTTGAATGGAAGTGGACATCATTATACTAATGATGAATGGAATAAACACACACACACACACACACACACTACATGTTCTAATTAGGAGCTAAATGATGGGCATACACGGCTCCAAGAGATAGAAAGGGCATTGGATACCAGGGAAAGGGGAGGGATGGAGAGGGTGAGGCATAAAAACTCACCTATCAGGAAGAATGAACATTATTCTGGTGACAAGCTCATTAAAAGCCCTGACAAGGTATCCATGTAACAAAAACATTTGTTCAGCCTTAACTTTGAAAAAAAAAGAATTCAATAAGGAAAGGGATCAAAAGCATTTTCCAAATCTTATTTGGACAGAAATAAGTGCACACATTAATTTTTTTTAAAATAAATATGTAAATAAAAACCATGTAATTTAAGAAAAAAAAAAGATCAGAGAAAAGTTACAATGCCAGGTATGCAAGCCACAGGCTTCTATGGTGACAAAGGTTGAGCAGATGATGTGACTCTGAGTTTCCTGGCAGCCAAAGGGAAGAGAGAAAAATGTGACACCAAATTCAGTGAACACAAGGAAAATACTCACTTGCTTTCCAGGGAAGCAAAACTCCTCCTGCTAATCTGCAAGAGGTTTCTTTTGTGTGTCTTTACATAGGGAACAAGGAGTGCTGTAGTGAGCAACCTCTCCAACAATCTCCCGTGGAAGTTCAGGTCTGGGGTTTGTACAGTTTCATCCATGTATTATCCCTAAAAAACACTGTCCTGGCACTTTCAGGGAACCAGATCTGATATGTTGGACTTTGATCTTCAATTTAGAAATAAAATATATTTTAATCACTTAAAGCTTTTTAAAAATATTGTAGAAGGGTAGGGAGAGAAAGCTCATCACCTGATTCTGAATTAGATGGGGGTGGGGGGTGGGGCAGAGGCTCTAGATCCTTCTTTATCCCTGTGATTCTATATGGTAAGACAAACATCTGGCAGATCCTCAAACATTCATCCCTCCAACAAATAACTATTAAGCATCCCCTATGTGCCAGGTGTGTGCTCAAGAATAGGAAATTAGTTTTGAAAGGACATCTATGTCCTTTTGGGCTTATCACTGGTAGAGAAAGAAAATATTAGTGAAGTAATCACCAGAATAGATGCTGTTACCCATGTCTATGACGTTAAGTCCCAGGTATTATGGAAGGATCAAGGTGGGGCGTTGAATTAGGCTGGCGGTCAGGAAAGCCAACCTGAGAAATAGACATTTCAGCGGAGATCTGAAGGATGATGAGGAAGCAACTGGGGAAAGTCTTATAAATAGGAGGAAGAGCATGTACGAAGCCCCCAGGTGAAAGAGGTGTTAGAACATTCCAGAAACAGGAGACGTTAGAACATTCCAGAATCTGAGAGCAGTATGGTGAGCAGGGGAGGATTGATGGCTGTAGATTGGGGCTATGGAAGGAAGCAGTGCACTTCATTTAAGAGCCTGGGAAGCTTTGCCAAGGATTTGTATTTGATCCTAAAATAAATAGGCACACATTGGCAGGTTTTAAGCAAAGAAATTACAATGCCAGCTCACAGGTCTGAGATCACTAGCTGCAAAGTGAGAAGGAGGATGGGAGGAAAACAAGAGTAGAGTTGGGGAAACCACAGTCTTCCTAGGATTATGTTATCTTGGGGGTAAGAGTCTTAACTAGAGATGACGACCACGTTAGATGATGCTAAAAACCAACCTAATGGTCTACAAGTTAAGCACTACAAGTACAGTACATGGTGAATCACATCTGCTGACTGCAGTAACACCTGGGAAAGGCAGGGGCCCTGAAGCAGGCACTAATAACAATGCAAAGTCAGTCATGCTTTTATTGTTCAATTACAATGAGTCCACTCATCTTGGTAATAATAATAATGATGTGTTTGAATAACACAATTGCTTAATAGCCATTCCTTACCACCACCATCACCCCTACCATTAGGACAAAACTGAAATAATTTGGAGTATTTATCATTCTAAAAGAGCCATTAAAAATTTGATTTTCTCTTCTAATAGCTTTTTACATATAGGATCTAGTTATTTCTGTGGCTTCAAAGGGGACACTTCATTTAGGGTGGCAAAATCTATAGGAGTTATTCCTTCAGGAATATATAATCTTCAAGGTCTCCCTTCAGTGACTGGACCCACTCTTGGTCAAGAAGATCCCTAAAACTGAGTTGCTAGCCATGAGAAAGGAGATCAGACACATGTCATCACGTTCCTCTCACTTTCTTAGTGATGACATTTGTGATTTATTAATAGGCCTAAGGCTGTGCAATACACACCTTGACATAACAAACCACTAGGGTCTGGGCAAGGATCAGGCAGTTTGTCTCTGATTAACAGACCTTTCTTTATCTTAGCATTTCTTTTCCCTCATTTCTGGTTTATTAGAGCCTAACTCTTTCAGCGAAAGAATCTTCAAACCCACCTGTAACCCGTGGCCTCCCTTCCAGATGTCCCACCCTTTCAGGCCAAACCAATGTATGCCCTCCATGTATTGATTTATGACTTTACCTGTAATCCCAGTCTCCCTAAAATGTATAAAACCAAGCTGTAACCCTACCGCCGCCAGTTCACTTGCTAAAGGCTCCTTGGGTGTGGCTCTGGGTCATGGACCGCAAATTTGGCTCAGAGTAAACCTCCCTAAATGATTTTATAGAGTATGAATTCATTTCTGAAAACAAGATCAACAGAATCCTTCTCCCTAGAATTCCAGTAGTCTGTTGGCCTCAGTTTGGCCATCTCTAGTGGGGATCACACTCATTTGTGGTTCCTAAACCCAGGTGTACATCAGAAAGAGCTAGAAAACTTCTTAAAAACTGTGGACCCCCATCCATGACTCCATGGGTGGGGAGCCTGGGAATCATTCTAAGGTGCTCCCAGTGATCCTAATGATCATTTGCGACTGTGAACCACTGGCTTGGATGAGTTCTCCGGTTCCTTCTGTCTTCAAAAGTCTAACGCTCTGCTATTCAGTGCTGTACACCTGGGAGCTTGTGAGGCATACAAATCTCAGTCCCTCCCCCAGACCTGCTGCAACAGCATCTACTTTCACAACAAGAGTCCCTGGAGATTTGAATGCACATTAAAACTTGAGAATCTCTAGGTTAGGACTCTACTTTAACATGTGCACTTCATTTCTTATAGTTCAGGAAAACTTGGCAGCTGGGGAAGAAACCAACTTTCTAGCAGTTGTACAGTAACTCAGCGGCTGAGCCTCGAATGCAATTCAGTTGTCCTTTATCAGCAAGGACACAATGCCTCTCTCACAGCCATAAATAAGCTCAGAGAAAAGAAGCCGAATCAGCAAAGGTAAATCAAGTCCTGAATTGTGCTGGCTCATGCTTATTGGGAGACAAAAAAGGAAGCACTAAAACCTTGTGCATATTTCTTTAAAATGTATAAATAGTAGATAATCAGAAGTTGACTTCAAATCTGGGTCTGCATAAATTTCTTCTCTGGTATTGTATATCCTCCTCCCTTTCAACTTCCTTTTCACTGGGTCCTTCTCATCCTGGGCCGCCTTCTGCAGTTTCCCTTCTGTCTCGCACTTGAATCTCACCCTTTCAGCCCTTCTTTAGAAAAGAATAAGGCAAAACAAAATAAGCAATAGCAAAAACCTGTTGTCCTTTCTTCCCTTAGTACCTTATCTCTCTCTCTACTTACATTTAAACTCAATTTGCCCACTGTCTTTAGGAATTTTTTCAGTGACATCCATTTAGTCATTCATTCAACTAATATTTATTAAGCACTTACTTAATTTGATATGCCAAGTATTATACTAGGTGAGATGAAATTCAACTTGTTCTTTTCCTCTGGGAGTTGATAGTTTTGAGAGATTTTGACTTCAGGAATGATAACAACTAATAGAAAGTGACAAGGGAAGATTTAAAAAAGACAAAGAGATAAAATCATGTGGGGTGGAAGGCAAAGGAGAAGATCTACACAGTATAGATTTCCTGGGGATTATAGTGGCTTGAAATATGCATTGAAATGTGAAAATGATATGGGTAGGTGTTCAAGTTTCCTGGGCAGGCACTGGAAAGAAAGAGAACCCAGCATCCCCAGCAAAGAGAACAGCACTTGCCAAGGCAAAGTGGCTACCATATTATAATACGTGTCGATCTCTGAATACAGCAAAGTTGACCTGAGTGGCTCCTGCACAAAGTTAAAATACTTAAAAAAAAAAATGATTGTGAAGGGTTTTAAAATTTTAGGCAAAGCCACTTGAATTTTATTCTATAAACAAGGGGAGTCAACAACATCTTTCTCAACAGAGGTGTGACACAACCAACAGGAAGCTTGGTAAGGAGAATCTCAGATACTGAAAACTCAGAGGAAGGGCATCTCCAGGGTGTGGTGGAGTACAGTGAGGACTTGAAGTAAGAGTGGGCAGAGAGGAGGGCGGGGAGGGCACCAGTGGTGTCACAGTGATAAGAGATGCATCTGGCATCTGACCAGATAGCAGTTCACCAAGGATTTGCAAAGAAGAGAAAGATGTAAAAATAATCATAAAAGTTTGCATCTGGATGTCTGCAAGTATGACGGTACTAATTAGAGAACCAAGAAAGCCATTTTGAATTAAGGCAATACATTCAGTTTGAGCGTGTTCAAACTGAGATGCCAGCAGGAATTCAGGAAGGACTGTCCAACAGGCAATTGGGTACATGCAATTGGGAACTGAAAGAGATTCAAGCAGTGATTTGGGGATCAGAGGTAAGCATGGAGGCCAGGGGATTAAGAGGAGAGACAGGAGAGGAGAAGAAGGAAGAAGTCACACAGGGTATTGGGTGTTCTAAAATCAGTATAACAGAGCAGAAGATTTCTTATCTATCTACACCTCCCCACCACCAACCCATCAATCCTTCACAAAGGCTTTCTCTGCCTCTCTATCAAACCTCCCCATTCAGACAGGCCTGTTAATTCTCATCCTTCAGAGAGAACTTAAAGGTGCCACTGAAGCATTGGGAAGAATACTCAGCTATGACTGGGAGACTCAGATTCTAGTCTTGGATAATCCTGTTTCTTAGGCCTTGAGTTTGCATCCAATACAGAGGAGAGGCGTAGACCCAAAGTTCCAGAGTCTAACTCTGAGTCTTCCCACTCTGGCATGGAGGGGACAGTGACAACCATAGGACGTCACCCCAGGAGGCTATACTTTCTCCTTTCCAATGCCAAATTGCCAGTCATTTCACACCTGTATCCCTAGATTGTCTTGTCTGCTGCTTCAACTAAGATAATTTCGTTTCTAATGGCTTCTTCTTTTTTTTCCATATCAAATTATAAAGTTGGGCTGTAGTTGGCATAGGTTCCCATCCTTGGTTGGCTCTTATCTATTTCCTCTCATTTTCTGCCATGATTAGCAAAAGTACCACCTCGAAGCTAAGTAATACAATTTTAAACTTTTATACATTTACATAGAACTATTTTCAGAAATAAATATCCAAGTAAAGTTATCCTTTTAAATGATCTGAAATTCGTGCAATAGTCAAAAACTTCCTTTAGTTGAAGGAAACTCCAATGTCTTTATCTCCCTCATTTGATTTGGTGCTGAAGTCCTGGCTTTGTTCAGGACAATGTAGACTTCTTGGGGGAAAACCTCCCTTCTCCATGCTGTCATCCATAACTGTGGCTCTGTCTTACAGCTAAGATCCTCTTCTCTGAGCTGGATCAGGAAAATCAGGTTGGGGAGGGGAGCAAAAGGGGGCACTCTAGTCATAAAAATCTAGCAGTTTCCTGATATCTTTTTTTTATATATTTATTTTTATTAAACCATAGCTGTGTACATTAGTATGATCGTGGGGCACCATACACTTGGTTCATAGATCGTTTGACACATTTTCATCACATTAGTTAACATAACTTTTGTAGCATTTTCTTAGTTATTTTAGTCTTTTTCTTAGAGCTTCTTCCAGCTTTCTCTGTGGTTTAAGAATCACAGAAAGATTATAGTCATGCCTGTGTATCTTTGCAACACTAGAATAAATCCTATATTTCTTTTGAAATGAAAGATTTTCCCCCCATTCTCCCAGGGAAGCGGGACCTTCTGCATGTATGTAAGAATCCAATGTCTAGCCCATTATGTTTGCTGATCCTTTAGAGAAGTGTATACCCTTAGCAATCAGATACGCTCACCGACTCCAATACAAATGGAAGACCTTAAAAAAAAAAAGGCTCAACCTCTACTAGAGAAAATTTTCTAAAGGTGCTTATTCAAAATGTAGATTTTAAAAACAATTCTTGTGTAAATAATTCCTTAAATAGAAATTTAAAGTGGTTTCAGAAAATCAAGATTAATTCTTATGGCCCTGAGTCACTTGGTTCATTTCCCCAGGAATATCTAGTAAATATTCAGTGTGTCTGGAGTTCATTGGTGTTGAATACAAGGACTCCAGGCCAAGCCCCAGGGGTTCATTCTCCATGGGGTCCTGCAGATCCCTCAGTCCCAGAAGCCCTGGAAACATCCCCAAACTGAGATTGCATGGAAAGACTCAGGTCCAATTTGGGTGAGCAGTGAACTAAAAAAAAAAGCCCTTAGTTAGTTTTTGCTCTTTTGCTCAATTTTTGTAATATTTTTGCAACCACCAGGTGGTAGTAGGTAAGTACATCCATGGAAAAAGGTGGAGTTATCAAAGTGCGAAGGCTCAGTTTCAAGAAATTACCAAAACAACCTCTATTTAATGAGTCTGAAAAATCTTAATTCAATGAAATAAATATTACACATGGAACAAAAACAAAAATGCAAATATAAATGAAGTGTTTTTCCTTATGGGAAAAGTCAGAATGTGTATGTGGTTGTGTTCAGTTGTCTTAATACAAACTACAGATTAATGTGGCTTTTTCCACGTACGACACAATGGTCAGCTTGCTCTCTGTCTTGCATTTTCACACACATTTTTCTTACTCCGAGGAAAGAGAAGCCCCACATGCAAGTTTTAAATTTCATACTTTTATGGTATCAGTTTCATGAAAAGAATAAAACATGCTCACCATACAATCAGTGATATAATGGACACTGGCAGCTCAAAAGGAGGGAAGGAGGAGAGAAGACGGGAGGAGATGGTGGCTGAAAAATTATCTATGGGTTACAAAGTGCATTATTTGGGTGATGGGTACAAAAGTCCAGACTTCACCACTCTATGATAGATACGCATACTGGAATTCAACTTATACCCCCTAATGCTATCAAAATTTTAAAAAGCTGGGGGGGATATAAAAAGTAAAGACAGAAATGATTAATGCCAAGTTCAGTGGGAGAGGCCAAGTCATATCCCCATTCAGTGGGATATGACCAAGGAGGGGCCCAGGCATTCATAATGCAGGGCAAAGCAGCAAGCTCATGTTCATTCATCATGTTAGTCTTTCTAACTTTTTGCATATCTAATATTTCATAGGATTCAAAAAATCAATCTGATAAGCGAAATTAGAATTCTCTCACTGAAAAAAAAAAAAAAAGAAAGAGAAGAATTTTAGAGCTCTGAGTTTTCCTCACTTATAAATGAAGAAATTGACACCAGATAAGTTGCATGATTTATCCAGAGTCACCCAGTGAGTCAGAGGAATGGACCAGGGCCCGGGAATTCTGATCCAGCCAGGCTTTGTCTCTACCCGCTGCCACAGTTGCTTCTATCCAGGAGCCTGTTGCTCAACCCAGTGGTCAACTCTCAGCCTCAGATACTCATCCTTGATGGTCAACAGCTTCTATCCATGACTGATTGCTCCCACCCCACACTTCCTTCAGTTGACTTCCAGGACAAAGGACACTCCTGCCTCCTCTCCTACCTCACCATCTTCTCTTTAATATCCTTTGCTCATCTCCCCAACTTGTTAGTGTTGGAGCTCCCTGGTTTCCAATTTTCTACGTCAGAATACAAATCATAAATCCACCTGCACGAACTTGATTTACCCATACTCATTCCTAACCCCAGCCAATTGCAACTCCATCCTTCCAGGCAGAAACCATTGGAGTCATTCTTGTTTCTTCTCTTTCTCTTGCCTTCCACATCTGAGTTATTGGCTCTACCTCAAAAATACACCTCACATCTGACCACTTCTTACCATCTTCCCTGCCAGCATTAGGTTACCTTTTTTTCTTGCCTAGATTCTTGCAAATGCCTTCTGCACATCTACATGCCTCAGCCTTGTGCAATAGTATAGTCTCAACACAACAGCTAAAGGGATCCTTTAGGTCAGAGCATGTCACACTTTACTTCATACCTGTTAACGTTTTCCTTTTCTCTAAGAGCATAAGCCCAAGTTCTTATTATGGTTTGCAAGACCCTTCCAGCCTGCCTCTGGAACCTCCTGGACCTCACCTCCCACCACTCTCCTCCTGGCTTACTTAGCTGTTGCCACACTGGCCTCCTTGATATTCCTGGAATAGTCTAGGTATTCTCCTGTGCTAGCTACTCCCTTTGCTGGATGCTCTTTCCGAAGATGACAGCATGGCTCATTCTCTGCCTCCTTCAAGTCTTTGTTCAAAGGCCTTCTCACACAAGGCCTTACTGACCACCCTTTCAAAAACTGCACCCAACCACTCCCACCTTTTCTTGCTTTACTGTTCTTTGTAGCACTTCCTTCCTTCCAACATGTTGTATATTTTAATTATTTATATTTTCTGTTTCTACAAGCATACAGGTGTCGCGAAAGAAGGGGTTGATGTTGGTCATGCTCCTAATGGGTCTGCAGCGTGTACAGCAGTTCCTTGTACTGTTGGATTAGATAAACATGTATTTAGTAATCAGTTGTGGTATGAATGAGTGGATAAATGAATGAATGGCTCCAAGTCCGGTTTCCTTGTATGTGGCTCCTCTTCCAGTTTCACACTCTTCTGGGTATGGAAAATCAGTTTTTGAAACCACTGCTCCCAATAATGTAACTAACCTTGGAGAATTTGATGTGGCAATGAACTTCTGTGATCATGTCTGTATTGGGGCATAGAAGTCTTATTTTTATTTCTTCGTTAAGTACTGTACTTAACAGTTCAGATAAGCTGCCACCAGGCAGAAATGTGATCAGGAGCTCTGAGTCTGTCCTGCGTCTCTTCCTGACCCTCCACACTGCCCCAGGCCAGGCCCTCATAATCTCTTGCTAGGTTACTTGCAGCTGCTTTTCAGTTGGTTTCTTGTACTCAATCTTCCTCTCCTAATTTTCACCTACCAGCTATCTCAGTAGTCTGCGATCTTTTTAGAGGCCATCCTTTTTAATCACAGACACAGCATCACTATTTGAAGGTCTTTTTCTTACCCCCACCTTAAGATAGCCTCTGAAGAAACCTCTAGGACCCAAGAAACTGTAGAGCACTGTTCATATTTACTCCCCTGCTCAATCCAGGACACAAACTAGACTTGGATGCACCTCCTCACATAAACCATCAGTGGCTCCCTATTGGCCAGAGAAGTGTTTCTTATACCTTGGCCATCCATATACCACCTTTGTGACCTTTTCTTTATTGTTGCCCCAATTGTGTGCCTCCTCTACTATTAATCATTTGATGTTTTTCTTAAAATCAACTCACTTTTATAAACTTAGATTTATTATAGTTTAGTGAATTTAAATCACTATTCTCACTACCTTAAGCTAAAAACCAATGTGTCATTCATTATGAATGGATGAGAACATTAAATTATACATACAACCATCCAAATGACAAAGGTGGCCGTGTGTAAGCAGGCACCACACCACAGGGACAGTGTCCTGGAAGTGGAAGCTCCAGCTCCTTTGCCCCACTGTTCAACACCTCCCAGGAACAGGGAACTTCCTACAGTTCTCCCCAGGCTGTTCAGCACCTCTGGGACTTTGCTCCTGCAATTCCCTTTGCCTGAAATGCCCATAGAATTAAAATTTAGTTTTAAGTTTTCTAATTTTTTATTAAATAATTTAAAAAGTCAATTGTGCTCTAGGTGTATGATAGAAAACAGCTGACCCTGCCTCCTAATCCTGCCCGTCCCTTCCCCAAAGCATATACTTTCAATTTGTTTGTTATTTACAAGCAGTGAAATACATATAACATAAAATGTACTGTTTTAGTCAGTGTTAAGTGTACAGTTCAGTGGCATTAAGTACATTCACATTGTTGTGTAACCATCACCACCATCTATCTTCACAATGTTTTCCATCTTCCAAAAATCAAACTCTATACTCCTTAATGACTAACTCCCTACTCCCTCAGTCCCCAGGCACTGGCAGCCACCATGCTGCTTTCTGTCTGTTTGAATTTGATGACTCTGGGCACCTCATAAAAGGAATTATATGGTATTTATCCTTTTGTGACTGCTGATTTCACTGAGTGTAATGATCTCAGGCTTCATTTATGAGTAGCATGTAACACTCAATTCACTCCAGGACTTTCTTTTCCCATTCTGATAGGACATCTCTTTTCCTCTCTCCTGAAATGGACCCTCTGTCTCCTGGCTCCCATGTTTTCCTATTTCTTATTTTATTACCTCATTTTGATGTGGCACATCTTCTAACATCTTTTTAAGAAAGGGTGCACAAGAGGCAAAATGTTTGAGACTTTGCATGGGTAAAGGTATCTTTATTTTAATACCACATTTGACGATAGTTTGGCTAGGTATGGAATTCATTGTAGGCTGGAAATGATTTTTCTTTGGGATTTGGAACATATATAAAAATTCATAAATTGAATTTTATATGTATCCCAGTATTGCAGATGTTAAGGCAGATGCTTTTCTGATTTTCTATTATTTGTGTAATAGAGCTATTATGTGAGCTACAGTTTTCCCTGTGTAACATGTATGATCTTTCCTTACTTTTTATTCTAAAATTTTGCAACTATGTGCTATTGTATATAGTTTTTATACTCTGACATTAAATTGGACTGACACTTCCTGAGGTGATAATTTCTGTGTATGTGTGTGTGCACGCACGCGCATGTGTTTAAAACGTATTCTTGGTCTTTGTATTGACTCTTAGACACCTGCCATAGCTCTTTGGTTTAACTTGCTTTTCAGTTTTGGTTACAGTCTTTTCTTTTTAAATTGCTATATCAAATGTCTGGTGATCTTTGTCCTTTCTTATTTAAGATGGGGAGATATTCAAAGCTGATTGGCATCTCTGTGGGCATGGAGGGGGCTGTAGTCTTGTAAGCTTCATCAGAAGGTAACTGGGCTTGGAACTAACTCATGGAGTTACCAGATACCATGTCAGTACCAGATCTTTCTCTTGGTCTCTCAGGTCTCCTCAAGAAATAACCTTCTTTTCCTCCTGAGTAGGGGGGGCATAAGTCTAACTACCGTTCTGTAGCCTGGGAGATGAAAGCCTCTTTATTAAAAGGACTTGTTCTGTAAAATTTGGATTCAGTCAAAAGGCCACGCTCTAGGACCCAGAAGGCCATATGTTCCCCACCCCTGGAAGGAAATCCCATTTTTCCTGATGCAGACTCTTCCTCAGTCTCAGAGGGGTTAGTACAGTGGACATCCACGTCCTCACGTCTGCTTGTTTTCTGAATTCCGTCCTTATATGCCACTTCAGGTCCCTCTGCTCTCCACTTTTACCTTACAACCCCTACATATGGCTTCCCCATGGCCTATTTTCCTCCTTTACTACCCCCCCAGCTCAGATATGTTATCCCTGATATTTTTTCATGAACTTATAATTGTTATATTTCACATAAGAAACAAAGTATATGCATAGACCCCTAAATCTCTGCAGGGGACTGAGACCCTTTAGGAATGAAACTCCACATCCTTAGAGCCACAGGAAGGGGAGGGAGAAGAGCAAGTGCCTAATCCATGCCTCCCAGGGTTTTAGACCCCGAATTTACCAAGTAACAAGACACCGAAGAGGAGTATCAGGGCAGATTTTAGACTGAAGCAAGCCTTCAGTTATTACATTCATAATAGACGCTCTATTGATAGTCCTCAAGGTGAAATGAACACATGGGGAGGGGAGCAGCTGTGTGGTTTCTCATAACTAGGAGTAAGATTTAGGGGTCACTGGATGTCTTGCTGCCCATCAACAACTGACTTCCTATAACTTTATGATGATGTGCTGCCTCCCCTCTATCAGGGCCTTTAGTTTCCAACCTAATCTTATTTGGCACGATTCTCTAAGACACACCAAATACAGTTTTCAGTTCTGCGTATTCTGGTATCTGGATATGTCTGACTCACTTAAGGGCTTTCATCCAGTGACAATAACCATACCCGATGAGGTCTCCACATTAACAGAGCTTTAATGTTGTCTACCCCCTCGGGCTCTTTGGGTGATGATTCAACCAAAGGAAAAATGGGAAGTGAGAGTTTGCACCCCCTCCCCTTCTGACTCCAGTGCATTGCAATAGGCTACTTTGAATGTGCTTGGCAACAATTAGCTCTTGAAGTTGCAACAGCTGCACAATGCTGATGCTCTCCAGATGCAGCAAACGAATTAAATCATGCGATAATTCAATTGGAAAATTGGGTGTAATTATGGAGAATGCAGAGTCTGCTAGTTGCCTCATGGTGACTTGGAGTTCTTGAAACTACAGTGATGTGGGCTATTGAGGAACTGATATGGGTGTTTGCAGACATCTCAGCCCCCTTGCTGACACTGATGGCATTACCTAACTCTGTACTCAGTTAAGAGATTGCTGAGTGCCACCAAAACATCTCCTTTGTCACTTCAACGCTTTTCACCCTTTCTGACCCAGTAGTGGCTGTGCTTTTGATTATCTGCTGGTTAAGAATATGTACAACAAGCAAAGGCTAACATCCATAAGGACTGGCAATTCAAGTACTAATCAAACCAGCTCAGGTAAGAGAACCATGAATCATTATACCTAAAACATTCCATTTTAGCTAGGAAACACACACACACCTATATTTGCATGCCAATCCTTGGACGTAAGGCTATGTCCAAGGTGTGTCCTTTGTGTTTTTTCTCTTTCTCACATTAAACATTGATGTAAGAGGGAATAATACCTTAAAAAGATTTGCAGAGCATTTCTAATAGCATCTTCTTAGAGATATTTATGCTTTTCCTGCCAAACTTTTGTAGCCATTTCATTCCCAATTTAAGGGCCTCTGTGCACAGCTGAGCTGTTATGCCCTGCACTACTGGGGAAGCCACAATGCACAAGGCAGGCCTCAGAGCTGTGCAGGGACAACCTGCGAGCTGTCCTTGGTGGCCCTGCCTCATTCAGAAGCAACTTCTGTTTTAGTGGCTTGCCTTTATTGACTCTTTCCAAAGCATTCAATTGAACTTTCATAGAAAGAATGGCTTTGTCTTGCACTGCAACTAAATTTTGTAATAACCATAAATATTTTTTAGAACAAATACAATGGGCTCTTGGGAAGCTAGCATCTTAACAGATAGCTGTAGAAGTGTACACACATGCCAGGGAATAGCCAGGTAGCCTCGAATGAGCAGTCGGCCATGGGCATCCCTCAAGATACTTGACGGAGGGAAAGAACGTAGTGGGTTGGTACACATAAAGGAAGGTTAATTAAAAGAGTTTCTGCTCTCCTGTGAATTTAGCGATGCTCTTAAATGAATTTGTATTTTATTCTTCATGATTAGATCTATATATTTTTTAAATAGCACCTAGAGGATGTCAGATATTTTATCTTTTTAGTTCACAGATCAATTTTGGGATTCCTTATCATAACTCCCAGGCATCATAATCTTCAGGTTAGAAACCCCTGGTTTAGGGTCTCCTGCCTATAATCAAGTAAAAAAAAAGATTGAGGTTGGTTAATAAAATAGTAAGAAGTTCTCTTTGTGATAATGTGATTTAAGATTAAAAGGAAGAATGGTGAAGGTGTCCACTGAGAGCTACCCTTTTCCATAATGAAAATTTCTTGATGGGATATTACCAAGTATATATTTGGGAGAGAGGCTGAAGGTTAGGTTGATTACTAATTACTAATTAAATCAATCATGCCTATGTAATGAAGTCTCCATAAAAACCCAAAGGGACTGGGTTTGGAGAGCTTCTCTGGAGGGTAGGGCACCCAGGGAGGGCATGGAAAGTGCACACCTTTCCCACATGCCTTGCCCTATGCATCTTTTCATCTGTATTCTTTTTAGTATCCTTTATAATAAACTAGTAAGTGTAATTTTCCTCAAGTTGTGTGAGCTGCTCCAGCAAATTAATAAAACCCAAAGAGGGGGTTGTGGGAACCCCAACTTGAAGCTGGTCATGCATAAGTTTCAGAGGCCCAGACTTGCAATTGATGGGGAGAGGGTGGCAGTCTTGGGAACGGAACCCTCATCTGCGGAATCAGACCCTATCTCCAGGTAAATAGTGTCCAAACTGAATTAGGGGCCACCCAGTTGGTGTCTGGTGCAGAATTGCCTGCTTGCTTGGTGGAGGGGATTCACACGTTTGGTCACCTGAGTCTTCTGTATTGATTTTTGGTGTTAGAGCCAAGGAAAAATAGTTCATGTTTTTTCCCCACTCTCACCTGGACAGTTTGAAAACCACAAGAAACTTTGATGCTGAAGAGGAAGAAAGCCACCATTTATCCATCTGGAACTTTCTCAAATTCCTCCTCCTTTGGCTCTTCCTTTGAGTCCATATTTTATTTTGACCAGGCCAGGAAACAGTAGCTTCTTTAGACTTGAGAAGCACCTCATTGAGAAATAGTGACTTAGGATCAGGTAGGGTACCATTCAAATCACAACTCTGCCTCTTGCTTACCTAAGTTAACTTAACTTGAACATTAATTTCTTTGTCTGTAGAAGGATCATGGAGATAGGTACTCCACAGAGTTATTGCATAGATTAAGTACCCCAACATATCCCAAAGGACCAGACATACTGAGTGCTTAACAAATGTTAGGTAGGAGCAAAGGATGACCAAAGTTTTATCAGAAGGTAAATGAATTGGGGAATATGTATGGTGTAAGAGATAGAAGTTACAAAATAGAGTGATAAAGAATATTAAGAAGAGTAGCAAAAATAATACCCAGAATTTGATACTTAGAAAGTGAATTTATACATGTTGAATCACTAGGAAATTTCAACAGTCCTATGATACAGGAAGGGCACTAATATTCATTTGTCAGATGAGGAAGTGATGCCCTAGAGACGAAAAGAGTTGGTCAAGATAATACAGCAAAGTTGGGACTAGACACAAGACCTTCTTATTCTCAGCCAAATGCTTTGCTCACAAGTCTGTATGGTATTTAGTTTTCTATCTTGATCACATTATCTTGGGGACTCTGTGATGGATCCCATGTTCTAGATGACCTACTTTTGTTCTGGGAGAAATTGCATAAGCAATCAGTGCTCCAAGAAGCTGCTTTGGCTCTTACATGCCTAGCTCATCCTAGCCTACTAGCACGGCTTCCAAACCATCAACAACAAAAAAACAAGACTAGAGAGTATCTGTGGAAAAGAAAGTTTGAGTCATAATGCTTGTGGGCAAGAGAACACTAAATATGAAAATTGCAACTGGAGATCAGCCATTGAAGTTAGGACCCAGAGGAAAGTGATGTTATGGGTCCTGAGTCATTTTATTAGTGGAAAGAAACTTACAGGAAGTTATGTGTTTTGCAGATGAAAATTTTAAAGGTATAATGTAACTCTTCAAGCATATTAAAGATGTTATTTCCATATTCTTCTTTAGTAATCAATCATGCCATAGCAAATTAAGAGTTCTTATTTTTAGCCCTATTAGCTACACAATGATAATGGAAATTGATTACAGTCACATTCCACTCCTTAAGACACTGTCAGTAAATGAACTGAAATGTCCCAGAATCAATACATTTAAAAAATATACCAAAGGTTGGGGGGGGCTCTCATCAATTACTCTGACATTTTTTAATAAAGAAAAGATGATAAACTGGCTGCTTCTGTCATTCCCAGCTTACTGCAGGCCAAGAAAACAAGTTCTTTTGCTCCACCAACTAGAACTAGAGTCATCTTCAAAAAACTGAACAGCCATGTACTGCTGAAAACTGGATATTGGTTTCTAGGGATAGAAATCAGAGAAATGTCTAGTGTAAAACCCAAGGAGAATAAGCCATGTTTGTCTCTGATTTATCAAACTTCAAGGTCTAAGAAAGTTCTCTGTATTTAAGAAGACTCTCTGTATTAAACTTAGGATGTTGGAATATTGCATATAGGCTGGTCACTGAATGTGGTGACATTAATAAACTAGAGATTTTGAGACCTGAGAACTGTACTTAATCAATGGTTTTGTGCCCCTTATGATTTTGAAAAGGTATCAAGATGTCTAGTAAGATAATAAATGATAATATAACAGCTCTCCATGGCAGCTTTCCTTTTTTTTTTATTGTTGGGGAATCATTGGGGGTACAAAGAACCAAGTTACACTGCTTGCATTTTTTTAGGTAAAGTCCCTCTTAAAATTGTGTCCTGTCCCCAAGAGGTGTGTCATACACTGTGGCCCTCCAACCTCCTCCTTCTTTCCCTGTCTCTGCTCACCCATTTTTCTTCCCCCCCACCATGAACTAACATCAATTGTCCTCATATCAAAATTGAGTATGTTGGATTCTTGCTTTTCCATTCTTTTGATGCTTTACTAAGGAGAATGTATTTCAACTCCATCTAACTTAATACAAAAGATGTAAAGTCACCATCTTTTTTAGTGGCTAAATAGTATTCCATGGTATACATATACCAACAGCTTGTTAATCCATTACTGGATTGGTGGGCATTTAGGTTGTTTCCACAGTTTGGCAATTGTAAATTAAGCTGCAATTAACAGTCTAGTGCAAATGTATTTATGATACAATGATTTTTTTTTTTTCTTCTGGGTAGATGCCCACGAATGGGATTGTAGGATCAAATGGGAGGTGTAATTTGAGTTCTTTGAGGATTCTCCATACTTCCTTCCAAAAAGGTTGTATTAGTTTGCAATCCCACCAACAATGTAAAAGTGTTCCCTTCTCTCCACATCCACGCCAGCATCTGCAGCTTTGAGACTTTGTGATGTGGCTATCTAAGGGTGGTTTTGATTTGCATTTCTCTGATAATTAGGGATGATGATCATTTCTTCATATGTTTGTTAGTATGGAAGTTTTTCTAAACCAGTTTCTCAGGTACTAGAAGAGATACTGAAGAGAATATCTCAGGAGATTCCACACTAACACTGAGTTCTCACTAACAGCGGATTCCATGAAGAACTCAAGTCTTCCCTCAGATTATTCTGAGCTGAATCCAGGGAGGCCTGGAAAGGCTCACTAAGGACCACAGAGGCCAAGAAAGCAGTGCTCTGCGTCTTAGGCTGATGCTTTCTGGACCACCCTCACCTTGGAGCAGTAAAGTCTCAGCTCATTTCAGAGATCAGATTCCTAAAAAGATAATCTCACAAATGTGTATTGCTTTCAAACAATTATAAAACTTATATCCATTTTTGATAGAAAACAATTCAAAATAAAACAGAGAGATTCATTTCTCTTTTCTGAAAGCTCTAGTTTTAAGCAAGTTGGGGAAAAACAGGCTAAATTTCAAGTTTCTTAATCTTTCTTGCATTTCTGTACTGATTAACATATAGTCATATGCTTGCCAGGGACATGGTCAGAGGGGCTGGACCTCTGTGCTGCTAAATTCTATATTCCATAACCACAAGCAACTGCCTCTAAGAATATAGAATTCTGTGGGAGGGTCAAAAGCATATGCATATTTACAAATTTAAATACATAGAGGAGACACAGCAGAAATTTTCATGGTGATAAAAAACTTTTTTCCTTGATTGTGTTTATCAAAATGCATGGGAATATAAACTCTGAAGGGTACATTTTTAAAATGTACATTTGTACATTAACTACTTTGTCAAACCCAATCTACACATGCACACATATAAAGTCCTTAAAGACAAAAGATTATGATGAAATTCAGTTTTCATTGTCTCACTGGAATAGGGATTTGTTGGATGATATGTAAGATCGCTTCTAACTCTAATGTTATATGAGTATTTTTAAACCATCCTATCTAAAGCACTTTAAATTTCTGTCCTGTAGGGTGTTAATGACTGAGGCTATAAGCATGTATTTAAAATTGGCTAACGTATATAGAATATTTGTCTCTTCCTGTGAGCAAGAGAACATATTGAAAGGAAACATTAATATCTCAATTCCTTGCTAATGTAATAGTACTAGCTAATATTTATTACACAGTTACTGTGTGCTGGGTTTTTCTATGTGACATGCGTACATTAATGTATTTAATATAACAACCCTAGGAAATTGAAACTATTATTATCTCAATTTTACACATGAGGAATCTGAAACACAAAGAGGTTGGGTGGCCTGTTGGCAGTCAAACAGCAAGTGGGTAGTAAATCCAAGCCTTAAAGCCAGGCAGTCTGGGTCTGCACTCTTTGTGGGGAGGCTCAGATTCCAATGGCCGGGGATCCATACCATATGTCCTTTGCACAGAGGCAGATCTGACATTTTTAAGCCCACAAAGTCCCCATCACAGGCTTAATTGTTTTGGATCCTCATCCTCTATCCCGCCAATCCATCCCTTTTTGCCCAAAATAAAACTGATCAGAGAACAAATCTTGGAAACTTTTTCCTATTTATATAAAGAACATGGTGTCTCCTGGGTCTGCCTTCTCACTTCCTCCTCCTCACAAAGCACTCACACAAAGTATTTACCAAGAGCAGGACATCAGTTCTGGTAAGTTTCTAGCCTGAAGCAGGATGTGTGAAGTTCAAGGAGGATGACCCAGCTGGGTGGATCCATTGTAATCCAGTGTCCCTGTCTTGCCACCCACTTATTGGTGGCTTTAAGATAATCAGTTGGACCCAAGAGTCTTAAAGAAGCAACAAGGCTAAGGTGGACACCAGTGAGGAGGGAAGTGACACTGGGACTGCAGAGATGAGGTTGGAAAACAAGGGGCTGAGAGGCAGCTGCGGTGGGTTAGAAAGAGCCCCTGACTGGGGAGTCTGAAGTCCTGGTCATGACACTAGTTGTGCCTTTCAATAGAAGCAGGACTCTGCATGTGCTACTCTGATCCTGACCTCATCTGTAAGGTGTTGATAGCACCGCAGGGTTGTTGTGAAGACTAAAGATTCGTCTTTGAAACTGGTGTGCCCATGCAAAGCACCCTGCAAACTTGGATTGAAATGGCAGAGCCCCAACCAGAGGTGTGTGGGCACAGAAGCTAGGGGAGTTGGGATTGTGGAGTGGCCATGATTATTTTCTTTTCTAACCCAAAATGCCCAGGTTAACAAACACAAAGTAACTCTGCTGTCAAGAAAAAAAAAAAAAGTGAATAGGCATGTTTGAAAGTCACTTCTGAAAGAGACCTTGAAGGAAGGGATGGAGAATGTTGGGGGTAGAGAGAAACTCCTCCCAGCAAGACAATGAAAGATGACAAGTTAGATCTCGGTGGCTGAGGAAGAGACAATGATTTGTTGTCTGACTCTCCAGCCATGAAGGCACTGTAACTAATGAGGTTATTCTGCTTACAAAGGAAGCATTCAGCCCCCCTAATGAAAAACTCTTTGGCAACTGGCGTTAGGGAAAGAAAAAACAAACCAGCAGCTTATTATTAGTTCCGTAGCAAGTTAATTAATTTTTGCCAGTCACTTCAGGTCACTTGCTGGACTGAGCCTCTGTCTCGCTCAGCTGAACAGCTGGTGGGATGGCGGGCGTCTCTGTGGGCCATGTATGTGTCTTGTTCTGGGACTAGGAGGTGCCGCCAATTACAAGGCTGAAAAAAAAGTGAGTTGCTGGGGTTGTTCCTGCTCTTCTCGCCACTATCCACTCAAGCCACTTCAAAGGATTGTAACTCCATGGGAAACAAAGGTAATGAAAATACTTAATGTGAGGTTATGCCTGCTGCTGTGGATCACTCAAATGAAAAGCATCATGGCGTGCTGCAATGAATACTATTGGCATAAATCTTAGCCAGGCTATAGGGCAACCTCTCCCACTGACTAACTTGGAGCCTGGGTAAGGCTGCTCAGCCTCTCTGGGCTTCTGAGTTCACCTCAACTGCCTGCCTGTGTGGAAGGAGGCTCATTTGGTATCTCTTCCAGCATCTTGCAGAAATGTTGAATATTTGCCAGATACTATGGATCGACCTTTTCAGAAAGATGGCATAAAAGTCTTTAGTCATAGAGTCCTGGTATAGCTCTCGTACAGAGATGGTAGAGCAAGTGCTAAAAAAAAAAAAAGTGCTCAAATTAAACACCCACAAAGAGTTGACCTGGCCACAAAAAATACTAGCTTTTTTTTTTAAGACACGTATAATATGCAAGTAGGATGAGTGCCATTTTATTTAGCGTGCTTACTAATGCTAGTATATTTACTTTTGAGGGTGGATTAAGTGATACAAATTTTCTTAATTATGTGTGAGGCATAATGTATAATACACATATATAATATTTATTTACACACTCAGTCCCAGAACAGACCAAGATAAAGAAGCTCATAAACCACACTGAAGCATGGGGCCATATATTTAACCCCCCTCTTGAGCCACTTTAAGCTATTGTTTGGCTGCTGTGGTTTTTAAATATCTCATATTTTATTCAAAATTATTAAGTTTTCAGCAAAAAGTTAAAAAAATCAGACTGGGAAAGGGCTCATTTTCTCAACCCAACCCAGGTATCTCACTGGGCTTTCAGAATCACTCTCGAATAAGAGACGAGGAAGTTAAAGCCCTAGTTTTAATGCTTAGCCAGTGCTCTTGAGTTGTGGGCTTCCTCTCTGTTCCTCTGGCCTCTCCCACTGTCAAGCCTGCTGCTGAGAGATAAAAGGAGTGATTGGGATCCTCTAACTCTATTCAGGCAAAAGAATTAGTGACTGACAGGGAGATTGCCATTCCTCTGGGAACAATGCTACTTAATGAAATAAATGTTCCATTGCTAGACAGCATTTCAGATCCTGTGGCAAATCAGTAGGTAAGACTCCCAGGAAGGCAGGAGCATACCACACCTGGAAGTGGGCTCCTCTGTCTTGGAAAGGGAGGCTGGGGAGATGGGATTGGGACTCCACGTGAGCCTTTTGCTAGGACTTAGCACCGCTGAGAATCTGGACTTGTCCTAAAATCTGGTGAGCAGCACCCTTGAGGAAGGTGAGACATTCTAAGCACATGTTTTACACCAGGCACTGACATTCAGAGAGGTGAAATGGATCATCCAGGCTCTCAGGGCTGAGGCCGGACCCAGATATTAAACTAAGGAAACAAACAGCTGCACCAGCCTCCCACATAGATCAACCCATCTTCATGGGGGAACCAGGCATTTCTGAAGACGCACTCCAACTCACTTCATTGCCTTAGTCCATGTGGTGTTGCTATAACAGGATACCACAGACTGTGTAATTTGTAAGGGAAAGAGATTGATTAGCTCATGATTTGGAGGCTGGGAAGTCTAAGATCAGGGGGCTGCAACTGGTGAGGGTCTTCTTGCTGCATGGTAACATGATGGAAGGTGTCACATGGCAAGAAAGGATGAGAGAGATTGAGACAGAGAGAGAAATGAAAGGCCACACTCCTGAGATAACTCACTGGCTCCCATGACAGTGGTGTTAATCACCTCTTAGAAGACCCACCCCGACACCGTCGCAATGACAATTAGATTCCAACCTGAGTTTTGAAGGTGGATTTGTACCAGTTTTTAAGAATTTATGTACCATCAGATTGGAGGTTAAGGAAAAAAAATAATTAATGTAAGTATATATTTTTTGTGTATTTATTTTGAAATCTTGGTTTCCATAAAAGAATATAAGCAATTTCATCAGTCTCTCAGAGGTGTCCCTGAGTTGCTCACCTGCCTAGACGTTTTCCTTGGGCTATTTGTAGTGCCCTGAACTTTCTGTTCTTTTCTACTTTCTCGTTTGGTCTCATCTTTCCTCCCCTAATTCTGTGCTTTCTAGTCCTAATTATATAGCCCTTTCCTATATATCCTGTTTTTCTATGTTATTAGTTAAAATCTGTCTGTTGAAAAGACTGGCACCTAACTTTCAGTACATAAAGTAAAACAGCCCTTTAGTGTATACAATTTTGAGAGGAAGCTTCATTCTTTGAAAATAAGTCACTGATGTACTGTGAAAGATGGAGGCATTGAGAGTCTGCCCAGAGTGGTTCCTCCAGGGCCTGAGGCCCAGCTGGGGCTCTGCACCCACAGACTCCCAAACATGCTTGCTGACTGGCTCTGTGATTAATCCCCTTCCAGGTGATTAAGAAAACACAAGACAAGCTGAATAAGGAAGAGTTTGTGGTGTGAACTGACCAAGAACACAAATCAAAGAGCATTTTAAAGCCTGAGGCATTTGTGACCAATTTGCTCAGAGGAGTTGGGAACAAATAGCCCAAGAAAAATGTCTAGGCAGGTGGGCAACTCACACTGGGCTCAGCCATCCTCTCTGGAAGTCATCTGTGGAGGCAGGGCCAGCTGCTGGATGTCATCAACTCTGCAACCCTCAGGCCAATGCTGAGTACTGTACCCTCTTTCCTTTCCAATGGAAGAGAGTGGTGGAGATGGGGCACATGAGGAAGGAAGGAGAAAGACTCAGAGGAGGAAGTTAGGGCAGATGGGGGTAAAGAAAATGGGGAGAAGACTGGGAGAAGAAAAAGAGGAGAAAGAGAGAGAAAGGGTCAAGGGAAAGGGGAGAAGGAGGGCATCAGGGATGGTGAGCGGAGTGGGTGGAAGCCAGTGGATGGGCAGGAGCCAGGCAAGGCTGGAACTCTCTTTCTTGTTAGGATTGTACACAGCTGTGATCTGCTCTTACCTCCTTGGGACCTTTTCAGTTTCCATTGTCTTCCCTATTAGTGTCTCTTCCTAATATGATTACACAACCCTCCTATGCCCAACCTTGAAGTACTGCATGGAATTAAACTATGCATTGTCTTCATGGAAACAGTGATTTCCACCCTTCCTTTCCTTTGGTTGACTTCTCCCATACTGGACATCGCCCTGGGCAGTCAACGTGCCCACTGCTCCCTGCTCTTTTCTGGCTTTTTGCAACAGTCATGGAAACACATCCATGTTTACTGAGTGTTAAACATTCTTCTAGGATTCTATATACATTGACTCATTTAAATCTCATCACAACCCTATGACAAGGTATTATTATTCTTATTTTATAGATGATGAAGCAAGATTCAGAGAAGTCAAGTATCTCAACTAAAGTCACACAGCTAGAGGAAGGGGAGGCAGGTGAGTCTGACTGTACTTTCTCTAATGCATCATGCTAACCTTCCTACTCTTTTTTTCCTTTTTCTTTTTTTTATTGTTAAATCATAGCTGTGTACATTAGTGCAATCGCCTGTACCCATTTTAAGATGCACCATAGATGTGGCCCCACCCATTACCCTCCCTCCACCAAAACCTCCTCCCTCCCTTCCCCTTCCTTGGCCCTTTCCCCATAGTCTTGTGCTATAGTTGGGTTATAGTCTTCATGTGAAAGCTATAATTTAGCTTCATAGTAGGGCTGAGTACGTTGGATACTTTTTCTTCCATTCCTGAGATATTTTGCTAAGAAGAATATGTTCCAGCTCCATCCATGTAAACATGAAAGAGGTAAAGTCTCCATCTTTCTTTAAGGCTGCGTAGTATTCCATGGTACACATGTACCACAATTTGCTAGTCCATTCGTGGGTCGATGGGCACTTGGACTTCTTCCATGACTTAGCAATTATGAATTGGGTTGCAATAAACATTCTGGTACAGATGTCTTTGTTATATTGTGACTTTTGGTCTTCTGGGTATAAACCTAGTAAAGGAATTATAGGATCCAATGGCAGGTCTATTTTTAGGTCTCTAAGTATTCTCCAAATATCTTTCCAGAAGGAACGTATTAGTGGGCATTCCCACCAGCAGTGTAGAAGTGTGCCCTTTCCTCCACATCCACGCCAACATTTCTGGTTTTGGGATTTTGTTATGTGGGCTACTCTTACTGGGGTTAGGTGATATCTCAGAGTAGTTTCGATTTGCATTTCTCCGATGATTAAGGATGATGAGCTTTTTTTCATGTGTTTGTAGATTTTGCATTGGTCTTCTTTAGAGAAGTTTCTCTTCAAGTCCCTTGCCCACCCTGAGATGGGATCACTTGTTCTTTTCTTGTTAATACGTTTGAGTTCTCTGTGGATTCTGGTTATTAGACCTTTATTGGAGGTATAACCTGCAAATATTTTCTCTCCCATTCTGAGGGCTGTCTGCTTGCTTTACTCACTATGTTCTTGGCTGTGCAGAAGCTTTTCAGTTTGATCAGGTCCCAGTAGTGTATTTTTGATACTGCTTCAATTGCCTGGGGAGTCCTCCTCATAAAATATTCACCCAGGCTGATTCCTTCAAGAGTTTTCCCTGCACTTTCTTCAAGTATTTTTATAGTTTCATGTCTTAAGTTTAAATCTTTTATCCAGTGAGAGTCTATCTTAGTTAATGGTGAAAGGTGTGGGTCCAGTTTCAATCTTCTACAGGTTGCCAGCCAGTTTACCCAGCACCATTTGTTAAATAGGGAATCTTTTCCCCACTGAATGTTTTTAATTGGTGTGTCAAAGATCAAATAAGTAAGTAGCTGGACCCATCTCTTAGTTCTCTATTCTGTTCTAGACATCTACTTCTCTGCTTTTGTGCCAGTACCATGCTGTTTTGATCACTATGGATTTATAGTACAGTCTCAGGTCTGGTAGCGTGATTCCTCCTGCTTTGTTTTTATTGCTCAGTAATGTTTTGACTATTCGAGGTTTTTTTCTGATTCCATATAAAACGAAGTATTGTTTTTTCAAGATCTTTAAAGTATGACAATGGAGCTTTAATAGGAATTGCATTAAAATTATATATTGCTTTGGGCAGTATGGACATCTTAACAATGTTGATTCTTCCCAGCCATGAGCATGGTATGTTTTTCCATCTGTTAACATCTTTGGCTATTTCTTTTCTTAGAGTTTCATAGTTCTCTTTGTAGAGATCTTTCACATCCTTTGTTAGGTATACTCCCAAATATTTCATCTTCTTTGGCACTACTGTGAAAGGAATAGAGTCCTTGACTGTTTGTTCAGCTTGGTTATTGTTGGTATGTATAAAGGCTACAGATTTATGGGTGTTGATTTTGTAGCCTGAGACATTGCTATATTCCTTGATCACTTCTAAAAGTTTTGTAGTAGAATCCCTAGTGTTTTCCAGATATACGATCATATCATCTGTGAAGAGTGAAAGTTTGATCTCTTCTGGCCCAATGTGGATACCCTTGATCGCCTTTTCTTCCCTAATTGCAATGGCTAAAACTTCCATTACAATGTTAAAGAGTAATGGAGACAATGGGCAACCTTGCCTGGTTCCTGATCTAAGTGGAAATGATTTCAATTTAACTCCATTCAATACGATATTGGCTGTGGGTTTGCTGTAGATGGCCTCTATTAGTTTAAGAAATGTCCCTTCTATACCAATTTTCTTTAGTGCTCTGATCATGAAGGATGCTGGATATTATCAAAAGCTTTTTCTGCATCAGTTGAAAGAATCATATGGTCTTTATTTTTAAGTTTGTTTATGTGTTGAATTACATTTATAGATTTACGTATATTGAACCAGCCTTGAGACCCTGGGATAAATCCGACTTGGTCATGGTGTATAATTTTTTTGATGTGTTGTTGGATTCTGTTTGTTAGGATCTTATTGAATATTTTAGCATCTATATTCATTAGTGATATTGGTCTATAATTTTCTTTTCTTGTTGGGTCTTTCCCTGGTTTGGGGATCAAGGTGATGTTTGCTTCGTAGAATGTGCTGGGTAATATTCCTTCTTTTTCTATATTTTGGAAGAGGTTTAGTAGTATAGGTACTAGTTCTTCTTTAAATGTTTGGTAGAATTCTAACGTAAAGCCATCTGGTCCTGGGCTTTTCTTTTTAGGGAGATTTTGTATAGTTGATGCTATTTCGGAACTTGATATAGGCCTGTTCAACATTTCCACTTCGTTCTGGCTAAGTCTTGGTAGGTGGTGTGCTTCCAGGTATTGGTTGATTTCTTTCAGATTTTCATATTTGTGAGAGTAGAGTTTCTTGTAGTATTTGTTAAGGATTTTTTGAATTTCTGAGGGGTCTGTTTTTATTTCATCATTACCATTTCTGATTGATGAAATTAGAGATTTTACTCTTTTTTTTCCTGGTTAGGTTGGCCAAAGGTTTATCTATTTTATTGATCTTTTCAAAAAACCAGCTTTTGGATTTATTGATCTGTTGTATCATTCTTTTGTTTTCAATTTCATTTAATTCTGCTCTGATTTTGGTTATTTCTTTTCTTCTGCTGTGTTTGGGGTTGAAGTGTTCTTCTTTCTCCAGTTGCTTGAGATGTCCCATTGAGTTGTTAACTTTCTCTCTTTCCGTTTTCTTGAGGAAGGCTTGCAGTGCTATAAATTTCCCTCTTAGGACTGCCTTTGCAGTATCCCAGAGGTTCTGGTAATTCGTGTCTTGATTGTTGTTTTGTTCCAAAAATATGGTGATTTCCTTCTTAATCTCGTCTATAACCCATGTATCCTTCAGCATAAGGTTGTTTAGCTTCCATGTTTTTGTATGGGTATGCAGGTTCCTGTTGTTTCTATCCTTTGAGTTAGGGACTGGCCAATAGGCCAGAGAATCAGATGAAAGAGACATTGTACTTTTGCACTGATCCTGTGATTTGTCATAACCCCAGGGTCCACCATACTGTCTGGCTCCTTGCATTTGCATTGAATGAATAAATGTCTCCACTTCTATAATTGGGATAAGAATAGTTTATGGTAATATTAGGAGGACACATGAGTATGAAATAACTTAGACAAGAGAACTTTAACAAGAGAAATAATAACTATTTGGGTCTTACAGGCACTGTTCTAAGGCCTGTTGTATATTTATCAGTTAATCCTAACAATAATTCCATAAGGGAGGATTGCTTATTTGCATTGCACAGATGAGAAATAAAGTAACTTCCCAAAGGTCATACAGTGAATAAATACCGAACCAAGACTTGAACTTAAACTGTGTGATTCCACAATTCTTGTAACCACTCTATACTTCATTTATATACTTACTAAAATGGTAAGATATACTTACTTACAATCTGTCTCATTTAGTATCTACATTGCAGTAAATTGAGGCCAATGTAAGTAATAGCCTTGTCTGTAGAACACTCTCATACATAGGTCACTATGAAAGTTTTGAGACAGACTGTGTTATGATCCATTATTTCACTTCTAAGAAATATGGTAGACAGCATCCTTTCTGGTTCACCTGTGCAAGTTTCAACTTTGCTTGGCTTATCAGTACTTACTGGGAGGGCTTCATTTGTTTATGTTGATGTGGATTTTACGTTTCTTGAGTTTTGTGTATCTCAAAACTTTCATAATGACCCAAATATTTACCAGGTATAATACTGTGTCTTTTATCAGTATCTTTTCAATACCTATATAATCCAAAAGTCATCTAGGGCCTACTTCCCTGCCCTTTGAGATCCACAGAAGATGAGCATGACCCTCCAATTCTGTACTTCATGTATCTCTAAAATTGTCCTTAAGATTTCCAAAATTCCCAGGTGTTTATGGCTGTTTCTGATATCACATTTGTAAATTATCTCATTTGGACCAATTTCATGTATATTTCATAATAAGTTGACACAAAAGTAAAATTTGGCCCCTTTTTGAGCTCTACCTAAAAGTCTACTTATTAAAAGCAATTTGGGTATTTACTATCAGATTTGTGATTGGAGAGATACAACAATAAATTTAGAGAAAGAGTTTACATCAGACAACTATAAACCAACTCAAAATGAACATTAGGCATGCCAGCTCTTAGAGTAACAACACACCTCTGGTAAGAAACTATCAAGGATGATTTCACAGGTCTCTCTCCCCTCTCCTTTATTTCAGGAACTATCCTCTCATTATTCACATGCAGAAATGTGGACATCCATGACTTCAAACCCGCCATTTCCCTCCCCAAGCAACTGGTTTGGAGATTATTTTTCTTCCCAAGAGGAATTTGGATGTTTATTTTTATAATGGAGACTTTAACCCTTGGAACATGTTTGTATTTTATCACTCTGATGAAACAAGTATCATATATTTCATTGCAATATATTTCTCTTCAGACCTAGAAGAGGGTTCAGTAGCTAGGAGACAGTGCTCAAGTATTATTTAATGGTTGACAAGAAATCAGAGACCAAGTCACCTGTTGACTCATAGCTAGGTTTGGCTCTTAGGCTAGTACTCTCCACTGAACACACTTTCTAAACAACATGGACTTCTCATAAGCCTATGTTTTCTTAAAAGGCAATTCATAAATCAGAACGGACTAAACTGTGAGCCTAATTTCTCTATTGAAACTCATGTTCATCTTCCCAAGCAACCATAAAACATAATTCCAAAATGATCTAGGCATTATGCCTTGGGGACATTGAAAAAGATGTAAGTAAAAATGTCTTGATTACGCTGACAAAAAATTCTTTCACAAGCCACATTCTTATTAATCACTTCGGGTGAGTCAATGTAAACATAATCAGTCAAAGCTTTAAAAGAAGAGATTGAAAGAAAATTCTTGGTCTGAATTGCTGTCCTGCCCTTTCTCGTTCCTATGGTCCTCTTCCTGTCCACCGTCCTCCTTTCTTTCACCATTTTTACCCCAGAGAACCAGTGATGGCATCTGTGGGACCCTGGAACAATTCATCTCTGTTGAGTTTAACCTCATGCGGACAATTTCAAGAGGACTGGATTGTATTTTGGGTGACTCACAGTTGTACCGTGTGTCTAAAACAAAGTGAATGTCTTCTCACAACAGGCAGTGAATCAAACAATATCTTCAACTAGTTTCCATCATGTTTTGTTAGATGTTTAAAAGAAAACACAGGACAAGATCTAATTTTGGACACCGAAGTTGTGAAAGTTCAGACTGTTCCACGTAATAATGCAGAAAAATCTTAGCTAATAGGTCTAGTTTACAATATAATATGTTAAAGATCAGGATATTTATAATGTTTCTCTTTAGTGTTTGCCTATATGTCAGTAGGAAAATAAGGAAACATTTAGCTTCATGCTGAAACTACCCTGAGGGGGACTTAGAAAAGCCTTTCTTCACTGTGTTGAAACATAACAAAAGGAGAGGAGGAAAAAAGAGGAAGGCAATATCTCTAGGGACTCCGTTGGTTTCCTGGTCCCTTATTTACTTCTTTCTGATTAGTAGAGCTTTCCTAGTTCTTCCCCAGGTAAAACCTCCTGAAATATTTCTCCCTCAGATGTCACTGCTCCTATTGCCAATGTCTCTGAGGCCCAGGAGGGATGGCCGCAGAGTCAACCTACTAAAACCTTACTTCTACAAGCAAAGGTAGCAATGATGAGAATGGCCTTCCAACCATGGGTCAGAGGCTTGATCTGCACAAGCCAGCTCTAGAAACGTTTTATGGGTTTATGAAAAACCAAACTCTCTTCAGAGCTCCATTTCTTACATAATGGCATTACTGAATATCCAGTTGTCCAAACTATACCATTCATTTAATATTGATTCTCTTTTCTTCAGCTTCTAAAGCAGATCTCAGACTCACAGCCTTTTTTCTAACCCCACTTCTATGTGGTGGTGGGTTTGAGTATTTACATGTCTCTTGAGTAGCCTCTTCCTTGGCCTTCTATTGGCCACTCTTGGCCTTCTATTGGCCACTCCTTCCTCATCTTCCGTGTCCATCACTATCAGAGTAGTCTTGGTAATATGAGATCTGGCTAAGTTGCCACTCTGTTTACGATTGTCCTGCGATTGCCCACAGAAGTCTGAATTCCCTAACAAGACTTTTAATGGCCTCTTCCCAAGCTGATTCTAAACCAGTCTTTCCATTTTCATGTCCCACCTTATTTCACCCCAGCTTGCCCCAAGTGGTCAGTGGCAGCATAAGGGCTTCTGACTATTGACCCTTTACTCTGTGCTCAACATAGTGCTATGTTCTGTATATTTAACAGAGAATCTTCTACACCATCCTTACAATGGCACTTAGGGTTGACATGACTATTGCTAGTCTTCCGGAGGTTTAGAACCTGTCCAAAGCTGCCCACTAGTCTCTATCCTCTGGCTAGAGTGCCCGTTCCTGTCCAGTCCTATATAAAACTCTATCCCTTCTTTAACCACCAAGTCAGGTGTCACTTCCTTTTGGAAGTTTGCCTCAGCAAGCCCTAAATATCCCAGAGCCCCCTTCTCCCCATCTAGTGTTACTCTAAGCCTCCTCTGCCATTTTCATAGACTGTTGTTTAAACTTGATTAAACATTGATCACTGCAGGTTCAATGTGTCTGTCTGCTAAACCATGACCTGTCTTTTATGTCACTATGGGCCTGTCACTAAATGCTTGATTATACCACTAAGTGCTGGGCTCCAAAGTGCTGGTAGCTCCCAGGTATTAAGCTTGAGAGAGTGTCTATGCCGCAGAGATAAGGGCAGGGTAATGAGAAGAGGTAGGGCTCTTGGCTAAGGTCATTATACCCACCTCATCACTCAGATTGAAATTAATTCCAGGCCCACTTGATATTATCTGCACCAACAGTGCTATCCCTGGGACCCAGAACAAGGCTAAGCCTGGGACTGGAAGCTACATAGACTTGCTAGCTTTCAAAGGACTTTTTTTTTCTTCATTAAAGTACACAGATAAGATATGCTATGAATTTCACTCACATAAGAGCTGTCTTCTCTTTTTCCTGAGAAGTAATGAAATAATTAGATAGAACTGCCCCCCTGACCTGAAACTCTCTGCCCCTCAGCCCCCCACTCTGATATGTGACCATTCCTCATTCCTTCTGCTGTCCTGCCACCATGCTGAAGTTCACGCAACAGCGCTCATCTCTAGACCGTTTTCAATTAATTTCCTGAGTAAAATTTCATGAGACACTATCAAACCTTTTGCTAAAATCAAGATATATTACATCTACTCTATTCCCTTAGTCTACTAATCAAAAAAGCAATCAACTTTGTCTGGCATGATTTGTTCTTTTAAAACCCATAATGCTTATTGCTCATAATTCCATTATCCTAGATAGTATTTTTTTCTCTTAATATTTGTTCCACTATATTAACATGGATTGAATTACTAGATGGTCATTTCTAGGATCCCATTTTATTCCCACACAGCTTTGAAAATTTGCTGCCTAATTTGAAACTATCAACAAAATGGCATTTTTTTTACTCTGTTGAATTGTAGAACAAGAAAGGGGCTTCCAGAAATCACCTGGTCAATGCCCCTGTTTCTTCTCAAGGCTCTTACTGCCTTGCTGAACCATTCCAGACCACTATCCATCATTCAATGCCTCTTTGGATAATTGAATCAATGATTCATGCATTACCTTATGCTTCTAAAGAACTTCTGCATTTCTCACTGAGGTGCATTCTAAATGAGGTTGTGAGTTCTGACCCTGAGTGTGCCATTTACAAGCTGTGTGACTTTAAACAATTCATCTTATTTCTTTTTGCTAATGGGAAGTACATGGACATTTTTAGATAAAAATATTTTGAAATATACCTTTCTTTAGTTTTTAATTATAAAAGAAATAGGAAAAAGTGCCTAATGATACAAAAATCTATTCTCCTCCTCGTCCCCTAACCAAAATTCTACTCTCCAGAAGTAACTGGCAATAGTGGTTTGATACATAGCTTCCAGGACACGTTCTATACCTAAGTAACATAACACAAACCAAAGAAAGGCTGTAATATGCATGTTATTTTATAACCTACACTTTTTACTTGACTATATATGATGTCTGACCATTAAGTTCACAAACTTATCCTAAAAGATGTTCTCCATACCTCATTGCTGAATATCACTACAGTCACCTTTGAAGTACTCTCCTTGGAAAGCTATGCACCAACGCCAGCGCACGGTCCACCCTTCAAAGTACTTTTTTGGGGATGAGTTCACAAACTTAATTATCAGACCTTAAATCACAGCTCTGATGGTCATTCCAGAAAAAGAGTTTCAAAATTGCTTTTGAAGGATAGACTAGATGCTGACATCAGGCATAGCTTCCCAAGGGAAGGACTTTGAAGGTGACCATAGTGATATTCAGCAATGAGGTGTGTAGCACTTTTTCTAGATGAGTTCATGACCTTAATTATCTGACTTCATGTGTATCTTTCCATGTTAGCACATGTAATATTTAACTACAATTTATTCATATTATGTATTACTTTTATAATTCAATTTGTTATAGATAAATCTAGTTCATTTGGCTGGTCCTCTATTGATGGACGTTTAGAGAAGACTCTAATTTTTCTCTATTCCAAATAAAAAAAATGAACTATAATAGTCTCTAGCCAGTGTTTTTTAATCTTTGTTTTTTATCTTACAGCACTCTTGAACCTATAGTTGAACTTTTGAGGCACACTTAAATTATGTTGATTTAAAAAATAGTAAAAAAATACTCTTCATGGAACTTCTTTTGAAAATAATTTAATTCATGATCTTTAAAATTTTTGTGGAACACCTAAGATCCTCTTGTGGCACACTGGTGTACCATGACACACCATTTGAAAATCACTGGTCTAGACAATGAAAATCAAGTGTGAGTGAGAACTGCGAGGCCCTGAGAGTTACCCGCTAAAACAAGCAGCCTCTCCCTCTTCTCCGTCAACGCCCCCTACAAGCAGAGCTTGATGGGACAGGAACCTGTAGGAGGCCCCTCATCTCTCATCACTTTGAGGGGTGGGATGGCTCAGGGGAGCATCTTTTATTCACTCAGCGTCAGGTTTACCTGGGAAAGTTTCTAAATCCTCCTTGTTTACTACAAGCTATAGTCTGAACCATGCTTCTGCTTTATGCCCTGCGTGTCCTTGGACAATTCTTCACCCCCTCTGCAGCTCAGTTTATAAAATAGTGATGACCTTTCTGAGCATAACGATCTCTGCCATTTACTGAGTATTTACTATATATGTCAAACCTTGTGCCAATGTGAGCATTAATGCATTATCATGTTTCATCACACAAAATCGCTTTAAGTGGTATGAATTTTATTTTTAATTGGATTTTTAATCTTATTGAGTTGTAAGCGTTATTTATATATTCTGGATACAATTCTTTTACATGATATATGATTGGCAAATGTTTTCTCCATTCTTGGGGCTTGTCTTTTCATTTTCTTAATGGTGTCTTTTGAATTTTGGTAAATTACAATTTATCAATTCATGATTATGACTTTTGTGTCATATATAAAAAACTATTTTCCTAACCCAATGTCGCAGAGGTTTTCTTTCCCACCCTTCTAGACACTATAAAGTTTTACTCTTACATTTGGGTCAATGATTCGTGTTGAATTACTTTTTTGTGTATGTATGGTATGAAGTCAGGGTCTAATTTTATTTTATTTTATTTTTTGTATATAGATATCTAATTCTCCCAGCATCATTTCTTGAAAAGACTACCTTTTCAAGATAGTCCATTGACTTGTCTAGGCACCCTTGTCAAAAATCAGTTGATCATAAATCAAGGATTTGTTTCTGAACCTTCAATTCTATTCCATTGATACACATACACACATACATATCTCCTTGTCTTAATGTCTTACTGTCTTTATCACTTTGGTCTTATAGTAAGTTTTGTAATCTGGTTGTATAAATCATCCAAATTTGTTCTTTAAAAAAATGATGTGTCTATTTCATGCTCTTTGCATTTCCATATAAATTTTAGGCTACAGAAAAGTCTGTCAAACGGACTATGAAACTAGTGTATGGTGCCCCATGATCACATTAATGTACACAGCTATGATTTAATAAAAAAAAAAAAAAAAAGAAAAGTCTGCTGAAATTTTGGTAGAGATTATATTGAATTTATAGATCAATTTTGGAAGAAATGCCATCTTGAAACTATTGATTTTTCGTTGCATGAAAATGTCATGTCTTTCTTTTTATTTAGATTATCCTTAATTTCTTTCATCAACGATTCTATAATTTTCCATGTACAAAGCTTTTACTACCTTTTGTTTAAATTATTTTCTAGTTTCTTCTTTTTGAATTTTTTTTTCATGGTTTTTTGCTGAGGCTGGGTTTGAACCCACCACCTCCAGCATATGGGACACGCACCTTACCCCTTTGAGCCACAGACACCACCCAGTTTCTTCTTTTTGATAATCTTCTCAATGGAATTGTTTTCTTAATTCCATTTTTGAGATTTTTTTTCTGTTAGAACATAGGAATGCAATTGATTTTTGCACACTGATTTTGTATCTGTGACTCCGCTTTATTCGTTTATTTGTTATATTGATTTTTGTATTTTTGGTGAATTTTTTTGAGATTTTCTACATAAAGGATCATGTTACTACTGAGTAGAGAATACCTGTATCTTATTTTATCATTTTTATTCTGTACATCTTCAATTTTTTTTTCTTACCTCCTCCCTTCTCTTGTGCTGTCTAGGTTTGATGTTGAATAGAAATGATGAAAACAGATAGCCTTGCCTTATTCTTCACCTTGAGGAAAGATTTTAGTCTTTCTTCATTAAGTATGCTGTTAGGTCTGGGTTTTTCACTGATGTTTTCTATCAGGTTGGGAAAGTTCCCTTCTGTTCATAGTAGATAGATTTTATCATAATGTGAGATTTAATCACATTGGATTTGATCAAAGGCCTTTTCTGTGTCTACTGAGATAATCATATGGCTTTATGTTCTTTAACCTATTGATATGATGTATTATATCTATTGTTATTTGGATGCTAAACCAACCTTGCATTCCTAGATAAATTACACTTGGATATAGTGTACATATATCATCCTTTTCATATGTTACTAAATTTGATTTCCTAATATATTGTTAAGGATTTTTGCATCTATGTTCACAGAGGATATTGGTTAGTTGTTTTGTTTTCTTGTGATTTCTTTTTTTAGTTTTAGTACCACAGGAATAATGAAGGGCCTCATAGAATGAGTTGGGAAGTATTCATTTCTCTATTTCTGAAAGAATATATCAAGAATTGGCAATATTTATTTATTAAATATTTGGTAGAATTCACCAATGAAGATATCCGGGTATGGGTTTTTCTTTGGGGGAAAATTTTAAATTACTAATTCAAGTTCTTTACTTATTATTGGTCTATTCAGATTTTTCTATTTCTTTTTGAATTGGTTTTGATAATTTGTGTATTTCTAGGAATTTTTCCATTTTATCTAAGTTATCAAATGTATTGGCAAAAACGTATTTATAAATTGCCTTATAGACTTTTAATTTATTTGGAGTCAATAGTTATGCTCCCTCTATTCATTCCTGACTTGGTAATTTATGTCTTTGTTTTTTTCTTGGTTAGTCTAGCAAAAGGTTTGCCAATTTTGTTGATATTTTCAAAGAACCAATTTTTGGTTTTTTTGATTCTATTTTTGTTTTCTATTTAATTGATGTCTACTCTAATTTTTATTTCCTTTCATCTGTATTCTTTGAGTTTCTTTTTTTTTTTTTTTTTGAGACAGAGTCTCAAGCTGTCACCCTGGGTAGAGTGCTGCGGCATCATAGCTTATAGCAACCTCCAACTCAGGCTTAAGAGATCCTCCTGCCCCAGTTTTTCTATTTTTTTTTTTTTATTATAGATGGGGTGTCACTTTTGCTCAGGTTGGTCTCAAGCTCATGAGCTCAGACAATTCACTTGCCTTGGCCTCCCAGAGAGCTAGGATTAATTTTTCTAGTTTCTTAAGGTAGAAATTTAGATTATAGATTTGAGAATTTTATTTTAATATAGCAAACAAAACTACACATTTCTTCTTGAGCATTATTTAATTTCATCCACAATTTTTATGTGTTTTGTTTCACTCAGTTAAAATATTTTCTAATTTTCCATATAATTTTTTTATTGATGCACAAATTATTTAAAACTTTGTTATTTCCTAATATTTGGGGATTTCTCTGATGTTTTGTTGTCAATGTCTAATTTATTCCATTATAGTTGAAAATATACATTGTATGGTGTCAATCTTTGTAAATTTATTAATTCTTATTTTATGGTCTAGCATATGACTTATACCAGAGAAACTTTTATGTGAACTTGAAAGGATTATGGTCTGTAGTCACTGGGTGAGGGGGTCTGTGACTGTTGATTAGATTGAGTTGGTTGATACTATTGTTCAAGTCTTCTATATCATTTTCTGCCTGGATGCTCTACCCGTTATTGAGAGTGGGCTTTAAATTCTCTAAATATAATTGTTGAATTGTCTATTTCTTCTATAAATCTTAACAGTTTTTCCTCATGTCTTGAGTCTCTGTTGATAGATGTGTGTACATTTATAATTGTTACAGTGTCCTTGTGAATTGACTCTTTTTGTCAGTATTAAATAGCCATTATTTTTTGAGAAATATTTCTTTCCTTGATTTTATCTAATATTAATGCAGTCACTTCAGTTTTCTTATGGTAAAGTATTTGCATGATATCTCTTTTTCTATTCTTTTACTTTCAATCTCTTTATGTCTTTGAGATTAAGATGTGCCTCTTGTAGAAAACTTATATAGTCAGATCATGATTTTCTCTTTAGTGTGACAATCTATGGTTTCCTGTCTTTTTTGTTCCTTTGTATTTTTGTTCCGGACTTCTTGACTGACACATATTTTTCAGTGTACCATTTGAAATTTGACTTTGTTTCCTTTTTTTTTTTGCAGTTTTTGGCCAGGTCTGGGTTTGAACCCACCACCTCCGGCATATGGAGCCAGCGCCCTACCCCTTTGAGCCACAGACACTGCACCTGACTTTGTTTTCTTTTTTACAGTTTGGGGTTATTTACTTAGTGATTGCTCTAGGAATTAAAACATGCATCTTTACTCATCAAGGTCTACTTCAGATCAATACTCACCTAATTCAGTAAAATGTAGAAACTTTCTCCCAATATAGAATCTATTCTCTTACCCATCTTTTGTGCTATTATCATCTTATGTACATATGCTATCGACTGAATATTTTAGTGTTATAATTTTGGATTTATATAATCTTATGTCTTTTAAAGATTGTAAGAGAAGAAACGGCAAAAAGGATGTTTGAGTCTTTTATATTAGCCCACATATTTACCATTTCTGGTACACGTCATTTCTTTCCTTGGATCCATGCTACCTCCTGGTATTATTCATTACAGCTTAAAGGACTTCCCTTAGAATTTATCGTAAAGTTGGTCTTCTAGAAACAAATTCTCTCAATACTTCTTTATCTGGCAATTACTTTTATTTATTTATTTATTTATTTTTTGAGACAGAGTCTTACTATATCACCCTCAGTAGAGTGCTGTGGTGTCACAGCTAACAGCAACCTCCAACTCTTGGGCTTAAGTAATTCTCTTGCCTCAATCTCCCAAGTAGCTGGGACTACAGAAGCCCACCACAATTCCTGGCTTCTTTTTTTTTCTTTTAGAGACGAGGTCTCAATCTGGCTCAGGCTGGTCTCAAACTCCTGAACTCAGGCAATGTACCTGCCTTGGCCTCTCATACTGCTAGGATTACAGGCATGAGCCACCGTGCCCAGCCTTGGGAATTACTTGTTTTTGTTTTCAATTTAAAGGGTAATTTTACTGGACACAGAAATCTTGTTTTTTTTTTTTTTTTAAAACCAATTCTTTGGAATATGTAATTTTACTGCCTTTTAGTCTTTATTATTTCAAATGAGAAGTCAGCCATTAATTAACCATATTGATGGTCCTCCATAAGAAGTTATTTTTCTCTTGCTGCTTCAAGATTTTGTCTTTGGCATTCAACACTTTAATGAGATACATATATATATAGTATGGGTCTCTTTATATTTATTCTAGCTGGGGTTTTCTGAGCCTCCTGAAAGTGTAAATTGATTTTTTTGGTCAAAGTTGTAAAGTTTTAGGTCATCATTGCTTCAAAAATATTTTATTCCCTTTTCTCTCATTAGGGACTTTCATTATATGCACAGTATTGTAATGTTTGATGTTGTTCCAGAGGTCTCTTAAACTTGAGTATTTTCTTTTCTAATTTTTTACATTGAAAAATCTATATTGGTCTATCTTTACATTCCTGATTCTTTCTTCTGACTTTTAAAATCTGCCGTTGAGCCCCTATATGAATTATTTTAGCTACTCTACTTTTTATAACATATGACTTTCCATTTTGTTATTGTAAAAAAAAGTTTATTCGGTGAAGTTCTCAATTTTTTAGTTATTGTTGATCATTGTTGTCATACTTTCCCTTACTTCTTTAAACTATTTTTTGGTTGTTTTTATTCCTTGAATATATTTACAATAGGTGCTTTTGTGGCTTTGTTTTCTAATCTAATATCTGAGTACACTGAGAGAGAGTTTCTATTGGCCTTTTTTTAAATTTGCCTTTCTTCAGTTTGAGTCACATTTTTTTCTTTGCATGTATACTAATTTTAGTTGTAAACTAAAAATTTTAGACAATAAGCTGTAACACATCTGGATTCTGATCTCCACCTGCCTACCCCACCTCCTGAAGATGGTTGTAGGTCGTTTCCTATTGTTTCTGTTTTGTTTTCTCTGTTTAGTTTGTTTAGTAACTTGAATGATGTATCTTTGAAATCTGTGCTCCTTGTAGTGTGTGGTTGGTGGTGTCTCTGATGGTTCTTTTTCAGGTGATGTTTTTACAGGTAAGCCTTGTTTTGTACAGGCAATCCATGTGTTGCCAGTAACCTGCAAATGTTTCTAGCAGTGATTTTTCAACCAGTGTGCCATGGCACACTGATATGCCATGAGAGGATCTTAGATGTACCACAAACATTTTTAAAGATCATTAATTATATTATTTTCAGAAGAATTATAAAACACAGTAAGTATATATTCTTTTTACTCTTTTTTAAAATCAACATAATTTAAGTGTACTGTGGAAATTTAACTATGGGTTCCAATGTACCATGAGATAAAAAAGGTATTGCGGGTTGCTGCTTGTGCTACTTCTGGGGGAAAGAGCATTGATAATTAGCCTTCCTACAGACACTCAATGTTAAATCTCTCAGAAACATAGGATCCTTCAGGATCCTATTTTTACTCCATCTGGGTACCTGGCTTCCTTCTGAGGGAACACTGGGTTTCCATCTTGTCTTTGACATCAGCACAGAACACAACAGATTCAGTTTAGTTAAAAAACTATATTTTGTCTACCCCATGAAGAATTTTAACTATTTCCTCATTTAAAAAGGCTTCTGGAATTTTCTTAACTCTCTTATCAATTTAGGCAGCTAAGCATGTTTCTCTAGCAAGCAATGTTTTCTTAAATATATCGCTATATGTGTGTCACACAGAAAGCCAACAGGTATCTGAAGTAGTTTCTATTAGTAGGGCAAGCCCAGTTAGCTTGTATGCCTCCCAATTCTGATGGTCCTGCCAATTCTGCTTTAAGAGTTAAAGATGTGAAATATCTCAAGAATGGAAGAAAAAGATATCCAATGTACTCAGCCCTACTATGAAACTAAATTATGGCTTTCATTGGAAAGCTATAACCTAAGAATATGGGGAAGGGGGCGAGGGAGGGGAGGGAGGGGGAGGTTGGGCAGAGGGAGGGTGATTGGTGGGATTACACCTGCGGTGCATCTTACAAGGGTACATGTGAAACTTAGTGAATGCAGAATATGATTGTCTTAACACGATAACTAAGAAAATGCCAGGAAGGCTATGTTAACCAGTGTGATGAAAATGTGTCGAACTGTTTATAAAACCAGTGCATGGTGCCCCATGATCACATTAATGTACACAGCTATGATCTAATACTAATAAAAAAAAAGAGTTATAGATGTGAAGACCACTTTAGGCTTTTGAGGGGAAAGAAGTTGAGGAGGGAAGAGACACAGAGGACATGGTAATAGGAGGGAAAAGCAACAGACAGCACCAGTGAAGGAAAGGAATGAAGCGCCTTTACGAGGGCTGACGGTCATGGGTGACCTCTGGAAGACCGCTGGCCCAAAAGAATTGAGACCCTTGCCTTCTCTCATCCTCATTTCAAAAACATTGATTATTTTGATGGCTATATATATATATATATATATATATTTTCTCCATGTACAGTAAAGGCTTCAAATAGGGTATAATTAGTGTTAAGGGCTTGGATGTAGGAGGGATGCCAGTGGCTCTACCGAAGTCACTCACACTGGACTCCCGAGTCTACACTGCCATAGGGTAGGTACCTCAACACATATCATGTCAATAAATGAGGAAAAAAGTTCTTAGTAGCAGCAGAATATTCAGTCAAAGGAATTATCCTTTATATACATATTATAAATATAATAAGATAAATACAATAATACCCTATATTTGTGTAGCCATTTGAGTAGGATTAAACAGGGGCCTCCTAAGCATTGTTGTGAAAGTGAATTTAATATCTATCTACTTTTAGTGTCAGGGCACTCACTGCATAATCAGAAGACTATTCTCATTTTAGTCACCCTGAAATAATTCCTTATGACCAGCAAACTATTTCAAATAGTTCTTCCACTGCTTCAGGTGCAGACAATGCTGATCACAATCGAGAGAAGAAAGTCGCCAAAGACAACACAAGGGCTGGCGAAGGTCCTCCTGAGAGAGGACGGAGGAGCTGCCACACTGTGTATGTGGCTGCTTTTATTAACGAGAAAGCCTGGCACCTCGCCTATTGCCAAATGGTAACAGTTTCCATAAAAGCCACCTAGGAAAGACTCGGTATCAGACAAATGTGCTTTGATTAGCATGACGAGCAATCAGCACTGGGCATGCTAAAGCAAGAAGTAGAAAGAAAGTCGATTATAATGCATGAGATAAAAATAGCCCAGAGTACAGCCCAGGTTAAAGGTTCTCAGCCATCCCTTGGGAAGAGCTGGACACAGGGACCTGAACCCTCTGTACACTATACAGCTGCTGCTGTGTCAGCTGAGCGCTCTGTCATGCTTAGCAATTCATTGTCATGTCCCAAATCCCTGAGCTTCACAACAGCCCTAGTTTTGTTATATGGCTACTTGGGCCACATTAGCCTCCTGATTTGCAGGGTCAAGATTCTTAAATCAAGACAGAGCCGCACTGTTGGCTTCAGGCTGCCGTGCTCGGGTGACGGCTGCCGGATGGCCTACGTGTTACTCTACTATGCCATTTTTCTGTTTTCGGAACAGTCTCTTGTGCACTGTTTCCATTGATTTTTATAACAAGTCAGGAAAGGGAGCCACAGAGGTAAAAGGACCCCGAGATCTCTCTTCAACTTACATTGAACCCGTTTTTCTCCATCTTCAATGAGGAAAGATTATCTTTTCACTCTAAGTAGAATGATACTGTAGTTATCCCTATTCAAGAGAATTTTATTTTATTCTTCTTTGCAAGGTACTGGCTTTCCTTCAAAGCTCTTCAGGCATAAATTCAGAGTGATTCAGGGCTGTTTTAAAATAGGGCCCATATTTCTTTAGGATGTGTCTTACCTGAATTATTTGATATATAGAAATCAGTGAGGCCACAAAATCTAGATAATATTAATAAAACTTTCTTAATAAGAAGAAATAAGAAAATAAAAAGACACCTCCACATATTTGTACAGATTATCTAGTCCCAGCCAGTCAATTCACCAATTAAGAAACTGAGGCCTGGGGTTACATGTCAGCCGGTAGTTGATCCACCGCCCCACTCTCTGCACTCAGCCCTTCCCATTTCTGAAAGAGCAGGGCAGGTGAGAACAGCTTAGCTGGTTGTAGTAACCTGATTCCTCCATCTCACACAGATTGTACACCACGTGGCCTGGATGGATGACAAGCTCTGGGCTGTGGCTGCCTTACGCAGTACCTGTCACCCTGGCCATCTGCAACAAAGTCACAGGTGACGGTGGGCTTCTCGAGACTGCTCTGGGGACTGTGTCCTTCTAGACACCCAATGGGTATAACTTGGTTGTGTCACAGAACAGAGTGAGGCACCCCAGCATCACTGGCATGTGGGTGATGCCCTGAATTTCTGAACGTACTGCCAGACATCTGATGAGGGAGAGCTTTCCAGAGGAGTAGGCCTGGGAATGCTGCATTTTAGGGCGAATTTGGTCTAACAGCAAGAACATGAGATTCAGAGTTCAAAAACTGGAATCTAAGAGCCGACTCTGCCGTACCCTGGCTTTGGAGGTTGGAGAACTTACTCAATCTCTCTAAGCTTCTAACTTTCAGCAAAGAAATATTTAATGAACACCTATGGTAACTGGGTCTTGGCTAGGCTCCAGGAACATGGCAGTGAATAAGGAAGATCAGGAAGACCTAGCTTCCTCCCTTTGAAGCTTACTAATTAGCTTTAGTGTGGCACCTGTAAGTTAGGGACGCTGACAACATCCATCTTGCTGTGAGTGGGGACACAGGGCTCGCTCTAGAGCCAGCTGGTAGCTTGCCCCAGGCCCCGTATGTGGTTTTACAGCCTCCTCCTGCCACTCCAGACAAGAGCCCTGGACAGCTCTCCCAGCTTCCTTCAGTCACCTTCCTCCATGCCAGGGGAAATTGTCTCACCCCAGCTCTACCATTTCCAGCTTTCTCTGGGCCTTCCCTGGGGTGCTCTCTGTTCTTACCTCACCAAAACCAAACTCCAAACGCCCCTGCTTATTTCCAGCCTCAGCTCCTACTTCAGATGGGTATTTCTGTTCCATTTTTGGTTCACAAAGATGTCTATTCTCTTCTTAGTGGAGGGGACAAGAACTCACAGACACCTTCTACAATAACTAAAATCAGTTTGTCTTTAAGGCCCAGTCAGGCCTCTGGACCCTGCCATTCCCAGAACGGTGCCCATATTAAGCCCTGGCCCTGGCACCAAGAGCATGTCACTTTTCTTCCTAAGTGGCTCAAGACCAGCTGTGTTAGTTTCCCATTGCTACCTCATGGCTTAACACAATACAAATTTAATATTTTACAGTTCCGAGGGTCAGAAATACAGAACAGGTTACTGGGTGGGGATATATTCCCTCTGGCGGAGATTCTGGGGAGAATCCATGTTCTTTTCCTTTCCAGCTCCTGAGGCCACTTGCATCTGTCGTGGCCCCTCCCTCCTTCATCAAAGCCAGCAGGGCAGCATCCTTCCCTCTCTGTCCCTCTGCACTCTCCTTCTCTGACTCAAGCCCTCCCTCTGTCCTCCATTAGGACACCTAGGGACTTCACTGGGCCAGCCCAAACCATCCAGAAAAATCCCATCTGCAAAGTCCCTTTTGCCGTGTAAGGAAACACCTTCACAGGCTCTGGGGAGTGGGACATCTTGTGGGGTAGTCACTTTGCCAGTCACACTCATCTTTAGCACTGTGCTGTGATCTCCGCTCAGGCTCCACGGCCTCTGGGAGCTACCTGGTAAGTGTAGCTGCTGTCAGGCCGGGGATTCCTCTTTCTTCCCTCCGAATGCCACAGGGGTTTCCAGAGGCAAAGTCCCATCTTGGTGCTGTGGGTGGCACCAAAGGGTGACCTGGGTCACAGGGCAGTTCGGATTCCAGCAACCACAGCCAAACCTTGGGGAATGGGTGTCTCTCTCCCTAGGTGGGGGAGAGGGGTGTTTCTGGGCCCCCTGGGTTTGATGCCAGGTGTTGGCTGTCATTTGCCAACTCCCTGTCCTACAGCAGAGCAAGAAACGGACTTAATGACCATCTAGACGCAGGGGTCCTCAAACTGCGGCCCGCGGGCCACATGAGGCGGTGTGATTGTATTTGTTCCCATTTTGTTTTTTTACTTCAAAAATAAGGAATGTGCAGTGTGCACAGGAATTTGTTCATAGTTTTTCTTTAAACTATAGTCCAGCCCTCCAACGGTCTGAGGATAGTGAACTGGCCCCCTGTTTAAAAAGTTCGAGGACGCCTGAGTTAAGGCCTTTACCTTACAGGACAAGCCCAAGACCTAGAGAGGCACATCGATGCCCCCCGCCCCCTCCCCGGGACCAGAGCCAGGCCCTGCTCCCCAAGCTCTTGCATGTGCTCAACATCCCACTGCCCCATGCATGGGGCAGTAAGGTTCGGTTTAGGAGGGTAGCAAGCTCACCAGGCATCTACAACCTACTCCTTCCCAGGGAGGGGTGAACTTTAGGAGGCAGAGGAGGCAACACCCTGGGGGAGGTCTCTCCTGATGGGAGGGAGCGATACTTCACTGGAAACCTCCTTCCCCTGTCAAGCACACAGGTCATTATGCCAAGCCCCTCTCAGAGCCCAGGTTCCTGCCGCCAGGTTGGTACCAGGTTTGCATCAGGAGAAAAGACTCACAAATCACAGCTTGCTGATATGAATGCCCAAGGCTCAGGCTCTAAGGCCCAGGGATCTCATCGGTTGGGAGAGAAGTGATAAGTTTCTGCCAACAGAACCAGAGAATGAACCTGACCTTGCTTGGTGAGTTCTAGAAGGTGGTCAGGGATGAGAGGCCACGCATCCATACAGTGACCTTAGTGTGATTTAGAGGAGTCATGCTCAGGAGAAGGAAGGTGTGAATGCCCAGAGCCTGCGGTGGTTCTGCAGGGCGAAGACTGGATTAGAGTAGATGTGCTCCTGCCCCTCCTACTTAGGGGCTGCCCTTGGTCTCTAGACATATTCCTGATCCTACAGTGCATTTGTGTGCCACAATTACCCCTTCCCACTCCTGGAGTTAAGACAGGCAGATATCCCTTGGGGGTGCGGGATGCTCTGGGTGGTGGTACCCTATGCAGACAGCTAGGAGAACCACCTCCTGGACCATCTGCTTGCCTGCTGCGCCCCAGCCAGTGTTTCTTGTTTCTTTTTATTAAATCATAGATGTGTACATTAATGTGATCATGGGGCACCGTACACTGGTTTTATAGACCGTTTGAGATATTTTCATCACACTGGTTAACACAGCCTTCCTGGTTCTGGTTGAGCTTTTTGATTGTTGTCATGGCATAAAACAGTTAACAATTCTTTTCCCCCAAAGTCTAAGATAATTCAATAGAATGCAGTTTCAAATGAGAATTTTTGATTCTTTTGTATTAAAAAGTAACAACATGTTTTATCTTATTACAAAAGTAATGCATGTTTATGGACTCAAATTTGGAAAAATGGCAAAAGCATAGAAGAAAATGAAAATCACTGATAATTTAGTCATCTAGAAATAACTTCTATGTTTCTTTACAGACTTCTTTATGTACATAGATGGTTTTTTGTTTCATAGCAATTTCAATTACACACACGGTTTAATTGAATTTTTTTAAACCTAATAATAGGCCTTGAATACTCCTCCATATTATTAAATATTTTTACGCAGCATAAGTATAATGGTGGCATAATATTTTAGGTATACTATTAACATATTTTAGTTATTTAACTAATTCCTTATTTGGGGGCATTGATATTATTTCTAGTTTTTCACTATTATAAACATTATCAAAATACAATCATTTTTTAGATAAGCCAGCAGGAAATTTTTGGTTGCAACCTTGTACCTTAGGTAAGTCAGCTGAAATGGAAATAAGAATTTCTATGAAGATACTTTTTGACTTTTGAGAGTTAGTATTGTTAATAGAACTCAGCTGAAAAGTTCTTTCTTTCCTCTCTTAACCATGTATTAATGTATTAATAGATCATGAGAAAAGAAGATAAAGGTCTCTGAAATGTAAGAGGGGATATAGGCCTTCTTGGTGAAGGAGTACCTGCAAGCAAGCACAGGTTATGGAAAGTGGGTGGACAGGGAGACACCTGTCCCAAGAAGTTCCTTAAGGGACTAGAAAAGGGTCAGAGACATTAATAACCCTGGGGCCAAGGTGAGATGACGTAGCAAACCAGAAATTCTGAGTCCATTTATGGAAGGCAGACATCCTTCAGGAGCCTTCAATGTATGGCTAAAATATATTTATTTTTATCTCAAAAAGGAAGAAAGAAATTTAAGCTTTACTAATAAACAGTGTTATACAGTTAGATACACACACACGCCTATAATTGGTGAATATAGAATAGTAGGAGCCCAGGATCAAAAATATTTTACATATGGGACATACACTAAAATAAAGTCTAGAAACCATAGCCTTAAAGTGGGAACTTGGCCACAGATAGAGCTGCAAGGGAAGGAGCCTGGGGGACCCAGAGCCTGGCCTGTGGGGACTTGGCATGGGCAGTCTAAGTTTGGATCATCTAGTTTGGAACAAGTGAAAAGAACAAAACAATGTTCTGCGTGCGCACACACACATACACACCAGGCACTCCAATTTCATTTTCCTTCTATTCTAGTTTGCTTCCCTCTTCTGACTTCTCCCTTAGCATCAACATCCTTGTAAAAGCAGAGGTCTTTTCTAAAGGCTGCTCCTACAGACAAAGTGAAGTGTGCAATTATTGACTCCCATTAACCAGGTGACCTGACGGGTGAACCCTGAGCCCTGTGGGCTGTAAATATGGAATTTGAAGCCTGCACTAGCACATTTCACTCTGCAAAGGTGCAGGGCAGGGATGAGCTTGGTACTTTCTGAATAAAGCTCTCCAGTAGTTCTCTAGCCCTGAGTCCCCACTTTTCCATCTTACTGACAGCCTGTCCTCAACCATGAGGCTACCTCCTCCCCCTTGTCATCTATAGAGCTTGCTGGCCAGAAAGAGTTGCAAACCCCTTCACCTACAGGTTCCAGAGGTCCCAGCCAATCAGAGAATGAAGCCTGAGGCAGAAATGGGAGCCTACTGCTGAACTTCACTGGATGAAGGGCGAAGTTCTTGGCTGTCCTTTATCACTCCAGTTGCCTATCAACACCCCCACTGGTCAGAGGTGAGACTTAGGGCCAACTCAGCCACTTAGCTGCAGCCTTTGGTGATGGTGGGTGCAAAGGGAGCTGTATTTAAGAGAACTTTCCCATCAGGCCTGCACCTGCAGCTCAAAAGGCAGCCCAGGTTCTTGCTACTCCTGGTATGAAATCCACTTGAGAGAGGTTCAGGTTCTCTTTTAAGAATATTTCACAGCTCTGGAGCTGGGGAGGAATACGAGGAATGATGGTATGAATAGGGAGTCCACCAAACCTGTCTGATCAGACTTTATGGGAAGGGTGGGAATTCACAGCACCCAGGTACAGGGGATCCACATACCAACCCAGAAACAAGGGGGAGAAAACCAAGGTGGAGTGGATTGACTAGAAGCCAAAAGATAAGCCCAAATCCCAACCCCTGGTATTGTGAAGATGCCTTATTTGAAAATAGGGTATTTTCAGATGATGTTAAGTATGCTGACATCATGGTAGATGTAAGGTGGGCCTTAAATCCAATAGATGTGTCCCTATCAGAGGCAGATTTGAGACAGACTTGTGAGGAGAAGGCCACATGCTTAAGGGGGGGGAGACTGGAGCACTGTATCTACAAGCCAAGGCCTCCAAGGACCATCAGCAACCTCCAGAAGCCGGAGAGGCCTGGGAGGGATTCTCCTTCAGAGCCTCCAGAAGGCACCAGCCCTGCTGACACTTTGATTACATACTTTTGGTTTCTAAAACTAGCGGAGAATAAATTCCTATTGTTTTAAGTCACCCAATTTGTAAGAATTTGTTAATGAAGCCACAGGAAAGTAACACACAGGACACAACAAGAGTAGATCAGAAGTCCGAATGAGCCCATTCCTGAGTAGCCGAGACTACAGATGCCCACCACAATGCCATGCTAACTTTTCTATTTTCGTAGAGTCTCACTCTTACTCAGGCTGGTCTTGAACTGAGCTCAAGCAATCCTCCTGCCTCAGTTTCCCAGAATGCTAGAATTACAGGTGTGAGCTATCTCGTGCCTGGCCATCATCCTTTTGAAAACTAAGCCATCTTTATGAATGGAACAATCATAGGAGCAAGGCTCCATCCAGGCTCTCCGCCAAAAGCAAACAAAACAAAGCAAAACCGTGAGAACTGAAGCACTGGAAGGACGTAAGGCCCCTCACGGCAGAGCCCACCCCACCCCTTCCTGTGTACGCATAGAGTGAGGGGCTGGGGCAGGGGCTCTGGGATAAGTTTTCGAAGGGTTCATGCTAAAGAGCAAAATCTTGTCTTGTTGGAGAAGAACATGTTCCCTTGACTGCATTCCAAAATGCCAGAAGTTGTAGATCTCAAACAAGCCCCTGACACTTCTTAAAAAGTCACCAAATACCTCAAGCTGATGGTTGCTCAAGATTTTATTAATTTATAATATTGTGTTCCATCAAAATGATCACTGTTTATTATCTTGCTGCGCTGAATCGTATCTGCCTTATTACCCTCAGCTACAGAGGCCGTAAATTAAAATCATCCGGCATTTATACTCTTACAGCTCATTCTCTATGATTGGTATTATCTTGCTGCCTTCTTCCAACCCTTCTATTTCCTTTAAAAGAAACATTGCAATTGAGCCCAAATACCATCTGACCAATAAATGCTGAATTGGAAAACCAAACCAGAACAGCAACTACACTACCCCAAAGGCAACCTTATAACTCTTCGTCATCACTGCCAGCATCCTTTCTGCCAAAATGACAGAGAAACTGAGACTCTGAAGGGGGGGAGGGAGGGAGGGTGATTGGTGGGACTACACCTACGGTGCATCTTACAAGGGTACATGTGAAACTTAGTAAATGTAGATTATAAATGTCTTAACACAATAACTACGAAAATGCCAGGAAGGCTAAGTTAAAAAAATAAAATAAAAAAAAATAAAGATCTGGGAGTTGGGATTGTAAGGTGGGTTCTTGCTCTACCACTGGGAAGCACGGGCAGGTCATTTTCTCCTTCTGTACCTTCATCTCTTTTCTTGAAGTTCAAGGGACATTATTACATCAGCCTGCTTCATGAGGAACAACCTTTCTTTGGGGAACAAGTAGTGATATAATAAATTGACTCGAAAAGCAATGAGAGAGATTCATTGATGAAAGTTCCAAACACCTGCTGGTGTCATCATAAAGGTGGGGAGTCCCTGCAATGCCTGGGAAGCTGGTCCTATTGTGTCTGTGACTTATCAATGTCATGTGAGTATAGATATTTGACCCTCCATTTGACCCTCTAAAAATAAGAACAAGTTTCCTTTTTTTTTTTTTTTTTTTGTGGTTTTTGGCCGAGCGTGGGTTTGAACCCACCACCTCCAACATATGGGACTGGCGCCCTATCCCTTTGAGCCACAGGCGTCGCCCAAGAACAAGTTTCCAACAGTGGTAAGACTCCCCCCAGTTATGTTTGGATGTGTTTGTTCATAAAAGAGCTTAGTAAAAGAGTCTAGTGTGTTCACAGTGGCTTTTGCTGTGGTTGGTCACACCATCACCCTTAGTAATGCTATCTACTACCTATTGGTAAGAGTGATGACTTTCAGAGAGATGAAAGGTGACAATATTTACTTAAAACTTGGATATCGCAGTCTTTTCTGATTCATCTAAAGGGAATAGGTTTTCGTTCAATGCATGTATTGACTCCTGGCTCCGAGTTTCACAAACACATAAAGGTATTGCTGTTTCCACCCTGAGTTCTGCTAAGGAACACTAAGAACTGAATGTTTATTTTTTTCCTTCCTTGCCATCTCTCCCTCTTCTTGTTTTCTTAAGCACTCAATGTAACAAGCAGGAGCCAGAGATCACAAGGTAAATAATGAAGGAGAAGAGACAGGTCAGAGAGCAGAACGCACAATTTATTGGTACCATTTTAAAATTTTGTTTAAAGCATCAAATTTCAGAGTTATAATGTCTGACTTTGCAGGGTTGGTGGAATTCACAAAGAAAATTGCCACTTGTCCCCTCTCTTTATCTCACTGAACTGTAATCAAAATTCTATCTCTAGCATATAAATTAAAAAATAAATCTCCCTTGACCAAAAATGCATGTTTCTAGAGCAGGGGTCCTCAAACTTTTTAAACAGGGGACAGTTCACTATCGCTCAGACTGTTGGAGGGCTGGGCTATAGTTATAAAAAAAAAAAAACAACTATAGGGTGGAGCCTGTGGCTCAGTGAGTAGGGTGCCAGTCCCATATACCGAGGGTGGCAAGTTCAAACCCAACCCTGGCCAAACTGCAACAACAAAAAAATAAAAATAATAAAAATAAATAAATAAATAAACTTAAAAAGAAAAAACTATGAACAAATTCCTACGCACACTGCACATATCTTCTTTTGAAGTAAAAAAACAAAACAGGAACAAATACAATCACACTGCTGCCTGTGGCCCACGAGCCGTAGTTTGAGGACCCCTGTTCTAGAGGTTGGGTATTAGAATCTAGAGATACCCCTGGGGGTGGCTACATGGGAGTAAATCTGAAAGAGGTCCATGTCAATAGTACAGCAAGCCTAACTATGCCTCAGAATTGCCTGAGAAACTTATAAAAAATAAACCAAACAGTTTCCGTAGAAGTTGAAGCTGCAATAGATACACTTTGTTTTATTCACTGGATGGACAAAAATGGTAAAGTCTGACAATACCAGGTGCTGATGAGGGCATAAAACCATGGGGAGGAATACTAATAGGGCGTCAGTGGGAATATAAATTGGTGCAACCACTTTGGAAAATAGACTGGCATGACCTAATGAGAGGAAGAGACACTGACCCTATGACCCAACAATCCCACTCGTGCATGCTCGAGACTTAGAAACTCTTGGACATGTGTACCAAGAAAGAGACCCAAAAATGCTTACTATAATGTTGGTGGTGATAGCAAGAACCTAGAAGCAACGCAAATGTTCGATGACAGTAGAAGAGATCAACTACAGCATTTTCATGCAGTCGATTCCACGTAGTACCCAAAACAAATGAATCCAAATGGACAAAAGAGCATAATTCCATGTATATAAAAGCTTGCAAACACACACATAAGTTGTTTGGGGGCTATCTTCACAGGTGGCAAGGCCATAAAGAAGAATAAATGAAGGACTGACTCAAAATACAGAGGAGTGGTTACCTGGAGAGGTAGGAAAACCTTGTGATCTAGGTGGGGGCAGAGGAGGCTGTAAAAGGACTTAGACCATTCAAATTCTTAAGCTCAGGGGTGGAAACGAGCTTTCTCTTTTAAGCAGGTGTTGGCTCACGCTAATGTATGCATATATGTCGTACCTGTATTTTTGCTCATGCTAGCTTTTGTAATACAACTTTAAAATATACAGATTCCCAGGCTTCATCTCAGATGTACTGAATCAGAATCTCAGGCTGTGGGGTGTCGGTAGTACTTTTGGTAAGTTCTCCAGAAGATTCTGATGCGCTATCAGGTTAAGAGGCACTCACCTACACACATAATACATATTGGTATCTGGGTGAAAGGTGCTTAAAATATAAATCAAGGTCAAGAAATCTCAAGAGAGTCATAAAAACAGAAAAGGGCAGCCCAGGAGAGGGTATATAGATAGCTCACTGTTCTGTAGTGACCAGGGAGAGGCAGGTGTGCAAACCTGAGAGCAGAAGTTGTTGTACCACTTCTACCCTCCCCCACCAGCCTTCCTGAGCCCTGTCCCTTCTAGACTCCCTACTAGTATGAGCCTGAGATCATCATCCCCAAGAATGTGGCCACAAATTAGAAAAGACTAATAATATGCTTTACCCATCCAAGAGCATGCATGCTGTTTGAGTATATAGACCTGGTCATACTTCTATAATCCATCCCAATACTTATTTAACTATTTTTAGAGAAGTATAGCTGCAGACTCTGGCCCTTCCTTTGCTACAAAGACAGAAACGTGATGTGGTGAAAAGTATGTCCTGGTCCAGGACTCAGGTATCTAGATGGGGACCCACATAGACAGGCTGTGTGATCTTGGGCCACTTTCCCTCTCTAACTCCTAGTTCCCTCATGTTCCCTGGCTCCCTCATAACTCTGAGATCTAATGAAATAGTAAAGTTGGAAGTGCTTTGCAAACTGAAAACACTACCCTGCCTTTCTGGTAAGTCCATTGCCATTACAGTTATCACTGCTTCCTAAAAACCAGAAACATAGGCAGGCAGTCCTGGGTCAGTTGCGTTTTTTGGGTCCAAGAAATTGGGAGCCCTAAGGTTTGGCTCAGAAAGACCCTCAACTCCATGAGGGCTTAGTGTCTCCATCTGTCTCTCTTAAAAACTCTGTGAATGTTTAATACCCACTCACTACTTACTCAAAGCCTACCTTTTCCAGGTCCTGATAATTAGGAAAAGGATATTCACCAACAGCGCAGGACTGCTGGAAACACCATTCGAAGCAAGCACGTAGTCTGAATATTCATGAATGGCTTTGAAACCAACATTTAACCCACTTCTGCAATACTTTCCAAATTCGGAATGCCAGATTTAGCAAATAAAAATGTAGGACACTCAATTACATTTGAATTTTTTAGTATAATTGGAATAGTTTTTAGTATAAGTGTGTTCCAACAACATTGCATGGAATGTTGTTAGAACAAAAAATCATTTGTTGTTTATCTGAAATTAAAATTTAACAGGGTATCTTCTATTTTATCTGACAACCTCCTTTCAAATGGACAAAGGGATCAGCACTTTCTCCTTCATCTTACATTGGCAAATCTGCATGGAAGAGAGTTATGAAATCCTATTTCTATTACTTAAGAGTAAAGGTTGGGGCTGATCTTAAAACTGGGCTTGCATCCTTCCCTTCCTGGGCATGGCCCAAGAAGCAATGTACAGGTGCAGATATCAAAAGCAAGTTTCAAAGGAAATAGGGCAGAAAAGGGCTGAGGAAGTCTCATCATTTGAAATCGAAGTAAGCATTCTGGCCTGGTCCTGGCCCATCCAAGACACTTCCGGACGCCTCTACCCTTACCTCTGGGCATCTCCTTAGAGCGCTCTGCCGCAGGTCCATCCAGCAAGTCCATCTGGGAGGCCTCCTCAGAAGGGACGCGGCGCCAGGACCAGCTCTGGTTTCCAAGGTCATGCAGTGGAGGGGAATATTCCAGCTCACAGGGGGAGTCAAAGCTGCACTCCAGACCTGCAACAGCAGCTCAGTGTCAGTGGAATAAACGGAGTCCCAGACACGGCCTTCCAGCCCACCAGCCCTCTGCCCTTGGAGGTCAGCCTTCATTTTATCCACAGCCTCCACCCTGTCCAGAGAGGCCACATTTCAATTCCATAGGCAGTGGAGCTATGTTGGTGAAAAGGCAACAAGAGAAGAAAATGTGTCCTTTCTGTGGTTCACATTATGGGAAGTATCCTCCGAGAAGATAGTTTTAAAATAATAGTAAGAAAAAAAGTTCACAGGTTGGATGTGAAGGAGCCCTGTGGCTGGCCAGGTTATCTGGAGACAGAGAGAGGGCCTGAGGCTGAGCGGACAGAGCCGGCCTGAGCAACTCAACAGACTGAATCCAACCTGACTCTGGCATTTCCCGACTGGGTGACCCCAGGTGGGAGAATTAACCTTTCTGGTCTTAAATTTCCCCACCTGCACATTGGGATGATAATTACCTCTCAAGTTTGCTGTACGTACTGATGGTAAAATGTATTATCTATAAAAATGAGTCTGGTCCACATTTGGTGCTCAGGGACAATCCTTACCAGGCCCTGTCCTATCTGCCTGAGAAGGGAAAGGCCAGTGAGAAGTCCGGTTTTGTTCCCAGTCCCGCTTCACCTGCCCTATTATCTGCCCTTCAGCCTCCCCTGTGGAGAAGACCGAATCTGGGGTTGTGAAACTGAGTTTATTCTCTTTCAGGGAGGAACTAGGGAGGTGAGGAGAAAACAGGGAGCCCTGAGGGGGCCAGGGCCTGGGGCATTTATGGTCTTTGAGTGGGCTTCTGGAGGAGGATCAATCTTGTGCCCCCATGTCATGCTATGTCGTCCCCACTTTCAGGGCCCACAGGCCACACAGCTTCTCTTTTCCCTTCTTTACTCATTGTCTGCTTCCCAAAGTGCCTGAAGTACTTCACTCCTGGTGCTCTCAAAACTCCTGTTAGATTAACTGAAGATGTCCCAAAATGCAAATCATTCAGGCCATCTTTTACTTTACCCTCTCTTCCCGGGACCTGAGAGAGGAGACCAGGTGGTAGACACTGGACAGGTAATATGGGGGGTTTGGTTTGGGTCCAGACGTGGCCAGCTGCTTCTCCTGTGTGGACTTTGGTTTCCTCATCTCTTAAAGAAGAAATTTCTAGATTAGATGATTCCAGAAACAAGCACCTGGGGAGACCTGGGCTCCACTCCAGCTCTGCCACTGAATTGCTGGTGACTTTTGAATAAGTTACACAACCTCTCTGGGCCTCGAGTTTCCCAAACACAAAATCTTAGCCAGATGATTTTTAAAGTTTCTTCCTGGTTTGGCTTTTGTAAGGTTCTGAAGTCCTCGCTCTCAGAAGGGCTGCAGCTTATTGGAATAATCAAGCTTTGCAGTGGCGCTAGTGGGCACTCCGTCACAGCTAGCATTTACATATTTGAACAGCTGCTTCTGGGGCTACTACAGCCTTTATTTCCGAGACAAGTCTAGGGTGGGGATTTCAGAATGCAGTGGGGAAGATGCCAATGCAGGCAGCCAGTCACTGGATTGTCTTTTAATGGGTGTGCACACCCACGGGCAGCTGGTCCTGCCCAGGAATGAGAGTAACATAATTCCCATTGAACTATTTAAGTCTAGGAGAGAAGGAAAAAAAAAATCCTCTGATTATACTTCTATTAAATATCTTTCTGCTTCTTAGCTGGATGAGATTTGTGTCCCCCAGCTGTTGTCCAGGAGTTCCGTTGTTCTAGTCCTAAGGTTAATATCACTCGCCCTTTTGTGATTTAGACAGGTCACTTGTACAACGGCAAGCTAAGAAGGGTAGATCTCACCTTGTGGGAGTTGACATGTCACTTGCTGCCAACATATTTTAATAGTCTTAAAGATTTTCTGTTTGCTTCTGGGTGCTGAGCTGTTAATCTGGAGTTGGTGTTGGGGACTCACAGGCTGCCTTAATCTTCAAAATGGGCTTAAAGGCACCTGGTTTTGATAGCATCTTCTAAGTAGAAAATTGGTCCAGCCTTAGAAGTAAAGGCCCAGCCATTGAACATGGCTCTTCTGGGAAGGGTCAGAAAGACTGATCCACATCAGGGAGTGGTCATGTCAGAAGAAGGGAGACAAAGCCACCAGCCACCTCCATCCCATGGGAACAGTTATCAGTGCCTTTGCCAAAGCTTCAACTTCGGGTGTCATCCCCGACCTTGGATTTTTCCTGCAATTAAGGATGTCCTGTTTGTTGCCTGAGACAGAGATGTGGTGTGCTAACTCAGACATTGCCTGGAAAATGTGCCCCACGTGCACACTAGACAGACAGACAAATAGGAAACGCGATCTCAGCACCAAGCATCAATTCTGGGATCTTTGAACTCTGGAGAGTCATAACTGGCTGTGTTTGGGCCAGATCCTGCCACGAGAAACAGGTTATGCAAATGCCCTGATTATCAAATGAGTTCATTTTAAGATTCTTGCTGCAAGGCAGTCTCCTTTTAACTGTCAAAGCTGTACTCTCTGACTTCCACGAGGAATGGAGTTAACATTGCTGCTCATTTTGGGTACAGTTGAACAGGGCTTTTTAATAATACATTCTGATCTAATTTCTCATAAAATATGGAGACACAGGTTTTTCTCTCCTAAGCTAGCCCCAGTGCGTTTAGGACCATCATACCTGGGACTTGTCTTCCCTAATAATGCCAGGTTGAATTTCATTTTCCTTGAGCCCTTTCTGAGGTTCTAGACCTAGTGTGCTTTTAAAATTTCTCAGCTTAACCTTCTTCTGACCCTCTGTAATGTAATTTACAGAGTCTAATTTACAGGCTTAAAGCAATTGGGGCTTCAGACTGAAGCCACCTGAAAGTAGAGGCAGGTCCATACCCAAAAGGAGGGGCGGGAAGCCAAGGACTGCCATGGGTGCTTTCCTTGTCTTCTTTTTGTTGTTGTTTTTTGACATTTTTTAAAACTCAGATTAATAGGAGGGTAGACATGATTGGGTTACATTGTGTTTCTAAGGTAAAGTTGAAGTTAAGCACTTCATCCAGGAGGTGTGCTGAACACCATCCCTCTTTTCCTCCTCTCCCTCCCCCATTTGAATGTACATGTGTTTTTCTCTCATATGGGCATGTAGTTGTTTTTCTATTGGTTTCATATTAGGATTGAGTACATTGAATACTTGCATTTCCGTTCTTGTGATACTTCCCTAAGAAGAGAGTGTTACAACTCCATCCAGATAAATACAAAAGATGTATGGTCTGGGTGTTTTCCTTATATCACTGTATTTAATCAACTTTGAGAAGTGGTTGATCTTGTCTTCTCTCTACAGGGGAAAAAACTGAAGCTCAGAAAGTTAAGTTTACTTGTCCAAAGATCAAAGGACTACCCTGAGGCAAAACCAGAGTGTTACCCAGGGGTAGCTAATGATGAGGAGCTAGTGTTTCTCATCACTCCTCCGCAGCTTCAGAATCTCAATTCAGGGCAAAGATTAAATTAAATAATATATGAGAAACCTACAAAGTGCTCTATTTCTGTTGTTCTTAGACCCAAAGTCTACAAACTTTACATATCTGAAAAGGCTTCTCCACTATCCTTAGGGGACAGAGCTATATTTTCTCAGTATCAGACCCATTTTGCAAAGTGGCCATGACCTTCAGAAGGATACAGAGATTTCAACCTTACTGTATGTACCTTTTTGGGACCAGGAGAATCTGACCATTGAAAAACAGCAATTACTGGGCGGTGCCTGTGCCTCAATGAGTAGGGCACCCAGCCCATATACCTACCGAGGGTGGCGGGTTCGAACACAGCCCTGGCCAAACTGTAACAAAAAAATAGCTGGGCACTGTGGCGGGCACCTCTAGTCCCAGCTACTCGTGAGGCTGAGGCAAGAGAATCACCTAAGCCCAAGAGCTGGAGGTTGCTGTAAGCTGTGATGCCATGGTACTCTACCGAAGGCGTCAAAGTGAGACTCTGTCTCAAGAGAAAAAAAAAAAAAGAGAAAGAAAAAGAAAAGAAAAGCAGCAAGTACTTTAAAAAAGACACACATTTTCTAGAATCTGCTGATCACACACTAGAAATCACTGCTACCCACTTTCTTGTCTCTTCCATCATGCAAGAAAGGTAAGGTAATGGAGTCGCCTGGGAATGGTTTGCCTGCTGAGATGAGTGTCAAGTGCTGTGAAGAGAAAGGCTCTGGCAGAGAAGTGGGGAGGTTCCAGGCTTGGTCCTGCACACTGCAGCTAGGGGACCTCAGCAGATACTACCCTTGTCTGTGTCTTTTTTGCACCTGAAAGATGAGAGAAATGGAGCATTCACCCTCCACAGTGCCCTGCATTTCCGGAGGGCAGTGATTCCATGGGGCTCAGCCTGGGCTGCCACAACCAGACCTCCAGATCACTGGTCACTTTCACTCTGCCTGTTTCCACTGGGCAGCTGCTGCCCAAACAGGAGCTTGTTGCCATCCTCGGGGGCCAGATTCCCTATGGAAGGAGGCTGAGCACATATCACATCCAATGGAGACTCAACTTACCTCCAGATCCTCAAAGAATTAAGAAGAAAAGTGCGTGCAAGTTTTGTAGAAGACTACTCCAGGTTGAGTGAGTAAGAGTGTGTGCATTTTTGTATTGTATGTATTTTGTTCAGTGTGTGTATTTATTTGTATCAGTTGGTACCTATATCTTGAAACCTCCTGGGGTAGGAATAACATTTCAAAAACTGAATTCATTAATAGTTACCTTAAAGACATTGTTTTAGTATGAAGCACATTACGGTAGCTGATCAGAAGACCTCTGCAGTGACCCTGTCCAAAGAGATACCCCATCACCCTTAAGAAAACTTGTTTGTATAGGAGTCCACAGTGACTGCCCTCTTTGGACACTCTAAAGCCAAGAGTAGAAATCCAGCTACTAGGAATGCATGTGACTACTAAACAGTCATGCTAGGCCTGTACCTGGGAAGTATGGGCTACTCAGGAAGAGATGGGGGCCTTTTACCCAGCACCCACTGTGAGCTCAGATGCTTGAGGAGATTGCACTGAAGTTCCAGGGACTCTCCATAACACCAGTGAAGGGTAACAGAGAGACTTGGCACACTTTGGACACTAGGGGGGCTTAAATATCCAACAATCTTCCTTTGTGTCTAGACTGATCTCAGGTTTCCCCCAAATCCCTTGGATCAAGGCCCTTTGTGCTTCCTTAATCCTAACCCTGTTAGCTCAGAGACCTCCCACTAGTTTCCTAAATCACCTGTGTCATTTACAAGGAAAGGGATCAGAGGCACCCCTATTTTTCAAGAAGGCCCCTCCAAGGTTGTCCAGTTTCTACGGGACCATGGGTGGCAGGGACTTAAGCAACCGCCCTGTAGAGCACCTAGTGATGTCTGCCCTGGAGCAGGTCCACTGAACACCTAGTGATGTCTGCCCTGGGGCAGGCCACCTGAGCACCTAGTGATGTCTACCCTGGGGCAGGCCACCTGAGCGCCTAGTGATGTCTACCCTGGGGCAGGCCACCTGAGCGCCTAGTGATGTCTACCCTGGGGCAGGCCACCTGAGCGCCTAGTGATGTCTACCCTGGGGCAGGCCACCTGAGCGCCTAGTGATGTCTACCCTGGGGCAGGCCACCTGAGCGCCTAGTGATGTCTACCCTGGGGCAGGCCACCTGAGCGCCTAGTGATGTCTACCCTGGGGCAGGCCACCTGAGCACCTAGTGATGTCTTCCCTGGGGCAGGCCACCTGAGCACCTAGTGATGTCTACCCTGGAGCAGGTCCACTGAACACCTAGTGATGTCTGCCCTGGGGCAGGCCACTTGAGCACCTAGTGATGTCTACCCTGGGGCAGGCCAACTGAGCGCCTAGTGATGTCTACCCTGGGGCAGGCCACCTGAGCACCTAGTGATGTCTGCCCCAGCTTTGTGAGCACGGGGCTAAAACGTCATGAGTAAGAGAAGAATGACACATCTACTGACCCCATGACACTTCATCCTGTTTCATTTTATCTTCTATTACAAGTGTTTTGGAGGTCAAGCTGGCAGGGGAGGGAGGGTGTCTGTTGTATGTTCTTGTCTCTGGCAGCTCTGGGTGTCATGTTAACAGAAGCGTCCTGACCTGAGGGGAAGGCCTCTGTGAAGGCCCATGGGAAATGCATTCCTAACTGAAAGCACTTGCAGTGGACTTGCTGGGGGCAGACTCCACATCAGGCACCTTACACCCCTGCTGTACTTAACTCCTTGGATGCAGGCAGGATTCTTATCCCCATTCAACAGGTGAATACATTGGAACTCAAAGACCTGAAGTCACATCTGCTGTTAATCAGATAGGAAGTGACTGGGTGGCTTTTCACGGATGCTTCCTTCTTGCCGCTCCTTAGGCCTTGATTTCAGTATTTCACACGCGGGGGTTTCAGGACGGAAAAGATGGCAGAAACAGCCCTCTCTGCCTCACCCACTTTTGAGCCATAGGCAGGGATAGTTGTCAAGTGAGACAGGAAAGGGTCTGGGCCCAGAGAGGGACAGGCAGGGCAGGAGCCAGAGCATCTCAGCTGCCATTGAAGGTCAGATGACATCTTTATAAAGGCAGGCCCCAAGCAAGGACTGAGCAGAGGGTGTATCACCAAGATCCCAGTCTGAATCCCAGTGGGTAGGCAGCTCTGGAGGCCAGGCTGCACAGCAGGGCCTGAGGCTCAGAGTTCCTATCTGCGTTTCCTGATGTCTTCCAGAATGTGTGCTGTGTGTCTTGGGTCAGACTGAGATCCCAGTTTAAGAAACTGGAGCTGGGGAGGGCAAGGTTTCTATGGCCATTGGGTTGTGTCTGTTGTTTAGGGGGACCCATAAAAGAGTTCATGCAACTAGATACTGGATTGTGAGATCTGCATCTGAAAACAAAATTGCCAAGCTTGCCACAAGTTTAAAATCTGCCAACCTGATTGCAGTTTTATCTATTATTTTCCTGCTAAAAATGCTTTTCCTATTTCTAGCTGTCTCAACCTGCTGTCTAACAACTGGGCTGTAGACAGCCTGACACTGTGCCTGTTTTTACCAGTTGAACACTGTCTGTGGCCCTTTCCAGCCCTATGATCTTTTCCTATATGTCTGTGCCCAAATATGATTCATCAAGTGACCTTAACATTATCATCATGTTTGAGATTTGACTCCAATTCTGCCACCTGTCAGCTGTGTGACATGGGATGCTCCCTTACTCTAAGCCTTCTCTTAGAATCACCGAAATGGTTCAAGGTAACAATGCATGTGTTTGGAATGGAGAGATTTCCAAAGCACTTTGATTCAGAACTTGGCTAGATAGCTATGCCCTTTTTGAGCACAGCTTTCTATTTATCCTAAGAAACAGTATTTATTTCAGGTATTCCAACTATTGGTCTGAAGGAGGTGATGGCAGATGACCATTTTAGTATTTTGTTGTACCATGGTGACAGGTGACACTGGTGTTACCCTCAGATGACATTTATGGAGAAGCTGTTAGAATGTTAAGTGATGTTTGAAATCAATCATTTCTCCCCTTAGATAGGTACAACAACCAAGATCCGGGCAAGGGAAAAGACTGACCCAGGGCTGTGTCACTGGTCAGAGAGTCCTTCACTCAGTGCGGAAGACATTTCTCCTGGTGTTAGAGGCCCCTCTGAATACCATGAATACCATACCATATGTGTCATAAATATGATGCCAATTCTCTTACAGTTGGCCTTTAGAAGCATCTGTATGTGATGCTACAGCCCAGTAAATAAAGTCCCGGAAATCAGCATTCTCAGAACACCAACAGCCCTTAAGGATTGTACCCAGCTCCTAGGAACCACTGGGGCAGCCACGAACCCTGATGAGTAAGCCAGGGTCTCTTTTTTTCCAGGGATTCATCAGAACTTTCCAATTATAGACCTCCAGAGTCATGAGGGACATTGGAGACCATGTGAGATGAAGAAGCTGAGATCGGAGAATGACGAGGCTCACCAAGGTTGCATGGAGGGAGGGGTTCTCACCAAGGTTACAGAACTGGCATGAAAATCCTGTTCCTAATTCTGTGATTATTATTGTTATTATCCAAGCTGTAGGCAATAAGCAGACAAAACAACACCTTAAACAATTAGAAAAATTCTCAAAAATCTATACTGCTTTTTATGGAAGAATTTGGCAAAATCAGGTATCTCCCAGTGAACAGATAGCTCAACTCATTCCCAAGAAGGCTTTTTGCGTTCTCTCCTCCTATATTTACTCTTCTGCCAACAAACTGCTTCCTGATGGTTGCTGGAAATTTCCTGATGGTGAGCATGTCTGTTCATAGGCCATAATCCACAGTGAGAACAGGGTGAGGGAAAGCATTAACCAGAAGCAGAGGGGAAACATCGCTAGAGAATTCTTGGAAAGCCTCCCAGCACTGGTCCAATTAGCCTTGTGCTTTGAGGCAATTCATTTCACTACTTGAGTCTTGGTTTTCTCACATATAAACCAGAGAGAATTATAACACTAACGGTGCTGATATAAATAATAAAAATAGTAATATCTGCTGTGATGATGAAATAAGGTAATAAACATGGCTGTGCTTTCTTAACTCTGAGACACTGTGTTGATAGATGTTCCTGATACCCTGGAGCTGTGATGTGTACACATGGCTCTGTCTCCCTGTGCTTCGGATGTACCACCAAGAACCTAGAGGTGAACTGAATGGACTTGATCTTGGAGGATCCAGAGAAATTCATATATACTTTTCCCCTTACCCTCATGGGAGTTGCAGGGGGTCCTGGGGGGGGATCCAAGGCATTGCAGGGAATATTAAAAACACAGATCCTGTGTGCAGTCAGGTTGCCCGAGTTGCAAGTTAGGGTGTGCCACCACTAGTTGCATAGCTCAGGGAAAATTATTTAACCTCCCTGCCTCACTGTTTTTCATCCATGAAACAGGGAAACCTCATGGGATTGTGGGGATGAAATACGACAGTGGACATTGAGCACCCAGTGTTGTGACTCGCACAAAGACTGCCCTTCTTTAAGAATGGCTGTCATCGTCCTTACTCTGGAAGTTGCTCCAGCGATCAGCAATGGCAGAGGGGACATACGAGGGGACGTGTCCAGCACTAAATGGACAATGCTTTGACTGTGTCAAACCTTGTTGCAGCCAGAGGGTGAAAGGAAAAGGGATGAGTGAGAGACATTTGCTCCTCACTCATCTTTCCCTTGTGGTTTTCTGGCCAAGTTTCCCTTTAAAAAACTTCAAGTGAGATGACCTGAGTGCTAGCCCAGGCTCTGTGGTATAATTTCACACAAGTTGTTTAACCTTTCCAGACCTCAGTGTCCTCATCTGAAAAATGAAGTGGTGGGACGAAGTGATCCTCGAGTCTCTTCCATCTCTACCGTGCAAAGACTAATTGCCCTTTTGGGCAAATGGCCCAAACAAGCTCTCTAATTTAACTCTAGCCAGCTGGTCAGCAGGAACCTAGGCCTGACTTCCGGCCCAGGCTTGGGTGATGAGGGACGGCTGCTCCCCTTGCCGGATTAACTCCTAAAGGAGCCCTTAGCCCTCCAGTTACCTTTGCTATTAACCCACCAGCTACTATCAAAATCTGGTCACTTACTTCATAGCTCTATGTATCAAACCTGGCCCCTGCTTGACCCTTCCCGTGACCACTATTCATCTGTCATGGGGCGCCAGGATATGCACTCACTTCCTTCCCACTAGCCTTCCCTGGAATGCACCTGGGAACCAATCACCCAATTGGAGACATCTGTTTTACTCACTTACCACCAAGCTGCAGTGACGGGCCAAGTCTCCTTTAGTCAATCAATTACATAAACACAGCCTCAGAGCGTGGTGTGTGCACACATGCACACCATGTTGGGAGACAGGCACAGGAAGCTTAATTCTTATCTTTCTTATCTGTGGCCATTACTATTACTATATTTCATATAGATAAGTTGGACTCTGCTCTTAATCCCCCCCCCCAAAAAATACAAAATTAAAGTTGCAGACATTCTGAAGTTAACTAGCCTGGCTTCTTCATTGTATAGATGGGGAAATCAGGAGGGTGAAGTGATGTGGCCAAGGTGGGATTTGGAGGAATAAGAGATCTGAGACCAACTCTTCCCCAGATTGGACTTCCAATTCAGTTCCTTGCTTGCAACTTCTAGAAAACATTCATGCAGAATGTGTGTGTGTGTGCACACGTACGTGCGCATTGGGGGGAGTCTCCAGCAGAATAAAGCAGGATCCAGAGGATATGGTGAAAACCCCAGAATGTGTGTGTGTGTTGAGGAGAGAATGAAGCAGGATCCAGAGGGCATGGCGAAAACCCCAGAATGTGTATGTGGGTGTGCACATGTGCTTGTATGTGTGTGCATGTACGCATATGTGTGTGTGTGCGTGTGTGTGTGTGTGTGTGTGTGTGTTGGGGGGAATCTCCAGCAGAAAGAAGCGGGATCTAGAAGGCATTGTGAAAACCCCAGAAGTCTGTACCATTGCTCAGTATAACATCTGTCTAAATGTAACCGTGCCTGAAACCAGAAGGTTGGAGAAGAGCTCTGAGCAACGTGGTGTCCATGACAAAAGGAGGAGCCTGACAGTCAGGGAAGACCTCAGAATATGCAACTGGCCCTCTCTGAAGAGAAGGAATCTGCTGTGTGTTGGAGGCGAACATGGGATTTCATTTCCCCCGTTCTCAAACTTCCCCTAGTGTGGACCCTGTGGCCCTCCAGGACTCCCAGTCCACTGTTGGGGGGTTGATCTTGCCCATACCTAACTCTTAACGTAGGTAGATGCTAGAGTGGCCCTAGGGAGACAAAACAAGGGAGCCTCTTTTTGCCTGGGGGACCAGAGGATCACAGAAGAAGCAACTTGTAGACCACATCTTGAAGGATGAAAGGATTTTGACAGACGGTAAAAGTTTAGCTAGGAAGTCTGTTGAGAATAGAGGAGGGAATAAAGTTATTCTGGGCAGGCAGGGAACTAATATTGCTTAGCTAAGGAGAGCTGCATAAATTTTGAAGCTGGACTGCATGAGATTAAATCCCAGGTCAGATAAAAGCATGGTTAAAGGTAAAATGCTTCCATACCTCCAAGGACAAACTAGAGACTTAAAACAGTTTTTAGCAAGAACTTTCTAGCTAACAGAGCGATGCCACCAAAACCCAGGCTATTGGCCTCTCCATGTGCTCTGGACGCAGGCAAATCTGTCCTCATAGTCTTCATAATAATGCTGTCAATTAACAACCATAATCATTCCCTGTTTTAAGGATGACAGACAAAGAGCATGGGTAGTGGCTGAAGGTAAGAAAACTCACAAGAATCAGAGCTGGGAATGACATCCACATCTCGGCTCCCAAGCGTAGGCCCCTCAGCCCACTGTTCTGTGTTTTGCTTTCAGGTCAAGGCTGGAGACCTTTAGCTTGGATGTTATAGAGATTTAAATACCCAATGTGGAGGGGAACTAAAGATGGGTTTCCAAATCCAGTCCTACAATCCAGTGACACCAAAATCTCAATTTTAAGATGCTGCTTTCCAGGTGACCATGAGGCAACTAGACTGAGGTTGGCTGTGGGTCCATCCACACAGGGAAGGCATTGCTCCCACACTGAAGGGCCTTTGGGATGGCACAAATCTGACCCAAGGTACTCAAGTGATGGGACTGACAAGTGAGGGAATGCTTTGCAAATCTAGTGAGAAAAAAAATGAACCTTGTCCTAACCTCTGCCAGGCAGGTGGCCTAGGTCTGAATCTCTACTTTACCACTAGTGCTGGGGAGAATCATTGACCTCTCTAGGCCTCAGTTTCCTCTTCCTAGACATGAGACTATTTGACCAGACTACTATCAGCCCTGACAGCTCAGAATTTCTAAGAATTTCATACAGACCAAATTATTCTAGTCATCTACTCAGATAGGCTGGCTAAAGTCCTGTTAATCCGAGGTCTCTTCCAATGCGAAGGCTTGCATCTTTGGTTGCTCTCAACAAAAAATTCCATTTTCAGAGGATTTCCTCATTTTTTCCCCACTCTTGATCAGTTATTTTCCTGAATATGTTTTGGACACACGTCTTTCTGGGTTAGTTAGAAATGCTCTGTATACATTATCTGAGATGTCCCAAAGCTGTCAAAATGGAAATTCCTCCGCTCACTCCAGTCTGTGAAATGCCTTTTTAGGTTAAGAAGAGAAAATAAGCCTTCCCAAAGTAGATCAAATCATAGCTTTGAACCCTCAACCAAAGTAAGTCCAGCCCAGAGACTGTCCTCCTCTTAGACACATTTCTTCCTTGAAACCAATTAATAACAGCATCAAAAATGAGAGGGCTTGTGAAAATGTCCTTAGCCTTTGCTAAAGCAGAGAACTTCACAGGCTGGAAAGCTCTGGGCTGGGAATTCAGAGACTCAAGTTTGCTCCTTGTTTGCCCCTGGATGATTGAGCAGGTACTGTGATCTCCTCTGATGAGAAAATGCTGGGATGCAAAAGGGAATAAGATATCAATTCCTCAACCTCTGAATGTGTATAGTCTGGAAGAGTGATGACATAGGACTGCAAAAAACTAAGACACAAGGAAAGGTGTGACATCAGAGGTGCAAAGTGCTGTGGAGACATCAAACTTCCTCCCAGAGAATATGGAGGTAAGTGAGGCCCACCACCTGCCTGCTGCCTTAATGTGGGGTTACACTGTGATCACCAGTTTCTAGCCTGGAATGCTTGCTAAGTGGTATCCTACAAGAAACACTACTAAATCTAAGAACTAAAAATAAAGTAAAATAAAATAATACATCTGAGAGGTATGCCTGGTTTTTGCTAAAACTGAGAAAACCCCTCTATTTGACATTGAGATTTCATGAAGCCCAGAGAGAATTCTCTCCCCAGGCCTCACTGGGTTTGGGGGGCACCACAGTCAGGTACAGAACAGTCATACGCGTGGTTAAGAAGCACCTTTGGACAGATGTTGGGCCCCCTCAGACCTACGATAAAAGTGAACCAGGCTAAAATCTGTGAGGGGCAAATTGCACATTGTAGATACGCCTGAGATGAGAGATGAGTGACTCTGTTGTAGAGAGACAAAAGTGTCATTTAACAGGAAAATCTGCGCCTTTCTAGAGAAAGCAGGCGGGCTTTAGGAAGACCGCTGCAAAGGAAGGGAAACCAAACTGAATGGGGGCAAATGGAAAGAGAAAGGAGGACCTGAGGGGAAAGGAGGATGAGGCCACGGAAGGCACTTGCCAGGGGGAGGAAAGCCTCTTCCAGTTACTGTTCTGCCGCCTCGCAAGGCGGCCTTGACACTGCTGACCCGCTCAGCTATTCCCTGGGCTTCTGTGGCCACATCCCTTCTGGGGTGTCTCTCCCCTCTCTGTTTTTCAGACTCCGTTTCCTCTTCTTACCTCTTAAATGCAACATCCTGGATTGCCCCTGGGTTTTCAACCTCCAATCACCACTTTCAACCTCAATTTCTCAAGCTGCTGCTTCTCCCGCCCAAGTCAATACCCGGATTTACAGTCATCCGCACCTGGGTGCCCTGAAGGCATTTCCAGCTTAACTTCTTCAACAGGAATCTTACCTCCTTCACCCCTTCCTCTCCCAGCCGCCTCTCCTGGCCAAATGCTCCTCTAGTTTCATCAATGGCAGCTCCACCCACTCAGTCGCTCACACCAGAGTCTCTGGAGCAGGCGGCCAGGTGCTCGCTCAATCTAGAATCCCTTCCACACTCCCTTCCTGCTCTTCCTCTTCCAGCCCAAGTGTCACCTGCAGGGGCCACGCACAAACCCTGAACAAACCCAGAATCACTGTTTCTCTAGCCTCACCCCTGCTGCTGCCGGGTCCCCTGCACCTGTGTCACAGAGCTTGGCCTCTTCCTGACAGGCTTTGGCACTTGCACCCCCTGTCCAGAACACCCTTCTCATGGACCTCAGGGTGCCCTGGAGTCCAAGGACAGGCTCGGCTGTCTCATCTTCAGAACATCTGCCCTCCTGAGTCCTCCGCAGAGCTGCTGGCCCTCCTCTGGGTTGCCGGGCACGCTGAGCACACCTGTGCCGCTGCAGCTGTGACAGTGCCTCCAGAGCTGCCTGAGGGAAGGGAATGTGTCCTAGGAGTCCTCATCCCTGAGGCATGTCTCAAGACAAACAAGCACAATGGAGAAGGGATGGATGTACTTTCTCTCCAGGGTGGAGGCAGGGGAGGGACTAGGCAGAGAGGAAGCAGGGGGCCCTGGGAGAGGGAGAGGGAGGTGGGGGGCTGCAACCAGGGCAGCAGGAGGAAGGACCCTAGGGAAGGACCCTCTCCACTTCTGCCCGTTCCTTCCTGTCTTCCCACGTGCGTCTCTTTCTGTCTCTCCCTCTCTTTCCCTAGGCCAGGGTCTTGCCCTCTCTGTCTGTGACGATTGTTTTAAGTGGGTCTCATTAGACTTGCTTTTCTCACCTTTGGGCCCGTAGTTTGGTTATTCTCTTAGTATCTTTTATTCTGACCTTTTTTCTTTCAGCCTTTCCTTCCTTCCCAGCTACCAACACAGAGACAAACTATTTAAATCTATTAAATGGCTCTATGTGTGTCTTCATTTGAATAGTGTATGACGAAGAGGAGCATTTTGAACCTGTATCTCTTTATCAACTGCTTTTTAGTGTCTTTCTGTGGACAGAGTCCATTGGCTCCCAGCAGGTCCTGGCCCTCGGGGTGACCAGTGGTCCCTGAGTCTCAGTCTTGTGTGACTGCAGCATTGCTGTCCCCTTTGAGACTAGGCCTTTGTGGTGAAGGCATCCAGAGGTCCTTTGCTTACTCTGCTGTAGATAAAAATACAGGGACACAAATAAGGAAAGAACTTGACCTGGCCTGTCAGGGGCAGAGGAGTTGGTGAGGAAGTTTTCCAGCCTAACGATGGTCCACAGGGGAGCTGGGAGCTGCTTAGCACGGACGCCAGGCTCTGAGGGCTGGAATGGCTGAGCATGACCAGCACGTTAAATATGTAATTTCAGAAATGTGATCAAGCTGACTTCCTGCCAGAGCTAAGGAGCAAATCCCACGTGGGGCCGTGTTTTCCATTTTTGATTCTGTGTTAGGCTGACTTTTATTTTTTTGAGAAAGAAAGATAATTTACTCTGTCTTTACAATCAAAGAAATTGATACATTAACAGCATGGGTGGTGGCAGCAGCAGCAGCAGCAGCAGGGAAAGTAATTTAAAAAATCTAATTTTTCTTTCTAAAAGCACCCACCCCTAAATTGGCCAGGTCTCCGCAGACTGGGAAACACACAAAGTTTGAATAGAACTTTTATTCAAAGCCCAACAATGGCTTTGCTGTGCTTGGAAGCTTGGAGGAACACTGTCTTCCAGGAGTCTGTGTTCCGTACACAGGGGCTGCAGAGATGAGGGTTTGTGCGAGTTTCTCAGGGCAGCCATGACAAAGCCTCACAAACTGGATGGCTTCAAATAACAGAAACTTATTCTCTCTCAGCTCTAGAGGCCAGAAGTTCAAAACCAAGGAGTTGGCAGGGCCGTGCGCCCTCTGAAGCTCTAGGAGAATCTGTTCCCTCTCTTCCCAGCTTCCAGCGTCACCAGCCGTCCTTGGCATTCCCTGCCTTGTAGACGCACCCCTCTGCCTCTGACTCCACTGTCCTGTGGGATTTTCCCTGTGTCTGTGTCTCTGTTTTCTATTCTTATGAGGACACCAGTTAAATTGGATTACTGCCCATTCTAACCGAGGACAGCTTCGTTTTTCTTTGATTATATCTATAAAGACACTAATTCCAAAAAGGTACATTCACAGGTACTGCTGGGTTAGGACTTTAACACATCTTTTTGGGAGACACTAGGGTACCCACAACAAGGACCATAGTCTGGGGTGTGGAGAAGGAGGGAGAGAAGACAAGGCCATCTACAGGGACCAGGGGCCTGTGGCCCTGCTTAGGAGGAGCTGGACGACCTGGCCTGTCTGGGGTCATCTCAGTTGGGCCATAAGTCTTGGTCCCCTAGATGCCCAAGGTCTTCAGTATTATATTCATCATTCAGCTCAAACAACAGGTTGTCCAGGAAGTGAGAGTGCCCTCCAGGGACAGGGGCTCAGCTTTGAAATAACTTCCTGACGTGATAGAAAGAACACCAGACTTGGAGTCCAGAAGTCTGGGGTCACTCTTTTCTAATGCTCACCTGCCCCATGAATTGAAAGCACACTTGTGAATTCCTTTGACCTTCAATTTGCATTTCTGTAAAAATGAAATAGAAAGTAATTTCTATCTCCTGCAATTTTAAATGCAAAAAATGGGTATGAAAGAGTTTTGCAAAGGTCCCATTGTTGTTTACATTTAAAGAAATGAAAATTTCCTTTCTCTTACTTAATATGGGGCTGAAATCTTTGGTCATCCTGTTTAAAATGCTGATCTGATTCTCCCTACACTCAGAGTGGGCAAATATGAATTAAAGTTGCAAGACACCATCTGTCTCTGTGGCTCTAGAACTCAAGGTGATCAAAACTCCCTTTCCAAACTCCCGGTGGCCTCAGTCTCTCAGCATCTGGTGCTACGATGGGAAAGATTTTTATCTGGTTAGGTAGTTAAAGCCTAATATTTTAGACAAGTGAATAAATAAGTCTAAAGGCACTGGTGCTGGTGATAAAAGGGGAAAAATGTCTTTCTTTAAATGTCCTTTCTCATTCAAAGCCTTGGGGGAGGAACATGCAGCTCTTTGTTCACTGATGATAAAATTACTGGGCTCCTGTCATTCAAGACAGAGGCCAGAAAGAACTGGAATCAGTACCAAATGCCACTGAAGAGAGTATATTTTACACAACATAAAAGGCCCCAACGTAAATTAGAAGAAATATGGGGAGCCTTCAAAAAGATAGGTCAAACTTTTTCCTGAAGCAGATAATTACAGGCTAGGGGTGAGTAAATCTTATTAGCCTCTCTGTATTCCACCTCTACTCATAAAACACTGGTAGGAAGAAGCCACACTCAGTTCAGGACTGAACAGCTTGCCTGAAAGAGGACCAGCTGGCCTCTGTCCATCACGATGACTGTGGCCGAGAGTTGTTGATGTCCACTCTCAGGGCCCCCTGCCAACACCCCACCCCCACCCCCACCACAGGATGCAGGAGAGATAGCCAGTTGAGCCTCGAGTTCCAGGCCACCCCCCCTACCCCCCAGAATGGAGGAGAGATAGCCAGTCAAATCCGGACTTGCTGACAGAGACTTAGTGCCATCTCGCTGTCTAAAGAACTATCCCTTCAGGCGGCAATTTTCCAGTCAAATTTCTCTGCCCAAGTTTGAGGCCTTAAAATTAATGAAGTTGTTAACATTTCTTAAAATGTCTTTCACGGCAGTTGAAAGGTATGGATTTATCACCCATGAGCCTGCTAGCCTCTTTGGTTCATAGACCTATGGGCTGAGTCACTCCCCCCGTAACAAACATACTGACACTGACCAGGGCCAGACTCTTGGCCTCAACTCTCCCTTCAGCTTGTTCTGCAGTGGGTCTCAGGACAAGGTCTCAAGGTCTGTGCTCCAAGGCCAGCCCGCAGGAATGGTTTCCCATGGCTGTGGGCATCACTGCCTCCAGCAGGATTTCTCTGGCTTGTGAACCTTGAGAGGGCAGGGCCAAGCCCTACTTGTCTTTGTATTTGCATCACCTCCAGCATCTGGCACACAGAGGTGGTGATGGCAGTGGGATCTTCATAAATGTCAGCCAAATTAAATATGGCAGGAGGATGAAAAAGCGCTGAAATTACCAGAATGCTCAGCCAAGGCACCTATCAAGAATGGGCTCTTTCCTCCCCCGTGATCAATGCGGCTGACTTTAGTGCCCTCACCCAGCATTTGGGCAATGACTGGCTAATGGTTTGGGTCCTCTACTCTGTTAAGAAGGGTTTCTAGGCCACAAGGAGATGTGGCACGAGATCTTGGAGAACATCCACACCTATTCCATTGCCCCAAGGTGGCAAGCCAGCCCACTCCTGTTTTATAGGTGAGGAGGATGAGGCTGAGAGAGATCAGGTGGGTTCATCAGGGCCAAGCAGTTGGTGGGAGGCAGCTATAATATGCCCCAGTGGTTTTCCTCTTTCAACTCGCAACCTCTTCCACGGAACAAATACTATGTCTGCTGTCCTCTGTGGCATGCAAGAGACAGACTTGCCTTCTTTGGACATGCTGTATTTCATAAAAGTTGTTCTCCTATGGAGATACTGAATGACTTTGAGAGCAAACTCCGAAATGTTATCTGAAGACCTGTCGGATTGCAAATCTGGTTACGAAGAATTAACAATGTAAAGGACCAGATTTCAATTATTTATAAATACTTGCCCTTATCATAAGATGGCACTCGGTGTCAGGCTTAAATAAAATCAAGAAGTAATTCTTATCTGGAATCTTCTGAGGACCACCAATCTTTCTCTCTCACTGGGGATACTTGGTAGTAACAGGAAACATCCCAGCACAGAATAGCATTCTAAACTATCCTAGCAGGGTTTGATGCATTTATTTTTTTTAAGCTTGAGATTAAAGGTATAGTTAATATGAAGCAAGAGTGTTGCAGATGGGAGACGGCAGGCTTTGGACTGAGAGCTTTTCTGAAGTGTGTGGACTGTCTCTGCTAGGTACATTTTAAATAGCTCAGGCCCAAGGGCAGAGACGAAGTAGCAAGAATAAGTAAATATGCCCAGAAGGGAATCTAGAACTCAGCGCTGCACTGGGTTCATAAATACTTAATTGAATGAGGCCTGATGAATGAGTTTCCTCTCTGGAGGCCTTCTGTGTTCATTCATCATAAATAAGTCTTTATGAATGTCTTCTCTGTGATGGATATAGTGGAGAGCAAAGCTTAGTGCCTGCCCTCACGGGGTTCGCCCCGGAGGAGTTCAAGAAAAAGAAAAACGTTCACCCAGAAATGCATCACCTCTCCTCCAAAACTATTCTTTCTACTTCAGAATCTCAGCTGCTCTGAGCTATTAGGATGAGCACTGAGGGAAAGGAACCTTACACCATGCAAAGATGGCCTCCTGAGGGCTCCTAGGACAGGTCTCCGGCTGAATAGGTGGCCCCCTGGGAGAAAAAGTGAACTAGGGAAGAATGCTGATTTTATATCTAGAGAAGCCACTCTGTATGATCTTAATAAGCTCAGTTTCTCCATCTGTAAAACTGGAATTGGATCTGTTCTCTTTACCTCTGAGGCTGTTGCAGAAACAAATGAGCTGAAATAGTAACAAAGGACATGTTTAGGAAACTGTAAGGAGTCAGCCACAGGTAAGGGGTCCTGGAAGACCTGTGACCTTCATAATAATAATCGCCTCTTAAGAGATCATGATCAGTAGAAATTCTGTGGGTTAGAACCCTACATCCATCAAGCTGCAGATGAGATCAATGCATAACATCTACTGATTGGTGAGGACATGGTGGGAGTACCATGCACCATAAAGGCCGAAGGGAAGGGATTTGGCAGCAACAAAGCCATTGGCATCCACGAGGATACATAATGCAGCTAGAATGGGCTTGCTGGAATGGTCTGGTGGGGTCAGGCTCTGTTGGGAGACAGAGGGCACAGAAAGACTTATTTTGCACATAGAGGGGCTGAGGTTTCCCTGGGGTACTTTGAGCCACCCAATGAAACTCAAGGAGTCCTTAATTATGAGATGGTGATGGTGAAGCACAAAGAACTATCAAAAATATATTTACCTTTGTGTCCTCTTAATATTTTGAAATAAAAAATAAATTTTTGACCAGTTCTAACAACAATATAACATATCATTTATATGCTTACCATATCGACTGCGATGAGACAGAAAAGGGAAGGAATCTTTCATTATCCAGGTCAGATTCCATGCAAAGTGGTCAGGGGGAAGAGAAGGCATGTTTGTTGGTGACTCCATATTGCCACGACCTAAACCTGAAAAACAAAGACGAGAACACTGATGGTATGCTTAGCTTGTGTCTTGGAAGCTGGTACTCAATGTCATAAAGAAAGTGCATAAGGGACTTCCATGACATCCATTGAAAAGATGAGGACAAAAAGTGTTGTGCCACTAGTAGTTTGAGTTGACCTCAGAACCTTGATGCAGATTTTCTACCACAGGCAGTCAGATCTAGAAGTCGGAAAGCTGCAGCCAAGGCCATGCTTAGGGTCCGTGGGAGAGTAACTAGCAGCCAGGTGGCTTAAAGTCTTGGTCTACTAGCTCTACCCAAAGTCTATCCTTCCTATAAGATTGGTGCAACTTCACAAAGAACTCCAGCTCATCTTGTCCCAGTAATCCTGCATCTCTACTTCATGTTCAGACTTATAACACTGTCTAATGTTCATTGGGGTTATTGCCTTATCAATGAGAGGGTTGAAATTGCACTCAGAAGTTATAAGGTCTTAACAATCACTTTATTTTCAGGGTAGGGGAGGAAGAGAAGTGACTGGGGTTTTCCCACAGTCAAGAGACTAAGGTGTCAAAAGGATTATGATATCTGATGAGAGTGGGAGAAGGGTTGAGAGAAAAGCAGCGGAGCCATATTATTGCTTTCCTTAGCAATCCCTCAAGTGGGTTCTGCGTGCGAAAAGTCATTACAATATATCTACAAATCAAATGAGTGCACGCTACATGCGCTCACACAGCGCTGCCCAGAAAATCCCCAGCTCAATCAGTATTTGCTAATATTCTATGGCAGGCAAAGCTTTTCTGTTAGAGGAGGAAGGATTTGAGAATTACGGCTGTTTAGTAGACAGATGTGTAGTGAGACTGAGGGCAAGGAGGAAAGGAAGGAAACTGGAATTTCTTCTGCAGCTTCCCTGGCACAGCCACAATGCTGGGCTCTTGGGCCTCCCTGATGTCACATGATATGCACAGTGGCTCTCTGACACGGCAATTATCGTCTCCTGTGGATGATAACAGGGTGGTGCATCCACCTTTATGGATGCAACAAGTAAGGCTCAGTGGGGCAAGTGAGGAACTCGGGAGCGGAGCCCAGGTCTGCCAAGTACCAAAGGCTCTGCTCTACCCTCCTGAGTGGGCTGGTCTGCTCCTCTCGCAGAGACTGTTAAGCCGTTTGGATGACAGTGTGAAGAGGCAGAGGCAGAAAAGGCAGCAGGGCAGCAGAAGCACTTTGCCAGCTGTCCGCTCTGTGCCGGCTTCCACATCACCCCGCACCACCTCCTCCGGGTCCCAGTCGCGGCCTCTAACTCCCTTTCAGGATCAATTCTACTTCACACACTTAAGGACATCTCTGGCCTGGGTGTGGGCCTTGGTTTCCAGACCCTGCTGTGGGTTTGCCTACAAGTGCTGTCCTTGGGTAACTCTGGCCCCAGGACCTTGTGCCCTGAGACTGGAACAGGAGTGGGCATGCTGTGGTCCCCTTCCTAAGAGTAAACTCTTACCTCTGCCTTCCATAGATCTGACTCGGAAGTGCCGGCTCCCAGGTATCTAAAAAAGAGTTTGGCTTTTCTCCCACATTTACTCTACAGAGCTCAGAACTGGATTACTTGGTGCCAGTGACATCGTCCTGCAGCAGTTCTTCCAAATGGCTGAGAGGAAGCACACTGGAGGGGCCAGGGCTGTGCGGGAAGCCACCTCAGAGAGGAGAAGCCACCTCAGAGAGGAGAAGCCACCTCAGAGAGGAGAAGCCACTTCAGAGAGGAGAAGCCACCTCAGAGAGGAGAAGCCACCTCAGAGAGGAGAAGCCGTCTCAGAGAGGAGAAGCCACTTCAGAGAGGAGAAACCACCTCAGAGAGGAGAAGCCACCTCAGAAGACCTTCACGTCAGTGCTATTTTGCAGTTAGAAATTGGGGCTCAGACAGGTGAACTCAAAGCTACATAGGTCTACTTTGGGCTGGGTTAAATTTATTAGACTTTTGAACAATTAATACCATGTGTATTGAGCACATACAGACCAGGCATTGTGCTGCATGCTTCAAATGTGTTACAATCCTTTTGGGAATAAGTATTATTTGTCCTCAGTTTGTGGCTGAGGTAAACAAGGCCATTAGAGGTTAGCTGTCTTGCCTGTGGCCACACAGCCTGCAGAAGGCAGGAGATAAGAGACTCATCGATGAGATCAGCCTGATGCTAAAGCCCAGGCTTGGTCCACCACCTGACCTGGGCCCCCACCACCTGGTGCAGAGTGGTCCTCGGCTCTGCAGTGGCTGAGGTCAGAGGTCACCAGGAAGCTCCAGCACAGGGCAGCACTGTCAGGGTCTGGGGAGACTCTAATAATCGGCCCCCTGCAGTGGACTCCCATGTACATAAAAATTGGCACCTCTACCTCTGAATCATCAGCTGAGATCAAATTTTAAGTAATTTTGAAGTGACAGGGAGACTAAGACTAGGCTATATTTCCTTCCTTCCAATTGATGTCATTTTTCTGAACCATTCAGGTTGGGAATGACATTAACTTCTTCCTGAATGTGAAGAACCTGGTGGGGTTGGACTTCAGGAATCACTTTGGAGTCTATAAGTGGGCATAGAATGGCAGATGACTTTATATGGACAAGGTCCAGCTATATTATATTCCAGGATAAAAATCATGTCTGAAAGTGTCTGAAAGAAAACGCTCAGAGGACTGAGTCATGACCTAGAAAGTGACACAGACCTTGATGTGGGCCATCCCTAAAGGCACACACTGGAAGCATTTTATATCCCCAAATGCCAATAAACTGCGGGCACCCTCACGGCTGAATACTGGAAAGAATGCAGGAAGTTTTTTTCCTGAACTTACAGGAACTCTTAGAATTTCTGCCAGCAGCTGGGCTTGCAGCGTCCCCCATTTGCCCTCCAGAGGAGGGTGACAGAGTAATTAGTTGGGTGAGGCTGTGGGAGCTAATGGAGGGTCAGAAGAAAGGATGGACTCTCCAACCAAAAAAAAATGAAGACCAAGAAAAACGTAGCCCACACGAAAGAAGCTGTTTGCCAAAATCAAAAGCCCTGGGACAGAGGGAGTCCTAGTCAAAATCCATAGAAGATCCTTCAATTTAGAATACAAGGAAGAAGCGCTTTTGCATTTAACAAGGGCAGGGTCAAGACGCTATTTGTTCCCTTCACACTCCTTACCCCTGCCGGTCTGGGGGAGGGGGTTTTCCAGCAGAGAGAGAAACCATGACATCAGAAGCAATTCACTGAAGCCAGAGAGAGCCAGGACATTGGGTGCTCCACTTGGAAAACGTGAGGACCCAGAGTAGATTCAGCGGTGAAGGTGTGAACTAGGATCTACTGGCTCAAATGCAGAAAATGTGGGACCCTAGGGATGAAAAGTGGAAGGGAAGGAGGGGGAAATAAGTAGCCAGACCAGTGATGGCCGGAGGAGATGCACCTGAGCCATGGGCATCACTGTTTGGCTATCGATAAGATCGTTTTGCTTTGTTTTTCTGGTGATTTCCTGAATCCTTTCTAGGCACCACTGGGTGTCAAAGCAGAACAAATCCCTCAAGCTCCTGATGCTCCTGTGTTCCCCGTGTACCAACGCCTTCCCCTCTCTCTGCTTCACGCTTGCCCTGGGGCAGTTGGTGTGGTCATGAGAGCAGAGGAGGGGTGCACACATCCATGTCGACGCGTCTCACCAGAGATTCACGACCAGAAACCTCCAGGCCCTTGGGACTGCCCAGGAGTCCTGCTGCATTCCCTGACCTACTCAAATGATCTTCCCTCTTCCCAGCATGGCTATTTCATACTTTCTCCAAACTCTTCAAACTTCCAGTTCCCCTCATTCCTCCACATTCTCAGTGAACACCTTTATTGCTTTTTTCACAAAGAGAAGCCATTTGCCCACTACACATGTCAGCGTCTTCTCTCCTGTTAAAAGGATAAACTGTCCACAGTCTAAAGGGGCACCAGCCTCTGCACTTGTGTGCTGGTCTCATCCCTTCTGGGGAATCTGCTGCTACAGTTGCCTCCTCTCTTCCCGCATCAACCATTTTTCCCTCTCTGCTGAATCAATGGCAGAGACACCATCTCGAAATAAAAAATACAAGACTCCCTCGCCTCCTCACTCTTCTTCAGCCTCTGACCCCTTACTTTCCTTCACAGCTGAGTCTCTTAGAGGATTTGTCCCTGCTCCCGTCTCCACTTTCTTTCTCCCATTTTCTCTTAAATCCAGTAACATGGAAAGAGCCTCCACTAGTCACCAGCCATCCCCAGCCGCAAATAGGAACCTGCAATAGACAAGGTGTGGCCCTACTGGCCCTCTCACAGCATTCGTCCCTGTGATCACTCGCTGCTTCTTGAATTCCACGTGTCTTGGTCACCACTTCAGTGGCAAGTCCTCCTTTCTTTGCCAGATTTTCCCCATTTTCCAAACGGTACAGGAGGAATATTCCCTCCTTTCCAGGGGCACTTGCCTAGGAAATGTAGCTTAACACTGTATTTGGTTCCTCATAGTGGCTATAATCAGCTGATGATGATCAGTGACCAAGAATTTCCAGGGACCCAGGACACCAGGCCCTTCCTGCCCCTGACTGAAGACTCTTCACTGACCATGGAAGGAGGGAACTTCTTGTAACCAGGCTCACACAGACCTGTGAAATCATCCTCTTTTATCCAAAGTACTGATTTCCAATTCTGAATAAGCAGGACCATGATATGTCCCTCTTCCTATGACTTTAAAAACTCTGACTTTTCTTTCTTGGAGAAATTCACTGAAAAATAACCCAGTGCCATGTAAATAAGGTCAGCTTAATGAAAAAAAAAAATTCCATGAGATCTTTATTACTTGACAATTGTTAAAAGTTGAAGAACTTGGACTTTTTCTCTTCTCCATATCAATTCCTAAAGTGATCTCATCCAGTTTTACAGCTTTTATTATCTTCTGTGTATCAAAATGAATGCTACCAAATTTCTATCTCCAGCCCAAACTCTCCCCTGAATAACAGAATATACATCCAAATGCCTGTTCGAAGACTCCCTGCCATTGTCTGATAAGCATCTCAGACTTAACATGGGCACAACAAACCCAGGATACATTTTTCCTAAGCTCCAGATTCCCCATTTCAAAAAGGGATACCAATACTCACCTGGTTGCTTGGGCCAAAAACCAAGGAAGAATCTTTGGCTTCTTACTTTTTCTCATAACCCTTATTAATTTCTTTTTTATTCCCGATTAATATGAGGGCACAGATGATTAGGTTACATTGTTTGCCTTTGTTAGGCAAAGTTCAAGTTGTAGCTGAGCCCTTCACCCAGGGGATGTGCTGTTATGTCCCACATTGTGCCCATCAGGTGAGAGCTAACCCATCACCCTGCCTCTTCCCCTCTCTCCATTTCATCAGCAAATTTTAATGGATCTGCCTGAATTTCCCTGCTCCTCTTTCTCCTGCCCACCTCACATACCAGCAGGCCAGCTTTCAGCAGTTAGCTCTGAAATACCCTTAAATGTCTTGTGATGGCCTAGCCCTTAAAGGCCCCACCTGCTTCGGCCGCTGGTTCTCTCTCCATACCTCACTGCAGTCATTTTTCCCCTGTTCTTGGATCTCAGTCCCACAGAGCTCCTTGCTGTTCCCTGCACTCGCCAAGCATGCTCCCACCTCAGGGCCTTTGCACTGGCAGTTCCCTCAGCCTAGAAATTTCTTCCCCCTCAGAGGCATGTGCTTAGTCCCTCGCTCCACCCAGGTCTCTACCCAAATATTACCTCCTCAGAAAGATCATCCCTGATCATCCTGTTGAAATAGGGCTCATTGTAAACCATGTCCCACCCAGCGCCCTGTGCTATTTCTTACACATAAATGCGCACTGTGTGGGCTCATCTGTTTATTGTGGGCCTCCTGATCTAGTCACTGCTATGTCCCCATGCCTGGAACATAGTGGGCACTCAGTAAATATTTTTCAAATAAATGAAACCAGAGCTCTGGAGAAAGTTATTTGCTCTGGCTCTTACTAGTGTTAATTTCAGGCCAATCATAAACTATATGAAACCTCAATTCTCTAAAAGTGATGTTAAGAATAAGAATCTTTGAAGCATTTTTGAAGAATCTTCAAAAACCTTAGGGTTTTGTAAGGACTAGAAGAGACAATGTATGCGTAATATGCTGTAAATATCAGTTATATCATTCTTCAGGTTTTATGCTTCTGTTTGTTTTACAATCCAAAATGAATGGGAGTCTTGGTCCTGTTCCTATATCAGAGGCATCATGTGTCAACAAGTACAATGCCCAGAGATCAAAAGTGTACCCAAACAGCTGCTTCTCTATTATTCACTCGTTAATTATTGACTTTGCCAACTGTATACAATCTCAACTGCTCAAATTTCAGCCAGTTGGCAATGTCTCTATTTCCGAACTTTATTTTTACATGTTTCGCTCTGTGGCTATTTATTCCTAAGCCAATATGTATAACGTAGTGAATGTATAATACTTGGGTCACTATAAATAATAAAGAGCTATGCATGTGAAATGGTTATTTACACGAGCGCCCTGGGCTCACCAGCAAGCCTGTTTTTACAAACCTCCATCAATAAAACGTAACAAATGCTTCTATTCCAAACACTCCTTGGACCAGTTCCTACCTTGCCTGTACATGTTTCACTTATTTATTTGCCTTCCAACAGTAAAACAATCAGTGACAGCCTGCTAGTTTTTTTCCTGTTTATTTGAAAACACACTTAATAATGCTTTCTTTCACAATGATTTTGTGTCACACAAAACGAAGCTTAACTTGGCCAAATAAATAGTGGTCCGGATGTCAAACAGGGGTTAGTGAGCACAGCGTCTTTTGGGGATTGGCAGCCCAAGGGAAATAGATTGAGTATTCACCGGACTGAACCTGCAGCTGTGTAGCCAAAGAAACAGCCTCAGTGAAGTCACCTGTCTGCTCAACTTAATGGTAACGGTGACAGTAGAGTTGTAATAGGTTGTTCATTTAGTATTAAAAACAGAAATGCAATTTCAGAGGAAGGAGAAAGGAGAATTTGCAGGTGCCTTGTTTGTCCAAAACACGCAGACTCTTCAGACCTTCAGCAGGCTTGGAAAATGAGAGGGTTGAGCTAGCTGTTCTCTATGGTTCCCTGTGGCTCCTGCCTACTTGGTGCTCCATAGCCCGCTTTCACATTTTCTTCCAGCTGGCTCATTCAGAGAGGAGCTGTTAGTGTCAGGGGAGGAATTTGAATGGAATTAAACAGCCCTCACTCCGTCTCACCTTTCTCTTAAGCCCCATCTCTTCCTGCCAGGGATGTTTGTGCTCATTCTTGGTAACTCAAATTCAGAAGAAAAAAAATGACTCCCCCATAATATTCTTTTATACTGTTGAAAGTTGTAATTTCAATACCTGCTTCTTGCCTCTCCCCAAACCCCAAAGGCCTGGTGAATAACTACTGAGTTCATTCACTGGTGAACCACATCCGTCAGCCAACGGAAGCAGGCACCCTCCCCTAGAAACAGCACCGAGGGGTGCTGATGGTGGTACAAAGGGAATTGTTATAGGGTCCTGGCCTTCCTGCTTGGGGAGTTGGTTACTGCCGGGTATCCTAGAGACACCCCCAAAAGGGAATCACAAAAGAGATTGTCCCAGAAATAGGTGAGCACATCAATTGGAAGCCCCAGTGCTTTGACCACTGTTGGCTTTTTCAGTCATATGTCCCTCTCAGCATCCCTTCTTTCACATTCCTTGGTCTCCAAACTTTTGCCCAAGCTAATCTAGCCTAGAATGTCCTCCCCCACCCTTACTTTTCTAAATCTTACCCTTTCTTAAAGGGCCAACCCAAATCCCTCCTCCCCAAATTTCCCATTTTCCCTGGGTTGGAGCCTGCTTTAAGCAGTTGAACTGAGATTCAGCTATGACAAAACAAAATTTGCACAGGGTCCCCCACCTGTTTAACCATTTCTGGCCCAGGGCCACCTTGGACTGTGCATTGAGGCCATTCACCCAACATATTGTTCCTGGGTCAACTGGGTAAACTAAAATAAAGTATTCAGGCTCCCCCTCCCAGTGGCTGACTGACTGGATCCCCCTTTTAGCCAAGGGGATCCCCTAAAACTGAGTCACTAGTCATCATGCCCCCCTGCCTCCTTAGAGATATCCTTTGTGACTCATTGATAGGCCTCAGGAGGTCCTCAATCTACACAACAAACCACTTGAGTCTGGGCATTTGTCCTGTAGTTTGTCTCTGATTAACAGACCCTTAACTCAGCATTCCTTTTTGCTGCCTCCTGATCTATTACACGGAGCCTAACTCTTTCAGCCAATTATCAACTAAACAATCTTTAAACCCACCTATAACTTGTGGACCCCCATTTTGAGATGTTCCCCCTGTTTTGAGTGAAACCAATGTATGTTTTCCATGTATTGATTTATGATCTTACCTATAAATCTCTGTCTCCTTAAAAGGTATAAAGCCAATTATATTGCCATCACCCTGAGTCCACTTGCTCAAGGATTCTTGGTCACGGTCCTCAAATTTGGCTCAGAATAAACCTCTTTAAATTAACTTATAGAGTAATCTACAAGTAGATTAATTTCACTCAGAAATCCTAAACTTTAGGCCCATTGTTTGTGTAGAAATAATGTTTTGCTCACAGATTTAGGACAAACATAGGAAAAGCATTTCATGGAGGCTGTTTAGTCTCATGAGGGGCATATTTCTTACGGATGGGGACAGGTGCAGGGCTGGTCAGGGGCATAGACCTATTTTATCAGTTGAGATACCCCATTTGTCCCGGCATTAGTGACCTTATAATTTGTGACCAAAGTCAGATAATGAAGGTGATGTAACATTTGATGCCACCCCTTCAGAATTTGTCTCTCTCCTGTGTAGTCCCAAATCACATTTTGACCTCTGTAGAGATGTCTTCAGTGTCCCAAGCAAGCCAATCTTGAGCAGCCTGTGAGCACTGCAAGTCTCCCCTTGTCCTTGAATCCCTGTCCCAGTGCTCAGTCACTGGTCCTACCTTCCCAGCCAGGGTGGACTCAGTGGCTTCCTATGGCTATGGGGGACTAATTGGCATTTTTCATAACTACAGGAGCAATGGACAGAGTATCACTCTCCAGGTGGCCTGATTCTTAATATCCCACCCTCACAAGGCCTAGGTGCTGCCATTCACAGGGCAATGTGACTATCTTCTCTGGGTCCAGTTCTGTGGCTGGCTTGTACTCTACTCTTTAGGAAATTTATTCCCCTGTGATCATAAGTCTATTTTCTCCCCCCAAAACATGTTGACTAGAATAATAATCAAAAGAAAGGCTTTGAACTGCCACTAGGCCTTTCATCTTGTGATCTCAGAGAGCTTTACCAGGCACTAAATAATTAATGGACTGAAAGTGACACAAAGTTGCAAAGATGGGCTAGCCTGGAAAACCAAGTACATCAAAAAAAGGCATTTTTCTTGGGGAGCCAAGAGCCCTCATACGGATAATCACCCACCAGTGGGCCCAGCAGTCCCTGGGCATGTAGGCTGCAAACTATCCAAGAACTGGCTTTTCCCTTGACCTGATGTTTCAAGTGGAGATGCAACAGTTACTAGGGTGACCCCTGAGATCACCCCCGGGAGGGTGCAGGCTGCTTTCATAGGAAGAGGTGGGGAGCTCCAGTGTGGAAGAGCACTGATTGCTTATACATCCACCAGGACTTAGGGGCTCTCTTTCAGAGACATCCACCGTCGTGATCCTTACAACAACCCCGAGTCGACCTCTGCTATAGACGGAAAGACTGAGGCTCTGAAAACACGACTGCCCTACCCAAGGTCACATAGCCACTGAGGGTCAGGTAGGACACACAGCCACACAGCCTTATGTGCAGACCAGCTGGGAATGCCACTGCCAAACACAGACCCCTTGGAGGTGATGTTGATTCCCCTGGAGAACAGGAGCATCAAATTAAACACAGAAGAAAGAAGTTGACCAGATCACAGATGCCTGTAGCCTTCTCCTAACCAAGGCCAACAGATCCCATCGGGTCAACCAGGAAGGTGACCTAGAGACACACACCTGCAGTCAGGGTGACTGGCTCCCAGGGCCTCGGGCACAGCCAGTGTTATTTCTATAGCACCATCATCTGAGCCCTTGACCTAGGGCCTTGGTTTATCCATGGGAAGGATGCTTAGTGTGAGGGATAAATAGGGACAGACACTTTCTACTAACCTCCAGACCTTTCGGTTCCTCTTTTTCCACTTGTTACCCCTCTAATTTCAGGAGAAAGGGTCTATCCTCTAAGAAGCCACAAGTCTAAATGCCACATCGCTTAGCACAAAGCCCTCTCCCTCCGGCTGGTCTCATTTCCAGGGGCAGACTGGTGCACTAGAGACAGACCCAGGGCGATGTTACAGTGATGTTCCTGCCTGACCTTGGGTAAGCTGCTTAGCCTTTCTAAAGCTTTGTTTCTCTGCATGTAAAACAGAACTGATCATACTTTCCCAGCCAAATTTGAGGATGCTCAAAGAATTAATGAGACAGTATATACAAAGCCCTCAGGCTCTTTTGAAGAAAGGAACATTAGAAATCCTTGTGCTCTTACTAAGGGACACTGTCACAATGATATATCCTAAAACATTCTTCATCTGTATTACTAAAATAAACTCAGCTGGTATCAAAATAGAGGAGCCATCAGCATGATTTGCTTTGCCCAACTCTAGAACTGTATCACCTTATACCTTCCACTCATCTTGCAGCATGAACAGGGCGGTCACTGCCACCCCTGTTCCCCAAGCAGAGATGCCTAGGGAGAGTTGGGAGGGGCCGTGAGGACTATGTCTTCCTGTCACATAGATGAGGAAACAGAGACACAGGAAGGGACAAAGCTTTACCCAAGGGCATCTTGTTATTGAGAAATCATGAGATCCAATCTTCTGTTCCCCCGTTCTGTGTCTCACCCAACCACGGAAGAAGGGAGGAAAGGAAAAGAAACTGGGAGACTTACTTTTGCTCTTCAAACCTTCAAATCACTGCTCAGCACAATACTCGGGTGAAATAAACAAAACTAAGGAAGCAACTGGTACTTCAAGCGTGCATATTCCGCATGCCTGGCCCCACACCGTGTGCTGCACAACCACTGTCCTATGTAAGTCCCACAATTTTCTGAATGGGAGATTGTTACTCCCAGTTTCCAGTGAGGAAACTGAGGGTCGGAGAGGTTGAGAGACTTGCCCAAGGTCCTGGGATGGCACTGAATAAACTCATTCAATCAGTGACCACTCACTGAGCATCTCCTATGGGCCGGCTCTGCCCTTGGCATGTGGGGTGCATCAGTGAGCAGAATCAAACCCTGCTCTTTTAGGGCCTCCAGGCTCAGAGCTTAGAGTGTGGTGGGCAGAAGAGAGCAGTCCAAACATCTTCTCGGCTCCTTGCAACTTCTCCATGCTGGTATGCCTTGTGAAGGGGAGCTGTGCGGCCCTACCGGAATGTGTAATGGGGATGTAATGTCATCCTGAAGACCTGAGAAGCTGATGCCTGAGCTAAGGCCCTGAGGTGGGCCAGTAGAGTCAACCAGTTAAAGGCAGTGGGGTAGGGTGGGAGGCCAGAGAGGACAGGGGTTATTCAAACACAAGTCTCTCAGTCCAGAGGACCTGCTCCTTATTTTCCAACAAGAAAGATGAGATGTGACTGGGGAACCACAGTGACACTGTCCAGCACAGGACCCCTTGGAGGTCACACTGCCTGCATTGGAGGACAGGGTTGTCGACGTAAACACAACAGAAAGAGATTGAGCAGATTATGATGGCTGCATCCTTCCCCTAACAGGGAACAACAGATACCTGCAGGTCAACCAGAAAGACCACCTAGAGCTGCCAGCTAGCTGGCTCTACCTGGGGCAGGACGGACCTGACTTGCCAGCTGCCCCCCTGCCCTTCCTCTGCTGCTCAGTCTGTTGGCCCAGCCTCCTACAGAGAAGGGACCTGGAATCCAGCCAACAGGCCTAGCCTTCCCTTTGCTCTGAAACCTGAATTCCCTTCTGGAAAACGGAAGGTTGACATTGCACCAGGAGCTACTTCTGCAGCCACCTGGGTGCCACCTATAACCCTGGACTTACACTCCCCTTCCATGGCCCAGGCCAGCATGGTCAGAGTCTGTCTTTCACCAGGAGCTTTTACTTAGCTTTACGGGTTAGGTGAAGAGAGGGAAGGAGGAAGGGGCCGCAGGGAGAGAGAGAACAGAAAGGGGAGGGAAGAGAAGGGAGTGACGTGAGGAGGCTCCCATTAAGGAACAGAGGCGAAATAAAGAAGACAGGAAAAGTGGAGGGGGAAAAAATCATCTGATATTTTTCACTATCTGGAAGTTACCAAAAGGAAGTTATTCAAAGCACCACTGTAAAAAAGCCATCAAACACCTTGGTTAAAACATGAAAGTCACACTGCCACCATACAGATGAGCACCCTGGAATTAGCTGCCAGAGCAACATCTAAAAAGAGGAAATTCAATGGCCCACATTGCTGCCTCCTCCCCTCCCAGCGGCTCCAGCCCCCTCCACTGCCTGGCTCCAAAGGCAGAGGCAGTAATTTGGAGCCAGGGAGTGTGAAGGAATGTTGAAGCTGTTATTTGCCTTCATGCAGCACATCTTGAGTGCATCTTTTAGAATGTAATTTAAAATACACTTTCGGTTTTACTATAGAACATCTGAAAAAATCAAGAAGGCCTAAAGAAGAAAATAAATACCGTGATACCTCCAGCATCCAGAGAACCCAGTGTTAACATTTCACGGCATATTGGTTTATGACTTGGTCTTCACTCACTTAACAAGATAGCCCTGGGCTGGGAAGCCTGTTTGGGAGAAGGGCAGCTGGGCGTTCCTCTGGATCATGAGATCTGTCCACAAGTCAGGGAGAAAGTGTCCTTCTTTGGAGCCCCCAGGGGAAGGGGCCCACATTGGGCAGCTCACACCCTGGTGCAAGATGCCACAACCGTGGCAACTCGGGATCTCTCGGCACTAGGCAAAGACTTGCTATTAAACGCAGCCCAGGCTCAGAGAGAAAAGGGCAAGCCCATGGGGACTGGGAAGTGCTGGGATGTGAATTCGGGATAGCTTGGGAGGAGGAGCTATGCTGCGATGTGTGTCCTCAGTACAAGTGGCGGGGGGAGCCCCTCTGTTTTGTAGGGGTCTGGAGAAGGCGGAAGAAGGCAAGACATAGAAAGCGTGTTGTGTCAGCGCTTAAACCAAATGGTAGGGGCGGTGCATTGATTTTACGACTCCGTCTCACTCTCCAAAGGACAGCCAATGAAAGTAAACCAGAGACAGAGTTTCTGGGGCCAGGGACATACCCCACAAATGCATGGCAGCTCTTACAGCTCCTTCACTTAAGCCCTTGATCATCATAGAGTCTTAATAAGAAAAAAACAATCCCAACTTATAGAAAAGGAAAATAAATACCAGAGAGGTGTCAGTGCTTTCCAACCTTTTTCATATCCACAGAAAATGACCCCATCTGTATGGCCTACTGGAGTATACAGAAGGGGCTGCCTGCAGAGGCGACGGGCTCAAGGGCTTCAGCCACTCCTGGTCTGGCCCAGTCTCCCAGGGTGCTGATGGGCTTGGGGGGGGGGGATCGGTGTCTCCATATACCTGTGGGCCATCCCCAGCACAGTTGGGCCATGGCCCAGTACTGAGGAAGGAAGCTTTGGACTAAGAGATTTCGCCACGGTCACACAGGAAAAAGTCACAGAGTGTTCCATCTCACTGCCTCTTGGCCTGAGGACATTCCTAAACGGCAATGGAGATGTTAGCCGCAGAAGGCTCCTGGGCTTCCTCTGAGCACAGAGTCAGGAAGACGTAGTTTTGCCCACAATACCATGTCATCACCCACACAAAACAGGGGACAGGGCGTGAATAATGGCCTTGAAGTTGGATCTTGGGGGAGGGGCTTGGAAAGTTCTCTAAAAACATTTATAGGTGCTGAGCTGCTTCACCAAAGAAAATGCATAAAACCTGGCTCCTTTCTTTCCTTCAGGAAATTTGGAAAATAATCTCACAGTGTGGTTATTGGATGGCCAAAAAGTAATGATTACAAATGAGTGAGTTAACTCCTGTGCATAGCCTCATCTGTCATCATACGAGCATCTTCTCAGAAGTCCCATCAGGATTAGGGCTCACTGTGACTGATGACACTGGCCAACCACAATGGCTCAGGTCTCTCCCTCTCCCCTTCAATCATGATGGCAGGAGGAGTCTTCTAAGGTTTAAACATAAACTCAGAGAAATTGCTTTTGGCAATGACTGCAGGAGTAGCTCTCACAATAATGGAGTCTCTTTCTGCAAGTGGGTCTTTATCTCCCCAAGACTTCCTGGGTCTCAGGGGCACTGGAGATTCTGGGCAGCACCAGAACATGATGGCTGCGGGCAACAGGTATAACAGACATGAACCCTCTGGGCTGCTGGATAAAAGAGTGCATTCCATAGGGGTGGGTCCCACACCAGCAGCATCTACACAACATTACAGCTCTGATGGAAAATATTTTTTCAAATCCTCTAGTATCTCCAAATACAAATGAAATATTTCCATTTTAATAAGTATACTCTCTATCTAGCCTACGAGAAGCAGTCAGGGCTAAGCATTAGTCCTATCTGGAGCAGGTAAATGTAACATGAGCTAATTGGATACTATTAGTTCTACCCATGCGATCGCCTATCAAGACCACTCCTGATTTCTGGGGAGGTTCTGTCAGTGACTGTGATGGTGTTGGTGTCATAGGAAGCTGAAGTCAATTCCCCACCAATTTCTCACGCTTAGCAGGAGGCAAGGAGAAAAGGCCTTCCTGTGCCTTGGGTCTTACACACCAGGTAAACTCTTGGAACTTGTGCAGGGTGCATCCAGAGACTCCTAGAATCCTCACATCCAGAGACTCCTAGAATCCTCACATCCGTGAATTCTGCTACAGCATATCATTACCTCCATAAAATGCTTTGCCACAAGAGGCAGAAAACAACAATTCACTCACTGTCTAAGTGACTTGAAACCATCCTCGGCCTAATAGCATACGTTTTTCAAATTCTTATCTCAGCAAAATGACAATTTGTTACATATCGAGTAATTTGGAGTCACCAATAGCAGAAACCACAGCCATTAAATCTGCCATTACTGAGAAGTGGCTGAAAGAGGAACAAAAACTAGATACAAAAGTGACTTTTCTACCTAAACTTAGGTAGGAAGTGGGCAGGGAAGGCAGGAACTATGAGCATATACTCCAGACATTCCAGCCACAGCCCCCTCGCGCTGTCAACACTTGTAGACTGGCGCTGTTTTCCTGCCCAAGGTCAGTACCAATTATATCTGTACAAGGTGAAAAGATTTGAAGAAGGCATGTTCAATGGGTTGTCAATTGTTGGGAGATGCTGTGGACCAAATATGTGTGTCCCCAAATATGTGTGTCCCCATTCTTTTGTTGTAAACTAATCCCTGATGTGATAGTATTATAAGGTAAGACCTTTGAGAGTTGGGGCTTTTAGCAGAGTTCCTATGAACGGGATTAGAGCCCTTTTAAAGGAGACCTAAAAGAACCTCTCACCCCTTGCCATGTGAGGACACAGCAAGATGGCAGCACCCGTGAACCAGCAGGTGGGTCCTCACCAGTTGCCAAATCTGCTGGCACCTCGGTCGCCTCCAGAGCTGTAAGCAATACATTTCTGTTATTCGTAAGCCACCCACTCTATGGTATGCTTTTATAACTACCTGAAAGACTATGACAGGAAGACCCCAACGATTAAAGACATTATGTTCCTGACCTTTGAGAATGAATGTAAGTGGGGCAAGTAAGAGACCAAAAGAGAGAAGCCCAGGAATGGGAAGCAGCCTGCCAGGGGCCGAGGGCGGGAGGAGCCTAGGAAGAGAGTAGGAAGAAATCCCCTTGCAGAGCAAACGGGAGAGTATGACATCAAAGAAAAAGATGTCACCTACCCATACTCCCCAGAAGTCATTCAGGATGTACCCACCCCATCAGCAGGAGGTCTGGTCTCACCTGGCCAAATGAAATGGCAGCCAGGGCCTCTCCAGCTTTGAAATGTCATGGTTGATAGAGATCTGTAACAAGACATGTGCGATTTATAAAAGGGGCTGCAAATTAGATTAAGGGAAAAGAAGGAAGATGAGGAAACCCAGGTGGTATGGTCTTAGAGTCAAGATCATGGGCTGCCTGGCTGGGTGCCATGGCTCACATCTGAATCCTAGAACTCTGGGAGGCCACGGCAGGTGGATTGCCTGAGCTCAGGAGTTTGAGACTAGCCTGAGCAAGAGCAAGAAAGAACATAGGCTTGTGGGGCCTTGGTATGGGCCACACCTTTTGGGGGCAAGACATGATTGCAAGAAGGACTTTACCTAACAAATGCAATCTGTGTAACCTAGTTTATTGTACCCTCAATGAATCCCCAACAATAAAAAAAATAAAGAACATATGCTTTGCAGGCAACAGATAAAGATTTTCCATCCAGACAGAGGTGGAGAGGGCTGTTTTTCAGGGCTGTGTAGGTTTGTAGGCAATGATGGAAGGGGTAGGAGGGACTGTGTTGGAAAAGATGACAATGGGAGCTTGGGCCTGCTGAGCCCGTGGTCTGCAGATCCTGGAAGACCACTGGCCAATATCAGAGAAGCCTGAATTTGGGAGTTGCTGTAATGCTACAAAGGCTGGAAAACACCAGCTAGATCGTCAGGCTGGGAGCCAGTGAAAGCATCCAAGTTAGGGAGCCCATGAGGGGACCTGGGGATTAAGCAAGGGGAGCAGGCATAGATCCAACACTGGGTCCAGGATTCAGCCTCTTTCTAACCAGGTGCCCAAGAGTCGTTGACTTGGTAATGGAGCAATCTGTGGCCTGCCTGCTCAAGGCTGCTCAACCATGTTCAAGTCCCCGAAAAAGTGCTACAGATAATCTCTATCCCTGTCTGCTCTGAGCAATCATGGAGATTTTAAGTTGTACCAGAGAGAGAAAATTGGCTAATGTTGTCAGACTTTTTTTAACAGGAAAAGAACATGGAATTTAGGGACCACAGACCTGTAAGTTTAACAATGTTCTTTGGCAAACTTCTGAAATGGATAATTAACCCGATGGCGCGAAAGCCTTTAGAAACAGAAAATAACTATGGGGGGACAAAATAGTTCAGTAGGAATGAGACATGGTCAGACTCAGGGTAGTATCTTTACTATCCAAAAAGTAACCTCTTCCCCCACCCTACTGGAAAAAAAAAAGAAGAAGATCAAAACAAAGACTTTTGTAAAGTAAATAGATCCTGATCTCTTCCTTTCTCTCTGAAATACTTACCAACATACAGAAATACAAATAGCTAATAAATATTTGACAAAGGTTCAATTCCAAGAGTAGACAAAGGAAAGCAAATTAAAACACTGATATACAACTTTTCACTTATTGAATTAGAAAATATTTAAAAATAAGTTTAAATTAAATTTAGCCTGGCATGGTGGCTCATGCCTGTAATCCCAGAACTCTGGGGGGCTGAGGCAGGTGGATTGCTTGAGCTCAGGAGTTCTAGACCATCCTGAGCAAGAGTGAGACCTTGTCTCTATTAAAAATAGAAAGAAAAACTAGCTGGGTTTTATAACAGGTGCCTTTAGTCCCAGCTACTTGGGAGGCTAAAGTAAGAGGATCGCTTGAGCCCCAGAGTTTGAGGTGTGGTGAGCTCTGATGATGCCACAGCACTCTACCCAGGGCAATAATAGAATGAGGCTCTTTCTCAAAAAAAATTTTTTTTAATTTAAATTAAATATAAAACGCTTTAAAATTAATTATGCTCAGCATGGTAAGAACAATGAGATAGATAATTTTACCCATTCCTGGTATGAGTATAAATTATAAATTGAATGTTTTTGTTTTTTGAGACAGAGTCTTACTTTGCCACCCTAGGTAGAGTGCTGTGGCACCACAGCTCACAGCAACCTCAGACTCCTGGGGTAGAGGATGATATAGGAGAAAGCTGAAGAAATTATTTCCCTATTTAAAATAACAGCACTGCATTATTCTGTAGATAAGGGATAGATTTGCAAGATATAGACTCCGAGAATGTTTATACCTTTGACTTTGTTTTTCTCCTACAAACATATTCTACAGTTTTAAAAGCATTCATCAACAATTACAGTGTTCAGTGATTTTTTTTTTTTATCATAGTGAATGTTATCTCAATTGAAAACAACTTAAATATTTAGCAATGGGTAGAAAAATTTAGAAAAAAGTAATAGTAATAATAATGACGATAACTTTATTGCTTGCTCATTTTGTACCAGGTGTTGATTTAAGTTTTACGTGAATTATCCTATGTATTTCTTGAGAAAATCTTGTAGCTATTCATTGTGATTATCCTAATTTTGCACAAAAGGAAACTAAGACACAGCAAAGTTAAGTAACTTGCTCAAGATCACAAACCAACCCACAGCAGCATGAGGATTACAGCCTACATAGTCCCATGCCAGAGCTTTCACTATTAACGATCAAACTCAATGTATTTAATTCATTTTTATGATGGAATAATATGGAGCCATTAGAGATAATGTTTTCAAAGAGTTTTTAATAACATAGGGAAATATTTACATTATATGCTTGGAAAATGGCCTATAGAGTAGGATCTCAGCTATGTAAAAAATATACAAAGAAAATGCCTGGAAGGAAATACACCAATTAACAGTAATTGCCTTTGAATGGTCTGGCTATGAGTCATTTATTTTCTTCTTTATACTTTTCTGAATTTTTCTAAAATAGTCATGTGTCATTTTTTTTTAAATCCAGAGTGGAAAAAAAGTAAGTCATGTTCATGCCAAATTACCCTTATTTCCATTTTGACAGGGCATTTTAAAACTTGACAAAGTAACTTATATGTTAGCACGTTAAGAAATGGAAACAAGGGGCGGCACCTGTGGCTCAAAGGAGTAGGGCGCTGGCTCCATATGCCGGAGGTGGCGGGTTCAAACCCAGTCCCGGCCAAACTGCAAAAAAAAAGAAATGGAAACAAAAGAACAAACTTAACCAGCAAAAATGCTTCAGATTATTTATTAATGGAACAGTGCTTCCTGTATTAAGTAAATAAAAGAGAACCAAGATGAAGGCTTATGCACTCCTGAATTTCTACTCTCTTTGCCCCCGTATCTAGCAGAGTGCCTGCCTACGTAGTAATGACTTTTGGCAAATAGTTATAGAATGAGTGACTTTACCTTGCTCAATATTTTTTTTTAAATCATTGACAGGACATAGAAGAAATAGTTATTGAATTTGTAGCACCATCTGATGCCACATAATAAAGAAGTTTTAAATTATCTAAGCCAACTATAGGATGAAATTTAATAGTCCTTACAGTTCTTCTGGATAGATACCAATAATGGGATTACAGGATGAAATGGAAGGTCTACTTTTAGATCTTTAAGGATTCTCCACACTTCTCTCCAAAGAGGCTGTATTAGTTTGTAATCCCACCAGCAGTATAAAAGTGTTACCTTCTCTCCACATTCATGCCAGCATCTGGTGTTTTGGGATTTTGTGATGTGGGCTAATCTTGCTGGGGTTAGGTGGTATCTTAGAGTGATTTTGGTTTTCATTTCTCTGATGATTAAAGACCATGAGCATTTTTTCATATGTTTGCACAAAAATCATTTTCCCACAAAAAAATTTGCACCAGAATGTTTACTGTGGCTCAAATCATAATTACCAAGTCATGGAACCAAATTAAGTGCCATGAATGGATTGACAAACTGCATATGTAGACCATGGAATACTATTCAGCCATTAAAAAGATGGAGACTTTATATCTTTTACATTTACCTAGATGGAGTTGAAATACATTCTTCTTAGTAAACTATTGCAAGAATGAAAAAATAAATATCCAATGTACTCCACAGTAAAATGAAACCAATACATAAATAATTACATGCTCGCATGACAGTAAAACACAAATATAGGCTAGTGTGGAGGCAGGGGAAAGGCAGGAGGGGGTGGGGAGAGGATGATTGGCAGAAGGAGGGAGGGCATGAGGCAGGATCTCACCTAACGGGCACGTTGTGAGGGTAGATAACATACACCCTGGGGTGGGGGGGCTCTTTTACAACGGAAACTTTGCCCTGTGAGAACAATGCAACCTAAGAATGTGTATCCTCATATTAATTTGCAATCAAAAAATACTCCTTAAAGTTTCCCAAGTTTAGTACTTATGTCTGTACTACCCTGTTTCCCCCAAAATAAGACATCCTCCAAAAATAAGACCTACTTACAGGAAAGATAAGATGTCCTCTGAAAATAAGACCTAGCACATCTTTGGGAGCACACCTTAAAATAAGACACTGTCTTATTTTCGGGGAAACAGGGTAGAAGTCCCAAACTGTTTTTAATCCACTGAATTGCTGATTTTGATTCTAGAAACATCCGAGGGAAATAATTGAGAATGTGTACAAAGATCCAGTCATGTTCCTCTCAGTACTTGAACTGGTTTTGTAACAGTCGATAATAGGTGGAATACACTATGAGTGTGCAAAAGAGAATGTTATCCAGGCAAAAGATATTATAGAAATGTATCTATTAATACAGAGGTATTTTTATAATATGTTAAGTAAAAAAGGCAGGTTATAAGACAACATAAACAATGTGATCCCAATGTGGTTAAAATACATAGGTGATAGCTAAAGATAAATGCATGGTATACAGAGCAGGAGGCTGTACATTAAAACGTTAGGGGTAGATATTTTTGCCTGGTGCAATTATGGGTAGCTTAGTATATTTGTATTTTTTCATTTTGCGATGAATGTGAATTACTTTTGCAAAACAAATGTTAAAGTAGTTATTGCAGTTTCCATGCAACTACAGTATGTGTTTGGGGGGCATTGCACTGGTACTTATTTTACAACATTTCACGTAAAAAACAAAAAGAGTCTGGACATACGATTGCCCCAAGCTCTATCTATAGTTAGCAATGAAGCATGGCAGCTAAAAAGATTTTAATTTCAATCTTATGTGAAACTACTAGAAACAAAACCTCTAGACCAGGGGGGATCCTCAAACTGCGGCCCGCAGGCCACAGGAGGCGGTGTGATTGTATTTGTTCCCGTTTTGTTTTTTTACTTCAAAATAAGATATGTGCAGTGTGCATAGGAATTTGTTCATAGTTTTTTTTTTAAAACTATAGTTCGGCCCTTCAACGGTCTGAGGGACAGTGACCTGGCCCCCTGTTTAAAAAGTTTGAGGACGCCTGCTCTAGACTGTGGGCAGCAGTGAGTCCTCTGGGCTCCGTGGTGGGCAAAGCACAGTGACAATATTGCTTTCAGTTCTTGCATTGTTGTAGGCAAAGAACTGACAAAGCAGGGAGTCCAGAGCACGGCAAGCAGGTGGTAGAGGCATTTGCCCTGAACATGGTTTGCCCAGAAAGGAGAGTCTACGGGGAGGCATCATCTCCACCAGCCGTCCTGACTCGGTGTCTATTTTCTTTTACACAATCCTCCCTGAGTATCTGCTACAAGGAAACATTCTGGGATGGTGCCCCAGAACAATAGAGTACACCTGTGTGGAGGGTGGAGCATGGTATGAGTTGGAGTTGACGTTAGACTTGGAAGGAAGAAAAAAGTTGCAATGAGAATAACCGAACTGAGGTGAGAGGAAAAAAGACAAGCACAAGAGGGAAAAGGGGCAGAAACACAAGCCTGGGGTGGGGGGAGAGAGCCTTGAAACTCAGATTCTGGCACAGGAGGTGTTGAAAAGGAGAAATGTCATCAGGAACTACGTGTTGCTCCTAGTTGCACAAACTGAGCGTCACACCCAGGAGGCTCTGGCCTTCATGCAGCTTGAAGTCTGTGTCAGTAGAAAGAGAATAACCAGATGGACTCTGTTGAAAAGTAAATGACATATTACAAATGTGCATGCTTTTTTTTTTTTTTGCAGAAGAATCACGCTCATATTGCTCATATTGTATGTATAATTACTTTTTATCATAAAAATAGCCTTCTTGATAGCATAATTTAGCTTATGAGCCCATCAGGAAGATTCTATAACAGACGCAGCCATCTTCTGCTTTGTGTCACTCCACAACTATAGTGCAGTGATTAATGCAGCTCATGAATCAATCCTTGCTCCTATTTTTAGGATCAAGAGAAACCTGAAGCATGTTTTCAATATGCTGGACCTTAGGGCTTTTCAAGGCGGGAAAAGGGGTGTCGAACAAAGAACTGAAATTTCAAACAGACATTATAGAAGGGAAACTCATTTACCCCCCAAGAGCACTAAAGCCAATGAAGACTGGCCTCAACTTAAAACTAAAGCCTGCTAGGAACACCAGCAGCCACTTGCCTTCCCTGGTGATTTGAAGCTTTATGCTTACAGTTCTCTGAGACCAGGATGAAACCTTAGTCAGAACACACAAGGATATTCGCTATTGATAACCTGAATCCAAAGATGTGAGCAAACCCACAATTTCTATGACATAAGCTTTCAAGAATGTACAGAAAACAATGAAAGTTACATGCTTTGCTAAGTTTAATAAAACTGGATTCATATTTCCATCTTCACACTTAATAGATGTATGATTGAGGCAAGTTAGTTAACGTATGTGAACCTCATTTTTCTCGCCTGTTACCGAATTTAATGGGGAGGGAGATTTTGCCTTAGTTTGTTAAAACATTTTATGAGATGCGTTTTATAAATGCCAACCACATGTCAATGATTGTTTTAATGAGGATTCACCACCCCTCGATTAGAAAGAAATAATTGAAGACAAGCATGGATTTTGGCTCTATAGCCAGTGATTCAAACCATGGTAGTAAGAAAAACTCTCTCATATGTTCCAGGAACTAAGGATGCAACGAAGAATATAGATAACATGCCAATGACACCTTCTAGTACATATGGTACATGTAATGAAAATTTTTTTTAAGGATATAAAAGTATAGACTTTATTTTATCTTAGAAAGAGAGAAGGGAACAGCGAGAGAAGAAAAGAGAACAGAGAGCAGGGAAAGGGATGGCATCCCAAAGAAACAGAGAAAGCTCACCTGTAATGAAGCTTTCAAAAACGCGTTTGTCATGTCACTTTTATCATTTTTATTGCATTCAATTCAACAAACATTGACTGCCTGCACCTCACACATGCATTTTCTAGTAGAACATCAGAGAACTATTGTGTTATGGTATGGGGTCAGAGGCCAATGCTTCAAGTCTCCCGTCTAACATTGAAAAGCATTCTGTCCCCAGCTATGCAATTTACCCGACCACTGGGTTTCACACTGGTGCCAAGAAGTTTTATTGGCTTCATGAATTAACAAAAAATCATGTTTTTCATACAGCAGGAGAGCAAATATTTATTCAATGAAAAAAGGAAGGGAGGGAAGACAGGCAAACTGAGGGGAGAGTCAGTCACACAGATAAACAGAGTCAAAGAGGCACAAGGACAGTCAGACAGAGAGACACTCTTCCAGAAAGACACTGTAATTTATCCTCGGGTTCTCTTATTTTCTGACATGACAATTCTTACCTACTTCACAGGACTATTAAAATGAGTAGTGAACAGTGTCGATATCAAGAGTTAAAACAGACAAATCGTACTAACGTGAGTATATTTGATTTTTAACACATCCAGACATGGAATATTATTCAGTGTTGAAAAAGAAGTGAGCTATCAGGCCGTGTGAAAAGACACAGAGGAAACTTACAATGCATGTTACTAAGTGAAAAGCATCAATCCGAAAGGACTACAAACTGTGTGTTCCAAACTCTCAGACTTTTTAGAAAAGGGGAAACTGGAAACTGTAAAAAAGATCAGTGGTTCCCAGGGGTTAGGGGTAGGAAATAGGGGGCACATAGAGGGTTTGGAGGGTGATGAAACTGCTCTGTGTGATGCTGGAATGGTGGGTGAGTGTCATACGTTTGTCCAAATTTGTAGACTTTACAACCCCAAGAGTGAATGCTGATGTAAACTATGGACTCTGGGTGATAGTGATGTGTCCATGTAGATTTGTGGATTGCTACACTTGTCCCACACTGGTGCGGGATACTGATAATTGGAGAGGCTCTCATGTGTGGGGCAAGGGATGTATGAGAAACCTCTGTATTTCTGCTTGATTTTGTTTGAACCTAAAACTAATCCAAAAAGTGAAGTCTATTATAATAAAAATAAAATAAAATAATTTCTATAATCTGCATATTAAAGGTCATTAATCTTTACCAAAAAAAATCTGAAAAAGCAGTCAGATCCATTCTCAGATTTTAAGTTAAGCTTCTTGCTGTTAAAACTAACCAGTTCCCATCTCCCCCAGTGATGATCACTTAGTGGGAAGCTGAGAGTGACCACACTCACCTGCTCTCCTAGAAGCAGAGAAACATTCACGAGGGTTCTTCTAAGACAAAAACCCTCTTTGGCCTTTGTTCTTTGACAGAGTCTCTGGGACTAGCTGAGGGTGCCACATAGTTTTTCAAGGAGGCTTCATGCTGTAGCAACACTGGGACCCTATTGGGTAAGTCCCAGCAGTTACACCACTGGGGGACAAATGGGGTTTGGAGAAGGAGCTGGGAGGGGAGCAGCAGGGAAAGAAAATTATTCACCAAGGTGCTGGGCTTGAGGAGGGCTCAGTCACCCATGAAAACAATTTAAATATTTCAGGAACAAAACCTGAGATCTGATTCCCATATCAATGAGCATGTTGGCCTTCTTCATGACCACAACTTAACTGCCAATGGGGAACAGAGACAAGCTTTACCCTTGACGGGGTCTTTGCTTCCATTCAGCCCCACTGCAGGCAGGGCCTACACGACTGTGGGTGCACGGGGCAGGGAGGTTCACTTTTCCCAGGGCCCTTTTGCTGGAGTGTGAATGCAGGGCCAGGTCCATGATGTAGGAGGCCATCTTCAACTCCAGGCTGGCATTGCTGATAACAGACACCCACAGGGCAAGCACTGGAACTTTCCTTAGTGAGTAAGGGCTAATGGCAAAAACCCCTCCTTTGATCACACTTGCGACCGAGGGCCTGAGTTTACAGGCTGCTTCACTTGGACTGAGACCTGAGCTGGCGGTGGGGCCAGTGATGGACAGTACTGCCTCTGTTGTAGGCTGTGAGCAAATTGCTCCATGGCTGGGGTCTCCATCCCTGCATTTGTAACAGGAATGGGCTAGGCTAATTGATGGCCAACTGCTCGTGGCTCTGACTTCACCTTCAGACTTTCTATTTGTGTGTTAGACCCTCCGCCCAACCAGAGTTTCAACACTAGACGTTAACCTATCAGTCCAGTGATCTAACCAACAACCACAGCTCAAGGCCAAGGAATCCCTGGCAGGAGGCCTCCAGCAGGTCACACCTGACCTGTTCTCCTATTCCAGCCAGATGAGCAAGGATACCATTGGCTGCCATCTCAACTGGGACTGCAACTCTAAGAGCTTATTCTCTCTCTTCCCTCTGCTCTAAGACTGATAGAACAGGCCAGAGAAAAAGTCTCCCCTACACACAGCTATAGCCCCTACCCAGGGGGCACCTGTAAAGTCTAGCCCATGAACAGGGCCTGGGCATCCTTCACCAAAGGTCTCATAACCACAAATGCCTTTGGCTCTTTGGCAGTATCTCAGCCAACTATCACAATAATGGCCAAGCTCCAGGCAAGAGAAGGAGAGAAAACCCAATATCCCAGGGACATAATTCAATCTCAGCAGCTTTAAGTAGACCAAGAAGAACAAGTTGTGTTCTTGCTGCACTCTTGGTATTAACTTCTGACACTGAGCTCCGTGATTTGCCTATCTGTGGGTGGGGAGTGAAAAAACAAATAATCCATTTTTCCATATTGATATTCCATAAGCCGCTGAGATCTCTAAAGCCTGTAAATCTTACATTGTTTTCTTTCCAAAGCTTGCCCAGAGGTTTCCTGTAATTAGTATTTCCTTTGTTTCTTTTGGAGGTGTGATGTTCAACTTTGGAAACCTGGTTTCAGAGCTTGCAGGCTGGCCTTTGCTCATCAGAGAAGTCTAGCCCACCATAGCTGGCTACAAACACAAGACAGAGCGGGACTCACCTTGGGGATTTGAAGTTAAAGAATAGAGGGAGGAGGCGATAGACTTCAAAAGAAAAGCCAACTCCCTTCAGCAAAGGAGGGGAATGAGAACAAGGATTCACGCCATAGCCCAGATCACTTTCCCTTTGTCAGTAGTGAGCCCCTAAGGACCAATTCCTGTTTGACTTGGAGCCTGTGGTTTTGACAAAGTCCCTGAACATGACCTCTAAATTGATTTTAAATCCCTCTTCAGATGAAATGAAATGATAAAACACACAGCATCTTTCAGAGACCATCTGCCAAAAACCACCCAACAGATGGGGGCTTAAAATTCTGTTAGTCTGAGGCCTGCCAGTCTTTGTTTAAACTTTAAGAGAGCTGCAGGTATTAAATGGGACCCCAGGATGGAAGCCTTCTTCAGGGTACAAGTCCGGATGGGGACTCCATGAGAATTACTAGACAACAGGATCAGGATGGGCCTATGAGGCTCCGACAAAGCCCAGTTATGATTCACGTGGAGGTCCCAAGATATGCAAAACCTCTTTCTCAAATCCAAATAGCTTAGACTATGTTTTCTTTCATTGGAAATTTACAAAGAAGGTTCTCAGAGAACCTTGGATTTCTATACAACTGCATGAAAAATTTAGGCTCATGATTCACAATACCTAAAACTTGCAACTTTTCCTATTTTCATATTAGTTTCCCACATGACCTGGGACCAGCAGAAGCCTAAGAGATTGTCTAATACAAAGATGCTCCACAGAAGGGAACGGGGGGCCCAGAGGAGGAGCTACTTGCTCAAAACTTTGTAGGATGTTGGTGGAAGAAATAAGATCCTGTTTTGGTGCAGTGTCCTTCCTGATATCTCTGCTATTCTGGGTCCAAAGTGATGGCAGAAACGTTATGTTGGCAGTGGGTTGGACCAAGACAGGGAAGTGTGCCATTCCAGTTATCTGTTGCTCTGTAGCAAAACACCTCCAGCACTTAGGGTTTAAAACAATGACTTTTCTATTTATTTTGCTCAAAAGTCTGCAGTTTGTGGAGGACTTGGCAGGGGAAGTCCATCTCTACTCCTCTCAGGGTCATCTGGGGCAATCAAAGGCTGGGACCTATAATCATCTGAGGCTCACTCACTCCCATATCTATCTGGTGGGTGATGCTGGCTCTTGGCTGGGACCTCACCTAGGGCTGTAGCTGGAACACATATAAGTAGCCTTTCCCCATGGGCTCAAGGCATCTTCACAACATGGTATCTGGGCTCCAAGAGGGGGCATACCAAGAGAGAGAGACATATGGAAGCTGTGTTACCATTTCCACTGAATGACCTCAGAGTCATTCAGTGTCACTTCCACTGCATTCTGTTAGTTAGGTGTGAGTCACCCAGGCAGGCCCATATTTAAGGAGAAGGGATCTAGATTCTATTTGGGGCTGGAGAGGGTGTCCATGAATTTGTGGATATGTTGTAAAGCCACCACATGAGCCAAAGATGTCTTTGTCTTCTATATGGGGTAGAAAATGAGGGCTAAGTTTCCAGTTTTAACAATGCCGTAGGAAAGCGTGCTTTATTCTGTGCTGACCATAGATTCGGCACACATTGAATGTTTTGTATGTGTTATCTTATTCCAGTTTTGATCCTGATGACAACAGAAGCCATTCATTTTATAGATGAGGAAACTGAGATTTAGAGATCAGGGTTTTGTTTTGTTGCCTAAGTTCACTCAACTTGAAAGTAGCAGAGGCAGGTCCCATCCCAGCTCTGGACTGAGGTCCCGGTCTCTTCTCATGAACTATACTTCCTCAGCAGTGGGCAGAAACTGTATCCCTAGAGGTACAACATTCTGGAAAATGCCTAAGCTCTAGAGAATTAGGATATGAGCAAACCCACTTCCATATGTACTAGGAAAACCCTCTTTCCCTGTTGCTGGCAAGGCTACTTTCCATACAGATGAGCAGAAAGCTGGGACTCCATCGGGATGGAGTAGTTCTGGTGAAACCGTGCCGACCTCTGTGCTAAAGGAGGGATCAGTGGTTCTTTGCCTGGAAGGATCTTTTTCAGGCCCTTCTCCATGAAGTGTGTCCCCTCAACCATGTGTTTTTTGTCTGATTCCTGCCATGATGCCTGGCAGGGAATTGACGCTAAATAAATATTTGTTAGATGAACAAATGACAAAAGGAAGGAATGATCCTAGACTGTGAAAATCTTGACAGCAATAGAGCTTCTACTTTTGGGCTCGGACTGCTGGGACCCCAGGTCTACACCCTCAAGCTCCTCTATGGAAGAATGAGGCAGAATAACAGTGATCTTAACAAAGTACTCACTGTGAGTCAGACATCCACTGTATGATTGTTATCTCAAGCCTCACAGGGACGTTGTGACATTATTAGAATTATTCCCACTTTATAGATGAGGAAGCTGAGGCTCAGAGAAGTTATGTAACACAATCTCAGCTAACACTGCTAGAAAGAAGCAAAGGGAAGATTCCCACTGAGATCTGCTGGACGTCCCAGCCTGCCCTGAGCTGTTAGGCAATGCTGCCAACTATGGGTTTCCTTGAAGGTTTGATCACAAAACATTAAAAAGCAGCTGGTGATCAATTTTAAATAATTAATTTTTGTGGAAAAGGGGGATTGCTTACTTCAATCTCTGACAACCCATTATCAATGCAAGGCAGTGTTTGGGCCAGGTCCAGGTATGTTGGTGACGGGTACTCAAATTACAGGACTAGCATTTATTAACCCCTTGAATTGGCTTCATTTGAACTCTTTAAGTAAGAGGGTGACTTGATCTAAATGATTCTCAGCTCTCGGTTTTCTACCAGACTTAGGGTTTGACACAACCCTTGGCACCTGTGCCACCTGCTGCGTCCTCTAGTTCTGGGTTGCGATGTGCTTAGGTAACTTGGAAGCAGGCTGCTGAGAAGCCTGGTACTTTCTGGGTTTCTCCACAACTCTAGGTCTTTAACCCAGCTTAAGAGAAAAAGTTCCAGTAATTTTTCCCAGTTGCTAGCTTTGAAATGTCTATTGTACTCTGAGACTTTCCTATTTTCTATCAGTCCATCGGCTTGAACCATATTTCCAGTGTCTTCTCACCTGACAGAGAAAACTAGAATCTAGCTTGCATTTATTTGCAAGCCCTTATATTTATGTCTATGCAGATACATAATGGAATAATAATATGCTGAAAGAAACCAGTCCCTGAAATAAATCTCATGCTGTCCTACATTTCTCACAGAATCGCAGGGTTGGAAGGTACTTTAAGAAGGAACTAACATCGACAGCTGGTTAGTCCTTTGTCTTTTTCCCCACCAGTCCCAAGTAAGTGTGTGTGTGTTGGGGGAGAGGCTCTGTATGTCATACATAGGTTGTGCTGACTGACAGCAAAGTCCTTTTCATTTAGATCTTCAACTTGACCTCCCTTAAACTATCCTTTAAGAAACTAGAAGGAAAATAGTCCATTGCTTCTCCTCTAATCATGCTTCATTCACAAAAATATGTTCCAACTAGTCTGAAATTTTACAAACTTATCTTTGGAAATAGGTGCTCTTAAGAAAGATTGTTTTCATAATAAAACCTAAAAACAAATTTCAGAAACTATTATCTATAAATAGTAGATTTTAAACAATAATTATTGAATAAGTTAATGAGTTTACTTGCACCAATAGAAACAGAGGTTTCCATATATTCTTTATAATACTATTGGGTTACCATCAGGATATACCAGATTTGCAGTGAGAGGAGGAGTCTCTCTTGGACCCCAGAGTGAGGGCTGATGTTTCTATGAGATCAGAAGAAGTGTCATCTTATGTTTCCCATCCTCTCAATGTCCGGCACAGAGTCTAGCTCAATGCAAATGCTCAATAGAGCAGATACTTCAAAGAATTTCTTGCAATAGAAAGAGCCCTAGAGACCATTCTGTGCAATCATTTTCCTCCGTAATATTACAAAAAGACAAACAAACTAGTAGTAGTGTTCAGAGGTTATCTGGGGCTGACCTCTAGGGCAGCGGTTCTCAACCTGTGGGTTGCGACCCCTTTGTAACAATGAAAGTACATCGGACAGTAGGAAGGTTGAAAACACTGCTCTAGGGCTTCCTAGAAGACTGTATTTGAATGTCCTCCTCGACACCTGCTCATTCGCTATTGATGTCTGAAGTTTCTCTGATAGAAGACTATGGTCTGTCATAGCACACATTGTCAGGGTTCCCTCCTAAAGTGGTAAGACCTAAAGAAAAGACAAATTACCCTCAACTCACACTAAGGTATAAAGCACACTTGGAAAACCTTTCTGGAAAGCTACATAAAACTAACTACAGTAGAACCTCCATAATAGACCACCTCCCTACATCAACCACCTCCTTAAATTGACCTAATTTTCATGGACTAGACATGCACCACATGTACATATCAGCACAGTAGGCCTAGTTCCTTATGTTGACCATCTCCATATGTTGAACAGTTTGTTTCAGCTTCTTGGGTGGTCAACTTCCAGAGGTTCTACTGTATAAACAACAACAAAAAAATGAATCATGTGAATCTTAAATCTCCACTTCTCTGGGCTAGATGATAAGTATAAATGGGTGAGATTGTCTACCTATCTCCTCTGGGAAAACAAAAATCTGTTAGAAGGGCATTCTAGTGGATTTCCTTTCTTCAAGAGAGTGCAAGACTCACAATAAGAGCTTCACATGGTGCCTTTGCTTTGATCTGATACTCATCAGGTACAGACCAGCTTGCCAGTGCTTTGCAAAGACATCTATTATCTTGCTAATTATACCTGAGCAAGCACCAGGATGTCTGAGTCAGGACCCATGGGACACTGGTACCTTGATCTACCCTAGAATGACACTTTCCACTCAAAGATGTGTTGATTAAACTATGAATCAGCAGCCCACACATAGCAGGTGCTCCAAGCTTATGGTCCAAGGAAAATGCTTCTCAGATGTTAATGTGTATATGAATCACGTGGGGATCATTCTGGAGATGCTGATTCTGATTAAGTGTCTGGGGTGGAGTCTGAGATTTTACATTTCTAACAAGCTCCCAGGAGATAAACACACCATTGGTTCAAGGACCATACTTAAAAGAGCAGGTCATTCCTAAATTTTAGTGGGTGTAAGAGGCCCCTGGGAAGCATGTTGAACTACTACAATCCCAAATCACCAACCTCAAGCATTTGTTTGGATCCAGCAAATTTGAAATGAGGACATAGTGCCTGAATATTTAAAGAGCACCCCCCAGTAATTTAGCAGAAGACATTTAGAGGACAACACTTTAAGAGATATTGACATAGAAGGTCTTGTTGGAGGTGTGTCCTCTGGCCTACTATGGGAGTAAAGCACTCACATGTGGTAACCTCCTGTCCATAATAGTCTGAGGCACTGTGGAAATCACCTAGCTTAACGTGCTGGGTCCCACCCACAGAGTTTCTGACTTGAAGAATTTGCATTACAAGTCAGCTTCCAGGTGATTCTGACCTTGCTAATTTGGAGGCCAGGCTTTAAGAACTCCTGGCCTAGGTACAAGGAAATCTTTTTGCAATCACCAGAGGAGCTTTTCAGCTTACCTTTATTATGATATGTTTGGAGGGTGCCAGCCCATGTCTTGTAAGTACCTACTACGAGAAGAAATACTCCAAAGGAAAGGCCCCTTAATCCAGAAGAGATAATAGAGTTAAATAAATATTCTCAGGGTCCCAGAAGACAAAAGACATGTGGGATAGACCAAGGAGGCCCAGGGGTCCCAGATAGCAAAGTCCTCAGACCCAAATGCAAGGAAAAACCCAACAGTTGCTATGAGGGAAGGAAGCTGCTACAGGGGGTGGTGGGACCCATTCTTCTCAGTTCCCAGAGAAAAGGAGGTCATGGCTTCCTCCAGCACCCACGGCACCTCCAACCTGGTGAGCCCAATCATTTGTTAGTCCCCATGAGTTTAGCAGAACAGCTTTTCTAATGGAAACTACTGTTTGTTGAGATCTTCCCCAGTTTCTGCAAGTTAGGGAGAGAGAAATGAGTCCCTTTGCTTAGGGTAGGAACACACTCTACCTGGCTCTGCAGCACTCAGAAGTGAGCTCCCTTTCCACTAAAACACTTCCAGATGCTTGCAAACAGGTCCATGTCAATATCTCAAGGGTAGCTTTAGCCAGAAAGAAAGAAGTCTGCCTGCCAGGAAGGAACAGCCTAGAAGAGTGTTTCAGGGAAGAGGCAGCAGGCAGAGAACAGCTGCCCCAGACAGCACATCAACTGAGGGCAGGGGCATCGTCAAGATGCACAGTTGCTGGTTGCTTAGCAGTGGGGATGGTTCTGAGAAATGTGTCCTTAGGCGATTTAGATCTTATGTAAACATCATAGAATGAACTTACACAGACCGGGATGGCACAGCCTACTACACACCTAGGCTATGTATTACGACATGTTACGACACCAGGTACTGCAGGCAGCTGCAACATAGGGTGCGGTCACAAAACAGGGTAAAAAGTACAACATGGCACACCAGTACAGGGCACTTACCCTGAATGGAGCTTGTAGGACTGCAAGTTGCCCTGTGTGAGTCAGTGAGTGAGTGGAGAGTGAACGTGAAGGCCCAGGATACAACTACATGCTACCATTGACTTGAAAAACACGGTACCTAGGCTCTACTAAATGTGTTAAAAAACAAGTAATTGCACTATGATACTATGGCAGCTAAGACATGGTGAGGCAATAGGAAATTTTCAGCTCCTTTATAATCTTATAGGACTGTGGATGTCTGTATGTCTGGTCATTGACTGAAATGTTACATGGTGCTTGGCTGTAGTTTTATTCAGGTTGGTCCACTCCTGTGGGCTTGACAGTGGAAAAGGCATTGAGTTGAATGCTCAATGAGTGCCAGCGTCTCAGCTTCTTTCATTCCTAAGTAATGATCACACAGCTGGCTCTTCTTGCCTCCTGCTGCTCTGAGTTAATGAATAGCACCAGATGACTGGACTCTGAGGCAGCCTAGGATTCTAATTCTGAGGCTCACACCCATTTAAGGCCCCAATCTACCAAACTCTGAAGAAAGTTCTGAGGCAGTGACCACCTTCCAGGAGGTGACATGTTGCCAGGCAAGACAGAAGCAAAGTAAGTGTCTACTGTATCCTTATGTTCTGGAATTTGGGGGACACTTTCCAGCTCCAAAATTCTGTCCTCTTGTTCAACAAGCACTCATCTTTGGTGATGAATACATGTATGAACCCTGGAAATACTATTAATGATAACTGTAAAATAACAATGAAGATCATTCTAGCTAACATTTTTGAGACTCAAGTGGCATTGGTTGTTATCCCATTTTAGAAATAAAGAAATGGAGGCTCAGGAAGCTGAGGTAATGGCCCAAAGCTGATACCTGGTGACTACCTGTCATCAAAGACCTTACCTGTCCTCTATACAGACAGTCTTCAACTTGCAATGATGTTCTGACTTTACATGCATTCTGTAGAAACCATACTTTGACTCTTAAAATTCTTGCCTTTATTTTTATTGTCACTAATATAAAATTATTTTTATTATTATAAATAGACTTTGTGTTAGATGGTTTTGCCCAGCTATAGGCTATTGTGATTGTTCTGAGTACGTGTAAGTTAGGTTGGGCTAAGCTATGATGTTTGATAGGGTAGCTGTATTCCGTTCATATTTGACTTAACACTCTTTTCAGCTGATGATGGGTTTATCATGATGCCATCCCAGAGTAAGTCTAGGAGCTTCTGTGCCCTGTTGCTTCTCTCCTCATAGACTGACATTGTAGAATAGCCTGAAAGTAGGAAGAAGGAAAAACCATCTTGTCCTCTGAGCCAGCCCTACCAACACTGCTTTTCCAAGGAGGCCAGGGGCTCAACTGAGGCTGAGACATCCAAAACGCAGGATGGGAGCTTTGCTGGAGGGGTGCCTGCCCTTGAGCTGGGTATCCGCCAGAGCCCGCAGATAGGCCTCCTGTCAAAGGCACTATATGCTATATACACGTCCAGCTGCTAGGCGACCTTGAGTGGGGCTGCACCTGCCCCAACCCTCATGCTCAGACCCAGCCAGGGTCAAGTGTCTGTCTCCTTTGCAGAGCCCTCCTATTTCCTCCCTCTCTATCCTACTGACTGTCTGCAGAGGCAGAAAGGCCTTTGAAGCTAACACATTTCTGCCTATGGCTAAGGGAGGAGAAAACAGGTGGGGAACTTCAGAAAGCGCAGTAAGATAGAAATCCCTCCAATGTTCCCAGCACTGAAGCATTAAAATAAAATCATTTCACCATTATTTGCCTGGATCGAGAAAGTGAAGTCATTTTAGGAACTGCCTTAATCTTAAAAAATAACAAGTGTGATTTGATCCATGCAAGGAACCAGAGTACTTGAAGATTTCTCCGCCTGAGGCTGTCAAAGACCCGAGGGGAAGTTACGGGGGAGGCAGGACCACTGTGAGCTTTTGCAGAAGTGGCAGGAGCCGGCTAAGTTAAGATCAATGATTTCCTTGATTGCCTGGCTTCCCCCTCTCGTAAGCCGGTCTCCGTCTCAATTTCTATTCCTATCGGCCAGAAAAATAAAGATTGTTTACAGAGCTGAAATAACACCTGCTTGGTTTATCTTATTTTAGAAACAATAAAAGCTAGGGAGTTGGAGGGATTAAGGAGGAAAAAAATCAATTGTGTTCTTTCATGTTGGAAACATTAAAAAATAAGTCACTCTGCTACCTGCTCTAAGGCCCAATTTGGTTCTCCATTACCCAGGGCAATTTCCAATTTCATCCTGCAACTTCCCAAGGTTCAAACTCAACTGAACCATAACTAGGTGCCCTTGAAAGACACCAAGAAACTTTTTTTGGTCGGTTTTTGACAATCCCAAGCCATGAATCAGATGCTAAACATGCTGAAAGAAATGGAAACATTTGCTTTGGCATTGACACCGAAACAACAGTCAGCAGTCTGACTCTGGCTGAATCTCTTCAAATGTTTTCAATGTGTTTTACATCTTGTTATTTTATAGCATCTTTGTAAGATAACAAGGCATACCTCCCCCCATTATACAGATTGTGGGTGTTGAAATAAAATAACCCCTCCCCCAAAGAACAAAAATAAACTGGCGCCCAAATTGGCCCAAACCCACAAGGATAAGAAATGGTTGGGCTGGTTTGAAATCCAAGTTTTCTTAACATAGTGCTGGTTCTACTCGGCCATGCATCTTTGCAGGATGCTGCCAGCTTGAATACATGTATGACTGGGCTCATCAGATAAGACAGCTGGGTCCTCAAATGCAGGCCATCCCAGGGTGACCATAAGCAAGCTCTGTATGATGCAAAATATGGTATCCTTCCTTCCCTGGCTACATCTCCCCACAGAAGATTTGGAGGAAGATTGGAGGAAGACAGGGCAGTTTGGAGGGTGACCCATCACACAATCCCCTGCCCACCCTCACTGACTTAGGCATCATACCAGCCACTGCCTGACTCAGTTTTTTCAGCTACATTGAGAGAATGCCAAATATTCTAAAGCAGTGTTCCAAACCTGTTTGAGAACGAAAGATCTCTTTATAGGCTAAAAATTTTTGCCAGCCTATGCACGTTGGTAGTTATACCTTAGCAGCCAACTGATATTATTATTTATCAATAGGAAAAAAAATTTGAATGAGTTTTTAATTTCTCTAACCACCACAGGTTCCAAATCTATTTGACAAAAAGTAGTATAGAAGTGTGCAGGATCGGCCAGGCGCAGTGGCTCACGCCTGTAATCCTGGCACTCTGGGTGGCCAAGGCGGGTGGATTGCCTAAACTCAGGAGTTCGAGACCAGCCTGAGCAAGAGCAAGACCCCATCTCTAAAAAGTAGCTGGGCACTGTGGGGGGTGCCTGTAGTCCCAGCTACTTGGGTGGCTGAGGCAAGAGAATCCCTTGAGCCCAAGAGTTTAAAGTTGCTGTGAGCTAAGACTCCACAGCTCTCTACCAAGGGTGACTAAGTGAGACTCTATCTAAAAAACAACAACAACAAAAAGGGTGCAGGATGAATAGTCTGTCCATCTCAAGAGAAGCCAGGAGCCAGCATGGGTCTGCAGGTGAGAAACACCTTCTGGAAGACTCTAGGCCCAGAACCAGCAAGAAGCATGTATGGGGTGAGACAATTAAGTTCTCAGATTCATCCTAGAAGGAGTGCTACTTACATACCTCACCTTCCAAGTACTCCCCTTGGGAAGCTATGCACTGAGGCCAGCATCTGGTCCATCCTTCAAATTTTAGAACTCTTTTTCTGGAATGGCCATTAGAACTGTCATCATATGAGGTCTGACAACTAAGTTCGTGAACTTGTCCTAGGAAAAGGTGCTACATGCCTCATTGTAGAATATCATTATGGTCACCAGATGGTCTCAGGGAGTGCTTCAAAGGTGACTGTAGTGATATTCAGCAATGAGGTATGTAGGTAGCACTTTTTTCCAGGATGAGTTCAAGAACTTAAACAGGTGATTTTGAACTTGGTTGCCTACAATGAAATGCTTGTGAAGTTTTTCCTCCAGTAGCTTCTCTAAGAGCACTAACTTGGGAGGAAGAGATGGGGGTTGGGGGTCAGTGGGGGTCAGTGAGGAGCCCTCTGGCTGTTTTTCCTGATGAAGTGACATCCCCACCCCCATCTTGCAGTTGATAAAGTTGAGACATAGCAAGGTTAACCATCCACCCAGCTATGTAAGTGGCAGGGAGCTGGGATTTGGACCCAGGCAGTCTGATCCAGAGCTCATATTCTCGCTGTACCACCCTTTCATGTCTCAGTGGTAAGGTATCCAAATAAAGTAGAGGATGTCTAGTTTCATTTGAGTTGCAAATAAATCAGCAAGTAGTTTCTTAGTATAAGTGTACCCCTAATATTTTGTAGACATTCTGTTTTTGCAGTTGTCACTGGTGGGTTTGCATGCGTGTGCGTGTGTGAACTCTGTCAATACCACCTGTAAGCTGTAATAACCTCTGGGTTTTTTTCTGACTGTGATGGGGATCCTTTACAGCAGAGGTCAGGAAACTTATTTTTTCTATAAAGGGCCAGACGGTAAATATTTTAGACTTTGCAAGTCACATACAGTCTCTGTCATATCCTTCTTATTTGTTTTTGTTTGCTATTGTTTGTTTTCAAACAACCTTTTGAAAATCTAAAAATCATTCTTAGCTCACAGGCCATGCTGGGTGCAGTATCTGACCTCTGATCTAAGGGTTCTAAGTACTAGACAGACATATCTCACTGAGGTCTTGATTCTTCGCACCCAGGGGAACTATCACACGGTCCTAAGAGATGGTATTCACACCTTGCCCACACACTCTTACCTGGGGAGCTTGTAGGGGTTGGCTGTGATTTAGCTCCAACATCAGCTAGAGGAATAGCTGCCTGCTGGCCTGAGTTGGGACCTCCTTGAGCATTAAGTTTCAGCCATGGCTCCTGACTGACAAGGAACTGGGTAAGCTTTTTCTGGCGACCAGGCTTGGCCTAGTCGTGTTTGGAAGATGATTAGACTGCAGGGTTTCCATGCCCATGGGATGTGTCAGAGTTGGATAGGATTTGGGCCTTGTGGACCAATCCCCTTGGGCTCTATTCTGCCTCCTGTCCTCTGGCCATTGAATCCAGCCCCTGGCCTCCTCCTCGCCTCCCTCCTCCCTCTCTGGCTTTGCTCTGGGCTTATTCATTATCTGTCTCCATGGGTGACCTCCTTCCTGGCCTTTTCTTGCTCCTTTCTCCCCTTCTTCTCTTTCTAATTAAAAAGGCTTCAGCCAAAATGAATTCCTTCCTGTGTCAGGCCTTGAAGTTCCATTGTCTGGACATTTCAGATTTGCCTTGAACAGTGTCTCAGGTGAAGCCCACTTCCTTTTGTTCTCACCATGCCCTACCACAGCCCCCTTCACAGGCAGGGATCTCTCGCTGCCTCTTTGTGTTTGGGGCATGCTGTCTTACTATCTGACTTTTCCATGGATTACAGACTAAGTCTTGCTCTTTTTTTTTTTTTTTTTTTGCCATCTACAATCCACAGTTCACCTTGCACACAATGAAGGCACAGAATTTTTTGTGCAATGGAGTTCCTTCATTTCCCATCCCTTTCCTCCCTGGGTGTAAGCTGTCTCCTCCTGCTTGCTAGGCTTACCTCTTTTCTGAAGTTAACCAATTTGAATGCAAGCCTGCAAAATTCTGCTAGATTGTCACACAGGACCTTTTTCTTCATTATTGTACCTTCTGATTCCTTGAAAATATTCATCATCCTTTTCCTTACTTAGGTTTTCTGTCTGCCTTTCCATTTAGCCAATTTAGTGGGTGATTGAGCTAACTGTATGGTGCCTGGCATACAGGAAATGGTAAGTAATAATAATATAGCTAGGCAATACTATTGACTGAGACCTCTGCAGGGTACTTAGAAAATTCTAGAGAAATCAAAGATCCCTGGGCGTGCACATACATGCACAGGAGTGGGGTGAAGGGAGATGACTGTCATTTTGATTTAGCCTTCTAAGGATAGGATACACTGCAGGAATCTTCCCCATGACATGTTCTCTGAGGAGTTTCAAATGTCTGGCTTGGACCATTCTTGCTGTTTTAAATCAGAAACACTCTTTGGATTTTGGACAGGTTTCAAAATCATCACAAGAGAGCTGTCCATGATTTCTCTCTTTCTTTTTGTCTATAATTCAGTCCTTTGGGTCACATGATCTTGCAGAATCTGTACCTGGAGAAACCCAGCAGTGATAGGCACCATGATGAACAGATCTGAGTGTTTATTTAACAACAATGCAGATTAATAAGTCACTGCTTCCAAAGTCAAAAGCCATTGTCACATTAATTCATTTGTGCATGCAAGATGTCCGCTGCTCCTAAGGGTGCAAATAATAGCTTTGCCAATATGAAAGCAAAACATAATTACTCAACAATAAACACACTGTGCCCTGGTAACAGCTGTTATCAACAGCACTTCTGAAGCCAAAACAAAGGTTGGAATTGTATTATGGGATTTTTTTTAACCCCCTGTCTATCATTCTCGTGGAGGTAAAGTTGGTTTTTGTTTGTTTGTTTCTCTCATGGCAAGTGTGACTAAGCTGAGTATTTGACTCAACCTATATCTGCCTCTTGTTTGCAGTCCAGGCAAGATACTTAGCTGCATTTTGTGTAGCCAGCAGGAAGATCAATTCTAAAGGAGAGTAACTCAGAAGGTCATTGGGACAGTTCTGTTCATTGAACTTACGGGGATTTTAATTTCCCCCCTTGATATTAGAGAGCTGGCATTGGTAATTGCTTTACTCAGGTTGTGGATTTCGTGTTGGCTTTTTGGAGAGGGAGAAGCCCCATGGCAGTGGCTGACTGGTGTTTATGCTGAGCATCTTGTCTGACACTGTAATGGCAGGAAGGAAAGTGATGGTAAATACAGGTCATCTGGAGACTTTCCCAAATGTGTATTTAAGTGGTCACAAGGATGCCAGCATAGAGAAGGAAGAATACTCGGTAGACAGAATCTCCTACCCACTCCACATCCCCACTGCCTCTACACACACACCCTCCTCTCCTCATGCTCAGCCTATCTGTAGAGTCTGTCAGGCTGGTGTGGTAGGACTTCTGGTGCCAAAACTTAGTATCTGGGTGACTTCAGGCAAAAAACTTCACCCTGTAAGCTTCAGTTTCTTCTCTTGTTAATATGGGGATAATCAGGGTACCTAGATCCTTACTGGGTGAAATGAAGTGAGAAAACACATGTAGAAGTCCTGGATACTACACTGAGTACGTACAAAGTGCTTGCTAAGGACAAATACTATCATTATTATTGGCTGAGCTCCTCTAGTGCAGAACCTCACCAAGATCCACCCTTTCCACGATGTCTCAAGTGCATTTCAACATTAAAATGGACTCAATAGACTTCATAACACCCCAGTCTTTGCTACTAGCCTGACTGATGACCTGGTCTAGGTGAGTGCCAGCAGATTCGTCAGTTATCCTGTTTGACTGGAAGGGACCTCTCCTGCCATGGGCATTATACACATTCCTGTTGGAATCACTGCTAAGTTTTGGTTGGAATGGAGACCTCGGGATCCATCCATGCAGAGAACTTTGCAGACAATTCCAACCTACAGGACCAGGTGAGTTGTCCTCACACCTTCATGTGACCTGCCTCCATCCCAGAACTCTGAAAGAACTTTTGGCTGTTTCTGTACCTATACCCATCCAGTGCCTTGTGCCATCTCCTCAAACCTCCACCCCTTCTGCCCCAAGGAATGAAATAGCAGGCCACAGGATTCCCAGGAGGCTCTCATGAGTCATCCCTGCAGTTCTGTTCATGCCTTCCAGGGGACAAGGGCCCACCTTCCCAGAAAGAACACAGCTCCCTCTTACAAACTATGTTATAGCCCTGCAGAATCCAGCAACTATGGGGCTAGTGTGAGCTTAAGGACCCCCTACCCACTCATAGAGAAGGATTTAGGGAGCAGACACAGCCCTTCATTGCTATAGAACCAAAAGGCTCCCAGGATGATGAATCCTAATTTGTAAATTTGGGAGGTAGCACACTAGAGAGAAAGTTAATAGACATTAAAGGCAAACAGATACAAGCCAAGGTGCCACTTTGCAATGTGGGGCATGTCCCTTGACCTCTGGAGCCTTGGCTCTCCTATGTCCAATGGGGGAAATAAGGCAATGAATGTGGCTCTGGCCAGAGAAGGATTAGCCCTCCTGAGGATCAGCCCTCTTTCTGCCGGGCTGCACCTTGAGGGCAGATTACCTGGTGTTTGTAGAGTTATACTTTTCCCAGAGATGGAAATTTGTTAAAAGCACAATTGAAGAGCCAACACCAGCACTCAAAGCAAAATAGACTGGAAAGAATTTTCAGTGGCATTTAAGCAAAGGAAGCAGGGCTGCTTTCCCCTTCTGCTATCTGCTGGGAACTCGGTGGGGAGTCCCTCAGTGTCCACCCATTAAAGAGGCTGCTTGTCCTCTGCAGGTAGACGGCCCCCTCTGTGAACTGGCTTGTCCTCTGTGGAAGAGAGTCACCCTCCCAGACAAAGGCAGCCTTCTGGATGGGGTGAGAAATCTCTCCCCTCGGGTTCCAGTAATGAGTCCTAAAGTTTAGAAGGACTTTAAGCAGGAGGCAAAGAGAATACAATGTATATTTAGTATCTAATTTAGATGGTTCATTTAAAAATCAGAAAGCATTCACCTCTACTCAAAAATGGCCCATTCTAGGTTAAATTCTTAATTATTCTGGAAAATGCAAATGAGAAGCTATAAATATAGAGTAGGGGAATAATCACGGTCTGCACAGTGTAAATTCAAGTCAATCGGTAAAGGGGGAAGGAAAATTATTTGCCTTTGACATTAAATCCAGCTGTTCTTTAAAGTTGGTTTTCCCCAGCCGGGGATTTGGCATACGCTATGACTAAACTGTCTCCAAAACCTTCTGAGTTTAGACAATACTTAATCTGAACATCTAATAGTTCATTCTTCTCTAACACCACTGAACACTTCCATTAAACCAAAGTTGTTATTACTATCAACATTATGAGGACTGTCAGAGGAAGCCCATTGTTCAAACAAATTGACCTCACCACAATTGACCTTCACATTGCTCAACTGTTTGACAGTCAATTATCTCATGATCTCCTTTCAAATGGGCCTCATTGCTGAAATAACTAATCCATTACGGAGGGAAGGTTATTTTAATAGCTGAGCAGAGGGTTGCTTTTCGTAGTCGCCCTGTGAGTATATATCGTGGAACAACTTGTAGCCCTGGGTTTTATATGACAAGAGAAAAGCATTATGCCAGATCCATGTTTCAGGGGAGGAAAAAAAATGATAATGAAGGATCAGTAGGACTCAGTTATGGCTGAGATGATGTTAGCAGACCTTGGAGAGGCACACATTTGTGCCTCTGAACTGGGGAATAAAAGAAGAAGCTCCTATGAGAGAGATTTGAGCAACTAGCTGAGGATGTCACAGCCACACAAGAGACTGGGGGAGACTCCAAGTCCATTTCTAGTTCCAAGAATCTGTGACAGTGCCTTTTGAAAAGAATGGGCTCCAGAGTCAGATGGCCTAGGTATGGTCTTGCATTGCCACTTTCTAGCTGTATGACATAGCCTGATTTCTGTATTTGTATAATGGAAATAATGATATCCATCATACGAGGTTCCTTTGAGGATTAGACATCGCACAAGGTGCAGCCCCATGGCAGTTACCCAATGATGTTGTGACAATCACCCTAAATGCCATTACTCTCCTTCTAGTCACTTGAGAGTTAGCTTTCTTGCCAGAGATGCAAACTCAGAGCATCTTTCTGCTTGGATGGAGATCCTGACATTGAGTGCCATAAGAATAAGGATTTCCTCAGGCCATCAATGAGGCCTAATAAAATAGGAGAGTTAATAAAAATAACGAGGACTTCATAAATCAGGAAATTAAGTGTTTCCCCATTAAACCGGGCTCAGCCCCCACGTTTACGGGCTGCTGGAGACCGGCTGCTCCTGGAGGAGCTCACGGCACCTTTGCTGCAGGGAAACCAGTTGGCCTCGCCTGATAGGTCACAGATTGTAGAACAAGGGTTAAGGGTACTTCCCTGCTGGCCTTTTCATATTGGCTTTGAAGGGATTGTTCCATACTTATTTATGATTTGTCTCAGCCTCATGAGATCCCTGAAACCTTAGCTCATGTCCCCTAAATCTGGAACTCTGAAAGGGATTCTTGGCCCCTGTTTACACACAACATCCTTCAGGGCTCAGCATCCACTTTCAGGGATCCCCACAACTTCCTCTTAAAGCAGCTGATTTATTCTGCCCTCGCAGCCCCCTTGGGAGGTGGAGATCACTAATCAATGGGAGACAGGTGAGAGTACAGAGGCCCAAAGATGTCCTGTGCCCTCCTGTGGTCCCCCAGAATCAGAACACAGATGTCCCTCAACCCTAATCCAGCATTTCCAGTGAAATCCCTGTCTGTTGTCACCTACATTATGTTCAGGACTATGTTCATTGCAAGTGCCCATGGGGCAGGCGGAGGCTAAGCACAGTGCTCCCAGGGACTGGGGCAGGGGAGTCCAGCCAGAGAGAAGCCTGGGGGTAGCTGTAGGGGGCCTGGATGCCAGAGAAGCCACTGGCATGCTGGAGCGTGCGGCTTCAGGCTCCTGAGAGCCCACTGTGCTTATCTCGTCCCAGCCCCAAGATCACTGACCACACTTGTGGCCTGAAACTGGCCACAGTAAGATTATTTATACCATGAATACCAGTGGATGTTGTAAATCGAGTAACTTATTCTCCAAATGTGTAGAAGCATGTCACTGAGGAACATCTTTTATTCATTTGCTCATCGAACACCCCGCAGCACAGGACTCTGGGCCAAGCACTGTGCAAGTCACTACACATGAAAATGAATAATGGATCTCTCCTGCCGACATCTTTTGTTCTGTCTGGGGCTTAATCTCCCCCAGTAGGCTGGGCAGGGTCCTCCAGAAACAAGATATTCAAGTCCCACCATTTGGCTTCCTGTCATCAGCTTCAAGAATAAAGAGGTTGCAAGAGGATTATAAAGTCTGGTTAGAATGAAAGTCAGCACACTGTATTCAAACCCACAGGTGTTTCATTATCATGAAATCTGTTTCTGGTTGTCCTTTGTAGATACATGAAAGTAGTGACCACATCTCCACTCTCCGCATATTTCTCACCTGAAAATGACTGAAAGTGTCTGAAGTTTACAGAGTGGCAGCCCCAGGGTGGGGAACCTATGGCCTTCTGAATCCCTGAGTGTGGCCTTTTGCTGAGTCCAATTTTACAGAATAAATTCTTTCTTTTTCTTTTTCTAAATTAAAACAAAAACTACCTTAGTAATGCATGTCAATTTTTAAAACTTGTAAAATACAGATAAACCAAGAAATCACCTCTTATCTCACCACCCAGTGGCACACAGATCCTTTGCTCAATATTTACATTTCCACAGTGAGGTGCTGGGTGCTGAGTGATGTTTAACAAATGGTTCTTGGTTAAGAAAAAAAGTCCTGAATTTAAATGCTTCCACTTGGCTGATTTCAAGCTACCAACATGATGTCACTGAACATGGACTTGGAAAGAGATGCTAAGAAATTGGTTCTTGGGAACTCATATGAGCTGGCTGCAATTCATCACTGTAAAATACACTTATAATTTAAAATGAAATGTGGAAATGCTACATAATCCACTCTGTAAAATCTTTTCATGCCAATGAATATATATCACTAATATCATTTTAAATAGCTGTATAATATTTCATTGTATCAATGCATAGTTACTCAACAGAATCCATATAAACTCTTACTGATTTTTGCTAGTATGAACAATTTTGTGATGAACATATTTGCAGCTAAATCTGTGTACACAAAGCAATGGCTCCAATTCAGAAGCTTGGTTCTGCTTTCTCCTTTAAACACCTGGGATGGATCTCCTTGGGCCATCCAGAAATCCCAGCTTCTTCACAGGGTGATCATTGCTCTTTGGGCCTCCCAAAGTGTCTCTGTACCCCCACCAGGAATCACTCTGTATTCTCTATACAGACTATGACTCACATATTTGAACATCGCCTCCTGATCTCTGAAACCGCCTTCTCTTCCCTTCCACATCCTGCTCACTCTTCAAGACATACTTTGTCTTCAAGAAAAGGCAGTGAGAGCTTTTTCTGCCAGTCTTGCACCTGAGCAAATGCCTGTGATCTAAATCTACATGGTTTGGTCTATTCAGCAGCACCTTGAGCCCTTGGGGACATGATAGGAATTGAGCCTTTCTCATCTTTCTCCTTAGAGCAACTAGTATCAGGCCTGGAGCAGAGCAGAAGCTTGATAAATGACTGTTGAATACAACCCTTTATATATTTTTCTACCTGGCATTCTCTGCAGCATTTACTTACTAATGAGAAACATGGGACTGACCCTGATGGAACTGGAACCCATAACCAGGTGAAAAGGAGGGGATCTGTACTTCCAGCTTCTGCGCCTGGCTCCTAATGTCCCCAGAGCCTACCTTCCAGAAGGTTCCCCGAGAAGCGCTTGAATACTCTGACCTTATGGTCTCCACCCATGCTCTCCCTGAGCAAGGGTGATCCAACCCAAAGAGAGCAGAATTGATTTTGCTAACTCCAAAGACTCGTCTGGCAATAATGACGTGAGTGTAGTCTAGTTTAGGCAATGTGCTACCTGTGTTAATAACTGTGACATTAAATATGGCCTACTACAGGACAGGCACTGTGATCAGGAGTATCTATTTTAATCTCACTTTTTATTTGACTCTCGTGACCTATTTACTAGCGCAACCACTACTGTGGAGACCCGGAAGTAAGATCAAGCTTAAAGAGGTCAAGTAATTCAATCAAGGCCACACAACTTCTAAACTGTTCCACCTCCCGTAACCTTGGTGAAATTTACTTTGACTCTTTAAAGATATAGTGGGGACAGATGTCAGGAAATGAGGGCTCAGCAGGGTATATGACATGATCAAAGCTCAAGAGCTAGAAAAGGAGATCAGCCTTCCCAGTTTGCCCCCATGGTTGTGATTTTACAATGGAATGTCCAATATCCCAGGCAAACCAGAATGTCTGGTCACCCTTGGAAGGAATAGGACCCAGGCCCTCTAACTGCTGGTATTGTGCTGTGTTCTACCGTAAATCTGGTTTCTTTCCTCATGGAGGACCTAATGGAAGACAAAGTCATTAGGATGTGTATATTCATTTTCCTGGGCCCTTAGTAAAAACATGCATCTTGGAATCTGTTTATAGCATCAATCACTCAGGCTCTGTTGAAGACACAGACCCCAGTTGGACATGTTCTTTCTAGTACACTCCAGTGATGAAATGCCTAGGCACTCCCCTTCCTCCTTCCCCTGCTCAGCACACCTGGCCTATTGCCACTCATCTGTGTAATGTGCCTAGTGCCATCTGGCCCTGCATCTCATGTCCTGTCAACAGGGATGTCAAACAGACAAGATGAAGGGACATAACTCCAAGGAACACTGTTTGTGTCCTGGCCACAGTCTGGGGGAAGTCACGATGATTACTCATTAGGTAGCTACAAGGAGAGAAAAATTACTTGTTACTGTCTGGCTGTCAGTTGGTGCCTGAAGCAGTCTTTTGCTCTTTCTTGTTTCAGTGGGTCTTCTGGGGAAGAATCTCGAACTTGGAATTAAGGCAGATATAGGCTGGAGTATCCTAAGAGGGTTCAAGTGAATTTTCATGGCTTAGAGATCTGGTAACAGCTGTGCCATGTCTGTGGTTCTGCTAGCAGCTGGCGTGTCTGTCCTCTTTGAGAAATGGCAAAGGGAAGAATGGACAGATGCAGTGAGCAGAGCTGGAGCTCTAAAGAGCCTGATCTTCACTCCAGTATCGAAGCCAGCCTTCAGATTCCAAGTAAGTGGGGGCCTAATAAATGATCATGGAGCAACTTCAGGAAGAGCATGGCTTTGTGAGAAATAAACCTCTCCACGTCCTGTTCAGGAAATCTACTTAGTGTACTTTCTTAGTACAAAGCAAGAAGATATTGCAAAGAAAGATGAATAGCATTGATTACATTACAAAACCTACTAATTTCTGTATGATAGAAGATACCAAAACACAAGTGAAAAAGGTGAACGCATGGAAAGACACAACCCAAGGTCAGTTACACTGTTACATAGAGTTCTTAATAATCAAATAAAAGTGATAAACCTCCTCAAAACATTAAAATAGGCAAAATTTAACAAAACAATAGTAATAAATACTAATGGTTACCTGATGTCTGCAAAGTACAGGGGGATTAGGTTAACCAAATGCCAATGTTATTAAGCAATATATGCATATGTGTATTTATATAAAATCTGTATAACAGAATGTCTACAGGTGGTGGGATTATCAGCAACTTTAAGACTTTTCTGTATACTTTTCTTTACTTCTCAAATCTCCCACACGGAACTGGTATTACTTTTATAATCAGAAAACATAATAGTACTATTATGAAACCAATTTATAATCACTCACCCTTTCACAAGAAAGATAAACCACAACTATAGCCCAAGATGATGGAGGGAAGAGGAGGGGGATGGGAAGGAAGGGGGGAAATTTGATGGAAGGAGGATAAAATGTGGGACCTTTCCTATGGTTCATATGGCAAGGGCACATGTCAAATCTATTAAGTATAGAGTATAAATGTCTTAACACAATACTTAAGTAAATGAGGTGAAGGTTATTAACTAGTTTGATGTAAGCATTCCTAATTATATATAAAATCAGCACATTGTACCTCATAAAGGCATCAGTGTATACATGATTTATGTGTTTATGACTTAATAAAAAGAAAATCTAGCCTGAAAAGGTAAAAAAAGAAAAGAAAACATAAAAGAAGTCAAAGAAGCATCCGGGCAGGAGCTGACATGCCTCCTCGCCAGCCCTTCCTTCCTCCCTCTTCCCACCAGGACGCAGAGTGGGATGGCTCTTTGTTTCTAAGCTGCCTCTCACCTGCTTCTATACCTTTTTTATGATAAGGAAGTAATTCCTAATTAGAGCCATCACTTCTTTCTTATGGGTATTGAGATGCCAACAGGCAGAAGTAGGTTCTCTGTGCAAAGGGAGGGAGGAAAACAGCACCTAGCCAGAAGTCCCTTGAGGGCAGGCACCGGGAACACAGGCATCTGAGTCTCAGTACCCAGCCCCATGCTGGGCTGGGCTTCTGCACTGACCTCAGCATAGGCACCCTTCAGCACATAGCAATATTTCCCATTAAGTGCTGTGGACTATTAAGTCTATGGGACACATCTCTTCCTTTAGAAGAGAGATCAGGCAGATTTACAACAAACTATAATGCAGAAGGAGGTGCCATGAAATGAATGTGTGTTGAGATGCTATGGGAGGAGGGGAAGGGGGTATTAATGTGCAAGGACAAAGAAAATAAGAAATCCGACAACAACAGCAGTGGTTGGAACCCGAGAAGCAGATGGAGGACTAGCCCGATTAGCTGATTCATCTAACACAGTGGTTCTCAACCTGTGGGTTGCAACCCACAGGAACTGTATTAAAGGGTCACGGCATTAGGAAGGTTGAGAATCACTGATCTAACAGGTGTCAAAAGCTGCTCCCTTCCCACCCAGCAGTGTGGAGGCCAGCAGCAGCCCTGCTTTCCCAGCAGAACCCTGAAAGGGATTAGGAATCAACTGCGCAACTTCTGGGCCAATGAGAGGGCAGGGGAACTTGGTCAAAATTCATTAAAAAAGCAGTAGAATCCACAAGTCCCCTCCCCATTCTGCAGCAAGAGACTAGAGGTTTGTTTACTCTGGAGTGGGAGAAAAGGAGACTCGGGGACAGAAGGCACAGTCAGAGGAAGAGGACAGAGCCGTGAACACAGGGAGAAAAATTGAGTATTCATACCCTAAATGCTGAGCTCTCCAAACTCCTTCCTTATTGGGTTTCTAGAAATGGGGCCACCAGGACTGTATACAACCAAGCAGGAGACGGGGTGATTTCCAGAGGGGATTTGAACAGCTCTAGAGGGAAGACCTAAAGAGACAGATGTCACATTTCTCTAGCAAAATATCTTGACCACATCCCATGGTAAATAAAGCCCACAGAAGATGACTCTGCCAGCCCCACCAGCAAGCTCAGGGCTTCCGAGGAGCATTAGTGCCCTTCTCTCACTAAGAGCAGAAACTAGAGCTCACAGACATCTGAGGAAGAGCTCCGGCATGAAAGTTGGCAATCGAATCAAACAAACAGGATAAAAGCAACCTCACAGGAATCCTGCAAGGAAAACATTTTATATTCAGAGTGTATTTAATATCCTGAGAGATATAAAGAAGATAGATTGCATTTAAGAAAACAAGAACTGGTTAATATAAAAAAGAACATTAAGATAGCAAAACGAGACTGGTGAAATTAAAACTGTTATAGTAGAAATGGAAGAAGTCAATGGAGGGTTATAAGACAGAAAATGGGACAGGAAAGGAAAGCAAAAACCCAGTCCAAGATGCCCAATGTGCAAATAGTAAGAGTTCCAAAAAGTGCATCAATTTCTCTCTCTCTCTTTCTCTCTCTCTCTCTCTCACACACACACACACACACACACACAAAGAGGAAAGAAAATTAACACTAAGATAACTCAAGGAAATGTCTCCAAACTAAAATACTTAAATCTTCAGATTAAAGGGGTCCACACTGAACCTCAAACCATGGCACAGTGTCACTCAATTGTAGAAGACAGAGGACAGAGGCACAAACAAGCTTCTAGACAGAGAAAAATAATTTTCACAGATGGGAATTAGACGGCTTTGAATTTTAGCAATGCCAGAAGCCAGAAAACAATAGAGTGATTATGCCTTCCAAATTCTCAACCTAGAATTCTATACCCAGAGAAACTATCAATCAAATATGAAGGAAAAATAAAGGGTCTGTCCAATAAACTAGGCATCAGATATTTTATCTCCCCTGTACTCTTTCTGAGGCAGCTGCCTGAAGCTATTTTCCTTCAGTGTCTGTGAAACACTGGAAGAGAGAAGTCTACAAGGGAACTAGACAGATGGAGTTCTTTAAGATGAGGCAGAAGGGAGTGTCAGGTTGCCAGAGGCTAACCCTCCCAGACCTGACCAGGCAGAGAATGCCAGCAGAGATTTGTTTAAGATGAGATTCCTGGGACAGCAGAGGTATCTGAGATGTGGTGGTGGGGTGAAATTTAGACAATTGGCAGAGTTTGAGTTTGAAATGGTTCAGATGAAATCAAGCTAATATGAAAGGATATAATGCAATCTAAATGTAAATATAAACCAAACAAAAACAAAAACAAAAAGAAACCTCTGGGGAAAATAAAAGATTGTGTATGAAAGGAAACATAAAGGCTTAGCCATGAATATCATTTGCATTGCCATGTAACATAAACACTGAATATTGATTTAAACAAAATTAAAATGTAACTCTACTGGAAGAGCAGAGGGAAAGGAGAGGCACGTCTTAACACATATTAGGGAGCTGGGAGGTGTGGGGTGGGAGTAAGATGCAGTATGGAAGAGCCAATTCCTCACTTTATGGGAAGTCAATAGTGTTTCATTCCCCAAATCAAGAAATAGCAATCAAAGCACATTATTTAGAGAGATGGAGCTATAGTCCCCCGCCCCCCAATCAGCTAAAAGAATTAAAGGCGGTGTCTCGAATGTAAAGGAATGGAGGGTAAGGACTGAGGACTGTTGTTCTCTATAGTGAATCTTGTATACTATTTGCCCTTTTAAATGATGGGCATGTATAAAATTTGAAAAAATGCTAGAACTTCAAAAAAGAGTGAATTTCAATTCTTTGAATGCCCCTGCTTCTCATAGATCATGACAGTATCTCCCTATCTGTTATCTTGCTCAAAGCAGAGACTGGCTTAACCTGCAAACTGAGGGCTTCCAGTTAGAAGTAGAAAGAAAAAGTTCTTTTTTCCCGGAGGTCTAAGAAAATGGGGCTCACGGCATGATGCGCTGGAGTTCCCATGTATATTACTGTTGTTTCACTTTTGTTTTGCCTGTGAATGTAAACAACAATATCAACCAACATTGATCCTGGAACTATACTCATTTGTTAATTACAAACATATGTTGGATGTAAATAAATATGCTGGCAAAATCAACAAAAGCATTCTGTTAGAATCAGTTGGAATTTTCAAAACAAAGAATATTTTATTATTTGTAAATCGTGCACTACACATCTTTTCTATCAGTAAAATGCACTGTAAAGGTACGCTCCCCTCCCCTTACATTTTCCTTTTCAGAGAGGTAGTTGTTAAACATTTATCAGCTGCCATTGTACCTAAAGTGATTGCTAAGGAACAAGGAATAAAGGATTCTGTGTAGACTTAGAGAATTAGCTAAAATAATCCCTCAGGGGCCCAGAGTTGTTGGACATGACCTCTATATGTTCCTCTTTCTAGGAAGCTGCTGCTCTTGGGGCAGGTCTCAGCTTTTACTTTATCAATGAGCAAAGGGCACTGGCATTATTAACCAGTTGAGGGAGTAGATAATAATGACTTTCTTTAGTATAAAGTTAAGAATTACTGACAATTGGCAGGCATTATTTTTCAGTGAAATACAAGTAAAACCTCCATCCATTGGGAAAGATGATAGAAATGACAACTGAAATATTTATTGCATTTGGCACTATAGGCATCTTTGGCTGAAATTCTTTTTCATAAATGTCTATACAAAATTCCATTCTTTTTAAAAAGCATTATTGAGGTGGAGCAAGATGGCGGCCGAGTAACAGCTTCCTTGTATCTGGCCACCGTGAGTCTGGGGAGATAGGACTCCAGGCATCTCTGGCTGGTGGGATCTGCCTATCATCACCCCAGTGAGGATACAGCGAGTCAGCGAGAGACTTCTGGACCCCAAGAGGAGGACTAAAACAGTGGAAAAATGGCAAGTGATCGCGTGTGTTCAATCTGTCTAAACCCGCCCGCAACTGTAAGTTCAGCAGCAGCAAGACTGCAAACCAGAAAGGCCTTACCTGTGAACTGTTTTGGTGTCTTTGGACTTGGCACTAGTTGAACTGCCTTGGGGAGAACCTGAGTGGGAGTGCGGAGAACTTTGGCTGTTGTCTAGGGCCCCAGTCTGAGCCGCTGATCCAGACGGAGCTAATAGTGTTTGGCTGTGGGTCATAGGGAGCCATTGTGAGCCATCTGCCCGGGCAAGCTCCGCCCTCAGGGTCTCAGAGCTAGAATCGGGTGGGAGCTGGTAACCCAGCGACCGAGTAGCCTAAGGGTGGAGTCTGAGCTGCCTTGCAGCCCTAACCCTCAGGGGCAGAGTGAGACCGGTTTTGGCACACTGGGTAAGTGGATAGCCACTTCAGCAGTGATTCCAGTGACAAGCACTTGCCTGGGAAAGCTTCTGCTCAGCAAGTTTACAAGTTCAAAGTGCCTTTTAAGTGGGCTGAAGAGAGATGTAGGGTGTCTACCTGCTGGGGTTTGAGAAATCAGCAGCCTCCAGTCGTATCAGAACTGTGATTAACATCTCATACCCCAGAAGACCACGTGTTGCCCAGACAATATTCAATAACTTACACATACTGCTTTGTTTCTGGTTGTGTTTTTTTTTTGTTTTTTTTGTTTTGTTTTGTTTTTTCTTGGTTTGGTTGGTTCTTTTTTTGTTTATTTTGATGCTGTTGATGTTGTTTTGTTTTTTAATTTCAACCTTTTCCGTATAGATCCTTTTTCTTTCTCAATTTTTCCAGTTTAATTGTAATTTCCCATTGCTGCCTTTTTCAATAACTAGAACGTCATTTTTGCTAGTGTTTCTACTGCTATTATTTGGTTTTTCACCCAATTTTATCACATAAAGTTTTCTGTTTCCTTGTTTTGGTTTGATTTATAGCATTTTTGTCTTTTCTCTCTACTTGGTGGAGGTGGGGTACTGTGTCTGATCAGGTTAGCAAAGAGTTGCTGACCTCAAGGGAACCACCCAACTGGGCACCCCCAGAAGGTGGGTTTTTTTTAAGGTTGTGTAAAAGTACCCTACTGTACACCTATATTGCTCTGTCTCCCTCTATCTGTGCCTCTCTTCTTTTTGTCAATATTCCTTTTACCCACCCCCTCTCCTTTCTCTACTTTTCTTTTTTTTTTCTTATCACTCAGTCCTCCTTTCTTTCATCCCTTTTTTGCTCTTCATCCTTCTCACCCTTCTGGTCCTGTAACCCTTAGTCCACAGGCACAAGAACTTAAAGAGGAAGTGAAAGGAAAATTAGGGCAAGGAAACAGATAAAAGAAATCACTCATGAGGAAGAATCAGCAGAAAACTCCAGGCAACATGAAGAACCAGTCCAGAACAACCCCGCCAAGGGACCATGAGGTAGCTACTGCAGATGACTACACCTATAAAGAAATGTTAGGAATGACAGAAAGGGAATTTAGAATACACATATTAAAAACAATGAAAGAAATGATTGAAACAATGAAGGAAACTGCTAATAAAGTGGAAAATAACCAAAAGGAAATCCAAAAACAGAATCAAATAAGAGATGAACAATATGAAGAATATAAAAAGGATACAGCAGAGCTGAAGGAACTGAAACAGTCAATTAGGGAACTTAAAGATGCAATGGAAAGTATCAGCAACAGGTTAGACCATGCAGAAGAAAGAATTTCAGAGGTAGAAGACAAAGTTCTTGAGATAACTCAGATAGTAAAAGAGGCAGAAAAGAAGAGAGAGAAAGCAGAATGTTCACTGTCAGAATTATGGGACTTTATGAAGCGTTCCAACATACGAGTTATAGGAACCCCAGAAGGGGAAGAAAAATGCCCCAGAGGAATGGAATCCATACTAGAGAATATTATAAAAGAAAATTTCCCAAATATCACCAAAGATTCTGACACACTGCTTTCAGAGGGATATCGGACCCCAGGTCGCCTCAACTCTAACCGAGTTTCTCCAAGACACATTGTGATGAACCTCTCCAAAGTCAAGACAAAAGAAAAGATTCTGCAAGCTGCCAGGAGTAAGAGCCAGTTGACCTACAGGGGCAAATCCATCAGAGTGACCACAGACTTCTCTAATGAAACTTTCCAAGCAAGAAGACAATGGTCATCTACTTTTAATCTACTTAAACAGAACAATTTCCAGCCCAGAATTCTGTACACTGCTAAGCTAAGCTTCAAAATTGACGGAGAAATCAAATCATTTACGGATATACAAACATTGAGGAAATTCGTCACAACAAGACCAGCTCTACAGGAAATACTTCAACCTGTTCTGCACACTGACCACCACAATGGATCAGCAGCAAAGTAAGAACTCAGAAATTAAAGGACAGAACTTAACCTCCACACCGATGCAAAAGATAAAACTAAGCAATGGACTCTCACAAAATAAGACAAATAGAATACTACCACACTTATCAATTATCACAATAAATGTTAATAGCTTGAATTCCCCAATGAAGAGACATAGATTGGCTGACTGGATTAAAAAACACAAGCCATCCATGTGCTGTCTGCAAGAAACACACCTGGCTTCAAAAGACAAATTAAAGCTCCAAGTCAAGGGTTTGAAGACAATTTTTCAGGCAAATGGAATTCAGAAGAAAAGAGGAGTTGCAATCTTATTTTCAGATACATGTGGATTTAAAGCAACTAAAAAAGACAAAGATGGTCACTTTATATTGGTCAAGGGAAAACTACAACAAGAAGACATTTCAATTCTAAATATTTATGCACCCTATTTAAATGCTCCCAGATTCTTGAAACAGACCTTACTCACTCTGAGCAATATGATATCTGATAATACCATAATAACAGGGGACCTTAACACTCCTCTTACAGAGCTGGACAGATCCTCTAAACAGAAATTAAACAAAGATATCAGAGATTTAAATGAGACCCTAGAAAAACTGTGCTTGATAGACGCATATAGAACACTCCACCCCAAAGACAAAGAATATACATTCTTCTCATCACCCCATAGAACATTCTCCAAAATTGATCATATCCTGGGACACAAAACAAATATCAACAGAATCAAAAGAATTGAAATTTTACCTTGTATCTTCTCAGACCATAAGGCACTAAAGGTGGAACTCAACTCTAACAAAAATGCTCGACCCCACCTAAAGGCACGGAAATTAAACAATCTTCTGTTGAATAACAGATGGGTGCAGGAAGAAATAAAACAGGAAATCATTAACTTCCTTGAGCATAACAACAATGAAGACACAAGCTACCAAAACCTGTGGGATACTGCAAAAGCAGTTTTGAGAGGAAAATTCATCACTTTAGATGCCTACATTCAAAAAACAGAAAGAGAGCGCATCGACAATCTCACAAGAGATCTTATGGAATTGGAAAAAGAAGAACAATCTAAGCCTAAACTCAGTAGAAGATAAGAAATCTCCAAAATCAAATCAGAGATCACTGAAATTGAAAACAAAAGAATCACTCAGAAAATTAATGAAACAAGAAGTTGGTTTTTTGAAAAAATAAATAAAATAGATAAACCATTGGCCAGACTAACGAGAAATAGAAAAGTAAAATCTCTAGTAACCTCAATCAGAAATGATAAAGGGGAAATAACAACTGATCCCACAGAGATACAAGAGATCATCTCTGAATACTACCAGAACCTCTATGCCCAGAAATTTGACAATGTGAAGGAAATGGATCAATATTTGGAATCACACCCTCTCCCTAGACTCAGCCAGGAAGAAATAGAGCTCCTGAACAGACCAATTTCAAGCACTGAGATCAAAGAAACAATAAAAAATCTTTCAACCAAAAAATGCCCTGGTCCAGATGGCTTCACTCCAGAATTCTATCAAACCTTCAAGGAAGAGCTTATTCCTGTACTGCAGAAATTATTCCAAAAAATTGAGGAAGAAGGAATCTTCCCCAATTCTATGAAGCAAATATCACCCTGATACCAAAACCAGGAAAAGACCCAAACAAAAAGGAGAATTTCAGACCAACCTCACTCATGAATATAGATGCAAAAATTCTCAAAAAAATCCTAGCCAATAGATTACAGCATATCATCAAAAAAGTCATTCATCATGATAAAGTAGGCTTCATCCCAGGGATGCAAGGCTGGTTTAACATACGCAAGTCCATAAACGTTATCCACCATGTTAACAGAGGCAAAAATAAAGATCACATGATCCTCTCAATAGATGCAGAAAAAGCATTTGATAAAATCCAGCATCCTTTTCGAATTAGAACACTGAAGAGTATAGGCATAGGTGGCACATTTCTAAAACTGATTGAAGCTATCTATGACAAACCCACAGCTAATATTTTACTGAATTGAGTAAAACTGAAAGCTTTTCCTCTTAGAACTGGAACCAGACAAGGTTGTCCTCTGCACCTTTACTATTCAACGTAGTGCTGGAAGTTCTAGCCAATACAATTAGGCAAGACAAGGAAATAAAGGGAATCCAAATGGGAGCAGAGGAGGTCAAACTCTCCCTCTTTGCTGACAACATGAACTTAGAGAACCCCAAAGACTCAACTACGAGATTCCTAGAAGTCATCAAAAAATACAGTAATGTTTCAGGATATAAAATCAATGTCCACAAGTCAGTAGCCTTTGTATACACCAATAACAGGCAAGATGAGAAGCTAATTAAGGACACAACTCCCTTCGCCATAGTTTCAAAGAAAATGAAATACCTAGGAATATACCTAACGAAGGAGGTGAAGGACCTCTATAAAGAAAACTATGAACTCCTCAGAAAGGAAATAGCAGAGGATATTAACAAATGGAAGAACATATCATGCTCATGGATGGGAAGAATCCACATTATTAAAATGTCTATACTTCCCAAAACAATCTACCTATTCAATGCCATTCCTATCAAAATACCAACATTGTACTTTTGAGATTTGGAAAAAATGATTCTGCGTTTTGTATGGAACCGGAAATAAACCCCTGTAGCTAAGGCACTTCTTAGTAATAAAAATAAAGCTGGGGGCATCAGCATACCAGATTTTAGTCTGTACTACAAAGCCATAGTGGTCAAGACAGCATGGTACTGGCACAAAAACAGAGACATAGACACTTGGAATCGAATTGAACACCAAGAAATGAAACTAACATCTTACAACCACCTAATCTTTGATAAACCAAACAAGAACATACCTTGGGGGAAAGACTCCCTATTCAATAAATGGTGTTGGGAGAACTGGATGTCTACATGTAAAAGACTGAAACTGGACCCACACCTTTCCCCACTCACAAAAATTGATTCAAGATGGATAAAGGACTAAATTTAGGGCAGGAAACAATAAAAATCCTCAAAGAAAGCATAGGAAAAACACTGGAAGATATTGGCCTGGGGAAAGACTTCATGAAGAAGACTGCCATGGCAATTGCAACAACAACAAAAATAAACAAATGGGACTTCATTAAACTGAAAAGCTTCTGTACAGCTAAGGAGACAATAACCAAAGCAAAGAGACAACCTACACAATGGGAAATGATATTTGCATATTTTCAATCAGACAAAAGCTTGATAACTAGGATCTATAGAGAACTCAAATTAATCCACATGAAAAAAGCCAACAATCCCATATATCAATGGGCAAGAGACATGAATAGAACTTTCTCTAAAGATGACAGATGAATGGCTAACAAACACATGAAAAAATGTTCATCATCTCTATATATTAGAGAATTGCAAATCAAAACAACCCTGAGATATCATCTAACCCCAGCGAGAATAGCCCACATCACAAAATCTCAAAACTGCAGATGCTGGCGTGGATGTGGAGAGAAGGGAACACTTTTACACTGCTGGTGGGACTGCAAACTAGTACAACCTTTCTGGAAGGAAGTATGGAGAAACCTCAAAGCACTCAAGCTAGACCTCCCATTTGATCCTGCAATCCATGACTGGACATCTACCCAGAAGGAAAAAAATCCTTTTATCATAAGGACACTTGTACTAGACTGTTTATTGCAGCTCAATTTACAATCGCCAAAATGTGGAAACAGCCTAAATGCCCACCAACCCAGGAATGTATTAACAAGCTGTGGTATATGTATACCGTGGAATACTATTCAGCCATTAAAAAAATGGAGACTTTACATCCTTCGTATTAACCTGGATGGAAGTGGAAGACATTATTCTTAGTAAAGCATCACCAGAATGGAGAAGCATGAATCCTATGTACTCAATTTTGATATGAGGACAATTAATGACAATTAAGGTTATGGGGCGGGGAGGAAAAGCAGAAAGAGGGACAGAGGGAGGGGGGTGGGGCCTTGGTGTGTGTCACACTTTATGGGGCAAGACATGATTGCAAGAGGGACTTTACCTAACAAATGCAATCCGTGTAAGGTTTCTTATACCCTCAATGAATCCCCAACAATTAAAAAAAAAAAGACTTGGCTGTGCATGATGACTCGTGGCTATAATTCTAGCACTTTGGGAGGCTAAGGTGGGAAGATTGCTTGAAATCAGGAGTTCAAGGACAGCTTGACAACATAGAGAGAGCCTGTCTCTGCAAAAGAAAAATAGAAAAATGTGCACAGGGTGGTGGTACATACACCTGTAATCGTAGCTACTCAGGTGACTCAGGCAGAGGACTGCTTGAGCCCGTGAGTTTGAGGGTGCAGTGAGCCATAATGATGCCACTGCACTCTTGCCTGGGCAACAGAGCAAGACCCTCTCTCTCAAAAAAAAAAAAAAAAAACTTTAAAAGAGAAAAGAGATTAATATAGGATCATGAGGGGAACAAACAAAAGGAATAAAGAAAAGGATCTCTGAAGATGTCTTTCCTGTGAAGACTTCTTTTAAGAGAAGGCCTCAGAACTGAGATGGCACCAGACCTAAAAATATCTTGAGAGAAACATACTTTGGTAGGATAATATTCAACTGAGAGCTAGTCCCATTGTGGAAAACATCTAGAAGATATAAATTAGGCAAATGCTGGCATCAGGGCCATTGGAGGCAAGGCACAGTGGTGGCCAAGGCAACGACCCTCTGGTTACTGCCACTTCCTGAAATGGCCCAGGTAACATTGATATCATACTATCTTTGGAGCTATTTACAAACAGGATGCTTGATTAGTGTTCATTAAAATTTGCTCAGATGACTGTCAGCTCCTGCTCTCCCCCCTGGTGCTTTGAAACTCCCTGACTGACATCTTTCTGACTGAGAGGAGTGCTCAGCTCCGAGGCAACTTAATCTAAATCCCTCCCAGACATCTGCAGACACACACTCTAAACAGACAAGAACCAACTGTGTGGCTGAAGGTTTTTGATTGTCTTTTTCTATGGCTCCTATTCACCCACTTAATAACCATTCTGGGGGCCTGGAACTTTGATTTTATATTGCTATCCTACATTGCAGCTTACTAAACGGTCTTACTTATAGTCCCTATTTTTTTTTTTTTTTTTTGCAGTTTTTGTCTGAGGCTGTGTTTGAACTCGCCACCTCCAGCATATGGGGCTGGCGCCTTACTCCTTTGAGCCACAGGCGCCGCCCTTTACAGTCCCTATTTTGAGTGTCTCACTAACCTCATGGCAAGAGCAGAGCTGGTAGAATGCCCATTTTCCTGAGGAGAAACCAGGATTCCCAAAAGTTAATGCCTTGAGCAAGGTCCCAGGGCAGAGTCCAACCTGGGGCTCATTTAGATGTTTTGGCTTCCAGCCCAGTGCTCTTCCCAAAAAGTGCTGACATTTGGACTCTGAGGTGGGCTTAAGAGGTAAAAATAGAATGCTGTGCATCTGGGAAATTTCTTCCTGTAGAACGCAAAAGACGCCACTCTGTAGACCAGATAAGGATGGAAACAGAAGACCATAATTAGTTTCTGTTGTGTACATATGGCTGCTCTTTGCAAATGGATGACGTACTCGCACTCCCAAGCAAAACCAGAAGCTGAAACAAATATCACTGTAGAGTTGCCAAAGAAGATGATTTCCAAATTCTGACTTGAGGATGCGTTAATTTAAGTTTATAGCATTGATTATTCTATAATTAAAAGAAGGGATTATTTTTTTCTGGATATAATTAACCAAAATGCTCATGTCAAACAGACACATAGATTCTCCAGGAGAGAAAAGATGGAGACAAGAAAGCTAGGTTGAAGATTCATAATAAGGGCGGAAAAAAAACAGTGATTTCTTATTTTAATCATTGGAAGTGCCAACAAGCACAAGGCCACCTTTGGCTGATTAAGAGATAAACCAAAATACAGTGTGATGCTTGGCAGAAGGTTATTAAAGGAGTCATGAGTTAGACAGGAATTTGGACAAAAGGGCCTTTAAAATCCCTTCCAATTCGCAGGTCTTGATTACCTTTAAGCAAACCATTCTCTAACTTGGGAGTATGGGTCAAATTTTATTGAAACTCACAATTTCAGTTACAAAGACTCTTGACCTAAAGGAAAGTGACAGTCTTGTTATTTTGGTAACCAAAGGAATTGGAGATAGCCATGCCACCAGGAAAGAAAAAAAAAAAGAACACTTCCTGGGTAACTGCATCCATTTGATGGAGGTCTGGCATGTTACACTTCCTCCTCATGGTCAGAAACCAGCTCCCGCATGTGGGATGAGTAATCTCCCTCCTCCTGCAAAATAACAAACCAGAGCAAAGATAAACAGAGGGAACAGCTCTTTTTCTTCATACTGTTCATACTATGGTTAGTAAAGAGCTTGCACTCTTCTGAACGCACTGCTTTGGGTTCTAATCCCTGCTTGCCCACTTACTAGCTGTGTGACCTTGGCAAAGTTATTTAATCTGTAAAATGGGGATCACAATATACCAGCCCATAGCCTATTGTGAGGATTATGTGAACTAATATAAGTGCTTAGCACAGTGGTTGGCAGCGAATATTAGGAACGAACAGGTGCTATGGTTTCAAGTGTTAGTGAGAAAGTGTTGGGCTGAAGAAGAACCACAGAGATTATGGCAAGAAAAGTCTTGGCATCGTGGGGTGTTTTACAAATTCTTGATCATTTTGAATAAGTCACATAACATAACCCAGGAAACTCCCAGGTCTTCCCTAAGGCAGTGATGGAGAGAGACATTTTCTAATGGCCATTTTTGAAGCAGCGAACCATGTTATTGATGGTACTACAAATCTTTCAATTACGAAGACGCGTGTTGATCACCTCTTGTGCCGGGCCCAGCACAAAGTTTAATTTCACTCCTTGAAGAAGCAGGACACACATAGCTACAACTAAACTTTAAAAATGTCATAGAACTTTGGGAAAGAGAGCTTCCTGCGTATACGGCTCTGTGATGATTAAGCTGGCCTTTGAAGCCTGGCTGAAAAGGATGTTCATAGAGAGTTGTTTGAAGGCAGCAATGATTCTTAACCCCTTCCTTACCCCTTCCCAATCTCAACCTTGACTCAATGTGGAGCAAGAAAGTGCCTCTGGGAAAAGAAGCTTCTTCTCAGCTATCTACTCCGATCTCCTGTACAACCTTGGTCAGAGCCCCAACTTGTCCCTCAGGCCCCTAGCAAAGGAGGAGCAAAATGCTGGTGGTTAAATGAATAGGTGGCTTGTCGCCAATCGGATTTGAGTCTGTTCTTCACCAGCTCCCATAGAGTAAGACGTGAATAAACTCACAGCAGGTCCTAGTTTGTGTCAAGTCCTGGAAGCCAACACTATTTTACTATTTTCATGATTCCTTCAAGGCACCAGCCATGCAGAGGTGAAGCCAGAACTATCTGTAACGAGAAGCACCTCTCCAGGAGGAACCCGGAAGCTACTGGTCTGTAACCGGGAGGGGACCATGCAGTGAGGGTCCCCCTCAGACATCACAGTGGGAAGGCAGGTAGGCGCTTAGGGCTAGCGGCACAGGGGCTCAGGAGCAGCACTTGCTGTTTTAAAGCAAGGATCAAGTATTCAGCCAGGAGAAAATTAGAATCCCGTTAGATTTCTTTGTACCTATTTTACAATTTACTGTTATTTTTAATTCTATGGCAGGAGTAGGAAATTGGGCATATGGTAAACTTCCTAGAGGTCACCAGCCTGGAAGTAGGCACATGAGGTCAGTAGCAACTGGTTTGTGGAGAAGGCGAGGAGAAGAAGCGATGTCAAAGGTGAAGTTTGGGTACATTCAGACCTGTCTTTCCCCTCTCTAGCCACCCACCTGCTCTTTTGCTTACTGCTAAGCGCCTAGGTCTTCTGCTGCCCAGAAACCCCAGAGTGGATATTACTGCAGCATTTTCCTGCTATCTGGCTTCATTTCCCTTCCCCACATGGGCTTTTTCTCAGAACACATACTTCTCAGAAGGACAATTATTAGGAGAATAGCTCATAAGAGAAAGGAGGGGCTCACTGAATCTTTACTCTAGCATCCTACAGATCACCTGAGGACGTTGTGAAAAGGCAGACTGGTTTAGGTCAGGGTCAGAGAGGCTGCATCCGCCAAGACAGATGATGCCAGTGTCTCTGGTCCTCAGGCCACACCACAAGGAGCCAGTGACTATAGACTCTTCTAGCTCTGACTATGCCTGGGCTGTGTGCTCACTCCAGAACCATCTCAGCCAGAAGTCCCCAAAGCAACAGACTCAGGGGCCATTCCCACAGTCCTTTGTGTCAGGTGACAGAGCTGATCACCTCAAGGTAAATCAGATCCTGTTGGTTGCTGTGACTTAACCTTCTTCAGCATCACCCTGGAGTCCTGTGTGAGCATCGAACACTGAAGACACTCTCAAACAAGTAAAGAACACCTTATGTGATTGGACCAGGCTCCCAGGAAAGGCCACTGTCACAGAGTTACCTTCGGCTCAAATGCCAGACTTGGCGAAGATGACTTCTCACAGAGCAAGACCTGGCTAGCCGAAGGTGGCGGCACTGTGAGTGTTACTGGACAGCTCAGATTGGCTGCCATCATGCACGTGTGTGCACACGTGGGTGTATGTGTGTATGCGTGAGCATGTGCACGTGAGCACGCAGCGGGCACAAAGTGGGGACCCTGATGCTTTCCCTATGGAACAGCTGCCATCTCCTTAGCACCCCCCTCTCTAGGGCAGCTGAAAGGTAATTCAACCACCTTTCAGGCAACACTAAAGCTCTGTCCATCAAAAATTGATCAAACCTGACTGGGGAATAGAATCCACTCTTGCGAGGGAAGGGGAGGGGTGGTATGATTGAGCAGAGGGAAGGGCAGGGGTGGTATGATGTGAGCACCCCACTTATCACCTCCATGCTTCCTGAGAGAGCATGGCAGGAAGATAACCCTGTGGTGGTTTGACTAGACTCCCATGAAGGACCTAGTCAAGATAATTTGCTCCTGGTGCATGTTAGCAAGCCCTAGCCAGAAGCTCTCTGTGCCCTGAGTCCTCCAACATCCCAACCCAGCTAAACTGCTATTACAGTGGGGGCAGGCCAGCTTCTTTGGTTATAAGTAATCCATGCAGATAAAAGGGGTGAAGCCAGAACTATCTGTTCCAAGGCCTTGAGAGGGCTCTAAAAATACTGCTTCATGAGGGATTAAGTGAGGTCTCCTGACACCCAATTTAAGGTGAGGCTCCCCCTCCACCAGCGACACATCCCCGTTAGTGCCTCTGCAGTTTCCTCAGAGGACGCTCAGAGCAGCCACTGGACGTCAGCTTCTGCGAAAGAAGCTCCCAGAGGAAGCCAGGCCCTGCTTCTGCAGATAATACATCATGTGCTAAATCACTCACGAAAGTGCCACGCAGTTGGTAGAATAAAGAAGGTTTAATTGCCAAATATTGGGCTTTAAAAACCAATCAAGTGTAGAAGGTAACTTTAATTAGAGAGAAGAATCAGATAAACAGAGTGTGAAAAGCTTATTGCTTGAAAAGCCTGTATCTCACTGTGCCTTCTCTCCAAGGACATGGAGTAAAAACAGAGATTAGACCTCCGCTGGCCACTTTGGGACAATTATAGACAAGGAGAACAATTATATTATTTCTCTCAAACCCGGAAATCATTTTGCATTTATGGGGCTTTAGGACAAGAGTCTTCAATCTCAGGAATGCTGAGAAACGAGGAACCAGCATCATTTCAGGCCAACCGTCCCAGCCGCAAAGACAATGAGTTCGACTCCTGATGGCCCCATGCACACTCGAAACAGACTAAAGATTATCAATCAACCTGCAGTCAATACCGTCCATACACCTCATTCCTCTTGAAAAGAAAAAGAATTTTTTTTTGACACATGCCATGGCCATTTTCAATGCGGGCATCTTAGCCACCCCCAGGTCTTGGTGCCTGCCTCCTCTGCCAGGCATGGAGCTCTGTCCACGAAGCTGGGATGGCGAGTGACAGAGTCTCACTTCATTATTGAAGGCACGAAGGGGATGGATTCACCCGGACGAGCACACTGTCAAGCCCGAAGACCTTCACCTACTGGAACAGCTTTGAACTATGCAGCTCGGGCCTCCCACTCACTAGAGTATTTTTAGAACTGAGCATAGAACAAGAACTGAACTTTTCAAACAGGGAGCAAAGGCAAAATCTTTAGGGCTGGATTTCAAAGGGCAAAAGACCTTTTATTTTAAAAGACTATTGATCAGACCTACCTGTTCTATGACATGTTCCTGTCTAATGGAGTCAGGAACACGCAGGAGAAACGGGTGGGGAAAGCTGACCTCCAGGCACCCTCCACTGACATTGGCTGGCTGCATTAGCACAGTCCCTGGTACATCCTGGGAACGGACACCACAAGGAAGAGCTAAGGAAGATGACGCTGGTGTATGGGGCTCCACGTGCACCCAGCATCTTTTCAGTTGATACAGTCTGCCCTTGCCACCATATGGAAGATAAAGCTCTAATTTTAAAACTCAGTCCCTCACCTCTTCCGAAAAATGTCCTTTGGTGACTTTCGCGGTGCTTAAGTATAGTTTGAAGAACAGGCCAGGTAGGAACTGATCAAAAACATGTCAAGGCAGTTCAAGTGTCATCTTCAGACAGGACACAGCTGCCTTGAGCCTCATTCCTCTCTCTCACTCATCCTTATAACAAGCATTTTCTGTGCACTTACTATGTGTCCGGCAGCTGCTAGGAATAAATGGCGCAAGGAGGACTCGGACATTACCCCTGGGGAGCCAAGGAGTAGTGAGAAAGAAACTTACCCAGAAACATTTAAAACACACCCACTTACTTTCCAGCCTGAGCATGAATGTGACCCAGCACCTGCCAGGGCAGTGGAGGCAGCAGCTGCTTGTTCAGGAGAAACAGTGTTTGTTTTCCATCTCACCCTCGGGGTGGGGCAGTCCCCTCAAGAACTGTACTTGGTACTTAAGCTTTTGCACAAACACCTGCATTCCAGAGACAAGCAGAACCACTCTCAGGACCCTCCCACACTGGCTGACGGCTGGAGCATACAGCTTCCCACCCTTCTGTGGGCCTTGCATATCAAAAACCGGGCCCCCCATATCTGGGGAGAGAGCATATGCCTGCCATGACACAGTTGATGTGCCAGGCACACTTTTTTAGAAACAGATCACATCTGCCAAGTGACATCAAATCATTACAATGTGTAAAGCAAACAAATAATTTATGTCACCCATATAAAAATGGCACTGTGTACCTACTCTGATGGATGGTGAGATGAGCTATATGGAGGTTTTCCCCTCTTTTAGCCCCAAATCTGTGACCCAAAGGTCATAAGCCCTAAAATACAAGTTCTTATTGAGTTTGACATTCCCAAATCCCCTGTTTTGCAAAAGGAAAAGCTGAGCGAACTAGGAGAAAAATTTCTCTAGCCAGGTTTTCCATGTGCACATTCCTCTGTCTCCCACCAACCTGTTACCCTACAGATAGTGGGCTTCCCAGGAGCTTGCGGATTTTTGAATTTCCCACAGTGAGTTTCTTCTTGACTGGAAGCATTGGATCCACAATGTGGGTCTACCAATGGCCTAGGCCTGGAGTAGAGTAGATGTCTAAAGAAACACCAGCAATGAAGTGTAGCAGGATTAGCAGTTGGAGATGTGCTTGTAATCCCATCAATCTCCTCTTCCCTAGTGACCCTCACTCTTCCTCATTTCATTGCCTCAGGGGAGGGGGACAACAGTCAAAAAGCAAATAAAAGTTGTTGTATTCTAAGAGCCAGAGCTTTTGCTTTGCAAGAGTCTGGGCTTTGCAACAGACCAGGAGAGCTAAAGGGAGATAACTCACCAGTCAGGGAGTCAGGGAGCCAGAGGGGAAGGGCAAGGCCTGTGGGTTCTCAAGGAACCCCGTGCCCTCTGGAGCCAGGTGTGAGATTCTCCATGAGACTCAGTCCAACTTCCTGCCTGTGGTCCCCAAGCTGGTCTGGAGGAGTACAGTGTGCCCTCCTCTGCTGCCCCAGCCTTCCCACCCACAGCACCCTGTTACTGCTGCTCCTTTCTGCACCCCCCCCCCACTTCAGCAGAATCCCCTCTGGCCTCAGAGCAGCTCTGTACCTGGAGCCCTTCCCATCCTTCATCAGTCTTCCAGGAAGAGAGCCCAATCACAGTCACCTCTAGGAAGCTGACTGAAAACCAGGGTCTGATTTCCCATCAGCCATCACCGCACTGGTGACCTACCCAGAAGTGAAAAGCTCCAAATGCCATTGTCCCCCCCATCCTCTTCCCCTAGCCTTCTGTATGCCTTTGCCTCCCACCTCACCTTTCAGCACAGACAAATGAGCCTTCTCGACACTCTCCCAGCCCACGTTCCCAGGCCCCTTTCCTGACTGCCCTCTGACCACCTTCTAGAAGGATTTCCTGTTGTGTGAGTCATTCTGCTGTTCATTAGTGTTACTCAAAACAGCGTTCTCTAAAATAAATCTTACCTGTGATGGTGGAGGCATTGGACTTCATTTCTAGGCCAATTCAAAGAAAGCTGAGCCAGTGCAAGGCATTTTGTCATTATACAAGGACAGTGACTCAAAGACACCAGGTACATTAGAAGCTTTCCATTTGGCCTGACCTTTTCTTCTCTGGGATGTGTTTTTCTTTTATCAGAATCATAATCAATAGTTCTTCTCTCCTTTGTGATGGATCATATCAGTCACAACTATGCTAAATTGTCACCTGACATTTACTCTGGTTGCTGTACTCCTGGATGGAACACAATTTTCTCTTCCTCTCTAATGTCTGGAATATTGAAAGAGCCAAAGCAACAGTGTTCAATTATGCGTCAAGTCACAGTTTTGCTGTAAGATTAAGAAAAGGGAACACATCTGCAGCTGGCTCCCAGCTCACCGCAGACCAATAAAAAGCAAACTCACTAAGTGTCAACCTGCCTTGTAACAAAAGCCCGTTCATTATTGAGAAATCAGACACACATAAAAATTAGATCAAAGGCCCACTACTGTCCATTCATAATGCACTACCCCTGCTGAGCAACTGTAATTTTTTTTTACTACAAAAAAAAAAAAATTTAAATACCCTAGTCCAGTCTGACAATAGAGAATTTTATGAGAAATCTTATCTGAGCTTTGCTGCCCCAGGAGATGAGCTGGTTTAACTATTTTATCAAAGAGCTTTGAGATATAAAATTCTCCTGCAGGGTTAGAAAGGAAAGAGGAAAACACTGCCCTGTAGGGAGACTGAGAACTGTAACATTCCTGTCCTCACCAGGCTCCCTGGGGAGAGATGTCCCTCGTATGGTCACCCTTGGGGACTGAGCACCAGCAGGGACCAGGCATCATTCATCCCAGTTCTCTGGGATTCCACCACCTGGCAGCCTCCTGTAAGATGTCACTTTCCTTGGGCTTTGGTTGTCTCATCTCACACCCAGGAGCTGGATCTGAGAATCTCGAAAGACTATTTTAGCTTTGAAATATTGTAAATTTTACATGGAACAGAGAGCAGGAATTCTATAATATTAGATGTGAAAGAAACAATGTGAGAAAGAAAGAGAGAGAGAAGGTGGGGAGAGCTAGGAGAGAGAGGGAGAAGTGAGGGAGAGATAGGAGAGGGGGGGAAGGGTGGAGAGATAGGAGAGAGAGGGGGAAGGGGGAGAGCTAGGAGAGAGAGGGAGAAGTGAGGGAGAGATAGGAGAGAGGGAGAAGGGGGGAGAGATAGGAGAGAGGGGGAAGGGGGGAGAGATAGGAAAGAGAGGGAGGGGGAGAGAAAGGAGAGAGAGGGAAAAGCAGGGAGAGATAGGAGAGAGAGGGAAATGGGGGAGAGATAGGAGAGAGAGGGAAATGGGGGAGAGATAGGAGAGAGAGGGAGAAGGGGGAGAGATAGGAGAGGGGGGAAGGGGGAGAGATAGGAGAGAGAGGGAGGGGGAGAGAAAGGAGAGAGAGGGAAAAGCAGGGAGAGATAGGAGAGAGAGGGAAATGGGGGAGAGATAGGAGAGAGAGGGAGAAGGGGGAGAGATAGGAGAGAGCGGGAAGGGGGGAGAGATAGGAGAGAGAGGGGGAAGGGGGTAGAGATAAGAGAGAGAGGGGGAAGGGGGGAGAGGTAGGAGAGAGAGGGGGAAGGGGGAGAGATAGGAGAGAGAGGGAGATGGGGGAGAGATAAGAGAGAGAGGGGGAAGGGGGAGATAGGAGAGAGAGGGAGGGGGGATATAGGAGAGAGGGGGGAGAGATAGGAGAGAGGGGGTGAGATATAGGAGAGAGAGGGAAAAGCAGGGAGAGATAGGAGAGAGGGGGGAAAGGGGGAGAGATAGGAGAGAGAGGGAGAAGGGGGAGAGATAGGAGAGAGGGGGAAGGGGGGAGATAGGAGAGAGAGGGGGAAGGGCGGAGAGATCGGAGAGAGAGGGAGAAGGGGGAGAGATAGGAGAGAGAGGGGGAAAGGGGGAGAGATAGGAAAGAGGGGAGGAGAGATAGGAGAGAGAGGGAATAGCGGGGAGAAATAGGAGAGAGAGGGGGAGGGGGAGAGGTAGGAGAGAGAAGGAGATGGGGGAGAGATAGGAGAGAGAGGGAAAGCTCCCAAGTCCATTTGAAAGATGACTAGATTTACAAAATTCCCATTTATCCATAACCTTACATTGACAGGAGAGTTCTACAGCCTTGGGTTCATGTGACTTGGAAAAATGTGTTAAACAAGAAGCACAGCATTCAAATTTGCACCGGCTGCAAAGCTAAATTTCAGAAAGGAAGCAGATGTTGGCAGAAGTAAACCCTGCAGTGGGAAATGAAGTTACTAAGAGCTCACGTTATGAATGGCCAGTGGTGGCCTCAGCCTTGCTCCCCTGAGCACCTTGCCTCTGAGCTCTGACCACTCCTACCTTCCAACCGCAATCTCAGAGGCATAAGAGAGAGTCAAAAGACCATCAGCCACCTGGGGGGAAATGTTGTGTTTTTTCTGAGACAGAGTCTCACTATGTCACCCTCAGTAGAGTACTGTGGCATCACAACTCACAGCAACCTCAACTCTTAGGCTTAAGTGATTCTGTTGCCTCTGCCCCCCAAGTAGTGGGACTCCAGGCACCTGACACAATGCCTGGCTATTTTTTGGTTGCAGTAATCATTGTTGTTTAGTAGGCCCAGGCCGGCTTGAACCCACCAGCTCTGTGTACGTAGCCAACGCCTACTCACTGAGCTATGGGCACTGCCAAGGGGGGAAATGTTTTAAGTTGTTAGATTTTTTTTTTAACCCTGTTTGCAAGACTGAAACTAAATCTTTCTCACTCACAGCTCCTGGATAAAGTGGCTTTTAAAAGTCACTTGCCATTGTCGTTTTCAGTTGTGCCTTCACTCACACACACAATGAAAATAAAATGAGCCTGAGAATGACTGATGTTCCTCTTTTTAATGATGAATGGCAGGGATTTTTGTGTCCCTTGGGGGAGTTTTATCACTTTCCTTTTCTTTGTCTAGGTTAGTTTCCCCCTCTTTCCCATCCAATCTTGTCTTTCTTTCCCTGACATTTTCTGAAATGGAGCCCTAGGACAAGCTCTCCTCCCAGCTCTAGCCATTAGTCATGAGCCAACGCCACTGGCAGTTTCCAACAATATGAAAATGGAAACCACCTTATTCCACTTAACTAAGGCATCAGCACAGCCATCAGGGAGTCTCTGTAGAGGACAATCCAAAGGCAAGTTGCACCTGAACTGGGAACTTTTCCTGGACAGGAAATGGCGTCCACCATAATGATCGGGGTTTTAAACCAGAGTGCATGTTAAGAGATGGTTTTAGAGGGGTGGTATAGGGATGGCCATGTGGCCATTCCTTCAGTTAACATTTATAAAGCACTAAGTGTGTATGGAACTGGGCTAGGCAATGAGAGTGCAAGGTGAAAAATACATAGGCCAAGACTGGATAAGGTCAGAGTCTCAGTGGTGGGAGCCCAAATTCCAAGTGAAAAATACATATCAATTACAAGTTTTCTTCTATTCCCTCTGCTTATTGCCTTTGCACAGACAAATGCTCTGAGAATTTCTCTGAAAGCTTTCAAAAGCAGATGGAAGCCCACCCAACAGAAAGGTCTCCAGAAGTCCAGTTTCCTACCTGTTCTCTATCAGCTTTGATCTATCATTTGTAGGCAAAGCATGTTGACACCACGTGGTGCTTCATTAACCTCTTACAGAACATACGTACTGCTCTATGTGCCTACTATGTCCTAGGCTCAGTTTGGGTGCTGAGTGAGGGATACAAAAAGGAACTCATCAGGGGGCTTCATTTCTGAATTCACTTAATATTTTCCCAAGAGTGAGCTCTCATTAACAGAGGGCAACCCAAGGCCCGTGTTTGTTGCTTTGTACTTACATTTATACCCTTGTGGCAAAACGCTCATTGGGCCCACACCGCGCACACCATAGATGTGGAAGAGGACAATGCACGGGTGTAATCTCAAGAGCTCAAGGCATATGAAGTGGTCCATAGGACGTGTGCACACAAAAGGGACTCAGGTACAGAGGATAGTTCTGGAAGGCTTTACAAGGGGAGAAGACATCTGGGGTGAGTTTCCAAAGATGAGTCAGCCAAGAAGAGAATGAGAAAAGAACACTCCACAGAGGAGTGCAAGTGTGTGGAAATAGGAGTTGTGAGAGAGAAGGGTGGGCTCAGGAAGGGGCAACATTTAAGTGGCCCTCTGAGGAAAAGGCCGAAGTGATGCCCAAAATATGGATCCAATGACCAGCCACGCCCCCACCAAAGAAGAATCAAAACCACCAATGATCCTTCTTTGTACTCCTCTGTAAACAAGAATTCCACTAAAGTGAGATTAGAATCAAGGCCTTTATTGAAAGTATCCGCACAGGAAAATATTGTCTAGGTGTGGCATGCAAGCAGTCATGGAAATGGAAAGACTCCGTCATGGGCTGCAGACACCAAGGATTTCTATGAAGGCAATAAAATTTCTTGAAAGGCAAGCAGTGATTACAATAGATAAGAGACCTGTATTGTAGCCCCTGTCTGGTCTTTAGCCTGTCACCTTTCTTTAAGGACAAAAACCAGATCCATCTTAGCTCATCCAACCATCCTCTGGCCGTGAAATATCTGGTTAGATTATGTAGCCTATGATAACCTGCTGAGTGCCTTGCCCCATGGGTCACAGCCTGGCCATGCAGCCTCAGCACCTATCATGACAGATTTCTAGGATGTCATGGGAGGGAGGCAGGCAGGCAGGCAGATAGAAAGAGAAGGTTCCAGTGGAAAAATTAACACAGATTTCTTGTCAGAGAAGGAAGGAGTTTGTCTAGCTGCAAAAACTAGACAGATCTAGATAGACACCTCCAACAGCCTGCCATGGGGAGCAGGGGCATCAATCACTTCCTTAATGGCTTATGTGATGCAGAAGCAGGACTCCTGGGCCTGAGGAACTTAAAAGCTGTCCAGGGACTCAGGGAGGGAAGGAACTGGACAGCTGCTGAGTGAGAGATAAGGGAAGGTTTACAGGCAACTCTACCAGACTGAGTTACTGGTAACATAGCAAAGATCCTCAGAGGACCTCAGTAAGACAGGCCTATAGCTGGGGGACATGTGTGATCTCAGGTTCCAGGGTAAGGGGCTTTAGCTTAGGACCTAGAAGACAGAGGAATGGGAGCCAAGACGTTCATTATATCAAGGCCTCGTATCAAGCCTAAAAAATAACCACACTTTCTTATTCAGACAGAACTTTATAAGGTTATTTATTTTTCCAGTTTCCCCACCACCACATTCTACGTTGCCACTTTTTTTTCCTTGAAGGTGTAAGAGTCAGGGGCTGCTTGTTTCTTCCACCCTCAACTTTAACCAAGTTTTGCAAATGGCCAAGTCTAAGAATTTTGTCCTTACAGACACACTCTGTGTGTGTGTGTTTGCATTTGCACGTGTGCACAAATGCATGTCTTTATGGTGTGAGTCCAGGCCATTGCAACATCCCAAGGTAATATAAGCATCATAATTGCTACCATTTAGTGAGTGCCTCCTAGGGGCACTGTGATGAACTCTTGAATGTCTAATCCTTACAATGCCAAAGGATATTATTTCTAGTATTATTTTACAGGGCTGAAGCTAAGAATCTCCAATGCTCCCTAGCATTGAGTTTATGATATAAAATAAATGTCTTCACACCTCCCTGTAGAAGGCAAGGTCTAGAAGAGTAATGACCACACTTAGCCAACCAGGCAGGCTATTCTATCTGGAATGGCTGAGTCAGCCAACCAACTGATTTGACTGATTTTGCCCAGTGAGCTGACTAGTTGATTGACTGCTTGCCAGAATCACACAGTTACTTCAATACTGTGTTGCCATAGCTTTACAACGTGCCTCTACTGGTGAAATGAAGTGAAAAGCTAAAAAATTGCCACAATTATTTCCTGTGTGAAAGATGTCAGCCTGGATTAAGATCTCAAGAACTTCTGCCATAAACCAAAGTGTATGGTGGAGAATGACTGAGCAAAACCATGGGCAGATCCCTGGACTGGCCTTCTCCTTTCATGTCCACCTTTGTCCAGCTAAATCTCAACCACAGCTCTTCATTAGAAATGCCTAAGGAACCTTTGAAACCATGAATGTGGGGAGATCCCAGAGACTGGTTAAATTGATTTGGGGTGGAATGTGAACAGTGGTATTTTTTTTAAGTTTCCCAGCTGATAAAAACACAGCCATGGAGAACCTTGGGGTTTAGCAACAAGGCCCCTTTAGGCCTCTGTTTCCTGTTTATTTAATGAAGATGTCAGACCAGGTGATATTTAGGGCCCTGTACTGCTCTAAGAGTTCATGTTAATCCTGATCCCATCCCCACATGGCGGCAGCTCTGAAAAAACAACTTTCTCTTTGCATAACTCAATTCCCGAATGCTGCCAAGACAGCTGACCTACCACAGAGGGTTGGCGTGTGGGTTAATGAGATCATATTTGCAGCTAAAGAATGATTACAGGGATGTTAATGTCATGTTTTAAGGAAGAGTAAACCACAGTACACAATCCTGCATCTGCCATAATTAGACTATCTTGTCAGGATAGAGAGTGGAGAGCAGATTAAAGCCAAGCTACTCACGTTAAGATGAGATACCAGGTTAGGTGTCCAAGAGCCATGTCCATGCAGTTACAGTTGATGTAGACTGGGCTCACAAAGTGTTAATCTGTGTAAAAGCCTCTCATCTTCAAGCACACAAGACTGTTGTTGTCCAAGTCTTTGTAGAACTATGTCCACATTACAAGGGAAAAAGATGAATCTTGTGGCTCTTTTCCAGGGGTAAGCAAGCATTAGTGGGACCATATCTCTAAAATTTACTATTTATGCTATTTCTGACACATTTACATGAGAATTGGAGAAATAATCTCCTTTCCTTAAGATCCTATACATCAGGCCTCCCCATGCACAGCCTATGGGGACTAGTGTGATGGTAGATGCTCTGGAGCCCAAGAGACCTGAATTCATATCTGTGTCTACCTTTTACAGCCTCTGTGACATTTGGGAAAGCTTCTTCCTTTCTTCTCCCTTATTTTTCTTCTATTAGATAGCATGTGAAAAACACCAAAAAAATGCCTACCATAACTCAGTGAAGAGTTAGCTTTCTATCTCTGTCCCATACAGAGCTGATGTTAGCAGACGTGAAGACTTGATATGAGATATTTCGAGGCAAAGTCACGACTGCCGAGATGATGCTGAAGGCTTCTGGTCAGCCTTTCACTAGTTTTTCCATGGCCCATCTGTAATCTCTTCCATCCATCCATCCCTTGACTTACATTCAACTAATTTGTGTGTTCTGTTTAATATGAGCCCAGATATAGTCTTTGTCATTAACGATCAACTAATAATTAAAATTGTAGAAAATTTGAAAGATTACATTTCCGGCTTCTCTCCAAATAATGCTCAGGGTGATTCAAATGCACCAAGTGATCTGAAGATTAATATTTAATGTTTTCCATAGATGTTTAGAAATCAGCAACTCAGGGCAGCACCTGTGGCTCAGTGAGTAGGGCACCAGCCCCATATGCTGAGGGTGGTGGGTTCAAACTCAGCTCCGGCCAAACTGCAACAAAAAAATAGCTGGGCGTTGTTGTGGGCGCCTGTAGTCCCAGCTGCTCGGGAGGCTGAGGCAAGAGAATCGCGTAAGCGCAAGAGTTAGAGGTTACTGTGAGCTGTGTGATGCCACGGCACTCTACCGAGGGCAGTAAAGTAAGACTCTGTCTCTACAAAAAAAAAAAAGAAATCAGCAACTCTGATCACAACATGAATTATGAAACAAAATTTGAACCTTGAAGAACATTGGGTTCATGTGTGGGTTTAAACAATTCCAATCAAAGTATTTTTTAGAACTTGAAAAATGATTCTAAAATTCCTTTGTTATAACTAGTTAAAAATAGTATTAGCCTTTTTGATAAAAAAAAAAATGAATGGAGGAATGGGAAAATGGGGGATTCTCTTACCATATATTCAAGTATTTTATAAAGCTTTAATTCTTAAAATGTGTGGTGCTGATACAAAAATAGATCAGTGGAACTGAATGGAGATTCCAGTAACAGACTCAGGTCATATGCAAATTTAAAATATGATAAATGGAGCATTTCAGTTTCATAGGGAGTGTAGGACTAGTAACTAGTTTACTCTTAGGGCCACTGGTTAACTATTTGAAATCTTAAAAATCATCTACTACAATAAAAAGTAGATAAAATAAAATAAGTGGAAAAGAGATAACACACAACAAAACTCAACAGAAATCCAAACATTATGTTTCACACATTTCTAACTAAGAGAGAATACTTTAAGATAAAAATCAATACAAATGATTTAAAAAAAAAAGGGGGGGGGAGAGAAATGACCATTTGAAATACTTTAAAGATATTGTGGGTTGTTTTCAGACCACTGCAATAAAGCAAGTATTGCATAAGCAAGTTACATGAAATTTTGGATACCAGTGGATAAAAAAGTTATGCTTATCCTTTATACAGCGCTATAATCTACTGAGGATGCAATAACATCATCTGAAAAGTGTACATATTTTAATTAAAAAATACTTTCTGACTAAAAAATGCTAATAAACATCTGAGCCACAATCTTTTTGTTGATGGAGGGTCTTGCCTCCACGCTGATGGCTGCTGGGTGGTGGTTGCTGACGGTTGAGGTAGCTGTGATCCTTTCTAAAATATAACAACAATAAAGTTTGTTACATAGATGGACTCTTCCTTTTTCAGTAGTATTTGATGCTGATTGACAGCATTTTACCCACAATAGAACTTTCAAAATTTGAGTCAGTCTCCCCAAACCTGGATGCTGCTTTAACAACTAAGATTATGTAATATTTTAAATCCTTGTCATTTCACAAAATATCACCAGGTGTAGATTCCATTTCAAGCAAACAAAAACAAAAACAACAACAACAAAAAACCACTTTCCTTGATCATTCACAAGAAGCAACTCTTCATCCATTCATGTTTTATTATGAGATTGCAGCAATTCAGTCACATCTTTAGTCTCCACTTCTAATTCTAGTTTTCTTGTTATTTCCACCACACCTGCAGTTATTTCCTCCCCTGAAGTCTTGAACTCCTCACAATCATCTGTCTTCCAAACTTATATTAATGTTGATATTTTTACCTCCTCCCATGCTTCACAAATGTTTCTAAGGGGATCTAGAATGGTGAATTTTCTTTTTCCAGATCCATTAGAGGAATCACTTTCTTTGACAGTTATAGTCTTATAAATGTATTTATTAAATATTAAGACTTAAAAGTTGAAATTACTCCTTGATCCGTGGGATACAGAATGAATGTTGTGTTAACAAGCATGAAAACAACACTAACTTCTTTGTACACCCCCATCAGAGCTCTTTAGTAGACAGGTGCATTGACAATGAGAATAAATATTTTGAAAGGAATTATTTCTCTGAGCAGTAGGTCTCAACAGTGGGCTTAAAATATTTGGTAAACCATACTGCAAGAGATATGTTGTCACCCAGTCATTATTGTTGCATTTATAGAGCACAGGCCAAGCAGATTTAGTATAATTTTTAGATTTTCAGAATGGTAAATGAGCATTAGCTTCAACTTAAAATCATTAGCTGCCTTAGTACCTACTAAGAGAGTCAGTCGGCCTTTGAAACTTGAAAGCTAGGCATCAACTTCTCTCTAGCTATTAAAGTCCTGAATAGAGTCTTCTTCCAATGAAAGCCTATTTCATCTAGGCTTGAAAATCTGTTGTTTAGTGTACTCATCTTCATGGGAGATCTTAGCTAGATCTTCTGGATCACTTGCTGTGGCTTCTACGTTAGCACTTGCTGCTTCACCTTGCACTTTTCTGTTATGAGATGACTTTCCTTAGACCTCATGAGCCAATTTCTACTGGCTTCATGCTTTTCTTCTGAAGTTTCCTCACCTCTGTCAGTCTTCATAGAATTAAAGAAAGTTAGGGCCTGGCTGGCTTGATCTCCTACCAGATCGCTAAAACTCTCTGTAGTTTAGTAATAAAGCTATTTTGCTTTCTTATCATTTATGTGTTCACTTGCATAATATTTTAAATTTCCTTCAAGAACTTTTCCTTTGCATTCACACATGGTTAACTATTCGATATAAAGGGCCTAACTTCTGCCTATCTCAGCTTTTGACATGCTTTTCTCACTAAACTTAATTATTTCTAGTTTTGACATAAGAGATATGTGAACCTAAGAATATGGGGAATGGGGAGAGGGAGGGGAGGGAGGGGGGCAGGTGGGGAGAGGGAGGGTGATTGGTGGGATTACACCTGTGGTGCATCTTACAAGGGTACATGTGAAACTTAGTAAATGTAGAATATAATTGTCTTAACACAATAACTAAGAAAATGCCAAGAAGGCTATATTAACCAGTGTGATGAAAATGTGTCAAACTGTTTATAAAACCAATGTATGGTGCCCCATGATTGCATTAATGTACACATCTATGATTTAATATTAATAAAAAAAGAGAGAGATGTGACCCTTTCTTTCACTTAAACACTTAGAGGCCACTGTAGGATTATTAATTGGCCTAATTTCAATATTGTTGTATCTCAGGGAGTAAGGAGGCCTGAGCAGAGGGTGAGAAATGGGAGAATAGCCAGTTGGTGGCAGTCAGTCAGAACACACACAAGACTTAGAGATTAAGTTCAATTATATAGGTGTGACTTGTGGTATCCCAAAACAATTACAATGTAACATCAATGATTACCGATCACAGATCACCACAAAAGATATCATAATAATAATTATGAGAAAGCTTGATATATTGTGAAAATTACCAAAATGTGACCCAGAGACATGAAGTAAGCACATGCTGCTGGAAAAATGGTACTGACAGACTTACTCAACACAGGATTGCCACAAACTTTCAATATGTAAAAAACACGTAGCGTCTATGAAGCAAAAAAAGCAAAGCATAATACATTGAAGTACACCTAATTAAAACTGCATACAAATACTGTAAAAAATTTTCAAATTGGAAAAAACTTACAACAGACATAGTAGACAGAGGGTTACTCCTGAGATCATCTAAAAAGTTTAGACAAACACTAATACAAGTAGGTGAAAAGTCTGTAGACATTAACAAAAAATTCACACACATGTGCACACACACACACACACAAATAGCTAACAAATATGAAAAGTTCAAACTGGCTAGTAAGAATTGCAATTTTAAAATAAGATGGCACTTTTTCCTTACCTATCAAATGAAAAAATATTTTTAAAGAAATATTCAGCTCTGGCAAGTGTTCAGTGAGATAAGAATTCTTATACACCACTAGTGAGAGTATAAATTGTTCTGGAAGAGCATTTTTAAAGACTTTCTGAAGGCGAATATAGATATCCTTTAAAATATGCCTACCTTTTAACCCAGTAATTTAAGTCATTGAAATCTATCCAAAGAAAATGATCTGGTATAGAGGCTTTTTACATTAAAATATTTATTGCTACTATATTTATAGGAAAAACAAAATAGAAGAAATGATAAAGTAAATCATGTCACATCCAGAAGATAAGTTATTGTGTATTCTCTAACAAAGGGGATTATTAAGAGCTCATGTAATGTTAAGTTAAAATTTCATCTTAAAAATTTTATATGGGATCTATTCTCAACTCTATGTTTTAAATTCACAAAGTAAAGGCTGATTGAAAACATTAACTTAATAGTGGTTGTCTTTATTTGGTAGAATTATTTTCTTGTTGTTATTCAGTTATTTTAAAAATAATTAATTTTGATAATTAAAATAGCAAACTGTTATAAAAGGAATTTAGCTGCATATTTCAATTATTATTTTGCAACAGGAGAAAGATGGAATAAGATTGACAATTGTCTTCGAACTCAGTCACCCTTTCCTTCTGCCCTTATTTTCCCTCCTAATCTCTATGAGGCACATGGGTCTTGAAGGAGAAATAAAAGAATCATTAATAGACCTGAATTTTCTCTTTTATCCTGGCAGGCAAATGAAAAGACTTCTTTCAAACAGGAGACCTAAGGTATTCTAGGAGAAAAATAGATAAATAGATAAATGCTTAACAAAGGCTTTCCTTGCTGAGAAAATGCTCCCAGAACCACCAGCGGTTTTGTAATAAGACGTCCAGTCTCCGTGGCCATCTTCTTAATAAGGCAGAAGCACATTTACTGTAGCCCAGTGGGTGTCGATCAGCAAAAGTTACAAAAAAATACAGTATGGATTTCCTCCAAATGTTAGCAGCCAATTTCACTCTGGGAGGTAAAATTACTGGACCTGATAAGCCAATATTAAAAGACCAAAAAAACTCCTTAAATATTTCAAAGACCAATTTGAGCCATCAGAGCTGCATCTGAACAAATGGAAAGATGGCAATCTGAAAATTATAATAAGAATGAATTGATTTTGTACCTGTTTTCTAGTTTCATTGTGATCGCTGACAGCAGAATGGGTTCATTTATGTCATTTTCTCCTAAGCCTCATGGAATATTTTCTTTCGGGTCCTGAGATGTGAGCAGAAAGCGCAGATGGCCCCATCTGCTTCAAGCCAGCAGAGACTACAAATGACTTTGGAGTTGTTTAAACTTGTATCTTTTCTCAAAGCAACCTGACTATTCAGCAGCTGTTCATTTCAAGGCTTCATTTCAAGATGCAAAACTGGACTACCTTAAAAGAAGATCTGGTTGAGGGGAACACAGTGCGTGGAAATGGGTGGTAGTGCTGCTGGGGACTGGGCTACTTTTTTTTTTTTTAATGTGGAAGAATCAGTGCAAATAAAATCCTATTTGTTTGATTTTTGGAGAGGCACACAAGGCCATGATGTCCACAACTTGCTATCAATAGGTTCAATGACAAAAACAATAACTATATATACATACACACACACACATTCATATATCAAGACATATGTTTTTATTATATATGTATATATAGAGAGAAAATGTGGCAAAATGTTAAGAACTAGAAAATCTAACAGAAGTGTATGTAGTTGATAATACTGTTCTAACATCATTTCTTTATGTTTTAATTATTCTTAAAAAGATTTCCAAAATAAATTTGCAACTACTTGTACATGCTTCTTTGAACTGTTTTATCTCCACGTATATTCCAACCAGTTTAGGTGACCCTATTTCTCCAGCACACCCTCTGCTTTCCCACTTCCTTGCCTTTGCTCATGCATATTTCCTCCTTCAAAAATGCTCCCTCCCTACTCCCATTTATGGGTCTTTGAAAGCTTCTTTTCCTCAAATGCTTTTCCTTGAAGTATCCTCTACTCTGTTCCTCTATCCCCAATTATACATGATTTCTTGCCTTTGACTCTCTGAGATCCAGGCTAAGAGCTCAGAGCACCCTGTCCTTCCCCCTCCAAACCCCTTACTCTTCCTGCTGCCATTCTCTGCTCCCTGTCTCTCTCCCTGAAGGCAGAGACCATGTCTGTTGGTTAGAAAAAAATGACCAAGCATCACTTTGAGAAACTTAGTGTCCTACTCTGAGCAAGAGGGAGACCCCTTCTCTACTAGAAATAGAAAAATTAGTCAGGCCTGGGGGTGCTTGCCTGCTGTCCCAGCCTTGGGAGGCTGAGGCAGGAGGGTCGCTTAAACCCAGGAGTTTGAGGTTGCTGTGAACTAGGCTGACACCACAGCACTCTAGCCTGGAGCAACAGAATGAGACTGTCTAGGGGGGAAAAAAAAAAGGAAAAAAAAAGCATAATGTTTTTGTTTTTGGTGCATGAGAGAATAATGGACAAGAAAGCAAAAGTAATAGAGAAATGCATTTAAAAATCATTTCTCCAAGTGAGAACGAGACATGCCATTGTACTGTCATCAACACGCCACATGTGGCTGATCAAGGAATGCAAAAGTGGAGCTGAAAAGACACAGTGACAGCCACGGTGGCCGGGCCTGCATTACCCACCTTCATTTATCTGTTTGGTGCTGTCATGATCAGCATTTTCCCTGTGCCAGGCACTGTGCAGGATTGGGGTTCAGAATAGGAGAAAGCTCTGCCTCCAATTAGAGGAGGTGAATCTGTGAATCACTGTGGAGCCTTCAGCACTCTAAGAAGGAGGGTGCCCAGAATGAGGCCAGCCACACTGCTTGGAGGTAGGAGGGAGGGATGGAGACGGATAAGAAATGGAGGGAGGGGGTCTAGGGGGATGACAGCGGGCTGAGCACTCGTGCTGGCAGAATGAGCCTCTCTGGACCTAAGGTAGGTCCCGCCTCCAACATGCCATACAATGGAAAGGCCCCAGATTACTCAGTCCTTAGCCTGCTTGTGGGCGCAGAAACAAACAAAGCCTTGCATGCATCTTCGACATTCCCAGCATTTCCTGAACTCTTCACTGGTTTTATTTATTTCAAAGACAATCTAAGGTGATGACATTAAAAAAAAGGAGTAGTCTAGGACTATACAGGGGATAAGTTGTTATGGGGACAGAGACAGACAACTTCTAATAAACCTCTATAGCCCACCCCGCAAATATCACTAGGATCAGGGCCCTCAGGAACTCGCAGGAGAAGTGCTAGCAACAGGGAGATCTCTGAGCGAGGCATTCAGGCTTCCTACATACTGGACCTAACAGAAGCCTCTTCGCTTTGAGACCCAGGGAGAGCCCATCCACCTGGCCACCAAGGAATAAAGCCCAAGTGCCCATGGATCCACGAATGGATTAATAAATTGTGGTATATGTACACCATGGAATATTATGCAGCCTTAAAAAAAGATGGAGACTTTACCTCTTTCATGTTTACATGGATGGAGCTGGAACATATTCTTCTTAGTAAAGTGTCTCAAGAATGGAAGAAAAAGTACCCAATGTACTCACCCTTATTATGAAACTAATGTAGGACCTTCACATGAAAGCTATAACCCAGTTACAACCTAAGAATAGGGAGAAGGGGGAAAGGGAGGGGAGGGAGGGGGGAGGGAGGTAAGGGAGGGGGATTAATGGGATTACACCTGAATGTGGAATGTAAAGGTTTTAGCAAAATAACTTAGAAAATGCTACAAAAGCTATGTTAACTAGTGTGATGAAAATGTGTCAAACAATCTATGAACCAAGTGTATGGTGCCCCATGATCATACTAATGTACACAGCTATGATTTAATAAAAATAAAAATAAAAAATTAAAAAAAAGAATACGGGCAGAAAGGAAACATTCTCCCCAAGGCTTGTTGACCTGCAGGTCGGAAAGGCAGATTGGGGACCTGGAATGATCTATGGTGTAGTCATTTTGCATGTGTGCGACAGAGCAGGGCCTCGCCCCGGAGCACACCCAGGCCCCTCTCTCTCATCCAAAGGTAGGCCCTAAAAGAGCACAAAGCCTTCTTTTTCCCCAAGGAGAAACAGGATTTAAGGCAGCTCCCCCAAGCACCTCTTGGCAAGAAAGAAACAACCTTCAACCCAGGGAGACCACGGTGCCCCTCCCCGGCCTGGCTGATGGCAGCAGAGAGTAAAAAACTATGTCTGATAACAAGCAGATGCTGCGAGAAATGCCTTCCTCCTGCAGTAAGTGAAGAAAACAAGAGACATGGGAAACAATAACCCATTAACTTTCCCAATTTGCAGTTCCCCTTCATTGCACCTAATTTGGAAAATGTGTAGAATTTTTTAAGCTCAATGACTAGTCATCTATCGCTCAGTCCCAGAGACTGTTTTTGTTACCAAAAAAAAAAAAAAAAAAGAGTATTCTAGTTGCTACCTATCCTGAGCAATGCTTCAGTTTTTTCATTTACTCTCCATGATTTAAATTCAGCTCTGAGACACATGGGTTTTGCCTTGTGCACTGCGTCTGCGGTTGGTGACTCACCCCCGCCTTCAAGGATCAGAGGAACCGCACCACCATTTCAGGAGAAACTGGCCTCCATCCCTCCCTTTTGCTGTCTTTCCTTGCCTTCACTTTTTTCACTTTTGGTTTTCCTTCCTGCATCCCTGCCTGACTTCTTTCATTCTCCAGGATGGAAGAAATACACCTTTCCCTTTGCTCATAGTATCCAGACCATTAAAGTTAAAAGGGCCCCTAGAAATCGTCCAGTAACCATCATTTCATATTGAGAATTCAAGGCTGAGAAATCAAAGCCTGGACCCACAGCTGTTTATTGAAGAGTCAGCTTTGGACTCCTAAAGGTCACTTGACTGCTGGGTCAGTGTTCTTTCTCTCCCAGCACTGCTGTGCCATGGCAGGCCGGATCAGTTTGGGAAATGATGAAGTAAAGAGCCTCTTAACCTCCAGGTGTGGAGGGGCATGAATACTAATGGTAACAACAATAGACTCCAAATCAAAACCTATCTCTAGTTCTGTAAGGTAAACTATGCCATCATAGAAAATAGTTTTGTTCAAATGTTGACTCCATTTAAATGTCAAAATAAAACAAAACAAAATCTCTCAAACCTAATTAAGATTAAATATGTTTGGCATAGTCACCTAAAAACCCACATACCTCCCAAAATAGTCACCCACGTAAGCTCAGTGAAGTGTGGAGACTGAATAGGAAGATAAGAAAGCTTAGCAGTTGATTGCACTGGGCAACCTCCATGGTCTTGCCCATGGAGAGAGAGAGAGAGGAAAATCTTCCACAGCCAAATCATATTCAGGGCCTAATTATCAAGTTGGTAAATTATTCAGGGTTTTTGCATTTCCCATCTCCCTCTGCCAATAAGATTTTAGATCATTTGTTCTAGTTCCTTGCACCTCCACTGGAAAGGGGGAAACAATGCAACTAATTTGTTTAGTTACCATTTGAGGTTTTTAGCAACAATGAGAAGGAGGAGTGGTAAGCTAAAAAGAAAGTCCAAGTCATACTTTAGACACTTCCAGCCATTTCCACTACACTGACCCCCAAACCATTCATTCTGGCTTAAAAACAATTTCTCTGTTTCCTGTAAATGTGCCAATAACCTAAATGGAGTTTTAAAAATATAAGACAACTTTCAAAACATAGTTACAATGTATTCAAAGGAATTCTTTCTTAATTATCTAAATGGTTTGAACTGCTGAGCAAGTAAGGAATTGCTTTTATTAAATGCCAGATCTTTTTTTAAAGCAACCTCAGGGAGATACTCTCAGTGAGTTGTGTCTATGCCAGCAATACAAAGTGGCAATTTGGGCCACAGTCCACGAGGTTCAGACCAGAGAAATCTGCCATTGCGGTGACTCTATAGGCATGAGTTTCTGAACAAGTTAGCTCATTAGGCAGCGGATTGAGGCAAGGAACGAGCAAGAAGAGATGAAGCTCCCTTAAACTGTTATTGAAAAGCTGAATACAGTCAAGCAAACCCTTTTTGCTTGCATTCAACTGGCTGTTTAATAATAATTAAATGACCAGCAACTGGTTATTAACTTCGTAAAACAGTAATTGTTGTTTGTGTGGGTCCACTGTCACATTTGGATTATTCTTCCTAGTCAAAGCGTGGAAAATTGAATAGAGGAATTTAAGCATGTCTGCCTCTGTTTAGAGAGAAAAATAACACTGTCAGGGTGCAGGTCTTCACCTTCTTAACCATTAATTCAGATTGCTGTGTGTTTGATCAGATGCCATCAGGGGAAATTGTCTTTTTATCCTACTAAGAGAAATAAATTGCACCAGGGTTGATTCATTCATGTAGAATAAACATTGTTTGGGGTTGACTAAATAGTGAAATGTAGACTTAAGAAGGAAGGCAGATAAATAATGGGATGCCAAGCTTGAAGGTTGGAGGTGGGGGGAGTTCAACCCACCAGGTGCGGCTATGATTCAGGAAGTCACATGTCCTCCATTTCCCCCAGATGTGTGTACGGGCTCAGCCTCAGTGTCCCCTTCAAGAGGCATTTTCAGGGAACAAACAACTCAGACTGAGAAGAAATTAACCTTCCCCAAGCAACAGTGGTAAATAGATAAGTAAGCTGGGAGACATAATATATGTGTGTTTAGTTTTAGAAACCAAGTAAGAAAGACCAAGTCAATTGTTTTTCAAGACAATTAGACAATACTCAGAGGCAAATCAGAAAAACTCAATCTTTTTTTTTTCTTCTCATATGGCATTGCACAACATAAAAGCCTGCCTATCTGTGAAGCCAACAGAACGTTTTCAGAACAGTAATCACATCCTCCAAGAGCTAACTACTGAATTTCCAAATGCATTTCTAGGTGAAAACTAAAGGTTAGGGTTAGCTGCTATCCCCACAGACAGGTGGGGTTCAAGGGTTTCCGGGACAGTCAGCTGTGTCCTCTTGATGCCATCTCATTCCACCTGGGCCTAATGAGACCCCTGAGAATGGGGGTGGGCCTGGATGACAGGGATGATTGTCAGGATGAACGGGTCCCTGAAGCCTAACGTGTGACCAGTGTTGTTTAGGTCGCAAAGGCCTGTCATGCCCTAAGCTGACAGGGAACTCATGACCAGCACAGGCAAAGCAGCAAGGCCAGGAGACTGCTGCATCCAGCAGATGTGACCACACAGGACAGAGAGGCCATCAGCTGGGCTAACTTACTTGGCTGGAGGCTGGTGGGGCCTGGCTTCCACTCTGTCCCTGCCGCCTTCCACTGTGTGAAGGAATCCCAGTGCGGGGCCTAAGGTGCTGACCTACCAAATGATAATGATGGTAGTACCCACTTCCCCAGCCTCACATAGTGACTGCAGGGGGCAGCTGACGGAACAGCCAAGGAGCCCTCACACATGCAGAGGGCTACGGACAGGAACCCTGCAAGAGCAGGCACCAACCTCTGGGAGCACTAATATATATATATTTCAGGTTAATATGAAGGTACATATGAATAGGTTACATTGTTTGCAGTTGTAAGGTAAAATCCCAGCTGCAGCTATGACCTTCACCCAGAACGTGTACCATTTACATTGTACCTGTTAGGTGGGAGCTTACTGAACCTCCTCCCCACCCTTCTTGAATTTAATTGAGCTTTTCTGTCATATGTGCACATTGCTGTTAATCTACAAGTTTCCACTTAGTATTGAGCACATGGGATGCTTGATTTTCCATTCTAGTGATGCTTTACTTAAAGTATTCTCCAAATCCATCCAATTTGTAATAAAAGATATACAATCTCCTTATCATTCCTACCCACTACTGATATGGGTCAGGTGGCCAGTTTTTCCACCTCTCTGTCCCCGTCTCTCCATCTCTGTTCCACTCCCCCATGTGAATACCATGTGAACACCGTTTTGCCAGGCTAGGCAACCAGAGACACCTGTTTACAGAGCCCAGAATACAAGCAGATTAGCACACATGTGTGAGTGGGAGGGGAAATGAAGGGGTGTCTGTGTGTATCTGTGTGCTCTGACAATGTGAGCAAACTAAAGATGAGTCTGGTTAACCCCAGGTCTCAATAGATGAGTAACTTGTAGCAGCTTTCAAATATCCAGATGTTTAAACAAAAATTTCAACACATGGCTCCACTTTCTCATAGTTCTAGCTGTGATACTGTATGGAAAGGCCTGAATGGTTGGAGGGGGGAGTGTCAAGGTCAAGCTAGAGAGCATTGAAAGAAAAGGTTTAAGGTACACAGTGGGCATATAGGTGCACTGTGTTTGTTGGGGTGGGGTGGGGAGTGGTGAGGCTTCTAAATAGCACTGGAGCAAGACTACAGTGTTTCTCGTTGGAAGGAAAGGGTATTGAAGGATAACAAAAGAGGAAAGAAATAGCTTAGGAAAGAGGAGCTGAGCTAAGGAGCTTAGGGATACCTCCCAAATGGAAGAAGCTGCAGCATCCACTGTTAAATAATTAGAGTTTGGAGGGAAGGAGCTGCTGGTGGGAACAGACATGTACAAAGGGAACTGCAGATTGCACAGGGATTGGCAAATTTGGGCTGAACTGAGGTCCTCAATGAAGCTTTCCTGCTCATGTCCTCACCTGGCAAGATGACCTACCTGAGCAATGTGATACCCCTAGACAGTGTCCAGAACCCTGGGGACGGTGGAAAAAGAAAGGATTTAAAGCCTCTCAGGGGAGTGTTGAAGCAGCGGTGACACCACAAGGAAGTCATATGGGGAAATGGCTGATTAATTACAACTCTCCCCACTGCACAGAGACTATCCAGGCCTGGACAGGGGGTCATTTCTGGGCGGCTAAAAGACACAGGAAGAAAACCAAAGGAGTTGCAAAAGAAGGTCTCAAGGAATAAGAATAAGCAGGGACCTTGGAGGAAAAGACCACTGGCCTGTGTCAGACAGTTGTCAGGGAAAGCATAAATGTGTGTGCACATCACACACACACACACACACACACACACACACACACACACCCTTCATTAGAGAGATCTCAGACAATCCAACCACCTAAAGTACTTTCGAACGTCGCTTGGGAGTGATCCTTAGCAAGGATCACAATCTGTGCAGACTGAAGATGACAATTAAAACTTTAATTTTCTTAAACCCCCCAAAATAGTGCTTTGGGTCTTTATGGCAAGTTGTCAAATGCTACAAAGAGCTTGTCTTTTCTAGTTCTCCCTTGGAAACCTAGAAATATCTGTCATGCTTGCCCCAGTGGCTACAAGAGTCATTTAATAAGAAACAAGGGGGGAGATGAATCTCTCCCCAGACTCTCACTGAGGGAAGCCAGGGGAGGTGGATAAGCAGGGCAGTGTGAGTCTTGTGCTACTGATTCTGCATCTGTCTCACATCATTACTCATCAGAATGGTGGTAACCCTCAGGAAGAGAGTGAGGAGGCATCCACTGAGGGGACAGCACTGTGCTCCAAGGTCCAAAAGCAGCGAGGGAAGCTGGGTGGAGGGATTCCTGGGCTTGCTCCTTGGCCTGCCTCTAGGCCTCAGTAATTTGCTGAGTATAAGCACCAGTGGTTTGGGCGGCTGCTGTGGCTCAAAGGAGTAGGGTGCTACCCCCACATACCAGAGGTGGCAGAGGTGGCAGGTTCAAACCCAGCCCTGGCCAAAAACTGCAAAATAAATAAATAAATAAATAAAAGTACCAGTGGTTTTTAATTAGCACCTAGAAGTTTCTTGAAGGTGTAAAATGTTAAACGGGAGGTTCAAATAAATAGCAGCTTAATACAGGCCAGTAAGAGAGTACTAGAAGTGAAAATGGAAATATAAATGGTTAATTAGAGGATCGTTAGGGATAACAGGTGGAACTAATAAAAATTGGGAGTTAAAAGGGAACTAAAGATTCCCAGTAGTTTTCCCCAAAGTCCAGAAGTCATACCATTGTTGCAAATGGTCTGGGGAATGGTACCCACATGCAAGTGTGGATTATTAAGTAACATTAAATCACATTGTGAGAAAGTTATTCCTGTTGCAACTCTAACTCCTTATGTATCTCAAAGAGAAAGTCTCGACTGGGTGCTCCTATGTCTTTAGAACTTCTCTGACACTCGTCAGGCTCCCTTTGGAACAAAGGCCCAGCAAGCTTCAGGCATACATAATATGATTTGCCCAGTGCATCTTGTAAGAATTCAATTTCTTTGCTTGATTTTCATTTTATCTATTCATTCAAGTATTTTCTATACTTCCTTATTGTAACAACATAAGGTTTATTCTTTTAAAATAAACTTATTACAGTTAAAAATTAGTCCATTTGAAAAAAATTAAGTACATGTTACGCATACCGGATATGGACAATGAAGGTGGTACAGACATGGCTGATGGAGAAGGAGGATGTGGGGCCCAGAGCGGGAAATGACTTGCCTGCAGTGGCACACTTGGCTGGTGTCTCTTATGAAGGAGGAGAGGGATACAAAGCAGTCTCACCCAAGAAGCATGGGGCACTCAGAGACGTCCCACGACTTCTCTGAAGCTCTGGATGCCAAGAGCCTCCGTGAGAGTCAGTACCCCCCTTTTAGGCCAAGAGCCCTAAAACCAAGAGTCAACTGACCCCTGCTGGGGTATGTCACATGGAAGTGATAGAATTAGTCAGTTTGCTTCATTTTCTTCTTTTTTTCCCATCAGTTATCCCTAGGAGAGTGAGCTCAGACCCAGGATACCTGTCAGATGGAAAAACAGACAAGCCATTACCCTCCACCAGCTGGTCCATTCTCCAGACCCCTGCAGCCCCGAATGCTGCCCCATAGGAGGCAGTGGCTACGCAGAGTGGTGTAAGTCGGGGTTACTGGGCCTCCAGAGGGCTGGATTGCTGCCTCTCCACATGGCAGCTCAGCATGACCAGAATACAAAGTGGACAGCCAAAGTCCACCCTTGCGCTGCCTGCCACGCGTCACCTCCATATGCAATTGCTTCTTGATGGATGCAGCAAACACAACTTTATATGTCTGCCACAGCCCCAGTGACCTTTCAGATCTCTGAGTTAAAGGGACCATTATTCATCTTTATGTACAGCTTTCTATGACTGGCCTGCATGATAAAGCCTGAGACACTTTGATGAAGTAAATAATTTAGCCCCATCCGTAATCACCTGCCATTCCCAAATCCCAATGCCTTTCCAGGAATCACAAACCAGTGAAATAATGAGTCTCTTATTGATGACACCAGGTCAGTATAAACTCTGTGCAGAATCTAAACTGTATCCAAGAGCATATGAATTTTAAAGAAGAAAAATATGGATGAGGAACATTTTCTTATACAAGGCTCTGTATACAGAAGCCTATCGCACAAGTACATTTCCATCTTAAAATAATGAATACTATTTATTGGACACCTACTATGTGCCACCTGCTGTGCTAGGACCTTTCATGCATTGTTTCATTTAATCCTTCAAATAGCCTGGCCAGGAGGCTGTTCAGATCTCCATTATAATGAGAGTTGAAAATCAGTTAAGTGTCTTTCTGAATGTTACCTTAATGGCAAGTAGCAAGACACAAAGCCATTTTATTTTATTTTATTTTATTTTATTATTAAATCATAGCTATGTACATTAATGTCATCATGGGGCTCCATACACTGGTTTTATGGACAGTTTGACACATTTTCATCACACTGGTTAACATAGCCTTCCTGGCATTTTCTTAGTTACTGTGTTAAGACGTTTATATTCTACATTTACTAAGTTTCACATGTACCCTTGTAAGATGCACCGCAGGTGTAATCCCACCAAACACCCTCCCTCCGCCCATCCTTCCCCTTCCCTCACCTCCCTCTCCCCCTTCCCCCTATTCTTAGGTTATAACTGGGTTATAGCTTTCATATGAAATTAGTTTCATGGTAGGGCTGAGTACATTGTATCCAGTGTACACAAAGCCATTTTTAAATTTTGTGGAAGCAAGGGAGGGTAGCGGAGAACAAATGACTACATGGCAGGGTTGGATGCGAATGATAGTTGGTGTGATCCTCCCCCGCTCATCTCGCAGGACGGCACGACTGCTCCCTCAGAGAGGAAGCTTGGGTCAGGAGAGACATGGACTGCTTCTTCTTGACGTGTTTGCCTTGTGCCCTGCTTCCTAAAAGCCAGGAGAAGAACACCAGGAGAAGGAGATTTGGAGTAGGATACTTGAAAGAGTCGTGAGGTACCAATGACACCTGCTGTCCATGGGCGAAGTCTAGACCGAGACTCCAGCTGCAGTCGGAGCATAGGCTCATGTCTCACCATGCCTTCTGCTGGCCTGTCTTCTTGAACTCAAATGATTAATCCCAGACAAGTACATGAGGCAAGGAAATTCCAAACAGCAACCAGGTATTGGCCAGCTGGTTTATGAGAGCCACAGAGTAGCTGCTAGGTGGTCCAGCCTCAAGGAGAAAGAGCTTGCCTATCTGCGACCCGTGTATGCTTCATGCTCTTGTGTTTGCCCATGGCTTTGGAATCCTGCCAAGTCACAGACTTGAAGCTTGACAAGTCCCTGGATTTCCTACTCTGACTTCTCATGACAATTGAGTCTCGTGAATATACGTGGATTCAAAAGGTGCCACAAAGAAGAGGACTGATGGTGTCAGGAGGGTGGTGTCTGGGGTAAAATTTTCTCCTTTGCAATTTAATTGAGGTGTCATCATTAAAAAATAATGGTCATGTAGTCACATTGCCAAATGTTGTCCAGGACATAAGGACTGAGGTAAGACTACTGTCATTTCTGTTGGGTATGACTTGTGCTAGGAACCTGGGAGAACAATGGGAAGAGGTCAGGGGTCAGAAACTCAGGCTCTCCTGCCAGCTACAACAGTCACTGGGCTGACAATCTTGTGCAAGTCACCGAACTTTCTGAGCTATGCTTTCCTGTGCCTGTAAAATGGCAACCACAGTGCCTGCCCTAACTATTGGGCCCCATATTAAGGATCTGCTAGGGACTTATTTGTGTCCCCCCAAAATTCATAGGATGAAGCCCTAACCCCCAATGTAGGGAGGTAATAAAGGTTAAATGAGGTTCTCAGGGTAGCGTCATAGGACTGGTATCCTCACAAAATGAGGAAGAGACATCAGACAGCTCTCTCTGTTCACTCACAGGGGAAATGCCATTGAAGGGGACACAGTTAGAAGGTGGCCGGCTGCAGGCCAGGGAGAGAGGCCTCCCCAGAAACCACCCCTGATAGTACCTTGATCTTAGAGACATCTCGTCTCCAGAAGTGAGAATTAATAAATTCCAGTGAACTCATCTGGTCTGTGGTATTTTGTTATGGCAGCCCAAGCAGACTCCTACAGAGCCCAAAGAGATGAGGACTGAGCATTCATCTGGTGCTGGGGTCTGAGGCCAGCAGCAAGGGAGCAAGGGGCAGGGGAAGAGGGAAAGTGGCCCATGCTGACCCCTTCTTTGGAGGTGAAGAGCAGTAGGCCAGGAGACAGAAGCTGGGAGGATGTGGGGAGGGCGAGCAAGGTGCCGCCCACACAGTTACAAGGGGTATGATGACCAACCCAGAGGACATGTAAAAATAGTATTTACATTGGGCCAACACGAGATTGAGCCATTTCTCAAAAAAAAGGATCAGACCACACTTAATAGTCCTTCTAAATTGGGAGTTGTCAGATTCCAAAGCCATGTACGAACAGGGTTTTCAAGTCCCCTGGCACATCACTCACTGCCATGGTGTGAGATGGGTCTGTTTGCTCTCCACAGGAAATAACACGTATCCTGTTGTCTTAACACGAGCTGTTTTCATGCCAAAGACAAGAATCTAAAGCACAAAACTACTAATACTTATAGCTGAACTGACCCAACAAAGGGGTTGAGGGTCAGTTCAGGTTGAGTTGCAGGGTCTGTAATCTCTGCCTCTCCATTCCTGGTTCTGCTTTGGATCTGAAGGTCACGCTATTGGTGACTCTCTCCTCCTCCCTCCAGGCTGCATGTATCATTGCATAAATGGAGTCCAGAACAAGGTGCTGGGAAAAGATTGGGTTTGAATTCCAGCTTGGCCACTAACAAGCTGTGTGACCCTTGGCAAGTCGCTCAACATTCATCCTCTGATTTTCAGTTTTCTTGCCTTCTTTGTGAGGTGGACTGAACTCAGGGTCCTGTGCATATAAAGCCATCCCTGTTTCCACCCCTCCACACCCCTGGCTCTCATCCCACCAACCTCAGACACAGACTCGCAACATAGGGCAGCTTCCATCAGCACACTGAATTTTGCACAAGGAACAGAATCTACCCATCTTCCCCAGTGCTAGGTGATGTTTACTGCCCTTCCAGTGCATATGTCCCCAGAAGCTGTGATGCTGATTTGGCCAAGTTAAGGCACAAATCCAGTAAAGGCGTGGAAAAGATAAAGGGTGCAAGGGGAAGGGAAACTGAAGAGGAAAACACAAGTATGAAGGATGCCAGGGTAAATCTCTGCTTAAAAGGCAGTAATTCAGGTCCTGCTTGCCTCCTGTGCCTACCGAGTGTCCCTGGGGAGGATGTGGGCTCCTGAAGGACGGAGATGTACGAGACCCCGGAGGCTCCAGGCTCCCACAGCCCAGCCGTCTTCCCTCACATATCTCACATGCTGGGCCCACTGCAGCAGCACCAGCAAAGCCAAGGGCACACAGTCTAAGCCTGCAGGGGTTGGGGTGAGAGCAGTGATGGGACGGGGGTAAGAGAAGAGGTAGACGCTCATCTGTGTGGCGTAAATATCCCACTGTTGTCAGTTTCTAACTCCAACGAAAAGTCCATCCACAGAGTTAGAAAGAGGTGCACACACTTGGCTCTCAGGGGCACGTGGGAGCTGACTCCAGCTCACCCAGGGGAGGGAAACACAGGCTGCCCCTGACGATGGAGTATCATCTACAAGCCACTTCCCCTCCGGATTTTCCACTATTATTTCATGTCTGTAAATGACGGGGTTCAGGGTATATTCCTACTGCCTTCTACCCAGCACACATGAGGTTGTGGTATCACCAAAGTGGTGCTTGGCACAATGAGATGCAAAAACTCCCTGATCGGACCGATGATGTCACACAGAAGGGACAGGGCCACCTGCTGGGCAACCTCACCCTCCAGGTCCTTCACACAGCCCACGCTCCAGGATGCTTTCCTCCCAACATACCTCCTGTCTGACTTTTATACCTTCAACACATGCTGTGTGTTAGGACTGAGCTAGACACAGGGGCTACACATACACACACCTGCGAAAACACACAATCTAGCAGCTGAGACAGACATAAATATCACCATGCAACAAGTGCACAGTGGAGCCGGTCTTCTTCTAGGTTCTGTCACTTTTTCAGTGAATATTTATAAAGCATCTGTCCTATGCTGGTCATCTGACAATCTTTTTGCCAAGCTACCATAAACCAGGTTCTCTGTTAAGTGTGGTGATGGTACAATAAAGGAGGAATCCACTCTTCCTTGGGGGATCAGAACTGACTTCTGAAGGAGCTGATTTACTGGGCAGGCAATGAAGGGTCAGCAGACAAGAGGAGCGGGGCATCCCAGCAGAGAGGACAAGTGCAGTCCCTGGGTGGGAAGAAACACGGGCTGTGTGCAGAGAAGGCCAGGGAGGAGAAGGCAGGTGAGACCCGCCTCTGGCCTGGAGGAGCACACAGTCTGCTGCGAGAGAGACTGACGTTCAATGCAGACAGCCTGCATGAGAAAATGCTGTTCAAGTTCACATGCACATGTGCATCTTGCCAGAGGGCTCCTTGCAGGTTCTACATAGGGCACAAAGATGGGGCCACCCTGGTCCTGACCTGAAGACATGTGCAGTCCTGCCAAGGAAACAGGACTTCAATAGGACACACATGAAGGAAGCATAAGGCTCCTTTAAGAGCCAGAGATAAAGTTCAAGGGATTTCAGATCTGAAGGTATTAGTTCTGGATGAAGACATCATCAGGAAAAACTTCATGGAGGAGGTGAGGGAGGGGTGAGGAACATCCCTGTGCATCCAGCTGATTCCAGCTGAGTCTAGCCCATGGGCATCCTCCTCCAGCCGGCATCTCCTGGGCACCTGGTAAGGGTCCACACTGTGCTGGACCTTGAAGGAGACATGGAATTGTCCCTTCCAGGCTCCCCACCCTGATTTAGAGAAAGATGTCAATCATCCATTTCACTCTGGGCAGTGCGCTCCTGAGAAGGGTACAGTAGAGATGTCACAGGTACCTCTGGACAGGAAGGAAGGAAGCGTAGGAGGAATTAGGGGCAGATGGAGGAGGAGGAAGAGGGAACACAGGCTGAGAAAATAACCATGGCGAGGCCTCTGGGTTGCACACATATTCTCATTATGGGAGGCAGTGTCTCCTCCAAGACAGTCTACTAAATTCATTACTTAGATGAAAAAAGAGGCACAAAAATAAATCCCTTAGAACTTACATGGATATGGGTGTATGTTTCCTCAAAAGATGAGGAGCTGTTGCTGTTGCATGAATAATGTTGCATCGTAGTAACGCCAGCTTGTGACCTAGACCCCACCCTGAACTCTCTATGGCACCCACCCCTGCCAGCCCGAAGCATCTCATCTGACCATCTAGGCATGCTCTTCCTGGGGAACTCCTGTATCCGTGATCGCGTGGCAAATGGCTGTTATACCGTCTGTGCCATAAGCAGCTTCCTGAGAAAGCTCCTTCTATAATTCATGTCCAGAACTAATAGAAATTTACTGAATTGAATTCTATTAAGTCTGCAGCTGTCATGGCTGAAAGAAACTTAAGGAGGGAAAGAAAGAATAAGCTAATGTTTCAATAATATTGGGGAGGCTCTCTTTAAACCTCTCTCCAGAAGCCTTGTATTTCCCACAGTGGTACATGAAGGGGCTCCTTCCTAGGGGACAGGAGCATAGATTCTGGTCTGTGAAGTAAGGAAATAACAACGGCTCACACTTCAGCATGTGTCATGCTGCTCTGAGCACTCTCCCTATGTTAACAACCCTAGGAGGAAGGTGTATGTTGTCATCCCATTTTACAGATGAGTCACTGAGGCCCACTGCCTCTCCTGTATCACACTGTACTGTGAGTGGCGGAGCTGGGAGTCCAATCCAGGTAGTCCCTGGAGCTCTCCCAGATGCCCTGGAGGGGAGTAAACCATCTCCATTCTCTGACCCTGACCCTCACCTCTGCTTAGGGGTCAGACACATCTAAGCCCAAACCTCAGGTCTGCTTTATTAGCTGTATGAACTTGAGCAAGTGATTTAACTCCTCTGAGCCCCAGATTCCTACTCTGTGAAGTGAGACTGACACCACACGGCAGGATTTCCATGAAGATCACATGCCACATCCAACTAGGAAGCTGGAATACAGGGACTGCCACCCGCAGTCATGGTGAGCTGTGCTTCTGAATCACAGAATGTTGGGTCTTAGAGACTCTCTAAGCCAGTCTGGAAGGAATGAATGAAGTTCGGTCTGACCTCAGTGTAACATCTAGTTCCTGGTACGTTGCAGGCTCTTAGTGGAGAACCACACATAGCTAGAGTGTTTGGGAAGGTGTATCTGGAACCTCAGATATTCCTAGCACCTCAGTCTAAACTAGGTTTTAATCACACTTCTATCACTTCAGAATTGTGTGACATTAGATAAGTTATTGCGGCTTCCTCAGCCTTTGCTTTCCTCCCTGTCACATGGGGATAATGTGCAGCCAACTTTCAGGGTTGTGAGCACTTGAAAAAGACTTAGCTCAGTACCTAGAATTTCTTCATAGTGTCATTACTAGTGTCATTAGAAATAAAGGGGGCAGGACTGTTTGATAAAGTCTTTGACCCTGTGATCCCTGGAAATGCATCACATGTTTATTTAGATAAAGGTGTCAGTCATCCACTTCAGTCTGGAAAGTGGTGTAAGTTGCTTGGGCTTAAAGTTAGTTTTATTTAAAATCTTGTTGCAACCCCAAAGATGAAGGAGGCCCTGGGTCTTAGTTGCCTGGGCCCTTCTCTTTTCCTCTGGCCCCTTTCCGAGGGAGGACAGACTCTTGCTTAGAACACTTTGGCTTTTAGGTTATAGAAAAAGCTCTCTCTGGGATGTGCAGCAGAGGCCACTCGGGGTTGCCTGGAATCAGGTGCTTTAATGAATAATATTAAGGCAGTAGTGACATCATTAATTCATGAAATAAGGATGTAATTAGAGATCCGGGAAACAGGGAAGGGAGTGGGTTAGTCAGACGCCTCCTTCTGCCTCCTGTTTGTGTCTTCTCTGACTTTTGCTTCCTAATATGATCCTGAAACATTCTGTCCCAAGACTGAGCCTCCAGGGCCTCCAAACACACTCTTCCCCCCAGCTTTGTGTTTCAACACACAAACATTGAGTTACCAGCCTGTTCTCAAAGCATCTCTGAGAATTAGAAAAGAGGCAAATAGCTTCCATCACTTTTCCCAGGGAAGAAAGGGAAACACAGACTGGAAGAAAGTGGCTTAGGGCCACATGGCCATGACATCGGAGATCAGCCCCTATCTTCTCAGATAATATTCAATAAGATCCTAGCAAACAGAATCCAGCAACATACCAAATGAATTATACACCCTGACCAAGTGGGTTTTATCCCAGGATCTCAAGGTTGGTTCAATATACATAAATCTATAAATATAATACATCACATAAACAAACTAAGAAACAAAGACCATATGATTCTCTCAATTGATGCAGAAAAAGCTTTTGACAATATCCAGCATTCTTTCATGATCAGAACACTAAAGAAAATAGGTAAAGAAGAGATTTTTTTAAAACTAATAGAGGCCATTTACAGCAAACCCACAGCCAATATCATATTTAATGGAATAAAATTGAAAGCATTTCCACTCAGATCAGGAACCAGGCAAGGTTGTCCATTGTCTCCACTGCTCTTTAACATTGTAATGGAAGTCTTAGCCATCTCAATCAGGAATGAGAAGGTGATCAAGGGTATACAAATAGGGTCAGAGGAGATCAAACTTTCACTCTTTGCAGATGACACATGATTTTATACCTGGAAAACCCCAGGGACTCAACTACAAAACTCTTAGAAGCGATCAAGGAATACAGCAGCATCTCAGGATATAAAATCAATACTCACAAATCAGGAGCTTTTTTATATATCAATAATAGTCAAGCTGAAAAAACAGTCAAGGACTCTATTTCCTTTACAGTTATGCCAAAGAAGATGAAGTATTTGGGAATTTACCTAATAAAGGATGTGAAAGATCTCTATAAAGAGAATTATGAAACTCTGAGAAAAGAAATAGCTGAAGATGTTAACGAATGGAAAAACATACCATGCTCATGGCTGGGAAGAATCAACATTGTTAAAATGTCCATATTACCCAAAGCAATTTACAAATTTAATGCAATCCTTATCAAAGCACCACCGTCATACTTTAAAGATCTGAAAAAAAAAATACTCATTTTATATGGAACAAGAAGAAACTTCAAATAGCCAAAACATTACTCAGAAATAAAAACAAATGAGGAGGAATCATGCTACCTGACTTCAAACTATACTATAAATCTACAGTGATCAATCAGTATGGTACTGGCACAAAAATAGAGAGGTAGATGTATGGAACAGAATTGAGAACTAAAAGATGAACCCAGACACTTATTGTCATTTGATCTTTGATAAGCCCATCAAAAATATAAATTATGGGTAAGATTCCCTATTTAACAAATGGTGCTGGGAGAACTGGCTGGTGACTTGTAGAAGACTGAAACTGGACCCTCACCTTTCATCATAAACAAAAATTGACTCTCACTGGATAAAAGATTTAAACTTAAGACTTGAAACTATGAAGATTCTTGGAGAGAGTGCAAGAGAAACACTTGAAGAAATTGGCCCGGGAGAATACTTTATGAGGAGGACCCCCACAGGCAATTGAAGCAACACCAAGAATACATTACTGGGATCTGATCAAACTAAAAAGCTTCTGCACAGCCAAGAACACAGTAAGTAAAACAAGCAGACAGCCCTCAGAATTGGAGAGGATATTTGCAGGTTATACTACTGACAAAGGTTTGAAAACCAGAATCCACAGAGAACTCAAACTTATTAATAAGACAAGAATAAGTAATCCCATTTCATTGTAGGCAAGGGACGTGAACACAAGAAGATAGGCTCATGGCCTACAGACACATGAAAAAATGCTCATCATCTTTAATCATCAGAGAAATGCAAACCAAAACCACTTTGAGATATCATCTAACTCCCATAAGAGTGCTCACATAATAAAATCCCAAAACTATAGATGTTGGCGTGGATGTGGAGAAAAGGGAACACTTCTGTACTGCTGGTGGGAGTGCAAGCTAATACGTCCCTTTTGGAAAGAAGTATGGAGAATACTCAGGGATCTAAAAGTAGACCTGCCATTTGATTCTGTAATTCCTCTACTATTCGTATATCCAAAAGACCAAAAATCACTTTATAACAAAGATATTTGCACCAGATTGTTCATTGCAGCTCAATTCATAATAGCCAAGTTATGGAAGCAGCCCAAGTGCCCATTGCCCCATGGATGGATTAATAAACTGTGGTATATGTACACCATGGAATGTTATGCAGCCTTAAAAAAAGATGGGGACTTTACCTCTTTTATGTTTACATGGATGGAGCTGGAACATATCCCATCTTCTTGGATAGGATCAGGACAGACCCTACCTCCTTGGAGGTCCAGACCACTCCTTGGAGGCAGCAGTTTAGAACTGTAACTAATTTCTTCAACAAGTATATATTGTGAACCTGCTGTGGTTACTGTAGATTCTTTGAGAAGATACATAAATCCTAGAATATAGCCTAGGAAATGAGGCAAATGACATTAAACATTAAGTAACAGATTCATTCATTCAGGCAAACAGGAGTAACTGGGACATTTGCAGACAGAGGTTCCCCTCTATGGTGTTGGATGGTTCTGAAGGTACATGTCAAATCTATGAAGAGTAGAGTATAAATGTCTTAACACAATAATTAAGTAAGTGCAGTGAAGGCTATGTTAACCAGTTTGACATAAGTATTCCAAATTGTATATAAAATCAAAAACAGATTAATGTATACAGTTATGATTTAATAAAAAAATTTTTTAAAAAGACTCTTCCTTTCTCTAAACCTGTTTGTTCTTCTCTAGAGGAGATAAAAATAATCCCTGCCACTTGGCATTGTTGCATCAAGGAAATAGTAAAAATCACATATGAAAAGCACTCTGTAAACAATGACCTCCTAATCTCATGTGGCCCATTGTTGTCGTGAATGCCACTGTGCACAAAGCAACATGCTCAGCAGGGAGGGATGCAAGATGCATCAAGAAAGGTGACTCTAAAAGTGATTACTAATTATACCCTAATAAAAAGCCTTCATCAGAGAGCAGGTATCAGAGGAAAGATGTTGTCAGCAGCAGCTCTGAGCTGCAAAGAGGGAGGCTGCCAAGTGTTGGAAGGGAAAGCCTGGCTGCAAGGTCGGTCCCCTAGGTTTGTGGCCGGCTCTGCACCACCTGGCTCTGCGACCTTGAGCCATTGGCTGGGCTTCTCTGTGCTTCTAACTTCTCATCTGTAAAATTAGGGGGTTGGATTTAATTATCTGCACAGCTCCTCCCAGCTTGACAGACTATGATGTATAGTCTGCGAGGGTCTGGGCCTTGAAAGCTGAATCGGATTTCAACAGAGGAATGGGAGCTCATGAATAAAGGCACAGAGGCAGAGGCAGGAATATGCAAGAGAGAGAGAGAGAGAGAGAGTAATAAAAAGAGCTGACATTTATCGAGTGCCTACTTTGGGCCCTGTTTTAAGTGCTTTATCTGTATTAACTCATTACAGCCTCACAGCACCCTATGAGGGAGAACAATGATGACCCCTCTTTTACAGGGGACAAGATGGAGGCATGTGGAGGCTAAGTATTGACTTGCTCAAGGTCACACAGCTCGGTCAGGAGCAGGGCTTGGTGGGATTTTAGCCCAGGCAGTAAGATTTCAGAGCCTGCACACTCAACACCCAACCACAATACAACACTGCCCCTCATCACTCTACTCTGGGGTCAATCAGGTGGGAGTTCAAAGTTTATGTAAAAGGGGAGGTGAGGTGTGTCATGGTAAGAGGGATGGCTCACATTCCAATCTTAACCCCTTTGGTGATTTCTCTGCTATAACCTGAGAGAGAGCTCAGCTTTTCTGGATCTCAGGTTTAACTAGAACAAACCACAAATCACGCTGCGTGGGTCTGGTAGGGGACAAGCTAAGAGATGAAGGAGCAACATGACTACATGGAGGTATCTAGCCTATTGGTCTCTGCCACTCTGAGCCTCCAGGCTGCACCATAGTTTTCTGTCCCTTATTTGTCCAGCCAACCACTCTCTTCTGTAGGAGGGGACTACCAGGCTGGACAGATTGAAACTTTCATACTGGGGAGTCAGGACAGAAAGGGTGCTTAGAGGTCATCAGCCCAAACACTTCTCCATTAACATGTACTGACTTGGAAACAGAAGCCCAGGAAATGTACACCACTTCCCTAAGGACTCATTTCATTCACACCAAGCATTTCCTCCATGTTGTTTCAGCCATCCAGGTGTAGGCTGAGCTAAACAAATACAGGTGAAACAAAAGCAATGAAGAGGAAAGACTCCCCAGATGGGGAGATGGAGGGAATTCTGGAGACTCAGAGCTAGAGAACTTGACCTAGGCCAGGGGACTAGAGGATGCTTCTGCAGAAGTTGTTTGAGCTAAACTCTTAGTGGCTGGATTATCTAATTAGAGAAAAAGCAACAAATGAAACCAAAAACCAACCGCTCCTGGCCAGTCCTCCTTATCCTTTATGTTGGAATATTAATGGTATATTTCCTCCTGCCATCAGCGTTTCTCCACAGAGAACAAAGTGCATTAGAGATACCCTCTTGACTCGCCAAACTCTGCTGTGCACGAGGCAGGGAGTCAGACTTATTATTCCTTTTATTATCTCTTATTATTATTTGCCTCCATTTTCCCAGGGTTTTGAATTTATAAAACTGACAGGAGTTTTGATGTGACCTGGATTATACAAACACCTGCGTGGATGTCGCTGCTGTTTTCTCTCTCTAAAGAAATGACTGCGAGTGTGTGTGTGTTTGAACCAATTTGGTCATTATACCATTTGAGTTTTTCCCTTTCCTGTGGCCTATTTTTAGATTTCTTCTTCCATTTGCCGAGCTCTATTAAAATAAGGTTTTCATTTTAATCACGCTCTCTGGGCAGGCCAAATTTAGGCATAATGAAAACAAAAAGTGTTATGCAAAATGAGACGTTAGAGGAAGCCCGGCTCGGCACGTGCCCCGCATGCCCAAAGCACGCTGGCCGGGAGCAGCGCGCAGGTTTCCACACCGGCCCAGCTCCGCAGCCCCACTGCTCAGGGCCTGCGGTTCTCCCCAAAGCAACACAGCCCATTAGTGCTCCAAGACTATTCCATTGTGTAAGTAAGGCTGCACCGAGCTTCTTTGGCCCAGTGTCGCCAGCAGTTTGGCAGCAGATACAGAGGGTTTGGTAGTACCTGACCCAGCAGGTGGTAGCCCTGGACACAGTTTCTGAGAAAGGAAATGACACCTGACAGCTTCCAGTCTGGTGGAATGTGGGGGCATGGGGGACAAAGACGTTCTTATTAGTACCTCAAGTGAGTCAGAACGTCTAAGGGTGAAACACCAGCAGGGGGAAGTTTGCTTTTTCCTTCCCAGCCCCTCCTCCGCTCCATCACCACCCGGGATGGAGAGCTGCTACCTCTGGGAAAAGAAATATGGGGGAAAGGAAAGGCAACTTGTCACTGAAAGTAGAGTCCCTGCCTCCCCCACCCCACCCCAAATCTGGATCATCAGGGAACCTATGGAAAAGCACCCACTCACTGAATCACATCTGCATTTTTAACAGGTTCCCCCAGATGCCAGGAGATTCATATGCACATTGCAAAATGTTTTATTCTCAATTTTTTCATCTATGGCCACATATAAAGCCACTGAAACTTACACCTAAGAACACAGATTCTACAGTCAGTGCTGCTGGGGTGAGAACTTGGCTCTGCTGCAGATTTGACGTTGGCTCTTTGTGGCTCAGTCTCCTCATCTACGGAGTGAATTGCAGCACTCACCTCACAGGACACTTGTGTGAAGGAAGATGGTTAATGTTGCTTGAAACAGCGCCTGGCTCACTTTACATGTTCTCTGCGTGTTACTAAGTGTCTCCATAATAGGGAGGATTGGGTGAAGCCCTAACTCCTACTCCCCGAGGCATTTTCACTCCTGATTGTATATCTCATTGTGCATAAGAAATTTTATTGCTATAAAAAGCTATTTACCAAATTGTCTTACCAATTGAATGGGGGGGGGGGGAAGAAACTATGGCAAGGAAATAAGAAAGGATCAAAACAAATAAAGTCAGAACATTTGTATGTGGGGTTTGGTGGGGGGGGTTGTTTCTGTTTTTGCTTGTCATTCACTTTTGCTCTTGTTGCTAAAAGGACTTTGTTCTGAAAGCTTTAGCTCCTGTGCTAGACTCCCCCTGGTCAGCAGCCAGCAGGCCAGGGAAAGATGTTACTAGATGTGACTGCTTGCCTTACACCATCCACACTCCCCAGTCCATGACCCTGTATTAGTAGACCAGAATCGAAAGGTATCTTTCTGGAAGTCAGGCCCAGTGCAGGGAAGCAACAGGCATGTCCGGTGCCCATATTCACTTGGCATGAGAGTAAAAAACATCTGTCCCCCCAAGACTGTGGTGCCTTGGATAACAGACTGTAATAGTTTTCAAATACGTCCATAAATTCCCTGATTCTCCTCTCTTGAAGAGATGAAGCTTGCTTTGTCTATGAAAGCGAGCAGGACTTAGTGACTATGTTTTAAGAAATCAAATAGAATGGCAGTGACAGTATGTGACTTGCAGGACAAGGCTGTAGAAGGTACTACAGCTTTCCTCCTTGTTCCCTCTCTGATCACCTGCTCAAAGGGAAACCAGCTAACATGTCATGATCTCCGTCAAGAAGTCTATGGAGAGCCCCATGGAGCGAGGAACTGAGGCCATGTCAGTGAGCCATCATGGGAGCAGATACTCCAGCTCCAGTCAAGCCCTCAGATGACCATAGCCCTGACGAACAGTCTGACCACCACCTCAGGAAGGATCTTGAACCAGAACCACCTGGCTAAGCTGCTCCTGGCTGTCTGACCTACTGACATTTTATTGGGTCTTCCAAATGTCACATACATAGGGAAAATGGAAAATTGTAGCTAAATGAACTTTTATTTACAAAATATTCATTATAAAATGTTACAGACATTGAAGAGAATATTTCCAAATATTTTGTAAAATTTGGTAATGAACACTTGCATCATTACATTATACATTACAATTAATGTATAATAAAAGTTGCTATAGTTGTAAACTACTAAGTTTGGGGAAAATTTGTTATGCAGGAGTAGATAACTAATACATGGGTCTTGTAAACATCTAACAGATGTCTTCTGAAAGCCTGAGCACTGTGGAGAAATGAATGAAGACAGGGATCCAGATGAAAAAGCAGGTCCCATACCACAGGAGAAGATGAGGACTCCTGAAATCCTTCTCTTCTTAGTACTCTCACAGGACACAGACTTTGGAGCCTGCAAGTGCTGGGTTTGACCCTAACTTTTCCATTGACTGGTTTGGGGATGAGCCCGTAAACACACTTCCTCTCAGAAGAACAGAAGTGATACGACATTGGAGAGCTGACACAGCACTTGCCAGATGGCATTCAGAGGGTTGGAGCTGCTACTCCTAACATGCTCTCCTCTTCCAGTCCCTCATTCTCAGGGCTCTCCTAGCCTTTCACATCAGCACACTTTCTTTGGGGACACATGGAGTTCTTAGGGGGAGGGGTGGGAGGAGTGAGACTGGGAGGAGACAGAGAGGGGGACAGCACGTCTGTACTTCCTAGACTCTGCTGGGGAGGACAGGCATCTGACTGAAGGCTCCATCAGAGGGTTAGATCCAGAGTGCCGCTAAAGCATACACCATTGTGTCACTTGGGAAGCTGCCACCATGTGGGGACCCCCTTCTATTCTTTTTTGTTTGTGTGTTTGTCACCCCCGGTAGAGTGGTGTGGCATCACAGTTCACAGCAACCTCCAGCTCTTGGGCTTAGCTGATTCTCTTGCCTCAGCCTCCCGAATAGTTGGGACTACAGGCACCCGCCATAATGCCCAGGTATTTTTTTGTTGCAGTTTGGCCAGGGCCAGGTTTGAACCCACCACCCTTATATATGGGGCCGGCGCCCTACTCATTAAGTCACAGGCACCGCTCCTCTTCTATTCTTTTGCCCACCATTGCCAGTGTAAGAGGAAAAAGATAGGAAAAGGGCAGGTGCCCACATCCCTGTCCACCCCCTTCCACCCTCAGCATGAAGGTGTCCAGGGTGGTAGTCCTCTGAGTCACAGAGGAGGCCTTTTCTCTCCCAGAGTCAAGTTTAGTTTTACCCTCCTTTCCCTCTCCTCAAGTCTACCTCTTGGGAAGTGTCTATGGACACAGGCACTAATCTTCATAAATTCTCCTGCATAGAGGATCAAATTAAGAGCATCTGAATTCAAGGCCCAAGAGGCTCTCACCTGCCAGTGAGTAGATCTGACCCCTGAGACTCAACCCTGCTGCACTGAGACATCCGAGACCAACCCTCCCAAATGAGGACCAAGGCAGCGTCACCCACAGCCCTGTCTGTCCTCTCCTGACGAAGTACATCTGGAGGGGTCTGGGCTGCTCAATGACTCCAGACCGCTCGGCTCCTGACGTCTTCCTGGCTTTAATTGGAAGACCTCTGGAATGCATTTCACAAATTGAATTGTCCCAGCCTCCCTCTGCTGTTCCCATTCCTCAGGCCTGGGAAGAAGAGAAGGGAAACTCAATCTCCTGCCTGCCTACCATGATTAAGTGGGAAATCAATCTTGTCTGAATTGCCCTTCCCACTGTCGCCTTCCTGGGGATAAGCACAAATGGGGGGGGGGGGCACCTGGGGGTTAAAGAACCGCTCTGAGGTGGCTACCCCACACATTGCTCGCACACTCCTTATGGCCTGGAAGGAAGTAAATGCTTTTCAGGAAGCTTCCTCAAGGCCCTGTTTGTTAGTTTCTAAACCCGAATTCAGGCCTTCTTCTGCAGAAAGGGACAATAATGCTGCCTGCAATTTACATAGCCCAAAGGATGTTATGCACATTTCTCTAGCAATCAGCTCCCAGGCCTCCATGGCTCCTGAGGAAGCTGAGTGGAGAGCCAAAGCGCAGAGCAGAGAAGGTTTCAAAGCCTCCTGCCCACACCCCATGGGAGAAGCTGGAATTCAGCAGCCTTGGCTCCCAACCTGGTGGGTCTTGGACCACTACAGCTCTCAGGGCCAGGCTAGAGAACTAAATACAGGGTAATGAGGCAGATGAGAGACAAAGGAAGAACCAGCTCTCGGCTGGGAGGAGGGCAGGGGAAACATGAAGCTTGTGTGGCCGACTCTGAATTCTGCCCATTTGCTGGGGGCCTTGTCAAGTGCAGTCAGAAATCAGGTGCTTGTTAGTGCTTGGTTGGCCTCACTCCAGCAGGCAGTGGCTATAGCTATGTGCCCAATGCCCAGCCTTGCTCTCTAGGCCTTGGGTTGTTTGTAAAAATTGACGTGGAGCACATCCCTCTGCCTCTCTGAGCCTCAGTGAGATTCTTCACTTATAAAATGACAAAAAGATTCCGTTTCTATAATTCTGAGAGTCAACAAACATGACATCTGTGGGGATGTAGCAAGGGATGGAGGAGACTTCTTGGACTAGGCATTGAAAGAGCTGGATTCTAATCCTAGTCCAGTAGCCAGATGGGTGAAGTTGGGTGAGTCACTTGACTTCCCAGAGTCTGGTTTCCTCACCTATAAAATAAAGCTGTTGTGTTCCCTGCAAGGTCACTCCGCATTCTGGCCTCTGGGTCTGAATTCAGTGATTCTGTGTAGAAGGAGCTGTGCTGGAAAGAAGCTGTTCCAGGCCCTGGTGCTCTGTCTGGCTCCGCCTCCTCATCTGTTCATCCGCATCATCACATGTGTGTTGAGTGCCTACTATGTAGCGAGGTGCTCTGTTAGGCACTGGGACACAGCAACAAGCAAGATGGACATAGTTTGGTCTATGTCCTGGTAACTTACAGTCGAGGAGAGACAGAGAAGTAAATAAATACAATGAAGTGTGGGTAAAGACCCAGAAGAATGAGAGACCTGGACATGTTCACAGAAGAGACCACGATGCGCAAGGCAGAGAAGGCTGGCAGCTGAAGTTGGACAGCAAGCAGGAGGCAGATCTAAAGGGCTTGACGTACCAGCTTAAGGATGATGTTTCCTAAAGGAATTCTAGAGAATCTCTGAGTGATTTTATGCATAGTTGTAATGCAATTAGATTTTTGTCTTGAAAAGATCATTTTGTGTAAAAAATTAAAAACCACTATTGTATAGCAGGGATTGGACAGCTGAAGGTAAAGTAAACCAGCCAGGAAGCCAGTGAAGTGGTCCAAGTAGGGGGTGATATAAACTTGGACTTGGATGGAGATAGGAAAACCTAGATATCTCTGGGAAATATTGAGAAGTTAGAATCAAAAGAACGAAAAGAGCAACTGGATGTCCAGGTAGGGTGGAGTTTAGAAGACAGCGATGACAGGAAAATGCTACGGGGGGCATGGAACCATGACTGAGGGTACCTGGTGACCTGTGGCTTGGTCTTGCGATTCGGTGAGTGCTACCCCAACAAGAGAAGTTTTCCCTACACAACTGCTCTCAGGGGCCCGTTCAGGTGAGAGCACAGGCAACTTCCCTGTACTGTGGGGTCCCCACCTCCCTACTAGCAGCTCTGTCAAGGCCTACAATTCTGTAGAAAGGACAGACAGACCATAGTTCTGAAATCCCTGTAAAGCCAGCCTCTCCATCTGGGGAAGTAGAAATCCAACAGCAAGACCCCAAACTACTAGAGAAAAAGAAAGAGCACCTGTGATTTTATGACTTTTGTATATGTAATAAATTAAGCAGAAACAGGAAATGTGCATGTAGATGGTAGCATTGGGGCTTGATCTATCATGGGCTTTGATGTGTCACCAACAAAATTCTCCAGTGAGAATCATCAAAATATTCAGAATTACTACAGACAGCCTCTTCAGTTGATAAAAAAAAGACAATCTTAGGTTTTTATCAGTCTCTCTCTCACTCTCTCTTTCTCTTTATGTGTCAGGGTTTAGCGTTCACATCCTCAGTCAGTCTAAGACAAGCCTCATGCAATATTAAAATGTTTATGCAATCTTTTCTGTGCATGAATCAGTAGCAAATGTTCATAGTGTGCAAGGAATGAGGAGAGTAATGTTCTTATACTTCCCAGGAGAAAGTCCAACATCAGAGCACTGCCTGCCTTGCTGTCCATGATTAATCGGAGCAATAAATCAGATTCCACTCTCCCTGGCTATCTACCACCCAGCCTTGGGAACCCCCATTCCAGCTGAGTACTAAAAGAGGGCATCATTTGGTTTCTTTGCTATAAGGAACAAAAATTGGTTGGGCACTCAGAATGTTTTTATCTAAAGCTCATGGCTGCAATCATACAGGCACGGGCCACACTAGTATTAGTCAGACATCAAACTTTACACCCATTTGAGGGAGTATGTGATGGTGCAGCACTTCGGAAAGGTTTGCCTCCTGCTGCTGCACCCTTACAGGAGATTGCTTTCCTAACATATGAACCCAAATCCAAGTGTTACAGACCAACAGAGCAATCAGTTTCAATCCAGTCTCTGTCAACCAATGACCATAAGATACTTGATGGAGAAATATTGCCAGAGGAAAAAGAGAGTTAGAGACAAGTAATGGTCTGGGAACAACACACTGTTCAGAGTCACCTCTGGATACAGAGCTTTCTAAGCCCAGAAAAATTAGACCATCAGAGGTAGAGGGGAAGGCCTTAAAGATTGTTTCAGATGTGCGAACTTGAGGTCTGGAGAGACTAGGGAATTTGTTCAAGATCCTCATTTTGGAGTCCACATTCCAATGCAATACCCCATTGACCTTCAAAGAAGTGAAACCTTTTCAACAAGAGATACATTGGATTTCTGTGGCTCAGTGTCATGATATGCTGTTTTTTAAATGAACAGGTCTTCTCTGCTCATCACCTGCTACCTAATGATGAGTTATTGGCAGCGTTTATATAGAGAGATGCCTTCTGTTCATTATTTCTCCCACATAGTCCGATCTGCTTAGTGAACTCTGTTGACCAAGGGTAGGGTCAGGGATTTAACTGATGGGCTCAAATGCTATATGAAGTTGATTTGTTACTGTTACTGGTTCCACAGCCCCAAACACTTCTTACTACAGGCTTTGCGAGGGCACCTGCAGCAAAGGATGAAAATAGTTAAATGAACACAGCCTTTTAGACCTGAGCTTATAGATTCTGCTGTCCCTTCCTCCCAAGGCCAGGGAGCAGAGCAGGAAGTAGTCCAGGTGGTTATTTGTAAGAGTAGACAAGGAAAATACCCCTTGGTCTCAGGCTTACTGGACGGTGCCTAAGATTACTACCACATAAGTTTGTATGCTTTAGGTTTAACACATGAGACTTTTAGAGGACCAATTATTTAGAATCACACTATAAGTCTGCATTAGTGTGAAAGAGGTGGGTCCACTGCTAGGATCATTCCCACCTACAAGAAGTACATTATTCATCAGATTAATTCTCAGTGAACAGCAAACCTATACTAATATTACTGAGTTCTGGTGTTAGAAAAATCCCAGGGAACCATTCAGACTGCCCCAGATTCCCTGAAGCTGATTGTCCCAAGCAATGGGTGAGTGCTTCTACTCCTCAGCCTGGCATGGCCCTAATGTATGAGACTTTCTTCCTACCAGACTTTGGTTTCTCTTTTCAGTAGCTATATCTCAGCAAATGCTCTGGGCTGATGGGAATACAGAAGCTGTTAGGCTCTGGGCGAAGATTTGAGATTTCCATTAAGTTGATGCCATAATTTGCTATCTTTCTCTCAAGCTTTTGCTTTCTAGTCTGGGCATCCTTCATCACTCCCTTGGCAAACCAAAGTGGCATGGAGCCACTGGCTGCCGAGAAGTTTAACGTTGACTTGGCTAATGTTGACGTGTAGCCTATCACCCCCTTAACTCAAAATATAGTGGATGTTTTAGTGGGGCTGTTGGCTGTAAATGATTATTTTTAATCATTTCTTTTAACTCTGTGAATAAATAGATGCTTTGTCCTTCACAAAGACACCAATAGCAAAGAATTCTCTCTCTCCCCTTTCAACTGAATTAATTGTTGCAGGGGAAAAACTATTCTCAATCTTCAGAAAGTAGGGCTGTTGCTAAGGCAGTCTAGAAGAAAAATCACTGGTCAATTTTCAGGATCTGGGCATAGCTCAATATTCTCACTGGCAGTCGTCACCTTCCTAGCCCTCAGATGTAGGAAGACCCCACTGGGGAAGCAGGGGGGGAAGTCAATGAGACTTCAAGTAGGATGAGCCCTGTTGATGCAAGGTCTTCTCTATCACATCCCAGGCCTCCCAAGACCTTTGTTATTCTAGAGCTCCAACAGCTGAGACTGTCAGCATCACTTGGGAGCTCATTGGAAACGTAGAGTCTCAGGCCTTGCCCTGACCTCTTGAATCAGACTCTGTGTTTTAACTGGATCCCCACGTGATCCATATGCATTTTAAGTTTTGAGAAGCGTGCTTTAGATCGTCTTTCTCCTATGTCCTCAGGCACGATGACACAAGGAGGCTGAGCTCCTGATCAGCTCCTCTCCTGTTCTTACTGTTTGTGTAGAACACACACTTGCTGTGTCCCATCCTGACCTGGCCCCAACACTGTTGACTCAAGTCAGTCTATATAGTTTGCTTCTTATTCTACCACTATTCTAATTTATAGCTATTATGACTCAAGCCCCTGAATATAATGCCTTCTCAAGGCTCAATACCTAAGAGTTAGCCTTGAGAGTTGATAAAATCACTTAACTTGTCTAGGCTATAGTTTCTCCAGATGCTAAATGACGATATATGTATGTGTCACTCTCTATGGGACATACATGCCAGGAGGACAAATGAGGTCATTCATATTTAATAGCACTCATTATTATACAGTGAGTGCAACACATTATTTGTGAGCATCTGTCTGGGTTAATGGCCGATATTTCCTGAATAGGCTAACCATTTTCACCACATGCATAATCCTGAGAATGTTAGAGAAGTTGGGGCTTTACACAGTGCTCTCCAACTGAGTAAGGTCTTATTATTCAAAGATCTCAGCACACTTAACAAGCCTTATGAACATCTAAAAAGAGGAAAAGATGAGTCTTTGCCATGACAGTGGAAGATGAGGTCCCCTGTCCCCATTGTCATCTTAATGGATCAAGAACAAAAAAGGGACAGAATACACCCTACTCAGAATCCTGAAGAGACTGGATTGGAATTCAGGATGTTCAGAGACCAATTCCACAGGACTTTGGACCAACAATCAACAGCTAATGAGCCCAAGATGGGTTATCTTTGGGCTGCGGGAGGTCTGCGATGTGCACATGAGAGTGGGCACCTGTGCACACTGGGGCTATGCAGATGCCCTGGCTGTCTTGTCATGGCTCCTCACACTATATTTGAGGGTATTTTGCCTAGAGAGCTAAAGTCTCCAAGTGCAGCTACCTGGAGCCAATAAGGAAGCCAGCACCCTTGCCTCTCCAGCACATCAGGCCAGCCACAGACCACTGAACCTGCTTCCTAATATTGACCCATCCACTCATACAAATATCCAGCCTACAAATACTTACAGAGCACCTACTATGCGCCAGGCTCTGAATGAGGCAGCACCCACTGTCACGAATCTCATAGTCTAGTGGACATGAATCAAATAAGCATAGACATTAACATGAACAGTCAGGCTAATTGATTTTGCAGGATTAAACTGTGCATTCTGGCTGGAGAAAATGAAGGCCAGTTTTGAGAAACATGCTTTAGATCTTTAGTCAGGAAATGAGGAGAGGCTCGCTCTGAGACAATAGCAGTTGAACTGAGCCCTGAGGATATGTAGAAGTTGGTGAAGACGGGTGGGGAGAGCACATCCAGAGAGGCAGGGGTTGGGGAGGGAGAAAGGGCCAAGAGAAGATTAGTGTGGGAAGGTGAGCAGCTCGGAGAGCACTTGAGGCGGAGAAGTAGAGTCACACTCAGAGGCAGAGGGGGCTGATAGAGGACAAGTCCTTGGCCTTCCAACCACTTAGAGCCCTTCTGCCCAGAGGTCCAGATGAACACCAGGCTGCTGTTCTCCTTTCCTCCTCTCCTCTGCTAGAATCTGGCAGAAAGAATGATGAAAAGGCAGCTCTGCCCCACATCCTTATATCTCTCTGTGTTCCTCCTCCACCCCCCACACACCCATGTGAGGACCAAGTTCACATTAACAAGGCGGCAGCCTCCAAGTTTGGCCCTGAACCTGGAAGACACTAAACAAAGAAAGGAAGCCTGGCTGTCTTCATGTCATCAGGTCCGCCTTTGGACATGATGATCTCTTATGCTCTACAATGTGAATTTTCATGGTCTGGAATGAAAAATGCAGTTATTTATTTTCCTCATCCTGACCTCTCTAAAAGAGACAGAAGTTAAAGGTTTCAAAAGGATCCAATAGCAAGCATATTTCCATCACAGAATAACAGCTGCCTCTGATAGAGCAGGTGGCAGGTACCAGGTGCTCTGTAGGTATTCTCCATGTATTGTTTCACTTGACCTTCATAATAATACTGCATTTATGGCCATTTCAGCCCCATTTTACAAATGAGAAAACTGAGTCTCAAAGATGTAGAATGTAGTTAATATGACACAGTTGGTAAGTGGTGGATTCAGAATTATAGCCCAGAGCTACCCTGTAACTCCTTGAATAGTCAGCATCTCCTTTTCCTGAAAAATTACAAACACAAATTGCAACCTCCAGATCTAGACAGTTTTGATGCCATTGTCCTTGGAAGCTTAATTGCATGATTACTCAAGACCCCTTATAGACTTTGTCATTAACAATATCAACTGCACTCCCTAGCCTAGCCCAGCCCTTATTTTCTCAAGCCAGAATGCACAGTTTAATCCTGCAAAATAAATAGGACACAGGATTGGGTAGATAAAAATGGGGATGTGTATATTAAAGCACTTTGTAAACTGAAAAGGGCTATACAGGTGTTTAATACATTATTAAAATCATCCCAAGATATACCTCAGGCTTGTGAGATGACAAAACACTAGTGAAATTAGGAAATGTGTCCTGAAAAGCCACACATCTGGTAGGTCAAAACCAGTGACCTCTTGGCCCATGCCATGTGGGGACAATGTGAGAAGAATGCTCCTGTCTGCCTGGAAGTTCTCATCACAATGTATGTTTACTGTCTACCTAGGTACACACCCAATTAGTGAAAAAGTAAAAAATTCAGCTGAGTTAGCCAGGTTTTGTGGGCTTGACACAATTCCAGATAGCCAGTCTCATCAATTTTCTCAACCGATTTGACAGGTTATTTTGGTAAGTGGGTTGACAGAGCTGGAGGCAGAAAATTCTAGGGGAAAAATGAACTCTTCACAATTAGGGCAATGCTAGCCTATGGAAACTAGATAAAGTGGGAGTGGACAATGAAGACTTCCCCAAGCTCACAGTGGAGTTTGTTTAGATGTCAGATATGATGCCAATAAAACAGATATTCTATCAGATTGAAAATCAAGGTGAAGAACTGAGATTGCAACAAAATATTTCCTCCAGAAATGGCAACAAATAAAAGAGGTGTGAGTATAGAGAGGGAAGATTAAAAAAACAGGAGGGGAAAAAAATAAGGGGTGTTATTCTGTATTCCCTAATTGGCAATTGGTTCCAAACACTTTACTGAAGCTTCTTGAGAAGTCTTTGCACATTACTCACACCAGAACACACAAAGACCAGGGTTTTCCTGATCTGCCTACTAATAGTACCATCAATTGACACCAAAGAAACACACACCTTTGCTTCCAACTGAGACAGGCAAAATTCCATTTTCTTTATTTTCAAGAGAGCACAAAGGCAGTGTAACTTATTCAGCTCTCTTGGTAGAGAAAACTGCCCCCATTAGACAAGCTCCCCAAAGCCTTGCAACCTAACCCAAATAAGGAGACAACCGTCACTCACGCTGGGTGGAGAAGTGGGATAAAACAAGTGGGAACCACAAAATAAGCAATGTGACCCCTGTCTTTCTACCTGGCAAAAGGGTCTGAGTACCCTGCAGGCAGCTAGCAAATAATAAATAAGAGTTAAAGGCAAATTCTGAAGCTCTTTTTTACTCTAAGTTGATGCAGAAGCAGATAAAGTAGAAGCAAATGGAAAAGTTAGGGATAAAAATGCAGTGACCATACTACAGACTTTACACTGACAGCCCTCACATGATATAAGGGAGAAAAGGCCTTTGTATCCAAGAGTGCTGTGACCACCAGCATTACGGTGCATTTGTTCAGTGCCATTCCTGTAAGAGATGAAGAATTATGGGTCTTCCTACCATACAAAGAGAAGGCACAGACCATTTTTTCCCTCTCTTTTGAACCCAGTCATGTGTCCTGCTGATACTTCATCCAGATCCACTTGTGTCACCTTCTGCACAACTCTTCCCTCCCCAACCCAGTCTGTGTGTGGACATAAGAAAGTGCAACTCTCTGGCCTTGAGTTGGGACAACACTAAGGTGCAGCTTACATTCCCAAGCTCCCCTGCAAGATCAGCCTGCTGCAGACCCTCTGAGGAAATTTTGCCTGAGATCACACCTTAACATAGCTTCTCCTGCCCTGTCCTGCTTCCTGTACCCCCTTAGCAGTATTCCCTGGGAGCACTTCCTTAAAAAGTCATGTGTATACTAATTCTCATCTCAGGGGCCGCCTCTGGGGGACCAACCTAAGACAATCAACTTTTATCAAATTATTCATATTGTTCAGATAGGCTAAGTTATTCATGAAAACATACAACCTATAAAATCTCAGTGGTTTGAAACAATGGAGGACTACTTCTTCTTCCTACTATGTGTCCATTAAAAGTGGAGGGTGAAGTCTCTGTTGACCTTGGTCACTCAGAGAATCAGGCTAAAAGTCACCCACCATCTTGAACACTGCCATTCACCATGAACAGATGAAAAGAGAGCTTGGAATGCTCATGCCAGCACTAAGTGTTCAGCTAGAATTAACACAGACCACTTCTGCTCATAACTCCCTGGCCAGAACAAGTTTCATGGCCCCATATGACTGGAAAAGGGTCCTGCCCAACTATAAGGAAGTATAATACTACCTCAGGCCTAGAATAGGGAAGGACCTCATTAATGACCCCTACAAAATACCAGAGTTTTCGACCCTGATATCCATTGCTTCTCTATGAAATATGGCTTGGTTTTCATGAACGTTAACTTACCCCTATAATCTGTCTCCAGATACTTTCTACTGCAGACTATGTGGTTGGTTGGAGAAACCAAGAGCTCAAAAATATGGCTTTACAATGGGTTTATAATGTGGAGATTCCAGGTGGTGCTGTGGTTAATGCTATGCTTTCTCCGTACGGAAAATAACCTAATAAAGCTACTTTATCTTTCCCTTTGGTCAAGATAAAATAACTGGTGCAGAGCCATATGTCCTAATGTAAACATTTCTAAAACAGGAAAAACACATGTGAAATAATTGTTTTTAGATACTAGACAGCAGGCAGCAAAAGACTGTGATCCCTGAGAAAAGGGAAATGGTTGCGGTGAGCAGAGGAATTGACCCAGGTTTCTGTCTGAGGCACTTGTTGAACTGTGGCACAAGAGGAAACCAAAACATAGCTTTGCTGAGCCCAGGGGTGAGACATGGAGCTTCAGAGCTACTGAGCTGCCTGGAATTTGTGGGCTATGGCACCAGAAAGGAGAAAGCTGTGCAAAGTAGGAGATACACAAATCTGTGCAAAAGTCCCCTTTTGTATTTGACTGAATACTACACTTCACACATAAAGGACAAGACTTCACAAAGCCAGGAAAATAACATGTGCCAGAGAAAGGAACATTATCAGAAGATAACTGCTCTCATATCTACTAGAGGTTGTATCCCAATCTACCAGAGATGGCCCAGGACTGTGAGACATTAGCGCTCTTACGAACCACAGTGGGGGAATCCTTAGTAATTCCACTAATACCCCCAAAAGTCCATTCTGAGAAGTAGGCCTAACCTGGCTCTAGATTAAAGGCTACTTCACACCTATGGAGCATATTGCAAGGGTACAAGTCAAATCTATCAAGTATTGAACACAAATGTCTTAACACTGTGATTAAGTAAATGAGGTGAAACCTATGTTAATTACTAGGATGTAAGCACTCCAATTTGTACAAATAATCAACACATTAAATCCCACAAAGGCATAAATGTGTTCAAGCTCTATGTATATATGACTTAATAAAAAAATAAAGGCTACTTCAAACCATTCCTTAAAAAGCTTAAAAACAAGCTTCAAAACAATTAAAATAATTCACAAGTAAATTAATTGGCCTCTAGGAAAAAATTCAACAAGCTATTAAGGAAGACAAGAAAGTCCAGGTAGTCATTAATGCAGTACCAATAATGTGTAGTATGCAAGAGAAAATTCCAGACAGACAAAGAAGCAAGAAAATATGAACCATTACCAGAAGAAAAGTCAATTAATAGAAGCAAACTAGAAGTAATAGAGAAGAATGAATTCGGAGTCATTAAAAATATATGCAAATATTTAAAAGAAAATATGAATTTAATGGGGAAACAAAGAAGGGATCAGAATAGAGAAATGACAAGTAAAAAAATTTTTAAAGAATTAAACTGCAATTTAGAACATTGAAACATAATGTCTAAAAAGAAAAGTTCACTAGATGGGCTTAACAACAGAAGACACTATAGAAGAACAGATGAGTGAACTGGGAGAGCTGGCTACAGGCGCCATACAAATGAAAGAGCAAAAACAGGCTGAAAAGAAAAAAAGAGAAAGTCACAATATTTTATTGAAAAATACTAAGCAGGGTGGTGCCTGTGGCTCAGTGGGTAAGGCGCCGGCCCCATATACCAAGGATGGAGGGTTCAAACCTGGCCCCGGCCAAACTGCAACAAAAATATAGCTGGGCGTTGTGGCAGGTGCCTGTAGTCCCAGCTACTTGGGAGGCGGAGGCAAGAGAGTTGCCTAGGAACCAGGAGTTGGAGGTTGCTGTGAGCTGTGTGATGCCATGGCACTCTAACAAGGACGATAAAGTGAGATGCTGTCTCTACAAAAAAAGAAAGAAAGAAAAGAAAAGAAAAATACTAAGTAGTGAAACATGCATGTAATTGGCCTAACAGAAAGAGAAAAAAGATTCATTTAGAAAAAAATATTTGAAGAAATCATATTGAATTTTTTTCCAAATTTGATGAAAAGTACAAATCTAGAGATCTAAGAAGCTCAATGAAGGCTAAGAATGATAAATACAAAGAAAGACAGCTATACCAGGGCACATCAAGATGAAATTGTTTAAAACTTATGATAGAGAGATAAAAGACTTGTATAAGAATGTTCATAGCAACTTTGTTCTAACAGCTATAAATTAGAAATAACCCAGATGTGCAGCCACAGGAGAATGTATGAATAACTGATGGAGCAATCATACGATAGGATACCACGTGTACACAGCAGTAAAAAGGTACAAACTGCTGATATACACAACAACCATGTATGGATCTCTCAGATATCGGGCTGAGAATGAAAGACAGACAGACACAAAACAGTACACACTGTACCCTTCCACTTCTGTGAAGTTCTAGGATGGACAAAATGAAATGATAGTAAAAGTAACACAGTGGTTCTCCCTGCAGAGGGGATTACTAGCAAGGGGCATAAGGATCATTCCGTGGTAATGGAAATATTGTATATCTTAGAGGGAAGAAGATTATACAGGTGCATGGTCAAAACTCATCTAACTGTACACAAAAATATATCATGATGTATTTCATGATGTATGAATTACTTTTTTTGGGTGGGGGGGAGACAGTCTTGCTTTGTCATTCTTGGTAGAGTGCCATGGCAACACAGCTCACAGCAACCTCAAACTCTTGGGCTCAAGCGATTTTCTTGCTTCAGCCTCCCCAGGAACTGGGACTACAGGCGCCCACCACAACATGGCTATTTTTAGAGATGAGGTCTCACTCTAACTCAGGTTTGTCTCCAACCCGTGTAAATTACTATTCAATAAAAAATATTTTAAACATTATTTAAAAACACAACCTAACACCTGTGTATGATACACTTACTTTTTAAGCAGACACTGGTATCACTTTCACCACACCAAGTAACTTTCCTATAGACCTGCTGATGCCTAGAATACCACTGATACCTTTCTATTACTTTACCATGAAGTTCTAGACCTGGTAAACTGCAAAGGGCTCTTAAATTAGGTCACGTTGAAAACCAACTCTACCTTAGTATAAATTAGTTTATCAGCTTCTCTTTCTAAGGATGTGTCTTTGAAGAGACGGCTGGGTCAAAAACCACAGAGGTCACAGGAGCTAGTTTTTCTTGTGTGTTTTAATTTTTCTTCAATAAACAAAGTATTACTTACATAATAAGAAAAATGAATGAATGTTTTAAATACATAGTGATCCCAGATGACCAGGCAGAGTGAGAGGATCCAGGGAGATGGAAAACTGATGGAAGGACAAGTAGCTAAGAATTCCAGAACACAAATTTCATCATCTTCAAAACTCACATAACTGCCTTCCAATTCAGACCAGCAAAGCATTAGGATAATTGAGGCAATTTCCTACACAGAGAGACATGGCAAGATGTCTTTATGGAAATTTCAAAGTCAGAATGAATACATTAAGTAGATCACAACACGAGCTTTTTGTTCAAGGCACAATGGTTGTCTAACCATTCCCGGTGCTTGCCACGTTCTCTCCTGCTTCCCTCCTTTGCTGACACCCTTTCCTCTGTGTTCTGTTCCTGTGTTCCTTTCCCTTATCTTTACCATTAGAAAATCCTCTCATCCTGACGTGGTCCAAAGGTTCTTCCCCACAAAGCCTTTGGTGAGGGCTCCCTCCTCTGAACTTCTGTGGGTCTTGGTGTCTCTCCTGATAAATGTATTATGACCTGCTATTATGTCCCTCTACAATGATGATAATGATACAATAATTGTGAATTGACTACATGCTACTCACTGCGCTAGACATATTACACACAATAGCTCATTTAATCTTTACAGCCCCTCTTTAAGGTAGGTGGCATTACCACAAGGACTAGAAGAGGAAACTGAAGTTTAGAGAGGCCAAATAACTTGCTGAAGACAAAGCTGGTTTAGTTAGCGAATCTGGGCTTAGAGCCTAAGGCTGTCTGACTCCATAGCTTTTATTTGTAACCGCTATGTTAGACTGCCTCCTTGATAAATGTGTCTCGTGTATCCTAAAACAAACAAAACCAGAAGGCTATCTCTTTCTTTTATATCACTTACTTTGTGACAGGCAGAGTGTTCAGCATTCCTTGAGGGGAGGGATAATGTTTTGTACATCTTTGTAATGCCTCCTGCATTTAACATGGTGTCTGGCAAATAGGTCCAAGTCAACAAATGCTTGACGAGATGAACAGATAGATAATCCCACTAGCTCTTTCTCCAGCTCCAAAATTTGTATTCCTAGAACTTCAAGCAAACAAAATGAAAGACTAAAGATGAAACTCAGGTCCTAATTCAAACATAGTCTCCATTTTGGCTAAAGTTCACCTGGTTTTGCTTAGTTAGTCTCTTGAATTCCCTTCTGTTCTAAAACTGCAAATACAGCTCTTTTCTCTCCGTGCCTCAGAAATACTGCCGTATATCTTTTCTAATTTATTTTCTGTTAAAAGATTACAAAGAAATACTAAGGGTACACTATAGCTTATATGAGATCTTAAGTTGTGGCTCAGTCGGTAGGGCGCCGGCCCCATATGCCGAGGGTGGCGGGTTCAAACCCGGCCCCGGCCAAACTGCAACCAAAAAATAGCCGGGCATTGTGGCAGGCACCTGTAGTCCCAGCTACTCGGGAGGCTGAGGAAAGAGAATCGCTTAAGCCCAGGAGTTGGAGGTTGCTGTGAGCTGTGTGAGGCCACGGCACTCTACCGAGGGCCATAAAGTGAGACTGTCTCTACAAAAAAAAAAAAAGAAAGAAAGAAAGAAAGAATTCAGGAGGCGCCTGTGGCTCAAAGTAAGGCTCCGGCCCCATATGCCGGAGGTGGCGGCTTCAAACCCAGCCCCGGCCAAAAACTGTAAAAATAAATAAATAAATAAGTAAACACCATTATTTAAAAAAAAAGAAAGAAAGAAAAGAAGGAAAGAAAGAATTCAAGACATTTGTGCATACTATGTCACCAGAATTTGGATCATTAAGTTATGGCATCTGTTAATAACTGAACAATTATGTGTCACATTGTAATGGGCAAAGCACTTCCTAAAGCATTATCTTACCTGACCTTCATACTTTAGAGCAGGGAAAGCAATTTGAATTATCCCAATTTTACAGATAAAAAAACTGAGACTCAGAGATGAAGTGATTTCTCAGTAAATAAAATCAAGATTTCAATCTAAGTCTTTTACCCACAGATACTATTATCTTTCAACCACAGTATATTGTCTGAACTCACTGGTCATCAAAGATTGCGCTCACTGCTCCAAATTTTACTAAGTGCATCATAGAACCTTTTTCACTAGGCCTTTCCTGGGAGATAAGATTAACCCTCTTCCTTTTGAGTAAGCCATCTTTTGCCAGATTTTTCCTAAGTACAGTTGCTGCCAGTTATAATAAAAGAAGTTTATACTTTAAAAAGTCTTAGAAAGCCAGATTCCCATCGCCCCGGATCATCCCATCATTTTTTAAATATAGACAAAACCATGCCTAGAGATATTAAGCAACTTTGTCCAAAATAACATAGTGAACACAATCAAGGCTTTAACATATGCATCATAGAAGTGTTTTGTAAAGATCTCTCGGCTAATTCCAGATTACGTCAGGTCAAGACACCGGTTTATATTCAGAAGGGACCTTAAAGTTAATCTAACCCAAGCTTCCTCCAATGCAGCAACTTCTATTGCATTCATGGCCCCGTTCTTCTGCTTGCACCTTTGGCACATAAACGCAGTCTTATCTGTTTGTTAGCTAACTGCAATGATCACTGCCATTGCCCTTGAGCCTCTTGGTGGTGACTGCCACCTAATTCTGCTCGGTGTTCTCGGGAGCCCTCTATTGGTTATCTGGGTAATAGCAGGCAGCCCAGTGGTGGGGGAGATGGGGGGTGCTGTGCACCAGGAGTCATGGGGTGTGTGGAACAACACAGCCTCATGGCCTCTGAAACTCTGGGGAGCGAAGGGATCTGTGTGCCAAATCCAAACAGGCGGAAACAGTGTTGAAATCAGCTTCCAAAAATACCCACTTAAACTACTTTTTATTCAAAAACAAAACTCTCTGCCCCAAGCAAGGGCTAGTCTGACCTTTCTTCAGGAAATACTAAGCCACTAACTGTCCCTTCACCCTTATCCCAATTTTGACCTTCCTCCTGCCTTGCTCTTACCCAGCCATAGACAGACGGGTGGCGCGTAGGCTGTGCAGGCCCCACTCCTCCTGAAGACTTTCCCCTCATTTCCCTCTCCCTCTCCTTCCTTTCCTCTCTCTCTTCATTCTAACTAATTTTCATCAGAAGCTAGAAAGACAACTCTGAATTATAACCTGCCCTAAGGATTGTATAATGTGATAGGTAAAATATGACAGATAAATTTATGAGTATCTTAAAAAGAAAAAATATTAAGAACCCTTAGTGAAGTTCTAGCTAGATCCTTATGGTTGCAATGAACAGAGATTCAGCTGAGTCACCTCAGTAAAAGAGACTTGGATTTGGAGAATCCTCCTGAGTATAGGAGCCATAGAGCCCCACTATCACACCTCGGGGGGAGCGGGGATCCTCAGGGCACCCCCCCCCCAATTCCAGGCCTGACCAGGGCACACAGCTATAGCTACATCCCATATGTCTGTTCTTTTTCCCATTTGACAATGAACTTTCTCACCCAATGCCCCACACAGTTCTCATTCCACTGTCCACGGACAGACTCTCAAGCTCCTGGTGTAGCTGTGGTTAAGGGGCAGTGGGGACTCTGCACATTTCCCACAGCAACAAGGCAGCAGCTGATCACCACCATCCTCAGGCCCGCCCCCCTCACCGTCCCACCTCCTCCCCCCCACACACCTTGGTCACACACTGCACCTGCACCACACGGGGAAGGAAGCCAGGAGGAAGTACTGAGCAGGCATTTCTATCAGAGTGGCTTTGCCAGTGCCAGCTTTGGACTGCATGGTTTCAACAAGAGTGGTGTGCTCTGAGGTCCCAGGCCATGCAAATATCCCTCTAACACCTACTTCCATCCAAACCCCTCAATTGCAGGGCAAGGGTGTTCCCTCTAGGGAACCATGGGCTAGAAGGCCTTGAATATTTGGGTGTCAGGATGCTAAGAGGAAACAGACTTTTGAGCAAATGTTCTAGCATTAAGGACAGAGGAAATGAGAAAGGGGAAGGTCTCTAGCATCTCGCCTTGTGAGGAGAGGTTGTCCCCACAGTGTGAAGTCCCTAAGATATACAGCTAGACCATACCTCACAGTGGGGTAAGTAGGCGAGTGCGATCGGGGCTAGAGACTCGAGTGATACTGATGTTTCAAGGCTGTGATGACAGAGAGGAGGCAGTGGCAGTGGGGGAGGGGAAGGGCTCATTGGCTAGAAGGGGGCTGGCTGTGCAGCCATCCCCACCACCATGTAGATTTGGTCAACTATGAATCAGAATCATTGGTAGGGACATTTTGCTCTGCTGTACAACCACTTTTACCCACCAGGCACACACATACTCCCTTACACAGTTTCCTCCAAGAGTTCGTGTGTATGCTCAGATTCTCAACTTAACTTGTGAGGGTACCTATGCAACTTCTGGAAGAAAGGAGGGAAGGAGAAAGGAGAGAAGGCTGGCAGGAAGGACATGTAAACAGGGCTAAGTGGACTGCTGCTGATAGGTATGGTTGCCATATACTCCTACAGCTGGGGGGCAGAGTGAAGTTCAAGTTCTGCCTGAAGTATTAATTGAAGGGAATTTATATATAGTAGAGCTTTGCAAAGACTAAAGTGGTCATTGATTTACTTAGAGGACAAAACCACTCATAACTTGTCAGCATAATGGACATCAGCAATAAATTGTCACTTATCAAAACCAGAAGCCAACAAAATAGACTCTCTGGGACCATAGAATGGGTTGTTTTAATATACAGGGAGCACTATCCTCTCATGCTACGCCATTACCACTGAGTATCCACTTTGTGCTCACACATTGCTAGACACCAAACAGGCAGCCCCTACCCTCAGCCACACTTTAATCAGTTAATCTCACAAATAGAGGTAAACTTCAATTGGGACATATATTTTTGAAATAAATGTCCACAGTGCTATGATAATATAGGATGGATAAACTGACATACAGGACTTGGTAAAGAATATAGGATAATGTTATATAAGACGCGGTAAAGGAGGTGAAGGAAATTGTCTTGAGGAACTAAACCCTGAACTGCTGTCTGAAGATAAAGAGTTATCCAAGTTATAAAAGAAGAAAGACGTTTTAGGGAATAGAAATAGCACATGCCAAGGCCCTGTGCACAGCAGAAGCTGGTGAGGACAAGCCCCTTAGAGGGCCACAGCCTGGCCTGGCTAGCAGCAAACAGGAGCAGAGAGATTGAGGATGGAGCAGGGGCCAGTGGGAGTGGGCACAGATCATGTAAGGCCTCAAGTACCTTTAGGGAATGTCTTCCCTTATCCTAAGAGCAAAGGGAATCAATGAAAGGGACTTAAGTAGGAATTCAAGGAAAGGTTATTAACTATTTACACGAGGGATACCAGCGATTTTGTAAAAGGGCTTGCAAACCTCTGATGAAAGGTTACTGGAATCTCTTTCTGTGCTTTCTCTCAGGGCTCAGGTCCACAGTCATCATCAGATTCCCAAAGGGGTCCACAGTCCTCCAAAAGTTAGAACCATTGTCCCGGTTCTCTTTCAAGAGGGGACTGGATGACTTCCCACTCGAGTCCCTTCCCATCTCTAAGACTCAGGAACCTAAGTCCAATCATTTCCAAGTGATTGACAAACTAAGATTCCCTGTCACCAGCAGGGACATTACAGCCCAAAGTCAGAAGATACATGTTTGATGTTGCTGGAAGCAGAGCACCCCAGCCCACCCAGCTCACACATGCTGCCTCTCCTGAGGACAGATGCCCCACAGGCTGCAGGTGCTGACTCTTTGGGGGGATCTACACTGGGAGTTCACAGGTGTCGGGTCAGGCCCAAGAGCGTTGTCAGGCCCATGGCTATGTCTAGTGGGTGTGGGGTGGGGGGGTTATTCATGCTCATCTCTCTCCAGGCGCTCCCGCGTCCTGCTGGCAAAGTGAAAATAGAGGGAGTGGATCCGAGCCAGCGAAGGCACAGTAGACTCTGGATGATGTGAGCTCCCGAGGGGACTATCTACATGAGCCATCGTGGGTACAGGCACTAAGTCACTGATGCTGCTGGTCCCTTGGCCGCAGACCCTAACTTTTTCTTCACAGTAATTCCCAAAGGGTGTTCCCCGGTGCTGCAATTCTGGGGGATGTTATAGGAGTTCTCAGAATAAATAAGGTTCTGCAGTTAAGCAAACTTGGGATGCCTTAGGTTACCAAAGGTGAAACAGCTATTTCTGCTGCAAGACTTTGCAACATTTAATGGCATTTTTTTAACCCAGAAAATAAAATCTAAGTTTCTAATTTCCCCACATGTTTTGGAGGACTTGCCCAGAAACCTCTGGTTTAGAAGCAACTCCTGGCATTGGTGCTCTCTGACAGAATTTGAGAAATGCTTTTCTCTAAAGTATCCTTAAAAGATTTCAGTGCCCCGATTCATGCCAGGGCTCTCTTTAGCACAATGTATAACTTTATTTCCCATCCAAAGTTCATATTGAATCCTGATCCCTGAAGGAAGACTACTCTAATGGCTTGGTCTATATTCAGTGCTTACAGGCTGGGCCATACAGTTGGCCCATGATTATAAGAGATCTGATTTCTAGCTTGGGAATGTGATGTTATGATTGACGTGGTCTCAGATCCTACCTGGAACTGGCCTCCTGAGGCCCATCACCCTGGACTCCCATCTGTGGGCTGATTCATGCCGCTGGCCCTTTGCACTTGTCCTCACCCTATGCCATGAACAGTCCTCACCTGATGACTCTTTATTCCCAGCCACAGCACTCAACAGCATCCCTCCCCAAATCATTTCCTGTCTCATCACACTGCTTATTTTTTTCACAATAATTTTTATCAGCGGGAAAAACTACCTTGTTCATTTATTCACATGCTTAATTTATTATCTGTCTTCCCCTCTCAAATATATACTTCATGAGAAAAAGGCTTGTCTAGAGGTTCTTCACTTAAGATCTGGGAAATAGTGGGCAAATGTAAACGTTTGTTGAATGAATAAATGAATGCTCTCAAAGAGCTGTTGCTTATAACTTTCGTATCATAAAAAGTAGGGGAGTCCACTTGACAGCACAGACTATTGATGTGTGTACCTAGACCCTCTCCTCAATGCCCTTAGGCATTAAACATTGTTCAACACTGCAAGAAAGGGATACCATCCTCCTCTGGAGACTAACAAAAATCTGGTGATCTCTTTTTTGGGTATTGCTAAGAATTATTCCTATTATTGTATTAGCCCCCACTTACTAAGCATTTACTGTGTGCCAGGAACTGTAGGAAGCTCTTTACATATGTAATGCCATTTTATCCTCACAACAATTCCATGAGATAGATTCTATTATTATTCCCATTCTATAGAAAAGAAAACAAAGCTCAGAAAAGTTAGGCGTTTTGCCCAGCACTTATAAGCTGATCTGCCCGACTCCAGAACTAGACTCCTGCTGAGCTGTCAAATTTGTACATACACACAAAGAGGAGGGGTGTTAAAATGGTCCTACCATGATTGCCATTACCTCAGCATGGAAACATGGACGTAGGCCCAAGTGGTTCCCCCCAGCAAAGCCCCAGGAAAGAATCTCACTGCAGGTTGGAAGGGTTTAGGAATCACCAAGAGAAACTCCCACCTTCCCTCTGCACAGCTCAATATTCCGTATGGATAGGTGGCCCCCCCTTCCAGAGGTGGACATATGAGCTGCTCATGATACAGCTGGCAAAATACTACTGGAAAGCTGGGGAAGGATGTAGAAGAGGATGTGGGATGTGTTGACCCAGGAACTCTGGACATCAGCTCCTATGTCCCCCAGAGCTGGAACTTCCCAAAGCCCACGAAGTTGAACAAATGCTCCAGAAACAGTGAGGTTCTAGGAAACCAACAGGGGATTTTAATTAAAAGCAACTTGCCGATCAGGTATATACCTAATGTTATAATTACCTGGTGATGACAGCGCCGTGAAGTACAGGCGAGCAGGAAGTACTGACCAAGCAATTTTAAAAGGTTGGTCTAATGGTCTTCATTTTTCACTAAAGCCTAAATTGAGTTTGTGCTTTCAGGGAATAATGAAAAAGACAGAAAGGTGAACATGACAATCTAGTTCCAAGTGCCCCAGGTTGAAAAAAAAATAACAATAAAAAGTGATTTTTTCCTCTGAAGCCAATGAATGGCATTCATTTATTCATTTATCAAACTTTACAGAATAATGTTCTATGCCAGACACTGTGCTTAATGATAGAAATATGGAGGGAAGATGGAAGGAGGAGGAAGGAGGTGGAGGAGGGGAGAGGAAGAAGAGGAAAAGAAGGGCAGGGAGGAGAAGTAGAGAAGGGGAAACAGTTTTGCCTTTGATGAGCTCATTCCACTAGGCTGCTGGCTCCAAAAACAAAAAGCAAACAAACAGAACAAATAGGCTCAGCTCAGGCCAACTGGATTTAAACCCCTCCATAAGTGGCAAGGATTTCCATATCTCTAAGAAGTGTCCTCCTGGCTGCTGGCGAGATGGGGTATGCAGCTGGTAGGGTCCCTGGGGGGCCAGGGCCAGGGACCACAAGGGCCTTAGTGCCTCTGCGAGGGAGCCGAGGAAGGATTTTCTTCCCAACCACTGGAGCAGTACAGTGGGACTACAACGGTAAAGTCAGTGCCAAAGGCACAAGTTGCATAGACTCAGAAGTATCCTTGAAAATCCTTAAGCAGCCTACGTGCCTCATGTGGACCATCTTGCTCAGAAAGTTTGAGACCACAGTGCTCGACATGAAGGGAGGGAGGAGCATGTGCACGCAGATTTGGGCTTTGAAGCATACCATCTTCAAGGTAATTATCAAACTGCTGGTAGGGAAAGGAGATGAGTAAAGAATTCTGAGTGTGTCTGCCAGCCTGCGGGGCTTTCAGCATAGTGTTTTAATACCTACCCTCTAAAACCTTAATAAATGCTGATGGATTCGTGTGTTGTTGAGAGGGCCAGGCTGGGGAGTGGAGTTTGTGCTCCAGTCTGCGGGAAGGGAGGGGTTCCCAGCAATCCTGGAATGGGCACCAGGAGGGTGAGGTGGGGGCTGAGTGGCTCTGAGCAGCCAGATGAGGGCTCAAGCCTGTGTTCTGGGAGCAATGGACAGAAGCTGACGTAGGAGAGTGACTGGGGAGGGAAATTGAGCTCCTCTGACACGGACAAGTCAGAGCCACAGAGATGCTATAGTGTGAAGTATCTCTTCAGCCCAGCAGCACGTGGTGGGCTGACCTGTGCAGTCTGCTCCTAAGAGTGTGTGTTCCCAGCACAACAGCAAGCACCTCTCATCTCCCCAGACTCCCACCTGCTCTGGACAACCTCTCTTGTTTTCTAGCCTTCTCAGCCCCACACCACCAGGACACACTGGAGCTGGTTCTATCTCACAGGCCCCGCCTGCCTACTCTTCCACACCCATCCACACATCACCTCTGTGAAGGGCCCCCATCCACTAGGCCCCCATCCTCTAAAAAGCGAGGATTCCCCACCAGCTGGCCTTCAGAATGCCTGCCTGCCTGCCCACCTTCCACGGGCTACACTCATTTGATACAACTTATGCTGTGGGCAGAGTGTGGATTCAAGCCCACATTGGCTTTGAATGTACCCCCGTCTGTGTGAACCTGGGCTGTCACTCAAGGCAGCTGTGCCTCTGCTTCCCCATCTGTGTATTAGGTAAAGGGGGTGGAACTGAGGGCTGGAACAATCATGGGGGCAAGAGGTGGGACGCATCCAGCAGGCACCTGGCTGGGCCAAGTGTTTTCCAGAAGATACTTCAGAGAAGGTTATAGCTCACTGTATTCTCGGGGCCCACCTGGCACATCATAGATTCACAGGCAACCTGCACACTTTATTTTATTAGAAACTCACTCATTCAAGAAACATTTACCAAGTCTCTACACCAAGTCATTTATAAAAATGAACAAGACACATTTCCTGTCCTTCACAGGCTGCAGAGAGCAATCTACCTTGCCAGTTTTGCGGGTGCCGAGCTGTCAGCACCTTGCAGCCTGTGCAGTGATGTCCCTTAGCCTAGATTCTGAGGAAAAGGAAGGAGAGGGGAAGGAGAAGAGTGGAAAGGAGAGGGGGAAGGGGAGAAGGAAGGCTGGAAGAGGAAGGGCCTCCTCCTCATTCCCTCCAGTCTGTTCATTTTTTTATCCAGTATTTCTTTGCCAAACACATGTATCACAGAGTAGAAAAGTTTTAGATGAAATGAAATGAGTGACAATAAGGGAAAGCTGAGCAAACTGAAAGAAAGACCAGATCAAAGGTTACAATGCAATCAAATGATAGCCCCAAACTGGAAACTACCTGAATGCCCATCAACAGTAAAACTGATAAGTAAACTGTAGTATATTTGTACTATGGAATGCTCTACAGTTATGGGGATAAACCGCCTACAACTACAGGCAGTGGACTGGATATAATGTTGGGAAGAATGAAATGAAAGCGCCCGCAAAGTGCAAAAAGCAGCAAGTTAGGGGTCAAGCCAGTGATTGCCTTCCCTTCGGGAGGAAAGGGCAGACACAGGGGACTTCTGGGTGCTGGAAATGTCCTGTTTCCTGATCATGGTGTCAGTAACACAGTTGTGTTCATTTGGGAAAATTCTTTGTGCTGTGCACTTAGGATCTGTGAAGTTTTTTTTACCATTGTTACACTTCAATAAACGTTTAAAAACAAGTACAAAGCAGTCGACTGTTAGGGATGCCTGAGAGCCTGGGAAAGACCCTAGACACAGAATTCTCAGTGGCAATTGCAGAAAAAAAGTCCCCAGTACCCTGCTTAGGGCCTCTTAGCAGTGCCCTTGACCACTACCACAAGGATGGCCACCTCTGGAGGTAGGAACGTCTGGGGCCTACACCATCAGCCTAGGGACCTTCCTCTCTTAAGCCTGGTTGCATAATCTGGTCTCAACTGCACCTTCCAGCAGAATTTCTAGTATGTCCCAAAGTGAACTGTTGACCTTAGCAAGTCTGTTCCCTGGGGTACAGAGAAATCCCTTGCTAATCTCTGCCCCTGTGCTTTCTCCCAGATAAGCTCCTCCTCTGGGAGGCCCTCCTTGGCTGCCCCATATCTTCTTTCCCCACAGCCAGCTCAGCACTCTGGAGGTTAATGTGAGAGCGCCTGGCCCCCTTCACAGGTGCTGGGGTGTGAGCCTCATGCTGTCCTCACACCCAGCTTCTCAGGCCTCAAAAGAAGGAGCCCTATCTTTTCCTGCATCCTTTGTTGTGCCTAGTACAGTGCCAAACACATAATTAGTGTTTAATATGTATTCGTGCATTGGCCCAATAGTTTTACATTGTGCCTTTTTTAAATTAGAGTGTAAACTATATTAAGACACTTAACTGCCATTATTGGATTGTAAGAAAATGTTTTAAAATTACAATACCGTGTTATTGACCAGAAAAATCTTTTCTCTGCTCCAGACCCTTTAATGGCTTCTGAATTGACCTGAGCATAAACTGGAAACTCCTTCCCCCAGTCTACAGGCCCCCACACTGGCTTCTTCACGTCTCTTCCTTCTACACTTTCCCCTCCTTGGCTCCTACCGTATTGGACAATGTCAAGTTCTCCAAAGGATCAAGCTCTCTCCCCTACCAGGACTTTCCTCCAGAATAGTATTCTTGACTCCACATGTCTCTCCTTTTTGTCTGGCTATGTTCTGATTATTTTTCATTTTTATTAAAGTCATGTTCTCAGGAAGTGCTTTCCCAAATGCCTCAACCAATAGTTCTCACACTTGAGCATGCCCCAGCAGCCCCTAGAGGTTTTCTGGCTCAGTAAGGTGGGGTCTGGGGGCCTGCATTTCTGTCCAGTTCCTGGGTGCAGGTAGTCCTGGGACCATACTGTAAGAACTGGCCAGTCTAGACCAAGGGGCTGCCCTACTTATCTTCTTTACCAGACTGTCTTCCATGAGAAGAGGAGATGTGGCTGAATGAGTGAAGGCAAATGCCTCCTATTTCTTGAGCACTTCAGTGTTACCAAAGAACCTTCACATTGCTAATCTTGTTTGCTCCTTTAAAAAAATCTCTGGGAGAGGGCAGGGCACAGATTGCTTCTCTCTACAGATCACCGGCTGAGATGTGGAATGTTCAAGGGACTTTCTGTGAAAAGTCAGCAGACAGTAAGGACTAGAATGAGAAAGAGAACCTGCATCTTCTTACGTTGCATCCCAAGAGAACTCTCTTTAGACTGCTCTGTTCCTGGCCATATCTGCCTGCAGGGGAAGATAGAGAACAAAATGGAAACTCTAACTGATTTTTCTCTTCTATCCCCTTAGGGGCTGCACAGAAATAAGAAACACATCCCCTGAGGGGGCATTTATCCCATGGCCCGTGGCACAAAGTTCGTTTCCTTGGAAGAGGGTGTGCTAAGGCGGGTATGATAGCAGAGGACCAATAAATACAAAACTTCTTTCTTTTCATGCTCGACAGCCTTCCCACAGGTGACAATGGACACCAGACGACAGAGTTAGTGTCCAGAGGCTGTGAGCCTGCTCTTCTATGATGATGTCTATATGGCCCTCCCCACATAGCCCACACAGCTCAGCCCTTTTAGACTCAAAGGCCAGGCTGGCAGCCCCACTCACCATCAATCACCAAGGTGGCCACACCAGCCAGCTCTACAAATATGACACTGGTTGCTGATACTGATGCACTCAGAGACAAGGGGAAGTCCTCTCCACACCATGGGACAGATCCATCAAAGCCCAGCTGCACAGCAGCCTGCCTAGTAGAGAATTCCAATAGTTCTAGAACCTTCCTCCACAAACATCTCCCCGTCCTAGGTCAGTTGCAACTTCAGATGGCACAAAACCTAATGGTTATGTTTGGTGACTGCTATGGACCAAATGTTTGGTCCCCCAACCCCAAATTCATTTGTTGTTGCCTAAGTCCCCAATGTGATAGTATCTGGATGTGGAGCCTTTGGGAGGTAATTAGGTTGTGAGGGTGATGTGCTCATAAATGGGATTAGTGCCCTTAGAAATGGTTGAAGACACCAGAGCTTGCTCTCTCACTCACTCTCTGCTCTTCACCATGTGAGGACACAGCAAGAAGACAGCCACCTACTAACCAGAAAGCAGGCCTTACCAGGCCTTGGGTCTTCTGGCAACTTTATCTTGGATTCCTTAGTTTCTAGAACTGTGAGAAGTAAATGTTTGCTGCTTATGACACCCGGTCTATGGGGTTCTGTTTTAGCAGCTCAAACTTTCTAAGATAAGGGCTATAACTGAAGAACAAGACAGAAAACTCATAAAGTAGTGGCTGCTGTTATTATTATTAAATGGCAAAAGAAAGCAGTCTTCACTGATTCGGTTGATAACTTTCTGATTTACATCTACAATCCCAGCTTCTCCAAAGCCTGTTTAATTTTTCCATGTGGACAGTTCATAAGCATCTCAAATCCATCCTGTCCAGAACTAAACTTTTCAATTCTCTCCACAACCAGTCTTTCCCCATTTAGTAAATGACCCCTTGATTTTTCCTATTACTTCAACCAAATATCCAGCTGTTGGCCTTAATCCTTTACCTTCTCTCACCTGGATACACAGTCTGTCAACAAGTGCTGTTGATGTAGACTCCAAACAATATCCCTGACCCGCCCTTACCTTGCTCTCATACTTCTACCACTGGTCCCCCCTGTCATTCACCTGGACTTCTGTGGCAGTCTCTCAACCAGCTTCCTTCCCAGCCTCCACCTCAGCCCTCCTCCCACCACAGTCAGATCATGTCATCTGCCCACTCAAAGCTCTTGGAAGACTTCCCATAGAACTTGCAATAAAATCCAACCTCAGTCCACTGAACCCTCACCTGGCTCCCATGTCCCCCCTCCTCCTCAGGCTCCTTCAGCCCTCTCCTCTCTGGGCTAATCTTTCAATCAGACTCACCAAGCACCTCCCCACCTCCCAGGCTGGCATCTACTATTCCCGAATGTTCTTTCTTAGCCCCCTCAACATAGATAGCAGTGATTTTCAACCAGTGTGCCATGAGAGGATCTTAGGTGTGCCAAGAAAATTTTTAAAGATCATTAATTATTTCTGAAAGAAGTTCAAAGCATAGTAAGCATATTTTTTCTTTATGGCTGTTTTTTTGGTCAACATAATTTAAATGTGCCACAGAAGTTTAACTATAGGTTCAAGTGTGCCATGAGATAAGAAAAGGTTGAAACTACTTCTCTATAGGATGAATCCTTCCTAATCTTCATTGATGGGTGAAATGTACCTGCTCAAAGAGGCCTTCCCCATCCACACTATCTATAGCTGCAGGAAGTCCCCAACTACTGGGCCACAGACCTGTATTAGTCCATGGCCTGTTAGGAACTGGGCAGCACAGACGGAGGTGAGCAGCGGGCAAATGAATGAAGCTTCACCCTATTTACAGTCACTTCCCATGGCTCACATCACTGCCGGAGCTCCGCCTTCTGTCAGATCAGTAGTGGTATCAGATTCCCATAGGCCCTCGAACCCTGCTGTAAACAGCTCATATGAGGGATCTTGGTTATGCACTCCTTATGAGAATTGAATTCCTGATGATCTGAGGTGGAGATGTAATGTGCTTAAATCATCCCCAAACCACTCCCCTTTCCCCTATTTGTGGGAAAATCGTCTCTCATGAAACCATTCCCTGGTGAAAGGCTGGGGACCGCTGATCTACAGTAACACTCCCTGTATTCTCTTTAGTTCATATATTTTTGTATTTTTTTATTAAATCATAGCTGTGTACAATAATGCAATCATGAAGTACAATATGCTGGTTTTATATACAGTTTGAAATCTTTTCATCAAACTGGTTAACATAGCCTTCATGGCATTTTCTTAATTATTGTCTTCAGACTTTTATATTCTACATTTAGTAAATTTCACCTGTACCCTTCTAAGTTCATAGTTTTTGTGGGCTGATATAATTTATTTAGCCAATCATCCACTATTGAGCATTTAGGATGTTTCCCACTTTAGATTAACAATCTTGGGGCTAAACATCCTTGCAATTAAATCCGCATCTCATAACTATTTCCTTAGAATAAATCCCTATGTTTGTGTTTTATTTTTCTTAATTTTTTTTTTGCCCATCAAAATTTTATTCTTCTGTTTTCACCATTTCAGTTTTTTTTAATTAAGTCAAATACACATAGATCGTGAATACATTCATGCATATGTGGGGTACAATGTGCTGTTTTTTTCTTTTATATACAATCTGACATGGTTAGATCAAACCAATCAACATACCTTTCACCTCATTTACTTGATTATTATTTTTTTTTGCTACTTCATCTAATTATCTATTTATTTTTTTAATTTATTTATTTTTATTGTTAAATCATAGCTGTGTACATTAGTGCAATCAAGGGGTACAATGTGCGGGTTTCATATACAATCTGAAATATTCTCATCAAACTGTTCAACGTAGCCTTCATGGCATGTTCTTAGTTACTATATGTAGGCATTTGTATTCTGCCTTTAGTAAGTTTCGCAACATCTATGTCCTACACTTGACATATTTGACTTGTACCCTTGTCCTATGCTCCATGGGGGTGGTCCTGCCTCTGTCAAACCTTCCCCCTCCCCTCCGTTTTTATTCCACACATACTTATACAGCACTTCCTCTGTACTCAACCATATTCTAAATGCTTCTCTCATGTTAACTCATAGCCACGTGTGCCCTTTCTTTTGTAGTTAAATACACTAGCTTATTTATTACGTACACATTTATGCATTTTATTGTGGTAAGAACACTTAACATGAGACCTATTCTCTCTTTTTTTGTCTTGAGATCTATCCTTTTGACAAATTTTTAAGTGCACAATACAAAATTGTATCCCTGGGTTTTGGGGGGAAGTTTCTATCTTCTCCATTAGACTATGAGTTCCATGAGGGCAGGTTCAATGTCCATCTTTGTTTTCACTGGAAACAGTATAATCCATAGTAATCCTGGTACACAGCACAGGCCTAGCACACAGAGATAGTCAATAAATATTTATTGAATGAACCAGTAATGGAGAAGGTACCTTTGGCATTTCACATTCATTATCTCATTTAATCTTCACAGACTCCCTATGACAGTATCATTAGTATTGCCTTTTTATAGTTGAATACACCAAGGCTCCTAGGTTAAGACACTTACATCCGAGTCAGTGTGAATCTTGGGCCCATGCTATTCCTACTGCACAGGGTTGCCGCCCAGATGCACAAGTGGCCCATCCCTTTTTGCAGTGTCATGCTTATTTCTTGGGAAGGACACAGGACAAGTTAGCCCTTTCCTCCTTCTACCAAGAGATCATTTTCCACACCCCTGAGGATGGGGAAATGTGAAGCTGATTAATAGGTCTGCACATAACCTTTTATTAATTGGCCAATATTCAAGGATTAGACCCTTGAACTTTAGGAAAAATCAATAGAAGAGCTCCTAAAATTAATTAATAGGAATAAACACACTGACAAAATTCTCCGTGCCTCCCTTAAAGAAGTGAAGACAAAAATGTGTAAGTCCTGGTTCTTGTTTTAGAGCCACAAGGTCAGAGAGGATTGGACAGACCTTGCCTATTTTGTCTTAGTAAAACCTTGGCCTTTGGGTTCTGAGAACAATCATAACCAAAGCTAGCCTCTGTGTAGTCTTCCCATTTCTTAAATTATTTAGTTATTTATTTCCCTGTAATTTGCTATGTATACAGAATCATCAAATTTTAAAATCACAAAGTACCCTAAAGATCATGTTTTGTTTCTTTAATGTGTGACCTCATTAATTCAGATGACATTAATTTAAAATTCATGATAATTACATAAACAAAGAGTGAGCAGTACTATGATGCTTTCCAGTTGAAATATGCATATTCTCTGTAGTGCTTCTTAATAAGCATGTGAGGTGACTGCCTGATTAATGGCTTGAGGTTCTCGGAGGGAGGAAAGAGAAAGACAGAAGACATAGAGTGATGGGTTGGGCCTCATAGCTCTAGTTTCAGGAAAACCTGGGGCTGAATTTTGGCTCTACTGCTTTCCAGGTATGTGGCCTTAGGTGCCTTAACCAAGCCCTGGCTCTCTTCATTTGTAAAGTGAAAAATAACAATAGCATACTTATCATAGAGTCATCGTGGGGAATAAAAATGAATATTGCATGGAAAGTGCTCAATGTGGTATATAATACATAGCAAGTGTTCAATAAAATTCCTAGAGCTGCCAAAAGTAATGTCAGGCAGCACAGTGAGAGCATCCATGATACCAAGGAGGTTACACACACGACTTCACTTGCTTCTTACCTCAAGGAAGGTAGGTTTTACATGTGAGGAAACTAAGTCTCAGCTTGTTAGTAATTTGCTTGTGGTCATGCCTTAGGAGGTATAGAAATGGATTTTCGAACTCAGATCAAGGAAACTCCAAGGGGCTTTCACCACATCCTACCTCTTCTGAGACACATAATGGAGTGGGTATAGTGGTGGTAATCCCTGTCTGCCTTCCATGTGCCCTAAATGCTGAAGGAATGAATGTGTGACACTCAGGAGACAGGGTTTCAATTAGTGGAGAAACATCAAAGGTGGAGGAGATAAGAAGTAAGAAATGGACCCTTTGTCCCTCCAGAGGGCAAACTCACCCTAGGAAAGAATCTCTAAAAGGTGAAGTTACTGATTTAGGTGGGGTGACCGCACAGTCTTTCCTACCTCCAGGATTCTGTAATGAGTTATGCAAGATTTCTCAGTCTTATTGCTCAGCCAAACCTTCTTAGTTGTCTATATATAACTGTGTGCATTTGGCGCAGACAGTGGAGGTGGAATTCAGCAAATCCAGGACTCTGACCCACAGGTGGGAAACACCCAGAAGGGGTGAATGTACATGTCTATGGAATTAGAACTGGACTTGGGTTCCCTTACTTTGTTTATAAATAACATGGAGTTATTTATAAAGTGTGCAGTATACTTTCAGATTTTACAGATGAGATTAAGGTTTTTGAATAACACATTAGCAAATTGATAGGAGGAAACCTAAAGTTCCCTGGAGATGATGTGAAAGGATCAAGAAAGGCCATAGAGGAGTTTTCCTGCAACTTACAGGACTCAGAGATCTGAATTCTCAATAAAGACCCAGGTAATTCACTGAAAGTCTTTCCCAGATTAGATTCCAAAGACATTCATCTAATGTTTTCTATGGTTAAAAATACCGAAAAGCAAAAGAAGAATAAGGAGAAGAAAAAAAGGGAAAACAAAAACTAAATAGATGACCCTATTCTGACTGTGCCAAATAATAGTGCAGTCAACCTTGGCTGAGGCTGAGTATGGTTTGGACCCCATGGGCTTTAGAAAGCAAAAATGCACAGGTGAGGGACCCAGGCAAAATAGTTTAAACATCCAAGAGCACTGAGGCTGGACTACAATTATTGGGATTCTACAGCCCACAGGCAAGAGCACCGAGAGTGGTATGACTGATGTCTGCAAAATCATGCATGTAAGAGTAAGGAAGAAGCTGGAGAAGCTGATTCTAGAATATAAGTGGAAACACACTCTCATTAAGTGAACAAAAATCTCATGAAATCTATTACTCTCAAGAGGCAGAACTAGCTGAAAGAATAAATGGTTCAGTTTAACATATAGAACTCCAAGTAGAACTAGAAGGGCTAACTTCTTTTTATTAAACTTTTTATCTTGAGGTAAGTGTGGATTCACATGCAGTTGTAAGAAATAGTATGGAGAAGTCCTGTGGTGTCCCTTTCATACAGTTTCCCCTCCATGAGGACATCTTTATACCTACAGCACAATAGCATAACCAGGATATTGACATTGATACAATCCAACAACCTTACTCGAATTTCCCTAGTTTTCCTTGTACATGCATGTACATACATGTGTGTGTGGTGTGTGTGTAGTATGTACACTCAGTTTTATGCCATTTCATCCCATGAGTCAGTTTCTCTATCCATCACCACAGTCAAGATTCAGAACATTTCCATCACCACAAGGACCCCTTATATCACCCTTTTGTAACCACACCCACATCCTTTCCACCCCCGTCCCTATTACCCAATAACCACAAATCTTCTCTAACTCTATAATTTTGTCATTTTAATAATGTTATATAATGGAATCATAGGCACTCGAATATTATTTAAATAACATCACACAATTATGGATGAGGAACAGCCCTTGAGGTGATAATTGAGATACAAAAGTTGAACTACCCCCTCTTGTAAGCTGTCTTTTGTGCTTTAACAGTGAACTACATGAAAAACAGGTCTGATGTACTTGAACTTTCTGGCAGTCTCAGGAAACATCCACTTCGTCTTATTTAACAACTTGTGTGGGTGGATGGGACAGGATACAATAGAAGGTCTGAGGCTAGGAATTGGATTTCTCCCCCTGGAGGGGGCATGTCTTAGGAATAGGACCCCCTGTAGATTATGGGAGTATCAAAAAGATACAGTGTCTGAAAGGCACTGTTTAGGCGCTGACTGTTAGGAAAGTGGTCAGGTATGGAATGGGAAATTGAACAGGCCTGAAAGAAAGGCCTTAGGGATAAAGCTGTCCTCTGCTTTTACTCAGGAGCCAGACCCATGCACAGTGATGCATGTAAAGGAGACCATAAAAGGCTGAAATTGTTGAAAACAAATCATGCACAAGAATTTTAAAAATCACTTTGACTTCGACCATATGTATTTAAATATTCCACAGATGGTTAAAAAAAAATCAAGTGATCTGGGGCAGGCAAGAAGGCTGGTGAGGAGGCCACAGCAAAAACACAAGTGAAAAGAGAGAACCCGAGTTATGGTAATGAGAGAGAAAGATGCTCACTTGTGAAAAAATAAATAGAAGAGACTCAAGAGTAATTGTAACGGGAGGAGAAGGAGAAGAGATGTCACTCATGTACCCCAACCTGAGTGAACAAAACATGCAGAGGGAGGAGATGATATGGTCATGCTGATATTGAGTTACTGGGACTTCTTATAGGAGGAAACGACCACAGGAAAGTCAAGAGATGTTGTATGAAGCTTGGAAGAGGTGAGCGTTTGACATATGGATTGATAATCATGCTCCTAGTTGAAGTCATAGTAGATTTCTGAAGGAAAGAGAGCTCTCTAAAGAGAGCTTTGGAGTTCTCAAAGAATGGGAAAAATAAGAGAAGTTAGTCAAGAATATAGATATGAGCCAAAAGAAGGGGAGGAAGGTTGAAACAAGAATCAGAATGTCAATGACCTGTGAGAGAGAAAAAAATTAAGTGATACGGAGTATATTGCTCAAAATAGCTAAGGAGAAAAAAGATACAGAGCCTAGGCTCTTCAAATAGTGCTTTGTAATCTATGAGCTAAAGCATATCCCAAAGGAAGAAACTCTTTTTTTTTTTTAAGTCCAGGTCTTGCTCTGTCACCCCAACTAGAGTGCAGTGACATCATCATAGCTCACAGCAACCTCAAACTCAAGCAATCCTCCTGCCTCAGCTTCCCAAGTAGGTAAGACTACAGGTATATACCTCCATGCCCAGATAATTTTTCTGTTTTTTTTTTTTTTTTCCTTTGGAGAGATGGGATCTCACTATGTTGTTGAGGCTGATCTCAAATTCCTAGCCTCAAGAGATCCTCATGCCTCAGCAACCCAAAGTGCTGGGATTGAGTCATTACAGGCATGAGTCACTGTGACTCATCAAGAAAGTCTTAATGATGGAACTTCTGGTAGGTTCACAGGTTTAGGGCTATTAGTTTGTTTAAGAAAGGACAATTTTAGTGGCATCTCCAAGTATCACCACATGGCACCTGTCTATGCTAGCTTTTGTTACAAACTCCCTTGCTTAACCATGAGGCTGGGCAACATCTACAAGTTCTATAGCTACCTGAGGAACAGTTAAAGTAGGGGAGAATAAAACAGAAAAGAAATCAGGAAAACAAGGATAATATAACATCAATAATTATCAAGATTTCTTGGATCTTCCAGGTAGAAAATCAATAATAAAACCCTGGACTTGAACTATACGTTAGACAACACAGACCTAACAGAGACAAAACATTCTATCCAATAACAGCATAATATATGTTCTTCTCAAACCCAGTGGCACATCCTCCAGGATAGAAAGTATATTGTGCCAGAAAGCCTTAAATTTTTTTTTAAAGATTTAAATCATATTAAGTATCTTTCCTGACTACAATGGTATGAAACTAGAAGTCAATAATAGGAGGAATTTCAGAAAATTTACTAATATGTAGAAATTAGACAACGTACTTTTTTTTTTTTTTTTTTTTTTTATTTTGGCCAGGGCTAGGTTTGAACCCGCCACCTCTGGCACATGGGACCGGCACCCTACTCCTTGAGCCACAGGTGCCGCCCCAGACAACATACTTTTGAATGACTAAGTCAAAAGACATCAAAAAGTATTATATTGAGACAAAAAAAATTTAAACACAGCTTATCAAAACTTCTGAGATACAGAAAAAGTATTTCTAAAAGGGAAGTTTATTGCAATAAACATGTACTTTAAAAAAGAAGATCTCAAATAAGAAACCTAATATTAGACATCAAGGAAATAAAAAAAGAATAAACTAAGCTCAAAATGAGTGGAAGGAAGGAAATAGCAAATATCAGAGCAAAAATGAATGAAATCAAGACTAGAAACATGCTTGTTCAGTGTGGACCTGGTACCTCTTTTGTGAAGCAGCAGCTGAGGAAACTTGGGTGCTCACCATGGCAGATGAAAAGCCTAAGGAAGAAGTCAGACTGAGAACAAAGATCACATAAATTTAAAAGTGGCGGGACAGGATGGTTCTGTGATGCAGTTTAAGATTAAGAGGCATATACCACTAAGTAAACTAATGAAAGCCTATAGTGAACGACAGGGTTTGTCAATGAGGCAGGTCAGATTCTGACTTGATGGGAGGCCAATCAATGAAACAGACAGGCCTGCACAGTTGGAAATGGAGGATGAAGATACAATTGATGTGTTCCAACAGCAGACAGGAGGTGTCTACTAAAAAGGGAACCTGCTACTTTACTCCAGAACTCTGTTATTATAGACCAAGATGACATTCCCAATTAGAAAACTGCAATATGGTTCCACCACATCCTGACTACTACAGTGTAGTTTTCTCTATTCTTTTCATTTTCCCCTTCCCTATTCCTTTATGGTACATAAAGTAACTGGTATATGTGCACAAGCATATTGCATTTTTTTTAAACTAAATGGCCAATGATATGTTTTGATTGACATCAGGTGGAAATGGGTTGGAGAAAAATATTGGTTCTGTGAAAATACCCACTTTTCTGCACTAGTGACACGCTCATCTGCTCTTATCTTTATATTCCAGTAAGTTATTTTGCTCTCACTGTTTTAACAAAATAACAACAACATGAAAAACCTTGCATACCTTGTTCAATTGGAGAATTTTAATGTTTTCATTTATCATTGTAAAACCAATGACAATTTTATAACTTTTTTGTACATAGCTGTTACATGTAGGGCAATCTGTCTTTAAGTAGGGATAAATTACTCTAAGGAAAAAAAAAGAATTCTAGATAGTTTTCCTTTTAAGTCAAGCATCTTGTTGTTTAAATAAACTTCTTGTTTAAAAAAAAAAGACTAGAAAAACATAGTCAAGATCAATGAAACTAAGAATTGTTGTCTTAAGAATGAACAAAATGAAAAAATCATTAGGTAGACTAAGAAAAAAGAGAGAAGTCTTAAATAAATAAAATCAGAAATGAAAGAGGAGACATTACAATTGATACCATAGAAATACTAAGGATCATAAGATGGTACTATGAACAACTATACACCGACAAATTGGATAACCTAGAAGAGACGGGTAAATTCTTAGAAATAAACAACCTACCAAGACTGAATTATTAAAAAAAAAATAGAAAATCTCAACAGACTAATAATGAGTAAAGATAATGAATCAATAATCAAAAATCTGCCATCAAAGAAAAGCTCACGACCAACTCATGGTTGAATTTGACCAAACATTTAAAGAAGAACTAATATCAGTCCTTCTCAAATTCTTCCAAAAAATTGAAGAGGAAGAAAGACTTCCATACTCACACTATGAAGACAGAATTATGCTGATAAAAAAGCAAGACAAAGACACTATGAGAAAAAAAAAATTACAGGCCAATGTTCTTGATGAAGATTGTTCTTGATGAAGAACAATCTTCAACAAAATATAGGAAAACTAAATTCAGCAGCACATTAAAAGTATTACTTATCATGATCAAGTGGGATTTACCCCTTGGATGCAAGAATGGTTCAATATAAACAAATCAATAAGTGCAATACGTCACATTGACAGAATGAAGGACAAAAACCATATGATCATACCAATAGATGCAGAAAAATACTTGAAAAGATGCAACATTCTTTAATTATAAAATCTCTTAATAAATTAGGTATAAAGGTAATGTCCCACAACACAATAAAAGCCATATATAACAAGCCCACAACTAATATTATACTTGTGAAAAGCTGAAAGTCTTTCTTTTAAGATTAGGAACAAGGCAAGGATAACCACTATCATCACTTCTATTCAACATAGTACTGTACATCCTAGAGCAATTAAAGAAAAATGAGAGAGTAGACATAGAGATAAAGGTAGAGACAGAGATAGAGGTAGATGGGGGAGAGGGAGAGAGAAGGCATTCAAATAAAAAAAAAAGAAGGTAAGTTGACACTGGTGGCAGATGGCATGATCATACATATAGAAAACGCTAAAACTCCCAATAAATTCTTAGAAATAAAAAAATCAATAAAGTTGCAGAATACAAAAATCAGTAGTGTTTTGATACATTAATGAACTATCTGAAAAATATGTTTTAATCCCACTTGTAATAATATAAAAATCAAAATACTTAGTAATAAATTTAACAAATAAGTGAAAGAATTTTACATAGAAAACTATAAAATATTGATGAAAAATTGAAGCTAACACAAATGGAAAAATATCCTGCATTCATAGATTGGAAAAACGAGTATTATTAAAATGTCTATGCTACTAAAAACAATCTGCAGATTCGATGTAATTCCTATCAAAATACAGGGATGGAGGGAGGGGGGTGGGGCCTTGGTGTGTGTCACACTTTATGGGGGCAAGACATGATTGCAAGAGGGACTTTACCTAACAATTACAATCAGTGTAACCTGGCTTATTGTACCCTCAATGAATCCCCAACAATAAAAAAAAAAAAAAATTGCTCACCTTTAAAAAAAAAAAAAAAAAATTCCAAAGACATTTTTTCACAGAAATAAGAAAAGCAGTTCTAAAATTCATGTAGAACTACAAATGATCCAAAGTGACCAAAGCAATTTTGAGCAAAAAGAACAAAGCTGGAGGATCACACTACCTGATCTCATACTATAAAGCTATAGTAACCAAAATAGCATGATACTGGCCCAAACACAGACATATAGACTAATGGAACAGAAAGAGTACAGAAATAAATCCATGCACTTCCAGTCAACATATAAAATTTCAGTTAGACAAGTACATGCAATGGGGAAAAAGGACAACCTTTTTAATAAATGGCATTGGGAAAATTGGGTGTCCACATGCAGAAGAATAAAATTAGAACTTTATCTCGCGCTGAGGTACAAAAATCAACTAAAAATGAATTAAAGACTTAAAAGCAAGACCTGAAGCTATAAAACTACAGACAAAATCTTAGGAGAAAAGCTTTTTGACATTCATCTGGGCAAGAATGTCTTGAATATGATCCCAAAAGCACGGGGAAAACAAACAAAAAGACACAATACAATGGCATCAAATTAAAATGCTTCTGCACAATTAACAGAGGCAAAAATAAAGATCACATGATCCTCTCAATAGATGCAGAAAAAGCATTTGATAAAATCCAGCATCCTTTTCGAATTAGAACACTGAAGAGTATAGGCATAGGTGGCACATTTCTAAAACTGATTGAAGCTATCTATGACAAACCCACAGCTAATATTTTACTGAATTGAGTAAAACTGAAAGCTTTTCCTCTTAGAACTGGAACCAGACAAGGTTGTCCTCTGTCACCTTTACTATTCAACATAGTGCTGGAAGTTCTAGCCAATACAATTAGGCAAGACAAGGAAATCAAGGGAATCCAAATGGGAGCAGAGGAGGTCAAACTCTCCCTCTTTGCTGACGACATGATCTTATACTTAGAGAACCCCAAAGACTCAACCACAAGACTCCTAGAAGTCATCAAAAAATACAGTAATGTTTCAGGATATAAAATCAATGTCCACAAGTCAGTAGCCTTTCTATACACCAATAACAGTCAAGATGAGAAGCTAATTAAGGACACAACTCCCTTCACCATAGTCTCAAAGAAAATCAAATACCTAGGAATATACCTAACGAAGGAGGTGAAGGACCTGTATAAACAAAACTATGAAATCCTCAGAAAGGAAATAGCAGAGGATATTAACAAATGGAAGAACTTACCATGCTCATGGATGGGAAAAATCAACATTGTTAAAATGTCCATACTTCCCAAAGCAATCTACCTATTCAATGCCATTCCTATCAAAATACCAACATCATACTTTCAAGATTTGGAAAAAATGATTCTGCGTTTTGTATGGAACTGGAAAAAACCCCGTATAGCTAAGGCAGTTCTCTGTAATAAAAATAAAGCTGGGGGCATCAGCATACCAGATTTTAGTCTGTACTACAAAGCCATAGTGCTCAAGACAGCATGGTACTGGCACAAAAACAGAGACATAGACACTTGGAATCGAATGGAAAACCAAGAAATGAAACTAACATCTTACAACCACCTAATCTTTGATAAACCAAACAAGAACATACCTTGGGGGAAAGACTCCCTATTCAATAAATGGTGTTGGGAGAACTGGATGTCTACATGTAAAAGACTGAAACTGGACCCACACCTTTCCCCACTCACAAAAATTGATTCAAGATGGATAAAGGACTTAAACTTAAGGCATGAAACAATAAAAACCCTCCAAGAAAGCATAGGAAAAACACTGGAAGATATTGGCCTGGGGAAAGACTTCATGAAGAAGACTGCCATGGCAATTGCAACAACAACAAAAATAAACAAATGGGACTTCATTAAACTAAAAAGCTTCTGTACAGCTAAGGAGACAATAACCAAAGCAAAGAGACAACCTACACAATGGGAAAGGATATTTGCATATTTTCAATCAGACAAAAGCTTGATAACCAGGATCTATAGAGAACTCAAATTAATCCACATGAAAAAAGCCAACAATCCCTTATATCAATGGGCAAGAGACATGAATAGAACTTTCTCTAAAGACGACAGACGAATGGCTAACAAACACATGAAAAAATGTTCATCATCTCTATATATTAGAGAAATGCAAATCAAAACAACCCTGAGATATCATCTAACCCCAGTGAGAATGGCCCACATCACAAAATCTCAAAACTGCAGATGCTGGCGTGGATGTGGAGAGAAGGGAACACTTTTACACTGCTGGTGGCACTGCAAACTAGTACAACCTTTCTGGAAGGAAGTATGGAGAATCCTCAAAGCACTCAAGCTAGACCTCCCATTTGATCCTGCAATCCCATTACTGGGCATTTACCCAGAAGGAAAGAAATCCTTTTATCATAAGGACACTTGTACTAGACTGTTTATTGCAGCTCAATTTACAATCGCCAAAATGTGGAAACAGCCTAAATGCCCACCAACCGAGGAATGGATTAACAAGCTGTGGTATATGTATACCATGGAATACTATTCAGCCATTAAAAAAAATGGAGACTTTACATCCTTCGTATTAACCTGGATGGACGTGGAAGATATTATTCTTAGTAAAGCATCACAAGAATGGAGAAGCATGAATCCTATGTACTCAATTTTGATATGAGGACAATTAATGACAATTATGGTTATGGGGGGGGAAACAGAAAGAGGGAAGGAGGGAGGTGGGTGGGGCCTTGGTGTGTGTCACACTTTATGGGGGCAAGACATGATTGCAAGAGGGACTTTACCTAACAATTGCAATCAGTGTAACCTGGCTTATTGTACCCTCAATGAATCCCCAACAATAAAAAAAAAAAAAAAAAGAAAAAAAAAATGCTTCTGCACAGCAAAGGAAACAATCAAAACAGTGAAGAGATATCACAAGGATAATAAAAAAATTCTTGCAAACCATACATATGACAAAGGGTTAATATTAATATCAAAGATATATAAAGAACTCAAACAACAGCAAAAAAATAAAAATAAAATTTTAAAATAGGAAAAGGATCTGAAGAGACATTTCTCAAAAGAAGACATACAAGGGAAAATATTCCATGAAAAATGCTCATCATCCTTAATCATCAGAGAAATGCAAAGCAAAACTACTTTGAGATATCATCTAACTCCAGTAAGATTAGCCCATATCATAAAATCTCAAGACCTGAAATGTTGCGGTGGATGTGGAGAAAAGGGAACACTTCTACATTGCTGGTGGGAATGCAAATTAATACATTCCTTTTGGAAAGATGTTTTGAGGACACTTAGAGATCTAAAAATAGACCTGCCATTCAATCCTATAATTCCTCTACTAGGTATATACCAAGAAGACCAAATATCACATTATAACAAAGATATTTGTACCAGAATGTTTATTGCAGCCCAATTCATAATTGCTAAGTCGTGGAAAAAGCCCAAGTGCCCATCGATTCACGAATGGATTAATAAATTGTGGTATATGTACACCATGGAACATTATGCAGCCTTAAAGAAAGATGGAGACTTTACCTCTTTCATGTTTACATGGATGGAGCTGGAACATATTCTTCTTCATAAAGTATCTCAAGAATGGAAGAAAAAGTATCCAATGTACTCAGCCCTACTATGAAACTAATTTATGGTTTTCATATGAAAGCTATAACCCAATTATAACCTAAGAATATGAGGAAAGGGGAGAGGGAGGGGAGGGATAGAGGAGGTTGGGTGGAGGGATGGTGATTGATGGGACTACACCTATGGTGTATCTTACAAGGGTACATGTGAAACTTGGTAAATGTAGAATATAAATGTCTTAACATAAAAACTAAGAAAACGCCAGGAAGGCTATGTTAACCAATGTGATGAAAATATGCAAAATGGTCTATAAAACCAGTGTATGGTGCCCCATGATCGCATTAATGTACACAGCTATGACTTAATAATAAAATAAAATTAAAAAAATACTTTTCTTAGTAAAGTATCTCAAGAATGGGAAAAAAAAGTATCCAATGTACTCAGTATTACTGTGAAACCAATTTAAATCACTCACACTTGCATATGAAAAATGAAACACAACTTTAGCCTAGGAAGAAGGAGGGAATGGGAGGGAGAGGGGAGCAGAGGGGGTGGGAGGATTAGTAGGAGATAGTAGGGGGACCACACCTATGGAGCACATTGCAAGTACAAGATGGATCTATCATGTGTAGAACACAAATGTCCTAATGCTATAATTGGGTAAATGAGGTGAAAGATATATTGATTAGTATGATGCAAGCACTCCAATTTGTACAAATAATCAACACATTGAAAATGGCATAAATGCATTTATGATCTATGTACAAAAGACTTAAAAAAATAAGAAGAAAAATAAAGACATACAAATGCCCAACAGTCATATGAAAAATATGCTCAAATTCACTAATCATCACAGAAATACAAGTTAAAAACACATTGAAATATCACCTCATATCTATTAGGGTGGCTATTTTCAAAAAGACATGAGATAACAAGTGTTGATTAAGTTATGGAGAAAAAGGAACCCTGTACGCTATTGGTAAGAAAATAAATTAGTGCAATCATTATGGAATCCAGTCTGGAGAGTCTTGAAAAAATTAAAAATTGATCTACCATATGACCCAGCAATCCCATTTCTGGGAATATATCCAAGGGAAATGAAATCACTATGGACTCCCATAGTCAGTGCATCATTGCAGCATTAATTACAATAGCCAAGATACAGAGTCAACCTAAGTATCCTTCAATGAATGAATGAATGGATAAAGAAAACATGATATATACACATACAATGGAATAACATTTATCCTTAAAAGAGAAAGAAATCTTGTTATCTGAAACAATATGGATAAACCTGGGGGTATTACACTAAGTACCATAAGCCAAGCACAGAAAGACAAATACTGCTTGATCTCAGTTGTATTTGGAATTTGTAAAAGCTGAATTCGGACAAGCAGGGAGTAGTATGATGGTAATCAGGGTCTGGGGAGAGACAGAGGAGTATTAAGGTGATGCTGGTCAAAAGATAGAAAATTTCAGTTAGACAAGAGGATGATTTCAAAAGATCAATGTTCAGCATTATAACTATAGTTAATAATATTCTGTATACTCTAAAATTTCAAATGTTCTCACCACAGAAAAGATAAGTATGCAGGAAATAGTAGATATGTTAATAGTTTGACTTATCCATTCCACAATATACACATGTATCAAAACATCAGGCTGTAGGTGATAACATCAGGGTGAGGTGATATCTCAGGGTGGTTTTGATTTGCATTTCTCTGATTAGAGACAATGAGCACTTTTTCATATGTTCATTAGCCATTCATCTGTCTTCCTTAGAGAAGGATCTATTCATATCTCTTCCCCAGTGATATATGGCATTGTTGGATCTTTTGTTATTGTTGTTGTTAATTAATTTGAGTTCTCTATACCTCCTAGTTATCAAGATTTAACTGATTCATAATATGCAAATATTTTTTCCCATTCTGGAGGTTGCCTGTTTGGTTGTTGTTTCCTTAGCTGTACAGAAGCTTTTCAGTTTAATTAAGTCCCATTTGTTCATTTTTGTTGTTATTGCAATTGCCATGGAAGTCTTCTTCATAAAATCTTTCCACAGGCCAATATCTTCAAGTGTTTTCCCCACACTCTGTTTGAGGATTTTTATTGTTTCATGCCTTAGATTTAAATCTTTTATCCATCCTGAATCAATTTTTGTAAGTGGCAAGAGGTACAGGTTCAGTTTCAGTCTTTTACATGTGGTTCTCCAGTTCTCCCAACACCATTTATTGAGTAGGGATTCTTTTCCCCAGTGCATGTTCTTATTTGGCTGTAAGATGTTTGTTTTATCTCATGGTTTTCTATTTGGTTCCGAATGTCAAAGTCTCCATTTTAGTGCCAATACCATACTGTTTTCATCACTATGGCCTTGTAGTATAGCCAAAAATCTGGTAGGGTGATACCCTTGACTTTGTTTTTATTACTAAGAATTGCCTTGGCTATATGGTTTTTTTCTGGTTCCATACAAAATGAAGAATCATTTTTTTTCCAAATCATGAAAATATGATGATGGTATTTTAATGGGGATTGCACTGAATCTGCAGATTGCTCTGGGAAGTATAGACATTTTGACAATGTTGATTCTTCATAGCCATGAGCATGGTAAATTCTTCTGTTTGTTAATTGCTTCTGCTATTTCTTTTCTTAGGGTTTCATAATTTTCTTTGTAGAGGTCCTTCACCTCTTTTGTTATGTATATTCTTAGGCATTTCCTTTTTCTGTCTTTAATTTATTTATTTTTAATTTATTTATTTTATTTAGTTTTTTAATTAAATCATAGCTGTGCACATTAATGCGATCATGGGGCACCATATACTGGTTTTAGAGACCGTTTGACACATTTTCATCACATTGATTAATGTAGCCTTCTTGGCATTTTCTTAGTTATTGTGTTAAGACATTTATATTGTACATTTACTAAGTTTAGCATGTACCCTTGTAAGATGCACCGCAGGTGTAATCCCACCAATCAGCCTCCCTCCCTTCCCTCCCTCTCTCCCTTCCCCATATTCTAAGGTTATTCTGGGTTATAGCTTTCATATGAAGCCATACATTAGTTTCACAGAAGGGCTGAGTATATTGGATCCTTTTTCTTCCATTCTTGAGATACTTTACTAAGAAGAATATGTTCCAGCTCCATCCATGTAAACATGAAAGAGGTAAAGTCTTCATCTTTCTTTAAGGCTGCATAATAGTCCATGGTGTACATATACTACAATTTATTAATCCATTCGTGGAACTATGGGCACTTGGGCTTTTTCCATGACTTAGCAATTATGAATTGGGCTGCAATAAACTTTCTGGTACAAATATCTTTGTTATAATGTGATTTTTGGTCTTCAGGGTATATACCTAGTAGAGGAATTATAGGATTGAATGGCAGATCTATATTTAGATCTCTAAGTGTTCTTCAAACATCTTTCCAAAAGGAATATATTAATTTGCATTCCCACCAGCAGTGTAGAAGTGTTCCCTTTTCTCCACATCCATGCCAACATCTCTGGTCCTGGGATTTTGTGATATGGGCTAATCTTACTGGAGTTAGATGATATCACAAAGTAGTTTTGATTTGCATTTCTCTGATGATTAAAGATGATGAGCATTTTTTCATATGTCTGTAGGCCGCATGCCTGTCTTCTTCAGAGAAGTTTCTCTTCAAGTCCCTCGCCCACCCTGAGATGGGATCACTTGTTCTTTTCTTGCTTATATGTTTGTGTTCTCTGTGGATTCTGGTTATTAAACCATTGTTGGGGACATAACCTGCAAATATCTTCTCCCATTCTGAGGGTTGTTTGCTTGCTTTACTTACTGTGTTCTTGGCTGTGCAGAAGCTTTTTAGTTTGTATTTTTTTAGTGTATTTTTGAAGCTGCTTCAATAGCCGGGGGCCTCCAAATAAAATACTCACCCAGACCGATTTCTTCAATGGTTTTCCCTGCACTCTCTTCTAGTATTTTTATAGTTTCATGTCTTAAGTTTAAATCTTTAATCCAGTGAGAGTCTTAGTTAATGGTGAAAGGTATGGGTCAAGTTTTAGTCTTCTACAGGTTGCCAGCCAGTTCACCCAGCACCATTTGTTAAATAGGGAATCTTTTCCCTACTGAATGTTTTTAATTGGCCTGTCAAAGATCAAATAATGATAACTAGCTGGGTTCATCTCTTGGTTCTCTATTCTGTTCCCTACATCTACTTCTCTGTTTTTGTGCCAGTACCATGCTGTTTTGATCACTATCGATTTACAGTATAGTCTGAAGTCCGGTAGCATGATTCCTCCTGCTTTGTTTTTATTTCTGAGTAATGTCTTGGCTATTTGAGGTTTTTTCTGATTCCGTATAAAATGAAGTATTATTTTTTCAAGATCTTTAAAGTATGACAGTGGAGCTTTAATAGGGATTGCATTAAAATTGTATATTGCTTTGGGTAATATGGAGATTTTAACAATGTTGATTTCTTCCAGCCATGAGCATGGTATGTTTTTTCATTTGTTAACATTTTCAGCTATTTCTTTTCTTAGAGTTTCATAGTTCTCTTTATAGAGATCTTTCACATCCATTGTTAGATAAATTCCCAAATATTTCATCTTGTTTGGCACTACTGTGAATGAAATAGTGTCCTTAACTGCTTTTTCAGCTTGACTATTATTGGTATATATAAAGGTTACCAATTTATGAATGTTGATTTTATAAACTGAGATGTTGCCATATTCCTTGATCACTTCTAAGAATTTTGTAGTAGAATCCCTGGTGTTTTCCAGATATACGATCATATCATCTGTGAAGAGTGAAGGTTTGATCTCTTCTGACACTATATAGATACCCTTGATTGCCTTTTCTTCCCTAACAGTGATGTCTAAAACTTCCAATACAATGTTAAAGAGCAGTGGAGACAATGGGCAGCCTTGTCTGGTTCCTGATCTGAGTGGAAATGATTTCAATTTAACTCCATTCAATACGATATTGGCTGTGGGTTTGCTTAGATGGCCTCTATCAGTTTAAGAAATGTCCTTCTATACCAATTTTCTTAAGTGTTCTGATCATAAAGTGATGCTGGATATTATCAAAAGATTTTTCTGCATCAATTGAGAGAATCATATGGTCTTTGTTGTTTAATTTGTTTATGTGCTAAATTATATTTATAGATTTATGTATATTGAACCAGCCTTGAGACCCTGGGATAAAACCCTCTTGGTCATGATGTATAATTTATTTGATATATTGGTATATTCTATTTGTTAGGATCTTGTTGAATATTTTTGCATCTATATTCATTCGTGATATTGGTCTATAATTTTCTTTTCTTGTTGTGTCTTTTCCTGGTTTGGGGGTCAGGGTGATGTTTGCTTCATAGAACGTGTAGGATAGTGTTCCTTCTTTTTTTATATTTTGGAACAGGTTGAGTAACATAGGTATTAGTTCCTCTTTAAAGGTTGGTAGAATTCTGACATGAAGCCATCTGGTCCTGGGATTTTCTTTTTAGGGAGATTTCGTATGGTTGATGCTATTTCAGAACTTGATATAGGCCTGTTCAACATTTCCACTTGATTCTGGCTAATTCTTGGAAGGTGACTTGCTTCCAAGTATTGGTCAATTTCCTCCAGATTTTCATATTTCTGAAAATAAAGTTTCGTGTAATATTCATTAAGGATTTTTTGAATTTCTGCGTAGTCTGTTGTTATTTCAGCTTTGGCATTTCTGATTGATGAGATTAGAGATTTTACTCTTTTTTTCCTGATTAGGTTGGCCAAAGGTTTATCTATTTTATTGACCTTTTAAAAAAACCAAATTCTTGATTTATTGATGTGTTGTATAATTCTTTTGTTTTCAATTTCATTTAATTCTGCTCTAATTTTGGTTATTTCTTTTCTTCTGCTGGGTTTGGGGTTGGAATGTTCTTCCTTTTCCGGTTGCTTGAGATGTCCCATTAAGTTGTTAACTGCTTCTCTTTCCGTTCTCTTGAGGAAGGCTTGCAGTGCTATAAATTTCCCTCTTAGGACTGCCTTTGGGGTATCCCACAGGTTCTGATAATTTGTGTCTTCCTTGTAATTTTGTTTCAAAAATTTGGCAATTTCCTTCTTAATCTCATCTCTGACCCAGCTATCATTCAGCATAAGGTTATTTAACTTCTATGTTTTTGTATGAGTATGCAGATTCCTGTTGTTACTGAGTTCAACTTTTATTCCATGGTGGTCCGAGAAGATGCAAGGAATAATTTCTATTCCTTTAAATTTACTGAGGTTAGACTTGTGACCTAAGATGTGATTGATTTTGGAGTATGTTCCGTGGGCTGATGAGAAGAATGTGTATTCAGTTTTGTTGGGATGAGATATTCTGTAGGTGTCTGCTAAATACAAATGTTGGATGATTAGGTTTAAATTTAAAATTTCATTGCTCTGCTTCTTTTTGGAGGATCTATCCACCACTGCCAAAGGAGTGTTGAAATCTCAGACTATTATGGAGCTAGAGGAAATCAAGTTCCTTATGTCTGTTAGAGTTTCTCTTATAAGTTGAGTTGCATTCTGGTTGGGTGCATAGATATTAATAATTGAAATCTCATCATATTGAGTATTACCCTTAACAAATATGAAGTAACCATTCTTATCCTTCCTTACTTTTGTTGGTTTAAAGCCTATTGTATCTGCAAATAGAATGCAACACCTACTTTTTTCTCATTACCATTTGCCTAAAGTATGGACGACCATCCTTTCACCCTGAGTCTATATTTATCTTTTAAGGTAAGATGTGATTCTTGTATGTAGCAAATATCTGGCCTGAGTTTTTGTATCCAGTCAGCCAACCTATGCCTCTTTAGAGGACAGTTTAATCTGTTCGCATTAAAGGAGAATATTGATAAGTCTGGTAAAATTTTGAGTATCATGGTTTTTGAAAGTCCAGTGAACATTTTTAATCATTTTGCCATGGTGGAAGTTGGAGTTTGATCAAAAGTTTCTGATTGAGTTTACTTTTGTGGTAGAGGATTGGGCTGGTCATTATGGATGATAGGTCTGAGAATATCCTGAAGAGCTGGTTTGGTTATGGCAAATTTCTTCAACATGTGAATGTCATCAAAGCATTTAATTTCTCCATCATAAATGAAACTCAGTTTAGCTGGATACAGGATCTGGTTGTTATAGGAGATTAAAGACCACCCTCTTCTGGCTTGAAAATTTTCAGCAGAGAGCTCTGCAGTCATTCTAATATTCTTCCCTTTCTAGGTACTAGTTTTCTTTCATCTAGCTGCTTTCAGAATTTTCTCCTTCATATTGATTTTAGTGAAGCTAATTATGATGTGCCTGGGAGATGTCTTATTTGGGTTGAGTTGTGCTGGGGTTCTGAAACTGTCTGTTGTCTGAAGTTCAGAATCTCTTGGAAAATTCTCTTTCATAATTTCATGGAGAAGGGCCTCTGTGCCTTGCAAGGCCACTTCATCACTTTCAGGAATTCCAATGAGGCAGATATTAACCTTCTTCGAATTATCCCAGAGCTCTCTGAGAGAATGATCCATTTTTGCTCTCCATTTCTCTTCCTCTCTTAGAGTTTGGGAGCATTCAAAAGCTTTGTCTTCAATGTCAGAAATCCTTTCTTCTGCTTGCTCCACTCTGTTATTGAGGGATTCTACTGAATTTTTCAGATCTTTGAGGGCTGCAAATTCTTGCTTCAGTGTGTCAAAATATTTGGTGGTTTTGTCTTTAAATTCGTTGAATTCTTGGCACAACTTTTGAATTTCTCCTCAAATTTCTGACATTTGAATTGCTCCTCGAATTTTAATTCCAATTTTCCTCCATTCTATTAATCTTGTTTGCCATCCAAAATCTAAATTCGATTTCTGACATCTCGGCCAGCTATTTATGAATGGGATCTTCAGTTACATCTGCCATATCTTTCCTTCGGGGGTTGATCTATTCTGGTTATTCATATTACTAGAGTTTTTCCACTGATTCTGTGCCATGATTATTTTACACCATTTGAATTTTCCCCTTGAGCTCTGTCAAGGACCTATACAGTGCTATGGCCTGAGAAGCTGGGGACCTGTTTGGTGTGGTGGGGCTAAGTGGTTCTGTCTTGTTTTCAGTTGGTCTCTGTCTGACCCTAGTGAAACAGTTACTCTGGGTTGAAGTCTCAGCTGTGGAGAGATACCAGCAATTAAGTCACCCCACCCCCCACAGGAAACAATTGGAAAAGGAAAGTCAAATCTTCCTACAACCACACACGCAGGGCACCACTTGGATAGTCCTTGGGTGATTGGCTCAGTTCAAAAGATTCAAATCAATTGTCTCCGTCAGCACCTGTCTCAGGTAGGACAGTTTAAGAGGTCTCTGGCAGCTAGATCACAGGGGTTTGGTGACAACTGCAATATGACTTGCTCCATTGCTCCGTGAAGTCAGGAGGATCCATCCAGCAAATAGGTTAGTCTGGGAAGGTTGATGCCTCCTTCCCCACCTTGCAGCTCTGTCGCACCCAGTCACTGATAACCCTGTGGGGCTGTGACCCAGTTGCCTCCAATGAGCAGATACTCCAGGGGGTTGCAACTACCTGAATCACATGGAAGTCTATGTCTGCTCAGCCAGGCCGCTGCTCTCTGCCTCTATCCAGCAGGGGGAGATGCAGCCTGACAACCTTGGGCACTTGATGGAGGCTGCGTGGTGTTCACTCCGTTCCAGCCCTGCCCCTGATTGATGTTACTGACAGAAGAGAACAACTTTGTGGGAATTTGTTTCTGTCCCTGCTAAATTCCCTTGCAGAAGAGAAGCTGTTTAGAGTTCACAGAACCTGCATCTCAGGCCCTGTCTTTGCTCCTGCAGGTTTGTATTCGCGTCACCTTTAGCTGTCAGTTCTAGCCTCCTGCCTTCCTTTGTCTATAGGCTGATGATCCCCTGAGGGCCAGGTACATCTTAGGCTCAGTAAAGCGGTCTTCTGGGTCAGCCCCGCCATGGGAATCTCCGGGCTCTGTGTGTGTGTTTTCTAGTCCCCGGGCTCCACCCAGGCCGGTATGCCTCAGGCAAACCCTTTACTCACAGATCCTGAGTTTCTGTCCCAGATCTGTTCCGCGGTGGTTGCCACCTGAGAAGATGCCCGGCCTCCTCTGGTTGCCCAGAGAGACAGGGGGTGTGACTTTGGAATATTGGGAGTGAGCCCTATTGTTGCCAAAAACAGCTGCTGCTCTGTGCCTTGGGGCACCGCCGCTCCAGCATGGTTTCCTCTCAGCTGACTGTCCTCTCCTCACTCCCGTGCTGCAGAATCAGCACTGACCAGCTGCAGTCCAGGCCCTGTCCACACCCCTCGAGAAGTCATCCAAGAATCTGGACTCCCTTGGGGACAGGCCTCCAGACCTCAGAGTGAGAGTGGAGGGGAGTGCTGGGAGCTCATAATTGCAGGTAGAGAATATATACTGTTTTATACAGTTTTATGCCTGGCAGGAGAATGCCATGGCACCCTAGTAGGGGAGGTAGGTCCAGTTTTTAGAGGGTCTCTCCTGTGGACTGTAGTGGGAGGACCTTTGAACTCTGCTCATTTGTTTGTGGGACACTCTGTACCATTCTCATGGGGGACGAGACTCCTGTCCACTCGGTGATGGATTTTGTACCTTTTCTTTGTATCCTTGGGGTCGCAGCTCGCCTCAGCGGGGTTGATATGCATTCTTCAACCTTCTCTCTTGGTGCAGCTCTAATCCACCAGGTTACTTGCTAAATTTCTGTCCTTTAACTCTCCTTCTAGAATGGAGCCTCTGTGGATAGCTGGCTTTAGTCAGCCATCTTGTCTCCCTTTTCTCCTTTTTTTTTTTTTTTTTTTTTTTTGAAGCTACTGTGAAGGGAATTATGTCCTTGATTAGCTTCTCATCTTGGCTGTTCTTGGCATATACAAAGGCTTCTGATTTGTGGATATTGTTTTTATGTCCTGAGACATTGCTCTGTTTGTTTGTTTTTTTATCACTTCCAAGAGTCTTATGGTTGAGTCTTGGGGTTCTCTATGTACAAGATCATATCATCATGAATTGGGCTGCAATAAACATTCTGGTACAAATATCTTTGTTATGTTGTGATTTTTGGTCTTCTGGGTATATGCCCAGCAGAGGGATTACAGGATTGAATGGCAGATCTATTTTTAGATCTCTGAGTGTTCTCCATATATCTTTCCAAAAGGAATGTATTAATTTGCATTCCCACCAGCAGTGCAGAAGTGTTCCCTTTTCTCCGCATCCACGCCAACATCTCTGGTCTTGAGATTTTTGATATAGGCTAGTCTCATTGGAGTTAGATGATATCTCAAAGTAGTTTTGATTTGCATTTCTCTGATGATTAAAGATGATGAGCATTTTTTCATATGTCTGAAGGCCGTGCGCCTGTCTTCTTCAGAGAAGTTTCTCTTCAAATCCCTTGCGTTTATTGCAGCCCAATTCATAATAGCTAAGTCATGGAAAAAGCCCAAGTGCCCATCGATCCACGAATGGATTAATAAATTGTGGTATATGTATACCATGGAATACTATGCAGCCTTAAAGAAAGATGGAGACTTTACCTCTTTCATGTTTACATGGATGGAGCTGGAACATATTCTTCTTAGTAAAGTATCCCAAGAATGGAAGAAAAAATACCCAATGTACACAGCCCTACTATGAAACTAATTTGGGACTCTCACATGAAAACTATAACCCAGCTACAACTTAACAATAGGGGGAAGTGGGAAAGGGGGGGGTGGGTAGAGGGAGGGGAATCGGAGGGATCACACCTGTGGTGCATATTACAGGGGTATTTGCGAAACTTGGTAAATGTAGAATGTAAATGTTTTGGCACAGTAACTGAGATAACGCCGGAAAGGCTATGTTAACCACTGTGATAAAAATGTGTCAAATGGCTTATGAAGTGAGTGTATGATGCCCCATAATCATATCATTGTATACAGTTATGATTTAATAAAAAAAAAAAAAAGATCATATCATCAGTAAAGAGCAAGAAGAGTTTGACCTCCTCTGCCCCCATTTGGATGCACTTTATTTCTTTATCTTGCCTGATTGTATTGGCTGCAAATTCTAGCACTATTTTGAATACAGTGACAATAGAAGGCAATCTTGTCTGATTCCAGTTCTAAGTGGAAAAGTTTTTAGTTTTACTCTATTCAGTATAAAACGTTAGCTGTGGGGCTGTTGTAGATGGCTTTTATCAGATTAAGAAATGTGCTACCTATGCCTAAATTCTTAAGTCTTCTAATTAGAAAAGGATGCTGAATTTTATTGAATGCTTTTTCTGCAACTATTGAGAGGATCATATGGTCTTTGTTTTGCTTCTATTAATATGAGTTATGTTTATGGACTTGCATATGTTAAACAAGCCTTGCATCCCTGGGATTAAACTTACTTGATTGTAATGAATGATATTTTTAATGTGTAGCTGTAATCTATTGCCTAGGATTTTATTGAGAATTTTTACATCTATATTCATTAGTGAAATTGGTGTGAAATTCTTTTTAGTTGGGTCTTTTCCTGGTTTTGATATCAGGATGATGTTTGCTTCACATAACATGGTGGGGAAGATTCCTTCCTTCTTAATTCTTTGGAATTATTTCTGCAGTATGGATGTAAGCTCTTCTTTGAGGGTTTGATAGAATTCTGGTATGAAGCCATCTGAACCAGAGCATTTTTTTGTTGGGAGATTTTTTTATTGTTTCTTTGGGATCAGTTCTTGAAATCAGTCTGTTTAAGAGATCTATTTCTTCTTAATTAAGTCTAGGGAGAGGATGTGATTACTGGTATTTATCCATTTCTTTCATATTCTCAAATTTCTGGGTATAGAGTTTCTTTTAGTACTCAAAGATGATATCTTATATCTCTGTGGCATCTGTTATTATTTCCCCTTTATTATTTCTGATTGAGCTTATTACATATTTTACTTTTCTGTTTTTAGTTAATCTGGCCAAAGGTTTATTGACTTTATTTATGTTTTGAAAAAGTAATTTTTTGCTTCATTAATTTTCTAAATGATTCTTTTATTTTCAACCTTATTCATCTCTGATTTAATTTTGGTTATTTCTTTTCTTCTGGGTTTGGGATTGGATTGTTCTTCTTTTTCCAATTCCATAAGATGGTTCATAAGTTTTTTCATGTGTTCTCTTTCTGTTTTTCAATTGTAGGCATCTAATGTGATAGATTTCCCTCTTAAGACTACTTTTGCTGAGTTCCATAGGTTTTAGTAACTTGTGTCTTCATTGATGTTATGTTTGAGGAATTTAATGATTTCCCCTTTTATCTCTTCCTGAACCAAACTATCATTCAGCATAAGGTTGTTTAATTTGCAAGTCTTTGTGTAGGGACGAATGTTTTTGTTGGAGTTGAGTTCCACTTTTGTTGCCTTGTGGTCTGAGAAGATACAAGGTGTAATTTCTATTCTTTTAATTTTGCTAAGGTTTGATTTGTATCCTAGGATATGGTCTATTTTGGAGTATGTACCATGGGCTGATGAGAAAAATGTATATTGTTTAGGTTTGGGTTGGTGTGTTCTGTATATGTCTATTAATCCCATTTGTTCCAGGGTCACATTTAAGTCCTTTGTATCTTTGTTTAGTTTCTCTTTAGAGGATCTGTCCAGTTCTGTCAGAGGGTTGTTAAAGTCCCCGACTATTATGGTGTTATGGGATATCATATCACTCAGACCCATCAAGGTCTGTTTCATAAACCTGGGAGCATTTAAGTTGGGTGCATAAATATTTAAAATTGAAATATCTTCTTGATCTATTGTTCCTTTGACCAAAATAAAGTATCCATCTTTGTCTTTCTTGACTTTAGTTGCTTTATATCCCCTTGTATATGAAAATAAGATTGCAACCCCTCCTTTCTTCTGATTTCCATTTGTTTGAAATGCTGTTTTATATCCCTTAATCCTGAGTGGTGATTTGTCCTTCAAGGCTAGGTGTATCTCCTGGATACAGCATATGGATAGCTTATGCTTTTTTATCCAATCAGCAAGCCTGTGCCTCTTCAGTGGTGAATTCAGTTCATTGACACTTATTAAGAGAATAGTAAAGTGTGGTGGAGTTCTATTCATCTTATTTTATAAATGCCTATTGTGTAGGTTTATCCTTTGCACCATTGTGGAAGCTAAGTTTTGACCTTTAGCTACTGGGTGTTTACTTTCCTGGTGGTCCATTGTGGTGGTCAGTGTTGAGAACTGGTCTAAGTATTTCCTGCTGAGCTGGTATTGTTGTTGTGAATTTCCTCAGTGCTTATATATCCATAAAAGATTTGATTTAACTATCAATTTTGAAGCTTAGTTTAGCAGGATACAGAATTCATGGCTGAAAATTGTTTTGCTTAAGAATGTTGAAGGTCAGTGACTATGCTCTTCTGGCTTGGAAAGTGTGAGTTGAATAGTCTGCTGTCATCCTAATGGCTCTGCCTCTGCAGGTCAGTTGGCACCTACTCCCAGCTGCTTGCAGAGTTTTTTTCTTTCATCTTGAATTTGGACAGGTTCATTACAATGTGTGTTGGAGAGGTTCTGAGTTGAGATAACCCAGGGTTTAATATCCATCTGAAAAGAGTATGTTTGGGTCTTTAGTAAAACTTGGTAAGTTTTAATTTATAGTAGTCTCCAGTAGGGCTTCTATTCCTTGGGAACAATCTTATTCCCCTTCAGGAATCCCTATTATTCATATGTTTGAATGCTTTGTGGGGTCTCATAGTTCTCTAAGCACCTGTTCTGCTTTCTCTCTCTTCCTTTCTGCCTCTTTAACTACCTGGATTAACTTTAAAACTTTACCCTCTAGCTCTGAGGTTCTTTATTCTCCATGTTCTAACCTATTTTTGGTACTTTCTACTGCCTCTTTCCATTCCATGATTGTCTTCTTCATTTCCTTAAGCTGTGCCCTATCCTTTCTATATTCTATATACCTCTCATCTAACTTTTGGTTCTGTCTTTCCATTTTCTTATCCATTCCTTTTATTGTCTTTATCATCCATATTTTAAATTCTCTTCCTGCCAAATACATTAATTCTTTATAGGTGGAGTCTTCTGCAGTAGCTGCCTTATGGTCCCTTGGGGGAGTTGCTCTGGTTTAGTTTTCATATTGCCTGAATTTTTCTGTTGGCTCCTCCTCATGTGTTCTTTATTCTTGTTCACCTCCTTGTCTTCCTTTATCCTTCTCAGTGCTATAAATTAACTTGTCTCAGAGCTTAGGTCTTGAAGTGGCCTCAGCCTGAGCAAAGCCAAACTCTTCCTTGTGTCCAGAAAACCAGAAGTACTTGTTCCTTATGACAATATGATGTAATATGTCGCCAGGATACCAGGTGATGCTGTGGAATTTTTAGGAGACAGAGAGCACAGCCAGCAACTTCTATGGTCCTTATTCCTAACTAAGTTGCCTTCAGTGATCTCCTGATTGTCCCCTCAGCATTCAGACCCTGCCAGGTTGGGATTTTAAAGCTCACAAGAATCCTTCAGGGGCAAGCCTCACACTGCTCCCTCACTTCAGTTCCCATGGGCTGTAGGAGTCCCTCAGCCTGTCCCAAGAGTGGAGTTCTGATCCTGGCAGGCAGAATTAAGATGCCCGTGCTTTAGGTCCCTGCTAAGACCTTCTCATGACCTTCCCACAGTGGCAGCTCCCTGGCCACTGTGACCTTCTCAGTATGGTGGCCTTGTCAGCCACCAAACCTATGGCAAATCCACTCCAGAGAGCATTCAAATATGGTTTCTGTGTACTGTTTGAGTTCACCCACTCTTCCAAGCTTTCCACTCAATGTGAAGCTTTCCCCAACAGCTGAAAACTCCAGAAAGGCTTCCTCCAGTCCTGGACCTCCATGGGGGGCCAGCTGATACCAGCAGGTTGCAATTCCTGCCTAATTCATCAGATTTCCACTGCTCTGGATCATACACTGTATCCAACTCACCACCTCCTCACTGTGCTCCCTGAGCTACAACTCTGGGTAAGGTCCCCATCCCAGGTATGGCTGGGTTCTCTCTTTATCCCTAGTCATTCTAGGGGAGCTCAGCTGAATGATCCTTCTAGTCTGCCATCCTGCTCCAAAGGATATACTTCAATTTTGATGCCTGCTATGAGGCAGGGGATCTTCCAAGCACACACTATTGGCACACACTATTTTGCATGACTATATAGTCATGCAAAAGAGCTACTTAGATAGGCCCTATGGAGCACAGTTGATTGGCAGTCCAGCAGCTACCCTCTGATTCTGCCACTGGGTCACAGCAAGGCCACAACCTCCCCAGGTAGTCCCAAGCTAGTGACAGGACACACAGTAGCACCAGCACAAGGCCATTCTTATCAGTTGTGGGATATTTCCAACAGGCAGCTCTGGCTCAAGGATTCCCCTTAGGCTTGACCACGTCTTTGTTGAAAAGCCTTCTTTCTTTTCCTCCTTCATTAGTCAGACTTGTTTCTAGGTCTCAAGACTGTCCAGACTTTTCTGGCTTCTTCTTCAAGGCATTTCTCCTAATAATCCTGTTTTACATCTAATCTTGTCTTGACATCTACTTCTCAGAGGACTTGGACTAATGTAATGCTTCATCCCATTTTATAATTAGGATAACCCAAATTAAGTACTATTGTCCCCCTTTTCCAGACAAGAAAACTGAGGCACAGAGTGGTTACCTGCTTGCCCAAGTTTATCCAGCTAGTATACACGTACAGAAGCATATCTGGGATTCAACCCAGGTCTGTCTGACTCCAGAGTCTATAATCCTACTTGTCCCTGCCTCCCACTATCCACACATACATAGTTTCTTAATTTGCCACCTTGCAGTCATATTTCCTCACTCTTCCTTTTCCCACACCATTTCTAATGTATGGACTGCTCTTCTCTTGAAGGGTTAGCTCCTTTTTTCCTGGGGGTCATGGATGAGGAGGACTTCCTGGCCTTCCTAAGTAGATCCTTTTCTGGTTTTCTCTACCTCTGTCCCTGGTTTATTTCCTTCATAACCCTCACTTCAATATACAATTATTTTTTACTTTTCTGCTTAGTAGTTTTACCTCTTTCTATCCATAGAATACATGTCTTATGATACCAAAAACCATGTCTTTCTCTTTTATAATTGTACTGATAATTCCAAGTATAGGTGCCTGGCACACAGTTGATAAACACTTGTTGAATAAATGAATGGATGGATGAGTAAGTGAATGTATTTGCATGGTGTTTTCCACATATATTGTCTCATTTAATGATGGAGAAAGAGGATACAAAGGGGGGGAAAAGAAAAGGGTTAAGTCTATGAGATAAGGAAAAAAGATCACTCCCCATATGTCTCAAACAACCTCCTATCTCAGGGTGTCTCTAAAGTTGGGAAGAGTCTGCAGTCTGCAAATACTGTCCTATCTTGGGAGGACTGGAAATGTTTTTCCTAGCAGAGATGTATACAGAATTAGCAGTTGGACTTGTGAGTCACATCATAATGACAAACACCTATCAACCTCTTCCCTGAAGGGCACTGAAGATCAAACAGGGATGATATCCATCAATGGTATAAGAGATGTCAGCCAAGTCCACTCAGCTACACTCTGGTCTGATGTTACTGAGTTCAGTATGTTTGCCCCTGTCATCCCAAGGTAGAACTCTGCTGCCAATAGTTAAATTAGCAGAACAAGTGACTGGGATACTTCTGATTCAATGATGTCTTCCCAACATTGACATGACCTCCTTGCCACACCAAGGTGACCCACTTCAGGAATGTGCACTCCATAGCACTGCTATATATATAGCACCCCACTCCCACAGAGCCTCTAACCAGAGCTGGCTCAAGGTACTGTGCTTATAGTTAGGGTTGAGGGTGGCCAGGAGAAAAAGGAAGAAACAGATTCTTTCTTGGGAGGGAGAGAGACCCTTTCTGGCAGAACTATGGCAATTTTTCATGTAGCTTTTTCAAGAGGAAATCCAGCTGCTTGCCAGGCCAAGTTCCAGTTTCACTGAGCTCAAACTTTTAGATTAGCTCCTAATTCATCCTGAAAGCAACTGGATCCAACAACAAATCCAGGTCTACCTCTATCTGATCTCAGGTAATACTAGCATCATTAGACCTCAATTGGAAAATTCTCATTATCTCAGATCCTATAGACAGCTTAACTTATGTGATGATATCATCAACATCATCATTATTGTCACCACCATGGTTATTTTCATCATTCAATAACCCCTTATATGTTTTATAAACTCTAAACCCTTAGAGTTTATAAAACATCTTCAGATACATGGTCTTATTTAATTCTGACAATTTCCCCACTTTCCACAAAATAAATATACTATTTAGGACTTTTTGTCACAGTAATGAGAAACTCAATTCATATAAACACCAACCAGAATGAAGAGTTCGCTGAGACACAGGACATCTTACAGAACCCAAGAATAGGCCAAAATCTGAGCACCTGGTGCACACCACAGCATGGGCCTTTCTTTTGTTCCCACCTCTTTGCCAATCAGCTTTGTTTCTCACATGTGATTAGCTTCCTCTACCCCTTAACAGCTCCTGAGTTTTATGTGTAACAATCTGCACATCCAGACAGTTGGGATTCATGTTCTTCTTCTATCACTTACTATATAACTCAGTCCTGTCCCCAAATTCCAGGGTGAAAAAACATTGGCCCATCTTTGCTCAGATATCCATCCTTAGATCACTGGACCATGACCACAGGGATGTGGGGTAGGGATCGTGGCAGACAGAGAGCTTGGCTGACAAAGTCTTTCTAGTGGGGGAAACTGAAAGTTGAAAAGAGAAATTTACTTAAATAATGTGTGAAATCACCCAACATTCTGCCTGGCACATAGTTAATGCTCCAAAATACAGTAGAACCTCTGTAAGTTCCACCCAAGGAACTGTAATGAACTGGTCAACATACAGAGGTGGTCAACATAAGGAACTAGGGCTATTGTATAGATATGTACATACATATGGTGCATGTCCAGTTTATGAAAATTAGGTCAGCTTAAAGAGGTAGTCAATGTAAGGAGGTAGTCAACTGTGGAGGTTCTGCTTGTTTTTCGACTTTCCAAAGCATATTACCAGTAAGACACAAATTAGTACTTAAAACTAGGTCTCCCTGATGCCCAAGATCTTTTCCCCCCACTTCCTGAGGGTCTCTAGGGGCAGGGACCGGTCTATTTAGCACTGTCTCTTCAGTATTTAGCCCAGTGCTTGGTAGGAAGCTGGCTTGTTAATGCTTTGTTTTACAAAACTCAACTATAATTATCTCCACTGTTTTTAAAACCATAGCAGCTTCCGTGACTTTCTCCATAGGACAGAAAAAGACAAGAGCATGGAGATCACAAAGAAAAACTGCAGACTGACCCCAACCAGCCCAGAGGCCACAGAGGGGCTTATCCAGCCTCTCAGGAAGCAGAATGAGATCATCTCGTCCCAGGAGACAGGCTTTTCCTCCGGCGCATCATCTCTCATCGGCAGCACAGCTCTGGGGACAGAACTCCCTCCCACTGACCCTGGTAACTAGAGTGAAAGGAAGGGCAGTGTAATTACACAGCAGCATCAGACAATGCAACAGAAGATGCACTGTGGGCCAGGGCAGAGGGAGCAGGCAGTGTTGCTGCCTTTCCCAGCTAGGTGCCGGCTCAGTGTGTGGCAAGCACAAAGCTCTCACAGTCCACAAGGAGTTGGCAGATTTAGCAGACCCTGTCTAAGGACCAAAACTACATGTGAGCACAAGAATTTTTAATTTCTATGGTAATAAGGAGATTAAACTCCAGGTCTATTTACAGGCATAATTTATGAGCTCTGTCAGCCCCAGGCTGATTACTGTGATATACAGATTTACCAGAAATTGGCAACAACTAGAGAGACCCTACAAGTGGAAGAATTAAAGTTAAAGATGAAAAGAACTTCATGATTAAAGGGGTTGAGAGATACTGAAACATAGAGAGTTTAAAAGAAAAAGATTCTTAAAGACCTATTAAAAACGAGCCATGTGGAGTACGATTCACCTGTTGGAAACTCCAAACTTTTCCCTCAGCTATGTGGGCAAGACAAGTGCACCAAGAGCCCCAATACAGCTCCTTGGGGCTGTCGGTTCCTGCTCTTGCTAATCTGTGGTTCACAGACAGTGGTGTGCACCAGAATCCCTAGGGCTCCTGGCAAAACTGCATTCCCAGTCCTTTTCTCCACTTAGTTTTTATCTTTTGCCCAAGATACATACACTGGTTCAATATTTAAAGGGCAAAATTTATTATCTGGCTGGCACTGCATGGCAGCTTCCAGGGCAGTAAAGGATTAATACATTTACATAAAGAAAGGCTCCAGTCCCCTCCAGATTCCACAAGACACTCCATACCTAATAGCAGAATGCAAGATTTAAGAAGAACCTTCCAGAATAAAAAGGTCCCATCTTATCAAAGCTCAGGTGGAACTAAAACGAGCATGTCAACGAAGGCAAAATAGAGTTATTTTCTATGTCCCCATATCCCCTCAAGGACGTTTAGTCCTTAAAACCAAAAAAATAAATAAAATTAAGAAACTGTCAAACTATTCTCCAGAGCAAAGGTAGTGGGAGCAGAAGAATCATGAGCAAAATAGTCATTTGCTCAGTATGTAACTTCTGTATTAAAAATAGTCAGGATGGTATTTCTGGAAGGTAATTTGATCAAATTACAAGGTTCGCTGGTCCCAAAGAGATATTCGGCCATTTTGTTGCGATGTTCATGCTATTCAACTGATTCATGAATTGCAATAAGGCTTCTCTGTCCCTGACAACTTGAGGACTTACAATTGCCTCATAACTTGGGATGTGTTTTCAATTCCCTTTGGGGGAAAACTGAAACAGAAAGAAACTGAACCACAAAGTAACACAGTCACTGCCTCAGGAAGGAACTGAGGTGTTTAGATGAAGATTCCTGGCCTCCGAGTAAGGGCATCCTCACCCTAGAGGCTACTCTTTGTGGTCTTGGACAAGCTCTTTCTCTACCTGGTCCTTTATTTTTCTTATATGAAATGGGTGGCCCCATACTGGATCTTCCTGCCTCCCAGGCTGCTGTGAGGATCAAGTCTTGAGTGAGGGAGTTGTGTAGCCAAATGATATAGCCATAGTTGGTGAAGACAGCAGCAGTGGGTGGCTCCCCAGACAAAGATGCCCTCACTTATGCCAATAGATAAAGGACAAAAGACCCAGGCCCTGCACAGTCAAGTGGAGAACAAGCTGGTAGGAGCAGGTTTTGTGTCCTGGGAAGCTTGGAGCCTGGAGAGTGAGGAGAGTACTCCCCACTTTGACTGGAGCAGAGCTAGTAAAGAGAGTGGTGAGCCATTAAATAGAGTGGAAAGACTAGAGTGTTGGCTAACAAAGGATCCCCTAGAAGAGAGATGCTCAGGGGAAAGAAGGGGGCCAGGGGCCCTGCCTTTCATTCATCCATTTTTTCACTCAATAATGTTCAGCACACACCACATACCACTGTTCTAGGCATGTGGGAGACATCTATGAACATAATGGACAAAAATTCTGCCTAGAAGAAATAGTTAATATATAATAACATAATAAATTAGTCAACTATATTGCATGTCAGATGATAGTAAGTGTTGTTGAAGAAAAATAAAACAAGGGAGGGTGGTAGAGAGTTCCAGAGTGTGGGTAAGATCAAATTTAAATAGAGTGGTCAGGAAAGACCTCACTGAGCAGATGGCTTTGGATGAAGATCTGAAGTGAGTGAGGCAGTGAGCCATGTGGACTTCCTGAGGGAAGAGAACATCGAGCAGGATAAATAATCTAAGCCTCATGCTGTAGCCTAGCTTGCCGAAGTTTCTTACTCTGACAAATTGTACCTTCATCCAAAGATGGCCACAACAATATCTCCCATGCCACGTGACTTTTTTATAATGTGACTTTGACACTGCTTCCATTAAGAGGTAACGTCAGTGTTTCCTCACCTTGAAGCTGGGCAAACTATGGCTATGGCCAAAGTGATTCTACATAACTGCTGAAGCTAAGCCATGAAAGGTAGTAAACCTTCTGCTTGGTTCTCTGGGGATACTCACTCTTGGAATCCAGCCACCATGTTGTAAGGATGTGCAAGTAAACCACACAGAGTTCCCCCATTTAGGTATTCTGGGGGATAACCCCAGCTGAGGTTTCAGCTGACAGTCATTACTGATCAGTAGACAGGGGAGTAAACAAACTTTCAGATGATTCCCGCCCCCAGCCATTGTCACGCCCAGGCTTGAGTCTTCCCAGCTGATGCCTTGAACATTTTAAAGCAGAAATAACACATCCTCACTGTGCCCTTTCCAAATTCCTGACCCATATAATCCATGTGAAAAATAAAACGGTTGTCTTATATCTCTAAGTGCAACTGGTTTGTCATGCAGCCACATAACAAGAGATAATTGGAACATCCATATTAAATTGTAGTACCCTATTCCAGTGAATAATAAAATGTTACCTTAATTTGCATGTTCCTTGTGAGTATATTCCTTCTCTAGGCTCCTCACAGGGAGAAGAGGTAGTTAGGCTGAGATAAGATTAATGTGTTTTTGTGTCCCTTGACTTAAAAACAACCTAATTGTCTCAATATTACTCCTAACAGAGAGTAGCCACAAAAAAGAACAAATAGCCTCAAAATAAGCTTTAATAAAAATTAAAGGAAGCATCACAAATCAGTAAAGAGGGAAAGAATTATTTAAAACCTGACACTGGAACCAGTGTTTAACTAGTTAGAAGAAAATCAATTTAGATCCTGCACTTAAATAAATTCAATATGAATCAAAGTATCTAATGAAAAAAAATCAAATAATAAGATGAAAATACAGGTAAAGATGTGTTTTATTTCTTGCAGGAAAAGGCTTTCCGATTTTAAACGCAAAGAAATTACGAAAAAATATTGACAGATTGAATTACATGGCAAAAATTTAGAAACAATAGTAAAAGATAATGAGCAAAAAACAGTATCTGCAACAAAGATTATAAAAAGACAACAATATGAAAAGGCAAATATACAAAACAAAAACATTAAGATCCTAATTCATTAATGGACAAAGAACACAAATAGGAAAGTTCTAAACAAAAAATCCAGATGAATTGTGAAAAAATTTAAATTAAAATAATAAGGTAATAATTATCTTCATCTTCAATAGAAAATGATAATAATGATGTATTGTAAGTTGAAGAGTACTATACATTGCTGGTAGAAATATATGTTTTTTGAAACTTTGGTGAGTTAGGTTGGGAATACTCATAATAACAAGGAAAACAAAAGAAAAAAACTTCAGAATAATTTATGGTAAATTACCACCATTAGAAAAATAGGTAAGCAGGGTGGCACCTGTGGCTCAAGAAGTAGGGCGCCAGTCCCACATGCTAGAGGTGGCGGGTTCAAACCCAGCCCCAGCCAAAAAACCACAAAAAAAAAAAAAAAAAATAGGTAAGCAAATTATGATACCTCTACTTCAGAAAATACTATGTATTTATTAAATTCACATTTGCAAAGTTTTTAATGATGTGGAAATACAATCAAATTTTCAATAAATAAAAACATTAAAAAATATGTATATTTCTACAAAGAAAAAAGTCTAAGATGTACCTCAAACTAATAGTGCTGATTATCTCTTTAGGATTACTGGTGAATTTCCTGATAATACTTTACTGATTTCTGTTTTGGTAGACTTTTTTTAGGAAATAAAGAAATCAGGGCAAGACTGATTAAGATCAGGGTCCCAAATTCCCTGTAGAAGAAATTAAGTGTTGTAAGCCCCTGGGTGAACAGCATTTGCCCAGAAACCTCAAGGTCATGCAGGCATAGGACATAGGGAACTCAGCTAAACTTGGGAGGAATGTGAACCAGGTGAGAGGGATCCCGGACTGTTTACACATCAGCCCTCAGTTTATGTTTGAGTGTTTTTTTATATTCCTTTTTTGGTCCCCCTTTTGGGCAGACAGATCTGGTTAGTCAACACACATGAACCTTTGGTGTAGACCCTATTGGCTTTAGGAAAATTGAGAGATCCCAAGGGTTATAGGAGAGAAAGGAGTGAGATCTCCAGTGAGATTCAGCTTATAACCAATGTCCAGGGAGAGCATCTTCTGGCCTAAAGAAAGTTTGTGTCTAATACAATTCATATTAGGCTACCCTGGATTATTTCAAGGGTAAGAAGAATAGTGCCCAAGCCATAATATACCCATGAGACCATCTTGCACTCACTCCTTAAATGCTGCTGGATGGAATATGCTGGACAGGCTTTATGGGATCAACAACTACATTTCCTATATAGTCCTTCTTACCCACCCAGTTACCCATAAACAGGAGGCCAAGGCTTGTCATTGGCTGGACATGTGGCAGTGGGGAGCTTAGGCCCACTGGATACAAGCAATATAAAAAGGGAATAAACAAATCAGGGCAGGTCCAACATCTAAAAGTATCCAAACCTCTGATTCTAGAGTCTACTCTCAACCAATGGCTCCAGTTCTGCCTCTAACCATAAGAAGCATGCAAGACAGGTGGAGAATGAAGATATACTTAAAAAGAGGCTTCAGACGCCCTATAGGGGCTGCTACTAATATGGCACAGGTTGAGGAACAATGGCCAACTGTCCGCCTCCTCAAAGACCTTAAACATCAGCTCTACTTTTTTTAGATAGGAGAAAAACTAAAGTCCAAAGAGGGACAGTGACCTATCTAAGGTCATACAGTTGATTCACAGCAAAGTATTGATCTAGGTCAATAGGGTGTCCAAACTGTGGCTTGTGGCCACATGTTGATTTTATCAGGACTTTTTTTCTTACCTGTGATGTTGAATATCATAAAAGGTATACATGGATCTTTTTATTTGGCTAATCAGTTTTTGTTAGTGTTTATGTATTTAATGTGTGGTCCAAGATGATGATTCTTCTTCCAGTGCGCAGCAGAGAAAAACATGGTGGACGCTCCTACGACTTAGGCCAATTCTGATAAAAGCCTGACATTAACTTTGAAAAGCAATCACACATTGAGAGCAATGCTAGTATCTGCCTCACTGGGCTGGAGAGAAGCCACCCTTGTCTGATAGAAAGTGGACCTAGTAGCATGCCCTCCTGGCCAAATGAACCAGGGTCTACCCTGGGGAGGCCCCAGACGGCAGCGATGGAGGGGAGCCAGCTGCGGCTGGAGCGAGGTCATCGCTGAAGAGCCCCGAGCCAGGCAAGGAGCGCTTGGGATTCCAGTTCTTAGAACAGAAGTACAGCTATTGCCACTGTTAAGGACTGTAATATCCCATGGGAGAGTGTGTACACGTGGTGTGTACAGGGCACCAACAAGGTTTACTTCAAACCGTTTTGCAGAACTTGCCAGAAGTCTTATAACCCTTACGGAGTGGAGGATATCACCTGTCAAAATTGTAAACAAACTAGATGTTCCTGCCCCGTAAAACTTCGCCATGTGGACCCCAAACGGCCCCACCGTCAAGATTTGTGTAGGAGACGCAAAGGCAAACGCCTGTCCTGTGACGGCACGTTCAGCTTCAAATACATCATTTAAACAAATGTGAAAAAAGTCCTCAGTGTGTGCCAAGGGAGCAGATGAGTGAGTGAGCTTTCTCTTCTCTCTTCCACCTCCTTCAAAATACTTCATGAAAGGTGGTGTATTTTGAAAAAGCCAAGTAAAGATATTGCAAAACAAACAAACAAAAAAAATTGCCCCCTAACCCTCGGATTGGGTGTGGCTGAGTAGTTGGGTGCTACAGATCTCATGGCATGCTGCACACACGGATCCTCAGACCCACACTTCAGGAAACCTCACACTCTATACCCATCTCTCTTTTTGATTAAGCTCTAGATGATTTCGAAAAGGAGAACCCAGAATATTTGAAAGATGATGGGATTGACTAGACTGGTCTCTGAAATATCCTTAATTCAGAAATACCGAGGGCCTTGGAAGTCCAAAGAATTTAAAACAGAGCTGGGTAGGGGATGCAGCTGACCAGCAGAGAGTGTGACAGTAAGGTCATCCTGCAATTTTTCCAGGCCTCAATTTCTTCATCAGGTGGGCAGACAAAACAGGTAGAAAAACTAGATACTGATGTTCCTTGACTTACGATGGGTTGTGTCCCCATAAACCCATAATAAGTTGAAAATACTGTAAGTTAAAAATGCATTTAGTAAAATTGTCATCATGACTTAGCCAGGCCTACCTTAACCATCCTCAGAACACTTACATTGGCCTACAGTTGGGCCAAACACTTGGCAACACAGTACGCCGTAGACGCAGAACACTGATGGTTTACCTTCCTGATCTCGTGGCCAATGGGAGCCATGGCTTGTTGTTGTTGTCCAGCATCACAAGAGTGTCATACAGCATATCCCTAGCCTGGAGAAAATTTCAAAATTCAGAATTTAAAGGATGGCTTCTACTTAATTAGTATCACTTTAGCACCTTCTTAAAGTTTAAAAATTTTAAGTTGAACCACCATAAGGCGGGGACTATCTGTAATCACTAAGGTCTCTTATATGTTGCTTTAAATTTCTCTTTCATTTCCACTATAGATTTGCTCAAAAGAAGCTCTCCTCATTTTCAAATTGGCCAAAGGAATATGTATGGACAAATCCCCTTGTCCCACTGCCTGATGATTTGTATATTCAGAAGCCCTGTTGGTGTGACTGGAACATTTGCCAGTCAAAACCTAAGTGGCTTAAGAGACTCAGAGCTTCTCTCCTTGGAAGAAGCCCCAGGGATTCCCAAAGGCTTCTTCCAAAGTGGCTTAGACTGTGTGGGCTGCTCAGTTTGCTGTATCCCCATCCACATCACCTCCAGGAATCGGGGATGGTGGAAGTGTCTACCCAGTGGCTCTGGCCACTGACTGAAGTTACATAAGAGTGACAGCCAGGGGGCGGCGCCTGTGGCTCAGTGAGTAGGGCGCCGGCCCCATATACCGAGGGTGGTGGGTTCAAACCCGGCCCCGGCTAAACTGCAATCAAAAAATAGCCGGGCGTTGTGGCGGGTGCCTGTAGTCCCAGCTACTCGGGAGGCTGAGGCAGAAGAATCGCTTAAGCCCAGGAGTTGGAGGTTGCTGTGAGCTGTCTGAGGCCACGGCACTCTACCGAGGGCAATAAAGTGAAACTCTGTCTCTACGAAAAAAAAAAAAAAGAGTGACAGCCAGGTGCCATAGGCTCCCATTTCAGACAAGCCAGAGATCCAAGTATCGTCTCTCATGATTAATGATAAGAAGTTGAGAGTCTAATGGCTTGATTTCAGATGCCTCTTGTCCACAGTACTACCAAATACTATAGCCCATATCCAGAGCTAGCATGACATGTGTAGGGGGTGGTGGCAGTGGCCGGAGGGAGACATGTGGTTGGTAGGATCCAGAGATCTTCTGGAGCCAGGTCAGTACATGCCAAGGGAGCAACTGAAGCGGAGGTGGGGCTGGAATACTGGCACTTGGCAGGTGCAGACACTGGGAACGGGAACCTGGTGGTGATGGAGAGGCGGTAATAAGGACTGTGCTTGTGATTTGCTCTAGGTCAGAGGCAGGAGGTGTAAAGGGCAAACTAAAATGCTAGAAATCTGCCCAGAGATGGAATCCAGAAGGTGCCTAAAGCCAAAATTGGGGAAGAGAATTCAGGTCTGGAGTGAAATCAGTGTCTTATGGGAAGCAGGACCTGAAGACCCGGTATCTCACTGTGGCCTCCTTGGGGCAAAGCCTGGGCCTGTGGAATTGAGATGACATGGAAATGCCTCAGAAGGTCCATGGCAAGTCATTACCCAGGACAAAAGTGATACGAAATCACCTCCTCTTGGGGCCTCAATGTCCCACTGGGGCCTTTAATGAGTTTCACTTTATTGCCCTCGGTAGAGCGCCGTGGCCTCAGACAGCTCACAGCAACCTCCAACTCCTGGGCTTAAGCGATTCTTCTGCCTCAGCCTCCCGAGTAGCTGGGACTACAGGCACCCACCACCCAGCAAACTGATGGCCTCTGGACAATCAAGCAGGTTCCCTGGGAGTCATGGGAGCCTGGTTCATACCAGGAGTGCTTCCTTTCAGCGAGACCCAAATTTTACAGTAGGAGGAATATTAGCTCCATAAAAAGCTGTCATTACAATGACATCCCCAACCCAAAGTAGAAATTGCTCCACCATCAAATTATTCACCAAATCTAGTATTGTAAAGGAATGATGGACAACTCTCTTGCCCCAGCACCCAGGGATTTGCACACACAGAAACACTTGTTGGTGTGATTACTTTTGTAGCTCCAAAAGGTTGTGAGATTAATTCCTTCTCTGGTTCCCATCCCACCCCCACCACCTGAGACCAAGCAATGCTTGATAACTATCCATTTATACCCAGTACAAAAATGTTCTGTTGGTGCGACCAAGGCTGACATACTTGAAATAAACCTTGGCAATGACAAGCTGAACCCAAAGGGAGCTAAGTGAAATATCAAATACAGCAGGTCAGACATGTCCTCCCTCTTCAGAAGAACTCAGACAATGTGAAAATTCAGACATTGTAAGTCAGAGACATTACTGAAGTAGCTACCTAAAGCCGTTAGCACACCATGGACAGGACCTCCCAGGCCACGTGCATCCAGAGGAAATACTACTAATGTTGCTCAAGTGCTCCTTGGGGATTTTGTCCTCACGTTATCAATATCATTTCTCAATGGGCCAAGAAGAGAGAAGGGGAGCAGGCAGGAGACGAGTGAGGGCTAAGGTGGAAACAACCCAAATATCCACCAGGGGATGAATGAATGAACAAAATGTGCTCTATGCTTCAAGGGAATGTGTCATTCAGCCTTTGAAAAAGCAAAATTCTGATATACACTACAACAGTCTTGGAAGCCTGCTAAGTGAAATACACTCGACACTAAGGGCAAACATTGTACAATCCTCTTATGTGAGGTGCCTAAATAGGCACATTCCCAGAGGCAGCACGCAGGACAGATCCACCAGGAGCTGGGGGAGAGGAGAGGACAGTTACTGTTTAATGGAAACAGAGTCTCTGTCTGGAGGCTGGACAAGTTCTAGAAGTGGATAGTAGTTATGGTGGCACAACATGTAAAGGTACTTAATGTCATTGAATTGTACTCTAAAACTGGTGAAAATGCTAAACTTTATTAGGTGCATTGTACCACAATACAAAATAACTTTAAATAAGCACAAAGATCATTTGTAAATGTTACCTGCTGAAATCTCACCTAAAAACAACTGAATCAGCATCTCTTGGACATGGCCCATGTGTCTTTTAGTATCTGACCTACCACCCAGGCGTTCATCCGCCCATTCTGGCCTTTCCTCCTGAGTAAATCAGTAAATATTTTAAGTGCCTTTCTTGCATGTTTTATATAGTATGCTAAAAGCTGGAAGTGAACATCTGAGGATCAGAAGTTAGCTATTTGATCAGGTCCACAGCTTAAAAAGTAGATGGAGTGATTCATAAAAGTCCACAAATTCTTTAATATGTCTTCAGTCAAAAGATAGAATCTAATTCACTTCCCCTTGTGTGGGCTGGGCTTGCTCTCTCTTCCTTGAATCATCCACTGGTGGGGAGGGGGCTGGGAGAACTGAGTGCCATGCTGTGAGAACCAGGTCTCCCTTTAGTCCCTGGTCCTGGTCCTGGTGACGACCCTTCAGCAGCCCTGTAGAGAGGCCCCTGTGGTAAGAAAGCAAGGCCCACGTGGGTGAGAGCCGTTGTGAAGGGTGATCCTCCAGCCTTGGCCCACAGCGTGACAACAAGAAAGAGAGACCCTGAGTCCCAGCAGAGCAAATCCTGGATCCTGGACACTGAGAGACTCTGTTTGTCATTTTAAACTGCTGGACAATTTTGGGATAGTTTGATATGCAACAAGACCTGTACCAAACAGTGGGGTTGAACTAGATTCTCAGAATTGAAAGGAGCCTTAAAGGCCCTCAGATCTAACCACCCAGCTTTCTTTCCCAGTGCCTGCTCCATTCTTGACTTCAGCTTTTCCTCTTGGCCTTTGTCTGTGATTCTAGGTCATTCATTCAGCAAATATTTACTGAGCACTTATTATTTGCCAGATACAAATGCTCTGAGGGTTAAAATGACCAAAGACACCACACCTGAGTCTGATGTACCTTGTTACAGTGCTTGTTAGGGCAGGGGACTGTGGGGACTCAGAAGCAGTGGGGCAGCGCCCCTCTCCTCATCTTAGGGATATGGAGAAGAGTCAGAATGTCTTCCCAGCAGCGAGGATCCACAGCTGAAAACTGGAAATGAATGACGGAGACAGGCAAGGACCTTCCTGGTAGAGGGGACTCCATTGCCTGGCTGAGGAACTGTCGTCAGCTCAATGCACGGGCAAGGGATGTGACTGCTGACGGGAGGGCATTGACGGTCAGTGGGAGGCACCTGGGCACCATTCCACTGACAAGAGTGGCCTCAGAAGTGTTGGAGGTTTTCAGGTTTTGATTTTACCAAGTGCGCTCTGCTCCAGGGTGGAGGACTGGCAAGGCAGGGCAGATGTGAAGACAAGGGATGCAGTGAGAAACTGCTCCTACAACCAGACAAGAGAGAAGACAGAACCAAGCCAGTGACAGAGTAAATGCAGAGAAGGAGATGGATTGAAGAAAATAGTTCAATAATATTTGGGAGTGAGGGAGAAGAGGTGAGGCTGATTCCCAGGTTCCTGACCTTGGAGACCATGAGAGGAGGCTGCAAAATGTAATTGCACGTGTCAGATGAGGCCTGACTACACACCTACCCTCCCCAGCTTCCCTTCTGTGTGGGTTCCAAACTCCCAGGCCCATGGGACATTGAGCTGAAGGGCATCAAGTTCATCTGGTCAACCCACCCATCTTAATGGCTGCACAGGCTGGTTACCAGTATCTTGCAGGATCAGCTTTTGACCTGTGTCAATGTGATGCTATCCCCAACCCGGGAACCACAGAGGAGACTCCTCATTCACCTCTGTCAGGATGAGCTGTTGGAAGCTGCTCTTCTTCCTCTTCACACCAGACAGGAGCTCCCTCAGCAGGACCCAGCCTAGCCCATCTCCTCTGGGGGAGCCACAGAGCTCCAGGCGCGAGCTCAGTTCTTCCAGATGCTGCCCCAGCCCTCCCGACCCTGGGTTGCTTTGCTTTCCCTGTGCTCACCCTGGACTTGGGTCCTGCCTGGCAATGCGTGTTTGGTGAGATTATGATCTTCTGTCTACCCTGCCCCGCTGGCTTCACAGCCTGGATGGCCTACTTCACCTTTCTGATCCTCAGTTTTCTCATACAAAAAGTGGGGATGACAATAGTTCCAAGATCGTAATATTGCTGCCAGAATTAAAGGAGATAGTGCAGAAAATGCTTAGAGGAACATGTGGTACATACTGTCTTTTATTAAATGCTAGCGGTGGTGATGATGACAATGGTGATGACGATAATGATGGTGGTGATGGCGATGAAGATCCCGTTTCCCTTCAGAACTCTCATTGGCGATCCACCCACTTCTGCCTTGAACCAATTCTCAGGCCCTGTCCCACATCGAGCTTTTTCTTTCCTATCCTTCCATCTTTCTCAGCTTTCTTCCTCCTTGCTTCTCCTTAAAATAGCTAACCTCGGGCAGCACCTGTGGCTCAAAGGAGTAAGGCGCCGGCCCCATATGCCGGAGGTGGTAGGTTCAAACCCAGCCCTGGCCAAAAACTGCAAAAAAAAAAATAGCTAACCTCCCAGCACTCAGTCAAAATCAGAGTCTCCGAGCTAAAAGAGAGCTCAGAGTTAATGCAGTCTAGCACATGTATGTCCTACACGAGTGAACTGAGGGTCAGTGAAGATACCTGTGTGGTATCATATTTATATATCAGAAATATGCATAAGAAACACATATATATATATATTAAGCTAACATGGGAGGTTGGTCTGGGCCAAAACTCATCCCCACCTCAGACCCTTTGTATGTGCTGTTCCCTCCGCCTGCAACCTCTTCCTCCAGATGTCTTCACAGCTCTCAGGTCATGCCCATTCTTACTTTCTAACATCAGCTTATCCCAGAGGCCTTCTCCGCCTACCCTGTACAAATGAGCACCACTGCCCCTGGTGGGGACTCTGTCCCTTCCTAGGCTTCATTTTCCCAACCAAGTGACTAATCTGTGTTTTTTTGCCTTATTGTCTGCTCTCCCCTCTAGAATACGAACACCATGACAGCAGGGACTTTTTCTGTTTTTGCTGCTGTAGTCCTACTGCCTAGAATAATGCCCACCACACAGTAGGCATTAAATAAGCATTTGTTTGCTCCCACATTTATTCATTCATTCATTCAGTAGGTAAGTCAGTCTTTTGTTTATTGAATGAATTCATGAGGCCTCTGTCTATTGATTATTTAATTGGTTCAGAATTTCAGACTGTCACAGAAGATTGTGGGAGAGAATCCCACTTCCACACTCCTCCATGCAGCTCTGCTCTGTTTGTCTGTAGTTTATGAATCAAGCCTCAGACCAGGAGAGCAGTTACCTCTGGGATCCCAGGGGAGAATCCAGAAAGTGGCTGTTCCCACACAAAGGCTACTGAACGGCTCCCAGTGAAACAGATGCAAAGGAAGACTGTCTTCCCTCTGGCCATCACAGGGACTCTGGCCTCCTTCCCAGACACGGAAGAGAGATAGGACCTCCATCAGAGGGTGGTGGACCCACCTGTTTACTACCATCTGTAGGGGGCATTATCCCATCCACCCCAACTTGGGAGGCAAGCTGAGTAGAGCATTGTTTAGTAAGAATAGCTTTTCCACTATTGTACAGAATAAAAAGCTGTCTCTTTCATTTTGTTGGATTACAGGATGAATCAAGTACATAGCTTTTTGTTTACCAAGAAACCACCTGTTTACCATTTGTAAAGAGACTTGATTGCCTCCAAGAAATGTTAGTGTGAAGCTGCAGTATTTCCCACTGAGGAAGGGCAGGAGGCACAGAAATCAGAGAAAAAGGATAAAGAAGAAAGTTATGGGCCTTTAGGAAATTAGAAAGAATTGAAGGTTGAAGAAAATAATGGGAGCTATTATAAACCAAGCCTTGTATTAAGCACACTGCCCACTCCATCTGTTAACCTCACAACAGTCCTATCATCATTCTCATTTTACAGATTGAGAAACTGAGGCTCAGAGGTCACAGACTTGCCTGAGCTCTAATACCTGGTAAACTATAAACTCCAAATCTAATGGGAAGCCTACATTTTGTTCTTTAACCATTATCTTATCAAATATGAGCTGAACTGTCCTGCTGGGACGATTTCTAATACAACTTCCCCCAGCTCAGACCTGGATGTTATCAGTGGGAGCAGGTCACTGCCAGGGCTTAGGAATTTTCAGTTGGCCCTGGAGAATAAACAAGCTGCCAATCATTGTGATGAATGAATTTCCTTCTCCTGGGATTAGGGAGCAAGGAGAGCTTAAAAGTGTAAGAGTTCAGCCAGTATAGCAGAGGACTGCAAGGGGAACATTACAGCTGGCAGGTGTGTGGGGTACATAGTGACCAAGTCTAAGAGAAAAATATCATCAGGAGACAACATTGGCTGGGAGTCCAGAGGTGAGGATGTGAGGCTGGTAGATGGAGCAAGGAGGGAGTACAGGGCAGAGAGCTGCACAGAGCATGGTGGGCTGGTTAGATAAGGCCCAGAGAGAAGCCAAGGGGTTTGCAGGGACAAGTTCCCCCAGGGAAGGCAATTCTATCCAGTATCCTCTGACTACAGAGCCACAAGGCCCTCTGAACTCAGCGAGCCGGGGCACAGAGCCCTCCCCGGTGTGGTACCAGGGGCTACTGTCCACATGTAGTGCGAGCCTATGTGAGACATGGGCCACACAGACCCGACCCAAAGCACAAGAATCCCTTCTCCAGGCAATTCTGGATGCTGAGAGAAGCTGCCTAGAAAACTTTCAAGGGGTTCTCAGTCTGCGGCTCATGGGCCACATGAGGCGGTGTGATTGTTTTTTTTTTTTACTTCAAAATAAGATATGTGCAGTGTGCATAGGAATTTGTTCATAGTTTTGCTTTTTTTTTTTTTAAACTGTAGTCCAGCCCTCCAACGGTCTGAGGGACAGTGAACTGGCCCCTGTTTAAAAAGTTTGAGGACGCCTGCTAGACAAAGCAGATGAAAGAAATCCTGTCATTATTAACCAGTGCTTCTCAAAGTACTGGTGGCTGATGAGGTGAGGTGTGTGCACCTGAGCCTACAGCAACACATTGCTGCGTGGAAAGGTCTCACAATGGAAAAGACATCAAATAACTTGTGGGCTCAGTGAAGGCAACAACTTTCATCCTTTTGCAAGCTCTTCATCTCATCAATAACTATCTATGAGTGTCTGTGAACTGGCAACTTGTTTCAACCTGTTCTGCTCCAACTCTGAGGGCATTAGGCCCCTCCCAAACCAATCCCTGAATTTCACTTGTGTCCTGGAGGGTTGACAGCCTGGGAAAGTCGGCAGAGGTCAGGGAGTGCCTGGAGAGCCCACCTCCTAGGCAACGGTACATCAGCTTGACTCAAAGGATGAGGTGGCTTCATCTAGCCTGTTTCTCCCAAAAGCAACCAAGTTATTCTTCCTTGGAATCAAGAAAGACATTCTCACTTATGAAACAGAATAGGAAGGAAGATTTCCAGGCCCAAGTTTTTCTTCTAGGGAAAAAATTGCTCTTCCCTGTGATGAGAAGCAGTCAGTAAGTTTCCCGTAAATCTGGTAACTAACAAGGCTGAAACTTGGGCTGCATCTGTCAAAGAGAAGAAAGGCCGCCTGAATTATTTCAAAGGGATGAAGTATTACTTCATAGTCATCTGATGCTAATCCAACTCTTTACCACCTGAGATGATTTCCTCCAACTGCCAATGTCCCGTGGCAGATTTAAAGCAGATCCAAAAAACCCCAACCTGGAGATTCCTTCTGTTAATGTCTGCTGCCTTGTCAGAAAAGAGATCAGGGAAATGCCATCTTATCTACAGACCCATCCTTGGAGAGATGTCTGCCTCATTAATGACAAGACCACTTTGTCATTTCCCAGAGAAAATCTCCCCCTGGCTGCATTGGGAGGCAGCCCCCTCTGTACTTTGCTTGGTGCCTTTGCTGCCTGTCAGCTTCTGTCTTGATGGGGTCCATGGTCATTTCGTAGTTAGCTGTGAATTAGAAAGAATCAGCTAGGAGGGCTGGTGTCCCCTGGGGCAGTAGGTGATGATCTGAGCTCAGAAGGAAGCAGAATCTTAGGGTTTGTCAGAGCCCTCCACTGACTTGCTTTAGTAACCTTGGGGCAGTGGTTCTTAAACATAACGGGTGATGGATCCTGCTAAAAGCTGATAAAACCATGGACCTCCACAGTTTAAAAGCCATTGACTTAGTGGCTCTCTCCCACCCCTAGACCTCTCTAGGTTCCTACTTTATAGGTCCCTGGGGTCTAAGGATAGACAGAATTGAATGTTCAGCCTAAGCAGGCGTATTATAAGAGCATATGTCTGGAAGGGAGGAGGAGATCTGGGTTTTAATCCTCCAACATCTAGTAACTTGAGTGTGGGAAAGATACATTTCCTTTAGTACTCCCACCTTAAAAATGAGGGTGATGCAATAATCAAAATCTGGAATCCGTTCTAGTGCCCATCAACCGATGAACGGATAACGAAAATGTGGCATATACATACATCTACACAATGGAATTATTATTCAGATATAAAAAGAATGAAATCCCATCATTTGCAACAACATGGATAGAACTGGCAGCCAATATGTTAAATGAAATAAGACAGGCACAGAAAGACAAAGATCACATGTTATAACTCATGCGAAACATAAGTGGATCATGAAAATACAGGGTAAATTTGCGACTACCAGAAGCCAAGTAAAGTGGAGGTGAGGCAGGGGTGAAGAGATAAAGGGAAAAAAGAATATAAATGTATTTATTCCCACTGAACTGTACACTTAAAAATGTTAAAGACAGTAAATTATATAGGTATATTTTACCTCAACTAAAAATTTACTTTGAGAAAAAATGAGGGTGAGGAACTACGTTTAAGGAACCCTAAGGGTTCCATGGAGCTAGCATGGTGCTATAGTCATGGGCAAGATGGAGGCTGGGCGCAGGGTTTTGTGACCTTTTTCTTACTCCTCCTCTTCAATTAGAGCAGTTCTCTTGGCCTTAAAAAGTTGGAAAGTATCCAGATTGGAAGATCTCTAAATTTGCTTCTAGAGCTAATTCTCTAGTATTCTGGGTCTGGCCAGGACACCTAAGGATGGGTAGCCCAGTTAAGGGGCCTCATGGTGCTGTGTGTACCTGTACTCTTGTGTCTACCTCAAGAGAACGTAAGTCCATCTTCAACCTTGTAGCCTCTGGAACCACTAGCTCCTGCCAGATGCACCTGCAAGTGTGTGGAACACAGAGAGCCCTTGCCAGAGAAGGTGTGCAGGCTGCTTTGCTCTCCCTTGCAATCTCTCCAGTTCCAGAGAGCTGAGCCCTGCAAAGTTCCAGGGGCACCAAGTGAATGCCGAGAGAAGCAGCAGGCTGCTCCCGACCCATTCAGTGTCGAGCTGTGTTACTGGCATTGTTCTGCTAACTTGCTAAATAGCTATAATTAAAACCAGGCTATTATCATTAATTATGATCTTCCCTCTTCTGATTGGCAGGTTGGTGCTTTTCCCAAGTTTCAAAGAACAGCATTTCTGTGTTTTACAGGAAGCAAGGAAGATAGATGGGGCTGAATTGTTCTGACTTTGGAGCAAAGGGCACAGGGGCATTGTCAGGCATGGCAAACTTTTGTGTTCATGGGGCAGGCTCCCCTGCCAGCTCATCAGACACAACAGGCTGCTGGCCACGTCCCTGCCTCCTCCATGGACTGTTATACTCCTCACAAAGTAACAGGATGGGACTGGGAAGGGAGATGGGATTCCACAGGCAAGAATGAGGCAAAAGTTCTACCCAATGTTTTAGGAGCCAGCTGAAACATCACCTCCTCCATGAAACTTTCCCAGTCCTCACCCTCCCCATCATCTTCACCTTCTCTAAGTCAAAATGAATTACCCTCTTGCCATTATTTTCATTTTGCATACGCCTCCACTTCCCCTGGGCTTAAACCTCAAATTATTTATAATTTCCTACTCCCATCAAATTGGAAGGAGAAACAACTAGAACGTCCCCAATCCAGTAAGTCATAGGCGTCTAGGAGCGGGGCATGACCTTTTCTTTTTGCTGCACCTCCTTGGCTGATCCTCTGCTCATTTGGCAGCTTGGTGAAGACCTACAGCCACACAGCACCTCCACTCAATGTGTCCATCTGCAAAAGGGGACTCCGTTTGATGTTGTCTAAATAAACTTAAGTATCTCTGAGTTGGTCATGAACTGGGAAAGGGTGTGCAGGCCTCTACAAGTGAGAGCTTTGGTGTTCCCTCAGTGCAAACCTTTGCTTGAGGCAGAACAAGTTCCAGAACTATGAATGTGAGACATGAAAGAGAACAAAAACAGACAAGATGACAGAAGTAACAAATGGCCAAGGAGGTGCAGCAAAAAGAAACAGATCATTTTTTGAAAATTAGAAACAAAAAATAATATATAACCAAAACATAATGTCTCAACATGAACTGTTACACTGGTTTAAATGAAAACTTTGTTTATAAAAACTGGACAAAAATCAAAAAGGCTTCACTTCCCCTGTGGACCAGACATGAGGAGTCTAGTTTACATTTCCCTAATACTAGATAGAGTTGCCAGATCAGATAAATAACATTTTTTTAGTACATGTGCATCCCAAATATTATAAACATGGGACATGTTCATCTGAAATTCAAACTTGACTGTGCCTCTTGTATTTTTATTTGCTAAATATGACAACTCTACCTAATGCCCACGTTTTTCCGCGGTCATCAATGGAAGAACAAGTAAGCTTAAAGTAGATATTGATAGAGAGTTTTTTCAGGAAAGAAGGAAGAAGTCAACAGAATGATTGATCATCAACCTGGCCTGTACTAACTCCACCCACTAAGGTCTGCCTGCCATTCCCTAACCTGGTCTGTTTCTTACTCATTAACTCTTAATCTCATTTCTGTTCAGTGAACTCCTACTTTACCTTCTCTAGAAAACTTTACATGACATTCACAGACTCCCCCTCCTCTGGCCTCTGCTCTGTGACATATATTAGGGGATGGAGGAGAATTCCTGAGGGTGGGTGCTATGACTGCTCTACTTCTGTATGTCCCCTGTAGCGCCCAGAATTGCCCAGGATCACATCAGGCACAGAAGGGCACTAAGTAGAAGATGCTGAATTGAAACATGTTTTCGGGCAGTGCCTGTGGTTCAGTGAGTAGGGTGCCGGCCCCATATACTGAGGGTGGCAGGTCCCCACCCGGCCTGGGCCAAATTGCAACACAAAAATAGCCGGTTGGGGTGGGTGCCTGTAGTCCCAGCTACTTGGGAGGCTGAGGCTGGAGGTTGCTGTGAGCTGTGATGCTATGGCACTCCACTGAGGGCAATAAAGTGAGACTGTCTCTAAAAAAAAAAAAAAAAAAAAAAAAAGGAAAAAGGAAAAGGAACATGCTTTTCTCCCAAGAGATGAATTCAGAGAGGTCAAGTAACTCAAACTTAATTGGGTAAAAACTAGGCTTAGACCTACTCCTTGAAGAATAAGATGGAATTTTCTGTTAGATCAATTGCCTGTGGCTCAAGGAGTAGGGCGCCGGCCCCATATACCAAGGGTGGCGGGTTCAAACCCAGCACTGGACAAAAAAAAAAAGATCAAATACTATAAATAGAGTTGACCCTTCAACAACATGAGTTTCAACTGCACGGGTCCACTTATACATGTAATTTTTGCTATACAAATAGATTGGAAAATTTGAGGTAGATTCATAACAATTTGAAAAAATCTGTAGACAAACTATGTAGCCTAGAAATTTTGAAAGAAAAAATTTAAGAAAAAGTAAGGTATGCCATGAATCACAAAATATATGTAGATAATTAGTCTATTTCTATAGATAACTAGTCTATATTTTATCATTTACTACCATAAAATACGCATAAATCTATTACAAAAAGTTAAAATTTATTTACACACACAGAGATAATCCATGGTGCCATCTATAGTTGAGAGAAATGTCAATAAATGTTAAGATGCAGTATTAAATTGTAACTACATAAAATTAACTACTGTAATAGTTTTGTTGTTATTGCAGAGAGCTCAAGTGTTGTGAATATCTGCTTAAAACGCTGTGTGTCGCTAATCATCTCTGCATGAACAGTTCATCTCTCCAGTAAATTGTGAATCACAGTAAAATGTGATCTCTCTTGGTTCTCACATATTTTTTCATTAGGTTTAGTACAATATTGTAAACCTTGAATAACATCATGGGACCCATAAGAAGTGCCACTAGTGATGCTGGAAGTATTCCTAAGAAGCAGAGAAAAGTCATGGTATTATAAGACAATGAATTGTTTGATATATACCATAGATTGAGGTCTGTAGATGCAGTTTTCCCACCATTTAAGATAAATTAATTCAGTAAAAGAACCAGTGTAAAAAAAGAAAAAAAAAAAGGAAAGGAAATTCATGAAGCCATGGCTGTAGCTATACCTGCAGGCACAAAACCCTTGTACTTTTTGCAAAATACATTTTTATCCAGTATTAAAAACACAGCTTGCACATATTGCAAGAACAACACACCTTATAGACTCTGACATAGTTTGAGAAATAGCAAGATCATTATCTAACAACTTAAAGAAAAAGGAAGGTAAAAGATCTAAAGCTAGGAGACTTAATGCCAGCAAAGGATGGTTTGATAATTTTAGAAAGAGGTTTGGTTTTAAAAATGTCAGATAATAGGAGAAACAGTTTCTGCCAACTAAAAGGCAAAAGACAAGTTTCCAGACACCATTAAGAAAATCATTGGAGAGAAAAAAGATATCTGCCTGTGAACAGGTTTTCAATGCAGCCAGAAGTTCCTTTCCCCATTTCTGGAGGAAAATGCCACAAAGGACATTTAATAGAAAGGAACAGAAGCAAGCGTCAGATTCAAGGTAGCAGGGATAAGCTAATTCTATTGTTTTGTGAAAATGAACTTAGATTTATAATCAGAACTACCCTTCCTTATCTATAAAGCTGCTAACCCGTAAGTCTTGAATAAAAAAGATAAAAACAAGCTGCCGTCTTTGGGTTGTACAAGAAGGCCAGGACAATGACAACCCTTTTTCTGGATTGATTCCATCTATGTTCTGCCTCTGAAGCCAGGCAGTACCTTGTTAATAAAAGACTGCTTTTTCAAGTTCTTTTGATATTGGACAATGTCCCTAGCCACCCAGAGACCTGAGTTTAATACCAAAGGTGTTGAAATGGTCTGCTGGCCCCTAAACACAATGTGTGTAACTCAGCTTCTAGACCAGGGTATCAAAAGGGCCTTTAAGGTTCATCAAACAGTGTACTATATGGGAAGATGGTCAATGCCATAGCAGAGACCCCACACAGAGACAACATGAAGTCTGTAAGGACTACACCATCATTGTTACAGAAAAAAGCCATGAAAACCATCAAGCCTGAGATGATAAATTCCTAGTGGAGAAAATAGTGTACAAATGTTGCACATGAGTTCATAGGATTTATGACACAGCAAAAAGGGTGGGGTGTGTAGGGCTTCAAGATTAAGATTTTGCAGAAATTCAAGAGATACTAGATCCCACACCAGAAGAACTAATGGAATATAACTTGTTGGAGATGAGTTCTTCCAGACCAGCACCAGAAGATGAAAAAGAAGAGAAGAAGAAGCCGTGCCCGAAAGCAAGTTGATGTTAAATAATCCAGCAGAGGGTTCCCATCATCCAAGACCAATTTTGACTTCTTTTACAACATGGAGACTTCTATGACATGGGCACTGATGTGAAAGCAAATGCTCGAAGAAGGATTTGTGCCCTACACAAACATTTTTAGAGAAATAAGAAAAGCAAAAACATCAGACACAAATTACGATACATTCCTGTAAAGTTGCACAAAGCATGCCTGCTTCTTCTGCCTCCCTTCCAGCTCCCCACCCTTCTGCTCCTGCCACCTCGAGACAGCAAGACCAACCCTGCTTCCTCCACTTCTCCAGCCCACTCAACGTGGAGTTGACAAGGATGAAGACCTTTATGGTGATCTACTTCCACGTAATGAATAGTGAATACATGTATATTTTCTCTTCTTTATGATTTTTTAAAAAAAACATTTTCTTTTCCCTAATGTACGTCCCTGTAAGAATAAATATAACATGCATAATATGTGTAACTAGAGTGTTTATGTCATCAACAAAGATTCTGGTCAATAGCAGGATGTTAGTAGTTAAGTTCTGGGAGAGTCAAGTGTTATACATGGAATTTTGACTGTGCAAGGGGTCAGCTGTGCATTTCAGCCATTGCCTAAGAACAACAAATTGCGTACATGCAGTACGCTGGTCCTGCACCGCCCTAGTTGCCTATCTCTTGATCTTTGTTGACCTTCTATCAGAGACTACATATAATAAGAGATGTGGCTAAAAAATTCAGGCCAATGATATCAGCCTTGCCTATTTCCTCTCAGTAAGAAAAAGAAGGGTGAAAGAGAGTCCTTAGCTAATAGAACCCCGTCTGATCTGTGGGCAAATGCATCTCAGGCTGGGCATCAAAACCTGGGGGAAAGAGGCATTCAAGGCAGACACACGTGCACTTAACCTTCAATTAGTCCACCCTGGACAAGTTACATAACTACTTTTGGCATCAGTTCTATCTTTACAAAATGGGAATAATTATACATAACTCAAAAGGTTGTTGTGAAGGTTAGCTATTTTATAATACAATATAGCACTTAGCTCAACACCTGGCAGGGTGGACATTTATTCAATGTCAATTTTCAAATTAGAATCAAAAGCTTCCCCATGATTTATACAGTAAAGGTGAGAAGAGGAAGAGGGAATGAGGAATATTCCACTTGAAATCAGTAGCATCTTAACTCACTCTAGCATTTTGACTGGTCTGTAAATACTTCTTTCAATGCCTCCCTGAATCACATTTTTATTCGGCATACAGTTCACCTGTTATCCATCCCAGGTATCTTTCTGCCTAACAAACTACCCCCCAAATTTAGTGGCTTAAAGCAACAACCATTTGATTATATCTCATGCATTTTGCGGTTCTAAAGTTTAGGCAGGAATTAGCAAGGCGATTCTTCTGTTCCATGTGGCATCAATTTGAGTTAATTCTTGGTGCTCAACTTGGAGTTTTGCTGGTTTGGAGGGTCCAAAGTGACTTTACTCCTATGTCTGGCAATATGGCAAGGATAACTAGATGTCTGGGCTTATCTAGGATTGTGGACCAAAGTGCCTTTGTAGCTATGTCATAACACTCAGACACCTTATGTGGTAGCTGGCTTTCTCCAGAGTGAACATACCTAGAAAACCAAGAGAAATCTGTATGACATTTTCTGTCTTATGCTCAGAAGTCACTCAGGATCAATTTTTTCATATAACATTGTTCAAAACAGTCACAAGCCTGCCAAGATCCAATGAGATTAGACATAGAACACAATGAAAAGAGTATCAAATAATTTGGGCTCATATTTTTAAACTGCTACCCTAGGAATCTTATCAAAGTGTCTATTCTGATTCAGTAGATCTGGAGTTGGGCCTGGAATTCTGCATTTTTTACAGATTCCCAAGTGATACTGATATTACCATATTAAAAATCACACTTTGAGTAGGAAAGGTTCTGACAAACTCATCATGTTACATCTTCCATTGCACCAAAATCCCATCTGTTTACTGTTTCTGTTGTCTCATTCCCTAGTAGCTTCATTTGATTTAAAACTCAACCAGTCAATCTTTTCTTGTGTTTACTAGAAGAACAGCTATGTTAAAGAACATTTATTTCAAAATAAAGAAATATCTTTTGTGCTTAGATTTTATAAGGGAGCCTAAAATGACTAACAGGAAAACCTTTGGCAAATGAGAATGTCAGGGCAGTTAATCATAAAACCTTCCGGGTACCTTGTTCTCTACCATCTGGAGGAGAAAGTGTGTTCAAAAAGGTGATTGTAAGAAAAAGACTTACTGTTGGTTTCTCACCTCTTTGAGACGCACACAATATCTGTGACTCAGCTAGTTGGTAAATAGTAAATATTGATGTCTTTGTTTGTGGCAATGTAATTTACCCAATTACCATGGCTATTCCTAGGTGTGGAAGACTGGGCCTAGAGACATTGAGCATATGGTCTAGTCAATTATTTTTTGGAACCCATGTATTAAGCTAATAATTAATGTTAATACAAATTTATTTAAATTTACTGAAATGTACTTCCTTATTTAAGGAATGATACATTTCAAAGCAGGATTTGAGGAAATGTAATCCTCTAGATACAGTATGATAGCATCTAGATTAATTCTCAGCTATGATAAATTATTGCCTTCATAGGACCTATTGTCTTTAAAGGGACTTTTCCATTTGTTCCACAAAAATGAGTGCAGGTTTGCCATGTGATAGAACTTCCAGGGGCTGAGATACTCTGGCTACTGAACCAACTTCAGAACTCAGAGGAACAAGGGCATCAGTGGCCTTGAAATACAAGCTGCAACATACCCAAGGGAAATCTGTAATTATTTTCAGTATACCTAATTGGCTTTGGAGTGCTGTAATCTCACAGAAGTCAAATTGGACACATGTACATGAATTCCTATTCATTTCCCAAAAAGAACTTCTTCTTGGAGTATCCACAATTTTTGCATATTTTACACCTTCATTCAAAAATCACATGATAAATACAACACACCAATTTCTAAGATGGTTTCTTCTCAACCAGAGAAATTCACTACAACATCTAGTACACCATTTCCTTCCGACTCCCGGGGAACTCACAGTTGGTATAAAAGTGGGATTTGTGAACCGTTTGTTTCAGAAAATTTTGTCAAGGGAAGTGCTAAGGGGAATCCCCATGTTAAAACCAAAGAAAGTGAGCAGCTGTGATCAAATCAAAAATGAGAGCTTCCCTGGCTCCAAACACAGCTTGAAAACCACTGAGTGGAAGTTAATTCAAACCAAAAGGTGACTTTAAATAGAGAGGTAGTCTGTCAGCTTCCTTCTTAAAAAGTTCTCTCGCTTTACTTCATTAACATTTTACAGCATATATGAATAGAAGGAGATGTTTTCAGAGCTATGGAAGGGAGAAAAAGAAAAGAGGATTGGAGAAGGGGAGGGAGTGGAAAGGAGGAAAGAAAAGAGAAAAGGAGAAGAGAGGAGAGGATAAAGAAGAAAAGGAGAGAAGAGAAAAAAGAAAAGGAAAAGAAAGAGTGAAAGAAACATATATATACATATATATGTAGAAACTACGTATATACATTATGTAAAAATATATAGAAACTATATATGTGTATACATGCACACACATATATGTGTGTGTTTTCTGCGTGTGTGTGTGTGTGCGCAGTCCACTAAACAGGGATTTCTAGGTCATTCTCAGCTGAACACAGAGCACCTATAAGTGGGAGAGAAACAAGCTCTGCCTGTCTTAACCAGTCCCTTGCTTTGACAGCAGACACCACACCCCATGCCACTTTGCCCTGTGGTCTAGCTGTTTTGTGTAAGTATGCCTTTTCCTACCCCGAACACACTGCACGTCACCAGAGTAAAGGGGACCATACCTTGGTAACCCCTTCAGTACTATGCCTGACCTCCACAGCGCCACAACATGAAAAAGTGGAGTCCCCCGATGCCTCGGTACAAATCTGGATTTCTAAGCACTGGGTTTTCCAACAGTGAGTCTGAAATTCTCTTTTGTTCTCTCTGCTATGAAGAAGCTACAGCTCTGATAGTCTTTGCCCTGTAACCTGGCATCCATTTTCTTTTCAGGCAGAACCTCTCTTTAAGAGGGAAAGTGACAGTTTTGTGCCCATTTCCTTCTAAGCAGAACTGACAATTCTGTGCATTTGAATATTACATAGTTTACCAAGAATGTTCACATATATCTTTCCTCAAACCCCCTCAGAATCTCTGAGGGGAGGACAGGGTAGTATTCCAAGTCCTGCTTCACATATGTGACTAATCCTAAGTCACAGAGTCCATAAACTGTGAGCCCAGCCTCTGAACCAAGGTCTCACAGTAACTGCGTATTTCCTTACCTCGATTCTGTGTTATTGGAGACAAGTCTTGGAAGGAAATCCCTAACTCTTAGCTCAGTGCACATCTCACAAAAATATAACAAAAGAGGAACAGAATACAATGGAAATTTCAGTGAAAAAGATCTAAGTTTGAATCTTGTATCTGGTGTTCTTGGCTGTGCAAGTTTGAGTTCATTTCTCTAAAACTCAGTGTTCTCATCAATAAAATGGGGAGGTTAATATTTCCTTTGAGGGGGGTTTGTAAAGATTAAGAGAGACAACATAAATGAAAGCACATACTTTGGGGAAAACATAATGGTTGCTCTATAAATATTTATCAAATTGGAATAAAGGAAGAAGAGGGGCCTCCTTGACCTAAAACATCTTTTTCCATATGACCTGTCAAATCGTGGTATTTGAAAGTCCTTCCTTTGGGAGTAAAAACTCATCTCCTTCAAGAATGTAAGCAATGACCAGACTTGCACACTTTAAGGACACTTTGCAGTTCTTGCAAAGAGGTGTGGGTAGGAGAAACAAGCCCCCCAAGGCAGCAAGAGACCTGGAGAAGATGCTGGCTGACAGCTGCCCATTTATAGTAACGTGGTAATGCAATGCATCTTAAATGAGCACAGTATTGACACTAACACTCACCTACATTAGCAAGTTTCAGACCATGTACTGCACACGTGCCTTCTCTACACTCAGCAAATCATCATGGTCATAGACCACAGGAACTGGAAATGGCCTTAGAGATCATTCTACATATCTCATTTAAGAATGACAAATCTGAGGCTCATAAAGAAGAACATTTTATGGTTCTGGGGAGAACCGTAAGATCTATAAGAAAATGCTGATTTCTAATGCTGCTTGAAAAACACATTAACATTTACATCCAACTGCTTTGGGAGACAATGACTCACCGTCAACTCACACCTTCCCAGAACCGTGTGCTAGCCAAGGCTGAGAGCTGACGGGGCTGGTGAAGCATGAGGGACTGATGTCACAGGTGGAGGCTCAGATGCAGCAAGACTGGAGGGAACAATGATGGGCAGGGCACAGCTCTTTTGACTTCCAGCCTCTCTCTACACAATGCCAGAGTCAAGAGCACGATTCTACAATGCTCATTCTCTAAACACACACCTATGGCTTTAATAGATAGTGGCTTGATTAAATTAAACCAATCTCTTTCTGACCTAGTCAAATGGCCTTCTTTCTCCACACAGCCATGCTCCTAAGCATAGCCCATGAGGTAGATAATATTACTGTCTCATGAATGGATATACTTCCTGTCCAACTGATATTGGCCTTGGACTCAATTTCCTTTGCCAGTTGGAATGTGTGCAGAAGGGGCAATGTGCCAGTTTCAAGCAAAGGCTCTCAGAGTGCTCTTGCACTAGTTTCCTCTGAAATGAGAATATGGAGCTCAGATAGGAGACGCCCATCTGTCCTGAATTCCAGACGAGAAGATGCATGGAGCAGATCTGAACCTACTGACAGCCCTGGAGCAGAACAGTGCAGCCATCTCCCAGCACCAATGACCAACATGAATGAATAAGAAAGAAAGTCGATGCAACGCAGCAAGAATTTGAGGTTACTTATGCAGTAAGTGAAAACTGTCCCCCATCTCTTCATTGTTGGGCTGTGACTCCTTAGTGAAGAATTAATCCCATTCTCCCTGCTAATAACTGCTTCCGATCACTCACTGTCCATTAGAACCTGCACTAAGTGCTTCATAATCATTAGCTCATTTGATCTTCACAAGGAGCAAATACTGAGCTGTTACTGCCCCCACTTTACAAATGAGAAAACCGAGGCAGAGAAAACCTGAAAGCTGAGAGCTGAAGGGATTGGTCACATGGCTGGCAAGTAGCAGACCTGGGACTTGAACCCACCACCATCCACGCCAGAGCCCAGGCTCCCCCCGCATTGCAGGCTGCCTCTCTGGATGCTGAGGCAGTCAGAACACATCCTGCCTCCTGCTCTAGTACACACACTGCTTCCCAACACAATATAGTCTTTTTTCCTTTAAAATAGGCTCTTGGTAGGGGAGTGGAGGGAAATTGACTTGTGGATCCTCAGAATGATCTAAGCACCCACAAGTCCATTTTTAAAGTGTGTTGAATTTAGAGCCTTTTCAAGGTTGCCTCCGTCAATTCCACCATGCCCAGAGCCCAGAGACCCATCTTGATAAAGTCCTCCAGGCCATCTCCCACCAGGACACAGCAGCACCTGGTGATGGCTGTAACAGTTCTCTCCTGTGATTTATAGACCCATCTATCCTGGGCCATTCTTGATGTGCCGTCATCACCCCTGCTGCCTGACAGCTTTAGGGATTCTTCTCAGGCCATAATTTCTGAACATTTCTATCCCTCCCCTCCCCTGGCCCTGGAATTTCAGCTACTTTCCATTCAGAAAAAGATTGCTCCATTTATTCTCAGCTTCATGGTCCTTTTTACATTTATTTGCTGCTCAGACGCCTTCCTGATCAGGCATTTAAAGATAAGCCCATCTGCTCCCAACAAGTGACCTAGCTTCTTTGTCCCACTGCCGAGTCCCTCCCTTGCCAATCCGTATCATTTTATGTTTGCAAGCTTCTAATTCATTCCATTATTCTTTTCCTCTTATCAAATGAGATAATGCATATGGAAGGGCCTGGGTAACTATAAAGAGGTATATAAATATTAGGATTTTTGTCATTATTGTTGTAATAACTAACAACCTCCCAAGTTCAATTCAATATGCTGAAAAGTTAACTCTTACTTCTGGGAAGGTTCCAGGATCTGTTCCCAGCTTCAAATAAACCAAACACCAAGATTTAAGCTCTTCAGGTCTGAATTCTTGGGTAAATGATATTGCCTATAAGCAGACTGCTTCCCAGGCATCCAGGTGACTTGGTTACACATGTAATCTGTTTCCATGATGTCTTTAAGAACAGGAATTAGTTTGTTTAAATGAATGGAACTTATTAAATTTTAAGAACAGTGGCTCAAGAAGTTGCTTACATGGGGAAAAGCATCATGGACAATCTCTTCTGGACTAGTGTGAAGATAAAATTAAATAATTCTGCAAAAACTTTTAGTGCTAGGCACACAATCGTCAACTGGTGTAAGTGTGTGACTAATACTATTCATAAAGAAATGGAAGGCTAGAAGTCCTTGCAAATTGTTTAAACGCTCATAAACTTTCAAGATGAAGGGGATGCCAAGGGTCCAAACCCTTTTCATACAGCAAAAGATCAAAAATAGTCCAGAGAGAGTTCAGTTGTCCAGGTCTACAAACTCTGAGAGCAGGGGCATGTCATTGCCATCACAGGGCCCACCTCATGGGGGCACTCGGTGGACATTTGTCGTGGTTGTGGATGGTACCAAGGAACCCAGGGAGGCAGAGTGGTGAGTGTTTGTGATTCTGCAAACCCTGAGCTCTAGCTCCACCGCTGAGTGGAGAGAATTCTGGGCAAGTGACTGAACCTCTATGAAATGGGGAAAATGATAGTACCTCCTCCTACGGCTGCTGGGAGGGTTATATGAGAAATGAATGTCAAGCCTGACTTTTGTAGGGGACAAAACACCTCCTAATGCCATCAGTAACATAGGGAGGAGGATCAGGGGAATCAAAGTATCAATAGCTTACCTAAGACAACCTAGTTAATTAGTGGGAGACCAGCAAGAACCCAAGCACTATGACTTCGAGTCCAAATACCTTCTACTGCAGAAAAATGGAATTTTCAAAAATGAGGATGATATCATGTTATTGATGCTTCATTCTTACTCCCAATGCAATATATTCTTTGACTCTGGACTCTCTTTAAATTCTCAACCATTTTGCTTTCTTATGAAAAGGAAGATAAAGGAAAACATCAATATCTTTGAGAATAGTATGCTTCAAATGAATACACACACACAGACACCACATACACATACTCCTCTTAAAATGCATTTTAGGGGTCAGTATTTCCTATAGGGAGATGTAGCATCTACTCAACAATCAACAGGAACGTTAAAACCCCAACCTTCCTATCAGTGATAAAATGTCAGTATCTTTTTTTTTTTTTTTTTTTTTGTAGAGACAGAGTCTCACTTTATGGCCCTCGGTAGAGTGCCATGGCATCACACAGCTCATAGCAACCTCCAACTCCTGGGCTTAAGTGATTCTCTTGCCTCAGCCTCCCGAGTAGCTGGGACTACAGGTGCCTGCCACAACGCCCAGCTGTTTTTTGGTTACATTTCAGCCGGGGCCGGGTTAGAACCCGCCACCCTCGGTATATGGGTCTGGCGCCTTACCGACTGAGCCACAGGCGCCGCCCAAAATGTCAGTATCTTAAGTCATGTGCAGATTCCTTTCTGAAGACTTAATTTCATGGTGGCATCATTATCCAGAATATCTTTTTGAATCAGGTCTTAAAACTTAATGTGCCTTTTATGCCCAGAGATAAGGCAGGATTGTGGTTTGGCAAGTTCCAGTGGCACACACGAGGGCCGCTGGTTGATCTGAATTCTCTGGGATGATATAAAACCTTCATTAGCTCTGGAAGTTATTACTTGGGGTGTCTTCTCCTCTGCATTCTGCACTGTGGTGGCATGACAAGCCAGGCAGGCAGACCACACTGGAGTGAATTGGGATTCCATTAGAACATCCTTTTTCATTCTGAAAGATACTGAGAGTGAACAAGGGTCAAAAGACAAAGCTTTTCTTTAAAGGAGAATGGGGTGTGGGTTTAAAGTGGTAAGACTGATAGGCATGGCAGAGATGAGAACTGAGATTGGAGGCAGGAAGCTGCAGCTCCACGGCCCCCTGCTCTATGGCTGTGAGCCGTGTCTGCCCGGTAATGATGCCTTCAGAGCCCTGTGGCATGGCCTGTTAAACAACGTGGAAAAGAATTCATGGTCTTTGGAAATGAGCATTGCATGATTGGCTATAATTTATTTTATTCCTTCTTGACAATATGTTAATTTGAGCAGTCCTTCCAGTGGCTGAATTCAAGAAGACCCTAACCATCTCAAGTCAACAGTTATTTGTAAGACCATCTGGTCAACCATCACCTCACTGGCTGGTTACTGACTCTCTAAGACATTACTTTGGGCCAATGTGCTTTTGAAAGGAGGACCACAGGAGTGAGTACATATCACTCCAGTATTCTCAGTGGCTCAGGGTAAAGAAAGAGGCCTTCTATGCATTTCCCACCTATTGTGTTTGGTGCCAGACAGTTTTGGCACAGATCTCTCCATCCTGAAGTAAGGGATACTTACTCAGTGTCCCCATAGGGCCCATAAACTATTCTCTGCAATGGGAAGGGTGGTAGTGGGGGTTATAGGGAAACAAATCACCAGAGAAACCGCAAGACAGAATATGGGGCCATGAGTTGTTTGGGAGCACAAAGCTCTCTCTCGGAGCCACAGAGCTGGGTGGTAGAGGTAATGTGTCTTAGAGCAGAGGACATTTGAGTGGAGATGTGAGGTACGAGGATAATTCCAGGAAGAAAGGCCATCTTGACAAAAGCACAGAGCAGTGAGAGTGAACTGTGTGCTGTTAGAGACTGAGTTGTCTTGCCCCCAAATTTATCTATTGAAGCCCTAATGCCCAATGTGACTATATTTGGAGATAAGGCCTTTAAAGAGATGTTATAATTAAGGTTAATGAGGTCATAAGGGTAGGCCCTAATCTAATGTGAGTAGGGTCCTTACGAGAGGAGGAATGGACACAAGAAAAGACCTCACGAGAACACTGTGAGAAAGGAGCCCTCTTCAATAGGGCTGAGGCTAGGAGAAACCAACCCTGTGCACCTTGATCTTGGACTTTCAGCCTCAAGAACTGTAAGAAAATAAATTTCTCTTCCTTAAGTCCTCCCCACCCCCAGTCTGTGGTATTTTATTATTTCTGCCATAGTCAAATAATACATGTGTTTTTCATGGAGCACCATTATGTACCTTCAAATGATAAAAATTAATTGCAAGCAGATACTCACCATATGATCATTGTTACATTATCCAAGCAGATTTCTGTAAGTATTACGTAAATACATGGAAAATATTTGGAAGAACACACACCAAATTCTTAATACTGGTTCCTCTAGAGAAGGAAGAAAGAGCCTCAGTTGTTGTTTTAGACAAAGGGAAACTTAGATACAGATAAATATAGATAAAAATAGAGATCTACAGCCTACCTTTAAAAAGCTAGAAGAGTACTCTTCACATATCACTCGTATAAATAAAACTTAAGTTTTAAAATTGACCACAAGGCGGAAGTGAATGGTGCATTTTTTTCTGTGTCCTTGGAATACAAGGGCATCACAGTGGGAGGTGCTGGGAGGACCCCTGGCAGGAGGCTTCCCACCAGGGTTTCTCTGGCAGCTCCAGCTTCACCAGTCTGCAGCAGTATCCCCCTGTGAGGCGCACCATGTTCAAGCTTCAAGACTTTCCCTCTCATTCACTTATCACGGGATTTGGTGATTAAATCCCACCTCCCCCTACCCACAGCTTTTTATAATTGTGTAGCTCAAGCCTCTTCCCTTCTGCCTTCACTTTCTCCCAAGGAGAAGCCCTAACCCTTCCAAGGATTCACTCATGCTCTGTGCCTTCCTTCCCTAGGTAGAGTGAGGGCTCTTCTCTTGGCCCCTGTAACCTTTCCTGGGCAGCAACAGCAGCAGCAGCCACACGGGAGCAAGGAGAACAGCAGGCAGACCCAAAGGCAAAATTTTGAGTTCATAGTGAACAAGAAATAAATATGAGATTGAAGACTGGAAGAAGGAAAGATAAGACTAGGGGAAGGAGAAGGTGGAGAAGGAAGAAGGGAGAGTGGTAAGAGAGGATAGCAGAAGCCCAGCACCTCCGACCCACCTGCCTGGCAGTGCCCATCCCCTCCTGCCATGAGGGGCAGAACAGGCCAGTGCTTTTGATGAGCCCATTTGGAAATCTTCTTCTAGGTTTTAGATTTAAAAACACAGAAAAAGGCCACATTCCTAATCAAAAATAGAAGCAAGGGTTTCTTTGAAACTGATCAAATGCAATTAAGGCAGAGTATCCAACTCCTATCCCTTTGATTAACCTTTATCTGAAAAGAAATGATTGGTGATTAAGAATTAGATGAAGTGACTAATTATATCAGGAATCTGCCTTCGAAGAAATCTCTTTCAGCACCAGAGAAAAAGTGATAAAAACAATCATGGCTGTAATGGTGCCTTTTAAGGAGAATAATTAACCTGTAATAACAGTTTTGGCCTCAACTTAAGCCTTGTAAAATAATCCTTTTTCATTAACTTCAAGTTCAATTAACATCAATAATGAGCGCTCGCTGAGGAGTAACCACAGCATCAAGCTGCCTGATGGCTGAGCCCATGGTGGCTCACTATCCACTGAAAAGCCATCAGCCTCTGGTGTGGGGGAGCTCAATGTCCCCCAAATGATAAGCGTTGGAAGTGCCCACTACAGGGCAAGGAAGGCTTTGCCCTTCTGAAAGAGAGACTTTCAGGTGACACTGAAGTTTCCAGTGAGGAAGAAGAGGAACAGGTGAAGAAAGGGCAAGTGGAAGAGAAAGAACAGCCACCACCGCCACCAGTGGTCTACAGTCTACAGGTTTGAGGATCATCTACAACAAACAGTGTAACAACCCAGCAGGGGTTCCCCTTTCCTTCTACTACAGAGCCTCCACTTGGTTACTGGCTTCTGTGTACTCTGAGGACACTGTCCTGGGCTGGGAGATGACAGCTGAATAGTTTAAGCCAATAGTTTTCCAGGTGTGGTCCCCTGGGCACTTGTTAGAACTGCAATTCTCAGGCCCTACCCCCAAACCTGCTGAATCAGAAACTCTGAGCCCTCCCAGTGATTCTGGGGTACACTCGAGTTTGAGATTGGACTAAGTGAACGGCTGTGTTATTTCAGTCTAGTGATTGATTTCAACATGGCCACATGAGGCAGCCCTAGCAAACAGGACACAAGGGAAATCCACTGGGGGCCTTTGGAAATGTTTTTCTTTTTTTATAAAAATAACATAGGACAAACACTCGCCCCTTTTCTGCCTCTGTAAGCAGTTGTGTCTGAAGGTACCTAAAGCTTCTATAGGTACCTATAACCCTGGTGGAAGTACCTGAGAAGGCAGAGTGGAAAGACAGAAGGGAACTGGGGCCTTGAATTAGCCATGGGTGGCTCATTAGCCTACCTAGAACTACATGGACTGTCCCCCTTCTTATTCATTTATTTCTTTGAGAGCTAGAGTCTCACTGTCTCACCCAAGCTGAAGTGCAAAGGCACTATCACAGCTCACTGCACCCTCAAACTCCTGGGCATAAGTGATCTTTCCACCGTAGCCTTCCAAATACCTGGTCTACAGGTATGTGCCACTATGCCCCACTCATTTTATGATTTTTGAATTCTCACTCTTACTGAAAGCTTTCTTATTGAAATATCACATCCCTCATTGTTTAGCTCTTTTTAGCAGGCCTTTGTTACTTGTAGACAAAAGCATTCTAGCTGAGACAGATGAGGATGAACACGATCATAGTACTAACAGCATCTAGGGTATACTCACCATGTGCCAAGTGCTGCACTGGCTGCTTCAACTACATCTCTCAGTTAAGCTTCATAATACAGCCTTCCCTCCTCATTGACCTAAAATCCTCACTATTAACATTTCTCTGAAAGGCTGAGCTGACCTGAGAGCCTTTTAAGGAGAGACTCCAGTCTCCCTATCTTGCCCAGATGAATGGGCCTTGGAAAGTCCTGATAGATCTGCTCTGAGGGTAGACAGACTCACCCATCCATTTGGGCATCAGATTTCAGAGGAGGAGAAAGAGATAAGGGGAGGAGAGAATCTGCATCGGGTGCCACCTGAGTACTGTCCATGGAAATGGGCTACCTAACAAGGAGCCCTAGGCACACATGGGTTGTAGACAAGGCCATGACCATGCACCAAACCAGGGCCCGTGGCTAAGGCCACACATCCAGCTGTCCTTGCCTTTTATACTTACAGTGTCTAAGAAGGGTGCTGCCAGCTCCTCTGTCTTCCTCATTCCTTTTTTCCTGGGCCTATGGGTCATGAGTAGGTGAAACTTAAACATGCTTTATTTTCTTTTAATTTTAAGAAAATTTCAATGTAGTTACATAAAAATAAGGTTTTCAAACACCCACTGTAGAACCTGGCACATAGCAGGCACTTTATTCAACATCTACCTCCAGCCAAAATGAAAATCAGAAGCTGTGTCTGCATGCCCTTTACTGGCCCTCACAGAACGTCGGTGTCAAGGGCACTGACAAATGAAGCATTTGATGCTTGATGGGTCACCCCTCTGCCATTCTTTGCCATCCACCTCAGGAGAGATAAGTGGAAGAAGAAAAGAGGGTGCCCACCATGAGAAGGAGAGAATGAAAAAAGGAAGGAAGGACCAGGAGAATGGAAACCAGTGAGGAAGAGACAGGTGAACTGCTGATTTCCATCCTATTCCGCATCCCTCTAGAAAATTACTATCATGTAACTTTCTAAAAAAACAAGCTGTCCCTCCTTATAGGATGAGAAGGAAGTCCAAGTCTGGAACAAGGAGAGGACCTCAGAAACCTAAGATCAAATCCCAGTTCAGCCACTCACTAGTCACATGACCTGGGCAAGTCACTTACCCCGTCAGAGCCAGACAAAACCACGGACCTTCTGCAGCTGCAAAGTTTAAATGACAATGTCAAGGGCCTGGCGTATAATACATGCTCAGTAAATGTCAATGTTATGTGTCTTTTTTCTCCCACTTCCCTCCCCAGTATCTATCACCTTGTCTCAGGTCAAGTCTAAGACCATGCCAGGTAATGCTGGAGCACGTCTAAGCAAATCACTTTCAACATTTTCTCTTTGAAGAGGAGGAAAAAGAGGATTAAACTAAAGAAAATTCAACTTCTGAGCATTGCACCTGCTGTTTCCACTAACTCAGTTCAAACTACAAAGTAAAGCTTCATGCCAGAAAGGGAGTCCCAGTTTCAAGTCCATCCACCAGGTCTGAAAACCCTACTTCATCTGATCGCATTATCAGCCAAGCAGCTCATCCCTTGTTGAGAATCAGAGCTTTACTTAAGAAAAGCTGCAAATCAAACAACGGGGCTGTCTGGGGAACTAAGAATTTAGCTCTTTAAACATTTCTTCCTATAAATATAAATGGTTGTTTTTCTCTAGAGAAAGCGTCTATCTCTCTGATCTATGAGGGTTTGGAAAGGGGGCCAAAAGGATCCTCATATCTTCTGGTGAACATTCTTGTAATCCCTTCACTGACAATCTTCTGATCTGGCAGAAACAGAGATAATTGTGTCCCTCAGTTTATGAAGAATTAGGGGAAGGGGGCATGAATCAAAGGGAAGAACAGAGCACAAAATTCACCAGGGAGGAGGAAAAGGAGAATTAATTTTAATACAGTTGCATAATCCATAATTCAGCAAGCTTCTCGTTTCTCTTATCTTCTAAAAAACATGAAATTAAATTCTAAGTAAAGTGAATAATTTATGAGAAATCTCTCACTGATGGCTCCCAAATCCCCATGCCTGGTCCTGACTTCCTACACGAGTGCCAGTCCCATGCTTCCAATGGTCTACCGGATGCGGCTGCTTGGAGTCATGCTATCATCTCAGCCCACTGTGTGCAAATGGAATTCAGCTCTTCCTCCTAAAATATCTTTTCTTCCTCAATTCTTCTTTCCTATCAAATGACCCTATATTATTCTAATCTTGTAGGCAAAAAGTTCTGGAAGAAGTTAGATTCTCTTGTTGTGCCTCTGACAGTGAGATCTGTGGTCTTCTCAAAGTCATCCTTTTCTCCATACCCTACTAAATCTACTTCATTGCAAATCTCCCCCCTCTCTTCCCCTAGATTCCTGACTCTGGTCTCCAAGTACCAATCCAGACTGCACACAGTTACCAGTCTCATCTTTGTAGATTGCCATTCACGTCAGGCTGTGATGGCTGCCTCCTCCTTGCTGTGAGAAGCCTGAACCTCCCCTTGCTTCATCTTGCATGGATCTGGCTGTGTTTATGCACACAAAATCTCTTCTTCTAACACAGAGGGCCCAGCAGAGCACAGGGCTCATTTTAGGTGCTCTAGGAAGATCAGTTGATATAATCAAACTAGGGGGGGCTCTGGATCCTGCTCTGTGCTCCCCACCTGCAATGCCATGCTTCTTTTGTCCTGACTATCCAAACTCTGCTCATCCTCCAGGGCCCATCCAGCCTTAGTGCCATCAGGAAGCTTGCCGCTCACCACTCCTACTCACTGTTCTTTCCCCTAAGACACTTATCTCTCAAGCTCACACCATCTTGCATTATTTTATATTAACTAGCTGGTGTGCTGCTTATAGTGCTTTTGATTTTACATTGCACTCACCGTACTATGCAAGTAATCTTACAGGCTGCCCTCAACTCTGTGGAATTTGTATCATCCCTGCACTTCCCTAGGATCCAAAGAATTTAAATGAAGACTATGAAACTAATTGAAGGTGGGGGTAAGTCTTGAATCCCCAAATTCTGACTCCAAATCCCATGTTTTTGGTCTTCCTTATTAGACTTCAAGTTCTTTAAAGTCAGGGAGTACGTTTTATAACCATCGTCTTCTACCCTCTGTATAAACCTCTGAACACATAGGAGATCTCAATGATTATCTGCTGAATGGAGAATTAAAGTTAAGGAAAGAGTCAACTGAGCCATTAAGAAGTGGGCAAGTGAATTTCTAAGACATACACTGGGTTCACTGGGATACAAGTTATCAAAGATGAAAAGGACATGCAAGGACATGCTCACATAGCCCTTTCCATGACCATATTTAAATCCCTTATTCATTCTTTATGCTTTCATTGATTCGGCAAGATTTACGGAGAACCTCCTATGTCCCTAATACTATCAATGAGTCAAGCACTCCTTTGTCCCTCAGTTCCAACTCTAACATAAACCCTACCCAAATGAGGAAAAGGAAATGCAGTTTTTATGTAGGTATGTATGTACTTACCTATCAGTCGATCTATCTATGGATCAACTGACTGCCTCTCTTCACACAATTGGTGTCTGAGCAGAGGTCAGGATTAGAACTGAAGACCATAGCCCAGCAGCTTTGGTGAGTTTACTACATATCCAGAAAAGCACCACAATAACTTGGATTTTCTTTTGGGATAACAATGAAAATAAATTTCTTTAATCTTAACATAGCTTCTAAAGTATATTAGAGGTAAATACCTCTTATTATAATCTGGTATTTATCAATTTTATAAGAATCAGGAAATGTTTTCATTTCTTATACTCCTGTGAAATTCTAATTGGCCATTGCAACTGTTTATGGAAATTATATCTTCCCAGTTATGCCTCAGCATCGGCCCAGGAAATAGGTGAGAATCACCAAATTTTAACATGAAAAGGGGAGAGATTAGAACTGACTTACTTGCTAGTGCAGAAGCAAAGACTCAGCAAGTTGAGGTGATTTGACCAGATTCAAACTAGATAACTTGACACATTAGAAAATGAAAACTTTATCCCCCAACTCCTGATCGGAGCTCACTCCCCTGCTTCCACTGCTTCAACTCATATCATAGTTTTTGAGATTTCATAGTTAATTTTTTTGATTGTTGGGGAATCATCGAGGGTACAAAGAATCAGGTTATACAGCTTGCACTTGGTAGGTAAAGTCCCTCTTTCATAGTTAATTATTGAAATAAGGGTTTTCTCTTGCTATGAAACCAAAATCATATGATGAATATCTTGAGTTTAAAAATATTGTTTATGATTTAATAACAATCCTTCCACATTAAAAATGAATAGACAAATAAAGACTGATTCTATATGGGACCCTTAGGTAATGCACAATGGGGCAGGGCTAGTTTTCAGACAACATTAACTCTTAGAGCAAAAGAGCTGCACTAGTGCCCAGTATCTAAAGATTTCTCTTGGGACCCTCGTTTATTTAATTATATTTCCCACAAGATAAACTCTAATGGTGAGGATAGTTAGATCTCAGCAAAGATGATACAGAAAGGAAGTCACAAAAAAACAATGAGAAGAACCCTTTATTAATACTAATAATAAGATAATAATAAAATTGAAGATAATGGATAATATCCACAAGACAGGTGCTATACTAAACTCTTTTTTAAAAATTATCTCATTTACTCCTCAAAAGAACCCTACAATGCAAGTGCTATAATTATCTCTATTTTACAGACGAGAATGCCAAGAGCAGAAAAATTAAGTTATTTTCTTACAAGCTTAAGAATTTATAACTAGGAACTTCTAGAGCTGGGTACCAAACCCAAAACTAACTCCAGATTCTGTTTTCTTATACAGTGCAATTCTGTCTCCTTTCAGAAGCATATGGGTTAACTAATGTTCACAGTTCTCTAAAACAAAACAACATAGAACAAACACCCCACCTTTCAGAGCTTGCTTCTGATGATGACTGAGTGTGAGGTTGAGTAGAGAATTATACTCTGGCTGGGGAGTTACACTTTCCATCAGGATTTGCACAGGATTCCCCCTCCTTCTGTTTTAACAATAAGCGTCATGAGCAGAAAGGCGACAAATGATACAAGTAAACATACACACGGCACATACTCTGTCTCTAGCAAAGGAGAGGACGTAGGGATTGTGGGCATTCCTCCAGATGCCACCACTGCACGCCACTCAGCCATGAAAAATGCAAACACAATTTTGTACTTCGTAGTAATTTCTGGATGTTATCAAATATTTTCATTATCCATCAAGGATCATTTACCACTTCCATTCTGTTTTCTGAAATGTAAACATCATCATTGGCGATGGTTCCTTACAAGTGCTTCTGATTCCCATAGGTCAGACTCTTCACGCAAATTAGACGTAACTCTAAACTATGTTTCTTGCCTAAATATTTAAGCACATAAATAAACTCTAACCATCCTGGCTGTCATTATAAGCTATTTGACATTTATTGTTCTGAAGAGAAGGAAGGTCAGATATATCAAATCTGCATCTGTGCTTCATGACTTGTTTCTTCAACCAGATTCTTCCAAACTATGATATTGAGATTAATAGAAAGAAGGAAAGAAGGAAGAAAGGAAGGAAGGAAAGAAGAGAGGGAGGAAGGGAAGGAAAGAGGATGGAAGGAAGGAAGAAAGAAGAAACAGAGGGAGGGAGAGAGGATAGAAGGGAGGAAGAAAGGATGAAGGGAGAGAGAACTCTTCCCTTGTGGCCCTTTTCTCACCTTAGCAGCCCACAGTAAAGCACTTATATTCAGTAAACCTTTGTGCTTTCCCCTTTGGCTGCATTTGTCAAGCAGATGTGTGGGTGCAGAGGCTGGAGCATGAAGGGAAAAGGCAGGAAGCGTGGAATGGAAGGGGATGCGTGGCTTCGCGCGCTATCAAGTATGACCTTTGGCCATACTTCACAGAACAGATTGAGACCAGCATCTGGCCCCACTCCTGGGCTCTCTGCCTTTCATCTCAGCACGGCCCTCCACACATTTGTCATCTGGTCTTAGAGAAGGAAGCTGTTTTCCTTCTCTCCCATCCCCACTGCCTGTGGCTTTGCCCATTCCTACATCTAAGCTGCAGTAACACAAGGTTTCCCAGTTCAAGAGCCTTGCTGTGCTCAGAGAGTCAGATCACATCAGCAGAGACTTGTCCTCATTTGGAGCCACATCTTAAGGGGAGAGGGCATTGGGAGAAAAGGAGAGGGCACAGGGGCACTACAAAACCACAGCAGGTCGCTTAAGCCCAGGAGTTGGAGGTTGCTGTGAGCTGTGTGAGGCCACGGCACTCTACCGAGGGCCAGAAAGTGAGACTCTGTCTCTACAAAAAAAAGAAAAAAAAAAAAAAACCACGGCAGGTAAGGATGTGACAAAGACAGCGAGAGACATTTGTTTCTTTTGCAGCACTTATCATCATTTCTTCTTACATATTTACTTGTCAGTTTCACATTTAATATACTTCCCTCGCATTCTGTAAACCCCAGGAGAGCAAAGCCCAAGCCTGCTTTTTCACTGCTGTCAGTGTTTGGGGTAACGATGGTGCTCAATAATTACTAGTCCTTGTTGAATTAACTAGTTTTTTTTTTTTTCTTTTTAAAGAAAGAAAGAAAGAGGATGAGGAAGAAAAGAGAAAGGAGACAAAAGAAAATATCCAGGGTACGTGGGACATTGACTTTGAACACTGAAGGACCCTCACGTTGGAGTGAGGACAATGAATAGTTGACGGGAGGATTGCAGTCACAGGTAAAAGCATCACAGGTGTGCAGCCAAGCAGGCTGACTTTAAACACCAGACCCTTCACATGCTGGATGTGTGACCTGGGCCATGTTACTCAATCTCTCTGAACCTCAGTTTCTTTATCTGTAAAATGGAGATGATACTAGAATCTTGCAATTACCATCTTCTAGTGAGGATTAAATAAAGTAATCTGTAGCAAACTGTGCAATGGCAGCTGTTTTCATTAATACTAAAGTTAACAGAAGAGTGGAATGCAGTCACTATTAAATAGTCTCCCAATGGATTTGTCCAGCAAGGACAGGGAAGCCTTGTAAAATAGTGATCCTCATATCTCCAGAAATATTTTTTAATGAGATGGAAATAAATCTATTTTAAGAGATTCTGGAAGCAGAGCGAGGCCTGGATGGAACGGCACCCAAGGCTGGTAGGGCAGTCTGCAATGCCGAGATTGAACTATTTCGCTACGCAATTATTCTCACACTTTGTGAAATTTCCTTTCTCGTTAGCTTTTTTCTCTCCTTACTTTCGACATTAAGAAGTTTCATCTGTACATGAAACATTTTCTTCATGCTGCTGAATGCTACCACATCAGTGATACTTTGTTCTTTCTCTTCTTCCTTTCACAGATAGACCACTGAAATGACTCTATGAACACATTTTGCTTCTATTTCTCCAGCACTCTCTCTAAACTTCCTTCCGGTGATGCCTGCTTTCCCCAAGGCAGCTCACGGAATTGCTCTTGGGCCAATACGAAGGCCTTCCTGCTTCATCTTGGAGACATCTGCCCTTCTGAGCTTCCAAGGCACCAGTGATTCAGAGGTTTCTCTTCCTTCATGAAAGAAAGTTCTTTCTGGTGACATCATTGACCCATTCCACTGTCTGATCATGAACTGTCCTAAATCTAAGGTGCAAATACCCTGCCTGTCTCCTTCCTCATCTGTTTTCAAGAATTAAACAACCAGGTCCCTGCAAATAACTCCCACATTGCCATCTTCAGCCTTGATCGCTTATCCATTCCCACATCCATCCATGTTTTCATGTGCTTCCCAGACAACCTCTTCAGAGGGATGCCACACTAGGCTATGTCACACCAACCCCTCTCCCTGCACACCAGATCTCTTCCTGACTGTCTTCTTCTTTTTTTTTTTTTTGTTGTAGAGACAGAGTCTCACTTTACTGCCCTCAGTAGAGTGCCGTGGCGTCACACGGCTCACAGCAACCTCCAGCTCTTGGGTTTATGTGATTCTCTTGCCTCAGCCTCCCGAGCAGCTGGGACCACAACACCCAGCTATTTTTCTTGTTGTTGCAGTTTGGCCGGGGCTGGGTTTGAACCCACCACCCTTGGCATATGGGGCCGGCGCCCTACTCACTGAGCCACAGGCGCCGCCCCCTGACTGTCTTCTTTCTCAGTAATAACACAAGTCTTCAAGGTCCCAAGTCAGAACCTTCAACTTTTGACTCCCTCCTCTTTGTTCCTTTATGTGGGCATCTCTTGGCCCACCTCTGATCCCTGCCCCCCTGAGGTGGTGCAACAGCCCCTCAGGGCTCCAGTCTAACACTTTCTGTCTCTACAGTGCAGGTCTGAGACTCACTACCTGAATAATCTGCTGTAAACATGTAGTCAACATGCATTTCCACAACTCAAGACCTAAATACTTTCTGCTTTTCTAATACTATAGAATTGAATCTAAATTCCAAACTCAAAAAGCCAGGCAGATCTCTGATGCATAGTATGTGATCCAGCACCCATCCCAGAACACCCAATATACTTAGACCTCCCTGCTTTGGCTAGTCCTACTTTCTCTCTCACACACACACACACACACACACACACTGCACGCATGAATATAGTGTGTCTGTGTCTCTTTCTCCTTTCTCTTTTCTCTCCTTTTTCTCCCCTGACTCTCTTTAACTAATTGTTCTTCATCTGTGGATTGTTTTGTGCTATTGTCTCAACTTAGAGGGCCCTTTGCCCTTCTCTTTTCTAAGTAAAATGCTGTCCTCCTTCCCAGACTCTATTCTCAAATCACCTCCTGGAAGTGTTATTTTTTTAACTCACTTTTATCTCAATCCCAAAAAGAAATCATCATTTTCAGAAGATATCCTTTGACCTGATTCCTGCCAAAAGGCAATAAGATTACTGTTTCTAAAATTCCAGAGCTATCATCTCTTCTCATCAACCCATGAGTGGATTAATAAATTGTGGTATATGTACACCATGGAATACTATGCAGCCTTAAAAAAAGATGGAGACTTTACCTCTTGTATGTTTACATGGAGGGACCTGGAACATATTCTCCTCAGTAAAGTATCTTAAGAATGGAAGAAAAAGTATCCAATGTACTCAGTACTTCTATGAAACCAATTTATATATACTCACACTTTCTTATGAAAGATAGATCACAACTATAGCCCAGGATGAAAGAGAGAAATGGAGTGGGAAGGGAGGGGTGGGGAGAGACTTGATAGAGGGAGGGTAAATGGTGGGACCATACTTATGGAACATGTTGCAAGGGTACAAGTTAAATCTATCAAATATAGAACACAAATGTCTTGACACAATAATAAAGTAAATGAGGCGAAAGTTGTATTAATTAGTTGTGTAAGTACTCCAAATTGTATTAAAAAATCAACACATTGTGCCCCACATATGCATAAATGTATTCATGATCTATGTGTATATGACTTAAAAAACGGGGTGGAATTCACTCCTCCTATTAGGTAGTAACAAGTGGAGCCCATCAGTCTTTAAGGGAATCATTTTGGAGATCTGAAGGTACAGAATGAAACAGTCCTGAATCACCCCAGCAGGAACTGACCTCTCCAACCTTCTACAGAACCACTATAACTACTCTCACCATTTGTTTAGTATTTGAATACTGTTTTTTATTGGAGTTATTTATTAGCATGCTTTGTCTTCCCTTTCTCCCCAACTAGTTTGTGAACTTCCTGAAAGGAAAAGATGATACTTCACTCAACTTGGTAAGTGCTCAGTTAAAAAAACAAACAAACATAAAACTAGTAAGTATGCATTTCCTCAGGCAAAAATTGAAACATATATACATAAAAAGGATTCCCTTGTCTAAATTATCCTTGGTGAACACCTCCCATATAGATCTACATGGCGTCTCAGGATACAGGCCACTATGACCAAGATCTCAAAGCTCATCATATAGGCTCCCAGCAATGATGGAGGAACGAGCACTGGACAAGCCTCTCTACCATTAATATCTATAAAACTGGACAAAATATTTTAAAGAACTGTTTTTAGCCATTGAAGAATCAGCAGCACAGGACTGTAATACTTGAGAGAATAAAAATAAATGTGGTGGGCCCTAGCACTGCCCTTATCTTCTCCCTAGAAGCAATTACCAAAACCTGACATAAGAAAGAGAAACCCACATACAGCACGGTGACCTTACGGGCCTGAGGTAATGGAGATTGAAGTTTGAGAAGGCTCACGCAGCTTGAATTGCCAGGGAGCAAGAGAAGAAGCAGGGAAAATGAGAAAGAGAGAGAGAAAGGAGAAAGAAAGAATTCTCTTTAATCCTATATAGGGGTCACCTGGAATCTTTGGCAAACTATAACGTGGTGCAATCATAGGGTGAGAGACCACAAGACTGAGCAAATAACAGCCACCAGGGAAAAAGAATCTGTATTAGTAAATTATAAGCCGAACAATTTCTATACCTCACACAGACTTGGGATATGTTTAAGTGTTTAAAAACCAGGGTGGAGAGACCTCATTGAATACCTGAGGCATTTGGTAGAGACTCCAGAAAGGCCAAACCTTAAGACTAGGTTAAATTAACCACAAAGTAAAGGCTTCTCTGAACTCACTCTAAAAAAATTTGATAAGAATCCTTTGAAGTTTCAAATTGATGGACAATTAACTGTTAAACAAAATTCAAAATGCTTTAAAGGAAGACAACAAAATCCACACACTCAACAATGTAACATTTATAATGTGCAACATCCAATACAAATTCCTAGATATGCAAAGAAGCAAGAAAATGAGACCTATAACCAAGAGAAAAACTAATGAATATAAACAGACATAGAAATGACAGAAATAACATAATTAGCAAAAAGAAACTTTAAAATAGCTATTAAAATTATGTTCAAGAACTTAGAGGACAACAGAAGAATAATAAAAAGAGAAGTAAAAAAATGGAAGTAGAAATTCTAGAGCTGAAAAAATAAATAATATCTAAAGTAAAAATTTCTGGCAACCCCCATAGCTCAGTGGGTAGGGTGCTGGCCACATACACTGAGGCTGGTGGGTTTGAACACAGCCCAGGCCAGCTAAAACAACAATGACAACTGCAACAACAACAACAAAAACAAAAACAGCTAGGAGTTGTGGCAGATGCCTGTAGTCCCAGCTACTTGGGAGGCTTAAGCAAGAGAATCACTTAAGCCCAAGAGTTTGAGGTTGTGGGAGCTATGATGCCACGGCACTCTACCCAGGGTGATAGCTTGAGACTCTGTCTCTGAATAAATAAATAAATAAAATGAAGTAAAAATTTCTTTGATGAGCTGGTTTACCAGATTATATACTACAGAAGAAAAGAGGATCAATTTTAATATAAGCAATAAAAACTATCCAGACTGAAGTAAAGACAGAAGGATAAAAAAATGAATAAATCCTTAATAAAATATAGGAATATTAAATAGTATAATACAATCATAACTGAATTTCCAGAAGGAAGCAAAAAAAATTAATTGTCAAAGGTATATATACATAAATAGAACCAAGAGTCTAGCAACAAATCCCAAGGAAGAAAAACGCACACAAAAATAAACACACCAAGTCACATGATTAATAAAATTTCTAAAATCCCATCACAAAGAGGAAATTCTAAAGAAGCCAGGGGGTTGGGAGAGACATTACACAAAAAACAAGTAAAGATTTAGCAATTATGAATTGGGCTGCAATAAACATTCTGGTACAAATATCTTTGTTATAATGTAACTTTTGGTCTTCTGGGTAAATACCTAGGAAAGGAACTGTAGGATCAAATGGCAGGTCTATTTTTAGATCCCTAAGTATTCTCCAAACATCTTTCCAAAAGGAACATATTAGTTTGCATTCCCACCAGCAGTGTAGAAGTGTTCCGTTTTCTCCACATCCATGCCAACATCTCTGGTTTGGGGATTTTGTGATATGGGCTAATCTTACTGGAGTTAGATGATATCTCAAAGTAGTTTTGATTTGCATTTCTCTGATGATTAAGGATGATGAGTATTTTTTCATATGTCTGTAGGCCATGCACCTGTCTTCTTCAGAGAAGTTTCTCCTCAAGTCCCTTGCCCACCCTGAGATAGGATTACTTGTTCTTTTCTTGCTAATACATTTGAGTTCTCTGTAGATTCTGGTTATTAAACCTTTGTCAGAGACATAACCTGCAAATATATTCTCCCATTCTGAGGGCTGTCTGCTTGCTTTACTTACTGTGTTCTTGGCTGTGCAGAAGCTTTTTAGTTTGATCAGGTCCCGTAGTGTATTTTTGATGCTGCTTCAATTGCCTAGGGGTCCTCCTCATAAAATATTCACCTAGGCCAATTTCTTGAACACATTGCAAGTACAAGTTGGATCTATCATGTGTAGAACACAAATATCCTAATGCTATAATTGGGTAAATGAGGTGAAAGCTATGTTGATTAGTATGATGTAAGCACTCCAATTTGTACAAAGAATCAACACATTGAAAATGGCATAAATGTATTTCTGATCTAGGTACAAAAGACTTAATAAAAAAAATTAAAAAAAATAGTTTTCCCTGCACTCTCTTCTAGTATTTTTATAGTTTCATGTCTTAAGTTTAAATCTTTGATCCAGTGAGAGTCTATCTTAGTTAATGGTGAAAGGTGTGGGTCTAGTTTCAGTTTTCTACAGGTTGCCAGCCAGTTCACCCAGCACCATTTGTTAAATAGGGAATCTTTCCCCTCTGAATGTTTTTAATTGGCTTGTCAGAGATCAAATAATGGTAAGTAGCTGGGTTCATCTCTTGGTTCTCTATTCTGTTCCATACATCTACCTCTCTGTTTTTGTGCCAGTACCATGCTGTTTGATCACTATCTATTTATAGTATAGTCTGAGGTCTGCTAGTGTGATTCCTCCTGCTTTGTTTTTATTTCTGAGTGATGTCTTGGCTATGTGCCCATTGATCCACAAATGGATTAATAAATTATGGTATATGTACACCATGGAATATTAGAAAGAAAGAAAGATGGAGAAAGAAAGATGGAGACTTTACCTCTTTCATGTTTACATGGATGGAGCTGGAACATATTCTTCTTAGCAAAGTATCTCAAGAATGGGAGAAAAGGTATCCAATGTATTCAGCCCTACTATGAAACTAATTTATAGCTTTCATATGAAAGGTATATCCAAATTATAGTCTAAGAATATGGAGAAAAGAAAAAGGGAAGGAAGGGGAGCGGGGAGGATGGGTGAAGGGAGGGAAATTGGTGGGACCACACCTACGGTGCATCTTACAAGGTACATGTGAAACTTACTAAATGTATAATATAAATGTCTTAACACAATAACTAAGAAAATGCTAGGAAGGCTATGTTAACCAGTGTGATGAAAATATTTCAAATTGTATATAAAACCAGTGCATGGTACCTCATGATTATATTAATGTACACAGCTATGATTTAATAAAAAAAGTAAAGAGAAGAAATGATGCAAACCATGTAACAATGAAATATTATCATTAAAGTAATATCAACTTAATATTGATATCCAAATATATCCAATAAAATTATATCCAATAAAAATCTTTATTCAGAAATGAAAGCCAAATAATGTCATTTGCAGGAAACAGAAGCCAAGTGAATTTAAACACAGAAGAATAGCAAGCACGCTAAATATTAAAGGCTGCAGGAAAAATACTATAGATGAAAACTCTGAGTTAGCAAAAGAATGAGGACCTTCCAATGTAGCTGAAATGGTGTAAATCCACCAAATGAGGTAAATCCACCAAATGCTATTTGTCCTGCTGTTTACAACCAAAATCACAGGACAAAACATGAAAAACAACTACTAGGGACTTTGGAAAAGTAAATAAAACAAGAATATTAAGGAAGAGAGTCAAGGTCTAAAAAAGCAATCCACACGGAGGTAAGTTTCTGCTTGTACCTCTTTATTCTTATATTCATGAACCAAATGCAGGCACCCAGAAAAGCTGTGGGGGTGACTCTAAGAACAGCTAACACGTCCAGAAAAATCTACCCAGGGCAAAAGCTTGAGGCTCTGTCTCTTTCCCCAAAAGGCCAGGGAAAAAGCCTTGTGATTCCTTGAGTGTGGAGGGAAGTCTCCATTTCTTTGTTTTTATTGTTTTTTACCTCCCCCCCTCACCCTCTTATATCATGGTGCTCTCAGAAATCCTGCTAGAAACTTCATCTTTCAGGCTGGAGGAATAGGAAAGAGCTCCTTCAGGCTAAAGAACATGGAGGGAGTCTCTCTTTTTTCTCTTTATCATCTCCCTCCTTTGTCCAAGAGCAAAACTCTAGCTATAGGAAGCAATGGGCAGTAGGACAAGTAGGTAAAACTGAGTTTAAAGAGAGTCCTAAAGAGAAGAGAATATACTAATTTTCTAAAGGAATTGGGCCAGGGTTGCAGCTCACCTCTGAGTGGCACTTGCGTGGACACTCAAAGTAGCCGATCAAAGGCTTTGAAAACAAAGCTAAGGTTTAAACCAAGTCTCACACCAAACAATATAATATTCAAAATTTGCAGGATACAACCTAAAATTACTCAGCATACACGGAACTCCAAAAATGTAACCAATTTTTAAGGGAAAGGTTGATCAACAGACGATCCAGATGTTGGAATTATCAGATAAAGATGTTAAAGAAGCTATTGTAACTACGTTCAAGGAAGTAGAAGTAAACACTATGGAAAAGGGACAGAAAATGAATAGATATTATGCTTAAAAAAGGAAAATTTAAACTAAAAAATATAATATCTAAAGTAAATAATTATAGCAAAATATAGGTAACTAAGGAAAAAGTCAATAAATTTGAGCATAGATTAATAGAAATTGTCCAATCTTCAGAACAAAGAGAAAAAAATTAAAAAAAAATTAGCAGAGCCTCAAAAGTATGTGAGATCTAATAGGGGTATAACTAGAGTCTCAGAGAAGTTAATAAAGACATTGATGCAGAAAAAAATGAGAAATAATGGCTCAAAAATCTCAAATTTGATGAAAGACGTAAATTTACAGATTCAAGAATCTAAGAAAAAAAAAAAGAAATACTCTGTAAACAGCATAAAGTCAAATAAAACCATGCACAGATCTATTATAATCAACTTCCAAAAACAAAAAGTAGAGAAAAAATCTTGAAAAGCTACATGTAGTAGCAACAATTTAATGGCAGACTGCTCCTCAGAAACTATGAAGACAGAGGAAGAATATACTCAAAATGTGGAAAGAAAAGAATTGTCGATCCAGAATTCTATACCTACTAAAAATAACAAAGACATCTGTACCAGAATGTTTATTGTAGCCCAATTCATAATGGCTAAGTCATGGAAGAAGCCCAAGTGCCCATCGACCCACGAATGGACTAGCAAATTGTGGTACATGTATACCATGGAATATTATGTAGCCTTAAAGAAAGATGGAGACTTTACCTCTTTCATGTTTACATGGATGGAGCTGGAACATATTCTTCTTAGCAAAGTATCTCAGGAATGGAAGAAAAAGTATCCAATGTACTCAGCTCTACCATGAAGCTAAATTATAGCTTTCACATGAAGGCTATAACCCAACTATAGCACAAGAATATGGGGAAAGGGCCAAGGGAGGGGAAGAGAGGGGGGAGGTTAGGGTGGAGAGAGGATGGGGCCACACCTACGGTGCATCTTAGAATGGGTACAGGCGAAACTTATAAATGCAAGGCAGAATACAAATGCCTACATACAGTAACTAAGAAAATGCCATGAAGGCTACGTTGAACAGTTTGATGAGAATATTTCAGATTGTATATGAAACCAGCACATTGTACCCCTTGATTGCACTAATGTACACAGCTATGATTTAACAATAAAAATAAATAAATTAATAAAAAAATTAAAAAAAGAAAAAGAATTTAAAGATAAAAAAAAAATGAAGGGCAAATAAGGACATTCTCAGGTAAAGAAGAACAAAGAGAATTTGTTGCCAGCAGTCCTGTTGTAAAAGAAATGCAACAGAGAATTCTTCAGGCTGAAGAAAAATAATAAAATAGGGAAAATTGGAACTTCAAGAAAGAAGAAAGACCAAGAGAAATGACATGTATCTAGGTAAATATAAAACACAGTTTTTCTTTAAGTTATTTAACATATGTGTAATTGCTAAAAGCAAAAAAGAACTGTAAAAACTATCTAGCAGGGTTTTTAATTATGTGGCTGTAACATATGACTACTATACCAAAGTGAGAAGGAAGATAAAGGAAACTGTACGGTTGTAAGTCTTTTATATTTTACTTAAAGTTCTAAAATATCAACTCTAGGTAGAATGTAAAAGATCTCATACACACGCTCGGTGCCCCTAGCACAGTGCTTACGGTGTCAGCCACATACACTAAACTTGGCAGGTTCAAACCCAGCCTGAGCCACCTAAAACAACGATGGCAACTGCAACAAAAAATAGCTGGGCATTGTTGCAGGTGCTTGTAGTCCCAGCTACTTGGTAGGGTGAGGCAAGAGAATCGCTTAAGCCCAAGAGTTTGAGGTTGCTCTGAGCTGTAATACCACTATACTCTACCAAGGGTGACATACTGGGACTCTGTCGCAAAAAAAAAAAAAAAAAAATTCATAGACACACATACACAAAATGTCTGACAATTAAGCTCACAAACTCCTATTAGAAGAAGTATTACATACCTCATTGCTGAAGATCAATAATTACAGTCACCTTTGAGATAATCCCCTTGGGAAGTTCTGCACTGATACCAGGGCCTAGTCCACCCTTTGAAACAATTTTGGGACTTTTTCTGGTGTTGCCATCAGAGCTGTCATCGTATGGCACACGAAAACATGCAACAACAATAATGAACACCACTCATCAAGACACTGCCACACTTCAACACAAACACTGATATACCAAGGTTTTGAAATCTTACCAAATTTATACAGTGTTGCCAACGTAAGTACATGGTTGCAAGTTTGTGGACTTAACTGTCAAACCTGTACAACAATAGCTCTGATGTTCATTCCAGAAAAAGAGTTCCAAAATTTCTTTAAAGCACGCACCAGGCACTGGTATTGGTGCCTGGCTTCCCACAGGAGCACCTTGAAGGTCACCATAGTGATGTTCAGCAATGAGGTATGTAGCAGTTTTTCTAGGATGAGTTCACAAACATAATTGTCCTACCTTGTATATACAATAATAGATTTTCAAAATACATGAAGCAAAACTCTTAGAATCAAAGAAGAGGCCAGTTATGGTGGTTCATGCCTGTAATCTCAGCACTCTGAGAAGCCGAGGCAGTGGATTGCTTGAGCTCAGGAGTTCAAAACCAGCATGAGCAAGAGCAAGAGTTTCTTCTATAATATTTTCTCTCTCTCTTTTTTAACTGACCTAACTATAAGATCAAAGATTTTTTTAAATCATATATTTATTTAACAGCTTATTTTCTTAAGTATGCTTTAAAGTGAAAGTAGGAATCTTTGGTTTTATAAAAAATTATTTGATGTATAAAGCAAAATTATCTATCATGACACGTAAATTACATTGTTCCTGGTTGTTCTTTTTACCTCTATGGGTAAAAGGCTCACTTGTAAAAGGCTTTCCTTCCCTGTTCCAGAAGTTTGTGAAGCATCCATTCTAGGCACCAAGGAGAAAGATATAATCAAGAGCTGAGGAAAGAAACTAACACTTGTTGAACACTGATTATGCATCAAGATCTACTGTATACCTCACCCCATTCTATTCTCACAATAACCCTAGAAGTTGGGTATTATTTTTCTTATTTCACAAATTAACAAACTGAAGTTCAGAGAGAAGAAAATAAACAGCGTTTGGCCAGTAAAGAATAGAGCATAGTTTCTATCTCAGATCTGTGACTTATTCTTTCCATTATTTGGAACAGACTCTTTTAACTTTGAATTCCCACAAATCCAACTGGTTGGTGGGAAAACAAAGAGGAAAATGAACATATAGGTGATGCTATTTTTGCACATCAGAATACAACAGAGCAAGATGGAAGAGAAAAATACTATTATACAAAACAACATTAATGAATCTTGCCAAAATCACATTCTTTAAAAAAAAAAAAAAGCCATACAAAAAGGAGTACATATGGTGTTATTCCATATGCATGAAGCTCAAGATCAAAACTAACTGCTGACATGTATCAGAAGGATTACTGTGGGTGGGGTGTGGATACAGACTAGAAAAAGACGGGAGAAAACTTTCTAGAGTAAATGTTGGCAAATGCTGGAAATGTTCCATATCTTTACCTGGATGGTGATTATATGAATGCTACATATGTAAATTATTAGCACGCCATACATAAGATTAATATTCTTAATGTACTTTATTGTATTTGTCATCCTCAATTAAAAAAATCATTTTATGTTCTTAAAATGAAGGTTTCTGTGTCCAACTATCATAGATTCATTACCAGGTAAGTCTAGAATTTGAAAAGATGATCTTAATACAAAGACACTTTGAGAAAGCCTTAGGAGTGGACACAGAACCATTTTTCAGGAATTCTAGGATATTACCTGAACCCCAAGGCCTGACTCAGCATATGGGACCTCATACTGCTGCTTCTAATTCCAAGGGTTAGTTGAAACAAGGAATGGGTAAAGATGAATATCAGCACTTTTTATTATCTTGTACATTCATTTTTTTCTACTCCCTTATACATTTATTTTTAAATCATCCAAACTGGAGCTTTTCATAGGCAACCTCACACAGTGCTCACAATGACTTCATGAGATAGTTGAGACAAGGTCTGTATTATGTGTTCAGGAACAAAGACCCAGAGGCCCAGCAAGTTTAGAGTTGCACAAGATTTTGAAGCCAACAAAAGGCAAATACCATTATAGAATTCAAGTCTTGTAGCTCCTACTCTAGTGTTCTCTTTACCGCAAAATGCAATTACTTTAATTACCTGTGCTGAGAATGTAGAAAGGATCTATGAAGTTTTCTCCATGGCCACCCTCATGAACCCATATTCCAATGAAAACTAAATAAAGATAAATAAGAAGAAAAGGATAAAATCAATGGTTTAAATTGTCCTTTGGCTAGTTGCCTAACTTCTTTAAGCCTACCTAGATTTCCTTAGTTCTCTGAGCTCATGCTTTATTGTGCATCTTCACTTTAGCTTATTTCTTCCTCTAAGGAATTCCGACTGCCCACCTCTCCATGAACCTGTAGTTACTTAGAAAGGTAAAGTGCAAGTAACAAAGACTCTTAATTAGCCAAGAGGTATCTGCTCCCAGGGAGCTAATCTACTGCCTTGTTGTAGGACTTCCATTTTCTGGAGTATGTGTAATACTATATATTACACCATCAGTGAATTTGATAGAATTTCCATGGGAGTGAATCAAAGCTCAGAATAGCCAGCCAAAGAATTCATCATAAAATTCACTGAAAAAAAAAAAATTACTCTGAAAAATATAGCTACCCAAAGATACTGGAGGATATCTTCTACTGCCTCTCCTACCTCACCCCTAGGCCAGTTCTATTTTAACTAACACCCACTCCCCATCTTGACCTATATGGAAAGAGCGCAGGTCATCACAAGGTTAAGAAACATTGGCCACACTCTAATCCAGAAGGCAACACGATGTCTCTATGAGAGATATTCAAAAGACTCCTTGATAGGGTGGAGAGCAAGATGGTGGCCGAGTAACAGCTTCCTTGCATCTGGGCACCGTGAGTCTGGGGAGATAAGACTCCAGGCATCTCTGGCGGGTGGGATCTGCCTATAATCATCCCTTTGAGGATACAGGGAGTCAGCGAGAGACTTCTGGACCCCAAGAGGAGGACAAAAACAGTAGAAAACTGTCAAGTAATCGCATGTGTTCAATCGGTCTAATCCCGCCAGCAGCTGAAAGTGCAGTAGCACCAAGACTGCAAACTGGAAAGGCTTTAACTGTGAAATGTTTTGGTGTTTTTGGACTTGGCACTCAGTTGAACTGCCTTGGGGAGAGCTTGAGCAGGAATGCGGAGAACTTTGGGTATTGTCTGGGACCCCAGACTGAGCCACTGAGCCAGACGGAAGGAGCTAATAGTGTTTCGCTGTGGGTCGCAGGGAGCCATTGTGAGAGAACTGCCCCAACAAGGTCCGCCCTAGGGGTTGCAGAGCAAGGATCGGGTGGGACCTAGTAACCTAGTGACTGAGCAGCCTAAAGGCAGGGTCTAAGCCGCCTTACAGCCCTTACCCTCAGGGGTAGAGTGAGACTGGTTTAGGCACACTGGGTAAGTGGATAGCCACGTCACCAGTGATTCCAGCAACAAGCACTTTCCCGGGAAAGCTTCTGCTTAGCAAGTTTAGAAATTTAAAGTGCCTTTTAAGAGGGCTGAAGAGAGAGTTAGGATGTCTACCCTGTGGGGTTTGAGAAATCAGTGGAGGCCTCCAGTCGTATCAGCATTGTAATTAACATCTCATACCACAGAAGACCATCTGTTGCCAAGAAAATATTCAACAAGATATATATACTGGTTTGTTTCTGTTTGTTTGTTTTGTTTGTTTTTTGTTTATTTTGATGTTGTTGTTGTTCTTTTGTTTTTTAATTTCAACCTTTTCCATACACATTTTTTTCTTTTCTTTCTCCAGTTTTCTAGCATAAATACAATTTCCCATTGCTGCCTTTTTCAATAACTAGAACTTCATTTTTGCTAGTGTTTCTACCCCTATTATTTCATTTTTCACCCAATTTTATCCCGTAAAGTTTTCTGTTTGCTTGTTTTGGTTTGATTTACAGCATTTTTGGGTTTCCTCTCTACTTGGTGGAGGCAGGGTACTGTGTCTGATCAGGTTATCAAAGAGTTGCTGACCTCAAGGGAACCACCCAACCGGGCACCCCCAGAGGTTGGGGTTTTTTTAAGGTGTGTCAAAGTACCCTACTGTACACCTATATTGCTCTGTCTCCCTCTTTCTGTGCCTGTCTTCTTTTTGTCAATATTCCTTTTTACCCACCCCCTCTCCTTGCTCTATTTTCTTTTTGTTCTTTCCTCCTTTCTTTCATCCCTTCTTGCTTTTCAACCTTCTCATCCTTCTGGTCCTGTACCAAAAGGACTCATTGAAACCTTTGTCCACAGGCATGGGAACTTAAAGAGCAAGAGGAAGTGAAAGGAAAATTAGGGCAAGGAAACAGACAAAAGAAATCACTCATGAGGAAGAATCAGCAGAAAACTCCAGGCAACATGAAGAACCAGTCCAGAACAACACCTCCAAGGGACCATGAGGTAGCTACTGCAGAAGATTCCACCAATAAAGGAACATTAGGAATGACAGAAAGGGAATTTAGAATACACATGATGAAAACAATGAAGGAAATGATGGAAACAATGAGGGAAACTGCTAATAAAGTGGAAAATAACCAAAAGGAAATCCAAAAACAGAATCAAATAAGAGACGAATGATATGAAGAATATAGAAAGGATATAGCAGAGCTGAAGGAACTGAAACAGTCAATTAGGGAACTTAAAGATGCAATGGAAAGTATCAGCAACAGGTTAGACCATGTAGAAGAAAGAATTTCAGAGGTAGAAGACAAAGTTCTTGAGATAACTCAGATAGTAAAAGAGGCAGAAAAGAAGAGAGAGAAAGCAGAATGTTCACTGTTAGAATTATGGGACCTTATGAAGTGTTCCAACATATGAGTTATAGGAATCCCAGAAGGGGAAGCCATACTAGAGAATATTATGAAAGAAAATTTCCCAAATATCACCAAAGATTCTGACACACTGCGGGTGGAACTCAACTCTAACAAAAACGTTCGACCCCACACAAAGACATGGAAATTAAACAATCTTCTGTTGAATAACAAACGGGTGCAGGAAGAAATAAAACAGGAAATTATTAACTTCCTTGAGCATAACAACAATGAAGACACAAGCTACCAAAACCTGTGGGATACTGCAAAAGCAGTTTTGAGAGGAAAATTTATCACTTTAGATGCCTACATTTGAAAAACAGAAAGAGAGTGAATCAACAAACTCACAAGCCATCTTATGAAGTTGGAAAAAAAAGAATAATCTAAGCCTAAACCCAGTAGAAGAAAAGAAATATCCAAAATCAAATAAGAGATCAATGAAATTGAAAACAAAAGAATCATTCAGAAAATTAATGAAACAAGAAGTTGGTTTTTTGAAAAAATAAATAAAATAGATAAACCATTGGCCAGACTAACGAGGAATAGAAAAGGAAAATCTCTAGTAACCTCAATCAGAAATGATAAAGGGGAAATAACAACTGATCCCACAGAGATACAAGAGATCATCTCTGAATACTACCAGAAACTCTATGCCCAGAAATTTGACAATGTGAAGGAAATGGATAAATATTTGGAATCACACCCTCTCCTTAGACTTAGCCAGGAAGAAATAGAGCTCCTGAACAGACCACTTTCAAGCACTGAGATTAAAGAAACAATAAAAAGTCTTCCAACCAAAAAATGCCCTGGTCCAAATGGCTTCACACCAGAATTCTATCAAACCTTAAAGGAAGAGCTTATTCCTGTACTGCAGAAATTATTCCAAAAAAAAAATAAGGAAGAAGGAATCTTCCCCAACACATTCTATGAAGCAAACATCACCCTGATACCAAAACCAGGAAAAGACCCAAACAAAAAGGAGAATTTCAGATGAATCTCATTCATGAATATAGATGCAAAAATTCTCAACAAAATCCTAGCCAATAGATTATAGCTTATCATCAAAAAAGTCATACATCATGATCAAGTAGGTTTCATCCCAGGGATGCAAGGCTGGTTTAACATACGCAAGTCCATAAACGTTAGCCACCATATTAACAGAGGCAAAAATAAAGATATGATCCTCTCAATAGATGCAGAAAAAGCATTTGATAAAATCCAGCATCCTTTTCTAATTAGAACACTGAAGAGTATAGGCATAGGTGGCACATTTCTAAAACCGATTGAAGCTATCTATGACAAACCCACAGCTAATATTTTACTGAATGTAGTAAAACTGAAAGCTTTTCCTCTTAAAACTGGAACCAGACAAGTTTGTCCTCTGTCACCTTTACTATTCAACATAGTGCTAGAAGTTCTAGCCAATACAATTAGGCAAGACAAGGAAATAAAGGGAATCCAAATGGGAGCAGAGGAGGTCAAACTCTCTCTCTTTGCTGACGACATGATCTTATACTTAGAGAATCCCAAAGACTCAACCACAAGACTCCTAGAAGTCATCAAAAAATATAGTAATGTTTCAGGATATAAAATCAATGTCCACAAGTCAGTAGCCTTTGTATACACCAATAACAGTGAAGATGAGAAGCTAATTAAGGACACAACTCCCTTCACCATAGTTTCAAAGAAAATGAAATACCTAGGAGTATACCTAATGAAGGAGGTGAAGGACCTCTATCAAGAAAACTACGAGATCCTCAGAAACGAAATAGCAGAGGATTTTAACAAATGGAAGAACACACCATGCTCATGGATGGGCAGAATCAACATTGTTAAAATGTGTATACTTCCCAAAGCAATCTACATTTTCAATGCCATTCCTATCAAAATACCAACATCATACTTTCAAGATTTGGAAAAAATGATTCTGCGTTTTGTATGGAACCAGAAAAAAACCCGTATAGCTAAGGCAGTTCTTAGTGATAAAAATAAAGCTGGGGGTATCAGTATACCAGATTTTAGTCTGTACTACAAAGCCACAGTGGTCAAGACAGCATGGTACTGGCACAAAAATAGAGACATAGACACTTGGAATCTAATAGAAAACCAAGAAATGAAACTAACATCTTACAACCACCTAATCTTCGATAAACTAAACAAGAACATACCTTGGGGGAAAGACTCCCTATTCAATAAATGGTGTTGGGAGAACTGGATATCCACATATAAAAGACTGAAACTGGACCCACACCTTTCCCCACTCACAAAAATTGATTCAAGATGGATAAAGGACTTAAATTTAAGGCAGGAAACAATAAAAATCCTCAAAGAAAGCATAGGAAAAACACTGGAAGATATTGGCCTGGGGAAAGACTTCATGAAGAAGATTGCCATGGCAATTGCAACAACAACAAAAATAAACAAATGGTACTTCATTAAACTGAAAAGCTTCTGTACAGCCAAGGAGACAACAACCAAAGCAAAGAGACAACTTACACAATGGGAAAGGATATTTGCATATTTTGAATCAGACAAAAGCTTGATAACTAGGATCTATAGAGAACTCAAATTAATCCACATGAGAAAACCCAACAATCCCATATATCAGTGGGCAAGAGACATGAATAGAACCTTCTCTAAAGATGACAGATGAATGGCTAACATATGAAAAAATGTTCATCATCTCTATATATTAGAGAAATGCAAATCAAAACAACCCTGAGATACCATCTAACCCCAGTGAGAATGGCCCACATCACAAAATCTCAAAACTGCAGATGCTGGCGTGGATGTGGAGAGAAGGGAACACTTTTACATTGCTGGTGGGACTGCAAACTAGTACAACCTTTCTGGAAGGAAGTATGGAGAAACCTCAAAGCACTCAAGCTAGACCTCCCATTCGATCCTGCAATCCCATTACTGGGCATCTACCCAGAAGGAAAAAAATCCTTTTATCATAAGGACACTTGTACTAGACTGTTTATTGCAGCTCAATTTACAATCGCCAAAATGTGGAAAGAGCCTAAATGCCCACCAACCCAGGAATGGATTAACAAGCTGTGGTATATGTATACCATGGAATACTATTCAGCTATTAAAAAAATGGAGAGTTTACATCCTTCGTATTAACCTGGATGGAAGTAGATGACACTATTCTTAGTAAAGCATCACAAGAATGGAGAAGCATGAATCCTATGTACTCCATTTTGATATGAGGACAATTAATGACAATTAAGGTCATGGGGGGGAGGAAAAGCAGAGAGAGGGAAGGAGGGAGAGGGGTGGGGCCTTGGTGTGTGTCACACCTTCTGGGGGCAAGACATGATTGCAAGAGGGACTTTACCTAACAAATGCAACCAGTGTAACCTGGCTTATTGTACCGTCAATGAATCCCCAACAATAAAAAAAAAAAAAAAAGACTCCTTGATACTTTATTGTTAACCCTCTCCCAGGGACTCCTAGAACTCCAACAGCCCTACCAACATGCCCTATTCTTTATCTACCTCCATGCAGAGATGATGTTCATGAGCATCTTTTGGAAGTAATGGCTCATCCATGGCTCATAAAAACCACCACCTACAAAAGGTTCTGTCAGTGCTTAGCCTCTTTTAGATTGGTAGACTTTCCTGAGGCAGACCCTGGGTTACATGTTTGTATGGAATCTTAAAGGTTTAACTGTTCTTTTTTTTTTTGCAGTTTTTGGCTGGGGCTGGGTTTAAACCCGCCACATCCAGCATATGGGGCAAGCACCCTACTCCTTTGAGCCACAGGCACCACCCCCGGTTTAACTGTTCTTAATGGGCTCAGGACCATTAACTAGTTGTTACTTTATATCTTTACCCATGTCCTTCACTTAACAATGAGCAGTGAGTCTGGAAATGTAAGGAAGGGCACAGCTCTAGCTAATTATAACAAAGGAGTTATCAGAGGCCAGTAGTCTAGTACTTCTCTGGGCATGGAGGGGCTTACAATGGACAGATTACTCTTAGTTAAGGAAGATCAACCATGTGAAAGGTACTCTTCTGTAAAATCTGTCTTGTTCTTCTCAGTATTAGTTTTCATACACTCAAAGTTAAGGATTGGTTTCTTTCTGTGGAATAAAAAGAATTGGATGTGAATATGCTGGCTGAATCTTTGAACTGCATCTAAGGCCAAAATATCTACTAAAACAAAATAAAATAAAATAAAAATGAGATAAATACCACACCTAATCCTCCTTCTCATCTAAATTTCTAGGAAAGACAAGCCTTCCACAGTGAGACAGTAGAAACTACCACCTTTATCACTCCTCATTTCCCATAGATCCCACCTTTCAACTCTTGGGAGTAAGAAGCTAATTGCCTAGTGAACTCATAGTATCACAACTGCTGATGCCAGCCTCGTCATATATGTCCACACATTAGAATTGCGCACCTCCAGATGGAACCACTCAAATAGACTAAAATGTGTATGGAACCCTCAGAGTTGTAGAATGTACAACCTGTATGACCAGAAGCTAGAGAGTTGCTAATGCTAGAAGAAGACCATAGCAGTTCATGTTGATGGAGTTCTTTATTATGCTCCATCATTGGGTTAAGGATTTGCACGTGCCATATAATTTAGTCTCCATGACAATGCCTTGAACCATTACCATCTCTATTTAGGAAAACTTAGAAACCTATTACTATCCTCATTTTTATAATGATGAAAATGGACCTCAAAGATTTTAAGGAACTTTTGCAAGTCAGGTTATTGCCCGCCAAATATTTGTTGCATGGCCTTCTAACGAGGACAATGTAAATCTTTCCATCTGCTGACCTGTGTTGGTTATTCATAATGACTACCTTCAGATGATTCCTTTGGTATAAAAAGCACTGATTTGAAGAAAAGAAGAACTGAGGCTCTAATCAATATCTAGCACAGAATCTAGTACTTCATAACTTCGCAACACAGTGTGAATATGTGTTGACTGGTATTCCTTTATTATAGTTAGCTAGAGTTAGCCCTTTATTATAGTTAGCTAGAGTTAGCCCTTTATTATAGTTAGCTAGAGTTAGCCCTTTATTATAGTTAGCTAGAGTTAGCCCTTTATTATAGCTAGCTAGAGTTAGCCCTTCCTTATATTTTCAGACTCTCCACTCATTGCCAAGTGAAGGACATGGGTAGAGATGTACAGTAACAACTAGTTAATGGTCCTGAACCCATTAAGAACAGTTAAACCTTTTGTAGGTGGTGGTTTTTATGAGTCAGAGCTGAGCCATTGCTTCCATTCCCACTTTGTACTCATATGACCTTAAAAAAGTGTTACCAAACATCTGGATTCCAATTACTTCATTTATAAAAGGAAGCAAATACTTGATCTGCCTACTGTAGGCTTGATAAAAATAAGAAATCTGAATGTGCTTATACATTTTTAAGTCCCTTACCTCATCAATAATGACTACGAAGGAAGACAAAATTTCCTTTATCTCTATGATGAGTCTATTGAGCAGTGAACCTGCGAATGCAGAGCACTGAGGCTTCTGATGACTCTCACTTTCTTCTCCTACCTGCAGGCAAATCCCTCCTGACCTTCAGCAGACCAACTTCTTTCTGAAAATATCCATTTTTACTAATGATCAAGCTTTCCTCCCACACCCCACACAAAAACTCTTCATGGGTGTCCTTTCTCTTTGTAAATTTTTGAAATGTTAAATTGGATGTGGATGAACTTCCTCTTTTGAACAGACAATATTCTCAACATTTCCAAGGGTTTTTAAGTAGCTGGAAGGGGTCTACTAAATCTAGAACCAATCTTATCCTCTCAAGACCCAGGTCACTTCCTGTCCTGCCAATGACTCAGTGCCACACACACCCCCATAGATGTGTCTTGGATATATAATTCTATGGCGAGTTTGCCTCCCCCCATGGACATACACATCACACCTCAGAGAAATACCAGTTAATCTTGCAGTAGGGAAGAATGAATCAAATCATTTAAAAATATATTTTTTCATTAATGATTGTCAAGTAAGTGCTTCCCACCAACTTCAGAGATACACATGCAATTCTTTTCTTTTCCTCTGGAAATACCAATCCCCAAATGATCTCAGAATTTAGATACCCCAAAATCCTGACTCCAGCTGCCATTCCCTATCCCAGTTCTCTGGCCTGTTGTGGCTTCTCAACATCTAAAAATATAAAACTGTTTAATTATGAATGCTGGGGCTTGTCTGACCCACATCTCACCTGACTCCCTGCTCCCTCAGAATTCCATTCCACAGTCAGAAGAATATCAATTTCAGAAAACAAGGCTTCCCTGATATCCAACTCAAAGTTTCCTTCTGCAAGTCTCATCCAATTATTTCCATGGGCCACACTAAGTAACTCCTTTCCTTCACTGCCACTTTCTTTTTTCAGAGATTGTAGATTGTTGCCATGGCTTTCCCTTCATCGCCATTTAGCCCAGCAGTATATATTTAATTCCTTTCATCTTTCATCATAAATCAGTCCCTTCAACTGTTAAATCAGCTCTCTACTCTTCTCTGGACTAGTTCCAATTTTCCCAATTCACCTACAATAACTAATATCCCTTCTGGGAGCTTCAATTTCCTCTCTATCTTCCTTTGCTCTCTCTACCCTCTCCAGAAATGAAATGGGAAGGGACTTACATATATATGAGGTCAAGGGTCATGTATAGTGCATTGCATACACCCACTCCAAATTGCTGTGAAGTCCCACGTCACTATTTCCTTTCCTGGAGGAGGAGGGGGTGCTTACAGGGAAACAGGCCTCCTATCCCATAAGTCATCATCCTTTAGACTTCTGCCTAGGCAATGGCAGTAGGTCTTCAAATACTTACAAACCAAGACACAAACGGGAGCTGTGTGCAATGTGTTAGCTTCAAGGCAGAGGCCTTTTCAGTGACTTGCACTATTTCAGGATAGTCCATTACAATTAATATAGCCCAGCAACTATCTCCCCACATCTTCTCCATAAATGGGTGCTATGGAGAACTGCCTCAGACTTTAAAACACTGATCCCTTGTATGAATTCACAGAAACCCACAAAGAAAAAGCATTTTCATGTAATGTATTATAAGGCCTCTCAGATAGCCCGAACCACAAGGAATGCAGAGATCTGGCTTTGTCCTACTGGTACTTTTCCATTTTCATTATACCATATCCCTAGTTATGGTCCTGCTTAGGTTTGAGAAGCTATCTTCAGCCTGAGACAAATGGGCTGCTCCAGGACCCTCGCCACAAGAGGTGAAAGAACAACTATTCTTTTTTCCCCTACCGAAAAATGACCCCATTGGCATGATTGTATACCTCCAGACCAGACCACCAGTCACTTGGGCAGAAGCAGGAAGAAATAAGCTGAGCCGGGCCTACTTTCTCTTTGTATAATTGAAGATCCCATGTCACAGAAGAGTTAAATGCCTTTCCTATAAATCAGAGCCTATATGAAAATAATTAACTATTTCTCTAAACATGATAAATAGAAAAATCAATCTAGTGGCAGAACCCAAGCTTAAATTTTCACAAAGAAAATGAAGAGAACCACAATGATATATGTTGCTCCAAGTGCAGAATACAGCAGGGTGTGTCCACTCCCTGGGGAGGTCTGCAGTGGAGACAGTACCTGAAGCAGGCTGGGGAGGTAATGCCAGAGGCGAGCCTTGCATGGCTGGCTGCCTAACTGCAGACAGAATACAAGTGTCCTCAGAGAGAGGAGAGACCAGGTCGTTCCAAGTGTGAACACCACAAGGCCTGAAGTGCTTTTCAATAGGCTGTCTGTCTCTCTGGAGGTCAAGGGGAGCTCATCCAGTTACACTTAATGTCTTATTTGATCCCATCAATAATCATTTGATCCCAATCCTGCTGAAAAATGCTTGGCCAAAATTTCTGGCCTTTTAATGGCAGAATCCTGGCTCCTTCTGAAACCAGCATTACTAGATATGTCAAATGATGCATAAGGGCTTAGTCTAGCAGCCAAATGGACTGAGCTGGTGAGGGAGGACTTGGGATGCTCACAGTGCTTTCCCACGGCCAGTAGCAGAGCAGCCCTTAGAGCACACCCCTTTCTATATAACCCCCTCCCCCTACTCATTAGCTTCAATTCCTTTTCCAAAGCTTGACTAGAGTATTTCTTCAAATGCAGTAAGTATGTGACTCTTCAGAGACACCTACTGAGAGCTTCATGCAACCTGCCTATTTATAGTAGACAGGCTTGGAGCTGTAGAAAAAACTCTTTTTGCCTGACACCTGACATCTGACAACATCAGATGTAGACCGCTGGGTTCTATGATCATTCGACAAGAGGAGATGGGGAAGCTCCAGAAATGTTCATAGACATGAAACTGGAAGAAAATATGCATTTTCAGAGAAGTCATTGTCCTGTCTATTAAAAAACATTAGGCACTAAAACAGAATGTTGCATGTATAAACCACAGAAGCCAAGATATTAAAGCCCAGCTGTTCTTTGCAAAAGTATCACTGATGGGGCAACAGTATCCATTTCCCATCTTAGTTCACTGGAGGCACTATCAAACTCCTCAGTGTCTCTTACTATGGACTATATAAATTCCAGCATTGAATGTCATTTTAGATGCCAATGTCACTAGTGCTAGTGCGGACATTTGCATCCACACTCTGTTTTCCTTGGGGAGAACATTCTACTATGTTTTTTGTGCAGTGACTGGTTAACCTCAGCTTTGGAATATCCCTACTACATGAGAATATTGGGTTGTGGGGGACTGTGCGCGTGCATGTGAGTTGGGACAAGAATAGGAGATACTTGTAGCTCTACGATGGGCCCTTTTCAATGCTTTCCATCCAATTAATACTAGCCATTAGTAACCAGTGGAGCATAAGAACTTCATTTATTTCTGATAATAAGAATGATAGAGAAGAAGCTGGGTTTGCTCAATGGAATTAGTATAAGCTTTTTAAAAGCCTGATTTCTTTTTTGTGCTTTTCTCATTCATTTACATTATACATTTTACTCACAAATCTTTCCCCAGTTGTCTTACAAGAGAAACATCTATTCAAAACCACCTGGTTTTCCAGTCAAAAGATACTCTGAGAAGAGTTAGAAGTAAGTGCCTGTACACACACACACATACACTCAGTGAATATGGGAAAAAATAAGGGAGTAAATGAGATAGAAACCTCCTTTTTAGGAATCTCTAGCAGAGATATCTGCAGTGAAACAAGCCTGCCAGAGACTATCATCACGAGCTGCTGCTGCAGGCATTCAGGCTAAGAATTAGAGGGGAAAGGAGGATGGGGGCAGGTGAAGAAATGCAAGGAAATCAACTATTGTTTCCCCCTGGCCTTATGGTGATGCCTCCAAAACAAGACTGTCTTAACTACATCCCTCCCTTCTTTGCTCCCTCCTGTCTCCAGCTCCTTAATTCCTGTGGCACTCTCCCAACCACATTTAAGAGGGGGAATGAGGGTCTGAGCGTGCATAGCAGACGGGGTGGGGATGGCGTGATGAATTATTAAAGAAGGTGCAATCCTGGGCAAGCCAACATTTGGCTGGGGGACAGTTGGGTGGGATTGGACAGTATAAGGAGAAATTCCGTATTCCCTAAGAAAGTGTACATTCCCTAAATCTACGGTGGCCAGGAAGAGAAATAAGGGACAGAGACGTAGAATAATACTTTTGAGGTCTAGTACTAAGCTTGGAACTTAGAAGCAAAAAGGGCATTTCAACGGCCCCAGGGCCGAGGACAAAGAGTACCCAATTTTGCCTCACAGCGTGTATAATAAGTTCCCAGACAAGACATTCCGCTAACAGCAGGAAACTTTCTCCCAACTTGGTTCCTAGAGAAGGAAGGTCCTTGGGAAGTGACTACATTCAGGGAGAAAATAAAGAACTATGGTGTTAACTCAGGAAGGAGGTTTGCGGAAGAAGGAAAGAGGGTTAAGAAGCAGAAGCTGAAGTTTTAGAAAGTGGGATGGGGGTAGAGGTGATTTAATAATTACTGTAGATCTACGTGACTAAAAAGCTCAAATCAGGACACGCTCAGGCGGGTGCTGCTCACCGGTCCCAAAGATCTGGAAGAGAAGGCGGGGCTGGGAGGCGCGGATCGCCGCGGACAGCCTTCCCTCTCTGCCCCCTTCCGACGCCTTCTTCTCCGGCATGAGGCGGATTCTCAGCCGTCCTTCTCCGTGGTGAATCCACCAGCTGAATAGCTCGCTGAGGTTGAACTGGAGCAGTCCCACAACTGCCTCCTCTGGGCGTCCGACGCAACCCTCTAGGATCGACTCCTCTCCCAGCTCCAGCACCAGCTGCTTGGCGCGCCGAAGCTTGCGCACCGAGCCGCCCTTCAGCACCCTGGACAGCGTCCGGGCCGCCTCCGGAGCGGGAGAGACTCCTAGCGGAGGCCCCAGCAGTCTGAGCAGCGGGGCGCAGTCGAGAGCCAGGGAGCCCCTCGCCTCCGGTCTGCCCGCCCTTAGCTCCGAGGGCGCTGACGGCAGCAGCAGGTCCCGGGCATAGACGCGGAAGAGCGAAGGCACCACGAAGTCCACCGCCAGACTCTTCCTCTGCAGGCGCGAGTAGCTCAGCGGCTCCCGGGGCTGCAGCGGGGGCCCCACCGCCGGTGAGCCCGCGCTCTGGCCGGTCCCAGTCCCGGAGCCCAAGGCTGCCATTGAAAGCAGCAGCGGCAGCAGCAGCCACAGAAGCCCGATGGTTCCCATCCCGTCACACAAGGCTGTTTACACCAGTCTGCCGACTCTCCCCAGCCCACCCTCACCCTTCGCTTTCGCCCAAGTGGGAAGAGGGTTCAAGCAGTCCTTGGTCCTGAACAGCTCCTTCCACTGTATCCCTGGAGAATTGTGCATGCACGCGATAATCCTGCTTTCTCCCAACTGCGAGGAGGCAAACAGGGATCTGAATGGAACAGAGCCGGAAGCTCACGGGCGAGTCAGGACACCCGGTATCACGCCGGGTTCCACAGCTGGGACCCTGTGCCTAGCGCTCACCGCCCCAGGTGCCGCGCCGCTCCTTGCGTTTGGGGAACGAGGAACTACTGTGGTTGAAGGGAGGTGGCAACTGGGTACGATCCTCTCCGGCCCCGCGGCGGGAGCTGGGGTGGCTCCCCTCTCCGGGCAGGCTCCAATCCTCCGCAACTTTCCGGGCTGAGAATGGTGCCTGCGAGCTACTGCCTGCTGTCCTGGCTGCCTCCTGTGCTCTTCTCAGCTTCTCTCTCCTGGTCTGAGCAGGAATCGAGGGCTGGGGCTGCTGTCTCGTGCACCCTCCAGCGACCCCGCGCTGCGAGGAGTCTGCGGTCTGCACTAGCCCCTCAACTTCAGGGCGTGAATCCGAGCCCCGGCGCTGCAGCGCGGTGACTCCGGCAGCCGCCTCCGCGCAAGTTTACAGCGTCCTTGCTGTCGCACGCGTCTTGGCTCCTCTGAGTTCACTAGCACTAGAGCGGCCCCGGCGGCAGCAGTGGAGTGAAAGCATTCAGGGCAGGGTCGCCCGAAATCCTACTGCCTCCTCCTCACCCTTCGGCAGTACCCGCAGCTTTGGGTGGTCAGCCAAAGGGCACCTGGAAGATGCCTCAGTTCTCCGTGACCCTCCGGACAGCGGTGGCGGACAGTGCCAGCTGCTAACGCCGCTGCAGACCCCAGAGCCACTGGATTGCATCTGCCTGGGCGCCCGCCACTTGCAGCTGGCGGAGCCGCGAGCTCGCGCCGGGAGGGGGCGGGGCCGCTGCGGGGGCGGGGCTCGCACGCCAACTCCGCGCGGCTGCCCGACCCACGCAGGCCCGCCCCGCCTCGTCCCGCCCCACTTGCGCCCGCCAACCAATAGCACAGCGAGGTCGACTCCTATGCAAATCTTTAGAGGCCTCGGCATTCATTGAGAAAAGCAGAGAGCCCTCCCTGCCCGCCCTCAGTCCCTCTTCCTCCCGTCTTCCTTCCCTTCTTCTAGATTGCCTGCCCTATTTCTCTGCTGTGTGAACAGAAGCTTGTTTTGAACAAATAGAAGAACTAGAAGAGGCCTTTGCAATCAAGCGCTCTCCATAATTATGCATTTTATAGATTAAATGGGTTCGATTTCGGAAAAACAGATTTTGGAACAAAACTGGAGGCGAGGAGAAAGCAGAGGAGGCGGGGGCAGCCACAGGACATTGCCAGGTCCAAGGACAGCTTGTATGGGGGGTCCTGAGGTAATCTTCTCTGACCCTCCCACTATTTGAACGTGTTCCTGGAAGCCTGGTGCCCTCCCGCCCCAACCCACACAGGAGAAGTTGTGTGAGGGGGCGCCTTGGCCTGGCAGAGTTGTTCTTCAGCTGCAACAAATACATTTCTGACCTGTCAGTCACCCCATTTTCTCAGAATGGTGTCTGAACTTGTGCCGCCTCCTCTAGTCCCTGCATGGTTAATATTTTTAATTCTACTTTAATGAGGAAGCAGGGTTACTGAGAATGGAACTGAGTTGCCTGGATGACACAGTCCCCTGTGACCACCCCAAGCTCTTACTCACTTGAACCACTACAAAGTGTTACCCATCCATGAATAACAGGCAACCAGGTGGGGACCCTATGGTCTTGGGGCCACCTGTGGCCTTCTGGATCCTTAAGTGAGGCTTTTGACTGAATCTGAATTTTACAGAATAAATCCTTTAGGATCCAGGTCACAGGTGGCCCCAAGGCTGTAGTTTCCCCACCCCTCTTAGGCACTTAGAAGGAAGGAATAAGGATGGGACTCTTGTTCACCGCCTTGAGAGTGAAGGTGCTTCAATCACCTGTGAAGCAAAAGCTATATCTCTCACTTTTATTCCTGTCTTGCCTAAACTGCCAACGCAGAGATCAGATAGTGTCTGTGTTTATAACAAGTGGTTCACTAGACCCACTGACAAAACTACAATCTTTGCTTTAGACAAATCCCTCAGTTCCTTCTCAAAGGTTTACTATCTGTCGAGGCTTAGAATAAGGTAAGATTCTCTCTTGAGGAGCTCACAGACTGGCAGTGGCAGAGCAGTTGCCTTATAGGATCAGAGAACGGTGTCCAGGTGGATTTTCCTCAGGGAGCTCCTGAGGGCTGCAGTAACTTGCCTACTGCTCCACAGGAGGTGGCAGCCAAGTGAAGCCTCTGTTCTCCCGAGGGCTGGACTCTTTCCAGCATGTGGCATCGCCTTGGGAAAGTGGAAGACCCAGTAAGAGAGGAATATTGATTCTCAAAATGACTTGCTTCTGGCTCTATATTTGGCAATTCACTTAATTTGACAAGCATCTGGCCTCTCCCTAGAACTCAGACAAGGTAGACTGACTTTACAGATTTTAGGGCAAAGAATTATCTCACTCAAGGAGAAGAAGAGATGTTTCTACCTCAGTGGAAGAAGGGAGAAAATGAAAAGAGAGAGAGAGAGGAAGATGTATGGAGGCTAATACTTTCCTCGTATGTACACATGTAAGTTTGGGTTTTCATAAAGTTCTGCTGGATTGAACACTGGTAGGATAATATTTTTCTATGTGAAATATGAAAAAGACTAAAATTCCAGCCCTTCCATCCCTATTTTCCTAATTCTTGTCCAAAGGCAAATTTGCCAGTAACTATGAATCGGCTGTTGCAATCCATAGCCGCTAGGGGGCTGCAGAGACTTTAAACTTCAGAGGAGACGCCTGAATTTTACCTTCTTCACCATAATGTCCCTCACCCATTGCCTTTGCACCCCAGGGACACAAGGGTCCCAGTTAATGCTCATGCTTTTGTCAGTTCTCTCAAACTTTTCCCAAGAAAGAATAAGTGGCTTTGCCTATATATTAGATCACACTAAATCTCAAAACTGTTCCCTTTTTTAAGATAATTTTTGAAGAGGGACAGGAATGAATATTAATAGTCTCTTGGGCATTATTCCTATGCATCCATCGGTGTGTGTGTGTGTGTGTGTATGTGTGTGTGCAAGTATCACATCACACAGTGGCCTTTCGGGGAAAAGTATATATTTGTTATTTCCATTACAGAGATAAAACAGCTAAGGCTCAGAGAGGCTTAAGAATTTGCTCACAAACAGCAAGTAAATGACAGAGTTGGAGTTCAAACCAGTGCCTCTTTTTATCTACAATTCACACATCCCACTGGGACAAATTAGGCCTCTTCCTCATGGCACAACTCTAATTGTGCCTCTGCTATCCTATATTGTCACTAATAAGAAGGTGAGATGGGAATGTGGAGGTAAGAGCCAGTGGAGGAAGTCGAGACAGAATAAAGCGTGTGGGCACTGATAGCCAACACATCTTGTGACTTTGGACCAAACTATTTCAAAATAATTTTTGTGCATTATCATGTTTAGGATTCACAGTGACACTATGTGGAGAAGTAACAATGTCTGTTACAGGAAGGTTGACTTCCCAACAAGGCTACACGGGTAATAAGATTTGTTACGAACCTGGATATCTCACCATGAAGTCTATGCTCTTCAACCCAGGGTCCCTCAAGAGGGAAAATGGGGTGGGATGGAATGGACTGAAGGGAACAAAGGTATACAGAGAAAGAAGCTGGAAGCCTAGAGAGGGGGGAGGCAATCAGGTAAGGTGGGCTGCTCTGGGTCACCTTGCAGATGACATGGGCCAGTGGGCTGGGGGAGGAGGAAAGTGATTAGACCATGGAGGATTAAACCAAGGAGGACAATGAGACCACCGAGACCCTGCTCTGGAAATTCACAATTTCTGGAAAAGGAGAAGTGGACAACTCAGTAAAGGAAGGGTATGGTCTTTAAGAAACAAGCCTGAATCTTGTGTGAGATTCTTCAAGTGGCCAAAAGTCCTCACTTAAGACTGGGAATCAGAGATGGCAGATATTAGAAGATTATGAACTTCCAGAGGATCAGCAAGAGACCTGGGAACTAATAGTGGACAGAAGAGCAAAATCAAACAAAGATTTCTTTAAAAATATGTCTCTGCCTCTGGACAGACCTGAGCTCTGAGTCTACAGCCTGCACCTGCAGACCAGTCTGTACAACACACTAATCACAATGCTAAGAGGAGAGCGGTAAAGTCATTAAATAGTGATTTATTCGGAATGTATTAAGCACCTACTATGTGCCTTGCTCTGTGTGATGTGCCAGGGAGAAAGACCATGGTGGAGGTTCCTATTATCATTGGCCTTAATAAAATCAAATGAAAAAACCCAGAATACAAAACTGAATCTGTGCTATACTACAATTAAGTAAAATTATAAATATAAAAAATGGAGGAAAACATCAAAAAATAGACTTATTGAAGTGGCAAATTTATGGGTGATTTTTTTCCTTTTTTTCCATTACAAGTGATTTTAGTAGTTTTGTATAATAAAATAAAATTTGACTCCCATAAAGAAAGTATATTAGTCCAGGTAGCTAGGTTACCGTGTAATAACAACCAACTCCCTGCCCCTAAATCTAAGTAACTTAGAAGCGATGCAATATCCTCTTGGCGCAACCTGTGTCCATTTCCGGTGAGTAGAGGGCTCTTATCATCATAGTTACTTAGGGATCCAGGCTGACAAAGCAGCCACTCTTATGAATTGGAGAGTCTTGCACCAGCAAGTAAATATTCCAGTCTGAAAAGAGAAGAGGTCACTTCCACTCCTGTATTGGTCCCATCATATCTTGAGAGAGTTGCGGGGGGAGAGTCAGAAATATCTAGCGAACAGCCTTTTTGACTCCCAAAGAAGAGGGAGACCTGCAAGTGTTACACCAGCTGACTTAGACTAGGAAGGGTCCAGAAGACTGCAATTACCAATAGAAAAAGATCTTAATTCCTCAGGGATCCTCAGGGAAGCTGGGGAGCCCAACCACCCTTAGCACAGCCCCGCCATCGCAGCCTTCCAGTCAGTGCCTACCTCATCCTGCAATGAGCACGTGGTCACTGTTCAACCTAAGAGGTGGCACAGACCCAGAAAAAGCCTTTCCCAAACATGAAAGAGTGGCGGCTCTCACCTGGAAACTACGAACAAGTGCACATGTACAGAAGGGAGGGGAGTGACCAGAGAGAGCAGAGCAAACTGTTCCTACCACTGTGCATCTCACAGCAATCCCTGTGTTTGCAGAGGCACAGTACAGTGGGGAGGAAGGCGGGAGATATTACTAGCACTGGTCTTATCACCTGCAGCTATCCTAATGAGCTTCTGCCTTTCTGAATATCCTTTTTGGCTAAAGAAGAAAAAAGAAAAACTTACCGGCACCATCAATAGAGCCTTCTTGAAAAACCTTTTAAAGGGCTCCAATCCAATGTGCAGTATCTTTTCCATTTAGTTCTCTACCACTTTCAGCCAGGACAGGTTAGTGCCCTGGCCTGTGGCTTCTAGTGGCATTGAGAAGGCTCTAGTGTCTCAGAGCTTGGTCATGTCTGCAGGATAGATCAGATCCACTGTAGGCAAGTCAATCTCTGAGCAATAGATCACATCCCATTGACTTCCTCCAGTTGTCTTAATGACCAGACAGAAGAAATTTCCCAACAGCCAGTCCTATCTGATCTATCACTTCGTGGTCATGCATGGACATCTATCCCTGCCTTCTTTTCTTTCTTTCTTTATTTATTTTTCTTGTTAAATCATAGCCGTGTACATTAGTGCAATCAAGGGGTACAATGTGCTGGTTTCATATACAATCTGAAATATTCTTATCAAACTGTTCAACGTACCCTTCATGGCATTTTCTTAGTTACTGTATGTAGACATTTGTATTCTGCCTTTAGTAAGTTTCGCCTGTACCCATCCTAAGATGCACCGTAGGTGTGGCCCCACCCATTACCCTCCCTCTACCCTAACCTCCCCCCTCCCTTCCCCTTTTCTCCATAGTCTTGTGCTATACTTGGGTTATAGCCTTCATGTGAAAACTATAAATTAGCTTCATAGTAGGGCTGAGTACATTGGACACTTTTTCTTCCATTCCTGAGATATTTTGCTAAGAAGAATATGTTCCAGCTCCATCCATGTAAACATGAAAGAGGTAAAGTCTCCATCTTTCTTTAAGGCTGCATAATATTCCATGGTATATGTGTACCACAATTTGCTAGTCCATCTGTGGGTCGATGGGCACTTGGGCTTCTTCCATGACTTAGCAATTATGAATTAGGCTGCAATAAACATTCTGGTATAGATGTCTTTGTTATATTGTGATTTTTGGTCTTCTGGGTATAAACCTAGTAACGGAATTATAGGATCGAATGGCAGGTCTATTTTTAGGTCCCTAAGTATTCTCCAAACATCCTTCCAGAAGGAACGTATTAGTGTGCATTCCCACCAGCAGTGTAGAAGTGTGCCCTTTTCTCCACATCCACGCCAACATCTCTGGTTTGGGGATTTTATTATGTGGGCTGCTCTTACTGGGGTTAGGTGATATCTCAAAGTAGTTTTGATTTGCATTTCTCTGATGATTAAGGATGATGAACTTTTTTTCATGTGTTTGTAGATCATGCATCTATCTTCTTTAGAGAAGTTTCTTTTCAAGTCCCTTGCCCACCCTGAGATGGGATCACTTGTTCTTTTCTTGCTAATGTGTTTGAGTTCTTTGTGGATTCTAGTTATTAAACCTTTATCGGAGGTATGACCTGCAAATATTTTCTCCCATTCTGAGGGCTGTCTGCTTGCTTTACTTACTATGTTCTTGGCTGTGCAGAAGCTTTTTAGTTTGATCAGGTCCCAGTAGTGTATTTTTGATACTGCTTCAATTGCCTGGGGAGTCCTCCTCATAAAATATTCACCCTGGCCGATTCCTTCAAGAGGTTTCCCTGCACTTTCTTCAAGTATTTTTATAGTTTCATGTCTTAAGTTTAAATCTTTGATCCAGTGAGTGTCTATCTTAGTTAATGGTGAAAGGTGTGGGTCCAGTTTCAGTCTTTTACAGATCGCCAGCCAGTTCACCCAGCACCATTTGTTAAATAGGGAACCTTTTCCCCACTGAACGTTTTTAATTGGCTTGTCAAAGATCAAATAATGATAAGTAGCTGGATTCATCTCTTGGTTCTTTATTCTGTTCCAAACATCTACTTCTCTGTTTTTGTGCCAATACCATGCTGTTCTGATCACTATCGATTTATATAGTACAGTCTGAGTTCTGCTAGTGTGATTCCTCCTGCTGTGTTTTTATTGCTGAGTAATATTTTGGCTATTCGAGGTTTTTTCTGATTCCATATAAAATGAAGTATTATTTTTTCAAGATCTTTAAAATCTGACAATGGAGCTTTAATAGGAATCGCATTAAAATTATATATTGCTTTGTGTAGTATAGACATTTTAACAATGTTGATTCTTCCCAGCCATGAGCATGGTATGTTTTTCCATTTGTTAACATCTTCAGTTATTTCTTTTCTTAAAGTTTCATAGTTCTCTTTGTAGAGATCTTTCACGTCCTTTGTTAGGTATACTCCCAAATATTTCATATTCTTTGGCACTACTGTGAAAGGAATAGAGTCCTTGACTGTTTTTTCGGCTTGGTTATTGTTGGTATATATAAAGGCTACAGATTTATGGGTCTTGATTTTGTAGCCTGAGACGTTGCTGTATTCCTTGATCACTTCCAAAAGTTTTGTAGTAGAATCCTCAGTGTTTTCCAGATATACCCTGCCTTCTTTTCTTATCCAGACCCTGGAATGACTGAACCCAGCTTAGACTAATACCTACCCTGGTTCAGAGACCAATCTTGGTTCTACTTATGAGCAATTAGGATTAGGCAGCTCAACGTTAACTCACTCTCCTGTTAATCCCTCTCTCACTTTGAATCCTATTTTTAATAAATGGAATGAATCCTATTTTGTCTTGCCACTGTGACCAAGCCATAGCTTCTCCCAAATTTCTTAAAGGGCTGTTTCTTAGCCTCCTCTAGACAGTGCCCTTCCCTTCCCAGTCTGCCATCCACTGACTGGCTTCCCCAAGGTCAATCCCTTCTTTTCTTTCTCTTCCCCTTCTTTGTATTAGGCCCACCACCAAGGGGACATCCTAAGTGACCAGGGATACAGCCCACCATAACAGATGGTTAGATCAGAGGTGAACACCTGAGCCCAGGCAAGCCCATCCCCAGGTGAGACTGAACCAATCAGCTTTTCTCTCTAAAATTCGAACTAGGAAGTCGACAGACATTGTGGAGCTGACATTTGAGTCACGTTAATAATGGAGCACCAAAATACTCCCTTTCCTGACAACTGATGATTTACATCAGATCTACCATCTTATTAGATACCACCTCACATTTTGAGCAAATTTGGGATGGACTTTGCTCCTGAAAAAATGACCAGACAAGCTTGTTCTTTCCCCTCTCTGGTCCTTCCTGGCATTGATGACCAGAATAGGCCCTACCTAAACACTTATTCTAAGTCCAGTGGGTATTGGGCCCCCAGCACCTGTCTCCTAGTCCATACCACTATGACAGGACCCCAGAGTCCTCTGCTGTCCTTTCTTGCTGATTATGAACAGATTGTCCAGGGGGATTGGACCAGTATTGGGGAATCCTAGGTTCACAGTGACCATATTTTCAAAGCCACCAATCTGGACAAGCAGTGTGATATGACTTCAGAGTACAGCACATTTCCACATATGAGAAAATTTAGCAGAAGTGGCTTGGACACTGTAATGTCAGTATTTCGTAAGTATTTCAAAGCTTTATAGGAGATAAAGTTATATCATCATTGATCCAAATCTTACCAGGATAGAACATTATGAACCAGTAACCAATACTTGAGTCCCTGGCCCATGGGAAAACGGTCCTGCAAAAAGGAAGAACCATCTAGACCAGCAGTTCTCAACCTTCCTACTGCTCCTAATGCCACGACCCTTTAATACAGTTCCTCATGTTGTGGTGACCTCCAACCATAAAATTATTTTTATTGCTACTTCATAACTGTAATTTTGCTACTGTTATGAATCGTAATGTAAATATCTGATATGCAGGATGTATTTTCATTGTTACAAAGGGGTCATGACCCACTGGTTGAGAACCACTGATCTAGAATCAGGAGGGAAAAGCCCTCTCTGTCACTCTTTCCCCTTCCCAAGTCCCAGCCCTGCCCAATGGCTTGATATGGTGCAGATAGCCAGTCCCTACCCTGCAAAGCAAACCCTCAAACCTTCCACCAGTCAAGGATGTCTGGCCCTAGGATAACAGCCAAGCTCTGGAGCCTTACTCTTTACTTTGAAAAGTAATGTCCACTCATGTTAACCAGCATCCAAAATAGCCTTATGTTTGCACCCCTGTGCATTGCCTTTCCACATTGGCTAGGGTTAACCAATGTCACCAAATGATGTATGAAAATAAGAGCATATGAGTTCTGAGTTTGGTCACAAAAGACATTGTGGCTCTCTTGGAAGCCAGCTGCCATGTTCTAAGGATACTCAAGAGGCCCTGTAGAGGAGTCCAAGTGACAAGGACTAAAGGACTCCTGGCCATCCTTCACTTGCCAGCCATGTGAATAAGCCACCTTGGAAGTGGATGCTCCAGCCTCAGTCAAGCCTTCAGATTCCTATAGCCTCAACTTGCATCTTGACTGTAACTTTGTGAAAGATCCTGATCCACAACCGCATAGCAATGTTGAGTCCTTAACTCACATAACCTGTGAGATAATAAATGTTTACTGTTACTTTAGGTGGCTAAGTTTTGGATTAATTTGCTTCACAGCAATAGCTAGTGAATATACCACCTCTTCCAATTCAGCAGGTTCCCTTTTGCCTGCTTTCCCAGCAAAGCCATGCCTTTGCAGGCCAAACAGCCACAGTTGGTGCCACCCCACCCAAACAACCACCAAGATAGGACCCAGCACCACAGGCTACAGCCAGGATACTTCTGCAGAAACATTTCACCATTCCATTAGCACCTGCAGCAGAAGCTACGTATTTCCTTATAACCCTGGGAAAAAAATCCTTCAATTTATTTTTCTTCTATAGCACTTTCTTTCTGATTATCAGAGTGATATATACTAATTGTAGAAAATTTGGAAAACCCAGGGATACATTTTCAACAAAGTTTAAATAACTCACATTCTCACTGCCCAAAATGAATGACTCAAAATTTTGTTATATTTCCTCCCTGTATTGTTTTAAATTAGTATAATTTGGTTCATGCAAAGTTATATCCTGTGCTATTTTTTCAACTTAACATTATATTGCGAGCATTTTCCCATATCACCAAACATTATAGGGATTTATGATTTTTAATGGCTGCATAGAATTACAATGTATAGATGTACCATAATTTGTTTAACCAATCTCTATTTTCGGACATGGGGTTTTTTTTTCCAAGTCTTTGCTGTTATAAATAATTCTGCAACAAATATTCATGCACATCAATCTTTGTGCATGACTCTGATTAATTCTATAGCCCATAAATCTCAGTTTGCATTTCAATTCATTTTTTTGATTCCTGTTTCTTTTTTTAAAAAATGTAATCACTAACACATGCATAGAATTGAAAAGTCACAAAGGTTATAAAGCAAAAAGTACAACTTCTCCCCACCAGCATCCACGTTAATTTCTCCGGAGGCAATAATTGTTACCCATTCTGGGTTATTCTTGCAGAATTCTTCTATGCATGTATAACCACATAGGGTGGCTTATGAACCCTTGGGGTCCTCAAGACCCTTTCAGGGAGTCCATAGGTCAAAACTACATTTGTAATGATACCAATCATTATTTATTTTCTTTATTTTTATTCTCTCAGAGGGGTACAGTAGAGTTTTCTAGAACCCACGTAAAGTGTGATGACATAATCACTTTGATAGCTAATAGAATGTGTGTGTGTATTCTTAGGTTTTCTAGCAATTTCTAAGATAATCTCTTTAGGGTCTTCAATAATTTTTGAGAGTATAAAACCTTCCTGAGACCAAAACATTTGAGATCTGCTGCCATAGATCATCAAACATGCCACATACATAAAATTGATTACATGCTATATATATTCTATAGATTTTTTATATATCTTTGAAATTATAATTTTATTAATATCATTTAATTTATTTCAGCATCTCTAAAACAACCATTTTTTTTTTTTTTTAAATGGCTGTATTTTATGGTTATTCCACAAGCTCTCATTGATGGAATTTAAGTTTTGTTTTAAAAACTTCTTTACTGTTGTTATCACTGTTATATAACAATATATGTTGCACAGAATAACCTTGTATGCTCTTCATTTTGTACAAATGCAAGTATATTTCTGATAAAATTCTTAGTAGTGGCTTGTTCAAAGAGTATGCACATTTAAAAATAGGAACTTCCAAATTGTTTTCCATAGGGAATATATCCGTTTTTATACCCACATAAATGAGAGTGATAATTTCCTCACATTTTTACCATCATAGTGTGTTATCAGATTTTTGATCACTAAAATCTGATAGTTAATAATATGGAAACCTATTGTACTCTAATTTCATTTCTTTGTCTTATTTTAAACAGATTTTGTATCTTCTTTTATGGAAAGTGTCTGCACATGTACTTCGCCCATTGTCTTTTGATTTATTGATTTTTTTATTATTGATTAGTAGGATTTCTTTATATATTAAGGAAAGCATCACATTTTTCTTTTGCCTTTTGATTATTTTATCTTTCCATGCTGAATAAATTTTGCAATTATCAAATTAATTTCTTTTATGGCTTTTGGGTTATATCTAAGGTTACACACATACGCACACACAGAATAGTTTTACATTTACCCTATATATTTTTCTATTATTTCTATGGATTTTCATTTTAAATCTTTTTGATCCATCTGAAACTAGATTAGAATCCAACTTTATTGTTTATTTTCTTTCTATATGAGGCTATCAAAACACTATTTCATAAAAAGTCATTTTCCCACTGATAAGAAATGCCATCTTTATCATAATTTTTTCATGTGTTTATATCTTTTCCTGGTTCTTCTATGCTGTTACATGGATCCATCTGTAATCTCCTCTCCAGTTATGTACCATTTATAATATTACAGCTTTATAATAGGTAGAACACTGTCCTCCCCTCCCTATGGTCTGTCCTCTTCAACATTTACCTATATATCCTTGTTCCTTTATTTTGCCATATGAATTTTTGGAACTGGCTCAACTAATTAAAAAAAAAAACAATCCTGTGGCTTTATTTGAGATCACCTAAAATTTACAAATTAACACAGGGCAATCTGCCAACTTTACAATGTTGAGTCTTTCTGTCCAAGAGCACAGAAGGTCTTTTTTACAATGTTCTTAAGGAGCATTTGATAATTTCTTCATGTAAGTCTTACATATTTCTTGTAAAGTTTATTTCTATTATTTCTTTTGCTATTGTATTGGGTTTTTTAAAAAATATGTTTTCTGACTGGTTATTGCTACTATGTATTAATTAGCCATTTATTGCCCTATATTCATTTTGTGTCCAGTTTTCTTACTGAATTGTAAGTATTGCTCCCTTATTGCTGTAACAGTTTTTTAGTTGATCTTCTTGGATTTTCCAAGTATATAACTATATTGCCTACAAAGAATGATTTACTTCTTTCTTCCTGAGTTTTATACCTCTTTTTTTCCCTCTTTACTAACATTCTAGCTTCTCCAAAATGAGTCAAATCATAGTGAGGGCAGACCAGTGTCTTGTGTTCTTGATGTTATAAAAATGATTCTAATAGCTCACAATTAGGCCTAATGCTGGAATTTGCCTTGAGAAATACACCTTTTTAGGCTTGGTAGCTCACATACCACATATGCATAGAGCAGCTGTGGGCTGCTGGGGCCCAGCCACATGTACCAGAGCTTGTGGGTTTGAATCCTCCTGGCCTGCCAAACAACAATGACAACTGCAACCAGAAAATAACCAGGCGTTGTTGTGGAGGGCCTGTACTCCAAGCTACCTGGGAGGCTGAGGCAGAAGAATTGCTTGGGCCCAAGAGTTTGAGGTTGCTGCGAGCTGTGACACCATGGCACTCTACTGGAGGCAACAGCTTGAGACTCTATCTCAAAAAAAAATAAAAAAAAGAAAGAAAAGAAATATACCTTTTTATTGAATTACACTCTTTTGTTTCTTAATTGCATGTTTCCATCACAAATTCAGATCCCCCAATCACTGAGGCTCTTATGCTGTACCTGCCATCAACTTGTGATAATTACATATATCTCAAAATGGAGGAATGAGTCTGTTATCTAGAATTAGGTGGTAAACTCTGGTCTGAGAATAAAGACAAAGTATTTTTAAATGTTTTCTTCTAAAAGGGATTACCAAAAAGAAAGCACTACATTAATTTCAGTTTAGGGCTGCTGAGTGAGAAGTAACTATTGGGGCTGACTAGTGTTCAAGGAACATTCAAGGAGAGGAAACAGTTCCTGCAAGGTCTTCAAGCCCAAATGTCTTTTTTTTTCTTTTGAGACAGAGTCTCACTCTGTTGCCCAGGCTAAAGTGCTGTGTTGTCAGCCTAGCTCATAGCAACCTTAAACTCCTAGGTTCAAGCAATTCTTCTGTCTCAGCTTCCTGAGTAGCTAAGACTACAGGTGCCAGCCACAACACTCAGCTAGTTTCTTCTATTTTTTAGTAGAGATGGGGTCTCGCTTTTGCTTAGACTGGTTTTAAACTACTGAACTAAAGCAAACCTCCCACCTTGGCCTCTCAGAGTGCTGGGACTACAGGAGTGAGCCACATTGCTTGGCCAAATCCAAACCTATGCATACACCATGGCTTTATCTGATCCCTCTTGATCTCCTAAGCCCTCCTAAGTCTTTGTCTATTTCTGACTCACAAAGTATAGTTGAGGCCTGGTCTCAAAATCATTTCAGACACACTCTATTCTCACCCACAGCAGCTAAAGCTATCCCTGTGGAGGCTATAAAACCATACTTCACAGCTTCCCAATAAACAAAATAGCCAGGAATATTTGCTTAAAACTTTAGGGTCCTGGGCTCCCCGCCACCTGCTGATGCCTGTGCCCTCTGTCACTTGGGTAGCATGGCCGCACACTTCCATTGGTGCTATAGAAACGGTAAGGGACCTAGAGGTCTGACCCTTCCTCCTTTACTCTTTGGGTCCAGGTTAAATCATCAGGTTGTCCCTAGAACTATTTGAGTATTTTGTGACCACCCTAAAAAGTGACAAACACTATTTCTAAACTACCTTAGTTCAGAATCTCCAAGGATGCCCATGTATTTATGAGAAGGTAGAGACATATCCAAACCATCCCTGGGTAGACTCTAGTAGATACTTTGAAGGAAGTGGATAAGATGAGTCTGTAAAACCTAGATCTAGCAAGGGAAACTTGTAACCTTGTTTGGGGAAATCAAACAAGGTTACTGGGATGGACCACGAAACCTTCTGACAACAAGCTCTTTCTAGCCCTAATGAGCTTGTACCTAAGGCTGGCTCTGTACCCCCAAGTCCATGGGATAACCCTACTTCTAATTCCACAGTGTCTCAGAAGCCCGTTCCTGGTCCTGAGCCACGGCTAACAGGAGGCACTGTGGTATCTGCTGCAGCCCTGGTGACACTGGCCACTGGCCTGCTAACTCCCACTTTTTGGAGAAGGTCGGTTGCCCCATAGCCATCTCTGCCAAGCTTCTGCTCCCTCCTCTCCTTCACAGCCTGAGGATGCTGAGCAGGTCTCACCTGCATACTCACCTGAGCTATGGCCACAGGTAAGGGCAAGCAGCCCTGAAGGTGAACAGCCATGTTTGCAACCGCCTGCTGCTCCCATGCACAATCAGAGGCACTTTGGAAAGTGGTCTGAGAACACTGAGGATGTTCACAGGCAGCCTCCTGTGGCTGGTGTCAAGGGTGGTGTGAAGAGGCAGAACTGCTGAACTGCTTTTAAATTGGTCTTTAAATAAAACAGCAAAGCGGCTCAGCCCATTATGGAGCCCTCACTTGTAAGCTGTCCCACTGACATGCTTCCCAGGGTGCTCAGGGACACGGCTAATGAACCTCCAGCTCTGCCACCTGTTACTTCCCCGCAAGTCACACCACATCAAGGTGAGTTTGCAGAGAAACGAAAGCTCTCCTGGTCCATCGAGGGTACCCATCTGGTGAGTTTAGCGTCTATCTCCAGCAGCACGACATAATAAAGGAGGCTCCTTGGAGGAAAGCAAAGCATTTTTCCAGTCTGTCTCTCAGCCTTCTTCATAGATTTTCAAAGCCAGGTGAAGGCAAGAGGTCTCCCTTTCAGAGAACACTATAGCGTTTCATCACTTTCATACTCACTCAGAACCACAGGCTACTTAGTAACAATGAAAGCTGAGTTGGCCAGGTTCTCAAGTTTTGGAATTCAAAATTAAAGTCACCCACTATTAGAGTTTGCAGAGGCATCTAATTCAGTATCTACTGCAAAGTGAAGACAACTTCTCAGCCTGGCTGCACCTCCCAGCTGTAGCACCTTATGGGTAGCTGTGTTCCAGAACTCAGAGGGCTCAGTTCCTTAGCTCTGGAGCTTCAGAGCTACTATGAGTCACACTCGCAATGCAAATAATACTTCATGTGGTTCCTTACTAGAGCAAGTTTACGACAACTATTGTGAGCTGTTTCTAAGTCCTGATACTTTTGCTTTTTGTAAAATATAATTTCTGTTCATTGAGCTTCATTATTATCAATTTAGATTATTATCAATTGTTCTGTTAACCCCGTGGTGCATAGTCATCTATAGTTTCATCAACAGTATTTTGGAGCCTATAATTTTCCAGTAATTCAACTTAAATATGAATCATCTATATCCCTGTACTAATTTGATTTTGTAAGGACACTTAATTTATGTGCTAGCTATGAACTTGTGCCATTTGGATAACTTGAACCTTCCATCAAAGAAAGTACAATAAAATCACAGGGTTGTTTTTAAGATCACAGGGCATTCTTTCAACATATATAGGCTCTATTCATTCTCTTCTTTTCCAATGCAAATTATGTACAATATTTATAGCAGCAAATTTAACTCAATTTAGTGATTTTGTTCAATTCTTTCTTATCCCTATCAAGTTCTATCAATCACTGAAAGAGGGATCTGGTGGGCCAAGGAGTCTTCTGTCTCACCCAAATGGATATTTAAATGTCTGAAAACATTTAAGGACTGTGGCAGTTGAGAGGGGCACTGATAGGGACACAGAACTGGGGGTCAGGCCTCCCACCATGTTATTTAAGCACAGCAGCTTTCCTCCAATCTGGTACACTCTGAGTTTCTGTGTTTGCAGAAAAAAAATCCTCCTACCAAAAAGCATTGAAATCTCTGCACTAAACTTCACTTTTCCAGTTATTCAAATGCCATAACTCTTTAAAACAATGCTGAAAAAAATCCAGTATCCTGTTAGTTGTGAAAGTTGATTAATTTTAAGAAAAAGGTTAGGTCAGGCACGGTCGCTGACACCTGTAATTCTTGCACTCTGGAAAGCTGAGGCAGGATGCTCACTTCAGCTGGGGAATCTGAGACCAGCCTGAACAAGAGTGAGACCCCATTTCTACTAAAAATAGAAAAATTAGCACACTGGCAGGGGCTTGTAGTCTTAGCTACTCAGGAGGCCAAGGTAGGAGGTTGCTGTGAGCTAGATTGCTGCCACAGCACTCTAGCCTGGGGTGACAGAGTAAGACTTTCAAAAAATAAATAAATAAATAAGAAAAGGGACAAAGAGATGAATAGCCAAAACAAAGAAAAAAAAAAAAGGTGAAACTTTACACAGAAAAACAGTAAGGTTTAATTCAGCTGAATTTAAACTAGCAAAGCACTCACCTGGGTGGATGTTGGGAGGGAATGGAACCGGAATAATGATGAGTGAGATAAAATCCTAAACTTTCTGCTCCAAGAAAACAAAAACAAATGTTCAAAACTGACTAGGATACAGAAAAGAGAGATGCAAGTGGCATTGACTGAGAGGGTGGGTATTCAAGGAGAGGAGATCACTTTGATTATGAGGGACCTAAAGAAGATGCTTCTCCCCCAGCCCTGAGTTGACATGACTTATTTAGTCATTGGGCTGAAATTGACCTTTGGCGAGGTGCTAGGCAAGGCCAAGGAAAGCAACAAGAGCCAGAGATTCATTTGTTCCTTTGACATTAAGGAAAGTGATCCAGAATGATGCTTCTCAAACTTGATGGTGCATACAAGCCACCTGGGGAGAGAGGTGCTTGTTACAAACCAAATTCTGATTCATCAGGTCTGGGCAGGATTAAACCCGAGAGCTTGCATTTCTAACCAGCTCCCAGGTGATTCCAATACTGCTGGTCAGCTACCATGAGTAGCGCCGATCTCATAAATGCATGCCACACTCGGGTGTTTGCAATACATTATAAAGCATTAACTCCTGTAACAAATACTGCTCTTAGCCTACCTGGTATCGAGTCTCCTTTTGTTTTACAATGAGAGTCCTAGTTTTGTTTGGCAGGGCAATATACTCAGTTCCATTTGACAGGGCAGTATCCATTGTAGTTGGGATAGAGGTAGAGTGACATATTGTGGCAAAAGAAGCATAAACAGACCTTCTTAGAGAAGGCTTCCTGTCGAAAGAGGCTAAATCTCTGCCAGAGAAGAAATTGGCCTTTGTCTTGGCTTTTTGGCATTATCCTCCTTCCCCTGCCTGAAATGTGGACTAACACCTGGAGGGCAGCAGCTCTCTTGCTAGGATCTTGAAAACCACACTCAAGGTGGTGGAGTTGGAAGCAGCAGCCTGGAGCCTTCATGCCTTGTGGATTGCATCTAGCTTCAATTTTGCTGTTACCTGATGTCCCAGCTTGGGTATTTCCAGAAGCAGCCCTGGGACAAGAATTTAACAGAAAGGACTTTATCTGGGAGGTTCTTCTAGGAAACCTCAGAGGAGGGATGGGACAGAGGAGGGGAGGGGAGGAAGCCAATAACGGTGTGTCATCAAGCCAGTTACCACAGAGAAAGACTGGAGCTTAGTCCCTGAGGAAGCCTGAGAGTCTATGTAGAACACACATCAGAATTATCCAACAGAGCAGGGAGGGACAGCGTATGTATCCACTAAATTCCATCTGCCCCTGAGGGAGGGCAGTGCCTCTGTAGGGCATTAATTCTTCAGCACAGTCCGGCTTGCTCCGCACTCTGGCCAAGTATGCTCTCCCTCTGCCAAAGGCCCTAGGACTGAGATGGGGGGTGTTTGAAGTAGAGAGAAAAACCTTACAGACAGGCATGAGTGGGACTAACAGCATCTGCTGCACCTGAGAAAATGCAATCCAAACTCAGCTACCCCAAACACCATTCTAGCTAATGACCACCCTAGAAGTATCTTGATCTGAAAAGCACCCCATCACACAAACACAGAGGGCCATACTTAACATTGTGTCCATAATGGCAGATCCAAGACAATATCTTTAGAGGCAGAAAGCTTTCTCTAGCAAACTTCAAAATATACTGGATAAGCAACCACCCACTCTGCTGATGGGAGCAGCCAGCAGGCCTCTTCACAATGTGGGGATTCTGATATAACACCCAGAGCTTATAAATATGTTACTTATTTTCTTAGTTCTTGGGTAAATCAAAGAGACTTTCAATGAGTTCAGGAAAAGCATTCTCTAGGTAGAGAAAACTCCCATCCTTCTGAATGATTAACATCCTTATGAATGACCTAGAAGATGAAATAAGAAGAAAGTTACTACTCACAAGGGCACACGGTGTGAAGCTGAGACAAGGTAGAATGTGAAGAAAGATTAAAAGAATGAGTTTCATAAAGTTCTTGAATGTGGAAAAATGAGGAGAGGGAGCACTAAGATCATCTTTTATTTTTGTCTAAGCCCTTTGGCTGACCTTGGGAGTAAAAGCAGAGAGGGGAAGGATCCAAGTCTCAGATTCCTTCCCACTGCCCATTCCCCTGCTCTGCACAAAGCTGGGGTACAGGGTTGGCTGCAGGCAACATGGACTGGAATTTCAAAGGCAGTAATTTTCAAGAAAAACTCAACAGAAAAAGCAGCCATCACTGAAGGGCAGATAACAGCAAACCTTCCTTACCAGACCCAGGAGTGAGCTGTGGGGAAGCAGGGCCAGAGTCCCATTAAGGAAAAAAAAAAGTAAGTCCAAGGTCATGAAGGGAAAGGTAAGCCTCTTTCTTTTTAAAGGATTTTTTGGGAACTTTTCATGGTCTTAAATACGTCCAAATCAGGTTTCAACAAAGCAAAGGGCATGCAATCAAGCAAATGCTTTTAGCTAGGTAAGAGTAAACAGTCTGATTTTTGTGTGCGTTGTAAAAATGGAATGATGGGATGGTTCTTTGCCAGTTCCCCACGCAGTCACCCAGAAGGGATCTTCAGCTTACATATTTTATAGGCCTGTCCCTTCACCTTTTTGAATCTCAATTATCTTATCTTTAACATAAGAAATAGCTATTCTTCCCAGATCTGCGGTTGTTGCCAAAGTCAAAACAGAAAGGGTATCAGAGATAAGCAAGGAATTATAAATTAGAAGTAAAAGTAAAATATTATAATTACTAACATTTCCATTGGCCCCTAAGCGTGTTGGGATTTGTTGTTTATACGGTATTATAATTTATGCATTCACGTGACCTTGGATAATACAAGGTGGCTCTGAGGATACAATGAGATTGGATGTACACAGGCTTAGTGCAGGTCCTAGGATATAATATATGCTCTGTATATTCTGGCCATTGTTATCACCACCACCATCATTTTATCATCATATGTGGCCAATTTTAAATTATAAATGCTGCTAAATCAGTGAATGTTCTCTTCCTTTAGTTTGTGAGCATTTGCTGCTTCTGTTCCCTTTTTGAGCCAGTCTCTAAACCACCAAACAGCATTAGAAAATTGAGTAGTAAGCCTTTCTCTGATACCCCAGAAGGCTTTTCTTTTCCAAATGCTGAATAAAGAGTGAATATGAGATTACTTTGAAAGGTAAACAACATTCCCTACCTATCATCATTCCTTTTGCTTAATTTTCACCTTTGTTGACAGTCAGAACTCACCTGAGTGTTGTCACTGCCAAGCCGGGGGCGGCGGATGGTGGTGGTGGAATGTAGATCCTGAACATTTTCAACCAAACAGTCGCTGGGCAGATTTTCCATCAGCCCTGAAGCCAAAGGTAATTTAGCTGCCTGTGGACAAATCAGGTGCATCTCATCTGCTTCTTTTCCAAAGACTCATAGCACCATAGGACATGAATGTTGGAAAAGCCCTTAGCAATCTAGTCAATGCTTTTATTTTACAATGGGAAAACTGGAGCACAGAAGAATAAAGGACTTGCCCAGAACACATAGATAATTAGAGGTGGGGACACAACCAGAACCCATGTCTTCCTAACTCTCAACCCAGAATTCTCTCCACTACCCACTGCCACTGTTTCCCCGGGTCAGCTGGGACTGTCAGAGCCTTGGCAGGGGGTGGGGGAAAAGCAGCCCATGCAGGTGAGAGAAGCCAGGAGCAGCTGGAAATTAGCTGGCTGGAGTGAAGAGGAAACAAATATGGAAACGGGCCCCAGAACAGATAGACACAGGCATGAGACAAGGCAGGACTGGAGCAAGCATGCCCAGGGGAAGGCAAAACAGATGGGAGCCCAAACCCAACTAGCGGCACGTCTGGCCAGCTGCCCAGTGGCAATTTCCAGAGAGGCAGGCTCACAGGGCTCACTGTGTTACAGGTTATTCCAGAAGACCATTCCTGGCCTGGAGCCACCAGGGCTAAGGGCTGGATCTATCATTCTGAGCCATAAAGGGTTGGCTTTGGTTTCTGTTATTTTGGTGGTGATGGTTCAAAGCTCACCATTCTAAAGGGTTTCATCTGATGAAAGCTTAGGTGAAAAGTAGAAACTACGTGCTGGAAGTGAGAGCTTCCAAAAATTTGAGTATAATATCCAGAAAAAATAGAGCAGGAATTTACCCTCAAGCCCTAAAATTGAGAACATTCCCTGGGAACTGGGTTTCCTCAAGAGCTGATGCTAAGGGAAATGAAAGAAATAGGTCCTTAATGAAATACATTTCCATTTGTTTGTCCCATGATTTACATGTGCTTAAAAAAAAAAGTAATTTTAAAAATCAAACGCTTTTCTTCCAGGCCAAATCTATAGATTGCATGGAAGGCCAAGTTCCTACTGCTATGGTCTGGATGTTTTTTGTAGCCCCCAAATTCTTATGTTAAAATCTGAACCCCCATGGTAATATGGAGGCAGGAGCCAGGGCCTTTAGAAAGTGATTAAGTCATAAGGTCAGGGCCTTCGTGAATGGATTAGTGCCCTTATGAAAGAGACCCCATCGATCCTGTTGGCCTCTTCCTCTAGGCACGTTTACAGTGAAAAGATGGCTGTCTATGAACCAGGAAGCAGACTCTCACCAGACCTTGAATCTGCCAGAGACTTGACCTTACATTTCCCAGCACCCAGATCTGTAAGGAGTAAATTGCTGCTGTTTATAAGCCACCCAGTCTATCGTATTCTGTTATAGCAACTCAAGTGGACTAAGATGCCTATCTACTCATATTCCTTAAGAATAACAATAGCTGGGCGGCACCTGTGGCTCAAGGAGTAGGGCGCCCGTCCCATATGCCGGAGGTGGTGGGTTCAAACCTAGCCCCGGCCAAAAAAAAAAAAAAAAAAAAAAGAATAACAATAGCCTATTTTTGTGATGATAAAGAGGATATTGGGGTGGGGAGGGGAAGCTCTATCCAATCACAGGAAGGCAAGAAACAGCACGTCTTGATTGGAGAGTAGCAAGGATGACTGGAGAATGAGGCACGTGTCAGGAGCAGCAGGAAAAGGTGAGAAGGCTGGCAGGGAAGGCTGGCAGGGGTAGATCTTGGGAAATTCAGCACACTAGATGGGTATTTCCAACTGTATCCCAAGAGATCTTCACAATGACTCTCTGAAGTGTAACCTGAACCTCTTGATTCACAGATTCAGCTCTTGAGAATCCCCTTCTCATAGAAATGCATGCATAACCCCAAATCAATTCGTGCATTGCTTCTGCCGTCATTCCCAGGCGCATGCGGATGAGAACTGCTTGTGCTCATTCCCAGCTGAGGGAGGACAGTGATGCTCTGCCTCTTTGTTTCAGCTCTCCTGCTGTAAACCAGCACCATTTTTTTGTGGTCAACTTAGTGCCCCATTTCCCACAGTTCTGTGCTTTCTGCTCAAGATTCCACTGTTTAAAATAGTTTCCGTGTGTTGTGCTGAGGTGCTGCAAGGCAGAAAGGTGTGATGTTCATTACAATGAAAATACATGTGTTAGATACGCTTTATTCAGACATTATTTGTAGTGCTGTTGGCTGTGAGTTCAATGTTAATGAGTCAACAATATATATTAAATAAGAGATCTATGAACAGAAACACACATAAAACAAGGTTGCATATCGATAGGAGGATTAAACCATTATGACCAAAAGCTCACAGGAACCTAGCCCTGTATTTCCTCTAGGAGCAATGGTTCAGTAGTCACTAATTCAGGGTTTGATATGATTATATAGGACATAACAACCATGAATAATGACAATCAACTGTCCTTGAACTAGCCTCACTTTATTTTACTTTTAAATCTACATTTCACAAACAGGGACCCTAAGTCTCATAAGGCTAAGACTTGCCCAAGACTATAACTACTAAGTACAGAGCTACGACTTGAACACAAGTGGTCTGATTCCTATCACATCTCTACTTCAAAATGCACGAGATGCTAAAATAGAAATACTTCATGTCTCTTAGGTGAGATATTAGAACTATAGTTGCCCACACGATAAGACTGAAAGGTAATTTTGTGTAGATCTGTTAGGATGCCTTGGCGGGCTCTTTACGAGAGGGAATAGCTGGTTAAAGACCTAGAATCCTGTCAGACTCCAGGTGGGCTGGGCTTTCCAAGGACTCAATTTGTCAGTGGCGTGGATCAGGATCCAAAGCAGCCTCTGGCAAAGCCCAGGGCCTTAACATGACAGCTGTGCCCGGCAGCCAGGGAAGATAGCAGCAGCCTGGGTGTGTGTGTGCTTAATATTCCTGCTGGCAGCCCTGGCCTGCCTTCTGCTTCTGAGTCCTGCTATGTTTTTGAGGAGGGCTGAATGGATTATAAAGAAAAATCCAAAAAGAGTATGCTGTGTGGGGGAAACAAACCTTGAAGAGGAGGCTTCAGGGTCAAGAATGAGCTGCAGCTTTCTAGCCAGGAGTGCTCTGTGTGAAGACTGGATGCCTGCTCTGCACTTGCTGCTGTCCATGAAAATGTCAGCACACCCAGTGATGAGGGTGCCTGTGTGCGTGCATGAGTGTTGGGCAAAGAGAGTAAGGAGGGAACAGACAACAGAAGGAAGAAGAAAGACACTTTCCCACCCAATATGTTGATAACTGACCATCTCCATGAAATTCCCTTCAAATCTGCCAAAAGTGTAAGAACAGAAAATCCTTCCCCTCATTGTACCTCCAGATAAAGAGGAATCAAAGTGGAAAAGTGACCATGAAGATGTGGCAGCCCCAGGCTAATTGTGGAGTTTGCCTTACAAGTCCCTGCTGTTTCTTCCAAGGTCTTCTGTCCCTCCCAATCCCGCGGTGACCCCTGGCTCTCTCCCTGTGTCTGTGCTTTGAAAGGGTCCCCTCTTAAATCTACATTTAAAAATCTACAGGTGGGGACACACACCTTAGCACTATTGAGAAGCCTCTCAAGTTCCTCTTGCCATGGTACTCTTTTCTATGGTAGTGCTGATGGGAGGGGATGCTTACCACTTACTCCCAATGGTCACCCACCCTGCAGGTGCTCCTCTAATGCAGGAGTCTGCAAACTAGGGCCCGAGGGACAAATCTGACCTCCCGCCTGCTCTTGCCAATGATTCCTAATTGGCACACAACCATGCTGTCTATGTCTTGTCTGTGGCTGCTTCCACACCACATGACAGAGTTGAGCAACTGTGACAAGGACTAAATGGCACATAAAGCCTAGAATATCTACTATCTGTCCCTTCTCAGAAAAGTTTCCCATCCTCTGCTTTAATGGAAGGGATGAGTTTTTTACATTGCCCTGAAATACAAAATCTGTCCTGCCCCACCCTGCAGAGTGTCACAGGAGGCTCTGTCCTCCTCCATCAGACCCTTCCACACTCTCCTCCATCAGACAACCCTTTGGTTTTGGTTATGTGTAATCAACCACTGTGGCCTGTTTTGGTTGTCTTTTCCCCAAGATGGAAACCCTTGCCTTGTTAGTTTCTCTACTTGCATTTCAGAAGAGGACCCATGTCCATACATGCTTCACTGCACTCTGCCCTCTGAGGAAGCTATATATTTCTTATGTCCACTCCTGCTCCCTCCCCTACTTCCACCCCAGAGATCTTTGGTTTCCTAAACCAAAGTACTTAAACATAGAGGGCTACACATACCTTGCATTTATTCACCAGTTTCCTGCATGAAGAGCCTGTCTGAGACTTGCTTTCCCTGTTAATCAATTTATCACCCCTGGACATCTGGGCAGGGTAGTAAGTAAAGGTAGACAAGAAGGGGAAAAAGTCTCAACTCACTTTGGCTGGATATTAAAATTGATGGTGGTCGTAGCCAAAAAAGAGCTTACAGACCTTTTCCTTTATCTGAAAGATGAGTAGGCAGAGACCTAGAGAATTTGTGGAACTTGCCCAAGTTCACAAAACCAAGCAGTGTTGGGATTTGGACCTGAACGCCGTAGTCCTGACTCCAGGGTCACTCTTTCCACTGTTGTTTTCTCTCCATCTGGCTACTTCCCTTAGATCCAAGTAAAAATGTTTTGAGAGTCTTAATGAACATAAACAGGGAGGGGATTAGATCTTTTCTTCCCTTGGCCATATTATTCTATACTCAAGAATTCCCCTTCCTCCAACCTCCCCACTCTACTCTTAAGACTCCACAGTCAAGCCCAGGATGTTCAGAAAAAATGATCAACATTTATATAATTGATAGAATTTATTAGGCATGTATTGCATACCAAGCACTCTGACAGCTGCTTCCACACTGATCATCTCATTTAATCCTTATGATTCCTTGATAGATACTTAGTGCTATTATTATCCCCATTGTCTGAACCTATTTTAAAATAGGGATTTAAAAAGGCATTGAGTGGCCTTTGGAAGGAAGATCCCACACCAGATCGGCTGACTCCATAGCTGGAGTCCTCAGCCTCACACTCTCCTGCCTCATTGATTGCAACTTCACAGGAGCTGACCTACAGCCCCGCAGAGGGAAGGCCCTCACAGAGGTGGACGTCAGTCTGGAGGCTTTTACTTGGCTGTCATCTCCTAATTCCCTTCTCCCACTTTCACACTCAGTTGGGTAATTATTTCTCTTGCTCCATCAGTAAAGACCTGAAAAGGAGCCACTAAAATTCTGCTTTTCCACTTTCTGTTTCGCCTCTGCTTTTTCTCTTTGCCCACTTTTTTCTCTTCCTTTAATGGCTTAGACCTGCCATTAAAGGAAGAGTCCCCACAGGTATTGACAACTCAGACAGCCTGTGCAGGAATAAGAGTTTGCTCCCCCTTGGGTTCCTATTCTGTTAAAGGTGCGATGAATGCCATAGTTCCTACCTCCTTCAGCAGGCATCTGGCCCTGTCCTGCAGAAAAGGACAAACTTGGACCCTGAATTCAATTCTGCTCATATTGGACCATTTATGCGGCTCACTACAAGTGATGTCCGGATATATAGCAAAAGGATACAGTCCCTGCCTTCTGAAGTTTACCACCTAGGGGAAAAGAAAAACACACACAGAGATGTGTGTTTGAACAGGTTTGAAGAGGTAATTTCAGAACAATGTCGTATGTAAGGCAAACCCAGAAGCCCAGCCTAGTGAGGTCAAAGAAAGTTAAATGCTCTAGCTGAATATTTTAGAATCTATAAACCAAAAATAAGAGGAGAAAGGGTGTGGCTTCATGCAGAAATTCTAGCAAGCAAGAACCCTGGTGGGTTCATGTAGAAATTCTAGTAAGCGAGGGTGGCCATCAAGGATCGAGGAATCTCTTAAATCTACTCATGGGTTCAGACAAAGAGTCCTTTACTTGTATGAGAGCCACTGCCAGCTCTGGCTCCATCTGTGTTTTGTGCCCTTTAAATGTTATCTCATTCAATCTTTACAGCCAACTGCTAGACAGATAGCATTAGCTCCATTACATAAATCATCGAGGCTTAGAGAAGTTGCGTTCCTTGCCCAATTTCGCGCAGATAGGAGGTAATAGAGGTGGAGATTGAAAAGTGATTGTTCTGATTTGCAGGCCTGTGCTATTAACCTCTACATACATTTCTGCCCCACTGGAGCAGCGTTGGGAGCTTCTAGCCTGGGACACACCCACCCACTTTTTGCTCAGAGAATCTGTAAGAGGTAGGGTTGGCCATCGAATGTGATCTACTCAGGAGGGTCACATGAATGCTCAGGGCAAATTATCAGAAAGCACATAGGCAGCTGTGCCCTTGCAGCAGTGTCCTTCCCCCAGAGATGTGCTCTCTGTTCAGTGGCATTGCTGGAAAGGAATGTGGTGCCCAAGGCAATGCCACATGTATGTATTCTGTCACTCTCTGCCTTTTGAAAGGCCAGCATCTTCACAGGGTCCCCTAGGCTGACATTTGAGAGTGTGTCTCTCTTCCTGCTTTGCTAGGCCCCTGATTTATGACTTGTTGGGCTGTCTCATGTGCTGGGACACTTGCAGCGACAGGTGCTCTGCAGTCCCTCGGGCCTTCCAGAGCCCCTCCTCCTAATACATCTCTCTCCATTTTCCTCTGTCCTAGAGCCAGGCTGAGCTCCAGATTAGCTCCCGCCTGGAAGGTGTCAACTGCTTTTGATAATTACATCATCAATGCCCAATATTTTACTTCTTCTTCCAGGCTCCTTGTGGAACCTAAGTATCCAGGACTTTAAAAACAAAAACAAAACCACCACAGTCAGCAGGCTTGTGGTAATTGAACAAAGCCCTGAAGCCAGAGCTGATGCGAAGCCCAGGTCCAAAGCAAGGCAGGGTGAGCTGCAGGTTGGGGCCTGCATCTGCACCTCCCCTTGGACCCAGCAGCTGGGGGCGGCCGAGTCAGTCTGTTTCCAGGTGCGAGATGGAAAAAACAGGCCTTTTTAGAACAGAAGCCAGCTGCGAGGCTAAAAGCACCTTAGGAGGCCAATTTGCAGAGAGTGTGTTTTTTGCCTAAAGGGCCCTAGGGTGTTAGTTATGATCAAGACAATATTTTTTAACCAAACCCCACATTTTATTCCCTCTAATCTTATGTCAGAGCAGGGTTAAACACTAGAAGAGAAGTCAGGTCAGGTCAGGTCAGGTCCAACACTCAGAGAGCAGGAGGTTTAAAGCCAGAGAGCCAGATGGAATGATGTCTCTGGCACTTGCTGGCTATGTGACCCTGGGCAAAACCCACATCTCCATGAGCCTGTTTCCTACAGGATGAGCAAAGTTGTGCTACACAGACCCTGGAGACCTTGCCCTGAGAATCAGCAGAGATGCTGAGTGCAGAAAGTTCACCTATCCGTCCTCCGCTTGTGTGCAGACTTCATCCTTTATGCCTCTGCTCCTCTTTTTCTTTCAGAGAACTATCAGAACCCAACATTCATTGTATTGTGAGTATTATTTTATAAATTCTTTTTTTCTACTTGATTTAGAACACATTAAGAAGAAAAGTGTGTCTTATCTTTCTTTGTATATCTAACGCTTAGCAAATGTGCAAAAAGAAAATAGAAGTTTGTTAAATGAATTCATACATCCATGTACTTGGTGGAATAAATAACAGCTAGAAAGAAACTCCCATGTGTATGTAATTGAAATCTTTTCCTCCACTGGTCTCTCTCCTTTTTTCAACTTTCCATCTTTTCACTTATGATTCAGCAAATGCTTATTGAATAGTTCTTCTGTGCACCCTACCCATTCAGGCACTGTGAAGACAGTATGGTCCCCATGCTCTGTTAACCTTGTAGGAGTCACATACAGGGCTGAAAGTCAAGCCGGCGTGGGGGTGGGGGTAGCATGGCCTGTGTTCAAAGTACTCTGGATTTAGGGGAAGGAGAGATCTCTGGAGTTGTGGCGGCAGCTTCATGGAATACACGGCCTTTGAGTGGGGATGTTGGATTTATTCTGTAGCCTGAACCCTAAAATTCACCCACATTACTCCCAAGCAGTGGGAGGTTAATGATAAGAATGCAGGAAAGAATATAGAAAAATGGCCTTAACCATCAGCTAGGCCTCACTATAACTAGAATAACATTCTAATGACACATCAAGCCACAGAGAGTCAGTCTGGAGCTAGACAAAGCTAGTGGGCCACTTGGGGCCCAAGACACTGCCAGCAACTACCTTGTCTTGTTTAGTTTCTGGTCAACACCCCACATGCATGTGGCTCAGCTTGCCTCTGCACTTGGCTGTCTCTGTAAGTAGCTGATTCTGCTCACCCTCTCAGCTGCCTGCTAACCACCCAATAGAGAGTAGTGGCTTCAATTTACTCACTACCAGCCCAAGTAGGTGAAATGAGGCAAGGCCTCATCATAGGCTGCTGTCTGTATGGGTTGGTTTTCCTTGGGTCATGGCCAAGCTTTACCCAATTACCTGGGATGGGATGGGGGAAGGAAGCGCATGGTATGTGTGAAGGAGTTGCTGATGACCATAGCCCTCAGCAGGGCTCAGAGCAGAGGCTCTACTGGAAGGAGGACATTGATAGGCCATGTACTTGGAATGGCCTGCCAGTCTAACCTTGAAGCTCCAGTGTGATTTTTATTGGAAGAGACAAGGGTGAGATATGGGAAAAGGAACAGACATTCCAGTGGCAAGAACAGGATGGACGTGGGGATAGCCATGGTCAGGGAATAATCATCCTTCTAGATTACATGATCTTGGCTTGGCTTCAAGAAAGCCAGGGATGTGGGGAAGTTCCAGAAAAGCAAGATGCTTTCTCAAATGATAAATATTGACCTTTGGTGAAAGGAGAATCACTAACCCAGGAACAAGTAGGTTTATACCTCTGAAAGTCAAACAGAATGTATTAGTAGTGCGCTGAGAAAAGTTTGTAGAACTGATTTACCCCTAAATTTAAAATAAGGATGAATGCCACCTGCCTAGGACAGCACAAAGCAATGCTTCCTGGAGGCAGAGAACTTGACCAAAGAGCTCTGGTAACAAAACTGTCAGTAACCAAAACTTATTCCCAAGGTCGGTGACAGAGGCACGTAATTCCTCACAAGACCTCATTCACCATCCAACAGAACTGGAGGGGTCCGTTAACAGAAAGGAAAGTTCAGGTGGTGCCTGTGGCTCAAAGGAGTAGCTGCTGGCCCCCTATACCAGAGGTGGAGGGTTCAAACCTAGCCCCAGCCAAAAACTGCCAAAAAGAAAGAAAGAAAAGAAAAGACAGTTCAACAAAGGGATAAGAAAATTGTTTAGCAAGTATTGACTGACAATGCATAAAACTGCAGCTCAAAATACCAGGGGAGTTGGCTACAGAAAGGAAGGAGTCAGGTCTGGAGTCAGGTCCATAGAGCTCTAGAGGGGGCAAGAGCAATGGAAGCTGGAGTCAGAATGGAACAGAGATTAGAGACAGGTTTATAGAATAAGCTACCTCCACCGTAAACAGAATACTGGGTGCTGGCCATTTGTCCCATGAAAAAAATATTTTAAACAAAGTCTCTTTGTGGCTTGGCACCTGTAGCACACTGGTTACAGCACCAGCCACATACACCAAAGGTGGTGGGTTCAAGCCTGGCCTGGGCCAGCTAAGCAACAATGACACCAAGGCAACAAAAAATAGCCGGGCATTGTGGCAGGCACCTGTAGTCCCAGCTACTTGGGAGGCTGAGGCAAGAGAATCACTTGAGTCTAAGAGTTTGAGGTTGCTGTGAGCTGTGACACCACATCACTCTACCGAGGGTGGCACAGTGAGACTCTATCTCAAAAAAAAAAAAAAGTCTCTTTGTCCAATGAATTAAACTATCTGGGGGAGATGCAAGTCTTTACTGTGGAAGTTCATATCACATGTGGGCATTTTGTCCCCCAAGACAAAGGCTTCCATCCCCACAACATAAGCAAAACTGTCAAGAAGCCCAGCCAAGTACAGAGAATTCCCAGCCAACCTTTCCTCATACACAGTCAGAAAAATGGACAAACAAAACCTGCAGTATCATGAAGAAACATTAAGAGAAAATGGCCCTAGTGGAATTCAAGAAAATACTGCACCAATAAAATGAGTCAGGATGCCATTTTTTAAATATCAGGAAACAATAAAGATCTCTTGAGAATTAAAAAAGATAACTTTTCCAAAGTAAAATTTAAAAAATAGAATTATAAGATGATAAAGTCAAGGACTACTTTTAGAATGTAGAACAAAAAGACAAAGAGATGCAAAATATAAGAGAAGAGACACATGGTAAATTCAGAAAGTCTACATTTTAGTGAGAGGGTTCCTAAAGGAGAAAGTGGAGTGTTGAGGAGAATGAAAGAGACTGGTTCATCCCAGACATGGAACCACCACACCTAAATAGAGACAACAAAACTATCCAGAGGGAGAAAAAAGGCTACCTACTAAAGGAAAAAGTTCGAGTTGATAGCATTACCCACACTGGATGCCAAACTACAACAGAAGAATATCTCAAAGGCGGAGAGAATAAAAACTTAAGCTAGAATTTTATAATTAATTGTGAAAGAAGAAAATGGAAGTATTTTAATACAGACTAAGCATAAGAAAGTATATATGCCACATACCCTCTTTTAAAAATTATGTCAGAACCTGAGGATATCCAGACCACAAATATATTTCTCCCTCAGCCACTGCACCTTTGCCGCTGCTGGTCTGCAGCTCTGGTAGTCACAGAGTTGGGGAGGTGACTCTCCAAAATTAAACCCCAGCAGGATTGCTCATTAATGCTGATGTTGGGTGGGAGGTGTCTCCACTTGGGTTTGTGAATCACTTTGCAACAAAGATATTTGCACCAGATTATTCATTGCAGCTCAATTCGTAATAGCCAAGTCATGGAAGAAGCCCAAGTGCCCACTGACCCATGAATGGATTAACAAATTGTGGTATATGTACACCATGGAATACTATGCAGCCTTAAAAAAGGTAAAGACTTTACCTCTTTTATGTTTCCATGGAGGGACCTGGAACATATTCTCCTGAGTAAAGTATCTCAAGAATAGAGGAAAAAGTATCCAATGTACTCAGTACTTCTATGAAACCAACTTATATTTACTCACACTTTCTTATGACAGATAGAACACAACTATAGCCCAGGATGAAGGAGAGAAATGGAGTGGGGGAGGAGGTGGAGGTTTGATAGAGGGAGGGTAAATGGCGGGACCACACCTATGGAGTAAGGGTACAAGTCAAATCTATCAAGTGTAGAATGTAAATGTCTTAACACAATAATCAAGTAAATGAGGTGAAAGCTATATTAATTAGTTTGATGTAAGCACGTCAAATTGTATAAAAAAAAACAACACATTGTACCCCACATATGCATAAATGTATTCATGATCTATGTGTATATGACTTAATAAAAAAAATAAAAATTATTTCAGGATGTGTACCAACAAAATAAAGTTGGAAATAAAGAAAGAAGAAAATATCAGATCCGGGAAACAACAAATGCAATCCAGGAAATAAAAAAGAAAGTCTTAGAAAGATAGCTGTGGAACCAGCCTAGCAACCAGTGAAAAGTGGATCAGGAAGACTGAGACCTTGGAGAAAGAAGGCTCTAAGAAAGAAAAAAAACAGGAATGGGAGGAAGAGCTGCAGAAGGGACACCGTAGGGCTGAGGGTTCAAAAACACATTAGGAATGACAAGAGCATGAAAAGCATGAGGGTTAATAAAAGAAGGCTCTCTGATACTCCAAGGAAAACAAAAAGCTCTCAAGAAACTCAGGGTCTAAATATAAAGCAGCTGGTTCAACACAGAGCAAGAGATCACTGTCCTTGAAGAAAACATGAAATGGATTCTGAATACCAGAGAGACCGAGCCGCAAAAAGAATAAAGCGACAATGCGTGTGTTTCTTCCCTTATCAGAAAATGTAAAGCAATCTGTAATTTCATGATGGGGTTGAGGGAGGACAAATACAAAGAAGGCAAAATCCAAATATAAAATCTGCAAAAAATATGACATGGTTTTGAGCAATTGATGGAATGTAAAAGAGAATGATCTATTTGAAAGTTTTCTTTGAGTTGTATGAGAGTAAAGACATTGCAAACATGGAGAAGGAAAGGTAACTGGAGCACAGTTATTAATTGGCTCTGCAATAAACAGCACATCTTCATAATAATGGAAGCTCTTTCTGTTGGTTTCTACCCCTGGCATCAATTTAGAGTCAAAGCAAAAGAAACTGAATTATAATGCTGAAGTGTACTGTAGATACTCTCTAGCAATGTAGTTCAGCTCACCAAAGCTTAGAGGTGGAGGAAGAGGAATACTGGGAGGAACGAGATCGTCATGATCACATTCTACAAAGGGGGGAGTCCCAAGGTATGGACTTCACTTGCTATCAGTTACTGAGACTTAAGTTCAATATTGAAAATTTCAAAACTGCGGAAAGTGGAAATGGTGGCATCTTTACAGAAGAAAGGAGAGGTGAGGATGAGTGTATAAATAAGCTAACTCCTCATGCATCACAGGAGTCATCCATTCAATGGACACAGCTCTGCTCCAGGGTTTTATAAACATCTGGCAAAAGCCAGACTAAGACCAAGGAGGGCTCACAGGGCTGCACAGGCCTGAGATTGAGGAGGGGACCACAGGGAGCGGGAACTAGGGGGAAGGTGCGGTTCCTTATAAACCATGTCTATATGTAAGTTTTCTTTTTCATTTTGCAAGAAAAATGATCATTGCCAAAAGGGTTAATAAAAATCTTAAAATCCAGAGCCCATAAGAAGTGTGGCGCATCCCTGAGTTTTGACTAAAGAGCAATCTAATTCATACATAATACAATGCAGGCCTCAACAGAGCGCTGCATGCTATTCTTGGCCATATTGTATTTAATGTCACCAAATTTCTTTTTTCTGTCTTTCTCTCTTTGAAGTAAATTTTTTCTGAACCTTTGAGAGTAGGTTTATAGGTGTTTGTTATAGAATATAGAATTATCAGATTCAAAAATGTTAACATTAACATATTTTTATCTAACTAGAGAGTATTTTCTAATTTTATCAATTGTCTCAAGAATATCCTTTCCAGTTATTTTCTTTTCCACATAAAAGAATCCACCCCAGGATCACATCGTACATTTAGGTTTCTGTTTCTTTAGTCCTTTTTAATATAAAGCAGTTCCTTGGTCTTGAAGATTACAGGTCAATTATTTTGCAGAATTTTATAAAAATATGTTTTATAGAAGTTCTCTCACTTTGGGTTTGTTTGATGTGCCCTCATGATTAGCTTTGTGTTATCCATTTTGGGGTGTATAGTTACTGAGCTATCTTTGGCTTCACTGACTTCTGCTATCACAAATCTATTATTTAAAATTATTTTATTTTTTAATCCCAGAAATTCCATTTGGTTCTTTTTGTACTTTCCTTTTTTCTCTTGAGATTTACTATTTGTTGAGTCTTTGCCACCATATATCACTTTAATTCGTTGAACATACATATTTATAACAGTCGTTTTAAGTCTTTTTTTATTATTATAATAGCTGTGTACATTAATGCGATCATGGGGCACCATACACTGGTTTAATAGACCATTTGACACATTTTCATCACACTGGTTAACGTAGCCTTCCTGGCATTTTCTTAGTTATCGTGTTAAGACATTTATATTCTACATTTACTAAGATTCACATGTACCCTTGTAAGATGCACTGCAGGTGTAATCCCACCAATCACCCACCCTCCGCCCATCCTCTCCCCTTCCTTCCATCCCTCTCCCCCTTCTGCATATTCTTAGGTTATAACTGGGTTATAGCTTTCATGTGAAAGCCATAAATTAGTTTCATAGTAGGGCTGAGTACATTGGATACTTTTTCTTCCATTCTTGAGATACTTTACTAAGAAGAATATTTTCCAGCTCCATCCATGTAAACATGAAAGAGGTAAAGTCTCCATCTTTCGTTCAGGCTGCATAATATTCCATGGTGTACATATACCACAATTTATTAATCCATTCGTGGATCGATGGGCACTTGGGCTTTTTCCATGACTTAACAATTATGAATTGGGCTGCAATAAACATTCTGGTACAAATACCTTTGTTATAATGTGATTTTTGGTCTTCTGGGTATATGCCTCCTAGAGGAATTATAGGATTGAATGGCAGATCTATTTTTAGATCTCTAAGTGTTCTCCAAACATCTTTCCAAAAAGAATGTATTAATTTGCATTCCCACCAGCAGTGTAGAAGTGTTCCCTTTTCTCCCCATCCATGCCAACATCTCTGGTCCTGGGATTTTGTGATATGTGCTAATCTTACTGGAGTTAGATGATATCTCAAAGTAGTTTTGATTTGCATTTCTCTGATGATTAAGGATGATGAGCATTTTTTCATATTTCTGTAGGCCATGTGCCTGTGTTCTTCAGAGAAGTTTCTCTTCAAGCCCCTTGCCCAGCCTGCAATGGGATCCCTTGTTCTTTTCTTGCTTATACTTTTGAGTTCTCTGTGGATTCTGGTTATTAAACCTTTCACGGCAACATAACCTGCAAATACCTTCTCCCATTCTGAGGGCTGTCTGCTTGCTGTACTTACTGTGTTCTTGGCTGTGCAAAAGCTTTTTAGTTTGATCAGGTGCCAGTAGTGTATTTTTGAACCTGCTTCAATTGCCTGGGGGGTCCTCCTCATAAAATACTCGCCCAGACCGATTTCTTCAAGGGTTTTCCCTGCACTCTCTTCTAGTATTTTTATAGTTTCATGTCTTAAGTTTAAATCTTTTATCCAGTGAGAGTCTATCTTAGTTAATGGTGAAAGGTGTGGGTCCAGTTTCAGTCTTCTACAGGTTGCCAGCCAGTTCACCCAGCACCATTTGTTAAATAGGGAATCTTTTCCCTACTGAATGTTTTTAATTGGCTTGTCAAAGATCAAATAACGGTAAGTAGCAGAATTCATCTCTTGGTTCTCTATTCTGTTCCAAACACCTACTTCTCTGTTTTTGTGCCAGTACCATGCTGTTTTGATCACTATCAATTTGTAGTATAGTCTGAGGTCTGGTAGTGTGATTCCTCCTGCTTTGTTTTTATTTCTGAGTAATGTCTTGAATATTCGAGGTATTTTCTGATTCCATATAAAATGAAGTATTATTTTTTTAAGATCTTTAAAGTATGACAGTGGAGCCTTAATCGGGATTGCATTAAAATTGTATATTGCTTTGGGTAGTATGGACATTTTAACAATGTTAATTCTTCCCAGTCATGAGCATGGTTATGTTTTTCCATTTGTTAACATTTTCAGCTATTTCTTTTCTTAGAGTTTCATAGTTCTCTTTATAGAGATCTTTCATATCCTTTGTTAGATAAACTCCCAAATATTTCATCTTCTTTGGCACTACTGTGAATGGAATAGAGTCCTTAAATGTTTTTTCAGCTTGACTATTATAAAGGCTACCGTTTATGAATGTTGATTTTGTAACGTGAGATGCTGCTATATTCCTTGATCACTTCTAAGAGTTTTGTAGTAGAATCCATGGTGTTTTCCAGATATACAATCATATCATCTGCGAAGAGCAAAAGTTTGATCTCTTCTGACCCTATATGGATAACCTTGATCGCCTTTTCTTCCCTAATTGCGATGGCTAAAACTTCCATTACAATGTTAAAGAGCAGTGGAGACAATGGGCAGCCTTGTCTGGTTCCTGATCTGAGTGGAAATGATTTCAATTTAACTCCATTCAATACCATATTGGCTATCCGTTTACTGTAGATGGCCTCTATCAGTTTAAGAAATGTCCCTTCTATAGCAATTTTCTTAAGTGTTCTCATCATGAAGGGAGGCTGGATATTATGAAAAGCTTTTTCTGCATCAATTGAGAGAATCATATGGTCTTTGTTTTTTAATTTGTTTATGTGCTGAATTATACTTATAGATTTAGGTATATTTAACCAGCCTTGAGACCCTAGGATAAAACCGACTTGGTCATGATGTATAATTTGTTTGATGTGTTGCTGGATTCTGTTTGGTAGGATCTTTTTCAATATATTTGCTTTTATATTCACTAGTGATATTGGTCTATAATTTTCTTTTCTCATTGAGTCTTTTCCTATTTTTGGGATCAGGGTGATGTTTACCTCATACAATGTGTTGGGTAGTCTTCCTTCTTTTTCTACATTTTGGAACAGGTTGAGTAATATAGGTACTAGTTCCTCTTTAAAGGTTTGGTAGAATTCTGACGTGAAGCCATGTGGTCCCAGTCTTTTCTTTTTAGGGCGATTTTGTATGGTTGATGCTATTTCCGAACTTGATATTGGCCTGTTCAACATTTCCACTTGATTCTGGCTAAGTCTTGGAAGGTGACGTGCTTCCAAGTATTGATCAATTTCCTTCAGATTTTCATATTTCTGAGAATAAAGTTTCCTGTAATATTCATGAACGATTTTTTGAATTTCTGAGGAGTGTGTTGTTTTTTCGTCTAGGTCATTTCTGATTGATAAGACTAGAGATTTTACTCTTTTTTTCCTGGTTAGGTTAGCCAAAGATTTATCTATTTTATTGACCTTTTCAAAAAACCAACTTTTTGATTTATTTATCTGTTGTCTAATTCTTTTGTTTTCAATATCACTTAATCCTGCTCTAATTTTTGTTATTTCTTTTCTTCTACTGGGTTTGGGGTTCGAATGTTCTTCCTTTTCCTGTTGCTTGAGATGTCCCATTAAGTTGTTTACTTCCTCTCTTTCCGTTCTCTTGAGGAAGGCTTGCAGTGCAATAAATTTCCCTCTTAGGACTGCCTTAGCAGTATCCCAGAGGTTCTGATAATTCATGTCTTCAATGTCGTTTTGTTCCCAAAATTTGGCAATTTCCTTCTTAATCTCATCTCTGACCCAGCTATCATTCAGCATAAGGTTATTTAACTTCCATGTTTTTGTATGAGTATGCAGATTCCTGTTGTTACTGAATTCAACTTTTATTCCATGGTGGTCCAAGAAGATACAAGTAATAATTTCTATTCCTTTAAATTTACTGAGGTTAGACTTGTGACCTAAGATGTGATCAATTTTGGAGTATGTTCCATGGGCTGATGAGAAGTATGTGTATTCAATTTTGTTGGGATGAAATGTTCTGTAGATGTCTGCTAAATCCGAATGTTGGATGGTTAGGTTGAAATCTAAAATTTCTTTGCTCAGCTTCTTTTTTTTTTAGTCTTTCTTTGCTTCAAAGGGATTTTTTCTTTTTTATTGTAGCTGTGTACATCAATGCAATCATGGGGTACAATGTGCTAGTTTTATGTACAATTTGAAATATTTTCTTTTTTTTTCCTTTTTTTTATTTTTTATTTTTGGGGATTCATTGAGGGTACAATAAGCCAGGTTACACTGATTGCAATTGTTAGGTAAAGTCCCTCTTGCAATCATGTCTTGCCCCCATAAAGTGTGACACACACCAAGGCCCCACCCCCCTCCCTCCGTCCCTCTTTCTGCTTCCCCCCCATAACCTTAATTGTCATTAATTGTCCTCATATCAAAATTGAGTACATAGGATTCATGCTTCTCCATTCTTGTGATGCTTTACTAAGAATAATGTCTTCCACGTCCATCCAGGTTAATATGAAGGATGTAAAGTCTCCATTTTTTTTAATGGCTGAATAGTATTCCATGGTATACATATACCACAGCTTGTTAATCCATTCCTGGGTTGGTGGGCATTTAGGCTCTTTCCACATTTTGGCGATTGTAAATTGAGCTGCAATAAACAGTCTAGTACAAGTGTCCTTATGATAAAAGGATTTTTTTCCTTCTGGGTAGATGCCCAGTAATGGAATTGAAGGATCAAATGGGAGGTCTAGGTTGAGTGCTTTGAGGTTTCTCCATACTTCCTTCCAGAAGGGTTGTACTAGTTTGCAGTCCCACCAGCAGTGTAAAAGTGTTCCCTCCTCTCCACATCCACGCCAGCATCTGCAGTTTTGAGATTTTGTGATGTGGGCCATTCTCACTGGGGTTAGATGATATCTCAGGGTTGTTTTGATTTGCATTTCTCTAATATATAGAGATGGTGAACATTTTTTCATGTGTTTGTTAGCCATTTGTCTGTCATCTTTAGAGAAAATTCTATTTATGTCTCTTGCCCATTGATATATGGGATTGTTGGCTTTTTTCATGTGGATTAATTTGAGTTCTCTATAGATCCTAGTTGTCAAGCTTTAGTCTGATTGAAAATATGCAAATATCCTTTCCTATTGTGTAGGTTGTCTCTTTGCTTATTGTCTCCTTAGCTGTACAGAAGCTTTTCAGTTTAATGAAGTCCCATTTGTTTACTTTTGTTGTTGTGCAATTGTCATGGCAGTCTTCTTCATGAAGTCTTTCCCTAGGCCAATATCTTCCAGTGTTTTTCCTATGCTTTCTTTGAGGATTTTTATTGTTTCATGCCTTAAATTTAAGTCCTTTATCCATTTTGCTCAGCTTCTTATTGGAGGATCTATCCAACATTGCCAAAGGAGTGTTGAAATCTCCGACTATTATGGAGCTGGAGGAAATCAATTTGCTCATGTCTGTTAGAGTTTCTCTTATAAATTGAGGTGCATTCTGGTTGGGTGCATAAATATTAATAATTGAAATCTCATCACATTGAGTATTACTCTTAACAAATATGAAGTGACCATACTTATCCTTCCTTACTTTTGTTGATTTAAAGCCTATTGTGTCTGCAACACCTGCTTTTTTCTGATTACCATTTTTCTGAAATATGGACAACCATCCTTTTATCCTGAGTCTGTATCTATCTTTTAAGGTAAGAAGTGACTCTTGTATGCAGCAAATATCTGGCCTGTGTTTTTGTATCCAGTCAGCTAACCTGTGCCTCTTTAGAGGACAGTTTAAGCTGTTCACATTAATGGAGAATATTCATAAGTTTGGTAAAATATTGGGTATCATGATTTTTGAAAGTCCAGTGGAAATTTTTAATCCTTTCGCCACTGTGGAAGTTGGAGTTTGATCAAAAGTGTCTGAGTGAGTTTACTTTTGTGGTAGAGGATTGGGCTGGTCATTATGGAGGATAGGTCTGAGAATATCTTGAAGAGCTTGTTTGGTTATGGCAAATTTCTTCAACATGTATTAAAGTATTTCATTTCTTCATCATAAATGAAACACAGTTTAGCTGGATACAGGATCCAGTGTTGAAAGTTATTTTGCTTTAGGAGATTAAAAGTTGATGACCACCATCTTCTGGCTTGAAAAGTTTCAGCAGAGAGATCTGTAGTCATTCTAATATTCTTCCCTTTGTAGGTAATGGATTTCTTACATCTGGCTGCTTTCAGAATTTTCTCCTTTATATTAACTTTAGTGAAGTTAATTGTAATATGCCTGGGGGATTTCTTATTCAGATTGAGTCATGCTAGGGTTCTGAAACTGTCTGCTATCTGAATTTCAGAATCTCTTGGCTTGTCGGAAAAATTATCTTTCATAATTTTATGAACAAGGGCCTCTGTACCTTGCAAGGCCGCTTCATCACTTTCAGGGATTCCAATGAGGCAGCTATTAGCCTTCTTTGAATTATCCCAGAGCTCTCTGAGAGAATGTTCTATTTTTGCTCTCCATTTCTCTTCCTCTTTGAGAGTTTGGGAGCATTCAGAAGCTTTGTCTTCAATGTCAGAAATTTTTTCTTCTGCTTGCTCCACTCTGTTACTGAGGGATTCTACTGTATTTTTCAGATCTTTGAGGGCTGCAAATTCTTGCTTCAGTGCATCAAAATCTTTGGTGGTTTTGTCTTTAAATTCATTAAATTCTTGAGACAACTTTTGAATTTCTCCTCAAATTTCTAATTCCGATTTGAATTGCTCCTGGAATTTCTAATTCCAAATTTTTCTCCATTCTATTAATCTTGTTTGCAATCCAAATTCAGAATTTGATTTCTGACATCTCGGCCAGCTGTTTATGAATGGGATCTTCAGTTACATCTGCCATATCTTTCCTTGGGAGGGTTGATTTATTCTTGTTATTCATGTTACCAGAGTTTTTCCACTGATTCCACCCCATGATTATTTTACACCATTTGATTTTTCCCCTGGAGCTTTGTTGAGGGCCCATACAGTGTTATAGCCTGGGAAACTGGGGACCTGTTTGGTGTGGTGGGGCTAAGTGATTCTGTCTTGTTTTTAGCTGGTCTCTGTAGGACCCTAGTGAAACAGTTACTCTGGGTTGAAGTCTCAGCTGTGGAGAAATACCAGCAATTAAGTCACCCTGCCCCCAACTGGCAACAATTGGAAAAGGAAAATCAAACCTTCCTACAACCACACACCCAGGACACCACTTGAATAGTCCTCGGGTGATTGGCTCAGCTCAAAAGGTCCAAATCAATTGTCTCAGTCAGCACCTGTCTCAGGTGGGAGAGTTTAAAAGGTCTCTGGCAACTGGATCGCAGGGGACTGGTGACAGCTCATATATCACTTGCTCCATTGCTCCGTGAAGTCAGGAGGACCCACCCAGCAAATAGATTAGTCTGGGAAGTTTGATGCCTCCTTCCCCACCTTGCACCTCTGTCACACCCAGTCACTGATAGCCCCACAGGGCTGTGACCTAGTTGCTTGTAGTGAACAGAGACTCTAGGGGTTTGCACCTGCCTGAATCAGAAGGAAATCTATATCTGCTCAGCCAGGCTGCTGCACTCAGCCTCTATCCAGCAGTGGGAGGTGAGGCCTGACAACCTTGGGTGCTTGATGGAGGCTGGGGGGTGTTCACTCAGTTCCAGCCCCGCCCCTGATTGATTTTACTGACAGAACAGAACAGAACAGAACAGAACAACTTTGCGGGAATTTGTTTCTGTTCCTGCTAAATTCCCCTGTAGAAGAGAAGCTGTTTTGAGTTCCTAGAGCCTGTACCTCAGGCCCTGTCTTTGCTCCTGCGGGTTTGTATTTGGTTAGCTGTCAGTTCTAGCCTCCTGCCTTCCTTTGTCTATAGGCTGATGATCCCGAGGGCCAGGTGTGTCTTAGGCTCAATAAAGCGGTCCTCTGGGTCAGCCCTGCCCTGGGAATTTCCCAGGTCTGTGCATGCGTTTTCTAGTCCCCACGCTCCACCCAGGTTGGTACCACCTCAGGCAAACCCTTTAGTCATGGGACCTGCGTTTCCATCCCAGATCTGTTCAGCGGTGGTTGCCACCTGAGAAGATGCCTGGCCTCCTCTGGTTGCCCAGGGAGACAGGGGGTATGGCTTCGGAATATCCGGGAGTGAGCCCTGTTGTTGCCAAAAACGGCTGCTGCTCTGCGCCTGAGGGCACCGCTGCTCTGGTGTGGTTCCCTCTCAGCGTACCATTCTCTCCTCACTCCCGTGCCGCAGAATCAGCACTGACCAGCTGCAGTCTAGGCCCTGTCCACACCCCTCCAGAAATCACCTAAGATTCTGGACTCCTGGGGGACAGGCCTCCAGACCTCAGAGTGAGAGTGGAAGGGAGTGCTGGGAGCTCAGAATTGCAGGTAGAGAGTATCTACAGTTTTATACAGTTTTATGCCTGGCAGGAGAATGCCGTGGCACCCTAGTAGTGGAGGTAGGTCCAGCTTTTAGAGAGTCTCTCCCGTGGAGTGTAGTGGTAGGATCTTTGAACTCTGCTCGTTTGTTTGTGGGCACTCTGAGATGTTCTCATCGGGAAGGGGACTGCCATCCACTTGGTGATGGATTGTGTACCTTTTGTTTGTATCTTTGGGGTCACAGCTTGCCTCAGCAGGGTTGATGTGCATTCTTCAACCTTCTCTCCTGGTACAGCTCTAATCCACCAGGTTACTTGCTAAATTTCTGTCCTTTAACTCTCCTTCTGGATGGGAGTCTCTTTGGAAAGCTGGTTTCAGTCAGCCATCTTGTCTCTACCCCCTGTTTTAAGTCTTTATTTGCTAAAATCAATACTCTGGGCCAACAAAGAATTCATTTTATATTGACTTTTTTTTTCCCGAGTATGAGTCACACTTTCTTATTTTCCTGCATGTCTCATAATTTTTGTTAAAAATTTGACATTTTAGATAATATAATTATGACAACTTCGGATTCTAATCTTTTTTCCTAAGAGTATTATTTTGTTGTTGCTTTGTTTGGTTTATTTATTTATTTATTTAGTTAGTTAGTTAGCTAGCTAGCTAGCTAGCTTGTTGTAGCAAGAAAGATAAGTTAATTTGTCTGGACTTAAGTTGTAGAACCTCTCTGCCCCATAGTATGTAGCCACCAATGTCTCTGCTTACTTGTTTTATTCTTACCTTTTCTTTTTTAAACTTGGTTTTCTGGGGATTATATAGCTTATATATCCAGTGCTTAACTGGAGGTTGTTCTCAAATCCCTTTGTTCCTTAAGACTTTCATTCTCTCTTCTGCTGATTTATCTGTACAGGTTGGGAAAAGTTCACAGTTCATCATTCTTGACTTCCTCTTTCCACTGGAGCCTCTTGATTCTCCCCTGAGCCTGCCCAGAATGGTCACTCAGAGATTGGGGGGATACTTTTCCAGCCCTTCTAAGACTCTAAGTTTTATGATTTCCCTGTTACGTATCTGAAGGATCCACCATTTGCTCCAATTTGTCCTGGAACTACAACCTTGGATTACCAGAATTACAGTTTTCCCTGTTCCTTTTCTGCTAACTTTGCTACTTTGGCTGACAACACCCTGGAGTTTTTTCCCTCTTCCCCATATTGAGTCCACTGCTCTAGGCAGCAAAGCCACTGTTTCTTCCTGATCAATTCTGCAAGGATGAAATGACAATTCTTGCCAACAGATATGTAACAGGAGTGGGGTAGGATTTTTAGGAGGGTGGGAAGAAAGAATGAGAGCCCCTACAAAAAGTAGTTTGCAGACTCTAATGTTCTTATCCAAAGCTTTAGCAGTTTTTCATAAATAAATATTTCTTAATTTTTTGTCAGCCTTTGGTTGATTTCCAAATTCCTAAAATGATGTTCATCTAATTTTATACTTACTTGGTAGGTAAAAAATATGCCAACTTATTGATGCCTCCATGGTAGAAGTTCCACTTTCCCTTGGATATACTATTTAGGGTTTGTATACAGCAATTTTATCATTTACTTTATGGCAATCGATTGCCTTACCTAATTTATTAAACTATTTTTCCCCAGTGACTTTTATAATATACTAAATTTCTACATGTAATTGGTTTGTTTCTGAACTTTCTATCTTATTCCATTAGTTTATTGATTTGTGTATCTACCATACAGTTTTAATTATAGAGATTCTGCAGTGTGTTTGACTATCATCTAAGACCTGTCTTTCTGTTCACCCCCCTCTTGCCACCTATACACACATAGCTTCTTCTTTTCACTGTTTCATGTGTATTTCTCCATATGAACTTTCATTATCATGTTGTCATCATTATCATCTACAACAACAAAAAGTATGGTATCATTGTTACTGGGATTACACGAAATTTATAAATTAACCGACATATTGACAATATTGAAATATTCCATCCAAGAAAAAGGAATGTGTTCCCACTTGTTCAAGTCTATGTCACTCAGATGTGTTTCAGGTTTTCTTCATATAGGTGTCCCATACTTCTTTTAAAGTTTATTCCAAAATATACTATCTTTTGGTTGTTGTTGTCTTTCTCAACAATATTTATAATTCTAACAGCATTGACCTTCAGCCTCAAACTGGAACAGTTTGACAAAGTATCGTGTTTGTAAGCAACATTGAGAATGTTATTAGAACATTTTTCTATCTCCAGTGGTTTGTATTACTTAGGTATACATATATAGCTATCAAAGGCAAGTGAAACATGCTTGCTTAAAGTTTGATCATAAGCTACTTGCTTTCAGTGAATGGAGGCATTTGACACAGAAAGACCCTCAGCTTCAAATCAGATCTCAGGGATGGTGGAATAAAAAGAACACAGATATTAGTGTCTGGTAAACCTAGATTCAAATCCTGACTCTTCGGCTTCTTTAGCATATGACTTGACTAAGCCATAACCTCTCTGAGCCATGGTTTCTTCTCCTGTAAAGGGGAGATGATGACACCTACTTCTAATGGATGTTGTAAAGATGAAGTGACATGACTTATGTAAAATGAGCAGCTGACAAAGGCATCACCACCACCCCTCTCCCTTCTCAGAATGTAATCGCTGATTCTTAGACTCTGAGATTTTACTCTTAGGCATTTCAGAGTCTGTTGTTTATCCTCACAGCTGTATCTGCTGGATATCTTATGGAAGTCTTATCAATAAATTGGTGGGAGAAGGATTGATGGGTAAACAGTAAAGCACAGTGTGTTTTTTATTCTTTAAGATAAAAAACTATGAAAAGGTAGAATGTGCTTACATTTCAGGCTTCTTGGTAAGCATCTAAGCACACTTTAGGATTATTTCATGGGCAATGAAATTCAGACTCTAAGGCTCATAATCTCCACTCCCTTTTCAAGCTCTACAATTTAGGGGAAAGGAAAAAAATCCCATCAAATTGCCAACAGCGTTTCAAGGGCTCCTTCAGCCCCAGGATTTATTTGCAGCTCACCATGCACTCACTGTCTCATCCTGCAGCCTCTGCTCTATCTCAGCTCCATTTTCTCTTGGTAAAGCTGAACTAATCACCCTTAATGCCAAGTATGGTACTTTGAGATCCTAAGATGAAAGATTTGTGCTCAGAAAGACCGAGTTAGGGACTGCTTCATGGTATATGTCTCAAACGCTCCTTCAGCACTGAACAGCTCTGAAATCCTGTTCCCTTTGAAAGTAAATGTGCCAAGTAGAGAGCTGCAGGTATATTGTCTTTAAGGACACCAAATGTCCTATTTTCAGAAAACAGCCTGTTTGTTTCTAAGGCAGCCCTGGCTAGCTGCTCTGGATTTTCTGAACCATACAAAAACTCCCAGAGCAGCTGGGAGATGCAGGTACTCCCAGTTCCTCCAGATTCCACACCTGGAGTGAGAACATTCTGGTCCATTCTTTGAGGGGCTGGGGAGGTGCTCCCTACTTTGCTGCTATACCAGCTGCCCCTCCCCTGCCCCATTCACCTTTAACCCCACAACCTTCTATCTGGCAGCCCCAGGAGGGTGGTTCCTGTCAATGGAAGCTTTCATGTCCTCTTTTGGGCAGTGGAATCCTCTTTTCATATTTAGTTTTCTCCTGAAATCAGACCATGTAACAAACAGAAGTAAAGCAGCCCTAGACAGGGATGGGGGTGAAGCTGCAAGACCCTGCTGAGTCATCCTGAAACCCCTCCACCATCAGGCACTCATATGTCAGGACCACGTCATATTCCCAGAGCTCTGGGTCTTTTTGTGATGTAATCTGAAACTAATGAGAGGAATAAAAGAACATATTAACTCAATAAATGAGGCTATAAAAGAAAAAAAAATGAGACTGTAGCACCAGATGACATTCCTAACCAAAACTAAATGGTGAAAAACTTTGAAGACCAGCCCATGAGCTCGTAAGTCAGGACACTTAGCAAACACCATCCTCTGACCTTAATTCAAAGTGTGACCTTGGAAGGGTTAAGTAAGTTCTCTGTGTTTTAGGTAAGGCTTAATGATACTGACCCCTGCCCTTAGATCTTTCCAAGCAGTCACTGGCAAAGATCTTTTCTTCCTCTAATAATATTTTTTAAAAAAATAGGAACTGATGACAAAATGTCTTTGCTGCAGAAAGCTCATATTTTACAATATTTTGTGTGAGCCAAAATGTAATTCCAATTATAACTATATTTGAAATAATTATTTACTCCTGTATTATCATTCTCCTTTATTAAAATCTAAACTCACAATGGATTAAGGCTTCTGTATTTTATAATTTTGTATATAATGCATTTATTCCCACTGCATTGCAATATAGTCCCACTAAAACTTGTTCAAGGTAAGTTTGACATTTTTAGGGCACTATTTTTAAGTGGTATCTCTGTGCAAATTACACTAGCACATCCAAATTAAATTGTTTTTACTTTAATGCACAGTGTCAAACAGATAAACACCTAATTTATATTCTTGGGAATAGAGAGAATGGTATTAAAAATAACATAATACCATGTGTAAAATCTGAAATTCAGGAAAAATTTGGAATTTACCTTGGGGTTTTGCCTCATAAAACATTTTCATCTTAAAGCTGGTCGTGAGGCTTGATTAAAAAAAAAGAGAAAAGAAAAATAGGTCAGCCCATTACACACAGAAAGGCAGAAGATGGAAGAGACGAGGAAAGAAAATCAGCCCATCTTCAAGCTCTCCTTCTTGCTTAGCCTGGTATTTTCCACTTAAGTGTCCCCTCTTTCCTTTCAGCTGGTGACTCTGTTAATTGCACTATTCATTTCATGACTGTTTACAACACACAAAACACTTCCACTCCCATCTTGTTGCATTTCATCTTTACAATAATCCCAGGATATACAGGGAGCAGCCCTGTTTCTACACACTCTCCAGAGGAGGAAACGAGCTCTGTGGAGCTAACTGGCCACCCTGGCTGAATGGGGCTCCAGGGCTCTTCCTGCTCCCCTGTCCAGTGTGCCCAGCACTGATGTCACAGGTGCCCATATCTGGGCCCAGGGTCCTTCACGCCTTTCTGTGGACCTTCCCAGGAGCAGAGGAGACCTGTGAGGGAGCAGAAAGAGCGCAGACGGCAGCCATCAGACCTCAGCTTTGGTTCTAGTCGGCTGTGCCTGCCTCACTCAGCAACCTGAGACACTTGGCTCATCCTGCCCCAGTCCTGTACCTCAGGTGTTCTAGGGAACTCAACAAGCATGGTGCGGACTTTGGGACTGCTTCATGGTGTATGTCTCTGAACCCTTCCTTCAGCAATGAACAGCTCTAAAATCCCACTCGCTTTGAAAATAAATATGCCAAGTGAGGAGCTAGCGGTATATTTCCTTCTGGGAGGCAACTGCCCTATGCTCACCCCACAGAGCCTGTTAGGGAGGGGACAGCCGAGATTTAGGAGTGAGTCATTGGGTGGGGGGTACAAAGCCCACAGCTACCAGCTGTAGTCTTTAGTCCCTGCCCTGGTCTGGGGCTGCTCCCATCCCCATACACCTAGGACTGAGTCCCCTGTCCTCTGGGCTCATTAAATGTGTATCTGGCTAAAGCTTCAAACTGGGATTAGGCAGGACCTGGCTTGAGAAATCTGCAATGCTAATCAGAGGCAGGCCTGGGGCTGACCCTGGGCCTCAGCCTCAGGCAGTTCTGGTTAGGAAGCCAGAGGGGCTGTGGGGGTGTGGGGAGGAAACCCACACTTAGACGTGTCTCTGAGCACTTTACTGCCACAGGGCTGTCTGAGTCCATGGGACACTCCAGGTCGGAGAGGCAGCTGCCATGAGGTCCCCTGCATTGTCTTAGTGGCTCTCAGGGAGCAAGTCCAGAGACGCAGGAGACATCACATCTAGGCCTGGCTAGAGAGCTATGTTGCAGGCAGAGTTGCTGGTCAGCCCCAGGAGCTCTCATCTCTGCAAGATTCCCCTTGTCTTCTGAAGTGTTGTGGGAAGGTAGAGCTGGTGTTGATTGGCATTAGCCACTAAGCTGCCACTCTGTTGGCGTGCAGGATTTTGTTTAATTTTCACAATGGTTGTGTGAGGCAGGAGCATTGAGGAAACTGAGGCTCAGCCCTGCAGAGTGACAAAGCCTGTAAGTGGCAGCGAAGCTGTAAGAGGGCTGGTGTCTGACTGCGAAGCCCACACTCCTCCCCAACCTGAGCTCTGAGCTGCCCCCCAGGCATGAAGAGGCTGGGCTAAGGGACCTCCTGGGAGGCTCATTTAAAAATAAAGGCAAAAAAAAAAAAAATCCTTCTTTTGAGCACCTACTCTGTGCTAGACATTTTGTATTCATTACCTCATAACCTTGTCATTGCTGGGCAGTAAATTCACTTATCTCCAGTTTACAGATCAGAAAACTGAGACTTGGGGATGGTAAATGACTTGCTTGTGTGATAGAACTGGGCTCCCAGCCCAGGCATGTCGGACTCTGTGCCCACGTTCTCCTACCAGGCTGGCCTGAGTGTATTATCTGCAATTCTCATTTCACTTCAGGGGCTCCTAGAGTTTCCTGGAAAAACCATTACAAAGAGAGCGAAGCTCTGGGAAAGCCGCAGGACCAAGGGGAAAGGAGTCATGAGTTCAGGCTGGGCAGTGAGATTTCAGAGAAGTTTCTAGAAATCCCTAAAGCCTACAAGTTACTGACCCACCTTTTGAGAATCTCATTTTCATTAACCCAGTGTGCCTGAGACGTAAAGTCACATAGTTTTTAAAAGTCCTGCTGGAAACAACAGCAGGAGTGAGGAGAAATTTGCTCAGATTCTCCTAATTCTCTGTGTGGCTTCAGGCAAGTCAAAGGCCCGCCCAGGCCTCAGTCTCCTCTTGCAGCCCCTCCCACCTCTGTTCTCTGACCACAGTCAAGCCTGCCCCGGCCCGTGAGAGTGGCTCCCAGAGAAAGTGTCTGGATATTGTCATGGTGGAGCATATCACAGATAGTCTGTTAATGACATTAGATATGCCGAAGCAGAGACCATGCAAGTGACATCACTCTCTCTCATGATGAATGAGCAGCAGAGAAAGGGGTGGCACGAACACTAGCGTTAGGAATGGCCCTGGCAGGTGCCAATTACTGGTAACCCATTGTGGGTGTAGGGGAGGGGTCAGACAATTGCACGACTAAAGCACTGGGAGCTCCCTACCGAGGGAGTTCCACTTTTGCTGGGTCTTGAAGGACAAGGTGTTTTCCAGGGAAGAAGGGCCATCAAGACAGAGGACACATCAGACACAGGTGGTCTTCACTACTCTGTCCAGCCCCAGATTGAGTGGGCCTCTCCTATTGCGGCCTCGGAGTCTGTGCTACCCTTACTAGGTTCACAATCTGCAATGAGATAGGGCCGGCTGCCTCCAGCCTCCTGATAACCAGGGAGGATGAATTCTGAGGCTGCAGTTTCTAGAGACTGCTGGGAACTGAGGCTGTTCTTCCTTCAGCAATTCTTTCCAGAGTCCAAGACCTGTCCTGCTATGCCTTGTTCCCTGCCCAGACCTGCCCAGCTGTGCTCAACCTCGCCCTCGCAACCCTGCCCAGTCCTGCCCTGGCCTGCCCAGTCCTGATGGGTCCTGCCTTGTTTTGGTGACTTCTGCCCCATACAGGCATCTTTGCCCAGTCCTGTCCTGCCTTGTTCTGCCTAGGGCTGTCCAGTCCTGCCCTGCTCTGCTTTGCCAAGCCAAGTCCTGCTAATCTAGTTTCTGTTCTGCTCCATCCTGCCCAGGCTGGGCAGTGAGATTTCAGGGAAGTTTCTAGAAATCCCTAAATCCTGGATGTTACTGATCCACCTTTTGAGAATCTTGGTTTCAGCGCCATCAACCCAGAGTGCCTGAGATACCAAGTCATATGGTTTTTATTTTTATTTATTTTTTTTTTTGAGACAGAGTCTCAAGCTGTCACCCTGGGTAGAGTGCTGTGGCGTCACAGCTCACAGCAACCTCAAACTCTTGGGCTTAAGTGATTCTCTTTCCTCAGCTCCCAAGTAGCTGGGACTACAGGCACCAGCCACAAAGCCCAGCTATTATTTTTGTTGTTGTTGCAATTGTCATTGTTGTTTTAGCTGGCCCGGGCTGGGATTGAACCCACCAGCCTCGTTGTCCAGCATTCTACCCACTGAACTACAGGCATCATCCAAGTCACATAGTTTTTAAAAGTCCTCCTAGAAACAACACAAACCAACAGTGAGAAAAAATTTGCTTAGATTCTCCTCCTAATTCTCTGTGTGGCTTCAGGCAGGTCAATGACCCCCTCAGGCCTCAGTCTCCTCTCCAAGTCCCTTCCACCTCTCCTCCTAGCCCTGTCTGTCCACCCCAGCCTAATCCCAGCCTGATCTACCCTGCCTTGAATGTCAGCCCTGTGCCCTGCCTTGCCTTACCATGGTCTGGTTGAGGACCCTCCTCCCTGTCTCCAAGGACTCAAAGGAAGCCTCCTTTCTCTAGGACATTCTACCCCCTCTCCAAGGTTATATTTGGGGATACTTTAAGAAATAGCTCAATGAAACTGACTCCTGCATCTACAATATTATAAGAAAATTGTCAAGGTCATTGTGACTATATGGGTTTTCTTTATGGAAATCCTTGGGAGATGTTTCTCCCTGGACTCAATAACAGGAATTGCGCTTCTTTCAATCAATGAATTGTTTTTACTGCAGGGCATGGTGACATGGTGATAGCTCTCACTGCAGGGTCTTGCAAGAAAGCCAGGACCCAAACAAATGAGCCATCTTGACAAGTGCAAAGGTTTTCACAGTGTGTATTTTTGCATTAACCTTTTTCCTTCTTACAAGGATAAACTTTTTTCTCTTTCTTCCTTTCTTTTTTTTTTTTCTTTTGTCTCATGGTTAATTTATTTTTGCTTATAAACTGGCCTAAATTTCTCTTTGAAGGAAGTTAGGCACAAATAATGAGGCACATTTATTAAACTCACACTCGTGACAGTGTTGTACAGATGCACTACTCACTTACACATCTGGACCAGGCTGTGAAAAAGCTCCCCCAGTGCTTGTGGCATTCTATTCCTCACTCAGTCTCTGTGGAGGAGGCCGGGCCTCCAGGCAGGGGGAAGCCTTCACTGCCCAGAGACTGACTGTGCCCTTGCAGGAGAACCACTTTACATGTGCTTACCTTTCTTTGGGAATTTAAGAAAATCAGCTTTCATAAAAAGATCATAAAAGATGAGACTATCGACAGCATTAGGTTTCATGGAGTCATTATTGTCAGATAATTAATTATCTCAAGGCAGAGAGAAGGAGCTGAGGGGGCACAAGATTAAAAAAACATAAAGTGCACATCACGTTACCTGCAATGGACAAAAGGTGCACCTCAATGTCATCTTCATCATCATCATCCAAAGACTGGGATTCATGGGGTCACGTTGATGGGGAGAGTCTGGTCATACCTGTACCAGGGGGAGAGAAGGAGATTTTTTTTTTTTTGACAGAGCCTCAAGCTATCACCCTGGGTAGAGTGCCCGTGGCATCACAGCTCACAGCAACCTCCAACTCCTGGGCTTAGGCGATTCTCCTGCCTCAGCCTCCCGAGTAGCTGGGACTACAGGCGCCCGCCACAACGCCCGGCTATTTTTTGGTTGTAGTTGTCATTGTTTGGCAGGGCCAGGCCAGATTCGAACCCACCAGCTCTGGTGTGTGTGGCTAGAGCCTTCGCTGCTTGAGCTACAGGCTCTGAGCCAGTGATTTTTATTTTTTAACCCTCCAAGACCTCATATTCTGGGAGGGGAAAGAAGTCAAAAAGAGAAAATATAGTAGCATGTTTTCCGTGCTGAGCATCTAATTGCTGATAGAGAGCCACAGGAAAGGCCTTCCATTGAGGAAGTTTTAGGAGCTGCCTCTAGTGCCAAGAAAGAGAAGACACACAGACACAGCGGTGAGGGGCCCTTATGCTGAGAGCATCAGGGAGCCCAGGGTAGGACGGGGGCAGAAGAGCAGAAAGGAACTGATGGACGCCAACCAACCAGAGACGAAATAGGGAGTGACATCATGCGTGCATTTAATCTACTAATTCGCCTATTGGAGAGTGGGGGGGAGCGTGCAGGCTCAACTCCTCCTCCATCAGCCAGAAGCCATGGCGCTGTGATTCCTTCACTGGGTCTCAGCTCCCCTGTGCCTCTCAGGGTGTGAGCACTGCACAGCTGGATTCTGCAGGTCTCAGTGTGTGCATCCTTTGTGACATGCAGCGTGGACCCCAAATCAAGTCTTTGTGTCTTCACACAACCACATATATTGTATTTTATGGAGTTTTCAAGGGTCACTGTGACTCTGTATAATTTCCCACCTTTTCCATGTCAGATTTTTGAGCCCCACACCTGAGTAAGATGCAACTCAATAAAAATGCCTAACAGGAGCTTGATATAATTTTGATGAGTGAATAAGTGGCTAGCCAAAGAGAAGAGAGAGACAGGAAGAAGCCTCAGCTTGGGAACTGGAAGAATAGCAGAGGCCCAGCGTTGTAGCTGGTTTTGCAGAAATGTCAGCAGGTGTCACTCTTTGTGGCCTTCATGTCACTTTCTCAGCTGAAGTTCCTCTTTTTTCCACCTGAACTACTTCCCCTTGTCCTTCAGGATCCAGCCCAAACCTCATATCACTTGATAAGCCCTTTCAGAACCTGAGGGGAGAGGCAGTTACTGGGTTCCCTTTGGAAATTGTAGGTGCTAAAATTGTTCTATTTTACAACGTCTTGGCAGGTGCTTTGTGGTCATGATTGCAGTATGTTTAGCCTCTCACATTAAGAGCCACGTTACAATTTTGCTTATTATTAATTTCCCCAACTGGTTCCTGGAACAGAATGTAAATTGAATTATGTTTGCTAAAGACAAGCTGAGATTGGTAAGACACCCATCATGGTAGACTAAATTACTGGTCCTAATTTTTCTCTACCACTACTCCTGGCGCCCTTGCACCACGGCCTCGGGGAAGGGAGAGTGTACATCTCCGACACGTGATTTGATCTTGTCCAGCAGTTTCCAAAGTGTGGAATGCCAACATCTGAAAGAGGGCGGTGGGGGTTCCTGAAATACTTCTAGGGAGGCTGTGTATGTTCATAATAACACTAAGACATCTGTTCTTTTCACTGACTTGACATTTTCACTGTGCAGAAGCAACTTTGGGTAAAACCGCTGGCACCTTAGCCAGAACCAAGGCTGTGCCACCAATCTATATCAGAAGTCACTGCATTCTTTACCAACAGTCACTCTCGGTAAAGGAAAATGCCAGGTTCTCTACAAATTTCCGTGTTGAAACATAAGCAGGACTAATTTTATCAAATCTTGATCTCTGAGTAAACATCTTTTTGCTTATTGTGTGGGGCAGTAACACTTGTGCTGCCCACCCAGGAGCTGTGGGCTTTACAAGGAAAGGCACTGGTGTCATGGGTTCCAGCTGCCCTATTTTGTGCATTAAAGAATGACTAACAAACTAAGGTTATTCAGATTTGTGTGCTTGACAGACACTGTCAAAAACAGATCGCCACTTCTTGGAAAAAAAACTATACAATCTTTGTAGCCAGTGATAGGATTTGAGCTTTCAAACCCAAATTAGAATTTTGCAAAGCATATTGTATGTATCAGTGTCTTAAAGAGTCTGACTCCCTTTTTGATGTTTGACAGGCTGCACCTGTCTTCCTCTGTGCCGCACCAGGCAGCTGATGAGAAAGCCCAGGTGTTCGCTCCCTGGGTACCAGCAGAGACGTTCAGCCCACACAAAAACCCTGGCCATGCACAGCAACGCTCATTTTCCATCTGTCCCCAAGCCCCAGTAAAAACCACTTGCTCTCTGCTTCACTCAAGTCACCTTGAGTGTCTGCCCTGCTTTCTCCACAAAGTCTCAATATATAATAAGGAATTTGTTACTAACTTCTTGGTGTGTGTGTGACCTCGGTCTTGACATCCTTGCCAATTAGGGGGAGGGATTGATCCAGTCCCTTGTGGGCTCCCACAGACAATAGGTACTGTGAGTAGGAGCCGAGGCCGTGCCCACTACGACCCAGGGTCTTTCTTCTCTTGCCATCAGCCTGCTAACCACTCTGCTGCCTGTTGGCAAGAGTGGAAGTGGAGCCATGGCTGGCTGGCCAGTAAGCTCTTCCAGCCGTGCTAGTTTGTGCTGCATTTGCCAAGTCCTACTGAGATTCTGTTATAGATTTAACTGCCCTAAATCAGAAGCTTCAATAACTGGCATTTAGGGACATGAGTCCCCAAATAGGATTGGTACCCTCCTTAGAGTTGCCCTGGGTAGTGTGCTGTGGCCCAGATGCAGCCACATGTTTCAAATCGAATCTGTCTTGATTCCAGCATAAGCCAAGACGGACTCTGGGCTCAGGGAACCGGTGCCCTCAGACTGTTATTTGTGTCAACAACTGGGTGTTGACACTGACTTACAGAGTACTAAGGAAAAAACTGATACCCTGTGAAATGTTGGGCCCACTCGGCAGTCACCAGGGTAAGGGAGAACAGCTAACATGTACTACATTGAGGTACAAGCCCAAAGGGCCCCTGGCTCAGCAGGACTCCATGATGCTTAAAGCACCTGTGCTGGTGTTACTGCTTTGCTTCTGCCTCAAGAAAAGACCCTGTGTCCTCAGCGTCACAGAGGAGGAAATCCTGCTGCGCCAGGGCTCAGACTAATGAAAAGTGGACCACGTTATTTTACATCAGTTACCTCAAAGGGGCCTAAGGAAACTATGCATTTATTGGAACACTGAAAAAGTGATCACAAAGACTCTATCCAGCATGCCCATCAGCATGCTGAGTTCCGGCCCCACCAGGAGCAGAGACCCCAAAGGCTTCCAAACAGGGGAAATGGTGGGGTGGGGATGTGCAGGGGTCAAATTCCTTACTCTGATCAAACATATGGACTGGGATTCGCTGGATACAGAAGCTTGGCTCGGCACCCGTAGCACAGTGGTTATAGTGCCAACCACATGCACCAAGTGTGGCATGTTTGGACTGGATGCAGGCCAGCTAAACAACTGCAACAACAACAACAAAAATAGCCAGGCATTGTGGCGGGTGCCTGTAGTTCCACCTACTTGGGAGGCTGAGGCAAGAGAATCGCTTAAGCCCAAGAGTTTGTTGTTGCTGTGAGCTGTAATGCTAGATCACTCTACTGAGGGCAACATAGTGAGACAAGGAAGGAAGGATGGAAGGAAGGGAGGAAGGAGGGAAGGAGCGAAGGAAGGGAGGGAGGGAGGGAGGGAGGAAGGGAGGAAGGAAGGAAGGAAGGAAGGAAGGAAGGAAGGAAGGAAGGAATACGACAGGGAAAGGTCTTCGTGAAACATTTCTTATAACTACTCAAAAAACTTTTATTCAGAAAGAAGCAGAAATGGAAACAGTGGTCTATGATTTGAGTTGATTGAAAATTTACCAAACAAATGTATTCAACAGGATTAGGGAGCCAATTGCCTTTTGTACCTCTGTAACACTAGTTGGGAATTAACTTTAACCTCTATTGAGATGAACCAATTGGCTGGCATATTTTGTAATACCAAAATTAATAACTTATTTTGGAGAAGCATTTAATCTATGGAAATGGGCCCATAAAGCATCTCCTCTGCAGCACTGGAGAGCTCATCTTCCCATCATTCCTTTCCCTGGGTATTCATGACACAGGAACTAGCCCATCCCACTGCCCCCACTGCAAATGCTCACACCTTCATTAGTTAGAAACCCAGGGAGGAAGGACAACAGCTACTGAGAAAAATTAGTGCAGTGTAATAGGTTTATTATTATTTTGCTAAGAAATTCAATGAACCCGAAGCCCTTACTAATACCAAGCAGGGCCCTTTGATGCTGATAAAGGCAACTATGTTTAAGAAGGGCACTCTCAAATTATCAGGCAGTCTTACATCCCCTTATTAGCCAAGTTGCAACTATTAAGGAGGCATTTGACAGCCTAGAGTTATTAGTCGCCCATGAAAATCTAAGTCAATGTTTGCCAATCAATGAAATAATCAAGAGAATAAGAATCATAAAAGAGGCAGTGGTCTTTGGAAGGGACCTCCAGGCAATTGACTTCCACAAACCAAGATTTCATTAAAATATGTGGTAATAGAGACTCTAAAATCGGGGTTTCCCAAGTCATTTAATTTTGAATATTGAACAAACCCTCACAGAGTTTCAAGCTTTATTATAGCAGCCTATGGGGAAGCTACAGCTTCCAATGCCTGGCCACATCCGACATACAGCAAAGTGGGTCCTGCCTATCCTTGCCACTTTGGGGGCCCATCATCCACTATTCTGATTTTAGACAATGTCAACCACCACTAGCCTGCTAGGGACTCAGCATCTCCCAAGGGCATCAGCTACCACTTGGGAACAATTGCCCCTATACCTTTATGGAAGCTCGCTGGTCTCCTTAAAATTGACACCTTCATGGCCTTAATCCATACTGGGCTCAAGTTATAGCTAAACCTGGGATCCCATGAAATTTAGAATGTAAGGTATCCTTACATTAAATTAAGTCTTCGATACTTACAGTTGTTTTCATAAATTGAAGCCCCATAGACCTTATCCATACCCCCCTTCCACCTGGCTAAAATAGTTAATATAGCCCAACATACTTCGAAGCAAAGCTTACAAGAATTAAGAAGCATCATATAAGACCTACAGAAGGAAGGGTCATTGTCTCTACTGTCACCCTCTTTAATAGCCCAGTGGGACAGTGTTCAAACCCAAGAGTGGTTTACTATGACCTTAATGTCATAGTGTCCTCAGCAAGGTCACCATACCTAAAGCCATTGGCATTCCTGACCATCCCAACCAGGAAGTATTTGTTTTACATTTGGCTGATATGTCCTCTTCAGTGCTTGTTTTGGCAGCCTTTTGGCCACAGTTTGACCTCACCTTTGAAGGAACACGATATACTTTCACTTCCCCCCATGGGGTGTTTCAGCGGCCCTGCCATCACACTCTTTGCAGGCGAGAGCTTAATCAATCTCCAGGAACACGGTGTGACATCACAGTGATGTCATCCTCCTTCAAGGATATTTAAAGGATACTCTCACATAGAAGACAAACATTTGTCACAAAACTTTTCCAGCTGGGACTCAGCCATCGTACCCTGTAGATTCAAGATTCCACTTCTTTAGTAAAATTTATGGGCGTTATTTGGTCAAGCAAGGAGTGATCCATACCCAATTAAAACAAGAATCAACATTTCATCTTATTGGCACCTGCTACTTTAAAGCAGGCTCAACACTTACTGATTCTATTTGGGTTTGGAGGACAACATAGTCCTCACTTAAAAATTTTACTTAAGCCCATTTATGCTGTTTTTCACAAATCAGCCTACTTTGAATGGGGCCTCCTGCAACAAAAGGCTCTAAAATCTGTCCAGATACAACAGGAAATCTCATTAATTCCCCCCACACACACATACACACACACAAGAGGCATTAACAACCTCCTCTCAAGCCTCCTGAAGTCTCTGGACCAGCTGTGATAACCAAAAATTGCCATGGGCTTTGGGACATGAAACTCATCAGCCCCATACTCCACACTAGCAACAACTCTGGCTGCATATTGAGGTCCTCTGGAGATGGGTGGGAGCTCTCACAGGTCTTGAGTCCAGGCTTTACTTGGCTTTACCAGACCCATCTCACTTAGCTGCTATCATGCCTTGGCCCATAGAGGCAGCACCACAGGGTCAGCATGGCAACATAGATTTCCTTATTAGAAATGGAAATGGTACCTTCAGGACAGAGCCACACCTGGGCCTCTGGCATCTCCTGCCTACAGGAAGACATGGTTTCTCCACCCCCAGTCTTCTGCCAGATGCAATGGTACCAGAGGAGATCACTCTTACCCCAGAGCCGTTGGCTGCCAAGAGCCCCTTGGTACCAACTGAGAAATTAGAAAAGAGGAATCTGGATGCTTCGTGGATGGTGGTGGCACAATCACACATGACAGCACCCACTGGAGAGCTGACATTTTCCATTTCCTAAATAGGACATCCCTAACACCCAGGGTAGGACTCCAGGGCAGCACAACTGGCCAAATCTCCAGTAGTCATCTCAGCCCTGGAGGATGCCCTGGCCAACAGCCAGTCCCATTTGCCTATTTTTTTTTTTTTTTTTTTTTACATAATATAGGACCATTGCTAATGATTGGTTCTCTGGTATAATCAACTGCAACAACAATTCCTTACCTAAGACTTTTACCCTTTGGGAGAAATTCCTTGCCTCAGAGACTGAAATAAGAATCAAGATCACACATGTCTCTGTAACTGTTAAAATCACAGTACAAGCCATCACCAAAACACTCATGGCCTTCAGTGTTCCAGACATTATTGACTGGACAAATTTTAACTTTTTAAGATCCATAATGCTGTCCCATAACCATGCTTTCCATATACTAATTCATTTACTCTTTAATTATCCATTGAACACTTTGTACAAACCTGGCACTGGATTAGATTCTGGGAACACAACAATGGCTAAGGCAGACATGGCCTTTGCCTGCCTGGAGCCCATATTATTAACTAAGCATAAAAATATATAAATATTTTGCTGTAGGAGATATGGTCAGAAAACATCTGAAATGAGGATGAAGGTTTCTCCTGAGAGTGGGGACAAGAATAATGAGGCATCTGGGAACTTGTCATCCAAGATTCTGTGTGAGAGTGTCAGTCACATTTCTCCTAAGGAAGAGAATTCTGAGGGGAAACATGACAGCTGCCATGTTATGGGAGGTGTGAGCTTCTCCCTTGATATTCCAGAGGCAAGAGTAAGGAGTCAGGGGAGGTGACAGGAAAGCAGAATTTATTTCAATTTTGAAGAAATAATTTCCCAACCATTGGAAATTTTTAGCAATGGAATGAACTCCTTCTGGGATGCCAAGTTCCCCCACAAGATAGTAAGATCCCAGTGAACAAGGGTGATCAAATAGGAACAGGTTATGGGGCAGTTACAACACCAGAAAATTTCAGCAGTGTGATGTGACAAAAGTTTAAAAATTTCTTACTCACAGTTCACATGCAGTGAGGGGCAGCAGGGGTCTCTGCTCACTGTGGTCATGCAGCCAGCTGGACGATGGCTACCTGAGCATCCATGATCACCCACAAAAATGGAGAAGGGAAAGTTCTCTTCAAGATTCTGTTCATAAATCTGACTCTTCCTCCTTATATCTCATTGGGGAGAGCGCGTCACACAACACAACTACTCCCAAGGATTGTGCTCAGAAAGCAGAACACGAGGAAATATGTGAAGAACATATTGTAATGACAATCACAAACCAATCTTTCTCATACTCATCCTACTTTGCAGGATGATTGAAAGGATAAAATCATACACATGGACATTCTTCATGAAGTGCTATGGAAGTGACTGGATGCTGGGAAGCTCTGCATTGCGTTCATTGCTCCCTCCTTAGTACCTAGCACCCTGCCTGGAAGATACAGTAATGTCAATAATATTTACTAAAAGACTACCTGAATTAACAAGCATTTTTAGTTGATCTGATTCCGTACTGGGGAAATTTGAGTCTAGATGTACTTCGGAAAAGGTGGCTCATCCACTATCATTATTAAGATGTTGCAAAACAGACCAGGCTCCTGTGTGTAGATGAAACAGAAATTAAATGATCTCCAAAGTCCTTTTTTAGCAACTACAAAAAGATGCTAACTGCACAGTGTTTCCCTGGAGACATAAAAATCCAATGATTGCCCTGAAATAAGGGCCCAGGTTTCATGGTGTGTAAAAAAGTTTTTATTCTTTCTAATAAACCCCTCTCCTACCCACTCTTTATGGCTTTATTTTATTACCTTCATGGCATGACACCCTTTCTGAACTTTCTCTAAAGTGTCCCCTTCTGGAACAGTAGCAGGATGAACAAGGCACATTGTTTTGCTCTCCCTGGTAGCTCGGTGTCAACAGAGCGCTGGTCACAGAGTAGCTGTCCAGTGTTTGTGGAATGGGTGCTGGTTAGCACCGTAACAAATGAGAAACTGAGAGCTTAAAAAAGCCAAATAAAAAACCAGGGCGTCTAATATAGAGAAGCATACAGTATAAAAACTTACCCATGGAAGTCCAGCCTCCTGGACTGTGAATCCGAGCCTCCAATCTGCAAACACCAAAAAATGTCCCGAGAAAGGAAGCTGTACTCCAAAGCATGGCCATTTCACCTGCCAAAGGGGAGAAGAAACTTCACTGGTAAACACAACCCCTTTGGGGAAAGAACCTTGGCTCTTACAAAAACAATTTTCTGCCGAGGTGGCATTTTTCGCAACACATTATGCAAAATCCAGTTGGAGAAGATGCTGAGGACTGTTATTTTCTAATTTGATTCTGCCATTTCCAGTAATGGAAAGCTGTACTCCAGCCATCCATCTTAATAAGTGACAGATGCATTTCATTAAAACTTCCTTAAATAATTTTTTTCTCGTGGTTTTAGCAGGAGGGAAACACAAGAAAGAGTGCTGTTTTGTGCTCTCTTGCATGTCAACATTTTGAGAGCCATTAAACAAAGCAAGAGCTCTTCTTAGGTTGAGAATTCAGTGGTCAACTGACGCCAGCCCAAGAGTGTTTCTTAAATGCAGTTCCTCATTGGACAAAGGCATGAAAGCCTGTTAGACTCTGTGTTAGTGAATGAGTAATAGCAGTGATTATGCATGATTTGACAATTCGCATTGCACTGTCCATCTGAAACACATTGCAAAATGGAGATGGGTAATTCTGGAAATAGACTCTTCAACTTTTTTAACTCTCTGCAAGTAAATAAGTATATACAAATCTAGTAAAGTGAAAAACACATTACACTGGATCCAGGAAATTTTAATTTTAGTCTTGTTTCTATGGCTTTGGAGAGCTGTGACCTTGGCTGAGTCAATGACTTAATTGACTCTCTGTGTATCTTCATCCCCTCCTTTGTGTGGCAAAGATATAATACTTATCAAAGCAACCTCATAGGATGATTGTGAAGATTAAATTAGACAATAAAGAGAAAAAAACCTTCTAAACCAGTGGTTCTCAACCTTCCTAATGCTGCAATGTATTTTCATTGTTAAAAAGGGGTCACGACCCACAGGTTGAGAACCACTGTTCTAAACTGTTAAAAACAACTTCATTAAAAATATTTTCTTTCTTTGATTTTCCCCACTCCCACGTTTCCAGTACCTAGACAGGAGTCCTCAAACTTTTTAAACAGGGGGCCAGTTCACTGTCCCTCAGACCATTGGAGGGCCGGACTATAGTTAAAAAAAAAAATTATGAACAAATTCCTTCCCCCTATTCTTAGGTTGTAACTGGGTTATAGCTTTCATGTGAAAACCCTAAATTAGTTTCATAGTAGGGCTGAGTACATTGGGTACTTTTTCTTCCATTCTTGAGATACTTTACTAAGAAGAATATGTTCCAGCTCCATCCATGTAAACATGAAAGAGGTAAAGTCTCCATCTTTCTTTAAGGCTGCATAATATTCCATGGTGTACAGGGGGAAGGGGGAAAGGGAGGGGAGGGAGGGGGGAGGTGGGTAGAGGGAAGGGGATTGGTGGGATTACACCAGCAGTGCATCTTACAAGGGTATATGTGAAACTTAGTAAACGGTCTGTGAAGCTAGTGAATGATGCCCCATGATCATATCAATGTACATAGCTATGATTTAATAAAAAAAAATTAAAAAAATAAATAAAAACATGACGTTTGAGGGAAAAAAAATTCCTATGCATACTGCACATATCTTATTTTGAAGTAAAAAAACAAAACGGGAACAAATACAATCACACGGCCTCATGTGGCCCGCAGGCTGCAATTTGAGAACCCCTGGCCTAGAACAATACTTGGCATACAGGAGGCACTCAGGTATTTTTGGATTTATGAGTGTGATGCTTAGTTTTATGTGTTGATTTGACTGAGCCACAGGATACCCAGATATTTGGTCCTATGTGATTTGGGGTGTGTCTGTGAGAGTGTGTCTGAATAAGATTAACATTTTATTCAATAAACTGAGTAGAGCAAATTTCCCTTCCTAGCATGGGCAGACTCCATCCAATCAAAAGTCTGAGTAAAAGGGAACTATGCCTGCCTGACGGTTCATCTGGGACATTGGTCCTCACCTGCCCTCAGGCTGGATCTCAGTCCATCATCTCTGCTGGTCTTTGGGCCTTCAGACTCAGACTGGAACTTACACCATTAGCTCTGCTTGCCAACTATAGATCTTGGGACTTCTCAGCCTCCATAATTGTGCGAGCCAATTCCTAATAATGATTATCTTTAGAGAGACAGATAAAAGATAGATTTCCATTTATCCTATTAGTCCTGTGTCTCTGGAGAACCCCAATTAATACAGTGAGTAGAATACAGCACAACAAAACGGGAAGTGTTATTAATAGCAAGCCACTTGATTTGCCTCCATCACCTAAGGCAAGCAGACACAAAGAACTTTAAGTTGAGACTAAGTAAGAGAAATGTGATAAGCAAGTCCAGGTATAACTAAGGACATGTCATTTTATAGCTGAAATCCAAGGCAGGAAGCTTCGAAGTTGTGCCATTGATATCAGTACCATTGTGCTGCTCTCCCCTGACCTTTCATTATATACTTAGCAGTGGCATGAATTATCTCATTTAATCCTCACAAGCCTATTATTATCTTCACTATTCTCAAGTGAGAAATACACAGTCTCAGGAAATTCAGATAATTCCCGCAGTGTCACAGCTGATGAAGGAGTGGTGGAACCCGATGGAAATTCCTAACCCCCAAGCCACACCCTCCCAGTGTGCTGCTCTGATGGTAGAATTAGGGCTCCATCTCTTGGCATGATGTTGAGCTGGTGAGTACTAATAAATCCAAATCAAATGGACTTCCACGGGGGATGTATTGATCCACAACAGAAAAACACAGTGCAGAGAGGTCTCCAGTGTGATTTGATCCAGGCTCCTGTTCTATTCTCTGGCTTTGTCCTTATCCAGATGAGACTTCATGTCTGACTGGTTTCCCTCACAGAAGCCCAGTGAGTTTACGATGAAACACAGCATTCACTCCATCTTTCAGAGGGATGAGAAAAAAATGAGCCTTCTCTTCTCCAAAACTTTGTACACACAGATGAACTTCACTCTGATTTAGACCAACCTGAGAGAATCATAGTGGCCAGGGTGTGGCCATGGACTGATCAGCTTAGGCCCAGTTTGTCCTTCAGCCGCAGAAGAGAACCCAGGCAAGGAATATGAGTTTGTGCTAATAGGCCTAGGATGTGGCACTCTCCACTTCAGCTGTATCACATAGAAATAAACTCAGGGTGCTGTTATAAGCAGAGCAAAGACAGGAGTGGATGCTGGGTGAGCAGATAGTAGATGTCCACTGTGACATCCAACCCGCTATCCCCCTCACCATGACCACCAATGTGGTAGGACTTTCCCGAGTGGGAAAAAAATAGCCTGTACTTTCTCAGTCCTCTGAGCCAGCTGTGGCCTGATCAGTCAACACCCCCGCCACCACCAAATCACTTGATAGTCAACAAGTGTGCAATAAGCACCTGACTCTGTGCAAGCACCAGAGGACTGACACCCAGAGACAAATAAGATATGACATTTGTCCTCAGAGGACCTACAGTCTGCTACAACTGGAAATTGACCCCAAAGATTGGAAGAAAAGAGGAGGAAACAGTTGGGAAGAGAACTGGTGTGCATGCGGTGGGCAGCTGGAATCTTGTTGGCCTAAACAAGACAGACCCTCCCAATCTTTTCTTCTGCAAGGGAATTAACCCAAAGCATTTAACCTTCCTCCAGTGCTCATTTGGTCATTCTCACTGCCTTCCTATGGGCCAACACCTAATTCCTCAGCCCTCTGCTCAGACGTGGAGGCCCATGGCATGTGCAGTGTTCTGAGGGTCTCCTGATCTGTACTGAGTCTAATCCCACCCCCATTTCCCCTCAATGCATCTCACATTCATTCATGCTTGGCTTGCTTATCCATATCCTTTCATCACAGACACCAGGGAGGGGCTGTGTTTAAATACTCTTCTTTGTGGCCTATCTTGAGCAGAGCTGCTATTCAATACAAGTCTATTAACAATGGTAACTATGCTGATAAAAGATTTTAATCCTCGGAGCTATTAATCAAATAGTTTTTAGCCAATTGTAGATTCACTTTATCTTGAAGTATTTATAGTTCTTGATCATTGGCAGGCTTTCTGGTTGCTTATTTTCTATTCACGGATACAGTGAGCTTGGAGGTTGAGCGTCTTTTCTTTCTCCATCATTCTATAGATTTTTCTGTCCTGAAAGCTCATATACCTACCAGTTCTCATGAGAAATCACTTGATAGTCAACAAATGATTAGGAAGGGGTAGGCTTGACTACTCACATTTTGGATGGAAATGGATGGAAAAAAGAAAACAGTGCATAGAAATAGGGTGCATTTTACCCAGGGTAACAGAGGAAGAACTAAGCCCTCAATTTCAGACACCAGGTATGCCTCATGCCTCAGCCTCAGTGTCATCTCACAACAGGGGAACGGGGAGCTGGGGACACTGCAGGCAAAGAGATGAGAAGGAGCAGTTGTTTACTGAGCACTTGCCAGGTCACATACTTTGTCACAAGTTTTCACGTGAACCCTTTATTTCTCACAGTGGTCTTTGAAAGATAGTTATCATTTCTCACTATTCAGAAATGTAATAAAAGAAAAGTTATAGGAGTAAAAATGGTCTAACTAACTTGTCTAGAACTAATAACTTATAAAGCTGAGCTTTAAGCCCAAGTCTCTACTCTGTCTCCCAGGGTCAATAAACCCTTGAACTTGAAGATACTTAGGAAATGTCATCTGCAGACTGATGGAAAGGAGCTGCCTTTGCAGCTAGACTCCTCCACCTTGTCATGATGCTCTCTGCACTGATCTGATGGGGGTAATGAGGGTGGCTAGAGAAGTTGACTGGGGTTTAATCCTATCTCTGTCACTAACTGGATGAGCGACCTTGAACAGTCCCATTTTTCCACATATATCCATAAATATTTTTAAATAAATAGAAGAATGGTTTAATGATTGACTGTTCAACTGAGGGGGTGGTTGGTGACTTTGGCTCTCTCTATCCCTGACAACACTAAAAGACTCTGGAGGGTTTGATCATGAATTTGAGAGTGAATTCAAACTTTATCAGCTCTTGCCAGGCCCAATGCACTGGTATGAAAGCATAGAATTCAGAGCATCTGCATGCAGGGGAGGAAAGTGACATCGAAACTCACCCAGCTGCTCTGCACTGGCTTTCCTTGGCTGGTCCCTGAAAATGCATTAAAATATGAAGCTTCAGTTGAAGAAGAGGCTGGAATTGAAATCATAAGATATAGCGAGGATAATAGAAACTCCATAGCCCATAAAAGGCAGAAAGAAAATACATTAGCATTAGATTTGAACGCATAGTGGAAATTCACTGGCCTCGGAAGAGGCCAAAGGTAACTTAACTGACAAGTGTGTGAGAAAGATGTGTTGGGATTGGAAACTGAAGACAGAGCTCAAGGGTAGCCCTAGAGTGATGGGGTGGGAGGGGGCACTTCAGAGAATTCATTCATCCTCCTTAGAACCTTTTTCTCCTGTGTGTGAAATGCAGTTAATAGACCCATCCCCCTATTTCACAAAGTTCCTCTGAGAGTTAACTGAGATAAACCAGGACAATAAGGACAGGTTCCGCACCACAGGTGGATTTTAGATTGCGCTGCCTGTCAATTTAAATTTCTTTCTCTCCATGGCATGTGGATAGGCTTACTTTGCACAGCTGGGGGAAGGGGCAGTCAGTAAACATGTATTAAAAATCTAATACACATACATGCCAAGTTCATAGAGGGGTGCAAAGGTCTGTAAAACAAGTTCTCAACCACCTTAAGGAATGGAAATACCTATGTCCCCTCTCATCCTAAGAGGAAAGCTAGTTTAGAACTTTGAGAGGCACAATAATGGTCCCCAAGGATGTCCACATCCTAATCCCCATAACCTGTGCATATGGAAGGTTATAAGGAAAAGGAGATTTAAGGTTGCAGGTGGAATTAAGGGTGCTAACCAGCCAGTCTTGAGATGAGGGACTATCCTGGAATGAGTGTGTGGGCCAAAGGTAATCATGTGGGTCCTTCCGAGTGGAAGCGGGAGGCAGAAGAGAAGGCAGTGTGAGAAAGACATGGCCCAGTGGTGCTGGCTTTGAAGATGGAAGAACGGAGCTGAGAGTGGGAAATTGGACAGTCTTAGGACACTTAGAAAAAAGGCCAGAAAGTGGGTTCCCCTCAGAGCCTCCAGAAGGAAGAAAGCCTTGCTGATACTTTGATTTTAGCCCAGTGAGAGCCATTTCAGACTGAAGACCTTCAGAACTTTAGATAATAAATCGGTGGTGATTTAAACCAGTAAGTTTTTAATAATTTGCTACCCCAGTCCTAGGAACCTAAGATAAGAATTCACTTTTGGTGGGCGGCGCCTGTGGCTCAGTGAGTAGGGCGCCGGCCCCATATGCCGAGGGTGGTGGGTTCAAGCCCAGCCCCGGCCAAACTGCAACAAAAAAATAGCCGGGCATTGTGGCAGGTACCTGTGGTCCCAGCTGCTCAGGAGGCTGAGGCAAGAGAATCACATAAGCCCAAGAGCTGGAGGTTGCTGTGAGCCGTGTGACGCCACGGCACTCTACCCGAGGGCGGTACAGTGAGACTCTGTCTCTACAAAAAAAAAAAAGAATTCACTTTTGGTTTGTTGTGTTTTGTTTTCAGTTTGGAGGGACTGTCCTTCTGTATACCTTCTACTTCTTTGCAAGTCAACCTCTTTTCCTTTCTAAATGCTTTTGTCTCTGAGTCTTCCTTGAAAGACAACACATAAGAATTAATTCTCTACCAGCGAAATGTTAGCCAGAATAGAAGATGTATGTTCTAGTTATCAATTGCAGTTAAAATATATGGTCCGGTCATTTATTACAAATTGTCCACCATTTAGTGAGACAAACCAAGTATTTATTATGCTCTTGGAGTCTCTGCATCAGGAATTCAGACAGAATTCCTGGGGGTGTCCTGAAAACTGCGGGCTGGAATTATCTGCAGGTTCTTACACGCAAGCGTCTAGCAGTTGATGCTATCTGTGGGCTGGTACATTCGCTGGGCTATAAGTTGGAACACTGTTGCATGGTCTCCCCACATGACTGGGACTTCCTTACAATAGGATGACTTTTCTAGAATGTCATATAGTTGGAATCATATAATATGTAGCTTTCTTAGACTGGCTTCTTGCCCTAAGCAATATGCATTTAAGCCTCTTCCATGTCTTTTAATAGCTTAATAGCTCATTTCTGCTTATCACCAAATATACAATTTGTTTATTCATTCATCTTTTGAAGAAGACCTTGGGTGCTTCAAGGTTTTGGCAATTATGAATAAATATGCTAAAAAAATTTGCATGCAGGTTTTCATGTAGACTTAGTTTTCAGTCTGTTTGGGTGAATACCTAGAAGCATGATTGCCAAATCAGGTAGTAGAACTATGATTAGCCCTCTAAGAAACCCCAGCTGGCTGTATCATTTTGCATTTCCATGAGCAGTGAATGAGAGTTCCTATTGCTCAACATCCTTGCCAGCATTTGGTTTTATCAGGTTTTTTGTTTTTATTTTGGCCATTCTGATAGGTGTATGGTATCTCATTGTAATGTTTAAATATGTCACAGTCCTTAAGAATATGTGATGTTGAGTATCTTTTTTTTTTCATATTGCCCTATGTACATCTTCTTCTCAGGGAGGTATTTATTCAGCTATTTTTCCCATTTTTATTGTTTTTTTTCTTTTATTGTTGAGTTTTAAGAGTTCTTTGTATGTTTTGTATACAGGTTCATATCATATATGTGCTTTGCAAATATTTTCTGTATTCACTTAGACCTCTCTGGGCCCCGTTGGTGGAACCTAGACCTGAGGCCAAGCCCTGTTTTATAAGGAGCACAGCTTGGGAGTAGCTGTCACATGCATAATCAGTCCACTTTCTTTTAGTGGCCTCATCGAGTGGGATGCAGCCCTTTCCAATCCCTGGAAGTCTGTTTTCTGTTCTAAGATCTGTGTGCCTCAGCTGGAAAGAACTGCCACTCAAATCACCCACATGTCCCACATGTTATGACCTCTGGAAAATAGTGGGTCCTTCATACTGGGGACTCTGCTGTTATCAGTCTCTCTGGCAACTCTAACCTAAAAAGAGGTTTAATTTATTTTTTGGAAATCAAATCAAAGATACGACCTTGAAGTTCTTCTGTGCATCTAGCCTTTCTTTGCACTTCATTGGGAATTTCAGAGAAATTACTAATGTCAGTGTAATCTAACAAGGCTACACTTATATTCTCTTCCTTCCAAGCATTGGGAAATCTACCCTGCATCAATAGAGAGGTTTAAAACATCCTACAGTACTCTTTCAAGATCAGTTTCATCACTAACACATAATGGTCCCCAAATCAGCTGTGACTTCTGAGAGTTCATGCTCATCTCTACCCACCAGTGTTCTAGTAGGAAAACAGCCATTGCCTCAGAAGCAATTGGTTCTCCTGCTAGGGCAATAATCAATCATGTGCTATAGGGATGTTCTGCACTGGGATTCTTAGCGGTCCTAGATGACGTCCTCATGTGTAGCTGGGATGAATTTTATTTCACAACATGGAACATAAGAAATTTCACATTACTTTTCTCTCCTAAAATAAAATGTAATCTTTTCTGATCCCCCATCCCACTGGGCTAGTAGCAAATTTAATTTTAGTCACCACTGGGGCACCCTTTCTTCACTCAGGGTTGACAAAGTTCCTATAAACCTGATATAGTGTGCCATTCATAAACGGCTCTCTGGTCCAAGGTCCATCGCTAATGTGGCCATTGTCCAAGCACACAAAATCTCACAAAGGTAAGCAACAGCTCTGCCCTGGGCTCCTGGCCAAAGCTCAGTGTCCAGAGCCCCACAACCAGCCTCCTAGACGACCCATGTAGTTATTCTCTGCTAAGATCCTGCCATCTTCTTGCAGTGCCTTTAGGGGCCACTCTCCAATAAACGTGGACCTTTGTTTTCCCTCTCGGTTTTCGGAGATGTTCTAAAAACCTCTTCTATGATAACTTCAACATCTTGAGCTTCTTATATCCCGAGCACTTTTCTCCACCTCTACCTCTTTCCCTGTTATTCAGCACATATCTGCATATAGTAGACTTTGGCAAAACTACAGGCAGGAAAGCCTTTGTCTTCTGGAGAGCTGGGAACTGCTGCTTCCTGCAGAAGCTCCTGGGCAGACAACAGAGACTTAAAAGATTTAAAAATGCTAAATGCATAGCACCAAGAAAAAAAAAAAACAATTGTTATCTCAGTTTATTATAGTGCCACAATTAAATTAGTTAAATCATATGATAGAATCTCTTCTCTAAGAGTTCTGATCACCTGTAACTCCCAAAGCACATCCAGAAAGGCCCTATAGCTACCTGCAAGTTGAATCATCACATCTTCCTCTGCCTACCAGCAGGTTGCCTTTGGTCTGTCCCTGGAACTCTCTATTCTTGTGAGTTTCTTAAGGGCTTGAGTTTTTCTGGATCAATCAGGTTCCAAGGGGAAACAGATGGCACACTGAAACTAAATAATACGAAGAGGGTTTAGTTACAAAGGGACTCATTACAAAGGTATGGGAAGGATGCAGGAAACCTCTAGGAATAGTGTGGGAATCCAGAGCTAGCAGAGACCCCCAGAGATGGGAGAGAGTCAGGTTAATGAATTCCAGAAGGAAGGAGTAGGGTAGAGTCCAATACTAGACCAAGACAACCACAGGTAGGAAGCCGTGGAATGCTGATTTCCTGGCCCCAGTCTCCTCCCTTCAACTGGACTTTCCATCTGCAAAACCCATGAGGTCTGGATCAGATGTCCCTTCTTTGCACAGTCCAGCAATATGCCTTGCCCTTCCTGATAACACTCATTACATGTCTGCATGCCTGAATCCTCAGCCATTTCATTGGCACCACTAGGACAGGACGGTGCCTGTCTTGTTCCCTGCTGGATCTCCAGCACCTGGTACATTAAGCAGGTGCTTAATATATATTGGCTGAGTTAATAAATGTGATGTAAGCTGGGGCCTGGAGGTCCCTGTGGCATAACCAGACACCCCTCCTCTGTGTAATAGAGGAGAAAAGTATCACAATGGTCCATTTGGCCATGACACTCACGCTATGGACCCCAAAGAATCTGGGGAAAAGATCAAATGCTATAGAACACGACCTGAATTTCCTGCCTATTTCTGAAAAGGAAATACCCTCCTATGTTGTTTTGCAGATTAATCTGCTAGTTTGGGGAAACAGCACGCCATCTTTAGGGGAGAGGCAACCATTCTTCCCATTGGTTCGTCCGCATTTATGGGCATCTGGTTTGGGGCTATTGCTGTGCATGCACTCAGATTCTCAGGGAGGCTTTTAGCCATTTGGAAAGCACAATAAACTCCCCTCCATTCCCATCTGCACAAACCCATGCTGTAGTCATCCCCCTCCATAAGCCATTCCTGCCATCATGAGATCTCCCCTCCCTGGGGCTGGAAAAAATGAGCACATCAACCCTGAGCACGCTTCAGGGGGCTCTGTGACCTTACATTCCTCCCCGTGACCTTTCTCATGTTGCTCTTTGCATGGACAACTCCAGCCATTACATTAGCAGCACACAATTACACCTTCAAGGTAGATTCAAGTTCAGGCTCTGCCAGGACATAAATACCTTAATCAGGTGACGGCCATGCAAAACCTCTGAGTGGTGTAAATCAGGGCTCTGATAGATTTCAAAGCCATGCTGGCAGGTCTATGCCCCAGCACAAAGAAAGAAGAAAGGGAGGAAGGGAGGGAAGCAGAAAGGGGGGAGGGAGGAGGGAGCAAGGAAAAAAGGAAGCAAGAACCCTTCTGTGATAATGCTGGTATGGTATGGAGCCCAACATTTCTGAGGTAATTTCTAACATTGTTATCTAACACTTGTACCCTTATTCCTCTGCCACTTGAAATCCCCATTGGCACACCCAGGGCTCAGCAGCACTACCCAGGTGACAGAACACACCTTGGCTCTAGGTTTTCCTTGCCTCTAAAGTACCCTCCAAATTCCTCTTAGCCCAGGGTGGGGTTTCTACTACACAGACTCCTAAATTCCATCATTAATATTCCAGAGGAATATTAATCTCCTGTGCAGAAGCAGAGTGGATGGGAGGATCACTATTCAGCCTCTGCCACCAGCCAGGAAAGGGGACTCCAGTGCTGGTGCTCTGGCTGTGAAGTGATAAAAGGACCTTATCATCCCTGAACCTGCTCACTGATCTCCAATAGCATTTGGCCCTGGCCTATATTGATCACAGAAAAGAAATATTCAAGTGCTCTGTTCCATCATGTGGGATTACAACTAATGCTACATCCTGAGAAAAATGGTGAGAGATAGAATTCAGAGTTAGAAGTCAAAATAAAAGGAAATAACAAGTAACAGATCTGCAGGGATGTGGTCAGCCTGGCTTGGCCTCTGTGGACTGCCATTCTGTGGGCAAACACTCACCTGTCTTAAAGGTATAGCTATCTGAAGTGATGCCCACATTCCCAGGCCTGGCTATTCCCATCCCAACAGCCCCACCATCTCCCAATAGCTTCAGCGTGACTGTTCCCACATTGATGGGAATGGGATAAGAAATCATTTTTATCCAGCTTGCCCAGGGAGTGGAAGGAGCCCAGTGCTGCACTAACAGAAATACAAGGTTAGCCACATATGTCATTTGAAATTTTCTAGCATTTATGTTAAAAAATGTAAAGACAAATAAAATTATTTTTGTAATATATTTTATTTAACCTGATATGTCCAAAAGATCATAATTTCGACATGGATGCAACAGGCAGACTTCTGCTATTTTACATTCTTTTTTCATAGCAAGGGCTTTGGAATCCTGTACTGGTTCCCAAGGCCCAGACGTGGCTGGGTCTTGGTTGTGATGTTATTTGATGAGAGCCGCAGCTAGAGGCTTACAGATTTGTTACTTGGCCTGCAGATCAATCTCTCACCCAGTCTTAACAAAAAGTAATCAGATGCCCACACTTAAAAATTGAGTGATTTTACATCAAGAATCTTACTTCACAGCTTTTCCTGATGGATCAGAGATTTGAGAAAAACTGGTCCCACAATTCTGCAAGTCCACACATTGCCAGAGCAATGTTCTCATCGACCTCCCATAGGGAACTTGCTTTCTGGAATCCAACCTCACCACAGCCTATGACAGCCAGGAAGGAGTCCGCTGCCAGTTCTTTATTTAGAGACAAAAGATTAAATATGTTTTGCTCCTACATGTATACCAGGTGAGGAAATCGAGACTGATGAAGTGGACCACATGCTTTCTGTATCTTACCTGCCGGCCTCACTGTGACCCGGCCTGGCCTGGCCTCTGTGGACATTTGAGTTTGTGATCCTGTGCTTATTCTGTGCCCACAACCCACCACCCACCGTGGAGAAAACAGATCCAAATCCTTTTGCTATCTTAGTTCCTCCATTTGCTTGAAAGATCTCTTTCTCTCTCCTCTAAATGCACTAACCGTTCCTTCTAGAAATGAATCTATGTCTCAAACTCTGTGGTGCTGTGTTCAAGCCCTTGGAAAAGAGACAAAGAGGAAATTGAGCCCAAGTTGCAATTGCTCTTCCCTTTATCCAAACCATAAAGAAGGAAGGGACTATGGCCCTTACAGACAGGAGAAGGGAGTATTTGAACAGAAAACATAGAAGCACCATGATTTCTGGGCCCTTCCTGTATCTTATTTTCCTGGCAAACCTCAGATTCTATGGATATCACTTGAGGGTAGAGGTGACTTTCCCTCTTTCATGAGTCACAGTCCTCCTCCTCATTCCCAGCCCTCTGTACCTAGGTCAGGCACCTGGGACTGTATCCGTCCTACTTAATCTCACTTACCTCCTTGTCTCTTTCCCTCTACTAACGTTAGTTCCTTGAGAGCAGGGTCCAGGGCTTATTTATCTTGTTTATCTTTGCAACCCTAGCACCTGACACAGATTCACTCTGTGAACACAGAGAATAAAAACAGAAATGAGTGGTAGAGAACAAACACAACAAACTCTCGGCTGGCCAGCCCCAAAATAGCAAACTTACTATATTTTTTTGTTAGTGCATGGGCAAATAAAAATCTTTCTAAGCCCCAGTTTTCTCATCCATGAAGTAAGAACAATGATTCCTATCCCTTAGGGTTAATGTGAAGACACTTAGAGCACCTCAGCCCAACTCATGATGTAGAGTAGGGATTCAAGGAAAGTGAGCTTACCTTTCCCTGGGGCTGGAGCAGAGAGAGGAAAAAAGAGGTGGCAGGAACTGGGCTTAGTTGAATATCAGTCTTCATCTGGCCACTTCATTTTTATTGTCAGCAAGAATAGAAGTCTATTAAGTTGCTAATATCAAGGCTGTTCTGACCCTCAGTTTAATTTTATTCTGGCCAAAGCGGTAAATAGCAAGAGATGTCCTCCCAATCTGGGCCTTGATTTAGAAGGGCCCCCCAGTTGAAAAGAGAAACCAGATGTATTCCAAGAGTACAGGATGAGAGTATTATTTCCTCCCACCTCTGGTCAGCTATCTTGTTTCCTTGGCTTCCTTTCTTGATTGATATTAATTAGGTTGCTTATCTTTCCTGCTCCATTTCACTAGATGTATCTTATCTCTCTAGATATATGTTTCTCTCATCTCCTTCACTGTCTTATCTTTAAGTGACTCTCTCTCCCTCTTTCTGTCCAAAACCTTCTTTTTTCTCTGGTTTTCTTTATTATTTTTCTCTCTCTTATTCAGTTTTTCTCTTATCTGACCATTATATATAAATAAATGTATACTTTAAATTTACTTTTATGCATTTCTTATATGTGATACATTTTAAAGTGGAATGCTTTATTTTTTCTCTCTTCTGGAAAATACATTGATTAAAAAAATCCCATCAAATTGGTTTTTGATATATTTCCCTTGGTTGATTATTTTCAGCATGCCAGTGTCTCTTGGTAATAATAATTGAAATAACAATAGCAAGCGTTTGTAGGCACCTACTACATGCCAAATGCCATTCAAAGCATGTATGTGTTTCTCCTCTGAGCCAGACAACAACCCTATGGGGCAAATCAGGTACTATTATTACCCCATTTCACAGAAGAGAAAGCCAGAATGTCTGAAGGCATGAACCATCAGAACTTTCCCCCTTTGTCTGAGAACTGCTCCTTTTCACCTGAGCCCCTCAGCTGTTCAGAGATTGAGCAAACCCAACCCCCAGCTATAGCTGATTTGAACAGAGGCCACCTGAACAGACTGTGGTGCCAGATCCACTCCTCCCAGGATCACACCCATTTCTTTGTGCGGTGGGACTTGCACTGGATAAACATGCAAGCTGAGAGGTGGCCACACACCAGCCAGTGGACCAGGGAAGGAAAGAGAGTAGATATGCAGAAAAAGAGAAGAATAGAGGAGAGGAGAGGGGGATGGAGACAGCGGGGAGCAGCTTCCCTATGGCACCTACACCTGGTGACTCAGTGTTTCCTTGTCCTGGGGCTCCATGGCACAAGCATGTTCCTGTGTCATTACAGTGAGTCCCCTTCTGTTTAACTTCCTCAAAGTGGGTTCTGTGACTAGTGACCAGAGTCCTTCCTAACATACATGTTATGTGAGGAGCCTTGTGTGCTCCCTTTGCAAGCCCTAAAACTGGCTGACAGGCGGTTTGTCTCTGAACTACGCACACTTGTCTCCTAAGGCTCCTTCTCAATGCCACCCTTTTCTGTACACATCTAGAGCCCACATCCACACTCTAAACTAGAGCTGTCCCATGCTTGATGACTTTCTTTGTAGAACTTTCTTGGTCCAGCCCCTTTGGACAGAAGGGGAAGCCAAAGTGGAGTGGAGAAAGATGATGTGCTAGTATGAAAAACTGTATGTCACTCTTTTGAGACATATACAAGAGAAAAGAAGAGGGAGACAGAATAATACCTAGAAGGAGATACAGGATAACAGAAGGTTGCCTCTTGAGCATGGAAGATATTTCAAGATGACAGGTGTAGCCACCACTGTGCACATGGCAATCCCCATTTAGAAGCCTGGGAGCCTGACTTCAATATCCATACAAGGAAAATGCACAGGCTTAGACAATGTACTCAACTTCCTGGCTGAATTTTAAAAGTGTTCCCCAAAATGCACAGCCCTACAGAAATAACTGGAATACTTTCCAGATATTTAAGGAAATACCTGCCAATCATTATCTGGGCAATATGCTAACCAAACAGAAATTTCAATGATCACACATAACAAAGAATACTCCTCTGAAAGAATTGCTCAGAAACTCAGGAAATAAACAACAACAATAACAAAAAGCAACAACAAAAACTTTAGGGAGGGAAGAAAATCTGATTCCTAGAGTTTCTACATTATATTATTTAAAATGCCAGTTTTCAACATAAATTACAAAACATGCAAAGAAACAAGAAAGTATGGCAAATATACAGAAAGAAAAGCAGGTGGCAGAAATTGTCCTTGAGGAAGTTCAAACACTGTGCTTATTAGGCATAAGCTTTAAATACGCTATTTAAAATATGTTTAAATAACTAAAGTATAAAAATGATGTCATACCATCCTACTTTCAAGTCTTGGAAAAAATGATTCTACATTTTATATAAAACCAGAAAAAATACTGCATAACTAAGGTAGTTCTTAGTAAAAAAAACAAAACCAGGGGTATCACTATACCAGATTTCAGGCTGTATTACAAAGCCATAGTGGTCAAGACAGCATGGGACTGGCATAAAAATAGAGACAGACATTCGGAATCGAATAGAAAACCAGGAAATGAAACCAACAACTTATAGCCACCTATAATAAACCAAACAAGAGCATCCACTGGGGGAAAGACTCCCTATTCAATAAATGGTGCCGGGAGAACTGGATATCCACGTGTAAAAGACTGAAACTAGACCCACACCTTTCTCCACTCACAAAAATTAATTCAAGATGGATAAAGGACTTAAATTTAAGGCATGAAACAATAAAAATCATCAAAGAAAGCATAGGAAAAACACTGGAAGATAACAGCCTGGGGAAAGACTTCATGAGGAAGACTGCCGTGGCAAAAGCAACAACTGCAATAACAAACAAATGGGATTATTTAAACGAAAAGCTTCTGTACAGTCAAGGAGACAACCAAAGCAAATAGACAACCTACCCTATGGGAAAGGATATTTGCATATTTTGAATCAGACAAACCCCTAATAACCAAGATCTATACAGAACTTCAATTAATTCACAAGAAAAAAAACCAACAATCCCATACAGCAATGGGGAAGAGAGATGAACAGAATCTTCTCCAAAGATGACAGACGAATGGCCAGCAAACATATGAAAAAATGCTCACCATCCCTAATTATTAGAGAAGTGCAAATTAAAACCATTCTGAGATATCATCTAACCCCAGCAAGAATGGCCTATATCACAAAATCTCAAAACTGCAGATGCTGGCACCATTGTGGAGAGAAAGGAACACTTTTACACTGCTGGTGGGACTGCAAACTAATACAACCTTTTTGGAAGGAAGCATGGAGAAACCTCAAAGAACTCAACCTAGACCTCCTGTTTGATCCTGCAATCCCATTACTGGGCATCTATCCAGGAAAAAAAAAAAACTTTTATTATAAAGACTTGTACTAGGCTGTTTATCACAGCCCAATTTATAATTTCTAAAATGTGTAGCCTGGCGTTATGGCGGGAACCTGTAATCCCAGCTGCTTGGGAGGCTGAGGCAAGAGAAGCATGTAAGCCCAAGAGCTGGAGGTTGCTGTGAGCCGTGTGATGCCACGGCACTCTACCAAGGGTGGTAAAAGTGAGACTCTGTCTCTACAAAAAAAAAAAAATATATATATATATATCTACAATTTCTAAAACGTGGAAACAACCTAAATGTCCTTCAACCCAGGAATGGATTGGTAAGCTGTGGTATATGTATACCATGGAATATTATTCAGTTATAAAAAAAATGGAGATTTTGCAGCATTTGTACTAACCTGGATGGAGGTGCAACACATTATTCTTAGTGAAGCACCACAGGAATGGAGAGGCATGAATCCTATGTATTCAACTTTGATATGAGGACAATTAATGACAATTAATGACACACTGGGCATGGGAGAAGGAGGGAGTTAGTGAGGTAAAGAAGGAAAAAAAAGACAAGAAAAGAAAATAGTGACTAATTCTCACCTATATTGCATGTAATTTTGACCAAAGTATATTACTTAAACATTAATTTTTAATTCAACTTGTTAATATGTTGTCTTGGATATGCCATCCTCATTTATAATTGAAATATGTTTGTAATTTCCCCTTTATAAGAATATATTCTCTCCGATTTTAATATCAGGTGTATCCAGATCAAGTAGAATGATTTTGAAGTAGTTCTTCTTTTTCTATTGTCTATAAGATTTGGCATGATCTGTTCTTTGAAATTATCTTTTACTTTTATTTATAAATATTAGTTACCTATTTTTTGAGACTTCAAAAAAATAATAAGATGAAGTTAACTGATGACTCAATACTGAATCTCAGAGTCAAAGCATTCTATAATAGACATACTCTTATTTGACAATGTGAATGTTACTTTCTTTGCGTTATTATTATTATTGCTTAATATTTTGATGCAGCAATTCTCTGATTTATTTTCTGAATGTATTTATGTTTGTTCATTCTTTACGAGGTTTTTGTTTCTAGTCCTTATCTTAAACACTGTTATTGTTATTAAATTTTAAGCCTCTTTAATTTTGTGAAGGCAAAAATGGAAACCTAATAAACACATGTGTATGTAAAAATAAAAAAAAAGGAAAAAAAATAAAAAAAATTATGTCATACCAAAGAGAATATCAATAGAGAGAAAAATTAAAAAGGACTACATAGCATATTTGGAGCAGAAAAGTATAATATCTAAAATAAAAATATTTCCTGGAAGGACCCAACAATAAATTTGAACAGGTGGAAGAAGAACCAGTGAACTTTAAAATAGTTCACTGAACTAACAATGAACTTAACTGAAGAATCAGTGAACAAAACTGAGAGAATTTGTTACTAGAAGACCTGCCTGAAATGCTAAAGGGAGACTTTAAACTGAAAAGACACTAGAATGTTAACTCAAATACACATAACAAACTAAAGGAAACTGCATAGGTAAGTATGACAAGAAACAAAAATGTGTTTTATTTGCAATGCCTTTTTCCCTCCTATCTGAGAGACAACTGCATAACATAATAACTATGTAATCCGTGTTGATGAGCATATAATATATAAAGATGTAATTTTTATGACAATAACATTCTAAAGAGGAGGTAGAGAATGGAGCTATATAGAAGCAATGTTTTTATATACTATTTTTGTTTTTGTTTTTTATATATTATTGAAAGTAAGTTGGTATTAATCTGAACTCAACTGTTATAAATCAAGAGTTTAATTATATACCCCAGGCTGACCACTAAGAAAATAACTCAAAAAATACAGTAATAGAAATGACAAAGGAATTAAAATGATATATTAGACAAGATCTATTTAATAAAGAAGATAGTAATAGAGGAATGTAAGAAAAAAATGACATAACATATAATAGCAAAATGGCAGGTATTAATCCTACCTTATCAGTAATTATATTAAATATAAACAGAGTAATTAAATAAGTGTCTCAATTTCAGCAAATGTATTTTAAAAATTATATATTATCTTCAGGTGACAAACAGTTTAGATTCAAAGACACAAATAGTTTAAGAAAAAGGGTCAAAAGGGCGGCGCCTGTGGCTCAGTCGGTAAGGCGCTGGCCCCATATACCGAGGGTAGTGGGTTCAAACCGGCCCCGGCTGAACTGCAACCAAAAAATAGCTGGGCGTTGTGGCAGGCGCCTGTAGTCCCAGCTACTCGGGAGGCTGAGGCAAAAGAATTGCTTAAGCCCAGGAGTTGGAGGTTGCTGTGAGCTGTGTGATGGCCATGGCACTCTACCGAGGGCCATAAAGTGAGACTCTGTCTCTACAAAAAAAAAAGAGAGAAAGGGTCAAAACACACACACACACACACACACACACACACACACACACCATATAAACAATAGCCAAAAGAGAGCTTGAGTGGCTAAACCAATGTTAGACAAATAGACTTTAGGACAAAAATTTTTAGTAGAGACAAAGAATGATATTTTCTAATAATAAAATGGTCAATCCATCAAGAAGATGTAATAATTACAAAAATATATGCACCTAACAACAAAGTTTTAAAATACATAAAACAAAAACTGACAGAATTGGAGGGAGAAATAGATAATAAAAAAATGATAGTTTGAGAATTCCATACCCTACTTTCAATAATAAACACAATTGGACCAAAGATTGATGAGGAAACAGACTATTGAATAACACTATAAACAAGTTAGAGACATCTATAGAACACGTCACTCAATGACAGCAGAATTTTTCTCAAATGCACATGGAACATTCTGTAAGACAGACCATATGTTAGGTCATAAAAAAATCATAGGTAAATACGAATGACTGATATCGTACAATGTGTATTCTTTGATGACGTGGAAAAAATTTAGAAAATAATTAAAGAATTCATGGAAATTTAAAACACATTCCTAAATGACCAGTGAATCAAAGATAAACCATAGGGAAATTGGTAAATGTCTCAGATAAATGAAAACAAAAACAAAACATACCAAAACTTACATGAGACTAAAGCAACATTTAGAGAAAAAAATTACAGCTTTAAACATCTATACTAAAATTTAAAAAAATCTCAAGTCAGTAATTTAATCTTTCACCTTCAGAAACTGAAAACAGAAGAGCGAATTAATCCCCAAGCAAATTAGTAGGAAGGAAATAACAAAGATTAGAGCAGAAACAAATGAAATAGAAAAATAATAGAGTAAATTCAAAAACTAAGCTGGTTCTTTGAAAATATCAATACAATTTACAAACCTTTAGCCAAACTGACCAAGAAAAAAGGAGAGAGGAGAAAGGGGTCACAGTGTATAGCACACCTCTTGAGGGGCAGCACACAATTATAGGAGGGACTTTATCTAATAAATGCAATCAGTGGCCTAATTTTTTGTACCCTCATGAATCCCAAACAATTAAAAAAAATAATAAATTTAAAAAAGAACAAGGAAATTGAAAAAAACCTCAACATTTGGTTAGTATTTACATTTCTCTAAATGACTTACAATTTGTTTTTACATTATGTTTATTTGAATAAGAATCCAATATAATCTATATGTTACAGTCTTAAAAAAAGAAAAAAGAGAGAAGATTCAAATTACTAAAAGTAGGGATGAAAGAGGGAATAGAGGGTGGCACCTGTGGCTCAAAGAGTAGGGCGCCAGCCCCATATGCCGGAGGTGGTGGGTTCAAACCCAGCCCGGCCATAAACTGCAATTAAAAAAAAAAAGTTAATCCCACCAATCACCCTCCCTCTGTCCACCTCCCCCCTCCCTCCCCTCCCTCTCCCCCTTCCCCCTATTCTTAGGTTGTAACTGGGTTATAGCTTTCATGTGAAAGCCATAAATTAGTTTCATAGTGGGGCTAAGTACATTGGATACTTTTGCTTCTTCTTGCAATACTTTACTAAGAAGAATATGTTCCAGCTCCATCCATGTAATTGCATTAATGTACACAGCTATGATTTAATAATACTAAATAAAAAAAGAAAAAAAAAAGTTAAAAATGGGTGGCACCTGTGGCTCAAAGGGGTAGGGCGCTAGTCCCATATGCCAGAAGTGGCAGGTTCAAACCTAGCCCCAGCCAAAAACTGCAAAAAAAAAAAAAAAAAAAGAAAGAAAGAAAGAGGGAATATAACTATCAACTATAAATAAATAAAAAATATTTATAAGGAAATATTATGAAAAATTATTTATCAACAAATAAGGTAATCTAGAAGAAATGGACAAATTCCTAGAAACATACAATCTACTAAAACTGACTTGAGAAGAAACAAAATCTAAATAGACCTAGTACATGTAACAAAAGTTGAATTACTAATAAAAATAATATTCCTACAAAGAAAAGCCTAGGACCAGTTAGCTTCTATGATAAGTTCTATCAATGATGTAGAGATGAAATAATAACAATTCTTCACAAACTCTTCTAAAAAGTAGGAAAAAAGGGAATACATCCCAATTTATTCTATGAAGCCTTGTATTACCATGATAACAAAACTAGGCAAAGATAATACAATAAAACTATAGACCAATATCACTTATGAATATAGACATAAGAATCTTCCGTAAATTACTAGCAAGTCAAATCCAGCATTAAAAAAAGAAGTATATACCACAAACAAGTAGAACTTATCTCAGGATGCAAAATAGTACACACTACATATGTATATTAGTGTAATAAATAATATTAATATAATAAAGGATAACAACCACAGAATTCTCTCAAGAGATGCAGAAAAAGGACTTGACAAAATCCAACATTTTTTCATGATAAAATCATTCAGCAAACTAGGAGTAGAAGGGAATTGCCTCAGCCTGATGAAGAACATCTGTAAAAAAACCCACAGCTAAGATCATATGTAATAAATTATCGGTGAACTTAATGGGAAAGGCTGATGACTCTACCCTTGATATCAAGAATGAGTCAAAGATGTTCCCCTTGCCACTTGTATTCAACATTGTACTAGATGTTATAGCCTGAGAAATTAGGTGAGAAAAAAAAAGGCATGAAAGTTGAAGAAAAACTCTATTTACAGATGATAAAACCAAATGTTTTTAAAATCCTAAGAAATACACACACACACATACACACACAAAATTATAACTAATAAACAAGGTTCAGCTAGGTTTCAGGATATAAAAACAATATACAAAAGCCAGTTGTATTTCTACATATTAGAAATAAACAACCTAAAAATAAAATCAAAGCAATATGGTTTACAATATCAAAAATAATGAGACGCTAAGGAATAAATTTAACAAAAAAAAGTAAGCCTTAGACAATAAAATCTTAAGATGTTGTTGAAAGAAAAAAATTAAACCTAAATACATGGAAAAACATCTTGAAAGACTTATTAATATGTCAATACTTCCCAAATTGATAATACAGATTCAACAAATTCCCTATCAAAATCCCAGCTGAGTTTTTGGTTCTTGTTTGTTTGTTTTTGCAGAAATTGACAAGGTGATTCTAAAATTCACATGGCTATGTAGGGATCCCCAAATAGCTCAAACAATCTTGATAAAACACAAAGCTGGAGAATTCACTTTCCAATTTGAAAACTTAATACAAATCAAGATATTGAAGCACTGGAACAAGAAGAGACACATACATACATCAATGGAATAGGACTGAGACTCCAGAAATAAACCTTCACATTTGTAAATCAATTAATTGATTTTTGATGAGTGGGCCAAGAGAAATCAATGAGGAAAGAATTGTCTTTTCAGCACATTATATTGAGACAGTTGAACATCCACATGCAAAAGAAAGAAGTTGCACTATTTCATCACATCTTACACAATAATTAAGATGAATAAAAAACTAAGGGCAGCGCCTGTGGCTCAATAGAGTAGGGCACTGGCCCCATGTACCGGAGGTGGCAGGTTCAAACCCAGCCCCGGCCAAAAACTTAAAAAAACAAACAAAAAAAAAGATGAATAAAAAACTTAAATGTAAAGGCCAAAACTATAAAAATCTTAGCATAAAATGCAGATATAAATCTTTGTGACCTTAAATTAGATAATAGTTTATTTGCTATAACACCAAAGTAAAAACAAAGAAAAAATAGATAAATAAAATTATGTCAAAATTATAATATTTTTGCATCTAAGGAATCTATTCTGTCATTTGCAGCAACATAGATGGAACTGAAGCCCGTTATGTCAAGTGGCATAAGCCAAACACACAAATATAACAAGTTGTCATTCATAATTATGAACTAAAAGAGGATCTCATGAAGATAAAGAGTAGAATGGTGGTTATCAGAGACCATGGCGGGGGTGGCTGGGATGAAGAACAAAAAGAACGTAAATAAGATAACTCCTGGGTAAGTGGACAGTACCAAAAAAAAAAAACAAAAAACAGTTATCCAATATTACTTTTTCAACTTCCTCAACTTCCCAACCTCTTTCCCCAGGATCACCACCATTATCTTCTACTTGTGTGAAACTGAAGCCATACTGTGTGTTCTTCCTAATAATTTCCAACTATTAAAACCCATATCCATCTCATTATGAGAACATGAGGTGGTCTCCTACTTTCCAAGGCTATTCTGGCCCTGGTGCACTTGACCAAACTCTCCAGGTTCCAGGATCATGTTCCATCCCTAATCTTTCCCATTTTATACCTGTAGCTTCCCCCTTTCTGATGGCTCCTTCTTTCCTGTCATCCTAAAAATATGCTCCAGTGGCTCAATCCTGAAGTGAAAATCCTCCTTGTTACTAGGTCCATTTGTATTTACCATCCGTTTTATCCTCTCTCTTCTCAAAGAGTGGCCATAGTTATTCTGCCACCTTCTCTCACTCACTCTGACTCCCACTCCCACCCTTCCTATCACTAATAACTTTCTCTCGAATGCAATAGTTTGGGGTATACTCTGCTGCATGTGACACTGATGATCTCTCCCTCCCTCTTGAAGCTCTATTCCCCTGACTTCTAAGACACCACACTCTCTGGTCCTTCCTTCTCCTGTCTTTCAGCTGTTCCTTCCCGGGCTTGTTTCCCCAACACATTCAGTATTGATGTACCAAGGTTCTTCTTGATTGCTCTGTTCTTTAAGCCCCAATTTTCTCCTTAGATCACCTCCTGGTTTTAAGTGTCTGCTGATGGTTCCTAAATGTCTCCCTCTAGCCTAGAGCTCTTGATCAAAGCACAGATTCATACATCCAGCTGCTTGCTATGTGTGTCTGTCTGGTCCTCCCCCAAGTGCATTAAATTCAGCATGTCTGAAATAAAACTTGTCATCTTCAGTTGGCCATCTCCCTTCACTAGTCACACAAGCCAAAGGACCACACCTGACCCTTCCCCTCCTCACCTTCATACCCAAGCACCAGTTACCACAAATGGTACTTGCAGAATATGTCTTTAATCTGCATTTGTCCCTCCAAACTTAATTAGGTCTCTCATCAGCATTAGTCTCCTTTCCTCTAAGGGCATCTTTCTCAAAATTCCTTGTCAGACAGATGCGCCATGACCTTTCAAACACTTTCCTGCTTTAGAAATGCAAATCAAAACTACTTTGAGATATCACCTAACCCCAGTAAGAGTAGCCCACATAACAAAATCCCAAAAACACAGATGTTGGTATGGATGTGGAGAAAAGGGCACACTTCTGGGCGGTGCCTCTGGCTCAAGGAGTAGGGCGCTGGTCCCACATCCCGGAGGTGGCGGGTTCAAACCTAGCCCCAGCCAAAAAACAAAAAATAAATAAAATAAAAATAATTATTTGTTTGTTAAAAAAAAAAAAAGAAACAAAAGGGCACACTTCTACACTGCTGGTGGGAATGCACACTAATATGTTCCTTCTGGAAGGATGTTTGGAGAATACTTCGAGACCTAAAAATAGATCCTATAATTCCTTTACTAGGTTTTTACCCAGAAGACCAAAAATCACAATATAACAAAGACATCTGTACCAGAATGTTTATTGCAGCCTAATTCATAATTGCTAAGTCATGGAAGAAGCCCAAGTGCCCATTGACCCACAAATGGACTAATAAATAGTGGTACATGTATACTATGGAATATTATGCAGCCTTAAAGAAAGATGGAGACCATGGACGGCGCCTGTGGCTCAGTGGGTAGGGCGCTGGCCCCATATGCCGAGGGTGGTGGGTTCAAACCCAGCCCTGGCCAAACTGCAACAAAAAAATAGCCAGGCATTGTGGCGGGCGCCTGTAGTCCCAGCTACTTGGGAGGCTGAGTCAAGAGAATTGCCTAAGCCCAAGTATTTAGAGGTTGCTGTGAGCTGTGTGACGCCACGGCACTCTACTGAGGAAGATAAGGTGAGACTCTGTCTCTACAAAAAAAAAAAAAAAAAGAAAGATGGAGACTTTAGCTCTTTCATGTTTACATGGATGGAGCTGGAACATATCTTTCTTAGCAAAGTATCTCAGGAATGGAAGAAAAAGTATCCAATGTACTTAGCCCTACTATAAAGCTAAATTATAGCTTTCACATGAAGGCTATAACCCAACTATAGCACATGAGGAAAGGGCCAAGGAAGGGGAAAGGAGGGGGGAGGTTAGGGTGAAGAGAGGGTGGGGCCACACCTACGGTGCATCTTAGTATGGGTACAGGCAAAACTTACTAAAGGCAGAATACAAATGTCTTCATACAATAACTAAGAAAATGCCATGAAGGCTATGTTGAACAGTTTGATGAGAATATTTCAGATTATATATGAAACCAGCACATTGTACCCCTTGATTGCACTAATGTACACAGCTATGATTTAACAATAAAAATAAATGAATTAATTAATTAAAAAAAAAAAACTTTCCTGCTTTGTACATTTCCAGGGTGAAAGTCAAGACCCAAGAGAAGTCTAAAGCTTTCCTTGGCTAAAAGGACTCCTCCCAGCATCCTGACTCTTCCTTCCTGCACTTTCACTAGTCAGACAATGAGATTCTGCATTTTCCTCCCAGAAACTTGGACCTGCTGATAGTTTCCCCTCTGCTCCACGACCTTTAACTAGTGCTCCCAGACATGTGCACACATGCATCACTCTCTGTGTTGTATAGGAAAATAGCAAGCATGTCTCCTTCCTGCTCCGCAATTTCCTGGATCATTCCTGCTCACCCTTAAAATACCCTCTCAGGGCTTCCTTTCTCAAGGTGGAAGGCCCTTCCAGATCCTCTCCACTGGATTCACTCACAGATGAATTAAGGGTTTCCACTTTATGCTCTTGTGCATACATCACTCATTATGTTTACTATACTGTACTTTAATAATCAGTGTCTCTCCTATGAGTTTGCAAGCACCCTGAGGGAAGACCCCATGTCTTGTTCATCAAAACTCCCTGCACAGGGCCTGACACAAGGAGGCACCCAATCAATGGTGTGCAGACTGCAGGAATGAACACAACCCTAACTAGTGATTCAACTACGTAAATCCTTGAATGAACTAAACAAGCAAATTAAAGAAATTCATGTATTGCAGTCATGGGAATGTCCAAGTAAGCTTCAGGCCCAGCTCGATCCAGATGCTCAGAAATACCACCAGGGAGCTATTTATGACTATCTTGAGGATCAGAAAGACTTTTTTCCCCTCAATATTTGATCAAGAGTTCTGATGCTGGGCCAAATTGACTTGCTCTTGCCAGAATCAATCACCAAGGCTCTGGGTTGTGTGCATACTTCTGGCACAAGGAGCTGAGGTCAGTCTCAGCCAAATACCACACTGACAAGAATAGGGGATGGGTGGCTAACAAAAGGAAAATAGAGATTTTTCTCAGCAGAAGAGGTTTAATGAAGGCTGGACAGGCAGAAACAATATTCATCTACCATAGGGTCTTTTAGACTTTCTACATTTTAATTTGTTCTCCTCTTATTGCCTCAATTAGCTCTTTGGTGCTTTAGGACAATATTTGTCCTTCATTTGTCATTGCCTACAGATTCCTGTAAGCTGCCTCATGCATGGTAACCACCCATTGCCTGACTGATGGACAGGTCACCACAGACAGTACCAGCATCGTCTGGCCAGGTCTAATAGCACACGCCAAGGCAAGCATCACAGAGCAGGTGGAGGCTCTCACTGGGAAACATGTTTTGCAGAGAGCTATTTATTTGGATAATGGCTTCAGTATTTTCAGATTTCAAATGTAAATCAAATATTTATTGGTGATAGGTGGCAAGGAGAAAAAGTATATTTGGGGCAAATGTTCTTGTTTTCTAGCTCATCTGTCATTAAAATAGCCAAATTCCAATCCCATGTAACTTAAGAGACCCAAGCAAGAATAATCATATTATATAATAATTCCTCACACTTACATAGCAGTGCTTTAGCCTTTACAAAGTCTCCTCATATGTTATTCATTTTGCCTTTAGTCTCACACCTGTACGAGGTAAGATGTTCAATTCTCATTTTATGGTAAGGAGTATGAGACTCCAGATGTCAAGTGATTTGTCTCTGGGTATTCTAATCCCTATGGCAAAGCAGGGATTAGAAACCACACAGCCTGATGCCAACACCATAGCTCTCTCCAGATGCCTTTCTGCTCCCTCACCCCCTTTTCTCACCAGCACCCCTAAAACACAGAAATATTTCATGCATGTCTGACCTTTATGAGTTCTCCAGCATCAGCTTACTTGAAATCTTTTCATGTCACTTGCCCTTTCACAAACATCATCTCATTTTATTTTGAGGGCAACCCATTATTCCAGTCAGTGCTTCCATATCAAGAATGTGACTGTTCTTTGAGTAGAGAGAAGAGCCAGAAGTAGAATGTATTGTTTGGCCAGTTACTGTTTTCCCCCAAAATATTTCACTGTGTCCAGCTCCCCCTCAGAGATCCAGACAAAGGCCAAGTCCTGACGATTTTCTGTCCCTTAGTCAAATGCACAGCACGATGGTCACAGAAATGTTCCTCCTTGGGCGTCCTCTCAACATGGATCTGTTCTTTCATCTCAGGTTAAGTCCTCGGCCATCACTCTCACAGATAATTGTCTATTTGGACAACCCAAATCCCTGATTATTTCACATTTTCTTTGGTCTTGATGCATCCCACCTCCCACCCCTGTTTCACGTGTGCATCTGACCTCTGTGAGTTCTTCAGTGTCAGCTGAAAGCTCTTTTTCTTGATTCGCAAAAGAGTCCTTTTACATGTCAAGTGTCTCATTTGAAGATTCATTTAACCTACCAGAGAATTTGATTGGAGCTCTTTGCTGCTAATAATGTCCAATCACTGCCCACGGTCACGAGATCAAGCATTTCTCTTTACTGCAGCAGTGGGCCCAGGCGAACTTGCTGGCCTTGGGTGTAGTTTGGCATTGAGATCAGCTGGCGTGCTGCAGACTCTGCCATGACTGCTCCCAACTCAACATGTGACAAGGGAGGTCATTACCCTTACTTCATATCACATCTCATATGATGTAGTAGCTTTTATATTACAAATTGCTAGGGTTGAAAAGGGCCAATAATAATCTGACCTTTCCTATCTTTAGATGAAGAAACTAAGATCTTCTTGAAATATTTGCTAGGAAATTAGGCAGACAGGTAAAAGCAAGACCTCTGAGATAACAGAAAGGGTCCTTCTTTCTTAGGTTCTCTTGGAAAATAATATTAGGTACACCTTGGCCTATTTTGATCTCTAAGTTCCCCTAACTCACACCTCCTCACACTAATTTACCAGTGGAATAATCCACCTTCACAAGATACACATTCAGTGATGATCACTACATTTTAAAGTGATAGAAAGAGCTCAAGGCCCGACCCATGAAATCTAGGTTCTAATTCTGGATCAGCCACACTTGACCTTGGCAAAACCGGAAAGCCCTTTATCTCCAGTCCTCCCAGGATTGCTGTGGTGACAGAGGGGTTTGTGTGAGCAGGTGGAAAACCCCATTGCCTTGGCCACCACCACTTCTGGAGCCCTGCTGTAGACTGGACAGGAAGACACTATGCCTGAGAGTTTGTTTGAACCTAAGGTAAAGTGACTTAAAAAAAACAAAAATGGGTAAGAGCAGGCAGCCTCAAACTGCGGCCCGCAGGCCACATGAAGCGGTGTGAATTGTATTTGTTCCCGTTTTGTTTTTTACTTCAAAATAAGACATATGCAGTGTGCATAGGAATTTGTTCATATATTTTTTTTAAACTATAGTCCGGCCCTCCAATGGTCTGAGGGACAGTGAATTTGCCCCCTATTTAAAAAGTTTGAGGATGCCTGGGTAAGAGGGATTTTATCTAACAAATGCAATCACTGTAACCTGGTTTCTTATACCTCAATGAATCCCCAACAATAAAAAAAATAAATAAAGACAAAATGAAATTAAGAAGAGTAACTGCTAGTGGGCATGTTCTCTTTTTCTTTTCCGAAATGTTCGAAAATTTATTGTGATGATTGCACAATTCTGTTAATACAACAAAAATAATAAAGTGAATCCAGCACTTCAAAAAAAAAAAAATGGTCCAGGGCCTTTGATCTTCTTTCTCTCTAAAGCAGTGATTCTCAACCCGTATGCCGCAGCACACTGGTGTGTCGTGAGATCTTAAGTGTCCGGTGAAAATTTTTAAAGATTATTAAATTATTTTCAAAAGAAATTCAAACAGTAAGCACATCCTTTTTTTCCCCCCACTCTTTTCTTTTGGTCAACATACTTTAAGTGTGCTGCAAAAGTTCAACTATAGGTTCAAGAATGCCATGAGATAAAAAAGGTTGAAAAACACTGCCCTAGAGCAATAAGCCTGGGAAGTATGGAGAATGGACAAACGGCAACTGGCCACGTGCTTACTCCGAACTGGGTATTTTTGTGAAATGTGTGTAAGTGTGTGTGCGTGTGAGAACAGGAATAAAGTTCACATAGAGGGATCTCCTGGGGACATCAGAGCGCTCAGAGTGGCCAAGCCCACCCTGGAGCTGTCCCTCAAAGGTCCTCCTCCCCTCCCTTTATGCCATTAGGGAGGGAGCCCCCAGTTTGAGGTGTAGTAAAAAGAGTGGATTCTGGGGTAAGACCACCCCCTGTGACAGAGGGTGTGAGTTTTAATTTTTAAAAAGGCAGAGGTTTTATGTGTGGAGTAATAGAAGTAGTCTCTCAGAAAGAGGGGAGAGAAGGGACTTCAGGCTCCGGGAGTGAAGCTAGGTAGACCCAAGAGAGACCTCTGTGGGTTTAATTATTTGGTAGGTGTTTTTCCCCTTGGACTGTTATTTTTTTTTTTCCTCCAGCTCTGGAATTATCCTCAGTGGCGACCTGGACCCTCATGCTGTCTGAGGTGGGGTGGGGATTGAAGAGACAGGGCAACATGGAGATGTGTAGCCGTCCCCTCTCACTGGGCCAACCAGGCTTTCGGTCTCACTCTGTGGCATGGCAGCCCCGAGTTCCAGGCAGGGACAGCAGCAAGGTGAGCGGTCTAGTTTTAGGGCTGGTAGGGAACAGGCACTCCCATCACAGAAGTGGCTGCAACGGGCAATTTGGTGGTTATTAATCAAACCATCTCTTTCTCTAAAGACACTGGGAAAGTGATGTTTGAAGGGGTAGAAGCTGACATAGGTGACAGGTATGCGACAGTGTTCTCTGAGTGACTAGGCCCAGAGTGTTAAGAGGAGTGATGATCAGAGTCGCAAAGCTTTCCCTCCTGTGGCTCTTCCTCCCTCAGGCCTCCTGTGGTGCAATCTAATTATCAGGGAGCAGTCACCTGCTCCCTGTCCCCACCCACAGTCCCTGCCCCCCTGTAGTTCCATGATGCTCTCCTGGTCCCCAGCAGGATGGAGGAAACTCAGCCTGATGTGACAATGTAAGTTACTGCCCAAATTTTGCCTGCCTGGTCACTGGACACGGCTGGAGGACTTCTGGGCACTCAGCTCTTTCCATCTCAGGTGACCTTGCTATTTCCCACTGCCTGGAACAACAGCTCACGTCAATTACCAGACAATAGCTCCAATTCCTTGGCTTCCCAGCGAGACAAGGCCCACTTGGGAGGAGTAAACTGTCTGCTCATCTAAGACAATCACCACGCTCCCTCTTGATTAAGCTCTTTAAAAGCCAAGCTGCTATTCCCAAGAGCAGAAAGCCCCTCCTTAAGCGTGATCCAAGTTGTCTCCAGTGCCTTTCTGTCCCATCTGCAGCTTGACAAGCCACTGCAGTGCCAGAGCAGCCATCCTGGGCCAGTTTCCCCTCCTGCACCTGTATGGTGGTTCCTGAGATTTAGCTGAGGTACAGAGATGAGGCAAGGGCTGTCACCCCTAGACCACAACAAGTGAGGTATGTCCTCATCTTTCACAGGGAGTCAATGGATGATGTCTGGAGTTCAGACACCAACAAATGGCAACACCCACATTATTTAGAGGTATGGAAATAAGCTCCAACAGAATTAAAATCAGAGATCTCAAGGGTGGGTGACTTCAGGGGCTGCTATCTGGGAGGAGAAGAGGTGGTAGGTTGCTGTTTTCATTTTGTGCACTTGCATGTCATTCAATTTTTGATCATGTATATTTATTTTTCAAGCTGACTTAAACAGAAAGAAAAATAAAGGAAATACAAGAGAGTTGAAACACAATGAGAAAAATGATCAAAGTATCATCATGTGTGAATTATAGATTCAGAGAGTCTACACACTGGAAAAAAAATAAATTTTAAAAGCCCCTCTTCCAGTTTGCTCTCAGCCCCCTATTTATTTACATATGGGAAAAGCAGGCTCAGAAGAGGAGAAAGTACTTGCCTGAGGTCCTCAGGGGATCATTTCTTATAATAATCTTATTTCAACAATGCAGTCCTGCAACAGCATTTGATGCAGAGAGGTAGCACAGAAAGGTCAAAGACCAAAATCTTCCTTCCTCTTCCAGTGTGCCCTGAAGTCCACATGGGTCAGATTAGCAGAACTAATTGCCACTCTGACAGTCTGTGTAGTTGCAGGCTGGGAGCTGAGCGGTGGGCTGTTTCTAAGGGGAGTCTGGGCTGTAGAGGCTGGGCCCACTGACTGGTAAGGAGAAAAGTACAGAGGAGGCTTTGTGTGTGGAGTTAAAAGCACTAGGTTCTGCAGAATTCTGGTTCTGTGATCCTGGGGAAGTTTTTTTAATATCTCAGTTCCAGATCTCCTGGTCCGTTAAGTGTGAACAAAGAATAGTACCTGCCTCGTGGAGTGTTGTAGGAATAAATAAGTTAATACACATTAATCACTTGGAATAGGGCATGGCGTGTGGTTAAGTGTCATTTAAGCGTTAAAATTCCAATCCTGCCACCCCAAACCCCCAAAACTTAAGATTTTAAGAAATGCATGTAAACATAAAGATTTGGGGTGTATCTCAAGCTATGAAGCACACTGGGGAAAAAAGTAAATAGAAGTCTTGTTATAAGCTAAGATTCCACAGGCTATCCTGACATCCCCTGGGAAGACAGAGCAAGGCCTACATGGGAAGCTGATGGGCCACTATGCCAGGAAATCAGGAAGACTGTCACACTGGGCAGTGCACCAGGAGGTTGTCTCACCCGCCATGCTGAGAAACAACTGATACTATCAACTGAGAGGCTATGCAGCCATCTAGAAAGAAATCAGCATGTCCCAGGATCACAGACAACAATCTTATTATGGAAAATGAATGCAGAAGCAAGAATTATTAAATGTCAGGTGAGGTGAACCTAAAAGATAACTCTCCAACAAAGGAAAAAACTTCCATGTGAGAAAAAATAGTCATAGAAAAAATGTAAAATACCTTTCAAAATTATAGTTATAGTCCTCTTATACATCCTTCTTAGTAAAGTATCACAAGAATGGAAAAATAAATATCCAGTGTACTCCATACTAATAAGAAACCAATATATAAACAATTACATGCTCCTATGAACAACTAAACACAATGTAGCCTAGTATATAGGTAGAGAGAGGGGAGAGGAGGGAGGGGAGAGGGGGAGAGAAGAGGAGGGAGGACAATGGGCAGAAGGAGGGAGGGCATGGGGCGGATCTCACCTGATGAGCACACAGTGAGGGTGTATAACACGCCCCTGGGTGAGGGGTTCTTTTACAACTGGAACTTTACCCTGGAAGTGAGAACAGTGTAACGTAAAAATGTGTACCCTCACATGAATTTGAAATTAAAAAAAAAAAACTTAGAAAAATACAAAATGTTACCAGTAATACTTTTAAATGAATAATTCCTTTAAAGAACCAATTGGAGAATTTGGGGAGAAAAAATGTCAGTTTGAAATTGACATGTTTACTAGCAGAGTAGTATAGCTGAAGAGAAAATTGGGCAAGTGGAGTAACTATAACAATTATTCAGAATTCAGCCCAGAAGATAAAGAAAATATAAAGTATGGTAGATGAAGCGTGATAAACAGTAGAGTATCTTAATACTTATTATACAAGATTCCTATTAATTATAAATCAATTAATAAATTACTTCTTAATTACAGGGGGGGATAACAACTTTTACCATGGATAAACATGAGAGACACCGCTGTGGTCTGCATATGGTTTGCTTGTCCCCACCAATTCTCATTCTGAAACTTTACCCCAGTGTGGCAGTGTTGGGAAGTAGGACCTAGGGGAAGGTGTTTGGGTCATGGGAGCAGATCGCTTATGAATAGATTAATGTCCTCCCTCAGAGTGTGTTCTCACGCTATCAGACCTCAGGGAGCTGGTTGCTTAAAAGAGAAGCCTGCACGTTGCCACACTACTCTCTCTCACCACGCAATCTCTGCACACACAGGCTTCATTTCAGCTTCCTCCACGAGTGGAAACAGCCTGAGGTCCTCACCAAAATGAGACTCAGACTGCAAATGCCCAATCTGGAACTTTCTAGTTATAAGAATCATGAGCCAGATAAACCTTTTTTTCCTTTATAAATTTCCCAGCCTCCGGTGTTCCTTTATAGTAATTGTTAAACAGACTAAGACAAGATGCCATGCTAAGCCATGACCAAAGTCAGCATCATCAGCCTTAAGACGAGTCAACACCATGTCCCTCCCCACTGTGTGTGTTCTAGGAATGGCAAAAACCACTACTGTGGTATTCTTTCAAAGGGGCTTAAATTGCATTCAAGAAAAATCATCAGGTAAATCTAAATTAAGAGACACTCAAATAACTGACATGATTTTTGAAAAGTCTCAATATCATGAAAGATATAAAATAGGTTCAAGGAGCTTTCAAATTAAAGGCATCAGAAGGACATCCCAGTTCGATGTGGAATCTCAGTTTTCTGCACCAGAAAAAGGCCATTAGTGGAAAAACTGATGAAATTCAAATAAGCTGAATAGATTACTTAATAGTATCATATTGGTGTTAATTTCTTGGATGTGATCATTATATTACAGTTATGCACAATGTTAGCATTTAGAGAACGTGTGATAAAGGGTATGTTAAAATTATATGCACTATGTTTTTGCAACTTTTCAGTACATTTGAAATTACATTACAATAAAAATGGTTTTTAAAATCATTTAAAAATGATTACTAATGCCTAATACAGAGTAAGCATTCAATACAGGCAGTCCTCAGCTTATGACTGACCCACATGACAGTGTTCTATACTTACAAACATGTTCCCAAGGCTGTTTTGATAATATATAATTAAATAATTAAATTAATAATTTAGGAACTAGTTTCTTCCACAGATGTAAACAAACCCACGTGGCTAAGCAGTTTGTCGGGACAGCATCTTTAACCCCAGTGGCTAGTCTCACGGGTAGAGAGGCAGGTGATAGAAAAACAAGAACACAAAGTATCAGAAGGTCTAGAGCCAAGAAAAGTTTGTGACAGATGAATTAGCTGAATTCTTTTGTCTCCTGGAAGTGGGATTTGTTAACCTTGAGGAGCAAAAGCCTAACATTGAGCAGTTTATAAAGATTGGCCAGGCAGTTAGTGAGAACAGCAGCTGATATAAGGTGACTTATAAAAAAAAAACAAAACAAAAAGAAAGAAAGAAAACAAAAAAGAAAAAGGCTATGCAAACAACCCCAGATACATTTTGCAGGTATCTAGACTTCCATGGTAAGCTCCCCTCCTCCAGCAACAGAATCAAATCCTGATTCGCCAGCACCCACTTCAACTTCTCCAGCACCATCTCCATCATCATCATCATCATCATCCAATAGATGTTGGCCTCCCTCTCGCCTCAGAAACGCCCCTTTCTGGCTTGGCACCCATATACAGTTGTTACAGCACCTGCCACATACACCGAGGCTGGGGGGTTTGAATCCAGCCCGAGCCAGCTAAAACTATGAAAACTGCAACAAAAAATAGCCAGGCGTTGTGGCAGGCGCCTGTAGTCCCAGCTTCTGGGAGGCTGAGGCAAGAGAATCTCTTAAGCCCAAGAGTTTGAGGTTGCTGTGTGCTGTGACACCACGGCACTCTACCAAGGGCAACATAGTGAGACTATCTCAAAAAAAAAAAAAAAAAATGCCCCTTTCAACAGGCCAGCATTGATGCAATGTGAATGTTAACCTTTAATATTCTTTTATGGAATTTCTCCTATCTCCTATCTAAGCTTCTTGTATGAGTGTTTTTATGTTTTGTTTGTTTAAATTAAAATAAAAGAGCACAATAGTTTCTATAACTTATTGTAGGATTTGAACACAGACAGTAGAACTCTAGTGTTTGTGCTCTTAACCAGACATCTATTCTGCCTCCCAAGATAATTAGTCCTGAAATAAAACACAGCACTGAAAAATTAATGAATGGCAGCTACGCATAAAAACGCAGATAATCTCCGAAACATAATGTCGGATGCAGGAGAGAATTTCTTTGCAGGCAAATACTAGTGAGCTATTTATTTACAAAAAGTTTCTAAAATTATAAAACTGAATAAAGTTTAAGGATACAAACTTGGTAAAGAATGATTTCATTTATTCAGATATTTAAAAATAAAGCTTAAAAACTTATATTGCTTACATTTTAAAACAATTTAAAAATGTATGAAAAAATAAAATATAAAGAAGGTGAGGAGTCTGGGAAGGCCGAGATGGGAGGAATTTTTGTGCTCAGAGGTTCCAGAGTGAGACCCCAATCTGTACTAAAAATAGAAAAACTAGCCGAATCATGGCCGGTGCCTGTCGGCCCAGCTTCTTGAGAGGCTGAGGCAAGCGGATAATTTGAGCCCAAGAGTTTGAGGCTGCTGTGAGCTATGACACCACAGCATTCTACCCAGGGTGGCAAAGTGAGACTCTGTTTCAAAAAAAAAAAAACGGTACGTAGCAAAACCAAAAAAAGAAAAGGAATGACAAACACAAACCATTGGAGAACACTTGAGTGAATGAAAAGGAAAAAAAAAAGACAGTTGCAAAGACAACTTCCAAGGTAACACAATAATCCTTTTTTTACACTGGATTTTGGGAACGTGTGTGCTCACTATATTTTTATTTAGCACCTTATACATATTTTATAAATATTACTTTGTAGGTACTCAATAATTAATAAGAAAAGATTAAATAAGGCTTATAAAGAAAGAAATAGTAAGGAAAGAAATCAGAAAAGTGTATTATTAAATCTAAATAAGTATCGATTGTTTAAAAAAAGGTTCTTAAAAATTGGAGCTGAAAATTTCACTCAATAGCAACATGGGGTTTGGGTAATGGAAAAACAGAAAAGGAATGCTTTGTCATTATGTACAGGGAAAGAATATAAATACTAATTGATGTGAGACTTCATTAGAAAAATATTCATGTATTATTCAAAATGGAAGAAAGATCCAGAAAAAAAAAATCAACATAAACTATGTAACTTTCTAACCAATGGAGGAAAAGTTTCAAAAATAAAGTGTCAGTATATATATGTAATTAAAAATGATGGACACAAACATCCAGAAGAAAACACCAAAAGAATTGGAAATGACGAACCCAGGGAAGTGAGAAGTAGGAGAGAGATGGTTGGGAAAAGCTATTTTAATTAAAAGCCTTATAGACTATTTTCCTTTTCAGCAAATGTATAACTTCTATAAAAATTAAAATGAAAAACATGATTATCTCTAAAGTTGCTTGAAAAGTATTTGACATAATAACTATTTGCTATTTTTAAAACTTTTAGCAAGTTTGAAATAGAAACTAAAATCTTTAATTTCGTGCAGACACCTAACCAATATTGTGCAAGACAAGAGTGTTCACCATCACTAATATTATTCAACATTGTGTGAGAATTCTAATATGTGCCCCCAAAAAGAAAAATATATATAAGAAAAAGAAATAGGCTTCTTAATCAAGGGGAGGCGGAGCAAGATGGCAGCCGAGTAACAGCTTTCTTGCATCTGGGCACCGTGAGTCTGGGGAGATAGAACTCCAGACATCTCTGGCTGGTGGGATCTGCCTATCATCACCCCTGCGCAGATACAGGGAGTCAGCGAGAGTCTTCTGGACCCCAAGAGGAGGAATAAAACAGTGGAAAACCGGCAAGTGGTCGCGTGTGTTCAATCGGTCTAAACCCGCCCACAACTTCCACAGGCACGAGAACTTAAAGAGCAAGAGGAAGTGAAAGGAAAATTAGGGCAAGGAAACAGATAAAAGAAACCACTCATGAGGAAGAATCAGCAGAAAACTCCAGGCAACATGAAGAACCAGTCCAGAAAAACCCCGCCAAGGGACCATGAGGTAGCTACTGCAGATGATTCCACCTATGAAGAAATGTTAGGAATGACAGAAAGGGAATTTAGAATACACATGTTGAAAACAATGAAAGAAATGATGGAAACAATGAAGGAAACTGCTAATAAAGTGGAAAATAACCAAAAGGAAATCCAAAAACAGAATCAAATAAGAGATGAACGATATGAAGAATATAAAAAGGATATAACAGAGCTGAAGGAACTGAAACAGTCAATTAGGGAACTTAAAGATGCAATGGAAAGTATCAGCAACAGGTTAGACCATGCAGAAGAAAGAATTTCAGAGGTAGAAGACAAAGTTTTTGAGATAACTCAGACAGTAAAAGAGGCAGAAAAGAAGAGAGAGAAAGCAGAACGTTCCCTGTCAGAATTATGGGACTTTATGAAGCGTTCCAACATATGAGTTATAGGAATTCCAGAAGGGGAAGAAGAATGCCCCAGAGGAATGGAAGCCATACTAGAGAATATTATAAAAGAAAATTTCCCAAACATCACCAAAGATTCTGACATACTGCTTTCAGAGGGATATCGGACCCCGGGTCGCCTCAACTCTAACCGAGCTTCTCCAAGACACATTGTGATGAACCTGTCCAAAGTCAAGACAAAAGAAAAGATTCTGCAAGCTGCCAGGAGTAAGCGCCAGTTGACCTACAGGGGCAAATCCATCAGAGTGACCGCAGACTTCTCTAATGAAACTTTCCAAGCAAGAAGACAATGGTCATCTACCTTTAATCTACTTAAACAGAACAATTTCCAGCCCAGAATTCTGCACCCTGCTAAGCTAAGCTTAAAACTTGACGGAGAAATCAAATCACTTACGGATGTAGAAACATTGAGGAAATTCACCACAACAAGACCAGCTCTACAGGAAATACTTCAACCTGTTCTGCACACTGACCACCTTGGATCAGCAGCAAAGTAAGAACTCAGAAATCAAAGGACAGAACCTAACCTCCACACTGATGCAAAAGATAAAACTAAGCAATGGACTCTCACAAAATAAGACGAATAGAATACTACCACACTTATCAATTTCTCAATAAATGTTAATGGCTTGAATTCCCCACTGAAGAGACATAGACTGGCTGACGGGATTAAAAAACACAAGCCATCTATTTGTTGTCTTCAAGAAACACACCTGGCTTCAAAAGACAAATTAAAGCTCCGAGCCAAGGGTTGGAAGACAATTTTTCAGGCAAATGGAATTCAGAAGAAAAGAGGAGTTGCAATCTTATTTTCAGATACATGTGGATTTAAAGCAACTAAAGTCAAAAAAGACAAAGATGGTCACTTTATATTGGTCAAGGGAAAAATACAACAAGAAGACATTTCAATTCTAAATATCTATGCACCCAATTTAAATGCTCCCAGATTCTTGAAACAGACCTTACTCAGTCTGAGCAATATGACATCTGATAATACCATAATAACAAGGGACTTTAACACTCCTCTTACAGAGCTGGACAGATCCTCTAAACAGAAATTAAACAAAGATATAAGAGATTTAAATGAGACCCTAGAACAACTGTGCTTGACAGACGCATATAGAACACTCCACCCCAAAGATAAAGAATATACATTTTTCTCATCACCCCATAGAACATTCTCCAAAATTGATCGTATCCTGGGACACAAAACAAATCTCAACAGAATCAAAAGAATTGAAATTTTACCTTGTATCTTCTCAGACCATAAGGCACTAAAGGTGGAACTCAACTCTAACAAAAATGCTCGACCCCACCCAAAGACATGGAAATTAAACAATCTTCTGTTGAATAACAGATGGGTGCAGGAAGAAATAAAACAGGAAATCATTAACTTCCTTGAGCATAACAACAATGAAGACACAAGCTACCAAAACCTGTGGGATACTGCAAAAGCAGTTTTGAGAGGAAAATTCATCGCTTTAGATGCCTACATTCGAAAAACAGAAAGAGAGCACATCAACAATCTCACAAGAGATCTTATGGAATTGGAAAAAGAAGAACAATCTAAGCCTAAACTCAGTAGAAGAAAAGAAATCTCCAAAATCAAATCAGAGATCACTGAAATTGAAAACAAAAGAATCATTCAGAAAATGAATGAAACAAGGAGTTGGTTTTCTGAAAAAATAAATAAAATAGATAAACCATTGGCCAGACTAACGAGGAATAGAAAAGTAAAATCTCTAGTAACTTCGATCAGAAATGATAAAGGGGAAATAACAACTGATCCCACAGAGATATAAGAGATCATCTCTGAATACTACCAGAAACTCTATGCCCAGAAATTTGACAATGCGAAGGAAATGGATAAATATTTGGAATCACACCCTCTCCCTAGACTCAGCCAGGAAGAGATAGACCTCCTGAACAGACCAATTTCAAGCACTGAGATCAAAGAAACAATAAAAAAATCTTCCAACCAAAAAATTCCCTGGTCCAGATGGCTTCACACCAGAATTCTATCAAACCTTCAAGGAAGAGCTTATTCCTGTACTGCAGAAATTATTCCAAAAAATTGAGGAAGAAGGAATCTTCCCCAACACATTCTATGAAGCAAACATCACCCTGATACCAAAACCAGGAAAAGACCCAAACAAAAAGGAGAATTTCAGACCAATCTCACTCATGAATATAGATGCGAAAATTCTCAACAAAATCCTAGCCAATAGATTATAGGTTATCATCAAAAAAGTCATTCATCATGATCAAGTAGGCTTCATCCCAGGGATGCAAGGCTGGTTTAACATACGCAAGTCCATAAACGTTATCCACCATATTAACAGAGGCAAAAATAAAGATCACATGATCCTCTCAATAGATGCAGAAAAAGCATTTGATAAAATCCAGCATCCTTTTCTAACTAGAACACTGAAGAGTATAGGCATAGGTGGCACATTTCTAAAACTGATTGAAGCTATCTATGACAAACCCACAGCCAATATTTTACTGAATGGAGTAAAACTGAAAGCTTTTCCTCTTAGAACTGGAACCAGACAAGGTTGTCCTCTGTCAACTTTACTATTCAACGTAGTGCTGGAAGTTCCAGCCAATACAATTAGGCAAGACAAGGAAATAAAGGGAATCCAAATGGGAGCAGAGGAGGTCAAACTCTCCCTCTTTGCTGACGACATGATCTTATACTTAGAGAACCCCAAAGACTCAACCACAAGACTCCTAGAAGTCATCAAAAAATACAGTAATGTTTCAGGATATAAAATCAATGTCCACAAGTCAGTAGCCTTTGTATACACCAATGACAGTCAAGATGAGAAGCTAATTAAGGACACAACTCCCTTCACAATAGTTTCAAAGAAAATGAAATACCTAGGAATATACCTAACGAAGGGGGTGAAGGACCTATATAAAGAAAACTATGAAATCCTCAGAAAGGAAATAGCAGAGGATATTAACAAATGGAAGAACATACCATGCTCATGGATGGGAAGAATCAACATTGTTAAAATGTCTATACTTCCCAAAGCAATCTACCTATTCAATGCCATTCCTATCAAAATACCAACATCGTACTTTCAAGATTTGGAAAAAATGATTCTGTGTTTTGTATGGAACCGGAAAAAACCCCGGATAGCTAAGGCAGTTCTTAGTAACAAAAATAAAGCTGGGGGCATCAGCATACCAGATTTTAGTCTGTACTACGAAGCCATAGTGGTCAAGACAGCATGGTACGGGCACAAAAACAGAGACATAGACACTTGGAATCGAATTGAAAACCCAGAAATGAAACTAACATCTTACAACCACCTAATCTTCGATAAACCAAAGAAGAACATACCTTGGCGGAAAGACTCCCTATTCAATAAATGGTGTTGGGAGAACTGGATGTCTACATGTAAAAGACTGAAACTGGACCCACACCTTTCCCCACTCACAAAAATTGATTCAAGATGGATAAAGGACTTAAATTTAAGGCATGAAACAATAAAAATCCTCCAAGAAAGCATGGGAAAAACAGTGGAAGATATTGGCCTGGGGAAAGACTTCATGAAGAAGACTGCCATGGCAATTGCAACAACAACAAAAATAAACAAATGGGACTTCATTAAACTGAAAAGCTTCTGTACAGCTAAGGAGACAATAACCAAAGCAAAGAGACAACCTACACAATGGGAAAGGATATTTGCATATTTTCAATCAGACAAAAGCTTGATAACTAGGATCTATAGAGAACTCAAATTAATCCACATGAAAAAAGCCAATAATCCCATATATCAATGGGCAAGAGACATGAATATAACTTTCTCTAAAGATGACAGACGAATGGCTAACAAACACATGAAAAAATGTTCATCATCTCTATATATTAGAGAAATGCAAATCAAAACAACCCTGAGATATCATCTAACCCCAGTGAGAATGGCCCACATCTCAAAATCTCAAAACTGCAGATGCTGGCGTGGATGTGGAGAGAAGGGAACACTTTTACACTGCTGGTGGGACTGCAAACTAGTACAACCTTTCTGGAAGGAAGTATGGAGAAACTTCAAAGCGCTCAACCTAGACCTCTCATTTGATCCTGCAATCCCATTACTGGGCATCTACCCAGAAGGAAAAAAATCCTTTTATCATAAGGACTCTTGTACTAGACTGTTTATTGCAGCTCAATTTACAATCGCCAAAATGTGGAAACAGCCTAAATGCCCACCAACCCAAGAATGGATTAACAAGCTGTGGTATATGTATACCATGGAATACTATTCAGCCATTAAAAAAAAATGGAGACTTTACATCCTTCGTATTAACCTGGATGGAAGTGGAAGACATTATTCTTAGTAAAGCATCCCAAGAATGGAGAAGCATGAATCCTATGTACTCAATTTTGATATGAGGACAATTAATGACAATTAAGGTTATGGGGGGGGGAAGCAGAAAGAGGGATGGAGGGAGAGGGGTGGGGCCCCACTTTATGGGGGCAAGACATGATTGCAAGAGGGACTTTACCTAAGAATTGCAATCAGTGTAACCTGGCTTATTGTACCCTCAATGAATCCCCAACAATAAAAAAAAATAAAAAAGAAAAAGAAATAGAAGTTACACAAAAAGTAGAAAGGAAATAAAATTGTTATGACCCACTGATGAGATCACCTACCTAGAAAACTAAAGGAAAACAATAGGGCTGTTCCTTCTCTAAGGTTTGAAAGAGCAAAAAGAGAGAGATGGAGAGCAAGCCAGTGCCAGGATCCAGAAAAAAGGAGTTGGGGAATGGGGGAGACCTTGAGAAGACCTGTGACATTCAGTAGAGAGAGGGACATAGTCAGCCCAAAGCAACCCTGCAGGCAAAGCTAGGGAAATAAACAGCCCATCCTCATCCTCCTCCTTCCCCCTGGAGTTCCCCCCTCTGCCCCAGTCCAAGAGCTAGAGCATGGCTCTAGCTCACAGCAGAGCTAGGGCAGGATGGAGAAGCATAGAGAATGGATCTGGAGAGGCAGATAGAACCTATAAGAGAGAACTGTAAGAAAGAGGTCAATGGAACACATGGAGTTAGAAACAGACCTTTGTATAAACGGGAATTTGATAAATGACAGGGGTGCGATTTCACACAAGAGGAGGAAAAATGGATTACTCAAACGAGATTAGAGTCGCAGGCTCTCTACTTGGGGAGGGGGAATAGATACCTATCTCATACTCAAAAAGGTGACATCCAGATGGAATTAGTACCTCAGTGTAAACAGAAAGTTATAGAAGAAGTAGAAGACAATACAATATTGTGATGTCCTTGGGGTAAGAATGCCAACATCGAAAATTATAAAGATAGATAAATCTAACTTTTCCAAATGCTGAAAATATAGTATTTAAACAATTCCAAGAAGCTGAAAGGATTTTCAAATACTAACAAAGAACCAGTATTCAGAATATACAAAGAACTAGAAATCTTTAAGGAAAAGACAAACAAGGGCAGCGCCTGTGGCTCAGTGAGTAGGGCACCAGCCCCATATCTGAGGGTGGTGGGTTTGAGATGGTTTGCAAAGATGGGGTGACTGACTCCTACGTCACCACTGTCAGGGACAGTGATGAGGCTGATTGGGAACTGCCAGTGGCAGCTCCAGACAAACTGCAACAAAAAACAGCCGGGCATTGTGGTGGGCGCCTGTAGTCCCAACTACTTGGGAGGCTGAGGCAAGAGAATCGCCTAAGCCCAAGAGCTGGAGGTTGCTGTGAGCTGTGACGCCATGGCAGTCTATTGAGGGTGACAAAGACGATCTATAAAAAAAAGAAAAAGAAAATGACAAACGATCCAATAAGAAAACAGTCTGCAGATATGGACAGTTCATGGATTTACAAATGAGGAATAAAGAGAAAATGGTGTTTCCCTAATGGACAGGATAACATATATTTGAATGATGCTATTTTCACTCATCAGAGGATACAAATATTATTATAAGATCACGTGATGGCAGAACATGAGGAAACAAGTTCTCTCTTGCACTGCTGGTGGGAGTAAACTCAGAACCAAAGGACAAATTGGTGGTGAAGACGAACAGAATTTAGAACCAGTGGTTACTTCTGGAGATCATGTTAGCACTTGGGGTGGAAGTTGGTAGGCCTTTAGCTCTATCTTTGCTATGTTCTTTATTAAGAAAAATAAAAGTATATTACTGTGTTATTCACATTACACTGTGATGATATTTCCTCACAGAGTTGTTCTTGGCCCGCTGACATTCTCACTCCACATTCTCCCCCAAAACATATTATCCACTCTAGACTTATTGGCAACCCACGCTGCTGGCACCTAAGTCTATATTTTCAGCTTGGCTGGTGTTTGAGCAATTCAAAGATTTCCCAACCAAGGTCTCTGAAATTCACTGGGCTCTTACCTCCCAGTTAGGACAAAGTTGCTCTAGTCCAACAATCTGATTCCAGGGAGCAGGGAGGGAGGAGTCAAGAGAAACTGATGGCACCTGTATACATTGAGCATCCCTAATCCAAAAATCCAAAATTTGAAATGTTCCAAAATCTGAAATATGTTGAGCACCAGTAGGACACCACAATTGGAAAATTCCACACCTGACCCCATGTGATAGGTCTCTGTCAAAACACAGGACCAAAACCCACAGCATATCTTGTCATGGCATAAATGGCTGTGATACTTTCCCTGTTAAATACTTACCGGTGGATAAGTGTAAGAAAATGGTTGCTATTTGGTCACATACAAATTCAGAGTCAGGAATGATGGTGATTACAAACAACCACAATTGTCCACAGGGACGCCTGAGACTGTGACACCTTCGTTTTCTGATGGTCAAGTGTACACACACCTTGTTTCATGAATAAAATTATTTAAAATATTGCATAAAATTACCTTCATCCTATGTCTATAAGATATATATGAAATATAAATGAATTTTCTGTTAACGCTTAGATCCCATCCCCAAGATATTCTTTATGTACATGAAAATATCCTCAAATTCAAAACAATGTGAAATCTGCAACACTTCTGGTGCCAAACATTTCAGGTAAGAAATATGTGACACATAATATAAAAACAAAACTTATCCTAAATTCCCCGGCAGACTTCAGCCCGTCTCTCAGTGTCCAGAGGAGTGTCAGATGGCTGCCCTTAGCTGCAAGGGAAGCTGGAAAATGTAGCTTTTCTCTGGGCACATTGCTGTTGTTAGGTGAAACATCACAGCCTTCCTCGGGCCCCTGCAACTACACATGGCCAAGACAGACTCCTCATCTGCCTCCCTGGAGCTGCTCCTCTGCTGAGCTCTCTCCATCTACGCCACCACAGTTCCCAATCAGCCTCATCACTGTCCCTGACAGTGGTGACACAGGAGTCAGTCACTCCATCTTTGTAAACCATCCCACACTTGCCCACTTGCCCCCTGTTACCTGGACTCATGCCAGCCTTCCCTGTGGTCTTCCTCCCCCTCACCTTATCTGGGTCATCAACCAGACTGATCTTTCTAAAAGATCTAAAAGACTGATCTTCCTAAAACTTTTTTTCTTATGACCAAGTATAAGTTTCCCGTCACGGCTCACAAGGCTTTTCATGAGGTGGCCCTTAACCGTCCCCCAGACTGTGCCTGCTGCCTTTCTGCCACCTTCTTCAGCCATCCTGAACTTTTTTCCTCCAGTGACCAATAATTTCTCTGGAAGTTGACAATGCTTACAGGTCTTTTCCTTCCACCTGGAATACTCCCCACCCACTCTACTGTGTCTAATTAGTATTTCTATCATCTTTAGGGCTCAACTCAGAAATCCTTTCCTCCAGAGACTCTTGCCTAATTCTCCTTTCCTATGAGGAGATGATAATATTATTAGTCAGCTTTGCTGTAATAACAACTGCAAAATCTCAGTGGCTTATAAGAACCAGCTCTTAGGGTTTTTTCCCTTATTAACATGTCAGCAGCTACAGCTCAGCTCTTCTTCCTGTGTGTTCACTTAGGACCCAGGCTAAGGGGGTAGCCCTGATGGAAGGCATGACATTCTAGTGGTGGGAACACAGGAGGCTCTTAAAACTCCTGCTCAGACAGGGTAAACATTCTATCCTCTCACATCCTACTGCCCAAAGCATATCGTCTGGCCATATCTATTACCTGTGGGCTGGGGCTGTATCATCTGCCGAGGGGAAAATACTGTGAACCACATGGCAGTGGGAGAGGATGAAACATCCTCTTACTGGGAAAGGAGAAGGAAATAGTTGAGGCTAATTATACAATTTACTGCAATGATAATGATGAGAGTGATAATAGTTATTTCTTGAGTATTAACTATATGCCAGGCTTCCTGCTAAATGCATTAATGAAATTTTTCATTGTATCCTTGCAACAACGGTAGTGTTACTGCCCCATTTTACAGAGGAGAAAACCAAGGTGAAACGAGTTGGGGAAGCTTGCTGATGGTCACACAATAAGCAGTAAAGGCCTGATTTAAAACCAATTCCACTTCTATTTGATTGGAATCCACACTTTAAATCACTAACCTTTGGTTCTTCTGTCACTCCCTACTCATGCCAAGCTTAGTCTTTACCACAGAATTGTAAACTCCTGGGTAGTTCAGGTGTGAGCACATGGTAAGCACAGTAACTGGCCCAGAGAAGGATTCAGTTATGGTTTGCAGAGTGAATAAATCAACTGCTACACCCCCATCTCCTATTTTTCAGTTTGCTAACTTCTACTCAAAGTGGCAGTTTCTGTTTAGGTGTTACACCCTTCCAGAAGCTTCCTCCGACCACTCAGGCTGAGTTAGGACTCCTGGACTTCTACATAGAGCTATTCTTTTACCTACCATAATGAACTGTAAGGATCTTCAAGCTCTCAGAGCAGGGCCCAGAACTTCATACGCCAGAAACCTTTCTCTTTCTCTGCTCCTCTCCTTCCTTCTAGCCCTGGTTGGTAGCGGGCTAGAGCCCACAGCCCAAGACAGGGGCAAGACATCAGGGTGGAGGCATCCAGTAATTTCAGGCTGAAAGGTCAAAGACAAACCAAAGAGAACAGAGCAATGACTCATGGGATTCCTACTTGCAGTATGAGGGTCAAGGAAGGGCCTTCTGAGATGCCGATTCTGATGCTAAGAAGTCAGGAAGAGGAGGAGCTTTAAAAAGGGTGGCCAGGGAGGCAGGCAGAGAACCAGGAGGCTGTAGAACCACAGACTCAGGCTGTAAGTACAAATGGCAAAGAAGGCTTACCGTTTCTACCCTTGATAGCTGGAATAGAAAAGGTTCTGAATCAATGTTAGTTTTCTTTCCTCTGGAACCCATAGATGTTTAAATGTTGACGAAATTATTGTACAAATTCAGCACACTCCAGCCAGGAACTTTGTGGCCTGGGGCACAACAAGCTTTGTCCCACCTTGGCAGGTGCCATTCCCCTGTCTGGAAGGCTGCTCTTTCTCTGGCTCCTTCCCATTCTTCAGGTTTCAGCCTAAACATCATTAAAAATATAACAAAAGAATGGTTCTCTACTTGTGAGATTTTAAGTATTAGCCCACACACAGGACGTTTTCTGGAAGGGAGAACAGTTATGAGGAAATTACATCCTATGCAGAGCCTTAACTACCTTATTTATAAGGAAAATGTTTGTTGCTAGGAGAATCCTTAGAAATCATCTAGTGCCCTGCCTTATGCAGTAAGGCCATCCTGGTGACATCAGTAATGAGCAGCACAGGGCAAAGTCACTCAGGTGCTCATAATATGCAGGGTGGGGCCCACTCCTGCTCTAACAAGCCCTCCATGTGATTCTAACTCTAGTTTGAGAACCACTGTATTATAAGAGGCTTGTGGCCTGTTAGTCCATCCCCAGCTAATTGGTAATATAATAAGCGAGTCAAGCCTGGCAAGTCTTAGTGGCTAGTGGAAAGACAACAAAGGGAGACATACTGGGTTTATCCCAGGGCCTTTGGGGATACCCTGGAGGTAACACAGCCAGGGATCCTCCCTTGGTGGTGTCATAGCCCCTGGGTTATAATCTCTTATGAAACATTCTCCATCTCACCAATGCTGTTATCCTGGGAATGATGGCCAAATAGAAATACATTAAATTGTAAATCAGCTCCCCAACATGGGCCGAGAGAAGCCCTGGAAGAATTCATTAAAGTGTAATGGCACCTGCCCTGTCACTGCCACACACCTCGCTCAAGTAAGGCCACGGCATACAGATCACTTGCCTCCAATACGGCCACTCTGTAATGAGCTCCTCCAGGGTTAGCTCCTAGTGGAGAGTAGGAAAGAGCGAGGCAGCTACTTAGAGCAAAATGTTTCTAAGAGTGTAAGGATGCTGGGCTGGAAGGCTTGTCCTACCTGCACCAAATTCACTACATGGCCATGGGCAAACCATTTCCTGTCCTGGCCCCATTTCCTCATCTCGCAGACTTTATAGAGTACATAAAAGCCACCCGAAAAGGCAACTAACCATCTCTGTGTTCCCAGGACTGAGGAACAAATACCTAAATACCTCTCCGCAGACCAGCGACTTTAGACATACCTGAGAAGCTTGTTAAAAAGTACTGATTCTGCCCAGGTGCTGGAGCTCACACCCATAGTCCTCGTGCTCTGGGAGGCTGAGGCAGGTGGATCGCCTGAGCTCAGTAGTTGGAGACCAGCCTGAGCAAGAGCAAAACCTTGTCTCTACCCAAAACAGAAAAACTAACTGGGCACAGTGATGGGTGCCTGTAGTCCCAGCTACTCGGGAGGCTGGGGGCTTAAGAACCACTAAACGAGATCACATCAAAGGTGCCTGGCAATTTGGACATTCTACTACATTTTAAGTGTCTGTGTCCATTTCCACTTACTAAAAGCTCCCCAAAAGTTACATGCATAACACCCGAATAGTTTTTCCTGTGCTTAGATCAGTCATGCCTGGCATTAGGCATTTCCACTTTGCCTTGAGCAATGCAGCTGTTGGAGGAAGCACATGGTGTCCTGAGAGACTGGTGTGCACATCGGAGCGAGAGAATGCACGCTTACTCACACATGCAGCTCTCATGTGCCCCAGGGGAGACCCATGCCTGCGTCAAGGAGCTCCAGGGAGCTGCGAGGACATGAGCTGGTTACTGGGGCCTCCTCAGGGATTTGGTGATGAGTGTGCCCTGGTCTGTATAGTCATGCCAGTGAAGACAGATGTGGGCAGAGAAGTCCCAGCAAGTGCCTTCTGTACCTAGGATTTTGCAGGACCACCCCAGCCCTACAGAAGTGACATCCCAGAACCCCCATCCCCATGGCTGCAGCTGAGGCTGCCTGCTCTGGAGGGATCAAGTGCTGCCACCTGCTGGCTGCATCTCAGATGGATCTGGAATCTCAAACCAGGAATTCTGGGGAGTTTGGCCTAGAAAGACCCCAGAGCTTATCCAGCCTCTTCTCCCTTGTGCAGAAGAGGAAACTAAGTTCCTTAGATGTTGGCAGTTTCCCTCATATCCCACTGTGTGAGAGACTCAGTCAAGCCCACCCAGCATGCACTCTTTCTCTAATGCCTCACTGGTTTCCTGCATCTTTAAGCCAAACTGCTATGACCCAGTAATCTTGGCCAGCAAAGGAGGAGGGGTTTGTGGTAGGATCCTAGCAAGGAGAAAGGCTTGGTTGCTGTCAGTGCTGTGCCCACTTCCCTCCTCCATGTGTGACCCTCCTTTGGAGAGATGAACAGAGATCCTGGCCAGGAAAAAGCAATTGCCACTTTGCAGTGGAGAGAAACCAGTATACACCTTCAGACAATAATCTCCAAAGCAAGCAAGCATTATGTGGAAAAGGGTCCCAACTTCATGATGCTAAACCATCCGCAAATGCATTGTCTTTGTTGCTATTGTTCTTTAAAAGCTGTTTGGCACCATCAGAGGAAGCAGAAACCTAGAGAGATGGGGTAGACATAGCAGAGCCGTTTACAGTATGAAGGCTTGGGGGCAGGGAAATAAAAAGAGGAAAAGAATGTAAAGAGAGAAAAGGAAAAAACAAAAGGAGAATAGAGAGAAGAACGTAAAAGATGGACAGATGAAGCCCCCGGGTGCCAACCAGGGCCAAAGACTGCTAACCCTTGTCTCAATAATTCTCATGCTCTGGAAGAACTCTTGTAGACATCAGCTAGGCAAAGAATTCATGAAGAAGACCCCAAAGACAATCACAGCAATAATAAAAATTAACAAATGGGGCCTGATTAAATTAAAAAACTTCTGCACAGCCAAGGACATAATCAATAAAGCGAATAGACAACCTACAGAAAGGAAGAAAACATTTGCATTCTATACCTCTAAAAAAGGGCTGAGAATCAGAATCTATAAAGAACTCAAGCAAATCAGCAAGAATGAGTCAAACAATCCCATAAAAAAGTAGGCAAAAGACATGAACAGAAGCTTCTCAAAAGTAGACTAATGGGCCAAGAAACATGAAAAAATGCTCAATGTCTCTAATCATCAGAGAAATGCAAATCGAAACCACAATGAGATATCACCTAACTCCAGTGAGAATGGCTTTTATCAAAAAATCTCAAAACTATAGATGCGGCTGTGGACAGTGGAAGACCTATACTTTGTTAATGGTACTGCAAACTAGGACAGCCTCTATGGAAAGCAGAAAGAAGATTCCTCAAAGAACTAAAAGTATGTCTACCATTTGACCCAGCAAGCCCACTCCTGGGTGTTTACCCAAAGGACAAAAAGTTATTTTATCAAAAAGACACATGCGGCTCAGCACCCGTAGCACAGTGGTTATGGCGCCAGCCACATACACCAAGGCTGGCAGGTTGGCACCCAGCCCAGGCCAACTAAACAACAATGACAACTGCAACCAACAAATAGCCAAACATTGTGGCAGGTGCCTGTGATCTCAGCTGCTTGGGAGGCTGAGGCAAGAGAATCGCTTAAGCCAGAGAGTTGGAGGTTCCTGCAAGCTGTGACACCACAGCACTCTACTGAGGGCGACATAGTGAGACTCTGTCTCAAAAAAAAAAAAAAAAAAGACACATGCACTCAAATGTTTACTACAGCACAATTTACAACTGCAAAGATGTGAAATCAGTGCAAGTGCCCATCAGTTCATGAGTGGATTAATAAAATGTGGTATGGCGGGTTCAAACCCAGCCCCGGCCAAACTGCAACAAAAAAATAGCTGGGCATTGTGGTAGGCACCTGTAGTCTCAGCTACTTGGGAGGCTCAGGCAAGAGAGTCACCTAAGCCCAAGAGCTGGAGGTTGCTGTGAGCTGTGACACCACAGCATTCTACTGAGGGTGACAAAGTAAGACTCTATCTCTAAAAAATATAAATAAAATAAAATGTGGTATATGTAGACCACAGAGTACTATTCAGCTGTAAAATAATGGTGAATTAATACCTTTTGCAACAACCTGGATGGAACTGGAGACCATTATTCTAAGTGAAGGATCACAAGAATGGGAAAATAAACACCACATATAGTCACTATTAAACTGAAACTAATCAATCAATACCCATGTGCACAGCTGGTAGTAAAACTCAAGGGAAAGCAGATAGGTGGGAGAGTCTGGAAGGGGATGGGTAAATTCACACCTAATGGCTGCAATGCCCACTAACCAGGGGCTAAGCACACTTAAAACTTGGACTCAAACTGTACAAAAGCAATTCATGTAACCAGAACATTTATAACCTCACAATATTCTGAAAGTAAAAAATAAAAGAAGTGTCACTCGTTAATACATTCATCACACGTTTGGGGTGCCTGTTCTTCCCAAGGCAATGTACCTATCCCCAGAATGAACACAGCAGGGAATCACTTACCCCTGATTTCAAAGAACACCCTAATTTAAAAGGGGTTACTGAATGCATGAGGTAAGGCTTGCAAAACAGAAACCCTACAAGCATCTACAATATGAAGTCAAAGGTCATGGATGTTATGATAAGAAAGACACAGACAGTACTGTGTAGCCCACAGGTGGAAGAAGGGGGTGTCATCTCACCGGGGCTTTAAATCATGGCTAGGATGGGGGTATACAAAGATGAAGCGTATGGCATTTGGGAAAGGAAAGAAAGAAAAGGCACGAACTAAAGAAGGAAGAAATATGGGCGTGGGGAAGACAGCAGTATTATGTGGCTGAAATGCAGGTGCGAGAAGAGAAGTGCAGGCACTAGGTGGAACAGGCAGGTGGGGCGAGCCAGGAGCAGGAAGGAGAAGCAAACTCGAATGCCTACCCCGAAGGCAAGAGTCCCTGCAGACTCCTAAACAAGACAGGGGCACGGTCAGAGCAATTCTAAGGAAAACCGAGTTGGCTGCAAGGAAAAAAGAAACTCAGCATGAACCCTGTGATGGAGGAAGCAGAGGGCAAGAGTTCACAGGAAGAGGAGTCCCCTGTCTACCGGGATTTTATTTTGCAATTTGACTTAAAGCACTGAACAATATGTCCCAGCGTTCACATTGCTGGGATTATATCCGCTGGTTTTCACTTCCTGCGCACTCACGGCCAGACTGTCTCCTCTATGAGCTGCCCTGGAGGACAATAACAGCATCCTCTGCTTCCTACTGGCCTCCATCCCGTTCTGCCGTCCGAATGATGTGCGCGGCTTTGCTCCTCGGTGGATGAGGCTTGAGTTTCTGATTGAAACTCACAAAATCAAAAGCAGCTGTGCTGAAGCTGCTGGGGGCCAGTGCTCACTACAGAGCAGAGACTCCCTTGTTCAGCCCACACAAGGACACACTGGACTTCAACTATGTCCCTTGCAGTGCTGCTAACACTTGTGCTCATTGTGAACAATGAGCACAAGTCACAAATGCTCAGAATGTACCCAGAGGTGAGGAAGGAGCCTCACCATCCTTGCTGGTGGGGGTTCCTCCCATCACAATGGATTCATCAAACTAACTTGCCAGCTCTTTAAACTTTAATTTTAAATGACTAGGTCCCTTTGCTCACAGCCAGATAATCAAATACAGTATATTGAAAGCATGTTTCAGTCTTTTCTGGGTTGTTGTTTTTTCTTTTTCAATTTTGAATAAATACGAGTTCTTTCCAGAGCAGTTTTTTATTTCCTTTGCTTCACAGCCTGATTAATGATAGACTCAGCTCCTCAAAAAGCTAAGGGAAGGAGGAAAATAAATGTGAAGGCCCAGCCACTTAAGTTCTCCTCTAGCCTTCCTAGAGAGGTTGGACACTGCGCCCCATTCCTGGGTGCGGCCTGGCCTGGACGCCATGGGCAGTGAGGGATGCCCCTGATTCTGGGGCTGAGCTCATTATTCTTTTCAGTTGGGGCTAAACACTGAAAAACCAGTGGAAGTCACCAGGATTCTGCAAACCTCTGACCGTTCATTTTGAATTTCTACCCTTCAATGGTCCAAACAGTGATAGATTTAGAAGCAGAAGGCCTAGATTGGAAACCTGGTTCTACTCTTTACCACAAGTGGACTGTAGCCAAGTCACTTCCCACTCAGAATGTCAATGTCCTCTTCTTTTTTTCTTTTTATTAATGTCCCCTTCTTTTAAGAAAGGGTTACTTACAGTCTCTTGAAAGTGTTAAAGCAGGCAAAAATGCAGCATGAAGGCTAACACAAGGAACCCACTTCCTGCTTAACCGTGGAGAGACTGTTAGTAAAGGGCTTTGAAGTCCTTATAAAGGGTCCTTAAGCACAGCAGGGAGCTTTGGAAACACCATGAGATTTGGGGCCAAACATGTCATTTCAGGTCCCGTCCTTGTGTTAACTTAAGCAACTCATGCCAGGCCTCAGCTCCTCAAACATAAAACGGGGGTGGCGATGGCCACTTCAAAGTGTTTAGAAGGAGCTGGCACCAAACTCCCTTTTAGGAAGAGACTCCTCTGCAGGAAGCCCTCCCTCAGAGGCTCTCCTGAGTTAGGGACCGACTGTAGGGCAGGAGTAGGGCTGGAACCCAGAACTCAGGAAAGGGGATGAGACTTCTCTGCATGAGACAAAAGGAATTTCTGAAGGAGAAGTGGAGAAAGGCATGAGGGACAGGGGACTGGGGACAGCAGGGATGTGGTCCAGGCTGTGATGGGGAAGAAGCGACCTCTTCACCCGACAGCACTATGCCTCAAGTCTGCAGCAAAATTACTAAGCTAATAAAACATCCTGGTCTAAGCGAAGTGTGTGGGTGGGTGATGAGGCTGCATCCTCCATCACAGCTAAGAACCATGAGAGTGAGAGTCTGCAAGAATCTGCAGAGACCGCGAAGACAGGCTCAGCCCTTCCTCCGGCTTTGGAGGCCCCAGGTGACATCTGTGTGGTGTTATTATACTCTCACTACAATAACAAAGCAACACAACAAATTAGGAATGTTTCACTCAGTTGAAATTCCAAAGAACAGGCTTAAACTAATCGGAATCTTGATAGATCTTCATTCCATTCCATACCATTTCCTGGTGAACATAGCGTGTCTGGGAGACCTGCCCTGGACCTGGTAGAATCAGGAACCCGGTTTTCATTCTCAGTGTATTAACATTTGTGTGGGGAAGGATGAGGAGCATCTGTTTCTGGGTCTCCACCGGTAAAGAGGACAGAGCTTGCACAGTGTGTGTGTGTGTGTGTGTGGCGGGGAGTTGGGGGGGGGGCGGGTATTTGAAGAGGAAGCAGAACTAGCAATTTCCCTGGCAGGTTAGTTTTATGCTGCACCTGTTCCACGGGCCTCCTCACTTCTGCCTCAGTGACATTTTGCATATTTTACCCACAGTGCCTTGCGATGGTTTAGCTTTCAATAGGTGGCTTTTTGGCAGTTCTCCTAACCTAATTAGGTATCTGCCTTAGCCAAGGAAACACCACGTTTTTTTTTTTTTTTTTCTGGCGAGTTACCTGCCCAGGATCAGGAGCACATCAGCACATCCGAGTCCAGTGCTTATGGTGGACTTCACTTACGCTGCTGGATGAGGATAGCGCCAATCTTTCATCTCTGCCTCCTGTCTATAGTCTATTCCACTTCATTTGGAGAACATTATCCATGGTATTGCCTGGCAAATTATTTATACATTGGGTTACAGTGGTAAACTGGTAAGCAGATGGGGTTTTAGATTTTCCATGCTGTTTCAAAGAAAAATGAACAAGGATTAGGAGACACCCAAAATCCCTCATCCGTCACTGCTGGCTGACAGGTGCTGGGCTTCAGCCCTCCACTGTGCACAGCCCCTGCCTTCCTCTCTCTTATTCTGCTACAAAAGAGAGATGTGTATCAACAGCTCCTCTGATGTCAGTGATACCCAGATGTGAGGCGTGCTCCTCTTCCTGCGCAGGCCACATGTTCTGGCCTCTCCTGGTTTTCCTTACTGTGCCCAACATTGACATTAATTTATAAGCCCTAGTCCTGGCTTCCCTTTGCTTTTTGCCTCACGTCCCTAATCCAGGCTTCACCTTCAAAGCTTCTTAGCACTCTGCTCTGACAGACCCAAATTCCCTCATTTCCATCAGGGTCTGTCTGTAGCAGGTTGCTAATTAACTTCTGGCTCTCCAAGTTACAGAGCTCATTTGCTGACTCACAAGAGACAACCAAAGGAAGTCCTTCATTAGCATTCCTGAGCTGCTCATTAGCCACTGGGAGAATCACATTATCCAAACTGTCAAACCCACCCAACTACAGGAAGGAGAAATGACTCTACTTGAATTAATGGCACATCACCGCATGCACTGGGCACACTGGGCACTTCCTAAAGGCTCAGCACTTTTAGAGGTGGGCATCAAATTTGTATGAGACAAAAGTTTGTCCCCAGGGAAACGGAGCAAGACCTAAAAGCAAATAAAATAGAGTACACATGAGGAATAGAAAACATCAAGCCCAACTTAGTTTGTTCCAAAAAGGAAGGTTGTTTTAACATTTTGAAAATCTGTCAATGCAATTTGCCTGTTTAAAAGAAAAGAATGTTAAGACCCAAATATTATCAGTTTAATAAATGAGAAAAAAAAATCCTCCGATGAAATTTAACACCAATTTATAATTCAAAAGCCAACAAGTAGTATCATCTGATAAAGGATAACTACTAAAAATCCTACAGCAAACATTACATTTAACAGTATTATAAATTGTTGAAAGCTTTTCCTCTGGGATTGGGAGCAAACTGAGGATGATCACTAGTCTCATTTTCTCATTATTGAGTAAATTAGAAAACCACATGGAAAAAGTTGACCCCTATCTCACACCATACACAAAAATCTATTCCAGGTGGATTGTAGATCTAAACATGAAAAGTAAAACAATAACGTTTCTAAGCAATAACAAAGGAGAATGAATCATAGTAGTAGGCAAAGATTTCTTAGACAGAACACAAATAGTAATAGCCACAATAAAAAGAATTGATCTAGGCTCAGTGCCATAGCACAGTGATTACGGTGCCAACCACATACACCGAGTATGGCTGGTTCAAACCCAGCCTGGGCCAGCTAAACAACGACAACTGCAACAAAAAATACCCAGGTGTCATGGTGGGCACCTGTAGTCCCAGCTATGTGGGAGGCGAGGCAAGAGAATCGCTTAAGCCCAAAAGTTTGAGGTTGCTGTGAGCTGTGATGCCACGGCACTCTACCCAGGGGGACATAGTGAGACTCTGTCTCAAAAAAAAAAAAAAAAAAAGATCTACATTAAAATTAGAAACTGCTGCATTTCAAAGCACAACCTTGGTGGAGAAAAAGGCATTATATGTAACTGGAAAAAAAAAAAAAGGCTTATCCAGACCATATAAATAACTTTTGCAAATCAATTATACAGACAACTCAATTAAAAAATGCAACAAAAGGCTTGAATAGGCATTTCACAAAAGAGATATCCAAATGGCCAATAAACATATAAAACTTTCTGAAACTCATTAGAGACCAAGCAAATGTATATAAAAACACAATATGATACCACTGTACTTCTTCCCCATTGGTTAAAACTTGAAGAGACTACACAAGGTGTTGGCGAGGAGGAAGGGCACCTGGACCTCTCCTTATTGCTGGAGAGGTGTCAGCCAGTATAACCATTTAAAGGAAATGACAATATCTACCCAAGTTGAATATACCCATGTCGTAGGAACAACCAATTCCACTGCTCTATATATGCCCAATGGAACTCCCTACATAAGAGATCAGACAATTGAGTTCATGAACCCATTGTAGAAAAAGAACTACATACCTCATTGCTGAATATCACTATGGTCACCTTCCAAGTGCTCCCTTGGGAAGCTGTGCACCAACACCAGCGTCCTTCAAAGCAATTTTGGACACTTTCACTGATATGGCCATCAGAGCTGTTGTGGTACTCAGTCTGACAATTAAGTTTATGAATTTATCTTAGAAAAAGTGGTTTGACAAAATATGCCCATGCTGGCCATTCATTCATGCTCCCCAAGGCAAAGGAACAAGGTGAGAAGGGACCAGGGCCTGCTACTTCCACCAGCAGGGTCCCCATTCATGCCAAAGGCAAAAAGACCATGGGGCCTGGAGCTGTGTCAGGTGTTTCTGGAAATCCCTCAGACACTGATGGAGCAATTAGTGCTAAAATCAGGACAGCTGGGAGGAAGCTCAGCCAGGAGGAAGGTCAGCCTTAGGGCTGGTGTTAACATGGAAGTGAAGGGAGGCGTCAGCTCTGGGGACCCAAGAGCTAAATGCTTGGCAAGAGAAGCCACCTCCGACAGGCAAAGAGAGACTCCCTTAACCAGATGGGAGTAAATTGATAACGGTAATTGTCATCCTCACAGTACTTTGCGGTTCTCAAAGTGTGTTCCAATATAATCTAATACACTTTAACATTTTATTCCATTTCCTGAGCCATCTTGCAGAGTTGGCAGAGACTATGGGTTTTTTTTTCCTTTTTCCTCATAATAAGAGTAATAAACACTTATGAAATTTAGAAAATAAACAGAAAAACCTACCTGTAGATTATTGTATTTAACATTTTTAATAGTATTTCATACAAACTACTTTTGTTGGTTTTTTTCCTCTTTACTAAGTTGTAATCATACTAAGTATACAAATTTACGTAGCAAAGTCTATAATACCCATTCTAATGATAAGTAATCTGAGACTGAAAGAAGTTAAATAACTTGTCCAAAGACACAGGTCTACTGAGTGAAAAAACTGGGTCTAGAATCAAAAAAATTAATACTCTGTTCTGTGTTTTGATGAATTTGAGAAACAAGTAGACCCTCACTTCTTTGTCATCCTCCCACCTCTGGCAAGTCATTCACTGTTTCATCTGTCCTTCCTGCCAGGAAAGGAAGAGAAAACACAAATTCTCAACCAAAAAAGAGCCACGGGGGAGCCACGGGGAAGCTAGGATTAGGAGCCTGCAGGTGGAGTGAGAGAAGTCACAGCTGGCTGGACACCCGATTGGTCAGAGGCCTGGCTGAAAATACAAGGTAAAGAAAGCAAGCTTAGTGAAGGGAGTGTTTATGAAAGTGTGAAAAGAGATAATGATACAGGTCCCCAACTCAGGGCTGGACAGGAACCCCCATTTTCTAGGCCTGAGCAAACTCAACCACATTCCCTGAGCCCAAGCAGCATCCCACCTAAGCCACCACTCTCAAAGCAGAGAATACACCCTTGAACAAAACAAAACCACAGCCCTACACAGGGCAGTTTTAAAATTGACTTCTGCCCTCAGGCCCCTGGTGCCAAATGGTTGTGACATTTCCTCTCCCCAAACCCCACTGCCTGAAGGGTAAGAAAAGCTGCACATAACCCCCTAGGCAGAAGGCCCACGTATGCTAGCCCTGGAGAACCCCCCTTCTGTACAATGAAGACTCTTTTTTTTCTCCCCTTATCTATCAGGAAAATCTGTCCTTTCATTTATTTGCAGTGGTCCATGGATTCATTCTTTGAATCTCAGAGATCAAGGACTCAGCAGAGAAAGAGTCTGGCGACACTAAGAAATCTCCTCAAAAAATGATAAAGCACCCTGGGTCTTAAAACAATGGAGTTGGAACCTGCAAACTTCAGGGGCCACAAGGGAAGAACTTAGTCTCCCCAAACCACCACTGGTGGGGAAGGAGCTAGAAATAACCTCCTCAACCTTTCTCTCCTGCTGTAGGCAACTCTCAGGAACTGAAATTGACCCGAAGCCAGAGGGCAAGGGAGCCAATAAAGCCATAAGGTCCCTCCTAGGACAGGGTCGGAGGGGCAGGGAGAGGGGAGATGCTCAGGGTGAGATTTCCTGTTTCCTCATCTCTGGAGGAGCCAAGCGGGGCTGTCCCTGACTTAGAATGACACGAGGAAATTCAAACCATCAGGTGGGTCTACAGTAGACAAGGGCAGAGCACACACAGTGTACAGGCCAGGTCCAGCTCAAGGCCCGCTTTTATAAAGTGTCACAAGAACCCGGCCGCGCTGGTGTGTTTATGTGCTGCCTACGTGGTGGCTGTCCTGCTATCACAGCCTGGGTGAGCAGCTGTGACAGAGGTTGTATGGCCTGCCTAGCCTAAAGTGTTTACTAGCTGACCCTTTACAGCTACAGTAACATTCATCCTATGAGTATTTATGGAATGCTCATTACATGCCAGATGCTATTTCAGACATAGGGGATATTCACAGCAATGATCAAAATAAATAAAAAATTCTACCCTTGTGAAGCTTATGAGGAAAGAGAGATACTAAATAAAATAAATAATAAAATTATATAGAATCTAAAAATTGATGAATGCTATAAAAAAAAAAAAAAGGTGAATGAGGGGGACAGGATGTGCCGAGATGGTTAGAGTCTTTACGCTTTATCTCAGTCACCTCACTGAGCCCCAACATACTGCAATAAAGTAATGTTCTCCCCACTTCTCACATGAAAAGAAAAAATGAGATTCACAAACTGGGTCAAGACCACATCAGCGATGTTGCTGGGATTTGAACTCATGTCTATCTGCTCCAAAGCCTTTGTACCACCACACCTATGCCACCTCTTGAAAAGGAGGGTACAGGCTCAGAAAAGGAAAGCAACTTCCATTAGGTTTTCTGTTTTGAGACCAAGAGATCCTGGGGGTTAGTTACTTTCATCCTCCTGAGGGGGACTTGCTCAAGCTCACACTGTGAATTCCTAGCCAAGCAAGACTAAGAGCCCAGATCTTCTGGAGCCAAACCCACACATTTCATCTACAGTAATCAAACAAAATGTTTAGTCAAGAATGTTCTAAGGAGTTGATCAGAGTTGAGAAAAGTGAAAGACAAATATGAAACAGACCCATAGAAAGCAAAGGAGCCTCTCTCATACCATAAATGGGTTGCTTAGAAATGTAATTAAGCAAGCAAACATACAGTGGCAACATTACTAAACATCCACTTCCCCAAAGACACAGTGAGGATTCTAACAATAGCGTAGCTATCAGCTTGCCCAGGACATACATTTCCAAATATTTGTAAACAATTGTTCTTCCACCTTCCACAGGCCAGCTTACAATCACCTTGACACACAGGAGGTACGTCTGGAATACAGAGAAGAGGAGTGATTATCTAGGGATGTATAACAACAAAAGAAATTTTTTGGTCTCAAATGTCCATTTCAAAATGGCAGCAGTGCCAGCTCTCAGATGGTGTGGTCTAGGGAGCTCGAAGTAGGAAGCCCGGGGTCATAAAGAGCCTGTCATTGATTTTCCCTCCAGTTAATGAAGTCCCTAGGCTAATGGAGCTATTAAATTTCAGTGCCAAGTATTAGTACCTTTTGCTTGTTGTAGTGTTTCAACAGCCCCCAGTGAGGATGAATCACAGGAAGAGTTGGAGAGCTGAATGTGGCCCTAGAGCTGGGAAGTCATGTTCCTGGATATCACCTGGCATACCCATCAGCCAAGCAGCTGGGTCCTTGGAACAAATACATGCCACCAGCATCATCCCATCTGGCACCATCATTTCAGCCATGGCTGCGTGGTCCTTGCCCTCAAAGCCAGGACACATCAAGGTTGCTCTTTGGGCAAATGAAGAAAGAGAAGATGTCAGGAAACATGTGCAGCCATAAAATATATGTCCCTGCAGCTCCTCTGTGAATATTCTAATCCAAAGAGGAGAGACAGAAACATAAATGAGAACATTGAAAAATGAAAAAGCTGACAGAAAAGAAAAGAAAATTATAGACCAATATCACCAATGAATATAGATGCAAAAATATTCAACAAGATCCTAACAAACAGAATCCAGCAACACATCAAACAAATTATACATCATAACCAAGTGGGTTTTATCCCAGGGTCTCAAGGCTGGTTCAATATACATAAATCTATAAATATAATCCAGCACATAAACAAATTAAAAAACAAAGACCATATGATTCTCTCAATCAATGCAGAAAAAGCTTTTGATAATATCCAGCATCCCTTCATGATCAGAACACTTAAGAAAATCGGTATAGAAGGGACATTTCGTAAACTGACAGAGACCATCTACAGCAAACCCACAGCCAATATCATATTGGATGGAGTTAAATTGGAATCATTTCCACTCAGATCAGGAACTAGACAAGGCTGCCCATTGTCTCCATTGCTTTTTAACATTGTAGTGCAAGTTTTAGCCACCGCAATTAGGGAAGAAAAGGCGATCAAGTGTATCCATATAGGGTCAGAAGAGATCAAACTTTCGCTCTTCGCAGATGATATGATTGTATATCTGGAAAACACTAGGGACTCTACTACAAAACTCTTAGAAGTGATCAAGGAATACTGCAGCGTCTCAGGTTACAAAATCAACATTCATAAATCAGTAGCCTTTATATATACCAACAATAGTCAAGTTGAAAAAACAGTTAAGGACTCTATCCCGTTTACAGTAGTGCCAAAGAAGATGAAATATTTGGGAATTTCTCTAACAAAGGACGTGAAAGATCTCTATAAAGAGAACTATGAAACTCTAAGAAAAGAAATAGCTGAAAATATTAACAAATGGAAAAACATACCATGCTCATGGCTGGGAAGAATCAACATTGTTAAAATGTCCATACTACCCAAAGCAATATATAATTTCAATGCAATCCCTATTAAAGCTCCACTGTTATACTTTAAAGATCTTGAAAAAACAATACTTCGTTTTATATGGAATCAGAAAAAACCTCGAATAGCCAAGACATTACTCAGAAATAAAAACAAAGCAGGAGGAATTACGCTACCAGACCTCAGACTATACTACAAATTGATAGTGATCAAAACAGCATGGTATTGGCACAAAAACAGAGAAGTAGATGTCTGGAACAGAATAGAGAACCAAGACATGAACCCAGCTACTTACCGTTATTTAATCTTTGACAAGCCAATTAAAAACATTCAGTGGGGAAAAGATTCCCTATTTAACAAATGGTGCTGGGTGAACTGGCCGGCAACCTGTAGAAGACTGAAACTGGACCCACACCTTTCACCATTAACTAAGATAGACTCTCACTGGATTAAAGATTTAAACTTAAGACATGAAACTATAAAGATACTAGAGGAGAGTGCAGGGAAAACCCTTGAAGAAATCAGTCTGGGCGAGTATTTTATGAGGAGCACCCCCTAGGCAATTGAAGCAGCTTCAAAGATACACTACTGCAACCTGATCAAACTAAAAAGCTTCTGCACAGCCAAGAACACAGTAAGTAAAGCAAGCAAACAGCCCTCAGAATGGGAGAAGATATTTGCAGGTTATGTCTCCAACAAAGGTTTAATAACCAGAATCCACAGAGAACTCAAACGTATAAGCAAGAAAAGAACAAGTGATCCCATCGCAGCCTGGGCAAGGGATTTGAAGAGAAACTTCTCTGAAGAAGACAGGCGTGCGGCCTTCAGACATATGAAAAAATGCTCATCATCTTTAATCATCAGAGAAATGCAAATCAAAACTACTTTGAGATACTATCTAACTCCACTGAGACTAGCCTATATCACAAAATCCCAAGACCAGAGATGTTGGCGTGGATGTGGAGAAAAGGGAACACTTTTGCACTGCTGGTGGGAATGCAAATTAATACATTCCTTTTGGAAAGAGATATGGAGAACACTTAGAGATCTAAAAATAGATCTGCCATTCAATCCTGTAATCCCTCTACTGGGCATATACCCAGAAAACCAAAAATCACATCATAACAAAGATATTTGTACCAGAATGTTTATTGCAGCCCAATTCATAATTGCTAAGTCATGGAAGAAGCCCAAGTGCCCATCGATCCACGAATGGATTAATAAATTGTGGTAAATGCACACCATGGAATATTATGCAGCCTTAAAGAAAGATGGAGACTTTACCTCTTTCATGTTTACATGGATGGAGCTGGAACATATTCTTCTTAGTAAAGTATCTCAAGAATGGAAGAAAAAGTACCCAATGTACTCAGCCCTACTATGAAACTAATTTAGGGTTTTCACATGAAAGCTATAACCCAGTTACAACCTAAGAATAGGGGGAAGGGGGAAAGGGAGGGGAGGGAGGGAGGAGGGGGGTAGAGGGAAGGGGATTGGTGGGATTACACCAGCGGTGCATCTTACAAGGGTATATGTGAAACTTGGTAAACGGTCTGTGAAGCTAGTGAATGATGCCCCATGATTATATCAATATACACAGCTATGATTTAATAAAAAAAAAGAAAGAAAAATGAAAGAGCTGAATTAAAGATTAAGAAACAAAGGAAATAAAACAGATAGTCTTTGGGTAATGGGGTTCACAGAAATTTGTATAATGTGGCGTATCTGGCCAGGGAAGAGGCAGTTTCCTAAATGAGCTGCACCTCTTCAGACTATATCACTTGGCACTTGTAGCAGTAGTCACCATAGTATAATTTATAAAGACACTATCCCATCTTCTTCAAGACACTGCCCTCCCCACAGGCCAAGAGTGGACAACTGATCCCAGGTGCCTCAATTTCTCACCTGAATGTGCAGCAGAATGAAGTAGGAATAATAAGAGACTGAGTTAGCTGTTCACAAGAAGCATGCTGAGGCTGGTCAGATGCAGAGGCTCTACCACTGGAAGTCACCCTGGGCCCTGGGCACACAGGTGTAGAAATAGAAGCCCCTGAAGAGCTGGGTAAATAACCTGGCTCACCCTGGGGCCAGGGCAAGAAGAAGCTGATAGTAATAGTTCCTCAGAACCCAGAGCCAGGTTCCATTATTAGAAGCTCCCCTAAAACTTGTTTGAGCAAGTTTCTCTTCCTTGAAATTGAACTGTTCTGGACTAAAGACTATTTTTGTTTGTTTGTTTTTTGTTTTGTTTGTTTTTTTATTTTTATTATTAAATCATAGCTGTGTACATTAATGCGATCATGGGGCACCATACACTGGTTTTATAGACCATTTGACACATTTTCATCACACTGGTTAACATAGCCTTCCTGGCATTTTCTTAGTTATTGTGTTAAGACATTTATATTCTACATTTACTAAGTTTCACATGTACCCTTGTAAGATACACTGCAGGTGTAATCCCACCAAACACCCTCCCTCCGCCCCACTCCCCCCTCCTTCCCCTCCCTTTCCCTCTTCCCCCAATTCTTAGGTTATAACTGGGTTATAGCTTTCATGTGAAAGCCATAAATTAGTTTCATAGTAGGGCTGAGTACATTGGATACTTTTTCTCCCATTATTGAGATACTTTACTAGAAGAATATGTTCCAGCTCCATCTATGTAAACATGAAAGAGGTCAAGTCTCCATCTTTCTTTAAGGCTGCATAATATTCCATGGTGTACATATACCACAATTTATTAATCCATTCATGGATCTGTGGGCACTTGGGCTTTTTCCATGACTTAGCAATTATGAATTGGGCTGCAATAAACATTCTGGTACAAATATCTTTGTTAGAATGTGATTTTTGGTCTTCTGGGTATATACCTAGTAGAGGAATTATAGGATTGAATGGCAGATCTATTTTTAGATCTCTAAGTGTTCTCCAAACATCTTTCCAAAAGGAATGTATAAATTTGTATTCCCACCAGCAGTGTAGAAGTGTTCCCTTTTCTCCACATCCACGCCAATATCTGTGGTCTTGGGATTTTGTGATATCGGCTAATCTTAGTGGAGTTAGATGATATCTCAAAGTAGTTTTGATTTGCATTCCTCTGATGATTAAAGATAATGAGCATTTTTTCATATATCTATAGGCCGCACGCCTGTCTTCTTCAGAGAAGTTTCTCTTCAAGTCCCTTGCCCAGCCTGCGATGGGATCACTTGTTCTTTTCTTGCTTATACGTTTGAGTTCTCTGTGGATTCTGGTTATTAAACCTTTGTTGGAGACATAACCTGCAAATATCTTCTCCCATTCTGAGGGCTGTTTGCTTGCTTTACTTACAGTGTTCTTGTCTGTGCAGAAGCTTTTTAGTTTGATCAGGTCCCAGTAGTCTATCTTTGAAGCTGCTTCAATTGCCCAGGGGGGTCCTCCTCATAAAATACTCGCCCAGACCGATTTCTTCAAGGGTTTTCCCTGCACTCTCTTCTAGTATTTTTATTGTTTCATCTCTTAAGTTTAAATCTTTAATCCAGTGAGAGTCTATCTTAGTTAATGGTGAAAGGTGTGGGTCCAGTTTCAGTCTTCTACGGGTTGCCAGCCAGTTCACCCAGCACCATTTGTTAAATAGGGAATCATTTCCCCACTGAATGTTTTTAATTGGCTTGTCAAAGATCAAATAACAGTAAGTAGCAGAATTCATCTCTTGGTTCTCTATTCTGTTCCAGACATCTACTTCTCTGTTTTTGTGCCAGTACCATGCTGTTTTGATCACTATCGATTTATAGTATAATCTGAGGTCTGGTAGCGTGATTCCTCCTGCTTTGTTCTTATTTCTGAGTAATGTCTGGGATATTGGAGGTTTTTTATGATTCCATATAAAATGAAGTATTATTTTTTCAAGATCTTTAAAGTGTAACAGTGGAGCTTTAATAGGGATTACATTGAAATTGTATATTGCTTTGGCTAGTATGGCCATTTTAACAATGTTGACTCTTCCCAGACATGAGCATGGTATGTTTTTCCATTTCAGCTAACATTTTCAGCTATTTCTTTTCTTAGAGTTTCATAGTTCTCTTTATAGAGATCTCTCACATCCTTTGTTAGATAAACTCCCAAATATTTCATCTTCTTTAGCACTACTGTAAATGGAATAGAGTCCTTAACTGTTTTTTCAGCTTGACTATTTTTGGTATATATATAGGCTACCAATTTATGAATGTTGATTTTGTAACCTGAGACGCTGCTGTATTCCTTGATCACTTCTAAGAGTTTTGTAGTAGATTTCCTGGGGTTCTCCAGATATACAATCATATCACCTGCAAAGAGTGAAACTTTGATCTCTTCTGACCCTATATGGATACCCTTGATCACCTTTTCTTCCCTAATTGTGATGGCTAAAACTTCTATTACAATGTTAAAGAGCAGAGGGGACAATGGGCAACCTTGTCTGGTTCCTGATCTGAGTGGAAATGATTCCAATTTAACTCCATTCAATACGATATTGGCTGTGGGTTTGTTGTACATGGCCTCTATCAGTTTAAGAAATGTCCCTTCTATACCAATTTTCTTAAGTGTTCTGATCATGAAGGGATGCTGGATATTATCAAAAGCATTTTCTGCATCAATTGAGAGAATCATTTGGTCTTTGTTTTTTAATTTTTTTTATGTGCTGAATTATACTTATAGATTTATGTATATTGAACCAGCCTTGAGACACTGGGATAAAACCGACTTGGTCATGATGTATAATTTGTTTGATGTGTTGCTGGATTCTGTCTGTTAGGTTCTTGTTGAATATTTTTGCATCTATATTCATTAGTGATATTGATAGTCTATAATTTTCTTTTCTCATTGGGTCTTCTCCTGGTTTGGGGATCAGAGTGATGTTTGCGTCATAGAACGTGTTGGATAGTCTTGCTTCTTTTTCTATATTTTGGAACACTTTGAGTAATATAGGTGCTAGTTCCTCTTTAAAGGTTTGGTAGAATTCTGATGTGAAGCCATCTGGTCCCGGGCTTTTCTTTTTAGGGAGATTTTGTATGGTTGATGCTATTTCACAACTTGATATTGGCCTGTTCAACATTTCCACTTGATTCTGGCTAAGTCTTGGAAGGTGACGTGCTTACAAGTATTGGTCAATTTCCTTCATATTTTCATATTTCTGAGAAAGTTTCTTGTAATATTCATTAAGGATTTTTTGAATTTCTGAGGAGTCTGTTGTTATTTTGTCTTTGTCATTGCTGATTGATGAAATTAGAGGTTTTATTCCTTTTTTCCAGGTTAGGTTAACCAAAGATTTATCTATTTTATTGACCTTTTCAAAAAACCAACTTTTTGATTTATTGATGTGTTTTATAATTCTTTTGTTTTCAATTTCATTTAATTCTGCTCTAATTTTGGTTAATTCTTTTCTTCTACTGGGTTTGGGGTTGTAATGTTCTTCCTTTTCCAGTTGCTTGAGATGTCCCATTAAGTTGTTAACTTCTTCTCTTTCCGTTCTTTGAAGAAGGCTTGCAGTGCTATAAATTTCCCTCTTAGAACTACCTTAGCAGTATCCCAGAGGTTCTGATAATTCGTGTCTTCATTGTCATTTTGTTCCAAAAATTTGGCAATTTCCTTCTTAATCTCATCTCTGACCCAGCTATCATTCAACATAAGGTTATTTAACTTCTATGTTTTTGTATGAGTATGCAGATTCCTGTTGTTACTGAGTTCAACTTTTATTCCATGGTGGTCCAAGAAGATGCAAGGAATAATTTTTATTCCTTTAAATTTACTGAGGTTAGACTTGTGACCTAAGATGTGATCGATTTTGGAGTATGTTCCATGGGCTAATGAGAAGTATGTGTATTCAGTTTTGTTGGGATGAAATGTTCTGTAGATGTCTACTCAATCAAAATGTTGGATGGTTAGGTTTAAATGTAAAATTTCTTTGGTCAGCTTCTTATTGGAGGATCTATCCAACACTGCCAAAGGAGTGTTGAAATCTCCAACTATTATGGAACTGGAGGAAATCAAGTTGCTCATGTCTGTTAGAGTTTCTCTGATAAATTGAGGTGCATTCTGGTTGAGTGCATAGATATTAATAATTGAAATCTCGAAGGAAAAGCAGAGAGAGGGAAGGAGGGAGGGGGGTGGGGCCTTGGTGTGTGCCACACCTTCTGGGGGCAAGACATGTTTGCAAGAGGGACTTTACCTAACAAATGCAACCAGTGTAACCTGGCTTATTGTACCCTCAATGAATCGCCAACAATAAAAAATAAAAAATAATAATAATTGAAATCTCACCATATTGAGTATTATCCTTAACAAATATGAAGTGACCATTCTTATCCTTCCTTACTTTTGTTAGTTCAAAGCCTGTTGTGTCTAAAAATAGAATTGCAACATCTGCTGTTTTCTGATTACTATTTGCCTGAAATATGGATGACCATCCTTTCACACTGAGTCTGTATTTCTCTTTTAAGGTAAGATGTGACTCTTGTATGCAGCAAATATTTGGCCTAAGTTTTTGAATCCAGTCAACTAACCGGTGCCTCTTTAGAGGACAGGTTAAGCCATTCACATTAATGGAGAATATTGATAAGTCTGGTAAAATTTTGGGTATCGAATTTTTCAAAAGTCCAGTGGACATTTTTAATTCTTTTGGCACTGTGGAAGTTGGAGTTTGATCACAAGTTTCTGAGTGAGTTTACTTTTGTGGTAGAGGATTGGGCTGGTCATTACGGAGGATAGGTCTGAGAATATCCTGAAGAGCTGGTTTGGTTATGGCAAATTTCTTCAATATATGAATGTCATTAAAGTATTTAATTTCTGCATCATAAATGAAACTCAGTTTAGCTGGATACAGGATCCAGGGTTGAAAGTTATTTTGCTTTAGGAGATTAAAAGTCGATGACCACCTCTTTTGGCTTGAAAAGTTTCAGCAGAGAAATCTTCAGTCATTCTAATATTCTTCCCTTTGTAGGTAATGGATTTCTTATGTCTGGTTGCTTTCAGAATTTTCTCCTTCATATTCACTTTAGTGAAGTTAATTATGATATGCCTGGGGGATGTCTTATTTGGATTGAGTTGTGCTGGGGTTCTGAAACTGTCTGCTATCTGAATTTCAGAATCGCTTGGCATATCTGGAAAATTCTCTTTCATAATTTCATGGAGAAGGGCCTCTGTGCATTGCGAGGCCACTTCATCACTTTCAGGAATTCCAATGAGGCAGATATTAACCTTCTTCAAATTATCCCAGAGCTTTCTGAGAGAATGATCCATTTTTGCACTCCATTTCTCTTCCTCTTTGAGAGTTTGGGAGCATTCAAAGGCTTTGTCTTCAATGTCAGAAATCCTTTCTTCTGCTTGCTCCACTCTGTTACTGAGAAATTCTACTGTTTTTCAGATCTTTGAGGGCTGCAAATTCTTGCTTCAGTGCATCAAAATCTTTGGTGGTTTTGTCTTTAAATTTGTTAAATTCTTGAGACAACTTTTGAATTTCTCCTCGAATTTCTAATTCAGACTTTTGAATTGCTCCTTGAATTTCTAATTCCAAATTTTCCTCCATTCTATTAATCTTGTTTCCAATCCAAATTCTGAATTCGATTTCTGACATCTCGACCAGCTGTTTATGAATGGGATCTTCAGTTACATCTGCCATATCTTTCCTTGGGGGGTGGGGGGAGTTTATCTATTCTGGTTATTCATGTTACCAGAGTTTTTCTGCTGATTCCACCCCATGATTGTTTTACACTGTTTGACTTTTGCCCTGGAGCTTTGTCGAGGACCCGTACAGTGCTATGGCCTGAAAAACCGGGGACCTCTTTGGTGTGTTGGGGCTAAGTGGTACTGTCTTGTTTTCAACTGATCTCTGTCCGACCCTAGTGAAACAGTTACTCTGGGTTGAAGTCTCAGCTGTGGAGAAATACCAGCAATTATGTCACCCTGCCTCCCCACAGGCAACAATTGGAAAAGGAAAATCAAACCTTCCTACAACCACACATCCAGGGCACCACTTGAATAGTCCTTGGGCGATTGGCTCAGTTCAAAAAGTCCAAATCAATTGTCTCAGTCAGCACCTGTCTCAGGTGGGAAAGTTTAAAAGATCTCTGGCAACTGGATCACAGGGTTCTGGTGACTACTCAGATATGGCTTGCTCCAGTGCTCCGTGGAGTCAGGGGTACCCACCCAGCAAATAGATCAGTCTGGGAAGGTTGATGCGTCCTTCCCCACCTTGCACCTCTGTCACACCCAGTCACTGATAGCCCCGCAGGGCTGTGACCCAGTTGCCTATAGTGAACAGATTCTCCAGAGGTTTGCACCTGCCTGAATCACAAGGAAATCTATTTCTGCTCAGCCAGGCTGCTGCGCTCTGCCTCTATCTAGCAGGGGAAGTGAGGCCTGAGAATCTCATGTGCTTGATGGAGGCTGGGGGGTGTTCACTCAGTTCCAGACCCCCCCCCAATTGATGTTACTGACAGAACAGAATAGAACAACTTTGCAGGAATTTGTTTCTGTCCCTGCTAATTCCCCTGCAGAAGAGAAGTTGTTTTGAGTTCCCAGAGCCTGTGCCCCAGGCCCTATCTTTGCTCCTGCCAGGTTTGTATTCAGTTAGCTGTCAGGTCTAGCCACCTGTTTTCCTTTGTATATAGGCTGACGATTACATGAGGGCTGGGTGCATCTTAGGTACAGTAAAGTGGTCCTCTGGGTCGGCCCCGCCCTGGGAACTTCCTGGCTCTGTGCGTGTGTTTCTATTCCTCACGCTCCACCTAGGCCGGTACCGCCTCAGGCAAACCCTTTACTCATGGGGCCTGCATTTCTGTCCCAGATCTGTTCCATGGTGGTTGCCACCTGAGTAGATGCCCAGCCTCCTCTGGTTGCCCAGAGAGACAGGGGATGTGGCTTTGGAATATCTGGGAGTGAGCCCTATTGTTGCCAAAGACAGCTACTGCTTTGCGCCTTGGGGCACTGCCCCTCTGGTGTGGTTCCCTTTCAGCGGACTGTCCTCTCCTCACTCCTGTGCCGCAGGGTCAGCACTGACCAGCTGCAGTCTAGGCCCTGTCCACACCCCTTGAGAATTCACCCAAGAATCTGGACTCCTGCGGGACAGGCCTCCAGACCTCAGAGTGAGAGTGGAGGGGAGTTCTGGGAGCTCAGAGTTACAGGTAGAGAACATATACAGTTTTATGCCTGGCAAGAGAATGCCATGGCACCCTAGTAAGGGAGGTAGGTCCAGTTTTTAGAGGGTCTGTCCTGTGGACTGTAGTGAGAGGAACTTTGAACTCTGCTTGTTTGTTTGTGGGGCACTCTGAGCCGTTCTCATGGGGGAGGGGACACCCGTCTGCTTGGTGATGGATTTTGTACCTTTTGTTTGTATCCTTGGGGTCACAGCTCGCCTCAGCGGGGTTGATGTGCATTCTTCAACCTTCTCTCTTGGTGCAGCTCTAATCCACCAGGTTACTTGCTAAATTTCTGTCCTTTAACTCTCCTTCTGGATGGGAGCCTCTGTGGCAAGCTGGCTCCAGTCAGCCATCTTGTCTTTGCCCTGACTAAAGACTTTTGTCCTCTGCTATCCTTTATAGAGTTTTACTGATGAGGCGAAGAGATTGGCTTCTTTATAGGGAGAAAAGTAAAAAAAGACATGTGGCAGAAGAAATACTGTCCTGCAGTTGATAACTCTGAGGTTGTGGTTCTGTCTGAACTGTTTCACAGAGTGACCTTGGGTGAGTCATGACCACTCTCTTGGCATTGATTTCCTCATGAATAAAAGGATCACTGATTCCCAGCCTGAATTCTACAAACACATCCTAGAAGCCATGTAGGTAATAATAGGGTTTTATAATATCACATAGCACCAGCTATCTAATAAAAAGTCTGTATTTTTTGCACCAAATGTAACCAGAGGCCAGTCCCTCCTTCCAGGGCACAGTTCTGCGTGGCTTCCCCACGTGCCACTTCTGCTCACCTGGCTGCTTTCCTGGTCAGACTGGGGGAAGGAGGGCCTGTATCTAATGCACACCATGTGAACGATGAAAACACTCTGCTAGGTCAGGACCCAGGAGAGAGAGAGGTGAATGTCAAAACTATTGCATCTTGGAGTTGGAAGTGACCTCAAGGGTCATCTGAGATATTCACATTCAGTGAATATATAGGCTGGTGACATTTGTTCACCTCCACAGGCTTCAATCCCTTCATTTGTCAAATGAAAGGCTCAGTCTCATTTCAGCTGTATGTTTTACTTTTCTATTGCTATGTAACAAATTGCTATGAATTGAGAAGCTTAAAACAAGATCTATAGTCCTGCAGGTCCGGATACCAGGCTGCTGGGTTCTTTGCCCAGGACATCACCAGGCTGAAATCCAGGTATCACCCAGAGACAATTCTGTTTATAAAAGGGCTCATGTGATTAGGTTAAGCCCACCAGATAATCTTCGCTCTTAAGTGAACTAATTAGTAATGTTAATTCCATCTGAAAATGCCATTGACACAAGATGACATAATCACAAGAGTTACACCAGAGAGGTTGTGGAGGCTTGGGATTCTGGTTGACCCATTTTATCAGGGTTACTATTCCAATAATTCCTTCTTCTCCTCTCTCCATTTTGATTATCTAAAGGTGAGGATTCCAGCTTCCCTTATGTCATTGGCCTTCACATCATAATATCAGCGTGTTTTAAGCATCAGTGGAGTTATTTGTTAAATAAGCATAAAATATCATTACTTAATGATAAAGAAGAATACCTCTAAATTTTGTAAAATTTGAATAAAGAATAAATATCTCTGAATTTTATGAAAAATACTCTACTATCTTACTGAGCCCCTGAACAACAATGACAACAGTAAGAAATCCTCTCAAGATTTTAGATTTACATTTGTCAAAGTATTTTCTGTAGAACACTAATCCTTCCAGACTTTCTTTAGCAAAGGGGCTCCACAGTCAAATAATTTCTTAAAATGCTACATCACATTTCTTCAACCACTAACCCCTCTGCTCCCTGGTAACTTACAATGACAATTATATATTGAAGCATGTGAGAAACTCTGCAGTTAAACAAAGATACTTCGCTGCAAATTCCTTTTTTTTTTTTTAATCTCTTCAAACCTTTCACAACTAGATCATAAACACCACGAGAACACAGATTTTTGTTTGATTTCTTACTGTTAAGTCCAGTGCTTACAATAGAGCTGGGTGTAGAGTAGCTGTTCAATAAATGGTTATTGAGAAACTAATGAACCAGTGCCCCAGTAAACACATTGTAGAAACTGCTGATCCAGAATCATACATATGAGCTAGTCTAGACAACAAAGGTTGGTCTGGTGCCAAGATGGGAGCAAACAGTGACTTGAACTCCATTAATTTTTTTTTTTTTCTCATTGAGATTGACTTTCAAATCAGCAAATCAAACAGTACAGAAAAACTCACAAAAACCAAGAGCACAAGTGGGTTAGTGCCCCTCTCCAGGGATACTCCAAGTACCTGGGTTCCACAGTCATCCTGGTCAGGACCTTCCACAGTCATGGAAGCAAACTCAACCTGTGCTTAGCAAACTCACATTTACCTGTATAGTGTAAACTCCTTATCCACACTTGCCAACTAGGGTTCCTAAAACTCCGGGCTTATTCCTTTGAGTGAAGAACTAGATCTCTATAATAAAGACTTTAAAAATACAAACACATTGGGCCAGACACACAGTGGCTCATGCCTGTAATCTCAGCAGTTAAGAAAGCAAGGAAGGAGGATCTCTCAAGACCAGGAGTTTGAGACCAGCTTGAGAAACATAGAGAAACTCTTTCTACAAAAACTTAAAAAATTATCTGAGCATGATTTCTTGTGCCTGTAGTCTCAACTACTCACTACTTGGGAGGGTAAGACTGGAGGTTCACTGAAGCCCAGGAATTTGAGCTTGCTGGGAGCTATGATGCACCACTGCACTCTAGCCCAGTCAACACAATGAGACATTATCTCAAGAAACAAAAACTAAAAGCCCATCAACCCATGAATGGGTAAACAAATTGTGGTATATGTATACCATGGAATACTACGTAGCTATAAACAAGAAGGGAGACTTTACATCTTTTATGTTTACCTGGATGGAGCTGGAACATGTTCTTCTTAGTAAAGTATCTCAAGAATGAAAAAGAAAAAGTATCCAATGAACACAATACTATTATGAAATCAATATATAAACATACATTCATTCAAATGATAAAATACAAAGATAGTCCAGAAAGAAAGAGGAGAGAGAAGGGAGAGGGGAGGGGAGGGCTAGTGGAGGGAGGGTATTTGGCAGGTTCTTACCTAATGTACACAATGCAAGGGTACATTTCAAAACAACTAAGAATATATTACAAATGTCTTACTACAAAAATAAATAAGGTAATGGTTATGTTAATTGGTTTGATTTAAGCATTCCACATTGTATATCAAATCATCATATTGTAACCCATAAATGTATACAGTTATGATTTAATAAAAATTAAGTAAAACAAAAAACAAAACCAAAATGCAAACACTTTAGAAACAACATATTAAGCTGTCATCAGTTATTAGTGGAATTTTTAAAAATATTCTCTTATAAGACTTAGATGAATTAAGAGGACAAAAGGAAGCAGGATTCTGGAAGAAGAGTGGTTTGCAAACTTTCAGGTTCTTAAAACCTCTACCTGAAGTTTATTAAAAATTAAAGCCCCATCCCTGAGATTCAGCAGGTTTGGACGAGAAACCCAGGAATGATTTTATCAGCCTGCTTTGGAAAGACTCTTCAATCAGAATTCATCTTTTGGCACCTATAGTTCAGCGGTTAGGGCGCCAGCCACATACACTGAGGCAGGCCAGTTTGAACCCAGCCCAGGCTTCCTAAACAACAATGACAACTGCAACAACAACAAAGAAAAATAACTGGGTGTTGTGGCGGGCACCTGGAGTCCCGGCTACTTGGGAGTCTGAGGCAAGAGAATCACTTAAGCCTAAGAGTATGAGGTTGCTGTGAGCTGTGACACCAGGGCACTCCACTGAGGATGACATAGTGAGACTCTGTCTCAAAAAAAAAAAAAAAAGAAGTATTTTCTGAGTCCAATTTAAGTGCCTACCAAGGCCCATTGGCCTGAGCCCAAACACTTATGCTTTGTACTTACCCAGTACAAATTTATTAGGCAACTTCTAGTTACGTACCTTACTCTGCCATTGAAAATCTTATGGATCATAAGAAATGGAGGGTTTTGGCCTAAATTTACTTTTGACATTGTCCCCAGGTAATGATGCCAAAACAATAAAATACCCGTGTTTTAATTTTTCTTTGTCATTATGATGATTTGACAATTTAAAAATAAACCAATTCTCTTTTTCTGCTTCTTATACTCCATCAAAACATTTTCTGGTAACCAGACAGAACAATTTTGGTGGATAAAATCCATTATGAGTTCAGACAATAAAACTGGATCTTTGAAAAAGATAATTCAGAGACAGCTATTGCCCTAACAGTGCTGCTCTCCTGTCTTGCTTTGGTGACTGCTTTCACTCATGCATTATTTCTTCGCTTTCAAATGACAACAGAAGTAAATAAACTACTAAATTCAATATATAGGCAGTGAATTTTCTTCAACACTATTTCTTACTTTTAAAAAGTAGAGATTGGTTAGAACAGTGGTTTGATTGATGGTCCCCAAAAAGATACGTGTACATTCTAACCCTGGGAACCCGTGCCTGTGACATTATTTAGAAAAAGGGTCTTTGCAGATATAAATTAAGGATTTCAGGATAAGATCATCCAGTAATAAATGCATAGGCCCCAAGACCAATTACAAGTGTTTAGAGAACAGACACGGGGAGAAGAGGAAACAGCACATGAAGTTGGAGGCACAGATTGGTGTTAATGCAGCCACAACCTGCAAAATGCAGAGAGCCATCAGATGCTATGAGAAGCAAGGAGTTTCCCCTAGAGCCTTTGAAGAATGTGGCCCTGCTGACTCCTTGATTTCAGGCTTTTGGAGTTCAAAACTGTGAGCCAATGAATTTCTGTTGTTCTAGGTCAGTTTGTGGTCATTTGTTATACTGGCCCTAGGAAATTAACATGGTTAGAATTCTTTTACTTCCTTCTTGTGACATTTACTTTTTTTAAATTATCACAGACATATACATTTATTTAAGAAAATTTAGAAAATAAGCAAATAAAAATTTTTAAATTCCCATTTTTCAACACTCAGACAACCATTTCAGCATTTCATATATTCTTTTATATTTTCCTACATGTAAATATAGACATAGAAAATATGATTGACATATAATGTAAATTATACATAACTATAATCCTTAGGTATAATTTATATATTTGACATTTAATAACATGTTTACATCTCATATATAAGAAAGATTACTAATACAATTAATCATAAAAGCAACATTTTTGCTTTTTAGATTATTTCTATTTATTAAAATTCTTCTACAGCATGGTAGAAGAATTTAATGGCTGCATGTTATTCTGCTGTATAAATTTACAGTAGTTTATTTAATAAAATTTCTCTGTGACATACAGGTTAATGTTGCCTTAGGATAAAATCCTGGAAATGTAAATACTTGGTTTAAAGTTATGCCTTTGGTTGCTTTGACTTCTATCTAATATTTTGCTCTCTTTAATTCTGGCTGCAAAGGTCACAACTGTCATGAAGGTGTACGTGTGTGAGTGTGTGTGAGAAAGACAGGAGATACGGGCAGTGCCTGTGGCTCAAAGGAGTAGGCACCGGCCCCATATACCGGAGGTGGCAGGTTCATGCCCACCCCAGCCCAAAACTGCAAAAAATAAAACAAACAAACAAAAAAGACAAGAGATACAGGAGATAAAAAGTGAAAGAAAATGAGAAAGACTGAAAGAGATCAAGACAAAAAATTATTTCTCAAAAGTGTTAATCCAACTCCTATTTTATTCCAGCTCTTCCTCGTACAGAACATAAAAAGTTTACTCTTTCCATTGTTGAGCTCTGGTTCCCCAGAAGCTACTCTAAAAATAATTATCAACCACAGCAGAGCCAAAAGATTAGCATTCAATAAGGAACATTCCCATTCTTATCACTCATTCTCCAGCAGTTTAAGATATGGCTATTTGTAGAAACAGAAGGGAACATCTCACTTCATCAGTGCATTGTGTGTGTGTGTGAGAGAGAGAGAGAGAGAACGCATGGGAGGTATTATGGATCGTACAAAAATGCAAGTACATAAGCATGTAAAATTTTGCTGAAAAGAATCCTTGCTGAAATTTTCAGACACTTTTTTGTAACATAAACTAGGATATCTCTTAAATGTTTCTTAAAATAATCAAGGTAGATCTGGATTTAAGTTTCTACCCCACTTTACTGCAATACCACCTGGAAAACAACTTCATCTAAGGGTTCACATGGAAAAGTATAAAATGTCCTATAAATTAAACTCAAAAATTCATGCCACCACATACTGCTGCTATGTACCATGAAGGAGGGAAAGGAATGAAAACTAAATACTTCCCAAGAGTCCTGGAAAAAGAAACAGCTTTTTGGCTTAAGCAAGTAGCTTTCTGCAGTAATTTTTTAAGTATTTTATTAAAGTATAAATTACATACAATTCATTCAAAGTATATAGTTTGAAAGGTTCCCTTGTACCTATCCATAAAGTTCAAAATGATCCCTAGCACTGGGGAATGAGGCAGCCACTGGTCTATTTTCTGCAACCAAACTTTTTGCCTTTTTCATAACTTCATCTAGATATGAAGTTATGAAATAATGTCTTTTGTGTGGCTTCTTCCGTTTGCCATCCATGTTGTTGTAAGTATCAGTAGTTGATTCCTTTTTATCGCTGAGTAGTATTCTATAACATGGCTACTCCACATTTTTTGACCCGTCATCAGTTGGTTGACATTTGTTACATATTTCATTGATTTCTTTTCTCCACTTTGTTCTTTCCTTGCTTGTACTTTCCTTGGGTTTAATTTGCCGTTCATTTTCTAGTTTCTCAGACCATTGATTTTAGACCTTTCTGATTTTCCGGTGGAAGCATTTAAAGCTATTCATTTCCCTCTAAGCATTACTTTAGCTGCATTTTTACAACTTTTGGTACATTTTCATTTTTCTTTCTGTTTAGGATGCAAATTTCCCATGTAACATCTCCTTTCACTTGCAGATGATTTAGAAGTGTGTTGTTAAAATTTCCACATATTTGGGATTTTTTTCAACTTGCCTCTGTGGTGATTTCTAATTTAACTTCACTGTGATTTAGTGATTTTAATTTCTCAGTAGAAAAATTCATTGTATGAAAATCAAGAATAGCTTTATTATATAAAAGGGGGGAAAGGAAAAATTCTAGCAAGAATAATCAGTTCTTCCAGGACCACATATTGAAAAGACAATCCTTCTACCACTGAATTATCTTGATACCTCTATCAGAAATTGGTTAACTCTATGAGGGATATCGGTTCAGGCTCCTCAGTTCTGGGCCCATGATCTACCGGTCTATCATTCTGCTAGGACCGTACTGACTTGATTCCTGTCATAACTTTATAGCAGTGATTTTAAGCTGTTCAGTAGTGACCATTACCCAGCCCAAGTGTCACTTTTTGGATTAAGCTGTCTTCAAACATCTCAGGTGAAATTACACCCTTGGTGTCTCAGCTTTGTTCTGAGGCTTTGGCCCTGCATTTTGTGTGGTGGCACAAACCCACATGGACTAACAGGGGTTCAGATCATGGCCTTGAACCCTACTCTTGGTTTTTAGTCCATTAGTGTAGCTGATATTACCATCTGGAATGTCTTTTACTCCTGGATCCAAGGTATTTGCAACAGATAAAGGCAAAAGTGTTTCTAATGCCTTACTGGAAGCTCTAACTTTACTTTTGTCACAACTTTTGGGATATCTAGTCAGCCGTTCTATAGTTAGAAGGTAGCGTCCAGAAGATGTCATCATATAAAATATTCTTTTTTCATTTTAGGAATCTAGCCAATTTTATCATTTTTTGTTCTAGTTGAGTAAAACTCATTTTTTAATACCCTGAAAGCCATTTTCAACTGGCATAAGATAACATAAAAAAAAAATTCTTCCTCAGAACATTGAGGAATTCAAAATGAGAATAAAATAATGGAAATTTCTATCCTAACCACAATCTTATACCCTAGTACAGGTGTAATGTTTGAGCAATAACAACTGCAAATGATTTAAGTTTCCTGAGGTTCCCTTGTTTTTCTCAAGAGTAGTTGAATTTAAATACATGCATATCTATGTATGTATCTAAAAATGTATAGCATAAAAATAAAATTCCCTCGCTTCCCTCTACCTAAATTCCCGTTTCCCAGAGGAAACTGCTAATTAGAATTTGGTTGTATTGATTATTATTTTGCTACTGATAAGTCATGAATGGGATTTTCCAGGTAGATGGAATCCTGGCATTTATGTCTGATTCCATCTGAAACCTCACTAAAATGATAGCAAAGGAAATAAGCCCACAGAGATAACATGGAATCCACACAGATTTTTAAAGATGGAAAACAAGCCAGCAAGTGCCTTTCGATCCTAACCTGGATTTCAGATCTATCCGCTTTACCTGCTTGGGTAGAAGAAGGGAGTTCCAAGAAGCAAGATAATTCATAATGCACAATCTCGGGTGCTGAAGGGTTAGTATCTTCTGAAGGTGGCTAAAACCAGGACGACTGGGTGAAATTCAGCATATGGGATAGTCACACACTCAGGCCCTTTTTCCTAATTCATAGCCACCAGGGACCACCCTGTCCCTACCCCAGAGAAGGCCAGAGGGTTGCCTTTCTGGAAAGGCATCTGGAAAGCTACTTAGAGGCTATGAACCAGGGGCATTGGGTCTAACTGAGGGGTCAGTGGGTAGCACCCAAAGAAAGCAAGGGAATTAAGGGAAAGGTGGAACATTGGTAAAGTTTTCTCCTTCCTGTCCTGGACTTCCAGATTTACATCATCTCCTCTTCCAAGTAAGGAATCAGAAGACTCCATTCTGGGAAATGGACCAGCCCAGCAGAAAGAACCTATAGACTCAGATATGAGGAACTCCTGGCAAGGGGCTGAGACCTGTCTGTCCTGGGCACTCTGCAGGTAGCCTGTTGACAAGGCTGTGTCCCAGACTCTGTGCTGCCAATCAGCTTCCTAAAACCTCACTCCAGAGACTCTAAAGCAGGGGTCCTCAAACTTTTTAAACAGGGGGCCAGTTCACTGTCCTTCAGACCGTTGGAGGGCCGGACTATAGTTTAAAAAAAAAAATATGAACAAATTCCTATGCACACTGCACATGTCTTATTTTGAAGTAAAAAAACAAAACAGGAACTAATACAATCACACCGCCTCATTTGGCTCGCAGGCCGTAGTTTGAGGATCCCTGGGATGAGCCAAGAATCACCAGTCATAAGGAAATGGAAGTCAATAGCTAATATTGACTTGAAAGCCCACTCAAGAGCAGTAAATTCCATGTTATTAGAAACAGAAGGTAATTAAAAAAGAATTAGAGAGTCAAAAGTCTCTATCCCTGGTGAATGAACTCTAAGTTGAATGGGGTGAGTAAGGACCTACAGTTTTTCAACATAACTTTGTGGTATTTGGTTTCTTAAATCAAACAAAAAACCTAGTGCCTTCATAAAAATGTAGTCTTAATTTTTTTTTCCAGATAAAGTCTCACTCTATGCCCTGAGTAGATACCATGGCGTCATAGCTCACAGCAACCTCAAACTCTTGGGCTCAAGTCATTCCCTTGTTTCAACCTCCTGAGTAGCTGGGACTACAGGCACCTGCCATAACACCTGGCTAGTTCTTCTATTGTTAGTCGAGATAGGATCTCACTCTTGCTCAGGCTGGTCTCAAACTCTTGAGCTCAAGCAATCCACCTGCCTCAGCCTTCTACAATGCTAGGACTATAGGCATGAGCCACTGCACCAGGCCTGTTTGATATTTTTTTAACAGACATTTATATCTTACCTCACCTTAGGCAATGCTTTTCCTCTACTTTGGGAAGACATCTTCACGTGATTGACCAGATTCGTGTGTCTGTTCCATTCTCTGTCCATCTATGGATCATTTGGACAGTTCTCAAGCTCATGACATCACAAAGAAGCCCACTTAAACCAGGAGGTTGCACCCTGTTGCAGTCATACATGACTATCTGTTGCAACCTCCCCTCTAGGGATTTGTTTTATTAGTTGACAAAGCAGATGCTCTGGCTGCGCGTTGTCGCCAGTAGGACCCAATTGCCACTCATCAAGTGGGCACAGTGCACACAGCCTGTGCCAAAGTCTCATGTGTGCATTACACTTAAGCCTTGTAACAACTCTAGAAAGCAGTTGTTATTATTACCTCCATTTTATAGCTAACGAAACCCAGCCTTAGAGAGGTTGAGTAGCTCACCCCAGATCATAGCCAGTTTAGTCAGACTTTGACATCTACACTGCTATCCCCTGCCCTATTCTGCTTCTCATGCATTTGAAAGCAAAAGTGCTCTGCAGTGTATGGGGCTCCTGGCTCAGTGCCGCCGCACAACACTGGTTAAGGAGCAAAGGCAATGATGCCCTCCCCATGCAGCACCCATCTGTCCATAAGTGCTGCAAGATGAAACATCTTTGTTTTTCCTTTGCCCCACCTCTACTTCTCACTCAGTAAGACTGAGAGGAGAATCACTCAAGAAGAGTCTTTTGGGAAAATAAGATGGTCTGGTTTCATCATTTAAAAATGTCTTCTAAGGTTGCGTTTAAGGTTATGCAGTGGTGTGTCCAAGAGCAGGAGGCTGCTGGGAGAGCCTGGACAAGGTGCTTACTGACTGACATGCAGGTGATATCCTATCTGCAAATGATGGGAGACAGAGGGGCAGGAATTTCAGTCCCTGGAATATTTGATTTCTTGAGGAGTTCAAGGTGACAGTTATGGTGTCATAAGACTGTCTAGCAAAACATCTGAGTGGAGGGCATGGATGGTGTTCCTGGCACACTCACCCCATAGTCCTCTTACTCACAGCCACAAGACAGTCCTTACATACCACTACATGCTCTGTTCGGCTTGTAGCCTTTGAAAGAAAACTTTATGTTGACAGCATTTGTAAATCATGTTTTGTTTTTCTCCTCTAGAATAATTTGCACCACAGAAATTCTTCCATATATCAAAGTTGGTCTCATAATTTTGCTCAGAGGAGAGAGGCAGGGAAGAAGACTGTAGCTCAGTTCAAACCCATTCAAACCAGAGCACAGATAAACATTGCAATGGTGTGCTCCTGGCTTAGGGGTCAAGAACTTTCTGTTCCTTCAAGCTTTACCTTCTTTCTTTCTTTTTTTTTTTTTGTAGAGACAGAGTCTCACTTTATGGCCCTTGGCAGGGTGCCGTGGCCTCACACAGCTCACAGCAACCTCCAACTCCTGGGCTTATGCGATTCTCTTGCCTCAGCCTCCCGAGTAGCTGGGACTACAGGCGCCCGCCACAACGCCCGGCTATTTTTTGGTTGCAGTTCAGCCGGGGCCGGGTTTGAACCCGCCACCCTCGGTATATGGGGCCGGCGCCTTACTGACTGAGCCACAGGCGCCGCCCGCTTTACCTTATTTCTAAAGTGTAGATGATTTTGCTTTAAGCATCAGATTCTTACATGAAAAATATGCTAATACAGCTGAGTGATAGCTTAACATCCTGAATTTTGATAATACCAACACCTTGGCTGTGACTGCACATTATGCCTAATGTTAGCTAACTGATTATTTCATAGCAACCCTGGGAAGGCAGAAGTGAGGCCTGACTGTAAACCTGCATTGTCCTATAGATGGTCAGGTCTATTATCTAACCTCTTTTGATAGTGGCTCTTCGAGGGGAGGGAAAGGAGATATTAAGGGACATCTATTGAACTGTAGGGATGGGAAGTGAGATTATGTCATGAAAGGCCAATGGGATTCACCTTTCCCTCTCTGGCCTCTTAGACCTGGAAGTTGCCAAGCAAAGCAGGCACTTGAATGGCCAGACTCCACTCAGATGCAGAACAGGGCCTGACACACCTCTGTACTCCCCTCCAGCTGCTTTGCAATCACGTGAGCAAGACAGGATTCTACAAAACACACGTCCAAGCTCAAGAATGAAGGCTTTTCCCTCTGAAAACCTCCAAAGTTCTGCCTCGTCTTAGACTTAAATTCTGGACTAATCACAGTGCACTGTTATCCCTGTTGGGGGTTGAGGGGGTAGGACATGGGTTACATATAAATTAATTATGAAGAGCATGCAAACATTTCACATGTAACATCCTCTACACGGTCCCCCCAGTTTGTTATCATTTGTTTAAACCAGCACACACACACACTTTCCAATGTTCCTGAGGGATGTTTTCCTAAAGCAGTTCCTGTCATAACCAGCAAACGGTAACATCTAACAGGGATTCCAGCAGGACAGAAATCTCTACACCCGTCTGCCTTTCCTGGAAGCCCCATGAGGCCTGTCCTTCCTGCTGCTTCCTAGCTTCATGCTCACCCCATGCCCTGTATATCTCCCAGGCCACGATCTCACTCAATGTTGCTACCATAATTCCAACAGATGCTACATCCTTATACCCTATGCCCCTAAACCTTCAAACAATAGCACCACCAATGCCACCACCCGACTGGGACTGTAGCCACCTGGCACCATCCCATGCCGATCTCAGCCAGTTATTCAACATGGGGTCAAAGCATCTGCAGTACTGTCTGCCCACAATTATTTTATCCCTCACTCCCTACACTTCCCTTCTCTTGCTTCCACACAGCTACTGTGGACAACTCCACCACCACCCCAAGACCTCTTCCCGGCTGGTCAATTGAACTACACACTGACAGTCAAGCTTCCACATGTATCACAGTGTTAAACTAAACTGCCTGAGGATGCCTGAGGATGCCTCCACACACATGTCTTTACTTAAAGAACTGTAGCTGAGCATGGTAGCTCACACCTATATTCCTAGCTTTCTAGGAGAATGAGGTGGGAGGATTGCTTGAACTCAAGAGTTCCAGACCTACCTGAGCAAAAGCGAGACCATCACTAAAAAAAAAATAGAAAATTAGCTGGGTGTGGTGGCACACACCAGCTACTCAGGAGGTTAAGGCAGAAAGATCACGTGAGCTCAAGAGTTTGAGAGTGCTGTGAGCTATGACACCACCACACTCTAGCTGAGGCATAGCAAGACTCCGCCTCAAAAAATTAAATAAATAATTAATTAAATATAATATAAAAAATAAAATAACCACCATCTATTCAATTGCAAAATAACAAATCACACTGTAGAATGATTTCAGCAATCAAAGCTAAGCATAGATAAGCATGATTAGATGAATAATAAGTCCACTGACTAAAGTTCATTAACAAAAATCACCTGCAACCTAACTGACTATGTGAACTACTAGCTGGAAGCCTAACTCAGAGCACACCCTTGTAACACAGCTGAGTCTCAGCCAATCCAGCAGCTCAGCTCCAGGCAAGTGCCTGCGGCCAGCTGACACAAATAAGGCAGAAACGCTGAGCTGGGGCCAATGAAGCAGACTCTGTAGCTCACTTCCAGTTTCTGTCCATAACCACTGCCTGGCCACATCACAGCCCGGAGTTCTTAGAACCTGCTCCAGTTCTGAATGCTGCCAGATTCGCGAACCATTTTTTGCTCAATTAAGCTCTGCTGTATGTAATTTGTCTAAGGTTTTTCCTTTTAACAGTAGTTTACCTAGGATGGGGTTTGTTAACACAGTTCCACTGTTGACTCGGCTTTCAGTCCAAGATTCTCAGGACAGGCTACACATTAGAAACACCTGGAGAGCTTCATAAACCTACTGACGCTTGGACCTGATGCCCAGAGATGCTGATTTAATTGGTAGGGCCAGAGCATTGCTAAGCTTTGTAAGTGATTCTATGTGCACCCAGGGCTGAGAACCTTTATGTCCCTACCTCTATGGGAGGCATGCTTACCACTGAGGATACATCAAACACATAGGAGTTAACAGAACACTGACTCCACTTAATGGAATACATGTGTAACATTATAACATTTATCTATGACTAAAGAACTGCCTTCCCGGTGATCACAGTCTGAGCATCCAGGAGATGGAAAGCCACATATTTCTTCCTTCAACACTAGTTCTGGGGTCTCTGAGAACACCATTCCCAGAACTCTGAGGGCTAAGCAGCTATCACTAGAAATCTATTCACATAGTTTTGGACCACATGAGATAAGAAATGGTCCACAGACCAACAACGTAACGGGTTGTCTTCCTTCCATTCCTGATGATGAAGCGCTCCTTCCTGGCCAATGTGCATCTTTCTCTTACATTTAAGGATTGTCATCTATGTAGGTCACTATGAAAGTTTTGAGATTGACCATGTTATGGTACATTCTTTCACTTCTTAGAAACCCAGTGGACAGCGTATTTTCTGATTCACCTGTGAACATTTCAACTTGCTCAGTTTCTCAGTGTTGCTGGGATGGCTTCATTTTTTTCCTGTGAGGATTTTACATTGCTTGATTTTTGTCTATCTCAAGAATTTCATAATGACACACATACCACCCAACAGAGAGTATCATATGGGGTTATCATATGGGGTACAGTCAGAAGTAAACTTGTTGCACCTCTGTTGCCTGGTTTTGACTATCTTTCCTAATCAACCTATTCTGATCATGTTGGTCCCCTCAATAAAACCTTGGCTACATCATGAATCCAGGCCCCCAAGCAGACTCCTCAATTAGATCTATCTTCACTCTCAGGGAGCCAGAATGTGGAGGGACGCCTAGGCCCTGAAGTCCTAGGTTATACTCCTCTGTCTTAATTCCAGCTCCAACACTTCCGGGCTGTGTAAATTGGAGGTAGTCATGATAACCTAATTCATAGAGTTCTTTTGAGGATTAAATGAGGTCATGCATATAAAGCTACTTAGCACAGAGTTATGGTAAGTAATTAATGTTTTCTAATAATGCACACAAAAGTTTTCACTTTGCATAACTTTAAAAATCATTTAGGGGAATAAAAGGCAGAGAGGGCCATGGGAAGATATCCTAAATCATGATATTCAGTGTTAATTTGGAGGTGGCATGGGGAAAGTCTATGAGGAAGAAAATAAGTGGGGGGGAGGGGAATGATTTTCTCATCTGTGTTCAACACACCTCCCTCCTGAATAGTGAGGAGCACTCTTTCTCCTGGATTCAACAGAAACCAACTCTTTCCATTTTCTCTCCTGATGAAAGATCAGGGACCAGGGAGGAAAGGAATATTCTGAATCAGACAATTACTAAAAAATTTAAGCTAAGAGAACAGCCTTTGCAGTCTCCCACCATGACCTCCAGGGTGCTGGTGAAGACCATGCTCTCCAGAACCTCTGGCTGTTGAGATTTCAGTTGCTGACTTTCCAATGCCCAAGGCCATATAAGAAAAAGAAAAAAAAAAAAGCACAAGTTGACTTTGCCCATTAGATAGTAGATTGAAGTCACTTTACTGCTCCACCGGGGCAGAATTTCCTGAGCATTTATGTGTCCGGGCAGCAAAGTCAGGCTGCCATGGTTCCAAATCGACTACTCAAACCTCCTGATGTCCTTAACTTGACTCTTAGCTGAACAACACTTGGAGAAGAGTAATTCTCGCTCACCTTTGGTAAATAAAAAGAAGAAAAATCAATAAAATAATTTCCAATCTGTTCCTTACAACTGGATGCCCCACTGATCAGAATGAGTCAGGAACAAACGCATTAGCTCTGAGAGAAAACAGCTCTTAGAAATAAAATTGGATCTAGTTGGCTGAACAATCATTATGCTTGAAATTCTCTGTGCCATATTTGCCAGTCAATAGAGCACATGGGGATGTAGACCACAGGGACGGTGCCTTTCATCTGGCACCAGCTTCCGGACTGCATCTATAATTGCTGTCGAGATCATCAAACTATCCAGTGACTTCAGGGAAAAGCTTAATTCTCACCAAAACGAAGCAGCAACTAATTTGTAACAAAACAATAGAGTTTCCCTTGGGATCCAACTCTTCATTTTAGCTGCTCAAATTGGAAATACAGTAGAACCTCTGTAAGTTGACCACTCCAGGGACTGTAACAAACCAGACAACATACAAAGATGGTCAACATAAGGAACGAGGCCGACTGTGCTAATATATACTTGTGCTACAGGTCAATTAAGGAAGTGGTCAACTATGGAGGTTCAACTGTACTGTCTTTTACTAAAGATTTGAATCAAAGGATTGGCCTATAAGCTCCTATCTTGTCTCACTCTGTTCAACCAAGTCTTTGACGTGTAGCCCCCACACAGTCCCTCAGCCAGCGCTGACCATATAAGGGCATATCAGAAGTCCAATCATGCTCAGCAGATAGGGTCTAGATCAGAGTTTGGAGGGACGCCTGGACCCTTTGTGTCCTATTCAAGAATTACACTATTACTCATCTGACCATAAGAACGCCATTTCTGGAGACCCTGTTATGGTGTCCAACCTACAGGACAGAGAACCCCTGGAATTTTGATAGGCTGCCCTCCTCGGGAATCTGTGCTCTGCCTAGGCAGCTCCAGGAGCGCAGGGCTGGATTCTTCCCTGCTGCACTTGCCACCCTCACCATCACTCCTGCCTGAATTAGGAGAAATGTTTGGGTTTGGGTTTTGTATTCGCTCTATGCCAAAAAACAACCTCAGATTAAGTGTTTGAATTATCAACTGTATGGCCTTGGGCAAGTCAGCAAATTCTACATGAACGCGGTTAAACTGTAAGGGAGGCAGGCAGTATCGACATAACATTAGCTTCTCTCTCCTCAGCACATCAGTTTACCAACTGTCAGCATCATGCTGACATCTTAAGTTGACATAGTGTAGTCTACATGGCTGGTGCCCAGCCCAAATCCTCATTTTTAGGACAAGTACCCAGCCCCCGGGGACATGAGTGTGGCTGGCAATAGCTATAGCTGCCCCATCTTAGAAGAACTGCTCTCAGCCCACTCTCCACTAGCCTGGGCAGTCCACAGACAATGGATGGTTGACATGAGATACAAAGGGTTGTCCCACTTCTTCAAGGGGGAGCCACCTGTGTGGTGCCATTTCTACTCCAGAGCACCCCATAGAATCAGAGCACCAGGCAAAAGCTTGGTCCAGCTAAGATCACACCCTTGCATTTTTCCTCTGCTTCCCCTATTTTCTTTCTTTCCTGTTTCCCCCATTTTCTTTCCCAGGACAGTACAATAAATAACCTGCATTCTCCTCCCCAAACCCTAGTTCTGGCTCTGCTTATAAGGAACCACACAGGGCAACCAGGATGTCATTTGGAGAATGGACTGAAGTGCTAAAGAATGAGGGCAGGAAAACAAGTGGGGAGGCTGCTGCAACCATCCAGTTAAGGACTGTTGGGTCTTCCCCACCCTACTCGGAAATTCTATGGCTCTCTAAGCAGGGTGCTGCCAGTGGTAGCAACACACTCATTAAATCTGCTCCATATGTTGGAACGGACATAGGTCAAATTGGCACCGGGAGTTGTTTATTCCACCGAGGTTTGGTGTCAGAGAAATAACAAACATAGCGAAAACAGAAGCGTTTGATTTACCTGGCAACCAGACTGTAAAAATAGATCATCTCCCAGTTCTTCCATTGAACTTAAAATTCCACTGGGGATTCAAACCAGGTCCCTTGACTTAGTATGCTGTTGATGATGCAGAGATATCCAGGGACAATCTGCAGCTCTGAGCCACCCTCCCTTTGTCTCCAGAAGTTTCCACTGGACTCAGCGTGTGTTACAGAATGTGAATTAAACATAACTGGAAGGTAAGCCTACTTCAGGACAGAGACATCAAGAGGCAGCCCAAACAACATTGGCTTTGGGTCTTTCTATAATTTCAGTCAACATGGAAGTTCACGCCTTGTCTTTGACAACGGTAAATGCACATCAGTGTTTCTAAGTGGAGTCTATAGAAATATCTTCATGAATTTGAAATGCTCTGTAAGAATTTTTTTCTTTTTTAAAGGTTTTTATGATAACCTTTAAAACAATTAGTATGTGTATTCTGTTATGTCACATACGGCCACTGATAACTGAATACTGCTGTAAGATTTCAATGTTAGTGTTATCATTCAGTGTCGACCATATTGACACTAAGTGATTACTCAGAACCACAAGTGGGAACTTTTAATGAAGACTCGTTCAAGCTGGAAGTTTGTAGTCTGTGCATTTCAACAGTCTATGAATTTCCAAATTTGAGAAACTGAACAACAGGTTTGGTTCCAAGGCTGATCAATACCTACAAATTCCAACTCCCAACACGACGGCAGGTGGCCAAAGTTAGGAGCTGGTGTTCTGACTGCCCTGCTACCCGTCACAGAGCAGAGGAGGACATCTAAGCACCAGGAGTAAAGGCAAGCTTGTGAAAAGTCAGATGACACCAACTATTCCCATCCCAGAGCTGTCATGGCTTATTATGTTGCTGTTACTGTTGTTTATTTTTAATTAAAAATCATACAAATTATTAAAGCAGTGACTGTGAGATTGTTCCAACTTGAAGATGGGGTTTATTTTCATTTCTGGCTCTTCAGAACATAGCTTCTAGGCTCTTGGGAGATGTTTACTAAACATCTGACAAATGAATAACTATGCACCAAGCCAGAGGTGGTCCCTCAAGGAGTTTATAGTTTATAGACTGATAGAAAAATGCACAGATTACAGGCGACTATTTGATTGATCACAAAACAAGTCTGTGCATTTATAGGGGCTACAACTAAAAAGAACAGAACAAAATTGATTACCATCAAAGCCAGGACAGTGATTACTTATGAAAGAGGGAAGGGGATTGAGACCAGGGGACATGAAGATCTTCTGGGATCAATGATAATGTTTCTATTGCTTAATCTGGATGACAGTTACTTGAGTGTTTATTTTCAAACTGGTAGATACCCTATGCATTTATGTTTCAGCAAAAACAATAACAAAGATCAATGAAACACTATGCTCTCTAAAGAAATATAAACCAATGTGACCACTATTACATAAGAAAAAGAGTACTAGCCAGAGCCCAAATGGCTAGTTTGAACCCCAGGTTTGTAACTCATTAGCTGAGTAACCTTGGTAAATTCTGTAGCCTCGCTGAGCCTCAGTTTTTCTATTTGTAAAACAGGGATATCACAAGCTTCACAAGGTATTGTGATTCTGAAATCAAGTAATACAAGTGAAAGTGACTCACTGCTATGTAGAGTGGAAAGTGTTATAAAAAAGTAAACTTGATTAATATTACCTGGGATTGTTATTGCAACCAAGACATTGTGTCTGAAAGTACACGTACTTGGGACCCACGTGCTGCTGAAATCAGCTCATCAGGTCTGTGTCTCGTGGAGCACATGCAACTTCCACATTCTCGCTGCTCCCAGGCCCCCCTGTCCTGGACCTCCACTCTCAACATAGACCCTGAGCTCCTGCCACACTGCACCCTTGCACTTCCTTCTGATGTGCACCGGGCATTCTCTGAGTCTGCTTCTTCTGTCTTTACTCCCCCAGCTCACCCTCTAGCTTATTACTCATTCATTCATGTAGCAAATATTTATTGAGTCTCTATCACATAGAGACTGTTCTAGGCCCTGAGTATAAGTCCCTGCCTCCTGGTGCTTATGTTCTAGTGATGCTAACTCATACTCTCCTCGTGGTGCTCAACTCCAGAGCACCACATGATCTAGGATAATTTCACAAATGTTCCCTCCTTTCTCTCCCACAACCACCTGCCACCACCAATCCCCACTGAGACAGTGAGTGTCCCTCCTTGTCCTCAGAGGGTCCTGTGCACTCAGATCCTGGTCTGTCTGCCATTCATGCAGATGATCAGCTTTCCAGTAAGACTACTCTATCTTCCACCCACACATGCAGAGAAGCACCCAGAGCAATCATAATAGCTAGCGTGCACTGAGTGCTTCAAGGGGACTGGCTCAGTTCTAAGCACTTTAACATAACAACACATTCAATTCTCACAAAAACCATGCGAGGTGACCATTACTATTGGTCCAGTTTGAAGATAAGGAAACCAGGCACAAGTAGTTACAGTGACTTACACAAGGCCCCAGAGCTTTTGAGGGCAGAGCCTAATGTGAGAACAAGCACCCCACTCCCAGTCTCTACCCTCCACCCCTCACAGTCCAGAAACACTGGAGGTTTAGGGGTAGAAGAAAGGCAAGAAGTGGGAAAGGAGCAGACCTATCTACTTGGTGAACAACAGGATAAGGAGACCTTGGAGTTGGGGTGAGCCTGAAAGAAGAAGGAAGAGTTTTCCATCTAGATTCCAACATCTAGTTCTGTTTCCTTTATTCCTCCCCTTCTTAAACTTCAGCCCCCGAGGATTAGCCAATCAATTAGAATGCGCTTTAATTAATGGCATTGTTCCTGCTCCTCTGTGTTCATTCAAGCCCCAAAAGACAACCTCATAAATGAAGTGGGGGACTGGGGACTTGGGGACCTCAGTCTCCTTCCTGTCAGTCAGCCCTGGATCCTGGGGCATGGAACATTCTGGGAAGCAATGTGGAGACAGGCTTTCAAGGCTGCTTGAGCCCAGAGATCACCTGGTCCAGCAGCAGCAGACTCAAATGCCCTTGGGGGACAGCACTGAAGAGAGAGAGCAGCATTGAGGTGCGGAGCAGCATACAAAGGATTCAAGCAGAACAGACACAGGCCGGCACTTTGCTTTTCATAATATGGTGTAGAACTCATGGTTACACCCGGCGGATAAAACCCCTATCTACTTCCTCCTCCAACCCTAGGAAAATGGCAGTCGGAAATATTCTAAGTGCGAATCTACAGGACAAAGAGGAGAGAGAAGATGACAGCAGACTTGGGATATCTGCCAGGCTTCTGAAGAGGGAAGTGACAGCTAACATTGAGTGGAGGAAGCTGAAAACTAAGCATGAAAAAATAGAAATCATCAAGAAGCAAACCATTTTGTACCTCAGAACCAAAGAAAAGCTCTGAACTTGGAGGAAGCAAGTAACCTCAGTGGCTGGAAAGGATAGGGCTTAAAAATGGGAGGACTAAAAGCCCCAACTTCAAGTGACCAAGTGACTACACCTCCCTACCTTGAGAGGAGACTAGAGGTTTTGTCATGGGTGTAATAGAACCAGACTTACCAGGAAACGGGGGACCTTATGGAGACGTTTTACCTGTCTTTCTTTAAAGTTATTCTTAATATTTGATGCTTTGACATTATTATAAATGGTATTGTTTTTAAAATACCATTTTTTAATTGTTGGTTGCTATCGATCACTAACCCTGTATCCTATTACCTTATCCAATTTACCTAATAATTTGAAACCTCTATCTATAAAAGAACAAGTTGTATTTTTCCTTTTTTTTTTTTTTTTGCCTTTTTTCTCATGTCCCTTGCTAGAATTTCCAGTACAATGGAATTGATGTTAGCAGCATCACTTCTCCTTTCTGATCTTATAGGGAAAACTTTTAAAATTTCGCCATTAATTATATTTACTATAGATTTTTATTTATTATTTATTTATTTTTACAAATTTCCATTATCAGAATAAGAGTTTCCTTTTAATCCTAGTTAAATAAGAGGCTTATTCTTTATCATGAACAAGTGTTGAACTTTTTCAAATGTTTTATACTGATCATATGCTTTTTCTCCATTACTGTGTTAATTTGGTAGATTGCATTGGCCAATTTTTTAATTCTAAACACACCTTGATTCCCTATATAAATCCAAGTTAGTCATAATATATCATGCTTTCTATATATTGCTGTATCAATTTGCTAATATGTGGTTGGGATCATTATTCAGGGAGAGATTTATTTGGAATTTTTCTTTCTTATGGTGGTTCTCAGTAGGTTTAGGCACATTATGAACATCTCTGAGATTCTAGTTCCTTTTTTTTGAAAAATGAAGACAACTTAACCATCAATGTACAGGCTTATTAAGAATATTAAATGAGAAAACATATCTGAAGTCATTTAGCACATATCCTGGCACATAGTAGGTACTCAACAAATATTTATCAAAAAGATGAGAATGGATTCCACATCTAATCAAGTACAATGTGTATACAGAACAATCTAAAGAATAATTTAATGGAAGTAATAAAGGCTGCCTTTCTAAGCTCAGTAAGTAGGATTTGGAACGTGCTATCTAATTGGTAAAGCTCCAGGGGATTTCAGAACTTCTGATCTAGAGCCCAATGAAGGCAAACTCTGGGCCAGGAAGGACAGGAGAGAGGGGCTAAGACCCCCACCATACCCATTCTTTCACTCCCCAGTGAAAATTTCTAAGTCCACCATGTGTACAAGTGGACTGGTAAGAAGCAGCCTGCTCTGGCAACCAGGAGACTGTCCTTTATCAGGTCTGTGACCTTACATCAATCACCTGACCTTTCTGGGCTATAGTTTCCTCATCAGACAAAAAAGAAATAATAAAAAAATCATTTTACCATAAGCATATTTGCATTTGAATATTTATAGCAGCTCAATTCACAATAGCAAAGACATGGAACGACACAAGCGCCCATTAACCCACGGTGGATTAATAAACTGTGATAAACTGTGGCATATATGTGTACTATGGAATACTATTCAGCCTTACAAAATATGGTGACTTTGCATCTTTTGTATTTACCTGAATAGATCTGAAGAACATTCTTCTAAGTAAAGCATCTCAGGAATGGAAAACCGAGCATCTCATGTATGCAAACTGATCTGAAAATAATAGATCAACAACTACAGATCCATATGAGAGAAAAATACAGTTACAATCAAGAATAGGGAAAGGAGGAAGAGGGAATCAGTAAGTTCCCACCCAGTGGGTACAATGTAGGGGCATATGGCACACCTGAGTGAGGGACTCAACTACAACTCAGACTTTGGACTTTACCTTACACATGCAAATAATGTAACCTAATTATATGTACCCTCATATTAACCTGAAGTTTTAAAAAAGCAATAATAATCCCCATCCCGCCTATTTCATACAGTTAACATGAGTGAAATGGAAGGCTTTTAAAAAGTTAAAACCAGCTACCTGCAAATATCAGATATTATCACTACATTATTATTACCAACAATATCCTAAGTGCTTCCTATTGATTATATCAGTTAATATTTAAATAAGCCTCCAAGATAGGAACAGATGTAAGGTACAGTTTGATTAAGCAAATTGCCCAAGGTCCAACAGGTAGTGAGTTGTGCTGCCAGGATTTGAATCTAGACACCCTGTGCTCTTAACCTCTAGGATATATAGACTAAGAAAAATGTTGGGTTTTCCACTCACAACAAACACTTTCATATTTTATATTGTGATAAAATTGCTATGTGTGGTATCGAGTCAACATCATTTAATATAAGAACATGTATTGAAGAGAGAAAAGGAGAACATCTCTTTTTATGACTACCCTTTTTCTCTTTTGAGAATCATTTATTTTCTCTTTCATTAAAACAATAAAAGCACCATCGCAGGAAATGTTTTATCCCATAAAGCTCTAGCTAATTCAAAGTTTCCCTGGCCAACTGCCTCAGCAGTGCAACTGGAAGACATTAAGACTTTAGGGAACTCACAGTTCTCCTGTTAATCTAATATGGAATGGTTTGAACATTTCATCGACTCAAAGATTGCTCTCCAACCCACACTAGCTTCCGCCTCTGGACTTTCTTTGTCAGATCTCTACTGTCTCACTGTAGAGTCTGCAAATAGCCACAGGCCCTCTCAGGCATGTCATTTCCAAACACATTTGAGGTCGGCAGCTCCGCCAAAGGTCTCACCTTAGAGACAGAAACTTTAACAGGAAGAGGACCAGCCCTGTGGCAGGAATCTAAGACTCTGATTCCTCCTTAGTTAAATGGGACTCATCATATCAAGTCCACCTACTTCCTTGCATTAGTGTGCAGATATAATAAGACAAAGCTTGAGAAAGTACCCCTGCAGGGCACTGTTCACAGGAAGGAACAATAAGCGTGATCCATCTTGTGTGTGATGCTACGAACACACACTGTCTGGGGCTCAGGAGTTTCCATCCCTCTCATGCAGAGATCTAAGAATGTGTGCTTTTCTCATTTATGTTGAATTTGCCATCACTTGGGATTTCCTTCCCTCTTGGCCCTCCCTCACCTAAAATCCTTTTTATCTTTTTGGTTCAAAAACAGAAAAGCTGTTCTCCTCCCCTCATCAGACACATTCACTGTTGGAGCCAGAGCACCCCATGTTTGAACTTGACCTCCCACACTTCATTCTCCTTCCTGGGTTCTCCACTATGGTTCCCACCTAACCTTTCTCGTCTTCACAATAAGTAGACTCCTCATGAGCCAGGTCAGGAGAAACCAGGTATATCTGTTTTCCATACCAGGTCTCCCTGGCCCTCACCTTGCCTCTGGCAGCTTCAGAGTTCTCCTTCCAGCCTCTCTCAATCACTTAGAGGACACTGCTGATTGCATGACCTTGTGCCAGGAACAAGGACACACAGTCAAACAAGACACCAACTCCTCAAGGAACCAAGAGTCTAGCGGGAGGGACAGATCACAAACTCAACACATAGGAGGCCTGTCAATTAAGTTTGGGAACTCACCCTAAAAATTATGCTACAGACCTCATTGCTAAGTATCGCTACAGCACCACATGGCTGAGGGCAGTACCTCAAAGGGGACCATATAGTGATATTAACTTGTCACACCTCATATGACAACAGCTCTAATGGCCATTCCAGGAAAAGGGCTCCAAAATTAAAAGGGTGAGCTAGGCACTGAGATTGGTACATAGCTTCCCAAGGGGAGTACTTCGAAGGTGATGGTATTGATATTCAGCAATGAGGTGTGTGGCACTTTTTCTGGGATGAATTTGAAAACTTAATTGTTTTATAGATTCCTACAATCAGACAGGAATGATGCTGAATGCTGCGATGGAGGGACAGCAAACCCAGTTGGGGCTGTGGCTGGGGAAGGCGGTGCAGAGGAGGAGTCACCTGGGTGGGCTCTTAAAGGATGAGTAGGAGTTAGCTAGAGGCAGGAGGAGGAAAATCATATCCCAGGCCTTGGACAGCATGTGCATAAAAGCGTGAGTGAGGGCGATGCCTGTGGCGCAGTGGGTAGGGTCCCGGCCCCATACACCGAGGGTGGCAGGTTTGAACCTGGCCCCAGGCAAACCACAATAAAAAAAAATATCCAGGCATTCTGGCGGGCACCTGTAGTCCCAGCTACTCAGGAGGCTGAGGCAAGAGAATCATTTAAGCCCAGAAGTTGGAGGCTGCTGTGAGCTGTGATGCCACGGCACTCTACCAAGGGTGATAAAGTGAGACTCTGTCTCTAAAAAAAAAAACGTGAGTGAGCATGGCCCAGGAAGAAAAAAAACACAAGTAATAGCAGAGTACCGGCTCCATTTGGAGAAGTTTCAGGAAATAAGATAGAGATATTCAGGTAGAAATAAATCAAATCATCCAGGGTGTCATTTGCTAAGCTAAGAAGCCACAATGAACCATCAAAGCAGGGAGCGTGGGAGGATCAGATCTGTGCTTTCCGAGGTCCCAGTGGTGGCTGTGAGAAGGGCTGACTGAAGAAGTCCTGGCTGGAGGCAGGAACACCACATGGTGGGAGAGGCAAGAAGTGCAGAGAACCTCAATTAAGGCAGCAACCTTGAGAACGAAGAGAAGGGCAGACGAGGAAGAAGCTCCACGGTTGGGGGGAGCGGAGCGTGAATGAGAGGAAGGGGCCTTGTAGGTGAGGCCCAGCTTTCTGGCTTTGATAAGGCAAACAGAGCTGCTGCCACACGAGGAGCCTGGAGCAAAAGATGAGATTGTTTCTGAACATGTCCAAAGCAGTGATTAGGCCAAGTGAACAAGTCAAGCCCACGGGTGATACACCATGGGAGTCTATTTTCTGAAAGTTCTAGAAAAGACAAAACAACATAGTGACAGAAAGCAGATCAGTGATTGCCAGGGGCAAAGGGTGGGGGAGGGGAACTGCAAAGGGTCAGGAGGAAACTTTTTAAGGTGAGAGAGTAAGACATGAAACAGGAAATTGACAGAGTGGAATGGGGGCATTTTTCTAAGGCCAACATCTTGATTGGGGTGGCAGTTGCATGACTATATACAATCACCAAAATTCAAGAAGATACACAGCTAAAAATGAATGACTTACTATATGTAAATATCTCAACAAAGCTACTTTTCAAAGCAGTGGCTTTCAGGACAATAAGTGGAGAAGGCAACACACAGAGGTCTGAATGTAACTTAGAATTTAAAACTGATAGTGAACAGATCATATAGGGTAGAAGGACAGGAGCCAAGGACGGCAGCCCAGAAAACAGTGACACCGAAGGAGAAAGACCGTGGGGGAAACCAGGGAACCAGCAAATAACGTCAGGAGAAAATAGTGAGCAAAAGTTCACTGAGCATTTTCAAAAGAGTAAAACCTTTATGGAAAACAGTATGGAGATTCTTCAAAGAACTAAAAGTAGCCCTCCTATTCAATCCAGCAATCTCACTACTGAGTACCCACCCAAGGGAAAAGATGTCTTCCTATCGAAGAAGAAACCCGCACTCGAATGTTTACTGCAGCACAATTCACAATTGCAAAGATGCAGAACCAACATAAGTGCCCATCGATTCACAAGTAGACCAATAAATGTGGCATATGTATACCACAGAGCACTACTCAGCCATAAAAAAGGATGAGTTAATGCCTTTTCTAACAATTTGGATATGATACATAACTTAGGCCTTATCACAAGATTGGAAAATAGAACACCACATGTACTCATTATTAAATTGGAACTAACTAATAAGCACTCATCTGCACAGGGGGGAGGAAAACTCAGTGGAAATCAAGTGGGGAGGAAGGGAGGGTTGAAAACCTACTTGATAGGTATATTGAACACCATTTAGGTGATGGGCACACTTATAGCCATGACTCAAGCATTGCAAAAATGATACATGTAACCAAAAACATTTGTACCCAGTTAATATTTTGAAATTAAAAACAAAAGGCCAGGTTCAATGGCTTTCACCTGTAATCCTAGCACTCTGGGAGGCCAAGGTAGGTGGATTGTCTGAGCTCAGGAGTTCGAGACCAGCCTGAGCCAGAGCGAGACCTCATCTCTAAAAGAAAAAGAAGCCAGGTGTTGTGGCGGGCGCCTATAGTCCCAGCTACTTGGGAGGCTGAGGCAAGAGAATTGCCCAAGAGTTTGAGGTTGCTGTGAGCTATGATGCCATAGCACTCTAACAAGGACAACACAGTAAGACTCTGTCTCAAAAAATAAATAAATAAATAAATAAATAACTAGGTCACCCAGAGGTGGTCATTTTAAAACATTTTTTAGCAGCCAAAAACTTGGGGAGGTAGGTGGTAGGGGACTTGACCAATCTTAAATTGCTCACTTCCAGAAAATTTGTGACTTTTGGTTAGGAAGTTCAATTTGTGCACATTTTGACCATAGATAATGCTATTCTGGTCACAGTTACATGAAAGTTAAAATAATTTAGAATTGCACAGGCACCCTCTACCTGAAAGCAACGCCTGGATGGTTGCTGGGTGATGACTCCACGTGTTGCTGCCAGGAATTCTAAAGTCACAGGGGACACCTACTGGAAATTGAGACTGGCCATGTTCATTGCTGAGAAGCAAGGCTGACGTAAGAAAATTTACTGGGTGGGAGAAAGTACATTATTTTGAAGCCAAGAGTGACACCCAGTGGTCACAGAGAGCACCCCAGGCTCTCAGCTCCCCCTGTTTGTGCAGGGCACAGTACAGAAGCTGACTTCCTGGCATTACCCAGCCAGGCTTGTCCTGGGCCTTCCTAGGTCAGGAGGACATGTCAGGCTGAGAAGGAGAGATAGGAGCCCTGAATGAATTAGCTAAGCCTGTGAAACAGCACCCTGTCTGTCCTTCCCATGGCAAAGCCGCAAAAAGAGAGCTTAGGTATCCCTAAATTTAGCACATCTGCACTTACCACTTCACTTATCAAGTGAGGCTGGCACAGCGAGTGGGCACAGCCCTGTTTTTTTTTTTTTTTGTTTTTTTTTTATTGTTGGGGATTCACTGAGGGTACAATAAGCCAGGTTACACTGATTGCAATTGTTAGGTAAAGTCCCTCTTGCAATCATGTCTTGCCCCCATAAAGTGTGACACACACCAAGGCCCCACCCCCCTCCCTCCATCCCTCTTTCTGCTTTCCCCCTCATAACCTTAATTGTCATTAATTGTCCTCATATCAAAATTGAGTACATAGGATTCATGCTTCTCCATTCTTGTGATGCTTTACTAAGAATAATGTCTTCCACTTCCATCCAGGTTAATACAAAGGATGTAAAGTATGGAGAAACCTCAAAGCACTCAAGCTAGACCTCCCATTTGATCCTGCAATCCCATTACTGGGCATCTACCCAGAAGGAAAAAAATCCTTTTATCATAAGGACACTTGTACTAGATTGTTTATTGCAGCTCAATTTACAATCGCCAAAATGTGGAAACAGCCTAAATGCCCACCAACCCAGGAATGGATTAACAAGCTGTGGTATATGTATACCATGGAATACTATTCAGCCATTAAAAAAAATGGAGACTTTACATCCTTCGTATTAACCTGGATGGACGTGGAAGACATTATTCTTAGTAAAGCATCACAAGAATGGAGAAGCATGAATCCTATGTACTCAATTTTGATATAAGGACAATTAATGACAATTATGGTTATGGGTGGGGAAACAGAAAGAGGGAAGGAGGGAGGGGGTGGGGCCTTGGTGTGTGTCACACTTTATGGGGGCAAGACATGATTGCAAGAGGGACTTTACCTAACAATTGCAATCAGTGTAACCTGGCTTATTGTACCCTCAATGAATCCCCAACAATAAAAAAAAAAAAAAAAATGGAGACTTCACAGCCCTGTTTTATGGAAAGAAGACTAAGATGCAGAGAGGTTATAGAGTATTTACCAACGAACTCAAGTCACCTCGTCCTGAGCCAAGGGGTCATTCCATAATGCTACATCTCCAGGGCTTTGCCAGGATGCTTAGGGAAGGGGGTGGGCATCTAAAGTCCCATGTTGGGGGCCCCAAAATAAGACTCAGCCTCCAAGAGATGCCGAAGTTGTTCAGTAAGCAAATATTTAAGTGTCCACAATGTGTCAGGTATTACATGTACAAAAACAAAAGACAGTCCTTGTCCCTTAAAGAAGTCTTTACTCTTTCCCTGGAGGCAGGCAAGTGTGATGTGATGGGAGGGCTTAGGACAGGCCAGCAGGTGCAGCAGGAGCACAGCTTCCCAGAGGAGGACTGAGGACTGATGAGGACACAACTTCACACTCGGCTGGAGGCCTCGGCCGTGGCCGTGACAGCTCAAGACAGCAGTGTAAAAACACTTCTACACTCTTCCAAAAAGAATGGAAAACAGAGAAGAAAATTCACCTTTATAGAAACTAGGAAACAACCAAAGCCCTAAAGCGTGGCTGATGGGGAGCAACTGCCACCTGAGCCAAGACAAGGGTGGACCAGAGAATGACCAAGCGCCTCTCCAGCCTGTGGGCAGTGCACAGTTCTACAGAAGTTGGTGCACGTGCCCACGGGAAACTGTGAACTTGGCAGTGAAGAAGGAGTATCTCAGCACCTCGGGCCCACCAAGAGGCAGGGGTAGCAGGAAGCAGGCCGAACAGGAAATCATTACAAAAAACTAGGCATCTGCTACACCCGCTAGCAAACAGCTCTGCCACTTCTGATCAAAAATAAGAGGAAAGAAGTAAATGCTAAAACACTAAAGCAGAGGTCCTCAAACTTTTTAAACAGGGGGCCATGTCACTGTCCCTCAGACCGTTGGAGGACCGGACTATAGTTTAAAAAAAAAACTATGAACAAATTCCTATGCACACTGGACATATCTTATTTTGAAGTAAAAAAACAAAACGGGAACAAATACAATCACACTGCCTAATGTGGCCCATGGGCTGTAGTTTGAGGACCCTTGCACTAAATGTTGTAAAAAAAAAAAATAGGAAAAGGAAAGAAAAACCTGTGACCATACAGGATCTTATGCTGAGTAAGCAGCTCACTGCTCACTCTGAAAATAGGAACACAGAATGGAGAAAGCATGACGCAGAGACAGACTCTGTGGAATACAGAGCACAGCTCACGAAAAGTATCTTGAAGACTTGTACTTCTGGCAAAAAGGCGACCAGATATTGCCAGGGAGAGTGGTGAGGGAGAGGAACTCAGGCTATAAATATCTACAAGTACAAGGCAGGCATAATAGGCATGCTTTTCAATGCATAGCTAAGCTCCTAAGATAGCACGGAATTCCACCAGGTCTGGAAGTGAGGAGGGGACTGGAAGGAGAACCAGGAGTGAGCTTGGGTGACCCTGTATTAGCAGCCTGGGGGGTTCTGTCCGGTTCCTAGAAGCCTTCCTGTAACAGTCCATGGAAGATAAAGGGGAATGGGAGACCTAGGTGGAGGCAGGAGGTGAGACCTCTGAATGATTTCGGTTCCCTGGGGAGCTACTCCCTGAAGAGTGGGGATGGGAAGGAATTGTGAATGTGAGGCTGACTAGGGAACATGCCTGTCTCAGGCCACAGCTTGAAGTTAATAAAAACAAAAGGCCCCCTGAAAATGTATCAACACAAGCCTTCTCCCACCACAGAGGGTTCAAAACTACACTATTTCTATGCAGGGAACCACAGAGGAAAAGTTAATCTCAAGTGCCTCTCAGTCAAAATCACCCTGAGTACCTGGCACAAGCAAATGCAACTCACTCAGACGCCACAGAGCTCCCAAAGTCAGCAAGATAGAATCAAGTCAAATAGAGGCGGCACCTGTGGCTCAAGGAGTAGGGCACCAGTCCCATATGCCGGAGGTGGTGGGTTCAAACCTAGCCCCGGCCAAAAACCAAAAAAAAAAAAAAAAACACTAAAAACACAAGAAAATAAGTAGCAGGAAAAGATGATCAGAAAAGCAAAGGCTTAGACCCCAAGTGACTCAGATATTAAAATTATCAGGAAGAAAATGCAAAATAAGTAAAAACAGAAGAGGATGTACATCCACCAAAAGGCTTGTCTAAGAAGGTTCATGGCAGCTTGATTCATAAGGGCTAACACCTGGGACTAACTCACAGGTCCATCCTCTTAGAGAATGGATAAACAAACTCTGGCATACTAATTCAATGAAATATTACTCAGTAATAAAAAGGGAACAAATTAAAGGAATGAATTACAATGTAGATGAATCTCAAAAACACTATGTTGAGCAAAAGAAGGCAGATACAGAAGCCACGTGCATACTGCATGATTCTATTTATATAAAGTTCAGAAATAGACAAAACTAATCTTTGGGTAATAAAAATCAGAACATCTGAGGGAGAGGAAGAAAATTAACTGGAAAGATACAGGGGAAACTTGCTGGAACTACAGCAATAGGTTATACCTTGATTAGATAGGGACTTCACAGGCACAACTGTCAAAATTCATCAGACTGAACCATTAAGATTTGTGTATCTTATTGTATAATGATCAGCTCTTGATAAAATGCACCCACATTAACGAAGTAGAAAATGGAAATTATGTCCCATTTTATGATCATATAAAAAATATCAAGAACATATGGAAAAGATCCAGAAAGAAAGTCTAGAAATAAAAAATATCATAAATGAATTCAAAAGCTGAATAGGTCCTGCTTCGAGCTATGGCTTATGTAAAACCAAGTCTTCTACTGAGAACATCTAAAAAAGGAAAAGAACATATTTGTTATTTTAAAAGATGTTTGCAAACATCAAAGAGGTACTAAAACCTTGAACCTAGACCTCCGAGAGAGGGAAGTATAGAGATGTGAGTCCAATTCAACTATGCTTTTCCTCTAAAGGGATTTGCAGAAAGTGGCCAGCTCAGAGTATGGGAAATTGGGAAGAAAATTACAACCAAGATGCCGAGAGCTTGAGCAAAGACTCCTTCAGTAGGCTTAAGGGCTCAGGAGATACAAATTGGAGTTGAGGACCCTGTGAGGTGTTCCCGTGTTTGTCGGTGAGTTCCCAACAAGGCTAGCTCTGAGGAGTAGGAGAGATAGCCCCTACAGAGACCAAAACTGGTGTCAAATCAACTGAATTTTGAAATGATTAAATCTCCGTCTGGCACAATCACCTGACTGTGGCAAAAGGTTGTCACCATTGGAGGAATATACACCTACAGCTTCAGGTTACCTTTACAATTCACCAGAGTGTCTCTCGGCCAATCAGAAACCAGGCCAGGGCTCCAGAGGGCACCAAGACAGGTGGAAGTACAGTGGCCACCCCCAACGCCTGCTCTGACTCTCCAAGCACTGTGTGTCCAACATTACGGATGCCTGGGAGAGGCTCCATCATGAACGGAAACGTGAAAGGAAAATTACAGTTCACGGCAGAAAAGGGAACAGGAAGTGCATCAGGCATCCTTCCTAGTAGATTCAAGAAAAGAAAAACATGGAAAACCTCTCATTTGGTTTTGCGACAATGTATACAAAAAATGCAGATGGCAAGGTCAGCCTCACAGACCCAGAAAGGGCCATTGCAGGAAAGAAAGGGGCCCCATTGGAAAGAGACTTGTTGGGGGGCACGGTGGCTCACACCGGACACTGTGGGAGGCTAAGGCAGGTGGATTGCTTGAGCTCAGGAGTTCAAGACCAGCCTGAGCAAGACCAAGACCCATTTCTTAAAAAGAAAAAGAAAGAAAGAAGACTTGTCTTTTTATAGGGAAAACATTTAAAATTTACTCTTTTAGTAATTTTGAAATAGTCAATTTATTGTTACTTACCATAATCACCATTCCATGCAAGATATCACTAAAGCTTATTCCTCCCATCAATCTGACACTTCGTAACCTTTGATCAAAATCTCTCCTGCCCTTTTCCACTCCACTTCCCCAACCTCTAATAACCACCATTCTTCTTTCTATTTCTATGAGTTGGACTTTTTCAGGCTGCACATTTAAGTGAGATTTGTCTTGCTCTGCCTGGCTTATTTTCTTTTCCAGGTTCATCAAAATATCACATTGTACCCATAAATATATACAGTTATTTGTCAATTGAAAATAAAAAATAAAGTTAAAAAATACTCACTTACAAACTTACTACTGTTTGCCAGGGATAATTTTCCATCCAGACCATAACAATGTAAATTTGAAGCATAATTATTTCACACAACAGCTACCCTACAGGGGCAGTGTGTCTGCCCATCTTGGAAGAGGATAAGAATTGGAGTTCAGCAATCACAACTAAACATATCATACTGGGAATGCAGACGTTTCTAAACGAACCAAATATATAAGATTAAAATTGCCTGGGAATTTGAGAATGTACTGCCAAAATAGAATATGAAAAAAAAAATTTGAGCACAGACCAAAAATTTTGTTCCCTTCTACATATGAATCAATGGCATCTTAAAAAGGAATAGATGCTTTCAGTAAAAAAAACTTGCTCAGAAAATGTTTGCAAAATCTAACTTTACTATCTACTACTACTATTAACCCAGAGGAAGACTTGTGTTTGTGCCATGTCTCCATTTTTGTGGTTTGTATACAGTTCTAAATTTGCTCAATCACCCCCTTAATTTTCTCATGTATGGTCTCTTCCTTGAGTCATTTCTATTTTGGGTTATTAGGTAAAACTTCCTTTTATTTAACAGTAATGTTAGTATTTCAACTGCCAAGAAATCATGTATTTTCAGACCACATGCTCTAAATGCTCTGTTACTTGGTTCCCTTTGCTCTCTGTTATTCTGGCTACTAGACTAAGTCTTCTAGCTTGGTGATGCTGTGGCTGGGATGCTGTAACCATATCTCTGACATACCAGCTGGCTTCTTCTTAGGCTCTGCCAAAAAGAAGTGCTACAGGCAGAGTGCAAAGATGGAGGAAGGAGAAGGGACTTTCAATGGTTGGCTTCCTGTCTGCTTCCTGTTCCTGTGAGCATCACCTAGCCACACTTCTTCACATAGGCAGCAACCGTTCTTACCATGGCAGCAGCTGAATTCAGTGTAGTTTTTCAGCCGTCACAGAGCAAGCCTCATTACACACCCTCAGAGAGACTGGAACCAGCCAGTTCAGCTACATCCCCAGCAATGCAGAGACTGAACTTCTGAGCTCAAAGACACTGGCCTGGAGGGGAAGTATCCTCTTCCCCAAAAATCTAAACTTCAGCTTCATGCAGCTCCTCCTCCAAGCTTGCAAAGGTTTGGTAATTCTAATATCTTAAGGACAGTGTCTGCACTTGCTACCTTTCTAACATGTGACATTTCTGTTTTGTTTGTTTGCTTTCAGAAATCTAGTTAACAAATGTATACCTCAATAACAATTCCTCATATAAAATTAACTCCATCAAAATAACTAGTATATCTCTTCAATCAATTAGATCATCTTTGATCTCTTCACTGTTTCGTAGCCTACATCATACGACGACTCCTGGATGTATTGTGATAGTTTTAAATCTAATTATTTCATTTGTTGGTGCTATTTTAAATGCTACTTTAAAAATGAGGTGAAGGATTGGAGGGCTCATTATCATTAACATGATGGGATTCAATACCATCAAAAATGAAATCTTAGTAGGCTTTTTACATCAAAATTGATAAGCTGATTTTAAAACTTACATAGAAAAGCAAAGTGGATCAAATTAGCCAAAACAATTTTTTGGGACCCATACTACCTGATTTCAAAGCTTAATATAAAGCTGTAGTAATCATGACAATGTGATATTAACAAAAATATAAACATATAGATCAGAAGAACAGAATAGAGAGACATAACAGACTCTCCCAACTATGATCAATTGATTATTCAAAAAGGATGTCAAGGCAATCTCATGGAGAAAAGATAGCCACTCCAACACTTGCCTATAGAGCAGTTAGACATCCATATACAAAAATAAACAAATAAAATTTGACCCATGTCTTACGCCAGCTACATTTTCAAGTAAATAAATACTAAGAGTATTTATCATCAACTCTCTTAACTAAAGAAACCTCTAAAAAATATTTCAAGAAGAAGAAACTATGTTGCAAAAAAGGAAAAGTGAGAAAAGAAACTGGTAAACATGTGGGTATATCTACACAAATATTACCAGGGTAAAACAATAGTAATAATATCTACTATGTTAGGCTTAAAAATGATGAAAAAGAGGGGCAGAGACGAGATGACTGACTGAAGCCAGTTTTTCACAGAGGCTCCCATCCAGAAGGAGAGTTAAAGGACAGAAATTTAGCAAGTAACCTGGTGGATTAGAGCTGCACCAAGAGAGAAGGTTGAAGAACACACATCAAGCCCGCTGAGGTGAGCTGCGACCCCAAGGATACAAACAAAAGGTACAAAATCCATCACCAAGTGAATGGGAATCCTCTCCTCAGAGTGCCCCACAAACAAACGAGCAGAGTTCAAAGGTCCTACCACTACATTCCATGGGAGTCTCCCTCTAAAAACTGGAACTACCTCCCCTACTAGGGTGCCACAACGTTCTCCTGCCAGGCATAAAACTGTATAAAACTGTATATATCCTCTACCTGTAATTCTGAGCTCCCAGCACTCCCCTCCACTCTCACTCTGAGGTCTGGAGGCCTGTCCCCCAGGAGCTCAGATTCTTGGGTGAATTCTCAAGGGGTGTGGACAAGGCCTAGACTGCAGTGCTGATTCGGCGGCACTGGAATGAGGAGAGGATGGTCAGCTGAGAGGGAACCACACTGGAGCAGCGGTGCCCTGAGGTGCAGAGCAGCAGCCGTTTTTGGCAACAATAGGGCTCACTCTTGGATATTCCAAAGCCACACCCTCTGTCTCCCTGGGCAACCAGAGGAAGCCAGGCATCTTCTCAGGTGGCAACCAACGTGGAACAGATCTGGAACGGAAATGGAGGCCCCATGAGTAAAGGGTTTGCCTGAGGTGGTACCGGCCTGGGTGGAGCTCGAGGACTAGAAAATGTATGCGCAGACTCGGGAAATTCCCAGGATGGGGCTGACCAGAGGACCGCTTTACTGAGCCTAAGACACACCTGGCCCTCAGGGGATCATCAGTCGATAGACAAAGGAAGGCAGGAGGCTAGAACTGACAGATAACTGAATGCAAACCTGCAGGAGCAAAGACAGGGCCTGAGGCGCAGTCTCTGGGAACTTAAAACAGCTTCCATTCTGCAGGGGAACTTAGCAGGGACAGAAACAAATTCACGCAAAGTTGTTCTGTTCTGTTCTGTTGGTAACATCAATCAGGGGTGGGGCTTGAACTGAGTGAACAACCCCCCAGCCTCTATCAAGCGCCCAAGGTTGTCAGGCCTCACCTCCCCCTGCTGGATAGAGGCAGAGCGCAGTGGCCTGGCTGAGCAGATATAGATTTCCTTGTGATTCAGGCAGGCACAAACCCCTGGAGTATCTGTTCACTACAGGCAACTGGGTCACAGCCCTGCACGGCTATCAGTGACTGGGTATGACAGAGAGGTGCAAGGTGGGAAAGGAGGCATCAACCTTCCCAGACTGATCTATTTGCTTGGTGAGTACTCCTGACTTCACGGAGCACCAGAGAAAGTCATATCCGAGTTGTCACCAGACCCCTGTGATCCAGTTGCCACAGACCATTTAAACTCTCCCACCTGAGACAGGTGCTGACTGAGAAAACTGATTTGGACCTTTTGAACTGAGCCCATCACCCGAGGACTATTCAAGTGGTGCCCTGGGTGTGTGGTTGTAGGAAGGTTTGATTTTCCCTTTCCAATTGTTGCCTGTGGGGGGCAGGGTGACTTAATTGCTGGTATTTCTCCACAGCTGAGACTTCAACCCAGAGTAACTATTTCACTAGGGTCGGACAGAGATCAGCTGAAAACAAGACAGAACCACTTAGCCCCACCACACCAAACAGGTCCCCAGTTTCTCAGGCCATAGCACTGTACGGGTCCTTGACAAAGCTCCAGGGGAAAAATCAAATGGTGTAAAATAATCATTTTCATGTTACCACAGCAGAAAAACTGTGGTAATATGAATAACCAGAATAGATCAACCTCCCCCAAGGAAAGATATGGCAGATATAACTGAAGATCCCATTCATAAACAGCTGCCTGAGATGTCAGAAATCAAATCCAGAATTAGGATTGCAAACAAGATTAATAGAAGGGAGGAAAATTTGGAATTAGAAATTCGAGGAGCAATTCAAAAGTCGGAGTTAGTAATTCAAGGAGAAATTCAAAGGTTGTCTCAAGAATTTAACGAATTTAAAAACAAAACCACCAAAGATTTTGACGCACTGAAGCAAGAATTTGCAACCCTCAAAGATGTGAAAAATACAGTAGAATTTCTCAGTAACAGAGTGGAGCAAGCAGAAGAAAGAATTTCTGACATTGAAGACAAAGCTTTTGAATACTCCCAAACTCTCAAAGAGGAAAAGAAATGGAGTGCAAAAACAAATCATTCTCTCAGAGAGCCTGGGGATAATTCAAAGAAGGCTATATCTGCCTCATTGGAATCCCTGAAAGTGATGAAGTGGCCTCGCAATGCACATAGCCCCTTCTCCATGAAATTATGAAAGAGAATTTCCAGACATGCAAAGAGATTCTGAAATTCAGATAGCAGACAGTTTCAGAACCCCAGCACGACTCAATCCCAATAAGACATCCCCCAGGCATATCATAATTAACTTCACTAAAGTGAATATGAAGGAGAAAATTCTGAAAGCAGCCCGACATAAGAAATCCATTACCTACAAAGGGAAGAATATTAGAATGACTGCAGATCTCTCTGCTGAAACTTTTCAAGCCAAAAGAGGGTGGTCATCGACTTTTAATCTCCTAAAGCAAAATAACTTTCAACCCCAGATCCTGTATTCAGCTAAACTGAGTTTCATTTATGATGGAGAAATTAAATACTTTAATGACATTCACATGTTGAAGAAATTTGCCATAACCAAACCAGCTCTTCAGGATATACTCAGACCTATCTTCCATAACGACCAGCCCAATCCTCTACCACAAAAGTAAACTCACTCAGAAACTTTTGATCCAAACTCCAACTTCCACGGTGGCGAAAGGATTAAAAATGCCCACTGGACTTTCGAAAAACTCGACATCCAAAATTTTACCAGACTTATCAATATACACCGTTAATGTGAATGGCTTAACCTGTCCTCTGAAGAGGCACAGATTAGCTGACTGGATACAAACACAGGCCAGATATTTGGTGCATACAAGAGTCACATCTTACCTTAAAAGATAAATATAGACTCAGGGTGAAAGGATGGTTATCCATATTTCAGGCAAATGGTAATCAGAAAAATGCAGGTGTTGCTATTCTATTTGCAGATACAATAGGCTTTAAACCAACAAAAGTAAGGGAGGATAAGAATGGTCACTTCATATTTGTTAAGGGTACTACTCAAGATGATGAGATTTCAACTATTAATATTTATGCACCCAACCAGAATGCACCTCAATTTATAAGAGAAACTCTAACAGACATGAGCAACTTGATTTCCTCCAGCTCCAGAATAGTCAGAAATTTCATCACTCCTTTTGCAGTGTTGGATAGATCCTCCAATAAGAAGATGAGCAAAGAAATTTTAGATTTAAACCTAACCATCCAACATTTGGATTTAGCAGACATCTACAGAACATTTCATCCCAACAAAACTAAATACATATACCTCTCATCAGCCCCCGGAACATACTCCAAAATTGATCACATCTTAGGTCACAAGTCTAACCTCAGTAAATTTAACGGAATAGAAATTATTCCTTGCCTCTTCTCAGACCACCATGTAATAAAAGTTGAACTCAGTAACAATAGGAATCTGCATACTCATACAAAAACATGGAAGTTAAATAACCTTAAGCTGAATGATGGTGGGTCAGAGATGAGATTAAGAAGGAAATTGCCAAATTTTTGGAACAAAACAACAATGAAGACACGAATTATCAGAACCTCTGGGATACCGCAAAGGCAGTCCTAAAAGGGAAATTTATAGCACTGCAAGACTTCCTCAAGAGAACAGAAAGAGAGGAAGAAAGAGAGGAAGATGTCCAAGAGAAAGCTTGGACATCTCAAGCAACTGGAAAAGGAAGAACATTCCAACCCCAAACCCAGTAGAAGAAAAGAAATAACCAAAATTAGAGCAAAATTAAATGAAATTGAAAACAAAAGAATTACACAACAGATTAATAAACCAAAAAGTTGGTTTTTTGAAAAGGTCAATAAAATAGACAAACCTTTGGCTAACCTAACCAGGAAAAAAAAGAGTAAAATCTCTAATCTCATTAATCAGAAACAACAAAGACAAAATAACAACAGACTCCTTAGAAATTCAAAAAATCCTTAATGAATGTTACAAGAAACTTTACTCTCAGAAATATGAAAATCTGAAGGAAATTGACCAATATTTGCACGTCACCTTCCAAAACTTAGCCAGAATCAAGTGGAAATCTTGAACACGTCAATATCAAGTTCCGAAATAGCATCAACCATACAAAATCTCCCTAAAAAGAAAAGCCTGGGACCAGATGGTTTCACGTCAGAATTCTACCAAACCTTTAAAGAGGAACTAGTACCTATATTACTCAACCTGTTCCAAAATGTGGAAAAAGAAGGAAGACTACCCAACACATTCTATGAAGCAAACATCACCCTGATCCCCAAACCAGGAAAAGACCCAACAAGAAAAAAAATTGTAGACCAATATCACTAATGACTATAGATGCAAAAAAACTCAACAAGATTCTAACAAACAGAATCCAACAACACATCAAACAAATTATACATCATGACCAAGTCGGTTTTATCCCAGCATCTCAAGGCTGGTTCAATATCCATAAATCTGTAAGTATCATTCAGCACATAAACAAATTAAAAAACAAAGACCATAATATTCTCTCAATTGATACAGAAAATGCTTTTGATAATATCCAGCATCCCTTCATGATCAGAACACTTAAGAAAATTGGTAGAGAAGGGACATTTCTTAAACTGATAGAAGCCATTTACAGCAAACCCACAGCCAATATCATATTGAATGGACTTAAATTGAAATCATTTCCACTCAGATCAGGAACCAGACAAGGCTGCCCATTGTCTCCACTGCTCTTTAACATTGTAATGTAAGTTTTAGTGTCCGCAATTAGGGAAGAAAAGGTGATCAAGGTTATCCATATAGGGTCAGAAGAGATCAAACTTTCGCTCTTCACAGATGATATGAGTGTATATCTGGAAAACCCCAGGGATTCTACTACAAAACTCTTAGAAGTGATCAAGGAATACAGCAGCATCTCAGGTTACAAAATCAACATTCATAAATCAGTAGCCTTTATATATACCAACAATAGTCAAGCTGAAAAAACAGTTAAGGACTCTGTTCCATTCACAGTAGTGCCAAAGAAGATGAAATATTTGAGAGTTTATCTAACAAAGGATGTGAAAGGTCTCTATAAAGAGAACTATGAAACTCTAAGAAAAGAAATAGCTGAAAATGTTAACAAATGGAAAAACATACCATGCTCATGTCTGGGAAGAGTCAACATTGTTAAAATGTCCATACTACCCAAAGCAATATACAATTTTAATGCAATCCCTATTAAAGCTCCACTGTCATACTTTAACAATCTTGAAAAAATAATACTTTGTTTTATATGGAATCAGAAAAACCTCGAATAGCCAAGATATTACTCAGAAATAAAAACAAAGCAGGAGGAATCACGCTACCAGACCTCACACTATACTACAAATCGATAGTGATCAAAACAGCATGGTACTGGCACAAAAACAGAGAAGTAGATGTCTGGAACAGAATAGAGAACCAAGAGATGAATCCAGCTACTTACCGTTATTTGATCTTTGACAAGCCAATTAAAAACATTCAGTGGGGAAAAGATTCCCTATTTAACAAATGGTGCTGGGTGAACTGGCTGGCAACCTGTAGAAGACTGAAACTGGACCCACACCTTTCACCATTAACTAAGATAGACTCTCACTGGATTAAAGAGTCAAACTTAAGACATGAAACTATAAAAATACTAGAAGTTAGTGCAGGGAAAACCCTTGAAGAAATCGGTCTGGGCAAGTATTTTATGAGGAGGACCCCCCCCCAGGCAATTGAAGCAGCTTCAAAAATACACTACTGGGACCTAATCAAACTGAAAAGCTTCTGCACAGCCAAGAACATAGTAAGTAAAGCAAGCAGACAGCCCTCAGAATGGGAGAAGATATTTGCAGGTTATGTCTCTGACAAAGGTTTAATAATCAGAATCCATAGAGAACTCAAACGTATAAGCAAGAAAAGAACAAGTGATACCATCTCAGGCTGAGCAAGGGACTTGAAGAGAAACTTCTCTGAAGAAGATAGGCACACGGCCTACAGACATATGAAAAAATGCTCATCATCCTTAATCATCAGAGAAATGCAAATCAAAACTACTTTGAGATATCATCTAACTCCAGTAAGATTAGCCCGTATCACAAAATCCCAGACCAGAGATGTTGGCGTGGATGTGGAGAAAAGGGAACACTTCTACACTGCTGGTGGGAATGCAAATTAATACATTCCTTTTGGAAAGATGTTTGGAGAACACTTAGAGATCTAAAAATAGATCTGCCATTCAATCCTACAATTCCTCTACCAGGTATATACCCAGAAGACCAAAAATCACATTCTAACAAAGATATTTGTACCAGAATGTTTATTGCAGCCCAATTCATAATTGCTAAGTCATGGAAAAAGCCCAAATGCCCACAGATCCATGAATGGATTAATAAATTGTGGTATATGTACACCATGGAATATTATGCAACCTTAAAGAAAGATGGAGACTTTACCTCTTTCATGTTTACATGGATGGAGCTGGAACACATTCTGGTTAGTAAAGTATCTCAAGAATGGAAGAAAAAGTATCCAATGCACTCAGCCCTACTATGAAACTAATTTATGGCTTTCACATGAAAGCTATAACCCAGTTATAACCTAAGTATATGGGGAAGGGGGCGAGGGAGGGAAGGGAGGAGGAAGGGTGGAGGGAGGGTGATTGGTGGGATTACACCTGCGGTGCATCTTACAAGGGTACATGTGAAACTTAGTAAATGTAGAATATAAATGTCTTAACACAATAACTAAGAAAATGCCAGGAAGGCTATATTAACCAGAGTGATAAAAATGTGTCAAAGGGTCTATAAAACCAGTGTATGGTACCCCATGATCATATTAATGTACACAGCTATGATTTAATAAGAAAACAATAAATAACTAAATAAATAAAAATAATAATAAAATAAAAATGATGAAAATACTAAATCAAATGTCTAGGAAGGAAAAAAGCAATTGAACTTAAGGTAAAATATCTTCATATTTTTCAGAAGAATGATAAAAAAAGGTTCAATAATTTTAAATTATACACATTTCCTAAAATAGTAAGAGAAACTTTTAAAAATGAAACAATTAAAAATAAAAAATGAATTGTACAACTTCTAAAATAGTATAGACAAATAGAATTATACAAAGAATAAGTGAATACTAAGCTAGATAAGAAAAGAAGTGGAAAAAGCACTGAAAATGTGAGCAAATAGAAAACCCAAAGTGATAAATAAATATAATCTACAATATATAATGTACAGGGTGGCCATCAAGTTGGTTTGTGATTTAAAATAATGTACAATTTAAAATTGCACATGAACTTTATGGCCACCCCGTGTAATATATAGTACTGGTCATAAAGTGAGGATAGGAAAAATCCTTTCAAGGAGTTTTGTCATCAAGGACTCAGGCATGAGGCAGTACCTGTGAGCATCACCTAGCAACGGAGCAGGACAATTGGGGTCAAAGGAGAATTTTTTAAGTTGCAAGCTTGTATATTAACAGGAATGAGCCAGTTGAGAACAAATGATGAGGGAGGAGAGTTGCAGAGATGATGCCTCTGAGTGGAGGTGAAGAAGGGGGACAGGATGTCAGAGCTGGCCTACAGTAGGAGGCTGAGAACCAAGCTGCAGCAGCAGGAAGTGTGGCCGGGCCTGCGTAAGGAAGCAGACCCGGCAGAAGGGGAGACCCTGGGTGCTGTGGAAGTGCTCTGCTGGTTGTTTCAATTGTGTGATAGAAATAAGAAGCAAGGTCTTTAACTAGTGTGAGAGTGGAGGAGGTCATGTTGCAGGTTAGAATAGGAAGCTTAAGAAAAAGGAAAAAGAGGCTGGGCACAGTGGTGCAGACCTGTAGTCCCAGCTATTCAGGAGGCTAGGATGGGAGGATCACTCCAGCCCAGGAGTTGGAGGCTACAGTGAGCTATGATGATGCCACTGCACCACTGTAGCCTGAGCAACCAACGAAGACTCTGTCCCAATAGAAAGAAAGAAAAAAAAAAAAAGGAAAGAAGTGAGGGAGGGAAGAGGGAAGGGGGAAAAAGAGGAAGGGAGAGAAGGAAAGAAAAATTATTACCTATAAAGGTGGGGAAGAGTGAACGGACTGTGAACATATGATAGGATCACAGAGCAGAAGCAATGGTTCCATTGAAGTTTGTAGTAATGAATTTCCAGCAAGAACAATCAGCACAATTTTGTGCATTTTTCTAGCCAGTACAGCTCTATAAATACAAGCAGAGAGAGACAGAGAATTGTATTTTACCAAGGCTTAGAGAACACTGCAAAGGAAAAGAGGAATGAAATGTTTGAGAGTATATGCCAGAGAGGGAGGATGAGTCAGGAAGTCATGAGGTTGGAGAAGGATGTGAGGCAGGGAGAGGCATTAATAAAGAGGGATCTATGAACTTGGGGTGACAAGAGGTTGAAGGAGTGTCAGAACTGGGGTACTGTAGAAACTGAGCTGGCTTGGCTCAGCGCCCATAGCACAGCAATTACAGCGTCAGCCACATTCACTGAGGCTGGCAGTTTTGAACTCAGCCTGGCCAACAATGACAACAATGACAATTGCAACAAAAAATAGCCAGGTGTTGTGGCAAGTGCCTGTAGCCCCAGCTCTTTGGGAGGCTGAGGCAAGAGAATTGCGTAAGCCCAAGAGTTTGAGGTTCCTGTGAGCTGTGATGCCACGGCACTCTACCCAGGGCGACATAGTGAGACTCTGTATTAAGAAAAAAAAAAATGAGCTGGCAAATTAGGACACAGAGTAGAAGTCTCAAAACTGAAATTCAGGAAGATTTATAGTTATTGATCTGGACTAAGTATAGGGTCTGGGCATGACTGAGGTTAAGGAAAGAGTAAAAAGTTAGTAATGAAAGGAAATTAAAGAACATATTACTGAATAAGCCTTGGTTTAAAAAGAATAGAGACTTCCATTTCTAGAAAACGTGGAGTAACGTAGACTGAATTTATCCTCCTACTTTTAACAATGAAAACCAGATGAAATAAATGAAAACAATAGTTTCAAGATAGTGCCATCAGAAAATAAAGGACAGTGATCCCTGAGACAGGGTAAAAGAGATGCCCCAGCTTACTACCTTGGAGGAATTTCCAGGCAGACACCAAAGAGAGGGGGATCCAGGCAGTGACCAGAAGATTCCTTCCTCTGAGGAGACAAAACTCAAGAATTTTGGCAAAACAAAGCAGCCAGAGTTTACAGGACAGAATCCTGGAAAAGAGACAGATACATGGAAATCAACTTGTTGAATCTTCAAGGAGTCCCCCATAATTCAGCAGAACTTGGTCAGTGCTTCATGCAAGGGACTATCTACCCAAGGCTAGGGAGAGAATCCCCTGGAAGGATTAGAAGGAACGGTCCCCAGTGCTCACATAAGGCCAGGAATAGTGCCTCTTCCCACCATCCAGATCAGAAAACCTTAAAATACACAGGGTCTGGGGTAGAGTATTCAGGAGCATAATTAGTCCTATGTTAAACACAGCTCCGATACCCCCTAACAAATCTCACTCCTGGTTGTAGAAGGACTGACCAGCTTCTTGGCCAAAGTAGACACCTCCCTCTGAGGACAGAGCCTGAGCAGAAGCTGCTTTTATTTCTGTTCTGCCCTTTTATCCAAGCTCAAGGCACTTCCTACAAGAGACATTCTCAACTCCATTCCTTCAAAGTACAATGCAGAGACAACTGAATACCAGAGCAAAACATATTTTGTTTGCAATAAGGTATTGTGCAAGAAAGTATCACTTTTAGAACTCCTGGGAATCCAGGACAAAGAGAAAAAGATGTATTCTTTTTGTAGCTCAAATTATTACAGGCAGCTAACAATTTCAATTCTATAAGGGCTCAGATCCTTTTGACAAAATGCAGATGTCTCTACCTGATCTCAGGATGTAAAGTTTTTAAGGTGGTCCTGTAATTCCTGATTTCTCTCTCAAATTGCAAGGTTTTAAGAAATGCAAATCTTTCCTTCCTCCAAGGCACAGGTATATATGCCAAATTAAACAGGCCTAGACTATGCTAAGGACAGTAAAGACAGTTTCACTTTTTCAAAATCAAAGACTCATGGACAGTCAACAACTTTAAAGGGGAAAAAAGAGTATAACAGATGCTGTCGATACCTTGCACCTTGGCAACTTGACCTCTATACATCAAAGACTATAAATGTTTGCACAAACCTTGCCAATACTTGGTCTACATACCAAAGACTGTGAACACATGTGACTCTCTGACTGGGGTCTCCCTGATCCCAGGGCCATGTTCATCTCTCCAGGAAAAGCCAGAAGCATCTAAAGGGCCAACCCCAGAAGTAGCTCTCAACCAGTAGTGATGGGAACTGGTGCCAAATGCCCCACTTCCTCACCCCTTGATAGTAATAACTGCAGTGTGTGTATACTGTCTCCCAGAATCCCCCAGCAGGGTTGAGCTCAGCTTGCCTGCAGGGGTAGCCGGCTAATTCTGTGCTCCCTTCCTCACTCCTCTATGAGTTTTCCCAAGATCACTTCCCTAATAACATACTTGAATTCAGGGCAGCGCCTGTGGCTCAAAGGAGTAGGACATTGGCCCCATATACCAGGGGCAGAGGGTTCAAATCCAGCCCTGGCCAAAAAAAAAAAAAAAAAACTTGAATTCATATTCTTGTCTTAGGGTCTGCTTCTGGGGAAATAAAAACTAAGATACCAGGTGCATTTCAGAAGCCTATGAGCACAGATACTCAAACCAGAAGGGCTCTCAGAGACCATTTAGTCCACCTCCAACATTTTACAGATAAAGGAACTGTGGTCCCACGTTAGTGGCAGAGTCAATGCCCACCATGAAAACTGAAAGCATCACTGACAGTAAGAAGCTGCTGAAAATGTATAAGAATCAGCAGAAGAAGTGAAAAGCTCAGGAGCTGCTGGGGTTAAGTAATTGGCTAAGATTAATTGTGTTTGTGTTGGAGTGTGTATAAAAAGATGTAGGTAATTTTGTAATTATAGTCTCGGTAAATATAGTTGGTGAATTACAGAAGAACCTCCATAGTTGGCCACCTCCTTAAGTTGACCTAATTGGACATTTACCACACGTAACTATCAGTACAGTAGGCCTAGTTCCTTATGTCAACCACCTCTGTATGTTGACCAGGTTGTTACAGTCCCTTGGGTGGTCGACTTACAGAGCTTTTCAACTGTAGTCATTTTCCTTTTTATGATTTCAATCCATTTTTTTTTTCTTGAGACAGTCTCTGTCACCCTTGATAGAATGCTGTGGCATCACAGCTCACAGCAACCTCACACTCTCTTGGGCTTAAGCAATTCTCTTGCCTCAGCCTCCCAAGTATCTGGGACTACAGGTGCCTGCCACAATGCTGGGCTATTTTTTGTTGCAGTTGTCATTGTTGCTTAGCTGGCCTGGGCTGGATTTGAACCTGCCAGACTCAGTGTACGTGCTGGCACCGTAACCACTGTTCCACGGTCACCAAGCCATTCAATCCACTTCTGTACCAAAGTATTAGCTTCAGAAAGTCTCTGCTCACACATAAAGAGAGAAATGAAAAAGAGTGGCTAGCTGATTTGCAGGACTGCTGAGCACTGCGGAAAGGCTGCTCAAACATGGTAGAAGGGAACTTGGCAAAGAAACAGAAGGGGCTCGCTCATAGCCACCTTTCTCCCAGCCAGGCTGCTCATCCCCCCGGCTGGAATGGATGTGGATTGGATGTGGATTGTACCATCTTCCTGTTAACACAGCCAGCAAGAGGAGCTCTTTGTCACCATCCACCTGAACTATGTATATTTCACAATGCAAACCCACAGCAGATCAGAAAGCTGTTAGTCTACACAAAGTGCGAGGGGAGCACTGGCTCCCGCACCAGATGAATCTAGTTTGAGATCCCAGCTGGCCATAGCAGCAAGTCACCTAACCTCACTGAGCTGTTGTTTTCCCATCTGGAAAATGGGATAATATCTGACCTGCCCACTTCACAGAGCTGTCGTGATGACTGCAAGTTCTAGGAAAGAAGAGGGTGTCTGTCACCTTCCTCATTTGAACTCCCATACCTTGCACAATGTCAGGCTCATAGGAAACTCCATACATCTTGATGACTAAATGATAATCCAAATGATGGATGCAACAAACTTTTTAACTAGAAGGTATCACCCAGATGTTAAAGATCATCTGTGTTGTTGTTGTTGTTGTTGTCTGACTCCTCTCCCTCCAGGCTTCAGCGATCCCCCTGGAACCAGCTCATCCCTCAATCCAAAAGTTACCCCCAGGCCTCCCCAGGCAGTGGAAGGTCACTAAATATACAGTCAACCAATCCATAGTCATCCTCCCAGTATCTTGTGTTACCCCCCAGGGCCACCCCTCGCACAGAAGCCTCCCTCCAGGAGGCCCCAGGGATATCCCACAGGCCTGATCCCAGGAAAGCCCTCCACAGTCAGACACATCTCCCTGAGCACCTCATCCTTCTTGGCTTCCCCGCTCAGCCCAGCTCCTCAGTATCCCCATCTTCCCACTTCAGCCCAGTATGCAAATCTCTTTAGGTAGCCCCTGCTTCACCCTCCCAGAAGATGGTGGGGGAAGAACTAGAACCTGGTGGGCAGCAGACACGTAATTCACCCCTTCATCTTCACCTTTAGCCGACTCTAAACTGATGTCAGGTGTAATGAGAGTGAGCCAGGATTAACTCAATAGCGTATGCGCTGTCCTTGGTAACACTAACGAAAATGTGTGACCTGGGGTGGGGGAGGGAGAACAAAAAGTAAAAGGAAGAACTGAGGACAGCGCCTGCGGCTCAAAGGAGTAGGGCGCCGGCCCCATATGCCGGAGCTGGCAGGTTCAAACCCAGCCCCGGCCAGAAACTGCAAACAAAAAGGAAGAACTAGCTCAAATCTGACTTGCCACTTACACTACTTATCAGCTGTATGTTCCTTAATATCCTTAAGCTTCCATTCCACCACTATAACGTGAAGATATGCTACCCTTTGCACAGAATGTTGGGAAAGCTAAAGGAAAACACTTAAGTGCTTAAGTGCCTGCTCCTTTGTACTTCCCCGGCTCAGTCTATTTAGTTGCACCTGTGACCCCCCCCCACATAGAAGCCCTCCCTCAATGCATCACACATGCCCCTTCCTTCATCACTGAAGGAAGGAAATTAGCATCTCTTGGGCATTTTCTCCATACATGGCTCTTCTTAGAACCATCTCAGGGTCATGCCCTCTCCCATAGAGACTCAGAGATGTCAGGTGACTTTCTAAATGTCACACAGCTCCTCTGAGGCTTAGCTGACTAATTCTCTAGAATCCCAAAGACTACTTTGCATGCTTCCCTTCGCACTCTCCTTCAAAAGGAGGCATATGAATCACAAACTGGTTAAAATGACTATGCAACATCAAGAAAACAAATTCATCCATCATCCAGAAAGGGCAGTTTACTCAGGGCAACTGTCCTTGAGTTTCCTCCTCTTGTCTGCATTTCCCACTCATTCCACAAGGTGGCAACATCTGAAGTTAAGCATAAAGGAACCCTTTGTTTACCAGAGATCTCTGAAGCTACTGGGGAGAACAAGCATGAATATCCCAACAGGAGAGCTTCCTTCCACTCCTTTTGCCTTCTGAAGACAAAGGGGTTCACTCTCAGAGACTTATCTGACCCTTTGTTCCTACGAGCAACATCAGAAAAGCAACAAGAAACAAAAAAGAATAAAAATGGAATGCGAAGAAAAAGGAAAAAAGAAGAAAGATAAAAGATAAGGACAAATAATAAGAAACAGGGCCAGGGTTAATAACAAAAGGAAGCAGGGAAGAAAGAGAAAAGTATTATCTGAGCTTGAGGACCCTACATTTCTAACATTGATAGGTCCAACGCTCAGGTCAGGGCAGGTGGGAAAACAGGGCCAGAGGCCCGCAGCAGAGCTATCATTTGAGCTGAACTACCTTTCAGTTTCTGGACACCCCTGGGGCACTAAATCCATAATTAACTCCACCAGACTCCAGGATCAAAGACTTATAGATTGCTAGAGTTTAAAAGGACCCTAGGACTACAACTTCCAGAGAGATGGAGTAGATATATTTTTCCATGTTTCTCCTGCTAAGTATAGCTAAATACCCTATGCATTAAAATAAATATGATGATGTCAAAAGTTGAAAAGAAGGCAAACAGATTGGGAACCTCAAAACCCAAGGAATGACATGATATTGAGTTCTCTGAGTTTCCTTTTTTGCCTTAAGACTGATTACTGTAGGGCGGCGCCTGTGGCTCAGTGAGTAGGGCGCCGGCCTCATATGCCGAGGGTGGCGGGTTCAAACCCAGCCCCGGCCAAACTGCAACAAAAAAATAGCCGGGCGTTGTGGCAGGCGCCTGTAGTCCCAGCTGCTCGGGAGGCTGAGGCAAGAGAATCGCGTAAGCCCAAGAGTTAGAGGTTGCTGTGAGCCTTGTGACGCCACGGCACTCTACCAAGGGCGGTACAGTGAGACTCTGTCTCTACAAAACAAACAAACAAAAAAAAAAACAAAAAGACTGATTACTGAAGAAAGTGGCAACCTGGAAACTCCAACAAGTGTAGACAACCCCACAAAAAAAATCCCCAAATATGGGCAGCACCTATGGCTCAAAGGAGTAGGGTACCGGCCTCATAGGCCACAGATGGTGGGTTCAAACCCAGCCCTGGCCCCGGCCCCAGCCAAAAACTGCAAAAAAAAAAAAATCCCCAAGTAAAGCCTATTCTTTTGTCAAAGAACCAGGAAAAAGACATAAAACTTTTAGACAATAACCACTCAACCTCAATCAAATATCACAGAAGTTACAGCCCCACCCCCACTCTCACCAGCAAAGGCCAAATGTAGGGCCTGGATTTCCACTTGGCCAGGCTGTAACAAGGCATTCCCCACCTGTCCTTCCTCCCTCCACTCCCAACTGGTGTGGTGTCAGGAAAGGCCAAGTGGGAGCTAGGATATTTGTTCTTGCTGAGCAGTAACAAGCACCCCTCCCAACGTGGAGTGGTCAGTGGGGACCGCATGGGGACCTCAGGCTCCTACCCTGACTAGGTGGTAACAAGTTATCCCTTCTCTTCCATGATGGGGTGCCAGAGAATCAGAGGATGCCTCATAAAGAGCCAAGACTTAACCCCACTCAGTAATAATGAGGCCAACCCCTGCTTCCATGGGTCTGTCACTTTCCAGCAGTGACAAGAAATCTCTCTTCCCATAGGTATCCATTGAGGCCAGGAACAGAACCTGAACATCTATCCCCATCTGGCAATAACAAGACAATGACCCTCTTTCCTTCACCAAAGCAGAAGTTCTTATAAAACTCAAGGCTTAAATAAAATCTTGAGTCTGATAACTTAATTCCTAAAATATCCTAATTTCAATCAAAAATTTATTCATCATACCAAGAACCAGGAAGAGCTCAATTTGAATGAGAAAAGACAATCCACAGACACTATCACCAACATGGCACAGACATGCAACCAAGATTTTAAAGCAGCCATTATAAAAATGCTTCCACAAGCAATTATAAACAGACTTGAAACAAATCAAAAAAATGTAAAGCCACAGCAAAGATACGGAAGACAGAAAGAAGACCAAATAGAAATGTAAGAGCTGAAAATATAATAATGAAAATTTTAAAGGAAATGAATAGAACCAACAGCAGAGGAAAAAAACAATCAGTAAACTTAAATATGGAACAAAAAAATTACCCAATGTAAATGACAGAGAGAAATAGATTGAAATAAAAAAAAAAAAAAAGGGCTGGGCATGGTGGCTCATGCCTGTAATCCCAGCATCCTGGGACGCCAAGGTGGGTGGATTGCCTGTGCTCTGGAGTTGGAGACCAGCCTGAACAAGAGCAAGACTCTGTCTCTAAAAATAGCTGGGTGGGGTGGCGCCTGTGGCTCAGTGAGTAGGGTGCTGGCCCCATATACTGAGGATGGCGGGTTCAAACCCGGTCCTGGTCAAACTGCAACAACAACAACAAAAATAGCCGGGTGTTGTGGCAGATGCCTGTAGTCCCAGCTACTTGGGAAGCTAAGGGAAGAGAATCGCCCAAGCCCAAGAGCTGGAGGTTCCTGTGAGCTGTGATGCCATGGCTCTCTACCAAGGGCAACGAAATACGACTATCTCAAATAGCACTCTACTGAAGGTGACAAAGTGAGACTCTATCTCTAAAAAGTAAAAAATAAAAAAATAAAAATAGCCAGGCATTGTGGTGGGCACCTGTAGTCCCAGCTACTTGGGAGGCTGAGGTAAGAGAATCCCATGAACCCAAGAATTTAAGGTTGCTGTGAGCTATAATGCCATGGCACTCTACCAAGGGCAACAAAATAAGACTGTCTCAAACAAACAAACAAACAAAAAAGCCTAAGGGAAATATAGAATTATAAATAAAGAAATTTTTCTAACATTTATTTCATCGGAGTTTCAGGAAAAAGGAAAGAGGAACGGGACTGAAAAAAAAAATACTCAAAAAGAAAAAAAAAACAACTGAAAGTTTCCCAAATCTAGCAAAAGATATAACTTACAAACTCAAGAAGTTTTACCAACTTTAAATAGGATAACTTTAAATCCACACCAAGACATGTTGTGAAACTTGTGAAAACTAAAGACTAGGAAAAAAAATCTTAAATAACAGAAGAGAGAAATGACACCTATAGGGGAAAAACAATTCAAATGATAATCAATTTCACAAAAGTAACCAAGAGGCCAGAAGGAAAAACATTACAGCATTTTTCAAGCTCTGAAAGAACTGTCAACTCAGAATTCATCAATTCTAATCTGGAGAAAATATCCTTTAGGAAGGAAGAAGAAATCAAGACATTTGCAGAGGAAAGAAAACTAAGGGGATTCATCGCTAGCAGGCCTACACCAAAATAACAGCTAAAGGAAGTTCTTTTTTATTTTTATTGTTTTTTAAAGGAAGTTCTTTACACAAAGAGAAAAAACGTTCTTTTAAAAAAGGAATTTGGAACATCAGGAGGGAAGAAAGAACACAAAGAGCAAAGCTAGTGGTAAATGCAACAGACTTTCCTTCTCCTCTTGAGTTGTCTAAGCTATGTTGAATGAAGCAAAAAGTATCTGTCTGATGTGGTTCTAAGTGTATATACCCTGTTTCCCCGAAAATAAGACCTACTTACAGGAAAGATAAGACGTCCCCTGAAAATAAGACCTAGCGCGTCTGAAAGATAAGACGTCCCCTGAAAATAAGACCTAGCGCATCTTTGGGAGCACACCTTAAAATAAGACACCGTCTTATTTTCGGGGAAACAGGGTAGAAAAAAAGTTAAGACAATTATCTCATAAAAAGGAGAAACTAAAGGAACATAAAGAAGATTAAAGTTTCTGTACTTCACTTGAACTGCTAAAATGTTGGCAACAAAAGCAATGATAAATTTTTGTATATAATAGCTAGAGCAACCCCTATACATGCTAACAAAGACATACAGAGAAAACAAAATAAAATTCTAAAAGATGTTTAGGAAAACTACAGGAAGGGAGAAAAATTTAAATCAATCCATAAAAAAAACAGGGAACAAAATGAAAACAAAAAAATACAATGGCAGATTTAAGCTCTATCGTCTTAATAATTACACTAAGTGTAAATGATACCAATTAGAAGATAGATTCCTAACACAAAGAAATTACAAAGGTTTGAGGTAATAGATACCCTAATTTCCCTGATTCGATGACTGCACATTATATGCCTCTACCAAAACATCACATGTACCCCACAAACACATGTAACTGTTAGGTAAGCATGTAGCATAAAAAGACAAAGCCCAGGGAGATGTTGGTCAAAGGGTACAAAGTTGTAGTTAGACTGAAGACATAAATAATAATTTGATTAATAGGTTAATTAGCTGTGTCAATCATCCCATCTGATACATATACCACAACATCACTTTGTACCCCAAATTGTATGCAATTATAACTTGTCCAAAAAAAAAGAGTGAGATCTACAGAGTGATTAAACACATGACTCAACAGTATGTTGTCACCAGGAGCTTACCTTAAACATAATGATATAGGCAGTTTGAAAGTAAAAAGGTAAAAAAAAAGATAATTAGCCGTCCCTTGGTACTTGTGGAGGATTAGTTTCAAGATTCCCTGAGTATAGTAAAGCACTTCGATGCTCAAGTTCCTGACATAAAATAGCACAGTATTTGCATATAATCTAAGCACCTCCTCCTGTACATTAAATCATCTCTAGATTACCTATAATACCTAATACAATGTAGAATGTCATATAAATACTTGTATTTTAAAATTAGTTATCATTTTATTGTGTTGTGTTATTTAGTTGTGTTATTTTGATTTTTTTCCTCAGATATTTTCAATCCACAACTGATTGGATGTGCAGATATGGACCCAGTGAATAGGAAGGGCTGTCTGTACCATGAAAATATTAACCCCTCAAATGCATGGTTGGCTGTACTTTAATATTATCCAATAAAGTAAACTTCAGAGCAAAAACTACCAAGTACAGAGAGAGAGGGACATTACATCATGATAAAGGGTGATCCAGCAAAAAGATACAGCAGTTCTAATGGTGTCCACACCAAACAACAGAGCTGCAAACTATGGGAAGCAAAAACCAACGGAATTGAAAAGACAAATACACAATGCACAATTATAATTGTAATGCTCAACATCTCTGTCTCAACAATGGATAGAATAAGACAGAAAATCCACAAGGGTATAGAAGAACTCAACAACAACCAACAGAGTCAAACTGACACTCGGAGAACACTCCATCCAACAATAGCAGAATATATATTCCTTTCAAGTGACTATAACAAATTTAAAAGAATTGAAATTATACAAACCACAACAGAATCTTCCACAAAGGGAGGATTTGCTAATACACACTAGATACTCCTTATCCAAAATGTTTGGGACCAGGAATGTTTTGAACTTCAAATTTTTTTAGATTTGGGGATCATTGCATTATCCTTACTGGTTGAACATCCCTAATTTGATGATCCCAAATCTGAAATGCTCCAGTGAGGATTTCCTGAGCAAGACCTTTGAGCATCATGTTGGGGCTCAAAAAGTTTCAGGTTTTGGAGCATTTGGGATTTGGGATTTTTGGATGAGGATGCTCATTTAGCACTCTGTACTAAAAATTTTCAAGTTTATTAAACAACCCTTCCTTCTTAAAGGAAGTCTATCAGGTGTACCAAGCATTAAGCTTCGCACTCACCTTTCTTTCTCCGCTTTGAGGTGGGGGCTGAACATCTACGCTGCCCTTAGGCTTTGGCAGTGGAGGACCCTGGAGGGCCTCTTCAAGGCCAGAGGGAGGAAAGGGGACTTGCTTTTTCCTGGCAGCTTCCTGTTTCTTTGAGCTGCTTTACCCCAGCAGCAGCAGTTGCTTGCAATAGCAGCGGCCGAATCCAGTTTACAGTTTCTCCAACACTTGGGGAGCTAGCCTTACAATGTAGCTTCAGAGACACCAGCACCAACCGTCGGCACTCCCACCTCAGAGGTGTGGGTCCCTGGTCCCCGGGACTCCTCCTCTGAGCTCAGGGACACCAACACCAGTTGAGCAGTGCCCCTTCCTCTAAGCTGCCAACCTCCCCATTTGTAGCCTAGACCCAGGAGTGACAAGGGCCGCCTGCAGTTGCTGCCTCTATGCTCCCTTAGTGTTGCCTTGTCAGTTCTTTAACTGCACTGAAATTCACTTCATTTAATTTATATTGAATGTCCTCTCTTAAATGAACTGGCCTGGTTTCTGCCTCCTGACAGACATGTAAGTCCCACACTGGACCAGCCCTGAGATCGGCTCCCCTTATAGCTGCTTTCCCCACCTGAGACCATTTTCCAAGTGTGATTGTCACTAATGTAACTGAGCTCACACACCTTTGAGACAGGAGATGGCAGTGATCTCAGAGCAGTCAGTTCTCGCAAGCTCACCTGAGCACAGAGGCAGCAGTCAAGAACTTGCTCAGATGCCCTGCGCAGGACTCTGCCTGACCTGCCTCCCAAGCTTGCAACTGTTGGCTTCTTTCTCCTGGGCTCCTTTGCTGGCTCCTGCTGCCCAAGCCTGACCCTTCCCCCACCACGATCTGCCCTGCCTTTCTGCTGCTAACCCTGGTTTCCCTTTCAGTTCACCTTCCTTGGCAGAGTGTGCAAGGCATGTATGTCAATTATTCAATAGTGTATATAATATTGTCTGTTTTTATATCCGTGTCTACTAGAGTTAGATGTCAGTATTGTTTACCAGTATTTCTAGCCCTCCTCTTTCTTGGCACACATACCTTGCTGCCCTTTCATACAACTAATTTTGGTCAGTAAAATGTGAATGAAAATGCTGTATGTCATTTCTAAGTGGAAGCATTACAGAATTGGGGAATAACTTTCCATGCCCCACTTCCCTTGCTGCTAGCAACGAGCAATGCCCCAGAAGGTCAAGCCTCCATCCTCCTTGTCCCTCAGTGAGATGACATGGGACAGAAGCTTCCATCAACCTTCTTAAGCAAGTAGCATAAACAAGAAATAAGCCTTTGTTCCAAACCACTAGATTTCTGGCTTTATTTTGTCCCCTCAGCACAACACAGAGTGCCCTCACTGCTGTCAGACTGGCTTGCATATCAGTAAGTAATGGAGGGTACAATGTTTCTGGTTACATTCATTGGTAACTGGTAATTAGGGGATGGTGGTTGAACTGTGCTTTCATATGATGGCCCTGCTGGCAGAGCGTATGGCACCTCTGAGAAAACCATGCTCCTCTGGGAAGTGAAATAATGCCCCTGGAGGCTTGGGGAAGTCTACAGAGGCTTCTCAGAACTTGGAGTGATCAGCTTCCCATTTGAAAGTTAACGTATAAACCAACACCTAATAGGAGCAGAGATAAGCAGTCACCTTAAGAGACAGAATGACTCCTAAACAGAAAAGCTCGTGCTGCCATTTACTTTATAACTTATCTAAGGTGCTTTGAGAAGGGAGTGCAGAAAGGAGAACACAGAGAGGAGCGTCACAGAGGCAAACTCGCTCAGCTGTGTTCATCAAATACCTGCTATAGATGCTGAAGATACAGAGGGTGACAGCCAGGGCCTGTCAACAACCAGAAAAGAAGACAGCCACTTATCAAGTTTAGCCTAAAGCAGCCTCCATACATATATGTATTGGGGGGGTATGACAATTTTATATTAAACTCCCAGGGTTTATATTTTTTTAATTTCCTTTTACTGAAATATAAACTTTCTCTGAATCAGCAATGCTAATATATGAAAAATGAGAGGAGGGATGAATCTTCTGCAAATATCTTAAGCCATGCATGTGTGTTTCTAGCCATTAAAAATGTAAATACACGTTGATAACTGGGTTTTTCTGGAAGGGGAAGTAGTGAGTCCCGCTTTCATTGGCTCCTGTTTCTCATAGGAGCTGCTCGTGGCGCCACCTGCTGGCAAGACAGCATAGCTGTTTCTTTCACTTCAGTTTCAAACGTGGCGTTAGGAATAGGAACCCAACTGCGTGTATGTGCTATGCCCTGGCCGATCAAGAAAACCTGCTCTTTGACACAGCTATTCACTCCACTCTTATTTCAAGTTGTGCCAACAGGGTTCTTGCACAGAGTGAACTATAATCTAACTGGATGTGTCATCAGACCATAATCCACTTGTGTATCAATCAGAGTTACAACCCATCACAGGGGCCAACTGTTCAAGCTGTGTTCACGTAAGGCAAACGTTGAACTGTAATGATCTGTTTCTGTACCTCACTTCCGCTTTCTGTACATCACTTATCTTTTTCTGTCCATACATGGATCCGACTTTGTGGCAGCCCCCCTAGTAATCTGAACCTACTCTGCTCCTGGGGGCTGCCTGATTTTTGAATTGTTCTCTCTCAGTTAAACTGTGCTAAACTTAATTTGTCTCAAGTTTTCCTTAAGCGAGCAACTGTAACGAACAGAATGTCCACCTTACTGTAGAAACATCTGGTATGCTGGAAGCTGGAAAATGACAGGAGTTGAGCAGGATGGGCTCGGGATGAGGCACAAAGTGTCAGTCATTCAAGAGACCTGCTGGACAGCGTTGGGCCTGCAGCTGACCACCCGGTATTGCAAACTTAAAAAAATGTGTGAAGAGGGAAGATTTCTCGTTACGTGTTCTTACCACAATAAAAATATAAATACAAAAAAGAAGAGCATTCTAAGCAGAGAGGCCAATGTGTTCATTCTGAGACTAAACATGACCGGGCCAAAAAAGGGCAAGTCGGGGAATTTAGCGTGACCAGAGTGAACGCCGTGTGGGGAAAGAAGCCGGAGGACTGAGGACTAGAGGGTAAAGGAGAGGACAGTCCTAAGCATGATTCCCAGGTGCTGTGGTTGAATTTGATCCCCAATGTGCCGGTGTTGGGAGGTGAGGCCTAGAGGGAGGTGTTGGGTCTGGGGGCAGATTGCTTAGGAGTGGTTTTCACAGTCGAGTTCCCCACTGGCAAGACTGGATCAGTCCTTCAAGAGTGGTTCTTATAATGCCACTTCGAGAGGCCCCTCAAGTTTTCTTTCTTCACACACATCCCATTCCCCTTTAACCCTCTCTGTCATGTTATGTCACACATGTGCCCCCAGCTGAGCAGATGCTGGTGCCCTGCTTCTTGCACTGCCCAGCCAGCAGAGCCTCGAGAAAAATTAACATCTTTTAATTCACCCAGCCTCGAGTATTCTGCTCTCACAACGCTAAACAGACTAAGACGCCAGGTTTCTGTCTGGAGTGACGAGGTGGATGGTGAGGCCAATTGCTGAACTGGAGAACCCAGGAGGAGAAGCAGGTTTGGGTCACAGCTCAAGAGAGAGGGCTGAGCCCATTCAAGCACTGCTTGGCTTCTGTAACAAAATACCCAAGACTGGGATGCTTCAACTGCAGTTTGTTTTCTCACAATTCTACAGGCTGGAAGTCCAAGATCAGAGGGCCCCCACGGACGGGCTCTGGGGAGAGTTCTCACCCTGGCTTGTGGATGGCCACTTTCCTGCTGTGTCCTCATGTGATGTGCGAGAGGGGGAGATCAGCCTCTTTTAATAAAACCACAGCCCTGTAAGATTAGGACCCCACCCTTATGGAATTATTTAACCACAATTACCTCCTAAAACTCTATCTTCAGATACAGTCACATTGGGGATAGGGCTTTAACATATAAATGTGGGAGGGGGGACAATTCAGCCCATAGCAGTGGTGGAATGGGTGGGAGGCTTATCTCAGCCTAATGTCATTAAGCATTCAAATGAGCTGGCTGGCTCTCTGTGTCTGCAACCCATGCTCTCTGAACCACCTTCTGATCATCTCACTTCCTGTGGCCATTAAGGAAGAAAGTACTTAGTCTGTTTGGAGCACATTAAATATTGTGGCCTAATCAGCTCAAGTCTGAAAACCTCTGGTGCAAAGGAAGACCACAGTTTTGGACCTGCAAAATTGAGCACCACATTCTGGTTTTCCACACGTACATGAAACTTCATGAGGTTTTCTAATGGTCAGCAGCCTCACGCAGGGAATGTTCCTCTGCACTGACAGTCTCCATTGCACCTGGCTCAGTTAGAAGGCAGAAACATCGGCTTCCCTTATGCGGGCAAAGTAACAGAGGGAACAAAGAAATGGCTTTGAGGCAGACTACTACAGCCCATGGGGATGAGACCCACGTTAGACCCACTGACATCAATTAAACTTCCACAAAGCTGTTAGATATTATTAGTGTTCTCCAATCTCTAGCAGTTTGCCAAACACTGATCCAGGAAGAGAATGGCACACCAGGGCTTGGGGGCAGAGTAAGATGTACAGGGGAGAAACAGGTTATTAATCCTTAATCCTTTTTTTTTGTTGTTGTTCTATAAAAAGGAACAACCCTCCTGGGAAAGGTGATAGGTCAAGATTGAAGTTAAAATAAACCTGGAACCTTCACAAAGGCAAATACTAAAAATGATTATTATTTGGTATTAAAGGCCTTGCATAGCCAAGTGCCAGCCGGCCCCAAAAAGGGACCCAGCAAAGCCTCTAGAGAGGACATTTCGCCGTCTGGCTGCTGTTGGAATAATATTTCTCAGAGAACATTTTTATCACGAGCTCTCGTGCCCTCATCTCCTGTAGTCCCTCACAGTTTCCAAGGCCAAGTCCAATTCCCACTTGCCTTCTCTGCGACTTTCCTCCTCCACAGGACAGGTCTGTGGCTCTCCTGGGCCCCCGGCTTCCTCACCACCCCAGGCTGCGCTTCCCCCTTTTAGCTCCAGCTTAATTTTACATCCCGTGCAAATCCTTTCTTGGCTTCACAACTAGATGATCATTTACCTTTCCCTTCATTAAAGAACTATCTAGAGAGACTAAATTTCTGAACCCCATATTGGAACATGTGGATATAGAGTTTTATGCTGTTGACAGATGTGTAAGACAGTCTGGGAAATGTTGCTCATGTGCTCATAAATTAGTCTTTGGAGGATATTTTGATAGTGTGTGGGGCCAGGAAACGAAATTTTAAAATAGTGATTGCACAGGGCGTCCAGGACGTGGGTCTATGTCTTTCGTTTGGCTTTCAGCATGGGCTACATACAGTTATTACATTCTATCTCTTTTCCAAAACTAAACTTTAATTACCTTAAGGACAGAAATTATGTCAATGCCTCAATAGACTCCCAACACCTGGGCAGAACACAGCAAATGCTGTTGAACAAATAAATGGTTACAATGGAGCAATTTCAAATCCCTAATCTCTATGGGAAAACAAGTCCCAGGCAATGTCACCATCATCCATCATCCTTATCCACTCGCACACCTGGGATGTGGCTCAGATGAGTGACACAGAGAATGAGGCAGGGTCAGAAGCTGACCATTAGGATTCTGCGTTCTTTGCACTGGTCTAACCCAGTGGTTCTTAACCTTTCTAATGCCACGATGTATTTTCATTGTTACAAAGGGGTCGCGACGCACAGGTTGAAAAACGCTGGTCTAACCACGCACAGGTTGAAAAACGCTGGTCTAACCAATACTTTAGAGAGAGTAAAAAAGTCGGGCCTCACTATAATGGAGAGCAAGTGTCTGAAAATTTAACATGCATAAAAACCACCTGGAAAGCTTGTTAAGCGACAGACTCCAGGGCCCAGCTCCACAAGTAAGTTGGGATTGAGACCAGAAATTTGCTTTACTCACAATCTCCTGCAGAGCATATTCTAAGAAAAAAAAATTATTAAACTGCATGAAAGTGGTGATAGAAACCCAAATCAAACTATCTTACGCATGCAAGTGGATCTGTTGGGAGAAAACTGGGAAAGGGCTCAGTGTCAGCAGAAAAGCTGGAGAAGCAAGTAAGGATGTGGGGACCTCAGGCCTGGAACTTGGGGACTCGCTCATCACTGGAATTCTTTCTTTCCTCACTTTCATTTCTGCTGTCCCTGTTTGGCATTGTTCTCCCCCACTACTAACAAGTGCTCTTCATATAAAGAGGATATGGCTAGTGGAAATGCCAAGCCTTATTACCGAGTTCCCTGTTTCTGTTACTTATTGCTGAATCGCAAATCACCCCAAACTTAGTGGTTTGATGCAACCACAGTAATTTGTCTTGTGCATGCACCTATATTTAGGCAGAGCTCAGAGTGGCTGTGTCATCTGTAGTCTGTGTGCATCGCTGTGGGTGCAAAGGCCAGAGGGGAGCTCTGGGGGAATCCTCACCTACTTATCTGTGGCGCGACGCTGGCTGGGGAGCCTTCAGCTGCAGGTGCAGACAGACCACCTACCCATATCCTCTCCGGGGAGCTGCCTGGGCCTCCTCACAGCATGGTGGCAAGCATCCCAAGAGAACCCAGTGTCAACCAAATCATCTTTCATTACCTTGCCTCGGCTGTCACAGAGCATTATCTCCACCCTAGGGCCAGATGCAAGAACAGGAAAAACTAACCCCACCTCTTGTAGAAATGAAAAACGCGCATCACTTAAGGAATATGAAGTGACTGATGGGCAGGTAGCATCTACCAGGGATATGCTGGACAAGGGATGATTCACGATTCACATCTCAGATGGGAGGGAGTAAGACCGCATGAGTTTTCATCGCACTATTCCCCTGGAAACTTCTGAATTGTTTCTGGAATTTTCTTAATTTCATTATAAGTGTGTGTGTAGGGGGGATATGTGTATAGGTTTTGGGGGGTTTTTGTTGTTTTTTTTTTTTGAAACACAGTCTCACTCTGTTGCCAAGGGTAGAGTGTTATGGCATCATAGCTCACAGTAACCTCAAACTCCTGACCTTAAGCAATCCTCTGGCCTCAGCCTCCTGCATAGCTGGGACCACAGGCGCCCACCACAATGCCCAGCTATTTTTATTTTTTTTTAAGATTCTTTTTTATTTTTTTATTTTATTCTATTTTATTTTAGGGGGACAGAATCTTACTTTGTTGCCCTCAGTAGAATGCCATGGCATCATAGCTCACAACAACCTCAAACTCTTGGGCTTAAGCGATTCTCTTGCCTCAGCCTTCCAAGTAGCTGGGACTACAGGTGCCCACCACAATGGCTGGCTATTTTTAGAAATGAGATCTTACTCTGGCTCAGGCTGGTCTTGAACCTATGAGCTCAGGCAATCCAACCGCCATGGCCTCTCAGAGTGCTAGGATTACAGGCATGAACCACTGTGCCCAGCTGAGACCAGCTATTTTTAGAGATGGGGTCTCGCTCCAGCTCAGGCTGGTCTCGAACTTCTGAGCTCAAGCAATCTACTCACCTCGGCCTCCCAAAGTGCTAGGATTACAGACGTGAGCCACCGGGTCCAGCCTATATATATCTTTTTAGAGATAGGATCTCACTCTGTCACCTAGGCTGGAATGCAGTGGTGCAATCATAGCTCACTGAAGCCTGGAACTCCTAGGCTCAAATGATGCTCTTTCCTCAGCCTTCCGAGTGGCTGGGACTACAGGCACACGCCACCATACCCAGTTCTTCCACTTCATACTTTTCAATTGAGGAAAGCAAAATCTTAAATAAGGAGGGACTGCGGCATCTCATCTAGTCCCCCCAACCATGACCCTATAAGCCGAGTACTATCTTGAGGGGATGGAGACTCAGAGGTGCTTAAGTGACCCATTCAGTATTACATGTCTTGGAACTGTTGCAGGCAATTCTGAGCCTGTGCAAGTCAAAGTCCCCGCCATTACCCAGAAAAACTTAGGACTCCCACGTTCATGTGCCACAGTGTCATGGTATTGTGAGACATACCACCACAGAAGCGCCACTGGCTGGTGGTAAAGTGCTTCACATGGTGAAATGCTCTAAAACTATCGGCTAGGAGGGGCACGATGGCTCAAACCTATAATCCCCGCACTCAGAAAGGCTGAGGCTGGTGGATTACCTGAGTTTAGGAGTAGGAGACCAGCCCAAGCTAGAGTGAGACCCCGCCTCTATAAATAGCCAGGGGTTGTGGTGTAGTAGTCCCAGCTACTTGGGAGGCTGAGGCAAGAGGATCACTTGAGCCCAAGAATTTGAGGTGGCTGTGAGCTATGATGCCGTGGCACTCTGCCCAGGGTGACAGGGTGAGACTCTGTTTCAAAAAAACAAAAGAAAACCTTGGCTGTTATTACTATTTGTCTTTCTATTTTAAAACACCTGATGATAACAAAAAAAAAAAAGAAAGAAAGAAAACACCTGATGGTATTCATCTTATTTCTTTCTCATAACAACCCTACGCAGTGGGCAGAACTCTATCATTACAGAGGTTGTAGGGAAAGAAACTCAAACGCAGAGCAGTTAATCGACCCAGATTATCTTTCTTCCAGCTCAAGACTTCTGCCCCTCTGCCACTTGGCACCACCCAGGTCACATTTTTATCCAGTCTAGAATATTCCTACCAGCCCTGCATTACAGGGCTGGCCTCATGCGTACCCCAAAAGACTCCCACTCCCAGGGCCAATGCAGGCGTGAAGACCTTCCTCCAGACACAGATCTAAGAAAAAGCAGACGTGCCTCTTCAGGCATCACATTCCCGCTCTCTGAAAGACAGAGAGCTCCTGGGCAGTGAGCTGTCGCCCTGCACTCTGCACCTCCAGGGCAGGTCTCCACTCCAGAGGCCTCTTCTGACCTGCTCCTCTGGGTGCCCAGGATGAGGGATCCAGGTCAGGGAAGGTGTGACTTCTGGCTGGGCTCTCCCTGGCCTTCATCATCCTACAGGATCGGCTCTAGAGGAAGGCTGAGGTTAGACTGCTCTCTGAGCCTCTGAAATTGGCCAGTGGTCTTCACACTTGTATTTTTTTTTTTTTTTTGAGACAGTCTCTCTTCATCACCTGGGCTAGAGTGCCATAGTCTCAGCCTAGTTCACAACAACCTCAAACTTCCTGGGTTCAAGTGATCCTCCTTTCTCAGCCTCTTGAGTAGCTGGGACTACAGGGACCCACCACAAAATCCAACTAATTTTTCTATTTTTAATAAAAACAGGGTCTCACTCTTGCTCAGGCTGGTCTCAAACTCCTGAACTGAAGCAATTCCCCCTCCTTGGCCTCCCAGAGTGCTAGGATTACAGGCATAAGCCACTGCACTCAGCCCACACTTGTATTTTTAATAAAGAATTTTTTTCAATTTTCCCAGAGCCCATAATAAAAGAAAAAAAAAAGTATAGTTTCTTTAGGCATTTTAAGTATTTGAGATACTGAATAAACTGCATGATTTTTAAGAAAACCCTGGGGTAAGTTTATGGACGACAAAGACTTGCCAACAGTTTGAAAAACTCCTGGACCATTGGGCCAGTGAGAGCCTGGCCAGCCCCACCACCCTTTGGGTTAGCAATACAGCTTGTAAAGGAGGATGTGTAAGTCCTTAACTCAAAGTTTCAAAAGTGCTGGGGGGGGTCACATCCAATGTTAGTAGTTACTGGAATTTTAGTGGGGGGGGGCACAATGCTTAAAAAGAAAACCTGATATTCTCTGACACTACTTTCTCCATGAAATACCTCACTGCTTCACTCACAAAGCCCTTAAAATGTGAATCCATGTCAATGCCCCACTCCAAGACGATCCTGTTCTTCCTTCCCACCTGCCCCCTGCTCCCTCCTGCCAGCGCCAGTGCCAGCGTTCTCTTCTCAAAATATAAATTTAGCTTCTCAGGGAGGATGAGCAAGGCTGGTGGCAACTGTGTTCTCTGCAGGTGGCATGAGTCACTCGGCCTTGGGAGGGGCCTCTGCTCAAGGCTTGTCAGCATCTTCAGCCCTCAGCTGGGCCTGGCTTAGTATACCTGCGGGAATGGCCCTGGTCTTGACATACTCACTCACCCAGAGAGCAAAAGCTGTCATTAAAATCTCCCAGAAGATGCTCCCTGCATTTGGCTCGTCTAGCTCCACTTAGCTTTTCTTTCTCCTTTATGTAATGGATTCACACCAGACATGTTATTCAGATGAGCGGGAGGAAGCAGACCCACTTGTGATGAAATAGCATGTCTTTAGTTCAGCGCCAAGTTCTAAACGCTTAAGGGATTTTACACCAAATCTGGTATGTTTCCTTTTTACAACTTGCCACTTCACATGATCTGCTTACTCCAATCTGTCCCATAAACATATACAGGATGTCCATAAAGTTCATGTGCTATTAATTTTTTTTTTTTTTTTTTTTTAACTGGCTTGGTGCCTACAGCTCATCGGCTAGGGCGCCAGCCACGGACACCAGAACCGGCAGGTTTGAATTCAGCTCGGGCCTGCCAAACAATGACAACTACAACCAAAAAATAGCCGGGTGTTGTGGTAGACGCCTGTAGTTCCAGCTACTTGGGAGGCTGAGGCAACAGAATCGCTTAAGCCCAAGAGTTTGAGGTTGCTGCGAGCTGTGATGCCACCCTTTCTACCCAGGGCGACAGCTTGAGACTCTGTCAAAAAATAATTTTAAAAAACTAATTGCACAGGAACTTTATATTTCACTTCTCTCTGGCCCCAGTCTTCCCAGATGACTAGGCACTTCCAGAAGGCTAGTTGAATTATTTTTGCATTTTTTCAAAACAGGGGGCTAACACCACCATCTAGTGTCCAATCTGGGAAGTGCAGGCATGAAACAAGTCAACTGCAAACAATTATAAATACATTGCACCTGACCTGACAATTTTAGAGAACAGTGGTGCACAGTGCACAATCAGATAGGTTTGTATGCAAACTTCAAACAGTTAAAGAAATAGTGTTTAGGTGGATGGGGAAAACATTTCTTTACCCTCTCCTAGCGTAGAGTGACCAACCATCCTGTTTACCTGGGCCTGAGGAGGTTACCTAGGACAGTGGACTTTCACTCCTAAAATCAGGAAAGTCCCAGGTGAAGTCTTCCAACTTGATCACTCTACATATAGATACAAAATGACTCTAGGAGCTTAAGTTATAAGGAATAAAATACCCTGGGCTTCTGGTTGAGGAAAGAAGCCTCATAACTTTAAAAAGAGAATTCTGCTTCTCTAGAAGAGACTAGGTTTCATTGTTATCAGAGGGAGGAAGCCTCAGTCAGGAAGCAGAAAGATTACTTGGGGCACTAGTCAAAAATGTCTTGATCGGGCGGCGCCTGTGGCTCAGTGAGTAGGGCGCCAGCCCCATATGCCGAGGGTGGCGGGTTCAAACCCAGCCCCGGCCAAACTGCAACCAAAAAATAGCCGGGCGTTGTGGCGGGCGCCTGTAGTCCCAGCTGCTCGGGAGGCTGAGGCAAGAGAATCGCGTAAGCCCAAGAGTTAAGAGGTTGCTGTGAGCCGTGTGACACCACGGCACTCTACCCGAGGGTGGTACAGTGAGACTCTGTCTCTACAAAAAAAAAAAAAAAAAAAAGTCTTGATCAAGAAACCAGGGGATTCTCTGGCAGCCTCCAGCCTGAGGAATCTCAGTTGAAATTGACTCCTACTGCAATGAAGCAGGTCCCATATCTTGTCTCACAGGCTTGGCCTTTAAATCTCTGATATTGGCCACAGTACCTTGAGTGAAGGCATTTTGGCTATACTCAAGAAGTGAAGTATGGCTTCGCTACCCATGTGGGAATAGCCCAGGTGCAGGTGAACTTTGGAGTTGCAGCTTTGCCATGAGCTGTGTGGCACTGAGCAAGTGGCTTAACTATTCCGAAGCTGGTTTTTGTGTAGAATGATGACCTAAACACATAAATCCCCGTAAGGCCAGTGCCTAGCATTTGACTAGCTCCAGGGAAACCTTGTCTATGGCTGACCAAGCAACCCAGAAGCACTCCTTAGCCCTAAAGTCAGTGTCCTGGAGCTTCTTCCTTTTCCTCAATGAGCCGCAGGCCCACATGGAGCCTTCTTTCTACTTACAATTCCCACCCCCTATTTACTTCTTGCTTTTCTTCCCCACCTAGCACTGGTTGCTCACCCTGTCCCTCACCCCCAGGGCTGGATATTATAATATCCAGAGTGGAGATTATAATAGCAGTTGCTTTGTGCAATTCATGAGCTAAACCATGTAAAGAGCCATGGCAGGCCTTGGCACAAGGTCAGAGCTTGAGAATTTTCCTGCAGTTGTGTGTTCTCCATCTTCATTTCTCACCCATAGGTCTTGTTCTTTTTTTTTTTTTTTTTTTAATTTGGCCGGGGCTGGGTTTGAACCCGCCACCTCCGGCATATGGGACCGGCGCCCTACCCGCTGAGCCACAGGCACTGCCCCCATAGGTCTTGTTCTTTTCAACCATTATTATGGTCTAGGAAACAAAAGTTCAAGAGATCTCCCAAATTTCACCCTAAAATCTAAGCAGTGCCGAAAAGCTTCAAAGGCCTTGCTGGTTCACTTGTTCATCTGTTCAACAAAGACTTATGGCCCTTAATGCCAGACACTGTGTGAGGTAGAAAGGATACCTGAGAACACAACTACTTTCGGAGGCTTATAGCCGTCAAGGAAGGGGGATATTAAATGCAAATTATAAGGATGTAACAAGACACAGGACTTGGAGGGCTGAGGGAGGGAACATGAAACAGAAGAACCTACCTCCCAGGGATATTTAAGCTGAGACGTGAAGGATGAGGGTGGGAATGCGCTCTCCTGCCTAAGAGGAGGTAAGGGGAAAGGTGCAGAGAATTCCCAAGTTCAGAGAAGAGGTAACGATGGTCAATGCCTGGGACTAAGACAGGCTGAAAGACAGAGCAAGAGAACCAAATCAGTGAGGAGTGGTAGGAAGAGGGAAGACAAGAGCTAGATCTTGCAAGACCTGAAAGTTGCCAAAAGGACATGGGACCTCCTTTAAGGGCAACAAGATGCCCAGATGAGGTTGAAGCTTGTGAGTACAGATCAAATTAGAATGTGGAAAGCTCCTTCTTTTAGCCCTAAGGGTGAAATTGAGCAACATAATCTGCCCTTTCCTTACCTGCACAGTGGCTCACACCTATAATCCTACCACTCTGGGAGGCTAAGGCAGGTGGATTGCTTGAGCTCAGCCTGAGCTAAAGCCAGCCCCTATCTCTACTAAAAATAGAAAAACTAGCCAGTGCCTATAGTTCCAGGTACTGCTACTCGGGTGGCTGAGGCAACGGGACCTCTGGAGCCCAGGTGTTTGAGGTTGCTGTGAGCTATGATATCATTGCTCTCTACCCAGAATAATAGAGTGAGACTCTGCCTAAAAAAAAAAAAAAAAGGAAGGAAGGAAAGAAGGAAAGGAAGTAGGGAGGGAAAAAAGAAAAAAATTAGAAATGTTACAGATTTATATATATAATATATATAAAAAGACTCCTTTCTTTTCACAAAATTCTTCAGAGAAGGTGCAGTTAAGATGGAGCCCCAGGTGTGAAATATGGGCTGCTCAGATGGCTAAATCTTATCCCAAAAGACTTCCATACTAGGACCCCAGATCTCAGAGTATCACATAACACATATCTTCCCAGCAAGTCACCGCTGGGCAAGGGAGAGGAATACAGAGTGGCTTCCCCCAGGCCCCACGTGGTGGGAGTGGTGGGAGCTAGCAGAAAGTTGGCTGCAGCCTGCGTAGGCTTTCTTTTTCTTTTTACAACTAATATTAGTGCTAGTTTTTATACTTGGTTCACAAATCCAGCTTATCTAACCCCTATGCATTTCTTAAATCCCTACCGTATACATCACATAGTTGATCTATTGTGATTGAACAAAAATGACCTCAGTGCTTTTGGGCATGGGTATATGGATAGATTGGGGGTGTGGGGAAGTTAAATATAAAACAGTGACCTCATTATAGCCTTCATAGAGCTTATAATCTTGTGAGGAAAAGAAAAAAGGAATTCAGTGGGGGAAAAAAGGACAGTAAAAACCTCTGTACTTCTTGGTTAGGTAACTGAGACTGGGAACCCTGGGATCCATTTGCCCAAGATTGAGAAGGAGTCAGTGCCAGGGCTGGAACCCATAGGGCCATGCTGATTGTGGCTCACATGAAGGCTCCTGGGACCACATTCCTGCTCTGTGAGAAGCTGAAAGTTAGTCATGGACTGAATTCCTAGCCATGGTCCATACAAGAGTCTCTATTCTAGTCAACAAAACCTTCCTTTGGTTCCTCAAATAAGCCAAGTCATTCCCCCAGCCTCAAGATGTTCCAACTTCTCAATGGTCACTGGTTTCTTCCTTTAGGTACTACGTCTATACCACCTCCTCAGAAGGGGCTTGCCAAAACCCTTCCTGAAATGACCCCACAACTGCACACCCACATGTCTCTCTCCCTCAGCACGGAGCTGCCCATCTTCATTGTTCTCTACCATGAAGTGGATTTATAAACAAATCCACTTCCAATAGACACGGCAAGTATTATTTGCAAGATAATTAGATTTAAATGTGGTATAGGTGAGATAAGACCAGGTCGAGCAGTCATAACACCCACAGAATTTCTTTCTGCAATAAGTCCTTGGGGTCTGGGATTCAAAGAATGAACCTACAGATCATAGATCAGTGGTAAGATAGGATGTATTGGATAGAAAGGAATACCGGAAGAATAAAAAACACCATAGCTTCTGGCAGAGGGAAATATACAAGTAGGAAGTCTCCAGTGGGTCTTTTGTCTGGGGATATAAGGTCTTGAGAATTACATTTGGCCAGGACTTGTAGGGGAGTGAACCCTTCATCCCGCAGGATGCTCTGTGTCATGGGTCACAGCTTTGCCACACTTACCTTTGTGTGTGTGTATGTGTGTGTGTGTGTGTGTGTGTGTGGCCAGGGCTGGGTTTGAACCTGCCACATCCAGCATATGGGGCCAGTGCCCTACTCCGCTGAGCCACAGGCACCACCCACACACTTACCTTTTCAATGTTGATGAGTGTATTAACAAATGAATGCAGTTCCTCTAGGTCTGGGCAAAACACTGGGTCCATTTCAGAAGAGACCTGGCTTACAAGAAATTGCCCAGGCCTAGGAAACAGGGGGTCCCTCCCTATCCAGCCCTGAATGGGGGAACCCTGTATCAATTGGCATAAATTTAATTCCTAAATGGACTTTTTTCCTAGCTATGGTGGTCAGTGTACTGAAAATTCTGAATCTCAAACTGAATTGGTACTAGTATGAAAAAGAAACCAAGAGATTCCTGACACATTAATGCTGGGAGGATCAAACTGAAGAGCACATATTGAATCCTTTGAAAACTATAAAGTACAAATAAATATACTATAACTTTACGGAGGGACTTACTACAATATTTATGTAAGTTTTTGTTTTTTGTTTCTTTTTTTAGACAGAGTCTCAAGCTGTTGCCCTGGGCATCATAACTCACAGCAACCTCCAACTTTTCGGCTCAAGCAATGCTCTTGCCTCAGTTTTTCTATTTTTAGTAAAGACGGGGGTCTCGCTCTTGCTCAGACTGGTCTCGAACCTGTGAGCTCAGGCAATCCACCCACCTCAGCCTCCCAAGTGCAGGGATTACAGGCGTGAGCCACCGCACCCAGCTTTATATAAGTATTTTTTTTTGGCAGATTTATCATAGACTTTGACTTAGGAAAACTGATTTGTAATTAATTTTTCAGAAACTCAGCTAATGTTTTTACACTGGATTGAATCATTTCTACAAATGAGGGCAGAATATACAAATTGTGTCTATTCTTAGACTCTGTTGTTCTCCTCTCACACTTGCCCGCTGACAGCTGGCTTTGCTTTTGAACAAATTTTGTTGTCTGCTTTCTTTTCAAAGGGGATCTTTCCTATTTATATATGTAATATATGTTCTTGCAAAATTTTTAGAAAATGCTGAAAAGTATTTTCAAAATCACCTGTAACCTTAATAGTCTAAAGGTGACAAAAGTAAATATTTTGAAATATTTTCTTCCAAATTCTTTTCTAAAGCTGAAATTGCATGTGACAGTCTCATTTTGTACAGAGGGTAAAGGAAATGTGTTCCATTGCTACCTAATAATGGCTCTGGTAAGCTGGCTGAGGCCTGAACAGGACCCATGATACTATGGGCACAGCAGTCTGGTCTGACTCTTCTTCTTAGCCTGGAGACTCTGAAAAAGTTATTTAACCTCTCTGAGCCTCAGTTTTTTCATCCGCAAAATGAGAAATAATAATTCCTATCATATACAGTGGTTGTTAGCATGCAATAAAATAAATTCACTGAAACTCAGTGATGCCCCATAAATTACAAACATGTTACATAGTTTTAGTACCTTTAATGATAATGTCTTTCAAGATGGCAGCTTAGTCTTGAATGAAGAAGAATTTATTTAAATTGAAACAAAGTTGGCTGAAGCCACACACAGGAGAATGAACAAGGAAGAATTCTGCACTCATTGGTAGAATCTAGTCCGTGGAACCAGGGAGAACTTCCCATGTCTAAGGCTTCCTTATTCCTTGAGAACAGCATCAAGTACAATCAATGGGGAACCAACAGCTCCCTGGTCTGGCCACAACTGAAGGACAGTGATCAGAGCACTCTGTCACTAGGCCATTCCACAAAGGGAAGTGTGGCAAAGCTGTGACCTATGACACAGAGCATCCTGCAGGATGAAGGGTTCACTCCCCTAGCTGCTGGAGTGTTGCAGGGAGGCCACTCTCAGCTGTCGCCCCTCTCAGGATGACCTCAGTAAAGAAAGCTGCCTTACCAAAGGTCGCACAGGGTAACCCATACCCTGTGACTGGTGATACGGACATAAAAAAGGCCTGCACCTCTCTTTTCAATTTGGGAAAGCTCTGAAAGCTCATCTTATCTTCAGAACTCCCTGGAGGTCCATCGGAGCTTCCATGGAGCCCTGGCACCTCCATCTACACAATCCTGCTCCCTTTCACAGGTGTTGATTCCCAAAGTGCTCCCTAGTGAGCCTCCCATGTGCTGACTCCGTCTCTGAGTCTGCTTCCAGAAAAATCTAGCCTGTGACAGGAGCTGCACCTGCTCCCCCTCCTTGCTTCTACTGGTGCAGACACTGCACAGGGCCTGAGGGGCTTCTCGTGGAAACAAAGAACTGAGCTGACGTTAGATTTTATTCTTGCCTTTTGCTGTTTTTTATCAATGTCACAAAAGGATTTCTGCTTCCAGGAAGATGAAGTATGCATATATTTCCCATTTTTCCTGCTAAATACAACTAAACTGAAATTGCATGTGACAGTCTCATCTTGTACACAACATAAATGTGCTGCATCATTTATGTGCTACATATATTTATGTGCTACATCACTTTTGTGCTACATATACTTGTGTATTATAATATTATTTATATGCTACATATACCAATATTATACATAACACAAGAAAAGAACACTCTGAATGTAGAGAAAAGGAAGACAGGCTAGGGACCTCAGGATACAAAAAATGACACAGTGGTGAGTTCCTTGAGTTTTCATTTTGCCTCATATATCCCAGGCTTGGAGCTAAAGGAGCATTGACACATAAATGGCAACAGGAACACACAAAAACATCCCCAACAAGAAGACATAGCAGTTCCAAATGTGTATGCATCAGACAATAGACCTAAAATATGTGAAGCAAAACTGACAGAATTGAAAAGAGAAACAGAAATCCAATTCTAATTGGAGACATAAATATCCCTCTCTCAAAAATGGATACAGAAATAAGACAAAATCAGGACAGATACAGAAGAATTCAAAATCATCAATAACAGAATCTAACTGATATTTAGAGAGCTCTCCATCCAGCCACAGCAGAAAACGCATTTATTTCAAGTGCTATGGAACACAGCAAGACAGACCATATCCTGGGTCACTCAAAAAATATAAAAGAATTGAAATCAGATGATCACAGTGGAATTAGACTAGAAATCAATAATAGAAAGAAGATCTCCAAGCATTTGGAAACTAAACAATACACTTGAAAATATTTCATGAGCCAAGAGAAGGTCTCAACAAGAATTTTAAAAATACACTGAACTGGGCTGGGCATGGTGGCTCACACCTATAATCCTAGAACTCTGGGAGGCCGAGGCAGGTAGATTGCCTGAGATCACAGGTTCCACAATAATCTGAGCAAGAGTGAGACCCCATCTTAAAACCATGGCCGGTCTTTGTGGCAGGCGCCTGTCGTCCCAGCTATTGGGAGGCTGAGGCAACAGAATCACTGGAGCCCAAGAGTTTGAGGTTGCTGTGAGCTGTAACACCATGACATTCTACCAAGGGTGACAGAGTAAGACTCTGTCTCAAAAAAAAAAAAAAATACACTGAACTGAAAGAAAATGAAAAAATAACATATCAAAAGTTATGAAATACAACTAGAGCATTTCTGAAAGAAAAATTAATAGCAATAAATATTTATATTAGAAAAAAAGTCTGATATCAATAATCTAGCTCCCAACTCAAGAAACTTGAAAAAGAAGAGACAAAAAGAAACACCAAAACACATAGAAAGAATAATAGAATAAAGATAAAAGCAGAATTCAATAAAATTGAAAACAAACAAACAAAAAAAAAACCAAAAGTTAATGAATCAGAAAGCTCATGCCTTGAAAAGATCAATAAAATTGACAGATTTCTAGCAGGACTAATAAAGGAAAAAGAGAAGATACAAGTATCAAGAATGAAATAGAAAATACCACTACAGACCATGCATATATCAAAAAGATAATAAGGAATACAATGAACAATTTTACATACATATTGATAACTTAGATGAAAAGGATTAATTCTTAAAAAAATACAAACTACCAGCTCGGTACCCATACCACAGTGGTTAGGGCGCCAGCCACATATACCAAGGATGGCAGGTTCAAACCCAGCCCAGGCCAACTAAACAACGACAACTGCAACAACAACAACAAAAATAGCCAGGCATTGTGGTGGGTGCCTGTAGTCCCAGCTATTTGGGAGGCTGAGGCAAGAGAATCACTTAAGCCCAAGAGTTTGAGGTTTCTGTGAGCTGTGACACCTTGGCACTCTACCAAGGGTGACAGAGTAAGACTCTGTCTCAAAAAAAAAAAAAAAATAGAAACTACCACAACTCACCTCATTTAAAATACATAATTTGGCGGCGCCTATAGCTCAGTGGGTAGGGCAGCAGTCACAAACACCAAGGCTCGCAGGTTTGAGCCCAACCTGGGCCTGCTAAACAATAGTGACAACTGTAACAAAAAAGTAACTGGGTGATGTGGTGGGCACCTGTAGTCCCAGCATGCTCAGGAGGTGGAGGCAAGAGAATCACTTAAGCCCAAGAGTTTGAGGTTGCTGTGAGCTGTGATGCCACAGTGCTCTACTGAGTGTGACATAGCGAGATTCTGTCTCAAAAAATAAAAAATAAAGAAGAAAATACATAATTTGAAGAATCCTAGGACTACTAAGGAAACATTAACTCCACAAAAAGAAATCTCCAAGTCTCAGACAGCTTCACTGGAGAAGTCCATGAAAATTTTAAAGAATCAACACCGATTCTACTCAATCATTTTCAAAAAATAGAAGTTGAAGAAACACTTTCCAAACCCTTTTATGGAGCTAGTATACCCTAACACTGAGCCAAAAGATGACAGTACAAAAAAAGAAAACTACAGACCAATGTCCCTCCTGGATATATTGATAGATGCAAAATCATTACAAAATATTAGCAAAAAGAACTCAGCAAAATATGAAAAGAATTATACACCGTGACCAAGTAAGGTTTGTTCCAGGGGTGCAATTGATCAGTATTCACAGATCAATTAATATAATCATTATAATTAACAGGCTAAAAAAGAAAAATCACATGCTTGTATAAACAAATGTAGAAAAAACATTTGACAAAATTCAACACCCATTCAGGATAAGTAACTATCAGGAAACTAAAAATAGAGAACTTCCTCCATGTGATAAACAGTACTTATAAAAACAAGAAACCAACCAACAAAGAAACAAAAAAATATATAAACTTTATACGTAATGGTGAAAGACTGAATATTTCCTCCCTAAATTCGAGAATAAAATAAGGATTTTCACTCTCACCATGCTTATTCTGTATAGTTCCAGGAGTTCTAGCCAGAGCAACAGGGCAAGAAAAGGAAATAAAAGGCCTACATATTACAAAAGAAGAAATAGCAGGGCGTTGTGGCGGGCGCCAGTAGTCCCAGCTACTTGGGAGGCTGAGGCAAGAGAATCACTTAAGCCCAGGAGTTGGAGGTTGCTGTGAGCTGTGTGAGGCCATGGCACTCTACCAAGGTCCATAAAGTGAGACTCTGTCTCTACAAAAAAAAAAAAAAAAAGAAAGAAAAGAAGACATAAAATTGTCCCCATTGACAGATAAGATGATCGTCTACATAGAAAATCCCAAGGCAGCTAAAAAATAAAATAAAATAAAATAAAAACCCTTAAACTAATACAGGAATTTAACAAGGTCACAGGATAGAAGATCATACACAAAACTCAATCTTATTTCTATATACTAACCAAAAACATGTGGAAATTAAAATTTAAAATACAATACTATTTACAATCACTCAAAAAATGAAACACTCAGGTATAAATCTAGCAAAATATATACATGACTAGTATGCTGGAACTACAAAATACTAATGCCGGAAAACTAAGAAGATCTAAATAAATAGAGTCATACCAGGTTTGTGGATTAGAAAACTCAATGTCCTAAAGATGTCAATACTCGGCCAGGTACAGTAGCTCACACCTGTAATCCTAGCACTCTGGGAGGCCTAGGAGGGTGAATTGCCTGAGCTCAGGAGTTAGAGACCAGCCTGAGCAAGAGTGAGACCTCATTTCTACTAAAAATAGAAAAACTAGCCAGGCATTATGGTGCATAACTGTAGTCCCAGCTACTTGGAAGGCTGAAGCAGGAGGATCCCTTGAGCCCAAGAGTTTGAGGTTGCTGTGAAAAAGAAAAAGACATCAATATCAATGTCAATATTCTGTACAGGCTTAATGCAATTCCCATCACAACTGCAGCAAAATTTTTGTACATACAGACAAGATCATTCTAAAATTTACATTTTAGGCAAAGGAACAGGAATAGCTAAAACAATTTTGAAAAAGAAGTGTAATGTGAGATGTCCATTACCTGATCTCAAGGCTTACTATGTAGCTGCAATAATTAAGACTGTGTGGTGCTGAGAGATGGACAGACGCATCACCAACGTAACAAGAAAGAGAACACAGAAATACCCCCCAGACAAGTATGACCGACTGATGTTTAACAAGGGCACAGAAGGCATTTCACGGAGAGAAGACAGCTCTGAATAATTGGTAGTGGGGCATGTGGACACTCATGGGTAAAAAAAGCAACCTCAACCAAGTCTTACACCTTATGCAAAATTTATCTCAAAAGGGATCACTGACTTAAATATAAACTATAAAACTAGAAAAGTTTTAGAAAAAAATTAACAGAAAATCTTGGCATCTAGGGCTAGACAAAGAGTTCTTAGACTTGACAGCAAAAATATGACCTATAGAAAGAAAAACTGATCCTGGGAGGCCTAAGTGGGTGGGTGGATCGCCTCAGCTCCGGAGTTCAAGACCAGCCTGAGCAAGAGTGTGACCCCATCTGTATTAAAAATAGAAAAACTAGCAGGACATTGTAGTGGGAGCCTATGGTCCCAGCTACTCAGGAGGCCAAGGCAAGAGGACTAGTTCTCTTGAATCCAAAAGTTTGAGGTTGCTGTGAGCTAGGCTGACACCATGACACCCTACCCAGGGCAACAGGGTGAGACTTTGGCTAAAAAAAAAAAAATTGCTCAATTGGACTTCATCAAAATTAAAAACTTTTGTTCTGCAAAAGACCCTGTTAAGAGGATGAAAAGATAAAATATTGACATTGAAAAAATATCTACAAACTACTTATCCAACAAAAGACTAGTACCTAGAATATGTAAGGAACCTCAAAACTCAACAGTGTTTTTTAAAAAGAAACAATAGGCATAGCACAAAAAGACATGTCAGAGAGGAAAATATGCAGATGGAAAATAAACACGAAAAGAGGCTCATGAGAGCAAGATGGTGGCTGATTAACAGCTTCCCTGCAACTGGCACCATGAGTCTGGGGAAATAAGACTCCAGGCATCTCTGGATGGTGGGATCTGCCTATAATCATCCCTTTGAGGATACAGGGTGTCAGTGAGAGACTTCTGGACCCCAAGAGGAAGACAAAAACAGTGGAAAACTGGCAAGTGGTTGCATGTATTCGATCTGTCTAATCCCGCCAGCAGCTGTAAGTACAGCAGCAGTGAGACTGCAAACTGGAAAGGCCTTACCTATGATCTGTTTTGGTGTTTTTGGACTTGGCACTCAGTTGAACTGCCTTGGGGAGAGCTTCAGCAGGAGTGCAGAGAACTTTGGGCGTTGTCTGGGGCCCCAGACTGAGCCTGACGGAGCTAATAGTGTTCAGCTGTGGGCCACAGGGAGCCATTGTGAAAGAACTGCCCCAGCAAGCTCCGCCCTCAGGGTTGCAGAGCAAGGATTGGGTGGGAGCTAGTAACCTAGTGACTGAGCAGCCTAAAGGCAGGGACTGAGCTGCCTTACAGCCTTAACCTTCAGGGGCAGAGTGAGACCGGTTTTGGCACACTGGGTAAGTGGATAGCCACTTCAGTAGTGACCCCAGTGACAAGCACTTTCCTGGGAAAGCTTCTGCTTAGCCAAGTTTAGAAGTTTAAAGTGCCTTCTAAGAGGGCTAAAGAGAGATTTAGGGTCTCCACCCTATGAAGTTTGAGAAATCAATGGAGGCCTCCTGTCGTATCAGCATTGTGATTAACATTTCATAACCTAGAAGACCACCTGTTGTCCAGACAATATTCAACAAGATATATATATACTGCTTTCTTTTTGGTTGTTTTTTGTTTATTTTGTTGTTGTTGTTGTTTTGTTTTTTAATTTCAAGCTTTACCATACAGATTTTTTCTTTTCTTTCTCCATTTTTCTACTTTAAATACAATTTCCCATTGCTGCCTTTTTCAATAATTAGAACATCATTTTTGCTAGTGTTTCTACCCCTATTATTTGGTTTTTCACCCAATTTTATCCTGTAAAGTTTCCTGTTTGCTTGTTTTGCTTTGATTTATAGCATTTTTATCTTTCCTCCACACTTGGTGGAGGTAGGGGACTGTGTCCAATCACGTTAGCAAAGAGCTGCTGGCCTCAAGGGAACCATCCAACACAGCACCCCCAGAGGTTGATTTTTTTTTAAGGTTGTGTCAAAGTACCCTACTGTACACCTATATTGCTCTGTCTCCGTCTTTCTGTGCCTCTCTTCTTTTTGTCAATATTCCCTTTTACCCATCCCCTCTCCTTTCTTTATTTTCTTTTCTTTCTTTCTTTTTCTTTCTTTTATCCCTTCTTGTTCTTCAACCTTCTCTTCCTTCTGGTCCTGTACCTAAAGAACTCCTCAAACCTTAGTCCACAGGCATGGGAACATAAAGAGTAAGAGGAAATGAAAGGAAAATTAGGGCAAGGAAACAGATAAAAGAAATAATTCATGAGGAAGAATCGCAGAAAACTCCTGGCAACATGAAGAATTAGTCCAGAGCAACCCCTCCAAGGGACCATGAGGTAGCTAAGCAAAGGATTCCGCCTACAAAGAAATGTTAGGAATGACAGAAAGAGAATTTAGAATACACATGATGAAAACAATGAAGGAAATGATGGAAACAATGAAGGAAACTGCTACTAAAGTAGAAAATAACCAAAAGCAAATCCAAAAACAGAATCAAATAAGACATGAACGATATAAAGAATATAGAAAGGATATAGCAGAGCTAAAGGAACTGAAGCAGTCAATTAGGGAACTTAAAGATGCAATAGAAAGTATCAACAACAGGTCAGACCATGCAGAAAAAAAAGAATTTTGGAGGTAGAAGACAAAGTTCTTGAGATAACTCAGATAGTTAAAGAGGCAGAAAAGAAGAGAGAGGAAGCAGAACGTTCACTGTCAGAATTATGGGACTTTATGAAGCGTTCCAACATACGAGTTATAGGAATCTCAGAAGAGGAAGAAGAATGCCCCAGAGGAATGGAAGCCATACCAGAGAATATTGTAAATGAAAATTTCCCAAATATCACCAAAGATTCTGACACACTGCTTTCAGAAGGATATCAGACCCCAGGTCACCTCAACTCTAACTGAGCTTCTCCAAGACACATTGTGATGAACCTGTCAAAGTCAAGACAAAAGAAAAGATTCTTCAAGCTGCCAGGAGTAAGTGCCAGTTGACCTACAGGGGCAAATCCATCAGAGTGACTGCAGACTTCTCTAATGAAACTTTCCAAGCAAGAAGACAATGGTCATCTACCTTTAATCTACTTAAACAGAACAAGTTCCAGCCCAGAATTCTATACCCTGCTAAGCTAAGCTTTAAAATTGAGGAAGAAATCAAATCATTTATGGATATACAAACAATGAGGAAATTTGCCACAAGACCAGCTCTACAGGAAATACTTCAACGTGTTCTACACACTGACTATCACAATGGATCAGCAGCAAAGTAAGGACTCAGCAATCAAAGGACAGAACCTAACTTCCACGCTAATGCAAAAGATAAAACTAAGTGATGGATTCTCATAAAATAAGATGAATAGAATGCTACCACACTTACCAATTATCTCAATAAATGTTAATGGCTTGAATTCCCCACTGAAGAGACATAGATTGGCTGACTGGATTAAAAAACAAAAGCCATCAGGTGGTGCCTGTGGCTCAAGGAGTAGGGCGCCAGTCCCATATGCCAGAGGTGGTGGGTTCCAACCCAGACCCGGCCAAAAACCACAAAAAAAAAAAAAAAAAAAAAAAATTGTAAAAAACACAAGCCATCCATTTGCTGTCTGCAAGAAACACACCTGGCTTCAAAAGACAAATTAAAACTCCGAGTCAAGGGATGGAAGACTATTTTTCAGGCAAATGGAATTCAGAAGAAAAGAGGAGTTGCAATCTTATTTTCAGATACATGTGGATTTAAAGCAACTAAATTCAAAAAAGACAAAGATGGTCACTTTATATTGGTCAAGAGAAAAATACAAGAAGACGTTTCAATTCTAAATATTTATGCACCCAGTTTAAATGCTCCCAGATTCTTGAAACAGACATTACTCGGTCTGAGCAATATGATATCCGATAATACCATAATAACAGGGGACTTTAACACTCCTCTTATAGAGCTGAACAGATCCTCTAAACACAAATTAAACAATGATATAAGAGATTTAAACGAGACCCTAGAACAACTGTGCTTGATAGACGCATATAGAACACTCCATCGCAAAGATAAAGAATATACATTCTTCTCATCACCCCATGGAGCATTTTCCAAAATTGGTCATATCCTGGGACACAAAACAAATATCAACAGAATCAAAAGAATTGAAATTTTACCTTGCATCTTCTCAGACCATAAGGCACTAAAGGTGGAACTCAACTCTAACAAAAAGGTTCAACCCCTCACAAAGGCATGGAAATTGAACAACGTTCTGTTGAATAACAGATGGGTGCAGGAAGAAATAAAACAGAAAATTATTAACTTCCTGGAGCATAACAACAATGAAGACACAAGCTACCAAAACCTGTGGGATACTGCAAAAGCAGTTTTGAGAGGAAAATTCATCACTTTAGATGCCTACATTCAAAAAACAGAAAGAGAGTACATCAACAAACTCACAAGCCATCTTACGGAGTTGGAAAAAGAAGAACAATCGAAGCCTAAACCCAGTAGAAGAAAAGAAATATCCAAAATCAAATCAGAGATCAATGAAATTGAAAACAAAAGAATCATTCAGAAAATTAATGAAACAAGGAGTTGGTTTTTTGAAAAAATTAACAAAATAGATAAACCATTGGCCAGACTAACGAGAAATAGAAAAGTAAAATCTCTAGTAACCTCAATCAGAAGTGATAAAAGGGAAATAACAACTGATCCCACAGAGATACAAGAGAGCATCTCTGAATACTACCAGAAACTCTATGTACAGAAATTTGACAATGGGAAGGAAATGGATAAATATTTGGAATCACACCCTCTCCCTAGACTTAGCCACGAAGAAATAGAGCTCCTGAACAGACCACTTTCAAGCACTGAGATTAAAGAAACAATAAAAAAGCTTCCAACCAAAAAATGTCCTGGTCTAGACGGCTTCACACCAGAATTCTATCAAAGCTTCAAGGAAGAGCTTATTCCTGTACTGCAGAAATTATTCCAAAAAATTGAGGAGGAAGGAGTCTTCCCCAACATGTTATGAAGCAAACATCACCCTGATACCCAAACCAGGAAAAGACCCAACCAAAAAGGAGAATTTCAGACCAATCTCACTCATGAATATAGATGGAAAAATTCTCAACAAAATTCTAGCCAATAGATTACAGCTTATCATCAAAGAAGTCATACATCATGATCAAGTAGGTTTCATCCCAGGGATGCAAGGCTTGTTTAATATATGTAAGTCCATAAACATTATCCACTGTATTAACAGAGGCAAAAATAAAGATCACATGATCCTCTCAATAGATGCAGAAAAAGCATTTGATAAGATCCAGCATCCTTTTCTAATTAGAACACTGAAGAGTATAGGCATAGGTGGCACATTTCTAAATTTCTTTGACTGAAGCTATCTATGTTAAACCCACAGCTAATATTTTACTGAATGGAGTAAAACTGAAAGCTTTTCCTCTTACAACTGGAACCAGACAAGGTTGTCCTCTGTCACCTTTACTATTCAATATAGTGCTGGAAGTTCTAGCCAATACAATTAGGCAAGACAAGGAAATAAAGGGAATCCAAATGGGAGCAGAGGAGGTCAAACTCTCCCTCTTTGCTGATGACATGATCTTATACTTAGAGAATCCCAAAGACTCAACCACAAGACTCCCAGAAGTCATCAAAAAAAAAGTAATGTTTCAGGATATAAAATCAATGTCCACAAGTCAGTAGCCTTTGTATACACCAATAACAGTGAAGATGAGAAGCTAATTAAGGACACAACTCCCTTCACCATAGTTTCAAAGAAAATGAAATACCTAGGAATATACCTAACAAAGGAGGTGAAGGACCTCTATAAAGAAAATTATGAAATCCTCAGAAAGGAAATAGCTGAGGATATTAACAAATGGAAGAACATACCATGCTCATGGATGGGAAGAATCAACATTGTTAAAATGTCTATACTTCCCAAAGCAATCTACCTATTCAATGCCATTCCTATTAAAATACCAACATCGTACTTTCAAGATTTGGAAAAAATGATTCTGCATTTTGTACGGAACCAGAAGAAAACCCGTATACCTAAGGCAGTTCTTAGTAACAACAAAGCTGGGGGCATCACCATACCAGATTTTAGGCTGTACTGAAAGCCACAGTGGTCAAGACAGCATGGTACTGGCACAAAAATAGAGACATAGACACTTGGAATCAAATAGAAAACCAGGAAGTGAAACTAGCATCTTACAACCACCTGATCTTCCATAAACCAAACAAGAACATAACCTTGGGGGAAAGACTCCCTATTCAATAAATGGTGTTGGGAGAACTGGATATCCACATGTAAAAGACTGAAACTGGACCCACACCTTTCCCTACTCACAAAAATTGATTTAAGATGGATAAAGGACTTAAATTTAAGGCATGAAACAATAAAAATCCTCAAAGAAAGCATGGGAAAAACAATGTAAGATATTGGCCTGGGAAAAGACTTCATGAAGAAGACTGCCATGGCAATTGCAACAACAAAAATAAACAAATGGAACTTCATTAAACTGAAAAGCTTCTGTACAGCTAAGGAGACAACAACCAAAGCAAAGAGACAACCTACACTATGGGAAAGGATATTTGCATATTTTCAATCAGACAAAAGCTTGATAACTAGGATCTATAGAGAACTCAAATTAATCCACATAAAAAAAGCCAACAATCCCATGTATCAATGAGCAAGAGACATGAATAGAACCTTCTCTAAAGAAGACAGACGAATGAATAACAAACACATGAAAAAATGTTCATCATCCCTATATATTAGAGAAATGCAAATCAAAACCGCCCTGAGATACCATCTAACCCCAGCGAGAATGGCCCAGATCACAAAATCTCAAAACTGCAGATGCTGGTGTGGATGTGGCGAGAAGGGAACGCTTTTACACTGCCGGTGGGACTGCAAATTAGTACAACCTTTTTGGAAGGAAGTATGGAGAAACCTCAAAGCACTCAAGCTAGAGCTCCCATTTGATCCTGCAATCCCATTACTGGGCATCTACCCAGAAGGCAAAAAACCCTTTTATCATAAGGACACTTGTACTAGACTGTTTATTGCAGCTCAATTTACAATCGCCAAAATGTGGAAACAGCCTAAATGTCCACCAACCCAGGAATGGATTAACAAGCTGTGGTATATGTATACCATGGAATACTATTCAGCCATTAAAAAAAAAATGGAGAGTTTACATCCTTCGTATTAACCTGGATAGAAGTGGAAGACATTATTCTTAGTAAAGCATCACAAGAATGGAGAAGCATGAATCCTATGTACTCAATTTTGATATGAGGATAATTAATGACAATTAAGGTCATGATGGGGGTGGGGGAAGGGGAGAGCAGAGAGAGAAAGAAGGAGGGAGGGGTGGGGAAAGGAAGAGCAGAGAGAGGAAAGGAGGGAGGGGGTGGGTTCTTGGTGTGTGCCACACCTTTGGGGAGCAAGACACGATTGCAAGATGAATTTTACCTAACAAATGTAATCAGTATAACCTGGCTTATTGTACCCTCAATGAATCCCCAACAATAAAAAAAAAAAAAGAAAAGAGGCACAAGAATGTTCAATATCATTAACTATTAAGGAATTTGAGTTAAAACAACCAGATGTTACTAAATACCTCTCAGAATGTCTAAAATTAAAAACAAACAAACAATAATACCAAATGCTGGTGAAGATTCAGAGAAGCTAGATCTTTCATTCATAGTGAGAATATAAAATGGTAAAATCACTCTGGAAAATAGTTTGGCAGTTTATTTAAAAACTACAGATGTAGGCAGGCCTGGTGGCTCATGCCAGTAATCCTAGCACTCCAGGAGGCCAACGCAGGTGGATCCCCTGAGCTCAGAAGTTCAAGCCCAGGCTAAGCAAGAGTGAGACCCTATCTCTACTAAAAAAAACAAAAGTAACTAGCCAGCTGGGTATTGTGGCTGGTGCCTGTAGTCCCAGCTACTAGGGAGGCTAAAGCCAGAGGATAGCTTGAGCCCAATAGTTTGAGGTTACTATTAAGCTATGACAACAGGGCACTCTAGCCTGGAGCAACAGAGTAAGACTCTGTCTCAAAAAATCAATAGATAGATAGATGAATAAATAAATAAATAAATACACATGCAATTTCCACGGGACCCAAAATTGCACTCCTGGACACACAACCCAGAGAGATGAAAATATATTCACACAAAAACCTGCACATGAATATTTAAAGCAATTTTATTCATAAGAGCCCAAAAGCAGAATCAACACAGATGACCAGCAATGCTTTACATATTCTGTGATCTAGCCATACCATGGAATACCACTGAGCAATAAAAAGAACAGAAAAAGGTACATGGACAGCCTGCATGACTCTCCGGAGAATTATACTGAGTGTAAAAAAAAAAAAAAACCCTCCCCCAAAGAACTAATCCCCAAAAGGTTAGACACAGCATGATTTTATTTACATATTCTTGAAAGATACAATTATAGAAATGGAGAACAGACTTGGTGCCTATAGCTCAAGAGGCTAGGGCACCGAGCCACATACACCAGAGCTGGCAGGTTTGAATCCAGCCTGGGCCTGCCGAACAACAATGACAAATGCAACCAAAAAAAAAAAAAAAAGAGCCTGGCATTGTGGTGAGCCTGTAGTCCCAGCTACTTGGGAGGCTGAAGCAAGAGCATCACTTAAGCCCAAGAGTTTGAGGTTGCTGTGAGCTGTGATGCTACAGCATTCTACCCTGAGCTGTGATAGCACAGCACTCTACCCAGGGTGACAGCTTGAGACTCTGTCTCAAAAAAAAGAAAGAAAGAAAGAAATGGAAAACAGATCACTGGTTGCCAGGCATGAAGGAAGAGGGGAGAGGTGAGAGGGAAGTAGGTGTGGATTAAAATTAAGGCCTGATGGGTGGCCGCCTGTGGCTCAAGGAGTAGGGTGCCAGTCCCATATGCCGGAGGTGGCGGGTTCAAACCCAGCCCCGGCCAAAAAAAGTTAAGGCCTGAGGCATGTTTGTGGTTGTGGAAATGTTCTGTCTCTTAACTCTATTAATGTTCATATCCTGGTTGTGATTTTTAAGATTAAGTTTTTTAAAAATTTTTAAGGTTAAGATTTTTAAGATTTTAAGTTTAATCTTCACAAAATGTTACCAGGGTCATATATATTTGTTGGAAAAAATTAAACATCCGTAAAATATACAAAATTAAAAGTTCCTTGTAAAATTCCTGGACGCTGCCGATTCTCATTGTCCTTCTTGCATACGCACACCTGCACACACACATTGCCTCTAGACAAACACTATGAAGGGTTTGGTACATATTGCTCAGATTCTTTGCGTAACCTAAAATATCTATCTATCTATGTACATATACATATATGATTTGCATTTTTAAACCAAAAATGGAATTATACTAAACATAGTTCAGCAACTTGCTTTTCTTATTCAATGTATTTTCGGCATTTTTCTATATTAGTATTTCGTTTCTATCAATGGCTACCCAGTATTCTACTGAATGAGTATGCTATAATTTATCATTTCTCATAATGAAGGAAATGTATTTTTTTCTTTCAACATCATGAATATTGCTGGAAACAACTATTAGTTTATTTGTGTTAATGTATTTCTAGTATCATTTCCTAGAAGTAGAAATTATTACACCAAAAAGTTTTGCCTGTTTTAAAATGTATAGAGTTTGCCTTTCTCACTCCATAAATATTATGCCAATTTATACTGTCACTAACAAAGTATGAGACTGTTTGCTCACACCCCCAACACAGATACTAGGTTTTAAAAATTCCTCTAGTGTCATGTTTGTGACAATAGTGGAACTGTGGAGAAAATGGTGTCCTAAGACATAGGAGTTTAGTTCCAACACTACATGCAAGGGTAAGATGCCCACACAGGGGTAGGGTTGAAGAAAAAGAGAGGTAGAGGCAGAGAGACGGAGACACAGATGGATGGATGAACAAATGTATGGATGGATAGATACGTGTGGATGATGGATACATAGAGAGCTATGGAATCACACTTAGTTCAGCTGAACATTTTTAGAACAAGCACATGACTTTAAACATCCTGAAGGCAAGTGCCACGAATATATTGGATGACTTCTGTAGTGGGAAAAATACTTTCACATGTATTTTCACCCCCTGAGCAGGGGTTTTCTAGGAGGGCCTTCAAAGCATGGTGTAGTTCTAAGGAGCAGCCCGGAGGGTAACTTGGCCAGAGCCTGAGGCACCTGCAGTGGAGGGGATCGGGAAGAAAAGGTCCACAGTGCAGGGAGCAGCAGAGGGAAGTTGGGTACAGGAAGCAGGAACTAGACGTGGTGACCTCAGACCTCCAGCCCAGAGAACTGCTGCAGAAAGCATGGCTTCCAGTGGCCGCAGCTTTGGTCCTGGTTGCTGCACCTCACCTGCGCATGCAGTAGGTGCTGCAGCCGGGCCATTTCTGCCTGACATGGGACTCCTCTCACAGGCTTGGGGACGCCCCATGTCTGACTTCGCTGCCTCTTTCTTTCCATGGATATCAGGTCTACATTGCAGTCTGATGGCTCTTCAGCCCATTTCACATGTACCCCACAAACCCTGCTCTCCTTCACAGGGAGAAGCTTCCCTCTGTTTCAGCTCCGGCATTTCTAGTCCCATCTTGGCATCAGCTTCTTCGGGATCTGATCTGACACAGACAGAAACGGCAGAGTGCCACCTTGCTCCATTACGCTTTGCTACCATCCTACTACAACTCCTGGGATCTCAACAATTAATCGCTTTCTCTGGCAGAGCCTTGGGTTCCTCATCGGTAACAACACAGGCACGGACTACAAAATCTCTGGGCCCCTTCAGTTCTATGGCTCCACAAACTGAATGTGTTAAGACTTCAACTTTGAGAATGTGGTTTTTACTGTCAAAGAGAAAGGAGAATTTTCTTTGAATTTATTAACCAATAAATGATGATATATCTTTCCTGTGAATAGCCTGTTATTAATCCCTGAGTGTGGGGGCTTATGGCAGCCAGGAGAACAGGGACAGAATGGATGAGGAAGACCCTAAGAACTTGGGGTGCAGGTGGGAGACCAGCACAGACACGTGCAGAGATCACAATCTTACTTGAAATAACTTCTTTTTTTAAAAAAACTACAGACATACTTTTAAAACTGAAACTACAGTATGGTCTTTGCATTTCCAAAACTTTCTCTATTGTACACAAATCTCTACTGTACAAATCTGTATTTGTATACATTTTATCTTTTGAATTTTGAAAATTATAAAAGAAATAGAAACCTATTCTAAAAAAAAAACCTTTTCTTTGGAAGATCCTGAAGTTTATGGAGATAAAGTGCACACTCCACTTGACCTGTCTCCCTCCGGTCAACTGCAAGGATACACTTGCATATGAACATACAACCACCTACTTGGTATCTTTCTTTGTATTTCAAATAAGCAGCTTGAATTTTAACAAATCCAAAATAGGAGTCCTGACTCTCACCCTACAGCTGCTCCCCAAAGCCATTCCCCAGTGTTTTCCTCTCACTAAAGGTCCCCACATTCATCACTTTGCTCAGGCTAACATCTGTGAGTGAACCTTGACCCCTCTCTTTCCCTCACATCCCACATCTGACATGTCAGTATGTCTCGTGGAGCGGGACGTCTTATTTCAGACTCTGCCCTTCTTGTTGTGCCTATGGCGATGGCCCTAGAGTAAGCCCCACCTGCTCTCATCTACATCACCGAATTCACTTTTGAACCTATCTCTAGACTTCTAAGAGTAGCCAGAGAAATTGTTCTAAGATGCAATATGAAAATGAGGTTTGAACTACTGCACTGCGTTTCTGTTTCACTTAGAATGAAGCCCTCCCCTCAGGGGCTCCGCATGACCCAGAGTCAGCCCCACTTCCCAGCCTCTTCTTCACTGCCCATGCTCTAGGCTCACTAGCCTTCCAAGGCCACATGAGCTGCTTCCACCCCGGGACCTCCAGTTTCCTGTCCCCTCCGTCTCAGACACCCTTCTCCACATTCTGACACCATGCTCCTTTTCAAACGCCCCTTCCTCCCCTCCTACACTTCTTCAAATAGCCACCCCACCTGACCTCTGTGGCTAGTTCTGTTCAAGGCACTCACAGTACTCTGCTAGTGTTTAATGATTTACTTGTTGAATTTCTCTCTATAGGGGAAGGGACTTTGGCTTACCTGGCACAGCATCCCCAGCTTCAAAAGCAGTGCTTACAACACAGTAAGTGTTCAGTAAATACTTATTGACTGAAAACGTGAAAATATCCATATGTCTACAGGATTTTTTAACTAATGGCTTCACTTTTCTATTACATAATCACTACCTCACAAGACAGCATACTACATCTGCATTATAACACATCAAACCATTTCCCTACTGGTTGACATTTAGCTCATTTCCTTTTTTTTTTTTTTTTGGCATTACAAACAGTGCTTTAATAAGTTACCTTTTATATATATTCTTGCACCCTTGGATAAATGTTTTCTTAGACTAGCTCCAAGAAGTGGAACTTATTGGTTTAGAGCTCTTACTTGCCTTTAAAGAGATAACGGTGCACTAGGAGAATTAGCATAGACATCTTAATTCAGAAGATCTGAGTTTGGATTCCACCTTGTCTGTGAACTGACTCTGTGACATTTGGAGTCTGAGTCTCAGTGTCCGGACTGGCAAAACTTCACATATTTACACATCCATAGGAGATGATGGGTGTATAAATGTCTTGCAGAATGTAGTTCTGTAGAAAAGGAAAAATTAATCGAATTGTATGACATTTCAGTTAAGAGCGTGGGCTCTGGAGCCACCCTACTGAGTGCTAATATTAGGCACCACTGTTTACTGTATGCCATCGGCAAATGGCTCAACATTTCCATGCCTCAGTTTTTTCACCTGAAATAAAACAGGGACACTAACAGTATCTATCCCATATAGTTGTTATGAGGATGACATAAATCAGTATGGTTAAATACTTAGTGTACTGAGTTGCGCATAGTAAATATAATGCTATATAGTTGTTATCGTAATTGTTATTATGATGCTGCTGTTGTGATTTGAGAGCATAAAGCTTACTTCAGGAAGAACAGAACTACCTATTTTTTATTTATTGATACATTTTTTGCTTAAAAAATATCCTCATGTCTTTATAAATTATAAAAAATTCTCTCTGACCATTTCCTTCACTTTCTCTAAGCTTTCTCACTCTATTAAATTTGTCTTCCTTTTCAACTTGCTTACAAGGAATGCAGAGAATACCACATATATATCTACTCCATATTCAGGACATGTCACTCAAAAACTACATTAAAAAAAGAAAACCCTTGAGCGGCACCTGTGGCTCAGTGAGTAGGGCGCCGGCCCCATATACCAAAGGTGGCAGGTTCAAACCCGGCCCCAGCCAAACAGCAACAAAAAAATAGCTGGGTGTCGTGGTGGGCACCTATAGTCCCAGCTGCTCGGGAGGCTGAGGAATTAGAATTGGAATTGGAGGTTGCTGTGAGCTGTGATGCCACAGTACTCTACTGAGGGCGACAGAGTGAGACTCTGTCTTAAGAAAACAAACAAAAAAAACCCTCACATTTCTCAATGATTTCTAGGAATTAAGTACAATGGCATAATGCTGCTCTGACAAAATGGGAAAAAAGACAGATGAAGAAAAAGCTTCCAGTGTATTATATACCATTTACCATCACCAAAAGCCATTGGCTATTATTTACAGTGTGTTTATCATGAAATTCAAACAGCAAGTCCAGGAAAAGACAAAGCCCAGCCCTGCTTTCATCCTTTCCACTGAGCCAAGCTGCACTGGTGGAACAGGGCTGTTACAATGATACAGTTCACCTTCTTTGCTTGGTAGACATCAGATGACATGAAGCTTCCCAGGAACACAGGACACGATGGCCTTGGCTCTGGGGGAAGAGAATTCCATAAACAAGCATTGGTCTGGGATTCCATCCACTGTGTGGTCATTATCTTTGAATCTTCAAATACTGTACTTCCGTACTTTTCACTTGTGCTTTACCTGTCTCCTACAAGAAGCCATTCATTTGCTCATTCTCCAAAGCCTTTTTTGGAGACAAAGAACACATTCCACAGAAGCCAAGAATGTGCTAAGCATGAGCCACTTCCTAGCTTACTGAACCTTTGTCAAAACCAAGGGCTTGCTGTGAAACCCATGACATGAAATCTTGCCAGATCAAAGCTTATTCAGATGTGACAGGTTAGAATTCGTAATTACAGTAAGGATGGAAAGACTTCTTGATAGAACTCCTAAGTCAATCAGTCCTGTCACGAGTATAGTTAATAGACTTATATAATTGACGTTCAATAAAGATTTGCATATGGTATTCCCTTTCCAAGAGTGAGGCTTCTGATCCTGAAAACTTGGGTCTTAGAAAACTTGAAATTGAGGATCTCAAGACTTTAAAGCCTTTTTAGGTATTAAAGCAAAAGTTACCTGTAATTAAAGAAATGTATTGTCCTGCTAAATTGCTTAGATTGGCTCTTATGACCTGTCCACTACCTGTGCTCCGCCTGGGTTTCCAGCAGCATCTCTGGCTGCTGTCCTCCGTGGATGCTATGCTGTGAGACAGAGTTTCTCAGTCTTCCCGTCATTCCCAAGCTTGCTTACACTTCCTGTTCCAGAGCCTTTCCTCAAGGGCAGATTAATCATCAAGGAATGTTTACAAGGATGCTGGAAAGCATCCCAGGAATATCTTCAGCAATAATGATGATATAGCTCTGTCTGCAAAAATAGAACCTGCCTTCTTTTGGAATGCCATTTCCTCAACTCCAGTTCCGTGGCACTGGGAGTCTTGAGAGCTGCCCATCACAAGAACCCACACACCTAGCTGTGATGACTGGTCCCTGTGCCAGGCAAGCCAAACAGAATCAATCCTTCACAAGGACTCTCCCAACTGGAGCTTACAGGGAAAAGACTTTCCTGTCAGGAAGCCATAAGGAGATAAGCATGCAGTTGCTTAAGGCCAAGGCATGAAGTGCAAGGGGTCAACTTCCAGAGAGAAGTGGAGATGGAGGCAACCAGTCTTACCTGTTTCTAAGTTCCCTAAGGCCAGATTAAACCAACCTTCCTGTTCTTTGGTGATAATGGACCAATAAATTTCCTTCTTATAATTCAACTACTTCAAGCTGGATTTCTGCTACTTACATCCTACTAGTGCTGAGTGATACTGGTAGTTTTGCAGAAGATGCAAATTCTTCACATATTTTTTTTTTTTTTAATCAGTCCTCTATAAAAGCTGAGGACAATGGCTCAGGGCCCCTAGTTCAGTGAGTAGGGAGCTAGCCACATACACCAAGGCTGGTGGGATGGAGCTCGGCCCAGTCCTGCTAAACAATGACAACTGCAACCAAAAAATTAGCCGAGTGTTGTGGCAGGCACCTGCAGTCCCAGCTACTTGGGAGGCTGAGGCAAAAGAATCTCTTAAGCCCAAGAGTTTGAGGTTGCTGTGAGCTATGACATCACAGCACTCTATCAAGGATGACATAGTGAGACTCTGTCTCAAAAAAAAAAGGCTGAGGACAAATTAAGTTTTAAAATGTTTGTGGCAATAATACCATTATCGGTTTTTTAATTGCTAAAGGTAAATGTATGCACTGTAAAATGTTTATGAAAGTTAGGACGTGTATAAAATGAATATTTCAGATATCTGCACATATGTAAATACATAGAATAAATCTTATTATTAATATTTTGCCAGACTACGTATATGATCCCACAGCTTGCATTTTCCGCTACTTTGAACATTATGATATAACAGTTCATATAAGGTGCTTTGTGGATTCCCTCCCCCCACAATCTCCTTGGTTCAAGTAATACTCCAGCCTCAGCCTCCAGAGTCACTGGGATTACATGCATGAATCATCACACCTGGCTAATTATCTTATTTTTTTTCAGACAGGGGTCTAGAAATATTGTCCAGGCTGGCCTCAAATTCCCAGCCTCAAGCAATCCTCCTGTCTCTGACTCCTGAGCCCTGGGATTGTAGGCGTGAACTACAGAGTCTGGTTCTTTGTGGTGTTTTAAATATTTATGTTCAAAGTTCATCTTCATAATGAACATCACTGGTAATAGTGATAACCAAAAGTGTGTATACATTCTAAGATCCCCTGTGGATACCTAAGACCATGAGTAGCACTGAACTCTATGTACCCTATGTTTTTTCCTACACAGTAATAGGCAGTTAGTATGTATATTGTGGAAACTCTGGACAAAGGAATGATTCACATCCTATGCTGGAGAGGGCAGAATAGTGCCAGATTTCATCACATTATTCAGAACAGCATGCAATTTAAAACTTATAAAGCATTTATCTCTGAAATTCTCCATTTAATATGTTTGCATCATGAAAAGTGAAACTGCTGGAGGGTACTATTGTAATCTACTGACAGAACTCTGTTCAGAGCTCAGAGACCTTTGCTATTAACCATTTTAGTGCAGACAAGTATTGAAAGAAATTGAAGAACTCTTTTAATTTCCATTATATAAATCATGTCAACTTTTGGCAGTATTGTAAGAATTCTCTCCATCCAGGGTTGAACCACAGAAGAGAGCTATCAGGCATTTGCCTGACTTTCTGCAAGTGACTTGAACATTCTGTAATGTTCATGGTACAGAGAAAACAGGAAAACCTGCTCACCTTGCACTCAGGTGCAAGAGTCATGGAAAAAAAGAGTCAGGACCAAAAGTCATGGAAAAAAACAAGAACTAACACAACAGCAACTTTTACTGAGCACTTATTAGTAGTCAGGGATATCACCTAAGCACTTAAAATGGGTGTCATTATCTAGTGCTCACAAGAACCAGAGTTAGTACTATTTCTAGTAGTTGTATGAAGCTCTTACCCATGGTCAAACAGCAAGGAAGTGGCAATGCTGGGGTTTGACCTTGGGCTTAATAACTAAAAGCTAAGCCTTTCACCACCCTTTTATTCTACTCTCTAATTGGCCCACCTACCTGGGGATACTTGTCTCTCCTTACCTCAAGACTCAGATTTTGAAATATTACTAAACTTTTTATTGTTGGGAAAGTTTATGGAAATTTTACTATAGCTTTTTTTGTTTTCGATGTAATTATCGGGGGGGGGTTATTAAAATATCCTCTTGGTTGATGGAAACTGAGGCAAATAAGGGTTAAGGGATTGTTAATTGAGGTTACGTTCTTCAATCACTTAATATTTCCTTGAGTTACACTAATGGAAATAAGATAATTCGAATACAGGTATGTGTGTTAAAATAAACTTGTTTTAAAAATCACTAAGTAATGAGTAATAAAACAATATATAACACGATTTTAGGGAAATTGAGTGATGAGTTAGTTTCCTATCACTGCTCTAACAAAATACCACAAATTTAGTGGGTTAAAACAATGCAAATTTAGGTTGGGCACAGTGGCTCATGCCTGTGATCTTAGCACTCTGGGAGGCCAAGGCAGGTGGAATGCTTGCACTTAGGAGTTGGAGAGCAGCCTGAGCCAGAGAGAGACCCTGTCTCTAAAAACATCCAGGCATTGTGGCAGGAGCCTGTAGTCCCAGCTACTAGGGAGGCTGAGGCAAGAGGATCACTTGAGCCCAAAAGTTGGAGGTTGCTATGAGCTATGACGCCACCATGGCACTCTGCCAAGGGTGACCAAGTGACACTCTGTCTCGGAAAAAGAAAAACAAAAACAACAACCCAAATTTATTATCTTATAGTTCTGGAAGTCACAAGTCCAAAATGGGTTTTATGAGGTTAAAATTCAGCTGAAGCGGCAGAATTGTGTTCCTTCTGGAAGATACAGGGGAGAAACAGTTTCTTCAACTTCTTCAGCTTCTAGTGGCCGCCTCCATCCCAGGCTCAGAGGCCCACATCACTGGACATCTGCTTTCATGCTCACATCTCCTCCTCTCTCGTGCTCCCTCATTTGTTTGTTAAAAATCTAGTTTGTTGAAGTGTGGTAAAATACACATACACCATTGCAATCCTTTTTTTTTTTTTTTTTTAATTTTTTGAGACAGATCCTCAAGCTGTCACCCTGGGTGAAGTACCGTGACATAGCAGTTCACAGCAACCTCAAACTCCTGGGCTCAAGTGATTCTCCTGCCTCCGCCTCCCAGGTAGCTGGGACCAAAGGCGCCCGCCATAACACCCGGCTATCTTTTGGTTGCAGCCGTCATTGTCGTTTGGCAGGCTCGGGCTGGATTCGAACCCACCAGCTCAGGTGTATGTGGCTGGCGCCTTAGCCACGTGAGCCACAGGCACCAAGCTTGCAATCCTTTTTAAGTGTACAGTTTAGTAGTGTTAGGTATATTCACGTTGTGCAACAGATTTCCAGAACGTTTTCATCTTGTAAAACTGATACTCTATGCCCACTAAACAATAATTCCTCATTTCCCTCTCCCTTCTATACTTGGGCAACCACCATTCTAACTTTATTTTTCTATGAATTTGACTACCTTAGATACCTAATATAAGTGGAATCTTACAGTATTTTTCTTTTTGTGACAGGCTTAATTCACTTAGCAAAATGTCTTCAGGGTTCATTCATGCTGTAATGTGTCAGAACTTTCATTACATTCCATTGATGGATATACCACATTTTGTTTATCTACGCGTCTATAGATGGGTATGAGTTGCTTTTACCTTTTGGTTATTGTGAATAATGCTGCTATAAACATAGGTGTGCAAAGAGCTTTTTGAGACACTGCTTTCAATTCTTTTGGATCATATGGTAATTCTATATTTGAGTTTCTGAGAAACCATCTTACTGTTTTTCACAGTAATTGCACTATTTTACATTTTCACCAACAATGCATGAGCGTTCCAATTTCTCACATTCTTGCCAACACTTGCTATTTTCTGTTTTCTTTTGTAATAGCCATTCTGATTAGTGTAAATTGATATCTCATTGTGGTTTTGATTTGCATTTCCCAATGATTAGAGATATTGAGCATCTTTTCATATACTTTTGTCTCTTTCTCTGACACCAACCCTTTTACCTCCTTGTTACGAGAATTCTTACAATTACACTGGGCTCACCTTGATAATCCAAGATAACTTCCTGACCTCAAGATCCTTAATTTAATCACATCTGGAAATTCCTTTTTGCCATGTAAGATTATATATATATATATATATATATATAAGATCTAGAGATCAGGGTATAGTCATACTTGGGAGTATTATTATTCTGTCCTCTACAGATTAGTACTCTGTTGCCAAAGACAAGAAAATAAACAGTTTGAAGAACAAATGCTTGGTTGATGATTTCAAACACTGTACAGTATCTGTGCATCTAAAAAGATTTGGCTGGCTTGGTGCCCATAGCACAGTGGTTACAGCACCAGCCACATACACCAAAGTTGGCGGGTTCGAACTCAGGTCAGGCCAGCTAAACAACGACAACTGCAACAGCAACAAAAAAAACAGCCAGGCATTGTGGTGGGCGCCTGTAGTCCCAGCTACTTGGGAGGCTGAGGCAAGAGAATTACGAGCCCAAGAGTTTGAGGTTGCTATGAGCTATAATGCCACGGCACTCTACCGAGGGTGATATAATGAGACTCTGTCTCAAAAAAAAAAAAAAGATTTGGCTGAAATTTGTGATAGTATCCTTTGATACAGCTTTTAGTAAAGTAGCAGGGCCACATCCAAAGTAAGTTACTAACATTCTATGTTAACTATTAACTTGTGATTATAGTTACATGTATTTATTTTTCCCTATTACATACCTAATGTTCACAACCGCCTCCCCCCCATTCATATACTGAAGCCTAATTGTTTTTTTTTTTATTTTTTGAGATAGAGTCTCACTGTGTCATCCTTGGTACAGTGCCATGGTATCACAGCTTACAGCAACCTCAAACTCCTGGGCTCAAGTGATTCTCTTGCCTCAGCCTCCAAAGCAGCTGGGACTACAGGCACCCACCACAACACCCAGCTATTTTTTGGTTGTAGTTGTCATTGTTTGGTAGGTCTGGCCTGGGTTTGAACCTGCCAGCTCTGGTGTATGTGGCTGGCACCCTAGCCACTGAGCTACACTTGCTGAGCCTGAAGCCTAATTCTTAGTGTGATTTTTATTAGGAGGTGGGGCCATTACATGGTAATTAGGTATGAGGATGGAACCCTCAAAAATGGAATTAGTGCCTTTATATGAAGAAACATGAGTGAAATGATCTCTCAGTCATGTAACAGAGAAAATGGCCTAAAGAAAAGCTGAAAACGTTTTCTATCTTTTCAAAACTCCCATATCAGTTTTGAGAACTAAAACCTACATCCCTGCCTCAGAGCAGTGGTTGGGAAGGACAGGGGAATGCCTTTTATTCTTTGTGCCAAAAGAGATGGAAAGAATCCAGGCAGAGGTCAGGAGATTGTCTTCACTGAAGATGGGATTAATCAGAACCATCCCCTTAAAATCTCTGTACTTCTACTCAGAAGCAGAATGTTGGTACTTTGAGATAGGAGTAAAATGAATATGATGTCAAAATAAAGGAAGGGAAAAGAAAATATGATGCTGCCATTGGGACCGACTTCCAAGAGGTACTGGGGTCTTAAGTGAGGTGCTGAATGTGAGGACAGATTACTTGTATCATATGTAGGGTCCAAATGAGAGAGATGATATACACTTGCAGCAGTTGAAAGGGTCTGGGAGACTGCGGTCCATAAACAGACACAGAGGGAAGTGATGGTCGTAGGCCTAAAGAAATGTTGGTCTCTGCTATGGAGAGAAGGTATGGGTTACATTTAGGGTAGACAGAGCTTGACGACCCAGAGTGTTCTCTGGGAATAGCTGTCTAGACTTTGGAAAGAGACTATCTTTTACCCAACATATGAGGTAGTTCATTTCCTTTAGTCTTTAATCTGACTCTAAATCATAAAGCATGACTGCCTTAAGAGAGTAAGTCAGGGAGGTGGAGGCTCAAGTATTTCTGGGCTTGAGGAGCAAGGAGACTCAGCAGGCTGTGGGTAGCAAGCAGAGGTAACCAGAGACTTCCAGCTTACTGTGCACAAAGCTTCCCCTTGAAAGGTAGCCCCACCTCTATAGGACTAGCTCCAGTCCTTCAAAGCAGAAGAAGGAAAATCAGAGCAAAGGAGAGGGACCCAGAAATACCATCAAAAGAACATTCTGGGGCTGGGTGCGGTGGTTCACACCTATAATCCCAGCACTCTGGGAGGCCAAGGCAGATGGACTGGTTGAACTCAGGAGTTTGAGACCAGCCTAATAAGAACGAGACTCCTAACTCTGAAAAAAAAAAAAAAAAAATTGCAGGATGTTGTGGTGGGAGCCTATAGTCCCGGCTACTTGGAAGGCTGAGGCAAGAGGATCACCTGAGCCCAAGAGTTTGAGGTTGCTATGAGCTATGTCACCAGGGCACTCTACTGAGGGCTACAAAGTGAGACTCCTTCTCAAAAAGTAAATAAATAAAAAGTAAAATAAAATAAATAAAAAGGACATTTTGAAAGTTTGACTCAGGGTTTGTAGTTATTAAATGGAATCATCTATTGGGAACATAGCAGACAATTTCAGACAGAAAGTACAGTTAGTAACCATAATAAAGTATATTGGTATACTCTTGTTTTTTATTTTATATACTCGGAGTATGTCAGAGTTAGGATATGTCAAATGGCAAAGGAATTGTTATCTCAGAAATGCAAAGCTGGTTTATTGTTGGAGATGGGTTACTGTAATAACATCATATAAAGGAATAGCATGAGGGGAAAAACATGGTCTTCTCCATGGATACTGAAAAGGTATCTGATAAAAGTTCATATCCATTATTTATTTTTAAAAAGAAATTTTGCCAACTAACAATAACTTCTAGGAATTTGTTTGATAGAACTAGTCACACTTGTATTCAGGCACCTGTGGCTCAGTGAGTAGGGCGCCGGCCCCATATGCCGAAGGTGGCAGGTTCAAACCCAGCCCTGGCCAAACTGCAACAAAAAAATAGCCGGGTGTTGTGGCCGGCGCCTGTAGTCCCAGCTGCTCGGGAGGCTGAGGCAACAGAATCGAGTAAGCCCAAGAGTTAGAGATTGCTGTGAGCTGTGACGCCATGGCACTCTACCCAAGGGCGGTACAGTGAGACTCTGTCTCTACAAAAAAAAAAAAATACATAAACAGGGATTTTTCAAAGAAATAAAAGGCAAAATGACAAGAGAACAGGCAGCAAATGATCATTTGCAGCCAAAAAAAATTTTTTTTTCCACAAAATTCAGGAAAATAAATGACAAAATCGTTATCTTGCTTACAAAACAAAAAATAACTACTTGAAGTTCTATAACATGGGAAGCTCCCATTTACGGTGACCCCCTGTATTAGTGTGCTAAGGCTACCACAATAAAATACCACAGATTGGGTGGCTTAAACAGAAATGTATTTTCCCACAGTTACAGAGGCTAGGAGTCCAAGATCAGTGTTGAAGAGTGTAATCACTTCTCTTCTGAGGCCTCTCTCCTTGGCTTGTAGTTGGCTGCCTTCCCTATGTGTTCTCACATGGTCTTTTCTCTGTGTGCCACCATCCCTGGTATCTCTGTGTGACCTAATTTCTTCTTTGCATAAGAACACCAGTTAGATTGGATTAGGGCACACCCTAACAGCGTAATACATAATCACCATTTAAAGTCCCTATCTCCAAGCCAGGTACAGTGTGACTCACACCTGTAATCCTAGCACTCTGGGAGGCAAAGGCCGGTGGATCGCCTGAGCTCAGGATTTCAAGACCAGCCTGAAAAAGAGCAAGACTATCTCTACAAATAGAAAAACTAGCTGAGCAATGTGTTGGGCACCTGTAACCCCAGCTACTCGGGAAGTTGAGACAAGAGGATCACTTGAGCCCAAGAGTTTGAGGTTGCTGTGAGCTCTCAAACCACAGCACTCTAGCCTGGAGCAATAGAGTAAGTTAAAAATAAAGTCCCTACCTCTAAATACAGTCACATTCTGACTGGGGTTGGGATTTCGATATATGAATTGGGGGAGGGTGTACTCAATATAGCACATAACACCCCCAGAAAATATGCAATACCCAGATATAATCCTACAATGCCTTATGAACAAACTAGACAGAGGCATCTATACCATAAAATTTTACTGAAAGATGTGAATGAAAACTTGAAAAATGGAAAATGCACCATGTTCTTAGTGATCTTAGTAGTATAAAGTTTCAGTAAATTATCTATTCCAAATTATTTTATTGTATAACACAGTTCTAACCTAAAACTCAACAAGTTTCAAACCTCTCTTTTTTAATTTCTCTTCTGTATTTGTTATATGATCTTTAATTGTATACTTTTCATAGCTAATGAAAAGTATACAATTCAGCTCAGACTCATTGTCTTTCATCCCAAATCAACTCTCCCAACTGCTCAATATCAGGCAATGGGAAATCTTCACTCTCTGGCTTATCTTTAAAAAGTATGTCCTTAGTCCACCCATAAAGAGTCAGCCCTATGCAGCCACTCTTGTTAAAGTTAAATCTGCACCTTTAATTACATTCTTTTGTGCCCTTATTTTATACATGGCTATCATTTTATGTTTTGTTTTTTTTGAGACAGAGTCTCAAGCTGTCGCCCTGGGTAGGGTGCTGTGGCATCACTGCTCACAGCAACCTCAAACTCTTGGACTTAAGCTATTCTCTTGCCTCAGCCTCCCAAGCAGCTGGGACTACAGGCACCTGCCACAACACCTGGCTATTTTTTGGTTGCAGTTGTCATTATTGCTTAGTAGGACCCAGCCAAGTTTGAAACCACCACCTTAGGTGTATGTGGCTGGTGCCCTGCTGACTGAGCTACAAGCGCCGCCAATTTTTTTTTTTTTTTTTTTTTTGGTAAAGATAGGGTCTCACTATGTTACCCAGGAGTCTTGAACTCCTGCCCTCAAGCAATCCTTCTGCCTCAGCCTCCCCAAAATATTGGGGATTATAAGTGTGAGCTAACACACCCCCTCTCATACTTGGATTTTAACTCTGCACATAATCATTATCCAGAGTAATCTTTCTAAAATAAAATTTCACCATTATTTTCCAAGTTTACAAATATTGTAGTCAATAACTCTATGGGGTGACCTTTGACAAGTTACTCACTGTGCCTCAGTTTACTCATAAAATAGGGATAACAGTACTTAACTAAGGGTTGTGAAAATTAAAGGGGTTAATAATTTTAAGGCATTTAGAACAGGAAGCACTTTATATTACTTGTTAAATGAATAAATACTGTCCCTGTTGTTTTACTTGGAACTTAAAAGTATTCACTCCCGTGAGTTTAAGCATTTTATTCTTTTTGAATGGTTGTATTCAGAAATAGTTGATGAATATTTCATGATGAATACAGTGTTGATTACAGCAGTATTTTTAGTTCTAAAAGACTGAATGCAAACTGTTATCAGTAGAACATTTGTTTAATAAAAGATGGTGGATTCAAACTATGGAAAACCATAAAGATAAATTTGTAGATAAAAGAGACATTTAACATAAAACTATGGCCATAACATATTGAGTGAAAAAAAAAAAGCCAGTTAAAGGACAAGAGGTACAATATGCACATTCATTCTTGGGAGGAGAGGTGGATATAGACGAAGCCCGTTAGCAGATGGAAGTCATTTTTTTTTTTTTTTTTCTTGCAATTTTTGGCCGGGCTGGGTTTGAACCCGCCACCTCCGGCATATGGGGCCAGCGCCCTACCCCTTTGAGTCACAGGCGCCGCCCCAGATGGCAGTCTTTTTATGAAGTGAGGCAGTATGACCTGCATACAATAAACGTGTTACTTTTGTAATTAATACTAACTAAAACAAAGAGATAACTTACTTATCAAAAGATAACTAGTCCTCCTGGTGATAACTACCACCCTGGTTCTTGGGAAAAAGAAAAGAAACCATAACTAGTCCTTGACTTTGAGGGTCATACGAACTTTATTTGAACTGAATGTAAACACTGATGGATCGGACAATCAGTGCCCATACCGGGGGTGGCGGGTTCAAGCCCAGCCCTGGCCAAAACTGGAAAAAAAAAAAAGAAAGAATAAAAAAACACTGCAAGAAAAAAAAACCACTGGGAGTCAAGCGCTGGGATTTGCTTCAGAACCTCTATCCCACCAAAAATGGCTTTAAACACTTTGCAAATTGACTTCAAATGTTAATTTATATTGTAATCTAAGAAAAAGGCATCATCGAGTTTCTTGCTTTATCCTGAAAGCCAAAAAAAGTACCTGAAAAATTCGATGAAATGAGAAGCAAAACCTTCCCATGAGGGTGAGGATTAAGGGAACAGCTACCCTGTTTACAAATTTCAGATTCTCTGAGGTAGAAAATCTCCATGTATAAGACTGAATTTCCTCATCTTTTTTGAGAATCATTCCACTAGGAAAAAACTCAAGTAGTTGTAAATAAAGTCAGGCACAGTTAAAAAATCCTTTCCCCTGGATGTTTTCCAGGACTTCCTCTATGTTCACAAGGGAAGGGTTAGGGTTTTGAAAGTAAGAGTGACAAGTGGCTCCAAGAAATGATTTACATGGTGCATTTTAACTCCCTACGTACCTGCTTTGGTCTAGAAAACAGCCTGTTATTTTCATTCGTCATCACTGGGCCTCACTGGTATCAGAAAGCTAGGCCCTGGTCTCCACCTGGTGACGCTAAGGACGCTCGAATGCTACCAGCTGCTGCAATTAACTAGGCGGAGCCGTCTCCTTTAAGAAGTTGACTCACGTGGACGCTGTGTTGTGTGCTCTCAGCTGGGAGGGGGAGGTGAATCCTAGGCCTCGCCCCATTGGCAGCCTAGGGAGAGGGAGTAGAGTTAGCCTCTCTGATTGGCTGTACAAGTGCAAGATGTTAGGTCAGGGGCGGGGCGAGATGCAGAGAGCAGGTCTTGGGTCTGCGGCTTCTAGGAGGGGTGGGCCGAAAAGCAAAAGGGAACTGCAGTGGGGGAGGGTGAGCCAGAGAAGGGGCGGGGCTCAGCGGAAGGGGCAGGGTGCCGAGGAGAGAGGCGGGGCCTAGAAATGAAGGGCGTTCCGGGCCAACCGGGAGCGCCGACTCCTAGAGGGCGGAGCCACAGCGGATGATTGACGCTGAGGCCCAAGCAAGGAGAGGCGGGGCCAAGGCCTGGGCCTGACTAAACCTGGAGACTCGGGTGGCTGAGGGGCTTCTACCTAGCTGAGGAGCGAAGAGCCGCTGGCGGCCGCAGATCTCACCGCAGGTCAGGGTGAGTGCTGCGGGGGAACTGGGGATCAGAACCGGTGGAGGCAGAGGAGCCGGTGCGGACTGGGCAGCTTCGAAGCAGTCAGGGATCGGGCCAGGGCTGGGGGCCCAGGCAGGAAGTGACTTATCCCCGTTGCGCTCCTCGCGGGGACCCGGCGCGACCGCCCCCGGCCCCTCTGGGCGGGCCTCAGCGCCAGGACTGCGGGTCGACGGGCCGGGCTGTTGCTCTTTGTGAGGCCTGGCGCGGCGACCGCCGTCGGCCCGCCCCCGCCGCGCAGCCGGGCGACGGGCGCGACAGCAACAGCCGCGACCCTCAGCGCGGCGTCCCTGCCGACCCCGCCTCGCGGTCTCGGGCCGCGCTCCCACCCCCCGCCACTCCGTGCAGGCCTGCGGCGCCCCTTCCGCGGGCCATTCGACCCGCGACACCCCCAGAGCCGCGCCTGCTGCCCCGCCCCCACCGGGCCGCCGTCCCCGCCGCAGTGTCGGGGGCGCGCAGGGCTCCGCGCCGCCGGGCTCCTCTGCCACCGCCTCGAAGTCAAGTCGGAACTTGGCCGAGTTGTGTGGGCCACGGTGACGCCACGGCGTGACGGGTCTCGGAAAGAGCCCCACGCCCTGCCCGTGAGGCACTGCCCACGGGCGGGGGCGGGGTTCTCCCTTGCCCCCACTGAACGCCCACCACCCGTGCCCTCCTGTCCGGATGATCCCTGGGCGGAGGGCTCGGGTGACTGTGGAGCAGCCTGCGGGTCTGCGGAGCCGGGAGCCCGCGCCCGCTCAGCTGTTTCCTGCGGGTGTTTGTTGTGCCGGGGGAGGCCCCGCCGCAGCCGCGCTCGGCCGCCCCGCCCCTGGCGATTGGCCGGCAGGCGTCACGTGGTCGCGATCAGCTGGGCGCGCCGCGCGGGCGGCGGGGGCGCTGTGGGCTGCGGGCTGAGTCCACCGGGCGCCCGGGGTCTCCCGGGCAGCCCAGCTGTCACCCCCCGCGGGCCGCGTCCTGCCTGGTGCTCGTGGGTGGAAGGCTAGGTGTGCTCTTGGAACCCCTTTGTTTACAGTCTTAGGCAGGTAGGTAGGACACAAGAATATTTAGATCAGCCGGAGTGGGAAGCAGAATACTACAAAGATCTGTTTAATCCCATCATCGACCAATCTGCTTTCAAGGAAGCGTCTAGAAAGGTGTACAGCTCATTTATTTTTAAACTTTTTCTGTTTACAGAGGAAGATTTTTATTCCGGGTCTCCTTGACAGATGGAAAACCTGAAGTAACCTCAGGCCAACCTGTGTTTTTGGAAATTTAATAGACTTAGGGGTGAAGAAAGAAATGACGGGTAATAGGGTATTAACTCGGCATAGCCACATACACAGCATTGCAGCTGCAGTCCGACAAAGAGGAACCAAAAGCAAGCAGGGTTTCCAGAGTACATATTTGTGCCAGATGTGAAGCGCCTTGGGTGGATTTTTTCCTGCCCTGAAAAGTTTATTGCATATTTCTACGGGTTAGGTAAGGAAATTGCACAGAACTTAGTCTTTTCTCAATTTAGTAAAAGTCTTGGACAAATGAAATTGAGTAATAATACAAAGTTAAATATTAGTTATAAAGTGAGTGTCATAGAAGTTAAAAAATGGGGTGGTGAGAAATGAGTAAGAGTAAAGTAGGAAACATTTTGAACTGGATTGATATTGATTAGACATAGAAAATGAGGCTTTGGGTTGTTGTTAGGCTGATGAGGGCTTAGGAGGAAAAAACAGCCCTAAGGCAAGAAGGTGACATTTGTAGAATTTGGAACAAAAACTATTTTCCACTTCTCAATTTTTTTTTTTTTTTTTTTTTTTTTTTTTTTTGGTGTGTTCTGAAACACGGGGTAGAATTACTCTTTGGAAGGAGCTGTTTACCTTTCTACACCCTTATCCAGCCCAGTGTCCAATACAATCCTTTTTTTTTTTAAGTTTATCTGTAGCAACCATCTTATCTCTAAAAAGGGAGCAGTGATGAAATGTGTTCAAGTAAATTATTTAACTCTATGTAGGGAAACTAAATTGGAGTTTAACAGTAACTTTTTAAAACAAGGTTAGTAAATATAAATGGCTTCTAAAATGTTATCTGGTTGCATCTCTGAAGACGTCTCTGGGCTTGTTAATTGTCTTTTCTATCCTCTAGGTAGCAAAAAAGAATAGATTAAAAAACAATAAAAAATGAAAGGAAATAGGGACAAAAATTAAGTGTAAAGAGAAGAAATTAGCTACTACCTACAAAAAACAATCCATGAGACATGAACATAGTCCTGAGTATATTTGTGCCCAGAATATCTTTGTAGGTTTAATAGTGCCTAGATGTCTATAAAAATCAGTATCAATTTTCCTGGTAATCCTGTGTAGCAGTGTCAGTGTAGTGTAGGAACTGAACTTCACTTAGCTAGACATGAGCTTGCTACTTCAGACCTGAATCAGGGAGAGGTTAAATTATACTTCTGTTCCTCCAGTTAGAGGCTTGCATAACAACAAAGAGATCATGAATTTGTCTTGCCAAGAGGTTTTGGGGGAGATTACCAACTCTGCCCTGACTCAGGGCTTCCTGAGTAACATGACTGACTAGTCTTATTTTCTGGTGATTAAATTGTAGAAATATAGGAAACTTGGAAATCGTTTAACAAAACAAATAAGTCATTTGTGGGGGAGGTGAGGACAAAAACGTGCTAAAAATTTTGCTCAAACGAAGACCTTATTCGGCAACCAGGAGATTGTTTGACACAGCAGCATAAACTAGCAGCTATTGCAAGAGTTCTGAAACCTTGGCTTGGCAAATAGTTTGCACAAAAATAGGAAAATTCGTTTCGTGGATTACAGTTATTTTCCCGTCTAGGTTTTTAGTATTAATTGCATTTAGTCACATGTCAGTACAAAAAGAGTTGATAAAATTACATTAGCATTAAACTTTTATTGTAGTAATCAAACCGGCACTGTTATTTGGGATTTGAGCCTTTGTTTTGGAGAGGGAAGAGACTAAAAACCAGATGTACCAGCAGGCTTCTCATTTTAGCAGTATTTTATTGCAAAACAAAACCTCCTGTAGAAGGGACAGATTCCATTAACCCTTTGTAGTTGTTTTCCCCTCACTAAGGCCTGTGAGATGCAAATAGATACCCATTGTTCTCCTCCAGGTTATTTTTAGGACTGAGCAAAGGTGCCTCCTTTGGTTAATTTCACTTGCCAGCCTTGAAACCAAACTGGATTATAATAGGAGGGCAAGTACCTATTTGAGGATCAAGAACTGTGACACTAAGAATTTGAGATGCTTTAGAAGATGTTTAACTTTCCTCTTGCTTGTAATTTCTGTCAGCTGGTCTCTTAGCTTTGTCATAATTAATAGGAGCCTTGCTTTTTTCATCTGTAACACTGGGAATTTAAGGTGGGAAATGTTGATAAAAATAATCTGATTTCATTGATCTTTATTTAGTCAGTGTACCAGGCACTGTACTGTTCTCGGGATACGGTATTTCCATTTAATTCTTACAATTCAAGAGATAGATATTGCTGTTCACCCTTTGACAGATGAAGAAGCAAAGGATAACTTACCTAAAGTTTACAGAGCTAATTAAACTGTGAGCTAAGATTTGAACCTGGGGAGCCTTACTCTATAATAGAGTTCAGATGTCTGCTGCACAGTTAAAGCTTCCTGGGGGTGAAGGGAGAAGGAGCTAGCAGCTGGATGTATATTATCTATTTTTATAATCTTTTTTTATGGTTGATCTTCAACATGCTGAACTAGTTACAGAAAGTTAAGAATTTTAGTTAGAAAATCCGTGAAGAAAACGGGAGTGGAATTAAACTGATCTTGCAAATACTTCTATTGTTCATTACGTACAAATGCCAAGTTTCCACTTTTTTCTGAGAAAGACTGCTTCCTAAATAAAACGCTCTTTATCTGTCCATATGTTTTTAAGCAGGACATACTTTTTCGTTTTCTGTAATGATCCAGATACAAAATACTACAAACTTTACAAGCCACAAAGTTTCCATAGCAACTATTCCAACTCCACCATTATAGTGAGAAATCAAATATAAGCAAGTGGGTGTGGCTGTGTTTAAAACAAAACTTTATTGATGGACGCTGGAATTTAAATTTCATAAATATTGTGTCACAAAATATTTCTCCCACCTCCAACCATTTAAAAGTTTAAAACTTGACTCACTACCTGTATGTAGCTCAAGTGGCTAAGGTTCCAGCCACATACACCAGAGCTGGTGGGTTCAAATCCAGCCCGGGCTTGCCAAACAACAATGACAACTACAACCAAAAAATAGCCAGGCATTGTGGCAGGCACCTGTGGTCCCAGCTACTTAGGAGGCTGAGGCAAGAGAATGGCTTAAAACCCAGGAGTTAGAAGTTGCTGTGAGCAGTGATGCCACAGCACTCTACCCAGAGCAACAGCTTGAATCTCTGTCTCAAAAAAAAAAAAAAAAAGTTTAAAACTCATTCTTGGCTGTGGACAGTACAAAAACACGGTGAGCTGGATTTGGCCCAGAGGCTTGAGTTTGCTAACCTCACCCCGCTTTTAAGGAAAATATTTAACAATTGCAAGATACCTTATTTCATTTGTTAGTGTATGTGTACATATAAAAGAAACCAATAGCCTTTTTAGAAAATTGTTTTACTTGCCTGGAAATAAACTAGGAAATTACATAGCTCATGTCCAATTTTTAAAATAAAGCACCTTGAGAGACTTTGTCGCTCAGAGATTTCCAAAAGAAAAAAAATTGGGGGCGGCGTCTGTAGTTCATTCTGTAGGGCACTGGCCCCATATACTGAGGGTGGTGGGTTCCAATCCCGCCCCTGCCAAACTGCAACAACAAAAAAAATTGGCGACGACTATAGTTCAGATACTCCAGATACTCGGGAGGCTGAGGCAAGAATTGCCTAAGCCCAGGAGTCGGAGGTTGCTGTGAGCTGTGACGCAATGGCACTCCAAGGGCGATAAAGTGAGACTCTGTCTCTTAAAAAAAAAAATCTTTTTTTGGTTATAGATTCTGTAAGTTAAATTATGTAGAAAGGTAGAGGTTGTAAAATGTGATTGCTTCCTCAGGTTCTACTGGTAAAATAGAAATTGGAAGTTATAGGTAGCTAAATGTGCTATTTTTTGGAAGGAGAAGAAATTGAAAATAATTACCAAACTATGATCTGTGAATCATCTGTGAATTTCACTGATAATGTTCATTCCAGCTCCTCACTGTTTCAGATAACTTCAAATAAACTGAGGGCTCCAGTTAACCAACTTTGATACCTATTTCAACCTTTTTAGGATTTTATAACATGTTACTACTGAAAACTCCTACCAGAGAGTCCTTATTTGTAAGATTATTTGGGAAGTGTTACTTACAAAGATTAAGAATATTAAGTGAAGGGCTTTACTTGAAATGTTTAAAAGGAAGGGAGCATCTTAAATATAACTTAAGTTTTAATTGATGAGTTTGACACTAATTCAGCAATAAACTTGAACTTCAATACTGTCAGATACCAAAGCTTGTATTTTGTTACTAAGGGACACAGTAACATGCCCCCAGAATCAACACAGAGAACATTAGCCATCTGTGAAAGCAGCTTCCTCTAAGGATGTTTTAGAAATAAATGGCTGAAGAGATCTGGGACTCCTTTAGCAAGGAGATTAGCATAACATGGGAAATGTTTTGAGTATGAAAGCAATCAAGACAGAGGGCAGATCAGTGGTTGCCAGTGTCTGAAGGCAGGAGAAGGTAAGGGCTGCTGACTAGTTCTGTGGGAATTTTTAGGGTGTGATAGAAGCCTCTTAAAGCCAATTTGTGGTTAAGGTGGCCAATTTTTTTTTTTTTTTTTTTTTTTTGTAGAGACAGAGTCTCACTGTACCGCCTTTGGGTAGAGTGCCGTGGCGTCACACAGCTCACAGCAACCTCCAACTCTTGGGCCCACGCGATTCTCTTGCCCCAGCCTCCAGAGCAGCTGGGACTACAGGCGCCCGCCACAACGCCCGGCTATTTTTCTGTTGTAGTTTGGCCGGGGCTGGGTCCGAACCCGCCACCCTCGGCATATGGGGCCGGCGCCCTACTCACTGAGCCACAGGCGCCACCCAAGGTGGCTAATTTTTTTTTTCCTTTTGAGACAGAGCCTCAAGCTGTCGCCCTGGGTAAAGTGCTTTGGCATCACAGCTCAGAGTAGAGTGCTGTGGCATCACAGCTCACAGCAACCTCCAACTCCTGGGCTCAAGCCATTTTCCTCCCTCTGCCTCCCAAGTAGCCGGGACTATAGGTGCCCACCACTACCCCGGTTGTTTTTTGGTTGCAGCCGTCATTGTTTGGTGGGCCTGGGCTGGATTCGAACCCACCAGCTTAGGTGAATGTGGCTGGCGCCTTAGCCGCTTGAGTCACAGGTGTCGAGCCAATGATGGTGACTTTTTATAAATTTATTAGGTGTTATTTATTTGTACATTTACAGTAGGTAAATTTTATCATATATAAATTATCTCTTTAGCTCTTTTTTTTTAAAATCAGCTATTTTCTATTCTGTCAGGAAAAAAGTCTCAAGTTTATTGAGGAGCATTCTCTTAAGCTTTCAGAAAGTGGTGTATGAAGCACTTGCCCTTGGCCATGTTTTTGTAGCACTGTCTATTTAGCATAAGTGTACTGGCACCTGTGAATGTATATTACATTCAATAATACTCCGTGATCATGAAAGGCTCATCTAGATGTCCTAAGCATTAAGACAATGAGGAGGAGGAAGGAAAGATTTCCAAATTGATTTTTGAGGTATTTTCTGTTTTCCAAGGTGGTTTTTTTTTTTTTTTTTAGAAGTCGCCAGGGTTTCCAGTTTAGGAGAGTTTATGGTTGGAATTACCACCAACAGAGTAGGGAACTTGAGGGAGAAAGATAGATTCTGGCAGCCCTCTGTTCGAGTGAAAAGAACTGAAGCAAGATTTAGTTCAAAATTAAATGTGGCATATAAATACCAAGTGCAATGTCCCATACAGGGTAGACGCTACATAGTTAACAGGCCTTACGCAGAGTTTAATATATTATCCAGGTCCAGAGAAGCCTGACTCAGGTGTTAGTCTTAGCTTTTTAATGACCTTCCTCCTTAATATTGAAGTGGCTATCTAGTTCATTCAGGCTGCTGTAACAGCATACCGTAGGCTGAGTGGCTTATAAACAACAAATTTCTCACAATTCTGGAGACTGGGAAATCCGAAATGGAGCACTGGCAGTTCAGTGTCTGTTGATGGCACCTTCTAGCTACATCCTCATGTGGTAGAAAGGGGCAAGGCAGCTGAGACTTTCATAAGGATGATAATCCTGTTCTTAAGGGGCCTGCCCTTGTGACCTATTCCGCCATTAACACTCTCACATTGGTGATTAGATTTCAACATAGGAATTTGAGGAGTGCATAAACATTCTGTTGAGTTTCTTTTTTTTTTTCTGTTGAGTTTCTAACTCCCAAAAGGTAAGGCTTATTGTCTGGAGTCTAATGAGTTCACAGAGGTTCTTTTCTATTTTTTTTTTTTTTTTTTTTTTTTTTGAGACAGTCTCAACTCTGTTACCCTGGGTAGAGTGCTGTGGCAACCTTATCTGGGCTCAAGCGATCCTCCTGCATCAGCGTCCAAAGTACCTGGGACTACAAGTTCCTGCCACAACACCGGGCTAGTTTTTTTATGTTTAATAGAGACGGGGTCTTGCTTTTGCTCAGGCTGATCTTGAACTTCTGAGCTCAAGCGATCCACCTGTGTCAGCTTCCCAGCCTGGGAAGATAACTAGTGTGAGCCACCTCGCCCAGCTGGTCTTTCTATTTCATTAAGGCCCTTGACAGTAGATGATGCTTTGCTTATTTATGTTACATTCTATGGCATTCTAACTTACCTTTTTTGGCAAACAAAAACTACATTTTAAAGTTTTACATATGTAGTGCTCTATAAATGGCAACCACAACTAGGAATAGTGTAACATAAGGTTCTGCCTAGATATTTTTGGTCTTAGTAATGAATCATATCATTGAATCCAGTAAAAATACTGAGTAAAAAATAGATTGAATTGGAAGCAGGGGGGAAAAAGGCATGTTAAATCTGTTTACCCCCAGTAGGAAATGGTCACAGCTACATTGTAATTTTAAGCCAAAGATAGAGTGATGTAGACAGAGGGTATAAGGAGAGGTCACTTTGAAATTCAGTACATTTTCCACAATAGCTTTGTATCTACCAAGGTCAGTTCAGGAACAGCTAGTTATTTCTGCTTTTTGGTTGAAATAAATTACAATGTGAATGTTTTATTTACAAGTCTTAAAGAAAATTGGCTTTAAAATAATGTATCCCAGAATCCCAACTGGAGGCTATAAGTGACTGTGCAAATACTGGTCCTTGGAAGAAGGACTGTGTTGAGGACTATGCCTTAATAACTCAGACTCTTAAAACATTTCTGTTGATCCTGTCTGTTAATGGCTAGAACCAGCTGCTCATGGGTTTGTTGAATGCTTTATCTGTATTTGGTCATAAATGCAAATGTTGTATAAGGACAAAACAGGTAATATAATTGTATGAAACAGAGTTGAGTCGGAGCAAATGAAATGGCCTTGGGTGTTGCAGCTCAGCTGTAATCAGCTGTTGGCTATAGGGGAGTACTTGCCTGTGTTGCCAGGTCCTCTCTATTGTTAAAAAGAAGCCCCAAATACAGACTCTTTAATTAAAATTAAAAACTCTTTGAAACCCAAGTGAAACATGTCCACATGTCTTTTTTTTTTTTTTTTCAGGGAAGGGTTTTTTATCTGTTTGGTTCACTGCTATATTCCTAGGCTACCAAATGAATTCAGCCTGCAGGCCTCGGATTCACAACTTCTGATTTGTAGCAATCGTCTGGGAAAAGCAGTGCTATCCTAAAGACTGAAAGAATGGTTATTATTACTTTATGCTGTCATTTTACAGAAAGGTTGTCAGGAAGTTAAATATCTTATTGTAAGTCTATTAGTCCAGGGTTTATTCATGGTGACTTTTGTTAATGCTCTGGTTTTCCTTTTACTAACTGCATATTGTAGTTCACTATGTTTTTTTATTCCTTGTTCCCATATCATAATGTATGAGGGAAGTCATAAAGATTGTTGCGATAATGACATTTCTGATGGCATTAGGACTGCCTAATGCCTGGGAAGTTCACAGATGTAAAAAAAAAAAAAGGAATGGAACTTCCTTTTTAATTTGTAATGGAATTCCCCCAATCTTAAATGATAGTACATTCTTTTTTTTTTTTTTTTTTTGTTTTTGTTTTTGTTTTTGGCTGGGGCTGGGTTTGAACCCTCCACCTCCGGCATATGGGACCGGCGCCCTACTCCTTGAGCCACAGGCGCCGCCCAGTACATTCTTATTATAAACATGCATACTGGATTTTTTTTCATAGTTTGAATTATATTAGCTCTATATGACATTTAAAACGGGTAACACAAAATATTAACACAGGAGCTGATAACTATGTTCAGGAATAAATTTTTTGTTAAATGAAAGCTATGGTGCATTCATAGCTGTATTCACTTCTTTAGAAATATAGTTTAGGAGAATTAGTTGCAGTGCATTTAAGGAATTATGTGTAGTAACTCACCTACCTTTTGAAATACTGAAGTGTGGGGGCGGCACCTGTGGCTCAGTGAGTAGGGCGCCGGCCCCATACGCCGAGGGTGGCAGGTTCAAACCCAGCCCCGGCCAAACTGCAACAAAAAAATAGCTGGGCGTTGTGGCGGGCGCCTGTAGTCCCAGCTGCTTGGGAAGCTGAGGCAAGAGAATCGCGTAAGCCCAAGAGTTAGAGGTTGCTGTGAGCCGTGTGACGCCACGGCACTCTACCTGAGGGTGGTATAGTGAGACTCTGTCTCTACAAAAAAAAAAAGAAAAAAGAAATACTGAAGTGTGATTTTCCTAGTTTCAGAAGTTTGTCCCAAAGCTGTATTTTTAGATTTCAGCAGTTCTGTGATTTTATTGAGTCAGTAAGATTTCTTAAAGCTAAACAAGTTATCTATGGAAAGCCCCTCTTCCCCTTATTCTCTGCTCTCACTGCATTAGCCTTGTACCAGGCCTAGACCATCTTCAGAGGAGACTCAGTGTGGGGTGATAGAATAATTTGCCTTTGAGTTGGGGGAACTGCATTCCCACCGACTTTTCTGTATTTAACAGCTGTATAACCTTTGACCATTTAACCATTGGACTTGATTTGGTTGATCTATGAAGTAGAGGTGGTAACAACCTCACAGAGTTACTGTGATGATGTTGAAATACAAGCACCTTGTACAGTACTCCCTGGACATAGACTCAGACTTACTAAAGTTAGTGCCACCTCCTATACAGTTGTTAGGTGCACCAGGGAAGCACAGGCCCAGTTACCTCATGCTCTCAAACAATACTTCTTCTGTTTATTTTCTAATTGCCTCTATTTCTACTCTTATCTATCATCCCACTCATACCCTACACGTCTTTTCTCAAATTACAAATGCTCAGAATGTGTACTTAACACTTAGGCTAAACCTTTCTGTCTTCACCTCTCTGCCAGTGCTTTATAATACCATTCATGTTCTGAAATTACATTTTCCATTCTATTTCCAATCGAAAGAGAAGTGATGCCATTCCTTGGCCTTCCCTAAACATGTTTACTTCCTTGGCTCACTGCTTCTAAAACGTAGTTGGGTAGGGTATTCCTGTTCATTCAGTGCGTGAACTCAAGAGTCAGCAGCTGTTGTTCAGAGTCCGCAGCTTCATGAATGCCAAGCACTACATCAGAAATTATATAAATTTCTATAATATCCCTTCAATAGGTGTTAAAAAATTGTGTTTTATTATAATACATTATTATTTTCCATTTGCTCCTAGGTTTTTAGAACTTCAGTTATAAAAATGGGCAGGATTTTCCTTGATCATATTGGTGGTACCCGACTGTTTTCTTGTGCAAACTGTGATACGATCCTGACCAACCGCTCAGAACTCATCTCCACTCGGTTCACAGGTGCCACTGGCAGAGCGTTTCTTTTTAACAAGGTTGGTGAAAAAATGTTTCATTCCTAAATTTAAGTGAATATATTTGACAGAACACTATAAGACCCTCTCAGACCTTAGAGAAATCAGGAAGTCAGAATGAGAACTGAAATCTTTAGATAAGTGATTGCCTACTAGCTTGTCTTTGAGACCTCAGGAAGGTATTACTAGAATGTGATTTTTAATCTTCAAAGGTTAAAGAACATGTTGTCAGAAGCATAGCCTCCACTGACTCAGAAAATGTTCAGTGTAAGAATTTTATAGTGACTTCAGCGCAGACAATGGAAGGAGTCAAGACAACCGCCTCCCTTCCCTGCACATCAGTAATGTATCCATACAGGATGATAGCTGCATTAAGCTACTATAACTTCATGGTAAAAGAGTCATCTAACCAATTTGTCTTGCTCTAATTCAGGTTTACCGATTCTTTTTAAATTTTTGTTTATTTTTACTGAGCACTCATCAGTCATCACAAATCCTTTTGATTATGGTTTGGCTATTACACTTTTGCCAGCAGGAGGAGCATTTTCTGAGTTGCAAGTATACCCAGTCTGCCTGGCTTTCTAGTATCTGCCTTGCTTTGAAATGGGTCGATGAGGGCCGGGAGTGGTAGCTCACGGCCTATAATCCCTATAATCAGGAGGCCAAGATGGGTGGATTGCCTGAGCTCACAGGTTCGAGACCAGCCTGAGCAAGAGCAAGACCCCATCTCAAAAAAATAGCCAGGCGTTGTGGCCAGTGCTTGTAGTCCCAGCTACTGGGGAGACTGAGGCAAGAGAATTGCTTAAGACCAAGAATTTGAGGTTGCTGTGATCTGTGATGCCACAGCACTCTACCAAGGACAACAAAGTGAGAAACTATCTCCAAAAAAATAAAAAGAAATGGGTTGATGGTACTGTGCCTCCTGGAGTTCAATACATGATATGATAGCAAAGTTGAATTGCCAAATCGCTAAGCTAGGGAATAGTGCCAAACTTGGCACTGTTCTTACCTAGAAGGTCAGATAAACTTCTCTAGTAGACTCCTCTGTTTCAAGTAGAAACAAGCTTTTTCTCTCAGAGAATTGCTAGTATATTCTCCTTGACCTTTATTTAGGTAAAGTGCAGGGATTGTCAAACTATAGCAAGCCAGCTGCCTGTTTTTGTGAATATGTGAGTCATTATGAAAGTTTTTTTTTTTTTTTTGTTTAGAGACAGAGTCTCACTTTATGGCCCTCGGTAGAGTGCCATGGCATCATACAGCTCACAGCAACCTCCAACTCCTGTGCCCAAGTGATTCTTCTGCCTTAGCCTCCCGAGTAGCTGGGACTACAGGCACCGCCACAACGCCCAGCTATTTTTTGGTTGCAGTTCAGCCGGGGCTGGGTTTGAACCTGCCACCCTCTGTATATGGGGCCGGCGCCTTACCGACTGAGCCACAGGTGCCTCCCCGAAAGTTTTAAGATATACAAAAATAAACATAAAATCCACAAATGAAGCCCTCAGCAACACTGATAAGCTGAGCAAGTTTAAACTTGCATTGGTGAATCAGGACACTGTCAGCTTTGTTTCTTGGAAGTGAAATAATGGACCATAACAGTCTATCTCAAAACTTTTGTAGTGACCCCTGTAAAATTCAGTGGAACACAGCCATGTTATTCATTAACATATTGTCTCTGGCTGCTTTCATGCTACAACACTACAGTTAAATAATTGCAACAAAGACCATATAGTCTTCAAAGCCAAAAGTATTTACTATCAATCTCTTTATAGAAAAGTAAAATGTGTAGAGGATTGTTGGGTATTCAGAATCATTAGAAATTCTTTATAGATTATCTTAGGACTCACTTTGTTCGATGTCTTTGAACTCACAAACTATGCATTACAGTGTATTGTCTGTAGTAGGCTTAGTCTATCCCAGTCTGTACATAAAATGTATTTTCAGGAACAAATTGACAAACTCTTTTAGGGAATACATGTGGTGTGCTAGGTTCTTTTATGTTGACTGTCAGATCAATGAATAGTGAACGGTAACAGTTAAACCTAAACCTGCATTTCACGACTCTCATTTCAGTACTTTTTCTTTACTACAACACAGTAATGTACATAGTGTGAGTTGGGCTGTAGTATAGCACTGCATGATTGCATTAACTCTCCAGTACAGTGCAATTTTCAGATGTTTGTCCCAGAAACTTCTAGAAATAGCTCTTGGGAAAGATATTATAGGCTTGACTAATAACTTTACTGCCTCCTTTTCTGAGTTGCTGTTAACTGTATCAACCATAATATTGTATATTTATTTAGCAAATAACTTATGTGCAATTTTCTTTTTACGTATTTCTTAGGTAGTTAACCTGCAATACAGTGAAGTTCAAGATCGGGTCATGCTCACTGGCCGCCACATGGTTCGAGATGTGAGCTGCAAAAACTGCAATAGCAAACTGGGATGGATCTATGAGTTTGCCACTGAAGACAGTCAGCGTTATAAGGAAGGCCGTGTGATCCTGGAACGTGCTCTAGTTCGAGAGAGTGAGGGCTTTGAGGAGCATGTACCATCTGATAACTCTTGAAGAAAAAGAGAGAAATCCATCTTTTCCCAGGTCTCCTTCACTGAAAACAAAAATCTACTTACATACACTGTCACCTTAGCATCAGAGTCGGATTCATGAACTGCGGAACAAGAGGTTGTGAGAATATAAGATGGAACCTTTCTTTCTTTTTTTTTTTTTTTTAATTTTGTATTTTCCATCCAGCAGCAGTGTGTAGAGAGAATATTATGCAGATGCCGTTAATTTTTTTCCCTATGTTTACATCTTGAAGCAGAAGAGTCTGCAGCTATGTGGTGGGCTATGTAAGGAAAAATATCTGGGCTATTAGAGTGAAAAAGTGTGTTTTATGTAAATTTTGAAAGGAAAATATGTCAAAAGCATGGTTTTTAAACTTGGGCTTCATTTTAAAACTTTTTTTTTTAAACCAGTTATTTCACTTGATTTGCTGGCTTCAGAGAAGAGATCCGAACCTGTGCCCAGCGCTAAAGGCTCAGTGTTAGCATGGCTTGTGCTGGCCGGCGTGCCATATTCTTGTTGGAGATGAACCGTAGCACCAGAGCCCATTCTTCCCTTGTCAGTCTTGACCCAAAGATGTCACCATTCCTAGTTATTTGTCACCACATAATTGGTGTTGATTGGAAACTTTTCTGAAATGGGCAGAATTGCTTGGTTGTCTTTTTTCCATGTAACTTAAGCATAGTAATATAAATAAAGTAATAGTTGGATGTTTTTGGTCTTGTCTTGTTTTCAAAAATACCTTAGAAAAAGCAGAGTCTCTTATAAGCAGTTTTCATGGTAGTTATGTGTTTCTTTTCATCTCTTAAGCTAAATTGACTATATAATATTCTTTGTTTTAATGAAAGCAGATTATTTAAACCCACAGTATTGCATTTTGAAAACAGATAAACAGAATAGTCTGTGCATCCATGCAGAAAGCATTTAATCTGCATCTGTTTTAAGGAGGGGGAGTTGAAGCAGCTTATCTAAAAATACTGCTTTACAAAGCCTTTCAGCCTTTTCCCCTCAGTTTTGCATTTTTGACAAATAACGTAGAGCCAAATAGTTTCATCAAACAAACAGATTTCTGAAAGTTCAGCTATTGAAAATCAGAAGTGTACTTGATACCCTAAACTGGAAAGGGATCAAATTTGACTCAGAATGCTGTTAGCCTCAAATTTATGACACTATGAAGTAATAAAATAATTATTTCTTTATCCAAACTACTTCTATATATTCTAGTATGTGCATCTTTGCTTCTGGTGGAATAAATGACAGTAATTATTTAAATGAAAGAGAATGCATTGCTTGCTCAATTTCTAGGTCTTTTGTCTAGAAAAGAAATTTGTCTTAAGTTGAATTGCTAATCTTTTTTATCCTTGATAGTAGAAGTGACTTCTGAATGCAGTTAAGTTCCTCCTATTTGCCTTTGAGCTCTTGGTTAGAGACATTTTATCTGATGAGGTAGATATAATATATTACATTTGAAATAAGTGGACTTAAATTCTTCCCTATCCTCCTTCCACCACAGACTAAATTTATTTCATTTCCACAGCGGCCTTTGACTATATGCAGATTCCTAGTAGCATACCTATCAACAGCACTTTGTGCAATGTTGTCACAATAAAGTGTATTTAGTCTTGCGTTGGTGCAATAATGCTACTTATTTTCCGCTGATCTTATCTAGTGATCGTCTTAGTTTTCATTATCTCTATACACACTTACTGATACCTTTGAGTGGTGGTAGCTTTCTTCACTTGGCAGTGATAATGACATTTTGACTTCCTTAACTCCCTAATTTATGTGTGAAGACACTGAATTTACTGATGCTGATTTCTTTGAGATCACTTTGCCCTAGACACAACTGTAGTTAAGGATATATGCACAAATAAGTGTCATTGGGAGGTTAACTTTTAAGTGATTAGTAGACACAGTAATGAACTAGCCCTTTTAAAAGCTATTTAATTTGGCAGCACATGTAGGTCAGTGGGTAGGGCGCTGGCCACATACACCCAGGCTGGTGGTTTTGAACCTAGGCTGAGCCAGCTAAAACAATGACAACTACAACAATAGAAAAAAGCCAGGCGTTGTGGCGGGCCTTCTGTAGTCCCAGCTACTTGGGAGGCTGAGACAAGAGAATCACTTAAGCCCAAGAGTTTGAGGTTGCTGTGAGCTGTGATGCCAGGGCACTCTACCTAGGGGGACAGCTTGGGATTCTGTCTCAACAAAAAAAGAAAAGCTATTTAATTTGAAAAAAATCAATATTGTAAGACCTTTCAGATTGGATTTATAGAGACATGCAGGATAATATTCTGGGTTAAAAATGTTAGTCATTATGTAATGATTTGTTACAGTTGGGATTGGAAGGAAAAAACATCAGTACCATCTGTTTCCTTAATTTACCTATTTATAGGTAATTTTTGGTGGTACAGAATTGAGAAACACCAATTGGAAAGTATTTAGAGTTTTGCTTATGGTTCATTTCCAAAAGTTATATAAAAATATCTTAATTTATCTGTTCTTTGTTTGAGACAGAGTCTCACTCTGTTACCCTGATGGTTGAGTGCCGTGGCATCACCTTAGCACACAGCAACCTCAAACTCCTAGACTCAGGTGATCCTCTTTGCCTCAGCCTCCTGAGTAGCTGCAACTGCAGGTGCTGGCCACTCGCCTGGCTAATTTATCTATTTTTAGAGATGGGGTTTTGCTCAGACTGCTCTTGGATTCCTGAGCTCCTGCGATCTACCCTCCCTGGCCTGCCAGAGTGCTAGGATTACAGGCATGAGCCACTACACCAGGCCAAAAAAAATTCTCCATTTAAACAGATACTAATTGCTTATCTTTTTAACTTCCTCCTAATAGCTGTATAAAAGTGCTCTTCTAGGTAAAGTGTTAATTGGAAATAAAGCAAGAATAAACTAAACTCATGTTAGACTGGCACTTTGCACTGATAGCTATTGTAGGAATAAAACAAAGCGAAGCATAGACATTAGGGTGGATACTCATCCCTAAGTTGGATGTTAATTCTAAAACATTTGGCTTCATTCCCAAATTGAAACCCCTGTAGTAAAAGATAAGATATCCATTCCAAAGCACTGTTAAGGGTTGTGATCTTGGACATCACTTTATATAGTTAGCTTGTTCAAGTCATCTATAACATGAACACCTGGGAGAGTTAAACATGTGAATTGTATTCATATTCCTTCCCCAAGCTCTGAACGGGTCTCTGAGATGAAGCAAAAAAAAATTCACTTTTTTTTTCTTTTTTTTTTATCAAACTCCAAAAGTAGTAACAGGTCTTATTCTAATGTGACAATTACTATGCAAAGGTTTATTCAGAATCGAGAGTTGTGGTATGTTACCACTTGGCTAAAAGCACATACTTGTCACAAGAGGCTTATAAGCTAAGAAATATGGAGAAACAGGGAAAAAATTTGTCTTTCTACCTATGGCAATTTACCATTTATTAATGGTGAATCTTAAAATAGATAAATACAGCATGTAATCTGGCTTTTAAAGAGTCTCCAGAAAAGGCATCTAGCTTCCAGAAAAATTACCAGGTATAAAATCTAAAGGCCTGCCTTCAAAGCTGACTCTGGCTATATGACTTTGGCAAGATGCTTAACCTCTAAACCCTAGTTCTCTTAAGTATGAATTATAAAAACAAGCCCTGTCTTCAGTGATTGATATTGTGAAATATAGACCATAAAAACCTGTTGATAAGTATTATACAAATGTATGGAATACTCTTGTCCGTAATCTCGAACCCTTCACAATTTAACCTAATTTTGTTCTAAATTATAGAATGACTTGAATGTTTTCAGATTTTTAAAAATTCTTCCTAGATTTGTATTGCCAAACCTTTTTAGCAAATTAGGGTTTGAAATCTGCAGTTTATCAAATGTTATTTTGCAAATCAGGTGTGGTGGTACATATCTGTAGTCTCGGCTACTCGTGAAGCTGATACAGGAAAATTGCTAGGAGTTCAAGATCCATTTCCAGAAAATTTTTAAAAGTTAAAAAAAAAAAAAAATAAGATGTTCTGTCTCACACTTACAGTACCAGGCACTTAGGAGGCTGAGGTGGGAAAATTACTATAAGGCCAGGAATTTGAGACCAGCCTGGGTGATACAGTGAGACCCCATTTTAAAAGAAAGTTATCCCACCAATGGCAGATCTATTTTTACACCTGCGGTGCATCTTACAAGGGTATATGTGAAACTTAGTAAATGTAGAATGTAAATGTCTTAACACAATAACTAAGAAAATGCCAGGAAGGCTATGTTAACCAGTGTGATGAAAATGTGTCAAACGGTCTATAAAACCAGTGTATGGTGCCCCATGATCGCATTAATGTACACAGCTATGATTTAATAATAAAAAAAAATTTAAAAAGAGAAAAAGTTATCACCTTGACCTTTCACTATAAGGAATCTTTCACCCTCTGCTGTAAGAGGCCTTTTACATAGCTTTCAAAAACCTTCAAAGCTCCTGTTTTTCTCTGACCGTGGGGCAGAAGGAAGAAAGGTAAAAGGTTCATTGAACTTCTTCCAGGACTTAGCAATTATGAATTGGGCTGCAATAAACATTCTGGTACAAGTATCTTTGTTAATGTGATTTTTGGTCTTCTGGATATATACCTAGTAGAGGAATTGTAGGATCCAATGGCAGGTCTATTTTTAGATCTCTAAGTGTTCTCCAAACATATTTCCAAAAGGAACATATTAGTTTGCATTCCCACCAGCGGTGTAGAAGTGTTCTCCTTTCTCCACATCCACGCCAACATCTCTGGTTTTGGGATTTTGTGATGTGGGCTAATCTTACTAGAGTTAGATGGAGCTGGAACATTTTCTTCTTAGCAAAGTATCTCAAGAATGGAAGAAAAAGTATCCAATGTAATCAGCCCTACTATGAAACCAAGTTAGCCCAAGAAGGAGGGGAGAGGGAAAGGAGGGGGGAGGATGGGTGGAGGGAGGGTAATTGGTGGGACCACACCTATGGTGCATCTTACAAGGGTACATGTGAAATTTACTAGGTGTAGAATATAAATGTCTTAACACATTAACTAAGAAAATGCCGTGAAGGCTGTGTTAACCAGTTTGAAACCAGCACATTGTACCCCATGATGGCTTTAATGTACACACCTATGATTTAATAAAAAAAAAAAAAAAAGTTCATTGAGGACAACCTCAATGGTAAATAAAAAGCCACCATTTTTTCCTCTAAGGTAACTTTTTAGAAGAATCTGGAAGAATTTCCACGGATAATAGCTATCTAGTTACTTTTTTCAAACCCAGTTTTCTTTATCCTGTGTTTGTCTCAATGGATTTGATATACTGCCATAATGATGATCCAGTTTTTAAAGGATCCTAAGGTGGTAATTTAGAGAGATGGTTTATATATCAAGTCATCTAATCTTCTGAGTTTTCCTAAAGATGAACAAGCTATGTCTTGTCCTTGGATTTAAAGCAAAATACAAAGCCAAATTCCATCTAGTAATTTGAAAATTAAAAAAAACAGGGCGGCACCTGTGGCTCAAAGGAGTAGGGTGCTGGCCCCATATGCTGGAGGTGGTGGGTTCAAGCCCAGCCCTGGCCAAAGACTGCAAAAAGAAAAAAAAAAAAAAACAGTATCCAGAGCAAATTCGTAAGCTCATCTTTGCAAAAGGTACTGTTTGTGTCCCTGAGGACCAACCAGCAAGGTTTTCAGGGACTTGTGCAGTTTGAGAAATTCCACTGGTGTGCCCCTGAGTCAGGAGGTTAGCTTTAGCTGTTCCTGAGAATTTCACTCCTCTCCATAGAGTGAGCTGTCAGCATCTGGCCACCACCTTCTCAGCTAACTCCCTCTACCCATATCCTTCCTACAAAATACCAGGCAAAGCAGAAACATTACTGTGAACTCATGAAAATTCCATGCGTGTTCTCTGTCCCAAGGTATGCCATCTCCCTTCGCTTACGTGCCAAGTCAATTGGAAGGAGCTCAGAAGCATTTCTGAAATCTGCCAACATGCCAAAAAGGAATAAAAAGTATTTCGTTTCCTTTCTAAGTGAGTCTTAAGGTCCTGTGTTACAGTAGGCTCTTTAGAACAACAGAAAGTGCATTTCAAAGATAGGGAGAGAGCATTTTAGGAACTTGTCAGAGTATACAAATGATGAAATTTACTTTGAAGAAAAAATGTTCTAATAATGTAAAATCAGCTGGAAACTAAGGTATCAGAAAAGTACCAGTAGATGGCATGAATATGCAAGAAATTCCATTCTTACCTGCCAAGCTGACCTGTCTTGGAAAAGTGCAACCTTGGTTCAGCCTGTTCTTGTTGCTGTTTGTTAGTCCCTAACCATAGAGAACAGATGCCACCATGAAGGACTATTTCACACAAATGGCAGGAGTCATGAGAGTCAAATAAAACATGTGGAAAAAACGTTTTAAAAACTATCAATCTCTATACAAATGTATCCCAGTTTGTGATAAAAACTTTTTCTGCCATATTTTAGTATCCAAAGCTTTAGCTTACACAACTTCAAAACATATTTGTTATCAAAAACTATTTTTTTAATATTGGCCTTTTAATAATGGCAACCTGGGGTCACAAAGGATTGAGCATCAGAGTATGACTTTGAAGTTAGCCTCTTAAAGGCTCATTTCCTCAGCTTTAAAATAGGGAAAATAATCTCTAGACTAGAAAAAATGAACACTGTAAGACCTGTGGCAACCTAAAAATGGAATATATTCCTATAACATGAATGAGGTTCAACAAGTTACTTTAACTGGTAGCTGGGCTCCAGCTGCACGAAGTATTTGTGCATTCATTTATCCAGTCAGGGGTATTTGGGTGCCTGTTACCTGTGCCAGGCAGTAGGCTTATAGCAACACTTGAGGCCTGTGTCCCAGCAGCCACATGAAAGGTGTTTGCAAAACCTCCAATAAAAGTACTGAATGCCTCCCTGCTTCAGGAAATGAAAGGTAACGCTGCATACGATTGTGAAGCAGAATAAAAGGTCTTCCTTCTAGCCACTGATTGATTTCTAAATTAGAAAAAGGAATTATTTCAGATTAAATAAAAGTGCATCTATTCCATGTGCAAGAGATTCTAAAATTGGATTAACCATTTGTTCTAAAACAAGCTTCGTCTCTCTCCCTTCCAGAAGCAAATATAAATCATTGATTCAGGGCATATGCAGTAGGAACTCAGACTGACCTCTGACAGCTAGACCAAGTAGAGGACTTCATAGCGGTGAGAGACGAGGAGTCTAGACCCAGAGCTGCCTTTGCACAAGGAACTTTCTAGGTAAAGGGTTAAGCTGTAACACAGAGAGAAAGAAAGGGAAAATTGAAAGAATAGTACATTCATTAGATTTTATCTGATTGGTTATTTCAAACTCATGCCTCTGAGTACTGGACAGGACAGAAGCGAGCCGACGGCGCAACAGCCAGGCACAGTGATTACTGAGTGAGTGGGGGTTGAGAATGTATCACATAAAGATGGTCTAAGAAACTGCAAATCTGGCTAGACACAGGTGATTCTCTGGGCCTCAAGGGCTCCGGTTTTTATCCCCCATCCAGTCTCACCTGTCCTTTCAAATATTTGAAAACTGAGGCCAGGAGGGGTGAAGTGACTAGGCTGAGTTTTTGTAAGGAGCAGAGAGGACTTCCGGGTAAGCTGTTTCCCCACAGCAAAAAGCACGACAGAGTATTGGACTATCTTACAGACCGGTTACCATGTTCCAGCCAATTTTATGAGGCACACTGGTGAAGAACATGAGCTCTGCAGCCAGGGTGCCTGAAACGCAGCTTGATAACTATGCCTTTGGGCAAGTTTCTTAATTTTTCTGTGCCTCAGGTCCCTCTTCTCTAAAACGGGTCTGTTATAGGATTATCATGAGGGGAAGATGAGTTAACAGCTATAAAGTACTTAGACCAGTGAATGGTCCACAAATATTATGACACCCATTTACAGGTGTGAGGGCAAAGTCACACAGCTTTACTTAAAGGTCAAGCCTATGTGTGCACACACATAGGTGGTACAGAACTCCTTTTATTTTTTTACTTATTTAATTAATTAATTTATTTTTTTGAGGCAGAATTTCACTTTGTTTCCTTGGTAGAGTGCCATGTCATCATAGCTCACAGCATTTTCAAACTCTTGGGCTCAAGAGATTCTCTTGCCTCAGCCTCCCCAGTAACTGGGACTACAGGTGCTGGTCACAACGCCCCGCTATTTTTAGAGACAGGGTTTTGCTCTTGCTCAGGCTGGTCTTGAACCTGTGAGCTCAGGCAATCCACCCGCCTCGGCCTCCCAGAGTGCTAGGATTATAGGTGTCAGCCTCTGCACCCAGCCTCAGACCTCCCTTTTAGATGCCTAGTGTCACAGCTTGACCACCTAAGCCCTATATCTGCAGTGACAAGTCCTGGGAAGGGAAACAAAAGGCAGGACTGGAGCAGAAGGTGCGTGTTTTTCTACTTTTTTTATAAGAGAAGAGTAAGCTTCTAGAAAAGCAAGCATGAGGATAAGTCAAATTTACATACACACACGTATCTCAAACTTTTACATTGCTGGCTTCACTCTCAGAGTTTCCCATTCAGCGGGTCCAGAGTAGGGTCTGAGATGCTGATGGTGCTGGTCCAGGGATCATGCTTTGAGAAGCATCAATGCACATTTTTATCTAATCCTCAAAATAATTGTGTGGGTTTGGCATCCTCTCTTTTTTATAGCGGAGAAAACCAAGGTCAGAGAATATGGCTGACTCACTCAATATCAGACTGTTTGTAAGGAGTGGAATTGGTCTTGAGTCAAGTTGGTCTGATGCTGAAGCCGGTGCTTTTCCTACCTCACCACATGGCATGAAGCATGAGCATTTCTTCTCACGGGCCAGATGAAAAGGATGGTTGGGAGCTCTCTCATGGGCAGGAGTATGCAAGGGAGAACATGCCGAGGAGACTTCCCTAGGGAAGGGATGGCCTTCCCACCAGTTTCTAATATATCTTCCTCCCAGTTCACCAACCATCTTATCTTCTCTACACACATAGCTGCGATGTGCGACCCTGTAGCAGTCTTAACACTGCCTTCATCTGCTTCCTGCTCCCTACAAGACCCCATCTGCCTCTACAGGCTCATTCCCAAAAAGCTTCAGTCACACAGGTCCTCACCCATTCCTGAGTGACATGCTCTCTCCAACTTACCTGCCTGAATTCAGTTTTTTATCTAGCTGGGCTGTCCACCCACTTCTTTGCCTTCTTGTCCCGAAGTCTTAGCTCCTCCAAACACCCACCCCTCATCCCCACTGGTGTGGGTCATGTGTACCTCCTGTCCCTTCCCAAGAATACCCTGTCTTATTTCTTTCATCACACTTGCATACTCTAGTGCATAATTATTTACGTCTCTTTATCCTTCTAGATGAGATTTCTAGTCTCAACCAACTTTTATCTCTAAGTCCTCAACAGCTACTACAAAATCTGGTACAGAATGGAACAGTGGTTACAAAATTCATCTGCACATTAGAATCACCTAGGGATCTTCTATTCCAATGCCCAGGCCACTCCAGACCAATTAAGTCACAATCTTTAAAGGGGAGAGGGCATCAGTAGTTTTCAAATCACCCCAGGTGATTCCAATGTGCAGAATTCCAATGTGCAGATTCCAATGTCCAAGTTTAGGAAGCACCGAAGTAGAGTTTCAATATATGCAGGCTGAGTTTTATAGATGGTTGGTTGAGTGGACAGTTAGAGATGGATGGATAGATGGATGATCAGGATGAAGGTTGAAATGGAGAGAGAAGGAAAAATGTATTCAATAAGAACTGACAGCATAAGAAAAAGCCTGGAGGTGATGGGATTCACAGGAGCTGGTGGAAGATGAAACTAAGAAGATAGTGCAGGGAAAGACGTGAACTGCCGTGCTCAGGAATTCGAGTTTTATGCTGTTTGGAGATGGAAGCTACTGAATGGTTATAAGTACAGGAGTGAAATGATAAATATATTTTTTAGAAAGCCAGTTGGCAACAGCAAGAAGGGAAGGACTGCAGGCGGGATAACGATTTTTTCTGCAGCACCCTCCTGCTGGAGCCTGACCCCTGGAGGCTGGTCACCTTTCAGGAGCAGCTGCACAATAAGGCTGGACTGGGAAGGACTGGAGGCCACGGGGATTTGGGTGGGGGCTCCTCTTCACCAGCTACCAACAAAACGAGGACTCAAACTCAGGTCTTTCTGCCTCCAGGGTGCAGACCTCTTTATACTGACTTCAAATTATCAGGTCCTCAGATGGTTTCTCACTCTATATCATCAGGTGAAAAGGAAGACTTGATTGACAAATTTAAACACAAGGGCAAACAAGCATTAATTCAAATGGCTGCTAATAATCAAGCTAACCCTGCCAATACACCAATTCCGTCTGGGAACCAAACTGCAAAGAGAACCACAGTGGTGAAGCCACTAGCCGTGCTTTCCACTTTTCTCTTCTACTTAGCCATCTGTTCTCTGATACTCTAGCAGTTAGCCCTTGGGTCTCCCTGTGTTATCCAGGAGGCTGTCTACTTTGCTGCACCCCTCATTTTACCTAAAACGATGTTTTCTTCTGGCCAGATACATGCTGGGGTACCTTTTCTTGTCTCCATTCCCCTGACCAGTGACCTAGATGGAGAAGGGAACTGGAGGGGCGTGTGAGCTGGAATCTGCAAAGACCTCAAACCACCCACTGGGGCTCTGGCTTACCAGCCTGGTGGGCACTCTTGTCACATGTGGAGAAGGTCCCAACCATGCACTGGGGGGGTCTTACCAGACCCCATGAACCAGCTCTGTTTTTTCTTTTGTCCTTTCTTTTTCCCTCTTTCCTCATCTCACAACTTTTCTTTTTCTCTTCTCCTTTTTTCCTGCTCTTTTTCTCCTCTCTTTTTCCTTTCCCTGCAAGCATCCTTTTATGCCTATGACCACTTCTCTCGCATTTGTCTACCTGTCACCTATCTGACCCAGGGCTGTTGCCTACAAACTTTGCTCCACCTGGAGGGCCTGGCCAAGGAGGAGACAGGTCCTGAGCTTCCCAAGCTGCACTCCTGTGGAATCACCAGAAAGGGAGGGGGGCTTCTAATATGCACAAGGGCACTGTATGGGCTGGCTCCCTGGTTCTTCCATGTTCTCTTCTGTGTCTCTCTCCTCTGTTCTGCAGCAATGTGGTGGGGTGGACAGAGCATGGGCTCTGCAGTCAGGCTCTGGCTCTGCCATTTTCTGATCCTGTAACCGTGACCATGGTGTTTGGCCTCCCTGAGCTTTAGTTTCCTCCTCTGTACACAGCTTCTTGGTTAGCTCTGACGCCTGGGGGTAGCAGTCAGGCAGTGTGAACACAGAGCACAGCCTTAAGAGCTTACGTGCTGACTCAACCTCTAACTGGCTGTGTGACCTCAGTACCCAGACTCTCTAAACCCCTAATTTCCTACCCTCTTCAATGAGGAGGTAATTAGACCAAGCTTATAGGGTTGTTGTGAAGAAAAAGGAAGTAACTCAGACAAATAACTTTGCACCTGGACACACAGTGAACATGGCATGATTGCTGATTGTAGTTATGATTGCTGTTATTATTTGCATGCCATTTGGTGTCTAGTAGGTGTTTGCTGTACAGCCTCTGGGGTGGCTGCAGCCCTGGCCAGCATGTGGGGGCAACCCAGAGCCTGAACTGGCCAGCCACACTTTCTGAGTCCATTGGGGTTTCTATAACAAAATACTATAAACTGGTGACTTATAAACAACAAACATTTGTTTCTCACCTTTCTGGAGGCTGGGAAATACAAGGTCAAGGCACAGTCAGATTTGGTGTATGGCGAGGGCCTCCTTCCTTTCAGATAGTAGCTTCTTGCTGTGTCCTCACAGGGTAGAAGGGAAGAAATCTGGTCTTTTCAGCTGTGTGTAAGGGCACTGATCCCATACGGTGTAAGTGAAGTCACCTCTCGAAGGCCCCACCTCCTAACACTTGTCGCCTTGGGGATTATTCCTTTCAACAAAGGAATTTGGGGAGAACAAAAACATTCAGACCACAGCACATACCCAACTCCTAACTCATATAAACTGTGCATAATAATAAATTCTTTTTTTTTTTTTTGAGACAGTCTCACTATGTTGCCCTTGGTAGAGTGCCGTGGCATCACAGTTCACAGCAACCTCCAACTCTTGGGGTCAAGTGATTCTCTTGCCTCAGCCTCCCAAGTAGCTGGGACTACAGGCACCTGCCACAAGGCCTGGCTATTTTTTGTTGCAGTTGTCATTGTTTAGCTGGCCCAGGTCAGGTTCCAACCTGCAAGCCTCAGTGTATGTGGTTGGTGCCATAACCACTGTGCTACGGGCACCAAGCCAATAAATTTTTAGTGTTTTTAAACTCTCAATATTTAATGAATACACTGCTTTTTAAAAAACTGTCCTTTCTCTCTTCCAAGTGAGAAAAAACAGATTGGTTTCTTTTGCAAATCCATGCAGTCTAGCATATGATCAGCAGGGGGAGCCCTTGGACCACCAGCCTGTGCCAGCGGTTTCCTTAGGAAAACAGTGAGAAATGCCAGACCAGAGAGGCCAGCCTCCTCAGGCCCCTGCTCCATGGGCCAGCTGATGGTGGCCCTGGGGGAACACCCAGCCCTAAGAACCAGCTCAGAGTAGGCTCCTGCCTCTGCAGCCAGGAAGCCCGGGGAATGTCTCCAAGTCCTGCTTCATGGACTTTAAAGCAAGTTTCTGGGCAGGCTTGATCACAACTCCCCTTGGCCGGAGGAGTGCCTATTCTTGGACTTGAGCACCCGAAGCAGGGGGCAGGGTGCTGTGGCCATGTGGCACGGTCTGGGGAAGAGCTTCTATATCTCTTCCCAGTGACTCATCTGCCCTGGGCCCCTGGGCCCCCTCCCCGTCAGTAACCACGCTGTGGTTGCCTCATGGCCAGAATGTGAGGGTGTCCTGCCACAATGGGCAGTGGACCCCTCCATCTCATGAGGACTGAGGCTTTGTGACCCCTCTTCAGACTCTGACATCATCCTCCCACACACACTTGTAGATCCAGGCCCCACCTCAAGGAGCAAGGGTCTGTCAGTTGGGTGTGCCCCAACCTTACAAGCTCTGCACAGCCAGGGAGCACACCTGAGGCCCCAGCAGCCAGCCTGAGGAAGGCCACAGTGAGCTGGAGACAGACCTGTGGAGAGAGCAGGGCCCTAGTTTCTTCCAGGAGGTAGAGAGGTGAGCAGGACCACTGAGTCCACCTCCCTCCTCGCCTTCTGTGTTCTCCTCTCCTCAGCGCCTCAGACCGAGGGTATCGAAGGTCTGCTAGGGCCTTCTGCTCCATCTTCCTGGCCCAAGAAAGGCAATACCTGGTGGGGAGGGAGGAAAGGGTTGGACGCATCCTGGGTGCTCCCCACTGCTCCTTATTGGTGTTGGAGGGCTGGAGGTAGGAGGTCATTAGCAGAGGTGGGAGGGCAAAGCCCCTGCCCACAGTACAGGCAGGAGCCAGGACCACCCTGCAGGGCACTTGTGGGGATGCAGAGCAGGCATGCTTTTTCTCTTGATGTGTTGTGTTTAAGCATTTACACATTATAATACGTACAAATAAGTAACATTATAAATTACTTTTTATTTTTCTGTATATTGCAGGGCCTTTTGTAATTCTTCAAAATTATGTATATAGATAGAGTTTAATAATTGTAGATTTCAGCATTGTAAAGAGACACCATTTTATGATAGGGGCATTGGGTCTGATTGCAGGAACTGTAGCCCCGGAGGCATTGGTTCCTGCCCCACCTCACCCCTTGGCAATGCAACTCTACAATGGGAACTTCCTTCTTAGGCCACAAAATGATATTGTGGTTGTCCTTATGTAGCTCCAGTTGGAAAAGGTACAGATGGTGTTTTAACCTTTAATCATCTACCCAACCTAAGCCTGTCCTGGTGCCAGCCCTGTGGTAAGGCCACTGTGATAACAATTCCTTATAATGTGTTTGCTCTGCCTACTTCTTTCATCTCTGGTTCTAAGGGCAGTCCTTCAAAGTAGGTGCCTTCACTCCATAGGTGAAATAACTACAGTTCAGAGAGGTTACGTGACTTGCCCCAGTTAGCCCAGCTGGCAATGGAAGAGATCATTGCCTCGTATCCCTGCTGCTTCTAAGAACAAGCCTGTCCCCTTTGAGAGCAAGCCTAATCCCATAGTTACTGTTGCAAATATCCCAAAGCTGATCTTTTCCATGTCTTGCTCTGGGACATTTCATCCTACCCCTGATCCCAGTTCTAGGAGTGAGGCAAAGTCCCTTGTTTGGGAAGATCTGTGAAAGGTGACAAGCTCTATCTGCCCAGCCAGTGGCTTTCCCTCTCCAGACATGCCACATTGTTATTGTAGAATAGTGTACATTTTAGTATTTGGTGTGAGTTCCTTTTGTTTTCAGAATTTTCCTGTCACGTAGCAGATGCTCAGTACATATTTTTATAAATGAATGTTTCTAGATGGCATGATAAAACTAGGTAAGAGAATGTTGGCTATCCATTCAACAAGTGCTGCTGGAGCGTGGTGACATGTAAGGCGAGGCTGAAGGGCGTGGTGGCTCGATAGTCGATGGGTTTATACACAATGCCTGTCTTCATTTCCCATTTTCCAGGGGCACAGAATGAAGTGGAAATTCAGGCCTGCCAGCTGGAGGAGGTGTCTGGGAACAATTCTAAGTCATTATTCAGGCAGAAAAGCATAGCCATGTGCAAGGTGGAAAGTGTTCTACAACCACTGAGAATTTGGGGTGTTCCCTTTTGTTCCAGGGAAAATAGTGGGGAGCTACCAGTCAAAGCAGTAAGCTTTGGGAAGTGGACACTTGCACATTTTTAGAAAAAAATAATCTCAGAAGGAATTTTCTGGAATATCTGTGCAAGATGGACAGACACCTCCATCCCAGGCACACGCACTTCTCTGATCCCTAGTCTAGTCAGGGACGCTCTACCTGAACAAAGAAAATCAGCAGAGGCTCCGTTCGCCCATGATGAAGAGGATCCCTAAATAAACATGTTCAGAAAACCACCACAGCCCTCCTCTACACGAACAGTCTCTGGTCAGAAATGTCTTTGCCTCCTTACAAAGAAACACCCCCACCCCAGCAGATCCAAATAGCTTCACCTGCTTCTCAGCAGTCACAAAATTGATTTTCTGTTCCCTCCTGACTCCCTCTGGACAGTGGAACTCAGTTATCAAGCCTCACTTCCTGTTCTCCTGGTAACCCTATTTTGTGAAATTTGAATTAGGAGTTTAATTCAATGTAGTGCCAAGCCCAATGAGATTAGTTTTACGATTTCAAGAACCTTTGCTAGGAAACGGAATCCCACGTTCTCTATTTCTCTTTCAAAAATTGAAATACAACTAAACAGGAGGGGATGTGGAGGGAAACATCTGCCTGAGGGCCAATACCCTCTCCTGGGTTCTGTGCCCTCCTCTGCTATGAACATCTTCAGGCCTACATAGCTAAGAACGTGTTTTGTGAAGCTTGACCTGCACCTGTCTTTGAAAAATAAGCGTTCCTTAGATTTCGTTTTCATGCAGTATAAAAGTAAGGTGGCACGCTTAGTCCAAACACTGGTAGCTGACACTCATCAGGCACCTCCCACATGGGACACAGTTTCCATGAGGCATTTAATGTCAGCTTCACCCTCTGCTGTCTTTGAAGACGTTGTACAGGGACCCAGGCTCGGAAGGGCCCTATGTTTGCTTTCATGCTCTGATGTTGTCTTGAAATTCTTTTTTTTTTTTTCTTCTTCTTTGTCGCTCTCGGTAGAGTGCTGTGGCGTCACAGCTCACAGCAACCTCCAGCTCATGGGCTTAAGCGATTCTCTTGCCTCAGCCTCCTGAGTAGCTGGAACTACAGGCACCTGCCACAATGCCTGGCTATTTTTTTGTTGCAGTTTGTCTAGGGCTGTGTTCGAACCCGCCACCCTTGGTATATGGGGCCAGCACCCTACTCACTGAGCCACAGGCGCCGCCCTATCTTGAAATTCTTAAAGCTTTTTGAGTAAGGGACCCTGAATTTTACTTTACACTGCAGCCTACAAATTATATCATCAGTTTTATCTGTGCCATGACCCCCCACTTCTTTTGGTAGGTATTGTTGATCTCATTTTTAAAATTGGAAACTGATGATCAGAGGAGGTTTAACATATTGAAAAGGGCAGCTCTGACCTTTGAAGCTAGGACCCTGCTCTGAACTTCAGATCCATGCTCTGTTGGCTGAGGGATGCTGCCCTTCTGGCGTAGCCCGTCTCTCTGATGAGGGTATTATTTCGGGACATTCTAGGTGAAAGCTCATTAGCAAGTGGCTTTTTCCTTAATCATCAAGATAATTACTTTAGCTCTCTAAACAGCTCCGCGTGTGCAGTATTTATTTTCTGACGAAATGTTTTTCAGCAAAAAGTAACAGATCTTGTCTTTGAAACCTAGGCAATCTTTTATCCTCATACACTTTTAAAATGGCATTAGGGATGTCGACATGAAGAACATCTGATGTATAACAAAATTATAATTCTAAGATGTAGTGATTTAATAATTAAAGCAATATCCATGAAATATAAATACAAGGTATTCATAAATAAATTAAATTGGATTGTGCTATTAAGAGCCAATTATCATGTAAGATATCTCTGATGGCTGAAATAATAAGAGAACAAAATATTAATTTTAACATTCTCTATAGACCATGAGCATAAATTGCTGCAATGGTCTAATCGGTTATGGAATTTTATTGAGGTTTAAGACGGCCCTTAAACCGTCTTCATCGTGTGCTAGAAATGAGTTGTCTTGATTGATTTTAGTTATAATTCCATTATATGTTTACAAGATGGAAGAAGGTGGGGTGCCCAGAACTGAGACGTCTATTGTACGGATGAAATAATAGTAATAATTAAGATGGTGGCAGCATGATTGAGAAGTTGAGATAAACCTAGATTTGAATCCCAGTTTCACGATTTTCCAGCTGTGTGACTTTGAGCAATTTACTTAACGTCTCCAATGTCCTCATCTAGAAGGAAAAGTTATGATAAGAAATAAATTAGATGAGGCATCAAGCACGTAGCAAAGAGAATTGCACTTAGCAAGCATAAAATAAATGTTAGTTCTTGTGATTTCTGCTGCCCTGATGGGGGAACGTGAAGGACTTGGGAAGACAGTGCTTTTCTAGCTCTGATGTTATGCATCAGCTTTGACCTTAAGCGCCATAACATTTTCTTCTGGACCAACTTGAGAAAGTATTGGGAGGCCGGGCACAGTGGTTCAAGCCTGTAATCCTAGCACTTCTATGAGACCAAGGTGGGTTTCTTGAGCTTAGGAGTTCAAGACCAGCCTGAGCAAGAGCAAGACTGGTCTCTACTAAAAACAGAAAAATTAGCTAGGTGTTGTGGCATATAGCTGACGTCCCAGCTACTCAAGAGGCTGAGGCAAGAGGATTGCTTGAGCCCAAGAGTTTGAGGTTGCTGTGAGCAATGACGTCACGACACTCTACCCAGGGTGAGAAAGTGAGACTCTCTCTCATTAAAAAAAAAAGAAAAGAAAGAAATTATTGGGATACGCTCAGTGGTGTTAAATGTTTAACATCCATGTCTGGGTAGCAGGTTGAGTCAGAGAGTCCTGAGTTTAGGGTTTAGGTAGCATCTGCTGATTTCTTTTTTTTTTGTAGAGACAGAGTCTCACTGTACCGCCCTCGGGTAGAGTGCCATGGCATCACACAGCTCACAGCAACCTCTAACTCTTGGATTTACACGATTCTCTTGCCTCAGCCTCCAGAGCAGCTGGGACTACAAGTGTGCGTCACAACGCCCGGCTATTTTTCTGTTGCAGTTTGGCCGGGGCTGGGTTTGAACCCGCCACCCTCGGTATATGGGGCTGGCGCCCTACTCACTGAGCCACAGGCGCCACCCAGCATCTGCTTATTTCTGTAATGTGAATACTTTTACCATGACTGATTTTTTTTTTTGAGACAGAGTCTCACTATGTCACCCTCGGTAGAGTGCCGGAGTGTTACAGCTCACAGCAACCTCTAACTCTTGGGCTTAAGTGATTCTCTTGCTTCAGCTTCCCAAGTAGCTGGGACTATAGGCACCTGCCACAACGCCTGGCTATTTTTTTGTTGTTGCAGTTGTCGTTGTTTAGCAGGCCGGGGCTGGGTTCAAACCCACCAGCCTCGGTGCATGTGCTTGGCGCCTTAACCACTGTGCCACAAGTGCTGAACCACCATGATTAATTTCAAACTACCAAAGTGATGTTACTCAATGTGAAGATGGGAAGAGATGTGCACACTCACCTCTCGTGAGCTCTCACGGGTCCCACTGGAACTTTTCAACTAAGAACAGAGTGACGGATTGGTTCTCTTTCTGGCTCTGCTGCTGTGTAGTTGCATGACTCTGAGCAATTCACACCTTCCTTAGGCCTCAGCTTCTTCATGTATGAAATGAGATGGTAACACCTACCTGATGGCTCAGAGGGCTGCCATGCCAGGTAGGTATGGCTATCTCATGAAATGAAGTTAGTTGGTAGTGCTGCGGTTCTTACTACCACTACGATTACCAAGGGGGATTGGTCTGACTTTTAAAGTCCCAAGATGCATCATTCCTTTGTCTTTTGATCTGCTATTTAGCTGGGCCCTGGAGCTCCTGATTTAGTTATCCCATTCTTTTTTTTTTCTTCTCTGTGACCATTTAGCTGAATGATTATCTGCAACAATTAACAGTAAGCCAAATTAGTTAATATCTTTCAAGCCATAGGAAAAAAAGCCTGGGTTCTGCTGTTGGAGGCTTGATGTTTAAGCAGTGGGGGAGCTTGGGAAGCCATCCAGGCAGATGTCCCACCTCCCCTGGAGGACAGGAACAAGGCCTCCCTATCCTTTAGGCTGTTCCAGTGGCCCAGTCACTCTCTTTTCCCCTCCGAGGTGTATGTCCTTAGTCCTCCAACAATCACAAAGCTCTTCTCCGTCTCTCTGTTTCTCTGTGTACCATCGACTGCTATCTGCTCAATAGTGTGAAGGACAAAGTGGGAGGAGCACAGGCCGCACTGCCCGGGTTCGGGCCCCAGCACCACCAGCAGGTTCTTACTTTGGATTAGTTATATAATCTTGCTATGCCACCATTTCTTCTTCTGTGGAATGGGGATAAAGCTCCTGCCTCCAAGGGTTGTTATGGGATGGAAAGAGTTGGAACATGTGAAGTGTAATTTAGAGGCATGTCTAGCAAATGACAACAGTAATTGTCCACAGCTGCCCTCTACTTCCAATCCTCCCTGTGGTTTCCCTGTCAAGTCCAGGCTCTGATAAGGTCTGTTTGTCACTGTCCAATGTAGTATTTTCCTCCTGGAGGAAGAATTCTCATAGGCTCTGGCTTACATTTGCATAAATGTGGCTTCCTTTGGCTACTTAGCAGCTGTCCCAAGATATGGCATGGCGCTTCATGGGTGTGGAGCCATGGGAGCCCGTCTTCATGAGAGGAGGGCTGTGGTCACGCAGACACCTCCATCTCTTGGCTTCTCTCCTTTCAGCCAGCAGTTTCTTCTGAACATCTGCAATGAGGTAACAGCAAACCAGAAGCATAGCCGAGGAGCAGTGTTCCATGGCTGCGGAGAGGAGGGTTCTGGGGATGACAATCAGAGGCAGATACCGGAAAGGGTTACTTTTTTATTAGTGGGTGTTTTTATTGGTTTGCCCTTCATTGTCCTTAGATTAAAAATACCTTTCTTTTTTTTGAGACAGAGAGCCTCAAGCTGTTGCCCTGGGTAGAGTGCTATGGTATCACAGCTCAGGGTAGAGTGCTGTGGCATCACAGCTCACAGCAACCTCCAACTCCTGGGCTCAAGTGATTCCCCTGCCTCTGCCTCCCAAGTAGCTGGGACTACAGGCGCCCGCCACAACGCCTGGCTATTTTTCGGTTGCAGCCGTCATTGTTGTTTGGCGGGCCCAGGCTGGATTCGAACATGCTAGCTCAAATGTATATGGCTAGCACCTTAGCTACTTGAGCTATAGGCACTGAGCCTAAAAATCCCTTTCTTAAAGGGCTTGCTGACTGCCTGCCTTTTCCCTCCCTAGCCCCCTGTATGGGCTCCTAACAGAGAAACAGCCTCTGGGGAGGGATTCTAACAAATCTCAGACTGGGGCATAATAATCTCTCAAGGCCAGAAAGGCTTGGTAAGAAACAGGCAGCTTCTCCATTTTTTTCATAGGAAAAGCATTCACAAGTGTGTTTCTGAGCTTCAGCTGCTCATTTCGTAGCAATAATAATTGCCTTAATGTTCTTGAATAGGGGATTAGTTAAACAAATTATGGTACATCCATGGTACATGATGCAGCCATTAAATTAAATGAAGTAGAACAATACACCGTATTTCATTAATCCTTATGCCAATGTACATCGGTACCATGTGGGTGGCTTTGGAGTTAAAGGGCAGTGCCCAGTCTCATCCTGAATTAGAATCAGAGCCCTGGATGTGAGCCAGAATTGCATTTCCATCCTGGCTGGCGGAAAGGGGAGAGAGATGACCTGGCATGAACAAGTTTCCTGGAACACCACTGGAAAGCCAAGGGGACATTGGAGAGATGAGGCTGAGGCTAGAATTACAATTTCTGGGAGACAGCACGCTTCAGAACTGGATGTTCCAAGTGGAGGATTATTATGAGTCACTAAATTGAGGAAGTGTCTAAGACTCCCTGGTGGGATCAGAGTCAGCTGTCAGGCTGGTTCAAGGCTGGCAACCTGCGTTCTACCGGTCACTGCCTGGGGGGATTTAGCTGCTGCTCTGGGACTGAACATCTTGGAAACGCGGAAATTAGAAGGATTAGCAGGGAGCTTGTGCTGGGGAGCAGAGGAGTTTGGGAAGGGGTTAAACTAGAGTGTGGTCATGGAAATAGCACAGGGATGGACAAACACGGAAGGAGGAATGCTGCTGTCCATCTGAGCATCTGCAAGACCCCACCCAAAGGAGGGATGGGTCCCCCAGCCAGACAGGAGGGCGTTGCTGGGAGGGTCACCCTGGTCCTCTGAAATGAGCATGTGGCAATGTTGACAGCAGCTGGGGCTGCTGAGCTGGATTCATAACCTTACAGCAGGGACGTGCAGAACACTACTGTCTCCTGCAACTGGTGCAGGAAGCTTTCTGCCTGGGACCCAGGAACAAGGCTTGGAGACCCACACACGCCCTCACTGAATTCCTGTTACAGTGGCGTCTTGGTCTATTCATGCTGCTGTAAAAAAAAAAAAATACCATAATCTCGGGGGCTTATACACAATAGGAATTTATTTCTCACAGTTCTGGAAGCTGGGAAGTCTGAGAACAGGATGCTAGCACAGCCCGGTTCTGGTGAGGGCTTTCCTTTGGGCTGTGGGTGGTGCCTTCTTACTGTGTCCCTAGCAAGGTGGCAGAGATGAGAGGCCCCTGTCTGGCTGCTTTTATAAGGGCACTAATCCCATATACAGGGCTCTGCCCTCATGACCTAATTATCTCCCCAGAGACCCCACCTCCTAATACCAGCGCTTTGGGCATTAGGATTTCAATGTATCAGATGGGGAAGGGCAGCATCCATTCAGGCCACAGTAAACAGTATGCAGCCAGAGATGAATCACAGGGTGTGGGCCTTCTTTTTTTTTTTTTTTAAAGAGATAGAGTCTCACTCTGTTGCCCAGGTTGAAGTGCAGTAGTGTGATTATGGTTCACTGAACACCTGGGCTCAGGTGACCCTCCTTTTTAGGACCTAACCTTGGAAGTCACATAGTATCACCTCTGCCTTATTATATTTGTTAGAAATAAGTCACTAAGCCCTTGTCCATACAAAAGGGAAGAGAAATAGATTCCATATTTTGAAGCGAGAAGCGTCAAAGAATCTGTGGCCCTATCTTATTTTATTGATTCTCATTTTTATTTATTTTAGAGGCAGGTCTCCCTCTGTCATCCAAGCATGATCATAGCTCATGGTACCCTTGAACACCTGGGCATAGGCCTTCTGAGTAGCTGGGACTACAGGTGCACACTACCACACCCAAATAATTTCTAAGATTAATTTATTTTGTAGAGACAGAGTCTCCCTATGTTGCTGAGGCTGGTCTCAAACTCCTTGCCTCAAGTGATCCTCTCACCTTAGACTCCCAGAGTACTTAATTACAAGCATGAGCCTTCCATGCCTGGCCCATTTTAAAACCACCATAAGCCTCATAGTTATGTGGATTTTTTTTTATTTTTATTAAACCATAGCTGTGTACATTAGTATGATCGTGGGGCACCATACACTTGGTTCATAGATCGTTTGACACATTTTCATCACATTAGTCAACATAGCTTTTGTAGCATTTTCTTAGTTATTTTGCTAAGACCTTTACATTCCACATTTACTAGGATTCACATATCACATTTTCTTTTCCTCCCCGAAACTAAGGTGTTGAAGCTTAAAGTGCATAAGGATTGAAAGACATCCATAAAAAAGAGTTTTGCTCACCTGAGGCCATTCCTTCCCCAGCTTGGGTAGGTCAAGAGGTGGCAAGGACTCATTCAGGCTGTAGCCAGAAGTCTCCAGAGAGTTCCCAGAGAGGAATTAAACATGGTCTGAAGAAGATCATGATGTAAGGAAAGGAGGTTTTCGCCTGTTGATAGCAGGTGTCATTAGACATTGGACATCCTGTCTGGGAAGGTACATTTGAACAATTCGCCAAAGGAGAGCAAGACTGGACCTATTAGCATGGAATCTCTCTAATGTCATGAATTTGACTCTGGACTCAGGAATAAACTAGCTATTTAGATTATACGGACCTTAATGCTCAGCCTCTTCATGGTTTCCTCACCCATAAAACGTGACTGGCGGTGGCGCGTCCGTGCGCAAGTCATCTTCACGTAGGTTGCTGCCACCCTGTCACCCCCTTGCCCAGCCCTATCTCCTAAAGAAGGTGTGGGCTCTGCCTATTCCCTGCCTTCCTCTTTCAGAAGCTCTGAGGGGTCCCACCTTGCTAAGACAGTTTCTAGAGCTTTCCGCATGTGGGAAGAGAAAAGAAGCAAGAGAAAGAGAAGAGGAACCAGGCCTGACTCTGAGGAAGAAGTTTTTCAGGGAGTGTTGAAGGTTGACATGTACGTCAGCTCAAGTGTGCAGCCAAGTGGATTCAGGTGTGAGCCAAGTGCAAGCAGGATTTTCTAAGACCAACACTTTCTGGAGGTCAAAAAATACAGTGACAAACTTGAGCTTTTTAAAATCAATTTTTGATTGTTACAGATGTTCACACTGCTCAGAGCCTGGACCGTGGGCAGACAGTTTTATATGGATGAATATTTTTAACTAAAACTAAGGCCCAGTACTGTTAGGTACTTAAGAACAGGCATGCTTCCATTTGTGTATTAAGGTCAGTTTTCTTTGAGTTGAGAAGAGACTTATTTTTCATGTTGTACTCTTTGGTTCACATAACACATACCACTAGACACATATTTCATGGTTTCCTCACCCATCTAGACACATACCACTTCCTGAATCTTTATAATATAATGTTTTTTAAAAAATAGCCATTTATTAAATACCCATTAAATAGCTGTGTTAGGAATTTTATTTGCATTGTAACTGATCCTCACAATTTTCCAACATTGATTTTATAATCTCCCTATTATGTAGATAGGCTTGAAAGATGGAGTGAGTATTTTCATCAGGTTCTCCAGAGAACAGAATTAACAGGAGACAGAGAGAGATTTATTTTAAGGAATCAATTCATAGGATCCTGGAGCTGGAAAGTCCAGAATATCCAGGGCAGGCTGCAGATTGGAAATTTTGGGAAAAGCTGATGTAGCAGTCTTGGTTCTGAATTTAGCAGGGCAGCAGGCTGGAAATTTGGGCAGGTTTCTATCTTGCAGTCTTGACGAGAATTACTTCTTTTTTCTGGAAGCCTAAGTCTTTGCTTTATCTAAGGCTTTTGAATGATTGGATGATTCTGATTATGGAGGGTAATCTGTGTGACTCACAGCCTACCCATTGTAAATGTTAGCCACATCTGGAAAACACCTTCATAGCAATGTCTACACTGTTGGTGAAACAAACACCAGACCCCGCAGCCTAGTCAGTTTGACACACAACATAATCATCAATGTGAGTTGGCCAAAATTTCACAGCTAATAAACCATAAGCCTGGATTGCAACCCACATTTCTCTAGGGCCAAGGGCCAAAAGCGAGTGAGCAAACTGCAGGCCATGGAGGACACAGTGGCTGGCTGTCTTGGGTGGGGCTGAGAAAGCAGAGTGTAAAGCGGCAGCCAGGGAGACAGTTGCTGGCCCAGACAGCAGCCCTCCTAAGCTTCTTGGCGGAGTTCTGATGCCAACTAACTGGGAGACATTGGAAGTCACTTCTTTCTGGGTCAGCTTTGTTAGGTTTTATTCTCCTTTGAAGGAAAGGATTAGTGTTTAAGGCCTCTTCAAGCCATGCATGCTAAGATACAGTACCGCTAAATGGAAATACGAATTAACCATATACCCACCAGAATGGCTAAACTACAAAAGATTGAAAATATCAAGTGTTGACAAGGATGTGGAGCAAGTGGAACTCTCATAAATTGGCAGTAGAAGTGCATATTGGTACAGCTACTTGGAAATTCACCTGAAAGTACTATGAGAACTAAACACAGTCCTACCCTATCACCCTCCAATGCCATTCCTGAGTAGAACAGACCCACGAGGAAGGAGTACGTTAGTCCTCAAAAGATGCATATGAGAATATGCCACTTCATTCACATTTGTTTATACCTAAAAACTGCGAACAACCCAATGTTTATCAGGATAAATTTTGGAGAACAACATGGTGAATCTCATCTATTGTTGAATTGAAAGGAAACCTGACCCCAAATATAAGATTCCATTGATGCAAAGTTTAAGAACAGGTGAACTTTTTCAAAAATCATAAATCAAGTTGGCAGTATTAAAAAAAAAAAGAACAGGCAAACTTTTGTAGGGTGATGGAAGTCAGAATGGTGGTCACTGTAAAGGGTATGGACTGAGAGTGGGCACCAAGAGTCTTCTGGGGTGGTGAGAATGCTCTTTATCTTGAACATGGTGGTGATTACACAAATACATGCAAAAATTTATCAAGATTTCTGTATTTTACTGTATAAATGGTATAACTCAATAAAAAGGCCCCTAAACATATATTATTGAATAAAAAGCTAAGTAATTGTTTCATAAATGCAAGAAGGTAGCTTTCATAGGAGTCAGGACACTGCTGTCTTTGAGAAGAAGGGAAGGGGTGTACTTAGGAAAGGGCCCCCGGGGAGGCAGGCAGGCAATACTCCGTTTCTTGACCTAGAGATGGTTGTATGATCATCACTTATAGTAATCCACTAAACTCCTCATGGCATTTTTTTTATGTACATCTATGTGATCAGGGGGACATTTGGGTCAATGACGGACCACATACACGATGATGGTCTCATAAGATGATAATACTGTATTTACTGTACCTTTTCTATGTTTAGATGAGGTGAGATGCACAAATACTGACCATTGTGTTACAGTTGCCTACAGTATTCATTCCTGTCACACGCCATATGGGTGTGTAGCCTGGGAGCAGTGGGCTGTGTCACATAGCCGAGGTGTGCAATAGGCTGTACTTCCGAGGTTGGTGTTTGTGTAAGTGCATTCTGCCTTGTTCCCACAATGATAACTGCACTTTTATGTACGTGTGCTGTGCTTTACAATGTAAAAAGTTGTGTTTTTTTTTTTTTTAGATAGAAATAAAAAAGATAGGTGCCACCCTAGGTAGAGTGCCATGGCGTCATAGCTCATAGCAACCTCAAACTTTTGGGGTCAAAGCGATTCTCTTGCCTCGGCATCCCTGGTAGCTGGGACCACATGTACTCGCCACAATGCCTGGCTATTTTTTTTTTTTTAAGAGATGGGGTCTCACTCTTGCTCAGGCTGGTTTCAAACTCCTGAGCTCAGATAATCCACCTGCCTCAGCCTCCCAGAGTGCTAGGATTACAGGTGTGAGCCACCGCACACCAGCCTACATCGTAAAAAGTTTTAAAAACAGTCAAACAAAAGGCCAGGTGTGGTGGCTCACACCTCTAATCCTAGCACTTTGGGAGGCTGAGGCAGGTGGATTGTCTGAGCTCAGGAGTTTGAGACCAGCCTGAGCAAGAGTGAGACCCCATTTCTAAAAATAACTGGGGATTGTGGTGAGTGCCTTATAGTCCCAGCTACTCAGGAGACTGAGGCAAGAGGATCACTTGAGCCCAGGAGTTTGAGGTTGTTGTGAGCTATGATGCCACAGCACTCTACCAAGGGTGACAAAGTGAGACTCTATCTCAAAAAAACAACGAAAAAAACCCAATCAAACAAGAAACTTAGAATTAGTTGCTCTCTCAATGGCACCAATGATTTGAGGCCCTGGGCAGGCCCCCAGGTGGAGTGGCTGTAGCTCAGAGGAATAGCTGCCAGGCCAGGTACGGCCACCAGCTCTGCTGCCTCTCTCTGCAAGGAAGTGGAAATTGTCCCTCCCTGTCCTGCTCACTTCAGGGCTCCTAATCAAGAGGAGGAACATGTTATTGTAGAAGGCTCCTTGCATTCTGCTCAAGAAACAGCATATTCTCTCTGTGTCTGATGTGTTGATTAGATTTCAGACAGGATTGGTGGGGTTAATACCGTTAAGTAAAAAGTCATCTCCTTTGGAAACAGCCCAGAAAGTCTGGATTTCATTTTTAAAAGCCTCAGATCCCATTAAGATGAAATATTGAGAACCCTGTGGATATAGATTCAATGGGAGAAAGAAATCAGAACTCCAAGTACAAGGAGGCTTGTGTGAATACCTGGTGGGGGAGGGGAAGGTTGTAAAATGAGGACAAGAAATGTTCTTTGGCAGGTGGCGCCTGTGGCTCAATGGGTAGGGTGCTGGCCCCATATACCGAGGGTGGTGGGTTCAAACCCAGCCCCGGCCAAACTGCAACAACAACAAAAAATAGCTGGGCGTTGTGGCGGGCGCCTGTAGTCCCAGCTACTTGGGAGGCTGAGGCAAGAGAATCGCCTAAGCCCAGGAGTTGGAGGTTGCTGTGAGTTGTGTGATGCCATGGCACTCTACCGAGGATGATGAAGTAAGACTCTGTTTCTACAAAAAATAAATAAATAAATAGAAAGAAAGAAAGAAATGTTCTTTGGCAACAGGCTCACAGGATCCTCAGCCACAGTCTTCGTCAAGAGCAAGTTGATCAATAAATCAAACAGGGCCCATCTGCTTGCTGAATAAATTACAGGACATCCACACCAGGAAATAGTATGTATCCTTTTAAAAGAACAAATCAGTTTCACCAATGGACTTGGATGGATTTGCACCAGGTATTATTGGTTGAGAAAAGCAAGACGATTTAGCTTTTAAATTGTCTATGATATGATCCTATTTGTATAAAACCCATGTGTGTACATGAGTACTTAGTACGTGTGTCTGTGCCTGTATATAAATCTATGTTTATGGAGAAAAATGTGTATACACCAGGTTGTTAACTACCCAGCAGAGTTTTGGGTGGTGGTGGGTGCTGAAGAGGGCAGAGGAGAGAGGAAATGTGGAACCAGACCAAAGAAAACAAGAAAAGACGGCCAGCAGGAATGATAGGATCATGTTCATGTGTTTAAGTAAAAATGAATAAGCGGGTGAGGAAACTAACTACACATTGCATTACTGCTGTCTCTAGCCCTATCTCAGACACCCTAAGAACAGAGGGCTGCTTTGTTCACTGGAAGCTTTGGGAGAACCAGGCAAACGCATGCAGCACCCAGGGAGCAAGTCTACAGAATTTGGCATTCCAATTGCCTGTCCCCTGAGTCCTCACCACTCTGTTATGCTGTTTATTTAACCAGCCCTTCTTTAGCTCACACGTGGTGACAAGCATGACCACTACCCCTAAGGAGTCTAGTAGTGGAAAGAGCAACGTAATTACAGATGAATTCATAGACATGCTGAGTAAATACTTAGTGAATGGAGCTAAAATAGCTGTGGTTTGGACACAGAGAAGTGCCCTCTGAGATTTTGTGTTTATAATCTTTGTAGCCCGTGAGAACAGCCTCTAAAGCTGGAAAGGGACCTTGTCACCTGTCGTGTCTATCTTCTGTATACTACATATGTGGACACGGAGACCTTGAGAGAAGAAATGAGATTAGTCACTTCTACTGCCTAGCAGAGCTGGGGCCATAGCTCACCGCCAAGAACCAGTCTCTTTTCTGTTCACTGTATAATAAAGTCTTTGAGCAAAACTGAGAACAAATAATGAGAGTGAAGCAATTGACATTTTACTTATTTATTTATTGAGACAGACTCTCACTATGTCACCCTCGGTAGAGTGCTGTGGTGTCACAGCTCACAGCAGCCTCATACTCTTGGGCTTGAGTGATTCTCTTGCCTCAGCCTCCCGACTAGCTGGGACTACAGGCCTTACCACAATGTCGGGCTATTTTTTATTGCAGTTGTCATTGTTGTTTAGCTGGCCTGGGCCAGGTTCTAACCCACTAGCCTTGAGTACATGTAGCTGGTGCTGTAACCACTGTGCTATGGGCACCAAGCCATGACATTTTAGTCATCTTTTATCCAAGGCATTAAATATGATGGGTGAAAACTGGTGCTGTGGGTTAAATTGTCTCCCTTAAAAAGGTATATTTAAGCCTCAACCCCTGGAACCTGTGACAGTGGCCATATGTGATCAAGTTAAGGTGAGGTCAGACTGGATAAGCCTGGTGTCTTTACCAGAAGAGGGAAATTTGGACACAGACAGACACACAGGGGAGAAGTCCATGTGAAGATGGGGGCAGAGACTGAGTGATGTATCTAAGGAGCACCAAAGATTGTCAGCAACCACCAGAAGCTACATGAGAAAAGGAAGGAATTCTCTCTAGAGCCTTTGGAAGAAGATGGCCCTGTCGACACTTTGATTTGGGGCTTCTAGCCTCCAGAACAGAGAGGGAAAAGCCACCCAGTTTGTGGGACATCGTACTTGGCTTGAGTTTGTTAGCTGCCAGATAGATGATCTTGAGCAAGTCCATGCATTTCTTTGATCCTCACATTCATTATCTGGAGAGGGATGATGGCAGCACCTTGCCTGCTGTGGAGATGAAACAAAGTAACTCGTGTACGGGACGTGCCTCCTAACCCCTCTGCTGAGCTCTGTGAAAGGAAAGGAGCCAGGCATGGGTAGGTGAAAACAGTGGACAGTGGTTCCCTCTTTCTCTGGATATTATGGTCGTGTGGAGCAAGCTGGACAATCCTTCGTCTTCTTAGCTGACATTAACCTACCGTAATGGTTGGCGTTATAGAGAAATGATACTATTGGCTGATGTTTTTTCTGTCCTGACATTCATAAAATATTAATATCTAGGAAGTGATGCTCCAGAAAATTGGTATGGGGGCTACTTTGAGACAAAAGATCTAGGTTCTTGCTCGACTCCCATAGCTCAGTGGATACAGCGCTAGCCATATACATCAGAGCTGGTGGGTTCGAGCCCAGCCTGGGCCTGCTAAACAATGGCAACTGCAAACAAAAAAATAGCCAGGCATTGTGGTGGGTGCCTGTAGTCCCAGCTACTTGGGAGGCTGAAGCAAGAGAATCACTTAAGCCCAAGAGTTTGAGGTTACTGTGAGCTGTGACACTACCACGCTCTACCCAGGGTGACATAATAAGACTTTTGGTTCAAAAAAAAAAAAAAAGAACGGCGCCTGTGGCTCAGTGAGTAGGGCGCCGGCCCCATATACCGAGGGTGGCAGGTTCAAACCCAGCCCCAGCCAAACTGCAACAAAAAAATAGCTGGGCGTTGTGGTGGGTGCCTGTAGTCCCAGCCGCTCGGGAGGCTGAGGCAAGAGAATCAGCTAAGCCCAAAAGCTGGAGGTTGCTGTGAGCCGTGTGACACTACAACACTCTACCAAGGGCGACAAAGTTAGACTCTTGTCTCTACAAAAAAAAAAAATCCAGGTTCTATTCCTGACTTGCACACTTACTCTGTGACTTTGGAACTTGCATCTCAATAGGAATAACAACTTCTGTCTCATAAAGCACTGATAAAAATAGCCCTGGAGTAGGGCGGCACCTGTGGCTCAGTGAGTAGGGTGCTGGCCCCATATACCGAGGGTAGTGGGTTCAAACCTGGCTCTGGCCAAACCGCAACAACAAAAAAATAGCCAGGCCTTGTTGGGGGTGCCTGTAGTCCCAGCTACTCGGGAGGCTGAGGCAAGAGAATCAGCTAAGCCCAAGAGCTGGAGGTTGCGATGAGCTGTGGCACCAGGGCACTCTACCGAGGGTGACAAAGTGAGACTCTGTCTCTAAAAATAAATAAATAAATAAAAAGCCCTGGAGTAATGGAGCAAAATTACCAAAACACAAACCAAGTCAGCTATAGATAGATAGAGATACAAATTTGGATTTAGTTTCTGGAGTAGGGGAAAAATGAAATTCTCTCCTTCCTACGTATACCCATTAAACCTTTTATAAATAGTTACTAGATAGCCGGGCGTCGTGGCGGGTGCCTGTAGTTCCAGCTGCTCGGGAGGCTGAGGCAGGAGAATCGCGTGAGCCCAAGAACTGGAGGTTGCTGTGAGTCCTGTGATGTCATGGCACTCTACTGAAGGCGGTAAAGTGAGCCTCTGTCTCTACAAAAAAAATAAAAATAAAAAATAGTTACTAGAATCTGAGGACTAGAATCTGAGAATACAAAAATGAGTAAGATGCAGTCCCCTGTCCCCACTCCTGGCAATCAAGTGAGGAAAGCAGTGTTGTAAAGGGCTACGAGCACAGTCAGAAGCCACGACCCTCACAGCAAGACTAGGAGGTTTCTGAAGCTGGAGCCGGAAGAAAGGCCAGGGAAAGCCCCTCAGAGGAGGGATTCCTGCTCATCTTTCCATTGCTAGCTGTAAAAAGGGATTCTGGTTGCAGGACTTCAAAAAAAAAAGTATCACAAGTCATGGAATCCAATTTATTTCACAGTATGTAAAAAAAAATTTTATCTCCTTCTTTACCCTGTACCAACTTAAAAACAAGATGCCTCAAAAACTTACATCCACACAGAAACCTGCATATGGGTGTTTATAGCAGCGTTATTTATAATTGCTAAAAATCTGAAGCAACCAAGGTATCCTTCAGTAGATGAAGGGATAAGTACAGACAATGGAATATTATTCAGAACTAAAAAGACCTGAGCAATCAAGCCAGGGCAAGGCGTGGAGAAACCTTATGTGCATATTAGTAAGTGAAAGAATCCAATCTGAAAAACCTACACATGGTACGATCTCAACCACGTTATATTCTGGGAAGGGCAAAACTGTGGACACAGTAAACAGATCAGTGGTTGCCAGGGGCTTGAAGGGATGTAGGAAGGGATGAAGGGGTAGATCATAGCGGATTCCTAGGGCCGCGAGACTATTCTGTATGGCACTCTAATTGTGGACACGTGTTAATATATGTCCATAGAATGTGCAACACCAAGAATGAAGCCTAATCTAAACTATGTGGGCTTTGGATGATAATGATACATCAGTGGAGGTTCAAAGGTACCCCCTGGTGGAGAATGTGGTAATGGTAATGATGTTGTGTATATACAGGGGCTGGGAGAGTACAAGAACTCTCTCTACTTTCCACTCGATTTTGCTGTGAACCTAAAACTGCTCTAAAAATAAGCTCTAAGAGAGAGACAGTATAGAGCGCCTAGGGGCTGCCTTTGTCATCCTTCCCTTTCCGAAGTTTGAAACCTTGTCCACTGGGTTCTTGTGCGTATGCCCCTGAAGGAGCTCAGGAAATTTCACCCCGAATTATGACTCCCTGCTATAACTAATGTTTTGAATTGAAGGCTCTTAGAGATTGACAGGCCTTTGGAAGAGGCTTGCTCTCTATCTGCATAAACCAGAAGAAAGGTGCACCTCCCTTTCTTTCCCCATTATCTCAATATATTGCAGGAAAGAAGATCACCACTGCAACCAGACCCATCCCAAATCATTTTAGGTATGTTACCTGTCTCTCAAGTTGATTTAATTGGCTAAGAGTCATTTACAAGTCAACTTATTTCTCTTATCATTCATCTGACACACCCCAGATCATCCCAGCTGACTCCCCAGATGTGAGTGCGTCTGGGTAGGAAAAGCCAAGCTCAGCCCAGACCAGAAGGACTTCTCAATTGAGCCCGGACTCAGGAACTGAAGAAATTGTTGTTTTCAGTCACTAGATTTCTAGGGCGATTTGTTCTAACAGCAAAACCAGATACAGAAGGAGACGATACAGCTGTATTTGCAAGTCTGTTGATACCCTGAGCTCTCAGCTCCCCATTCACAGTAGTTTACGCAAACCAGTGGCATCACCTAGGACCCTTCATGATAGGTTCTGGCTGGATGGAGTTTAAGAGCGCCTTTGATATACACGGACTTCTATCTCCTACAAATATATATTTTTAATTCTTACAAGAAAACATGGGAAACATAGGAAAGATTAAACAAGGAAACAAATAAATTAAACCATAATTAAATGATCCACAGATAGGTATTATTAACATTTACGGTTTTTTCGTTTACATATTTTCCTATCATCTATATGTTATACATAACATGCAATATTATAAATTTTATTTATGTTATCTGTGTAAATGCATACAGTATTATATATGTATATATTATTATATATGTGTATGGGATGATGTAATATATACATATATCTATGCACATATATTATTATAGTTTCACAGTTGTAATTAGTTTGTGTAGTTCTCAGTCCTACTTTTTCTCTTAAGATGATTCTTATATATTCCCAGTCATTAAAATTCTTGGAAAACATCTCTTCTAATGGGTATAATTGTCCATCCTAAAGATATATCATAATTTATTAAACCATCCTTCTGTTGTTGAACATTTATGCTATTTCTAAATTTTTGCTATCCTAAGTGGCGATGTCATGAACACCTGTATACATCTTTGCACAATCCCCAAATCTGTCCTCAGGAAGACGAAATTAAAGAGCTTTAAATATTTATCCCCCAAAGAAACCATAACTCACACGTCTAGGAGAAAATACCTAAAGAAAGAAAATGTTTATTTTTACTCCTGACATTTAACTTTGTTTGACTGGTACTGGGTCAGAAATTAATAGTTGTTCAACAACACCCAGTTCTGCTTCTGCAAGAAAGCATCAGCCCAGGTGTTCATTTCCAGGGTCTGGGAGACCTGAGCCGAGGGCCCCTCGCTACTAAATTGCCCAGATCCTCTTGGCCACTCCTGATGTGTGTTGTCCTGGCCTTAGAGAGGAGACACAGGCTGGAGAGCACACCTCGCGGCAGAACCCAGGGACCATTCTGACCTGGCTTTCTCTTTCTGGGGGGTTTACATCCCTCCAGGCTGGGCATGCTGCCAGGGGCTGAGGAACCAGTGTTCCCGAGACTGGTACATCTGATTTTTGCTCTTGGCTGGAGTTCAGAGCAGGGAAAGCAGACTGCATCTGGGCCAAGGTGAGCCTGTCTCCTTGGAGGTCTTCTGGATAAATGGAGGAGAAGGGCACACAGACCTGAGAGCCAAGCATGGTGGTGAAGTATTGCCCTCGGATGTGGGGAGCGATGGCCGCCAATTGGCTCAGGCGCACTGCTGGAGGTTCCTGTGAATCCCTGCAGCTTGGCCCTAGCCTGAGGATGGCCAGTCTACCAAGGTCCAAAACTAACGGTCCAAAACTTTCATGACATACAACTCAGTGCCAAGGCCAGTTTCTTTATTTTAAAAGGAAGAAGAAAGAACACTGGTATCCACTGGGGATTTGCTGTGTGCCAGGCACTTTACAATAAAGAGAAGCTTATTAATAATTCGTTTTTAAAAACAAGCAAACCAAGGCCATGAGAAACAAAGGGCCTTGCCTCGGGAGGGTTATGGGCTAATGAATTAAAGAACTGGGACTAGAATTGGGTGCTTTCAATCCCTGGATGCAGGGGCAGGTACAGTGGGGAAGAGATCACAGACCTTGGGTTCCCTCCAAGCTCTGCCTCTTGCTAATTCTCTGAACGTGGGGTTGGTTCTCTTCTCCTCAGAGCTGCAGCCTCCTTGTCTGTAAAATGGGGAACTACCTACCTTGCAGTGTTCCTGTTAGGAGCAGCAGAAAAAAAGCTTGCAAAGGACCTGGTCCCCAGCCGGGTCCACAGGACGGGCTCACTGGAACCAGTTGCAGTGTCCACCTCTTTTGTTTCTATCGCCTCTTCCAGGAGTCCTGAGGGGGAAATCCATCCGGGCCTGGGACACAAGTTTCTGTCTCTGGAACTAACCCCCACGTTCAGTGCCCATCACTACAATCAATCATGCTGGCTGCTTGATTCCTCTACAACACCTTGGTTTTTCCCTCTAAGAAACAACTTGACTAGAAACCCAGCAAGAAGGCCCAGAACTCTAAATTATTCATGCATCCCAGATAGACCCTGTCCCCAGACAGAGGAAGGAAAAGGCCCTGGCTCAGAGCTGCAGGCCAGGGGAGGAAACTGGAGTGCTACCTGTACAAAGTGTTTCACATCAGGTGATATTTCAACCTGCTCCTTCAGTGAGCAAAAGGCTCTCTGTGCCCCACTCCACTGGTCTCAGGCCTTTCGGCACATACCTTAGTTTTCCCTGCGGGGTGGGGTGGGAGGGTGTGGTGGCTGAGCACCCCGCCTCCCAGTGCCAGTTCCCTTTTAAAGCTCTGGACCGAGCCCAGCCACCTCAAATGGGATCACAGAGGACCAGCCAAGCAGCCTAGAGCCGCTTCCCAGCCTGCCTGGGAAACATTTCATTTTCTATTTGCAGAATCACAGATGTTGACTTTTGATCTCTTCCTTTCTCCCCTGGGGCCTCCAATCAGCGATGACAGCTATTTCATTTCTTTTTTCTTTTTCCTATAAAGAGAAAAGGTCAGGAGGGTTCAGAAAGGTCTTGGAAATATTGAAAGAGTTACAGACTGGCTATAGGGGTGAGAAGGAGAAGAAGGAGCCTCTCCTCGTCAAGCTCCTGACAATCCTCAGAGGTGGCAGGGGTGGGTGCTCCAGGAAGGCAGTGTTTCTAACCATTCGTGTGTTTGTAAATCATCCCGGGATCTTGTTACAGTACAGACTCAGATTCAGTAGGTGGAATGAGTTCCCACCTCCATGCCGGCTTGGAGGAACAGGTGTGGGTTCTTCCTCACCCCATCCTGAGACACATGAGGTAAGCTGCCCTGACATCTACATGAAGCTGGGTCTTTGTAGATAAGATGCAGGCCCGGCAAGCTTCTCTCGCAGACACTTTAATCTGATTAAAACTCACATAGATTTTTTTTTCAGGTTAATGTGTTGGTACAAACAACTCCCTTACAATGTTTGCATTTGTTAGGTAAAGTCCCTCTTGTAGTTGTGTCCCACAGCCAAGCAGTGTGCCACACCCCCTTACATTGTGCCCATACACATAGACTTTTGTTCCCCACTCTTGATCCATTTAAACAGAAAGACTTCCAGATGTAATAGAGTTCCAAAGAAGGTATCACAAAAGTACTCTTGGGAGAGAGGGGGAATTGGGAGGGGTGGCGGGTTTCCTTGTGTTCCTGTCTAATCCACGTTGTGTACCCTCTGGAGGAAGGGAGAGAAAATGCAATGAAGGGGTCACTTGGGTAGATCCCCCCTCCCTCACCCCATTTCATCTTCTTTGGCTTATTTGTCTTTCTTCATAGGACATTCAGTTCAACCATTATGATATGACACTGAAATTCTTGCCATTCCACAAATGGGCTACCTTCTGAATAACCAGTGGAAATTACCTTTTCCCTTCTATAGCTCCCAGCCACTTTTTTGAAAATCTGGAGTTCTATATATTTTGTGCGTGTGGGCTCAACTAAAAGAAAATTCATTATGTGATAACTCGCACATGATACAATGGATACATATTGGGCATTAGAAAGTCATTTCAGTTTTTGAAAAGGATTCACTGCAGCATGCCCTCAAGGAATGAGCTCTTTCTGGGGCATTTAACCACGAAAAACTGACTATTAAAGTTTCTGATTTAATTGGTTTAGAGAGAGACTAGGGCACTAATATATGTTTTTAAAAGCTCCCAAGATGATTCTAATGGACACTCACATTTGAGAACCACTAGACTAAATGATGTCAAGTTTCCAGCTTTAAACTATTCAGATGCCTTGCTGTTCATTTAAATTCAGCACGCATTTCTGAGCGCCTATCACATGCCAGGCACTACGTGAGGCTTCAGAGATATGAGTAGATCACGTGTGGCTCTTGCCTTCAAGGTACACATAGTCTAGCAGGGGAGATTTATTTGAAAAGCAGAATTAATTTTACCTAGAGGTCCCACAAATAGTGGAACAGGGATATGTCGCCTCAATACATAAGAAATAAAGAGAGGAGGGAAAGGGAGACCTCCCCAGGTGACCCCCATCATGGCATTTCCTCTTCCTAATGTGGGATTGCAAAACCTGCCCTACAAGTGAAGGCTAAGTGCCAGATGATTTTCAGTAGCTCCTCTGCCAAAATTGCCAGGTAACTATAGCGTGCCTCTTTCTCCCTCTCCAGTCGCCTCTCCAGAGGGCCTGTGTGCCCTTCCTCCCAGATGCCCTCAGTCCTTTCCCTTCCCAGGTTACTGCCCTGAGTTACCTCTGGCCAGTCTTAATTCTGACCTCCGTGCTGCAGGTGTCAGCTGGGATACTGAGAGTCACCCTGAGCAGGAATGGCCACAAAAGACGCATGGGCACAGCTGCATGGTATGACAGGCACCTATTCGACCAGAGGAAACTTCCAAGTGGGAGAATTCGTGAATGAAATATTTTAATAAATGCAAAGCCAGGCAGCCCCCAATCTAAATCAACCCACTGGAAAGTAAAGTCGATGGATTTTGACAAAAATAGCATATGCCCAAACCTGCCCCATGACCTCACTCAAGGCCTCAGCAGGTGTGACCGAGGGCTGTCCTCTCCCATGAAGGAGCGAGAGCTTGCTCCCAGGCAGACCCAGCCAAAGAGGGAATAGGCTGCTTTCCAAGATGGTCAGATTCCCACCTGAAACCTTTTGTGAGATTTCAGGGCAGGAGTCTTCAAGCACGAGATAGAGCAGGGGTCCTCAAACTGCGGCCCGCGGGCCACATGAGGCGGTGTGATTGTATTTCTTCCCGTTTTGTTTTTTTACTTCAAAATAAGATATGTGCAGTGTGCATAGGAATTTGTTCATAGTTTTTTGTTTTTTTTTTAAACTATAGTCCGGCCCTCCAACGGTCTGAGGGACAGTGAATTGGCCCCCTGTTTAAAAATTTTGAGGATGCCTGAGATAGAGTGTTGCCCACTTTTAATGTACCTTATAAGGCACCTCTTAAAACTACTTTGTGGCCCGCATTTAACTACCTTCCAGTTCCTCCACTTTTTAAAGTATTTGAGCTGAACTCAGGAGATCTGCAAGTGGAGGATTAGTGACATTCCAGCAAAGCCATGAGTATCAGCAGATATTCACGGGAGCTTTCCTTGGTTCCCAGTTCTATGACACTCACTAAGACGTCCTATCCTTCTATACTTTGCAAAATTATTGTAGCCATTTTACAAATAAGAAGCTGAGGCTTGCTCACTCGTAGTTCAAATCCTGGCTTTCCCAATTCCCCATGTCTGTCTGTATAACCTCGGGCATGTTTCTTAGTCTGCTCGAGGCCCATTGTTCTCATCTCTACACTAGTAATGGTACTTTGTGCTATACTGGTCTCTTACGGGGGTTGCATGTAAATGAGCCGATATGTGCAGTGCCTAGCAAATATTAACGAACCATTTTCTAAAAGCAATTGTTAGTTATTATGAGTCCCTATGCCTGTTTTTTTCTGGTTTGTGTAGTTTTGTTTCAATTCTCTGTAATTATATATGTGTGTTATATATTGTACGTGTGTGTATGTGTATGTATGTTATATTTTGGAGCTGTTAAAGGAAAAATGCAGAATAAATAAAATCTTAATAAAGAAGAAAAAAGAAGCTGAGGCTTGAAGAAGCTGAAAGAATCGTCTATTATCCCGCAAAAGACTCCTGACTTTTGAATAAAGCTCAAGTCTCCTGACTTTTAGTCTGATGTTCATAGCATGATATCATGATTTTTATTCTGTTCAGACACACTAAGAGATTAAAAACATCCTCAGAATACTTATCTTCAAGAAAGAAATGATCTCAGAGAAGAAACGGATGTGGTGGCATTTAAGGGCTGGATTAGCTATGGGGCAATGCCCATGAGTCACCAGAAGGGGGCAGAAGCCCACCATCCTTTTCCTTGAGAGCAAACTCAAGGCAAGAGCAGAAAGCAGCCGGTGTAGACTGCTGGGGAGGAGGTGAGGGCAGGGTGTATCTGAAGAAGAGGCTTCCCCAGGGCCCAGAAGCAGCGAAAGACACTGGACCATGCACAGGATTGAACACAAGCAATCCAAGACCCCTCAGTCTGGTGGTGTTAGTCTGTGACCACTTTACCTCTTCACCCCTGCTTCTGCATCCACGAAAAGAAGATAACACCTGCTCTCAGGAGTGTGAAAACAATCAGGGTAAGTACCCTTTGCAGACTCTAAAGTGCATGCAGGTTGGTTGAGGTGAGTTTGAAGGCATCTCCCTCTAGCGTCTCTCACTAACAGGAGGTGCTGGGTAGGGCAGAGAGGGATTGGAAAGTCACTTCCCCCATGTGGTGGGGTCGCCTGGACCTCAGGACAGCCATCCCAAGTAGCATGCTTCAGATGGGCTTTTCTTTCCCTGAAACTGTGTGTCCTCAGAGGAGAGCCCTGACCCTCCTGGGCAGCAGCTGAGACTTGGAGCTCAGTGATATGACCCTCTCAGCACCAGGGACCGGTGGGCAGAGCCCCTGCCCAGCCAGGCAGTTGGTTCAGAACTGGACATGCTGCCAAGACCCCCTACCATAGCTGCACCTCCCCAACCCTGCACTCATCATAGTAACTGACATCTTACTGTTCGTCCCAGGACACAAATTTTGTTCATCAGGCCCACAATCCTGAGAAGCAGGTAGACTAGATACTGCCTTAAACCCACCCACCCCCATTTTTTAAGATAAAGAAACTCAACAAGCTTGGCTGATATGCCCAAAGTTACACAATGGTTGAGAAAACAAAACAAAACTCAGAACCTGGTCTTAGGACCCTAAAGATACCACCTTGCATTAATGTTTCCACAAGCAGAGACCTTCTCTCGTTCCATCTGCACTCCCTTCTGCTCAATTTCTGGTATTCAGATATAATTCTCATCCTTACTTCATGATATATTATCATTGTTAAGCAAAGGTAAAAACCCTGTGCAAAGACCTTGCTTTTATTTCATTTTCCTATCATGCCCAATTTATATTCCCACTCCCCCACCCTGCTTCTTGCCCCCCAAAGGGGTACCCTCTCCAATGTATTTTTTGTTTTTGGAATACATGTACATCCTTGAAACACAGAGGATTTTTCTGTTGGTAGATGTTCTATATTTATGATAATGATTTGTGCTATAAATCTCCTATCTCTTATTTTCTCCCTCAAGTACTTTGTTGTTTTTAATCATGGTAAAAAAAAAAAAGTATGTAACATGAATTTTTACCATCTTAACTGGAAGGGTATACCAGGAGTTATTCAATGGGTATAAAATTTCAGTCATGCAAGATGAAAATGTTCCAGACATCTGTTTTACAACAATGTGCATATACATAGTTAACTCTCCTGTAATGAACACTTAAAACGGGTTAACACGGTACATCCACATAATGTCTTCACAACATTAAGACTTTCAATATGAACATGAGATGTCTTCTCTAATTTCTTTTAACACTGTTTTATAGTTTTCAGTGTACTTCCTTGGTTAAATTCATTCTGAAGTGTTTTATTGTTTTTGATGCTATCGCAAATGGAATTTTTTTTAATTTCCATTTTGGATTGTTCACCATTAGTGAATAAAAATGTAACTGATTTTATGTATTGATTTTTGTATCCTGCAGTTTTGCTGAATGTTTATTACTTCTAACAGGTGTGTATGTGTGAACTCCTTAAGGTTTAGTACTATCTTTTAAAGGTTTAATCATGTGAATTTCATTACTTCTGACCACATCACGTGCCATCGTGTGCATTCATTCGTCTCTTTTCTTTTTTTCTTTTTTTTTTTATTAAATCATAGCTGTGTACATTTATGCAATCATGGGGCACCATACGGTGGTTTTATATACTATTTGACATATTTTCATCACACTGGTTAACATAGCCTTCCTGGCATTGTCTTAGTTATTGTGTTAAGACATTTATATTCTACATTTAGTAAGTTTCACATGTACCCTTGTAAGATGCACCGCAGGTGTAGTCCCACCAATCACCCTCCCTCTGCCCATCTTCCCCCCCACTCCCTATCCCCTTTCCCCATATTCTTAGGTTATAATTGGGTCATACCTTTCACATGAAAGCTATAAATTAGTTTCATAGTAGGGCTGAGTACATTGGATACTTACTTTTTCTTCCATTCTTGAGATACTTTGCTAAGAAGAATGTGTTCCAGCTCCTTCCATGTAAACACGAAAGAGGTAAAGTCTCATTCATCTCTTTTAAGTGACACATTTCCTTGGCAAGGCACCCCTGGTTTTCCTCTAGCTTCCTGTTTCCCAAACAGTGGTGCAAAGAATGTTCTTCTCTGTGCCACTTTATAGTTCTGTGCTGAGTTTCTTTATGACCCATCCCCAGGAGTGGGATCACTGACCCTCAGATGTATGTGGAAGCGATTTCACCAAGGATGGCTAGAATGCTCTCCAAAATGACAATGCCACTCTTCACTCCCAGCAGTACTACATATTTGGCTCCTATGTTTCCTCAAACTGGCCAGGATGGGTATAAAGAAACATCTCACTTTTCTGACCGTTGACAAGGTTGGCGTCTCTTCGTGTACTTAATAATCATTTGGGTTTCCTCTTGATTATTTGTGTAACTTACCTACTAGGTTCTCCATCTTCTCTTCTCCATCTTTTCTTTGTTGATTTTCAAGAGATTTCTATATAATCCTGGTGTGCATTTCTTGTTGGTTTCAAATATATTTTTCCTAAACTGTCACTCAACTATCTGTAAATTTCACTAGACAGGCTTTTAAGTGTGCCACAAAAAAATTTTAAGGATCATTAATTAAATTATTTTTGAAAGAAGTTCAAAGCACAGTAAGTGTATTCTTTATGTTTTTTACTCTTTTTTTTTTTTTAAATCAACATTATTTAAGTGTGTTGAGAAAGTTTAACTATAGGGCCAAGTGTGCTATGAGATAAAAAAGGTTGAAAAACACTGGTAGAGAGGAAATATATTAATCTTTGCAAAATGATCAGTTTCCAGCAAACTTGCTGAACTCTTTTATACATTTGAATAATTTGTTGATTATGTTGAGTTTTCAGTGTGGACCATCACAGCTTTCTCTTTCCTTCCTGTAGCTCTTATTTCTTTTTCTGGTTTTATTGCTTTGGCTGAGCCTCTAGGACTATACTGAATTGTAACAGTGATAGCAAGCACCTTTGACAGCAGGGAGGCATCTGAATACATACATGATTATTTGCTATGGATTTTTAATAAATAGCCTTCATCACATCAAGAAAACATATATTGATTCTAGTTTTGTGCAAGCTTGTATAAAATTCAGGTTTAGATTTATCAAATGCCTTATTAAAATTTCTTGAGATACTTATACAAATTTTCTCCTTCAGTCTATTACTGGTGAAATTATATTGACGTTTTCTGACATAAAACTTTCCTATATTTTAGAATAAGCTATATGTAGTTATAACTCCAGTTATAATTACAATAGACACTGTGCAGTAGCCACTGCCTTGTCACCTAGTCACTGTCACACTCTAAGGCCAGTGCCACCACTCCATTCTGCAGAGGATGGGCAAGTAAGGAGGCCTCCACGCCATGGCTCCTGCAAAGCTGACGGCCCACAAATCAACCAGTGAGAAAGCACCTGGGGAGAAACTGGCTACAAAATCTGCTCAAAAGAGAGCGCCCTCTCCTGGAGGGGTGAGGAGCCTCTTCATGATGGGCTGGTAATGTGGCAGTGTGTGGAATTCGATGTTATCACACTGAACTACTGATTTGCCAACTTCCTGTCCAGCATCTGGTGCAAAAAATTTGCTCAGGACTTCAAAACAGATCTGCACATCCAGAGTACACCTATTGGTGCTTCTCAGGAAGCAAGTGAGGTCCATCTGGTTGGGATTTTTCTTTTTTTAGAGACAAGGTCTCATTCTAAAGTTGATAGCAGTGGTACAGTCATGCTCAGATAGCAGTGGTACAGTCACGCTCATTATAACCTTGAACTCCTGGGCTCACGCAATCTTCTCACCTCAGCCTTCTATAGCCTAGGCATTACAGGTGTGAGCCGCCACTCCAGCTCCTGGCTAGCCTTTTTGAAGACACCAACTTATGTGCTATTTATGCCAATTAACATAATGTAACAATTATCCAAAAGGCATCCAGTTAGCATGCCACATACATGAAGAACATACTTAAGAATTCACTATGATGAGAAACAGTTCATTCTAAAAAAAAAAAAATTCTCTTCTTCCTGTTATTGTTAGTAGTTCTGAATGTTAGATATTTTTTTCCCGCTGAGTCAAATGGTACTTAAGTATATGATTGCAAGTGGAAAAATAGGGGATAGAAATCAGATACTGGTAGTTGCCTTAGTTCATTTTGTGTGCTATAAAGGAATACCTGAGGCTGGGTCATTTATAGAGAACAAAGAGTTATTTGGCTCACAATTTTCATGTTTTGGAAAGTTCAGGATTGGACATCTGGGGGGCCTGAGGCTGCTTCCACTCATGGCGGAAGTGAAGGGGAGCCTACCCCATGTGTGCAGAGATTCCCATGGCTCAAGAGGAAGCAAAGGGGGCTGGGGAAGGAAGTTCCAGGCTCTTTGTAACCACCAGCTTTTCTGGGAACTAAAAGAGAATAGAGTGAGAACTCATTCATCCCTCCCCGGTGGGTATTAATTTGTTCACAAGGACTCATCTTCACTCCCCACACTGCCACACTAGGGTGAAATGTCAACATGAGATTTGGTTAAATGTCAACATGAGAGATGGTCACATAAACCATACCCAAACTATAGCAGCAGTTTTCCCATTTTTATTTGTGTGCAAAAAAAAAAAATTTTTTTTTTTTTTTTTTTTTTTGAGACAGATTCTAACTGTGTTGCCCTGGGTAGAAGTGCTATGGCATCTTTGTACTCAAACTCCTGGGCTCAAGGGATCCTTCTTGCCTTAGCCTCCTGAGTAGCTGGGACTAGAGGTGACAGCTAGGTTTTCTATTTTTAGAAGAGACAGGGTAGTAGTCTTGCTCAGACTGGTCTCAAACTCCTGAGCTCAGGAGATCCTCCTGCCTTGATCTCCCAGAGAGCTAGGATTACAGGTGTGAGCCACTACGCCTGGCCTGTGTGCAAATTTTTAATATAAGTACAGGACATAAAACATTAATGTAAGCCAAAATGTATCTGTGAATAAGTTTTAGTAGTTCAACTGTATAACTGTTAAATTTTCTGGACAATGCCAGCATTTGTATTTCTTTAAAATGAGTAAATTTCTTATTGACTAATCAAAAGGTATTTGTGGCATTTTTATCACATAATTCCATCCATTCACTGTACCTTTCTAACATTTTTAATGTTATCTATCTTCTGTGCTATTCCTGTTTAAGTTTGCTATTAAAGTACATTACACTATTAATATATGAATAAATATGTTATTGGATACAGTTAGCTGATATTTTATTTATAATTTTTAAACATGAAATAGTCTTATCTTTTTTTTTGTTTTTACTGTCCTTGTCTAACTTTGTAATAAAGATTAGACCAGTCTTACAACAAAGGAGGAGGAACTCATTTCTATTTTCTGCAACAACTATGTACATCAAGGGATTATCTCATTCTTACAACTGAGTAGAACTTCTCTATAAAACCATCTGATCCCGGGGCTTTTCAGGAAGCCAAGAGGGCTTTATTACATTGCAGTTCTTAATTAAATACTCTACAATTCTATTTGTTATTTATTGTTCTGATTTTAGAATTTTATATGTTTTCTAGAATTTTATCAATTTTAGTAAGTCTTCAAATTGCAATTCTTTTTTTTTTTTTTTTTTTTTTTGAGGCAGTCTCACTATGTTGCCCTCGGTAGAGTGCTGTGGCTTCACAGCTCACAGCAACCTCAAACTCTTGGGCTTAAGCAATTCTCTTGCCTCAGCCTCCAAGTAACTGGGACTACAGGCGCCACAACGCCTGTCTATTTTTTGTAGTTGTTGTTGTTGTTGCGTTGTCATCGTTGATTTTAGCTGGCCCAGGCCGGGTTCAAACCCGCCAGCCTTGGTGTATGTGGCCGGCGCCCTACCCACTAAACTACCGGTGCCGCCCAAATTGCAATTCTATAAAATATTGCAAGGCTAAAATGTTTTCCTTTGGTGCAGGGTTTCATCTTTGTTTTCCTTCATCAATTTCATCAGGCATTTGTATATTTTATTAACCTTTTTGAAAAATCAGCTTGTTTAATGTCATGTTTCTATTTCTCTGATTTCTGACCGTATGAATATATATATTTTTCCTTTTGTATCTTTTCTTCAGGTTTATTCTGGAGCTTTTCCCCCTGAGATTTCTATATTGAAAAATTAGCTCCAAGAATATTTCAGAAAGAAGTTTGAAGATAAAACATCTGAAATCACATATAACTGATAGGATTCTTATTTTATTTTTATTTAAATAATAATTTGGCTGGATATAAAATTCTGGGTTTGAAGTTTTTTTCCAACAACACTTTAAACTATTACTTCATTGTCGTCTCGTAACCAGTTTTGTTATCAAGGTTTTGTGTCATTCTGATTCTTTTTCCTTTTTTAGTTGATCGAATTTTTGTCTGTAAATGTTTTGAGAATTTTCTCTTTTTCTTTAATGGTATTAAATTTCACTATAGTATATCTAGGTGTGAATTCCTTTTCGTAACTGTCTTAACACTAGGAATTCTTACAATCTGACATTTTATATTTTCTTTATTTCTAAGAAATTCTCAGTCTGTATGCCTTCAAATACAGCCTCCCTCCATGATTTGCTTTCTCCTTTTGGCTCCAAAGTCAGTGCCTCTACCCACTACACTGACCTCCCTCTCTGAAAATTCACCTGTCTGTTTAGGCCCTGCTCCCCCCACCATACTGTTAAAGGCAGGGGTAGTATCCTGCTTTGGCTTTGTACTCCTGGTGCATTAGTGCCCAGCACGTACTGAATGGACTATGAGAATAGATGAGGTGGAGGTGGCCACAAGGCTAGAGCAGGAGGTGCCACGGGGCCAAGGCAGGAAGCCAGCTCCATGGTAATGCTGTGTGCTACATGCGGGCATATGGCCTGTCTCAGGGGTGGCAGCCCCTTTAGCAGACCTTCCCTGGGGAGTTAACCCCACCCCAAGATAATGGTCTGGGGTGAGGGGCTGCCATGTCCTCTACCAGCTGTCCTTCTGGCCTGAGTTGCATTCGACAGCTGTGGGGATCCTAACGTAAGGCCTCTTCTTTGACTATCAGGTATTTTCAGAAGTTGGGGAAAATAATTTTGCCCTGTCTAGCTCCCAGGGTTGTAATGAGAGGCAAAAGAGACAGGCAAGTGCTCTGTGAACACAGAGAGCTGCGCGTAAGCTGCTGCCCTCACCAGAGATGGACGACGTAATCCCTGATTCTGGAGTCTCAGGCTCTCAGGGAAAATCCCACCCGGTGAAGTGAAGTCCTTGATTTAACCTTCCTTAGAGGTAGGTGGAGAAGATTCTTCACAAGTCTGTGGCTAAATAGGTTATTGGAAAAGGACTCCTGGGGGCCAGAGCCAGCTTTCAGCCAGATGGAGAAGTGACTCAGTGTTCGTGGCTCCATCCGTGCTTTGGCGTCCCCTTCCACACCCTCGCCCACCCCTGAGACTGTACTTCCTGCTCCTCACCCCGCATCACCCCCTCTCTCTTCTGCTTTCACGGGGTCTCTGTCTGGCCCGCCCTGCCTGTAACAGGGCCCCACGCCCTGAGCATTTATTTCCCTTCCCTTCTGCCCAGCAGAGCTTCCTTTGCTGCATCTGCACCTTAGAAGCCTGCTTTCAACTAGGTCTTCCCCAAGAAGAGGGCGATGTGGGCTCCCTTGTGTAAATTTTAATGTATTTATTTCTTTTCAATAGGGGCATCCAAAGTCTTAACCCAAAAGGGAGTGGGGAGAAAGATGTTCCAAGGCCCCTAGAGGGCCCACTTGGGCAGTATCTTGAAATGTAAACCAGTATTCCTGGTTTCCTGGACAGTCTCTCTCTTCTGGACCTTGGCTATCAGCTCTCTAAAAACATCCCCCTCACTTTCAGTCTTTCTTAATGGCTACTCCCAGCAACCTCTGAACCTTTATTAAGACTTGCTATTTTCTACCATTCCTTTCCTTTTATTTTTTAGTAGGTCTGATATTCTTTAAATATTCTTGCCTTTCTGACCTTCTTTCATAAACATGGTCTTTCTTTTTCTTTTTTTTTTTTTCTGAGATAGAGTCTCACACTGTTGCCCATGCTAGAGTGCTGTGGTGTCAGCCTACCTCACAGCAATCTCAAACTCCTGGGTTCAAGCAATCCACCTGCCTCAGCCTCCCAAGTAGCTGGGACTACAGGTAGGTACCACCAGACCTAGCAAATTTTTCTATTTTCAGTAGAGACAGGGTCTTGCTCTTGCTCAGGCAGGTTTTAAACTTCTGAGCTAAAGCAATCCTCTCGCCTTGGCCTCCCAGAGTGCTGGGATTACAGGTGTGAGCCACCGTGCCAGGCCTAAAAAATCGTCACTTTCTATGGAAGCATTATTGGAAAAGGTTTTGAGCATGAGGTAGGAAATTGGATTAGATTATCTTGTGTAGCACCTAATCCTGAATTCATTGATTTTGCAAAATTTGTAACATGGTTAACACTAACCTAACACTGCTGGGAGTCTTGATTAAACCTTCACTCTGTGGATGCAGCCCTGTGCTTAGTGAGAAAATACAACACTAAACAGCAAGTTGTTTGTATGCTGTTAAGATTTGTGAGTTACTCTGACATTATCTAGTTTGAACATTCAAACTAACCACATTTCCAGTGTGCCTTGGATATCCTATCTCAGTAATGACAATAATACGTTAGGCATTTAAGGCACATGCCAGCCATTGTCCCATGTACTTTACATACATGAGATAATATTTTCATTTCTGCATATTTGCCCAGAGTTAGTAAATGATGGAGCTAGAATTCCAGCTGAGCAGGCTGGGCTGTTAACCACTGCTCCTACTGTGTCCTGAAGCTCAGGAAGCTTCCCGTGAACCTCCCATCTGCAATGATGTCTCCCTGTCTCTTCACAGAGGCTGCCAGAACTTTCTCCTTTCCTCTCCCACCATTATGACATGTGTACACCACGAAGACCTGGATGACGCAGGAGATTTCTGAAAGAGATGGGTGGTTCTCTATGGACAGATGCTGAAGCTGCACCAAGAAATAGAGGAGTTTGTAGTGTTTAAGTTAAAGTAAGAAGAGTCAGAGGGAGGAGAGGAGGAGAAATCCGAGATCATAAGCACATGCCAGATAAATGATAATGAGCAAAAAGGAAGATTTGAAATCCTAAAGATGTCAGTTCTTCCCAAATTCATCTGTAGAATTTCAACTGAAGCCCAGTAGGGCTTTTTGTTTACTTTGCTTTGGTTTTTTATTTTATTTTGAACCAGAGAATCTGATCCCAAAATTCCCTTGGAAGAGTTAAAGGTCCAAGACTAACTGAGAAACAATTTTTTAAAAGTTCAAGGTGGAAGAACTTGTCCTACCAGATATCAAGATTTATTATCAAAATATTTAGTAAGAAATATTTGGGCACAAGGACAAACTAAGGGAGCAGAATGCAGAGCCCAGGCCTTCCCCTTCCATGTTTGGATAGGACAGAGATGATATTACACCTCATGGTGAGAAGGGCGGTCTATTTGATGAATGAGGACTACCAACGACTTTTATCCACATGGAAAATATGAATTCGATTTCTATGTTAAATCAATCCCAGGTGGATTAAAACACTCCAAAAAAAAAAAAAAAAAGAAAAAGTGGAACTTTAAACCACAAGATGAAGATATAGAAAAATTCTTCATGATCTTAAGATAAAGAAGGAGTTTGTTAAAAACACACACCCAGAAAATAGGAACCATAAAAAAGTGATAATTTTACTACTGCATTAAAATTAACTTCTGTACAACAAAGGCTACCATAACCATGTGGAAAATAAACCATAGCCTGGGAGAAGATATTTGCAATGACTTTAACACATTTAAAAAGTTCTCAAATTAATAAGAAAAGGAAAACATGGGGGGGGGAATAGGCAAATAATATAAGCTATTAATTCATAGAATAACCCCAGAAGGTCAATAAAAATTAAAAAAAGACACTCACTCTCATATTAATCAAAGAAATGCAAATCACAACAATGATGAGATGCTATTCTCATCTACCTGATTAACAAAAATATGTCGGCCAATGTCATATAGTTAAATCAGAGCGTCTCATTGCCTGCTAGTGGGATTGTAAATTGATCCAAGCACTCTGGAGAGCAATTTGGCAACAACTAGGAACACAGAAGGTGATGGCGTCCAGAAATTTCACTCCTACACGTATAATCAAGAAGAAACATGTATTGAGATGTTCATTGCAGATCTGGAGACAACCTACATACCCATCAGCAGGAGAATGGATAACTAAATTGTATTGTGGTTATACAATGGAATACAGCACGGCAGGTGTCAGCACTGATAAACATCTCACAACTGTAATGCTAAGAGAGAAGTGCACATTGCAGGAAATTATAATGTTATAATACAGATTATATACCATAGAAAGTTTGAAAGCCTGCATAATAATACTTTGCAATGTTTGAGATACATAAAAATATAGTACAAATAGTAAAAGTATAAAAAGACCCAGGACAATGATTAACACGGATCTCAAAACGGTGCTTAGCTCTGGGAAATGACAGGGGAAGTGGGGTGAGGAGGCATACGGAGGAGAGCTCATTTGTCTCTCTAGCATTTGCTTTCTTGGAAGGAAAAAGACATGAAGTAAATAAGGCAAGACTCAATAGTTGCTGAAGTTGATGTAGCTGTCGTTACTGCTGCCCACCACGTATTTCCAGCTTGCTGCCCTTCGGATCCACAGTAGGGTTGCATTTTCCCATCCATTTTGAAGTTTGGGGTGGGGGCTAGAGACTTACTCTGTCTTGAAATGTGAGTGGAAGTGACTTGTGGTTTTAAGCCTCATGAAGATACACACAAAAACTCTGTCCACCACGGCAGCCCAGGGGAATGGGAGGATGAGTGAGGAGTCTGGTTGCTCCCAGCCGCTGGGGTCTGGGAGTTGCTTGTTACTGCAGCACAACCTCCTCTGCCCCAGCTGACACCACTGGGAAATGGGTCCACATGTGTTCACTGGATCAGTCTCTGATTTTAGCAACATGTTGAAATATTAACAGGAAAGTTTTTTAAACACCTTTTCGATTGTAATCGAAATTAACTAGGTTAATCCTATTTCCTCGTTCATGGCACATTCTCTGTCTGGGGCTACACAAGGCCCCTTTTGTGTCATATTAGCTTTTGTTTTCTCAATAAGCACCTCTGATTTGGGACAGAAGCAATGTGGGACTATAGGAATGAATGTCTTGATAAGGGGACTGAACAATGGGCTCCCGGTCCCAAGAGAGTGCACAGTCCCCCTGCGCTATCTGCTGCCCTCCGCAGCTCCTGTCAACAGTGGGAGCCCGAAACTCATCAGAGAACTGTAAGCGAGGATTTTGAAGAATGCAACTGTTATGGACTCTCTGTACAGCTTTTACAGAGATCCTTCCCCACTTTCTCCCCAACCTCTCACATGCCTCAGGGTGGCAGCCACTGCCCCTGGGGATCTCGCCCTGTCCCCGTCCTCCTTCCCTACCAACACTGCAGTTCACCTCAGGGGAAAACTTTCAAGAAAACTTTCCCACACTTCTTAGCTTCCAGGTTCCTTTTCAGGGTGACTGCAAGGCCCTCCCGGGAGCCAAAGCCCAGTGGGGGGTGGGGGAGGGGGGCACCATGGAAGGAGGAAGAGAAACCGGTGCTCAGGGCAGTTCTGCTCCTCCTGTGCACAGAAATGCAAGCAGCGCCTGGAAGTCACCACCGAGAAATGCAATGCCTTCGAGAAGTTCCGTGGAAAGAATGACATCATGCCAACCACCCCCCCACCCCACCTTTTTTCCAGTGGGAGTGAGAAATAAATAGACTGACACATTTTCCAGTCAGGGAGCGATTCTGGAGAGCAAGTTTATTTTGGCAAGGGTGCTCAGGTGGGGCTGTGAGAACCCTTATCTGTGCTTGCCCAGTAAACAAGGAGCCCGCCATCTCCCTGGGGCCTTGGCCACTGAGCCGGTGACCGCAGAGGCAGGTGAGCAGAGCAGGTGAGCAGGGCGAGCCTTGGGTTGGCCAGTGCCACTGCAGAGGCTGGCTGGCCTCTGAGCATGCTGTGTTAGGTAAACATTGCCTCAATTTGATTGCCAGACTCATTTACTACCTGTTGGTTGCTAAGAGAAATGCCATTGCTGCCAGATTCAAAGGTAAGAGTCCTGTCCCTTACATCAAGAATTCCCAAACTGTAATATGCTATGGTCAGCTGGGACATCTCACTAGAATGCAGGTTCTGATTCAGCCAGTTGGGGTGGCTGAGAAATTGCCTTTCTACCAAGTTGCTGGTGAAGCTGACGGTGCTGATGTGTGGACTACACTCTGAATTAGCAAAGTCTCAAGTTCAGATGACTAAATGCACTTGACGCAGAACAGTTACCACGTAAGGAGCACTGGTAGAGGTTACAGGTGCTGCACCAGCTGCTTCTATCATCCAGCTCTTATCATTCTTTACAGAACTCTGCAAGGTGGGTATTTCTGTCCCTGCCTCCCCCGGCCCCCCCGCTTCTTGGCAGGCAAGGAAACTGAAGCTAAGAGAGGTTAATTCATGCATTACATGTATAATTTCCAGGATATTTCATTGCTACCTTCCCAGTGATCTGAAATAACCCAAAGACAAAGGATCATACACACCCTGTGGTAGGGACGGGCGTTGTCTGCTTATGGTAACTGGTGTTCTGGACACCTGGGAATGACTAATTCCGTCTGTATATCATCGGGCCAAGCACAGGAATTCAGGAATCCTGGTATCAACATTTGGCCTTAGAAGCCCTGGCTTCAGAAGAAACAGTCCCTTAAAAAAGTGGACAAGTCTGGTTTTCAAATCCTTCTGGTGCTGATGTGTTCACTCCTAGGACATGCAGTTGGAGAAAATTCTTAATAGCAGGAAGAGTTGCCTTGATGTGTCAGCTTGGAAGGAATGCCTCGGAAGGGCCATTCAGGACCTCAGGAGAACAACAACAAAAAGCTCCAGCTTGTGGAAACACTAAAATAAGTGCTTCGCTATTGTAAGTGAAGCAATGATAACCACACTGACCCACCTGGAGATATTTAAATACCTGGAAGAACTATGATGTACCCAGGCAGCTTCCAGGTATAAGCCTGCCTCACATCTGGCTCACAAGGAGCAAGGCAGTGTGGCTGGGATCTGCCAGTGTGACTGGCTGATCCCAGCCACATGCTGCACTCAGGAAAAAGTGGGAGCAACATGAGAGCAAATGGGAGCAAGTGGGAGCAAATGTTGGCTACCACTCAATGAGTTGGGCTGCTCAGGGCTCCGTTAACACTCTGAACTTATCCCATAGTGACTCTACAATGCAAGCACTGGTTGTACCACGGGTGGGACTCAGGCGCTCCTGGAGGTCCATCGCAACTAACTCCATCCTGGGAAGGCTGTTGTACAGAAGATACTCAGAGCAGCACATCCCGGCACAAACCAAAGGCCCCCGAAGAAGGCATATTTAATTCTGTTGCTTGCATATTATATCTTTACAGAAAGTGTTGGAGTTTATAAAACCCATATAAAATAAAGTCTAAAAAAAATCAGAGAGAATACAGAGGGAAGGGCAAATAACAGGTAAGAGAGGACAAAGCCCAGTGTGGTGACTGCCTTACTGCATGCTGTTGGGCCTGGAGGCTCAGACTAAGGTGTTTTCAATTCTGGCTCTGACTTCCTAACCTACAAAGCAAAAGTTCTGCAAAAGCACATACAGCAGGGCGGTGCCTGTGGCTCAAAGGAGTAGGGTGCCGGCCCTGTATGCCAGAGGTGGTGGGTCCAAACGCAGCCCTGGCCATAAACTGCAAAAAAATAAAAAAAAAAGCACATACAGCATTCACTGCACCCATGATTGTGAAAAACCAAGCAGCTGCTTCAGAGAAGCATGTCTCTTCCTGCTGTGGAGGCCTCCTCCTCCCTGGGACCTCATAGGAAGAATCTAAAGACACAGCAGAGTGCCAGAGAGAGTGTTCTCAGTCACAGCTCCTCCAGGACCCATGGGAGCTGCCTGGGATGTTTCCCAGAACACCTCAGTGCAGGATAATGACCATACCGATGCCAGGTCCAGCAAGGACAAGTATGGGAGACTGCAGTGACCCCTGCTGACCTAGCTTCATGCCAAGACCAAAATCAGAGGAAAGGAACTACTTGGGGAACCTGACAGGCCCTGGCTGTCAGGTATTTAAATATCTCTCAATGCTTTGGGGAGTGAGTCCCTAAGCTCCCAGCAAAGCTGCAGACACTGAGGATGGCGGTGCAGCAAGGTACACAGGCTGGGAGCAAGAGTCTTCCTGCCATGACCCTCGGGGCACAAAACAGTCTCCTCTAGTCAAGCAAAGATCGAGAAGCCCCAGGTTCACCATTCGCTGACCATTAGAACTTAGGAAAGCCAGCTCCTCTCCGGTGAGCCCTGGTTCTGTCACTTGCAAAATGGAGAAGTGCCTGATCTGTGCTGTCCCTGAGGGTCCTTTGCTGCAGAGCTCTGCAGGGCATGGCACAGTGAAGAGAAGCAATGTAGGGGGGTGGCACACGGTGGGGTCTGTGGAAGACATGAAACGTGAGCCCAGATCCCCTTCTAGGGAGGGCCTGCTGCCCAGCTGTGGAGAGCTGCCTCGCCCAGGATCATGCTCTCCCAGGACAGCACACATTGCAGACAGTACAGCAGGGTGATAAAGGCCCAGGTGTTCTGTCCCAGTGCAGGTCAGTCTGCAGGTAGTATTGGCTCCAAAGCTCCCCAGATGGTGAGCCAAGTTTGGTTAAGTCTGCTTCTCAATTAGACTTCCCTCTCTACTCAAGATTGCTGCTTCTCTCTTCCTTGCACGGGTCCCAAATCCCGTTTCAGCATCTGGTTCTGAAGAACTCAGACTGCAGTGGAGGCCAGGCACCCACAGCACAGAGACTTGCCATGCACGTGACCTTTAGAATGGAAGCCTTGGCTGTCATGGTCCCAAGAGCTAGAGCAACAATGAGCCTGGATGGGCTGACAGTACTGGTGGCCACAGCTGCTCCCCAGTGTGTGGTCACTGCATGGAAAACAGACATGACCCTCTTCTTCCCAAACTATCCCCCTCTTGACTTTGCTTTTTCAGCTCTGCTGCCAGTTTTCCAGCCACTCAAGCTCAAGAAGCCTTTCCCAACTTCTTCTCCCTTCTGTTCCTGTATCCAAACAGTTACTACATTTTGAAGCTCTATCTTTGCAGACACTACCTCCTTCTGGGGCCATTGTGGTAGCGCCATGAGAATCCCCCTCCCTCCTTGCTGTCCGAAGTTTGTCCCTGATACGGGGCCCTGTCACTGTGGTCCTCCCTGGGGCCCCCATTGCAATGGCCATTGCCCTACAGAAGAAGAAAAATAATACATTGGAGTCATACCTGTCCCTCACCCGTTTCTCCAAAGTCAATGGGAGGTGTTTGTTGCTGCTTGTGGGAAATACCCAGACCAAACACAAGGTGGTAAAACAATACAATTGGATGAGAAGTTTCTATTTTTGTTTGGGTTGAGGTCAGTGTTATTTCCCTAGCCTAGACCCAGAACACAGAGCACTGTTCAACAGCTGAGATGCCCCTGGCACATAGTGTGTGTGCTTGTGTGGACATGTGGAGGTCGCAAGAACAAAAGAAGAATTGGGTGACTTGCCGGCACCTGATATCAGGGTATTTCTTAATGTTCCTAGTGAACAAATAGCTAGAAGATGCCAAAGGAAATGTCCATGTTTCTGTGTGCAGAAGGCAGGCTGTAAGGTGGAAACTGTGTACACTAGTCCAGGGAGGGCTGCTATCACCCCCCTGCTTGGCCACACCAGTGGCTCACAGACCTGCATGCTTATTGTCAAGGTGTCAGCAAGTGCAAGACCCAGAGCAAAAACTTCAAAACAACAAAAAACAAACAAATACAAGGCTGGAAAGAGGGAGAGAAGGTTTCACTTTCTCTTCTTTTTTACTATTTATCTTCAAGCAGATCCAATAGAGGATAATTTGGTGATAACGCTGCATTTTTCTGTAAAGGAAGCTGAGTGCTTGTTACTATTGCCCTCTGCACCATGGGCAGAGTCTAACAGGCCGATTTCACAGATGAGTAAACTGAGGCCCAACAAGTGATGGAAATTGTTCATTCTGTTATTTACAAGAATGCCAGCAATGTCATATCTGTGCAGAACCCATTAGTCTTTATAGTTTCTTCTTTGTAAACATTGTGGAAGATTAGGGTCAGGGAGACAAAGACAATAAAATGAGAATAACCCTGGGGAGGGTTTTGAAGGGACCCTCTCCAGGGCAGCAATGGAAACAAAGTGAGTCAAGGCTTTTTACTAGTGCACTCTGCAAACGCCCCAGATAAAGTGAGCAGGTGGCTAGGAGTGGCGAGGGGTCCCCCACCCCCAGGAAGACCCAAACACACAGAACACTCTGGCTCTTTGCAGTAATAACATCAGGAGCACTTAAGAATGAGGTTAGAAAAAAGCCTCAGAAACCTCGCCCTCCATCTTCCTGATTTTCCTTTCATAAGAGGAGCCTCCCTGGATAAGAAAAAGCAGGAAAGCCATGTGGTTGACAGTCAGGGCAGCCAGGGAGTACAAGGCTTTCATCTGGTGTGGCCGTGCCTTTGAACTCACCCACAGCAGGTGGGGGTGGCCAGCTGCTCCACTATCCTCAGCAGCTGGGCACAGTCGTGTCACTGTCTCTGCCTGAACCCCAGATGTGCCACATGGCTGCTCCCTGGGCTCTGAAACCCTGTGCCACCCCCGAGGCTTATTGAGCATGTAAAAAGACACTTGCCTTTCTGCTGTCGCGACTTGTCTTGGCTTTCACTCAGCCTCACACAGGACTTTGCTGGTGCACACCTGGGCAGGGGTGCTGGGCTCCCAGGGGCCCCAAGGGGGAGGATCCCTGTGTTCTGAAGCTCTGTTTCTGCTTATTAGGAAGTAAAAAAGAATGTGGTCTGTCTAGGTTTTTTATCCTTTTTAGCTTTACTCAGTAGAGTTCATCCACTAAAAAATGCTGTGGCCACGCTTAAGGTGCAGGCACAGATTCCAATTGGATCCCCCCAAAGGACTGACAGATGAGAGAAGCCATCTCAAGCATGTGCCCACAGGGTGCACCTGCCCTAGCCCTGCGGAGCAGATCTCTTCTTTCCCTATCTCAAGGTGGTGTGATTCCCCACAGGCTTCTGCTGTTAATCTCATCCTGCCCCCTGGGCCAGAGGGACCTTCCCTCTCTCCCACTTGGCCCTGTCTGCAGTGTGACGCTGAGACTGTGGCCTTTGAGGTTGTACCCACGTGTCATTCCCACAATAGTGCACATTTATTTGTCAGATCGAGTTCTCTTGCCCAGCAGATGCCTGGTCTCCCAGAGCTGCAGGAGGGACATTTCAGTGGAAAAGAAAGGAGTGGTTTTGGAACTTGGGAGGCTGCTGTAAAGAGAGCATTGGGCTTCCTGAGGTCAGCGGGCGCTGAGGTAAGTTGAAGAGAAGTGCGAAAGGAGAGGGTGGAAAGGGGAAGTCTCCGGAGACACATTTCACATACACGTAATATGACCTACTTAGCACTTCTGCTGAGGCCCCACCTGGCTAGCAGAGCAGCTCTGATATTAGCTCAAATAACACTGAGGTGCAGGAAACTGAACCAAGTTGGCTAATCGAAGTAACAGACTTTCTGCTAGAAATCCTGTGCAGGGTCCCTTCTGCAGAGGCTGAGGCCCTTTGCTAACAAATAGTTATTCCATCTGACATGTGGACTTGAAGTCCCGGGGGCTCCGGTGCCTCTTCCCAAGGCCCAGATACCTCCACTGCTCACTGCCGGCCTCCAGCTCAAGCCTGGCTCTTCCTCACTGCTGAGCCTCTGTGGATACTGTCTGCTGGCAGGACTGCCCTGCTTTCACTTCTCCCCACCCTCTGAGGCCAGCTCGATCGCCATCCTTTCCCTTTAGCTCTTCCTGCTCCCATTTCTTCAACAGACATTTGCTGAGTACCTGCGAGGTGCCAGCTACCCTTACACATGGTGGCAATACAGCCATATACAAAACAGAGCCAGGCCTTGCCCTGAGAGCTGTCTTCTGGTGGTCAGTGCCCCTCTCTCTAACTCCGCTCAGAGCAGAACTAATCACACCAACAGCCATGCTCACGTGACTCTATTGCGGCAGTGACAACCAGTATTGGAGGGAGTGGCCTCTCCGTCCTGCCTCCCTGGTGCCTGACCCCACACCATGCACCAGAGGAAGATACTCATTTCTTCCTAAAAGGAACCCAGGGGTAGCAAATCCCATAGGAAGGGCAGTGGGTAGGAGAGGTCCCTCAAACCTTACCTGAGCAGCAGGTGTGCTGTTTCTACTCAGCTTTATGATTCCTTGGGGGATCGCCATGTGATTTAGGGGATTTGTCTCACAGCTGCATTGCCCTGGCAGGCACACTATTATCACACAGAGCATATGTTTATCTGGGATGGTTTGGTGGGGAGGAGGGTGGAGATGGGAGAGACCTGAAGGGCACCACCCACCTGGCACATAGTAGGTGCTGACACTGGTTAGAAGGTTAGAATTGTTCAGAGAGCAGGAAGGTATAGTATGGACCTGGTTATCTGATCCCAAGGCTGGGGGCCATGAGGGTGTGAAGTACACCAGGGGCTCCAGCCAGCCAGTGTTAGCTCGGTTTACTGTTAGGGAGTTGGCAGAGTGTTCGGGAGAAACTGCTCCCTGGTGCATAACATGCTACTTGCCTTCCAGGGAGAAGCAGTGAGTGTGAAATCAGCAGGGACGCGGCCTCCCCGGGAGGAAGCTCGCTGACATCCTGTGTACTTGAAAAGAAAACTGAAAGTGCTTTTCTTAGCAAGAAACTGTTGTGTTTCCCTCTTTTTTCATAAGTCCCAAGGTATGATGGAGTTTCTCTGGTTCAGAGTTGGGGGAAAAGCAGGGAGAGATGTGAGCAGAGTGGTAGGAAGCGAGTTTGGATGGTTCTGTGCTCCGTGCTCCGTCTAATTCAGGGGAAGTATGGGCCCACCCCCAGGAGCCCTCTGCCATATGAACTGCGTCCTGGTGATAGCAGCCTCTCCTTTCTGGCTGTTGATGTGCATTCCTGTGCAGATGTGGAAAGAGAGAAAGCAAGGCAGAGCCAGAGCTAGGACAGGAATGTGAGTATTTCCTTAATTGGACATGAGAGTCTTGAACTGGTTCCAGTTTAAGTGTTTTCTTTTAGGGGCTGGACCCTAAAGATTCTGTAGAGTTTTCTTTCTCAGAAAAATCCCTTTGCTTCAAAGGTCCCTTGATAGACATAAAGAAAAAGCCAGGGCTGAATCGCTTTGATATTTGGGAAGGCAAGAGTTTATGGCCTGCTGGATCCTAGGCTTCTTTTGGGGGTGAGAGGCTGCTGGCTTGCAAGAAGAAAGCTTCTCTGAGCTGGAACATGGCAAGTGGAGAGCCCTGATGGTAAGGATGCAAAGCACCTTTCTCTGGAGAATTTATAGGTAAAATTTCTCTCAGCTGCATTAACACCCTGAGACCTCATAAAGCGATTCTATTGCCTGTATTTACTGCTTTAGGAGTCTGAGACACAGAGAAGGCCAGGCGCTTGCCTGCAGACTTAGAAAAAAGGAAGGCCAAGACTGAAGAGTCTGGCTGGTGGGTTTGGGTCTCTCTGGGCTACTTTCCTAATTGCTGAGTTAGGGGGGTAAGGGGGGGGATTGTTCCCACTCTCAGGCTTCATCCATTCATCACCGGCCAGTACCCGGCTGGGCACTTCCCCAAAGGCACCAAAGACAGGAGGAACTCATGGAGGTGAGAGGAGATGCTGGACAATAGTGACCACCAGGCAGAGCATCACTACCTGCCTCTGATGTCAGCCCCCTAAAAGCTGGAAATGTCAGTGAAGGGACTCCAGGAGGAAAATAGGGCAGCCTGTGATTGCAGTGAGAACCCAAAGCAGATGCAGTCAGCTCTGCTGAACCCCTCTTTCCCCCCAAACACCTTAAAAACAAGCCCTGCGTCTGCTCAGTGCTTTCCAATTTACCAAATGTTTTCATAACATTATCTCATTTCATTCTCACTTCAACCCACACACATTCTTGCCTTTCAGATTTCTTATGTACTCAAATGAGTTTCACCGAAAAATTGGCTAGAAACTTCCCTTCTACTCACTTTTTTTTCCTTAACCCCAAGCCTTCAACTGATATCTGTAAGAAGCTCCCAAATTCCCAGGGTGAGAAATTTATTCTGCCAGCCCTGTCCTGCTGAATGGATTCCAGTGGTCCTGGTCTTTCCTATTGGAACGAACACCTTTATATTCATTCATAGTTTAGCTGTTAAAACAAAACAAACCACAAGCATGAGAAGTGGGGAAAACACAGGCTTCAGAACCAGCAAACAACCCCCCAAGTCACATTTTTGGTTCAGCTGTTTGAGAACCACACGGCCAAGTAACTTAATTTCCCAGAGCCTCTGTTTCTTCAGTCTATAAAGCGGGGCAACAATGCCTATGTCTCAAGTTGTTGTGACACATAAATGTGGTAAGAGTTATGAGTGTACCTCAGTCAATGTTACCTCTTTCTTTCTCCTACTTTCCTTCCCAAGGTCAAAAGGTTACTTTCTAAAGTCCCTCATAGCTAACCAAAGTACCAGCTTTCACCACTATAAGGCAAATTAAACACAATATTGTCTTTTTGCAAGCCAGAGAAAGAGATAAAATATGGAAATATGCTACTAAATGAATTTAGATAGAGCCTTTTTTTTCTTTTTGCTTTCTTTTCTCTCTCTTTTTAAAATATTTATTTATTCATTCATTTTTTTGAGACAGGATTTTATTCTGTTGCCCAGTCTGGATTGCAATGGCACAATTATAGCTCACATAACCCAGATTCCTGGGCTCAAGCAATCTTCTTGCCTTAGCCTCCTGAGTAGCTAGAATTATAGGCATGTGCCACTATGCCCAGGTAATTTTTTTTGTTTGTTTGTTTGTTTTGTAGAGATGGGGGTCTTACTGTGTTGCCCAGCCTGGTCTTGAACTCCTAGCCTCAAGCCATCCTCTGGCCTTGGCCTTCCAAAGTGCTGAGATTACAGACATGAGCCACCACACTTGGACTTTTTTTTGAAACTAGATGAGTAATTAACTACATGTCCTGCATACCTGGCACAGTTGCAACTGAGGTAACTCTAATAAGATATTAAATTCATTTCTTTTGTTTCTTTAACATTTTTTATTTTAGGAAGGAGCTGGGAACCTGGACTTATGTTAAAAAGCAATGCAATGGGGTGGCGCCTGTGGCTCAAAGGAGTAGGGCGCCGGCCCCATATGTCAGAGGTGGCGGGTTCAAACCCAGCCCTGGCCAAAAACTGCAGGGAAAAAAAAAAAAAAGCAATGCAATGGTGATTACACCTGGATTTTTATTGAAGCAAATTGCAATTTGTCTTTTAGTCCCTAAGGAATAATCGCAACCAAGGAAAAAGAAGGGAGCACAGAGGTCTCTATGTGTTTAGTTCATTGATCTGCATATAGTGATTGTTCAATAAATGTTGGTTATGGACTGAGGCAGTTTAAAAAGTTAAGATCTTGGGTTTGACCTTTGCTGCTGACTTCTTGGCAAATGCAATGCAAGATGTAGTGTTATAGTGGAAAGTACCTTTGACTTGCAGTCTCAAGGCCTGCATTCATGTTCCATCTCCATCACTTAATAGCCTGGTGATCTTGGATATGCCATTTAATCTCTTAAGTGTCTTCTCAGCTGTAAAACGAGGAGACTGGAGTAGGTGATTTGGAAGGTCTCTCTCAGCTCTAAGGTGCTGGGGATCTAAGTAACTTCATTCACCTGTGTTTCTCTTCTTCATTTATTCAAAAGCAATAGGGATAGAGACCTATCTTACACAGCACTGGGAGGAAATAATCAGTGTATATGTTAAAATACCCTGTATCTTTAGAGATAAGAAGGAAATGCAATGACTGAGAGCATTGTAGCAGAGTGGGAAGCTAAGGATACCTACAACCTCTGAGTTCCAGGCCCAGCCCAACCACTTTCTAGCTGTGTGATCTTTGGCAAGTCCTCTCATTCCTTTCAGCCTCAGTTTGCGTATCTGTAAACTAGACAATGTAAGTTGTGCTATGCTAATCTTATCACATTTTTTTGAAAGCCATGATAGTGAAATGTTTTGAAGAACTGCAAGGCACTATATAAAGTCGTATTACTGAGAAATGGCACACGTGTTATGATTGTATTAAACTTTAGCCTCCCATAATTTCAAATGAATGAACATGTCACCATGGTCCCAGAGAAGAGAGAAAGGATAGATCTGGGATCATAACCTAAGGCTTACTTTCTACTTCAACTTACTAACATAAGTGAAATTCAGTAAAAATGAGCATTAACACACAGTTTCCCAAAAAGTTGGCATCAGGTAATGACCTGTTCACCAACGTAGGGATTTTTTCAAAAGGCCAAATAGCTACTGGTAAAGGCTTATTCCCCACACTCTTCTCCAAAATGAGGCCATTTTCACACCTATAGTGGGGGGATATAATCACTTTCTGAGTTTTGAAAGTTTCAGATGGCAATAATCACAAATATGTAAAAAGTGTCTTTTGTACATAGAAGTGGTATGACAGTCTTTCATCCCAGGCCTTGTCAGGGATTGCCACAAGAGATAAATGGCAGAAGGCTCCATCCTACTCACTCCAAGGCCTGGCCCAGACCCTCTGCTATCAGTGACTGGAATGTCCCAGGCTGGAAACCATCTCTCCAAGGCACTGGCTTCTTCTTTGGCCACTTAGATGACAAGGTATCATACCCAGCCAGGACAAAGATGTAGTTTTATAGTGGAAAGAACCTTCGACTAACGGTCACATGTCTATAAAAGCATGGCCCTCATCAAGACACCACCCCCTCAGGAGCAGAATGGAGGTGGAACTTGGAAGCCCAAATCCTTTTCTGATTTAGCTTGTGTGTGTGTGTGTGGGGGGAGGGTTCCTGAATTTCTCTGGGTGGAGGGGGCAGTTAGGAGATTGTCATGAACCTGTTTTCATAGGAAGCTCACTACTTTTACTCAGGATGTATATATGAATGATTGAAAATAGCAAAAAATTTTAATAGTTCTTGTCAATTCTTATTAGTTGTATTTAGGCTGGTTTTTTTGGGGGGGATGATAAAGATTATGAGGACCCCCTCTCCAACCTCATGTCCTGTCCCTGTTATGCTGTTAAACCCATCATCCTTTTATGACAGATAAATTTATGCGTTTCTACTTATACATGGATTTGATATGTATTCGCTATCTATCTTGCAAAGAGATGACTTCAAAACAGATTTAATTCTGCTTATATTTTAATACTCCCCCGCCCCCCAAACACAGACACGCTTTCTCCAGCCCCTGTACACACATAGGTCAGGTTATAAAGCCATTTTCCAGGCGTAATTAAAGCAGAGGCCACAGAGGGGCAGCGCTGGGTCCCAAGTCAGACTCCCATCATCCTAGCTCTGGGGGCAGCGCGGCTTGACCGCCTGGACAGATCCCAGGAGCTGCGATTCCTGGGCAGTATGGGAGGCTTTAGGCTGAAATTCTTTGTTTCTGCAGCAGTAGAGCGACTCCTCGGAGCAGATCTGGGGGCCAAGGCTGGTTGGGTGTGCCTGCGTGCTGCCCACCAGCACCCTCCACCCTGCCCCGCCGCCGGCCGTGTATGTCCAGTGGAAAAACCTTAGGTGGATACTACAGCCTTTCTCTCGCAAATAAAACGCTCCACGGATCGCAGGGATTCAGACCAGCCCCTCGCAAGCCAACCTGCCGCCTACGGGCACTCGGTCCCCTAGCTACGCGTCCTTTCCACCTTCCCACCGCGTTTTTAGCCGTGCCCCCGCAGCTAGCCGGGATGGAAAGGATTCACCACCCGCGCCGCGATCGCGGTCAGCGGCAGCGTTACAGGGAGGGGCCTAGTTTGGGAGATGAACACTGAAGAGGGGATCCGAGGTGTGGGCTGGGAGCGACGAATAGGCGCAACGAGTAGGTGCAAGAAAGGGGGCTGGCGCCAGGCGGGCAAGGTGGCGCCCTCCCCGGGCGCAGGGAGGCCGCGCAGCAGTCACGTCCGGAGCGGGCCCCGCGCCCTCCTCACGCCCATTCCCCGCTCTGGAGCCCCGTGGACGTGCGCGGGAGCGGGCTGCGGATGCCAGCTGACTTGAGAGCGCTGGGAGGCGCTGACTTGGAACTCCAGCCGGGCGTGCGTGCGTGTGTGCCGCGCGTGTGTGCGGCGAGGAGCCGCAGCGAACCAAAGCCCTCGGGAGCCGAGCCGAGCGCCCCCGAGCCGCCGCCAGCCGGAGCTGCGAACGCTGAAGCCATTCATGATTTTGGTGACGTTATTCCAGGAGTGGGTGAGGGAGGGCGTGGCCTCTCTCGGCCAAGTCCCTCCCCCGCCCCTATAAATACGGCTTCACGGGCTCTTTGTGGGGCCAGGAGCTCGGTGGAGAGCGGGGAGCTCCAGCTGTTTTGCCGACGCCGCTGGCGGTGGGGTTGTCCCGAGAAGGCGGACGGCGAGCCCCAGTGCGCTCCCGTGTCATCCTCGCTCGGGACGCAGGGACCGTTTTTAAATCACAAGGGCGTGGGTCAGCCTCCCCTAGGACTTCATGTCTGTATATTTCCCCATTCACTGGTGAGTACCCTGTGCCCGCGACAGGCGGCTGTGCAGCGGCCGTGGCCACGGGGCCCGGACGCAGACTCTTGCCAGCTCCAGGTACTAGGGCAGCCGGCGTTTCAGGCTCCAGGCGCTAACCGGCTGCCCGAGCGGTGTAGGAGTCAACGTCAAGGTTGCAAAGGTGGGGGTGGGGGGAAGTGGTGCTGAGAGCATCCAGACAAAGGAAGTGAAGTCGGAGCCCTCACTTAAGTGACTGCTGGAGGGCTTGTTTGGGGCCTAGGGGAGCCAGGGGTTAAGCCTGTAGCCCCTTAGTGACACCCCCTATTTGGAGAGCTGCAGGAGGCGGGCGCCCTGCCCAGCATAGGGGGCTCTTGTTGTCCCGGCCCCTCCCCTTTTTCTTTTTGTTTGCATGCAAGTCTCCGCGTCGAGGCCGGCTGCAGCGGAGCTGAGCTGGTGCGGCTGCGGCGTTTGCAGAGCTCCGGAGAGTGGAGGAAACACGGTCTCCTCACACATAACCCAGACCAAGCCACAAGCAGCAGGGCACACGCTGCACGCTCTCTATCTCTGCCCCTCTTCATTGCCCCTAAAAAAGGACACACCTTGGTGGGAGGCCGGGACTGGGAGGAGCCGCCCCATTGGTGTGGAGCTGGAAAGAGCCGGGCGGGACTGCAGGTCCGGGCCGGGAGGGATGCGGAGAGACGCCCCTGGCTGCTGGGACGTGCGCGCCCGCTGCTCCTTCCTTCCGGAGCTGGGTTAGAGGAGAGAGGCCGGGGCGAGAGCGCTGGCGGCCCGGAGCGCGCTCTCAGGTGCGAGCTTGGGGAGCCAACGGGCGCTGGACGAAGGGACAGCGAGCTCAAACCTCCGCGAGGTCCTCTCTGGCCCAGAAACCGGAATGTTCATGCTTCCCCCTTCAACTTTCGGCTTGAGCCACAGCCCCGAGAGAGGACAGAGGGAAGAGCTGGAGAGAGCCCTGTGGGCCCTCTTCTGGCCTGTTTCTTTGGGGGTCCGGTGGCAGCCATTCCAGGACCCGGGAGGAAGTGCCTTTGGAGGTCCCAGCTCCCGAGCCTAAATGTGCCTCGAAGGCCGCATCTTCTCTTAGTCTCCCCTCATCCCAGCTTGGCCTGTTTAGAGAGGGAACTGAACTTGCAGAACAAAGTAGATTTCCCTCCACCCCTAAAGCTTGTGTACCCCTCTCCTTCCCGGGGGTGTGTGAGCAGCCTCAGGCACCCTGTGGGTGAGGATGCTGAAGGCTTCGTGCCTCTGGCCGCTCACATTTGCCAAAGTAAGTGTTAGGGCCCATGAGGAATGTTATGAAAAAAATTAGGTTTAAGATTATTTTATTGGTTAGTACTTAATAGTTTGCAACGCTTTTTGGAGAACATTAACCCTTAACCTTATATACATTGTTAGCATCATAGTAGCCAACAGGGCACTTGAAGCTCAGGGAGGTTATAGGACTTGTTCAAGATCACACAGCTCTGGAGATCACACAGCTCGTGAGCAGCAGAGTGGAGATCAGAATCTGTTAGTTCTGTTTCCAAATCCAGGGTCATTTCTTAACAACCATAACATGAAGAAGAGTCCTGCACCCGTTTCCTTTGAGACAGTCCTTGGAAAGCCTGTCCACTCTTTTTCCCCTTCTTTTTAAACCACGTGATGGGCATGGTGGTGAGAATATTGGGTGTTTTGTGGTGGATGCCTGGATTTGGTAGGTATGTTTGGCATTTTGTTCACAGGATCTTGTGTGTGCCCATGGCTTGTGCAAGGATAATGGAACATTTGTATCCTGCTTAGAGTACAAAGCACTTTCACATGTCAGCCATTGGTGGGCCAGCTTGGCCCCTCTGGAAATTTCCTTTGCGATCAGAGTCGGGTATCCTTAAGGCTTTTAATCCGGGGGATGTTTTCCAAGCTGTGAGTTTGCAGCTGCTGTGGCTGAGGCTAGAGAAGGGGCTTGGCTGGCAGATGTGAAACTTGCAGCAGAGCTGACCCCTTGGGGCGTAAGTGGGGCATTTTGCCAAATGGAGCACCAGAGAGACTGAGAAATTGAGGAAAGCATCATGCTTGGACTTTGTTTTCCTGAGGTTGACCTGCTATTGTTATTATGTAATAATAGTATGCAATTCCCCTTTGGAAAACTCATGTGAGGATTATTTTTATTCTTAGTTGGAGGGATGAGGGGAGCTATGGTTGAATGGCTTTTAATATAGACAGATGGACTCAGCAACCTACTGTTTTGGTTTTTTCTAACTCTGTTATTTAAAAGAAAATTCAGGGAGTAGTGCACAAGGGAGAAAGGAAGAGGTCTGCTGGGGAGGTTTGCAGACAATGGCCTTTGTGGGTCGGGGCTTGGAGCCCTGGTGCTGTGGGCTTGCAAGGCTCTTCCTCAGGGTGTGAGCTTGTTTTTCTGCAAGTTCTGTTTTGAACACCTCTCATCCTGCTTCCAGACAGTCCCCTGATCCCACAGCAGCCAATGTGTGGAGAGCAGGAATGTGAGAGCCTGTGTTTGTTGACTTTTGGTCTGGGTTTCTTGGCAGCTCCGATTATCTGAGATCAGCCAAGATGACTGAGGTGATGATGAGCACCCCATCCATGGAGGAGATTGGCCTCAACCCCCGGAAAGATGGCCTGTCCTATCAGGTGAGTTCAGTACTGGCTTCTCTCTGACTCCTCAGAGCCTGGTGTCTTTTGCTGGGAAAGGAGACAGGCTTGGTTTTGCTTCTCAGTGGCATTAGTAAGAGCTGTGCGACCTCGGGAAAGTCTCCTAATGCCAGTGGGCCTCAGTTTCTTCAGCTGTAAAATGGGACAGCAGTAGTCCTTACCTCATAAGATGGGGTGAAGATTCAACATGATGAGCAGATGCATTCCTAGTGCCTGGGACTAATAGGGAGTCAGCAGGCATTAGCCATTCTTATTAATTAGTCATCCTGGCTCCGTGAACTCTCCCATTCACAGCAGCAGAGGAGAAAGAGATCTGTGCAGTCAATTCAGACCAGAACTTCCCTTCCCACCCATACCGTGGACATAGAGGCATTGCTGGGAGGGGTGACTTCTGGGGAAGGGTGTTCGGCTGGGGGAGAGCTATGTCCAGAGCTGCTTTCTTTCTCAGGTGAACCTGCAGGTTCAGAGTTAACATTCAAACTACTCAGAGTGGGGGAGCTGTCTCAGGGATGCTCTTGCTGGGTTCAGGCTTAGAGATCATCCTGTCTTGTGGATTCAGTGTGCATAAGGACCACACCCACAATGGGACCAGACTGACCACTTGGGACTCTCATTCTGGCCCTGTTTCTGGCCTGCCTTGCTATTTTCCCACTATTCCTTGTGGGCGACAGGAGTGTGACAGAACACCTTCAGTTACCTCTGGGGCAATGAGCAGGTTTGGGATTTCCCAGGTTGTTAAACTGGAGGGAGGGAGAAGTCTGCTGAGTGAGGGTTAGGGTTAAAGTTATGTAGGGCAGCTGGCCCAGAGAAGTCGAATGGGGTATGGTAGTGCGTGCAACAGGCATGAAGTGTGTGTCCTCTGTGGGCCAGATGATTTACAGACATTATCTTGCTCACTCTGTACCAGGTGGGTCTACTTGCCCTGCTTCAGATAAGAAAATAGGTTCACCCTGAGTCAGCGACTCAGGTCCCTCTAACCCCAGAGCAGGGTCCTTCTGATGTATTGTTTGTACGCACCATGGGTTCATTCTGGGTAAAATCTCAACTTACTCTGGCTGGTCATTCCTCAGAACTGCTCCAGGGACATTTATTTTGTAAAGAAAGAAGCAAATAGAAAGCTGAGGTGGGCGTGATGGGGAGGGCAACCAAAGAAAGCCAAGATGAAAGAGAGCTCAGATTGGGTGTTGTAACTTCAGACACGCTTGGGAGGCCCACGGAGGCCCCTTTGTTTTGTGTCAATATAGTCAGGCCCCTCTCGCTGACTGGAAATAAATATGACATTAGCCTTAAAGGGGTGTGGAGTTGAGGGGAACACTACCCCCCTGGATTGGTTTTAGAGACTCTTCCCAAGAGTGGGTCTGGGGAAGACAGTTGAGGGCCTCGCAGGCTGGTGGGAGGTGTAGAAGTTTCCTGGCCCACCAGCTGGGGCGTTTTTGGCTGCCAGTTTCCAAGCTACTGAGTCAGACTGAGTCGCTTTGTGGTTACAGGTGAGGTTTTCTTTCAGTTCTGGGTTTTAGATTTCCATCACAGAACCTTTCCAAACTCAGTCATCGTTACATCCTCTGTGTGCTTTTTATACTGTTTGTTCTCCTTTTAAGCACATCCCAGGATAAAGGGCCAGGCCCCACCGTTTTCTCAACCCTTTGAGTCCTTCAGGCTGTTCTGCTGGGTCTGAGTGTCAGGGCAGGTGGGAGGGAGGTAGGGGCTGCCACACTGTGTGAGAAAGGCTGAGGTGGCAGGAGGGAATTGAGGTGGAAAATCACCTCTGGGCTCCTCAGATACCTGAGCACCGCCTGAGGAAAGGATTCTCAAATCTTCCCTTGTGGTGAGGGCCCAGTTCTTAGAGTCCCTCAGAAAAATCTGCCCATGATACCTACATGGGGACCACTGCCCAGTTCCCAAGGATCTTACCTGGAACTTCAAAGCACTCTTGTCACAATGTTTCACAATTTTTATGATTTCAGAAAGGTGTCTGGGTTGTCTGATGAAGAGAAGGGGGAGAGGCTATAGTGTTTAATCAAGCAGCATTTATTGGGCATTTTCTGTGTGCAACCTGCTCTGCTGGCCCAGGGCCCATGGGAGAGACCCACATGCCCATAAACTTCTGGGACACAGGCCGTGTGGTCAGTGCAAGAGTGGGTGGTCTGGAAGCCATGGTCTATCTGGGTACTGGTGGCAATGATCAAATCTTCCTGGTGGAATCTGAGAAGGCTTGGCAGGGGAGGTGAGACTGGCTCAGGGCTTTGAAAGAAAATTAGGACTTTGACAGGCAGCTCCATCTTCTAAGGCCATATTGTCATACTGTCAGATGCCCCTCTCACCCTTGTTTATGCCAAGCGTGGGGCCCCACAGTGGTTGGGTCTGATGATTATCTTGTGACACATAGTCTAGGGCCCACCCAGAGCTAGTGCTATCCAGTTAAACAGAGTCCCACCAGAGCTCTGGGGATAGGCTGGGATTGGCACTTGGCTAGAGCCCATCTGCTCAGGCCTGGCTCCGGGCTTGGGGCGGGGGGCCGGGGGGTATTGGCGCTCTGTTCTTGGCATTCCTCCTGAGGATAATAATAGTATGTGGCTTTTACCAAGACCTGCTTTTCTAAGGAACTGAGAGTGGGAAGGAGACATCAATCCCAACTTGGCAGATGAAATAGAATCTCAGGCTTGTGATTTGACCTTGAAACAAAGTCATCAAATAAATGGCGCATTGGACTTTGTCAGTCACTCCCCTGCTTTCCAGACCTCCTGAGAATGCAGCTTTCCTGATTGCTCTGTACCAGATAATGACCTTTCTTTTAACGCCTGTGGCATTTTGTACTTCCCAGTGATGCCATGCTGGGCCTCGAGGATACGGGTTCTGCTTTGCCCTCTCCTTGCTCGGTCCCTGAGGGCAGGGCAGGACTGAGTCTTTTTACCCCTCTCCCATCCAAGGTGCCTCCGTGCTTGGTGCCTTCACGGGGCAGCTGCTAAATGATGATGTTGTTTCCCTGAAGTTGAGTCTCCTGATTCTAAATCTAGCATCTTCCCTCTGGCTGAGCCTCTGTGAAGGCCTGCTCAGCTCACTCCTGTCACGGCTTCAGAGCGATGCCCTCTGTAACCCCTGAAAGATTCCGGTCAGCCCCATATTTTGACCTTGGCCACTTAGTGCCATTTGGTGAGCATGTATAAAAATCCACTGAGCTGGAGCCTTATATTGTCTTAACATTCATTTGGAGAGTTAGTCGTCCAGTGAGTGAAATCCATGTCTGCACATCCACTCTCTGTGAATTGTGACACCCCCCTGGAGTGGGGGAGTAAATGATTACTAGAAAGTCTGAGTATACTTGGGCAGGCTGTGGGCAGCTGCCAGCTCACCAACTGAGTGGAAGGGTCTCCAGGAGGGTGTGTTTGTCTCTGCTGTCTGCAGCTATGTCCTCAGACCTCTCAGCATCCCATCCTTAGGACAGAAACGTCTGCCCAATGCCTCCTCTCTCTAACTCAAGGAAGCGAGTCAGCAGCTACCTGGGGAAGCCTGCTCCTTCCTTAGCCCCAGGGACTCTAAGAATGTGGTGTTGGGAATGCTCCTCTGACTGGGTCTCCTTTTATACTGAACCCACATTGGCCTGGACTGTGTCTGGCGAGGGGTCCTGGGAGTGGCCTGTGGGCAGTGACAGCACTGCAGCCTGGGGCACTGGGATCCCTGCCTTGCGGCCAGGCGTCCCCCCAGCACGGCATGCTGAGGCTTCAGTGTCATCGCCCTTGCTGAGGTCTAGATACAGATGAGGCTCCTTGGTTTTCAATTAAAACTGTCCCTTCTAAAGCATCTGGACCAAGACCTGATCACTTTATCCTTCTCTAGGCTCTTTAAATTCCTCTCTAATCAGCACATATCCCCTGCTGGCTGCCCTCTGTGTGTTATTGTTGGTCATGTCCTCTTGCCATCTGACATCCACCTGTCAGTCAGACAAGCAGCAGGCGCTCCTAAGGGAAGTGAGGGAGGATGCTTGGCAGCCAGAGGAGTGATTTCTTCTCACACCCTAGGGAGCCTATGCAGAGCCCAGACCTTTCTGCACCTGCTGCTTCATTCCCCAAGGCAGGAGGGACTGATCTCCTGGCCCTTCAGGAGGTACGCGGGTGCTGACCTTTCTAGTCTTGGCCTTAGTGTTTGCTCCTGCAGCTCCGAGCCTCAGCTGCAGCTCTGCAGTGAAGTCTGAAGGGCCAGTGGGGACCGAGAACTGGCCTCTCTAGGGACAGGATCTCGTGCCCTTTTATTTCTCAGACCCCCCCAAATCCACCTTCTTTCTCCCCCTGCTCCCCACTCTTCATCAGAGGCTGGAGCTCCTTTCTCAAAGAACAGGCTTGGCTTGACCCTTAAGTCTGGTAGCAGCCCAGAAATACTTTCTCTCCGCTCACATCCATGCAGAGCCTTTCTGATGGAGTCCTCCTGGGCTCCGCCTCCCTCTGCCATCTCTGCCTGCATGGAATGCACGTGCTGAAGTGGGTGTCAGGTTATGGTTCCTGCCCAGCGTCGCACCTCCATCCTCCCTGTCTCTGCTCATGAGGCCATTCTGGGCATTGCATATCCGTGACATTTGACATTTGCTCCCCACTCTATCTCATGGGTCACCCCCAGCTGTAGCATGGAGTGCTATATATGTCTGTGAGAGTTTTGGAGATTCTGCTTATCAATGACACACAAGTCCCATGGTCACCAGGGACCTATCTCTCATGACATCAGCCTTCAAAGGCCTCCCATGTCCCTGGAAGAGCATAAAGCTAAAATTCCAAAACATTTGACAGGAGATGTCCAGCTGTAGACACGACATGTTCCTGGAATCGCGGCAGATTTTCTCTCTGCTGCCCCTACTCCCTCCACACCCCACCCCTGCGTAAGAATCATGATAATGGGGTATAAAGCAGGCAGCCCGACCACCTGGTTCAGAAGCACAGTGAACGCGCTTCCCTGAGAGATGCTGGTCCTGCACCTGCACATCACGCCTCTATCTGAGTCATTGTTCGTCTTGCTCAGATCCAGTCTGCTTTGCTCCTCTGCTCAAAGCCTCGACATGAATGTCACATTCACTGCTTTGGAAGGCTCCTGGGCACAGGTCGCAGAGGGCTGGAATTACTCCCATGGGGGATTTCCCCCTTTCCCCAAACACTCCGCAGTCACAACAGTGAGTCTGTAGCAGGGCCAGGGCAAGAACAAGACGTCTTCACTTTCCCAGCCAACGTGTTACATACACACTAGGGCTATACAACCCAGCTTCTGTCTCCAAGTGGCCGTGTGTTCATCACTCCACAGAGCCAGGGGCTGTATCTCAGACTTCCCTTTGTTCCTACAGCACTGGGCACAGTGTCCTCCAAATAGCTGCTTAAAGAGCACTGAATGACCAGCCCCTCGTCTCTCCCTTGCCTGTTCTGAGAACCATCCCTTTCCCTTAACAGTGCTGTGAAGTCGGTTTTTAGAGGATCAGCATTTTCTCTAATTGGACCCAGTCTCCCACGTTGGAGAGAAAGGAGGATTGTACTCTTAGGGAATGGGACGAATTTGGGTGGCGAATCTTGTGACTATAGCCAAGAGCTATTCCTGGGTATCTAGTGAGTGTCCTGAAATGATCTTGCAGGGACGAATCCTGAAATAATCCTCAGCGGATATGAAGACAGGCTGTTGTTCACACAGAGCTTAGACTCGGGGGCTTCATGCCCTCCCCATCTGGTAGCCACTGTGACACCTCCCTTTACCCCCTTCGCCACCTGCCCTTCCCTTGTCCCCAAGCCCGCTCAAGAAAGACTCTTTATCAGCAAACCAGATCCTGTGCCTGCTGCTTCACTTCTCTTATTATTAATATACAGACCCAGCTTGAAACAAATAGAAACGTGCCTGAAGTTTCTCCAAAGTGTTGTCAAACTAACATTTTGACTTTGAGGAAAGCTTAAGAGGCTCCTCAGCCCCCACCCTCAACCCCACCCTGGACTTAATTGCCCGGCACTGCCAGGAGCTCATTTTAGATAAACTGTGCAGACAAGGGCCCTAGCACGTGGCCAAAACTGTAAGGACTCCCTGTCCCTTGGCCAGAAATGTTACTGGAGTCAATGGGAAGGAAGGTCTGTACCTCTCACAAAAAGTAGGATTGGCCTGAGCAAAGAGGGCAGTCCCGGGCTTTAGTCCCAAGGTGGGTGGTCTCAGGCCTCCCTTTCTCCTAATTTGATTTTGGGGTGATTCCCCAACAGAATTTAAAATCTACTTTGAATTCATCTTCAGCCTTTACTTTGGGGGCTTAAAGCCCTTGTCCAACCTGGATTGAAGAGGCATCCTTTGCTTTCTTAAATTCCTAGACACTTACTCCAGACACAGCCTCATATATAAATTCTCATTGAGTCAGTGGCCATTAGCCCATGATGTGTCAGCAGCACCCAGGTCGGTCCCGATAGCTGTGGACAGAGCTAGCAGTACCTGTGACACTGACACACAGCCCCACCCCCCAACCCTCCAAACACACACAACTGGAAGGAAAGATGGCAGAACCTTCCTAGTGGTTGTTTTAAATCAGAGTGTTGTAATTTTAGGACATTTTCCCTTTCCTTTCCCCTTTTTTTAGTAATTTCATATTTTCATTGAGTATGTATTTTATAATTTATGCCTACTTTTCAAATTTTAAAAATAGCATGTGACCATGAGAGAATTTTTAATTTCTTCCTTAAACTTTTTGTTTTCCTATGACCATAATATCACCATGTATAATCACAACTGTTAACATTTGAGCATCTTTTGCCCTTTTTCACTGCAATTACATTTTTATATAGCCACGATCACACGTTGTGTGTTCTGAAGTTTTACTTAATAGCATCTAAGTCATCAGCATGCTCCAAAGCTGTCATTTTTAATAACCATAATCTATTACATTATAAAGTTAAAACAATTTATTTTACTACCCTTCAATTGAAATTTTTAGGTCACTTTTTTCTCTTAAAAATAATATGGTAATTTATATATAGAAGAGTATTACAAGTAGGATTTCCAAGTCAAAAGGTAAAAGTGTGTGTAGATGTACATGTTTCATTATAAAATAAAGATAATACTTATTTTTTTATAGAAATTTAGGAAAATAGAAAGAAAAAGCACTCATATCCTGTCACTGAAACATTTTGGAATGTTTATTTTCAGTAATTTTCAATGCATCTATCAATAAGCAATAAAATTGTATAAACTATGGTGAATCCTTTTTTCATTTAACATATCATGAATATGCTCTTGCCATTTGGTTTTCTTTGTAAAATGTTGTCATATATCCCTTCTTATTGCTGAATATTTAGGTTGTTGCATGTTTTGTTCTTTCAAAGAACACTGTTCTGAATTTCATTTTGCATAAGCCTCAGCACAGGTCTGATTTGTTTCCTTGGAATACATTCCTGGAAGTAGAATTACTGATTCAAAGACATTCAACATCATTAAGCCTCTTGATTTTTATATTACCTAAAAAACAGAAAACATAGATGAAAGTGTTTATCAAAATACAAGCTTAAAACATTGAAAGCGCTAGCAAATAGAATCTCAGGGGTAGGATATGTATAGAGGTGAGATCATGGCAGAGTTTTATAAATAGACAGAAAGGTATTTAGTGATTTTAAAGTGTTTAGTAGGAGATGATGTAGTTTGTTAATTACTGATTTTGACCATAGTGATAACAATTGATATTTAAGTGACAACATTACAAAATACTCGGTGATCATGGTATCATCTTCTTGTCCCATAGTTGGTAAGTTGACACACTTTCTGAATTACAAATGGGTATGGGTTGGCAATTGCTGCACTTGTCTCTTTTACTCTATTAATGATATCGGAGCATGGCATGACCTTGAAGAAGACCAGTGAAATCATACTGTTCTGGAGACCTGGAAGGTTGGCCAGATGCATGCTTGGTCTCCTGAAACATCTTGGTTTCCCTGGGGTTCCAGAAATGCTCACAATTGAGAAATATTGCTTCCTTGGAATTAAGGATGGCCTGAGGTCTTTGAAGTCCATCTCAACGTGATGGAAGTCTTGGACTCAGTGCCCAAGGGCCTTCTCCCCCGTAATTTTGCAAGGCTCCAGATGTTTCACAACACATCCACAGCTCAGATGAGTGTCCAGCAGGGTCCACGTATTCTTTGTGGTTTACGAAGTTACTTTAGCTATCACACAGGCAACTTTAAATGTGTTAGTGCATTGTTAATGGCACTACCTATGGCATGTGATACTAGTTTTCCATTTATACCATGTGATGATAGAGTTTCATTTTTAAACAAATATGTTTTAAGCAAAGGAGTAAAGGAAAAATATAACACATATGTAGGTGGTACCGGGAGGCTAGTAAACCCCGGCTCATGTGACTGTGAAATTCACAGCACGTTTCTTTCAGGGTCTCCTAAAATCAGTTGTTACTGATTTTTTTCTCTTCGATTTTTTTCTCTTCAAAAATTGAAAGTATCCTCTTAGATGAAAACATTCTTAAAGATCAGCTAATACTAAATTCTGATTTCATTTGTCCCCTTATATATGGCAGTTGAAGCATTAGGATCCTTCCTGGATGTTTTCCTTGGCACTTGAGCTTTAGAGATTTCCATGCCAAATTACTTCCTAATAATGCTTCTGTGTGTCCATATACACTACTTCACATTTTAACCAAGTGTTAAAATGAGAGGACAGCTGCCCCATGTGGTTCACAGACACTTTGCAAGGGACTTAACAGCAGGAGGGTTTTCAGGAAATCTATTTCCATGATCTTCAGCCTCCGCATTGCATTTCCGCAGACAGTCTTCTCCAGGCTTGTGCTACCTCTCTGTCAAGGTTGCCCTGCTCAGTCTTTGTAACAGGAGAACCTGCTGCTCACCTGCCTGACTTTTCTAAGCTGCCTTCCCTGAGGTATAGAAACTGCAGCCAGTCATGGGTGGCTCTGGCTTGTGCCTATAATCCTAGCACTTTGGGAGGCCAAGGCCAGGAGTTTGAGACCAGCCTTGACAAAATAGCAAGACTTTGTCTCTACCAAACAACAACAACAAAAAAATCACAGCACAGATGCCTAAAATAAATAAAATAAAATAGAAACCACAGGGGCATCCAACAGGCCATTCAAAATGTTACTGGTCTGGGAAACCCCGTAAATCTCATCCATTTATCCAGGTAAGGAAAAACCCATAAAAATTTACCTCTGTGTTTAATAATTACTTGTGCAGGGTGGCGCCTGTGGCTCAAGGAGTAGGGCACCGGTCCCACATGCCAGAGGTGGCGGGTTCAAACCCAGCCCCGGCCAAAAACCACAAAAAAAATAAAAAATAAAAAAATAATTACTTGTGGTACATTCATTGGTCAGTTATATCAACAGCTGCAGTAGGTCAATCCAGGAATTTTTTTAAATTAATAAAGCCTTAAGGTCACAGGACATTTTTTAAATGTCAATTTATATACATAAATCCATCTTTTTATTGCACAAAACTATGAAGAGCTAAGAGCTAAAATCTTTTAAACACACTACCTTAAGAAAAAAAATTTATGGAAAAGTAGACTGGAAATACAGTTTTATGTAAAGAAAAAGTAAAATTTGGCTTAAGAGCTTATTTATGAGTTTTGTTTCATTTTAGAGATAGGATCTCACTCTGTCACCAGGCTATAGTGCAGTGGCACAATCATAGCTCACTGTAACTCTGAACTCCTGGGCTCAAGTGATCCTCCTATCTCAGCCTCCCAAAAAGGTAGGAGTACAGGTACCCACCACACATTAATTAAATAAAATTTAAATAAAATTGTGTTAGAAATGGGGATCTTACTATGTTTCCCAGGCTGGTCTCAAACTCCTGGGCTTGAGCAGTCCTCCCATTTTTGCCTCCTAAAGTGCTGGGATTACAGGCATGCATCCCCATACCCAGCAGGAGTTTTTGAATAGGGATGGTTCATTTCAAATTGCTGTGATATTTATAATCCATTAGGGACATTTAAAAGTGGTATAAAAGTTTTATTTTAAAATGTTAAAATAACATACCTGGAGTTTTATAACATGCAAAAGAGGACATAGTTCAAAATTCCTTGGGGGACTACACAAACAAAAAGTTTGAAAACTGTGGATACATACCCTGTCCTAGGAATCAAAGCTATGGCACTATAGTATCTAAGAGTGGGAGAGCAGCTTTGAGATTGGTCCAGTTGCCATGTTAACAGATGTCCTCTACAGGAGCATGACATTGGTTACCATGATAGTCTTTGGACACTGCCAGAGACGCAGAGCTCAGAATCCCACAGCACAGGGGGATTATGGACTAAGAATGTGGATAACTGGTTTCTAAACTTGGCTTTGCTGCTGTCCCTGTCATCTCAGGTAACTCACATCACCTCTTTGGGGCTTGATTTCCCCATCTATAATAGAGTTAATCTCTATTATTGTGATTGTTAGAAAGTCGAATAATGAAGTAAAATCCTCATCCTGATCCTAGATGTGCATGTAGTTTAAAAAAATCTGTTCTCTCTTCCTCATGTTAGCCTTTTGGGTATTTGTTCCTATAAAATCTTTTCCAGTGTAAAATACAGTAGGGCCTCCATAGTTGACCACCTCCTTAAGTTGACCTAATTTTCACAGACTGGACATGCACCATATGTGTGTATCAGCATAGTAGGCCTAGTTCTTTACGTACCTCCATATGTTGACCAGTTTGTTACCGTCCCTTGGGTGGTCACCTCATAGAGATTCTACTATATGTGTCGTCTTTTAACGTTATGTGGTCATCTTCCTGAAGGTAATATTTCTCTAGGCCAACAGTTCTCAAACCTTTTGGTGTCAGTTCCTTTTATACTCTTAGAAATTAGTTTAGGACTACCCAAAGACCTTTTTTATTTTTTAATGCAGATTATGTCTTTTGATATTTACTATTTTAGAAATTAAAACACAACTTTCAAATTTTTACTTAACTCATTTCAAGTAACAGTCAAACCATTGCATGCTAATATAAATGACATTTTTTAATAAAAATAAATACATATTTTCTAAAACAAAAAGTTTAGTGAGAAGAGAGGTGTTTTTACATTTTTGCAAATCTGTTTAGTCTTAATAAATAAGACTAATTAATAAAAGTGGTTAGATTCTCATATGTGCTTGCCCCATCAATCTGTGTTGGTCGAAGTAAATGAACAAAATCTGCCTGATGCACGTGTGAAGTTAGAAAAGGAAGAAATATTTTCACAGCCTTGTCAGAAGTTCCTTTGATACTTTACCAAAGCACTACAGGTGGTAGTTTCTTAAACGTTAGTGGCAATGTGGTATCTGAAACCTTAGCAATGACCTTTTTATACTCTTGCATTAAAATGTATTAGTCTGTCTCAGACTTTGAGTGAATCTTTTTACCCATGCTTGGTTTTTTATTGTAATGCGCTGATCATTTGGAAAATATTGCTTCATTGAGTTATGCAAATTTTCCAATTCAGTTAAGATCTCCATGGGTCTCATCAGAAAGTCTTCAAGCATTAGGCAGATGTCAAGCTCATGGTGGCTGATAGAAGTTTTCCAAATTTCTAATTTTTAACAATTTTGTCATTGGTGACAAATAGCATCAGTCATTTTCCTTGACATGACAGGCTCCCTTTGTGCATTTTTAAGAAAATAATCTACCAAATACCCAGGTCAGAATAATGTAGTTGATCACATACTCTTTCAAGTAGAAGTGGTGTTCCATGGAAAAAGTGGCTAGTTTAGCTGGCAACTCAGTCACCTAAGGGCTTTCCCAGAGGCTTCAGTAAACAGCAGAAATGGTTTAGCCTGACTTTTCATTTTATCATACTGCCCATTAAAACAGCATGTATTTAAGAGTCAATATTTAACAAAAGTTATTACTCCTTCATTAAGGACATTAACTTTCTTTTTTGTTCTCATTCTAATCATGCCAGGTGGTGCACAATATAATGACAAATACAGTTTGCTGTCCTGTGTTAATTCTTGCTAAGGTGCCATCACTTGCACCCATTAGTGCTTTTTACACCATTAGTACAAATGTCAACACAGTGGAAAAGGCAAATGACATGTTAATATTATTATGAAAATATTTTGCCTTCATGGACACTCCCCTCCTGAAAGGATCTTGGGGTTTGCGCTTGGAGCACATCTGCTTGAGACCGAATAGATTGTGTCTGATGAGAGGATATTAGAGCCATCAGCTCCTCCCTTAATACAGATGGCTTGCTTGAGGTACGTCTACTTCTAAGAGTATGGCTTTGTTTGCTTCAGTTGTTAAGATTAATGGTGCAATGTGATCAACTAAAGTCTCAGGCCCCTTTTACAGGAGCAACTATCAAGTGAGGTTTTTTTTTGTTTATTGTTGGGGATTCATTGAGGGTACAATAAGCCAGGTTACACTGATTGCAATTGTTAGGTAAAGTCCCTCTTGCAATCATGTCTTGCCCCCATAAAGTGTGCAAGTGAGGTTTTTTTTTTTTTTAGGGGAAATGTTTTTTTTTTAAATTGAAAAAAGCCTAGTTGGGCGGCGCCTGTGGCTCAGTCGGTAATGCCCCGGCCCCATATACCAAGGGTGACGGGTTCAAACCCGGCCCCGGCCAAAATGCAACCAAAAAAATAGCCGGGTGTTGTGGCGGGCGTCTGTAGTCCCAGCTACTCGGGAGGCTGAGGCAAGAGAATCGCCTAAGCCCAGGAGTTGGAGGTTGCTGTGAGCTGTGTGAGGCCACGGCACTCTACCAAGGGCCATAAAGTGATACTCTGTCTCTACAAAAAAAAAAAAAAAAAAGCCTAGTTGGCTGGGTACCTGTACCTCAGCGACTAGCGTGCCAGCCACATATACCTGAACTGGCGGGTTTGAACCTAGCCTGGGCCTGCCAAACAACAATGACAACTACAACCAAAAACAAACAAACAAAAAAATAGCCAGGCATTGTGGCAGGTGCCTGTAGTCCCAGCTACTTGGGAGGCTGAGGCAGGAGAATCTCTTGAGCCCAAGTTTGAGGTTGCTATGAGCTGTGACACCACGGCACTCTACCAAAGGCAACATAGTGAGACTCTTTGTCTCAAAAAAAAAAAAAAGACTAGTATTAGTTTATGACCCACTTTTGGGACAAGAGAAACTTTGAGACAATTCTCTAATGTTCCAAAAGCTTCACCATTTCACTAGGTTCAGACTTACCAGCAGCAATTAGTGCTAATTAATTGGAATTCGGAACTCCTGACTTGCAGGATGGGTATGTATTTGAGAGATGTTTATGAAAGGTGGTGTTTATCCAAAGGATTTCCTTTTCTTTCAAGTTTCAAGGCCTAAGGCTTAAGCATCTTTGATCCAAAGGAAGGAGGTCTAGCAGTTGTAATAAAAAGCCCCAAATCTGTGCTCACGTCCTCCATAGGATTAGAGGCACCAAGGAAGGACAGGACAGGGTGGGGGGGATATTTCATAGCTCTCATCCAGAGGAGATGTGAGCGAGGTGAAAGCCTCAGAGATGGGCAGGGAGCAGACCAGACTGCGTGGAGCCTGGAGAAGGTTCTTCCCTCCTGAATCGAGTCAGCAGCCCCTCCCCTTTGCTGCTGTTCTTTCTGCTCTTACCAGCCATATTTCTCTTTGAAAGTCAGTAAAATGCAGATAGTAATGATAATAATGATAAAATAGCAGGTGGCAAATATTTCAAAGCCCATGTTCCTTGCCTCATGTATTGGAAGAGGGCAGAGTGCAGTGTGTATCTTTCATGCGGATTCACTAGGCCCTTGGCAGAGCAGGATGCTGGTAGAGGTCTGCTCATTGTTATAAATCAGCCCCTCCTGGGGAGGAGTAAACAATGCGGCCAATTCATTGTTGTTCTCTAGGAGAAATAAGAAGTCTAGGCTTTGGGGAGCTGGGGTGAGGGATGAGAACACAGGGTTGGGGAGTGAGATCTGATTTGCCCAGGTGGCAGGCCCTGGAGTAGGCCGAGGGAGGAGGTGCCTAATGGGAAGAGTCCTGGCTTCAGGGCCTTCCACTGAGTGACCAGGAGCTGGACAAGATAATGGTTTCCATTCCAGCTGGCCTAACTCATGCTCTGGGGGCACTGGGCAAGGAAGCAGTGAAGTCTTCACCATTTCTCCTAAGAGCCCAGCCTAGGATTGGTAAGCATAAGCCTGTCCCAAGCTATAAGTCCTTCACTCTGAATGCTCCTGGGGACCCCAGCTTTGCCTATTAAGGACCATCCTTAGGAATCTAGGGTTCACAGAGCCCATTCACACACTTCTATTTGATCCTTCCCCAAGCCCTCTAAGATTAAAATTAGCATGATCCGAGGAGAGGTGGGAATGGACCTCAACCTGAGCCACCAGGCACTGTGGGGGCATCATGTGACCATCCCAGCAACACTGTAGAGTGGAAACATCCTCAGTTTGCTCAGGAGGACACTAAGGCAGTGAAATGAGCTGACCAGGTCCTAGAGGTAATAAGAGATCGGGGCAGGGTAAGAACCAGGTCTCTCAGATTCCCGGTCTTCCTGTGGGAATAATGATTTTCCAGAGTAGGTCTGGGGCTGTCTCTGCAACTAGAGAGGACAGAGGCGTATGATGTGCTTTTGTATATGGTGCAGTAGGGAGCTGGCCTGGTTATTTCTCTCAGGCGCTCTGCTCTCCCCACCTCCCGACTCCTCTTTCCTCTTTCCACCCCAGCACAGAGGGGGCAGGATGTCCAGGCTCCTGAGGTCTCAGCTTGCAGAGCTGGTAATTAGCCCTTTGTGTCCAGTTAACCACCTTTCATCTCCTCCACCTGCTGGTGTCTGCTTTTCCTATTAGCATCTCTCAGCTCTGCGCTGAGCCCTCCGCCCTCTCTGTGGCCAGCTCGGGTTGTTTTTCAGAGAGAATGGCTGAGGGATGCGCGCTCACAAGGGAGGGTGGCTCCAACCAGAATTGCTCACATTTTCCATGAGAGGTGCCAGGCATCTCTCTCCTCTCCCTACCCCAGAGGCAGCCAGGTTTAGGTCACCTGGCTTGGAGGCAGACAGTTGATAGCGAGGCCTCCAAATTTGGGGCCTTTGGAGCCTTGGTGTTGCCTTTCATTTCTCCTCTGTGGGTGAAACGGGAGCTGCCTGGCCTACCACTTTTACACCTTAGCAAATAGCTTCCCCGCTAATCCCTCATCTCCAGAGGCTCACCCTGAAGCCCAGGAGTCTCTGCTCTGAGGCTGCCCATCTTGGTCAGTCAACGAATTGTCCTGGCTGGTCCTGATCTCGTTATCCCCTTGCTTAATCATCTTAATGCAATAGCCTCTAGCCACATGTAGCTATTTAAAGTTCTATTAAATTTATGTTTATATTTTCTTGTGTCACATATAAATGTATAATAATAAGATAAAATGTTTAAAATTTAGCCACCTTTCTAGTGCTCAGTAGCCACATGTGGCAAATGGCCCCTATATTGGACAGCAGATAGAGAATGGTTCCATTAGCATAGAACCTTCTCTTGGACGATGCTGATCTGTACAGCTAGAAGCTCAGTGTACTGGCATCCAAGCCACATCTCAGACTGTCTCTTCCTCCTAGGTCAAACTTCCTTGACCTTTCAAGTGAATCCGTTTGCATTCCCAAAACTTCCATCAAGGCCTATTGGGATTAAAGGCTACCTAGCAAAGCCTGCCTCTGGAGAGGCATCCACTATAAAATTCACTGTCACCAAGTTTGAAGGACTGCAGTTCCTACACAGTGGGGCTGCAGGACATGCTTGATGGGTGTGATCTTCAGGACTTCACTCCATTGCAAAGGGGAGAATTTGGTGTCCCTTTGTCTCATCCCAGCCATCAGCCTTGGCAACCCTGTGTGACAACTGGATGTGGAGCCCAGTGGCGAGCAGAGGGAGGAAGGTGCAGGGCTGGAACAATCACAGCTGCAGACAGATGCTCCTTGGCCTTTCCGCCCTGGGATGAGGGTGGGAGAGGCCTCTGAGAGCCTTCTCTGTCTTTCTTTCTTTTTGGCCTTCTTAGAGATGAGCCTTTGCCACAAGGTGAAGGGAAAAGATTTTTTATTTTGTTTTGTTTTTGCCTTTCTGCAGCCCAGAGAGAAGGCACATGCTTCGGAGTAAGAGGTTTAACCAGAAGCAGTTTCTATTTTGAACAGGGGCAGTTCTTTATTTCTCGCCAGTCCCTGCAGGCATGCAGCATGGCAGGCTGGGCTGCCACCCTCACCCTACCTATCATATGCTTGGCAAATCTAACTCCAGTCCTTTTTTCCACTGCCTTCCTCACCCCCATCAAATTGCAGTTGCAACCTCTCATTTTTCTGCTGCCGAGATGATTAAAAAGCATGACTTAGTGGAAAAATGTTGACCTCCTTGGGGTCAGCTTCTTAAGCAGCTGTAGGAGATAAGATTGGCTGGCAAAATACTCAGCAATGCTTTGCAAGGCTTTCTTGTCTGTCTGTAAGGAAACCAGAAGCTGTTTGGTTCTGGGTGCTTTTAGTTTGTTTTTGGAGACAGCTTTAGTTTCCAGAGGCACACATTGCTATACTCTAATAATAAAAGAGAGTCTCTGATGGAAGAGTTAGATTAATTATTATAGTGATTTTTAAAGATACAATTAAAAGGCTTTGTAAAAGAAAAAAAAATTTTTTTTTCACAGCACCTGCTATGGCAATTCAGGGAGCCCAGTTCTCTGGTAGCTAAGCAGTATCAGAAGTTCAGTGCTCAGACTTCCCCCAAGGACTTAAAAGACTTAATTGGCTGCTCTTGGTATGAATGGCGTTGTTTGGAATTATTTTAATGACTGTGTTAATATTATCGCCTTTTGCCTGGAGATTGGATACTTATTATAGACCTGTTGAAACTGCTCCAAACAGGACATAACAATTTGAATTCAACTGATGCTCTCAAAGCATGTTATTATCTTTATATAAGTCAACAACTTATACCCATCTAGTGAGATGAAAAGGTCATATCACTTCTCAAAAGGAGAAACTGAGGCATTTGGGGTTGAGAGGACTTGACTGGGGCTACACCGTTGATGTCAAGGACACAGTGAGCATCTGGGCTCTGTGGCTGCACTTTGTCATCAAATGAATGTGTCATCTGAAGTCCTACAGGTCTGGATTTGGGTCCCTTCTGGATATGTGGCCTTACACAGGTCACAAGCCTTCTCTGTGCTTCAGTTTTCCCATCTGTACAATAGAGGTTACAGCAAACTCCACTTATCTGCGGGGAATATGCTCCAATTCCCGCGTGTAGCACTAAAGCTATATATGCTGTTTTTTTCCTATGTATATGTATCTGTGATAATGTTTAATTTATAAATTAGGCACAGTAAGATATTGACAATAATAACTAATAATAAAATAGAACAATCGCAACAATATGCTGTAATTTATGTGTGATTTCTCTCCAACTGTCTTATTGTATTATACTCAGCTATTTTCGGACCACGGTTGGTGAAGGTAACTGACATCACGGATAAGGGGGGACTGCTGTATACCACCACACACTTCACAGTGAAATCACGGATAAGGGGGACTGCTGTATACCACCACACACTTCAGAGTGAAATCACGGATAAGGGGGACTGCTGTATACCACCACACACTTCACAATGAAATCACAGATATGGGGGACTGCTGTATACCACCACACACTTCACAATGAAATCACAGATATGGGGGACTGCTGTATACCACCACACACTTCACAATGAAATCACAGATATGGGGGACTGCTGTATGCCACCACACACTTCACAATGAAATCACAGATATGGGGGACTGCTGTATACCACCACACACTTTACAGTGAAATCACAGATAAGGGGGGACTGCTGTATGCCACCACACACTTCACAATGAAATCACAGATATGGGGGACTGCTGTATACCACCACACACTTTACAGTGAAATCACAGATAAGGGGGGACTGCTGTATGCCACCACACACTTCACAATGAAATCACAGATATGGGGGACTGCTGTATACCACCACACACTTTACAGTGAAATCACAGATAAGGGGGGACTGCTGTATACCACTATATACTTCACAGGATTAGTGTTTAGATTCTGCTTAGTAAAAAATGTCATCTATCATCTCAATTAGATATTTTTTTCCCTCGTTTTAGTGAAAGATCTATTCCCAGTTCAAATAGGGTGGAATGAAGTCCAGCGCCCCATCTCCTGTTGCCTTCCTCCTCCTCATCCTCCTGCTGCTGGCTCTGCCTTGCTTTAGTCTTCCTCACTGTTCCGCAGGGTGGGTGATCATGGTTAGAGATGCAGTTTCATCTCCCAGCTGGGGCAGCATGGCCCTGGTGCCGCGACCATAGCCCTGGGCAGCAGGGGAGGTCACGGGGTAGAGGCAGGGGCCAGGCTCTACAGAGGGCAACTGTCTCAGAAGGCTTAGACCAGCATCTGGACCAGGAAGCTCATCTTCTAGACATGGCTAACCCAGGCGGAAGTCCCGGGTGCCTGAGCTGGGGCCGCCAGTCAAGGCCTGGAGTCTTGCTTACTCTCTGTGGTCAGTTTTCCCTCTTGAAATGAGGTGTCAATCCAGGGGCACCCTAGTTCCTATTTCAAAAGGCACAGGCAACTGAAAATGGCAGATGGAGGTTCAAATCCTGGCTCTGCCATTTGACCTGCAAAGTCTATAGTCCTGTTGCTCCTAGGGTAGAGGTACTTTGGGTCCTCAGCCCACCACCACCCCCATGAGAGACCCTAACTCTCATAAGAAATGAGGAAGGCCTCAAATAGCCCACTCCCCACTCAGTAAGCATGAGCTCATGCAAAATACAGTCCAAGGGCAGAACTTGAGGGGACCCCCATGGAAAAAGAGTCCAGGTGGGGTCAGCTCCCGGGGCCTTCCCTGACCCTCAGGCTGGGCCCCACCTCCTTGCTTCCCTCCTAGCTGCTGTTACCATACCCATACCTTTTATGAGCTTCATTAAGTCTTTAATGATGCATGGTTGTGCAACTGGCTTAGGGCTTAATCCCCAGCAATAGGCCTTTATTGGATAAATGGTTAATAATCACTTGTCTGCAGGGATTGGGGCAGCTTTGCTGAGGCCCTGATCCTAGAAGCCCCACGTGGTCTATGGCAGGGCCTGAGTGTGCCTCTCCTGCAGTAGCACTGCCTCGGGATGAAGGCCTGGGCTCACGGCAGGGCATTTCTTCCACCCGCTGGGATAAGAGGACACTTGTCTGTGGTCATGGGCTTGTCTGATCCAGAGAAGGAGCAGGCAGCCCCCAGGAGCTCTTCAAAGGTGTCTCCACCTGCTCCAGGGTTTGCTTTCCATTCTTTTGCCTTGAACAAACTGCTCAACCTTGAGTGAGTCTCCTGATCCTTCTGGGCCTTGGTTTCCTCATCTATCAAATGCAGAGGTGGGAAGAGATGACCTAGAAGGTGGTAAGTGTCATAACTCTGTGAGTCCCAGCATTGCAGACAAAGGCTCCTCTCTCTGGCTCTCCGGCACGTCACAGAGGGCTGTGAATGATAAGGGACCCAGCAGTCCAGCAGATTAAGTGTTTAAGCTGCTGGGCAAAGAATTGGGTCAGTTATAGTCACAGGGCAGTGTGTGCAAAGAGAATCCACAGGGCCACACTTGGCCCTTGATTTTTATAGCCTGGCTTGGGGTTTCTGCCAGCTCTGGGCAGGACAGAAAGTAGGCATTAAAAAAAGGAAGCCTCTGGGAAGAGAAGGGGACTCTTTCAGATGTAGTGCTGGGGAGAAGCCAGGAATTGCCCACAGGTTAAAAAGAAAGGGGCCTTGGATTTTGCTCCCAGCTTGCTGTTGAGGGTAGGCCTTTGGGCATTGGCTTTGACTTTACAGTTGTAGAGGGTAGGCTGGCACAGGGGTAGGGAGTCAAACAGACCTGTTCTTGGATCATATTCCACCCCTCACTCATTTCCTGGCTTCCTGATCCTGGACAACCTATTCCCCCAAGCCTGAGACTTTTTAAAGATAGCATTAGCAACACCTATTTTTCAGCTTGAAAGTGTGGGTTTGAAAATGTCATAATGGCATGTAGTCGGTGTCAGTAACTACCATGGGAGCAACTTAATGTTATGGCGCCTGTTGTATGCTTTGCATTGTTGGCATAAAATGCTTGCTAGAGAGAGAGAGACAAGGCTTACTGGGGCTGGCATGATTTTGCATCCTTTTATCTGAAAATAAAATAAAGCAGAGTACAAACAGAGTCACATTAACATTTAGACTCAGTGGCACTGCTCCAAAACCTGCAGCTTCAGGACTGGAATCAAAGTCTGACTGAAGGACTATTTCTCATGTTGCCTCAGAATGGGCTCCCCTGGCTCCTGCCTCCCACCCCACCGCACCCCAGGTGCAGAGCCTAGTCCCTGCTGTGTGTGACCGCGTGCCTGCTCTGCTTGTATTTCAGATCTTTCCCGACCCATCAGACTTCGAGCGTTGCTGCAAACTGAAGGACCGCCTGCCCTCCATTGTGGTGGAGCCCACAGAGGGCGAGGTGGAGAGTGGGGAGCTCCGATGGCCCCCCGAGGAGTTCTTGGTCCAGGAGGAGGAACAAGACAACTGCGAAGAGACAGCGAAAGAAAACAAGGAGCAGTAGAGTCCCTGCGGACACAGCCCCGTGGGGCCACACCAGCCAGCATCCGTTCCTGAACTGTGTTTTTCCCATCATGATGGAAGAAGAGAGCCACAGTAGTTCTGAGAATGTCAGATGAGGCTTCCGTTTTGCACCTGCAAATCACCGAGTTGGTTTTCTTTTCTTTGCTTGTCTTTTCTTGAAATCTGCCAAGCAGTGGAGCCCTCTAAGGACTTGCAAGGCCTGCTGAGAAAGGGAGCTGCTTGGAGGCAGGGGTGGGGGCAGGGAGAGGGGCAGTTTTTGAGATCATTATCTGAACTCCATGGCCAGAGACAGTGGTGGGACTCTAGTGGGCTCTGGGGCTGGGGTATAGGAGAGTTGTAAAGTACGCAAGGAACATTTGGAGTAAGAAAACACAAAGCAAAAGAGAAAATACATGTTTTTAAGAAAGCATTGAGCAGAGAACTGCAGCCAGGAAGTGCTCAGCTGCAGGGGCATCAGAAAACAGTGTTCATCTCACTCCAGTTTTCCCCACCCCACCCTTTGCTCTTATTTCAGATGTTTTGGTCTGTGATGGGGAGGAGGGTGATGTCAGGAAAGGCAAGGCCTCCTGCCCCTCCCCAGGGCCTCTGCCCCCCCCGCCCCCCCCCCCCCCGCCATGGTGGGCTCCCAGAGCCCAGGTGGCCAGGTGTATAAGACGCAGTGCTTTTGAGCTTTCTTCCCTGACTTGTCCTTTTGTCTCCAGCACTTTGGGAAGTAGCAGAGCACTTCCTGCCCTTGCTGGAAGCCCCAAGGCAGACTTCTGCCCACCCAGGACTTGCTCTCAGAGTGGGAGCAGAGGCTGGGAATGGCCGGGCTCACCTCCCTCCTCAGCGCCACCACCTTCCTGGCTGCAGCCAAGCAGATGGGTTACCCTTTGCATCCTATGCCACCAGCCTGGCCGGCTGCAGTGCCCGCTCCCGTGACAGCTTTTGGCCTGTTTTTCCTGTGGAAGATGTGTAGAGAGCCAAGGTGGCTTTTTCTGTTTCTAATTGGGGAGGGGGCTTTCACGCAAGCCCCATGAGCTGCGTGTCCTGAGCGTTTCTGCATAGTGGTTTTGAACCTCGTGTAGCAGCCCTGGGATCCAGTCTGAGACTGACTGAAGGGTGTCACGAGCCCTCTGGCTTCCCTCATGTTGTTCCTGGACACAGGTGTATGGCAAGGGGACTCTGCTGTCCTCGCTGAACGGTGGTCCTCCCGTCCCTCCCGACCCCCAATGCCTGTTTCCTACAAGATCACCAGTTGCATGAGATGATGGCCTTTGGACTGAGAGCTGCTTGTAGTTAAGAATCTTCTGGAGTAGCAGGTTGTAGGAAAAACACTTCAACCATCTCAGAGCAGGACTGCATGGCCAGGAGGTGGATGTAGACCCTTGAGCCAACGAAGGCACCCACCGCATCCCTCAGGTCCCCAGGCAGTCCAGTTGGCCCCAGTTTTGGACTTGTGTGTATAGCTGCATCTAATACCTCAAGGGCAGTGTGGCTCTGGGGAATATTGGGGCAGAGGGCTGGGTGACAAGGGACACTGTTGACACAGCAGTCAGCAGGATTCGGTTCTGGGAAGCTGATGGTTGCCCTCACCCCTGCTTCCTCCCTCTGTCGTCTGCCTGTGTGACACACACCAACAATGGCAATAACTTCTTCCAGCTCCTCGCAGATGTGGGAGAGGCCTGCCGCCTGCGCTGCGAGCAGGTTTCTCTCGGCTCCCCGCTTCATTCGGTTTGGGCTGCAGAGCGTGGTTCGTCCCTACCCTCATTCCCTGCCTCCCTTTGTGGACAGGGGGCTTGCCTTTTAAAACCCCGTGTTTTGGTGTCTCCCTCTCATCTGCTCCCCTGGATCATCTGTCCCAGTCTTGCTGTGTGACGGGAACGTGCTTGTAAACCATGTAACAAATCTACTTTGTGTATATGTACGTTTATGGGGTGGTTTGTTTTTGCCGGTCACTAGACCACTTTGTATGACCGTGTGCAGTCTGAGCAGGCCAAGGGCTTACTCTCACGTTAGGACACCCCTGCAGCTGAGCCTGCCGGGGGTACCCAGCTGCTCTGGGACAAGTGGCTGAGCTCCTATTTGGCCTCCTCTTTTTTTTTTTTTTTAAGCAACTTGTGTGTATTTCTAACTGATCGTATTGAAAAAAAAAATCCTAGTATTTCAGTATAAACGCCTGTTGTGAAATGAACCTCCTGTAACTTCTATCTGTTCTTTTTTGAGGCTCAGGGAGAAACTAGCATTTTTTTTTTCCAAACTACTTTTTGTCACTGTGACAGTTGTAAATAAAAGTTTGAAAATGCTTTCCACTCGGGTCTGGTTTCCTTTCTTCCTGCTCCACTGGAACAGAGGGAGTCGGGAACTCAGTGAAGTCTCACAGGACGCTGCACTGGGACAGTCCAAGTGAGGTTCCTTATGCACCTGTCTGCTGGCCCTTCAAAGCCAGCCCATCTGTGATATCTGGTCACCCGCATGGATGAAGGCAGCCTTTCTTTTCTTCTGTTACCAGTGGTTCTCAATTCTGGATAGACATCACTATCACCTAGAAAGCTTCAAAAATAAACACCTTGGGAACTTACATGCAGAAACCTGGGTTTTGGTGGTCTGAATATGGTCAAGGCATTAATATTCTAGCATCACCCAGGGAGATTTTCACCCACAACCAAGGCTTCAACTGCCTTTCCAAGGGAAGAGAAACCCAGGTATGTCGTAAGTTCATTCGCAAAGACTGGGGTGAATGGGCATGTAGAGAGCTCAAGCCATCACTTGGAGCATTTACTGAGTACCCACCACTTAACAGGCATGGGTGAGAGGCTGGGGACACAGAATTGACAGTGGTCCTGGCTCTCCTGACACTTGCCCTCCACCATCAGGCAGATGGGGGAGACAATAGCCCTGAGACCAGGAAGGAGGTTTGGTGGAGGTTGGCACAAGAGAAAGCAACACTTTGTAGAAGGGATTTTTGGACATTTTTCTAACCCCAGTCTACATATTTTTGCCTTCACTCAGCCCTCAGGTGGGGTCCTGTGGTGAGGGTGTCCCCCAATATTAATAGAATATCGGTCCATGTTCACAGTTGTCTTAGGGAAGCAAGTAGGTTTGTGGAGTGCTGAACTGAGGGTAACTGGCAGGAATGACCGCTTCATGTTAGATCACCCCTCTATTTCCCTCTAACAGCCTGAGGATGGAGTTTCCTAGAATGCCTCCTCCTTGAACACAGCCTCTCAGAAAACCGTTTTTATTTGCAAAAAGCCTATGACATCTATAAGAAAAAAGTGACTATTACTAACATGTGAGTGCATATGGTTCCAGGATCTAAACTCAATATTCAAAAATTGATTATCTTTCTATGTACTAGTAATGAACAACTGGAAATTGGAATTTGCAATACCACTTATGTAAGCATCAAAAAATATACTTAGGAATAAATCTGACAAAAGACATAGAATCTATTCACTGAAAACTATGAAACTGCTGAGAGAAATTGGAGAAGACCTACATAAATGAGAGGTCTACCGTGTTCATGGATCTACTTCAATGTTTTTAAGATTTCAGTTCTCTCCAAATTGATCTGTAGACTCAACACAATCAAAATCGCAGCAAGGTTTTGTTGACATTGATAACCTGATTCTGCTGGTAAACTGTGAACTGCATATGGAAAAGAAAGGGCCAAGAATCACCAAAACAGCCTTGAAAAAAAAAAATAAGGTTGAAGGACTCTCAATTCTCCGTATTTTTTTTCTATTTTTCTTCCAAATCAGAATTTGACAATCAGCCCAGTTTCTCTGCCCATTAATAAGTTCATTGCCTGTCCAATTCACTATTTTAAAATGTATTACAAAGCTACAGTAATCAAAACAATACAGTATTGAATAAGATAGACAACTAGGTCAATGGAAAAGAACAGAAAGTCCAGAAATAGCCCTTATATATGATTGACTGATTTTTGACAAAGGCTCCACAGCACTTCAGTGGAGAAAGGATAGTCTTTCCAAAAAATGGTGCTGGAACAATTGGATATCCATTGGCAAATCACCCCTGGGGTCAGAAACAGGAGCGTTTACTTCTGTCTCCAACTGTGTCCGTGTGACTTTCAAAACAAAATAATTGTTTGGAAAAAATGTCTTTCATCCTTTTTCATGGTTGGCCAACCACTTCAATACTGTGCTGTTTCACTCCACAGGGCCCCTCTCTCCCTGAAGGGGGGCACTGGGTGGCTGCTGCCGCCTTTGCTGTGTCGCTCAGGCTGACTTGTATTTGAGTCCTGTGTAGGCCCTCCATATGTGCTTCGGGGCCACTTTCTTAATGTCAGGGTCCTCAGTGTGCTTCTCTGTAAAATGGATACAGACTACTACCTCCTGCACAGAGTGTGAAGACTAAGCACTCAGCAGGGACATTACAGGTCAGGGTTTTTTCTATCTCCTTCTTAAAGACCTAGTGACTAAGGAACTAACCTCTGGCTTCTCTCCTCTGCTTTTTGCTGTGGGTCCTCTGTGCAAACCAGGTTCAAAAGTAGCTGCAAGGTGAAGGCACCCTCCTACCCTCGGTTGCAGCCCTCTTAGTTGCCTCTTCTGTTAATTCTGAGAGGGGAAAGGCAGGGAGAAGGTAGCTTTAATTCCTTCTGCCTCCCAAAACATTGGCAAGGGAAGAGAAAGCTATCTCTCATCAAGGCGGGTATATAGCTCTGTTGGGATCCTCTTTAGAGAGGTGATCCTTGAGCAGAGACCTGTTTGAAGTGATGGTTGAGTTTTGTGTAGATTGGGAAGAGAGTCCTGGTGAGGGAAGCAGCAAGTGCAAAGGCCCTGTGGTAGACATTGCCTCAGCCTTTTTGAAGAATGAATGTCTATGGAGCTGGCATGTCTAGAGTAGAGAGAAAGAGAAGCAGTGAGACCAGATACCTTGTGGGTCCTAGTGAGGAGGATGGGTTTTAGAATTACTATTGCTCATCAGGCATCCCAGCCCCTCCAGAGTTACCTGACTGGTGGCACATGGCAGTCAGTATTAATGGACCTGAGGCCCTGTCACATTCTTACGGGCCTTCTGGATCATCAGAGCAGGATTAAATTAGGTAGAATTCAGTTTGTATGACTGCCCTCAAATCACTAAAGGGTGATTGTAACTGAAAGTGTGGGCTTTGAGGCCAGGCTCCTGGGTCTGTAGCTCAGCTTTGCCTCTTACCAGCTGTGCGATCCTTGGCAAGTTACTTTGCTTCACTGAACCTCGCTTTCCTTATCTGTAAAATGAATATCTACCTCATATTGTTGTGGTGACATTTAAATGTGTTACTGCAAGAAACATGCTTAGAACTGTGCCAGCCACATAATAACTGCTCATGGTGATAGACAGAACAATGTTCCCCACCCCCACAGATGTCTAGGTCTGAGTCTTAGGAATCTGTGACTATGTTATGTTACGTGGTACAGGGGAACTAAGGTTGCTAATCAGCTGACCTTGACTTGGAGAGAGCCTGGATTACCCATGTGAGAGAGCCCAATTTAATTGCAAAGATTCCTGTAATGAAAGGCAGAGGCAGAAGAGTGTGAGAGTCAGTGAGAGATTTGAAGATGAAATGCTGTTGACTTTGAAGGCAAAGAAAGAGACTACCAGCCAAGGCACAATGCAGGCACCCCTAGGACCTAGAAAAGGCAAGGAAATGATTCTCCCAGAGCCTCCGCAAGGAACGCAGCCTTTGCCAACACTGGATATTGGCCCACTGACACCCATTTTGGACTTCTGACCTCCTGAACTACAAGATAAGTATGTTTTAAGCCACTGAGTTTGTGGTAATTTGTTACAGCCATGGTAGGAAACTAACAGAGCTGTTATCATCACAGCTATGCTCACAGTGGTGGTGCAGACTTGCCCCCTTGGCCTCAGAGAGGGCGGTAACGAACAGACAGCATCACAGGCAGGCTGAGGTCACCATCTAGCCCCTGGAGCCTGCACCTTCCTAAGGCTTAGCATCTTCTCTGGGTGTCACCAGACAGAGGTACCTGTCAGAAGGAGGAGGCACCACTGCCCTGGGACTGGATGAATTTGAGGCTATGAAGCCTTTATTCTACAATTTTTAAAATTACTGATTTGCATGTGATATGTTCATCGGTACAGACCCTGAATCTAAATATTCATTAGGCTACTACCTTCAGAATTTCTGTTTACCTAAATAGAAGGTCCTACTTCGAAATGTAATTCATGTGCAATATTTCCTTTGCCCTTTCCACTCAGAAGAACATCAGTTTTCTCTTTTCTATTGTTGGCTGCCATTTCCAGAGCACTGGTTTACCTCCACCTCCTCAGTCTCACAACGCTTCTGAAAGTGTGGGGTTTTCATGTAGATCATGTTCTTGGTTTTGCACAAACTACATTTAGCAATGATGGAAATTATAAAAGATGGTGCAATTTGGGGACTTCATCTTTCAAATCCCATCGCAGTAGCAAATCAATAATTTGCATTTTGGTTTTCTTCCAGTCCTCGTTCCGTTTACTTACCAGAATGCACTCAATGAACATAATTGTTTTCTATGACATGAGCATTTTTAATATTATTTTACAGATGAGGAAGCTGAGGTCAGAGGGCTTTAAAATATACTGACTTTGGCACCAGAAAGAGAAGAATCAGAATCAATGGTGTGCTGGTAAATGTGTAACAACCAGCTCTCTGGTTGGGGATGGGAGCTGGTTTGTAGCATCTGTCAATTTCTATAGTGTAAATGTTCACACCATGACTGATTTCATGGAATTGGAATGAGATGGGAGCCAGTATGAGCCTGCCCCGGCACACCTCTACAATCCCTGATCCCCCACTTCTAAACTATAAGAACATGGGCTCAGGTTCTCTGAGCCTCAGCTTCCTTTTCAGTAAAATGGGTATAATTCAAAAACCAGGGCAGTGGCTACTTGAGAGGGACCCTGTAAACTCTAGTGCCCTTCCTTCCTGTGGAAAAGAGAAATAGCTCCAGAAAGTTAACTGGCACAGTATTTTTCAAACTGAATCATGACTCATTATTAGGTTGTGAAATCGATTTATTTGTGGCTTGCAAACAGAATTTAAAAAAAAAGAAAGAAAGAAAGAAAATAAATATAAAAGACTAGAACAGATAAAAATCAGCAGATGTAGGTCATAGCAGATCTAAATAGGAAGAGTAAATGTTATTCCCTGAATTTTTTTTGCTTCAACCCTACAGAGGGTGAATGTGTGTACTTACTGGGTCATGAAAGAAAATATTTTCCTTGCTGTGGGGCACTGTCAAGACAGTTTGAAAGCCACTGACTTGGTGAATCTGCTTTTTAGAAAGCAGTACTTTTACTTCATAGAGATGTGGGGTGGAAGAGAGACAGCTAGAAACAGTCTCCCGATGCCCTCTGTGCAGAGAGAATGGGGCTAGGGAGCCTGGAGACAGGGCCAGTGTGGCCGATGTGGAGGTGGTGAGCTTGGGAGGCCCACTATACCCGTGGGCTTCTCTAAAGCCAGGGGTGGGCTCTAGGCAGACCTCGGGGTGTGTCTGAACCCCAGAGAAGGGAGGGGCGCACACAGAGGAGGAGGAAGCGGCACAGGAAACCCTGGCTGCCTGCTTCTGGGGCTGGAACCCACCGCAGCAGCTACTAGACAACTAGCAACAGCGCCACCAGATAAAAATAACCAGCAGGGTCTCAGCCCTGCCGTGCCATCTACAGAGCTCAAATGACACCAGGCCAGGGCTGGGGTCATGCTGCCTGGCAGCATGCTATGCCTTGATTTCCTGATTGTGAATTACAGGACAGTTTTCCTGTCCAAGGTCACCTGGTCTGGCACCAGGAATGGGAGGCCCCTTGCCTGCAGGGCTCCTGCCCCTCCCCCACCCCTCCCCACTTTCTTGTATAAGGTGATGTGAAAGTTGCTCATACCAAGATCTTAAGGTCTGAATACACAAGCTCTCCCAGGAGGACTCTTTTCTTAAAAGAGGACCCCAGTGGCCCTCACCCAAAGGATTGCCTTGGGTAGGGCTCTCATGCAGTTTAAGCCTTGTGTTTTTTTTGCAGGTGGGGGGACAGATAGAGTCTTACTCAGTCGCCCTGCCCTGGGGTCAAATGCATCATAGCTCACAGCAACCTCAAACTCTTGGGGTCAAGATATCCTCTTATCTCAGCCTCCTGAGTAGCTGGGACTACAGGCACCTGCCATAACGCCCAGCTATTTTTTTTTTTAGAGATGGGATCTCGCTCTTGCTCAGGCTGGTCTTGAACCCTGACATCAAGTAATGTGCCCGCCTCAGCCTCCCAGGGTGCTTGGATTACAGGCGTGAGCCACCGTGTCCGGTCTGTGAGCCCTGTTCTTAACTTCCTGGACCCAGCTCAGGAGCACCTTCGTCCCTGCAGGACTAACAGTATTTACAAGGACACATCACTCAACAGTTTACAAAGTACAGCTCTTATCTTTCATTCACTGTGACAGCATTTCTTAACCTGGGGTCCCTAGAATTCAGGGGAGCTTGTGAAATTGAATGGGATGAAAATTACATCTATGTTTTCATTAACCATGAAGCAACATTTAGCATTTCCTGCTATTAGGGATATAGATGACAAACTACAGTAGTGTGACCAGCCCCTGATATTTGTCACCAATAGAAATCACAGCCATTTCCATTTCTACAGTACACAAGTTACAAGTATCACAAAACATTATTTGTAGTCATGGTGACCTCAAAATCATACCTGCTGCTGGTCATTAGTTAAGCAAAGCTTTAATAAAGGACATTTGTGGCTGTGGATGGTGGCTCACACTTGTAATCCTAGCACTCTGGGTGGCCAAGGCAGGAGGATGACTTGAGGTCAGGAGTTCCAGACCAGCCTGAACAAGAGCAAAACCGTCTTTACCAAAAAAAGTAGAAAAATTAGCTGGGCATGGTGTCTCCTGCCAGTAATCCCAGCTAACTAGGGAGGCTGAGGGAGGAGGATCATTTGAGCCCAGGAGTTTGAGATTGCCATGAGCTATGATCATGCCGCTGCACTCTAGCCTGGGTGACAAAGCAAGACTGTCTAAAAAAAAAAGATATTTTTAGGCGGCGCCTGTGGCTCAGTGAGTAGGGCGCCGGCCCCATATGCCGAGGGTGGCGGGTTCAAACCCAGCCCCGGCCAAACTGCAACCAAAAAATAGCCGGGCGTTGTGGCAGGCGCCTGTAGTCCCAGCTACTTGGGAGGCTGAGGCAAGAGAATCGCATAAGCCCAAGAGTTAGAGGTTGCTGTGAGCCGTGTGACGCCACGGCTCTCTACCCGAGGGCCGTACAGTGAAACTCTGTCTCTACAAAAAAAAAAAAAAGATACTTTTGACTTTTTTTTACAAATGTGTTTTTAAAAAATCTTTCGATAGCTGTATCTCAATACAGTTTATTTTCTTTGCAACCCTCTGTATTAAAGCACTATCCTAAGAAGGGAATCAAAACTTCTTCAAACTGCCAAAAAGATCCACAGCACAGAAAGGTTAAAAGCCCCGCGAGGAGCATGCTGTGGCCTGAGCAGAGCTCTGGCAATGTGCAAAGTCAGGGAAACTCACCCATACCCCTGAGAAGCTCAGAGCCAGATAGAAATACCTACAAGAAAATAAACATTTGCACACTAACCTATGGGTGCTATGAAGGCAGACATTGTACTGATGGCAGGGGTGGGGGAGCCTGAGAGGGCTGGAGGGGGATCAGAGGGCCAAGAACGGGTCGATGCCCCATTTCAGACCCTCAGTGGGTTCACGGCCCACCTCTGGCCTGACAGAAGAGAGCCCATCTACCCAAACCACTTGGGCACATCTCTAACAGCTCTATGGCCTGGGAGTGGCTGCTCTGTTTCTAAATGCCACCCTCAGCCCCAGGCCTGGGAGCAGTGCAATGAACTGTCCCCACTTACATTGGCCTAGAGATTATCCCGGACTGTTCCAGGACACACGGGTATAGTCAGTCACCCTTTTCACCTAGAACCAATTTAACTGTCTGGAATTTGGATCAAGTTATTTCTGAAAGCACCTTCACTGCTCGTCTGTCTCTGTCCACACCTATCTCTCTGGGTCTCTCTCTAGCTCTGACTCTCCCCACTCTACCCAATTTCCACGTAAGCTCCCAAGCTTGTCAATGTCCCTAGCTCCTCTTTGCCAAGTGCTTTGAGGACGTGTCTCTACGCTGGAGTGCTAAGGCCCGCTGAGTTCTGCCTACTCTCTGTCATTGAAGTGCAATTTACATGAAGTGCTCAATTCCCAGTGACCAGCTCAGCCAACATTTATGTGTCCATAAAACCAGCACTCAGGGCAAGACACAGAATGCTGCCACATCCCAGAAGTCTCCCTGTGCCCCTTCACTCTCAGCTCCTCTTCCAAAGGGTCACCACTATTCCTGACCACCACCTCCCCAGCCAAGGCTGACCTTCATGTAAATGGACGCATGACCCCTCAGGAGCACACCTGCCAGAAGCTGCGAATGACCCCTCTTCAGCAGGACCATGAACCAGGAAAGGGACAGAGATAGCAGAGGAAACACAGGATGTTTTTGCTGGAGGAAATAAGCAGCCTCATTTTTATGTGAGAACAGTGAGGACTCAGCGAGGGACAGTTCACTCACTCATTCGTGCGTTTGGTCTGCATTAGCTGAGCTCACGGATTAGCACCAGCTGGGGGAGGTAGAATGGGGACCTGACCACAGAATGCCAGGGCATCCTTCTTCCTTTAGCCCCAGGGTGCCCTTTGGGCAAAAGCCAGGGTTGACTACTGCTGGCAAGGAACTGTTTGCCATCCTGCTTCCTCTGCTTCTCAGGCTTGAGACAGCTACACAGGAGTGGTTCCCAAGCCTCTCCAAATGTTATAATCACTGGGGAGCTTTAAAAAACATGTCAATGCCCAATTAATGACAATTAAGGATGTGGTGGGGGTGGGGGAAGGGGAAGTGGAGAGAGAAAGACGGAGGGAGGGGTGGGGAAAGGAAGAGCAGAGAGAGGGAAGAAGGGAGGGGGTGGGGCCTTGGTGTGTGCCACACCTTTGGGGGGCAAGACACGATTGTAAGAGGGACTTTACCTAACAGATGCAATCAATGTAACCCAGTTTCTTGTATCCTCAATGAATCCCCAATGATAAAAAAAAAAAAAAAAATTTAATTTTAAAAATTAAAAAAAACCATGTCAATGCCAACCTTCATCCCAGACCAATGAAATCCTTAGCTCTGGGAGTGAGACCCAGGTAGCCACATTTTTAAAACTCCTCAGGTGACTTCAATTTTCTCAGCTAACTTCGTAATGCAGAAGCACTTCTTAAACTTCACAGTGCATGTGGCTCTTCTGGGACTCTCGTTAAAATACAGATTTTGTTTCAGCAGGTCGGGCATTTTTAATAAGCTTCCAGTGATGCTGATGTTATTGGGCCAAGAACTACAACTTCAGCAGCAAAGGTCCAGACACGATTCCATCTCTTTCTCCCTGCATCTCAGTACTTCATGTAAGTATGTGTATATTTTGCAGTGATTTAATCTCAGTTCATCTTTTAAATATAAGGCTTCCCAACCCACCCAAATAATTTTAGATTTACTCACCTTGACCAGAAAGGGTACAGTGATTCATTGTGTGCTTTCTATGTGATGAATATTGTCCCCCCACAACCTCGAGGAGTTGTAGACCCTGTTTTAATGATGAAAAAGAGTGGCTCAGGGTTGCTAGTGTTAGTGGCAGTTCTAACTCCAGGGCTCCAAGGGCTCTTTTGACTAAATTACATGCCCCATCCTCATCCGACTCTCTTTAAAATTGTATTAAGCTCTTGGATCTCTTTTGGATCTCATTAAAATTTTAGCTTAGAGGTCCAAACCCTACCTAGTCTTTAGTACAAACTTAATTGAAAAAGGTCCTTCATGTTTCTGATCTCTGTCTCAGATCTCGTGTTCACTTCTGCTCTTCCTTGCCCTGCCTCATGAAATCATCACCAAAACTTCCTTCTCCAAAGTCCCTTCCATTCTCCCCTCGGAATCTGCCCCCTACTCCCAGGCTGACCAAGACTATGGCAGGGGTTGTCACAAAGCAGGTTATGGAGAGCAGTCCAGCTAGAACACTCTTAATCAGTCCCCCAAAGAACCAACCCAGTCCTGGCTTGCTTCTTACTCAATACCAGCACCAAGATTTGGACTATGGGCTCCTGGTCCAAATGGGAGGCCCCAGGAGTTCTGTGTGTTTCTATTCCCAAATGCTGCCAAAGGGAATTTCTCCACAGAGGTGAAGGCTACACCCTAGAATTGTCTTGATTGGGCTAGGGGCTGCCCTGTAGCTGGTCAAACATTACACCTGAGGGTGTCTGTGGGACTCTCTCTGGAAGAGCTCAGCATTTGAACTGATGAGCTGGCAAAGCAGGTGGCTTTCCCCTCATGTGGGGACACCATCCTACCCATTGAGGGCCCAAATAGGACAAAAAGCTGGAGGAAAGACACATTTTCTCGAGCTGGGACATCTGTCTCCTCCTTCTCTTGGATATTAGTGCTCCTGGTTCTCAGGCTTTCAGGCCCACACCCAGACTAATACCTTCAGACCCCTGGATCTCAAGCCTTAGGGTCCAGCTGATGTACACTACTGAATTACACCTGGTTCTCCAGAATGCAGAGGAAGATTAGAGAGCTTCTTGGCCTCCATAACCACATAAGTCAGTTCCTATAATAATCTGCGTGTGTGTGTGTGTGTGTGTGTGTATTCTGTTGGTCCTGTCTCTCTGGAGAATTCAAATACAATGATGATGTCAATCTAAGGAACTGCCCTCCTGTCCCCTCGCCTAGAGTGACATGCAGCCCAGTTTCCGAGCCACTTTTGTTTGTTGTCATGAACTAGCACATCTGTTAACCAGCGGCCAGTGGGTTGGGAAAGCAGGCTATCCTTGGCAGGCGGGGGCTTCTAACACATTGTCACAGCAGGGCCCACAGGATGGTCTTCCTCATGCGGCTGTTGGGGCCAGGATGCAGTCTCATGGGGTGGTGAGAGAGCACATATTAGAATTAGGGTTCAAATCCTGGCTTCACCACCACTCACTGACCATGTGACTTAATTCTCTGTGCTTCAGTTTCCTCATCTGTAATTTGAGGAAGCAACGATTCATTAGAGGAATTTTTGCAAACATTGGGCATAAGTGGGCACTCAGGTTTGCCCACTTTTCTGCTATTGTGAGGATTATATGAAATGATACCCATGGAAAGGGTTGATTAGCACAGCCCCTGGGCCACAGAAGGTGCTTACCAAATATTGTCTTCTGCCTCTTTCTTGATGACCATATTTCTGATGCCAAACAAGTCACTTCTCCACTCTGTCTTCATCCCAGGCAGCAGAGCAGTGTGGGGTGGGGCTCAGGGCCAGAGCTCACAACTTTCGTCCTCCAGACAGCCACCCTTCCTGCATAGTCTTTTCTAGCCTTTTGTACCCTGCACATTTGCTAAGATTCCTGGGATCAAGACTCCTCCAACCTCAGAAGGGGGCAGTTACCTTAGGTGTTGGGGGTGGGATAGAGAAGAATGGCAGCAATGGGCTGGTTCTTGATGGTCCCAGCTCATGAGCTGCCATGGATAATCACTGTTTATCAACTCGTTGGAAAAAATGACTACAATTACATCTCACACATCAACAAAAAGAAAAAAATAAAAGCCCCAGTGGAATGTCTGAGTCACTCTTCAGAGCCTTTAAATTACCCATTCATTATGGATCCTTCTCCTTGCCACGTCCCCGCCCAGCATAGGGAAGTGCAGGGCCACAAGAGCTGCCATCCGCCTGGCGCTTACCTTGGCCAGTAGACTCTGCAGATCCACTAAGACTCTGCTTGGGGGCTTATGACAGACCCCAGTGAGCCATAAAGGAGCAGAGGGGATGGGGGGATCATTCCTTTATGCCCAATTACTCTGTACTTAGTTCTGAACTGGCCACATGGTCATGTCATTTACACATGTACCAAAGCCTGGCTGAACAAGGAGTAATTACTGTCAACAAGGAGACTTTGGTGTCATTTAGGGCCAGTGTTTTTGCACAGATATGAAATAGCAACTCCACTGTCACAGTCTGCTTGTTTAAAAGTGAATCAATACATTCAGGGGAAGAGGTAGGAGGATTCAGTGGTGCCCCACCCCCGGAAGCATCTCACCTTTTCTGCCAAGGTGGGCACAGTCCAAGACATGTTTGAAGCAATCCATGAGCCCCCTGAAAATTGGGCATAAGCTAAAGGCTAATCTCTAAGATTATATATTCAATTCATAGGAGCACTGGTTTTAAAGCATTTGAGGAATTATGCACCTGCTTCTCCCCATAAATGCCAATATACTGCTTACAAATTCCAGAGAATTCATAGGCTTTGCTGAAAGGTGGGGCATCCCTGGAACCCAAATTGCACTAGACAGATTTGTTATCTGAAGTAACCCCTCAGTGAATTTGTGAAGTATCTGGTGATCCCCAGAATTCCTCCTCCCACTTCACCCCTTCTAAGTGTTTTTTTTTTTATAGCACACAATTTTTCTTTATTTTAATGAACTTATTTATTTATTTATTTATTTTGTTGTTGTTGTTTTGTTGATTCATTGAGGGGACAAGAAGCCAGGTTACACTGATTGCATTTGTTAGGTAAAGTCCCTCTTGCAATCATGTCTTGCCCCCAGAACGTGTGGCACACACCACGGCCCCACCCCTCTCCCTACTTCCCTCTCTCTGCTCTTCTAAGTGTTTTAAGAAGTCATCTTTAAAAGTAGGATTTGCTCAGTGGAAGGAGAAGCAACTTCCCTCTTAGCTCATTCAGAGACATTCTTTCCAAACAGAAATTGAATTTGGCCAAACTTAGTAAGAAGCACCCACTGTCAGGTCCTGGTGGGTAAGGCAGCCTCTTGCAAGTCACTCTTTAATCTGCCAACACCAGCACTATCTGAGGTCTTTTGTCCAAGACCATGATCCCTGGTATCCCAAGGGAAATGCTATTAGCCAGCAAGATGACAGGCTCCCAGGATGGAAACACACACTCTGTGCTGCCCAGAGCTTCAAGAATCTTGGCAATCGTCCATTCATCAACTTGGTCATCAAATCTGCAGGCTGCAGTGGGTGGTGAGCGGCAGGTCTGGGCTGGAGAAATCTGTGTTTACACAGCAGTTTTATGCTTGCCCATCTGTCTGTGAACTTTGGAACACTTGTTCACCACAGCAATACAGTAATTTTCAATAACTACAACAATGATTTCTTATACCTATATGCCTTTGACTTTATTTAAACTACTCCTATAGATATAGTATTATCTTTTTTATTGTGGAAAATATACGCAAAATTTACCATTTTAATTATTTTTAAGTGTACACAATTCAGTGGCATTCATACACTCACAACATTGTGCAACCATTACCTCTGTTCATTTGCAGAATTTTTCATCATCCCAAACAGAAGCTCTATTATTTTTCCTCTCTACACAGTCTCTTACACTCCCTGGTTATGAATTTGCATATTTTAGGTAATTCATGTAAGTGAAATCACGCCATCTCTTTCCTTGTGTGTATGGTTTATTTCATTTAGTGTAATATGTTTGAGTTCATTCATTCTTTTCCTCCCCACAAACACTCTTAAACTCCAATGTAGGTCATTATCCTTTCTCAAAACCATTGCTACAATCTCCCAACTCTTTTCCCCATACCTTCTCTCTCTCCCTAACCAAACTATCATCCCCAAACAAAGGGATATCAGTTCTTAGACAAGATTGAAAAGAAACTGTGGCATCCATCCTGAACACCTCCCTCCTTCTCCCTTTCTCTGAGGTAAGCCTGCTGCAATGTTGTGTCCATTCTAAACAGAGTGCCAAGGAACTCAAGGAAACCTCAGCTCAAAAGCCAGTGAGAAGCTGAGCTCTCAGCCCAATAGCCTATGAGAAACTGAAACCTGCCACTAGCAACACAAGTGAGCATGGAAGTGGATCTTCCCCAGCTGAGCCTTCAGATGAGAGCCAGCCCCAGCTGAAAATCTGTCTATGCCTTGTAACAGGCTTTGAAACAGAAGCATTCAGCTAAGCTGTGCCCAAATTCTTAACCTAAAACCGACATGATAGACATTTTTGTTTTAAGAAGTTTTGGGATAACTTGCTATACAACAAATAAATAATTAATACAATACAGTCTCACCAAGTCTCAGAAAATGACTCCAGAGTTTAACACTACAGTCAATCCCTGGGTTATGAATGAGATATCTTCTGTAAGTTTGTTCCTAAGGTGGAACAGATTAAGTTGTATGTAGTTGTATGTATGTTTACCTGTTACCTGTTTATAAATGCAAGTTGTACTTAAGTCATATGTTTGTAACTCGGGGACTGCCTACCTATAGATTCTTTCTTTTTCTTTTTGAGACAAAGTCTCACTCTGTGCCTTGGGTAGAGTGCTGTGGCATCATTGCTTATAGCAATCTCAATTTCTTTGGCTCAAGTGATCCTCTTGCCTTAGCCTCTGAGTGGCTGGGGGTGCTGGGACTATAGGCACCTGCCCCACAATGACCCACTAGTTTTCCTATTTTTAGTAGAGACAGGATGTCACTCTTGCTCAGTCTGGTTTCAAAGTCCTGAACTCAAGCAATCCACCTGCCTTAGCCTCCCACAGTGATAGGATCGCAGGCGTGAGCCACTGTGCTTTGACCCCTATAGATTCTTGGTCAGCATTTTCTACAGGTCTGTTATCTATTCTTATATTCCATTATGTTTCTCTAGTCACTGCATTCTTCACCTCTACACAACAAAGGCTACTGATCATACCAACTCTCTTTAAATTTCTAGTCCTCTGACCACCCACCGTCAGAGACTGCTGCCCAGCACCCACACTTTCCTGACTCCCAGGAGATGACTTCACCAAGAATATGAAAGCTGTCATATGAGTAGTTCTCTTACTTTTCACTTCTAAAGGTACAAAGCCTTCCCCTTCAGCACCTAACTACTTATCCCTCCCTACCATTGCAATAGAGGACAAGTCAAAACCAATCCCAATCTCTCCCTTAGAAATGGGATCCCACCCTGTCCCTCTACACTTTCAATCATCCCTTCTTTCTCCCACAGCTTCATCCCCTCCTCTCCTTCCCAATGACATTTCAAGTCACTCAGTTCTCTCTCTTCTTAGGAAACATTTCCTTGATCCCATAATCCCCTCCAGCACCTGCTGCCCTCTCTCTCTTCCCATTACGCCAAACTCTGAGGTGTTCTGCATTTCCTGCTGTCCTGTTTGCGCCAGTCTGGCCTTTTCTCTAACTGCTCCTCTGATCTCTCTCTCTCTCTAAAGCCCTCAGTGACCTACAGGTTGCTAAAGCAATAAACATTCTCCAGACCTCACCTCTTTTGACATTCTGGGGTGGTTGAAATGTTGGCTGCTCTGAGTTTCAAGACTCTCCTTCATTGACTCTGTTGCTAAGTCCTCTCAGCTACTCAAGCTCCCATGCTGGGTTACCTCATGCTCAGTCCAAGGCCTTCTTCTGTTCTCCCACCCCTTATGCCACCCCTTCCCCACTCTATTATTAGGCAATTCCATCCCCATCTAAGATACTATCTCTACATCTATGACTCTCAAATTTATACCCCACACACAGAATTCTCTGAGCTCTAGATCCATATGTATATGCAACTGCCTGCTATCCACTCCACACTTGGTATTTCTCCAATGTTTTATTTTTCAGTGAACTGCTCAAACAAAAAATCTGACAGTTCTTTGTTGCTAAAAGTAACATCCTAAAAATATCCATCTTTTGCTCTCCATTATCATTTTTCTAAACCAAGCTACCATTTTTATTTTTCCCTTCCTCCTTCTTTTTCCTCTTCTTTAAAGCAGCATGCTTCTAACTTAAGGGTTTCAACCCTAGATATACATTTAAGTCATTTGCAGAACTTTTAAAAGTTACCAGTACTCAAACCTAATCCCAAACCAAGTAAAACAGAATCTCTGGGGGTAGGCTCCAGTCATCTTTGTTAAAACTCTCCCAGAGAATCCCAGCTTGCAGCTGGAATTGAGAATTGCTGTCTAACTATTCTCCCCACATCCATTATTGTTCCATTCCATTTCCACACAACAGCCAGAGGGGTCTTCTTCATAAGGCAAATCCCATTGCATTTCTCCCCTTGCTCTTGGACTAAATGTCAAAGCCTTCTGGTCTTTCACCACCTCCCTCTGTCTGCCTACAATCTCTCTCCATCCTGGCTGTTTTCAGACATTCTGGACTCCTTGCTCATCTTATTTTAAGATGATTACACCTGCTGTTCCCTCCTTCTGGAATGCCTTGCCTGACTGATCCCATCTACCTTTGGAAGTTGGATTAGTCATGGTCTTCTCAGGCGGAACTTTCCTGATCCCCAGATCAAATGGGTTCTTCTCTCACCCCATTTAGCCTCCCAGAGTTCCTACTTCTTTCCCTCCCCAGACCTGGCAATTGTAATTATGCAGTTATCTGCATGATTTCTGTTTTTCCACTAGAAAGAGAGAAGGATCATGCCTATCTTGTTCTTTTATTCATTCCTGAGACTTAACACAATTATCTGGTGCCTGGTGTGTATTTAATAAAATTTGATGGGATGATAATGAAAAAACACACGTTCCTTTTGCCCCATAGCTTGACACATATTTCTACCCGGAATGCGCCAACCCTTTCTACTGTTCCCTTTGTCAGACTCGTACTTATTCCTCATGACCTAGTTAAAAAAGCCCTTCCTTACAATTCCTTCCTGGTTCTTACAGACGGAGCTCATTTCTCCTTCTCTGAAATCTGTTTGTCTATTCCTTCTTTCAATGTCTTAGTTACTTGCTTATAGACCTTCTTCTTGCTGCAGCTGGACTTTGTGATCTCGTCTTTCTTCTAGAGTTGATAACTGATTTGCAGGCTGAATGAACAAATACTGAGGATTTCATTATTCCCCTGTAACTCTAAAGTAGTGACCACCTTTACAGATTGCCCCACAATATATGTGCCACCTCTTGGATCACACTTAACTCTGCTGTGCCTTCTCTGGCCAGAGCTTTCTGGGTTTTCCTTCTGGGCCTCCTCAGACAGTTCTGGGGCAGTCCTTCAATGTGAGTTTGAGTGGGCTTCTGGAGTGGAGAAAACCATGGGGATCTTTGCTCCTAAGCCAGTATGGGCTGGAAGATGGGGTGCACCTCTGTTACTTCAGCTCTGTTACTGCCAGGCTGTTTTCCTGGAGAAGACTGACTCTGCTTTTAGACCCTAATTTGGAACCACTGCATTGTTCAGAAGCCAGTAGGCCTCTGTCCCAGACCAAAGGTGGTGGTAGAGCCCAAGCCCAGGCTGAGTGAGGGGAAGGGTCTACACCAGGAGGATGAGATGCTTCATGGTGGACTCCAAGTGTCCTAAAACGGAAGGGCCTGGCCTTTCCCAAATGTGACAAGGTTGACTGCTCACCTGGTTGGCAGCTTCTCCTCCTTCCCGAGTTGCCCAGCCTGAGGAGGAGCCACACCCTCAGAGCCACTCTAATACATAGTGAGGGCAGCCGGGTGGGAGGCCTGTGGTGTGGGTTCCTGTCTGCTGACCAAGTGGAGAGAAGCAGAAGCAGCCTGGGCAGGGCAGGAGGAAGCCATCTGGGTAATGCAGCTGGGGGCCCTCAGGGAGCCCCACCCCCTGCCCTTAGGCCCACTTTCTCTTCCCTTGACCGACCACAGCTAAATGAGGTGGGTGAGGTGGGTGGGGGTGGAGTAGTGTTGGGTGGAGAATGGCTTTTGGAAAAGGACCGCTGGATGCCATGTATTGAGAACAGCACCAGGGAGTGGGCAAGAAACACCTTTTCCAGGTTAGAGAGATGGAAAAACATTGACAAGGTGGGTGATGATAGTAACAGTAGTCACTGATGTTTCAAATAAATTGAATTCCGGTCAATTGCCCCACTTCATGTGGAAGAATATAGGACTAAAGAATAGAAGACACACATCTTATGGGCCACCCAGACCTGCTCCGCCTCACTGGGACATCAGCTACTGGATGAACCCTGGGTGTTTCTGAGTGACTGGCTAAGCAGAAGATCCCATCAGAGTGGACAGCAGGTGTGGCCTGACAAACTCCTGATCTCATCCCCACCCCAACCTCCCCTTCCTGCCCCCAGGCTTCCCTGCTGTATCTGGGGTGTGGGATTGCACTGCTGGGCCTGGTATGCATAAACCTGAAGGGTGCGGCCAAGCAGAACTTTGACCATGGAGACAGCACACACATTCTGCCCCACTCATCTTCCCTGCACAGGCTGTCCTGGGACCAGAGGTTCATATGGCCTCCTGGAAGATGGCCCCACAGTACCAAACAATCAGCTTATTTGACTTCAGTGATGGGCTGCCCAGCACACCCCGTATTGGCTCTCCTGGCTTCCTGCCTCACTCCCCTCTTCCTTTGCTCTTGCTTCCCAAGAATTACACATCCGAATGCAGCAGTAGCCATCAACTTGTGCCTCAGGGTACTGAGGCTAAGGCAGGTGGGTAGGGAAACAGATAGGAATGCACATCATTTACATGAAGGGGGACAAAAAGATCCAGTGGAGAACTCCAGGCTGAAGAATGTGGGTTTTGTAGTAGGATAAGGAGCTGTGATCTGTAGGAAGATAATGCTGGCAGTTGGGTGGATGGAGGAAGTGAGAAAATGAAGGCTCAGGACAGGGTCTGTTTGGTGGGTGGGGCACTACTCTGGGTGGGGCTGGGGCTGGCAGGCAAGTGTGGGATGGTGTCTGGTGGCCTATTGAAGGATTGTATTTTTCAGGAAGAAATGGTGGGAGAAGTAAAGAAACAAGCCCCCCCTGCTTCCTTAGAGCCCGTCTTTGACGTGTATTTCCCTGCCCTCTGGTTACATCTGGGAAGAGGTCCCTGATTCTCTTGGGTCCCACTATGACTCACCTACAAGATGTCCATGTTTCGTCAGGTACAGGGGGTTTAGAAAAGCTTCTCTGACGCAGGGCCCTGAAATCCAGTTCTGGAGAAACATTGCCTAAAATGACTAAACATTTCCAAATGCAACTCTAGAAGCTGCCCTGCTCCCCACTGGCCTAAATCTGCTCATGTGCTCCTCAGCAAGCACTGTGGAAGCGCCCTCCTCTCCACAATCGTTTTGGTTCCTATTGCCACAAAAGTGATCGCTAACAGCTAGGACAGGAAGTTCTAGGGAGGTAGATTTTGGCTCTTCAGTGTTTGGCTAAACTTTGGTGTGGTGTGCAGACAAACCAGTCTTTCCCCAGGATGCCTTCTCGCTCCACTTTTTCCCTTGTTTATCCCACAGAGCTGGGTCGCAGTGAATGCTGGGGACTGCTATGCCCAATCTTCAACAGTCCATAGAGAAAGGGGACTTGGCCATCACAGCAAGGAACAATGAGGGAGGCACACTTCTGACATGGCTCTCTGTTCATCCCTCACAGCCGCCTGCTTTCTGACTGTTTCCCATTTTAGGACTGGAGAGTCTTCTGATCAGTGTGATCATGGAGTCTTTTTCTGCCATTTTTTATTTAACTTATTTGTGCCTTCGTATTTCATCTTGATTTCTGTTGAACAGAAAACGGAGCTTGCCTTTTTTTTTTTTAAATCCAGTCTGACCTTATCTGTCTTTTGAGTGGGATAGTCACACAGTTTATATTTAATGTGATTATTGATAGGTGTTAAATTGACCAACATGCCCTTCGTTTGCCATTTATCTCATCTCCGTTTGTTCTGTTTTTTTTTTCTGTTTTCTTTTGAGTTAAATTATTTTTTATATTTCCATTTAATTAGATTATTTCAGTTATAGCTTCTTGCCTTGTTTTGTTTTAGATGCTTGCTATAGGGTTTGTAGTATACCTGTTTAGTTTGTCACGGTCTATCTTCAAGGGATAGTGTGACAATTCACATGTAACACAAGAAATGACAGGATGCTTTCATTTACACCCTCCCTTCCTGGCCTTTGTGCTACTCTTGCCAAACATTTCACTGTAAATACAATATAAACCACACAATAAATTATTACTGTTGTTGCTTTTAACAACCAGCTACCTTTTAAAGGCATTTACAAATAAATTTATGAGTTTTTTATACTTATTACATGTTTACTGTTTTCCAACTCTTCATTCCTTACTGTAGAAAAGGACTCCCATGTGATTTCATTTTGATTCTGTCCAAAGGTGCTCCTTTAATTTTCTTGTGGATTGGTGATCAACTCTTTCAGCTTTTGTGAGTATAAAATCATCTTTATTTGCCTTCATTTTTGCAAGATATTTTTGTATGTATTTTAGGTTCACAGTGTTTTCTTTCAGTTCATGAAAGAAGTTGGTCAAATGCTTTTTTTTGACTACGTTTTTTCCAACAGTAAGTCTACTGTCCTTTCTTTTTTTTCTTTTTTGAGAAAGAGTCTCACGGTGTTGCCCAGGTTAGAGTGCTGTGACATCATCATAGTTCACCACAACCTCAAATTCCTGGGCTCAAGTGATCCTCTTGCCTCAGCCTCCTGAGGAGCTGGCACTACAGGTGCCCAGCACGATGCCTGGCGAAGTTTTTCTCTTTTTAGTAGAGATTCAGTCTTCCTCTTGCTCAGGTGAGTTTCAAACTCTTGAGCTCAAGCAATTCTCCTGCCTCAGCCTCCTAGAGTGCTAGACAATCGGCCTGAGCCACCATACCTGGTCTTCATGCCAGTTTTCTAGATGATTTTAAGATTTTTTTCTCTTTATCTCTGTTTTCAAGCAATTTACTTATGTACGTGGGTGTGGTTTTATTTATGTTTCTCGTGCTTCGAGTCCACAGAGCATCCTGGATACTTTTTTCAAATTGGGAAAACTTTTCAGCTATTATTTCTTTACCTCTCTTTCTGTTCTCTTTGGGACACCGCGGTTATGCGTTCGTTAGGTTGTTCGTAGTTGTCCTACAGCTCACTGATCTCTGCTTACTTTTTCCTTCAGTCTATAGGGTCCAATCTATTCTTGTTCCTATCTAATGTTTTTTCACCTCAGACATTGAAGATGCTTGTTTTTTTCTTTTGTCCAGAAGTTTGATTGGACCCTTTTTACAGACATATCTATCATGTTTCTCCTTACTATGCTCCTACTTCTATCTTCTTAAACATATGGAATATATTTTATCAGTTTTTAAATGTTCTTATCTATTATTTCTGTTATCTGTGTCATTTCTGCATCTGTTTCTATTATTTTATTTTTCTCCTAATTATTTTCATGATTATTAAGAATTATTTGCCTGGTTCTTTTTGATGCCTGCTCATTTTTAATCTGATGCCGGATAATTGTTAAATGTTGATTTTTTTTTTTTTCCTTTAAATGCTTTGAATTTTATTCTGGGACTCAGTTAAGCTACTTGGAAGCAGGTGGAGCTTTCAAATTTTGCTTTCGAGCTTTTTAAATGGGTCAAAGCAATCTTTAAACTAAGGCAAATTTTTCCCATTAATGGTTCAGAAGGTGAGGTGCCATTGATTTTTAAGCAAGAGAGAGATATAATAGAATTTGTATTTCAGAAAACCAGATAGATGGAAGAGGTGAGCAGGGCAGGAGACCCAACATAGAACTCACTGTTTATCCAGCTGGAAGAGTGACAAAGACTGGAGCTCAGGCAGCAGCCAAGCCAGGGGTCTGAAACATCAGGGTTGGAAACTGCGATGCTGGTGTGGACAAGATAAGGGGGAAAAGGGTAAGTCTGAAATGAGCCAAGTTTTCCCACTTGGGCTTCTGGTGAGTTCAGAACTAATGAGCGCTCACATGAAGCCATTAGCCAGGTTGCTGGAGGCCAGGAGTTTCTAATCACCCCTTTGTGAGTCTCTCCGTCAGTAGGAGGGAGCTGATGGCAGGAAGAAGCAGAGTGAGGATCCCACAAGCCAGCACTTCCCCTTTGGGCATCTGCTAGCTCAAAGGGAGGTCAGTGTCCAATTCAAGATCATGAGTATCCATGATTTCTCCTGCCTGTGACATCACAGCCCTTCTTCTGTTTAAGGAAAAAATTCCTCATGTAAGTATACCATCTGGTGCCTAATCGGGCTTGGCAAATTAGAGAATTTTCTAACACTGTGTTTTTATAATGTGATGTGATACCTTGAAATTACATTAATATCTCCAGTGCTGCAATTGTATTAGTCTAGGATCAAGTCTTTCTCTAATGAAAAAATGTTAACGAAGAATTTTCATTCACAAAACATTGAAATAGCCTCCCCTGTTCTCACTGAGCTATCTACAGAAATTTCCTCTAGGCCCAGAATCTATGTTTAGTCTCAATCTGTGATCCATCCTCCATTTCATTTTCAGAAGAAAACATTCTTCCATAAGCTTCATACCATGTAATTCCTCTGTTTCCTTGATATAGGAACATGTTTTCTGGCAGGAGATCCAAGGACATAAATTAAGTATATAGTTGGAATATGACTTTTGGGATAAAAATGCACTTCGTCCACACCAGGGTAAAGAAAGAGTTAAGCTAAAGAACCAAAAAACAAAAAGGAAAGTTTAAGACTCATTCACTTCCTCTTTCTCCTACCTTCCCTGGCTGTGACTTTGCCCAAGAGTAAACTAAGTGTCTCCAATTAGCTTGTCTAAGTAAAAGGTTGACTCCCACCCTGCCAGGGGCCCTGGAAATCCAGGAACTTGGGCTGCCTGTAGGGGACATTGTTTCCTATGGGATAAAAAATATTCAAACCTGACAGCTGAAAGAAAAGGAAATTATGAACATAATATTACAGTTCATACACTTTGCAAGTTGTGGCACTTTCTCATTTCCTCTATTTTCTGTGTGCGTTTGACACATAACGTGCACACCGAAATAAATCAGCCTAAATATATTGGCAAAATCACACTCTGGGTTTGTTTTAGTTCTTATAGTCATTAACAAAACAAAAAAAAAACACAAACATTAACTGAACAGAACAGAGATCTGCCTCAGTACTAAATCCCCTCTATTTGAAGGGGGAAAGAATCTGAAGCAAAGCGTTCAATTATTTGCACAATTAATGACATATAAACTATCTCAAAAGTTGCAGGCCACAAGTCTGCCGTCCAAAGCTGGGAAAATGCTAACTACGCTCTCTGTCTCCTGGCACTTAACAGGCAGCTCTTAAACGATCCTAAATACCAAAACATGCCCAGGCTGTATTTCTCAAGCACTGAAGCTGAAATTTCCAACATAACAAATCTCAAAACATGTGGTTTCCAGCACTGCCTAGATGTGTTCAAGCCTGATTTTGCACAAGTCTGGGTAAAAACAAAAAAAAAAAACAGAGGCCTTGAGGAGGAACAACAAATGGGGTGTCATGGTAGGGGTGAGATGTGCAACTGGGCAGGACAGGAGAGGGACAAAGTAAAACCAAATTCAAATGGTGGGCTAAAAAAACAGATACCGTCTCTTACAAGGGTAGGAAGAGACCCTGCCTCATAAAAGAAATCTCAGAAAAAGGTAAAATCATGATTCACATACAGATGCAAAAATGAGTACATTAAAGAACGTATTTATTCTTGTTACCAAGGAACCAGCAAAGGAAAAGTAAAAAACACACAAAGGTCAAAGGAAAAGTAAAAAACACACAAATTTACATTACGTAAAGGAAGGTTGAGATGAACTGCAAGCAGTGATAAAACTGCTTTTTCCCTTTTTATTTTTTTATTGTTGGGGATTCATTGAGGGTACAAGAAACCAGGTTACACTGATTGCATTTGTTAGGTAAAGTCCCTCTGACAATCGTGTCTTGCCCCCAAAAGGTGTGGTACACACCAAGACACCCCCCCCCTCCTTTCCTCTCAAAACTGCCTTTTTCCAAAGGGAGAGGGAGTCAATTAAATCCCTATCAGACAGGACAGAATTTATATATCTATCAGTTACTCTTACTTTATGGAGGACTGCACAAAGGCGATGAACTATAGAAGCTGATAACCCCCAAGGCTGTGCTATAAGGGATCCCTAGCTTTTTACTGAAACACAAACATTTTTTCTACAGCACGTGTATAAAATGTTATTAAGAGGAAGCTAGTTGTCTCTGGGGAAGACCACCCCTTCCCAGAGAGGACAATGACAGGCAGAGGTTAAAATTCATGGCAGTGCAGGGTAGGGGATGTTGGGAGGGACTTCTAAGGCAAGAGTTGGGTTAGAAACAGCAGACACAGCCTAATGATTTTATTCTTTACTAAATTCGGTCATTTGACACACATTCCCCAGCACAAATGTGGAATCAGAATGAGAAAGTTAGGAGAGACCATGATTGGTCTTGTCTAAACTCCACATGTCACGGATGAGAAACTGAGACCCTGAGCTGGGATTGGCTTAAGGCCACTCAGCTGTTCTTGGTTTGCTGTCCTAGGGGTCATGTCTAGGCGAGTCACCAAAGATCCAAGCCTCATCCCCCCAATCCCCACCATGGATGTGCATTTTATGTGCCTAATTCAAGTGTATTTTCCTGGGGATGGGTCTAGAATGTTCATGACATAGGTAACACTGCCTCTGTATTATACTCGGCAGTGCACGAATCTAGTTACGATAAATGTAAGTGAAATGTGGCTACTACCTTCGTAGAATTTTTAAAACGCTATTTTTGGAGGAAACATTTTAATAGTCCACATCACTTAAATTAAGAGAAAAAAAGAAGGCTAAGAAATTTGAACAATGCATTCCTTTGCCCTGGATAAATTACCCCATAACAAGTGGAAGCCTTCCAAATCATTCCACTGTTCCTCATGAAGTTAACCATTTCAACACCTAAGAATGGCAAGACTAACAGAAGTCTTGAGTTCTGCAAATGTGAGAAGCAGGAACATGGATGATTCCTCCGCTTCTCATGTTCTCTCTCTTCCACCCGTATCCCACTCCCACAACACAGACAGCACTGGGGCCTTGTGAGCAGAGGAGGGAGAGGGATAAGGTATTCCTTCTTTTTAGCCAACCAGCAAGGGAGGTCAGCACAGGGGGATGAAATCAGAATGAAGGGTCTTGTTAGGACCCCATCTCTCCTGTCCCAAGTCACTTCTGCCTTCCCACTTTTTGCATTCACCTAGGGATGGTGGTTGAGACCCTGCTGGAGAAACTAAGTCAATGAACAGGTGAAATTGACAAGGGGCGAGACCTGAGAATGAATTGCAGCTGTTGTAGTTAAGAAGACAGACTCTAATGCGTCTATCCCCACAGCTCAGGGTGAGGTCATTCCTCCAGCGTGGTGTTTAAGATAAGAGTCAGTCTACAGACCACAGGCGGCTCCCCTCTGACAGAGGCAGATCAAGGCCAGGGCCAACCACCCAGTTGTCATGAATGCAAGGATGGCAAGGTGCTGCCCAGGATGTCCTGAGTGTTCTTCTTGGGGGACACTCTGTGTGCTGCCCACAACAAGGCCACTATCTGCTTTAGAAATAAACTTTGCGTTAAAATGTGCACCTTGAGGCCCAGCACCTGTACTCCTAGCACTCTGGGAGGCCATGGAAGGTGAATTACTTGAAGTCAAGAGTTCGAGACCAGCCTAAGCCAGAGCGAGACCTAGCAGGGTGTTGTGGCAAATACCTGTAGTCCCAGCTACTTGGGAGGCTAAGGCAACAGGATTGCTTGAGCCTAAGAGTTTGAGGTTGCTGTGAGCTATGATGCGAGAGCACTCTACCAAGGGCAACAAAGTGAGACTGTGTCTAAAAAAATAAATGAAATGAAATGAAACGTGCATCTTGGCATCACATATTCACCATTACATTATCATATGCAATGCTTTGTCAAAACCTATAGAATACATTACCCAGTGAGTGAGCCCTGACGTAAATGTGGACTTTAATAGTAATGTATCCACATTGGTTCATCAACTGTAACTAACACTAAAGTACCAAACTAATACAAGGGAAACTACAGGGGAGGAGGTATATGGGAGCTAGCTCTACTTTGTTTTCAATTTCCTGTAAACCTAAAATTACTCTATAAAATTAAGGTCTATTGATTAAAATTAAAAAGAGCATCTTGGTTCCTCTCAGAGGGTCTAGTTTAGGTGCTTCGTAGCAGCTACCACAGACTGAGACAGCGGAGACAGGACAAAGAGCAAACTTGTGGGGGAAGAGGCTATTACAAAGAGGTTTGGACATGGCGAATGCAGGGAGTGTAAGGGACACACAGATAGGTCTTCTAGACCAGGGGGCAGCAGCATCTGAAATTCAGGCTGCAAATACATGACGGGGGTCATCAATTTACAAACACATTGAATGCCAGATGCGGGTCAGAGTTTTCTCTCTAGCAGCTGCGATGAGTTGGATAGCCCTGCACATAGCTCCGCCCTTATTCAGAGGAGATTTAGGGCAGGACAGCTGACAGCAATTAGGACTGGGGCTGCAAAGACCCCCACCCATACAGAAGGGTGAGCGGCTGCCATGCCTTCCTCCTGTGGAACACTGTGGCCCGTGTGGCTGAGGGGGTTGCCCTGACTCATCCACTAGGGTCGGAGTGTTTGCTGAAGCTGTTCTGGCAGCTGAGTTTTCCATCCATATTAGGTGAGGGGTAAGGGTGTCCTCCAGGACTGGCTTAGGCATCAGTGGGTGATTCGTTTGCACCTGCCACATCATTCCCTGATGACTTCAGTCAGCTAAGGCAGCCAAGAGAAGAGGGAATGTGTGGGCAAAATGTTGAGTCACCAGCTATCTGCCTTCTGAACACACAAAAGTGCCCACTCTGTGTGTCCTGGGTACCTTCCATGCCCGCTTCCCAGGCAAGCATCCTCCGGAACCTCCTCCAGGCCTGGGGCCCAGCCCACTCTCCACAGGCCAAGGCTTCATGCAGCCTCAGGGCTCCCACTGTCCACTCTCTAGGGCTTAGAGCAGGCGTCCTCAAACTGTGGCCCGTGGGCCACATGAAGCAGTGTGATTGTATTTGTTCCCGTTTTGTTTTTTACTTCAAAATAAGATATGTGCAGTGTGCATAGGAATTTGTTCATAGTTTGTTTTTTTTTTTTAAACTATAGTCTGGCCCTGCAACGGTCTGAGGGACAGTGAATTGGCCCCTGTTTAAAACGTTTGAGGACACCTGGCTTAGAGTGTAAAGAAAAGGGCAGAGAAGGAGCAGTAAAACCCAGTTTGTGATGACTCCAACTATGGGATTGGAGTGGCTGGGTTGAGCTTGGGTTCTTATTAGTTACATGGCATGCCTCATCTTTCTGAGCTTACATTGCCTTATCTGTAAAATGGAGATGGTGGTGTGAACCTCTGATGGTCTTTGACAACTCAGATAATGTCTTTTAAAAGGGTCTGACACATACCCAGAGCTACCATTTTTAAGAGTTTACATTTTAGTAGATAACTCTTCTAAGCCCTTTCCATGTTTATTAATATTCACAGCACCCTACAATAACTCTTTGAAGAATTAAGATACAATGAAGTTAAGTAAATTATTTAAGGTCCCAGAACTAGCAGGTGGTAGAACCAGAATTTTCCACCATTTCCAAGTGTGTGATTCAAGGGCCTATGCTATGAAGATTTACACAAGGGGTTCTCAAGGTGTGGTCCCTAGGCCAGAAGTGGCAAAGTTTCTGGAAACTTGTTAGAAATGACACCAGGCCCCACCCCAGAGCTACGGACTCAGAAATCCTGGGGGTGGGCAGCAGCAAGTTGGTTTGAGGAGGCCCCCACCACCACCAGTTAACTCACAGGCCTAGTTTATTTTAAGAACCACTGGCCCACACTGTTCTTTGTCCTCCTTAGCAGATGACAACTAAAACAATGAGGCTTTTCCTCCCTCTCCCACTAGGCATTTGCACACTTTGTATGTTATTGTCATTTAAGTCTCACAAGAACCTTCTGGGTGTAGGTCTGGTTTCTCATCCCCACTCTGCAGACAGGAAACTCAGACCTGGTTAGGGAGGGGTGGGCCTCACATAAGCCAAGCGGGTAGTAGCGTCTGATTCCAGAGTCACACTCTGAGCCAGAGCGAGACCTCATCTCTTAAAAAAAAAAAAATAGCCCAGTAGTGTGGCGGGCACCTATAGTCCCCGCTACTTGGGAGACCTAGGAAAGAGAATCACTTAGCCCAGCAGTTTGAGATTACTGTGAGCTGTGATGCCACAGCACTCTACCAAGGGTGACATAGTGAGACTGTCTCAAAACAAACAAACAAACAGCACTTACTGCCACTTTCTCTCCTCTCGACATTAACTTTCACCTATTCTCTGATTCCCTTAGGACATTAGGTGCCTCAGACACTGCCCCGAGGGAGATCATCTTCATCCCAAACCCCTCTCTCTCTTCAGCAAAGGAGCCCTTTGTCAGAAGAGATGAGGCACGTTTCCTCTGGGTCTCAGAAGATGCCGCCATGTCGTGAGCTTGGCCAAAGGCTCCATAAACCATGCAGACAGACAGGAGCACCCTCCCTGCCTCCAGGAGCCCCCAGCCCACCCCGAGGGGCCTGGAGGAGTCTTTGACTCCATGCCCCTGGCCTTGGGCCTCTCTTCAGTGGGACTTTCCAGCAGCGGCTCCCTTCTGAGCCGCTGACCTGATGACTCAGAATCAAGGTTGGGTCTGCACGCAGGGAGGTCCAGAACGTGTGCTGAAGAGCTGTCAGGGGCCCCGAAGGCCAACTCAGAATGGTATTTATCAGAAACATCTTGCAGTATTTTGCAGATATTTGGGTCACTGCATACACACTGTGGGAGGACAAGATAGACTCTTAAATTTCCCCCCTCTTGTGTTCCTGGTAACTGAGGCAGTGAAGGAACAAGTTCTCTGCCTGAAGACATGCAAGTTGGAGCCCAGACTTTGGGCGGAGCCCCTCCCTTCCGGATGCCCTGTCCTACTCAGTCTCTGGCCTGGGAGCTGGAGCCCCAGGGAGAGGCCAGGACCCTTCAGGGTGGGGGGGTGGGGGGTGGGAGGAACCCTGGCTGCCTTCCCAGCAATCCCAGCCTGTGGCTCACACAGCTTGAAGGTGGGGTGGGGGGAGACAGGGAAGGGCACAGGCTCCTGAGTCCCAAAGCCTTGAGGTAGAAGCCAGTTTAGTCCTCTCCTAGGACTCCATTATGGTGCTGGGATACAGGGGAGACACACCTGTTTTATAAGATTGTTGAGAGGATTCGAAGCATTTCCTGCATACAGTGACGGGGTAGAACATGGCCTAAATTATTGTTGCTTACACACTCCCCTCTCTCCTGTGTTTACCCACTCCACCCATCCTTTACCCTCTTCACTCCACACTTGGGTTGATTCTAATCACTAGAGAAAGAGGAGCACTCACAACAGAAATGATCTGAAACCCAGTAGAAGCACTAGAGCCATGTCAAGAGGGTCCCTGCATCTGCTGGAAAAGATTAGGCCAAATGCTACCCCTACAGCAAGTGGCCTGGGCAGTCTGGGTACCAGGTCCCCAGAAATGCTGCGGTTGCCAGGCTCTCTCCTGCTGGGGGCAACATCCAAGGGCCTCAGGACATCATGGGCCACGGCCTAGTGCTGGGGTGGCTAGGAAGAAGCTCTAAGGTGGCTTTCCCCAGGACGGAGAGGTTGAGTTGGAAGGTTAAAAGCTCACAGGCAGGTGCATTGGGTGCTCAGAAGAATCACCTGCCGCAGTGGGAGCTCTCCGAAGTCTCGAGGTTCCCTGTGCTCGAACCTAGGATGGTGCCTGCAGTAAGGGAACCTATAAATAATTCCACATGAATAAATAAGTGAACAATCTATTTCTTCTGCAGAGGGTCCTGAGCATTCCCCAATGGTTAGTTAGGAGACTCAGCTAAGTTAATGATACAAAAGTACTTTGTCAGCTTTTTTTTGCTTTTAACTGACATAAAATAGAAGTCACTTTTTTGACTGTAAAGCCCTCTGAGTTTGAACACATGCACAGATTCCTGTAACCACCACCACTGAGAAGGTAAAGAACAATTTCAACCCCACAAAGAATTTCCTCATGCCGCTCCCCTGCGCTCAAACCTTCCCCTCACCCTAACCCCCTTGTCACCACTGATCTATTTTTGGTCCTTGTCATTTTGCCTTTTCCAGAGTGCCCTACAAATAGAATTTTGTAGTATCTAACCTTTTGAGACTGGCTCCTTTAACTCAGCGTCACACATTGGAGTGCATTCAAGCCGTGAATTCCTCTTTTTGCACAGTAGTGTCCTGTGTGTATCTCACAGTTCATTTACACACTCAGCCAGGGAAGGACACGGGGGTTGTTTCCAGATTTTGGAGATAATGAACAATACTGCTGTACACATTGTTGTATGGGTTTTTGTGGAAGCATAAGTTTTCATTCTTCAGCAAAAATACCTAAAAGTGGGATTGCTGTGTGACATAGTTAATATGTTTAACTTTATAAAAATACAGCCAAACTAGTCCAAAATGGCTGTACACATTTTGTATCCCCACCATCAACATGCAAGAGTTCCTGTTGCTTCACATCCTTCCCAGCTTCAGGCATTGTCAGTATGTTTAACCACCCTTGTAACTACGTGACAGTGTCTCACGCTGGTTTTTATCTGCATGCCTTAGTAACTCATAATGTCCAGGATCTTTTTATGTACGTGTTTGTCATCTGTCTTATTTGGTGAAGCATCTTTTCAAATCTAGTTAAAAAATGTGGTTGTTTCCGTTCTTGAGTTCTAAGAGTTCTTTTTAGGTTCTCGATACAAATCTATTGTTTGATACCCAATCTGCAAATATTTTCCCCCAGTCTGTGGCTTTTCTTTCCATTCTATATAAGGTGCCTTTCACAAGAGTAAAAATGTTTAATTTTGATGAAATCCAATTTGTTGATTGTTTTCATTTATGGCTCATGCTTTGGTTGTCAGGTCTAAAAACTCTTAGCCTAACCCAAGGCTACAAAGATTTTCTTCTATGTTTTCTTCCAGGAGTTTTATAGTTATACATTTTATATTTAGGTATATGATCTATTTTTAGTTCATATTTCTGTAAGGCATGAGGCATAGGTCAAGGTTTATTTTTATTTTTTTGTATAGGATGTCCAGTTGCCCCAACACCATTTATTGAAAAGACTGTCCTTTCTCCTAAAATAGAATTTCCTTTGTATCTTGGTCAAAAGGCAAATGACCAAATTTGCAATTCCGTTTCTGGACCCTTTATTCTGTCCTTCCTTTTATCAATGCTGCACTGTGTGATTACTGTGGCTTTACAGTACGGGGCAGTGTAAGTCTCCAACCTTGTTCTTGGTCAAATTGCTTTGGCTTTACCTTTCCACATCAGTGTTAGAATCCACTTACCTGTATCTACAAAGAAGCCTGCTCTGATTTGATTGGAACTGTGTTAAATTTTCAGATGAATTTATAAAAAATTGGTATTTTAACCTTGGTGAGTATTTCAATCCATAAACATGTTCCAAAGGGGAGGCTGGACAATGCTGAAGGTACACCTGAGTAGGGCCATCCTCCCAGCTCTGCCAACAACAGCTGAGCGGTCCTGGGAAAGCCCTCAGTTTCCTCAGACATAAAATGGAAAGATTGGACAGTTAAACAGAAAGATCACCTTTCAGCTCAGTAGTTCTGTGATTCCCAGAGTAACCTGTTAGGAACACGTGTGATGTTATGGGGTCTCCATCAGGGCCTGCCGAGATGGTCCAACAGAGACACCACACCCTCAACGTCCAGGTCCAAGCAAACAGCTCAACCTTGAAGCCCTGTGGAGTTAAGAGCTATAGCTTCAGCTAGCTTAATGACCTTCTTTCATTCCTGGGGTACCACAGACCAGATAATAGGTCTCCAAATGATAGCTCAAGATACAGCCTGTCTGTGATAGAAGCAGAAGGCAGTGGCTTCTGTTATCCCCAGCCCAGGGAGCAGTGTGAAGAGCAGGCCTTTCTGGGAATGCAGGAGAGAAGAGCCTCCCTCCTCCAACCACCCCATTTCCTCACGTCCAGGCGAAGGGGAGAAAAGCCAGGTGACCCAGCAGCACTATTTATAGTGTTCAAACACTGGAGGTGACCCAAAGGCCCAATAATCAGGGAATGCTCAAAGTGTGGGACATTGGGACCCTGGAATCCAATGTAGCCATTAACAATGACAAGTATGTGGATTATGCACCAAAGTAAGTAATGTATAAAATAATGTCAAATAAAAACTTTTGAGATTCAATAGCACTTGAATATTATTCCAGTGATGCCAACATGTTCAGAAATTACATTGACAAGATGTGGAAAGAAATGAGTGGAAATGTGAACAGAGTCTGTGATTGATAATATGAGCACAATTAAGCCACCGTTTAACTAAGGTTCTGTGTTAAGGACTTTGAGGATTCAGAGGTGGGTGAGGCTGGAGGCTGGTCCCGGGAGCACCCCTAGGGGTAGCTGGGACTACATCACCAAACATAATACTGGGAAGCCAATTCTGGCTGAAGGCTGCTTCCTCAACTCTTCTGCCTCAAGATTCCAGGTTAGAGTATCAAGGGTCTGGTATGGAAGAACTTTCACAAAACAGCCCTCCAAAGTTTCCTATGGACACGGGAGGAAGTTGCTAAGGCACAAACTAGGGGTAGCTGGGACTACATCACCAAACATAATACTGGGAAGCCAATTCTGGCTGAAGGCTGCTTCCTCAACTCTTCTGCCTCAAGATTCCAGGTTAGAGTATCAAGGGTCTGGCATGGAAGAACTTTCACAAAACAGCCCTCCAAAGTTTCCTATGGACACGGGAGGAAGTTGCTAAGGCACAAACTAGGGGTCAGCCGGAAGCCCACAGTTGCTCAGGCCCCAGCCCAGATTTAACGTCCTTGGGCCTCCAAGGCTCTTGGCCACATGATGGGCCACAGCACGAGGGACTCCCAGGGGTGCCTTCTGAGGTCTCCCAGCCTCCAGCTCTTTGCCCTCCAGAGGTCCTGGTGCTCCACCTTGGAAATCTGGGCAGAGAGAATGGAGACTTGCTGGGTCTGCCTACAGGAGGGCACCAACACACAAGAGGCACCCTCCTTAGTGAGCTGCCGTGGGCAAGGCTGGCTGGGCTCAGCACACTGGATTCTGACCCAGGCTCCATGCACCTGCTGGTGGTTCCGGGAAGGCCTCTCAATGCCCTGGACCTCCATTTGCACATGTGTTCGAGGAGGGCTTCAGGTGCTTTACATGTACAAAGCACACTCATGTTCACTGCTGCTGCATGTCTTGTTAGGCCTGTTGACTGATGAGGAGCCTCCCTGGCTAATCCCAGGCCTCAGTGCTGGGCACACAGTGGTCCATGACCAGATGGGTTTCTACAGTGTTCACCCTTGGAGCTGAACTCTGGGACCAAGGAAAGGGGTGAAGCAAAGGCCTCCTAAACACAGCTGATGACCATGCTGGGGCCTGAGAAAACGCTGCTTTACACAGATCAGCCTCTCTTGATTCAGAGAACTCAGGGTTTCCTTGGGTGGGAGGTCAGGGAGCCAGGCTCACTGTGTCATAATTACATCACCCCCTTGTTGATAGTTAATGAGTTAGTTACCGTGGGAGAGACAGGAGCAGAGCAGAAATGCCAAGGCTAGGCTGCAAACAGCGCTTAAACATGAGTAACTCTCATTAGCTGTGAAAACAGGCTCCTCTGCTGGATGTGGGTGGGGCAGCTGGGTCCTGCGAGGTTCTGAGGGCAATGGCACACTGGGCAGTTTCCAGGGTGGGGAGCAGGAGGACAAGCCTGGCATTCCCCAGGTATCAACCCCCAGCCCCAAATGATTTGGGATGGGAGTTTGGGTGGCAAGTTAGGTGATTTTTAGCTACCTACTTTACCCCAGCCTGGGCTGGAGGAAGATCCTGCCTGCTTTCTGCTCATCTCTGGAAGGATGTGCTGTCCTGGCTTCCTGGCTTCTCCTGGCTCTGCGTCCTTCCTGGCTGACCTGGAATCTTCAGAGGCAAACTATTCCAGAAGCTCTGCCCATGCTGTTTCCTCTGTCCTGCTCCGACCTCCTGGCTCATGCTCACGGCTGGCTCTAGCTCACGCTCCCCCTGCCAGCTTGAACAGCACACTCGAAGCACCTCCCGAGTCTGGGCGAGATGCTTCTCTTGGAGCATCCGTGTCCCCCGACCACCATTTGTCATGGCATTTGTTCCCTCTATTGGAGTGCTGGCTGGGACTGCAGCTCTGAGAACACAGAGGATGTGCCCATCTTGACCACCTGGCTCCCAGAGCCTGCTACTGAGCACATGCTGCTGGACAGCTTTTCATACATTGTGCCCAAGAATATTCATCCTCGCTAAGGTGGGATATTTTCATTCAACAGGTGACAACCTTATCCTTATCTAGCATAAGCTGAAGTGATAGCTTATAGATTTCAGGTATCAGTAACCAGTTCAGAAATCACCCTCATGTTACTCATAGCAAATTCCACTTAAAATTGACCCTGGCCTTGTTGAAAGTCATGGTGGGAAAAATTGTCTCTCTCTCTCTCTCTCTCTCTCTATATATATATATATATATATACATATATATATATACAAATTTTTTTTTTTGAGACAGAGTCTCACTATGTTGCCCTCAGTAGAGTGCCATGGTGTCACAGCTCACAGCAGCTTCAAACACTTGGGCTTAAGCAAGTCTCTTGCCTCCGCCTCCCAAGTAGTTGAGACTACAGGCACCCGCCACAACACCTGGCTATTTTTTGTTGCAGTTGCCATTGTTGCTTAGCTGTCCCAGGCTGGGTTTGAACCCACCACCCTCAATGCATGTAGCTGATACCCTCACCACTGTGCTATGGGCGCTGAGCCCATTCTAATATTTTGACATGGCTACACTTGAATGTACTCTCTTGTCACCATGACAATGAACTCTCTAGTCTCGGGGAATCCAAAGGGAACTAGCCTTACCCTTGGAAAAATTTTGTTTTAAAACACTGACCTTTTGTCTTGAGAATAATAACTATGTGTTGGTGCTATTTCTAGTTTGCCAGCTATTTTCATGTGTATTAACATGTCTGTCCTTACAACAACCCAGTGCGGGAAACAAGGCAAATCCTTGCAGATGAAAAGCCTGAAGCCCAGGAAGGTTAAGAGGGGGTGAAGTCTGGAGGCTTATGTAGGTGATCTGACCCCAGACCCAGAGCACCAGAACTCTGGCCACCTTGCACCCACGTCAGCGCAGACAAAACCAGTGACCATTGTTCTTCTCAGCAGCGAAGTGTTGCCAGCTAGTACTGAGCCATGGCTATTAGATAGAATATTGCTAATGGATCACTATGCTGGTTGATTTTACATGTCAACCTGACTGGGCTAAGGGATCCCAGAGAGCTATGTATGTCTTAGGGTATTTCCAGAAGAGATTAATATTTGAATCTGTATATTGAGTAAAGCAGATCACCCTCACCAACATGAGCAGGCATCGTCCAATCCATTGAGGGCCTGTATAGAACAAGAAGACAGAGGCAGGGGGCATTTTCTCTCTCTCTCCTTGGGCTGGGACATCGATCTCCAGCTCTTGGATATCAGAGCTCCTGGTTCACAGGCCTTTGGACTCAGACTGAATTTCACTACCAGTTTTCCTGTTCTCCAGCTTGCTGATGTAGGTGGTGGGACTTCTCAGCCTTCATAATTACACAAGTTAAATCCCACAGTAATTTTTTACATACACATGTATATGTATATATTGGTTCCGTTTCCATGGAGAAACCTGTCTAATATAATCACCATGTTCTATTTTCCCTAGTAGGTTATAACCTCTTAAGGATAGAGAATTTATTCTTTTCATATTTACCTGTTTTTATGTCTTAATCATAATGGCACATTCTGCTAGAATGAAAGCCTATAGGAGCAAGGACCATCTCTTGTTCATAGCCACAATCTCTGCCAATTGTAAGTGCATTATAAATATTTATTGAAGGAAATGATTTATTTGCTCTTCTTAGCAGATGCTCAGTAAATGCTTATGAAGCATACAGAGGTAAGCACTGGCTCCTTCTCCAGGATGGTGACTGTGCAAGGCAGAGGTTCTGGGAAGACGATTGTCTACTGTGTCTGATGACGGAGCCACAGCATTCAGGAGACTGCTGTGCCCTCATCTCTATACTCCTTCCACTCAGGCATTTATAGGAACAGATCTAAAGCAAATGGCAGGAACACGGTAAGCAGAGCCAAGGGCTCGGGCATGGGATCATTTGTGATACCACCTTCCAGAGCAGAACAATTCATTTCACACCAAGACTCCAGCTCAAGGTTCTTGTCTGCTATGGAGGCTGTGATAACAGGGCTAGCTGGTGGTGTCTCATCTGAACAGTCTAAAGCTGGCTGGGAGAATAAGCCCAGAGCATGACTCAGGAACAAAGGCTCATGTGCTGTCTTGTGTGTCTTACAGGCATGAGCATCTTATTTGGGCAAGGGCTGTTGTTAAATTACCTGAGAAATGTCACCTCCACCCGCTGTAAGTCTCAGTCTCCAAGGTCACATCACCAGAAGGTTCTGAGCTAGTGGCATTAGCATGGGCACTGGTTTCCTACTTATGGTTGATTTGGGGAAGCAGGAGATGGGAGGAAGAACCACAGATTCTTATACCTGAAATACCTTTCTAAGGAGAAAGTGCCCACAGTACCCATTTCTGGGATACTACTCTTAACTAATAAACCCTGGGCCCAGGACAAAGGACAAGGATAGGCCTGGTGGCAGCCATCAAGCCTCCTTCCCGTGACCATATGTTGCAGAGAAAGAAGTCTTGGCCCCATATCACAAGCAGTCAGCTCACTCAAGCACACCTGAGCCTGGGCCAGGTGCTAGGAACCTTAAAATGCCTCTGTTTCCACAGTTGACTCATGTCATTTGGACTACATCTGTAGGTAGAGTAGACCTTGGAAACCATTCAAGGTCAGGAGTTTATGGGTTATGAACCAGGGTGGATCCAGGGCACACCTAGACCTGCCAAGGCAGTGCCTTGGGCAGGGCAGGAAAGCAGACTTGCCAGGAGTGAGGCCAGGGACAAGGGTGGAAGCAAAAGGTGGGCTTGCTCAAGAATGGAGAAGCAAGAATCCAATGTGCCCAATTCTAATATGCAGGCAGGAGATGACCTCATACATGGTAGGGGGTAGGGGAATGAGGGAGCGGGACAGGGGAGGAGGGAGGAGGTCGTGGTGTCTAGCAAACCTCTTGGGGGCGGGACGCAATTACAAGAAAGACTTTACCTAACAAGTGCAATCAGTGTAACCTAATTCTTTGTACCCTCAAAGAATCCTAAACAAACAAAAAACAAATAAATAAAAGGAAAAATAAATACATTTTTTTTTAAAAGGTGGGCTTTCTGAAAAGTCCTGGGTAAGGGCACAACGTGCACCTTCTCCTCCTACCCTGACACCATGTGGGAGATTTGGGGCTCTGTTTGTAGAACACTTAAAGCTAAAGGGACCTCAAATAGCATCTAATCTAATTTTATAAAAGATTATAAAATGAGGCCCCCTAATTTTAAGTTGCTTGTTCAAGGACCAGCTGCTGGCCAGAGGCAGAGCTGGGAGGAGATGGGGCTCCCAGGCTGTCACCCTGCCCCTCCCCACTCGGTCCAGGCAGGGTGCTGTGCAGCCACTGTTCCCATGCTCCATGCTGCATGGAGTGGAGGCCAGCCACATCCAGAGGACAGGACAGAGCATGGCAAAGAGTATCAGAGGAGTTCACCAGCACACCTCAGCATCTTGGAGGATGACAAAAGACTGAGGAAAGAGATTGGGGTTGGACAAAGAAGGGCAAACTCTAAGAGCTGGTTTTGTACTACACACATCTTATATATGTGAAAGACAGTACAAATAGCTTATTCAACCTACCACAGTCCTCACTGTGATGTAGCACGAATATTTGCTTATGCAGGTGTTTCTCTCCCTAGCCTGTGAGTTCCTTGAGGGGAGGGTCTGTGTATTATTTACCTCTAGATCTGGGGGGAAATCCCTGACTCAGCAAATGTTTGGTAAAGGAATGAATGAATGAATGAATGCCAGCAGGGCTGAAGGGATAGGAGCTCTGGAGTTCTGTCCGCAGCTCTGCCACTTACCAGCCATAAACTAGGGCAAGGAACTGAAAGCTGCGAGTAATGACAGCACTCACCTCATAGAGTCACGTGAGGATCAAGTAGGATCAAGCATCTGAAGTGCTCAATAAATATTAACGATTTTTGTGACTATTTTGAAGAAGCAGAGCCAAGGGGAAATCAAGTTCAATGAGCGTGGAGGCTGGCACACAAGCGCAGTTATGTTGCATGTCTCAGTTTCCCTCAGCATCCCCACTCGCCCCACCCTTGCCACCATAATTTCTGGAACATATTGATCTTCCTTATTTGAGGATTGAGACAACCTTGCCCATCTTCTGTCTATGCTTTCATATAAATCCCTGCTTTGGAGGGCAATGCAGGCAATAAGCATCTCAGCTTTTTTTTTATTCTGCAAATGGGGACATTGCTGGCTCCATGGCACCTGAGGGGAGCAGGTCATATGGGGCCCTGGATTTCTTGAATCATTAGCACAATGATGATGGTCAGCCTGCCATGCCATGCACCTGCTCCCAAGGACTGTCTTGAACAGGGCAACAGGATGGGCCAGTAAAGGCCAAGCTCTTATGCCAGACAAGGTGAGAGAGTATGTGAAGGCGGGTGAGCAGGGCCTGCCCCCGCAGACAGTGGCTGCTCAGGACACAGTGGCAGCCTTCCCAAGCAAGGGCCAACTCTGAGCGGAGAGAATGACTATTTGATGAACACCTTTAACAAGGACTATGCTAGGCTAAGAAGTGGCCTGGTGTCTGTGGCCCTTTTCTGTTTTCCCTGCCCCATCTTTTGACTTGTGTGGCAAGCTGTAACTCCCCTTCTTCAGTGGCTTCTCTTTCAGGAGGCTAGATTTAAAATGCTGCTCACTTTCATCTAAGAGGGACACCAAAGTCCCTCTGAACAGGATTTATGTAACAAGGATGAGAGAAGTGAGATTGTCACCCAGGGAGGTGGGGTGTGCCAGTGGCCCTTACGCCCAGCCATGTGGGCTCGCTGGCCTTCTGTGGGTTCCTGGAAGCTCCTGATGAGCTAAACATTGGGACCATGTGAGAGGGCAGCTCATGTTGGGGTGTCTTCATTTTTTCCCCATTAGAGGGTCTTCATGGCAGGACATCATCATAATAGCTAAGTTAGTTAGTCTAGTTTTACAATCCTTTTTGTTTCTCAGTGTCCCAATTGTTACAAAGGAATCAGTGTAATATACAGACATCTTTTTCCCATTGATACGGAGTATAATAATCCCAACCTTATTAACTGTGCTGCCAGACACTGCCCCTCCAGGGGAAGGGGAGCAGGTGGCAGCAGTTTGGTGACACGTTTATTTAGATTGTTCCATTTTAGCATATATTTACTAGCAAGTTGTTTGGGCTGTCTGTATCTAAGTTTCTATAAAATTAGGGTGCTGGGCTAGATCAGATCCCAGAAGCTCCCTCAAGGTCCTTCTGGCTCTGATGACAATCTCAACTCTAGTCATTCTAACAGTCAGTGTTGCAAATGCAGCAGCTAAGTGCTGGTAAGCGAGTGATTTCATTGGCTGGTTGCCATGCATTCTTTAGGCACCAAGAGTGTGTAATCTAGGTATTACAGACTTCTTGGGAAGAAGCATGGTTCCTTCCCTTGAGGGCCTTCTGATCTACTAAGGAAAGATGTTCTTGAGAAAAATACATGAGAATAATTAAGAAGGGAGAGAAATATGGATCAGTGAATACATATCAAAGCTTTGACAACAAAGATCTTTGTCACCTCACAGGAATGTGAGGGATGCTATTATTATTAAGGAGACAAGGACTATGAAATTAGGTCACTGTATAATTATAGCATTTGAGATTTTAGCACTAGTGGTTAGGCTACTTGGCATGTGATACCTGGTCCGAATAGAGCCTTGATCTAGCAAGGTATTATTTTTCACATAGTTATTCTTCAAACAGAAATTTTAACTAAGTTCTTTATTAACATAGCTGCCCACAATAACAGTAAATGGCAAGCTTTAGGGAAATAAACACCTAGATATAACAGTCACATTGGTCACTAACACATAGCTATTCTGAATCTAGCCAGAAAAACTGATGTTATTGGAAAGCCTGGTTTGGACCCGTCCCCTATAAACCACCAACCTGCTGCCCCTGAGAAGACCGCAGGCTCAGGACTTTGTGGGATCTGTTGGAGGTCAGAGCTTCAGGACCTTAGCCTCTGGGCACTGTGGGTCCCAACCAAAAAAGGCCATTTCCACGTCTGCTCTAGTCAGTGGGGTGGGGAGCCATTGGTTAACTTTTCCAAGTTACTTGCTCTCAGCAATTCTTAAAGCAGCTGGACCTGAAGCCGAGGAGCGGAAGAGGGTACACAAAGGCACGATGCCATGGAGACCTATTTTCATTCTTGTTTCCTCACCCTTTTCTATTTTCTTCTTCGAGTGACCTCAGGCCAAGCAACCACTACTTTTACAAACCACATCTAGTACGAAACATGCAGTTACAATAATCTTAGCTTCCACCAGAAACAACTATCACATGGGTTGGTACAGAAATAAAAAATCTATTTAAAGATCAAGACAGGGCAGAAAAGATATGTTGGTGCCCACCAGAAACTGTTGAGTTGATTTGCCACTCATTTCAAATTTCTTTTCCATATTATTCTCTTTCTAAAAATGCCATGAAAGCATAGTTATCACACTTAAAGAAATGAAATATAAATTATATTTATTTAAAATTATGACTTTACCAACTTTATTTTAATTTCTTACTTGATTTATCATTATGCTCAGCACTGAAAATGTAAACTTTCTCATTATATTTAATGTATTTCTTTAGAGTAAAATTTTTAAATTTTATAAATAAGTAAGAAGGCTATTTTTTAAAAAGAATTGAGCAGGAATAGGTTTAAATTTTTTGAGATGAGAATTGTTCCATTTTTTAAAGATTTTAGAAATAAAGTGTGTAAGAAAAATGTAAGAAAAATACACACCTGCATGAATGCACGCACAAAGTTTCTTTGTGCTTGTGGCACATCTCAGTCACCTAGGAGTTTTATAAAATCCTGAAGCCTTAGATTTAAGTCCTTTATCCCTTATGAGTTAATTTTTGTGAATGGTGAGAGGTACAGATCTTATTTCAGTCTTTTACATGTGGCTCTCCATTTATTGAAAAGGGATTCTTTTTCCCAGTATATGTTTTTATCTGTTTTGCCAAAAATCAGATGGGAATATGAGAATAATTACATCTGTGGGTTCTCTGTTCTGATCCATAGGTCTATATCTCTGTTTTTGTGCCAGTACCATACTGTTTTGGTTACTGTAGCCTTGTAATATAGCTTGAAGTCTGTTAGGGTGATGCCTCCTGCTTTGTTCTTATTATATAAAGTTGCCTTGGCTGTTTGGGGTCTTTTCTGGTTACACATGAAGAGCAGAACTATTTTTTCTAGATGAAAAAGATGACGTTGGTATTTTAATGGGAATTGCATTGAATCTGTAAATCACTCTGGGTAGTATAGCCATTTTAACAATGTTGACTCTGCCAATCAATGAGCACGGCATAGTTTTCCATCTATTTATACCCTCTGCAATTTCTTTCCTTGGTGTTTTGTAGTTCTCCCTATAGAGGCATTTCACCTCCTTTGTTAAGTACATTACTAGAAGAAAATGTTGGAGAACCTCTCATAGGTATTGGACTAGGCAAAGAATTCATGAAGAAGACCCCAAAAGCGATCTCAGCAGTAACAACAAAATAGATGGGACCCGATCAAATTAAAAAGCTTCCTTCACAGCCAAGGACATAATCAAAATGACAAATACACAACCCACAGAATGGGAGAAAATATCTGCATGCTATACATCTGATAATCAGAATCTACAAAGAACTCAAGCAAATCAGCAAGAAATAATCAAAATTCATTAAAAAGTCGGCAAAAGACATGAACAAAAACTTTTCAAATGAAGATAGACTAACGGCCAAGAGACTCATGAAAAAATGCTCACTGTCTCTAACCATTAGGGAAATGCAAATCAAAATCACAATGAGATGTTACCTAACTCTAGTGAGAATGGCTTGTACTAAAAAGTCCCAAAGCAACTGATATCAACAGGGATGTGGAGAAAAAGGAACTCTTTTTCCAACAGTGGGACTTCAAACTTGTGCAACTTCTACAGAAAATTGATCCAGCAATCCCACTGCTGAATATACACCCAAAGGAAAAGAGATCATTTCACAAAAAAGACACCACACTTGAGCGTTTATAGCAGCACAATTCATAATCACAGAGACATTGAAACAACCCAAGGGCCCACTAATACATGAATGGATTAATAAAATGTAATGTGTGCATACAATGGAGTATTACTCAGCCATAAAAAGATGGAAGTACAGTGGTCCAGCATAGGGAAGAGAAAGAGATTAAACCATTAGAGGGAAAAGGAAGGGATTTGAGATGACCTCAAGACTGGACTAAGGCAAGCCACTCCCATGCCCCCAGATTGCTCAATTGGCTGGATTTAGCCATCTGCTCAGGAACATTGGTCCCCTCAGCCTTCTCACTAAGCAGATAGTCTGGGTTCATTGGAGTAGAATGCTAATGATCTTGAGCCATGGACTTCATCTTTCTGGGCCGTATCCCGGGGATGTTATAAGTCATTTAACATGGTCATTGACTACACTACTAACTTTACAAAAATATCCTCCAAAGCTTTCTATTCTTTATCCCATGGTCCCTTGTCAAGTCACATTTTTGTCCCCAGAAATTTAGCTCTGGCCCTCATCTTGCAAGCCCAGATTCAGCCGTGCAGTTGGCCAGCACTACTCATCGCTGAAAGCAGATCAGTGATGACACATTGTAGTCGAGCATGCCCTTGACGTCTCACACCTACACACCCCCACCACGTTTTCTCTCCACAAAGCATGTTTCCTTCCAAGCAGGATGTGGCAGACATTGCCGGTGCCCATTTGGCCACTATTCCCCAGACTTCTTGGCCAAGAGAAATGTCCCCAGGCACCAGCAATGAATCATAATTGGTCTAAGCCAGTTCATTCCCCGAAGGAGACTTTTTAGACTTTTTTTCCCCTAATTGCTTCCTGCTATGAAGTTTTAATACCACAGATATGCTGTATACGTGTATCTCTTTATGTACTTTATACATAAAAACAGTAAGGCATTTTTTAAAATTTCAGCTTTATATAAGGATACATCTAATTAGATTACATTGTTTGCATTTGTTAGGTAAATCCCTAACAGTTGCAGTTGACCCTTCTCTGAGGGGTCCTCCCACATGGTGCCCAGGAGGTGAGAGTTTACCAATCGCCCTCCCTCATTTCCCCTCCCCCTTCTTGAATTTAACTGTTTTTCTCGTGTGTGTGTGTGTGTGTGTGTGTGTGTGTGTGTGTAGTTTTTCATCTACTAGGTTCATATTGGAATTGAGTACATTGGATCCTTACTTTTCCATTCTTGTGATACTTTACTTAGGAGGTTGTTCTCCAAATCTATCCAGGTAAATCCAAAAGGTGTAAAGTCTTCATCGTTCTTTATGGCTGAATAGTATCCATGGAATACATATACCACAGTTCATTAATATTTATCCATTTATGAGTTGATGGGCACTTAGGTTGTTTCCACAGCTTAGCAATTGTGAATTGAGCTGTAATAAATATTCCAGTACAAAGTAAGACTTTTTTTTTTTTTTTTTTTACCTCAAGACAAATTTTTAGCCCTTTACGGGTGATATCACGCTCATTGAGAACTCACGGTCTGCATCGACAAAGCAATTGCTTTTGCCAGTAACTGGCCTGGGGCTGGCATCATGGCCCTCATGGGAGGATTTGGTGCTTGGAACTGCAGCCACCATCTATGACACCCCCTCCCACAATCCCCCCAAGGGCAGCAGAGAGGAAGGACAGAAGAACCTCCCCTGTGAAATCACTAGGCCCTAAACAGTCATAACCGCTTTCTGCTTCCAGACTTCTTAAGAGCAGCTGCCTATATGCCTTAAGCCACTGCCTGTGGGGTATTCTGGGCCTTGCATCCTAAATCTTCTCACTGATATGTGGGACTTCCATTGCCAAGAAAAAGCCTTTTCTTTCAATAGTACGCTTTCGGGAGGCAAGCTAGAGCAAGACGGGCTACAGGGAGGTTTGCTTGGTGGGACTGAGAGCACTTGGACGTGGTCAGGTGCCAGAAGACCCGCGCCAGGAGTCGGTCTGCTGCTGCCTGCTGGTCTCCTTTAGGCCAATGGCCACCGGTGTAGTGCTGGAATTTGTCTGCACCCGTTTCATGTAAAATAAATGAGGGAAGATGATAGCTGTTTTTAAGCTCTGAAAGTGCTGTCCTCAAGATAAGAGTGCTTTTGTTCCTGCTTTCTGTGTATTTTACCTAACAACTCTGGGCCCTCAGGCTGTGCACTCAGGCAGCAGAAAACGCTCTCTTCAGCTGCCCCTGCCCTGTGGCTCTCAGGCACACCAGTGGCCTCCTCCGCCCAGCACCTGTTTCTCTTCTCTGCCCCCACTGTAAATGCATCCAATGTGGGAGGGTGAGGCACAAGGACAGACCCCACTGCATGATCTGCCACCAGTCTTGTGGCCAGTCTTCCATGAGGATTCCTGCCTCAACTATGAACTTGTAGAGCAGTTACTCAAGGGACAAGAGAGCTTAGGCAGAGCTGGGCAGTGAGTGCCCAAGGCCACCACATTCACAGAAGGAGGGAAGTGATGCCCACTTCCCAGATGGGGGCAGCAAGGGTCAGAAAGGTCACAGAGCAGGATATTGGTGGCCCAGGAGCAGAGCCATTGACTCCTGTCTTCCCGTCTCGTGTGCTTTCCTCAGCAGTCTGAGCCTGTAGCTCCTCTGGCCGCCTGCCCTGTACTGTAAGTCCTGCACCATCATTCGCATCTGCCGTCATTTCGCTGTTCACCTGTGTTCATCTCCCCAAATACACTGCATGCTTCTCAAAGGCTGGGATCTTGCCACTCCCATCTTGGGATTCCTTGTAGCATTGGTAACCCACTAGGCACCTGCGAACCAGTTCAACTTCATTTCTAAGCAGGTGACTGGTGAAGTGGCCAGAGGCAGTGAGCTAGTGATATGTTTGGGGAACATTTGCACCCCAGATTGATTTGTGGGACTGTACATAATACCCCAGGACCTGGGTTCCCGATTTCTCATCTGCTGATTGGAAATGATGCTGTGTATTTATGTAAATATCAGAATCACATGATCACAGGGATGGAAAGTGCTCTCTATATTCTGACTTATTTTTCAATTGCCTCTTGGAAATACTTCCTTTGAATCCACCTCCTATTTAGCCAAAGGCAAAGTTGAGGAAGCGGGATGGATGGTTTCAATATGTTGACCACCCTTCCCACCCACCCCATTGGGGTCTCTCCCCTGGCTGCTGGGATGGACACTGGGCAAAGTAAGCTGCACGTACATCATCTGTTCTCTGGACACCGGCACAGCCAGATAGGCTATGATGATGGGGCAGCATGAAGGGACACATCCATAAACAATGCAGATATGAAATTCTTTTGTGCAAGCATTGGGCGGGCTCAGAGGAGATGAGGCAGGTGGCCCAAGCTGTCTTCCTGTGAAAAGGGCATCAGTGCCATGTTCTGGCTCTGCCACCGACTAACTGTGCAGCTTCAGCAAAAGTCTCTTCTATTTCATGTTCTCATCTTAAAAATTGTGATTGGATAAGGAGAACTTGAGGTCTGTCTTCTAGTTATTCTACGCTAAGACTCTCTAAATTTGAGGAAGGGCTGGAAAGCACTGAGACCCTAGCAAACCTAGCAGCACAGCGGTGACAACGGCCAACATGAACAGAAGCTGCTCTTAGTGCACTCTGGGTTCTGTTCCTTTCACGTCACAGCAACATTAAGATGCAGGTAATGTGAGCAATCCCCATTTCATACACAAGGAAGCCTAGACCTAGAGAAACAAAACATTCTAAGTTATTATACATCTAGTAAGTGATGCCCTGAATTTGAACCCAGGCAGTCTAAATGCACCATCAGGAAGCCTCTGTTGAGAAGCTAGGCTGCTTTCCAGCCACTGGGAAAGGAGAGGGGAGGGGAGGCTCCTAGGTTCCCAAGGCTGGGGAAGAGCTGGAGCACCAGCAGCTTAAAGAGGTGGGGAGAGGAGGAGGAGGAAGAGGGTGGCGAGGGTTACTCTTCTGTTTAGGGCACATGCATACCTTGGTGATTAGCAACGGTGGGAAAGGAAACACACGGCGAGGCCCTTGACAGCTTAATGGGGTTTTAGAAAAATATACATCTATATTTTTAAACTTTTTTTTCCATTCAAACATTTTTAGCTTCAAGTTCTGGACTGAAATAGCAACTGTCTTAGATAACTCTTCATCCTTAGGCTCCCACGTTTGAAAAAGGTCTCAGCTTAGCCCGAGGAAAAGAGAGATAGAGGATACACAAACTTAGCACATAGATAATAAGTCTGGCTCACAGCTGGCTGGCTGGCTGGCTGCATGAATTGAGGGATGAATGAATGGGAGACAGAAAGGATGTGATAAAAAAGCAAGGAAACATGTTTAGCCATGAGATTGTCCAGAGGATTAAGAGTAGACTCTTCTAGAATGAGACACTGTCTTTCACTGACTAAACTGAGGGTCACAGTTGATGAACTGCCAGTCTTCCTGTAGTTACTAGGGCCTGGCCCCTTAGAAACAATTTTAGGCAAATACAGAGACAGCAGAGCACTAACAGTTCAGCTCTTATCTTCTCTCATCTAGCCCCATCTCCACTCACTTCTCCTTACATCTTCTGACCACGCTTATATTTCCTAAACACACTGTGTCAGAGTCCTTAATTTGGTTCGATCCATACCCACTCCAATCCCCTTCTGTCTTGCCTCTACTACAGAAGGTTAAAAGAGTAATATTCAAATTCTCACTGTGCCTTGCAGGTAAGGTACCAGATGACATCATTCCGCTTGGTTCAAAGAAGGCTGGTGAAAGATTACCACCAAAATAAATGGGCAAACCATTGTCCATCATCTTCCTCTTCTCTGACTGACGTGATGTTTGGAGGTACAGCAACTATCTTGTGATAAAGAGGACAAATGCTTTGATCTAAAGATGTCAGAGCAAGAGGATACAAAGCACTGGATTTCCAGTGGCTTCATTCAACCGCCACTCTAGCCCTGGGTCCTTTCTCTCTGGTCTTCCAGGTACATGAGAAAGATGAGCCTCTTACTTGTTTAAGCTACTGGGTTAGAGTTCTCTGCTTCTCCTGCCAATCAGAATCTTAACTGGTTCACATGTCATGCATTTTAGGCCTTCACACTTTTGTCCATGTGACCCCTCTCCCCGTCTGAAATGCCATTCTCTGCCTTTCTCACTAAAGAGTAGACACTAGGTCAATTGTGGGGGTGCACACCTATAATTCTAGCACTTTAGGAGGCTGAGGTGGGAGGATCACTTGAGAGCAGTAGTTTGAGACCTGAGCAGCATATTGAGGTCCCACGACTCAGTAGCATGTGTCAGTAGTCTCAGCTACTTGGGAGGCTAGGGAAGAAAACCCTTGGCTCCCAGCAAGAAGGAAGATAGAAACTAGGCAGAGAGTCCCAGCTACTCAGGAGGATGAGGCAAGAGGATCACCTGAGCCCAAGAGTTTGAGGTTGCCATGAAATATGACGCCTTAGCACTCTACCCATGGGGACAAAGTGAGACTCCATCTCAAAAAAAAAAAAAAGAAAGAAAAAAAGAAAGCAACTAGGCAGGCAGAGCTGAACCTACATTTGCAGCCTTAGCAGCCTATTTGAGGAATTCTGGACTGCAATGTTCTAAGAGGCCTTCCTTACACACAGAGGGAACACATTTGTCCCTTCCCCTGGGGGAGAGCCTCAAGCCTTGGCAGTGCTGGGAAGCTCCTCCCCTACCTCTCCACTTAGATGTTCCCTGGATGTCTGGGTGATTCCAATCAGCCCCAGTTCTCTGTGGCAATATCTCAGGAGTCCCACTACGCACAAGCTGGAGACTTTAAACAGAAGGCCTCACCCACCCCCAGGGCCCTTCTCTCTTCTCAGGACTGCCGTGCCACCAGTCAGGCCCCTTGCTCAGCTCCCAAGCTGACCCACCACAGAAGGGCAGAGGGCAGAGGACAGAGGGCAGAAAATAACTCATGGGAACCAAAAACAAAACCCCATCAGAACCACAAATGGAAGTGGCTTCGGAAAAAGGGTCCTGGGATGCTGGTCTATTAATAAAGACAAGTGTTCCTTAGCCCGCTTCTCCCAGGGACCGGGCCTGGCCAGTTCAGAGCAGGTTTATTCTTGGGAAACCCCCAGATTGCCAGATGAAATGTGCCCAGACCCTATTCACTCTGCAAGACACTCCCAACACACACATGCACAAACATAAACACACGCATACACACAGCACACACACAGGCACGTGTACACACACACACACACTCACACTTTTTTGTCTATCAGGTCTTCCAGGTTAACCTTTAACCTTTATTGGTCCCCATAAGGGAAGAAGTCACAGAACTGGGGCAGTGTGAGACCCACGTTACTGGGTATGAGGATTTGAAGATGCCTGACGACAGTCTCAGCTCCCTGGTTGAAGGTAACTATATCTTTGTATTTACCCTCTATGATTCTGGGAAGGTGGAGCCACCAGTACTTGTCATCATCTAATCCAATCAGGGACAAACAGATAGACACACATTTATTCACAGATTGGTGGGAACAGAACCCCTAGAACTTCCATCCTCCATCCTGCTGTCATCTGCTAGAGTAACTTCAGTAGCCAATGGATTTAAAATCTCCACCCCTTGCTCCCATTTCCCACCACTTCTCTCTTCTTTACTCCCTGCCCCATCATGCCCTTCTCCAAGATCACCAAGAACCCCAGGGAATACTCAGGAATGGCCTATGCCAGAAAAGCTGGCCCTTCCCAGCTCGCATCTTGAAAAATATCATGTGAACCAATTAGCGCCTCTCAGCCATGAAGCCTTGAGTCGCAGCCTGGTAAGTGCAGGCCATCTTGTCCAGCCCCCTGCCTTCAGGCCAGACAGCATTTTGCCCATTGCACAAATGAGGCTAGTGAGACACAAATGCCTCTATGTGGAGCAAAGCGAACTTAGTCTCTGAGCCTACTTGGAGGCACAGCATCCCAACCCTCAACCCTCCCAATAGCATTTAGCTCAATCAGGGCCTCAGAGCAAGCTACTCTCAGTTTGATTCAGGAGTAGCATGTGTTGTTAGTTAGCACAAGCAGGAGATTAAGGTCCATCTAAACTGCCCTTGAGCAGAGTGGGGAGGCAGTGGGCACAGCAGCAGCAGTGCTAGACTGGCCCAGGGTAAGCTCTGCCCCTGCAAGTCGGAAGGTCAAGCCTGGACACACTCATCACCTCCTGGAACTCCAACATCCTGATCCGTACAGTAGGAATGATAATGACTCCTCACAGGTTTGCCAGGCACCTGAAAACTCCCAAGTGCCACATAGGTATCCTTGTTAAGCTCTCTGTGCCTGTGCCTCTCAGAGACAACAGACAGCAGTAACAAGGACTCCAGAGTCCAGCACTACTCTATCTGCAGTAGGCACAGAAAACTACTCGTTACATGCACTTGTCACAGAATGAATGTGTGCATCCCCCCAATTCATATTCTGAAATCCTAACCCCCATGATGATGGTATCAGAAGGCAGGGCCTTTGGGAGGTCATGAGGTCATGAGGGTGAATCCCAAGGGAATGGAATCAGGATCCTAACAAAAGAGTCCCCAGAGAGTTTACTCTCCCTCTCTGTGCCATGTGAGCACACAGTGAGAAGCGGGCCGTCTGCGGCCAGGAAGAGGGCCCTCACCAGTACCTAACTGTGCTGGCCCCCCGATCTCAGACTTCCTTCCAGCCTCCTGAACTAGAAAAAAATAAATGGTTGTTGTTTATAAGCCTCTCAGTCTATGGCACTTTGCTATGGCAGCCCAAAGACAGTGGGTCCTATCAAGCTGTTATTTCAATAGCCAAAGGCCTTCAACATAGCCCCTTTCAGGTTAAAGCTAATGTTTTATTTTAGAGTTGGTTGGGTATCTGTGGCCTAGTTCAGGGCTGCCTGACTATTTAGATCAGAGATATCAGACTAGGTTTCTTGGGGTAGGGTTAGTCCAAGCATCTATGATGTCTGATTATAACAGACATCACAACAGATGCACCTCGGCCAAGTAAGCCAGGAGTCCCTGGTAGTCCCTGCCCTAATAAAAATGTATGTTTATAAGGTGCCAAAGGATACACCTGTCTCTTGTTCAATGCACATAAGTGCCCTAGGGGGTGAGTGCTTTTTTGATCCTTATGCTGTAGGCAAAGACACCACACCTTAAAGAAATTGATTTACTTACTGAAGGTCACCCAATTATTATATGGAAGAGGTGAGATTTAGAGCCCAGACTCTGACTTTAAAGCACTTGTTCTTTAACTGCTATGCCTATCATGAGCCACACTGCAGAGCCAAAGAACCAGTCACAGAGTCACGGATTGCCAGCACTGGATGGACCCAGCCCAGACACCTCAGTTTGTATACGTGATCCAGAGCTATTCACAGACTGGTGGCCACACAGGACCTAGAACCCAGGCCCCTATTGCCCATGTCTGCTCTACCCCACTGTGGCTGCTTTTTGCCAGATTCCCAACACCCACGCTTCCTACTGCCTCAAGGCCCTTGCCGAGGCAGGAAACATAATTCTAGAAGGGACTGAGATTTAATATGGTCTCAAGAATACCACCATTTCTGCTGGAGAACAAACAGATGATTCATTTACATCACAAAGACTCATAAGATTAATAATTCGATAAATGAATTGGTATGGGAGATGGTAAAATCTCCTTATCTTCAAAGCTTTAAAATGTATGTTTATATCTATTGGAGACAGCCGAGACCAAGGCTAAAGGGATGAACTATAAAAACACTTTGGTGCTATATGCAAGGTTGATGAGGTTAAAAGCTCCAGGGCTTCTAACCTCATCAAATTCCATACCTTCCTTTCCTAATAAATATTTTTAACACCCCCTCTATTATCCTGAAACAACACTCACAGATTTGTGTGTCATCCTGGCGCAGGGCCATGCCACTCTTCTCTGTAGCATTCCAATTTGAGCACATGTGCCGCTGAAGCCAGTACGTGAAATGACACCCATAAAAATATAAACTCACACATATAATTTTTAAGACTCAATTTTATGCCTTAATCATATTATGAAAGGAGAAATTAAAGGAAAGAAACAGGTGTGTGGCCTCTTGGCTCACTGAGCACCACAATGGTGGTCCCCAAGAACATGTGCCTTACAAAAGGTGGCAAAAAGGGGGTCAAGAAGAAAGTGATCCGTGATCACGTTAATGTACACAGCTATGATTTAATAATAAAAAAAGAAGAAAGTGATTCATTTTCTAAGAAAGATTAGTATGATGTGAAGGCAACTGCTATGTTCAATATAAGAAATTGGAAAAACTCTAGTCACAAGGACATAAGGAACCAAAATTGCATCTGATGGCCTCAAAGGTCATGTGTTTGACCTGAGTCTTGCTCTTCTGCAGAATGATGAAGTTGCATTTAGAAAACTCAAGGTGATTACGGAAGATGTTCAGGGCAAAAACTGCCCAACTAACTTTCATGGCATGAATCTTACCCATGACAAAGTATGTTCTATGGTTAAAAAATGGCAGACTATGATTGAAGTTCATGTTGATGTCAAGACACTGACGGTTATTTGCTTCATCTGCTCTGTGTTGGTTTTACTAAAAAATGCAACAATCAGATCCAGAGGACCTGATATGCCCAGCACCGACAGGTTTGCCAAATCTGGAAGAAAATGATGGAAATTGTGATCAGAGAGGGGCAGACGAATGACTTGAAAGAAGTTGTCAATAAATTGATTCCAGACAGCATCAGAAAAGACATAGAAAAGGCTTGCCAATCTACTTATCCTCTCCATGATGTCTTCATTAGAAAAGTAAAAATGCTGAAGAAGCGCAAGTTTGAACTGGGAAAACTCACAGAATTTCACGGTGAAGGTAGTAGTTCTGGAAAAGCTACTGGCAACGAGACAGGTGCTAAAGTTGAACGAGCTGATGGATATGAACCACCAGTCCAAGAATCTGTCTAAAATTCAGGCTTTCAATAATGACAATAAAGAATCCAATTTGCAAAAAATAAAAAAGACATATGTGTGTGTACACACATATATATGTATTCAATTATGCATTTAATATGTAAATGCCCAACCACCATTACACGGAAAGATGCAGGACAGGTGTTCAGATCTCTATACAGAATCACTGTGAAAGCCACAGCCACGTATCCAGTTCGATATTAGCAGTCATCTCTTTGTGACTCTAATACCAAGAGTGGGGTTTCCATCAGTGATGTGATTTTCCAAAGCAGTGAACAACTCTTAGTAAAGTGCTGATTAAAACACAGCACAATTTTCTCTCAATGTTCCCAGCAGTTGTATTCCTGGAATATTGGATAGGTACTAAAACCATGCAAAAATACTTTGGGGTTAATCTAAACATCTGTACGCTCATATCAACCTGAAATTAAAAAAAAAAAACAAAACTGATCACAGATCACTGTAACAGACACAATAATAATGAAAGGGTCTGAAATATTGCAAGAGCTACCAAAATGTAACACATAGCCATGAAATGAGTACATGTGGTTGGAGTAATGGCACCAGTGCAGAGTTGCCACAAACCTTCAATTATCTGCCAAATATAATAAAGTGAAGCACAATTAAACAAGGCATGCTTGTATGTTGCCAATAAAATTTGTCTTATGTTCAATATCTATATAAAAATCTTTTGGTGTTATATGCAATATGCAGTTAGAAGTTTCAGGCTCAGGCGGCGCCTGTGGCTCAAGGAGTAGGGCGCCGGTCCCATACGCCGGAGGTGGTGGGTTCAGACCCAGCCCCGGCCAAAAACCAAAAAAAAAAAAAAAAAAAAGTTTCAGGCTCAAAAAACTACAACCAGAGTTTTAAATACACAATGTCTAGAGAAACATCAGAAAGACAGGTGGGATAGAGAACAATTCTTCCCTGCCCAGGATCATCCTATGCAGTGGGACATGTGGTATCTACGGCGCCCACCCACCAGCAAACAAAAGTGCCCCATAATTTTCAAAACGCTTTCAGAAGATGGTATTCCCCTTTGAGACCACTGCTTTGGATACATCTTTAGATTCTCGTTCTTTCAGCCTCTTCACCACACTTGTATGATGTATCAAAATATTATACACTGTATAAACATGTATGAATATTATGTGTTAATTTTAAAATAAATAAAATTAAGGAACAGGAAAAGTCCATGGAATGCAGGGCACGAGGCTGGGCAGTGGAGTCATTCATAAAGGGATAAAATGCTTGTCTTGCTCTACAGTGTGAGAGGAGACAGGAAGAAGGGATAGGAATGAGGAAAATAAAGCACATTTTGTTAACTTAGCACAAGCTCTTGAACAAAAGAATATCAGTAAGTCCTTGTTATGTGTTGGATAAAGGGAAGACAGTGAGTTAGAAGCTGTGATTCTGTTTGTATTATGTCCTAGACAGAATTAAGATAAAAAATAGTTTTCTTTAAAAATTCTCTTGATGGTAGTAGCTATTGGCCAAGAATACTCTACAGCCTAAGTCTCAAAGTGAAAAGGAGACCAGAAATTGCCTCCATGATTAGAAGAGCATCAGGCTACCCCCAACACACACACAAACACACAGGAGGGATGCCTTCCTCAATGGACACCAGGGTTCCTCCATGGCTGACTGAAGGGCACAGGCCCACTCTAGCAGGCCCTAACCCTAGCCCTCACCCTAGGGGCCTGAGCCCTCTTCATCCCACAGCACCACTGAGCTCTAGCATTCTACCTGACCTGGGACAAAGTTGTGACCAAGTCATCCTAGCTGATAAAACCACACATTTGCCATTTCCAATGGTTTACTAAACCCTGTGCCCCTTTTTCTAAATAGCTTGGAAACTGAGACTTGGAGATAAAGTGTCATTTACTCAAGGTCACACATCTCAGTGGGTGGCAGGACTCAGTCTGGACTCAGTTCTCTGGCCCCAGATGAGAGCTTTTCAGGCAGGCAGGCCTGGAGAGTCTGGGCTTGCTCTGGAGTGCTCACATTTCCAGGAACCTCTGAGAGCTCCCAGGTGATTGGCTCAAGGGCTCAAAGCAGGGCCCTGAGTCCCAGGGTGCCACCTGCAGAGGCTGATGTAAAAAGAGGCTGTCTGTGGAAGGGGCTGAAGTTGATGGGCAGACCTGGCACCAAGCAAAAGGAATAAACAGGCAGAGATCTGAAGTCTCACTTAGGGGAAGAGAGGGCTTCATACAGATTTGCAGAAACTTGGCTCAGTTGCTTTAAACAGATAATCACACAGGAACTAATTAGCACCTTCCGTCCAAACCCAGCCCTCTGGGGGGAGGAGGCAGGAGGATGCTTAGTGGAGAAGAAAAACCCATTAATTACTTTATCAGGAAGCACTGATAAGAACCTGAAAAAGGTATTGCTCTAAGGTTCTGAGCTAATTAAAGAGGTCTGTAGGGTGAAGGAATGTATCTTACCCCTAGGGAGCAGAGCACCTGTGTTTTGATCCTGAGCAATGGCCCCATAGCCTCAGACTGAGAGCAAGCAAGGGCTTCTGCCCTCCAACCCTTGCCCCCCACCTCTCCTCCAGAAGCTTCACTCCTGCGGTTCAGCAACCTCAAGACTGTGGTCATTGGGAATCAGGAAGTCCGCTAGCTGCAGTGCCAGCTCAGCCTAAGGGGTAAAGAGGTTCTGAAGGAGGCAGAGCTCCCGCCAAGACACTACACCAGGCGTCCTCAAACTGCGGCCCGCGGGCCATATGAAGCAGTGTGAATTGTATTTGTTCCCATTTTGTTTTTTACTTCAAAATAAGATATGTGCAGTGTGCATAGGAATTTGTTCATAGTTTTGTTTTTTTTTTAACTATAGTCCGGCCCTCTAACATCTGAGGGACAGTGAATTGGCCCCCTGTTTAAAAAGTTTGAAGACGCCTGCTCTAAACAAATAGCACCACTCAGACGTGATGTAGAGTGAGCATCATTCACTGGTGTTACTTTCGTGCCCATTTTTGTGGGTGAGAAAAGTGAGCCCCAAACAGCATAAAGTGTCCAATCAGGGAACTTTCAAGTAGGAAGAGGCAGAAGCCCAACTTGGGCCCAGACCTCCAGCGCAAATTCCTATGTTATTAGCACCACCCCGAGACATGATTTTGTAGGCTGTGGCAGCAACACTACCAGACAAGCAGGCCCGGTTCCAGTCCTAGCATTCATCTTTCCTTTCCTTTTTCCATCAGTTAAATGGGGCTAACCACACCTCCTTGGATGGTTATCAGGAGGAGTACCGGGGCAAGAGGACACCTGGGGACCCTTGGACAGAGCTTGAAGAGTCATTAAGTCTCTAATGGACCACTTTTCAAAGTGGATTTTAGCTTCAGCAATTTTAATTCAAATGTACAGAGACACTGAATGTGTAAATAGCTAAGAGTGGAACTTCTCTGAAGGAAGGGAGGGAGGCAGTTTGGCACTCCACCCACTTGGGCCCCTCTGCCCCTGGCAGAGGTTCTGTTGAATGCCCAGAATTTCTGCGAACACAACCAGACAACCCAGATCTGAAGGAAGCAGGATGGCCCTGAGATCTCAAGGTACTCTGAACAAGTGCCCCACGTTAAGACAAATATTTGATGTCCTTTTTTCTCTTTTATAAGTTACTATTCAGAATTCAATATTTGATGTCACAGAGGACTTAATGACCTATGCATTCAAGCTATTCTCCCGGAGGGGCCGATGGATTTGCACATGCCCCTCTTGACCTGCTTTCACGTGGTTGCTTTTGGCTGACTGCACCTGTAGCTGGCCTAGGAAGAGGGGGCATGACCCTATGACCTTGGCATCCATCTCTATAGTCCAACCTACTGGACTAACCAGCCTGTCATCCATCATAGCAACAGCAACATTTTGATTAGAAACATTTGTTTATGCCTTCTAGGAAAATAAAAATATCACAAAAGCACTGTTCTACTGGATAATTACAAAATGGCCTAGAGAGAATGGAATGCCTTTCCTAAAGAAGGATCCAAAGAGCAAGGTCAGGAAACACTGAAACCTGTTTCCCAGAATGTAAGATGTTATGAGAACAAACCCTGGTTCCTAAGAAGACGTGAAAAGAGTAGACCATCATCCTTGTAGCAACTGAACATGGAGCTTTGTGCTAGGAACTAACTGCTTATTCATTTCTTTTGTTTCCAAAAGGTGGCCCCAAATCACTAGCTGTATTGATGTTCTGGGAGGTCAGGACTGAGGAGATGGGAAAGGGGCCTTTGCTGAGTGTTCTTCCTGCAATGACCTGATTTGTAATTATTACAGAAACCATCAATCCCATGGATTTGATCTGCCTCTGCCCTTCCTCCGCCAACTTGGCTGCTCAAAACCCACCTAATCTGGACTGAATGGCCTCAGATCTCCTGTGTGTCTGGGACTCGCTCATTCATTTGGGTGTTACCTCACTGAATCCTCAGAACTCCCCGGGAACGCAGGGACTCATCTCAATTCATTGTTGTGAAACTGAGGCTGAAAGTCATTGGGGGCCTTCACTGTGGCCTTGCAGCTGTTGGGTAGTCAGGATTCAAGCTGGGTCCACCTGGGGTGAGCACAGTGCTCTTTCAAGTCTTGTCCATGAAAAATCGCCAGAGAGATCCTACCTTTGTCCAGCCATTCCAGATACTGCCCAGAAGGACACCCTAGGACAGCCTAGAAGATTCAGCCTGGTCAATTCTAATTTTACACAGGTAGATCCCTTCTCTAGACAGTAGTTTTATCAACTGTAAAGCAGAGGGTGTGGATCTCTAAGCCACTTCCTGCCTTGCCCCTCCACCCCATGGCTGCCTGTGTAATCTGAAGGCAGTGGGGCTTGGCTCTGGATCTCAGTCTGACATCTTGGCATGTCCTGGGTCCTTTGGGCATCTTCTCTACAGAGGAACACCAGGCCCACGTCCTCAACCCTCTAAGCTATTGCTGCTCACCCAGTTTTCCAGCTCCAAGGTGCCCATCCCACTGTACCCTGCCGGAGTTAGGAAGGAGTCAGACCCTGGAAGGTGACACAGCCCCCTGGTGGCTGCAGAGCAGGCAGCTGCGACTGGGGCTAAGGGACCTCCTCCAGGCAGGCAGCAGGGGCTCCCTAGACAAAGCAGCTCTCAGGTGTTTTAATGGAAACATGAATGCACGCTGCCCTGTGTTCAGCCATTAGTTTTTGGTATATGTGAAAGAGCGAGGGAATTGCAGAGTTGTTAAACACAGTGATGTAGGGTCACGGTTCCCCAGGTGGCTGCAAATTGTTAGGAGATCAAACTCCATGGCTCAGACTCCACACTCAACTCTTCTCCTCAGCAGTAGGAGAACTGCTAGTTAAATGTACAGGCTAGAGGAAGGGTTAGGAGGGTGGGGACTTCTCCAAAGGAGTCAAGACTCAAGTGGATGCAGAAATTCTAGTTGTTCATTGGCAGAAAAAGGTACTTGAAGGTGCTGGAGGTATAGTTCTAAACAAAACACCATTGTCCTTGCCCTCGTGAAGCTTACAGTTGAAAGGGGAGGAAACAAATAGTAAACAGGTAAAGTAATAAATAAATAATCTCAAATCAAGAAAGTGCTGGAAAGGTAAGGAGCAGAGTGGTGTGATGGAGAAAAAAGGTGTGTTGGGCTGGAGCAGGGGGCTTCTGCTAAAGCAGTGACCTCAAGAAGACCTGCCTCAAGAGGTGACATGTAAGCTGCAAGTTGAAAGTCTGAGAACCAGCTGGCCCAGAGGATGAGGGGAGAGATGGGGGCAAGGTCAAAGGCCCCAAAACAGAGGTCAACAAATTTTCTGCAAAGGACCAGATAGCAAATATGTTAGGCTTCATGGTCCATACATCCCTCCTACACCTGTGTCCCAATGAAACTTCATTTACAAAACAGAAGTGGGCCTTATTTTGCCAATCCTTGCCCTGAAACAGTAAGACGCGCATTGTGTGTTAGGGAAGAAAAAGGCTGACCCAGGGGAGGGGGCGGGGAAGTGGGGACGGTCTCAAGGTGAGGGGGAGAAGACAGAAGCGGGTCTTAGAGGGCCTTGGAGGGCACAGTAAGGACTTTGGGGTTATTCTAAAAGCCACTGCAAGGGTTTAAGGCAGCCAAGTGACAGGTCTTGACTTATACTTTATTATTGTAGCTACTACATGAAGGAAGGATTGGAGAGAGGAAACAGGAAACAGGAAGACTTGCTTGAAAGCTCCCGCAGTAGCCGTGGAAGGGACATTCGTGGCCAGGCCAGATGGTGGAGATGTGAAAGGTGGCTGACTTTCCCATATGGTTTGGAGGTGGGCTTGACCAGACTTGTAGCTGAGCACCTGAGGGCTGGAAGAAGGGCACATCCCCCACGGTGGCGCCAGGCTTCTGGCTTGAGTGTGTGCGTGGACTTACTGAGGTGTAGGAGATGAGGAAGTGGAGGGGCTGAGTCAAGAGGCAGACTTGGAGATGGAAACCAGGAGTCAGACACACTAACACTCAGATGTGGAGAGATGTGCGCGGGGAGAAGGCCTGCAGACACAGGTGAGGCCGGTTGGCAGGGTCCACATGATGGGCCTCCCTCCCAGCTCCATCTAGCCCCACGCCCCTGGGCATGGCCACCTGTTCTGATTCCTATCTAGACCAGTTCCAACCACACCTGATGACTTTTATGCAGTTGTAAAGCCTCTCTGACCCTGCTGTGGCCTCAAGCCCATTATTACCTCCGTGAACGAGGGTCATGCTCCGCCAAGAGTTCCATGACACTTGCTGTGTCTGGAGCCACAGTGGCTCCAAAGCCCACATCCAGTCCACCTGGACTCCTGGCATCCCTGACTTTCCTGGCGGCTTCCCAGAAAGTCTCAGTAACATAACCAGAAAGTACAGAAGACTTAACTACATAGCGTCAAATTTTGACTAGCACAAGCAGGAGATGGGAAGGAACTGGAAGAAAATTGTTGAGCCAACAATTGTTGAGCCAACAACTCTGCCAAGATGCAGGGGTTCCATACAGCCTCTCTGGATGGTTCACATGGGCAAACACCCAGCTACATATTTTCTTGGAAAGGGGTCGCCAGTGACCCAGTGCATCACCTTGTGTTATCTTCCCTCCTTTCGTGTTTCACCTCCCTTTTCCTGCTCTCCTGGAGTTATACTATCCAATAAAACACTATCCCCTGAGTTTTGCCTTAAGTTCAGTTCTGTAGGCCTATAGTAGGAGTCTAGATGCTAAATATGGCAAGGACCATTTGTTTATTTCACAACGGTTTTAAAAGCACTTAAAATGACACATATGGCAGCTATTGTTCCAAGTGCCTTACAAATATTAACTGGTTTTATCCTCATAACAATCCTATAAGCAAGATGCTATTGCTATCTCCATTTACAGATGGGAGAACTGCAACAGAGAGGTTCAGTAGCCGCACAAATCAGCGCTGTCCACAGAAACGTAACTCCAGCCACATATGTAGTTCTAAGTTTTCTTGTAGCCACGTTAAAAAAGCAAAAAGAAGCCGAGTTCAGTGGCTCGTGCCTGTAATCCTAGCACCATGGAAGGCTGAAACAGGATTGTTTGAGCTGGGGAGTTCAAGACTATCTGAGCAAGAACAAAACCCCGTCTCTGTTAAAAATAGAAAAAAAGTGTTATCTGAATGTGGTGGAGTGCACCAAGGAGTTAAACCTGAGACAAAAGAAAGGACAGGGTTTTAATAGATGAGGATCAGTATTCCTCAGAGTGTGGTTCCACTAGGTACAATAAACTCATTGAAGACGCTTCTCAAAAATGGGAACTTCTGGCACTTTTTAGGCCTGAGTGGCATTTAGGAATCATTATTTGAACAAGCTCCCAGGTGAATCCTTTGCGCACTAAAATTTGAGAAACGCAGATACATATATTTCGAGAGTCTGACATATTTCCCCATCCAAAACCATATTTAACAATGAATTCCCATACCATAAAACAAGAATGAGGCAATTGAGGAAACTTGAAGACCAATTGAATATACCAAGGAATGGTTAAACTTCTAAGGTCATAATTGTGTTTAAGGTATTTTTTTAAAGCTTTGTGTTTTAGAAATATATACTAAGATGCTTGTGGTTAAAATTATATGACATACGAGGCTGGGTGGGTGGCTCACACTGAGGCAGGTGGATTACTTGACCTCACAAGTTCAAGTCCAGCCTGCATAAGAGTGAGACTCCATCTCTACTAAAAAATAGAAAAAACTAGACAGATGTGGTAGTATGTACCTGTAGTCCTAGCTACTTGGGAGGCTGAGGCAAAAGCATTGCTTGGGCCCAAGAGTTTGAAGTTGCTGTGAGCTATGATACCACAGCATTCTACCCTGGGGTGAAAGAGTGAGACTCTGTCTCAAAAAAAAAAATTGTATGACATAGGGAGTTGCTTCAAAATGCCCGGGGTGGGAGAAAGGAAGTATGTTGGGAGGGTTGTGAATGAAATAAAACTAGTCATGAATTCAGTGTGACTGAAACCAGAGATACGGCTGTACTTTGCTATTTACTTCTGCATACGTTTAAAATATTCCGTAACATTCGTATAAAAGCTATAAATTAGTTTCACATTAGGACTGAGTACATTGGGTACTTTTTCATCCATTCTTGGGATACCTTGCTATTTTTTTTTTTTTTTTTTTTTGCAGTTTTGGCCAGGGCTGGGTTTGAACCCACCACCTCTGGTATATGGGGCCGGCGCCCTACTCCTTGAGCCACAGGCACCACCGAGGGATACCTTGCTAAGAAGAATGTTTTCCAGCTCCATCGATGTAAACATGAAAAAGGTAAAGTCTCCATCTTTCTTTAAGGCTGCATAATATTCCATGGTGTACATATACCACAATTTATAATCCATTTGTGGATTGATGGGCACTTGGGCTTTTTCCATGACTTAGCAATTATGAATTGGGCTGCAATAAACATTCTGGTACAAATATCTTCATTATAATATGATTTTTGGTCTTCTAGGTATATACCTAGTAGAGAAATTATAGGATCGAATGGCAGGTCTATTTTTAGATCTCTAAGTGTTCTCCAAACATTCTTCCAAAAGAAACGTATTAGTTTGCATTTCCGCCAGCAGTGTAGAAGTGTTCCCTTTTCTCCACATCCATGCCAACATCTCTGGTTTTGGGATTTCGTGATATGGGCTAATCTTACTGGAGTTAGATGATATCTCAAAGTAGTTTTTATTTGCATTTCTCTGATGATTAAGGATGATGAGCATTTTTTCTTTTTTTTGGCTGGGCCTGGGTTTGAACCTGCCACCTCTGGCATATGGGGCTGGCGCCCTACTTGTTTGAGCCACAGGCGCCGCCGCCAGATGAGCATTTTTTCATATGTCTGTAGGCCATGCGCCTGTCTTCTTTAGAGAAGTTTCTCTTTAAGTCCCTTGGGATCACTTGTTCTTTTCTTGCTGATACACTTGAGTTCACTGTGGATTCTGGTTATTAAACCTTTGTTGGAGACATATCCTGCAAATATCTTCTCCCATTCTGAGGGCTGTCTGCTTGCTCTACTTACTATGTTCTTGGCTATGCAGAAGCTTTTTAGTTTCATTAGGTCCCAGTAGTGTATTTTTGATGCAGCTTCCATTGCCCCGGGGGTCCTCCTCAAACAGTATTCGCCCAGGCCGATTCCTTCAAGAGTTTTCCCTGCATTTTCTTCTAGTATTTTTATAGTTTCATGTCTTAAGTTTAAATCTTTAATCCAGTGAGAGTCTATCTTAGTTAAAGGTGAAAGGTGTGGGTCTAGTTTCAGTCTTCTACAGGTCGCCAGCCAGTTCACCCAGCACCATTTGTTAAATAGGGAATCTTTTCCCCATTGAATGTTTTGAATTGGCTTGTCAAATATCAAATAACGGTAAGTAGCTGGGTTCATTTCTTGGTTCTCTAGTCTGTTCCATATACCTATCTCTCTGTTTTTGTGCCAGTACCATGCTGTTTGATCACTATTGATTTGTAGTATAGTCTGAGGTCTGGTAGCGTAATTCCTTCTGCTTTGTTTTTATTTCTGAATAATATCTTGGCTATTCGAGGTTTTTTCTGACTCCATATAAAACGATGTATTATTTTTTTAGAGATCTTTAAAGTATGACAATGGAGCTTTAATAGGGATTGCATTAAAATTGTATATTGCTTTGGGTAGTATAGACATTTTGACAATGTTTATTCTTCCCAGCCATGAGCATAGTATGTTTTTCCATTTGTTAACATCTTTAGCTATTTCTTTTCTTAGAGTTTCATAGTTCTCTTTATAGAGATCTTTCACGTTCTTTGTCAGATAAACTCCCAAATATTTGAAAAACAAATTAAACTTATTTGATATATTAAAAATGTATAGGAAACATTGTAAAATATGAAATGGTGATTAATTTTATGTGAGTTATGGTTACATATATATTCCAATATTATAAGACATTGGTCTATCTTAACATATAAGACATTGGTCTGTCCTAACATATAAAATATTAGTCTGTCTTAATGTATATTGTCAGTAATAATTTTAATTCATCTAAAAAAAGAAAATGTGTTTTGTAAAAAAATAAATAAATAAAATAAAATAAAATAAAAGATTCCATAACAAAACAATTTTAAAACCTGAATTTTGATGGGATTCATTCATTTTTATTCATTCAATAATATTTGCTGCATACTTACTATGCCATCAGGAAGGATATTTCACACTGGATAGGGACCACCTCAGCCAAGGGATCACACAGGAATAACAGCTTCTTTGGAGGTGACATGGCTATTTCTCACAGGGATCAGTGCTAGGATCTCATGTTAGTTGATTTACTTTTTTTCTGTTAAGTGAAAATAAGTATGCTGTAAAGTCATCTAACCTGAGGATGACAATAGCTCAGGCATCCTCAAACTTTTTAAACAGGGGACCAATTCACTGTCCCTCAGACCGTTGGAGGGCCAGACTATAGTTTAAAAAAAAAAAAACTATGAACAAATTCCTATGCACACTGCACATATCTTATTTTGAATTAAAAACAAAACGGGAACAAATACAATTCACACTGCTTCATATGGCCTGCGGGCCGCAGTTTGAGGACATCTGCAATAGCTCTTCTGGACAATGAACAGTCGTATAGTTGAAGAACAATTGCAAGAAATTTTTACAAAGATGCAGAAGATAAAGCCAAAATCAAATGAAATTTCTTTCTTTCTTTCTTTTCTTTAGAGACAGAGTCTCACTTTGTTGCCCTCAGTAGAGTGCTGTAGCGTCACAGCTCACAATAACCTCCAGCTCTTGGGCTTAGGCGATTCTCTTGCCTTAGCCACCCGAGTAGCTGGGACTATAGGCAGCCGCCACAATGCCTGGCTATTTTTTTGTTGCAGTTTGGTCAGAGCTGGGTTTGAACCTGCCACTCTCAGTATATGGGGCCGGTGCCCTACTCACTGAGCCACAGGCACCGCCCCAAATGAAATTTCTTGTGCTCAACAGGTGATGGATGGATCTAGGGAAAATTATCGAATGATTCTTATAGGCTGACAAGTTCTGAGCCATAGTTATAACCCAGGAAAAAGATTCAAGAGGCATCACAGGCTGTTTGCTGTAGACTTTGTTTCCCCAAGCCACAAAGCCAGTTCAGAATAGTATTAGGGAAAGTCTGGCAACCCAAAAGAAAGCAGGTTGAGGACAGGCTGGAAGGATCCAAACTACCCTATATCTTTGATTCAAGTGGCTATCAATTACAGTTGAATAACAGATTGGGGTGGGGGAAGGGACTTACCACATCACATGTACACCCTGATAATAATATACATCCTAATTCCATATATACTAAGTACTAAAAACCATGTCCTGCCACGGACCACCCTGTCGGTGGGCTCCAGTCCGAGGGAAAGCAGGGAGAAGGAACGAGGAAAGTTGAGAGGTCGGCGCAGGAATGACAGTCTGGCACACTACGAGTTAAAGTATGCAGCTGCGAAATTTACTGAGAGTATATGTTGGTATTTATACATTTTCTTTCCAAGGTTCAAACAATGCAATCTTTATTTTGCTTATGCTTACAAATTATCTTTGTGTCTGCATATGCGGTTTATCATGCATTACATGTTTTCAAGGTTTTGCTCTCCGGAGGGAGGTGGTTTATCAGTAACACCTGCTTACTCCCTCTTCAGGAATTTCAAGGTTTACAACTTTTCTCAGTCCTGTAACTCTTTTCAGTTTCTTATGATCTTATTTTTAAAACAGCTTGATATATTCCTTTATGTATAATGCTTGACTACTTCTATATATATTTTCTATATATTTTTACTCCTATTAGTAACTATACTTTGATTCATAATTAATTGTTTGTCAAACATTAAAATTCCCTATTGATTTGTATTACATATGAAAATTAGTGAAGCAAGATGTTTTTCTAAGTAAAGTTTTACCGCAGGTGGTGATGGTGCATGTCGTGATGGAACATCTTGTTTGCTGTGCCTGCATTGTCTCATTTCACTGACATTTATGGTGGGAAAGTTCTGTTGTGCAGGTTTTCTTGGAGCCATTGAGTCTGGCACAGTCACACTTTTTGTGCTGTTTCTGGACCAGCTACCTTTGTGTTCATTCTTATTGCTTACTTCTCAGGACAAACAGACATTCAGTCTAACATGCACGTACATTGTAACAGAAAGCCATACCCTTAGGTTAATGCGATAGAAAACAGCATGCTGGGCAACATCTCTGTTGCTGCGCACACTGGGGGTGCTGGGGGCTTCGCTCCGGGGAGCACAGACCACCTTTCCGTCGCTTTACAACGCGGACAGCGCCACCTCGCTGCGGCTTGGTGCCGAGGGTGCGGCATATCCCCCTTTTTTGTTTTTGAAACGCATTTCAAAGAGTTCTTGGCGTATGGCATTGACGGAAGAAAACAGACATCGAATGAGACAAGGTAACAGTAACACAACACAGAATATCAGGCAAGCAATAATAGCTATGAACACAATATACTGGACCCAGGTTAATGGATTTAGTGTCTTAAAATTATTAGTAAGAGACTGAGCCAGAGCATCTAGTGATGAGACAGGTAAATGAGTTTGACTTATAGCTGTAATGTCCTTTTGCAAATTATGTAAGTCATGTGTTATGTCATTATCTCTCCAAACTCCTTGAAGATGTGCTTGTACTTTGCTCCATGATTCTGAGAGGTTGTATGGTAAAGGAGTTACACAAATGGCTTGAAAAGCAGAATGGCATTTAGTTTGTAGCTTCTGTTGTATAAATTTTATGTCTTGTCCTAATGTTAAAACTACTTCTTCTAATACATTGAGTTTGGCTTCCAATTTATTATCAATGCTGGCTTGTGTAAGTAAGGCTAATGTTATGTTATTGCTTAAAGTGTTGACAAAGTGTGCTGTATGTACTTGTTGTACTAAGGCTGTAGTAGCTATAGCAAAAGTAGTGATTATAGAAATTAAAGTTGCAATGCCTAAAATTAATGCTGCTACAAATCTTTTAGGCCGGATTAGTTCATTATGTGTTTGTAACACTTGTAATGCAGAATTATCATACCAAGGATCATTCTGTAAATCTACAGGTAACATCACATAAGAAGGTTTTTTTTACAATTAACATAACATTTACGTGTTTATCATGTTGCATATCAAAGGACGCAATACAATTAGTTATTTTTACAAGTTAAAAGATTTTAAAGGAAATACATAGTCAACTGGATCACATGTAAATTCTTTCACAAATTCTCTTTTATGAGTTTCATTTAACCTGCACAGACCATCTACAAACATTCTAAACTTTCTTGAACTTTTGCTCTGCCTTTTACTTTCTTACATAACTATTCTGTTTCAGGACAAAATTTATCACACAAGATTCTTTCTTTACACAATGTCATTCTCCTTTCTGTTTAATTTCTCTTACTCTCAAAAACTCACTTTCCACCAAACAGGATCCCAGTTTACCATGAAGTCACTTATTCACTCAGCTAAACTGATAATTAGAAGGTTTAAAAGGCAAGAATCTTATTCGTTGACAAAGATTCAGTTTGTAAAAATATTTTTCTTATTTATACAAATTACTAGTGGCAAAGGGCCAATAATAAAGGTTCTAAACCTCACCCTTGGGATTCCGCCAGTGCTGCTGTCTGGGGGCTGTAACACTTGGGAGGCAGGCCCGCCCCACGAAGGGCAGGGGGGCCCCCAGCTTCCTTCCCCGCTGGGCCTTTTCAGCCGTCTTGGAGCCAGTGGAAATGCGCCCGGTGGTTTTGTTCGCTATCGGCGAGTGTACTTTCATTTTCTCCAAGCGGCGGGTGAGATCTTGCAGCGGCTGCTGGCGCTTCCTTCTGCGTTGTTTTTTCCGAATCTGAGTTAACTACTCCTGGAATAACTTCAAAGTTTTTAGTATAATTTGAACTTCTACTAATTATAATTCCAACCATTCCAGGCAAAAGTTGCCTTTTCATTGCAGTGGGGATTAAAGTAACACCGTCCCATTTGGATAATAAGACATTCTTTTCACTTGCTAAATTTAAACCTGCACTTCCAGGAGTGCCCCGTGACAGATCATGAATAGTAAATTTAGGTGCTTGAGGATTTAAAGTGGATGGTTGCTGCATGCCCTGCAGTGCGGCACGATCTCCCTTGGGGTCAGGGCTGGGAGAATGCCCCCTGTCTAATTTTTTGACTTTTGTACTTCCTGATCCTCAGAATCAGTGTCTCCCTTGTCATTCAAGGGGGTTCCATCCTTATGAAACCTTGATTTACATTCATTTTTCCAATGTCGCCCCTTTTTACAACGAGGGCATAAGCCGGGCGGTTCCCCCCTCGGCTTATTGGCATGGGACCATTTACAGTCCTTCTGCATATGTCCTGGCTTGCCACAATTGTAGCAAGTGTTAGCAGGAGCTCTTGGCTCCTTACCTCCTTTATTGAAGGTATTTTTAACATAGGCGCTGAATTTCTGTCCTTGCATTGCTGCAGCATAGGCCATACCCTGGACTATCGCTGGTGAGGCATCCATGCATGCTTTAATATAATCTGGTAAAGTACCTGTTTTTCTTAGAGGACGTATAAGGTCCTGATACAGCGTGTTGGCATTTTCCCATGCTAACTGTTTAAGCAACAGTGATGTGCCCTCAGACGGGGGGAGCATTCTGTTAATGGCTTTTTCCAGCCTTGAAATAAAGTCTTGGTACGGTTCTTCAGTACCTTGTCTAATGTTAGCTAAAGTGCCACCCTTGGCACCTGGAGGAGGGATTCTGCGCCAGGCGCTAACAGACCCCTCCTCCACAAACCAAGGGCTGACAAGCTTAATAAAATGCATAAGATCCTCCAACCACTTGAGGGACACATTGAACCCGTTCTTTGCCAACAAACGCTGCAACATAGTACTCAAGATTTTTTCTTCCTTAGTTAATGCGTGCCCCATGAATTCTGTGATTACTTACACTTAACCAGTCAGCCTTTACCGGCGGGACTGCAGCTCCCTGGTAAGAGCCGCCCTCAACCTTGAAAAAGAAAGAAAAGGAGAGAAGATTACCTGTCCTTCAGGGCCCTGTTCGGGCGCCACCTGCCACGGACCACCCTGTCGGTGGGCTCCAGTCCGAGGGAAAGCAGGGAGAAGGAACGAGGAAAGTTGAGAGGTCGGCGCAGGAATGACAGTCTGGCACACTACGGGTTAAAGTATGCAGCTGCGAAATTTACTGAGAGTATATGTTGGTATTTATACATTTTCTTTCCAAGGTTCAAACAATGCAATCTTTATTTTGCTTATGCTTACAAATTATCTTTGTGTCTGCATATGCGGTTTATCATGCATTACATGTTTTCAAGGTTTTGCTCTCCGGAGGGAGGTGGTTTATCAGTAACACCTGCTTACTCCCTCTTCAGGAATGTCAAGGTTTACAACTTTTCTCAGTCCTGTAACTCTTTTCAGTTTCTTATGATCTTATTTTTAAAACAGCTTGATATATTCCTTTATGTATAATGCTTGACTACTTCTATATATATTTTCTATATATTTTTACTCCTATTAGTAACTATACTTTGATTCATAATTAATTGTTTGTCAAACATTAAAATTCCCTATTGATTTGTATTACATATGAAAATTAGTGAAGCAAGATGTTTTTCTAAGTAAAGTTTTACCGCAGGTGGTGATGGTGCATGTCGTGATGGAACATCTTGTTTGCTGTGCCTGCATTGTCTCATTTCACTGACATTTATGGTGGGAAAGTTCTGTTGTGCAGGTTTTCTTGGAGCCATTGAGTCTGGCACAGTCACACTTTTTGTGCTGTTTCTGGACCAGCTACCTTTGTGTTCATTCTTATTGCTTACTTCTCAGGACAAACAGACATTCAGTCTAACATGCACGTACATTGTAACAGAAAGCCATACCCTTAGGTTAATGCGATAGAAAACAGCATGCTGGGCAACATCTCTGTTGCTGCGCACACTGGGGGTGCTGGGGGCTTCGCTCCGGGGAGCACAGACCACCTTTCCGTCGCTTTACAACGCGGACAGCACCACCTCGCTGCGGCTTGGTGCCGAGGGTGCGGCAATGTCCCCTGAGAATCCATGGTTTCTATTTTTATAGTTACTCTAATAACAATTCTCTGTGGAAACCCACAGGTTTGGAAACTTGCCAAGGGTAACTCGACCCTAGTAAATCAAAGCTGGGTCTCACATCTGAACTCAGGAGTCCTCTAACTGAGATATGCATCACATTCCAGAGAGTAATTGGGTATAAAATAGTAATCAGGAAACCAATTTCCCGATTCTCAACTACCATTAACCCTCTTCCCTAAAACGGAGCTAGGGGCTTAGAGCTTTCCCCATTTTACCAAAGAAAGGGGACCTGACGTGGAGACCACCTCCTAGGAGGAATCCACAGTCCTGGTGGTGGGCATAATAACAATTTTCATGTAATAAATTCATTCTTCTCTCTCCCTACTTTCATCAAAGAATGAATACTCCTCCTTGGAGAGTCCTGTGAGAATGAAAGGAAGAAATATTGAATACTAAAAATGGCTTTTTCCATGTCTTTAAATGTGATCAATAAATACTTGGAAGCTAAAAAATCAGGCTAAAAATCTATGAAGAAAGGAGGGATAGTAATACAAGTTCCAGATGATTAGAAGAAAGATGTAAATTTCTGAATGCCAGTGAACTTTTTCACATATTTTTAAATGGATGATAGGATTACATTAAATCATAGATGTTGCATTCCATTGGCTAAATTTATTTTTATTTATTTATTTGTATTAAATCATAGCTGTGTACATTAATGTGATCATGGGGCACCATACACTGGTTTCATAGACTGTTTGACATATTTTCATCACACTGGTTAACATAGCCTTCCTGGCATTTTCTTACTCCATTGGCTAAATTTAAAAGTGTAACATAGCAGTTAGTTTTAAATAAATATCAATATTTGTAATATGCTAGAAATCATAATTTTTGCAGCTATTTAAACAAATGATTTTTAGACTTCATTTTTAAAATGTGCTGGGGGTGGGGAGTAGACAGTTTTACAAAATTAGGTTAGGGACACATACATAAACGAGCAAGGCTGAAGGCCACTGGCCCTGCCTGTCTGATGAAACTGTGCTTTTTGTACTTCTCTAAACTGGATTCTGGTACCTTCTCAACACTTGGCTAATAATGACATCAAAAACCAAAGAAAGAATGAGCAACTTTTTCTTTGGTGCTCTAAGAGGTAGATTGGAAACTATCTACTGAGTACCCACCATGGCCGGGCCCTATCAGGGGCTCTGCATGCATCAGTATTTATTGTCCATGGTGGGGCTTATTCTTCCCCTGGTCATGATTAGGAGATGGAGGCTTGGGGTGGGTATATGAACTGCTGAACTTGCCACTGGAAAGCAGGAAAAGCCAGGGTTTAACCCAATTCTTGTTTAACCCAAAGCCAGTGCTTCTCCATTAGACCATGCAGCTCCAGAAATCAGAGGAGAATTCGGGTCCACATCTGTTTTTCTTTTTTCACTGATGAACACAAAGTAGATCACCAGAGCCTGCCCAATTCTTCCCTCCAGGCCTCCCAGGGCAGTGAGACAGCCCGGTGCACAGCCCCTCCAGCACTGGGCAGGGGGCTGGAGCGTCAGCCGCCAGGCCAAGCACTTTCTCACTTCCTTCCCTTCCCTGTCTGTGCAGGCTCCACCGTGGAACCCGGGGCACACTCCCACCTGTCCTGTCCTGTGCCTGATCAGAGGGAGGAAAACAATGGCAAATCAGAACCCCTCGGACTTGCAGCAGAACGGGGATTTTGGTCGGATGTGGTGTTTACCTGAAATGCCCTGGTGTTATTTTGGGAAGGCAGACACCTCGTGGAAACAATGAAGTGGAAAAGAAAACAGCTAAAGCAAAATCTTGAGCCCAGTTTTTGCCAAACCAGCCTCATGTGGCCTGGAAGGCCCTGGAAGCCTGAGTCAGGCAGGTGAAGGGCTGAGGTCATGGGTGTTCCCCAGCAGGGCACGCGTAGGACATGGGAAAGGGAAGGTCCCCCACTAGGGTGCCTAACAAGTCAGTGGTAAGACACTGGGACAGTGCACCTTGCCACTTGGGAACAGCCATTGGTGAGAAGGGAGTCCTGCTTGGCCTGAGGGGCAGTTTGGGCTCCACCACTTATCAGCTGGGTAACCCCAGGTAAGTCACTTAGCCACTTGGAACCTCCACATTCTCATGCAGAGGATGCAGAGGGGTTACTGTGAAAAGGCAAATTACATGCCAGAAGCATAACATGCTTTGTTACTTAGCAGAATGCTCACAATTCCTGCATGAACATAACTCCTCAGGGACTAGTTAGCGTGTCAACAGTGAGTGTTATGAAATCTCATATGTTTCTCAAAAGAACAAGGAACACATACATGCCCTGCCTGCAGTTTCTCTAGGAATCAAGAAAAGAAACATTCTTCATATTATTCTCTTTTCTGCCAGGGCTGGGAGGAACTGCAGTACCCCGAAGTGGGTCTGAATTCGCACCCAGCTGGAGCAAGCAGGACTAACGGTTAGTATAAACCTGGGGCTTAGAAGCGTTGGTGTTTATTTCAGGCAAACATTTTTCAAGCAGGCTAGCGTAATAATTCTCTCATCCAAGGGCCAGCGTGAAGGAGTTAAAAGCAAGTTTTAAAAAGTTTGGGAGCTAAAATGGGAAGGACGGACTATAATACGTGCTGGTGAGCACGTGAGAAAACCAGAGCCCCCCAACATCGCTGGCGGGAACGTGACAGGCTGCGGCCACCTCGGAAAACAATTGGACGTTTTCTCAAAATGTTAAACATGGGATACCCTATGACCCAGCAATCACGCTCCCAGGGATCCACCCAAGAGAAATTTTGAAAATAGACAATCACATAAAAACTTATACACGAGTGCTCCTAGTGCCTTCCATGATAGCCAAAAAGGGGGAACAACCAAATGTCCACCAGCTGATGAATGGGTCATCAAAAGTGGTCTGTCCATGCAACGGAATATTATTCAACAGCAAAACATGAGGTTTTGATGCATGCTACAGCTGAAGGAACCTCAAAGACTGTATGTTAAGGGACAGAAGCCAGACACAGAAGGCTGTGTGCTTCCATCTATATGAAATGTCCAGAACAGGCAAATCTGGAGGCAGAAAGTAGATTAGTGGCTGCCAGGGGTCTGGGGAAAAGGGAAACGGGGAACGGAATGACAGCTGATGGGTAAGGAGGTCCTTATGGAATTATGAAAATCTTTGGAATTAAACAGTGGTGATAGTTGCTCAACTCCGTCCAAGAGAGAGACAGGGACAGAGACAGGGCCTCAAAGGCCAGGATATGAAAAGTGACAGAATTTGCTTTAAAGAATAGAGGAAAAATAAAAGACAGCTTAAATGGATGAGAAGTATAGATTGTAGAGTACGGTCATCTGGAAAAAAGGGTTTAGAAACTGAGATGAGTCATTGGGGAGAATTTATTCAGAAGAAAACACCTAGGGGAGAGCGAAGGAAATGAGATCCTTTCAGAGAAGGCCCTGGAAGCTCCCCATGCAGAGTGTGGTTTTACGTGGCACTTTGGTTCTACAGGGCCTCTGCAAGACATAATTATTTCTAGAGATTTATAAGAATCAGCAGACTGGAGCACACATTGCTACCACTGTGGGGAATCAGGAGCTGAGTCAAGCGTGGGTCCCCAAGAGTTGCCTCTCGGCTGTCCCAAAGTCTGCCAGCTGCTGAGCTCACCTTTTCTTATGAAGTCCAGGTCAACTGCCTATGTCCCTCCTGCTACTAGAGTCAGAATTCCAGGCCTGGGCAGCGCCTGTGGCTCAAGGAGTAGGGTGCCGGTCCCATACGCCGGAAGTGGTGGGTTCAAACCCAGCCCCGGCCAAAAAAAAAAAAAAGAATTCCAGGCCTTCCTTTATCCTGTCTGTCCAGGCCTGGGATTTCTGCAGAGATACTTCTCTCTCAGTTTCATTTCTTGCTTCCAGTGAATTTGTGATCAGTACCCTCTCAGGTCTGTCCCCAGCATCTGCCACCAGCTCTCCATGGGGCTCCATGTTCTGTCCCAGTGTTCCCCAAAGAAGCACTGACATGCTGGGCGCAGTGGCTCATGCCTGTAATCCTAACACTCTGGGAGGCCAAGATGGGTGGATTGTTTGAGCTTATGAGTTCAAGACCAGCCTGAGCCAGAGCGAGCCCTGTCTCTCAAAAAAAATATCCGGGCATTGTGGCAGGCGCCTATAGTCCCAGCTACTTGGGAAGCCGAGGCAAGAGAATCGCTTAAGCCCAAGAGTTTGAGGTTGCTGTGAGCTGTGATGTTATGGCACTTTACCAAAGGTGACAAAGTGAGACTCTGTCTCAAAGAAAAATTTAAAAAAGCACTGACACAAGACCATTGAGATAACCTGCGTTTACCCTTTGGTAGAAACAGGGTTGGGGGTGATGGTGGAGCACAGGGGAGTGAGCAGCTTACATCACTGTCCTATAAGTCCCTAGCCAATCCAGCTCTGGGCCTTCTGTGGCCATCCAGTATGCACAGACACTGCTTCCTCTCTCTCTTCTCTGCCACCCTTCAAGAGAAAATGCCATCATGCCTATTGCCTTTTGAGCTTCCAAGGACCCTTTGCAAATTTCTGTTGTTCTTTCCCAAGGAGAACTTTAACCTTCTTTTTGTCCAGCCCTCTTGCATCCGGCCAGGGCATAGGCTGTGGGTGGCGTGGGAGATCAGGGAGAGAAGGGAGAGTTGCTTTCCATCACCAAATGGACGGTCATTTCTGGAGCAGTTCTGATTGTGGTCAGCTGGTACAAGCATCAGTTTCAGCCATTCCACACAGTACCTGTTCTCAAAGGCACAGAAGGCAGACAGGTACACATAGCCAGGTAGCTCAGTCCGAGCTAAGGTTGACACCTTGGCCAGCCTCATGCTCCCGCCTCGCACTTTGGTTTCACAGAATGTAGGCTCTGCTCTGCGGCCCCCTCCAAGCAGCCTGGATGATGGCAGAACATTTTGCATTAGTGTACGTTCCCTACAGCTCCCATGACAAATTATTACAAGCCAAATGGCTTAAAAACACATACATTTATCCTGCCACTATTCTAAAGTCTAGAAGCTCAAAATAAAGATGACAACAAGGTCATGCTCCCTCCAAAGGCTCCAGAGAAGAACCCTTCCTTGCCTCTCCCAGCTTCTGGTGGCTCCTGGTGTTCCTTAGCTTGTGGTGGCCTAACTCCAGTCTCTGTCTCTGTCATCACATTGCCTTGTGGGCCCTCAATGTCCCAAGTCATCCTCTCCCTTTTTTTTTGATATAAAGACACCAGTCATTGAATTCAGGTCCCACTTGTGAGATCCTTAACTTAATTGTACATGTAAAGATCTTATTCCCAAATACGGTCATATTCACAAGTACCAGGAGTGAGGACTTGGACATATTGTTTGGGGGGACACTGCTGAACCCACCACACTTCATCTGGGTTTACTTTAAAATTCTGGTTTGTGAGGTTTGTGGCTTAAAAAAATGCTAGAGATGAAGGTTCCAGAGGCAAATAAAGGGAAAGGATTTCAGGGCCAAGGTCAAGGTAGTGGCAAAATCATAAGCAGCAGAAAGCCAGGAAGCCCTGGATCTGGAAGTTCTTCCTGCTGCCCTCCCCTATTTTTCACTTCTCTCCTGCAGCATCCCAGACTCTGCCCTTCTGGATAAGGAGGGAGCAAGCCATCTCTTTCCTGAAACACCCAGCGGAGCTCGCTGAAGGGCAGTAAAGAAGCCAAGAAGCAGGCATCCGGCCGTGCCTCTGTCTACCAAACCCTGGTGCTTACCCTTAACTGTGGCAGGAAGAATGTGGCACCTTGATCCTACATAGTCCTTGCAGTATTCAGAACCAAGTGAGCACAGATTGCTGCCATGAGGTAGGTAGAAGTTATAAACCAGAATCCTGGGGTCTTTTGGGGGTGCTTTCCCAGACCTGTTCCTGGGCAGGCTCATAGAACTCAGCAAAGAGGGAGGAAGAAGGTCATGACTAAAGGGTAGACTCTGGATTCCGACTGCCTGGTCTCCAACCTGAGAACTTCCTGTTTGCCATAGTGGCACCTCCAGCGAGGGAGGGAGACTCATTCTCCCTGAGCCTCGCCCCCACCATCTGTAAAATAGGGATTGTGAACATAGCTGCCTTGCATGGTTGCAAGGTGCGAACAAGGTGATGCATGTAAAACAGTGCCTGGCACAGAGTAGGGGCTCAGTAAGCCCCAGCTGCTATAATTAGAGGAAAAGTCATCATCAGAGCGTTGATTAAAAAACAGTAAAAAGTCCCAGTCACCTTGTTCAACGAGGCAGTCCCAGAAATAAAGTTTTAAAGGTTTAAAAGAGGCCAATATTTTAAGTCATGTTAGCTCTACAGCCACAGAAATGCTGAAAAGGTGCCAAGCTCCTAGTCCTCCCTGGTTTGCAGCAGAGCTCTCCTCTCCTGTTTGTGGGCGATCGTTCCAGCCGAGAGATAAACACAATAGACTTTGAGATGGACATTGTTCTCCAGCCAGCCTGGCCCTGACCCAGCTGGGGCAAGCATTTCCTTTCCAGCATTCCAAGAGGCAACAGTCCTGAAAGATAATTAAAAATCAGCTAGCAGAGCTGACCGAGAAAAAAAGTGTGGAGGGGACAGGGAGCCCTGGGTTATTAATTAAGCAGGTGCACATTTGCATGGTGTAGAGGACAATTGTCAAGTTTGTGGCTGTCATCTCTGAGTGGTGTTTGTATCTCTGGATGATGAGTTGGTGAGGGGTGTCATGGAGTCTCTCTAAAGTCATTTTGTGGGAGTCTGGAGGAACAGCTAACACACAGCTTGCACTTCACCTTGTCTTACCCTACAACTCCATGCTAACTCCAGAAAGTCTTGGTTTTAATGGTCTCTCACGTAGGCCCATGACGTGGGTCATCTCTCACACCCCTTCCATCATTGGACAAATGGAAGGGCACAAACATGAAGCCGGTGGCAGGACTTCAGAGGTGCAGAACCTTCCAGATGTGTACAGCTGTGTGGTCAGCCCAACACACTTGCCATGCATCAGTCTCTGCGACCAGACAGAGGGATGACTTCAATCTAGGCCAGAAGTAAGGAATAAGGATGTGATTGATTTCCATCCCTGGGTCCCTCCCAGGATAAGTCTTCCAAAGAAGATAAAGGCCACTGCAGGTGGGGTAGCTGGCTGTGCTGACACGCAACAGGGGCAGAGGTTAGCCAGCATGGCAACCTGGGTCTGCTCAAGATAAAGTTTCCATTTTCTTATAATTGATCCCTTTTAATGTCTTTCTTATAAGTCACTGCCCTTCATAAGGGGTGAGCCATAGACTGGCAGTCCCAGGGGCCTGCCCAGTGTCCCATTTGTGATATGGACTCAAACTCTCTCTTCTTCAGCTCAGTTGCCATCCATGTGGCCCAGGTGGAAGCAACCATGCTTACACAATGTGGCTCTGTCTCCATGGACACATTCAATTGGTCCAAGAACTTGACCCAAGACTGGGCTCAAGTTGAGAGAGGACTTATTTTCTCTACAGGGGAGCATTGAGGACAGATATCTTCTGCCATGAGGATTGGGAACAGACAAGCCTATAGTGAAAATAAAGTCCAATCATCCTGCAAGTTCATGAACCTCTAGAGGAGTTTGATAAACAAGAATATGAGTACCTGTCACACAGGGTTGCTGAGAGCCTTGGGTGATGGCATGTACCTGGAGGTGATCCATGCATAATGGTCCTCCTTCCCTCTTCCATCCTTAGCTTTGAGAGCAGGCAAGATTGGGGACAGCCAAAGAGGTGTATCCTAATCCATTGTTTAGATATGGTTGCAATTAAGCAGACTTTAATGGAGCCCAAATATAGTTCTTTCTGGCTCACAAAGGATTTCTTTTTACCATGTGAACATTCTTACATAAAGGTTTTAATTACAATTCAATTGCAGAAACCCTGAGGAACACAAAGGCAAACACAATGAGAGTTAGATTCTCACAGTAGCTGTGTGTGAAATACACAAATTCTACAAGAGGGGCCATGAGCAGGACCATGTAATGGGCTTAATGATAATGCTGGTGGATTGCCCGTCAGTGAGGGTCCCCTTTGGACAGGGTCAGGAGGACCTGTGTTAGTGCAGCTTCTGGCCAAGAGGGTTGTGCTACCTAGTGGGCTGTAGGTGCAGTACACATCTCTATAATCATCACAGGAGAAACCATGCCCCCTCAGGCCCTGGAAGCGAGTGAGGCCCTGGAAGCGAGTGAGGTTACTAGAACACACTAGAGAGGAAAGGTCATACAAAGTCACACCAACTGAGATAATGGGGCATTCATATTTCGATAGCAGGAAAGGAAGGGGTCTGGGATAGCAGTTAGCAATGCAAGTAAACGTGGGGCAGGCAAAGAGGTGGTGTTGGTCTACAGATGGGAGAGGTCAGAACTGTTGTGTGCCCTCACCATCGATGACCAGGGTATATTTTGGTACTATGTACTGTATTTGCGAAATCTTATTTAATCCTCAAACAACCCTATGATGCCCATACAATTAATACCTAAACTTAGAGATGAGAAAACTAATGCTCAGGGAGGTAAAGTGACTTGTCCAAGTAACTGCAGATAAGTGGTAAGGTCACTATGATTTCAGAGTCCCTGTGTCATCATTTATACACTGTTTCCAATACAGACTTCCATTAAGGTCTGCTTAATTGCAATCATATCTAAAAGCCTTAAGAATCAGCCCTTTGTACACCAGCATAATGGACATGGCCAGGAACCTGTTAGACACCTTGAATCTCAGGCCTCATCCCAGACCTGCTGAATTAGAATCTTCATTCCACCAGCGCGCCCTGGCATTTTATATACACTTGCAAGTTTGGGAAGCCCAACTTCAGATCAGACCTTCACATCTCACTTGCCTTTCTTCCATCCCTGGCATTCCAGGATGTTAGTAGGAATTTAAAGGGAAAAAAGGTTCACAGTCAAATGAATTTAGGAAGAAATGAGCAAAACGAAGCCAGGCCAGCTTCTTTGTTTCTGGATTTCTCAGCACCTTTAATAAGCAGTTGTACATACCATGATGTGCTATGTGGGGGTGAAGTTTACAGTAATCCTCTAACTCATGGGACCTTTGAAACTTCTCTTTTTCTTTTTCTTGGAGAAGCAGCTTGCAAAACTAGTGTACTAAATAATTCGCTTCTGAGAAAGACTGATTTAGACCAACTGCCATATAGACCAGCTGTGTAAACAAGGCCCAGAGAAGTTTATCGATTTGTTCAAGGTCACAGTCAGCAGCTGCCTGTGCCAGGACTACACGACAGGTGTCCAGGTCCTGTACATGGGGCTTTTTCCAAGCTACTGTGCTGGGAGGCCCGTAACTTTGACTTAGCTGATATCCTCAGTGTTTTTTCCAGCTGTGAGTAGTAACCATGCTCCGTGATCAAGTCTGACAAAAGGTAGATGGAGTCAAAAGGTTGACAGTGTCTGAGCTGCTCCAGAAACAATGTGTATATATATATATATACATATATATATATACATCTTCCCAAGACTACAGAGCTAGTCAGTGGCAAAGCAAAGGAGTGAGCTCAGGGGTGTCTGGTTCCATGCTTGGGGGCCCTCCTTCCCTGGAGGCAGAGATGTTTTTCGCACACCAGGTAATCTACACCAGGCAGAGGTGGTGGTGTGGAAATTTTGCTAAGGTTGAGACCTAACAAAGGGTCCAGGTTTGAGCCCTCTAAACCTAACCACTCAATCACAAACACTGGTGAGTCACAATCCAGCCTTTGATAAATAAAACAGTGGGGGGCCAGAAGTGACTTTCTAAACCTTCCAGAGGGGACAGGGATGGAATAGGGGCCTACTACCCAGGTAAGGTTCTCAGAGGTTAAAGAGCTTCACTAGATCTCTAATAGGCAACTCCTCCAACTTCTGCCAACATTTGAGCAGGGCAAGCCCATTTCCTTATTGCAAAGCCTGCCCTACATCTGGGCAGCTCACAGGGAGCTCCAGTGAGAACAAGGTCAGGGACACAACCCCGTAATTGGGCCCCCCAAATGGGATCATTTCCCCTGGGTGCTTCTGCCTCTGGGCCATTCCCTGGTTTCCCTTTATTTGAACATCAAAGACTCTTCCATGTGATCCTTTGACCTTATAGCAACAGAGGGAATGGATACATTCCACTGGGCCGCCATGGTTGGAGAGAGTTCCTTTAGAGGAAGCAGGGAGGATGACTGAGAGAGCTCCCTACCCAGTGCCAGCTTGGCCGTCTGCACATATCATCTCAGTCCATTCTCCTAACAGTCCTGTGAAACACGTGCTATTTTATCTCCATTTTGTAGGTTAGGAAGTGGAAGCGTAGAGAGGTGAGGCAGTCTGCCTGAGGTCTAGTGAGGCAACTGAGATATGAACCCACAGATTTTGAATTCTATCAGCCTTTTAGGCAGAACTTTTCAGCCTGGGTAACAAGACCTAGACAGACAGGGGCTTAGCACCATCCTGACTCCCATGAGGGTCCGTCAGCTCTGGCCCACCATGTTGGGGCCCCTTGGACCCACAGCACAGCATGGATCTGTGGAAGGTGAGGAGCTCACTCTACCTCGTCCTGGGCTGGTGAGAGCCGAAGCTCCAGGTGGAGCCAGGTATCAGTTTGTTGAAGAATCTCAGGTGATCCGAATGCATAGCTAATGTTAAGAACCAAGCACCTTGCTTTATGGGAACATTGAACCTAAAGGGGTGAGGCAGCTTTTCTAAGGGTGTGTAGCCCAACCTCCCAGGTCATCTAATTTTCCATCAACCAGAATTTTGGTGGTTTCAGAACCGCCTCTCTCACTTCCCAGCTGTGTGACCTTGAGGGAGTTACTTAGCCTCACAGTGAAAGACTTCGGTGTATTTAAATTTTCTGGATGGTACTAGTATGCAAGAAACAAGTCTTCTCCCTACCCTTCCCCGACCAAATTCAGCCTTCTCTGTGCTACACAGCCCAGAGGAGAGAATACACAGTCAGACAGAGAATCTCACGGTCTTTTTTTCTTTCTTTCTTTTTTTTTTTTTTGAGACAGAGTCTTACTCCATTGTTCCAGGCTAGAGCATGGCATCAGCCTAGCTCACTGCAACCCCATACTCCTAGATTAAACCGTCCTCCTAACTCAGCCTCTCAAGAAGTTGGGACTAACTAAAGGCCACCACCATGACACTCGGATAATTTTTCTATTTTTAGTAGAGATGAGATACCACCCTTGCTCAGGCTCGTCTTGAACACCTGAGCTCAAGTGATGCGCCTATCTTGGTTTCTCAGAGTGCTAGGATCACAGGTGTGAGTTGCTGTGCCCAGCCAAGAGTCTGACCATCCTTGAGCAGGGAGGATGGAGCAGGACGTGAGGTGCCTTGGAGGTGTTGCCCAGCCTAGAGGAGTCCTGGGAAAGGACCCATGTGAGACAGGAAAGACCCAAGTGTGTTTCCTACTGTCACAGAGCACTCACCACAACACTCTGACGCCAGATGCTGGTGTGTTTTCACACCAAGAAAGAAAGTCTCCAGCAGGCACCAGCTGAACATCCTACAATCTGATTGGATTTTGGCACAGTCTACCTGGAGATAGCATCAGATCCCACAGGTTAAGGGCTCAGTCCCACAAGACTACCCTCTACTTGAGATGCCAACTGCAAGTCTCAGGATGTGGCCTGCGCTTTTGACCAACTGGATATAAATTGGTGTTCCCATGATCCCCTTTTGGGGGGTATTTTAATTGGCTAGAGCAGTTCATGGAATTTAGGGAAACACTTTACTTACATTTACTGGTTTATTATAAAGGATATTACAAGGGATATGGATGCAGAGATGTGTAGGGTGAGATGGGGCAGAAGGGCTATGGAGCCCCCCAACCCTGCCCCCAGGGCACCAACCTTCCACCTGTTCAGCTGTCTAAAGTTCTCCAAACCAAGTCCTTCTGAGTGCTTATCAAGGCATCATTATGTAGGTTTGATTGATTAAATCATTGCTTCTCCGTGATCAGCTTAAGCTTCATCCCCTCTCCCTTCCCTGGAGGTTAGGAGTTGGGGCAAAAATCCAGGAGCCCACCAAGAATCATCTGGTCAGAACAAAAGATGAATCACCCAGGAAAGTCCCAGGCATTTAAAAGCTCTGGGTCTAGCACTTAGGAAATTAACAGTTTTAGGAGTTCTGTCAGGAACCGGGTCAAAGCCTACGTATGAGAACAAAAGATCCTCCTAGCACTCCTGTCTACTGGGGTTTCAGGAGCTCCATGCCAGAAACCAGGAGCAGAGACCAAATACAGTAGAACTTCTGTACGTTAACCACCGAGAGGACTGTAACAAACTGGTTGACATACAGAGGTGGTCAACATAAGGAAGTAGGCCTACTGTGCTGATAACGAACATGTGGTGCATGTCTGGTCTATGAAAATTAGGTCAACTAAGGAGGTGGTCAACTATGAAGGTCCTACTATGTATATTTCTTACTATATCATAATATCCCATGTTCCCCTGCATCTCAGATGCCACACCAATCACAACTCTGAAGCAATGGCAGACAGCGGGGGAAAGGAGGGTGCAGGATGAGGCTGCTGCCACTGAACTGGAAGGGCAGTGCAGGACTAGATGATTCCATCTTACCAGGAAATGCAGGTAGCCGCCACCAGGTGGACCAGGTGCCTCGTTTTGAAGAGCCCTGGCAAGGTGCCTTGCAGCTGTGGATGCAGAAAGGTGAATTAAAACTCACGCTTCGCTCCAGCATGCATCTTTGCTACATAAACACATGATTGGCTGAAACCCTAGTATGAATATCCAAAACTGTTACCAGGGTTTATTGCTGGCAGAGTGGAATTATTGGGGACTTTCACTTTCTTGGTTATCTATCACTTTGATATTTAGCTTTTTCATAACCAGAATTGTACTGCTATTTGTCATAAAAGGAATAAATTTTTAAACGCTGGTATAAATATTTGCAGAACACCAGTTAACTACCTATGCTTTCAAATGAACATTAAAGGAAAAGCAGTCATTTGAAGAACAATTTTCAAATTATTGTCACCTCGGCAAGATTCCATGCCCTCTTCCTTATCTTTTCTGGACAACTTCCTCAGTACCGAGGTCACCCCGCACTTTCCCAGCCAAGCATCTGGGGCCTCGTCAGCTCTTCTGTCTCTACCCTTGTTTGTCCATCTAAAGTGCCCCTGCCTTCTGGCCATCAGTACCCACACCTGGGTGCTCTGTCAGGCATGGGCACATCAGAGGCTCACATATTTATCCCCCTCTCCTCAACATGGGCAACTGGGCTTCTGTTCTATTTAATGAGCATGAACCCTGGGGGGTCAGCCCTGGCTCCCACATGTGTGAGCCTGAGTCTTTTACTTAAAGATACATAGCTCAGTTCACAATTGAAAAAATGTGAAAAAAATCCAAGTGCCTATTGATCCAAGAATGGATTAATGAACTGTGGTACACGGACAGCATACTATGGACACTATTCAGACACAAAGAAGATGGGGACTTTGCATTTTTCATATTTACCTAGACAAAGTCGAAAAGCATCCTCCTAAGTAAAATATCTCAAGAAGGGAAAAGCAAGCATCCCATGTGCTCAGTACTCATTTGAAACTAGTAGATCAACAGCTACAGGCCCACGTGAGAGAAAAAACAATTAAATTCAAGAAGGGGGAGGAGCCTTGGTAAGTTCCCACCTATTGGGTACAATGTCGGGGCATAAAGCACACCTCCTGGGTAAAGTACTCAACTACAACTTAGACTTTGGACTTCAAAGTCTAGAAATGCAAATAATGTAACCTAATTGTATGTACCCTCATATTAACCCGAAATAAAGAAAAAAAGATACATACTCTTCACACAACACAGTCCCTAAATGTAGGACAGTCACTTCATTGCATGTACACCCCAAATGACCACATCTGCTCCCCTGCTGATGTAACTTCCATTTGGTCAGACATCGTGAGAGGCAGTTTGCCAGAGTCTCCAACAGGGTACCTTCAGAAGGAAGAGTTGAGAGTCATTCTGACTTCACACCATCTTTCCATAACACTGGGTTTAGAGAGTAACCCTGTTTTAAGATGTGACTCCTATATGTGCAGGACACCTCAGGACCTTGTGGGGGGCAGTTCCTGCTATATTTGTCGCCAACATTCCCTTGTTCTCTTTCCAAACCACGTCTCTTTCCAGACCCCTGTCCCCAGGTTTTGACCCCACAAGCTGTTTGCCTGGGATGGAAAGCTAACTGCTCTTTTGCAGGAGATACCTGGAGTGCTTGGGTTGGGCCAGAGGATACCAAAAATATTTGGAGTTCTCTGTCCTTTAATGGCCAAAAGGACTCAGGGCCTGGTATGTAATGGAAAAGGCACCACCTTTCTGATGGAACTCGGCTGGAAAAACTTGGTGCTCATGGGTGCCAGCCCTTCATAGCTACAGGAATCTTAACTATGAAGACACTGGCCAGGGGACAAGGCCCTAGGCTCAGACACAGATGAAGTGTTTCTTGGTAAGGGAATGTTGGCCCCTCAAAGACCTGGTAAGTGCCAGGGCTTAGCTAGTGAGTAGGATCACTGGTGCTGACAGCTAGGGGTCAGGGCTCTGGGCCCACTTGTCATGTGGGAGCTGGTGTTCCGGGTGCAGGAGGGGCCTTTTCAAAGGTGGCTGCCCCTCAGCAGATCCCTGTGTTGTCAGAGCCATCTCACAGCACCTGCCATGGTTATCAGCCCCAGCTGAGTGCTTCTGGAGTGTGGACAGAGGGCAGAGGCAGAGAAGCAACCCTGGGCGTCCTGCCAGGCAGCCCCGAGGAGCCTGGGGAGCCATGGGACACTGTGCATCCCCCGGGGTGGCCTCCAACCTCCTGGTGCCGAGCATACACTTGAGATCAGGAAGGCTAAGGGTCCAATCCTGCTCCTGCTGGGTCCCAGCTGTGAAGAAGTCACTTGACTTCTCTAAGCCTCAGTCTTCTCACTTATAAAGTGGGGATAATAATACCACCCTCATAAGGCTGTTGCAAAGCATGAGAAAAAGTACAAAGGATACAGAAATGATGGCGTAGAATGTGCGGCTGCTGGGAAAGGCAGAGCCATGAGGTGGCCGGAAGGGAAGGCCTGGGGGGACTCAGACAATGAAAGGATCTCTGCATCTTCAATGATACCTTTTTTGTGGGTTTCCTATAAGGCTGTGAGAAAGGAGTGGGCAGGGTCTAGGACTCAGGATAGCAGGAGAGGGGCTCCTAGGCAGAGCGACAGAGAGCAGAGGAGCAGGGACCCCATCTGCTGCCCATAGATTTTTGATGTCCCATGTTTCAGGCAAAAATGCCAGCTTCTCTGAATTAAAATAAACTGCTTCCCTCTTTATAAAATGAAACAGAAATTCAAGCTCTGTTCAAGTACAATTTAGAGTCTGTATATACCCTGAGCCTGACACACACCCCTATAGACACACACATGCCCACTCTCACATGCACAGTAACACTTTTCATTTATGGGTTCAAATTAGAACAAGCCGATATTGTTTGGAAAACCACGGACTAGAGTTCCGGGTGTGGGCACGTCATTGCTGTTGCTGTGAGGCTGCCCCTGCTGCCAGGTTGAGAGGACCAAGACCCGGGGCCCCTCTCTGGTCTAGTCTCTCTGCATTGTGGCAGTAGCAAGCTGGAGGCTGCACCAAGGAAAAGGCAGCAAAAAGTGGAAGCTGTGGCACCCACCTCAGGCACCTCGGAGGCAGGAGTTAGGGCCTTAGCTGCACTGCACTCCCAGATGCACCCCAGAGTGGACAAAAAGGCAGGGCTCAGCCCAGAAAGGTCCTGGAAGACCACAGGGCCTCAGTCCTACCTCTGTGCTTGGGTAGAAATCAGGAGGAGTCAAGAATCATACTTAAAGGCTCTTCTTCCTGTGGCTCTCAGGCCAGGACCAAGCTGGGTGGATTCTGAGAGTAGCGACATTGGAACACTGAAGTTATTCATTCATTCACCCAAAGACCACTTCTGAAGCAGATCACACCCCAAATTGGGGGAGGGTGGGGTTTACCACTCCACGGCCCTCCCCCCATTGCTTCCCGCACTACCAATTGCCCAACAGGATGAAGGAGGCTTCCCCTAGAATGTGAGTGTGACACGAGGAGGCTGAAGTTTAGCAAAGTTCGGGCGAGGGCAGGGTTTGCAGCCTCTGGGTTTAAGTGTCCCCAAGCCTTGGAGTGGAGGACACCCTCCTTTGCCCCGTGACCCCTACTCCTTGTCTCAATCCTGAACCTTCTCGAGCTGGTGCCAGGCTGGGTCAGGCGTCCCCATGCCAGGGCATGCCACCCACACACCCCAGCAAGGGCCCTGTCAGACCCCAACAAATGTGTCCACACCCGTGTTCGTTAACTAACAGACCACAGCGGCGCAGAGCATGTGATCAGTTCTGCCTTGGGGAGTCAAGGGAAGCTTCACACAGGAGAGAGATGAGCTAGGCCTGAGAGATGGCCACGACGTTGGCAGAGGCTCAGGGACGAGAACAAATGAAGGCTGAAGAAGTCTCGCTGTGCACCTGAAATGTTCACTGACTCAAGTAAATCACTTAACCCCTCCGGGCTTCAGTCGTCTCATTTGTAACACGGGGATATTATGACCTACCAGGATATTTGCCTGAACTTCAAATATCTCACGTAAAGCAACCAGCCAGTGGCCACTTAGCACATGGCAGATGCTCTGTAAGTATTGTGTCCCGTTCTCTTCTTTTTCCTTCCTTCCTTGGGCCTCCATCTCCCCTTCCCTAAAGTGACAGAAAGCTACTCTGCCTCATGCCAAAGGCATGCTTCTCGGGAGACACCCCAAATCCCTTAGAAGCAAGCACTCAGAGGGGAAGACAGGCCGTCGAGAAAGGAGCATCAGGGGTACCTGCGGTTTCCCCAGGACAAGTTACCTTTGGGCTACAAGAAGAGGTGAAGCTCCAGTGGAAAGCAAGGGTAGGGCTGAACCAGCAGGGAGCAGAGAAAGGGGAGGGGGGAGGGGCCAAGTTGTTTTTCATTTGCAGAACTCTCAGCTCCAGCCAAATAACATCTTTAAATACTATTGACATGACAAAGCCAAAGCTCTTGGCCTAGGCTTGCATTTTTTCTGTTCTTTGTTTACATCCCAAATTGAAGAATATATCTCCCTCAGAACTGTGTCTGTCAGCCCATGAGGATCCAGCCCGGAACTGGCCAAGGTCAAGCAGTCGGCCAAGGTCAAGTGGTGATTTCCTTGACTCCAGCAGTGTGTGCTGGGGGGAGTTCACTGGAGGCTGCTAGAGGCAGGGCAGGAAAGGTTTCCCACAGGGCAAGGTGGGTGTCCTCTGTGCTCCCACCTGTTACCCTCTGACACTCCTGTTCTCCACACTCTTGTGCATGTGTGTGCGCACATGTGTGTCTGTTCTTCACAGGGAAGCATTTCCACATTTGTTTGCAGCTAGGACTGCAAGAAAAAAGGGAAATGGAGAAAGGAAGTAATTATTCTAGTTCTTCAGGTTTGAAACTACTTCCACCTAAAATAACCAGATAACTGAGGTTGGAGTAGGTGGTCCATTCTGCTAGAATTACCCACATAATTGCCTCAATTTTCCCATTCACTTTGTGTTCATGACATGGTATTAATATTATTCAGGTCCAAGAACACAGATATTAAATAAGCTGCATAAATAAAGACAAAGGTTCCCAGCCCAGTCTCTCCATGGTGGCACGTTTAGTCGCGTCTTCCAACAAATATTTTTCAAGCAACAAATCTTTATTGTGCCAGACCCTGTGCTCAGTGTTAGGGACCTGATGATGACTAAGCAAACATGGTCCTTGCCCTGATGGAGCATAGATTTTGGTAATGGAAAAAGACGAAAATAGGTACATGAACAAATGTAATGATTAGAAATTATAATAAAGGTCAGAACCAGTCAAAAAATAATGCTTATTAGGCTCAGCACCTGTAGTTCAGTGAGTAAGGCACCAACCACATATGCTGAGGCTGGCGGGTTCAAGCCCAGCCCAGGCCTGCTAAACAACAATGACAACCGCAACCAAAAAATAGCCAGGTGTTGTGGCAGGCACCTGTAGTCCCAGCTACTCAGGAGGCTGAGGCAAGAGAATCGCTTAAGCCCAAGAGTTTGAGGTTGCTGTGAGCTGTGAAGCCAGAGTACTCTACTGAGGCAACATAGTGAAACTCTGTCTCGAAAACAAATGAAGAATTATGCTTATTATAAGTAATTTTTGATAATGGCCCACAAAAATGACACCTTGGAACGAAGTCAGATCACCTATGGTTGTACCCTCTCCCAGGGTACCTGGTTACTGATCTAATCACTACCACTAGCCCCTCCCCAGGTCAAGGGTGCTCCTCAAGACTATAGTAAATAGGTGGGCGGGAAAACCATTGACTGGCAGAAGCAGACCCGAGCCTACAGCCTCTAATAGCCTAATGACCTTGGGTAAGTCGTTTGTCTAATCTGTAAGGTGAGCATCATTCTTCCCCTACCAAACCACAGGGTTCTTATCAGCACCAAGAAGATCCAAGGAGAATCAGGGTGAAATGCTCTGCAAAAAGGAGGTGGCGCTAATAATGTTTGTAAGAAGAGAAGCTTAGTAAATCTGAGAGGGAAGGCGACCTCCTCCCCTAATAAGGAAGTTAAGGAAGGGGAGGAAGTGGGGATTGTAAGTTCCCCACCCCCACCTGGGCAGTCAGAAATAGAGGATGGAAGGAAGAGGGGAGAAGGTGTAGGGCTGGGGAAGGTTAATGTCAAGAGCGTACACAGTGGTCGGCAAATGTTCACGCCCTGCCTCACACAGGCTGTACTAGTGGAAACTATCAGGGGATTTCAAGGAGATGGAGACAACGGCCATCGCAGTGGGCCAGCCAGGGACAGGTGGCTGACCTGTGGCACAGATGACTTTCATGCTTGGCAAAGATGGCTTTTTGAAGGGAAGAGTTGGCATCTCTGTTAGGTATTTTGATCACCAAGGCCCTTCAAACCAAATAAATCTTTGAGTGACTTTTCTTTTGGCTTAAACAATTACAGCAACAGTAACAGCCACTACAATGTGAGTGCTTGCTGTATGCCAAACATTGTGGTAAGGATTTCACTGCTGTTGTCACATTTAACCCCACAACAACCCTGTAAGATGGTATCACCCTCATAACTGAGGCCAGGAGAAGTGCAGGAAGTCATGCAGCTAATCTGTGGGGAGCTGGCATCTGCTATTTCCTCCAAAGCTCATCTTTTTGCCACAGTACCACTGCTAGACCAGTGGAGGAAAGAAAACAACCTCCCCTTTGTTCTCTGTTTGACACTTTGAGTACCAAATTGTGCCTGCCCAGGAAATGCCACAGGTGATTCTGTTTTAAAGAAGACAGAGGCAGAACCACACACTTCTGGGAGTCAAAGAGACTTTTGACCAACCCTCTTTCTGTGGATGAAAAACACAAAGGCTCTATGAAGTTTAGGAGGCTTGCTCAAGGCCACATAGCTCAGGAATAATAGCATCAGGGAAAGAAACAGGAAGGACGTGATTAAGGTTTTTCAAACTGTGGGTGCTACTCACCAGCAGGTTATTCAATTTCTTAGCGGGTCATAGCCAGGAGTTTTAAAACATGAAATAGAATAGAATAGAATAGAAAATAGAGTGCATTGCACTAGCTAACAACAACTTTTCACTGTGTGTGTGTGCACACACGCGCCTCTGTAGGTGTGCCACGTCTGGATGTAAAATGACCACGGGTCCCCGACAAAGCCTGTGAACACCACTGGACGGGGAGTAAGCAGGAAGCAGGCAGAGGCCATGGGATTGACAGGAACTGCGAGTAAAACCCAAGATTTGTTCCTCCGATGCTGGCGATCCTTCCAAAATAGCCACGAGGCCTATTTTTAGTGCTGCTGAAATTACCTTTGCTTTGATGTCAGGCACTGGCCAGGATGGCCGTGCTCGGCACTGGCTGCTTCTGGGGGACTGACAGAGGCCCAGAAAAGCCGTCACACAGGAAGGAGGCCAGGGCTGAGATTTTCTATAAACCCGTGGCTGTTTCCCTTTGCGAACTTCCTTTGCCTGCCTGGGGAGCAAAGCAGGACGCTCCAAAAACAGGGAACAGCATCCCTCACAACAGGATATAGCAGGGGACCACACACTGCCACCTGAGTCGGCCCCCCAGGGCGGAGTGTCACAGGGTGCAGAACACCTTAATCCTTTGGGAGCAGGAGCAGAAACAGCACCTGGAGGGAGGATGGAGGGTCTTTCCAGCTGCAACCCTGTGAGCAGGCCTTCCATGGTCAGGGTTCAAGTTCCTGGGAAGCTTGGGTGGGGAATAGAAGGCATTTCAAGCATTCTCAGGAGTGAGAGGGCATCTTGGGCCTCTGTGTGTGTTTGTGCACAGTGGTGGGGGTGGGGAGGATGCAGAAGAAACTAGAATTATCAACAAACTTATGGAGAAGCACCTTGTGCCTGGACCCAGGTTGAGGTGAGCAGGGTCCCTACGGTGTGTCAGTGGAAGCGCCAACCTCTATCTTTTAATACAGGCAAAGATTCACATGTGTGAGGGTGTGCAGGCTGGAGAGTAGAATGAGGACGAAACTATTCGTAATGGCCAAGGAAAACCTTCCGGCCTGACAACACATTGTGACTAAAGAATCCATCAAGTGAGAATAGAAAAACTAGCAATTTGGCTGAGTTCTATAAAAGTAATAGTAGAGTCACTTTCCAGAACTGTTCATCATTTGGGTCTAATTTCTATATAGCTCGTCATTGAACTCTGCATGAGATTAACTTTATTATAGGTTTTATTTGATTGCCTGGAGCTCTGCTCACAGGTGATCAGCCTTCACTGAGAGTCACTTCTAGCACAGGGCTATTTGCTCATGACTTAAAACAGCCCTAAGGGAATGTAAGTGATCTTGTGAACCAGTTCCAATTACTGCCCAGAGTTCATCCTCCTTGGGAGAGAAGGGGATGGTCAAGTTCCTGATGCCCTAACTCCCAACCCCTAATCTGCAAGGGAGCGAGCTGGGCCACACAAGACCCCCTCTCTATGCCCCAGATTTGGGTGGGAAGGACTCCTAGGAAAGAGACTCCTGGGAGGAGGACTTAGGAAAGCTTCAAAGCATGACCCAGAAAGCTTGCCTCTGAAAACACACAAGAGACTTCTTGAAAGGCCGTAGTGTCCAATGATTGAGACACATCTGGGTTCTTATCCCAGACCCTCTCCTTAAAAGCTGTGAAACTTTAATCATGGAAGCCAAATGAGGTGGCTTACACCTGTAAGGGGAGCAAAGCACTCTGGGAGGCCGAGGCAGGTGGATTACTTGAGCTCAGGAGTTGGAGACCAGCCTAAGCAAAAGAGAGACTCCATCTCTACTAAAAATAGAAAAACTAGCCCAAGCATGTGGCATGAGCCTGTAGTCTCAGCTACTTGGGATGTTGAGGCAAGAGGATTGCTTGAGCCCAAGAATGTGAGGTTGCTGTGAGCTATGATACCATGACACTCTACCCAGGGTAATACCCTGTTTCCCTGGAAATAAGTCTTATTTTAAGGTGTGCTCCCAAAGATGCGCTAGGTCTTATTTTCAGGGGACGTCTTATCTTTCCTGTAAGTAGGTCTTATTTTCGGAGGATGTCTTATTTTTAGGGAAACAGGTTAGTACAAGAGTCTGTCTTTAAAAAAAATATATCCTTAGCCAAGCAATTTAACCGTTCTAAACTTTGTTTCATCTCTTTAAAAAAAAAGATATGATACCTGCTACCATATGGTGAGGATGAAAGGGGACAGTGGGCAAAACTCCTGGCCCAAGCAGGGCTGGCAGATCGACCTCAGCACTGGTTTCTGCTCACCCTGTGCTGCTGCTCCTTGATTCAGAGTTGACCTTTAGGGCAGGGAGGCCCAACCTCTGGTTCCCTTGCAGCCAGCACTACTAACTCAAGGAGGTCTGATGCTTCTCTTCCTTTCAGAATGGTAGGGGGCTGGGGGATTGGGGGGTTCCTCTCAGGCCCCAGCAGGCAGAGACTTGCTGCCATGGCTCTAAAGCAATTGTGGCTTGGAAAGAATCTTTGGCATGCATCATATCGTCCCCACAAGCCATGATCCATGGTGTGCTGTAGAAGTGCTTTTTTACAGGGCCCAGAGGTCACTTTGTGGGAGGGTCACCCATAAGTCTCCACACTGGGCAGCTCCATAGGCATGTCCCTCAGTCCTCAACTCCCTGTCCTCGGCACCATCTGCTCTGGATCATGGACCCAGCCTGGGAGACTGGGCAGCTGCCTTCCAGCTGGAGACCCAGGCTTGTGCTTGAACTCAGAGAAGGCTGTGAATGAGGGGTGGTTGTGAGGCAAGACAAAGAGATGGTCCACAGAGAGGCTGGTGGCAAGATTCACACACTTGGGGATAGGAGGCATAGGAGCTGGTGTGGGAAAAAACTAGAGAACCGAGTTTTCTCAGCAACATCACTCAATTGGTAGGGACCCTGAGCAAGTCATGTTCCTCTCCAGGCCCCAGTTCCTTATTCATGAAATGAAAGAGTTGCATCAAATAATCGCCAAGGTCCCTTCTAGCTTTTTGCACTATAAATCCCTGGCTCTCCTACAAGGCCATGGTTCTATAAACAAGAGCACAGTTCAGCACATTTAAGTGGATGGGATGGGGTGCTGGCAGAGGCAGTAGTAGAGAAGATAGGAAGTTCATGTAAGGGTTTGATTTTCCTAGTCAGAAGACTCTGATAGGGATAGGTACAATTTTTTTTTTTTAATTTTTCTGTAATCAGTCTTATTTTCTATCTAAAGCCTTCATTCTGGCTAATGTAGAAAAATAGTAGAGTTACTTCTGGGTAAAAATCAGTCACTTATGTCATTTTCTCAATCATGTCAACATTCAGCTCTATTAAATTTAGGGTTTTCATTCCTACTCACTCCCTGGAGTTGATGTTAAGTGCTGGATCCACAGCAGCCCTGGAAGGAAGGAGGCATCAATGTCTCTGTGCAATCTGCCCTGAGCTCTCTTTTGAGATGGAATGTTTTCCTCCATTCCGGTCCTCAAAAATGTCCCCTCTCCAAGCTGGCATAGGCACCGCCCCTGTTCAACCCCTGGACAGTTGCTCCATGCCGAAGCACCCTGTCTGCTCCGTGCCTCATTCCTGCTGAGAGCCCCTCTGCAGGCCTGCAGCTTCCTCCCACCTGCTCTCTCTGGCCTGATTCTGCTCCCCAGAAGAGCCATGGGAGACCTGTGTGTTTGGGAGGAGGGGTTGGGCTTCTCTGCCTAGATGTGCCCCACTGCCACTCTTGCTCTGTAGCTGCCATGCTTTGGTGGTTAAGAGGACACCCTGAAGGTTTCCATCTCCCTGAGCTTCCTAGAAAAGTAAGGCACAGGTCTTTGCTGTGCCCATTCTCACAAGAGTGGCCACCTGCCCATCTGCCCCTCTCCCAGACCTGAAAGGAGATAGGGCCCAGGACTCCCAAGATATTTCTTACTCTCTAACCCCTCTGCTTCTCTCTAGTTTACAGGACATTGGTCTGGGGTAGGGCAGGGGGCAGGGAGGACTTTAAAAAGAAAAGATTTTTACATATTATATCTTTTAATCATTCCTGTCTCCCAGATAGACTGGGGCCTTGGGCCTCAAAAGCCCAGTATTTGGTGTCTTTGGTCTCTAGTTCCTTTAAGCCTACTACTTCTTTTTTTCCTGCCTGATTGAGGGGGGAAAATCACACAACCAGTAACATGTCATGTAATCAAGACTCCAAGAAAGGTCAGTTAAAGGCTCAGAACTGGTCCTATGGTCTGAAATGGCTTTGACAATAATACCGAATCGCTGGTAAGTACAAAGCACATACCCTTCACCTCGACTTTGAGCCCGTATTCTCTAGGGCTTATCTCAACTTTCTTCTCCCCATCTTTCCCCTAATTGTCACTTCACAGGCCTTGGGGCAAATATCCTTCATTTTCTCTGAATTTCTTTATCTCAAAAAAATAGAGTCAACAGGCTAGGTGTGGTGGCTCAATCTTAGCATTTTAGAAACCTGAGGCTAGAGGAATTTGAGACCAATCTGGGCTACATAGCAAGATTCCTATCTCTACAGAAAATTTTAAAAATAAAAATAAAAATAGTCAAATAAGATTAATCATTCATCCTTACTCTGTAATGGTGAGAATTCCAAGAAGTATCATAAGCACTTCTATTTTAATAGAAGTTGAACCATCGTAAGTTCTAGCCCAGGAGCTGGGACACTGCAAGTTTAAAGGGACTTAGCTCTCTCCCAACTTGGTCTCCAGACAACTGGGACACAGCCTTGCATCCTTGGCTTTGCTCTGCTGGATGCCCCCTCTTGCATTTGCACCAGATCCATTTTGTCTGTCCTCCACCACCATGGCTCCTCAGCCCCTAAACCAGACTACCACACCTCTGCCCTTCTCCCAGGCCAACTGTGTATGTACACATCTCCTCTTCCACTTGGGGTGTTTTAAGTTTACTGGCACAAACTTTGTCCTATTTTTGTTGCACTGAAACCAGCCTGATCTATCCATGGAACACACCCTTCCTGGCTCAGTGCTTTAGGCAGCCACCCAGCACCATCCATTCACCGGATCCCAACGTACTTTTGCCCCGATCCCCTTTCTACCTGTCCCCCACTCTTGGATCTGTGATTTTTAACACAAGTTCTGCCTCTGGCCTCTCCAAGTGAGGGTCATCTGTGGCCTCCAACTTGGCTTCAGCTGTGCCTATGTCCAGCCTCATCCTTAAAGGCCCCAATCCCTACCCTGTGTCACGTGCCCTACTATCCAGGTCTCCACCACAATGAATATTCTCCAAGTGTGTGTTTGTATGTGTGTATTTATAAATTCCAAGGATGGCTGAGATATCCCTAAGTGACTACGGCAGAGAAAAGAAAATCGGCCAACGTCTCCTGGCTTATGGTCACCATTTTCTGCCAGCTTACTGGTGACTGCCCATGGCTTTGAGAGGAAAAAGATAGGAGTTGTACATCTGATCTTACTGGGCCCAGAGTGAGATGCTGGCTGAGAAATGATGAGGGGACTGCCTGGATGTGGGAAAGCAGAGGTCAGGGGGATCTTGGCATTTACCAGGCCTCGGCTAGTCCACAGGTCTAAAGAGGTATAAATAACTGCAAAAACTTCTCAGGGTGGCTTGGTTACTAGACATTTGAGCCCATGGTTAGCTGGGGCCCTCTGAGATCCCTACAGCCTTGACCAGTCCAGGCTTGAGCAAGACCTCTCAGAAACTCCTGCAGGTATGGGGGGTGGTCGAGAAATATGTTGTCACCACTTAAAAATAAAAGTGGGTAAGATAAAAAACAGAAGGTTCCTCCAAATAGGACAAGTCATAAGGCTGAGGTGCTACAGAGCCTCCCTCCACCTACCCTGGGGGGAAGGAGTTTCTTCTGGCCTACAGTACTGGCTCCCTTCTATGGGGGGGCCAGGTGCTGTGCTAGGCACCAGGGTACAGTGGTGAATGAGGCAGACAAATCTCTGCCCTCTCAGAGCCTACTGGATTTGCAGACAATGAAGCAGGGAATGACAAGGGCATGTGATGGATGCTGCCACCTAGGAGCATATAGGGGTCCAGGGCACTTGCTGGGAGGAGGGCTGTTATTGTTAGTCAGCGAGAGCTTCCCAGAAAAGGAGACATTGGTGTTTTTAGTGAAGTTAACAGTAGGCTTAAATAACGAATGACCAGAGAGAAGATGTTACCTAGAGGGGAGGAAGAATTTCCCAGTATTTGGAGCACAGAGGGCAATGGGGTGAGGGAAAAGGAGGCGTGAGAGGTAAGAAGTAACAGTAATAGGTGCACCTGGTGTGATGGAGTCAGCTGCTTAGTACTCACGCCTCACTCCTTCCTGTCTCAAATCCTGAGAGAACGGTTGGACTTCCTTGTGCTTTCTGTAGTATCTAGAATGGGGCTTTGAATACAGAAAGCGCTCAATTAATTCTTACAGAGTAGTTGGCCAAGGATAGGAATTAATGAAGGGTTCAGAACCTGGTTCTACAGAGAGACTCTTAGAAAATTAAAGCATTCACTTCCAGTCACATGATCTATAAATTTATGGCCCCACAGTTGCTATTTTATAACTAAAGCAAAATACTCATTAAAAACTAATAGGAATGTGTAAAATCAGCGCTGGCAAATCTCAGTTGGCAAGCAGGAAAACCTGGCTCCTTGAAGCCTGCCTGGTTCCATGGTCAAAACATAATTTGGGTAGGGATCCAGAGGTGAAAGTCTTTTGCTTCTGGGAGCAAGAAACTGACTCAAACCCAAAGTAACAGGATTGAGCTCTCTATGGCAAAATGACATTGCATGCCTCAAATTATTGTGGATTGTTGGCTTAAATTATTGTACAAATACATTCACTGCAATGGGAGCTCATGGAGGGAGCCAGACCCAGCCAAGTCATTTGGGGGAAAGTGTAGGACACAAGCCTTGAGCTACTATTGGCCTCAACTAGGTCAGGAGAGATCAAGACTTCCCAGAACCTACCCTGTCCTCCTCACTCTTCTTCTTTTCAGTAAAACTCTTTCCTTGGTCATTCCCTGCCTGGGCCCAGCCATGTAGCTGGCCATAGTCAACACACTTCCGGTCATCTTGCACAAATAGACCATCTCTAAGCCAAACATTCATTCCCATATTGAGCAGCTTTGTCATTTCATTTCTCAGCAACTTAGAAATGCTAACTGCAGCAAATATTGTTTTCTGGTTAATCCACATCCTCAGATATTTTTTCTCTTTCCCCCAAATCTCCTTTCCAGAAACTTCTTCCACCCATTACGTCCTCCATCCTGCCATTGTTTTATTTAGGAATTGAATGAGTTTTCTAGAAACACACTATAGAAATAAATTCCTCAGAGTGTGATGCAATAAATTATCAGAGTTATGCCTGAGAGATGAAGCCTTTTGGTAGAGGACATGAAGAATGTTGATCATGGAAAAACAAAACTCAAGAGGCTAAATTTATGGGGAGCAATTAGCATTAAATAAGAACATGTCACAGGCACTGGGGCATTGGAAACTAGCTGCCCAGGCATCCTTTTTGTAAGTCGGGTTTACTAAATAGAACATAATAATATGTAACCAAAATACTGGAAGACCATTTCTTTGCTAAGGAGACCCAGCCAACAAACACAGTGGAAAAATAGGGGCGATACCTTTCACTCAGGGAGTTTTTTTATTTTTAAATCTTCCCTGGGTGTAAGAAGACAGACCACAGAGCCTTGGAAAGACTTCCTAGCTCAGAGATACACTGGGAAAAGTTTTTTGACTCTCTGGATCTAGGTACAGATAAAAATGTCACTTGTTAAGAAAGAAAACTGGTCATTGTTCAGTTAAGTGTTTGTATTTGTGAACGTTCTGTTCTGTGTTAGGAAAGGAATTTTTCTTAAAAAAAATGTACATTTTCATCTAAATGATTGGCTGGTGTTGTGCCCTCCCTGGGAGTCTAAAGAGAAAACTATGTGGGGTGACAAAATGGGAAAAATTAGTCACCAGTGATTCACAGAGACTATAAATATGTGGCTATATTGTTCTTTTTTATGATCCAGCTGGATGAGTTGTTTGGGAGGAAGCAGGAAGACACACAGGCGGTGCCAGAGGGAAGCCGGGGGCTGCTGCAGTTTTCGCAGAGTGAGCGCGCGGCCCAAAGTCTGCCGGGCTCTGCCTCTCTGCCTCGGTGCTGGGGCTGCACAGGCCCAGACCCCCCAGGGCTGTTCAGAACTTCTGCTGGGCCAGGAAGAAAGAACATGCCATCAGCCAACCTCATGTCCTCCAGGAAGCCACCTGTACTGCCACAGGCCACCCCACAGGGTGATGCTCAGGGCTGTGGGGGGCAGCACAGGGACAGACATAGTGTTGGCTTTGCCATTTCCTAAGCTGGGGCGGGGGGCGGGGGGGGGCGGTCAAAGCCAGGACAAGAGAACTGTCAGCTCACAGAATGTGCTGCCAGTTCCTCAGAATTCCGGAGGTTCCTACCCTAAATCCTCCCACGCACAGGCAAATGGCAAAATAAATAACTCACTCATCCCTGCGTGCATGAATCCCCCTCCAAGGAGTACTCAGCCTCCACAGCACGGCAGGGCTGGGGAAACATCACCACAAGAGGAAAGCCCTGCACTCCCCGGGAACATCCAGCCTGGTGGGGAAGGCGGTCCCCACCCCTATATTACAATGGGCTGTGATCAGTGCCAGGACCAGATTTCTGCCGTCATGGAAGCACACAGTGGGCTCATCCCCACCTCTCATGAGTGAGGAAAGGGTTACCAGAGCAAGGAATGTTTAAGCTGAACCATGTGAGTAAAAGCTCAGACCCAGACAGGGCCAACACAGAAGCACAAGGAAAGCAGGTTTAGATAGCCGAGAAAGAGAGGCAGAAAGTGTTGCCGTGTCAGTTCAAGGTGCTGGAGTACAAACCAGTGCAGACGTGCTCAGACAAGGTGGAGTTACAGCCCCAATATGAGGAAAATAAGACATGAAAGGTAACTCTCACAGCCTCTCATCTCATGGTTCCCAGAAGAACTAGGGAGCAAGTGTCCTGTGGGCTCATGTACTGCGTTCGAGATCTGTTTGATCCAAGCCTTTCCCCGCTTGTAGGCAGACCTCGTGGAGCCCCACTCAGCATTGAGATGCTATGAAAGTGGGCCAGAGCAGGAAGACTTGGACCTGGTAGAACAAACAGATTCACACGGCGGTAGACAGCTAAGCCAGCTCTGAAATTGCTCCTAGGACCCCAGCCCATGCCTGGAGAGGGACGATGTCAACATGAGTCAGAGGCATACCACGAATGAAGGCCCCAAAGCCGAGACTAGGAACAACTGAATTCAAGTCTCGTTGGTCCCAGAATGTGGGGTGGAGCTTCACCTTCTGGTGAGATGACCCATCTTCGAGAGTTAGCAGACAGTGGAGCAGGTGACCAGAAGTGCCCTGCCACCACCACCTGGTACCCAACTCAGAGCCTTCCCTTTTATCCCAATTCCTGCCTCCACCCAAGAAGCTTCTGCATCCATACAGCTGACTTTCACAACCCCCCAGTCTCCCAGCATGTCACCTCCCCATCTCTACTTCAGGACCCTAGCCCTCAGCCACACCACAGCATGGTGGCTCTGTGTGCACTCAGGAGCCAGATGTCTGCACTGGAATCCTGGTTCTGCCATTGGCTAGTTGTGTAACCTTGAGCAAGTGAAGTAACCTCTCTGTGCCCCAAATGGGCTAACACTGGAACCAATATCATGGGATACTTTGGGATTAAAGAGTTAATGAAATGCAGGGCACATATGACTCCATAAAAAGTATTGTTAATGGAATGGAACATTTGCTCCAACAAGACAGTCCTGTATCCCCAAGCTGAGCACGATGCCTGGAAAGAATGAAGGAGTTTTTTTCATCATTCTGAACTGCTTCACTCTTGAAATTAAAATTAAATATCCACCTCTCTAACCACACCCTTTATTCCTCCCACCAAACTGTCTTTCAGTCTACCTCCTGCTGCCCCCAACTTGCTCCTGTCTTATCCAGTGTGGTCCCCAGGAACAGTCTTTCAGTAGCCATCCTCACCAGCCTCACTGAGTAGCACCCCTGCAGACGTCCCCCCTGCCTAGCCTCTGCAGCCTGCCCTTCTCCCACCCTTGCCTCCAGCCTCTCCTCCACCCTGCCTTCCATACCAGCACCTTGGTTCTTCATAGATATCTCTCCTCTTCCTTTGCTAAAAAAAGAAACATCCCCAAACACAAAACTCCCCAACTTTCAGTCTTTCCCCACGTATAAATTTGTCCACATCTGGGAAAAATTGTTTTGTCTTCTTTTATAGGAGACTGTCCCCACTATTAGCCCCTTTCTCTCAACTGAGGCTTCCATTCTCCATCTCTTTGGGGTTCTCCCTCTGCACATAAACCAGTTTAAGATTCCCCCATAGCCCCTGGGGAACAGGAATAGGGTAGTCAGGATAAGGGGGGAGTGGCAGTTCTCTGGGCAGAACTTTCTGTGTAGTTCTGATTCTTAAAACCATGATAATATTTCATATACCCTTCAGAGTAAATGCACATATATAAATAAAGTCAACCAGAATGTATACAGAATCCAAATAGAATACAAACAGTAATAAATGAACCTAACTCCATTACAAATGAATATATAAACATACTTAGAGGGGTGCAGGAGAAAACAGCTCACCAAAATATATTTGAAAATCGATGTTTGCATATTATAAACCAAATGACAAGAACTATTTGTAGATATTGCTCTCTAACTGGTACATTTATTTCTCCCAGAGGTATGGGTTAGCAATTCTGAAGCTATTTTATATGGCTAATAAAACTGAGAAAATACAAATATATTGAAGATAATAAGAGCTAGATTTCTCACTGTTGGAGAAAAGATTTACAAATAAGGATGGGGAAGGCTAAAATGAACCCTGTGCTATTAGACTGAGATTGAAGGCATCAGTGTGAATTTATGATTTTTAATATATATACAGATGGATAGATATATAAATACAGATGAGTATCACACATGTGTTAGTATGGATATATTTATGTAATACATACAGAATACTTTTATTTCTCAGCTCTGCCAACTGAGACGGCCTAAAAGTAATGACACCCCAGTAGCAATGAGAACTATAGCTACCAGATCATGGTTTCTAAATATCATTCTCCAATATAAGGAAGCAAGGCTCCTTGGAGAAACAGTTGTTCCCATATCATGAAACATTCATGGTTCAGCTGCTGTAAAAGCACAACAAATATGAGGGGGCTCCTGTAGGGTTGGAAGAGAAACCAACCCTACAGGAGCTCTTGATAGCCAAATCAGGGACAAATGGCACACATATTCACAAGTTTGTCATGGCATAAATAAATGCATAATTGGATAAATAAGTAGATGGGGAAGAGGGACAGCTCTTCCATACAATAGAATCCTAATGAATAAATGTAGGAAGAAGGATGAAAATAGAGAATCATCCCTGGTAAACACCATGGTATTAATAACGGACACATAGGAAAAAAGCAGTAACTTAGTGAAGAAGCCTGCCAGATGCCACCTTCATCAACTGACCAAGGTTTAAATCACAATAAGACAGCAACATCAGGTACCTCCTGATATGATGCATGAAGAAGGACTCAGAATGAAGTTCATGAGGTTATCACCAAAAATGCATAACAGCTATCCCAATGTTGTTCAACCATTTTTATCTCACAGCACACTTGAACCTATAGTTAAACTTCTGTGGCACAAATTATGTTGATAAAAAGAATATCAAATTATGTTGATAAAAAGAATATCAAACTTCTGTGGCACAAATTATGTTGATAAAAAGAGTAAAATAAAGAATATACTTACTGTGCTTTGAGCATCTTTTGAAAATAATTTAATTAATGATCGTTAAAATTTTTTGCAGCACACCTAATATCCTCTCACGACACACCAGTGTGTCGTGGCACATTGATTGAAAATCACTGCTCTATCCAATCATGAGAAAGGATCACCAAACACAAACTAGAAGACCTTCTATGGAAAAATTGATGAGAACTCTTCAAGACCATCAAGGTCACAAAGACAAGGACAAACTGTTACCGATTGGGGGAAACCAAGGAGGCATGACAACTGAGCATCACATGAGGTCCTGGATCAGATCCTGGAACAGAAAAACAACACTTAAGTATGGAAATGGGTTGATAGTCTTGTATTATGTCAATGTCAGCTTTCTGATTTTGACCATTGTATAAGGGTTACATAAAATTAGGGAACTGTTATGTGTGATTTGCGGAAGCTGGGTAGAGATAAAGGAATTTTCTGTGCAATTTTTGCAACTTTTCATAATCTAAAATTATTGCAAAATACATTTTTAAGAAAGATTCTCTTATTCTTTAAAACACAAACAAAAACCTCCCTTCACCCCACATCTCTATTGATTCCCCTGTCTCTTTCCTTCCCTTCCCAGAGGAAGGGCTTTAAATAATAGTCAGTCTTGTCTCTACTTTCTCCTTCCTGCTCACCCCTCAGCACCGTGGGGTTCCTCACATCCCATGGAGTCTGCATTAGCAAAGACCTCTGAGGGCCTCCCAACTGCTCAGCATGACTGTTGTCCAGGAACTACTTGTCCCTCCTGAAGGCCTGTCTCACTGATCGTTGCTCTTCTCTTTCCTCCTCATCTCAAGTGTTTTGTTTTAGGTGTTTCCCAGGGTTCTGGTTCTGACCCTCTTCTCATCTCACTCTGGGACATTTTCAGCTATTCTCATAATCTTTAACCCTTCCTCCATGCTTATGACTCCATGATCCATGGAGATATGACTCTATATCTCCAATGCCAATTGCTCTTACATTCCAGAGCCATCTGTGGACAGCTCCTCCAAACCCTTCAAATCCAACATGTTCAATTTTAAACTCGCCTTCCCTTCCCCCAGCTCTGATCCCTAGCTTAGCTGATCTACCACCATCCACCTTATCTCCCAAGCCAGAAACCTGGCCTCCTTCCTGTCCCTGATTTATCTGACCAATCCCCAGGCCTAGTTGACTCTATATCTGGAATACTTCTCCAACCCCTTGTCCTCTGCTACCACCCAATTGAGGCCTTCCTCCTCTTTGACCAGGGAAAGACAGAAACAGCCTCCTACACTGCTGCTCCTGAATCCAGCTTCCCCTCCCCTGCCCAGTGCTCCCCATCCACTATGGCCACAGCCAAACACATGACTGCCTTTCTTCGTCAGCTCATGGGATACAGCCAAAGCATCTTCATATGACATACAAGCTCTCCCGTAATGTGGATGTTGGCCCTCACCTCCTTTCCTAGCCCCATCTCCCACCGTTCTTCTCTTAATCTTGACTCTCCAGGGCTACCACACTGCTGCTGGTAAGCACAACATGTTGAGGACCCTAAGACGAGCTCCCCTCATCCCCCCATCGTATTCCTCTGTCTTTCTCCTTCATTTCACTTAGCATAATCCATAGTGATCTGGTCTAGAATCTATTCATTTATTTATTGTCTATCTCCTCTACCAGAATATAGGCTCTATGAAAGCAGGAATCTTTTTTTTTTTTTCAGTTGTGGTAAAATATACATGATAGAAAATTTACCATTTTAACCATTTCTAAGAGTACAGTTCAGTGGCATTAAAGTGCATTCACACTGTTGCACAGTCATCCCTACTGTGTACAGATAGAAACTCTGTACTCATTAAGTAATAACTCCCTCTTCTCAATGCCCTCCACCCCAGGCCCTGGCAACCACTATTCTACTTTCTGTCTTTATGAATCTCCTTGTTCCAGGTGTTTTGTACAAGTGAAATAATATAACATTTGTCCTTTTCTGACTGGCTTAATTCGTTTTTCATGTTTTCAAGGTTCATCTATGTTGTAGCATGTATCAAATTTCATTCCTATTTACAGGTAAATTGTATTTTATTTACACCCCTCATCAGTTGATGGGCATTTGGGTTATTTTCACCTTTTGGATATTGATATTGCTGCTATGACCATTGGTGTACAAGTATCTAAAAATAGGAGTCTTGCCATCAATAATTCCCCATGATCTGGAACAATGCTGGTGCACAGTAGGTGACCAACTAAAGAGTCACCATGTGCATTTTTGTCTATATTCAAACCACCTCCACTGCCTGGAAACCCTTCCGCTTCTTGTTTTTGGAGAAGTGGTTTTATCCTTCCAAGCACACACATCACCTTCCTTTTACAACACCTCATCACACATTCATTTTCTCTATTTCTTTCTTTCTGTCTCTCTCCCTCCCTATTCCCAGTGCTGTAGTGTGATTTAGGAAAAAATTTTTGTTGAAGTTACAACACTACATTGTAATTTACAGAGTGTCCTAAAAGTTGCCCATAAAGTCACCATGCATAGGTAAAATGGAATATTATAGCTAAATGTACCTTCGTTTACAAAATATTCATTGTGAATTTTACAAAATACTTATAAAATATTTTCTATGTGTTGGTCACCTCTTTTAAAATGTTGTATTTTATTATAAACCTGTCTCTCCTGCTAGAGTAGAAATGCTGTCCTAGGCATCTGTGGTCCCTAAGCCTAGGACAGTGCCTAGGCTGATGAATGAATGGATAAATGAATGAATGGATCTCTTACACCTTCCATAGCCTTTGTGCTATATCCAGCCACAAAGCACTCTGGCTACCTTTTCCCTTAGTTAACTGTAGAGCTTGTTAACATAAAAGCAAGAGGGAGAAAGTTTACAGGCCCCATGGGGAGAAGATCCAGAGGGCTGGAGTGACAACAGTTTTATATGGGGCCGGGCCCAGGCATGTTGGGGATATAGTCACTCCCAGCATAAATTTTAATAGTGTCTTTTTCACTTTTAAAAGTGCTCTAGTTTGGATAATAGATTATATGTCCATCCTACAAAGAGGCCTAGCATTTAATGACCTACCAGCTGGGCAATGACTCCCCTGAGCCAGGGATAGCAGGCCCCACTTCAGGCCTTACCATTTCACTGAGCTCCTACAGATTCCTACTGCCAATAGGTGCCTCTGTTCATCTGAAGAGTGTGGGGGAAGCTGTTCTGCCCATGTGCACTCCAGGTTGGTAGTAGCAGGAAAGTGACATCTCCTGGGAGCAGCCCCTGCCCAGTGACTAAAAGGTCTTGTATAAATAGCCTGGCAACTGTGCCTCTACGATGGGACTGCTCTGAGGTATGTATTTTATATTATTTCCAAGAATTTCCCCATAAGACTGCACTCTGGCTGCCCACAGTAGTAGCTGCTTGACAACCAGCAATGACAGGTCTAAATCCTTTATCAGCTGCCCCTGCTCCTGTCCCACTCTGTCTCACTATGTCCCCCACACTTGCCACATAAGCTACTTGCCCTTGAAACCTAGCCTCAGGATTTGCTTCTGGGGGAACTTAAAAGGGGATGCTAAACTCCTTTTGTCCTGAGAAGGCCTAAGGAGACTTCCTATGACTGTCTTCTTTCACACCCCTTTCTGTGTACCCCTTTCTCTGCCAACCCTGTCCACACAAGCCACAGCCCCTCACCTACCCCATGGTTCTCAGGCCAGGAACCATTTCTTCTTCCCAGCTGGGTCAGAAGGGAGGGAGCCTTCCAGCATAGGACTGACTTGGCAGCAGCGTAGTGTGGCTTGGGGTCTTAGCGACTGGGATTTCCTATTGGCTGGGCCTAGCTCTGGTCTGGCCACTCTCATCCTGGATCCTAATGTTTTGCAGGTTTTCTGATCAGATTGCTGAAGAATCAAATACCTACAGCAGGTCCAACATCACCCTGTTTACTCACTCTGGATCCAGCTACAATTGCTCATCTCCAGTCTTCAAGGGGCAGGGGCCACAGTCATGGCCTGGCCAACACTGGAAAGGAAACCTCTATCTCTGGGGCGCCTAATTAAAATGTAGCAGGCCCTGCGCATGTGTGGCCTTATGATAAACATCACAAGTAAACAGATTTTCATCAGCTTTTAAAACTAAGGATTCAATCCACAATGAAAAAACAAAAGGAATGATCATTATAGAAATACGAACAAAAAGTAAAAGACTACCCATAATTTTACCCTCCACTTTCAGGCTAGCTGTGTTGTTTTCTTCCTTATCACACTGGCTTCCTTTTTTGCACAGTATTAAATTAGAGACATTTCTTCCATTCTCCTTCATACTTTGCAAACATTAGGAGAGAAAAGCTTGTGTCTTCCTTGTACATTATGTATGGTGGAGAGAGAGTGCCTGCTCCACCCCTCATAGACAGGCAATTTGGGGAGGGAGTCTTGCAACGTTGCTGGAGATTTACTTGTTCAGTGAAACTGAGAAAAGGACCAAGACAGAGTAGGACCCAATCTATTTCTGGTTCCCTTTTCTGAGTGGGGGTGGGAGGGAAGAAGCAAAAAAATCTTATTATTTTAAACAGATAAATGAAAATATCAAATACTCAGCTAAAGGAATTAGCTTCCAGAAAACAGTTGCTTCTAGAGAGGGGTGAATGCAGGAATCATTGTTTTTCCTAAGTCTTGTTGAACTATTTGCTCTTGTTGAACTAGTTGCTATAATTCATGTGCAACTTTGATTGAAATGAAACACCTTCAAAAAGTCATGGTGTATTGACCTAACAGTAAATGCAGTTTGGGTTATAAACTTCATAAATGTCATTTTAATGGTTGTCTATCATCCCCTTGTGTGGCTAAAAAGAAACCATTTATTTTTCATTTTCCTGTTATTTGACATATCATTTGCTTCCAAGTTATATTATTTATATAGTATTATGATGACCAGCACTGTGCTAAAAGTTTTTTCTTAACCCTCTAGAAATCACTTTCAGTGTAGCAATTGTTTTATTTCTTTATCCTTCCCTCCTTTATCTGACATTTTCCCCACAAGGAAATGGAAGGGGTCATAATCTATTAAAGTGTTTCCTAATATATTTCAATCTATTTTTTCATCCTCTAACTGGCTTTAATTAAATTCATTTTAAACAGTCTCAATTAAGGAAGGTATGAAAAATTATTTTCCTTTTCAGAAGCTAAGAATATAAAAATTCAGAAACCTCCAGCTTTCCTCAGTTTATGCAAAGTTAGTAAGTGGTAGAGCTGGCATTTGAGCCTCATCTGCCTGATTGCCAAGTCACACCTGGCCTCTCTGTTGCAAAGCCTGGTAGAGAAGGAGGGGCAAGATGGCCGACTGGAGCCAGCTTTTGACAGAAGCTCCTGTACAGAGGGAAGGAAAATGACCAGAAAGTACCTAATAAAGCAGAAGAGAAGCCAAGCTGAGAGAGAAGAGTGATAACTGCACGTCACCTCTGCTGAGGCAAGCTGTGACTCCAGCAAAGCAAATTTCAGTACAAAACTCATCCCAAAGGAAAAGTGTCCATCCTCCCCCAAGAGAGATTTTTGTTTTTGTTTTTGTTTTTGTTTTGTTTTGTTTTTGCTTGCTGTAGGTTTTCTACAGGCAAGCCGTGAACTGAGGACCTCTTGTCTCACCCTATGGGAAAGAGTTTCAGAAAGTGAGGACCAATTCTCCAGAGGGACCCTGTTATGACCCTGAGCACTCTCTTGCCAGGCATGAAAGTTGAACTAACATTTTCTCTGCCATTTTGAACTCCCAGTCCACCTTTCCCCCCTTGCCTGATGGCCCAGAAGCCTAACCCCTCCAGAGACTGGAATGTCTGTTGTTCATTACCAGGTCCGGACACTGCAAGGGCTGTGGTAGAAAAGCTACACTATAACAGTGAGCCCAGCAGTACTGAATACAAAGGGGGAGAGGCTGTTGAGCTTGGCTCTGTGAAAGTGCAAACCAGCTATGGGAGGAGACTTGTGAGCCATGTGCCCCACCCTGCCAGAACTGAGTGCCCCACACCCCACCCTCCCAAAGCCTTGGGCCCTGCGCCTTGCCCTGCCAGAGCTGCATGCACCAGGCTCCGCTCTGCTAGAGCCGCCACAACGCATTCCGCCTTGCCAGAACTGGTGCTGCACACCCTGCCCTGCTGCTGGAGAGGCACACCCCATGCTCCCAGAGCTGCCACTACAGCTGCCTCCCTGGCCGTGACAGCCACCTGGGAACTACACAGGGACACCTCCCATGAAGATTCAGCAACAATAGAGCAATCTGGCCAAGGGTCTAATCTTGGAGAGACACCTTCCCAACTCTGAGAACTGCCAGAGGAAGGCAGACCTCACCCTATAGAGATACCAGTGCTGCAGAGCAGATGGGGCAAAGGCGCGATGGCTGAGGGAGAAAATCATTTGCTGACTTATTATCCTCAGGTTTAGACTGAGCTCAGGTGAAACACTCTCCAGTTGTCATTGAGTACCCGAGGCAGGCAGGCCTCAGCTCCCCCAGCTGGTGGCAGAGGGTGGTGGCTGGGCAGAGGAGGCGTTGACTTTTCTTTGACTCTGGCAGGCAAAAAGCCCTGGCACATCTGCATATTGGAGGAAGCAGGACCACAGCTCCATGGGGTTACCAGTGACTTGGCATGAAAGTGGTGCAAAGTGAGAAAAGAGACACCAGTCCCTGGTCCAACTATGCTACTGGGTGGTCCAGAGCAGTCCAGAGCACTGGAGCAAGCCACATTTGAGCAGCCAGTAGACTTCTGCTATCTAGTTGCTGGAGACCTTTTAAACCCTCTCACTTGAGAGTTGGTACTGACTGGGTCAATTGGTTTGGAACTCATAACCTGGCCCAAACACCCAAGGACCCTCTCGGGTGGTATCTTGGTTGTGTGGTAACAAGAAGGGTTGATTTTCCTCTTCCAGTTGTTGCCTGTGGGGGGCGGGGTATCTTAGGTGCTTGTATTTCTCCACAACTGAGACTCCAACCCAGAGTGACTCATCCACTAGGATCAAACAAAGACCATCTGAATACAAGCCAGAGACATCTAACCTCACCACACATAGCAAGTCTCCAGAGCCTCAGTTTGTAATACTGTACGGGTCCTTTGCAAAGCTGTAAGGGGAAAAGCTACAGTCACCAGTCCCAGATACTTGGCAAAGGGCTGGTTAACCACAACTCCAGGAACCCACAATTCAATTTCACCTTACATGCCCATCTAGCCAAATGGTAAAAAATAATCATGAGGTGGAATCAGTGGAAAAACTCTGGCAACATGAATAATCAGAGTAGATCCACTCCCCCAAGGAATGACAAAACAGACACACCAGATGATCCCATTCATAAACAAATGGCAGAGATGTCCGAAATTGAGTTCAGAATTTGGATGGCAAATAAGATCAACATAATGGAGATAAAGATGGAATTAGAATTTCAAGTAGTAATTCAAAAGTTGTCTCAAGAATTCAATAAATTCGAGGAAGGCGGAGCAAGATGGCAGCCGAGTAACAGCTTCCTTGCATCTGGGCACCGTGAGTCTGGGGAGATAGGACTCCAGGCATCTCTGGCTGGTGGGAACTGCCTATCATCACTCCTATGAAAATACAGGGAGTCAGCGAGAGACTTCTGGACCCCAAGAGGAGGACTAAAACAGTGGAAAGCCGGCAAGTGGTCGCGTGTGTTCAATCCGTCTAAACCCGCCCACAACTGTAAGTTGAGTAGCAGCGAGACTGCAAACCAGAAAGGCCTTACCTGTGAACTGTTTTGATGTCCTTGGACTTGGCACTGAGTTGAACTGCCTTGGGGAAGGCCTGAGCGGGAGTGCGGAGAACTTTGGCCGTTGTCTAGGGCCCCAGTCTGAGCCGCTGAGCCAGACGGAGCTGATAGTGTTTGGCGGTGGGTCACACGGATCCATTGTCAGTGATCTGCCCCGGCAAGCTCCGCCCTCAGGGTCGCAGAGCTAGAAACGGGTGGGAGCTGGTAACCCAGCAACCAAGTAGCCTAAGGGTGGGGTCTGAGCCGCCTTGCAGCCCTAACCCTCAGGGGCAGAGTGAGATCGCTTTTGGCACACTGAGTAAGTGCATAGCCACTTCAGCAGCGATTCCAGCGAGAAAGCTGGGAAAGCTTCTGCTCAGCAAGTTTACAAGTTCAAAGTGCCTTTTAAGTAGGCTGAAGAGAGATTTAGGGTGTCTACCTGCTGGGGTTTGAGAAATCAGCAGCCTCCAGTCGTATCAGAACTGTGACTAACATCTCATACCCCAGAAGACCACGTGTTGCCCAGACAATATTCAACAACATATACAAACTGCTTTGTTTTTGGTTGTGTATTTTTTTCTTATTTTTTTTTTTGGTTTGGTTGTTTTTTTTTTGTTTGTTTATTTTGACGTTGCTGATGTTCTTTTGTTTTTTTAATTTCAATCTTTTCCACACAGATCCCTTTTTCTTTCTCAATTTTCCTAGTTTAATTATAATTTCCCATTGCTGCCTTTTTTAATAACTTCAACTTCATTTTTGCTAGTGTTTCTACCGATATAATTTGGTTTTTCACCCAATTTTATCCCCGTAAAGTTTTCTGTTTGCTTCTTTTGGTTTGATTTATAGCATTTTTGTCTTTCCTCTCTACTTGGTGGAGGTGGGGTACTGTGTCTGATCAGGTTAGCAAAGAGCTGCTGACCTCAAGGGAACCACGCAACTGGGCACCCCCAGAAGGTGGGGTTTTTTAAGGTTGTGTCAAAGTACCCTATTGTACACCTATATTGCCCTGTCTCCCTCTTTCTGTGCCTCTCTTCTTTTTGTCAATATTCCTTATACCCACCCCCTCTCCTTTCTCTATCTTTCTTTTTTTCTTATCACTTGGTCCTCCTTTCTTTCATCCCCTTTTTTTGCTCTTCAACCTTCTCACCCTTTTGGTCCTATAACCCTTAGTCCACAGGCACAAGAACTTAAAGAGCAAGAGGAAGTGAAAGGAAAATTAGGGCCAGGAAACAGATAAAAGAAATCACTCATGAGGAAGAATCAGCAGAAAACTCCAGGCAACATGAAGAACCAGTCTAGAACAACCCCACCAAGGGACCATTAGGTAGCTACTGCAGATGATTCCACCAGTATAGAAATATTAGGAATGACAGAAAGGGAATTTAGAATACACATGTTGAAAACAATGAAAGAAATGATGGAAACAATGAAGGAAATTGCTAATAAAGTGGAAAATAACCAAAAGGAAATCCAAAAACAGAATCAAATAAGAGATGAACGATATGAAGAATATAAAAAGGATATAGCAGACCTGAAGGAACTGAAACAGTCAATTAGGGAACTTAAAGATACAATGGAAAGTATCAGCAACAGGTTAGACCATGCAGAAGAAAGAATTTCAGAGGTAGAAGACAAAGTTCTTGAGATAACTCAGACAGTAAAAGAGGCAGAAAAGAAGAGAGAGAAAGCAGAACGTTCACTGTCAGAATTATGGGACTTTATGAAGCGTTCCAACATACGAGTTATAGGAATTCCAGAAGGGGAAGAAGAATGCCCCAGAGGAATGGAAGCCATACTAGAGAATATTATAAAAGAAAATTTCCCAAACATCACCAAGGAGTCTGACACACTGCTTTCAGAGGGATATCGGACCCCAGGTCGCCTCAACTCTAACCGAGCTTCTCCAAGACACATTGTGATGAACCTGTCCAAAGTCAAGACAAAAGAAAAGATTCTGCAAGCTGCCAGGAGTAAGCGCCAGTTGACCTACAGGGGCAAATCCATCAGAGTGACCGCAGACTTCTCTAATGAAACTTTCCAAGCAAGAAGACAATGGTCATCTACCTTTAATCTACTTAAACAGAACAATTTTCAGCCCAGAATTCTGTACCCTGCTAAGCTAAGCTTCAGAATTGACGGAGAAATCAAATCATTTACGGATATACAAACATTGAGGAAATTCGCCACAACAAGACCAGCTCTACAGGAAATACTTCAACCTGTTCTGCACACTGACCACCACAATGGATCAGCAGCAAAGTAAGAACTCAGAAATCAAAGGACAAAACCTAACCTCCACACTGATGCAAAAGATAAGATTAAACAATGGACTCTCACCAAATAAGACGAATAGAATACTACCGCACTTATCAATTATCTCATTAAATGTTAATGGCTTGAATTCCCCACTGAAGAGACATAGATTGGTTGACTGGATTAAAAAACACAAGCCATCCATTTGCTGTCTGCAAGAAACACACCTGGCCTCAAAAGACAAATTAAAGCTCCGAGTCAAGGGTTGGAAGACAATTTTTCAGGCAAACGGAATTCAGAAGAAAAGAGGAGTTGCAATCTTATTTTCAGATACATGTGGATTTAAAGCAACTAAAGTCAAAAAAGACAAAGATGGTCACTTTATATTGGTCAAGGGAAAACTACAACAAGAAGACATTTCAATTCTAAATATTTATGCACCCAATTTAAATGCTCCCAGATTCCTGAAGCAGACCTTACTCAGTCTGAGCAATATGATATCTGATAATACCATCATAACAGGGGACTTTAACACACCTCTTACAGAGCTGGACAGATCCTCTAAACAGAAATTAAACAAAGATGTAAGAGATTTAAATGAGACCCTAGAACAACTATGCTTGATAGATGCATATAGAACACTCCACCCCAAAGATAAAGAATATATATTCTTCTCATCACCCCATGGAACATTCTCCAAAATTGATCATATCCTGGGACACAAAACAAATATCAACAGAATCAGAAGAATTGAAATTTTACCTTGTATCTTTTCAGACCATAAGGCACTAAAGGTGGAACTCAACTCTAACAAAAATGCTCAAGCCCACCCAAAGGCATGGAAATTAAACAATCTTCTGTTGAATAACAGATGGGTGAAGGAAGAAATAAAACAGGAAATCATTAACTTCCTTGAGCATAACAACAATGAAGACACAAGCTACCAAAACCTGTGGGATACTGCAAAAGCAGTTTTGAGAGGAAAATTCATCGCTTTAGATGCCTACATTCGAAAAACAGAAAGAGAGCACATCAACAATCTCACAAGAGATCTTATGGAATTGGAAAAAGAAGAACAATCTAAGCCTAAACTCAGTAGAAGAAAAGAAATATCCAAAATCAAATCAGAGATCAATGAAATTGAAAACAAAAGAATCATTCAGAAAATTAATGAAACAAGGAGTTGGTTTTTTGAAAAAATAAATAAAATAGATAAACCATTAGCCAGACTAACTAGAAATAGAAAAGTAAAATCTCTAATAACCTCAATCAGAAACGATAAAGGGGAAATAACAACTGATCCCACAGAGATACAAGAGATCATCTCTGAATACTACCAGAAACTCTATGCCCAGAAATTTGACAATGTGAAGGAAATGGATCAATATTTGGAATCACACCCTCTCCTTAGACTTAGCCAGGAAGAAATAGACCTCCTGAACAGACCAATTTCAAGCACTGAGATCAAAGAAACAATAAAAAAGCTTCCAACTAAAAAATGCCCTGGTCCAGATGGCTTCACTCCAGAATTCTATCAAACCTTCAAGGAAGAGCTTATTCCTGTACTGCAGAAATTATTCCAAAAAACTGAGGAAGAAGGAATCTTCCCCAACACATTCTATGAAGCAAACATCACCCTGATCCCAAAACCAGGAAAAGACCCAAACAAAAAGGAGAATTTCAGACCAATCTCACTCATGAACATAGACGCAAAAATTCTCAACAAAATCCTAGCCAATAGATTACAGCTTATCATCAAAAAAGTCATTCATCATGATCAAGTAGGCTTCATCCCAGGGATGCAAGGCTGGTTTAACATACGCAAGTCTATAAACGTTATCCACCATATTAACAGAGGCAAAAATAAAGATCACATGATCCTCTCAATAGATGCAGAAAAAGCATTTGATAAAATCCAGCATCCTTTTCTAATTAGAACTCTGAAGAGTATAGGCATACGTGGCACATTTCTAAAACTGATTGAAGCTATCTATGACAAACCCACAGCCAATATTTTACTGAATGGAGTAAAACTGAAAGCTTTTCCTCTTAGAACTGGAACCAGACAAGGTTGTCCTCTGTCACCTTTACTATTCAACGTAGTGCTGGAAGTTCTAGCCAATACAATTAGGCAAGACAAGGAAATAAAGGGAATCCAAATGGGAGCAGAGGAGGTCAAACTCTCCCTCTTTGCTGACGACATGATCTTATACTTAGAGAACCCCAAAGACTCAACCACAAGACTCCTAGAAGTCATCAAAAAATACAGTAATGTTTCAGGATATAAAATCAATGTCCACAAGTCAGTAGCCTTTGTATACACCAATAACAGTGAAGATGAGAAGCTAATTAAGGACACAACTCCCTTCACCATAGTTTCAAAGAAAATGAAATACCTAGGAATATACCTAACGAAGGAGGTGAAGGACCTCTATAAAGAAAACTATGAAATCCTCAGAAAGGAAATAGCAGAGGATATTAACAAATGGAAGAACATACCATGCTCATGGATGGGAAGAATCAACATTGTTAAAATGTCTATACTTCCCAAAGCTATCTACCTATTCAATGCCATTCCTATCAAAGTACCTACATCGTACTTTCAAGATTTGGAAAAAATGATTCTGCGTTTTGTATGGAACCGGAAAAAACCCCGTATAGCTAAGGCAGTTCTTAGTAACAAAAATAAAGCTGGGGGCGTCAGCATACCAGATTTTAGTCTGTACTACAAAGCCATAGTGCTCAAGACAGCATGGTACTGGCACAAAAACAGAGACATAGACACTTGGAATTGAATTGAACACCAAGAAATGAAACTAACATCTTACAACCACCTAATCTTTGATAAACCAAACAAGAACTTACCTTGGGGGAAAGACTCCCTATTCAATAAATGGTGTTGGGAGAACTGGATGTCTACATGTAAAAGACTGAAACTGGACCCACACCTTTCCCCACTCACAAAAATTGATTCAAGATGGATAAAGGACTTAAATTTAAGGCATGAAACAATAAAAATCCTCAAAGAAAGCATAGGAAAAACACTGGAAGATATTGGCCTGGGGGAAGACTTCATGAAGAAGACTGCCATGGCAATTGCAACAACATCAAAAATAAACAAATGGGACTTCATTAAACTGAAAAGCTTCTGTACAGCTAAGGACACAATAACCAAAGCAAAGAGACAACCTACACAATGGGAAAGGATATTTGCATATTTTCAATCAGACAAAAGCTTGATAACCAGGATCTATAGAGAACTCAAATTAATCCACATGAAAAAAGCCAACAATCCCTTATATCAATGGGCAAGAGACATGAATAGAACTTTCTCTAAAGATGACAGACGAATGGCTAACAAACATATGAAAAAATGTTCATCATCTCTATATATTAGAGAAATGCAAATCAAAACAACCCTCAGATATCATCTAACCCCAGTGAGAATGGCCCACATCACAAAATCTCAAAACTGCAGATGCTGGCGTGGATGTGGAGAGAAGGGAACACTTTTACACTGCTGGTGGGACTGCAAACTAGTACAACCTTTCTGGAAGGAAGTATGGAGAAACCTCAAAGCACTCAACCTAGACCTCCCATTCGATCCTGCAATCCCATTACTGGGCATCTACCCAGAAGGAAAAAAATCCTTTTATCATAAGGACACTTGTACTAGACTGTTTATGGCAGCTCAATTTACCATTGCCAAAATGTGGAAACAGCCTAAATGCCCACCAACCCAGGAATGGATTAACAAGCTGTGGTATATGTATACCATGGAATACTATTCAGCTATTAAAAAAAATGGAGACTTTACATCCTTCGTATTAACCTGGATGGAAGTGGAAGACATTATTCTTAGTAAAGCATCACAAGAATGGAGAAGCATGAATCCTATGTACTCAATCTTGATATGAGGACAATTAATGACAATTAAGTTTATGGGGGGGGAAGCAGAAAGAGGGATGGAGGGAGGAGGGTGGGGCCTTAGTGTGTGTCACACTTTATGGGGGCAAGACATGATTGCAAGAGGGACTTTACCTAACAATTGCAATCAGTGTAACTGGCTTATTGTACCCTCAATGAATCCCCAACAATAAAAAAAAAAAATAAATAAAATAAATAAAAAAAAAAAAAAAAGAATTCAATAAATTCGAAGACAAAATCGCAAAAGATTTTAACACATTGAGGCAAAAACTTGTAGCCTTCAAAGATCTGAGAAATACAGTAGAATCCCTCAGTAATAGAATGGAACAAGCAGAAGAAAGGATCTCTGACACTGAAGACAAAGCTTTTGAACACTCCCAAATGCTCAAAGAGGAAGAGAAGTGGAAAGCAAAAGCAGATCATTCCCTGAAAGAATCGTGGGACCACTCCAAAAGAGCAAACATTCACCTTATAGGAATCCCTGAAGAAGAAGAGATTTCTTCAAAAGGCCCAAATGCTCTACTCCAAGAGATAATTGTGGAGAACTTCCCAAACATGGCAAGAGATTCTGAAATTTAGGTAGCAGACAGTTTCAGAACCCTGGCACGACTCAATTCAAATAAAATATCTCCTAGACACATTATAGTTAACTTTGCCAAAGTTAATATGAAGGAGAAAATTCTTCAAGCAGCCAGATGTAAGAAAACGATAACCTACAAGGGGAAGAATATTAGAATGACAGCACATCCTTCTGCTGAAACTTTTAAAGCTAGAAGAGGATGGTCATTGACCTTTAACCTTCTAAAACAAAATAATTTTCAACCCAGGATCCTGTATCCAACTAAACTGAGTTTCATTTATGACGGAGAAATTACATACTTTAATGAAATTCACATGTTGAAGAAATTTGCCGTAACTAAACCAGCTCTCCAGGATATTTTCAGACCCATCCTCTACAATGACAAGCACAATGCTCTACCACCAAAGTAAACTCACTCAGAAACTTTTGATTAAACTCCAACTTCCACAGTGGTGAAAGGATTAAAAATGTCCACTGGACTTTTGAAAAACTTGATACCCAAAATACTATCAGGCTTATCAATACTCTCTTGAGGCACAGGCTGGCTGACTGGATACAAAACTCAGGCCCATTATCTGCTGCATACAAGAATCTCATCTTACCATAAAAGATAAATATAGTCTCAGGGTGAAGGGATGGTCATCTATAATTCAAGCAAATGGAAATTAGAAAAAAGCAGGTGTTACAATTTTATTCACCGATACAATAGGTTTTAAACCTTAAAGTGAGGAAAAATAAGGATGGTCACTTCATATTTGTTAAGTGCAACACTCAACATGATAAGATTTCAATTATTAACATTTATGCACCCAACTAGAATGCACCTCAATTTGTAAGACAGATTCTAACAGGCATGAACAACTTTATTTCCTCCAGTATCATAATAGTCAGAGATTTTAACACCCCTTTGGCAGTGTTGGATAGATACACCAATAAGAAACTAAGCAATAAATTTTAGACTTAAACTTAATCATTCAACAACTGGATTTAACAAACATCAATAGAACATTTCATCCTAACAAAACTGAATACATGTTCTTCTCACCAGCCCAAGGAATATCCTCCAAAATTGATCACATCTTAGGTCACAAGTCTAACCTCAGCGAATTTAAAAGAACAGAAATTATTCCTTGTATTTTCTTGGATCATAATGGGAAAAAAAAGTTGAACTCAGTAACAACAGGAATCTCCATATTATACAAAAACATGGAAACTAAATAAACTCATGCTGAATGATAGCTGGGTCACAGATGAGATTAAGAAGGAAATTACCAAATTTTTGGAACAAAATAATAATGAAGACACAAATTACCAGAACCTTTGGGATACTGCAAAGACAGTCTTAAGAGAGAAATTTATAGCATTGCAAAGATGAGTATATGTCTTCTTCACAAGAACAGAAAGAGAGAAAGTGAACAACTCAATGGGATATCTCAAGCAATTGGAAAAGGAAGAACATTCCAACCCCAAACCCAACAGAAGAAAAGAAATAGCTAAAATTAGAGCAGAATTAAATGAAATTTAAAACAAAAGAATTATATAACAGATCAATCAAAAAATTGGGTTTTTGAAAAGATCAACAAAATAGACAAACCTCTGGCTAACCTAACTACAAATAAAACAGTAAAATCCCTAATTTCATCAATCAGAAATGATAAAGGCCAAATAACAACAGACTCAGAAATTCAAAAAAATCCTTAATGAATATTACAAAACCTCTACCCTCAAAAGTATGAAAATCTGAAGGAAATAGACCAATGCTTGGAAACACGCCCCCTTTCTAGACTTAGCCAGAAAGAAGCGGAAATGTTGAACAAGCCCATATCAAGTTCTGAAATAGCATCAACTATAAGAAATCTCCCCCAAAAGAAAAGCCCGGGACCAGATGGCTTCACATCAGAGTTCTACCAAACCTGTAAAGAGGAACTAGTACCTATATTACTTAACCTTTTCCAAAACATAGAAAAAGAAGGAATACTTCCCAACACATTCTATGAAGCAAATATCACCTGATCCCCAAACCAGGAAAAGATCCAACAAGAAAAGAAAATTATAGACAAATATCTCTAATGAATATTGATGCAAAAATATTCAGTGAGATCCTAGCAAACAGAATCCAGCAACACATCAAACAAATTATACATCATGACCAGGTGAGTTTGATCTCAGGGTCCCAAGGATGGTTCAATATACATAAATCTATAAATATAATACATCACATAAACAAAATGAAAAACAAAGACCATATGTTCTCTCAATTGATGCAGAAAAAACTTTTGATAATATCCAGCAGCCTTTCTTGATCAGAACACTTAAGAAAATTGGTATAGAAGGAACATTTCTTAAACTGATAGAGGCCATCTACAGCAAACCCACAGTCAATATTGTATTGAATGGAGTAAAATTGAAATCATTCCCACTCAGATCAGGAACCAGGCAAGGTTGCCCATTGTCTCCACTGCTTTTTAACATTGTAATGGTATCCATCACAAGCAGGCAAGAAAAGGCAATCAAGGATATCCGAATAGGATCAGAGGAGATCAAAGTGTCACTCTTCACAGATGATATGATTATATATCTGGAAAACCCCAGAGACTCAAATACAAAACTCCTAGAAGTGATCAAGGTATACAGGAGCATCTCAGGATACAAAAATCTATACTCACAAATCTGTAGCCTTTATATATACCAATGATAGTCAAGGTGAAAAAACAATCAAGGATTCTATTCCCTTTACAATAGTGCCAAAGAAGATGAAATATCTGGGAGTGTACCTAACAAAGGATGTGAAAGATCTATATAAAGAGAATTATGAAACTCTGAGAAAAGAAATAGGTGACGATGTTAACAAATGGAAAAATATACCATGCTCATGGCTGGGAAGAATCAACATTGCTAAAATGTCTATACTACACAAAGCAATCTACAGATTTAATGCAATCCCTATTAAAGCACCACCATCATACTTTAAAGATCTGGAAAAATTAGTACTTCGTTTTATATGGAAACAGAAAAAACCTTGAATAGCCAAGACATTACTCAGAAATGAAAACAAATCAGGAGGAATCATGCTACCAGACTTCAGACTATACTATAAATCTATAGTGATCAAAACAGCATAGAATTGTCACAAAAATAGAGAGGTAGATGTATGGAACAGAATTGAAAACCAAGAGATGAACCCAGACACTTATCATCATTTGAGCTTTTATAAGCCTATCAAAAATATAAATTTGGGGAAAGACTCTGTATTCAACAAATGGTGCTGGATGGATTGGCTGGTGACTTGTAGAAGACTGAAACTGGACCCACACTTTTCTCCTCTAACAAAAATTGACTCTCACTGGTTAAAGGTCTTAAACATAAGACATGAAACTATAAAAATTCTTGGAGAGAATGCAGGGGAAACACTTAAAGAAATTGGCCTGCGAGAATACTTTTTGATGAGGACCCCCCCAGGCAATTGAAGCAACACCAAAAATATATTACTAGGATCTGATCAAACTAAAAATCCTCTGCACTGCCAAGAACAGTGTAAGTAAAGCGAGTAGACAGCTCTCATAATGACAGAGGATTTTTGCTGGTTATATTTCCGACAAAGGTCTAATAACCAGAATCCACAGAGAACTCAAACTTATTAATAAGAAAAGAACAAGTGATCCCATTTCATTGTGGGCAAGAGACATGAACAGAAGTTGCTCTGAAGAAGACAGGTACATGGTCTACAGACACATGAGGGAGGCGCCTGCGGCTCAAGGAGTAGGGTGCCAGCCCCATATGCTGGAGGTGGTGGGTTCAAACCTGGCCCCAGCCAAAAACTGCAACAACAACAAAAAAAGTTCATCATCTTTAATCATCAGAGAAATGCAAATCAAAACCAGTTTGAGATATCATCTAACTCCAGTAAGAGTAGATATCACAAAAATCCCAAAAACTACAGATGTTGGTGTGGATGTGGAGAAAAGGGAACATTTCTGCACTGCTGGTGGGAATGCAAGCTAGTATGTTCCATTTGGAAAGAAGTTTGGAGAAAACTCGGGGATCTAAATGTAGACCTGCCATTTAATCCTGCAATTCCTCTACCAGGTGTATAGTCAAAAGACCAAAAATCACTTGGCAACAAAAATATTTATACCAGATTATTCACTGCAGCTTAATTCATAATTGCCAAGTCATGGAAGAAGCTCAGGTACTCATTGACCCATGAATGGATTAATAAATTATGGTATATATATACCATGGAATACCATGCAGCTTTCAAAAAAGATAGAGACTTTACCTCTTTTATGTTTACATGGATGGAGCTGGAAAATATTCTTCTTAGTAAAGTATCTCAGGAATGAAAAAAATATATATCCAATGTACTCAGTACTACTATGAAACCAATTTGTAATTACTCACACTTTCATATGAAAGATGAATCACAACTATAGCCCAGGATGAAGGAGGGAAAGAGTGTGGGATGGGAAGGGAGGGGGTGGTTTGATAGAGGGAGGGTTAGTGGTGGGACCACACCTATGGAGCATATTGCAAGGGTACAAGTTAAATCTATCAAGTACAGAACACAAATGTCTTAACACCGCGATTAAGTAAATGAGGTGAAAGCTATGTTAATTAGTAGGATGTAAGCACTCCAATTTGTACAAATAATCAACACTTTGAATCCCACAAAGGCATAAATGTATTCATGAATTCATGATCTATGTATATATGACTTAATAAAAAAAGAAAATAATATGAATTAAAAAAACTCACAAAACGTTGTGGCGGGCGCCTGTAGTCCCAGCTGCTCGGGAGGCTGAGGCAAGAGAATCGCGTAAGCCCAAGAGTTAGAGGTTGCTGTGAGCTGTGTGGTTCCACGGCACTCTACCTGAGGGTGGTATGTGAGACTCTGTCTCTACCAAAAAAAAAAAAAAAAAAAAAAGTAATCAAAAAAACTCACAAAAACCCCTGTGTGTTCAAAGACATTGTTTAAAATAATAAAAATTTGAAAACCTTTAAAAAAAAATAAATAAATAGAGGGCAGCGCCTGTGGCTCAAAGGGCTAGGGCTCTGGTCCCATATGCCAGAGGTGGTGGGTTCAAACCCAGCCCTGGCCAAAAACCACAAAAAAAAAAAATAAATAGAATGTTACAAAAGGTACTAATTCATTTTTTATGACTAAGTAGTACTCCATGGTATGCATATACCACATTATGTTCATCCATTTATGAATGGATGGACATGTGAGTTGAATACATATCTTTGGGATGATGAATTTTGCTGCAATAAACATTCAAGTCCAAAAAAAAAAGCCTGGTAGAAAGAACTGGTTGTCAGAGAGCTGGGTCCAAATTCTACCTTTTCCATTGACTAATACTCTTTTAGTTTCAATTTATTTGCCTACTGACCTCCCTTCACCTACCTACACAGAGCTACAAGGACCAAATAAACAAAGAAGATAATGGATACAAAACTCTGGAAATTCTAGTAAGTTCCATTTAATTATAGACTTCAAAAAGCATGGGCTCCACATTCTATTTTCTTGCAATATGTAGCACTCACATATTATGGTTACTGTAAGTGCTTTCTATGGATTACATCATTTAATGCTCCTACCAGCCCAATGTGTTAGAATTATGTATTCTATTTCAGAGATAAAAAACTAAGGCTATGTCCCATAATCAGTAAATGGCAAAAATGAGTTTGAATCCAGGAGATATGATTCCAGAGCTTGAGCTCCTCTTGTTTTAACATGCAGTTATTATTACTATAGGTGGTCCCTAACTTATAATGATTTTACTTAATGGTTTTTCAACTTTATTATGGTGCAAAACCATATTCATTCAGTAAACACTGTACTTAAAGTACCTCCACGCAACCATCCTGTTTTTCACTTTTAGTACAGTATTTGTTGACCCACATAAGTGACTGAGAGAAAAGTCTCAAGCACTGGAAGTTTACTGAGCTAAATTGAGGAAGTGCCCAGGAAAAAACATAAACCATGAGCAGATCTGTGGCTGTTTTTCTGAAGGGGAAGTTGGAACTTTCAGCATTTAAAGGCAGATAGAGAGGAAACAGGAGGCGGGAGGGTGATGAGGCAAAATGGTGACATTCTTGTGAGGCCCAGAAAATCTACAATTTACGTAAAATAAGGGGACCATTAGAAGAGTAAAAGGGCGTGAAGGAAGCACCAGTTACGTCGATGTACCTGGGTAGGTGGAAGAATGTCTGATTCTGTGTCTCCAGTTCTGTTACCTGTAAAGATAAACTCATAATTCATTATTAGTGTGGAATTGAACAGGTTTTAGTTTCAGGTGCTAGACATAGGTGCCATTTGTGTGTCCTTCCTTTTGGGAGTTCAACAAGGAATTCCTTAAAGAATGATGTGTGGGCCAGTTCTTCACAGGCGCCACAGGCCTTCACCTTCCTTCTCCTTTTGCAAAAGAGTTGGGGAGTGTGGCCCTGAGATTTTGATTTTTTTTTTACATATTCAATAAATTACATGAGATAGTTAACACTTTATTGTTAACTCTGTGTTAGATGATTTGTCCGACCATAGGCTAATGAAAGTGTTCTGAGCATGTTGAAAAGGGAGGCCAGCCTATGTTATAAGGTTCAGTTGGTTAGGTGTATCAAATGCAATTTTTAGTTAAGATATTTTCAACTTACAATGGGTTTATCAGAACATGCCTGTATTGTAAGTTGAGGGGCATATGTATTATTATTATTACTACTACTACTAGGCTAAACAGATCAGGAGATGACTGCCCCTGAAAAAATACTTGGTTATTGTTCTCAAAAGGAAGGGGCACTGATGTCACACAGAGCCACAGGAGGAGGTAGCTGGTTGGTCAGGAGTCAGAAGAAATGAGGAAAGAGCATTTTGCGGTTTTTTGCATGAAGGAATAGACATAGGAATATGGTAGGAATAGGTACAAATAGGAATAGGCAGGTTTAGGGCCAGTCCCCAGAGCTGGGGAGATTATAAGAGCTCAGCCTGAGAGCTCCATATAGGAGATAGTTGGCAGCCATGGGCTCTGGACTGGTTGGTTTGCTTGTAAAAGGTGTGCTCACAGAAGCATTCTTTGCTGCCTCTAGGAATTAGCTATCCTTGGGAAACAGTTGCTCCAGGATCAGCAAGGGCTCACATGCCAGAGCATGCAGAATATAAGAAATGAGAAATGTAGTTAATATACTTACTCACTAAACCATACTGCCTGTGCCATAGCTGGAATGGCTGTCATTATCATCATCATCAAATCATCAAATCATTATAACAACAGCATTGATTTCCTGTTCTTGTCCAAAAGTAAGGTCCACAAGGACAGGGACTACATAGAACCCAGCACAACACCTGGCACCCAATAGCCCCCGGGCAGACCTGTTGAATGAATGGATGGCCCCACGCCTGCTGGGCCTAAGACTTCATGCACCATGAAGGACATGAAGACATATATCATAAATATATTATTTTCTTCATCGGGTAAGCAAGAAGGCAATGAGGAGAGTACAGGGAAGTGAGACTCTCGGCAAGCAGGGATCTAGAACTATGTGCTTTCAAAGAGCCCTTCCTAGAGGAACCCAGATAGTTCTCAGATGTCATCTAGTGAAGATCTCTTGACTTTATCTTCAGAAAATCTATGCTGACCCCTCACTCAGCAATCTGATTTTAATCCTCTTTCTCTGGTGGCCAGGAGTCTTCCTTATTCAATCATCTGGAAAACACACTTGGGAAATTTTAGTTTTTTTTCCATCTTTACATAACTGATTTCATCTTCAAGGTCATCCCCAAGCATCCCAAGTCATTTACCTTTATTCATACACTTTTGTACACAATGATTTGGAGTGGTCTCATTCATGGTTTTCAACTGTCTTCAGGAAGGACTATATAAGAGTCTTGCATAACACTTTTCAACCATTTATCAGAATTAGTGACTAACAGACAGGTGAGGTCTAAGTACAGTTGTTTTGGGTGGGGGTTATTTGTTTCTGAGACACAGTCTCAAGCTGTCACCCTGGATAGAGTGCCATGTTGTCATAGCTCACAACAACCTCCAACTCTTGGGCTCAAGCGATTCTCTTGCCTCAGTTTTTCTATTTTTAGTAGAGACAGGGTCTTGCTTTTGCTCAGGCTGGTCTCAAAATCATGAGCTCAAGCAATCCACCCTCCTTGGCTTCCCAGAGTGCTAGGATTATAGGCATGAGCCACAACACTCGGCCCTAAGTAGTTTTTGAGTAGCCCTCCCTTAGAGTAGCTCTAAGGGAGGTGCATGCTGCTGTATCATACAGACAATACTGTGACAGATTGCAGGAGACTGCCGGTGCTATGAGAACTAGGAAGAGGATCCCTGTCCTCAATGAGTTTATAAAGAATAAAAGACAATAGAAACTAAAAGACAGATGTACTGGGTTTGATAGTTAACATGAAGTGATGAATACATTTAAGAGGATCACTGGCAAGAAAAACATTAGATCTGAATCACTCCCTTCTCCAGCAGCTCCCGAGATACTCCAGCAGTAATGAAGATGCCTCCAGTCCCATCTCTGCAGTACCAGTGGAATGTTTGTCTCTACTCTCCACCTTCTCCCCCCATCCAGCCCGTTGAAAAGACACTAACCAACTCTACAAATTATTTCTTTGGAGAAAACAAGAACCAGTAACTATAGAAAGTCAAAAGGCTGAAGCATAGGAAAAAAGATGAGGTTTCAACCCAGGGGAGGAGCAGAAAGGCTCATTCTTTAGCTAGAGACTGTCATGTCTCTAGCCCCATTCCAAAACAACTCTCCACATTTGTTCAGGGATGACTGTTGCCATGGCTACTGAGGACAGATGCTTTTTGAATCTGGTATGTGAAGAGCTCTTCCAATTTGGGATCCGACCTGGAACAGGTGGCTATTTTTAGCCACATGCTGCTTAATGTATGCATTAGAAAAGTCAGTTCTTTGCTTTGTATTTATGTATCCCCATCCTCCACACTCCTTCATTTTATCGCCCAAGTGGCTTAAAGTATTTATAGGCATTTGTATTTGCCTCTACCACAATGTGAAAGACACAACAAAGACCTCAATATGCAAGCTGTAAATGCTATAATTCAAGTGAAAGATACTTGTGAGAAAGCCAGCACAACTCCTGGGTGGTGTGTGTCATCTTTCCCTTTGAGATGAAGAGTTGCCTTCTCCAGGGTAATTCTTTGAGTGTCAGTTTCTTGCTTGATGCTTAAAACCACTGCCATCACCTTGCTCAGGGACTCTGGTGCTGGTCCTTTCCTCCATTTTTGGTAAGTTCTCCATCTCGCATGCCTGAATCTGTGTTATCATTTGTGAAACGACACTTAGGATTCTGTGTTTATTCTGTGAAGGCAGCATGGTGTAATGGTAAGAGTGTTAGACTTTACCCACCTCCAAGGTAGCTTGGTGTTAAAGTATTTATATGATGTTGCCTAGAGTTGTCTTCCTAAACCTACTTACTTTTCAAACCTTACTTTCCAACCCCCAGGCCTGAAATCTCCAAGACATTCTTTAAACATGTAGTGTATTTCCACTGAAAATTTCACACATTTTCCATTGATCATCTTAAACCAATAATTCCCCATACTGCCATCTCTCCCTATCCCTTAGTTCAAAGCAAACATTTCCTCTTTCCACTTAGATTTCGTAATATTACATGAGTATTACAACTTTAACCACTAAACACACCTCCTAGTGCATATTATTTGAGCATTTTTTAACTTTCTGAAGTTTCATGAAACTAGAAAGGGTTGTTTTTAATCCATGCTGTCTCTCTAGTGTCTGATTTAGTGCCTTGCATATAGTAGAAACTCAGGAAGTATTTGTGAAATTAAATTGGGATATAAATAAATTCTTGCCTATGGCCATACCCCTCTGCATGTGCCAAATCTAAGCAGGGTTGAGCCTGGTTAGTATTTATATGGGAGACCACCTGGGAATACTAGATGCTATAGGCAAAAGAAAAACAATAAAATAAAAAGTCTTCAGACCACATTTCTAGTACCGCCTCTGTCAATGAGGTTGAACTTCAAGCTTTCCAGATCTGTTTCTTTATCTGTAAAAAAGGAGTTATAATATATATTTCATATTGCTTGAAACTTTATCATAAGAAGTAAAGTAGCTTTACCTTATAAATGTCACTTTCTGAGATGAAAATACATGTTTCCCTGGAAATGAAAAAACAGAGAAGAGTGGGGAAATACTACAGGAATACTAAGGCTATTCAAGCTAGATAACAGAGCTAAGGACATACTGGAGCAATTCAAGCAGACTCTCAAGGAGGAAAAAATAAAGGAAAAGGGGGATTGATGTCGAGGACAAAGAGGAGGTTGAGGAGGAATGGAGGAGTATGAGGGAACAGATAAGGGAACATATTGTGATCATAAACCACACAGTCCACTGGACAGCAGCAAGTCCATGGAAAGGGAAATCAGATGGGGAAGGACCCCAGACAAAGCAGAAGAACTGGTCAGAGGTGGAACCCAGTAATCTACATGCCACAGGAGATTTTGAGTCAAATGTGCTCTAAGCCATTCTTTGAGAAACATTGAGCCAGATAAATTAAGAAAAATCAAAACTAAGAAGCATACTGGTGATCTATTTCCAGAACCAAAAATCTAGAACTAGGAAAGTCACAATAGAAGGGAAGTGTTTCATAAAGCCTAAGAAGCAGAGAAGAGGAAAATAAGACTAAGTTAAGAGAGAGGGAAAAAAAGACTTGAAGGAGAAAAATCACAATATATTGGTAAAACAAGACTTAAACGAGATAGACACGGAACAAGTAGCATAAATGTTCAGAAGCCTAAAGAGAAAAGCTGGATGTAGGTCATTTATCAAGGAGCTCGGTTTGCTCTTTGATTCAAGGATGGTAATTATGCAGGAAAAAGTTTTTATAGAGAATACATGGAACTTTGCACCAATATATACTACTGATCCTGAGACCAGGTGAAATAATAACCAAAAATCAAAACAGAGGCTACATGAGATGGAATAACCAGTGAGATTAAAGAGGAAGTGAGGCAGTGATGGACAAACAAAGAACAAGCCACTTGGGCAAAGGCCATAGTGGTCAGCATAGGTGCTGGGCAAGTGATCTCAGGACCATGGACAGCTCTGTGCTCACTCTGTCTGGGACAAGGCTGGCGCCTTGACTGGTCTCACTATCTGGGTCCCATTTTGGATATTAAAAGGATCTGTTCACCCATTGAAGGTATATGTCTTTGGATCTAAAGATTAGTTGTTATCTGTCTGGTGACCTCTGATAACTGTTCGGAGGTGATACATACCTCCGAATGTATGTATCACCTCCAAACAGTTGGAAGGTTGGGAAGAAAAACTATTGAACTCGGAATCAGGAGGCCTGGGTTTTGCAACTTGGTGAATCTCAGTTTTCTCCTCTGTAAAATAAGGTTAATAAGATTTTTCCCTCGCTCCTGTAAAGACCTATTTGGAACTCTCATGGGAGAGGGAAAATATTTTTAAACTGTAAAAACCAGTTAAATATGTGCAGTTGTTGAAATTAGCTTCAAGCAAAGTGAATAAAAGGGCTCCACAGGAACTCTGCAGGGTCAAAAGACAGGGGTGATAGGCCAAAGTTGGTTAAAGCCAAACATCTCCAATATCTCCAAAACTAGAAGTAAGGTCCTAAAAGGAATGTGGGGTTTTAAAAACTCTGGCCACCAGATTTTAAAAAATGAATGAAAGTTACTTTACTAGAAAAAGTAAACAAACAAACTTACAAATATTCATGGCTTCACCCCAAAAGGAAAAGGTTGACTATTTTATGTAATTATGGATGAAACCTTAAATAAGCTAAACAGGTAAAATAAATTTCTTAGAAATTCAAAACTACTTCAATAATATCAAATCTCTTTCTTTCTGCAATATGTAAAAGAATAAAAAACTTCTCCAGCCAAATTGGATTTCTTGTTAGTATTTTCAAAAGCCTAGTTTTAGTCTTAGTGCAAAAAAAGGTAAAATATCATTATAGAAAAAAAATCAGAAGAAATAAACAAGGCGAAAATAAAATAAAAAATATTCTCAATCCTTTGAACCCAAAGACGATCTTTCAAAGAGCAATCCTCTAACTTTTCTATGCATAGAGAAAGAATGTTTTCACTTGCTTATATATATACATATATATCTCAGATATATAGATATGTATATATATGAAATCATCATTACACTGCTTGCAATGTCTGTTTAAGTAACCAAAATCAGTTCAGGAATATCTTGCTGTGCAGGTAACAAAAAATAAATACAAGCAATACAACTTTAGCGGGTGCATGTAACATTGACTGTATAAATATTTTATAATTACTTATTCCCTTATTATTATTTAGACTCTTGCCAACATGTTTTTCTTGTATACTGTGCTATAGGAAGTTATCATAGTGGCAAACCTGTAGGTTCTGGTGACAAACTGTCTCTTGGTTTGGCTCCCAGATCCCCTATATAATGACTATATATCTCTTGGAAAGTGATTTAATCTCTTTAAGCCTAAATTTTCTAATTCATGGGAGTGGGTTTAATAATAGTACCTATACCAAAATCTGCTGTTAGAATTAAATGAAATAATGTATTTAAAACACTTTATTTATGTAATACCTGGCACATAATAGGTTCTTAGTAGTAATAATAATTATAATACCAAGTAATAATAGTATTAAGTATTATTTACTAGTACATTTACATAGTAATATAATACTATGCTAATATTAATATTAGCACAGCAATATTACTACTAATAACATTGTATTAATATACTATGTATTATAGTTTAATATTAATAATATATAATATAGCTAATCTTTGTACTTATTGTTAATTACCTCCATCAGGTAATTTATGCATCAAAGTGAGGACATAATATTTCAGGGCAATGCTATATTTTAAATGCAGAGAGAAGAATTTAATTATGTGGAAGAGAGACAAACATTAAAAATAAAAAGTAGCATATGAATGAAAAGATTTAGGATTCATTGCTATTAAACCAAGTGTGAGCAAATTTTAGAAGCCAGCAATCCCACCCTTAAGAAAATATCTGACAGGAAAAACTGCATGAATATGTCTGTGCAAGCACATTCCTTGAAGTATTATTTATAACAAGAATTTGAAAACAATCTACTTATCTCTTTGATAGGGGAATGATTAACTATGTAATGGTATATTCATACAGTTGAATATTACATAACCATTAAAAAGAAGAAAGTAAAAGTATGTACCTAACTGTGCAAAGAGTTCCTGATACAACGTGGTGGGAGAAAACGAAGTGACAGAGAGGAAGCATAGCATGATTGTACTTTATGTAGCAATTTTTTTTTTATTAAATCATAGCTGTGTACGTTGATATGATCATGGGGCAAATTTTAAGGATAGAGGAGTCAAGACTCATTGGTTACATGTGTGAGCAGTGGAACCAATCTAGATATTGCATATGAAAGGTATTTAAAACTGGGAAGTGCTACACATTTTTTTATTCCAATAATCTGACATAAATTTTCCAAAAGAAAAGTGAGAGGGAAAAGCTAATAGAAAGGACAGGATATATATGAGCTAGAAGTTGGGCCAGGGACATCAGGCCACCAGCCCCAACCCATGAAATTGTCAGGGCGCTGACAGCTATACATTTTTGTTCTGGGTATATCTCGTTCAGGTTTCGGGTTCCGAAGCACCTTAAAAGTCACAGTCAAGGGCAGCACCTGTGGCTCAGTGAGTAGGGTGCTGGCCCCATATGCCGAGGGTGGCGGGTTCAAACCCAGCCCCGGCCAAACTGCAACAAAAAAATAGCCAGGCGTTGTGGCGGGCGCCTGTAGTCCCAGCTGCTTGGGAGGCTGAGGCAAGAGAATCGCGTAAGCCCAAGAGTTAGAGGTTGCTGTGAGCCGTGTGATGCCACGGCACTCTACCCGAGGGCAGTACAGTGAGACTCTATCTCTACAAAAAAAAAAAAAGTCACAGTCAATATTTTTTTTCTCATTTATTTTTTTTTATTGTTAAATCATAGCTGTGTACATTAGTGCAATCGCCTGTACCCATTCTAAGATGCACCATAGATGTGGCCCCACCCATTACCCTCCCTCCACTCCATCAAAACCTCCTCCCTCCCTTCCCCTTCCTTGGCCCTTTCCCCATAGTCTTGTGCTATAGTTGGGTTATAGCCTTCATGTGAAAGCTATAATTTAGCTTCATAGTAGGGCTGAGTACATTGGATACTTTTTCTTCCATTCCTGAGATACTTTGCTAAGCAGAATATGTTCCAGCTCCATCCATGTAAACATGAAAGAGGTAAAGTCTCCATCTTTCTTTAAGGCTGCATAGTATTCCATGGTATACATGTACCACAATTTGCTAGTCCATTCATGGGTCAATGGGCACTTGGGCTTCTTCCATGACTTAGCAATTATGAATTGGGCTGCAATAAACATTCTGGTACAGATGTCTTTGTTATATTGTGACTTTTGGTCTTCTGGGTATAAACCTAGTAAAGGAAGTATAGGATCGAATGGCAGGTCTATTTTTAGATCTCTAAGTATTCTCCAAACATCCTTCCAGAAGGAACGTATTAGTGGGCATTCCCACCAGCAGTGTAGAAGTGTGCCCTTTCCTCCACATCCACGCCAACATTTCTGGTTTGGGGATTTTGCTATGTGGGCTACTCTTACTGGGATTAGGTGATATCTCAAAGTAGTTTTGATTTGCATTTCTCTGATGATTAAGGATGATGAGCTTTTTTTCATGTGTTTGTAGATCTTGCATAGGTCTTCTTTAGAGAAGTTTCTCTTCAAGTCCCTTGCCCACCCTGAGATGGGGTCACGTGTTCTTTTCTTGTTAATACGTTTGAGTTCTCTGTGGATTCTGGTTCTTAGATCTTTATCGAAGGTATAACCTGCAAATATTTTCTCCCATTCTGAGGGCTGTCTGCTTGCTTTACTTACTATGTTCTTGGCTGTGCAGAAGCTTTTTAGTTTGATCAGGTCCCAGTAGTGTATTTTTGATACTGCTTCAATTGCCTGGGGAGTCCTCCTCATAAAATATTCACCCAGGCCGATTCCTTCAAGAGTTTTCCCTGCACTTTCTTTAAGTGTTTTTATAGTTTCATGTCTTAAGTTTAAATCTTTTATCCAGTGAGAGTCTATCTTAGTTAATGGTGAAAGGTGTGGGTCCAGTTTCAATCTTCTACAGGTTGCCAGCCAGTTTACCCAGCACCATTTGTTGAATAGGGAATCTTTTCCCCACTGAATGTTTTTAATTGGCTTGTCAAATACCAAATAACAGTAAGTAGCTGGATCCATCTCTTGGTTCTCTATTCTGTTCCAGACATCTACTTCCATGCTTTTGTGCCAGTACCATGCTGTTTTGATCACTATGGATTTATAGTACAGTCTCAGGTCTGGTAGCGTGATTCCTCCTGCTTTGTTTTTATTGCTCAGTAATGTTTTGGCTATTCGAGGTTTTTTCTGATTCCATATAAAATGAAGTATTATTTTTTCAAGATCTTTAAAGTAAGGTCACAATCAATATTAGTAGAAACAAGCATCTCAGCAGCAGCAATCTCTCAGCAGCAGTCTGTCTTAGTCCCTAGCATCTCCTCAGGCACTTATAGAAGGGATACATCACAGGTGCGGAGACTGCTATGCAATAATGTTGGTGTTCATGCTCTTACATCCTCTCTTGCTCTTTAACGAGAGATCAATGATGTTAAATCCTTTCCCCAATCCCTTGCTGCCAAAGTATTTCTCACAGTTGCCTCCTACAACTAGAGGTTGGTATAAAGTAGGAGCCATCTCTGTTCTGATCATACAGTACAGATGTTAAAGCAATATAGATGCTTGGAAAATTAATTTATCCAAAACATTGCCTTTAGATAAAGTGTATTTAAGATTATGTGTAAGTAGACAACTGAGGTTCACAAAGAGAAGTGGCCCAAAGTTGCCTGGATCACTGGAGTGGGGTGATGACCAAGATTCCCTCTCCTGATCAAAACAGAATTCTCAAATTTTTGGAAACTTGGCAAGATCAAATAGGGAACATGCAAATTCCTATAGAAGGAGGAGGAAATTAAAATTATAAAAGGGATGATTAAGGGGAAAAAGAGAATTTCTCCCCTTTCAAGATATCATGAAGAAGTAGGACATGTTAAAAAGACATTTTAAATGCTCAAAGGGAGGCACCAAGCCAAGGACTTTAAATAACAAAATAGCTCTCCCCTTTCACAGGAGTGATCACTGAAGAGTGCTTTCTCACTGGAAAAGTGAAGAAAATGGAGCGGAAATAACAGAAAATACAGACCAAATGAGGAAAGTCTCCATAAACAGGATCATGGGAAGGAGTGAAGATAGAGTTAAGAAAAATACAATAGTTAGAGACCCCTCAGAGGACAAAGAGAGATGAAGTGTGACAAGTAGAGGGGGAGGGAGCCACTGCACAACAACACTGCTCGAGACAGCAGTGCTGTCAGTCAGATGAGATGGGACATGTTCTCGGGTCCTATAACCTCACTGCTGAGGCCACACAATTGCCTACAAATGTAGCAAAGCATGGAAAAATGGTCAAATGATCAGGTGCTGCAGTGAAATTGTGCTAATTTAAAATAATGTAAAACTTGGATGTTACCTAACAAACACAAGCATAAGCAATGTAACCCAACCATATGTACCTTTATGTTAATCTGAAATTAAAAATAGAATAATAAAAAAAAAAACACCAAGGTAGGGATGTTGGGAAGGAGATTGATGGCTAGAGGAGGGACAGCTTCTGAAAACTTTAGATGAACACAGAATCTCTCCCGCATGCTACCCTTTGAGTTCCCCCTTCTCTGCTCCAGCTGAGAAGCTGCTCCTCCCTACCTCTTTACCTAGGAAGGCCATTAGCACCACTATAACTGCCCCGGGAGGATGGATTTTCCTATTTGTTCAGGGAAAAACAACTGACACGTTTCAAATAGAACCTAAAAACAGGATCAAGTTTAACTGGGAAAAATAAACCCAACTCCACCCCTAAACACTCCAAATTAAAATCCGTAACTCGAGCTTAGACAGCTTAATGAGCCCGCAGCATGCTGGTGTTATATATATCTCAAGCTGATCTTGTCGAATTTGCCTGAAGGACACTGGGGAGTTGGTTCACCCAGTGCTGCACTGCTGACCCATGGTTCTATACTTGTTCCCTGGCCCTGCTCTCACAAAGGACCACTTTAACCATATTCCAAGAGCATCTTGCCCCAAATGAACTATTGGGAGACAGACTTCTCCACCCCTTATAAAGCTCATGTCCCCTCCCTGACAGTCTGCTCTCTGCTTTAGTGGCAGAATATCCTAAGGTCTTCGCTCCTCAAAGAGCCAACTTCTCCGGCACCCCTAAGAGCTTTAAAGAACCCCATTCTCTGGGAAGAGGTACATTTTTTTTTATTTTAACATTCCTGCTGTCATAGAAGGATTGTGATCAACTACAAAATAAAAAAATCCAACTATGGCTTAAACTAACAAGGGCTTCATATTCCAGGAGGTGGAGAAGAAGGCTGGTCAGCTGTGGCTCAGTCTTTCCACTGGGGACTCAGGCTCCTCCTCTGGCCTGCTGGCTTGTGTCTTCTGGCTTGTAGCCTCAAAGCCGTGAGCAGTAAGGTGGCTGCTGTGTTTCTAGCCTCATATCCATGTTCAAAGCAGAAGAAAGTAGAAAAGAGGAAGGGGGGAAGGACTTTCTCCTTACAAAGCTTTGTATTTTCATTCAGGAAGCTAAGACTTCCCAAGGGACTTACACCTACATTACATTAGCCAGAACTGCATGACATGGCCGTGCCCATCCCACCTGCATCACCAATGAAGAAAACACAGACAGTCATCCAACTCCAAGTCCAGGGAGGCTGGCTGTCCTGCAGAGCTCCCTACTGGGTGTGGACGTGCTTCTCGTGACCACAGTCTGTAAGTGGAACAGAAAGTTTATCTGCAATACACCTGACACATACACATGAGAGGGAAACCAAACTCCAACTCAACTCAAAGAAAGGGAAAGTGGAAAATGTGCATTGAACCATAGAACCTGCCAAATCTTGCAGATCACAAAAAGAAAGAACTTTCTGCCCTATCAGTAAAGTAAAATTCCTAGTCAACAGAGCTCCTTTCTTGAAGGAAATTCCCTGTCCATTATTTTCTACTACTATATCCTCAAAAAACCCCTCCCCAGTGAAGACTATTGATATACCTATTATAAAGATCAGAAAATCAAGGCTCAGAGAGTCCCTTTGCCCTAAGTCGTACAAAGCCAGAATCCAAACCAGACCATCAGACTGCAGAGTGCCTGCCTTCTGATTCTACTGTTGCAAGGGTGTCAGGAAGGGAGGGTTTCACTGAAGAGAAAACAAGCTCCAGGTGGCACAGGAAAAACCCAGGGGCCCATCTCCGGGGAAGACTTTGAAACGTTCCTCTGCTGGTGGCCCCTGTAGAGGCTCAAGGACCTTCCTTTGCCTGGGAGGGCTTAAGGAGGAAATCTCAGAAGGGAAGTTCTGTAAGCCCTTCCACAGTAGACGTGGGTATTGTTGAGAGAAAGACAGTTAAACATCCTTTGAATTCAGGCTTTCAAGATGAAAAAGTTCTGGAGATGGCTTGCACAACAGCTTGAAAATACTTAACACTACTGAACAAATGGCTAAGAGAATATGTTTTATGACATGTTTATCTTATGCTTAAAAATTTTTAAAGCTCCTTAGGAAGCTACAGGAAAATAAAAATGAAGTAGAGCAGCGCAGAACCACCCCAGTCAATGTCTCCTCCATGTGAGTTGTGATGGAGTGTCACCTTTTAGTGTAGAAGGCACTTTACACACCTTCCATGTGAACCTTGCAACCAGCTTGATTGGTGAGTACGGAAGATTTTTGTTATCCCCGTTCTATCCATGTGCTAAATGAGACTAGAACCAATGCCTCATCCAGGAAGCAAAAGCTGGAATGAGACAGAGATTTTGTGATGCCAAGGCCAAGTGTTTCTCTCTGAATACTGCACACCTAGTTAGTCAGCAAAGGTGTGAAAGAGCAAAAGAGAGGTTAGAAACTGACATTTACAGGTCCCCACACCAAGCCCGAGGCTCTAGGCATCACTACCTGTTTAAATCTTTCCATAAACCAAATGAAGTCGGTTTACTAGTATCCTGATTTTACAGTGTAGAGAACTGACGCTCAGAGGGTGAAATAACTTTCCTAAACCTTCTCAGCAGGTAATGAAAGAGGCGGATTCAAGACAAAATGAGGTTGAAGAGCAGAAAGGCAGCTACAAGAAGAGGGACAGAGGAGACAGGATCAGCCGACACTGTCTTTATGCCTGTAATTGTCCTCTGGTCCTGAAAGCTACTGTGGGAGGAGGAGATAAAGAGTCAAGCCACAGGTGCAGAGAACAAACCTTTTGTCAAAGGTAAGCAGAAGAGAGAACAAAGGACTCCAATCTTGGAGATGGAGACAGGAAAGCAAAATTGCAAAAACCTATAATTATACTGTCATGAGAACTGGCCCGAGGAGGAAAGCCGGCTTTAGAAAAGGCAGAGGAAAAAAAGAAGGAAAGAATTGTGTGTGTGTGTGTGATGCATTTATGAGAAAGTGATAGACAATGTTTGTGAAAAACACACGGGCCAAGTGAGGAAAACTGTGAAATGTTTAACATCTAGCTAATTTTTAAACAATTTTAAGTGCTAAAAGATCAAACGAGATAATGCATGGGAAATGCTTAAATTATAAAGTGTTATACAGAAGTGGAGTGGTACTTCTTTTTATATGAGTGTATTTATAATAAAACTGGAAAGACAAAGGAACGCCAGAGCGAGAGCCTGGGCTGATGGCGTGCTGGGCTCTGCTGCCACTCTCCTGGCCTGGGAGAGTCCTTCGTATCTTGTTGGATTACAGCTCTGCTTCACCTCTGGTGCTGAGGGCTGAGGGCACAGCTGTTCAGCAGCTGGCCTCCGTTCCCCCAGGTGCTGGTATGTGAGGAATCACTTGAGTAATTGCTCCACTATGTATCATTTAGGGCTTTTGAAATCCCATCAGATCCTGCAAGATGGAAGAAGTGACCTCCTAAGACTTCTCGAATTGGGTGGAAGAAACTGACACCATGTGTGGGTGAAATGAGCTCTGGGGATAAAGGAATGCTGTGCTGGGGCTCAGGAGGAGTGGGGCACACCTGGGGTTGAGCAGGAATCTTCATTACATCAGTGGGAAAAGCACTGTTTTCCTTTTTTGGGGGGTTTCTTTTTTTTTATTGTTGGGGATTCATTGAGGGTACAATAAGCCAGGTTACACTGATTGCATTTGTTAGGTAAAGTCCCTCTTGCAATCATGTCTTGCCCTTCTTGGGGGTTTCTAAAACACACTGTTTGCTGTGCGGTCGTCTCCCTATGACAGACTGTCAGTTTTCAGGTCCCTATTCAGACCCCTTCCTCTCTGCTCCTCCAACCCGTTCTTCCTTCTTTCTTCCCTTCATTTCCCTTGCTTGTTTTTCCTTCTCACTCTTTCCGTCCTGCTCTCTCTCACCCCCTGCTCCCCTCTTTTCCTTCTCTTGCTCTTTTCCTTCTGGCCAGTTAACATTCTAAGAGTAGATCCTGTGGAGCTGAGAGATGGACTAAGATCTGGGATTTTAAAAAGATAAACTGCTCTTACATCAGACGCCACATAAAGACAGCTTCTCCTACCACCTCCAGGGTCAGAATGTGTCATCAGGTTCCAGGGCTGCAGAAAGGGGCTAAGCAGAAGCCACTGGGTGATTATGTCCTTAAAATGGAAACCATCAGTCTCCCTCCAGGAGAGCCTCCCAGAGCCAGATGCTTGGGGGACGTCTCTCCTCCTGTGCTCAGAGCTGCTCCCTCTGGTGCTAGGAGCTGTTTCTGAAAGAGCTAAGAGTCCTGGAGAATAGAGGCTTAAAGGGGTGATCCCAATATTCTTACTTCTGAGGGTCTCTGCCTAAACATTTGCTTTTGAAAGATTTGATCTCTGAGCAATTAAATGACTTTTTAAAAATAACCCCATTAAGATGATGTTGTTTTTCCATGTTCTAATTTATCATAGATGAATATGTTTGCCACTCAGCCTTCTGGTAAGAATTAGGTGCCCAGAGTTCCTAGAAGAGAAGGCACCATTGCAGCCCATGCAATGTCAGTTGACATTTCACTTGACCTTTGAGGTCCGATAACAGATAAATATACTTCTTCTCCTGAGATTCCCAAAATATTTGAACTCCCTTGGAAACCCAAGACACCAATCAACCCTACTGGGGAGCATTGATTTGAAGTGCAGATGAAGACAAATAAGGTGATTGATGAGGGGGGACACTCAGAACCATGACATCTGGCATTTAATGGGCACTTAGGAAAAGACTGCCTGAGGAAACAAGGTGGAAATGTCTGGAATAGAGAAGTAAGGAGAAGCTGGGCTCATGTCTGTAATCCTAACACTCTGGGAGGCTGAGGCAGGAGGATCTCTTGAGCTCAAGAACTGAGTCCAGTCTGAGCAAGAGTGAGACTCTGTCTCTACTAGAAATAGGAAAAATTGGCAGGGCATTGTGGCACATGCCTGTAGTTGCAGCTACTTGGGAGGCTGAGGCAAGAGGTTGGCTTGAACCCAGGAGTCTGAGGTTGTTGTGACCTAGGCTGACACCATAATAATGTACCCTGGGCAACAGAATGAGACCTGTCTCAAAAAATTAAGAGAGAGAGAGGGAGAAAGAAATAAGGAGAAGTTCTGGAAGGGATGGAGGGGCAGGGGGAGAACGCAGGTTTTATGGGGTTTAAACCTTGTGGCATCTGGTGGAGCCCTCTCTAACATAAAGGTTGCAAAATTACAAATGTACAATTAATAACAGGACCTTCACGGGTCCTGAAGCTTTAGGCTTACTAGCTCCCCAGTAAATCTGCTCAGGCCCCAGGGAAGCCCTCCTTCTGGAGCTGAGAACTCTTGCTCTAATGATTCTAAGATCAACTGAGATATAGCTCCCTGTTCTACCCAGCAGGTCCTTTCCTCAGAATAGCAGAGTCAGCACCTTCCCTGACATCTTGACCCTGAACCTGACTCCCAACCCTTAGTTCAGTATGTAACAAAGCTCCTTAGAATTTGAACCAGTGTCCTGAAACCATCTATTTATTTTGTGCCAGGCGTTGGAGTTATAAAACAGAATAAGCCAAACTTTGCCAGCAAGGACAGAGCACAGTAATAGTAGTGAAAAACATTTAACCAATGTTTAAGATGCAGGTTCATGAGGGGGTGTCTGGGGTATTCACAAGTGGGGTGATTAACTCTGCCTGAGGTGGAAGGAGAAAGGGTGAACACCCAAGGAGTGTACGCAGGTAAGAGCAGTTCACCAAGCAAGCCAATGTTTGCTCAACACTTGTGCTAACACCCACATATATTGTTTTCATATTTTCTACAAAATATGATTCTACCAGAAAGCTCAGGAGTAAGACAGATCCAGGTTCCCATCTTGGCTTGGCTACTTGTTAGGTATTCATGGTGTTGGAGTAAGATTTGTAAATTTTTGAAAAGCCAAATCTGAAAATAGAAACAATAATATTCATGTTTTTGCTTGAGGAATTAAAGACAATACATAGTAAGTTGCTAAAAAATGTTACCTATTATAATGTGCACAGTGCTCTCCACCACTATATATAAATTACTTTGGCTATGAAAATGCATAGATTACTATCATTTTAATGGCTGCAAGGTATTTTTATACGGATGTACCAATTTACAAAACCAGTTGTTGATGGATGTTTGGATTGTTTCTAAATATTCACAACTACAAATAAAGCTCTAATAAACACCCTTGCACACTTACGTTTAGCACACAGTTGTGCTAGTATGTCCATAGCATTACTTTCATTACAAGAAACTGCTGATTCTGTGGTTTTGCCTATTTTTTAAAGCTTTTTACCAATACTGCCAATTGCCTTCCAAATCAGGTGCACCATTTTAAATTCCCACCAAGGGTAAATGAGACTGTTTTCCCATCTACTTCCAACATGAGGTATTGTCAATTTTTTAAATATTTACCAGAAGAGCCTTGTTTTTTTTTGTACAGACAGAGTCTCACTGTACCATCCTCGGGTAGAGTGCCATGACATCACACGGCTCACAGCAACCTCTAACTCTTGGGCTTACGCGATTCTCTTGCCTCAGCCTCCCAAGCAGCTGGGACTACAGGTGCCCGCCACAACACCCGGCTATTTTTTTGTTGCAGTTGCAGTTTGGCTGGGACTGGGTTTGAACCCGCCACCCTCAGCATATGGGGCCGGCGGCCTACTCACTGAGCCACAGGCACCACCTCCAGAAGAGCCTTGTTGAAAAAAGAAAGGAACAGAAAGAGCAAGTCCAAAGAGGGAGGCAGGAAGACATAAAATCGTTCAAGAAGACCAAAGAAGAAGAGGGAGGTTGAGGGCAGAGGACTCATTGGCCTGTGTGCAGGCAGACCTGTCTCTGCCCAGCTCTGGGCCATGAGGATGAAGATCTCTAGGCTCAAAACCCAGGAGTTGGCCTCTGTGCTCCGGCAGTACCAGGGTAACTCTAGAGGCCTTCACTGTCTATCCCAGTAGTTCTCAACCTTCCTTATGCCTCCTAATGCCGTGACCCTTTATGCTGTGACCCTTTATGCTGTGACCCTTTAATACAGTTCCTCATGTTGTGGTGACCCCCAACCATAAAATTATTTTCGTTGCTACTTCATAACTGTAATGTTGCTACTGTTATGAATCATAATGTAAATATCTGATATGCAGGATGTATTTTCATTGTTACAAAGGGGTCACAACTCAGGTTGAGAACCGCTGGTCCAGGATCTCATGCTCTGGGCTCAGGAAACAAGGCTTATGACAAAAGTCCTCTCTAAACCACTGAAGTTTTAATCTATGTCCATTGCAACAAACCAGTGATTTCAAACCACATTTTGAAAACAATAGGCTGGTGTAGATATTCTTGGAAGGACTCTGAGCAATAGAGAAGTTTAGTAGAGAAGCAGAGAAATCTTTCTAGAACAGCTCCCATGCTGTCTTTTGTCCTCAGAGGAAGTCTAAGGCCAGAGAAAGAGCTTTGGACAGAATGGATTTGGATTTATACAGACTTGCGTTAAAATCTCCAGCTCTGTCACTTACTAGCTGGGTGACCTTGAAGCTCAGTCACTGCATCTGAAAAATGGCTGAAAAATGGGTATAATATTCTCCTCTAGAGGGGGAAATCTTGGGAAAATTCCGTGATAAAATATACGTCAAGGGCTGGGCTCCTTAACAAATGTCAACTCCCTTTCCACAAAGCCAGATGGGATGCGAGGGCCCCACCAACATTCCTCAGCTAGATTTTATATTGGACAGTTGAGCATGTTTGAATTGAAATTTTTATAGGATTCAAAAAAAAGAAAGAAAGAAAAAATGAAAAGACCGTTGCCCCAGTGTCTAATTTCTAAAAGCACTGCTTTAAAATTGTGACAACCCTGTGAATATAATAAAAAATTTATTCATATGCTTTTACTGACTGAATTGTATAGCATATAAAACTATCTCATTAGCACTGTTACATAAGAAAATAAAGATTATGTGTGGGTGTCAGTTCTATGCTACCAAATCATTGGCTGCAAAGAACCAATGAGAATGAAATGTAGTAACATTTCATTGAAATATCAACTTTTGTGCTTCTCTTTTTTATACCTTCTCAGCCTTAATTCCTCTTAAGATACCTGTGTCATGTGAGAGAGCATTAAGATTATTCCAATAGGAATACAAAGTGGGAAAAACCAAATTTATTTTGGTTTAACTTCCAAATTAAAATTTTCAAAAAACAATTTTTTTTTTTTTTATTAATACAAACAGTTTTTGTTGGAAGAAGAAAAGGCTTTTAACAATCAACATGGGTAACTCTAAAGGAAAGAGCACAGAGAGTTTATGCTCAATACTTCCTGGGAAGAGCATGGGGGAAGAACAGACCACACCCATTTTGGCTACCGCCCACACAGAAACCAGAGATTTGTGCCCTGGGTTTGAAATTTTGGTGAAAGTTGGATAAGGAAGAACCCTAAATGTAGTAAGGTGGGGTTAAGGGTCAGGTCCTGGAGACTCATGGAGAAAAATAAGTCAACAGGGACCCCTTTGGGGGGCCGCCTCCTCCCAAAGACCTTGCCTGCAGTTTGCCATCATTACCCTTGGAGCATGCACAGCCTGTTAAATGTGCTGATGGTCAGCGTGGGACAAGTCACTGCCCCATGAAGACCATTTCTTCATAGTTACCTGCTTGTCAGCTATAGATGTGCTAAGTGACATTTGTCCATCCCCAAATATTTTGCTGAGCTCCGACTTCCCCAATTTCCCAACATCATTACTCTCTCTTCAATAGGACCTAGGAACAGAGTGGGTACCCTGTAAGACTGATGGAGCACATTTTATAAGCAGAGCCCTATAGCCTTGCCCGGCCTCTAGCAGCAGCCAAAAATCTATAGCCACTCATGGGTCACGTGTTGAGCACATTTTCTAAATACTTTTGTGTGGGAGTCCTCAGCTTGTAGTTGGGTTCTTTTGTCTTTTTTGGTTTAAGCTCAACTCCTACTCTGACCAATTCTTGCATCAGCCACTGCTCTGCTCCCTGGCACCAAATGTGAAGCATGAAGAACCCATTCAGCTCACTTTCTGAATTACTTGACATTTTCCAGACTCCTTAGCCTAGGGGTAGCCAAGAGGACGAGACACAGGAACGTGACCTATATATGATTTGTCACCTCCGTCTTTACTTTGTCAGGAAAGTTTCCAGCTCAAAAAGTGAAGAGCAAAAGAGTTGAAGGAGAGGACAAGGACAGATAGATTCTTTTTGTCCAAAAACAGGAAAGCAGAATGCCTCAGGGGGAGGGGGAGGATGAAGTCACTCCAACTCTCCAAGAAACCCTGCGTTGACAAGTGTCCCACTCCCCCAAAACTTCTACATGACAGTGCCGAAATTAAGATCAAGGAAGATAAACTCTGTCGGGATCCAGGACTGGGTGAGTTTGGTGCTGGCATTTATATTCGAGTGAGACCCAGACCAAGCAGAGCCAAGCCTCAAATTTTAAACTTATGATTGTGATTATTTCCAGAGGAAAAGAAAGAGAAGCAGCACTGCTTTAAATGTTCTTTCTTCACCCCGCAAAACGTCCCCTGATGTTAGAAAGGGGCAGAGCTGAAGCTAGTTCCTGAATGTGCTCTTCCCAGGAGGAAGAGTGCTGAGATGCATCAGGCACCTGAAATCCAGGCTTGGCTTTCATTAAAGGACAGTGCCCGGAATGTGGAGAGGAGGCCCCTTTGTGCTGCTCCTGGTTGGACCACGTTTGAAGTGCTAAGCTGAAGTTTAACCAAAAGGAGGTCTTCCAGCTGGCAGACACCCCCAATGACTGCCACTGCACCTCTTCCTGCTGTTACCTCGGGCCTGGTGCCCCCAGTTCAATCCAGAGTGAGGCAGAGTGCAGACATCTAGCATCTATGCTTTGCCAAGATGCACCCCTGTGTTCCCCTGGGAAACCACCGCTCCATCATTCTCTGCCTTGCACAGCTAAACTTCTGAGCTCCAGAAAGGTGCACATGACCCAATTCCAATCCTGAGACTTTATTTTAGAATTTGGAGGAAACAGAGACTCACTTTCAGTTGAATTTGCAGCTGGGAAAAAGTGAACAAAAACTTCCAGAAGCTACCACTTGGAAACATCTCCCTGAAAGGAACGTCAACTTGCAGCTGAGAGAGAATCACCTGGGTCCAACAGTTCCTGAAGCAGGAGGTACCCTCAGTATCAGTACCTCAGACCTGTATGAACCAATACCTTTTCTTTGCGCTTAAGGCAAATATGAGTTGGCTATCTGAACTTCTAAACAAAGGAATCCTGATAATGCAGACAAGGAATAGGTCAACAGCTTTGGCCTCACCTTCCATTAAAGCATAGAATTAAATAACCATTCTTGACCCAGACTGCTCCTCTTGACCCAACCCATATCTAGGGCTCAGTATCCCCTAGGTGTGAGGCTCAGGCACTTGAGTTTCCACTACTTGCAGGTGACCCTTTCCTCTTTCTACATTATCCTCATCTATCTTGGGATACTTTCCCTTGATTTTGACTCTGTCACCTACACCCCTGAATATCTCTTGAATTCATTGATCATGGGGCTTTGTCTTCCTATTTGGACTTCCCAGAGCCAGTCTTTATTTAGCCAGGGTCTGAACTTGCTGTGAACTTTGGGCACTCTCCAGCATCCCCTGAAGTGCTCTCCATAGCCAGGTCCATCCTTCATCCTGGGAATGAAGATCTCAAGGCAGTTTAACTGAGATCCACCCCTACACATCCTTCTTGACTCCAGTGTGATTCAGACACTCATCCAAATGGGGACCCCAAAGGGGACCTACCAGGATAGCAAGAAGCCTGGAAACCAGGTCCTTAACATCAGAGTCAATGGTAGTGTTTGGCCTGGAAAAGAGAGGGTTAAAGGAGACATGTGATGTCTTTCTCCAGTTACTTGTATGATTGTCATATAGGACCAGGGCCAGTGGGCAAATGTCTCAGAGAGATGAATTTGGGATCAATTGAAGGAATTCATTGGAATTATTTTTATGCACTTGGGAATTGCCCTTGACCTTAGCAGGAACATCTTTATAATGTCTCAAATGCCTCTGGCTTTACACGTCAACAAACACTCTTACATAAATTTTTTTGGAATGACAGCTGGGAGGAGTCTGGGAATCTGGAGTGAACTTGGGGTGACTCTTATGGAACATACATATTTCCCAGAGCTAGAGAAAACTCCTGAAACTCAGGAGCCTGAGAGTCAGAATCATTGCTTCCAGGGAGCTCAAGTATTTCCTCACTGGGGTACAAAGTGGGTTGCCCACTCTGCTAAGTCAGGAGGCTGCCGTTTCCAAAGGACTGGAGGGAAATAGGAGCCCGAGTTTAATAATGCTAAATCTATCAAAACCAAACGGACGTAGCTCACATCCCGTGGGTAATAAATATCCACAGGTGAAATTTTATGAGGTTTTAAAGGGAACTTTATGAGTTTTGAGGGAGCCTTAGCATAAACTGAAACCAGCCATGGAAAAACAATATAATGTGAACTGTGGAAAGCAACATCTGCAAATTCCTGTCACCATTACCAAACCAGAGAAGCAGTGCTGGGAAAGAGGAAAGGGGTGCTAGGCTTCCTATGTCTCTGTCCTGATTTCTCTGGAGGTAGACTCACCAGCAATGTGTTTGGCTCCTTGAGAAGAAAGGCTATCAAAGGTCTCTGGCTTCCCAAACAGCCCTGAGAACGATGCAGGGGTGCCTGAGTGCACACACAAGCTCACACAGGAGATTTCCCACAGATGGGGAATAACGTTTGTGAGTGCTCCCACAGGTGTGTGCTTCCACAGGAAGTCCTCACTGTTCTGGGGACTTTCTTATCACGGGTAGGAAACTTGAACTCTGAGTGTTAAGTTCCCAAGGTCAGATAACTAATAAATGACTGAACCTAGATTTGGACCCCTGTCTCTCTGGCTCTAGGGAAATAAGCCTTAGGAAATACTCCATTCCTGGTGGTACCCATAGCTCAGTGGGTAGGGCACCAGCCACATACACCAAGGCTGGCGGGTTCGAACCCAGCCCTGGCCAACTAAACAACAATGACAACTGCAAAAAAAAGAAAAGAAAAATAACCGGACGTTGTGGTGGGTGCCTGTAGTCCCAGCTACTTAGGAGGCTGAGGCAAGAGAATCACTTAAGTCCAGGAGTTTGAGGTTGCTGTGAGCTGATTGACACCACGGCACTCTACCAAGGGTGATATAGTGGACCTTGTCTCAAAAAAACAAAAAAGAAATACGCCATTCTTTTACACACATGCACACATGCGTATATGTGTATATGTGTGTGTACCTTTAAAAACACTGTCACTGACAGACACCAGACTGGCTCTTGGAGCTGCCATTCTCCGCCCACACTTTATCCTCTGTCCCCACAGCACCTAGAATGACAGCACAATGTCCCACACTCGGAGGTGCTTAAGACTTGCTATTGAGTGACTAACACTATTTGCACTTTTCTGTTTGGTCCTCTGAAAAGATTTCAATGACACAGGTCTTACCTGGGTCACAGACCCAGGTGACTCACCCCGTGTTGTTTAACTTGGTATTCTGACTTAGTAAAAGCCAGACTTTGCCCCTACCTCCTCATTTTTCCTCTAGAAAAAATAAGGTTTTGCGTCCTGGCAGACTCTAGCAATAAAGCTTCATTTCCTTTCACGAAAGGGATTCCATCGCTCTCCTCTGGCCTAGACCCTCACTCTCAGGGGTTCTTTAAGAATGAGGTCAGGGAGGACTGTGCGACCCTGAGAGGTGAGTTTCTAGGCCTGGGTTTGTGGTTCAAGAGTCTCATTCTCTTCCTGCCTCTTCCTCTGGGTCACCTTGGGAAACTCTCTTCCCTTCTTTGGGCCTCAATGTTTTCACATACAAAGTGAGGCACATCAGGCCGAAACAGTCAAAGGGTGCTCCTAGCCTTGGCAATCTGCACTCTCCTCCATCTGGCTGATTCCAGCTCCTCACATATCAGGGCTCCTTTTGTTTGAGAAAAGCAGGAATTTTGGGATGAATTCAATGACAAACTGGCTCTTGAGGAAGATTCTGTAACACGATCGTGCAGCTGTTTAGTGATTCTACATGAGTGTAGGATCACTTCAGGGTGGAATGTCAAAGTTTACCAGACATTATCTTGGACCAGTTCTCCTTTTTCCATGAGACCAAACCATTATCCTCAAAAGCATTACTAATCGTGCACATCCACCAGATGCTGGAAGGCCCTGGCTGGGACGCAGAGGACCCAGGCAGGGGGTTCATCCACCTTTAGGGTTTCTCCTTAGTTGAGCTTACACTGGAGGGCTGGAGAGATGCCAGGCTGTTCCCAGGAATGAAATGACTTGCCAAGTGCCCGGCCCTGGCCCCAGGGGTGCTCACATCCCCACTTGGCCTTTCATTTATCTTCAGCAGTAGAAACAGCCACCCTGGAAGCCTGCCTCACTGAGGGAAAGGCGAAGTTACAGGGCCCAAGTTTAAAAAAAAATGTTTTTGAAAAGACATTATTGCCTTTAATTTTAGAATAGTTGCTCTCTGGTACCCATCAGAACAGGGCTATTTGAATGTCATCTAGCGACAGAGAAGAAAAGGAGAGAGCTAGCAGACTGGGCCACTGGGCATCGACTTGGGTTGCTTTTTCACATCACATCAAAAGCTCGCTGAGCAGTTACCCCTCAGCAAGGGGGAGATGCTACAAAGAGTGAGAACTTTGCAGAAGCAAGCACTCGCTGGAGGTAGATGCCTGGCACTGATCAGCACTGCAGCTGTCTGGTCACCATGACAGTATCCTGAAGACAAGCCCTGGCTCTGTTCTGGGAATATCCAGGACAGTCCCCAAGCATCTATCAGCCACCTCAACCTGTCACAGTCAGGTGCCCCCGTCTCCTGGAGGTTGTGTGACAACTGGGGTTGGGGACTTCTGTCTGCATGATCTCTCCCCTCTTGGTGACACTTTTCCGTGATTGCCCCTGGAGATCACCGGAGAGCCAGAGTAAACATAGAAAACAAATGTCTTGGAGAAGGGGTAAGACCGAGAAGGAGGAGATACCAAGACTCAAATGTCCACAAAAGAAATATTGGGAGGCACAGAATGAGCATGGGCTGATTCAGGAAACGCCTCCAGGGAGTGGCCATGAAGGACACTGGAGAGTGAGTGAGAAGAGGGGAGCTGATGTGGGAGAAGGGGTGCCCAAAACTATGGACGCTCTTCTGCAGAAATGCCTGTGAGTGAGAGAATGGGAAAGAATACTCCTCAGATGGGTTAGAGACCTTCTGAAGTCAAGTCCAATCTGACCTCTCTTGAAGCCGCAAGAACCCAGAGAAAAGGCTCCCCACTTGCTCAGTACTCAAAAGGGAACAAGCCATGTCCAAGGGCAGTTTGGAGGGGAGGAGAGGGATGGAGGGAGGGAGTCCCTGACAAGGAGGTGACTTCTGATGGGGGAGGCTGGGTAGAAATTAAGGGAGGCTCCAACCACCAAGATGGGGTCCAGGCCCTCTAAGAAAGAGCACTTGCGACTGTGACAAGGTGGTATTGTGGGGAAAGAGTCATAAAATTGAAATTGAGCCATCTCACCACCAACCTGACGACCTCCTGGGCTGTTCTCTTCCTTTTACCTGCTGACTCCTCCAACTTTGAGTGCAAAGGTGTGTCAGCATCACAGAGTTAGAGACCAGCTTCCTTGCTTTACCAGTGAGGATACCTAAGGTCCCAGTTGGAGCTTGGTCTCTTCCCCAAGTCTAAGTTCCTTCCACTCCTTCAAATTCTGGCACCCAGAGGCTAAGTCACTGGGGCAATGCATCTCTGTGCCTCCTATTTGGAATCTGAGGGTGTTGGCCCGTCTGTCTGTCCTAGAGAGTCTCCTATCTCAGCCTCCCGTGCACATGGACCTGTGCCTTCTGCAGCTGTAGCACTTCTGTGTCCCTTGAGGTCATGAGTACACACAGCCCCATCTATGCCATCACTCACCACCAGCTGGGGAGCCTTTCCTGGTCTTCCGATCTCCTTTCCGGTCAGGCAAGTGCATTGGGTATCACAAGAAGGGAGGCATTCAGGGGAGTTGGGTGGCATGGCCAGCAGGTAGCCACTCAAACCTGTCCCCAGGGTCCCTACACAGTTGCGGACACACAGATGGGAGTGCAGATCGTGCTGGTCATACTCTGCCCCAGTCAATCAGTGCCACTTTCTTGGAGCTGGGAAACATAGATTTCCCAGTTATTTATGGGTTTACTGCTTATCTTGAAAGCTTCAGCCATTTTGTTTGAGAACAGATTAAAAGAGGATCTTTTCAAGAGGGGGGAGTCAAAAAGGTCATTTAAAACAGATCCCATTAAACCAGATCCCATACTTATCCAAGCAAAAAAATAAAAATGAGACCAGGACAAGAAGTAAGGCTTCAGTAGAGGCTCTAGTTTCTGTCTGAGAGGGGCAAGCTCCAGAGAGTCATGGGCTCCTCTGTGAGCTGAAATGGAATCAAGGCTGGGAAAGGGATATAAGAAACAGTCTTCCTCAAGGCTCAGTGTGCGGACTTTCCCCAAATATCCAGATTCCAGAGACCACATCTTTTGTTCTTTAAAAGGTGAGTGACTAGTTCTCTGTCCCGGACTCGTTGGGTGCTGTTCATTTCTGTTCAAATCATAAAGCACTTATTAAAAACCTTCTCTGCACCAGGCACCATGATTAGGGCCTTGGGGACAAGAAGGTGAGCTGGCATGGTCCTTTCTTCACAGAACTTAGAATAAGGTCAAGAGAAGCCACACAGCCTATCATATGGGAAATCGTAAATATGTTCCCCCAAATGCTCCTCCCTGTGTCTGATTCCTGGGGGTATCAGAGCCACTCTCCGAGGGAAGCAGGGAGGCATTACATAATCTGGCTGGGTCCTTTCCATTTCCCATTTACCGTCATGCACTGAGTGGCTTTCCAGAGCCAAGTGCTGAGCCGAGCCTGCTCTGACCTCTGGAGACATTGCTGGCCTATGTGTCCGATGGAGACAGGGCGGGGACGTGTGTGTGGCCTGTGCCTCAGCACGTCCTTAGCATCCTCTGGGGAGGCACAGGACGCTTCTCTCCATTTCTCTTTGTCTACGGCTTGGCTTTCCTGAATGTCAGTGGATGGGGATGTGGAATGGACCCCCAGGGAGGCTTTAAAGATTGAAAATCAGCCCTGGCCAAGGCCCCCACCAGATAGTGAGAGAGCTCAGGAGGAAACAAAAGTGCTTGTGTTAACAGAATGTCATTTCCCAACATGATTCAGGCCCCAACTCTGAGGCAGGAAGAAGAGAGCAAATGCCTTCCCATTCATCACGTCGGACACGGCTATTTTTAGAGCAGCACCAGCTCAGCGCTGGGCTCCACGGGCCCTGCCATGGAAGGAAGTGAGGCTGGGCTGTGAGAGTCAGTCAACAGTGGAATCTCGCAGGCATGTGTGTATGGATGCGTGCTTGCGCGCATGGGAGGGGGAGAAGGCGATGGGGTAGGCAGTCTTCCTCACAAACTGCAAGACCCTGAACCTGGGGTCTTATGCGAGCATGGGGAAGGAAATTGGATGTGGAAGAAATCATTTGGGAAATTGCTAGGAGAAAAGAAAGAAGGAGCAGGAACTGAGGTGGGCTCTTGGTTTAGAAAGGGTCCCCTCACTGCCCCGTGCTGGTCAGTACACAGGCACTGCCTGGGGCGAGGCAAAGCAGCCTAGTCCTAGACTCAGCTGGACATTGGCAGGGCCCCTTGGCTTCACTGTCATGACCTTGAAAACTGGCCAGCGTGAGGTCTCCATGCCAGGGGCTGATGGTGAGCCAGCACCTGAGAAGTGGGTCTTGCCTGGATCAGCACCCACACTCCCACTTCCTACAAGAAAAGTATCACCTCAGCATGGAAAGAGAGCCCCCTTTTGCAAAGGACAGAAAAGAGGTCACCCTTCTTTTCTTTTACCCATTTCTGGCATCTTTCCTCTCTTCACCAACTGAAGGAAAAGAGAGGCTGGAGGCTAAACTCAGCCCCGAGGCAAGATTGAGCTCAGGGTGTGGTCTGGGCAACCCTTCTTCCCTGTCCCAATTCTTCTCTCCTTTCATATTAAATATGTGCTCTCCTGACTTCTACATGTGGGGATTTCTTGACCCCATAAAAGATGCATAAACAACCTGGCCTGATCCTAACTACCAGGAAGCAGCCACAGCCTGGGATGAAGCTAAGGCCCTCTTCTCCCTCCCACTAGCCTTTCTGGGTGCAGTCTACGGAAATGGAGTTTATACTACATGAGTCTTTATGGGCCTCTGAGTTGATTCACTTTCCATTAATAGATCAACTGTCCCTGAGGTTCTGGCCGGTTTTAAACAGTCTTCCTGGCAAGGAGGGCTTAGATGACTTTCTTTGTCGCTGGATGGGTTCCCATAAGCCAAGGCGAGTGGACGAGCTTCCCCCAGCAGCAAGTCACTGCCCCTGCCTCCTCCAGGAAAGCAGCAAAAGCTCCTGCAGGGCTTGATGGAGCCCCAGCATGTCCATAAGAAGAAGCCTCCGTGCTGCCCGTTAGCACCCAGGATGGATGCTTTCCCGCTTTGCACCACACCCTGGGGTGGTTAAGGGATGATGGAGGAATAATGGGGGATAACTCTGGTTCATTTATTTTTACAAATATCTTTTCTTCTGAGGAGTTACCACAAGCAAAGACTATATAGTCATCATTTTAGCACAGACTGGCAGGTGACAAGGAAACAGGATTGTCTGGGAAGCCAGGAGGCCCAATCCCAGCTCTGCCACCAACTGACATCCACTGTGACATGGAATCAATCACCCACCTCTCTGGGCCAAAAAAGGAATGGCTTGAGTACGCTAGAATTTCCTTTCCAAAATACCACAGAACAACTTTAACTAGGGAGAAATGGCTTCTAGAAAAATGCTCCCTGGAGAAGTTAGTCCTCATGCTGCTAGTAGAAGCTAACAGTAGAATAGTGATGGCTAACAGTTACTGAGCTCCTGCCAAATGCCGGGCACTGCACACATCTCACCATCAGCCCGTACAAGAATCCTGAATGGCAGGTATTTTTTCCCCATTGCATAGATGTAAGAACTGAGGATCAGAGAGGCTAAACCAATTGCTCAAGGTCATTAAGCGGCAAAGGTAGGATTAAGCCTACATGTTTCTGATGCCAAAGTCCATGTGCTTTTTCCGCCATGCCATATCCCCTCTCAATGGATTAAGGAGCACAGTACCCATTTGTTTGTTTTCCTTTTATTGAGCATCCCTTTTAAAGTCTGTTTCTTCTCTGTACTTTATTTTTCCTTCCCATAACAGTATTTATTATTATAAAAGAGCTGCAATTCTGCCCATCTTGATCTGTGCTGGGAAAGTAAGGAATAATGTTGATAAAGCACCTGGTCCCATATGCCAGGGGTTCTCAAACTGTGGCCCACAGGCCACATGAGGCGGTGTGATTGTATTTGTTCCAGTTTTGTTTTTTTCTTCAAAATAAGATATGTGCAGTGTACATAGGAATTTGTTCATACTTTTTTTAAAAACTATAGTCCGGCCCTCCAATGATCTGAGGGAGAGTGAATTGTCCCCTTGTTTAAAAAGTTTGAGGACGCCTGCCATATGCCATCAAATCAGAGTATTTTGCGAGTCACAAGCAGATGATTGCATCTGAAAGCCTCTATGTGTGCCAGGTGTTTGCCCTAGAGCAGGATGAGTCAGGCCAGCCTACTCCTTTTCCAAGCACCTTCCTGCTCTTCCTTCCTATGAAAGACTATATTTGCTTGTGCTTGGAAGTCCCTGAGAGGGTCATACTGTTTGTTCAGGTCCATCACGAGGCTTGGGCTGTGGCAGATGGAGGCACCAGTATATGGTTCATTCTCTCCTAAACTGTTCTTCCCTTTCTCTTTGGCTCACCCTGCTACTTTCAAACGCCACTACCCACCTTGCATCAGGAAATCCTCAGCCTATTTCTCTCCTCTCCAGGAACCTTCCCTGTGTCTCTTTGCCCTTCTCGCTCTGATTTCTGTGCCTTCCCATTCTTCCTTCTGTTTAGCGACTGGGTGACTGGCAACTGGGAGACACATGGGCATAATACATACTTGAGAATGAAATCACCTTCCCATAGACTACAACAACCCTTGTGATGCCACAGTACCAGGTGTGGGGACCTTGGAGGGCTGATACACAAGACATTCTACTTGACATCCTGCATGGTCTGAACTGCATCATTAAGAAACTGACAAATTTTACATCCTGGACCCAGCTTTTGACCACAGAGTTCGAGAAGAGACTTTGGCCTGTAGTAGGTAACTATGAGAGTTCATGTGTCTGCTCTTTTTCCTCTTCCCAGGTATCTGAGTTAACCAAGGGGATCTTTGGCTTTAAGGACAAACAGTGCAGTACCAGAGACACAGGACATTGGCAGCATTCCAGAATAATCTGGCACTCTTCTCTTGCTTCCATTCATAACAAGATCTCCTTTAGAGGAACCTTGCAAATAAGGGTCCCAAACCTACCAGCCTCAAAGACTCATGTCAGTATCCCCTAAGTCTGAGAAACTCCGGGTTGAAAAGTGCAGTGGGCGTGCTTTGCTGCGTGCTCAGCACATATGGCTTCTAGTCCTTGGTAGGTGGGTGAATGGCACTTGAACAGGATTGTTGATATAAGGAGATGTGGTATCTAGACACAATTATCTGTGGGTTGAAAGGCTCTTTCTTGTTCCTAATTGCTGCTCTGACTCTCAACATGACCCTTGACATTGTCTTCTTTTTGTGTCTTGGTTTCCACATTTGTAAGCTAGGTTTATAACAAGAAGAAACTAATACATAATTGGAAAGAGAAAACGCTATGTAAATAATATTAGAGATTCTCATGCTGTTTGCTTGACAGCGGTTCACTTGGAAGGTTCAAGATCCTTTTGATCTCAGATGAGAGGGCCCAGCTGCTGAGAGACGAAGTCTGATTTAATTCAGAATTAACCTTCTAGAAGATCTTTGTAGATGATTTGTGATGCTTCTTTGTAGTCTAAATCCAGGACAAAGGTGGCGAATATGATTTGTGGAATTGGTAACAACCTTAAACCATAATTTCTGACCAAACCATTTTCTTCTTTCTGTGTCATTTGTGTTTCCCACATACATCTTCTGTGGAGACACAAGGAACTGTTCCATCTGGACAGGTATGTATGACCTCACAGAGGGCTCTTATCCTGACTCTGGAAGCAAAACCAAGAAATGCTAGCTTAATATATGAGAAGATACACAAACTTCAGAATGGAAAGTATTTCCGGCATTTTGACTCCTTGGTTACTTTGACAGGCATTAAGATAATATGGCCCTACAGAGAAAGGCTAATTGGTGGTGGAGGGCATCACAAAACATACTTACTAGACTACATACAACTGTCTCCCTGCAATCCTCCCTCACGTCGCCATAGCCAGATTGGAGCAGCCTGTGGAAAAAATTCCTGTCTATTTTCAGAAACAGATAAAAGCATTCAGATTATGCAGTACAAATCTCAGCCTGAAAGCAGCTGGAAAAATCTGTTTCTTGCCACTGTCCCTGACCCTCCTAACCCTTCCAAGTAATGACATTCGAGTCCCCTTCCCCTCCTCCCTCCACACCCCCTCCCAATACAGACCAACCCATCCACTGCACATCTGGTCTTTGTCTCCCCGTCAGAGCACTCCTTCCTCAGAGAATGGAGACAGTGAAACAGGAGTTGAATTTTCTTGGGTTTGGAAAACAAAAAAAAGTCAACTGGTTCAAGGAGAAGTCAGTGTTCAATCTGTGGCTCTTTACCTCCAGACTATTAGGGAGTACATTTATAATGAATGAATTTGCTGCCTGTTCATCTATGCTCTCTGCTCAGGGGACCCAGGACTGGGCATCTGGCCTCAGGCAGGAATACAGGCCTCATTTGCTAAGATCCATTCCGGGGGGAAATATTCTATCCTGAGTATAACTGCCTGAGACAAGATGTCTCCCTGTCCTGATCTCTTGTAAGCATATGAGGTTTGGGAATGCTGAATAGCTCATCACACTGGATCTCTGGTGCAAGGGATTATTTCTGGCTTTAGGGAAAAGCCTGTTTGGTACATCTCCACTGTCCAGTGCCCTCATGTTTGCAACAAATCAGTTATGCTCTGAAGACATGAAACTGTAAACACAATAAAACAGGCTTATGCAGACTGCACTGGGGAGCAAATGTCAGTCACAAACACTTGGGAGGATTGCTGTTTTCATCTGGGAGGCATCAGGGGCCTCAGGGCTCAGCACTGAAAGCACGTCTTTGCTTCCAGAATAATTTTTGCTTCGCCTTCCTCCCTTAACAATTAGGCACGAAACTCCTCCTATAGAAGCACTTGTCTCCCCACCCCTCCTCAAGGCAGTGGGTTCACAGTCCAAATAGAAGCCAGCTGCCAAAGGAGCCAGATGCAGTAACTCTTCCCAGGAGAATGGGATGGGTCTCTTTTCCTTCTCCTCGGTTTCCTCTTTGATCACTCGGGCCTTTTCAGGAGGGAAGGAGGGCCTGGATGGCAGGTGGATGCAGCCAGTCATTGCCACAAAGATGGGTTCCCAAAATATAGAGTGGAGAGACCATGTAGGAACAGAGCCATATGCTGCATGTGTTCCAGGTGCTCAAACAACTACCAGAAAGATGTGGACAGAGCAAGGGAACCTAGGAATCCCTGCCAAACTCAACCAAGGCTCAAGGACCATGTTTTTCTACTTTCACATCAAAGGCTCATATTCTGTGAAACAAGAATCAAGGATCAATGTGGATAATGGTTCTGGTACTTAATAAAAAGCAGGGCCAGTGTGCTAGAAGGAGAGAGAAACCATAGCTCAAATAATATCATCCAGTAACATGAATATCTTTGAATGGTTCCAACCCCTCCAAACCCTTGCTCAAGCTGGTCTCACTGCCTAGAAGGCTCTGCCAAACTCCTACTCATCCTTTAAAGCCTAGTTCAAATGTGTCCTTTTGTGTAAGGCCTTCCCATATTCCTTCAGTCAGAATAAACCACTCCCTCTTATGGGTTCCAGCAGAACCATCTCTCTCCCTTGTCTTCAGGCTCGAGTTCTGGTTAGTGCAATATATATCTGTGTCCTCCAACAGGGTGTGAGCACCTTGAGAACAGAGCTTATTTCTTATGCATATTTTTTCCCACCATTCTCAGCCAAGAATCTAGCACAGAAAGTGCTTCTCAGATTGCATCATATCACTTACAGCCACAGTGGAGTTCCAAATGCTAGCTTACATCCAGAGCAGCGGAGTGTAAAGGACTCTTTTCATTCTTTTCTTTTTTAGATAAAATAATATAAATTTTTACTATTTAAAGTGTAAAGTTCAGTGGTTTTTAGTCTTTTCACAGTTTTGTACCACCAGCAGCCCTATCTAATTCCAGAACATTTTCATCACACCAAAAAGAAACCCTGTGCCCATTAAGACCCTCTTCCCCATCCCCCTGCCCCCAGCCCTAGGGAACTGCTAACCTACTTTCGGTCTCTATGGAATTGCCTATTCTTGGCATTTCACATAAATGGAATTAATACAATGTGTGGCCTTTCGTGTCTGGCTTCTTCCACATTGCATGATGTTTTTGAGGTTCATTTATGTTGTAGCAGGTATTTTCTTTTTATGGTTGAATAATACTCCATTGTATGGGTATGCCACATTTTGTTTATATGTTCATTGGCTGAACATTTGGGTTGCTTCCACTTGGAGGCTACTATGAATGGTGCTGCTGTGAACATTCATGTACAAGGTTTGCGTGGACATACATTTTCCCTTCTCTTGTGTATATTTAGGAGTAGAAGTGTTGGGTTACTGGTACTTCCACGTTTAACAATTAGAGGAACTGCCAAACTGTTTTCCACAGCAGCTGTGCCATCTAACATTCCCACAAGCAACATCTGAGAGTTCTCATTTATTTACATCGTCACCCATTCTTGTGATTTTCTGTTGACTTATTTTTATTTTTACAATAGCTATCGTAATTAGCCATCTAATTTTAATTTTGAATTGCGTTTTTCCCTAATGGCTAAAGACACTGAGAATATTTTCACATGTTGATTGACCATTGGTAAATCTTCTTTAGAATGCCTATTCTAGTAGTTTGTATGTTATTAAATTGGGTTCTGTATCTTTTTGTTATTGAATTGTAGGAGTTATTTATATATTCTGGATACCAGACCCTCAGTCAGATGTATGACATGTAAATATTTTGTCCCATTCTATGGGTTGCCTTTTTGCCTTTTCAGTAGTAGCCTTTGATGCCCCAAATCTTTCAGTTTGATAAGAATTTATCTATTTTCTCTTTTTGTGTATACATTTTGGTATTCTATCTAAGGAAACCATTGCCTAATCTAAAGTCATGAAGATTTATACATATGTTTCCTTCTAAGAGTTTTATAGTTTCAGTTCTTATATTTATGCCTCTGGTTTACTTAATTTTTGTATATGTTTTGAGGCGGTGGGGAGATTCAAATTCTTTCTGTTGTATGTGGATGTTCAGTTGTCCTGCATCAATTGTTGAAAAGACTGGTCTTTCTCCATTGCATAGTCTGGGCACTCTTGTTGGAAATCAATTCCTTATTCTTTATTTTAAACTGTTATTTGTTTGAATTTGCCACTTGAAATAGTCATTGCTTCCTTCCTTAGGTACGGAAAAGTTGATAACATCAAGATGTTTTTTCATGTCGCAAATGCCATCAACGTGACTTCTTTCTACAAACTTCAAAATCCATCTAGGAAAAGTAAACAACATCCAAGCATTTTCAGAAATGGAAATCCCTTGGATAGTTAGAAGGTCCATTCTGTGTCTTGTGTCTAGGTAAGCAGAGCATGTGAACAGACAAGAGAAAGAGAGCTGACATTTCAGGCCTCCACCTATGGGTATTGTCAGACTCTACCATAAGTTAAGCCAAAATGAGGGTCCTCACTGCCTGAGAGGGCTTGTTTAGCACTGACAATGGAGGAACTGTGGAGAAATAGTCTCCCCTCTCTACCCCCACCTCAATCCAATAGACAGACAGGGGGCTGGAGACTGGAAAGGAGAGTTGTGGGAAAAGTGAACCTGGGGTTAGAGAGAAAGGTAAACACATGTAGGGAGGACAAGAAGTAACAAGAAACAGCAGCAGGACTAAGAAGAACAGGAGTGGAAAAGTAGACTGAGAATTGGGGAGAAGAAGTGTGCCGTTTGAGAGAAGGTCTTCTCTAACCGAAATCTATGATTAAAAGTGGAAACAGCCTAAATGCCCACCAACCCAGGAATGGATTAACAAGCTGTGGTATATATATACCATGGAATACTATTCAGCTATTTGAAAAAATGGAGACTTTACATCCTTCATATTAACCTGGATGGAAGTGGAAGACATTATTCTTAGTAAAGCATCACAAGAATGGAGAAGCATGAATCCTATGTACTCAAGTTTGATATGAGGACAATTAATGACAATTAAGGTTATGGGGGGAGGAAAAGCAGAAAGAGGGATGGAGGGAGGGGGCTGGGGCCTTGGTGCGTGTCACACTTTATGGGGGCAAGACATGATTGCAAGAGGGACTTTACCTAACAATTGCAATCAGTGTAACCTGGCTTATTGTACCCTCAATGAATCCCCAACAATTAAAAAAAAAAGTAGAGAAAGGAGCAGATCCAGGACTCAGACACTAAAACAGATTCCTTTCCACAAGCACCAGGGAGCTGAAAGGGAGTCTCCTTACTCCCACTGCACTTGCTGTCTCGCAGGCTGGTCTTGGTTGACACTGTTCCCTCTGTCTCAAGTCCCCTGCTCCTTTCCCTCCCCCAGTGCACCCTCCCCACCCCACCTCACCCTTCTCCATCTACCTGTCCTCCACTTGCTCAATCTCCAAATTCCCAGACTGGGCCAGCACCTTACTTAAGTTTCCCAGAGTGTCATGCTAGTTATCAGACTTGGGACTTAGTACATTCATATAGGAAAACAGTTTGGTTAGATGTATATTTTTCCACTGGATAGCAACCTCCTTGAGGCCAGGGACTGTGTCTTATTCATCTTTGGAAGCCATGGGCCTGGAAAAGTGTGTGGCACTAAAAGACTGCTGAGCTGACTTGCAGGTATACCTAGGATTATCCTACCAAAAAGAAGACTGATCAAGTCCAAAGAAAGAAACTATAAGTCACAAAGGAAGAGGAATGAGGAAAAGTACTTATTGTCTTTCAAGTTGCTCACTTTCAACCTTCCAAGCTTGGTTTTTTCCTTTTTCTTTTTTAGAGACAAGATCTTGCTCTATCACCAGGCCAGAGTATGGTGGTCTCATCATAGCTCACTGCAACCTTGAACTCCTAGGCTTCAGCAATCCTTCTGCCTCAGCCTCCTGAGTAGTTGGAACTGCAGGTGTGTTCCACCACACCTGGCTATTATTTTTATTTTTTGTAGAGAGAGGGTCTTGCTGATCTCAAATTCCTGGCCTCAAGCAATCCTTCTGCCTCAGGTTTCCAAAGTGCTGAGATTCCAGGTGTGAGCTACCCTACTTTTGTTGGATACCAGGGTAATGGCAATACAAAAAGTTATATCAAAAAGCCAATAGATAGCAAGATAATTACAATTTGCCCTGTGGTAGAGTTGGGCTTAAACAATAGAAGAATCTGTCCACAAACTGCAGGTCAAAATTTAAGTAGCAAGAACTAAGGAACATACCCAGAATTTAATTTCAGGTTAATATGAACAGTTCAATATTTTTTTCTACCCAGAATATGTAAAGAACCCAACTCCATACTAAGAAAACGATACTCAATGGGCAACAGACTTAAATAGGCATTTATTAAAAGAAGACCTACAAATGGCCAAGATGTATATCTCCTGGCTTAACAATGTAAATAGATACTTCAATGTTGCACTAACCTACACTTATTTAATTATAAACTTTCTCCTTAAGTTTATAGGCAATCTACAGGTTTTTTGTAAACTACTTGCTTATCTTGTTTCATATTCACCTATAGAGATCTTAATGTTTCATTTTATATTTTAATGAGTAATTGATAGAGGACTAGTACATCTTCTTCACAGTGATTAATAAAAATATTTCTCCAGCTTTCTCTTGGTATTTTATAGTGAGGTTACTGGTTTTTATTATTTTAAAGCTTTTACAATACGTTTTTGTGCCTGTCAATTTTGCTGATTTTCTCTATGGATTCAAAATTGAGAATTGAGGTGGGTGTGGTGGCCGAATTCCAGCACTGTAATCCCAGTGACTGACAAAGGAGGCTGAGCAGGCCAACGTGTAGTCTCAGCTAATCGGGAGGCTCAGGCAAGAGGTTGCTTGAGCCCAAGACTTTGAGGTTGCCCTGAACTGTGACAACATGGCACTCTATGAAGGGTGCCAGAGTGAGACTCTGTCTCAAAAACAAAACAAAAAAAGAGAAATATGAGAAATTGAAATAGTAGAATATGAAAGGAGGGAAGTTTACAGACTAAGTAGCAGTTCTCATAGCATCCCCATGAAGCCAACATTCCCTTTGCATGCATGTACAAGAGGAAGCTCAGAGAGTTCCACTGACTTCCCAGGACCACATGGTTTGGAATTATGGCTCAAACCTGGATCAGCTGGCTCTGAGTCTAATGATCTCCTATACCCCTGATCCTAAGGTTTTGTGTCTTCCAGAAGTGGGAAACCTGTGACCTTCTGATTTTAATATCATTCTTTTTTAAGTACCAAAGGAAGCAAGAAAAGTTTCATCTCTCTCTGTTGTCCCCCTTTTCATCAAAGGATTTATTATATAAAATTTGCATTCCACACTTAAGGACCAGGAAGGCCACAAGTTTCCTTAAAGTTGCAGGCTCCCCATGGGCTGACATGATGAGATTTGTTTGAAATGGGCACTCCTGCAGGTCACCCACACTAAGATCTGAGGGCTGCAGCACAATTTCCACGGAGAACTAACTCACCACAACACAGACTGTGGGTGTAGACGCATGGCAGGGTTGAGGGCACCCAGCCACCCAGTCTGATTCACAGAGTACAAGGGGGTGGGGAGTGTCCCTGGGGAGCCCTTGTCACTGCTAAAGGAAAGGCACAGTGGTGGGCTTGAACTTGAACATAGAAGAGCTCTTTTTAAACACAGCCCTTGAGCTAACTAAGGGGGTCACAGGCAGAACAGCAAACAGAGACAAGACTATAAATAGCAGCTGCAGCTGGAAAGCAAAAGACAGGCCTGACCTGTGCATAGTATAGCAAGGACCTCAGGCAAAGCATTAATCTCACCCTATTGTTCTCTCCCCACAGCAGCTTCTCCCTGCAATAGGCATCCTGAGCTCCCGCTGAGCAACTGTGAAAATTCACCAGGAGAGCTGTGAGCCTGAACAGATTTGTCCATCCCCAATCTAAGGAGTTAAAACGTAAAATGGCAAGTCAGCCTCAGACTTGGGGACATCCTCCTCTGGGTTCATTCTGCAGGGGCATGAGCCGATCCTTCATTTCTGCCACGCTGTCTGCCTTCGTTCAGTTTTGTCTGCTTAGCCAGATTGGAAAGGGTTTACTGGAAAAAATTATGGTGCTGTCTAACATGATGTAACAAGATGTCATCTTCTAACTCCAACGCATAAAATGGATTTACAGGAAGGAGAGGGGGAAAAAACAAAGCCCCAGGGAGCACTTGACTCAGATAAAAACCACTGTGTTTTGTTTGTGAATGTCAGAAAGCTGCATGTTATTTTACTTAGAAGAACATGAGAACAGACTGGCGTTTCAGAGGAAACAAAAGATGTAGGCCACACAGCTCAGAGGAGAAGTGTACAGACTAAATGCTAACCAATGTTCATTTCATACTGCACACATATACAAACACACCACAAGCCCAACCTACCCATCACACAGACACACAAAGCAGGTGCCACAAATCCTGCACACACACATTGTATCCACATGGGAATACCCACCACAAGCCCATCTAAGACTCACCCAGATATGACAGGCACTCAGCACCCTCACACATCATCCCACGTTCTACAGCATCACCCCAACAACCTTGCAACCAAGGCAAACATGCACATCATTTTTAAATCACGCCTCCTTTAGTTTCTATATCACTGAGCTATGGGAGTGATAAACACATGTGGGTGGTAGGAGCTTTCCAGAGCTCCCTTATGAAGAAGCATATCAGAAAAGACAAAGTGGACAGAGAGTCAAAGGTTTTGTGGTTCTTTTGAAATATACAGTGCTTTTAGAAAGGCACATTCCAACTCAATCCTCATACGTTGCAGGGAAGTAACCGGAATGAGAAAAGATACTACAGGGTTCTTATTTGTCATAGAAGTCGTTGCCTTCTTTCTGCGTTCAAAGCAAGTTCTGATGTGGCTTCCAGGGAATGTCAGTGCCAAAAATTATTCTCTGTTGTCCCCCTCCACACACACACACCCCAAAAATGATGATATAGAAGAAAAGGGAAAGATAGGGCAACCCAAAGTCTCTTTCCTTTGAGACCTTTGTTACTCATCAGCAAGCCAAGGAAAGTATTGGTAGAATGTTGTATATCAAGAAATGAAGTAAAAACAATTGAACTAGTCTAATGCAGACTTTCCACTGTTATGGTTAAAACTGAGTTCATATGCATGTGTGATCTATGAAATATGAATTCTATAATTTCATTAAATGCTGTTATATTGGCATTTAAAGCTGGCATTGTTCCATAAAAAGATAAATGACAAAATTCATGATGATAATTTTCAAATGATCATTTTTCTTAGAATGAAATTAAATAGCAAATTTTAAAATGACATGTTAAATTGAGAGACTGTAGATAAAGGAAAACAAGCTTTATATTTGAGTACCTTTAACAATGCTCTTTTTTCTACTGTTTGAACAAGAGGCGGCAAATTTCCATTTTTCCCCGAGCCCCACAGATTCTGTAGCAAGTCTGAATGTCTGTCTCTCCCACTAGAATGCCAGCTCTACCTGGGCAGGACTTTATCTGTTCTATCATTGTTGACAAAACGGCTCCTGTAACAATGTCTGGAACACTGTAGTCTTTCAGTAAATATTTGCTGAATACACAAATGATTGAATAAGTTCATGGAAGCCCAAGCTGCCACCCTGGGCCAGCTGAACCCAGAATTAGAACATCTGACACGCACAGCCCATTTTCTGATAGAACAAGCCTGTTCGTTCAACTTCCCCTCCATTGATGTGTTTGGTCAGTCATTTATTCAACACACATTCATTGAGCATGTTTACTGTGCCCGGCAAAGACAACTAAACCATGGTCCTCAGATTTTGGAAGATTGCTATCTAAAAATGGGGAACCCAGGTTTAAAGGGATAAAAGCAATCAAGAATCAGAAGCAGGTTGAGAGAACCATGTGTAGGGCACAGTGGGGTCACTGATCCATCACCCCTTGAAGGCTCTGGGAAAATGCTGGGAGGAGGCATTGTGGCTCAGAATTCAACATCCCAAAATGAAGACTCCCCAGAGCATCCTCAGAAACAGGTTTTTCTGATGACTTTCTCCTACTCTCCTGTCTCTCAGTCTCATTCTCCTTCAAGGCTAACCATAGAAATTAGAATCCTCAGGGTGGAGCAAGATGGTGGCTAAGTAACAGCTTCCCTGCAACTGGGCACGGTGAGTCTGGGGAGATAATACTCCAGGCATCTCTGGCTGGTGGGATCTGCCTATAATCACCCCTTTGAGGATACAAGGAGTCAGCAAGGGACTTCTGGACCCCAATAGGAGGACAAAAACAGTGGAAAACTGGCAAGTGGTTGCATGTGTTCCATCAACCTAATCCGACCGGCAACCATAAGTACAAGCAGCAGTGAGATTGCAAACCGGAAAGGCCTTACCTGTGAACTGTTTTGGTGTTTTTAGACTTGGCACTCAGTTGATCTGCCTTGGGGAGAGATTGGGCAGGAGTGCGGAGAACTTGAGCGTTGTCTAGGGCCCCAGACTGAGCTGCTGAGCTGGGCTGCAGGGAGCTATTGTGAGAGAACTGCCCCGGCAAGCTCCGCCCTCAGGGTCCCAGAGCACGGATCCGCGGGAGCTAGTAACCAAGTGAATGAGCAGCCTAAAAGCGGGGACTGAGCTGCCTTACAGCCTTAACCCTTCGGGGCAGAGTGAGACTGGTTTTGGCACACTGGAGCCTCAAGCTGTTGCCCTGGGTAGAGTGCCGTGGCATCGCAGCTCATAGAAACCTCAAACTCCTGGGGGTGGTGCCACCCGGTCCTCCATAAGAACTGCACTGCGACCCCCAACCAGCGACCCACGCCTGCCAGGCTTCGGCATGCCCTGACCAAAAACTACGGGAGCTGCGCAACCCGGCGTCCTCCCTCCTGTATCCTCCTTGCCTCCACACTGGCCCGGTCATCTGGCCAGGAATACTGGTAGCCACGTGCCCTCTGGAGCCCTCCCTGCCTCTGTGCAGAGCCCTTCTCCTGGCCAGAGACTGCTGAGCTTTGGGCGCTCTGTGCCAAAGTCACTGAGCGCCAGGCACTCCCAGGACTGTGCACACCTCCTCCTGCCCAATTGCTGGATCCGGGTGTGTCACACAATGGAGCTGCTTCCACAACCAGAACTCCCTAGCTGGGTCAGCCCCAGAGGAACTACACAGGGTCACTTCCTACAAAGATCCATCAACAATAGAGTGATCCTGCTGGAGTCCAATCTTGGAGAGACACCTCCCCAACTCTGAGGATGGCCAGAGGCAATGGTGAAAAACAATCATGAGGTGAAATCAACAGAAAAACTCTGGTAATATGAATAATCAGAGTAGATCAACTCCCCCAAGGATCAATGGGGCAGACACAGCACAAGATCCCATGCACAAAAAAATAGATGAGATGTCAGAAATCGAATTCAGAATCTGGATAGCAAATAAGATCGAATTAGAATTCCAAGCAGTAACCCAAAAGATATATCAAGAATTCAATGAATTCAAAGACCAAATGACCAAAGATTTTGACACATTGAGACAAGAAGTTGCAGCCCTCAAAGATCTGAGAAACACAGTATAATCTCTCAGTTGCAGAATGGAGCAAGCAGAAGAAAGGATTTCTGACATTGAAGACAAAGCTATCGAATGCTCCCAGACTCTCAAAGAGGAAGAGAAATGGAGGGCAAAAACAGATCACTCTCTCAAAGAGCTCTGGGATAATTCTAAGAAAACCAATATTCATCTTATAGAGATCCCCGAAAGTGATGAAGTGGCTTCATAAGGCACAGAGTCTCTTCTCCATGAGATTATGAAGGATAACTTTCCAGACATGCCAAGACATTCTGAAATTCAGACAGCAGACTGTTTCAGAACTTCAGCACCACTCAACCTGAATAAGACATCCCCCAGAAACATCATAATCAATTTCACTAAAGTTAATATGAAGGAGAAAATTCTGAAAGCTGCCAGATGAAAGAAAACCATTACCTACAAGGGGAAGAATATTAGAATAACTGCAGATCTCTCTGCTGAAACCTTTAAATCTAGAAAAGGATGGTCATCGACTTTTAATCTCCTAAAACAAAATAACTTTCAACCCAGGATCCTGTACCAGCTAAACTGAGTTTCACTTATGACGGAGAAATTAAATACTTCAATGACATTCACATGTTGAAGAAATTTGCCAAAACTAAACCAGCTCTCCAGGATATTCTCAGACCTATCCTCCATAAAGACCAGTGTAATCCTCCAGCACAAAAGTAAACCCACCCAGAAAATTTTGATCAAATTCCAACTTCCACAGTCACAAAAGGATTAAAAATGTCCACCAGACTCTCGAAAGGCTTATCAATATTCTCAATTAATGTGAATGGTTTAACTGTCCTCTAAAGAGGCACAGGTTGGCTAACTGGATACAAAAACTCAAGTCAGATATCTGCTGCATACAAGAATCGCATCTTACATTAAAAGACAAACGTGAAGGGATGGTCATCTATATTCCAGGCAAATGGAAAGCAGAAAAAAAGCAGGCATTGCAATCCTGTTTAAAAACTCTGGTAATATGATGCAATAGGCTTTAAACCAACCAAAATAAGGAAGGATAAGGATGGAACACTTCATATTTGTTAAAGGCAATACTCAATATGATGAGATCTCAATTATTAATATTTATGCACCCAACCAGAATGCACCTCAATTTATAAGAGAAACTCTAACAGACATGAGCAACTCGATTTCCTCCACTTCCATAGTAGTTGGAGATTTTAACACCCCTTTAGCAGTCCTGGATAGATCCTCCACAAAGAAGCTAAGCAAAGAAATTTTAGATTTAAACTCAACCATTCAACATCTGGACGTAACATCTACAGAACATTTCATCCCAACAAAACTGAATACACATTCTTCTCATCTGCCCATGGAACATACTCCAAAATCAATGATATCCTGGGCCACAAATCTAACCTCAGCAAATTTTAAAAAATAGAAATTATTCCTTGCATCTTCTCAGACCATCATGGAATAAAAGTTGAACTCAATAACTACAGGAACCTGCATACCCATACAAAAACATGGAAGCTAAACAACCTTATGCTGAAGGATAGATGGGTTATAGATGAGATTAAGAAGGAAATAGCCAAATTTTTGGAACAAAACAACAATCAAGACACGAATTACCAGAACCTCTGGGATACTGCAAAGGCAGTCCTCAGAGGGAAATTTATAGCACTGCAAGCCTTCCTCAAGAAAACGGAAAGAGAGGAACTTAATAACTTAATGGGACATCTCAAGCAACTGGAGAAGGAAGAACATTCCAACCCCAAACCCAGCAGAAGAAAAGAAATAACCAAAATCAGAGCAGAGCTAAATGAAATTGAAAACAAAAGAATTATACAACAGATCAATAAATCCAAAAGTTGGTTTTTTGAAAAGATCAATAAAATAGATAAACCTTTGGCCAACCTAACCAGGAAAAAAAGAGTAAAATCTCTAATTTCATCAATCAGAAATGGTAATGATGAAATAACAACAGACCCCTCAGAAATTCAAAAAATCCTTAACAAATACTACAAGAAACTCTACTCTCAGAAATATGAAAATCTGAAAGAAATTGACCAATACCTGGAAGTATGCCACCTACCAAGACTTAGCCAGAATGAAGTGGAAATGTTGAACAGGCCTATATCAAATTCTGAAATAGCATCAACTATACAAAATCTCCCTAAAAAGAAAAGCCCAGGACCAGATGGCTTTACATCAGAATTCTACCAAACCTTTAAAGAAGAACTAGTACCTATACTACTAAACCTCTTCCAAAATATAGGGAAAAAAAGGAATATTACCCAACACATTCTACGAAGCAAACATCACTTTGATCCCCAAACCAGGGAAAGACCCAACAAGAAAAGAAAATTATAGACCAATATCACTAATGAACATTGATGCTAAAATACTCAATAAGATCCTAACAAACAGAATCCAACAACACATCAATAAAATTATACACCACGACCAAGTGGGATTTATCCCAGGGTCTCAAGGCTGGTTCAATACAGGTAAATCCATAAATGTAATTTAGCACATAAATAAACTAAAAAATAAGGACCATATGATTCTTTCAATTGATGCAGAAAAAGCTTTTGATAATATCCAGCATCCCTTCGTGATCAGAACACTTAAGAAAATTGGTATAGAAGGGACATTTCTTAAACTAATAGAGGCCATCTATAGCAAACCCACAGCCAATATCATATTGAATGGAGTTAAATTGAAATCATTTCCACTTAGATCAGGAACCAGGCAAGGTTGCCCATTGTCTCCACTGCCCTTTAACATTGTAATGGAAGTTTTAGCCATTGCAATTAGGGAAGAAAAGGCGATCAAGGGTATCCACATTGGGTCAGAAGTGATCAAACTTTCACTCTTCGCAGATGATATGATCGTATATCTGGAAAACACTAGGGATTCTACTACAAAACTTTTAGAAGTGATCAAGGAATACAGCAATGTCTCAGGCTACAAAATCAACACCCATAAATCCGTAGCCTTTATATATATCAACAATAACCAAGCTGAAAAAACAGTCAAGGACTCTATTCCTTTCACAATAGTGCCAAAGAAGATGAAATATTTGGGAGTATACCTAACAAAGGACGTGAAAGATCTCTACAAAGAGAACTATGAAACTTTAAGAAAAGAAATAGCTGAAGATGTTAACAAATGGAAAAACATACCATGCTCATGGCTGGGAAGAATCAACATTGTTAAAATGTCTATACTACCCAAAGCAATATATAAGTTTTATGCAATTCCTCTTAAAGCTCCATTGTCATATTTTAAAGATCTTGAAAAAATAATACTTCGTTTTATATGGAATCAGAAAAAACCTCGAATAGCCAAAACATTACTCAGGAATAAAAACAAAGCTGGAGGAATCATGCTACCAGACCTGAGACTGTACTATAAATTGATAGTGATCAAAACAGCATGGTACTGGCACAAAAACACAGAAGTAGATGTCTGGAACAGAATAGAGAACCAAGAGATGAATCCAGCTACTTATCGTTATTTGATTTTTGACAAGCCAGTTGAAAACATTCAGTGGGGAAAAGATTCCCCATTTAACAAATGGTGCTGGGTAAACTGGCTGGTAACCTGTAGAACATTGAAACTGGACCCACACCTTTCACCATTAACTTAGACTCTCACTGGATAAAAGATTTAAACTTAAAACATGAAACTATAAAAATACTTGAGGAAAACTCTTGAAGGAATCGGCCTGGGTGAATATTTTATGAGGAGGACTCCCCAGGCAATTGAAGCAGTATCAAAAATACACTACTGGGACCTGATCAAACCAAAAAGCTTCTGCACAGCCAATAATATAGTAAGTAAAGCAAGCAGACAGCCCTCAGAATGGGAGAAAGTATTTGCAGGTTATACCTCCAATAAAGGTCTAATAACCAGAATCCACAGAGAACTCAAACGTATTAGCAAGAAAAGAACACATGACCCCATCTCAGGGTGGACAAGGGACTTGAAGAGAAACTTCTCTAAAAAAGACAGAAGCACAATCTACAAACACATGAAAAAAAGCTCATCATCTTTAATCATCAGAGAAATGCAAATCAAAACTACTTTGAGATATCACCTAACCCCAGTAAGAGTAGCCCACAGAACAATAACCCAAAATCAGAGATGTTGGCATGGATGTGGAGAAAAGGGCACACTTCTACACTGCTGGTGGGAATGCACACTAATACATTCCTTCTGGAAGGATGTTTGGAGAATACTTAGAGACCTAAAAATAGACCTGCCGTTCGATCCTATAATTCCTTAACGAGGTTTATACCCAAAAGACCAAAAATCACAATATAACAAAGACATCTGTAGCAGAATGTTTATTGCAGCCCAATTCATAATTGCTAAGTCATGGAAGAAGCCCAAGTGCCCATCGACCCACGAACGGACTAGCAAATTGTGGTACATGTATACCATGGAATACTATGCAGCCTTAAAGAAAGATGGAGACTTTACCTCTTTCATGTTTACTCCACTTGCACTGTCATATAAGTACCGCGCGCTAACCGAATGCGCAACTGGAGCTCCCTCTTTCATGTTTACATGGCTGGAGCTGGAACATATTCTTCTTAGCAAAGTATCTCAGGAATGGAAGAAAAATTATCCAATGTACTCAGCTCTACTATGAAGCTAAATTACAGCTTTCACATGAAGACTATAACCCAACTATAGCACAAGACTATGGGGAAAGGGCCAAGGAAGGGGAAGGGGGGGGGAGGTTATGGTGGAAGGAGAGTGATGGATGGGGCCACACCTACAGTGCATCTTAGAATGGGTACAGGCGAAAATTAGTAAATGCAGAATACAAATGCCTACATACAGTATCTAAGAAAATGCCATGAAGGCTACATTGAACAGTTTGATGAAAATATTTCAGATTGTATATGAAACCAGCACATCGTACCCCTTGATTGCACTAATGTACACAGCTATGATTTAACAATAAAAATAAATTAATTAATAAAAAAAAAAGAAATTAGAATCCCTTTTCCCCAAGGTGGGTCATAAAAGCAAGAATCCCTTTCTCCAAAAGGCAGCCATAAATCCTGAAAAAAATTCTATATAAAAACTAGCCATAAAGAAATTGTCTGATCTACCTCGCTCCAGTATAGATCAGAAGACCCCCCTTCCTGAGAGAGTCCCACTCCATATCCAGAAGGAAGGACAGGTACTCACAGAGGCCAAGCAGGACCTAGACAGCCTCTGACTGGGTCTCCCCACTCAGTCTATGAGCTCTAGACCATACCTTTCCTGTCCAATCATCTTGCTACACAGCTATTGAACCTCAGCATACAAATGGACAATTTCCCCCGTATCTTTGGGTCTTCATTCTGAAGGCTCCTGTGTATAGATGCTAATAAATTTGCACACCTTCTCTCCTATTAATCAATCTGCCTCACATCAGCGATTTTTTAGCAAACCTGTAGGGGTACTGGCCCTTCCGAGGAAACACTGGACTCCCCATGTGAACCCTGGGCTCCTCCTCAGCTGTCTTCCTGACTGTCCAGTCTATACCCTAAGAGGCTGCGCCCTCTTCACACTCAGGATTCTCACTGCCCACCTCTATCCCTTAGTACATGTTGTCCCTTCGATAAGATCTTATTCATTTCCTCAACATTTATCTCTCAAGGAGTTTTTAGTCCAAACTAATCTCTCCTGTCTCTGAACAACTGTAGAGTCATTTATTCCTTGAACATACATTGTTTTGAATTGTTCATCATTGCTTTGTGTTTCTAAATACTATCTGCCGCCCTCCCCGCATCACCAACACACACATACACATGCACACACTCACCAACACACCTGACTAGGTGGTAAATGGAAGAGTAGCAGGCACCTGTGTTGTCATTACCACCGTGAGTGCCTGTTAAACCACAGGTGAAGTCATCCGAACTACAGCGAGAAACGTATGTGGGCCCCGCTCTCAAAAATCATTGACTGCAAAGGCTTCCAGGTTTGAAACTCCTTTAAGGAACAAGTCAGCTTAGACAGATGTGATGTCCTCCTCTTCCTTAAGGCCCCGTTAGACAGGATGGGACTTGAGTTGGGAGGTACAATGACCTATCACTAGCTAGGAAATGAGAAAAGAGTGAATCCAGGCTCCCAGGCTCTTGTGTTCAAGCCACTGTGTTAAAATGGAATCATCTGATGCAGATGAAAAAGCAATTAATTAGCTAATAACTAAAAGCTGTTTCCTCTCTGCCTCGCCTGGGCAAATGTTCGTTCTGGATTCAGCTTTTCCATGACAATTTTAAGAGTGCCAAGACACCGAGTCAAGCTGGCAGCCGCCTGTGCCTTGGAGTCTTAGCAGATCCTCCTTCCCTCAGGGTAAAATACAGAGTTGCTAATAATGAGAATTGCCTCGTGCTTCTCCCCACATTGGGTTATGGGGGCCCAAGGCTAGAGGCTTGAAAATGTGTCACTTCATATAGTCCAAGGCTGGCTAGCTGATTAAAGGACTTCAGCTGATGTAAGGAGTGATCAAGATAAAACCCCTCAAAGCATGCTCCACAAGGCCAGTGGATTCATGATGCACCTGTGAGCTTATTTCAATTAAATTGAACAAATATTTATTGAGCACCTGCTATGTACCTAGTCCATACCAGTAGGAGAACTCATAATACATTTGATCTAGGAAAAAGTAAGATGATAAGAAGAAGTAGATTTTTCTTTTTTGTTTTTTTGAGACAGGCTCTTGCTTTATCACCCAGGCTGGAGTGCAATAGCACAATCATACCTCACCATGGCCTTGAACCTCTAAGCTGCCTCAGCCTCCTGAGCACATATCACTATGCCTGGCTGATTTTTCAATTTTTTATAAAAAAAAAAAAGAAGGCCTCACTATATTGCCTAAGCTAGTGTCTAACTCCTGGCCTCAAGTGATACTCTCATCTCCGCCTCCCAAAGTGCCAGGATCACAGGCCTGAGACACCATGCCTGGCCCAAAGTAGAAGATTTTAAGCAGGAGTATTGCCCAATGGATAAGGTGGCAGGCTCTGGATTTGATTGCCAGGCCTGCCACTCCCCAGGTGATTAGCTTGGGAGAATTAAACTTCATGTTCTTCATCTATACAATTATAATAATACTTTCTTTGTCCTATTGGGAGAAAATTATATACTATGTTATATATAAAGCTTTATATATATATATGGCCCACTTAGTTGGGCCATAAGTGGAATATCCATTTGTATCACGATGATGACCATGATGATGGTGGTGCTGATGATTGTAAAAGGAGCAGGTCCTTGAATTTCTGCAGGGTATAAGACAGGTATCTATATGTTTGCAAATGTATCCTTTTCCCAAACTGAAGTCTTTTTTCTTCTATCTCAGAGTGTAAATAGGAAGATATTGTGCCTTATGGCCACCCAGTAAATATTAACTGGTGGTGGAGACCCTGAATTTATGACCTTGGAATCAGATGCCCGAGGGTCAATTGGGAGTAAAATCTGAGAGGCAGGACTAGAAGCATCAGCTGAACGGTGCAGTGTTCAGCCAGGGTTATAGCAGAGACCTAGACGCAGCGAAGGCAAATTCAGAATCTGGCAAACATCAGATGTACACAGATTTCAAGTCTATGCACAATCTCACAAGTTCAACAGCCAGGGATGAAAAAAGCTGACACCAAGAGCAATTCCTGTGTCTCCTCACACAGGAATCACAGCACTTTGGGGTCTCAGAAGCTGAAGTTCTGACATAGATTGGAACCTTTCTACCTCCCTAAATCAGAGTTGAAGTGGCATTTGACAAAGCAGTTGTTGGGTTCTCTTGTTGTGGAGGCCCCTAAAGCCAAGGATGACCCCGTCTGTGAAACGTTAGACTGGAGGATAACCCTTTGGCTTGAAGAGCCCCATATGTGTTCTCAGACATATACAGCATAAAGGGTTCTTTCTTTGAATTTTCTAAGGTCTCACAAAATTTTCTTCTTCCTTGCCCAAACTACCTGTTTTCTAATTCTTTGTTTTTCTTCATTCCTCTTTGGTCCTGACACTTTACCCTTTCCCCTGGCCACGCTGGGTTCCACCATTTATTTGCATTTCACCACGTGTGTCCGTGCTAAATCTTTTTTTATTTGATTGCTTTGGCCTTTATTATTGCTTTGCCTTTGTTATTACTATACCATCAGGAAACTTGGGTATGATACATTGGCTGTCAGCATCCAAAAGTAATAAAATGTTTGTCCAAATCTCTTTCCGGCAGTCCATCACTGACAATCTCTTTCTACTGAAGAGTTAAACCTTCTGGTTTTATTGTTCTTCTTTGTTTCCTGCCCTTAGGCCAATTCACTCAGCTAGTGCCAGTTTTCCTCTACTCCTCACACCTAACTTTAGAGGCCATTTTCATCTCGGGCTCTGAGATGTGACAGTCACAAGGTTATTGCTTTACTGAGCTCCTGTTTGCTCTTGGGCAGAGACCCTCCAGCGCTGTCACTTTGTGCTTGCAATTTCCCTGCTACCCACTAGCCTTTATCTCCATGGCGGAGCCCAGGCAATAACAACTGCTGTGTCTTCTTTATCTAGATCCAGAGCTGTCTGTCTCAGGAAGTGAGAGCCCCTGTGCCCACTATCTGAGTCCTCCATCTCCTCCCCAGTTGTAGCATTGTTTTTATTTACATTCAGCATTCCATCTCCTGTGCAGATTCTCTTGGATAGCATTTTCAGGTTTTGTTTTTGTAGGCTTCAAAATCTGATGAACCAAGAAAGAATGGGTTGTTTACTTATCAGTGGTGATGACAAGAAATAATGGAGAAATTCCATAGCTTGCTCTCACGCTCCTCTCTGATGTGATTTTCACCAGCAGTGTTCCATGCTTTTGTTCCTTTTTTTTTTTTTTTTTTTTTGGTAGAGACAGAGTCTCACTTTTTGGCCCTCAGTAGAGTGCTGTGGCCTCACACAGCTCACAGCAACCTCCAACTCCTGGGCTTAAGCGATTCTCTTGCCTCAGCCTCCCGAGTAGCTGGGACTACAGGCGCCCGCCACAACGCCCGTCTATTTTTTTGGTTGCAGTTTGGCCGGGGCCAGGTTTGAACCCGCCACCCTCGGTATATGGGGCCAGCGCCCTGCCCACTGAGCCACAGGCGCTGCCCATGCTTTTGTTCTTTACACCTGCAACCTGAAACAGTTCCAACCTGTCTGTTGCTGCATATGCCTTTCAAGCTGAAGACATCTCTTAGGTTTTGAGAGCTAAGTACCAGATAGGATCTGGGGAGTAATTGAATTATGTTGGAACTCAAAGTTCCCATTCTATTTTCCTATCCCCACCATTCTGACATAGATTGGAACTTTCTATCTCCCTAAATCAGAGCTGAAGTAATGTTAAATTTTGACAGCCCTCAAAGCCCCTGTCTTCTTCTGGAGTCTCTGTGTGCGGGGCCACAGGCTGCCCTTCCTGTTTGCCAGTAATCTTAAGGAACAATATTGCACTCTAGTATTCAAATTTTCTCATTTTCAATATGAACAGTTTCTGTCTCTGGGACACCCCCTCCATCATTTTACCCTTAATATTAGTCTTTTTGTCTTATTTGGAGGGCTGACCATGAAACACGGGAGGGGGGGTTGTTTGTGGAGTTGAATTGAAACCAGGAAGTGATTTTCAGGTTTAAGTGTGAAAACCTCAAGGATAGTGTGGACCCCAAAAGTTCCAAAGAGACTGCAACAGTGAGGAAAAAGGATTGCTCTATAGGTTCTTTTCTATATCTTTCTGTCTGCCTCCTGCAAAAAATAGTGTTATTAATCTCTGAATAAAGACAAACAAAAAAGAAAGAACAAGAAACCACTTTCCCATGTTTCAGGCCCATGTCCAGGCCAAGGGACACCTGCCACCTCTCCAGGTAACATGAAGTCGATGATTTTTTCCCTTAATTCCTTCAACTTCTCTTACACTGGTTGTCTCACCTAAGCAAAGTTGAGCTAGCTGGAGGGATGGGTATTGTTGACAGATAAAGCCAGATTAAAGCCTAGCTTTGAGTGCTTAAATGAGAACAATACACACAGAATGTGGTCTTAAAATTACAAAAGTAATAAAATGTAATTCTGGCTCCACCATTTACTAGTTGTGTGACTTGAAGCAAGTCACTTAACCCTCTGATTTTCGGTTTCCTGGTCTGTGAAATGGCACTGATAATAGACCCAATTTGGTAGCATTTTGTCAGATTTAAACTAATTAATTTACAGTTCTTGGCACATGGTAAATTCTTAGAAAATGTTATCTACTGGGTGGCGCCTGTGGCTCAAGGAGTAGGGCGCTGGTCCCATATGCCAGAGGTGGTGGGTTCAAACCCAGCCCTGGCCAAAAACCACAAAAAAAAAAAAAAAAAAAGAAAATGTTATCTACTGATATAACTATATTATAATAACATTAAAAAACAAGAGAAAAGCGATTCCACAAGAATATAATAACAGGTCAATATTTTGCTATATTTCTTGCTCCATGTTTTTTCTGGGCTTCTTTCTTTTTTTTTTTTTTTTATTGTTGGGGATTCATTGAGGGTACAATAAGCCAGGTTACACTGATTGCAATTGTTAGGTAAAGTCCCTCTTGCAATCATGTCTTGCCCCCATAAAGTGTGACACACACCAAGGCCCCACCCACCTCCCTCCTTCCCTCTTTCTGTTTCCCCCCATAACCATAATTGTCATTAACTGTCCTCATATCAAAATTGAGTACATAGGATTCATGCTTCTCCATTCTTTGATGCTTTACTAAGAATATGTCTTCCACGTCCATCCATGTTAATACGAAGGATGTAAAGTCTCCATTTTTTTTTAACGGCTGAATAGTATTCCATGGTATACATATACCACAGCTTGTTAATCCATTCCTGGGTTGGTGGGCATTTAGGCTCTTTCCACATTTTGGCGATTGTAAATTGAGCTGCAATAAACAGTCTAGTACAAGTGTCCTTATGATAAAAGGATTTTTTTCCTTCTGGGTAGATGCCCAGTAATGGGATTGCAGGATCAAATGGGAGGTCTAGCTTGAGTGCTTTGAGGTTTCTCCATACTTCCTTCCAGAAAGGTTGTACTAGTTTGCAGTCCCACCAGCAGTGTAAAAGTGTTCCCTTCTCTCCACATCCACGCCAGCATCTGCAGTTTTGAGATTTTGTGATGTGGGCCATTCTCAATGGGGTTAGATGATATCTCAGAGTTGTTTTGATTTCCATTTCTCTAATATATAGAGATGATGAACATTTTTTCATGTGTTTGTTAGCCATTCGTCTGTCGTCTTTAGAGAAAGTTCTATTCATGTCTCTTGCCCATTGATACATGGGATTGTTGGCTTCTTTCATGTGGATTAATTTGAGTTCTCTATAGATCCTAGTTATCAAGCTTTTGTCTGATTGAAAATATGCAAATATCCTTTCCCATTGTGTAGGTTGTCTCTTTGCTTTGGTTATTGTCTCCTTAGCTGTACAGAAGCTTTTCAGTTTAATGAAGTCCCATTTGTTTATTTTTGTTGTTGTTGCAATTGCCATGGCAGTCTTCTTCATGAAGTCTTTCCCCAGGCCAATATCTTCCAGTGTTTTTCCTATGCTTTCTTGGAGGATTTTTATTGTTTCATGCCTTAAATTTAAGTCCTTTATCCATCTTGAATCGATTTTTGTGAGTGGGGAAAGGTGTGGGTCCAGTTTCAGTCTTTTACATGTAGACATCCAGTTCTCCCAACACCATTTATTGAATAGGGAGTCTTTTCCCCAAGGTATGTTCTTGTTTGGTTTATCAAAGATTAGGTGGTTGTAAAATGTTAGTTTCATTTCTTGGTTTTCAATTCGATTCCAAGTGTCTATGTCTCTGTTTTTGTGCCAGTACCATGCTGTCTTGAGCACTATGTAGTACAGACTAAAATCTGGTTTGTTGATGCCCCCAGTTTTATTCTTGTTACAAAGAACTGCCTTAGCTATACGGGGTTTTTTCCGGTTCCATACAAAACGCAGAATCATTTTTTCCAAATCTTGAAAGTACGATGTTGGTATTTTGATAGGAATGGCATTGAATAGGTAGATTGCTTTGGGAAGTATAGACATTTTAACAATGTTGATTCTTCCAAGCCATGAGCATGGTATGTTCTTCCATTTGTTAATATTCTCTGCTATTTCCTTTCTGAGAATTTCATAGTTTTCTTTATAGAGGTCCTTCACCTCCTTCGTTAGGTATATTCCTAGGTATTTCATTTTCTTTGAAACTATGGTGAAGGGAGTTGTGTCCTTAATTAGCTTCTCATCTTCACTGTTATTGCTGTATACAAAGGCTACTGACTTGTGGACATTGATTTTATATCCTGAAACATTACTGTATTTTTTGATGACTTCTAGGAGTCTTGTGGTTGAGTCTTTGGGGTTCTCTAAGTATAAGATCATGTCGTCAGCAAAGAGGGAGAGTTTGACCTCCTCTGCTCCCATTTAGATTCTCTTTATTTCCTTGTCTTGCCTAATTGTATTTGCTAGAACTTCCAGCACTACGTTGAATAGTAAAGGTGACAGAGGACAACCTTGTCTGGTTCCAGTTCTAAGAGGAAAAGCTTTGAGTTTTACTCCATTCAGTAAAATATTGGCTGTGGGTTTGTCATAGATAGCTTCAATCAGTTTTAGAAATGTGCCACCTATGCCTATACTCTTCAGTGTTCTAATTAGAAAAGGATGCTGGATTTTATCAAATGCTTTTTCTGCATCTATTGAGAGGATCATGTGATCTTTATTTTTGCCTCTGTTAATATGGTGGATAACGTTTATAGACTTGCGTATGTTAAACCAGCCTTGCATCCCTGGGATGAAGCCTACTTGATCATGATGAATGACTTTTTTGATGATAAGCTGCAATCTATTGGCTAGGATTTTGTTGAGAATTTTTGCATCTATATTCATGAGTGAGATTGGTCTGAAATTCTCCTTTTTGTTTGGGTCTTTTCCTGGTTTTGGTATCAGGGTGATGTTTGCTTGATAGAATGTGTTGGGGAAGATTCCTTCTTCCTCAATTTTTTGGAATAATTTCTTCAGTACAGGAATAAGCTCTTCCTTGACGGTTTGATAGAATTCTGGAGTGAAGCCATCTGGACCAGGGCATTTTTTGGTTGGAAGATTTTTTTATTGTTTCTTTGATCTCAGTGCTTGAAATTGGTCTGTTCAGGAGCTCTATTTCTTCCTGGCTGAGTCTAGGGAGAGGGTGTGATTGCAAATATTGATCCATTTCTTTAACATTGCCAAATTTCTGGGCATAGAGTTTCTGGTAGTATTCAGAGATGATCTCTTCTATCTCTGTGGGATCAATTGTTATTTCCCCCTTATCATTTCTGATTGAGGTTACTAGAGATTTTACTTTTCTATTCTTCATTAGTCTGGCCAATGGTTTATCTATTTTATTTATTTTTTCAAAAAACCAACTTCTTGTTTCATTAATTTTCTGAATGATTCTTTTGTTTTCAATTTCAGTGATCTCTGATTTGATTTTGGAGATTTCTTTTCTTCTACTGAGTTTAGGCTTAGATTGTTCTTCTTTTTCCAATTCCATAAGATCTCTTGTGAGATTGTTGATGTGCTCTCTTTCTGTTTTTCAAATGTAGGCATCTAAAGCGATGAATTTTCCTCTCAAAACTGCTTTTGCAGTATCCCACAGGTTTTAGTAGCTTGTGTCTTCATTGTTGTTATGCTCAAGGAAGTTAATGATTTCCTGTTTTATTTCTTCCTACACCCATCTGTTATTCAACAGAAGATTGTTTAATTCCCATGCCTTTGGGTGGGGTCGAGTGTTTTTGTTAGAGTTGAGTTCCACCTTTAGTGCCTTATGGTCTGAGAAGATACAAGGTAAAATTTCAATTCTTTTGATTCTGTTGATATTTGTTTTGTGTCCCAGGATATGATCAATTTTGGAGAATGTTCCATGGGGTGATGAGAAGAATATATATTCTTTATCTTTGGGATGGAGTGTTCTGTATGCGTCTATCAAGCACAGTTGTTCTAGGGTCTCATTTAAATCTCTTATATCCTTGTTTAATTTCTGTTTAGAGGATCTGTCCAGCTCTGTAAGAGGAGTGTTAAGGTCCCCTGTTATTATGGTATTATCAGATATCATATTGCTCAGACCGAGTAAGGTCTGTTTCAAGAATCTGGGAGCATTTAAATTGGGTGCATAGATATTTAGAATTGAAATGTCTTCTTGTTGTATTTTTCCCTTGACCAATATAAAGTGACCATCTTTGTCTTTTTTGACTTTAGTTGCTTTAAATCCACATGTGTCTGAAAATAAGATTGCAACTCCTCTTTTCTTCTGAATTCCATTTGCCTGAAAAATTGTCTTCCAACCCTTGACTCGGAGCTTTAATTTGTCTTTTGAAGCCAGGTGTGTTTCTTGCAGACAGCAAATGGATGGCTTGTGTTTTTTAATCCAGTCAACCAATCTATGTCTCTTCAGTGGGGAATTCAAGCCATTAACATTTATGGAGATAATTGATAAGTGTGGTAGTATTCTATTTGTCTTATTTTGTGAGAGTCCATTGCTTAGTTTTATCTTTTGCATCAGTGTGGAGGTTAGGTTCTGTCTTTTAATTTCTGAGTTCTTACTTTGCTGCTGATCCATTGTGGTGGTCAGTGTGCAGAACAGGTTGAAGTATTTCCTGTAGAGCTGGTCTTGTTGTGGCGAATTTCCTCAATGTTTGTATATCCGTAAATGATTTGATTTCTCCATCAATTTTGAAGCTTAGCTTAGCAGGGTACAGAATTCTGGGCTGGAAATTGTTCTGTTTAAGTAGATTAAAGGTAGATGACCATTGTCTTCTTGCTTGGAAAGTTTCATTAGAGAAGTCTGCGGTCACTCTGATGGATTTGCCCCTGTAAGTCAACTGGCGCTTACTCCTGGCAGCTTGCAGAATCTTTTCTTTTGTCTTGACTTTGGACAGGTTCAGCACAATGTGTCTTAGAGAAGCTCGGTTAGAGTTGAGGCGACCCGGGGTCATATCCCTCTGAAAGCAGTGTGTCAGAATCTTTGGTGATGTTTGGGAAATTTTCTTTCATAATATTCTCTAGTATGGCTTCCATTCCTCTGGGGCATTCTTCTTCCCCTTCTGGGATTCCTATAACTCGTATGTTGGAATGCTTCATAAGGTCCCATAATTTTGACAGTGAATGTTCTGCTTTCTCTCTCTTCTTTTCTGCCTCTTTTACTATCTGAGTTATCTCAAAAACTTTGTCTTCTACCTCTGAAATTTTCTCTTCTGCATGGTCTAACCTGTTGCTGATACTTTCCATTGCATCTTTAAGTTCCCTAATTGACTGTTTCAGTTCCTTCAGCTCTGCTATATCCTTTTTATATTCTTCATATCGTTCATCTCTTATTTGATTCTGTTTTTGAATTTCCTTTTGGTTATTTTGCACTTTATTAGCAGTTTCCTTCATTGTTTCCATCATTTCTTTCATTGTTTTCAACATGTGAATTCTAAATTCCCTTTCTGTCATTCCTAACATTTCTGGATAGGTGGAATCATCTGCAGTAGCTACCTCATGGTCCCTTGGCGGGGTTGTTCTGGACTGGTTCTTCATGTTGCCTGGAGTTTTCTGCTGATTCTTCCTCATGAGTGATTTCTTTTATCTGTTTCCTTGCCCTAATTTTCCTTTCACTTCCTCTTGCTCTTTAAATTCTCGTGCCTGTGGACTAAGGGTTACAGGACCAGAAGGGTGAGAAGGTTGAAGAGCAAAAAAGGGATGAAAGAAAGGAGGACCGAGTGATAAGAAATAAAAAGAAATAGAGAAAGGAGAGGGGGTGGGTAAAAGGAATATTGACAAAAAGAAGAGAGGCACAGAAAGAGGGAGACAGAGCAATATAGATGTACAGTAGGGTATTTTGACACAACCTTAAAAAAAAACCACCTTCTGGGGGTGCCCAGTTGGGTGGTTCCCTTGGGGTCAGCAGCTCTTTGCTAACCTGATCAGGCACAGTACCCCACCTCCACCAAGTAGAGAGGAAAGACAAAAATGCTATAAATCAAACCAAAACAAGCAAACAGAAAACTTTATGGGATAAAATTGGGTGGAAAAACAAATAATAGCAGTAGAAACACTAACAAAAATGAAGTTCTAATTATTGAAATAGGCAGCAATGGGAAATTATAATTAAACTAGAAAAATTGAGAAAGAAAAAGGATCTGTACAGAAAACCTTGAACTTAAAAAACAAAACAACACCAACATCAAAATAAACAAAAAAAACAACCAAACCAAAAAAAAAAAAAAACAAAAAACACAACCAAAAACAAAGCAGTATGTATATGTTATTGAATATTGTCTGGGCAACACGTGGTCTTCTGGGGTATGAGATGTTAATCACAGTTCTGATACGACTGGAGGCTGCTAATTTCTCAACCCCCAGCAGGTAGACACCCTAAATCTCTCTTCAGCCCACTTAAAAGGCACTTTGAACTTGTTCACTTGCTGAGCAGAAGCTTTCCCAGGGAAGTGCTTGTCACTGGAATCACTGCTGAAGTGGCTATCCACTTACACTGTGTGCCAAAACTGGTCTCCCTCTGCCCCCAAGGGTTAGGGCTGCAAGGCGGCTCAGACTCCGCCCTTAGGCTACTTGGTCGCTGGGTTACCAGCTCCCACCCAATTCTAGCTCTGCGACCCTGAGGGCGGAGCTTGCTGGGGCGGATTGCTCACAATGGCTCCCTGTGACCCAGAGCCAAACACTATTAACTCTGTCTGGCTCAGCGGCTCAGACTGGGTCCCTAGACAACAGCCAAAGTTCTCTGCACTCCCACTCAGGCTCTCCCCAAGGCAGTTCAGCTGAGTGCCAAGTCCAAAGACACCAAAACAGTTCACAAGTAAGGCCTTTCTGGTTTGCAGTCTCGCTGCTACTGAACTTACAGTTGCGGGCGGGTTTAGACGGATTGAACACACGCGACCACTTGCTGGTTTTCCACTGTTTTAGTCCTCCTCTTGGGGTCCAGAAGTCTCTCGCTGACTCCCTGTATCCTCTCAGGGGTGATGATAGGCAGATCCCACCACCAGAGATGCCTGGAGTCCTATCTCCTCAGACTCACAGTGCCCAGATGCAAGGAAGCTGTTACTCGGCTGCCATCTTGCTCCGCCTCCTCCTCTGGGCTTCTTTCTTTTTCACACATGGTAGAACCTCCACAGTTGACACCCTCCCTACACTGACCACCTCAAGTTGACCCAATTTTCATAGACTGACGTGCACCACATGAACGTGTCATACAGTAGGCCTAGTTCTTTACGTTGACCACCTCTGTTTGTTGACTAGTTTGTTACAGGCTTTTGGGTGGTCAGCTTACAGAGGTTCTACTATAATTGTAATCATACAATTTGCTACCCTACATCATTTCATTTAAATTATATGATAAGAATTTTTCATGTTTCTACATAGAACTCATAACAATAATGGTTAGAGTTCAGATTGCAAACTGACTAAACACAAACTGTTCTAACCTGAAAGCTTTCCTCACCACCCAGAAGGCCAGGGTACCTCTCAGATGCCACATTTGGGGTAAAAGAGCTTGGGCTGCTCTGTGGCCTAGTTCCATCGCCTCCTAGAGCAGCAGCACCAACATGCTCCCTTTGTCCATCCACTCTAGGATTTATAGAAAGGCTCTCTGTTAGATTCCTCCCTCCCCAAAATAATAATAATTGCAGTTTTTACACAATGTGTTCGTTTTCCTCTCCTACTCAGCACTATTCAGCTGTCTAGACAGCAGTGAGTGTCCTACAATTCAATTCTATTCAATTCTGACACCATCTACCAGGCGTGAGCATCAGATCCCACAGGTGAAAGGCTCAGCTTCACGAGACTTCCTCTCAACACCTCAGACACCAACTGCAAGCTCAGGTTGTCATCTGTGCTTCTGATTTACCAGCTTTAAATCAGAGATTCCCACACCCTCCTCCCCATGTTCAACAATTTGCTAGAACGGCTCACAGAACTAAGGAAAACAATTTACTTACTGGATTATGATTTTATTAGAAAAGGCTACAGCTCAGGAACAACAAGACAGAAGAGATGCACAGGGCAAGGTGTGTAGGAAGGGACGCAAAGCCAAGCTTCCAGGCCCTCCCTGAGCATACCACCCTCCCACACTTCCATGAGCTAAGCCCAGGCTCTCAGAACCCCATCCTGTTGGGTTTTCATGAAGGCTTCATTACATAGTCCCGACTGACCAAATCAATGGACCCTGGTGATTCAGTCCCTGTCTGCTCCAAAGATGGGGCTGAAAGTCCCAACCTTCTGACCACATGGTTGGTTCCCTAACAACCTACCCATAGCCTTAAGAGCTTCCCAGAAGTCGCCTCATTAGCATCAATTCAGGGGTGGTGGAAGAGGCTTGTTGTGAATAACAAGTATGTTCCTTCCCCTTTATCACTCATATCACTTATGAGATCACAAGGGTTTCAGGACCTCTGGTTCTTCTATCACAAGTTCACAGGTCCTAAAAATGAAAAAATAAATAAATAAATAAATAAAAGAATAGACTAAAGACCTGCACTCGGGAGGTGCATAGCCCCTTGGATAAGGAAATAAAATATGAAATACAGTGGGTTTGGCAGGCTACCAGAGACACACACAGGAGGTTCTGCACAGGAGGCAGAGGCTCACCTCATGCAAGGTAAGGAGGCTGGGCCAAGCTTCCCAAGAAATCCCCCTTTTGGCTTCTTCTTCTTTGTCTCTTTGGCATTTTGCTCCCCTCCTTGCCATCTTCTGTTTTTTTCACTCCACTCTGTTCCCTCCCTTTGACCCACTGGCCCTGCCTCCATGTTGCCACCCTCAACTCTAGTTGGCACTGCTATATCATCATCATTCCCTCCCAGAGCTGACCAGCTGCCATCAAGTCAACACAGTTCACACCACAAATGTTTCCTGAGTTCTTACGCAAGACTGTGTGCAAGGAGCCCAGTGGGAGTGGAGGGAGACAGAGATCAGGGAATGATATGGGTCTCTGCTCAGGAAGAGCTTGTGGTCCTGGGAGCTGGAGAGTAGCACAGACACAGGCAAAAACTGTAGCAACCAGATTGTGACTGTACTTTGGTGAAGACGGAAACACAAGGTAATGGGTCAGACAGAGTCTGAAGAAGAAAAAAAGGTGATGGGAACACAAAGAAAAAACTAATTAATAAATCTGGTGGAAGAGGTGGACAGTAATGAAGCTTATCTAAGAGGGTGACAAAAGAGCTTTTTGGAGAAAGTAGGATTTTGTAAAGTAAAGAATATGGGTAAAGCATTTCAGAAACAAAGATATGGAACTTGATGTCACTTGACTGGTGTGATTGGAATATCAAATGCACTTGGCCATGATGGGGGATGATACACCTGTCAGCCTCCAAATGTCCTCTCTCCAGGATGCAGCTCAAAGAGTCTTTCAGACACTACACAGCCCTAGAAACCTCCACAAATTAATAATCGGGGTCCCATCACACAAGTGAAGTGGCTGGCTCCCAGCCCGATCAATGGTGTCAATAACCTCCACTCATCAGTTTCCTACATCCCTCAGAGTTTCCAGTATCTGTTACTCACCGCCTCCTCTTATTTCCGTAATTTCTTTTTTTTATTTTTTTTTATTAGAAGCAAAAACCTTGTAAAGGATGAATGAACATAAATACATTCAGAAAAGGAATCAAACAAATGCTACATCGAAATATTAAGCAATAATGATAATAATGCAAAGAAAGTAACATTCACATTGTCAAATAAGAGTATGTCTATTACAGAATGCTTTGACTCTGAGCTTCAGTATAGAGTCATCAGTTAACTTCTTATTGATTTTTTTATCAAAAAAATAGACAACCAATATTTATAAATAAAAGTAAAAGATAATTTCAAAAAAACAGACCGTGCTAAGTCTTGTAGACAATAGAAAAAGAAGAAATGCATCAAATTCATTCTACTTGATCTGGGTACCCCTGATATTAAAGTTGGAGAAAATATATTACTATAAAGGAGAAATTACAAACATATATCACTTATAAATGAGGATACAATATCCTAAACAACATATTAACAAGTTGAGTTAAAAATTAATGTTTAAGTAATATACTTTGGTCAAAATGAAAACCACCCCCTCTTAAATATGTACACCTGATTTTGAGGCAAGCCCCCAATTTAAAAAAGACTAAACCAGGAGAAAAAAGGATCTCAGAAAGAAAAAACAATAATTCAAGAATGGTGGGGTGGCAGACTCTGAAAAGAGATATGAGATCATATTTTAATCTATAAAACAAGAATAGAATGCAATTAAATAAAGACACTCCACAAAATAAGAAACAGCTCTCAGCAAATCAAAACAGGCAGAAAAAATACTTTAACAGGAGATTGGAATATTAAGTTAACAAAATCATCCAGAAAGTTGAACAAATAGTTAAAAGACAATGAAATGTGAGAAAAAAATTAGAGCTTTCCTCTAGTAGCTCCAACATCTAAGATTAACAATTTCAGTAAATAGGCAGGGTGCTGGTGGCTCACGCCTGTAATTCTAGCATGCTGGGAGGCGGAGGCGGGTGGATTGCCTGCGTCTGGAGTTCAAGACCAGCCTGAGCTAGAGAAAGACCCAGTCTCTCTAAAAATAGCCAAGTGTTGTAGCAGGCACCTGTAGTCCCAGGAGACTGAGGCAAGAGGATCGCTTGAGCCCAAGAGTTTGAGGTTGCTATGAGCTATGATTCATGGACACTCTACTAATGGTGACAAAATAAGACTCTGTTTCAAAAAAAAAAAAAGAATTTCAGTAAATAGGTTGGCTTGATTTAGCAAACAAAAATATAAGACACCCAGTCAAATTTGAATTTCAGAATCTCAGATAAACAATGACTAATTATTTAGGATAAGTATGTCCTAGACACGATACAGAACCTATTTACATGGAAAAATTTTGCATAAGGAAAATTTATACTAAAAAATTACTTGCTGATTTCCTGAAATTCAAATGTAACTGGACATCTTATATTTTATCTGGCAACAGTATCAGTAAAGAAAGAACAAATAAAAGGAAATCATTAACTCAATAATTCAATAAAATTTCTCAGAACTAAAGAACATAAATAAATGCCCAGATTAAAACATACCATTGAGTATATAGAAAAATGAATTTTAAAGGACTCACCGAATAATGCTGGATATCTCAACAGCAACTGGGGAAATTAGAACAGAATTGATAAGTTTTACAAAATTTGGAAATGCAAAAGTTTGGAAAGCTCATCTCCCACATACCCTTTGTTAAGAAATTACTGGAAGATGTGCTTCACCGACTTCAGAAATAAATCAGGAAAAAGTAAAACATGAGATTCAGGAAACTGTGAATCTACTTTAGGAGAATAGCCAAGAGAAAATACCAGAGGAGGGCTGTGTGACGGATCTATGCTGAAGCTGGAGAAATGGATTGTCGAGATCTTCAAGACAAAAGTAGACCTAAGAGAGTAGTGAATAAAGTGGAGAATGTTATGGAATATAAAAAGAGAATTATATTTGTTTATTAAAAATTGTAGAACTATAAAACAAGGCAATTATAAACTTAAAAAAAAAAAAACCATAGGGCTACTCGAAACCAGAAATGTTATCTGTAGTCCGAATAGCAGATGGCAACAAAACAAACATAAATATCTTAATATATTACTTGATTCTCTGTAGGCCAGCACCCTACTCCTTTGAGCCACAGGTGCCGCCCAAACATCCAGGCTCCAGGCTTTTTTTTTTTTTTTTGGCAGTTTTTGGCCGGGGCTGGGTTTAAACCCACCACATCTGGCATATGGGGCCGGTGCCCTACTCCTTTGAGCCACAGGCGCCACCCTGATCTGCTATTTTTATATTAGTACTAAGTACATGGGATGCTTGCTTTCCTTTTAAAACAGTTTGCTGAGTGTAGTGTCTCACGCCTATAATCTTAGCACTTTGGGAGACCAAGACAAGGGGATTGCTTGAAGTCAGGAGTTTAAGACTGGCCTGGGCACCGTAGGAAGACCCCTCTCTCTACAAAGCTAAAAATTTAGGCAGGCATCATGGTAGGTGCCTGCAGCCTCAGCTACGTAGGAGGCTGAGGCAGGAGAATCACTTGAGCCCAGGAATTCTTGGCTACAGTGAGTTGTGATTAGGCCACTGCACTTAAACACTCCAGCTTGGGCTATAGAGTGAGACCCTATCTCCAAAAAAATCCCCAAAGCCAAAAGAACACGTGGGCACACGCGCGCGCGCGCACACACACACACACACACACACACACAGTTAAGAGAATAAGTGAATAAGAAAACATGGATAAAAATACTGGTACCCAGAATACATAGCAAACTCTCTGAACTCAGTAAGAAAAAAAGTTAACTTTTAAAAATGGGCAAAATATTTGAATAGAAACTTCACCAAAGATATAAGGACAGTGCATAAGTCTATGATTAGCCACTGGAGAAAAGCAAACCAAGACCAAGAATGACTGCCACGTTCAAATCGCTAAAATTAAAAAGACTGAGCATATAATTACTGCTGAGGATGTGGACGTACTAGAACTCTCACAGCACCGGTGGAAATACAAAATGGTAGAACTTTGGAAAACAGCCTGGCAGTTTCTAAAAAATCAAACATGCACCTCTCGTGTGATTTAGCTACTCTGCTCCAGGTGTCTACCCACTAGAAATGAAAGTAGACAGGAATCTTCATAGCAACTTTATTTATGATAGCCTACAACTGGAAACAACCCAAAAGTCCAGTAACAGGTGAATAAATTAAAAAAAGAAAAAAACTGTGTGGTCTATCTATACAGTGGGCTCACCAAAATAAAGCAGGGTTTTTCAACCTTTTTTTATCTCATAGCACACTTGAACTTATAGTTAAACTTCCATAACACACTTAAATTATGTTGATCAACAAAAAAAGAGGAAAAAGGAGAATATACTGTGCTTTGAACATTTTTTTGAAAATAATTTAATTAATGATCTTTAAAAAATTTTCACAGCGTACATAAGATCCTCTTACTGTACACCAGTATGCCATGGAATGCCAGTTGAAAAATCACTGACATAAAGGAATGAATGATCAGTGTATGCAATAACTTGGATGAATCTCAGAGTCATTATGTTGAATGAAATAAGCCAGGCAAAAAAGGGTATATACTGTGTGATTTCATTCTATAAAACTTCAGGAAATGTAAACTAATCAATTGTGACAGAGAGCAGATCAGTGGGTGCCTAGGGATGGTGGCAGGGAAGGAAGAAGTGAGAAAACCTTTGAGGTGATGGATACATTCGGGGTTTTTATTGTGGTGTGGGTTTCATGGGTGTGTATCTATAGTATACTTCAAATACATGCAGTTCATCATACGTCCCTTCTGCTTCAATAAAGCTGTAATTTTCTTTAAATCTTTATATAAAATGGAGACAATTATAAAGTTTAAAATTGAAGAGTCAAGAAATAATAATATAAGCATAATATTTGGAAATATTAGGCCAGAATTGATGGTGGAAAAAGAAAAAAAGAAATATGAAGCTAAGCATGAGAACTTCCCCCCACCGAAAAGGTTTAAGAGTAGTTGTTCTATGGTAGCCAAAACTGGAGTGGGGGCAGTCTGCGGGAAATGGGAGGAGCAGAAACAGGGGACTAATGCTTTTCAGTATAAGCCTTTGGTCCTGTTTCTGTTTTGTTTTGATTTTTTTTTTTTTTTTTTTTGAGACAGTCTCATTATGTTGCCCAGGCAACTTTTGAACTCCTGGGCTCAAGCCAATCCTTAGCCCTCTGAGTAGCTGGGATTTCAGGGGTGTGCCACCAGGCCCAGCCTTGTTTGATTTTTAAGCAATGTGCAGATATTACACTTTTTTAAGGCACTTGGCCAAGGAGCATTGTAAGACTGGGGGACAAGGCCCCAGGGGAGTGCCGAGGGGGTGCTTCCTGGCATGTTGTTGGCTGGTTATATCGCTGCCAGAACCTGAAACTAGCCCAGGTTCATTCTTTGCACAAACATGCATTACTGGTCTACTACCTTATCGCCGGAGGGAGGGCAACTCCCGCATTCAGAACTTCTGAAAGCTGAGGGATGCTGGAAGCCAGAGCCTTTTTGTCACATTCACAGAATTTTTGCCAGTTACCCGGAGTCTGTTAATCGAATTCTTCCCTTCCTTTGAATTCCTGCATTCCTTTCTTGCCTGTGCTGTTGACATTGGCTGTGGTGATGGAATTTTCCAGTTTCATAGAAACTGTAGCAGTTTTAAGGGTCTGGCTGCTCTATAAACTCTTTGTTTCTATTACAGCTGAGCCCTAGAGCTCTTGATGAAACAAAGGTTTTGTAAGATGTCTTGTAAGATGTCGGGTTTGTCTCTAAGTAGACACCACCGGTCAAAGCACTGATTACCATGGCATCAGTTAGCTAGAAGGGCCCTTGCATGGCTGATTAATTCAGCTTATTGTGACTTATGTTGCTCAGTTTGTAACTAACTATAAACAACTAACGGCGATAGAAGTGGACACACAGGGGTGAGGGTGAATACTAGTGCCAGGTGACCATTTTAGACAGTAAGACACTGCAAAGTGAAAAAGCAGGTTTCAAATCACTAGTTCAGGACGACACCAGTTTTCTACATACTTAGGTACATGTGAGCATGCGTCTGCACATACGCAAAATTAGAAACATTAAACAATGATTTGTTGGACTCAGGGATTTATGAAAGATTTGTACTGTCTCGTTTTTACTTGCCTGGTTATTACAATTTTTTTCAAATAAACATGTGTTATTTTGTAATAAGAAAAATGAGTTACTTAAAAGACATAAATAAAAATAGCAAGATCCTGGGCCAACCACCATGTGTTTTGTCTGAATTCCGGGTACCCCCTCATGAAGAGCCAAGGACTGGCCTGGCTGGTGGGAGGCCAGACTGCTGTGGGCAGGGAATGGGAGCTTCTCACAGGTGGCAACAGAGAAGACCCAAATTGAGGAGTCAGCAGACTCGCGCCCCTTACAAGAAAGCCACCATCAGATGGGTAGTCCAGAAAGTTGCCAAAACTCAGAGCCAGCAACCCAAGAGCATTCGCTCATTCAGCACCTACACTGGACAAACAACAGGCTGAGAAACAGGAAGAAGGGAATAAGGGCAACCAGGCAGGAGCCAGCAGGACCTGGGCTTCAAAGCTTGTTGGCAGGACATGGGGTGTTGGGCAGTCAGCCTATCTGAAAACCACTGCCTTATTCAGTTCTAGCTACTGTAACAGAGCATTATAAAATGGGTGACTTCTAAACAATAGAAAATTATTTCTCATCATTCTGGAGGCTAAAAAGTCCAAGATCAAGGTGCTGGCAGATTCAGTGCCTGGTGAGGGCCCTCTTCCTGGTTCACAGATGGTGCCTTCTGCTGTGTCCTCATGGGATGGAAAGTAGAATGGTGCTGTCTAGGGGCCCCTTTGTAAGGGCACTAACCCAATTCATGAGGGCCCCTCCACCCTCATGATCTAGTTACTCCCTAAAAGCTCTACTTCTAAATACTATCACATTGGAGATGAGGCTTCAATATGTGAATTTTAGGGGAAACACAAACATTCAGTCTATAGCAATTCCCAAGAAGAGCAATCACACATGGAAAAGAAACCACATGGCTACAATGGGGCATGAGCTTCCTGCCCTGACCCTCCTGTCAGTATCTGCATGAATCCAGATTTCCAGGTTTGATCGAAAAACCAGTTGGCTAAGATGGTTGTGTTTTATTTTTAACAATTTCTTAAAATTATATAATATACAATATGCAAAGCAATTTAATATATACTGTCTTCACAATAATTTTGTGAGAAGAAAAAAGGAGGTACTATTATCTGCTTTTTATAAGAAAGTAAATTGAGGCCCAGGGGAAATGATTGCTATTATAGTATTTACATAGTGATTAGGCCAGGGTTGGGGCATGGTTTTCTGGCTTTTAGTCTGATACTCTTTCCACTATACTCTTACTTATTTGTTCACTCGTCCATCTATTCATCCAACATCTGTCCTCCTGAGGGCCTGTCACTGAGCTATTGCAGTTGTGTTCAGAAAATCAGGTGTGGGCCCCAATAATTACACTCCAGCATCTAACCTAGATCAATAGTTCTCAATTCTGAATGCACTTATAGTTGCCTGGGGAGCTTTTAAAAAATACTGCTCTCCAGGCCCCATCCTAAACTGATATAATTATTGTATGATCTCTGCTATTTTAAAAAGCTCCCCAGGTGATACTAATATGTAGCTGGAGTGTAGAACCATGGTTCTTGACAGTAAGCACAAAGCATGACCATTTCAGCTACCTTATGGGAAGCTGCAGAAACTGGAAATATCTGTGAACTAATTTATTCTAGGGGAACTATTTCAAATGCTGATCTTGAACCTCCTGGTTTCAGAAATTCCTCTTTTGACGTTAAATGCTCTCCAACGGTGGGAATTGAGTTGAGTGTCATGAATGATGGGTTTGTAATAGAATGGTCCAGGATAACAAGTGTTCAGAGATCTGTGCCTCGATGTTACACTAAAGAGAATTTGCTCTATGTACTGGGGCTTCAATTAGCTCCCCATCACTGTTACTATTTACAGAATTTTTATTATGCAAATGGGGCATATGGATAGAAAAGAGAACTGAGAAGGACTAGACAAGACATCAAGAAGATCTTATTCAAGCTCACACTATAACTAGCTAGGAAACTGAATCTCAGAGAGAGGAAATAACTTGAAACAATTAGGGAACAATGCAAAACAGGACATGATTCGGTGCCAAATGTGGCTGCAGGCCTCAACTGCCTGGGATCTCCATGCTTTTGAGGACTGATTGCCTCCATGGGTCATGGTGTCCAAGCACTTTCTTTCTTGGCTGATTGACATTCACATTTTCCTCCCCTGAGGCATTTAGCTGGAGCACATCCAGAAGCCATTTCGATGAAAGATGGATAGGAAAAAGACAGGACGAGAAGGTAACTGCCCTCTGCCAAGCATGTCTACATGTGCTAGCACTTCACAACAGCTCCACCAGCCAGGGAATATTTGTTATTCTCATTTTACGGACTAGAAAACTGAGGCTCCAAGAAGTTAAACTAATTTGCCTCAAATACAGAGCTGATAAGCGCAGTGGAACTCTGTTGCATCTGGCTTTCTCTGCTATGCTTACTATTTTTGAAACCACGACTATAAATCTTAAATTCACTTTATATTGGTAGCGTTGCCAGCAGATCTATGAGCTAGATACTGTTTTATGGGGACAGACGGGAGATTGAGGAATCTGCTATTCTCTCCCCTCTCTTATTTCCCCATTGTACTCTCCAGCTATTTATTCCTATTCCCCAAAGTTGATTGATGGGACCAACATAAGCTGCCTAGGATCATAAAACATGCATGGCCATGGATGGGAGAGACAGATAGAGAGGACAAGAAATAGAAAATGAATCCACAGTGAACTCTACAATCTGAATCTGAAGCCTAGGGCAGCTCCCATCAAGGATGGAGCAGCCATGCTATACAGTATTCTGGGAAGAATTCCAGGGGAAACTGGAAATGAGGAACCTTTTTCAAGACATTTTAAATTTACCCAGGAATAGATGATTTCTAAACAAATGAACACATAGATGGCAAATGATGAAAACACAAAAAATGACATTTTCTTCTTTTGAAGAGACCCTGAAAACAGTTGTAGGTTCTTGACCAGCTGGGAGTACTGTTCTGTTTCTTTTCACCACTGTGGCCCAAACAGTGGTAGATCAATCAGAAGAGCTTTGTGACCTTGGGTACAACAATCATTATTCATAGCATTGTTTGTAACTATGGGGCAGCTTCCACATGCTTGCCTCCTCTTATTTGTTCCTGGGAATTGTCTCTCATCACTAGGCAACAGAATGAACCAGCCTAGATTTCTGAGAATAATACATTTATATCTGATCCTGTGTGTCGCTTTGCATTTTAGAGCCTGGGACATTTACAGCTGAGAATACCTAAAGGCAAAGCCTATTTACTACTCTGTTGGCGCCTTTCGATTTCTTTCTTCAGTGCCTTTTTCTCTCTCATGAACAAAATAATGATTTTCAGGTTCTATAAAACAGAATAGGCTTCAGGATACTCAGAAACTGGTTAATCAGGAGACCCACAAGGGCAAAGGGAAGGAAATGACCATTTATGGAGTATCTTCCATGTACTGACTCCTAAGGGGAGTATTAACATCTCAGGGACAAAGGAGAGAGACGAAAGGAAGTGATGCTCCATCAGGGGCACCGGCACAGCCTCAGCATTGGCTGCACTGCCCTGAGTGCACATCTTGGCCTCCTCACCACCCAGTCTGTAAGCTTGGCCAAGATTTCTGGGCCTTGGTTTTATTTTCTTCTCATTTAGCTTTTTAACAGATTTATGGAGGCATAACTAACATACAGCATGCTGTACATATTTAAAGCGCACAATTTAAGTTTCGACTTCTGTATACCCAAGAAACCATTACCCCATCAAGATAACCACAAAACTCCACCCCAAAGTGTTCTTTGGTTCCTTTGTGGCCCCTCCCTTCCCCTCTTTCCCCTGTAAGCTCCGGCAACCACACAGTTACGTTCTGTCTGAGTGTGGTAGGAAGAAATAAGAACCCCCCCCACACACACCAAGATATTCATATCCCGATCCTCCAAAAATGTCACTATCATAACTTACATGGCAAAAGGGACATTGCAGATGAGTTTCACCTGTATTATTTAGGGCCCAACCTTATAAGAGAAAAAGAGAAGCAAGAGGGCTAGACTTAGAGAAGGAGCAATGAGGACTGGAGTTTTCAATGTGAGATTCAAAGACACTGCACAGCTGACTTTGAAGGCAGAGGAAGGAGCACAAGATGTGAAACTCAGGAAAAAGCAAGGCCTGGACTTTCCAGTAGAGCCTCTGAACAGAATGCAGCTCTGCAGACATCCTGACTTTAGCTCAATAAAACCCAGAAGTAGAGGCTGAAGTCTAGCCCTCAAAAATACCCAGGCCCTAATTCCTACAACCTATGAATGTTATGACACAGGGCAAAACTTTAAAGTCGCAATTAAATTAAGGCTTTTGAGATGAGGAGATCATCTGGGATTATCCAGTGGGCCTTCAATGTAATCACCAATGTCCTTATAGGAGAGAGGCAGAGGGAGATTTTAATACAGAATAGGAGAAGGTGGAGTGATGTGGGAAGCAAGGTCAGAGTTATGCACTTTAGAAAGGGCCACACAGTAGAGATGGCCCCTGGCACCTGAGAAGGGCAGTGGCATCTCCCCTCAGAACTTTCAGAAAGGACCAGCACTGCAGACACATTGATACTACCCAGTAAAACTGATTCTGTACTTCTGACCTCCAAACCTGTAAGATGATGAATGTGTATTATTTTAAGCCACTGCTTGTATAGTAATCTTGGTGTATGGAAATTAATACACCAAACCTCATTTTTATATCTGTAAAATGAGGACAAGAATATGACAGAGGGGATGCAGGGGGTGGGCTCTGTCCTGGCTGGTTTGCCTATGACAGGTGCACTCCTGGGAGCATTGTTTGCTACTTCCAGGAATTAGCTAAACCTGGGTGGGACAAGCAGTCCCCCTGTGGTCAGTAAGGCCCCACATGCCAGGCCTTCAAGAATGCAGAAAATAAGAAAATTCAGTTAATAGAGATTTCTAGATGGCCATCTTAGACTGTTTTCATGGTCACTGGGGGTAATTCAACGGCATCACAAATATATGAAGAGATCGGAATTCATCCTTAAAGGTCATCACTATTTAGAGAAACAATAGAGAAAAGGTAACAGCCATTTCTTACCAGAAAACAGCAAGTTAACTTCCCAGAGAGGAGCTGGGCAGAGGGTTCACTTCTGACATAGGATGTGGCAGACAGCATGGGTTGGCTTCTTAATGACAATTCCCAATCACCCTTTCTTTAGTCATCTCTTGCTATTTCTTTCCCATGCTCCTTACAGATAAAGGACATCCCAAACTAAGTACCGGCTGATTGGACAACAGGAGACGTTTGTTGAGGATCTCTTGGGAAAGACTTTTCTTCCTGGATAAAAAGACAAGGCCTCACAAGGAGAACACCTTTTTCCTTGTTCATCATTTCTTGCTTTTGGATGTGTCTCGTTGCCAGAGTTGTTGCAACCAGCTTGAGGCAATAAGCATAAAAATGTAAGGCCAACATGCTAAGGAAGACCAAAAGGATGAAAAGAACCCGAGTCCTTGGTGTCATTCTCAAGTTGCAGAATTAATTCTGAGATAGCTTACTTCCACAATTTAAGTAACCATCAATGTTCTTGTGGCTGAAGGCACTGTTGGTTGGGTTTTACTGTTATTTATACTTGAAGGCATTCCTTATGGAGACAGAAGATTTGCATTGAGCAATACTGGGAGAAATGTCTATTTCTGTGTTGGATGAGTGGCTCATCACCAGGGCTCTAAGTTTACTTTCTGGTATTTTTACCTTATTAGCTTAAATAAAATTTTGGTCCACCTATATATTAGTCAGAGTTCTGGCAAGAAATAAATAAGAAGGGATGATTAAAGCGAGTTGAAGGGACTATTACAAGGGTGCAAACAAGGTTAAAGAGAAATAACAGAGGATGATGAAGCACCCTAATGCTCAATACAATAATTTAGGCTGTGACACAGTGAGCCTTGCTTGAAGGGACAAAGGGAATGAGCTGTCGTCTCAGGTGAAATATAAAGGCATTGCCACCTTGCAGCCCCACAGGGAGAGCCCCAGGAGGACACATGCTTTGATGTCTTTCTCAGCCCATCCTGCAGACTCCTGCCAATGCCTCCATTGGTGGGATTATTATTATTATTATTATTATTATTATGCAGTTTTTGAAGGGATATAAAGAGATTTCAGCATTGGTTTGTGTTAACACAAATCTATCACTTCTTTCGAGTTGCTCGTTACAGCATCAAGACTCCTGAACCACCAAAACGTGGACTCCCCAGCAAAGAAAAGTCTTTAATTTCAAGTGCCTTTTGAACTCAAGATCTCAATGGATGCCTGATGATACTAGTTAATGCTAAGTCTCAGTTGTAGAGATTTTTGCAAACAGGGAAAATGTGGCTGTAAGAGATAGCTTGCTCTAGGCCTCCGGTAAAGGATCTGCAGCTCCTGCAGCACTGATCTGTGTGTTCCTTCCACTCATTACCACCGGAGAGAGTTGTTGCGGTTTTATTTGCAGCAGCTTATTTGGTACTTTTCTGAGGTCTGTTATTGAGCACATATTTTACCTTATTACTATCACATTTTGAAGAGGAGGAAGCAATTACGTGGGAATGGAGAGTACCTCAATAATAGCAGAAGTACAATAGGAACTAGGAGTTGGGATTTCCTGCTTGTCAGGGTTCCACCATGAGCATTACAGAGAGTGCCCTATTGACTGTGACTATTAAATCAATGGCGCATGAGGTTGAGCACTTCATCAGCTGTGATGCTCTGTTGTAGGAATCACGAAGGATTCAGAAACTGGGAGAATATTACCCACTGGGGCAGTAGAGCAGGTTAACACCATTTCTGAAGCTTATAGGCACATAAAAGAAGCTTTTCATTTTTTCCTCCTAAAAATTAAAAAAGGTAATAATACATACACCTGGCTAAAATTCCAATGGTACAAAAGGGAAAGACAGTGATATGCCAGCTTACACTTTCAAGGAGCAACTACTGCAATGTTTTTTTCTGCAGATTTCACAGAGATTCTAGGCACATAGAATTATATGTGCATTCTGTTAAAAAGCCAACATTGCATTTATGATGTATCTGGACTGGTAGGGCAGCTAACAGATGGGGCTCCCATCTCTCTGCTGCTATGAGCTTTGGCTGCAAATGACTCACAGTTGCCCCATTCTCTAGAGAGTTTCTCTCAGCCAAATAGGAGCTGAACCACTTTGCCCAGCTGGGTTTGTACTCCCACCCTCAGAAAGCTTGGAGTGAATAATGGATACAGGAAAGTAATGTAGGATTATCAACCCCCTAGCCTCAAAGTTGAACAACTCTATGGAGTCATTCATACTCCAGAGCTCCCCATGGGCTCCGGTCAAGGCCAGTTTCTGGCTGAACCATATTCTTCCTCACATTTTCTCTCTTGGCCTTATATTCTGCTCTTTCCATACCTTTCCTCTTAAGAGCATTTTCTCAAGGAAAAAAGCCTAACAAACAAACATCACACAAGGATCTCTGTTTCAGATTCTGTTTCAAGGAAGCCTCCCTAAGAGATTTGGCCCTAGGAAGCAGACTTGAAGTGTATATTTTGAGATTTTTCGATGGCAGGACAGCATTGAGGACCTTCTTATGACTAGTTATGGGTAGAGCATTGATGGTCCCTGGAATGCTGTGGCATTTACTTTTGTTGACCCAGAGAAGGATGTAGATGAATGGGGAGGTACTAGTTGGTGCAATCTCTGTGGTTGAGCTATATAGGAGACATTGCTAACTATAAGAATTGTGAAATGAGTGGCTGTTGTTAAGCAAGCAGTGTGTGAGAGCTCCGAGCTAGAAGGCCTCTTCAGTATTATACAAACAGAGCCTCCCCACCTGCACCCAGAGGGCAGTCAGAGCAGAAAAGCAAGCATAGGCCTTAGTTGTAAAGAGTGGTAGAACTGCAAAAAGGCTGAATTTTCAGCCTTCTAATGCCAAAATCAGGGCTTTAACAGGGAAGAAGTGAAACCATGAGACTTAAGGTTGGGCTATCTGGGTTGACTTGAGAACCTTGAACCTTCAGACCCCTTGAATCTTTTAGGTCTATAGAAATGAGCCTTTTTGCCTTGTTGGTAGATAGAGGTCACCATACATCTTACCTAACTGAGGTAATTCTGGATTGTAAAAGAAGAGAAGGCATTATATGCCATAAGAACTATAAGACTTGGCTCATAGTGGGGATTATGTCTGAGTGTGGATACCAAGGGTGTTACCTTAAGGATGGGGAGGATATAAAAATGGTTTAGGAGAGTTTCTCATTAAGAGGCATGTTCTTATATTATTTAATATAGTAAAAAGAACTCTAAATGTTCTTAAAGGTTTTAAAGGTCAGTTCTAATATGCTGCCAGATGGTACTTAGAAGCTGGGAAAAGCAAATGGTACACAATAAATAGAGCTGCTAAAACTGTTATGGCAGAATGTGGATGCAGGAATCAAAAAACTCAAAGGAGTAATTATGCTAAATGCACTGACCAAACAAGACCAGAAACCTTTCCAGATGATTACAACCCTCAGGAAGACCTGTAAAACATTCTGTTTATCAAGATGATATTAAATGCTGTAGTGAGTGTCATTGAGTACCCCATCATTGAGAAGTTCAGTGGCATTTGTCCTCTGTAGGTCAAGCCTAATGGTGGAAGAAGCTGATACAGAACAGGGACCCACGGGAAAAGTGATGTTGAAAGAATTCCAGAAGAGCAGAGACAACTGTGAGAAGTAATGGCAACCTAACTACCATAAGAGATAGTGAGGATGAAGTGTCAGTCAGGGGTCCTGGCCTGGCCAATCGACGTGGCTAATAGAGTACAGCATTTCTAGGACAAGGTATATCGGCAGCCAGAAAGGGTATGGCTTAATATATAAGAATAAGACATCAAGAAAAGGTAAGTAGAAGGCTGGGGCCAGATATTACCCCAATGAAAAAATCACAGTCTCTTGCCCATTTTCAAGGCCTGAGCCTGTTCTCAGGTCTAGAATGCATGGACCAAAGGAGAGACTGGTGTCTACGATGAAGGACTCAGAACAGCATGGTAAAGGACTGAGATTTCTTCAGTCCTTCTTTAAAGTGATTTATGGACATTTGTTTGTATAACCATAGACTGGGGAAAAGTAATACTCCAATCTTTTAACAGATGTTGGATACATAATGATCCTAAGTACCATTATATCCTTTCCCTGTCCCCCTTCACCTCTATTAAAGTAGGGGCCTATTGGATTCAGATAATAAATGTAGTCTACACCCAGGTCTGTCTCAGTGGGTCCTGTTACAAACTTAGTGGTCATTTCACTGATTCCTGAATGTGTAATTGGAGTGGAGGATACACTTAGCAGTTGGCAGAAACTTCGCATTGGTCCTTAGCCTGCAGACAAAGAGCTATTGTTGTAGGAAAGGCCAAATAGAAGTCCTTGGAACTGCCTTCTCTTTTCCCTCCCAACAAATAAAATGGGAAATAAAAACAATATCCCGTCAAGAGGAAAATAACATTCTACTTTTACCATTTTGCTCCGAGGCTATGTTTATTTTCCTGTTTTCTGTCATAATATATTCCAAAGGGACCTGGACCATCTGGCATCACACTTGTCTACCATAATCAAATACATTAGCTGGATCTGATGAGCAAGGAGTGCAAATACAGTCGTGCATCACTTAAAGGTAGGGGACACAATCTCAGAAATGTGTCTTTAGGTTATTCCATTGTTATGCAAACATCATAGAGCATACTCACACAATCTTAGATGGTAGGGCTTATTACTATATTAGCCCAGGCTATATAGCCTATAGTCTATTGCTCTTGGGCTACACACCCATATGGCATGTTACTATATTGAATACTATAGGCAATTATAACACAATGGTAAGTATTTGTGTATTTAAACATAGGAAAAAGGTACAGTAAACATATAGTATTATAATTTTTAGGATCACTGTCATATTTGAGGTCTGTTGTTGATGGAACCATTATTATGGGGTACATAACTTTACTCTAGATGCCTTGATGAAACACATGGATTCTAGAGAGTGGATAAATCCCACAAAAATTCAGGACCTTGATACATTGACAACATTTTAAAATAATTATTATTTAAACATTTTTGAGATAATTTTAGATTTAGGTGTGATGCAAAAGGAATACAGAGATTTTCCACATACACTTTACCCAGCTTCCTCCTATGTTAATATCTTGTTTAAAAATAGAATATATATCAAAACGAAGAAAATCTTGATACAATATTATTATCTAAAACACAGACAATATTTGGGTGGTGAAATGGTCCAATGGTCTAGGGTAGTGATTTTCAACTGGTGCACGTGCACTGGTGAGCTATGAGAGGATCGTGGGTGTGCTATGAAAATTTTTAAACATCATTAATTAAATTATTTTTGGAAGAAATTCAAAGCACAGTAAGTATATTCTTTCTTTTACTCTTTTTTTGATCAACATAATTTAAGTATGCTGTGGAAGTTTAACTATAGGTTCAAGTGTACCTTGAGATAAAAAAAGTTGAAAAACATTGGTTTAGGGCACATCAGGATTGTCAGGATATTTCCTCTAAAATAAAGAACAAGTTACTATGCTTTGGATCCTCTGCTACTAAGAAAGAAGCATAGCACTTGGTAGATTCTCTTAAGATTTAGGAATCAGCTTATTTTGCACTTGGGAATACTGTTTCTACCCATTTATTAGTTAATGTGGAAGGTGGTTAGTAATAAGCGGTGCTCAGTTTAGCAGCATGTAGTCTGTGGTAGAGGCAGCCCCGCCTCCTGGGTTGTACCACCAGACACATCACACGCTAGAGGTATCTGTAGCTGAGGAAAGGCTACGTGCAGCCTCTGGCAAGTCCCAGAAGAGTCACAGTGCAGCCCTCTGGGGGTTGGGCACAGGGCCTTACCAACTCTTAAGGAATTGGGTGGCGCCGTGGCTCAAGGAGTAGGGTGCCGGTCCCATAGGCGAAGGTGGCAGGTTCAAACTTAGCCCCGGCCAAAAAAAAAAAAAAAGAGTTTAGGAATTTAGAGATCTTTTATTCCAATAATCTTTGGAACTCTCCCCTAAGGTTACAGACATAATGGGCAGAGTTGGCTTTTGTTTCTGGTATTTTCCTCTGGTGTTTTTATTCATTTTCTGATGCAATTTTAGCACATTTTCAATATTTAAATGTTCCTGAACAAAATTAGGGAAATTATGAAGCCAATTACGGAAAGGAGCCCAGGAACCCTTGATTCACAGGGAATTTTTTTGGGCGACGGTGCATAATAGTTTAGCTGAAGCTATGCATCCCAAACCTAGATGCCCATTATTCTTACACTATAAATTTTTTGGAGACAGGAAACTTGTACTTAAAAAAAAATTCTCCCTTCCCCCAGGGAGAGATTTTATGAAGACAACTTCATTGGCAATTGCAACAACAAAAGTAAACAAATGGGACTTAACTAAACTGAAAAGCTTCTGTACAGCTAAGAACACAACAATTAAAGCAAATAGATAACCTTCAGAATGGGAGAAGATGGTTGCATGTTACAAATCTGACAGAGGGTTGATAACTAGAATTTATGGGGAGAACTTAATCAACAAAAAGGAGCAAACAATCCCATCTATCACTGAGCAAGAGACAGGAACAGAACCTTCTCTGAAGAAGGCAGATGACCCATCAAAAACAAGTGAAAAAATTCTCATTGTCCCTAATCATCAGAGAAATGCAAATCAAAACCTCCCTGAGATATCATCTAACCCGGGTGAGAATAGCCCACATGGCAAAAGTCCCAAAACTGCAGCTGCTGGTGCCGAGGTGGAGAGAAGGGAACACTTTGACACTGTTGGTGGGATGGCAAACTAATAGAGCCTCTTTGGAAAGAACGATGGTGAAGACTCAAAGAATTCAAAATAGACCTTCCATTTGATACCAAAATCTCATTACTAGGCATCTACCCAGAAAAAAAAAAGTCATTTTATCTGTTTATCGCAGCTCAATTCACAATTGCCAAGATGTGGAAACAACCCAAGTGCCCATCAACCCATGAATGGGTTAATAAACTGTGGTATATGTAATACCATGGAATAGTATTTGGCTGTAAAAAAGATGGAACTTTACATTTTTTGTATTAACCTGGATAAAGTTGAGAATACTCCCTTTATTAAGTATCACAAGAATGGAAAAGCAAGCATCTAATGCACTCAATACTGATATGAAGCCAGTAGAAGATCTAATACACTCCCACACAAGAGAAAAATCAATTTAATTCAAACTGGCGGGAGGGGAAGAAGGAAGGGATTAGAGGGGAGGGGAGAAGACTGGTGTGTCCCCACCTAATGGGCACACCTCCTGGGCACTACAACAAGGACCTCATCTAACAAACACAAACATTGTAACCTGATTGTATGTACCCTCATATTAATCTGAAAAAAAAAAAAACAAAAAAACAACAAAATACAAGTCGCCCTTCCCTCTACCTTGTGGAATAAACGAATAAAAGACAGTGAATAGGCGTGATGACTGATGAGTATTTGTTGAAGGCTAACATGAGAAAGGCATCTGCAGGAGAAATAAAATAAAAAAGTTAAACGTTCAGAAGCTTCGGCTCCGTAGGTCAGGGTACAGACGCACCGTGCCAGAAAGAGGGAAAGACCTTTAAAGAGGGGGATGTGATGAAAATGCTCGGGTCTCGCAGGAGAGAACGTGTCCCCAGGACTGAGGAAATGCAGAAAGCCCTGCGTCCCGCAATCGGAAATCTGGGTTCTAGAAATGGTCTTACTACTGATTTTTGCCCCGTGACTTGGGGCAATAAAATTAGGTTTGTAAATTAAACTCCCAGATTTCCGTTTTGCAACTAGGGGTAGGACGAACCAATGGGTTCCCTTGGGACAATGACCTCCACTAATTTCCTATTTTGTTTCTCTCCTGTACACCCCTCCGCCCCATTGTTCCTCCCTCTCCAGGCCAGACTAGAAAATAAGCGCGGACCCTTTAAAAGAGCATTAGAGGATGGGCGCCGGGGTATCCCGGGCTGCAGAGCAGAGGCGGGGCGCCCAGGGCCGGTTTCCCACGCAGCCGGGCACGCCGTTGCGTCAGGACGTCCACAGCCAATGAGGATAGAGCCTGCCGGGACGCATTACTAGGGCGACGGCTGGACGCCTCCTCGCTTCGGGACGAATTAGCGGCGGGTTTTGCCCTGAGGTTTGTGACCCTTACGGAATTCCCGGCTGGCCCACGCGCCCCTTGCAGCGTCGCGCGGAGTCCCCTGCCAGTCACAGGTGGGACGCTAGAATTGTCAGGTGGGGGTTACGGCGCAGGGAAAATGGCGGCGTCGGGGAAGCTGCAGCCCGGGCTTTTCCGCGTGAGCCGCGGGCCTTCCCCGGACTGCAGCCCCGGGTAACCGTCCCTTGACCGGGAATTGGGGTCCCGTTACAGGTAGTGGCGTCGCCGGCTCAGGTGGGAGGAGGCGTAGGGAAGAGACTCCTGGAGGCTGCCTGAGGCATCGGGAGCCCGAGGGGCGGCACTAGGTGGGTTGGTGAGGGCAAGGTAGCCACTTGAGGAGGAGGGCCTGGTATTCCATCATTATTTACAGAAGGAAAATCAAGACCTCCCTGCTGCGACTTCGGCGGGTCTGGGAGATGCACTGACCCCAAACACCACTCATACTCTGATTTGGTTAAGTCCCCTGTGCAAGAACGTCCCAAATGGCCACCGTGTGCAAGGCTTGGACGAAGGCTTTCTAGGCAGGAGCTAGAGTTGCCTTCCCTGTGTATTTTCCCAAGTGTCAAGAGACGTGCCTGTAGGTGTGGCAGTGCCAGGAAATGAAAGGTAGGCCTTAGCCAGGGGCCGACGTCAAGTTTGATCTTTAAGGTGTATCTTGGTTTCTGATTGCTCATTTGACAGAAGGAATGAAAAGATAAAGCACTTAGATGTGATTGTGGAGACGTTTTGCTTCCTTGTTCTTTCCTGGTTCGCATGGGTTCCCTACAAGCATTGCATCTGCCTGTATACAATGTGCATGTGTCTGTAGGTAAGACGAGGGGTTCTGGTTGGGTTTAAGTCTGAGGAAAATGTTGAAGATAAGTGTTGGTGAAGGTGTTACCCAGATAAAATATTATTTATATCAATCTCATGGGCAAAGAAATACCATGTCATGACATAAAACTAGTTGGATTAGTTTTCAGAAACTGTCTTGATGATCCTCTTTGCAAAACTTAAATTTTTTAATTTTAATTTTATTAGATAAAGTCTCACACTTTCGCACTCTGAGGAGTGCTGTAGTGTCCTCGCTCACAGTAACCTCAAATCCTAGGGCACAGCAGATTCTCTTGCCTCAGCCTCCCCAGTTATTTGGACTACAGGCACCCGCCAGAAGGCCTGGCTAATTTTTTTCTATTTTTAGTAGAGATGGGGTCTTGCTTTTGCTCAGAAAGATCACCAGCTCTTGAGTTCAGGTGATCCATCGGCCTTGGTGTCCCAGAGTGGTAGGATTGCAGGTTTGAGCCAGTGTACCCAGCCAAAACTTAAATATTTTTGAAAGTAAAAGCAAATTATTCTTAAAATTTTTTTCTTTTAGTTTCTATTGTCACATTGTATTTGGATGTGACAGATGAGCCTAGTATTAAGAGACTTGCTTTGGTAGCAGGGTTCATTTTTGCCCAGCAGTACCTTGTTCTGTAATTGAGAAAGCATGATAGCACTTTGTGTTTTTAGTCGTCTGTAGCTCCTGTATCTGGAGCGCCAACTATGCGTCAGGTACTGTGAAAGTACTGTGAAAGTAGGAAAGCTTCTCCTACTTTTTTAATTTGAGCAAATGGTGTATAGTTCATTTGTTCCTGCCAAGGTCTTTATTTATAATTATTATTTTCTTCCCATGTCTTAGAGTCTTCAGCACCCATCAGGTGTTTAGGCTGGCTGTTGCTGACAGCCAGGTGGAATAATAGGGAAAACCCAATAGAATGTTTCTTCTGAACTGGATCCTTAGGAAGTTGGTCAATTTGGCTTAGGGTTGAGGTTATGTGTGGTTTCTATTCCATACATTGCCACTTAAAATATTTTAGGGTAATCATATAACTTCTGTGTCGGTGCCTCATCTTTAAAGGGGGGATTTCTTGTTCACACAATCTCATTGTGCTGTTGTGTGTGTGTGTGAGACAGTATATGTAAAAGGACTTAAAAAGTTGAAAACATAGGGATAGCAAATGACATTCTGACTACACATTCATTTTCTCTGCCAGACAGTGTACAAGGGCCTCATATGTGCTCACTCAGGTACCCAGCAACATTGTGAGCAACATAGGTAGGTAGGAACTTTTATCATCTTTATTTTATGAATGAGGAAACTGAGGCACATTGAAATTTAAGTAATTTGTCTAAATCATGCAGCTAGCATTGTGATTCTAGCCTGTGCTCTTAACCACCATGTGTGCTATCTTCCTGAATCATATAGATGTGTTAGGGGGAAATACATGAACAAATTTTGAAGGGAGTAGTTTTGTTTGTGACCATTTCGTTGTATAAATAATAATCATGATTTATTCCGTTGTCATTCAATAGTGATTTATGGTGCTAATTACAGTTTCTTTGATTAAGTGGTAGTTGCTGCTTACTATAAAAATGTCTTTTAAAACAAAGAGTTGTGACTAATCTCTATAAGGAAGCACAAATCAATAATTGAGACTTTTGCTTTCATTACATTCTTAAAAAAAGATACCCTGGGAAACTTTTCTTTTTTTCTTTCTCTCTCTCTCTTTTTTTTTTTTTTTTTTAATTGTTGGGGATTCATTGAGGGTACAATAAGCCGGGTTACACTGATTGCAATTGTTAGGTAAAGTCCCTCTTGCAATCATGTCTTGCCCCCATAAAGTGTGACACACACCAAGGCCCCACCCCCCTTCCTCCGTCCCTCTTTCTGCTTGCCCCCCATAACCTTAATTGTCATTAATTGTCCTCATATCAAAATTGAGTACATAGGATTCATGCTTCTCCATTCTTGTGATGCTTTACTAAGAATAATGTCTTCCACGTCCATCCAGGTTAATACAAAGGATGTAAAGTCTCCATTTTTTTTAATGGCTGAATAGTATTCCATGGTATACATATACCACAGCTTGTTAATCCTGGGTTGCTGGGCATTTAGGCTGTTTCCACATTTTGGCGATTGTAAATTGAGCTGCAATAAACAGTCTAGTACAAGTGTCCTTATGATAAAAGGATTTTTTTCCTTCTGGGTAGATGCCCAGTAATGGGATTGCAGGATCAAATGGGAGGTCTAGCTTGAGTGCTTTGAGGTTTCTCCATACTTCCTTCCAGAAAGGTTGTACTAGTTTGCAGTCCCACCAGCAGTGTAAAAGTGTTCTCTTCTCTCCACATCCACGCCAGCATCTGCAGTGTTGAGATTTTGTGATGTGGGCCATTCTCACTGGGGTTAGATGATATCTCAGGGTTGTTTTGATTTGCATTTCTCTAATATATAGAGATGATGAACATTTTTTCATGTGTTTGTTAGCCATTCGTCTGTCATCTTTAGAGAAAGTTCTATTCATGTCTCTTGCCCATTGATATATGGGATTGTTGGCTTTTTTCATGTGGATCTCTCTCTCTTTTTTTTTTAGACAATGGGTAGAGTGCTGTGGCATCATAACTCACAGCAACCTCCAACTGGGCTCAAGTCATCCTTTTGCCTCAATTTTTTTTTCTGTTTTTAGTAGAGATGGGGTCTCGCTTTTGTTCAGGCTGGTCTCAAACTCATGAGCTCGTTAGCCACCCGCCTTGGCCTCCCAGAGTGCTAGGATTGCCAGAACGCTAGGATTACAGGCACGAGCCATTGCGTCCGGCTTGCTGTGAGACTTTTCAAAGAAAACTTGTTTTAGGGGCCGAGTATCGTGGCTCACACCTGTAATCCTAGCACTATGGGAGACTGAGGAGGTGGATCACCTGAGCTTACAGGTTCGAGACCAGCCTCAGCCAGAGTGAGACCTCATCTCTAAAAAAGAAATAGCTGGGTGTTGTGGTGGGCACCTGGAGTCCCATTTACTCAGGAGGCTGAGGCAAGAGAATCACTTGAGCCCAAGAGTTTGAGGTTGCTGTGAGCTTATGATGCCACAGCACTCTACTGAGGGGGACAAAGTGAGACTCTAAAGAAACTTGTTTTAGTTAGGTGCATTATTTTCACATACTTGTGCTGATTTTCTCCAGTCTTATTTGTAGAAAAAAGATGACATGTGTAAAAGTGGCTAAGACATTCATTCCTTTTATTTAACCTTTATGGAACAGCCCTGCCAAGTCCTTAGAATGTAATGATTAATTCCTGACGTTATCCTTGAGGAGTTTGGGGAGAAGTTCCATATCCAGAAGTTTGTAGACTTAACTAGTGAATGAGACAAGTAAATGATTAACTGATACAATGTGGTAAGGATTCAAATATAGTTGTGGGTCCAGAGAGCTGTGGAAACTTATGTGGGAGATCAGTTTCTTCTGTTGGAGTGGTCCAGTCAGAAGGTCAGGATAAGAAGAGCTAACTGGAACATAAAGGGTGAGAGGGCTTCTGGCTGTAGGAGGAATCAGGACAAGTGAGAGTGCTTGGTGTCCAGGGGTCAGACCAAAGTATCATAGGAGTTGCTGGGAGATAAGCTAGGGAAGGTTAGGGCCAGCTTGTGAATTCTCAGCTAAGAGATTGACTTTATCTTGTACACAGTGGGGTCTATAGAAAGATCTTGATTAGATGCATAACATCAACTTTATGTTCTCTGGAAGTGATTTTGATGACAGGGTGATAGGCAGAATGTAAGGAGGAGACTAGTTAAGGACAGTTTCCATATTCCAGATAAGAGATGACAAGGGAGAGAACCAAGGCATTGACAATGGTGTGTACCACCACACCTGGCTAATTTTTCTATTGTAAGTAGAGATGGGGGTCTCACTCTTGCTCAGGCTGGTCTCGAACTCCTGAGCTCAAGCAATCCACTACCTTGGCCTCCCAGAGTGCTAGGATTATAGGTCTGAGCCACGGGATACAGCCAGTTTGTTTTCTAACTATATGGTTGGAAATTGGAGATATTGTTAACTAGTTTAGGAAAAAGTCTAGAGCAAGAGTTCCTTGTGACTGTGTTCAAAAAAATTGAGAAGAATCATCTGAGGTATGTTTGGGGAAAAATGCTAGGCTAATGGGCATTAGGGTTTTTCTTTAACATTAGGTTTTTAATATATTCGTACAGAAGTATTTATCTGTACAGAAGTCATTATATATGGAAATAATCAGTGATGAATTCTCTAGTTGTAAAACTGGTCTCTAGTTAAATCTTTATATCACTAGAGTTGTCTAGTACCTAATCAACATAACATGAGTGCAATGAAAATCAACTACAAAATAGAAGAGTAAGCCTTACAAAACTGTGGGGTTTCATGAAGTCAAAGCAAAGTTGAAAACTGCTCAAACCATAAGCACATATCAAAGAACTAGGAGGCAGAAATTCCTTAACAAAGATTCAAAAAGCAGTGACCATGAGAATGATAAATTTGCCTTTAGACTTCATTGAAATTGAGACTTCTCTCCATCTCAAGATACCATTAAGAGAATGAAGAACAATATACAGACTAGAAGAAATTTGCAATTCATATATCTGACATAGGACTTGCACCAAGATTTTATATGTGTATGTGTGTAAAATCAGTAAGAAAATGAATTTTAAAAATGCACAGAAGTCTTGAAGAGGCACTTTGTAATAGAGGATCTCAGAATGACCAGTATGCATATAAAAAGGTAATCAACAGGAAATACAAGTTAAAACAGTAATAAGATAGTGCTATATACCTTCCAGAATGGCTAAAATTTAAAAGATGGTCAATGCCAGTGTTGACAGGACGTAGACCAATTGGATTTTTTACATGTTGCTGGCGGAAATTTAAGATAGTACAGTTACTTTGGAAAACAGTGGCAGTGTCTGCACCTACCCATGATTCTTAGGTATATCCATGAGAAACTAATGTCTACTAAAAAACATGCAAAAGTATTGATATTTTCATAGCATCTTTATTCATAATAACCCCAAATTGGATATAACCCACATGTACGTCAGTAGCAGAATGGATGAATAAACTGTGGTATATTTATAAAATGAAATACTGCAAAAGCACTAAGAAAGAATGAACTATGGATATACTTATCGAGTGGTTGGATCTCATTGACCTATAAATCAGACGTTAAGATTGCATACAACATGATTCCACTTACGTGAAATTTAAAAACAGGTATACCTCTTATACTTCCTGGTAATAGAAGTCAGAATAGTGATTACTCCAGGGTTGTGCTGGTGGTGGTAGTAGTAACGACTGGGAAAGGGTATGAGGGAACCTGGGATTTTGGAAATGTTCTATATCTTGGAATGAGTGACAGATAACATGGGTGTATGTCTATGTAAAAATTTATTCCACACTTAAGATTTGTGCACTTTATTGTATATACATTATTATATTTTGATTTCTAAAAAGGCTCTAGGAAAAAAAAGAGGCTCTAGTAAGAATAGCAGTGCTTGATCTTTTGATGAGTAAAATCAGGTATAATGATGAAAGAGGTGCTTTAAAAGAATTTAAAAGGAATATGAGAGGCTCCAGGGGAAAATTGATAAAATATATAAATTTTTGCTGGGCACAGTGGCTCATGCCTAAATCCTAGCATTTCAGGAGGCCAAAGTGGGAGGATGGCTTGAGGCCAGGACTTTCAGACCAGCCTGGGCAACATAGTGAGATTCTGTTTTCTACAAAAAATGATAAAAAAAAAAAATACTGTGTGTGTGTATATATGCACATATATGCAGTATGTTTATATATATATATTTTTTTTTTTGCTAAAATGACTTATGTAAAGGGCAAATATGAAATCAAGATTGTCATGCAGTTTTACAGTTTGGTTACAAAATTATGTTCCATGCCTTTCCCCAATTTATTCATTCCTTGTACTAAGAATTAGTACACTGTTGCAAGTATAACCTAATTTTGTTAAATATAGTATAACATATGATACATTATAAAAATTGATTATTTTGTTTTTTTTTGGGGGGGGTAATTCGAATCAAATCCCTTTTCATCATTCTGAAATGTGGTCCTTGTTTAAGAGAAGTCACATTGTGGCCTTTTCCCCTGTATACTAATTACTCCTAGATAATGAGGAATGTTTGTATTTCCTTTGGCTGCAAGGTTTTGAATGTAGTAATAGAGATAAGCCTTTGAAGCCTTTGGTAAGTTCCTTGTGGCAGTGAGGTAATGCCCCCCCCCAAAAAAAAAAATTGTGACCTTCATTCAAACCTCAAACATAACCTAGTCCTCTCCATGTGACAGTAGAGCCATCAAGATCAAGGGACATCTGAAGGAAAGCCCTCAGTGAAAGCTGACAATATATGATTAAACTACTTTATCTGAAGTCTTGTCACAGTTGAGGTTTCTGAAAATTTCAGTTGTTTACTACCTCAGAGGAAGTGGATTATGATTCTAGTGACTAGGGTAAAGGATAACTACCCTTAGTTTCCATCTCAAATGAGATATTTCATGCGTTTTATGTTTGTAAGCATATATAGTACACGTATGTTATAGTTAATTCCCTTGGAAGAACTCACAGAGTAGTGTAGGTGAGCTGGCATCTAGTATGGTGTGTCAAGGGGAGGAGATTCTGGAGGACAGATAGGAATAAGAATGATGAGGGAAGAGGAAAGGATTACTTTTTAACTCTGAGACACTTCCCCAACAGGACTGTTTATGTATTCTGGGAAAGGTAGATTTGGGCCCTTACTATTTCTGCTGTTCTGTTTTTGTAATACAGATACTTTCTTAGAATTATTTTGTCTTTGGGCAGCACCTATAGCTCAGTTGGCAGGGTGCCAGCCACATACACCAAGGGTGGTGGGTTCAAACCCGGCCCAGGCCAGCTAAACAACAATGACAACTGCAACAACAACAAAAACAAAAACCACTGGGTGTTGTGGCAGGCGCCTGTAGTCCTAGCTACTTGGAGGCTGAGGCAAGAGAATTGCTTAAGCCTAAGAGTTTGAGGTCGTTGTGAGCTGTGATGCCACAGCACTCTACCCAGGGCAACAGCTTGAAACTCTGTCTCAAAAAAATAAAAAAAAAAGAATTATTTTGTCTTTATATTGTGCAGCCTTTAAAGAAAAACTTAATTTATGTGGGGTTAGGGAGGAAAATGATAGAAACTTGGAATGGCTTAAACACCGAAATGCTTTACTTACATGAATATTTTTGTATACCTACTTGAGCTTGGTGATGGGGACAGAGTTGAGTATGACAGGGTTCTTGTCCTTGAGCTTACTGTGTAGAAGGGGGCATAAGTAAACAAATCAATAGCTTCAGTGCCAAAGTCATTGAGGTTTCATCACCTGTATACTTTCTATGGTAAAAGGTAAGCATGGTAGCTGTGAAGAGTAAAATTTATGGGTAGTAATGGTGATCCTCTCTTTTAACACATAATAATAAAAATAGCTAAGCATTTATAGAGTGCTTAACTAATACTGAGTTCTGTTCTTATTGCTATTTAAGATTTTAACTCTTTTAATTCTTATAATTTCCACTTTGAAGTAATACAGCTACTATAGGATGCCCCAAAAGTCACCCCTAAAGTCGCTGTACATAGGAAAAATGAGAAATTGTAGCTACATATACTTTTATTTACAAATATTTATAAAATATTATCTACACGTTCCCTACTTCTTTGTAAAATTTTGTAAAGAATATTTTGTAAATATAGGCCCATATAGCTGTAATTTCTCATTTTCTCTATGTATGGTGACTTTTTTTCTCTTTTGCTTTTGCTTTTAATATCCACATTTTACTAATGTGGAAACCGAGGCCGAAAGTGGTTAAAGGACATTTGTTTGAACCAAGGCAGTCTAGTTTCAGAGTCTGTACTCTTAAAAGCTATTCTATAATACCTATTTTAATGTAGTATAAATTTTAAATATACTGTACGTGTGTGGTTTTAAGGATAAGGGATTGGTTATTTGAATAGTAGTATGCCTCGATTGTCTTCAATGTTTCTGAATATCCATGCTGAATTTAGCTTACTATAGTGGTTTAGGTTGATTTCATCTATAAGATGGGAGATTTAAGTGAGACATCCTTTTTGTCCTTTCCCCCCTTTACGTGTTATAATGATTGTTTAGCACACTTTTAATATTCTTGCATGTTCCATTATATATCATTGTGAAATTCAGTAAATATATATTACCATGTTTATTGTTTTTGCTATAAACATACATGTCACAATATTTTATGATGTATTACTCAAACTGGAGAGTTTGTGAATTACTGGATTAACATCTGTGTTAATGTGACTGCAGATTTAAATTTTGGTTGTATTTTGAGTGTGGTTGTTTATTAAGACCACTGGATTACATTAAAGAATTATGTTTGCTCTGTTCTCTAAGAATGGGAAGAAGCAGTATTGAAATAATCTAGAGTACTCCAGGGAGTGCCATGGTGTCATTAATTTGCTGAGTTTATTTATGGTAGTAATGAAACCAGCACAGTGTAGCTTCTCTTTGTCTCAGAGAAGAAATATATTCAAAGTGAGAGTTAATCAAGATTGAATTTTTTCTGTTAGAGCTACTATGATAAACAGTTCTTGTTCATTGAGTACGCTAATCTTCAGGGAACTGAATCTGTGTTGGATATAATTGTTCCCAAAGCTGTATTTATTTCTCTCTTTATCTAGAATTTCTTTATCTCTCAAAAATTTGGGTTATGATATTCTCATCTTGAATTAAGAACTCTAAAATTGTATCTGATTTTCTCTTTTGCTGTTGTACTTCAGATTTCTCAAAGGCATTTTCTGTGTGTATTTATTATAGCTCTTTACAACATTTCTAGGAGATGGGGAGGTATTTATGTTTCCTATGGCTACTGTAACAAATTACCATAAGTGTGGTGGCTTAAAACATTGTCTTATCTATCTATCTGTCTATCAATCATCTCTCTCTCTCTCTCTCTCTATCATCTGTCAGCTCACTCTGTTGCCCCAGGCTAGATAGAGTACCGTGATGTCATAGCTTACCACAATCTCAAACTCCTGGGCTCAAGAGATTCTCTTGCCTCGGCCTCCTGAGTAGCAGGCACTACAGGCAGCTGCCACAACACTTACTAATTTTTCAATTTTTTGGTAGAGACAGGGTCTCACTCTTTGCTCTGGCTCATCTCCAACTCCTGAGTTCAGATGATCCACCTGCCCCAGCCTCCCAGAGTGCTAGGATACAGGCGTGAGCCATCGCTCCTGGCCTAGAAATATATTTTCTCAGAATTTCAAAATTAGTATTAGTCTGCCAACATCAAAGTGTTGGAGGGCCATGCTACCTCCAGAGGCCCCGGGGAAGAATCCTCTCCTTGGCCTCTTGCAGCTTCTGGCTTTCTCTTACAGCTGTATCACTCCAGCCTCTGCTTCTATGGCCACATTACCCTGTCGTCTTCTGTCTTCTGAATATCCATGCTGAATTTAGCTTACTATAGTGGTTTAGGTTGATTTCGTCTATAAGAATGGGAGATTTAAGTGAGTCATCCTTAAAGGCAGTCAAATTTCCCTCTTATCCTTATCCTTACCATAAGGGTATGGTATGTGCTTGTATTTAGGACCCACCCTGATAATCCAAAATAATCCTCCCATCTCGAAATACTTAATTTATCACGTCTACAAAATCTTTTTATTTTCTTGGCCACATAAGATAACATTACAGCTTCTAGGGATTAGGACATTGGTATATATTTTGAGAATTTATTCCATCTACCAGTATTATTTGTTAATCTGTGTTTTATAGGTGAACAAATATCTAAAGTTCACAAAGTTAGAATCAGTCTCTCCTCTTTTCTTCTCAAGTATATATGTTTCCCTACTACTTACCTCCTTTTAGAAAGTAATAATCTGTATTAAAGTAGATTTATTATATTGCAGTGTTTGGAGATATTCTTTTGTTCTTTTCTTGGGCTTTTTTATTTTGAGATAATTATAGAATCCATGCAGTTACAAGAAATAATTAGAGCTCTCCTGTGCTTTTTACCTCCTGTGCTTTTTCCCCAATGGTAACATCTTGCAAAACTGTAGTACAACATTACAGCCAGGATATTGACATTGAAACAGCCGAGATACAGAGAAGTTTTGTTGTCAGGATTCCTTATCTTGCCTTTTGCTAGCCCCACACCCATTCTTTTCTGTGATTTCTAACAACTACTAATCTGTTCTCTATTTCTATAATTCTGCTATTAGAAGAATGTTATGTAAATGAAATTATACAGCATGTAACCCTTGGGGATTGGCTTTTTTTCACTTAGCATAATTCCCTGGAGATTCTTTGAAGTTATTGCATGCATCATTAATTTTCTTTTTTCTATTTTAATATTCTGTAGTATCGTTACAGATATGTCCGTTGAAGGTTGACTGGGTTATTTCTTGTTTTTGGCTATCAAGAATAAAGCTATTGTAAACATTCGAGTATAGGTTTTTGTGTGAATGTAAGTTTTCACTGCACTGGAGTAAACAACCAGTGTTGTAATTGCTGGGCCATATGGTGGTTGCATAGACAGACACATGGATTTATTTCTGAACTCTAAGTTCTGTTACATTGATTTATATGTCTATCCTTATGCCAGTACCACATTGTCTTGATTACCATTGCTTTGTAGTAAGTTTTGAAAACAGGAAGTGTGTGTCCTATTTTGTTCTTTTTTTTTTTTTCAAGATTGTTTTGTCTATTCCGAGTCTCTTGTAAGTTCATATGAATTTTGTAATGAGTTTGTCAGTTTCTCCGAAGAAGTCAGCTAGGGATCTGATAGTTAATGATTTTTAATGTGTTCATTGAATTGTATAACCAACAGTATAATTAATTTTAGAATATTTTCATCACCCCAGGAGGGAAAACTCCATGTCCATTAGCAACGACATCTCATTCTCCTCTGCACCCTGCTCTTCTTTGCACTAGGCAATCACTAATCTACTTTTTTGCTAGATTTCTCTATACTGGACATTTCATAGGTAAATAAGTGAAATCATACAATACATGGTCTTTTGTGACTGGCTTTTTTCACTTAGTATAATATTTGTAAGATTCATCCGTATGGCAGCATGTAATAATAGTAATTAATTGTTTTTAATGTTTTTATGTTTTCTTTGGAGAAATGTCTTCAGTTCCCTTGCCCATTTTTAAATTCAGTTATTTGCCTTTTTATTATTGAGTTGTTGGAATTCTTATATATGCCAGGTTCCTTCTTATGGATAATTTGCAAAACTTTTCTCCCGTTCTGTAGATTGTCTTTTCATTTTAAATACAGTCAATTAAAAAAAAAAATTAACCTTGTTGAACTTACTACTTCTAAGAGGTTATGGGGGGTAGATTTTTGGGATTTTTCTATGTAAACCATCATGTCATATGCAGATAGGTGCACTTTTACTTCTTTTCTGAATGACATTTACTTTCTTATCTTCTTGCAATAGCTAGAAATTCCATTACTATGTTGAATAAGAATCCTTAGAGCAGGCCAGACATGGTGGCTCATGCCTGTAATCCTACCACTCTGGGAGTATAAGGCTGGAGGATCTCTTGCGATCAGAAGTTTGAGAGTAGCCTGAGCAAGGGGAGACCCCACCTCTACTAAAAATAGAAAAAATAACTGAGTGTGTTGGCCTGGGCTACTCAGGAGGGTGAGGCAGGAGGATCACTTGAACCTAGGTGTTTGAGGTTGCTGTGAGCTAGGCTGACGCCACAGCACTAGCCTGGGCAACAGAGTGAGACTCTGTCTCAAAATAAAATAAAAAATAAATAAATAAAGGCATGGTAAGAATGGGCAAATGGACATGCTTGACTTGTCCCCAATAATGGGATGAATACATTATGCATATGGTTTTTTATTTTTGAGTGCAATATTTGCTGTAGGTTTTTTATAGATACTTAGTTGAGGAAGTTCCCCTTTATTTCTGTTTTTTTTTTTTCTGAGACTTTTTCTTATAAATATGTAATGAATTTTATCAGGCGATTTTTCTGTATTGATAGGTATGATCATAAGGATTTCTTTTCTGAGCTTATTAATAGTGTGTATTTCATTGACTGATTTCTTAAATATTAGACCAGCCTTGCCTTCTTGGATTAAATTCAACTTTTTATATACTGTTGAATTGTTTTGCTAATACTTTGTTAAGGATTTGTGTGTGTGTATTCAAGTATTGATCTATAGTTTTCTTCTTTTATACTGTCTTTTCTGTTTGTTTGCATCAGAGTAGTACTAATTTCATAAATTGAATTGGGAAGTGCTCCCTTCTCTTTTGTTTTCTGGAAGAGATTGTGTAGAATTGGTGTTAATTCTTTAAACATTTATAGCTGGACAGGGCTGGGAGCGTTTCAGCTCCTCTCTAGGCCTCTGCTGATACCACTAGTGGGTTTTAGGGGAAGCTTTCTTACGCCTGGGAGGCTGTGAGAGTCCTGACTCCCAGCTGGGCCTCCTCTAATAACAACCGGATCGGTGTCTTATTACTGCCAGGTGGGAGTAGGAATTGGGCTCTCCAGGTGATCTCCTCATGCAATGTCTGACAGGGGTAGAGGGTCTTATTACCACCTGGCAGGGAAGAAAGTCTGGCCTTCTCTGAGATCACTGGGACTGGGGAACATCGGGGGGTCAGGATGGGGCACAATATTACTGCTTGGTGAGGGTGGAAATGTAGGCTTCCCACTTGACTTTTGCTGTTGTGGGTGGAAGGAGGCCAGAGATTTTTCTGTGGTGTTGCCTGGAGTGCTGGTTATTGTCGAAGAGTTTTCTGTCTCAATATGCTGCTCTTTTCTTTGGCTTTTTCCATTCATTATCTGTGGAATGAAGCAAAAAGAAAACTCAGGGAACTCACTACTGTGTCATTCTGTGGGTCCCTAGGTGCCTAGCTGGTCTACCTTCTTATCTCCACCTTCAGAGTCTTCTTACATTTGTTTATTAGTTGTATAAAAGTAGAAGTAGGGATAAGTACATGTGCTTGATTTTGCTGGAAATGGAATTGGGATTGGGTTTGCTTCTTTTTTTTTGGCCGGGGCTGGGTTTGAACCTGCCACCTTTGGCATATGGGACCGGCGCTCTACCCCTTTGAGCTACAGGCGCCGCCCTGGGTTTGCTTCTTTATGGTAGAAAACAGCATGGACATTAAGGTATATGAATTGTCCAATAAGTTAGTTTTGGGTTAGTTACTTGGAAGTATTTCCATGTATTATTGTTCAGTAAAACCAAAGCTTCTTAAGTTTTAGATCTCATAAGAAGGTTGACAATTCAGTGAATTAATTTATTTCTTCATTTAGATATAAGTTCATAATAAATCTAAATTTCTGCCTTAGTACATGGCAGAGAAATTTGTGAAAGATTAGTTTTATGGCGGGTAGTAACTCAATTTTTTCTAATGGTTGTCAGAGATGTTGAAACTGTGGATCCTTATTTAAAAGTAGGGGGGGAAGTGGCATGGTGGTTAAGATCTACACAAGGAAAATTTTTGAGTCTGAAATGTTCCAAAAAGTTTACTGGGTATTTTTAGTGGGAAACTATGTCCTCTTTAGGGCACTTTTCCTGGTTATCTAATTCTGTGGGTTTGCAGCTTTCATTGCATTTGATTTATTTTACAACTTAGTAAGTTGTGAATAACAAATAGTAAAACAAATTGTTCTCCTCCCTAGACAGGGAAAGGAATTTTGCTAGTTGGAAGTACTGTTGATTTCCTCTTTTGTGGAAGAAGCCAGTTTTGTATCTATTAAGCAAATTCATTTCAGCATTCCCCATTGTGTATATAGGTGTCTACTTTTTGGATTCTCACTTTCAGCCAGTTGGAACATCTTATTTGTTCCCTAATTAATTAAGGAATTAATTAAAGTTATAGGCATATGTTGATTTTGTATTTGAACGAGGGACCCAGCATTTTCTTCTTATTTTATTAATAATTATCCTTTAATGGCTTGAATTCTGAATTTAGCTTAATCTTGCTTGAATTACAGCTGTACTGCTTAACTCTCATTGTGATTTGGGCCAGGAAATTGTAATTTTTGACCTGTTTACTGCTGTAAAAATTGTTATAGTGCTGTTTTCTTTCCATGGTTATTGTGAGGATTAAAAACAATGTTACAAGTTACACACTTCTCATAGTACCTCATATTATAAGAACTCTAGGGTTTATATTGCTTTGCTTACTTTTTTCTTAGAAGGCTATGGACAACTAATTTTACCTCCTTGAAACTTTGTTTCTTAATCTGTTAAAAAAATGAGGTAGAAACCACCTTTGCACTGCCCAGGCATGTGACCTTCCCCTTTTAACAAACCTGGCCTGAACATCTCCTCTGTGGCCTTGTCTCTGGTCTCTTGCTGCCACCATTTACACCTTTCTGTAAGTTTTACTAGCAATGACTGGAAAGAATGGACTGAAGTAATAGACAGTAGTTGCTTTCGCAAGGGATGCCATTTTAAATTTAATATGCAGTGACCTTGCTGCTTTGAGAAAGGAAAATGTATTGATTTTGTAACCTGAAATGCTGCTGTATCCCTTGATCACTGATTTTTCTTTTTTTTTTTTTTAACAGAATCTCATTATGTCTCCCTTGGTAGAGTGCGGTTATATCACAGCTCACAGCAACCTCAAATGCTTGGGCTTAAGCAATCTTGCCTCAGCTTCACAAGTAGCTGTGACTATAGGCACCTGTCACAACGCCCAGCTATTTTTTTTGTTGCAGTTGTCATCATTGTTTAGCTGGCCCGGGCTGGGTTCAAACCTGCCAGCCTTGGTGTATGTGGCTGGTGCTGTAACCACTGTGCTACAGGCGCTGAGCCACCTTGATCACTTTTAAGAGCTTTGTAGTTGAGTCCCTGGGGTTTTCCAGGTATAAGATCGTGTCATCTGTGAAGAGGGAGAGTTTGACCTCCTCTTGTATACATAGGATTTTGGATTCCATTTGGATTCCTTTGATCTCCTTCTCTTGCCTGATTGCGAAGGCTAGAACTTCCAACACTATGTTAAATAGCAGTGGAGACAGTGGGCATCCTTGTCTGGTTCCAGATTTGAGTGGGAATGCTTTCAGTTTTACTCCATTCAATATGATGTTGGCTGTGGGTTTGTGTAGATAGCCTCTGTCAGCTTGAGGGATGTTCCTTCTAAGCCTATTTTCTTGAGTGTTTTTATCATGAAAGGTTGCTGGATATTGTTAAAAAGCCTTTTCTGCATCAGTTGAAAGAATCATATGGTCTTTGTTTTTGATTCTATTTATGTGGTGTATTATATTGAGAAATGAAAATGTAGCGTTTGATCTGGTGAGCCATTTGTTAGAACAGCAGCCTGATAATGCAATTCAGCAAGCAGTAATTGAGAAGACCTTGCTCTGCCTGGCTTTATACATGTACTGGGAAGAAGCATTAGGGCTGGAAATGTGGCTTAACTAAGCAAGAGAATTGTTATTATCTTTATGCTTTAAAACAGTTTGGAGGGTAGATTTTGATAGATGGAAAGCTAAAACTGCCTTAAATATAATAATTAATGTGAGTGGCTGACAGGGACCTTGCTAGATTTGTATGCTTTTTAGGGAGTGGGAATCAGAAAGGGCTAGATTTTGTTTAACCTAGGAATAACTTTGGGGGGTTTCAAGGGTGAGTTGGGAGGTAGGGGTGATTGAAGGAGAGGGAGAATGTAGAAAGATGTCTCAAGGTTATGTTATTTAAGTTGACTTCTTCCTCTCCTCTTCAGCATTTACATATGTGTTACTTGAGGGGTGGCAGGTGACGGGGTGAAAGTGGAGTAGAATTGCTGAAATGTTGTACCCTCAATGAATCCCCAACAATAAAAAAAAAGAGAGGAAAAAAAAAAAAGAATTGCTGAAATGGTTGAGTTAGAAGAGGGGATCTTCAGAGGCTGAGAGAATTTAAGTCTCCCAGAGATTAGCACTGGTCCAAGGGAAGACCTTGGCCTCCTGTGTGTTGTGTAATTGGAGCAAATTGGGGGATGGTTCAAGTCGAGGACATTCCCAGCTACTGTTAAATTAGGAAATGAAAATAAGCCTCAAGGGGAAGTCTGCTGCTATGTAAACCATAAGGAGTTTATACATAAATACATACCTACATTTATAACTGAGTAACATGCATTTTGATGTAAGGAAATTAACTACTGCTATAAACAAGAGCAACCATCTGTCCAGTGCAAATATGTTTTACTGTTTTATTCAAAATAAAATGGTCCTTATAATTTGGCATCAGGATCCAGGAAGCGAGGCGAGTAGTCATACCTGCTTGCTTTCTTTAGGTTCCTCTACCATCTTTGAAACTTGAGAACCCTGTATGTTACGGATTGTGGGGAAACAAACTGCTCCTTACCCCATTCCTTCTTGGTTGGGATCCAGGGTCAGATTTTCCCCTTGCTGTTCATATTCTGGCTGTTGCTATCAGGGAGAACCAGAACCTCCAAGGACCCGGCCAGCGTTAACATTTCAGTCTCATCTCTTCTCGGAGCCTGAGGGGTGGCGTACATACTGGGTTCTCCCCTCACTCTTCTGCTATTCCTACTCTAAGCACTGCAGCCAGCACAGTTCCTTCCCTGGCTTCCTGAGTTGCCTGTGAATCAGTCCCGTCAGTACTGGAGTGTTTCAGTTCCCTGGGCCCACTATAACCTCTTTATACCATGAACCATGTAACTAGCCCTGTGTACTCTTCCCAAACTCTGCTTTCTCTTTTTTTCTTCCATTTGCCACGTTCACAGGCTGAAAGACATAGTTGGGATTCTCTTCTGAGAAGCTGGCAACAAATGGAAGATATGATATGTGCGGGGAAAACAAATTGTGATGCTTCTGAACCCATGGGCAGTTAACAAGGCAGTGTCTAGCTACTGAATATATTTTCTGAAATCAAGACTGTAAAAGCTTTGGGTAAGTCTGTGTAATGGTTTCCATGTTTGAGGTTTTTATCTTGCTTCATGTATCTGAACACAAAGCTTTCAAAATTGATATAGTTGTTCCTGTTTGTGTTATTGAAATGTTCTTTGCTTGCTCTATAACCTTTTCATTAATAAACATTTTTTTTTTTTAAGAGATAAGTTTCCTGTTGATAGAAAGTAGTTGGTATATTTCTTTCAAACAACAAAACCGAGCATTTCTGTTTGGCATTTGCTCTTTAATTCATTATCAATCTTTATATTAAAAATTAGGCACCATTTTGTTTAGAGTCCAGAATCTTAAATGGCATGTAGAGTTCTTACATTTTCTGGTGCATTCAGTAACTTACTTTTGTTTGACTCTGGTAGATCACGTAGCAGGTTATGTGACACCATTTGCTGGCATCTTCCTTTTGGAGCAGTGAGGACTTGAGGGAGTGGGATAACTCGGACAGCTTATTTTGGCCATGTCCTCTCCCATCTCTGAACATCTGCCCTGTGCACATATGAAATCTCTGCCTATTGCCTTTAGCCCTAATTTGGCTAGACCTAAGTTCATTCCGAATCCCATATTCAGTTTCCTTTCAGAGTATATCTATTACTGTCTACTTGATTATCCAGACTTGGACCTTCATGGATGATTTTGAACCCCATCCACCCCAAACCTGTTTTTCTATTGTTTCTTCTTTTATAATGCTTTTGATTTTTTTCTTTTGACTCTGTCTCAACAACAAAAAAGAAAGGAAATATGAATCAAAAAATAAAAAATAAGCAAGGAAATAAAAAAATCGCTTCTATTTATTGGGTGCGTGATAAAATAAAGTATCTGGTCTTTGTCCTTGGTTCCTGACAATGAGCTTCAAAAACGACTGTAGTTTCCTGAGTAATAGAAGTATTCTTTTGTTCCTAACAAAAAGTATTATTCAGGAGTAATACGTCTATTACTCATTCTTTCGTTATTCATAGCAAAAGAATCCCTTTGATCACACCTGCATGTATGATAATGAGGTGACTTTGGTATACTCTTAGTTTTGAAGGAGAAGTTGTCCATGTCTGATAGAGTAAGAGGAGAGGGTTGGGATTTTAGCTCTACCCATCTCTGGGCAAGGAAGAGGAACTTGATAGTGAGCTCAGCCACAGGGCTTGTAAATTAATCATGCTTAGGTTAGTGAAACCTCATATAAAGCTTTGAATGGTGATGAACACGGTGATGGGCTGCAAGAGTGATACCTGGAGTTTTTGAGGAGAGAGCAAGGAAGCTTTGCGTCCCTCTACCTCTTCCTCAGACCTTGCCCTCTATATCTTTTCCATTTGGCTTTACCTGAGTTGTATTCTTTATAACAAACTGTGGTTAGGTTTAGTGCTTCTAGTGATTTCTGTGAGCTGTTGTAGAGAATTACCGAGTCTGAAGGGAGGCTTTCAGAACCTTTGAATTTGTAGCCAAGTCAGACAGTAGTGCAGAAAGCCCAGGGACTTCTGAAGTAAGGGCAGTCTTGTTGGGGACCTTGCTTTATAAGTTGTAGGATCTGATGCTAACTCCAGGTAGTGTCAGAACTGAATTGACTTGAAGGACGCTGAATTGGTGTCAGAATGCTTTCTCTTTGTCCAGCATTATGGCGCGTGTGCTACGTGCATTATTTCCCGTTATGTTCACTAAGGGGGTTAAGGCCCCTTTTTCTCATTCTTGTTTTATCCATAGGGAAAGTGAAGTCAAAACTGTCCAGAGTTACAGAGCAAGGAAGTGACGAACTAAGTTTTTCTGATTTTAAAGCCCTTTACTTAACCCTTTATGTTGAGCTGACAGCCTTCCTTTCTCTTCCTTTTCCTGTAATTTGGCAGCTGTGAACTAAGAACTCCTTTTTCTGAATTAAACTTTTATTACATTTTTGTGTTTAGGAACTTTCAGTTACTCTATTACTGCAGAATAAAACCCATATTCTTTAGGCAGCCATTCAAGGCCCACCAGAGTCCAGAAGGCTCAGATTAATACTGCTGTTCCAGTCTTTGTATAGAACAAAGAACACAAACTCCTATTGTGTTTCTTGGAGAGCCCACTCAATCTGTATCACTAGTGAATTGCATTGGAGAGGTAACTGTGTCTTTTAGTTAACGTGTAAAATGTAATTGGAAAGTCAGAATTTATGAAAAGAACGTCATAAAAATAGCTCATGCTGACCAAGGGAGTAGTACAGGTAATTAAATGCTTCTGGAGTTCAAAGGAAGAACAGCTTGATGGAACCAGTTTTATTTTGAACCTGGCCTTGAACAGGTATTAGGATTTTGAGAATTGTGACTGGGAAGGGGACACTTCCACTCAGGAATACCGTAAGTAAAAAGAAAGGGAGGCAATTGTTGGGTGTCCATTGAAAGGTGATGTTGATGGCAGTGAATACTACAATTTATCTGGAGGGAACCTTTTCTGAAGCCAGGGTCTACTTGTCTCCAAACAAGTCTTGAAAACTTCCGCATATTGTTTTAGCTAATTGAACTTGTGCCAAATCTTTGTTCTTTGAAGCTAGTGCTGTTTGGAATGAACCTAAAGCTGTTTTAGGGACAATCTAGGTGATAAGGGTGGGTGACCATGTTGGTTAAATCAATTGTACTTAAAAATAAGATGTGGTTACAATTAAGAATTACCTTTCTATGTTACCAAAGCTGACCAAAGGAAATTTTAAACTGTAAAACTCAAAAAATATTTTTGGTAGTAGAATTTGGTAATAAACATATTTAAAGTAGCCTGAATATTCAAAGTCTGAAGTAGCATTATCTAGGTTGGAGAAGTTTTCGGAAGTAGATATTTTAAAAAAGTTTTTTGTATATAAACTCTCATTATTATACCCAGTCTCTTGGTATCCTATAGGGTTAGAATCTGTCCTGACTCCTCAAAGTGTAACTATTTGTTGGTCATCTGGGCCTCTTTTTTAAAAAATTAAGAAATAGGAAATTTTAATTGATTTTTGTATTGAAAATCAATTCAGATGTTATATAAGTAACATTCATACATTTTAGAAAATAAATATGAAAAGAAACAGATCAAAATCACATTACTATGAGATAATTGATAACCTTTATTTTTATCGCACTGTTTTTGTTTACATAGTTACTTATACTATTTTGTAGCCTATTTTTTCACTTAATAATATATTGGGATTTTCCCATGTCATGTGATTTTTTTTTGAAAATATGTCTTCTATTATATAAACATACCATACATGTAGATTTGTTATTTTTATTTTATTTCTTTAAATAAAAACAGAGTAATTTGCTTACTAATTTATAAGTTACTTTTTTTCATGTCTGTATCATGGCTAGTTTTCTAAATGAGAGCTTATATTGATGTATGATTAGCCTTCTATAGATTGAACCAACTGAGAATAGTAAATATTTGTTGGGTTTTTTTTTTTTGTTTGTTTGTTTTGTTTTTTGAGACAGAGTCTCATTATGTCATCCTTGGTAGAGTGCCGTAGCGTCATAGCTCACAGCAGCCTCAAACTCTTGGGCTTAAGTGATTCTCTTGCCTCAGCCTCCCAAGTAGCTGTGACTACAGGCGCCCATCACAATGCCTGGCTATTTTTTTGTTGTTGTTCTTACTTTTTAGCAGGTCCCGGGCCGGGTTCGAACCCGCCAGCCCCAGTGCATGGGGGTGGTGCTCTAACCACTGAGCTGTGGGATTCTCAGCCGAGAATGGAAAATATTTGGAAAAAATTTGCTTCTGTGCTGAACATGTGCAGAACTTTTTCTTGTCATTCTTCCCTAAGCAATACAGCATAACAACTATTTGCATAATGTTATGTATAATAAGTAACTTAGAGATTTATTTACAGTATTTGAGAGGACATGTATAGGTTATGTGTAAATATGTCATTTTACATAAGGGACTCATGCATTTGTGAATTTTGGTATCCTCTAGTGGTCCTGGAACTAATCTCCCAGGATACTAAGGGATGACAGTACATTTTTTTACTGGTTGCATAGTATTCCATTATATGGCAGTATCATAATTTAGCCATTTCTCTGTTGATGGAAATTTATCTATTTGTAATTTTCTCACTTAAATAGTGCTTTAGTGAGCATTTTTGTACATATATTATTTGTCTCACTTTTATGAATACCTCCATAGGATAGAAGATTAGAATGAAATTATTGGGTAAAAATGTATATGCATTTTAAAATTTGCCAGCTATGCCAAATTGCCTTTTAAAAGTGCTTTACCAGTTTTTTCTATCATTAATAGTATGTTTAAGAATCCCTGTTTTCCTGTTCTCTCACTTTGCTAGATGTTTTATCATTGTCAAATATGAAAAAGTAGTGGTGGGAAACATGGTATCACATTGCCTTAATTTGGTTTCTTTGTCTTTGACCTTTTTATATGCGACTGATTCTTGGCCTATTTTCCTGATGTAGTTCTTTAAGGCTTTCATATTTTACATGTAACTCTTTAATTCATCTGAAATTTATTTAGATTTTTATGGAATGAAAACTGCTTGATTCTGGAAGAGATTCAAGGGCTAGTGGGTCTTGAAATTGTGTGTCTGGAAAAATTTAGAGGATAAAAATAAATTTTGCTGCTCTTGGAAAGTAGTTTGTTTCAAATTTATTTAAAACCTTAGTTTATTATTACCCAACTCGGTAAAGTATTTTGGGGTAAGAAAATCTTGCCAACAAAAAGAAGCTCTATTTTTATTGAGTATGTGTGTCAGATATATGCATGTAGGTAGTTTTTAAGAGAACTTACAAAATTTGAGCAGAATTTCACTCATTTTTTGTAATAGACAAAAACTTTTACATTCTTGAGAGACAAATGGATGAACTCTGTGATAGTTCCTGTTATAGATGATGAGATTCCCAAGTTATAAAGGGTCAAGGGGAAAGTTCCCCATCATCTGAAAGTTTGCTGAAAATCACTGACAAAAGATAGATTTAGGAGAAAAGGCATACTAATTTATTTGCTTTCAGTTTTTATAAGATATGAGAGCCTTTGTAATGATGAAGACCAAAGGATAGTGGGGAAAATGTCCATTTTTATGTTTTCAAGTTAGGAATAGCTGTGTAGAAAGACTATTGGACAAAAAAGGTGTAGGTAGAGCTCATGGTAGTAGACTGAATGGGGAAGCCTAGCAAGGCCTGGCTGTTTAGATTCTTGGCCTTGGGTATGGAGCAAGGATGCTGTCTGGAATGTGGGCCTTTAAACTTACAATCAAATAAGGTAGGTCAGATAATTTATGTCTAGTTTATGCAGAAAGTTGGGTAAAAATATTACTCTTAACTGTTAGTGTCTCTGGCAAGCCTCAAGGGAGACTGAGGGACCAGAGACTGGAGGGCAGGAGAATGACAGAGAAAAACTTTTGCTTTTGAGGCGTTCAGTTTGGGAAATCATTTTCTGATCCCCAACAGTTAATTTCAGTGGTATGTATGCATATTGCCCAGGGTCAGAAGGCCTATAACCTTGCATTGTAAATCTGGGGACTATCTTAGATAGGTAGTATCTTAGATATATCTTAGTATCTAATTTCTGACTAAAACGTTTGACCTTTTAGGTTTTTAAGGAGATACCAAGTCATAGGCTAAAAATGGCTATCCAAAAGAAGTCCAAGTCTTAATCCTTGGATTTTGTGTAAAGTCACTTTATATAGCAAAAGAAGGTCTTTGTAATTAAATAGAGGATCTTGAGGTGGGGCAGTAACCCAGACTTGTCTCAGTGGACCTTAAAAGAAACCCTTGTATAAGAGAGGCGACTGGAGAAGAGGAAGAAGCAGTGTGATCACAGAGGCAGAGAATGGAGCCATGTGATCCCAAGTCAAGGCATTCCAACAGGAAGCTGGAAGTAGCAAGAGACAGATTATCCCCTAGAGTTTCTGGTGGGAGTGTAGCCCTGCTGATACCTGCTTTAGGTCTAGTGATACTGATTTCAGACTTTAGCTTCTAGGACTAAGAGAATACATTTCTGTTGTTTTAAGCCACTGAGTAAACAGGAGCCATGGGAAACTTTACTCTCTATCCTGTGGGGAAGGGAAAGTTAAAGTTATCTGTCTCTCTTTTATTAAGCAAAGAAAGTTTCATTATATTTACTCTTCTATATTATATTAGAAGTTTTAGGATTTGGTCAATTTTTCCATAAAGAACCAAACTCACTTAAAGTTCTATGTTCTAAAGTTTTTCTATGTTTTCTACTCATTTTTACTGCTGTCTATATTTCTATTTTGGGGGTTTTGAAAATAATACTTTTATCTATTTAAAATCATAATTTGATTGCTAACTTTATTTAAAATATTTTATACAACACACTTGAGTACAACTTTGTATGAATCCCATAATTTTTGATATGATGTTTGTATGTTTTTTTCTAATCTATTGTTTGTTTCTCAACATTGGTGGGCATCGGTCTCAGCTGGAGGGTTAATTAAAAATGTAGGAGGTTCAGCTACACTCAAGACCTACTATATGTCAGCCTTAAATAATGAGATTCAGAAAGTATGATTAAGTATAGAATTTATTTGAATGTAAACTAGAGGATAGCCACCTGGAATCACCAATTCCAAACCAAATGGAGTCAGAATTCCAAAGTGGAGAAGTTTAAGGTTTCACTTACATAGGCAGAGACAGAGAAATTTTAGCAGTATTATACCACTTTCCATAGGAGACCAGTGATTTGATGGGTTACAGATTACTACATTCCAAGGAAGATGACTTTAATACTCTGTGAGGAGAGGTGGGGGTCTGAGGGGGGCCTTCTCTGGTCTTAATTATTCACAAGAAAACAAAAGACACAAATGACAACTGCATGTCATATTCCTCTTTTATTCCACAGAGAAGAATCTGAAGCTCCAACACTTTTAAGTTTGAATTATTTAACGTCAGTATTTGAAAGTCTTCTAGGTATAGAACCTGAGCTTCTATGTTTTTCTTTTTTTTTTTTTTTTGTAGAGACAGAGTCTCACTTTATGGCCCTCGGTAGAGTGCCACGGCATCACACAGCTCGCAGCAACCTCCAACTCCTGGGCTTAAGCGATCTCTTGCCTCAGCCTCCCGAGTAGCTGGGACTACAGGCGCCCGCCACAACGCTCGGCTATTTTTTGGTTGCAGTTCAGCCGGGGCTGGGTTTGAACCCGCCACCCTCGGTATATGGGGCCGGCACCTTACCGACTGAGCCACAGGCGCCGCCCACTTCTATGTTTTTATTACAACAAGGCCCCCAGGTAATCTGGATGTACATCAGAGTTTAAGAACTATGAATCTAAAGTATCCTTATTTTTTTTTATTAAATTATTTAGGAAAGTTAAAAAAATTGCAAATCATTAGAGTTCTTTGTTTTGAATTTATTATTCTTAGTTATATTGTGTTGTAATCAGAAATTATAACCTGTACAATTAATTGAGATTTCCATTATGAATTAACACTAAATTTTTATAAATGACCTCTACTGTGGATACTTGAAAAAAAAATAGGCTGTGACATTTGATGTCTGAGTTTTTTATTGAGGTAAAATTCATCTAACAGAATTAACCATTATAGAGTGAAGAAGTCAGTGGCATTTAGAACATTCACAGTGTTCTGCCATTTTTACCTCTATCTAGTTCTAAAACATCTTGCTCACCCTTAATGGAGGGAAACCTGTACCATTAAGCACTTCCTACTTTCTTCTCCCCAGCCCTGGGCAATCACCAATCTGCATTCATTTACCCAGCGTTGACCTGTTTGGGGTATTTCGTATAAATAGCATCACACTGTAGGTGACCTTCTGTGTCTTCTTTCAGTTAGCATAATGTTTTCAAGGTTCATCCACTTGTCACATTATCAGTGGTTTATTTTTATTTTTATGGCCGAATAATACTACATTGTATGATTATCTCATAAATTGTTCATTCATTCATTGATAGACATTTGGGCTGTTTCTACCTTTTGGCTACTGTACTGTCAGTACTTATACACTTATACTTGTGTATAAGTATTTGTTTTGAGAACTGAGTTTTTAGTTCTTTTTGGGAATATACCTAGGAGTGGAATTGCTGGGTCATATGGTACTTCTGTGTTAAATTCTGAGGAATGGCCATTGTACATTCCCACCAGCAATATGTGAGGATTCCAACTTTGTATACTTGAATTGTTATTTTCCCTTTTTTGAATTGTACCCATCCTAGTGGGTATGTAGTTGTATTTCTTTATGGTTTTGATTTGCAATTCCCTAATGAAGGATGACATTGAGCATCTTTTCATATACTTGTTGACCGTTTATATTATATATCTTCTTTGGAGAAATATCTACTCAAGTTCTTTGCACAGTTTTTTTTTTTTTTTTTTTTTGTAGAGACAGAGTCTCACTTTATGGCCCTCGGTAGAATGCCGTGGCCTCACACAGCTCACAGCAACCTCCAACTCCCAGGCTTAAGCGATTCTCTTGCCTCAGCCTCCCGACTTTGCACAGTTTTTAAAAATTTTTTTTCTACTTATTTGTTGAGTTATGAGTCCTTTATTTTGCAAGGCATACCCTTGATTTATGAAACTTTTCTTCCATTTTGTGGGTTGTCTTTTCATTTACTTGATAGTATTCTTTCACATATGGAAGTTTTTAATCTGGATGCAATTCCATTTATCTATTTTTTGTTGTTGTTGTTCATGCTTCTGGTGTCATATTTAGTATCTCTTGTAAAATTTGAGGCCATGAAGATTTTACCTCCCCCCTCCCCCCGAACAGATTTGCTAACGGCCAGGAGAGAATATGCCCAAGTGATTACTGCGATACCTATCTCACCCATGACTCTCCATCTGTGAGAAAGACACACTGCAGTGGGAGAAAGCACAAAGAGAATGTGAAAGACTATTATCAGAAATGGATAGAAGAGCAGGCCCAGAGCCTGACTGACAAAACAACGGCTGCATTTCAACAAGGAAAAATACCTCCTGCTCCATTCTCGGCTCCTCCTCCTGCAGGGGTGATGATTCCACCTCCCCCCAGTCTTCCGGGTCCTCCTCATCCTGGTATGATGCCAGCACCACATATGGGGGTGCTGGCACCACCCTCCTATGATGCCAATGATGGGTCCTCCTCCTCCTGGGATGATGCCAGTGGGACCTGCTCCTGGAATGAGGCCACCCATGGGAGGTCACATGCCAATGATGCCGGGGCCCTCAATGATGAGACCTGCTCGTACCATGATGGTGCCCACTCGTCCTGGAATGACTTGACCAGACAGATAAGGATAGAGGGGAGTTTTCTTTATGTCAGTTTTATATTACTTGCTCTGCTTCACAAGGAGATCATGGTGCTGTGACGCTGGGTGTTTTCTTAATAGCATGATAAGGAAAACTTGCTCCCCCTTTCAAAGAGAGAGTAAGAATAGTTTTGAAGAGAAGTGGAAAACTGCCCCTTCCACTTCTTCTCTTCAAAACTATTCTTACTGTCTCTCTGAAAGGGGGAGCAAGTTTTCCTTATCATGCTATTAAGAAAACTGCCCACAAAAGGGGCAGTTTTCATTTGTATTGTAAAATGTGAAAATAAAATTGTTAACTGTTTTAGTTAAAAAAAAAAAAAAAAAAGATTTTACCCCTACTTATTCTTGATAAGAATTTTGTAGTTTTTTCTGTTTTGTTCGTTAATGTATTTTGAGTGAATTTTTGTCTGTTAGATTTAGAGGACAACTTTATTTTGCATGTGGCAATCCAGTAGAATTATTCCTTGCAGAGACTAGTTTCTCCCCACTGAGTGATCTTCACATCCTTGTTGAAAATCAGTTGGCCATAGATGTATGTCTGGACTCTTAATTTTATATAATTGGTCTACAAGTCTTTTATTATGCCAGTACTGTAGCTTTGTAGTAAGTTTTAAAATTGAGAAGTGTGATTCTCTAACTTTCTTCTTTTTCAATATTATTTTAACTATTTGGAATCTCTGGCATTTAATTCCATATGAATTTGAGGATTGGCTTTTCTATTTCTGAAAACTGGTCATTGGAAATTTGGTAGAGGTTGCATTTCTGAACAGTTCTGTGTCTTCTAATCTGTAAACATGGGATGTCCTTCCATATCTTTAGGTTTTCCTTAATTTCTTTTGTGAACATTTTGTAGTTTTCAATGTATAGGTCTTTCACCTTCTTGGTTAAATTTATTCCTATCCTGTCATTATAAATGAAATTGTTTTCTTAATTTCTTTTTTGATTTGTTTGTCACTGGTGTATAGAAACACAATTGATTTTTGTGTGTTGATCTTGAATCCCGCAGCTTTGCTGGATTTATTAGTTAAGTAGTATTTCTGTAGATTCCTTGGGATTAACTATACACAGCATGTGCAAAATGACATAGTTTTACTTCTTCCTTTCCAATTTAGATAAATTTTATTTCTTTTTCTTGCCTAATTGTCTGGCTAGAACTTCCCTTACAATGTTGAATAACAATAGTAAAAGCAGTTATCCTTGTCTTTTTTCCTTATTTTAGGGAGAAAGCTATAGTCCTTCATCCTTGAATATGATGTTTAACTGTGGTTTTTTCATAATGTCCTTCCTTCTCTTTGATTTAAATCTTCAAAATTTTTCTGTTTGGAAAACTTTAAAGAAACTAATTTAAAATTTTTGCCAGGATTCTCAGGGCCCAATAAAGGGATAAAGTTTCCAGAACCCTGTAGGCAAAGAGTAACATACCAAAACATGGACTCATTTTCCACTTTACTTTCATTGGCCAAGCAGCTGCCAAGAACAAAGTCCTCATCTGATACCTGGCACACAAATGCAGGATTGCCTCATGAATCAATTGCTTTGACCACAAGTATATGGAGAGAAGCTTCAATGACAAGTTAAGGAGCAGCAGTCCTTAAGTTGACAATGACAAGTTAAGAAGCATCAGTCCTTAACTTTGATGACAAGCAGCACAGTCCTTCTGGGAGACTAGAGGGATTCCATGAAGAATCTGAAGATCATGAAAGAAGAAGTGGTTCAGGCAGAGGAAGTGGCTGCTGAGATTACTAGGAAAGTGGAGAAATGCTTGAAGAAGGAAAGGAAAGTGGCTGCACTTGCCCCCTGCAAAAGCCTCAGGAAATTCCTCTGGAGTATGGAATAGAAAAAGCACCCATTGATCCTTGTCTCCAAATCCAAGAAAAAGAAATCTTTTTCCAATGAGGAGTTGGTTAGTAGTTATCTTGAGGAGGGCGCTGGCAGTGTTAAGTCCTTTCAAAAAGAAATCTTCACCAAAGGAGGAAACAGAGATCCTGAAGAGACAGACAAAAGTGTGTCTAAAAAAAAAGAGGAAATTCTCTTCCAAGGAGGAGGCAATCATCACTGGTCTGCAAGAGGCTGCAGGCAGCATGAGCTGCTCCAAGAAGAAGAAAAAGTTCCACAGAGTACCCCAGAAAAATCAGAATCGACATATCCTATGAGGAGGGATGTTCCCTAGGGTGACATTTCCTACCACATAGCTCAATAAAATAAATTCCAAAAAATAAGTAATTTTTTTGCCACATTATAGGATGTAGTCTAAAAATTGAGATTAGGAGAAATTTTAAGATGGTTATAGCTTTTGTATTAGGGCTTTCATGATCAAGAATAAATTGTGGTATATGTACACCATGGAATATTATGCAGCCTTAAAGAAAGATGGAGACTCTATCTCTTTCATGTTTACATGGATGGAGTTGGAACATATTCTTCTTAGCAAAGTATCTCAAGAATGGAAGAAAAAGTATCCAATGTACTCAGCCCTACTATGAAACTAATTTATGGCTTTCATATGGAAGCTTTAACCCAATTATAACCTAAGAATATAGGGTAAGGGGAAAGGGAGGGGAGGAGAGAGGGAAGGATGGGCGAGAGAGGGTGATTGGTGGGACCACACCTACGGTTCATCTTACAAGGGTACATGTGAAACTTACTAAATGTAGAATATAAATGTCTTAACACAATAACTAAGAAAATGCCGGGAAGGCTATGTTAACCAGTTTGATGAAAATATTTCAAATTGTATATAAAACCAGTGTATGGTGTCCCATGATTGCATTAATGTACACAGCTAAGATTTAATAAAAAAAAAAAGAATATACAGAAAGCATTTGTAGAAAAGGAATTAAAAGGAGACAAGATCTTCATACCTCATTAAATAGAAGGTACCTCTTTGTTTATTTGGTTTTACTGTCTAAACAATTGATAGTTCATAGTTATAGCTGTTTTGAAGACTTTAAAAAACATTTTTTATTTTTTATCATGCAAACATTGTATCTATAAATTTGTTATCTCTACATCAAATTAAGGCTTCACTTTTTATCACTGGCTTTTAAAAATGGTAGATTTTTATAGATTTAAACTTTTAAGATTTGATTTTTTTCATGTGTTAATTTTTTCTTGATTTGAGATAAATGTTTATAAACATCAGCCATTTCCCCCCCCCCCCAAGATTTACCCTGGGGGAAAGGACTGTGATTACTAATATTGCATCAGAAGTTATTCTAAATGGAAATTGTTTTTCTTATAAAAATTTAAGTGCCTCTAGAGTTATAATGCACATCGTTCTTGCATTTGGTAAACTCCTATTTTCTTTTTTGTAGGTATTTTAATAATAGGCTTTAGGCAAAATGTTCTTGATAGAAATATTTTTTGAAGGGAGGTGGGAGTGATTGATTACCTTTCTTATTCATTTCAGGAACTTTCAGTTTTTCTAATTTTGTTAGAATAAAATCCAAGAATTCTATTAGAATAATTTTGCCTCCATAAATTTTGCCAGTCCCTCCTACCCCAATCTTGTAATAGGGTCTTTGTGCTATGTTTAGCATAAATAATGATACTTCTTGCGTCCCAGAGATGAAGAAGAGAAAGATTAGATACAGATCACTGTATTGCTTGAAACTGTTTTTGCATTAAAGAAATCATAATTATGCCTTTTTGTTTTCTCTGAATATAGCTGATATTTGTGTATAGTTTATCTATAGTCTCATCTGCATTGGAGAGCGGGTTTTCATTTTAGGAATTAATTTGTGTGGGCTGGTTATTTCTGTATGTTAATTCATTATGTATCTATGAGAGATGGTTACATATGTCTAAATACATCACTTTCTTTATATATGTGAAAGACAGGAAGATGAATATATGAGAGATTGTTTTGCACAAAGGAGGCAAGTTGCATGCCTCTTACTAATAAATGGAATTGAAATCTATTATTTATTTATTTATTTTTTAAGATAGTGTCTTTTGGGTAAAGAGAGCAGGAAGATGGAGGAGAAGTTGGTGGGCTTAGACCAAATTTTTCTGATTTGGGTTATCTGCAGCTGGAACATCCTTTTTGACTTTGTTATTAATGTATTTCTTATCCCTTTACTTCCCTTATAATTCTCGATAATTATACTGGTTATAAAACTTAAGACTTTTATATTGATTTCTTCTTCTTCAGTGATACAAAAATTTACCTAAAATGGATGTATTTAAGGGGTTTGCAGTGAGAACCTTTTGTAGAAGAGTCCACCAAGCTTATTCTGTCTTCTGGAATGAATTGTGCTGTTGGATTGACCATTTTCCTTAGTCGTTCTAATAGTAATGAAGATGATGGACAGCAGGTTGTCGTTTTATCTGTCAAGTGTAGAACATAAATGTCTTAGCACAATAATCGAGTAAATGAGGTGAAAGCTATGTTGATTGGTTTGCTGTAACCATGTCAGCTTGTATTAAAAAACCCTAACACATTGTACCCCACATATGCATAAATGTATTCATGATCTGTGTGTATATGACTTAATAAAAAACAAAAAGAATACATTTTCTTCACCATGGGTGGGGAACCTTGTCATGTTGAAAGGCTGCATTAATTTCGCTGTAATCAAATAAGACCACATTCAAGAAACTTCAGTTACATATACTTAAAAGTGGACATTATTTTGAAAATCTAACTGCTAGGTACTTAATAATGAAATGGAAGCTATTTATTGATTTTAAAGTTAACCTTTTAATGAGTTTGTTATATCTGCTTTTTGTTTGAAAGCATTTGAATATTTGGTTTGTAGCATGGAGATCTGAAGTTTCAGTTATTCTTCTACAGGGATATAGTCCTTTGTGACCTTAAGGGTATCTTGATTTGGGCTAGGTAGGAGAATGTAGATTTGCAGCACTAAGGGGTTGAAAAGCAAGAAAGCATTTTTTTTTTCAGGCATAGTGCTGAAGGCTGGGTATTCTGCATTTTTCCATATTGCAGTTGGGTCTTAGCATCAAATATCATCTAATGAGAGCTCAATCAATTCTGTCCAATCTTTAGATGCCTTAGTGATATGAACTTAGGTGAGGCTGAAGTGCAAATTTGAGCGTGATGTCATGATTCTCAAAGTCAGTGAACCTTTCATTGTATTTTCTAATTGGTGTACAAAAGTTGTGCATTCTTCAAATGATTTGCAAAGATTATCTTGCTTATCAACGAATGACCTTTGCTAACTGGCAAACTGTTTATCCGAAATTTCCTTTAGAAGAGATGTTTTGAAAAAAGACAGCTTTATTTTGAAATGCTCTCCAATTTATTATAAAGGGGAAATTACAAACATATTTCACTTAAAAATGAGGATGCAATATCCCAAACAACATATTAACAAGTTGATTAATTATTAATGATTATTAATAATGTTTATTAATATTAACAAGTTGATTAAAAATTAATGTTTAAGTGATGTCCTTTGCTCAAAATTAAATCCAATTTATGTGAGAATTAGTCACTATTTTCTTTTCTTGTCTTTTTTTTTCCTTCTTTTCCTTTCCCTCACCCACTCCCTCATTCTCTGTCTGGTGTCCCCTTCTCCCATGCCCCACTGTGACATTAATTGTCATTAATAGTCCATATCAAAATTGAATACATAGGATTCATACTTCCCCATTCCTGTGATGCTTCACTAATGTGTTCCACCTCCAAGCAGGTTAGTACAAATGCTGCAAAATCTCCATTTTTTTTTTTCTTTTTTTTTTTTTTCTGTAGAGACAGAGTCTCACTGTACCGCCCTCGGGTAGAGTGCCGTGGCGTCACACGGCTCACAGCAACCTCTTAACTCTTGGGCTTACGCGATTCTCTTGCCTCAGCCTTCCAAGTAGCTGGGACTACAGGCGCCCGCCACAACGCCCGGCTATTTTTTGGTTGCAGTTTGGCCGGGGCTGGGTTTGAACCCGCCACCCTCGGCATATGGGGCTGGCGCCCTACTCACTGAGCCACAGGCGCCGCCCAATCTCCATTTTTTTAATAGCTGAATAATATTCCATGGTATACATACACCACAGCTTACCAATCCATTCCTGGGTTGAAGGACATTTAGGTTGTTTCCACATTTTAGAAATTGTAAATTGGGCTGCGATAAACAGCCTAGTACAAGTGTCTTTATAATAAAAGGTTTTTTTTCCTGGATAGATGCCCAATAATGGGATTGCAGGATCAAATGAGAGGTCTAGGTTGAGTTCTTTGAGGTTTCTCCATGCTTCTTTCCAAAAAGGTTGTATTAGTTTGCAGTCCCACCAGCAGTGTAAAAGTGTTCCTTTCTCTCCACAACGGTGCCAGCACCTGCAATTTTGAGATTTTGTGATATAGGCCATTCTTGCTGGGATTAGATGATATCTCAGAATGGTTTTAATATGCATTTCTCTAATAATTAGGGATGATGAGCATTTTTTCATATGTTTGCTGGCCATTCGTCTGTCATCTTTGGAGAAGATTCTGTTCATCTCTCTTCCCCATTGCTGTATGGGATTGTTGGTTTTTTTCTTGTGGATTAATTGAAGTTCTGTATAGATCCTGGTTATTAAGTGTTTGTCAGATTCACAATATGCAAATATCCGTTCCCATAGGGTAAGTTGTCTATTTGCTTTGGTTGTTGTCTCCTTGGCTGTACAGAAGCTTTTCAGTTTAATTGAATCCCATTTATTTATTATTGCTGTTGTTGCTATTGCCATGGGAGTCTTCTTCATAAGACTTCGGGCCGATATCTTCCAGTGTTTTTCCTATTCTTTCTTTGAGGATTTTTATTGTTTCATGCCTTAAATTTAAGTCCTTTATCTATCTTGAATCAATTTTTGTGACTGGAGAAAGATGTGGGTCCAGTTTCAGTCTTTTACATGTGGATATCCAGTTCTCCCAGCACCATTTATTGAATAGGGAGTCTTTCTCCCAGTGGACGCTCTTGTTTGGTTTATCGAAGATTAGGTGGCTGTAAGTTGTTGGTTTGATTTCCTGGTTTTCTATTTGGTTCCAAATGTCTATGTCTCTATTTCTGTGCCAGTACCATGCTGTCTTGACCTCTATGGCCTTGCATTACAGCCTGAAATCTGGTATGGTGATACTCCTGGCTTTGTTTTATATTACTAAGAACTGCTTTAGCTGTGCAGGGTTTTTTCTGGTTCCATACAAAATGCAGAATCATATTTTCCAAGTCTTGAATGTAGGATGTTGGTATTTTAATAGGGATGGCATTGAAACGTGAATTGCTCTGGTAAGTATAGACATTTTAACAATGTTGACTCTTCCAGCCATGAGCATGGCATGTTCTTCCATTTGTTAATATCCTCCGCCATATCCTTTCTTAGGGTTTCATAATTTTCTTTATAGAGATCCTTCACCTCTTTTGTTAGGTATATTCCTAAGTATTTCATTTTCTTTGGGGCTATAGTGAAGGGAGTTGAGTCCTTAATTAGCCTCTCATCTTGGCTGTTGTTGGCGAATAGAAAGGCAACTGACTTGTGGACATTGATTTTATATCCTGAGACATTACTGTATTTTTTGATGACTTTCAAGAGTCTTGTGGTTGAGTCTTTAGGATTCTCTAAGTGTAAGATCATATCATCAGCAAAGAAGGAGAGTTTGACCTCCTCTGCTCCCATTCGGATGCTCTTTATTTTCTTGTCTTGTCTAATTGTATTGGCTAGGCCTTCCAGGACTATTTTGAATAGTAATGGTGACAGAGGACAACCTTGTCTGGTTCCAGTTCTAAGAGGAAAAGCTTTCAGTTTTAGTCCATTCAGTAAAATATTAGCTGTAGGTTTGTCATAGATAGCTTCAATCAGTTTTAGAAATGTGCCACCTATGCCTATACTCTTCAGTGTTCTAATTTGAAAAGGATGCTGGATTTTATCAAATGCTTTCTCTGCATCTATTGAGAGGATCATGTGATCTTTATTTTTGCCTCTGTTAATATGGTGGATAATGTTCATAGACTTGCGTATGTTAAACCAGCCTTGCATCCCTGGGATGAAGAGGGAGAGATTGACCTCCTCAGCTCCCATTTGGATTCCCTTTATTTCCTTATCTTGCCTAATTGTATTGGCTAGAACTTCCAGCACTATGTTGAATAGTAAAGGTGACAGAGGACAACCTTGTCTGGTTCCAGTTCTAAGAGAAAAAGCTTTCAGTTTTACTCCATTCAGTAAAATATTGGCTGTGGGTTTGTCATAGATAGCTTCAGTCAGTTTTAGAAATGTGCCACCTATGCCTATACTCCTCATTGTTCTAATTAGAAAAGGATGCTGGATTTGATCCAATGCTTTTTCTGTATCTGTTGAGAGGATCATATAGTCTTTGGTTTTCCTACTGTTTATATGGTGAATAACGTTTATAGACTTGCATATATTAAACCAGCCTTGCATCCCTGGGATGAAACAGAGCGTATCAACAAACTCACAAGCCATCTGATGGAATTGAAAAAAGAAGGACAATCTAAGCCTAAACCCAGCAGAAGAGAAGAAATATCCAAAATTAAATCAGATCATGTTTACATGGGTGGAGCTTGAACATATTCTTCTTAGCAAAGTATCTCAAGAATGGAAGAAAAAGTATCCAATGTACTCAGACCTACTATGAAACTCTAAGAATATGGGGCATAGGGAGGGGTGGGGAGGGGCGAGGATGGGTGGAGGGAGGGCGATTGGTGAGATTACACCTCCGGTGCATCTTACAGGGGTACATGTGAAACTTACTAAATGTAGAATATAAATGTCTTAACACAATAACTAAGAAAATTCCAGGAAGGCTTATGTTAACCAGTTTGATGAAAATATTTCAAATTGTATGTAAAACCAGTGCATGGTGCCCCACGATTGCATTAATGTACACAGCTATGATTTAATAATAAAAAAAATGAACCTCAAAAAAAATTAAATCAGATATTAATAAAATTGAAAGCAAAAGAATCATCCAGAAAATTAATGAAACAAGGAGTTGGGGTTTTGAATAAATAAATAAAATAGACCTTTGATCAGACTAACTAGAAATAAAAAAGTTAAATCTCTAGTAACCTCAATCAGAAATGACAAAGGGGAAATAACAACTGATGCCACAGAGATACAAGAGATTATCTCTGGATACCTCCAGAAACTTTATGCCCATAAATTTGACAATGTGAAGGAAATGCATCAATATTTGGAATCACACTCTCTCCCTAGACTTAGCCCAGATGAAATAGATCTCCTGAACAGACCAATTTCAAGCACTGAGATCAAACAATATAAAATCTTCCAACAAAAAAAATTCCCTGGTCCAGATAGCCTCACACCAGAATTTTATCAAACTTTCAAAGAAGAGTTTATTCCTGTACTGTGGAAATTATTCCAAAAAATTGAGGAGGAAGGATTCTTTCCCAGTATGTTCTATGAAGCAAACATCACCCTGATACCAAAACCAGGAAAAGACCCAAATAAAAAGAAGAATTTCAGACCATTTTCACTAATGAATATAAATGCAAAAATTGTCAACAAAATCTTAGCCAATAGATTACAGTTTATCATCAAAAAAGTCATTCATCATGATCAAGTAGGGACTTGAGCATTTATAGGGACTATAGGCATGTGTCATGGATATTTGAATACAATTCTTACAGGTTGTCTTGGAGACTGATGAGCTCTTATAGTTGTCCCATTGTTTTGTTAGCGAATGAATATTTTTAATAATTTGGTTTTAAATAATTGGTTATACACAGATCCAGGTTCAGATTTTCCCTGCTAGTCTTGTAGAAACTGGTATTTTTTTTCTTTGGCACTGGGTTTTCTTTGGATAGCTGGTGGTGACTTTGAGTCTGGCTGCAACTTCGGAGCGATGGTGAAGGTAATCTGGTTTTGTATGCTTTTCTTTTACAAACATACAATTATTGCATGAAGTTAAGGAAGTTATTTAGTGGGGTTGGAAAGAACGTGAGCTTTATGATAATCTGGATTACTTAACCTTTATATTAACATATCCAAGTGTTAAGATTTCATGACCTAATTCATCAGAATCTTCATTTTAATTCCTTCTGAACATTTCAGTATGTTTAAATGAATAATTTTTAAGTTAATGTACGTTTTATACAACTGTATACAGTATTTATTTTAATTAGCCACAATAAATGTTGAATGATTCTTTGCTTTTAATGATTCTTTCTGATAACAATTTCTCCTAATATGTGATGCCCTCTAGTGAATTGAGCCTTTGAGAAACATTTTTGAAAGGCGAAAATCAGTGTAATAAAATCTCAAAGGACATTCTAGTAATTTTCTGTATTCTTGTATGCTTTATTGGTATGGCAAGTTTTTGTCCCTGAAAGTGTTCACCAAAGATTTGATAATGCCGCATGAGTCTTACTGTTGAATTAAGAAAACTTGTCCACATGACTTGTAAAATCTCTTTCAGCTTCAAGATTCCAGCTTCCATATAAAACATTAGCCCCCAGCCAATAAATTTTGAGCATTCACTGGGTGCTGAGCATTATCCTGGGGGTTGTGAAAGTTTCAAAGGCAGTTTAGATCATGAATGTGATTTCGAGTAACTTAGCATCAGTAAAATAATAGTAGCTAACCTGTTCGAACATTTACTCTGTTCCTGGAACTGCTCAAAACAGTTTATATTGTCATTTCATCTTCACAATAATCCTGAAGTAGGTACCATTTTTAGTCCTATTTTACTAGTGAAGAAATAGGGACTTGGAGAGGTGAAATAATTTGTCCAGTTTCCCAGTCAGTGGTGGACCGGGAACACGTTAGGTAAAATAATAGTGGATATATTAAGGGAAGTTTTATTTTTATTTTATTTATTTATTTATTTATTTTGGAAGTTTTAGTTGTTTATAGGTTATTAGCTGTCTGGAGGGATATTTAGATGCCTGTATTAAGCTACTTCAAATTACTTTTGGTCTCAATATCTTTACATTGATGCACTTATGTGTGTGCTTTTCTTCTTAGCTTCAATCACAGAACTGGTAATTTAATAATTTGTACTTAAATTTTACAGTTCATTTACATTTTTTTCGCATACGGTAATTTTTCTAAAGACTTACTTTAGAAAATGGCACATTTTACCTTCTTCACTTTCTTTAAAACATCCATTCTTTGAAGTTTAGTGAACTAGCTGCTCATTTTGTTGTTGTTGTTGTGGTGGTGGTGGTTTTTGGTCAGGGCTGGGTTTGAACCTGCCACCTCCCGCATATGGGACTGGTGCCCTACTCCTTTGAGCCACAGGCGCCGCCATGCTCATTTTTTTGCATAAGAATTCTTTTACGTTGGGAGTGAGAGCAAGATGGCGGCCAAGTAACAGCTTCCCTGCAACTGGGCACCATGAGCCCCGGGAGATAAGACTCCAGGCATCTCTGGCTGGTGGGATCTGTCTCATAATCATCCCTTTGAGGATACAGCGCGTCAGTGAGAGACTTCTGGACCCCAGTGAGGAGGACAAAAACAGTGGAAAACTGGCAAGTGGTTGTGTGTGTTCTATCTGTCTAATCCCGCCGGCAGCTGTAAGTATAGCAGCAGTGAGACTGCAAACCGGAAAGGCCTTACCTGTGAACTGTTTTGGTGTTTTTGGACTTGGCACTCAGTTGAACTGCCCTGGGGAGAGCTCGAGCAGGAGTGCGGAGAACTTTGGGTGTTGTCTAGGGCCCCAGACTGAGCCGCAGAGCTTGACGGAGCTAATAGTGTTCAGCTGTAGGCCGCAGGGAGCCATTGTGAAAGAACTGTCCTGGCAAGCTCCACCGTCAGGGAGGCAGAGCAAGGATGGGGGGAAGCTAGTAACCTAGTGACTCAGCAGCCTAACGGCAGAGAGTGAGCCACCTTATAGCCTTAACTGTCAGGGGCAGAGTGAGACCAGTTTTGGCACACTGGGTAAATGGATAGCCACTTAAGCAGTGATTCCCAATGACAAGCACTTTCCTGGGAAAGCTTCTGGTTAGCCAAGTTTAGAAGTTTAAAGTGCCTTTAAGAGGGCTGAAGGAAGAGAGATTTAGGGTCTCCATCCTGTGGGGTTTGAGAAATCAGCGGAGGCCTCCAGTCGTATCAGCATTGTGATTAACATCTCATACCCCAGAAGACCAGCTGTTGCCCAGACAATATTCAACAAGATATATACACTGCTTTGTTTTTGTTTTTTGTTTGTTTGTTTATTTTGTCGTTATTTTTTTAAATTTCAACCTTTTCCGTACAGATTTTTTCTTTTCTTTTTTTTCTTTTTCTTTCTTTTCTTTCTCCATTTTTTAGTTTAAATACAATTTCCCATTGCCACCTTTTTCAATAATTAGAACTTCATTTTTGCTACAGTTTCTACCCCATTATTTGGTTTTTCACCCAATTTTATCCCGTAAAGTTTTCTCTTTGCTTGTTTTGGTTTGATTTATAGCATTTTTGTCTTTCCTCTCTACTTGGTGGAGGTGGGGTACTGTGTCTGATAAGGTTAGCAAAGAGCTGCTGACTTCAAGGGAACCACCCAACTGGGCACCCCCAGAGGTTGGGGTTTTTTGAAGGTTGTGTCAAAGTACCCTACTGTACACCTATATTGCTCTGTCTCCCTCTTTCTGTGCCTCTCTTCTTTTTGCCAATATTCCCTTTTACCCACCCCATCTCCTTTCTCTATTTTCTTTTCTCTCTTTTTCTTTCTTTTATCCTTTCCTGTTCCTCAATCTTCTCATCCTTCTGGTCCTGTACCAAAAGGAGTCATTGAAACCTTAGTCCACAGGCACGGAAACTTAAAGAGCAAGAGGAAGCAAAAGGAAAATTAAGGCAAAGAAACAGATAAAAGAAATCACTCATGAGGAAGAATCAGCCGAAAACTTCTGGCAACATGAAGACCCAGTCCAGAACAACCCCTCCAAGGGACCATGAGGTAGCTACTGCAGAGAATTCCACCTATAAAGAAATGTTAGGAATGACAGAAAGGGAATTTAGAATACACATGATGAAAACAATGAAGGAAATGATGGAAACAATGAAAGAAACTGCTAATAAAGTGGAAAATAACCAAAAGGGAATCCAAAAGCAGAATCAAATAAGAGATGAATGATATGAAGAATATAGAAAGGATATAGCAGAGCTGAAGGAACTGAAGCAGTCAATTAGAGAACTTAAAGATGCAATGGAAAGTATTTGCACCAGGTTAGACCAGGTAGAAGAAAGAATTTCGGAGGTAGAAGACAAAGTTCTTGAGATAACTCAGATAGTTAAAGCGGCAGAAAAGAAGAGAGAGAAAGCAGAATGTTCACTGTCTGAATTATGGGACTTTCCAACATACAGAGTTATAGGAATCCCAGAAGGGGAAGAAGAATGCCAGAGGAATGGAAGCCATACTAGAGAATATTATAAAGGAAAATTTCCCAAATATCACCAAAGATTCTGACACACTGCTTTCAGAGGGATATCGGACCCCGGGTCACCTCAACTCTAACCGAGCTTCTCCAAGACACATTGTGATGAACCTGTCCAAAGTCAAGACCAAAGAAAAGATTCTTCAAGCTGCCAGGAGTAAGCGCCAGTTGACCTACAGGGGCAAATCCATCAGAGTGACTGCAGACTTCTCTGATGAAACTTTCCAAGCAAGAATACAATGGTCATGTACCTTTAATCTACTTAAACAGAACTATTTTCAGCCCTGAATTCTATACCCTGGTAAGCTGAGCTTTAAAATTGACGGAGAAATGAAATCATTTACGGATACACAATATTGAGGAAATTTGCCACAACAAGACGAGCTCTACAGGAAATACTTCAACCTGTTCTGCACACTGACCATCACAAAGGATCAACATCAAAGTAAGAACTCAGAAATTAAAGGACAGAACCTAACTTCCACACTGATGCAAAAGGTAAAACTAAGCAATGGACTCTCACAAAATAAGATGAATAGAATACTACCACAGTTATCAATTATCTCAATAAATGTTAATGGCTGAATTCCTCACTGAAGAAACATAGATTGGCTGACTGGATTAAAAAATACAAGCCATCCATTTGTTATCTGCAAGAAATACACCTGGCTTCAAAGGACAAAACTCAGAATCAAGGGTTGGAAGACAATTTTTCAGGCAAATGGAATTCAGAAGAAAGAGGGGTTGCAATCTTATTTTCAAATACATGTGGATTTAAAGCAACTAAAGTCAAAAAAGACAAAGATGGTCACTTTATATTGGTCAAGGGAAAAATACAAGAAGAAGATGTTTCAATTCTAAATATTTATGCACCCAATTTAAATGCTCCCAGATTCTTGAAACAGACCTTACTCAGTCTGAGAAATATGATATCCGATAATACCATAATAATAGGGGACTTTAACACTCCTCTTCCAGAGCTGGAGAGATCCTCTAAACACAAATTAAACAATGATATAAGAGATTTAAATGGGACCCTAGAACAACTGTGCTTGATAGACACATATAGAACACTCCATCCCAAAGATAAAGAATATACATTCTTCTCATCACCCCATGGAACATTCTCCAAAATTGATCATGTCCTGGGGACACAAAACAAATATCAACAGAATAAAAAGAATTGAAATTTTATCTTGTATCTTCTCAGATCATAAGGCACTAAAGGTGGAGTTCAACTCTAACAAAAACGTTCAACCCCACAGAAAGGTGTGGAAATTAAACAACCTTCTGTTGAATAACAGATGGGTGCAGGAAGAAATAAAAGAGAAAATCATTAACTTCCTTGAGCATAATAACAATGAAGACACAAGCTACCAAAATCTGTGGGTTACTGCAAAAGCAGTTTTGAGAGGAAAATGTATTGCTTTAGATGCCTACATTTGAAAAACAGAAAGAGAGCGCATCAATAAACTCACAAGCCATCTTACAGAATTGGAAAAGAGAAGAACAATCAGCTTAAACCCAGTAGAAGAAAAGAAATCTCCAAAATCAAATCAGAGATCAATGAAATGGAGAACAAAGGAATCATTCAGAAAATTAATGAAACAAGGAGTTGGCTTTTCAAAAAAATAAATAAAATAGATAAACCATTGGCCAGACTAACTAGAAATAGAAAAGTAAAATCTCTGGTAATCTCAATCAGAAATGATAAAGGGGAAATAACAACTGATCCCACAGAGATACAAGAGATCATCTGAATACTACCAGAAACTCTATGCCCAGAAATTTGACAATGTGAAGGAAATGAATCAATATCTGGAATCACACCCTCTCCCTAGACTTAGCCAGGAAGAAATAGACCTCCTGAACAGACCAATTTCAAGCCCTGAGATTAAAGAAACAGTAAAAAAGCTTCCAACCAAAAAATGCCCTGGTCCAGATGGCTTCACTCCGGAATTCTATCAAACCTTCAAGGAAGAGCTTATTACTGTACTGCAGAAATTATTTTTAAAAAAAAATTGAGGAAAAAGGAAGCTTCCCCAACACATTCTATGAAGCAAACATCACCCTGATACCAAAATCAGGAAAAGACCCAACCAAAAAGGAGAATTTCAGACCAATTTCACTCATAAATATAGATGCAAAAATTCTCAACAAAATCCTAGCCAATAGATTACTGCTTATCATCAAAAAAGTCATACATCATGATCAAGTAGGTTTCATCCCAGGGATGTAAGGCTGGTTTAACATACGCAAGTCCATAAATGTTATCCACCACATTAACAGAGGCAAAAATAAAGATCATATCCTCTCAATAGATGCATAAAAAGCATTTGATAAAATCCAGCATCCTTTTCTAATTAGAACTCTGAAGAGTATAGGCATAGGTGGCACATTTCTAAAACTGATTGAAGCTATCTATGACAAATCCACAGCTAATATTTTACTGAATGGAGTAAAACTGAAAGCTTTTCCTCTTAGAACTGGAACCAGACAAGGTTGTCCTCTGTCACCTTTACTATTCAACATAGTGCTGGAAGTTTTAGCCAGTACAATTAGGCAAGATAAGGAAATAAAGGGAATCCAAATGGGAGCAAAGGAGGTCAAAGTCTCCCTCTTTGCTGATGACATGATCTTATAGTTAGAGAATCCCAAAGACTCATCCACAGGACTCCTAGAAGTCATAAAAAAAATACAGTAATGTTTCAGGATATAAAATCAATGTCCACAAGTCAGTAGCCTTTGTATACGCCAGTAACAGTGAAGATGCGAAGCTAATTAAGGACACAACTCCCTTCAGCATAGGTTCAAAGAAAATGAAATACCTAGGAATATACCTAACGAAGGAGGTGAAGGACCTCTATAAAGAAAATTATGAAATCCTCAGAAAGGAAATAGCAGAGGATATTAACAAATGGAAGAACATACCATGCTGTGGATGGAAAGAAACAATGTTGTTAAAATGTCTATACTTCCCAAAGCAATCTACCTATTTAATGCCATTCCTATTAAAATACCAACATCGTACTTTCAAGATTTGGAAAAAATGATTCTGCGTTTTGTATGGAATCAGAAAAACCCCATATAGCTAAGGCAGTTCCTAGTAATAAAAAGAAAGCTGGGGGCATCACCATACCAGATTTTAGGCTGTACTAAAAGCCATAATGGTCAAGACAGCATGGTACTGGCACAAAAATAGAGACATAGACACTTGGAATCGAATAGAAAACCAGGAAGTGAAACTAACCTCTTACAACCACCTAATATTTGATAAACCAAAGAAGAACATACCTTGGGGGAAAGACTCCATATTCAATAAATGGTGTTGGGAGAACTGGACAGCCATATGTAAAAGACTGAAACTGGACCTACACCTTTCCTCAACTCACAAAATTTGATTCAGGATGGATAAAGGACTTAAATTTAAGGCATGAAACAATAAAAATCCTCAAAGAAAGCATAGGAAAAACACTGGAAGATGATTGGCCTGGGGAAAGACTTCATGAAGACAACTGCCATGGCAATCGCAACAACAATAAAAATAAACAAATGGGACTTCATTAAACTGAAAAACTTCCGTACAGCTAAGGAGGCAAGAACCAAAGCAAAGAGACAACCTACACAATGGGAAAGGATATTTGCATATTTTGAATCAGGCAAGAGCTTGATAACTTGGATCTATAGAGAACTCAATCCACATGAAAAAAGCCAACAATCCCATATATCAATAGGAAAGAAACATGAATAGAACCTTCTCTAAAGAAGACAGACAAATGTCTAGAAACATGAAAAAATGTTCATCATCCCTATCTATTAGAGAAATGTAAATCAAAACCACCCTGAGACACCATCTAACCCCAACGAGAATGGCCCACATCACAAAATCTGAAAACTGCAGATGCTGGCGTGGATGTGGAGAGAAGGGAACACTTTTACACTGCTAGTGGGACTGCAAACTAGTACAACCCTTTTGGAAGGAAGTATGGAGAACCCTCAAAGCACTCAAGCTAGACCTCCCATTTGATCCTGCAGTCCCATTACTGGGCATGTACCCAGAAGGTTAAAAATCCTTTTATCATAAGGACACTTGTACTAGACTATTTATTGCAGCTCAATTTATAATCGCCAAAACGTGGAAACTGCCTAAATGCCCACCAACCCAGGAATGGATTAACAAGCTGTGGTATATGTATACCATGGAATACTATTTGGCCATTAAAAAAAATGGAGACTTTACATCCTTTGTATTAACCTGGATTGAAGGGGAAGACATTATTCTTTGTAAAGCATTAGAATAATGGAGAAGTATGAATCCTATATACTCAATTTTGATATGAGGACAATAAATGACAAGGTCATGGTGGGGGTGGGGGAAGGGGAGAGCAGAGAGAGAAATAAGGAAGGAGGGGTGGGGAACGGAAGAGCAGAGAGAGGGAAGGAGGGAGAGGGTTGGGGCTTTGGTGTGTGCCACACCTTTTGGGGGCAAGACAGGACTGCAAGAGGGACTTTACCTAACAAATGCAATCAGTGTAACCTGGCTTATTGTACCCTCAATGAATCCCCAACAATAAAAAAAAAATTCTTTTATGTTTATGAATTTAGTGCTTTTGGTGTTCTCGGTTATCTACCATCTTGCTTATTGGAGTTTTAAGAGTAGGTAGCTCTGGTCATTGTAGTTTCTATCATCTAGGCTAAATAGAAACCGATCTCCATTTGCATGTGAATTCATTTAATCACATTAGAGGTTTTGTTCTAATTCCCTGGAGTGTACCTATTTATGGTGTACTCAGGTCAGTGTTTGTTGTATGGAGACAGTTTAGGATGCATTTTTCAGTCTAATTATTGGAGTGATAAGATGAGCTTTGAAGAACAAAGGAATGTTATAATGTGATACTTAAGGTACATTTCTCATTTCTGGAAACTATTCTGGTATATATTTATGAAACTGTTTATTTGTTCTACAGCATCTATATGTAGTCCCTAAGTACATACCTAAATTATAGATTCATGGTGACCCTACTGCCTGACCACTCTGCAGTCTTCATCTTTCCTTTTTTTCAGTTCTGTGTGTATCATCCCATTCTGGGAGTAAGCGAGAAATGAAAGGGGATATGAGAAGGAATGGAATAGGAAGCTCTCCTAATGGATGGAGAGGTACTTAGAAGTGCGCAGCCTAGGATTTTAAAAAGTCTAGGAGGATTTCTGTAATGAAAGTGGGAGCTTAGTAAAATCCCATCTGACTCCATGTGCCTGTTGGTAAAAACAAAACAACTTCTTATTAATATTTCTTGAGGTTTTATGATTTTTTTTCTATTTGTTTTTCTAATTTTTCCATTTCTCCCCTCTCAAAGGCGTTTTTAACAGTGGAAATCTCAACGGGTTGTTTAAGCAGTAGGAATTTAGTAATTCTGTGGTATGAACTCTGTCCAAGATCTGAGAAAATAAAGTGAAGTGTGTTGAAGGGGAACAAAAGGCATAAGCCAATCACAGAGGCATTTGTAAGTGGGCCTCTCACGGTTTAGAGAGCTAACAAAGAGACTGAGGTATGAGGAGATAGTTTTATAAGTCATTATTCATTCCGTGTTCGGGTTTTAGTCATGGTGGTTAAAGACTATTTGCTTTTTAGTGGTATTTGCAGGTCCATTTGAGTGAGGTTAGCTTTTGTAGGCTAATCTAAAAATCTGATCACTATGTGTCATACAGTTTTTGAAGAAAATGCATTCTGGATTCCAAATAACTGACATAAATGTAGAATTTGGGCATGTTACCTGCTTGTAAGTTGGGATTGTTGTCTCTGTCCACGTTTTGATAGAATTCTGAGTTTAGTACATTTCTAATCTGGAAGTCAAAATTTTATTTGATTATAGATTAGATAAATCTCTGTAGAATAGTGATTTGTCTAAAAATAAATTATTTCTACTCCAAACATTGAAATTTATTTTAAAAGTTTTTAACGAAGTAATTTTGGTAATCAGAAACTGTACTAATATTTGGCATAGGATTTTTAACTTAAGACTGAGTTTCATATTTTATAAGAATTGAAAGAATCCTTATGTTAACAGTCAGATGGATTTGCTGACTTGTGTAACATAATAAAAGGGAGATTAAGCCTCCTGGGGTTTAGTTGGGTTGCCCAATTACTGTGGTTGTTTGACTTAGTCATTTTTCTCTTTTGGTGCCTTTGTTTCTTTAGCAAATAAAGAATATTCACAGTGGTATTATTCATATAGCTAAAACCTGAAAAATACACAAGTATCAAACAATGGAATAGCTAAATAAATTTTGGTGTGTTTATACAATGAAATAGCACACAGCAATGAAAAAGAAGAAAATCATTGCTGCATTTGTTCATATGGGTGAATCTCACAGGCATTATGTTAAATAAAAGAAATCAGATATAGAAGAGTATATACTTACTGATTCCATTTAGGTGAAGTTAAAAAACAGGTAAGAGTAGCTGTAGTCATAGAAGTCAGAATTGTGGTTACCATTCAGTTATTGGTTGAGAAGGAGCATGCACGAAGGAGGCTTCTGGGCTGCAGGCAGTACTCTACCTCGATCTGGGTATACTGGCTTGGTAGGAATTACCAAGTTATGTACTTAGGATTTGTATGTTTCACTTTTTTTTTTAATTGTGGGGGATTTATTGAGGGTACAAGAAACCAGGTTACACTGATTGCATTTGTTAGGTAAAGACCCTCTTACAATCGTGTCTTGCCCACAAAAGGCGTGGCATACACCAAGACCCCACTCCCTCGCTCTGTATGCTTCACTTTTTAAAAGGCTAAAAATGTGCACCAAAGCAAAACACAAAAAATAAAAAAGTAAAAGAAACAAGAACGGACTAGATTGGGAGCCAGGAGAGCTGTGTTCAAACTTCAGCTACACCACTAAAAATTTATGATTTTAGCCAGTTCATTTACCTCTCTGAGCCTTAGTGGTTGTCTGTAAAATGGAAATATTACCTGCCTTCTATATTTCAGTTGAGGTAAACATTTCAAAACATATTCAGGGCTATAAAAAATACTCTGTGAATGTAAGGTGACATTGTTTTCTGTTATATTTGTTGTATTCTTATTATTTTGAGACAGTCTCACTCTGTGGCACTAGGTAGAATGGTATGGTCTCATAACTCAAAACAACCTCAAATTCCTCTTGCCTCAGCCCCCTGAATAGCTAGGACTACAGGCACCTGCCACATGCCTATTTAGTATTTCTATTTTTGGTAGAGACAGGGTCTTGCTCTCGTTCAGCCTGGTCTTGAACTCCAAAGCTCAAGCAAATCACCTGCCTTGGCCTCCCAGAGTGCTAGGATTACAGGCCTGGCTGTATTATGCTTTATAGGAAGGACCCCATATGAATTTGAACATGACAAAAGGAGAAATAATTGAAAGACATTTTGATCATCTGAATCTTACTGTTATGCTGCTCTTGAATTCCTATAAAATAAAAAATAAAGTGACAGTAGCCATTCTTTTTTATATTGTCTTTATTATAAAAATAGAAGTTGAGCTCTTTTGAAGTGTTCTGGATCTTGTTCTGAGAATATAACTGAACAATATCAACATGGTCCTCATAACTGGTGAACTTTAGAACTAAGATTCTAGAGGGAATGGTAGGTGAAAAACGGAAGAACAGACAAATGATTAAACTACCTGCAGGCTGCAATGAGAACTGTAAGTGAAGCACTCTGGATTGAGGCAGAGAATACTGAGGGGTCCTTACTTTAAGTAGTGGTCAGCCTTAGTGAAATCTTCTTTAAGAAGTTGATATTAAGCTGACAGCTAAAACCTAAAGGAAGAAAAGGAGCTAGTTAAATACAAGTCTAACAAGATAGATCTAGTGCCTTGAGATGGGCCATTGGAGAACCTTGCAGATAAGTGGTCTGCATATAGGTAAAAGGGAGTGGTAGTGCACTTGCAGAGTTGGGTATGGGAGCCAATTCATGTAAGACTTACAGATTTGTATGGAATTTGATTTTTACTTCAGGATCCAACGGAGAGCCATTAAAGACTTTTAAACTAGGAAATGGTCAGACTTACATTTTGAGATTATTTTTCCATGGTATGAAGAAGGGACCAGGAATGTGGGTTGGCTAAGAGTATAAGAGAGGAAGTCACTCGTTGTATAAACAAGATGATGACTTGGATTAAGCTGATGACAATGAAATGTATAGAAAATGTTAAATTTATGGTATATTTTGGAGATGAAGTTAACAGGCATTGCATTTGATCATTAATCTGAGAGATTCTTAATTACATAGGAGGTGTCCATTTTGTAGTAAAATTGAGAGTTCAATCTGTGTTAACTTCTGGAATCCGTTTTATGAATAAAAAGTTGGAGTATTTACTTTTTCAGGGAAGTAATTATAAGCCTTGAAAATTAGGCAAAGACTATTTCATCTTGAAATACTTAGAAATTCATTTTGGTTTTTTGTAATTGCAGTGTTTCAGTAAGACAGACATCTAAATAGAGATTGCATTTGGCAGTTACATACACATTACTTGTTCTAAACTAAGTACTGTTTCTGTGGTTTAGATTTTTCCTTTATAAGTAGAATTTTAATCACTGTAGGTTAAATTTTTTTTTCCAGGCATGTTATAATTAGCACTGACTATAACTTAATCCTGAAATATGTAAAATAAATCTAATAATATTTTATAAGCACTTCTGCCATTAAGTAAAAGAAAATAGGAATTAGTTGAATATTTAAAAATTCGTAACACCGTGGAAAGGGTATATGGCTATTTAAAAGGAAGTTAATACATAGCCTGCTTGGTTCTGTCACTGAAAATGATGGCATTTATATTTTGGAGCCACATCATCTTAAATACAGTTTCAGCTTATTCCTATATTCTTTGGAATATACTGTGTAATAATGCAGTTACTGGAAGATAAAGTAATGCTGTAGGATCTACTTTGCAAATGGGATATATCTGCCAATTCAAGCCCACTGCATTGACCAGCGCATAAACCTTTTTGAAACCTAAAGAAAAGCAGTTTAGATTACAGGAATCATTTAGTAGTATGGTTCAAAAGCACACTCTTTGCAGTCTGACACACTCAGGATCTAGTCTCAGATTTTCCATTTCCTCAGTCATCCAAAACAAGGAAATTCTAAGAAACTGTCATAAGTCAAAGGGAGTCTAGGGAGACATGATGACTAAATGCAATGTGGTATTCTGATGGGACCCTGGTGCAGAAAGATGTTAGATGAATACTAAGGAAATTTAAATAAAATATGCACTTCAGTTAATAAAAATATTATACTGTTGCTTCATTAGTTGTGATAGATTTATCTACTAAGATGACAATAATAAGACGAACTGTACTATTATCACAGTTTTTCGATAAGTCTAAAAGTATCCTAAGCAAAAAAAACTTATCAAGAAAAAGGAGAAATCTTAGCACTTGGGAGGCCGAGGAGGGTGGATTGCTTGAGCTCATAAGTTCGAGACCAGCCTGAGCTAGAGCGAGACTCTATCTCTAAAAAATAGCTGGGTGTTGTGGTGGGCACCTGTAGTTTCAGCTACTTGGGAGGCTGAGGCAAGAGAATCACTGGAGCCCAAGAGTTTGAGATTGCTGTGAGCTGTGGTGCGACAGCACTCTAGGCACTCTACCGAGGGTGACAAGGTGAGACTCTTGTCACAAAAACAAAAAAAAGAAAAAGGAGAACAGGTGGGACAGGAGACATTTTTATAATGATCTTTGGAAAATACAACCTGCCATACATTGTGATTTTGGTTATTTAACCTTAATAGATTTCAGTTCCTTTATCTTTTAAATGGGGATAGGATGTGCCTACTTCATGGGGTTGTTGTAAGGATTAAGTGGAATAATGCAAGCAAAAATGCCGAGCAAAGTGGCAGAGTAAATACTCAATAAATGCTATCAAATGGTAATGATGACAGCTCATCTTTAATTTTTTTGATGTCTGCATAAGGAAAAAAATCACATCAATACACTTTGACTGAGTTGTAATATAACTGGCTTTGCAGACCTACTTTAGGGCCTGGACTACCATATCATTTATCCTTTCAGTTGTTTTTTTCTACATTTTTCTCCCTGTCTTTTCCATATGACAGAAATTGGCATCATTAAAGTGTGTGTATGTGTATTTAATATCAAATCACATATTCTTCCAATACTTTGGAGATTACTAGTTGTCTTAACTTGAATTTAAAACAAAAACCATTACTGTATTTTAAAAGCAATTCTACTTTGTTCTCAAGCCTTAAAGTTTATACTCTGCATAGTAAAATGGAATGAATATTGAACTAGGAATTAGGAGACCTGCTATTCAGTCTCCAGTTTGTCACTAATTAGTTAAGTAATCTGGGGCAATTCCTTTCACCTCTTAGAAACTTCATTTTTATTTTTCCTTTTTTTTTAATTGAGATAGGGTCACTCTTATTGCCCAGGCTGAATTGCAGTAGAATGATTATACTCACTATAACTGAACTCCAGGGAGGTCTTCCTATCTCCACCCCCCAACTGAGCATGCAGGTGCATGCCACCACACCAGGGTAATTTAAACAAATATTTTGTAGAGTGGAGTCTTGGTATGTTGCCCAAGCTGATCTTGAACTCCTGGTGTCAAGTGATCCTCCTACCTCAGCTTCCCAAAACAGAGGGGTTGCAGGTGTGAGTTATCAGACCTAGCCCATTTTCTTATTAGTAAAATGAGAGAGGGGACTGGATGATATTTAATTATAAAACTGAGTTATGTAGATATCCAAGTGAGACATGTGCTTCAGAGCAGTTGCTTTGGGAGGCTTTACCTTTCTAGGGTTGCCTCCTAGGAAAATTAGTCTTAATTGCTTTAGGTTAACGTCTCATTTTTGACCGAATATAGGTAGCCCTGTTTGATGATCCATCATATCCTCTATAGCAGGCCCTATGTGACTCTTTAATTGCTTCAGAAATTCAACCTACACCCCAAGAATTGCTACAATCTAAATTTGGGGATTCATTAGTATTGTTGAGGATAATCAATAGAATGTGTTATAGGTTTTGTAGAGCTTTTCCAAAAGAAATTCTAAAAATATTGTAAGTGACAACATTGTTGGAATGAGTATTGTGGCCTTCCCAATAAGTCATTTTGGAGGGTATAGGTCTCATTTGGAAATAATGAATTCTGTTTTTTTTTTAGTTTATTTATTCATTGTGACTTTGAGACTCTAGATTTGATACTCATTTTATATTTTTAGTGTTTTCTCAATGTCTTTATAACTCTTGGCTTTGCCATTAACCAATATTATTTTATTGTAATTGTAAGATAATAGCACTAGAAGAGTGTTGTGGGCAAGAGCTGAATTGTTCAGAATGAAATCCCTCTGCTGATCTATTTTCTTTTTTTTAGGAGTGCCAAGGGAAAAGCTAAAGCTTGACTATACATTCTATAACTCCACAGTTATCACATTTTAATATGACTAAAGCTGGCATAACCACAGTAATAACTATGTATATTTGTATGCAACCATACATTTAGTAACATTTGCCGTTCTTTTAAAAAATTTCATGCAGTTTTAATTTTTTAGACAGCTCTTTTTCTCTCTACTTTTATGCAGAGGCATGTTGTGCAGTGTCATCTTTTTCAACATTTGCCATTAGTGGAAGGAATGTAGGGAGAAAGGTGGAAGAAGTGATTCCTGTAGAGCTGTGCTTTTAGTAGAGGCTAGGAAGTAGCTTTCGTCTTTAATAAGTCATATCCCTTTGCTTATAAATAATTCCTAAATGTTCACTTTCTTTAATGTTTATCATTCCTTTATTCCATGTAAAATTCTTTTCATCTTGTAGTTGAATGTGACAGTTGAATTTCTCTAGCTAAAAAGCATTTTGCTTAGTTTACTTCTCTTTTTAATGGTAATAAAGCATTTTACTTTGTAATCTATAATAGAAGAAAAATAGTATATCATATCATTTTTAGTTTGAAAGTATAATAGTTGTTTTAGAAAAGAAACTTGGATTAATGCTATAGCAGATTGTTTTCTTTGCTTACTAATTAACTGCTTTCTTCAACTCTATTTTGGGTTTAATATTTATCATGTATGTTATATGTATACTAAAGAGTTTGAAATTAGATTTAGAGGAATCAAATACTTTCTTTCAATTTTTTGAGCACATATTGTGAGTATAGTTTATAAGTGTGGGCTGGTAAGCCTTCCTGCCCACCCTGAAGCAGCTCTTGTTTCTTGTATTTTAAGTTTTCTGGCTGTATAGGACTGAATCTTTTCTAATTTCCAAAGCAATACAGGCTTGTTCGAAAGTATTAAAACATTAAAAATATATAATAAGTTGGAAATTAAAATAAGTCCCCATTGCCTACAAGATAAAGAATGATTTTTTTATAGTCAAGAAAGAGCATTATCTTAGAACTTTTGACAACCTTAACTAACCTGCTTAAAAACATTTTTTAATATAAAAACATGAAATTTTAATTTTATGACATCACATTATATTTAAGTCATAAAAAATTAAATTATAAATATATAATATTTGTCATGATTAACAAGTTATGAACTTATATTTATTTTTCTCATTTCATTGTAGACTGGTAGAAAATTTGACACTTATTGGGATTGGTCTTCAGTTTAGTATTTGGCAACCATTGGTGGAACCACCCTTATTTTCTCTCCTGGCTCCCCAGAATACAGCCAGTCCTAAGTCCTATCTTTTTACTCTTCTACTATTGCTTGGCTTTGACTTGATTATCTTTGTTCATTTAGTTCCTTTGTTCCTGATAACATGCCGCATAGCCTCTGAATCTTCCTTGTGACAGAGAACACTACTGTCTAAGTAGTCTCTTGTGACAATCTTCCTTGTGACAGAGACTACTGTCCACCAACCTGGGCCCTCCTGTTACCCTGTGACTGCCACATAAGCAAGAAATAAACTATTCTGTTAAGCTTTTAGTGTTTGAGCCGATTTATTATCTCAGTTACATATCCTCTTAGTACTACTTCAATAGGAGGTGATTCCTGGTTATTCTAGTTCACATAGATTATCAATTTTTCCCTCCCCAAGTTCTGTGTTATTTTACTAGGTTTTTTTTTTTTTTTTACTTTTTTAAAAGTCAAAAACAAAAGTAGAAAAAAAGACATTATCATTTAATTTATACATGTCTTGGTCCCACAGATCATAGACCTTTGGAAGAAACTGACTTTGTCTTATAATTCTTTCGTATTCCTTATGGTACATAGCTAAGGCATTAAAGGAAGACTTGAATAAAAAGGTGGGAACAAATCTCTAAAGCATAGATGTTGGAATCTGTAGTTGTGTTAAATTTGGTTAAGTCCATTTATTTTGGTTTTCTCTGGTTAGAGTTTCTTCATTATAAAGGAGAAAAATGTTATAGAAAGTCCATAATTTATTATAAGTTAAAATATAAAATAGTGACATTAATAGTAGTACTGCAGCCACTTCTGTCTACAAACATTAAATTTTTATAGTGTGTCACATTTTAGGCCCTGCGAGTATAGCAACAAGGAGAACAGACAAAAATCTTTGCTATTGTGGAGTTCACAGAAAATAAGCTAAACAGGATCAGTTTCAGGAAAAGTGAAGTGAGGACTTAGGGATGGGTGGGTGGGTAGTGGGCAATATGGGTGGTGATTGGGGTGTATTACGTGGGACTGATGTTACAATTTTAAATTGTGTGGTCAGGGAAGGCCTCTCTGTGAAAGTGATCTTTGGGCTAATAGTGAATAGAAACCATGTGGTTACCTCAAATAACAGCTATTAATTAGGAGGACCAAGTGGCGGGGACTGCTGGTGCTCTCCTTAACCTGAAGTGAGAGTGATGTGGTGTTCTAAGGTGAATTGTGGTGATTGCTGCGCTACTCTGAATATACTAACAGTCATTGAATTGTATACTTTAAATGAATGGATTTTATGGAATGTAAATTTTATCTCAATAAAGCTGTTAAAGAGAAAAACTGTCAGACTTTAGATGTCTTTAACATTATCGCAGGGGAAAATACCTCTTTTCCTTGATGCTCTCTTTAGAGATGTTTAGCTGTGGTGTAGTAGTAGTCATTTTCGTTGTTGTCATCGTAATTATAGTAAATCACATAAGTTAGGTTTCAATTAGGACTATAGAGTGTGAAGCACAATTATCATTATGAACACTAATAAATTTGTATTGGATTACTTTGTAAGATTTTTTAAATTCCAGCACTTAACTCTGTTCTTATATGTATACCCTTCATAGTTTGCTATTAAAGTAACAGTAGATTACTATTCATTTATAACTTGGGGGAAAAGATAATGTTGGCATTGTGCTTAGTTATGACTGATTTAGGATTGAGACTGTGCCGATTTTGCAGCCACCCGACTCATTGCATGGCAATTGAAAGATAGCAATGACCTTGGAACCATGCTTGCTTTCTGTTTCCTTTCAATGGTTTGTATTCAAAACAGCTTGGCTGTCCCTGGGTCTTGATTTTTGAGATTCTGACTCTTAGATCTTTCATTTTTTCTCTGGAAATAATTTTTAACACTTAATAATTGTTTCCTTTGTATACCTAGATACCACATACCTAGGCTCCACAGATTTAGGTCTTTTTTCCTAGATGCTGAGAATTTTAGGGCTGGAAAGGGCTTAGAGTTTAGAGTTACGTATTGTGCTAGTTTCTCAGCAATCCTGAATTCTGTCCTTAATGACTTTTTTCCAATACCATTACTACATGCCACAAGGAATTAACAAATGATGCTCATTAAAGGCAGCTTCCTTGAACCTAAGGGGAATTTTTAGATTCTATTATAGTATTTAGAATTATTGACTGTAAACCTGTGTTATATTAAATAAACTGCCAAATTGTTTTCTCTCAATCTGTAATCATCTTTGCCACAGGACCAGTTTTTCATCATTCTGTTATCAAATGACCTCATCCTAATTTGGAGCTGAGAATGCTTCATTTAAATTTCTTAATCTCCCAAAAAGAAAATCCCTGGACCAGATGGCTTCACGTCAGAATTCTACCAAACCTTTAAAGAGGAAGTAGTATCTATATTACTCAACCTTTTCCAAAACATAGAAAAAGAAGGAATATTACCCAACACATTCTATGAAGCAAACAACACCCTGATCCCAAAACCAGGAAAAGAGCCAACAAGAAAAGAAAATTATAGGCCAATATCACTAATGAATATAGATGCAAAAATTTTCAACCATATCCTAACAAACAGAATCCAGCAACACATCAAACAAATTATACATCATGACCAAGTGGGTTTTATACCAGGGTCTCAAGGCTGGTTCAATATACGTAATATCTATAAATATAATTCAGCATATAAATTAAAAAACAAAGATACGATTCTCTCAGTTGATGCAGAAAAAGCTTTTGATAATATCCAGCATCCCTTCATGATCAGAACACTTAAGAAAATTGGTATAGATGGGACATTTCTTAAACTCATAGAGGCCATTTACAGCAAACCCACAGCCAATATTGTATTAAATGGAGTTAAATTGATATCATTTCCACTCAGATCAGGAACAAGGCAATATTGCCTATTGTCTCCACTGCTGTTTAACATTGTAATGGAAGTTTTAGCCATCGCAATTAGGGAAGAAAAGGCGATCAAGGGTATCCATATAGGGTCAGAAGATAATCAAACTTTCACTCTTCACAGATGATATGATTGTATATCTGGAAAACACCAGGGATTCTACTACAAAACTCTTAGAAGTGATCAAGGAATACAGCAGCATCTCAGATTACAAAATCAACATTCATAAATCGGTAGCCTTTATATATGCCAACAATAGTCAAGCTGAAACAACAGTCAAGAACTCTATTCCTTTCACAGTAGTGTCAAAAGAAATGAAATATTTGGGAGTTTATCTAACAAAGGACGTGAAAGATCTCTATAAAGAGAACTATGAAACTCTAAGAAAAGAAATAGCTAAAGATGTTAACAAATGGAAAAACATACCATACTCATGGCTGGGAAGAATCAACATTGTTAAAATGTCCATACTACCCAAAGCAATATACAATTTTAATGCAATCCCTATTAAAGCTCCACTATCATACTTTAAAGATCTCGAAAAAATAATACTTCGTTTTATATGGAATCACAAAAAACCTCAAATAGCCAAGACATTACTCAAAATAAAAACAAATCGGGAGGAATCATGCTACCAGACCTCAGACTATACTATAAATCGATAGTGATCAAAACAGCATGGTACTGGCACAAAAACAGAGAGGTAGATATATGGAACAAAATAGAGAACCAAGAGATGAATCCAGCTACTTACCACTATTTGATCTTTGACAAGCCAATTCAAAACATTCAGTGGGGAAAAGATTCCTATTTAACAAATGGTGCTGAGTGAAATGGCTGGCGACCTGTAGAAGACTGAAACTGGACCCACACCTTTTTACTGTTAACTAAGATAGAGTCTCACTGGATTAAAGATTTAAACTTAAAACATGAAACTATAAAAATACTAGAAGAAAGTGCAGGGAAAACTCTTGAAGAAATTGGCCTGGGAGAATATTTTATGAGGAGGAACCCCCAGGCAGTTGAAGCAGCATCAAAAATACACTACTGGGACCCGATCAAACTAAAAAGCTTCTGCACAGCCAAGAACACAGTAAGTAAAGCAAGCTGACAGCCCTTAGAATGGGAGAAGATATTTGCAGGTTATGTCTCCGACAAAGGTTTAATAACCAGAATCCACAGAGAATTCAAATGTATTAGCAAGAAAAGAACAAGTGATCCCATCTCAGAGTGGGCAAGGGACTTGAAGAGAAACTTCTCTAAAGAAGACAGGCGCACGGCCTACAGACACATGAAAAAAAGCTCATCATCCTTAATCATCAGAGAAATGCATATCAAAACTACTTTGAGATATCATCTAACTCCAGTAAGATTAGCCCATATCACAAAATCCCAAGACCAGAGATGTTGACGTGGATGTGGAGAAAAGGGAACACTTCTACTCTGCTGGTAGGAATGCAAACTAATATGTTCCTTTTGGAAAGATGTTTGGAGAACCCTTAGAGATCTAAAAATACGTCTGCCATTCGATCCTGCAATTTTTCTACTAGGTATATATCCAGAAGACCAAAAATCACATTCTAACAAAGATATTTGTACCAGAATGTTTATTGCAGCCCAATTCATAACTGCTAAGTCATGGAAAAAGCCCAAGTGCACATCGATCCACAAATGGATTAATAAACTGTGGTATATGTACAGCATGGAATATTATGCAGCCTTAAAGAAAGATGGAGACTTTACCTCGTTCATGTTTACATGGACATACTATTCTTAGTAAAGTATCTCAAGAATGGAAGAAAAAGTATCCAATGTACTCAGCCCTACTATGAAACTAATTTATGGCTTTCATATGAAAGCTATAACCTAATTATAACTTAAGAATATTAGGAAGGGGGAGAGGAGGGGGAGGATGAGTGGAAGGAGAGTGATTGGTGGGATCACACCTATGGTGCATCTTACAAGGGTACATGTGAAACCTCCTGGATGTAGAGTGTAAATGTCTCAACACAATAAGAAAATGCCAGGAAGGCTATGTTAACCAGTATGATGAAAATATATCAGATGGTATATAAAACCAGTGTATGGTGCCCCATGATTGCATTAATGTACACAGCTATGATTTAATAATAAAAAAATCTTAATTGTTTAATGACAAATTTTATATTTTGGATGTTGCTGTGATTGCAGGATTCTCCTCCGCACTCATTTAAGTGAGTGGGATTTAAGAAGAGAATATAATTCACAAGATGTGAGTAAAATAAAAGCAAACAATATTATCTTCTTTACCTCCCTAGATCCAGTGAGGAAGAAAGGGAGGGATTTGTATTCCAAGAAGTAGAGCTTTTTCACAGTTTTTAACCATATAGGGAAGATGCAGTGGGGAAGGAACTGGCTGTATCACAGTTGGTGAAAGAAGAAAGGGTAATTCTGCTCAGAGGTCTGTGTAAGGTGGAAATCAGGAAGTATCCTGTGGGCTCAGTCTGGCCTGAAGAGAACCAGTCAGCTGTAGCTGCTTATGTGTGAACAACATACTATTATACGTAAAACATTGCAAAAAACTGGTTATACTTTTATATTCTACGTGACATTTGTATCTAAATCCAAACAGATGTATTTTAATCTAGCTATGTTAGTTTCCTTTCAATAACTAGAAATTACCAATATTTGCTCAATGTTTTCTGTGTGCCAGTTGCTGTTCCAAGTATATGTATATTACTTTATATATATATTATATATATATTTACTTTATATATATTAACTTTCACACACACAGATATAACATACATATATATGAAACTTAATAACTTATCTGATTTTTATATATATTATATATATTAACTATATATTAACTCACACACAGATATACATACATATATATAAAACTTATTAACTTATCTGATTTTTATATATATTATATTAACTTTATATAAATAACTTTATATATATTAACTCACACTCACAGATATACATACATATATATATGAAACATATTAACTTACGTGATTTTTACAACTCTTCGATGTATAGGAACTGCTGTTATCACCTCTGTTTTTACAACTGTAGAAATAACAAGTTGGCACTTTCACAATTAAGTGACCGAGCTGGAATCTAATCTGGATAGTCTTGACACAGGTTTCAGCTGATTTAGGGCTAGCCTGGTTTCCGGGAAGAGTAAGTTTTATTATAGGAGGGCCTAGGACTCAAAAAATAGATTTTCCTGGTAACTGATATTTACTCAGTTACTTTAATTTTCTGGGGTTCTTCATCTATAAAGAGTTTGAAGAAACTAGGCCCTTAAAGTGCTTCCTATTAGAGAAGTCTAAGATTTTGAACTCATTTTAGTGTATCTGAATTTCTTTTTTCCCCCAATGAGGGAGAAGCTTTGCCACTCAGGGCCTAGTGCTTCCCCCCTGCTGCGCTCCCCCAACCCCACCCCCACTTTGCTGCTTGAATTATTCCTATTACATGTTTTCAACAAATTTATTTTAATACAGCATGGAAATTTTATAGTTTTAATCTAGGAGTCATCAGTATGTAGCACATATTCCTGTGTGCAGAAGTGTCTTAAGACATTCTGTTGAATGTGGTATCCATTAGACTCATGCCACTGATTGTATGTGGTGAGTGTGAATTGGGATATGCCATAAGTGTAAATTACACACTAGATTTCAAAAACCTACTATGAAAAAATAGATGTAAACTGTTTTGTTAATAACTCAGATTACATGTTGAAATGGAAACATTACGGACATACTGGTTTAAGTGTAATTTTTTTGCGGTTTTTGGCTGGGGCTGAGTTTGAACCCACCACCTCTGGTGTGGGCCTACCCTTTTGAGCCGCAGGCGCCACCCAAGTGTATTATTTTTTATGTGGTCACTAGATGAATTAAAATTATGTGGGTCACACTAACTTTCTGTTGGGCAGCATTGTTGTAAGGGTTCCTAAATGAGAGACAAGGTGTGATTTCTAAGAATGAGAAATCTATCTAGTGAAATAGGTAGGGAAAACAATACATATCTGGTGAACATCTGTCAATATACTATCATTTATTTGGCCATGAATGAAGTACATGTTTGATAAAATGAATTAATTGGGACAATAGATATATTTGTGTCATGTCTGTTTATCGACAAGTTACTGTATACTAGGCACTTTACATATATTAATTCACTTAATACTAATAGTAATACTGTGAGACAGGGACTGTTATTACTACTGGAGGCTAAGTTACTTTTAGAGCTCCATAGATAGTATAGTAAGTGGTAGTTAGCTCAAGTTTATATGGTTTAGCTGCAGAACCCGTGTTATTAACCATTATTGTATTCCCTTGGTAAGCTAGGTGACCTTGTGATTTGCTATATAGTTGAATCTTATGATTTAATATGATAGTACGTGCATGGATAACCCACTAGAATTTAAAGACCACCTTTATTTATATTTTGCTTATAGATTTATTTTTAAATTTTTTAAGAGTGAATGATTTTTTTTTCTTATAGTTACCACTTGGTTGGTTGTTTATGCATTAATGTTAGCCTGTTAATTGCATTTGTGGTAGTATTCCATAATTTTTTTTATGTTAGGTATAGAGAGTATGCCTGGACTTTCAGAGAGAAATGTATATGGCCAAACAATAACCAGTAAACTTTATAATTTAAATAAGTGGTATAAAAAGAAAGTACCAGCTTCTTTGTTTGGAAGCTTTAATTGCAAAAAAGATGAATGTGTAGTATGAATATTTTTACTTTGAAAGGGAAACTAATGTCTAGATTGAATATGCATTAGATACTTATATCATGTGCACTAGCACTTATATTTAAGTACCATCTTAATACATAAACCTAAAATTTAAAAATATATGTATTTTATGGCTATCCAGTAAGTGTGAGGTGCGGTAGATAATGCAAGATTGAGGTTATAGATCTTTGACCTGTAGAAATAAGGCACACATGAAGAAATAATGAGATAAATATTAATTCAGTAAAATAACACAATATATATTATGAATGGGTACATGAGTCTTATAGGAGTTATGGGGACAGCAGGAAACTATTTTGAGCTGGTAGTTTGGGAAGTGTTACTGCAGGAGGAGAGAATGAAGCTGCACTGAATTTTCTTAAGTGGAGTTGAGGGGGCATAGGAGCCAACACTTAGACATAAGGAGGTACACACAGGAATTCACCTATGGTGTGAAGCTGAGTAGTCAGAGAAAATTTCAGAAATTAATTTGGGGCCAGACTATAGAAGACCTTGAATTCTAGAAGTAGTAATTTGGACTCCATAAATACTAGAAGAAAGTGTAGGGAAAACACTTGAAGAAATCGGCCTGGGAGAATATTTTATGAGGAAGACCCCCTGGACAATTGAAGCAACACCAAAAATACATTACTGGGATCTGATCAAACTAAAAAGCTTCTGCCCAGCCAAGAACACAGTACGTAAAGCAAGCAGACACCCCTCAGAATGGGAGAAGATATTTGCAGGTTATGTCTCCAACAAAGGTTTAATAACTGGAATCCACAGAGAACTCAAATGTATTAGCAAGAAAAGAACAAATAATCCCATCTCAGTGTGGGCACGGGACTTGAATAGAAACTTCTCTGAAGAAGACAGGCACATGGCCTACAGACACATGAAAAAATGCTTATCATCCTTAGTCATCAGAGAAATGCAAATCAAAACTACTTTGAGATATCATCTAACTCCATTTAGATTAGCCCACATCACAAAATCCCATAACCATCGTTGGCATGGATGTGGAGAAAAGGGAACACTTCTGCATTGCTGGTGGGAATGCAAACTAATATGTTCCTTTTGGAAAGAAGTTTGGAGATCACTTAGGGATCTAAAAGTAGACCTGCCATTCAATTCTGCAATTTCTCTACTAGGTATATATCCAGAAGGCCAAAAATCACTTTATAACAAAGATATTTGCATGAGAATTTTTATTACAGCCCAATTCATAATTGCTAAGTTGCGGAAGAAGCCCACGTGCCCATTGATCCACAAATGGATTAATAAATTGTGGTATATGTACACCATGGAATATTATGCAGCCTTAAAAATGATGGAGACTTTACCTCTTTATGTTTCTATGGGTGGAGCTGGAACATATTCTTCTTAGCAAAGTATCTCAAGAATGGAAGAAAAAGTATCCAATGTATTCAGCCCTAATATGAAACCAATTTATAAGCACCCACACTTCCATATGAAAGCTATAACCAAACTACAGCCCAAAGTGAAGGGGAAAAAGGAGGGGGAGGGAAGGGGGTGGATGGGGGGAGGGAGAGTAATTGGTGGGGCCACACCTATGGTGCATTTTACAAGGGTACGTGTTAATTGTACTAATTGTAGAATATAAACGTCTTAACGCAATAACTAAGAAAATGAGGTGAAGGCTATGTTAACCAGTTTGATGAAAGTATTTCCAATTGTATATAAAACCACCCCATAATATGCATTAATGTACACACTATGATTTAATAAAAAAAGTTTAAGGGTGGGGTGAGATGGTTATATGATACTTTACCCTTGAGTTACTGCTTATGTGATGGACAACACCAGTAAGTTATGTTATTGACTTAAAATGCTAGATATTTTTGGTTCTTGGTAATAAGAAATACTGAGGAGCTTGCTTTCTTTGTTACTAATAAAATCCAGTGCATGAAATTGGCTTTGTAGGGTAATCTCAAACTTTGTGGTTGGAAGAATTTTATATTACATAGCAAATACTTGACAGTCATCTATTTTTGGAGATGACAAATCAGTATTTTTCACTGACTGAATTTCATTTATAAATTTCTACATACTATAAATTTATACTGTTACTTACAGGGCACACTAAAATTTGCTCTTATTTTTAAAGCTCTGGCTTATCTTGGCTCCACTGCCTTATTAGCCCAGAACTGTTGACTATAGTTAACCTGCTGAACCTCATGTTTTTTCTTTGTAAAATTGGAGAGATACTTCCCTCCTGGGGGTGGGGGGGAGGGTGAGAATGTCTAGTGAAGTAAGGCTGTTTGAGAGAATGCAGTAATGTCTGGAACATTATGGAAGTTAGATAGTAAATTTTCTCTCCCTCCTTCCTGAGCTTGGAGTGATTTTGAGTAAAGGCTTAATATAGACTTTCTCATTACTTAACGTAGGCTTTTCTGTGTGCAACTCATGAAAAAATTTGGAAGGCAGTAACTTTTGTAAAATATGGCTTTGTAATAACTTGGATTTTTAAATGTTGTATCAATAGAACTTGTTGATGTTTAAAAAAAGGAAAAATTGTTTCTGTTTCATTAGAATGCACCTAAAAACTGAATTATCAAAAGACTAAGGTGTTTCTGTGAAGTCATTTTATTATATTTCATTAGTTAAAAGCATACTTTGTGACTGTGGCATTGAAATAAAATGTAGTCCAGGAGAAATATTCTATATTAAGCATGTTCTAGATCATGTTGTTAAGGAAATGCAGTTAAACTTTCTTTAAGTGACTTTTTTGGGTGTACATCTTTGAATGTAAATGTGTATACGTGTAGATTTGTGTAATCATCACCATAATCAAGATACAGAACAGTTCTTTTACTTCAGAAAACTCCTTGTGCTGGTCTTGTGCTCTCAAATTCTCTCCCTAACCCCTGGCAAGAACCGGTCTGTCTTTTATTTCTATTTTGATTTTGTTTCATTTTTAAATTTTTTTCAAAACACCACAAATTGATACCAGCGTTTTTCGTTTCTTTATTTGTGGGCTAGGTTAATGGAGACTATCAAATCTGATAAATATCTTAAATATGATATCAAATAAGATAAAATATAGAAGTATCAAATTAGGTAAAGTACATGGAAGTGCTTAGCACATAGAGGCATCAGGTATTTAAAAAATAAGTTTCACACATAATATTAAGTGACTAGGTAAAGTTTAGGTGAACTTTTCTTGAGAGCCAAGTTTGTGTAATTTTGACCACTTTTATTTCCCCTCATTCTTGGGCTTTTTTTTTGAAAGATTTTGTTCCACATGGTCTGGTACCTGTAAATTTCTGTTATTTAATGTCTTTTAACTGCATGTTCCTAATAAGTAAATGTGGTTAATAATATCTACCCTTCAAGTTAGGATAATTAAGTGTTAAGATATATAAAAATATAAACCTATAAATATGAATATATAGAGAGATATAGATAAATAGCCTGGATAATATAGTTTACAGTAACTTTTAATACTAATGGTTTGGTAAGGGATATCATGTCTTCTTTATTTCTGGTCCTTCTCCTCCCTCCATGGAAAAATTGATTCTGAAAGCATCATCTTTCTATTTTAATAATTTTTGATCATTCTTTTTCTACTGTTTATTTATTTATTTATTGTAGAGACAGTCTCACTTTATGGCCCTCGGTAGAGTGCCATGGCATCACACAGCTCACAGCAACCTCCAACTCCTGGGCTTAAGCGATTCTCTTGCCTCAGCCTCCCAAGTAGCTGGGACTACAGGCGCCCGCCACAACGCCCAGCTATTTTTTTGGTTGCAGTTCAGCCGGGGCCAGGTTTGAACCCGCCACCCTGGGTATATGGGGCCGGCGCCTTACCGACTGAGCCACAGGCACCGCCCAATTTTTGATCATTCTTTTTCTGGAAATGCATTACCAATTTCTCTGTTTCAGAGTGGAGAAAAGTATACTAAGTCTGTTTAACTTTATCTTAATGATTCAGGGCTCATTTCACATTATGATCATTTCTTAAAATGTGATTTAAAAAATGATTTTCAGATATATGGGCTGAGTATTTGCCAATGCCAGTGCTTCCTTTTGAACTTGTGTTTATAAGTCCCTATTATAAAATCGATTTTCTTTTCGACATTTTTATCTATTCGTAAAAGTAAAGTACACAGTGTTCTCATATATAACATTTTAGGCAGTAGGATATAATTGCTTTCCTATAAATTTAATTATTTAATCAAGTACAGAAGCAGATTTATTAATGAAATTTTTGTTCTTGCCCACAAATCATCATGTACACTCTTTATCAGTGTTCTTTGTCTCATTATTTGTGTTTAAAAATATTCATAGAATCAGTGAATTAAAGAACTGGAAAGAACCTTTGAGATTGTCTAGTCTATGTATTCTTAACTATCTAACCCAAAGCCCCTCTTTGATAATAAATATTTCTTATACTTTCCTAAATGTCCTGAGATGAAATTCCTAGTCAATGAAAATTTTTACCCCTGTAATTAAAATGAATCAATATAATTCTGTAATTGTAATATGAAGGAGAAAGAAAAGGAAAAATAATTTTATTTAATTAATTTATTTTTTTTAAGACAAGAGTCTCACTTGGTTGCCTTGGGTAGAATGCCAAGGTGTCATAGCTCACAGCAACCTCAAATTCCTGGGATCAAGCAATCCTCTTATCTCAGCCTCTTGAGTAGCTGGGAATACAGTTCCCCACTATAACCCTTGCTAGTTTTTCTATTTTTAGTAGAGACTGGATCTCACTCTTGCTCAGGCTGGTCTTGAACTCCTGAGTTCAGGTGATCCACCTACCTTGCCCTCCTAGAGTGCAGGATTATAGGCATGAGGCACTGTGCCTGGCCAGGAAAAATAATTTAAAATAAAATACAAGGTATAATTATGCTAGAAGGCAAAAAATAAATAATTTTTAAAAAGCAAGAAATAGCCCCAACAAGAACTACAAAACACTGATGAAAGAAATCATTGATGATACAAACAAATAGAAAAACATCTTGTACTCATGGATTGGAAGAATCACTACTGTAAGTGTCTATTCTGCCCAAAGCAATTTATAAATTCAATGTAATTTCCATCAAAATGCCAATGTTAGTTTTCACAGTATTAGATAAAACAATTCTAAATTTTATATGGAAACATAAAAGAGCCTGAATAGCCTAAACAGTCCTAAGGAAAACAAATCTGGAGGCATCATATTACCTGGCTTCAAATTATACCACAAGTCTATAGGAATCCAGTCAGCATGGTATTGGTATAAAAGTAGACACATTTATCAATAAAACAGAAACAAGAAACAAACAAAACCCAGAAATAAAACTATATACCTATAAAAAACTGATATTTGACAAAGCAGAGACACAAAAACATACACTGGGGAAGGATGCCTACCCATTCAATAAATGATGCTGGGAAAACTGGACTGCCACATGCAGAAGAATGAAGCTGGATCCTTCTCTCTCACCATGTACAAAAATGAACTACCTGGCTCCATAAAAATTCTAGAAGAAAACTTAGAAAAAGGCAAAGAATTATGACTAAGACCCCAACAGCAAAAACAAAAATTAATAAATGGGACTAAAACTAAAAGTTTTTGTATAGCAAAAGAAATAATCCTAGAGTAAATAGACAACGTATGAGGTCTGACAATTCAGTTTGTGAACTTGTGATTATGCACTTACAGTGGCATTGTACAAACTAGGTCTCATAACCTTGGTATGTCAGTGTCTCAACAACTGTGTTCATGTCAGTGTGTAGCAGTATCTTGCTGAGTGGCGTTCATTATTCTTGCATGTTTTTGTGTGCTGTCACGAGACTGTTGGACCTTGATTTAGAGCAACAAACATGAAATTTCTTAATAAACTTGGCAAGAATGGAAGTGAAATCAGAGACATTTTAGTCTAAGTTTATGGAGAGAGATAATGCCATGAAGAAATGGCAGTGTACAAATGGATTAAACATTTTTCTGAGGGGAGAAAAAGCGTCACTGATGAATTGAGATCAGGGCATCCACTAACGACCAGAACTGACATAGCATTGTTGAGGTGTGTGTCAAAAGTCAGCTTGTGAGAAGCATAGCAGACCAAGTAAACATTGATAGAGAAATAGGAAAATCTTAAATGATAATCTTGGCACCAGAAAGGTATGTGTAAAAATGGTCCCAAAGGAGCTTAATGATGAATAAAAGCAAAGAGATCACATGGCCCAGTCTTATGAGGGAGCTTTTAGCCAGAAAAAAGTATATTGGAACACTCCCTACACCCCTGATCTGGCCTCCAGTGACTTTTTCCTTTACTCAAAGAAAAAGGAAATATTGAAAGGAAGACATTTTGATGACATTTGGGGCCTCAAGAGTAATAAGACAGCTCTCATTGTCACTCCAGAAAAATAGTGCCAAAATTGTTCTGAAGGGTGGACTAGGTGCTGAGTTTAGGGCATAGCTTCCCAAGGAGAGTACTTCAAAGGTGACCTTAGTGATATTCAGCAATGAGGAAGATATCACTTTTTCTAGGATGAGTTTGTGACCTCTTAAAGAATGGGAGAAAAACATTCTCAAACTATATGTGACAAAGGGCTTATATCCAGAATCTACAAGGCACTCAGACCAGTAAGAAAAAAATAATCACATTAAAAAGTGGGCAAAAGACATTAACAGACATTTTTCAACAGAAGATATACAAATGGCAAAAAAAAAAAAAAACATAAAAAAATGCTCAACATTGCTAATCCTAAGGGAGGTGCAACTTAAAACCGTAATGAGTGTCCACAATAGCCCTGTCAGAATGGCTATTATTAAAAAGGAAATAACATGTTGGCATGGATATGGTGAAAAAGGAAGCTTTATACACTGTTGGTAGAAATAAAAATGAGTACAACCTCTTATGTATGGGTATTTCTCAAAGAACTCAAAGTAGACTTAGCATTTAATCCAGCAATCCCACTGTTGGGTTATTTACCCAAAGGAGAAGACATCATTATATTAAAAAGACACATGCACTCAGATGTTTATTGCAACATAGTTCACAATTGCCAACATACAGAGTCAACCTAAGTGTCCATCAATGCGGATGCGTAGATTTTAAAAAATGGACATTTATAGCATGGAATGCTACTCAATCATAAAAAATGAAATGTCTTTTGCAGCAACTTGGATAGAACTGGAGACCATTTTCCTAAATGAAGTATTTCAGGAATGGAAAATCAAATACCACATGTATTCACTTATAAATGAGAGCTAAGCGATATATATGGTCATGCAGATGGCATGATAGACTTTGGAGATTCAGAAGGGGAAATGTTGTGGGGGAGGAGTCAAAAATTACCTGTTCATTACAGTATACAGTAATCAAGTGATGGATACACTCAAAGTCCTGATTTCACCATTGTATAATTCATCCATGTGTCAGAAAACCACTTGTATCTCCTAAATCTATTTTAAAAATAAGTAATGAAACACAGGGTAGGGGAGGAAGACACCCCAGCAAATTTTAAAAATACCTTTAGAATGTCGTGATGTTTCATTGAGAACCGACAACCTAGGTGGCGCCTGTGGCTCAAGGAGTAGGGCGCTGGCCCCATATACAGGAGGTGGCAGGTTCAAACCTGGCCCCAGCCAAAAACTGCAGGGGAAAAAAAAAAAAGAGAGAACCAAAAACCTAGACCAAATCTTCTCATTTCATAGATAAAGAAAGTAAGGGTGGGAGTGAAACTGCAGAGGAAGGGTATTAGATGGGCCTTGGTTTTACCTTCTCAGGGAGGTACGCTAAGCATTCACTAGGCATAGAACTTCTTTGCCTTCTTGGTTTTCTAAAAATCTCTATGAAATCATTTTTCATTTTTAAACGAGGTAGCTGTGTGTTATTCTTGACTTGTTGGTTGCTGTCGAGGTATGGATAATACATTGGGATCAGTTCTTTCAAGATTTGTTTAAGCCTGTGGGATAGTGCCAACACACTTAACCCCTGACTCTGTTCCTGTCAGGGAGCAGCCTCTCCGTGGGCTTTCTTGGAGTCTTTCTTCTGGGTAGTGCCTAGGTGGTGGATGTGTGGGCTTGTTGCCAGAGGATATCCAGACAGTAGGTTCAAACATATCTCCAGGGCTTCCATTTTCTGCCTTTGTAGCACACACTCATTTATTCATTTGTAAAATTTCTACCTTTTCTTTCTTATACAAGGGCTAAATGAACGTGTGAAGGAAAGTGATTTGTAAACTGTATGTTATGTGTGATATGTAAGTGCAGTGGATTGGTGTTAACTAAAAGCATAGCATCCTTCTTTAGAGTTATGAAGAGAGTGTGGTTCTATTTTAATACTCTGCAGGTGGTATATTGTTATTATTCGAACTCTAATCTGAGTCTCATTTCAGTTCCTTGAATCTGACAAACACCTACGTGCCCCATGGGTGCCAGATATTACACATCCTATGCTCTCTAGCCATTATCTCCGCCTGCTCAACCCCAACAAACACCCACAAAAAGCTGAAAGCAAAAGAAAACTTTTTTTTGTTTTGTTTTGTTTTTAATTTGTGATTTTTAATTTTATCTTAGAAATTGCAATTCCTCTGTCTGGAATGTTGCGTCCCAGGATCACACTTAGCTGGCTCCGCATTGTTACTCAGACCTTAGAGATGACCTTCTTGATGATCCACATAAAATAGCTACTGATCATTCCCTTTCACTTTATTTCAGTTCTCTGTGTAGTGCTTATAATGGCCCTTGGGTATTTCCCTTCCCTTGCCTTGCACCCTTACCTTCTCTCCAGTTTATTTATTTATTTTTTGAGTATTTTTATATTTTTTCAAATTAATATAAGGGTACAATTTTTAGGTTACATTGTTCTCGTTTCCAGGGTAAAGTTCCATTTGTAGAAGAGCCCTCACTCTGGGGTCATGTTATACACCCTCACAATGTGCACATTAGGTGAGATCCTGCCTCATGCCCTCTCTCCTCCTGCCAGACGTTCTCCCCTTACCCTCTTCTCGCTTCCCTCTACCCCCAAACTGGACTATATTAGTTCAAAACAAAACTTTTCTGTTTTAGCTCCACTACTGTTACTTAATCAAGGGAGGCTTGTTTGGCCTTCCTGGAAGAGCACATAGATCTGGTTATATACTTTCCTTGCCCTTATTTACAATATCACTGTTTACTTCAGAATTTGATTCTACTGCTAGATTGTAAGTTTCATGAGAATTTTATAATCTACTCTATGTGCTTGTGTTAGAAGACGAAGTGTTATTTCCAGAATATAGTAAAATTGACTCTTAGGGAAGATGCCCTATGTTTTATCTTCCAGTCTCAACAAGATCCAGTCTTAACATTCTTATATTCTGGTGTTTTCCAGAAGTACTTGGAGTAAATACAAGTTCAAGTTCCTTTATGCTTTAATTCCGCTAACTCATTTAATTTCTTGGAGGAGTGCTATCCCCTATAACTTCTAGAATGTTGCTTCTGTAGTTTATTACTTACATGAATTTTTGTAATAACTTAATTTTATATTTTTGACTTTAGAGCCTAAACATTGAATTCCTTTTTCATCAAGATTCCAGCTAATTAAGGGTAATGATCTTTTGGAGAATAAAGTTTTATTTAAAATGATAGACTTTATATTACTTTTTGTGTTATTTTAATGAGATCATCAAATATGGAATGTGCCAATTTTGACTCAAATGTTTATTATGTCAAACAAGCAGTATAATTACTAGGTTATTAAATAAGAAATGTCCAATTTCCTTATGTACTACTAAGTTTGACACTTGATATCTCTGACATTTTACCTTGACACTTTTAATTTTTATTTTTTATCATGAAGGCACATCCTTGTTCTTTCAAATGCATGTTTTGGGTTGTGATTATCTTTCAAAATTTTTAGAGCAACTTTTGTGAAACCATGGATAAGTGAAAACTTTGTATTATTTTTGAATATGATTTCCAATGTGGAACCAATACAGTGCAGACAGCTCAAACAAAGTGTTTGGAAAGGATGTGGCTAATGAACAATGATGGTTTGAGAAGTTCCATTTTGGTGATTTAATCTTGAGAATGAGCCACGTGGGTGACCTGAGACCAAGGTGGATAATGATGAACTGAAAACTGTAGTGGAAGTGAAACCATCTCAACCTAGCCAGAAGATTCAAGGACCATTTGAAATCGATTGGCAAGGTAAAGCAACTGGGTAGATAATGAACCAAGTGTCAGAAGAGAATCTTCCTGCAGCTCTTCTTTTGCTGTCACAATGTAGAGGTGAACCATTTCTACTCTGTATTGTTATTTGTGATGAAAAATGGATTCTTTTTGACAATAGCAAGGATTTGGCACAATGGTAGGATAAAGATGAAGTGCCGAAACACAGTCCAAAACTGAGTATTGATCAAAAAAGGCTAATGGTTTCTAATTGGTGGTCCAGCATTGGTATTATCTTGAGTTTCATGGAACATGTTCAGTCAATTATAGCGGATTGTGCATCCAATTGGATGAAATGATGAGGATGTCTTCCATGAAACTGGTCCCTGGTGCCAAAAATGTTGGGGATTCACTATACAAAGTATTCATTTATCAGCAAGCTGTGGAAAATGCCTTTAGCAGTTTCACCCCGTCACTCTGATACTATTTTGGCTGTTTTTCTCTTCGTTGTGGATTCTTTCATAGCCTGGAATTTGTACTACACAAATGTGAAGTTGTTTATTGGAAAGAGCACAGGCTTTGGGGTTTAAATGGATGTAGTTTAAGTCCTGGCTGAGCTGCTTGCCAGTTATACACTCTAGGAATGTTTGAATGTTTCTGAGCTCACTTTTCTCCAACTGTAAAATGTTATTTACCTTGCAGGGTTGTCAGACTTGGAGTATTGTATGTAAAGTGCTTTATACAATGTGTATCTTCCTTCGATGTCTTTTAATGATTTCTGAAAAGGAAAAAAAGGCTTGTTTTAATGCAACCAACTTTAATAGAGGCAGAGTAGGCTAGAGAGAGACCAGACTGAGAATGGGAAGTCCTAACCTGCACTAAAGATCCTTGTGTCTATAAGATTATGTTTGTGATTAACTGAAGATTATATGAAGAGTAAAGAAACCAGGCAGTCTAGGTGAGAAGTTATTTTAGTTGTAAGGAAAAGAAACTTTATCAAGAATGACTCTGAATCCATGTTGCCTTATATGGGGAATGAAGGTTTGCCTGGGCCACGGGTTTCTAATCATGTCACATCACCAGGGAGGTCCAAGGCGGAGGGGACATGAGGAATTTGGGGGTAAGAGGAAACTGAATTAGAGCTGCTCTGTTTTAATTTGCTCTATATAAAGATTTCTTTGTACGATTTTTGAATAAAGGGTTTTATGGCTAAAAAGGTTTACAAACTAGTAGACTAAATTATCTCTAAAGCTTCTTTGAACTCTGAATTTTTATGATGTATCTTTATATAGGCAATTTGGTTTTTAAATTGAGATGTCTCTCATAATATTTTAATGATTGCATTAGCGTGTTCTGAAAACTTGCTTTTGTCCATCAAATAATTACATTTGTAAGTCCTATAAATAATTTTTAAAAATTCTATAAGTGTCAGTTACCTTTTTTAAGGCCTCATGAGCTTTTATTACCAAATGAAATATTTTTATTGGCATTCATATTAATTTGTCCGTTTATGTTTTTATTCACTGATGGCAAGAACATGTTATATGAAACACTTTAAAAGATATGGAAAAAGGCCTAGTGTCATTCACCATCTGTTTGCTTTGATTTTTGTAAGTCTTGAGAAAAAAGGAGTTCCAGAAATAATGCTTTTATAGCAAAGCAGGTGTTCCAGATACTAACCGTTATTTGTACAAAGTATACTTTTATATATGAACCATAACACAATCATTGTCTTTTAAATGAGCCAGGAAAAGGGTTTTTTTTAATAACATTTGTAACATTCAAACAGAATTTCATGGTTGATGGAATTAGTCAGAAATGCTTTGAATCAAAAATTGACTCTTTCATGTTGTGAGTTATTAAATATTGAGACATCTCAAATATTTAAAAATTAAAACCTAATACAAAGAAATATAATAACATTTTGATCTATTATAAATATATAAGTAATCTCTTATTTCTACCTTTTCTTCAGTACTTTGTAGGTTTTTTGACTTCTCAACTTATTTTATGGATAATGACTATGTATTATTTATCTTTGGTTCTATCTCATTGCCTATATACTTGATAAACTTGTTTCATGAATGAAAATTAAATACAGCATAGTTTCCTGGGAATTAAGAACTTCTCTAAAATTTGTTTCCAGCAGTAGGTCATTTTAGGCTACTGTTGAATTCTTTTTCTTTTTTTTTAATTATTATTTTTTATTAAATCATAACTTTGTACATTGATGCATTTATGGGGTTCAGTGTACTGCTTTGATATACAATGTGAAATGTTTACATTGAACTAAGTAACACATCCATCACAATTATACTCATTTCTTAATAGTTTGAAATGTACTATTACATCATGTACATTAGGTGAGGTCCCCCCAAATACCCTGCCTCCTCCCGTGTCCTCCCTCCCCCTTCTCTCCTCTTCTCTGTTACTTTCTGGACTATAGTTATGTTTTGCATTCATATGAATATGTAGGTGATTATATATTGATTTCATAGTAGTATTGAGTACATTGGATACTTTTTTCCCCCATTCTTGAGATACTTTACTAAGAAGAATATATTCCAACTCCATCCAGGTAAACATAAAAGATGTGAAGTCTCCATCTTTTTATGGCTGCATAGTATTCCATGGTGTACAAATACCACAGTTTGTTAATCCATTCATGGGTCAATGGGCACCTGGGCTGTTTCCATGTCTTGGCAATTATGAATTGGGCTGCAATAAACATTTTGGTGCAAATGTCTTTGTTGTAAAATTTTTGATATATACCTAGTAGAGGAATTGCAGGATCGAATAGTAGGTCTACTTTTAGTTCCTTGAGTGTTCTCTAAACTTCTTTCCAAAAAGGTCGTATTAGCTTGCATTCCCACCAGCAGTGTAGAAGTGTTCCCTTCTCTCTGCATCCACGCCAACATCTGTAGTTTTGGGATTTTGTGATCTGGGCTTATCTTACTGGAGTTAGATGATATCTCAAAGTGGTTTTGATTTGCATTTCTCTGATGATTAATAATGAGCTTTTTTTAAATTAAATCATAGCTGTGTACATTGATATGATCATGGGACATCATTCACTAGCTTCACAGACCATTTACCAAGTTTCACATATACCCTTGTAAGATGCACCGCTGGTGTAATCCCACGAATCCCCTTCCCTCTACCTACCTCCCCCCTCCCTCTCCTCCCTTTCCCCCTTCCCCCTATTTTTAGGTTGTAACTGGGTTATAGCTTTCATGTGAAAACCCTAAATTAGTCTCATAGTAGGGCTGAGTACATTGGGTACTTTTTCTGCCATTCTTGAGATACTTTACTAAGAAGAATATGTTCCAGCTCCATCCATGTAAACATGAAAGAGGTAAAGTCTCCATCTTTCTTTAAGGCTGCATAATATTCCATGGTGTACATATACCACAATTTATTAATCCATTCGTGGATTGATGGGCACCTGGGTTTCTTCCATGACTTAGCAATTATGAATTGGGCTGCCATGAACATTCTGGTACAAATATCTTTGTTATGACGTGATTTTTGGTCTTCTGGGTATATGCCCAGTAGAGGAATTACAGGATTGAATGGCAGATCTATTTTTAGATCTCTTAAGTGCTCTCCATATCTCGTTCCAAAAGGAATGTATTAATTTGCATTCTCACCAGCAGTGCAAAAGTGTTCCCTTTTCTCCACATCCGTGCCAACATCTCTGGTCTTGGGATTTTGTGATATAGGCTAGTCTCACTGGAGTTAGATGGTAATAATGAGCATTTTTTCATGTGTTTGTAGGCCAGGCACATGTCTTCATCAGAGAAGTTTCTGTTGAAGTCTCTTGCGCACATGGAAATGGGGTTATTTGTTCTTTTCTTATTGGTTAGTTTAAGTTCTCTGTAGATTCTAGTAATCAGAATCAGTTATCTGATTCTAGTTATCAGATTCTAGTTATGCTTTGTTGGAAGCATAACCTTCCAAAATCTCCCATTCTGAAGGTTGTCTGTTTGCTTTACTTACTGTTCTCTTGGCTGTACAAAAGCTTCTTAGTCTGATCAGATCCCAGTAATGTATTTTTGATGTTGCTTCAATTGCCCCCTGGGGTGAGGGGAGTCCTCTTCATAAAATATTCTCCCAGGCTATTTTCTACAAGTGTTTTCCCTGTACTCTCTTCTGGTATTTTTATAGTTCCATATCTTAAGTTTAAATCTTTTATACAGTGAGAATCAATTTTTGTTAATGGTGAAAGGTGGGGGTCCAGTTTCAGTTTCCTACAGGTTGCCAGCCAGTTCACCCAGCACCATTTATTAAATAGGTAATCTTTCCCCCACTGAATATTTTTGACAGGCTTGTCAAAGATCAAATGACAGCAAGTAGCTGGGTTCATCTCTTGGTTCTCTATTCTGTTCCATAAATATATCTCTATTTTTGTCCCAGTACTATGCTGGGACACTATAGATTTATAGTATAGTCTGAAGTCTGGTAACATGATACCTCCTGATTTGTTCTTATTTCTGAGTAATGTATTTGCTATTTGAGTTTCTTCCTGATTCCATATAAAATGAAGCACTATTTTTTCAAACTCTTTAAAGTATGATGGTGGTGCTTTAATACAGATTGCATTAAATCTCTATATTGCTTTGGGTAGTATGGACATTTTAACAATGTTGATTCTTCCCAGCCATGAGCATGGTATGTTTTTCCATTTGTTAACATCTTCAGCTATTTCTTTTTTCAGAGTTTCATAGTTCTCTTTATAGAGATCTATCACATCCTTTGTCAGGTAAATTCCCAGATATTTCATCTTCTTTGGTACTCCTGTAAAAGGAATAGACTCCTTGACTATATTTTCAGCTTGACTATTGTTGGCATATAAAAAAGGTACTGATTTGTGTCATAAGCCATCCAGCCTCGCTGGAAAACAACCTGGCAAGAGGAGCAGCAGGAGGGATGGGAGGGGAGGGGAGAGTGGAGCAATTTCTCTGCCCTGGGGAACGGTGTAGGCTTTAAAGCAGAGGTCATGGGAGGCAATGAAGTGTTTTTTTTTTTTTGTTTGTTTGTTTTTTTGTAGAGACAGAGTCTCACTTTATGGCCCTGGGTAGAGTGCCGTGGCCTCACACAGCTCACAGCAACCTCCCACTCCTGGGCTTAAGCAATTCTCTTGCCTCAGCCTCCTGAGTAGCTGGGACTACAGGCGCCCGCCACAACGCCCGGCTGTTTTTTTGTTGCAGTTCGGCCGGGGCCGGGTTTGAACCCGCCACCCTCAGCATATGGGGCCGGCGCCCTACGGACTGAGCCACAGGCACCTCCCGGCAATGAAGTGTTTTAAAGAATGGTGTGTTTAGGCTCCAGAGAGCAAGATGGCGGCCAAGTAACAGCTTCCTTGCATCTGGGCACCGTGAGTCTGGGGAGATAGGACTCCAGGCATCTCTGGCTGGTGGGATATGCCTATCATCACCCCTGTGAGGATACAGGGAGTCAGCAAGAGACTTCTGGACCCCAAGAGGAGGACTAAAACACTTGAAAAATAGCAAGTGGTCGCGTGTGTTCAATCGGTCTAAACCCGCCCGCAACTGTAAGTTCAGTAGCAGTGAGACTGCAAACTGGAAAGAACTTACCTGTGAACTGTTTTGGTGTCTTTGGACTTGGCACCCAGTTGAACTGCCTTGGGGAGAGCCTGAGCGAGAGTGCGGAGAACTTTGGCCGTTGTCTAGGGCCCCAGTCTGAGCCGCTGAGCCAGACGGAGCTAATAGTGTTTGCCTATGGGCCACAGGGAGCCATTGTGAGTGATCTACCCTGGCAAGCTCCACCCTCAGGGTCGCAGAGCTAGAATCCAGGTGGGAACTGGTAACCTAGCAACTGAGTAGCCCTAGGGTGGGGTCTGAGCTGCCTTGCAGCCCTAACCCTGAGGGGCAGAGTGAGACCGGTTTTGGCACACTGGGTAAGTGGATAGCCACTTCAGCAGTGATTCCAGCGACAAGCACTTTCCTAGGAAAGCTTCTGCTCAGCAAGTTTACAAGTTCAAAGTGCCTTTTAGGTGGGCTGAAGATTTAGGATGTCTACCTGCTGGTGTTTGAGAAATCAGCAGCCTCCAGTCATATCAGAACTGTGATTAACATCTCATACCCCAGAAGACCACGTGTTGCCCAGACAATATTCAACAACATATACATACGGCTTTGTTTTTGGTTGTGTTTTTGTTTTTTTTTGGTTTGGTTGTTTTTTTGTTTATTTTGATGTTGTTGATGTTGTTGATGTTGTTTTGTTTTGAAATTTCAACCTTTTCCATACAGATCTTTTTTCTTTCTCAATTTTTCTAGTTTAATTATAATTTCCCATTGCAGCCCTTTTCAATAACTAGAACTTCATTTTTGCTAGTGTTTCTACCACTATTGTTTGGTTTTTCACCCAATTTTATCCCGTAAAGTTTTCTGTTTGCTTGTTTTGGTTTGATTTATAGCATTTTTGTCTTTCCTCTCTACTTGGTGGAGGTGGGGTACTGTGTCTGATCAGGTTAGCTAAGAGCTGCTGACCTCAAGGGAACCACCGAACTGGGCACCCCCAGAAGGTGGGTTATTTTTAAGGTTGTGTCAAGGTACCCTACTGTACACCTATATTGCTCTGTCTCCCTCTTTCTGTGCCTCTCTTCTTTTTGTCAATATTCCTTTTACCCACCCCCTCTCCTTCCTCTATTTTTTTTTTTTTTCTTATCACTCGGTCCTCCTTTCTTTCATCCCTTTCTTGATCTTCAACCTTCTCACCCTTCTGGTCCTGTACCAAAAGGACTCATCGAACCCTTAGTCCACAGGCATGAGAACTTAAAGAGCAAGAGGAAGTGAAAGGAAAATTAGGGCAAGGAAACAGATAAAAGAAATCACTCATGAGGAAGAATCAGCAGAAAACTCCAGGCAACATGAAGAACCAGTCCAGAACAACCCTGCCAAGGGACGATGAGGTAGCCACTGCAGAGGATTCCACCTATAAAGAAATGTTAGGAATGACAGAAAGGGAATTTAGAATACACATGTTGAAAACAATGAAAGAAATGATGGAAACAATGAAGGAAACTGCTAATAAAGTGGAAAATAACCAAAAGGAAATCCAAAAACAGAATCAAATAAGAGATGAACGATATGAAGAATATAAAAAGGATATAGCAGAGCTGAAGGAACTGAAACAGTCAATTAGGGAACTTAAAGATGCAATGGAAAGTATCAGCAACAGGTTAGACCATGCAGAAGAAAGAATTTCAGAAGTAGAAGACAAAGTTCTTGAGATAACTCAGATAGTAAAAGAGGCAGAAAAGAAGAGAGAGGAAGCAGAACGTTCACTGTCAGAATTATGGGACTTAATGAAGCGTTCCAACATATGAGTTATAGGAATCCCAGAAGGGGAAGAAGAATGCCCCAGAGGAATGGAAGCCATACTAGAGAATATTATAATAGAAAATTTTTCAAATATTACCAAAGATTCTGACACACTGCTTTCAGAGGGATATCGGACCCCAGGTCGCCTCAACGCTAACGAAGCTTCTCCAAGACACATTGTGATGAACCTGTCCAAAGTCAAGACAAAAGAAAAGATTCTGCAAGCTGCCAGGAGTAAGCGCCAGTTGACCTGCAGGGGCAAATCCATCAGAGTGACCGCAGACTTGTCTAATGAAACTTTCCAAGCAAGAAGACAATGGTCATCTACCTTTAATCTACTTAAACAGAACAATTTTCAGCCCAGAATTCTGTACCCTGCTAAGCTAAGCTTCAAAATTGACAGAGAAATCAAATCATTTACGGATATACAAACATTGAGGAAATTCGCCACAACAAGACCAGCTCTACAGGAAATACTTCAACCTGTTCTGCACACTGACCACCACAATGGATCAGCAAGCAAAGTAAGAACTCAGAAATTAAAGAACGGAAGCTAACCTCCACACTGATGCAAAAGATAAAACTAAGTAATGGACCTTCACAAAATAGATGAATAGAATACTACCACACTTATCAATTATCTCAATAAATGTTAATGGCTTGAATTCCCCACTGAAGAGACATAGATTGGCTGACTGGATTAAAGAACACAAGCCATCCATTTGCTGTCTGCAAGAAACACACCTGGCTTCAAAAGACAAATTAAAGCTCCGACAAGGGTTGGAAGACAATTTTTCAGGCAAATGGGATTCAGAAGAAATGAAGAGTTGCAATCTTATTTTCAGATTCATGTGGATTTAAAGCAACTAAAGTCAAAAAAGACAAAGATGGTCACTTTATATTGGTCAAGGGAAAAATACAAGAAGATATTTCAATTCTAAATATGTATGCACCCAATTTTAAATGCTCCCAGATTCTTGAAACAGACCTTACTCAGTCTGAGCAATATGATATCTGATAATACCATAATAACAGGGGACCTTAACACTCCTCTTACAGAGCTGGACAGATCCTCTAAACAGAAATTAAACAAAGATATAAGAGATTTAAATGAGACCCTAGAACAACTGTGCTTGATAGACGCATATAGAACACTCCACCCCAAAGATAAAGAATATACATTCTTCTCATCATCCCATGGAACATTCTCCAAAATTGATCATATCCTGGGACAAAAACTAATATCAACAGAATCAAAAGAATTGAAATTTTACCTTGTATCTTCTCAGACCATGAGGCACTAAAGGTGGAACTCAACTCTAACAAAAACGCTCGACCCCACCCAAAGGCATGGAAATTAAACAATCTTCTGTTGAATAACAGATGGATGCAGGAAGAAATAAAACAGGAAATCATTAACTTCCTTGAGCATAACAACAATAAAGACACAAGCTACCAAAACCTGTGGGATACTGCAAAAGCAATTTTGAGAGGAAAATTCATCGCTTTAGATGCCTACATTCGAAAAACAGAAAGAGAGCACATCAACAAACTCACAAGCAATCTTATGGAATTAAAAAGAAGAACAATCAAAGCCTAAACCCAGTAGAAGAAAAGAAATCTCCAAAATCAAATCAGAGATCACTGAAATTGAAAACAAAAGAATCATTCAGAAAATTAATGAAACAAGGTGTTGGTTTTTTGAAAAAATAAATAAAATAGATAAACCATTGGGCAGACTAACGAGGAATAGAAAAGTAAAATCTCTAGTAACCTCAATCAGAAATGATAAAGGGGAAATAACAACTGATCCCACAGAGATACAAGAGATCATCTCTGAATACTACCAGAAACTCTATGCCCAGAAATTTGACAATGTGAAGGAAATGGATAAATAGTTGGAATCACACCCTCTCCCTAGACTCAGCCAGGAAGAAATAGAGCTCCTGAACAGACCCATTTCAAGCACTGAGATCAAAGAAACAATAAAAATGCTTCCAACCAAAAAATGCCCTGGTCCAGATGGCTTCACATCAGAATTCTATCAAACTTCAAGGAAGAGCTTATTTCTGTACTGCAGAAAATATTCCAAAAAATTGAGGAAGAAGGAATCTTCCCCAACACCTTCTATGAAGCAAACATCACCCTGATACCAAAACCAGGAAAAGACCCAAACAAGAAGGAGAATTTCAGACCAATCTCACTCGTGAATATAGATGCAAAAATTCTCAACAACATCCTAGCCAATAGATTACAGCTTATCATCAAAAAAGTCATTCATCATGATCAAGTAGGTTTCATCCCAGGGATGCAAGGCTGGTTTAACATACGCAAGTCCATAAACGTTATCCACCATATTAACAGAGGCAAAAATAAAGATCACATGATCCTCTCAATAGATGCAGAAAAAGCATTTGATAAAATCCAGCATCCTTTTCTAATTAGAACACTGAGGAGTATAGGCATAGGTGGCATATTTCTAAAACTGATTGAAGCTGTCTTCAATGACAAACCCAAAGCTATCTTCTATGACAAACCCACAGCTAATATTTTACTGAGTGTAGTAAAACTGAAAGCTTTTCCTCTTAGAACTAGAACCAGACATGGTTGTCCTCTGTCATCTTTACTGTTCAACATAGTGCTGGAAGTTCTAGCCAATACAATTAGGCAAGACAAGGAAATAAAGGGAATCCAAATGGGAGCAGAGGAGGTCAAACTCTCCCTCTTCGCTGATGACATGATCTTATACTTAGAGAACCCCAAAGACTCAACCACAAGACTCCTAGAAGTCATCAAAAAATACAGTAATGTTTCAGGATATAAAATCAATGTCCACAAGTCAGTAGCCTTTGTATACACCAGTAACTGTCAAGATGAGAAGCTAATTAAGGACACAACTTCCTTCACTATAGTTTCAAAGAAAATGAAATACCTAGGAATATACCTAACGAAGGAAGCGAAGGACCTTTATAAAGAAAACTATGAAATCCTCAGAAAGGAAATAGCAGAGGATATTAACAAATGGAAGAACATACCATGCTCATGGATGGGAAGAATCAACATTGTTAAAATGTCTATACTTCCCAAAGCAATCTACCTATTCAATGCCATTCCTATCAAAATACCAACATCGTACTTTCAAGATTTGGAGAAAATGATTCTGCATTTTGTATGTAACTGGAAAAAACCCCGTATAGCTAAGGCAGTTCTTAGTAATACAAATAAAGCTGGGGGCATCAGCATACCAGATTTTAGTCTGTACTACAAAGCCATATTGGTCAAGACAGCATGGTACTGACACAAAAACAGAGACATAGACACTTGGAATCAAATTGAAAACCAAGAAATGAAACTAACATCTTACAACCACCTAATCTTCGATAAACCAAACAAGAGCATACCTTGGGGGAAAGACTCCCTATTCAATAAATGGTGTTGGGAGAACTGAATGTCTACATGTAAAAGACTGCAGCTGGACCCACACCTTTCCCCACTCACAAAAAAATTGATTCAAGATGGATAAAGGACTTAAATTTAAGGCATGAAACAATAAAAATCCTCAAAGAAAGCATAGGAAAAACACTGGAAGATACTGGCTTGGGGAAAGACTTCATGAAGACTGCCATGGCAATTGCAACAACAACAAAAATAAACAAATGGGACTTCATTAAACTGAAAAGCTTCTGTACAGCTAAGGAGACAATAACGAAAGCAAAGGGCAACCTACACAATGGGAAAGGATATTTGCATATTTTCAATCAGACAAAAGCTTGAGAAGTAGAATCTATAGAGAACTCAAATTAATCCACATGAAAAAAGCCAACAATCCCATATATCAATGGGCAAGAGATATGAATAGAACTTTCTCTAAAGATGACAGACGAATGGCTAACAAACACATGAAAAAATGTTCATCATCTCTGTATATTAGAGAAATGCAAATCAAAACAACCCTGAGATATCATCTAAGCCCAGTGAGAATGGCCCACATCACAAAATCTCAAAACTGCAGATGCTGGCGTGGATGTGGAGAGAAGGGAACGCTTTTACACGGCTGGTGTGACTGCAGACTAGTACAACCTTTCTGGAAGGAAGTATGGAGAAACCTCAAAGCACTCAAGGTAGACCTCCCATTTGATCCTGCAATCCCATTACTGGGCATCTATCCAGAAGTTTAAAAATCCTTTTATCCTAAGGACACTTGTACTGGACTGTTTATTGCAGCTCAATTTACAATCGCCAAAATGTGCAAACAGCCTATATGCCCACCAACCCAGGAATTGATTAACAAGCTGTGGTATATGTATACCATGGAATACTATTCAGCTATTAAAAAAAATGGAGACTTTACATCCTTCGTATTAACATGGATGGAAGTGGAAGACATTATTCTTAGTAAAGCATCACAAGAATGGAGCAGCATGAACCCTATGTACTCAATTTTGATATGAGGACAATTAATGACAATTAAGGTTATGAGGGGGGGAAAGCAGAAAGAGGGATGGAGGGAGGGGGGTGGGGCCTTGGTGTGTGTCACACTTTATGGGGGCAAGACATGATTGCAAGAGGGACTTTACCTAACAATTCAATCAGTGTAACCTGGCTTATTGTACCCACAATGAACCCCCAACAATAAAAGAAAATAAAAAGGTAGTGATTTGTATGTATTGATTTTTGTATCCTGAGATGCTGCTGTATTCCTTGATCACTTCTAAGAGTTTTGAAGTTGAGTCCCTGGGATTTTCCAGGTATAGGATCATATCATCAGCAAAGAGTGAGAGTGATCTCCTCTGACCCTGTTTCTATACCCTTGATCGCCTTCTCGCCTGATTGTCGTGGCTCAGACTTCCATTACTATGTTGAATAGCAGTGGAGACAGTGGGCATTCTTGTCTCATTTCTGATAGTTACCAGCCACTCTGATGTAGAAAAAATAAAGACATATAACTCAGCATATTTTAGGAGGCTGAACCTTTAAATGTGGTAAACTGCCCTTTGCAATGTGAAGGACAGATTGTAAGAGGGAAACTGATGTAAATATTTTCTTCATTTTGCTTGTATCTATTAAAAGAAAAAAATACTATGAATAGTTATCTTTGTTTTATTTGACAAAATGGTGGTTTGTTAATTCAGTGTATATTAATCTGTAACTTTAAAAAATCCTTTATTATATATAATGACATAATTATAAATTTTACAAATAATGCAAGCAGTTTGTGTTGTTATAAAATTGTAATGTGAAACAGAAGGGAAAATGTTTTATTTCTTGTTAGATCACTTGCCAGATGACCCCTGCCACAGTGATACTTCACGACTTCCTGTAAATACTAGTAATCGTACTCTTTTTTTTCCCCCATAGTTTACACTATTGGAAATTCAGAATAGTAAAAATATTTAAAAATTATTGAATTTTTCTATAGAAAACATTGGGCCAATGCCTTTAATTCTGTATGTGGTATAATTCAGATTGCGTACTTCTTCTTGCTGGTTAACCCTACCCTCAGTGATAGATGTGTTAGTGAGGGGCTTATCTAGCTCCTTAGTATGAGAAGTCATGGGTTCCAATTTTTCCTGTTGAAATAAATGTGGGGTTTTTGTTGTTTTTATGTAAAAATAATACTCTTTTTTACACAGATGGAAAATAGAGGTAAAGGGGAGAGGAAAAAAATCAACCTGAGTCTCAGCATGCAGGGACAGCCATTGGTAACATTTTGATGCATTTCTATCTAGTCTTTTTTTCTGTTCAGTGATTTCACTCTGCCTAGTTTTTGGTACCCTTTTGTTCTCTGGCTTTGCTTGCATGTGTTCTTTTTGTTAATGTCTAAGGTAGTAGTTATCCTTATAATTTCTCTTTTCCTTCAGCAACCATTACCTCCAGCATAGAGTTGGTTAGGGTTATTCATGTCTTGATAATCTCTCCACGAATCAACTTTTTTTTTGTGAGATATAATTTATAATTATACAATTCACTCACTTAAAGTGGACATATCATTGGTTTTTAGATTGTTCACAGAGCTGTGCATTCATCACCATTATCTACTTTTAGAACTTTTTTCTTTATCTCCCTAAATAAACTTTGCACTAATTAGTGGTAGTCATTTCCCATTTTTCCTGTCCCCAGCACTCAGAACTAATCTACTCTCACCTTTGTAGCTTTGCTGGTCTGGACAGTTTATATGAATGAAATTATACTCTACATAGCTGTTTATGATTGGCTTGTTTCTCTTAGAATAGTGTTTTCAAATTCCATCTAAGTTGTAGCATGTATCAACACTTCATTTCTTTTTTTGGTTGCATAATATCCACTGATAGGTATACCACTTTGCTTATCTGTTCAACAAGTGAAGGACATTCAGTTTGCTATGAAAGTTCATATACATGTTTTTATGTGAACATGTTTTTGTTTTACTTGGGTATGTATATCTACAAGTGGAATTTCTGGGTCATATTGTAACTCTATATTTAACATTTTAAGGACTGTAGTAAGTCATTTGAACAAGGAGTGTAGTCTCTTAAATAATGGGAGGTATACTAGAGTTACCTTCAGCATTCTTTATGAAATGATCTTTCATAAAGTATTCAACTTAGTGTGGTTATATGTGATTTTAACGTTTACAAGGAAACCTTACATTATAGTAGGAAATTGTTGAAATAAAGTGTATTTGATATTTATGAAGAAAAAATTGGTGACATTTTATTAAAAATAATCTTGCTGTTAATAATTCATATTGTTTGAAACAATTTAGAAGTCACAAAACCCAACAGGAATCTGAGACTTTGGAAAAACTTCCTTGTGACTAATCTATCACTATGCAGTATGAACCATAAGAAATAACATCAGGTCTGCCTTTTTATGTCCTTGCATTTTGTCTTAGTTTCACTGAGCACTGTCCTTCCTCAAGGCCTGGACCTGGTTTGTACCTTAATTAGTTCTCAGTGTTTTAGTTGAGTACCTTAGCCTTGATCTTCTCTATGTTTGAGCTGACTGCATGAGCCTTCTATGATTCCTTTCTAATGGGAAGAACACTCAATTGGTCACAGGAGATGGGAGATGGGAGATGTTAGTCTAATTTTGACACAAATGGCCGTGCCATTTTGAGCATAAGCCAGATTCCTCAATCTTCCTGCTGGTTAGTATTGATAGTGCAAATATCGTGTGAGTTTTTAATGACTGTGGAATGACTGATTGTTGCTTATTTTCTATTTAAATGAAATGATTAAAATAACTTGGTACATTCAGACAGATATTTTAACTTTTTCCTTTTTCTCTTTTTAAAAAGAGAATGCTTTTGAATAAAGTAGAGATGGGTATAGTCAGAAAATGATCTTTTCTGTTTTTGATAACTTTTTTTTTTGAGACAGAGTCTCACTATGTCGCCCATGGTGTCACAGCACACAGCAACCTCAAACTTCGGGGCTTAAGCAATTCTCTTTCCTCAGCCTCCCGAGTAGCTGGGACTTCAGACGCCCACCACAACGCCTGGCTATTTTTTTGCTGCAGTTATCATTGTTGTTTAGCTGGCCTGGGCTGGGTTCGAACTCGCCAGCCTCAGGGCATGTGGCTGGTGCCATAACCACTATGCTATGGGCCCCGAGACTTAGGTAACTTTTAAATAACTGTTTTCTGTAGAACTTTATTAAATCACTAAGATATATGTATATATAGGGTCATGTTTTATGTATATGGATTTAGTTTTAGTAAACTCTTTGCTTTCTGACAGCTTATATGCCCTGATCACTTTGTTATTTAGTTACATAATACATTTTACTACCTAGGTCTGTATCTTATGAAGGGAAAAATAAAATGTGAGCTTAAACTTCAAGTGAATGGAGGTAAACACTATGAAGTAAATTGAATGACCTTTGCTAGGCCTAAGATCCTTGGTAGATGGTTTTAGTTTAGTGTACTCTTAGTATCTCAAGTATGTTGTCAGTGTCTAACTTTGTAAAAATTTACTTCGAGCTAAAAGTATGGCAAAAAATCATATGGCTAAGAAGTATGGGTAATTCCTTACTTAACATTTAATCATTTTTTGCTTTAGTTATGGGAGCATGGAAAAATAGAATCAGTAGCATTTTTGCTGCAGAAAATGCTGTAGTGAGTATTTCTGAAGGGTAAATCTTACGTAATTCGTGAGTATGCATATTCAAGACTGTATTCTACTCCTCAGTGTGCCCTCTCAAGTGGCCGTACTGCTTTATGCTTCCTTCAGCTGTGAAGGTCAGAACCCTGGGATGATTTTTAGAATATCAAATGCAAAATTTAGAATTTTTTTGACAATCTGCTGCAGGGGAAATGGCATTTTATTGTTTTAATTTCGATTTTCTTAAAAAGTAGTGAGGTTGACTATTTGTATGTTTATTGAGCACTTGAATTTTCTTCCTGTAAACTGTATATATCAAATTGTTTATAAAGTATCTGGTTTGTAAATATCGAAATATAATATACATAGAGAAAAGTACATACTCACAAATGTATAGCTCGGTGAATTTTCATAAAGCTAACACTCCATGTGTAACCAGCACCTGAATCAAGAAACAGCAGAGCATTACCAAAACCTTAAAAGTTTCCTGGTAACCCTTCCACTTACTATACCTACTCCACACGTCCCCCAGAACAACCATTATCCTGTACTTCTAACATTATAAAGTAGTTTATCTATTTTTGAACTTCAGATAAATAGAATTGTACTGTATATAAGTTCTACTTTTTTCCCGTATTAACTTTAATACATTTTAACTACAAGAGTTACTTTGGAGTTTAGAGAACTGTGAATATTTGTATAGGTAATTTCATTTCTCACTGAACCTTAAGAGATTAATAAGAGATAAAAGAGGTAAGTTTTAGTAATGTTATTCTGATACAGTCCTAGCCTTTAATCCAGTTCTGAACATTCAGAGTAGCCTCCCCACTGAATTAACAGACTTGTTTACTGAAATCTATTGCTTGTTGAAAGTTCTTCCTTGCTTCATTTTTGGTAGTTGTGACGGCTGAAGTTTGGCCCTGTTCTGTTCTTACTTTCCTGTTGTGTTTTACCAGAATTGGTGAGTTGTGGTTTTATTTCTTCTGAGTCTTATAACTAAAATGCCTGTTACCATGGATGACCTTTTTATATTTGGGAAAGTTTTATTCTTTTGTGCTGTTTCAGGAAGAATGGAACTGTAGTTTGTCCCTTTCCTGTTATTGTCTGTGTCTTTTTCTTCACCCAAACAGGTCAAAGTGCCAAAGTAAACTTTATGTATTATCAGCATCCTCTGCCTGTATTAGAAAGGTTTAATTGATATAGAAAGGTGTCTTGAGTTCTTTTTGTCTTAACTTTTGTTTCTTCTGATGATTTGCTTTTTAAGGGGGCATACTTTCTTTTGCCTTCAGAATATTTTTAACATGAATTCTTTAAAAAAATTTGTAGTCGCTTCCCAACACCATGCTTTAATAAAGACTTGATTTTTTTTTTAAGTAATAAGTAAAGAATAAGGTCACTACTGATGATGTCCTATTTATTTTTAATTAATAATTTGTTTCCTAAAAGAATTTAAAGTGTTTTATAATAAAAGGCATATGTGATAATTCTAGTAAGAATAAAAATAAAATATTGTAAGTGGAGAAAGGGATAATAATAACCACAATCTTTGTTCCTAGAGTTGAATGTTAAATTTAGCTATGAGCCTTCTGTCCTTGAGGCTCAAAAGAAAAACAGATACAGTTCTCATTGGGGGAGTAAAGAAACATACTATTTCATTAGGCACGACAGATATGTTTATGTTACTAAGTTCTGCAAAAAATTTTATGGATCCTTGTAGGGTACACAGAAAGGCTTATATAAAACTCTTCAACAGCTGTTACAAAGAAAATACAGATAAGACATGTTCATCAGAATGAGGCTGTGCAAATTAGCCTGCATCAATAGATTTAAAAGAAACTAACCAGCTCATAAATAATTTCACTTATGTTTGTAAAAAACAAAAAAACTAAATCAGTGTGATTAAGTCTTACACTTACAAGAAGAGTAGTGGATAAAGAGCATCTGCTTTCAACATCTTTTATTAAGAGACAGGATTTTACTGGCTTAGCCACCTGAGTGATCTTCTTGCCTCAGCCTCCTGAGTAGATAGGACTATAGGTGTGCACCACCACCTGGCTAATTTTTAACTTTTTAGTAAAAACTGAGACCTGTTATATTGCCCAGGCTGATCTCCAACTTCTGGCCACAAGCCATGGCCTCAGCCTCCAAAGTGCTGGATTACAGACCTGAGCTATCAGGCCTGGCCTGCCTTCAGCTGTTTAAATATGAGCATAGTTAAATTCCTTCACATTTTAAAATAATCTTAGTAATCAGGCTCTATAAGGCTCTGAATTTTTAGCTATCTGTTAAAATACTTTTATTTTCATTGCCAAGTGATTGCATTAATGACCATCATATAGACATATCCTTATATACAGTAATTGGCATTAGTGTTCACGCTTTAATTTTATGTATTCAATTTTGTTATTTGAATTAAGATCAATGTTTTGCTTATTTGTTTTTGAGTAGTCTTGGAAAAATTATCAACTTGTTCAATCTATTTGTTTCAACTGATGCTCAAGGATTGCTTTTTCTAGTAAAGTATTTGGGGATTGTGACAAAGAAATAATCCTAATGTGGATTAACTAATTGTTCTTAAATTTTTATAACTAAAGTATTTTTAAATGTAAAATAATGCATGCTTATTCTTTAAAAAATTAGAGTAATATTAAAGTTAATGGATGTAAAAGTGAAAGCTGAGACCAGGTGCAGTGGCTCACGCCTGTAATCCTAGCAGTCTGGGAGGCTGAGGCGGGTGGATTGCCTGAGCTCACAGGTTCGAGACCAGCCTGAGCAAGAAAGAACAAAACCCTGTCTCTAAAAATAGATGGGCGTTCTGGCAGGTGCCTGTTGTCCCAGCTACTTGGAAGGCTGAGGCAAGAGAATCACCTGAGCCCAAGAGTTTGAGGTTGCTGTGAGCTACGACGCTATGGCACTCCACTGAGGGTGACAACAGTGAAACTCTTTCTCAAAATAAATAAATAAATAAATAAACAAAATAAATAAATAAAAAGTGAAGTTCTGTTCCTTTCCTGTTTCCACACATGGCAGTGACCACTAAAAACGTTGTTGTTGTTGCTAATGTATCACGTAATTAGAAGACTTTATGATGGATGGTTAGTGCACAGAATTGGCAAAAATCTCTAAGTCTAGGCATTGATATTCTAAAAAGCATTGTTAGTGAACATACTTGTAGCCACCATCCTTTAGAACATTGTAACTATGCCTCCCACCACAAACTATCATTATTCTTTTATCTTAGTCATTTTCTTTTTCTTTAAGATTTTACCAACCTTGCATATATCTCTGAACTAACACATATACACACCCCTTCTCTCTCAGGCTGGTCTCGAACTCCTGACCTCAAATCATCCTCCCTCCTCGGCCTCCCAAAGTGCTATGATTATGAACATGAGCCACTGCACCTGGCCTAGGCATAATCATATATATTTCTATATTTATTTATTTACTATTTTTAATTGAGCAGTAAGTGTACTGTAACACTGCCATCATTAGGTAAAGGCTTCTAGAGGTAAACTGTCTTTGAAGTCTGACTTCACTTTCCAAAGAGTAGACCAGATCCTTTTCTTTCTTTCTTTTTTTTAAATTAAGTCATAACTGTGTTCAGTGATGGATTTATGGGGTACAGTGTACTGATTTCATATACAATATGAAATGCTTAAATTGAACCATCACCTCGCTTACTTACTTGTTGTGCTAGGACATTTATAGTCTATTCTTAATAGTTTTGAAATGTACCATTGCATTATGTACCTTAGGTGAAGTCCCAACAAATACCCCCCCCCTCCTCCCTTCCCCGCTCCCTTCTCTTCCCTTCTTTCTGGACTATAGTTATGTTTTACCATTTGTATGAATGTATAGGTGATTATATATTGCTTTCATAGTAGTATTGAGTACATTGGATACTTTTTTTCCATTCTTGAGATACTTTACTAAGAAGAATATGTTCCAGCTCCATGAAGGTAAACATAAAAGATGTGAAGTCTCCATCCTTTTTATGGCTGCAAGTATTCCATGGTATACATATACCATAATTTGTTAATCCATTCAGGGGTCAATGGACACTTGGGCTGTTTCCATATCTGGCAGATCCTTTTCTGGGGAAGGTGATAGGCAAGTTCATGCATGAAGGAATCTTGGGAAGCAGGGCTCACCATAGTCAGGGCATCTGGTAGGACTCTGCAGGCGTTGGCTGTCCAGTGGGAATGTATTTTCTGTTTCTAAATTCACCATGCCCTCCTTCCATTTCTCAGGAGCAGGTCAGAGCAGAGTACTTATGACAAAGTTAAGTGTCATATGCTGGTCTGGAAACCAAGTATGGAAGGGAGAACAGGAATTTTTTTAGTACATGATCAGGAAGCCAAATACAGATTAGAATTTGTGTCAGATTCACCTGGTCATTCTATTTTTCACTCAAAAAGATGGTTTGTTTAGTAGCAAGGATTTTTGTGATACAGCTTTCAGAGAGTCTTCTTGGGCTCTCCCTTCAGGAGCCTTTGTTTACTCCTTTGTTTTAGTGGGGACAATTTTCTAGTAGTTTCTTAAAAAAAAATCATATAGGAAGTAACTTTGACACCTGGTGTGTATAATAGTGTTTTTATACTTTTTATATCCTAACACATGATTCATAGAGTGATGGGTTGGAAATTATTTTCTTCAGAGTTTTTTAAGCATTGTTCTGTTTTCATCTTCTGGTATTGCTTCTGAGAAGTCCAAAACCAATCTAATTTTGGATCCTTTGTGTGTGACTTGTTTTTCCCTCTCTAGAAGTTTTATAGAATGTTCTTTGTCTTCACTGTTCTCTAATTTGCAGTGATGTGCTGTGGTAAGTATCTGTTTTCATCAGTTATTCTGGCTTTCAGTACGCTCTATTAACGTGGAGTATCACTTTCTCCAGTTCTAGGAATCTTTCTTGAATTATTTGTTGCTGATTTCCTTTCTGCCACTTTCTCACTACTCTTTTTGATCTGGGTATTATTGGCATATGAGACCTCCTGTCTTGTTTGTAATATTCTTTGTACTTTCCATCTCTTTATCTTCTGCTTTACTTTTTGGGAGATTTTCTAAACTTTATTTTCTAACTTTTTTGTGTTTTGAATTTTTGCTGTTTTAAACTTCCAGTGGTTTTCTTCTTCTTTTTATTTTATCACAAGAACATGTTACTCTTGTTTCTGAATATAGTGTTTGTCTTCTTAAGAATGTTTAAGATAGTTTTCTTTGAAGTTTTTTTTTACCCTGAATACTTTATTTCCTTCAAGTTTACTGTTTTTCTGTTTAATTTGGCCTCTGCTGTCTGCTAAACTATTTCTTCAGGTATATTATTATCTGTTCATAATAAAAAGTAGGTGCCTTAAAAATTAAAAGCGTGCATGTAAGTGAGGCTTCTGAACTTTGGGCTTCATTGGGTGGTGATTTAGGTGAACTGGTTATTAGGGGACCCCCAAATATTTCTATATTTTCATCTTTCCTCATGTCTTCATCAGATTCCCCTGAGAAACATGTTCCAGTCTTCTGCCTGCAGCTGTTATTCAGCACCATGTGGCTATTTAAATTTAAATAAAATTAAGTTAGAAATTCAGTTCCTTAGTAGCGCTAGCCACATTTCAAGTGCTCACTAGCTACACATAGCTAATGGCTACCATTTTGGACAGCACAGCTACTGAACATTTCTATCATGGCTGTAAGTCCTATTGGATAGTGTGACCTAGTACCAAAAAGCTTGTTGCCAGTCATCTGAGAGCCCAGTGAGAAAGATGGTCTCGGCATTCAAGATTCAGCATACATGTGATCACTTAATCCCACCGTCTTTAGGACAATAACTGTGCCCTCAATTGTGAAACCCTGTTTTAACTTCTCTAAAAAATAGATTGGCTGTTGTGTGTGGGTAGTAGAGGGACAGCTACCTGGAAGTGTGGAGAGAGAAGGGCATCTTCAGTTTTCACCTGACCTTTATTTTGGCAAACCTTAATTCATCCCCATTTACATCTGGATGTGGCTAATTCTTCCATTTCTTGGGGCTTTGGAGGATTCTGCAGCTTTCTTCTCAGCTTGTCAACTTTTCCCTCTGCTGGCTTTATGCTTTACCTTTTTAGGTCTGCCAAGATAGTCAACACTTAGCTTCCTGCTTTCCAGCTTTTAAAATGTTGTTCTTTTTTTGGTTATCCCTATCTTTGTTGGAATAGAATTAAAAAGAAATAACTTTCACCACAGTGTAGTAGTATTTTTTAGAGAATAAAGTTAGGTATTTCTTTTTTGTTGTTTTTTGAGACAGGGTCTCACTGTGTCACCCAGGCTACAGTGGTGCATCATCATAGCTCACAGCAACCTCAAACTCCTGGACTCAAGTCTCCTCCTGTCTCAGCCTCCTGAGTAGTGGGGACTATAGGTGACTGCCAAGGCATCGGCTAATTTTTTCTATTTTTAGTAGAGATGGGGTCTCACTGTTTCATAGACTATTCTTGAACTACTGAACTCAAACCGTTCTCTTACTTTGGCCTCCCAAAGTGCTGGGATTACAGGCATAAGCCATATCATGGGCCCAGATATTTCATCTTGATGTGAAAGCTCTGCATATCTTTTTTATTTTGCTTTTGATTTTTGGAATTCTTTTCTTTTGTCTTCTTTTGACACACTGATTTCATTAAAAATAACAAACATATATAAGCAAAAAATATAGACTAAAATGAACTGTAACATTACAAGCAGGTATACTACTCCATAATGGTACATATAAATAAAAATGGTAATCCTGGTCTAGCTTATGTTTTGTAACCTCCTCAGTTTGCTTAATTGTGCATGGTTCTGCTAAATGTCTTCTATTTGCCTTCTGGATCCTCTCTCCATCCTTTTCTACCCCATTGTCTGCTCCAAGAGGTGGGTTTGTGTTCACATTTCAGTTGGGTGAAGTTAAGGGGAAGCCCTTAAAGGGGATAAAAGGGTGGAAGGAGCGGGAGGAGACGATCTTTATCTCTAGACGGCCTTGTTGTGAGTAACCTTGGGCTTACCATGCCCCTGTTACAATCAGACCTTTTTTATATGCTTTGAAATACACATATGCACATACATAAACATGCATATAGATAGTCACACTTTTAAAAATTTGGCATGTTAAGGCAAAAATGGCATCATGCTTCCATAGTATTTTGCAGTTTATCTTATTTACCTAATAAGATATCAAGGAAATCCTTTTCTATCAGACAGTGTAAGTTATCTTATTCTCTTGAATGCTGTTTAGTATTTCTTTCATAACACAGGACAGTGCCTGTGGCTCAATGGAGTAGGGCGCTGGCCCCATATGCTGGAGGTGGCGGGTTCAGACCCAGCCCCAGCCAAAAACTGGGGAAAAAAAAAAAAGTACTATAAAATGTTTCTTCCTGCCCTTACCAGTAGGCTTTTATTGCTCGTTACTTATTATTACAAATTATACTTCAGTGGACAACCTCGAACCCGTATCTTTGTGCATTTCTCGAGTATTTCTGCATATAGAATTCTTGAAATGCAAATACGTACATTTCTATTTTGACATGTTGTCTCACACTTACCTAAAAGGTATTACTAATTTATTATCTTAGTAGCAAAACAGAAAAATATCTTTCTACTTATAGCCTTGCTAATGTTAAATATTATAAGTACTTTTTAAAATGATATAAAAGGAAAATGGTATCTTAATTTTTATTTTACTGATCACTAAAGAGCACATTTCATAAAAAATGTGTTAGGCCTTTTTATTGAAAAATATGTTAAATTTTGACTGAGTTTAGATTTACATTAATATTTAATTTGTAATTATAATAAATGTATAAACATAATAATCTATATTTAATTATACTTATGTGTTTAAATATATAAAAATAATAAATAAATATATATAAAAGTCAGCACAAGTTAGTTTTCAGTTCCCTACCCCCACCCCTTTTTTGGGGGGGAATTTCTGGAGTTAGCCAGTTCGTAGAGTAGATGAAAGAAGAATAATTTCAATGTAATGTGGTTGCCTGGTTTTGTGGGTATTTTATTGACTCCTAGTCTTATGAATAAATAAACTTACAGTTGGCTTAATTCTTTATGTACTTTTATTACTCATTATTTACTTGGTTAGCCTTTATTTTTTCACTATCTGCAGTTCTGAACATTGAATTTTCTGGGAGTGTCCGTAGTTTTAGGTTCTTTCTCACAGTTCTCTCATTATAAACAGTTTCAAGTACTTGTTGAGAACCAAATCCCTCATTTCTTCACTTATAAATTCTATTGATATAATCAATACCTTACTTTTGAGGCTTTTGTTTGGATTAGATGAGAATGTAAAGTGCCTGTTTTAGGACACACTTGATATTATCAAGGAATATAACAAGGTCCTTTTGAAACTTCAAATTTACAAATATACTATAGCATGTTACTCTCCCCAAGAAGTGTATTTGAAGGCCCTTTAGCATATTGGACAGTTGGCCAGAGTCATTGCTACCTAAATGATTTGTTTTTTTGACATCAATCTTGTAGTGTTCACAATTGAACTTCTTAGTTTCAACAGAATTACAGATTGCTTCCATGTCAGGGATCTTTGGGTTGCTTATGAATAGCTGAATTTCTGTGTTAAATATGTAAATACTAATAGCCCTCTGTCAAGTGTCTGACAAATATTAAGTGGTCAAAAGGTAGCCTATATTTAGAATTTCTGTGTTAATAGAGGCCTTAAAGAGAATTTTTCTATCTTCCTCACTTTACAAGTGAGGTGGCCAGGTTAAGTAATGTCTTAGTGATTATCTCTGGCTGTTGAGTGTTAAAGTTGCATTAGTCTCTGCTGGCTCACAGACCTCTGATACCAGCCTCTGTCAGTCCTGGGATTTTGCCCAGTTCCGTGCCCTATCTGTTTTGAAGTCTAGGGAAGGCTCTTAACAAAACCAGTCTGTATATTGATTGAGTCCATGCATATATAGACCTTTTTGCTTTAAACATTTATTCTAAAAAATGAGTCTTATGCTTTAGTTTTTTTTTTCCCTACCCCTGGTGACATGGTAAAGTTAGTAGTTGTGGCTGTCCTGGCTTGTGGGTATGTACTTTATCCCTAGGACCTGTGCTTTAGTGGTTTGGATATATAGGAGACACACAGCCCACTAGTGTATATCCTATATCTCAGTAATACATAATAAGTTACAGCTCCTGTTAAGCCAGGCAATTTCAAATTTCTGTTAATCTGCTTGTTATTGCTTGGTATAGTCTCTCCCTTCCCCATAACCATTCATCTTCCAGTAATCTAATGTTTTCTTTAATTCCTCTTAGCAGAGTTCATCTTACCTGCTTTGATCTACCCTTAACACCTGTTGCATACCTCTTTATACCACTATTATAGCATGTATCAGTGACTTGTAATAATTTATTTTCACACTTAGCTTCCCTACTAGACTGCAAGAGCAATGCTAGTTAATTACACTTGTTATGTGAATAAAATAAGAGGCTTATGTGAAGTGAAATAAGTTTTCTTCTTTAGCAAGGAACTATAAATATCCCTAATGGAGTCCATAAATCCTTGTTAAGGAGTGTCCTCCCACACTGTCGTACTCCAGGAATAATATATGCAACTGAACAGTAAGTTGGGGTGGGCTATGTCTTGGTTCATGTGCTCTGTTTTGTCTTTTGTTTAGTATTGGAGCTGTTTGAGTCACAGATGGGTTAGATACCAGGGACAAACATCAAAATTAGAATCAGATTACGAGCTAGGAAGTTAGTGGGTTAAGTTAGTGGGGAAGATTATATTAATTTACTGAAGGAAAAGTGGTTGTTTAGGAAGAAGTTGTTGGGTTACATTTAAAGTATGCTTAGTTTTTCAGGATTATCTACAATTTATTTCTGTATGTCTGTATTTGGCAGTAAAATCTATGTGTCATTTTTAAACTATGCTTATTTCTTCTCCAAATGGCCTTTTTAAAAAGAAAACTATTAGTAGTATACAAAGAATGCACAACAGTGATACTGAATTGCAGTACTTGTAATTATGTTTCAGTGATGTGACCTTTATTATTTACTTTAAGGGATTTTATAAGATTAGATATTTAGTTTATCAGCTATCTTACCAGGCTTTCTTCCAGCAGAAGCTGGCAACTCCCATCCTTGCCCCTCCCTGAGTTTTGCTATGCTCTATGAGGTCAGACAATTGAGTTCTCAAACTCATCCTAGAAAAAGTGCTCCATCCCTCATTGCAGAATATCACTATAGTCACCTTCGAGGTACTCCCCTTGAGAAGCTATGTACCATGTCAGAGTCCAGTCCACCTTTCAAAGCAATTTTGGAACTCTTTTTCTGGAATGGCCATCAGAGCTGTCATTGTATGAGGTCTTGACAGTTAAGTTTGTGAACCCATCCTAGAAAAAGTGGTACATAACTCAGTACTGAATATCTCTACAGTCACCTTTGGAGCATCCCCCTTGGCCATCTGGTGACCATAGTGATATTCGGTAATGAGGTTTAGAATTGTAACATCTTTATTTTATTGTCCAATTAAAGTGTGTCCTGTCTTGAGTCTGACTTCTTAAACTTAGCACAATGCCTTTGAGATTGACTGAAGACATTGTACAAATCAATAGTTTGTCCTTATTGCTGAGTAGTATTGCCAATGGGTGGATGTACAATAGTTTGTTTCTACGTTCACCCCGATTGACATTTGGGTTTCAGTTTTTAGCAATTGTGAGTGCTGCTATAAATAATTATGTACAGGTTTTTGTGTGAAGATAAGTTTCCCTGTTTTCTGGGTATGCACTCGTGAAAGTTCTGGGTTATATGGTAAGTGTACATTTAACATTTTAAGAAACTGCCAAACTGCTTTTCATAGGGGCCACACCCAAAATTTTTCATAGTGGCCACGCCATTTTTCATTCCCTCCAGTGGTGTATATGAGTTCTGATTGTACCACATCCTTGCCAGCACTTGGTATTGTGAATTGTTTCTAGATTTTATATTTTTAAAATTTTAGCTATTCAAAATAAGTGTGTAGCTTGCTAAATCTTTTTTTCTCCCCAGTGGTGAAATTATTTTCCTTTTTTTTTTTTATTAAATTATAACTGTGTACATTAATGCATTTATGGGGTACAATGTGCTGATTTTCTATAAAATTTGGAGTGCTTACATCAAACTAGTTAACATAACCTTCATCTCACTTGTCCATCAATCCCTTGAGAATGAGAAGAGGATACAGAATAGAGAGAGATTAAATGCAGAGCTAGGGAAAAGCCCCTAAGGAAAAGATGCACCACCCTTTAGGGTTACGTCTTTTAGATTGTGAGAGTTTGGCAATGTTTATCATGTTCGTTGTTGTATTCCCAAATTACTAGCACAGTGCCTGGCACACAGTACAGATCTTTGTGTATGTTTATTGAACCATTGAAAATGAAAAAGTTATTGAAAGGTTAAGGAGGAATAAGTGTAGAATAGAAAAGTAATTTCAGATTGATTCTAATGTGAGCAATCCCAGTATATTCATCCTTTTATATCTGTGTAATTTTATGTTTAAATGCATGTTTAGGGGCTGATTCCCAGCCCCTGAGAAGGAGGGAGATAGCAACATGTAGCAGAAGAAACAGTTTGTAGAAAGGATTTGATGCTGCTTACTTGTGTACCCTTACAAAAGTCATCTTAACTCTCCAGGGCCTCGACTTCATTACTGTAAAATGAAAAGATTTTATTAAGTGATAGCTAAGCCACTATAGTTTGTTTTGTTAAATCACATCAGATCAGATATTGATGAGGAAGAAGCATGCCAGAGCCTTTGGGGGGAGCAGTTATATGTTTGTATGAATACAGTGTGAAGTGTAGTTCAGTGGGATATAGGAATGAGGGTCTAAAAGGCCGATTACTAAAACAAAAAAATAAAAATAAAAAACAGGGAATAGAAAAAGATAATTATAAGATTTTCAAATAGAGTAGCACCATCGCAGGATTTGGGAGGCAACTCGTAAAAGGAAGTAGAAGTTAAAAACAGTGAATCTAGAAGTTTGTGTGTGAGGGGATTCTCTTCCCCCACCCCCCCGCCACCCCCTTTAAGGAAAGCTTTTTAAGTTACAGACTGGGGAGAAGCTCTTTATAGTGTCTTTTAATGCAAAGAGGAGGGCTTGAGCCTCCGAGAAAAGTTGAGGATATGTGGGCAACCCCAGGCCCGCTGTGGGAATTGTTTGGCTCTCTTCCTCGCAGTGGTCTCTTTCTCCACTGTTGCTCTCTCATTGCACTTCATAGAAGTTCAGATCTACAGTTTAGCAGAAAGTCAATTCTTAGTATATGTTTATTCTGTTTGTACTTTGAAGGGTTTTGGTAAAGATTTCAAAATATACATAGTCAAGTATTGGTGGAGATTTAAAAATATACTTAGTATGCAGATAAACTTGATTCTGTGGTCGATAAGGGATTTGACCTGTTTTGTTGTCTGTCTGACATTTTTAAAATGCACCATGACATTTCACATTTTATTTCTGTTTCCTCTTGTGTTCTTTTTAAATATTCACAAGTCTTGATCTCTGGAATACCTTTTTTAATATATAAATTTTAAGGCCATTTATTGTTTTCATAGTTTTAATGTTTCTAATGATTTTATCATCCCAAAGCAAAAGATAAGGTTTAGGTTGTAAAATCAAAGGTGTGATATATTCATTTTGGACCATATTTACAGCTTTATTTTAAAAGATCACTATTTTGGTTTTAAAGACCATCCCTACCCCTCAACATGATCCTTTGGCAAATGGTTTAGTAAAGCCAGTGAAGAGTCTGACTTCTACTTAATCCTTCAGCTCATAAAGAGGCAATTTAAGACCAGGTGCCTCAGATGTTATTTTGACATTTTAACGTAAAGATTGAACATTTGTAGATTTAAAAAAAAAATTAGTATACTCTGTTTAACTGCCATTGCTTTAAGGTTTACGGTAGTAACTCCTTATCTGAGGTTTCAGTTACCTGGAGTTAACTGTGGTCTGAAGATAATTAAATGAAATTTTATGCATAAATAACTTATACGTTTTAAATTGTGCACTGTTTTGAAGAAAACTTGCACCATCTCTCTCAGTGCTACGTGAGATGTGAATTATCTCTTTGTCCAAAGTATTTGTGCTGTCTGTATGCCCCCCACCCTGCTGTTAGTTCCTTAGTAGCGATGGGTAGTTAGATTGTCACAATAGGGCAATGTTGTGTTCAAGTAACCTTTGTTTTACTTAATGCTTTATTAATAATAACTTGTTATTAATCTTACTGTACCTAATTTATAAGTTAAACTTTATCATGGGTATGTATGTGTACATATCAGAAAAAAACATAGTATATACATAGGGTTTGATTCTCCTCAAAGTTTTAGGCATCTACTGGGGTCTTAGGGCATACCCCCCTCCGAGAAAGGGGAACTTCTGTTCTCCCTCTTAGAGAGTTTTCTGCAGTTCTTCTTGTTTTGTCTGCCTCTGAGGAGAGCAAGAAAGCCTCTGGAATATTTCAGAATTTTGTTTTAGATGATATCCTGGAAAAGAAAATATCCAGTTTTATGTTAAATACTAATAACCTGATGAAAAAACAGAGGCTTCTTAAATAAGGCAACATTTTGTTTGTGTGTCAGACATCACTCTGTCAAGAGTGTCATTTCTTAATGTACTAGTAACTTGTTAGGCCTGCAGACCATGTAACGGGGTCACATCTGTGAAGTTCAGGCTCTTACGTTGTTTATGAGAACCTTTCGTGGCCCTATAATTAAAGGGTATTATGTGCATCATTCTGAAATTGAATTTGAGCAGATAAATGTGCAATAACAAAATACAACTTTTTTTTTATATATATATCTTTCAGAATCATGGTGTCATGGAAGGGGATTTACTTTATACTCACTCTATTTTGTGGAAGCTTTTTTGGAAGTATTTTCATGCTGGGTCCCTTTTTACCATTGATGTTTATAAACCCATCTTGGTATCGCTGGATCAACAACCGCCTTGTGGCAACCTGGCTCACACTACCTGTGGTAAGTCATACACCAAAGAAGGAGACTATCAGCTTGTACCACAGTGGCCCAATGTTTGACTTTCTTAAAGTGAGATTGGATTATAGAAGAAACATAAGTCCTTTATGTTATATAAGAGGCATATGAAACTTCAAAGGAGGGAAAATATGAAAACTAGAGAGAAATAAAAATAATTTATGTCTTTGAAATAAAATACCTCATTAAAAACGATATTCAAAATTAAAATTTTTTCATATTTATAAATTTTTTTATCATTGAGGTATACTTTGCATATAGTAATATGTGTGAATGTTAAAGGTACAGATTGAAGAATTTTTATATCATTAAATTTGCATTTATTTTTTTCCCTGATATAATAATTAAGATTCACATAATATATATATATTTTTTTACTTGTGACGTTGATGTGATTGATTCATTTCTTTTCAGTAATCACAGAATTTACGAACAAAGCAATTTCCTATGTCAGATTAGGTTACCGACATCTATAAGGTCAGAGTACGTACAAAATACGCAGTACAGGCAGTAGAATCTTGCTCTGAGCACATCCTTTTGATCCTGAGCTGATGACTTCTGCAGAATTCCAGCCCAGACTTCTTCAACTTTCCCTGTTGCTAACAGCAGCCCTTCTCCAAATATTGAATGAGGTGTGTGTAGTTGCCTTTACCTTGAAAATTCAGGTTCTATTTCCTGAAAATGTTCTAGTACTTATTTTTCCTGATCAACAGCTAGACCTTAATGATACTGGGCTTATTGATCTACTGTGGTAGAGAGGTAATGAGAAACAAGAGGGGGAATACAGTCATCTTTACCTATTTTTTAAAAATGAAGTTGCCAATGTCCCCCCAGGCTGTATACGGACTGCCTGCATGTTGTGTTTATAGAGAGGAAATTACCAAGCTAATGGCTGCTGACCCCTTGGATGAAGGTTGACTGGGATATATTTGGGAAATCAAAGTAAAACCCAAGGGTAATGATGCTCATAACTGTTTATCATGTAGGTGGTACATATTGTGGTAGATATTGTGTTAGTTAGGAGGATGGCTTCGTTTCAAGTGCCACCTTTATTCCCATTTTACAGAAGAGTAAATAGAAACTTTGAGAAATTAAATAAATTGTTCCAGGTCATGCATGTAAGCAAATCATTTAAGCAGACCTGAGATTAATACAGTTTGTCTCATGTTAGGGCCTTGTAGTAAAACCTCCAAAGATTACAGAGAGCCAAATGGAGCCTTAAGAGCTCCCTGTGTGGGAGGTTCCGTGGTACCTTATGAGTGTTTCAAAAGAAAGTTTAGGATTCTGTCAGGGAATGCCTGACGTGAGAAAAAAATCTGAGAAAATTAAAAAACTAGGCAATAAAATCAGTGTCAGTAACAGGGTGATTTCACTCACAGTTCAAGAGGAAAGTTTGGCAAGAAATAGTCCTAGAAGGCCTTCTCTTTTGCTAAAGAAGCCAAAGGCATAGGATGATGAAGCCCCTGAAATGGGGTGTATGGAAGTATTTTTTGGATGAGTATGGTAAAGAAGTTTCAGGGTCATACTAGCCTTGGTCTCAGTATTTTGCTGATTCCATAAAATGAGCTGTGCAGTGTTCCTCCTCTTCTGTTTTTTGGAAGAGTTTGTGTAAGATTGGATTTTTCCTGATATTTTATAGATTTTACCAGTTTAGCTATGTGAATGTAGAGTTTTCTTTGTAGGAAAAACAATGGTAGTTTACTTTATTTAATAGAAAATTGGCCTAATCACAATTTCTATATTTTGTCAATTTTGGTCAGGCATATCTTTTTAAGGAATTCGTCCATTTGTTCTTTTCTTTTTACTTACCAAGTTTTGGGCAGAAATTAATTTGTAATATTCCATTATATTCTCCTTTTAATGCCTGTGAGATCTGTGATGATCTCCCCTTATTCATTTCTGTTACTGGTATTCTGTTCTGGTATTCAGTCTTACTAGCAGTTTGTCAGTTCTGTTAACTTTATCAGAGAACCAACTTTGGCTTTATTAATTTTTTTCTATTGTGTGATATTATTGATTTTTAATATTTAATTGTTATTTTACTTTGGATTTAAATTGCTCTTTTACTCTAAGCTTCTTAAAGTAGAAATTTAAGCCATTAATTTTTAAATATTTCTTTTCTACTATTAATTTAAAGATATACATTTCTCTTTCAGCATTGTATTAGCTGCATCCCATAATTTCGGTATATTTTAATTATTGTATTATATAGTTTTAAGTGTTTTCTAATTACCCTTGGGATTTCTTTTTTGATTGTGGACTATGTAGAATTATGCTCCTTAATTTAATTTAACATTTTGGGCATTTTCTAGCTATTTTGATTTTAAATTTAATTACTTTGGGGTCAGAGAACATGTTCTATAAGATTTCAGTCTCTAGAAATTTATTTTTATATTTTTATTTTTTTATTAAATCATAAACACATAGATCATGTATACATTAATGCATTTATGGGGTACAATGTACTGATTTCATATAGAATTAGGAATGTTTACATCACACTGGTTAATATATACATCTCATTTACTTAACTATTGTGTTAAGACATTTATACTCTATACTAATGGATCCGACATGTACCCTTGCATTATGCACCATAGGTGTGATCCCACCATTCACACTCCCTCAATCTGACTTCCCACATCCCCTCCCCTCCTCCCTCCTTCATTTTGGGCCATAGTTGTGATCTATTCTTCATATGAAAGTGTGAGTGATTGTAAATTGCTTTCATAACAGTACTGTGTACATTGGATATTTTTTCTTCCATTCTTCAGATACTTTACTAAGTAGGATATGTTCCACCACCATCCATATAAACGTGAAAGAGGTAAAGTCTCCATCTTTTTTTTAAGGCTGCATAATATTCCCTGGTATATATATACCACAGTTTATTAATCCATTCATGGGTTGATGGGTACTTGGGCTTCTTGCATGACTTGGCTATTATGAATTGAGCTGCAAGGAACAATGTGGTGCAAATATCTTTGTTATAAAGTGATTTTTGGTCTTTTGGATATATACCTCGTAGAGCAATTGCAGGATCAAACTGCAGGTCTACTTTTAGATCCAAGTATTCTCCATACTTCTTTCCAAAAGGGACATATTTGGCTTCCACTCCCACCAGCAGTGCAGAAGATTTCCTTTTCTCCACATCCATGCCAACATCTGTAGTTTTAGGATTTTTGTTACGTGAGTCACTCTTATGGGAGTGAGATGATTTCTCCAAGTGGTTTTGATTTGCATTTCTTTGATGATTAAGGATGATGAGCATTTTTTCATATGTCTGTAGGCCATGTGCCTATCTTCTTCAGAGAAGCTTCTGTTCAAGTCCCTTGCCCACCATGAAATGGGGTTACTTGTTCTTTTCTTATTAATAAGTTTGAGTTCTCTGTGGATTCTGGTATCTAACCTTTTCAGAAGCATAACCTGCAAAAATCCTCTCCCATTCTGAGGGCTATCTGCTTGCTTTACTTACTGTGTTCTTGGCTGTGCAGAAGCTTTTTAGTTTGAGCAGATCCCAGTAATGTATTTTTGGTGTTGCTTCAATTGCCCAGGGAGGTCCTCCTCATAAAGTATTCTCCGAGGCCAATTTCTTCAAGTGTTTCTCCTGTACTATCTCCAAGAATCTTCATAGTTTCATGTCTTAAGTTTAAATCTTTTATTCAGTAAGAGTCAATTTTTGTTAATGGTGAAAGGTGTGGATCCAGTTTCAGTCTTCTACAAGTTGCCAACCAATTCTTCCAGCACTATTTGTTAAATAGGGAATCTTTCCCCCAATTGATATTGTTGATGGGCTTATCAAAGATCAAATAATTATCAATAATTTGATAATAAGGCCATTGGGTTCATCTCCAGGTATATCTACCTCTCTATTTTTGTGCCAATACCATGCTGTTTTGATCACTATAGATTTATAGTATAGATTGAAGTCTGGTAGCATGATTCCTCCTGATTTTTTTTTATTTCTGAGTAATGTCTTGGCTATTCGAGGTTTTTTTCTGGTTCCATGTAAAACAAAGTACTTTTTTTTTTCCAGATCTTATAAAGTATGACCGTGGTGCTTTGATAGGGATTGCATTAAATTTGTAAATTGCTTTGGGTAATATGGGCATTTTAGCAATGTTGATTCTTCCCAGCCATGAGCATGGTATGTTTTTCCATTTGTTAACATCTTCAGCTATTTCTTTTCTCAGAGTTTCATAATTCTCTTTATAGAGATCTTTCACGTCCTTTGTTAGGTAAATTTCCAAATATTTCATCTTCTTTGGCACAACTGTAAAGGGAATAGAGTCCTTGATTGTTTTTTCAGCTTGACTATTATTGGTATATATAAAAGCTACTGATTTGTGAGTATTGATCTTATGTCCTGAGACGCTGCTGTATTCCTTGATCACTTCTAAGATTCCCTGAGGTTTTCCAGGTATAAAATATCACCTGTGAAGAGTGAAAGTTTGATCTCCTCTGACCCTTTTGTATACCCTTGATCGCCTTCTCTTGCCTGATTGTGATGGCTAAGACTTCCATTTCAATGGTAAAAGGAGTGGAGACAGTGGGCAACCTTGCCTGGTTCCTGATCTGAGTGGAAATGTTTTCGGTTTTACTCCATTCAGTATGATATTGGCTGTGGTTTGCTGTACATGGCCTCTATCAATTCAAGAAAAGTCCCTTCTATACCTATTTTCTTAAGTGTTCTGATCATGAAAGGAAACTGGATATTGTCAAAAGCTTTTTCTGCATCTATTGAGAGAATCATATGGTCTTTGTTTTTTAGTTTGTTTATGTGATCTATTGTATTTATAGATTTATGTGTATTGAACCAACCTTGAGACCCTGGGATAAAACCCATTTTGTCATGGTGTATAATTCGTTTGATGTGTTGCTGGATTCTGTTTGCTAGGATCTTGAGATTTGTTTTATGCCACACATTTCATGAGTTCTTGAATGTAATTTGTGTTTTGCAATTATTAGATATGGTATTCAAGAAACATCCTTTAAGCTAAGAATGTTGATAGTAGTGTTCAAAGCTTTTATGATCATATTATAATCAAACTCAGTGCCCCTTTTTCCTGTCATCCCTAATCCACTGTTTTGTTTATCTAGTGGATTTTTATTTAAAATGCTGAAAGTTCTAGAATTTATATGTTTTATTGGTTCCCTTCCTTGAGATTTCTCATCTCTTTTTCATCACAATTGTATTTTTTATATTTTACTCTGTCAGGGCTAAAATCAGTAATTATTCTTCTTATTCTTTTAGGCAAAATTTCTTGTGACTTTGGTGGATTGCATGCATAGGCAACAGGATTTCTGAGTATTTATCCAATGATTATTAAGTGTTCACCATGGACCTAGCATTTTACTAGGATGTAATGATGAACAGAACAGATGTGATCTTTCTCCTTGTGGAGATAATAATTTTCTACCTAAAATATCTAATTGTAGACTTACATAGCTTGACTTTTCTTTTCTGGCTTTTCTTTGACTTAAAAGACTTTTTCTTTTGTTGACTTCCCAGGTCATGAATTCTTAAGAGTTGCTTTGTTTTGTTTTGTTTTAAAGAGACAGGGTCTTGCTCTGTTGTCTAGGCTGGAGTGCAGTGGTGCAGTCTTAGCTCATTGTTACCTTGAACTCCTACTTCAGCTTCCAGAGTAGCGGCCTGGCAGATTTTTAAATTATTTTTTTTTTGTAGAGACTAGGTGTTTATATGTTGCTTAGGCTGATCTCAAACTCCTGACCTGAAGCAGTCCTTCCACCTGTCCAAGTTACATTTTTTAATTAGCTTTAAGGGTATGAAATCCATTGTTTCATCATAACTCTTGAACATACCATTTAGTAAAAGGCAAAAGATTTATATGATCTGAAGAGAAACCAGAGTATCAAACATACCATTTAATACAGTATTCATTTTATGGTGTTTCTTAACCACCATCACAGCACCATCACAGGGTATTTCTTCACATCACATTTATATTAAGTAAAATAAGCATACTGTTCAGTTCACATCAAATTAACCATTGTAAGTAGATATTTCTAAAATTTTATGTACAACTGTATGTTAGATAATATCACTTATAGTCACAAAACCAGAGACATTTCATATTGGAAGATATTAACTTTATGTAACTATTTTTGGTTTTTGTTTCATTATTTACAAAATAAAGAAATAGTAATAAATGATTTCTGAGATCTATTCCAAATTCTGCATTGTATGTCTAATTTTAGAGCAAACCTTTAAAGATAAATGATTTTTTGGTGACAGTCATATATGCTACCATACTTCACTTTCTAAATACCATCAATTTTCCACAGTATATAAACTTTTGATTACGAATCAGACATTTTTGGTTGTGGAAGTTCTGAGAATTTCCTTATAGATACTACATCAGTAAAAATCATTGCAATTACAATGCTTTGTAGTGTTCAATCTATTTAATGTCTTTGAAAGTGAGTACAAACAGAATGCTTATTGGCACAGACATTGGAAACAGACATTTGGTTTCATTTTTGGCCTTATCACTTTCTACTCGATTGAATTTGGCTGAGCTCCTTAGCTTCTCTAAAATTCTATTTCTATTTCTATATCTCTCTAAAAGGGAGTGCTACTATGACTTACCTACATGAGAATGTTATTATGATGGCTAAATAAGATAATATGTAGCCTTTTTAACATAATGCCTGGTATTTGGTACATGTACAGTAAATAATTTCTACTATATTTGTTTCAAAAAGATTGAAAATATGGTTGCTTGAATAAAGTAGAACTATATTCACTCACAGGTCCAGGTTGGCAGGCCCCCCGGCCTGGTATGATGGCCTCTTCTATATGGCCAAGCCTGGGTTATTGGTACTTTTTTGCCCGATTCTGCAGTAAGTAGAGAGGAGAGGAAGTCCAGAATCTAGACCAGTGAATCATATATCTAGTACATAGGAAGTTGTACTTATCACTTTGCTCACTCCATTGGTGAGAGCACCTAAAAGCTGAAATAGAATTGGGCACATGTCGTTTTTCTAGGCATCCCTATACTCAATTAAAACCGTCTTACTCTGGAAGAAATGCTGGTATTTATGGGACAAGTTACTAGACAGATTCTGCAGTAACTGTTTCTATTACTGTTACTATTAGCTAATAGCATTTCTGTTATGGCAGAATTCCCTCATACCTGTATAGTTATTTGTGTAACTTCAGCTACATGCACTAAGATGGGTAAGAGAAGAATGGACAAAGAAGAGAATGAATTTTCCCTGCTTTTTGTGAGATGAAATGGGAAATATGAGTGATTCTGTGAATGTGATTCTTGTGTTTAGAGATCAATATTTTTTAAACAAATCATTTTGATGGAGAAATAGCAATCTGGTCCAATATTGGGAAAAAAACTGGCTAAGCTGGAATGATAGTGTATTATGCTCTTGGAGTGGTACTTTCTAGAGATTTTCAAGGAAAATTTCAGCTACATCTTACTTTTAGCTGATTACTTATTTATTAGCTGATTTAAAAACTTAGCGCATATGTGAGATTCAACTACCTCTGCACCACTAAATTATTATACACTTGGAAAACTTCTGTGACCTAGCTGTTTACTAATTACAGTATATTGGGCAAAGATAGTTTTTCAGTTAAGAAATTTATTACAGAAAAACCGATAGTCTAGTTTTGAGATAGTGAGCATCTCTGTTGAAAAAGATGGAGAATAATCGTCGTCAGGGGTGTCTTTTTAATCACCATTTATTGCACATTTTTACAAGGGGCTAAGGGAATTTTTATTTTGAAGTAAATAGTATAATACATTTTTTCTTTTTAATTTACAAGGAGTTTAATCTCTTACAGATATATTTTATGTTAAGCAACCTCAACAATTAATAATTTTCTACTTGACGTAAATTAGGATAAATGTACTTAAACTAATTATTGCTTCACAGAAATAATCACAAAATAATCTCTCTTTTTTTTTTCTTTGCGTTTTTTGGCCAGGGCTGGGTTTGAACCCACCACCTCCAGCATATGGGGCCAGCACCCTACTCCTTTGAGCCACAGACACCACCCAAAATAATCTCTTTTGTGTTAGTGTCCTTCATGGGTTAAAATTATTTTGTTGGCAAGATTATTTTTCTCTTTACTATTAGTAAGAAGCATTTTTTTAAAACTAAATGAGGTATAGCAATAAGATCTTTTAGATTCTTGAGTTAGGTGAGACTTTGTGTGCAAAAATCCCTTCTAGAATAGTCTCTTTTTTTTGGATGTTTCTGTAATAGAGAGTGTCCTGCTTTGTTCGTTTTAGTTTTGGACAGTTCTGTTTAACATAAGCAGTAGTGTAAGTGTCCAATTTTGATGTGCCCAGAGAAGTTTTTATTTCTTAAAATTCTGAATCTAACCAACAATCTCACTGCTTGCTGGTATTATGAAAATTACTTGGAGTTCTGTTCTTTTCGCATAAATCATGCCTTAGGAATTTAGAGATTTGTGCACTGGGTCTCTCTACCCAGTGAAAGTTCTGATCCACAGTGTTCTGATCCCATTCCAGTCCTAGAATAAAACAGGTATTCAGTAGACACAGATTGCTAAATACACTTTTTGTACACACTGTTGCTCTAAAGAGAGTAGGTGTGCAGTGTTTGAGGAATGAGTTGGGATTGCAAGGCCTTACATAGCTAGGGATTTGTGGAGCTGGGTCTCAACAGTCTGAAGAGCCAAAGCAAACTTGGAGGCAACCGATGACAAATACTTACTCTTACCTGTAAATAAAGATCCATTGGAACGAAAAATGACAAGGGATATGATCGTAAAACTGATACTCTGTGGTCATGAGGGAAGCCTCTCATCTTTGTGCTTTTTTACATGATGGGAACATTGGAGGTAGTAAGTAGCAATGTATAAACGGTCCTCAGAAACTGCTTTATATTACTGTTCCAGGAGAAATCTTTGACCATTAAGTAAAAATTATGACAATCTTTACTCTAAGTTGAATATAAAAAAATTCATTACAAAATTTTGTAAGATTCATTACTTTCTTACTGCTGAAACTGTTATCTTCTGTACTAGAAATAGTATAAATATGAGAATTGTGTCTTTTTCCCCTAATCTTTTAATCTGGATTATTTGAGTTCTGGAGTTTTTGTAGACATTACAGCTTTATTTCTGTGTAGTGTATTTATTACTCTGTCTTGGCAGGAGCTGTAAATAACATTGAGTAGATACGTCTTGTCTGGTATTAAAAATGATTAACATAAACTTGAGATCTTGGCTGCATGACAGGTTATATACATAACCTTCAGGCATATTCAGATTGGGTGCTAGATGTCAAAGGAGAGAACGTCAATGTGAGATAACCCTTGATGCACAATCTGGGATTTTTTGTTGTAACATTTTCCGTAATGAAAAGCAAAAAATTTTTGCTTTGGGATCCATAGGTATCATTTATTAGGAATTGAACATAAGGCTTAAGATTTTTAACTCTCTTCAATAGTACAACACATGACTAATAGTCACCTTCCTTTTTCCACCAATTATGTGAAGGGCGTTTACATTCTAATTCTTTGCAAAAACTGAAAAGTAGTACATGTATCCTATTTGGAAAGTAGAGTGGAGGAAATCCAAATTAACCTTGCATAGTGACTTCACATGCACATGTTGGGCCAAGACATAATTCTGTGATATATCTTTGTAGTTGATGGCTCTTTATACCTGCAAATAGAAAAGGTATTTCTTGCTGTGGGTCTAAACCTATAGGACTCTGCCATGATCCTCTCTATAAGTAAGTTTTCCATATAGGTACTTAAAGTTCCTACAGACTTTTAGGAGTAGGGGTTATAATTATTTGAATAGATATAGACCCTTTTGTAATTTGATGAAAACCACTGGCATTTTACCTAGTAAAGTTCCAATGTACACGTATCTTTGTGGACATAATGGGTGCCAAGTTAACTACCCATGCTGAAAGTGGACCTCAGCCCTGAAAAAGTAACTTAATGGGGACTTGCAGGGTATCTGTAAATTCATTAGCCCAAATGATCTTGTTTTCCACTGTCAGGATGTTAATACTCAGAACAGTAATAGTTTAGACATTTAAATTTCTAACATTTAAAATTTTCTAATATATTTCTTTAGCTAATATTATTTTTAAGAGTTTTTCTTGATCTTTATTCTTACGTTTTTAAAGGCATTTTTCTATCATTTTAAAAATGGTTTTTTGTTTTTTTTTTTTTTTTGAAATGTAGCAGACAGACCGAAAAGTTATTAAAATACACAGGCACACTTAAATGAATAATTTTAAGTGCAGTTATCCCCAGGACAAGAAATAGAGCATTGCCAGCCTTCCAGCAAGCTTCATAGACTCCCAATCAAAATGCCTTTCTTTTTTTTAATTTTCATTTTTTTATTAAGTCATTTGCCATTATGGGATTCAATGTGTTGATTATTTGACAAATTGAAGTGCTTACATCCTGCTAATTAACATAGCCTTCACCTCATTTACCCAATTACAGTATTAAGATATTTGTGTTCTACACCTGATAGATCCAACTTGTACTTGCAATATGCTCCATAGGTGTGGTCCCCCTGCTAACTCTCCCTCTATCGACCCACCCCCCTTCCTTCTCCTCTCCCTTCCCTTCCCTCCTTCGTCCTAGGCTATAGTTGTGTTTCATTTTTCATATGCAAGTGTGCGTGATTATAAATTGGTTTCACAGTAGTACTGAGTACATTGGATATTTTTTTATCCATTCCTGAGATACTTTACTAAGAAGAATATTTTCCAGCTCCATCCATGTTTACATAAAAGAGGTAAAGTCTCCATTTTTTTTAATTGAAATGCCCTTCTTTTTGATGTAAGGAGTTACTAATCTGACTTTTAAGATGGTTATTTCCTTGTTGTTCATTATAATTTTACCTTTTTTTTTGACTTAAGAAAACTTTTATTTTTAAAAATAGCATCAGTGTTTTTGTCTTTTGGATTTGAATTTTAAAACTCCCATTAGCCAAGCACTTTCTGCCTCAGTCCCACAGTTCTGCCATGCATTTTTGCATCCAGACTGTCTTCCTGGAGATTGAAGTCCAGCCTTTCTTTTACTCCTCCGGGACCAGGAGTAACAGGTTTGCCTGAGCACCAGCCTCATGGCATTGGCTGCTGTTGCTGCTCCTGCTGAGTTCCTGGCCTGAGAGAAGGCTAGTGAGCTGAGCGCAGAGAATCAGGGAGCTCAGACTGGAAAGGAAGGGGGAAGAGGTGACACCAGTTGCCCTGTTGGAAAGACATTTTTCAGGCCACAGCCCTGGGGCATTCCTGGAAACTAGCCTCTGCTCCCACCATGTGTGGGCTGGAGATCAAAAGGCTTACCTAGCCAGGGAGTGAAACAGCGTAACATCCGTGAGAACCACTGATAATAATTTTACCTTTTCTATATTTACCTTTAAAGTATCTTACTTTCTAGAAAGTTTATATAGGTTTTATAATACATAGAAATTTATTGGATATGTTCTTTTTGTTTTGTTTTGCTGTTTCTCAAAATTATACTTGTGTGTATTTTTCATGGTGTGTTATCTTTTACAGATACCTGTCGTTCATTTATTTTCATTGATGTATCATTTTTCATTGTATGACTATACCACATTTTGTTTATTTGCTATACTTTGATCAAGATTATTGTCTTTGCCTAGGAAAGCTTTTGATTTTCTTATGATTTCTTTTATATGTTTATAACCTGAGAATTTATATAAGAGATTAAAATCATTAATGACATTTTCCTATTATCTATTATTTTACTTTCAAGACTCCAGCCTATAATATACTTTGTCTCTAAGTATTTCAGATATATTATATACATGGCCATCAGAGAATTTAATGAAATTCAGGAAATACTTGAGCATCTACTATGTGCCAGGCACTGTTGTAGGTACTAGGGTTATAGTAGTTTAGTAGATGTGTGTTTTATTTTTTGTATATTGTTAAAATATGTTTTATGTTTTAATGTTAATGTTTTGTTTTAATTAAGATTATAGTACAAAATGGTATTATATAAAGTGAAAAGTTTAACTTTCTGTTTCTCCAGCCCTGTACCCAGTGTTAAATTTTTTGACTATCCTTTCTAGGAAAAAAGAAAATATATAATGTTATATATCTATATCTTTAAAATATAACATAGAGGAATCTTGCATTTTTTTATATTTCATCTTTTTAGTTTAATAATATCTTGAGGATTTCAAGGACAATTAGCATTTTTTAATTATGAAATTGCCAGAAACTTAAATTAATAAAAGAACTAAAAATAGAAGTAATACTTCATATTCTCATTCTTCTAGGGTAATTTTTTCCTTCCTGATTTTTACAGAAGCAAGAATCATAGGAAATACTCTTTTATACATTAAAAATTAATAGATATATTTATAAGACATATAATTTAACCCTGAAAATTAATAACTTTAAATGGCTATATATCTATACTTTTGGGTTTTTTTTTTTTTCCTCCTTAGGCATTGTTGGAGACCATGTTTGGTGTAAAAGTGATTATAACAGGTGATGCCTTTATTCCGGGAGAAAGAAGTGTCATTATTATGAACCATCGGACAAGAATGGATTGGCTTTTCTTGTGGAACTGTCTAATGAGATATAGCTACCTCAGATTGGAGAAAGTTTGCCTCAAAGCCAGTCTCAAAAGTGTTCCTGGATTTGGTGGGTTATTTGCACCTTATTTTACATGATTCATTCATTTTATGTGTAATATACACACACTAATGCTATATAAAATAACTTGGTAAAGCCTACTTAAACATTAGAACCATTCACTTTTTTTCCCTCACTGGGCCAAAAACATTCCCAGTTTTTGTTTTCCTTAATGGATCTGTTATGACAAATAACTTCATTTTAATCACTTTTTTGCAATATTTCTTTTTTTTTTCAATATTTCATTCTGAAAGAAAAAATGTACTGTCAAGGAAGAACCTAAGCACCTAGGAACCAACCATTTATATTTATTTTAAAGGATATGAATTAATAGTTTAGTAACTTTTTTTTTTTTTTTTTTGAGACAGAGTCTTACTTTGTCACCCTTGGTGGAGTACCATAGCATCATAGCTCACAGCAACCTGAAACTCTTGGGCTTAAATGGTTCTCTTGCCTCAGCCTCCCAAGTAGCTGGGACTTACAGGCACCTGCCACAACGCCTGGCTATTTTTAGAGATGAGGTCTCGCTCTGGCTCAGGATGGTCTTGAACCTGTGAGCTCAGGGCAATCCTCTTGCCTCGGCCTCCCAAGTGCTAGTTTAGTAACTTTTTACTCATGTCATACTTGTGATTTGGGCAAGAAAGTTGTCTGTGTTGATAAAGTAGTTGAAATCAACTGATTCATTCCATTCATTGAATAAATAGTAATTGAACATGTATTGGTTCCAAGTATTACACTAGGTGCTGGTATTTTCTAGACTTCCCTAGTCCATAGCTTTTTTTCCCCAGTCTTTTTTTTTTTTTTTTTAAATTAAATCATAGCTGTGTACATTAATGCAATCATGGGGTTCAATGTGCTGGTTTTATATACAATTTGAAATGTTTTCATCAAACTGGTTAACGTAGCCTTCACGGCATTTTCTTAGTTACTGTGTTAAGACATTTATGTTCTACACCTAGTAAATTTCACATGTACCCTTGTAAGATGCACCGTAGGTGTGATCCCACCAATTACTCTCCCTCCACCCATCCTCCCCCCTCCCCTCCTTCTCCCCTTTCCCTTTCTTCTTGGGCTATAGTTGGGTTATAGCTTTCATAAGAAAGCTATAAATTGGTTTCATAGTAAGACTGAGTACATTGGATACTTTTTCTTCCATTCTTGAGATACTTTGCTAAGAAGAATATGTTCTCCATGCTTCATCCATGTAAACATGTAAGAGGTAAAGTCTCCATCTTTCTTTAAGACTGCATAATATTCCAAGGTGTACATATACCACAATTCCCCAGTCTTTTTATTGTGCATATGTACTAGAATATTAAAGTTCCTAGAAACGTTTATTTTAAATATTTAGGAATGTACCATATTCATTGTATGAAGAAGTAAGAATATTTCAGAATTGTTTGTTAAAACTAAATTGTCTCCTTTCTCAGTTTACTAGTTAATGTGATGTAGGGATGGGGAACAGATTATTAATATATTCAAACTACTTATTTACATATGGGTATATAAAGCACCCACTATATTCTCTGATAGCCTCATCAATTACATCTGTACTTCTTTGGTTTCCCTATGCAACATTTCTTACTTAAACTCTTTGCCCTCAAAACCATGACTTTATTAGTGTACTGATATGATTTATGATTTGTGAGGGAAAAGGGCCAGTATTGTCTTCAGGATAAACTAGTGAGAGTGTTTGTGGTTAAATTACTAAGTGTGCTTCATTGCCTTGGTCTTATAGTTTTGTTTTTCTATTTGCCACTTTTCTAATGTAGTGGTCTCAGAATAGTCAGATTTCTTATATAACTACTGGCTTTCTCTAGAGAAAACCCTCCCAGAGAATTAGCAGGAAGCTGCAAAGCATTTTATGACCTGGCTTTGGAATTCATATCAAGTCACATCCACGTATATTATTGGTAGAAGTAGTCACTGTTCTCAAAGATTCTAGAGGAGGGAGCATAGATCTCACCTTTTGCTGAGATCTTAGTATTTTCAGAACTACCACATTCCTAAAAAGATTGATTAGGAAAGAATAGATAAGGCACATATTACCAATAATAACAATGATAATGTCTTATTCCTGATTGGACATGAAATGTAGTAACAGGATATTAAAAATAACATTATGCCAATGGGGATGTGTAGTGATGTCAACAAATGGAGAAAAGTGCAACTGACAAAATAGGACAACACTAAAAGAAAGTGAAAAAATCACAGTTGTGTATCTAATGAGAACATGGAATCCATAATTAAAAGCCTTCTTATAAAGGGTTTTAGAGGACAATGGCAGCTGCTTGCTATTCTTCACCCTTTAAAATAAAAAAAAAAAAATCACCAAATCAAGGAACAGTGGAGACAGAAACCACATATCACTTATTTCTTCATCATGAGGAGACAAAAAAAAATAATAATCTTTCAACTACTGTAAGTAGAGAAAAAATTGCAATGCAGTTGCTTCTGCCTTCCCACCTTTGTAAACCTATGAGTATCATAAGTGGGAAAGGAGGATTAAGAGTAGAGGAGCATGCATCTAGGGTCATTGGTGATTGTGTTCCTTTCAGTGGGAGGGCCATTATACATACACATATGAACACCTTACTGGAGCCAAGTCGGTCACCCAGTATCCTCACCTCTAGTGAAATCATGCCGTATCCTCCACAAACAACTCTAGCCTAGGCCACTGAGGCATTCATAGACTCTATTGACATTGATTCCAGCCAGAGAAATTATATGGAGACTATACTGCTGTGCCCACCAGCAGTGGGCAAAAGCACCCTACCAAATTGACTGTATAGGATAAATCTAAAGTAAAACACACACACACAATCTTTCCCAATGAAAGCTACTCCATAAAATTGAAGGAAGTGACTATTCCACCAGATGCACAGATATTAATATAGAGACACAAACATGAAAAAAATAAGGAAACTTGACACCTCCAAATGAACACAATAATTCTCCATGTAATAGACCCTAAAGGAAAGGAAACCTATGAAATGTCTGAAAAGGAATTAAAAATAGTAATCTACAGGCAACTCAGAGAGATACAAGAGAGCACAGTTCTATGAAATCAGGAAAATAAGATTTGGATGAGAAATTCAACAAAAAGATCATAAAAGAGAAAGCAAACAGAACTGAAAAATTAAATGAAATTTTAAAATATAGTGAAAGTTTCTACAATAAATTAGTTCAAGCAGAAGAAAGAATTTCTGACATTGAAGGTAAGTCTTTAGGAATAACCCAATCAGATTTAAAAAAAGAAGAAGAAGAAGAAAGTCTAAAGACATATAGGACCCCTTTAAGTGATCCAATATTTGCATACGGGAGTTCCAGAAGAAGAGATGGGAAAAGGCATAGAAAATCTATTTGATGAAACTGTCTTGGGAGAAATATGGACAACTGGATAGATATAGGAAGCTCAAAGATACCCAAATAGATTTAACCTAAGAAGATCCTCTCTGAAGCATCTTATAGTCAACTGTCAGAAGTCAAAGGGAATAAGAGAATGCTATAAACATAACAAGAAATGCAACAAGTCATATGTAAAGGAATCAGCAGATTTCTCAACAGAAACTTTATACACCAGGAGAGAATGGGATGATATAGTCAAAGTGCTGAAAGAAAAACAAATGCCATCTTGTAATACTATACCTAAGAAAACTATCCAATCTGATCTTATATAGAAAAACCTAAAGACTCTACAAAAAATTTTTTAGTCCTGATAAATTCATCAAAGTTGCAGGATACAAACTGAGCATACGAATTAGTAGCATTTCTATACACAAATAACAAACTAGCTGAAAAAGAAATCAAGGAAGCAACTCTATTTACAATATCTATAAAAAAAGCACCTAGGCATAAATGTAACCAATGATTTAAAGATCACTACCAGGAAAACTACAAAACACTGAAAGAAATGAAGGGGACACACACACACACAAAATTGGACCTCTTTCCATGGTCATATATTGGAAGAGTTAATTTTGTTAAAATGACCATATTGCCCAGGCATCTACAGATTCAGTGTAATCTCTTTCAAAATACCAATGACATTCTTAATGATAGAAAAAATATTCTAAAATTCTTATGGAAGCACAAATTGGTAAATCAATTCCTAAACTGCTAAATCAGTCCTGACCAAAAGCAACAAAGCTTGAGGTGACACACTACCTGACTTCGATAAGCCCCATAATATGCCCCATAAAATTACGGTAACCAGGGCGGCACCTGTGGCTCAGTGAGTAGGGCGCCGGCCCCATATGCCGAGGGTGGCGGGTTCAAACCCAGCCCTGGCCAAACTGCAACAAAAAAAAAATAGCCGGGTGCTATGGCGGGCACCTGTAGTCCCACCTACTCAGGAGGCTGAGGCAAGAGAATCGCTTAAGCCCAGGAGCTGGAGGTTGCTGTGAGCTGTGCGATGCCACAGCACTCTACCAAGGGCCATAAAGTGAGACTCTGTCTCTAAAAAAAATAAAAAATAAAAAATAATTACGGTAACCAAAACAGAATGTTATCGGTATAAAAACAGACTCATAGGCCAGTGGAACAGAATAGCTAACCCAGAAATAAAGTCATGTATATATACCCAAATGATTTTTGGCAAAAGCCCCAAGAACATATAGTAGGGAAAGGACGTCTTCAAAAGGTGCTGGACAAAGTGGATATTAAATACAGAAGAATGAAACTAAACTCCAATCTCTCATGTACAAAATCAACTCAAAATGGATTGAAAATTTCAAGACGTGAAACTATAGAGCTAACAAAAAGAAAACAGGGGAAATGTTTCAGACCGTTGATCTGGTCAAAAATTTTATGGCCTAGACTTCAAAAGCATAGGAAATGAAAGAAAAGCTAGACAAAGGGGATTATATCAAACTATAAAGCTGTTGAACTTCAAAAGAAACGATCAACAGAGAAACTTGTAGAGGTTGGAGAAAATATTTGCAAACTATTCATCTGATAGAGATTAATACCCAGAATACACAAGGAAGTCAAACATGTCACTAGCAAAAAAGGAAAAAGAAATCAATTTAAAAATGGGCAAATGGGGCAGCACCCATAGTTCAGTAGGTAGGGTGCTGGCCACATACACTGGGGCTAACAGGTTCAAATCTAGCCCAGGCCAGTGAAAACAGAAATGACAACTGCAACAAAAAAATAGCCGGGCGTCATGGCGGGCGCCTATAGTCCCAGCTACTTGGGAGGCTGAGGCAAGAGAATCACTTAAGCCCAAGAGTTTGAGGTTGCTGTGAGCAGTGATGCCACAGCACTCTACCTAGGGCGACAGCTTGAGACTCTCTCAAATAAAATAAAATAAAAATGGGCAAATGACCTGGACAAATGTTTCTTAAGAGAAGATATACAAATGGCCAACAAATATGTGAAAAAATGCTCAATATTGCTAATCATTAGGGAAATGGAAATCAAAACCACATTGAGGTATCATCTCACCCCAGTTAGTACGGCTGTTACCAAAAACAAAAAATAACAAATGCTGGCATGGTTGAGGAGAAAAGGCAAGCATGATACACTGGTGGCGGAAATCAGCACCTAGGTTGATTTCTGTGTCTTGGCTGTTGTGGATAGTGCTTCAACAAACGTGGAGTGCAGATGTCTCTTTAACATACTGATTTCCTTTACTTTAGGTGAACGCCCAGAAATGGGTTTGCTGGATCATATGTTTATTCTATTTGTAGTTTTTTGAGAAAATTCTATACCGTTTTCCGTAGTGGCCATACAAAGAAGATATATAAGAAGTACAAATGGCTGAAATATGTGAAGAAATGCTCAATGTCATTAATCATCAGGGAAAATGCGGCTCAAAACCTCTCGCCCCAGTTAGTATGGCTGTTATCAAAACCAAAAAAATAACAAATGCTGGCATGGATGTGGAGAAAAGGAGACAATTACACACTCTTAATGGGAATATAAACCTTACTCGCTGAGGGAGAACAGGGTAGAATTTCTCCAGAGAACTACAAATAGAATAACCATTTGATCGAGCATTCATACTACTGGGCATTTATCCAAAGGAAAAGAAATCAGTGTGTTGAAGAGACTTCTGCACCCCATGTTTATGGCACCACTATGTACAATCGCCAAGATACAGAATTTTATTTATCCATTCATCTGTTGTTAGACACCACTATGTGCAGAATACATTATCTTATTTAAACGTAACTGCATGTCATAACAATCCCATTGATAAAATGAATCTTAAGAATGTTAAGTAATTTGCTTTGCACATAGTGTAGGGTAGAAATACATTGTGAAACTTGTTCTGTCTGGCTGCAGAGTCAAGACCCAAGAAAGATTTAATTTAATTTAATAATCTATTTTTGGGGGACAGAGTCTTACTCTGTCACCCTGAGTAGAGTGCAATGGCATCACAGCTCACAGTAGCCTCAAACTCCTGTTCTCCTTAGTCGCTAGTTTACATTTACCAAAAGTGTATGATATTATCTTTTCTCCACATCCACACAGCATGTGTTATTTTTTTTGATAACAGCCATACTAACTGGCATGAGACTCTGCCTCACTGGAGTTTTGATTTGCATTTGTTCTCTCTCCAGTAGCTTCTGATGATTACCTTTGTCTTATGGCCAGATTTAATATTTGTTTTCTACAGGGATGATTTTTCTGACATGGTCTTATTCCATTATGCTGGACAGTAGAAACTGCCTAAGGATTTTTTCCTCGTAAGCATTTATTTTTAACTATTTAGAAAATGATTCCCTGCAGATAGGATTTTAGAATTGGCACAGAATTTAGAGATTATTTAGTTCTTCTCTGTGCAATACAGGAATCATCTCTGACTCATTTCTTTTTCACTTATCAAATCCTAGTTTTTTGCTAAATATAAAAATGTCCTATTTTCTATTATGCTCTTAGTGTCTTCCAGTTTTCAGCTGAGCAGCTACTGATTGTTTGGTCCTGTGGTTCATCAGCCTTGTCTTCCTTTAAAGTTCTATCTTAAATAGTCAGTAGATACAGAGCCCTTCCCCATTTTGCTGTATTATCTGTATAAACCTTTTTTTAAATCTGTATAGACTTTGAATACCTGATCTGTGCATAAATCATTCATGTGTGTCCTCAGCCCCACTTGGATATTGATCTGTAGAAGGTGGATACAATCTCTTACTCTTTGCCTTACAGAGAGATCCATATTAGGTGTACAGTTTTTGCAGTGTCTTCCAGAACCGTATTCTCTTTCCCTGACCATCCAATCTTGATTTCTCCTACTTTATACTGGAATATATTTTTGTCTTTGCAATTCTGTCTTCTTGCAAGATGAGTAAAATTCACTTTAGTTCCCATTTAAGAAGTATTTCATCTTTAAGTTTTCATTTGCCTGTTTTCTTTTTCCCCTTGAGTTTTAAGTTTCTTACAGAGTGTTTTACACATGATAGGCTCTTGATTATTTGTAAGCTTGATAACATTTCATGAAAATGAAAACTATTAATGGGAACAAAATTGGAGAAAAAAATCTTAGACCTTTTAAAGCAAACAAATTAAGCAAGGGATAAGCGTAGGCAGCAAACTACAGAGCATGTTTGCAAATGATCATTAAGGAGGAAAGGAAAGTTGAAGTTTGCAAGAGGAAATGAGAAAGGGAAAAGAATGGACGCATCTTAGTGGTCAGCTATCTGCTGGTAAAGACTATACTCGATGTGGCTTGTTGACAATCTGGTGTGGTTTTAGGGAATATTTCGGATTGTTATTTACAATTATTTTTAAGTGTTTGCATACCAGATGTTTAGAATATAATTATTCATTCTATTTAGTTTGGTTACAAATGATTAAAGGAAAATAATGCACCAGCAGTGCTAGGTTGGAAGAGGGATGAGAGTTTGGAATTAGAAAGTTGTTTTCTTAAATTAAGTATAAAAGTAACAGACTTATGTAACAAGCTAGGAAAGAAATACCAGATATGCATATTTAGGTTCCAGGTCAAGTTATAAAGAGTTTGGTAAATTAACTAAACCGTTTAGAGTGTGCCAGGATATATGAAATTAGATTTTAAGGGGGAAAAAATCCTTTAGATTTCAGCAGTTACTACTGGTGGCATACATATTGATTTTTACTTTCGGCTAACTTTATGACCACTTAATAGTAACTAGTGAATGAAATATTAAATTTGAAAGTGTCACAAAAAGTCCATTTGCATGGTGATTTTGTGCCAGGAAACACACATGCCAATTGTAGTTGCCTAATCTATGGCTTCTTGCTTTCACCAGACCATTAATTAATCACACTTGAGTCCAAAACAGTTTGAGGCTTTTAGAAAGCATAAAAAGAAGAGTAATATAAAAGATATAGTGAGGGCTAGGCCCAAAGGCTCATGCCTATAATCCTAGCACTCTAGGAGGCCAGGGTTGGTAGATTCTCTGAGCTCAGGAGTTATTGACCAGCCTGAGCAAAGTGAGACCCTGTCTCTAGTAAAAATAGAAAAAATAGCCAGGCCTTGTGGCCAGTGCCTGTGGTCCTAACTACTTGGGAGGCTGAGCCAAGAGGATTGCTCAAGCCCTAGAGTTTGAGGTGGCTGTGAGCTATGATGCCACAGCGCTCTACTCAGAGTGACAGAGTAAGACTGTCTCAGAGTCCCCCCCCCAAAAAAAAAAAAAAAAAAAAACAGGAACAAAAAAGAGATAGTGACTTAAAAATCAGCCAATTGTTGTATTAAACTAAAAATGTTCCTGACATGACCTTGTGATTTCAAATTAAATTGTTACATGATTATGGAATTCTAAAATTGCAACATAATATAATGGTGAAAAGTACTAAAATCACAAATTGTGCTGAGAGAATTCAGCAGGAACACATTGGCCTCTGATGAATGCTTTCATCTATTCCCAGTTTTTTGAGACATGGAAAGACTGAGAGTGGATGTTCAGAAGCTCCTGTGGTGTTCTGCTCTTGTAGAATAGTCGAAACTGGGTAGGAAGCTATTCAGAAGTATAGCTTCTTAGAATATAAACTGCCAAAGTATTAAAGAATCTTTTTGTCAAATCTGATTTACATAAATGACTAGAATTTTATTTTAAATGCCTTTGTTGTTAATACATGCATTTTTCTTTTTAAAGATCATGCATGAGAACAACTCAGTTAAAATCCATAGTGTATCTTGTTAGTACACTAAGGAACAAGGCATGCTGCTATTGGCATGAAAGTGCTTCAAGGACAGGAATTATATGAGGATTAGAAAAATCTATTATTTTGTGGTCAGATTTTCAGTTTTATCTGTAATTCATTAACATCTTTGATTTATAAATGTTAGTATAAATTTACATAAAGATATCATTGCTAAAAGTTTAAAGAATTGCTAAATTTATTAAAATCCCCTTAATTTTATTTTCTGCCATATATTAAGCACAAAGAATGGAAGTCTTTCTATTTGAAATATATTTACTACTTATAACTATATTGTAGCTGTAACTTCATAGCAAATTTTTTGGTGATTTGACCATCTTTGGTGAATTGATTAGTTTATGGTTTCCTATTATCTTTAAATCATATAAAGTTTCATAGCAGCCTTCTTCCCTGTGTTGTGCCATTTATTACTTAATAACTAAAGACCAGATAATGGTGTTTCACTAACTTTGACAATGAACCTCTGTGATGGACGTATCACCTCCCAGACAGAAGATAAAAATATCTGAAACTGGCTTTCTCAGCTTCCTGTCAGCAGGGATGGTTGTTAGAACCAATCTCACCAAAGGGGCATAAGGGAAGGGAGACTCTGTTGGAGGCTCTGGGAAACATTTTTCTCCCTAATAAGATGATGAGGTTGGTAAACTGTGGTCCCCTTTTCCTACTTCTGAACATTATTGTTAAAGCACCCAGTACCTTCCCTCTGAGAGAGGAGGTCCTTAGACACCAAGAGGATGGCAGAGTAGAATGGGAGATCCTGGCTTGTGAATCAGCCATGGAGCCAAGCTTTATTTATGTGATAAACATAAACCCACGTTGTTTGTATGAATTTCAGATTGATATTCTGATATTTAATACCTCAGCAGATTTACATTGCTTCAGGCGGCTAGACATCTCAAATGAGAGCCAGCAAGTGTATTTTGCCTCAGTACCCTCAGGTCTGCTGAAGATTAAGGAATTCCTTTGCCTAAATTAGTAATTACATTCCAAAGTTATCTAAAAGGTATGCTTTTGTAACAGGGTAATTTTAGGAGAAAGAAGTAAAAGAACTTGAAAGGAGCTTTAGGGTTTTGAACCTGCTTTGTACTTAGTGGAAAAGCACAAATAAATTATACAACAATCAGTTTTGAACCAACTTTGAAATGGCACTTTGCAATAATAGTAAAGAGATATAAGAGATGGCTACAAAAAAATTGAAAACTTAGCCAGGTGTGGGGTGACATGCACCTGTGTCCCAGCTACTCAGAAGACTGCGCCAGGAGGATTGCTTGGAGCCCAGGAGTTGGAGGCTGCAGTGAGGCATGATGGCACCATTGCATTTCAGCCTTGGTGACAGAGCAAGACCCTTTCTCAAAAACAAAAACAACAACAACAAAAAAAAAATCATAATGATAATAAAAATAAAGATATATGTCTTTTTTAAAAAAAATGCTATTCGGCTTTTTTCCCTTTTGGATTTCTTATCATAATAAAATCTATAAGAAAATATTTTCCTTGTTTTGAAGTCAAATGTTTCTTAGCATTACATCACTGTATAATGAATACCAGGCAGGGACATATTATATAGCCAAGAATTAAAAATGTTCTTCCACAATGAATAAAATGTCAAAATTGTATCAGAGAAATGTTGTTACTGATAATCTTTAACTATTACAGTCAAGTATTATGATACAGCAAATGAATTCCAAGTAAAAATATTTAGGTCTTGATTTTAGAATTGAAGATGGCCATTATTTGTATTATTTTTAATTAAGGAGAAGTTTGCATCCACATAAAATGTTCTATAATTAAACATTTTATGTGGAATTTTAGGTTTATTGAAAATTTGAAAAAATAGTACAGAGAATTTCCCTGTCTTTTTCAGTTTCACACCATTTGCATCTATGAAAACAACAAAAATAACAAAAACCAAAGCTGCTTAGGTTGCAGGGAAATTAATATGTTCCTAGTGATTACTGCCAGCATTGAAAACTGATGAAGCATTTGGCAACATCAGTTAAGAGTTACAGAAATTTTCATTGCCTTGTGAATTAGGCTGAGAAAGAATTCAGTGTGTACAAAACAAACTGTGTGTGTGAAGGCTTTCATTATGGTTTTCAGTATTGATAAATTAGAAACAACCAAGTGTCCAGTGACAGGGGAGGGTAAAGGGGATAATAATGTCTGAGGTTAACATATCACATAGTCGTGGTGTGTTTTTCAAGACAGGAAATTAACTTTGTTACAATACTGTTAACTAAACAATGGACTTTATTCACATTTCTCCAATTTTTCCTAACGTCCTTTTCTGTTTTGGGACCTAATTGAGAATACTGCTTTGCTTTTATTCGTTACTTCTTGTCTTCCTCCATATTGTGAGGAAGTCTGTCCTTTTCATTGCGCTTTCGAAAGATATTGGTTGAACATTTTCTAGAATGTTGCTTAATTTGGGTTTATCTGATGTTATCTCGTGATTAGACTGGGTTTACGGGTTTGAGGAAGAATTCTGCAGAGGCAAAGTACCTTTCTCATCTAATATTTACTTTAGTCCTTAGGTTATAATCTGGTATTATCATTGTTTATCTTATTATTGAAAATGTTTCAGCTTTGACCATTGGGAATTCTTGAAGATTGGCTCTCGTGTCTTTTTAACATGCCCCTTACCTTTTTTCTTCTAACCACCTATTTAAAGGCACTAGAAGTACTCCAAGTTCATTTTTCACTTTGTCTGCCCCAGCCCTAGAACTCAGCATTTCTCTGAGGAGCCCTGCTTCCTTTGCTTGAGCAGAGTAGTATTAGAAAATAAAATCTGGGTAATGATTGTGCTCTGTATTAGTTTTCTTTTTTTTTTTTTTTTTGTTTATTGTTGGAGATTCATTGAGGGTACAATAAGCCAGTTACACTGATTACAATTGTTAGGTAAAGTCCCTCTTGCAATCATGTCTTGCCCCCATAAAGTGTGACACACACTAAGGCCCCACACCCCTCCCTCCATCCCTCTTTCTGCTTCCCCCCCCCCATAACCTTAATTGTCATTAATTGTCCTCATATCAAGATTGAGTACATAAGATTCATGCTTCTCCATTCTTGTGATGCTTTACTAAGAATAATGTCTTCCACTTCCATCCAGGTTAATACGAAGGATGTAAAGTCTCCATTTTTTTTAATGGCTGAATAGTATTCCATGGTATACATATACCACAGCTTGTTAATCCATTCCTGGGTTGGTGGGCATTTAGGCTCTTTCCACATTTTGGCGATTGTAAATTGAGCTGCAATAAACAGTCTAGTACAAGTGTCCTTATGATAAAAGGATTTTTTTCCTTCTGGGTAGATGCCTAGTAATGGGATTGCAGGATCGAATGGGAGGTCTAGCTTGAGTGCTTTGAGGTTTCTCCATACTTCCTTCCAGAAGGGTTGTACTAGTTTGCAGTCCCACCAGCAGTGGAAGAGTGTTCCCTTCTCTCCACATCCACACCAGCATCTGCAGTTTTGAGATTTTGTGATGTGGGCCATTTTCACTGGGGTTAGATGATATCTCAGGGATGTTTTGGTTTGCATTTCTCTAATATATACAGATGATGAACATTTTTTCATGTGTTTGTTAGCCATTCGTCTGTCTTTAGAGAAAGTTCTATTCATGTCTCTTGCCCATTGATATAAGGGATTGTTGGCTTTTTTCATGTGGATTAATTTGAGTTCTCTATAGATCCTGGTTATCAAGCTTTTGTCTGATTGAAAATATGCAAATATCCTTTCCCATTGTGTGGGTTGTCTCTTTGCTTTGGTTATTGTCTCCTTAGCTGTACAGAAGCTTTTCAGTTTAATGAAGTCCCATTTGTTTATTTTTGTTGTTGTTGCAATTGCCCTGGCAGTCTTCTTCATGAAGTCTTCCCCCAGGCCAATATCTTCCAGTGTTTTTCCTATGCTTTCTTTGAGGATTTTTATTGTTTCATGCCTTAAATTTAAGTCCTTTATCCATCTTGAGTCAATTTTTGTGAGTGGGGAAAGGTGTGGGTCCAGTTTCAGTCTTTTACATGTAGACATCCAGTTCTCCCAACACCATTTATTGAATAGGGAGTCTTTCCCCCAAGGTAAGTTCTTGTTTGGTTTATCGAAGATTAGGTGGTTGTAAGATGTTAGTTTCATTTCTTGGTGTTCAGTTCGATTCCAAGTGTCTATGTCTCTGTTTTTGTGCCAGTACCATGCTGTCTTGACCACTATGGCTTTGTAGTACAGACTAAAATCTGGTATGCTGATGCCCCCAGCTTTATTTTTGTTACAGAGAACTGCCTTAGCTATACGGGTTTTTTTCCGGTTCCATACAAAACACAGAATCATTTTTTCCAAATCTTGAAAGTACGATGTAGGTACTTTGATAGGAATGGCATTGAATAGGTAGATTGCTTTGGGAAGTATAGACATTTTAACAATGTTGATTCTTCCCATCCATGAGCATGGTATGTTCTTCCATTTGTTAATATCCTCTGCTATTTCCTTTCTGAGGAGTTCATGGTTTTCTTTATAGAGGTCCTTCACCTCCTTCGTTAGGTATATTCCTAGGTATTTCATTTTCTTTGAGACTATGGTGAAGGGAGTTGTGTCCTTAATTAGCTTCTCATCTTGACTGTTATTGGTGTATACAAAGGCTACTGACTTGTGGACATTGATTTTATATCCTGAAACATTACTGTATTTTTTGATGACTTCTAGGAGTCTTGTGGTTGAGTCTTTGGGGTTCTCTAAGTATAAGATCATGTCGTCAGCAAAGAGGGAGAGATTGACCTCCTCAGCTCCCATTTGGATTCCCTTTATTTCCTTATCTTGCCTAATTGTATTGGCTAGAACTTCCAGCACTATGTTGAATAGTAAGGGTGACAGGGGACAACCTTGTCTGGTTCCAGTTCTAAGAGGAAAAGCTTTCAGTTTTACTCCATTCAGTAAAATATTGGCTGTGGGTTTGTCATAGATAGCTTCAGTCAGTTTTAGAAATGTGCCACCTATGCCTATACTCTTCAGTGTTCTGATTAGAAAAGGATGCTGGATTTTATCAAATGCTTTGTCTGCATCTATTGAGAGGATCATGTGATCTTTATTTTTGCCTCTGTTAATATGGTGGATAACGTTTATGGACTTGCGTATGTGAAACCAGCCTTGCATCCCTGGGATGAAGCCTACTTGATCATGATGAATGACTTTTTTGATGATAAGCTGTAATCTATTGGCTAGGATTTTGTTGAGAATTTTTCCATCTATATTCATGAGTGAGATTGGTCTGAAATTCTCCTTTTTGTTTGGGTCTTTTCCTGGTTTTGGTATCAGGGTGATGTTTGCTTCATAGAATGTGTTGGGGAATATTCCTTCTTCCTCAGTTTTTTGGAATAATTTCTGCAGTACAAGAATAAGCTCTTCCTTGAAGGTTTGATAGAATTCTGGAGTGAAGCCATCTGGACCAGGGCATTTTTTAGTTGGAAGCTTTTTTATTGTTTCTTTGATCTCAGTGCTTGAAATTGGTCTGTTCAGGAGGTCTATTTCTTCCTGGCTAAGTCTAGGGAGAGGGTGTGATTCCAAATATTGATCCATTTCCTTCACATTGTCAAATTTCTGGGCATAGAGTTTCTGGTAGTATTCAGAGATGATCTCTTGTATCTCTGTGGGATCAGTTGTTATTTCCCCTTTATCATTTCTGATTGAGGTTACTAGAGATTTTACTTTTCTATTTCTAGTTAGTCTGGCCAATGGTTTATCTATTTTATTTATTTTTTCCAAAAAACCAACTCCTTGTTTCATTAATTTTCTGAATGATTCTTTTGTTTTCAATTTCATTGATCTCTGATTTGATTTTGGATATTTCTTTTCTTCTCCTGAGTTTAGGCTTAGATTGTTCTTCTTTTTCCAATTCCATAAGATCTCTTGAGAGATTGTTGATGTGCTCTCTTTCTGTTTTTTGAATGTAGGCATCTAAAGCGATGAATTTTCCTCTCAAAACTGCTTTTGCAGTATCCCACAGGTTTTGGTAGCTTGTGTCTTCATTGTTGTTATGCTCAAGGAAGTTAATGATTTCCTGTTTTATTTCTTCCTGCACCCATCTGTTATTCAACAGAAGATTGTTTAATTTCCATGCCTTTGGGTGGGGTTGAGCATTTTTGTTAGAGTTGAGTTCTACCTTTAGTGCCTTATGGTCTGAAAAGATACAAGGTAAAATTTCAATTCTTTTGATTCTGTTGATATTTGTTTTGTGTCCCAGGATATGATCAATTTTGGAGAATGTTCCATGGGCTGATGAGAAGAATGTATATTCTTTGTCTTTGGGGTGGAGTGTTCTATATGCATCTGTCAAGCATAGTTGTTCTAGGGTCTCATTTAAATCTCTTATATCTTTGTTTAATTTCTGTTTAGAGGATCTGTCCAGCTCTGTAAGAGGTGTGTTAAAGTCCCCTGTTATGATGGTATTATCAGATATCATATTGCTCAGACTGAGTAAGGTCTGCTTCAAGAATGTGGGAGCATTTAAATTGGGTGCATAAATATTTAGAATTGAAATGTCTTCTTGTTGTAGTTTTCCCTTGACCAATATAAAGTGACCATCTTTGTCTTTTTTGACTTTAGTTGCTTTAAATCCACATGTATCTGAAAATAAGATTGCAACTCCTCTTTTCTTCTGAATTCCATTTGCCTGAAAAATTGTCTTCCAACCCTTGACTCGGAGCTTTAATTTGTCTTTTGAAGCCAGGTGTGTTTCTTGCAGACAGCAAATGGATGGCTTGTGTTTTTTAATCCAGTCAGCCAATCTATGTCTCTTCAGTGGGGAATTCAAGCCATTAACATTTATGGAGATAATTGATAAGTGTGGTAGTATTCTATTCGTCTTATTTGGTGAGAGCCCATTGCTTAGTTTTATCTTTTGCATCAGTGTGGAGGTTAGGTTCTGCCCTTTGATTTCTGAGTTCTTACTTTGCTGCTGATCCATTGTGGTGGTCAGTGTGCAGAACAGGTTGAAGTATTTCCTGTAGAGCCGGTCTTGTTGTGGCGAATTTCCTCAATGTTTGTATATCCGTAAATGATTTGATTTCTCCGTCAATTTTGAAGCTTAGCTTAGCAGGGTACAGAATTCTGGGCTGAAAATTGTTCTGTTTAAGTAGATTAAAGGTAGCTGACCATTGTCTTCTTGCTTGGAAAGTTTCATTAGAGAAGTCTGCGGTCACTCTGATGGATTTGCCCCTGTAGGTCAACTGGTGCTTACTCCTGGCATCTTGCAGAATCTTTTCTTTGGTCTTGACTTTGGACAGGTTCATCACAATGTGTCTTGGAGAAGCTTGGTTAGAGTTGAGGCAACCTGGCGTCCGATATCCCTCTGAAAGCAGTGTGTCAGAATCTTTGGTGATGTTTGGGAAATTTTCTTTTATAATATTCTCTAGTATGGCTTCCATTCCTCTGGGGCATTCTTCTTCCCCTTCTGGAATTCCTATAACTCGTATGTTGGAATGCTTCATAAAGTCGCATAATTCTGACAGTGAACGTTCTGCTTTCTCTCTCTTCTTTTCTGCCTCTTTTACTATCTGAGTTATCTCAAGAACTTTGTCTTCTACCTCTGAAATTCTTTCTTCTGCATGGTTTAACCTGTTGCTGATACTTTCCATTGCATCTTTAAGTTCCCTGATTGTTTCATTTCCTTCAGCTCTGCTATATCCTTTTTATATTCTTCATATCGTTCATCTCTGATTTGATTCTGTTTTTGGATTTCCTTTTGGTTATTTTCCACTTTATTAGCAGTTTCCTTCATTGTTTCCATCATTTCTTTCATTGTTTTCAACATGTGTATTCTAAATTCCCTTTCTGTCATTCCTAACATTTCTGTATAGGTGGAATCCTCTGCAGTAGCTACCTCATGGTCCCTTGGCGGGGTTGTTCTGGACTGGTTCTTCATTTTGCCTGGAGTTTTCTGCTGATTCTTCCTCATGAGTGATTTCTTTTATCTGTTTCCTTGCCCTAATTTTCCTTTCACTTCCTCTTGCTCTTTAAGTTCTTGTGCCTGTGGACTAAGGGTTAGAGGACCAGAAGGGTGAGAAGGTTGAGGAGCAAAAAAGGGATGAAAGAAAGGAGGACCGAGTGATAAGAAAAAAAAGAAAGATAGAGAAAGGAGAGGGGGTGGGGATAAGGAATATTGACAAAAAGAAGAGAGGCACAGAAAGAGGGAGACAGGGCAATATAGGTGTACAGTAGGGTACTTTGACACAACCTTAAAAAACCCCACCTTCTGGGGGTGCCCAGTTGGGTGGTTCCCTTGAGGTCAGCAGCTCTTTGCTAACCTGATCAGACACAGTACCCCACCTCCACCAAGTAGATAGAAAAGACAAAAATGCTATAAATCAAACCAAAACAAGCAAACAGAAAACTTTACAGGGATACAATTGGGTGAAAAACCAAATGATAGGGGTAGAAACACTAGCAAAAATGAAGTTGCAGTTATTAAAAAAGGCAGCAATGGGAAATTATAATTAAACTAGAAAAAATAAGAAAGAAAAAGGGATCTGTATGGAAAAGATTGAAATTAAAAAACAAAAGAACATCAACAACGTCAAAATAAACAAACAAACAAAAAAAACCAAACAAACAAAAAAAAAGAAAAAAATACACAACCAAAAACCAAGCAGTTTGTATATGTTGTTGAATATTGTCTGGGCAACACGTGGTCTTCTGGGGTATGAGATGTTAGTCACAGTTCTGATAGGACTGGAGGCTGCTGATTTCTCAAACCCCAGCAGGTATACACCCTAAATCTCTCTTCAGCCCACTTAAAAGGCACTTTGAACTTGTAAACTTGCTGAGCAGAAGCTTTCCCAGCTTTCTCGCTGGAATCACTGCTGAAGTGGCTATCCACTTACCCAGTGTGCCAAAACCGGTCTCACTCTGTCCCTGAGGGTTAGGGCTGCAAGGCAGCTCAGACCCCACCCTTAGGCTACTTGGTTGCTGGGTTACAAGCTCCCACCCGTTTCTAGCTCTGCGACCCTGAGGGCGGAGCTTGCCGGGGCAGATCACTGGCAATGGTTCCGTGTGACCCACCGCCAAACACTATTAGCTCCGTCTGGCTCAGCGGCTCAGACTGGGGCCCTAGACAATGGCCAAAGTTCTCCGCACTCCTGCTCAGGCCTTCCCCAGGGCAGTTCAACTCAGTGCCAAGTCCAAGAACATCAAAACAGTTCACAGGTAAGGCCTTTCTGGTTTGCAGTCTCGCTGCTACTGAACTTACAGTTGTGGGCGGGTTTAGACGGATTGAACATATGCGACCACTTGCCGGTTTTCCACTGTTTTAGTCCTCCTCTTGGGGTCCAGAAGTCTCTCGCTGACTCCCTGTATCCTCATAGGAGTGATGCTAGGCAGTTCCCACCAGCCGGAGATGCCTGGAGTCCTATCTCCCCAGACTCACGGTGCCCAGATGGAAGGAAGCTGTTATTCGGCTGCCATCTTGCTCCGCCCCCCTGTATTAGTTTTCTATTGCTGGCTTATACTACAAATAGAGTGGCTTAAATGACACAAATTGATTCTGATGTGGGTTCCATTGGGCTAAGATCAAGGTATCGACAGGACTGATTCCTTTCTGTAGCTTCTATTTGAAATCTGTTTCCTTGCCTTTTCCAGATTCTAGTGGACATTTCATGGCTTGTGGCCCCCTCCTCCATCTTCACAGTCAGCAATGGCTGGTCCAGTCCTTCTCACATCAATACTGAATCATTTTCTGCCTTCCTTTTTAAGGACACTTGTGATTATATTGGGCACATCAGAATAATCTAGAATAATTTCCCTATCTTAAATTCACCTAGTTAGCAACCTTAATTCTCCTTTGCTATGTAATCTAACATATTTGTATTTACAAGAATTAGGATGTGGATATCTCGGGGGTGATTCTGCCTACCACATGCCCATTGCAACTGGGATATCATTGGTCCTCATAGTATAGGTCCTCATAGTATACCGGGCTAGTAGTGTACTTAGTTTAGGAATTGATTTTGCAGCAGGAGGAAAATTGATCAAATGTTGACTTTCAAACTGATGTGCCCAATATAATCACAAAGATAACTGTCTTGGTCCCTTGTTGGCATGAATCCCCAAATTATCTTGCCAACCAAAAGCCATCAATAAATATATATGGCCTCAATGTCAAGCAAGAATTTCTGTAGGTATTATACAATAGTTTCTGCTTTTGGAGTTTAGTGAAATTTGCAGTAAGTGTACTTTTGTCCATTTGTCTCCATTTTGTGATCTTTCAAATTTGAAATAGTATTCTAAAGCAACCTAAATTCTAAATGTAATTTAGTTGCTTGCTCGTATTTTATACTTTGATTTTTATCTTGTATTTTCAGCACAGAAATATTTGAGACTTAGAGATACAGCATACTACAATAGTATCATTGCTGGATAAAGGTCATAAAATTGTCTGCCTTCATTCAGTGTTATAAAAATTCAGAGCCTTCACGGAAATAGTCTTAGAAGAGGGATGGGAAGAACATTGTGTAATCTGTAATGTGAGCTCAGGGTAGATAGATCTTCTCTAACTTTGTCTGTCTAGCATTTAGCACCCTGAAGAAATTGAACTTTTGAAAAACGTATCTACATGTTAATTTATTTCTGGGTTTATTTGAATAACTACTATTGTTATACATAAATACATATTCAGTGAGTTCAGTGACAGAAGTTTAAATAAAATTTGCATCTGCCCATATTATTTATTCTTATTTAATGGAGACCTATGGTAGCATTTCCTTGGTTGTATCCACATTCTTTATTCAGAATTGAAAATAATGTTGAAGAGAACAGTTATCCATTTATTCAATAGTGCTTTTTGTTTCTGGTGTCACATTCATTGTGCCATAGTAGGTGTCTTATTGAATTAATGAATACATTGACAAAAATTATAAATTTTAACCTATTTTTGAGGTTCAGTTTTTAGAATAGTAGAAGAATAGTGCAGATGTTTTTGTGATTACCTTAACTACATCCATCTACTGTAAAATGTAAAAAGAAATGGTGAAAGGCAGGCGGCGCCTGTGGCTCAGTTGGTAAGGCGCCGGCCCCATATACCGAGGGTGGCGGGTTCGAGGGTGGCCCCAACCGAACCGCAACAAAAAAATAGCTGGGCGTTGTGGTGGGCGCCTGTAGTCCCAGCTACTCGGGAGGCTGAGGCAAGAGAATCGCTTAAGCCCAGGAATTGGAGGTTGCTGTGAGCTGTGTGATGCCATGGCACCCTACCGAGGGCCATAAAGTGAGACTCTGTCTCTACAAAAAAAAAAGAAAAGAAAAGAAATGGTGAAAGGCTTATATGTTATTGAGAAAGAATGTTAAAAATGCATTCAAGTATTTATTATTATTATTGTCTTGGTTCCTCTAACCAACTCTAAAACTTAATAAAAGGAATTATAAATCAGAGAAAACTAGGTTTGGACAATAGTATGTGCTCAGGGATTACTCACATCTGCTTTGAGAAGGCAATACTAATAACAGATATAGGGTTTTGGAAAGAAGATAGTGGTCGCAGAGCTATACTGGTGTGTCCAGATTCTATCTTTATAAAACTTGCCAGACTCACAGCCCTTGTCTGAGAAATTCAGTTTAAAGACAGAATGTCCTGCAGTGAAAAAGTATGATAAAGACAAGTTATATAGACTAATTTTAAAGATACAACTAACACTATCATGAATCAGCTTATATAACTAGATAATATTAATCATAAAATGTATGTTTTGAGGATCTCAAAAATGTTAAGAAAAATGTGAGTATTGCTTTAAATATAGATAAAATATGCAGCAATGACATGAAGTTGGAGGACAAAATCTTTCAAAGTGTTTCTGTGATTTTTATTTTTAATAAAGAGAGAAATGCACATGAGCTAAAGGATATAAAAAAGATTCAAAAATGTTGGTCTCAAATTTCTGGAAGATATACAGAATATTAGAAAAGTTTTAGCAAAATTGCTTCCTTCCCCCAAGGGAGCAACAGATACTGTCACTTGGAATGAGGAAATCACAGTCTACCTATCAGTATTATTCAGTCTAAAACATCCTTTACAAATATGAAGACAGTGTAGAATTAATAAACATTCAAGGAAAATGTACAGGTTTGAAGAGAGTCTAGACTGAGAATTGAAAGTCTAATCTCTAAGGAATAAATAATGCTCTGAGGAGAATTTAAACTTTGTGTAATGAATATCCTTAGATTCAAGTATGTATTTAGAGAGGCTATTCGGGATAGTGATTGAAAACATCAGCTTTGGGGTCAGACTGTCTATGTTTAAAACCTGGCTTTACCACCTCCCAGTTCTTTGAGTCTCGGATGTCCCTCAGCCTTTTCATCCATTAAATAGGGATATTAAGTTTACCTAAATCATAGGTTTTCTTGAGAATTAATTAAATGGCAAGTGCTTAGACCACTTTACAGGAACTTAGTAAACATTAATAATTAGCATTTTTAATTATGCTGTTTATTCATGAAAATGGCTGCTGTGAAAACAAACCTATTGCACATCTTGAAGATTAAAAATATGATTGTTAAACTCAATGAGCAGGACAGATGCAGCTGAAGATCAAATTAGTGAGCTGGATAATTAATGCAAGGGATTTTCCTTGAATATAATGTCAAATGAGAAATTCTATAAAAGCATGGGTAAAAAGAAAATCATAAAAGGTGCCAGAGGAAAGAAGTAAATTATCTCATTAGGAAAAATTAGGTTACATATGCAAATTTATATAGCTAGTTATCTCACTCATCACATTAAATGATAGAAGATTGGAAAATAGCTTTGAAATTCTGAGGTGAAAATGATTTGGAACCTCAAATTCTGTTTTTAGCCAAATTAGCCCCCCAAATTGAGAATGCTTATCAGCAAGACCTATACACCGAGGCTCATTTTTTGTGTGTATGTGCTTATTTATATTTATACAATATAATATTCTAGTTTAGACTTTCTCAAGTAAACTTGAGAAAGTATTAGTTTCTCAAACTGCTACAGTTGTATGTTTTTTAATCACTGACAGTTTAATGATCACTTTTTTATATTCTTATGGTACAATTGTATTTACAAATGATGATAGCTGTTGTTTTAGTGGTGGTCTTTGTTTATAAGAAAGCACCACACATCCCTACCAACTGAAATAAAGAGAATATATTATAATGGCATGGCAAAAGAGCTAGATACTCATAGATGGCCAAGAGTTGGATCCATAGACTGGCAAGGACTTGTAGAGGTTAAAACTGCCTTTTGTTATGAATCAAAATCAGCTTTAGGCAGCTCAGCATCTTGAGTTTTTGACCTTTTACTCCAGTATGCTTTCTCTTGCCTCAGCTATCTCTGCTCTTTGTCCATTTGTGGCATTTCTGAGGGAGAACATTCAATTGGCCTGGATATTTATTTCGTTTCTCCCAAGCTTTTAATGCCTCTTGGGCTCTTGAACTTATACTATGGAGTGGCTGCCTTGAGGCAGGTGTCTACCACAGTAATTCTAGTTATCTGTGGCCAGGAGGAGATGGCCAGTATTGTAAAACAGGATTCATTCAGGGCTGCCTCTGGAGTAGCAAGGTTAAATGTGCCCTAGGAAAAAAGAATGTAGTCACATTGTTCACCCTAGTTAATGTGGTTGGTAGCCATTGCACAATTTCCTTTAAAAAAAAAAAAATAGAACCTGGCTTGTGTTGAAAATGGTAGTTGCATTTAGAAATTGAATAACATAGAAGGGGAAATATTAAAGAAAATGCTGTACACATGACCTAAGGACAGTCCTTGGCTAACTGCTCTGGAAGACTGGCAACACATGTCCTTTTAGGTCTTGTAGGTAGCTTGGTTATTTTGTCTGCTTAGTTAGGATTGTACAATCTTGGATGAGTTAGTTGTATAAATATTAGGGAAAGTTTTTCCTTGATGTTTTAATAGCTAATTTTGGCTTAACAAGATGTTTTGAGAATTTTGCAAACCTCAAGATTGTCAAACCCCTTTCAGAAAATTTTCTGGTATGTGTGTTATTTATTAACTTAGGATCAGTGCTGAATTTATGGTCTATATTACGATGCTTATTATGATACATAATTTATAGTAAGACCAAAAAAATGAAATAATATGTGACTATTGGCAGTAAAATTGAATATAAATTATATATACTTGTTAAATTGATTCTAGGTTGGGCCATGCAGGCTGCTGCCTATATCTTTATTCATAGGAAATGGAAGGATGACAAGAGCCATTTTGAAGACATGATTGATTATTTTTGTGATATCCATGAACCACTTCAGCTCCTCATATTCCCAGAAGGGACTGATCTTACAGGTAAGGTAGTCTGGGTTGGATCACAAAATTTTAAAACATGAATGAACTTAGAAATCGTCTAGTCTAAAATTATTCCTCTGATGAAATAACTGAACACCAGTTAAGATTCAGGACACACTCCTAAGGTCACTCAGGTTAAGAACAGCACGTCAGAACACAGAACTCCTGTTTTTCAGCCTATTAAATTTGTAAGAGGCAACCCCAAGAAGACATTACTATTCACACTTGCCATCCTATGTGACTCATGCCTACAATCCTAGTGACTTAGGAGGCTGAGCCAGGGGGATCACTTGAGGCTAGGGTTTTGAGACAAGCCTAAGTAACATAGCAAGACCTAATCTTTGAAAAAATAAGGAAAAGTTAGCCAGGTATGGTGTCTTGTACCTGTACTCATAGCTACTCTGGAAGTTAAGGAAGCAGGAGGATTATGTGAGCCTAGGAGTTTGAGGGTGCAGTGGGCTGTGATCATGGCACTGTACTCTACCCTGGGCAACAGAGGAAGACCCCGTCTCTAAAATAAATAGATAAAATCATGTTTTAGGTTAAATTTGTCCAGCATGTTCTATGTATTCTTTGGTCCTCTTCCAAGGTATTTGTTTATCCATTAAGCCCTTTTCCCTCAAGTTCTTCCTTATAAGAAAAAGAACTGATGGTAACTGATTTCAGCTATTGGTGATTTAAATTAAAGTTACCTTTCTCCAGATATTTAAACCTTATCCCTACCATAGGCAGGAAAGGCTTTATCCTTTCCTGAAGAAAATTTATTCATCATTGAGCTGTAGAGAGGACACAGGAAGACATGTTTAACTTTTCTGTCTACTCTGATATTAAACTGTATAGGCCAATAATGCCAGTGGATTTCAAGAAATTCTTACAAAGATTAACAACAAAAATACTGTACAGTTTCTTATCCTTACTAAATCAACGGTTTTCGTGTTTTTATACCACAGGTCATTTTTGCAGGTGATGTCCCCTGTCTAATTGTGAGACTATAAATGGATAAAAGTAGAACTGCTCTGGTTGATACTGGGATGGGTAGGGGAGAACAGAGTCTGTAGAATCCTAGGACTCAAAAGAGCAACATTTACCTTTAATACCCTGGTAACTTCAAGAAAGCAGAATTTCAGAGAAGGATCCAGTAGATGAAGGTCTGCTACATGAGGGAAGAGAGACTGAAGCAGGGTAGAACTGAAGTCTAAAAATCACAAATAGTATAGAGCGTTAGAACATGACCTTGTCTTCCAAATCCTTAGTAATAGACTAAAGACAACCCTTAGAAATGAACATCCTAATTCATACTATGGACATAGTAATTTATAGAACCATTACCCAAAAAGAGTTCCAGATGAAAACTACAAATTATTTAAATACAGTAGAACCTCTATAAGTTGACCACCAAGGGACTATAATAAACTGGTCAACATACAGAGGTGGTCAACATAAGGAACTAGGCTAACTGTACTGATATGTACACATGGTGCATGTCTGGTCTGTGAAAACTAGTTAAGGAGGTGGTCAATGTAGGGAAGTGGTCAACTATGGAGGTTCTACTGTATTTAAGTAAGTGAATGAGTGACTCAGCCATTATAATAGGCTAATAAGGGAAATTAAGGTGTTTTGGGAAACTTTTACCACAGATACCAATAAAAAGATCTTTATCTCATCTATTGCGCATAGAACTGAGCTAAAGGAAACATGGTAATTTTGAAATACTAGGCAGATCTCTAAAGTACATGCTTATTGTATAGTATACATTTGAAAAAGTAGTTGCATGAAAGACGATAATAGGATAATATTGGCTGCCTATTATTTAACCATGAATATATATTATTGTAAGTTGATTGATTCCCAGAACTAAACTATCATTAAATTATAATGGACAGCCATATTTAACTTTTATAATACTTAGAATGTATAATACTTAAGTTTGGATATTGAAATATCACTTCATTTAATAAAGTATAGAAAGCCATTTACTGAAATGATATATTTGTATTTGTGAATACCAAAACATACACTAAAGAATGGCAGCTTGGAAAGTTTTTAGTAAATAAAAGCTAATGGATAAAAAGGTCTTGTGTTGTTGGTTTGATGGTAAATTAGGTGTTAATATGTTCATATATTAGAGTTACAGAGTCCACAAAATATATATGTAAAACTTTTTTCATTCAATCTTTTTTCTCAGGTTTCTTTTATAGATGATGAACTTAAATAATTTGGGAATCTGGACTGCTCATCAGAAAATGTTATTTTAAGTTCAAATGGTATTTACATTTTAAGACCAACTTGCAAAAGCCAGACTATTTGCCAAATAAAGAAACCAGACTGATCCTGAAACTTTAAAACTTTTTTTAGAAAACGATTATTATATAGATAATTTTATTTAGTTGGACAAAAAGGCTAAGAATGTATCTCCAATTTGGATATAGTTTTTTTAATTAAAAGGAGTTTTTAGTTACCACAGTTAACTTTAAACTTGGGTTTTTCAGCCCAAGAGGAGGTTTTATAATTCACCTTAAGTTCTGAATCTAGCTTGCTTTTACATTTTCAGATTAATGCATTTAAATGTAACTTTACATTCTATGTTTATGTATTATTATTGGCTCTGACTTTTTTATGGAATTAATGTATACTAATCTGTGGAAATTGAGAGACATAGAAGTATGCAAAAAATTGCTGTAATCCCACTGTCCATAAATGAACATTTAATTTTGGATCATTTAGTCAAACACATACACATTGCACATAGGCATATACATGTGTGTGTGTATATATGCATATATATATATATATAAGTTATGGAAGTTTAAAAATTGAGATCATACTTTTCCTTTTTTAGCTAATATTATATTGTAGTCTTTTACACTATTCTGTGAAATTGTGTTTTAAAGGTTGGGTAGTTCCATATTGGTATATTAGTTAGGGTTCTCTAGAGAAATGGAACCAACAGAATATATAGAGAAGGGATTGGGTCTTCTTATTCTGGAGGCTTGGCAAGTTTGAAATCTGCAGAGTGGAATCCAGGAAAGAGTTGCAGTTCAAGTCCAAAGGCTGTGTAGAGGCAGAATTCCTTCTTTCATGTGTGGGAGAAGTGGGCACGTCTTTCTGTTAAGGTCTTCAACTGATTGGATGAGGCCTACTTACATTATGAAGGGTAATCTGCTTCACTTGATCTACTAATTTAAATATTAGTCTCATCTTCAAAAAAGTACCTGCACAAAAATATCTAGAATAACGTGTGACCAAATACCTAGGTGTTTGTGACCTAGTCAAGTTGATACATAAAATTAACATTCACAATTGGTACGCCATAATTTTTTTTTTTTTTTTTTAGAAAGAGTCTTACTTTGTCACCCTTGGTAGAGTGCTGTGACATCACAGCTCACAGCAACCTCCAGCTCTTGAATTTAGGCGATTCTCTTGCCTCAGCCTCCCGAGTAGCTGGGACTACAGGTGCTTGCCACAACACCTTGTTATTTTTTTTTGTTGTTGTTGCAGTTTGGCCTGGGCTGGGTTTGAACCCACCACCCTCGGTATATGGGGCCAGTGCCCTAACTCACTGAGCCACTGGCACCACCGTAGTATGCCATAATTTTGAGTTCCATTTCCCTGATTTGGAAAAGGAAGCTGTTTCCACGTTGTAGCAGTTTTATTGCATACAATTTAACATCCTTTTACATTAAACTACTTCTTTTAATGACTATTTGAGTGCTTAGAGCTTTATATATGAAACAAAGTTTATACTTTCATGAAGCTTATACTCGATGAGGAAAGACCGATAATAAACTAATAAATTAGTTTAATCTTTTAAACAAATCTTTATCTTAATGTCATTAGTAAAGATATTAGTAACATAAAAATATTATAATTTTATAATATACCATAGAAATGCAAACCATAAATAATACTGTAGAAACATAATAAAATAAATTAGTTTAAATAGGTCAGATTGTCATAGTGCTGTGCAGAAAAATAAGGCAGAATAAGGAGATAGAGAGTAATTGAAGGGATATCAGTGCTATTTTTAAGGTGGTTAGACAAAGCCCCTTTTTAAGTAATGAGTAAATGAACAAATCAGACAACCATGCAGTGGTTGTGAGAGGGTGAAAGGCATTCTGAGCAAAGGGAAAAGCAGCAACTGCACAGATCCTGTGGTTGGAACATGTCCAGTTGGTTTGAGAACAGCAGAGTAGCCAGAAGTTAGGCTGGGGGGAGTGTTGAAGTGGGAGAGCTACAGGGAGTGAGCTGACAAGAGGCTGTGGTTGGAAAGTGAGCTGCTAGTAAAGTTAGTAATAATAACAGAGTGTGGGCATGTCAGATGAAGTGGAGGTGGAGGGAAAAAAATGTTGCACCTCAATTTCTCAGTGTCTCTGATTATTTTCCCCTTCCCACATTGTGACTGTTAGTTTCAGAACTATTTATACTTGCATTCACATTCTACCAGAGTTAAGTTCTGTCTTCAGAATCCCTAGTGCTTCTGACAAACTGGCAGAACAAACTGAAGAGTAGTTGACTTCTCTTCTTTGTGGTGTCTCTGTTTTCCTAATCCCATGTAAGGTCCTGTCAGCTGACTGCAACATAAATAGAATATTATAGTCCCACATCCAGGATATGCTCAGATGAACGTGAGAGGAGCGTATCACTTCTTATGTTTAGGGCCTTTCCTTTTGACTTGTGTGGGGACCTTTATTTATTGACCCAATTCCTCTTTTATAGAATGTTCTTTGAATATTTTAGTGTTGTGGAATGTATCTGTGATTTTGAGAGGTTTTGAGGACTCAGATCTTAAATTTATTCCGGATAAAATTGTGTTTATGTAGATATTTTTCTTGTGACTCGGAATAATAGTTTATAAAATTCAGGATACACCTGAAGATTGTAGGTTCTAACATCTGTTGTTATCAATAGGTATTTCGTGATCTCTCCCAGCAGTTGAGGCCAAATTTCTGAACACATTACTTTTTCCCAATGTATTTGCTGAATAATGGGTTTGGTTCTTCTTGGAACTTGGAAAGTTACCTCATGGAATGGAAAAAGAAGTTTTGCCAACAATTGGAACATACATTTGACTCTAACTATATTCAGCCAAACCATGTTCAGATGTTTGTACATGATGTGCTCGTCTGTGCCTATTCTGTTGTGGAGTGGTTTGGGTTAGTAATATTAGCAGGCTCTGTGCCTGAGAAAGGCAGATATTTTACTTTGCATTAAAGGCCTAAATTATTGGGTTTTTAAAAAATGTTGATCTATTATTTCTTCTGGATGCCTAAATTTTGTTAGTTTTTATTTTTATTTTATTAGCTTTTTATATTGTAGTATTTTAATTTTATTATGTAAGTACTGTCTCATGAAAATTTTTGTTTAACATTTTATTTACATTTCAACTTTCATTGAATGTTGACGTTTTAATCTTTTAAATCTTTTAAAGAAATCTTTTAAAGAATCTTAAGAATTTGAATATGAATTTCAGGAAACTTACAAAATTTTTTTTTTTTTTATTGTTGGGGATTCATTGAGTACAATAAGCCAGGTTACACTGATTGCAATTGTTAGGTAAAGTCCCTCTTGCAATCATGTCTTGCCCCCATAAAGTGTGACACACACCAAGGCCCCAACCCCCTCCCTCCGGAAACTTACAAAATTTTAAAATTCCAATTAATAGATCTGGGATCATTGTAAGAGTCCATCTGAAATGTTCATATCTTCTCATCTGAGTCAGTATACTGTGTTTGGTAATTACAGAACAATTAACTGCCATTTTTAATGAAAAAAAATTTGTACTTCTTCCCTTACCTCACTTTTCTCTTTTTATTTTATGGGTTCTAATGGTCTGCTAATTTGTTTAGAAAACAGCAAGGCTCGAAGTAACGATTTTGCTGAAAAGAATGGACTTCAGAAATATGAATATGTTTTACATCCAAGAACTACAGGCTTTACTTTTGTGGTAGACCGTTTAAGAGAAGGTAAGCACCCATCTCAAAGTGTACTTTTTTAATGGAAGTGACAAAATTGCTAAACTTTCTGTATAGTCCTTTAGAATTTATGAAGCACTTTTATACACTTTATCTCAAGAAATGAGATACTATATTTTTATCATAAGTTGGCCCCACATACTAAAATATTTTGTCATGTATTCTTTAGAAATATAAAAGATATATTTGTAAAATTTCTCTTCTTTTTTTGAACACACAGAAAATGATACATACAATTAGACTATTTCCATTTTTTTTTTTTTTTTTTTTTTTTGTAGAGACAGAGTCTCACCCCATCGCCCTTGGTAGAGTGCTTATGGCATCACACAGCTCACAGCAACCTCCAACTCCTGGGCTTAGTCGATTCTCCTGCCTCAGCCTCCCAAGTAGCTGGGACTACAGGCGCCCGCCACCACGCCCAGCTATTTTTTTGTTGCAGTTTTGGCCGGGGCTGGGTTTGAACCCGCCACCCTTGGTATGTGGGGCCAGCGCCCTACCCGCTGAGCCACAGGTGCCGCCCCTATTTCCATTTTTAAATATTTCTCAAAGTAGAAAATTATTTTAAAAATATCTTATTACTTACACTAATCAAATATTTCGCTTTTAGGATTTGAGAATCTCTCATTTTCTCACTAGATGATTATAGTTCTTTATAGCTTAAAAAATAATTTTACATTCCACTCACTTCACTGGCTTATAGGAAGGCAAGTTACCACCATTTCATAGTTCAACAGAACTGGTATCCTTGTGGTAAATAGATCTCTATAGGTGACTCAAGTCCAGGACAAAGCCTCGTGATTCTGCTTCGTGGTTTGTTTGTGACTCATACTACCACCTCACACTTGTTTCAGGTCACATCTCTTTAAGGACTTGTGAAGACAGAGTGATTCCATTGATGGTATCATACCCATTTGAATGTTTGTGTTTTGATATTTTTGTTACGTACAAGTCCCACTGTATTTTTATTACAGTTCTGCATATTTATATGTTTATATATATATAAAATATATATCCATACATACCAAAGTGTTTATTTTTCAAGAATAATTCAAAGCCCAGAGTCACCTCATGGAATAATCTTGTTTACACATTGTACTCTCCACTCTGATTTCTAGCAAGCCTTATTTTATAAAGGTGATTTGTGGGAGAAATTAATACCTTCATTTGGTAATTGCTACATTGTCATAAAACTGTACATACATGAAAGGGTTTGAACCATTATGTAAGAAGAGGTATAAGGGTTCTTCTTCCCTAAATGATATCACCCTTGGTTGTTTTAAGGCTTAATGTGCTTTAAGATACAGAGTATCACCTGCCAAAATAAAGCTTCTTTACAACTAAGTATTCTGATTTTAAAGAAATATGCGCATTTAATTTAAAATCACATGGCATGGTAAGCCAAAAGTATTGTTCCTATTAATTAGTTTAACTAGCTTTTGAAATTCTGAGATTACAGCTAATATGACATGGACTTGTGAGTTTGACAGTCATATTTTATATGATTATTGAGTGTCTTATCTGCCCACAGAAGCTCATGAGAAACCCAGTTCTTTATGCCTGTGTAATGGAAAGTCTCCAAAAAAATTGGTAACACTTTTCTTTAAAAACGTGACTATGTGTCATTAACTATGACATCCCCCTTAAATTCACCCTTTCATTTAACGGTATTTTCTGTTTTATAGTATTTAATGGTTCCTTTAAAGATATTTTTGACATATTGGAACACATTTCACCTGCTAGATTTCTTTGTTAACAAAAGTTTACTTATGGGACGCATCTTTTGCTAATAAAGATCTTCCTAAATTAAAAAAGAAAAAAAAAAGATCTTCCTAAATACATGCAGGATAGTCAAGAGATTATTTTATAGAGGATAAGGATATATCTATAAAGCTCTTTGTTTTGAAATATGGAAAATATTTTAGTAGCAAACTGATTTATAACTTTGGTTAATGTGTATTAATGTGTACTTAGCCATCACTTGGAGTACTAGTCAACCACAATATGTAATTTTCCTGCCAGACTGGCAACTGATTGTCCCCCCCTCTATTAGTAAAAAAGAGAAACACAGTTAGATAATTCCTTTTGCTTCAGTTAGAAAATGATAGTTAAATCATTCCATTTATTTCAGTTAGGATGGGACCAGTAGAATATAATGATAAAAATTAAAAACATGAGGATGATTTTAATAGTAATAGTAGCTAACATTGTTTACTAAGTATCAGGCATTATGCTAAGTATTTTATATACCTAAGGTCAATTAGTTCTCACAACAACCCTAGCTGGTAGATATCATTAATATATAACTCATCGTACAAAACTGAAGCAGAGGGTGGCGCCTGTGGCTCAAAGGAGTAGGACACTGGTCCCATATGCTGGAGGTGGTGGGTTCAAATCCAGCCCCGGCCAAAAACTTAAAAAAAAAAAAAAAAGAAAGAAAAGAAAAACTAGAGCTGAAATTGAGGTTAAGAACTTCATCAAAGTTTTTGCAATATAGTTTGTCTAACTGAATAGCGCATGCTCTTTTAACTATAACTTGTTGCCTCTTGTATTTATAGTATGATTTTAATTAACAAAGTCCCCAAATCATAAAGCACCTTTGTAACAATAATGAGCTAAATCATTTTCTTTAAGAAAAAATTCAATAGAAGGATGGTGGTCATGATGCAGCCTGAGATGGCAAGGGGGAGCAAGCAGGGGCTAAGAAGGCACCAGCAGAAGAGTTGAGGGCAGGGGATCAAGTGAACAAAGAGAGAAGAGTTTTATTAAGGATCAGAGGAGAAGATCTTGGGGGCCATCTAGTCCAAACTGCCCTTTCATAAAAGGAATCCAAAACTCAGAAAGGGGCTCAGTGTAGCTTTCTTATCGTTAGACCTTAGATCTGCTATTAGAAGTAAATTGTGTGGAAAGGAAACTTGCTGTTAAAACAAATGACCATTGTAAATAAATATTCCATATATTAAAACAAAGTACCACAAACTTACATCTCCACTGTTCATACTTGTAACTAAACTCAATGTCCCTGCCATCTATCAGGTAGGTGGAACAAATGGGCAGATAAGTAGTTCAGAACATCAAGAAGTTTAAAGTTTTACCAGAAAGTATTGAATTAACGAAAGTACAAAACAAGGAAAATAGTTTTGTGCTTTTGCTGACAGTATATTTTACCAAGATTAAGAACACTTGGAAAATACACACATATCCTAAAATATAACACCAAACATGTGACTTTACCCTGAGTATCTGATTTCCATCATGTTTATACTTGCTTTATTCTCTTTTTGTGGATACGGAATACCCTGCACACAATAAAGCCTCAACCAATATTAATTGAGTTGACTATTTTTTTCTTACATCTGAAAAATAAGACAACATAGTCATTCTAGCATATTCTTCTCAGAGTATTAAGTATTATACTGGTAAAAATTTGCCAGGGATGATTATTTCATATGTACCACTAATCACAGAACCTTTCAATATGTGATTACTTAATTTTTTTTTTACCAATTCTAAAATAACCCAAACTCAAAAGAAGGGGAAGGAGACTTTCACATGAAGAAAGATTTTTGTGTATGTGTGTGTTTTTAATTATACAACTATAATAGATTTATCACATAGTTTTAAATCTTTAAGTTATTGTACCAAAAAATTATTACAAATAATAAATATAAATATTTATATAAATATAAGTTATATTCATCATTATCTCTGGTACTTCATTATTTTTAATAATAATGTAACAACTCTTTGATTTTAAACCAGTAATGTTTTGATCTACCCATTATTTGATTTTCTTAAACATTTTGTAGGCCAATTACTGAAATGTATCCACGTAATAATTAGGCACCACATGTGTGCACATTTGTAACAACTTGAGATTAGGTTAGAGTAGCTGGAGATGGAATAAAACTGTTACTTTTTATTTGTTAGCGGGTATCCTGTTTAAGATATAACCCTGTCTTCAGGGATTTACAGTCTTCATGCATATATAATACACATGGAAAAACCTAAAAATAATACAAGAAAATAAAGTTAAGCACTATATTTTATGGTATCTAATATATAGATACTATGCTGAATACAAGAGTGTTCAAGAGATCACGTAGTATTGAAATGCTCAGGCAAGGCTTCTTATAGAAAGCTGAATTTCCCTTGGGCATTAGAGATTGCATGTGATTTGGATAGTCCAAAAAAAAAAAAAAAAATGGGGATGACTGTGGAAGAATACAAGAAACGGCACAGAGTTAGAGCCAGTACGGACCAGAGCAGTCAAGTAGGAAAAATCTTACCTGATTGAGCTAAAGATTGTGGTGGTAAAGTAACACTTATTTAAGTGGATTGTTTGGAGCCATTATTAATTTTAAAAATGTAATTTCTGCCCCCAAATGGTCATGTTTTTAGTTTGTTCATTTCTAGATCAAGTCACTCAAGTAAATCAGCTCATGTATTAAAACTAAATCACAGAGAAATACAGGAGAAACTACATAGTTGACCCCCTCCCTACATTGACCCCTTCCTTAAGTTGACCTAATTTTCATAGACCAGACGTGCCCCACGTTAGTACAGTAGGTGTAGTTTCTTATGTTGATTACCTCTGTATGTTGACCAGTTTGTTACAGTCTCTTCAGTGGTCAACTTACAGAGATTCTACTGCTTTTAGTTTTAGGTTTGAAAAGTGAAATTTTTTTGAATTCAAAATAAAACAGGGCATATTCTAATATGTTCATGTTCGGAATACAAAGGAATATTCTTGTGTTCTAAAGGATAAAAGGTTAAATTAAATTAAAATGAAATTAAATTCCCACTAGACAATTTGGGTCAGCACACCTGAACAAAACTCTTCACTCTGTATCCAGGGGGAGAGAATTGCTGATTTAACACCCAAATTACAAATATATTATGTGATGGTCTTGTTTTGGTATCTCTCATTTTGGTCTGCAGTAATTCTCATTTGCTCTGAATATGCTGGTGGTTACCTAGCTGTATAAAAGCAGTATCCCAATCACAGACAGCTCAGTCTTCAACTGCATTGTTAGCCCATTTTAATTTCTTGAACTTCCTTGCTTAGTGCCCAGTTACCCCCTTATGGTCCAGTCTGTTGTCTGACAGGGGGCCTAAGGACACTTGGCATTGCATTCGTCTTAGTTAGCAGGCCTCTCCCAGGACTGCATTCCCTTACCCTTTCTAACAGCGCATGTTTTAGGAGGCAAGGAAGAAAGGCAGACAAATTATTGAAATATTCAGTGCATTCTACATTATGCACTCTGACCTTTTCATGTGGCTTTCTATTGCAGGAAACTACTTATGAAATAGGATAAGACCTTTCCCTTATGTTATACAAAATGTGATTGTACAGAGACCTTTGACATTTGCTAGAATATTTTCTGAGACTTTTTCCATTTCCCCAAATTTGCAAATATCTCCGTAGATTAGCAGTTGACTTTCTTTTGAGGCCATTTTACAAGGAAGAAATCTTTTATCTATTTACAGTGATAAAGTACAATAAAACCTAAATGAGATTTGGATACTAATGAGTTGGTAAGCACACAGATCACCTAAATGACCTGGTGACCTACACATGATGAAGCAGAAATTAATCAAATTTGCCACAGCAAAATTATACATGACTATATGTCAGTGACCTTTAGGATCTCTTCATGTTGAATCTTCAAATGCCATGCTATTGCTCTCGACCATAAAGGGTAATTATATTGTTTTCTTGGTTCATTTTAGTCCTCCTTCCCCCACTACCAACAGCAAAAAAATCTAAGCTGCTCATTTATGACAGATCTTGTCATTGAGTTTAGTGAAAAAAATCTCATGACAGTCTTAAAATTGACAGAAGCCCTATATCTGTACATAACATTTGTCAAATACCTACCACATTCCAGGCTTTGAGTTGTATACATGTTTGTTTACTGCAGTAGAATTAACTGCGGAGATTTTTAAGAACACAGATAATCAGGTCCAAGCTCAGACTGCCTGCATCAGCCCATGATTTAAACTCAGGTTTGATGCTAAAGCCCATGTTCTTTTCCACTGTAGACTAGTCTGTAGTTTTTCAAATGCTACAAAAATTTATTCTTTAAAGAATAAAATTTATTCTTTAAATTTTTTTATCTCTACCCAAGATTTCTCCCTGGTTTCCATTTAAACAAAACTCATAGTAGAGCCAACAATAGCTATATATATAAAATATAAATATCTTTATAAACTTCATTTTCTTTTTAGATTCCTACATTTACCAATTCCTCTTATATTCATCTAATCTTTAAAACAAACAAACAAAAAAAGACATTTAAACTATTCTTTCAATTTGTGATTCTTTTTCTTTCTTTTTGCAACAGAATTTCAAAAATTGATGAACTGATTTTTTTTAACAGTGGCTCACTTTCTATAAAAATGTGATAGTATTTTTATTATTAAAATAGACATGTATCATAAAAAATATTGGAAAATTCTAAAGAAGAAAATAAAGTTACCCATAGTCTTACTAATCACTTCTCAAAAATATTCGGTATTCATCTTTTGACATACAGCCTCCTTCTGTTTTTCAACATGTATACATACACATATATATCCGACAAAATTAGAGTTCCTTCATATGTCCTGTTTTATAAAGTTGTTTTTTTTTTAACTTAGTATAGTATGAACATTTTCTCTTCATCCTTACATAATTTTTCCTAAGTATGATATGTTAATGTATGCATTTTATTCTATCAGGCAGAGGGGCCACTATTTAACAGGTCTTCATTGTTCAAAATTAAAGTTGTTTGCAATTTTCCACCTTTATGAATAATACCAAGGTATATATACATATCTGTGATTATTTCTTTAGGATAAATTCCCAAGTCTAATTACTGAATTAAAAATTAAAAGATATAAGTGTTCTTAAGGTTTTTTTAAAAAATCTTATTTTTATGTCCTATTTCATTGCATTCAAATACCAAATTGTATCATACTGCCTTGGGAAACATCTCTTACAGACATCCCACTTTTGTACATTTCCATAGTGGCCTCAATGACTTGGATTACCATTACTTCTTTTCCCTTTTCCCATCTTTCTGACTGGTATGCCTCTGGTTTCTCCTTTGCTAATCCATTTTAGACACTGCTCCCAATCAGCCTTCATAAAGTACCACTCTAATGTAATTATATATATATGTTTATATATTTAGAAAATGTTTCCTGGACACCTAGTCTCTTGAAGATTATCATATTTTCAAAATATAATGCGATATCAGAGATGTGAATAGAAAATATCTTGGGACGGGCGGCGCCTGTGGCTCAAGGAGTAGGGCACCAGTCCCATATGCCGGAGGTGGTGGGTTCAAACCCAGCCCTGGCCAAAAAAATCACAAAAAAAAAAATAAAAAATAAATAAATAAAAGAAAATATCTTGGGACATAAAGAAAGAAGAGCCTATCCTTACTTAAAGTGACACCGAGGACCTGAGAATTAAAGGATAAGTAGGTCTTTTTTCCAGGAAGGAAAGCCCTTTAAATATCTGTGTTGTTTCCATATTCCTTGACCAAGAATATGGTTCCAATGTACTTTTTACACTTGATGTCAGACAAAAGACCAAGAAGAGATCCAATGTACTTTTGAATTTTACCACTCGGAAGTCCCCTTCTTGCAGTGTGAACCACTGAATTAATTGACCATTTCTGACTATGCTTTATGATTTCTAAATTTTGCCTCTAAGTTATATCTGTCCCAGCTAAAACTTGCTATGCTTTGCTCTGTGCTTTAACCTTCAAATATTATTCTTCCTTTGAGGATTTCTAACAAGTGTCCATTCCCAGTATCTCCAAGTTGTATTAGGTTATTAAGTATGAAATGTCAGATTTCCTCAAGTATTAAGTTTGACAATTGGTATCTCTGACATTTCACCTTGTCAATTCTTGTTGTAAGTTTATTGTGAAGGTACGTCCTCGGTCTTTCAAACACACATTTTGGCTTGTGATTATTTTTCAAATTGTTTTTTAGAGCAATTCTTGTGAAACCACGGATAAGTAAAAAATTCATGTTATTTTTGAATATGAGTTCCAGCAATGGAACCAATGCAGTACAGCTGGAAATAGTAATGAAGTGTTTGGGAAGGACGTGGCTAATAAATGCACAGTATGTTGATGGTGTGAGAGTTCTATTCTGATGGTTTTTAAAGGTGGATGGATAATCAGGATAATCATGAGCTGAAAGTTGTGGTGGAAGTGAATCCATCTGAACCTCTGCATGAATGAGCAGCAAGGTTTGATGTTACTATTCCAGCAATACTGGACCATTTGAAACACGTGGTCAAGGTTAGAAGCTGGATAGATGAGCTCTGAATGAATTACATGAACATCAAAAGAGAAATCATCTCAAAGCTTGCCTTTGCTGTCATGACAAAAAAGCAAACTACTTCTATACCATGGTGTTATATGTGATGAAAAGAGGATTCTTTTGGATAATCAGAAGCATTTGGCATGTTGATTAGATAAAGATTAAGTGCTGAAACACACTCTAAAATTAAATAGTCATCAAAAAAAGCTAATGTGTCTGTTTGGTGTTTCACCCCTCGTATTATCCACTAGACCAGCGATTCTCAACCTCTGAGTCATGACCCACAGGAACTGTATTAAAGGACTGTGGCATTGGGAAGGTTGAGAACCACTGCACTAGAGCATCATGGAACCTAGTCAGCTGATTGCAGTGAATGTCTACCACAACCGGTTGGATCAAATGATCAGGGTGCTTGCAATTAAGCAGCTGAAATTGGTCAACAGAAACAGGCTAATCCTCTTTCAAAACAATGTTCAGCCTTGTGTCACACAAACAACGCTGCCCAAACTACAGAGCATGGACTTGGACACACTCTGTCATCTGCTGTGTTCACCAGAACTTCTCCCACTAACTACCACTTCCCTCCAGGCTCTGGACCACTTCTTGCAAAGAAAAATATGCAGTTCTCAACAGCTGTGGAAAATGCCTTTCATTATTTTATCAGAACTCACTCACTCTGCAGGTTTCTTTGCTGCTGGCATGAACAAGGTACCATTAAGATGACAAAACTGCAGCCAGGCACAGTGGTTGATACCTATAATCTTAGCACTACGGAGATGGAAGTAGGATTGCCTGAGCTCAGGAGCTGGAGATCACCCTGAGCAAGAGCAAGACCCCATCTCTACTAAAAAATATGGCAAAACTGTGTCTATAGTTAGGTACATACTTTGCTTAATGTACTGCTTCTTGTTTGAGATATAATAAACTACACTTTGGATTTGAAATGAGACATTTCATAATGACCTAATAGTTAACTAGAATGACTTTTTTTCTCTCTAATAGGACTCTTAGCACAGTAGACCTTTGTTAATAGCTACTTAATACATTTTACCTTCCAAAAAGGACAACAAAGGCCATATGACCTCCTAGAGATCATTAAGGATAAAGATTTTATTTCTAAGGCCAATGAACCCTTTCTGCCTTTATCTTATTTCCCCTCTTAGCAACATTTGGCACTGTTGACTCTTTTTTGGCTTTTCGTTTTTTTCTTTTCCTCTGACCATTTCTCATGTTCCTCTGCAGGTTCTTTTTATCTATTTGTCCCTTGAATGTCTTGTTCATCATAAGGCATTCAAAGTCTTTCTAATTAACTATTAGATCATAAGACATCAAAAGTCATTCTAATTAACTGTTAGGTCATTATGAAATGTCTGATTTCAAATCCAAAGTGTATCATAAGGCTCTCCTAGATTCATTTCTTTTCTCATACCACACATTCTCCCTGGGCATGTCATTTGGTTGGTGACTTAAATTTTCACCGATATACTAATGATTCCTAAGTCCAAAAGCCCTTTCTTAGTTCAGAGCCATATGTGCACCCGTTGTCTGCTAGGAGGTTCTGTAGGCACTAAAGCTTCACTGTGTCCAAAATTAAATTTGTCTTTCCTCCCTAAGCTGCTTTCCTTTCATATTCCCCATGCCATGGTGCTGATGGTAATAATTATGGCTAACACTAATTGAATACTTAGTTTACGTGTCAGTATTATTCTAAGTGCTTCATACGAATTAGGCCATTTAATTTTGGAAGGAGGTATTTAATCATCTCTATTTTATGCACGAGGAAACTGATACACAGAAAAGTGAAATAGTCCAAGATCATTCAACTTTTAAGTAGCAGAGCTGAGAGTCTGGCTGTAAAGCCTTTGTCTTAACTATCATATACTAGGTATCACCAACTCAGTTGCTTGAGCCAAAAACCTGGAAGTCATTTGTTGGCTCACTCCCTCTGCCTTCTCACATACTGTGAAATCCCAAACAGGGTCTTGACTCTACCTCTTATTTCATTCTTAATAGCATTGTGGTCTGGGTGTCTATTATATCGCCCCTGAATTATCATACAGCTTACTCAGCTAGTCTTTTCAGTTCTGGTCTTGCTCTAACCATTCCTTTGGCTGGAGCATCAAACCTTTTTATGGAGGGCATGGCAGCACACTGCTTTAGGTGGTCTGGCTCTAGAGTCAGGAGACTTGGGATAGAATTCCCAGAATCCTGGCAACCCCATTACTAGGTATCTATCCAAAAGAAAAAGAGTCATCTTACCCTAAGGACATTTTTTATAGCAGCACAATTGACAATTGCAAAGATGTGGAAACAACCCAGGTGCCCTTAAATACATGAATGGATTAATGAACTGTAGTATACATATACCATAAAATACTATTCAGCCATTAAAAAGATGGAGATTTCATATCTTTTGTAACAACTTGGATGGATTTGGAGGACATTCTCCTAAGTGAATTATCACAAGAATGCAAAGAACAAGCACCACATGTACTCAGTACTTAATTAAAACCAGTAGATTAACAACTACATGCTCATGTGAGAGAAAAGCTCATGTAAATTCCAGTAAAGAGAAAAGGGACTGGGTAAATTCCCACCCAGTGAATACATTGCACAGGTATATTGCATACTTCCTGGGTGGAAGGCACAGCTACAAGTCAGACTTTAACACTACAAAAGCAAGCTATGTAGCCTACTCATATGTACCCCCTATATTAATCAGAGAATAAAAATCCCAGTTTCACCAAGATTATCAGTGTAACTGGTCAGGTTACTTTCCCTCGGCCTCAGTTTCATCATTTGGAAATAGGAATAACAACTTACTTTATGTGACTTCATACGATTCTTCTGAGGATTCATTGAAATCTTATACATAAAGCACTTAGCACATTGGCTGGAAAAATAGTAAGCACTCAATAAATGTTACAATGCAAATCTGATTGTCATTTCCCAGTCGAAACCCTCCCTACATGGCACAGTACTCCAAGGTTAAATTTGCTTTAACATGATTTACCAGGCCCTTTATGACCTCCTTGTCCAGCCTTGTTTCCCACCTCACTAGTTGTAGTACTTATTCCAGCCTTACTGAACCACACTCCTCTCTGGGAATGCACAGTACTCTGCTCTGAGCTTCTCCATTGAAGCCATAGCTCTTCCTCCTCAGCCTGCGTCACCTGCAGTTCATTTGGGAAGCCTCGACAACTATCCTAACCTTAGATACCTTGCCTTGTGTTCCCAGTATGGATGCTTTTCCTACTGTACTTTATACATATACGAAGGATGCCCCCAAAATGTATGTACATTTTAAGAAAGAAAAAAACTTAAATGTATAATACTCAAATCATGTTTGTCTTCTGCAATCACAAGAGGTGCTCAATGTGACTTGTGTTCATCTTTTGTAGTGGGTATATATTGAGTATTACAATTTTAATACAGTTTTTCCTTTCTTAAAATGTGTATACCTTTTTTGGCACCTTCTGTGTATATGTATTTCTTACTGCGTTATTGCTAGTTTAGTTGTCTGTTTTATCCATTAACTCTCAGTTTTATGACCATAAGAATCCAGTCTATTGGGCAGCGCCTGTGGCTCAGTGAGTAGGGCGCCGGCCCCATATACCGAGGGTGGCGGGTTCAAACCCGGCCCCGGCCAAACTGCAACAAAAAAAAAAAAAATAGCCGGGCGTTGTGGCGGGTGCCTGTAGTCCCAGCTACTCGGGAGGCTGAGGCAAGAGAATCGCTTAAGCCCAGGAGTTGGAGGTTGCTGTGAGCTGTGTGAGGCCACGGCACTCTACCGAGGGCCATAAAGTGAGACTCTGTCTCTACAAAAAAAAAAAAAAAAAGAATCCAGTCTATTTTGTTGACTTTTTTTTTATTATTAAATCATAGCTGTGTACATTAATGCGATCATGGGGCACCATACACTGGTTTTATGCACAGTTTGACGCATTTTCATCACACTGCTTGACAAAGCCTTCCTGGCATTTTCTTAGTTATTGTGTTAAGTCAATTATATTCTACATTTACTAAGTTTCACATGTATCCTTGTAAGATTCACCGCAGGTGTAATCTCACCAATCCTCTGCCCTCCCTCTGCCCATCCTCCTTCCTCCCTTCCCTCCCTCTCTCCCTCCCCATATTCTTAGGTTATAACTGGGTTATAGCTTTCATATGAAAGCCATAAATCAGTTTCATAGCAGGGCTGAGCACATTGGATACTTTTTCTTCAATTCTTGAGATACTTTACTAAGAAGAATATATTCCAGCTCCATCCATGTAAATATGAAAGGTAAAGTCTCCATCTTTCTTTAACGCTGCATAATATTCCATGGTGTACATATACCACAATTTATTAATCTATTTGTGGATTGATGGGCACTTGGGCTTTTTCCATGACTTAGCAATTATGAATTGGGCTGCAATAAACATTCTGGTACAAATATCATTGTTATAATGTGATTTTTGGTCTTCTGGGTATATACCTAGTAGAGGAATTATAGGATTGAATGGCAGGTCTATTTTTAGATCTCTAAGTGTTCTCCACACATCTTTCCAAAAGGAATGTATTAATTTGCATTCCCACCATCAGTGTAGAAATATTCCCTTTTCTCCACATCCACGCCAACATCTCTGGTCTTGGGATTTTGTGATATGGGCTAATCTTATTGGAGTTAGATGGTATCTCAAAGTAGTTTTGATCTGCATTTCTCTGATGATTAAAGATGATGAGCATTTTTTCAGATGTCTGTAGGCCGTGAGCCTGTCTTCTTCAGAGAAGTTTCTCTTCAAGTCCCTTGCCCAGCTTGTGATGGGATTACTTGTTCTTTTCTTGCTTACACGTTTGAGTTCTCTGTGGATTCTGGTTATTAAACCTTTGTTGGAGACATAACCTGCAAATATCTTCTCCCATTCTGAGGGCTGTTTGCTTGCTTTACTTACTGTGTTCTTGGCTGTGCAGAAGCTTTTTAGTTTGATGAGGTCCCAGTAGTGTATTTTTGAAGCTGCTTCAATTCACCGGGGGATCTTCCTCATAAAATGCTCACCCAGACCAATTTCATCAAGGGTTTTCCCTGCCCTCTCTTCTAGTGTTTTTATAGTTTCATGTCTTAAGTTTAAATCTTTAATCCAGTGAGAGTCTATCTTAGTTAATGGTGAAAGGTGTGGGTCCAGTTTCAGTCTTCTACAGGTCACCAGCCAGTTCACCCAGCACCATTTGTTAAATAGGGAATCTTTTCCCCACTGAATGTTTTTAATTGGCTTGTCAAAGATTAAATAATGGTCAGTAGCTGGATTCATCTCTTGGTTCTCTATTCTGTTCTAGACATCTACCTCTCTGTTTTTGTGCCCATACCATGCTGTTTTGATCACTATCGATTTGTAGTATAGTCTGAGGTCTGGTAGCGTGATTCCTCCTGCTTTGTTTTTATTTCTGAGTAATGCCTTGGCTATTCGAGGTTTTTTCTGATGCCATATAAAACGAAGTATTATTTTTTTCAAGATCTTTAAAGTATTACAGTGGAGCTTTAATAGGGATTGCATTAAAATTGTATATTGCTTTGGGTAGTATGTACATTTTTACAATGTTGATTCTTCCCAGCCATGAGCATGGTATGTTTTTCCATTTTTTACCATTTTCAGCTATTTCTTTTCTTAGAGTTTCATAGTTCCCATTATAGAGATCTTTCATGTCTTTTAATAGATACATTCCCAAATATTTCATCTTCTTTGGCACTACTGTGAATGGAATAGAATCCTTAACTGTTTTCTCGGCTTGACTATTGTTGGTATATATAAAGGCTACTGATTTATGAATGTTGATTTTATAACCTGAGACGCTGCTGTATTCCTTGATCACTTCTAAGAGTTTTGTAGAATTCCTGGTGTTTTCCAGATATAAACTCATATCATCTGCGAAGAACGAAAGTTTGATCTCTTCTGACCCTATATGGATACCCTTGATCACCTTTTCTTCCCTAATTGTGGTGGCTATAACTTCCATTACAATGTTAAAGAGCAATGGAGACAATGGGCAGCCTTGTCTGGTTCCTGATCTGAGTGGAAATGATTCCAATTTAACTCCATTCAATATGATATTGGCTGTGGGTGTGCTGTAGATGGCCTCTATCAGTTTAAGAAATGTCCCTTCTAAACCAATTTTCTTAAGTGTTCTGATCATGAAGGGATGCTGGATATTATCAAAAGCTTTTTCTGCATCAATTGAGAGAATCATATGGTCTTTGTTTTTTAATTTGTTTATGTGCTGGATTATAGATTTACGTATATTAAACGTATATTAAACCAGCCTTGAGACCCTGGGATAAAACCGACTTGGTCATGGTGTATAATTTGTTTGATATGTTGCTGGATTCTGTTTGTTAGGATCTTGTTGAATATTTTTGCATCTATATTCATTAGTGATATTGGTCTATAATTTTCTTTTCTTTTTGTGTCTTTTCCTGGTTTGGGGATCAGGGTGATGTTTGCTTCATAGAACGTGTTGGGTAGTCTTCCTTCTTTTTCTACATTTTGGAGCAAGTTGAGTAATATAGGTACTAATTCCTCTTTAAAGGTTTGGTAGAATTCTGATGTGAAGCCATCTGGTCCTGAGCTTTTCTTTTTAGGGAGATCTTGTATGGTTGATGCTATTTCAGAACTTGATATGGGCCTGTTCAACATTTCCACTTGATTCTGGTTAAGTCTTGGAAGGTGACGTGCTTCCAAGTATTCAGTTTCCTTCAGGTTTTCATATATCTGAGAATAAAGTTTCTTGTAATATTCATTAAGGATTTTTTTAATATCTGAGGAGTCTGTTGTTATTTCGTCTTTGTCGTTTCTGATTAATGAAATTAGAGATTTTACTCTTTTTTACCTGGTTAGGTTAGCCAAAGTTTTATCAATTTTATTGACCTTTTCAAAAAACCATATTTTTTTATTTTTTATTGATCTGTTGTGTAATTCTTTTGTTTTCAATTTCATTTAATTCTGCTCTGATTTTGGTTATTTCTTTTCTTCTACTGGGTTTGGGGTTGGAATGTTCTTCCTTTTCCAGTTGCTTGAGATGTCCCATTAAGTTGTTAACTTCCTCTCTTTCTATTCTCTTGAGGAAGGCTTGCATTGCTATAAATTTCCCTCTTGGGACTGCCTTTGCGGTATTCCAGAGGTTCTGATAGTCCGTGTCTTCATTGTTGTTTTGTTCCAAAAATTTGGCAGTTTCCTTCTTAATCTCATCTCTGACCCAGCTATCATTCAGCATAAGGTTATTTAACTTCCATGTTTTTGTATGAGTATGCAGATTCCTGTTGTTACTGAGTTCAACTTTTATTCCATGGTCGAGAGGTTGCAAGGAATAATTTCTATTCCTTTAAATTTACTGAGGTTAGACTTGTGACCTAAGATGTGATCGATTTTGGAGTATGTTCCGTGGGCTGATGAGAAGTATGTGTATTCAGTTTTGTTAGGATGAAATGTTCTGTAGATGTCTGCTAAATCCCCAAATGTTGGATGGTTAGGTTTAAATCTAAAATTTCGTTGCTGAGCTTCTTATTAGAGGATCGATCCAACGCTGCCAACTATGATGGAGCTGGAGGAAATCAAGTTGCTCATGTCTCTTAGAGTTTCTCTTATAAATTGAGGCACATTCTGGTTGGGTGCATAAATATTCATAATTGAAATCTCATCATATTGAGTATTACCCTTAACAAATATGAAGTGACCATTCTTATCCTTCTTTACTTTTGTTGATTTAAAGCCTAATGTGTCTGCAAATAGAATTGCAACACCTGCTTTTTTCTGATTACCATTTGCCTGAAATATGGACGACCATCCTTTCACCTTGACTCTGTATTTATCTTTTAAGGTAAGATGTGAATGTTGTATGCAACAGATGTCTGGCCTGGAGTTTTTTTATCCAGTTAGCTAACCTGTGCCTCTTTAGAGGACAGTTTAAGCCGTTTACATCAATGGAGAATATTGATAAGTCTGGTGAAGTTTTGGGTATCGAGTTTTTCGAAAGTCCAGTGGACATTTTTATCCTTTCGCCATTGTGGAAGTTGGAGTTTGATGAAAAGTTTCTGAGTGAGTTTGTTCCCCACCATCTAGCCACTCCTGTTGGCACCTCAAGACTGTTCAAGTACCTTTTCTACTTCAGTTTCTTGATCTCTCCTGATTATTAGGGTTCCTTCATCTTATTCTCATCATGCTCTACACAATTGTCCTAATCACTTTTTTCATACTCTTTTCTAACAAGTGATTTTATTTTTTGTTCTTTTTTCACTCTCATTTGACCATGAGATCCATTAGGATAGATACTGTGTCTCATTTGTTTTATATCTAATATGATGCTGTGACTATTTTAGATACTCAGTAAATTTATGGTTTTGTACAAATTTTTATAGCTCTATTTTCAGTGACTCACATGCACACTTATGCACATTTGATTGGTAATGCCCCTACCACTTTCAGTCTAGAAATTAGACAATTAAGATATTAATGTGGGGCCCCTTCATTGTAACCGAGGCGAGATTTATGGCAGTGCTAGAGGGCCACCTGAGGCAAATGTATAGCAGATAATAACTATTTTAGGGGCTGGACGTGGCTCACACCTGTAGTCCTAGCACCGTGGGAGGCCGAGGCAGGAGGATCTCTTGAGCTCAGGAGTATGAGACCAGACTGAGAAAGAGCAGATTCTCTCTCTATTAAAAATAGAAAAATTAGAGGGGCGGCACCTGTGGCTCAAAGGAGTGGGGTGCCGGCCCCATATACTGGAGGTGGTGGGTTTGAACCTGGCCCTGGCCAAAATCTGCAAAAAAAAAAAAGAGAAAGAAAGAAAGAAAAAGAAAAATTAGCTATAATCCCAGCTACTCGGGAGGCTGAAGTGGGAGGATTGCTTAAACCTAGTAGTTTGAGGTTGCTGAGTTAGATGACCTGATAGTACTCTAGCCTGGGCAACAGAGTGAGACTGTCACACACAAGAAAAAAACCCCACAAGCTATTAAACTATCTTTGGATACTCTCCTGTTTTTTTTTTTTTTTTTAACTACTGAAGGATAAAAGGGAGATTTAAAAAAAAAAAAAGTTTAGATTATGTATACCTTTAGAAGAAAAATTTAAATGAGTAAGGTTTTGGTGTTTGATCAGTAAAATTCATATGGAAATGTGTCTTTTAAAGGTTTCCATGGTTTATATTCCATGGGTCCAAGTTTCATATTCTGAGATGGTACTATACAGTCATTGCAGCCTGTGCCTCTCTGTACCACTTGACTTTGATAGGAGAAGCATTTTGTCCTGGAGTTATATACTGTATCTCTAGTGCCAGCCAACTGTAATAAATGCCCATTATTATGAAGGTAGGCCTGGGTCTTATAAGTAATGATTGCATGTCTTAGAGCACCACAAATAAATACATTTTCAAAATATATGTTCTTTTATTAGTTAGGAGATTTTTTTATAGATTAGTAAAAATTATATTCATTTTATGTTTTAGTAAAAAGGTATGTCTGTGTCCTATTATATTTATACTTTTTTTAAAGAGTAACACACTGAAGAAAGCTAACAATGACATTTATAAAATGTTTGTTTTAAAATTCAAAATTGTGGAAGAAGCTTTTGTAAGTAACCTTTGTAGAATTGCCTTTGAGTGATAACTTTCTGTAGACTGACCATGAAGAATATTGTTACATACATTCAAATGTTCTGTCAGTTTTCCCACCGAGGTCACGAGTGAGAGAGACACAGCAGCAGAGGAAGTGGATAGCTGTACTGCCGTGTAGGTCCACTGTGTGGCCGATGCGCACTACACAGTTATGTCTCTAGAACACTGTTTGAACAAAGATGCGTATGAGTTTCAGGTGAATATGCAAAATGTATGTAACAATATACGATAGCTTCCTGTTCATATGAATACCAAAATTTATTCTCAGTGGAAGTGATTTGGGCCTGAATCTAACTCTGTGAACCTTTGAATGTAGAAATTCATCTTAACAGGAGCTTAAGCTTGTCTTTTGATTTTATACAGTGTGGAATTTTATTGTGAATGCATTATATTTCTTTTTTGGGTTTCTCCAAAAAAGGTTTTTCTTATTTCTCCTTTATTCTTTATTCATTTCCTTATTTATGAAGAGTGTATCTTTTTTCTCTTAGCTTTATAGATTTTCTTTTTCTTCCTTATTGAAAATATTCTTGGGTGGCACCTGTGGCTCAGTGGGTAGGGCACTGGCCCTATGTACTGAAGGTGGTGGGTTCAAACCCGGCCCTGGCCAAACTGCAAAAAAAAAAAAAACATAGCTGGGCATTGTGGCAGGCGCCTATAGTCCCAGGTACTTAAGCGGCTGAGGCAAGAGAATCACCTATGCCCAAGAGCTGGAGTTTGCTGTGAGCTCTGATGACACAGCACTCTATCGAGGTTGATAAAAGTGAGACTCCGTCTCTAAGGAAAAAAAAAAAAAGAAAAGAAAAAGAAAATATTCTTTCTGCATTTTTTTCTAATTTTTAGGACCTTTTTTTGCATTTTTCATAATAAATTGATGTTTAAGTATTACAAAATAATGTTACAACAATACTAACCATGCTGGGTGTGTATGTATACACATACAAAACCAAGTGCATGTGCCTCACTTTTAAAAATAGATTATAACCAAAAAATAGTTTCACAAAAACACAAAACTAAATATAGAAACCAATTAATATTACTTATTAATACTGAAAATTGACTCTCTAAATGAGTTCTTTTCTCCATTTTATTTTGTATAGATCATATTATATGTTAACATAATGTATTATGAATTATATTATTTTATATATTTTGCTATATAGGCTCCCTGTACTTATCTGACTGCTAAAAGCATCCACACTCACTTTGCTGTACAATCTGGGCTGAAACCCGTTTGGGTAGAGTTATCAGAAGCTGGCTGCTCTGTACTGCTTAAAGTATGAGATGCTGAAAGGATGCCAGTAATTTTCTACTTCAACAGCCTTTCCTAATGAAATTATATTGGAGAGCAAAGAATGTCCTCAGTGGTGTTCATTCCCTCCATGTAAGAGTATTACATTTAACTCCCTGGAATACATTCAAAGGATTATCCTACTTGGTAAGATTATAAACTTTTGAGTATCTGTCAGAAAATGTACATATATCAAAAATGCATATTTTAGTGTGTTTTATTTTGTGATCACTGGTAACTTAATCCAAACAATTTCATTGTGGTTCATTTATCTTCATAGATAGTGGTATTAATAATTGAAAGAGAAATCGAAATAATAAAACCACTAATTTATATTTGTTTCTCAATTTTTATTTTATAAAGTATCCTTTCCAATTTTAGTCTTATTTGATGGCAATAAACAAACAATAATCTACAATTTCTTGGATTCTTTTCATTTTAATATTTTACTTGAAATACATAGGTGTCTTAAATGTCATGATAGCAGCCTCATGTTCGTCTTTGTCTTTGTGACTTTTTTTTTCTTGAGACAGTTTTACTTTGTCGCACTTGATAGAGTACCGTGAGGTCCCAGAGCACAGCAACCTCAAACTTTTGGGCTCAAAGCGCTTCTCTTGCCTCACCCTCCCCAGGTAGCCGGGACTATAGGTGCCCACCACAACGCCTGGCTATTTTTGAAGACAAAGTCTTGCTCTGTCTCAGGCTGGTCTCAAACCCGTGAACTCAGGCAATCCACTCACCTGGGCTTTCCAGAGTGCTAGGATTATAGGCATGAGCTACCGTGTCCAGCCTTATTGTTAACATTACATGCCTGATTGTGATGGCTGAAACACTTTTTCTAACAAATACCTGAAAACTGTTAAGTAAACATCTGTGTGTAATTCCTTATTATTTATTATTTACCATATGTGACATATTTTACAATAATCTACAGTATGTGGATATTTGTGGGCTTTTAAACAACTAGCTCTTGACAGTGTGAGGGTACCACACAATTTCTTAGATGGTAAATGTGAGAAATTTGTGTGGCGAGTTCTTTGTTTTGTCTGTAGGTTCACAACCAACTTGCTTTGAAATGATAGATTTTATCTTCAAAAATTCTCAATTCTTTGTATTAATTTTTCATTATATAAATGTAGTCTAAAAGTAGTTTCGGATTTGACAGAACTTTTAAAACTGTTGTACAACAGTTTGAAAATCCTAATTTCTTAGTATGTCTTTTATCTTCCCTTTTTCCTCATAGAATTTTACATGGGCTTTAGCAAAAGATAAAATAAGTGAAACATGGCCCAAAGCGCCAAAGTCAGGTAACAAAGTTTATTGCACAAATAGGGCTCGAAGGGAAGGCCCGTTGTCATCCAAGCTAAGGAAAGCTGCTCTAGTCAAACATAACCCTTAGTGCTGACCTTCTTAGAGCACAAGGCATCGGGAGCCTTCCTGTATTATTCTCATTGCATTAAAGTCTCAGTGATGTGTAGGGGCAATGAACTCACTTACAGTGAAATAAGAAGACACAGTTGTCACTCCTCTTGGTAGCAAATCTGACTGAGTTCAGTTAACCAGCATTCCTCAAAGCTGAACAACAGACTATTCCTATTTTTGCAGACTGATCCTAGATGTACCTACCAACTTGACTATGGTATGCTTCTGCTTAGGAGAGGAACTGCATACTATTCCTGGTGTGAGTACGTGGAAATAACTAATAATCTGTAATCCATAGTGCCTAAAGGAGAATTGACCATTTTTCTTTAGATTTATTTGTTTTCATCCAGAATGGCATCTTACTGACCACAGCAGGTTCATAATGTTAAATACAAATGGAATTTCCAAAGTTTACCAATTATTTTTAATTATAGATATTAGTGATAACATTTCTGATCAGTAAAAATTATCTGTAACATGTTGTCTCTATTATTAGTTACGTTATTAATTAGACTGTAGTAACTCTTATGCTTAAATCAGTTTTAACAAATGCTTAATGGTGACAGTATTAGAATAAAAATTTTTGAAAGTTAGTGTTATGACCCCTGCAGAGTAAAGAAAACCCATGGTGGCTAGCAGAGTAAAAGACAGAGCTTAGAGAACTGGGCTTTAAATTAAATCTTGAGGAATGACAGGATTTGAATTGGTAAAGAAATTGAGAGGGTACAGTTAGGGTTAGCTGTTCATCAGTGGAGTCTGGCCTGGTTAGACCCCAGAATTTATCTTTTTAAGTGTCAAGAGCTAAGTTAGAGAGTTATCCTTAATTGTCATGAAGTCTCGCTTCTAACAAAGTAGAAAACAAAAGGAATAAAAAATAGAGGGAATTGTGAATGTAGTATTTATGACTTTATAAATACTCCAAAACTGGTGAGTAAATTGTTCCCTTCTTAGTATTCTAAGACAGTGTATTATCTTCGTATGCAGTTTACTACTTGTTCTCAGATAAAATAAGATCTACTGGCTTTACCATCATCATAGTTATCCCAAAATAGTGTCTTATTTTGAGATTTCTGAATTCATTATGTTCATTTTTAAGGAGACTCAGTAAAAGTAATTACACCTCATGTTTTTTACATCTCCTTTGATCCATGAGTGAGATATTTATGGACCATATGATGGCATATAGTAGAAAGAGAGTATGATTCATTTCAATTACAAAGATGTTTCCTAGGAACAAATCACTGAAGAAATGTCTTATTTATGTCTTTATAAATGCTTTTGAGAGTTAGAAAAAAACTCTTGCCTTTTCTCTTTATGGCTTTAAATGGTCATAATATTATACTTGCAAATATTGATTTGATTTGAATCAAACTTTTCCAGGAGCAGTTGGGCCTGTTTACAAGGTTGGCTACTCATAGACTTTAATGGATATACATTTTCTAAGATAGCAGAAATTGATCTGGATTCTAATGTGTCCAAAGATGTCGCTACAAAGATGTGTTATTACATCTTTGGACACATAGTCTGAGAACATTCCTTTAGAGTGTTGCAGCTACAGTGTATTTGGTGACCTCAGAATAGTTTTACAGGAATAGGGTGACAGAAGTCACATTTGAATGAAGTGAAGATTGATATGAGTGGAGATAGCACATTTAGGTGACTCCTACAGTGAGTTTGCTGATGGAGAGGCGAGCACGGGAGTGGTCAATAGAAGGTGAAGCCATGTCAGGTATGAAGAATGGAGGTGAGTGTTTTTAAAGGTTGAGAAGATTCAGTAGGGGAAAAGCTGAAAGTGAAAGGATTAATGATGGCATAATTTTTGAGAAATCAGAAGAAGATAGGAAGAGAAAGTTCTGAGAATCTCTCATTTTTCAAGGCAGGAGGCAAGGTTGAGGAATGTATATTTTGGTTTGGGGTGTAGGTGGTGAGAAGGTAAGGGATTCGTTACTGTGAGGCTCTTTTCTCTCTGTAGTCAGAGGTTAGGTAAGCTGATAATGGTGTAGTAGGTAGGGGCCAAAGGTGATTAATGAGAGTTTAGAAGAGTTATAGTAAATGAGAAAAGGAAGCTGACCCAAGCCAAGTAAAAGTATTGCTGAGCTCTCTACCCTCAAGCTGCAGATGGAGTCTGAGCTCCCATTTCCACTTTAAGCCTCACCCAAAGTGGTCGCTTCACATTGCTCACATAGGCCCCTGTTCCTTCCTACCACCTTCAGTACTCCCATCTCTCCTGCCTTTGATCAGGATAACCCCCATTCTTTTATGCCGAACTCAAGAAGATGTTTCTTGATCTCTTCAGCTAGAAGTTCTATCAGTCTCCCTTCTACAACAGTTGAACCTTCTTAAGAATCACATAATTTCTGGATATATATCCACAGGAAAGAAAACCAGTATATGAAAGAGATATCTGCATTCGATGTTTATTTCGCACTATTCACAATAGCCAAGATATGGAATGAACCTTAAGTGTCCATCAACAAATGATTGGATAAGGAAAATATGGTATATGTATGCAACAGAATATTATTCAGCCACAAAAAAATATTAAATTCTGTCATTTGTGGCAACATTGATAAGCTTGGAGGACATTATGTTAAGTGAAATAACCAGGCACAGAAAGAGAAATACTGTATGTTCTCACTCACGTGGAAGCTTAAAAAGTTGATCCCGTAGAAATAAGAGAGTAGAGTAGTGGTTACTAGAAGGAGGAAAGCAAAGGGCAGATAGCTAGAGGTTGGTTAATGAATAGAAAGCACAGTTAGATAAGAGGAATATGTTCTAGTGTTCTGTAGCACTGCAGGGTAACTATAATTAACACTAATTTACTGTATATTTTCAAATGGCTAGAAGGGTAGATTTTGAATATTCCCAACACAAAGAAATGATAAATATTTGAGGTGATTGATATGCTAATTACCCTGATTTGTCCATTACACATTGTATGTATTGAAATATCATACTATACCCACAAATATGTATAATTATTATGTGAATTAGTAATCATAAAAGCAAAAGTAATCACAATTTACACATCTATCTTATCTTTTTTACTAAATTATAAATTCCTTTAAGACAAAAAAAATCTTGGACCTGGCCATGTCTCTGTTTTTACTCCTTCCCCTATTTCCTCTCTCTCTCCACCTCTCCCCCAAGCCAGCGTAGTAGTGCTGAGTCATTAAGTAAATATAGAATTACTAAATCAATGAATGAAGTAAATCTTTTTTTTTTTGAGGCAGAGTCTCACTACGTTGCCCTTGGTAGAGTGCTGTGGCATCACAGCTCACAGTAACCTCAAGGTCTTGGGCTTAAGTAATTCTCCTATCTCAGCCTCCCAAGTAGCAGGGACTACAGGTGCCTGCCTCAACGCCTGGCTATTTTTTGGTGGCATTTGTCATTGTTGCTTGGTGGGCCCAGGCTGGATTCATACCCGCCAGCTCCAGTGTATGTGGCTGGCGCTCTAGCCACTGAGCTACAGGCACCGAGCCAAATGAAGTAAATCTTAAGGGAGGAGTCAACTTTTAGAGGAAAGTAAAGTATGTCAGAATTTTTTACCAGACTAATAATCCACAGCATCACTTTGGAGAGTATTATTTTACAAAGATATATGTGGTATAGTGTTCTTTTCACAATAGCAGTGAAATGTATTTGTTGGTGATTACCCTAAGTTGGTGGCCCAAGATATTTATTTGGCTTATGTGCGTTCTCCTAGCCATTAGTAGCTTCTTCAAGCACAATGTCTATTGTGTCCCCCTTTACTTATTATGTAGCTTTTACTTGGCTTCTCTAATAGGATACTAATGCCAAAATGTACCCTTTTAAATGGGCTAATTTAAATTGTCCTTGTAGGCTCCCCTTTAAATTTTCTTTTAGTGTATTTCTCCCTCGGTGACTCACTTTGCGATGGTGAAAGAACTTTGTGTACCAACTGCAACATCTTATGCTATTGGCCCTACAAGGTTTGGCAAGGAGAGAAAACTCAGGATGAAAATATCGAAGAGGCAGCAATTACAGCAAATGGGAATGTTAGATGTCACAAAGTTGATGGAACATGCCTGAGAACTCTTAACTTTTATGCAGCCTTAAGTCCCATTGGCTAGTAGTCGATGCCATTTCCATAAATTGGAGCGGATTGCTATTTTCTTATAAAGGTCATTCTCTTTTATAACTTAAATTTTTAATAATTCAGTTCTTTGTATTCTGCTGACCATTTTTCTGCCCTATGAACCAGTTCATTTTAATTTATACTTAAGTTAGCTCTTTGGCATTTTTGTCTAAAAATTTGGCCCATGCAAATTTAAGATAAGGTAAATTAACCAACAGATTTAACTAGTTATGTATTGGGTATTAGTAAAGAAGATGTTTTTGTGGCTTATTTTTTAAATAAAACTCAGTCTTTAGATCTTAATTTGCATTTACAGTGCTGTATCTGGTGTTCATTTGAGGAACTAAGCCAGAAGTTTCTCAAATGTTTGTAATACCTCTTTTGCCATCTTAGATTTACAAATACAGATAGCAATTATAACTCAGATTCCATTTCTATAAACTCCAAGATTATGGGCTTGTTTCATTTAAGGCCATCCAAAAATGTCTTCTGCATCCCCACAACAGCAGTATCCTTTGGCTGCCATTGTCCCTAGCCAAGGCCTGAAAAGCATGTACTTGATTTTCTTGTTCTTATTTCAGTATGCTCATCCATCCACTTGTATTCAGATTTCCCACCTTAATCCTCAGTGCAGTCTCTGGCAATATAAGGCCAAAACATTATAGCTTTGCCTTGGGGAAAGGTGGTCAGAAAAGATCAAACCCTCAATTTCTAGGTCTATCTGCTGAAATTGTCCAGAGTAGGCCAGTGTGTCATCCAACTAAATGAACAAAATGGCGAGAAAAGAAATCTTTGACAAGCCAGCTGCTGTCCTTTCTGTGGCAGATTCTGCCATACCATTAAATTTCCACCTGCTGGATTTTTCAGTTTCCTAAGTAGTGAATATAGGTTGTGTATGGTTTTGTTTTTTGGTTTTTTTTAATAGCTACTCAGGGTTTTAGATTTGCTTTGATTTTTTTCCTGCTGAAATCACTAGATAGGAATATTTAAAATAGGCAAGAAAGGGTCATTGCTAGTTGTGGCCATCTCCTGTAAACAGCTTTCTTGGATCCTGTCATCTAGAAGTAGTCTCTCCTCTGAATTTCTGTAGTAGTTTAACTGCTGCACTCTGTTAAGACTCCCTGCTGTGCGTTATAGTTGCATGCACGAACTGCTCTTCTTTACACCATTAGCCTGTTGGCTGCCCTGCTCTTGATTTTTTTCCTACCCTCAATACATATAGCCCAAAATAGCTTTGTTGTTGTAGTTGTTGTTATTAACTGATCTGACAGCTGAGTCACATTTGGAATGGCTTTAATAATAAGGCTTTTGTTTACTTAATAAATCCATTCAAGAGAAAATATGTATGATAGATGCAAATGCCATTACGATCCTAAAGGTTAAAGAATGCCACTGCTATGTATGGTGTATGGTAGAGCTTGATGGTATATGGACATACTCTGACTGTATCCTGGAAAGTTCTGTGGATTTCTTTTTGTAATTCTAACTCACTGCCTGTGTATAATTGGACAGAATGTTTTCTAAGTAGCAGAAGTTGGTTGTAGTTGCTAATACAGTTGAGGAAAAAAAAAAACTTTCCATTATGGCAATTAATCCAACTTTTATCTTCTTTAAGGCTATCACAACTCTGTACTTAGAATCCATAAAAACTGGCTTTATTCTAGACTCTAATATAAAGGTCTTGTGTCTTCAGTGATGTGCTCTGCTTCTCAAGCACACCAGTAATGTTCTTTGGTGCATATGATTTGGAGGATTAGAACAGTTTGCCAAAGGAAGAACCAATAGCTGTCCTGATAAGGAATCAATATTACTATATTTCAAAATACTCTGGGATTCCTTAAAGGATGTGACTAAATGTAAAGTTTTAGATATCATAGTGACTCTGTAGTAGCCTAGTTACAATCTCGAAAAGACGAGGTAAATGAGAAAGACTCTGGATCCTCAGGGTAGCTATCTACCTCATAGCCGGCATTAAAAGGAGTTAGCCCAATTCTAACCCCATGCCTCGTCCCTACTGCCCTCAAGTGAACGCTGTTCATTCTCTCACATCTCACTACTGTAAGCTGTTAATTCACCTCTGACTTACACACTCTGGAATTTAAAATAAAATCTGTATTTTTTTTTTTTTTTTTTTTTAGCTATCTGTCATCTAAATACAGTAATGTTTATCCCTTGCATCAGTGACCTCTTTTCTCCATTCTCTGCCTCATGGTTCATTTCACGGCCTAGGAGAGGCTTCTCCCCGGCTCAGCCTTCCGTTCCTTCCCTGATCTGCCCACTCCCTCTCTTAGGTATCCTCACCATGGCATGGCAGCCCGTCAGCCCAGCTTCTTGATTGCCCATTGTCCATGCTACTTCATATTTTGGATCTTGGCTTTGAAACTGCTACACTTATTAAATATTATATTGAAACATCTCACTCTCTAATATAATCTTTTATATTCCCAACTGTCAATAAGTTACTTCCTTTATGGTTATTCTTAACTATAATTAAGATCTCTCATCCCTTAATGCCCTTACATTTTTTCCCTATCTGTAATCATCCTCCTGCCTTCATACTTTTCTCTCATCTTATTTATACTTTATCATACTCTTGCCATGGTCTAGTACACATTGCCCTGTTGCCCTTGGGTGGCATACCCCAGGGCAGAGGTGTAATCCTGGGTCTTGCCAACTGCTTGTCTTTTCTATACCTGCCTGACTTTGAGCTCTGCTGGAGAAAATCCCCCAAACCATGGAGATTACTGCCAGAGTAAATTCCTGGTTGATATGTTAGTTTTTTTAGGGCTGCTATAACAAATTACCACAAACTATATTGCTTAAAACAATGGAAATTACTTCCCTTACAATCTGGAAGCTAGAAACCTGAAATCAAGATATCAACAGAGCCGTCCTCCCTCTTTAGGTTCTAGGCCTCATCTTCTTGCCTCATCTGGCTTCTGGTGATTGACAAAGATCAATGGCATGCCTTAGCTTGTGGCAACTGAACTCCAGTCTCTGCATGCAACTCCATATGGCCTTGTGCCCCATGTCTTTCCCCTTCTTTTAAGAATGCTACTCCTGATACCCATCCTAATCTACTACAACTTCATTATGACTTAACTAACTATATCTCTCCAAAGAACCTATTTCCAAGTAGTTCCATGTTCTGAGGTTCCAGTGGACATGAATTTGGGGGACACTATTCAACCCAGTACTGTTAGTGATCTCAACAGGACCCTCAGTGCTGGCTGACCATTTTTTTGTTCCTCTGATCAACTTTTCCATTCTGTAGAATAGCAATTTCAGGTCTCTCTTACGCATCCTCAACAGCACTGTATCTTTTATGCTATAACTTACAGTGGTTCCTTATCTTCAGCCTTTAATGTCATTCAAATGTCTTTATAAAGAAAAAACAAATTGAGAAATACGTTGCATTCTGTCATGTCAACATCATAAAAAAGGACTGTCACGTTTAAATACCCACAAGTTGCCTAAAACTTTTATGAACAAAGAGAAAAGACGATTCCTGAAATCTCAGAAAATCATCAAACCTTAGTATTAAAGGAGATCTCTTCCATACAAACTAACAATTACACTTTTTTTAACCGCAGGCATCACTCATCCCTACTTTAGCTTCCACCTGGCCTTTCTTCCCCTCTGACACAAGCTTCTTGGAAGAGCCGTTGCTGTTCAGTCACCACATCCTTATCCCTGATAACTTCATGATTCTTTGTGGTCAGCCTTGACCTCTGAGATTCCACTGAACACGAGCAGTCTCTCAAGTGACCACCTTGTTGTAAATTCCAGATCTTGTCCCTTCTTGCCCTGTCACTAATACTTGATCCTGATAGACGCTCCCTTTCTCTAGAAACATTCTTTGACATGACAGTAGTTTAGGGAAAATTGGTGAAGAGGATAGAAGACTTCTGAGATCTCCTTTAATACTAAGATTGGATGATTTTCTGAGATTTCAGGAATTGTCTTTTCTCTTTGTTCATAAAAGTTCTAGCAACTTGTGGGTATTTAAACATGATAGTCCTTTTTTATGACATTGACATGACAGAATGCAACATCTTTCTCATGCAGTTACTGTAATTGCACAGAGATTATTTTTAGGGACTATTTGTTATTGTAAAATTTCTTAGAAATAGAGAAGCACTCTAGGGAAACTTTAAATAGAAATTAGCTGTACTAACTTCAAAATTCTAAGATCTGAAGATACAGTCTTTGATGTATTGAGTTAACCTTTTAAAGTACTGACGTCTGAGAAGTCCTCTTGTAATACCTTTATATTTTTTATATTTATAAAAATAGGCTTAATATCTAACTTGATTTTTCTAAGAGAGTAGGATGATGAAGTGGTAGTATAAGAGAATGTGGAAATAAAATAGTGTAAAAGTTAAGCAAAACTTTAATAGTTTATAGTTTCCTTTCTTTCCTAATAATATCTATAAAATGAAGAACTCAGTTATTTGTGGTTAACTTCTTTTTTCAACAGCTCTCCTTTTAGACAAATAGCTGGACCCTGTTAGAAGTGGAGCCATTTGACTTTTTACCAAAATCAGTGATTAAAAGATAACTAACCACTCTTGCAGATGTAGTCATTCCAAACATGCCTAAGTCTTCCTAGCTTAATGACATAGATAAGATTGTATTTGTATCAAGGAAGTCCTGTCTTATAGCCTCCTTCAGCCTAGCTGCCAAACCTCAGCATCTCTCTACGTGTCCAATAATAATTTCCAAGTATTTCTGTCTCGTGGGCTCTGGGCTTCTAGTAGAAAGCCTGCAGTATACATGAGGAAGCCGCCTTGATCAGGGCATCTCACTGGTGTACAAGCTGGGACAGGCCATGAGACAGTGCTTTGCTGACTAGGGTGTGGCTCCGTGTGCTTCCCCAAATCCTCCCACTCTCCAAGAGTCAAGTGGTTCTGTACTTTCCCTGTCTGAAGGAAGGCCCTCCTGGGGAGTGCTTTCAGCTTTTAATTACAGTCTTTCCCTCTGTAGGACTCAGACCTAATTTCGGGAGAAAACATCTTGCCTTCTTCCTCTGTCCCTCTTATAATTTCTGCTCTTAATGCTTGTGCCCTCAAAAAGTCCCTTCGGAGGCTGTTTTTCCACTGCCATCTCATTCATGCAGGTAAAATGGGGGTCAGAGAAGGCAGGAGAATGGATGAAAATTCATATTGTAGATACTGTAATAGTGGTTGGGAACCAGCACTTCAGGACCCTGAGGCCTCAAAATCCTTAACCTTTAAGTCTCCTCTCTCTGCCTCTGTTTTGTCCAATTGTAGTGAATTAATAAAAGACCAAATGAAATCCAGTCAAATAAAAAAATTTGCAGAAATCTTCAGAAGTTGTTTTAAAAAAGGTCTTTGTTTTCCATTAAGAATTAATTATTACAAACCTGATAGGCAAGGTTTTGGTAAACAGTACATTTTATAAATTCTGCAAATTGGTTATTTAGATTGATTCTTTAGCACATTAACCTGCTTTCCATTTCATCATACATTAAACTCCAGTTAGGTTCACTTGGGGTTACCTTCTGCTGTAATTCTTTCATGACAGTGAACTTCAGAAACACTTTAAATATTAAATAATGTCTTCTGATTGAAATATTGTTCCACACTCAGTGGAACAAAATGTTGTCATGTCTGGGGGGTTGGGACAGTGTATGCAATTCAGTTACAGTGGTTGGTGGATTGTAGTGTTAGAGTACTCTCCAGCATAGCTGGGTGCTGACTTTGTTTTTGTTTAATTTTCAGTTGGATGAGTTGAGGAAAGGGTGATAAGGTAAACTCATCCAAAACCAGGAGAGTAACTAATGGGTACCATATTCAGATGAAAAGGACACTATATTGCCGTCATTTAGAAGGACACTAGACAATGCAACTGGATATGTTTTTCTTCTGTTTTTCTAATACCTAAATTGTAAAACTATGATGAGATGTCTGTTCTTTAAGTGTTAGTATCATCAGAGTGATTGAATTCTTAGTTCACTGGGCTGCTTCTTTAAAAGCAAACAAAATAAAATATAAAAATATATACACACAGATAGCTTTTACTCATAAGTGTGACTATTTTATCTTTGCTATTCAAAGCGTATTAAATTATCCAACCTCGAGGGATAAACTTTTACCCAGGAATTTTGTAATTAGTTCCCTTTGGATCTGCTGCTGTTCTTACAAGCTTTTATGTCCCATTTGTTCTTTGACAAATATTTAGTAATAGCCCAGGATTTTTTCTTGCCCTTTATCCAGTGTTTGGAAAGGGTATCTTATAATAAAATCTGGCATCCATGAGGTGATATAAATTATATTTTTCTGTCTTTAGTATAGCATTTTAAATTTTACTTTGTGGAATTATTTTGTTTTAAAAGAGAGGTAATAGTCATGTCTCCTCATGAGCAAGAGTGTTCAAGGATTTCTGCCTTTAGGGTTGCCTTTCCAGTACATTTGATTTCATTTACATCCTTGTGCTATTCTTAGACTTTTTATTTAGAGAAGATTTTTAGAACCTGTTGTACCTACAAGAATTCTGGATCCTTCTGCGTAGAAAAGGCCTTCAGCCAAATAAACTTTTAGCAATTCTAGAACATTTGTGGGTAAAGAAGACATGGCTTGAAATATCACTTAAAAATAAATTTTGCAGTTTTTTATTTTAAACTTCCATCACGGACCTTAAAATACTCTAGCTTTTGATAGATTTCCTTTGAAATAGGGGGGGAAATAGTTGCTTATTCCTTAATGTTGTTGAAGCAACATTATAGGTGGCAGGGAAATCACCTGATAACTAAGAAGTAAAAAATGAATTAGGAAAAAATAAAAGATTTGATTTACCCTACCAAGAGACAGACTATTACCCATTCATATGTGGAGGGAGTGACGAGGCATGGCTTTTACATGGAGGATGGAAGTGAATAGACAAATTACATATTTACTTTGGGATGAAAACTTGACATTAAACAGATCATCTTATGTTTCACTGTTTGAAACTCACTAAGAGTTTCAGGAACTAGTTATCTAGTCTCAGATAATGACATAGAAATATATTAAATGTACTGAGATACTTGAGCATGCAAACAATCCAATTTATTTTTACACAAAACAAGGTTAAAAGGTGCTAAATATCATATTTAAATAAGAAAAAATAGTAAATACAAATAAACTATCAGGGAAATGGCCAGCCAAGGCTAATAGGGAACCTATTACTTATCTGCGTATCACAAATGAAATACACATATGATTTGTAACAGCAAAGCTGCTGGGACGTTTTAAAAATTTCCCCTTTCACTCCTTCAGCTTAGAGGTAAAATTGAGTAGCTGATAATGTGGTTTGCTCTCCAGTTGTCAATAAATCAGCAGATTAGTGAGCTCTACTCTTAAAATTTAGGACACTGTAAAAATAGTAACTGAAAGTGGAAGTGTAAATATGATAGTTGTTGAAGAAAAAAAAAATGTTGAGCTCCTTTCCAAACTAGAAAATGACGACCAACTTGCTACACTACCTTCATTACATCTATGAAACGAAGATACGTGCCTCAACAGATTGTCGTCAGAACAAGTGATATCTTGTGTAAAAATCTTAGCTCAGTCAGTACCTTGACCACACTTAGTGTTCCTTAATACAGTGTTATAATTTTTTCTATCTGTCCAGACATTATTTTCAGCTGCTGAGCTTTGATGTTTGCATGCAGGGGTAACTAATAGAAGAATTAATCTTACAAAAAATTTTATTGCATACCTGCTATAATCAGGCTCTGAAAATACCAAAATTGATAAAACATAGACCTGAGCCCCTAATAGCCTACAGCCCATAGCAGACATATGAACAATTAATAACATACTACACTATTTCAACTTTCTTTGCCTTTCTTTTGCCTTGAATATCCCACCTAGTCTAGAGCTGAACACATACACCTTGGAAACTAGGGTTGGCTATTGCTGTTAGAAACTTCCTTGCCTTACCCAACTCCAGCATAGTTATTTACTCGTTCCTTTGAATGGTCCATATCTTGTGCATTTTAACATCGTTGTCTTTATTACATAGTGTAGTAATTTATTTATTACATAGCTAGCTCTCCTACTAGACAATGTCATGTGAGTTATTATTCATTTTGTGATCCCAGCACAAGACTTAGCACCTACTAAGTGCTCTGTAAATGGGAATGTGTGGAAAATAGGTTTTTTTCATCTCTACCCATATTCAGACATCCCAGCTTTGAAAGAGTGATAGAATGTCAAAGAAATGAACTAAAACTCAGATGTAGAAAGGAATATTAAGACATCAGTTCAATTGAAGAGAGAACATTATTTTTCTTTCCTAACTTGTTGTATTCATGGATAGTAAAGCCCTATTAATGTGACATTCTTAATTCAAAATGATTTATATTGTTCATAGAACTGGACTAAGATATATCATTATTTCATATTTGAAGACAGGCCGATAAGCAGAGTTACATTGTTTAATGCAATATGTATATTTTAGTAGCATGTTTTTAAGTATAATCAGTTATTACATTAATTAAAAATAGTGGTTCTCAACCTGTGGCTCATGACCCACAGGAACTGTATTAAAGGGCCATGGCATTAGGAAGGTTGAAAACCACTGATTAAAAAATAATAGAGTTGGCTGGCATGGTAGCTTATACCTGTAATCGTAGCACTCTGGGAGGCCAAGGTGAATGGATTGCCTGAGCAAGAGGAAGACCCCATCTCTAAAAAATAACCAGACATTGTGATGGGCGCCTTAGTCCCAGCTACTTAGGAGGCTGAGGCAAGAGAATCGTTTGAGCCCAGGAATTTGAGGTTACTGTGAGGTATGACTCCATGGCACTCTACCGAGAGTGACAAAATGAAACTCTGTTTCTTAAAAATAAATGAATAGAGTCATCTTTTTATTAAAGTAGGTCCAGTAGGGTCTGTTATTTGCCAATTTCCTACTAGTACTTAAAAAAAATTATTTTTATTTATATATAAGTTTAAATATTTTGTGGGTGTATGTGATATTTTGATGTCTGTATACAATGTATACAATCAGAATAATTAGGATAATCATCATCTTAAGCATTCATCTTTTGTGTTGAGAACATTACAATTCTCTTCTAGCTACTTTGAAATACATAGTATACAATATTATTGTCAACTGTAAGTCTAGAACTTATTCCTCCTAGCTACTCTAATTTTATTACCTCTTAACCAACTTCTCTGCACCTCTCCCTCCTCTCTTGCCTTCTCAGCATCTAGTAACCACCATTCTACTCCCTCCTTCCTTGAGCTCCACTTTTTCAGCTCCCACAATGAGTGTGTATATGCAATATTTATCTTTCTGTGGCTGGCTTATTTTACTTTATATAATGACCTCCAGTTTCATCTATGTTGCTGCAATTAACAGAACTCCATTCTTTTTATGGCTGGATAATATTCCATTATATATTATATATACATACCACTTTTTATTTACCTGTTGATAGACAGTTGGGTTGTTTCCGTATCTTGGCTGTTGTAAATAGTGCCACAGGAAACATGAGAGTGCAGACCCACATATCTCTCCCATGTACTGATTTCCTTTCAGTGGGGTTAATACCCAGAGTGGGATTGCTGGGTCATATCGTAGTTCTATTTTTAGTTTTTTGAAAAACAGCCGTACTTTTTTCTATAACTATACTACTTTTCATTCCCACCAATAGTATATGAGTGTTTTCCTTTTTCCACATCCTCACCAGAAGTTTCTTTTCTTCTTCCTTAAGACAGTCTCCCTCTGTCGCTCAGCTGAAGTGCAGTGGTCATCATGCTCACTGCAGCCTCAAACTCCTGGGCTAAAGCAATCATCCTGCCTCCGCGTCCCTAGTAGCTGGGCCTACAGATGTGTGCCACCACGCCTGGCTACGTTTTATTTTATATATATATTTAATGTGTATAAATATGCATTTTTTTTTTTTTATTTTTTTGTAAAGATGGGATGTCATACTCTGGTCAGGCTGGTCTCCAACACCAGAGCTCAAGCAATCCTCCCACCTTGACCTCCCAGAGTACTAAGGATAACAGGCGTGATATTTTTTTGTCTTTTTGATAATAGTTATTCTAACTGGAGTGAGATGGTATCTCATTGTCGTTTTGTTTTGCATTTTCCTTATAATTAGGGATGTTAAGTATTTTCTCATATACCTGGTGGCCATTTGTGTGTCTTGAGAAATATCTGTTTACATCTTTCGCCCATTCTTTAATCAGATTGTCTTAATGCTATTGACTTGAGTTCCTTATATATTCTAGTTCTTAATCACTTGTCAGATGGATAGCTTGCAGATATTTTCTCTCATTTTGTAGGTTGTCTCTTCACTTTGTTGATCGTTTCCTTAGCTGTGCAAGCATACTTTTAACTTGGTATAATCCCATTTGTAGATTTTTGCTTTTGTTGCCTGTGCTTTTGAGGTCTTAACTCCCAAATCTATAGCATTTTCCTCGCGTTTTCTTTTAATAGTTTCATAGTTTCAGGTCTTTGAGTTTTGTTTTGTTTTGTTTTTTAATGTGAAGGAAAAGGATCTAGTTTCATTCTTCTGCTTGTGGATATCCAGTTTTCCCAGCACCACTGATTAAAGAGACTGTCCTTTCCTCACTGTCTGTACTTGGCACCTTTTCCAAGTTCTGGGTTCTTTATTCTTAGTTGGGGTTCTCTGTTCTTTTCTGTTGGTCTATATGTCCATTTTTCTTTATACCAGTACCATGCTATTTGGGTTACTGTAGCTTTGTAGTATAATTTTAAATCAGGTAGTGTGGTGTTCCCAGCTTGGTTCTTTTTGCTCAGGATTACTTTAGCTATTTGGGAGCCTTTAATGGTTCTACAAGAATTTTAATACTTTTTCTATGAGGCACATCATTCGTATTTTGATAGAGATTTTATTGAATCTTTAAATTGCTAGCAATTTTCTTTAACAAATTATATTTGAAGCAACAAAATGCAATTCTTGAAAAAGTCTGAACTGGAAAATAATTCCTCTTCTTTCCATTTCATTCAAGTTAAAGAGCTTTTAAACTTCCTTCTTGAGTTGCAAAGGGCCCTTCAAAACCAATATTCTATGCTTATAATAAAAGCATTCACTGGATTAATTATAACTGTAGGGTTCTAATAAATGTATCTCAAACTATTTTTTTCTAAAATTGTTCTCATGCTTTGGTTTCTCTTCAGATCTATAAATCTTTTACCTTTTACTAAAATTGTTCTCAACAATTGAAAATCAACTTTTTGTGTGGTGAAACTAACTGTAAGTAACGAACTAGTCTATCCCTCCTTTAGGGAAAATATTTATACTCACACTGTTTTTTGTGCCTTTCTTTGGCTCTTAAAAGCAAAATTAAATTTTTTTGATAATGTTCTGTCATAAATTTTCCCAGATAGACTATATTTGTTATTTGAAAACTAAGATGTATTTTAATTTTCACTCAAAAAGTATTTGTTATGTGAGAATGTTGGATAAGATTTTAAAAGTTAGAGTTAGAATCTGTTTTATATCTTAAAGTTTTTATTATTATTTACCTGGATATCAGTCTAAATGGCAGCTCATTGTCTTTTTATCTGCCTTTCAATCTGCTTAACTCTTTCAGTTCAGAGAGAGTAAAGACCAGAAAATCCAATGCTATTTAAAGTTGTCTAAATTACCTAAGGTAAAACAAAATTAATAAATCTTAAAACTATTAAGAGAATATTTTACTGGAACTCTAGTATTTTACTGACATTTCAGTAAAATATTAATTATATTTTGTTTCAAAAGTACATCACATTCTAGAAAATACTTTTGAGTGCTTACTTTATTGTTCTTTGAACTATTGAGAGAATGAATTAGAATCTGATTTCACATTTTCAGAAGAGTGTCTTAAGCTATAATCAAGAATTTGTGCATAATACTACTTAAATCTCAGTATGTCTGCAAACTCCATGTGAAATTTTTTTAATTGTCTAGGTTTCTATTGTCTGAATGTTTGTGGGCCCCCTCCCTACAAATTGTTGATATCCTGACTCCCAGCGTGATGGTATTAGTAGACATAGCCTTAGGAGGTAACTAGGTCAAGAGGCTGGAGCCCGCATGAATGCAATCAGTGCTACTGTGAAGGGGTGTGCCTCACTACCTTCCCAACATGGAAGGGTTCAGTCTGTGAACCAGGAAGAGGGCCTTCACCAGAAACCAGCATGTCAACATCCTGATCTCAGATTTCCAGCCTCCAGAACTATGAGAAATAAATTCCTATTGTTTATAAACTGCCAAAACTATGGTAGTTTGTTAGAGAAGCCTGAACAGACTAAGATCCACCTTACATTTTACCTGAAATTTGTCCTAGATAATAATCTAGTCCTCTCATATAATAAAGCTCTCAGGTGGATTTTTAATCAGTGGTTAGACAATAATATGATCTCTATAATTAAATTGTTTTGCCTTCTTGATCTGCTGAACTTTATTCTTTTTCTCATAGCCAAGACATAAGCAGCACCACTAAGAAAACCCTTGCCACACTTGACTCCCGATATTTCACTTTCTCAGAAGACATTTTCATGAAATCATCTTAGAAAGCAACCTCCTGCTGAGTTTCATTAGACCATGTCATATTCTAACTCTAAAGTTTCATCATTCCATTGAGTCCTCAATTCATTTTTTTGTTTTTTATTTTTTTATTAAATCATAACTGTGTACATTTATGGGGTACAATATGCTGATTTGATATACAGTGTGGAAAGCTGACATCAAACTGATTAACAGAACCGTCACCTCAGTTACTTACTTGTTGTGGTAAGACATTTATACTTGACTCTGCATAGTCTACGCATACAATTATTTCCCCCCCAAAATTACATAAAAATTGTAATACAGGTTTTATATTTTAACAAAAGTTTAATAGTTTGATACTTGTGTTTTTAGAGCCTAGAAACTGAGAGATTTGTTAGGGGCCTGTTCTTTTTCATTATGAGCCTTATTGTTGCTATTTGACTTTTAAATATGTGTTATTTTTATGTGTTATTCTAATAAAAATTAGAGAAAAAGTAATCAAATGTTTTATAAACATGTTTTTCTCCATATTGTGATTCGTGTAGTTGAGTTTTTCCCCAACATTTTCATATGAAAAATTTAAAACATAACGCAAAGTTCAAAGTTTACCATGAACAGTCCTACACCCCCCACCTACAAACTTCCCTAAGCATTTTACTCTACTTGCTTTATCGCATATCTGTTCTTATTAGATAATTGATCAGTTGAGTGTGATCCATAATTAGAGCTCTGTTGTGAATTCTACTTTTGACTTACTTATTTTCTTAATTTGCATCAAGTTGTTTTGCCATTTCATTTAGCTTTATTTGACTGATTTCCTTTCATTATGTGCACACGTATACGTATATACACTTTTCTCAGAACCACAATCCCCCAGGCATTTACACCAGAGTGGGCAATTACTACTGTTGGGTTAACCATCATGTGGCAAGGTTTCCTATTTCTCAGTGCAATGTGTAAAGCTGCAGTCTCCCTCTTTTTTTTTTACTCCACTCCTCTCAGGAGTTCCGTGTTAAATGAAATGAAACAGTGCATTATTAATAGTTCTCTGGGGGAAAAAAATAGCAAAGCAGATTTTATTGGGTATAATTTTATTGTTTAAAAAGTTTGTGCCATATTGGGATCTTGCTATATTATCCTCAAATATTTTAATTTGGCACAAAATAAACATTATTTACATACATTGTATTTATATTTCTCCCATAAATCATGAGCCTAAAAGCTATCCCCGCCAATTATGTTATTCTTGCAGAAGTGATTACCTGAAAGTTGACTCTATTGGTTTTGTCTTTTACCTCTTTTCCTTCCCTTTAAAGGTTAATTTTAATCACAGCCTTTTTATGAATAAAAGATTGTATATCTTTGATTCCCTGAAACTTAAAGAGAATCAGTTTTCACTGTGTTGTCTGTTATACACCCATTTCTTATCACCGAAACTCTCCAATGTTTTGTACATTTTCTTTCTCAAGACTATAGTACAGTATTCCTGGTGTACAGCCACTATCCCAACCACTTTCTTTCTTGTCTGGTTACCCAATTCCTTGTCTCTGTCTTAGGCCTGATCTCAGGTATAGTAGTTAGATTTAATCAAATAGACAAATGAAAGGAAGACCTATAGGGCTTTCATGGGCAAATAATGAGCTGAGAAGTGTGTTTAAGAAAGATTATGCTGGTAGCTGTGTTAACAGTGCAGCAGAGTAGATTGCTGATCTTTTAAAACCACGGACATTTTCTGCTATTGTGGATCTTACTGGATCTTACTAGCAAGTTGGAAAGTGAATACTCCTCAGAAGAATTATAGTTTATTCCTCTTTACCAGACTACCAGGTCTATATATAGTACTTGAAGAGTTAAAGAGAACTTTGAGAAATTCTTTCATGAAGCCAGCCGTTGGTAACATGGGTGAGTAATGAGATTTTTTTTCTGAAGGCACCACCTACCCTTTAATACTTCCCATCATTGACTGAGATCCTGCTGTGCTTTGGCCATCTTAGAGTTTTACCTGGCCACACCTGCAGTAGGAATTGTTTTACTACATATAAATCATCCTGTCAAAATGTCTTTTTCTTTAAAGGGTTTTCCCAAACAGTTGTTTCTCCTTAATGTCTTTTTTTCCCCTCTATATTATGCACGTTCAGCACCAGCTTTTATCTTAATGCTGTAAAGGAGCGATTCTAATGGTAGGCAGTTTAAGAATCATAACCTTCCACTTGGGAAGTTACTTTACAGCACCTTGATCCTTGAGCAGTGCTGTTCACATCATACTAGCTCAGTATAAGCTCTACCCTTATTTCCAATCCCTTGTCTTTAGGTTAGCTACAGATAAATTCAGAGAAAAGTAAGAAGATCTCTGGAAGTGGGGATCGTAGAACTTTCTTTCAGGACAGTGAAACAATAATTTACAGCAGGAACTTTGGAATTGCAAAGAATTGAGTTAGAATTGTAATTCCATGTCTTGCTAGCTATCTGACCCTAGGTGGTACATTTAACATCTCATGGGTAAATGAGTTCAATAAAGCTTTACCTGACATGCTGACTGCACTGCTTCAGTGAAATAATTTATATAAGAAACTTGGCATTAATAAGTAATACAACACATATAAGAAACTTAAAATATGTAAGACACAGTACTTGGCACAGACTAAACATGCAGAAAATTGTTGACTGAATGTTGTATTCTTCACTACAGGGAATAAATTATCAAATAAATTATTTAAGGAATGAGCTTCGAATGTTTAAAAAACTGTGAGTTTCTAATTGGAAGTATAATACAATGAAAGAACATCATAGTCATCAAAACAAAGATTCTAAAAGTTCCCAACAAGGAGAAATAATTCAGAAGATCAAAAGTTAGAATGGCACCACATTGTCCAAGGCAACAGTGATAGAAAAAGTAGAGAAAGTTCTTTGACTTTTTTGAAGGAAAATAATTTTCTATTAAGAATTCTGAACATACCCAAATTGTCAATCAAGTATAAGGGCAGATTCTGCATTTTCAAGCATTCAAGATCCCATAAAATTTACTTTCACTTTTCTGAGGAAGCTACTCAAGGATATATTCTAAAAAATGCAGAGTAAACCAAAAGTAATAACAATATAGGATTCAGGAAACAAGGAAAATAACACAGGATTTGGGGATGAACTAGTGGGAAGTCTCTAAAAAATTAAGCAAAGAGAGAAAAATGGAAACAATTATTAACTTCAGAGAAAATGATTAACGGAAAAAGAAAGAAATGTAATTGCTACTATACTTTGAATATTTACCTAGCTATCTAATATAAACACTAAATGCTGACCTTAACCACAGTGATACCTATATTGGGACTATGAAGGAATATGGCTCCTCATTCCTGTGGAAGTGGAAGCATGTGTGTCCAAGCACCTTCCAGTTAATGAGGATACAGCTAGCTCTGGCCACAGAGAAGTCAGCTATGTCATTTCTGGGCTACAGCAGTGTGATCCTTAAGCCCCCTCTTTCCATGCTTAGCAACTTGATAGAACAGGGACAAACTGGAATGCCTCCAGTAGTCTGGACATCTTTTGTGTGGTCTTTAGAACTATGGTGTCCTTTTTTTATCTAAGCTAAAACCAGAGGAGATTTGGCAGCTGTCTTCAAATCTGGGTAGACAGTGGGCTAGATAGTTAAGTATTTTTAGACTGTGCAGGCCATATTGTCACTTTTGCTCAACTCTGCTGTTTTAGTACAAGTGAGTGTGTGATTCTGTGTTCCAATAAAGCTTTATTTATGGACCCTGAAATTTGAATTTCACAGAACTTTTATATGTCATAAAGTAAAATTATGCTTTTTTCCAGCCATTTAAAAAATGTAAAAACCACTCTTAGTTCTCAGGCTATATAAACAGAGATGGAATTGGCCTGTGGGCTATACTTTGCTGACCCATGTTTTAAATGTTTGAAGGATTGTTGTGCACAAAGTTAAAATAGTATCATACTGTTTGGGGGTTTGTTTGGTTTTTTTTTGCAGTTTATGGCTGGGGCTGGGTTTGAACCTACCACCTCCAGCATATGGGGCCAATGCCCTACTCCTTTGAGCCATAAGCGCCGCCCCATACTGTTTGTTTTTAGAGGGCAAACAAAACCTTAAAATTGACAGCCCCAAGGGGATAAATTTCACATTTCCTCAGGTAATGAGAGCATTTCTACAAATTAGAGCTGCCAGCAATGAAAAAAAGGCTGGGTCAAAGAGTCCCTGCCCTTGCAGTGGTCACTCAGAGGGAAGAGCTTGCACTAGATGACCTCTAAACTCCCTTTTAATTCTGAACATTATATGGACCTGTAACACAATTAAGATGGGGCATTCTGATAACAGCCTTCTAATATTTTCCAAAGTACAGTGACTTACCACAGGTTTTTAGGACAGTACTTTAGAAAAAAATTAGACCAAGATATGTGTGTTGCCTTCAGAATCTTAAATTAATCATTTATACTTCAGAGGTTTGCAAAGACTACTTGCCACCCTAAACATGCTTGCACACAGCAGTATTTTCTACTTTCAATTCAATCATAAGCTCTAAGCAGCCCTAGCTTACACTAGCTGAAGGTATAAACTTTAATTTTCATCTCACAATCAGTGAGTAGTCTTGACGTCAGTCAGTCGCCTGTCTGCTTCATTAGAACGTTAATTTCATGGCTTTAATTCCCTTTGTAGAATGTACTACTGCAGGACACTATATGCAGACTTTTTTATAAAGCAGATCAATTTACAAGTTGTTTTTAGTTTATTCAAATTTTTTTTTTGTATTGCTATTCTGAGGAATTGTTTTAGAGTTTAAAAAGTGTTCACATATTTAAAATCTTAAATTTCAGCCTAGCAAAATTAATTTTAAAAGAATTCTGAAAGCCAGTTTCCTCCATGATATAATTCCCACTCCTAAAAGTGAAATAGATTAGTACATTTCTTTCTCTCCACAACTCTGAAGATGCACTGTTAGAGAAAGAAGTGCGTAATAGCAGTTTCAGTGGAATGATCAGAATAAATTGAGTGCCTAATGGAGAAATGGATGAGCAAAATCTTTTATGTAATGTGAGAGCCTTTATATGACTTAGGTTTTGAAAGTGCCAATATAAATACCAAATTTACATTTCTAACTCCTAAAAATTTTGAACTCTGGCTGATTACTTAAAAGTCTAAACAAGAGGCTGCTGCTACCGTGACAGGAAAACTAAGGATTCATTACCTTAGTTTCGTTCATTACCCCCAGATTAGTATTCAGAATGACTGCACTTTAGAAAATCCTGGTAAAAAAATACTCTAGTGTGCCTGGTCCTTGTGAGTATCTTGTCCTTTCACAGATTGGCCATACTATCTTTCCCTCATGCTGATTTTTCTGTTTTCTTCTTTTAGGTCTCCTTTGCTGACTTCCTTTCTTTTTCTGGTCTTCTAAGTAAAAATAATTGCCCAGAGTTTAGTCATGTGCCTTCAGCTTTTCTCTCTGTGGAGTTGCTCTTTTAGAGTATACCTCTGTGATTGTGGCTATCACTGTATCATCTGTATGCAAGTGATTCCCAGATAAATGCTTCATACTAAGCTGTTTCCTGAGGTTTGACCTATCTGTAGAGAATTTTACTTAGATATTTCTCATCTCAAATATAATACATCTAATTCCAAACCCCTTACTTCCCCGGCGTCTCCATTCCTCTTCAGAAGTGCCACCATTCTTACATAATCTCAAGCTAGAAATGTTTCAGGAGGTTGTTCACAAAGATTCCGTATAGAAAGTCAGAGTTCACATGTTTTGATAAATGGCAAAAATTTATCACGTTCCAGGCCAATTCAATAGATTTACCTTCTCAGCCTGGGAACTGTAAGAGTCTATAAGAGTCTGTTCTCATCAACAGTGACACAGTGAAATTATAATAAGCCCCAGTCATGCACCGCCACTTGCAGCACATTGACCATGCAGTGAGGGGTGCTGCTTGGCATGAGGAGGTGGCATAGGTTGATCAGGAAAGTTCTAAAACACTTGAAGTTGTCAATGTGAAAATAATTTCCCAAAGGGTCCTGAAATTATTCTGTTCTCAAGATAAAAGGTGGCCAAAGTTATTACCTCAAGACTTTTAGCTGCTTATTGGCTGCAAATAAGAGGGGACTTCAAAAAGTTCATGGAAAAATGGAATTTAAAAGAAAAAAATATATAAACTTTTTTTCTCAACATAGGACCCATCACATTCAAGATATTTTTGTAAGTGATGATACCAGCCAGTTAGTCTATCCCTAAAGGATTAGGGGCCTGGGAATTTAACTGTGTCAGTTAAATTGATTAATAACTGAAGAAAAACGGGTGTTCTTTACAGATTAAAACTAGAAAGCAAAAATAAGTCAGAAGGAGCCAAATCAGGACTGTAAGTTGAATGCCTAATGATTTCCACTCTCTCACACAATTTCCTTTGTTTGATGGGAGGACTGAGAAAAAGCTTTGTCATGGTGAAGGGCTGTCTGGAGAAGCTTTCCCAGATGTTTTTTTTTGTTTGTTTGTTTGTTTGTTTTTATCGTTGTTTGTTTTTTACTAAAGCTTTGGTTGACTTTCTCAGAACATTCTTAAAATAAGCAGATAATATTGTTCTTTGGCCCTACAGAAAGTCAACATGCAAAATACCTTGAGCATCCTCCAAAAACTGTTGCTGTGACCTTTGCTCTTGTCTACTTTTGCTTTGACTAGACCACTTTTACATCTTAGGAGTCATTAATTTGATTGTGTTTTGTGTCAGGATCATACTAGTAAGTCCAGGTTTTATCTCCTACTACAATTCTTCAAAGAAATGCTTGATCCCACTTGCTTAAAATTTCCATTGAAAGCTCTCCTCAGGTTTGCAGCTGATCTGGCCACAATGGTTTTGGTACTCTTACTCAACTTTAACTTTTCTTTCAAAATTGTAGAAGCTGAACCAATTGAGATGTCTGTGGTGTTGGCACTGTTTCTCCTCCTAATTGTTGGACCTCTTCAATTCTTCAGTTAGGGTGCAGACAAGATGAATTCTTTCACAAATTGAAATGGATGGTCTGCTGCTTCAGGCCTCTTTTTCAACATTGTCCTTTCTTAAAATGAGTTATCCGTGTGTAAACTACTGATTTCTCTGGGGGCATTTTCCCATAAACTTTTTCTAACACTTCAGTGATTTCACCATTCTTCCATCTAACCTTCACCATAAATTTAATGTTTGTTCTGACTTCAGTTTTAGCAGAATTCATGTTGTTCTTTTTGATAGGGGCTCTTTTCAAACTGATGTCTTATCCTGCTTAGTGCCTCAAAGTAGATGCTGTTTAGACATGTAATAACAAGTTAGAATTTAGTTAGAATTCATTTTGGTGCAAAAATTTTTTGAAAGCCGTGTATAGTATTTTAATATGCATTTTCCATTAACGTTTTGAAGACCCTCTTATCGACTTGCCTTAATTAAATTTTTAAGTAAGAATTTAGCAAGTAGCATTTTATTCTTTTTCCTGGTTGAGTGGATCATGCTGCTCTTAGGTACATGACTGAGGATCAGATGTAACCATAGTGGTTAGGGGAGTAACTATGGGGGTACATCCATGAACACTCAGTTCCCTTATATAAAATGGTGTAGTATTTGCACATAACATACTGTACATCCTTCTGCATACTTTAACCATCTCAATTACTTATAATACAATGTAAATAGTATATAATTGTTATAACATTTAGGGAATGACAAACACAATCTATACATGTTCATTTCAGAAGCAGCCATCCATTTTTTCCTCAAATATTTTCAATCCACAGTTGGTCAAATCCACACATATGATACCCAGGGATATGGAGGGCCAGCTGTATTTCTGATGCAAAAGGAAAGGGAATACCTCATTTTCTGGCCAGTTTGAAACCATTATCGCTGATTGCCCAATATGATAGTCATGAGTACCACTGAGCTTAAAGTTACTATTTTTAGACATTGTTTAGTATTTTTTTATTGATACTTCAGTGAAATTGATTGTTAATAAGGTTGAGACATTTTCTGTAAAACAAATAGGACATTTATGTACTCATTCAACAGATATTTGTTAAATGTCTCTAACAAGTCAGCATTGAACTAAGTGCTATATGGCATACAAAGATATTGTAATACTCAGAAATTACTCTTAAGGAACCTATATAAGCTAATAAAATTTTTGGTTGAGTTGCTGAGTACAAAAAAATATTTTTTTTAATTATTTTTATTGTTTGGGATTCATTGAGGATATAAAGAACTAGGTTACACTAATTGCATTTGTTAAATAAAAGCCCTCTTATAATTGTGTCTCGCCCCCAAGAGTATAAAAAAAAAGTCTTAAAAATTATGGGATTAAAAGCTTCCTGCTTATGATTCAGTGATAAATTCCATAGGTCTGTGACAATTTTTAGCATTCTAACTGTTAGTTCTCATGTACGTATATTCATAAGGTTCTATATCTGATTCATGACTTTTAAACCACTGCAACACTGGTAGGATCAAGAATGACATCTTCTCGGGGACTCCTAGGAGCAGAGACAGCTTAGTATGAAACCAATTTTGACGATGGAATTTAGGGCAGCATCTGTACCCCACTCTTAACATCCCCACATTGTTAAGCGAGCCTCTGCTCAGCCGCATCTGCTGCAGTATATGAAATGAACAGCCTAAGAATCACTGAGCTATTTGTCTAGAATATAAGGTACATCAGGAATGTAAGTTTAGCCTTCATTTTACATGTGCAATCTAATGTTTTTGCGTGAGTCTTACTGCATGCAATTTTGTTATCAAATTGTCTTTCTTAACTTCTCAGTGTGGGCAATATTTTTACATGTATACCTGTGGTTAAGAAAGTTGGAGGCTACATCTGGAAAGAGATGTAAAGAGAATTAAGTTACAGAGATCTGAAGTCATACCGGGACTCTAGCTGACCAGCTGTAAATTGAAATTTCTGTTTCTGTAGAGAAGGAAAGAAATGTTTCCCCAAGAGTCATTGATGGATTTTCATGGGAATGGGGATAAGCAGCAGCACCATGAAGATAAAACTGTAGAAAGAGATAAATGGACCACAAGAGAATATTAGTTTATATGGTCATCATATTCACTTACAAACTTTGAGGTTTCTTTTTCAGGCTGGATATAAATTTGTTTTTTTGTTTGTTTGTTTGTTTGTTTGTTTGTTTTTACTAGAAGGAAGTTTATTCATATCAAGTTGCAAATTTACTCCAATCAATGTGAATTCACTGGAATAAAAGATAACGTAGATCACCCAGAAGTGTGATAGACCATACTATTTCTCGTTTTACTATAAGGTCAATAAAAGAACCACTTAAAAATTCACATGTGGGCTGTAATTCTTTCAAACAGAAATTAGGTATTCATAATCATACCTAGAAAGTAATGTAAAACTTTGCCAATTCAGAACCACATGCAAGAAAACATACCATAGCCCAGTGCTTTTCCATTGGACACATTCTCAGAACATTGTGTTTCTTCTGCTGTGGGTTAATGTTGATTAGTTGATGTTTTGTTTGTAATATGTTTCAGAAATGGAAAGAATTTCAGTTCGATTTGCAGTGTAATAGAATTAAAGATACTTGGGTTTGTCTAAAATGCTTTTACTGCCAAACAACATTTCAAGAGACTTTTTAAAATGATAATTTAAAGACCGGTTGTATCTATTCAAATTTTAACTCTTGAAAATTGTGCTTATTGAAAATACCCAAGTACAACGGGGGAGTTTGCTCCAGCCCTTTCATGTAATAAAAAAAGCTAACTGAAGCTGGGAGGCGGGAAACCTGGCTTCTAAATTTAGTTCTTCTATTCAGCCGACTCTAACCTTCTTTGTAAAATCACTTAATCTCTCTGACCTCCAGTTTATGAAACTAAAAATGAGACATTCTAAACTGTCTCCCAATATTAAATTCTTCACTCTTAACTACCAGACCTTTCCTTGTTCTTTATTAGCTCTATACCCTTGAATAAATTACTCGACCTAAGTCTCAAATCTCAAAACTCCCTTCACAGGGCTATTGTCAGTTTTGAATAAAATAATATGAAAAAGTTCCTAACATATTATTTGTCATTTGATGTATTTCTTTTTTCTTAGTCTTCATAACAGTGAAGAATCATTCCTCTAACAGGTATTTGTGTGAAGAGAATGTTCAAAGCAATGTGGGGGTATGTTCAAAGCAATATAAAAATGGGAAAGACCCCATCCAAGAAGTAGAGTTCGACAGTAACACTTAACATAAACTAAGACAACGGTAAAGTGCTTTAAGAGAAGTCCATATAAAGACATGGAATTTTACTGGGGGGGACTGTGGTTCATCAAATCATAGAGTTCAAATGACTTTGGGAAAAAAATAGTAGATTTATATGTAAGAAGTAAGGGGAGCTGAGAGGTCACAGCAAAGGCATTCTTACGTTTTACCTATTTTTAAAATATTTAATATTCCTATATTAAAAATATTTTACAACTCCAAACTTAAATTAGATACTTAAAAATCAAAGACATAGAAATAATATTGTTCTCAGAATTTGTAGTACCCTACCTTAGAATATATATTAAAATATATATTAAAATTATAGTTTTCTATGGCGTTGTGGGGTTTATATCCTTGCTTTGAAAATTGTTTGTTAGCTCTTTGTAAATAGGCTGTTATTTCAGGGATTAAGTGAGCTAATTTAAAAGGTGATTTTTTTTTGTTTTTGCTGTTTTTTTAAAAGAAGTGATTTGTGCTTCAAGTATCTGTTAATTATTTAAAAATACTTTTTAATTACTTAATGAAGACCTCAGGTTAATCAGACTCCTCGGTTTACAGAGCATTATCATTATTGGTCTCGGGCAAGCTTCTCTTTCATTATGTTTACTTGTGTCCTTTTATCCCTGTGTACTGCTCCCATTTCTTCCTCCTTTGGTAAGCAGTCATTCTGATACACATTCAACATGTGTTATCTTTTTGCTTCTTTGTGGTCCTGTAAATTTTGTTTTCTTTTATATTCCTATATATTTTTTAAAATGTACACAAATGGTATTGCTGTGTATCTCATTCTATTTCTTGCTTTTTCATTTAGCATTTTGTTTTTATTCATTTATGTTATTGTGCACATATCCTTGGCTTTCTCCAAGCTGTGTCTGTTCTACATCTCACTTTTTCAGGCTCTTAAAGACAGACACCCATGCAGCCTCCAGTTCCCATCACTAAAGTATCACAGTAGATATCCTTACAGATGCCTTCTTATGCACTTTTATGAGACTTCCTTTAGGATGTACAGTCATACATGGCTTAACGTTTCAGTCAAGGACAGACCACATATATGATGTGAGTCCCATATGATCACAGTGGAGATGGAAAATTCCTGTTATCTAATGATGTGGTAGCACAGCACAATACTCAAATGTTGGTGGTAATGCTGGTATAAGCCTACTACATTGCCAGTCACATAAAAACATAACATGTAAAATCATACACAATACATAGTACTTGATAATGATAAACAATGCTACTGGTCTGTGCAGTTGCTCTAATTTTTTTTTTTTTTTTTTTGAGACAGTCTCACTATGTCACCTTCAGTAGAGTGCTGTGGTATCACAGCTCACAGCAACCTCCAACTCTTGGGCTTAAGCAATTCTCCTGTCTCAGCCTCTGAAGTAGCCAGGACTACAGGTGCCTGCCACAACCCCCGGCAATTTTTTTTGGTTGTAGTTGTCATTGTTATTTGGCAGGCCCATGCTGGGTTCGAACCCACCAGCTCTGGTGTATGTGGTTGGCGCCCTAGCTGCTGAGCTACAGGCACCAAGCCAGTTACTATAATTTTTAATCATTATTTTAAAATGTATACCTTGTACTTAGAAAAAAAAAAAAAAAAGTTAACAGGAAGGTCCTTCAGGTGGTATTTCTGAAGAGGTGTTATTTTTGTAAGAGATGACAGCTCCGAGTGTGTTACCGCCCCTGAAGAACTTCTTGTGGGATAAGATGTGAAGGTGTAAGACGGTGATATTGATGACCCTGTATAGGCCTAGGCTAATGTGTGTGTGTTTTAATTTTTAACCAAAAATAAGTTTAAAGAGCGAAAAGTTTAAAAATTACAAATCTAGAAAATAATTTTCTCTCCTTTCCATAAAACTATTTTCTATAACAGTAGAATATGTTTGTGTTTTAAGTTAAATGTTATTACAAGAGTCAAAGGCTTTTAAAAATTTGAAGTTTAGGGTGGCGCCTGTGGCTCAGTCGGTAAGGCGCCGGCCCCATATACCAAGGGTGGCGGGTTCAAACCCGGCCCCGGCCAAACTGCAACCAAAAAATAGCTGGGCGTTGTAGTGGGCGCCTGTGGTCCCAGCTACTCGGGAGGCTGAGGCAAGAGAATCGCTTAAGCCCAGTAGGTGGAGGTTGCTGTGAGCTGTGTGAGGCCACGGCACTCTACCGAGGGCCATAAAGTGAGACTCTGTCTCTACAAAAAAAAAAAAAAAAAAATTTGAAGTTTATAATATAAAAAGTTACAGTTAGGTAAGGTTAATTTATTGAAGTTTTTATCTATTTGAAATCCTTTAAATGTGTTGTTTGGTGAGGATTCAGTTTAATTTATTAAAGTTTTTATCTATCTGAAATCCTTTATTATTTTTAATTTTTTTTTTAATTTTGCTTTCAGTTTCAACTGGCTTTCACTCATGTTACTTTGAAGGGTTTTTTTTTCTTTCTTTCTTTCTTTCTTTCTTTCTTTTTTCTTTTCTTCCTTTAGCTATTTTCTTGCCCTTTGCCTCCCAAGTAGCTGGGATTGCAGGCACCCGCCACAACACCCAACTTTTTTGGTAGAGACGGGGTCTCACTCTGGCTAACTCCAGCTCGGGATGGTCTCAAACCTCTGAGCTCAGGCAATCCACCTGCCTCAGCCTCCCATAGCGCTAGGACTACAGGCGTGAGCCACTATGCCTGGCCTGTCTGAAATCCTTTAAATGTGTTGTTTGGTGAAGATTCAAATTTATTTTTCTCCGACACTGTGTCCTAAACATTCCATAATTCTCCATTGATTTGTGATGTTATCTCACATATTGCTGCCATATATTCATGAGAATGGCTTTGAACTCTATTCTGTTAAGTTGGCTTTTGTCCTTTCTATTAAATGAGGTTTCTGATGTTTGCTTTTCCATAACCATTTGATTTCCTTACAGTGTATTTTCCATATTGAAGACCCAGTTTTCTTATAAATCTCAAGGAACTAGTTCATTTATGTTATACCAGAATCACCTTCTTGCTTGCAGAACTGATAGCTGTGGTTCTCAAACTTCCTAATGCCGTGATATATTTTCATTGTTACAGAGGGGTCGCGACCCACAGGTTGAGAACCGCTGGTTTAGACATTTCAGCCCATAGCAATGTCCTCCTTTGAACACACTCATTTTCTAGTACACTCACTTCACTTCTCTTAAAATTATGCATTATCTTTTAGTCACTTCTTGTGTTATTGCTTTTCACTTATCTGTATCTTGTATTTCAGCAATTAGATTATAAACTTCCAAAAGGCTGGGATGGCTTATATGTCTTTGAACCTCCCATGGTAGCTATAGATAGCAAAGGACCTATAATCATCATCATAACCATGATTTAGTGAGCAATTAATAAACTCTTCCTCAGTACTTTTGGTTTGATGAATGCATGTTTTAACGTAATTATAAGCAATACAGGCAGTGGCCAATTTATGAAAGAGGACAAATAATACAGTCTGCATACACAAATTAAACATGGCCTTACCTTCTTGCAGCAGGACTTTTTCTTAATAATTAGATGTTTTGTTACATCTGATTTTTTCCATATTAATAAAAAAGGTTTTAGTTTACCAACTCTTTTTTCTTCCTCCTTTATTTTTAGTAATTGCATTTGATCTAGGTTTCTTTAATGAACAGTGTGAAAAGCAATGTGCTAAATAATTATATGCAGGGCAATGCATTATAATTAGAATTTCATTATCATTTAATTAGGCATTCCATTATTGAATTGGTGCCTCTGGCTTCTCCTGGTCTCTGTCTAATCCTGAAGCAAATTCTTTTTTTATGGACAAATATTAGCCTATAATAATTAGAGTATTCATCTAAGCTAAGGCTTTTCATTAAATCTCTTCCTGATTAAGATCACTCCCCAAGTACAGATGAATTTAATTTAATATGATTTATCCACTTGTGTATTGGTTCTGGTGGAAATTGTTTTTAAGACCAGGATTGGGAATATTAAGATCTCTTAGATACTGGGCGGCACCTGTGGCTCAAAGGGGTAGGGCGCTGGTCCCATATGCCGAAGGTGGTGGGTTCAAACCCCGCCCCGGCCAAAAAAAAAAAGAACTGCAAAAAAAAAAAAAAGATCTCTTAGATACTTAAGATGTTGTGTGGTAGTTATGTAAGCCTAAGTCTGATGTCACTCTGCTAATTTCAGGACTATCAAAAGTGCCGTTAAACAGGCTGTCATTGAAAGTAGTACACCAATTCTATTTTATATTAAAATGTTGGAGCTTAGGGTTAGTACATTCTTTTGTTACTTGGGTTTGGAAACCAATTTTCATTCTAACTTGTTGGTTTAACTCATTTAATATGTCATTTCTTTTTTATCAGAAATTCAGTGTTTTTAGAGACAAGCAGATCATAGATAGATAATCTGATTTAAGGACCTTCCCAGACATGAATATAACTTGTTTGGTGGGAGTGGGTGTTTTTAAACTTCTTGGATTTAAACAATATTACTTCCTCACTCTTTCCCGTCCTTCTGTTTTCTCCTGTTTTTCAGTGCTGGGCATGTAACAGATAACCAAATACTGAGTTTAATTTTGTTTGGGGTCCTTTTATTCCGTTCATAGCATCTTTCTCCCGTTATCTGGTTCATGTCTGGCTCCACCACCCACTCTTCTACTGTTTGCCTTTTTCTTCTGACCTTTGTGTCCAGCATTTTCTGTTTTGTCCCTGTAGTCCTTCCTCCTTCCCCATTATAGGTCTATGAGAAAGTTTGTAGTACTGTGTGTGAGTACAACTAAGATTAAGGTAGAGCATATATTCCAGTTTTCTGCAACCAAAATATCCTGAAAATACCATGCTTTTGTGATATCAAAAAGCCCCTATGAGGCAAACTAATTAATTTAGCTCTGGTTTTAGGAAGTCCCCGGGAGGGATGAGTATGTTTATAGACATGCACGGTCAGTGGCACGTAAGAACCGGTGCCCTGAAAGGGGACGTCCTGAGGTCCCACTTCCAGCTGTGTCCTCTTAGTTTTCTGAGTTCTCTACCCTTCACCTCACACTCCTCTGCCCCATGTGTGGTGTTCTATTTGGAAACAGTGCTGTGTATGGTAGGAACCTAAGTCAATGTGGTGAAGACTGAGGGAAGTTTTGAGAGAAAGAAGGTGCCTTGAAGCCAGGACTGGGTCTGAGGGATCAACAGATCAAGTCAGACTATAATTCTTAACAGTGTTGGGCATAGGGGGCTGAAAGCAGCATAGCAAAGAAGGGGTGCTTCCTCTGGGTCAGCTGAGGGGGTGGCTGATGAGCAGCAGCAAGGCACATGAACTCTTAATATGAGGAGGATGATATATAACCCTGGGGAAATACTGTGGTCATTTGCAAAAGGAACCCTCTGTGAAGATGAGGAAGTAGAAACGAGAGTGTCATAAGGTGGCATTTATTGTTTCCAGAGTGATGTCTACACTGATGGAAATGCTAGCTCTGATATTTTTTTTTTCAAGCTAGTGGGACTCCCATGTGTCTATAGATTCTAAAAACACAGTAGAAAATGAAAAGGCTTTCTATGAGGAAGCAAGTGGTTCTTTGTCAAGGCCTAGTGTTGAGAATTGATCAGGAAACAAGTATTTCTACAGTAAAACCTCAGCTAATAATAGGCTGCATTCCCACATATTTAGTGAAGTTTCTTTTGTTATAAGAGAGAGATGATACAGAAAGCACAGGGGATTGCATCTCAGAGTTTTAGGGCAGAATTTATGTTTAGAAATGGCACTATATTTTAATAGTATCAAATATGCCATAAACTAGAAAATGTTTATCTGAGGGCTTGAAGGGAGAGAGGGCCATATCTAACTCATACAGGTCTTTAAACTGACAATAGGCACCTGTACACACTCAGTGGGTCTCTGGCTTCCTGTCCTTGCGGTACCCTGTGGCTATCCTGATGTTGGTCTATTGGCTCCCCTTACCTGCTGTGAACACCACACATATGTGACCTGACTTCCCAGTATACCATCTGAAACATTAGTATCTCAGCTTGCCTGACAATTCATGAAGAACACCAGTACTTTACCAATAATATAGCAGTGATTGCACAGATAGAGAACAAGAACGGCACAGCTGTGGAGCAGCTTAACAAAGTATGTCTGATGCCCACAGAGAACAGAAGCATAAATTCCTGTCTGCCTTCTCGCTCTGGGGGGTCATTAACCACAGCCACTCTCCAGCTATGGTCTCTTAGTGCAACTTTCTACCACTGGCTATTGGAGGAGGCTCTGTTCTTAGGCTCTCTCCAAGCAGAAGTACCCCAGAGAGAGAAGCTCAGCTCAGTTTCTCCTTTTACACTTATTTATTTAACAAACAAATATTTGAGTTCATTGAAAAAGCACTGGAAATATAACAGTAAATAAAATAGACGAACATTCTTAACCCTGTGGCACAGGGGAAACTAGACAAAAAAAAAACCAAATAAATAAAATTTATGACATATTGGATGATGATGAGGCTTATAGAAAAAAAATAAGTCAAGGAAGAGGGAAGCCTATCATTTTCAATAGGGTACCCCACCTTCCCTTGAAAAGGTGAATTTGAGGGAATGGCATCTCAGGTAGAAGGAACAGCAAAAGTCCTGAGATAGCAGGGTGCCTGGCATGTCCAGAGAAGAACATGAAACTCAGCATGACCGAGGCAGAGTGCACACGTGAGCTGTAACAAAACATGAGTGCAGAAAGGTAACAGGTTGCCATATGCAATGGGCTTTGGAGGCCATGATGAGGATATTGGTGTTCTCTGGGTGAGATGGGCAACGACTAGGAGGAGGGGTATAAAGAGATTGTAAAATTATAACTAACATGAAAGGATTATTCTACAAGGGGTGGGTGGGCAAACAGGGAGACTAGTTAGATATTTATAATCTAAGGTGAGACAGGTGGTGATGATATAAAACTGGTAAACTGGTAAAAAAAAATGACTAGATTCTGGATATATTTCAAGATAGACCCAGTAAGATTTTATTTATTTCTTTATTTTTCAGACAGAGTGTCACTGTGTTGCCCTGGGAAGAGTGCTGTGGCATCACAGCTCATAGCAACCTCCAGCTCTTGGGCTTAAGCGATTCTCTTGCCTCAGCCTCCCAAGTAGCTGGGACTACAGGTGCCCGCCACAACGCCCAGCTATTTTTTGGTTGTAGTTGTCATTGTTTGGTGGGCCCGGGCTGGATTCCAACCCACCAGCTCCAGTAATGTGGCTGGCGCCTTAGCCGCTGAGCTACAAGCTCCGAGCCCCCAGTAAGATTTTCTGTTGGGTTGATTGTAGACTATAAGAAAATGAAGAAACAAGGATGACTGCAGAGTTAATGGCCTGAATTGAAGGGAGGACAATTTTGCCTATAACATGAGCAAAGACTATGGGAAGTACAGGTTTTTGAGAAAAGACCAGGAAGAAGTTCAGTTTAGGCCATGTTAAGTTTGAGAAGGCTTATAGAAAAAAAGCCTTACTAGACATGCTAAAGGTGTGAAATTAGTAGTCAAATATGTGAGTCTGGAAATGAGAGAGACATGCTAGAGATAGTTTTGGAGGTATCAACGCATATTTGGTATTTAAAGCTGTAAGACTGAAAGATCACCTGGAGAATGAGTGAGGATGGAAAAAGAGTAAGATCCAAGCTTGGGCACTCTAGCATTTAGAGATCAGAAAACAAAGCCATGCACAAAGGAGACTTTCGGGTAGCCTGTGAAGTTGGAAAAAGTCCAAAAGAGTATAAAGTGGCCAGGAGGGGAAGGAGTTGCTAGATTTGTTTACATGAAGGTTATATGAATGACCTTGAAGAGAACAATTTTGGTGAATTGGAGAGGGCAAAAGCTTAATTAACATGGGTTCAAGAGAGAAATGGGGGAGAAGTAAAAACAGTATAGACGGCCTAAGAAATTTAGCTGTGTGAGTGTGCAGAGAAGGGAGTGGATGCTGGAAAGAGAGGCAGGTCAAGAGGGAATGGTGGGAAAAATTATGTTGATGGGCAAGACAGGAATAATTGGTTAGGGAGGAGTTGCTGGGTGTAGATAAGAGGGGATACGATAGAGCACATGAATAGAGGGGTTGGCCCTAAATATGAGAAGGAAAATATGGTAATAGAGTAGATCAGGTGGTAAGAGCTTGTGCACGTTTCTTATGCTTTATTTCCTTGGAGAAGTCGGATGGGAGCAGGGAGGGATGAGGAAAAAAGCAAAGGTGTGAAATGTTCATAAATCGTAGGAAACGTGCACAGGCTCTTACCACCTGATCTGCTCTCCTGTTGTCATACTTTTCCTTCTCTTTATTTGGATGATCTGTCCATATTGGCTCATATTTAGGACCAATCCCTCTATTCATGTGCTCTATCTTGATAGGATATAAAACCTTAGGAACTGGGCATTCTTACTCATTTTGGCTTATTTGCCTTATAGGTCTATGGTAAAGAATTATCTGAGTAAAGCAAATTATGTACTGAGAAAAATACATTAAGACTACTAAATCAGATTACTTTCTGGTTATATCTTAAGACTGGGTAAGCCTTTGAAATTAGAGTATAGTCAGTCATTTGATCATCTTGTATAAAGGACTGAAATGAGACCCTTTCCTGCTTTGGAAATGGAGAGGGCCCTAGAGAGAAGGAGAGTCATGTCCCCACTGAGTTAGCCTTCTTCACAGTCTCACTCAGGTTGGCCCTGTCTATAGTCACTGTGCATGAGTAATTGGAAGCAACTTAAAGGTGATTTTGACACACAGTCACACTATGTGCACAAACATTGCTGTTGAATTGCTTTGGCATGTGAAGGGATTGTTTGGCATTTTGGTTGGTGGCAGAGAGAGTAGTTAGCAAAAGATTACAGTGAAAATGTTAAACCAGGTCCCAAATGTGTTAAGAGTTTCTGTATCACAGTATTAAGTAAAAGCAAAAATATAGCTTTCAAATATGAACTAAATAGATGCTACACTGTCATTGTAGTATTTATAGGAGGCATGGAAGGATGGGGGTGCGGAGGTGGTGGGGGAGCGGTGTTGGCTTTGTTTGATAAACCCGAAGCCCTGCTACTATTGTGATAATCTAATAAAGCAGAACTATCTGCTTCTAAAATATTGATTGCAAGACACACTGTCTCTCACATTTCTTGTAATACTTTTATTCTTGTTACTTCTAATTGAACTATCTGTAACTATTGTTAAAAGTATGTTGATTCAACCATTTTCCTTTCTAGATAGTAGCAAAAAGGCATAGTAGCTATTACTTGTGACCCTGAAAAAAATTAGAGTAGTAGAAATTTTAAAATGTCATCTTGCACATAGGGTAATCTCTTAATTAGAAAATTATATCGTTCATTAACTGGGTAGGGAAAACTGATGCAGAACTGTAATGTGAAGCTTGTGCATATGTTAATACTTATGTCAACGAATAGGAAAACATTAAAAATAGTATATGTGAATAAATTTTGGATTTCTTTCAAACTCTTAACTACTTTGTTTTCTAACATTTTGGTTTGACAAGAATCCAAACAGCTTTTCAGAAAGCTGTATTTAGACTATAGTACATGTTTTTTTTTTTTTTTTTTTAGGGCAAATATTTGATAGCTTTTAGAGTTAAAAGTTACTTGATGCAGAATGTACATTTTTGGAGTACAATTAGATGTGTTTTGATTAATGTGTAGATCCACATAGCTACCCTGACAGTCAAAAATATGGAACATTTTTATCACCCTTAAACTGTCTCCTGTGCCTCTGTGGTTAAACCCTGCCCCTGGATCCCTAGAATCCACTGAGCTGCTTTCTGTCACCATAGTTTGGCTTTTCTGGAGTTTTATATAAATAGAATTATATAGTATGCTGTTTATTGCTAAGTGGTATTCCACTATACAGAATGCACCTCAGTTTCTTTACCCATTCAGGCACTGATAGACATTTGAGCTGTTTCCACTTTTAGGATATTAAGTATAAAATTGCTATGAACATTTGCATGTAAGAATTTATATAGGCATATGTTTTCTTGCCTGTGTACTTAGGAGTGTGGTTGCAAGGAAACTATCAATCTCTGGTTTTACAAAGCAGCTATACTATCTTATATTCCCGTTAGCACTGTTTGAGAGTTCCAATTGTTTTTTTTTTTTTTTTTTTGAGACAGAGCCTCAAGTTGTTGCCCTGGGTAGAGTGCCGTGGCATCACAGCTCACAGCAACCTCCAACTCCTGGGCTCAAGCAATTCTCCTGTCTCTGCCTCCCAAGTAGCTGGGACTATAGGCACCCGCCTTAATGCCTGACTATTTTTTGGTTGCAGCCGTCATTGTTGTTTGGCGGGCCTGAGCTGGATTCGAACCCGCCAGCTCAAGTGTATGTGGCTGGCGCCATCGCCACTTGAGCCACAGGCATCGAGCCGAGAGTTCCAGTTTTTCAACATCTCAGCCAAACATGATATTATCAGCCTTTTAAAATTCTAGTTATTCTAATAAATGTGTAGTAGTATCTTATTATGGTTTTAGTTTGTGTTTCCCTAATAACTAATGCTGTTAATTTAAGGATCTTTTCCGGGGCTTGTTTGCCTTTCGTATAACTTCATTGGTGATGTGTTGATATATTAATTCCAATCTTTTACCTGTTTTAAAGCATTGAATTGTCTTATTGAGTTGTAAGAACTTTTTATATAAATATTTATCATATATTATTTATAACATATAATTTTCAAATATTTTCTGCCAATCGGTGACTTGCCTTTTCCTTTCCATAATACTGTTTTATGAAGAGTCAAGGTATTTAATTTTGATAAAATACAATTTCTCCATTTTTCTTTTTTTGTTGTTCGTGCTCTCTGTGTCCTATCTAAGAAATTGTTGCCTAGCTCAGGTCACAAAGATTTTCTGTCTTCTTCTAGAAATTGTAAAACTTTAGTTTTTATGTTTAGGCTTATGATCTATTTCAAATTAATTTTTGTATATGATAAGAAATAAGCATCAAAGTTTGTTTGCTTTTTCATGTAGATATCCAGTTGTTCTAGCACCATTTGTTGAAAAGACCATCTTTTCTCTATTGCATTACCTCAGCGACTTTGTTGGAAATGATTTGGCCTTACAAGTGTGGATCTGTTTCAGGACTCAGCTCTGTCCCATTTGTCTAGCCTTCCTCCAGCAACACATTGTCTTCATTACTGAACTTTTATAGTGAGTCCTGAAATTAGCTAGAGGCAGGCCTCCAACTTCCTTTTTTTTCAAAATTGTTTTATTATTCTAGTTCCTCATTAGATTTAGAGCATACCCTAATCCACTATCATCTCATCTCTGTCCTTAATTCCATCCGCAAGGACCCTAGTTCCAAATATGACCACATTCTGAAGTGTGCATATTTGGGGAGGATACCATTTGACCTGCTAAAAGACTTAATTTCCTCCCTAATATATTCTTACCCTGCCAGCTTAAGTTTCAGGATCAGTAGTTACTCATCTGGATGTTGACTCTCCATATGTTTCTAACTAAATTTAAACAAAATGCAGTTATTGAGTCCATGATTGTTTTTATGTTGCTATGGGCTGAATATTTATGTTCCTCCAAAATTTATATTAAGCCTACATCCCCAATGTGTTGTATTGGAGGTGGGTCCTTTGGAGGTAATTAGCTCATGAGAATAGAGCCTTCGTGAATGGGATTCGTGCCTGTATAGGAAAAGGCACAAGAGAGGTGGAATCGCTTTGCTCTCCGCCACGTGAGGATATGAGAAGACGGCCATCTGCAAACCAGACCTCAGACCTCCCACAGTTTATTATAGCAGCTCGAACTGACTAAGACACACTCCAATTCACAGGGCCGAATCCCTAGAAGGAAGCGCTTTCTCCTCTCTTCCTTGTCTCCTAATGAATACTGCATTTGCAAAGAAGGAAACTGCCTTTTAATATTCAGTTTACCTTAGTAGTCCCCTAATCCTGTTTCCACTCTACCTGTTGCTCAAATGTAGTAATTATTTAGTAAACAGATTATCAGTCCTGCTTCTACTTTCCAATAAAACTTGTTGGTTTACTAAAAAATAAATTCATCCTCAACAAATACCTTAAATACCCCCCTTTCCCCAACCATTGCTGCTTTGGGGAAGTTTTGCTTTGAGAAGTTTATTAACACTGAGGAATTTCTAGTTAGTCAAGTTTGGAAAATAATTAGAAGAGTCTTTCTTGCATTAGACAGTAATAAAATACACAGGAAGAATATTATGTAGTATTTCTTCCTTTGTATTAGCAATTGATTCTAGACTCCTCAGAATGCAAAAAATAAAAACAACAAGTTTTCTGCCTGGAAAAGCATGCAGCAAGCTATAGGAATTGTAAGTCTCCAAATGTAGATTGCCACCTCTATTGTATTTCAATCATTTAAAAAGGCTCAGAGTACTTGGGTTGGTTTCCACCTTGATGAGTGTTAATATGTGTCTGTGAAATAAGGAAGGAAGAGATTGAAAGAAGGAAAAGAAAAAGCGGAAAAATGTAACTCATTTTGTCCAGAAGTATCAGAATGGTACATGGTATTGTTATCAGTATATCTACTCTGTTCTTTGAAACACCTTTCTGAACTACATAAAGTTCATTTTCATTTTTCTTTTCTTTTTTTAACTTCAAAAGACAACTAGATACTCTGTTAATAAGAATAGAGCCTACTGTTCTTTTGTCATATTGGAAGAACCTGAGACTTTTGTCCTCAGTTGAGCCACAACATGACCTGATTCTTTATTTTCTCAGTAGAAAAGAAGTAACAGTTTCATCATTATTGCTTCATCCCAGCAGTGGTAGCCTTTGCACAAATGAAGAACTGGACACGTAGGAAATCTGAATTTGAGAGTTCTGTGTTTGAAGTTTTGACTATTTCTGTATTGATCCATATTCTTTACCTCCACTACCACCTCTTCCTGTTTTATTGAGTAAGGTAAAGTACAAAGATAAAGGAAGAAAGTGAATTATGACCATTTCTACTACCGAGTACAAAGGCAATGAAAATTATTCCCTGATGGATTATTTAATTTGGTCGCTTAAGAGAGCAAGTGTAAGTGAAGTGGGAAACAAAATCTTCAGAATAGTCTTAGTCCAGCTCAGAAATGCGTGTTTCTCCCACATGCCTTCCATAAACCAGAGGGTCCTTGGGATTAATAAGCCTCTACTTTAGAATGTACACAGCTGTGCTTGGATCATCTTGATTTATCCAGAAAATCTTGTTTTAGTAAAATCCTCAAGTCAGGCTAAGGCCAAGCTTACTGAATGGGAATTTTGATTTATGAGTGATTAAAAACAAGGCAATTTGAGAAAAGAGTGAGCAAGAGCGAGACCCTGTCTCCTTCAAAAATAGAAAAAATTAGCTGGGCATGGTGGCTTATACCTGTACTCCCAGCTACTCGAGAGGCTAAGGCAAGAGGATTGATTGAGCCCAGGTGTTTGAGGTTGCAGTGATCTATGATGATGCCACTATAACCCAAGTGACAGAGTGACACATTTTCCCTGTCACCCCCAAATAAAAAAAAAAATGCAATTTAACCCTTGAGGTCTAAGCCTGGAGGTCTAGGCCTGGCATAAGCTGAAGGTAATTGGCAGCTGTCTTAAGACCAGTAGACATTCACCTTCTACTCTCTACTGTCTTTCTACTGCCCCCTGTTCCCCTGCCACCTCATTAATACCCTGTCCTCAGCCAAATTTACGTTTCTTCTCAATGGACAAAAGAATGAAATTGCAGAGAATTCTGCAAAATCACGTATACAGTAAGGATGATAGGGAGAGTGGTAACATTAGACTTTGGTTTGGGACATAATTTTATAGGTTTAAAATTACCTTTATTACCATTATTACCATATATCTTCTAGACTTACAAGATTGTAATTTAGACAATCTGCTATAGTTTTTATAACTGCCACACAGTGGACGGTAGGGCTCCCTAATTAGAGGACCAATCAATTAAGCTTTGCCCAGAAGTGGATAACAGAAATTTGCATAGAACATGTGCATGATGTACTTAAATGATGACAATAACGTAGTGCAAGTTTAAAGAAACTTGAATAAAAACAGTGCCTTTCGTTTGTACAGAGTTGACTTTTCACGACTAATAAGTATAGTAGACTACCTTTACAAACAGGCTGACAAATATCTTTTTCCCTAGCCCTCCAAGGAAATCATTATTTCCATTTTGCAGATGAGGAGCCTGAGGCCCAGAGAGATTAGGTAACTTGGCTCACAGTCACTAAGCTTGGGTACAAAACCCAGGTCAGTCTGCTCTGTAATGCGTGTTCTTAATATGCAGTTTTCTTAATGAGGTTAACAGGGCTTAAGTATTTTTATTCATCAAATTCATCATTCCACAAAGTAGAGAGCCTAGTGGAAAGGCTTTAGGATGGGACAAAACTGACTGCTAACTTAACTATAATCTTCAGCAAGTGACTTTGCTGCTCTGGGGCTCAGATTCTGCAACTATAAAAGAGTGACAGTATCTCAGGGATTGTTACTATATTTAAAAAGTGGCCATGTGCACAGATAAACTCTGCAAGAGTAGAGATCTTTCTTTTGTTCACTGGTGTACCGCAAATGACTGCAGCTGTCTCTGACACAGTAAGTGCTCTACTGTCCAGGATAACTTGTTGAATGAATAATGCCTGGCACATCATTGGCACACAGTACATGGTAACATCAAGTGTATCTTTGTCTTCAGTCCTAACATAAGAGCACAGAGACTATAATAATGTGCTTTCTCTCATTTCATTTATTTCAAAAACCAGCAAATTAGTAAATTAATGCATGTGCTAACACTTCTAATCTTTTAATCTGCTATTGATTTGTGGCGGGGGGAGGGTTGGCGACAGCTAAACAAATTTATTGAGCCCAATGGAAAGATAAAGTATACTTTGTTACTGCTCTTGTTTTCACATTGAGTTTCTTCTCAAAGAATAATAAAAGCAATGAATCTTTTAAAGAGAAGGCTAAAAATGTCCACATCTTCAATAATACATTCCACAGATGCATAAGGCTTATGTAGAAGTTATGCTTAACTTCATGGGTCCTGGGAATGAAAACAGTTGCCCTTCATATAGCACATCATGTGGTTTTGCTCATTGCTGTTAATTTTTCTTTGTAATTTATATAGTAAAATCCCTGGAGTTAAGGAAAGACATGTCATGTGAGTGGGACTATAGGTTGAGCTGCCTATAATTAGCACCTGTGTCGTTTGTCCCTCTTACACAGCAAAAGTGTAACAGTTTGCATTTCTACTAAAAATAGCCAAAATTTAATATTTGACATGATTTTTTAATTAAATGCAAATTTTAGCAAGCAAATCTTTAGTATTACATATTTATATTACATATGTATATATGAACATACATAATCTATAGCTTGTGTATATTTAGTATACAAACCTATGCAGTTTTATCACATGTGGATTCACGTCTTTGTAAACCTTTCAACTCTTCTGGATTTATGATTTTTGTTACCTTTATTATCTGTAATCTTAAAATTTTATGTGCTTTTTTTCTTAATGAGATTAACAGGGCTAAGTATTTTATTCATGAAATAACTGACTTTTACATTTGTTCCTGCACTATTTTTAGTTTTATTGACAAAATTCTACTTTGTGTCCTTAGTAATTTTCTTTTCCATTTTCTTTTGGATTCTTTTTTTGTTCTCTCAAATTGCCAAGATGAGTTGTTTCTCTTCTCACTTTTTCTCTTTAATAACGAAGCATGTAAGATTATAAATTTTCTTTTGAGTACAGCCTTCACTATATTTCATAGATTCTCTTTTTCATTCCTTTTAAAATAATTCACAACTTTCCTTTTGATTTTATCTTTCATCTAAGGATTATAAAAAGTTGTTTTTAAAGGAGACATTGTATTTTATTACATGTTTCTATTTTTATGGGAGTTTGATGTGAGAAGGTGGATTGTAAAATCTCCATTTTTACAAAATGTGTTTGAATCTTCTTGCCACCCAGTAAATAATCATATTTTTATAAATGTCCATGGATACTAACCCCCTTATGGGTCTATATTTTGAGGGTCCATATAAATATATTAAGTCAGACTTACCAGTAGTTATTTAATCTTTTAATTAGGTTTTCAATAGATTTAAGGGATACTAGTGGTTTTTTGTTACATGGATGAGTTATATAGTGGTGCAATAAGGGTGTTTAGTGTACATCGTACCCAGTAGGTGAGTTTTGATCCCTCACTCCCTTTCTGAGTCTCCAAAGTCCATTATACTACCCTGTATGACCAGTATACCCTCCATTTAGCTCCTGAGTGGAGCTAAACTCATTCACTTAGTAAGTACATGTGGCATTTGTTTTTCCATTCCTGAGATACTTCATTAATGATCTGTTAATGCACTGATGTTGTCAAATTTTGGAACATATCGATGTTTTTATTCTGTCTAGACAATTAAACTTGTTTTAAAAATCCAGAGAACCAGTGTTCATTGGAAGAGAGATGTTTACCATTTGTACAAAACACAAAAAGCTCACTAGATTTAAGATAGTTTCAGAGACATGTTTTCATATTTCTATCTGTAAAGAACCAAATCCAGGTTGCATAAGCAAGATTATTCAGAGTGATATCATTGTTGGTTTCACCTTTTCAGGTGAAGATTAATTCTTAAGCCCAAGATGTTTCTTACTTAGAAAAAGATTGATACTACCTTTGACTTAGCCCCCCCCCCCCAAAAAAAATAAAAAGATGGCAAGTAGCCAGTGATCTGAGAGCACAGATCATCAGCTTCTAATTATAATTCTGAATGCTATGGCAGGATTTAATGTCTCTGATTAGCTTAAACTGTCTAAGGAATGAGTTCATAGGGCTGGAGAGTAATGTGCACCAGGAGATAAGTTAGGCCCACCCCCAGAGCCAGAGTTTGTCCTCTGAACAGCTTTACTTCTGTACCTGTAGGAGAGGAGTGAACTCTTCTACAGGAATGTTAATGAAAATACTAAAAGAATCTGAGTACATGCTACGTTCCAGGCCCTTTTCCAAGCACCTTACAGCCCTTGTCTTATACAACTCTATGAGGGTTTTCTACGTTTGCAGACAAAACTTATGTAAACCTTCCAAGGTCATATTGCTAATAAGAGGCAGGACCAGAAGCCAAGCCCAACTTATGCTGAAGGAAAAATCAATAATGCTTCTTAGAGGAAACAATGATATCTCCTCTAACAAAGAAAATGGTATTCTTTGAGCTTTAAAACCAATTGGTTTTAAGTGGTTCATGAATAGCTTTTCATTTTGAAGCTGAAAGATGTTTTATTTATTGGTATTTTTAGTCTAAGTGTATCAGAATCCTTTCATTCAAGACCACATACCAACTAGTGCCAATTTGTCAAGCTTTATTACTAGCCATGAACTGTTACATGTCATTGTCAAAATGCACAATGAATGATTGCTTAGTTACTAAATCCAACTCTTATCCTTGGAGTGAATTTTTTTTTTTAATCTAAAAAAAACTGTATAAAATCAGCAACCTCAGCACTTTCTTTTAACACAAATGCATCTTACACATTGATCTATTTTATCTAAAACTTCTTAAGATATATAGTTAGATTTATGGATTTAGATTGGACAGATATAAAATAGATTTATGTTTTAATTTTTTAAGCCAAGTGTTAAAATCTATTCTAAAATAAATTATATGTTTGTATATTCTGTATATATATATTTGATTATGGGATGGGGAAAGAAAAGAAAAATGTCAGTTATGAGCTCTGTTAAAGATCACTGGGTTAAAAAAAAAACTTAAATTTGTGTTATTCTAACATTGAACTATATAATTCAATCTGATGCTGTAGTGGGCATAGGCAAACCATGATTTCTTCACTCTTAACATTCATTTAGAAACTACAAAAGCTTCTTTCAATTCTTTTGTTTTAAATGTGCAATATATAAGGGTCTGGCTCTCTCCCATTCCCAGTGAGTTTTTCATGCAGGATAGGGCTCTTCTAATAACCATGGGCTCGACTTGATATGCTCAGAGACACTCCCTTCTGGGCATTACCATTTACAAAATCCAGGCATAGTTTTCAAGCTTATGTTGCTCACTTAAACATGAATAAAGGATTCAAAGTTCCCTCAGTCTGGATGTGAGGCTAAAAATTAAGATTTAAAATATTATGCAAATGCTATGTTCTTACATGGAGGAAAAGAAATAAACTTTGGGCTCAAGTGAGTGTGGTTGTTCCAACAGAGTGCTAGCTTTATAAAATAATATTAAATATGAAACTTTCTGGTAGATACAGTATCTCAAATAGAACAAACCCAATTTCTATGCCCTATGTAGCAGATAGCAAGTGGATAAATAGCAATAGGATTTGTAATTTTTTTTTTTTTTTTTTTTTTTATTGTTGGGGATTCATTGAGGGTACAATAAGCCAGTTACACTGATTGCAATTGTTAGGTAAAGTCCCTCTTGCAATCATGTCTTGCCCCCATAAAGGATTTGTAATTTAAGATATCTAAAAAGTAACGAGATCTTGTAAAAATGGCTTTTACTCATGGCAGTCATCCTAATTTGCATATTTAAAAGTCTGTTGTTAGGACTCCTGAAGGCCTTTGCAGACAGCCTAGGCTGTGGTGTCCTGAGCAGAGCTTCCAAAAATAAATAAATAAATAAAAGTATGTTGTTTTACCAAAAGATTTAAAGGCAGTTTAAATCCTTTTCAATGGCAGGTACTTTTTTTCCTTAATATGTATTACATTATTTTACCCCTATTATAAATTGTTTATAAAAGCACATCTCAGCATTTGACTGTCCATTTCATTTTTGTCACTTTCTTTCTTTTTTATTGTTAAATCATAGCTGTGTGCATTAGTGCAATCAAGGGGTACAATGTGCTGGTTTCATATACAATCTGAAATATTCTCATCAAATTGTTCAACATAGCCTTCATGGCATTTTCTTAGTTATTGTATGTAGACATTTGTATTCTGCCTTTACTAAGTTTCACCTGTATCCATTCTAAGATGCACGGTAGGTGTGGCCCCACCCATTACCCTCCCTCCATCCTAACCTCCCCCCTCCCTTCCCCTTCCTTGGCCCTTTCCTCATACTCTTGTACTATAGTTGGGTTATAGCCTTCATGTGAAAGCTATAATTTAGCTTCATAGTAGGGCTGAGTACATTGTATACTTTTTCTTCCATTCCTGAGATACTTTGCTAAGAAGAATATGTTCCAGCTCCATCCATGTCACACGGCTCAACCTCACAAGCCATGCTTAACCTGTTCCTGTAGGAGGAAGCTTACTTGTCTCTGGGTGCTGGCTCTGTGGGCTAGGGGCCAGGAGGTCTTGATAGAGTGAGATGAGAAGTTCTACCTGCATAGAATTTGGCTCTCATACACAGGCAGTACAGAGTTACATGTGGCCTTGTGCTACCTGGAGACCCTTATTTACCTAGTACATATTAAGGTTTAAAATTGTCAAGACAGTTGAATGTTTCTCTAAGTATAAAAGTGTTTTCTCCATTTCCTTCTCTCTTGCTTTGGAGTTAACACATTTCTGAGTCTCTGTGTTGCTTAAGGAAAATAAAAAGAATGCTAGGACAGAGTCAGAGCTGTCTCTCCCCACCCCGTTCCCTTCTTCACTTTGTATTTATAGTTTCTAATATTATACAGTCTTGCTCTTAACTTGTTGATAATACAAAAGATAATATTTTAATTATGGTGAGTTATATCCTTCCAAATTCTAGATTTCAAACAATCCATTTGTAAGAGACTTACAGAATATTGCCTTGTTTATAAGGTGAATTCCCTCCACCCTGAGATTGTTATAGTTCTTTCAAAACCAAGAATTTGCAGAACCCATGTTGAAAAAAATACCTTGGACCAAGCCAGTCTCATTAACTGAATTACAGAATTTGTAGATATTAACATTTAAGAACTTACTATGTGCCTAGTACTGTGCAAAGAGCTCATTGTTCATTAGCTCACTAAATTGTTAACAGGAAGTGGAAGACATTATTCTTAGTAAAGCATCACAAGAATGGAGAAGCATGAATCCTATGTACTCAATTTTCATATAGAATTCTTAGGACAATTTCTGCCAGTGGTGCCATCATTGTCTCAAAACTTGCTACATATACAGAACATTATAATCCCAGAGACACGTGTCTGGGACACACAAGCACACACCCTTACTATAGTTGTCAAGAGGCAGGGAGACAGCAAGGGCGGGTCAGTTTCTTATCACTACTACTAAGAAACTTTTCTTAACATTTTGGCATTTTTTTAACATTCAGGACTATTTGCTCATTAAGGATCAGAAACCACCTGTAAGAGAAAGGCTGGGACAGATGAATACACTGTTCATAGGATTTTAAGAAGAAATGTGACAGTGGTACTGACTGAGGATTGAGAGAGAAAGTGCTCTTTGGGGGAAAGGTTTAGCCACGGCTGTGGTGAATGGTGACGCTGATGCCAACCAGTCACGTTAGTTGAGAAGGGTTTTGGCAGTTGAGAAAGTGGCAGTGGAAATACTGATGCAGAGGAGCTCTGAAAGTCAATGAAATGTGAATGTAATTAACATAAGTGACAGGCGGTAAAGCCATCTTATTTTCTCCATCGTGTGGGAAAGTGGGAGAAGGCCACATGGCATTGAGATAAGGTAACTAGAATAAGGATTGCGGTTGTGGGTGGCAGGCAGAAGTCATGGGCTCGCGTGTCTATAGGTGGAGGATGCTCTAAAATAATAAACTTAGCTTGCACTGTCTAGTCAAGGAAAAGGCACCTCCTAGGAAGTAGTATAGAAGTGGTTAACACTAGACAGAAGATTGCATGATTTTCAATGTAAGTGAGTTACAGGTAAGACTTTAGGGGATGTACCATGCTCAGTCTGTCAGTAAAAGAGTGGGTCTTCTTTTTTGGATGCTTGATCAGACAATCCACTTTCTGGCATATAAATTCCTCCTGTGTCATGCCAGACAAGTGGTCAACCAGCCCCTTCTCAAATGGTGAGTCCATTATCTCTTTTTCCTGTGGCTTGTAACCACTGGGCCATTTCTCTCCTTTGGAGGCAAACAGGTCCGGCTTAGTCTTTATTCAGTTACAGCTCCACTGAAGCTTCCTTCCCACGAGTATTTCGTTTGTACCTCCTCTACCCTCAGATTAATAATAGACAGTATTCTAGAAGGGCTCCCTCCAATTTTGAATGTAAGCCTGCTCACAGAGGTATTTTCATTTTTTATATATAACATAGCTCTTCTTAAGTACTAATTACTTTATAAGACAGATGTGAAACCAGTTTATGAAACCAATTTGTGATTATTTTATTTTGGGTTTTTTTGTTTGTTTTTCAAACAGGGTCTCATTCTGTCACTGAGGCTATAGTACAGTGGCGCCATTATAGCTCACTGTAACTCCTGGGCTCAAGTGATCCTCCTGCCTCAGCCTTCTAAGTACCTGGGACTATAGGCACACACCACCAAACGTAGCTAATTTCTTAAAAAAAAAAAATTTTGTAGAGACAGAGTCTTGCTATGTTGCCCAGGTTGGTCTCAAACTATTGGTCTCAAGTGATCCTCCTGCCTTGGCCTCCCAAAGGCTGGGACTACAGATATAAGCCATGGTGCCCTGCCCAATGAAACCAAATTGAAACCTTGTCCTTACCCTAAACTAAATTACAGAGTAATAGGTACTGATAAGTATTTACAGGAGACTTAAAGCATTGTTTTGTTTTCTTTTGTTTTGTTATACTCACAAGTCCATGAACTTGATAAGGATTCATTTTTAAAAAGTGAATATAATCTAATTGGTTCAGTGGAAAGGGTAGACATGAGGGGATAAGGTGGGGGAGTTACTTCATATCTTTGTTATTACTATTGAAGTAAAATTTAAATAGAGTGTAATGCACACAGCTTAAATGTATAGTTTGGTGATTCTAATGAGTATAAGCACCATGTAGTCCACACCTTGATCTAGAATATTTGCCACCCAGAAAATTCGTTTTGCTCCTTTGCACTCAGTAAATGACGTCTGTTCTCATTCTTGTCATCAAATTAGTTTTGTCAACATCGTATAGTTCCATAAAAAATCAAAGTTCTCATCAAAAGTCTCTTGCTGAAGATAACCCAGTACGGAAGAGATCAACATTCAGAGTCTGTGCTCCCACACACAGTGTGCCCTTGCACACCAACTACTTGGCATTGTACACAGGGTTCATGACGTGATCCCCACCGTTCCTTGCAGATCTAATTCTATATCTAATCTCTACTCAGCACCCAGAGCCAAAACCCAGATTTACTGCTCCTTATTCTCCCAATCCAATTGATCAGCATCACCTGAGTTCTTCCTTGTAACTTTTTTGGACAAGTCACTTCTTCTGGCCCCTAATTCCTCTTCATTTCTTGCCTGCTGTATTTTACCATGTAGTAGTCATCACATTGCTCTCCCAACCTCCTTTGCCTATGGTCCTCTTCAAACCATTCTTGTCACTGCCACCAGGGTAATCTTTGCTAAAATGAAAGATTTGAGTCCTTTTGGTTTAAAACCCTTAGATGGTTCTCCACCACTTAAGATGCTTCTTAACCACCTACGGAACAGTTTGAATTCTAAAGTGAGATAGCATGAGGGCCTGTCCCACGTGCCCCCAGCCTACTGTTAGCGTCCCCGTCCCCGCTGTGCTCTTTGCTGGAACATTCCCTCGGCTACCACCCTACCTCCCACCTCCCACCCTCCTTTATTAGCCCCTTCTGTTTCTCCAGAGGGTCTGTTTAGGGCATTGTGCGTGTCTATTTCCCCTTAGCATCTTGAGTGAGGTTAAGGACCATGTCTTACATGACTCTTTCTCCAGCATCTTGCATATGACTGCTAAAAACACTTAACCTTCGAGTTAAATTGCTAAGGAGGATAGTATACCAGGTCAGGGCCTCACTTGCAGTTCAAGTTGATAGGTTTAAAAAAAAAAAAAATCATGTGGAAGTTTTCATGTGTTTCTGACCACTGAAGCGGATTCTGAATTTTTCTTTCCAGTAGCTATCATAGTAACATTGAGTTAAAAGTGAGATTTGTGTTGTATTTGGAGAGGGGGGTATATTAATAGGAGGTATCAAAGATGTGAATTCTGTTGGTATTAAAGGGGCTATCCAGTATTCTTTAATTCCCATTTCAAATTCAACTTAACCATTTAGTTCTAGAATGTCAGATTACTGTTCCTATGAATGAAGATAATTTCTTTCTAAAGGTCTTGTAATTAGCAAGCAGGAAATAAAACTAAACATGACTAGTAAATATTGACCCAAGTGCCCAGGAGCACCAGTATTTATAGCCCTTGTTTGTTCACCATGGTTCACTCTGTCCTGGTTTTTCAGTGCGTTTAGTTCTGCCTTATAGTGTGAGTCAGCATTGCCACTGAATTGATCATCACTAATATTTTTATCTTTCCCAAACCTAGGTAAGAACCTTGATGCTGTCCATGACATCACTGTTGCATATCCCCACAACATTCCTCAGTCAGAGAAGCACCTTCTCCAGGGAGACTTTCCCAGGGAAATCCACTTTCACGTCCACCGATATCCTATAGACACCCTCCCAGCATCTAAGGAGGACCTTCAGCTCTGGTGCCACAAGCGATGGGAAGAGAAAGAAGAGAGGCTGCGTTCCTTCTATCAAGGGGAGAAGAATTTCTACTTTACTGGCCAGAGTGTGATTCCACCTTGCAAGTCTGAGCTCAGGGTCTTTGTGGTCAAATTGCTCTCTATACTCTATTGGACCCTGTTCAGCCCTGCAATGTGCTTCCTCATATATTTATACAGTCTGGTTCGATGGTATTTTATAATCACCATTGTGATCTTTGTGGTACAGGAAAGACTATTTGGTGGCCTGGAAATCCTAGAACTTGCATGTTACCGTTTTTTACACAAACAGCCACATTTAAATGCAAAGAAAAATAATTAAGATTATAATGTTCATAATGTAAAAACTTAGGGAACATTTTGGAAATGTTCTAAGCCTTCGTAAACTGAGATGCATTTTTGCATGACTATGTCAAATATTTCTTACTACCGTCATTATTTGTTAAAGATATTTTGCACTTAATTTTGTGGGGAAAATATTGCTACGATTTTTTTTTTTTAATCTCTGAATGTAATTTCAATACTGTGTATTTAGCAGGGAAGGATAACTCGGGCCAGATTATTATTAAACAATCTTCAGGCTGTCATGAGACAAGGAACACACAGTTTTTCTCAAAGGCCCACTTCTGTTTTCTAACAGACTTCCTAGATCACAGCAGATACGGAATCCATTCGTGAGCACTGGCCCAGACCACGTGCTGTTACTTGACTGCCCAGGTCACCTATGGAGGTGAGCCCTGTTCCTCCAGGTACCCGGGCAGGTGGCTCCCAGGCTCCCTCCCTTGGCACACTCCTTCATATGCCAATCAGACCCATGTCATCCTTCCTTAAAATCAGAAATTGGAACTCCCTTGTTCTTAAGCTGATCAAACATTTTGATAGGAAACCCTTCATTATTTATAGAATTTTATGCTGACCAAGATGTCAGAAGACCACCGTGCCCTTTTATCTTGTGAAAGATAAGACCTGGACATGCCTCAGGGAGCAGTCCCAGGCTCTCCACTTTGAAACCATGATTTGAATTTTAAAAGATAAGAATTGATATAGTTCAAATTCTGCACTCATGCTCAGTCTTGCATGTTTAGTGATGGTTTTCTTACAAGTTGATGGCAGGTTTAGCTTTTTCTGCATTAAAAATAACAATGGCATAATGTGAAGTCACTACTTTTTTTAAAGAACACTTAGAAGAACATTCTGTTATTGCAGTCAGAAACTGTCTTTGAAAGATTTTTTACAGCCTACCAAAAAAAGAAGGTTGTGTTTTCTACATGCCATTAAAACAACAAAAATGCCAGCAGACAGGGCAGCCATGGTTTGTCCTAAATTAGTCAACCCTGTAGCCATGACAGATTTTACTCTTACAACCAAGATGAAAATGCAAAAATAAATCCTTTTTAATGATAGCAATGGGTCTTCTTAATCATAGATTTCCTCTTTCTATAATAATATTTAAACCCACTTTTGACCAATTGCCTAAATATTCCTGTCACTTGGAGTCAGTGGAAAAATCCAGCACACCAGTACCACCAGTCTCCTCCTGAAGCAAAAGAAACATGTCATTTTTGTTTGACCCTACTGGAGCCTTGCACTCCTTTTTTGTCATGTAATAGTGATGCCGGTCAGAGTGCAGAAGATGTGAGGCAGTTAAAAGTCTTTAGCGGTCAGCAGATCTGCCAGGTTTGCTTCTGCACTGAACCAGCCTCAAAAGCTACTTACTGCACGATGTTCTCTTCAGCCCGAATGCTTTCTCTTTAATTACATCTCATTTTTGCTTGACAGTGACCTACCCAATAATTGAGTCATGCATTGCCGTGAAAGGTAAACACATCGTGAGCTGAACTTTGCCAGCAGATTCTGTGAGAAAGCTCTGGTTGAGGCCGAACATTGTTGACACATCATTTTTATTGGAAGAGCATTAACTGGTGGCTCTGCTGAAAGTCACCACCCATGTTTAACTGGTCCCCCAAAGCTGTTTCTAATCCTTCTGGAGCTACTGATTAGTATTATGCACATCTGCTCCAGACTTCGCTGTTTAACTTGTGGTTTGGGGGGGTTTAATTTATTTGGTAGGGTTTTGTTTTTGTTTTTTTGGCTTAAACCAAAAAAAGCCAACTTTTTTTTTCGCCCTCCATAAAAGAGGTTTCTAATTTGAGTTTTTTAAAGACTTGCTTTGGTTATATTTGGAAACACAAATAGTTTAACAATCAGGATTGCATTTGTCATGGACAAAAGAGAAAAGCTATGCTTGTTACCCCATAATTGTTGGTGACAGAGCTCATCTGCCCTCCCCACAAATCTGCCTGGTTTATCATCCAAGATACAACTTCCATTAACTACATGTCCTCTTTAACTTTCTTTAAAAGGGACAATCTCTTTTTCTTTTTAAAAATGTTTCTTCTAATCATAAAAACCATGTTTAAGATAAAATAAAAACTTTCTATTACCTACCCAAAATTCATATAGACTTGCTTGCAGAATTAGAAATAGTAACTCCAAAAGTGCCTTTTAGATTTTTTTTAATAAGGCTTTTTAAAAATTGGTAATTATTTGTGTTTTCCTACACATTTAACTGTGTTAAAGCCTTTTTCTTCTTTTATTTAAAAGATTTAAAAGAACTATACAGTTAATGATTGGAACTTAGAACAATTGTTGCTTACTGTCAAGTATAAATTAATTAGCTTCAATAATATGATTGGCCTCAGGAATTATCCCTTCCACACCATCCCAGTTCAGTACTCTGGCCACACACAATTCCTCCTTATCCCCTTTCAGTCCTTTGAAGGTAAGCTCAAAAGACTTTGAAATGCTTCCAGAGCTATATGTCAGTTGTTAAATTTATCCTGAAAGGTTCTTATTAAAGTGAATATAATTTATTTATGCCATGAACCCTTCTACTTAAAATATGAACCTGCAAGCAGAGGCACTGATTAACAAGTTCTTACAGCAGGTGTCATTGATAACACAAGCCAAATAAAGTACAGTAGAACCTCCACGGCTGACCGCCTCCCTACATTGACCACCTTCATAAGTTGACCTGATTTTTACAAACCGAACATGCACCACGTGTACCTATCAGTACATTAGACCCAGTTCCTTGGGTGGTCAACCTACAGAGGTTCTACTGTAATTTTAAAACTCGTTAGAAGAACATGGTAAGAACTAAAGCTAAAAAAAAATGTTAGAAAGAACCCATAATTTAAGACTCTCAGTAAAGTTCTTTCATGTTAGGCTAGTAAAACTCACAGTAGAGGGAAGTAACACCTTACACTTCAGTCCCTTTGAAACTAGTCACTTCGGCAGTACTGTGTCAAAAATCACATTGGGTAGCCAGGACCTCTGTAGAAAGACAGGTTCCCATGTGACCCTGGTCAAGCTCTGGCCCTGACCTCCATACCCCTGTGCACACGTCCAGTGGACGGAGCCTCTCGGTGTTAAATTGTTTACATTTCTTTATATAAATAATGTGTTTTCAGTGCCTTAGTTACAGGTCCCTTTCCTTTCCTTGTTCCGAGAATTCTACACAATGTTGCTGAGGCAAAATCTCTTTTTGCTACTCCCTGGGAGAGAGACGGCCTCTGAACGCAGTCGCCGTCACTGCCACACAACGGTTAGAGCACATGGGGCGGAGCGCCGGCTGCCGAGGCCCTGGCTGGCTCAGCGCTGCTATTTGTGCTGTAGAAAATGGAAATGGTTTGGCTTAAATGATGACCTTCAGATTAGATATGGCCCCATTATCTTGTACCTATCTTAAATTTTTATTTTAGAAGAAAATCTTGGTTTGGGTAATTCATTTTTTAAAAGATAATTATGTGCAAAACACTGAGTTTTAAAAGTCACAGAATGGCCTTAGTTTTCAGTGTCCCACTGGTATGTTTGTGAGTTATCTGTTATCTATCCCAGAATAAAGTGAAGTGAATTAAATAGTTCACATCTGTGTTCTGTTTCTTTTTCGCATGAATGATTTAAAACCTACAGGTGCTGCTTTGTTTGTCTGCATTGTTACTGCGTCATGGTATGTACTATTAAAAGGAAAATCTGGTCAGTTAGTTCTCTCTGTTTCACAGATGTTAAAAAGCAAAGTCGCCTAAGCAAGAAAAGAATGTACTGCCTCTGAATTGAGAAAGTCCACAGTTGAATTCAGGGCTCAGTGAATGTCATCAGATCCTGATGTTCCGCCATCTCTTTATCATAGCCCTGCTGCTGAGAACAAGTGGGTCATTCCACAAGTGTGGGATTTTATGGAAATAACTGCATCACCAGCTCAGGTAAATGGGACTCTCCTCCCACAACCCTGCCCCACTGTCAGGGAATGTACAACTATGAAAGCAAATTTTGGACCAGAACTTGACAAATGTGTAAAAACGTGCTTAGCGCACACACACACTAATCGTGGAACCTTTTTTTAGAATCTCTGCGGTGCCCAGTCTGTCTTCAGGTTCTCCAGTGAGCACTTTGCATGAAAGATTCCCTCTGAGGGGAGCCCACAATGTTGTCCTCTGTGAAAGGGGTGTGCAGGACCAAAAGAGCACAGACCTGGCGCCCCATGAGCTTTGGTCCCAAGGATGGCCATCGGGCTTGCGGGACCCCTGTATTCAAGTAAAGGGGAAAGAAGAGGGCATGTTCTTTCTAGCCACCCACTGACTTTCAACATTACTCTTTTCACTGATAAATTGAAAAGGGTTTAAGCAATTCCTGGAGAGGGGATTTCTGATGAGGGTATTCACATGCCAGTTAGTAAGCCTGAACACACACAAGGCATTCTTCATGCCCACGTATTTTTAAAGTAAATTACTAAAGAGATGACTGTGCTCTCTGCCTGTGTTGACTTGATTTGCAGGATCCACGTGGCTGCATGATGCCTACAGCTTCTTAGCCTTACATCCTCTCAGTTCCAAGTCTGGTGGGAGAGAATGAGGGAGACAGCTTCCCCAGTGGCTCAACAGCAATCCTGAACCAGTCACTGGCACAGAAATACAATGGATGTTACATCCCTGGGTTACTTACCACCTCCTAGGGCCAGGGTGGAGCTTGTTCTCCTAGGTCTGAGGCTGGTGACTTGCTCACCTCCCATAGGGTCTACCTCCTAGCACCACCACCTTGGGAGTTAGGATTTCAATACACGATCTGAGGGGACACAAACATTCAGAAAAGATCATCCCACCACAGCCATCTGCCCAAGGGACCTTAGGATGGGTTGCTGCCCCGAGGCCTGTCCTAGACCTTCCAGCCAAAGTTCTAGTCCCTCTGCAAGACCAAGTAGAGCCCCAGGTGATCATGCATTAAGTATGAAAGAGGTCTCCCTCTGAGAACGCTCCCTGGAAGCCCCCTGGCCGTGACCTCACAAGCATGCTTTCCTATGGGGAGCGAGCAAAGTACCAGCAGAGCTCCCTCTGATGCCAGGGCTCTCAAACCAGGTGTGTTAGGAGTGCCTGCAGAGTTTAACACCTGCCCCAGACCCCACCCCGTAGATGCTGATTTAGTTGGTCAGGTGTGCAGCCTGACAATTAGAGCTTTCAAAGCTCCCCCGGTGACTGTAATAAGCAGTCAATGCACCAAATCTTCTAAGGCAGGGGTCCTCAAACTGCGGCCCGCGGGCCACATGAGGCAGTGTGAATTATATTTGTTCCCGTTTTGTTTTTTACTTCAAAATAAGATATGTGCAGTGTGCATAGGAATTTGTTCATAGTTTTTTTGTTTTTGTTTTTTTTAAACTATAGTCTGGCCCTCCAACAGTCTGAGAGACAGTGAATTGGCCCCTTGTTTAAAAAGTTTGAGGACGCCTGTTCTAAGGCCTCAGACTCCAGTTTCCACCCTCTAGGCCTCTCGTCCCTCATTTATAAAATAAGTATTTGACTTTAGATGTTCTGGAAGACTAAGGTCATTTATGAGTTAATTCTACTCAATAAATGCTTAGTAACTACATACTAGCTGCAGGTCCCTGTCTTAGGACTAGGGAGGGAGCAAAGATAAGTAAGCTTTATCCTTTATGTTTTGCATGCACACACACACACACACATAATTCACATACTTTCTAAAACCACCCAAAATGTTGTTTATGAAGCACCATCTTCCAGAGTATGAAGCCAACCGGACCAGGGTGCACAGGGTAAATAAGGAAAGGCTTCCTGCATCTGGGATTGCAGTTTGGGTGCAGGCAGGGCTGGAGGCTTCCCTAACACCTAGTGAGCAGAAGTCACCAACCTCGTGGCCACCCTGTCTGCTGCCCCAGGGTTAAGCAGGTGTTATGCACAGTAGCTGGGAGTGCCAGTGCCAGAAACCATGATAAAATGACAAAGACCACAGCCTGCTCCCTATAACCATTTACAGCCCTCCTCACAGGCGGAGAGGATTTTTCCATCCCATGGGCTGGCTAGGAAAAGATTCTTCTTTTCAACTCTTCATTCTGTGAGATTGAAACTCCCAACTGGGAGGTCCCCCCAATGACCAGTGCTTCCCAGGGAACAGGATTGCTGGTCCAGTTCCCTGGACCATGGTTGGTCCCCATGGATGCAGGAGTGAGGGTGGACTGCTTAGAGAACGAGTTACAGTGACAAATGTGAGGGTGGGCCAGCATCCAGGTGAGAGCAGGCACTTCTTGGAAGCATGAGATCATCCTGAGAGAGAGATGTAAATAGACAAGCAGCTCTCCCCACCACCTCCTCCCTGGGAGATGACTTCACTCCTCCTGAAGTGGCACATGTCCTCAGGACAGCCACCAACGGTGAGAAGTCAGCCATGGGTCCTAAGGAGGTTGCTGGGAAAATCTAGGCCAGAAACAAGGCTGGCTTTGTGGGTGTGCAGGCTGCACAGCCCTGCAGGGTCCTGCCCTCAAGGAGGGTCCACACTTGGTGTAATGCTCTGCTGTCACTGTCTTGAAGTTCTTAATAACCTTTGAATGAGGTCACTGTTTTCTCTTTGCACCAGGTTCCACGCATTACATAGCTTTCTGGAGGCTATAGCAGGCCCAAGAGTCCTGGCCACTCATGGAAATCATCAGGGACAACGCTTTTCAAAGGTGCAGCCAGCCAGGCCTCTCCCACCCACCCACAGAATGGGGACAGGCACCCCTCTTGGCCACTCAGACATAGGCAAGCTGGAGAATGCCAATTTCAAGGCATGGCTTCCCATGCTCACAGCCTGTAAGAGGTCCTGGATGAGCTATGGGCACCCTCTCGAGGGAGGCCTGGCCTGAATATCCCCATGGTATATGGTCCCCCCACACTGCCCGGAAGGCCTCCCTCTGTCCCGACAAGACAACATGTACCTTGAGGCAGGGGCTGTATCTGTTCATCTTCGCACAGGACACACACCTGGTAGAAAGTGTTTTTTCCTCCAACTCATTTGAATTAAAACACAACATAACATCTACTTTTTTATCATTGCCTCCTTAACCTGGGGGCTGAAACACTTGATGACTCTCTAGCACAAGAAGGACTTAACCTCCTGGCTAAAATCTACCTGTTCTCTCTGAGCTCCAGCTCCAACCTGGAAATTACATTTATATTACAGCTCTTTTCAAAACCTAGTTTCTTATTAGGTATGTTAATTGTCCTATTACTTTTCAGAAACTTACAAAATAGTCAAATCTATTAATTAATTAATTATTTAGCAACCGAGTCTCACTCTGTTGCCCTGGGTAGAGTGTCAGAATGTCAACTTGGCTCACGGCAACCTCAAACTCCTCAGCTCAAGAGATCCTCCTGCCTTTGCCTTCTGAAAAGCTGAAACTATAGGTGACTACCACAATGTCTGACTAGTTTTTCTAATTTTTTTAGTAGAGACGGGGTCTTGCTCTTGCTCTAACCAATCTTGAACTCCTGAGCTCAGGTGATCCACCTGCCTCGCCCTCCCAGAGTACTAGGATTACAGGGGTGAACCATCGCATTTGGCCCCAAGTTTATTTTTAAAATATCCATTACTTTCACACGTGCAAAGTGCAGTGTGTTTTGCCTGTATTCTGCGATGTCTTTCTGTTTGTTTTGTGTTTATTTAGTCATCAGAGACTAGTTCTTCTCACACTGAGAAGAACATGCAGCCCACATGTATGCAGGGCCAGTGAGGGCTAGAGGCAGGCACTATGGTGAGGCAAGGGGGGTCACAGAGATTTTCTAAGACTACAGCAGTGCCCAAAGGACTCGAAGGAGGTAGAGGGTAGGGCTTGTGATGTTTTTTCTAAGTTAATATATCCCATTTACTCAGAATATTCTAGAAAAACAGGAAGTCTTTTCGAGAATCTTCTAGAAAACTGTTTTCATCCTGAGATCTCTTTATACTCTTAAACACTGTTAAGGACCCCAAAGAGGCCAGGCATGGTGGTTCACACCTATAATCCTAACACGCTGGGAGGCTGAGACAGGAGAATTGCTTGAGGTCAGGAGGTTGAGACCAGCCTGAGCAAGACCGAGAGACCCCCCCTTTCTACAAAAACTAGAAATATTAGCCCAGTGTGATGGCACACAACTGTAGTCCCATTTACTCAGGAAGCTAAGGCAGGAGGATGACTTGAGCCCAGCAGTTTGAGGCCGTAGTGAGCTGTGATGTCACCACTGCGCTCTAGGCCACATAAATATATATATATTGAGGACCCCAAAGAACTCTATGTGTGTTGTAGCTATCAATATTTACTGTGATAAATATTTTACATGTATATTTATATTATTTATATCTATAAATACATGTATGATAATGTATATTGATTTAAAATAAACCTCATATATAAATGTAAATTATCCATTTTTATGAAAAATAACTATATTTTCCAAACCAAAAAGAAACATAGTGAGAAACATTTTACATTTTGCCAATCTCCTTAATGTCTAAGTTACTAGAAGACAGCTGATTTCTCACTCCTGCTCTGTAGCCGCTCCAGAGGCCGTGTCATGTAGCCTCTGGAAATTTACACTGTACCCTTGTGAAGGAATGAGAGTGAAAAAGGCAAACAGCATCTTAGTACTTTCTCAGACACCACCCAGTCGGAAGACAGCACACGGAGGGAATACTGTTTGACCTGGCGGATCCCGAGGAGGTCTTGGGGAACAACAGAGTCCCCAGGTATAAGAATGGACACTGTCCAGAAGGTCTTTTTTCTCTGGTGTGTGAGGCAGCCAGAGCTATGAAGGTGAAGGAGGAATGCAAGAGCCAGGCCTGGAAATTAGGACAGAGGGCTGTGGTTCCGATGTCCCTGGCTCAGCAGCTGAAATTCTGAAATCCTTTCTCTCTCTGAGCCTTAATTTCCATGTCTGTAAACTGGTTACATCGAGCTACATCAATGGTTCTTGATCCAGGGAGCTATAAGCATATCCAGAAGCCAGTCTTCACTCCAGAACAATTGCATCAGGATATCTGAGTGTGGAGCTGGAGTTGGTATTTGAAAAAGCTCCCCATGTGTCATGGAAAGGACACAGGAGCCATACGTGAAGGTGTACGCAGACATCAGGGCTGAAACAACTGGAGCAACAAAATCAATAACAACAGCAGGGGGAGCCCTCAGAATAAAATGAACATCCATGGGCTCAAGCTGATATAAGTGAATAACTGAACACATAGTGACGGGGAGACGGGACCACTCCTCCAATGAACAAATGTCAAAAAACAATGGAGACAGCAAACCACCATTTGGGTACAACACAGTAGTAATTGAGGCAGGGAAGAATCATTGATGGATACTACACTGAGTGAGTGAAAATATGAGGAGAAACAGGATATGTGTGCACAGCCTTACGGTACTGCCTCATGAGGGGGCATAATTACAAAGGGGAAAATGGTAGCTGATGGTGGAGAAGCTTGGCAGACACCACCTTAACCAAGGGCCAAGGTCTTCAGCATCATCGGGCATGGACATACCGATGTCATGTATCCTCCAAGAAGGATACAACATCATTTTTGTTTCCTCATATTTAAGATTAATCTTAATCTAATGCTGAAGAAACTTCATACAACCCCAAATTGAGAGACATTTACAAGTCAGCTGGACAGTCCTCTTTAAAGTTTCAGGGTCAAGAAAGGGAAAGACAGACTGAGGAACAATGGGTTGGAGAGAATAAGGAGATGTGACACTAAATGCAAAGTGAGATCTCGGCAAAATTTGAACACTCTCTGTATATTAGTTAACTCACTGTATCAGGGTCAATTTCTTGGGTTTGATGCCTGCATTCTGTTTGATGACAGGTGGCAGCTTTTCGGGGAGCTGAGTGGCCTGTACATGCCTCCAGATTCTCTGCTCAGGGGTCCTCCTGCCAGGAGCACGCCTTCCCCAGACAGTCCCATCATTGTTCATTCATTCTCTTCATGTCTTTACTCAGCTGTGTGGGGCCTGAGAGGCCACTGATTTTTCCACTATATGAAAATTTCAGCCAACCAAGCTCTGTGCTCCCCATTCACTTTTCAGGAAACATCCTCATAGACTTCCTATTGAGACCGAGAAAGACAATATTGGGGGAGGGGAAGGGGGTGGCTGGGCCAATGCATCATCTTGCTCAGCTGGATGAAAAGAAGGTCAAGGGCTATGAGCCAAGAACAGGGCCTTCCAGTGTCTGAATGGTAGACAAAGGGCAGTGTCCACCCATCATTCTCCGCCACAGGGCCCAGGGCTACAATCAGGCCTGTCAGCAACATGAGCCAATAGCATCCCTGACCAGCTCACCACTGGAGCCAGATGTCCCCAGGTCCCACCTGCTCAGAGGACAAGGCACATAGGTTTGCTGCATGCCCCCAATTGTCCTGTATGGGATGTGTGGCTGCTGTGGGGATGGGAGGAAGCCAGACCCCATCAAGGAATTCTACAGAAAACCAATACAAACCCATTACCCTTGTCCAACCATTCTTTGATATGAATCTCATGGCATTCCGGGAAGCAAGTTGGACCTGGAGTATTACATCCCTTTCTAGAACTTGATTGAGGCTTTTTCTTGTTATCACATGGTTAGGAAGTGATCCCAGGGAACTTTTCTAGGGAACTGCTAAGTCTCTGTACTGCTGTGTGTGTCCCAAGCCCCATCACTATGAGGAAGCAATGACCCTATCCTTGGACTTCAGAGATGCAAGTGTGAACATGGCTCAGCTACTTAGGAGCTGGGCCATCTTGGGAATGGCCCTTAACTCTTTGGGGGTTTGTGTTGTCAAGATATGGATAAAGTGCCTTACAAACTACAAATTGTCATGCCTTTACTTATGACCTCAAATGGGGGTGGGACGAGCACCGAGGGCCACTCCATGCCTTTCTGTGATCATCACACGAGCCACAACACAAGTAACAGCTACACGTATGGAGTGTTGCTCTGCACAGGCACTGTGCTCACACTTCATGTGAGCCCTCTCTGGACAGTAACCTTTCTGAGCCCTGGTGACTTAATAACAAGAAACGTCCACTATCTCACATTTCCTTGGGTTGACAGGGCATTTCTTCTCCTTCATTAGGTGCTGACAGCCCTCTGCAGTCTCGGAAAGTCTGCCATGGCCTTGGTTGCATGGCCGGCAAGGGCTGTGGGCAGCAGGCCTGGGGCTCAGTGTGGCTCTTGGCCAGGGCCCCCGTTCTCCTCCATACAGGCCTCTCCACATGCCACCAGGGCGTTCTCACAGCATGGTGGATGAGTTCTAAGAAGAAATGTTCCAAAAGGATGCCCTCTGATGTGCAAATGTTCCCCAAATCACTGTTTGCCTTGCTTTTGGCCAAAGCCACCCCATCATTCTGGAAGGGGACTTCGTGTCGGTAGCGGCCTGCTTTACAGGGGCCACCACACAGCCGGCTGCTACAGGGAGGCAGCGTGGTTGAGTTGACAGGCGAGGAGCCTGAGGGGTAGAGGGGTTAAGCGACTTGACCAAGGTCCCAGAGTTACTAATTAGCAGAGTGTGGGCTGAGATGGGAGGATTTGGCAGACTGGGCCCTGTGCCCTGCTCTCATCCCCTCTTGTGTGGATGGGTCAACTGCATAAGGGGACACTACCTGCAAGGCTCCAGTGCGGACTTGGCTGGTTGTGAGCTGCTGCCACTGGCACCACGTTTCTCTCCCACCACACAGTACAGTTTGGTCCCTTCCCTTCTCTGTCCCCTCAGCTTCCTCCCTGCTGTCACCTGGCTGTAGATGGGTGAGGCTGAGAGGACAGGGTCCTGGAGGAGGCTGAGGTACAAGGTCATCCAGGAGATAGCTGTGGGGCAACCAGAGCTTTTGAGGCTGAACTTCATCCCACATGTGGTCATCCCAGTTGAGCCCACTGACTCCAGCTGCCGCCCCTTGCCCCGTGCCTGCTGGGAGTCCTGAAGTATCCCCCAATTCTGCAGTACAGGCCCCATGTCTACAAGGGTGTCAGGGGCACTGCCCTCCAGGCTCTACTTCTGCCCAACCTTGGCCAAGTCCCTTCGCCTCTCTCTGCCCCATGCTCACTGTGTCTTAGTGGAGGGTGGGCTGCACAAGCTCCTTTAGGAACCTCTTCTAGCTTTGGGAGAAGTGATCAGGAGTTTGTTCAAAGCTAGTTAAAGGATTTTGGATAACTGGGTAGGCTCCCAAGTGAGGTCCCTTTGCTCAGTAGGAGAGGATCAGAGAGGGAGGAGGCAGACAGGATGGATCAGGTGGATCATGAGACAGCAGCTCAGGTCCCTCACTCATTCAGCCAACCAATGTTTGTTGAGAGTCTCCTGTGAGGGTGGGAAGTTCTGAGGCTGAGCAACTGAGATGAGAGTGGTCAGAGGGGAGGGAAGGGGGGCAGCCCCTGTGGGGCCCTGCAGGCCGCAGCAATACTCCTGTATATTGGGGAGATATCATGGAGTAACACAATCTTAGAGAGCTCACTCCAGGCTGCATGGAGGATGGGCTATAGGGTTAACAGATGAACTAGACACCCCTGGGCTAAGGCAGCTCTTGGCCATGTGGCAGAGAGCTACAGCATCTCCCACTCCATATCTTCTGTCAAACGTGCTCCTTAAAGCCTGGTGACTTCACCCTCCTCCAAGCCATGTAACCAACTCAAGGCCAAGTTCAAGGCCTGCTGTATGCAGAGGCGAAAGCAGGAGCTGCTGCTGTGGGCAGGGTCCTCAGGCCCAGACAGCCACAGATTGTCTCCATCCCAGCTGCTGCTGGCAGACAACCTGGGAACAACATGCTGTGTTGTCTCCATTCCAGCTGCTGCTGGCAGACAACCTGGGGACAACATGCTGTGGCTCCTCCCTCTAAAACTCCAGGCAGCCTTGTTTGCAAAACTTCCCATAACAGAGCAGGGAAGACAGAGGGGTAATGAAGCAGGAGGCCTCCTTCCCCACTCCTTTTTCCTTAAGCCACTAAAGACCAAAGGTGGAGAGCCTTCTCCACCCCTCCACCCCACCCCACCCCCAGCTTCCTGGGTCCCTGATCCTAGTGATTGGGATTTACTAACCAAGAAGCATGAGCTCATTCTGTCCTTGTGTACCCTTAACCACTCACCACCACTTGACTTCCAGGGACTAACAGCCCTGTCCTGCCTGGTCAGTAAAACTCAAGGCTGAATTCCTCTTTTTAGGAGAGACACAAGTTCATTACTGGTCTGGGGCCAGCACTTGAAATTTTCCTGAGGGCAGCCTGGTATCACGAAGAGAGCATAGGCTCTAGATAAAACCCAGTGTCACTGTGGCCCCACTGCTCAGGCTGGGGTAGGGTTGGAGGTTGCTTACCCTTCCTGAGCCTCAGTTCCCTTAGCGAGACAATAAGAATGATAGTGCCCAGCTCGGGGCACCTGTAAGGGAGATGAAACAAGAATGTGAAAAACACCATACACGCATGCTAGGTGATGAAAAAAAAAAAAATCACTGCCTATCCCTATCTTTGGTAGCTAACACGGGCTCTGGATATACCATCTTACATTTCAGATTTACTCCTACACTTAAAATTTGAAATGGATGTAGAGGTTAGTTTAAATCGTACATCTGCAATACTCTCATTTTGACAATGAGGTCCTTCCAGAGTAGCCCATAGTTAGTTTTCCAAACCATCTCTTTTCTTCCTCTCACACAGAGGTCCCTGTGGAGTGACATCAAAGGAAGGTGCTGGGACCCTCTTCATGGCACAGAGGGAAAAGAGACGCCCATAGCACATAAAGGACCTACCTCCATTTGCACAGAATGGCAGATCAAGTCAGGTTTCTGATTCGCAGACATCTGGTCCCCCGGGCAGTCTTTACCTGAGCTTAGAAGAGCTGAGTTGCTGGAGGCAAATGAAGTGGGCTTGAACACCCCTACCCTGGCCTGCAATTCTTGGTTCCAAGCCACCCAGATGGTGTCTAACATGTATTTTCTAAATTTATTCTAGTCTCAAGCCTCCCACAAGAGATCTGCATAGCTCAGGCTTGGCCCTGAGGTTCTGGCCCATGACTTATTTCCTGCCCTGTTTGTGTCACTCCAGAGAGTTCCAATCACCATCCAGCAGCCTGTACGGGTTTCTTTTATAATGAGCAAAGTAGTCAGCATGCACTGAGAACTCATAATGGGCCTGGCTATGCATATATTTCTCATTTTGCCTTTTCAACAATCTGGATTAGATTGTTAGTATTATTTTCCCTCTTTTGCTAATAAGGAACAAAGGCTAAAAGGAAAGTAACTTGCTAAAGGTCGCTGTGCTGGCTGGTGCTGTGTTAATTTTAGTCATTCTCTTCCCTACCTGGCTCCCAGTTATAAGAGTCATATAGGGTTGGGCAAAAAACAAGATGGTGTGAAATTTGGAAGGCAGAGGTGGCTCAGGGCCGCTACCTTCTGAAAATTACCATGGTCACACGTGTTGCTAGACAGAAGCAAAGCTGTCTGCAAGGTCCCAGTTTTTCCTTATTCTCCTCTGCGTCACATCTAGATTTTCACCTTGATATTTGCACCTCCTGACCAGTAAAGGACCCAGGCCCTCACCCAGAGATTGACCATGGACCCACAGAGATGGTAAATGGACAGAAGCAGCAGTTTTCCACTGACCTCTCCATGAACTTCCCCTTTGTTGTTCCACCACAGTGGCTGGAGAGGTACAAGGTGCAAGTTATGATTATTGTGTGTATTGTGATATGAGATCATCTCTGGAGGAAACTTTGATTTTATGAAGATCCAAATATAAAGAGATCTGGGCATCTAAGTGGCCAATGCCCCAGGGCCTTTGCCATACACAGCCCAAAGAGTCCCCATTTTAGAGGAGAGAGCCTCTCTGTTGAAGTCCAGTGCCTGGGCACTCTGTGGAAGTTGCTGGAGCAGCAGGGATGATGGGTGGGAGAGAGGCTAGAAGATGGGGTTGGGGACTATAAGGTGTTGGCTGGGCTAACATGGGCACAGCCTGCCTTCCTGAGTCCAGGTGGGCATGTGCCAGCAGCTACAGGTTCCTCCACCATCCCCTGGGAAGGCACAAGGCACAGAACTTGAAGAAGCAGCTAATGTCTCTTTGGAGCTGGAGGAGGTCCAGAAACTGGGAGAAGGATCAATTTATCATTCCTTAGACTTAAGACCTAATTTTAGCCATTTGATCTCAGTGTGCCTGCAGAGTCTGCATGGACAAGAGGTTCAGTGATGTACTAAGGAGGCAGGATGGGAAAACCTGTTCAGGCAGAATTTGAAATATGAGCAAGTCAGTCAGTCCCGCTGAACTTCAGCTTCTTCACTTGAAAATGGGTTGATCAGTCCCATGTCCCCAGGTGAATCATGCCTTGGAAGACCGCATGAATGGAAGGGCTGAGCACAATTCTTCATACATACAGGGCATCTGGAGATATGTCAAGGACCTGGCCCAACATGCAGGATGCTTGGTGTGTATCCTGGGTCCTGTCTGTCACCCTCAGACTGAGCTTGAGGCCCTGATCATTGGAGGTGGTGCAGGTGAGCATTAAAGGGCCCCTGAGCTCTCACTGCTCTCCCAGGCCAGGTTTCCACCCCAAGTCTCACAAATCCCATCTCTAGCAAGAGTAGGGAACACTGAGCTATGACCTTTCACCTTTCTAGGGGTGGGAGGAGGGATCCATTGTTGGGCTAAAGGAAAGACAAAATTGGGGCTTTCCTTCCCATTTAGCAGGTATGTGGGATTCAGGGTGCCCACTGAAGACGCCTGCCTTGTGACACTCTGGGGCCCATAGGTCTTTCTCTTCACTGTGTTCTCATGTGTCCAGCTTGGCTCTCCCGTGCCCCCTTTCCTCCTGCTGCTTTCTTCCTCCTCCTCTCTGTCTTCCTGAGCTAACTCACCCAGCACCACAAGTCATAGCTGATGGCAAAACTAAGATCAGAGAGGAAGGCAAAGGATCCACCCAAGGCCGCCCAACACAATTTTCATTGGCCTTGTACTGTGGATCAGGCACCCTGTCCTTTGGAACTGTCATGCTACCTCTGACCAGGAGATTGCCCCTTCTCAGCCTGAACATCCGTGGACAGGACTGTAGACGCAGCAGAAAGGGAGACTTTCAAAGGCCACCAGGATGCTGAGACATATGCTCACAGAGAATTTTCTTCTAAACTAGAGAAGTCAGGACTGTAGTAATGAGAAAGATAAGGGCAAAGGAGAAGGAGGTCATGGTGGGAAAAAGTCACAAAAGGTATAGCCGGATCGGGTGGGAATGAACTTACTCTCTTGCCCAGTAGAGCCTAAAAGAAAAGAAAGAAGGGAAAAATCAAAGATTACCTTCCATCATTGACAAAATCTAGGCCAACAAAGTCTAGGCCAACAAAATCTATGCCATATGGCCAACAAGGCTCAAACTCTGCAGCCTTACAGAAAGCAGAAATGACTCCTTTTATCTGAGGGCCCTAAGTTGTTTGCCAATCACCCCTCAGTCTCACTCCAGAGAAAGGTCCAACTAGGGTTGCAGTGTTTTAAATTTATGGTCCCTGTTCAACTGACTTTAATCTCCAGACACTGAAAAGGGCACCTGTGTCACCTGCTTCCATGAGGGTACAGGGGTCATACTGAAAAGCACTTGGCCTCCTTCAGACGAAAATTTTCCCAGGAACATTGATCCTCCCAACTGAGTGGTTGTGCAAAAGCAAGCAGTCGATCACAGAAGCAGCTGATGGAGGTCCAAGCAGCTGATGGACATCTAAGCAGCTGATGGAGATCCAAATGGCTGATGGACATCCAAGCAGCTAATGGAGGTCCAGGCAGCTGATGGACATCTGTAACATTCTTAGCTTGGAATAAGAAGGCTGCATAGAGTCCAGGTCTCATCTGACCCAACAGCTGTGGTGCTGAGTGAGTTAGCTCAGGACACACGAGGCTTCTCTTTGGGTAGAGCTTTTATTAGCAGTTCTGGGAAGCTTATTAAGTAGAAGAACATGGCTGCTGCTGGAACCAGGAAGCTGTTCCTCATTAGACATGTGGCCTTGGGTCAAAGAACTGCCTGATCTGCCGACCTGCCCTAAGAACTCTGGCACAAGGCAAACGGGATGGGGAGGAATGGAAGGAGAGCTCAATTTGCATAAACCTCCTAGGCCTTATGGGAACTCTTGGTTAGGAGTCTTTGAAATGATTATTAAACCCTCCAATGCCAGGATTAAAATTTCCCTCTCCACCCCTAACAAAAGTCAGCCCCTCAACTTCTGGAGGAGGAGTGTTCCAGAGAAGAAAAAAATCTCACCATGGTGGGGAGGTTACCTCATCTTGGTCAAGGTAGTGATTTCTAATTATCAGAGATAAGTTGGACAGGTTCTTGCTGTGCAACAAGTGTCTAGACCTTGGGTAGAAGTGATATTGGAGCAATCTAGACAGATGTCCCACTCCCACATGGAAATAGACTGCTCAAATTTACAGACTCTAGCTATAGAGACAAGATGCTTATTTGCTTAGAGGACAAGTCTCCTTCCTCTTGGAGAAGAAAGAGCTAGGCCTGGTCTCAATCCTAGGGTTAGTGAGTGGGTCTCAGGAGCTAGCAGAGGTGGGCTCCTAAGGCAGGTAGCATCTGGTTTTTGATTCCATGTCAGTGATTAAACAGCCTCTTGGCCCACCTCCATTTCAACAGTCAACTCTGTCCCTGACTGCCAGCTGTTGCATATGACTTTTCAAGGAAATCCACAAAAAAGGAGTCCCACCAAGTGCACAGAAACAAAGCCACGTGGCCAGGTGCATTTGAAGAGGCAGCCTTCCAGGACCTTTCTCATGGACTCAAGCTCGGTCCCTCAACCTTCCACCATCTCCCCTGCCCCCATTCTGCACTCTGCTCACCAACACCCCTCCCCAGTATTCTACATAAGGATCCAAACTCCTGGTCACATGTCCCTATAGGTGCTCTCCTCACCATGACCAGGCTCCTTTCTTATAGTCTGTAGCACTTGTTTTATCTTCCCCAGTGGGTTATAAGTATCTTATGAACAGGACCTGTGATTTACATCTTTTGTCTTCTACAGAGCTTAGTAACATGCAGTGCACACAGTAGGAGCCTAATCATAGCTTGGTGAATGTAAGATCTGAATAAAAACTTGGAATGAGATCGTTCCCTAGTGGGTGGTGTCCCTTAGAAGGCAGTGTCTTTTTCTTCCCACAAGCTCCTTGGCCTGTCCATCCTGCCCCCCAAAATTGACAGCACCCACCTCCTCATCTAAACATTAACCAAACACAGGGGTGAAAGGCGACCCTGCAGGGGAGTTGACCAGGTGGGATGGCTCTCTGTCCTTCTGGGTGCTCATGTCCAAACGGCCAAGGCCCATGTGAATGTGCAGGAACGAGGGCCCAGCAGCTGGTAGGGACTGGGAGGAGGCCGGTGTGCAAAGAAACAAAACTGCTTCATCTTGAGTGGGCTCTCTGGCTCCACACATGGAGGCCATGAAAAGCTCAGCTTCAAACTTGAAGGGAATACTCAGACCCACATCTGGAGGCCATTTCCCATCCAGCTCACCCCTCTGGGAAAAGCAGCACACATTTTACTGTGCTCCACGTCCTGCCTTGGTTGGTCTGGCTGCATTCCCTGCCCCTCTGGGTCATAAGGAGAAGCAGGCACACTGACTTGTGTGAACTCATTTGCTCTCCAGTTCCTCTGCACCTGCTCCCTCCTGAACCATGAATCCAGCAGTTTCCACAGCAAATAGTCATAAACAGCCGGAAGGGGACCAGGACATCAGGTGCAGAAGGAGGGATGGAGAGTTACTACAAACACTTTGGCAAGGCCCATTTTCATACAGATGTTTTTAGCCATAATCTGGGGGAAACTGCAAAGCAAGAAGTGGGCCAGGTTACTAATGACAAAGCCTGCAAAGTGCATTAGGCTGAAGCTCAGACAGTGACTCAGAACTTCCTCAGGATGCTGCTCTCCGCCTCACATCCAGCTGTGCTGGGGCAAGGGGTCTCAGGAAGATGAGGTGTGCAGCCCAGGAAGCTGGTGCTGAGGAGGCAGGCCCTGCTGTGCAAAGACACAGACACCCTGAATGCCCAAACCCACACTCTGTTGTGGCCAGTCCACTTTCCTTAATTCTAATTGGCACAGCTCCTAAAATGTCTGCGGGACACCCACCATGTGCAGGCTCTGTAGCTAAGACGCAGTGTCTGCACCCTTTCGTTTCCGGCTATGTGGGTAATGGGTACTCGTACAGATGACAGACAGGATGGGCTGTGTCTCACATGAGGACAGGGCTACAACATGCAGGAGAAGCACAAAAGTGGAGTGGAATGGAGTGATCAGTCTTGGGGCCACAGGGCAGCTCCTTGGAGAATCTGGGTGGACAGGAGGAAAAAGCAAAGTACAGCCCAGGAAACAGCATCCCAGGGTGGGACACATCCTGAGAATGGCACAGAGCCTAGTGTCCTGGAGCGTGGCATGTCTTTGGCCGTAATCAGGAAGGACAGTTGCTGTGAGAGATGGTGCTGACTGCGTAGAGGGATCCAGACTGGGCAGGCCCAGGACGGCAGGATGAAGAAAAATATTCATGGAGTGTTTCAAATGTGAATTAGTTACCAACTTTTACAAATTAAGAGATCCATAAACAAAGCTTGGTTCCCACATCTGGTGAAACGCTCAAAGGTCTGGCAATTTGGGGTCTTCATTCCCTTGTAGCTAGTCTCAGCTGTGGCTGGGTGGCAGCTTCCCCCAAACAGAACAAGTACTCTCCAACCTGCTGTGGTCCTCACCACTTCCTGTTAGGGCCCATTATCAACTCACTCCCAATCTGTTTCCCTCTGTCATCCACCTGCCCTCATGATATCTGCTCTAAACCTCAGGGAGACCCTAGCAATGCCAGCAGAGGCTGAGGAATTGCTGCTGAACTATGATCAGGAAAATCTCTCAAGAACAGTGAGAAGTCTGTAGCCTGGAGTCAGTGAGACCAGTGACATGGTTCCTGAAAGCAGCCCTATAGAAAGAAAAATATGAAGAAGGCTGAAGCAGGGCAAGAGAAGGAAGGACAGACTGGGAAGAATTTCAGGGCTACAGCAGGCTTTGACAGTGGCTTAGGTGAGAGGCATAAGGAACAGGGAGAAGCGGAGGTGAATTCCAGGATTGCACGACCAGGATCTATGACAGAGGTGGAGGAATTCCAGGCAGATGTGGGAGGCAGAGCTGGGTTCTAGGAGAGGATAGTGAGCCCTGCTCTAGATTCTAGGCAGGGACATCCCTGTGCATATGTGTGGACATGCTGGCCTGGCCTTGGTTCCAGAGGACTGGAGACCCAGATTTGCAATTCCCTGCAGAGATGACAGTCCAAGAGACAAATGTGGTAAACGAAGGCCTTGCAGAGGGAGGAAGGGGAATAGAGACATGCTTCCTCACTGCTCCCCTGACAAACTCAGCTCCCTGATTAATAGGATTAGTGTCATTAATCATCCCTCATCCCTCATCCCTTCTGCCATGTGAAGATGCAGTGAGAAGGTGGCCATCCACAAACCAGGGAGTGGGCCCTCACCAGACATGAATCTGCTTGATCTTGAACTTCCCAGATCCTAGGACCATTAGAAATAAATGTGTGTCATTTAAGCTACCCAGTCTGTGGTGTTTTTGTTATAGTAGCCCAATCATCACAAGCACACCCCTCACCTGAAAAGATGTGTCCCTCAAAGGGCAGAACAATGTCTACTACTGCTTCGCAGGCACGGAGGGGCAGTGGGTGTGGGCCAGGCCAGGCCTGTGTCACATAAAATAACGTAGGATCCTATTCCGCTAAAGCAATCCTGGGGGATGGGGTGTGGTGGAGGCTGAATCATGGGAGCCTCTTCATCAGATGGTACAGGACAGTGAGTCACAACTCTGGTTTTTAATCAGAAGCAGAGTAGAGACCTGAAGAGAATGTGTCTATGGCCAGGTCTGGGGGCTCACTTGCCGGCGAGCGTCCCTTAAATAATGACAGATGTAGCTATCACCATGTAGGGCTTCCAGTTCAGATGTTCACATGTGTTTCTCTGCTGGATCCCAGTTTCTAGTTATGCTTTTGTCCTGTGGCTATTTGATGACTGCATCCATGGCCAGGCTCTGTGGGAGCAGAAACTGGGTTTGGTTTCACTCATCATTACATCTTTAGCATCCAGTCCATTTAAAATGCATGATTGAATGAAAAGCTGAAGGAATGGCTCCACTTGGTGTCGAAAATCACTGTAATGTGCCAGTGCGTGTGTGTGTAACCTAGTTATATACATATGTATGCTATTTTATATGCATAATAGCTTTGGGAAAATAGGAATACACAGGACACTAATAATAGCGAGGGTCTCCTGGAGACAGGAGACAGAAGTCTGGGTGACAGAAAAAAGTATTTTCACTTTACATGTTTTTCCCCTACCATATCCCATCCCATTCTGCTTTTACAATGAGTGGAAAGAGTTTACAAAGTAAATTACACTAATCACATTGTTCCACAACTCTCTTCCACTGAATAATATATGGTAAGCATGTTATGGGTCTGTCTGCCTGGCCTTGATTTTGAACCCTGATGGGATGCTGGTCCATATTCTGGCTCTTGGAGTCTGCTCTCTGTTGGGTTGACTCCACACTTGGGTTTGGGGATGGCAGCGTGACACTTTATGGCTTGAGTTTTGCATCAGTTTCTTGAGGATAAAGCCTGCACCATAGCCAGCTGGGATCTATCTCTTAGAAGTAGATGAAGAAAGGGGGACATTCTCCACAAACATATCCGGTATGTGAAAAGATGTATCCTCAGGGAGCAGAGCAATGTCTACCACTGTGTCTCCACCACAGGCACAGAGAGGCAGGGGGTCTGGCCAGGAAGAAGCGAATGTTGTGCTGAATGAGGACCCCCAGCAGATGGGTGATGCAGTCAAGGCTGAGGTGAGAACATGTGAGAGTCAAGTGGAGCCAGAGAGCTGCTGAAGGGTGTGCACTGTGTGCTGGATGATCCTGGGGCATGGCCTGGGGCTTCTATACAGAGATTGATTTATCCGTGCTACAAATACAAAGCCATCCATTTCTATTAATTGCTTCTGCAAAACCTAGGCAGGAGACAGTTGGGTGTGTTGGAGAAGCTTTGACTTGGGAGTCAAAACACTGGGATACAGTATCCCAGTCTTGGCTCCACCAGTTACTCATACAATCCCTCTGAGGCCTGTAAATTAAACTAAATTTGGACTAAGGCTGCCTTCCTACTTGGAGTACCTACGTAGAAAACTGCAACTTAACTTCTTATATCAACAAGCTACAACCTAACAAAGAATATATACTCTTATAATAAATAGCTGATAAATAAATAATTAGCTAATAGATAGCCAATTGGAGCAACTAAGCTTCAGCCAATCACAGCCTGCCAACTGATTAAAACATGTCCACATAAGGCAAATGCTTCATCGCACCATGCCCAAATAAACCAAAGGCCCAGCTATAACCAGTCCAGCTGTTTCTTCATGGCACTTTCTTTTTTTGTCTATAAATACTACCTGCCCATGCTCTTAATGTGCAGCTCGCTGAACCCTCTCTTGGTTCTGACTATTGCTCAATTCATGAATCATTCTTTTCTCAGGTAAACGCTGCTAAATTTAATTTCTGTAAAGTTTCTATTAACAACCTGAAATGACTTTCATTATACTTCATTTTAAGATATATGTACTCTGAAAATTAAGTTCATGCACTCGTCCTGGAAAAAATGCTTATACCTCATTGCTGAATATCACTACAGGTACCTTAGAAGTACTTTGGGAAACTATGCACTGATGCCAACATCAAGTCCATGCTTCAAAGCAATTTTGGAATTCTTTCTTGGAATGACCATCAGAGCTGTTGTACAGCACACAAAACACACAACAATAATAAAGGCCACTCAACAAGACACTACCACACATCAACATTAACACAGCTGGGAGATACTGATATACCAATGTTATGAAACCTTTTTGAATTGTTTGTACAGTGCTACCAATCAAACACAAGGTGGCAAGTTCATGAACTCACCCCTGCTGGTTATTTCAGAAAAAGAGTTCCAAAATTGCTTTGAAGGGGATACTAGGTGCTGGCATCTGTGCATAGCGTCCCAAGGGAAGTACTTTGAAGGTGACCGTAGTGATTGATACTCACCAATAAGGACTGTAGCACTCTTTCTAGAATGAGTTAGCAGACTTAATCATTAGACCTACATATGCTTAATGATACGTGCAAAATATTTCATATGATTATTGAAATTTTCTCTTCTGTATTTATTCCCTGTTTCTTTTTTGTTTGTTATTTATGTCTTTTTTTTAAATTTCTTGATTAGCTTAGTTTATATCTTCTGTATTTTATTTACTTTTTCAAAGATCCAGTTTTTGGATTATTTATTCGTCCTAATTCTTTATTATCAAATCAATCACTTTCTGTTTTCATATTTTCCTTTTTATTGTTTAATTTATTCTTTTTCTTTCTGTCTGCTTTGGATCTTAATTCATCTGTTTTAATTCTTATTTTCCTGATATAGCTATCAAAGGTTATTAATTTTCCTCTGAGCACTGCTTTATTTGTATTCTTTAGTTTTGTACTTTCTTATTTTTCAAGAAATTTTATTTGTTTCTATTTTTCCCTTTAATTTGTGAATAGTTTAAAAAGTAGTTTGCTAATTTTTAGATGAAGGGGATCTTTTTATGATATTGGTGATATTTATTTTTATTACATTGTGATAAGAAAATTATTATTTATTGAGGTTCTCTCTGTGACTTACTATGAGGTTTTCATGAATGTTCATATGCACTTTGAATTGTACAGAAGATGTGTTCTCTGTTATTAGGGTACAGAGTTTGCTCTACTGTCTTACTAAGGTTGACCATAACTTGATCTGTTCATTTTTGTTTGTTTTCTTGATCTGCCCTAGACTAAGAGATAAATTAAAATCTCTTGCTATGGGCTCAGCACCTGTAGCTCAGCATCTAGGGTGCCAGCCACATACACTGGAACTGGTGAGTTTGAATCCAGCCACAACTGCCAAACAACAATGCCAACTACAACCAAAAAAGAGCCGGGTGTTGTGGTGGTTTCCTATAGTCCAGCTACTTGGGAGGCTGAGGCAAAATTGGTTAAGCCCAAGAGTTGGAAGTTGCTGTCAACTGTGATGCCATGGCACTCTATCCAGGGCAACATAGTGAGACTCTATCTCGAAACAAAACAAAACAAAACAAAACTCTTGCTATGGACAACAACACTTGGGAAAGGAAGCCCTGCTCAATAAATGATTCTGAGAAAACTATTATAGGTACAGGCGGAAGAATGAAACAAGACCCCTATCTCTCATCTATACAAAAATTAATTTAAGGTAGATAATAGATTTCAATGTAAGACATGAAACCATAAAAATTCTAGAATAAAATGTAGGAAACTCTTCTAGATGTTGGTGTAGATGAAGAATTTGTGACTGAGACTCCAAAGATAGGGCAGTGCCTGTGGCTCAGAAGGTAGGGTGCCGGCCCCATATGCCGGAGGTTGCAAGTTCAAACCCAGCCCTGGCCAAAAAAAAAAGAGAGACTCCAAAGACAAAAATAGCAAAATAAATAATCTAAATACATAAATAAGATTGATTAAATTAAAAAGCTTCTGAACAGCAAAGGAAATAATCCACAGAGTAAATAGACAACTTACAGAATGGAAGAAAATATTCACAAACTATGTATCTGACAAAGAGTTAATATCCAGAATCTATAGTGAACTCAAACAAATTATGAAGAAAACAAACAAACAGACAATCCTGTTAAAAAATGGGCACAAGGCATAAAGAGCAGTTATTCAAAAGAAAAAAAAGAAGAAATGTTCAGCATCACTAAACATCAAGGGAATGCAAATTAAAACTATAATGAGATACCACCTTCCCCCAATCAGAATGGTCATCATTAAAAAGTTAAAAAACAGGGGACGCTGGTGAGGATGCAGAGAGAAAGAAACACACGCTGCTGGTGAAACTGAAAATCAGTAACACCTCTCTGGAAAATAGTATGGAGATTCCTAAAAGACATAGAAGTAGATGTATCATTCAATCTAGCAAACCCATTACTAGGTATCTACTCAAAGGAAAAGAAGTCATTTTATTAAAAAAAAAAGAAAGCCCTGAAATTTTTATTGCAGTATAATTCATAATTGCAAAGACGTGGAACCAACCTAAGTGCCATTCAATTCATGAGTGGATTAAGAACACGTGATATTTATACACACATACACACATAGATGCTCGTACATACACACATACGTACATACATGCCATGGAATACTACTCAGCCCTAAAAAGCAATGAAGTAATGTCTTTTGCAGCAACTTGGATGGAATTGGAGACTATTATCCTAAGTGAAATGCCTCAGGAATGGATAAACAAATACTACAAGTACTCTCCAATAACGGAGCTAATCAATGGGCACACATGGGCACAAAGAATGGGGAGCTCACTGGACACCAAGTAAGGGGTAGGAGTAAAAACTATCAAGAGCAGAGAGGAGTAAAAAACTACCTCATGGGTGCAGTGAACACTATTTGGGTGATGGTCACAGTAACAGCGTTATAAAAGGTACCCATGTGACCAAATCATTTGTACCCCGTTAATAAAATAAATAAATAAATGAATGAATAAACAAATAAATAAAATCTCCTGCTATGTGTGTCAATTTCTTCTGCTTTTTCTGGCAATTTTTGCTGTATGAAATTTGCTACTGTGTCGACTGGATATAAATATTCATAGTTCTTACCTCTCAGTTGTGAATTACAGCCTTTGGCATTATAAAGTGTCTTTGACTTGTTTAATATTTTCTTTGACCTGAATTCTTCCTTTCCTCATATTAGTTTCCTGACTCTTGATTTCTTCTTCTTGGCATTTACCTGACATCACTTTGCCACCTTGCCATCTTTTCAAAAATATTTTCAGTCTTCCTGGCTCACTTTGTTCTAAGTGTAACGTTTGTATACAGCACAAAGTTGGATTTTGTTCTGCTGATAAATCTAAAATCTTAAGAGGTAAATTTAGCCTAATTTATAGATAGAGGATATGAAATTATTTGTTCTGATTTTTGCAATATAACTTTGTCATATTTCTTGTTTTTATTTTATGTTTATCTTTTTTGTCTTTTACATATTTGATTTCATTTTTAATTCTTTTGGCCTTTTTTTCTGTATTCTTCTCATCTTAGGAGAGTGAATTATTATTGTTTCTCTAATGTTTACTGTTATGATTAAAATTTATATAATATTCTTAGATAGACAGTATTAATTTTCTTCTATAAACAAGCATGCTGCCTCCTCCCTCTTACGCTTCTCCCTATCTTCTACCACACTATTAACACTGGCTAATAAAAGTATCTTTTTGTATGTTTCTTTGCCACATTAAATATGCACACACTTGGCACCTTTTTCATTACCTTATATCACAGACAAAGCAATTAGAGAACTTTATTTCTCATCTTTTTTACCTGTCCTTGTCACTTAAAAATAATTGCATCCACTATATATTATTGGAGCATATACTGTTTATATTTTGTGACTAAAATCTCTGCTTTTCTGTTTGTTTTTAGAGTCATGCTGTAGACTCAGCTTTCAAATAATATTACATCATTATACATATAGTGTAAGAAGCTAACATAGTATAATCCCACTTCCTCCCTCCTTTTCTTTATGCTATTGTTACATATTTACATATTTTATATATAAATGTTATATATTTCATTTGCTGTAAAGAGATTTCTCAAAAAGAACAAAATCTTTGTATTTACTCCCATCTTTACCATTTCCAGCAATCTTCATTTCTTTGTGGTAGTCTGAGTTTTCATCCGATATTTAATATTATATTCTCCTGCCTACAAAATTCCTTTTAACAGTTTTTATAGGGCAGACCTGCTGGTAATGAATTCTTTATTTTGCCTTTGTTTTCAAAAGATATTTTCACTAGGTGTGAAATTATGAGTTGACAGATTTTGCAGGGTTTTTTTCCCTTTACTCAGTACTTTAAAGATGTTTTTCACACCTCTTGGGAGCGGAACACCATTAATAGAGGGACTTCACACAGCAAACATAAGCAGTGTCACCTGGCTCATTGTACCCTCAGAGGTTCCCCAATAATAATAAATAAATAAAAAGAAAAAAAATAATAAACTTAATATCACAACAAGTATTTTTAAAAAGATGTTTTTCTAACTTCTGGCTTACAGAGTTTGTGATTAGAAGTCTGCTATAATCCTGATCTTTTCTTCTGATGTGTGTATAGCTGTCCTCCCCATTGGCTGCAATCAAGATTTTCTCTTTATCTTTGGGTTTTAATAGTTTAACTATATGAGCTTAGCTTTGTTTTTGTTTGTCCTTTTTGGGGGTTCTCTACATTTTATGAACTATGATTTGTTGCTTTAATCAATTTTGGACATTATATATTCAAATACTGCTTATGTCCGTTCTGTCTTTTCTTTCTTGGATTCTAATGTTAGATCATTAGCATGTATAATACCCACAGCTTTTGGCTACTCTTCTTGTTTGTTGGGTTTTTTTTTTTTTTATTAATTTGCCTCTTTATATTTCAATTTGGATAATTTCTATTATTGGCCCATTTTTAAGTTTGCTGTTTTCTCCCTCTGTTTTATACATTCTTTGTATAAGTCATCAAAGAAATTCTTTATCTTTTTGTTTTCATTTTATCATTTCTATTTAACTCGGTTTCATAAATTTCTTCATACATGATGTCTGCCTTTTCTACTAGATCCTTTTTCACGAGACAATCATACTTATTTTAAAGCCCTTGTTAGTTCCAATGTCAGTGTTATCTGTGGGCCTGGTTCTGTGAATTGTTTTATCTCTTTACAATAGGTTACTTTTCTGGCTTTTTTGTGTGTCTTGTAAATGTGCATATGAGTGTGTCTTTATAGTTTTTAGTGTTAAGATTCCAAACTTTGTGTGTAGAATGATAGTAAAGATTGAGATAAATAGTATTTATCCTAAGAAGTAAGTATCTTTCTATGTTTGTGAAGCCATTTGTGTTGGGGGTTGAATCAATATAATCAGTAGTTATGCTGAATTTTAGTTTTGTGGTTGATTGATTCAGTGCAACATACACTTCACATCCCTCCAATGATGAGCTGCTGCTACCTTGCATTTAGTATGAGGACTTGGGTGTCAGAAAACTTTTCTCATTGTACCTTTTCCCTCTTCAGCTTTCAGGGTACCTTCTGCACCACAGAAGAAGACCGTTTTATAGACTATTATTGCTCATTACTCAGTGTGACACTCGTATTAGAGGAAGGTGGGATTCTTGGTGTTTTCTGATCTTGTCTTAGTTTTAGGTAGGCTTTATGTACCTGGAACACATTATTCTTGCCTCTCCCTCCTATGGCATCCACCTCCTATCTTGGGCAGGGAAGGGCTTCTTGCCTCACCATGTCTCCTACTCCAGTAATAACAGACTTCTGCTTTGTATCAGTGCAGGATCCTGGGACTCAGTGTGTTTCTTGCCACTCACGAGTAGTACACAGGGAGCAGAAGGATTTTCTACCCCTCCTCCAATGTCAAATAGCTTTTGCTCTACCTGCACTCAAGAGAAGTGGATTTTTGCCCAGGCCCTTGGCTTCCTGTCTTTCCAGTGTCTTAAGATTTTTCTTAGTAAAAGAGAAGGGTCTGGAAGGTGGCCGGCGTTTTGTGCCTGCCCTCCAGAAGCAGCATATTAGCCAGGTTTTAAGCCTATTTCCTAATGTAAGATCTTCTGCCTTCTCCCAATTTTTCTCAGTAGTACCTAATAAAGGGTCATGGTGAAGAGTTGTGAGTGAAAGTTTCAAGACTGAGCAATGGAAACTATAGAAATTTGAATAGAAAATAAGCTATCTATATTTCAATGGTACTGGAAAAATTGGGTATACATATGCATAAAACAAACTTTAATAACTTGCATTATATCTAAAAATTAACTCTAAATAGATCATAGATCTAAAGGTGATACTTAAAATTATAAAACCTCTGTAAGAAAACATAAGAGAAAATCTGTGTAAATGTGGGCTAGTTCAAAACTTTTAAAAATATAACACCAAAAGCACAACACATAAAAGAAAGAATTGATAAATCTGACTTCTTGAAAATCAAAAACTCTGACTTTCAAAATACACTGTTAAAAGAATTAAAGACAATCCAAAGACTAGGATAAAATATTTGTAGAGCATGAATCTGATACAGGACTTGCATACAGAATATATAAAGAACTCTCAAAACCCAATAATAAGAAAACAAGAAACATAATCCAAAAATGAGCAAAAGACTTGAATAGACACTTTACCAAAGAAGATAGCTGGATGGCAAATAAACACAGGAAGAGATGAACAACATCATTAGTCATTAGTTACATGCAAATTAAAACCACTATATTAGACATGCCTATTAAAACTACTACAGTGAAAGTATCACTACACATCTACTAGAAAGGCTAAAATTGAAAGCCCCACCATACCAAAAAAGTAGAACTATTATGACACAGCTTGTGGAAATACTAAAAGAATAGTATAACCACTATAGGAAATAGTGTGATGATTTCTTGAAATTTTAAATGTACATCTCCTGTGTGACTTAGCCACAGCACTTCTAGGCTTTTACAAAGAGAAATGAAAACATACACCTGTCATAAAGACTTGTACATAGATAAGCATCACAGTTTTATCCATAATAAATATCCACCAACAGGTTAAGGGGTAAACAAATTAAAGCAAACCTATACAATGGAATACTGTTCAGCAATAAAAAGAAATGCACATGAGTGAATCTCAAAGTAATTATGCTGAATGGAAGAAGCTTAACAATAGAGAGTTCTTATTTCATTATTATATATATAGGGTGTCCATAAAGTTGGTATGCAATTTAAAATAACTGTAAATTTTGAATCACACATGAACTTTAGGGACACCCTGTATATATGATTCTAGAAAATGCCAACTAACCTAGACTGATAGAAAAACAAATCAATGTTAGCTCAGAGATCAGAGCTGGGGAAGGCAAGGGAGGAGAAGTCATAAAAGAGAATGAGGAAACGTGGGTGAGTAATGGATGTGTCCATCATTTTGGTTGTGGTGATGGTTATGGGTGTACACTCATGTCAAAACTGATCAAATTGCACACTTTATGTGTTTTTTATTACATTTCAATTATATCTCAATAAAGCTTTGAAAAACAACATTAAACTAAATTAAAAAGCAGTAGAATATAGAAATGAACATGTCTTTGCCAGAAATGAATCTGAATGTATCAGTCATCTCAGTAAATACAAATGGACTAAATTTGCTAGTTTAAATAGAAATTATTGTATAGTCTGAAAGAAACAAAAGGCTGTTATATTCTGTTAACAAAAAAAAAACATTAAGAAATATAAAGACTCCAGAGAAACATGTAGAAAAACAAGGACTCCATAAGGTGAAAGGATGGAAATATATATTCCAACTAAATATTAACAAAGGGAAATCTTATATAACCATAGTGCTACCAGAGAAAAATAGACATAGCCTAAGAGCATGTAAAAGAAGAAATGACAAATCCATATTCATAGTTACTTTAACATATTTAGCATATTTCATAATTGTTAGGTCATAAAAACCATTATAAGAATGTAGGGGGTTTGACAGTAACACACTTGATTTAAAAAGACTTATAAAAAATTCTGCTCTTGCCAATTATAGAATATATATTCTTCTTATATACCCTTAGAATAAATTATAGCATTCTCCATTTTTCTCTATATCTATCATCTTATCTATTTACCTATCTATCCATTATCCATTCATTTATGCACCCATAAATATACCTATTTATCTGTATGGAATATTTACAAAAATTAACTATGAATAAACCAAACAATTCTCAGCCACTTATAAGATCACTATCCTACCAACTATATGTTGTCTGACCACGCGTAATCAAATTAGCCATCAGTGATGAAAAATCACATAAATCTCTCAATGTAGCTGAAAATTCACATACCCTAAATAAGTCATGGATTAAAAAAAAATACATAATGGAAATTAGAAAAATGTTATAATTGAACTATAGTAAAAATATTACAGTAAAAAATTGTGGAGTATAGCTAAGGTGTAAATTAGAGGGAAATCTAATCTTTATATTCAAAAATTAGGAAGACTGAAAATTAATTAGCTAATATCCCACTTAAGAGTAAGAAAGGTAACAATAGAGTAAATCCAAAATGAGAGTGGAGGGAAATAAACAAAAGCATGAAGAGTAGCAATAAATACAACGGAGCATAAATGTACATCAGAGCAAACAAGCCCTCATCGTGTTCTTGGAACAGACGAATAAGACAGAAAAGTCTCTAGCAAGATTTAGCAAGGAAAAAAAGAGGAGGCACCAATAAACAATTAGAAAAAAAAAACAAACAAAAAAAGAGACCTAAAAAAGAGAGTCATGGACAATTTTATGTGAATAAATGTAAAATTTTAGACAAAACAATGAATAAACATTTAAATAAATAATCGCCTAATAAAAGCAGACACTTTCATTAGATAGTTTAATAGGTTCACTTCTCTCCCTCTCTCTATAAGATTCCAGGACTAGATACACAAAAATACAAACTGTTCAAGAGATGAGAAACAGATGGGATAAAATGAGTTTCTTAATTCATTTAACGAGTTGGCAAAACCTGCCATCAAAACAAGAAAACAAGAGAACAGAAAATTATAGTTAAATATCCCTTAAGAACATGAGTGCAAAAATACTAAGCAAAACAGGAGATAAAGAAATGTACTAATAAGTAAAAGAAACACTTCATGACCAAGTTTAGCTAAGATTGGAAAGATGAGTTATTATTAGATAACCCATCAATATACCTCACTACACAAACAGATGAAAGAGAAATATTATATTATTATCTCAATAGATGCAGAAAAAGGACTTGCTAAGATTCAATACCCATTCATAATAAAAATTACTGGCTACCAAGGAGTGGAAGGTAACCTTTCTTAATTCAACAAATGGTATCCATCGCTAACCCTAGTCAATATCATATTTAATGATGAAACATCAGAATCCCTGTTATAAACAGATGTGAGATTAGAATGTCAGGTCCTGGAAGGGCAGTGAGATGAAAAAGGGAAGGGATGGGCGGCGCCTGTGGCTCAGTGAGTAGGGCGCCGGCCCCATATGCCGAGGGTGGCGGGTTCAAACCCAGCCCCGGCCAAACTGCAACCAAAAAATAGCCGGGCGTTGTGGCGGGCGCCTGTAGTCCCAGCTGCTCGGGAGGCTGAGGCAAGAGAATCGCGTAAGCCCAAGAGTTAGAGGTTGCTGTGAGCCGTGTGACGCCACGGCACTCTACCCGAGGGCGGTACAGTGAGACTCTGTCTCTACAAAAAAAAAAAAAAAAGAAAAAGGGAAGGGAAGGGAAAGGAAGGGAAGGGAAGGTAAGGGAAGAAGGGAAAGGAAGGGAAGGGAAGGGAAGGAAAGGGAAGGGAAGGGAAGGGAAGGGAAGGGAAGGGAAGGGAAGGGAAGGGAGAAGGGAAGGGAAGGGAAAGGAAAAGAAGGGACGGGGCAATGAGGACGGGGGAAGGGAAGAAAGGAAAGCCTATATCACAAAATCCCAAGACCAGAGATGTTGGCGCGGATGTGGAGAAAAGGGAACACTTCTGCACTGCTGGTGGGAATGCAAATTAATACATTCCTTTTGGAAAGATGTTTGGAGAACACTCAGAGATCTAAAAATAGATCTGCCATTCAATCCTGTAATTCCTCTGCTGGGCATATACCCAGAAGACCAAAAATCACAACATAACAAAGATAGTTGTACCAGAATGTTTATTGCAGCCCAATTCATAATTGCTAAGTCACGGAAAAAGCCCAAGTGCCCATTGATCCACGAATGGATTAATAAATTGTGGTATATGTACACCATGGAATATTATGCAGCCTTAAAGAAAGATGGAGACTTTACCTCTTTCATGTTTACATGGATGGAGCTGGAACATATTCTTCTTAGTAAAGTATCTCAAGAATGGATGAAAAAGTACCCAATGTACCCAGCCCTACTATGAAACTAATTTGGGACTCTCACATGAAAGCTATAACCCAGCTACAACTTAACAATAGGGGGAAGTGGGAAAGGGGGGGGGTGGTGGGTAGAGGGAGGGGGATCGGTGGGATCACACCTGTGGTGCATCTTACAGGGGTATTTGCGAAACTTGGTAAATGTAGAATGTAAATGTTTTGGCACAGTAACTGAGATAACACCAGAAAGGCTATGTTAACCACTGTGATAAAAATGTGTCAAATGGTTTATGAAAAAAAAAAAAAAAAAAAAAAGAAAGCATAAAAATCAGTCAGGAGGAAACAAAGTTGTCATTTTCACAGATAACACAACTCTGTACATGGAATCCAAGAATAGCAATTATTAGACACTTCAGTGTGTTTGCTTAATATAAAAACTATACAAATACACACACAATATTTATAGATATTTTTTATTCACCAGCCACATTGAGTAGAAAAGATAATTTTTAAAAAGGGCTAGAATCTTACCCAAATAGTACATGCCTTAGAGCAGTGGTTCTCAAACTTCCTAATGCCGCAACCATTTAATACATTTCCTGTGAGTCGCGACCCACAGGTTGAGAACCACTGACTTAGGGTAAAAGCAATTGCTATATCAAACTGCCATCCGTGGTCCAATATAACAGAAGTTTTCTTGTTCATGTATTAGTTCCAAGTGGGTGTTCCTGGTTGCTGGTGATTCAGACACTTAAGCTTCTCTCGCCTTCGATCCTGTGGTTCTACCCTCCCCTAACGCCCTGAAGTCCTCTGCATCCATATGGCAGACAGAGGAGGGGCCAGAAGGGAGCAGATGTTTGCTTTTCTATCCATGGTCCACTAGCCAGGCTTGGATACCAGGAGGGCTGAGATACTCAGCTGATGGTTGTGCGGCTATCTCTGCAACAACCCCATGCTATGGAAGAGGGCTACAGACCTCTGGTGAAGGGCCAACCATTCTCTTAAAAGTATGATAAAAAAATTTTTTCTTAAAAAAAGTTCTTTTAACTACAAATAAATCTAGCAAAAATTGTGCCAGACTTTTACAGGGGAAAAAAAAATGCTATTGAAAGGTATCAAAGAAGACAGTATAAGTGGAGAGAGGCAGCATGCTCATCAGTGGTAGAAGTCAATATCCTAACAATGTTAATTGCCTCCTAATTAGTCTATATTTTCAGTACAATTTCAATAAAAATCCCATTTCACAGAATTCGAGAATCAATTGTAGAATCTAATTGAATGAACAACAGACTAAGAGTTACAAGGGTGCTTGAAAGAGGAATGGGTGAACTCTTCTGACTGGATGGCAAAACTTAGAAAAGCGTCGTGATGGCAGCAGCGTGGCACTGGCACAGGACAGATTAACAGTCAAGTGGAAACCGGATATGGTTCAGAAGTGCCATTAAATCAGTGGCAAAAGATGATAAAAGTTGATTATCTGAATGAAAATAAGTTTATTTTCTACCACATCAAAAAACCAATTTTTAGATGGATTAAAGATCCAAATGTGAAAAGAATTTAAAAATGTGTGGTAAGATAATTTTATATCAAATTGAGACAGAAAAGAATTTTTCAGAAAAGACAGAGATGGCAAACTTTAGAGAAAGATTGGGAGTTCTGACTATGTTAAAATCAAACATCTCTGTTGCTCATGGAACACCCAAATCAAAGCCAAACACAGTCACATATATGAGGAAGATACTGACAATCCAAAATTAATATACAGAATACACAAAGAATTCCTGAAAATAAATAATTCCCCAAGTGAACAAAACATATGAACAGAAGAGGAGACACATCCTTTTTGTGTCCAGATGAATGCAAATTAAAACCATGATGAGATAGTCTTTTGCGTCATCAGATTAGCAAAAAATTTAAGTTCTGACAATACCAAATGTGAGTGATTTTTAAACACTAACAATTTTTATTTATTTATTTATTTATTTTTTATTATTGGGGATTCAATGAGGGTACAATAAGCCAGGTTACACTGATTGCAATTGTTAGGTAAAGTCCCTCTTGCAATCATGTCTTGCCCCCGTAAAGTGTGACACACACCAACACTAACAGTGGAAGCATAAATTGAAACCACATTTTTGGAGAACCATTTGTCAATATTTTATGAAGATGGAGCTGTACAGATTCCCTGACCCAACTCTTCCCCTTCTAAGTACAGTAGAACCTCTGCAAGCTGATCACCCAAGGGACTGTAACAAACTGGTCAACGTAAGGAACTAGGCCTACTGTACTGATACGTACAAGTGGTTCATGGCTGGTCTATGAAAATTAGGTCAACTTAAGGAGGTTGTCGACTACTACTGTATATATCTGAAATTAACTACCCTTGGGCATACGAACAAGAATGTTTCTAGCAGCATTATAGCAAAAAATAGAAACCAATCTAAATGCTCATCACCAGGAGAGTGGGTAAATTAACTGTAATATAGTCATTTACAGCTGTGAAAAAGCACGGGGACGTGCCACACTTTAACATAGATGAGTCTTAAAAGTACAATGCTGAGTGAAAGAAGCAAGCAACAGAAAAATCTATACAGAATTTAAAATATAAAGTGTCAGCTTTTTCCACAGTTGCCTGCCCCCTGCAAAATCTGGCTACAAATAAGGTTGACAAACATTTTTGTAAAGGTAAGTCTCCCCCTTCCCCCTCTCTCTCTTTTAACATGTTCAAGCCATTCTGGGGTGACTCTCAAAGATATCTTGGTCAGGTGTCATTACTTTCTGGCACTGTTCCATTCTGCTTATTTTAAAACTTCCTACTCATGGCTGGGTACAGTGGTTCATGCCTGTAGTCCCAGCACGTTGGGAGGCTGAGGTGAGATGATTGCATGAGACCAGGATTTCAAGACCTGCTAGTGCATCATGATGAGACCCCATCACGACAAGTAATTTTCAAAAAGTTAGCCAGGTGGGGTGGTGCACACCTGTAGTCTCGACTACTCAGGAGGCTGAGATAGGAGTATTGCTTGAGCCCAGGAGGTTGAGGTTGCTGTGAGCTATGATGATGCCACTGCACTGTAGCCTGGGTGACGGAACAAGATGTTGTCTCCAAAAAAAAAAGTAAATAAATAAGAATAACAGCTCCTTCTCAGACTGAATCAAGAGCCCAACTCGCCATGGTCCTGCAGGGTGAACTATGCCTGTGGCTTACCTCTGGGCAGGTGGGGTAGTTGTCTCTGCATAGGTTTTCTGGGGCTCATGGTCAATCCCCATGGTCCCCTCTGTGGCCGAGTCCCAGACCCCTTCAGAGGACATCTGTGTCTACCTGCAGCCCTGACAGCAAGGAGCGCCCGTGAGCTCCATCTGTGGTGGGGGCTGTATCACCATCCCAGTCACCTGCATGGCTCCCGTGCCCGGCTCACCTTAGCGTTCCTTTATACCAGTGGTTCTCAACCTTCCTAATGCCGCCATCCTTTAATACAGCTCCTCATATTGTGGTGACCTCCAACCTGAGGAACTGTATTAAAGGGTCACGGCGTTAGGAAGGTTGAGAACCACTCCTTTACACGGACCCTGGGGACTTACTAGGGTGTTCATCTGAACCCTGTGAAGGGCAGGAGAACTGGCCCAAGTGCGAGTAGCCCATCTCTTCCCAGAAACTTCCTGTCCTTCTCTGTCACTCTGAACCCTCCTGGCAAAGGTCTCATCTCCAGGGCTCCGACATTTGAAATCTCTAGACTGGAAGTAGATGTTGGTCTTGGGGTACAAGTGAACCCTGAAATGTCAAGAGAACCTGCTACGCATCTTCTTCTTCCCCATAGTGCGGAGCCCCTACATCAGACACGTGATCCCAGAATGTGCCGAGGCTCCAGCTCCAGTGACAATTCCCAGGGCTGGCTTTGGGTCTGGGACTCAGTGAACATTGATCCAGCCAAGGAACAAGCCACCAGCCCTCCTTGTTGAGACTCTCCACTAGCAAGGGCGTCTCTGCCACTCCCTTCATTTGGCCACAGGGGAACTGCCCCCGACCAGGAGCCCTGTCTTCCCCGTCCTCCCTATCCTTCTTGGGTCCTGCCAGTGGAGAGCCAGGCAGAGTGCTAGGCTTTTGCTGGGAGGCAGTTCGCTCTCTCCCAGAGTCTCTGAGTGGGAGCTGGTGCTGCAGAAAATGTGTTTCTGAACTCAGAATGGTGGGGTCCTCAGTGCCTTTTACTGTGGTCCCTTGCTGCAATTCTGGAACACATAGGACAATGCCACTTGACTGCCTGTTTCCACGTCCAATCTGCGGCCACCTCACTCCTGGGCGCCTGCCCCAGTCCACGGCCACCTCGCTCCTGGATGCTGGACCCAGTCCACGGCCACCTCACTCCTGGATGCCTGACCTTGTACTTCCCGAGGCATTATCCTCATTGTCAATGGTGAGGTCAGCTGACCCTGCCACCTATTAACTGGTAGACATGACTGCTCCCCTCACAGCTTGGTGTGAAGATAAAATGAGCTCAAACACTGCCTGGCACTTCCAAATACATCACATTGGACAAGTTGCTTCACCGCTCTGAACCCATTGCTTGCCTGTAAAACGAGGCTCTCACACACACAGGAGCAATTTGAGGACCAAGATGGCTTGTGGTAAACGGAAGGGACAGCCCCTGCCATGCAGCAGTTACTCTGTAAAACTAGTTTCCTTCTTCCTGCTGCCACCTGTATGTCAGAGGCCACACCTTTGGGGACAGGTTTGCCTTAGGTGAGTGGAAGCCACATCCCTGGGAGTGACTGTGCTAGGCAAGGCCAGAGCAAGGGACGGAGTGAATACAGCAGGAGTCACCTGTCCTTGCCTGAAACCGACAGGGGAAAGGGCCTCATTGCTCCTTCAGACCCTCCCTTTAAGTGGGACAAATCCTTTGTTGGGAGGCACAGGCTTTGGGCTCGGGCCCCAGTGTGGCTTCCGAACCATTGCATGAAATTGAGCAGTAGTCTGTGACTCTGGGCTACTCTCGTATAACGGGAGGGCCAGGCCAGCTGCTGTCCACCTCAGCCTGACTCTGGCCAGTGACTCCCTGCCAGGCCCCCCTCAGCACCCCCTCTCCCTCTGCTCCTCCTCTCGGCGTGTCTCCTCCCCTTTTCACTCTGGTGATGGCTATTTTGCTTATGGCCACCAGGCTTAGTTATTCTCCGGCACAGCCCAGCATATTCTTTCCTCCTGGTGAACATCCCTGCTCTGCCTGGCAAATGTGGTGATGAGACATCTCCATGGAAACAGATGCTGACCCCGCAGTTGCTTAGCGATGTGCGGCAGGACGCTGTAAGCTCTGGTTTCCGGAAGGGCTCGGCATCCTTTGATGTGTCTGACTACCGGGGCCGGGATGAGTAGGATGTCTCTTTCCTTGCATCCACTCTTGTTTATGTAAAAGTAAAAAGCGAAAAGAACTGGAAATGTGCCTTCTTTAGGAGGAAAGCCATTGTAAGGAGAGCAAAGTGCGGGGAAGCAGAGAACTGGGATTGAAGCACAGATAAGACAAGGAAGGTGACAAGTTCCTCTGGGGCCACCTGGGACAGAGGGAGAAGCTACCGCCCACCTTCCTCTGCACCTACTATTTAGTCCTTCCCACCTTCCCACTCCATCAGAGCTGCTCCCACCAGGGCATCGCCCAGCATTTATGGGGCCTGAGCAAAAATGCAAATAGTTCCTTTCTGCATCTCTAAACACTTACTATGGTAAACCAGGTCAAGAGATCATTACATTAAATACATTCTTCTTTTCCCCACTCAGATCGTCTTCAAAAATAAAATATATTCTGTCTTTGACCTTGGCAGTTGTGGTTAACAGACTGGTTCTCTACATCTAATCTCCAAAACCTATAAACATACTACGTATGTTAAGGTTGTGAATGAAATTAAGGTTAGGTGGATCTCAAGAGTCCCTAAAAGTAGAAGATGGAGTCTGGAGGAGGTCAGAGCGATGTGATGTGAGAAAAAGTCGACTATCCACTTTTGGCTCTGATGATGAAAGGGGGCCACCGTGGGGGGGATGCAGGCAGCCTTGAAAGCCGAAAAAGGCAAGAAAACAATTCTCCCCCAGAGCTTCCAGAAAGAATGCTGCCCAGCTGAGATCCAGTGGGACTTCTGACCAAGAAACTCTAAGGTAATGATCTTGAATTGCTTTCAGCCACTAAGGTTATAGCACAACAGGCAAGTGATACAACAGTGATGCCAAACGTCCTGTGTGGAGGGCCATGGCAGTGCTAATGAGTGGCGTGGCCCAGGGGAGGGTTTTTTTTTCTTGCCTGCATATAGAGCGGAACTGGTCCTACCACTAGAGAAAAAAATAAATAATTTCCTCACCCTTCTCCGTCACCACAGCTTTGTCCTGGTTAAAAGAAACCTGCAGTCACTCCTGGCTCTGTCTACCCACAGCCTGTCAGCACCGAGAATGGTCCCCGAGCTCTGCACTCCAGTCGGCATCCTGGGCAGAGTTCTGAACTGTGACGAGATGGTTCATGCGATGTGCCAAAGAGGACAAGGGGCAAGCAGCAGGAATAACGCACAGCGATGGCAAACACCTGCTAACCGAGGCTCAAACTTCTCATGAAATTGTGGTGAACGGGCATTCCAGCTTTTCAGGTTGGTTTGGATTTCAAATGCTTGGTTTCTCTTGCCTGATATAATCCTGGCATTTTTTTTTTTTTGAGACAGAGTCTCACTATGTCGCCCTCAGTAGAGTGCTATGGTGTCACAGCTCACAGCAACCTCAAACTCTTGGGCTTACGCAATTCTTTTGCCTCAGCCTCCTAAGTAGCTGAGACCACAGGCGGATCCTGGCATTCTTGTGAGCCAGATCATTCCTCCATCCGGGAACCAGGAAAGGTAGTGACAGCATGGAGAGCCACTCAGTTGAGTGACAGGACAGGTCTCTGAGCTGGCAGGAATTGTTGCTGAAGCATCATCCAGGCACAGATAAGAATGCCGTTGATGGAGTTCACTCTGTTCTGGGGGGAATTTGTGCCTTCATTCAGCCACTGGCATCCCCCAAGTCTTCGGTACAGAGAGCAGTTCGCTGTATCTCTCTGCCCAAGGGGCTGCCTTGGTTAGAGATTATAAATAATTTCTTTCCAGAATCTCAAGACTTTCCTTTTTCTTTGGGGCATTTTAAATTTTTCATGTGGTTTGCTTTTCTGTGAGAATGTTCTTGGGAACTTATTTTGGTTTCTCAAAGCTGCTTTGGCTTGTCCATATGGTCTTCCTTTCAACCACTTTCCATATTTTAATGATCCCTTATTCTTACAGAATTTTTTAAAGTGATACGTTTGATTTGAGGTTTTAGGCTGAAACACAGTTTCTAATTCTTGCCTCTACATTGATGTTTCATGTTTTGGGCCAACTGGCTGAAACCTGCCGCCCACTAAGGTCATCATGGCACTGTTTCTCAAAGTAGGGCCGGGCAATGCCTGCAACCACAGTCAGTGTGCACACCACAGAGCCTGCGTGAAAACACGCTGGTCGAAATTTTAGTGGGAGAATAGGGTTAAGAGAGGTGGAGGCCCTGCAGTCTGTATTTTCACAAGTGCAGCAGGTAATGCTTGCACGCTGTACGGTTTCATAACCATGACCCCAGAAGAAAAAGCAGAAGTGATGTCTTCTGTCCCCTAGGCTCAGCTTCCCCACACACTTCAACTCACAGGCCCACCCCAAGAGAAGGTTCCTGGCACTGGGCCTTCTTGTCTGCCCTGGGCTGGGTGTGGCTCTCTGTAATCTTCATAGGGTGTGGAATTTTGATCCCCATTCTGAAGGGGCGCTGCACTATTGTGCCGGACTCCACAGAAATGAATACAGCTACAGTGCTATGGGTCTGAGTGGCAGACAGAAGCATCTGGAAGATTGACACTTCCCAAATTTTTCTCATGTAAACAACATAAAAAGTGATGATATTTGAATTGCACACTTGGAGTGCAAATGAGGCTTCCTGAGGCTGCAGTTGGCTGATCCAGTGACCCCAGGCTTCCAAGCCTGGTCTGGCTGCCCCAAGGTCCAGGAAGATGGGCCTCTGGCACACCTATAGCTTGTCTGTTTTGGAAGCCTTGTGTTAGATGTCCTCTGCTGTGGTACAGATCAGAAAACGATGGAGGAGGAGATGAAGCTCCAGATACTGAGGGCAGGAATTTTAGGACCTAAAAACTGATTAGATGTGGGGAAAACAGGAGCAAAAGTGTCAGAGGGCTCCAGGGCTCAGCCACATCGGAGGTTGGGCCACTGAGAATAGTAACAAGAGCCTGCCCTGTTGCCGCAGGAACTTTCATACGTGCTGGGCAGACTCCCAAAGGCCTGAGGCTTCAGAAGTTGGAGCACCAGGACACTCCAGCGGTCCAGGCAGATGCTGCCCACCATCTGTGCACCTACAAAGGCCAGTAGGAAGTATTCTGTGTTTCCCCATTTTATTTCCTAGTTGAATAAGGCACCCACAAGCTATGTACCTTATTTCATGACTTTCCAGGGACTGCGGGGGGAGCTTGTCTTGGACCTTATCATCCCTAATTCAATGCTTTGTGTGTTTTTGCAGTCACCAACAACCAGCCCTCTCAACTCACTAACAGGCAGCTCAGGCTGTGGGCAGGGAGGTCAAGCTTCTGAATTGCCTTCAGATTACGTGGCTGCACCCAAGTCTTTCAGCCAGCAGGTGGCAGTGCAGGGAACTCTGACTCCCCAAGACCGAAAGTCTGGGTTCCCTTCTGATCCAACAAATCGTCAAATTTAGCCCACATTGCCATCCCTCCCTTTAACCTACACCGGTAAATCCATCTGCCACAATAGGAGAAGCAGGCTTCCAGGCAGGGAGACAACTTTTGTGTCTTTTGCAGTTTATACAATTTTGTAGAGTTCTTTAGGTTAAAAAATTTTAAAAAGCAAACATATATTACTTTTGCAAATTTTACAGAAAAAATAGGATTGTGCACTTAAGAGGTCTTGAAACTGATGCCTTGTTAGCTTCTGGGTAAATATGCCCCTGCTTCAACACGCTAAGGGACAGCTGAGGCTTGCAAACACGCGGATGGCTAGTCCCTTCTCTCTGTGTCTTGCAAGTCACAGGTGCAAAATTTCGGTACCCTTGCATTTGAAAACAGCAGTGATCTGAAGGCCCCTGAGGCCTTTTATAAATGTCAAGCTAATTATTAAATGATTAGATAATAGCTACAGTGTGTGCTGTCTGGGTGAGCTGCCGCTGCTGCTACCAAGCACCTGGAGAATGCCAAGTGAAGGGTTTGGAAAGGATGAGCCAAATAAGTATTTCGGTCTGGAGGGGGAAGACAAGCGGAAGATGGCCTCTGTCAGAGAGACACCTCAGAGGGAAAGGAAGAGGCGCAAAGAAGCTGTGGCAGGTGCAGACTTCAGCTGAGGTTGCAGCAGCCATTAACTGGGTTTTTGCTGGGTCATACTCAGCTCGTGACAAGCATTCTTTCATTCAAACCTCAAAACTACCTTTTAATGTGGGGACTTTTATTATTCCTAATTAACAGAAGAAAATGAAGACTGGATGCCACACAGCTGGTAAAGTGGTGGAACCAGTATTTGAAACTAAAGCTGTCTGAGCTCATGTTTTTAACTCCTATGCTGCTAGTGAGAGCTCTCTGGCTAGGAACCTCTCTCTCTTGTGATCTTTTACAGGAATACAAGGGAGGCCTCACCCTGGGGTTGTAAGTGACAACCCCTGAGGGCCCAGGGGTGATGCAGTATAGGAAGTTATGCCACCAACAAGGTGGTCATGGAGAGGGTTGCATTAGGTCTATGACTGGCAAGTGTGCTCTGCGGAAACCTAGGAAATCCCTGGGAGGGCAGAAAGGGGAAGGCAGCTCTAAGGAAACTCGTCTCCTGAATTCAGCCAGAGCAGATCCATCTTTATAGGACGTCATGCTGAGTTTCCGGGTTTACTTTTTGTTTGAATAAAGGGATCTGTATCCGGCCAACCCAGGTCCCGAAGTCCTGTCCCCGCCTCACTGGCTGCCTGAGTGGATGGTTCAAGGTTATGCAGGGAGCATCTTACTTCTTTGTTAAGGTAGTCTGGCAAAGTCATAAGACTTCCTCCTGAAGGCAATTTTTTGTTTTTTTTTGTTTTTTTGAGAGAGTCTCACTATGTCGCCCTTGGTAGAGTGCTATAGCGTCACAGCTCACAGCAACCTCAAACTCTGGGGCTTAAGCGATTCTCTTGCCTCAGCCTCCTAAGTAGCTGGGACTACAGGCGCCCACCGCAGCACCTGGCTATTTTTTGGTTGTAGTTGTCATTGTTGTTTGGCAGGCCCGGGCTAGGTTCAAACCCACCAGCTCTGGTGTATATGGCTGGCGCCCTAGCTGCTGAGCTGCAGGTGCCAAGCCTGACAGCAATATTTTTAAATGCATAAAATGGAAGACATAGGATGATAAAGGAAACCAATTACATTGAAATACAGTTATGAAAATATCTTATCAAAACCTCAAATTTGTGCTATCACATGACAGGTGCTTCTTTGTTCCCAAGTTAAATAAAATCCAGTGACAGATCTAGCAGCTCCATAATCCCACAGTAGTGATGAGCCTAAACAATAATTTAAGATATCTGTGACATGTGCACTGTGATGGGAAAGTATCTTGATTTTCAACTGTAGACAAATCACAGATGCTGCTAAAACATCTGGGGTTCATTGACTACATCCATAACAGGACTTCAGTTTGGGCCAACAGTTAGTGAAAAATAAGGTAAAATTCTTTTCCATCCAAGTTCACAGACCCCTTGAATTCTATTGACAGGGCCCACAGCCCCTGCTGTAAATCCATGGACATGGTCTGTCAGCCACTGGAATCCTTATGAATCATTGTTCTTGTCAGTACTTGCTCTGACGCCACTGGCCCCGATGGCCTGGCTCTGCTGGCTCCTACTGGTCATTCTCTGCTCTCATTACTGGTGACGAGGGAGGAGGGATGTGTCTCCCTGGGTTTTAGATGAATGCCTTTTGCCTAGAACCTGTCCCCCAGTCTATCCTTCCGCTAGGAAACACTGCAAAGAAAGTGCATGCCCTTTCCATCCTGGGCATGGGTGTTCACCCATCACTCCAGACCAGAACCCTTCTCCCGACCCAGTCCATCCTCATGGGCACGCTGCAGGCTCACCCCCAAGGATCCTTTGGAGGCCTGCCTTGTCCAGATCGCCGGACATCTCTGCTACAAAGGCAGGAGGAGCCTTCTAGGATGAGGAGCTGATTTGCCTTCCCTCCAGTGGTTTGTTTTCAGACTCATTCACAGGATGCCACCGAGGCTATGAGACCAAGGAGAACATGGGGCGGGGTGGAGGGGAGAATGGGACTCAGTTTGCCGCCCCTGTTTCTCAGGAAGGAAACCACCCCTGTCATCGTCCAGGATTTCTCAGGGCCCCTCAGGAGTGCTGCACCATGTGGTGCCCACTCTTTGGTGGGCTCCGGACTCAAGCTGGATGGTGAAGAGAGCAGATGAGGGTGGATGAGGCCAGACAGAAACAAGAAGGTCAGAACTGGCAAGGACCTCAGAGGACAAGCAGCCACCCTCTTCGTTGTCTGGTTTAGAGCCTGAAACAGCATTCCAGCAGGTCAGGATCAGAGCCAACGTTGGCCATTGTCACCCCTCCCCTCACCTGACCCCATCTGAGCCTCAGGCCTTCAGGTGGGATTTCTTGTCCCCCCTGGCCCCACCTAGGGCCCAGTGAACCCTCTGGGCAGTGTGGTAGCTCCAGCCATCATGGCTCTGGACATGGTGACTGCAGGTCATTGTCCAGCCTATGTGCAGTGAAGCATCCTCCTGACTCAGTGCTGGAAGCCTCCCCATTCCTGCTGGTGACTCTGACCTTGATGACACCATCTGTGCCCCAGCGTGCTCAAAGCCAATCCATAGAAATGGGACATTCCCAAGGGTGACTTTGGCCTCGGGCTTTGTGGGTTGGAGAGTCCCGAAGTGGAGTGGCATGGCCTCTCCGCCCTGTGTATTAAGGTGGCCTGAATTAGCCTGGACCTTGCTTTGAGTTTCTCTTACACAAGAGGACCTTCTCCATGCCTCAGCTTTGGGTCACCTGCCACTTCTTCCAGCATTCTCTGGGCTCCCCCAAGTCATTCTGGCCCAGCCCTGGCAGTCCCCTCCCTGGCTGGGCCTCTGTCCTGCCTGTCCACATGCCTTCAGACACGACTTCCCTTTGAATATGGGAGTCTGCGTACATGACCCTCCTCTCAATTCTTCTAAACCAGGGGTCCTCAAACTACAGCCCGCAGGCCACATGAGGCAGTGTGATTATATTTGTTCCCGTTTTGTTTTTTTACTTCAAAATAAGATATGTGCAGTGTGCATAGGAATTTGTTCATAGTTTTGTTTTTTTTTTAAACTATAGCCCGGCCGGGCGGTGCCTGTGGCTCAAAGAGTAGGGCACCAGTCCCATATGCTGGAGGTGGTGAGTTCAAACCCAGCCCCGGCCAAAAACCACAAAAAAAAAAAAAAAAAAAAAAAAAAAAAAAAAAACTATAGCCCGGCCCTCCAACAATCTGAGGGACAGTGAACTGGCCCCCTGTTTAAAAAGTTTGAGGACCCCTGCAAAGCTTTGGAGTGAGGCTGACTTTGAAGTCCCAGGTCCAGTTTCCACCCATAGACCCATCTCCAACGTCAGCCCCCATTGTCTCACACCTTCCTCTCCTGGCCTGTAAGAGTTGCTTTTGTCACCTGAGAACAGATGTGGCCAGCTTAGCTGAGAGCCAACCCAGGCTCTGGGAACTCGCCCCAGTATCCAACCTTCTGCCTCCTAACTTAGGGAGTAGAAAAGGGGTGCAGAGCCGTGGACTTACTGGAGGGGATGGTGTGGCTGCTGGCTCTGATGCAGGCCTCCCACATGGATCTGAAAAGGTTAGCCTGGGTGAATCCCCAGACTAGAGCCAAGCCTGGGGCCTCTGGTAGCTTCATAAGGCCATTGAGTGGGGACTTTGGCAGGAGTGGTGGGCCAGTCTCTGAATAAATTGTGTTGTTCACCAAGATCTCCAGATCCTCAAGGTTTGGCCTGAGCCCACTGTTTCTGTGAGCAGGGGAGGTGAAAGAGGGCTGAGATAGCCTGTTTTCCTGCACAGCTGAGTTGCCCTTTCGCCAGCCCTCTGGTCCCCTTCTTTCCCTTATGCCGAAGCTATGTGGAGGAAATGACCCTCTGAGTAGGCCTCTGAGGGTGGGAAAGGCACAGAGGCAGGGCTGACCACACATCTTCCTACCTAGAGCCCCCATGGCCATCCTGAACCCACCAGCCCAGCCTCCTCTCTGGACTCCCTCCCATCCCCTGAGCTCCAGCCCCCATGCCAGTGACCTGCCCAAACATACAGGCTCCTCCCTGCCCCAGGGCTTTTGCACCTGCTCTGAGTCCACGTTCTGCTCTTGGTCCTCTGCCTCAAGCCCTAGCTATCTCTCCAGCCCATGTGAACACTACTTCTCTGTGCCATCCTTCTCACAACAAGAGAGATTAGCCCCCTTCCTCGGTGAGCATGGCTGTATCCGGACAGAAGACGTGGTGTTTCTGGGCTGCCTTTCCCCCAGACAACGTTCTCCAAGAGGGTAGGGATGTTTTTTCAAACCACAGTGTCTGGCACAAAGCTGGACTCACAGTAGGTGCTGTAGAAATGTTTGCTGACTTTCTGAGGTGCTGGCTGTGTGAGTACCACATGTACGCACTGTGCACTGTCCAAAGCATAAATGTTCTTGTTTGGGGGAAACTTTATAAGCCAGGAAGGGAAATGTGATACTCACTCTACCTGGCAAGAGAGGTGCTCACTAAATTGAACAAATATGAGATTTGAGCAAACAGAAAAGCGACGCATACAAGTGTCATTTATGCCTGTGGTCTCTAAAGTGGGGTGCCCCCCTGTTCATTTGTTCCAATGATACAGGAGCAAAATGTTGGTCTTCTATTTATATTTATTTATATTTATTTACTTTTCTGTGATTTTTTTTATTAAAATGGATTTAAACTGTGCTGGGTGACAGCCCTGTGTTGGAGGGATCTCTGGGGGAGCTTCCTGGGGACCCTGTTCCGTTCCCCCCTCATTAAGGATAAACCACCTGTCGCTCGGGTCCTGTTGCCTGGTGCCATCACCTTTCTAAGCCCGGGCAGTGGTACAGCTTCTCGGGGTGCGGTGCACGCCTCCAGGAAGGCGTGGGGGCTGAAAGGGGGCTTGGCCACAGCTGACCTGCGAGAGCAGTTCTGATGTGCCGCATGTGAGGGGGAATGACTTTCTTCAGCTTTCCCCACAAAAATAACTTGGGATTCATGTCCCTGAACATACTGTTCCATGCTTCTGCCCAAATTCCTCCCACTGCTGCCTAGAAGCCTTCAGATTTGCAGACAGCCTTGTCTTGGCATTTGGGAGGTCAGAGCTATCCATCACCACAAGGAGTTCTATTTTAACAGGGATCCTTTAAGTCCCCACTAAGAGTCAGGCCCAGGGCTAGGCTTTGGTGGGGGTCCCAGATGAGCTGGACACAGAAGGGAAGAGGGCAGGGACTGCCTTTCACGACTTAGTTTTTTTCTTTGTGGCATGTTAGTAACAGATTAAGTGCTGGACACTTGTAACATGCACATATGAAGTCCTCCCAGCAGACCTATGATATACAGATTATTTATTATTCCTACTTTACAAATGAAGGAATCAAGGTTTTATAGGCTGAAGATGTTTACATCCTCATCTCTAAAATCTATACATTGGTTTTCTTACGTGGAAAGTGAACTTTGTTGTTGTGTTTAGGTTTAGGATTTTGAGACGGGGAGATTATCTTGGATTATCTGGTGGGTCCCTGGAATCAAAAGGGCCCTTACTTATAAGAGGGAGGTAGGAGGGTCAGAGTCAGTGAGATTATGTCTAAGGAAGCTGTTATCCAAGAGACATAGGGCCACAGGCTGAGGAACAAGGGCAGCCCCCAGAAGCTGGAAAAGGCAGAGAAATGAAGTCTCCACTGTAGCCAGAGGAGACAATCCTGATCACAACCTTGAATTTGCCCTGGGGAGACTGATCTTGGTGTCTGACCTCCAGAACTGTAAGATAATAACTTTCTGTTGTTTTAAGCCACTAAATTGGTAGAATTTTTTTTTTTTTTTTTTACAGCAGCAACACAAAACTAATAAAAGAAGCATGGATTATCTAAAGGTCATAGTGCTAGGGAGGGGCAGTGGTTAAAGCTGTATTCAAGTTTATTTAATTCCAAAAGGTATTATGAATTGAATGTTTGTGGTCCCCTAAAATTCATATGTCAAACCCCTAACTCCCATTGTGGCTGTATTTGGACACAGTGCCTCTAAGGAGGTAATTAAGGTTTGTGAAGACTTAGGGGTGGGGTTCTGACCTCAAAGGATTAGTGCCCTTATAGGAAAAAAGACTACAGAGCTTTCTCATGCTCTCTCTCCACCATGTGAGGACATAGTAAGAAGGTGGCTGTCTGCAAGCCAGGAAGAGAGCCTTCACCAGAAACCAACCATGCTGGTACCTTGATCTTGGACTTCCAGACTCCAGAACTATCAGAAATACATTTCTGTTGTTTAAGCCACCCAGTCTATGGTATTTTGTTATGGCAGCCTGAGCAGATGAATATAGATGTTAAGAAGCTTTTCATCAGAGCTCAGGACCCATAGCAAAAGGTGATATTGCTTGGCCAGGTAAGAGAAGTGCCCCAGCCCACACCTGATCTGGAAGGGCAGTTAGCCTTGTCTTGAGGCACTACAAGGATGTTCCATTTGAGTCAGGAGCAGAGACTTCACAACTGCATAATGGCCCACCTGCTTCCTCTTGGGGGATCTGCAACTACCCAACTGCTCTCTCTTTCCATAGGGATTAACAGCAGCTTCCCAAGAGTTGCCATTCCATGATCACAGCTGGCGAGGGCTTCTGCTAGCAGGTGAGGCTTGACTGGGACATTGGCAGAACTTCTTACGCCTTCATATGGAGTCACTGGAAAGCAGAACTTTCTTTGACACTTGGAAGAAACAAAGCCCAGGTCTGCCATGACTGACGATGGGATTCTGGGTCAATCACTGAATCATTCCCACCCTCAGTCTATCTGTAGAATGGAATGGTAACACCACCTTTTCAGGCTGCTGGAAGCATCAATTGTGATGCTAAGCAGAGCTGATGCTCACCTGGAGCATCACCTAGAGCTCAACCACTATTCCTCCCCATTGGTCGGTGTTGGGGTCCATTCTCACTGGCAGCTGCCTGTGCTGTACTAGGGGTTAAAGGCTTTACTGTAGCCTGTGGAGCTGTCATGTGTCCTTAGCTACAAGTACCTGCTCCTGGTCAGCACACCTGGTGAACACGTCTCTGCGGGCTTTCGCTCCTCTATAGCAAGGAGAAACGACATCTTGTGCTCTTGCTTACAGGGAAGCCATCTGGTCATCTGGAGCCTCTGGCCATAGCCCTTTCTGGGTAGCTCCATTTCTCCTGCTCTTCTCTCCTTCCAGAATGCTTAGTGGGAGGCTGGCATGGTTCACCCTCCTCAGTGTCCCCCCTGACTATTGTCTGGGGGCCACGGCAGGGAGTGAAGGTACTAGAGCCAGGAGAGCAGCCAGCTCCAGTGGTGGCCTCTTGGAGGGACTTTTCCCAGATTTGTTTTCAAAGTCTTGTTCAGTGACACATGTACTCATGATGCTATATTTATCTGTGAGAGAGGCCGGTTATTTTTGAACAGATGTCATTTCTGGTTCTTTCAAGAAAATAAAACCATGTTATTGCTATTTGTGTCTTTCTGCTTGTCTCTCACACATGTATTCTGTATAAATACACACACATACATACACAGACTCATGTGCACACACACACACACACACACACAGAGAAAGGCAGGGACTTCATTCAACAACTAATACTCCATGACTATGGCTGATTAACACCATAGCAGGATGGACAGACAGAAAGGCAATTGCCACTAGGAACAGAGAGAAAAGCTGAGGAAACTGTAGGTTTGGTCATTTATTTTTTTACTTCCAAATTCACAGAACACTCAATTAATGTTAGGAGAAACTGGATGAGGGCAAGAGAGAAAGCAAGGCCTGGGGACTGAGGGAACCAACCAGATTGAGCAGTTTGCTCTCTGGCTTCCACGAAGTTGCAGAGAACATGTCACCCTTTTAGGTGACCCAAAGCTGAGATGTGAGGTAAAGGAGACCTAAGCAAGATTCAGGATGGTCAGAACAAGCCTGAGAAACATAATAAGATGAACTGTTACAAGGATGAACACTTTCACTTCTGTGTTTAAATTAAATAACCAACAGCAAACACTTCGTGAATGGGGTGGGGACCCCCAGCAGCAAACACTTCATGAACAGAGTGGGGACCCCCAGCAGCAAACACTTCATGAACAGAGTGGGGACCCCTGCCTACAGTAAGGTGAGCAGGTGGGGACCCCTGAGCAGGTGCCATTGTGATCTGGGCACTGGAACTGTCAGAGCTGCAAAGGTTTCCAGAGAGGGATGAGGTCAGGGAGCACTCTTCTCCAGGTCTCTTTAGCTGACAGATTCGGGGTTCGGGCATTAAAGAATTGAAGGGAGGAATGTGTGCGTGCACATGCTTATGGTACACATAGAGAGGGGACCAAAGAGATCCAGAGAATATCAGCAGAAGGGGTATTGCAGGCTCAGGATCTGGGGCCTGACAAAGAGTGAGGCGGTGCTGGGAGTTGGTAGAAATAGGGCAGAATGGATTGAAGACCAGTTCTGAGGCTTCGGGCTGTGCGGGGGCTGTGGGCCCCAAACTGCCCCTCCCCAGAGAGCAGCTCCAGGGCCCACAGAGACATTGCCTAATGTACAGTTGAGTGTGCAAATGCCCGCCTGCTTGCCTGGGTTTGAGGAGGCCCGCTGAAGGGGGCACAAGATGGCCTTGTAGGCCCCGGAGACAGTACCCTCCCTACCAAGGTCTATAGCCTGGGGTACAGAAAAAGCATGGGTCAGAAACTCCACGCCCATCACTGACTAGCTGGGCGGCTGTGAGTAGCTCATGTGAACTCTCTGAGCCTCAGCTCATCTGTCATGGGGAGTGACGATCATATCTCTCAGGGTTTTGTGAGCATCGAATGAGCTGAGGTATGCAAAAGGGCTTTTTATTTTATTTCAGATTAATATGAGGATACAAATGATTAGATTACAATGTTGGCATTTGTTAGGTAAATTCCCCATTGTGGTTGTGTCCCACATCCAGGAGATGTGCCACACACCCTACATAGTGCCCATCAGGTGGGAGCAACACCAGTCCTCTTTCCAGCTTCCCTCCACCTGGAATTGAATTGAATTTTTCTCTCGTGTGGGTGTGTATTATTAGTTCGTCTACTGACTTCATTTTGGTATTGAGTACATTGGATGCTCGCTTTTCCATTCTTGTGATATTTTACTAAGAAGAATGTGTTTCAACTCCATCCAGGTTAATACAAAAGATGTGAAGTCTCCATCTTTTTTAATGGTTGACTGGTATTTCACGATGTACATATACCACAGCTTGTTAATCCATGCGGGGTTGGTGGGCATTTCGGTTGTTTCCATGTCTTGGTGATTGTAAATTGAGCTGCAATAAACAATGTAGTGCAAATGTCTTTATGATAAAATGATTTTTTTTCCTTCTGGGTAGAGGCCTAGTAATGGGACCATGGGATCAAATAAAAGATTTATTTTGAGTTCTGTGAGGATTCTTCATACTTGTTTTCAAAGAGGCTGTGTTAGTTTGCAGTCCCACCAACAGTGTGAAAGTGTTCCTTTCTCTCCACATCCTCGCCAGCATCTACAGCTTTGGGACTTTGTGATGTGAGCTATCTCACTATCAGAAAAATGCAAATCAAAAGGGCTTTTTAAAAGTGCTTTTCTAAGATGTAAAACACAATGAAAGTGCTATTTTATTTTTCTCTTCAAAAAGTCTGATGGATACTGTGGAAAGAACATGGGCTTTGAAATCTAATGGACAGTTGGATCCTGGCTATACTCCCTATATGCTGTGTGGCCTTGGGAAAGTTGTGGAACATAAGTAGACAGGTCTACAGCCATTCTTCCCTGCTAATTCTTAAAAATTCAAGTATAATTTACATAGAGTATAAATCATCTTTTTTAGTGTACAATAAGTACTATGAGTTTTAACAAATATAGTGGTGTAACCGCCACTGCAGTCAAGATAGAGAATGGTTCCAAGATTCCAAAAACTGCCCCCATCCACTTTGTATTGATCCCCTGCACCCAGCCCTGTAGCCACGTAACCTGTTTTCTCCCCCTATAGTTTTGCCTTTTCCACAATGAGAATTGTGCAGTGTTTTGCCTTTTGAATCTGGCTTCTTTCACTTAACAGATACCTTTACGATTCATTCATGCCACTGAAGGTATTCATAGTTTGTTCCTTGTTATTGCCAAATAGTATTCTATGAGCGTATTACAGTCTATCACTTGCCTAGTTGTTTCCGGTCTCTTGCGATTATGAATACAATTACAATTAACAGTCATTTATAGATTTCTGTATGAACATGTTTTCCCCTAAGGTAAATATCTAAGAATAGAATTGCCAGGTCGTATGTTAAATATTTGTTTAAGTTTGTAAGAAGCTAGTAAACTATTTTCCAAAGTGCCTATACCCTTTTTAACTCCTACCAGGATGAGTGTTCTAATTGCTTTGCACCTTTACCAGTCCTTGGTATTGTCAGGTTACTTTGTTCTATTTTAGCCACTATAATAGCAGTAGAATAAACCACCATTCCCATGATGGTTTTTAATCTTTATTTTCCCATAATGACACTGCACACTATCAAGTAGTTATTTGCCATCTGCTTATCTGCTTTGTTTCAAGTGTTTTGTCCTTTTAAAATTTGGGGAGCTTATTTTCTTATTTGTTACAAAGTTTTGAGAGTTTCTTTTATATCATTTGGAAGCAAATCATTTGTTAGATATGTGATTTACAAATATTTTCTGCCTGTCTGTAGTTTGTCTTTTTGTTTCCTCATCAGTGTCTTTCAAAGAATATGAATTCTTCATTTGATAAAATTAACTTGTCAATATTTTTCTTTTCAGGGTCATGCTTTGATGTTGAGTTTCAGAAATTGTGGCCTAAATCAAGGTCACAATGATTTTCTTCTAGAAGTTTTATAATTTTATATTTTACATGTAAGTCTACGATCCCTTTTGAGGAAATTTTTGTATGGGGTGCAAAGGATGGTTTGAGGTTTGCTCTTTTTTGTATGTGGATTTTCAATTTTTTCAGCACCATTAAATTGCTTCTATTTCCATAAAAAATCACTTGAGTATATACGTGCATCTACTCTAGCTAGATTCTATATTCTGCATCACTGACATATATATATGTGTGTGTGTATGTGTATATATATATATATATATATATATCTTTTTCTTTTTCATTCCAAAATCATACACTAACTTTGTTACTATAGCTTTATGATAAATCTGGTGAGTCCTGAAATCAGGGAGTATGGTTCTTCCAACCTTGCTTCTTTTTTTTTCAATATTGCTTTCGCTATTCCAGTTCCTTTGACTTCTCATATGCATTTTAGCATTGGCTTGTCAATTTCTATAAAAATTTTTATTAGAAGTTTTATTAGAATTGAATAAAATCTATAGATCAATTTTGGATAAATCAACATCTGAATATTGGGTTTTCCAATTCCCTTAATGTATGTAGATCTTTTGGGGATATTTCATCAGTGCTTTTATAATTTTCAACATACCTATCATGCAAAATTTATAACTAAGTATTTAAGTTTTGATCTTCTGTTTTAATCTGGATTGTATGTTTGTCAATTTTAAAGAACCAGTTTTTCAATCATTGAGTTTTGCTATTGTTTTTCTGTAATCAATTTCATTTATTTCTGCTTTTTTTTATTTTTTATTTTTATTTATTTATTTATTTATTTTGACTGGGGCCAGCTTTGAACCTGACACCTCTGGTATACGGGGCTGGTGCCCTACTCCTTTGAGCCACAGGTGCCGCCCTATTTTTATTTTTATTTTTTTGAGACAGAGTCTCACTATGTTGCCCTGGATAGAGCGCCATGGCATGACAGCTCACAGCAACCTCAAACTCTTGGGCTTAAGTGATTCTCTTGCCTCAGCTTCCCAAGTAGCTGGGACTACAGGCACCCTCCACAATGCCACGCTATTTTTTGTTGCAGTTGTCATTGTTGTTTATCAGGTCTGGGCTGGGTTCAAACCTGCCATCCCCAGAGTATGTGGCCAATGCCCTAACCACTGAGATATGGGTGCTGAGCCTGATTTCTGCTTTTTTAATACTTCCTTTCTTCTGCCTGCCTTGAATTTAATTTGCTCTTCTACTAGTTTTCTAGAGTAGAAGACTAATCATTTATTTAATACCTTTACTTTTTTCTAATAGAACAATTTAATGCTATATGAATCACATAAAATGTGATAGGTTATATTTTTGCTGGGGTTCCTCCCCAGTGGGCAGGGTCTGTTAAGACCTGTGGATCTGGCCGCGACTAACTAAAGAAATATAAAGTTAGAAATGATGAGAAAGAAAGAGACAAGAAACAGAATAGAATTTTCAAAGGTGGGAACTCAGGGGACCACCGCCAGCTTGTGTGTGGGTTCTGATGGTGGCCCTGAGTGTCAGTTCCACTCAGCTTTTATTGAAGGCTATTTACTCATTAGCCCAGAGGGTAAGCTGAGGAAGGGAACAAAGATACCAGCAGTTTCTCCGAGTGAGCATATCAGCTCCTGCTGTTACTATAATCATTAACTTTAAGGGTCTGATCCATCTTGAGAAATCCAGAACCTAAGCATTGTGTGGGGGCAGCTTCCTGTCTGAGGTCACACGCACAGATTCCTAGGGAGGTATTAAACTCCACTGATTCAATGTGGAGTAAAACGCTCCTGTGTCTGGGACGTGGTGGAGGCTCACCTCCACTGCATGGCTGGAGAAAGGTGGGCTGCTCCTTGCTGACCAGGGTGTCTTCTTGTGCTTAGGCTAAGCAAGCATGCCCCCAGGAAAAGCCTGAAACCCTCTACCCTGAAAGAGTATGAATTTTGTTTTCTTTTCTTCTTTTCAGTGTAGCATAAATATAGGGAAAGAAATGGGATTCCATTGAACGAGCTCAGGAAATTTCACCTCAAAATATGACTCCTTGGTATAAAGAGTATTTTGAATTACTTTGAGATCAAAAAAACTTCGGGTGGGGCTTTCCCTCTCTGCATAATTGACCAGCCAAAAGACCAAGGGAGGCAACTGATTTCCCCTTCTCTCCCAACATGTTATCTCAATATATTTCAGGAAAGAGGATCAAGAATGCAACTAGCTCTGGCCCAAATAATTTAAATATTACCTGTCTCTTAGGTTAATTTAACTTGCTCCAGTTAATTTAATTTGCTAAGAGCATCATTTATAAGTCAATCTGTTTCTCCCATCCATTTATCCTCCCTAGTACCATTTGTTCCCCCCAAACAGAATTACCTAACTCTTCATCTCCCCCCCCTCCTCTGAAAGGCATGTATAAAAATATCTGGAACTCACTGGGATACCGAGTAATCACTCTGTGATTCTCCCCACGACCATGGTAAATAAACCTTTCTCTTATTAATCTCCTTTAATCATGAGTTGATCTTTCAGTGAACTTTTGGGGGAAAGGGCAAGTTTTCCCCACTCCTACAGTTTGTGTAGGCAGCAAGCAGCAGGGTTTCAAAGCTGCTCTGCTCCTCCTGAAACTCCATGAGGAAACTCCGACCAGCAGGCAACACAGTAAGATACCTTCACTTATCAGTCACACTTGGCTTTCTTCTCCCTCTGGGCCTCCAGTAAATGATCATCGTCCTTTCTAAATTTAAAATTAATGATAGAAAATGTTTAGTAAGTAACAAATCCTATGAGTAACTCTGGCATTGGTGTATTTTTGGTACTTTGTGGCTTGAATATTCATATGATTGATTCCCTCTCCTCTCAGAAATAGACTTATGCTGTTGTTACATTATTTTTATCATTGTCTTTCGGTGTTATTTTTGTCATAGAGAAGGTTATAGGGGAGGACATAGACCCGGCACCTCTGGCCTGATGTTTGAGCTGTTCCTGCAGACTAGCCAGTTAACATGATTCTGGCTAGACTAGCCATCTATTTAAAAAAAACTTTGCTGCAGGTCCCTGTGAAAAAAAATACAAGGTTTGCCTCTCATCCTGTTTCATGTCCCTGAGTTTATCTCGTGACTGAGTGGGAATTTCCTCCTCAGTTTCCACTGAGGGCTGTGGTTTTTGTTCCTGAAAAGAACTGGGGGGTCTTAGCCATGTAAGATTCTATGCAACACACTGTTTGTACCCGAGCTTTAGGGAAAGTCTTTGTCTAAAAATGTCCTACCTTCTTTGTTATCTTATCTATTTCTGAGAGTAAATTTTTTTTTTGAATCTTGGAAATGGTCTTCTCTATGTCCTCTCCAGGCTAAACCTGGAAACTTGCCTTCTGGATTTTCTGTGAAAAGGCATTAAGCTGAATCAAAAGACAGACCCTTTAAATTATAGGACTTCTAAATTTTCTTAAAAATAAATATTAGACATCTCTTATTTGAAACAATTCATATGTATTAACAGAGAAATTAGATTAAAAGAAAGATACATAATTTTGTTGCTACCCTTAAAAATTCTCTTGACAAAACTGAAGAGCAAATATCTTATCTAAAATGAAGATTTAAAAAAAATCCTTTGAATACTACCATTGGTGAGAATAAGGGTGCCGGCTAATTTACCTTGCAGCCTAATGGTTATAATTCTGTGTTTTCAAGTCGGTAGCCCAGGTTTGATTCCCAGACAGGGAATGAGCCTGGGTTTGATGTTTGTATAACTTTCTCTGTTCATTCATTCCCTTCCTTTCCATGCCCAGCTTTGTCTTTCTTGTAGTCTGTGGAGGCATATGGGTCTTTTAGACACTTATATATAAATGATCAGCTGAAAAGTTGGAACCCTAGAAATAAAGCTGAACAATAACTGTGAGTTACCCCTCATTTATGGCTGTCTAGGATTTTCTTCCTTTGAGCTGTTTTGTATGGCTTTTCTTGATCTTGTAAAAATTGTTCTCCACCTCTGTAAAAACACCTTTTGCTTCCCAGGTTAAGTTATAACCTTGGTTAAGTCTTGGCTTATTGGTTTTGCTTAAAATAATACTTAGTTTAAAATTTCAACAGCAAGGAGAGAAATGGAGGGGGAAGGGAGGGGAGGGAGAGGTTTGATGGAGGGAGGGTAAATGGTGGGACCACACCTATGGAGCATATTGCAAGACTACAAGTCAAATCTACCAAGTAAATGAGGCAAAAGCTGTATTAATTAGTTTGATGTAAGCACTCCAAATTGTATAAAAAAAATCAACACATTGTATCCCACATACGCATAAATGTATTCATGATCTATGTGTATATGACTTAATAAATAAAAAAAAGTTCAACAGCAAAAATATCAGCTGCTTGTCCCAGTAAAGTCTGTGCCACTTCGCTCCTTTTTACTCCTTCCTCTTTGCCTGTTGTAGGGTTTCAGCCAACCGTTCAAATGCTCTAAGCTGATTTAGACTTTATGACTTTAACCCAGAGCTCTACTAGTGTTCAGGGCTGATCAGTATGTTAATAATCCTTTACCCTGTAAATAGGGTGCTCTCTTAGAGTACTTATTCTTTAAAATTGAGTACCAATTCCTTTGAATTGAAGTTATAAAGCCTCTAGGTCCAGACTCCAGTGGGTACAGACAACTGTCACTTACTTAGGAATGGCATATCTCAGGGCACTCAAAAGCTTACCCCATAATGCCTGGCACCAAATTTGTTATAACCCCCCAGAGATTGCACACTAGCAAAAGAAAAGCTGCCACTATTTACACAGACTCCAAATATACTTTTGTAGCCTGCCGTGCAGTTTGGAAATCTTAAAATTTCTGCTGATGCTCCTGTTACCAGGGGACCTGTAATATTAGATAAATTGTATATTGAGCCAAACAGTTTCCCCAAGGCCCCTTTTAACTTTTTGACTTATGCATATCTCCCACTGCATGGGACAATGTGCAAATGGAATAGTTAAAAAATACATATACACATACACACACACGGGAGTCATGTTTCAACACCTCTTATAATTGTGGAAGTCAAAGATAACTTGAGTATTAAAATTTTAAAACAGTTTTCTCCTTTTGGTAAATGTGTATACTTTTTTGCTATATATACATATATTTATATGTTTGTGTACATATATGTATGTGTGTGTGTATATGTATATATGTGGATATATATTTGATACTGCCCTGTGAGCTGTAATATCTCTGACCAAATTATTTCCCAGGGCATTATTCTTAAATCTCACCAAATCTCTGGAGGAAACCAACACTTTCCAGGAAGCCGTCAAAGACCCACATTGCCTCTTATGGCACTTGAAATTGATTTTATGATTTTACCTCCAGCTGTGGGATTCCCTCACTGTTTGGTTATGGTTCATACAATTACAGGATAGACTGAAGGCTGTCCAACTATATGTGCTGATGCTACAACGGTGGTAATGAAATTAGTAACTAAGATTATTTCTCATTTTTTGATTCCTTTATTAATTGAATCAGATCAAGGGACTCACTTTAAACCACTTGCTTGCAAAGACTCTGGGGTACTCATTCAAATTTCTTACCCTATATCATCCCTAATCCTCAGGGCAAGTGGAACATAAAAATCTAGAAATAGAAAGGACTTTAATAAAAATCTGTCAAGATACTGGACTTAAATAGCCAGAAGTATAACCCTTGTCCCTTATAAAATCCAGAATGCTCAAATTAGGAGATATGGCTTAACCCATTTTGAAATAGTGTTCTGTCACCTCATACCTACACCCCTAAACCTTCTGCTCCTGGACTGACTGAGCACTATGGGGATTTAAGTGAACAATTTGATACCATGACTAGCTCCATACAGATATCACATATATACAATATGCCTGGAGCATCTCACCAACAGGGAAAGGAACATGGGCTCTGCCAAGTGACAAGCCTTGTCATCCTATCGACCAGGAGGTCATGTGTACACCAGAGTTTTAGAAGAAGGTATGCACTATCATGTCACTGGGAAGGCCCCGTTAACTACCTTCTCTATTCTAAAAAGAAAAAGGAAAATCCCCCTGGATACACACAAACTACACGAAACTACACTGAGACAATTGAAGGGTGACGCCTGCCAGTCACCTGGAAGTAAGGATCTCTCGGGCCATTTCCCAGGCCTCTGAAGCAGCTATCTTCATGAAGCAGATAGCTTTTCCCAACATCACAGATCAAGAAACCCGATTTTCATCTAAAACCCACTTTTCCCCCTTCTCCTCCATAAAAGGGTCCTTTAAAAATAATTGTTCTAAGTCTTCTCCTTCAAGGATTGCACACTGGCAGCTGAGTGGAGATCAGTCAACCTGTCTCATTCTCCCTTTTATCTTCCACTATTACTCTTCTTTCAAACTACACTTCGCTCTCACTGACCCTTCCTGTTCTTCCAGCAGGTGAGGCACAGACCTGGCATCCCTTTGCACCAGTCTTTCAAACCTGGCCACACTAACTCGTCAATCTGGTTGCTAGTTATGCCAACATCTAGATCACGCAGAGGAACCCGATCTCACTTCTGTTTCTGCTATTGTGAGTGACCGGTGGAACCATTCCAGAAGGTGGATGTGTGACAAGATGCTGTGTCCACACCAGAGGGGTAAAACATCACACTGCTTCTCCTGTGGGCAAGTCAACTGGACACAGAGAAACCATTCCAGAAAATCAAAAACTGTCTTTTGTTCAAGTAAAGTCACTGGAAAGAGATTTTTCCCTCTGCATTGAAAATAAGGACAATGCTGGATCTTTTCTGGGTAACATACTAGGGCAATATTGGAATCCGACCCTACAGTTTGATTCCACAGATGACAGACATCCTTGCACTCTGAGATGGTGCTAATCCTAAGCCTCATGTTGTCAATGCTCGTCAAGTCACCTGATGGTATGGACAGCTCCCAGCCAGGCCTGTGCAGCTGGCTGGTTCACTTGCTACCCTCATTATGTTGCCAAACACTAAAGATTGTATATGTACAGACCAAATATCTGCACTGACTTGGCTAAGTGACAAAACCTAGCCCTATAACAGCCAGAACAAGACCAAAGGCCTTTAATATCAAATATTTCATAAGCCCGTCTGTTCCCACAGATTGGCAGGGACACACAGACACTGGAGATGTGGACATGCCGGTGAGGAAGAAAAGGCATGGCCAACTCCATCCTATCTGTAAATTACACTGGTCTTTTTATTGTGTGTACTGATAAAGTACACAAATAGGTACAACGAATACTATCTGGCATACTTATAATCACAACGCACGCATTATAAAAGCAATCCAAGTAACCAAAAATATTTGTATCCCCATGATGCTTGAAAAAAAATTTGTTTTAAGTGATTCCCACCTAAATGGTCAGGACACTGTGAATTTGGTTATCTGACACGCTCTCTTACGGAGTACTTCACTTTAAATGTCAGCCAATTTATAAACTTGGACTCTTTTTTTCATAAAGTGGTACCAAACAAATGTACTAGACAGGATATAAAAAAATCCACTTGTATATGAAAATGCTAAGTTCTTTTTGATGTTTAGAATTCTTTGCCTGGCAATTTTAACTCATGAGATTGAAAAGACAGTTTTGAATCTCTCCATGGTAATAGAACAAGAGTTCAATATCACCATGAAAGCATTCAGAGCACTTCAGTTAGAAGTCAATAGTCCTGCTTCTGGATTTGAAAACTGCTGCATCCTGGTTTCCCGGACAGCCCCACGGGGAGGAGCTTGCAAGATTGCTCATGAAACAAAAATGCCCTTTCTACATAAGACCACACTTGCAAGTAAAGACTGTAATCTATACACTTCTTAAAAGGCAAGATAAATATATTCCATCAGACTAATGAAGGCCTATTTCTAAGAAGAGGAGACTGGTTTACTGGGGTGTAAGGAAATGAGCTTAGATCTGTTCTTGTCTATGTATTTATTCTCATTCTAATCTATGTTCCTGCCTCCCTTTTCAGATCTCTTGTTACTAAACTACTAACCAGTTCTCTCTCTCTCTCTACAGCTACTCACTCAGCTTTCAATATGCGAAACTTCTAGGGAGGTTCCAGATAGGGGGGGATGAAGGAACTTAAGAAATTTAACCCCCAAATATGAGTTCTTAGTATAAAGAGTATTTTGAATTATAGGCCCTTTGAGGTCAAAAAAGCTTTGGTGAACCTTTCCCTCTATCTGCATAAACCAGACTCACCTGATCAAAAGATCAAACAGGACAATTGACTTCCCATTTTCTCTCTGTTATCTCAATATATTGAAGGAAGGAGGATCAAGAATGCAACCAGGTCTTGCCCAAATCATTTAAATATATTACCTGTCTCTAAGGTTAATTTAATTCACTCAGGTTAATTTAATTTGCTAAGAGACTCAGAAGTCAATCTGTTTTTCCCATTCATTAATCCTAGCTCCATTTATTCTCCCTACACAGAATTAACTATATTCCTCATCTCCCCCCTCCACTCTAAAAGGGATGTATAAAAATATCTGGATCCCATTGGGATACTGAGTAATCACTCTGTGATTCTCCCTATGTGCATGATAAATAAACTTTTTGTTTTATTTATCTACCTTAATTGTGAGTTGATCTTTCAGCAGTCTCTTGGGGAGAAAGGGCAAGTTTCCCCTCACCCCTACACCGTGATTAGACCACACCTGGGAAGAGATCAGGGCATATCTGCAGAGTCCAGAGCAGAGATGGAGAGCTCAGAGCAGGAGGTCAGGACACGGGCATAAATCTCAGGGCAGGACCTGAGCTCCCACAGGGAGCTTGAGCCAGTCTTAGCTCATTTTTAGGAGCAGTGGGAACCCTGTTGATTTGTGGGTTACAAAATAATGCTATAACTGTGCTCAATGATTAAATAAATTATTCCAGTTCACAGGGATGCCAGCATCTCTGCTCATCCCTGCCACCCACCTCATCCTGTGGCTTCTCCCTGCCTGGGTGCTCCTGGCTGGGGCAGGGCTGGCTCTGAACGCCTGCATATCTCAGGCTATTGAACCCTAGACCGAGGGTGGCCACACCTTGAATCTCTCCTCTACACTGTACCTCCTCACAGCTGCAGATTCTTGGGCTTCTCCCCAGCAAGAATGGTTGATGTGCAGGGAGACCACAGACCCTGCAATCCCCACGGTGGGCTTTCCCTGCTGGAGGGCTGCCCCCTGCATTGTATCACTCAGCCTCTGTGAGCAGCTGTGGCCCTTAGGGGTCCACGCCAGAGATGAGAGCGATTGGAGTCCCCTGCGTGTAGGTGGCAGGTGGATTCTCTCTCGGTGTTTTCAACTTTGTTATTTCACAGCACACTCGAATCTATCCTTAAACTTCCATGGCACACTTAAATTTTGTTGATCAAAAGAAAAGACTAAAAAAAAGAATGTACTTACTGTACTTAGAACTTCTTTCAAACATAATTGTATTAATGGTCTTTTCAAATTTTCGTGACACCGGTTGGAAATCACTGCTCTAAGTTAACCACAGCCAACTGGCTCTGATTGCTTGTTTTGCATCAGATCTGCTTTAAGCTCATTATTTACCTTGGTAAATTCTCATAGATAGAACCACTATTATCCTACTAAAAAGGGGAGGACAGTGAGGCCCTGACTTCAAACACAAGGATCCCTCTGAGAGTCAGATAGTGCGGAGAGGCAAGGGGGCTGGGGCTTCTTGGCTGGTGGCCAATGTCCCTATCCAGAGACCCTGGGCACCTACCCTGGGCTTCACCTCCCTGCTTTAAAGTGGAACTTGGAGGAGGGAGAAAAACAGAAGTTGGTGGTCACAGGCACGTTCTGGTCTGATGTGCTGGCCCAAGAGGCCCCAGCAGGGACCCACGTCTGCACGCACAGCAGTCCCAGTGCCTTGCTCAGGAACATCTGGGAAAGGGGATTGGGGCCACCAAACAGCAAATACTGTTGCCAAGGGGTTCAGTAAGAGAAAAGGATTAGCTGAGTATTTGGAGGAGGAAGTTTTCCACAAATCACTTGGCTTCTGGTGGCGAAGATTACTAGGGGATCGACCAAAGTCCTGTTGGGTAAGGCAGAAAGAAAGGGTCAGTGTTACGTGGGGTGTGCCTTCCTGGCACCAGGCTCTCCAAGACCCCAGCTGAGCCGTATGCCAGTGCTGGGCCATGATGATGGGCTGCTCCATGGGGGCTGGACTCTGCAGGCAAGAGCCCAGGAACTGGGCTGATGCCCCCTCTTAGGGCCAATGAGAGGCCAGGCTGCAAGTTTGGCTTCATTCCTGGCTTCACCCCTTCTGGGTCCTCCTGCCTGAGCCCACCTTTCCCCCCTGTATACCATGATGACTGTGCCCCGATCATGAGGTCCTACAGATGAAGATAAGAGGCTTGTTAAGTACCCCACAGTCACCTAGCATGATGAGAGCTCAGGTTTTTGTCACCCAAGGGCCCCAGCTCTCACGGTCTGTGAGGTGACAGCCTAGGAAGAATGGCTCTGGTTCTGCGGCCCCATACTGCCATCTGGAGGTCCCAGGGAAGGCAATAAAACCTCTGATGATGGCATGAAAATGATGAATACAGTAGTAATAGCCATTAGCCATGAGTTCTCACCTAGGCACTGGCCTCCCATGTTACTGCCCTCAGGATCTCATTTAAAGGATGAGATTTCTAATACTCATTAGGGAAAGTGGTATGGCCATTTATGTGGCCAGACAGATGACTTGTGCCATTTCACTTAATCATTACAACAATGCTGTGAGGTATTTATAGATATAGGTCAACAAGATTCAGAGATGTTAAGTAACTTCCCAAGGTCACACAGCCCAGCTAGGATTGGAACCAAAGCTCCTGCATGTTCCTCCATGTCACATGCTTCCCCCAGAGACCCTGGGCCTGTGGAGGGTCTGGCAGGGGGGACAGGTGTGAGTCTGCAGGGAAGTCAAGGGCTGTGTGAGGTCCAGGACACACCCACTTTTGTCCCAGCTTCACCCTAGTCTCCTTTTGCAAGGACACTGGAGACTTGCCAGCTCTGAACAGATCCTGAGGGCAGTATCCCAGCTTTGCAGTCTTCAAAGTTACCCAAACATTTTCCAAACAAGTATTCACTTTCTCAGAGTAATAGAGATGTATATTCTAAAGGCAAAGCCTGGGAGAAAATGCACCATCTCTGGGAACCGTGATTAAGGAAATATTTAAATTTTCATCTTTATGCTTTGTATGTGTGGATTTTATATTTCTTCTAGTGCATTTAACCTACATTGCTTTAAAGGTGATAGTACCACAGGAAGCGGCCTTAGAAATCATTTGGCCATAGTCAGCACTCAGTGTTTTCATGAAGGAAGGAAGGGAGGAATCTAGCCTGAGGAAACTGAGGCATAGTGAGGGGAAATATGTTCCCACAGTCACAGTTAGCCATGGTGTTGTGCCTGAGACTCAGGTCCCCAGACACCTACTCTGCTGACCGGTGCCCAGAATGGCTGCAGAGTCAAGTGAATGGAGGGGATGCCAGGTGGGGTCACTGGAAAGTGGCCCAGAAAGGCATGTGCTTTTGCCAAATGACCTTTCCCAGTCCTTCTGTTGGCTGTGAGGTTTGTCTGGTACAGAGGGAGGAGGCCCTCGTCTTGCAAATCCCAGGCCCGGGCCTGTTATTATTTCCAGCCACGGGCCATATTTACCGCCCTGTCTCCTGATAATTAACAAAGTCATTTGGACAGTCTGGTCTCCAGTTCTCACACCTGTCCCCTGAGGTGTGCTGGAGGCGAGCATATCACTTTGCTGTCAAGGTCCTTTGGATCTCAAGAGGGTAACAGCCCCCTGATTCCACCACGATGGACTCCACTGTGTGCCAGAGATAGGACGAGGCCCTTTGACAACATCTTATTTCTCACAATAACCTTAAGAGGCAGCATCTTTTGTTTCCCCACTTCTAAGTAGGCTTATTTTTCAGAGCAGTCTTAGGTTCACAGCAAAATTGAGCAAAAAGCACAGAGCGTTCCTGTAGACCCTCTGCCCCTGGTGCACGCAGCCTGCCCTCCGTCAGGGCCCCACACTAGAGTGGTACATTTGGTACAATTGAAAATCTACATTGACATATTATCACCCAAAGTCCAGAGTTTTTTGTTCATTCTTGGTGCTGTATATCCTGTGAGTTTTGACAAGAGGGTGCATTTTAAAACACGCATTTTACAGAAGGGGGTAGCTAGGCCTAAATGTGAGGGCCAAGGTCACATAGCCGGGAGGTGGCAGGGGTCCGAGATTGGATCTGCCTGACTTCATACCAGGCCACATCGCATCCTACTGAGGGCGGCCTGTGGCAGGCACAGCTGGCTGATGGACACCAACTTGAGAAGGCTCAGCGGCTGCCCTTGAGGGGCTCACAGTCTCCTAGGGTGACTGGTGCATCTGAACTTGTTTCGCTTGCATTCACAAGCCGAGAGCCGGCAGACACTCAGCGAGTTTTCTTGCTTATTGTGCTGATTGAGTAGCATGACATGCAAGTTTATAGGGTTAACAGGCTGGCACTTAAGACATTTCTGAATTTTCCCTTTTCTGGATGGGATTTACACCTGGCCATTCCTACAGCAACTCAGACAATTTATCACATACTGTAACTTGGATGAGGCAAAGATTCCTGTTGACACAGATCACTACACCTTGCAAAGGTGCCATCCACGCTTCCTCTCATCTCGGGGTGTCTGAGGAGGCCTGGGGCTTGGGATCAGCAGCTCCTTCTCCCTACCGGGACCTCTGTGGGTCCTCAGAGCAGTCTGTGTTGAACCTGCCCTCCCTGACCCAGGGCAGCAAACACTCAGCCCTTCTGGGACTGGCCTGGTCTCCGCGAGCAGGCGTGTGGGCTGGGAGCTGTCTCCCTCTCCAAGGCAGATGGCCCAGAAAAGGAGCATGGCGTTAGAGTGCTCCATACACTTCCCCCTGTATTTGTGCCACGTGGGGAAGACCCTCAGCTTCCTCATCTGATGTTCTGGTGTTAATCCTCGTGAAGGGTTTAAAGATTGGAGATGAGGGAGCACAATTCCAGTCACAGGACAGGTGCTCAAAAGCTGGTGGCTCCCATCCTGCACCAGGTGGGACCACCTCTGGCGTACTCTATCTAGCCCTGAAATAACTCTTTTTTTTTATTGTTGGGGATTCATTGAGGGTACAATAAGCCAGGTTACACTGATTGTAGCCCTGAAATAACTCTTGTCCAGAAAACATGTCTTCAGGGGCTGCCAGGCAAGAAGCCAAGAAGTCCCAAAGCCCAGTTCTCTGATTTCCCAGACGGATAAATAGGAATTGATGCTGCCTTTGTTAGAGCTGTTACAACTTCATCACCCATAGAGCAGCTCCATGCACTCTATTTGATTTTCATTCCAGAAATCAGGTACAATATTGACCTTTTCATGGGGTGCTGGGGATGAGAGAGCTTCTTAGCATGAAGTCCCTTCCCTCTCATCAAGGCCAGGCAGAACCTCCCTTTCCACTTCTAGCCTGGTGGAGATGATGCTCTTCTCTTGGAGTGTATTAGAGACTTCTAGGGAGGTTATCAAATAGAGGTTACAGGTGTCTCTCCACCTCCTAAATCTACTAACTTGGAGTCTCCAGATGTAGGCCCAAGAAGCTACTTCACCAATCCGCCCAGTGATTCTGGTTTGGGAAAACTGCCTTAGAGAGCTCACAGGGCATCTGCCTTGCTGTCTCCAAGGAGTGGAGTTCAGGAAACAATTCTGGGGAGGCTTATGGGACTGAGTAGAGAAGGAGGGGCCTTGCTTTGTAAAACTGGAGCTGGAACCTGCAAACATTTCTTTTGAAGCTGCTACAATGTCAGACTCTGTCAGTAGAGGGCCCTAGAGAGACACTGCAAGGCTTGGCAGAGGAGGAGCTCCTCTTCCTGGCTCCAGCCTTTCTTTTTTTCTTCCTACAGTGTGATTGCCCACAGCCAGTGGGCGGTCCAGTGGAGCTTTCACCAGTGAGTGGGGCCTCAAGCATTCTAGCTCCCATCCACCGCACCCCAGGTGAACTTCTCCATGGCTGGGTGGTCTGCAGCTCCGCTCTCTCCCACAAGACCTCAATCACATCCACATTCTCACTTCCTTCTCGGGTTATCTCCCTCAGCCCTGATGTACCAGCTGCTTACCACATTTACTATTTCTGTATTTCTTAGAGGCCTCTGTTGTCCAGCCTAGAAGTGAAGTACTTTTAAGTAGTTAATAATTCCTTATATTACATTTTCCTCATTCAAATTGCTGGGGTGATTTTTGTCTCCTGACTGAACTGCGTGATGTAGCAGGTGTTTAAAATGGTAGTTCACCTGTTCCCCACCTCTCCAAAAGTCTTTTTACACACACTATTTAATGGCAAGGGAAAATCACTACACACCACCAGAAACCATGGTAACTCGAAAGTTTGCATCCCCAAGCTGAATAGATGACTTCCTTCTTTAAAATGTCCTGTACTATTACCACTATATATCTTGGCAATGGTTGCAGGGGTGTCCAACCTGCAGCATGCTGATTATTTGAAGACTTTTTGCTTATCTGTGGTGTTGGAGATCACAAAAAGTATGCTCAGACCTTTTTTTTTTTTTGTCTCATCATCTTTCATTAGTGTTTGCTTATTTAATGTGTGACCCAAGGCAACTCTTTTTTTTTCTTTGCAGTTTTTGGCCAGGGCCGGGCTTGAACCCACCACCCCAGGTATTTGGGGCCAGCGCCCTACTCCTGGAGCCACAGGCGCCACCCCCAAGGCAACTCTTATTCTTCAATTTGTGGCAGAGAAGACCAAAGGTTGGACACCACTGGCTATAGGGAAAGGCCACAAAGGACAAAGGGCAGGAAAGCAACATGGCCTCCTCCGGCATCATTGCCGAAGACATGAGAAGGCACCCAGGTCTTCCGTAGAAACCATGAAGTGCTGACAGAGACACTAACTTGAGAGCGATTGATAAACACAGACCAAAAACATAGTCTAAGGAACATGACTCAAGGCAGGGAGCCCAGTTTTCCTAGGATAAAAATAATATGGAACTCACATGAGACTGAACAAGCTCACCTACTTCATCCTTAGCCACACTAAATTGGCCTCCATCCTCAGCAGCTCCCCTTTCTGACCTTTGCAGTTTGTTGGAGTGTAAATATAGGGGGTAAAATTTGTTTAAAATGTTGTTCTTTAGGGATATCTGAACCCTGTATAAGTCCCCAGCAAGAGAGGACGATTCTGTTACCCAACCTGAGCAAAACCAGGCGAACTGTCCCCCACTCCTAATAGTATAAACAAATTTCTTTATGCCCGTTTTTGTCACTTTCTCCCACCTAAGCAGGTGGCCTAGAGTCAACCCTTGCATGTACCATCTGTGATCAGTGTCCTGGCCATATGGCCTCACCTCAGGGCTGTGTGCAGGTGGGTGTGTGCACAGCAATGTGCATGACTGTGTGGACAGAACCCCCCGTCCTGAGCTCCTGGCTGCTCCTAACTGGCAGGTTTATCCTGTCCTCCACGTGGGTCTAGGACCCCTAACTATACACTAGAAGCCATGGCAGAAACTCAGTTACCAAGTGAGTTAGAAGAGAAGGATTTAGGGGTCAGGACAAATCCCCAGTTGGAGAAAATGACTAAGGTCAGAGAGGCAGTTGCAAGACTGAGAGTATAATTCAGGCCTTGCCCCCCTCACGCTGTGGGTTAGTGTTGCTAATTTGACCATAAGGAGGGTGGACTCTGGCGAGCTCGCCAAGGGTGCCAAGCAGCAGGGCTGGGCGGTGATTAGTAGAGATGGCCAGTAGGTGTCACTGCGTCACCATTATCTACAGCTGCCTAGTGGCCCAAACTTACCTATTGTGTTTAATGCTAATGGCCAAGCCCAGGTACATGGAAGGGGTTTTAATTTCCACTGCACAAACATCATAAGATGGGCAGATACACCCAGGCCAAGGGAGGGGAGCACTGCCCCAGAGAGCTGTTGCTGAGTTGCTAGAAGCTCTTTTGTTCTGGCTAATCGCTGCCCCCCCACCCCCCCAACGATTGCCTAGTAGAAAATTAGGACTGGGGTTCCCAAGTTTGTGACACAGAAGCGACTTTAGAGAGTTTCAAGTCCAGCCCTTCGTTTTTGCAGAGGGAGGCCCAGAAGGAGAAGGACATTTCTCTCAAGGCACACAGCTGGATGGAGGCCACACCAGGATGGAAATCTTAGACTCCAGGGCCCTTGCCCAGGGTTCTGCCTGCTGACCCCACTCCCTGTCTTTACACTACACGTGCTCAGCCATTCAGCCTCATAACATTTAGTGAGCACTTACTATGTGCTGTTTTCTCTTCTCTATGGCTGAACAGACTGGAAACTTAAAAGACATAAGCTGACATGGAAAATCAGTGACCAAATCAGGGTGACTAGAGATCACAGTTGGGAAGCTGGCGCCAGTGTCCTTCCCCTGGCCCAGAGTAGTTGTCCAGGTCATGGAATCTGTATGCAAATAATGGGAGAAATGACATGAGGATCCAGACAAAAATGGAGCCAGACAAAGATGATGGAGCAATTTCACAGATGTGGCAACTTGAACAGGACAGTATGTGCTCAGCCGGGCTGCCTGGGGCTCCTCCTGCTAAGGCCACACTGGGTACCCAGTGGGCAGGAACCTTGGGGAGGTGGAGGGTTTAAAGCTGCAACAACTGTGACCATCAGGGGGAAGCATTTTATCACCTTTGCCTGGTCAAAGAGCCCATTCTCCAAGCACTGAAGAAAGTCAATCTTTTTAAGGGACCAGAAAAGTATTTAAAATAAGAGGGTATGGCCAGGTGTGATGGCTCATGCCTATAATCCTAGCACTCTGGGAGGCTAAGGCAGGTGGACTGCTTGAGCTCAGCAGTTCAAGATCAGCCTGAGCAAGAGTGAGACTTAGTCTCTACTAAAAATAGAAAAACTAGCTGAGTGTGGTGGCATATGTCTATAGTCCCAACTACATGCTGAGGCAAGAGGATCACTTGAACCCAGGAGTTTAAGGCTGCTGTGAGCTATGATGCCACAGCAATCTAGCCTGGGGCAACAGAGAGAGACTGTTTCAAAAAATGAATAAAAAATAAATGAAAGGGTAAGTGCAGAAAAGAGAAAGCGATGTCAGTTCAGACTTAAAGTTGTTCTCTCAGAGGTAGTCATGTGGTCATTTTTCCCATCTCCCCTGCTACTTCAGCAACTATATAGTTGACACAGCTGCCAAACTGGAGCACTGTCCTGGTGTCCAACCCCCTTTCATATGGCCCCTCTCCCATTGTTGGTCCAGAATTGTTCAGAGCTTTAGAACCCCCCTGGGGGCATTAGGTGGTCTTAGAAAGAATGGTTTAGAATCTGGTTTGGGATGTCCCTGTTTGTGCAGCCCCAAGCCAGTCCCCCTGCTCCTCCCATCCTCCGCCAGGCCCTATTACCCATTCTGCACTCATTGTCCCAGACACAGCCATCACCTGCTTTGCCGCAGCCCAGCGCCACTGCTGTACTCATTATTGACCATTCTGCTGGGATATTAAGCACTTTTGGCTTGGCTAGGGAATTGTTAATCAACAACCTTGTCAGAGTGATCGATTTTTCTTTAAAATTTGCTTAATTAGCTTGTTTAGAACTAAAAATCAAACAGGACATCAGTTCTCTGGGAGCTGGGAGGTAGTAGGACAGGGGAGAGTGGCTGGCGCGGGGCAATGACCCGAGCAGGCCTGCACTTGAATTCATTAGGCACCTGGTGGTTACTCTGCTTGCCGCCGCCCACAGAACTGCCACCTTTCAGGGCAGTTGCAAAAGTAGTGATTCCTCGAGTGTCACCCAAGGACTACATACGTCACCTGGGGAGCTTTCAAATGCAGATTCCAGGTCCACTCCCAGACTTTCTGGATCAAAATCTCCGAAAACACATCACCAAAAGGTGATTCTTATACACAATAAAGTTTGGGAGTTGTAAGCTCAGAGGTTTAAGATTAGAAGAGTTGAACAACTCAACCGGCACTGGGCAAGTCATTTCCTCTGAGAAGGATTTTGCATGATGGGGCTCTATCTCCAGTACTCCCAGCAGCCCCCAGGGACCCCAGGCTGCTTCTTCCTGTTTCAGTCTTCTCGTTCTGTCCTGTCCTCTGTCTCTCCCACCGTCCTTGCCTGTTCTGCTCTCAGCCGTGCCTCATTTGTCTCCCGTCAACTGTCTGGATTCCCAGCTCTGAGTCTCCTTTCCTTCTCTCCCTCCATTTTTCCCTTTTCTCCATATCTCCTGTCTCTTGGAATCCGACGTCCTTTAGGCCCCTTTCTGTAGTCTTTGGCAGGGGCTGAGATCCTGAGAACTACCCTTGCCAGGAGAATGTACTTGAGCGACATTAGGAAAGCAGACAGGTAGGCTTTGGTTTAATTTTGGGTAAGTTATACTGTCTTACTCCTTAGAAAACCTGGGTGAGTTGAACACTTTTTTTCTGTTGAAAAATCCTCCACTATATTTTGGTGCTTTTACTTGAGGCCCTCTGTGGATTCTATCCTGGGGTATCAAGACCTTGATGAACAAAGGGGTGCGGGAAGAGGAAGGAGAGGGAGAACATAGGCGTGACAAGCCACCTACAATTTCCTACCATGAATTCTGCCTCTATTTCTTTTGGGCCTGGAGGTGCACAGGGACCTATTTCTTTGGGACCTGCAAACCACTGGATATGCACATTAGCTGCTTTCTGGGACTCAGCTCTCCTGGGGTGCACACGTGCGCTTCCAGGTGGCTACTGTCACAGGCAACCTCTAGCTCCAGGAAGACCGGTCTGTCCTTTTCTCTCTGCTCAGGGCCAGCCGAAGGCCCATTGAGTCAGGGGCCTGTGCTTTAGTCTTGTATCTGCCACCTCTAACGCCAGGGCCATCTCTTCTCAGGGCCCCAGGGATCTCACATGTAAGGCAGGCAAGGACAGCCTGGGTACCCTGCTTCCTTCATAGAGTTACTGCCACTGCAGAAGCTCCAGGCAGCCTGAGGGACAGCTGAGATGTTGTCATTTGCTCCTTGAGGGCTCCCACCCTTCTCCCTCTGTCTGAGCTCCAGCCTTGTTCCTTGCCACCTCCTTACCTTACAGAGACAAGCAACTCGCTCTAGAACCCAAGGTGAGAGGCCGGCAGGGCCAGGGTATGTCTGAGGTCTTCAGCCAGTCAAGCCTGCCCTGTTTTGAGACCTTCCTTGACCTTGGCTGAAACCTAGAGATTCCTGAAAGGTGCAGCCAGGAGATAAGCTAGCTGGTCTGCCCTGTGCTGGGGCTAAAGGTCAACGCTGTTCCTTCCCCTGGGAGGACTGGAATAAAGTCTCCCTCAGCTCCAAGCAGGGAAGCCAGGGACCCTCTTCCATGGCCACCCAGAGCCACCCTCAGCCTCTGGAGTCTATGTGCAGCTCTAAGAGTCGGTTTTTCAACCAATTGACTCAGGAACCTGTCCCTTTGTATCCTGCTAGTTTAAACAGAAAATTAACGACTGGAAACTGCCCTGCATACTGTGGACACCAATCCAGAGAAGGCCCCACCTCCTCTGGATTGACCCCTGGGCTGCTTCCTACTGACTCTAGGCCTGCAAAATCATTAGTCCCTGCCTGTCTCCCAGGACCTGAGCAGACCAGAAGGCACTTGTGGTGACACGTGGTTGGGGCAGCTAAGTGTACAGGTGTGCTATCTTTCTACCTGGTGAAGGTCAGCTTGGAACCCTGCAGAAAACAGCTCATTTCTCTGGATTTTCCCTTTCAGCGGAGCCTCTGTTGACCTGCTGGTCCCAGACATTTTGCATGCAGAAAATGCTATTGTAACAGGGCAGTCTGACAGCCAGTGTTCAGGATCTTCAGAAATTAGCTCTAACTTCAAACCCCTGTGCTCTTAACCACAGCCACCTATCCAGGCTAACCAAACAGGAGACCTGGAGGCAAAATTACCTGATCCAAATTTTGCTGTTTCTCCCCCTCCTCCCAGCTATTTGAAAGCCTAAGCAGGAGGGACTCAGGACCCCAAGCATGAAGCTCTCCTACCAGACATGGTGGGGGCCCTTCACAGCAGCCCCTGTGGAGTAGTTAGTAGGCCGTGTTTGCTACTTGTAGGCAGGACGTATTCACTTCCCAGCACTGACCCTATTCCTGGCATGAGTGTGAACACATGATATGACATGGCGCACCCCTGGCGGCATCATCTCACCCTCTGATGGTGTCTGCTCAGAAAGTCATACTCCGGACCCTTCCCACCATCTGGTCCTTTTAACACACAGATTCGCAAGGATTCTCCCAGTGGGGATGTGCCCCAGAAATGAGTTCTCAAACTGCCAAGTCTTCAAAGTGGGCTCTGACCTGTCATTTTCTGGGATCTCTTCCATGCCCCAGTGGGCCGTGGTGATCTTTTTGAGCTCCTTGACCACCACTTTACAGATGAGGAGGGAGCCTGGCTTGCTGGCTGTGTTTCCCCTTCCCCAAGATCTTTCTTGTCACTGAGCAAGAAACCTTTCTGGAATACATGTTTTATTTTGCTATTTGTCTCTGAAATGATTAGGACTCAGACACTGGAGAGTGTGATCATTCTGCCCAGCAGACGGCTCCTGTGTCCCTCGCAGTATCCTGATTGTGGGCCAGCCGGTTCATTCTGGCTCTTCCTAGAAATGGATCCAACTGGTGGAAGGGTGCTGTGAGGAGACTTCTCCCTCCTTTCCCATCGGGGGATATCTCCTGCTTAATTTTCTAGAGAAGTCCAAGCTGGTGTCCTGAAGTTCTCAGATGACCTGCTAGGTAGGCCTGAGCCTACCAGGCCCTGAGCCAGCCTAAAGCTGGAAGGCAGCATGGGCTGTGTTTCATGCAGAGTGGGTTTAGACATATCAAAGCCACGGAGATAGCACAGGCCCTCAGAACAAGAGCCAGATTCTTGAGTAATCCCTGGGAGCTTGTTCTAGAGGACGAGGATGCTCAAATGCAGAACGCCAAGGGAGAGTAAAGAAACTTGTCCTTCCCTGAGTGACTGCCGAGATCATGATCATCCTGATAGATGTTGTTCTGGACCAGCCCCCAGCAAAGGAGCACAGATGTCTCCTGATGCCAAGGCCACCAGCCCCCAACATGCCCATGGCCCCCTAGTGGATGGGAATGTCCCTCATCCATTCTTTAAAATCCTTCAAAGGGCACCCTCACCACCCACTTTGTCCTACCTGCCCCTTGAGTCCAAACCTCAGACCTTTTTAGCACCTCAATTGCCAGCAGCAGTGTGGAGGGAAACTGAGGGAGCAGATGTTCCTCCCACCCACTGGGCAGGTTGTTAGGACGGAGGCTGGAGGCAGCTACAGCAACAGCAGCTCTGTTCTTTTTTCCAGCTCAGCTCTGGATTGCCAGCTGTGGACTTCTGCAGAGGAGTGGTTTCCCCCCCAGTGTGGCTGGGGGTTAAATGGACACTCTTGCATAGACATTTTTTTCTGCAGCCATAATCAACTAACTGCTCTGCAAAGAAGCCTGATTCTTCTTCCCTGGCCCCCTCTTCTCGAGTCCCAAATTCCTGTCTTTCAGGCTATTTGCTAATTTGCTTATTTATTTTTTCAAAAGTTTTAGTCCAATGTACATAACTAAAAAATTCAAACAGCACAAGGTCTGAAGGAAAAATGGCAGTCCTCTGTCCCTTTTCTCCTCTAAATTCCTCCCCCCAAACTTTTTATTCTGATGTTCCTTTCCATATTTCTTTTTTTTTTTTTTTTTTTGTAGAGACAGAGTCTTACTTTATGGCCCTCGGTAGAGTGCCGTGACCTCACACAGCTCACAGCAACCTCCAACTCCTGGGCTTAAGCGATTCTCTTGCCTCAGCCTCCCGAGTAGCTGGGACTACAGGTGCCCGCCACAACGCCTGGCTATTTTTTGGTTGCAGTTCAGCTGGGGCCGGGTGTGAACCCGCCACCCTCGGTATATTGGGCCAGCGCCTTACCGACTGAGCCACAGGCGCCGCCCTCCTTGCCATATTTCTAAACAATATGCTTAGGCAGTCATTCCTTGACTTGTCCATTTTAAATGCTTATTGGCTTCTTATAACGGAGCACGGGGCTGGGTGCTCTAAACCTGCTTGCATGCCTCTATCTTCTTTCTCTTCATTCTTCTAATGTAGTATATCATTTTTTTGTTAAATCGATATTCAGTTTTTATTTTATTACACTTACATGTGTGCTGTTCCCTGCTGAATGGAGAAATACTCTAGGATCACATTTCCTTTCTTCTATAACTCTCTATTCTCCTAGAAGTTAATAATTACCTCATTTTTTTTTTGTCTGCTTAGTCTCAGTGATTATCCTAATAACTCTTCTAAGTCTCCCCAGTAGAATTTCCAAACCTCTATAAACACTCCTTTTCCTATAATTAAGCAATCTGATAAACTACGGGTTCCGTTTTTCCTAAAGGTCACTCCTCCTGCTCCCCTTGGAGTTGCTCACTCTCTTCTTTCGCTGCAGCTCTGGTTCTCGGACTTTTTTGCTTATAGAGTGTTGGGTCTTCTCTTCCCTGGATTCCTACTCTTCCTCCTCCTTCATTTGTGCTGTTGGAGTTTCCATGTCAATTCCCTAGCTGGAACCATTTCTCTTCCAGAGCCAGCTCCAGAAGCCTGGACACCCTGGCAAGTTAAGGCACCTGGTAACCGCCAGGGACATGTTTGGCAGGGGTGCTGGGAGTATGGGCATCTCCAGAGGCACATCCAGACTCCCACCTCTCAGCTCAACCTGCACAGGAGAGTCTGGTTCAAACTTCTGACAGTCTCATCTGCCCCGTGATATCAGTGTTGAATCCAAAGTCTAGCCAGGAATCTCCAAAAAAATTTCTCTGTATGGAAAGAATTGAATGGGAGGAATGAATTTATTGGGCTAGAAGCTGACCCACCCTAGTGAAAACTGAGCCCCTGACGCCATACATGTATTTCACCTTCCCGAAGATGAGGAGAAGATGGCCCTTTTCTCAAGACACTGTATTTTTGTATGGTGGGAAATCGTTATAAATGCTCATTTGGTCAGAATACTGCCATATTGACAGTACATCAACATCAATGTGGATGGCGTTAGCTAGACAAACTCTCAGCAGAGTGTGGTTGGCTGTGTATTAACCCTGTGTATTAAGGTCAATATGGCCTCAAATGTCCAAAGGAGCATAGACCAATGTACTGAGTATTTGCATTTTTTCAAGTCTGAACTTGATATTTTAACATATTTTAATGTAAGTATTGCCTGTGATGCAGAAATGAGGCACATTTGTTTTGTTCAAACATGGGAGAGGAGGAAGAGTTCAGCCTGTTTGTACACACCAGTATCCTAATCTGCAAAGTCAGAAGAGGGCAGATGGGTTGGAGATGAGACAGAGAGAGGAAGTGTACCCCAACTTGCCCAGTGAGTCCAAGGGCAAATGAAGGGACTCTTGCACACAGTTTGTAGGGAATGATCCAGAAGCAAAGCAGACTACAGATGGGTTCCAATAACCTTGGGCTCTGGGGAGAAGCTCACTTAGCTCACATGGCAAAGCCTTTGTTTGTTCCATGGACACTTTGTTGTACCAAGGACCAAATGAAGGGAATTCATCTTAAGAGACTGTAGATTATGATATATTGGGTATAATAACAAGATAATGTTAACTGTGTGCTTCCCAATATACCAAAAAGGAAGAAAACAGAGAAATAACTAAAGTAGCAGGAAGACTTGCAAAGATTGGAATGAGAACAAAACTGGAAGACACAAACCTGAAAGGATGTGGTTTTAGTTATTTGCAAGTGGTTACTGAGTGGCTTCTCTAAGCTGGGCACCTTGCTTCGTGCTAGGGAATAGCAATAAACAAGGCACACTGAGGCTTACAGTCTAACAGAGAATAGAGACATAGAGCAGGTAATTACAAGTGTGTTAACTCAGACAACTGCACATACACAAATAGCTTCCTCAGCCAAAGAAATAGCATGTATGAAAAACTGACAATGAGCATCACATTTAATGGCAAAAAACTGTGTCTTTTCTTCCAAGATCAGGAACGCATGGTTGCTTTCTTCACTTACACTAGCCATTGTATTAGAAGTTCTAGCCAGGACAATTATGCAAGAGAAAGAAAGCAAAGGCATCCAGATTAGAAGGAAAATAATTAAACTATCATCATTTGTGGATGACATGATTTTGTATATATAAAATTCTAAGGAATCCCTTAAAACACTATTAGAGCTAGGTTCAGCAAGGTTGCAGGCCATAAGATCAATATAAAAAAATCATTTCTATTTCTATACAGCAGTAAAGAGCAATCTGAAAATGAAATTAAGAAAACAATTCAATTTATAATAGCATCAAAAAGAATATAGCACGTAAGAATAAATTTAATAAAGTTCACGACTTCTACACTGAAAATAGTAAAACATTGTTCAAAAACATTAACCAAGATATTAAGAAAAAAAACCAGAGAGATGCATGGCTTGAAGGATTGTATGTGCCCTGTTTCCCTGAAAATAAGACATCCTCCGAAAATAAGACCTACTTACAGGAAAGATAAGACGTCCCCTGAAAATAAGACCTAGCGCATCTTTGGGGCACACCTTAAAATAAGACACTGTCTTATTTTTGGGGAGACAGGGTAGTGAATATGGCAATATTCCCCACATTTATCTACAGATTTTAATGTGTTTTCCATCAAAGCACCAGCAGCCCACCCATCCACCTTTTTGCAGAAATTGATAAGCTAATTCTAAAATTCATACGTAAATGTAAGGAACCAAGAATGTTAGAGAACTCAACATTTCCTGATTTGAAAACTTACTACAAAACTACAATAATCAACATGGTGTGGTACTGGCATAGAATAGACATATATATTGATGGAATAGAAATGAGAGTCTTACATTATGATAAATTGATGTTTGAAAAGAATGCTAAGACAACAAAATAGGAGAAAAAAATGTTTTCTTCAAGTGGTGGTAGGATATCTGGATATTTACATGCAAAAGAATCAAGTTCAACCCCTACCTCATACCACAAACAAAAATTACCTCAAAAAGAATCAAACCTAGGGCAGCGCCTGTGGCTCAAAGGAGTAGGGTGCTGGCCCCATATGCTGGAGGTGGCAGGTTCAAACCCAGCCCCGGAAAAAAACTGAAAAAAAGAAAAAAGAAGAATCAAACCTAAATGTAAGAACTGAACTATAAAACAGAAGTAAATATTCAGACCTTGGGCTAAGTAATGGTTTCTTAGCTATGCCACCAAAAGCACAAACAACAAAAGTAAAAATAGATATAAATTGAAAAGATAACCTATGGAATGGGTGAAAAATTTAGCAAATCACATAGTGATAAGGGACTAGCACCTGGAATATATTAAGAACTTTTACAGTTCAGTAGTGAAAAGGTAAATAACCCAATTTAAAAATGGACAAAAGATTGAATAAACATTTCTCCAAAGAAGACATACACGTAACCAGCAAGCACTGAAAAGATGCTTAACTTTATCGGTCCTCATGGAGATGCCAGGCAAACCACAATGACGTGAACATGTGGAGTGGTGCAGCTACTTTGGAAAACAGTTCGGCTGTTCCTCAAAATGTTACACATAGAGTTATCCCAAGATCCAACAATTCTACTCCTAAGTATATACCCAAGCAAAAAGGAAACACAGGCCCCCTCATATGAACTTGTATGCAAAAATTCATAGCAGGATTATTAACACTACTCAAAAAAAGTATAAACAACCTAAATGTCTACCAACTGACAAATAGATAAATGAAATATGATAGAGCCACAAGGAAATATTATTTGGCAATAAAAAGGAATGAAGTATTAATCAACAACATGAATGAACCCTGAAAACATTATGCTAAGTGAAAGAAGCCAGTCACAAAAGGCCACATTTGCATTATTCCATTTGTCTGAAATAACTGCAATAGACACCTCTGTAGACTTGGAAGGTGGATTAGTGGTTGCTTAGGACTAGAGGGTGTGATGCCATGGGGAGTGACTGCAATGGGCCTGCTTAGATGGGCATGGGGTTTCTTTTTGTGGTGACAAAAAAAGTTCTAAAATTATACTGTGGTTATGGTTGCACAACTCCATTGCCACACTAAAAACCAATAAACTCTATACTTGAAATGGGTGAACTGTATGGTATGTGAATTATATCTCAATAAATCTCTCTTTCTAAAAAAGGAAGGAGTGGGCAACAACTAAAGAGTGTGCCAAATGTTATGATTGGGAAAGGGTGACATGTGAGTAAATAACATGCGAACCCAACTGGGCTAAGACACGAAGGAGCATGAGTTTGGTGATTGATGACTCCCAGGGCAGAGAACATGGTAAGGTCAAAGACCTGAGGCTGGGAAAAGCATGGAAAACAAAAGGAAATAAGGTATGCTAGTGGGCTGAGAGCGAGCAGGAAGGAGAGGGTCAAGGTGTGGTTAGATGGCTTGGCAAGATGCAGGCCCTTGTGGTCCATAATAATGACTCTAGATTTTCCCTTTAAATTGATAGGGAGACATTGAAAGGTTCTACCCTGGAGAGTGGAATGACTGGAGTTGAGTTTTTAAAGGTGTGCTCTGGCTGTAGGAAATTGATTTGAGGGGAGGAATGGCTATAGGACAATCAGACAGGAAACCAATGAGAGAGGTGATCTCTAAGAAATCTAAACCAAAGTAGTATGAGGGGAGAGTGGGAGGTGAGGACGTGCAGACAATTAGCTCTTCTAAGAAGTTCGGCTGTAATGAGAGGAAAGAGAGGGAGTTGTAGCTGGAAGGGATATGAGATGGAAGAAATTTAAAAGATACACATGTTTAAATGGAAATTGGAAGACTCCAGAAGAGAAAGGCAGGTTTAGTATTCAGAAGACAGAAGAGAGAATTCATTTAGTCAGACGAAGGTGGAAAGTAATGAGATACAGAACACTCTCAGAGGGATCGGCCCTCTGATGTTAACAGGGGAAGGGAGGATATGGCTATGGATGAAGCTGGGTTCATCCTCATCTTCCTTTCTCCAATTTTGCAAAGCAACCTGTGGACCAAGAGTGAGTGGATCAGCTTTAATAGTGTGCTGTCAGGGGCGGCACCTGTGGCTCAAAGGAGTAGGGCGCCGGCCCCATATGCCGGAGGTGGCGGGTTCAAACCCAGCCCTGGCCAAAAGCTGCAAAAAAAAAAAAATAGTGTGCTGTCAGGGGTGGTGATTAACAAGGAAGCCCTCTGAGGGGTGATGATAGGCATTAATCAAAGAGACCAAAACACGCATAACCACACACCCGTAACCACACACCCAGGATTACACTTCCTTCTTATATATCCTTCCCACTAGGAAAAGTGGAAAAATGAATGAAGAGAGAATTGGAACCTTGAATGGAGACAAGACAGTGGAGAGGATCCAGTCAATTCATAAGTTCAAGCCTTTCAACCCTGTGTGTTGAATTAACTTCAAGATACAACTGAAGACTCGTTTTAGATAGTAGAAATCATAGAGACTGGAATAAGCATAATAAAATTGGAAATGATCAAATGTTCTATTTTTAAAGAACAGCAAAAGAAGAATTCAAGAAAATATAGTTGATTGCCATTAACATTGATCTCTGAAATGTTTGTTAGTTTGTAATTAGGAAGCACCAGTGTTCATCAGGAAATATTTATGTCAAAATATTATGTCTTTATGGGGATGGTGTCTGTTTCTTGATTTCAAAGTACATGATTGGGAGATTAATACTGTTTTCAAAAATAATAAAGTTTAAGAGGACATTGATCCCAGGTCTGCTTCATGGAGAACTACGTACTTCAAAGGGGCATTGACCTTTAGAGAATGGTCACCAGGAGGTCTTGGATGAAAATCAATAGAAATAGCAAAAGCAAAGAGGCATTGGACATGGCAGTACAGATGACCTCAAGCATTCAAAGGCCTGCTATATCTGGTCTTTTTTTTTTTTTAGAGTAGTCCATAAAGTAGAGCTGGAAGAATGTTCTGGGAAGGTGGACTGTTGCCTCTAAATAAGGAAGAGCTAACACCTAGAGATGTCCAACAAGGGGGAGCAAATATTGAGCTCCTCAGGCCTGAGGGGTTCTAAAAGATTCTATTGGGAGATCTGCTACAGCAGGGTTGGGGACTATGTAACACTAGGGTCTGTTCTTTGAAAATAAATGTGGAGGCAATGATATGGGTGTTAATCCTTTGGCATACACTCTAGACGTGTGAACACCAACACCCACAGAGACTGTGATCTAGCAGAGCTGTCTGGCCAGGCAATGGTAGTGCTGGAACCGACTCTTCTCTCTCCAAGATCTGACTGTTTCTGTTGCTCCATACCATTCTGTTCCCACCACTTCTATTGCCTTTCCTGTGTTTCTTTGGAATATCATTTAAGAATTCTAAATCCCCCATTCATGACTTTGAGGCCACACCCTTCCCCAAATATCAACTGGTTTATACAGCCTGGATGATGTCTGCAGCATTGGCCTTGAAACTCAAGGGCCCTCAGCAGCTGACCCTTGGTCCACACGGATAAGGGCTCTGTAATCCCTGGGGAGGCTGCTCCCAGGGAAAGAGTCTTGTGTCTGCTTCCTGGAGAAGGGGAATCGTGCTCCTGAGAGGAGATGACTCCAATGCCACATGCCTCACCTGAACTGTGGGGTCAGCTCTACGTCTTGCCTCAGTTGTACATGACCAGGGTCATCCACTGAAATACAACCATCATCATTACAACCAATTCTTTAAGTTCATTAGCTCAATACAGAGCCGGGAAAATGCCACCCTTCTCCCTTAGACCTCAGTGCAGTCCCATCACCCTTTTCCAGCTAATCCCAACCCAAGCATGAGGTCTTAGCCCCTGCCACAACACATCTGCTGCTCCCTGAATAGCCACAGTGAGGGGGGGGTAGCTGAGGTCGACCAGCTGGTTGGGAGGCTCTAAAACCCAATGGGAGTCAGTTTAATGCACAGTGAGCTCAGAGGCTGTTCTTCAGTTCCCTCTTGGATTTATGACTCCCACATAATCCTCTGCTTTATTAAGCTATTGGAAAAAAATAAAATCTGTCTGCCAAGATCCTAAAGCATCCTGGCAGCAGCGATATATAAGGCAGTAATTGGAGTCCAGGGTGGGGGGGCAGCAGCTTGGCTGGCCTCTGATGGATTGTTCAATGCCCTCAGGGAGAAAAATGCCCCTTGGAATCAGTTCAGGAGAGGCGACCTGGGACTGTGCCTATTCCTGGGACGGGATGGGGCCTACCTCCATCTCTGTCAGGTAGAGTCCTTTTCCATCCTTAGAGAGGTTATGGAAAGTCTCTAGGGTCAAGAAGGAAAATTTTGACTGAGTGAGGGGGAGGGAATCGGGGCAGGTCAGGGGAGGCAGATCTGGGCCCACCAGGAGGTGAAAGCAGATGTGGTGATTCTGCCAGGAGAGGGCCCCAGCTGCCTCCTCTCTCTGCAGCCACACTCTCCCCAGGCCGCTCAGGTGCATTCTGAGAACAGTTCCCTGGGACCCTCTGCCACACACCCACCCCATCTAGCTCCTAGTACTTTGTACCCGCCCCCCACACTCAGCCCTGGGGACGTGTGGGCTTGTCTTTTTTCACAGACACAATTTGGAGGCCTGAGGACTCTTTTGGGGGGCGGGGGGGAGGGCAAGGGTTGTGCCTCAGATTTTCTTTTACCCTCACAGGGCTCTAGTCTTCTCAGCTCTTACCCAGCTCGGAGCTGTGTGGGGTATGTAGAGGAACCTCAAAGCAGGTGTGAGGATGATGGGAGTAGGGGTCAGGGGGAGGCTGGCCCTCTGCTCCACCCCAACCATGTGGCTCCTCTAGAGCTCTATTATGGCCTGGCCTTCAGACATTGTTTCATTTAAAACAGAGGGTTATGCTGTTAAAAAGTGTGAAAACCTCGGGACTGCATAGTGGATTTCTGCAGCCTGGGGAGGGGCCTCCTGCCCACACTTATTCATGTGTGTGTGGAATTCCTGTAGCAGAGATCCAGGTTCTCCGTGGCAGGACCAAAGAGCAGGTTTAAATTATAAACACAACCTGGAGAGGGGACAGAGTAATTTAGATTACCCGTGTTTCTGAGACAGGAGCTGGGCAGGGGAGTGTGCTGGGGGAAACACAGAGGGAGCTGTCTACACTATGGGTGGCCTCAGCTGGCTGTGTCCTCTTAGAGCAAGGGCACCTCATGTAGGACACCAGCCCACCCTGCTGTGGGGGTCTTGGCCAGGCCTCGGGCAGGACTGGGCTCCTGGTCCTCTCCTGTGCTCTCTGACCACTGCAAAGGTCTCCCGGGTGCTCTCCCCAGCAACACTTACTTGCCATGGCTTCTAGCCGCATCAGGAGGCACACCAGGCTGGGAAAGCTGACCCTGCCAGCGCTGTTGCTGTACCGGAGGGTCACGAGGTCCAGCAGCTCAGTGCTGATGGAGATCCCTGCAAGAAAGTCTGGGCAGCAGGGTGTGTGTGAGTGGGGAGGAGGCCATGGGCCCGGTCTCTGCCCCACCAAGTCTGAGAGATGCGTTCAGAGGGCCCACGGCCTTCCGCCCACTCCTACTCAGCCTGGTGTGGAGTGGATGCCCCTCACTTCAGTGTCTTCCCTTTTTTGTTGGCTGCTGGGCCCCAGTGACACAATTCTGGAGTTTGGCCAGAGGCCAACTCATACTCAAGAGACACGGTGTGCCTTGGGGACACATCAGCCTTCACAATCCTCTGTTAATTCCCATGTAGTGTGGGAATTGCCGGGACACCTGGGGTTTGCTGGTGACCTGGTGAAACAACCGTCCTCCCTCAGCCATGATACCACATGGGTCTTAATGTGTGGCTGCTGCCAGTGCAGCTAAGTGTGGTCCCTGGCAGAGGGGCACAGCTAAGTCAGCCACCCAGGGAAAAGGTTGTTCCTCAGAGAGGAGACACAAACTCAGTGGGCAGGAGGTAGGACTAGTCATAAGCTCCAACCACACAGGGGCCAAGTGCGGACCAGCAGCATAGGCAGGCCTGAAAGCCCGGGTAGCAGGCAGAACCTTGTAAGCCAAACCATCCCTCAATAGACGAGCCCAGTGGCAATAGACCAGCTCAGAGACACACAGGGTTAAAAAGCGTGAATTTAAAGGCCTTTAGATGGGACACACAGACTCCAGCTTGCCACATTTTCAACCCCGCACCCCTTTCCTACAGTTAACAGCATTGCTCTTCTAAGTTACCGCCCTGCCTTTGGAAGGCTTTCGACTTGAATTTGAACTATTCTCTATTTTTTCCTCTTTATTATTCTGGAGTCACAAGGAAGGTCTCCTTTGAAGTCTTTAAAGGTCTTTTAGTGGTTCTCAAAGACCAAGGGCAAGCACAGAACCTGGGAGTTTGCTAGAGATGCAAATTCTTCAGCCCCACCCCAGACCTTCAAATCAGAAATGTTGAGGTGAGGCTCAGTCATCTGTGTTTCACCCTCCAGGGGATTCTGGTGCACATTCAGGCCTGTGAACCCTGGCTCTACATTATGAAGAATTACAGAAGAGGAGACGTCTACGTTACAGCAGAGGAGGGGTAGGAGCCACAGAGGTAGAATTACAGAGGCTTTCCTTCTAGTGTCAATTTGGGGAATATGGTTTCACATTTCATTAAGGTCGGTTGTCAACTCCTTGCATAGCCTTTTGTGATCCATTCTCCCCTTTGGCCACGTGGAGATAATGATTCCTGCCCTGCCCAGTTCTCAGGGTGGTGGAGACGGTGGAATAAAAGGACGTCAGTAGAAGCACCTGTGAACCATGAAGCACTTACGCCCCCTAAGGTATTATTATCAATATTTTGGACTGAAAGCTTTTGCCTACTTGAAGCAGACAGATGCCATTTGATTGAATTTAGCCCATACCCTCTATGAAGAGGGAGAAGAAAGATCAGCAGCCTGCCAGTGGGTATTTAACCCCAATGGCCCAGACATGGAGCTGGGAGCGTCTCTGAGGCCAGCTCGATCCCTGGAAGGGCAGCAGTCCTGTGGGGCTATTTTCTCACAATCAGAGCTGTGCTGGGAGAAGAGGCAGCTGGGAAAATTGACTGCACATGCGAAGTCAGGCTAAGAAAGGATGCCCGAGGCCAGAGCTCTGGAGGCCCTGAAGGGAGTGTGAGTGTGAACTGGGGGAGAACACAGGAGCTGCACGTCCCCCTCCTCTGACTTACCCCCCCACGCCATGCCCCCTCCCACCCTCACCCCCAGGATCCCAAAGCGGAGGGCTCCTGCTCTACCTGTGTTCTCTACAGCCTTCCACAGGTCTGAGCTCAGGAGAACTCCGGGGCTCTTCTGGATGTTCTGGAAAACATGCTGATATGGGAAAAGAAGCAAGAAGTCTCTGTGAGGACCCAGAACATGTCCTAGACAGGAGGAGGTCCAGGAAATCACTTTTTGCATCCTTGGAACTTATTTCTTCAAAACTCAAGTGGAGTCAACTCAGAGGTAGGCGTCACAGCATAGCTAAGGCCTGGAAGGTGGGAGTGGCCAGACTTGGTGACGTCAACAATCCTGGCTGCCCGCTGATGGGGCTGTGGGTTCCCCTCTGTCCTCCTTTCCTGTTCCCTACACCCAGCCTTGCCCCTGTCACATAGGGCAGTTTGCTGCTTTCTCTAAAGAGTCTTCACAGGTCAGTGGTTAGGAGCACAGGCTTCACAACCAAAACGCCAGGGTTTAAATCCTGCCTCAAGTACTTACCAGCTGTGCAACCTGGGCAGTGGCTTAATCTTTCTAGGCCTTAGTTTCCTCGTGTGCAGCACGGGGTTAATTACAGTACCTACCTCACGGGTTCGTTGCCAGCAATAAATGAGCAAATACAGCAGAACCTCTATCATTGACCACATCCGTACATTGACCACCTCCTTAAGTGAATCTAATGTTTATAGACTGGACGTGCACCACACGTACATACCAGTATGATAGGCCTCATTCCTCATGTCGACCACCTCCATACGGTAACCAGTTTGCTACATTCCCTTGGGTGCTCAACTTACAGGGGTTCTACTGTATTTATAAAGTGGTCAGGAGAGCACTGTGCACATTAGTAAGTTCATACAGGAAATATTAGAAGCAGGTAGGTACTGCAGCCTGGGTCCCAGCACAATCACAGAAGGTAGTAACTGTAACAGCTTGATTCTGTGTATGGTGGCTCTCACATTTACCCAGCACTTGTCTGCATCTACTCACCGTAACCCTGATCAGTGTCATACTTCATAGGACAGGGCAGTCCCTTGCCTTGGATTAAGTATATAGGTACCACAGGACTGAACTGAGGACTCCTGATGTGGGTCCGTGCAAATCAGGAGCTGTTCCCAGACAAAATATCCCACACACAGCTTTCTTTGATCTTCACTGTGAGAGCCAGGTGGGAGCTCTTGAAGGTGAAATTCCCCAACGTGTGGGTGTCCCTCTAAGACTAGGTTCCCAGGAATTGAACTCTCAAGCTAGTCCACACTCAGCCTCTGGCTATTCATCAACCATCATCTTTTTCTTGTGAGGATAGGAGTGATGACTTCTAAGCTTTTCACATGTCATAGTGGACACTGGCATTCCTTATCTAACTCTTGGCTCTCATTTCAGAGTAAGAGCAAGATGGCGGCTGAATAACAGCTTCCCTGCAACTGGGCACTGTGAGTCTGGGGAGATAAGACTCCAGGCATCTCTGGCTGGTGGGATCTGACTATAACCATCCCTTTGAGGACACAGGGAGTCAGCGAGAGACTTCTGGACCCCAAGAGGAGGACAAAAACAGTGGAAAACTGGCAAGTGATTGCTTGTGTTAGATCGGTCTAATCCCGCTGGCAGCTGTAAGTACAGCAGCAATGAGACTGCAAACTGGAAAGGCCTTCCCTGTGAACTGTTTTGGTGTTTTTGGACTTGGCACTCAGTTGAACTGCCTTGGGGAGAGCTTGGGCAGGAGTGCAGAGAACTCTGGGCATTGTCTAGGGCCCCAGACTGAGCCACTGAGCTGGAGGAGCTAATAGTGTTCGGCTGTGGGCCACAGGGAGCATTGTGAGAGAACTGCCCTGGCAAGCTCCACCCTCAGAGCAAGGATCGGGTGGGAGCTAATAATCTAGTGACTGAGCAGCCTAAAAGTGAGGACTGAGCTGCCTTATAGTCGTAACCCTCAGGGCAGGGTGAGACCAGTTTTGGCACACTGGGTAAGTGGATAGCCACTTTAGCAGTGATCCCAGTGACAAGCACTTTCCTGGAAAATCTTCTGCTTAGCCAAGCTTAGAAGTTTAAAGTGCCTTTTAAGAGGGTTGAAGAGAGATTTAGGGTCTCCACCCTGTGGGGTTTGGAAATCAGCAGAGGCTTCCAGTCATATAAGCATTGTGATTAACATCTCATACCCCAGAAGACCACCTGTTGCCCAGACAATATTCAACTGCTTTGTTTTGGAGTTTTTTTTCTTTTCTTTGTTTTTTGTTGTTGTTGTTGTTGTTTTTGATTTCAACCTTTTCCCTGCAGATTTTTTCTTTTCTTTTTTTCTTTCTTTTCTTTCTCCATTTTTCTAGTTTAAATACAATTTCCCATTGCCACCGTTTTCAATAATTAGAACTTCATTTTTCCTAGTGTTTCTACCCCTATTATTTGGTTTTTCACCCAAATTTATTCTGTAAAGTTTTCTGTTTGCTTGTTTTCGTTTGATTTATAGCATTTTTGTCTTTCCTCCCTACTTGGTGGAGGTGGGGTACTGTGTCCGATCAGGTTAGCAAAGAGCTGCTGACCTCAAGGGAACCACCCAACTGGGCACCGACAGAGGTTGGGATTTTTTTTTAAGGATGTGTCAAAGTACCCTACTGTACACCTATATTGCTCTGTCTCCCTCTTTCTTGGTCTCTTTTCTTTTTGTCAATATTCCCTTTTACCCACCCCCTCTCCTTTCTCTATTTTCTTTTCTTTCATTCATTCTCTTTCTTTTATCTGTTCTTGCTCTTCAACCTTCTCATCCTTCTGGTCCTGTACCAAAAGGACTCATTGAAACCCTAGTCCACAGGCATGACAACTTAAAGAGCAAGAGGAAGTGAAAGGAAAATTAGAGCAAGGAAACAGATAAAAGAAATCACTCATGAGGAAGAATCAGCAAAAAACTCCTGGCAACATGAAGAACCAGTCCTGAGCAACCCCTCCAAGAGACCATGAGGTAGCTACTGCAGAGGATTCCACCTGTAAAGAAATGTTAGGAATGACAGAAAGGGAATTTAGAATACACGTGATAAAAACAATGAAGGAAACTGCTAATAAAGTGGAAAATAACCAAAAGGAAATCCAAAAACAGAATCAAATAAGAGATGAATGATGTGAAGAATATAGAAAGGATATAGCAGAGCTCAAGGAACTGAAGCAGTCAATTAGGGAACTTAAAGATGCAATAGAAAGTATCAGCAACAGGTTAGACCATGCAGAAGAAAGAATTTCAGAGGCAGAGGACAAAGTTCTTGAGATAACTCAGATAGTTAGAGAGGCAGAAAAAAGAGAGAGTAAGCAGAATGTTCACTGACAGAATTAAGGGACTTTATGAAGCGTTCCAACATACAAGTTATAGGAATCCCAGAAGGGGAAGAAGAATGCCCCAGAGGAATGGAAGTCATACTATAGAATGTTATAAATTAAAATTTCCCAAATATCACCAAAGATTCTGACACACGCCTTTCAGAGGGATAGCGGACTCCAGGTCACCTCAACTTTAACTGAGCTTCTCCAAAACACATTGTCATGAACCTATCCAAAGTCAAGATAAAATAAAAGATTCTGCAAGCTGCCAGAAGTAAGCACCATTTGACCTACAGGGGAAAATCCATCAGAGTGACTGCACACTTCTCTAATGAACCTTTCCAAGCAAGAAGACAATGGTTGTCTACCTTCAATCTACTTAAACACAACAATTCCAGCCCAGAATTCTATACCCTGCTAAGCTAAGCTTTAAAATTGACAGAGAAATCAAATCATATGGATTTACAAACATTGAGGAAATTTGCCACAACAAGACCAGCTCTACAGGAAATACTTCAACCTGTTCTACACACTGACCTTCACAATGGATCAGCAGCGAAGTAAGAACTCAGAAATTAAAGGACAGAACCTAACTTCCACACTGATGCAAAAGGTAAAACTAAGCAATGGATTCTCACAAAATAAGATGAATAGAACACTACCACACTTATCAATTATCTCAATAAATATTAATGGCTTGAATTCCTCACTGAAGAGACATAGATTGGTTGATTGGATTAAAAAACACAAGGCATCAATTTGCTGTCTGCAGGAAACACACCTGGCTTCAAAGTACAAATTAAACTCCTAGTCAAGGGTTGGAAGACAATTTTTCAGGCAAATGGAATTCAGAAGAAAAGAGAAGTTGCAATCTTATTTTCAGATACATGTGGATTTAAAGCAACTGAAGTCAAAAAAGACAAAGGTGGTCACTTTGTATTGGTCAAGAAAAAATACCACAAAAGACTTTTCAATTCTAAATATTTATGCACCCAATTTAAATGCTCCCAGATTCTTGAAACAGATGTTACACAGTCTGAGCAATATGATATTCGATAATACCATAATAACAGGGAACTTTAACACTCCTCTTATAGAGCTGGACAGATCCTCTAAACACAAATTAAACAAAGATATAAGAGATTTAAAGGAGATCCTAAAACAACTGTGCTTGATAGATGCATATAGAACACTTCATCCCAAAGATAAAGAATATACATTCTTCTGATCACCCCATGGAACATTCTCCAAAATTTATCATAACCTGGGACACAAAACAAATATCAACAGAATAAAAAGAATTGAAATTTTACCTTGTATCTTTTCAGACCATAAGGCACTAAAGGTGGAACTCAACTCTAATAAAAATGTTCGACCCCACACAAAGGCATGGAAATTAAGCAACCTTCTGTTGAATGACAGATAGGTGCAGGAAGAAATAAAAGAGGAAATCATTAACTTCCTTGAGAACAACAACAATGAAGACACAAGCTACCAAAACCAGTGGGATACTGCAAAAGCAGTTTTGAGAGGAAAATTTATTGCTTTAGATACCTACACTTGAAAAACAGAAAGAGAGTGCATCAACAAACTCACAAGCCATCTTATGGAATTGGAAAAAGAAGAACAATCTAAGCCTAAACCAGTAGAAGAAAAGAAATCTCCAAAATCAAATCAGAGATCAATGAAATTGAAAACAAAAGAATCATTCAGAAAATTAATGAAACAAAGAGTTGGTTTTTTGAAAAAATAAATAAAGTAAATAAACCTTTGGCCAGACTAACTAGAAATAGAAAAGTAAAATCTCTAGTAACCTCAATCAGAAATGATAAAGGGGAAATAACAACTGATCCCACAGAGATACAAGAGATCATCTCTGAATACTACAAGAAATTCTATGCCCAGAAATTTGATAATGTGAAGGAAATGGATCAATATTTGGAATCACACCCTCTCCCTAGACTTAGCCAGGAAGAAATAGGGCTCCTGAACAGACCAATTTCAAGCACTGAGATTAAAGAAACAGTAAAAAAGCTTCCAACCAAAAAATGCCCTGGTCCAGATGGCTTCACACCAGAATTCTATCAAACCTTCAAGGAAGAGCTTATTCCTGTACTGCAGAAATTATTCCAAAACATTGAGGAGGAAGGAATCTTCCCCAACACGTTCTATGAAGCAAACATCACCCTGATACCAAAACCAGGAAAAGACCCAAATAAAAAGGAGAATTTCAGACCAATTTCACTCATGAATATAGACGCAAAAATTCTCAACAAAATCTTAGCCAATAGATTACAGCTTATCATCAAAAAAGTCATATATCATGATCAAGTAGGTTTTATCCCAGGGATGCAAGGCTGGTTTAACATATGCAAATCCATGAACATTATCCACCATATTAACAGAGGCAAAAATAAAGACCATATGATTCTCTCAATAGATGCAGAAAAAGCATTCGATAAAATCCAGCATCCTTTTCTAATTAGAACACTGAAGAGTATAGGCATAGGTGGCACATTTCTAAAACTGATTGAAGCTATCTATGACAAATCCACAGCTAATATTTTACTGAATGGAGTAAAACTGAAAGCTTTTTCTCTTAGAACTGGAACCAGACAAGGTTGTCTTCTGTCACCTTTACTATTCAACATAGTGCTAGAAGTCCTAGCCAATACAATTAGGCAAGACAAGGAAATAAAGGGAATCCAAATGGGAGCAGAGGAGGTCAATCTCTTTCTCTTTGCTGACGAGATGATCTTATACTTAGAGAATCCCAAAGACTCAACCACAAGACTCCTGGAAGTCATCAAAAATACAGAAATGTTTCAGGACATAAAATCAATGTCCACAAGTCAGTAGCCTTTGTATACGCCAATAACAGTCAAGATGAGATGCTAACTAAGGACACAACTCCCTTCACCATAGTTTCAAAGAAAATGAAATACCTAGGAATATATCTAATGAAGGAGGTGAAGGACCTCTATAAAAAAATTATGAAATCCTCAGAAAGGAAATAGCAGAGGATATTAATAAATGGAAGAACATACCATGCTCATGGATGGGAAGAATCAACATTCTTAAAATGTCTTTACTTCACAAAGCAATCTACCTATTCAATGCCATTCCTATTAAAATGCCAACATCGTACTTTGAAGATTTGGAAAAAATGGTTCTGCATTTTGTATGGAACCAGAAAAAACCCTGTATAGCTAAGGTGGTTCTTAGTAATAAAAATAAAGCTGGGGGCATCAGCATACCAGATTTTAGTCTGTACTACAAAGCCATAGTGGTCAATACAGCATGGTACTGGCACAAAAACAGAGACATAGACACTTGGAATTGAATAGAAAACCAGGAAGTGAAACTAGCATCTTACAACCACCTAATCTTTGATAAACCAAACAAGAACCTACCTTGGGGGAAAGACTCCCTATTCAATAAATGGTATTGGGAGAACTGGATGTCTACATGTAAAAGACTGAAACTGGACCCACACCTTTCCCCACTCACAAAAATTGATTCAAGATGGATAAAGGACTTAAATTTAAGGCATGAAACAATAAAAATCCTCAAAGAAAGCATTGGAAAAACACTGGAAGATATTGGCCTGGGGAAAGACTTCATGAAGAAGACTGCCATCACAATTGCAACAACAATAAAAATAAACAAATGGGACTTCATTAAACTGAAAAGCTTCTGTACAGCTAAGGAGACAACAACCAAAGCAAAGAGACAACCTACACAATGGGAAAGGATATTTGCATATTTTCAATCAGACAAAAGCTTGATAACTAGGATCTATAGAGAACTCAAGTTAATCCACATGAAAAAAGCCAACAATCCCTTATATCAATGGGCAAGAGACATGAATAGAACCTTCTTTAAAGAAGACAGACGAATGGCTAACAAACATGAAAAAATGTTCGTCATCCCTATCTATTAGAGAAATGCAAATCAAAACAACCCTGAGATATCATCTAACCCCAGTGAGAATGGCCCACATCACAAAATCTCAAAACTGCAGATGCTGGCGTGGATGTGGAGAGAAGGGAACACTTTTACACTGCTGGTGGGACTGCAAACTAGTACAACCTTTCTGGAAGGAAGTATGGAGAAACCTCAAAGCACTCAAGCTAGACCTCCCATTTGATCCTGCAATCCCATTACTGGGCATCTACCCAGAAGGAAAGAAATCCTTTTATCATAAGGACACTTGTACTAGACTGTTTATTGCAGCTCAATTTACAATCGCCAAAATGTGGAAACAGCCTAAATGCCCACCAACCCAGGAATGGATTAACAAGCTGTGGTATATGTACACCATGGAATACTATTCAGCTATTTAAAAAAATGGAGACTTTACATCCTTCGTATTAACCTGGATGGAAGTGGAAGACATTATTCTTAGTAAAGCATCACAAGAATGGAGAAGCATGAATCCTATGTACTCAATTTTGATATGAGGACAATTAATGACAATTAAGGTCACGGTGGGGGTGGGGGAAGGGGAGAGCAGAGAGAGAAAGAAGGAGGGAGGGGTGGGGAAGGGAAGAGCAGAGAGAGGGAAGGAGGGAGGGGGTGGGGCCTTGGTGTGTGCCACACCCTTTGGGGGCAAGAGGGACTTTACCTAACAAGGGCAATCAGTGTAACTGGGCTTATTGTACCCTTAATGAATCCCCAACAATAAAAAAAAAAAAGAAAAAAATCCCACACGCAGCTGTGTGACTGAGGCCCACTGTGGAGACAACTATTGTGCAGGAGCAGCTGGAGGACTTCTCCTTGGCCTTCTTCGGCTTTTGGTGAGTAAGAAGTCAGGCCTAGAGTGTTCTCAACTAGGTATTCATGTGTTCACTCACAATTTATTAGTCTGACCATTTATTTAGCATTTTTGATCCCTGTCTATGTTGTAGACACTAAGGGAGTCACTGAGGAAAGATTGATATGAGTGAGCTCCTGTCCTGGAGGGCCCCCCCAGTCTAACAGGGCAGTGGACACTCCAGCATCGTAGTGGCTGAAAATGAAATGAGAAGCCAATGACCTCGGCCAGGGATTAGGAAACACATCCCCGTATAGTCACAAAGGAGCACTTTATTCAGCCTTTAAACAGGTTGTGGAAATATCTAGCAACCTGGCTAGACATTTGATATATTGGTTTTCTCTTTTTAAAAAACAGATTATGCTTTTTGTTTGTTTGTTTGTTTGTTTTTTGCAGTTTTTGGCCAGGATCAGGTTTGAACCCACCACCTGCAGTATATGGGGCCAGCACCCTACTCCTTGAACCACAGGCGCCTCAGATTATACTTTTATATAGCATATGTGGGAATGTATATTAGAGGAAAATCCCAAAGTGTATTCACTGGGTGATAATAGTTTCTCTTTGGTTGGTAAGATCATGTTTTCTTTTTTAAATGTATCTTTGTCCTTCTATGATTCTGTTTTTTTTTTTTTATTATTATGGCAAGTATAGCCTTCATAATAAGGATGGGTTATTTATAAGTACAAAATAGCAAGACAACACAATGTGGCTTGTCCTGCAGATGTGGGTTCAAGAGTTAGGAGCTAAGGGTGGGGTGGGGGGTGACACTGGCTCAGGGAACCTGAGGAAGGTTCTGTAGGGAAGGTGTGTTTGGGGCTGGATGCTCAGGGCGGGAAGGCACTGGCCAGGCATGGGGTGTAGGGAGGGAGAGGGAATAGCAGGCCAAAGGGGCAAGGGCAAGTTTATAGGGAGTAATGACGAATCTCAGCTGGGAGCTGAGGCAGAGAATGGGACGAGTGAAGGGGGTTTCTCCAGCACCCCAAATAGGCGCCCGACTTGGAAGGTTTTGTGTGTGATTAGACTTTGTCCTAAGAACAATGGGAGGGCCACACGAGCCCCCCAAACATGTCTGCATTTTGACAGCTCCTCTGGCAAATGAATTGGAAGGGGCTGAGGGAGCAGGTGGGCCGGGGTTGTGCAGAGGACGGGGCACGAGGAGGAAAATGCTAGCTGGCAGTTTTAGCTACAGTTCACAGGGACCTTTTTCTCTCCTAGCCTCCCAGTATCCATCATCCTGCACCTGACCGGGAGCAGCCTGTGACCTCTAGTGCTCTAGAAGTGAGTCTAGACATGCATGTCTCCCCAGACAGAGTGTGAGCATGCCTGGAGGGCAGGGGAGACATTTCCTCTTTTTTTCAGACCTCTCAGCCCTGGTGCAGGTTTGGACATCTGCTAAATATCTGCTAAACTGGATGGAATCGGAGCATGAATCACAGAGAACCCACGCGGACCTGGCAGCGGACGAGGCGCCTCCACAGTCGTGTGAACTCCTCCTGGTTGAGCCGCCCATTCACTTGCAGCTGGATGGAGAGTTAAGAGTTAACCCGCCCAGCGGGCAGTGAGCTGGAGGGGCCGCTGGTCCTGCCAGCGAAGCCTCCATCCATCACTAGTAACTCTGTTGTTGGCCCAGCACCACCTATATGTGACCCCTCGCCAGCTGGCTCCCACAGCAGCGTCTGAAAGTGACCCAGCTCAGATTTGTTTTACAAAGAAAAATGGACAATTGGAAGAAGAAAGCCCTGAGAAAAAGAGGCCAATGTCACTTGCATCCAGAGGAAGAGAGTGGACTCAGGACAGAGCCCCACCCATCAGTGGGTTCTCTGGGGAGGGGCAGCTGCAGGTGAGTGTGTGCAGAGGGAAGCGCTTTCCATGTTCCTATTAAAACCAGACGTGGGGCCATTCCCTCGGAGGGGTTCAGTGATGACTGTGGAGGGGAAGAGGATTAACCTCAGAACTGGAAGGGGAGCCAGGGGTGGGTAGGAGGAAGGCCAGGAAAGGCCTGTCTGCTTTGCAGGAGTCCAGCAAAGGTGACCTCCTCTGGAGTTACCCACCTCAGGCCATGAGGCTGCAGAGACCATTTGGGTTCCTCTGTGGGAGATGGCAGTATCTCTGAGTGATTCTACACACCAGCCACCTCCTCCCCTTGCCACTGGAGGAGTCCCCACAACTTAGATTTTTACTCAGCAAGGCCCCAGTTCAATAAAGGTAGGAACCACCAACACATATAGAAATGTGGAGTCAGACAGAGCCTGACTCCATCACAAAGCCCTTGTGGTCTACAGTAACCAGCTCCACAATGCTGACCGAGCCTCGTGAGCTGCGTGAGAGCAGGCTGCTCTGTCCGTCTCAGGAGACAGAACACGGCCCAGCGAGGGGCTGGCCAGGCAGCAGCAGGGTGTGCACACGTGGGGTCAGCCTCCCCTGCCTGCTGGGCTGGGGGTGTGCAGGGCAGAATGGCCCATTGGAGGGTGAAACCAGCAGAGTCAGGAGTCCAAGTCAAGTTCTTGGTCCTGCCACTTGAAGTCATTGAGCTGAGGCGAGTCACTGGATGACTACCCAGCCACCTCCTTGGCAAATTTGCAGTCATGGGTCACAACTGCTGTGCAGACTGAGGAGTTTTCTGTATGTGTTGGTGGTTCCTAATTTTATTGAACTGGGGCCTTGCTGAGTAAAAATCTAAATTGTGGGGACTCCTCCAGTGGTAAGGGGAGGAATGGGGAGAGGGAGACTAGGCTTCCTGCTCTAAGGAGGCGGCATGGGGTTAAGATTAGAACATGGACTTTGGGGATTGAAAATTCCAACTAAAGGGGCGGCGCCTGTGGCTCAGTGGGTAGGGCGCCGGCCCCATATGCCGAGGGTGGAGGGTTCAAACCCGGCCCCGGCCAAACCGCAACAAAAAAATAGCCGGGCGTTGTGGCAGGCGCCTGTAGTCCCAGCTACTTGGGAGGCTGAGTCAAAAGAATCGCCTAAGCCCAAGGATTTGGAGGTTGCTGTGAGCTGTGTGACACCACGGCATCTACCGAGGGTGATAAAGTGAGACTCTGTCTCTACAAAAAAAAAAAAAAGAAAAGAAAATTCCAACCAAAATCTCAGCACAAGTCAGTCCTGGCTAGCTGCATGACCTGGGCAAATTAACATCTTTATACCCCTGTTTCTTTCACTGTGTGCTGAGATAATACCTCCTATGTCACAGAGTTGTTGCAAAAATTATAAGAAAAAATATATGTATTAAACAGTGCAGTTCTCAGCACACAGCGGTTACTCAATAGACGGTGACCACTGTCATGTTGCTATGGTTGGCCTGGAGAGTCAGTGAGTTGGAAGTGAATCCATGGAAACTCAGGGCCAAGAAGAAGAGAGTGAGAAATTGGACCCCTGCTGAAAGGGGTCCCCTCTCAGAGCCAGGGAGGGATGACTGCAAAGGATACGTCCATCAGAGCCACAATGCTGCGGCACTCGTCCAAGGAGAATGTGTCCCCCAGGGATCCTGAGGAGGGAAAGCCGGGGGGGCTGACGTGTTGGGGGCTGGGTGCCAGAGGGGACAAGGATGGGGCCAGCAGTCCCATGGGCTGATCCTACCTGTCAGGAGTTCCTGGTTGAGAAGGCTCTGAAGCTGGGTGGCATCAATGTCCGCCCTCTGTTCCAAACAAGGGAGGAAGCATTTGTATAGTGCTGGGCCCGAGAGACACATCCAGCTGGCCCTGTCTGTAAAAGTGCTCCATTTCTGAGCCTTTGGTTCCCAGGATGTGCCCATTTCGCCTTTGTCACGAAGCCTCCCCTGAGCTCCAGGCAGTGGTGGTCACTCCCTCCTCTGAACATCTGGAGGGCTGGTCATGGCGGCTGGCACCGGGGGTGGGCTGCCCTGCACTTCCCTCTCCATTCATTACTGGATGGAAAGCCAGGCTTGCCTCCTCCCGCCATCCCCTGCATGTGGTAGGCTTCCGGAAAGGTAATGTTGAATGCTCAATGCAGCCCGGTGGGTATTTTCCCCATCTGCTTCCAGAAAGAGATTGAGGGAGAATATGCTACTCTGTCTGTGCGAGTGCACACGTGTGTGATAACAGGAGTTAAAAATACCAGAAATGTAGGCTAAGAGGAGCTGCTATCACCGAACACATTACTTAGCATGAGTCTTCCCAGCCACTGAAGTGAAAACTGGAGACGTCATGGCTTTCCTTCCACTAGAAGCTGAAAGCAATTGAGGGGAGGGAGAAACTTTTCCCAGCCGCAGCTTCTGGACGACATTGAACAGCGTGGCAGACCGAGTGTCAGAGATGCAGGGTGTTCTATGCATGGCCAGCATACGTCCAGCCTAGGAAGGGCTGAGGAGACGATGTGTCGCTGTCACCCTGGGAGCTGATGCTGGAGTGAGGTTTCTCAGCAGGGCTCTGCAGGTGACACCAGTCAGGTGGAAGAAGGTGCGTCCCTGGGGTCTCCTGAGAATCGGCACCTCCCACCTCCCACCTCCCAGGGTGGGCCCTTGCCCGGAGGGCAGGCACAGCCGCACAGCCCTGTGGGGTTCCTCACTTGGGAGGACGAGCCCTTAGGGTGCTCCCCGAAGAAAACATCCTGCCACTGTCTGCAGTTGGTCCTCCGGTCATCCCTCCAGCATCTCACCTTTGGTTATGTCAGGGAAGCTGGTGTTGTGTACCCACCCTCAACTGAGTTTCTCTTCAGAGGAATCACATCCCCTTGATCTGGACAGCAGTGGACGTGATCTGAGGAACTCCCGCTCACAGGGAATGCTCCCCTGGACTACAAGCAGCTTTGGGGTATGGACCACGTTGCCCTCCTTCTTCATATCCCTGTGCTTTGACAGGCCCTGACGTGGACCCTATACTAGGTAACCAACCAAAAGTGTTTAAGGAGTGAGGGTAGGAACGAAGATAAGGGTTTCTTAAACCAAGTCCCACAGATTTGCACATTTGTCTCTCCCACCACAAGGTGAGATACCCAAGGGCTATGCTTGGTATGCCCAAAGCTTAGGGTAGCACTGGGCATGTCCTGGGTGCTTGGTAAATGCCTGCCAACTGAACAAACCAGCCCAGAGTCCAAGTGTATCCTTTCCCTACGGGCAGACCTAGAGCACTATGGCCTGTGCTGTGGCTAGTAAGGGAACGAATGGTAGCAGTACGCGCAGTCATAAGTTGTCGTATTAAAGTTAGTTAAAGCAACGTAGGAGATCAGGAGTTGGGACACGGTGAGTACGTGGGTTCATATTTTGCTTTAAACTTTCTTTGGAGGGCATAGTCTCTGAGGATAAATTGCAGGTTGTACAGACTAAAGCAAGGTGGTCCCTGCTCAGGGTGCCTGGCTGAGAGGTGAGATAGGCGGGAAGCCAGGCTCTGCTCCCATCCAGGGCACCCTGGCACAATGCCGCATCAGGGTCTAATTCTAGTTCCTACAAAGGCCACATAGGGGCTGCCAGTCACCCACTATGAGGAGGCATTTGGCTGTTGTTTGGAAAAGTCTTGATTAGGGAATCTGTCCCATCTTATCATATGACAAATATATTTTTATTTTAAAGGTGCAGGTGCAGGGACCATGTGTGAGAATATGCCACCTGCCCCTGAAGGAAGCTGGGTCTCAATCAGGCCCTTCTAACCACCTGGGGGCAGCTAACCTTAGCTTGGGCATCTGCTCTGGAGGAGCTAATCTGTCTCAATTCAATTCAACAGAAATGATTGAGCACCCACTTTGCGCCAAGGACAGTGATGACTGTTGGGGACAAGGAGTGCATATGATATCCTCCCTGCTTTGGGGAGCTCACAGACTGGGGACTGTCCTCTGGCCAGCCTTGCCATGTATCAAGTGAAGTGCCTTCTGGATCAGCCCAGATGGTGGCCTGAATCCTGGGCTGACACTGATTTCTTGGAGGTCCACATTCAGCTGCTCTTTGCAACATGTGCCCCTCATTCCACCTACGTTCTTCATTTTTCCTTTTGGGTCTCCTCTTGGGCCCAGGCTGCCTCTGGGTTACCACAAACTGTTTTTTACCCTCTGAACACAAAGCAGGGCCTGGCACCCTTCATGTCCTTGGCCTCTGCCTGGCTCCAGGCAGAAGGGAACCCATGGTCATTTGTATCACTCCCTGCTTCTCACACCAACATGATTATTAATAGCCAGAGGCCTAGCCCTTGGCAGCCATTTTATCCTGACAAGTCAAGGAGTTCTTTATAACAGTTTATTAAACTATTAAGAAAACCCCATGTGCACATAGGTGGCTTGGCAGGAAGGACGCTGCTGTGGCTCTCTGAAGCTGGCCAGCTCCCAGAGGAGTGATGCCAGGCTGGTGGAGGCGGCTGAGTGGGAGAAGGAAAGATTTCAAGGGGTACTGCCAATTGCTTGTTTTAACATTTAGAAGGCAACACACCCCAGGTCCCCCACCCATAATTATCCACTCCGTTTCTAAGCTCAACATTCCATCTGGATGTCACCCACATGACACTGGGTGTGCCGCTGCTTCCCTACATAGTTTGGCAGCTACAGTTCTGGAGCCGATGTGGGGAGAGAGGCTGATAGAATAATTCATCCACCTCCTGGTAAGGGCTGGGAGAGGCCCTCCACCCCCATCCTAGGTAAGGCCCCTGGGGCAGGCACAGTACCTGCTGAGCGTATCTGTAGAAAATGCTTTCCTGGGAACCAGGTTCTGCAAGGCTTTCCTGGATCAAAGGGAAAATAAGCAACATTATTAAACTGGGGAAAAAGCCACCTGCCTGGCACAGTGAGGGCACACACACACACACCCAGATCTGAGACAGAGGTTTCATCTACAAGGTGGAAAAAATCTTTAGGGAAATAAAACAAAAAATGAAGTTTGTGGGAGGAAGATGGTTGGGTTGAGCCTGGCCTTGGAGGCTGCTATCCTCCCCCAATCTCACCTCCCCTTTGAGCCATCGATGGCCCTTCATGGTGTCTCCATTTTCATTGGTCAGAGGACAGGTAAGAAGGGGACAGAGCTCGTGGGGCTGGGAGGTGGGCGAGGAAGCTTACACGTGCCTACCTGTAGTGCTTTCAGGCTGAAATTGCTGCTCAGGCTCCTGTAAAATAGGGAACAATGTGACAAGGACAACCTGTGCACCCCTCAAAGGGGCCTGCATGTGGCAGACACTCGGATGGCACTTGATGCTGCCAAGGGCTGAGCAGGGAGCCCTCAGCACTGCAGGACATGAAGTGGGCAGCCAGGCAGTCAGGACACTGATGAGCACCAAAGCCACATGCCCAGTTTTCTAGGTGGACATGGTCCGGTCTTTTGTCTTTCAGTAAATAATTCCTTTTGCAACCAGATACACATGTACCGTGACCCCCATTGCCAGAGTGAATAAGCTGTGTCCTCTGCTCCACCTCTAATTGGTGGTACAATGGCTGCTGGCATGCCAGACTGAGGAGGCGTCCCCCACTGCAGACTGTCCTGATGACAGTGATGTCTGCCTTGGGCCCAAGAGGGGATGAGGGGCCTAGAGGTGTGAGTACCTGCTGATCCCAGTCTTGACCCACTGACTTGGATGCAAGACCCTCCATGATTGGACCCTATCATTCAGGCCCACTTTTGGCTGCCTATATACCCATGTTCAGGCCACATTTCTGACAATGTGACAGGCTTGCCAGAGGCCACCGTCCTGCACAGATGCTGACACCACCCACTGTCCAACCAGCCCTGTGCTCCTCATTTCCCTGCTGTGTTCATGCTTGTTCCTCCCCCCTCCCGGCCTTCTCTTTAAATCATCACAGGACCAGCTCCAGTGCTGCCCCTCGGAGAGCCCTCCTCAGCCCCTCCTCAGCCCTCCCGTGGGACTTCACGTTTCCACCCACAAGGGGCCTCGGCCTGGGTGTGGTCTGGGTCTCGGTTCACAGACTTCCTCGGTCCCCTTTACAGGCCCCGCGTTGTGTCCTCCGCTCACACGGCACGTGCTGCGGACCCTGAGCAGACCTCCGCAAGCAATGTCACCGTGCATTTTTACAAAATTAAGTAGAATAAAACATTTAGAACTCCAGACTTCCATACCTGTCACCATCAGGCGTTTTCAGGAAGATTCGGAGCAAGAACTCAGCTGCACCTCTCCGTGCTGAGGGGACCACGACATAGTTCCCGGGGCTCAGGTGGAAGGATTTTGTGAAGTTGCACTTGGTTTTACAATTTATGCCCTGGGCGGCATTTCTGAATGGGGAAAAGAATGTGGACGGCAGTCTCTCCCCGAACCGCTGGAACTGGAAGAAGCATGAGTGTTGTGAGGCTTCCCCTCCATGCATGGGCCTGCGCCACTGGGGGAGACACCGCCACCTCTAGACCCTGTCTGTCCACTCCACCATATCTGCGTGACAGGCCCTGCAAGGGGACATGAACCCTCCCAAGGCACAGTCCCATTTAGACAGACCCGTACATGAATGCGAGGGAGTATAGTGCAGTTTTATCTCAGTAAGCCCAACAGCATCCCGGGGTTCTGGGTTTTCTCTCTCTGTATACATATGTTTATATATGTCTTATATATATGTTTATAGTTTCCGTGGAAACTAGTGACATCATTTCAACACTGTTTTGCTTCTGGGGCTCCTAAAGCCCCTTCTCTCCTAAACCTTTAGTGAAATACCCTAGATGGCTATGGTATTACAGAATTAAATTCTTTCCACTTCTGTTTCATCTCACCAGTGGCACCCCGAGATTTCTTCCTGTTGGAGGAATAATAGGCCCTGATCATTTTCTTTTTATTCCAATCTTTTCTTAGAGATAAAACAATAAATATAATGCCGTTCCTATTACCAGACATCACATGCACATTACATAATAAAAACCCCTTACTAAACAAATTTTCCCCACGATAGTCAAGCAAGGGGATCCTGTTTAGAGTGGTTATGGACCAGAAATGGATATTTATGAGCTCTGCCCACGGAAAAAGCAGGTGAAAGGGGATAGTTTCTTTTCAGGGTGTAGGAAAGGGTTTGTCTCCAGGGTGAGACAGGAGATAAGACCCTGTCCCAGCCATACAGCCTCCAAAGTGATCCTGCTGATGTTAACAGCAGCCCTGGTGGGTTTGGGAGTCAGACTTGCTTGGGCCCTTTTGGAAAAATCAGTGATGGAATCAGTTCTTCTCCAGAAGGTCAGTAAGGCCCCGTGGCTCTGGGTGTCATTGTGTGAGTGTGCCCTGCATATGTGCACGTGTGTGCATGTGGGAAGCGGTATACATGCAGAGGTGAGGGTGTCGAGCATCCTACAGTACTGCTAACCGGCTCTCCTGCCCTCCTCCCCGTGCTGGCCCTTACTCCCTGTCTAGGCTGCTGATCCTGCAGAACAGACCTGCTCAGGGGCTGTGAAAAGTGTGTAGGGACATGAGGGGAGTCTTGGCCCAATACTCAGAGGACTCAGCATAAAATTAACATGAGGATAGTTGTGAGCTGGCCTGACTCTGTAGTTCCTGAGATGGGGCATTTGCCTTTTCCTAGATTCAGTCCCACGCTGCTCTCCAGCTCTGAGAATGGAAGGGCTGACTGGTTTTTTGAACCTGAATGCTTCCCTATGATTCCTTCCAAACATTGCATTTCTATGGCTGGGGTTCTGGGGCCAGAGTCAGATCCTAGCCCCCAGCTTTGTGGCTGGGCCACAGCTGTCATAAACATGCTATTAGCTTTCTACCTTGACTTCTGCATATCCCTTGTCCTGAAACTCCTCTGTCTTGGTGTCTGTCAACCTGTTGGGGCTTCCCTGGAAGGCCTGGACATGGACGTGCTCCAGTCACCACCTGCTGGCTGCAGTCACATCTCGAAGTCCCCAGGTAACTGCATCTTCCTCTTGGCAGCTCAGAGCTCCCATCGTGGGAGGGATAAGTATCCCAAACTCCATCTGCCCTTTTCATCCTTCCTCCTAGTCACAAGTCACTTTTGACTAATATCAAGCCAGGTTCTATTTAGGGGGTGGTAAAATGCTTATAAGAGGATTTCAGCCTGTGCCTGGAAGCTACATTTGGAGAGCACACATCCCATTTGTGGTGGATTTGGGGGCTAATCAGGAGGCTGAAGATCTTTCTGAGGGACCTCTTAAATCTGCTCTCATCTTAAATAGCAGGGAACTGGCTGTATCAATCTTATCTCTGTCAAGAGCCACACAGTTGAAGATCGTTTCACTTGAATGTTAAGCAAAAGAACAGCCTTCAACCTTCCGTAGACCAGGACAGCTAAACATTTTCCTGCTTGGTTGACTTCTTTGGAGATTCTAAGTTTATGTCTGACATAAGACATAGCAAGACAGAATGCGCGAAGGCCACGGGCATTGGAAGAGGAGGAGCACTTCAGCCGAGGAGAGCAGTAAAGGTGTGGGAAGCCCAGCGAGGGGACGGTGAGCCATACCTGGAAGTCAACCTGCAGGGAAGAGGAAAGGCAGATTCAGGGACCGGAACCCAAATAAAAACACTGGCTTAGCCCCGTGTCCCCTCTTCTTGAGTGCCCAGCCTGTTTCCTAGCACACCTGGGCATGAATCAGGACAATTACTCATTCCCTGCGTGGGGTTGTATAAAAGGAAAGCCACTCAGTTGTAGAGAGCAGCAAGAGAATCTGTAAATTCCCTGACATCGGGGTGTCCGTGAGCAGTCAGCCTCTTTTTTTCCATTAGAAGGAATACAATACGATGGGAATTTGTTCTAGCCTCCCCACGCCTGGTACTTGCAAGAATCATGTATGTACGTGATGGGGGACTACCCAAGCTGCAGTCTTTCCCTGCACGAGAAGGAAGCTCCACTCTGACCCACTCTGCAATACGCAAAGCACTTCTATGCGATGTGCTGACAAGGATCCCATAAGTGACACGAGGCTCCGTGTTTTATGGATGTGGAAACTGAGGCTCGGTGGTTTAAGCAGCAGAGTTGAGAGCTGAGCGAGTTGTGTCACCTCCTTTGTAATCAAGCCCACCACCACCAGGCAGTCTCCCCCAGTGGTGTGCGTTTTGATTCTTTCCTGTTGCTCAGCTGGGCCCTACCCATGGGTACAGGTTCTTGATTTGCCCAGGCGGCCTTCTCTGGAGGCCAAGGGTAAGCTGGGAGGGAGGTGGATAGTCTTGGCCCTGGGGGAGGAACTTTGGGGGTGAGGACAAAATGCTGTGTCCACTTGGTGCTTTCCACTGTCCTATCTTCTTCTGCCTGTTCATACACCGCCAGGGTTTGGTTTGACATAAGGCAGAGTTGAGATCTCACAGCAATTGGGGAGTCACGGGCCCAAGCCAGGGCGGGAGCCTCACATCAGCTGTGTCAGCATCGCCACCGCTAGAGCTCTGGAGACCTCTGAAAGCCTGGCTGCTGGCACGTGCATAGCCTGTTTCTCTGCTGGCTGAGAACTCATGCATCTTTTGAGATGTCAAAGTCTGGGGTATTCTTTTGTGTTTAACTCAATTAAGATCCTGCAGGGTCCCTGGGGATCTTTAGGGAGCCTAAGGAGATCTTGGGTCTGAGTGTTCCTTCAGCAAAGTGGGAAGTGGTGAGAATCATGCATCTCCGGCTAAAAAGTAAAGACCTGGGCTTGGTGTCACTTTTAAAATGGCACAACAGTACTATTATGAAACCAATATATAATCATCCACACTTTCATATGAAGGATAAACACAACTATAGCCCAGAATGAAGGAGGGAGAGAGGAGGGTGAGAGGAGGGAGAGAGGAGGGGAGGGGGGAGGCTGGCTGGAGGGAGGTTAATCGGTGGGACCTCCCCTATTGTGCATATTGCAAGGGTACATGTCAAATCTGCTAAGAGTAGAGTATAAATGTCTTAACACAACAATTAAGTAAGGGAGGTAAAGGCGATGTCAACCATTTTGATGTAGGCATTCCAAATTGTATATAAAATCAGCACATTGTACCCCATAATTAGTGTACGCAGTTATGATTTAATAAAAAAGTATTAAGAATTAAAAAATAAATAAAATGGTACAGGGTTCCTGAACTGTAAGACTCTGTGCATATCAACGCAAGACTGCTAGGTTGCCCGACTCTGGACACCAGAGTCAAGGATGGCAGTGTGAACTGCAGCCCCAGCTGTGTGTGTCTGTGTGTGTGTGGCGGGGGTGGGTGGGGGGTCTGAGAGCCTCTCTGCTTCTTCTGCACGTCAGGAAAAGGAAGAATTGGCTGCGATATTTTGGGAGGCCTGTTTGACTCTTGACCCATTGGCTACTGGCTGGGCAGACTCCATGCCTCTTCTCAGCGTTATTCAAATCCTTCCCTCTGTCTACAGCCTTTTGTTCTTCACAGAGGCGAGAGTTGGGGGTCTCTGAGGATGACAGTCCCCTTAGAAGGCAGCTGAACCAGCAGGGCTTCTTGGCTAAACGCCAGGGAAGGAACCCAGGTGGGGTGGGCTGAAAGGCACTTCTGGGAAGGATAGCTCTGACAGCTCTCGAGCTGCTGTGGTGTCTGGAAAATGCAGCTTGGAAGGTGGTCAGGAGCCAAGGGAGACGGTGACATGGCCAGATACCAGCACAGGGACTGCCCTGCCTTGCCGCTGCTGGGCTCAAAGATTTGCTGCCAATAGTCCTTGGCTCGCGCTCCCTGGTTTACTTATTTCCACATATGTCAAAGCTCCGAGTGACCAGGAGAATGTGTTAGCGGGCAGGAGAAGAGGTATCTGATTGGACAAACCTGGGTCTGCACCTTTTACATCCAAAGTCTGGGAGAGAGAATATGTGGTCTCTTTACCTGTCACAATTGAAGGCTGCATCCTGCCCCCCACCAAGATTCCCCCAACGCAGGAAGGACCTTCCGGTGCCAGGTGGGGATGAAAATGACAACTGTTCACTACTGCATCTTAAGAAACGTTCTCGGAGAGCCTTGACAGGGTTGAGGCACCTCAAAGTGTTGTGCTAAACCGCAATAATTTCTTTCCATTGAATTCATGTAACAGGAAGCACAAACACACTCAGAGAGACTGGAACCCAAAGCTGTCGGTCTTCCAGAGCCAGAATTGTTGTTTTTTCTTGGAGCCATGCACGAAAGGCAGAAAGGCAGTGTCTAAGCCCTGCCTAGAGCCCTGGACCTGGGACCACAAGTCCTGAGGTCAAACACTCCCCTGTCACCTCCTAGCTGCATCTGGTTTCCCCCTTTACTCTCTGAGCTTGGCTTTCCACACCTATAAAAGTGGGGATAATTGGAGTTTTGAGACAATGAATGTGAATGTGCTTACAATTCTGAAGTACAGGTTGGACATCTCTAATCCAAAAATACAAAATCCCAAATGCTCTGATGAGCACCTTTTTTGAGCATCATATTGGTATTCAAAAGTTTTTTTTATTTTGGAATGTTCTGAATTTCAGATTTACAGATGGGGATGCTGAACTGACACTTATATAATGGCAATATTCCAAAATCTGAACAAGTCCCAAATCTGAAACACTTCCAATCCCACGCATTTCAGACAAGGGACACAGCACTTGTACTATATCACCTCAAGGGCCTCTGACTAGAGTGAGCCACAGCCAGAGCGCAGCACTGCTCAGCCGTCTCAGCTGAGAGTGGAGTGCCCAGGAGCCCTGCTTGTTCATAAACAGGTAAGACCCAAGGCTGTCAATTTGGCCTTCATCTGTGTGAGCGGAAACTGAAATCATGCCCAGAAATAGTGTAATCGAAGTTCCAGCCCGGTTTGGTAATGGACCTCTGATATCCTGGGTGCTTACGCAGATGATTTACATATTTGATTAAAGTCTTGGGGCACCTCTGGTTACTTTGGGGTACCCAGTCCCAGCTCTGCCATTAACTCTGACAGTGTCACTTCACTTCCTCAGCCTCAGTTTCTTCGACTCTAATATGAGGAGAGAGGGTCCCCACGTGTGATGGATGCTGGATCCTACCCTGTTTCCCTGAAAATAAGACAGTGTCTTATTTTAAGGTGTGTTCCCAAAGATGCGCTAGGTCTTATTTTCAGGGGACGTCTTATCTTTCCTGTAAGTAGGTCTTATTTTCGGAGGATGTCTTATTTATGGGGAAACAGGGTAAGTACCATAGTGCAGAGAAGCCATGGCATGTGTGATTTGAGAACCATCCACTTTATCTGTGAGGTGTGTTGAATTGTTTCGGGGAAGGGGCGGTAGTAGATAACTGTTTATCGACTTTTTTTATCTATAGCTATTTTTTGAACCTATAGCTAAACTTTTGTGGCACACTTAAATTATGTTGATTAAGAAAAAAAGTAAAAAGGAACACACTTACTGTGGTTTGAACTTATTTCAAAAATAGTTTAATTAATGATCTTTAAAATTTTTTCAAAGCACACCCAAGATCTTTTCAGACTACACCAATGTGTCATGGCACATGGGTTGAAAATCACTAGAGTAGAGGTTCCATCTGTGTTTTTTTTCTTTTGTAACTTTTTACAAAAATGTTTTATTAAACGGTATTTTAATAAATAAATTCCCTGATTACCTACTCATGGTTGGTTTGTACAGTGGCATGGTGAAGGGGGCGTGGCCCCCAGGAGGTGAGGAGCTGCTCATGGGGGATCCTTGAAGGGAGAGACCCACGTGGAGGGAAAACCTGGCCCGGGGCAAGTGCCTACACAGATGCTGGCATTATAGCCACCAAGCTGTGACTGGACTTTGGTCTAAACATAAGAGAAAAATATACCTTCTGGATTTTTACCCAGGCTTTTTTTTTTTTTCTTAAACTCTTCCTAAAGTTCAGCCAATGATTCTCAAACTTTAACAGGCATAAGCACCCCCTCTGGCAGGGGGTAGGGGAATTGTTAAAATGCATATTTTCTTAGGCTCTGTCCTTAGACGTTCCAATTCAGGTCTGGGGAGGGCCCAGGAATCTGCATTGTTACAAAGGCTGGTGTTGGCCCAGACCATTTTTCCAGTAGTAAGTACTAGATGCTGCAACATCTCAGGAAAGGATGACAAGTGACGCAGGCAGGCATGAATCCCACCGTAAGCATGAAGTCTCTTCTCCTCCCTGGCTTCAGATTTTCCTGCAAGTTTAGGGCTTGCATGAGGTGTGCTATGGCCTCTTTGGGCTTTATCTCCAAAGTATGGTGCAGTCAAACCTCCCAGCCTAAGGTTTAATTAAATTGCCAAAAGGGCGAGGCCTGGGCAGGCTGCCTTACCTTGAACACCTGGAAGTTCAGTGGGAATTTCTCATCTTCTGCTTTCTCACCTGATGGCATGCCAGCCACCGTGAAAGACACGACAACATTGGTGCCTTCAGTGTGCTCTTGCACAGAGAAGGGGTAATGAGCATCACTCTGAGGTCCTCCTGCATGAGAAAGAGCTGTTAGCAGAGCTCAGCTCTACTTCTGGGACTCCTAGCTGGGCCTATGTCCAGTTCACAGGGTCCTGTGGGTTTGTGGACTCTGGATTGGAGACCTAAGGCCTGGTCCCAATCCCTGAAGTTACTAGTTGTGATATAAATTTTTTTTTTTTTCTAAGCCTCAGTCTCCTCTTAAAAATAGGGAGGGGAAGTATATAGTCTGCGCTGGGTGAAAATGTTTCTTAAACTGTTAAGGATGAGGGCTATGTTTATAATAACAAGTGTAATTCCAGAGCCCCCAGGTAGTATACATGAGTTTAGATATAGGCAGTAACCACCAAAGCCTTGAAATGGCATCAACCACCCACCACCACTGGAGACAGGAAAATAGGCAGAGAGATGGCAGCTCACTCCAGCATGCTCACCAAAGCCAGAACGAGAGAGGAGAACTAATGTGAAAACTGCTAGATTCAAATGCATGAAAGGGCAAAGGCAAGTCAGGATAGAGATGAATCGATACATTCAGAAGGTTCTGGTTGCAACTGGGAAGCTCCAAAGGGGAGTGGGGAGATGTGCAGGACCATCATCGTGTCACAGGCTTTCTGAGAGGACTGCATAAGACGGTGCGCTAAAATGCAACTAGCAGCATAGCAGGTGCTCAGTCGCTGGCTCCCTTCCCTCTCTGCCTTGTGAGGTACTATTACAAATGGTCCCAATGTATAGTTTTGGTTAGTTCATTGATATGCGTGATATCTGGAGAAGAGGGCTTCGGCTCCACAGTCACAGCTGTGCAGCTCTAGAAAATCAGCACATGTGCTGCCCCTGAGTGACTCAGTGGCTCCTCAGTGGAGTCTGCACGTGGCCTCCTCGGGATGAGGGTCTCTGAGCAGCAGAGCGACCACTAGAGCCTGGAGTTGGGAAAGAGGAACCCCTGAGGTACATGGTGTCATTTGAGCAGACCATTCTAGACCAGCAATGCCCAGGAGAACTCACGCACATCTCACAGCGTGAACACACACACATACACACTAACACACAAACATGGTTTACAGCCTCTTCAGTGTGCTCTTGCACGGAGAAGGGGTAATGAGCATCACTCTGAGGTCCTCCTGCATGAGGAAGAGCTGTTACCAGAGTTCAGCTCCATTTCTGGGACTCCTAGCTGGGCCTATGTCCAGTTCACAGGGTCCTGTAGATTTGTGGACTCTGGATTGGAGACCTAAGGCCTGGTCTCTGTTATCAAGGACATACGCACACTCAGAGTCATCTACACAGGGGAATATTTCACTCAACAGTGTCACAAACAGGAACAGGAGGTATAGTGATGGAGTGTGACTCTCCCAAGGTCATGGTCAACAAGATTCATCTCAGGAGATCCCAAGGATAGGCTTAAAGACACCTACTTCTGGGACCTTAACAGGAAGACAGGGCAGGAACTGTCTCCCCTGTGTCTGGTGGTGCTCTGTGGATTGAAGGGACAGGCACATATTATTGATCTCACTGTTTACAGTTGAGGACGTTGACAATAGAATAGATAGTTACAGGCTCAAAGTCAGGAGGCTAATACATGGCCGAGAAGATGGCTTGACCTGGGCTCTGACTTCTGCCCAGTGTTCTTTCCATTACCCCCCCTGCTGTTCTGGACACCTACTGAAGGGCAGTGAGCCAGCTGGTGGAAGTTAGCAGAAGGACGGCAGTGCAGGGCACAGGGCCAGGGGAGACCTGATGGAGATTTTCCCACCCATCCCCACCAGCAATCATTTCCCTTAGAGAAGCAATAGCCATCCCATCAGGGTGATAAATTCCTTTCCTCTCTGCTTCAGACTGATGGTCCAGAATCAAGGGCAGGAGAGAGCTGGAACCAGAGCGGGGCTGGGGCTGCCAGCTTCCAGTTGGGCAGCGTGATCCCTGGGGTCATAATTACCTACATTGTTTCCTCGGATGACTTGGTTTCTAAACATCATTGAGGACCATCTTTCATGGAGCACGTTGTTTCCACGGTCCAGGGTGATTGGAATTTGGGCACATATAAACAGGCAGGAGAAGTTCTCTTGGAAATCTTGACATGACATCCTGTGAAAAACAGGTACACATGACTAAATGACCACTGGCTGTCCCCAGGGTGGGAATTTCCAACACTTCAGTGTCAGCCAAAGAATCTGTTGACTTAACCACTGTCTTCCCCAAATACCAAAGTCTGATTCTGGTCATTGACCATCAAGTAGCCCACTGTTTTTTCAGTCCCTTTCCTCTGGAGGTTGGGAGGACCAGAACAGAGTCATTTTCTGCATGTCACCTGGCCGGAGCTTCATCATTAACCACATCTCCTTATTGATCCAGCAGTGACACTTTTCACACGAGGTGGGGGGGTGACTACCAGTTTCTCTCTGTAGTGGGTCCTCTACACCGCTAGGAAAATCACCCTTCCCGAGGGCCTTTTACAAAATTCATTGCTGAGGTCTTTAGCAGAATAAAATGAATTCCATACGTAAAACCCTATCTCTTACTGTGATTAATGGGAGATAGTGGGATTATTTTCCTCCTAATTTACATTTTTCTCCTGGTTCTTAATTACTTAGACCCAGGTTCCTTTCCACACTTGCTAAATTTTCATTTAAATATGTTGCTCAGTAAACCAGACAGCCCTCTAAGAAAGATCCATCTAGTCCTACAGGAGTGTCCAGGCTTTTTTTTTTTTTTTCTCTCTGCTGCACACTGAAACAGTAAATACGTAAATGTTTATGAAAGCTGATTAGCAAAGGAAAAGGTCTCTGCATACTTTTTGTGATATCTGACACTTTAGATAAGCAAAAAATTCCTGACAAAGTCAGCATGTGGCCCACGGGCTGCAGGTTGGACACCACTGCTAAGATGTGAGCACGCACCGGGAATATGTTTTGAAAGCATCTGGTCCTGCACGACTTCTGGGTAAGAACATCAGTGGTTTGCCCAGAACTGTAGAATCAGGGCTGGGAGACAAGGGCCTTGCTGCTTTTTGGAGACTGGGGAGCTCCAGGGTCCCAACAGGATGGCACAGAAGACACAGATGTGACAACCAGGCCATCTGGTTTCCAGGAACCTCCAACTTTAAACCATTGGTGCCAATATTCCTGGCGCCTGTGGCTCAAGTGGCTAAGGCACCAGCCACATACACCTGAGTTGGCGGGTTCCAATCCAGCCCAGACCCGCCAAACAACAGTGATGGCTGCAACCAAAAAATAGCCGGGAGTTGTGGCGGGCGCCTGTAGTCCCAGCTACTTGGGAGGCGGAGGCAAGAGAATTGCTTAAGCCCAGGAGTTGGAGGTTGCTGTGAGCTGTAAAGCCATGGCACTCTACCGAGGGCCACATAGTGAGACTCTGTCTCAAGAAAAAAAAAAAAAGGTAAAGAGGAACACTACCTAATTATCCCCATGACTTTGGGTGGCACCTGTGGCCCAGCGAGTAGGGTGCTCGCCCCATATACCGAGGGTGGTGGGTTCAGGTCCGGCCCCGGCCAAACTGCAACAAAAAAAATAGCCACAAAAAAAAAAGCCGGGCGTTGTGGCGGGTGCCTGTAGTCCCAGCTACTCCGGAGGCTGAGGCAAGAGAATCGCCTAAGCCCAGGAGTTGGAGGTTGCTGTGAGCTGTGTGAGGCCACGGCACTCTACCAAGGGTGACAAAGTGAGACTCTGTCTCTAAAAAAAAACAAAACAAACAAACAAACAAACAAAAAAATGTCCTGAAACATCTAACATTTCATAACTGAAATGACTTTCCCACAAGAGGGAGCACACGATAACTTCCCACCGCATTTCTGTGTCTTGTTAGAGAAAATAGACCCCAAATTTGTCTCTGCAGACCTAATTCCCATCCTCATAAGAGTTTAGGGAAAGAGGAAGAAATGGGGACCTTGGGAAAATAGTTAATGATCGAAAAATATCATTTTTAAGGATGGATAGATACCAAAACTCGCCATCTTCCTTGTTCTTATGGAGCTGGCTTTTCCATGGGTCACTGGTTTCCTGCCACTCCCGAGACCTGAAGGTGGAGACAGGAACCGGAGGATGAGATTTCCAAGAGCGTTTTATCAACCACGCGTGGCCCCACAGTGGCCCTTTGCATGGGCCACCAGTCGTTCCTGGGGAATGAGTGGAGAGGCCATGCTACCCAGGGACAGGACTCAGTCATCCTCTGTCTGCTGGTAGCATTCAAACACCTGTTCCCGCCTGGTCCTCTTTCACCGCTGGAGTCCCATAGTGATCTCAAGTCATCCTGACCCAGCCCGTACCCTCCTCTCATTGCCTGAGTGAGAATGTGAGGAGTTGCTCTCTCGCCATCCACCCATTTCCTCCCCTACTTCTGTTATCCTACTTCAGGTCACCCTCAGCTCCCCCAGCACATCTAACTTTCCCATCCATCCACCATGCTGCCATCCAAATGATCTTTCTAAAATATAAGCTTGATGACGTTATTGCCCTGCGTCACACATCAGTGCTTCCCTGGTACTCTCAAGGTGAGGCTCAAACTCCTCAAAGGGAACCTGGGCCTCTGCCTATCTCTCCAGCACTCTCTTCCCACCTACCCTCACCCTTGAATCATTCCATGCTCCAGGAATAATGACTGTCTTCATTTCTTCAAAGACACCTGTCTGCCCTGCCCACCACCTTGGCTTTCACCTGGATGCCCTGTCCACCTGGAACACTGTTCCTCTTCTCAGTTCTGTAACCCACTCCATCTTCTTCTGGGTGGGGGGGCTTGCTCAGCCCTGCAGCCCACCTGCCCCATGTGCCCTGAGCTCCTGTAGCCCTGGTGCCACTGCTATCTCGGCAGCTAATGTCACTTGGGCTTGTTTATTAGACTCCACGTGCCAATATGTCAGCAGAGGTGTTTCACCCATGCCTTGGCTTGTAGTTGGCACATGATGATTTTTCATTAGTTATTTAATTATTAATGCTGTCCACTCCCTTGGGATGATGTGACTAGAAGCCGGTCCTAGGGTCTGTGCTGAGGAGGACACCCTCACTGGCAGAAGGGAGCCCCTCTTTCAGCCCCATCTTCACAGTGGAAGCATGCTCCCTGGCTGTGGTCCCCAGTGACACAGGAGTTTAATGAGATCTTTCTCAGGGAGGGACTCATGTGGGCAGCCGCGGTCACCCTGTGCTGCGATAGCAAGGCAGGGGCCACCATTCAGGCTTCTGGGTACAGGCTGAGGCAGTCAGATGTGTTATTGTAAAATGGCAATTTTATAATTAAGTGATAATTACATTTTCTGCAATGTGTAAGGGAAAATAAATGCAGCGTAAATCGATATGCTATTGATCCACGCAAGTTTGCCTTTAAGTGTGTGAGACTGAAATTTCAATTATGGCGAAGATTAGACCATCCAGCTCTCCCCATCCATCTCCATTTCTGAAAAGTAGGGAAGAAATCGACCACCGCATGGAGACAGTGAGTATGTGGTCCCTGTCACTTCCTTCCAGCCTGGTTTCTTGTGGGAAGTGGGCGACCCGGAGCACCCAGCAAGGTTCATGATCCTACAGAGCAGGTGCTGTGAGACCCATCTCCCCAGCCTCTGTTCTGCACATGTCTCTCCCCTGTTCTGAAGCTTTCCTCATGCCTGTGCCTGCAGGGGATAAATCCACACTGCTAAGCTGCCCTCGGCAGGCTTGTTGGCCCTGAGCGGACCATGTGTGTTTCTGGCTCAGCACTGTGGCCTGGGCTCCCCCTCCTACCCAGTCATCTCCTCTGAGGTGAGTCACACGCCCTCCCCCACCAGGCCAGCTCAAGTTCACCCTCATCTGTGAAGCCTCCCCTAAACATGCCTGGGCATGGAAGCATCTCTCCCCTGAGCTCTGGTGTCCCTTGTTGCCTTCACCGACTATTTGATAATTGCATGTGGAACATGGGCCAAGCTCCCCCACCCGAGAGATTCCACTATCGCCATTTGCTTCCCCTCTATTCCTAGTCCCAGGAGGCAACACCAAACTAAGGATTCTGGCTCATCAGGTCACCTTCTAGGCACACTGGGCAGCTGGGAGCCGCCAATGGGAAGGGAAAGCGGAAAAGACCGGAGGCCATTAGGACTTACATCAGAAAGTGCAAAGGTCACCTCTGGAAAGAAAGAAAGAAAAGAGGCAAGAGAGAGGGGAATAGGGCGTGGGGAGGGAAGACATTGTCCAGCCGGGGCTGGTTCATGGATCTGCAAGGTCCTTCTCTTCCTGGGTAGGGGGAAGCTATTTGGCTGACCTGTTCTCCAGGAGGCGTTGAAGATCCCAGCCGGGTTTATTATACAGATTCATTTTGCTCTTTCCTCCTTTCCTGCCCTGCCCTCTATTTTCCTACTCCCACCTCAGTTGTCCATTCTCTCGACATCTGTTGAGTACCCGCGTGTGGCAGGCTCACAGAGGCTTGGAGCAGCCCTGCCATGGCCGTGTTTGCAGTGTTAGGCCAGGGTCTGGGTGGTCTGGAATCAGCCTGAATACAAGCCGACCTTGCATCTGCCTCCCAGAATGCGCTGTCCTCCCTGTGCTGACCCTCACCTTGTGCAGGCCTGCTCTCCTGTCTGCAAAGGCCCTGCGTTTCCTTTCAGCTCACATTTTCATGTTTCCCCCACAACTATGGAGGCTGTGTCGCCCCATCACTGGTGACCACTGTGGAGGGTGTGTCTCTCCCTCACTGGTGACCACTGTGGAGGCTATGTCCCCCCTCACTAGTGACCACTGTGGTGGCTGTGTCCCCCAACCCACTCCTTACCACTGTGGAGGCTGTGTTCCCCCATCTCTGGTGACCGCTATGGAATCTGTGTCCCCCAACCCACTCCTGACCACTGTGGAGGCTGTGTCCTTCCATCTCTGGTGACCGCTGTGGAGTCTGTGTCCCTCATCCCACTCCTGACCACTGTGGAGGCTGTGTCCCCCCATTTCTGCCATTGTGGAGGCTATGTCCCCCCATCTCTGGTGACCGCTGTTGGAGTCTGTGGCCCCCATCCCACTCCTGACCACTGTGGAGGCTGTGTCCTGCTACTTTTCGTGGATGTACACAGACCTTCAGAGGAATTTGATGGAGGCGGCCTCACTGGCTTTCCAGAGGAGCAAGTAACCCACTGTGCCCTCCCCCCATCCTTTCAGGACCACTATCTTATTCTTGGGCAGCAAGGGCATGGGGGCCTAAAGTCTGTCTTTGTGGCTACCAGGAAACAGCAGCCCAACTCCCCAGGAAAACACTGACCACATGGTGGGGCCCCCATTGGACATGTGCAGGGGCGGCCTGTGAGACCCACTTAGCCTGCTCACACCCACAAAAAGGGCAGGTATGACTTCATCATTTATATTCCAGGTACCAAGTCCACCTGGGAGCCCAGAACAGCAGGGCAAGGCTGACAACTGAGTACACTGAGTGAAAAACCTTTGCTTCAATTTCTCCAGCTGCTCCTAGGTATGCAGCCTTTTCTGTCCTGATAATGTGGCATGATCCTTCTAAAGAATGTGGTTTCCTCCTTCTCCCTCCCTCTCCTTCTTTCTCTCTCTCCCACTCTCTCTCTCTCTTTTTCTCACATGGGCACACCAAGTGGGGACTTGGCTCCTGGCCTGACTCCTGACCCTTTTGCTGACTTTGGCTACGTGGGTTCCCAGCTCTAGACTGTAACCTTCTGCAGAATAGACAGAGGGTCTTGTCATTTCTGTACACCTCACAGCACCTGCCCAACACAGTGCACTTAGTACAGAGTACACCCAGCAGGTGCCTAATAAATATCTGGCAAATGGCCTCATGGGAGCATGAGATAAACCAACAGCCATATGTAGGTGTGACCTGAATAGGCCTGCAGTGAGACCCTTTGTGGGCGAGACACCACTGCCCTCATGAGCTCTCTCTGAAGGGTGGAGAGAAGTTTCCAGAAGCCCCACCTGTCACTCCAGCGCCCTCTCCATTCGGTGTTGCCCCAGGGGTTCCACAGGCAGATAATTTCTTCCCAGCCCCTTCTGTACTGAATCTGTAAAGAACAGAAAAGGAAACTGTCAGTGCTCTCCAGCAAAAGTCAGCAGAAAAAGGGAATATGAATGAAGCTGCTTTTTACCTCCAAGGACTAATTTAACTTCTGACCTCATTTGGCTGCAGCCGGAAAAAAATTGAAAGGAAAAAAAAAATCAATGTCTCTGTGCTGCCTGTGTGGAGCTGGAATGAGACAGAGGAGAAAATGGGCCGCTTTCTGCTCAGCCCCGTGCAAAGGCAGGTGCAACTTCATCATTCCCAGCAACTGCATCCCGGAACCTGGGAGCCAAGATTTAATAGCAGATAAATAGCCAGGGATGTTGCTTCGGGCTGCAGAGGAGAGATCTTTATGGGTCCCTGGCCTCCCCCAAGCCCTGTCACAGACGGCATCTCTATTCCACAGCCAGCAGCCCGGCAGGAGCTGACAGCACTGTGGTGAGTGAGGAGGGAAGAGGAGGCTGATTGGAGCAAGATAGGACAGCCTGGGAGCTGAGATAGACAAGGCTAGCTAGCACGCCTCATCCTGATCCCAGCCGGCCAGGCACCTCTGTCTGTGAGCAGACGGCCCACGTGGCCTCCCTTCCTGGTTAGTGCCGTTGCTCCTCACACCACTTACTCAGAGGGCATGACTGTGAACACTTAACACGGCAGTGACCCCTTGAACCTACATTCTTAGGAGCCAGGAGCCCACAGCCTGGCGAGAGGAATTAAAACATGATTGAATCGTACCTGTGATATTAATCTGTGCTAATGTAGTCTGAGGAGACAGTCTGGAGGGGCGAGGGAAGGGGTGCACTATTCAGAGAAAGCTCTGAATAGAATAGAACACGGCCGTGGAGAAGAGGGCCCCCCGCGTGGAGGCAGGCTCGGAGCTAGACGCCGGCTAACATGCTTTCTTCCACCAATTCACTGAGTGGACGTTAACACAATCCCTGTCTTGCAGAGGAGGAAAGTGGGCACCAGAGCAACTTGCGAAGGTCACAGAGTAAGTGACAGAGGCAGAATTTCAGTCCTGGCCACTGTCAGTCTCCAAAGCCCAGGCTCTTAGTTTTGGAATTGGGAGTGGATAGAGGCCATTCTAGGATGTGGGGGTGACTTCAGCCCCAAATATAATCCCTGAGTCACCTAGCTTAGGCCCTTGATCACCAACAGGGTATCATCATGAAGGAGTGACACACAGGGCCCGAGAACTTGGCTTTGAGGGTTCTTTCCTATTGTTTTCCTTGTGGCCCTTCCTCCCAGTCAGCACTGCAGTGGAAGGGGCTCAGGCTTTCCATGCCTCTCCCAGGGGGCCTGGTGCAAACCCAGGTTCCCACACCCCACCACTCCAGCCCCAGCCCCACCTCCAGTCCACACTTCATTGTTAACTGCCAGCACCTGACAGAGCCCTTGGAGTAGGGACATGAGAAATTGTTGCCTGGTGGCCAAAAGAGCTTAATGAGCCACCTCAGTGCCCAGCGGGTAGTCGGGAGCTCTGCTAGGCATGGGGGATGAAAGCAGCCAGTGATTCAAAGGGGCTGAAAGCAGGCTAAATGAGGCATGCAGATAAACACTCACCCCTGTGCCCAGGGGGAGTCACCGGCTGAACTAGGTGCATAATAAAAAATGCCAATTTCATTTATTTTCCTGTCTGTGTCTTGCCTAGAGGGACAATGAGCAGATTAAAAAGCATGCTGCATTTATGGGCTACTTTAATCTTAGCACTTGTGGTTCAGAGTTATAACCTCTTCTCTCTGGAGACTCTTGGGCCCTCGTGTCCCCTCTGTGTGACAGTAACCTACTGGTAATGGGACAGGTTTTGCATAGGGGATATGGGGTCACATTTGAGGCCAAGGTCGTGGCTACCTCAGGTGAGTCACTCCTTGGCAGCTGGTCAGTTCCGTCAGGAAGGGGGCCACTGGGCAAGAGGTGGCCCTTGTTGTCCATCCTGGAATAGTATTTCCTCAGAAGCATTCTCCTGAATGCTAGTTCCATTGGCCATTAATAGTTATTCTCAGGAAAAATGGTTTCATGGCTAAGGGCAGATTAAAACCAAGCAGTACTTGTGTTGTTATTGTACCCTTTCTTGGATCCCTTAAAGGCCGGCGTCCACCAAGGATCCCCACGGGACGAATATGATGAGCTATAGTTTCCAGAAGTATGTGGAAGCCTGTTTTCCCAGAAGTGCTCACCAGGTCAGTGCTCCTGGGAGCACGTTCTGGGAAGTGTCACCCGCACATTGTGGCCGAGCCAGGGTGGATCATATAGGACTTGCAACTTTGATCACATGTCATCACAAGTGGGGCGTGGTGCTCAGCTCCAGGGTCCTTGGCAGGGGCATAAGAGTGAGGGATGTGAGTGGAGTCCTCAGGAGCCCAGCAGCCTCTGCTCACACTTTGACTGCTGGGTTTACCTGTGTCACCCAGGGGCTCTATAATCTGGGGTGCTGCTCTATAGCCACTCTATAATCCAGTGGACATGCCCCTCCACACCCAGCTTCTGTGGGGGCTCACGCTCCATGTCCATCTGGACTTCTGGGTAGACAAGTCCCTTCTGTTCTATGTTCAGAGGTAAAACAAAACCTGTCTCAAGGTCTAAAAAGCGTGTCATGTGCAAGAATAGCAAATACATAGTGAGGGTACCCCAACTTCCTCAGCCCATGCCCTAGCCAGATGCTACTAATTGACATCCCTCTCTCCCTAGATCTGGAAACAGCAAGGTGATGGTATTGGTTGTCCCTCCTTGTCGGGGTGGGGCAGCACAGGTGGTGTATAGTTGAGAGGAAGTGGGGCTGGAGCTGCCGTGGCTGGGATCTCTTCCGGCTAGGGCACTGCAGGACAAGTGCTTCTTGCTGTGGGAAATGTCTTTGCAGCTCCTCACATATATGCTATATTGGGGGATCAGGAACGTCACCTTCCCAGGCCAAGAGCCAACGATTAATTCACTCATGCATCAGTATTCACTCCCTGATCCAAAAAGCATTTATTACAGAGATAGTAGACACCTAACTCAGAGGAAATGCTTTTCGTTTGTGGTGGGGGAAGCTTTCCGGCCAGGGCTGGGTTTGAACCCACCACCTCTTGTATATGGGGCCGATGCCCTCCTCCTTGAGCCACAGGCACTGCCCAAGAGGAAAGGTATTGTTGCTGATTTACCTTAGGGAGACAGGGAGGGGACAGGAGAGATATTGTCCCCATTTTGTGACTGGGACACTCACCAGAACATGAAATAATGGTATACTGGCCTGAGGTCAGTGGGCAGGAGAGCCAGGCTAGTAGAGAGAGAGGCAGGGCAGGTGTGAGAGCCACAGGTGGGACCTAACACTGTATGCCGTGGCCCATCAGGACCTGTGATGAGTGCACCCTGCAGTGTGGAACTCTCTTAGGGTGTAGATGACATTATTACCCAATCATAAGAATTGTGGCAAATACAGAGGGGGGGACATGTGCAGAAACCATCACAAGGCCAGGACACTGGCGAGACCTGTCCAGACGGCCATTTCACAGGTGACTGTCTGCATCACCCTGGGAAAGGCATTTCTCCCATCAGGCCTCGGCTTCTCCCTTTATAAACAGAGGCATCTGGACTTCAGCAGTGTTTTCCAGCTGAAATTATATTACTTATAGTAATGCAGACATTTTTGTTCACTGAAAGTCAGTTCTTCCATTAAGGGAAAGACTGTCCTCCAAAGCTACTCCCACTCCCCTTTCACAAGAAGCAAGTTTCATCTGGGCATATGGCCGTCCAGCAAGACAGTCATTTTCCAGGCCCCATGGCCTCGGGCGGCCATGTGATTAAGTTCAGACTGATGGGATATGAGAGGAATTGACAAGCGCCTTTTCCAATTGTTGCCTTCTATGTGGATGTTTGAGTGTCCCCTGGACTCTTTCTCTACCCTGGCTGGAAGATGAAGGGACTTGGATCAACCATCACAGGCTCCGAGAGGCCCCATGTTGGGGAGAACAGAGCCACCTACCTACCAGCCCTGCACCACCTGCTCACCTGGGAGAGAATCGAGCTCTGTCCTGTTTAGGCCCCTGTATTTTGATTTTTTTTTTTTTTTTGAAGTTTTTGGCCAGGGCTGGGTTTGAATCTGCCACCTCTGGCATATAGGGCCGGCTCTCTACCCCTTTCAGGGCAAAACTTTCTCCCAGAGTCAATTGGGTTGTTCATTTTGCCTCTTTTGGGGGCTAGTCTCTCTGTTTGGCTGATCTGTCTAAGATCAGCTCAGGGACATCAAGACCTCTGGTGGGTTCCTGGGAGGAGGAGGATACTGGGAGCCAGAACTTCTATATGAAAAGAAATTGCCACTGTCCATAGTGGGTGCCACTGTGATGACAAAGGTAATTAATACTCATTTTAGCTTTGTTTGACCCCTGCCTAGAGGAACAAGAATTTGGGCACTGGGGCACAGGCCAGGGAGAGCTGGCCGAGACGGCAGGTGGCCTTACCTGCTCAGCCCTGGTCACGGTGTAGGCGTGCTGAGTCACCAGCCCATTCACCATCACCTCTGCCTCATCTGTGGGCTGCCAAACAGATAAGCAAACCAAGTTTTAAACACCCACAGGTTCTTTAAAGAGATGGACAAACAGTTCAACACTGACTCACTTGGGAATGGTGTATGGCCTGGAACTCTTTTCGAGAGAGGCTGAGTTGGAAGCCTTTCCTGGCAGGTGAGGCTCCAGGGACTTCATGCCTCCAGAGACCACCCCACGACAGAGCCCCACAGGGACCTGCCACTCATTCAACCAACCACCCATACTCAGCGAGACACAAACGTCTGCTGGGTCAGTTGTAGGGGTCAGGCATGCCCAGCGCCTGTGCTGTGAGTAGGCGGGGTTACAGTGCGTCTAGGGGTTCTGGGGCACTTCAGATTAGGGATGTGTGCATCAACGCCCATGTTTCACGAGTGAAGGAAGCATTCCCAGGGACAGGAAGTCAGATCCAAAGAACAGACTCGAGGAATTTGGAGGGTCATCCAAGCTTTCAAAATGGGACAGGGACCTTTGGGGTGCTACCTTTAGAGCCAGGAAGAACTGGAGGTCCCCAGGTCTCCCTGTAAACTTAAGGCAAAGTGAACTGCCTTCTCCAGTGGGTGGTAAATGCCACCCCCTTCCCGGGCACTGTGGGCCCTATGGCTCCTGTCAGGGCTTTGGTGTCAGCACCATTGGAGGCCCTGCCCAGCCACTTCCCCGCCGTGTGAGAGTGAGCGCTTCTCTGAACCTGGCTCCTCTCCTATAAATGAATCCTGCTGTCTCTGCCCCGGATGCAGGCAGTATGGGGTAAAGCAGGCCATCTGTGCCCCAGAGCGGCCCTTGCCGTTCCCCCCTCTACCGGAAAGCCCCCTGGCTGAGCACAGCACCTAGGGCCTCCCATCTACTCACCCCACTGGGGGTGGCACAGGTCATCAGGGAGCCTTCCGTGGCTGCTGTCCTCACCACTGTCAGCAGCTGGGATGGGGAGGAGTGCAGGGCGATGCTGCTGACCACGCCCCCCGTGAGGTCCACCAGGGCGTCTGGGAGGTAGCCATAGTGCAGGTGGGAATAGGATCCCCGCAGCCTGTGGGGAGGAAGCTGGATTAGCCCTTGGGGTGCCTTCAGGCTGTACGCTGACCTCCGCACATTTCCCAGGTCAGGAGCTGCCTGATCCACTCCAGCTTGTACTGTCCTCTCCACCTGACAGCTCCACAGTGGCATCATCATGAAGAGGTGGGAGGTGCAGGAGCCTGAGTCGCAGGCTAAGGGTCAAATCCCAATTTCATCACAAGTTTAGCTGCTTGATCCTGGGCATGTGACTTCACTGCACAGAGCTGTGCTCGGCATGATGCCAGGCACGTCGTCAGTCCTTAGTGAAGCCTCGACATTGTTACCGAGTATCCACTCCTCCTGTTCTACTTAACAGCGGTGAGAGTACTGATTGTGGGCCAGGGACAATGCTAGGTATGTGTTCAAAGACAAGCAAGACCCTATTCCTGCCCTTGGAGAGCCTGGCATCATGACCCTGTGCCACCGGTAGCCTCTGTTCTCGCTCTATGCAAACCCCGACCCAGAACCCCCATTCCCAGAGTTACCCAGATAAGCTGACTCTACTAAGGGTAACATAGGTAAGGATGAATCTTATATAACACCCCAAAAATCAACTGCTTAAAAACCTCGTGCCTATTCCCAAAGCACCCCTTCCTACCCTCCCATTTGCCCATGGGGTTTCAGCTTGTAGGAGGACAGGCAGGGCAAGGAGGCCCGGTGCTTCCTGGCAGAGAGGGCATCTTGATCAATCACAATGGAACTACCGACCCAGGGGCCTAACAAAGCCTGATTGGCTTCAAGAGCTCAGGTTCTTATCAGTGGGGTGAACTGAAGGGTTCCCGTGGAATCCCAGAAAGGATGTGGAGCTGAGGCCAGGTCAGGCAGGACCTTGGGGCAGCCTCTTGGCATCAAAGCTGCCCATTGGGGGCCACGTTCACAGCTGTTCTGCCATGCAGGCTTCTCACCAAGGACCTGCAGTTCTAACCAGGATAGACAGACAGAGGCAGAGCTCTTCACTAGGCAGGGCAGCGGGGAAGGCTGTGGAGGCAGATAGGTTGACTTCTCACTGAGGTGCCCTGCCTCAGTCCGGGAGCATCAGGGAAAGCTGCCGTGATCCCTGGGGGTTCATCAAGACCACAGAAGGTGGAAAGAGCCTAGAGGTGGGGCAGGTCGAACTAGAACTATCTTTGTGCACCATAGTCAACAGGTAGGGCGGGACTGAAAAAGAGCTAAGTCCTTTGAACTTCTGATTACAGTTAGATTAGGGAACCTGGTTTACTTCCCCCGAGGGGATTGAACTAGTTTTCTTCTCCCCCTTTCTAGCTGTCTGTTAGCAACCCCCCTAGTCTTTTTACCCAGCCTCTCTCTAGCCAATCTTCCAGGGAACTTGGGGTTCTTTCAATCCTGTCTTTTGATAGTTTTGCATTTTGCGTATGTGCTTTGGTTAGAAATCAATAAAAGCCTTCTGAAGAAGCCAGAGAAGTGCTGAATCGTTCCTGTCTGCCACTGTACCCTTTCTCCAGGCACGCTGAGCCTCTGTGTCTTAAACTGGTGTAGATTATTTATTTATTTTTTTTTTTTGTAGAGACAGAGTCTCACTTTATGGCCCTCGGTAGAGTGCCGTGGCCTCACACAGCTCACAGCAACCTCCAACTCCTGGGATTCAGCGATTCTCTTGCCTCAGCCTCCCGAGTAGCTGGGACTACAGGCGCCCGCCACAACGCCCGGCTATTTTTTGGTTGCAGTTCAGCCGGGGGCCGGGTTTGAACCCGCCACCCTCGGTATATGGGGCCAGCGCCTTACCGACTGAGCCACAGGCGCTGCCCCTGGTGTAGATTATTTTTCCTCAGAGTCATTTCCCAGTCTGCTCTCAAACCAGGTGACCCCCCCCCAAAAAAAAAAATCCAAAAAACCAGGTGACCCTGACAGAAGCCTCTGCTGTGGTTTTTGTTCTGGGGATGCAAAGTCACATGGGGACACGGGCCTGCGTCCTCCCTGCTATTCCCTCTAACGGGGTCTTCAGCCTTGTACAAGATCCTAACCTTGGACTTTCGTTAGGAAATAGCCACTGGGTTAGCTCTAGAAGCCCCTCACACACTCCATTTTCACCCTGTTTCCATCTGTCACTCTCCTCCCCCCTGGAGATCACACAGAATTCCAGAACGTTCACTTCAGCAAATTTATGCAGGTGACCACTGTAAGAGGCCACTGTCCCAGGCATGAAGGAACAGCTTAGAAAGATTTTCATTCAAGAAACCTAAGGACACACAGGACAAAGGGACAACTCTACAGGAATTGCCATGTGACATATTTATCTCAACTTGTGTTAACCCTGGTTCTGGATCTTATCATCGTGCTTCCTCTCTCTGACCCTGGGTTCGGGCTGGTGCTCGGCTCTTATGTCTGGAGCGTTTGCTCAGTCAACTGCAGAGCCTGCCTTTGGCCATGGGTGTGCTCAGGGGGTCCAGATGCTGGACTCTGCTAATGTCCCACATGCATTCTGGCTCCTGCTCCTGAGAAGAGGGCTTTCTGAGGTGCTGGACAAGCACACGGCAGGGGGTCCAAAACCCATTCTGCCCCAGCGCCACCACCTGCTCACTGCAACGGTGTCTTCTCGGGCTTCAAATGGGGCTGTGCCAAAGCCACCACAGAACAGCAGCCATGGGGACAGTCCTCTGCCCCACTCTGTCTTAGTGTCCCTGGGCCTTGGCTGGTGTCTGGCACCCATAGAGACTTGGCCAGCAGGCCCCACTGAGCGCCTTCCAGGGCCTTCCCCCACTGTCCGCAGTGCCCTCCACGCCTGACCCCACAGCAGCTGGGCGCTTTGACAAGCAGCTATCTTCCTGCTTTACAAACACCAGCTCAGGGATCCTGCTGATGCTTCAGGAACACGGCAACTACTCTTAGACCCCGTTGCTGACAGGAAATAGAAAGGAAAGGAAAGAGAGAGAGCTGTGCTCGCCACAGCTGTCACTATTCCTTGTCACCTGAAACAGGAATTCTGAGAGAGCCTGTCCCCATCCCTCTGCTTCAGCCTCATTTAGGGGAAATGTCTCTCTGCTGGGCAATGATATGAAAGGAGGAAGGATTCATACAGCTCGTCAGCCCCAGAAAGAATGCTAAGTGCTACAGATTCTGGAAAAAAGGTATGCAGCCTGCCGGCTATCATCCTGCAGCCCCCCTCTCTCATGACCTCTGGGGTAAACAAAACTCTGAACATAGTTTTCTTTTCCCCACCTTTGACTGACTTGGCCAGTTCATTTACAGACTCCCCAGCCCCAAGCATAATGGAAGTCCATGTGTCCACTGGCTGGAGCCCACACCCTTGTGGGGGAAAAGGACCCTGTCTATATGGGCAGTCCCTGCAGGCCAGATACTGAGTTCCAAAGGAAGCAAACAGACAAATCCTTTTCCTACAGGACTGACAACACCAAGGGATATGGGGAGGCACGTGACCTGGGAGAACAGGGCTCACCCCTCCTGGCTTCAAATGCAGTGTGATTTTTGACACTTCACCTTACTGAGCCTCAGGGTCCTCATCTTTCCAAAAGGAAAGTAGGAGTCATTGCTGACAGAGGGCCCTTTCAGATCTAAAATACTAAAATTCTATTGAATTCACTCCTGAATTAGAGAACTTCCTTCTTCAGATGGGGGAGGCAGGTTTAAATAGCTTTAGTAGTTTAAGATATTTTACCCTCTGCCACATTTCTTCGGGTGGTACAATGTGGATTCTGGGTCCACTTTCCCATTTCTTTTCAAGCTGAATGATTGCTTTAGGTCATCTGTTAACAAAATGGGGTCAAACTCCTCATTTCATTCGGCAAGCTTTCTAATTCTCCCAGGGAGCCACCCTATCGCCTCCTCTTACGTGAGGAAAATGCGAGGCCCTGGAGTGATGAGGGCTGAATTTATACCGGGAAGATAACAGCCGTGTTTGTGTAAGTAGCTTAGAAGTGAATTAACCTCCCAAGCACGTGGATTGGCTCAACAACTTTGGCTGTTATCTGGGCTTCATTCTCAAATGCTAATGAACAGCTCTTCCTGACACTGGAAATAAGCTAAAATGTTAGTTTTTCATGATTTGCCTCAAAAGAAAGATTGCATAGGAAGAAGTCCTGAGGCATCTCACTGTTTAGATGGTGACTTTCACAAGGACAGTGTGGGCTGTGGCATTCTTGCCACCTCTGGGGGCCCAGGACTGGACTCAGCAAGAGCTGATGATGGGACGTTTGAGCTCTTGTTAAATGATGTCCCCAGTCAGGGGACTAAAGACCCAAGTTAACCGCTGGCACCTGCCATCTCATCAGTCTCTGGAGACTCAGCTTCCCCATTGGTGGGATGAAAGGCTGGTGAGGATGATCTCTGGAACCTTCTAATTCCAGGACTCTTATTCATTTTCTCCTTGAGGGTGGGGTCCTCCCTGCTTTCATCTGTCAGCAACTATTCCAGCTCTGATGTGTCCCTTGCAGTGTCTGCCTCAAACACAGCTGCTCTGAGAAAAGACTGTCCCTTCCTTAGCTCCTGGCCACACGACAGCTACCTTGGCCACGGTCTTCATAGCCACTTAAGCCTGATTGGACCAGTGGGGACCTGGCCTAGCTGGCCATCCAGGTTCTGACCCTCTGAAATTGGCTACTGGGCAGAGAACTGGTGAAGAGGAGCACAGGGACACAGACAAAGACCAGGCTGAGTGGGTGAAAGAGAGAGCTCTGAGGGAGGTGAAGAAAGGAGGAGGAAGGAGAGAAAAGACACACAATCAGGACGGGCTACCAGGGGGAGAGGGGAGCAGGCCAGCCACCAAGCAGAGCAGACACAGGGAGGCCCCGAGCGCAGCAGCCGCAAAACCACCACCAGGGCCTCTCCAGCCCCAGAGGCCAGTCCTCGTTGGCGTCCCTGTCTTTCCTCTCCTATTCCCCTGTGTGCCTCTTTCCCTCTCCCCATAATAAAGCAGATGCTTTGGGCGGCACCTGTGGCTCAAAGGAGTAGGGTGCCGGCCCCATATACCAGAGGTGGTAGGTTCAAACCCGGGCCCAGCCAAAAACTGCAAGAAAAAAAAAAAAAAAAAAAACCCAAATAAAGAAAAAAAAATAATAAAGCAGTGAAGCTTTATTTTTTCATTTAGTGAACTTTCACTGTCTCTCTTTAATCTTCCTTTCCTTCCTTTTATCCCTGTTCTCGCACCTCTCACTCTCCACCCCAGACAAGGATGTTTAACAAGCACCTTTTTTTTGCAGGCGTCTGGTGAGATGGGCGTTGCAGGGCACAGAGTTTCCATGTCACAACTAGCTTTGTGTGGCTGGCTCGGTGCTCCCTGCCCCTATCGCTCAGCACCTCCCGCTCCGTCCTGACCACTACAGCAGATGGAATCTGTGGCTTCCAACTGTTGGAAAGCAGTGGAGGGCACCCACCCCCTTGTACCTGCCTACTCTGGTGACAGACACTCCACACAACCCTCGTGGCACTGTAAGAAGTGCATGGAGCCCATCATCAAGCCGTCCCTCAGAAGGCTGCCTCTGTGCTCACTGTCCCAGGGCTGAGGACTGCTAGAGCCCACATTCTGGAAAACACTTGGCATTCTCCAGTTTTCTAACCCTCCTAGTCTGACAGGGGAGAGAAACATTTTGTTATACTTTTTATTTGCATTTTTTGATTATGGAAAACTTAAACATCTCTTTGTCATCTGTGTGGGTCTTTGTGACCGTGTTCTCTTCCACTCACACACACACACATACACAGTCCTGCACACTGGCCACTGGGCCAGTCCGAGAGTGTCTGTCCCAGTGTCGGGCACAGTGCCTGGCATATGGTTAAATGCCCAATAAGCATCTGTCAAATAACAGCAACCCAAAAAGTCTAAGTAAAATGTGTGAGTTGGGATGTCTGCAAGTCCTTGAGCTCGTCACACCCGAAGTAGTCCGTGAGCCGTGGTGATCTGACCGAATGAGAATGAGCATGCTCCCCCATCCCTGCACGCAGGGGACATCTCACAGCAGCCACACCAGATCTGTCCCACCCTGATGATGCTTCCTTCTGCCTACCCCCTCCCCACCGCTGGAATTCTACCCATCCTTCAAGGCCTCACTGCAGAGCCACCTCCTCCATACAGCTTCAGTGTGACCCTGGGAGGCAGACGTCAGGAGTGTTCACCGTCCTCTGCTCTCCCATCAGACTTTTTGCCCTTGGCATTATATTTCACTTGGGCCCACATGGCAGGCTGAAAGTCACTGCCTTATCAGTGCATATTTCTGTCCAGCCCCAGCCCTGCACGCCGACACTGACCTTTGCACACAGTGATTGCTTAGGGAGGATGCCCAGCCAGGTGGCCAAGGCTGTGATGCTCTGAAGGGCTCTGCCTGTACCCAGGAGAGCTGCTGAGAGCCCGGGGCCAACTAATGGACAGCAGCTGTCTGCAAGCTGCTGTGCAGACAGGGCTGAGGGGGCCCCTACTTACTTGGCATAGGCTTTCTCTAGCAGGCAGGGCCAGAATTCCTGGTTGTCTTTTCGAGGATGTACAAAGAGGCAGGCATTGTCCACGACGGGCAGGCGGTCATCAACCACCACTTCCACCCACTGGCCACACTGCCAAAACTGGAAGAGAGCCAAGTATGTGCCTTAACAGAGAGGGACGGGAGGGACCCTCTAACTTTTGCCGAACACTAACTGCAGTTGCAATGTGACCTGCATGATACAACAATGAACTCTCTCCAGAACAAAATCCCAACCAGCCCAGGTGGCTGGGCCAGGAACAGCCTCTCTACCGGCAGGTGGAGGAAACGAGACGTAGACCAAGTTAGTCAAGCGAAATGCAGGCAGGGAGAAAGAGACGGGGTCCTGCTGACTTTGCTACTCACTGAGGCCTCACTCGGGCAAGTCCTTTGTGAGTTTCAAAGCCACGCGCGGGAGCCTCCGGGTACTTCTTATACACAGAATGATGATGGGGAGCCAATGCTGCGAATAAAGGGCTGGCGTGAGGGCAGCACAGCCACCAGGAGATGAAGGATTTGAGCAGGTGGTGAGAAGATAGGGAAAGCATCTCAGGTAGTAGGGACAGTGTGGGCAAAGGCCTGGAGGCAGATGACATGATGGCTCAGGACTGAGCAGCTTCCTCCCATAAAGCCGGCTCTGCTGTTAAAGCAGCAGAAAGGAAACTGGCTGGCGCGGCTACTGCTCAGAGTGCAAATGAACCAGATGTTCCTCTCCAAAACAGACTGTTCTAATCTTTAGCATTCAACTCTAAATGGTTCACCTGGGGACATCGCCAAATGAGGAAAATTCATAACAAAGCCAGCCTTTTGGAGTCTCTTTGCTGGACTGCCCTGTGCAGGAGAAGCAGCAGAACTTCCAGCATCGGGCCTGAGCCTTGGTGAAGGCGAGTCTCCAGCAGGTGGGCTCAGCAGGAAGCTGGCTGGATGTGATCTCTCATCCACATGGCCTTTTCCACAGCTGGACCTCCCAGTTGCCAGGCTGTCGCATACCAGCCAAGGACACACTTTTAGAGCAGAGATGGAGACTGAGACAGAGATATTAGTGGAGACGAGCGAGGAAGAGATTCTCACGCTCAGCAAAGAGCCAGTGCACTGTGGCGGGTTCTGCACAGCCGTGGACTTGCGTTCCTATTATTGTGAGGAGGCGGTGAGGCTGAGGGGCTGCAGGGATGATATTAAAAGGGAGATCGTAAAACATGTCTGAACAGGGTGGCGCCTGTGGCTCAAAGGGGTAGGGCGCTGGCCCCATAGGCCAGAGGTGGTGGGTTCAAACCCAGCCCTGGCCAGAAACTGCAAAAAAAAAACATGTCTGAACACCAAGGAAGCAAATTCCAGCCCTCAGAAGGGAGTGCTGGAAAGATAATATGGATTTTGTGCTTAATTGGGGTGACAACATATAACAGCATTCAGTTGGTAGAACTATGCTTCAATTCTGGTTTCGCCTCTTGTTATCTAAACAGACATTGAACAAGACATTTAATTCTCCGTGACTCAGTTCCTTCATCCATCAAATGGTAAGAAAAGACCTGCCCCATAGGGTGTGATTCAGATCAGATAAGACTGTGAAAATGAGATCACAGTTTTGAGAGTAGAGGCTGTTTTTCAGTAGCTATTTTTGTTCAACATCTAGGATAGCGCCTGGCACACAGTAGGCCATCAAGAACAACCGAGTGCTGGTGAGTTTATCTTAGAAGTCACCCTCACCCTATCTTCCCACACCAGAAATGCTGACCAAACTTGTTCTTCCTAAACAAAGGGGACATTAAATAAGACTGCCACTCCCAGAGAGGATACCAACAGCCTGACAAGTGGTTGAAGATGAGGCCACCAACCTGCATTTCCTGGTTCACATCTCTGGGAGAGGAGGGATGGCATTTGGATAAGGTCTGCACCCTTCAGGAACCACCTTGTTGCCATTTTGCCAAAAGTAAAGGGTCTAACAGGGACATCAGAAGTGTTTTGGGCAGAGGCCCGGAGGTGCCCCAGGCACTGGGTCACTTCCAAAGATCAGTGCCTAAGCTCACAGTGATGAGATTTACAGAGGTCAGCCCACTGCAATTGCTCCTGAGAAACTGTGTGACTTTCTTTGTCACCCAGAAGGGCAGAATATGTCCTCCCTGTTTGGGTCTCGAGTTGTCATAACCACCCAGGTGTCCTGACTCTCACCAGCGTGGATACCTCTGGGTGAGCCCAGACACAACTCAATCCTGGATGCTGTAGCTCACCCCTGATATGGTCCTTGGATCAGCATCAGTAACATCACTTGCAGGCCTGTCAGGAGACCAAGCTTGCAAAGAGTTGGATGCCAGGAGTCAAAAACAAGATAAAGGAGGGGCCCGGAAATAATAGGAGGAAACTTAGGGGAGCAGAAGGATGTAGGTTTTCAGGTTGAAAAAGTTCACTGAATTTCAGGCAAGATGGATTTTTAGAGGAAACACATCTAAATATCTTCTAGAGAAAAGCCTAAACTCCAAGGAACGAGCATGGTTCTTACATCCTTCAGTTTAAAAGAACATGTTGCATACAAAGTCAAGAGAATAGATTTAAATTTAAAAAATTTAAAAATTAAATTTTTCTTCCACAATATTGGAAAGTTACAAGACAAGGGACAATGATTATAAACTTTTCAAAAAAACAAACGTGATCCAGTTATTCTAAACTAAACTAAAAATATCATTCTTAAGTGAGAGCAAATAAAAAACTCATGTTTTCTGAGAAAATTATTCAAGGAACTACTTCTATCCAGTGAAGGTTAAGCTAAAATAAAAATCTCAAGATAAAGAGAAATAAAGGGTGGAAGAAACAGTAGCAAACAATGAGTTTTAAATATGCATTTTTTTTTTACAGGAATCATATACCTATAAAAGTTAAAATGAAATTGATGATAAAAAGATGAGCAAAGATAAGGCAGGGAAGTGCAAACAGGAGGCAGCTGGGGTGGCAGTGTGAACATCAGATAAAAAGAAATTCAAGGTCAGAAGCATTAACTATAACAAAGAGGTATATTATACAAGTTTTACTCCAACAAGAAGATAAAAAGACCATAAACTTTTGAGCATCAAAGAATAGGGCAGGAGAAAAAAAGCAAAAATAAAAATACAGCACTGGGATCGAAAAAGCAGATTTAGCCCCAGATTACAAGAAATAAAACAAATTAGCAGAGAGTCATAGGAGCAGCAGTATATTTGGAAAAACTGAAGAAACAGTTTATTTTTCCCAAAAAGTATACATCTAAAGACTTAATTCCAGCAGAAATAAAAGACCCAAGCAGATCAATATCTATTGAATACACTGGAGGAGTTAAAGAAATCACAATTAAGGAGGCAGGCCCAGGTAAGTTAACTACTGTCTATTTTACTTTCAAAGAACAGATAATCAATAATTAGGGACTATTATTCAAATTATTTCAAATTTTAACAACTGTAAAGCTCAGTTATTTTAAAAAGCTAGATGATAAAATAACCTAAACTAGAAACCAATTTTACCCATGATATGAATACAAAAAGTCTAACAAAATTTATAGCAACTTGAATCCAAGAACGCCGTAACAGAGTGGCATATACAAAAAGCACAGTTTTAAAATCAAAAGAGGATAGAATTTAGCTCCTGTGACTCTTATTCAAAACTCTGAGGATAAACAAGAGAGGATAGAATTTAGCTCTTGTGACTCTTTTTCAAAACTCTTAAGCAAAACTAAGATGATGAGGCAAAGAGCAAAGTAAGTTCTATGAATTATTAAAAAGAGATAAAATTATCTTTATTTGCAGATAATATTATTGAGTAAGTAAAACCACCTAGATTCTGCTAGAGAAGAAAATGAGAACTAATAAAAGAATTTGACCAGGTGGCTAGATGCAGTTTAATATGTAATAAGTAGTAGCTTTTCTCTTTTTCAACAACATCTCGTTAGAAATTCGGGGGAAGAAAACCCTCATTTACCTCAGCGAAAAAAATGGTAAAATATCTGAGAATAAATTTACCAAGAAGATTATACACCAGGATGAAAACAAAACTATAACATTTTATTGAAGGGCATAAAACTAGTTCTGAACCCATAGAAAGGTATACCATGTTTCTGGAAAGGAATAATTAAAATAATAAAAATGTAATTCTTCCAAGTTAATGCAGAAATTTAAAGCTGCTTCATTCCATATCACAAGGGCTTTTCTTTTTAATTAGACAAAATGGTTTTAAAATGCTCATGAAGGAATAAATGTGCAAGAATTAGCAAGATAGTTTTGAGAAAAGAATAATGAATAATGAGGGAGAACTTACCCTGCCAGATGTTGCCACTTCCTATTAAGCTACTGTAATCAAAATAACACAATATGGCGCAAGAATAGACAGAGAGGCAAAAACTCAGTGATGGCTACAGGGTTCTTGATCAATGACTCTGTGCTGATTGTGTCTGCCATTTTTATTCACATATAAACATTTTAATTCTTATCTTTCCTGTGTGCTGTCGGGTTATAAGCTCAAATCCTTTTTGGGAGGTAGGCAAAGCTAACTAATGTGTGAGCATCTCTTTGATCTCAGGCCACCAGACCATGAGGAAATTCAAGACTCTCATCTCCCTTGTACTCACAGAAAACCCCAGCGTCTAAGGAGCATCAGAGTGGCGCACGTACCCAGAAACGAAAAATCCCTGCATACTGGTGTGCAAAGCTCTGGCCCATCAGGATCTTCTGCAGACGCTGTGGGTTCTGAGTCAAGGAGCCCAGTGCTGCCAGGAACCAGCAGTCTCCTGCGAGGAGAGGAAAGAAGCTGGGAGAGCCTGACTGGGCCCATGTGGAAGCCCCACCCCATAATGTCACAGGTCCTTGCCTCTGGAGTCTGTATACCTCCTTCTGAATAATGTCTTTTGTTTTGGGTTTTTCCTCTTAGAAAGGATTCACTGAGGCTAGTTCCAAGCAAGATAGAGACGAGGCTGGTGGTGGTGGTGGTGGTGGGCGTGGCTGGTGCAGGAGGGCAGGGAGCCCCAGCCAGGCTTTGGGAGAGATGGAGGCCAGCTTGCCTCCCAGGCTTCTTTGCCAGAGGTGCCCAGAGCTAAAGCTACAGCAAGTTTCTCTGCCTGCCTTGGTGATTCACAGGTGAAACCCTAATGGGGGGGGATCATTGGCTGTGAACAGCAGGCTTCTATCTAGACACAGTGATTCCACCAGGTGAAGTCCAAGTACAGGTACAGATCATTTGTAAGCCCACATTTTGAAGGTTTAGCAGTGGTTGTCAACCTTCCTGATGCCTCCTAATGCTGTGACCCTTTAATACAGTTCCTCATGTTGTGGTGACCCCCAACCATAAAATTATTTTTGTTGCTACTTCATAACTGTCATTTTGGTACTGTTATGAACTGTAATGTAAACATCTGATATGCAGGATGTATTTTCGTTGTTACAAAGGGGTCGCGACCCACAGGTTGAGAACCACTGGTTTAGAGTCTGTTCTTTAAGGGATGGTTGCCTTCGCTGGTTCCTCCAGACTCCTGTCTACTTTCCCCTCCCTGGCCAGCAGTTCTGTCCTTCCACTCTCGGCTTCTTCCTCCCGGGCCTCTCTTGACCTGGGACTGCCCAGGAGCCTGCTCGTAGGCAGACCTTGTGTCCCTGACCACACCCTCTGAGTCTGAGCAGCCCCTTGTTCTGGGGCTGTCTAGTGGGGTGGGCACCAGAGAATCAGACAGCCTTGGATTCTCGACCCTATCCACTACTGATTGTGTGACATTAAGTAAATTATTCTACCACATAGCTTCTCCATTTCCACACTAGGAGTGAATGGAATCACACGTGCAAATGTCTCCCGTGCCATGGCAGACCTCAATGTTTGTCTGCCTCTCTTTTCTCTCTTTCCCTCCCCTCTTCCAGCAGCTGATGCTTCCCTGTGCTCAATGCTCAGACTAAACAGCAAGTTTGTTTTCTTCCTTCCTTTGGTAACCCCTCACCCCAAATGGCCCTGCACACCCACTGCTGAGCAGTTGGGCGTCTGGGCATGGCAGGTGGCTGCAGGCTGCAGGACTGAGTGTGAGTAGTCCATGTACGGCAGCCCAGGGAGCCGGCCTCACACCTTCGGAAACTGGCACAGACCCATCCTCCTCTGCTCCCCATGCACACCCATGACTCGGGGCAGCCTGCCCTCATCCAGGGCCAAGAGAGAAGACCTTGAGTTCTTACCTGCCCTTCCTTGTTGGATGTCAAATTTGCTTGCACCTTCCAGGATGAAGTGTGGAGGGCCCCTTGACAAATCCTTTGTGGGAAAGAGGGAGAAAAGCTATGAGCATCTTTCGTGTCTTTATGTCCCAGTATGGTGCCTAAGACGTCATTCACTTTGTCTCTAGGGGTAGAGGGTTAATTCTTAAAAAGGTGCTTCAAATCTAAGTTAGGAAAGTTCTCTTCCTTCTTCAGGCTTTGTTGCTCTCAGGAAGGCAAGTGTCAGGGGGATGTAAATGTACCTGATAAGACAGGCCGTACGGGCCTAAGCATGCTGGAGGCGATGACATAAGTAAGGACTCGGGATCCTTATAGCAACTGTCATTCCCGTCCCACAGGCCAGTGTAAGAGGTTATAAACAAATCATCAGAAATAAATAGGATATGACATTTATTAGAGCAGACTTTATAAATATAATAAAGTACTATAGTTTTTCATAATATAGCTTTTCTTGGGAAATGCATCTCTCAGAAATCAGCTTAGGCATTCTGGACTCCAGGTTCAAGTCCAACCAACAGGATGCAAGGTGCACATGTGTCAGCTCTTTGGCCACTCCCAAGCACCCACCAGCCCCAGCCCTCTGCCAGGTCTGAGGAAAGCTGGGAGTGGCGAGGTCAGCAGGCACAAGAATTGCAAGGCCTTAAAGGGGACCCCTGGGCATCTGGGGAGAGGACCAGGCTGTAGGTCTAGCTCCTGCTCCCATGCTAGCCAGCTCTTGGCTTGTCCCCACTAGGAGATCATGGGATTGCCCTCAGTCTCCTCTCCGTGCAGCTCTGCCTGGTTCTGTGGCATAGGTCTGTGTAATTTGGTAACTGGTCCTGTATCATCCTTTTCATATTGACAAATAAATCCCCAGAAAGCAGGCCTGAAAAGTAGAAATGGACTCATTTCCTCAATAGCTTATTTTACCGAGTCATGGTCCTTCTAGAACCTGCCAGCCCTTTCCACGCTGCCAGAGTTTCCTGGTGGGGATGCAGACTAAGGGGCAAAGACCCTGGCCCAGCTGTGGACATCATCTGACTAAATTGCCTGACCCTGTCAGGTGCCAGGAGAGGCACACTGAGGCCCAGGCCCCCTTGGGCCAGGGGACCCTGGGGCGGTACCAAGCCTGACCCCCTGACAGAGCAGTGATGGGCAGGACTTAGGGTCTCTCCCAACATGGCAAGCAGGGAAGGACGTGGGGCGGGGGCGGGGGGAGGGGCTTCAGTGGCGCTCAGGGCGCCTCCTGGACCCAGTTTTAACACAGCTTAGAGTATTTCACAGTCTTGCACTGTCTCCTCTTCTTCTAGAAGAAGGGACTACAGTTCTCTGAGAGGCCTGCAGTCACAAGCAGGATGCTTAAGGTCCTCCGCACACAGGAAGTAAAGAAGAAGTGAGGCTGTGGGGTTTGGGGACCAGGAACGGAGACAGTCTGGCTTGGATTCCTTACCCCCAGCCATGGCTCTTCTTTACTGCTGCCCTGTGGCTTTTTCTCCAGGGCTCCCCAGAGCAGGGGGTTGGGGGTGGGGTGGAAATTGGGGAGCCTGTTCTGACAGACCCAGTACTTGCCCTGGCACTTCTTGAGAACCTTGAGAACTTGAGCAATTTACTTTGCTGAACCTCTGTTTCTTCATGTGTAAAAGTGATCCAATAATACAAATTATAAGGACAGTTGGGAGAACAGAGTGATGAAACCCAGGCAATGGCACAGCCTTGCTGAGGCCTGGGTGCTGTCCTGGAGTGTCTCTGACAGTTTCCCACTGGCCTTGCAAAGCAGGACAAGTCCTTCCATTTATAAATGAGGAGGGATGTGAAATACTCAGTGCAGCCTCTGACAGAGTATGTGTTCAATAAATATTGATTTCCTTCTTCTAAAATATTTGCAAAATTTAAAAGGCTATACTCAGATGAACCCACAGCCTCAAATGCACTCATTATTAAACAAGATAGAGTAAAAAACATGAATTAAGCAATCAACTCATAGATTTTTAGGAAGAAAAAGACAAAAAATAGCCTCACAAAAATAGGAGGAAGGAAGTAATAAAGAAAACAGTTAATAAATGACAAAATGATCCAGCAAAAAAGTAAGATAAATAAAGTCAATAAGTTGTTTTATTTGAGAGAGGGTGTTTGCATTGACCCAACCTTTGGCAAATACAGTACAGAAACTGAGATAAAATAAGAAATAAAAATGAAGTTTCAGAGTGAATAAGTGAGTGGGGAAAAAAGGAATTTTAGGAATATAAAAACACAGATAACTGAGTTACTGATGATTTTCTGACAAAATAAAGATGGCTGAAAGTGAATCAAGTTAATAAATAACATGAAAAAAATTAGTAACCTTGAGGTGTATTTTAAAGTTAAGAATATCTCTTTAATATTCTGAAAACACTTCTATGTACATGTAATTTTCCTGTTGAGTTCTCTCATATTTTCAGGGAACAGACAATTTCTATGTCATTTATAGTTTCAGTGTGAAAAAAAAAAAAGAATCCTGCCCCATTTAAGAAGTCAACATAATGTTGACGTTGAATCTGAGAAAAAACATACTCCTGACCTGCAAAATAATGTCAACTAATCTCTTATCATCTAGCAAGATTTGCTATAGAAATGCAGAATGCAAGGATGGTTTCATATTAGGACACCTAATAATATAAAGTAGCACTTACATGGCCAAAGGGGATAATAGTTTTATCCTTTCAATAAATGCTATGAAGGCATTTGATAAACTACAACTTTTTATGATTTACTAAAATAACAAAAGTTAAAATTTAAAAGACAAACATTTTAGCTAGTTAGGAACAAAAAGATGTTTTAAGGTGATGATAATTAAATGGCAATTATTTCCAACCACAAATAGATAGTCGACATCAGATTTATGGGGAAATATCAGAACCCTTTGGATCAAAATTGGGTACAAAACCAGCACTTGTCTCTTGTACTTTAAGCTGCCTGTTCCTGCCCCACCAGGGCTTTAGAGCTGCAACAGACAGTCCAAAGAGAGGGAAAGTGGGAAGGGATAGAAATTAGACACAGTAGCGGAGAACCAGAGGAGCTCATGGTATAATTCCCGTTCTAAGGGCAGAAAGAACATTAGTCTTTTAGTCTGCCAGGCTGACTTATTGAGACAAGACCCACTAAGAAAACTGGTAAAAGATGCAAAATCTTCATCTTTTAATGGCTGAATAGTACTCCAATGTGTACATACAACACAGTGTCTTAATCCTTTCGTGTGTTAAAGGGCACTAAGGTTGTTTCCACATCTTTGCGATTGTGAACTGAGCTGCTAAAAAAAAAAAAAGAAAGAAAGAAAGAAAAAGACAAGAAAAGAAAACAGGTAAAGATGGCTGAGAAGATGGAAGTGCTCTGGCTCTGGGCAAGTCACCTGTTACTAGGTGGACCAAGGAGAAGTCGGAGTGACAAGAACCTAAATCAGCTTCAGGCTGAACTATCAGCAACAGATAGTGTCCGGCTAATTGTGACTCAATCCCCAGCAGATGTGGGGACTGTTGTGTCCCGCCTCCCATGACTCTGAGTCAGTGGGTTATTCAGAGGTGGTGGCCTTCAGGATTAACACAGGTTCTCAGGTGATTCTGGGGCCCAGCCTGGGGGAGAAAGCAGTTCCGAGAAGTTGAGCAATTTGTCCCAGGTCACACAGGAAGCAGGAATCAGGTTTCTGCTCCGTAGTGCCCTGCTCTTCACCTCTGACCATACCAGCAGCTGGAGTCTTCACAAACTTTATTTATGATTATTATTTTTTTTAGAGACAGAGTCTCACTCTGTCACCCTCAGTAGAATGCTGTGGCATCACAGCTCACAGCAACCTCCAGCTCTTGGGCTTAGGCGATTCTCTTGCCTCAGCCTCCCAAGGAGCTGGGACTATAGGCCCCTGCCATAATATCCAGCTATGTTTTTGTTGCAGTCGGGTTCGAACCCGACACCCTGGGTATATGGGGCTGGCACCCTACTCACTGAGCCACAGGCGCTGCCCCACAACTTTAATGTTTTCTGATTCTGTGAGATGGACTGGGTCCCAGAAACATCATTTGTACAGAAGGAAGCTGTGATGGTTAATTTTATATGCCGACATAACTGTATCAATGGGGGTACCCAGATATTTGGCTAAATATTAATTCTGGGCATGTCCCTGAGGGTGTTTCTAGATGAGTTAGCATCTGAATTGGTAGAAGTAGTAATGCAGATTACCCTCCCTCCACCTGGATCCATTGAGCACCTAAATAGAACAACCCATGGAGGAAGAGAAAATCTGCCCTTTTTTGCCTGGCTGCTGGAACTGAGATGTGGTCCTTTCTGCCCTTAGACCGAGAATTACACAATCAGCTCCTCTGGTTCTCAGGCCTCTGACTTGAACTTAACTATGTCACAGCACTGGCTTTCCTGGGATTCCAGATTGGAGAAGACATATCAGATGTCTCAGCCTCTATAAGCATGTGAACCAATCTCTCATAATAAATCTCTCACGATAAATATATCCATAGGATTTATAGCAATAGGATATTTACATATTAGGATATATATTATCTATATATAGATAATAAATTATCAATCAATGTATCAATGGGACATATGTATCTTCTGCATATATATATTCAGGTGAGATATTTATGTGTGTGTGTATATATATATATATATCCTATAAAAAGTGATTGATTTCCTGGTTACCCACATGAAGTAGGAAAGTCTACGAGTATGTGCAATATTACTGGGAGCAAGTAGGCACCCAGAGTGTGATATGAGTCTATGAAGAGGCCTCACCGGTTGGGGGCGGGGGCAATACAATGTGGTGTAAGGAGTTCGGGAGTTAGAGCAAGACCACAGGGTTCAAGTCCCAGCTTTAGCACCATCTGGCTGTATGACTTTGACAGATTACTCTCTCTTTCTGCAGCTCATGTGCAAAATGGAGCTAGTAATAGGACCTCCTCATGGAGTTACTATGAGGATTCAGTGAGGCGAAGCCCTGAAGTCGGGCCTGCCACATGGTCAGCACTGTGCGAGTGGTGGCCTTTGCTATTAGGATTGGGCCACACTGACTCCTCCAAGGCTCTTTGGAGTCACAGCTGTGAGCTGAGCTACTCAAGGACATCTCAGTGTTGAAGGGCTAAGTACACTGGCTTTTTCCTGTCAGCCTACTTGGAAAACAGGTCAACTCAAGGCTTCTCTGCTACACACATGAGTTTGCAACACGCATCCAGCGCCTGAAACAGTCTTTTGTTCATCCATTTGCTCACTTATTCATTCATCCAAATTCTGATGGAGCCACCTATGAGGCACCCAAGTCAGTGTGAGGGGAAGTGCAGCATGTGGAAGGGACCAAATGTAAATCCTGGATCCCTCCCTTGCTAATTGAGCTACTTCTAATTGTGTTCCTTTGACAAATCATATCACCGGTCTGAATCTCAGTCCTCTTTCCTACAAAATTAGGAAAGAACAGAGAAAAAGTAAGAGAAGACACATGGAAAGCTCTGGAAAGTACTATACAAATGTAAGCATTGCTGAATTTAATAAGAAACACACAGAAATGACAGTATTTCAAAGGAAATGCTGGAATGGAAAGTGACCCCCTGATAGAGTCCAGGTAAGCGCTTGGATGAGGAGAGCAATGGGAAAGATGTATTCTGCCCCTGGCTGCCTTTATTTTGGGTTCCTGGCATGATTTCATATGAGTCAATTCACCTCTGTTTGCCTCAGTTTTCTTCTTGCCCCCAAAGATATCACAAATTGAAATGTTGCTAGAAGTAGGTAATAAGAAACTCTAAGTCTTTTCTAAATAGAAATGTTATAAATTCTTCAACATTATAAAGATGGTCTCAAGTCTTACTGCTCAGCACCTTGTGACAAAAAAAGAAAACACTTTCCAAAAAATCTCAGCTTCTGAAAATAACAAAGGAAAAAAAAAATGACCCTTCAGAAATTCTCTAAATAGAGCTCTCTCACTCAGCTCTCCTTAGTAGGTGAAGGTAAGAATAGCATTTTGAGGACTCACGGCTAAAGGTTAAAGCACCCCCATATTTCTTATAAACATTGTCTCAAGCCCCACCTGATTCTCACTACTCCCTTCCCCAAAGCTATAAATCTGTCCCAACTTCATGCAAGGAGTTTCACCTCCAGAGCTTGATGTCTGAATTAGATTTCCATAGACTGGACAGATACTTTAGGGACCTCGGATTCTCTTAGCAGGCACATCACAAAATGCCTTTTCTATAAGCTAACCTGGTTTATGGAAAGCACTCAGCCACGTGCTCAGTATTTAACCAGTGTTCAGTAGCACCTGCTGATTCTGTAATCATTAGCTTACTAGACATTATATTATTTCCTCCTGTTCTAGGTGCTACTAGCAGCTTTTGGAAGCATGAACAGAAGTGCAGACATCAGGATCCTCAAAGTGGTCCTTATCTAGGACCTTTGCATCACCAAAGATTACAAGATGGTTGGGTCTGCTGATAAATGTCCCACTGAGCTTCATACCCTAAAGTTGAGCTACTTCTAGAAAAACCAACAGGGTCACCTTGCTGCAAGGTGGAGTTAGTGGCCATCGACTGGGATGGGCGAGTCAGGGTGGTTTGAACGTTGTCCTGAAGTATCTTCTTAATTTTATATGTGATGTCTGCAGTTCACATATAGGTGATCAAGCCTTTACCATTCTGAGAGCAAGAGAGGCAATCATTTAAATCCACTCTGTAGTTTAAATGATTGACACGATGTCCATCCCGTGCGCCAATTCCAACAGGAAAGGAAAAAAGAGAATAAAGAGATATATACCCGAAGAGAATAAAGGGTGACAGGCTGATAGATGGGCTCAATTGTGGAGGTGGTGGAGACCCTAAAGACCAATTACTACAAGCTTTCTACCTATGGTTTCCCAATTTTTAGATAAGAAAGTGGAGGAGTTTGGGCGGTGCCTGTGGCTCAGTGGGTAGGGTGATGGCCCCATATACCGAGGGTGGCGCGTTCAAACCCAGCCCCGGCCAAAATGCAACAAAAAAATAGCCAGGCCATGTGGCTGGCGCCTGTTGTCCTAGCTGCTTGGGAGGCTGAGGCAAGAGAATTGCCTAAGTCCAAGAGCTGGAGGTTGCTGTGAGTTGTGACGCCACGGCTATCTACCAAGGGTGACAAAGTGAAGATTCTGTCTCTAAAAAAAAAAAAAAAAAAATTAAAGAAAGTGGAGGAGTTTTAATCTAGTTATGTGCTCAGCGTTAGAACTGGGTTGGAGCTCAGGGGTCTGGGGTCCTGGTTGCTATCACAGGGGCTTCACCTCCCACTCCGTGGATAACAAATGCTATAGCAGAAAGACCAGATGGATTCTGCTCTCCTTCCAGGCCATCTCTGAACACCAGGGTTCAGGCCTACCCTCCTTCAGGGGGAGGTGCCACCCTGAGGGCCGGGGGCTGGGTGTGCTCCTGGGGGTCCGCTCACCTGTGGCCGTTTCCACTCCAGGCCGGAGAGTCTTTTTCCCTGGAGCAGCTTCTGGCCTATGGAAGAAGCCTCAGCAGGGAATGTCTTATCCTTAAACAGCTGGCCTCTGCTTAGGCAGTGATCCCGCAAGGAGTTAAAGTCCTGGTCCTTGAATTTGATGATGTTGGTCTCTGCTAAAGCCTCCTGGTTATACGCCATGACTTTCCTTAGAAGACTTCTGAGGTCCTTTCTAGTGAGAAAAAGGGATATTTTTAGGGGTGAGCCATCAAGTCCTTTGAATCATTGGCTGTGAGACCCAGAAGAGCACTCTGATATATCCCCCTTTACAAGTGGGAGCACTGAGAGAGGATTCGTGCTCAACACAGGCAGTTGGTGGGCAAGCCGCATCCTTACCCCAGTTCAGCGTTCGGTCTGCCGTACTGCACAGCTTCCCACTCTTCTTATGTATATGAGGGGCTGTGGGGGAACCTGCACAGTCCATGAACCTCAACTGAGCCCTGACCTTGTGCCAGGCACTCTTCTGAATGCTAACAATCCAAAGGTAAATTCAACATAGTCTTTTTCCCCTTGGACCTGATTATCAAGTAGGAAAGATGTCTATCATTCAACAGAAATTGAAAATGTACATATAGTTCTCCTGTAGCAAGGAGGAGGAGCTATGTACTGCCTTGGAGGGTCTAGGACAGCGGTTGTCAGCCTGTGAGTCGCGACCCACAGGAACTGTATTAAAGGGCCATGGCATTAGGAAGGTCGAGAACCACTGGTCTAGGAGAATGACTCTCCTCTGGGCAGTGACTTTTGAATTAGGCCTTGAAAGAAGAAGAATTTGCCAGGTTGAGAATGGGTAGATAGACTTTTTTTTTTTTTTCAAATGCCCATAGCTGCCTTGAATAGCTGGATTGGAAAGGTCACCGGCTGTTGGAGGGAATGGTGAGCAACTGCAGGGTTTGATGCGGTGGGGGCTGGGGCTGGGGATGGCCAGAAAGGCAGATTGAAAGCTGGATGGTGATGTGTTTCATACTCTGCAAGCTCTGCATGGCCCTTGCAGAGGCAGGCATTAGCAGATCAGGGTGTAGGATTATACTGCAGGGTGGGGGCCAGGAGGAGGGGATGGGCAGGAACCAGAAGCGGGGAGCAGGCTAGGAGACTGCTGTCTCTGTCTGCAGAAGAGAGGGCGATAGGGCAGCAGAAGAGAAGACAGAGGGGAGACAGATTCCAAGGTCATTTTATAGGTAAAGAATTGAATATGGGGGTCAGGCTGGGGGAGGAGTGTGGTGAAGATCTCACATGTGTATATATATGTCAAAACTCCTCTAAGTTTACACCTTAAAACTCCTAGAGTTGCTTTAAAAATTAAATGCAGTAACTTGCTTCCCCCCTTCTCAAAAGTAAAAAAGTAGCTGAATTTCATTCATTTCCATTGCCCTATAATACATTATTCTACAATTTATTTATGCTTCTTCTCGTGATGGACATACAATGTTCTCCTATTTGTTTTAATAAAAATTATGCTATAAATGGTCTTGTGCACCATCTCCTGATAAACATGTGTGAGATTAATCTGTAGGCTAGATTCCCAGGAATAGAATTTCTGGGTTTAGGATATGCACATACTCAATCTTATTAAGTATGCCAAACCATTTTCCAAGGTTGTACCAATTTACAATCTCACCAGCAATGGAAGAGTCCCCATTGCAATATATCCTCCCTAACTCTCGGTATTGGCAGGCTTCTCATTTGTACCCATCTGTGGGAATACACGGCCACCCCTTGTGGTCTTAATTTGTTTCTCTGATCACGGGTAAGATTGAGCACCTTTCAATATGCTTATTCTTCATTGTCTTTTCCTCTCTTGAGCAATGAATATTCATATCTTCCGCCCATTTGTCGATTGGGTTGTCTTTCTCTTATTGATTTGTAGGAATTCTTTGCTTAGCCTGGATATTTGTCTTTTGTTAGTCCTCTATGTTGTAAATATCTTCTCTCAGCTTGTAGTTTATCTCCTTAATTCCCTTATGGTGTCTTTTGATGAACATAGATATTCTTCACTTTACACAAATATGAATGTTTTATAAATATTTGCTTATGTGTTTTAAGTATTATAAATTGTACCAAATGTTAATTCTTATGGGAATTTAACATAAGGAAATTTGTGAGAGATTCTTTTTAAAACAAGAAATTTCTTTGTAGTTAACACAGTCTCCCAAAACCCTGATTTAAAAAATTGAATAGGGCGCCAGCCCCATATGCCGGAGGGTTCGAACCTAGCCATGGCCAAAAACTGCAAAAAAAAAAAAAAAAAGAAAGAAGGAAAAGAAAAGAAAGGAAGAAAAATTTTATATGCACATAGGTTTCTCATGTTTATAAAATGTCAGATATTTACAGCAAAGTCTGAAATGGATTTGCAAAGAAATACTTTGCATACTTAGGAAATAAATCTGGTGTCTCTAGAAGCAAATATAGCCTTACTAAAGCCAATTACTTAAAATATCTCTCTCCCCCCAACCACCGTCCCATAAAGTCTTTACTTTGGAGGAAGAAGAGAATTTACATACATACACACATACATATTTTGATTTTTAGAAAGTGCTTGATAAATCTTGACAAAATCACCACTTAGTCCCTGCCATGTAGACCAGTGTAGACTAGACGGGTAGATTGTATACCATGTGGTACAGTAGAGCAGTACAATGTAGGACAGTAGAGTACAGCACAGGAAATAGACTGCATGGTGTGATCCAGAGATGATGGATGAACGCTTCTAGATTAGCTTGGACTCATTGCACCATGAGAGTCACAGAGCTCTGTTCCGTGTCGCATCCTATCTAATATTTTTGAGGCAAGAGGATGTTGAAATGAAAATGAAGACCCCTTTCAACTCTTCCATCCTTGTTAATACTAGAAATGAAGGAAGAACAATTAACCAAGCAGATAACAGAATCAAAATTCTAAATGATCCCAGAACCAAAGGAATGTTATTTAACCAATGTTATTTAAACCACAAACTTGTCTTCACATTTAGATGCTAACTATGCAAGTGAGTAGTGAGCAGGGTCTGTCTGGATTAAATTGCATTTTGAAAATATTCTGTCTGTCTGACTTCCTATTTGAAATGAGGCAAAACAATGGAAGATATGACAGTAAGGTGCTGGTTAGACAGACTAGCCCAGACCCCTGTACAAAGCGACTCTTGGACCTTTAGACACCATGGACATATGTGGTCAGTGCTAGGGGCTGTGTTTCTAAAGGCACATCAATGCTAGTGTCTAAAAGACACTGTTTGAGCATCATAAGGGCACCTGACCAGGGAGGCAAGCATGGCTGGAAAGCAGAGCCTCCTGGCATACAGTTATAGCCAACTGAGAGACATGGTGACTTCTGCTACCTGGCATCAACATGTCACATGGGCTGGAGCTCCAGCTAAGTACAGAGGATCCTGGAAATCTCTTCCTGGGAAGGAGAATTGGAGATTTACAGATGTTCTATTCTATGAAAGGTCTATGATAACCATCATAGTTGGCCCCTGCAGCCCTGGTGCCCAGCTCTCTAGAATCGTTCTGTAATCAGCTCTGGTCCCACACTGGGCTTTACACCCCTATGGTTCTACAAGAAGCTCAAAGAGGTGCATAGTCAGAGTTTCCTCCAGGCAGATAGGGGAACGAGGCTCTCGACACATGGGAATAGCACAATTCTAAAACCCAGAAAGCTCTGAGCTTGCAAGTCCAGAGGTGACTGGCCAGTGCCTGGGGTATACAGGCCCTGTCCCTGGATGCCTCTCTGGTCCCCAGTGTTATGTTCCAGTTCAGAAAACCAGGTCCTGACTCATCCCATAAGAAAATAAAAGGAAAAGAGAGAGGCAACATGGAATGGAGGTCAGAGAATGTGGAATCAGGGTGGAACTTTGGTTGGAGTCCAGCTGTCACTCACTCACTGAACATTCTCCGACAATACTCGTAGTGTCTCTGGGCCTCTTTCCCTTACACATAAAATGGGCTGGAGGTAGGGTAATAAAACCAGCCTCACAGCTGTAGATGAGTATTAAATGAGAAGATTCTTATAAAGGTCTTGGTGTGGCACATAGTAAAAGCCAGTGACTATCAACCTAACAGGAACTCTGCAGGTGTCCTGACTGGCTCTGAACTTGAGCCTAGTGACAGGGGCCCTATGCCCCAGGCCCTGGCCAGTCACCTCTGGACTTCCAACCTCAGGGCTTTCCAGGTTCCAGAGTTGTGCTCTTTCCATGTGTTAAGACCCGGGTTTCCCTGTTTGCCTGGAGGAAACTCTGAGTGTGCACCCTCCCCGAGCCTGCTACAGACCACATTACCTTTCAGTACCCACAGCTGGGCCAATGTCTCACCGCCTCCCTCTACCCTGAGAGCTTTTTCCTCTCCCTGCCTGTCCTATTCTGGTGTGATGGTCATGTTGTTGGAAGCCAGCCACATGCCAAATGGGGTCCAGAAGGTGCAACTAATCCCCAGATATTTGGGGAGGAGTGGTTTTGGTCAGAGAGCTTTGCAATAGAACCCTCTGTGATGACGGACACGTTCTAGACCCCGCTGTCCAATATAGTAGTCACCAGATGCACGTGGCTATTGAGCACTTGAAATATGGCTGGTGCAATTAAGGGACTGAATTTTAATTTTTATTCAATTTTAATTCATTTACGTTTACATGTAAATCCCCTACACACAGGCCTGTTGAACAGCACGGAAATAAAGAGCTGCTCTTCACATGAATTGCCGCAGAGCAAGCAAGGGAGGTATAAGCACGCATGTGCAAGTGGTCGGGCAGGGCCTAGACGTTAGCTGAGGGTGGCACCGACGGGCCCTTGAACTGGGCAGGTCTCTTTCATCCGACTTGCTGGGCTCTTGCCACTCAGTTGCTTTTCCTCAAATCCTATTTTGGTGACCAGACCACTCAGTCACTTCGTGCCAGTGATAGGACTGAGTACAGCACCCGGTCACCACACCACCCCCCTACCAGCATGACAGGTGCCGGAGTGGCCCTGGGGTCCCTGCCTGCAGAATGCACTCAGCATAACTCAGCAAGAAAAGGGTGATTTTGTTTGCATTTTTTTGCAATCATCTAAGAAACAGGAAGCAGCCATCAATTGTTCCCTGCCCGGGAGTGCAACACACCGCCCTCTCCGGGCTGGTGTTTTTCAGAACAATGGAAATAAATCTGATGTAATGTAGCAGAACACGACAAGGGACAGTTTCCCCCTTAACAAATACTCATTTGAAATGGTGCCCAAACCCTGCACAAGGAGCGATCTATTTCCCACAACAGTGTTCCAGCAAAACCCATTACTAATTCCACAACTCAAATTAAAACCAACAGAGCTTGAAGGCTGGGGCTGACACCCTCTCTGCTGACAAGGAACAAGGAAGGGTGGGGGAAGGGCCCGCGTACTTGTGCACACGTGTGTGTTTAATTACAGTGTTTAACACATCGAGAATAATTTAGCCACCCGAGTGGAGAAAATAAGGCCCTTAACTGCTCTCTGGTGGAAAGAAACCTCCATGCAAACCACTCTCAGCTGCATGCCACCTTGGTACACCTCAGGGCTTCGGGGACAGAGGATGGGAGGGAGGAAGAAAGAGAGAGAATTTTCTGTATATACAGATCTACTGCAAGTTAGGCGAATAGATGCCTCTTTCTCAAAGAGAATTTATAGGAAGTTGCGTAAATGTGAGAATGAACATTAATGTCAGATATCGAAGATGGAACTTAACCTCAGACCCATGCTGCCCCTGGGCCACTCCTTCACTTCCGAATCATCTCAGAGTGTCCATGCCTCTGAGGCCTGAAGGCCATGGGCGGGTTTTGTGGCCTCTAGAACAGCAGTTCTCAACCTGTGGGTTGCGACCCACAGAACTGTGTTAATGGGCCGCTGCATTAGGAAGGTTGAGAATGACTGTTCGAGAAGACCAGGTCTCAGAGGAAGACTGCGCATGGCTTACTTTGCACAAGGGGAAACTGAAGCTTAAGATCAAAGAGAAGTCTGGGGAGTATTGGATTCTATTCCTGTCCCATCCTCAGCTTCAAGGCTGGTAATTCAGCCTGCAAGCAGAGCATGACACTGTCCCCACCAAAAGACACCTTACTTTGAGCCTAATCGGGGCTAGGAGTACTACAGAGTAAACAAGTGTTTCTCATCCCTCAGATCGTCTTTAATTCACCAAGAGCCATGGAAGAGGGAGAAATGAAACAAAAGAAGCATCTCGTAGGTTCAGATTTAGAAAGCTAGAAAGTTTCCAGATCTGGAACAGGTGCCAGAGAAGTAAGTGCTCAGAATAGAATTATCCATCGCCTGCCAGTGACTCTGAGTTCAGCATTGGGGATGACTGCCAAGGAGATCAACATGTTGGCACAAGACAGGCAGAAAGCAGAAGCTGCTTTCTGTGGTTCCAGATAGAGGACAAATATAACCTCCTCTCACCTTCCTGCCCCCACCACATGGACCAGCCTCTTCCTAGACTCATGGCCTAAGAGAGCGCCAAGAGCTCAGCGGATGGGTCCCTCTCAGGAGACCCTGCAGAGCAACAAAGAGGATGTCTGTCCAGCAGAAAGAATCTGTGCAGCTCCACTAAACACTCTGAGTCCTGGGCACGTGGCTCCCTCCCTAGCCTCAGTTTCCCCACTTAGAACACTAAGAAGGTTGGACTTACTGTTCTAAGTGCTTTTCAACTGTAATGTTCTGTGTTTCTGGAGTCAAAAATACAGATTCTTATGTACCTTAAATAATACTGTTAGACAATAAAATAGGAACCCACAGAATGTATTATTCTTCAGTTAAGTTTAGGTTCATCCTTTGCCAACATAAAAATATAAAATTTGTCTTTGCATAAAAGGATTCTCCTACCCTCGCAGGTCTTTCACATGTGTCATTCAATTATGAAAGAGACCTAGACAGTTCTTAGGTAGAATGTCAATTGTACTCTATGGGCCAGGTGGAATATTCTTTCTGGGTTCTACAAATAAATGTTTCTGAGAAATGCTGCATAATAATAATATTTGATATGTTCTTAGATTTCTGAGCATGGGGTTTTTTTTCCATCCATGAAGAAGAGATGTGCTTCCCATGTAGGTAATTCAAGTATTCTCTGAAGCTAATCAGGTGAACTTAGGAAGTTGGGACCTGTCACATTCCAAGCTAAAATGCTGGGTCTTAAGAGCTACTGTCTCAAACCAACACTCCCCAGGTAGATCCCGGGCCCTACACCTGTCATGTCCTCAAGACATGAACCAGACAGGACTGGGTTTGGGGTCTTTTTTTCTTTCCTCTTCTTTTTTCTCTTTTTAAAAGATTCTTTAGAAGTTGAGGCCACATTTAGATAATCCATTTATTCTTAAAGGATTTCCTCTTGGCCCATATTTCTAGGCTTTTTCATTTAAGTGAGAGAAAGAGAAAACAGATGAGATGGCGACAAAGATAGAGGGTCTATCACACAGAGAGAAAGTCAGAGTGACAGGGACCCAGACAGATGGGGGGACAGGGACAGCCAGCCTGGGGGTGGGGACCAAGGAAGAGTGTGGGAAGAAGGAGAGGGAAAGATGTAGGGAGGAATAACCCACCAGGAAAAGCCTTCTCATACCACCCCAGCATCCTATGGCACCGAAATTGTGTCCAAATATCACCCTGCTGTCTCATCTGTCAGATGGGATGCTGAAGGCACAGTGGGAAACAAGGTGCCGTTTCTGTGACACCCGAATGGAGCTCTTAAAACACCCCCCATGCCCAGCACTGCTCATAGCCTCACACAGTGGAGAGAAAGGGGCAGTGGAGCTTGTAGTTTGACCTCTGGCCAGTTTACCTGGGCATCCTAGTCTGTGCCCAGTCATTCTGAGCATCTCAGGTCAGTGAGGGATACAGAGGTGAGTGGGCCGAGCCCTGGACAAAGGGTGTGGTTCTGGCTCTGCCAAGGGCCCTTCCCACCATGGCGTGGAGGGTCGGTGGTGGGGAGACAGATTCTGGAGCACCAGCCGCCAAGCATGCTGGGAAAGGGAGCCATTTGCTATCCTGACCAGGACACACAACAAGGGCTCCCAGGAGGCTCAGGCCAGCCACCTTGTTCTGAGAGCAGGTGGGGTTCCACCTCTGGAGTCAGGGATGGGCCCTGGACCAGTGGGAGGAGATACATTGTTCAAGAACAAGAAGGTTCTGTATTAAACATGTCAAAAAGTAGCACGAGGGAGAATGAGCTTAGAACACGGTTTATGTGTAAATGTGAGTGGCTCATGTGCACATGTGAGTGAGTGGAGCAGAGAAAACAGCCGGGAGGGGCCAGGCCTCTGAAGTTCCCCCTGTTTCCCTTTCCTCCACCCCTAAGAAATCCAAGTGGACAGATGGAGCGTCTGCGGGCAGGGCAGGAGAGAAGGAGAGAGCAGGAGATTGGAGACAGAGCCAACTCCTGAGGCCTGGCGTGGAGATGGTGGGGAGGGCAGGCCGGGCAGAGGCAGAAAATCTCTCTGACCTCTGCTGCCTGGACCACCTTCCGGAACAGGGGGTCAGGCAGGGAGCTGCAGGCAAGCCTGGTGCCCATCTGGGGAAAGTGATGTGGCCAAGGGGGGAAAGATGGTTCAAGGACAGGTCTGGAGAGGATGTGGCACTGGACCAAGACAGCCTCTGAATGGATGGGACAGTGCCTGGGCCCCAGGACCCAGTTCCTGCAGAAACCTCTGCTTTAATTTCTCCCTCAGGCTGTGCCACCTGAAAGTTTAACTTCAGTTCCCACAGGGAGGTGGGAGCTTTCTGAGAAGGAGCTTAGGGTGTAGTCCGGCTGTTTGGCAGCCACTTCCGTTAAGTATTAGACTGGGCTGGCAGGTGTGGTGGGGGGACAAAATGTTTGATGTGAAGAACTCCAGCAAACTTCCCTAGGACTCAAGATCTTATCACCTCTCCTGCCCCAGGCTCTTGGGACAGATCCCCATGAGGACAATCAGTTGCCTCTCTGGAGGCAGGGATGTGGCCAGTTCGGATGGAGACCACATTCCTCAGTATCTCTGGGCTGCAGGCTGTGACCAGGTCTGCCTCAGTCCTCAGCTGAGGCTGAGGGGGGCTGGTCCGGCCTGATCCACCTGCACAGAAGGTGGGCAACACAGGACTGACCCTGCAGAGATCAGAGGGAAGAGGGCTGTCCAAGGGACCACTCTGTCAGAGGGAAAGCAAATAAAGGTCCTGGCCACTCTGTTTTAAAGGTCCCTTGGGGCTGTGTCCAGAACCCTGGCTTTCTTCCAGCCCGCACACTTAGAGGTAGCCCAAGAACTACTATCTGGGACACGGGGCCACCTCTCTGCCCACGTACTACTCCACCAGAGGGGGCAGCAGTGGGCAAGCCTTCGCCTCATACCTAAACACCATCCCTTAAAAACTTGCCTCTGATGGGGGGGGAGGAAAAACAGAGAGAGGGAAGGGGGGAGAGGGGTGGGGCCTTGGTGTGTGCCACACCTTCTGGGGGCAAGACATGATTGCAAGAGGGACTTTACCTAACAAATGCAATCAGTGTAACCTGGCTTCTTGTACCTTCAATGAATCCCCAACAATAAAAAAAAAAAAAAAAAAAACTTGCCCCTGTCTATTAGTTTGTCTCTGAGGTGATCAGAAGCTGGATGAGACCATCTTCAGCTGCCTGAGCATTACAGATGACAGGAGACTGGAAGACCCTGTGGGTGTTGCCTCGTTCAACTATCTCCATTATTAAGACAAGGAAACAGGGCTTGGCTGATTGTTTCCTAGGAGAATTAGCCTTGCAAATTGGGGGTTTTCCATGCATTACACAGTCTCCTATTATATTGCAAACTTTTGCGTTCAAAAAGGTTTCTGCAAAGCAAAAGTAGCACAGGGCAGAGAGGAATCCACTGCGAATTCAGGGATCAAGACTGAGCCCAGGGTTGCCATGGTCCAAAGCAGCGTGTTCAGTGTGAGACGTGCTAATGCACTCCAGTTGACCAGTTTTTTTCTTTTGGCCTCCTTAGAGCCTTGATATGAAAATTTGAACCATGACTGTCCAAGGAGGGAAGAGTAGGAAGCAACATTCATCCAGATATTTGATCACAGTGTCTTTTTATCAGCAACAGCCCCCGGAATTCGTGTTCTGTGCACCGTGCTTTAGGAAACGCTCATTCAAGGGTGGGAGGAAAATTCCCCCTGGATTCTGCTTTGGTCTTTTGCATGGCCTTGGCTTTCTTCCTATCTACCAGCGGCCTGCTCCACCAAATTCTGAGAGTGTTAGAACACACTCAGTGTCACTTTCTCCAGATGCTGAAGAGACATAAGATGAACCAGCCTCTCAGAGGACACACACCTTGTGGTTTTCTTGCTTTTTTTTTTTTTAGAGTCAGAGTCTCACTTTATTGCACTCGGTAGAGTGCTGGCACAGCTCACAGCAACCTCCAGCTCTTGGGCTTAGGCAATTCTCTTGCCTCAGCCTTCTGAGTAGCTGGGACTACAGGTGCCCGCCACAACACCGGCTATTTGTGTTGTTGCAGTTTGGCCGGGGCCGGGTTTGGAAGTTTGGCCACCCCCGGTATATGGGGCCTGCGCCCTACTCACTGAGCCACAGGCGCCACCCCCCATTGTGGTTTTCTCATAGGAGAAAGAGGTGACTCCCAAGGAATACTACCCTGTTTCCCCGAAAATAAGACAGTGTCTTATTTTAAGGTGTGCTCCCAAAGATGTGCTAGGTCTTATTTTCAGGGGCTGTCTTATCTTTCCTGTAAGTAGGTCTTATTTTCGGAGGATGTCTTATTTTGGGGGAAACAGGGTAATACCTTGCACAATGCTTAGCACGCGTTAAATAATGATAATTTCATCTTTTTTGAACATCTTCCATGCTGGCTCAGGTTCTCTTAGCCTCACTTGCCGCTGGGACCTTTTTCTGCCCCTGCCAAGGAAGTGGCTTTTCTGACCACTGCTGGACTTAGGTGAGGTGCCAAGTCTCAAGGAATAGGAACTGGCCATCCCAGTGGCTGCCAAAGGGGATCAGATGACATGGTTAGCAAACTTTGAACAGTAAGAGCTAGAAGAGGGAGCCAACACATAAATGTCCTCTCCACCCTCCCCTGATATACCATTCCAAGGCACAGTGCTTCTGTGGAGCCCCTGCACAGGTGTCCTGCTTTAGCCAAGTGGCCAGCTGTGTCTCTTTGTGAAGAGGGCAGGTGGGTGACACATCGGCCTACATTGCTTCCCACCCTTCTCCTCACTCTCAGCACCCTGGTATCACACTTCCTAAAGAGTAAAAACAGCAGCACTTTGGCTTTGCCTCAGGCTGTGTTTTATAGAGAACCTAGGCTAACATACTATCAATAGTATAGCACAAATTTCTTGAGCGCTTATCATATGTCATACACTGCTACGTACTTTACATATACTATCTCATTTAATCTTTTCAGCACTGGTATGAGGCAGATACTGTTGTCACCACATTTTAGCGATGGGGAAAGTGGGACCCAAAGAGGTTAATCTGGGCTCCGTGGCTCACACCTGTTATCATAGTACTCTGGGGGGCTGAGGCAAGAGGATTGCTTAGGCTCAGGAGTTGGAGACCAGCCTGAGCCAGAGCGAGACCTCATCTCTAAAAATAGCCGGGCATTGTAGTGGGCACCTATAGTCCCAGATACCTGGAAGGCTGAGGCAAGAGGACCACTGGACCCCAAGAGTTTAAGGTTGCTGTGAGCTATCACTCCATGACACTCTACTGGGGGCAAGAAAGTGAGACTGTCTCAAAAAAAAAAAAAAAGTTAAGTAACATTCCCAAAGTCACACAGCTAACAGATATGGTAGCATCAAGCCCAGCACTCAACAATGAGCATGTACCACTAGGTGGGTCGCGTGCGTGGCTTGGTAGCACCTTTTTTTCTAAGGTGTTCTTTCAAGTAGGTCACGGAACCAAGTAACCAGGGAACAAGGCAGAGCACCAGAACTCTAGCTCTGTCATTTGCCTCTGGTACAAGTCACTCGCTCATTTTTTTCCATCTACAAATTGGGGATAATGAGCTCATGCTACATATAGTCCTTCACTATTATAAAATTGGTAGATTATTGCATTTTCCATCAACCAATGTACTAATAAGTAAGCTTTCCTATCACACCCTTACACCTTCAAAAAAAAAAAAAAGAAAGAAACTTAAGTCAAGCTGGTTACAAAGTAGTACAATTCAAGAGGTTATGCCCACTAAAGACCCAATTAATGCTACGTGGGGGTAAGCAAAGTTTGTGACCGACAACAAGTAGGACAGTTAGGAGTTGGTGACTCAATTTTTGCTACAGAGGGAAAATATCGGGTTAGGCTGGGTTCTAGTTAAATAGGAATTGTTAAACATCACATCCCAAAGATTACACAACTTTAGCAGCCACAGCGACACACACATATGTGACATATGATGGAGCTGGAAGGGTTTAGGAACCTGAATCTCTATAGTGGTAGTGATTTGTCTTTCGTGATTAATCCAGCTTTTTCAACTTCATCCTACTATTAAGCTAGATCATTAGAAAACAAAAGACCTACACCCCATTCCTTCCTTTAGCAAATATTTATTAAACACCGGCTACATGTCAGAAACTACACATCAGTGAACAAAGAAGACGCAATTCCAGCCATCAGGGTATCCCTTAGGGTGAATTTGGCCCTCGGGTTGTGACTTTGGGCAGAAAGCAAAGGAGCCTCAGTGATTAAGAGATCTTCTCACTGCATGAACCATGCAAAGTTTAGATTAGCTTGTCTTAGAAAATCAACTCATCCCTTGCCCTGGATTTTTGACAGCATAAAATCCTCGGACCCCTGGCATCATCAGTGCCTGGTTTCCATCCAGAGCTACTGAGGACATATCTCTGGGGGTGAGGACTCAGAATCAGCACAATCAAGAAGCCGTCTGGGGAAATTCACCTGCTTGCTAATGTTTGGAAGACTGTCTTGTTGCAAGGCTCTGGGAAATGACCACTCACAACTTACCCGTTTCCTAGATGGGCATGTCCAGTGTTGAGTTGTCAGCAGTAAGGTGGGACTGGGCGGGTCCCACAGGCGTCTTAGCAGCAGTTTTGTAGAATGAGAGTGGCAGAGGGGACTGGCAGGAGGAGAAGGCTGAACAGTGTTGGCACCTGCCCCTCCTTCCCTTAGCCTCTTCCTTAAATGGGTGGGTCAGGTGTGGCTCCTCCTTAGTTAAACAGTGACTCCAGCTTAGGGGAGAGAGAGGATATTAGAGAGAGAGGCTATAAACAGCAAGACCTTCCAGGTTCTCTCTCTTGGTCCTACCTCACTTCCTGGCACCCTGAGCCACCCATTTCTTGGCTGCTTGGTTGTGCTTTTCATTGTTTTCACATTATTTCCATTTCTTCACCTTTGTTCTGCTTCAGGGAATTGTTTTATTTTACAAAACCCTCCTAAGAGGCCAGAAGAAGTTCTGAGAAGAGACTCAGGGGAGCTGCCTTCCTTCAGGCCTGGTTTTCATACAGGGAAATACGATTGCCATGTCTTCCATGCCAAGAGTGGGTACTCAAGGCTAACCACATGGCATGCTCTTTCTACACAAAACTGCAGAGCACATTAACCCCTGTGTGTGGTCAGGCCCAGGGAAGGTCTCGGCATCATCTCTGCATAAGGGATCACGAGAAAGCAAGAAGGCATGTGGAACACATGGTTCCTGATTCCAGAACCCTGACAGTGTTAGCTCACCCTAGGAGACAGTGGTAAAACAGGGAAAGCTGGAAATCACATGGAAACCAACAGAAAAGGACATGACTGCTCCATATCCAGACTGTGAGAAATAGAAGGTGATGAGATTTGGAACGTAGAAGGAAGCATGGACATGTTTTAATCCAAGTTCTACAAATTTTTAGCCATATGACCTGGGCAAGTCCCCTACTCTCTGAGGTTTAGTTTACGAATCTGTGCAGTAAGGATTAAGAAGCTTGCTCTGCCGGCCTCATGCTTTCTTAGCTGGATACCTGCACCCCAGTAGACACCTTCTATTGGAACTTTCACTATAAATACAGTAAGCAAGAAACACACTCTTTTATGTAAATATAATTAATGAAGAAATATGCATATATTTGTGGTCCAAATTATTTTACTAATAGGATATATAATCAACAATGTTTGAAAGCCATAGTTTCATGACAAAGGGTGAGAAAATGCTTTAGAGAGCTCTCCCACATGAATACCTCTTCAGGCGGCTCTTCAAGCAAAATAATTGGGAGTATTCCTGCTTACCGATGACGGTTTTGTCTTCTCCCAGCTCACAAAACATTTTTTTTCCCCTTAGAGCAGAAACTGCTGTCCCCAGAGCAGTCCTTGGGAATACTGAGTTAAAAGGGAACTATCTCTCAACGGAGTTTTCTCAGTGCCACGATGGGCAAGGAGCTTTATAAAGGTGACCTGTTCACAGATCAAAGGGGCTGTTTTCCTTTCTTAGCTTTTTGGTTCCTTGGTGTTTCCCTTTCCCATTTATATGGGTTCTTTAAAAGGCAATTCTCAGTGATTTATGTTTTCCAGAGAATTCCAGCCTGGGGCGATAATCTGGGCAACACCTCACAGTAAATTCCTCCCTACTTGCTCCAGCTCCTACCTGAGCCCTCTTCTCCCACTGAGCCTTGGTCTTCCACCCTGCGTTCAATGGCAGCAGTGTCGGCTAAGGGTGAGGGGGCTTCTAGGGCCTCCCTGTCACTCACTGTGCCTACGAAGTGCTCAGGTCCTGTCGGGGCCACCCAAGGACAGTTTATCGAGTGCTCACAGTGGGAGCAGAAACTGCTATCGTGGCCATAGTGCCATGCCATAGAAGGGAGGTCCCCCTCTTCCTTTGCTACACTGTGGCTACCCCTGCCATGGCTGGCCCCTGCACCCATGCTGCTGACTTGCCATGCTCAGTGTCCTACAGAAATGCCAGAGAAATAGGTTTCTGCAGCCTCCTCTGGGCCCAAAGAAAATCGGAAGCAGAGTAAACACAGGGCCTCCACCCTCCCCTAGTGAGCCTGGGTACCGGCCTTGCACCAGTGTTGCCCCTGTGGGTCCACCTTCTCTCTCAGGGAACTCTTCACTCCTTCATGTCAGTACCCTCCTGAGTGTCCCCCCGCCAACCTCTAGCCATGCCTCAAAATACCCAGATCTTGAGGGACACGATCTTCCCCCTCCTTCCTTCTTCTCACGTCCTCTCCCCAGTCCCCTGCTCTGCCTGTCTCCTTCTCTGCCCCTCTGTCATTCCTTTACAAGCTGTTTCCTGGAGCACCATCTGTGCCAGGCACAGGGAATACCACCTAGACCCCAGGGAGACAGCAAGCCTAGTTGTTTAGAGTCTAGTGAGAGACAAATCCGAGGCCGATGACCACAAAAGCAGCCAGACAACTTCGCTTGTGATCAGCGCTGAGAGAGGGATTTACAGGCTCTGTGAGACCCCAAACCAGAGAATGCAGCCTCACCCCGACTGAGGAGTCCTGGAGTACACCCTGCAGGGAAGCGTGCAGGGAGCTGGCCGGGGTGGTGGGGGTGGGGGGGAGGGGGGGAGGGGTGGGGGGGGTGGAGGTGGTCCGGGCAGGGGGAAGAGTGGCAAGCACATGCAAATCCTGGGTATGGCCTGATGAATCTTCACAGAATGAAACCCAAGTTACTGGCACCCAGATTAAGAAACACCATTGCTGGGACCCAGGGGCTCTCTGCCTCCTTCCTGCACTACCTCCAGGGTGCCCACAAGGTAAACTATCCTCAGTCCTGTTCCTGTTGATAAGCTTCATCCTCTTTGCCTTTGTGAGAAAACAAACCCCGTGTTGACTTACGGAATTAAATCAAATAACCCTGGAAAATATGACAAAGAGCACTATTTTGGCAGGGTAAACAGGTCTACGGAGCATTTGCCATGTAATTAAATGGATCATCTAACAGATTTCATGTATTTTTACATTCCTCCGTGGGTGGAAATAGCAAAGTCAACAAAGTACCGTGAGTTTTGTTAGTGCCAAAAAGTGCGAAGTGCTTGGAGGTTGCCCTGCTTGAGTTTGCAGCTCTGTGGCTGGTTGCTGGGTGGAGGACTCATGGCCCAAGTCAGGCCCAGGTCTGCTCCACTCCAATTTCTTCCTGTGCCCTGGGGCACAGAACCCCAGCATAGGCCGGGGCGCCATCCTTATGCACAGAAGATGACAGATGAGAAAGTGGAGTATGTTGGGTTAGGAAGACGGACCTGAAGGCCAGAGGAACAGAAGGATCCAGGGGCTATTTAAAATGACTAACATACACGAATTTATGACTATAAAATACTCATAAACATTTGAAAAATAGTTGAAAAGTGTTTTAAAACCATAATCTTTACCCAGAGATAAAAATTATTTCCTGTCTTTTTTCCTAGACGTACCCACCCATAGCTCAGATGTTCCAGTCATGGGAGCCTGCCCTTGCTTGCCAGAGACAGCGACCTGGTGCTCACATCCTTAGTGAACTGGTGTAAAGCCTTCTCCTTGATGGTGAGAAGTTTCCTCAGGTAGTTCTAGAATGTCCTGGGAGTATCTTCTGGGCGTTCACAGAGCATCTTCTGACCCTCCTTGGGCATTACGGTCTCTGGGGCACCCTCCACCTTCTCTAAATAAGCTCTGCCTTGGTCAGGATTCTGGACTCTTGATTTATCTGTCTCAATTGTCTCTGGCCCACTTCTTCCACTCCCAAATTGCTTCTTGGGACCCCCTTCCCATGAAAATCACTTGTGCAAGTATATGCCATTGAAGGGAGGTGTTAAGAATATCAAGTTTCAGCAGGCACGATGGTGCATATCTATAGTCCCAGACACTCAGAAGGCTAGGGTAGGAGGGTCATTTGGGCCCAGGAGTTTGAAAGCAGACTGGGCTATATAGCAAGATCCCATCTCATAAAAATTAAAAAAAAAATCAATAAATAAATTTAACTTTTATAACTTAAAAAAGCATCAAGTCTCTAATCTAAATTTATTCTCAATAGGATCCCCCTATATCTCTCCCTACCTCCAAATAACATCTTTTCCTTATTTTTTCACAAAATCTAGATTACACGATAGCCTATTTTACATCTTGCCTTTTTTGCTTTAAATTAGATCATAGACATATTTTGTATGATACATTTCTAAAAGTGAAATTACTGAGTCAAGAGCTATGCACACTGTGGAAGATTTTTGGTTCTGAATGCTAAATTATTTTTTCCAAAAGACTGTGCTGGCCAGATTACAGCCCCACCAGCAGTATATGAAGGCTCTTCTCCCATTTGGCTACCTGGAGACAAGCCCTCAAGCAGCTGCAGGCATTAATGAGTTAAGATTGGTAGCTCGTTAGCAAGCAGGTGTTATACACTGGACATCGTGGAGCAGCAGGGTGGGAGTTGAGCCTGGGGAGAAAGAGCATGTAGTGATCATTAAGCACATAGCTCTCTTAGCATGGGCCCCCACACCTGTTGTATAATGCTTCAATAAAAGGGCAGAGGTTTCTCAGGGCTCTCCCTGGAATATGGAAAGCCCCGCTCTTGCAGGCATTTGTACCTTCAATCCCTGGTCCCAGCTGCTTTTATTGGCACAGTCACAGGGTGCCCACAGTGGGCACTGACAGTCCCTTCTATAGACTGGGAAGATGGAGCACTGGAAAGCAGAATAGTGAACTCCAAACCCTCAATGAAGCCTGTGAGTTCTCACGCCCTATAGCTATCACTCCCCACTCAGGCCTCATCTTCCTACTATCTTGTGCTCATTCTACCAGAGAACAGGACTCAATAATCCCCAGACACACTATATACATCCATGTTTCCATGACTTTAAATAGGCTAGCTTTTTATTTAGAATTTCTCATCATCTCTCTTTTGCCCCATCAAATCCAAAGTCACTTTTCAAAGACCAGATCAAAAATTGCTATATTATTACTACTTACCAGAAACAAATGTTCAATAGATGTTTGCAATTACTACTAATAGTTTGACTTCTTAATAGAGTAGTATGTCTAGGCCCAGGGCCAACATTTTACATGACATTCATCATTATTTTAATCCTTATAACTCAACAGGATAGGTGTTATTGTTCCCATTTTTTTACACAAGGGACTGACTTGTATATAAATCCACTTGTCCAAGATCATCCAGATTCAAACCCAGTAAACCTGACTCGAAAGTCTGGGGTCCTGTCCTCTGTAGAACTTTCCCCTCTCTCACCTTTCTGCAGTACACAATCCCTCCTTCTCTCACTTAAGGTATCATACATGTGGTCATTTCCCAAGTGGTTCCAGAGCCACTTACAGGGCATGGATCATGTCCCTCACACCCCCAACTCCCAGCAGACATATGGCCCATAGTAAGTGCTCAATAAACCTGTGTGGAATTTAGGAAGTTGGTAAATCAAGTGGATTACCTGAATGTTGAAGAGGAAGAGCATTAATTTCTCTTAGACTAGAATCTGGAACTGACATGGAAGGCCCAAGAAGGTACCACTGGAAGGAGGAGGCATAAACCAAATCTGCCCTCAGAAAGGTAATTCATGTGGCTCTCCTGGCCTCTGGAAAGGGTAGGTCCTGTTATGCTCTTGGACTCAGAGCAATAGGTGATAAGTCTAATATAACCTTCAACAGAAGCATTATAACCCCTCAGGTTTTCAAATCAAACAGTCCCACCACTTACTTATGGGATTTTGGACAAATTACTTAACTCTAAACCTATTTCCTAAATACCAAAATGCTTATGATAATAAATTCTAACTTATCAGGCATCATGAGACTGAAAAAGGCAAAGACAGATAAATGCTTAATACTGAGCCTATTACATAGTAAGTATCTAGTGCATGATGGCTTTTCATTAGTAAAATTAGACTGTTATCTGGCTGGTGGAACCAGATTAGGAGGGAGGCTAGGACCTACAGGGTGGAAACCAACGATGCTTTTGGGAAGGATGAAGGCAGTAACCCAGGCAAAGCAAGTCTAAGAGAAAGTCCAGAGTGGAAAAAAGAACTCATTTTCATTTGTTTCTTAGAGGTTCTGTTTTAAGAACTGGTAAATCTGTATGCTGGGACTATTGTCTGAAGAAACCAAGAGACTGGCAACCTATGTTTGTCTCTGGTGTTGTTATCTGTTGCTGTATCCATAAAGACAGAAAAATTCAGCCACCCAGAGATGAGTTCTGCTACTGATGTGGAACCCTTAGCAGTAGAGGCATTGAAAGGAAATGAACCCTTTCCTTCCCTGAGGTGTTGGGGTCCTGCTTGTTGGAGGATCAGGAAGCCCATCCTTGGAGAGGGATGTGTCTGCACCGGGGCAGGGATGTCTGGGGGCTGTATGTGTCTCAGCACCTCTCAGGGAGAGCACCTCTGGTGGATATTTGATCCATAACAGCACAACCCAAGGGTGGTCTCTGCCACAGCAGCCTGAGGAGGATGCACAGACCAGAACCATGCCTGTCCTAGAACTGTCCACTTCCTCAGGGAAGTGGGGAAGGACAGGTGAAGGCATTGTTCTTGCGACTTCCCTCAGTAATTGCATCTCCCAATAGACACAGTCTCAGAAATTTGAGGCAATGTCTAAGGGAGCTGGTGTAAGCTTTATTCCCTATCATCACTCTCCAGCTAACTTAGGGGCCTCATGAAAACTGAAAGGTGATGGATGGGATGGTAGGGACAGGTATGGATCAGAAGTGTTCAGAGTCGGCATACAGTTGCTTGAAGACAGAAAAAAGGGCATTTGGGAAGCAGGTGGGCAAATATTTCACATGCTTAGAAAAGTCCAGGTGACAAATTTAGGGGGGAATAGGCCTCAGGGAAGAAGAGGCAGGATGCCCAGAACCAAAGATTGGTGAGCAGGTTCTATCAAAGACCGATGGCAGAGTCAGCCCAAATCCATGGGGGGCTAATGGCATGGCAACTTTGTTTTTGAGTCAGTCCCCTGAAAATAGTCTCTCAGTCCCAGGAGGACTCTCCAGGTGCCCTCTAACTAAATGACCTTGGAGAGCCAGCCGGGGTGGAGGTGAGGTGTAGCTTCTTCTGTGGATTCCTGGGCTCACCTCTCTGTTCCCCAAGATGATGAGCAAGAAAACTATGCCTGTGCTTATTTGCAGGGACAGAAAGAAAGAGATGTCCTCAGGTGACAATTTCTATCAATAGCCAGTCTGGGGGTGACAAAAGTAACTCCAACAAAGTAGATATACAAATTCCCATAAGAAAAGAGGAAAGCAGGCTCAGGACCTGAGAGAAGGTAGAGCAAGGGAGGCCTGGGTCCAGACCAGCAAACAATATGTGAACCTTAATTGGCTCCAACTGCCCACTGACACACCACCTGTGAAAGATCATCAGGATGGTTTCATTAATATGGATCCTGGCACCATCACAAAGTAATTAAACCAGGAAGTTAAAACTGCCAAGTACCACTACGGATTAGAAATACAGAGATGCTTGAAGGAGCTCAAGAAATTTCACCCCACAATACCGCTATAGGGTTCCCCTGCTAAGGGTGGGATAGAGAACCTCCCTTTTTCTAGTCCTGAGCAGCCTCAGGTCCAGATCCCATCTCTAGGCACAAACAGGCCCTTTATAGGCTGCATTCTCTGGACACACACAGTCACAAAAATCAGCCTGACCCAGATTCCACTTGGAGCTACCACTCCCTCCAGGAGAAGGAAGAGCTCATCTGGAACAAAACCGCAAGCACCACATTCCTCTGCATTATGGCAGTTTTTAAATTAATTTCTGCCCAAGCCCCTGATGCCAAACAGTTGTGACATATTCCAGACATACATTCCATCGACCCCAAACCCCCTGCCTGCAGGATGAGAAAAGCAGTATATAGGGCAGTGCCTGTGGCACAAAAGAATAGGGCGCCGGCCCCATATGCCAGAGGTGGTGGGTTCAAACCCAGCCCCGGCCAAAAACTGCAAAAAAAAAAAAAAAAGAAGAAAAGCAGAATATAAACCCATAGACAGAAGGCCCACATGGGTTTCTCACTTGGGTTCCCCCTCTACTGTCAGAGGTTCTGTTCCTCTCTTTTGTTTATCTATCTCTTTATCTTTCAATAAAATCTGTCCTTTCACTTACTTGCATGGTCCATGGATTCATTCCTTGAATCTCAGAGATAAAAAACTTGGCAGAGAGAAATTCTGGCTGCAATATGACTCCTTGGTATAAAGTGCATTTTGAATCAAAGGTCCTTAGAGATCAACAGGCCTTAGAAGGGGCTTTCCCTCTTTCTTCATAAAAAAACCGACCCATCAGAAAGAACAACCAACTCCCTTTCCCTCCCTGTTATCTCAATATATTACAAGAAAGATCAAGAATGCAACCAGATATGGCCCAAATCATTTTAAATATAATACCTATCTCTCAGTTTAATTTAATTTCCAAAGAGGATTGTACGAGGCAATCTGTTTCCTCCACTCACTCACTCTCGCAGTCTCCATTCATCCTCCATAGTAAGCATTTATTGTCCCTAAACACAATTACCTACATAACTTGTCTCCCTCTTCCCTTTAAAATGAGGCTGTATAAATTTCTGGACCCCACTGGGACATTGGGTAATCACTCTGTGATCCTCCCCATGTGCACTGTAAATAAATCTCTTTGTCTTATTAATCTGCCTTATCGTGAGTTAATTTCTCAGCAAACCTTCTGCAGTAATGGATAAGTCTCTCCCCCACCCCTACACGCCTCATGAAGTTCTGACTTCAATCATGCTCAGATATGACAGTTATGATTACAAAAAGCCAAGATAAGTGGTCAAGGAAACATTTGTGTTTCCTTGATAAGATGATGCTCCTGGCAAGGGGTGTACAAGTCTATTAAAATCTATTTTTACCCATCTGAAAGCCATACCTGCATCTTAAGAGGACTCTCATTAGACAATGGGCCAAGTGTGAAGATAAGGCAGTGTGCTCAGTTGCAAATACTGCCTCCTAACTGACAGTCAAGCTTTATCCATTTCTTGTTAGGCTCATTATGTTAACCTTTTATTATGCAAAACTGCCAATTCAATTGCACAGTAACAGAAAAAAAATACTTGGGACAATTATCAAGTTTACCATACTTGATAAAAAGAAAAAAACCAACCAGAAAGAATTTGCTGAATAGGATTCTCATGCTCTTCTCAGATCCTGTTGACAAGCTGGATGGTCCATTCAGGAACTTGGAGCTGCTCCCACTGGAGTGTGCTTTGGAAAATGTAGGAGCAGGGAGGCTTCCTGGGCTACATAGGAGGCAAAGCTTTCCTACAAGTGAACTGGTACATATGAGAAGGCCCTCAGGAGCTCTCAGCAACAGTTCTCAAACTGTGTGCATAAGACCCACTCAGGGAGTTTGTCAAGCAATGTGGATTCCTGGACCTCACCTGAGAGATTCCAATTTAGAAAGTTTGGGTCCACAGGTTGAATAAGCATCCTGGAGACTCCTACATTAATAATCTTTGGACTCACCTAGGTTGTGGCTGGTTCACTATTTAGAAAAGGAAACTCCCTTTACATATGTTGTCAGAGGGTCACTTGGCCTTCACAGGGCCAGGAGATGGGGTTGCCATCCGTGAGCCCTGGCCCCAGGGCCCAAGAAGTGATGTGCAATGGTTAATAGGACATGGGGTGGGAGTACATTTGTCGAGTAGATGTGAGGGTGGGTATTAGCCCTCCCTGCCTGCCCATCTCTGTTAGCTAAATGAGTCTTAGTCACGGTCCTCCATCAGGATCACCTGGAAGGTGAAAATGTTTATGTCTGGGCCTTCCTCCAGATCAGTCAAGTCAGAATCTTGAGGTAGAGTGAGGATGCTCCTGGCAGTGGTAAATCCCAAAGGTCACCAGATGGTTGCCATGTGCATTTGCATCGAGGACTGCTGGTGGTCCTGAGTCCCTGGTGATGGTTATGTGCATCTGGACTGAGGACCGCTGGTGGTCCTGAGTCCCTGGGTGATGGTCATGTGCATCTGGACTGAGGACTGCTGGTGGTCCTGAGTCCCTGGGTGATGGTCATGTGCATCTGGACTGAGGACCGCTGGTGGTCCTGAGTCCCTGGTGATGGTCATGTGCATCTGGACTGAGGACCACTGGTGGTCCTGAGTCCCTGGGTGATTGTCATCTGGATCAAGGACCACTGTAGTCCTAAGTCCCCAGGTGATCATCATGTGTATCTGGATTGAGGACCGCTGGTGGTCCTGAGTCCCTGGGTGATGGTCATGTGCATCTGGATTGAGGACCTCTGGTGGTCCTGAGTCCCCAAGTGATTGTCATCTGGATCGAGGACCACAAGGAGTCCTGAGTCCCCAGGTGATCATCATGTGCATCTGGATCGAGGACCACTGATGTCCTGAGTCCCTTCTCTCCTGCTTCTCATGGCTGAGGCCACCCTAGGAGCTCTGAGCTCAGACCATGCCTTCTACCTGCCTAGATGCCCAACTCTGCTGCCCCTTCCATCACCACCTGCTCCCTCCTCTTCTCTCTTCACTCAGTGCCAGCAGTGGTAGTGGAGTACATGGATTTGCAGCAGTCCTTGAAGGATGACGTGCACTTCTATGTGCTCTACTCGCCGTGTAGAAGTGACTAATGGTCTCAGGCCAAGTTCCCTAAGAAGCCCACTCAGAGAAGGAGGTTTATGTGCAGGTTTACTGGGGAGTGCTGTTTAGAGCAGTTCGGAGGAGGAAACTGGGTAGACCTCACAAAACAGGCTTTTGCAGCAAAGGCCTCAGCAGCTCTGTGTGCTGCCCTAGAGTATGAACAACCCCTCAGAATCATCCCACTTTGAGGCAAGGGGACAGGTCTCTCGGAGGTCCTTGATCCACGGACTAGTAATTGGATGCTGGCTGTGGTCTGCAGAGGGGCTGGCCTTGGAGGAGGCCATTCTCTACAGCTACAGGAAACAGAGGGCATTGGTGGGAGGGGCTTCCAGTTGTTACATGTGAGCAGGTGGGGAGCCAGTGCCCAGTCCTGCATGGGATACACTTGCCATTACTCATCATCCTCAGATCCAAATACACGGGGAGGGGGGGTCTTTCTATTTTGAGACAAGTTTGTCAATATAAATGAATATCTAATCAGTTACATTGAGGAAAGGAGGCTTCTTGGTGACCTTGAGAGACAAGTTGGATGTGGTATAAAAACTTTTGGATTTGGATTGGAAGGCCAGCTGAGCTGCTTACTGGATTTATTATCTTAAGCAAATCATCTAAAATCTCTAAGCCTCAGTTAATTCATTTTTAAAATGGAGTTGATGACTTGGTACCCTGCAGAATTGCTGAGGATTAAACACCACGGTGTGGGCAGTATCTAGGGTATTGGAGAGGGTGTGAACACAGGCCCCCTGCTGAGCTGGGCCTTGCCTGTCTGGGCTCTCACACCCCCTTAAACCCCACAGGACTAAGCCACTTCTCTCTGGTTCACACTACTTGTCCTGCTAGCTGAGATGCTGAAAGGATGTTCATGATATCCCTGGTGGGATGTTTGGCTCTGCACTGGATTCTCAGATTTCCATTTCTCTCACTGTAGTATCTACAAGTGCTTTGTCCAAATTCCTTTAAGGGTGGCCAGGCAGAACATCTTACAACTTAAGGGAAGTATCATAATGGAATAATTCCCCAAATCAAAGTGAAGGAAAATTTCCAGCAGAGTTTCTATTTCACCAAAAAGGCTGCCAGTCTAAGTAAGATTCATTACCAGGTTGATTAATGACCAGCCTTAGCAAAATACTATGGGAATATCAAATATCAGATGCAAAAAAATAGGTGGGACTCAATACATTCAATGTAATTTTGCCTAGGTTATACAATGGTTTAGAAAAATCCTGGAAGCAAAAGTGACAAGATGTCGCAGTAATTGCCTATGTATGATAAAATTGTCACTGATTTTTATTTCTGATGCTTTCTTTATGTGTTTCTCTAGTATTTTTTCTACAATGGGCAGGGGGTAGGGTAAGAAAAGAAAAAAGAAAATGGAAAACGCATTCCCTGCACAGGGAAAGGGCACACATCCTACCGTCCCCTGCTGGCCTCTCCTCCAGACTGCAATGGCCTGCATGGGGACACAGCGCTGGGTGTCCCTCTGACTCACCCCGCCTGGAAATGCCTCCATGAGGAGATGTGAGCAAAACAGACACGCCTGCTAATCATCGTTCCGAGCTCAGCTGCTGAGTGTTTTCTGGGAAGCACATTGTTAGCGGAGGGCTGCCTGCTGTGTGGGGTGTTTTCCCAGCCCTCACGGGATAATTTTATCATGAAGGACAACATTTGTAGTTCTGCATGAGCAGCTCTCCTGGCGAGATAAAGAGGAGTGCTCATGAGCTGAGGCTGCGAAGGCAGGCGTATGTGGTGTCTTCAGGGACTGGAGGCTGTAAATAGCACAGGGGCACAGAGAGGCCCATGGTGGCAGAAAAGTGAGTTTGAGGAGTCCAGGCAAGTCCTGCTGCCTTCAAAACCCCTTCCAGTGGGCTCCTGCCCCCTCAGTGCCTATGATCCTCACCTTGGGCCACACGCCATGCCACTGGCCTCAAGTGCTTTTCAAATGTTACTAAGAACTCCTCAGTACAGAGCCAGGCCCACAGGGAATGGACATCAAGTTTTCGCGAAGGGGAAGAGACACTTGTAGAGGTTTGAGAGCTAGAAGACAGTCTTAAAGATCACCTTGTCCTAACCATAGTTTCCAAGGGAGGAGCTTAGCTCAGAGAGGTTCCCAATGAGCTTGAGTTGGGCCTGTCTGAATCCACACCAAGATTCTGTAACTACACATTGCCCACGTATGTATAGGCTCAATTATATTCTCTTTATTCTCCCCTCACTACCCTCTAAGGCAGCAGGTCTCAACCTCTGGGTCACAACCCACGGGAACTATATTAAAGGGTCAGGGCATTAGGAAGGTTGAGAATCACTGCTCTAAGGAAAGATATATGGGAGTCCTAACCCCCAGTACCTCAAAATATGGCCTTATTTGGAGAGAGGGTCTTACAGAGGACACCAAGTTAACATGGAATGATCAAGATAGTTGCTAACCAACCTAACTGGTGTCCCAGGGGACTTCCCATTTAGACATGGAGACAGCACAGCCACAAGGAGAATGCCAGGTGATGCCAGAAGTTAAACTGCCACAATGTAAAAAGAGGGGCCTGAACAGATCCTTCCCCAGCCCTTCAGAGGGAGCACAGCCCTGCTGACACTGTGATCTCAGACTAGCAGCTTCCAGAACTCTGAGACGATAAACTTCCATTGTTTAAGCCTCTCCTTCTGTGGTACTTTGTTATTGCAACCCTGAGAAGTTAACACAGAGGACCTTCCTGTTAGAGGAAGGATTTATAATGTTGGCCTCATTGGAGGAGGCAAATCTATGAATCCTAATAATCTATGCCAACCCTGCACCTCATGATCATTAATAACTGAGACTAGAGAACTCGTAGACAAACTAGATTCTCTGAAGCAAATCTGAAAATTCAGCTTGATACCCAAGGACCTGAGAAGCCAAACACTGTGGTTTGGTACACTCTGGGCAGAATAGGCCTTTCAGCAGGCTGCATGGGCTCCCTGGAAGATGGCTGCCTCTGGAACTGGAGAGAAGAACTCAGGCCAAGGTAGAGAAATAAAAGCAGGTTGGACGTGTTTTCTATTTCTTCTTGCATTTCAAAGATAGGTGTCATTCAGAGACCTAATAAGCTCCCAAGTGCCCTTAGCTAAGGAATCAAGCTAGCCTGACTTGACTCAATGATGGTGCACGTTAGCATGAAAGATAGGAGAAGAGCTTAAGGAAGGCAGGTGATGGATCAAATGAAAGAAATAGAGTTTCTTTCCCATTTTCAGTCAGAGTTTTTGTTAAATCCCCTCAGTGCAGCACTTGAATTATTTTTTATTAGTATGAAGTGAGATTGAATGATCCCTTGCTGTCAAAGATGCTATCTGGCCAGGACCAATTTTGGAGACAAGGTGTTCAGGCCCTGTATTGTTTTTCCCTTCGCCTCCCTGGCTGTCATATTGCATCTGTAGTCCAGAAAAAAGTAAGTGGCCCATGGATTAGAATTGCCTTTGTCCCAGATACCTTTGACTCCAGGAAAGTGGTCTGAAATTCTAACCTGTTGACACATTGCCAAGCAGTAATTTAGCTGGTAAACTGCCATATCACAACCGTGGGAAAAATTAGCTCTAGTGATTGAAAAGCAGTGTGGACTAGAGGGTTTATCTCCATGAAGAGCGTGTGTGGACAAGGCAGTGCAGAGCTCTCAAAGCTGACATCCTGAGCACAGCGAAAGGCCCCTGGCAGGTAAAGGGGCAGATGGAATAGATAAATCACTTTTAACTCTTTTCCCCCTCTTTTTTAAATCAGAGGAAATATTTTTTCAAATATTAATTGGAAACCCAAATAAATAAAAAGTAATTATTTAAAATCAGTTGCTCTGTTTAAAAAATGAGCAAAGGACTTGAATAGACATTTCTTCAAAGAAAGTATACAAATGGGCTACAAGCGCATGAAAAGATGCCCAACATCACAAGCCATTAAAGAAACGCGGGTCAAAACGACTAGATCCTGCTTCACACTCATTAATATGACTGCTCCCACAAACAAAACAAAACAAGAACAAAAACTAAAAACAGAGCATGAAAAGTATTAGTGAGGATTTGGAGAAATTGAAACATCTGTGTTCTGTTGGTGGGTGTGTGAGATGTGGGTACACTTGGAAAGTACTCTGGCAGTTTCTAAAAAACTTAGGAATAGAAATATCATATGATCTAGCAATTCCACATATAAGTACACACCCAAAAGAATTAAAAGCAGAGACTCAAACAGATACTTGTATAATCCATGTTCATAGCAGTAGTATTCACAGTATCCCAAGGATGAAGGCATTCTAGTGTCCATCAATAGATAAATGAAAAATTAAGTGTTGTATATTCCAACAATGCAATATTATGCAGCCTTAAAAAGGAAGGAAATTCTGAATCTGCTAAAACATGGATGAAGGGCAACTAGGTACGCAGGTCTCCATTTTTTAGTGTTCTGCTTTAACAGAACAACTGCCAGTCAAAATTTTTGTATCTTGCGAAACTAAGTTTCTCAAATTGTGAAGAAATAAAAGATTTTTCTAGACAAGCCAACACTAAGGGAATTTGTCACTATTCACCCCAACCTGCAGGAGATACTCTGAACTGCATTCATTAAACACAGAACAGCACAATACGTAGCAACTAGTGTAAAACCATCCAAAAGCTAAAGCTTGCAGCTCTTAAAAAACAATAGCGTAAGAAGGAAAACAAAAAAATAAGGTCTCACTCAACATGACAAACAAAACAGCATCCCACATATCAATAGTAACATTCAATGTGAATAGTCTGAATGCAACACTCAAAAGACAGATGGTCTGAATGGATGAAATAACACAACCCATGTGTGTATTGCTGGCGTCCTCAAACTGTGGCCCGCGGGCCACGTGAAGCCATGTGAATTGTATTTGTTCCCATTTTTTTTTTACTTCAAAATAAGATATGTGCAGTATGCATAGGAATTTGTTCATAGTTTTTTTTTTTTTTAAACTATAGTCCGGCCCTCCAACGGTCGGAAGGACAGTGAATTGGCCCCCTGTTTAAAAAGTTTGAGGACGCCTGGTGTATTGTCTTCAGGAAACACATCTTAACCCACAAGGACTCACAGATACACAAGGTAAAGGGATGGACAAAAATGTTCCACACAAATGGAAACCAAATGACAGCAGGTCTAACCATTATTAAAACAGATAAAAGCAGACTTAAAATGAACAATGGTTAAAAGAAAGAAAGACAAAGATGACTATTATATTATGATAAGGGGAACAATTCAACAAGAAGATATAACAATCCTAAATATATATGCACCTAATACCAGAGCTCCTAGATTCTCAAAGAAAATCCTATCAGATCTAAGCAAAGGCCTAAACAGTAGCATCATAACTGCCAGGGACTTCAACATCCCACTGACAGAGCTGGACAGATCCTCAAGGAGAAAATTAATGCAGAAACACTGGACTTAAATGACACTATAGAAAAAATAGACAAAATAGGCATTTACAGAATATTCTGCTCAAAAACTACTGAATATACATTCTTCATATCAGTACATGGGACATTGTCCGAGATTGACCATATCTTAGACCACAGAACATGTGTCAGCAAGTTAAAAAAAAATTGAAATCATACCATGTGCCTTCTCAGACTGCAGAAGAATAAAACTAGAAATTAATTCCAAGAGAAACACTCAATTCTATACAAAGTTATGAAAATTAAACAACCTGCTGCTGAATGATCTTTGGGTCAATGATGAAATTAAGATAGAAATCAAAAGATTCCTAGAACTTAACAACAAAGGAGACACAAACTATCAAGATCGATGGGACACAATAAAAGCAGTCCCAAGGGGAAAAATCTATAGCCTTAAAAAACATCAAAATGACAGAAAAATAACACATGACAACCTAACGTTAAATCTTAAGGAACTAAAAAAGGAAGAAAAAATCAAATCCAAAGCCAGCAGAAGAAAAATAACAAAGCTTAGAACAGAACCAAACACAATGGAAAACAAACAAAAAAATACAAATGATCAATGAAACAAAAAGTTGGTTCTTTGAAACGATAAACACAATATATAGGCCATTAGTCAAATTAACCACACACAGGAGAGAAAGGACTCAAATAAGTTCAATCAGAAATGAAAAAGGAAATATTACAACTAGCATCGCAGAAATACATAATATCTATGAATACTATGAAAACCTCTATGCACACAAATTACAAAACCTAAAGAAAATGGATAAATTCCTGCAAACCCACAACCTCCCAAGCTTGAATCAAGAAAAAATAAAAATCCTGAACATACCAACAATGAGCAGCGAGATCAAAGAAGTAATAAAAATATTCCAGCAACGACATCAAAAAAGCCCAGACTAGATGGATTCACAGCTGAATTCCACTAGACCTACAAAGAAGAACCAGTACTTCTTCTACAAAAATTATTCCGTAACATTGAGAAGGAGGGAATCCTCACTAACTCATTCTATGAAGCCAGTATCATCTTAATACCAAAGCCAGGAAAGGACACAGCAAACATATAACTGTGGCTCAAAGGAGTAGGATGCCGGCTCCATATGCCAGAGGTGGCGGGTTCAAACCCAGCCTCGGCCAGAAACTGCAAAACAAAAGAATAAATAAATCTTTCATTAAAAAAAAAAAAAGCTAGAGATAAATATCTCTTAGAAACATAGATGCAAAAATTCTCATCAAAATACCAGTAAACTTCATTCAATAGCACATCAAAAAGATAATTCATCATTATCAAGAGGGCTTCCTCCCAGGGATGCAATGATGGTTTGATACACGCAAATCAATAAACCTGATTCACTATACAAACAGGAGCAACACAAAGACCACATGATCATTTCAATAGATGCAGAAAAAGCATTTGATAAAATCCAACACCTTTTCATGGTAAAAACCCTCAACAAACTAGGGTACAAGGAACATATCACAACATTGTATAATAAAAGCCATATATGATGAACCCAGAGCCATCAGAGTGAAGTTGAAAGCATTCCCCCAAAGAACTGCAACAAGACAAGGGTGCCCACTGTCAACACTTCTATTAAGCATAGTACTGAAGTCCTAGCCAGAGCAATCAGAAAAGAAATAAAGGGTATCTGAGTCAAGAAAGAGAAGGTTGTATCGTGGTCCTCTCTTTCTTCCTTCTTTCTTTCCTGACTTCCTTAGTTAACATTAATTTTTCTGTGGTACTATGTTTTAATTTCTTGCTTTTTTATTTTTTTATGTGTCTGTTATAGTTTTTTGGTTTGAGGCTACCAGGAGGCTGAGTCTTACAAAAAAGATTTTTATGACCAATTATTTTAAAGATATGACAACTTAATTTATTTTAAAGATATGACAACTTAATTTCTCACAAACAAAAAGCACACAAATAAGCAAGGAGAAATCCAAAAGAAATTCTATTCTTTAATGTCATCCCACTTCTGCTTTTAAACTTCGTATTGCTTCCATTTATAACCTTTTATACTACCTCTCTCTCAAGGAGTTGTTGTAGTTATTGTTTTTGGAAGGCTTGTCTTTTAGTCTTCCTACTCAAGATGTAAGGGATTTATACATGTATACTACAATTGTAGCGATAAAGTATTATATTTGTGTGCTTACTGTTATTACTGAGCTTAACTGTTATCATGGAGTTTTTTTTGTACCTTCAGATGATTTCTTACTGTTCATTAACGTCCCTTTCTTTCCTGTTGAAGAAATTCTTATAGCATTTCTTCTAGTAGGAGAGGTCGGGTGTTAATGAAATGCCCTAGCTTTTTTTTTTTTTTTTTTGTCTGAGAAAGTCTTTATTTCTCCTTCATGTTTGAAGGATATCTTTGAAGGACATAATATTCTAGGGTTAAGGTATTTTTTCCTTCAGCACTTTGGGTATGTCATGCCACTCTCTCCTGCCCTATAGGGTTTCCAATGAGACGTCTGCTGCCAGATATATGGAAGCTCCTTTATTTGCTGTTGGTTTTCTTTTTTCTTGACTCCCTTAGGAATTTTTCTTTACCCATGACCTTTGGGAGCTTGATTATAAATGCCTTGAGGTAGTATTGTTTAAGTTATCTTCTTGGTATGCTATGACTTTCTTGTACCTGAATATTGATATTTTTCTCTCAATTTGGAAAGTTCTCTGTTATTGTTTCTTTGAATAAACTTTACACCTGAATCTCTCTATCTCCTGTTTAAACCCAATCACTCTTAGATTCCCCCCTTTGAGTGTGTTTTCTACATCTTGCACTGGTCTTTCAATCTTTTTATTCTTTTTTATTTTTTTCTCTTCTAACTGTATATTTTCATATAGCCTGTTCTCAAGCTCTCTAATTCTTCTTCTGCTTGATCACTTCTGCTATTGAGAGATTCTAATGCTATTTTTAGTTTGTCAAATTAATTTTTTAGCTTCAGAATTTCTGCTTGAGTTTTTCTATTTATTATTTCAACCTCTTTGTTAAATTTATTTGATACTCTTCCAAATTCTTTCTCTGTGTTGTCTTGAACTTCACTGAGCTTCTTCAGGACAGCTATTTTGAATTCTTTGTCTGAAAGGTCACGTAGCTCTATCACTCAAGTATTGATTACTGGTACCTTATTTAGTTTTATTGGTGTGGTCACATTTTCCTGGATGTTCTTGATGCCTGAGGATATTCATTGATATCTGGACATTGAAGAATTAGGTGTTTTTTCTAATAAAGGTGTTTGCAATCTGGGCTTGTTTGAACATGTCCTTCTTGAGAAGGCTTTCCAGATATTCAAATATAATTAAGTGCTGTGATCTGATTCATTGGTCACTGCAGCCATATCATTACTTGAATTGCCCCAATTTTCCATTAATGCTGTGACTTTTGTAGACTCCTGGTAGTATAACCTTGGTAGACTTGGGTAAGATACAAAGTTCCTTAGATTATCAGGCAAAGTCTCTCACTCTTTTTCCTCACTCTCTGAGCTGGGCTGCTAGAGTTAAGGAAAGAGTGATGTGGGCATTCTCTCACAACCACTGCAGTTAGGACTGTATCAGGTCACACCTGAAGTCAGCCCAGTCTCACTCAAAGCCCAGGATGATTGTTGCCTGGCTGACTACCTGTGATGTTTATTCAAAACCCAAGGGCTCTTTAGTCAACAGGTAGTAGATCCTGCCATGGGTGGGTCCTTCCATTTAGCATAGCAGCTTATCTTCTGGCCCAGGGCAGGTCTAGAAATGCTTCTCAGAAGCCAACGCCTGGAATCAGGGGCTTCAGGAGTCTACCCAGTACTTTATTTTACTGTGTACCCAAGTTGCAAAGTTAAGTTCACCAAACTCTTCCTTTTCCTTTCCGCAAATGAAATAAGAGTCTCCCTGAGCTCCACTGCCTGCAATTAGAGGAGGTGTGACAGTCACTGGCTTGGCCACTACTGCTAGTATCTCCCTGGGTCACATACACCTCCAGTCCACTGGCTTCAAGATAGCACAGCCACAGAATTGCTTTTTTGGGACCTAAGTACCATATGAATTTATTTTAGGCTATAGGCTGTTTTTTGCCAATCAGTGGAGGGTGCAAATTGGAACTTTAGTTTGGGGGTTGAGGATTTCTTTCTAGCCAGGCTGGTCTAAGTGTTCCTTCTGTGAGCACTGGTAGAATTCTGCATTGTGCTTGTGCTGTGTTCCCCTGTGACAATGCAAAGTCCCACAATCACTTCACTCTCCTTCCCCAAGGAACATAGGTTCTCCACTTCTCGTGTTTTCATGGCACAGCTGGGCATAGTGGAAAGCCAGCACAGACAATGCAAGACAATCTTTTCTGCCCTCTGCTGTGCCTCTTTCTTTGGTATAATGTTAAAGCCAGGTGATTGTTCACCTTGTTTTTGATTCTTCTGAAGGTGCTTCCTTGCATAGGTAGTTGTATTTGGTGCTCAGCAGAGGGATGATCACTGTAGGTTTCTATTTGGCCATCTTGCTCTGCCCCCTCCCTGGTGGAATTTTTAAATGTTTCATGGGGCTTCCAAAATAAGGTTTTCCTCCATTTCTCTCCTACCCTGACACACATGAGAGGAATCTGAAGGTAACTAGCTACACAGCTTATACAGGTACACGGTCCTCTGGACTCTAGGATCCAGAAGTTCATGCAAACTCTGACCTCACTAAAGTTCACGACCCTCTGCAGAGCTGTCCCTGCCCATAGCCTGCTGGGGTGTATCATCAAAATCTGTAACCAGGAACTTCTGTCCTTCCCATCCTGTCCTTTCTTCTTTTACAGTTACTAAATATAACATTTTATTTTTCTAACTACAAAACAATATAAATAATTATAAAGAAAATAAAGAATTCTTAAGAAATTCACTATTCAAAATGACTCTAAATTCTATCAGAAAACTCACCTTAGCATACAAATAGGATCAACCTTAAAAGCAGGTGCCTACAAATACTTATTTTGGTTAGTAGAGATGTATTTCTTTTTGAGTCCACCCACAATTTAGATAAATGCTGTTATCTCACATCACCAGATTAATTGCAGCAGGACTTGCAAGCAGTTCGATCTTGACCTTTCAAGGACTGGTATGATTTAAAGTTGCCTTTTTTTCCCCCTGAGATAAAATTGGGTATGTACATGAGGCAGAGGATCTATCTCCTTGTTTCAAAATTTTATGTGAGAATGAAGCATTTAGAAGTTTTCATATCAAGGATCTTTTTTTTTTTTTTAACAAAAGGGTAAGTCTAAACTTGATGATCCAAAGACCTCTAATTTATTCATGTAAATCATTTTGAGGAAAATTATTTTATTTTGCTTGAAAAGATCTTGTAAGATTTTGTTATACTGAATTTGGATGTAGCTTAGAAACTGGCCTAGTATGTTTTGATAGAGATGTAATATTCAAATTTCCCAATGGGCATTGTTCCACTTCTAAAACTTCTTTGTAAATGTGTTTTTTTAAGCTACTTGGCCCCTACAGAGAAGAATATGCAGATGAGATACAATGCTGGCTAATATTCAGGGCTATCCTCTTCTTTGATGATGATGCCAGGTGTTTGGGGTGTTGCCCACATATACAATCCCTTTATATGGAGAACCTATCAATGAGAACTTTGTTTTGAAGAACACTAATTTGAAGAGGGTGCATTTCAGGAATGTAGACTCCTTATTGTTTGTAAAATTCATCCTGAAATTTGTTTCTCTGTTTACAATGTGTTTCTCTATTTGTGTGTATATTTAAATGCTAACCAGATTGGAAAGCATTTAGGTGAGTTGTGTCAAGTCCAATCAGAGAGAGCTTGCAAAAGAAGCGAAAACACATAGGCAGTGATTTTGAGAGAAGAGGGTCATAGTTCAGCAGGGAAGAAAAGGGGAGTGGTTTTGGAAAGTGTTTTAGCTGGTAGAAATGGGTAGTAAATCAGTTCACCTAAATCAAACAGACCCTGAATCAAACAGAGTTCAAAGACAAGTAAATATGATACATGCCCTCAGGGTGATAGTATGGAACCATTACAATGAATTTTATTAAGACCGAAATCATTTGCACTCAAATGTTTATAGCAGTTCAATTCACAATTGCAAAAATGTGGAAATATCCCAAGTGCTCATCAGCCTATGAATGGATTAATAAATGGTGGTGTATATATATACCATGGAGTACTATTCAGCCATAAAAATGTTAGAGACTTCTTATATCTTTTGTTTTTACCTGGATGGAGTTAAAAAAACATTCTCCTTAGTAAAGTATATCAAGTATAGAAAAGCAAGCATCCCATGTATTTAATACTAATATGGAACTAGTAGATTAACAACTACAGGCCCACATGAGAGAAAAACACAATTAAATTCAACAAGGGGGCAATCAGGGCAAGTTGGGGAAAGGGTTCAGTAATCTCCCACCTAACGGGTACAATGTAGGGGTATATAGCACACCTCTTGGGTGAAGGATTCAACTACTATGACTTGGACTTTACCTTACAAATGCAAATAATGTAACCTAATTATATGTAGCCTTATTTAATTCAAACTAAAAAAGTAAAATAATTTAAAACAAAGAAAATTAAAAAAGAAAAAAGACTGAAGTATGGCAAATGCACATGCAGTTTGATAACAATAAGGCAAATAATCACAAAGTTTTATAACAATTATGCAAAAAGGAAAAAGAAACATCAAACTAGGACTTTCAAAACAATAGCTATAATCTTTTTGTTAGACATCAGGATGGTTGGTTACTGTCCCCATTTGTTTTTAAATTTTCATTAAGTATATTTTCAAGATGAAAATAGTTATTTTATTTGTTTTTGAATCAAAAACATAGGGTATATTGTCGGGGTCCCTTCATGGTGGTCACTTATCAGGGCCCAGGACTGGCAAGGTCTCCGGCCCCCTGCTTATCTAGGTTCCAGTGCGGACTGCTATGCTACCTTGCTCAGGAACAGTTGCTCTTAAGTGTCTGAGGGCTATCTACTTTAGCAGAAGAGAGAGAAAGAGAGAATCTTTCAGGGGGTAAAGCAGTCTTAGAAGAATAGAGTTTAGCGATCTTTAGCAGAGAGATGCCGTGCCAGTGTTCTGCAGGCAGGAGAAGCGACAAAGTCAGAGTGAGTGGTCTATGATAGAATGTGTGCTCCCAACTGCCTTCTGCAGCCTAATATAGAGCTGATCTCGTCACTCTTAACACCACAGGTGCAGCTCTGCCAATTCACTAACCCTCTCCTCTCGAGAGTGCTCATGCTTGTTAAGGGAGCTAAATCCCTCCCCAGGCCCTTTCACCAAGGTGTTCCATTATTGAGCTATACAGGTGTTACTTATAACTCTCATTCCTCCTAGCCACAGGCTATATGGGTTGTTACAATATATAGATGTTGGGGAGATGCTTTGAGTTTTAGAAAACTCCAATTTTTTTTTAATTGGATATTTGATTTATTCTACATTCTTAAAATTTTCACAGAACTTTCCTATGAACAAAAGTTAATTTTATAGAAGAATATATTTTAATAAATACTCTTAATGATCTAATTTATCTATGTCCTCTAAATAATAGATGCTCATACACACACAACATTTTACAATATGAGTAAATGCTCATTGTACAATATAGAGTTTAAAAGGTCAAGATTATACAGACAATACTATCCAAATAATTCTGCTTGAAAAACAAAAGTAAATCAGATACTAATTCAAAAATATATTGTTATGAAGAGAAAAAAGACTGGACAGAAATATTTCAAAATGTAAACAGTGGTTATCTCTGAATGACAGTATTATCAGTAACTTATTTTCATCTACAGTCTTTTCTACATTTTCAAATTTTCCATAAAGCATGTGGATTTACCCTTAAAATTAGTAAAATGATATTTTTTAAAAAACCTTTTTGGCCACCATGTAAAACAGCATGGTGACTCCTCAAAAAATAACATATGGAGAGCGACGCCTGTGGCTCAGTGGGTAGAGCACCAACTCCATACCGACAGTGGTGGGTTCTGACCCAGCCCCAGCCAAACTGCAACAAAAAATATCCGGGCATTGTGGTGGGTGCCTGTAGTCCCAGCTACTCGGGAGGCTGAGGCAAGAGAATCGCCTAAGCCTAAGATCTAGAGGTTGCTGTGAGCTGTGACACTACAGCACTCTACTGAGGGTGACAAAGTGAGACTCTGTCTCTAAAAATAAAATAATATATAGAATTACCATATGGATCCAGGAATTCCACTTCTGTGAGCATGCACACACACACACACACTTCCCACAAAGAATTAAAAGCAGGGAGGCGCCTGTGGCTCAAAGAAGTAGGGCACCAGCCCCATATACTGGAAGTGGAGGGTTCAAACCCAGCCCCGACTTAAAAAAAAAAAAAAAACTGCAAAAAAAAAATAATTAAAAGCAGGAGTACACTCCTGGTTCGTATTTGTACACTCATGTTCATAGCAGCACTGTTCACAATAGTCAATGGGGGGACAACACACATGTTTATCTACAGTTAAATGAATAAACAAATGTCATATATACGATGGAATATTATTCAGCCTTAAAAAGGAAGAACATTCTGACACATGCTGCAACATAAATGCATCTTGCAGACATTATGCTAAATGAAACAAGCAAGTCTCAAAAAGGCAAATTCTCTGTGGTTCCATTTTCATGAGATACTTAAAGTAGTCAAAAGCATAGAGACAGGAAGTCAAACGGTGGTTACCAGGAGCTAGGGAGAGCAGGGATGGGGGAGTTAATATTTAATGGGAAAAGAGTTTCAGTTTTGAAAAATGATTAGAGTTCTAGAGATAAATAGTGGTAATGATTGCACAACATCAATGTCCTTAATGCCACTGTGATGTATGTTTTGCCACAATTAAAAAATATTTTAGCTGCTTTAAATTAAAATTCAGATACCACTAGGGTCCCAGATAAAATGGTAAAGTTGGTGAGAAAGTTGGAAGGTGGTGGGCCAAATCATGGAAAGCCTTGACCTCCCAGCTGAACTAGGTAAAGGCCATAGGGAAGAAACATGGAGAAAGGCAATTACAGGGGACCAGTCTGGATGCCTTGCTCAGGATGAGTTGAGCAAGACTGGCAGGTGGGAGGGAATCCTGGACTTATCCAGAGGCTTTTTAAAGTGCTGTATCTTCTACCTAGCCCTCCATATTCAGGGCTAAGGAGACACAGAATAAGAGAAGTGACTTGCTTGGGATCCCAGAACTAGTAGATGGCAGAGGCCTGTCCTGAGCTCAGATGCATGTGACCCCACATCCCTTTTCTTTCCTTCATACCATGCTACCTCTATAAATGAAAGAAAAGGGGGGAAATGGTGGGAGAGGAGAAGATGGAAGGAGAGAAGGAGAAGAAAGTAGGAAAAGAGAAGAAAGTGAGAATCAGCAGACAGGAAGATGAACTTCAAAGCTGCAAACAAGAACAAACTTTTAAATAAGGCCGTGAGCGTGCATTGAACTTTTGACAACTATGGCTTGTCAGCAGGGTAACTGATTCATAATTATTTTATGGGAGTTTAGCAACTCTATATGTAACTGGTGCAGAGTAGTTGCAGAGTTGTTAATCCTGAATGTTTATTACCCACTATTCAATAAATAGCTTAATAAATCTAAAGAAATCCAATTTATGGGGCTGGTTATGGCATGCTATTCGAATTTCAAGCAATTACAATAAAACCGTATCTATTGAGAGTAGAGAAGTTTTGTTTTTTTAATTTGATATTTAAGGATGCCTGAGACTTGGCATTCCTTTGTTTTACTCCCTGTCTGGGCCACCGCGGCTGGGGGTAGGATAGGGATTGGAGGCTGTCTTTAGGGTGGAATCTGCCAGGGAGATGGAATGAGGCTGAGATGCAGGTTTGTCATTTGCCATCATGGTTAGGGATCTAGATTCCTGGTGAAAGTAACATTTTAGGCTCATCTTGGACTTCACTGTGATACAATAGGCTATATATAGCCCAGGTTGGGTAGGTGTTAGGCATTTCTAGAAGGTGAATTATTGGGAAGAGGCAGGAGGGATGACTTCTCTCCTCATAGCTCCTGTCATGGTCATGGGCTTCTGTGCTCACTTCCAGGAGCATAGTGCAGCCACACTGAAGGCTAAAGGTACACTCAGAAAAAAGGAGGTGATGCGCCCCCACATACACACATATGAATGTTAATAGTAGCACCCACCCCTTGACCATGGATTTCCTCCCATTCTTACACTCTGCCTCCCACTGTCTCCCATTGGGTGATGTGAAGAGAAGGCTGGAGAGAGAGAGCACACAGAGAGCCCCATGGGGCCAGCAACCTGGTCCTGGGCTTGGTTCTTTTCTTTCCTGTGTAGATGCTGTACCTCGGTGTTGCCCTTTCAGTTCTGATATTCTGTGGTTCTATGATTCAATGAAGATGAGCAGCAGGCCAGTTAGAGACAAATGAAAGAGGTGACAGCAGAGGGGGACCCCTGTCTGGACTGGAGACACCACTTTACATCACCAGAGGTAGAAGTTCAACTCCACCCTCCCCTCAGATGCTCATTGAAAACCTATCTGCTCCCTGTGAAGTTCAGTGTTTGAAACTACATGTAAGACCCATTCTCCTCCTCCCTAAGAGTTCAAATTTAGTGAAGCAGGAGACACATATTGAAGTAATTATAATACAAGGAAGTAAATGCTAAACTGACACTTTGAAAAAGATGTTTTAAGTGTTCACAGAAAAAAAAAGTCACTTGCTTTGACTCATCGAAGAATGTATTTAGGTCAGTCCATAGTGGAGAAATGGATACTCGAGTTAGGTCTTCAGGAATGGATGAATGGAAAATAGGGGAAGGGCACTTCAGGCAAAGGCAAAGAAGAATGGAGGAGAATTTATTCACCTGCTGTAATGCCAGGCATATCTAGTCACTGTGACTATAATGCTAAGGATGGGTCTCTGATCTCATGGGACAGTCAAGTGGGTGGGAAAGGCATGAAACAGCTGTTCATGCATGTGAATGAGGTGGTCTTAGGAAAGGAAGATGCCTGAGTGCCTGCAGTGTGTGCACGTGTACTTGAAAAGATACAAACTTATGAGATTGAGGCAGTTTTTGAGTGCAATGCTAAGGAGGTTGATTTTGTTCCTTAGGTAGTGGGGAACTAAGGAAGTTTTTTTTGGTGGTGAAACATTAGCATATTTATGTTGTAGAACTAAAACCAAGTAAAGAATACATTAGATGGAGAGAGACTGGGTGCTGAGAAAGCAATTAGAATGTCATTACTACAATCCAAAAAAAAGATGATGAGATTGGAAGTAGCACCCTATCTGTGGAAATGAAGACAAGGAGAGAGATTTGAAAGGCATTTTAGAGGCACAAACAATATTTGTTAACATGAGCAGTGAGCAAGAGAGAGATAAAGACAATACCATTTACAGATGGAGCGACTTGGGAAATATTCACACCATTCTTCAAGATAAAAAATACAAAAGGAAGAGGGGGTTAAAGTGTGCAGTTGATTTGAGGAGCCTATGGGACACCTAGGAAGTTGGTGGTTACAGATGTCATCTTGGATTTCATAAGGTAAGTCCAGATGGAGCTAGTAATTGGAGAATGTTCAATCTAGGAGTATACATGGAAGCCATGGGAATGCACGAGGCCATGCAGAAAAAGAATAAAAAAGGAGACTCAGCCTCACTTAATGAAAGTCATGCAGAAGGCGATAAGCAAAGAAATTTAGAATGAGTTCTCCAAATGAGGAGAGAATGAGGTCCTAGAATCAAGGGAGGAAGTAGAAAGATAAAGGGGATTAACATGGGAAATGCTGCCTGAAGGTCAACCAAAACCAGGAAAAAAAAGCCTTTTAATAATTCGTCGTGAAGAGGGCTGCTGGGTCAAGCCATTGGGTCAAACTTTGGGTCAAACTTTGGGTCAAGCCATTTTATTGACATGGGAGGAGCAGAAGGCATTAAGTGAAAGGTTTCGAGGGACCAATAGTCCAGAAAGTAAAGAAAGCAAGCAGAGAAAACATTCTGAGGGAGTATTCTGGCAAAAGCGGACTTTGAATGAAAATTGGAAAATACAGTCATCTATTCTTTCACTCATTCAATAATTATTTTTTGACCTCCTAATATAGTCTAAGCAGTGATCTAGGGGAATGGTAGAGAAGAGTAAGGTATAATTCCTGCCTCCAGGTGCTCAAGGTCTTATAAGAGAGGTAGATGCAATCGAGGAGGTATATAAAAGGGCAGATAGAGCTCGGAGGCAGAACATTTGTTCTGTCTGGTGGAGAAGTCAAAGAAACTTGTGCAGCATTGCCATAAAACTGGGTTTGAAATGTTAAGAGAAGTTTGCTGGGTGGAAGAAGATAGGATTCATTCCAAAGGATAGGAATAGTATAAGCAATAAAATAAAGGCAAGAAAGAGAATGTATTTTGGGAACTACAAGCATTTGGCATTGTTGGATCATGAAGTAAGATGGGTTGGTTGTGTTAACAGATGAGGCATAGGGGAACTAGACCATGAATGGCTTTGGGTGCCATGCTCCAGGTTAAGAACATGGTCTTTACTTTGTAGGTAGAGAGAAAAGACAGGAAAACAAGGAAGAATTAGGGTTTTGAGAGACCTTCAGTTTCAACTTTTCTCTTCATTGATTCATTTTTCCTGATTATTTGGTTTATTTCATTGTTCTTTTCCTAACCTAGATTAGCACTTGGTTTCTTTATTTTTCATTGTCTTTCTTTAATAATTAAGTACAGCTTTTATATTATCTCATTACTTTTGTATGAAGTGTTATATTTTTCATTGCTATCCAGGTAGTAAGTAACCTCTTTTTAAAATTTCTCTTTGAAATCAGTGAAATGGAAATTTTAAAAATAGAAAGGCTAAATATATGTGATATCTAAAGAATCTGATTCTTTGAGAAAACCAATAATGCAGATATGCTTCTTGTAAGCTTAATTAAGAAAAAAGAGGGTACAAGGGTAGGCAAGATGAAAAGCAAAAAAGGAGACACCTGCCAGAGTTACATGTTTGGATTGTATAGTAGCAAATTTAAAACGTAGAGGAAATAGATTAATTCCAAATATAATACATCCTAGTAAAATCAGTTTAAGAAGAAATAGGAATCTTAACTTGATCAATTATTAGAGGAGAAATAGAAAAGTGATTAGTGAGGCTAAGCAGTCCTTAAAGGTGAAATTTTATATAACATAAGAACAGGTAATTCCGGTGCCATTTAACTATTCCAGATGATATAAAGAAAAATAAGCCCCTTCTGTAATTCTAACAACAAACTCTGACAAAGACAATAATGAAGTAAAGCTATGCAGCTCAATTTACAATCGCCAAAATGTGGAAACAGCCTAAATGCCCACCAACCCAGAAATGGATTAACAAGCTGTGGTATATGTATACCATGGAATACTATTCAGCCATTAAAAAAAATGGAGACTTTACATCCTTCGTATTAACCTGGATGGACGTGGAAGACATTATTCTTAGTAAAGCATCACAAGAATGGAGAAGCATGAATCCTATGTACTCAATTTTGATATGAGGACAATTAATGACAATTATGGTTATGGGGGGGAAACAGAAAGAGGGAAGGAGGGAGGGGGGTGGGGCCTTGGTGTGTGTCACACTTTATGGGGGTAAGACATGATTGCAAGAGGGACTTTACCTAACAATTGCAATCAGTGTAACCTGGCTTATTGTACCCTCAATGAATCCCCAACAATAAAAAATAAATAAATAAATAAATAAAAGATCACTTGTTAATATACATGGAAAATTCTAAATTAAAAATATTAGCAAGTAGAGGGCGGCGCCTGTGGCTCAGTCGGTAAGGTGCCGGCCCCAAATACCGAGGGTGGCGGATTCAAACCCCGCCCGGGCTGAACTGCAACCAAAAAACAGCTGGGCGTTGTGGCGGGCGCCTGTAGTCCCAGCTACTCGGGAGGCTGAGGCAAGAGAATTGCTAAAGCCCAGGAGTTGGAGGTTGCTGTGAGCTGTGTGATGCCATGGCACTCTACCGAGGGCCATAAAGTGAGACTCTGTCTCTACAAAAAAAAAAAAAAAAAAAAAAATTAGCAAATAGAATCTTGTTTGATCTAAAGAAAAATATATTATAATTAAGTTGATTTAATACTAGAGGTGGTTCAATATGAAAGACTCAATCAGAACAACCCATTATATCATTATATATCATTGTATCAACATATTGACTATATTGATTGGTATTATTATATAAATAAATTGAACATATATGTTTATATACATATATTGTTTTTATGTGCTATATATACATGTTATATATTTATGCATGCATATATATGTGTAAATTATATATGGTAATTATATTTAACCTAGGAAACTATAATATAAAGTTGAGAAGAGTTAGCTAATAAAAAATGGACACCCGTTATAAATAAAATATACATACAGCATAGAAATATTTGACTATACAAAATTAAATGTTTATGTGAAAAGGCAAATTTAAATGAAGTCTTTGCATGGAAAAATAGATGCAGCAGACATGTCAGCAAAAATGACAGCTTAAAGACCTCCCAACATTCTCTTTTCCATAAAGGCAATGACAACATTGGCAAAAATCAGATTCAAAGTTTTCAGAACTCTAGAAATTAACCAAAGGCTTACAGAAATTCAGGGTGCATTTGTATAAGAAAAGTGGCTGAATTTTGGTAAGAACAGTTGGCAATATGACCTTTTAATTTGCCCTATTCCTGTCTCTCTCCTCCCCATCTCTGCCGTAGCTGTGAAAATCAATACCCCACAATCACATTGAAGACCAACAGCGTGGCAGCCGGTAGGGAAGCTACTTTGAAAATAACTAAAAGAACCAACAAAGGAATTGAAAAGATACACTAGAAAATATCTATGTAACACAAAAAAAGACAGTAGGGGGAAAATAGAGTGACAAATAAGATACATGCAAAATAAATAGCATTCTGGCAGATACAAATTGCACCTCAATTAGTAATTACATTTAATGTAAATGGATTAAACTATTAACTGTAAATTATTAAACCCCAATTAAAAGGCAGAGATTGGAAGAATGAACTAAAAAATAGTCCCATTAGATACTTCCTACAAGAGACACATGTTAAAGTAAAAGACACCAAAAGGTTTTAAGTATGTGAATGGAAAAGATATACCATCCAAAAAGCAATCAAAAGAGAGTTGAAATAGCTATACTAATATCAGAAAACAGACTTCAAGACAAAAATTTTCACTAGAGATAAAGAAGGAATGAAGAAGTTATAACAGTATACACGTACAAATATATATATACTCAATAACAGAAACCCCAAATGCACGAAGCAAACTACATGGTGAACTGAAGGGAAAAATAGACAATTTAACAATAATAGTTGAGTCTTTAATACTCTAGTTTCAATACTGGATACAACAACTAAATAGAAGCTCAGTGAGGAAATGAAAGACGTGAATAATACTAAAAACAAACTAGACCTGGCAGATATCTATAGAACGTTCCACTCAACAAAAGCAAATATGGATTCTTTTCAAGAACACATGGAACATTTTTCAGGATAGACAATATGTAAGTCCATAAGATAAGCCTCAATATATGCAGTGTATACTCTCTATCTACAATGGAATGAAATTTAAAATATGGCAAATTCACAAATATGTGGAACTTAAACAATACACTCTTAAATAGCCAAAGGATCAAAAAGAGAAATAACTAAGGACTGTAGAAAATACTTCAAAAACAATGAAAATGAAAACAATTTTCTAAAATGATGGACATTGAAAAAGCGGTGCTTGGAGAAAAAATTGTAACTGTAAAGTACTGTATTTTTTAAAAGCCTAAAAAAAAAAACCCTAAACTCCCGCCTCAAGACATTAGCAAGAGTAAAATAAAGCAAAAGTTGGCAGAATAAAGGAAACAATAAAGGTTAGAATAGCAATACCTGAAATAGAGAATAGAAAAACAATAGAGAAAAAATAATGAAATCAAAAGTTGAGGTGGAGGGCTCAAGCAATCCTCTTGCCTCCACCTCCTGAGTAGCTGGAACTACAGGCACCCACCACAAAACACAGCTATATTTTTTTAGAGATGGGGTCTTGCTCTTGCTCGGGCTGGTCTCAAACTCATGAGTTCGAGCAATCCACCTGCCTCAACCTCCCAGAGTGCTAGGAGAGTAACTACAATAAGGAATGAAAAATGGGACATTATAGTGAATGATGCCCCATGATCGTATCAATGTACACAGCTATGATTTAATAAAAAAAAAAAAAAGAAAAATGGGACATTAGTGACTTTAAAGAAGTAAACAGAATTATAAGGGAATACCAAGAATAATTGTAGGCCAACAAACCACATAACCTAAACAAATGGACGTATTTCTAGAAAAACACACACCTATGGAAAATGATTGAAGAAGAAATAGAAAATCTTAGCACAGTTTTAATGAGTTAACAGATTGAATTAATAATCAAAAACTTCCCACAAAAAAACAGGACTAACACAGGTGAATTCTACTAAACTTCTAAAGAAAAATTAGCACTAATCCTTCATAATCTCTTCTCAATGAAACAGAAGAGGAGTGAACATTTAGCAACTCATTTGTATGAGACATGCATTACCTTGATAACAAAACTAAATATATCTCAAGAAAACTGCAGACGTCCCTCATGAATATAGACTCAATAACTGCCAGCAAAACTACTAGCAAACAGAATTCAGCATCACAGGAAAAGAATGATACAGAAGGACCAAGTGCTATTTATCCTGAGAATGCAAGGTTGGTTTAACACAACTGCCAAGAAATGTAATATATTATTTTAATAAGTCAAAGGACAAAAGTCACATGATTATCTCCAAAGATTCAGAAGAAGGATTTGAAAAATATCGACATGGTGTCATGATAGAAACAAACACTGGGAACAAAAGGAAATTCCTCAAACTGATAAATGGCATCTACAATAAATTCACATCTTATATCAGATTTAATGGTGAAAACCTGAAATCTTTCCCATGAAATCAGTAACTATTACGACTCAACAACAAAACAACAAGTAACTCAATTTAAAAATAGGCAAAAAAATATACAAATAGCTAATAATCACACTCAACATCATTAGTTTATTAGGGAAATTATTAGACAAAATTACAATGAAATATCACTTTACACCCACTAGGGCAGCCATTAAAAAAAATATGGATAATGACAAATGTGGAAAAATTAGAATCCTAATACATTGTTAGTGGAAATCTAATATGCTGCAACTGCTTTGGAAAATAGTTTGACAGTTTCTAAAAAGTTAAATGTAAGAGTTATTGTGTGACCTAGCAATTCCAGCCCTACGTATATACCCTAGAGAATTAAAAGAATGTATTTGCACAAAAACTTGTATACACATGTTTATAACAGCACTATTCAAAACAGGGCAAAGGTGAAAGCACCCAAATGTCCATCAATGATGAATGGAAAAAACAAAATATGGTCTATCCATATAAAGGCATATTATGCAGCCATAAATAGGAATGAGGTTTTGGTGCACAGTGAACCATGAAAACATGCTAAGAAAATAAAGCAGGCACAAAGGCCACATACGATTTGATTTATTTTATACAAAATGTTAAGAATAGGCAAATCCACAGAGACAGAAATCATATTTGTGGTTGCCAAGGGCTGGGGGAGGGGGAAATGGGGAATGACTGCTGGTGGTTCCTTCAGAGTGATGAATATATTCCGGACTTAGACAGTGGTGCTGATTGTGTAACCTTGTGAATACATTTAAAACCAATGAACTAGTATACTTTAAAAGGTGAATTTTGCAGCATGTAAATTGTATCAATAAAAATTCAGTATATGAATTTAGCAAAAAAAGCATAACAAAGGCAACAATAGATTTATAAAAATGTTTGTAATTCAGATGGCAATTAAAGGGTTAATATCCTCAGTATGTAGAAAATTATAAATTGACAAAAAGACTAAATCACCATAAACAGCAAATTACATCAAAATACAGTTCATAGAAGGGGATATGCAAATGATAAAATATTCTGAACTCACTGATAGTCATAGAAATCCAAATTAAAATAACAATGAGAGATCTTTTTGCACCCACTAGACTGGCAAAAATTAAGAACTATCATATCTTTAGCTGGCCGGGATGTGTGGGAATTAAGAGTGCTCTCATACTTTGCTTGTTGGAATAGTCATGTAGTTACAGCTATTTTGGAAGCTAGCAAGCAACACCTATTAATATTCAAAGTATACACATATATATATGTCCTTTGATCTTGCAAACCTAGTTCTGTGTATCAATCTCATCTAAATAAAAATAGTAGTTTCTACAGGTACATGTAGAAACACACACATATGTATTATTGCTGAATTGGTTGTTGATATTTATATTGGCCCCAAACTGAGTAGATTTTTGTGTGACCATAAAAATGTATGACTTGGAAAACTGCCAGAGACCCAGAGGGAATTTCGTGGATTTATTGGATGAGAAAAGAAAGATACAGCAAGTTAAGTATAACACAATCATTTTTGTAAAATAATTAGAAAGAGCAATATATGTGGGTATACCCAAATCTATATATGATTATACTCTTCATACCCCTGTAATAACAGAGTGGGAGGAAGGGGGAGAGGAAGGTCACTTTGGTGGTAGCTACTTAAAGCAAAAATGGATGGTACAGAGATCAGTGGGGAACTCCTTCAACTGTCCAGGAAAAACTAAATGAAAACCTTGGCTGAATTAATGTCAGAGCCCAGTCCTACTGGAACACCCTCTCTGGGGCTTTCTTCTGGATGTCAGAGCTGCCATGTACCTTTCCTCCTGTACAGCAGGTGACAGACTGCTGGGCTCTAGCTCCAGTGCTATGACTCATCCTTCCATCCTGGGATGTCTTTCCCTACAAGGTCAGTGTGGAATGAAAGTGGCTGACGGCTTCTTTCATCCCAAACCTTGCCCCAGTCATCATCCTAGGCATCTTCTCACATACTTCTGATATTGTTCATAGATTTGGACCATGTAACCCCAAAGAAACAGACAGTATCCATAAGACTCCATGATGATATCTTCATAGACCCTTTGTCTTTAGGGGCAATAAAGAGGTCCAGCTGTGACTTGACTTCTATCCTCTGCATGTTCTCTGCCTTCATCCTTTTACTGGGAGTCAGCTCTAATGCTTTCTCTATCTTGTGCTTCTGAGTTCTCCCTGAATACCATATGCTCCTTCATTCCAGTCCAACTCCCTTTTCTTCAAACCTAGACCAGAGGTTCTCATGTTGGGATAGGCTAATCCCAAAAGCTTGTTTTAAGGTTTCCTTTATTTTGCAAATAATCACTGAGCTTCTAATATGTGCCTAGCTCTACAATAGTTAGGTGCTTGGAGTAAGGGAGTGAGAAGGTTGGTGGGGAGATGTGGAAATACACAGATAAACAAAATAGGTCATCTGCTGAGGTAGATCAGCAAAGAGTCACTTACAGTCAATGGCTGGAGAAATTCAGAATTTATCCTACCTGGGAGCACCTGTGGAGGCTCCCAGGGAGCAAGTGTTTAAGAACCACTTAAAGTGAATAGGTCTATTTAGATCTACCTGTTTCTAAAAGGAAGTAATCCCTTCTCTCCCTCTGAACACATAGAGGACAATTCCTTGGGACCCATCCGGTTTCATACTGAATTTGGGCACAATTCAATGTATAACTAAGTCTGCTATTTTCTCCATGGGTTTCTGAGGGTGCTCCATGAAACCAACTGCCTGAGTTTTGGCAGCAGGGCCTTAAGACACTTTGTGACTGGGTCTTTAAATTGTTCTAAAGAAGTGAGTGTGGTCCTGCAGGAAACTATAGGGTTTCAACAGGTGAGAGAAAGGAAGGCAAGAAAATTCTGTACAGATTGGGGAGTAGGGGCAAAAATTTAACATGCCCCGGGGAAAGATGGACATTTCTGATCATGAAACAGAAAGGGATGGGGGGCAGGGCTGGTGGTAATTCTGAACTCCTACATTCATTCAGACTGTAAAGATTTGTAGGTGAGTTGGGACTTTAGCAGGGAGAAATTGGAAACTCAGGTACATTTTTTAAGCTGAGTTGTTGCAAGATCAAAAACATTATTTTTAATCATTTTGTCATAACTTCCCAGTGGTTTTCCTACCTGGCAGGAACTTCTGTGAAGTATCTGAAGAGTGCCTGCAAGTGAAATCAGCCACAGAGCAATCCATGTCTGCCATGGCCCAGATGACCTAGCTCTTCAAAGCAGAGTAAGAGTGGGGCTAAGGGAGGAATCGTGGTGGGAGAACAGGAGGGAGCCTACAAGGCCAAGTGCTGTGAAGCGCCTGCCTTTCGGGCCCGCGGACTTCTGAGACTTCTGCCCTCCCTCTGTGCTTTCAACCTATAAAACCTGCCTCTTTGATGTAAAAGGAAAAAAATGGATTCAGCCTCTAGGTTAATGCTGTTGGCAAAGGATTTCAGAGAGGCTGCATGACTTAAGTGTGAGCAGAGAACAGGCAGTGAGGGGAATCAAGGCTGTCCCTATAACTTGTGTGATGCTCAACCCCAAGATGCCCCAAATCCTATTCATCCCCCAGGGCTACCTAACCCTAACCAGTAACAGAATCTGAACCCTAACCCAAGCCCTAACCAAGGGCCCCAAAATCTGTCATCCCCAAAAGTGGCCCAACCCTAATCATCACCTGAATCCAAACCCTAACTCTAGCCCTAAAACCAAAGGCCCTGAAACCTATTCATCTCCAAGGGCCACATAGAAATAACCAGCACCAGAACCCAACCCCTAACCCAAGAACCTCGAATCATGTTCATCCCCAAGGGCCACCTAACACTGACCAGTACCCCTAATTCTAGGCCTAAACCCTATTTATCACCAAGGGCTGCTTACCTCTGACCATTACCAAACCTGAACCTGAGCTTTAGCTATAACTCAAGGGCCCCATCCTTAATGGCCACCTGAACCCAAACTCTAATCATAGCCCTAACTTAAGGTCCTGAACCCTACTCATCCCCGAGGGCTGCCTCAACCCTTACCAGCACTCAAACTAAACCCCAAACCTTCACCCTAACCAAAAGGCCCTGACCACTATTCATCGCCAAGGGCTGCTTAGCCCTGACCATTACCAAACCTGAACGTGAGCTTTACCTATAACCCAAAGGCCTCATCCTTAATGGCCACCTGAACCCAAACCCTAACCATAGCCCTAACTCAGAGTCCTGAACCCTATTCATTCCCGAGGATTGCCTCACATTCACCAGCACTCAAACCAACCCCAAACCCTCACCCTAACCCAAGGGCCCCAAACCAAATTTATTGCCAAGGGCTGTGTAAATCTAATCAATACCAAACCCAAACCCTAACCCAAGGGCCCTATCCCTATATATCCCCAAGGGCCACCTAACGCTAACCATGACCCGAAGCCAAACTCAAACACTAGCCCTAACCCAAAGGCTCCAAACCCTATTCAGCCCCCTCATCCTAATCAATACACAAACTTGAACCTTAACCATAGCGCTAATCCAAGGGCCCCCAAACCTATTCATCCCTGAGGGCCAACTAACCCTAAGAAGCACATGAACCCCAACCAAAACCCTAGCCCTAGCCCAAAGGCCCAGAACCCTACTCATTGTCAAGGGCTGCCTCATCCTAACCAGTGCCTGAACCCGAACCATAACCATAACCCTAGCCCTCACCCAAGGGCCTTGAACCCTATTCATCCCCAGGGGCCTAGTAACCCTACCCAGCCCTCAAACACACCCTAACCCTAGCCCTAACTCGAGGGACACAAACCATATTCATCTCCAAGGGCTGCCTAATGATAACCATCCCCCAAACCCAGACTCTAACTTGAGCCCTAACCTTAGGCTTAGGCAGCCCTTGGCCATGAATAGTGTTCATGGCCCTTGGGTTAGGCTGGGTTTAGTGTTCGCATTCAGGTGATGGTTAGGGATGTTCTGGTCTGCAATAAGGGCAATCTTCTGTCTCACTTTCCTGCGCAAGGAGGGGACAAAGGATGTCATACAAGGCAGATCTCTTCATCAGCTATCTGTTGCCAGATTAACGATACTGAACAAAACCCACAAATCCGTGGTGGCATATGAGAGCCTGCATTGAATTAGCTTGGGTGTCTGGGCACTTGGCTGCTCTCAACTCTGTGCGTGTGACTGTGCTCAGCTGTGGGTCATCTAAATGGCCCTGCTGATGTCGGCTGGGACGGCTCTCATGCCTGGAAGTGGGCTAGCTACTGCTGAGATCAGATGGCCCCAGCTAGAACAAAGGAATGCCTATGTGTGCCCTTGTAATGGGATGGCATAAAGCAAGGAAAAAAGGATGCATACAAGTACTTTCTAGCTGCTGCTTATGTCACATCTCCTAACATCCTAGTGGACAAAACAAACCCCATGGTTAAGCCTAGCATCAGAGCGAGAGGGAGTGAGAAAGTTACAATGGCATGAGGTGAGGATGAAAGGAGTGGTGAAGAAGTGAATCACACTTCTTCACAGCCCCTATGATCTGTAAGCTATGCAAATAAATGTACGGCAATATTACTATCCAAAGGCAGTTTAATCAATGTATGCTTGTTGAATTGATTTACATGGACATTGGCCTGTCTCAGACCTGATTACTTTCACAAGTGTTTTCCAATTACCCCATGGTTTTTCATAGCTGGACTAAAACTCCATTTAAAAATGATGTGTAAATTTTTCTTGGATAGCTGAGCTCTCTACTTTCTCTTTGTCTGATATTATAGTGCAAGGGTGGGGGTGGGTGGGGGATGTTAGTGGTGATTTTCTGTTTCCATTTAGCTTAAGTCTTAGCGATAACTTTAACTTGGCAGTTTCATCAGGCCTCTTTCTAAATGTGCTGACATTTCAATTAAATGTCAGTGGCATCATTCTGTTTACCAGCTGGAAGATTTGTAATGGGAAATATTGGTAGTGCCAGAGAGTAGAGATTTCCATTTGGTAAAATGCCAACCAATGTCATTTGTCTCTACTACCCCCTGAGGGTCCTCTGCACATGGTTTTTGACAGGCTGATTGGCCCATCAAGATGTCCCTGGTGCTCTAGGTCAGGAATTTTCAAACTGTTCCCTGTACCCTAATTGGGGGTTGCTTTCAAAGTTAGGGTTTTTTAAAATTTATTTTTTGTTTAGAGCTTGGAATAAAACTTCTTCTGCTCTCTTATTTTAATTAAAGAATAGCCTGGGCTTGCGAGGCAGGCAATTAAAAAGTTATTAATTACAAGTACATGTATAGCTTTTAATAGAAGCAGCAAAAGAATATAGTTATTCACTTTACAGATTGGGAGACTAGACTGCCTAAGTTTAAACCCCAGCTCTCCACTTGCTAGCTTGCTGTGTGACCCAGGCCACTTATCTGGGACTCTGGGCCTCCATTTCCTCCCCTGGCAATGACAGTATCTCACAGAGTTCTGAGGCTTAAATAATCAACATGTTTAAAGCACTCAGAGCAATGTTGAGATACTCTCCATTATTAATATAATACAACCAAAATAAAATGTGGCTAAGAAGTCAGGTGCTGAAGCTGGTACCAAAAAACGCAGCTATTACCCACAGTCCCTGACTTAATCTTCTTTGTTAAAACAATTCCATTATTGTCACTGATTGACTTTATAAAAAATTCTATTAGGTAGAAATTACTTTAAAATGTAACTGCCATTTAATATATATTGAGTTGCAGGTGAGATTTCATTTGAGGAAATCTCAAACATTCTTGCTGCTTAAAAATTTCAAAAGCCACCATTCTTAGCTATTTTACATGACTGTGAGTTAGGGGCTGGAAAAAAAAAAAACAAAAAAACATTCAGATACTTAGATACTGATCCAGCTCCCAACCATATGGACCTAGAGGACAAATCCCAGGTTAAGTATTTAAACACAGAGCTGAAGACATTCTACAGTAGTTTCTATCAGTATATCCAGTTGAACCAAACCATTGTAAGAGCATCTGGTGACAATAGCCCCCTGTGGAAATAATAGTCACCTTGGTCTTAGGCCAGGGCTGGAACTGGTCCCCTGAATGGTTACTAAAGCAGGAGAAGCCTGTGGTGAACTATGTGTAGTTATTATTCTAATTTCTATCCAGACCAGCTCTAACATTCTGGGTCGAAAGAAGCCACAAATACAGCAGGGCTCCAGGGGGAGCACAGGGAAGATCCCTGTCTCTTCGCTCCTGCTTCCATGTGGGCAAATTGCCACAAATCAATTTGATTCAAGTTAGAGAAGAGCCTGGTGGGCCAGCAAGTTCAAACAGGGCAGTGACCATCTACTGGATCATTGTCCGCAGGAGGTGTGAGTATGAGCCCCTCCCTCTCTCTGTGCTTGCAAGAAAGCCCTGAGCAGAGCTTCTCCCTCACATCGGGGGAGACTCAATAGTGGAGCCCTGCCAGGTCTGCTCAACACAGCTCCCTACAGTGAGCAGGTCCTCCCCGTTTCATAGACGAGCATGCACAAGTCCCAGTGACCTGGAAGGGCTTTGAACTAATAGCTTCTGGTTCCAAATCCATTATTATTTTTTTTTTTTACTCTGCCAGCAGCTATCAGAAACTGCTTAAAAGAAGAACTAGAAACATTTTATAAATTCATGCAGAACTTGATTTGTCTGTATTATCATTATTTTGCCCAGGAACATTTAAGGAGATAAATGTTCCATTTCTCTTAGCTATTCCTATTGTGAGGAGTCAAATGCTCCCATGTCATGGGGTCCTATTCTATTTTAGTGGCTTCATACTAATCTACAGAAGTGCTTTATTCTTAATATTTATGTTGTGGTTGACCAGGGAGAGTGTTTTTAGTTTTCACTGTAAGGTATATTGCTGCAATAAAAATCTTTGTGTTTAATGCCAAAAGGCCTTGTTGGTATACAAGGGCAAAATTTAGTTTTACTTTTTTATCATGGCAAGAGAAAAAAGGCCCAATTCTGAAAATGTAGAGGAACACAAATATTGGGCTTGCTCAGACTCTTCCCTTGGCTGAGCAAGAGGAGAGGTGGCTCAGGGAAGGTCAGTACAAAATCATACAGAGGTTTGGATGATAAGTGAAGGAGTTTTCACCTTTTTTTTTTTTTTTGGAAAATAGGATGTCGCTAAAGAGTAGAGGAGAGTCAAGTCCAAGCTGAGTAAGGGACTGTAAATCTGTGCCTGAAAGATGGGACTGAATAGAGACACCAGGCAGGGACAGATGTCAGGCCCTGACCACCCCAGTCATTACTAGGTCGCTGTCTCCTTGTCTGTGAAGTAGCTAGAAAGAGATAAGAAGATGTGGCCCAGCTTCAGAGCCAGATAGACCTTGGTGCAAATTCTAGCTCAGCTCCTATCTGCTTACCCATCTGTACAATGTGGAGAACTGTACCTACCCCATAGGGTTATGGTGATAACTACAATTATGGGTATAAAGAACACAGTCCAACAGCTGACACAATCTTGGATAAGATCAGCAGTCACCGTTTTGCCCATATCTATTTTATAGCCCAGAGATTGTCTAAACTCTCTCTTTTGGATTAGATGTGTCAGGTTCTATTATGTGACGAGATAATGGTTTGGAAGGAAAGGGACCTAAAAATTAAATTACTGGTTAATGGATTATTAAAAAAAAAATCCTCAATTGGAAAGAACCCCAAGGAAAATAACAGTTATTAAAGATCCAGACATTTCACGGAGAAAAAAAAATGATGTTGACTGGAGAGGTTTCCTCTAAGGTGTGTTTAATTCATGCTGTTCCTGCTCTGCAGGCCGCATAGATCTGTTTCTCCCAGTTTCCGGGGGAGGACTGGAACGTGAGGAACACAGCTTGAAATTCTTGGATGAGAAAGGATTAAAAATCAATACTTTCCTGCTTCAACTCTTTCAATTTTGTTTTCCTCTTCCTCTTTCTGTAGAAAGAAGCAACACCCAGCTACTGAAGAGGTCGTGATGCATTTGGGGAGATCTGCTGTGTTTTTTGCCAAGGGATATGAGAAAGTGCTCCCAAGTGCCATCACTGAATCTAAACTTCACGGCCACTATGTGGCAGAAGTCACAGCGCTGGGCCTTGGGGAAAGGAGGATGCTAGAGCTGTACTGTCCCACGTAGTAAAAATCCAGCTCCTTGGTTACACTAGTCACACTCCAAGTTCTCCAGAGCCACGTGTGCTAGTGGCTACTGAGCCGTCCGGCACAGGTCTAGAACATTCCCATTCCTGAGGACTGTTTTACTAGACAACGCTGGCTCGGAGTCTCCAAATATTAGACAGCACAGAGGGTCTAGTCTTGCTCCCAAACCAGACTGGGATACAGAAGACCTGGGTATCAGTCTGAGCTCTGCCAAAACTCACATGTACCAAGCTCGGTCTGTCTCCTGCAGACCACAAGCCTCAATCTTCTCATCTGATCATTCATTCAGTCCGATGATTATTTTTCAAGTATTTACTAAGTTTCAGCTTTCTGATAGATACATTATGGACAACAAATACAGGTGCTGCCACATTTCTAGCAGCATTCCTCCGGGGTGATCGAGACATAGCAGTGTGCACAGCGCTGCCGGGAGAACCACCCAGGTAATGGGTGTGAGTGCGTTGCACTGCGCCTGGCAAAGAGGAAGGCGCTTCAGGTGCTAACTGCGCTGTCAGAAGCCACCAGAGATAAAGAGCTCCTTTCAGAGAACTCCTTTTGGGTTTTCCCTTCCCACTTTGCTGGTCTTTTATACATTTCTATAAGCTGAAAATGGCTTAAAGAAGAAACAGTTCAGGAATACAGAAGCTGTATGTCCAGGCCAGGAGCTGGAAGTGCACCCAGGAGATGGGTCTCTCCTGCTTGGCCTTCTGTCTGCTCTTCTAGCCCAGGCCCAGTGAGGAACTGAAGGAGAGAAGCAGACACAGGGGCTCCCCCTCTGCTCAGGTGAGCCTGGAGCGTCGTCTGCTCTGAAGGGAGAGTCTGGAGGAATTGCCTCCACTTTCCATCTTGACTCTACAGTATCTCAGCCATGTTAGCATCTCCTCGTTATAACAGAGGACATAGGTGAGGGGATGGATGGAGCATGGGAAGTCCAGGCTGGGGGGAAGACCCCCCGCCATGAGTCAGAGACACTGGTCAGCACAGCTCTTGAGGACCTTGCTTCAGAAGCTGGGGTCTTTCTGGCCCTTCCCACCCACGTCAGTGCTGTTTGTGTCTTGGTCCTGCGTGTGCCCAGGTGAGGACACCTCAGCCCCACAGCCCTGTGCTTCCAGAGCAGGGTTCTGGGCTAGAGAGGAGGATCCCTGATTTCCCGGGTCAGCCCTTCCACTCACCTCACTGTGTGATCTTGGACAAGGCAACTAACCTCTCCAGTTCGTGCATCAGCAAAATGAACATCATCTCTCTCTTGTGTGCATATCTTTTAATGAGAATTAAAATTTGAAAGCTGAAAGGAAATTGTTTACACACATGAAAACTCAGGCAAAGGTCTTAATCTTGAGACTAGAAGGGCTGCTTTGGAGAACTGCGAATAGCTGGAGTGACATTTAAGATTCTGTGCACTCAAGACCATGGAGAAAAAGGACCAGTGCAGACCTCTCGGACTTCCTCTATTGCAAACACTTCCTCTCTTGCAAACTTTAAGCTGCTCTAAGGCTCAGCCTCCTTCCTAAGGGATCTGTAACCACAGAATATCAGGGACAGTCAGGTATCAGTCTTCACCTGTGACCACACCCCATGACAGTATCCCTGTCCTCGGACCCTGCCAGTGGCCTAGCATGTGCTACCTCCTAAATCCTCCCATTCGCTCTGTGAAGAGTCCTAGCTGCTGACAATAAAAGGGGTTCTTTTTGAGACTTGTCTCTAATCTACTGTTACTATCTTCCTGAAAGACTAAAGTAAGGAGGATTCTGAGGTCGGTGGTAAGGAGCAATTGATTAATTAGCTACATCTGCCCCTGGCATCCAAGGGGGCAATGGTGGAACGACACTGCACACCTGCCCTCCAGTGCTAGACTCTCTCTTTCCTGTGAGTCACATCTGCTCCTATTTCCTGGGCCCTGTTTTTCCCTATAGTGCACATTGCTAGTGGTCTTGGCAGATAGCACCCCCTTTTTTTCCTTCCCAGCAGAGCCCAATATTGCTCAGGGTGCCCCTGCCACTGTTCCTCCTGTGAGTGCTCAGCAGAAGTTGACCTGCCACAGCTCCAGGTTTGGTCAGGATTAGTCTTCGCCAACCAGAGTAATCCCGCCTCTCAACCACACTGACTAATTCAGAAATGGGCCTGTAGTCCAATTCTAGCCAGAGTGATGTGATCAGAGATGCTTGCTTAGGGCTTCTAAGAGCTTTCCACATTCTTTTGAGAGTTATGTGAAGACAGTTCTTGCTTTCCTGGCGGAAATGAGCAAGAGAGTGTGCAACCCGTATTGCTACTGGAGGACATAAGCACACTAGAGTAACCAATTTAGGATAGGGCCAATATTGTGCATAGCAGAGTGGAAAAATGGAAAGAATACCACAGAGACCCCAAACTGTCCCCCTCGGGTCCTCCAGCGGTGCAAACTAGTATATGCCCTAGTTATTTAAGAGGATTAGAGCTGAGTTTTCTGTTGTCAGTCCTCATTGATTTATTTTTCTTGAGCCATGCAGATGTGACCAATTTGATTCCTGTTGGACCATCTACAGTTGGCCATCCTCTGCTCCTGGGTCTTCTCCAGGTTCAAGTTCTTTAGTTCCTCCAGCTGTTCCTCATATAAAATGGCTGGGATTAATTCAGTACTGGGGGGACTCTCTTCTGAGTGTGTTCAAACTTGTTGTAAGTCATTGTATAATAAGTGGGCACCTCTGTTAGCACACCTAGGCATCCAGGGAGGCCAGGAGGAAAGCCCACAGCAAGTGTGTGCTGTCTCCTGAAACTGCGCTAGGAGCCCAGATAGCCACCTGGGGTTTCTCCCACCTCAATATGGCTGAGGCAGCCTCAGCCAGGCTGCCTCTCTTTCCTGGCTTCTGGGTAAATAACTCATGTTCTCGTCACTGCGTGTCACAGATAGAGAGTTTTCAGTGGGGTTCAATGTAATTGCTACCATCTATCACTTTAATAGCCTAATGAAGGTGAGATGTAATTAGAAAGGGTGTCAGTGGAATATGGAGTTTGTTTTACAATTATCTATACAGCCAGGGGGACCATCAGCACAGAACATTGCCTTTTAAAAGCCCAAGAAACATGTGGCATAAATGTTCATCATGGACTGACTTAAAGGACCCATGGTCAAATTCCACTGTGTTTTCTTTCAGCTTCTTTGAGTGCTGGTTCAGGATTGTTTGCACTGGACTCTGAATAAGGTTACATAAAAACTTAGTGTGTATAAACCAAATCCTCGTAATTTCGCAGCACTGTTTCTCTTTGCTTGACATCCCTTGTGTGTCTCTGGCTACCCCCTTCTTGGACAACCAGTTAGTGATTTCTAAACAAACATTACTGTCACACTGGAGTCACAGAGAAAGGAAGCTATTGGTAGTACAATGTGTATTTTCTTCAAGTGATAAATTTCTCCTTGAAGTTTTTATTTTTTTACTTTTTAATTGTAGTAAAATACACATAAGAAAAAATTTACCAATTTAACCATTGTAAGTGTACAGTCCAATGGCATTACATACATCTACATTGTTGTACAATAATCACCACTGTCCATTTCCAGAATTTTTCATTATCCCAAACAGCAATCTGTATCCATGAAACAATACCTGCCATTTCCCCCCGTCCCTCATTCCCTGGTGACCTCCATTCTACTCTCTGTCTCTGTGAACTTGACTACTCTGGGTAGTAGTCTTAACACAATTTCACCTAAGTGAAATCATACAATATTGTCCTCATACAATAACTTCACCTAAGTGAAATCATACAATAATTATCCTTTCGTGTCTGGTTTGTTTCCTCTAGCATAATGTCTTCAAGGTTATTCTATGCTATGTAATGCATCAGAATTTCCCTCCTTTTCAAGGCTGGATGATATACACGGTATATACAAACCACGTTTTGTTTATCCGTCCATTGGTAGCCACTTTCATTGCTTCTACCTTTTGGCTATTGTGAATAATGCTGCTATGACCATGGGTATATAAATATCTTCCCAGATCCCTACTTTTAATTCTTGTGGTGTATATCCACACACATATTCGTATATGTGTATATCCAGGAGTGGAATTGCTGGATCATATATTAATTATGTTTAACTCTCTGAGGAATACCAAACTGTTTTCTGCAAGGGTTGCACCATTCTACATTCTTAGAGTTCTAATTTCTCCACATCCCTTGCCAACATTTATTATCCCCCTCCCTTTTTTTAACAATAGCCATCCTGATGGGTATGACATGGTACCTCATTATGGTTTAATTTGCATTCTTTCCTGGGTTTGAATCTCCAAGTCTCTCTAGTGGAGGGATTTGCAGTCTTAGCACCCTGTGGTAGCAAGGCCTGGAGAGACAGGACAGGTCTGATCAGGAGCCTCCCAGGGCGTCAGCTCCCTAGGATATGAGCCTAGGATTTTCATCTCTTTGTAAGTGCAGGTTAAAGAACCAGATTATACTCTATTTTGTTTTTTTTTGTAGAGACAGAGTCTCACTGTACCGCCCTCGGTAGAGTGCTGTGGCATCACACGGCTCACAGCAACCTCTAACTCTTGGGTTTACACGATTCTCTTGCCTCAGCCTCCGGAGTAGCTGGGACTACAGGCGCCCGCCACAACACCCGGCTATTTTTTGTTGTTGTTGTTGTTGCAGTTTGGCCGGGGCTGGGTTTGAACCCTCCACCCTCGGCATATGGGGCCGGCGCCCTACTCACTGAGCCACAGGCGCCGCCTATACTCTATTTTGGATGAGAAAAAGGGCCTAGGATGAGGGAACAAACAGGTGTGAGTCTCATCACTATGTTATTATCTTGGGTCAGTCATTTAACCTCTCCACATTTTAGTTTTCTCATCAGTAAGATGGGGACATGCTCTACCCAGAACTGTGATGATGCTGTGGAAGCCGTGGCAGAGCCAGCAATCAGGCCCTCAGTCAATACGACCCAACTTCAGAGTTGCTCATGATTGGATCTTGGCTTTTACTGTGTTCAACTTGTCTGCGTGTGAACTTATACACTCCTGAGGGTATGTGTATATAGAGGGCACACAGACTAGATCACACATGCCTCTCGATTCCCGGTAGCCTAGTGCAGCCTCAGCCTTATAGGACCCTCTGTTAATTAACAAACTCATTACTCAGACTGTAGCTTTCAATCTAAGGCCAAAAGAGGTAAAGTATCAGAAAGAAGGCCAGACTCTAAGTCAGTAAGATTAGCAAGATGGCAGAGGACAAATGGCCTTAACAACATCAGTTAAAGGCCCTAGACTTGAACAAGAACAACAGCAACTTACAAGTGGAGAGTGCTCTATGGTTGACACAGCATTTTCTTACACAGGGTGGCCATAAAGTATGTAAAGTATATGGCCACCCTGTATATTATCTTCACAAACAACAATGCTGTGAGAAAGGGATCATTGTCACTCTCATGTACAGATGAGCAAATCAAGGCTCAGGGAAGTTTAGACACTTGTCTGAGGTCTAGAATTCAGAAACCGGTGGTGCCTGGACTTGAACCTGGGTCTTCTGATGTCAGGACCTAGGATGCTTTGTTGGCAATTCATTCTGAGCTTCTGCATTCACACCCATTGCAGATTCTGATTTGATAGTAGAAGGCAAACAACGGACACCAAGAGCCACAAGAGCCCTTTCTCATATCTCCCTAACACTCAGAAATTCCCCATCTGGGTAATCTACTGGATTTTCTGTTACATTCACATAGGAAGGTTTGCTGAAGTAGGAATGAGGATTCTCCCTGGTATTATGTCTTCCATCTTCTCCTAAACATTCATTCAACGACCACTTGTCAGAGTCAAAGCTCTGGCCAGTTTCTCTGGCTCAACTGTGGTACTCGCCTTCTGAGTTTGAATGTGGTTTATTCCACAGGAAGAATAGCATAATAACACAAACCACTGGATGGCTGACCCTTATTTAGGAGATACTGTCAGTGGGAAGAACATTGCCTCCAGATAACATCACTGGCTGCTAGATTAATTCCAGGGCTTGGCTCCTGATGGATGGTGTGCAAGAAAATAACAATTACTCAGTGTAGCTTTGCTGGATTGCTGTGCTGCTCACCCTTGCTAAGGGGCACAAGTATGCTTTGGGGGACTGAGAGTGGCCTTAGTTTAGCACCTTGTGTCCAGACCAGGATGTGGGAGATGCTAAATGGGCAAAGAGAGGGGAAAGAGGAGACTCCATCTCCACCTCTGCTGTGTGGCTCTGGGGTGCTTTCTTGATTCGACTGTGCTCCAGTTTTTGCAGCCTGTATTATCATCTGCAACCCCAGGCTGTCTTAAGGGTTTGGAAAATACTTGACACCAACATCAGGATGTCAAGTGGCACTTTTGACCCTGGTAAGGTGCCTCCCTCAGTTCTGCTTTCATGGCTAGGCTGACAATGGGGCAAGGCAAATTGGAAGGGTAGAGCATGGGATGGAAGGGCGAGAGTGCCCCCTGTGTGAGGACAACAGTCACAAAGTAGCCCTCACCATAATTCTGAGCCCCATTTTCCTTCGTGGGAAAAAGAACATGGGCTTTCAAGTCAGATGGATGGAGATTTCAATTCCCTTTAGCCACCTTTAGCCAGGTGCCTGTAAACCAGGTAATCTTTCTGACTTTCAATTTCCTGATTTTAAAAAGGGAATGCAGCTCTGTCCATGCTTGGATTATGGCAGTGCCCTCCTAACTGGCCTTCTGCTTTCCCTTTAACCCCTTCATTAGTTGGAGCCAGAGGGAGGCTATCAAAATGCAGGCCAGGTCACGGGACTTTCACACCTAACCTCTATGGCTTCCTATCTCATAGAGCAGGAGCCAAAGTCTCCAATGGCCCAAAAGGACCAGGTCCCCTGTCCTGTCCTTGCCCTCTGCTTATTCCTCTCGGCCTCTGGGCCCCTCCCTGAGGCTCAGTATCTCTGCACAGGCTGCTCCCTCCGCCTAAAGCACTCTGTGCGCTCAGATTTGCATCACACACACCCTGTCTTCTTCAAGTATTTGCCTAAACAGCTTCTTAAGCCTGCTCTCACCATCCTTTCAAAAATTGCATGCTTACCTCCCTGTGACCCTCCCAGTTTATCTCACCTTGCTGTTTTTTGTTTTCTTAAGCATCCCTAGTAGGAGCTGTAATACTTAAATCGTACAAGATAGTTACTGTACACAACTGCCTTGTGTTTATTGCCTATTTTCCTGGCCAGAATGTTTGGCTCCATGAGGGCAGGGATTTTCATCAGTTTTACTCAATTCCATAGCCACATCATCTAGAAAATTACTTGGCACATAAATCAGGGGCCCGCATTTAAAAACAATAATGTTTTGTGTACAACAATTAGAAAATAAGAAATCAAAGAAAATAAAAATTACCCATAGTCACATGTACCACCACCCAAAGTTAGGTACGGTCAGAATCTCAGTATGCATTCTTTTAGGTTTTGATCTTATATATAAATTATATGCACATAACTCTATTTAATAAAAGTGGGTCTGTTCTGTAACTGTTATCAATCCATTTGGCTTTTTTCTTTTCTTTTCTTTCTTTCTTTCTTTTTTTTTTGACACAGAATCTCAAGGCATCACCCTGGGTAGAGTGCCATGGAGTCACAGCTCACAGCAACCTCCAACTCTTGGGCTTAAGCAATTCTCTTGCCTCAGCCTCCCAAGTAGCTGGGACCACAGGAGCCCGCCATAACGCCTGGCTATTTTTCCTTTCCTTTTTGTTGCAGTTGTCATTGCTGTTTTCTTTAGCTGTCCTGAGCCAGGTTCGAACCTATCAGCCTCCGTATATGTGGCCGGTGCCCTGCCCACTGAGCTACAGGCACTGCCCCCATTTGGCTTTTTTCAAAAAACTATATTATCAATATTTTTTCATGTCATTGATCAACTCCATTCTTTTTAATGGTTACATAGTTCTCCATAGCATGATGAACCATGACCCGCTCAATGAATCTGCTATTGGTGGAATTAAGTTTATCTCCAGTTTTTCACCATGGAAGACAATGCTGCGATGACCATCTTTATCCATATTACTATTTCTGTGGGTTAGAAATCTAGAAGTGAGTGTTCTGCATTGAAAATCATGTGCATTTTAAATCCTGGTTAAGAAATCCTGGAGACTGGCAGAACCAATGAGCGACATTTCTCCCTAATCTCATCATCTACGTAGAGTTTTTCTATAGTTTGAGGAGGAGGCAAATATTTCAACCTGAGAATGTGGGTTTAGAACATTTTTTTCCATAATCGTAAATAATTAGCCTAACAACAACCTGCTGGCCCACTAGGATTATCCTGAGAAAGGGACCTTTGTAAGCAGTGCGTTGTTTTGCTTATAAGCATCCAGTGTTCATTGTCAATAGTACAATGTAAACCATGAGCTTTTCACATATGTCTTCTCTAATTGGAGAAATGAATAATTTCATTTTGTCTAATATTTTTTCTGCATCTACTGTGATGATCCTACATTATTTTTCTTCTTTATTCTGTTAATGTGGTGAATTACATGGATTCTCAAATGTTGTAACAGCCTTAAATTCCTGGACAAACCTCACCTTAGTCAAGATAGATTATCTTTTTTGCTGGATAGGCTTCATTCATGATTTTTCTATTCATATTCATGAGGGAGAGTAGTCTGCTATTTTATTTTCTAGTAAAGGCTTTGTCAGATTTTTGTACTGGGCTAATAGTGGCCTCATAAATTAGATTATATGTTCCCTCCTCCTCTACGTATTTGTATAAGGTTGGCATTATGCGTTCCTCATGTTTGATAAAATCCAACAGTGAAACCATCTGTATTAAGAGTTTTCGTGGTGAGAAGGTTATATTTTCTATTTCATTTGTGTCAGTTTTGGCAAGTTATGTTTTTCAGAGGAATTTGTTCTCTGGCCTCCATTGTCTCCACAGAGAAGTCAGCCTTCATTCGTAACATTGTCCCCTTTCATTGTTTACTTTCTTCTAGCTGCTCTCTAATTTTTTTTGCTATTTTGTGTTTTACCACGGTATGAGTAGATGATTTGCTTTCTTTGCATTTGTTCTACTTGAGATTCACTGAGTTTCGTGGATCTGTAAATGTATGTTTGTATACAATTTGGGAATATTCAGGCTTCATTTCATCAATTTTTTTTCTGCCTCTTTCTTTTTCTTGTTTTTTTTTTTTTTTGCATTTCATTTATACATGCAAAGCTATGCTTCACTGCTTTATATTATCCTATAGATTTCAGAGGCTCTGTTAATGTCTATTAATATTTTTTCTCTGTTCTTTAGCATGAATAATTTCTATTGATCTAACTTCAAGTTTACTAACCCTTTCTTATGTCATCTATAATTTTCTATAAGCCCAACCAGTACATCTTTTGTTTCAATTATTATATATTTTTACTCTGGTTATTCCTTTTTTCCCTTTTACATTGTCCTATTTTCTCTGCTGAGGTTTCACATCTTTTCATTCACTATCTGATATTTTCTTTTAAGTCATTGTACCAATTTATAAAAACTCCGTTGAGTCCTTTCATGTTATTCCAACAATGGGGTCAATTTCAATTGCCTGTATTTTTCAATTGAGTATGTGTTAAACATTCCTGTTTACTCAAGTCTAAAACATTTTAACTTTATCGCAGATACTGTGGATGACACACTGTAGAAACCCAAATTTGTTATCTTGCTTCCTAGTGTGTTGAATTTTGTTGTAGCAGGTAGTTAACATGACTCAACTCAAATTCCAAATTGCCTTGCCTGAAGTGAGTATCCTCTGATTCACTGCTCAGTTCTTCAACTTTCCAGGTGGGCTTCTTGGAATCTTACACACACACACACACACACACACACACACACAGTGAATTAAAACTTTGGGCAGAATTTATAAGGATATTTTAGATCTGTAGTTTCTGTGCCTTCCTCTTTTCGAAGGTTTCTCTTCTCAATTTCCATCTGCTTTGGCAGCCCTGAAATCTGTTCTCTGACTCCTCAGCCTTGTAAGAGTGCAGGTTTCTCAGAGAGTTATATTCTCTCTATGTTGGGTATCTTAGGCTAGGGATGAAGGGGAGATGCTTTTAGTTGAAAAGCTACATAAATGTGACTCTCACCAACACAGTTTCCTTCTTCCAAGGTTTAATTTTCCCGTTTCTGCCTATTAATTATTTTTCAGCACCTTCAGGTAGTTTTTATTTGTTTGTTTGCCCAGAGTTTATAATTCTACCTGAAGAACCATTAGTCTAAAACAAGCTACCCTCCCATTACTGCAAGCAAACACCTTTCAGTAAGTAAGATCATTAGTGTTGTTTTTCTTCTTTTGTGTATTGCCTGTTTTATATCCCCACTCATTTCTTATTCAGATTTTATTATTAATTTATAGACTGTACCTGATGAGCTCATGTCTACATCTATTTTGATCACAACTATTTGAACTGGCTAGTAAAACAGCTTCAACTGCACACTTGAAGCAGACATACAGAATAGCCTAAGAGAACATTTGTAAATAGATCAAAGACAAATATAGTTGTGGAGCTAAAAAATCACTTCCAGGTGGTACCTACCTACACACTATTGTGTAAGCCTCCTCATTTAGAACTTGTAGTGTCCTCACTGCTGGGTACACATGATACAACCATCCCTGTCCCCAGACCAATTTACCTAGGCTATTTTCCCCACTGCAATATTCTACCCACTATTTTAGCCCAAACAGACTTTACTCACCATGGTGCACATTGAATAAAGATCACTGACTAGCAAGTCAGGAGGCCTGGATTTTAATTCAGGCTCTTCCACATCATAGTCAATTTATAGGAATCAGTTCCTCTGACTTTAAAATAACCACAATAACAGAGCATTGTGCTACAAATAGAATGAAAGAGATGAAAACGTCTAGCAAAACGTGTGGCACACAAAAAGAGCTCAACAAAAGTTGAGTCTGAATTATTTCTTGAATTCCAAACTATCCAAAAATGGAGAACAGAAGAGAAGGGTTCCTGGCCATAGGTGCTGCAGCATATTCCACGGAGGAGCTGTGAACAGGGCCGGAGGCAGCCACCCTGCACAGGTATGTGAGAGAGAAGGGGAGCAGGGGACTTGGGGCTGGATTCCTCTAACCATGAAAATTTGTATTTGCTCTCTGGAGCAAAAATAAATAGTAAATGCTTTAACCAAAACTTACTGCTAACTTTCCGATGGTCTGTCATGTAGAAATATTGTGGAGATAGAAGACAAATATGGCTGACTTGCTCATATAAAACAGCTAGTAAGGTAAACTTTGGATTCGTTTTCTGGCCATGTATTTTCACAGAAATTCACCTAACAGAGAACCTGGCTTATCAGAGGAGCTAAATAAACCCTAATGTCTGAATCTGAATCCCACTTTCTTTGCAATTATCTCCCAGTGAGCCACGCAGAGTGGGGACTCTGGAGGCCAATCTCAGCCACAGGCTGCCATGCTTCTTTGCTCCCAGATCATGCTGCCCTGGGTGGGGATGGTGCCTGGGGGTGCTGGGCAGTAAATCCACTGAGTTTGGAACCCTAGGGCACCAGTGATCCTCCCTATCTGCCCCCCGGCTGAAATGTAAAGTGCAGGAGACCTGTCTGGGATGGAGAAAGTCAGAGCCCTGAAACCAGAAAGGACGGATAAGCACTGGCCAGGCTCCCTGAGAAAGCTCACAGCCGCCATGGGCCCTGACGGCATGGCAGCCTGCTGTGTGCACAGTTATCCTGGCACTGGGCCCATCGGTTCAGGCACCGTAGGTATGTGGTTGGTTCCACCACGCTACCTCTTCCTGTGGAGTGGAGATCAGACAAGGCTCTTTCATGGACCAGAAGGTATTTTTTTTTATCCATTTTTTTTTTTTTTTTTTATTGTTGGGGATTCATTGAGGGTACAATAAGCCAGTTACACTGATTGCAATTGTTAGGTAAAGTCCCTCTTGCAATCATGTCTTGCCCCCATAAAGTGTGACACACACTAAGGCCCCACCCCCCTCCCTCCATCCCTCTCTCTGCTTTTCCTCCCTGCCATAACCTTAATTGTCATTAATTGTCCTCATATCAAGATTGATATCCATGTGTTTGTTTTAGGCAAAGAAAATAAATAATAAAAGGGAACTGTAAATTTTCTTGAGGATCCCCCAGAATATACAAATCAGGTGGTGACCAAGTCCCTTAGGGTCTAATAAGAACCTGTGCAGAGCTGAGGACATGTTATATTTGAATTCTCTGAAGAATGTGCATAGGCTTAGGACAAACCTGATTTAGCTTAGGAAAGGCAACAAGTAAAATCTAAAGGATGAAGCAGGGGGTAATGTTGTCTATCTCAGGCGTCCTCAAACGTTTTAAACAGGGGGCCAATTCACTGTCTCTCAGACCATTGGAGGGCCGGACTATAGTTTAAAAAAAAAAAAAACTATGAACAAATTCCTATGCACACTGCACATATCTTATTTTGAAGTGAAAAACAAAACGGGAACAAATACAATTCACACTGCTTCGTGTGGCCCACGGGCCGCAGTTTGAGGACCCCTGGTCTATAGTAACATTCCTCATAGGTTCCTTTTTTCAGCAAATGTCCCTGCTGTCATTAGAATATTATTTGATGTGCATAATTATAATTAGAGCTAGCTTTTCCAGAACATGTCTACTGTGAACCTGGCTGCATTAGTTTGATGTTGATTTCATTTCCTCACATTTATTTGGGCATCTCTCACTGCCAGGTACTATGCTGGACCTTGTACCGGTCACAAGGATATTGACGTCAGTTCAGACGCTGAGCTCCAGGAGATTAGAGTTTCATGGAGGAGCTGGCCAGGCACACAGCTAAAGAGAATGTAATCAGGGAAACATCATACAAGGTAATCTGAGGACACAGATGACTTCTTTGGCACCCGTGGCGAGGACATGTATCCTAGGAGCCCGAAGAGAAGAGACAATACCAGGGCTGGGGTTGCAGTCAACCCTTTAGCCACAAATACTTGTTGATTACTAACCAAGTGAACAAGATCGGTATATATTGTGAAACGTGCTGTGGGAGGGGTAGGAGGATAGCGTGGCTGCCAGTAGATGGAGGAGAGGCTATTTTAAATCCAATGGGTGGCAGGGAAGTGTTTTAGGAAAGGGCATTTTTGTTGCAACTTGAAGCATGAGAATAAGTCCTCTTACAAGAATCACTGGCAAAAGCTGCAGAGGGATCAGCAGGGGCAAAAGTCCTGGGACAGAGAAGAGTTCATGAGTCCTGGGAACAGGAAGGTTGCTGTGGATGGATTATGCTGGGCCGCACTTGCATGGAGTGGGACTAGTTTTCTGCTTTGGTGAACAAGGGAGGTTTCTAAACAGGGGGTAGCAATCTTCAAGCAGGCTTTGCTCTGAACCTGGAAGAGATAAGGTAACGCACAGAGCGTGGGGGAAGGCAGAGACCCAGGCAAACTGTTACTAGAAGGCCTTTGGTGAGCTGACCCCAGTCGCTGGCTTTGATGCCTTTGTCTGGCTTCCTCTACAGCCCTGGCGCACCTCCGGGTGCTGAGCCAGGATAAAGATGCCCATGTGAAGTAAGAGACCCCTGTCTGAGGGGAGGTGCTCGAGACAGCCACAGTCTTACAGGAGAAGCCCCCGTTAGGCCAGGGGATGGGGCTCAGCTCTGTCTAACCTCCAGCAAACCACTTACACCTCCTACCCTCTGTGACAAAATGCCTCTGGCGCCTTCAGACCCCCCACTTGAGTGGACTTCTCAAAGGATGGGATTTTTTTTTTAACTCTCCAGCATCTCTAGGCACACAGTGCAGTCTTAATAAATTCTGGTTAATTGAAATGTTGAATGAAGGTTAAGAGTTTTGAAACATGACAATAGTAAAATTAAGATCTATACAAAACAGAGAAGGGCCAGATGTGCCCTTTAAATTTTCCTTAACTAATCAATTCTTGTCCTCAGGGATTTGCCTTCCGAACTGGATTTATTCTTACTAATAAACTCGTACTCCCATCAGAGGCTAAACTGGAGACTTGTTCATTGTTCTTGAACACTTTTGAATAATGTTTCAAGTACATTTAATACACCAGAGGGAAAGGTGTATTTAGAGAAGAAGATGGATTTTATGCATAACAGAGTTAGGCTCGGAAATTACTTTTATTTTTTTTAAATGGTTTCTTAAGTATTATATAATTTTTGAGTGCAGAAGATATGCGTTTACATGAATTCTTTAAATTCTTGCCACGGTCTGCGGTGAGGCCTTTGTGTGAAACCTTACCCGCCCCTCATTCGGGTCTCCTCTGCAGCATGCAGCCTCATTAAACATTCTTCCCATAATTCTTTCCTCTTGCAGTTTCCATGATTATTTCTGATTCTCCTTCTGCCTGAATTGCACCTTTTATTTTTTATCTCAGTCTTTCTTTGCTGTGTCTGTTTCCTCCTCCCAGCCCAGAAAGGTTGGCATTCCCTGGGGTTCCTTCCTCGCTTTTCTTCTCTCCCAGGGAGGATCTCACCCCCTCTGCCCTGGCCTGACACACACCTGTGGCTTCCAGATCTGTGGCTTCTAGCTCTCGCTCTTTTGGGGCACTTCAGGTTCAAATTCCCAACCTTCTGGATAGCTCCAGTTGGATTGTTGTTATTGCTTGAAATTAAATTCGTCTGAGAAAAAAATAAACATTTGCTTTTCCTCTCAACCCCCCTCACCTCCTCCCCTACCTGTTTTTATCAAAGGTTTCACCACTGATCCAGGTATCCTGGAGAGAACTTTGAGACTGCCTGCCCATTCTTCTCTCATCAACTTCAATCCCATGGACTATCCTTGGAAATGGTTCCAATTTGGGCCTTGCTTCCCCATAGCATAGCCAATAGCCTTGCTCTAACTCAAGCCCTTGCATTTTTCCTCTTTAACATTATGAAAACTCAGCCTCCTTCCTCTCCAACGGGTCTTCTCCACCCTGGCCCATTTTGTTGTTTTACTGGCTGAACCTGCTGCTAGGATTTATTGCCTTTCCTCTAAACACATAAAATAGACTTGAGGCACCAGAGGACCCGAAGGGGGCTGGGATGACACCTCCCTGTACATCCCTCTGCCCCTCAGACTGCACTTCCCTTGCCCTGCTGGGGAGGCAGAAAGAGCTTATAGCCTTTGTTCACACTGGTCTAGTTGTGGCGGGGTGGGGTCTGGGGGGTGATGGGGTGCAGGGGGAAGCCTCCTTTGATTTTTCTCATTCCCTCTGTGAGCTCCCACTTAGTTGGAAGTAAAAAGTCAGTTTTTAGATCCACCTTCAGAATTAGGACTTAAAAAAAATCTTTTATGAAGGAAAATTATAAACATATAAAGACATGGAAAGTATAATATGCCCCAGTGACCCATCACCCATCCAACAAGTTTTAACTCACAGCCAGTCCTATCTTTTCTCTGCTCCTCATGCACTTCGCTTCCTCCACTTTGGGGTATTTGGAAGCAAACTGGAAACTGAAGTTTTAACTGAGCTGAAGTACCAGGGCCAGGCACCCCTTTGTTGAGCCACAGTCTTGGTGCCCAGTGTGTGTGTGTCTTCTCAGCACCTCCTCGTCTGGCAGCCCCTGGGGACAGGGCCCCACATGGACCCTTGAGCGAGCCTGTGGCTAATGCTGTCTCATGCCATCCATGGGTGACACCACCCCCTCTCCATGGGAGCTGAGAGAAGCAGTTAGGGGCTACAAGCCTGGCATCCCTGCACTTTCCTGGGTCCCCCAAGCCAGGCCTTATAGCTGCCCCCTGGCAGCAAAGCAACACCACCACCTCCCCAGCCATCAGGGTGCTCTTCAGACTGGCTCCCAGCCAACACCAGCACCCATTCCTGAGCCTAAGGAGGGGCTAAGGAAAGGAGCAGCAGCAGAACAGAGGGGATGAACCCAGATGCCTGGGAGTTAAAGTAGAAGATTTGCTATGTGGGTACCTAGAGACCCTCTGCAGTACCCATCAGTGCAGTCTGGGGCAGGAACAAGGGTGATCAAGCCACAGGTGGCATAGTGAAGGGATAGTGGATCTTGGCTGCTGGAAGAGAGAGGGTGTCAGGCCAGAAGCCACAGTGAGTGGTTCATTTTTCCAAGGCCTCTCTGTGTAGCCTTTTTGGTAATCAAAAGCACTCGCAGGGCTCTAGGCTCAAGATACAAATTTGCATATTGCTTTACATAAGTCAGCATATGGAGTTCGCTCACCCCTAACACCAAGAAAGGGAAATTAAATTCAATTAGATTAATTAGTACAACTGATTGCAAATTGTTTGCAGACCAAAATATTAAGAGTGCTGCACGCAGGAAATACAAAATAGATGTTGTAATTGGGAGGGGGGAGCCAGGGAGGCAGGCAGCTTGGGCAGGTCTGCTAGGGAGCAGCAGGGAGAGGGAAGAGGCTGTACCCGCTTCTAGTCTCCCTCCCCATTTCCTCCATCCCAGCCCCCAAGGATACAAATTGCTCTTGGGCAGAGGCTGATTCACTTGGAAAATAACAAAGCTTAGGTTTAGGGCCACTCTCTGGCATGGATCCCTTCCAAGGCTCAATATTCAATTTTCCATTTGTAAATTCTCAATGAGCCCTCCCTCTCTGAAGTGCCCAAGTTTTAGGCCCCTAAAAGCCTCTCTCGGTCCCTGCTACCATCCTATCATTCATTCCCTCTCTTCTCTCCCTCACCTTCCTCCTTTGCTCGTTTGTTTCTACCCATTCCTGTCTTGTTCCTTGGAATTCAGGGTTGGAGGGAAAGGCTCAGGAAGGAAGGTTTAGCCTTGCAGAACCATGTGTCCCAGCAGCACAGGCCTGGCCCTGACACCCAGCCAGGCACGGTGGCAGTCAGGGTCAGGAGTGAAGTGGCCCATCTTTATCGGTGTCTGTCTTGGGTTCATCATTTGGGGCCCGTGTCATACTTGGGTGGCAAGGATGATTGCCTGCCATCCTTCCTGAAGGGGCTCCCAGGCCCATGCTGGGAGACGGCCCCCATGGAGAGGCCCAGCTTACTTGACAGGCTTCTGGGCCTGCCACACCCCTGCCACCAAGTGGATGACAGTAACTGGGCAGCTGCTGTGCCCTGGACACTCCTGCTGTGCCCTGAACACTCCTGCTGCCTGTCCCTTGCCCACAGTCTTGGCTCTCTGCCCTTCCCCAAGGGTCCATGTCTCAGAAGTCCCAGCTTGCCTAGGACTGACTTGTCTCAATTCATCCTCTCCGTTTCTTTCTTTCTAGGCTTTGCCCCCCCGTGATAACATAGAGAAGGCCACTGTACTCCCAGGGAGGGAAAGGGCCTGGCCCAGAGCCTCTGCCCTACTCCCTTCTTATCCATTTTCTAAAGAAAACTCTGCAGAGGGGCTCTCTGCAGGATGGACCACAGTTGGTGGCACAGGGATTCCTGCCTGGGTCAGGAATTCATCTGCACATTTGTCCAGCAGACACCTGTTGCCTCCCATGAGTTAGGCCCTGTGCTCCTGTGAGATGACCAGTGGTGGATCCACAGAGCCTAGTGAGGAAGGTTAAGAGAAGTCCAGAAATTACCATAATGTGAACCAGAACAGGATAAGGTTTCAAGAGAGGCAGAAATAGGTCGGGATTGTTCAGAGGTAGGGAGGCCATATCTCCCTAGGGTTGGGCCATCAAGAAAAACCTTGAAAGGAAACCATGCAAACTGGCCCTCCCAAGAGGGATGGTGGGGTTGGGCCCAACATGCAGAGACTGAGCAGTAACAGGAAGAGGTGGGTGAGACCACTCTGGAAACAAGCAGCCATTCAGCTTAGCCATGGCATTAAAATTTGGGTAGTAAAGTAATTGATGAGTTCAGAGAGATTTATGGACAAAAATCAGACTAAAGGGAAATGAGGAGGAAGCGGTGACCTTAGCAAGGAAGTGGGGGGAGAGTGGACACACGAGGTGGGGGTGTCAAAGGCCCCTTCTTCCTTTTCACAAATTCTCTTTTCTTGCTACTCTCAATTGATGGTGGTGAGGGAAAATTTCCATTTTAACTCTCTGGATCTGCTCAGTCCAGGCTGGACACCCAGTCCTTGCTAATAGCCAGGCCCTCCCCCTGGGAACCCAGAATTCCTCAGCTGGGCCTTGGCCTTTCTGAACACATCTCTCCAGGTATCCAAGGTAGAGAGGAGACTCTCCATGCAGACAGTAGCCTGTCCTGCGTAATGATATGATACGCACACTCCTGACCTTGCTAAATGGCTGTCTACTAATAAACCCCTTGTTGGGGGTGCAGCTTGAGAGGGATGAACCGCTCCTCCCGGCTGGCTCCAGCCATAGCCAGGATTATAGAGACGCATGAATCAGAGATGGCAACCTGCAACAACAGCTCTACCTCCAGCTGTTTTGTTCATTTTCTAAACAACAACAGAACATTCCCTCCTTCTCCACCCCTCCCACTGTTCCCTTGTGTCTCAGATTTGTCACCAGCCAAATGCATTGGTCTAAACCCCCAGAGAGAGAGCGAGGCCAGAGAGGCCAGAGAGGCCCATCTGGCTGCACCAGGCCCACGGTTACTTGCTTTTGGATCAGGGGCTCACACCTGCGCCCCCTGGGCAGGAGATCCAGGTTTCTCTCTGCCCCGCCGCACACAGCACATCTGCCCTGCTCATTCTGGCTCAGCCTGCTTCCAGGACCCTGACCCTATGTGGCTAGCTTTAGCACAAGGTCACCTTTGTACCAAATAACTGAGCTGGCGTCAGGAACCAAAGCCTTGCTCCCCACCTCGTTTATACCTCCATTTAAGTACCTTGGAACCTGTCTTAATCTCTGCCCGATACTGTGATTGTGCTAAGGTCCTAATTTACTCTTGGTTTTGTTTTTTGTTTTTTACATCAAAATAAAATTTATAAAACATAAAATTAACCATTTTAATGTGAGTAATTTAGTGGCCTTTATACATTCATATTGCTGTACAACCACCACCTCCATCTTATTTCAAAACATTTTCCTCACCCCAAAGGAAAATCCTGCACCATTAAGCAGTTACTTTCCACTTCCCCTTCCCCCAGACCCTTGCAGCCACATTCTGCCTTCTATCTCTGTTGTGTGATTTCATGTATGGGATGTGATTGATCCTATTCTGAATATTTCACATAAGTGAAATCACACAATAGGAGACATTTTGTAACTAATATCAATTCTTCATTCCTTTTTCACTTCTGAATAATATTCCACTTTATGCATATACCACAATTTATCCATTCATCTGTTGATAGACATTTGGATTGCTTCTACTTTTGGCTACTGTGAGTAGTGATGTTATGAAAGTGCATGTGTATGTATTTGCTTAAGTGTCTCTTTTCAGTTTGGGGGGAATCTATAGCTGGGGCAGAATTGCTGAGTCAAATAGTAACTCTGTGTTTAACTTTTTGAGAAACCACCGAACTGTTTTCCACAGCAGCTCAACCACTTTTCATGCCTACTGGCAATGTATAAAGGATCTAATTTCTTGACATCTTTGGTAACACTTCCTTTTTTTTTTTTTGTAGAGACAGAGTCTCACTGTACCGCCCTCGGTAGGGTGCCATGGCGTCACACGGCTCACAGCAACCTCTAACTCTTGGGCTTACGCGATTCTCTTGCCTCAGCCTCCCGAGCAGCTGGGACTACAGGCACCCGCCACAACGCCCGGCTATTTTTTTGTTGCAGTTTGGCCGGGGCTGGGTTTGAACCCGCCACCCTCGACATATGGGGCCAGCGCCCTACTCACTGAGCCACAGGCGCCGCCCAACACTTCCTTTTTTAAAAAAATGTAAACATTTCAAAGATTATAACCATCCTCATGAGTTATAGCTCATTGTAGTTTTGATTTGTATTTTTATAATCACTAATGATGTTGAACATCTTATCATATGCTTGCTGGCCATATATTTTCTTTGGAGAGATGTCTATTTAATTCTGCCTATTTTTAACTAGGTTGGCGTTTTGCTGTTGAATTATAAGAGCTCTTTATATATTCTGGATACTAAATCCTTCTTAGACTATGATTTACAAATATTACCTCCCATTCTGTAGATTGTCTTTTCACTTTTTTGTTGTTGTTGTTGTTGTTGGGGATTCATTGAGGGTACAATAAACCAGATTACACTGACTGCATTTGTTGGGCAAAGTCCCTCTTGCAATCGTGTCTTGCCCCCAGAATCACTTTCTTGATAATGTCTTTTGATGCACAAAATTCTTTAATTTTGATGAAGTCCAATCTATCTAATTTTTTTCTTTTGTTGCCTATGCTTTGGCTGTCACATCTAAGAAATCATTGCTACATCTAAGGTCATGAAGAATCACTCCTATGTTTTCTTCTAAGAATTTTTGGTTTGGGCATTTATATTTAGGTCCTTGATACATTTTGAGCTAATTTTTTGTATATGGTGTGAGGTAGGCTTTCCTAACTTGATCTTGATTCCTGCTCCCAAACCCACCTCAACTTGGGGTTCAACCTGGGACCTGTTGCCTGCTAGCAACTGCCCTTGATAGCTGCCCTGCTGAGGGTTTCTTGCCCTGCATGGCCTCTTGGTCTGGGAAACTTCTTCCCAGTGTCAGCCTCCCTGACAAGTGCTGCTTGCTTGGGCTGCTACTCCTTGACCTACACTGGAATCCACTAGATGGGACTTGCTGTCAGCCAACCGATGAGACCTGTTCCTCCAGCTCTAGCCCTGCCCTGTCATTGGTCTAAGCCAGGCCCATTCTCCCCCCACCCCAAGACTTAGTGATCTGCTACTCCACTCCAGCAGTATCTTGCAACCAAAAACAGGTTTCATCAATAAAGCACAGTTCGTGGACTCTGGAAATAGGGACCAAATTCCAGCTCTGCCACTTACTACACAGGTGACTACAGAGAACTGTTTTACCTTTTTTCCCTCAGTTTATTCATCTGTAAAATGGGGATACTATAATGATTACACCTACTTCATAGGGTTGATATGGCAATGAAGGGAGTTAATACACCAAAAGGGTTAAGAAGAGTGGCCAGCACATAGTAAATGCTCCACAAGTGTTAGCTCTTAGTAATATCTAAAAATACCACTGGTTCCTGGGAAAGGTATTACAACCAGAACAACAATTTAGCATGGAGAAGCTCATCATTTTCCTAAGGTCCAGGGTTGGGTGGGGTGGAGTGGTTGTCTACCAGAAAGGAGGACAGTAAACCTACCTTTCCCCATGGCCACAGGCAAACAACTAGCACCAGGAAGGAAGGAAAGGGGGAGGAGGGTACAGGGCCCCATTCTAGTCTTATGAGTTGTAAGATTTTGTTGCAAGATTCTGCTGGTGCCTCCCGGTTTAGATAAATCTATGGAAAATTCAGTCACGTGACAACTGTGGCCCTGTTTAGGGAGAAATCAGGAACCTTATTTTGTTGAATTGTCATGAGTTGTCCCCTGCTTTCCTGGCCCTGTGCCCCTGATTTGCTTGCTCTTGAGTTTGGGGGCAGGGTAGGGAATAGGGTACAGGGCATCATGTTATCTTGTAATGTAATTAATTACCTGCGGGTTTGTGTCCTCAGGCCAGAACCACAAACATCCCCCAGAGTTGCTTATAAAGAAGCCTGGGAGGAGGACCCCTCCTGCGACCACCACTGTAGCTGTGTCCTTTTCAGAGTTGCAGCTGATTCATCCCCCAGGGGGGAGGTTAGCCATCCAGCTTTATTGTCTGTCTGGATAGGCTCTGTGCAGCGCCACCAAAATAAAATGGAAAAAAATAGAGCTGTCTCCGCAAAATCTGCTGAATCAGAATTAACAAGAAAATCTTGTAACTAATGATCAGAAATTAAAATGTACTCAGGAGCTGCAGTGTTTAACTGAACGGCGGGGCTGCGGGTGATACTGTGCAGGATAATGGAACTTGGAGCCGCTCCTATTCCAAGTGCCCTGGGAGCTGAGGCTGCACTGCTCACAAGTTCACCTAGGTGAAAGGCTAGACCCCCTGATGACCTGGCGGTACCACTTCTGGACAGGGACTTGTCCCCTTGCCCCCGCCTGCCACGCTTCCTCCCAAAGACACCTACCTTTCTGTAGCATCGCTCATATCTTACCAGGTTCTCGTGACAGCCTCTTGGGACAGGGGAAACTGCTTACCACCACCTCTCTCCATCTTTCAGAGGTCAGCACTGGGGTGCTAAGAGGCTGTTCCGATAAGGGGGAGGGCTTGACCTGGAATTCGGATTTTTTAATTACAGAAATTCCTGTACAAAGGCATCCTATACACAAATGATCTCCTTTAATTTAGCTTTTCTGTAAACCTAGATTTCTGTGTAGCATGTGCTTGAAGGCCTTTGTACTGCTGCAGCCCAGCTAATATTTGGAGTCTAAAGTGCAGAAGTATGGTTGTTTTCTACATTTTAAATGTTAAAAATAGCTCTTGTTACAACAAAAGTCAAATGTTTTCTTGCTTCCCTAATTCTAACAGCACCTAACAAGTTTTACAAAATAATTCTGAGCTGGGGCTGCATCGAACCATTAGTATTTTTAGTCTCAGGGAGCTGTGGAGAATGAGAAGCGAGTGTGGGGGGAGGAGGTAATCTTGCAGTGTCGCCAGGCCACCAGGCCTGTGGACAGCTCTCGTAGCCACCAGATCATCAATGTCAGGATTTGCCACACTTCGCCTGCCAGAGTCATGGTCGCCTGTGAGGGAAGAGCCTGCAGTGTACTGCTGGGGACAGGCAGTATAATTTGACTTGAATTTTATTTGCAGATATCTCCTTGGGAAGGCAGAGAGAAGGTGGTTCCTCCCAGAGGAGAGAGCTGCTGCCTATTTCAATTTCACGGTTGCCTCGGGAGCACACTGGAAAAAGGAAAGAAACCAGCCAGGAGCCCAGGCTGCTAGTCTTCCTTTTGGAACTCAGGAATCTTGAGAAAACCATTCTCCCCCATACCTCATTTTCCACATGTCTAAATGGGGGTGATCGTGCATCCCTTGTAGGTTATTGAAAGGTCACAAATAATATATGTAAATAAACACACACACCCTGCTTATCCTGTAGCAGGGATCCAATGATGAGCTGCATGGTTATTAGTAGGAATACTAACATTATAGTAGTACTTCTACGGTAATAGCAGGAGGCATTTGTTAACTATTTTCTAGATTTGACATCCCCTTCCTCTATGAATATTCAAATGTATTCTTCCACTGGTAGTCTAACTGAAATCTTGTTTCAGTGTGAAGCATCCCCGCAGCATGACTTCAGTGTGAAGTCATCACTTCTTCCTCGTGGTCCCTGTCCGCATCTCTCATTAGACCAAATGTGTTCTACCCAAGAGCGTCCATGCTATGTGCTGGGCTTGGGGCAGAGGTGGCATCACGATGGTCCAGGCAGAGTGGGGAAAGATGTGAGGACTGCGGGTAAGAATTGAGGGACAGGAGAGCCTCGCTGAGGGAAGGTAAGTCTATAAGGCCAGTGAGGCAAGTGTCAGGACAGGGAAGAGTCATGCTGGGAGAGCCACAGCTAAGTGAAGATGCAAAGTTCAAGGTCTGGTGTTGAGGCTCTGTCCGGCCAGGGTGGTGGGCTGACAGAGACACCAGAGCCATGTGGCTTATGACATCAGAACCCCAGGTTCAGGCATCAGGCCTGGGAGGGAAGGGTGCACAGCCCCAAGTGACTGATAGGCCACCAGCATCACTCGGAAGCAGATTCCCAAGCTCCAGCCTCAGATTCTGAGAAAATAAGTCAGATGTACAGGCGAGGAGCTCACAGGCTTCCCTGCCGTGTGAGTGCCTGTGCTCATCATGTGACAACTAAAGAAGGCCCCGTAATAGCAGTAGCCTTGGAAGTTAATTAGAAACTTAATGAAAGTTTACTAAGAGGCAGGGGGTCTTCAAGACACATAAACCAGATGTTCAGAAAGTGAGTATGAACGAACAAATGCTCATGAAAAAAAAATGTAAAAAGAAGAGCAAACAACACCTTGAGGTTCAAGAAGCCAAGGTCAGCTTATAGAAAGATTGAAAGAGAAGCAGCCCTTTTCTGAAGAAAGCTCCTAGTGGAAATGTGGGCCTGATGGCTCCGGGTCTCACTTCAGGGTTTTCAAATCAGTTTTTCCCCTTCAAAGAGACCCACAAAGAATTGGTAAGTTTTTGAATCCTACCCTCCATTGATTCAGTCAATTTCTAGGTGATCTCCTCCTACCTATAAAGGAAGTCTTAGGTTCTAAGCTAAGACCCACGCCTCTAAGAGGCTAGGAGGAGTGAAAACAGACCACAAAGGGGTCTGGGGGTGTAGAGGCTCTGGCTTGTCAGAAGTATGTATTTGAGCTCCTTCATGAAAATGTGTTTGCTGCGATGTGGTAGCCTGAGCTCTCTTTCTTTCCTTTATGCCCAGAAAGCCAGGCCTGCCATAAATACCCCAGGCAGGACATTGACTGATTATTCTCTGGAGAAGAATGTAGAGAAACTGAAGGCAAACACCAACCAAGACTAACTAGTGGGATCCACCTATGAAAAGGCCAGATCACTTTTGCCCACCCTGTGGTTCAGCTCACCAGATGACACGTTCTGCCCAAGCGCACGGAATTTCCAGCTGTTTTTAGAATCTCTTGCTTAAGTGAACACTCACAGCCATAAATTATCAGGAATTTGAGGAAATCCTCCAACCTGAATGAGAACAAAGAAAACAAACAAAAGATAAGCAGAGAAACCCATAAAGGGCGTACAAAGGGAAAGAAATCATCTCACTGTCAAAGAAATAGTATAAGAAGAAGTATAAGAGAAAATTTCCAGAAATACAGGATGTAAGTAAGGGTTTCCAAATTGGAATTTGGAAAAATCCGAAGACCAGGTATAAAGAGACAGTGAAAGGCCTGAGGATCTTATATCACAGTAGCATCCCTAGATGTATATGGTTACCTGCATCCACAAAGTGTAGATTTGATTTGAGCAAATTAAGAATGATTTATTTTATTTTATTTTATTTATTTTTTATTATTAAATCATAGCTGTGTACATTAATGTGATCATGGGGCACCATACACTGGTTTTATAGACCATTTGACATATTTTCATCACACTGGTTAACATAGCCTTCCTGGCATTTTCTTAGTTATTGTGTTAAGACATTTACATTCTACATTTACTAAGTTTCACATGTACCCTTGTAAGATGCACCGCAGGTGTAATCCTACCAATCACCCTCCCTCCGCCCATCCTCTCCCTTTCTCCCCATCGTTCTCCATATTCTTAGGTTATAAGTGGGTTATAACTTTCATATGAAAGCCATACATTAGTTTAGAATGATTTCTAAAAATGTTTTAAACTGGGAGGAAGTAGCTGCTATAATTTGCGTACATGCCTGTCAAGAAGCTGGTGCTGGACTAGAGATGGTCTTTCTAAAGTTCTGTTCATGCTTAGTATTCTGGACTTTTCCTTTATTCTGTCTTAGAAATATAGGAAATTTGAGGTAATACAGTTGGGCTGTTGAAATTAGAAGGAATTGATAGAGAAGATGCGGAGATAATCAAATCTGGTTTTTACAGGAATGGTTTGTTTCATGATGGAGAATTCTCAGCAGATGAAGGAACTTAACCTTCAAATAATGCTCCCGGCACTGTAGATATCAACTAGTTCCTGTGGTTGGAACATGTCTGCCTGTGCCCGCCTGGCCTGGCAGTTACCTGGAAGCTGAGTCAGTCTGCATGTCTCAAAGCTAGCTGTGGCAGGGGAGGGTGGTGTGTGGCCATCCCTCTGCACTCCTGGCTTACTGCCCTGTCATTCTTAAATGGTCAGCTCGCTCAGGGAGAACCTCAGCAGCCCCAAGCACGGTGGGGAGCTCCCTTTGACCCTGCTCCCAGCTTTGGATGGTCCTGGGGTTCCTGTGCTTTGTGCTGTCAGGGCTTCAGAGCAGTGGCTCTTTTTTTTTTTGGTACAGTTTTTGCATTTTTTGGCTGGGTCTGGGTTTGAACCCGCCACCTCCAGCATATGGGGCTGGCGCCCTACTCTGTTGAGCCACAAGCTCAAGTGGCTCTTGATTGTCCATGGACAGAGGCTCTTGTTAAAAGCTTTCCATTAGTGTCACCTTCCAACAGAAAAAAATCTTTGCTGTTAGAATGAACCATGGGCCACTTTGTGCTGTCCAAGGTGCAAGGGCCTCTTGCAGACAGAGAAATGATCTTGGCCTTGCTGATCAGGCATGGGAGCAGAGGAAGGAGCGGCTTAATCTAGATAATCACATGCAGGCCATTCGGGGTGCTTCAGTTCACAAGCACCCTTGAAAGCCAGATCCTGCCAATGCAGTGTGGGTCCCAGGCCCACCCTTTGAGGGGCTTACATACAAATGGGAGTGGAGAGATACACACACAGGCAGAGGAAGTGCAGAGTGGACGGAGTGTTAGGACAGGCTAGGCAGAGGATGCTGTGGGCACCCAGAAGGATCGGAGACTCAAAGCATTCTGTGAGGACACGGGACACACAGCCTCCCACACCCTTCCCAATGTGGCTCAGAAAACATTCCCTCGAGGAGAGCTTAGCCTTTAGTCCTGTGTTCTTCTCCAACCTCCAAACAAATAATCTAAAGTTCATTCAGGATATTATAGTGTGATACTCAAAGACAGTGTGGAGAAGCAAACACGGGCTCCTGCCCCTGGAATCCACCCTCTCTTTCTCTGGTCCAGTGGTTCTCAACCTTCCTAATGCCACAGCCCTTTAATACAGTTCCTGTGGGTCGCGAGCCACAGGTTGATAACCACTGCTCTGGTCCCAGCAACTTTAGAACCCAGCCACCCCATCTGTGAAGCCTCCCCCTGCCCTGCTCTGTGTCCCTTGGGCTCCAGGGACCCCTGTCATCACGATGCTCAGGCACACCCTCCGCTCCCTCTGCTCTGCTCTTCTCTGCCTGACTTCCTCTCCAGGATAAAACCCTCTTCTCTCCCCTGCATGCTGTCCTTGAAGGCAGGGATCAGTGGCAAGTTCCTGGCTTGGTGCCTGCCATCTAACCAGTCGCTAGTTAATATTTATTGCGCTGTGATTTACATGTACCTTTGAGGGACTAGATCGCCACGTACTTTGGGAGGCATGGCCACTGAGAAGAGGCTCCTGATCAGCCATTTATCATCCAAACAACCTTGACCATTTAGCTTCCCTGAAACTCCATCTCCTCATCTGTAAAAACTGTGACACTGATACCCGCCCCAGAGGAATACTGTTCACAGTAAATAAAAGAGAACGGGAAGCAAATATGGGTAGCTTTGGCACATAATAACGGCTTACTAAAGGGGAGCCCCCTTCTCCCTTCCCTACCTAACAAACGACAGAGTGAGTGATCTGAGGGTCACTGTGGCTGTGACCGCCCACTAGGGAGTCTGTAGCATTTTCTTTCAGGTGAGAACCCAAGTGTTGGTTATTTTTTCACCCTCAGCATGAGAAGCAGCAGAGCCTAGTGACTCTGAAAACAGAACTGGGAATGGATTTTCCAGCTGTGAATTTCACTTCTGTTACAAAGTGTCTGACTTTGGACAAGCTGCTTAACTCACATGGCCTTCAAGTCCCTCACTTCTAAGGTTGGCGAGTCCCCAGAGCAATGCCAGGCACAGAGCAGGCACTGTGTGTGGGTGCTGTGCTGCTTGTGCCCCTCTTCTGTGTGTCTAAAATGTTCTATGGTTAGGAAATTAGGCTCAGTTATCAGACACTCAAATAGATCAATTAAATGTGGGTACTGTGGAGGCGTTTACCCCGTGAGCTCTGCAGGATGGACTTGGCATGAAGGCCCCTCTCTGGTCCTGTTCCCTCTTCCCTCTTCTCCTCTGCCTCCCACCCCACCCCCATCACCTCTCATAGCCATTGTTTATTTTCCACTCTGACTGACAGTGACATAGTTCTGGCCTGATGACATTTCTGGAGCCTCTCTCAGGCCCTACCTCTGCAGAACTCACCTGTAAACCCCCTTGCTCCCTGCCATCCAGCTCGTCTCCCTCTTCTTACAGCAGCTCAATACTACCCTCTGGTTCCAAAACCTTTCACGGCTCACAACTACTTACCTAATTAAGTGCAAAATCTTCTGCCTGGCCTTGCCTGACCCCCACTTTTGTCTGCGTCTCTTACACCACAGCCCGGGTCCCTTGTTCTGCATTCTCTGATAAGGCCCACCCTGCCCGCTTCTGCGCCCTGCTATGTTCTTATGGTCTAAGATGCAGCCCCACTTCTGTTCTTTTATGATCTCACCTATACTTCAAGTTCACCTCACATGGGTTCTTTTCTTCCTTTGGAGCTCAGAGCACTTTATTGGAACCTCTTTTTTTTTTTTTTTTTTGTAGAGACAGAGTCTCGCTTTATCACCCACAGTAGAGTGCTGTGGCGTCACACAGCTCACAGCAACCTCCAACTCCTGGGCTTAGGCAATTCTCTTGCCTCAAACTCCTGAGTAGCTGGGACCACAGGCACCTGACTACTTTATTGTTGCAGTTTGGCCGGGGCTGGGTTTGAACACGCCACCCTTGGTATATGGGGTCAGTGCCCTACCCACTGAGCCACAGGCGCCGCCCTGAACCTCTTTTTTGACACACCTTCTCTCTGAGCTGCCTTGTGTCCTTTCCCCCTCGCCCGCTGCTCAGGACCAAGCATGCTGTGAAGAGCAGCCGCGGATCTGGGCCTCCTGCCCTGCATTTGCAGGGTGGGCAGATGCCGCACGGAGTAGGAGACCCCAACTGGAGAAGCGAGCGGAAGCCTGGGACCCAGGGCACTGGCACCCACACCGGATAGTGCTCCATCTGCACATAGAGGCAGCTCCAAACTGAAAAGTGAGGAGTGAAGAGGGGCAGAATTCAAGCACTAGTCCTGAGGGTATGCCATGGGGTAGGCCCGGGTATCTCCTGGAGGGCTGCCCTACAGACTGGGAAAAGGCCGCTCTTTATCTGTGTACCTCACAACTGTTAATGAGAAGCTTTGCCCCTCTGTTGTGCGGTGGCTTGGTCACCCACTGTCACACCAAACATCCTGCTGGACAGATGGGTCAGGGAATCGTCTTCTTTCCTCCATTCCAGGAATGGATGACACTCTACCAGTGAAGCTGTTTTGCTTTCCAGAGGCAAGGATCCACCTTCACCCCTGGCAGTCCTTTACTCTAGCACTGGGGGTACACCCCACCCCACCCCAATGGCAGCTCTTCACCGCAGAGCTCCATCCAATCTCAATGGCAGCCCTTCACCTCAACGCTCATGGGGGCAAATTCACCCCCACCCCAGTGGCAGCCCTTCACCCCAGCACTGGAAGTGCACACCAGTCCCACCTTAATGGCAACCCTTCACCCCAACACTATGGGTGCAAACTCACCCCCACCCCAATGGCAGCCCTTTACTCCAACACTGGGAGTGCACACCAGCCCCACCCCCATGGCAACACTTCACCCCAACACTATGGGTGCAAACTCACCCCCACCCGAAAGGCACCCTTCACCCCAGCACTGGAGGTACACACCAGCCCCACTCCAATGGCAGCCCTTCACCCCTGCACTGTGGCTGGCCCAGGGAGGGCTGTACTGTTGAGGCTGGAACGTCTCTGAGGACCACCAAGTTTGCCATCTCCAGGGGTGCCCACAGCTCCTGGCTGCATCTGGGTGGTGAGCCATGGCAGCTTGTTATCTCCAGGGGCTGGTGCGGCATCCTGAGCTACTCCTTGCAGTGTGAAGCCAGGTAATATTTACCGGCTCAGATGAATAAGGTAACTAGCCCCATCACAGCACAAGGGATGCGTCTCTCACTCCCCCCTCCCATTTTTCCCCTTCTTTCTTTCTTCATTATGTTTGTAATTTTGTTTTATTATTTCTCATTGGAAAGCTGTGAAATGAAAATGATGCAATCTACTGCTGTGAAATAATGTCGTGCTCGAGTCCTTTTCCAATAAGCCCTGAGGTTTGCACTGTGACGGCTTCATTAAATTAGTCGGCTCCATGGCAAATGGAAAAGTGCTCAGAGCTTCAGAGTTTGCTAATCCGAAGCTGCCAGAGACCACAGACCACGAAAGAGCTCAGGCACTTGGCTCTGGATGACGGGGTGGGGGTTGGAGGGTGGCAGAAGAGGCCGCCACCTGCTGCGTGGGGTGTCACAGAGGCCACTCCATCTGCACAGCTGTTAGACTTCTCATCTAGCCCTTGAACCTTCACTCTCCTCCTCTGCGTGCCAGATGCTGTCCCAGGTGCAAAGAGAATGGATGGGCTAGAGCAGTGTATGGAGTGGGAGCAGCAGACATTAAATTCTGCTGTGGGTAAAGCCCGGTGGACTACAGGCACAGGGTGAGCCTCGCTTGGAAGGCCAGCCAGGACTCAGATTGCCAGATGCCAGTGAATGTTCCCGATATCTCTTGCAGATGAAACAGAAGGCTTCCTGCCCACCTTTCCATCACAATCCTCCAGAGTTTATGAGAACAAATTCTCTCTTGCTGGGCTCCACTGCAGTATTAAAGATTTCTATTACTGATAGTTCTTTCCAGTTAGCATTTTCAGTATTAAACTTTGTCATTATGAAGTAAAATATGTATGATCCCTAAATCTATGTGTATTATAATGAGATTTTATTGTTATAAATTTGTCTTCCCAGTCCTCCATTTCTGCCTTTGCTGTCTTTTTAAAACTCTAATGTCTGATAACTGTAGCCGGGAGGTAATTAGGAAGCGGTACTAAAGAATCACAGGCTTATTCTCTCACTCATTCATAGAAATTTATTGAGTGTCTACAGTAAGATATAATCCCACAGCCAGTGGGGAAGACAGTGGTGACAGCTAATTATAGCACTAAGGGATTTTGGTGTGAGCTAACACAGGAAGCCCCCTCCTCTGTACATATGTAAATATTGGATAAACCATCACAGCTGCATTTGAGCAGAAAGAGAGAGAAATTCCATCTTCCAAAAGCAAGTGGGAATTCACAGAATGGGGAATGAGAGCTGAAGGGGAATTGACGCCAGATGCGTCTCACCAGGGCTGGGGCTTTAATGATCAAGTGGAGGCAGATGTGGAGACCACAGCCTTGTGGGTGGCAGAGTCTAAAAATGGGGCTCTACCCTAGCTGTGTGCTTGGAGGGGCAAACAAACCCCATCTTCCAGCTGACTGATGGCATGGAGCAGGACTAAGGTTTAAGGTAGAAAACACTGACAAAAGATCAAAATCCAAGATTGTACCAAGTAACAGACATGGGTCCAAATTCTCATTGCTCACAGTGAAATCAATGTCCCAAGAGAATACAGATCTGTTAGGAATCAATGAAAACCAACAAAACCCCAGCAGAGGCAAATGTAAACCTTCCCTGAAGTCTATCTCCACAATCAGGGCATCTAGGAGGCCTAGAGGAAAAAGTGCTCACTAAAGATGAACTCACAAGGGAAATTACAAAGCACGTAAGGAAACAAACTGCAATGACGGTGCGTCTCAGATCCAACACGGCACCAGGCTCAGCTACCCACTGTGAGCTCAAATTTGCCTAAAACCTCCCATTCCTCCCCATCCACTCCACACCATTATGCCTCCAAGTCTAATCTAATCATCCAAGAATGCCAGAAGCCCTCCTTTCTTTTCTTCCTACTTCAAGAGACTATACATATGCACATGGGTATTAAAATACATATAAATTTCTTTTCATTTAATATGCATAGAGCTCTAATAAAAATGCTCATATCGTTCACATCTGTTCCCACTAGCCAGATGTAACCCTGGGCAAGGGGTATTCTGCCACACCAGGCCAACCTACCCACCTGGCATTGCAGTGAGACTCTTCCAGGCTGCTGACTCAAGCATGGTTTGAAGTCTAAATCTTATGAGCCCTTAAGATCCTCAGAGTATAGTTCTTTTTTGTTTTCCGAGGCTTATGTCATTTGACAAATTTTTACCTTCACTCACACCTGCTGGTGACCTACTAAGAGCATTGCTCCAGGTTACTAAAATTGGGTGTTCAAACTCAACACTCAAAGTTGACTGAGGACTCTAATTCAACACCCACCAAAAGACCTGACAGCCTGGCCACACGCATTCTGAGCTACACACATGCAGGACACAGGCATCCCTGTAACTGAAGCAGATCAATGTCCTCTCAGGTTGTCAGTTTTGTCGTAAGCTGGTGGAGGTTTGGAATTGTTACTGTGCTTGCTTTTAAATCCATGACTCTTGTTTTGGCTGCATCACTATCAGGTTAGTGCAGGACAGAGCATTTGCGTAACTCAACATAGTTGTAGTGATTCTTATTTGTACCATCAGAGTTTTTAACCTCCATTTTCACTAAGGAGGACTTAAGACGCATGCCCTTCTGCTCCCATGTGAACCACCCATAGCTCCATTAGCAGAATACCCTTCATATCCCTCAAGGTGACTCTTCATGGTTGTCCCACAGTTTTCCCTGGTAAGAGGAACATCAGTGGGACAGCCGGGCCTCATTGAAGAGGGTTGTGATAAGGGGCATGTACACTGAGGGGAACGAGTAGACAGATGAGGACAATGCCAGGCCTTCTTGTATTTATTCTACAGTTCTTGTTTCACTACTTAGGGCAGCGGTTCTCAACCTGTGGGTCACAACCCCTTTGTAACAATAAAAATGCATCACGGCATTAGGAAGGTTGAGAACCACTGACTTAGGGAAGGTTCTCATTCTCTGCAGGGCTGGCCTAAACCCTGTAAACACAGAGCTTAGTAGTAGAAGGTCTTCTGTAGACAGTTTTATCTAACCATGGCCTGCCTTCCTTTTCCCAGAATGGAGTGAAACAGCTCCAAGAACAGAGCCAGGTCATAACTCCAGCAGGCAACAGACTTGCATAAACACACACAAACAACCACCAGGGGAACCTGTGGGTCTGCACGGACACGCTCAGCTCTTGACTCTCCAAGTTGAGAGCAGTCTCTAGTAATGGATTTTATAATGATTAGCTTGAACAAATTCCCATCACCGAAGGGCTTTCTGGATGAAGGGTAGATGGATACCTGCTTGGAATATAATAGTTACTGTGGCAGGTGGTGGCTCCCAACCATCCCTGACTCCTGCCGTTAATTCACTTGTGTAATCCTCTTCCCTCAAGTTTAGGTTGGACCCCATGATTTGCTTCGCTCAAACAGAAGATGTTAAAAGTGATGGGAGGAAACTTTTGACATGAGGTTATAAAAGACTCTGACTTCTATGGCTCGGCACCTGTAGCTCAAGCTGCTAGGACACCAGCCACATACACCAGAGCAGGCAGATTCAAATCCAGCCGGGGCCTGCCAAACAACAATGACAACTACAACCAAAAAAAAAAAAAAAATCAGGCATTGTGGCAATTGCCTGTAGTCCCAGCTACTTGGGAGGCTGAGGCAAGAGAATCACTTAAACCCAAGAGTTGGAGGTTGCTATGAGTTGTGATGCCCCAGCATTCTACCCAAGGCGACAGCTTGAGACTCTGTGTCAAAATAAAAAAAAAGAAAAGGAAGGAAGGAGGGAGGGAGGAAAGAAGGAAGGAAGGAAGGAAGAAAGAAAGGAAAAAAGAAAGACTCTGACTTCTGAGATGCCCTCATGGTGAGGAACTCTTTCCCCCGGGAACAAAATCCTGCTAACTACCACTGAGTGAACCTGAGACAGATACTAGGCCAGGTGAACCTTGAGATGACCAGTCCTGGCCAGCACCCTGATGGTAGCCTTGTACAACAGCCTGAAGCAGAGGTCCCTGTTAAGCTATGCCTGGATTCGTGACCCACATAAAAGGTGAGGATGTTTGCTTTCAGCAGCTCAGTTTGGAGGGAATTTATTATGCAGCAATGGCTAACCGGGACACTTAGTAATCAGCCTGGGGTGAATTTACCTGGGAAGTAAGTCTGGGCATATTTGGGAAACTTGAAAGCAATATGAATTGGTTCTTTTCTTAAACCCCAGTTGAAGAGAATAGACAACCACCACCACCAATTTCCAGAGCACACGGGGGATTTATCGGAGTAGGAAGTTCCTATGGTAATGGCCATAGACCATAAAGTGTTTTTCACTGAGGAGGGAAATCACTTTAGAGACATCTGGCCCTGCACTGGACCTACTCTCTACTACGCCAGGATCACCACAGGGGCACCTAGAGCTTCTGAATTACAGACAATTTCCCAGAATGAGGTAGATGTGTCATCAAAGTCACTGATCTGGTCCCATGCCCCTGCCCTTGCTTGACATAACAGCAAATGGTGAGACAAAGAAGTCACATGTCTTGTTCAGACCTCATGGCTAGTTGGTGGCTTGGGACAAGGGCGCAGGCCTCCCATCTCCGTCATCTTTGTCCGCTCTACCACAAGACACCCGCCACCTCCACATTCCACAGTGGAGAGCTCAGCTCAGCCCTGAGCCAACCAAAGAAGAGACTGAGTAAAAGATACCCAGAGACAGCTTCCAAGGTTATCTTTATTTGTTTTGGAAAAAAACCTTCGTTCTTCAGCTCTAAATTTAGTCCTGGCCGGTGACAAGGAAGGCTCTTCTCTCTTGTCTCCACAGTGCCTCTTTTGTAAGAAAGGAAACAACAAACACTTCCCATGAGATCTCTGTCTCCAGGTAGCACTCCGGGAAAGAGCTGGCCGGGGCTGGGACCCGACCGGACTGAGAACCTCTGGGATTATTCTCAGCCCCACTGGCTTGCTATCTTTTCCTCCCTGAGACAGCTGCTCCTGTCCTGGGGGGCTCTGCCTCCACCTCCCAGTCCAGGAAGTCTGGATTCATCATGGGCTGCTCGCTGCCTGGTTTCCAGTCTGTTCTGGTCCAGGGAAGCACCTCCCATGGGTCACGCTGGGTCTGGCAAGGGTCCTCAGGAGCTCGTCATGTCCCAGTGCTGGCTCATGAGTGAGGACTCACACGGATTGACAACGATTTCCTTGCCGTTCTCAGTGCCATCACCGAACATGTCTGTGTCTAGACAGAGGTGGGATGCTATGTGTTCGATGCGGGAACCGGACTTGGTCCATTGCTGAGAAGACACAGAGAAGAGGATGAACAGGGTTTCTCTGGCTAAGGCTCCGGGTCCAATCAATATCATCAGAGTTCTGCATCCTGAGAAAGGTTGACACCACTTGTCTAGGGTCACCCCGAGAATTGATGTTACGGTCTCATGGAGCACTAAAACTGCAACTAATTGTTCTGCTAGGTATTGTTGTTGGTTTTTCTCTTTAATTTGGATAAAAAAAAAGTTAAAAGCAAAATCAATATGCTTACTGGGGAAACTCATTAGGAGGCAATAACTTTCCAAGCAATAGGCCAGAAAATGTGAAGTGAGTTAGTCACAGAAGCGACCAAAAAAACAATCCAGACTCAGTGTCTGCATAGTTACCGGGAAGTGGGGAGGAGCTGGGCACAGCAGCAGTGGCCAGGCGGGTCTCATGTGGCGATTCCCCACACTCTGCTCAAGTGCGACAAGGATGGAGGCCTGACACATCTTGGAGAAGACCCTGAGCAGCCACTGAGCTCCATACTGCCTGGGAACTGTCTCAGCTGCCCTGTGTAGTGCGTTATCACTAACCCCATTCACAGAGGAAGAAATGGAATTCAGAGAGGCCTAGTAACCTGCCATGGGTCACACAGCCACTAAGCCATAAGACAGGCATTTGAATTTTGTTTTTTTTTTAATGCCACTACCCAGTCAGCAGCCACCACTTTGCTGCTAGAGGAATGAAGCCCTTGGTGCACCCGGAACACTTGCAGCTTTGCTGGATACACTGCTGTAGGCCAAGGCTTTGAAGGCAAAGGGGTGAGTATTGCTCATCTTTGTGGCTTTGAGATTTTGTCTGGGATTCCAGGTGAGGGGCAGAGCAATGACAGGTCAGTCCAAGTAGAATGAGCATGGTCTGGCCAGCCAGGGTCAACAGCCTTTCACGTGTCAAGCTGTCTGGCAGGGGTCAATGCTGCTGTTGCTTCTGGCACCAAGGAGAGTATCTGAGATGGTACTCGCCTCCCTCTCCTAACACTCGGACTTCTTTCTCATTGACCCCTCCTCTTTGAGTTTCTCTCCTGTTTGGCACAAAAGACCTAGAGCCACACAGGCAGCCATGCTGTGGAAGGTGGCCACACCCCAGGCCCCCCTGAGCACTCACCTGTCTGTTATCTCCATTCTTGCAAAGGGTAAGAACCACAGGAGCACCAGGGAACAAAGTGACAACGGACAGGCACAGCTCCTCCTGGAGGATCTGCTGGGTGTACGTGAAGGCCCACGTCTGGGGAGGAAGAGGCCGGGAAGGGCTGCTCAGGAACTGGCCGTGGGGTTCGGCCGGGATGATAGATGATCAGTGCAGCTCGGTAAAAGTGCTGGGGGTCCTGGCAGGCACCAACTGCCAACAAGGTCACCTTGGAAAATGCTACTCAAGTGCCAGAGACCCAGAGGGCACAGCCCCATGGCTGTCTCCATCCCATACCCCGTGGAGAGGCCATGGCCACGTGGGCTGCCTCTGGGAGTTTCTGAACAATTCTGGGCTCCGACAGGAGCCTGGCAGCACCCTAGCTGAGCTTTGTGGTTTAGTTTCTCTGTTGGAGAGAATGTCTCGAGTGGAGTCTGTTCCACACGTTTGATGTTTCAAGCAGCCACCTGAAAGGTCACCCCGCTGTAGCAGCTGTCTTTACAATGTGCCCTCTTCTCTGAAAGGGAGTCCTCATTAGTGCCTTGAGCACATGAGAGTCATGATGAGAGGCAGGTTGGAGGACAAAGGGAACCAGGAAGGGCTCCAGAAAGGGGATGAAGAGTGCAGGGAAAGGAGAAAGTTACGAGAAATCAAACTTTTTCAAGGGGTGCGTGTGTCCCAGCATGCCAGTGCAGCGAACCATTTGGGCTTGAACTCCTGCAGGGGTGGGAGCCGAGAAATCAGACCAACAAGCAGAGATCCATCAGGCAGAAGGAACAGAGGCATTCTGTGAGGTTCATTAGGAGGAATGATTCTCATGTATTTCCTCCAAAGTGCCAGAGATCACAGACGAACTGCGGCTTAGGAAGCCACAAGCATCCTGGGTTCTGAAGCCAGGAGGGCAGAAAGTGCTGGCATAATGGCTGTCAAAATGCAAATCCTGATGAGCAGTTGCCCCCAGGTTGTAAAATGGGAATCACATTTTCCCTTTGCCCCTGGCAGGGGGTAAAGAAAATGATTCACAATTGGATCCCCCGAGGGAAGCTGTAGGGCCCTGTGATTATCTGTTCTCCATACATTCCTGTCAACCAGTTGACCCTCAGCCTCTGGACCAGGCCACTCAGGGGCTACTTCTCCTTGGCCAAAGAATGAAAAAGTCCCCTTAGCAGGCTGGGCCCCTGCTCTAGGACCATGTCCCTCTCCCTCAAGTAGACATGGTGGTCATCGTCTCCTGGTCTGTACCTTCCCTGCCGCCTCCTGCCAGCTCCATCCTGGCCCCAGTTTCTTCCACCTGCCAGGGGCCACCGAACATAGTTAATGGCTTTCTGGGACCTGGCTGTTCCTCCTCCTCTCCTGCAGGCCCGAGCCCTTCTGCTGTCCTGACCACACAGTGCACCCTCACCCTGAGTTGACCTGACTTGCTCGACAATGACCACTTTCTCTCCCAATCTGGGGCCTTCCCCTGTCCCCTCATCCCTGCATGAGGCCACCAGCCCTGTGGGAAGACGGGTCCTGCCTAAGGATTCTTGTGTCCCTTTTCAAGCTGCTGGTGTTGGGAGAAGACCTACTAAACAGATCCTCCCTGGGAGCAGACAGAAATACAGATGAAAGGAGACTGCCCGTGAGTCAGTAATTTTTGCAGCCTGGCAATGGACATTGTCAAGGATACTGTTCTACTTCTGCATCTATATATATTTGAGATTTTCTATAAAAAAAAAAAAGCCATAAAATAAGTTCTCCTGGACATATCGAGAAGTTCTCTGACCTGGTGAACAATATGGTTCTATATGCCCCCATTTGCCTTCCTACAGAATAAGCCGAAAGGGAAAGACGTCTGTCTGCACAGAGGTGATGCAGCGACCAGGCTGCTACTGCTCATTAATAATGGCTGGTATTTCTTAAGTGCTCGTGATGTGCCAGACACTGTCCTGACAACTGTACACAGGTGAATTTAATCTTCATGAGAACCCTATTAAGTGATGATGAAACCAAGGCTCAGAGAGGTCATCCAAGGTCATATGCCAGCAGTGGTATGACTCTCTCCAACAGCTCTGCTCGTGCTGATGCTGGCGGAGTCAGAGCTGGCTCCGGACCCTTTTAGACAAGTTTAATCATGGGAGAAGACAACTGCCCTTACGGTTCATTTTCTAGGTTGTAAATAGTAAGACCATGGCTCAGCCGCACCTTGACAGGAGAGTGGCAAGAGATTCTTCTTTCTGGCCAGTTTCCAGTAACAGCCTTTGTGAAAAGGCAAACAAAGGTCATACTCCCATGGCAAGCAAGGGTGGGGCAGGCCAGAGACTAGGCCCCTGGCGTTTATGGGAACTGGGCAGTTGTAGAAGGGAACCCCACTCCCAATGCCAAGCCAGGACCCTTCTCTCCTCCCCATGCCCTGCATGTCCAAACTGGGTCATGCCCCTCCAAATAGTCCCCATTGGAGGACAAACCCAGGATAAGATTAGTGCAGGTTCTGGAGTCAGGCTGGGGCATTGGGTGGGGAATTCTGGGGGTCCTACATATTTGGAATATCATCTAGAAGGTGGACCCTCGAATGTGAGCCTAGAATATCCATCAATCTGCAGGGAAGACTGGGAAGGGTCCAAGGGTGGGGCCTCAGGGTTAGGATGCCAGGCAGACACCTGCCCTGAGGTCAGTACCACTGACTTCTAATTTAGACTCTTGCCATTTTCTGTAAATGAGGATAAACAGTCACAATATGGAAAGAAGATGAGGTTCATTCCTGGTGTCCCATTACCTGACCACACAGCCTGCAGGAAATCGCAAATTAGCATTTCCAAGCAATCAGATCACCCTAACACAAGGACATTGTATTCTCTGCGTTAAAAGCATTAACTGAGTAAGTGTAAAAGCTTACAATAAACTGTTTTGAAAGCCCACTTTGGCACTTCTTCCTTTTTAATATCCTCAGGGCCTCAAAACTGGAAGAACTGGGATGGGGGTTCTTTCCATGGAGACCTCAGTGCACCAATGCCTTTGAGGAAGGAACCCTTGGGCTCATGAGCCCCCCCCCAGACCAGGCCAGGAGAAACCACCTCCAAGACCCTCCAGGGGAGTAAGTGAATAGGCAGGGAGACTATTCACATAGTCTATTCACATAGAAGCCCTCACATTCACCCCACTTTCCATCAGCTGTTGTTTTCCTGGTATTTAAATAATTTAGCCTCACAATTCTCAGTGGAGGGCTGATCTCTGGCTGCATCTGCAAGGTGGGTGGAGGGGAGCAAGGAGAGGTTTTACCATTCCTGGAATGCAAGGGGTGATGAGTGGGCCTTTTAAAAAGAATCCTGGAGTCAGATATGGTTCCCAGGAAGGCAGCAGCTTGTCAGATGGGTCTGGGCTCGGTGGGTGAGTGCCCAACCCTCTGCTGATGGTTGCACTGGGGAACTCGTAAAGGCACAGTTGGTAATAGTGATGGCTATCCTTCCCCACCCCCTGCGCTTAGCCATGGCAGGGAACCCATAGGCCCCTGGGAGACTCTACGTGGCTTGTCTCAGGCCTCGCTGGGAAAGGCAGGCCAGGGGCAGAAGAAGAGGGTTCCCAATGAATGAGAAGGGGCGTGCCCAATTCTGTGCTTAGATGGGGTCTCGGAAGACAGCCACTGTGGGGAGATCAGGGAGTGGGCCTCAGCAAGGTCAGGGAACTCCTCTCTCTAGCAAACTGCCCTCTGGTTGCAGCTGGTAGAGCCAGGATACAGAGGCACCAGGGCACTCAGCTGGGCTCATGTATTGTCTTGTACCAGATTGGAGCAGCAGAGGCAAGATTTTCTGAAGAGGTAGGAGTGAGGCTGAGGCAGGGCCTAGGCAAGGGGCTGATCTTGGAACTATTGAGGGCCACCTATTTTAATAAGAAGCAATCGGCCAGAGCAGAGGCCCCCAACTCCCTCCCAGGGGACATTTGGCAGCATCTGGAGACATTTTTATTACTATGACTGGGTGAAGGAGTGCCACTGGCACCAGGGGCTGGTGACCATCCTTCAATGCACGCAATGCACAGGACAGTCCCCACAGCAAGGCATGGTCTGGGCCCAGTGCAAACAGTGCTCAGGAGAGAAGCCCTGGCCTGGGCTCTGGAGGCAGCAGGCCTGTCTGAACCTCTGCACCGCTCCTGTATGCCTCTCTAAGCTGCGCCCACTCCACCAGCCAGTACTTGCTCTCCAGGTGGGGTGATGCTCAGAGGGACTCCACCCGGGTCACACATGCATGATGTTGGGGTGGCATTCAGATAAGAACCCTGTTACTCGGCACATAGCTCATGGGGTTGTTGCAAGGATTAAACGAGATGAGGCCTGGGGAGCACGGCGCCCAGAGCTCTGCCCCAGCTCAGAGTTAATAGCGCGCCGTGAATAGTACTTTTAAGACATACGGGCAGAGGTGGTTGGGTGCAGGAAGAAAAAATGAACACATGGAGACAGAAGTTAGATAGCTGTATTTTCAGTAAGGCAGAGGCCACGTCATCTCCTGATGGTGGAGCTTCGTGTTCAAAAATTCTTCCATGCAGCAAGGAATGGTAAACAACTGAAAAGAAAAGAATACAAGGCAGCATTGCTGGTTTTGTTGTGGTTAGATGGGAGAGCGGCTCCCATTTGTAAGGGATTCCTTCCAGGGCTAGGCCCCATTCTAGGCACTTGTACTCATTGTCCATGTAATCCTCGTAAGGACCCTGGGAGGCAGGAACCATCTTATAGAAGGGGGCACTGAGGATCAAAGGGTCAGCAGTTACTCTGGGAAAACCCAGGAGCAGACCCTGGGGCTGTGAACTTGGGCCTCCTTGGTGAGAGGGGACCTGAGCCAGGGTGTCCAACCAACCTCTTAGGCCACAAGGGCAACTCATGGAACATGCCCTGGAAGCTTCCTCTTCCAACAGGCTGCGTGGAATGAAGGAGCCTGAGCTCAGCTGACCTCTTGCTTCATCTGGCTCTCTGAAGTCAGCTAGTGACCAGCACTGACCAGCACTGACCAGCACACCTTGGGCTGCTGTACCAGCTGCATAAACACAGGCCTCTCGCCAGAGTGGGCAGGATGCCCTGGCAGGCACACAAGTCCTCCTTCGCTGGACTTGTTCTTTGGGTCTTTTCTTCATTTCAGCCCATCCTGTTCTTTTTTCTCGAATTGCAAGTCATTTATAGGTGTAATTAGAAACCCCTACCCATAGGTAGTGGGTCACATTCCTGGGCTCTGGGGTGATTGCTGTGGCTGCTCACTGGCTTATTAGCCTCATGAACTTGAGTGAGTCACTCCCTCTCTGTACCTCAGTTCCTTCCTACCTCAGGGGTCACTGCAAGGAACAATTGGGTTAATACCTACCGAGCCCAGAGCCCTGCATTCCATTTGCCAAATGCTCAATTACCATCTGCTTCATTGAGGACAGTGATGGGGAAGCTGACAGGAAGAGAGATGGCCCTACAGGCCTTCCTCTGGAAAACTGCCCAGGAACTGTGCCAGAAGAGGCCATGCCCAAGGCTGGGTTGACAAAGTACAGAAGGATGACATGCTGGCAGCCCAGCCTGCTGGCAGACTAGACACACACACCTGGAGTGCCAACGCCAGTCTAGGTTTGAGGACAAGCTTTATTTCACGCAGGGCACACAGTTGCCCGCATGCTTGCTCCAAAGCCAGTAGCCCAAATTACTGGGAGATGGGGAAGAGAACACATTAAAAATATTTTAGTTCACACTTTCCCCTCTCTTTATGATATATATATATACATATATATTTTTTTTTTGAGACAGTCTCATTGTCACCTTCGATAGAGTACTGTGGTGTCACAGCTCACAGCAACCTCAAACTCTTGGGCTTAAGCAGTTCTCTTGCCTCAACCTCCCAATTAGCTGGGACTACAGGCACCCGCCACAATGCCTGGCTATTTTTTTGTTGTCATTGTTTAGCAGGCCCGGGCTGGGTTAGAACCCACCAGCCTCGGTTATGTGGCTGGCGCCATAACCACTGAGCTACAAGCGCCACCTAATTTATAAATTTTTTGAGACAGAGTCTCACTTTGTCACCCTGGGTAGAATGCTGTGGCATCACAACTTGCCCCTCAGCTCAAGAAATTCTCCTGCCTCAGCCTCCCAAGTAGCTGGGATTACAGGGCCCCACCACAATGCCCAGCTAACTTTTCTGTGTTTTTAGTAGAGATGGGGTCTCACTCTTGCTCAAGCTGGTCTGGAACTCCTGAGCTCAGGAGATCTACCTGCCTCAGCTTCCCAGAGTGCTGGGATTACAGGTGGGAGCCACCGTGCCCAGACTGCCCTCTCTTTAAACTGGGGTGGAAACCAGAGTTTCATACCTGTCTCCTTTCTACCTTTTGCAAATATTTTTCTAGAGCACCCAAAAAAGTTAAGAGGGAACTTGTTAACACGGAGACTCCTTGGGCTTCACGTGTTTACAAACGGATGATGTATTTCTCTCACATTTCACCTAAGGCACCAGCCTGCTGACATCTTCAATACACACTCAGATGAAACATTTGGCTCCTAAGGTTGACAAGCCAGCCAAGACAGGGAGGAAAGGCAGGGGAGGGACGAGGGGGTAGGGGTGTGGCAGAGGTGTGAGCCAGTGCCATAGCAGGAGGACAAAACATCTCCTTTCCATACTGAGGACATCCCAGGGCGTGGGGCTCACCTTGCCTGGACAGAGTGGGAAACAGAACCCAGAGCTCCTGGTCCCACACTCTGGTGCCTTCACTCTACAGTCTAGGAGCCCCAAATCCTCCCCACAAATTGCTCAGCTTGACTCTAGGACCTGCATGGATCTCATGCCTGGGTTTGTCCTCCGAGGGTGGATTGTGTCACTAGTATACTTCCCTAGGCCCAAGGGGGACTGTTTAGAAGGGATTGACCCAGTTTGGACATGGAGGAAGAGGGAGAGGAGGGGTTTAGTATGGCACTGGGAGTGGGGCTCTATCCATACTCCTGCCCGGTTCCCATACATGCCAGGGCAGGAACTATTCTCTGGCCACCTCACCCTTGCCCTGCCATGGGGTATGGCCTTTGTTTGCCTTTTCATAAAGGATGTCATTGCAAACTGGCCACAAAGAAGAATCTCTTGCCACTCTCTCCTGTCCAGGTGCAGCTGATCTTACTATTTACAACCTGGAAGAGGAACCACGGGGCAGGTGTCTTCTCCCATGATCAAACTTGTCTAAAAGGGCCCGCAGCCAGCTCTGACTCTGCCAGCATCAGCAAGACCAGAGTCATGGTATGCAGCCAGATTTTCCAAATCTATCTTTGTCACTCACTAGTATATGACCCTGAATAACCTCTCTGAGCAATGTTGTCATCATCTAAAAGGGGGACATAATAGTAATAGCTACTTAATAGGCACCTAAGTCTTTGCTATGGCCTCCAGAGATAGAGGAGATGGGAGCGGAGAGGGCCAACAAGTCCTGTTTAGGGGCTGAAGGAGCAGATGGGACTCCCTCTGGATAGGCCAGAGGCAGGGCAAGCAGGGCAAGCAGGGCGACCCAGGTGGGAGCGGGTCGGGGGACAGAGTAGGGGTGAGAAGAAAGAACCCACCAAAGTCCCATATGAGCAGAAGGGGTTGGGAAGTGGAAGGACAGAGCTGGCCATTTATGCAGGAATGAGGAGAGGACCCTGGGAGGAAGAGAAAGGTCACCACGTCAGTCCTCCGAGAGTGTATCCTCCTCTCTCTCTGAGATATTTCTGCTGACATGGTTACATGGACTCACACCCTCAGAGCCTGTGGAACACATCTGAGTGCTGCGGGACACCTATAGAGCAGGGGTTGATCTAGCCCAGCATGGTGCCTCCTTGCACACCCTGAGGGCAGCTGGTGCCCAGGGGACCAGGTGTAGCTGGGACAGGCACCATTACCCCGCCCCCACATCCAGTAAAGGCCTGGCCACCTCTCTTCAGGTCCAGGGTATCTCAGGACCCCGCTCTGAGGCTGGGAGAGCCTGTGGCTCCTTCCTTGCCACTCTCTGTCTGCCTGGTCCAAGCAAACTTCCACCCCAGGGAAAGGGGAAGACAACGTTCCAGCTGTTGGGATGCCCAGGGCTGCTGCCCACTCAGTCAGAAGCGAGGGAGATGTCACCTACTCACAATGCTTTACAAATGCTTTACTCTCAGCCCAGAGGTCACGCCTAGCTGAAACCAACGGTTTCCTTTCCCTTCTCTTGTCTGACCCAGGAAGTTGCCTCCCTGGTTTTTGTGGTAGTCCACAGAGAGCCATCAAAGGCCATGCTGGGACAGGGAACACTGAGTGAGTAACCACATGTGGGGGCTGAGGGATGGGAGAAGCAATCGGAGGCTGTCACTGTAATCTAACCCAGTGGCTCCCAACTGGGTGGCTTTGTCCCTCGGGGGCACTGGTAATGTCTGGAGACAATTTTGGTGGTCATAACAATATGTGTGGGAGGTGCTCCTGGCACCCATGGGCAGAGGCCAGGGACACTGCTAAACAGTCCTCAACACCACAACAGCCCCCACAGCAAAGAATGTCAGCAGTGCCAAGGCCGAGGATTACTGATTTCCCGAGAAGTGAACACAGGGTCTAAGAACAGGTCTTCCAAGGAAGACAGGGTGGGACTCAAAGAGACAGAGGGTACAGTAGAATGAGGAGCTGCAGGAGGTGGGAAGGATTGGACAGGGCGGCACCCAGGCACCTGGAGAAGGAGGCCAAGTCAGGGGAACTAGTGTGACAAGGAGGTGGCCCAGGTGCCTAATGGTGAATCACAGAGGAGTCTGATGGGGTTGTGGACTCGCTGGACCACCCAGTGTTTGAGACAGAGTCCATCTGGGATAGATAGTAGCCTATGGAGCCTTCTCCTGAGACCACATGGCATCGTGCTCCTGAGGCTCGACCTCCCATCACAGGAAGGGAGACCACAACTGGGCTTCTGCCTCCTGCCCACACCACACCCGCCATCCTTGCAGAGGTGTGTCCTCACCAGCATCCTGGCTCCACCCCAGGCTCTTCACATGCTGTATTTCCTGGGCCTGTTTCACTCATCTCTGAGGATGCAGACCACTTCCAAGTTCTCCAGGCAAACTGCCCTATCCTCATGCCTCTCAGTCCTTCTATGGCATGCTGGCCCCGATCTCATCCAGGATTCAGGATAGAGGTTATGTCCCACTGGCTGCTTACTCGATTATGTCTACACGAGGCCTCTTATCCCTCCACTGAAATCTAGGCTTTCATCTTTGTTTCTTCACAGTTAGCAAAGAAGTGTTTGTTGAATGAATAAATGAATAAACCCATGGATGGATGAAGATACAGAATTTGTTAATCAGTAAACAGAACTAGGACATGGATAACATCTCCAAGAAACCATTTACAAACAGAAGAGTGGACTGAAGCGCCCCTGAAGAGTGAACTTCCAGTTCATGAGGGGATAAGAATGGGGGGAGGAGCCAGCAGAGTGCCGGGAAGAGCAGGAATGTAGGAGAACAGGGATCTCCTGGGACCACGGGGGCCAGGAGAGGGGTTTACATGGCAGAGGGATGTGCTTTAATGAGTTCAGCCGGCCATGTGCTATGGAGACAGACTATGAATTAGTCAGTGACCTTCAAAAGAGCAGTTCTGCCCTTAAGTGGGAGAACACTGTCCCCCCAAACACTGCATTCCCATGGACTTTGGGGAAGCAGAAGATAGGGGGGCAGGATAAAAGAGGTCAAGACCCAGAGACAAGGTGGCAGACGGAGTTGGTTTTACCAAATCTGATGTGACTCCCTGCCAGTCAGAGCTAATCGGCCGCACAGAGCGCGCATGTGGTCCAGCTTCTTTCTCTTTGCATGTCACATTTGCGAGGAGCTGCACCCCTGGCCCTGCCTGACCCAGTCTACGTTTACTGCCAGCAGGCAGGACGCCTGCCTGGATGGACTCATCCAGCTCCTACCATTTCAGTGGGCAGCTGCTGCCTGTGCAGCATCTTCCAGAGGAAGGTTGTGCATCTGGAAAGCTAGCGGGGTGCTAGCTCTGTGGTGGGAACTCAGACTTTTCATGCTCTCTGCTGCTGGACTCTGGGAACAGATGGCACCTGACATCAGGGAAGAGCAGGAGATGAAGGCCGACTCATCTGGCTGTACCCTCCTCTGTGGCACTCAGTTCTGTGTCCCCAGCCAGTTGCGTTACCTGAGATTTAGCTTCCTTGCCTTTGAACTTGACACAGGGGCTCAACTTCAGGTTTGGGGCGTCTCGGTTGTTCTGCCTTTGAGATTCCAGGCACTTCTGCCTCTGTCGGATATTGCCCTTCTGGATGGAGGAATCCTTGGGGACGCTGCAGGAAAAGCCACAGGAGACAGGAGAAGCCCCTGCTCTTTGGATGGGACATAGTGGAGGGGTTGGGTGGTGCTTTGACAGTGGCAGGACCCTCCTCTCCCGGGGCTGTCACAAAGATTTGCACTGCTCGAAGGAGAGACTAGTGGATGGGGAAGACTCAGGATCCACAGTGGGAGATGGGTGCCTGGAAAGGAGCCTAGAAAAGCACCCAGGCTCTCAGGTCACAATCCAGCAGTTAAGAAATACTGCAACTAGTGCACCTTAATCCCCCATGCTACTCATTCAATCCCTTCTGGTTTCAGGGATAGGGAAGCCAACTGGCCTTCTTAGACCTCCACGCACTTAAGAGCCCTCATCCAGTTGGCCACAGGCCATGTCTTTACTAGACTGAGCCAGGGGAGGGCCACTCCTTGCAGCCAGCCAAGGTTCCACCAGAGGGAAGATACCTGAGCTCTGGGTAGATGTTCTCCAGGTACCACTTGAAGCTCTGGCAGCGCAGATTCTTCCTCAGGTCCAATCTGCTCTCAACGCTGGGGGTGCCAGGGGTGAGGACAACACAAAGACAAAATAGTTGTCAGAGGCAGGCACCAGTAAGGCGGCTCAGGATGGGGAGCACCAGGTGCCCAGGCTCTGCATCCATATCTCTTTGGAGGGTGCTGGGAAAATGAACCAAGGAGGGATTTCTGTAGCTCCAGACAGAGCTACGAAACACTTAGCACTATCTCACAATGGCGCAGTCAGGACACTGAACGTTTGTGCTTTTTATTTGAAAATGGAATTTGGGGTGTTTTTACTTTTCATTAAAAACAAAGCTGCAAGAACATTCTGCGTGTTATTCAAAATTCATTGCTGGAGCTCCGGGTCTACTTAGAATCTTTTGGGGTTCTGCAGTTGGAATACCACTCCCCACTGCTCTAGCCACAAGAATCCTCTTCTCTGGGCTGGTTCTGGGGCCCAGTCATATATTTGTTCATCCAATATTCATTGAGCACCTACTATGTGTCAGGCATTGTGCCCAATGTGGGATATAACAGAAAGGTTTGGAACAGGAGGCAAAGACAGGGAGACAAACCATGATAGCCATCACATGTGTCCTAGGTGGGCATGCAGGGCAGTGAGGGCACCCCAGAGGGCACCCTCGCGTGTCGGGGTGGGTGGTGGAGGCGGTAATGGTGATGCTGCTACCTGGAAGAGTGGATGTTTTCTAGACAAACCAGAAGGAGGCTGAGGTGGGGCCTCTGCTGCAGGCAGGAGAGCAGTGAGAGAGACGAGCACGCAGTGAGGAGGGGGAGTTCTGTTCACAGGACGGGGCTGGCGCTGCAGGATCTTAAAATAGATGCGTGCATGTGAACACATGTGGGGGCTGGGCAAGGGGAGGTGGGCGGGATGAGAGCGAAGACAAACCAGGAAGGGTCCTATGAGGCAGTGCCGAGGAGTATGGACTTTTTAAGCGCCCTGGGATGGAACTCGTGGGTTCTAAGCAGAGCACAAACGGTGATGTTCCTGCTCTGACAGCATCTCGCTGTGGGGTCTGATGGGGTGGGGCTGGGGACAGGGAGGACAGCAGGGGGCAGGGGTGGAAGCCGAGGTGCTGAACACACTTTCAAATGGGGAAGTGGGTGGAAATGGAGAGCACACAGGCTCTGTCTGTCCCCTTCTCTCCCTCTGTGCTGACCACTGGAGGAGCTCTTTCCGACTTCTTTCCCTGGCAGCTACGCAGAGCTGGCCCTGTCTCCCCTCCCTCCACCCCTGCTGCCTCCCTGGGCCCCCCTGAGACTGCACCAGAACCTCTCACCATGAATATTCAGGGTTTACCATGGATCTGGGTGGTCATGCATGAATGAGGCCATTTCACCAGGTCTGATCATTTGGATGCGGTGGGAGGGACAGGGATAAGTCAGGGTTGAGCCTCGATGTCTGACGTGGGCAACAGGGTACAAGGAAGACTGTTCAGGGGGCATACAGGAAGAGGAATACGTTTAGGAGAAACCACATGAGTCCCATCAATGACTGGTTGGGCATGCGGCCCCTGAGAGATATCCAGGTGGCAGTGTCCAGTTGTCACTTTGATATAGGGGACTGGAGTGCCGAGGAGAGGCCCAGGTTAGAAATGGAGATACAAGTAAAGGCAGCAGAGATGTGACGGTCAGGGCCAGAGAGAATGTGTGGCAGGAAGAGGCCTTAGGAGAGGCCCAGGGGAGAGGCCCAGCACATGGAGGGAGGGAGGGGGAAGCCGAGCCTGCAAATGGGACGGAGAAGGCAGGGCCTAGCAGCAGAAGGCAGGCCATGGCTGTGGAGTCCTGCTGGCCCAGGGACCAGAGGCACGCAGATGGGGAGGGGTGGGAGATAATGGGGCAGTCTGAGGACAGTACGGGGATGCATCAGTCACTGAGAGTAGGTGGGACAGGTGCAGGGCACCAGGGCCAGGAGTGTGGGGAGGGCATGGGCACAAGGCGGCTCCTACTGTATCATGGAGGCCTCTGGACAAGTGGAAAAGACACACGTAGTGATGAGCACTGGTGAGCTACACAGGGTTTTATAGTTTGTTTTCTTTCTTCCTCCTCATACTTTTTTTAAAATAAAGATGGAAGACACTGAATACATTTAAATGCTGATGGAAATGATGCCCAGAGAGGCCAGGGATAAGGGAGAGAGTGAAGCCTCCTGGGGGGCAGCCCCTGCAGTGTGGTTCCCATGTTTCTCTGCATAGTAGAAATACCTGGGAGCAGTTGTTAAAAAATCCCACAGCCCAGGCCACACCCCAGATCAAGCTCAGGGACTCCCAGGAGGAAGAGCTCAGGCTGCAGTGTGTCTGAAGCGCCCCTGGTGACTCCAGAGCGCACACTGCTTTGGGAGCTTCCCTGCCAAAACCTCACTCCTCTCATTGTGGCCCTCAGGCCAGCAACCATCTGGGTGCTTATTGCAAACGCACAGAATTCACATTGTAACAAGATCCCCAGGAAGTCTGTGTGCACACTGAAGTTAGACAGGTCCTGCACCAGGAAGCAAGAGGGGATGCACCCTAGCTGTGGGAGCTGAATAAATGTTGATTTATGAATGAGTGGGGGAGTATGCTATGTCCCAGAGCAAGTGGAAGGTGAGCCTCCCTTAGCAGGAAGGAGACAAGAGGCAGAGAAGGATGGTGCGGACGTGGTGACGTTAACATGCTGGTTTGTCTGGGGAAGCTGATGTCTTCCATTTCACCTGTGAAACAGGAGATGTCATCCACTGCCAGTGAAAGAGGCAGGTGGACGGGAGGGCTGGGGAGAGTGGAGAAGGTTTAATGATGATGGAGAACGCTAACTAGGAAGGTGGCTCTGTAGGTATCCCAGGGCCTTGTGGAGAGGACGGCCATGGAAGATGACTAGCAGACTGGTGGGTGTTTCCCAGTTCTATCCAGCAGCCTGGGTGCAGGGGTGGGCAAGGAACAGTCAGGATCACCCAGGGCTGAGAAAACTTTGTGCAGGGAAGAGAGTGTTTCTAGATGAATGACAGGGCAAAAGATCTGAGGACAAGACCTTCTGAGCTGTCCTCAAGCAAGAGTATGGAATCCAAGCTGGAGAGAGAAGGGCCTTGCGGGGGGTGGGGGTGGGGGGTGGTGTAGAGCCAAGGGATCAAGGTTCTGATAAGATCCGAGAAGAAAATGCCTCAGGAGGTTAGGAGAGCCAGATAGGAAAGATGGCGTAGATTTATGGTTTCATAGGCGCAGGTTGTTTTGGCAGGCTCTGATTTAACTCTCCTGTGCAGTGGTGGATTTATCCTATGAAGTTGAGTCTACAAAAAACTCATCTCCTCAACATCCTTCGTATGGCTAGTGAATGCCCTTAGTATAACAAAAAGCCATCGGTTGCCCCCAAAGAAACAAATGATAACACAAATGAATGAGTCACTATTTTTCTCTACGCCAATCAGCTCTGGGTTGGGGAATGCAAGTGCATGTAGTTTTAGAATTAGACAGATGCGGTTTAATTAGCCTCCATTCCCCTCTTACATGGTGTGGTCTACGGCAAGTAGCTTAACCTGGAGAGGCCTCAGTCTCCTCATCTGTAAACAGGGCCAATTAAGCTCATTTCTCAGAGTTTGAGAAGGATTAATGAAGTACCTTACATCACAGTATCTAGTTATTAATAAACATTCCTTTCCCCTTCCTCTTCTCCTGTATAGCTTGAGCACTATTGCAGGGGACGTCTGTATGGCACTGCTCCTTCCAAGGAAGGAAGGAACAGGGGCCTGGGTGACTGAGTACGAGGAGGGAGGAAGCCTGTCCGACCTGGGGAGGCTCAGGCTGTCCAACCCGCATCCTACCTTTCCGTAAAAAGCTGGACACATCGGTCCATTGTACAAAGCACAGCTTCGGCCCCACTCCCCCACATTGATTTGGCCGTCCGAGTTGCCAGAGTCACCCTACAAAAGCTGCCTCAAGCTCTGCACACCTATAATAGGGATCCTCTGGACTCTGCTCTCCTCAACCTGAAGGGATACTTACTTCCCAAAGGGCCTCTCCAGGGCAAAAGGCCGGGCAGCGTAATAGTATTGCTTGTATTCGTCCATCCACACTTCCGCTGTCCGCTTAGTGTTCCTGGGGAGATGAGGCAGGTCTGTTGAGCAGGGGGCTGTCAAGGAGGCCCTGTGGGCACCAGCTAACACACACACATGCGGGGTGAGTTAACAGCACCACCTAGGTGGGGGCTGCCACCACTGACCCGCTAACATCCATGTTACCAGGGTGTGACCCAGCCAAGCCTCACCCAATCTCCAAAGGGTCCTCTATCCCAAGACACAGGATTTTTAGTACAGGTTGAGCATTCCTTATCCAAAATGCTTGGAACCAGAGTGTTTTGAATAATTTCAGGGTGATTTTTTTGTTATTGTTTTTGGATTTTGTAATATTTGCATACACATAATGAGATATCTTGAGAATGGGACTCAAGTCTACACGTGAAATTCATTGTGTTTTGCATATACCTTATACACTCATAGCCTGAAGGCAATTTCATTTTTCTTTGGGGGATGCCAAATGAACTGTGGGGTTGTGCACCTGTGTTTTGATCGCTGAGGTCAATTTTACATTTGTGGTGTCATGGCAGTGCTCAGAAAGTTTCAGATTTTGAAACATTTCAGATTTTTGGATTAAGGATGCTCAACCTCTGGGCATCCTCTGCTTCTTGTTCCTAGGTTTGCCCCTTTACCACAGGGCAGTGCTGAGGTCCCATTTCTTCAAGGGGAAAAAGTCTGCACAACTATGTTTTCCCAGGCCATACGGTTAGCCTGGTGCAGGTGGGAAAGACTCAGGAATCAAGCCTTCCCTTCCAGACACTTGGCCAGCACTCTGTGTTTATGTAATTAGGTGTTTGCTCTGAGTCTTACCCCAAAGGTCACTGAGGATGTCATCATTCAGCAGTCAGGGCTCCGGGGCTACCAGATGGAGCCCCAGAGCAGAGAGAAATGACGACATCAGGAAACAGGCATGTGGTATCTTGGGCAGCAGGGGCACTTGTCAAGGCCCAAGTAAGTGACCTTGGGGGTCCAAGGAAAAATGGGGTGCTCTTCCAGATGCAGGCTCTGCTTCGGAGCAGAAGTGTTTGATAAAGGCACTGGCAGGCCCTTCCAAACTGGGACCTGAGCTGACATACATACATGTGCAGCACAGTCCAGTCCAGGGACTCTGGGCAGTTAGAGCCTCACTGGCCCTTCCACTGGCCTAACCATCAACAGAGTGGAAGCTGCTTAGCAGACATCTGTGCATGATTTCTCTAAAACCCAAGTGACCCATCAGTGGTGTACAGGATGTCCCCTGGCCAGGGCCTAGTCTCAAAGCCAAGGGCAATCTGGAGCCCCAACCCTGCCTCATTCCCAGGCTGGCCCCTCCAGGTGGCCACAGGGCTTCCCTGGGCCAGGGCTGCTCCTCTCAGCACCCTCTTTCACCCCCCATGTTCTCGTTAGAGGCACAGGTCACTTTCCCATCGCTCAAGCCCCACCTCCTCCAGGACGGCTGTCAGGACATGACAGACATCTGCTTTTGTGTGCAGAAACCCGAGGGGGAGGGCGAAGAGCACAGGAGGGGACAGTGATACCCTAACAAGGGGCACCAAAGGGGTGCATAGCTCCCCTCCCCTCAATGGACCAACAAATGACAGAACAAAGAGAAAGAGGGGCAAGTGGAGGAGGGAAGGTATCTGATGAGAAGAGGCAGAGGATGGGGAAAGAGGGAAGAAGTGAGAGGGAAAGATGGAAGACGGGAGAAGGAATACACAGGAATTTCTCTGAAAGGAGAAGAGGAAGATGGAAGAGGAGAGGTCAAGGAAAGGAGAAGGGTACATGAAGGCAGAAGCAGGGGACAGCAGTGGGCCTCCTGGGGCCTCTGAGTCCCTGTGAGAATGTACCATCTCCCAGGCAGGAGATGAGAACACTGGGGGACAGGGACAGAGTCTCAGGCTCTGCTGAGGCATGCAGCAGGCACCCCAGCTGTTCCCACTGTGCCTCCCTGTCCCCTAGTGACCCAGCCTGAAGCTGGGGTGGGGCAGCAGGTCTTCTAGAACTCTGGGACAAAAGGGTTGCCCTTCCTGCACCCCACACACCCCAAATACTTGGAGACCACACCCTGCAGGGTGGCACTGATTAGCGGCTTGAAGTCCCTGAACCCAGCCCCTGCCCAGGCAGAGTCCAGGGAACATGTGCACCTGCCATCCAGAAGGGGACTCGGGCAGCCTCACTGAGCACCAGAGACAGCTGAAGCCTCCCAGCAGCAAACCTTGGCCATGGCCACGGCCATCTATGCTGCTGCCCACTCACCAAGCCCCAGGGCACTTACTTTATATATGTGTTGGCGTTTCCATCTGGGAAAACATACGGGTGCTTCTTCCGGAAGACATGCCCCACCCGGCTGCAGGGGACGATCTCTAGGCTGCCCCCACACATCCACACGCGGAAGGAGATTTCTGCAAGACAGTCACGCCCCTGTTATTTCCTTTCATTGCCCCTCGGGCATGGAGGCCCCAGGTGCTAGGGAGTCTTTTTCACCTGGCTTGGGCATGGTGGGTAAGAACAAATGTTGCAGCCAGACTGAGAGCTCCACTGGTTGGGAAGCCTCAGTTTCCCCTTCTGTAAACAAGGATGGTCCTAACACATCAGAGGGGAATATAAGGTAATAGGAAGGAACAGTGTTGGGCATGGTAGACCCTGGGACACATTCAATGCCCAGCATAGTTGGAGTGGGGGCTCTGTTAGGATTTTAGCCCAGAAAGGAGGAGGCCTGGGGGCACCAAGAAAGTTGCTTTTGAGGGCAGTGCCTGTGGCTCGAAAGAGTAGGGCACCAGTCCCATATACCAGAGGTGGTGGGTTCAAACCCGGCCCGGCCAAAAATTGCAAAAAAAAAGAAAAAAAAGAAAGTTGCTTTTGAACATATGGAAGGTGGATTAACCACAATCCCTGGTGACCCCAGAGGGTTAGAATTCAGTATTGAAGAGAAAAGTTTCATTTGAGAACACAGGAGGATATTCTAGCTACTGGGGTCTAGAGGACTAACATGAGAACACTCGGGGCAGACTGGAGAACCACATGGCAAGGATGCAGCAGAGAAGCCCGAGTCTCCAGAAGGCATCTGGACAAGGCAGCCCCTGAAGTTCATTCCACACCAAGACTGCAGTTCTACTGCTGGGTCAGAGCTACCTCAATTGCAGCCCGGGAGGAGGAGGGCTGAGAGCAGAAAGCAAGAGCTGAAAGTGACTGTAAAGAATGCTGGGAGCCTCTAAGCTGTTATTGGGGGGTGTCCCTGGGTTTGCATACCCCCTTCTTCCGGGTTGGCTGCTGTGGGCCCTCAGAGAGGTGGCTATGAGTGCTTCTCCCTGGAAGCACCCCAGCAGGATGGAAGCATGCTTCCGCCCTTGACGTGGGACGCCAAGGGAGGTGGGGGCCCATGGTTAAAATCGCCAGGGCACAGTGACATTAGGAAGCAGACAGACTGTTAGACGGTGTTATTAGTGCCACCTAACTGCACCCAGGGCAGGTGGCCCCCTGCCCCCCACTGAGTATGGCACTGGTAGAAAAGGCAGCTTCCAATCTGTAGGAATTCCTGCCTGGCCCAAGCCCCCACAGTCAAGTCCAAGCATGAAGAAGGCAGGTTCGCTCATGAAAAGTCCATGCAGGGGAGGCCATAAAAGTCCGTGTGGATGCAGGCCAAGCGTCCAGGACTTGGGAACCAGGATGTGACTATCCCAGGGCCTTCCCATCACGTGTGCCCTGCACCCTCCAGCCCCCTGGGCCCCAGCTCCCAGCCTCTCTGGGTGGGTTTCTTCACCCCAGTGGGTCCTCTCTCTTCCTGCTCCTCACTCCCGTCTACCTACCACTACTACGAGTTCTCTCTTCATTCCAGCTTGTATTCTGATCCTCACCTGCCCTCACCCACCTGTCCCCAGCCACCTTAGCTGCTGCCCACCCCCAGTCTCTTTGGAAAGGCCACAGGGTGTAGGTGAGGCCACTTCCTACCATCCCTACTCCACCACCTTTTCACACCTGTTTGCTGCTCCTGGGAAGCCTGGATTTCCCTCAGCACAGGGCAGCGTGGACTCTGGGATGAAGAAAGGACTTCTGACCATGGCTACTGAATGATGGCGAGAATGTGGGGGAGGAAACCAGGGGAGCTCAGCTCTGTCCCTGGGAAACCTGCTTAAGCTTGTTGAGGACTCATTTCTTCGTATACTAAACAAAAATCAGAAAAATCCTTTGCAAGGCTGTTGTCAGCATCAGATGAAGTAGAATCTAAGTGTGATCGGAAGACCAGAGGTGGTGCTTCTGAGATGCTTCTGAAGCCGGCATCTCTAAAACATGGACGCTGATGTGTGGCACCCACATCTGCCCACATCCAACTTCCCAGATGATTTACAGCCTTTTCCCTCCTTCTGCTACACTGCAGGAGACACTTGAAATTTATGGAGGTCACATTTGAAACTGTGACTCTCCACGAAGTTCGAAGTTCCATGGCATGGAGTTGGCACCTGGCTGGGGCACTATCTGCATGGCGTGCCTGTGGCCTGGTGCCCAGCACCCACACTGCATCTCGCAGCGGGCACACCGAGGGGCAGAGGGGCCCACGGTGGAGCCGTGTCAGCACATGTGAATCTGAGTCTTAGGATGTCTTCCTGAACATGTTGGTGCTCCAATCAGTTCCTCCCCAGGGACTCAAAACAGGGTCTGCTCCAGTTCCCAAAAAGGAAAACCTTCTAATCTCACATCACTAGAGACGGAGTCCTTGCCTACTAGATATAAACCACAGGTTCTGTGCCAGCTCCCTCCCTAAAGCTATGCATGTGTTTCAGTGACAGCCTCTTCCTTTCCATGTATTCAAATGAGACATATGTCCCTGTGCATTTGCAAAGCAAATCTCTCCAGCCCATGCCTGGACCATGTTGCCCCCACCCCCATGCCCCACCCACCACTTCTCTGCCTTCACCCAGAACATTCTCTCTGAAGCTTCCCTCTGCCTCAGCCATGCACAGGGACGCCCCTTAGGCTGCACGGTCACCCAGCCCCGTCCTTCTGCACCTTCCTTCTGGTCTCCCCACATCCCCTCAAGGCTCTGCCTTCCAGCGTCTTCCTGACTCTGCTTCCCCATCTGCTCCCAGAGGGCACTGGATGCTGAGGACTCCTCTTCATCTCTCCAGGCCCCACTTCCCATGACCTGCTGAGGCTGCCATTGAGGTACACGGGGCAGCATCATGCCCAAGACGTCTCCTCACCGTCAGGGCCTCCCCATAGCCCTCCGCAGCCCCGCATCCTTTCTGCCACCCCAAAGCCGTCCCTCATTTTCCTGTGTCTGTTGCTCCGGTGCAAAAATTAAAAGCATCACAGTTCTTCAAATGTCAGTTGTGGGAGGAAAACGACCCTTTTGTTGACATCTGGGCCAGGCTTTGTTTAGCTTCCTCCTCCAAGGCTGCTGCTTAGTGCTCAGTAGTGACTGATGTTCTTATTTGGTGACGCAGAAGGAGCTCTGATAGGACAACCAACAGCTACTAGCTGGGAATCTCCCCAACTCCAGAATCTGTGGTCTTTCCCTGACACGGCCTGTCCTATAGTGAGCATCTATCACTGGCCAACACAGCTGTGGATGCAAAGATTCTGACTTCAAAACACTCACAAACAGGAGTGACCAACGTCTAACTAGCTGTCACATTCCCCACTTATCAACTCAGTGATTGAGCCCTGAACAAGGTCTGTCTCAGTCTGTCTTCAAGTCTGGCTGCTACTGCTGCCCAGCGGAACCTGCCGCCTGGGATGCGCTCAGAGTTCCTCTACTGCAGAGTCCAGATTGTTGTACCTCAAGTTATCTGGGGCACGTGGTTGTGCTGCTGCCAAAGTCAAGAGGCAGACTGAGGGATGCAGCTTGGAGTTTCCGGATTAGTGTCATGATTTATGGGTTCTCCAGTGTGGAATATTTAACACCGAGGACACATTGCTGCTGCTCCCTTATCTACAGTGCTGGCTTTGGAATAATGATGTGTATCCTCGTGGGACTACAAGCCAGGCCTGGTGGCCCATAGATACCTGCTGAAGTCTTTGGGAAAGTCTGCTAATCCTGAGGCCCCAGGAAGGGGACCTTGCACAGGTGGTCTGGGAAGTGCTGAAGACCGAGGCGGCCCAAGGCAGAGTAGAACAGGCAGAGCTGCTGCTCCCCAAGGCTGCAGCTCCTTCAGTGATCATCCCTGAAGTGACAGAGGAGGGAGCAACAAAATTTTGCATAGGGAGTTCCGGGGGGTTCTCACTGAGTCAGCACCTGCATAATCTCCTGGGCAATGACCTCGTACGGATCCAAATCTACTTCGAATTCCAGGCAGGGAGATGTGCAATTATTCCATCCTCGCTGGGAGCACTGTTATCATTTCACATTCTTTAAACATCAGGTTAGTATTTGAGAGCCAATTGCCCTGCCGCCCTCCATTCCCACTTCTTTCATTCTATCTCCTCATCAACCTGTCAGTTCTTACCACCCTCCAGGGGCCCTGACCCTAAACCAGAACCAACATTTACCTGGCCAGCCCATGAGGGGTAGACAGAAATTTTGAGAAGAGACAGCTTTCTCCCCAGGAAACAAGCCGTGGTGTTCAGACGACACTGCTTGTCCATATTGGTCAAGGTTCTAGCTTCACTGTATAGCCTGGTTTCTAAGCAAAGGCAAAGAGACCCAGTCTCTGTGGGTACCACTTCCTGTGATAGGCTGTGTTTAAACGGAGCCTCGGATAATGTATATGTGTGTACACTGTATACACTGCATACACAGCAACATTCTCTGTTCTACCTTTGCCCAAGTTTAAGGGATTAGAGAGGATGGCAGTGGGCAGAGAGGCAGACACTCACGTGGCTAGTGTCATAAATTCATACATATACGTGTGACAGGACCTTACCTGTGGGTAATCTTTACATTCCCAGGGGCTACTGGGCCAAGAACCAAACTCTGTTATTCTTTACTGACTTGAGTAGAGATAATTAGCAGCCTGTAAAACACACCCTTGCACATGCACTTCACTTCACCTCTGAGACAATCAAGGCTCCACTCAGGCCCCCTATTCTAGACAAGTATTAACCGCAGCCACATCATGGTCACCAACGGTCATATGACCGCAAATGCCAAGGTGACACCCTTTATCATCCCATCTCCTCTGTGATGGGAAGATGACTCGATGACACTTGGAGAAGCACTGGAGAATCAGGATAGGAGGGCCTCAGGGGATCTCACCTGGGCACTGGGCACTGGGCTTCAGCAAAGGACCCAGACAAGGAACAGAGTGCTGGGCTGCTGCATTAGCTTAACTCTCCATCTGGGGAAAAGATGCCTTCTCATCAGACTTAGATGCTGTTCTCGGATGAGGCCGTTTCCCTCATCTTGAGCCACTGATCATGGAAAATGTCAGACACAATCCTCCTTTAACAAATGCTGCTCACACATAGCCTAAAGGGGCAGGCGGCCCATCCTGATTAGTGCCATGGTGGATCAAAGGGGCTGGTATTATCTAATTTATCTTTACAACAGTGCTGTGATACAAGGACTGTGAGAGTTTTCCATTGCTACCGTAACAAATTACCACAAACTTAGTGGCTGGGTTTGATTGGGTCCTCTGCTTAGGGTCTTCCAGGCCGAAATCAGATGTCAATAGGATGTCTCTATCTAGAGTCTCTGAAGAATAACCTGATTTCAGGCTCATTTGGTTGTTTGCAGAACTCAATTCCTGGGGTTGCAGGACTGAGGTTTCTCTTTCCTCAGTTGACCCTGGAGCTCATCGCAGCTGCTTCCACGTTGCCCACCCCCCAGCATTGGGGGTTGGTCAGTTCCCCTCATGCTTCAAATCCCTCTGGCTTTTCCTTCTGCCACTTCTCTTCTGCCCACATCCTGGCAAAGTCCTCTGTTTATAAGGGCTCAAGTGATTTGACTGGGTCCACCCTAGGAGGTCAGGGTAATCTCTTACCTCCAGGCTACTGATTAAGGACCTTAATCGCATCTGCAAAATCCCTTCTGCTATGTAAGGTACCATCCTGATAGGTTTCAGGGATTAGACTGTAGACATCTTTGGTGGGGTGGTGGAACAAGGAAGGACCTTCTTTCTCCCTCCCACAGGGATCACTGGCTCCACTTTGAAGAACTAGAAACAGGCTGAGTGAAGTGAAGGAACTTTCCCAAGGATGCCTAGTGATGACTTCCAGATTCCAACTTAGGTCTATCTGCCTATGTTCTTTATATAACACATGCGCAAGTGCGTGGGCACAGGGGAGCCAAGGCTGGCATAGCCTGGCATCCCTGCCTACATTCTGGAGGCAGCGGGTGGTGGTGGTTCCTCTCTGGGCCTACTTCATCTGTCTCTTCTCAGCAGTCTTTTGTGCCTCCTTTGCTTTGGAAATCCCCCATTCTAATCTAGGAGACCCATACTTCTCTTCATGCAAGTGCCAAGGCCTCGTTTTGGGAATTGTGCATCCCCCACCCAGGCCACCCACACACACACACACAGACACACACACACACACTTCATACCAGGGCAACAGATTCCTTTTATCTCTAAAGACCAAAAGCTAAAAGTAATATGCAGCTCTAAGGAAGCAGATATATTACACATTCCCTGTGTAATGTAAATTGCAGTTTAAACATCCAATTTTAATGCAAATCAACTTCTGAAAAAAAGAAATTCTAAAAGCCATATGTCTCTAAAACCTGCTTTCATGCTGAACTGCTGATGCAATTATCAGATGTGTTCAGCTTACCTTAGAAGCATTTGTGGGAATGGTGGCTCCAGGGCCGTGTGTGTGAGCATGTGAGCCATCGACCATGGCTGCATCTAACAGATAAAAACCAAGATGGGGTAGGGCAGGAGCTGCATATGATGGAGCAGGTCAAGGTCATCCTGGCTGGACTCTTCCCTAACAACCTATGTATTTTTGTGCTGTGACATAAAGTCAATACCACATACGTGAACGCATCTAGAATTCACAGAAATTCTACTTTTTGGAAAGGCAAGCTGTCTCTGCCACTGCTGATCTTGTTCTCATGTTTAAAGGGAACCTTTAATCATGGGCTCCAGTTAATGCAATGAGACCTATTTTAAAGGGAGCCTCATATATTGTATCATGTTGCCCTTTTTCCCCCTTCCCATTCAGCTTTTGACTTTCTGAACACACATTTAGTGAGCAGTTTCTACTTTTGTGGCCTCAAGAACAAGAAGGTGGATGAATGGCCTTGCTATTGAGGAGTTCCAGGTTTGGCAGGAGGCTGGGCAGCAGGCATAGACACATAAACAGACAGATGTGTAAGAGGGCTCAGTGCAATGACAGAGAAGGGAACACGGTGCTGGGGGTGCAGTGTAAGGGAAGGAGGTAGGAAGGGTGGGCCAGGTGTCCTCCTTATAGAGGAGGTGGCCCCAGGACTGCAACGTGGGAGGAAGTCAGCTTCTGCTGTGGTCAGCCTCGGGTGGAGATGGGAGGCCCGGTCATTGTAGAGGGTTGGGCATATTAAGTGTGGGTGGTTCTGTTCAGGACCTCTGGACTGGAGGCTGGAGGCAGGAGGAGACTGATGAGGCTAGAGAGGAGGTGCAAGGCCATGGGTGGGACACATGAGGAGGAGGGCCTGCTTTGTACAAGAGGAGCCACTGCAGATGCCAGGCCTGGCAGGGGTGAGAAGATCTGCATTTCAGAAAGAGCATGTTGGCAGGAGAGTGGGAGGTCAGCTTCTGTAGTAGAGCAGAATGGGAAATGAATCAGGACAGTTGGTAGTGATGGAGAGAAGGGGATGGGTGTGAGTGATTAAGGGCGGTGGGTCTTTAGGATTTGGGGGATAGGAAGCACCTCCTGCCACACCCTGAAGCTGGGCAGTTTCCCTCACTCCTTAGCGCCATCTGTCCTTTGCAGCTGGAGCACCACTCACAAACTCCATTGAAATCTCCCATCTTCAATCTGACTGGACTCTCTTTTGCATCTGCCTCCAGGTTCTTAGTGCCTTGTCATCCCCACCTGCAGATGCAAGGCTGCCCACGTGACATAGCCGCCATTGGAAAGCACTGCGTTTTCTGGCATATACAATGCTAATATACACACACCCCCATCCATCCAGAAATGGCTTTCGAAAGGCTGTTAGCTGGCTACAACATAATGGAGTGTTGGGGTGGGGAAAATGAAGTGTTTCCTGTGATAGCTGTTGGCAGTGCTTGTTTTATGGTTTAAAAAATTTCGTGATGCATTGTAAATGTCTCACCCACACTTCCCAGCACCCTTCCCAACTTCTCTATTCCAATCAGCCCTTGTTAATGCCAAAAGACTTGGAAGCCTGCTAGATGTGATTGCTACTTGATTTGAGCAGATGTGTGTTAACATTGCTGTAAGGAGAGGTACTGCCACCAGTACCAAAATGGACCAGACTGTGCCACTGTTGAAAATAACGTGCTGGCGGAATCCAAATGGGACTGCCATGTGGGAGAAGAATCATGCTCACTTTGTGCAGTGCAGAAAGGCAGAATGAACCTGACAGACAGAAGCTGGGGGGAGCCAGGATTTGATTTAGAAGATTTTCTAACAGTCCAACAAAAAAAATTCTCTACGACAGAATGTGCTAAACTGTGAAACTGTGAGTACATCATTAAAAGTAGCATTTGAGCAAAGATTGGATGGCTGCTGTCTACCGAAAGTGCTGTAGAAAGGAATCATCTGATGGGCAAAAGAAATGTTAGAAAATATTGCTCAGAGGAACCGGGGTCGCCAGGACTTAACAACTGGCTCTGCCCAGTAAGAACAAAATCTCTGCTCCACTGAGAACCCCAAGAATCTACCTGGCTTCAACTTCTCCTGGGCTGGGGCAGGCAGATCTGGCCTCAAATCCCCCACCAACAACCCCCTGACATGTTCCAGAAGGCTTTCATGGACCGGGTTCATGGGTTTGGTTGGGGTGATGGAGTGTTAGTCTATTGTTTGCTGAGCTTCCAGTCTGGCCCCTGTGTGGCAGGAGCCCGACTTTGCTCATGCATTTCTCTACACTGCCCAGAACAGATGCCGTGGGTCAGGCCAGAAGCCATAAATTTCCAGGAAATAACTCTTAGTGACTGAGGAAGAAAGCCATAAAACTTTCTGGAGGCAGGAACAGGAGAAAACAATGACAGCAGACAGTGCACGGGATCCCTGCTCAATGCCAGACGGTGCGTGGATCACTCTCCTGGCCTGTGCCACAGGCGGGAGAGCCCAGGCCAAACATGAGTCTCTCAGAGAGGGGAAGGCCCTGACATGCGGCAGGCACTACACTGGGTGGGCACTGCAGGTAGCCAGGAACGAAACAGAATCAAATCCACGCCCTTGTGAGGCTTCTATTCCAGCTACCTCTCAGGTCTCACCTGTGGAGGAAACTAACATTTACCATGTCCACGTGTGCCAGGAGTCTCACACTTACCTCAGGTGATTTTCACAACAACCCAAAGAAGTAGGATTATTATCCTGTAGTTACACTTTTAATACACAAGGGAAATTAGGATCACTTAAGTGTCACTAGCTAGATAGAATGCATCTTTCTGACTGGGCTGTTTCTCAGCTCTGTACCACTATGGCCATACCTGGCCATCTGAAATGCCTTGGGCCCTGCAACCCAGCCTCTCTCCCACTAAACGACACCATAGTAATTAAGTGTCCTGAGTAGTTAAGCCAGACCCTCCTCATTACCCAGTGCTGAGTGCCATACTCACAGCAGCCAAGGGATGTTAATGGATATTAAGGGATGTCACTGTTGTTCCTGTTTCTCATTCTCTTCTCTTTCTAGTCTCCTTCCAACTCCTAATTCCTAGCTGCAGTGCTCCTAGTGCAACCCACGCCTAGCCCCTTGGACTTGGCACTCCTCTTTGGTCTTCCTGGCTGTGGCATCTCATCTTTCCCCCAGCAGTCTCCCCGGGTGTGCTTCCCTGGCCCTTAGCATCCATGTGGCCCCACAGAGCAATTCCCTTGTTACCACCCCCTCCAACAACTGTTCCTGTGGTGCCCCACCGGCCTTCCCCCAAAAGACCAACTCACCCACCATCTCCAGGCCCTCCTCCCAGGCACGCATGAGTTCCTACAGCTTGGTGCTGGATCCCTACTCCAAACCCCAGGGCGTACAGAATGATATAGTTCAGGATGAATAGGACAGGGACTCACCGAAGTTCTCCCCACCCCAGATGTCCATGTCCATATCATATTTCCCCAGATAATCGAACCATGCTTTGTCGATCACAAAGAGCCCTCCAGCTATGATCGGAGTCCTGTGCATTTGGAAGAGAAAGAGAAGCACCAGTTATAGCAGGGAGATTACCCTCGAACTCTTCTGCCCCAGGAGTCTGGAATTCAGGGCCATTTTCTTGTTCCTCCTCAGAAGGACCAATACATTTTCTAGTTATCTAAAACAAGAACAAGCTCCAAGGCTTTCCCCTTTGACAATAAATTGCCTGACCTTGCAGACAGGCCACTCACTCATCAGCACACCTCCTGTGGGGTGAGGCTCTCGCTCAGGGCTCTAGCTGATCTGATGACCTGGGAGCCTCTGCCAGCCTCAGCCATGGGTCCTGGCCAACATGGCTCTCCTGGGAGCTCTGTTACTGGGGGCAGGGAGGGTGGCCACTAACAGGGCAGAGAGAAGGGCTGAGGCAGTACCCACTGGCAGAACATCTTGCTCCTGAAACTGGCTCTTTCTCCTCTTCCCCTTTTTGCCTCTGTGTTACATGTTGAGTTGTGCCCCCTTCTCAGCTCCCAGTGTATCAGAATGTGGCCTTATTTACAGATTGGGTCTTTACAGAGGCCACCAAGTTAAAATGAGGTCATTAGTGTGGGCACTAGTCCAATATAACTGCTGTCCTTTTAAACAAGGGAAATTTGGACACAGAGATGCATTGATGATGTGGGGAGACACAGGGAGGACACGGCCACCTCCAGACCAAGAAGATAAGCCTAGAATGGATTTCAGACACCCTATTTCAGATGTCTGACCTCCAGAACCAAGAGACGGGATGTGTGTGTTGGCTGCGTAAGCCACCCGTGTGTAGTGCATTGTTACGGCAGCCCTAGAGAACTTTGTTTCCTCTTCTCGGGGCCCTACCCCAGCCTCCCCTGCCTGGATGACTGTGAGAGATGCCAGAGAAGTGCCTGGAAAGGAAAGGGTCTGGGAGGGGAGAAGGTGAGGGGGCAGAATCCAAGCAAATATTCCAGTGAGTACAAGGACGGGTGTCGGGGAGACTTAGCAGCAGGTTTGGTGGAAAAACCCTCGGGACTGGGCCCCCATTAAGTGGGCCCAGCAGATAAAGGGAATTTTCTCCCACATTGAACAAACAACCATGGGAAAGCCAAGCAGACACTGAGGACTCCTGGTGCTATCACACCCTGCTGGTCTCTGAGAACTGGCCTCTTCCCAGGAAACGCTTGCTCTATGAGCAGAGATATCTCACAAGACAACCTGTGCTAAGAACACCATCACTGAGACAGAGACAGGGAAACCCAGCATCACCACCTTGACCTTGACCTGGTCCACTCCTTTGAGGTGTCTGGACAAGTAGTGCTGTGCCCATGGCTGTGCCATGCACTGCCACAGCAAGAGGCTGAGGAGCCGATGTAAGCTGCGTAGGACTCAGCACAGGAAAAACTCCTCCTCTGCTTTTAGAGAGAAAGGACACTGCCCAGGGCCAGCTAGCCAGTCGCCCTCTCAGCCTCTCTGCAGAGGGACGGCAGGAAGATGAATGAATGAGACACCCATCTGCAGTGTCACCATTAGCATCCCCTTTCATAGCTCTTCACGTGGTTTGCAGTTTGACTTAAGTCAGTTCAGTGAAGATGATCGTACATTTACTACGCGGCAGCACGAGAGACACAGAGATACCCTTAAATAGTCCTGGGCACCTCTAAGTCTCTGGACTGAGACATTTTAGTCCTGGGATAAGTTTACTGTTCAGCCTTAGGACATGAAGGCCATACACTCTTGATGCTGATACTGCAGGGTCCCCATGGGGCGGCTGCAATGCTCTATTCCATGTTGGAGCCCTTACATGAGTGCCAGGCCCCTGCTACCATGTGCTGTGGGTCACCAGGGGCCTGGAAGAGAGAATGTGAGTCAGGACAAAGCCACCTACACTCAGGAAAGCAACCGGAGTCCATGCCACCCACTGTCACATTCTCACACAGAAGGGGCAGAGGTACTTATTAATTTGCAACAGTGGCTGTGCCTTGATTTTGACCTCCAGTTACAGCAGTGGCTGACTCGACCTTCCTGGACCAAATCCTGACACACAAGACCCAAGATCTCTGCTCCTGGCCCCAAAGGCCCATCCTTCTCTCACCAGAGGCCTACATAGAACCTGCCCATAGTAGCAGGAAGCACAGGTCCACCATGGCACACGTGAGGGTGGATGACACTCCTCAGCATGGGTCTCCACCAGGTCCCCAACCCCTAGCTAGAAGTTTCCTCCTAAAAGTAGAGGTGGCCTGGAAAAGGCCCCTCCCTCTTAGCATCCATGTGGGCCACATGGATGCTAAGGGCCAGGGAAGCACACCTGGGGAGACGCTGGACTCCCTTCTACGCTGCCCAGTCCTTTGCTGTCTAGTATGGAGTGCTTTCCTGTACCACATGACAGAGGGAAGGCCCCAGTGGGGATGGATCTGCCCACTCACCTTGCATGATGCTTCCTACTTACCTAATGGGCTCCGTGGGGTCCAGGCGCCGAGCCTTCTGCTCTGGTGAAAGCTGCTCCCATTGGAAATGGAGGCTCCAGTCAAACCCTGAAACACAGCACTGACCCACTTGATTTGGCCTCTCAGAGGTACCGCAGAGCTTCTCCAGAAGGGCATGAAGGCAACTGACTTTCCTGAGCAGCTGGCCTGGGATATAGGTCTCACCTGGGCTGACCAGCAGCCCGGATGCCAGAGCTCCTCTCCCAGCCCACTTCCTTCTCTACCTCCTGCTCCCTCTCTGCATATTCTCTGCTGGAAACGGTCAGGAGGAAAGGGCAGAGGATAAAGGGCCCAGGGTATGGCCAGGGACGACAGAATGCAGAGTCAAGGAAGGTGGCTCTTGGCCCTGCGTTTCTGGAAGGTGTGAGCAGGTTTGTGAGAGGCCCCTCGACTACTTGCATTACCTCAACAACTCTGGGCAGAGAGCTGGGGTGAGTCTCTAGGATTAGGGGGCACAACAATGTGGGCCCCTTGCAGCCAGGGAATCTTTGCTCTGGTCATGTTTGCAGGCTCTGGAGTGAGCCCTGTCTTACAGCCAGGATTCCAGGAGCTAAGAGCATCCTGTCCCACCCTCCCGTCCACAGTTCTGGTGTAAGAGTCACGCTGGAGCTAATTATATCACAGGAGGCAGGCTGGGAGTTCCAGACCAGCCACCAAGAGTTTCCCCTCATTTTCCCTGCTGGGGAGGTGGCATCAGCCCCACTCACCTCCTCGGAGCTCTGAGGCAGACTCGATGTAAGCGAAGGTGTCCAGGTTGATGATGTCGATGACAGGGCATACCACCCGCGTGTAGTCCTGGAAGGCAACAGGCCATGCTCAGCCCAAGGGGAGGACCCTGCTGGGAGTCGGGGAGACTGAAGGCCTCCCTGGTGGTGCCAGAGACAGGTTCTATAAACTCAACTAAGCCCTGTATCTCTGAATCTTAATTTTATCATCTATAAAACAGGGCCCTCGATACTGGGACCTCTCTAGCTCCGATGCCTAAATGCCAAGAGCCTTTCCTTGACTGTTGGGGCCCTGTCCACCACAGGGGCCAGAGAATGGTGCAGACATGCTACAGGCTGGCTGGGGAGCACTCTGCACTGAAGAGGGGACACCGGGAAGGCCTCCCCCTGTGGGCCCCAGGCTGGGAAGATGGCCCCAAGCCTGCAGCCCTAAGAAGCAAAGCCACACCCCCCCAGGGAAACTCTCAGTTTTATTCCAGGACTGGCTCACTGACAAGTTGACAGACAGCATCTCCAGGACTGCCAACTTCAGCCGCTCTCTCCAGTGATGTCCAGACTTTTTTTCCCTCTGCCACACATTGGAAGAAGAACTGTCTTGGGCCGCACATTAAATATACAAACACTAATGAAAGCTGATGAGCAAAAAAAGGTCTGCGCATACTTTCTGTGATATATGACACCACATACAAGCAAAAAAAGTCCCCACCAAAATAGCATGAAGCCCCATGGGCTGCAGGTTGGACATCCTGTAGGCAGATTCTCATCAATCTGTGCCAGGCCCTGCCTTCCCCCCTGGTTTCCAGACTCAATTCTTTGAGCCACTGGCCACCTCCATGTGCATTCCACTCCGCCCTTGAATGGTGGCTTCATCCTCTTCTCCCTCAAATGCTGCTCTCCTTAAGTTCCCCATTTCTATAAACATAGTCATCCTATTTCTCCTCCTTCCCCCAGCATTAATGGAAAAGCTTCTCTTGGCTCAGCAACCAGATGAAGCCCTGCTGGTTCTAACTCTAAAATCGCTCTTTCAAATTCATCCTGCCTCTCTTCCAGCCCTCATGCCTGGGGAGTGCAACGGACTCCTAAACCCAACCCCACCCACCTCCTTTTCTTCTCCTTTCATTCTAAAACTTTGGGCACCAAAGTTTTCTTTCCAATTTGCAAATTTGACTCTGCTACTCAAATGCAAAAATGTCAATTGCCTCTAAGATAATGTGCAAACACTTAGTCTGACACCCAAGACCATCATCACAATAGGCCTGCCTCTAGCTTTCCAGCCTCATCACTTCCTACCTCCCCCATGTCACCCTACCTGCAGGCATAAAAATCATCCAGAAAACATTTTCAAAACATGCAAGTCCAAGTCATCAGCTCTTGGGGGCCATCAAGGCACTGTACACATATTTTTCACATTTTCTAATTCCAGGCGAGTACCCCTATACTTGGTGTGCAGTGGGGGAAACTATACCCACCCTCCCCCTGCAGGATGGGGTCAAGGAGCTGTGAACATGGAGACTCCTGGACAGCTAAATGGGACTCAGGCAGCCTGGGACCAGGGCCAAAAAGCCAGCAGGCCTCTGGGAACCAGTCCTCTGCACCAACCACCTTTTGGCCGACACAGGCAGGAACCTCTGTTTCTCCTTGAAGCCATTTAATTTCCTGCTTCAATCTTTCCCCCGAATGAGGTTGTCTCCTTATTTTAAGCTCCAGATTCACTGAGTGCCTGATTTTACGTTCACAGACTTAATTTGGCCCTTAGCCTCCCACATGTGACTCATTCTGACAGTAACAAGGTGGCTCTGAAAACCAGTTGGCCCATGTGGAAAGGAAGGCTCATTTTCTACGCATTGCTTCTACCTCTGGGATGTCACAGATGCTCATTCACAGTCGGCCCTGCACCTGCCCAGCTGCCACGGTTCCTCTGGGGCTCTTCTTGGGCCACTGTCATTGTGTGTCTGTGTGTAGATACACACTACAGGCACACAAACACCACCACCCACACAGATGCCTGTGCACACACCCTCACACATGTACACAACTGTCCCTGGAATGCTAAAATGTTCTCAGATGCTTATGGACATTTTCTAGCAAGTCTGACAAAGTCTTCCCTTTGCCTCTTCTTTGAGTGTTAAGGCCTCTGCAGGGTTCTGAGTCCTATGACTCTTATGAGTAAAGGATTAACTGAGCTGAAAGATATGTTTGGCCTTTGCTGGGAAATAACCTCTGAACCCTTTGAAAGCCTAGAAGAGTGTCTTTGTTTCCCTGGGAGCTGTGGGCTACCCCAGATAGTCTATGTGAACAATGTGATTTATGATGAGGGCCTTGGTCCACGCAGTGCTCACTGAACTTGACTTCTGGAGAGGCCTGGAGACCATGAGAGTGGTCAGCATTGTCTATGGGACTGACCCCCAACAAAAACCACAGATACCAAGGTCTGGAGAGCTTTCCTGGTTGGTAACGCTCCATGCATGTTGCCTTGCAGCCTTGGTGAGAGAAGGAAGTGCTCTCCATACAACACACCAGGAGAAGACAAGTGCAGGCTCATGCCAGGACTCTCCCCGTGGATTTTGATCTGTGTCCTTTCACTGTAATAAACCACATTTACAACAGTTCTGCTGAGCTCTCAGAGCTTCAAGCAAATGATTGAATCTAAGGGTGGTCCTGGGGACCCCTGGACTGCAATCCTGTTTTGACTTTAAAATAAATCTTCCTCCAATATCTGTAAACCACAAGGCAAAATAAAATGTGGGTCACTCACTCTGGCCACAGACACCCCAGAAGCCATGCACAGCTTCTACCCCCAGGCCTGCGATAGCTCTGGTATCCTCCCTTGCAAGCTCTGAGGATTCTGACCTGTGACAATGTGTCTGTGGCATGTGCTTAGTTGACAGTCACAGAGACCAGACAGGCAGTGAGGATGTCTGGGGCCAAATGTGCATGGAGCCAAGACCTTGCAAAGGGCTGCAGGGGGCTTTAAGAATGAGACATGGAAGCTAGAGCACGACTTCTCTGAGCCACTTATGTATCCCTCAGCCCTAGCCCTGAGCCTGGTGGGCAGCAGGTGTTCAATCTGTGCTGGCCTGAAGCGGACGTCTATTAACTCCCTCTGAGGACACAGTGGGCACTGCCAGCCAGCAGGCTGCAGCTGAACAAGATGGCCTTGCCTCCTGCAGGCTTGGGGATGGAGGCGTTCCCAATACAAATACTCAGACCCCTGGAGCTCCCTGCCTCGTACCCCAGCAGACTGTATCTTGAAAGCTGGGACCATGCTTAGCTCAAGCAGGCAGCTGGTGTAATCCTGGTGGGTCTTGGACCACAGCCCCTGTTCTCTCCTCCCCACATAGATGGAAGCCCCTACCCTTATCCCACCCCATCCAGCCCTCCCCAGGAGCAACAACAGAGGCTACACGCACCAGCCCCTGGCCATGGTCATCCAGCTGCTGTGCCTCCTGTCTCTCCACTGACTCATGTAATTAAAATCACACCAGGAATGGGCAATCAGAAAGCTCCACGAGACCTCCATTCCTGTAGTCACCCAGCGTCCCTGAGCACCTGCTGTGGTGTAGTTGTGGCAGGGACAAAGAGGAATAAGACTTCACAGTCCAGGGAAGGTGAGGACAGGTGAAGTGATTTCTGATGCAGGTGTAGACATGCAGCCTGGGCCTCTGAACTGGCCCGGAGGGAAGGGGGGCCAAGGAAAAGGTGACAGGACACCGGGGTTCCTGTTCGGGTTCTGCCATCTAGAACACATGCGACCTTACACAAACCGGCACACTCTGTGGGACTCCATTCATCTCTAAGGTGAAGATGGATTGTTATTCTTAAAACTTCCCTACCTCTCTCATAGGGCTATTGTGAGGAGAAAGAGAGGACAGCAGGCGAGCAGTCTCGGAGGAATATGTAAGCTACTATTCATACAATTTACCACGTGCTACAGGGATTGGGATTTCTTAAAATCTTTTCTTCAAGTAAAGAAATACATACATAGGAGGGGGGAAAGAGAAGCCTATGTTGGAAAAAAACCCAACGTGGGGCTTGTTTCAAGTGTCTTCCTGTAACTGAAAGGAAGGAAAGGGAAATTGGGGGAGGGGATTCAATGTGGAAAATACCAGCTGAGGACAGCTCGTGACAGCTCAAGCCCAGCCTCTTCCTTATCTCTTTCTATTTTTGAAAATCCCAAACTCCAATTACAGCTTAAAATTTCTACTTCCACTCACAAGATCAAATCATGTTCTACTCTAACAAGACATACAAAGGCTGACACATGCTCACACTCCCTATCCCCAAAGGGCTGTTCCAGAGGAACTGTTTGAAGTCATTAGAAGAGTCACACACGCTCTCCCCTCCCTTCCCCTCCCTCCAGGCCAGTTTAGAGGGCCAGGTAGGTTGGGTGATCCCTATAATCCTAACACTTTGGGAGGCTGAAGCAGTGGATTGCTTGAGCTCAGGAGTTTAAGACCAGCCTGACCAACAGCGAGACTAAAAATAGGAAAACTAGCCAGGTGTGGTAGTGGACACCTGTAGTCCCCAGCTACTAGGGAAGCTGAAGCAAGAAGATCCCTCGAGCCCAAGAGTTTGAGGTCACTGTGAGCAAAAGAGTCAGGGTCTTTTTTTTTTTATTATTGTTAAATCATAGCTGTGTACATTAATGCGATCATGGGGCACCATACACTGGTTTTATAGACTGTTTGACACATTTTCATCACACTGGTTAACATAGACTTCCTGGCATTTCCTTAGTTATTGTGTTAAGACATTTATATTCTACATTTACTAAGTTTCACATGTATCCTTGTAAGATGCACCGCAGGTGTAATCCCACCAATCACCCTCCCTCTGCCCATTCTCCCCCCTCCCTCCTCCCATTCCCCCTATTCTTAGGTTATAACTGGGTTATAGCTTTCATGTGAAAGCCATAAATTAGTTTCATAGTAGGGCTGAGTACATTGGATACTTTTTCTTCCATTCTTGAGATACTTTACGAAGAAGAATATGTTCCAGCTCCATCCATGTAAACATGAAAGAGGTAAAGTCTCCATCTTTCTTTAAGACTGCATAATATTCCATGGTGTACATATACCACAATTTATTAATCCATTCATGGATCGATGGGCACTTGGGCTTTTTCCATGACTTAGCAATTATGAATTGGGCTGCAATAAACATTCTGGTACAAATATCTTTGTTATGATGAGATTTTTGTTCTTCTGGGTATATACCTAGTAGAGGAATTATAGGATTGAATGGCAGATCTATTTTTAGATCTCTAAGTGTTCTCGAAACATCTTTCCAAAAGGAATGTATTAATTTGCAGTCACACCAGCAGTGTATAAGTGTTCCCTTTTCTCCACATCCACGCCAACATCTCTGGTCTTGGGATTTTGTGATATGGGCTAATGTTACTGGAGTTAGATGATATCTCAAAGTAGTTTTGATTTGCATTTCTCTGATGATTAAAGTTGATGACCATTTTTTCATATGTCTGTAGGCTGTGCACCTGTCTTCTTCAGAGAAGTTTCTCTTCAAGTCCCTTGCCCAGCCTGTGATGGGATCACTTGTTCTTTTCTTGCCTATATGTTTGAGTTCTCTGTGGATTCTGGTTATTAAACCTTTGTCGGAGACATAACCTGTAAATATCTTCTCCTATTCTGAGGGCTGTTTGCTTGCTTTGCTTACTGTGTTCTTGGCTATGCAGAAGCTTTTTTAGTTTGATCAGGTCCCAGTAGTGTATTTTTGAAGCTGCTTCAATTGCTGGGGAGGGGGGGCGGGAGAGGTCCTCCTCATAAAATACTCGCCCAGACTGATTTCTTCAAGGGTTTTCCCTGCACTCTCTTCTAGTATTTTTATAATTTCATGTCTTAAGTTTAAATCTTTAATCCAGTGAGAGTCTATCTTAGTTAATGGTGAAAGATGTGGGTCCAGTTTCAATCTTCTACAGGTTGCCAGCCGGTTCACTCAGCACCATTTGTTGAATAGGGAATCTTTTCCCCACTGAATGTTTTTAATTGGCTTGTCAAAGATCAAATAACAGTAAGTAGCTGGATTCATCTCTTGGTTCTCTATTCTGTTCCAGACATCTACTTCTCTGTTTTTGTGCCAATACCATGCTGTTTTGATCACTATTGATTTGTAGTATAGTCTGAGGTCTGGTAGCGTGATTCTTCCTGCTTTGTTTTTATTTCTGAGTAATATCTTGGCTATTCGAGGATTTTTCTGATTCCATATAAAACAAAGTATTGTTTTTTCAAGATCTTTAAAGTATGACAGTGGAGCTTTAATGGGGATTGCATTAAAATTATATATTGCTTTGGGTAGTATGGACATTTTCACAATGTTGATTCTTCCCACCCATGGGCATGGTATGTTTTCCATGGGCATGGTATGTTTTTCCATTTGTTAACATTTACAGCTATTTCTTTTCTTAGAGTTTCATAGTTCTCTTTATAGAGATCTTTCACATCCCTTGTTAGATAAACTCCCAAATATTTCATCTTCTTTGGCACTACTGTGAATAGAGTCCTTAACTGTTTTTTTCAGCTTGACTATTGTTGGTATATATAAAGGCTACCAATTTACGAATGTTGATTTTGTAACCTGAGACACTGCTGTATTCCTTGATCACTTCTAAGAGTTTTGTAGTAGAATCCCTGGTGTTTTCCAGATATACAATCATATCATCTGTGAAGAGCGAAAGTTTGATCTCTTCTGACCCTATATGGATACCCTTGATCGCCTTTTCTTCCCTAATTGCGGTGGCTAAAACTTCCATTACAATGTTAAAGAGCAGTGGAGACAATGGGCAGTCTTGTCTGGTTCCTGATCTGAGTGGAAATGATTTCAATTTGACTCCATTCAATATGATATTGGCTGTGGGTTTGCTGTAGATGGCCTCTATCAGTTTAAGGAATGTCCCTTCTATACCAATTTTCTTAAGTGTTCTGATCATGAAGGGATGCTGTTATATTATCAAAAGCTTTTTCTGGTCTTCGTTTTTTAATTTGTTTATGTGCTGAATTATACTTTTAGATTTACGGATATTGAACCAGCCTTGAGACCCTGGGATAAAACCGACTTGGTCATGATGTATAATTTGTTTGATGTGTTGCTGGATTCTGTTTGTTAGGATCTTATTGAATATTTTTGCATTTATATTCATTAGTAATATTGGTCTATAATTTTCTTTTCTTGTTAGGTCCTTTCCTGGTTTGGGGATCAGGGTGATGTTTGCTTCATAGAACGTGTTAGGTAGTCTTCCTTCTTTTTCTACATTTTGGAATAGGTTGAGTAATATAAGTACTAGTTCCTCTTTAAAGGTTTGGTAGAATTCTGACGTTAAGCCATCTGGTCCCGGGCTTTTCATTTTAGGGAGATTTTGTATGGCTGATGCTATTTCAAAACTTGATATTGGCCTGTTCAACATTTCCACTTGATTCTGGATAAGTCTTGGAAGGTGAAGTGATTCGAAGTATTGGTCAATTTCCTTCAGATTTTCATATTTTTGAGAATAAAGTTTCTTGTAATATTCATTAAGGACTTTTTGAATTTCTGAGGAGTCTGTTGTTATTTCGTCTTTGTTGTTTCTGATTGATGAGATTAGAGATTTTACTCTTTTTTTTTTTGGTTAGGTTAGCCAAAGGTTTATTTATTTCATTGACCATTTCAAAAAACCAACTTTTTGATTTATTCATCTGTTGTATAATTCTTTTGTTTTCAATTTCATTTAATTCTGCTCTAATTTTGGTTATTTCTTTTCTTCTACTGGGTTTGGGGTTGGAATGTTCTTCCTTTTCCAGTTGCTTGAGATGTCCCATTAAGTTGTTAACTTCCTCTCCTTCCATTCTCTTGAGGAAGGCTTGCAGTGCTATAAATTTCCCTCTTAGGACTCCCTTTGCAGTATCCCAGAGGTTCTGATAGTTCCTGTCTTCATTGTCATTTTGTTCCAAAAATTTGGCAATTTCCTTCTTAATCTCATCTCTGACCTAGCTATCATTCAGCATAAGGTTATTGAACTTCCATGTTTTTGTATGAGTATGCAGATTCCTGTTGTTACTGAGTTCAACTTTTATTCCATGGTGGTCCGAGAAGATGCAAGGAATAATTTCTATTCCTTTAAATTTCCTGAGGTTAGACTTGTGACCTAAATGTGATCGATTTTGGAGTATATTCCATGGGCTGATGAGAAGTATATGTATTCAGTTTTGTTGGGATAAAATGTTCTGTGATGTCTGCTAAATCCAAATGTTGGACGGTTAGGTTTAAATCTAAAATTTCTTTGCTCAGCTTCTTATTGGAGGATCTATCCAACACTGCAAAGGAGTGTTGAAATCTCTGAATATTATGGAGCTGGAGGAAATCAAGTTGCTCATGTCTGTTAGAGTTTCTTTTATAAATTGAGGTGCATTCTGGTTGGGTGCATAGATATTAATAATTGAGATCTCATCATAGTGAGTATTACTCTTAACAAATATGAAGTGACCGTTCTTGTCCTTTCTTACTTTTGTTGGTTTAAAGCCTATTGTATCTGCAAATAAAATGCAACACCCACTTTTTTCTGATTACCATTTGCCTGAAATATGGATGACCATCCTTTCACCCTGAGTCTATATTTCTCTTTTAAGGTAAGATGTGATTCTTGTATGCAGCAAATATCTGGCCTGAGTTTTTGTATCCAGTCAGCTAACCTGGGCCTCTTTAGAGGACAGTTTAAGCCGTTCACATTAATGGAGAATATTGATAAGTCTGGTAATATTTTGGGTATCGAGTTTTTTGAAAGTCCAGTGGACATTTTTAATCCTTTTGCCACTCTGGAAGTTGGAGTTCTATCAAAAGTTTCTGAGTGAGTTTACATTTGTAGTAGAAGATCGGGCTGGTCAGTATGGAGGATAGGTCTGAGAATATCCTGAAGAGCTGGTTTGGTTATGGCAAATTTCTTCAACATATGAATGTCATTAAAGTATTTAATTTCTCCATCATAAATGAAACTCAGTTTATATGGATACAGGATCTGGGGTTAAAAGTTATTTTGCTTTAGGGCAGTGCCTGTGGCTCAGTCGGTAAGGCGCCGGCCCCATATACCAAGGGTGGTGGGTTCAAACCCGGCCCCGGCCAAACTGCAACCAAAAAATAGCTGGGCGTTGTGGTGGGCGCCTGTAGTCCCAGCTACTCGGGAGGCTGAGGCAAGAGATTCGCTTAAGCCCAGGAGTTGGAGGTTGCTGTGAGCCTTGTGAGGCCACGGCACTCTACCGAGGGCCATAAGGTGAGATTCTGTCTCTACAAAAAAAAAAAGTTATTTTGCTTTAGGAGATTAAAAGTCAATGACCACCCTCTTCTGACTTGAAAAGTTTCAGCAGAGAGATCTGCAGTCATTCTAATATTCTTCCCTTCGTATTTAATGAATTTCTGCTTTCAGAATTTTCTCCTTCATATTAACTTTAGTGAAGTTAATTATGATATGCCTGGGGGATGTCTTATTGGGATTGAGTCGTGCTGGGGTTCTCAAAATGTCTGCTACCTGAATTCAGAATCTCTTGGCATGTCTGGAAAATTCTCTTTCATAATTTCATGGAGAAGGGCCTCTGTGCCTTGTGAGGCCACTTCATCACTTTTGGGGATTCCAATGAGGTGGATATTAGCCTTCTTAGAATTATCCCAGAGCTCTCTGAGAGTTTTTTCTCTCCATTTCTCTTCCTCTTTGAGAGTTTGGGAGCATTCAATGGCTTTGTCTTCAATGTCAGAAATCCTTTCTTCTGCTTGCTCCACTCTGTTACTGAGGGATTCTACTATATTTTTCAGATCTTTGAGGGCTGCAAATTCTTGCTTCAGTGGGTCCAAATCTTTGGTGGTTTTGTCTTTAAATTCGCTAAATTCTTGAGACGGCTTTTGAATTTCTCCTCAAATTTCTAATTCCAAGTTTTGAATTGCTCCTCGAATTTCTAATTCCAAATTTTCCTCCATTCTATTAATCTTGTTTGCAATCCAAATTCTGAATTCGATTTTCCATATCTCGGTCAGCTGTTTATGAATAGGATCTTCAGTTACATATGCCATATCTTTCTTTGGGGGGGTTGATCTATTCTGGTTATTCATGTTACCAGAGTTTTTCCACTGATTCCACCCAATGATTGTTTTACACCATTTGATTTTTCCCCTGGAGCTTTGTTGAGGACCTGTACAGTGCTATGGCCTGAGAAACTGGGGACCTGTTGGTGCAGTGGGGCTAAGTGGTTCTGTCTTGTTTTCAGCTGGTCTCTGTCTGACCCTAGTGAAACAGTTACTCTGGGTTGAAGTCTCAACTGTGGAGAAATACCAGCAATTAAGTCACCCCACGCCCCTCCCCGCCCCCCCCAGGCAACAATTGGAAAAGGAAAATCAAACCTTCCTACAACCACACACCCAGGGCACCACCTGAATTATCCTTGGGCATTTGGCTCAGTTCAAAAGGTCCAGTCAGCACTTGTCTCAGTCAGCACTTGTCTCAGGTGGGAGAGTTTCAAAGGTCTCTGGCAACTGGATTGCAGGAGTCTAGTGAAAACTCGGACATGGCTTGCTCCGGTGCTCCGTGAAGTCAGGAGGACCCACCCAGCAAATAGATTAGTCTGGGAAGGTTGATGCCTCCTTCCCCACCTTGCACCTCTGTCACTGATAGCCCTGCAGGGCTGTGACCCAGTTGCCTCTAGTGAACAGATAATTCAGGTGTTTGCACCTGCCTGAATCACAAGGAAATCTATTTCTGCTCATCCAGGCCACTGTGCTCTGCCTCTATCCAGTAGGGGGAGGTGAGGCCTGATGGAGGCTGGGGGGGTGTTCACTCAGTTCCAGCCCCGCCCCTGATTGATATTGATGTTATTGACAGAACAGAACAGAACAACTTTGTGGGGAGTTTGTTTCTGACTCTGCTAAATTCCCCTGCAAAAGAGAAGCTGTTTTGAGTTCCCAGAGCCTGCGTCTCAGGCCCTGTCTTTGCTCCTGCAGGTTTGTATTCGGTTAGATGTCAGTTCTAGCCTCCTGCATTCCTTTGTCTATAGGCTGACGATCCCCTGAGGGCCGAGTGCTTCTTAGGCTCAGTAAAGCAGTCCTCTGGTCAGCCCTGCCCTGGGAACTTCCCGCCTCTGCACATGCATTTCTAGTCACCATGCTCCACCCAGGCTGATACCGCCTCAGGCAAACCCTTTACTCATGGGGCCTGTGTCTCCGTCCCAGAACTGTTTCGCGGTGGTTGCCACCTGAGAAGATGCTCGGCCTCCTCTGTTTCCCCAGGGAGACAGAGGTTGTGGCTTCAGAACATCCAGGAGTGAACCCTATTATTGCCAAAAACGGCTGCTGCTTTGCTCCTCAGGGCACCGCCGCTCTGGTGTGGTACCCTCTCAGCCGACTGTCCTCTCCTCACTCCCGTGCCGCAGAATCAGCACTGACCAGCTGCAGTCTAGGCCCTGTCCACACCCCTCGAGAAATCACCCAAGATTCTGGACTCCTGGGGGACAGGCCTCCAGACTTCAGACTGAGAGTGGAGGGGAGTGCTGGGAGCTCAGAATTTCAGGTAGAGATTATATACAGTTCTATACAGTTTTATGCCTGGCAGGAGAACGCCGTGGCACCCTAGTAGGGGAGGTAGGTCCAGTTTTTAGAGGGTCTCTCCCATGAAGTGAGTGGGAGGACCTTTGAACTCTGCCCATTTGTTTGTGGGGCACTCCGAGCCGTTCTCATCGGGGAGGGGACTCCCGTCCCCTTGGTGATGGATTTTGTACCTTTTGTTTGTATCCTTGGGGTTGCATCTCACCTCAGGGGGGTTGATGTGTGTTCTTCAACCTTCTCTCTTGGTGCAGCTCTAATCCATCAGGTTACTTGCTAAATTTCTGTCCTTTAACTCTCCTTCTGGACGGGAGCCTCTGTGGAAAGCTGGCTTCAGTCAGCCATCTTGTCTCTGCCCCAAGAGTCAGGGTCTTAACAAAAACTGCTACAGGCCATGAGCCCACAGTAGTCCTTCAGGGGGCAGAGCTGGACCATGGCTCCAGGGTTTGTCTCACCTCTTTGCTATGAAAGCTTTAGTTCAGGCAATGTAGTAGACCAACTCACTTAGCTTGGTAGGCTGAGCTCAATCTTGGGGCTGCATAACTCCCTGAGATGTGTCTGGCAGCAGGCAGGCATTAAAGGAGCTGAAGACTGTCCAACTGACCAGTAGGTTGGTCTGCCCATAGAGGCAAAAATGAGAACATTTCTCAGAGAGTGCTTCTGAGATGGACTCAGAGCCACTGGGATGGAGAGGGCTTTGCAGGTTCCCAAGGAAAGCAAGGCTGCCTTAATGCAAAAGCTGCCTTTGTAATGCAGGCCTGGGGGTAGAAGCTCTGCACAGCTTCTGTGGCATCTGTGGCCGGAGTGAACAACCCACATTTTATTTTGCCTTGTGGTTTGCAGATATTGGAGGAAGATTTATTTTATAAGGACAAAATCATCATGGAGGCCTCTACGGATTAAACATAAAATTACCATATGACCCAACTATTCAGTTCCTCCATACATACTCTAAAGAATTGAAAATAAGTACTCAGCTACAACAACAAAAACCCCCCCGTACACAAAAATGTTTCTGGCAGCACTATCCACAATAGTGTAAAGGTAGAAAGAAGTCAAATGTTCATTAGCAGATGAATGGTAAACAAAATGTGGTACATACTTACCATGGAGTATTACTCAGCCAGAAAGAGGAATACTGGTACATGCTACACAAACATGCTAAAATAAGCCAGGATCTAAAAGTCACATTATATAGTTCCATTCATATTAAGGGTCCAGAACAGGCAAATCCATAGAGACAGACAGCCAGAGGCAGAGAGGGGTGGGGAATGAGGAGAAACTGCTAATGTGTATCAGGTTTCCTTTCAGAGTGATGAAAATGGTTTAGAATTATGTTGTGATAAGGATTACACAACCCCATGAACATACTACCATCATTGAATTGCCCACTTTCAAATGGTTAAAATGGTTGTTGTATATATTTTATAACAGAACACATATACACTCTTAAAAAAGCCAGTCTAGGGGCAGAGGCCTTGGGGACTAGTGTACCACTGTCATGGTTGTCCCTAGAGAGGTCTGGGCATAGCTCTGGGCAGAGAGCTCTCGCGGTCAAGTCTGAGCCCTGACCACACCCTGGCCCAGCAGCCCCAACCTGGAATGATAGGGAGTGCCTAGAACTTGAGCTCCAGGGTACTGGCCAACAACCTGGGCGGGTGTGGTGGGGGTGGCAAGAGAAAAGGGGTGGCACTGCTGGGTGGGCCCTGGGCCTGCCCTGGACCACAGTCCTTCATTTCTTTCTTAGAGACAATGTCGTGACTGTTTACCCTACAACACTTCCGTGATTCTGGGCAAGGGGTAAGTTACCTTAGAAACACTGCTTAGAAAATGTGTATGTATAACATTGAGAGAAAAAAGCAGAATACAAAATTATATAAATACAGTGTGATTACCACTATGTAAAAAAGACACTTTCTGCAAATGGAAAAAGATCCTCAATGCAAAGAAATGTTAACAATGGATGTCTTTAAATGGTAGAATTTTGATTCGTTTTTTTATTCTACAGCTCTTTATTTTCCAGATGTCTACATGACCATGGATCACTTTTGTAATGGAAAACGAGAGGTCCCAGCCTCCTCTGTCCCCTGCCAGGAAGTTTTCCTTTACACTACATTCCTGGGTTTCAAATCCACTCTTTTAATACCCCATATGACTTCAGTGTAGGTAGGGAACACGGTGGCTCTTCCTTACAAAATCCCCTGTAGACAGAGCCACTGTCTCCAATCCCCTCCTCTCCCCTGCTAAGCATTCCTAGACTCCAAATGTTAGTTCTAATTCTACATCCTTAACCCTTAGCTGTTGCTAAATGAACTGCAGTTTCCTTTTAATCCCAGGCATGAATGACAGCAGAGTGATTTAGCTGCCCCTAGGGTGGTGCCAGCAACTCCTAGGCCGTAAAGGTTCCTACTGGGGAATGGTTTCTTAAGTAACCAAGAGGTGCCAAAGTGTTCTCTGCATTTCTCTCAAAGAATGTCCTTATGAGAGTTTTCTTATGGCTTCTACCTGTGGTCACTGTGCTTCCCCTTTGCTGGAGCTCATTTGCACACCAATGTGGCCCAGTACACAGGGATTTGCTGGGTCTTACTAAGCAGGGAGCAGGGTGTGGATCCCTTTCACAACCTTTTCTACCCTCAGGCACCAAATAGTTGCTCAGTACATGTCTGTTAATTAATTTAGGAGTGGGAAGCGAGGGAGCTTTCCTCCTAGTCCAACCTTACCACCTTCCCATGGCATCTGCCTCTTACTGACATTCCAAACACTAGTTGATGAGAGGCAGACCAGCCCAAGGAGGTATCAGGGCCCCCACTGGGTTTGTAATCTGTTAAGGGAGATAGAGAACTAAACCTCTTGAACCCAGGGGATAAGTATTGCCAGGAGTGATGCCTGCTGGCCACACAGTCAGGAAAGGGTTCCTAGAGGAGCAGAGATGTGGGTTGAAGGGAATAGGCTTGTGGAGCTGAAAAGGCAGCAGCCAGGAAAGGAAGGGCCCGGTCAGAGCAGGAACAGTGGGGACGTCGGAGGCACGTTCAAGGACAAGGAGTGGCCCAGCCTTGCTGCTGCTATAGACAGGAGCACAGAAGGAGGGGCACACTTGAGTGCCAGAAAAAAAAACCCTTCAACTAAATAATCGATTCACGCTTAGTATTTCTCGATCCAGACCTCTTTGCTGGGGGCAGAGGGGATTTTCCTAAATAGGCCTAAGTGGAGGAGCCCTCCCATCCTCAGGGAAAGTGGTCACCGATGGGACTGAACATCTCTGACCATGTGTGAGGACTCTGTAAACCTGCCGAGGCTCTCTTACTAGAAAGAATGGCATTGTAAGGATTTGCTAGTTCTCTTCTAAGCAGTTTATGTGCCTTGATTCTTCCCTCCCCTTAACACTGTAGAGTTATGCAGGGAGTAAAGTAGCTACCATGAAGGGTGAGCAGGAAATAACCACAGCACAGGGACGGTCCTGGCAGCACCAGCTAAAGAACATCACACCAAGTAATATAATTGCCCAAGACTGCTTCCCCATCTGTGAAAGGGGTATGTTAAAACACCTGACCTAATTCAGAGAACAGCAGTGTGCATCAGCAACTGGGGAAGAGTAATGGGCAAGATAGAGGCCATGTATTCTGTAGATCAGCAGGGGGTGGGTTTTTCAGAAAATAACGTAATGATGGGAAAAAGCAAATCTGGGGTTTACTTTCTAGAGGTGTAACTGGGACATAAAGAAAAGATGCACACAGAATTTCAGAGTGATTTATGGGCAGAGTTGAGGCACTCGGGTCTCTTAGTATCCAGCCTGCCTGCCTGGTGCAGCCTTTGGGTAAGGGTGATACGTGCTGGGGAAAAAGTAAGACAGAGGCCTCCAGAACCGGGGTTAAAGCCTGGTTGAGTCTGCTGGCTCCTTCCTACAAAAGGCACTCATAAGGGCTCCCTTCCTGGAGCCTGCTGCTCGCCAGTATAAACAGTTCTGGGCGGTTCCTTTGCCCATGACGCTACATGTGTCGTGTAACAGCTGCCAGCAACCCCAAGTGCAGGCCTGTGGCGGGCGACAGTGCTGGTCACATGTCCTGGTCCTTGTTTGCTGTGGGCTGCTATGTGACCTCGGGCAGGCTGCTCCACTTTCACCTTTACAATGAGGGTGGGAGTCTGTCCCCCCACCTCTCAGACAAACTGGGGGCATGTGTGAGCTGATGTGCTTGAGAAGGCCGGAGACACCTGAGGCTGGTGACACCCGGGGCCGGAGCCCCAGCTCTGCCTGCAGCCCCGCTCACCTCTTTGACCCTGTGCAGCAGCGGTTGGAGCCAGTCCCTATTCACCTCACAGTGGCTGTCGAGGAAAGTCAGAGTGGTGCCCTGGGCAATGTCAGCACCCCGAATCCGGGACCGGACCAGACCTGCAGCCAGAGACAAATGATCAGGGAGGAGCCCCCAGCATTCACCTGGAGCTCCCAAACTCACACGCCCACGCCCCATGCCCCCCGCCCCGCACTACTCACACCCAAGGCCTACCTTGCCGCTCATTGTTGCGTAAGCATTTCACTTTGGGCAACTTGATGAGCTGTTTGCAGTCATCAGCTACGAAGACAAAAGGTTATGCACGTGAGCGTCTGGGACTGGCCTGCATGATGCAACTGGGCTCTTTAGGTGAACCTTAAAGGTGGGTAAGGCAGCTCTACCTACTGTCCCCACCCGCAACTGCACAGCCAGGTCCTGACTGCAGGGTGTTCCCAGGCTGCAGAGGGGCTAAGGGGTCACTGCTATCACTGGACAAGGTGGGCTTCTCAGGAGGTCAGCACAAAGTGGCACCTGTGCACTTGCCTGAAAATATTCTAGGTGGGAAATCACGGGGACATATGGATAGGCCATTCAAAGCATGAGATCCAAGTCCTGGTCACCCTGCTGGGTCTGGTAAAAACTGCTGGGAGGCCATGAAGGGTTGAGATGGATTTTGGACCTTCCTTTCAGAGCAGGGATCCTCCCAGCATGCGCCCCGACTCAGAGATGGTTCACTTCTCTACCACACAGGAGGATATGCTGGGGCCGGCGTTACTGTCTTCTCTGTCAGGGAGGATATGCAGGGGCCGGCGTGGGCAGGAAACCCTGTCCTGGCATTTACCCAGATGCTGCTGGCTTTCCTGCTGTCCCCTCAGTTCCTTGGCTCACCAGTCCCTGGCTCTGAACTCCATACTTTGGCCCCATCATTTTGGCATCAATTTATTTGCATTATCGAGGGAAGACACACTATCAGATCTGTGCCTCAAAAAGCTCACTCCGGAGGCCACAGGGAAGGCGGCCTGGTCAAGGTTATTCCAATAAACCATATATTGACATGTTTAATCCTTAAATAAACCATATATACTATTAACAAATCCTTTTTACAGACAAGGAAACTGACGCACAGGAGGCAGATAATTTGTCTGAGGCACATGGCCAATGAGTGAGTAAGTCACAGGCCAGGACTGGAACTCAGGCTGTCTGGCACCACAGTCCACCAAAAACTACTAGGCTGTTCTGCTCCTAAGTGACTCTAGCAGCTCTCCCTTCTCCTGCCTCAGTGCCAGACTATCCACCACCACAGCAAATGTCTCCTGACCTTCAAGGTCCTCCTCACCAGGGAAGAGAGAGCAAATCACTGAGTCCCAGAACTGAGTGCTGACCTTATTTCTCCTGCATGGTCCACTTCTGTGTCACTCCTGGAGGTTCTGAGTCTGTGCCAATGGATGGGGGTGCCCCCTCTGTACAGCAGAACCCTTGTGGCACGGGCTCTCTCTACCCAGCTTCAAGTATAGTGCTGACAGGTATGGCCTCCACTCTGCTGGGACTTAGAGCTGTCTCCAGTGGCTGCCCTGTTTTCCCCTGGTTTATCATTAGGACGAGGCTGTCCTGTCTGGATAGGGCTGATCGCCAATCATGTGAAACTGCACCCAGGCTGCGGATGTCAGCATTACCCATACTTGAATTCTGACATTGTTCTATCATCCTCACACCTTTCAAATTTAACTCAGATGCTGAACACTCCCATGGTTTCCTCTGGAGAATGGATCTGGGTACGAATCAGCATGAGATCCAGGTTCCCTGCTGCCAATGCTGCAAATACCCCATGCTGCCCACAAGGGCCAGTTCAAATGTCACTTGCTCTGTAACAGCTTTCCAACCCTCATGACTGGAGAACACGAGATAGGAGATGGTGATGAGAGTATGTTGGGAGGTGACAGGTGGTCATGCACTGTGTCAGGGCCAGGGGATGGGGGGTCACCTTGGAGGTCCCAAAGATAGGGCCCACATGGACCTCCCTCGGCATGGCAGAGAGAGGGCCTGTTAGCCTCAGCTCATACTGAAGATTATTGCAGCATAAAGTGAGGAATCTCTAGTGATGGGCACTACTCTGGGCTTTGGTCCCAGTGTGAACCTCTAAACTTTCAGCATCTTTCCCCATGACCAGGAAGGTAGGTTAGGGGGCAATGACACAAGTTCATGTGCATGCCACACATACTTACACATACTCAAAAAAGTGTACATGCAGCCACACATATACTCACATACCAACCACATCAAGAATCTGCAAAACTTAATGGATTATGTCTTCAAAGACTCACAACAAAGAACCCAGGATTGTTTTAAAAGTAAAGTTTCTCTCCTTGAGCCCAGCCACGGATAAAGTCTTCCACACCTGTTATAGACCAGGCCTTTGCCCATCCCCAGGAACCAGCATGCTCACCTCTGCCTGTCACACAGGGTCTGGGAATAGGCACTGGTGCCTAAACAGTGACATTACTTACGGTCATTGCTGAAGTCATCCACTAATATGATTTCCTGGATCAGATGCATAGGGGTGCGGTTTAATACGCTGTGAGATGGAAAGAGAAAAAACTCATTATGGCTTCCAGGGGCAAAATGTATGTGTTAACCGGAGTTTTAAAAAGACACCATTGCATTTGAGAAGTGAAAACTCAGAGCCAGCACAGGGCTTGCACAGTCACACAGTCACATTGCCCATCTGTGAGCCAGCAGGGTGCAATTCTGCCTTCTCTGTCTTAGCGAATGCCACCACAACACACCTACCACCAGCTCCCTGGAACTCTGCAGCAAATCGGTGAACAACACTGGCTGCTGTTATTTGAAATGTCACTCCAACCACTTACACCTCTTATACCTGTGCCCTGATTCAACCTCTTGTGTCTATTTAGCTGCAATAGCCTTGACCTGCCCAGCTTCTCCCAGGCTGCCTTCCCTGTGGCTTCCAGAATGAGCTTTCTGATGCCCAGATCTGATAGTGTGACTTTCCTCACTAATGCAAATAAATAAATTGACACCCTCCAAGGCTCCCCCAAGTCTAAATCCCAATCCCCTGACCCCTGCATAGTCCTTGGCTGTCTGAGCCTGCCCACCCATGCCCTGAACCACTCCCCATGCCGCTGTCTGAAGACATTCTGCTCCTTAACCCACAGCCTTTCTCCTGCTGCTGCTACTGCTGGAAACACTCCATGCTGCCCACAGGCCAGTTCGAATGTCACTTCCTCTCTAACAGCTTTCCACCCCACTTAGTGAGAATTAATTACTTCCTCCTCTGGGATCCCTCAGCAGTTTGTATCTGATCCTTGGCTTTTCTCACTTCCTGAACCTGAAGGTTGGTTTTGCATCTCACCCGCCTATTGTTCCTGCCAGGAGCTAATATCTCATGGCAGGATCCTTGTGCACTGCTCTCCATCTTGCCAGAGGCCAGCACACTTTGGCCCTTTGCCACTCCGTGAGAGATATTCAAGGCACACCTGCTGTGAGCCGTTACCCAGGATGGGGCATGATGATAAACAGAGGAGAGCGGGTTCTAGCCTACAGAAGCCTGTGGTGCAGTAGAGACTTCCTATAAACTGTGTAATCTTGGGCAAGTTACTATACAGGTCTGTGCAGCAAAGTATCCTATGTATAAAACAGGGCTAATAACAGGAATACCTACTCCACAGTGCTGTTGAGAAAATTAAAGGAGAAACTTCATATGAAGTGTGAAGCATGGTATTTGGCACTCAGTGCTGGTAAATGATAGCAATTATTACTTTTCTGGCATCATTCACGATTTTTGAATTGCATAGAGTTCAGTTGCCCCTCCTGTGCTAAGGGCCTCTACCCAGGAGCAAGGATCAGATTTCACTGTTACCTCTGGGTCCCATACCTGACAAAGATGGCTGGATCCTGCTTCTCCTGAAAACTCCCAAACCACATCAGCCACCGTGGGATGCCCAGAGCCCCGTGTACTTTGGAGAGGGGGTTCTGGCTGGTTGCTGGCAGAGGTGCTGTGCCACCCCCTCTCCTTACAGATTCCCCTGGAGGGGAACTTTGTCTGGAGCTACCATATTTATGAAGCCTTAATTTTCACCATAACAGCTACTGTACAGTAGAGAGAGGAACCCCAACACAAAGCCTGACCCCACAGTCACTGCTTGCTGGGAGCTGGGGTCAGGGAGGGGGAGAAGACTGCAGCCTCCACCGTGGGGTGCGGGAGGGGTCCGTCGCCACCATGGTCCCAAAGGAGACACACACACACATAACCACCATCCCTGTAATCAGGGAGGGAGGCAAGAGAGAGCAGAAAACCCACTGGAAGAATAACCTCTAATGAGGTTTGATTACGGCTACAGCTTGTGCATTCGGTTCTCCCCATCCCTGCGGCTCTTTGAAATTCAAGAGTTCTCTTCTGTGAACATCAAAAGGTAAATCTCGTGCGGCACTGCACTGGTTGAACTGAGAGATGATTAGCGAATAAAAAATGTCCAGGGTTTAAAACAGAAAAGAGAAAAAAAATAAAAAAAAGGAAGAAATCGTCAGCAGTAAGTGCTAATTAGACCATTTCCTGGGAACACCTGGCTTGTTTTTGCTCTTCTAATTGCAGCAATTGGCATGGTAGCCGGGTCCCCTTAGACGTAGCCAGCGGCTGGGAGGGCCTGGGATGGAGGATGGGCTTGTGCTATGGGCACCTGGGTGGCCCAGATGGCCCTCTGGGGCCCTCCCTTATACACACTCATCCCCCAAATCCTGGTTGCTAGAGCCTCCTTCTTGTCTCACCACCCTGTCTATAGCAAAGTAACTCCCCCTTCCCCAAGGTCCAAGGCAAGGTAACCCTTCTCTGTGTAACCCTTACTCAGGCTGCCCCCGCCCCCACTCCTTATGTGGCCTCAGCACGGGAGCATGTACTGGTCCCACCAGCGTATTTGGGCCACACTCTGCTTGAGATTATTCTAAAACTGAGTCTCCTATGTGCAGCTCACCTCTCTGGCAGCGGGCAGCTGGGCAGGCAGAGTCTATCCTGGCTGCATCCTAACTGTGGCCCCGAGGAGCCCACAGGAGCCAGTGAGGCAGTGTGGGCTCAGAGGCCAGGTGGACTCTGCCACCTACTAGCTATATAATCCTGAACCAGACAGACGCTGGTTCACTCCCTGCCTTTGTTTCCTCCTGTAATTACATTTTCCTTGTAAAAGCAAGTGATATTAATACTTGACCTACTTCACAGGCTTTTGTGCGTATAAAATGAGGAAATGTACTTGAAATTGCTTTGTGAACTCCACAGTGCTCTATGCAGGCAGGTTTTATCAAACACTCCATAAATATCAGTAGAATGAAGACCCGGGGCCGGCTGACAGTTGAGTTTAGTTGTTCTGGAGTGAGACTGACTTGGGTTCAAGAGCTGCATCTGCGCATCGCCCTTTGCAGGCTGGGAGGGCTTCAGTAAGTGTTCTGCCGTCAGCACCAGAATTTCCTCAGCTGCGTGAGAAGAGCCCACGGTGCCTGGCACATAGCTGCTGCTCTCTGAGTGAGGGGACTGACATTAATAATACTGAAACTAATAATAGCAATTTGCATGACTTTCAGCTATAGTCCTCAGTGCCCAAGCCCCAAGCCACCATCACCTGGGATCCAGACTTACTACCCTGTTTCCCGAAAATAAGACATCCTCCGAAAATAAGACCTACTTACAGGAAAGATAAGACGTCCCCTGAAAATAAGACCTAGCACATCTTTGGGAGCACACCTTAAAATAAGACACTGTCCAGGAAAACAGGAAACAGGGTAAGAGAGTAACAGTTTTCCAGGAGACAGGGTAAGAGAGACTTTCTGGGGTTGGGGCCCAAGAAAGTGTCTTAACAAGCCCTCCAGGAGCTCTTACTCCCTGCTCAAGTTTGAGAGCCACAGCTGTCTTCCAAGGTTGGAAGCTCATAAAAACACCTGTTATCACCTGTGTAGGCTCACTGTGTGCCAGGCATTGCTCCAAGTTCTTTACCCATCTGAACTTACTCAGTCTTTTCCATAGTAACCCCAGGTAGTTATCAGTAGTAGTTTCTATTTTGTAGAAAAGGAAACTGAGGCAGAGAGGTAAAGTAGCTAGCCTAGGGTCGCACAGCTGTTAAGGGGAGAGTAGGCAAATCTGGCCCCAGAATCCAAATTCTTAATCACTTTAATCTGAGAAATGTCTCCTCTAGATCTAGGATATTACCAAAAAAGCCAAAGTGAGAAGATCAGGATGTGATGTGATCAGCTGTGCAGGCTCCAAAGCTCTCCAGGGGAGGGGCAGGGCTGTAGGATGGTGCCCCAAGAGAAAGGGGACACCCTGAGTCTTACATATACACAAGGACTCACTGCATCAGCAGCATTCCTGCTTCTTAGGGGAGGATGTCCCCTAATTCACCAATGTTGGATTCCCTTCCCACCATCCATCCACTCCGCCTAACCTCTGCCTGGCTCTGACTGTCCCCAGCTAAACTAAGAGCTTGTGGTGGGGGGCAGGGGCACAGTGGGAGGGAGAGGGGAGCTGTCCAGAGTGCTAGGAAGTTAAAGATGGAAGGTACCTTGGGGAAGATCCCTTCATTGATGGCAAAGGTGGGGTAGGCCGTGCTGTCCATTCCTTCCTTTCTCAGTGCTACTGATTTGTGCAGCAGATAGGGCAGGGAAACTCATAGAAGTAATCTCCCCTGACCCCACCTCTAACATCCATTCCCACCCAGCTGCTGATGGGTGAGCTCCTGTGTGTCCACACACCGTGCTTCCCAGGCCCTATCCTGCAGGTCACCTGTGTCAGGGCTGCGCTAGGGGCCTGGTTTTCACCTGGAGTTCCAGGAGGCAGGAAATGGGCTTTCTCAGCTACGTCATCTGGCACATCATGGTGTCTTCTGAAAGGTATAGTGCTGAGGGGCTGCAAACCCCCTCCCAGAGAGCCAAGTGTCAGGGCAGCTGCCCATCCATCGGGGCAGTGGACAGAGGAGCTGGGGTCACATCCCCAGGCAGGCGGGCAGGCTGGCTTCTCCACTTCCTGGCCTGTGGCCTTGGGCCTCGAGGCAGAACACAGTGCACAGGCTCAGGGTGAGGCTCCTAACCTACAGTGAGACATGGACTGTGTTCTGTGTACCCAGAGCTCAGGATACATCTACCATGTTAATATTGTCATTAGTGAGTATCGCTGTTACTATTAAAAAGATATGGAGGATCAGCAGGAAGAGGAGAAATACATCTCGGAGCTGATGGGTTTAAGTCTATGCACAGTGGCTATAGTGTCCCCAATAACATAAGCATAGTGTTAGGAGGCACAGGGAGCAGCAGGCCCCTGAGACCCTGTATTACTTTGTAGTGCTCCAAAATGTCCAAGGCATTCCCCAGAGGAAAGTTTATTGTGGAACATGCGAGAGAGCTAGAAACACAAAAGACACTTTTATCACCATTTCTTCCCAAATGTGGTGAACAACCTGCCCAAGGTCACACAGCTAGGAAGTGGTAGGCTTGGGACTTGACTCCAAGTACAGTGCCCTTTTAAATGTCCCACAGACGCTTTTCTCTCGCCAAGCACTTACTCTGTGCCAGGCACACTTCTCAGTCCTCTAGCTGACTAGCCTGAAGCAGCCCTGTGTGCTAAGTACAACTAGTATTCCCATTTCCTTGATTTGGAAACTGAGCTGTGGGGAGGTTAAGTAAGAGATGGATAAGATAGAGTTCTTTTCCCAAGACAGCTCCCTGAAGACTGCACAGGAAAAATGCATTAAAGGTCAGAACAGTGATATGCAGAGAAGGACTGGAGGAAGACTCCATGGGGTGCACATGAGTGCAGTGGGGTGCAGCCATCAGAGAACTCCTTGAAGTACCAGAAGCTGCTGGCCTGGAAAGCTAGGAGCTTCACTCAGATGCTAATTTATAGTGTCCTCATGAAAACATCAGCAGACATGCCCAGTCAAGACCTGTGTTGCAGCCACCATGGGTGGTGGTGGGAAAGCAGAGACTGCCATTGGCTTGTTGCACTGTTCCCCTCCCCACCCCTGCCTCCATGATCAAGCAGATCCTGAGGGTATATGGGGCAGGGGGCCATGGTCTAGCACCTGTGCTCCACTGTGTGTCTGCTCAGCCAAGACACTCTGAGCTCCCCTCACCAGAACACACCCAGGTAAATCGGACCTGCCCATCCCTGTACCCCCACACACACCTGCCCCAGTTTATAAATCAGGCTGGCACTTTATTAATCTACCGTGAGACTCACGGTTGACACCTGACAGTGACTTGGCACATTTTCTTGTCAAAAGCTGTTGCCTTGTTGGGAAATCAAATTCAAATCTCATAGCTTGTAGGGTGAATGCAGAAGCCAGGACGAACTCGAGGCTGTGCCCAGAGCCAGCCATCAGTGGCCAAGGACTTCTGGGCAGCAGACAGAGCTGTCCCCTTGGACGGGTGGAGGCAGCAGGCTGAAAACCTCGTGTCTGGACAGGCCCCTCCCTGTGTTTCTGTGGGACGTACTGACTGTGCACAGGGGACACCCATGATTAGTGGCAGGTGGGGATGAAGCTCTGAGCCTTCCCTCAGGGACCGTCTGCTGCAGAACTTACCTCCCCTCACCTGGAGCATCCTGTCTGCTACAGCCATGAGGGAGCGGGAGGGAGAAAGGAAACATGTGGCTTGGTTGATGGAAATGACAGAGATTTTGCTGGGCTTGGTATCCTTTACTTGGCCCATATTTAATCTTATTTCCTTCTGGGTGGCATCAGGCGACCATGTGACATGCAGCCCAGCAGATCTAGGAGGATGCTAACAAGCTGAATCCGGCAGGCATGGAGGTACAAGGGTCTCGCTCTGCTGGCAGGGGTGGCTGTGTCATTCTGCTGCCTAGCAATGCTGATGCTGAATGCCACCACCAGAATTAGCCTTGCTCTAGTTGGGCTGCTGAAAGGACTGTGGGGTCAGAGTGCGAGGCCAAGAGTGCTTCACTCTTGTTAGTTGTGCGTAACATTAGGCCTTGATTTCCATCTCCCATCTCGGCTTCCTCAGCTGTAAAGTGGGTGTGGCAACAGCCTTCCCTGTCCCTAGCTGAGCACAGGCCAAGGTGTGTCTGAAGAAGAGCAGAACTTAAGATGAGGCAGATCCTGGAGCCTGAGTAAAGGTCAGGTGAGCACTGGGAAAGGAGGGGAGCAAAACAGCCAGGATCTGTAGAGGACCCAGGGAGGAATTCACGGGCAGGCCTGTGATTAAAGGTTTGTGTTCTGAGGAAGCTCTGTGAGGGGCTGGTGTTGGAACATGGACATGTCACAAACTCATGCAGAATGCACCCATTAGAGCAAGAACCCAACCCAGACAAGGGCTGAGGGTGGACTGAGCCCAGGGCAGGCACGGCCAGGAGGGCAAACCTTAGCTGACTGGCATCAGCATCACCCTGGGCAGGTGGGTAGGGGCTGGAGAGGCAGGGGCTGGGTGGGCCACAGCTGGCAGGCCTGAGGCTCCCCTGGGCCTCAGCTCCTCTCTTAGCTGTGAACATGGGAGCCTGTGCCCTAGAGGCCCTCTAGCACAGCCAGGAAGGCCTATATCCCAAGACTTTCCACAGTTATCTGACACCCCAGGCCTTTCTCAGAGAAAGACCCTTATCTTTCTCCCTCTAGAATGTGACAGCAGCCTCCCTCCTGGGAAGGTGAGGAGTGACTGAGTGGCTGTGTGTGATGTGCAGTAAGACGTGCCTGGAGTTCCCAGCTCAGGCCGGCACCCGGTGAGCACACACCCCCTCACCAAGCACTGGTCTGGAGCTGCTGACAGACCAGGAAGGGGCCCTCACCTGCGGATGGTCCTGAGCAGGGTGGAGCGGGCTTCATTGTGGAAGGTGATGATGATGCTGGTGGGTGGGAGGTCCGTATAATATACCAGCAGGGTGCATCTGGGGAAGGAAAGGCAAAGACAGTGAGACTTGGGGCAAAGAAGACCTGAAGGGCTAGAACAGTGGTTCTCAACCTTCCTAATGCTGTGACCCTTTAATACAGTTCCTGTGGATCGCGACCCACAGGTTGAGAACCGCTGGGCAAGGAACAAGGGCACTTAGTGTCTGGAGGGTGTCCCCAGCTGCTCACCCCAGAGCACGGGGTAAGATCCCACGGCCTCACCTGACCCTAGGAGGGGCCGGGAGCTCAGAGAATAACTGAAGCCACATTTCCCATGACCTTGGGGCAACTTGGGCTTGGAGCAAATCAAGGTGATAAACAGAAGGTGAAAGTGGCATTTCGTGTATGCCTGAGTGTGCACAGCGGTCCCCACCAGCCGCATGAACCCAACCCCAAATCTCGGGCTCTGCTCCTCAGCTGCTTTCCTTCCAGCCCTTTCACCTGAGCCCCTGCCAGCAGGCAGATGCTTACCGGGTTCTGAGCCAACAGCTCCAGCCCGCTGTGCCAGGCTGCCCCAGCCCCTGCCACACACACCTGAATCTGGCATGTTTAAAGAGGTGACGCCCCCAACCCCTGTGTAGGCAATAAAACCCCATCTTGAAAAAGCATTCACTTCCATGGAGCCAGGATTATTTTGTATGACAATTACATCTGGGGTAATTTCAATTTAATACCTCGCTGCAAGTGAAAATTGTAGCCTGCAGCCCGAAAATTACTATAATAATGAAAATAAACCTGCCGAGTGAGGCTGGTGCCACCAGGGCCATCACTGGGTAAATGCTTCCTCCTGTTTCTTGCTGTTTCAGGGTTGCTCAAATATTGGGGGGGGTATTAAAGAGGAAGTAAAAATATCACACTTTGGGGGGAGTCAAACATTTTCTCTTTTCACTTTCCTATTTTCCCATAGGCCTGGGGCTTTTAATGTGGGCCCAGGGATGGCCTTCAAGGGTGGGTGAGCCCTCTGAAACTCTTTGCAAACTGCGTGTGCAAATGTACATTATTTCCCTGAAAAGATGGTTTGCAGTTTCCAGTGGAGTCTCAAAGAAGTCTGTGGCCTAAAACAGTTAAGATCCTCAGGCCCAGGCTATAGGGTCTGATGTCCCTCTGCCTCCCTGATAACTCTGGATGGTTTAGTGCATGCTGTTGGCACAGAGAACTTATTCAGAGGAAGCTGGGCTGTTCTGCTCAGGACTCAGCTCATCAACAAGGAGCCAGGACTTGGGGCTAGAGACAGTGGGAAGGGTGAGCCATGACCTTCAGGCCTGTACTCTCCCCATAGAGGCAACTTCCCACTATGTCCTTTCAGCTCCACCTTCTGAATGCCTCACTTCTCTCCTCATCATGGCCCAGCTGGAACAGTCTTCACTCCTCAGGGGAGCACTATAGCAGCCTCCTGCCCAGTCTCCCCGCCTCCAGCCTCTGCTCTCCCAGTCTCAACCTGTCTACCGCCCAACTCTGCCAGGCCTTCCTCTGGCCTGAATCCTTTTAGCAGCTCCTGATGTATAAAGTCCAAACTCCCCATCACAGCCTTTAAGACCTTCCACACTCACAGTCTTAAATGCCACCATAACTCTCTGCCATTGCTCATGCTGTCCCCTCTGCATGGAGCAATGTCCTTCCTCCTTCCTTCACCTGAGGAGCTCCTATTCATCCTTCAAGACCCAGAGCAAATGTCCTCTCTGCTGTAAAGGTGTTATATACTCCCCCACATAGGTAAGGACCTATCCTTTGTGCTCCTATAATTCTACACACACACTTCTCATGATGAGACTCTCTCAGTTGACTATAAGTTCATCAAGGGAGAGAACTTCCTTGTTCATCTCTACATCACTAGAACAGGATTTAAGTATATCTGATGCTCATTTATGGAGAAAGAAGGAAAATCAGGAAATCCATGCCTACATCAGCTAAAGATGTAATCACTTTTTCTAGTTTTCTGAGGTGTGGCAGTAAGCCTCCCAGATGGCTCCCAGTGGCTCTCATCTACTGGTTTTTATGCCCTTGAGGTGTGCCCTCCCTCACTGAACCAGGGTAGTTAATATGACTGATAGAACTTGGGGAAAGCCAGCCACCATGCTGTGAGGATGTTCAAGCAGCCCTGTGGAGAGGAACTGGGGCCACCTGCTCACAGCTGGCACCAACTTACCAGCCACACGAGAGAGCCACCGTGGAGGAGGGCCCACCAGGTCTAGTCAGGCCATCAGATAACAGCAGCTACAGTGCACTTCCAAGTACAGCTCAGTGAGACGATATGCCAGAACCTCCCGCCCAGCCAAGGTGTTCCAAATTACTGACCCACCGACACAGTGAAGGCAATCAATGGTTCTTGTTGTTTGAAGTCACAAAGTTAAATCAGGAGTGATTTGTTGTGCATTAGATAACCATTATAAAAAGAGAAGGAAAATGTCTTGAAATGGCCCCCAGTGAGTTACCTGGACTTGCCTATCATTGGACACAGACCTGACTTGATTAGAGAGGAGGGAGGAGGGCTGGCAACCGGTTGAGATGTGGGGAGGGCCTGCTTGGTAGGTCGCGAGTCCGTGAGAGTGTGGAGGGGCTTGGAGAGGCCCTGGCAGAGCAGGAGGCAGCCAGTACAGTCAGCACCAGGAGGAGCAGGTGGATGTCTGGGAACAGGGGACCGTCTGTCCCTCTAAAGGAAAGTCCCAAGTCAGACAGTTGAGCAGAGTCTTCTGTTCTCTCCAACAGAGACAGGGGGCAAAACAGAGAGCCTGAGCTAATTGGCCTCTTCGGAAAACACTGCCAGGAACAGGGTATATCCAATAACCCAAGGATTCCCTGGCTCTGATGATCCCTGCCGTGGGGAGAGGATATTCTGAAATCCCCTCTAGGGGTCAGGCCCTGGGCACTGGGTTGGATATGGCTTCCCCTTCCACATGCTGGGATGCAGGGGAACCCCAAGCCCCAGCTTTCCCGATGTAAGTTATTTAGGGGCAAGTTGGGGAGGGAGGGAGGTACTGTGAGTTGTTACTGCTTAGAGAACTTTAGGAGACAGGAGCCACTTTCCATGCCTTGAAGGTACCAGCTAGGACGGCAGGTGTGTTGGTGCATGACACAGTAGCGTGCACACACACCTGGCAGAGGTGTAACCCTGCCTGGGGTGGAGAAGGAGGTACAGGTCTCGTGGGTGAGGCAGAGACAGACAGGGCATAGAAACCCAGTGGCAAGCACCAATCTGGACCTTTGGACTAAGCGAGGTAGTTCACAGGGCCCTGGCTTAGGGTCAGGACATGACAGGCCAGCTGTGGGACCTTCAGCAAACCACCCTGCTCACAGGATGCTGCCTGTTCATCTGTGAAACGGGGTGCGTGAGGGCTCCCACAGCAGCAGCAGCTGGAAGCTCTGCTTCCACGTTCGGTAAGCATGGTTAATTTGAACAGAATGTCACAAGGACCATTGTGCAGCTGAGACTCAACTGTGTCACTGGGCATCCAACTTTACAATTTCCAAATCTCAGTTTCTTGATCTGGAAAACAGAGATAATTCATCCCCTAGACTATTACTGTGTTAGGTAATAACAGATGCCTGGCAAATAGAAACTACTATTATTTTTAACACCAGTGCAAATCTGCAGACCATGCTGCCTGTTGGGTGAATGCAGAGGCTGCAGGGGCTGGAAAGACATCGCTGGTGAGTGGTTCCATCCTGTCCTTCTAGTGGGTAAGGGGCACAGAGGCAAGAGCAGGAGAGATCAGAGAGGACAGCATCAGTGTCAAGGAAAGGAACCTGGACGCCAAGGCCTGGGCTTCAATCAGGATGTTCTGAGAACTGGCTGCGTGCCCTTGGGCCTGTCATTCCCTTCTCAGAGCCTCAATACTGTCACCTGTAAAATGTGGATCGCTATGAATTCTTGTTGTGAAGACTGCAGATAACATATGCAAAGTGCCTAGTGTTTAGTAAGCACCGAGTAAATGGAGGCTACAATCGCCATCACAACTACAGACCTTCCACCTTCCAGTGTATTCTGACTGTGGTTTAGAAGAGGAAGGGGCGGTGGGGATAACCCAGTTCCGCCTCCTGCCTGCCTGGCCGTGCTGACACAGCAGGCATCAGTTGGAGCCCGGGCAGCTGTGTTCCTGGCCTCTGAGCCGCCAGCCTCCTCTGCCTACAGTGGAAAGGACAGGGGCCCTCCTGAGACTGGGCAGGAATCCCAAGAGTGCCCCCACGCAGCAAGCGCAGGCAGAGGAGGGCAGGTGGCAGGGTGAAGTCTCACACTTCCTAGGCTCAAAGGCCATCACAGGACATTCCTGCCACTTTTGCTCATGGCCCACCCCTTGCCTCATCTGACCCTCAACAGCCTCGAGCACACCCACTCTGGAAATGAGGTAAACTGAGGCTCAGACTCTTGGTAGGGGTCACACACCTGGTGAATGACAGAGTTGATGGCACCCAGATTCCCAGACTCCTCCTTGGGGCTTGTCCCCAGCACCCCTGTGAACCCAACTGGATTCAAGCCAGCAGATGCCCTGTGCCTCTGAGCCCTGCGCATGAGTCATGGGTGTACAAGGCTGGCCAAGAGGCTGAGAGAGGCCCCGAGGGCTGGACATCCCAAGGAGAGTTGGCCCGGACAGCAGGCTTTCTGTGGGAGGGGTCTAAAAGATTAATCAAACAGCTCTATTAGGGGCGCAAGGGAATGCGCATGCCTGCCTACACAGAGCTCTGGCGCCAGCAGACTGACAAGAAAGCACATTAATGATTTATTAAAGATTCTAGGTTTTACTGGAAAGAAGAGCCGGTGAGCAGGAAAGATCGCTGTGGGGGTGGGGGATACCAGACAAGTCTCCGGAGCCAGGAGGCAGGCGGTCCCTGGCTTTGTGTGCAACCAGACTCCCAGGGTCTGCAGGGCTGCCAGCCAGGCCACTCGTGATCTGTGATGTGCTGTGACATTTCTTTCTCTTTCCTCTTGTTAAGAATGAGTCAATGAAGACTCTATTTCCCCAGGTAAGACAGGAGCTGCTGGGTGCTTCCTGGGCCACTAGTCTCTCCAGCATTTGGTGCCACACACTGGCCAAAGATGCTGCCTAGGAGGTGAGCTGAACCTCTGACCCAGGGCCTGGACAGGAGTGGAACCTTCTCCCTTCATAGTTACTGCCTCCTGCCTACTGTCCCTAACCCCGAATATGTGTCAACATGGCCACATCAGAAACATGCTCAGTGACAATGGCTGTCAGTCACCACAATGCCATCATGGTGCCAACATGCCTTTTATCTTAGCCCACGAGCTTATTCAGTCTGGCAGCAGCCTGTGAAGGGGTGTGGTGATTGTCACTGATGAGCAATCAGGGCTACTGGCAGTTCCGTGCTATCTGCGGGGGCCGGGACCAACCCCTTGGATTCCCAGACATGCAGTCTTCATCCTCATTGCCTTCATGGGAGACAAGACTTGGTCATAGATTATAAACATTCAGGATTTCATTCTCAAGTGTAAAACTAGGGTGTAATTATCATTACTAAAATGTGGATATCAAAGTAAGCCAGTCTGGGTCTTGAAGGGAGGCTCTGGCATCCCAGAAGGGAAGACTGAGGCAGTTAGAGAACAGGGAACAGTCGCCTGATGTAACAGATATCAAAGAGGCCTGGGGTGGACCACTCAGGCTGAACCTCAATTCCCTGGTTTACAGTATTGATGATATCCACTCATGGGAAGGTGTTAAAACACTAGCGTTGAAGCCTTGCTGGCAGGCATTGCTCAAAGCACCCCTATATTTAATCATCACAACAACCCTATGAGGTGGCTACAATTTTATAGATTCACTAAGGAAGGGACAAGCACAGAGGCTAAGGAGCTCACTTCGGCTAGCAGAGGGAATTGAACCCAGGCCTGCCAGACTCCAGCATCTTTGTCACAGGCTGTAATAATACCTCATGCCAGGACCATTCCAGTTGTCACCTAGGTCTATCTGTGGTCTTGTATGCTGTGGGAACTCAAGTGCCCACACTTGGATAACACTTGGGTACACAGGAAGTTTCTGCCAAGTTCCAGAAACCAGCAGTTTCAGTGACCTGTCCAGGAGGGAAGGACAGGCTGCTGCTCCCAGGTGGTTACATGAAGGTGGGGAAATACTGGCTGAGCTGTCAGGAACATTGTTGACAGTGGCTCCCACTGGAGCCCAGGAGGGTCAGTGAAAATGTGACTTCACTAGGACCCTGGGTGGGACAGTTTATGAACATGTATTACCCAATAGAAAGCACTTTTGACCTAAATAGAAATTAAGATTTCCTTCCAACTCCCGTACTTCCAATGCACACTGCAGAAGTCAACCAAAGCAGAAAACGAATGAATTACTTTCTCTATACAAGATCAGATAATTAAGTTCGTGAACTCTCTGTGGTCATCTGATCTTCAGCAGTGAGGTATACAGCACTTTTTCTAGGATGGATTTGTGAACTTAATTGTCAGCCCTCATACAATGACAGTTATGATGACCATTCTAGAAAAAGAGTTCCAAAATTGCTTTGAAGGGTGCTGGTGTCGATGCAGAGCCTCCCAAAGGGAGTAACTCGAAGGTGACTTTAGTGATACTCAGCAATGAGGTTTGTAGCACTTTTTCTAGAATGAGTTTGAAAACTTAATTATCTGATCTCACGTGTTCCATTTTCCTAAACTCCAGGGCCAGAAAGGAGTTGGCAACACAGGCACCAAGACATGAAAGTGGGAGTGGGACTGCCTTCCTGGGAGAGAGCTTGCTCTCTGTCCTCAAGGGAATGACAGCCTGTGGATCCTGGGTGCACGTGGGGTAGGTCCATCTCTGTCACTTACTCTGTCACCAGTGTTAGTCCAGAGCAAGCTTCATGGACAACATCTTCTCATTCCCTGCTGTCCTCGTCACCACCCCAAACTCAAAGCTGATGTCTGCAAGGAAGAAAGAGCAAGCAGGGTGGCACCTGTGGCTCAAAGGAGTAGGGCACCAGCCCCATATGCCGGAGGTGGCAGGTTCAAACCCAGCCCCAGCCAAAAACTGCAAAAAAAAAAAAAAAAAAAAGAAAGAAAGAGCAAGCAGAGAGGAGCTCTTGGCTACAGATCTTTCCAGAATGTTGCTTCTCTCAGAACAGAGGGCAGTGAACTTGCTCCTGGCTTTTAGAATCACAGATTTAGTTGTTAGAACTGAGAACATCTAATATATCCCCTGTGCAGGTCTGTGTAAGGGAGCCTACTCTCAGCTATGAGGAAAAGGAAGATGAACAAAAAGTGTAAAAGGCCAAATCTGCGGCAGGCCCCTGGGTTCAAACTCCACTCTTCAGAAGAGGAAAACGGAAGCAGTCTAAAAAGAATGACAACTGTAAAATCAGAAATTCCTTTTAATCTCATTTCATGGGCAACACTGATCTACTGTAAGGCATGAAATTATTATTTCATGTCAATTTCACTGGGGTTTCACATGTAGATTAATTTGTTCATCCACATAAACATACCCTGCTCTTACTTCTTGCCTCAACAGCCATTCTTCTTTGGTGTTATGGAAATCCCACGTCTCTTAACAGTGAGATCTGCTGTTCCATTATGCTGCCACCTTTGAATTGCTGGATGTGTTATTAATCACGATGGACTTATAAGGGAATAAGTGGGCCAGAGGTGAACCGCTCAGGGACCTAGCTGGCCACTGTGGCGGCAGCTTCCAGAGTTGGCCCCATCCCCTTCTCTACATATAAGTCCCTTATCTTGTGTGGGCTCAGCCTGGTGGCTTGCTTTCAGAAACAGAATACAGGTAGAATGATGGATTGTCCCTTATGACTAGGTCACAAGACTGTGACTCCTATCTGCCTGGCTTTCATGTTTCCGTGAAGCAAACTGCCATATAGGAGAGTCCTAGAGGTCAAGGAATGGGACATGGCCTTGGCCAATAGCCCATGAGGAACTGAATCCTGAGAAACCACGTGAGCCAAGTCCTGAGATGACTGCAGCCCTGAGTGACTTTGATTGATGCCTGTGAGGGACCCTACAGTAGAAAACCCACCTAAAACACACCAGGATTCCTCGCCCACAGAAGGGTGAGATGATAAATGTTGCTTTAAAGCCACTAAGTTTGGGGGTAACTTGTTATACAGTGATAGATAACACAGGCACCCTGGGCCCTTGCAATTATATCATGATCCACCCCACCCCCCACCCACAGTGCTCCCGGAGTCACAGGGCCCTTATGTCATGCTCTGTCACCTTCATTCCACCTGTGATGCCAGGCACAGGCGCCTTGGGGGCCCCCCATCCAGAAGGGAGCTCTACTGTAGTGCCTTTCGGGGTTGTTCCATGTGTTATAGATTTAGCTCCTTTAGAGGCTCTCATATGAGCCACAATACATAGAAAACTATTTGAGTGACTATTTGCTCACTTCTTCCAGGCATAGTTCATAACCAGTGCCCTTCCACATGCACAGAAGAGAGTTGATTCATTTCATAAAATGGATACCCGGGGGCTTGACGGCTTAATTCTCTTGTTGAAGTCCAGTTAGAAAAGGCTGCCTTAGATATTATCACAGACATCCCTCCATTCCAAAAGCACAGACCACTCGGCTGGGGACGTGGTCTCAGGGTGGGCCTACTTAGGCCAACCTTTCCCTTGTACCAACCCTCCACCATGATCATGGCTGAAACTCCCTGCCAGGCAAGCTTAGGTCTGCAGTTCGCTTCTCGCTTTTCAGTGGACGCTCCCAGTTTTCTTTGCCTTCTGCTCCCAGTAGTGTAGAATTTCTAAGAAAACTTGCACCTCGAAAAGTCTCGGGCATTTCAACTGTCTAATTAGTTGCAGGCTGTTGATCAGAATGGTGATCTGAGAAATTCACTCTGCAAGTCCATTCTCCTGGCGATCTAAGAATACCCCGCAGGCCAGGTATGGTGGCTCATGCCTGTAACCCTAGCACTCTGGGAGGCCAGGGTGGATGAATTGCTTGAGTTCAGGAGTTCAAGACCAGCCTGGGCAAGAGGGAGACTGTGTCTCTACTAAAAATAGAAAAACTAAAGCAAGAAGATCACTTGAGCCCAAGAGCTTGAGGTTGCTGGTGAGTTTTGATGCCACAGCACTCTACTCAGTGCACCAGAGAGAGACTGTCTCAAAATAAAAACCAAAACAAAACAAACAAAAAAGTGCCCCACAGAATCTTTCCTAAAAAGCTAGGAAACTAACTAGGGAGGGGAGCCCTACTGCGTAAGAGGCTATATTGTCTGAACTCACCTGAATATTCAGTCTCTGTCTCTATTTTTGAGCCACCAGCAGCTGAAAGACCTTTCTTTCTCTGGCTGCAAACAAACATCAGGGTTGCTGCAATACAGGACTAGAAGGAGCTATGAAGATGACCTAGTGAGGTCATGCCTGCACTGTGAGCCGTGGACACTGTTTCCAGGAGATGTCTTTGCATGCTTGGTGAATAAAGTGTACAGGAAGGGTCAAATAACTTTGGCAATTGAGAAATACTGGGTTACCTTTTATTGGCTGTTCACCAATTCCCATCAGTATGGTAAAGCTTCGTGAGAGTTCTGCCAGCCTATTGTTTACCAAAACTTCAACCTCTAAATCTGTCCCCTCCCTATCCTTGCACTTTTTAACTTTTACTGGCACATAATCCTTCACAAATAATTGCCATTTGAGATAACTCAAATATTTACTGGGCTGATATATGTAGTAAAGTATACCAGATAATGTCCCACCATGAAAGAACTCTGGAACACCGGTTTAGGTAACATTGGCTCCAGCTTCTTCCTCCTTTATGGATGAGGAGACTGAGGCCCAGAACAGAGAATTGACCTGCCCAAAGTCACTCTCTGATGGCAGAGCTGATAACTACTTGTTCTTCGCTCTTGAACTTGTTTGGTTTCTTCAAGGCACCCGGGCTGGGGGCCCCATCAGACAGTGCAGAGGCACCTTGGCCACTGTCCACACAGGGTTACTGTGACCTCTGCCTTAAGTGCCCTTCTACCACCCTCTCCCCCCAAACACTCCCATCAGAGCCCCTATTACTTGTCTATGTTGCCAGGTCTTCTCTTCTCATGAGGGTCCCACATTTTACTAAGTGCTCAGTGTACTGCCCTTGGCTCTGGCGAGGCGACCCTAGTCTGATTACCCTCTTCATAGTTTGTTTCTTCTTAGCGTTCCTTTTCCTTCCTGAAAAATTCTCCTCTCGACCTTTCTCTTCTCTTTGGATCACTTGCCTCCAAGGCTTCAATTTCCTATCCGATTGCTAACAACCCCAATCCTAACCCTAATCCTATGGAACATCTTCTCGGACATGTCCCCATGAGATGACCTCTTCATTCACCTTTTGCCTCTCACATCTCAGCCAATCCTGCAGGCCCCTCCGAGTTCCCCAGTTCACTATCCACCATATGCCCAAACCCAAGAGATACTCTTGAACTCTGCCTCTCTCCACCCCACGGCCGATCTAATTAAACCTAGCCTTGTCCATTTGTCTTCTTCATCTCTCCATCTGGCTCTTTCTCTGCATTGCCTCCCAGTCTTTTCTGGATTATTGCATGACTTCCTCACTGGCTTTGTCCCTTTCCAAGCTACCCCACATGCTGCAGCTAGAAAGATCTTTCCAAAATTGCATCTTTAATATCTTTCCATGCTTCCCAACTGCTCACAAAATAGAGTTGAGACTCCTAGTGACCTGGCACGCCTGCCTTCCGCACCCTCGGAGTCCCAGCCATGTTCTGCTTCATCTGCTCTTTGTTCCCTTGGACACTACAGGCCCCTCCTCTCACCCATGTGCCTCAAATTCACTCTCCATTCTTCCAAGACCTGGCTGGGATTTTCCTCTTCTAATCTGGGTTTGGAAGTTACTTTCCCTGGGCAGCTCCAGTCCTCTGAGGCTTTTCCAACGTGACTCTCTACAACGCTGCATTCACCCCATCACTGTAATTTATTACCAATTGCTGTGAAATTACTTTTCTGTCTCCTTTACTGACTGTGGCTGCCATGAAGGCAAGGACTTATTTGCAGTTGTACCCTCAGCATGGTGTGAAAGCTTCTAGACATATGATAAATGTGTGAAGGATGGGTGGAGAGACAAGGTTGGGGGAGAGGCAGGTGAGGCGGCTTCCATGGGGTCGAAGCCAAATGGGAAGATGCCCTTTGCCAAGCTGTGGGTCTCACTGGCATGGTGAGCTGCAGAGCAGGGAGCCGAGTGAAGGCAAGCTCAGTAATGAAGCAAAGAGAGACCAAATAAGCCTCCCAAACTGAAGAAGAGTCGGGAAGCTGAAGTATGGAGCCACTGCAGGGAGAAGGAAGCCTGGGCTAACAGTGTCCTGGGAGAGCATCTAGTATCTGTGGAAAGCTCTTATACTTTGTCTATTACACTGGAAATAGTCAACTGGGTTTAAAAGGCTGAGATGTTCTTCCTGTTCACTGAAGTCACAGGATAATGAACATTGCTTCCTGGAGTGAGGGGGGACACTGGGATACTGTGACAGACTATGACCCAGACACTCTTCTCCTAGATACACATTACCCAGGAGGGTAGCCACTAGCCTCATTGGGTTGACTATCTGAAATGTGTCTGAATGGGGACAGGCTGCAAGTGTGAAATAGACATAGATTTTTAAAAAACTTAATATGAAAAGAATGTAAAATAGAAGAATAGTAGAACCTGCTCTATAGCTGACCACCTCCCCACATGGACTACGTCCTTAAGTGGACCTAACTTCATAGACCGGACATGCACCACGTGTATGGATGCTGACCACTCCGTAGGGTGACTTATTTGTTACAGTCCTTTAGGTGGTCAGCTTACAGAGGTTCTACTGTATTTCAGTTTTGTTTTTATACATTGATCGTATATCAAAATGATGATATCTGGATATATAGGAGCCAATAAAATATATTACTAAAATTGATTTCACTTATTTCTTCTACTTTAATGTGACTACTAGAACATTTTACATCTCTTTCTATTGCATATCATTGTCCTAAATTGTCACTGAACTTTAATTTGCATATAATCCCGCTTAAAATTTCAACGTTAGTGTTCAGTTGGTGGGTCTTCTGTATGAGTAAAATAAAATAAAAACACTATAGAGACCATTATTAGGTATACACAATTCTGTTTTGTGGGAAAAAATATATAAAATCCTGTCATCTACCATCACCATCAGTTCGTAAAAGATAAGGTATTTGAGCATCAGAAAAGGCCACAATCTCAGGATGATTGATGGCCCTTTAAATTGTAAACTTGGACTTTAAGAGAATCGCCCTCATTGCCTCTCCTCTCCCCCAACTCCGTGGATCAGACCTGCACTAATTTAGCTAAGGCATGTGAAGGTGCTGTTCAGGGTTTATTCCACTAAATTATGATGAGCTTTTGTCTGACACCCTATCGCCCACTCTTTGTTCTGGAACCAGCAAAGCCAACTAGGCTCCTGGTGCTACAGGTTTTGTAGTCACTGGTCCCAATCCCACATCCTTGGGTGTTTCTGCTGCCTGTGCCAACCCCTGTAGTCAGGCTCCAAAGGCCCACCTGACTTAGAGAGCACAGACTCCTCTGGCTGCATTTAGAGACCTTCTAGAAATGACCATTGCTGCACTGTGTACCAGGGTCCTTTTCTCTTTCCAGACAACTGATTTTGGTCTCTTATGTCCACCAGCCCCCCCAAAGTAAGTGGATTGCTGAGGTTTGGTAGAATCATGGACTATGGGGGAAGTGGCAGGTCCTTCTCTCCAGGAAGACCAGTAGCAAGGCTGCAAAGAGATTTCTCTTAGGACACTGCCAGGACTTGTGTCAGCTGGCTCCAAGCACCACCCAGATGGTAGCTGTGTGTGTGCCTGTGCATGTGTTGTGTGTGTGTGTGCATGCAAGCCAAAAAAAAAAAAAAAAGTTCTCCAAAGGCGAATGCAGAGCCTAGCTGGGACCAGAAAGTATGGAGGTGGACCAAGACTTATTTTTGAAATGTTTCCTGAAAAGGGTTCTTCAGTGTCTGGGAGCAGAGCTTTTTCATGTCTTATTTTAGCCCTCCTTGAATCACATTACACATCAGCAATAATATATAGTGCTTATTGGATCCTATGTCTTCCCAGAGCTTTAGGTAACATTCTAGGGTAGGGACCGTGATTCCTCCTCTCTCACTATGAAGGCACCAGCAGCGAGCAGCAGAGCCTGGGAGTAAACCCAGACAGCCTGGCTCCCCGTCTGTGCTCCCCTAAGCTCCATTAGAAAGCCCTTTGCTGATCATCTGGACTCACTGTCTCTCAAACCATCGTTCCATGTTGGCCCTTCTCTGTTTTCTGCATGCTGGAAGGTTCTACAAAGATGAAAAATCATAGGTTAGGGCTGTCCCTCACCTAAAGAATGATGTGTCCTCCTTGATATCCCCTGACCTATTTCATGATATTTCTCAGACTTCCCAGTTCACAGGTCAGAGAAGAGTCATTCCCTCCTTTTACCTAAACGGGAACAGTTTCCTCACACTGAAGCAGCAAGACCTGCAGACTGCAAACCAGTGACTCCAGGGCTGTGCCCGCTGCAGCACACAGGACCCAGGAATGGTGGTACATTTGAGGCCAGTGTCTCACACCTCTTCTCCAGGAGGCTCACACCCTCATACCACTCTGGAAGGTGGGGGGATAGGTAAGAAGCAAAGGCTGTCCACACCTTCCTGCAGTCAGTCCATCCCTGAGTCCGTCTACTTCCATCACCTCCCGTCATTGCATTGCTACCCCTCAAGCCTGCCCTGTGCCTGTCTGCCATCCTGCAAAAGCTTCCTGACTATTCTGCCAGCAGACCCTGCCTTCCTGCTCAATCCTCCCACCTTTCCTCAGCAATCTGCCCTCCACACTGCTTTACTGTGTGGCCCTCTCCCCCAGCCTCAGAAGCTACCTTGTAGTTACGCCATGGTTGGCATCCCAAGGCTGTCCCCTATGTGCGCCTTCAGCCTCAAGACCCCTATTCTCTGGCAGGGGCCTCTGGCTCTGCTCAGCCAGCCCACTGTCCTCCTCAGCTGGGCCCTGACCTCCACATGCCTCCATGGTCCTGGGGGAGGCAGCCACCTCCCTTCTCTGGCTGTGTAAACTGTAATTGCTGTGCAGTGTTTAGCTGAAGTCACTTCCTCCACTGCCTGCCCCATGGGCCACCTGTGTCACTCCCCTTCCTACACAGCCATGCCCCCGTCTTCCCAGGCAGGCCACTGCCTTCTTGTAGGCAGAGGGCACTTTGTTACTTCTTTATATTCCTGCAGACAAGTTACTCAACCCACTGCAGGCAGTTTCTTCATCTCTAAAACTGGAGCATAGCACAGCTGTGAGGTGTCATGAGAGAACATATATAAGGTGCCTACGACACGTCAGGGGAATGGTGTGATCAATAAGTGCTTGCCAATTATGGCACCAGATTTATGTGTGAACATGGAAAATTCTTTTTGGAGGGAAGACTGTTTTAAATTTCCCATGGTTTGTTTTCCTCCCCCTGTTCTGAGGATTCAGTCCCACTCCTGCACCTTCACTTCCAAACCCTGATGCTTTCAGCAGTTTGAGAATCGATCCATCGAGCAGCTCTTAGGGCCTCTGTTCATTTGGCTGATTGTGACGCCAGGCCCTGGGCTAGGCTCGGGAGAGGCAGAGACAGTCAACATCCTTGTCCCAGGAGGCTCACCTCAGAGCACTGGGTGTTGCTTAGAAGTGAGCTTGACTGTAGGAGGAGCCACCAAACTCAGCCCCGGGGGCGAGATGTCTTCCTAGAAAGGGACCCTCACCCAGACTCCTGAGGGGCAAAAGAGCACCCCAAGCAGAGTGGGCAGCATAGATGGAGAGGTGTGAGCCCCACGGCACAGTGGGGCACAAGCCACGGCCTGGCAGGGAGCCCATCTTCAGGGTGTGGCTGAGAGACAGGGTGAGAATTTCAGATGAGAGGCCTTGCGCATGCACTCAGAAACCTCTCAGAGAAGGTGTAAGAGCAGGACCACAGCCAACAAGGGGGGCTCAGGGCTGCTGCAGTCACCCAGGAGGGGAGGGGCCACGAGGCCAGATGTGGAGCTGTGGAGCAGGGCAGCAAGCTCAGGGACCAAGAGACGTCTCAGATGAGGACAAGAGATGAAGAGGACTCCGTGGACATGGGACCTGGCCTGCGGTGAAGGAGGTGGTCCTTGCTGTCTCACAAGGTGGTACAGGCAGGCTCAGTGGTGCAGGTTTGGGGCAAGGAGTAAACAAAGCGTCTGTAGGATGAATCAACAAGGAGAGACAGTGAGGGGTGGGGCAGTGTGAGAGCCAATGCAAGGAGGCCTGCCCTGGCCAGCTGCAGGGCTAGTGTGAGGGTCAGACAGGCCAGGAGATGGGGGCCTCAGGGACGCCAATGACAACCGCGGGGGCATTCACTGATGCTGCCTGGCTGGCCCAGGGGACCCCAGCAGAGCCCTTTATCCATCAATCCCCACAGTCCTGGGTGGTTTCCAGCCATGAATGGCCTCACGTGGCCCTGCTGGCTCTGTCCCACCACCTGCCACACGCCCACAGCAGCTCCCCGCAGCTGTCGGCTCCTCTCCTGCGCTTTCCGTCTCTGTCAAACACATTTTGTATTCCCTGGCCCCCGGCCCTAAATCACTCTCCCTGCCGGCCTTGGCTTCTATCCCCAGTGTCTTTCAAATACAGATTTCACCAGACCTGGCATCACAATTGCCTCATCGCTTATTTTTTTCTCCAGCTTTTAGAGTAAGTTTGACATTCAGGAAAGTGGAACGTTCAGCGCCGGGAGCCAAGGCTGAGACTCGGAGCTCTCTAAAGACTTTGCTGCCCGCCTGTGCCCCCTCGTTCTCAGCTCAGCCCTGACTCCTGTGAGCCATGGCACCCCCACTCAGGGGTGAGAGTGGGGTCCTGAGCCAGGACCTCTCCAAACTCATCCCTGTCACCACTGTCTCCCTGCTGTACCCGTCACCTCTCTGCCCTGCCTCCCAGACCTGCTTCGGCCCGCAGCCGAGAGCAATGGAAAGTTCACCAGGCCAGATGATGATGCCACACCCAACACTAGTACTAATTTGACCACTCATGGCCACAGCTAACAAAGGGTCACTGAGTGCTTACTAGAGGAAAGCTGTAGCCATTCTGAGGACTACGCTTGGCATTTGGCACCAATTACTTCACTTCGCCCTGAGGACCACTATTGTTCCCCTTATGCAGATGAAGAAACTGAGTCTTGAGGTGTTTGAGTAGCACACTCAAAGACAAGCCAGTAAGTGGCAGAGGTGTTTTACCTCAAAGCCCAGAGGGCTAGGAGACCTGGCCCTGCCACCTGGTCACCCAGTTACTTCTCCTGTGTTTCAGCTTCCTTCTCTGTGGAATAGCAATGACCCTTCACCCAAAGGGCTACTGAGGAAGCATGGGCAGGAGATGAGAACGCAGTCTGTAAAGGCCAGTATAAAATGAGGCATGACAGTCTCGCTCTGAGGGCTCCCGCATGGCTCATCCTTCTGGGCCGGGGCTGCCGTGGGGCGCTGGCCCCAGAATCAAGCTAATCCTACCGGCCCCATTTCTTGCCTGCAGCAGAGATGCGTTCAGTACATCTCAGGAGCCAATGGTTCTTTGAAGCACTGGGGGGCTTAAAGAGGTTCCAGCTCATTTTTCTAGACTGAAAAAATGTGAGCAGGTCACCACTGTTTGCAGTCACGCTGTCATCCATGTGAAGTCCAATGCCAGGAGCAAACAGCTCAGCTGCGATCGTGTCTAGCAGATCCCAGGCTCTTGGGTAAGTGAAAAGATGTGACCAGCCAGCCTCCAGGCGCATCTCAGGCTGGCAGGCTCTGCTGACCTACCCTGAGGGGAAGGCAAGAGGGGGTCGGGAGGCCCCTGCGGAACAGAGAAGGCAACATTAAAGAAGGGTGGCTCTAAGGACAGCGCTGCTCCTGTTCTGCAGGGCCCTGGCGTCCTGTTAGGGAGGGGACTGTGTGAGGGAAGACGTAATCGGGGCCCTGGGGGAGGACACTGCTTCTGAACAGGAGGGTGTCATGTTTCTGGAAATAACCTCCAACCCATTCAGTTCCCGAGCCAGTTCCCACACATTCTTACCGGCAGAAGCATTTTCAAACCAGCAGACAGAGTTGGAAGTGACCTTAAAAGCGTCTCGGACTTACTTTTCTCGCCTTGCGTGTGAAGAAACGGACACCCAGGGAGTGGAAGGCATCGTCAGGCAGTATCTTAGAAAGGACCTGCATCCTCTCAGGCTCAACCCATTTATTTTTTCCTCCTTATGTTATCATACTGCCTAAAAATATATGCCAAAAACCAACCAGAGGAGAGGCAGATTATGAGGAGTGACTGAGAGCCGAGCTCTGCCCTTGATTCTGGGGCAAAGGTCAAGGACAGAAGGGGCAAAACACTTGAGTAGGCATCCACATGGCCGAGAAACTCAGGAAAGGGTGAGCAGCCTCACTGATCTGCAGGGAGATGCAAATTTAAAACACAATGAGATGTCACTACTTTGTCTCGAGAGAGGGTAGAATGGAAAAGACATACAATAGCAAGTGACTGACAGCAAAGATGTTGAACAACTGGAACTCAACCACACCCACCTCAATGAACGGGTGACAGTCCAGAAAAACCCTTCAGAAATGCATATGTACCTTCACCAAAAGACGAGTATAAGACTCATCACAGGAGCTCTATTCATTAGAACCCCAAATAAGCATTAGCAGTAGATACATAAATGGTGATTTACTCATACGAGGGAATACCATATAGCAATGAGAATAAACAAACTGTGTCTTATAAAATGTGCCTGGATTTCACACGCATAATTTTGAGGGAAGCCAGACACACAAGAGTGAATACTGTGTAATTCCATTAATCTACAGCATTTGAGGACGGGATAGCCATAGGGGATTCCGACTGGGCAGGGGCACAGGGTGGCTTCTGGCAAACAGATAATCTTTTCTTGATGAGCATCTTGATGTGGAAACACAAGGGTGTTCTCTTTGTGAAATTTCTTCCAGTTGCACCTGTAGGAGGCGTGTACTCTTCTGCATGCAGTTATATTTCAATACAAGTTTACTTAAGAAAAGATGAAGAGAGATCCTGGCCTGGGGGCAGACTTGGGTCTTGCAGAAAGATTTCAAAGGCCGCTGCACTGGACGAATTCAATACAGCCCATGGAATAGCCAAGAGCTGAGCCTGGTAATGCTGTCTTCTCCAGCCCTCAGTGCTCACCACAGCCCTGATGAGAACATCCCCAGGGTGTGGAGTGCAAATCTGGGGACCCTTCCTTAACCTTCTTCCCAGATAATTCAGAAGAGGGAGAACTGATGCCACGTTGCTGTGGGTGTTACTGAAACTTTGAGCATCTGGGCCAGGGTTTATTTTCAAGGCTAGCCTAAGGAGCATGCCTCCTGTGGGCAGGAAGCTATGTGTGCGGATGGACTAGTGGCCTAGGGAGGGCAGTGAGGTTGTTCCCACCTGTCCACCTAGGGCAGTGGTTCTCAACATTCCTAATGCTGTGACCCTTTAATACAGTCCCTCATGTTGTGGTGACCCTTAAACATAAAATTATTTTCGTTGCTACTTCATAACTGTAATTTGGCTACTGTTATGAATTTAATGTAAATATCTGATATGCAGGAGACCCTTAAAGGGGTCACAACTCACAGGTTGAGAACTGCTGACTTAGGAAGTCACTGGGAGAATCTAAGTTCCATGGGGACAAACTTACAGTCTGCTTTTCTACTGATAATATCCCTGACAGCCTTGGACTCAACAATTTGTGAATGAGTTCTTTGTGACAGATGATTAATCCAAATCAGTTTCCCATCCTAGGCACCGAACATCCTTCTACACATCTCCCAGCACCTCTTCCCATTGCCTCGTCCCCCAGGCAATGTGAAATAAGGGAGGCAAACCAGGAAGGGAGCGGGAGGTAGGCCCCCTGAACAAAGGCCACTGTGTACATTTCAAAGCCACACAAGCCTCTGCTAGGGTGACCTGCCCATTAGGATTTGGCCCGGAGGACAGAGCACCAGAAGACACTAATTATTGCATTAGGGTGACTGAAATACGTTGTTGTGGTGCCTCTAGGCAAAGATAAAATATAATTCTCAAACTGTCTTAACTGGAAAACCCAGAATCTTCATGCATCACTTCTTCTTGCCCCAAAGCACAAGCCAAACACACACACACACTCTCACTCACACCATGAACTTGAGCATAATAATGGTTTTATGTTTGTGACAGAAAAAAAATAAAGTATATGGACCCAGCATCTGAAAATTTAATTTTGAGCTTCAGCAAGCGTGGACTAGCCGTGTGACCTCAGACAAGTCCCCTAACCTCTCTGACCTCAAATGTGGTTAACCAGCTAGTGTTGCTGCTCTGCTCAAGTCTTTGCAGCCTCACACTGGTGCTCAGTTGGAAACCCAGCAGTGAGTTTGGGGATGAGGAAGTGCTCCCGGGACACTGCGGAACGGGGACCCATTGCTAACGGAAGATGACACATGCTCAATAATTGCATTGAGTGAATGAGCAAGTGCGGGAGAGAGTGAAATGTACAATGCAAGGTCAAATTTGGCAAAAATTCACTTGGAAACAAGGCATGAGACAACAAATTAGCTAAGGCAGTCTGCCTGGTGAATTCCCATCAGCAAAGGCTGTTGTCCAGTTATCTTTTGAAGGCTGATGTGTTGCCCCTTTGGGAAATCTCCCTGAAACTCAAAGAACAGCAGAAGAGGGCTGCCTGCTCTGTATCCAAAGAACCACGGGGCCAGGAAGGGACAGGAATCCTGACCCAAAGGCACCTGCTGTACTGGCTCTGGTGGCTTTTCTTCTCCTCTCACCCTGGCAAGAACACACCTGACACCCTGCAGGTGGCACCACAAACAGCTGCCCAGAGCCAGGAGCACGGTTCTGCTGCAGAGCCACTTCTGCGAGGTTCTGCAATCCCTCTGTCCATTCCCTGAAACTCTGAGGTTTCAGAGTGAAGCATACTCAGAACCACTGAAAAATAGTGCACAGGAGGGACCAGAATATCGCAGATGAGGATAACTTGTTTGCAAAAGCTGAGTGTCTGTGATAGGTTTCCTCCTCTCATCCCCTGGCCTTGATGTGGAATCACTAAAACTGTGCTGAGCTAGTGCAATAGCCTTCACTCGGAGGGAATATGAACATTTTTTATGCTTAGCCATTCCAGCAGTAAAGATTTTTACCCTATTACTGCTAAGTGACGAGTATAAGGAGAGAAATGATGATGATCTCTGGCGGCCACTCCAACCCAGTAAATACAGGAGGAAAGAATGTGACCAGAGGCTGGCCCACTGCCCCTTCATTTCCCAGGAGGAAAAGGAGCAGAGGAAAAATGTCTTCCTGGTGAGATGCATTAAAGTGTGGAATTTTCCCTCCAGGCAAATGATGGGCATCCTACTGTCTGTACCATTTAGGGCACTGGACAAAGGCTGGGAGGGTCTGCCCACGGAACAGTCAGATGCAGCCAGGCCAGTGAAGGTGACCCCATGAGGCTTCCCTAGCTCTAACCCCTCCCAGCCCATGCCATGGCCCACGGGCTCAGTCCACTCTGCCACCTGCTCCTTGCAATCAACACAACCCCATAATAGGCGCTGCCAAGCAACAGCAAAAATATACATTTGCTTTATCAAAATATTTTCCCCCTCCTCAAGGGGCATGTCTCCATTTGATGGCTGCTGTCTGCCAGGAGTTTTGTGTGCCACTTGGATAATGGTAAATTTAGCTGTTGTCACCAAAATGTGGTGATAGGTTAGGGAGTGGGGCCACTGGAAAATAAGGGCCACTTGTAGACCTAGCTAGTGCTTTATATCTTTAAACAGCAGAACTCCTCTGGGAAATCTTCTCTGACTCACCCCAGCTCGAAGTCATCTCCTAGTTAAGTTGCGATCATTACTGGGGCACGTCACCTACCTCCCACCTCTGATACACCTGGCCACATCTTATTCATCCTTGTACCCTCACAGGACCTAGACGTGAAGGCTGTCATTGAGTTAACACAACTGTCAGCCTAAGAGGGCAGAAATAGGATACCCCAAGGCAAACCCAGTGTTTTATTCCACTGAGGTGGGCTGGTGTAGACATGTGTATATACCTGGGATGAGACCCCATGGAGGAACATGCTCATCCACAATTAGGGTGGTGACACACAGACACCAACACTTAGATGCTATCTAGCCCTACACCCTTATTTCACAGATGAAAAAATGAAGCCAAGAGAGGAGCGGGGATGTGCTGAAGGGCTGCTGTGCTCCTCATCCCCGCTCCTCGCACATGGCCCGACACCAGTGACAAGGGGACCAAGTCACAGCAGAGACACACGTGTCTGCAGGCGGCCGACAGCAGGCTTTCATCTTGAGAGTGTGAAAATCACATCAGATGCACAAGAGGGTTGGGTGAGCCCGAGCGTGACTGAGTGGGGGATCCCTTGGAAACTGCAGAACTTACTTTCTGAACCACACTAGGAGTGGAATTACTCCCAGTCCACCCCATGCCCTGTAAAGCCTGGGAAAGGGGAGCTCAAAGCTGTGTCCATTTTAGATTCTTCCATCCCTCACCTCTGTAACCCTGCACTCCAGACAGATTGGACTGCCTCCCACAAATAACTTGGAATCCACAGGGTAAAGGACCAAGAGAAAAATGGCCACTCTCTGGGCTTCCTTTACCACATGATGCCTGGCCTTGGCCCTGCCAGTGTACCTGGGACTCGATCAGCACAGTGGCCTGCTGGGCAAAGATCTCTGCAGCCTCCTCCTTCCTTCCCTGCCTGTGGTGTCTTCAGATTACTGGGCAATTCCCAGCACCCACCCTCCTGGAAGCACTTGCTCTAATGCTCAGCTAATAGTTCCCTGTTTCAGGCACTGTCCAAACTCATCCTATAAATCAGAATCCAATTACTGTGGTAAGAAAATTGGAAGCAAATTTAATAAGCTCAGACCCCTCCCACATGACGTTTCTTCAGTCTTCCTTCTCAGTAATGAGTAAAAGGAAAAAGCCTTTTTCCTTTAACTCTGAGTCTGCTCTCCCGATTGCCCATAGGAGGCCCCTGGGGATGGGAGGACAACGAGAAGGGGACAGGTGGAGAGAGTGATCAGTTGCCTTTTTTATCCTCCCTTTTATTTGTTCAATAAACATTTATTGAATTCCTATGGAGGCCAGACATTGTAGTAGATGTTCATGCTACCCTCCCTGGAGGGCAGCTGATGTCATGACCCTAGGGCCTTAGCTGCAAGACCTGTTGGGAACACAAAGGCAGCCCAGTCAGTGGAAGCAAAATCCGTGTCCATGGGGTTGGGTCCTACAAAGGATCTAACAGTCCAGTGTGGGCCAATGGCCATGGAGTCAGGAGTGTCCCACAGTAGAGGCTTCCTGATAGAGGTAATGCCAACTCCCAGAGGCTGGCTGGACATGGATGCTGTGGATGAAGGAACTGGGAGAAGATGGAGGAACAAGAGGGAACAAGAGAGGCCAAAGTCTCTGCAGGGTCTGAGTCAGAAGCTGTGCCACGTGGACAGAGGAAAAGGGCCTCAGCATATGGGCAGGTAGGTGGCCTTATCCCAAGGCCCCTGCTCTCCACTTAAACCCCTCCCCCCCCCCCGGGGAGTTCTTCTGGTCCACAAAAACAAGCCACATGAGTAAGCTGATGCTCTGTGGTTTCCAAGCCTGAGCAGGCCATGCCACAGATTTCTGGGCTTATTTCTGGATGAAGCTCAAGAATTTCAATTTCTAACAAGTTCTCAAATGATGCTGCCGCTGCTGGTCTACTGGCTTGAGGAACCAGACTTTGAAAAATGCTGTTCTAAGCCCTTGCTGTTCAATGTGTGATCTGTGGACCAGTGGGCGTTAGCATCACCCAGGAACTTGTTGGAAATGCAGATTGTTGGGCCCCACCCCAGACATACTGAGTCAGAATTTAACAAGATCCTTGGGTAATCTGTTTGTCTATTTAATTTTGAGAACGCTTGCCTAGAGCAGTGGTTCTCCAAGCTGGGTGCTCACTAGAATCACTGGAGAGCTTAGAATCTTTCAGCTGGTTGGAGTCTGAGTCTCAGCAATTTTTTCAAAGTTCGCAAGTGACTCTTGTGTGAAGCCTGGACTGAGAACTGCTAAGGCTGAGCCTCAAAGCCAGCATCCCACAGCCCCAGGGGTGGGATACCACCACTCACTAGCATTTCTCTGGCATTGAACCTGACCTTGAAACCTACTTCTGCTCTCCCCTCCCGCCCCAATGCCTGACAATATAAATGATCTTCATACTGCCCGTTCCTGGTGCTTGGGATACAGCTGCTTTCTCACTTTGGGGTTTGGCGGTGTCTCTTGCCTGAGTACCTTTAGCTATCTAGCAGAGACCTCCCTGTATATTCTGGGCCCTGCCATTAGCCTGCCCACATTCTCTGTGATAACAATAACATCTGAAAATTTTCAACTATTTACTATGGAGTAGGTAAATACTTTACATATATTTTATTTGATCCTTATAAAAAGAAAATTAGGTAGGATCAGTATTGCTATTTTTTATCATTGTTTTCAAAAGAGAAACTAGGTATCAAGAAGCAAGGCACCTACTTGAGTTCACTCAGCTAGTCCACAGCAGACAGAATGGATTGGATACAGGGCAGTCTGATCCCAGAGACCATGACCTGAACGCTTGGCCTGTACTGGCTTCTGCCTCCCTGTGCTTTATAGACAAGGTCTGAACACATCCTGTTGCTTGCGACAGAGTTGACAATGCATGTTCTTGTTTCATTTCTGAGAATTTAGGTAAAAAGGAGAGCAGTGATCCTCACTGCATTTTCGCTCCCCAGGGGACATATGGCAATGTCTGGAGACATTTTTGGTTATCATAACTTTGGCAGGGCTGCTACTGGCATGGAGTAGGTAGGAGCAGGGATGCTGCTGAACATGCCATGGTACACGGGACACCCTGCAACAGTGTCATCCGGACAAAGAGGTCGGTAGAGCTGGAGAATCCCCAGCCGACAGGATGCAGGTCACTGCAGCCGTAACTGGTTTGGCAGAGGCCGAAGTGAGCCCCAGGGCTCTGTCAGTCTGGCCAGGCAAGCCCCAGGCATTGCATCAGGATGACGTCTGGAGGCGGCAAGGAGACCAGGATTGTAAAAGAACTAAAGACTTAGCTGGTGAGCCCAACCTCACAGTTAGGGTTTCCCTGGGAATCAAGGGCTGGGAGTGGGACACCTACAGATAGATGTCACCACCCAGCAGGGCCCACGTGAGGGAGGAACACAGGGCTTTGCTGGCAGTCTGGAGTATGAGGTCGGCACTCCGCCAAAGTCACTGTGGGGACGGCTGATAATTGGTGGCCCTCATCAGGCTAGCCCACAGCAGGGGCACAAGACCCCCAAGTCGGCTACTGGTCCCAGGTGCTGCCTGGCCTCATTCTCAACCCCCTGGCCTTTCCTCTCCCTGAACATTCAGAAGTCCCTTAAGCCCGAAATTCTCTGAGTAACACAATCCCATTTCTCACAGGGCTCGGTTGGTGCCCTGAGGCAGACATATGGCTGATACACATTCTCTTTTTGTTTTCCCAAAGGATGTCTAAATCCTCTCTTCTTTTACTGCTGCAAACCCAACAGATCGCACTTTCTTTACAGACGAAATGCCTGGGTTAGAAACAAAGCCCGGAACTGGACCTAGTGGGCTGGACTCCTTGGGAACTGGCTCAGTCTCCATCCACTACCAGCACATATGCCCCACCCTTGTAAAACCCTCCTTTGTGCCTCTAGATCAATGGTAGAAAAGGGTGAGCGTGAAAACTGGTCCTGCTCAGGGCATCCTCAGGTGCCCGCCTTCCCAGAGAATTCCTTCGTGCCTCCTTTCTGCAGGTGAGGGCAGCCACAGGTTTCCCTTAAAGGCTCTTACCCAGAAGCAGCCACTTTTCTGGCTAGGCAGTGTCTCTCCGCCCCTCTGGAGGGCCTCGGCATCTGGACTCAGATCAAGGGAGGGACCACACACCCGAGACCCAGAGGGGCTTCTCAGACTCCTGTCTCATCCCTTTCTCCCTCTCCTTTCTACTCAGGGAAATACAAGAAGCTAATACTTAAATAAAATTCTCTCAGATACCAAGGACCAAGATAAGTGCTGGGGAATTTAAAGAGGAATAATATAGGACTCTAACTCTGAGAAGCTTTCAGGCCAGCAGAAGGGAGTGGGTACAGCCCAGCCCTGGACTCTAGCTGAAGGGGACTGCCTGGCACTATGGCTAATGGGGAGTGTTGTGGGAGTTTAATTCTGGAGGCTGTCAGAGTTAGGGGAGGTCATAATATCACCCAGTTCACAGGGAAACCAAGACAGCAGCTTCTTTTAGTAATGATGGTGATTAGTAAGGACGGCTTGAGCTCCTCCATGGGAAACACACTATATTAGACAAGTTTCTGAGTTGTGTGCCCTAGATGAGAAAACTGAGCCCACTAGCCTTCACATAGTCCAAATGAAGAAACACCAGTGTCATCAGCCTCATTGTCCATGAAAATTCTCACCCCGCCTGTCCTCCAGGCAGGTACCACGGGCCCAAAGGATCACAGCAAGCCTCTCAATGTAACATGGTCTTCAGATCCTCCCCCAGCATGCCAGCCTGCTATCTGGGGCCAGTCACAAGTTAATTTCCTACAACAGATAGGAAACACCAAGTAGGTTTTGGGCACCTCTGGGCCCCCAAGCTGAGTTTGAGACTGACCTGCTTACCAGGCCCCCTCCGAAACCTTGACTCTTGAAATGGAAGGTCAAGAGGTCAAGTGTCTTCACAAAACCTCTTTTTGCAGGGACATAAAGCTTTTTACATAGGATCAGGACTGATCTCTGTAAGCCACTGGAGGTGTGGCCTGATCAAGGAACAGCTGGTAGGATGGACGCTGTGTGAGTGTCCCTCTCTGAAGGCAGACAGCAGAAACAAGGCAGCCCCTCAGCTTTCTCTACTCATACGGCAAAATGTGCATGGGCTGGCAAAGGTCTCTCCCAGGGACAGAAGGGACCACCCACCTGGCTTCCCAGGATCCACCCATCCTGCCTTCCCCCAGTTGTGGAACACACCGAGGGACAAACAAGCCTTGGCTATAGCGTTTCTAGTGCTCCAGGAGCTTCTGGCGAGTGCCACCTGTGGTAACCACCGGTGAGGAGGCAAATACAGGTGACAGGACCACCCATCCTCTCCCACCTCCCAGTGGAAGGTGAGGAGCTTTGGCCTGGCTCTTGACACTAAGCAGGAAGCAGCACTGACAGGGTGACTGTTTCCCATAGCTCACGGGTAACAGATGGCCTGTCCACCCCCAGTTCTCAGCACTGGGCCCTGGGCATGACAGATCCCCAAATCAAGCCTGCTGCTGACCTCTGAAGGCTGCAGGGAGGGGTGCGGGCACGCAGTGTGGGGAGGAGGAAGTACCTTGAATGGCGAGTGTCGGGGACAGCCCGGTTACTGGGGGTCCGCTCACTCTCCCGCTGGTTGAACGCGTACAGCTTGTAGGGGTCCTCACCAACGCGCCACTTTCTGGCATTCAGATATCGTCGCTCATCAAACTGGTCCCACAGGTCATCCCAGTCAGCATCAGAAGGCTACGAGACAGGGACAGGAAGTCTATGAGAAAGGTTCGCGCTGCGCTGGCCCCGCCCACCTCTCAGTCCCCCACCCCAGAGACCGGGCTTGTTCTGGCACAGCATGGCTCAAAGATGGGGACAGAGTCAGCACATTAGCAAAGCCCCTTCAACAGCAACAGACAGAACGGCAGGAACGGCTGCTCCCCCTTAGGGAGCCCAGGGGGCGCGGGGCGCTGGGCCCTGCTCTAGGACCTGGACCACATGATTTCCTGTAGTTCCCACAGCAATTCTGCAAGATGGATATAGCACATTCTCCCATTCTACACAGGGAGCGAGCCTCCAGAGGTAAGTACCTTGCCCAAGATCCCAAAATTTGGAAGCAGCAGGACTAGGATTTGAATTCCAGTTTCTCCAGCCCTCAGGACATCTCTCCAGGGCAATTTGAGAACAGCTGGCCTAAAAGTGCTGGCCCAGAAGCTGGCACAGAGGAGGTGCACAGTGACTATCATTCTCTCCTCCTCCACTGGAGGAGAGGCAGCGACAGGAAGGAGATGGTCCATCTATCAGAGTGTGCTACCCCCAGACACCCTGACTGTTCCCTCTCCCTCCTAACCTGGGAATCTGATTATTTGTAGAAGCATCAGCAAAGGAGAGAGTAATAACCCTCACCGTCAATGGACGCAGCACTTCAGAAGGTGCAAGGCGCTTTATGTATCCATGATCTCGTTCAACTTCACCAAAACCTCTGAGATGAGTAGGGAGCATGAGGTCCAGAGACGTTAGGAGGTGGCCCAGGTGGAAAGTGGCAGAGTACAAAGCACAGCTCCGCCTCCTGGGCCCTCCAGCAGAGGAGGAGCTGGGATGCCTCCCAGACAGAGTCCAGGCTGCCAGGTCTGGGTCCAGCTCCACCCCACCCACACCAGCTCCACAGCCAACAGACTGTCCACCCAGCCAGCAGGAGGCCATGGCAAGATCAATGCTTATATTTGGAGGCCACCTCCCAATCCTTGTTACATGTTTCTGATATACCCTCAACCCTAGGTTGGCTAGGGAAGAGCCAGACGATACCGAAAAGAGCTCATGCCTTTCAGATTCATCTGAACCGTAAGATGCTTTGTCTCTAGGAAAAACTTGCTGATCCATTTCTGATCTGGAACCTTATAGCTGGGGCTGCCATCATCCCTTACAGTGAGAGGTTACCGACCCCAGTGGTCATGCAAAGGTCTCAAGCTGCTTGGGTATCAAGGGAGCTGAGCTGAGAGCTGCCCATCCCACCACTGAGCAGAATGCACTTCCTGCACTAAGAGAAGCTGACCAGGATGGCCAGGGGAGGCTGAGTGGACAGCAGTGCAGGCACTTGGCCCACACGGCAGGTGGGAGGGGCTTGCCTGTCTGCACGTTCATCTCAGGCACTGCCGTGAACTTATCCAGTAATTGATCTTTCTTCCTCTTTGTTATCTCCTTTTGAAACAGCATTCTCCTGCTAATAGCACAAAATGAAGCTTTGGAGACCAGAGATTTTTATCCAATAATTGATTTTATTAATGCTCTGTGATACTGCTGCTATAGAACATACTAGGGGGAATTTGAGTGAGGGTGTGAAACCCCCAGCTTGTGCTATGCAATGTCACATCCTGATAGCTGTCACCTCTGCTTGGAACATCACCCCACGGCAACCTTGAAATCTCATCTTTGTGGGAAGGGCCATGCATGAACTGTCTCCCACTGGCTTGTTTCCAACTTAATTCATTGTAGTTCTCTCAATATGTTGTGAGCCTTCCAGTGCCCTAAGCTAGGGAGGAGAGAGGTGGAGATGGAAGGACCCCGCCCCTGAGGGGACTGTTATGTTGCAGAGAGACGTGTGTGGACATACCTGTAACACACCACAAGGTGAGTTCAATTACATAAGCTCGATGACAGTGCTAAGGAAGCACAGAGCAGTGAGGGGAGCAGACGACAGCCTCGTGGATGTCCTCTGCTCCCAAACTCCTGGATATGGTGTCAAATGAGTTAGATCTTGAAAGATGAACAGGGATCTTACTTTGCATAAAGGAAGAGAGAGGGGGGAAATAAGTGTGTAGTGAAAAGCCAGATAGAAGGCAGAATATTAGAGTCCTCTAGAGAAACAGAACCCACATAATGTGTGTGTGTGTGTGTACAGTGTGTACAATCAAGTGCTGCATAACAACATTTTCATCAACGACGGATTGAATATGAAAGTGATCTCTTAAGATTACAACACTGTATTTTTACTATAGCTTTTTAATGTTCCGATATGTTTAGATGCATAAGTACTTGCCATTGTCAACTGCCTGCAATATTCTGCCCAGTAACCTGCTGTATAGGTGTGCAGTCTAGGAGTAATAGGCCATACCATATGGCCTGGGTGTGTGGTTGGCAATGCTTTCTAGGCTTGTGTAAGCGCACTCACCCCATGATGTTTCCACAAGGACAAAACTGCCTAACTTTTCTGTATACACTTTTATATGTATAGTTCATAAAAGTTTATATGGAAAGAGATTTATTCTAAGGAATTGGCTCACATGATTATGGGAGCTGCCAAGTCCCAAGATCTGTGGGGTCCTAATGGAGATCCAACAAGGGTAATGATTCTGTTTGAGTCTGAAGGCAGGAGAAAAGCAGTGTTCCGGCTCAAAGGTAGTCAGGCAAGAGGAGTTCCTGCTTAGCTTTTTTGTTCTATTCAGGCCACCTTCTGTGAATTGGATGGGGCCCATGAGAATGGGCAACACAATCTGCCTCACTCAGCCTGCTAATTCAAATGTTAATCTCACCCAGAAGCATCTTCACAGGCAAAACCAAAATAACATTTGACCAAATATCTGGGCACCCTGTGGCCCAGTCAAGTTGACATATCAAATTAAACAGGCAGGAAGGTCCAGAGGAATAAGATCCAGAGAAAGAAGGTCTGTGCAGGGCGGAATAGCTAGCTCAGGAATGTGAGGGCACAGGTACAAGAAAACTTTAGAATGCAGCTGAGTCTGTATGAAGAAGATAATGGGAAAACATCTGATCACACATGTAGGATGGAGTGAAGGGAAGGCAGCTACAAGGAGGCCTGTTGGGAAATGACCACAGTAATCTAACCTGGTGGGAAGGGATTCCTGGATTGGGAACTTGGTGGGTGACAAGTAGAGGGGCAGGCATCCATGATAACACATGGGGGCTTGGAGAGTGGATGTCACCAACCTCTTGGCCTCAAGCCAACCCCATACTCTCTATTCATGCCAAACAGAGGGTCAGGGCCAAGAGGGCACAAGGCTTGTGGTTTCTCAGCCTGCCTATCTATTGCCACCCTACAGGGCATCTGGACACCCCTAGCATCTCTGGCAGGCACTGCCTTCTTGGCGCACCAAGAACTCTGCTGTGATAACCCACCTGGAATTTGGATCCCAGAGAGCCAGAGCAGCAGCCTGGCTGGCAAGAGAAATAGTATGAACAGTCTTCTAAGGGTGTCCTTGGAGGGGACTACACCCGTTAGACTGTTATGTGCTTGGAGCTCATTCACGGTTTGCTGTACTGAGACCCACTGAGGGCAACAGCCTTACTTGGCTTGGCTTTTCTATAGTGATATCAGAATATCTTAAATAACGGTGAAGATGAGCTTAAAATGGTAACACTAACATTTGGATAGCACTTTTTATCTCACACAGCAGCTTGCACATGTATATCACAGAATCCTTACACGACTCCCATCTTTGTTGAGGGACAACTAGAGAGGTTAGGTGACTTGCCCAAGGTCACCAGCTGTTATGTGATGGAAATGCTGATTTAATCCTCTCAGAGTCTCCCAATGCCACAGACAGAAACCAAACGAGGGTCTCCTCTGCTGAGGGTCAGTGGGAGGAGGAAGATCCCCCTGGAGGACCCATAGAAAGCCCATGTCAGGGGGGATGGAGCACATGTAGGAATGGCAGCCACTCTTCCTTGCTGTCCAAAGAACAGTTGCCATGAGCCTCCTTGGGCTTCTGAAGGGCACTGACTTTGACCAGCACTTCCAGTCATACTGGGGGGTTGGCTTTCGAGCTCTTCAACCCATTAGTCTCCAGATCCAGCTTCCAAGAGTCCAAAGCATGTGGCAGGACACTGTGTGGAGTCACAGCACACAGGCCCCCTCCCTGACTGCACAGAGCTGGTCCAGCACTCTGCATCTGTGTTGTGGATTCCCTGCTTCCCAGCTCATGTGAACATCCAGAAAGCTTCTGAACACACACTTTTACCTTCATACACCTTCCTAGCATGGGAAGTGCTTCTCCCCTCGGAAGCAAGAAAAACTCGAGTGCACCCAAAGGGCTCTATCCTGGAACTGTGCCCTCTCCTGTGGGGCCCTCACCAGCAAGCCTCCATGTCACTTTCCAACCAGAATTTATTCAGTCCAAAGGGAATGTGTTTCATAAGTTAAGTAGGATGCCACAAATAGAAAACAGACATAAATCCTACCTTTAGATTTCAAATTAACCAACAATAATTGTGTATACTTATGGAGTACAATGTCATGTTTGTTATACAATACATCATGGAATGAGCAAATCAGACTAGTTAATATGTCTGTCTCCGTAAATATTTATCATTTGTGGTGAGCACATTCAAAATTCTCTCTTTTAGCAATTTCTAAATATATAATATTTAATTTTTAAATATGTAATGATTATTAACTATAGTTATTCTTCCTGTCTAACTGAAACTTCGTACCCTTTGGCCAACATCTCCTCATGTACTCCCCACCCCCAGCATCAGGTAACCACCATTCTACCCTCTACTTCTTTGAGTTTCACTATTTTAAATTCCACATAGAAGTGAGATCATTACTGGGTCTTAAAGAAGCAGGAAATTCTGCCATTTCAGACAACACAGATGAACCCAGAGGACATTATGCTAAGTGAAATAAGCCATGCACAGGAAGGCCAAGACATAATCCTCGAAACAGAAACTGCCTTGTTAAGGCTGCTGAACCCCTGGCCAAGACCATTGCTTAAATAATCTGGCATCAAAAACTAAAGCTCAAGAGCACATCTGTCAAGTTGCTTAATTTCTCTCCTCCCACCATGCTTCTGGGAGAAATCTCATATCTCTTTTCCTCTTTCCTTCTCCGGGCCTGTTTCTCTTATTTCAAGCTGATTAGTTGGCTCTGAAATCACGGTGTAGCCTTCCCTTCTGCTGAGTTTTGAAGCTGCCTCTATTTTCTATCTAAGTATTTGTCTCCCCCTACTTCTTTCTCTAGTTTGGTGCTGCTAGTTCTCTTATTGTCCCAGTTCTCTTCTTTTTCATGTTTAAAATAAGAAACATTCTACCCCTTGGTAAAGCTTCTAACCTATCCTGAACCACGTGATACTTAATAGAAAGTCTCAGACCTGCCCTATACTAAATCATCTAACACCGTGAGGGGCACTTACTTATATGTGTCAAAAATATTGACCTTTATCTTCACGATGATAGATGCCAACATTATCATTTTATAATTGGGAAAACTGAGGCACAGAGAAAGCAAATATGGTGCCCAATGTCACCCTGCTCATCAGAGCTAGTGCTGGGATTTGAACCCAGGCACGTGAACTCCAGCTAGGCGCTTTTTCCATTAGGTGCTACAGCCTCATCCCAGCCTCGCTGCTGTCTTCGAACACTCAACTATCTGTATTTTCCATCAATGTTCTTTCTTTGCTGTGGGGCTTTTCCTCCTTCAGGGGGTATCTGTAGTGTCACTCTCTTTGCTGAGCAACCCCTCCTCCTCCCCACAGTGAGGCCTGTTCCTAGCAGCCAGAGCAAGGCCAGGCAGGATTCTTCAGGCAGGTTCCTGCAAGAAGTTGGCCAGGTCAACAGAGAAGGTCAGGACTGAAGAAGTGATACAATGCATTTAAAGATGGTAGAATTCCTCCTTCCATCCAATTGGGATGTTGGAAGCCTAACATCCCACTTCCCAATGGGCATCCCTCCAGGGTCCAGCCACTGACACAGAGGTCCCAAGTAGCCCACTCCAACCTGGAAGAGCTATAACTTCCAGAACAAGAATCTGTTTCCTGGTACTCCCTTCTGGGGTTTTATCCTTACAGATGTTCAGTACTAGTCTAATCTTCCTTCATCACAGCCTGCAGATAGTTAATGGCAACCATGGTGTCTCCCAGGTCTTCCAACCCCTGGTAACAACACATGAGACTTGCAACTCAGCAAAATAAACACAGAGGAAAAGTAAAACATGTGGCAAAGGGTCCAGGTGTTCTAGACCAACTGAACGGATGGTTCATCAAGGAATTCACACACTGCAGAAACTCTCCCGTGTGTGCCTTATGAGAGGGGAGATTGTCCACCACGCAGGCCAACTTTTACATCCATGTTTCACCGACAGCAGTTCTTCTGTGAAAACACAGAGCCTATGGTGATGCCTGCCACCTACCATACAACTTATGTGCCAACCTCTAATCACATTTAATTTTCTTAGGAGAGAGCCCTTCTCTCTTCACCCTCATCATTTTTCCATGGAAGAATTCTTTCCTAAGAAAATAAAATCTGGTGTAGATCCTGGCACATCCAGGACAGGAGAGAGAGTATGTTATGCTCCACCCCACCCAGAGCCCTGCTGGGAGGAGACGATCTCCCTGGTGGGAGCCACATACTTTTTGCTGGTGGGCAGGACTCCTGTGTGGCATAGCCATGGCCACCCCTCTCTCTGGCCTGCATGTCCCCTGTCTGGGGCAGTCCCATGCCACTTCTCCCTATGTAGGAAGTACACACCGGCCTTGTCATCTAGCTACAAGCCTCCTGTCACCCCTGCAGCTGTTCTGAGTATACTGGTCCCTCAGTCTAGATTCAAAGTGGGGATACAGGAAGCCCCACTTCATCCTCAGGCAATTCCACACTCTCTAATTCAGCTTTTACAAAAAGCCTTGCCTTAGAGTTGGAAGGTTACTTCCTTATAGAAAGCAATGAAATCAGTAAAATATGTTTCTCATTCGTTTGCTGTTTTTGTATGCGTTCCTATATTGGTCTGTGTTTTACAGAGGAACAGTACTAACAGGGTACACTCACACAAACAAACACACGTGTATGTGCACACAGAAAGGGAGAGGCAGAGAGATGCCGATTTTAAGAATTGGCTCACGGGCGGTGCCTGTGGCTCAGCGGGTAGGGCGCCGGTCCCATATGCCGGAGGTAGCAGGTTCAAACCCAGCCCAGGCCAAATTAAAAAAAAAAAAAAAAGAATTGGCTCACATGATTGAGGCGGTACAAGTCCAAAATCCACAAAATAGGCCACTGGCTAGAGCCCCAGGGACCAGGTGAGTCCAAAGGCATCTGCTGGCAGAATTCCTTCTTGCTTGGGAGTGGCCAGTCTTTGTTTTCTTACGGCCTTCAACGGCTTGGATGAGGCCCATCTACATTATGGAGCATAATCTGCTTTACTCAATGTCCACCAATGTAAATGTTAATCTCATCCAAAAAAAAAAAAAAATCTTCACAGAAAGATACAGAATAATGTTTAACTAAATATCTAGGCTCTGTGGCCCAGCCAAGTTGACAAGTAAAATTAACTATCACTGTTCCTTTGGAACCTCATAGGGAAGTAACGAAGGAGAGGTGCCTCAAAGCAAGGCCATATAAAACAGTACCCTCAGTTTTCGAATAAGAAAACTGAGACATGCAGAAGGTAAAGGACTGGCCCAAGGTCACACCACTGTTACATGGATCACTACAAAAGTGTTGAGATACTAAAAAAATCTAAAAACATAAAATCTGTGTGGATGGGGCGGTGCCTGTGGCTCAAGGAGTAGGGCGCTGGTCCCATATGCCGGAGGTGGCGGGTTCAAACCCAGCCCCGGCCAAAAAAAATCACAAAAAAAAAATCTGTGTGGACGGAAACAAAGCCCTCCCAGCAACACTAATAAGCCGAGCAAGTTGAAATTTGTACGGTGAACCAGAAAGGATGCTGTCGGCTGTTTCTTGAAAGTAAAATAAGGGACCATAACATAGTCTGTCTCAAAACTTTCATAGCGACCCACAGAACTGTCTCAAAGCCTGTACCACCTCCCCTCTTTTCAACAGACCCAGTTTCTGAAAAGCCATGGGGCCGTAGAGTTCTCACCTCTAGCCATCCTGGCTGTTTCTGGGGCCACAGCCTCTAGCTCCTTAACCCCACTCGGGTGCCCTGATTTCCACTGGCTGGGAGCTTCTGCTGCTGGCTCCATGGCAGGCCACACATGCCCAGGGAACCCTTTGTGCTAGACGACAGGTAGAGCCTACATGGGTTTTGATGCATTGCTGGGCTTTTTAGAAGGAAAGTCCTCTCTGTGAGAGGAGGGGTGAGGCAGAACTGGGGTAGGAGGATGGTAAGTAAGGACAAAATGTGAGGCTGCCCCGAGGGAAAAAGTCACTGAGAAATTAAACCTCGGTTACCAAAAGGTAGAAATGCTGAATCAGAGTCTTGTATAGCTAAGCCCAAGAAAGGAACAAAGTAGTCCAATCCAGTTGGACCCCTGGTTCCCAGAAGAAGCAAATGTAAATCCTGTCTGGAGGAGAATCTCCAATTTCGGCCCCCAGAATTCTCCCAAAGCTCACCAAAAGATAAAATCACAACCAAAACATAGTCTCCACAAGAATCAGTGGAAACTATAAATAACAGATTTAGATCCTCCAAGGACTTCAACTACATGAATGACCAGATCCAGAATGAAGCATAAGGACACATAAAATGTTTTAAATACATATGGAATGAAAATTAGCGAAAGGTAAACAAACACACCAAATTTGGCCAGGTAGATTTTTAAGGATAGCCAAATAGAACTTTTAGAAATGACAAGTATAAACATGAAAGAGGTAAAGTCTCCATCTTTCTTTAAGGTTGCATAATATTCCATGGTGTACATGTACCACAATTTATTAATCCATTCGTGGGTTGATGGGGAAAGGGGAAAGGGAGGGGAGGGAGGGGGGAGGGGGGCGGAGGGAGGGAAATTGGTGGGACCACACCTATGGTGCATCTTACAAGGGTACATGTGAAACTTACTAAATGTAGAATATTAAATGTCTTAACACAATAACTAAGAAAATGCCAGGAAGGCTATGTTAACCAGTGTGATGCAAATGTGTCAAATGGTCTATAAAACCAGTGTATGGTGAAAAAATAAATAAATAAATAAAAAAGACCCAGAAAAAAAAAAGAAAGAAAGAAATGAGAAGTATAACAACTGAAAGGCAACACCAAACAGGCCAGAGAGAATCGTTTATAATCTGCAAAGCACTTTCTCTTGAATATCTCATTTTTCTCACCTCTATGAAGTAGGGAGGCCTGGGCCTGGCATACTGTTATCATTTCACACATGGTAAAACTCAAGATCACATAAATAGTGAGTTTGACTTCTCACTTCAATACTGCGTTCCTTCCATGTCACTAGATGTCCTATCCATCCACAGGGTCACTTTTGCCCCCCGCTAGCTAGCCCCCCAAAATACAGAACTATCTGCTTACCCTGTATCCTTCTGTTGTTCAGCCAGCTAGGAAGTAACCTTATGTTTCCAAGGGCCAATCAGGAGAGGAAAGAGTCCCAGCACAATCCCTGTTGACCTTCAGATACTAAGGTAATGACCTTCACATACTAATGTAAGTCCTACCCACAATGACTGAATGGTCTGGACCAAAGATCACTATTGGTAACAGACTTCCCCCCTGCAGGACAAGCTGGAACAGAGAAGGAGGGTCAAGCCAGCCCTTCACTTGCTGGGGCTCATGGCAAAGGAAAGAGCTGGAAAATTCTCTTCCCTCACCTAGGGACAGCATCTTCATTTTAATATTTCCTCCATGTATTATCACCTCTTCCACTCACTGGAATTCTGTCTTGGGAGTTATTTAACTGATGTGCAAAAATCTAAATTTAATTTATTATGATCTAACTCACTTTAGAAGCCAAATTACCCTGCACTGGAGAAGGATCAAGTCAATATCCCACTTGGCGTTCTATTTATCTTCTGCTGGGTTTTCTCTCCTTCTCTTCAGTATTCATTTCATCATGGGTGCTGGTAATAAATTTAAATTTTCCTCAGAATTAAGCAATTGCTCCATCAATGTTGCAGTTTAATGGTTAGCATTAATGATATGAAAGATGCTCCTTAAATAGTTTGACAGATAGCACGGAGATGTAACAGAGGAAGAGATAGTCATTCCCCAGACCAGATGAGGTAGCGTGTGATTCAGCAGAGATGAGTTTTCTTTCATAGTCTGCCTGTCCTGCCCCTTCGCCCACTTTCTTCCTTTGCAGTCTGCCTCAGAGACCAGGGTCTGGATCTGCTGGAAATTGCTCCGCTGTGGCACCTCTGAGCCCCCAGAGGGTCTGCCAGCTGGGACCCCAAGCCCAGACCCCTCTCTAATGCCAGATTCTCTCTCCATTTAAGTATCATTTAGTCTCTGACAACCAAAGCAACCACAGCCCAACTTTCTCTTCCCCACCACTGTATCCAGGCATACTCTCACAACCCACATCTCAATCACACACCACACACGGTACAATGTTGAAGTTCCAATAATTATTATAATTGCCTGAAAATTCCAACTGTGAAATATGATGTGATTAACTGAATGGACAGAAGCCCAGTTTTTGTTTCTAGAACAGGAAGGAAAAAAAAAAAAAACACCTTTACACAATTTGGGCCTTGTATGGAGATTAACTTGCTCACTAATTAGTGCAAAAGGGAGGTGCCAAGGAAGTCTAAGTCAGCAGGGCTGGGCAAGAGGGCCTGGCTCTCAGCATGTGCCAGGGTGCGTGAGCCCCAGTGCTAATGCATCGGCTGCCTTCCTTTCAATACCCTGTAAATTCCACCACCTAAGACTAAACCTCAAGCTCCCTTACATGGACAGGCATCTCTGAAGAACACGCCCCAATTGCTAGTGGACATGAGGACTGGGAGGACTGCCCCCCCCCACAAGCCATTTATTCCCACACCCCCTCTGTGTGCGCAGAGACGGAAACAGTGAGCTGGTCACAGAACAGAAGAAGCCTCTGTGTCCTACAGCTCTGGCACCCTGAGGCCAGGAAGGCAAAGTAGGAGGGAGCCAGGTGTCCACATAGGGCTCAGGAGAGAGGATTTGCTGCAGGGTGGTGGCACAGAGGGCAGATTTGCCAGTAACCAGGAGGTGGATGCACCAGGAAGAGGAACTATGTCCAGGAAAGACCAAGGAGAGCAACGGGACATAAGAGAAGAAAAGCTGGAAGTGGTTCCAGAGGGGCAGCTCCAGCAGGGCAGAGCTGGACGCTGGCGCACACCGTCTGGTGCACACAGGGAGCGCGGGTCTGTGAGAGAGCTGCAGCAGCCATCTCCCAGGAGCAGGGCACGAGGGAAGGGGAGGTCACATCCTCTCAGGGTGGCCTTTAACAGGACATGTATGAATCAGAGGCCCACTAAAAACCACTCGGAGAAAGAAAAAGACACTGAAATAAGATTTGAATTTTTCTGGGACAGAGCTCTCCCTTCAGAAGTCAGGCTTCTCTCCTCTCCTTACCTTGCTGCACAGGGCAGGATATATCTTAAGGTATCATCAAAAAGCTCTTTAGCCACAAGAAATAGTTACAGGACCGAGTAATTTTCAAGGGGCCCTACGGAGCCAAGGTGTCTGGCAGGGGTCCTGAATGAGCAGGCCTGGGGTCACTGAAAAGAGAAATGTGAGCAAGTGGGGACGCCACGTAGGCCCTGCACAACACTGCACTTGCTTCTGTTTTACCTCTGGGGAAACATAACATGCTCATGGGCATAATTTGGCCTGTAATCCCCAAATTGTGACTCCTGGAACAGTAAGAAAATACAAGGAAAAGGGTAAAGACAGACAAAAGAGAGAAGACTCGAACGAAGATAAGTGATCATAGTAAACATTGTGCTCTTGTGACTTATTTTCTCCTTCAAAGGACACTTTGTTGATTTCAACCCAATTTCACCTGGACGGAAATGCTGCTGTGTGTGTGTGGGAGGAGGAGGAGGTGGGTGAAGGACACCCACAGCCCTCCTGAACTCCAGAAAGCTGGGTCCTGAACTGGGCTCTGCCAAACATGTCCTTTCAACCTCAGGTCAGTTTCTTCTTCATCTCCAAGACAATAATAATCTTCACTCCACCCATTTCCACAGCCCGAATTAGATCTCAGAGATGAGACATGAAAAATTGCTTGGTAAAACATAATGCATACATAACATATTATTATTGTCAACATGGCTGTGGTTACTATTATTTCTTTTGGTGACTGAATGCTAATGGAGGAAAAACACAATTTACAGTCAGTCAATTTATGTTTAGCTGCTTCTTCCTTCCCTGTGGCAGAAATGGGGTTTCTGATAGCATCCAGGGATGCCTAGACGCCTCCCCTTACCGCCCGTCTGCGGGAACTGGTCATCACCACTGGATTTGAGCATGGTGTCATGCAAAAGATAAGACAAGAAAAACTATTTTAAGCAGCATAATACATGGACATAAGGTTATTATCAGCTTTGAGGGCTAAAAAGGGAGCTATATGCTAACTTCCCTTCTATGCACTCGGAGGTGGAGCTGGGACCAGCATGGGAGCTGTGTGGTATGATTCTGGGGAGAGATCTAGGCAGGATTAGAAGCTTAAACCTGTATGAGACCCCCAGCTTCCCAGCAGTCAGAGGAGCCTGGACTTCAGAGCAACCTACTTGATGTCTGGTCCCAGTCCCTTTTCCTCCTCTGCACTTAGCTCCAAAGGGACTTCTCCAGCCTCCTGGAATTGCCTCAACAGATTGGGATGGCCAGTCCCACAGCTGTACTCACAAGGGATGGGTTTAGTAACATTTGCAATTTCCTCAAATATCCCTCTAGGTCATATAGCAAGTGAGTAGAGGTGCTGGGATTAGACCCAGACTGCTGGGCTCTGTGCACACCTGGACCAGTCCTGGCCAGAGCAGAGGATCCCTGATGGAGGCCGGCTTCCCAGCCAGGCGCCTGCCCAGAGAGACAACAGAAGAAGGAAGCAGACGTGGCCAGAAGCTCAGTTGTACATTTTATGTCAAGGTCATCCTAAAAACAGCATCCCTAATCCACACGCCAAAAGGCGCTAAACTAGAATATGGCTAGAAAGAATTTCAGAATCGAGTGTCCCCTAAGACACTCAGTCTCCAAAAGTGACATTAGCAAAAGCTTCAGATCTCAGCTGAGCAGGATTTCTTCCCCACTTTTCTTCGCCTCTGAGGTGAAGAGAGATCTTCTGAGATAACATGTGCAGCGAGGGCCTGGAGCTTAGCACATTTTCCATCCACGCTGCAAATAAGGTGACATCCAGACACCCTCTGGCTCCCTCAAAACTAGGGCAGCACTGAACATGCAGGTGTGGGCTGGAGCGAGTGACTTTGAAATGACTTCATCTCAGGGGACTCCAGGGGGATGCTAGCTGGATTTTAACAGAAGGGGCTCTTTTTATATATAATGCAGACCCAGAGTACCCAGATGTCATGCCTGCTGAATCTGGAGCGGGCAAGATGCCTGTCTCAGATAAGGGCAAATTGAGCACCACTGGTGACATGGCAAGTGGTAATGGCAGCGGGCTGACCAACTGGGAGAAGTCCTGCAAGCCTGTCCGCACAGCCCCGCCCATCTCCACTAGGAACTTGCAAGTGGCCTAGCCCTTGGACAAAATCAGTGCCTTGAGTTGCAGGAGAGAAGAGGAGGGCAGTTACACCACAGCACACAAGGGCCTCTCCCCGGGCATCTTCCATGAACAATCACAAAGGGACTTAAGATGCACTTGCTTCTGTAAACAAGACCCACAGGGCATCCTCTCACCTCCGGACATACCAGTAACTGCTCCCCAAGTGATGTGCTTGTCACCAACCATTCTTGTCATTTATCAAAGCACCAGCTGCACAATTCCTTCTGCAAGTCCGTCCTGAACTGCTGGAAGGATGTAAAGTACTAGACGGTGACATGTAAAGTGTCTCCCACACTCTAACCCCACAGCGGCCTTCTCCTCCCTTTTTAGAATCAAGTGCACTCTTGCTTTAATCAAATCTGGCCCTATGTGGAAATCCAGATTTGCAATTGAGATACATTGGGAAGAGATTAATCATTTTACAGAGCTGTTTGGTGTATGTTTTACTCTATAAAAATACTCACTACAAGATTCCCTTAAGCAATCTGTTTCCTTAGTGTGCTAAAATTAGATTCTGAAGATGAAAACAAACAAACAAACAAAAAAAAAACCCAGTATCTGAACAACCTTCCCAGAGCCATACTCTGGGAAATGAGGTCAAAACTCTCAAAAGCCCTATCACCTGCCCTGTCCCTCTGCCCATCTGTGTCCTCACCCTCCACCCACAGTGGCAAAGATCCAGAGCTCTCTGATTCACAATCTCTGAGCAGCACATTTCCCGCCTTCAGTTGTGTTATATTTCAGGTTTAATCTCTTCTTCCCAAGAGGAGAAAGTTAAAGCCAGGGGATGAACCTGACCCTCAGAGATTTCAGCACCAGGGGCTCTCTTCAGTTTCCCAAGGCCCAGGTTCTCCCCAAGGCTCCTTCCTCCCTCGGGAACCTCAGCTCGGCTCAGGTCCAGCTCCTCCTGCTTCCCTCCCTGGTGGCCCGGCGCCTAGCTCCCCGCCCACCACTGCTGGCCTGCCCATTTCCGGCCCAGCACATTAAACATTAAGGCTTTCCAGGCAGAAAAGACAACTGTACCTTCTCGCCTGCCTCCCAAATCAAGGGTGGGGAGAGAGGCAGCCAGGCGCAATGTGCAGAGAAAGTAGGTCATTAGTGGTAAAGACTACAATTTTCAAATGGTTGTTAATGTTCTGTTTATATGGATTTCTTCAAATGTGACATTTTAATGGCGTCATAATTGTGTGATTACAGTGCAGTCAATATGGCTCTGGGAGGAAAGGCGACAGGGACTCTGGCTTCCTGCTGGGGGAGGCCGGCCAGGGACTGTTTGGCTCTACACAGGCCAGGCCGCCTGACAAAAGTGAGAAGTGGCTCCCCAGAGGGCCCTCTGCTACACAGGTGCCATAGCCTCCCAGGGAACTTGCAAGGAGCCTAGCCCTTGGACAAAATCAGTGCCTTGGGTTGCAGGAGAGAAGAAGAGGGCAGTTACCCCTGACTTGGGAGCTCAGCAATACTGGCTGCACTTGAAATTCACATCATTCATTCACTTTACACATTCATTCATTTATTCATTATTTCTTACGTTCTTACTGTAATTGGAGGGAAAAGGGCAACAGATATTCAGAAACATGAAAAAATGAAGAAGAAAGGGGCAAGAAAGAGAATCTCATATTTATTGAGTGCTTATGGGGTGCCCGGTGCTGAGCACATTTCATCTATGCTGACCTCTCAGCCACGTCCCACCCCACTGATGAAGTCCCTTTTCAAGTGCTCCTGTCTCTTGGCCTCAGGACCCCTCTTGTCCGGACTTTGTCTCTGACTCTGGCCTCCTCCCCGCCTCCTCTGCTGGCTCCTTTCTTCCCCTGGCTCCTAAATGCTGGACTTGCTCATGGATTTAACACTGGTCCCTCCTTTCTCATTCCATGCTCTTCCATTCTTGTGGCTTTAAGGTAGAAGTTTCCAGTATGTTTTTTCCCACCCCAGATCTCTTTTTAAGCTCCAGGTCTGAATTAAGGGATGTCTACCTGGCATGGCCACTTGGCGCCTCACAAGCATCTGGCCCTAGATGGACCGAGTGAGACTCCTGACCTGCCCATCCCACCCACCCTTCCCACAAACTCCCCAGGGGAAGGAAATGCACCACCAGCCTCACAGCTGCACAAACCAGGAACCTAAGGGTCATCCAGGGTCCTGCTCCCTCACCCTTAACCCCACCTTCACCACTTGGACCCCAGTCACACCGCTGACCCGGCACTATTCCTGTAGACTCTTCCTCTGAAACATGCCTTCGCCCAACCCTCCACGCACTCCCGTCTCTATAGTCCTGCTCAGTCACCACTGCCTCTGCTTGAGACATGGCAGCAGGTCCCACTCCAACTCTGTTCTTTCATTCTCGGCCCCTCTGATCCATTTTCCGCAGTCATTTTCTTAGAAATGGCATGAGGTCCCACGCCTCCCATTCTGGCTCGAAAGCCTTCCAGTGGCTCCCTGTTCTCAGAATGACATCCTCACTCCCTACCATGGGCCCCCCAAGGCCCTGCCAAGTCTGAGCCTGCAAACTCTCCAGCCTCACCCTCAATACTTTCCAGCCACACTGGCTTTCATCATTGCCCACCTCAGGCCTTCATGCCTGCTGGGCTTTCTGCCTGGGACCCTCTGCATCTGACCAAAGGTGGCCAGCCAGGATGTAGCAGGACAAGGAACTTAGAATTTTCAATGACCTTAGCTCTGGACACCTAGAAAAGGGAAGACCAGCAAGGGCTGGACCATTCAGGGAGACATTCAGGGAGGAGGCAGTCTTAGCCTCAGCCTGTAAGAACAAATCAGACTGAGACAGGGGCACAAAAGGCAGGGAGGGAAAGACAGGTAGGGTAGATGTCCTAGAGAGCTGGATCTGAAGTCTCTCCTCCAGTTACTGTCCCTGTGACCTTGGGCAAGAGGCTACCCTTGGTAAGCTGTCTATTCTGTAAAATCGTAATACTATTTTATGGACCTAATGGATTAATATAAGTAAAGCACTCAACACTATGTCATGCACTTTTAACAATAATTAATAGCAACAACTGTACTTGCTAGTGAAGTGAAGACAATAGCATGTGTCCACGGGGCAGAAAGGTCATTTCTCTGGGGAGGCAGTGAGGAGTCCCAGAATGTGCTGGACCTCTGACTTTTGGATCCAACTCTCACTACCTGGCATGTATATCCTTGGGTAAAACACTTCTGCTCATTGGGTTTCTGGCTAGTTTCCCCACCTATAAAAGTAGGGGATAGAACCACCATTCTTAACTATTTCAGGAGAAAGGACCCCTTTTCAAAGTGATGGAAGCTGTGGTCCTTCTCCCTGGAGATTTGTACTTGCAGATACAGAAGCAAACTGCTGCTCGAAGCCACAGGAGGCACCTGGCTATCAAGTCAAGAGAAGAGGGCGCCTCTCTGAAAAGATGAGCTTGCCTGACAGGCCTGCTGAGCAGCAAAGAAATCAATGGTAACACCCTCTTCTCCCCTCTTGGCAACCCCTTAGGAGTGGAAGAGGTTCCCTTGCTCTGCCAGCCTCTGCCCATCCCACGCTGGGCACAGTCATGAAGAGGGAATTGATAATTGGTCCCTGCTCTGTTTGTACTTTAAAAAACAACCTTGTTTCTCTGGCCCTGCCACCCGAATGCATAGCCCTGGAATATATCTTTAAAGGTCCAGAGCACTAGGGGGAAAGCGGAGTGTACTTCAGCTGCTGCCCAGAGGCTGAAGGCGTTTGAAACGTGTGGCGTTAAAGTGGGGGCGGCAGGTGCTCTAGACGCTCTATACTCCTTGGTGACCCAGTTCCTAGCACAGAAGATACTTCTTGGTCTTTGCTATAGAGCTGATCAGCAGATAGTGCTGGGGATTGATGTCTTTAGACCTCTATCTCATTTTCCTACTGCTGCTGGAGTGACTTTTCTAAGATACAGTTGGATTCCATTAACAGAATGGAGGCCAAGTTCCTCACCATGGCCTGCAAGTCCTGCCTTGGACTTTTGGCCTGCTCTGGCTTAAACCCGGTTCCCACACTCTGGTATCCTTACACTAGACTGCCAACACCACTTGGTGAAGTAAGTTGAGGAAATCTGGTCCCTGGTACCTAGATGTGTCCCCTCCTCTTATGTCAGGGCATTTACTCAAATTACTGGGCTCCTTCCCCCAAACTGCATATGGCTTGGAGGCATATGCATAGGTCTTCCCTCTGAATCTCCACACCAGGCAGTCTGGGTATCTTGATAAGACTGTTCATAGCCTCAGGGTGGCTGTCCCTCCCATCTTCGCCCACTAAGGCAGAGCAGTGGGCAGCCCAGAACTCCCAGCCAGGGAGCCATGCCTTCAGCGGGGAAATGAGTAAGCTCAGCAGTGATGAGAAAAGAGCCCAGAATGGCCTCACCCTAAATCAGAGTGAGTAGGTCGGCAAAGATTAAAACAAAATGCATGGCAGTGGTGCAACTATGTCATTGGGGGTGGGGGATGAAAACAAAAACAAACAAATGAACAAAAAACAGGGCATAGCATGAAAAAAATTTAAAACACCCTCAAACCTCGATCTGAAAGAAAACAACCTACAAAACAGAAGGAAATTACCCATACATGTTTCACAGCACAGAATAGCTTAAGAACATGAATTTAATAAAGATTAGATGATGAAACAAAGCAATGAAGTAAAGGATTATAAAGTTGAGAACTGCAAAACAACTTCTACAGAACCAATAAATAAATGTAGAAACTCTAAGAAGCAAAGCAAACACCGCAGGAAATCTAATTACTGACACCAGCTAAGGGGTTCCAGCCCTGGCTGGGCCACCCACCAGCAGTGGGACTTTGGGCAAGTCGCTGGGACTCCAGAAAGATTTAAGTTATTAAAGCAACCAGAGAAAAGGAAAAAAAGTCTAAAACTAGAAAAGGTGATCCCACATCAGAACACTAATGACTCTGAAGCAGAGAAACAGATGGAACACACAGAACGATGTCATCTTTAAAAAAAAAAAAAAAACCCTCAATGAATCCCCAACCAAAAAAAAAAAAAAAACTCCCAAAATGAATAAAGAACTGGACCTGCATATCGAAATCACATGCCAAGTTCCATGAAAAATTGATACAAGATGATTGATGTCACGACATTTCCCAGTTTGCGTACTGAACTTTGAAATTCAGAGAAGAAATCATCAAGCATCCAGACAGAAACAGCAAGTCCCAGACAGAAAGAGAAATGCTCAGCTGACCTCTAACTTGCCCTTGGCAGCATTCGATGTCAGAGGACAAGGACAGTATTTTGACCTGCTGGAGGTATGCAAGGACGGATGCGGGCAGCCTGACGTTCCCACCATCCGAGCTCAGGGATTACAGTGCCCATGAGCCCATGTTGAACAGTGTGCTAGTACATGACAAAATCCAGCCAATGAAAAGATGGTTCAAAACGACAAACTCAGTAATAGAGGATAAGAACCAGCAGCACATTGAACAAACAAAAAATCCAACACTGGCAAGGGGAGGAGCATTGGCTCCAGATCTGGAGACCTGGTGGGAGACTCTGGGTGCTCATAGAGGTTACTATCCCAATGCTCTGAATCAGAGCTGAAAGAAGCTTTTCCCACAAAAAGGAGTTAGGTGCCTAGTCTCCAGCCAAGTGGAGAGCAAGGCCTTTCCCCCAGGACTGAGGCAGAGAAATTCAGAACTGTGGGGAAATAAGACCTCAGCTCCTGGCGGGGCAGGTGTGCCAGTGGGCATCTCCTCCTGAAGGCCTGGGTGGGTCTCTGTGTGTCCATCCCTGAGGAACGGAGCAGACTAGGACACATGGCCCATGCAGGCCAGGAAGCTGAATTCCAGACTCAACCTGGCACATTCCAGCAGTGTGACCTGCAGCAAGTCACTGAAACTCCCTACGTCTCTTTCCTCATCACTAGAATAAGAGGGTGGGAGTCAGTGATCTCCAGAGTACCTCTGGGTCCACTGTGTCTCCAGTGGGCAAAATTCTGAGTGGAGTCTACTGGAGTCTTTGCTGCCATAATTAATTCTACAAGCACCTCAAAGAAAAGGAGGAGGAAGGAAACATGAGACTGAGGTGAGGGATGGGGAAAGGCCAACGCCCAGGGTCAGTGGCACAATCTACCGGGTTGTTACCCTTAACCAAGTGTGAGCTCACTCCCTGCCTGTGAGAGCTGAGCATTAGCTCCTCCAGGCTGCACAGGAGACTCCAAGGCCCCTCCTGATAGGAGAACTGCAGAAAGAAGCCAACTCCACCTTATTGAAAGCATCCAGGAAAAGTTGCATCCAGTAATCCTAAAATCAATGGGCTAACTCATCCTGAGATGAGTCAGGGTGTTTTCATCATCTCAAATTACATCCTCCAAGACACATATTATTAATAATTACTACCAGGAATAAATATTAACTTTACCGTGCAGACAGCTGGCAGATTCCACCTGAGCCATGCAATCAGGGTTAACATCACCGGTAATAAGACATATCAACATCACACAGCCCCTGAAATGATGCACTGAGAAAGCCTCAACATCATGTCTCTAGCAATTTTTCTAAAAATATATAACTTCAACCTAATCAGGAGAAAGCATCAGACGAACCCAAATTGAGAGACCTTCTACAAAATAACTGACTAGTATTCTTCAAAGTGCCAAGGTCATGAAAGACAAAGAAAGATGGAGAAATGGTCACCGAAGGATCAAATGCAATGTGGATCCTGGATTGATAGCCAGCGCCCCTGGGGTCACCCTCCCAGGCAAGCCACCTGGATGAGACCCTGGTGCAGGTTAAGGGGGTGGGAATCTAGAACAGGTGGAGGAGGGAGTAGCCAGGGTCTGCAGTTTCCCCCAAGAAGTAGACAGTCTTCTTGCCTATCTACTCAGGCTGCCATCACAAAGACCACAGACCGGCTTAAACAACAGAAATCTACTTTCACATGGTTCTGGAGGCTGGACGTCCAAGATTAAGGTATCAGCAGTGGGGGTTGGTTTCTCCTGCAGCCTCTCTCCCTAGCCTCAGATGGCTGCCTTTTGGCTGTGTCCTCAGGAGATCATTTCTTCCTGTTCCTAATCTCCTCTTCTTGTATGGACTCCAGTCAGATTGGATTACACCAGCCTCAGGTGATAGGTCTTACAGGCCCTATCTATAAATAAATCACCTTGGGGGTTAGAGCTTCAACATATGAATTGGAGGTAGGGGTGACACAATTCAGTCCATAACACTTTGCCTTGTAAGCTTTCCTAGAATCCCACAGAAGCTGTACTTGGATGGAGTATGGACTATGGTGGGAGCGTGGACCACAGTGGGTGCTACTGGGTCCAGCACAGATCCTTCCTCTGGGCAGGCACATCCACCCAGCCACTGCTCAGATGCTTCCTTCTACAGAGACCTGCCTGTCGTCCATGGAACAAAACTCACCTGTCCTGGAAAGTTACATCTTCAACCTTGGGGAGTGAACAGTACTGGTGGCTGAGCAATCTCTGCTCCAAGGCTCCCCTTGGGACCAGACCAAAGCTAATCTTCGGCCAGGACACATCCTGGCAGAGCATCTTCTTCCCCCATGCTGTCCTACTTCTCTCGTTCCCCTTCTTCTGGGAGGGCTCCACTTCTAGGGAATCTGGCTCAAGACACAACGGACTACTTCTAAAGCTTAGAACAGAGCCTGGCACAGAGTGGTTCACAGGATGTCAGCTGGCATCATTACCAGGAGCCAAGCCCTGTGCTAGAGGCACTGTACTCAGCATTCACTGAGTCCTCAGGGCAAGCCTGCAAGGTGAATTAATGTGATGACCATTTCACAGCTGAGCGGAGGCCTCAAAGCTAACCCTGGCAGCCCTCTAATTTGGACCCCAGTCTGCCATGCTTATTCTGTTAGTGCCATTTCTGCTTCCCATACCAATTCTGTCCCCACAACCCCCCCTCAGCCTCATAGCCCTCAGCTGGTATGACCTGGCCCCTTGCAAACGGGACTTCTCTCCCGTGGCCCAGAAGGCTGCTAGCAGGGACTCTGGCCACCCAGCACCCACCTGCCATCTCCTGTGCCCTGCCCATCACAAGCATTGCCAATGACCCCTAGCAATATAAATTCTCCCAACTCTACTGTGACCTTAAGGACACTTGGATTTACTGTAAATAATGCACACAACACAGTGTCCATTTTTACTATATTTAAATTTCCTGCTGAGAAAGCACAAGATTTTATTTTTACCCACGTTCTTGAACTGGGTTATATTTTATTTTTACCCATGTTCTTGAAGCAAAGGTCTTAAAGACTGGAATCCTCTGCTCTCCGTACTGAGTCGGGAGGAGGAAGGGAGCAACACCAGCCACCTTCCCACCACTCCCAGAGGCCCACTCTGCAAGGAGGGCGTCCTGCTCAGCCTCCACCCTAAATCTCACCATCCACGGAGACCAGGTAGGGGAGCCCCTGATAACCCCTGAAAGCCCAGCCCCTCCACCTGAGGAGCGCCAGAGCCACTGCGCAGGGCACCATGAGAAAGAGGGCACTTGAGGAAATTAAAAGGTGACCAATTTAAAGGAGATTAAGCAGGGAAAGGGGATTTAATGATGCTTTTGCCACTGTGAACTCTCTGATCCCACTGGCATGGAGACTAATGGTTTAATATGTTGTTCAACAAGGGCGCGACGTCTGTGTGAGTAATAAGGGCATCTGTAGTTGTGGTGACAGGGGTGGAATTACCCTCGCCACAGGCCCTCGGCCTCGCGGGTGGCATGCTGCTCATTTCCCATTAAGGTCAGGGCCAACCACTCAGCGGCTTCCCAGCCTCGGGAGAGGCAATTTTCATGAGAAGAAAAGAGGCCTGGAGCTATGTGAATGGAAGAAAGCCTCAGAGAGCAAGTGGCAAAAGCGGGGAGCAGCCCCGAGGACTCCCTGTGGCCAGGGCAGCAGGGCCCTCGGCTCCATGCCAGGAAGAGCCAGCTCTAAGGGACTTGGGCAGAGTGTGGGCCCTACCAGCAGGTACTACGCACTGTTGCTGAGAGTCCACACGGGGTGGCCACTTCTTTTTTGTGTTTCTTTTTATTTGTGACAAAGTCTGGAACACTGAGGACTTCTGGGCATGGCTGGACAGAGGGAGTCAGTAAGGCAATCTGTGCAGGTTCCTCCGGATGGTGACAAGACAAGAAGCACAGTGAATTTCACCCAACATGCAGCCCTCACAACCTCTCACTGTGGCCGTGTGGGCAAACTGTGACCTCCCACCCAGTTAGGTCCTGCAAGACACAGCTAGTTTCTCAGCGCGTAATCATTAGATGAGAGACAGATGGGTGGGCCGAGGCCCCCTCACAAGGAACAGCGTGGCGGGGGCTGGAGGTGGGGAGTCAGGCCTCTCTAGCTACTACGCTTATGCTTCATGAGACATCATCTCATATCATCCTGAGAACAGCTCCATGAGGTGGGAAGATTAAGTACATTCTCCAAGGCCATAAGCTGACATGAGACAGAGAGGCTGCACACACAGGCATCCTGAATCACCAGCTCCATGCCCCATGGGTGGGAACAGAAGCTCCTGGAAGGTCCCTTCTCAGAAAGGGCAGAGCTTTGAGTCTCTACTCAGCCCTTCTGCTGAAACGCTATTTCAACAGAAACTAGTGTAGCCTTAGAATCTAATTGAGCTAAGAATTTGTTGATGTTAGAGTTTGTTTACAGTGAGTTTTGCTTGAATTTTCATTTGCTTAGAACCCCTCCCTCTGGAACTGCACAGCCTGGTGCCCGACACCTAACTCACCAGCCCTTGCCATGCTGTCACATGGAAGGAGACCTGGGCTCACACAATTATTCTCTCACCCTGAACAGGGCCTGGGCTGGACAGAAGGAAGCAGGGTAACGCGAGGTCCACTACACAGCCACAACCCAGTCCTACTCTCAAGGAGCCTGCAGTCGGCGATGAGAGTGTGACCGGCTGCCCGGGAAAGGCAGGCACTCGCTTTAGCCTGGACCTCCTGGGGATGGCAGCTTGAGGCAGAGGAAAGGGTACTGGCCTCCAGACCCAGCTCTGCACTCACTCCCTATGTGACTGAGAGACCGCTTGGAACCTCCATGTGCCCCTCTATAAAAGGGGAACCATTAGCCAGGCATTGTGGCGGGTGCCTGTAGTCCCAGCTGCTTGGGAGGTGGAGGCAGGAGAATAGCTTGAGCCCAGGAGTTGGAGGTTGCTGTGAGCTGTGATGCCATAGCACTCTACCCAGGGCGACAGCTTGAGGCTCTGTCTCAAAAAAAAAGGAACCATGATCCCCTGGCCTGCGCAGATCACAGGAGCATTACAAGAATTAAGTGAAAGGAAACAAGGAAAAGTATCTTGACAACCTAACAACTCTTTCCAAATACCAAGGTTTTCTACAGGGCCAGAATTTAAGTATAGGATTGTACTAGAGTAGGGGAGAGTGGTGATACATCTCAGCTGAGCAGACTTACTCTCATCCACTGCAAACTCGGGAGCATGCAAGTTAGAGAGCTGTGTTTTGTGATTACAACGCAGGAAAACCACTGGATCACTACCTGGGACACGGAAGTAGACCCACTCTACAGAACTGTACACTTTAATTATATTCATTAGAAGGAGACTGAACCAAAAATGAACCTACAGTGAAAGCTGATTTTTCTACAACTGGTTCCATCAGAAACACAGCTACAGTTTTCACTATTTTCATGTGGGTCAGTGACATCCCTGAGAACAGAGAGGTTCTGAAGGAAACAGGAAAGTTCAAGCAGTCCTGCCAGACAGGCCCCCACCCAGATAGCACAAAGTGGGGGGATAGCTCCTATCCTGGAATTCAAGGTGGCCTCTGACGTCACATTAAGGACAGTCTTATCTACAGACCCAAAGCACCTATCACCCTGAAGATGCTACTTAATCTTTTCCTCATTTACTTCCATCCAGGCCTAAGAATGGCCTCCCCAGACCCACCTGTGGCTGGCCCCTCAGGGAGGAGAAGCAGTGGCTGGTCTGTATTGTCCTAATCTGCCTCTTGGCTCCCACTAGCCACACAGCTGACAGCGATCATTTAGCACAAGCTGGTCCCCACCTGCCAAGGCAGGGTCCATCTAGCTTATTCCACTCTGAAGGGAATGTGGTGTACAGAGAAATAGGCTTGCCAGCAGCCTGCACATTTCTGAAAAGCCAATTATATGCTTATTACTCCTCTCTAGGAATGAAATCCGCATCCCACGTGGCCAGCCCCCTGCTCCTGCACAGCCCAGCTTATCTCAGCCTCCACTGTCAGAAATGTATAGCTGGGCTCTTAATCACCTGCCAATGGGCCCAAAGGGAAGAAGGTGGGAGCACTAATGCCCATCCTGGAGCCAAGACAGGCTCACACAAGAGCTTGGAAAGCCAGCAGGTGCTGCACAGGTGGGCCATTCTGTGGCGTGAAAGGGGTGCTCCAAGGGCCACATGGTGCTGTGGTCACCAAAGGGCAGCTTTGCAGGCTCTCTGAGTTCTCCTCCCTCAGACCTGGGGGCTCATCCAGCCTACCACCTGCTTTTATAAATGTAAGTTTTGGGGAAACAGAGCCACACCTATTTGCTACAATACTGTCTATAGCTGCCTTCTCACTCAGCTGGAGAGCTGAGTAGTTCCAACTACTTTGCAGACGGCATGGCCCCCAAAGCCTAAAATATTTACTCCCTAGCCCTTTAAAGAAAAAATTTGCTGAGCCCAGAAGGAGCATTGGTGCAGAAAGCTGGAAATCAGAAGACTTGAAATTAAACATGCACTCTGTCCCATCCTGACTATGCAACCTGGGTAGATTCCTTCACTTCTCTAAAAATCAGTTTTTCTTATCTGCAAAGTGGGAATATATTATAATATCTACCTTACAGGGTTGCTGTCATAATTAATGAAAAGGAGACAAGTCGTGTATACAGTGAAGGCCCTAAAGGTAGATGCATCAGTGCATAATTAGGGAGAGAGAAGAAAGATTCTTTCTTCCCTGTGGTTCTGGAATATTTTTGCATCCCAGTTTTCTGTTCTTTGTGAGTTAGAATACTGTCAGACACCCTGCCTGTGTTTTGCAAAGATGTGTATGAATGGGAGGTGGTATCAGAAAGAAGAGGAAGGGTGGGGAGAAGGGAGAGCTGTCCTTTGGCACTGACTTGATTTTCTTAGAAGAAATAGTGACAGGCAGGCAAATCAAAGCCTGCTTTTGTTTTTAATACAGACATTGCCATACACCAAATGTGGCTGTGTAGCCCTAGCGGGTCCTCTCAGAGGAGATGGTGGGAAGCTGGGCCCCATCTCAATGCCCAGCTAGTGGGTCAGCTTCCCATGGGTTAAGTATTATGGACTTTGAACCAATGTGCAGCCCTGCATTCCCCCCCTCTACCCAGGTCTGGATTACAGCCGTTTTTTAGCCCACATTCCCCAGAGATTACACATCATCCTACACAGGTGTAGCACTCGGCACGTGTGTGTTCAGGAACTGAGGTGCTTTGGGGGCCCCCAGACTGATGGGATGCAATTCCTGCTCAAGGAGCACGCAGCTTCCTAGGGGAATGAGAGATTGAGTGGGGCCAGATTAGGATCATTGGGGGCCCTAAACACAGAAGAGATTATGATATCCCACCATAGAATTCTAAATAAAAGCAGTATGCAATATTAAATCACAAGACTTACGAGTATACTGCAATGGACAGAGGCCCATTGTAGCCTTTCTAACACCACAATCCTGGATAAACTCACAGGGACCGAAGTCATTCCCTCCCCACCTGCTAAGCTTCTGCCATCAACTTGAATTCTGTCTGCTTGAGGCTAACAGCAAGTGACCTGGGGAGCCCAAGGGCCCTTCCAGCAGGGCTGTTGTGGGAAACTGCATGGGGTGAGGCAGGGGTGCATTTGAGATGGGCCTTGAATAAAAGGGGACAATACGACAGATTGAGATGTGGAAGAAAGTTTTTTCTAAGTTAGGTAATGGTCTAGCCCAACAAAACTACAGAGAGGGGAAGGTTTTAAGGAATGTGGGTATCTGAACTTTGCTAGAGTAAACTAGGTTTTGATGGATGAAAAATATGCTAATAAGATAGGTTAAGACTAGAGGGTGGATGGCCTTTATTATCAGGTGTATTATTTGGGTCTCCCCTCATTCTATCGCATCAAGGAATTCTTCCCTGTAATCTTGCCTTCTTTTTGTTACATCTTCAAAGTTCCCTATCCTGCCAGATCATTCCATTAGCACACATGCACACAGAATATTCCCACCTTTAAGACACTCTCCCTTTACCCCAGCACGCTCTCCAGCAATCATCCCCTTTCTCAGCTTCTACTAGAGAAAAGCAACACTGTTTTCACTTTCTCTTTCAGGCCCAGACCCCATTAAGCTTTTACCCCATGTGTCCACTGAAATCCTTATGAAATTGCACATGGTTGGGCGGCGCCTGTGGCTCAGTCGGTAGGGCGCCGGCCCCATGTGCCGAGGGTGGCGGGTTCAAACCCAGCCCCGGCTGAACTGCAATCAAAAAAAAAAAAAAAACAATAGCTGGGCGTTGTGGCAGGCGCCTGTAGTCCCAGCTACTCGGGAGGCTGAGGCAAGAGAATCGCTTAAGCCCAGGAGTTGGAGGTTGCTGTGAGCCGTGTGACGCCACAGCACTCTACCGAGGGCCATAAAGTGAGACTCTGTCTTTACAAAAAAAAAATAATAAAATAAAATAAAATAAAATAAATTTCTAACCCCATCCTACTGGATCCAGCAGCATCTGTGACACGGTAAACCCACCCTCCCTGGGACGCTTCCTGCCCTGCCTCTGGGATACACCTAGCTTCTGGATTCCCTCCCAGCTCTCTGGCTGCCCTGAGGCCCCTCCTCCCTGCTAAGCACGGAAGCCCGTTCCACTCCCAGCCCTCTTCTCTTCTGTCTCCATACACTCCCTATGTGACCTCATCTAGCCCTATGGATTCAGACCCCGTGATGGCCCCCAAATTTGTTTCTTTGCCTCCAACCTTTCTCCCTCTCACCTCCAACTACTTACCTGCATCACCACTTTCATTTCTAAAATACAGCCTGAGCATACGTCCCTAATCCAGTCTCGGCTCCTCTTTACACCTGCTCCTACTAAGCTTTCCCATTGAAATAAGAGGCAAACCCATTCTTCCCATTTTATATGCAGGCATCACCCTTGTCTCCTCTCTCTCCCTCCCCAGGTCCCTTCTGTTGACAACTCTGTGGACCTCTCCTTGGAATACATCCCAGCAACCTCTCACACCTGCACCACTATCACCCGAGCCCAACCTACATCTCACCTGAACTCTGCCTGGTTTCCCAGGTTTCTCCTCTTTCCCTGTGGACCATTCTCTATATAGCAACCTGTAAGTGTGCGAGTCGGATCATGTCAAACCTTGGCACAAAGCCTTCTCCTGGCTATACTTTTCACTCAAAGTCCTCACAGTGGCCCAAAGTCCCCACGAGGCCTCATCTCCTACTGTCCTCTCCTTACTCCACTCCAGGTACCCCAGGCTCTGGCTGCCCCCTCCATGCCAGCCAAGCACCCACCCCCGGGCCTTTGCACTTGCCACTCCTCCCACCTGAACGCCTCCCCCACATTCTGTTTGGCTCAAATTTGCTCAAATCTCACCTCTTCTGAGGATTGGCACAGACCACCTTCCCCTATTCTGCTCTAATTTTCTTCATCGCCACTCACAGATTATGTGTCTATTTGCTTTCCATCTCCCTTCACTACAATGTTAGCCTAGGCAGAAATCCCACTGGGCGTCCCTAACAAAGTCCAGAGCCTGGCTCATGGTTCTACTCAATAAATATTTGCTGAATAAATGCCAGGCCCCAAAGTATGAATTTTACTTAGAGAAGCAATGGGGAACCACTGAAACAAATTCTGAGAAGAATGACCCTACAGAGCAGAGATTCAGGAAAGTCAACCAGCAGCGACGGCATGATGGCCGGCCAGCGGGATAACGTATGGGGCCCTAGACCAAAGTCAAAAATATCTGACGTGAGGCTCTGCTCTCCCATGAACTGCTGTGTGCACCCAGCCAGTCACTTCTTCTATTTGGGCCAATTTTTTAAAAACTCTGTGATAATAATTATTAAAATAGTAAAGATCGATTTGAGTCCTGGCATTGGCTTAAGTACTTTATGTGGCTCATTTCCTCTCATCCTAACCATAACTCAATTACCCCTATCAGAGACGGGAAACTGAGGCACAAAGCTTTATAATCATGCTGCTAGGACACTGACAGGCCTCCTTCCTAGTGCAGGAGGCCCGACTCCAGGGTCCGTCACCACCTCATTCTGCTTGCCCACGAGCGCAGTTTGTATCTCATGACCTGGGAGGCGGCCTCCCACCACTAACATTCTTTGGTATGGAAAGAGAGACAGGTAGAGGCCGACAAGGGAAGACGTGGAAGAAAGAGAGTGAGAGAGTGAGCAGGCAAAGGAGGCCACTGCAGTTGTCCAGATGTGAGAATAAAAGGGACCTGCTGGAGAAGGTCCTCAAAGAGCCACATGTGAGACAGGAGCAGAGAAAACACTGATGAGCTGATTGGCCAGCGGGGCATGGGCAGGGGGCTCTGGAAGAGACCAGCGTTGAGGTCAGCTCTGAGAGCTCTAACTTGGGAGGATGGGGCTGAAGAAAGGTGGAAATGAGAGGGCAGTGTGTTCGGCAGAGCCCTCCAGAGAAACAAGGAAGGTGTATAAGTAAGTGTATATGGAAAGAGAGAGAGATTGATTTTAAGAGAGTGACTCACGCTAACGTGGAGGCTGGCAAGTCAGAAGTCTGCAGGGCAGGCCAGCTGGGTGAAAACTCCCACAGGAGGTGACCCTGCAGGCTGGGAACTCAGGCAGGGTTTCCATGCTGCAGTCTTGATTTCCTTCTTCAGTCCCTCAACTGGTTGGATGTGGCCCACCCATATGGTAGAGGGCAATCTACTTGATGCTAAGTCTACCGATTTACATGTTAATCTTTACTTAAAGTCTACTGAGTTAAACACATCTAAAAGTTACCTTCACAGCAGATCTCTGTCTAACCAAATCACAGCACACCGGAGCCATCGTGTAACGCCGACCATCACAGCAAACACATCCCCAGTCACGCTGAACATGCTCAGGTGGCTGGAGACCCCAGGGGAATGTCGGGCACTTTCAGGACATTTCTCCCAGGAAGGGGCAGGGCCACTGGCTTTCTACAGGAGCCTTGCAAAGGTCAGAGTGTCCATCTTGATTTCCCCCTTTCTTATTACTTGGCCAAGTCTCTGAGGGTTTGTAGAAGCTTTATTCTCCCCACTATTATGGCTGTTGTTATTATCCTTCTTAATCTTAGCACAAGGATGCTCTGGCTGACTTCCAAGAAGGAGAATTACTTTCTGTCTCCCTTACACTTCCTGTTGCTTTTAATTGGATGCAGAGTGTCTTGTCGTCTCTCCCCAGACAGACGCAAAAGCACAGCCTCCACTGGGTAAGCGGCTGCCATGTCCTGGCTCAGAGGTGAATGAGACCTCTGTGGGTGCAGCCAACTCACCCTTACAGCCACATGAGATGTTCGCTTTTACAGAGGTTCCTGAGGCTCCTGGGCCTATTGCCTATCAGAAGTGGAGCTGCCCCAAGAATCATGATGGGGTTTAGTCCTGCCTCTGCCACTAATGTGCCAGGTGACCATTGGCCAGCCTCTGGCCTTCAGTTTCCCCACCATCCTGGGAAATCTCCAAGGTTTCATCCAGTCTGAAGTTCTCCAGCCACCACGGCAGATCACTTCTATCATGCTTATATACAAAGAAGGGGGTCTGGCTTGTGTCGGGGTGTATGAAAATGTGCCCAAGGATACAAGGGGCACAGCTGAGGCTCAATCCCACTCCAAGTCCAGACTGCTTTCTTCTCCAGCATTCCCAGAGCTGCCCACTTTGGGGGGGGTCTAACCCAAGGTAAGCAATACATTTCACGCTGGACCAGTACACCTACAAGCATGATGGAGACCAACATTTTGCGAATGATACTTTTCCTTTTTTTTTTGTAATGCTTTCTCCTTCTGTCTCATGCCTTTAAAAAAATACAATTCACTGATCCATCATAATCCATTACTTAAAATAAAAAATATCCCTGATCCACCAGGCACTATATCCAGGCATGGTGAAAAACCAGGAGTGAGAAGCTCTCACGTGAGCATTCGAGACAGGCTCTGCCCTCAGCAGTTTCCCACTCAGAGAAGCTGAGGGGCCCAGAGAGGGCCCAAACCTTCAACCTCCAAGGTCTTAGCATGGTGCAAAAGATCCCAGACCAAAAGGGTGGTGTCTGAGGTCAGCCGATCCCAGCAACTGTAAGAAGAAACCTGGTGTGTGGAGACCACTGGAGCTCTGTGAATCCGTCCCAGACTTTCCTTCTGGGGTTGGTATGCAAGTGTGTGGTTGCCCCTCACTGCCTTTCTGTTATCACCACAATTTAGGTCCTCACCCTGTACTGTGAACGAGTAATCTAAATTAAATTCACATCCACTACAGTGTGCTTGTGTCGGCTGTACAACTCTATAAAAATAATTTTTGCCTCCAGGAGGCTTTAGGCAACAACTGCTGCCCAGGGGTTGCAACAGCCGAACAGCCTATGGCGTAGTGTGTGTGTGTTGGGGGGTTTTTGATGGCATCTTCCATCAGGTAAAAGAGGTCAGCTTAGTTCACTGCCAAGGAGCATGTGCAGTGGGTGCATGTGCACGAGTGTGCTGGTGACCCCTAACCCCGCCTTTAATGCTAAACATTCCTGTTACTAATTCTTGTTCTTGCTGTCACTGGCATGAACTTTCCCTCCTATCTTCCCTGCTCCTCAGTACAGGAAGTACTTACCCATGAGACAGCCTAAGGAGACAGGTGTGAGGGTGCTTGGCCTGAGTGGGAAAATTGTCAAACCTTTTCTTTACTGGCAAGCACTTGCCTTGCCAAGGACTTCATAGGTATTTCAGCTGCTTCCTTTTTCTAAGATAATCCTGCTTCTCCAGCTCCAAGGGAGGAGGGGCTGGAGCTTGCTACCTACCCCAGTTCTCCCTCTTATCACCCACCACCATGGCAGAGTCACAGCAGAACCCTCTGTCCACCTAGGGTCAGATCTGTGCCCTGGTGGGACGAGAACACCAACCTTCAGGGTTTCAGAGTAATAGCCTTGAACCAGGCCCAGCTAGTGGGACCCTCTCCACCTCGGCGGGAGCTGCGGCTGCCTGCCCTGCCCCACAACGTGCTCCCACACATAACAGTGTGTCAGAAATACTGCTCCTTTATTATGAATATGCAAAGCTTGGGAGGAAGCAGGCGAGGGGGATAAAACACCAGGGGTTATTTATGAGCCTCTGACTCCCACGCTGGGGCTTTATTTGCTTAATGAATGGCCGGGGCCAGCCATCAGCCTCAGGATTTATTTGCCAACGGGAGCAGAAGACACTAGGATGTGGAGATGTAAAAATGACAAATTCTCCAAGTCAGATAAGGTGGTATTTCACTGCCATGATATCTAGTGGGGAAGAGAAGGTGAGGAGAAGGGAAGGACAGCTCCCATGCTGAGTAGCAATGGCTGAGAGTGGCTTAAAGTTGAGGGATCGGCCATGTTAAAAGAGAAAAACCCAAAGACGCTGCCTTCCAGAATGAAGTCCGAGGGCTACAGGTGAGGACATTGGTCAGCAGTTCTCTAAACGCTTCTCGCCCCTCAGCCCTCCTGCATGCACCCCCCCCAGCTCCCACTTATCAAACCGTCCCACCCAGCAAGGACTCCCACATGTGCAGAAGGAGGAGGAGGAAGATGGCCCCACAAGAGAGGGGGTTGGCTCTGAGTCTCTATTCAACAACTCACTCACAGTGTGGTCCTGAGCAAGTCACTTGGAGGATCTGTTTTGTCACTTGTAAAAGGAAGGGATGGGCAATCCCTATGACTCTTAGTAAGTTCAGGAATACAAAGAACCAAACTCAGAAGAGCCAGCTGCCTATTCAAACACGGATCTGGCCACCTCCACTTTCACTGTCACAGAGGCCACTGTATCACCTCTGTCACCCTGTCATCTCCATCCACACTGTCCTCTCCACCAGCACCCCACCATCTGGCGCTCCCTAGAGCCAGTCTTTCATGGAGACACAACAGTTCTTGCCTCCCCTCTCAGTGACGCCTTCTGAACAAAGACTGCTAACTGTCTCCTTCAGTCATCCCCCACTTCATCCATTTGGGAACAGAACCCACCCAGCTAGCAACTCTAATTCTCAGCTGGCCTGGCAGCTGAGATGGCAGCTGAGTAACAGCTTCCCTGCAACTGGACACAGTGAGTCTGGGAAGATAAGACTCCAGGCATTTCTGGCTGGTGGGATCTGCCTATAATCATCCCTTTGAGGATACAGAGAGTCAGCCAGGGACTTCTGGACCCCAAGAGGAGGACAAAAACAGTGGAAAGCTGGCAAGTGGTTGCGTGTGTTCAATCCACCTAATCCCGCCGGCAGCCATAAGTACAAGCAGAAGTAAGACTGCAAACCGGAAAGGCCTTACCTGTGAACTGTTTTGGTGTTTTTGGACTTGGCACTCAATTGAACTGCCTTGGGGAGAGCTTAAGCAGGAGTGCAGAGAACTTTGGGCATTGTCTAGGGCCCCAGACTGAGCCGCTGAGCCAGATGGAGCTAATAGTGTTCGGCTGTGGGCCGCAGGGAGCCATTGTGAGAGAACTGCCCTGACAAGCTCCACCCTCAGGGTCGCAGAGCAAGAATCAGGTGGGAGGTAGTAACCTAGTGACTGAGTAGCCTAAAAGCGGGGACTGAGCTGCCTTACAGCCTTAACCCTCAGGGGCAGAGTGAGACTGATTTCGGCACACTGGAGCCTCGGGCTCTTGCCCTGGGTAGAGTGCCATGGCGTCACAGCTCATAGCAACCTCAAACTCCTGGGCTTGGCGCCGCCCGGACCTCCATAAGAGATGTGCCACAACCCAAGACTTGTGCCCGCCAGGCCTCCGTATGCTCTGACCAGGAACTGTGGGAGCCACGCAACCCTGCGTCCTCCCTCCTATACCCTCCCTGCCTCCACACCGGCCCGCTCGTCTAGCCAGGGGCTCTGGTAGCTGCACGCCCTCCAGACCCCTCCCTGCCTCTGCACAGAGCCCTTCTCCTGGCGAGAGACTGCTGGAGCCTTGGGCTCTCTGTGCCAAAATCACTGGGTGCCAAGCACTCCCAGAACCATGTGCACAACCTCCCGCCCTGTTGCTGGATCCAGGTGTATCACCCTCCAAAGCTGCTTCCACAACCAGAACTCCATGGCTGGGGCAGCCCCAGAGGAACTACACAGGGTCACTCCCTACAAAGATCCAGCAACAATAGCACGATCCCGCTGGGGCCTAATATTGGAGAGACACCTCCCCAACTCTGAGGACGGCCAGAGGCAACGGAGAAAAACAATCATGAGGAGAAATCAACAGAAAAACTCTGGCAATGTGAATAATCAGAGTAGATCAATTCCCCCAAGGATGAATGGGGCAGACACAGCACAAGATCCCATGCACAAACAAATAGCTGAGATGTCAGAAATCGAATTCAGAATCTGTATAACAAATAAGATTGAATTAGAATTATAAGCAGTAACCCAAAAGATACCTCAAGAAGTCAACGAATTCAAAGACCAAATGACCAAAGATTTTGACACATTGGGACAAGAAGTTGCAACTCTCAAAGATCTGAGAAACACAGTAGAATCCCTCAGTAACAGAATGGAACAAGCAGAAGAAAGGATTTCTGACATTGAAGACAAAGCTTCTGAATGCTCCCAAACTCTCAAAGAGGAAGAGAAATGGAGGGCAAAAGCAGAACACTCTCTCAGAGAACTCTGGGATAATTCAAAGAAAACTAATATTCGTCTTTGAGGGACCCCAAAAGCGACGAAATGGCTTCACAAGGCACAGAGTCTCTTCTCCATGAGATTATGAAGGAGAACTTTCCAGACATGGCAGGAGATTCTAAAATTCAGATAGCAGACAGTTTCAGAACTCCACCACAACTCGACTTGAATAAGGCATCCCCCAGACACATCATAATCAATTTCACTAAAGTTAATATGAAGGAGAAAATTCTGAAAGCAGCCAGACGAAAGAAAACCATGACCTACCAGGGCAAGAATATTAGAATAACTGCAGATCTCTCTGCTGAAACCTTTCAAGCTACAAAAGGATGGTCATCGACTTTTAATCTCCCCCAGACACACCATCATCAATTTCACTAAAGTTAATATGAAGGAGAAAATTCTGAAAGTGGTCATATGAAAGAAAACCATCACCTACAAGGGGAAGAATATTAGAATAACTGCAGATATCTCTGCTGAAATCTTTCAAGCTACAAGAGGATGGTCATCGACTTTTAATCTCCTAAAACAAAATAACTTTCAACCCAGGATCCAGTACCCAGCTAAACTGGGTTTCAATTATGACGGAGAAATTAAATACTTCAATGACATTCACATGTTGAAGAAATTTGCCATAACTAAACCAGCTCTGCAGGATAGTCTCAGACCTATCCTCCATAAAGACCAGCGTAATCCTCCACCACAAAAGTAAACCCACCCAGAAAATTCTGATCCAATTCCAACTTCCACAGTTGCAAAAGGATTAAAAATGTCCACTGGACTCTCGAAAGGCTTATCAATAATCTCAATTAATGTGAATGGTTTAAATTTTCCTCTAAAGAGGCACAGGTTGGCTGACTGGATACAAAAACTCAAGCCCGATATCTGCTGCATAAAAGAATTGCATCTTACATTAAAAGACAAATATAGACTCAAGGTGAATGGATGGTCATCTATACGCCAGGCAAATGGAAAACAGAAAAAAGCAGGCATTGCAATCCTATTCGCAGACGCAATAGGCTTTAAACCAACCGAAATAAGGAAGGATAAGGATGGACACTTCATATTTGTTAAAGGTAATACTCAATATGATTAGATTTCAATTATTATTTATGCAACCAACCAGAACGCACCTCAATTTATAAGAGAAACTCTAACAGACCTGAGCAACTCGATTTTCTCCAGTTACGTAGTAGTTGGAGATTTTAACACCCCTTGAGGAGTTCTGGATAGATCCTCCAAAAAGAAGCTAAGCAAAGAAATTTTAGATTTAAACTTAACCATTCAACATCTGGACTTAACAGACATCTACAGAATATTTCATCCCAACAAAACTGAATACACTTTCTTCTCATCAGCCCACGGAACATACTCCAAAATTGACCACATCCTAGGCCACAAATCTAACCTCAGAAAATTTAAAAAAATAGAAATTATTCCTTGCATCTTGTCAGACCATCATGGAATAAAAGTTGAACTCAATAACAACAGGAACCTGCATACCCATACAAAAACATGGAAGCCAAACAACCTTATGCTGAAGGATAGATGGGTTATAGATGAGATTAAGAAGGAAATCACCAAATTTTTGGAACAAAACAACAATCAAGACATGAATTACCAGAATCTCTGGGATACTACAAAGGCAGTCCTAAGAGGGAAATTTATAGCACTGCAAGCCTTCCTCAAGAAAACAGAAAGAGAGGAAGTTAATAACTTAATGGGACATCTCAAGCAACTGGAGAAGGAAGAACACTTCAGCACCAAACCCAGCAGAAGAAAAGAAATAACCAAAATCAGAGCAGAATTAAATGAAATTGAAAACAAAAGAATTATACAACAGACCAATAAATCCAAAAGTTGGTTTTTTGAAAAGATCAATAACATAGATAAACCTTTGGCCAACCTAACCAGGAAAAAATGAGTAAAATCTCTAATTTCATCAATCAGAAATGGTAATGGTAAAATAACAACAGACCCCTCAGAAATTCAAAAAATCCTTAACGAATATTACAAGAAACTCTACTCTCAGAAACATGAAAATCTGAAAGAAATCGACCAATACCTGAAGTACGCCACATACCAAGACTTAGCCAAAATGAAGTGGAAATGTTGAACAGGCCTATATCAAGTTCTGAAATAGCATCAACTATACAAAATCTCCCTAAAAAGAAAAGCCCAGGACCAGATGGCTTTACATCAGAATTCTACCAAACCTTTAAAGAAGAACTAGTACTTATACTACTAAACCTACTCCAAAATATAGAAAAAGAAAAAATATTACCCAACACATTCTATGAAGCAAACATCACCTTGATCCCCAAACCAGGGAAAGACCCAACAAGAAAAGAAAATTATAGACCAATATCACTAATGAATATTGATGCTAAAATACTCAATAAGATCCTAACAAACAGAATCCAACAACATATCAAAAAATTTATACACCACGACCAAGTGGGATTTATCCCAGTGTCTCAAGGCTGGTTCAATATACATAAATCTATAAATGTAATTCACCACATAAACAAACTAAAAAATAAGGACCATATGATTCTCTCAATTGATGCAGAAAAAGCTTTTGATAATATCCAGCATCCCTTCATAATCAGAGCACTTAAGAAAACTGGTATAGAAGGGGCATTTCTTAAACTAATAGAGGTCATCTACAGCAAACCCACAGCCAATATCGTATTGAATGGAGTTAAATTGAAATCTTTTCCACTTAGATGAGGAACCAGGCAAGGTTGCCCATAATCTCGATTGCTCTTTAACATTATAATGGAAGTTTTAACCATTGCAATTAGGGAAGAAAAGGCGGTCAAGGGTATCCACATAGGGTCAGAAGAGATCAAACTTTCACTCTTCACAGATGATATGATCGTATATCAAGAAAGCACTAGGGACACTACTATAAAAATTTTAGAAGTGATCAAGCAATACAGCAATGTCTCAGCCTACAAAATCAACACCCATAAATCTGTAACCTTTATTTCTGTAGCTGAAAAAACAGTCAAGGACTCTATTCCTTTCACAGTATTGCCAAAGAAGATGAAATATTTGGGAGTATACCTAACGAAGGATGTGAAAGATCTCTTCAAAGAGAACTATGAAACTTTAAGTAAAGAAATAGCTGAAGTAGCCGGGTGTTGTGGCGGGCACCTGTAGTCCCAGCTACTCGGGAGGCTGAGGCAAGAGAATTGCTTAAGCCCAGGAGTTGGAGGTTGCTGTGAGCTGTGTGATGCCATGGCACTCTACCGAGGGCCATAAAGTGAAACTCTGTCTCTACTAAAAAAAAAAAAAAGAAATAGCTGAAGATGTTCACAGATGGAAAAACATACCATGCTCATGGCTGGGAAGAATCAACATTGTTAAAATGTCCATACTACCCAAAGCAATATATAATTTTAATGCAATTCCTATTAAAGCTCCATTGTCATATTTTAAAGATCTTGGAAAAATAATACTTCATTTTATATGGAATCAGAAAAAACCTCGAATAGCCAAAACCCTTCTCAGCAATAAAAACAAAACAGGAGGAATCACGCTACCAGACCTGAGACTGTACTATAAATCGATAGTGATCAAAACAGCATGGTATTGGCACAAAAACAGAGAATTAGATGCCTGGAACAGAATAGAGAACCAAGAGATGAATCCAGCTACTTACTGATATTTGATCCTTGACAAGCCAATTAAAAACATTCAGTGGGGAAAAGATTCCCTATTTAACAAATGGTGCTGGGTGAACTGGCTGGCAACCTGTAGAAGATTGAAAGTGTACCCACATCTTTCACCATTAACTAAGATAGACTCTCACTGGATAAAAGATTTAAACTTAAGACATGAAACTATAAATAAATACTTGAAGAAAGTGCAGTGAAGAAATCGGCCAGGGTGAATATTTTATGAGGAGGACTCCCCAGGCAATTGAAGCAGTATCAAAAATACTCTACTGGGACCTGATCAAACTAAAAAGCTTCTGCACAGCCAAGAACGTAGTAAGTAAAGCAAGCAGACAGCCCTCAGAATGGGAGAAAATATTTGCAGGTTATACCTCCGATAAAGGTCTAATAACCAGAATCAACAGAGAACTCAAACATATTAGCGGGAAAAGAACACGTGATCCCATCTCAGGGTGGGCAAGGGACTTGAAGAGAAACTTCTCTAAAGAAGACAGACGCACAATCTAAAGACACATGAAAAAAAAGCTCATCATCCTTAATCATCAGAGAAATGCAAATCAAAACTATTTTGAGATATCACCTTACCCCAGTAAGAGTAGCCCACATAACAAAATCCCAAAACTAGAGATGTTGACGTGGATGTGGAGAAAAGGGCACATTTCTACACTGCTGGTGGGAATGCACACTAATACGTTCCTTTTGGAAGGATGTTTGGAGAATACTTAGAGATGTAAAAATAGACCTGCCATTCGAACCTATAATTCCTTTAACTAGGTATATACACAGAAGACCAAAAATCACAATATAACAAAGACATCTGTAGCAGAATGTTTATTGCAGCCCAATTCATAATTGCTAAGTCATGGAAGAAGCCCAAGTGCCCATCGACCCACAAATGGACTAGCAAATTGTGGTACATGTATACCCTGGAATATTATGCAGCCTTAAAGTAAGATGGAGACTTTACCTCTTTCATGTTTACATGGGTGGAGCTGGAACATATTCTTCTTAGCAAAGTATCTCAGGAATGGAAGAAAAAGTATCCAATGTACTCAGCCCTACTATGAAGCTAAATTATACTTTCACATGAAGGCTATAACCCAACTATAGCACAACACTATGAGGAAAGGGCCAAAGAAGGGAAAGGGAGGGGGGAGGTTAGGGTGGAGGGAGGGTAATGGGTGGGGCTACACCTACGGTGCATCTTAGAATGGGTACAGGCAAAACTTACTAAATGCAGAATACAAATGTCTACATACAATAACTAAGAAAATGCCATGAAGGCTATGTTGAACAGTTTGATGAGAATATTTCTGATTGTATGTGAAACCAGCACATTGTACCCCTTGATTGCACTAATGTACACAGCTATGATTTAACAATAAAAAATTAAAAAAGTAAAATAAAATAAAATGCCACAAACTTCAAAAAAAGAAAAGAAGAAGAAGACGACGACGATGAGGGGAAGTTGCGTGTACAACACATAAGTCCAGACCTTTAAAATGGAAATGGACAGTCCTGCAGTCCTCTCTCTCCTCTTCCCCTGGTCTGGCTTATTGCCAGTCTCAGCCATGTGGACGACACCCGGAGGCCTGGAGGAGGAACAATGCCCTGGCTGTCCACAAGCCCTCTTGTTGCAGAGTGCTATGTAACTGCATAGTGGCTGAACCACTATAACTTTTGGTATCTTTGTTATCGCAGCTTACCCAGTATTCTAACTAATAAATCTTCCACTGTGCTTTAGGAAGGAGACTCCGTCTCTGCTCTGTGCATCCACAGCATGTCAGCTCTATGATAGCACTTTGCATATCATGTACAATTATTTGATTATTACTTTTGTGTCTTCTAGAGCAGGTGCAGAGCAGGATTTGTGCCTTCTTCATTCCGACATCCCTAAAGCCTAAAATAGTGTTTACCATGTAGTAGATGCTCTCACAGTTATAGTTAAGTAAATAAATAAATTCTCTAACAGACTATTCCATGACATCTTCAAGAGTCCACGGTACTACAGACCTGGGTCAGGAATCAATTATGGGTGGAAGAGTCTAAACATTCTAAGCTTTCAGAACAGGACAAGAGGAAAACAGTGGGTTCTCCAGGCCTTAACTGACAAGCCAGGGACAAAGCCAAAAGGCCTTGTGGGGACTACTACTGTTCCTGATTACCAGTGCAAGAAATGCTGGCTCACACACGAGAACATACACATCTAGAAATCACACCATTCAGGGCTGGGCACCAGGGCTGGACAAAAGAGGAAATCAAAGTGTTTAAATCAGAAACCACTCTAGGTACGTTAAACAAAAGAGATTTAATAAAGGCACTTAGAGACCTATAAAATGTTTAAAAGGCTAAGGAAAAAAAGAAAAGCCAAGTAAGTCATCACTAAAGTTCAGGAAATCAGAAAACACCAGAATTGTCTGAGACTTTCACCAATGTTCTCAACCACCTGCAGCAGAGAATGGGTGGTGCTTCTGTTACCACTTGCAGGACATCCAGAAGAACTGGCAAAACCTGCAAACCTTGTATCTGCCATCTGCTAAAACCCAGGAGCCTTCCCACCAAGTTGCTGGAATGACAATGGCTTCTGCCTCTCTCCTGTCTTCTGTAGCTCAGGCAAATGTTTCTCCCTGGTGGGTCCCTGGAGTCTGAAGAATGCTTGCAGACTTCTAGCCCCTGAAATGTGAGACAGGCAAGGAGGATAGAAATGGTGCTGGGCCCAGCCTCAACATCTGTCACAGCCTGGATTTAGACATGGTTGAAAGTTCAGATCCATCACAGCTCTTTTTCTTGAATTGTCTATTTAATCTGTATATTTTGGATTCACTAGGGGCTGAAGGATCTTGAAAGTTCCACTTTCAGGACAGAAAACCACTCATATTGAAGCATCATAAGAAACTGTGTGTGGAGGAGGACCAAGATGGCGGCCAAGTAACAACTTCCTTGCATCTGGCCACTGTGAGTCTGGGGAGATAAGACTCCAGGCATCTCTGGCTGGTGGAATCTGCCTATAATCATCACTTTGAGGATACAGGGAGTCAGCAAGAGACTTCTGGACCCCAATTGGAGGACAAAAACAATGGAAAACTGGCAAGTAATTGCATGTGTTCGATCGGTCTAATCCTCCCAGCAGTAGCAGCGAGACTGAAAACCAGAAAGGCCTTACCTGTGAACTGTTTTGGTGTTTCTGGACTTGGCACTCAGTTGAACTGCCTTGGGGAGAGCTTGAGCAGGAGTGTGGAGAACTTTGGGCATTGTCTAGGGCCCCAGACTGATCTGCTGAGCCAGACGAACGGAGCTAATAGTGTTTGGCTGTGGGCCACAGGGAGCCATTGTGAGAGAACTGCCCCAACAAGGTCCGCCCTCAGGGTTGCAGAGCAAGGAACGGGCAGGACCCAGTAACCTAGTGACTCAGCAGCCTAAAGGCGGGGACTGAGCTGCCTTATAGCCCTAACCCTCAGGGGCAGAGTGAGACCGGTTTTGGCACACTGGGTAAGTGGATAGCCACTTCAGCAGTGATTCCAGCAACAAGCACTTTCCTTGGAAAGCTTCCCCTTAGCGAGTTTAGAAGCTTAAAGTGGCTTTTAAGAGGGCTGAAGAGAGACTTGGGGTGTCTACCCTATGGAGTTTGAGAAATCAACAGAACCTCCAGTCGTATCAGCATTGTGATTAACATCTCATAACCCAGAAGACCACCTGTTGCCCAGACAATATTCAACAAGATACATATGCTGCTTTGTTTGGAGAGGGGAGGTTTGTTTCTTTGTTTTTTGTTTATTTTGATGTTGTTGTTTTGTTTTTTCATTCCAACATTTTTCTGTACAGATTCTTTCTTTCCTTTCTCCATTTCCTAATTTAAATACAATTACCCATTGCTGCCTCTTTCAATAACTAGAACTTCAATTTTGCTAGTGTTTCTACCCCTATTATTTGGTTTTTCACATAATTTAATCCCATAAAGTTTTCTGTTTGCTTGTTTTAGTTTGATTTATAGCATTTTTATCTTTCCTCTCTACTTGGTCGAGGTGGGGTACAGTGTCTGCTCAGGTTAGCAAAGAGCTACTAACCTCGAGGGAACAACCCAACCAGGCCAACCCCAGAGGTTGGGGTTTTTTTCAGGTTGTGTCAAAGTACCCTACTGTACACCTATATTGCTCTGTCTCCCTCTTTCTGTGCCTCTCTTCTTTTTGTCAATATTCCTTTGACCAACCCCCTCTCCTTTCTCTATTTTCTTTTCGTTCTTTCCTTCTTTCTTTCATCCCTTCTTCCTTTTACACCTTCTCATTCTTCTGGTCCTATACCAAAAGGACTCATCGAAACCTTAGTCCAAAGGCACGGGAACTGAAAGGGCAAGAGGAAGTGAAAGGAAAATTAGGGCAAGGAAACAGATAAAGGAAATCACTCATGAGGAAGAATCAGCAGAAAACTCCAGGCAACATGAAGAGCCAGTCCAGAACAACCCCTCCAAGGGACCATGAGGTAGCTACTGCAAAGGATTCCACCAATAAAGAAATCTTAGGAATGACAGAAAGGGAATTTGGAATATACATGATGAAAACAGTGAAGGAAATGATGGAAACAATGAAAGAAACTGCTAATAAAGTGGAAAATAACCAAAAGGAAATCCAAAAACAGAATCAAATAAGTGATGAATGATATGAAGAATATAGAAAGGATATAGCAGAGCTTAAGGAACTGAAGCAGTCAATTAGGCGACTTAAAGATGCAATGGAAAGTATCAGCAACAGGTTAGACCATGCAGAAGAAAGAATTTTAGAAGTAGAAGACAAAGTTCTTGAGATAACTCAGATAGTAAAAGAGGCAGAAAAGAAGAGAGAGAAAGCAGAACATTCACTGTCAGAATTATAAGACCTTATGAAGAGTTCCAATGTATGAGTTACAGGAATCCCAGAAGGGGCAGAAGAATGCCCCCAGAGAAATGGAAGCCATACTAGAGAATATTGTAAAAGAAAATTTCCCAAATATCACCAAAGATTCTGACACACTGCTCTCAGAGGGCTATCGGACCCCAGGTAGCCTCAACTCTAACCGAGCTTCTCCAAGACACATTGTGATGAACCTGTCCAAAGTCAAGACAAAAGAAAAGATTCTGCATGCTGCCAGGAGTAAGCGCCAGTTGACCTACAGGGGCAAATCCATCAGAGTGACTGCAGACTTCGCTAATGAAACTTTCCAAGCAAGAAGACAAAGGTCATCTACCTTTAATCTACTTAAACAGAACAATTTCCAGCCCAGAATTCTGTACCCTGCTAAGCTAAGCTTAAAAATTGACAGAGAAATCAAATCATTTACAGATATACAAACATTGAGGAAATTCGCCACAACAAGACCAGCTCTACAGGAAATACTTCAACCTGTTCTACACATTGACCATCACAATGGATCAGCAGCAAAATAAAAACTCAGAAATTAAAGGACAGAACCAAACCTCCACACTGATGCAAAAGATAAAACTAAGCAATGGACTCTCACAAAATAAGATGAATAGAACACTACCACACTTATCAATTATCTCAATAAATGTTAATGGCTTGAATTCCCCACTGAAGAGACATAGATTGGCTGACTGGATTAAAAAACACAAACCATCCATTTGCTGTCTGCAAGAAACACACCTGGCTTCAAAAGACAAATTAAAACTCCGAGTCAAGAGTTGGAAGCCAATTTTTCAGGCAAATGGAATAAAGAAGAAAAGAGGAGTTGCAATCTTATTTTCAGATACATGTGGATTTAAAGCAACTAAAGTCAAAAAAGAAAAGATGGTCACTTTGTATTGGTCAAGGAAAAATACAACAAAAAGACTTTTCAATTCTAAATATTTATGCACCCAATTTAAATGCTCCCAGATTCTTGAAACAGACCTTACTCAGTATGAGCAATATGATATGCAATGATACCATAATAACAAGGGACTTTAACACTCCTCTTACAGAGCTGGACAGATCCTCTAAACAGAAATTAAACAAAGATATAAGAGATTTAAATGAGACCCTAGAACAACTGTGCTTGATAGACGCATATAGAACACTCCATCCCAAAGATAAAGAATATACATTCTTCTCCTCACCCCATGGAACATTCTCCAAACTTGATCATATCCTGGGACACAAAACAAATATCAACAGAATGAAAAGAATTGAAATTTTACCTTGTATCTTCTCAGACCATAAGGCACTAAGGGTGGAACTCAACTCTAACAAAAACGTTCGACCCCACACAAAGGCATGGAAATTAAACAATTCGTTGTTGAATAACAGATGGGTGCAGGAAGAAATACAACAGGAAATCATTAACTTCCTTGAGCATAACTACAATGAAGACACAAGCTACCAAAACTTGTGGGATACTGCAACAACAGTTTTGAGAGAAAAATTTATCGCTTTAGATGCCTACATTCGAAAAACAGAAAGAGAGTGCATCAACAAACTCACAAGCCATCTTATGGAATTGGAAAAAGAAGAACAGTCTAAGCCTAATGTCAGCAGAAGAAAAGAAATATTCAAAATCAAATCAGAGAGCAATGAAATTGAAAACAAAAGAATCATTCAGAAAGTTAATGAAACAAGGAATTGGTTTTTTCAAAAATAAATAAAATAGATAAACCATTGGCCAGACTAATGAGAAATAGAAAAGTAAAATCTCTAGTAACCTCAATCAGAAATGATAAAGGGGATGGGTGGCGCCTGTGGCTCCAGGAGTAGAGCGCTGGTCCCATATGCCGGAGGTGGCGGGTTCAAACCTAGCCCTGGCCAAAAAACACAAAAAAGAAAAAAAAAGAAAAAAATGATAAAGGGGAAATAACAACTGATCCCACAGAGATACAAGAGATCATCTCTGAATACTACCAGAAACTCTATGCCCAGAAATTTGACAATGTGAAGGAAATGGATCAATATTTGGAAACACACCCTCTCCCTAGATTTAGCCAGGAAGAAATGGAGCTCCTGAACAGGCTAATTTCAAGCACTGACATTAAAGAAACAATAAAAAATCTTCCAACCAAAAAATGCCCTGGTCCAGATGGCTTCACACCAGAATTCTATCAAACCTTCAAGGAAGAGCTTATTCCTGTACTGCAGAAATTATTCCAAAAAAATTGACGAAGAAGGAATCTTCCCCAACAAGTTCTATGAAGCAAACATTACCCTGATACCCAAAAGGAGCATTTCAGACCAATCTCACTCATGAATATAGATGCAAAAATTCTCAACAAAATCCTAGCCAATAGATTACAGCTTATCATCAAAAAAGTCATACATCATGATCAAGTAGGTTTCATCCCAGGGATGCAAGGCTGGTTTAACATATGCAAGTCCATAAACGTTATCCACCATACTAACAGAGGTAAAAATAAAGATCATATGATCCTCTCAATAGATGCAGAAAAAGCATTTGATAAAATCCAGCATCCTTTTCTAATTAGAACACTGAAGAGTATAGGCATAGGTGGCACATTTCTAAAACTGATTGAAGCTATCTATGACAAACCCACAGCCAATATTTTACTGAATGGAGTAAAACTGAAAGCTTTTCCTCTTAGAACTGGAACCAGACAAGGTTGTCCTCTGTCACCTTTACTATTCAACGTAGTGCTGAAAGTTCTAGCCAATACAATTAGGCAAGACAAGGAAATAAAGGGAATCCAAATGGGAGCAGAGGAGGTCAAACTCTCCCTCTTTGCTGACGACATGATCTTATACTTAGAGAACCCCAAAGACTCAACCACAAGACTCCTAGAAGTCATCAAAAAATACAGTAATGTTTCAGGATATAAAATCAATGTTCACAAGTCATTAGCCTTTGTATACGCCAATAACAGTGAAGATGAGAAGCTAATTAAGGACACAACTCCCTTCACCCTAGTTTCAAAGAAAATGAAATACCTAGGAATATACCTAACGAAGGAGGTGAAGGACCTTTATACAGAAAATTATGAAATCCTCGGAAAGGAAATAGCAGAGGATTTTAACAAATGGAAGAAACACCATGCTCATGGACGGGCAGAATCAACATTGTTAAAATGTCTATACTTCCCAAAGCAATCTACCTATTCAGTGCCATCCCTATCAAAATACCAACATCGTACTTTCAAGATTTGGAAAAAATGATTCTGAGTTTCGTGTGGAACCAGAAAAAAATCCGTATAGCTAAGGTAGTTCTTAGTAATAAAAATAAAGCTGGGGGCATCATTCAGCATACCAGATTTTAGTCTGTACTACAAAGCCGCAGTGGTCAAGACAGCATGGTACTGGCACAAAAATAGAGACATAGACACTTGGAATCGAATAGAAAACCAAAAAAATGAAACTAACATCTTACAACCACCTAATCTTCGATAAACCAAACAAGAACATAGCTTGGGGGAAAGACTCCCTATTCAATAAATGGTGTTGGGAGAACTGGATATCCACATGTAAAAGTCTGCAAATGGACTCCCACCTTTCCCCACTCACAAAAATTGATTCAAGATGGATAAAGGACTTAAATTTAAGGCATGAAACAATAAAAATGCTCAAAGAAAGCATAAGAAAAACACTGGAAGATATTGGCCTGGGGAAAGACTTCATGAAGAAGACTGCCATGGCAATTGCAACAACAACAAAAATAAACAAATGGGACTTCATTAAACTGAAAAGCTTCTGTACAGCTAAGGAGACAACAACCAAAGCAAAGAGTCAACCTACACAATGGGAAAGGATATTTGCATATTTTGGATCAGACAAAAGCTTGATAACTAGGATCTAAAGAGAACTCAAATTAATCCACATGAAAAAAGCCAACAATCCCATATATCAATGGGCAAGAGACATGAATAGAACCTTCTCTAAAGAAGACAGACGAATGACTAACATGAAAAAGTGTTCGTCATCCCTATCTATTAGAGAAATGCAAATCAAAACCACCCTGAGATACCATCTAACCCTAGTGAGAATGGCCCACATCATAAAATCTCAAAACTGCAGATGCTGGCATGGATGTGGAGAGAAGGGAACACTTTTACACTGCTAGTGGGACTGCAAACCAGTACAACCTTTCTGGAAGGAGAAACCTCAAAGCACTCAAGCTAGATCTCCCATTTGATCCTGCAATCCCATTACTGGGCAACTACCCAGAAGGAAAAACATCCTTTTATCCTAAGGACAGTTGTACTAGACTGTTTATTGCAGCTCAATTTACAATTGCCAAAATGTGGAAACAGCCTAAATGCCCACCAACCCAGGAATGGATTAACAAGCTGTGGTATATGTATACCATGGAATACTATTCAGCTATTAAAAAAAATGGAGACTTTATATCCTTCATATTAACCTGGATGGAAGTGGAAGACATTATTCTTAGTAAAGCATGACAAGAATGGAGAAGCATGAATCCTATGTACTCAATTTTGATATGAGGACAATTAATGACAATTAAGGTCATGGGGGGGGAGGAAAAGCAGAGAGAGGGAAGGAGGGAGAGGGGTGGGGCCTTGGTGTGTGCCACACCTTCTGGGGGCAAGACATGATTGCAAGAGGGACTTTACCTAACAAATGCAATCAGTGTAACCTGGCTCATTGTACCCTCAATGAATCCTCAACAATAAAAAAAAAAAAAGAAAGAAAGAAACTATGTGTGTGCTCACATGCACAAACACACACATACACAAACCAGCAAGCTCCAACTAAAATTCTAATGTGAGAATGGGATCTCCTGTAACAGAGATCACTCTGGGCTCAAGAATTTAGTGTCATAATCTCTAAGTGACTACAAGTCCTTTCTCAAAATTGCACACATCACAAGCCCTCTTTTGACATCATGAGATCACTTAATTACGGGCTGAATCTCTGAGCAGTCTTAGGAGTGTGTAGGAGAGTCAACAGTGCAGTGAGAGACCCCCACAGTGCAGGCAGCCCCCAAGTTGGGAAGTGAATCTCCTCCCTGCCCAAACATAGCCTCAAGGGGGTAGCTGGAAAACTCTATAAAAGAAAGCACATGACTTGGGCATATTTTCACTTCAAGGCTACTGGACCATCATTTTCAAACAATTACTATTAGATACGATTCTAGCATCACAGAATTAGTGATGAGGAAATTATATCTAGGCTCACTAAAATACCTAAAAATCATATTTCTGGCCCAGTCTGTCTTTGCACTCACTGCCCTCCAAATTCTTTGTTAGACTCCTCACCTACCAATGCCCCTAGCACCCTCCTACATTGCTCACCACTATCTCTACCCCCAACTCACCAAGGGAAGGAAGCCTAGTCCCCAAACTGTTACAGCTTATTGGCACATATACACAATATGAGGGTCCATCTGAACAAGATCATACGGAGACAAAGAAGGACTCTAAGTGCCTAAGCCTTGACAATAGCTGCACCCTTAGAATCCTACAAAGAAATGTGACTTTGGGTGCAAGATCTTGGCAACACATTCCAACTTCTGCTTCCCCTCCACACACCCCCAGAGGGGTGGGGTGTGTGGGACGCATCATGCTGGAGTATAATGTTTTGTCTCTAGCAAGCCTTCCTGCTGTGAACCTCTGTCTCTGGCATCTCTGAATTGTGCCCTGCTCCCTCTGCCTGGTCCCCCTGGCTGCCACATTCATCTGCAGTGTCCTTGACTTGGAACGAGGCATCTTTGTCCTTATGTAAGGTCATGATGAAACCACCACAGGGTAGAAGTGAGAGGAACACCCTGGAGAAGACTCTTATGGGTACAAAAAAGAGGCCTTCGGGCCTGTGGTGATGAGGTCACCGCCCTGACATAGGGGACCAACTGGGGGGTCGAGGCTAAAGCCCTAACCTGCAGGAGAGTGAATTTTCTCGGACAGCCATGGTTTCTGGGGAATTGGTGCGGATGGCTGGTTAAGGACTTACTCAAGACGCCTCCTGGCCACTGGCATCCCTGAACTTTCATCCTCACCTGAGTCCAAGGTCAGGAATGAGAAATATGGGAAGGTGGTGGGGAGAGGGCAGAAATATGGGAAGGTGGGGGAGAAGGCAAAAATAAGCACAAGGACCACAGCAGAGGGCTTCTGAATGCCACTGGGCCACAGGGGAAGGCAGGGCCCTCTTCATTCCAGGCTAAACGCAGGTGAAGCAGGCAGGTCAGAGCAGCTGGGCTCCACTTTTGCTGCTTTTACTTTTTTGGTCCCTTCTGAGGTCAAGCATGTTAAGAAATGTCCTGGGGCTATGAAATGACTGAATAGCCCAGAGGTCCACGTGAGCAAATGCACAACTTCATTCTGCAATCCTGATGCCAGGGAAGCTGCTGGCACACTCCCCTCCTCAGCACCACCCTACAGCACTGCTGAGCGTGGGGAGATCTGCCGTGAAGAACAGATGTGATGGGCACGTGGAAGCCAGGGAGCTCTGCCTCAGGCTGTACGTCGCGGCTCAAAGTCGGAGAAACACCTGGACTCTGTGGGAGAACAAGCCAGGAAGGTTGTACCCCAGCAGCCCTGAGCAGGGAGGGACCTGGAGGCACCCCCTTGCCCAACTTGAGTGCCAACTGTGATCAGTGAACACTCGCTGGCTAGCACTGCCAAGGAGGGGCCAGGGGACTGGAGAATCATGCTGGCTCCAACAGGCACCTCCCCTCAATGCTCACGCTCAAGACTCTGAAAGAAACTGAGCTCTTGAAGCTCTGGGAGACCTCTGATTTGCCAGGCATTTCCCTCCTGCTTCTCAGTTACTCATTATGTGTGACATGGCCCATCCTGGCAAGATGCCAAAGCTCCAGAGGCAGAGGAATATGGGGGCCCCCATATTCCCAGTGGCTCCTTTCATGGCCTCAGCACTTCTACTAACAGCAGAACCACAGCATAGTTTGTCTTTCAAAATAAAGAATCCTGAAATCTCAAACTAGATTCTGAAAGTGACCCTGTTGTCTCTGCAAAGCTGACAGTTTGACATGTGCAGTCTACGTTGCGGGCCACCTCTCCTTATTCCTGATCCTCTAGTTAACCCTAATAAATTCTCTTATGGCTATGGAAGTGCCTGAGTGTAGTTCACAGACACCTCTGCCCCCAGACACACCATCTTCTCTCGTTCACACCCCTGGTATTGATGCCTGCAGCTCTGTGACACCTGCAGCTCTGTGACACCTACCCTGAGCCTCAGCCCCTTCCCACCCCACCTGCCTCTCCTCCTAACCATTTTGATTTCTCCACTGACTGAGTCTTTGCCCTTCCTACCCCCAGGCCCACTCTACACACCTTTCTTCACCCTGAGATAGGCAGGTGATGCCTACACATTAGTCTTGGCTCTAATTTTTCTCCAGAATGCCCACCCATGCTCCCAGCTGCCCACTCAACATTTCCACTTGGGTGACCTCACTATGGAAAAAAGCATGTGAAAGACTGAACTCATGATGATAACTAGCAAACCCACACACCTGTGAAAAGTTTCAGAGTTCACCACTGGCTGTTAAGCCTTTTTTACATACATTTAAATAATACAGAAATCCTGTGATATAGGCCAGGCAAGCATTGCTAGTCTAATATCACAGGTGAGGGAACTAAGAGCTCAGAGGAATTGATGAAGACAAGGTTGGCAATAAATTCACAGAGCCGAGACTGAACTCAGTTTTCCTCTTTCCTCTCAGATGAAAGCTCCACACACACACAGCCATCAAGTCCTGTGATCCCCCCAACCAGGCTCTTTCACATTGACAGTGACCTTCTACTTCTGTCACCAGCTGCCTGGACACTGCTTCCCTCACTGATGACATTCTTTAGCCATTTATAATATATCTGGAACACTGCCACCAAAATAGTTCCTTAGAACACCTGTTTTATTTTGTTTCTCTTCCAGGTGAAAGTTTCAATGTCTCCTCCCAGCCCACACTTTGAAATAGAACCCAGCCCAGGGCCCATCACAAAACAGCTGCTCCCTGCCCTCTGCAGCTTTTCCTAACTCATCCTCCTGAGATCCTTTTGGCTGTTCCAGCCGCCAACTTGTGCTCTTTCACTAGTCTTCAGATTTTTTTATTCTGTTTGATTTATGTCTGCTCTTATCTTCCTTCTGTTGTTTTAGGTTTAGTTTACTAATTTTTTCCTAGTTTCTTAAAGTGAAAATTTAGGTTATTGATTTCAGATCTTTCTTCTTTTCTAAGTGAGGCACGTACAGCCATAATTTTCCCTTTCGACAGTGCTTTAGTTGCTTCTTATAAATTCTGGTATGTTGTTTTTGTTTGCAGTTTTCTTAAATGAGTTAGATACAACTTGGTCACTAATACCATGACATCTTGCCTATAAATATCCCATTACTTTGTAGTCCGAATCTATTACCTTTCTCTAATCTATTAGAAATCTATCACTGTTTTCTAATTTCCCCTGTGATTCTTCTTTCACCCATTAGTAGTTTAAGAGTATGCTGCTTAATTTCCATGTGTTTGTGAATTTCCCAAATATCCTTCTGTCATTGATTTCCAATTTTACTCCACTATGGTTAGAGAACCTACTTTCTATGATTTTAATCCTTTAAAATGTACTTAGGTTATGTTAGGACCTAACATATGGCCTACCCCAGAGGATGCTCCATGTACATTTGACAAGAATGTTTGTGTATATTCTGATGTCACCGGGGGGACTGTTCTGTGGGTATCTGTTAGGCCTAATCAATTTATAGTATGTTCAGGTCTTCTGCTTCCTTGCTGATCTTCTGTCTAGTTGTTCTATCTATTATTGAAAGTGAGGTATTGAAATCTTTATTTACAATGTATCTGTAATTATTGAATGATCTATTTCAATTCTCTCAACTTTTGCTTCATGTATTTTGGGTCTCTGCTGTTAGATGCATATATGTTTACATTTGTTATGTCTTCCTGATAGATTGACTCTTTTATCACTATAAAATATTCTTGTCTCTAGTATAAATTTTGTTTTAAAGTCTATTTTGTTTGACACTAATATAGTTCTCTTTTGGTTACTGTGTGTATATTCTATCTTTAATTGCCCTTTTATCTATAACCTATTTTTTTTAATCTAAAGTGTGTCTCTTATCGATAGCAAATACTTAGTTCTTGCTTTTCTAAAATCTATTTGCCAGTCTCTGCTTTTGACTGAAGTGTTGAGTCCATTTACATTCAATGTACTTAGTGATAAGGTAGGATTTATGTCTGCCATTTTGCTATTGGTTTCTGTATGTCTTATGTTTTTGTTCCCTTACTCCTCCATTATTTCTCCTTATTTCTGCCTTCTTTATGTTAAATGGGCATTTTCTAGTGTACCTTTTTTATTCCATTAATGCTATTTTCTTTTACTTATTTCCTTAGTAGCTCCTTCGAGATTACACTTAACATCTTAATTTATAACAATCTAGTTTGGATGAATGCCAACTTAATTTCAATAGTACACAAAACCTTTCCTCCCATGTAGCTCTAGTCTCTCCTCCTGTTTTGTGTAGGGAATTGCCTTACAAATTACACCTTTATGCATTAGGAGCCTATCAACACAGTTTTGTAAGTATTGCTTTATGTAGTTGTCTTTTAAGTCAGATAGGAAAATAAGAGTTACAAAATTACATGTATAATATCTTTTATGTTTACCTATGCAGTTAACTTTTTTACTGCTTTAGTGTTTTTCCATTTCAACCTGAAAGACTCTCTTTACTATTTCTTGTAAGGCAAGACTTCTAAAACAATTTCTCTCAATGTTTGCTCATCTGAAAATGTTTTAACTTTTCCTTCACTTCTGAAAGATACCCTTTACTGACTATAAAATTCTTGATAGACAATCATTTGCTTTCAGCATTTTGAATATGTCATAACACTGTTTTCTAGTATCAAGGTTCTCATGAGAAGTCAGCTATTGATATTATTGAGAATTCCCTTGGATATGACAAATGTCTTCTCTTGCTTTCAAGATTCTTTGTCTCTGAGTTCAGACAGTTTATGATGTGTCTAGGTTTGAATTTCATTAAGTTAATCCTACTTGGAATCTAACGAGTTTCTTGGATGTATGGACCAATGTTTTTCATAAATTTGAGGAGCGTTTGAATATTATTTCTTCAAATTTGTTTCTGCCTCTTTCTCTCCTCTCCTTCTGGTAATCCCATTATGCATATGTTGGTACACTTTGTGGGGTCTCATAGATCTCTGATGCTCTGTCCATTTTTATTCATTCTTTTTCCATCCTGTTACTCAGACCTGTTACTTTTCCATCCTGTTACTCAGACTCAATCTCAATTGACCGATTTTCTCATTGTTTCTTGCTTCTGCCAACTCAAATCTGCTGTTGAGCCCCTCTAGTAAACTTTTCATTTCCATTATTATACTTTCCAATCCAAATGTCTATTTAGCTCTTTTATTTAAAATATTTTTTGGCTGGTGCCCGCAGCTCAGTGGTTAAGAAGCCAGCCACATGCACCAGGGCTGGTGGGTTCAAACCTGGTCTGGGCATGATAAAAAACAATGACTACAACAACAACAAAAAAAATAGCTGAGCATTGTGGTGGGCGCCAATAGTCCCAGCTACTTGGAAGGCTAGGGCAAGAGAATTGCTGAAATCCAAGAGTTTGATGTTGCTGTGAGCTGTGACACCAGAGCAGTCTACTGAGGGTGACATAGTAAGACACCGTCTCAAAAACAAAAATTATATGTTGGTATTCTTTAATTAATAAGACAATGTTTTCATACTCTTTTTATTATGTAGGCATGATTTTCCTTGCTTCTTTTTTCTTTTTTTTTGGAGACAGAGCCTCAAGCAGTCACCCTGGGTAGAGTGCCGTGGCATCACGGCTCACAGCAACCTCCAACTCCTGGGCTTAAGTGATTCTCTTTCCTCAGCCTCCCAAGTAGCTGGGACTACAGGCACCCGCCACAACGCCTGGCTATTTTTTGGTTGTAGTTGTCATTGTTGTTTGGCAGGCCCGGACTGGATTTGAACCTGCCAGCTCTGGTGTATGTGGCTGGAGACTTAGCTGCTTGAGCTACAGACGCCAAGCCTTCCTTGCTTCTTTGAACATATTTATAACAACACATTTAAAATCTCTGCCTAGTAAGTCCAAAGTTTGGACTTCCTCATGGACAATTTCTATTGACTCTTTTTTTTTTTTTCTGTATATAGGTCAAGCTTTCCTATATCATTGCATTTCTCATAATTTTTATTGTTGGGGGGGTAGGGGTAGGGTGCCTTGGAAATTGGGAATTTTAATTAATTAATTAATTCATTTTTAAGATAGGCACTTACTCTGTCCCCTAGGCTGGAGTGCAATGGCACAATCACAGCAAAGTGCAGCCTTGAACTTCTGGGTTCAAGTGATCCTCCTGCCTCAGCCTTCTGAATCTAGGACTACAGGCATGTGCCACCATACCCAGCTAATTTTCCCCTTTCTCTTTCTTTCTTTCTTTCTTTTTTTAGAGATGTAGTCTCACTGTATTGCCCAGGCTAGCCTCAAACTCCTGGCCTTGAGCCATCCTCCCACCTTGGCCTCCCAAACTGCTGGGATTACAGATGTGAGCCAACAAGCCTGACTTGAGAATGGACATTTTAAATAACATTATGTGGCAAGTCTGGAAACTCTCCCCAGGGTTGTTGCTGCTGCTCTGTTTCTGTGTTTAGTGACTTTCCTGGACTAATTATATAAAGTCTGTATTCTTCATCAGTGTAGCTATTGAAGTCTAGGTTGAACAGAGATTTTCTTAAATGTGTTGAGTCATTTTATCTCCAAATCTTTGTTGAAGGGCTCTATGGGACTTTCTAGATTCTTAGGAATATGCCAAAGCTTTTAAAAGTATTTAGAGTATCTCATTCTCAAATTTTCCTTTTGTAAATATTTCGGTCAGTCTCTTATCTGCCATACCTAGTATCACTGACTCACGCAGAACTGATGGCAGACACTTACCATTGATTATTTTTGACAAATGCCACGATGATGGGGCTTATACACTCAGTGAGTTGGGAGTCTGGTCAAATAGACAAGCCCTGAGAATCGAGTTATTTCTAGGGAGTTTCCCAGACAGGTTATACTGTAATAATCCTAAGGAGATAGAGTGTTTGGGGGGGCAGTGGGTTCGAACTCCATCCTGTTCCCTCTAGTAGCTGCCAGCCTGCTCATTTTTACAGTTACTGTGGTTGTGAGGCTGTTGGGATTCCTAAGAATACTGCAAAGCTGGGGAGAGGTGAACAGAAGTAAAGTAAGTAAAAATGTCACGAAGTAGGGCAGCGCCTGTGGCTCAAAGGGGTAGGGTGCCAGTCCCATATACTGGAGGTGGTGGGTTCAAACCCAGTCCCGGCCAAAAACTGCAAAATGCCACAAAGCACACTGATTTACCAAGATTCAGTTGTTTTTCTTGAACAAGTGCTCATTAAATTGTTTCCAGTTTTTGCTTAATTTCTAGAGTTCTAAAAAGTTAATTTTGACAATCTTTGCAGTGTTCTTATTGCTTTTATGGAGGAGTGGTATTTTGGAGGAACCTATGCTGCCATTCTGGAAGTGTTTCAGTGACTGACTTTCAAATACATTTTGTTCATTCTTAGCCAAGATTCCTTGTGCAGATTCTCTGCTGGAACACTTACCCCTTACTATGACAACCAGTAATGATGATAAACAACGACATTTCCTTTAGCAAATCTCAGTTTTCAGAAAGCTTTTTAATTTCAAACAAAAACTGTGAGATAGATGATATTGTCCTCATCTTACAGATGAGAAAACTAGATGACTTTCCCAAGTTCTCACAGCCAGGGATCTCACTCTTAAGATTTGAATCATGCCTCCTCCTTACTATCTCAAACATGTTCTATATCCTATATCCTCATGTTTTCCACACATTGGCCAACCAGTTGTCTCTGTCCTCACTGAGAGTACAATACACTTTCCATGGCCAGGCAAAGTGACTCACACCTGTAACCCTAGTACTCTAGGTTGATCCCTAGCTAACATGGAATGATCACTGAGCTTGGGATTTCAAGACCAGCCTCAGCAAAAGCAAGACCCTATCTATATTGAAAATAGAAAAATTAGCCAGGGATTGTAGCAGGTGCCTGTAGTCCCACTTACTCAGCAGGCTGAGGCAGGAGAATCACTTGAAACCAGGAGTTTGAGGTTGCTATGATGACACCATGGCACTCTAGCCCAGGCAACAGAATAAGACTCTGTCTAAAAACAAAACAAAATGAAACAAAAAATGCTTTTATTCATATACTCTCCAAATCACTGATGGAACCTCAGGTCTATTTCCCTACACCTGTCATCCCTGAAGGGAGAAGGATCCACCTTAGAAGATCTCTCCCTTCATTTAACTCTGCATGACTCCTGAGACATTGGAGGTAACTTAAAAGATCACATTACGGATAAAATAAAAGAAAAAACAAGCATGCTCATTCAATAAGGATTAATTCAGCATCTGTGAAATGCCAAGCACAGTGCTTGGTGACTCTGTGATAAACTGGAATGCCAATCCCTGTGCGTGGTGAGATCGCAGCAGGAGATAGAACTGGCCCAGGCCACCAACAGGCAAAATCACCTTCAGGATCTGAACCCCCTTGTCCAGAAATGCCATGCATTTCTCTCATGATCATCAGGAGATGTTTTATCTCAGTTTCTGTTCTGCTTAGGTTGTGATGTGGCAACGATATCAACAATATCTGGCCATATTTAGGAGTTAGCAAAAGAAGGGGCCACCATTTACTGTCAATGCTTCTAGGCACAGGCCTGCAAGCACACAGTCATACAGTTGGGCGGCATATTTTTATTAAGCACTCACTGCACACACTGCTTTCGATCCTTCTTTCAAGTTTTTTGGAGGGAGGCACAAGCTACAAGAAGCAGAAATATTGATGTAATACTCTAAGATCTTTATATTAGACTTCTTGTTTCTTATTCACTTCATAAAGCCTCACCTAAGAAATTTATTTCAGAATCAAATAATTAAAAAAACTTTGCTTACCTTGAGAAAGGGATTCTCTCCTGATAAGAAAGTCATGAAATAGTGTGTCCCTTTTCACGTTGGCTACTAGGAAGTTTACAGACAAATGTGAAGCTTAACTATAAAGATTATAGTTATTGGAAATTTGAGTTTTTCCTGGTCTTAACCATCCACAGTTATATTTTCCATGGACCAAATACTTTATTTCTATTTCTATATTGTCATAAATGTATGGTAAATGTACTCACTATAAATCACTTTATTGAGATGTGTAACCAAAAAAAGTCATTCAGATAGTAATGTCTTGGGTGTTTGGGGGGGAGGATTGATTTGGTTTTTGCAATACCAAAAATACCTAAAAGGAAAAAGAGGTATTTTCCCTCCTTTGGGTAAAGAATCGTGTGTGTGATCTTGCCTCAGAGGTTATTATGAATTCATCTGGCTAAAAGCAGGTGCTGGACACTAAGAAGATAGCCTCATCCAGCCTCGAAAGGGCAGTAGACCAACTCAAAGCAGGAGGAGGTTTTGAGCGTGATCCCAAGGCTGAGAAGGGGCATGATTTCTGGAGGAAACTTGGCTGAGAAGGGGCATGATTTCTGGAGGAACCTTGGCTGAGAAGGGGCATGATTTCCGGAGGAACCTTGGCTGAGAAGGGGCATGATTTCTGGAGGAACCTTGGCTGAGAAGGGGCATGATTTCTGGAGGTACCTTGAGTGGTCAAGGCAGGAGCTCCTTTCATCATTGTGCTCTGTGACCATCATTCCCTGTGACCATGTTCTCCTAACCCAGAAGCATTGGCGCCACCAGCCTGTGGAACACATGAACTAGAAGGGACCAGTGTGGATCTCAAACCAAAGAGCTCTTCTCCAGGGCTTTAGAACTACTAGTGAGAACCCTGAGGCCTTTGTGCAATCCTGGTGGTGGGGAGGAGGGGCTCTCAAAAGACTGATTGCATTTCCTGACAGCTCAGCAGGATGGAAGCTTGGCAAGAGTTAAATTTGATTTACAGAAGTAAAGAAATGTGATATTTCTTGCACCCTACTGCTGTGGCCTGAAATTCATGCCTGCCACATGGGCTATAAATAAATGAATGAATAAATAAACAAACCAAAGGCCAGAGTACCCGGGATGAATTCCCAATCTGCTGTGTATCCACCATCAGGGTCCTGCAACCTTGAACACACCAATGAAGAATCACGCATTCATATAAAACACATCAGTGGGGACTGTATGGGAAGAGATGAAGGAAAGAAGCCAAAGGACAGCTCCAGACCTTACAAAGCTTACAATTTAGCACAGCACGTGTCAACTACAAAATGCTAATAAGAAAAAGGACAGTCATACAGTTGTGCGGCATATTTTTATTAAGCACTCACTGCACACACCAGAAGGCAAAAGGATGAAGGTGAGGATTAAGATAGCACCCAGTGGGAAGCACACAGGTTGGTGAGGGAGATATGAGAAGGAGAATAATAACACGCCAGAAGAGGGACACGTGCTATAAAAATGATTTGCACACGGTGCTACAGAAGGAGAGGTCACTTCTGCCTGAAGGAAGAGAAGGTTTCAAAAACAGTGAGATATTTGGGAAGGTCTTTAAGAAGTGGGAAGGATTCAAGCGGAGTGAGATGGTCTGAGGGGCACTGCTGGCCAGGGGAGATGAAGGTGCAGGCCCCCACCTGTCACTCTCAGGGGCACAGCACAGAGTGGAGGCTTCATCGCAGATGCTCCTTGTGGTGTGTGGGGATGTATGGGTAAGTAGTGGCGAGAACGCAGGGACGGTGCCCACGTCGGTCACAGGCAGGGCTCTGGGGACCATGCTACAGTGCTTAGATTGTGCACTATGGGCAAGGCCATGGAGGGATTCCAGTTCTTTGAGCATAGCAGGGTCATGATACTGACGCTCTTGGGGGTTTCCTTAGATCTCTGAATGTGGGAAGATACATTAGAGAAGATAGATGAAGTAGTTACAGGGAGGAGAGTTAAGTCCACTGCAATGTCCTTGACACCTGAACAATAGTAGACACCGAGGTTCAGAGAGCGAGTGAAGGAGACACGAGAGAGTTCACAGATGTGCAGAAGGGATGAGCTGCTGAGCGAGTGAAATAGGGACTGATGTGGACTTAGGAAGGGCAAGGACAGAAAGGAAGAGACCCTATTAGGGTCCCCTATTAGGTCTTCCTAAGTCCTATAAGAGGACTTAGGAAGACAATGATGAGCCCAGGTGATAGACCCTGAGCCTAAGGCCCACGGCCCCGCTGATGAGATGCTTAGCAGGGACCCCATGCACAGAGACGTTACATAAGTGGGCTCTCAGCCTTACATATTATAACATGATCTTTCAAAACTGGTAAGTTAGTGGAGATGCACAGTCATCTAACAAAAGGATTCCTCACCTTACAGAAGCATTAATAATAGGGTACTTTAAATAGTTAGGTCCCCTGGTGAATATAAAACAGGCTCTGATATTTTTTTAAAAGGTGACTTACACCTCTCTTTTCAAAATCTCATCCATTGTGTTAAGTAAAGCATATCTATGTATGAATATGGAATGAACTGGGAGACCCAAGCCAGGTAAAATTAATCAAGGTAGGTGTCATGAGGGAAGTGATGAATCTTAAAAGGGATAGTGACAGGGTAACAGGTGAGCTGGTGAAGAAAAAAGATGAAAGGCTCCAGCACACTGCATGGGTGTCCTAGTCCCCCCGGGATGAGAGGCCTCTCCTAGTCTCCTCACTGCTCTTTCACCCCAGAGATAAAACCACATCCTGGTTGGGGGGTAGGAGTCCAGCCCCACCACCACTAATGGCAACTCCATCCATCCATCTGTTGAGATGAACACCTTAAGGGTAGCCTTCCCTCCATTCTTCTCTCCTACACTCAGTATTGAATCCATCAGGAAATCTTGTTGGCTCTTGCTTCAAAATACATCCACTCTCTGCCTCTTCCCCCTACCTCCATCACTGCTGCCCCCTGGTCCACACCACCATCTTTGGTCTGGGTTACTTGAATAGCCTCCTAATAGGGTCTCCCTCCTTCTGTCCTTGCCCTCCTAAAGTCTATTTGCAATATCACAGTTAGAATGGTCCTTTTAAAAATGAGTCAGATTATATCGTTCCTTTCCTCAAAACCCCCAAATGACTCCCCCCCTTCTGAATCTCAGCCGCAGTTCTTTCCACAGCTTACACTGGTCTTGGCTGCCTGTCTCCCCTCTTCCTCTTCGCCTACGTCTCCTCTCTCCCCTCGTTCCAGCCCACCCCACACAGGCTACACTCGCCCCTTGCTGTTCTACAGACACTCCAAGAACACATTTACCTTGAAGCTTCTGCTTTAGTTTTCTCTGCCTGGAACACACGTCCCCCAGCTATGTGCAAAACCAAGTCCCTCCCACGGTCTTGGCTCAAATCTCACTTTCTCATTCTCACCCCATGTCATGCTTCAACCTGCCACCCACCCCTCCTCGGTATTACCAGTCTCCCTCCTGGCTTTCTTTCTCTTTCCTAAAGAGCATTTACTTCCTTCTTGCCTATTGATTATGTTCATTATTTGGCTCTTTCCCCCCATTAATATAAAAGCTAGATCCCAGCCCCGGCCAAACTGCAACAAAAAAATAGCCGGACATTGTGGTGGGTGCCTGTAGTCCCAGCTACTTGGGAGGCCGAGGCAGGAGAATTGCCTAAGCCCAGGAGTTGGAGGTTGCTGTGAGCTGTGTGACGCCACAGCACTCTACCGAGGGCAATAAAGTGAAACTCTGTCTCTACAAAAAAAAAAAAAAAGCTAGAAAGGTTCTTAATCTGTGAATTATATTTCACGCATAGAGGCTGCTCAATAATGTACGTGTAACCTAATGAGTGAATGAGTGAAGAAAAAAACAATGTAGACAAACAAGAGGAGGAAAAAACTCACCAACTCCAGCCAAAATCTCTGCACTTGGACATGGGAAGCAGAGGATCCGGTCCCTGCAGGGCCCACGGTCTGGCTGCATTCCAGAGAGGATATTAGGATTTCTAGGAATTTCCACATTACCAGGAAGGGATGACCAGGTGATTTCTTCTTCTTCTTTTTTTTTTCCTAGTGTTTTGACATAAATTACTTAATTGACTCAATAAATACATATTGAGGGCCGACAATCTACTAGGTCCTGTGCATATAGAGATGAACAAGATACCACCCCACACTAGTCTCTCCCTAAGGGGCAGAGAAAGTGATCTGCAAATAAGAAATGATAACACAGTGAGGTGGCAGGTGTCTATACAGGGGGAGTGGACTCATGGACACAACAGGGATGAAATCGGTGGCAGGGGTGGTCCAGGTAAAGGGTGACTAGAGAATGACCCTGCAAGGGTGCTCCCTGCATCTTGGAAACAAGCGCCAGGAGTGCTGTCAAGTTTCCTGACTGCCAAGTTCATGTACTGTAATCTGTAACAGCAAAGGACTAGCAACTTATTTTAAGACCCTTTAATCATCCATAGATCAAATTTTTTTCATGTAATTGTTTCTTCATTCCCCATTAGTAAGCCTTTTAATGCCACAAGTGGTTGTGAAGAGAGAGGCCTTTTGTCCTGACACATCAGAGTTCCCAGAAACATTTGTAAGGACTTGGCAGTAAAATAATACACCGCTCATTTCATCCTGCCATCACACTGTGTTTGCAAACTCAATACACTGCCCTCTTAAAATAAACACATGGCTAGCATTTTCTTTTCCCTGAAAACTAAGGTTAACATTCAAAACAAGTAATGTTTTCCTTTTGCATTCTCAATTATTATCATTTACTGACAACACCACCATCTTTATCAGGACGTTGATTTATTAAGTGTCCTCTGTACCTAGGATGTAACGCAGAGCAAGATGAACAGATAAGCCGTCTTTCCACCCTATAAACTTATACTTCAATACTTGATATTACTGTGCAGCGGTGTACTAACCAGAAACAACTCCTCTAGAAATTACATACGGCTACACTCTAACCCAAGTGGCATTTAGGTAATAAGAAGCATAGGGAATCAGATCCTTTAGGCACTGGGAGCTTAAACCAGATATGCTCACAGGAAAGCACCATCTGGGAAACCTTCAGAAAAGACTTCAAGATGGGGTTGTAGAGGCAGGTGTCATATGCATGCTGGGAAGAGAAGGACCAGGCTGCACAGGGAGAGGGTTAGGTACAGGTGCAGCTAGGGATGAGATGACTGCCAGGTCTGAGCAGGACCCATGATCTGGGGCATTCAGAAAGATATGGAACTTGGGCCAAATCTTAAACTTTAAAGGCCTAGCTCCTCTAGGTGCCCCAGTGTCAAGGGACCAGCTGAAGTTTAACAACAACTAAGGTATTAAGCTGAAGTCAGACATGTGAAATAGGGAAACACTGGTCCCCAAACTCCACACACTGAGTTATCCAGGTACACTCACAACCTATTAATGCAAGATGGAAGTCTTTTCTACTTCTTAAAACAAATGTGGACCCAAGAGTAAATTCCATAATCCCTCCCTCATTCTCATAAGCAGCTTGTAGCTGGCCATTTCTCCCTGTCCCCGTGGTTAATCAGGAAACTCAAAGTAAAATGTAAACACTGTATAACAGGAGCCACATACACCCTGGTGGTTATCTTTGTCTGTTCTTACGTTCCTCCTCTCCTGTATCTCCCATTCTGCATTGCCATCCTGTTGTTATGGCTGCACACACCATTCCAATCCTTTGAAGCACAAAGCAGAGGACAATAAAGATAACAATGACAATAATAATAATATTAAATTGTTATTGAATGAGTTAAGTTCTGAGCAGTCATCGTGCTAATCACTTTTCACAAACTGTCTCATTCAAACCACACAGGATTCCAGTGAGGTAGGTGTTATTATTATCCACATTGTACACATGAAGAAGAAAAAGAATTAAAGTAGAAGTTGAAACAATGTGTCTGAGTATCAGAAATAGGGTCTGAATCTGAGCAGGCTGAGTCTGGAGGCCACACCCTCAGGACCCCTCCACATATATATGTCTAGGCATAAAACACTTTGCAGAGCATTAGTTGCTATATTATATTATGTTGATGAATGTGGTATGGAAACTTATGATAACTACCTGCTTCTGAACAATACCTTACAGTCGAGGTTAACTGTTGGCCTACGGACCAAATTTGGCCACTTGACATGAGTTATTGGGAACCTGTAGTGTTGATTTTTTTCTGATCTGATCTAACTTTGGTCTTCAGGTTCTCCACAGCTCCCACCACCCATCACTGCTCATCTCAGTCAAATATGTGTCTTATTCCAAGTTCAAGGATCTTGCTTTAGAATTCAAGATATTCTCACATCTACATGTATCACCTTGTTCGGTCTTTGAAATGTTTCGACAAGGGAGGTAAGACAGACATCAAAACCTTCTTTTATAAATGGAAAAACTAAGGTTCCAGGAGGTGGAGCCCCTCACCTGGGCCCAGAGGCCAGTTAGTTTCCTGGATAGAAGTAGGCTCTGCCGGGTTTTATGCTTCTGGTGGAGGAGGGAGGGTACCTCAACCTCACAGTACAGATCACCAGGAGAACACACTTGCACAGCACCAGCAGTTGGGTGGGGAAATCAGAGAGCAAGGCTTTCCGCAGATAGCTGAGTGGGCAGGCTGTTATGTGGGGAGCCAGGAGGCCTCACCTTGTAGCCCTGCCCCACACCCCACATCAGACCCAGCAAGGCAAGGCAGGAAGAGAAGTGGCCAACCCCTGAAATGAAATTAGCGAGTGGGCTGTTTCCCAGGCTTTCTGCGGTATGGCATCATTACCTGGGGAAGTTGGTCATCCTGCTGGGAAAACCCTAATTCACCCCATCCCCAAGGTCCCCTCTCCTTCTTCACACTGCTCCCTGCCTCATTGTTTTACTACCAGACAGGATGTCCCAGATTCCCACTAGTAGCACTTGCTGCGCTCTGGGCAGCTTCAGAATTGGGTCTTCCTGAGGACTCTGGACTCTGAGATCTGAGGGACGTTACAGGTAACATTTCTTACCTTTGAATAACTAAAATCAAGGGACAGAGGGAGTCCTGAGGTTTTTTTTTTTTTAAACAGAGTCTCACTTTGTCACCCTAGGTAGAGTGCCGTGGCGTCATAGCTCACAGCAACCTCAAAACCTCAAACTCCTGAGCTCAAGTGATTCTCTTGCCTCAGCCTCCCAAGTGGTTAAACTATAGGCACCCACAGCACCCAGCTATTTTTAGAGACAAGGTCTCACTATGGCTCAGGCTAGTCTCGAACCTGTGATCTCAGGCAATCCACTTGCCTCGGTCTCCCAGAGTGCTGGGATTATAGGAGTGAGCCACTACACCTAGCAAGGTGTTCTCTAATCTCCCTTTCAGACCCAAACTCATGAAATCCTTAGCTAGTGACCTCCGGGGTTGGTGTCCAGAGAGAAAGTGGGCTCAAGCAAGGGCTCCCAAACTAGCTGCACATCAAGGTCACCCAGGAGGGCCACAGCCCAGATGTGAATCATAAACATGGGACATGCATTGCACGGGCTCTGCAGGTAAGTACCGTGCCCTAAGGGACAAGGAGGTGATGAAGTCGTCTTCCCACGTGGGACCACAAAGGGAGCCACACTCACAGCGTGGGGGCCGTGCTGCGGGTGCCAATGCTGGCCCACTCCCGCACATCTCCAGGCTCACTGCAGTGCCACCACCCACACACTCTGGGCTCCCAGCCCAGCACCAGCCCCCTGGGGCTCCAGCTTAGGATCCATAAAAGGTCGATTTGGAACATTTTAATCCAAAGCTGCTGAGCACGTAAGATGCCTCCACATGCCCGAGAGCCAGGAGAAACAGCCCAGATACGATAACCACAGACCCAGAGGGGGATGTGCAGAGTCGGGGATACCCTTATCACCCCATGTATGAGTTGCCTGCCTGGGTGAGTGGGGGAAGGTTAACCATATTGTCTTTCTTCTTGCTTTCTGTTAGAAGTCCAAGACCGAGGCCCTGCTGGTGCTGTGTGGCTTCTGACTAAGGCCACATAAATGCCTAAATGTGCCTTGCACCAGCCGGTCCTCCCTGTGAGGGCCCTGAGAAGGGAGAAAGAAAGAAGGCTCTACTTTGCTGGCTGACAGCCTTTCGGGCAGCTGGATTGCAAGACCCAGCCTAGAAGCCTAAGGCTGGGAGAAACCCCTCCCCAGAAGCTAAAACGCACTAAATGGACAGATTCTTGAGAGCAAAAAATAAAAAGGATGCCAAAGAGCACCAGGCCTGGGGGACCGCCTCCCTACCCCCACCTGCCTGTGGGCCTCCTGCCGCCATGCCGTGTCCTTCCTGACAGCTCTGCCATGACTGCCCCTCCAGGCGGGATGTTCCGCCCTGAGCCAGGCGCTCCCTGGTCTGCCCCACCCACGTGCTGACTCCTGTGCACCATGTTGCTGTTACTAGCTCCTCTTCTCAGGCCACCCAGAGAACCCTCAGCTGCCCTTGTGACCAGCACTGACCCTGCCTCCCCTGCCGCTCAGCAGGACTCGGCTGTGCCCTCTGCCTGGCCTGCTCACCCAACTCCTGCAGGCCCCTTAATGGGCCAAATGCACCCGCAGCCCACAGCTCCAGCCCCCTTCCCGGCCTCCCCACAGCCAGCCTTCCTCATGAACAGAAGAAGGGAGCACAGACATTTCTGTCCTCGCAATAATGGACATTGTACCAGCTGGTTCTCCACAACCTGGCTAGCACCACGACCTACTCTTATGCTTTCTGTTCAGTCCTATCTGCTTTACCAGGGAGGCAGCTGTGCGTCTGCCTACATCAACTTTATCCGTCTCACACCCCACCCCACCCCTTCTTAGGGATAGGGTCTGAGTCTCCAGCTTGTCCTATGGTATCACACACAAGCTCATACTTCCTAAATGCTCAGAGGGTGAATGATTATCGTTAAGCGCTACCCAAAAATGTGACCCTATGCACTGCAGAAATCCCCTAAGTCCAGCCAAGGTCTCCTGGATGCGCCTGGCCAGAGCCAGGACTGCTCAGCTGTGCGGCTCCCTGGTGACAGGGGCCAGCCAGGCTAGAGTGGAGGCTGGTGGCTGGTGAGCCAGGGCATCTGGAACCACAATGGAGACCATCGCAGGGGACAGTGCTCGGGATTCAAGGAGGGAGAAGCAGCCACAGGCAAGCAGGGAGGACTAAAGCAGACCGTGGTCTTCTCAGAGCAGCAGCAGACTGCCTGGCTGGAAGGAGGGGACCCAGTTACAATCCCCGGGTCTCTAAGATCCATCCCCCCACCCCCACTCTGCTCAGGATTCTGTACAGCCTCCTCTACGGATTCCCTCTGACTCCACATTAAACTTTACTACAAGCACGGCTTGTAAACGGCATCCAAACAATTTATGACAGTCTTTATGTGCCTTGGTTTAAATAATAATAAACATTTTTATTTCATTCTTCTGTGAAATGAAACTCTTGGGGGGCAAAGTATGGAAAAGTACGGGACCAAGAGTAGGGGGTTGGGAGGGCAAAAGGAGTATGAAATAACGCCAAGGGCAGGGACGGGATGCATGAGGTCCCACCTTCTGCACCCACCATGAGCAGTCCCAAGTCACTCCGCCTGCTTCCTTCCCGCCACAGACAAGGAAGATGTGGTGCTAAGGGGCGGGGGCTCCCCCAGAGCGCAGACATCACGGACTCAAGAGTAGTGTCCACAGCAAAGGGAACAGGCTGGGAGAGTCAGCAAAAGAGGGAAAGGACCAGGGGAGACTATTTGGGAATGAGGTTTGCCTGGGAATGTTGAGGGGACAGAGTGAAGCAGGAACCCAGCAAGGTCTCCCATGCATCTGAGGTTGCAGGGAACCCAGCTCCTGCATCCCAGCCCTTTGGCACTTTGGTGGCTGGAATCCTGCCACCAAGTTAGAGCAGGGCGACTCCCTTCTGGAATGTTCTAGCTGCAGGCCAGCATTACTACTCATTAAGTGGAAATCATTCAACCTTCCAGGCTTCTCACTCAAGCTGAAGCGTCAGCAACAGGCAGCTTGTTACTTTCCCTTAACTAATGCCTTTCTATTTCCTGCAGAGTAAACAACTTGATTCCATTAGATGTTGTAAAATATTTACCAGGTGGCCAAGGCGGCTCCCTTCTTCCTAGAAAGGACTGGGTCAGGCCTCTAAGCACTGATCAGCAGATGCCACCAGGAGGCTGGGGAGGGAAGGAGGGCACAGCACAGGGAAGGGAGGAGGGTCAGCAGACAAAGCCTGCCCAGGAAGGGGCACTAAAACAATGCAAGGCCTGGCTTGAAGCCAGAACTAGAAAAGGGGCATCGGTGGGAAAACTAGTAAAATCTTGACATGTCCCATTAATCCCCAAGGGTATATGTGAATCCTAGTAAATGTAGAATGTAAAGGTCTTAGCAAAATAACTAAGAAAATGCCACGAAAGCTATGTTAACTAGTGTAATGAAAATGTGTCAAACGATCTATGAACCAAGTGTATGGTGCCCCATGATCATACTAATGTACACAGCTATGATTTAATAAAAAAATAAATAAATATAAAAAAAAAATCTTGACATGGCTGCAGTTTAGTTAATAGCAATGCACTCTGATGGGTTTCACTTAAGACAAATGTACCACAGTAACCTCAAGTGATAACTTTAGGGTTCACTGGGTGAGGAGTATGTGGGAACTCCACATCACCTTACTAACTTTTCTGTAAATCTAAAATTATTCTTTTTTCTTTTTTTGATAGAGTCTCACTCTGTTGCCCAGGCTAGAGTGCCGTGGTGTCATAGCTCACAATAACCTCAAACTCTTGGGCATGAGAGATCCTGTTGCCTCAGCCTCCCAAGTAGCTGGGACTACAGAGACTTGCCACAATGCTCAGCATGTTTTTCTATTTTTAGTAGAGATGGGGGCTCGCTCTTGCTCAGGCTGGTCTTAAACTCCCAAGCTCAGGCGATCCACTTGCCTTGGACTCTCAGAGTGCTAAGATTACAGGCATAAACCACCATACCCAGCCTAGAAATCTAAGATTATTCTGAACTATAAAGTTTATGTTTTAAAACATCGAATGTGCAATCTTCTTGGCAGCGAGGGATTCTCTATTATGGACAGTGAGCTTTGGGGGCAGCCCAGTGCCCACAGGGAGCATCCCTGTGTAGGACTCTACCCCAGAAGCAGCCTGCAAGTCACAGCCAGATTATAAACTAAAGAGGAAAAGAGCTCAGGGGACCTGGGATGGAGGTTATTCCCAAAGAGATGTGAGTAAAGGCATCAGGCAGAGAGACGCTGCACCACCTGGGTGAAAAGTCCAGGGGACAGAGGCCCTGGGAAGAACTGGGTGAGAAACCTTCCAGTTCCCACCGAATTTCTGTCTCTGAACACATGAGTCATACTCCCTTTTGGCTGTCTTCCCATGCAGGGTAACAGCACAGCCCTCCTCCCACTTTCAGGAGGCAGAGGTCATGCAGATCAGGATGCAGAGGATCTCCTGTGTTGATGGGGCTAGGCTGCAGTGCCCAGTTGTTTGGGAAAACACACCAGCCAGATGTTACTGTGAAGGTATTTTTCACAGTGATAAACATCTGCAATCACCAGACTTTGATTTAAGCAGATCACCCTCCACCACATGGGTAGGCCCTGCCTAATCAGTTAAAGGCCTTAAGAGCAAAGACAGGTTTCCTATAGAAGGCCAGCCTGCCCTGTGGACTTTGGACTTGCCAGCCCCTATTACTGCTCAAGCCAATGCCTTAAAATGAATCAATCTCTCTGTCTCTCTTTCTCCCCCTGGTTCTGTTCTGTTTCTCTAAACTCCAGCTAATGCAAGGGCAGCAGAGGGCCCAGCGATCCTGGGCAGGGGTCCGAGGCACCTCCTCCCTTTGCTGCCCTGTTGTCATCCTTCTGTGGGTTTAGAGACTGTGACACCCTCTGCCAGGGCTTTCATCACTTCATCGTTCAATCACCGAAATAAAGACTTCATATTGATTGTATTCGAGGATGTCTTTCCCTGTCTCCAAAAGTGACAGTAAATGACAAAGGTTTCAGAAATAGCTTCTTGGACATCCACCATGCCCACCCCCACTGACTCTCATTCTCAACTCAAAAAAAAACATGTCACTCAACATCCTATCCCCTACCCCCAGCCACATGTGCCCTGAGCTGACAGAATTTTCTCAGCAGTGAGGCCAATGTGCCCCCTGCCAAGAGGAATCCCCACTGAGTTGAAGGTAACGTGTGCCCAGGGGCCACACACTGGCACGGGCTGAATGCCCTCTGGAGGCACCCGCTGCCCACAGATCCCCAATGCAAAGACAGAAGGAGCATCCATGAGGCTGCCCAGGATCTGCGTGCTCTACCTGACCCAGGAGTCTGAGACCTGCAACCTTAGCACCTCACCCAACATGAGGCACTCATCTCCCTGTGCTCCTGTAAGCCTCGGTTTCCCTGCTGTGCAGAGCAGAGAACCTTCATCTGACATTGGCTGTGACCCTTAGATGTGGGTGGATGATATCCCAGAGGTCACATCCTATGGGTCACTACAGCACACTCTACAAGCCAAGTAATAGGGTGAGAACCTGGGTACCTCCACAGGCTGATACCCTGCACTTGAGACACTTTTCTTTTTTTTTTTTTTTTGTGGTTTTTGGCCGGGGCTGGGTTTGAACCCGCCACCTCCAGCATATGGGACCGGCGCCCTACTCCTTGAGCCACAGGCTCCGCCCTTGAGACACTTTTCAAACAGGGCTACCAAGAGTAGCAGCCCGCTCCCCACGGAGGCCTGGCCTCCTGGGAGACACCAGGGCATCCTTCCACTCAGTCATGATCGACACCCTTCCCTCTTCATCAGCCTTCCACTCCAGCTCCTGCCCTCGCCCAAATGCAAGCCCAGGAAGGACATGTGCTCGGAAAGGTGGAAGAGAAACCCCAGCCCTGATCAGCCACAACTGCAGAGGATGGGACAAACAGCCAGCACTTTAGAAACCCAGGGCCTCTTTGGCAGCTTCTGCCTTTTGCCTTCAAACCAGGGCTTCCTGATTTAGCAAATAAAAATAAAGGACACCCAACTAAGTACAAATTTCAGTTCTTCTACACAATATCTCATGCAATTTTGCAACACATGATTATAACAATTTTGTTGTTTCTCTGAAATTCAAATATAACTGGGTGACCTGTTGTCTTGCTAGCAGTGGAGGAGAGTCTGGCCCCAGTCCTAAATGGATAGAGGACACTATCTGCCCAGGGTGTCGGCCACTTCACCTTGGGTACCACCATCCTCTCCAGTGGATCAGTAATTGAAGACAAACATGCCTGCGCCCTGTACTTGTTGCTGGTGTCAACTCACCAACTAGCAGCGCCAGCTGGGTGAGTTCTCCACACACATGCGTAGGCTCCTCCAATCCCAGTCCGTCCCCACCTGCCCATATGGTCCTCCTGCCCCGCCCAGCTCCAACTTTGACAGCTATGGAGCAGATCTTGGATAAGTCTGGTTCCTGAATAAGACCACCTTTCAAAATAAGGTCCACAGAAATGCAATCAGGGACCATGCCATCACTTCCCCGAACCACCTGTTCCATTTGTGGCCTGAATCCCAGGACTGTGCTGCCTGCACTAGGAAGCAGTTATCTGCTTCCATTACCAGCCTTCCCTATAATCACTGCTTCCCAGGAGCTCAAAGTCCAAAAACAATTAGCTTCTGATTAGATGAGCTTCTTCCCCATCCTGGCATCCCTGCTTTCTCAAAAGAGACACAGTAGGGCATTAATACTTCACTAAGAAGTAAATCTTTTCTTCTCATGCCAATCTTTAGATCATAGCATTCACGGGACTAGCAAATCTGATCACAGCTGCTAAGACCCTGCTTGACCCTGCTTGAAGGTTCTTGACTTAGAAGTCAAGAACCTTCAAGAACTTGAAGGTTCTTGTCCACCTTCAAGCCCCCGCCACTGTTTAGTAAGAACCCCTCTACAGAGTTATCATGCAAAGCCCAAGGAAAGGGAAAATCAACATAATTTGTCTTCATTCATTCATTTACCCACTGAATTTCCTGGACACCTCCCCAGGCCTGGCTCAATGAGGCCACTACATGCCAAGCACTGCATTAGACTCTCTGGATACGGGAGAGAGCAAGGCAGTGGCTCTGTCTGTAAGGAGATCTCACGTTATTTAGGGAGAGAGACAAATGAACAGGCTACTTCAAGGAAGGTTGGTGAATGCTTTGATCCCTGGGGGTGAGCAGTCTGCTTAATGGCTATTATAATTTAAAAAAAAAAATGGTTTGACATGAGATAGAAGCCACATTTACATATATGTGTGGACTTACTCTGGCCACCCTGTCAATGTGTCCAAAGATAATCCTGGTGTGGCTGCCTCCTGCTGTCACTCCAGCCCCCACCTACATGTCCCCTCTTCCAAGCAGCTTGAGATCTTCCTGATCTCAAGTGGCCTGTCCCTCCCCCATCAACTCATCCTGTTTATTGTTATTGTGGCATTTATCAATTCCTGGCCTTGTCTTGTTTGGTCATCTGTCCTCTGCCAAAGCAGATTCTTGTCTGTCTCATTCAACGCTATACTCCCAGCACGCAGCACAACGCCTACTCCATCCCGTTCTACTCCACTAATGAATGAAGTGGAGAGGGAACAGAAAGAGCACCCATCCTGTACTTACCAATCTCCAGGGGCCCTTGAAAGTCATAACAGATCACCGCAAGCTATTTTCAATATATTCCAGAGCCTAATAGGCTTCATTTATTTACCCTTGATAAAACCCCACAGGAAAAATAAAACATCACATTTCTTTGCCTTTGACTGGAATGATACCAACTCAGTATAACTGATTCCCATGCTAATCAGAAACTCTAATTAGTAAATAGATTTTTCTTATCAAAAGGGGGAAAACAAAAACATCCTAACGTCAGAGCCGTTTATTTCGTGGATAACATCTTTGAAAACAGGACACAAAGCACCAAAAGGATCTCATAGGACAAGAGACTGAGAATAGCTACCTATTTCCTAGGTGGCTAGACCAGGCCTGAGGCCATACAGAGCCACAGGCAGCAAACCGCAGGCCAGACTTCAGCCCACTAAACTATCCGGACGAAGGAGGATGAGACTCGGTCATAAAAATATTGCTCATAAAAAAAATCACGCTCTGGAAAAGGAGCCATTTAAATTGAAAGCTGAAATTATTATTCGCAGCACAGATACCACATATCTGTAGGCTCGCTGCTCTCAAATGGATCATCCACAAAACACCGGCAGTCTTTGGAAGGGCTAATGAAGATTTGGAGAGTGTACCCAGCAGTGGGGTGCCGGCATGCTGCTTTTCATTTATTCTAATGTCTCAAAAAGCATAAATGACGTGAGCACTTACCCTCTGGAAGCTTTGAATAGCACTTTAAATTCTTGAATTAAAGGCACTACATAAAGCCACAGCCTTGTCATTTCATTTGATCAAGTAACTGGTCTTGGAATGCAAAACTTCAGGGTCAAACCAGAACAGGTCAACTGAGACTCCAAATACCGGAAGCCAAAGGAGGCATTATGCCATTATCTGATCTCTGAACCCTGGTAGGCCCCTGCCCCTGAGTGTCTATCACTGATCCCAGCAGGGCCCTGAGTCCTGGTAGGAGCCCCCTGCTATGATGGGAAGGCTTTGAGCAGCCTCACTGCAAAGGAGACTGGCTTCTGGCTAGCCAGCCTGCCCCTGACAACAGATCCCTAGAGTGGCCACTTCCAGGGAAATTAACAGTGGAAACTTGCTTCTGCCTTCTAGAGCAGCAGGGGAAAGACCTGATTAAGTATCACCAACTATTTTATTTCTCTTATGAAAAGAGGCCCAGCCAGAGAGGACAGGAAAGAGCCACAGCCCAGCCTGATGATAGGACCTCTAGTCATGTTGGACAGAAGCAAGAAGAGACCTGGACTGTGCTAAAAGCAGTGATGATTCCCTCGCTAGCATCTTTCAACCTAAGGGGAGAGCAGCGGTTTAGAAACTAGATGTGTTGCTAAAAATTCAATTATATTTGGAACTTCAGGGTTAAATTAAAAGCTCTCGGGGCGTAGACAATCCACAGCAGCAGTTCTGCCTCTCAAGTACCATACAAGAAGCTTATGAAATGCAGATTCCCAGGCCCTGCTCCCAAAGTTCTGATTCAGCATGTGTGAGGATGGAGCTGTAGGAGTCCACACTTTAATAAGCTTCCCAAGTGATTCCAGAGCAGACAGGGAATGTGGGGATCACACCTGGAGGAAATGCCACGTTGAAGGTTTACCCCGTCCACTCAGTAGGTTCAGGCTCGTCCGTCCCTGCTCTCCTTTCTTAGGAGATGTCTCAGAAGTGACCATGACAAAGGATCAATGTTTAAATCAGAGCATCCAGAGGCAGAAAGAACCTAAACCATGGCAGGGACACCCCTGAAGCATGGTCCAGGGCCTTGACCTCAGCCCCTGGGGGGCCCTGGCAGGCCTTATGACCCAGAGACCCTCCACAATCTGGTACCTACGATTGCAGGTGAACGTATGGCCAAGTCACCCAGCCCAGATTCTCTGAGTCATTTGCGCATGTGCATGCCGTGGGGAAGCCTGTGCATCCTTCCCCAGAATCATGCTCATAAATTCACAAAATCAAATGCATAGCATTACCAAGGAAATAAGTTATACCAAAATGTGGTTTTTCAAAATACTTTTTAGACTTCTGTTATAGTAGCACATGCCTTTATTCACCAATGAACTGAGTAAGATCTAGCCACAGGTCTCACAACTGCTGCAATTTCGAGGTGGTGACAAGATGAAAACAACACTTGCGAATACCTGCAAGAACGGCAGCACGTCAGAGTAGAGCTTGGGAGCGCCAGCCTGGTCGCTGGGGCCCTGGCTCCAGTGGCACTTGAGAGCCAACAGCCCTTTCACAACCACCAGGGGGCGCAAACCCAGGTGCTTTACTTTTTCTGCTCAATGAGCCTGACATCATAGAGCCCACACTCTCCTGGAGCCAGTGACACCAGTGCAGCTGACAGGCATGATGCCGGGCCCTGAGTTGATGTCACACCTCCTGGATGTGCTCCCTTTGCCCTTCCCTCTGCTCCCCCTCCCCAGAGATTTTCTTTGACCCTTTTCAGCGCAGAGCCACAGGCTGGCAGAGGACTCTGAAGATAGGCTACTGTGCAGCTTACTCTTAGCAAACATGTCAAGCATTGCCTTGACCAGGACAGCCAGGACCTGTCTGGGGGAGGTCTTTTGGTGGCACAAAAAACTCAAAGACATCTGTCCTATAAATGCACTCAGCAGCCAACAGGCTCTCCCCAGGAGAAAGGAGGAGGTCAGGCTGGCCCCAGGGGAGCCAGGGGGCATTTGCACTTAGCAGACTGGCTGACACCCCTATACTTCCTCTTCACCGGCCTCCTTCCCCACATTGGCAGTAAATGCTCACAGCGGGCACAGGCACTGAGCTTCCATTAACAGTGTTCCATTTGATCTCCATAATATTATGAAGTTTTTTGGATGAGACAAAGTTACACTACTTAGTTTTTTAGATGAGACAGAGCTCAGAGACATTAAGAACTTGTCCAAAGTCATACATCTGCTAAATTTCAGTACAAGGCCTGGTTCACAAGTTTTCTAAGCAATCTCTCAAATTATTTTCCAACAGAAAGACCTAAGATAGCAAACACAAAAGACTCAACCAAAACCCTGCCCTTCAGTAGCTCTGGGGGCCAGAGAGAGGCCCTTCCACTGGGAAACAGAAATGGCTTGAAGAGATGCAGGCATCTGTCTGTCTACTCAGCACTGAGTGTGGTTTCATTGTGTGACTTAGCAAAAATAATTTCAGTAAAAAGTACACAAATGAAAGAAACATCTTTAAGGACAAGTTGGAGGGCTAATCTTAACCTCTCTATTTCCCAGGGGACAACATATTATCGGCCTTGGCTTTAAGGACGAAAGTAAGCCAACCTGGTGGCTATGACCTCCTCCTTGCCTATTCAGCATTAATGGATACAAACAAACAAACAAAAACAGTGTTAGTTCTAAACAGAAACCATAGCCCATTTCTATTCTGAATAGATGTAGTCTAAGGCTTTTTTTTTTATTAAATCATAGCTGTGTACATTGATATAATCATGGGGCATCATTCACTAGGTTCTCAGACTGTTTACCAAGTTTCACATATACCCTTGTAAGATGCACCGCTGGTGTAACCCCACCAATCCCCCTCCCTCTACCCACCTCCTTCCTCCCTCCCCTCCCTTTCTCCCTTCCCCCTATTCTTAGGTTGTAACTGGATTATAGCTTTCGTGTGAAAACCCTAGATTAGTTTCATAGTATATGTTCCAGCTCCATGTTAGTCTAAGGCTTTTATGTATCCATCCTAAAAATGTTATTTATCCTGAATAAATACTATCAGAAATTCAACTTAATGTATGATTTATGGATAACGGTTATTGTGGTCTGAATGTCTGTGTCCCCCTAAAATGCGCATGTAGAAACCCTAACTCCCAAAGTGATGATATTGGAAGCTGGGGCTTTCAAGATGATTAGGTCATAGGGGCAGAACCGTCAGAAGGGGATCAATACCCTCACAAAAGGCCTGCGAGAGACCTCCTGCCCCTTACACCATGTGAAGACACAGCAAGAAGGGGCCGCATATGAGCCAGAAAGCGGGTCCTCACCAGACGCTGGCTGCTCTGCCTTCATCTTGGACGTCCCAGCTTCTAGGACTGTGAGAAATAAGTTTCTGCTGTTTATAATCAACCTAGCTTAAAGCATTTTGTTGCAACAGCCAGAACAGACTAAGACAATGCCAAATTACATTTCCCCTGCCCTTTCACTGGGAATTCCCACTCTCCTCGAATACTTGGTGTTTACATCATCCACACTCCTTCCCTTCCCCAGCCCTCAAAAGTCTCCAGGTCATTAATTCACAGATGAAGAGACCACAGACAGAAAGGTTACAGGGCTTGTGCAAAGATGAGGAGGAAACCAGTGCTCCAGCCAAGACCAGAACCAAAGAGGCCCCAGGTCAGAGCTTCCCCAACCAAGCCAGGTGGAATCTATCGTGACCATCAGCTTTTCAGATTGCGTTTCTGTGCCCAAAAGAAACAAGTCACTTTGGTCTCCACTTTGCAAGACCCCAGGCACACACAAGCCCACCAAGGCCTCCTTCACAACAGACCCTCTTCCACTTAAACAGGGCCAGTTTAAGCAGGCCCCGCTCCTACCAGAGAAGAAGCTCTTCAGCAGAGGGAAAGAACTGATTATACACTCTTAAGCTTACCAGGGAAAAGCAAATCCATTGCGAATAAACTGAATCAGCCTTCATGAAGCACCAGGAACCTGTTCATAAAACATTCACTAACCATTAACTACAGTCCTGCTATTAAATGCTGTTAATAGCAGCTCCTTAGGACTGTGCCTCACCAGTCTAGTTGTACCTTTAATGGGCTAGTGACTGTCAACATGACACCCCAGGGCCCAGCCACAGCACAGCTGGGGCCATGTGCTTAAGTTAAACAGCTCTCTCGATTAGTTCCAGTGCTTGGGGCCCAGCAGGTCACCTCTCTCCCAGGAAAGCCAGTGAGGGGCCCAAAGGCAGCCAGTGCTACAGAAGCACCTGGCTCTGCCTTGCTGTGTCCTGCATCTGGACTGGGGTCCACTCAGCTAGGGCTTTCCTAGGGAAGCCCCGGGACACAGCCAGGTAATGGGCTTCTATTGCCACAGGACGGATGGAGGCTGCTTTGGGAACTGCAGACTTTCTTCCCAGGAAGCTTTTAAGAGAAGGCAGGCCTTCTTCCCCTCTTCCTTGTGCATTCCATCTGATCTCTCTCCCTTCCCCTTTTAATTGTTGGCATTTCTCTTCCTTCCTTCAAGTAATCCCGATTTGGCCATCCACACCCTTGTGGTCAGCCATCTATCACCCATGCTCCCTGCCTATCTCCTGAGCGCCAGCCTCCCCGCTAGACATCCCATTTGGATGGCCCATAGGCCTCTCGAACTCAACGTATCTACAACCATATCTCCACCTCTCACAACCAAGGGGCTCCTTCTCCACCCAACCCCAATTTCAACAGTACGTTCCTGTCTCCATCCAGTTTCTCAAACCAGAAACTTGGTTGTGGGAAACTCTTCCCTCACTGCTCTTTCTCAGCCATCACATCCAATGATGAGTTTATTAATTTTGCTTCCAAATATCTCCAACATTCACCCTGCTCTTCTCTCCCATTTTAAATAAAGTCATCCCGTCTTAGCCTGGGCTCCCATCTTTACTCCCCCAAACAACTGAAACTCCCTTCCTCCCCACTCCAGTATGCACTCTCAAAAACATTATACTGTCAGGGTGATTTCCCTAAAATTGGGCAATGACTATAAATTACCCGCCTAGAAACAAACCCTTTATCCTATAGCTTCAATGGCCTTCCCACTTGGGCCCAAACTCTCTGGCCAGTCTCACCTCAAGCTACTCTTCCCCAGAATCCCAGCACTCTGAGCAGCCCAGTCTACTGTGCAATCTTAGAAACAGGTAGGTGCATAATGCCTCCAAGGGTGGGCTCACGCTATCCTCCAACCTGGAATGTTCTTGTCTTTATTGCTTTTCCTTTAGACCCTATTCCTTCTCCCTTTGAGAATAGAGTCCTTGCAGACTGCTCTAACCTGTTGCTTTTCTGAGCACTCACCATCATATCTTATAACCCTGTCATCTACCCCCAGGTGCCTACTGCTGCCACCCACACTGAACAGTGCTGGAAGGCAGGATCACAGTTTGCGTTTATTCACACCCCAGCATTTAACACAGGTCCTCAAACAAATGGTTTCAATAAATTCTTGAAAATGAATTGAATTCCTGCCTGGTAGCACTTAAATATAATTTTGCCTGGATGGAAAAGATTCGAGAAGACAACTCTACAGGAGGGGACTTTCATTCTCATTTCATCCCTGTTGGGCAAAGGGTTCCCCTGTGCAGATGGCAAGGCCTGGCAAAGCTCAGGGCTGGCTCCACGAGAGCTGAAGATGGATATCATATCCAGATCAGTGGGTAGTGGCTCTCTCCCCTAGAGAAAGTGCTGCAAACACTGGATTTTAGTGGCAAAGGAGACTGATGCTCAACTGTATACCACCTGCTGCTATGTCCTACTGTGCACAAGGACACAAATCAAACGTAAAGTACGGTCTCTGCCCACGCAGGGTTCCCTAGCTCCCTGTGCAGTCTAGTCACAGGCACAAAACAAGATGGTAAATTTCTAGACTATCAGATCTAGAAGCCACCTCCAGGGTGAACCACTGCAGTACTTTTTGAGCATCCTCAGAGCCCCACATTCACAGCAGTGTGAGAGGAAAGTGAAGCGGTGGGTGCTGCCTCAACCGGTTCCAACCTCTAGTCCCCCCAAACCAGATGAGCTCCACTTCCATCCAATTCATATCTGGGAACTTAATTGAACTAAAAGGAATCCACTGGGGGAAAACATTTGAAAATCAACCTCTAATGCCCTCGGGTTATTCAACTAGCTTATAGAATAGACAAGACCTGGTGTTTCCGTGTTGATATAATATAGCCGATTTCTGTCGTGCTAGTAGAACTAAGACCATCCTACTGGATCCTGCCAGACGCAGCCACAATGGGAGGTCTACGCCAGCAGTCAGAGCTCCCAGTTCAACACCACAACCTGACCTTGCTTTGTGGAAATGGCATTGCTCTAAATAAATGCAACCAGGGGAGAGTGAGGAGGACCAGTGAAGAAGAACTAAGAGTATTTGTTAAAACTACGTGGCCAGTTCCTCTCCTGGGAATAACTTTCCCTTTGTCTGTATCGATCTCACAGGGATGAGAAGGGAGAGAGCGGTGAAAAAGTGCGAGCACGTTCAGCGCGGTTAGTCCCCTCCCTGCCTGCCGGCAGATGAAGAGCTCATGCTTCCGTGCTGGCACAGCTTTTCCTTGGGAGAGGAGAAGTGGGGGAGATGAGTGGCTGGAAGCAAGCCCAAGCTGACCTCTCCTTCCCAGATCAGCCCCAAGACCTCCTGGCTCCAGACTCCCACAGAATACACGGCCCATGTATCCATCCAGCTTGGAGTCCCTGGGGACAGAGGGGATATCTGATGTTTCACACTCTTGCTTCTTCCTGGCTCCTCCTCCCCTGAAGGCTGGGGTGACCTGGGGAAAGCACTGCCGTGGGCAGCCCCAATCCCTCCGCTGGAGGGAGGAACAGCATGTGAGCTTGGGCAAGTTAGTGGTGCTCTCAGAGCTCCATTTTCTGCATCCAGAAAATGGAGAGAACACTTTTGAGGAGAATGGTGAGAATTAAGACAAATTAGATGCCAGGTAAAACATACAGCTCAGTGCCTGTCAAAGATTAACAGACAAGAGGCAGGAGTAGGGGGCAGAGCAGTGTGTGGAGAGTGAGTCGGGACCAGTGAGAGGACAGGAGGAAGGCCCTGGGGCGCGGGGACGCTGCTACACGCCTGCCAGCCCCGTCAACGCGACAATGCTCTGCAGGGTCCAGACTGAGAGGTCCCGCTCACCACAGTGCACTGAAAAAATGCGGTTGCAGCATCACCCCCGTGGAAAGAATCACAACAACTTGTGCTGGGGAGCTTCGCACCTGGAGAAAGACCATAACAACCCCCCTCCTAATCCCCCTAGGCACCCACTAACCAATTCTCCCTGGATGCCTGGGAGGATGAAGAGCCAGGCAGAAGACAGACTTGGGTTAGAGCTCCAACTTTGACAGGTTTGTGCCTTGTAACTTACCTAAATATCCGCAGAGACCACCCCAAAACTTAAGCCATGGGAAGGCAGAGAGCTCAGTAGCAGCAGCACAGGCCTCCACGTCAGGTTTCAAATCCCTGCCCCACCCTCCCCTCTGCTGTGTGACCTAGGGCAAGTGGCTCAACCTCTCTGACTCTTGCCTTCTCTCCCACACAGGGTTGACATGTGAGAGAGATGAGACAGTAGCTGCAGGTGTCCACCGGCGCAGGAGGCACCCATGGCAGAGCCCCTTCCTATGACCCTGTTTCCCCTTTGCATTCTGTGCTTTGCATCAGCTCCTCAGCAGAGCCATTTTTAGGCCTCCCAGGGCCAGAGCATCACCATCAAGAGAGATGGAGGAAGGATTCATATCCTCCTCCAGCCATAAAGCACCGGCAGCCTGTCAGGAGCCGGGGAGCGAGGCTGGGCCCCGACAGCGGCCGTTACTCATGGCTCTGCCTGAAGACGCCGGTGACTGCCAGGGGATGCAGGGGGCAGCGTCCAGCCACCTGGACAAGTCTGGGCTTGCCAGGGAAAGAGGAACAAGGGCCTTACGCCCGTCACCCAGGCTGAGCAAGCAGGCAGGGGCTGCACAGGGAGCCTTTAATGAGCGTCTCCCCTTAGAAATGCTGACAGGAGCTGGACGTGAAGCTCATCTCCGCCAAAACACTATCGTCCCCAGGATCCCAGTGGGCAGATGAAACTGGCTGCAGATACTGGCTTCTGTGAGGAGCTCAGCACAGAGCAAGCAGCCTGGAGGCCTGGAGGTGCGCAGGGACTCGCTGGGCTAGGACGCTGCTACTGCGCCACTGGCCCCAGCTGGGATGCCTGCCGCTGTGGGCCACACAATGCCAGCCTCAAGGCTGGGCTGCCCTCCAAAAACAGAAGGAGAAATCTAGTCATAGCAGGAAGCTGCCTGAGCTGTGGAAAACCCAATTCCCAAACCAGCCAGGCTGGGAGGGAGCCGCCTACCTCACTCTCGTCACCACCTAGGGGCCTGGACACCAGCCGTTCCATGCCCCCAGCAATACCAGTGACTCTGGGGCCAGGACAATCTCCCCTTGGCCAAGGCTCTCCTTTCCCACCCCCAGAAAGCTCAGCACCACCACCCCTCACTACCTGCAGTGTCCGGCCTGCTGCCACTGCCCACTGTCTCAGCCCTCTCTCCCCTACATCAGGCCTCCCTGGCCTTTATCCCCTTGTCTGTTACCTGGGCCAGTGCAGGGGGGTGAGCAGGAGATTCCCCCAAGCCCAGCATTCTGTACTGAGCAGGAGGAATCTCAAAACTTCCACCATGCAGTGAGGCCAGAAGCAAGGGGCACATGTCCCTGCAGGGGGCAGAGAGGTGAGAGCCCCTGGGACCCCTGGAGAAGCCACGAGAGGCCAGGAACGCCATGGAGAGTAGGAGGCAGAGGACTCACTGAGGGACTCAGGTCTTCTCCACATATCCCTGGCACAGTGCAGACAGAGGGGTCCTCCTGGAGCATCTCCCTCTCAGCAGGAGGCAGGTGGCACACTTACTCCGGAAGGCAGCTCAGGGCACGGGGTCTGTCCTGACGCTGGGCAGGGTCCTAGCTCTGACCCTGCTGGCTCTGGGGCTGAGATGGCTTTCTATGCCTCAGTTTACCTAGCTTCAAAGATAAGAGAGCCTATCCCTATGGCAAAGGGAGGACCTGAGAGTCTGTGCCAACTCGTACAAGGAAAATGACCCTTTGTATGGATACAGTGCTCCATTTTCATTACCATCAGCTTCATGAAAACATCATAAAATAGGCAGGCCTCATCCTATTGTTCTGAATAGGACTCAGGCTCAGAGGTCCTAGGTGGCTGCTCAATGCCACCCAGTGGCTAAGGCATATCAGGCAGTCCAGGCAGATACAGAGTTACCACTCCCCTAGTCTTGGGTCTGGGGGAGGAGCAGGTAGGAAGGCTGAGGACACAGAGACCCATTCCGGAATCTGCTCTTCCTTCCACGGGTGTTGATTCTCCTCTCCCTCTGCATCAAGGTCAAAGCTCGGGAGCCTCCACCTGCTCTGCCTTGAGGTGGATCTTCATCCTGCCCCCATACTCTAGAAAGGGATTTCAAGTCCACTTCCCAAACCAGAACCTCTGATCAGAACCCTGAGGCCCAGCCTAGCAGATCCCCAACCCAGCAGGCCCCACACTCTGGCTGCTCCTGAAGGAAGAGAAATTCTGCACACCACGAAGGGCCATTGCTAACCCATGGGAACAGGAACAAAAGCTGCACAGCTATCTGCCTTACCTCCAAGCCCCACGTTCTCCAAAGTAGCCAGGGACAACCTTGCTGAACAGGGAGCAGCCACCACTGGCCCCTGGCAGCCAGGCCAACGAGGCCTCTAGGTGTTTAAGATACCACTGGATTACTCATAATAAGTGGAAGCAACTGATGAAGGGGTGAACAGAGGTGATGGCATATCCATAGGATGGAGTATTATCTGCTAATAAAAAGGAGTAAAGAACTGAAGCATGCTACAACACGGAGGAACTTTGAAAACACCTTGCTAAGTGAAAGCAGCCAGTCCCCAGAGGCCACATACTGTATGATTCTAGTTATACAACACGTCCAGAGTAGGCAACGTACAGAGCCCCAAAGCAGATTAGTGGCTGCTCAGAGCTGGATGGGGCATAAAGAGCGAATGTCAGTGGGTGCAGGGTTTCTCCTGGGACAAAGGTGTTCTCAAATCAGATCACGGTCATGGTAACCCTGAGAATACAATAAAACCATTAATCTTCACATTTGTATATGGTAGAGCCTAAGGTATGTAAATTGTATCCCAATAAAGCTATTTTAAAAAGATGTTGCAATCCCCCAACTTTATCTCCCTTTTGGAGAGGGACGGGGAGAAGGCCAAGATTTCTGAAATAACCTTAAGCATTCGCAATGTTATTGATCACAAGGCCACACAAGGACAGTGACATTGTCTGTGCTTATTAGTGTGTATTTGTCTACAGACCGCTTAGAGCCTGAATCTGCCGCTAATCATTGTATTTGTCATTTATTGCATCCCAGTTCTATAGTGAGCATTAACTTGTATTCCTCCTTTTATTCCTCACAATAGCCCTATAAAGAAAATGCTTTTGTTATCTTCATTTTACAAATGGGGAAATGGAGTCTCTGGGAGCTTAAATGTAATACCTGGCGGAGGATGCGCAGACTGTGGTGCTGGGATTTAAACCCAGGCAGTCCGTCTCCACACCTTCCCCTCTTAACCCTGACCCTGGGAGCATTCGTTTATGGCAACCCAGGATTGCAACCCCCACCACCCACCCCCCGAGCAGCAGGGCCGGAGCCTCCTGTGGACTTGACACCCAGCAGTAAAAGTTGAACTTGCAATAGGAAGATGTCCTTTTCTTCCGGAGAGGCCTTGAGCAACAGAGAGATGGATTTCCTGTTAAATGACTGTCCACTGTTGTGTGTGACAGCGCTTTGGTTTTATCTAATCCTGCTCAGTTCACGTTACTGCTGTCATTTGTCTCCCCCATCCTGATGGGGTGATGAACAATCGTGCTCAGCCAGAGCATGTGCTGAGAAACAGAAGACAGAAATGCATCAAGGCTGGCCGGACCCCAGGAAAGGAGGAGGACGGCTTCATCCACCAGTGCAAAGCCACAGTTCTTTCTGGGTCCACTGACACCTCCCCTCTGAGTCTCATGAAGCATCCTCCAGGCACATCTGGGAGAAAAGAGAGGAAGTAGAAGCTACCGCTGGACTAAAGTCCCAGGAAGCCTGCCTCCCCAAGGCAGGACATAGGAGGCCTTCTTCCTAGGTCGACCTCAACTGTCCCACCATCCTAAATTCCATCAGGACCCAGCACTCACCCAGCTTCCTAAAAGGAACCTATAAACAAACCTAGGAGATCAGCTTGGGGACCATTTAGGTGCCAACGTTCCTCTGGAAGGAACCTAGGAATGGCAGCACTATCCAGGCTTTTCCCAGGCTGTCCTGTCTTCAGGAAAGAGATACTAGAGACTCCTGGCATGCCCCTGACCTGAGCACTACCTCCTTCCACCTGCCCATTTTACACCCAACTCAAACAAGCTTGCAGTTAGCCTCCCAATCCCTGTGACTCATCCATTTTCTACCAGCCTGAAAAAGGCTCAGCAGCAATTTATCAGTGTGCCGGAGGGGAGGCAGCTGACAGCCACAAGCCAGCACAGCCGAAACAAACAAGGGCAACGCTGGGAACTGTACTTGTCATTTTAAGGTGAAATCCTACCTCCTGAAGTCTGATTTTTTTTTTCAGCTCCATCCAAATTCTAGCTTATAGCCAAATGCCCATATTGTTGAGTTCACAGGATGATCCAACCAAAATCTTTTGTCCAATTACAAAAAGGAAAATTAGGAAGTTTGAGTAATTTGATGTTGAAGGCATACAGGGCTGGCCCTGCTCAAGCATGGGTACTGTGCTTGTAGGAGCAGTAAAGTGCCAAGTGTCTTTATTAGCAGAGAGGCTCCAGGATCTCCTGGGACTTGGGAAAAGTGAAAATAGAACCAGGATCCACCAAGAATGAGTCTGAGTTCTCCCTGGACTTGACCTTTTCAGCTATTTCTTGAACAAGGTCCAGAGGACATGAGAGCACCCAGAGGATAACAGACAGCCAGTGACTTTGAGGAGAGCAATTAGAATCTGAGATCAAGGGTGGACAGAGGAGCTTCATTCAGAAACTGGTGTCAAATGACATTGTCTCCTTCACCGCAGCTGTTCCGGCCCTTCCCGGCTCACCCAGCCAGACCAAGGCTCTGTGGGTCTGACCCTGTGTCTAAGGCTCTGTGGGTCTGACCCTGTGTCCAAGGCTCTGTGGGTCTGACCCTGTGTCCAAGGCTCTGTGGGTCTGACCCTGTGTCCAAGGCTCTGTGGGTCTGACCCTGTGTCCAAGGCTCTGTGGGTCTGACCCTGTGTCCAAGGCTCTGTGGGTCTGACCCTGTGTCCAAGGCTCTGTGGGTCTGACCCTGTGTCCAAGGCTCTGTGGGTCTGACCCTGTGTCCAAGGCTCTGTGGGTCTGACCCTGTGTCTCTAGTCTGCCTTTCCTGCACTGCCACCTTACCTGGCTCACCTGGTAATCTGTCCCTCGGTTTCCAGGTGCTCCTGGGCCCCCCCTTCCTGTCTGAGCCTCCTCCCTCTCACCCCAGCACCTCTGAATTCTGACAGCTCTCTGCTCCTTCAGATTCTGCAGGGGGGCTCGGGCAGGACTAACTGCAGAACTGGTAGGGCCCAGTGCAGGATGAAAATGCAGGCTCCTCATTTAAAAGTCATTAGGGAATTGCAAGATGGCAACAGCAGAGCACGAAGCCAAGAACAGACCCCTCTGCAGCCACGTGGTTACATAGCCTGGAGATGCTGACTTAGCAACTGCCAGTGGAGATGGCACCCGGGGGACAGTGAGGCTGCAAGGTGGGGCCCACACACGTGTGGGAGAAAGGAGGAGCCAGGAAGGGAGGTGTGCCAGGGAAGAACACAGAGAACCCAGGCCAGGGAGGAGCATTTCAGGAAGGTGCGACACCTGCGGCCTCTGCTGTAGCGAGGAGTGGGGGCAGGGGCATGGGGTCAGTCCACTTCTTCCCTCCCTTCCAGACAACGCCCTCCACTGTGTTCATTTCTCCAACATACACAGAAATCGCTATGCTAATTTTTTTCTTCTTTTCTTGTTCCCTTCCTCTTTCATTCTCACCTTTGCGGGGGTCTCCTGGCCTCTCCTCTCTTCATCCTCTTTCTGCCCTGTATCTTCCCTGCTCTCGTTTCCTTTCTGTTTCATAGCCCCTTACACTAGCTTGCTTGGAAAACTCTGCCTCCTCTGCCTATGCCTCTCTGGACTTACAGCCTGGAACTCCTGGAGCTGAAGGAGACCCAGAGGACATTCAGTTCCACCACAAACCTGATTCACTCCTCCTTCCTGCAGGATCCCTCATCTCAGGGGACAGGGACTAAATGACCTCTCCTGCAGCCCACTAGACAGGGCGAGAGTGAAGGGAGCTATGCAGACCATGAAGAGAGAGCCAGGTGGTGTGCTGCAGGCGTCCAGACAGGGCAAGAGTGAGGGGAGCTGTGCAGACCAGGACACCATTCAGAGGTGGGCCAGATGGGGTAGTGCAGACCTCCAGACCCCAAGCCCAGGGCTCCCTGCATGACCAGACATGGCCTCTCTGCCCTTCACTGGGCTTGCTAATTGCCTGGCTGCACTTTATTTGAGCCCTGTGTTCTCTATACATCATGAATTGGCTTTTGCTCTCAAAAAGCTGAATGCTGGATACGTGGAAGAAGATGCTGATAAGGAAAGTGCCAAAGTTCAGGGACAACAGTAGGAACCACGGGCACCAGCAATCTTTGCAGGTAAAACCCTCCCCTCATTGCTTGAGTGACACAGCAAGTGTACAAGGGAATCTGGAACCCAACAGCCCTGGCTCCTACACCAACCAGCTCTGTGATTTGGGGGAAGATATGCACCTGCTCAGTGCACAAGGCCCTTGTCTGCAAAATGGGAACATTGACAGGACTCACTCCATGGGGCTTGCGTGAGGTTTAGATGACATAATTAAATAAATAACTGCGTCCTGGGCTGGCGTGTTACATGAACTCAAAACATGTCAGTTATCAAAATATACATAAACTTTCACTACATACCAGCAATGTGCAGGTCCTAGTCTGGGCACGGGAGATAGAGTGGCCAGTAAAACAACAAAGACTTTTGCCTTTGTGGAGCTTGCACTCCAGTGGAGAAGACAGACAAGAGAGCAGATAAGTGTCTCTACAACTCTACTATGAAGAAAGATAAATTTGGGGACACAAAGGCAAGGGGAAGTGGCTTCTGGGGTAGAATGCAAGGGAAGGCCCCCCTGACCAAACCTATTGGCTTCCTAGAGGGAAACAACCTGACAAGGATCCACTGTGGCCAATGTGGTTGGGGTGGGGAGTGAAGGAAAGAAGGGGAGAGATGAGGTCAGAGAGGGAGGAGGAGCCAGCTCCTGTGTGGCCTTGGAGGCCTTGTGAGGACTGTGCATTTTATTCTGAGGGTAACAGCCACTGGAGGGGTACAAGCTGGGGTTTGGTCTGCATTGACCATTTAAGGTAGCGTTGACCTCTGGGGGCAGAAGACTAGAAGGATAGCAGTTAGAGACCACTAGGCAGTCTGGGAGAGAGATGACAGTGACTTTGTTAAGGGGAAAGATGGAAACCCCCTTCCCATTACCACACAGGTCCTCTGCCTTAGCCTGGGCACCTATCTATCTGTATAGTATTTAGGATCTGAGCTCTCAGCACATAATACCTGTAACAATCCACTGAGTTTTCACTGCCAACAGCTGCCTGTGAGCTGGAGAACTGAAAGAGGTAAACGTGAATAAGAAATGACCCGGGCGGCGCCTGTGGCTCAGGGAGTAGGGCGCCGGTCCCATATGCCAGAGGTGGCGGGTTCAAACCCAGACCCGGCCAAAGAACCACAAAAAAAAAAAAAAAAAAAAAAAGAAATGACCCCAAGGTGCAGGGGAAATAGGAAATGAAGGACTAGAGCTCACTGTCCAGACCAAAGGTGATTTTCCGCAGATTGTGCTGAGCCAAACACACAGCCAGCTGGGTCAGCTTCATGACCTTGGAGAAGTCATTTGTATCCCAGGCTCCAGGCTCCTCGTCTGTGAAATGGAGCTAACAAGGGATAGTCACTGTGATGCTGTGAGCATTAGTGACAGTGTGTGTGCAGAACTGGGTGCCCAACAGGGGTTCCACTGTCCTCGTGCATCTTTGGGAGTCGTTTGCCTTAAACCCACCAACAGTTTTTATTTCTCACATCTCTGGGCAAGCTCAGTATTCTGCTGACCTGGCCTGGGCTCGGTTGATCAGGGCTGGGCTCACTCATGCTGCCTGTGTTTAGTTTACAGGCCCACTTGGGGCTCGCTGGTTCAGGATGGCCTCAGCTGAGCAGACTAGGACGTCGTCTTTCATCCTACAGAAGGCTAGCCTATACTTGTTCTTAGGTGGTGGCAGAGGTGAGTGGGGGAAAGACAGAGATGCATGCAAGCCCTCTGGAAACCTAGACTCGGAATTAACATATTGTCACTTTTATAATATTTAATCGTCCAAAGGAAATCAGCCAAAAGACAAAGCAAACGCAAAAGGTGGGGAAACTGACTCTCTTGACTAGATTGCAAAGGGTATAGATACAGGGAAGGATGAGAAAGCTGGGGCCACGTTGAAATAGGCAAAAAAAAAAAAAAAGAAAGAAATCAATCTACATTGAAATCAATCTAGAGCAAGTAGATGGAGGATGCAATCCTGTGGCTGCCCATGTATCTTTCACATGCAAATGTGTCTCTGTGAGCCTCCACACACTTACAAGCTGCTCCTAAGAGGTTTGTTGATTGATCTGGAAACAATCAAAAACAATCTCCGAGTGCTGGAAGCCAGTTCTGAAAAGTGTTTCTTGACTGATACAGAATGTATGTCACAGCTGGATATCACAGCATTTCCGAGAAATGGACAGGAATGCCAGGAACAGGTTTGGCTGGCCTGTGCCCAGCCCCAAGAGTGACAGCCTGTTTATAAGAGCTATTAGGGGATGCTGCTCCTCATATGCTTATGGGATGATTTACTCTACCAGGGCTTCTTTTTCCCCTTTCACTGCTGAATTGATTATTGAATCACACATGTTCTGTTTGAATAACAGGATTTCAAGGCAGGTAAGCAATTCAAACCCCATGGTAAAAAGACCCTTCCCGCACCCTGAGCTCTGCAGCTCTGGCAGGTTCTAGAGACGCATTCATGAGCTGGTAGAAAGAGAAATCTTCCTAAAGCACCCTACAAACAACTCCGACAGCCACAAGTCCCACAAGAGCAGAGACTGCATCTGGTTGCCTAGCAGGGAATTCCCCAAGCACAGCACATGACACTCACTTCAATAAATACTCCTTTGAATGAATGAATCGACCAATCCATCTACCTGGCCAGAAGCTATTTTTAACTCTGACAGACCCAGGTGACCCACAGACCTGGAAACCACTGTGTATGAAGAACAGCTGGAAGACTGGAGAATGTTTAATGGGAAGGAGGCAAGGACGCCCCACTGCCGCCTGTGCTCAGAGAGCTGTCCCGCTCAAGCCTCCTCCCTTCTACTGAGCACCCACTAAGCACCATGCCGTGCAATCCTGCTAACAAGCCTTCAAGGTCTACTTTATTACTCACTTGTCCTGTATGAAGAAACTGAGACTCAGAGAAGTTCAATGACTGGCCCATGGCGGTGCAGGTCCTAAGTGCCAGGCAAGGATGTCCATCCATAGCTGCACACTTTAGAACCAACTTTGTTCCTATGAATACCCTGTCTCCATTCCTCCTCAAGCTCACCATCCTCTGGAGATTCCTTTCTGTAAGATGCCCAGCAATCAGCAAACACTGGCAGGTGACTGGTCCTATAGAAATGACCACTGTAGGATGAGGTCACCAACATATCTCTGTGATGAGCCCTGCTGCAGATTCAAGAGGTGCCCTCTATGGGGGGTTGTATACATACACATATATTTATACACACACACATATATCTATATAGTGGCCTCAAGAAACTCATAATCTATTTGAGAAAATTGGAAACTATGAGTAATGCCATAACACTGTCTTACTGATGTAGACAGTAAGAACAAAAGGTAAGGAATTACATGATTTGTCATTCAAACTGGAACACTTTTAAGAATGATGAAAGGCATTGCTCTTGGACAACAGTGTAAACTAAGACTGGCCAAGATGAACCAAGACGAAAAGTCACCACAGCTGGACAGTCACAACCTCTAGCCAACGTTATATATATATATACTCAACTTCCAATGTCCTTTTGAGTACTGACTTTTGTACAATGCCCCTCCATCCCTGTGACAATTTCACTAACCATAGAAGTTTTAGGGAAAGATTAATGATTATTGTTGCTATTTGTATTAATTTAGTAATAATCCTTATAATAACTGCAGCTTCTGTTTATTGGATACCCCAGAAAGTATGCTAGGCTGTTACAAACATCATCTTATTTGATTCTCACAATGATAAAGGCAAGCATTGTTAGAGCCAAGTACAGAAGAGGAAAACAGATACAAAGAGGTCAGGCTAAGCGACATGTCTAAGGTCACAAAAGAGTGTCTCCAAACAGTCCAACTAGAAAAGGCCTCATCTTAACTACAAACTAGAGGTCTTCCCACCATTTCTGTCCCCCTATATTCCTCAAGGAAGTTATGAAATCTGATACACACTCCCATCTTGCACCATCCACAGCTCAGCTCCTGCCATCTCCAGTGGTTTCTTTTTCTCCATTTTGACATCTGGCTCCCTCATTAACTTCTGTACTCCTTTTCCCTTTAATTATCTCAGGAAATATTTTCTCCTCTTCCAGTCTAAATATTTCTTTCCCTGTCTCCATTTCTGATACAAACCTTGAAGGACACTAGTCTTACCTGATATGTCTAAGAGCTCCTTTATCAAAGCAAATGAAAGTCTAGGTTATAAAATAAAATTTAAAACAATAAACAGTTTCATCATTCAATGATGACATTGAATATGCCCAGAAGTCTCCTTTCAGAATCTACAGAAATCTTCATTTACCTCCTTATTCAAGGTACATATCTCTAATTAAACCAGCTTTTCCCTGAACTATAGCAAAATACATTTCTCGATTCCATCACCTTTGGGTTTCATTCCATAAATAGCAGGGTAGCCACATCGCCCCCCATTTCCCGTTGTGCACATGCAGCTTTTCAGTTGCAGTCTAGGTTAAAAGGCTATCCTGGGCTGGCAGAGGCACCTGATTAACGTGTCTTGTGTTGTGTCCGCAGGGAAATGTTGCAGACTGCAGATGTACTTGGGGAGCTCAGCCCCACGTAATGGAGAGACCAGGGTGGGCCAAGAGGCTGAAGCAAGAAAGCAGCTTAAGTCAGGAGTTGAGGACGTTGCTATGTGCCAGAGGTAATAACAAAGGAGGAAAAGCGAAAGGGCAAGGGTAATCTTGAGAGACGAGTGGCTCCAGGGGAGGCAGTACTGTTTCTGAAATTAGGAAGCTGGAAAAAAGCCCAGCTTCAATTATGTTTATTAGTCAGTAGGGACAACAGCTGAAAAGTATCAGGCTTAAGCTATGGCAGGGAAAGTTCAAGCTCATTATAAAGAGAAAACTTGAAAGGTAATGATCCTCCTGGACAACTTTCAGAGTTTCAGCAGGGCTCTGAAAATGTTACTAAAGTTGCATAGCATTAGACAATCCTAAATTCACCTGGTCACCCCCACAACCTGGCCCCCTCTTAATGGGCCTTCCCTTATTAAAGGAGCACAAATTGATAAGCAAACCAAATTACTGTTTTAAAAGCTACCAGAAAATTGTGTTGCGAGTTAAAGCCAACTTAAGTGGCTTTAGAGTAAAGACTCTAAGCCTGAATTTCTCATCAAAGCAATCCTAGGCAGATTTGGCCTACTAAAGGATTCTCTTCCCACCCCCAGACTCTGATCAAATCAATCCCACTGCCTCTGGGCTGTGCCTGGCTGGTAAGAGCTGCCTTGAGGCCAGCTCTGCATAAATATCAGGACCTGGGGCTACACTGCCAGTCAGGACAGAGCACAGCAAACGTCCAGAAGCTGGAGAGCATGGATGGCAGCTGGGCACTTAGGGCACTGCTCAGCATCGGCAGAGCAGCACAGGAACACAAGAGCAAGGCCAAGGATGAGACATGGGCCTGGGAGGACCCAGGCACTGGACAGCAGGGCAGCCCGAGGTGCAGAAGCCAGAGGAGGACAGGGCCACAAACTGACATGCCTTCAGAGACCACACTAGATGGGCTTTATCTCAGGGCTCTGCAGTCCCATGCCTTGGAGGGAGTGCATGGCACTACGCTGGGGTGCTGGAATTGGGTTCAGAGTGAGAAGGGGGACCCCAGGTGTCAGCCACAAATGCTTTTCAATTCTAGAAAACAAAAATAAGACATGGAAATGCATGCTAATAATATTTGGCACAAGTGAGCACATCTGTCAGACACTGGCTTGTTTGAGCTGAGTGCCATAGCCCAGGCTCCCAGAGTTCCTGCAGGCTTCCATGTAGGGTCCTTCATAGACGGGATGGAAGAGATATGGACAAGAGGCTCTCCAATTAGAAAGCCGTGCATCTAGGCATAATGCTTTCTGAGTACCTCTCCCCATCTTCCAGCAAGTGATAGTATCAGACAAAAGCGCTCCACGGGCTTCCTTGGTGACTTCGGGTCCCACAGCACAAAATATTCTGGGTTGAGTGAGGCTCTAGTCCCTCAGCCCCTATCACAACTACTCCCTCTGGTGGTCACCCACTAGATACCCGGCCCTCCTGGTAGTCCCAGGAAAACTCAGGCTGGGCACTTAGGGCATTGCTCAGGCCTCCAGCAAGGCTGGATTTAGCAAGTTCCCTGCAACCTGGCACCAGCACAGGTTGGCTCAGGCAGGCATGAGAGCCCTCCAAGTGTCAGGACACCCACTTAAAGAGATGCAGTGGCATACATGAATGAAAACACTGCACAGGGCAAAATCAAAGGAATTTCTTTTAATGAAACATGACACAGAAAAGCAGAATATGCAGTGAAAACAAATTAAGTGGACTATGAAAAGTGGACTATGGGGCGGCGCCTGTGGCTCAAAGGAGTAGGGCGCCAGCACCATATACTGGAGGTGGCAGGTTCAAACCCAGCCCCGACCAAAAACTGAAGAAACAAACAAAATATATATATAGATAAGAAAAGTGGACTATGTTACTAGCTACCTTAGGTCAGCCTGGGAAACCAAATAAAACACGTTACCCTGAATAACAGGGAGATTAGGATTGCCAGAAAAAAATATAGGATACCTGGTAAAGTTTGAATTTCAGCTAACTAATGCATAATTTTTTTGGTATGTCCCAAATATCAAGTAATCATACTTACACTCAATAAATTATTCATTGTTTGTCTGAAATGCAAATGTAACTGGTGTATTCTCTTTTAATTTGCTAAATCTGGCACCTCTAACAGAGAACTGTGTAGCATCCAGGCCATACCAAGGCTTATAAGCGCAGCTCTGTAAAGATCACTGTAAATGAACAATAGTTAGATGTTTGCATATGGAGAATAGTTTTTCAAAAATCATTACATTGCAGAGAAGAAAATGAAGAGAAATTACCTAAATTCAGAAATTATTTATTACTGCAAACACCTGGTTCTGCAAGTCTCAGAGGACATAGTTTCTCATCCCAAACTTTGTAACCTATGTAAGTCACTTAATTTTTACATTAAAGTTACTGTAAGGATGAAATTAGTAATCTACTGTATTCTTTACAACCCTAATATGATGATTCTATTTAATTAGAATTACAGTATAACCACCCAAGGCACTATAACAAACTGGTCAACATAAGGATCTAGGCCTACTGTGCTGACACGTACATGTGGTGCATGTCCAGTCTACGAAAATCAGGTCAACTTAAGGAGGTGGTCAATGTAGGGAGGTATCATCTATGGGGGTTCTATTGCATATGAAGACCGTGAAATACAAACAAGCAGCCCCTAGGTTATGTATAAGATAGGTTCTGTGGGTTTGTTCTTAAGTTGAATTTTGTATGTACTTTGGAACAGGTACATTTACCTATAATAGCCTCTGTTCATAGGTGTGAGTCATACATCAGTTGGATGTTTATAACTTTGGGACTTATTGTAATAGCCTCCATTCCTAAGTGCAAGTTGTATGAAAATCAGATGTTTGTAACTTGAGGACTCTTTGTCACATTCTAAGTCCTAGGAAAACCAAACTAGAGGGTACCTGTTTGAGGCTGAACGATGCAGCTACTTAATTTTCCAGCAGGTAGAAAATGTACATAGCCACATTGTAAGAGAGGATGTCATGAGGTTGAAGCCAGAAACAGACTCAGAAAAGACAGAGGTGGTAAGTCCACAAATTCCAGAATGTTATTTGGGTCCCCAGGATGTGAGGGGTCCCTCCAAACATTCTAAGGCTGATATGATCCCCACCATAGCCCTATCTAAAACTATATCTAATTCCAAATGTTTTGTTGCTATAAAAATACTTTCTGAAAATAAAATCCAACTGATCCCAGGGAGGAGAAATTGTTTCAAATATGGTAAAGCTCAGTTAATCATGGAAGATGCTGATAAAGCCTCATGAAGGTCATACCAATGGCTGGCAGAAGACGAGCACTTGGATTAGCAGCAGTGATGAAGATGACTATCAAGTTTGTAATTACAGCGATTTCTTGTCTGCACATAGCAAGAGTGCTTTCCCAAAAAAACCCCTAATTTAGTTTAAACTTAAAAGTCATTGGAGATCTATAAAAATAGAAAAGCTTACCCTTCTTTTCTAATATGGAAGTTAGCACAAAGGAAAGGGAAAGACTGGGTTAACTCCAAAATACAATAATACAAATGTTTAGGGTTGGGCCTGCCTGAAACAGTCTAATTTATCTAAAACAGTCTAATTTATCACAGCAAAAACACATTTTTACATTTACAGCAAAAAAAAAAAAAAATAGTAAAACATCCAAAAGTGCACATGCTTATTTTGTTGGGAAAATTATACACATTTGTTTGATTAGCTTTGGTAAATAAAATAACCAAGTCATCACTCAAGACTGAGACGTGGCTGCAAAATTGATTCAACAAAATGTCAAAATAAATCACAGCTTAAAAATGCATGGTATGTAACTTCTAAAAATGAAAACCACATCTATCTTTGTCAGAGTTGTGAAGATTGTGCATTAAAATTATATCAAAAACGAATGCATTTTTGAAGGGAAAATATTGATTTAATCGACTCTTCCTGACTAGTGATTCAAATCATGATTTGTATCAATTTGATTTTAATCGAGACCACCCTATCCAAAAGTCATTTATACATGCCTTTGGAGTGCAAGATGTTATTTTCAGTGGTCTATTTGTCTTTTTAGTTATTGGGTATTCAGACTGATAGGAAAAGGGTTGCATTCCCTATATTCCATCAGCAGGGCAGGGAGCAGGGGTTTCTACAACTTACCCAACTGCAGATAATCCCAATAAGGCCAACCAAGCACCAACTATAATTAATAAGAGACTGACTAGTGGTCTAAAGGATGCCAGGACCTGGAAAGATCAGGAGATTGCAGATAGTCCCAGCAGCAAGGCAGAGGAATGCTTCCTGAACCATGCACATCACGCAACAAGAGGGTGTCCAGTCTCAGGCAGCAGGCAGAGGTGAAGGCCACTTTGGCATTCAGAGAGCAGGTGTAAAGTCCGAGTCTTACCAATAGGAGTTCAAGTGCGGCATTCCTCTTTCACAATTCTGGGATGATAGAGGTCAGGAACAAGGCTGGCCTCAAACACCAGGGGCTATAATACATGTAGTCAGTGGATGTCAGTCACAGAAGGAGCTAAAAGCCACAGATCAGGACAAGGTAGAGGGTTGGAGGAAACCACAGTTTCTAGAACCAAAGGATTAGCTCAGTCCTAGCAGGAGGCTGGCCTGAAGCAGGAAACATGAATTAGATATTCAGGGGAACAGAGTCACACAGGGATTCATCAGGTGAATGAACTGTAACTTCTCTTCCTCAGCTTCCTGAAGGTATTGTCTATCTCATAAAGATTTAAAGTGCCTGGTGTCAGTCCTGGTTTATAGAAAGTGCTCAAGATTAGTTATTACTGAAGAAGAAGAAGAAATACTGCTCCCACTGATAATAACATTCATGTTCCCTGCTAGGGTAGTAATTGTCCGGTTTGCCCAGAATTGAAGAGTTTCTCAGGCTGCAGGACATTCAGTGTTCAAAGTAGAAAGAGCCAAACTGGGATGGTTGACTACTCTGCTCACAGCACCTGGGTTGTGTCAGCACCTGCAGGTGGCCTTTACTGCCTTCAGCTGTGGGGATCAGAGGCCTGGAGAGGCTGGAAGAAGCTTGGAACCAGGCACCACATCTTAGACATAAAGCTGAGTTTTCTTGTATGAGATCTGGCTTTTTCCTTCAAGGCATCAAGTGAAAAAAAAGTAGCTAATCAATGATCATTCATTAACGAGCTGCTCAGCCTAATCATTTCCTTCTGTCGTTCGTTCCAGTTTATAAGAAAATAGACCAAAGGGGTGGGAGGAAGCAGGCTGTGGCCTCCTGGGATCACTGAGCATCAGCTGACCTCCACCTAGTTTTTTCTTTTTAATTAAATCATATCTGTGTACATTGATCTGATCATGGGGCATCATTCACTAGCTTCACAGACCGTTTGACACACTTTCATCACACTGGTTAACATAGCCTTCCTGGCATTCTTTCAGTTACTGTGCCAAGACACTTACATTCCACATTTACCAAGTTTCACATATACCCTTGTAAGATGCACCGCTGGTGTAATCCCACCAATCCCCTTCCTTCCTCCTAGTTTTAACCTCTACTCAATGCCTCACTGGGGGTGCCTGGCATGAGGTGGGCACTCAGTCCTCATGGGCAGCATCTGAGTAAGCTGAGAGGGTTGGACGGGGATCTGGTTGAACCCTCCTTGGATGTGTCTCTGGGAGCCCAAGGCGCTTAGCTGGAATCACCATAACAGAGCCATGGTTCAGTAGACAGGAGCTGTGGCCTGATGTCCAACTCCTTCAGGGCAGTTACACAACCTTATATCTACTGCTTCACATGCTGCTGGTTAATCTTAAAACCATAAAAGCAGAGAAGACCTGGAAAACACTTGGTGACGACTGGGTGGTCAGGGAAGCAGCCAGGGATCACACACTTCCCACGGGGACTCAGGGAGGGATTTAAGAACATGGTGTCTAGGAGCTGCTAGTACATAACACAGCAAGGGAGAAAGAGCACCGGATTTGAAATCAGAATGTGGGTGTTCCTTCTTAGTAATAAAAACAAAGCCCAGAAATCATCCTACCAGACTTAGGCTATATTACAAGTCCATAGTGATCAAAACAGCATCGTATTGGGATAAAAATAGACATAGACATTTGGAACCAAATAGGAAACCATGAGATAACACTAATCTTTGATAAACAAAATGAGAACACACACTGGGGAAAAGACCCCTATTAATAAATGGTGCCAGGAGAACTGGATATCCACACGTAAAAGACTGAAGCTGGACCCACACCTCTCACCACTCACAAAAATTGATTCAAGATCAACAAAAGATTTGAAGGCATGAAACAATAAAAATCCTTAAAGAAAGTGTGGGAAACACACTTGAAGATATCAGCCTGTGGAAATATTTTATGAAAAAGACTTCCATGGCAATTGCAAAAGCAACAAAAATAAATAAACGGGACTTTATTAAACTGAAAAGCTTCTATATAGCTAAAGACAGCTAAGGACAACAACCAAAGCAAACAGACAACCTTGACAATAGGAAAAGATATTTGTATATTACGAATCGGACAAAGGCTTGATAACTAGGATCTACGCAGAACTCAAATTAATCAACAAAAAAGAGCTAACAACCCCATATATCACTAGGCAAGAGATATGAATAGAACCTTCTCTAAGGAAGACAGAGAAATGGCTAACAAACATATGTAAAAATGCTCATCATCCCTGATCATCAGAGAAATGCAAATCAAAACCACCCTGAGATATCACCTAACCCCAGTAAGATTAGCCCACGTCACAAAGTCCCAAAGCTGCAGATGCTGGCATGGATGTGGAGAGAAGGGAAAGTTTTTACACTGTTGGTGGGAATGCAAACTAATACAGCCTTTTTGGAAAGATGTATGGAGAATCCTCAAAGATCTCAAGTTAGATCTCCCATTTGATCCTGTAATCCCACTACTAGGCATCTACCCAGAAGAAAAAAAAAAATCCTTTTATCATAAGGACATTTGCACTAGATTGTTTATTGCAGCTCAATTTACAATTTCCAAAAGGTGGAAACCACCTAAATACCCATCAACTAAGGAATGGATTAACAAATTGCAGTACATGTACACCATAGAATATTATTCAGCCATAAAAAAGATGGTGACTTCACATCTTTTGTATTAACCTGGATGGAGTTGAAACCCATCCTTCTCAGTAACATTACACAAGAATGAAAAACCGAACATCCAATGTACTCAATACTAATATGAAGCCAGCAGACGATCTGATCCATGCCCATATAGGAGAAAAACTCATTTCAATTCAAGTTGGGGGGAGGGAGGTGGGGTGTCTCACTGAGAGGCAAGGGGTGGATGTTTGGCATACCCATTGCGTGTGTGGAACAAAACCACAAGAGGGGCCCTACCTGAAAAAAATCAAACATTTTGACCTGGTTGTTTGTACCCTTACATTAACCTAAAATAAATTACTTTTCGAAAAAAAAAATTAACCCTTTTAATATCATCCATAGCTCTTACCGCTCCCTCAAATTGTTTGTCTATTTGTTGTGCCCTAAATTTCAGCTCCGTGAAAGCAGAGACTTAGTTCCTTGCTGTATCCCTACTACCCAGAACCTCACCTGGCACACAGCAGGCACTCTGTAAATAAGTGTTGCATAGATGAGTGTGTTTGTGTAGATTTAGTTATGAAAAAAAAAATGTGGGTATTCATCACAGCCAACCATGCCACAAATGCAGCCTCAGCTAAGGCATACTGGACCAGCCACCATGTGAGGCACCTTACCAGGTCTGTCCTCGTGTGAACCTCAACAAACACATTATCATCCCCCACTTTATTTATGAGGAAAGAGTGGTGAAGGTATGAGAAGTAATGTGTTCAAGACAGCAGAGCTGCTTACATGGTTAGCATGGTGGCTGAACCTAAGGCAGGTGACCCTGGAATCTTGAAGATGTGGGTCAGGAGATGGACTAGAAGGTGCCCTGAACTGATGACAGCTGATTTGAGAAACAAGGAACTCTGTGGCCAGAGGAGGAGTCTTCGAGCCAACCAGTCTGTGTGGCATTTAAAGCACCATGGTAGGCTGGGTGTGCTGGCTCACACTTATATTCCCAGATTTTTGGAGGCTGAGGAAGGAGGATTGCTTGAAGCCAGGAGTTTGAGACCAGCCTGAGCAATATAGAAAGACCTCTTCTTAAAAAAAAAAGAAGGAAAGAAAATTTAAAAATTAGCTACATATGGTGGCATACAGCTACTCAAGAGGCTGAGGAAAATTGCGTGGACCCAGGAGTTCAAGGCTGCAGTGAGCTGTGATTACACCACTACTCTTTAGCCTGGGTGAAAAAGTGAGATTTCACCTCTAAAAACTAAAATAAAATGAAAACAAAGCAAATAAAGCACCATGGGTGGTATGTCCAGCTCCTCCACATTTATAAAGGCATCAGTGCCCTAATCTGATGGCCATGGGTGGGGCTGCATCCTTGGAAATCTTGCTAAGGAGGGGCAGTAAGGAGAAGCATGAGCTGCTCACTCAGGAAACAGGAAAAATGGCTCTCCCTCTTGGTAACAAAGAAGCCTTATCCAAGTCACTTAACTTCCCTGAGCCTCAGTCTCTTCATATGACTGGCTCACACATGGCCAGTGGGCGTTTTAAATGTAATGTGTGTGACATGGGATGCAGTGTGCTGCTCCATATGTGGGGAACATTACTGAAGCAAACTTTTGCTAACCTGCCAGGACGCCAGGTCTACATGCCAAACAGAAGCTCTGTGGCTACTCCATTAGTGGCATTTAACCATGCCAGACTAATTTGTCTAATTGGGAATCTATATTGAAGTCTCCATCTCTTACTTCCACATTTTTTGGATATCCAGAAATGCAGTCCAGGATCTCCTGGAGACTTCATTGCCAGAATGTCAGGGGCACCCAAAAGATAGCAGGATAAAGAGGAGGCCTCCTGAGAGAGGGAGAAACTGGTGCTCAAGCACGGTCTTCAGGGCCTCAAAAAGATGTCCCAAGTACAGCTGCAGAAGAGCTCAACTCTGAGGGAAGAGATAACCAGGGAGGCTCAACCACAGGAAGATGCAGGCCCATGAGGCAGGCAGGGAGGTGATCTTCTGCACCCTGGCCTGGGTATTGAGCTACTCAATGCCACAGCACCCAAGAACACCCAAGGCCCATGCTGACTTCCAACACCTCCATCACAGTGCTCCCTTCTCCTCCGCCTCCACCCTATGGGCCCATTTGAAGTCATTCCATTTCCTTCCAGAGCATTGCTATGACCCCTCACCTTGCTTGTGCTTTCTTGATGTTTCTAAAATTGAAATGCTCAGTTCTTTACTACGTATGACACTTGCTCTGCCACCATCACTCCTCATTCTGTTCATCACCTTCACTCCATCCCAGGATCTCTGGACTGAGCCATGCTCTACTGTAGGCTAAACCTTAGTTTCTAGGCACACAGAATTGCTAGCTCTTCAGCCAACCACTGCCCTCTAAGAAGTTACTGTCTTTACCCACACGAATTAGGACAAGGCCCTAGCTAGGGGACACTTGCTGGGTGGGTCCCTGCTGTGCCCAGTCACCAGGCTCTACCACATCCCAGGCCCCTCGTCTTTTCTTTTGCCTCCCCTCCAGGCCTTTCCACTGCTGAAGAATGTGACCTTGAGCAAGTAACTCCTTCCCTCTGGGTCTCAGTTCTCACAGCCATAAAGATAGAAGGTATATAAATTACACCAGTAGTTCTTCAACCTTTAAGAGTGAAAAAAAAAAAAAAACCACCAGGAAAAAGTGTACTTTTATATACATTAACTAAGAAAACATATGAAGATGAAAAGGTCCTATGAATTTACTAATGCCTTCAAATGAATCTGTATTTTATTCATTATGACACCATCATTTGAAAGTAGAGCACATGTAAGTGAGATTTATCACTTAGTTGCCCTATAGCCAAGCAGTGATGGGTGCACTATGTGCTCCTGGACCCTGATAATAACTCCACAGTCCCTCATGGGTTCCCAGCCTGCTGGTTGGCAAACAGTGGGCTAGACATTCTCCAAGGGCTGTTCAAGGTCATCGATTCAACAAAGATTTACTGAGCACCTGCAAGGAAGGGTAGTACATTTTAGTTAGAGAGACAGATAAAATCCAAAAGTGCAAATAAACTAACCAATTATGGTAACTGGTAAAAATCCAAAGCTGACATAAAAAATGAGGCAGCACAGGGACTGTGGCCTCCTTTAGACAGAATGGTCAAGGAAGGCTTATCTAGGGTCACCCTTGTCCACATGACCCAGAAGATGACAAGGCAAAAGTGTTCTAGGCAGAAGAAACAACCTCACAAAGGCTCTGAGGCAGGTGCCAGTGTGGTCTGTTGAAGGACCATTATGGCTGAGCATAAGGATACAGAGGATGCAAATTATAGAGGGGAAAACATCAATGCCATCTGGATGAGTTAAACTTGAGGAGCAGGCATGACACCCAAGTGGGAATGTTGAGACAGCAGAATATAAGAAGAGGCTAAAATTCAGAGATAACTGTTCTGGAGACACATATTTAAGAGTCATCAACATAGCAAAGATATTTCAAACTCTGTGAAAATCAGGGGAAGAGAGAAAGAGAGAAGAGGAGGGGAGGGGAGGGGAGGGGAAGGTAAGACACGAGAGAAGAGGAGAGGGCCTCTAGACCCAGTTCATAGAAACTCCACCACTCAGCCTGGGGAGAAAAGGGGAAACCAGGAAAGAGAATGAGAGGAGCAATCAGGGCAGGAGGAGGAATACCAACCGTGACCTGGTGAAGCCATAAAATCTAAAAGAAGGGAATAGCCAACTCTGTGGAATCCTGCTAAGAGATGGAGAAAGTAAGCTGAGGACAGAAACCATCCATTGGATTTGGCAATACAGATGACACTACATACTGCACATTTGTGTCCCCCCAAAAATATGTATGTCAAAACCTGAACCCTGAAGTGATGCATTGGGAGGTGATTAGGTCATGATGGTGGGCCCTTGTGAATGATTAGTGCCCTTATAAAACAAAGTCCAGAGTGCACTCCCTCATCCCTTTCACTATGGAAGGACATAGTAAGAAGACAGTCACCTGTGAATGAGGAAGCCTGCCCTCACTAGATACCAATGCTGTTAGCACCTTCATCTTGAATTTGTCAGCCTCTGGAACTGTGAAAAATATATTTCTATTTTGTATATCCCCCAGCCTATGGCATTCTGTTATAGCAGCCCAAACAGACTAAGACAGAGAAAGGAGGGGTCTAGGTGTAGTGATTGTGGAAGCAGCTAATGCAGTGGGATGAAGATTGAGGGGGAGGAGCTGGGGACATTGTGAGTTAGCAACCCCTATGGAAGTCTGGCTATTGAAGAGACACAGGAACAAGAGGCAGAAGATGGAAGAACATGGCAGATTATCATCACTCTGTTTCCATTGATTCCTGAAGCAGGAGTATATTTCCCATCCCACTGACATTGGACTTGGCCAGTGGAATGTGAAGATATGCCCTGAACAGGAGTTTGAAATGCATTTGCCTGACTGGGCTCACCCTCTTGTGGTCTTGTCTTTCAGCATAAAATTTTATCTTGAGTAGTCTCCAGGTTGAGTGATATGTGGCCCAGGCTTGGAACACAACCCACAACTTGGAGCCCATTTTAGATCCGTAGAACCCTAGTAAGCCCACAAACCTGCAGGCAAAAGCAAATGCATATCATGCCCCTGAGATGCCATGGTTTATTTGTTATGCAGCATTATTGTCAATACAGCTGACTGATATAAGAGGAAATATACAGTTAAGTAGGGTTATTTTTAGAAAAGGTGATACTAGAGTATGTTTGTATACTAACGGGAATCATGTACTGAAATAAAAGTGAATTCTGATGTGTGGAAGAGGTGAGATAGCTTTGGAAGGACAATATCCATGAAAAGAGCAAGAAAGGATGGGCTCCTGAGGACAAGGGGAGGCAGTGGCTTTAGATAAGATGAGGAGTACATCTTCCACTGTAATAAAAGGGGGAAATGTTAGTGCAGATCCCAGAAGGTTTACAGGTTTCATTGAGGAAATATGAGTTGCTCAGGTTGGATGGTCTTGAATTTCTCAATTAATGATAAAGCCAGATCATCAGCAGAGAGTGTGGTTAGCAGTGGTGAGGAGGTGTCTTGTTGCCTGCTGTTTGACTTTCCTTAAATATCTTTCTAATTTTTCTGCTGATCTAAATCCTAAGCTCCACTTTCCTTTGGAAAGCCTCTAACTACCCTAGCCTACTAGGACTCTCTCTTTCCTATGGCATTTTTCATCTTGAAACTTATCCAACATTTAATTAGTCCTTCTCACTCTTTGGTGTGGGACATAAGCATCTTTTCCCTTTTGCTGGACATGAACTTGATAAGACATATGGGTCATGTCATTTGCTTCTTTCGAGTCCCCTACAATACCAATGACATAGTGATGGTCACTATTGTCACACTGAGGAGGCTTAATAATTATTATTTGTTAACTGGCTCAAGAAGAAAAAGTATTTGTCTATCACTGTTTCCACTTATAGAATAGACAATTTGGGCCAAAACAAATCATGCAGGACCAGCTGTTAAGAGTTAGCCACCAGAACTATTGTTTCTGGAGACTGACACGTTTTCTGGTTTGGGCTTATTTTTTTCTCCACTTCTTATGCCAACTTCCCCACAGCCTGATCCATTTTCTTTTCTTGACTGCTTTAAAAATTCTTTCATCAATCCTGCCTTGGACACACTGACATCATCCCTGGGAAAGCAAAAGGGTTATTTTCCAGATGTTCTTTAATGCCTTTGCTTAAAGTGCTTTCTGTTTTAGTTTTAATGAAACCAAAAATGTCCAATCTGACAGGTTATGCTAGAGAGCCTGCATTTCATGCGAGAAGTCCCAGAAATACCAAGCAGCTAGTGTGATCACTCCATCCCAACTATATGGACCTTGTTTACACCTGAAAGAGAGCAGAGGGAGTTCACTCTCACAGGCCTTTCTAGCCTAAGTCAGGCCAGCTGAGTGGACCTGAGTTGCAGTCTGACAGTTTCACAAGTTTCTGTGCTGCCATCTTCAACACCATCAAAGTTATATGTGGAGGAATTAGGACTGATCTAGAGAACACTTTTGCCTGGTAACAGGGCATTCGAGGACAAACTCGTAAGGCAGATGAGGGTGCCCACTCCTCTGTTCCCTCAAAGGTTCCAATACACCCTCCTAAGTGCCCATCATTTACAGACACCAGAATTATCAAGCCAACCCACCCTTCCTCCTCTGATGGGGCAAACCATCCCTCAAAATGCCTCCCAGCCCATGACCAGGCTGGATGAGGCACCCTCTTCTGAGCTCCCTACTCTCACTTTCTAGCCATTAGGCACTTTCTCCACTGGACTCAGAGCTCCCTGAGACTGGGTCTGTATCTATTTGCCTACATTTTCTTCTCTAGTAGTGTGCCAGGGACAAGTGGATGACCAATAAGTGGCTTGCAGACTCTAACAGCACAGGTAGGCAGTGCATTTGACCCACCTGGGAAAAGCTCCAACTCTGCTGAACTGCCTAACCCACCCTTTCATCTTGAGGATGAAAGTAAACAATGCATGTTTTATCAACTGGCCAGTGTTTTACAAAGGTAAGTCAGTACCAATCCAGACAAAATGGATCACATCCATGAGGGCAACCAAGAATTTACTGGGACTTAGACACGTATCACAGAATGGTCATAGAGATAATTCAGGTGTCAATTATCCAAAGAGCTGTCACAGTGAGAGAAGATAGGGATCCTTCTCCATGGCTTCCAATAGACTTAAAACTAAAGACCCCCTTTAGCTCAGTATGTAAAAGGATCTTGGCTATCTGACATGTCTCAAGGAATGAGTTCTCTGTCATTACCTATATTCAAAGAAGCAACATAGTGAAACACACAAAGCAGTGTTCAATGACTCGGTGACCATTGGTCTGCTTAGGGGCAACCTTTTAGATTTCTCATTTTACAAAGACCTCCTTAACTACGGCCATGAACATTCACAAGCTTCACAAGCACAGGCTCCTGTGTGCCATATTGGTATGATGTAATTCAGCCAGTTTATTGGATCAGAAATGGCTCCTGTCTGAGGCTGGGTCTATCAGGGTCCATTACCTATGAACCTGAGAGCAGGACACGAGAGAACAAGGGAGAGGGCAAGGATGTGTGGCCAGGAATGTAACATTTCTGCCCTCCATACAGACTCAGGAGCAGACCAGGCTGGTCTTCCAGGAAAGAAGAATAAAGCAGATATATGGAGAGAAAGAGAGAATATGCCAGAGAAGGATTTCTTCCTGGGATCCCAACATCCTTGCAGATTGTGGCTACAAACTCTTTGCGAGGTTGGGGGTTCCATGACCCCACTTCTGGGTTACTATGAAATAGTCTCATTTTGCAGAAGCTTAGTTTGAGAGGAATTCTCTTACTTAAAGCTCAAAGGACTTAGGCGGCGCCTGTGGCTCAGTCGGTAAGGCGCCGGCCCCATACACCGAGGGTGGTGGGTTCAAACCTGGCCCCGGCCAAACTGCAACCAAAAAATAGCCGGGCGTTGTGGCGGGCGCCTGTAGTCCCAGCTACTCGGGAGGCTGAGGCAAGAGAATTGCTTAAGCCCAGGAGTTGGAGGTTGCTGTGAGCTGTGTGATGCCATGGCACTCTACCGAGGGCCATAAAGTGAGACTCTGTCTCTACAAAAAAAAAAGCTCAAAGGACTTAAAACAGTGGTTCTCAACTTTCCTAATGCCGTGAATAAAGTTCTTCATTTTGTGGTGACCCCCAACCATAAAATTATTTTCGTTGCTACTTCATAACAGTAATTTTGCTACTGTTATGAATCATAATGTAAATATCTGATATGCAGGATGTATTTAGGCAACCCCTGCAAAAGGATCGTTCGACCCCCAAAGGGGTTGCTACCCACAGGTTGAGAGCCACTGACTTAAAATAATATTATGGGAAAGCAGACTCAAATCTTGACCTCCTGACCAATGTCCTCAGGGTCTTCCAGCCCTGGGAATCTAAGATTCTATTAGCCAAGTAGAGGGGAGGCCATGCCCTGTCGAGAAACAGGGGTGGGAGGGTCCAGGACTACACATCCTGAGCAGAGATCACAGATGTGTTATGTCGACATGCACACACCGCATTTACTTCTCTCCTCCTTAGGAAGAGAAGAATGAGAATCTATCACGCCACACAGTTGTGAAGAATAATGAATAGCACCATTACCAAATGACAAGTGCTACATTTCTTATTATTATCTATCATGTACACATCATTTTATTTCTATAGCATCCAGCAGGGGTTGAATGCAAATGGAATGAAAAACTCCTTTGCAGACTTGTACCCTCCTATAAAGAAAAACATTTGGGATCAGGGAACACCATAGCTTCCAGGTTCTTCCAAGTTCTAGACTCAACTACCCCAAGCAAGACTGGAGAGGCCTCTCTCAATTCATGATGATTGGGTAAAAAGCCCTTGAATCCAGCTTATTCATATTCATTTTGTAGCAGTAAGATCTACCCCAGTTGCACGTGTTGATCTGACCCCATCTGGAGGCTATCACTATTTATGTCGTCAGAGAACCACAGAAACCACACCAATATGTGGCCAGAGGTCTTTGATCACTCTCTTTGCTCTAGCAATAGAGCAGCCTTGGGCCAATCTTGATCTAGCTTATTCCACTTGTCAGACTGCACCATTCTCTCCGTGTCCTTCAGCTTCTTCTCTGCTCTCTCCATTTTGCATATGGAGAATGGAAGTACAGCATTAAGGAGTTTTCCCAAAGAACATGACTCTGGTCTTGAGAACGGAAGGCATAGGCTGTTTCTGGTCTGACAACAATGCCCATACAGAGACTTCTCTAGGGGAATGCCAGATGAGGGACAAGGAATAGAGTGGGAGAGACTGGCCTCTGTCCCATGGCTGCCCCATGACAGTAGGGCTCCCAGCAGGTCATCTCCTCTCTCTTGCCATGCGGACTCCTCTATCTGACAAGTAGATTAAACCAGGAGCCAGGTCAGAGCCGCAAGGCAGGAGTATTAAGATCAAAATTAGGAAGAGGACAGGAGTTGATACCAAAAACCACCCGGCAAATGCCAAGTCTAGAGTGGAATCCATGAACACATTCTAGCTGAGTTCAAGAGGAACCAAAGACAGAACAAGGCATGGCAGCAGCAATGAGAATGGGAAAAGTAAGAAAGGTGACAAAACCCCAGAGAGGACAACACAGAGGCGGACTGATCTTAGTAGAGATGTGTTGTGAGATAGTTTAATGTCACCAAAGCAAATATATGGGGCGAACGGTGGAATCCCACCCAGCTCTCAGAATCCATGAATTACAACCTTATTCCAGTTGTGCTAAAAGATGTGCATCAACCCTGACAAGTGACACTGCGAGTCAAGTGCCTGACACAGCCTGGATTCTGTACTAAGCCGCTCCTTTCCTACCTAGCACTACTAGGACACAGAGGAAATCATCCCAAAAGGGGACATACGTCAACATCTCCACTTCCATTTATAGGAAAAGTGATCTCTGCCTTGACTTGCTACTTTTTGCTCCCCACTAAACTGTTTCTGGGTCCTAAAAACGTCACTTGTTTACACATCAGGACAAGTGATAATTATGCCAGATCACTAAAAAAAGGAATTTTGAAGCTCCTGACCCTCTGTGGGGAAAGTGCAGACTAGCTAAAAGGAGAGGAAAATTTATTTCTGGAGCAAGTTATTTAATATCCTAATCTTTCCCAGGCTGTCTGCTATAGAACAGTTATTGACTATGCTGCACCCAACACATCAATTCCTTTCCCTATAAAAAGTTTCCAAAGTAGCTGTGAGACTTAGGAGTTCAGAAGATTTGCTCTACCTTTCTGGGCCTACTTTTCGGTTCAGTAAAATGTGGGAAATGGCATTAGTTTTCTACCACTGCTATAACAAATCACTGCAAACTTAGCTTAAAACAATATAAATTTATTATTGAGATCTCTGTAGAAGTCCAATGTGGGTCTCCCTGAGCTACAATCAAGGTATCAGCGGAGTTGTGTTCCTGCTAGAGGCTCCTGTTTCCTTCCCTCTTCCAGCTTCCAGGGGTCACCCACCTTCCCTAGCTCGTGACCACCTTCCTCATTTCCATCTTCAATGCCAGCAACTATGAGCCAAATCCTTGCAACCATGAAATCACTCTGACCTCCCCTTCTGTCTCCTTCGTCCACTGTTAAGGATGCTTGGGACTACATTGGACTCACCTGGGTAAAACAGGATAATCTTCTTACCTTATGGTCCACTTATTAGCAACTTAATTCCACCTGCAACCTTGATTTCCTGTTGCCATGTAACCTAACCCAGTCACAGTTTCTGGGAATTAGGAGGTGGGCATCTTTGTGGGGACATTATTCTGCCTTTCACAGGTATCTGCCTTCCACAGTACCTGTCTCAGAATGGCTAGGAAAACAGTTTCCTCTCCTAGCTAAGCATGTGACCCTAGCCAAGTGTCTGGTCACTTTGGTTTCCTCCTCTAAAATCAAAACCTTTAGTCTAAGAAGATCTTTAAGATCTATAACTTTATGGAGATATAACAGGCTCATTACAAGATTAGCTTCTGTCTTGTGCAATACAATCTTCAAAACACTTGCCCACATTTTGTCTCATTTTATCCTCACATCAATCCTGGGAAATATACAGGGAACATGCTGCTGTTATCTCTGCTTTGTAGAAGTGTAACCTGATAACAAGAAGTTAAACGATTTGTCCAAGATCACACAATTAAAACATGACAGTCCTGGTTTCAAATTAGAGTCTTCTGATAAAACATGCCCTAAGCGAAAACTTTCTGAAAACCATGGACAAGTACACACAGGGAGGATGGGAACTGACACACACCACTACCCCCAGCACCATTCAGTCAAATCCCAGTTTTATCCAAGTAGTGAGGAACAGCAAGGGCAGATAACTAGTCTCTGAAGATAATGTAGGATGCTGGGCCCTCCCCCTCTGATTCCTGTCCTCTGTAGGGGTGTGTCCCATTGAATGTTTTCTCTTACATCTATATTCCTTCTTCCTTGCTGTGAGACCACACGCTGTCAGCAGAGTCCTGGCTCTAAATCAAGGAGAAATAGTCATAAGCCTCTAGCTGGGGAAGGAGGGCAGGAGAGTCTCATGTCCTCTGCCCAATGCCACCAGGTGGTCTCAAGGCCCCCCTGCTTATGCGAGGGAACAGTCAGCTATGGGAGCTTCCTTTTATCCTCCTATGTTAAATCCCATGGAAGGGAAAATACAGTCAGTGAAGACATTTTCTAAGAAACAAGGAAGAATGGGCGGCGCCTGTGGCTCAGTCGGTAAGGCGCCGGCCCCATATACCGAGGGTGGCGGGTTCAAGCCCGGCCCCGGCCAAACTGCAACCAAAAAATAGCCGGGCGTTGTGGCGGGCGCCTGTAGTCCCAGCTACTCGGGAGGCTGAGGCAAGAGAATCGCTTAAGCCCAGGAGTTGGAGGTTGCTGTGAGCTGTGTGACGCCATGGCACTCTACCGAGGGCCATAAAGTGAGACTCTGTCTCTACAAAAAAAAAAAAAAAAAAAAAGAAACAAGGAAGAAGAGAGCTGAGAAAGCTCACCTGAAGGTCTCTGAGATGCAGTGGGCGTCTGTAGCTTTTGGCCCCTAGTGTCCACCCCCACATCGCAATGTCTTGAAGAACAAACCCTCACCCCATGTTCAGGCCATGTACTTGCCCCATCCTCCACCCTCTGCTCCAAGTACAGTAGAACCTCCATCACTGACCACCTCTCTACATTGACCACCTCCTCAACTTGACCTAATTTCCATAACTGGGACACTCACCACATGTACTTCTCAGTACAGTAGGCCTAGTTCTGTGTTGACCACCTATGTATGCTGACCAGTTTGTTACAGTCCCTTGGGTGGTGAACTTACAGAGGTTCTACAGCATTCACTAAGCACCTAATATGTGCTCTAGACATGGAAGATCCTCAATAAGCCAGACAAGGCCCTTGCTGTCATGGAGCTACCAAATAACCAAATGAAAGTGAACAACATACTTTTCAAAAGCATTATGTTCTATGAGAAAATAAAATAGGGTTTTTGTTACGGAGAGGGACCAAGGGTGTTACCTGAATTTTCAATTACATGTTTGCTGAGTTTTTGTTTAAACCTGCTTGAGTCAGGCTTCCTATTGTTGACACCCAGGGGGTCTCCTGTGTTCACGTCCTAACACAGGTGGCCTTCACGTCCCACGTGCTGAGATTCCATGAAATGGTACTGCCCACAGAGTGACAGTGTGCTGGCTGGCTAAGACCTCTGTGTCATTAGAAAAAGGCAGATGGAAAAAAAAAAAAAAAAAAAAAAAAAAAAAAAGAAAAAGGCAGATGGAAAGAACTCAGAACCAGCACCCAGAACCTCAAGACCACCACTAATTAGCCAAGTATCTTTTACCTGGGCTGGAGGGTTTCCTCATGGTAAAAAGGGAACGGGAGGTTCACCAGTTACTCTCCCTTCACCATTTATGTCCTATGCTTCTCTGACTTTCCATTATAACTGGGAAATGGGTACTCTCAACCTGGTATCCATCACACTGCATGTCTTTACTAAAAAGCTGCAAAACAAGCATCTAACATTTGAACCAGATCCAGATCCTATCGTTAGGGGAGATCCAAACTGCATGCTCAGCAAAAGCACTGCCTTCTGCAAACACACACTCAGTCCTAATGAAAACCAGTGATTTGGAATGATGCTGATTCTACCTGAAAAAGTCACAGTGGGCTTTCAGGAGTTCCGCCTCTCTTTGGGTGAATTTCATTTGGTTTAGAGGCATTCATATACTTTTCTGAAGGTATATCACTTATGACACCAATATATCTGTGGCTATGTCAGAATTCAATTAGTGTAAAACCCCCTTTAAAAAATAATTACATTCGGGCGGGGCCTGTGGCTCAGTGAGTAGGGCGCCAGCCCCATATGCTGAGGGTGGCGGGTTCAAACCCAGCCCTGGCCAAACTGCAACAAAGAAAATAGCCGGGCGTTGTGGCGGGCGCCTGTAGTCCCAGCTGCTCGGGAGGTGAGGCAAGAGAATCGCATAAGCCCAAGAGTTGGAGGTTGCTGTGAGCTGTGTGACGCCACGGCACTCTACCGAGGGCGGTACAGTGAGACTCTGTCTCTACAAAAAAAATAAATAAATAAAATAAATAAAAATAATTACATTCACATGATGCTTTTTTAAAAAGACATACAATAGGGTGGCACCTGTGGCTCAGTGGGTAGGGCGCCGGCCCCCTATACTGAGGGTGGCGGGTTCGAACCCAGCCCCAGCCAAACTGCAACAAAAAATAGTCGGGCATTGTGGCAGGTACTTGTAGTCCCAGCTACTCCGGAGGCTGAGGGAAGAGAATCACCTAAGCCCAGGAGTTGGAGATTGCTGTGAGCTGTGATGCCACAGTACTTTATCAAGGGCAATAAAGTGAAACTCTGTCTCTAAAAAAAAAACAGACAGACAATGAAGTTTCCACTCTACCCTTGCCCATCACAACCCTTAAAGGGAAACCACTGTTAATTTGTTATATATCTTTCCGGAATTTCTTACACACAGATGCACACATAAATACAGTTGACCCTTGAACAGCATGAGATTAAGGGGTGCCAACTGCCCACACAGTGGAAAATCTGTGTACAACTCGACTCCCCCCAAACTTAATTTCTAATGACTTATGGCTGACTGTAAGCCTTATGGGTAACATAAACAGTCAATTAACACATACTTTTTACGTTACAGGTATTATATGCTGTATTTTCAGCACAATGTAAGCTAGAGAAAGAAAATGTTACTAAGAAAATCATTAGAAGCCCGTAGACAATCTAATACACGCCCACACAAGAGAAAACCTCCATTCAAGATGGGGGAAGGGGGGAGACGGAAGGAGGGGGATTGGTATGCTCCCACTTAATGGGCACAATGTAAGGGTGTAGGGCACACCTCCTGGAGCTGGGGCACAACCCCAACAGGGACTTCGCCTAACAAATGCAAACACTGCAACCGAATTCTTCATACACTCAAATTAACCTGAAATTTTAAAAAAAAGGAAAAAGAAAATCATAGGAAGAGAAAATGTATTTATTATGCAGTAAGTGGAAGAGGATGCCTATCAGGTCTTCACCCTTGGTAGGGATCTTCACATGGAGTAGACTGAAGAGGAGGCCAGGGTGGTCCTGCTGCCTCAGGAACGACAGAGGAAGAAGAAATCTGCATCTAAAATATAAATGGATCCCCCGGTTTAAACACCTGTTGTTCAAAGATCACCTGCATTTATTCTAATTTCAGGCCCCAGACTGAATAAAATTGAATAAAAGTCCCCGATTTGTATAAAACTTAGGCTAATTATACAACTGTTGTGCATCTTGTCTTTTTTTCTTCATTTGGCAATCGGATAAATATAGTATTTCTATGTAGTTTTAATTTAAATTTTTCTGAAGTTTGAGGACATCTTTTAACACATTTAGGGTCATTCTTATTTCTTTTTCTATGAATTGCCTTTACCGTTTTTTTCCCCCTTGTTAGAATAAATCCGTTTTTCTTATTGACTCTTTGGAACTATTTACCTATCATTTGCTTGAAAAATAATTTAGTTCATCAGGTTTTCAACTGTATTTGTGCAAAGCTCAATGAAGTAGCCTGTCTGTGGCACTGTTATCCACACATCATTTCTTATTTATGTTTCTGCCCTTGCGCCTACATTTTCTTGATCAGGTTAACTAGTAGTTTATCCGTTTGTTTTTGTAGTTTTTGGCCGGGGTCGGGTTTGAACCCGCCACCTCTGGTATATGGGGCCAGCGCCCTACTCCTTTGAGCCACAGGTGCCACCCAGTTTATCTGTTTTACTGGGCATTTTTTCCCACCAAAACCAGCCGGGCACCATGGCTCATGCCTGTAATCCCAGCACTGTGGGAGGCTGAGGCAGGAGAATTGCTTGAGCTCAGGAGTTTGAGACTTGTCTGAGGGAGAATGAGACCCCAACTCCTAAAAAAATGAAAAACCAACCCGGGTGCTGTGGGGAACACCTGTAATCCCAGCAGCTTCCAGAGGCTGAGGCAGCAGGATGCCCACAGCCCAAGTCTAAGGTTGCAGTGAGCTATGACGCCATTGCACTCTGCTCAGGGCATAAGGTAACACTCTGTCTCAACAACAAAACCAAGGAAATAAAAAGAAAACAATCTACAAAAGAAATTTATTTCAACTTTTTTGTTTCCTAAATCATTAATTTCTACCTTTGTCTATTTCTTCCTTCAGCTTTCCTGTCACTATATTGTTTTATTTTATATAATCCTCTGACTTATAATCTATCCTCTTAGATAATTAATTCATGTTTTATCATTCTTTTGTGAAATATTCTGGGCCCTCAGTTTTCCTCTGAGGCCTGCTTTAGCTATATAACATCTGTTCTGAAATTCGGTGTTTTAATTGTTGTTTTCCAGAAAATCTGCAATTTCAGTTTTTATTTCCTCTTTGAGCCATGAGTTGAGTGTTTTTTGTTTTGATTTTACTTTCAGTTGAATGGTCTTCTGGTTTTCTGATTGAGTATTAATTTCTAGTTTAATTGCACTGTAATCAAAGAATATTGCCTGTACTTTTATTCTATCTTCTGGGATTTATTGAGGTTATCTGTTGCCTAATAGATGGTCAATATTTGTGAATGTTTCATAGGCCCTTGAAAGATATATGCTCTTCATTTTATCTACAGGGTTGGCTATTATCAACCAGATCTACTTTATTACTTATGTTAATTAGAGCTTCAATATTGATTTTTATTCTTTGTCCAGTTATCTGGAGACTGAGACGTGTAAATTAAAGTGATCTGTTATGAGTGTGATTTCATCTATTTCCACTTGCACCTGTTAAAATTTCTCTATTTTCAACATTGCTGATATAATTTTTTTCATTGTGAGAGGGACCCTTTAGCATTACAAAGTTCCCTTCTTTACCTCATTTAATGTATTCTAACCTGAATCCCACTTAGTCTGATAAAAGCTCATGATTACTACTGTTTATGTCTGTATTTTTTGCCTGGCATTCCTCTACTCTTATTTTCAACCTGCCCACATCACTTGCCTTTAGGGGCATCACCATAAAGAACACAGAATTGGGTTGTGATTTGTGATCCCATCTGAAAATCTTTTTAAAAGGTAAATTCATTTGTATTTAGTGATAATGCAAATAGGCTTGTTCTTATGTTATGTCTTCCGGGTTTTCTGGCATTATTTTTGGTCTTTCTGTGATTCTTCCTGTGTTATTCTTCTGGGAAGGGTTATGTTTTTATTCTAGTGGTCACATTGATAACTGCATTATATAATAATCTTGTGTCTTTAGACATGACTTATTCACTCTATACTATAATAACATATTGGTGTATTTCTGTCCTTTCCCTTCACTGTTCTTTCTGCAGAGACATGGCAGAAAGCGAGAAAGAGACACGTACCCCTGGAAGCTAGTTATGAAAGTACACAGAGGTGTTAATGCAATGGCGCCTATAACACGGGCAGGGAAACGTCACACGTATCACACAGCCCCTGGGCACTGTTCACTCTTACCGTGCTGCTGTCTCTCTTCCATCATTTGATTTTGGTCAATAAGATTATCTTTATAAGTGTTTATCATTTATTGTCAATGATAATTATCATTTATTGTAATTATATTACTTGTCAGCTCACAATTATATCCTTTGACTCCTTTGGTTTTACAGAATGAGACATTCAGAGAACGTCTTCTTTCTTCCTCCTTCCCCTGGCAATATCTGTCGGTTTATCAGGACACAGAACAACTCCCCTCTGTTGTTCTAAGCCTCATATTTTTCTTACTCTCAGTTTTAGTGTAGTTCTACAGATGAAAAAATTCAATGCTCTGTCTTCTCTTTGTTGGCTGAAGTTCATCCTCTACTAGTTTGCTCAGGAAGGACTCCTGGGAACAATATTCCCGGAGTTACTGCATGCCCAAAATTGTCTTTATACATGAAAGATGGCTCGGATGGCTATAAATCGTTGGCTTACACTTTCTTTCTTTGCTTATCTTATAGATGTTGTTTCACTGTCTTCTGGGCACTGGAAGTTGCTGCAGAAACCAGAGCCAAGTTGATATTTTTCTCCTCGTAAGCGACTTGTTTTTTTTGCTTAGATTTCCAATAGATTCTTTGTTTTTATTTGTTGTTCTTTTTTTTTTTAATCCTTTCATTAATTTTCAAGTCATTTCAAATCCAAAGAAAAGTTACAAGAATAGTACAAACTCTTACAGACCCTCCACAAAAATTCCCTAGATGGGATATTTTATTGTATTTTCCACATTTTTGCAGAGAGAGAGATGACAGACAGACACAGATTAGATTTTTTTTTTCTTCACAGAATTGCTCATCACTTCTAAATGCTCTGGTGTGTGCCTCCCAAAGACAAAGACACTTCTATTAATATATAATCACTGTACAGGTACACCCTTACTAGTCAAAACATTGACACTGATACAGCACAGACCATATTTAAATTTCTCCAAAGGTTCCACGATGTCTCTTTGCCCTTCCTGGTTCAGGTCCTCTCCGCCAACATGTGTTGTATTTAGTTGTTATGTCCCATCAGTCTCATCCAATCTGGAAGACTCCTCAGTCTTTCTCTGTTTCTCAAATCCTTGAAAGTCTCAAAGACTACAAGCCTTGGCTCCTGGGTGGCCTGTGTCCATCTGATGTTTGCTCATTCTTGGCAGAAATGCAACAGAAATAACGCTGTGCTCTTCTCAGAGCCTCACGTCTAGAAGCACATTAGGTCAACCCAATCCACCACTAGCAACATTAACCTTGATCATCTGGTCAAGTTGGTGTCTGCCAAATTTTGCCACTGACAATTCACTATGTTTCCATTTTATTTGATTACAATTTTGTGTGAAGCTTTTCTAATATTTGTCACTATACTACTTATGACACAACTACCAGCTGTAAGACAGCATCCATTGGCGGTGACTACTGTATGAATGAATTATCACAGTGATGGGTGCCCAGTGGTAAATATCCATGCCCATCATTACCTCCACAGCTAACAGGTAGCATTCTATTATAAGTAGGATTTCCCCCTTCTCCTCCTCTTTCTCATTTACTTACTTTTCTATTTATCTATATTCTCATTCATTTATAACAATATGGATTCGTGGATTCCTATTTTCAATAGATTGGAATAGATTGGAATCTAATATTCTTATTATTTACTTTGATGTTCATATTAAAGTTTGGCCAGCACAAACTCCTTCAAGCTTGCTTCTATGTCCTTTTGACACCTCCCCATCTTTTCTTATGCATTTCCCGACTTTCTGGCATAACAGGAAATTTTAGGTCCACTTTATACTTTTTCTGCCCTATCCCTTGAATCAGCCATTTCTCTGAAGCACCCTGGCAAATTTCAGCGAAGGATACAATTTAGAAATTAGTATCTAAGTGCTCCAGGATGCTACTCGAGTTCCACTGCCTCCAGACCATCTCAGTAAAAAGAGCTAAGAAATGTGTGTGTGTGTGTGTGCGCACGCATGTGTGCACACGTGTCTATTTACATACTTACATGTCCACCCACATACTGATGCAATTAATTCCTATCCAGCAGACGACATTCTTTCCATCCTTTCCCCTTTCCATGTTTATAAATCTCTTTTCAAACAGTGAAAAACATGGTTCCTATTATCCTCCATATATTTATTGACTTTGCTCAGTAAATTAACTTAGTTGCCCCCGTAATCAATCTTCCAACGATGCCAGCCCTGCCCCTGCCCGCTGCCTCCACGCTTCTTCCTGGCCCCTGCTTCCATGAGGGTGGGAGGGTTACCCCCCGCCTTTAGTGTTTAAATCTTTCCAAGGCTGTATCTTAGCAGGAACTGTCCTAGGTAATTTTCCCTGACGCTGAAATTTTTGCAGTCTCAACATTTAGATTTAAATCTCCTTTTATGTCATGAAAGCCTTCCTAATTAATATTTTAAATATCTGTTCTAGTCCATTATTTTGTTTTCCTTCAGGGCCTAGAAACGTGCATGTGTTGGCGCTCCAGTGCCTGTCTTCGCTATCGATCGTTTTCCCCCTGATCTTTATTAATGCTTCCCTTATTCCAGTTGCATTTATTCACCCTGTCTACATTCCCCACTGCATTTCCACGGTGTCTGCTTTCCCTGGAGATCCTTCCAACTGCACTTCTGAGACAAATTTGCCTTTTTCTCTCATCGCCTCCTTAGTTCTGCCAGCTCACGTTTCACCACCTCTTGCCATCTTGTCATCCTTTCCAGAATGTGTGTTTCTGCTTCGTGGGTCTTTCTTCCTAGAAATGATTGCTTCGTTGAGTTCTTTAAATTTGCTGTGAAATACTTGATTATAATTTTCCTCTGCTCCCTAAGAATATTTTCCTGGGAATATTCCTTATTTGGGGACAATTTTCATGGCTCTTGGTGATAACACTTTAACATCATTGCTTCTGTTCTAGTGGTGATAGCAACTTCTTTTTTATTGCTTATTATTGTATGATATGGACTTTCCTGGACCATTTCTTTGCAGGATGGGAGGAGGGACCAGGGTAGACTTTCCTTCCTAAACTAAAACTTCTTTCTGGAGAAGGGCTAATGACAGGAAGGAGGCAAAGGGAAACTTCATGGTGCTGAAAAGATTCTGTATTTCGATCTGCCTGGTGGTTATACAAGTTTGTCAAACTAAAAAATATTTGTGTGTTTTCTTATATGTACATATGTTATCTTGCAACAAACATGTTAGGAAAGAAGAATGGAAAGGAAGGAGAGAGGACTCTTTTTCTGCTGTCAGATTTTACTTCTTGCAAATACGTCTCCTCTGGATGATGCTTTATATTATATAAATGCACTTGCTCTCTGTCTCTGAATCACAGCAGACCCAGATGTACCTTCCTTTAGTTCTGCTTACCCCAGTCTTTATTTGCATTGATTGCAAATAAGGGATATGGCTGTGGCTCTTCAGGATGCCTCCATTCCCAGGACGTGAATTTTGCTGACATGCTCTGCCACCTGCTCCCTGGGCCTGCCTGCACTCTCTTAAACCTCTTCACTTCCCCCTCATGGCCTCTCCCAAACACCACTGCTCGGGGCAGCCCTTGGCTACATTTCAGATTCCACGGATTACTTCTATCCCCTAATTCCACTGAAAAGGACATTTATGGGATTTTCTATTGCTCTCCTTATTGCTGTTATAACAGAGTCTAGGAGGAGAAATCGAAAGACGTTATACAAATAGCCACATTACAACGGGGGTCCTCTTTGCCTCTTCTATTGACTCACGTGACATCTTGAATGAGTCCCCTCTTGGGCCTCAGTCTGCCCATGAACAGAACCGGCGGGGGGTGCTTCTCCTAGTGCCTTCTGCAGATTAGCAAGGCAGCCCTGCAGATTAGCAAGGCAGCCGCCTCTCCGCTGTCAGGATGGGTCTCAGGCAGCACGGTGCTGTCCACGGTGCTGTCCACGGTGCTGATCTTCACACCTCCCATCCTGTTGCTCTCTTAGTTTCCTCCAGGGCTGCAGACCTGCTCTTTGGGGTCTCTTTCCAGACCACCAGCCAGGGAACAACTGGTCTTTAGGACCACACTCTTACCCCACACTTTAGACTCTCCCCACCTTCCCAACAACACACGCACTCACACTCAAAGACATAGCCAATTCTTCAAAATACCAATTTGCTAGCTGCCCTGTCTCATTTCTTCTCTTGCTGGCTGCAAAAGTAGCAGTAGGAACATGCCACTCCTTGGCACCATCTGCCTGGCTGTGAGCAAACACAGGTCCCCTCCACCAGGCGTTGTGATTCAGGAAATACCAAGCCCAGATGCCTGCCTCTGACCCCCCACGAACCCTGAAGTGTCAGGCTTCAGATGGGAAATATCAAATCTCCAGGACCCCAGGACTCCACCATCACGACATCAGTCACAAATATTGCTCTTACTGGTGGAAGTGGCAGATGGGAACATAAATTCTTCAAAAGCAATTCGCTTGCCAAGGACTAAGCAACATATGAATGAAGTGTGAACAGTAAGTTTTTCCAAGTTCGGGAGGCTGGACACATCACCCGCTCAACTGCACAAGCAGGCTCCAGAAGACCTAACCCAGTTTTCCATCAGGCTAAAAACATTTCTGGCTGATTTAAAGGCAAACACAAGGGTTTCTTCTCTCTTCTTCCTGCGACTTCTTCAAGGAAATCCCAGAACTACAAGAGCCAAAGGCAAGAAAGGCAACACTGGTAGGTGCATTGGGCATTCGGTTTTTCCAAAAGAATGAGGATAAAAACAAACCCTTTGATAAAATAATCCTTTGAAATCATATGCCCTCTTTTGGAAGCCTCTGCGGCACAGAAACAGAACTACACAAGCATTAATCACTTGCATGCTCTGCAATGGCTGTGGTGGCTGGAGGGTCCAGCAGGCACCCAGCATTCCTGTCGGCAGCTCCCTGCTCCCTCCTGAGCTCTGCATTTTACTGAGGCAAACACAGCAAAGCTTGAACAGGCAGACTGCAAAGAGTTTGGAAGTAGGGCCAAGAGGACAGGTTCTACGTAAGTTCTGCCATTCACCAGCCAATACTCTTGGGGAAACAACCTTCCCTCCCTCGTCTCAGCATCAACTATGAGAGAGCAAGTGATCTGATAATTCCAGAGGTTCCCAATCCCAGCAAGTGAGGATTCTGGCTCACTCACCTAGCTGCCATCTCATCCCCATATTCCACACTCCTAACACCATAAGGGAAGGCCTCGTGCCTGGTGACGAAGGACACAGCCTGACAGGCCTGGGACACAGCTGTTACTATGGCAAAACACACTCATTGCTTCAAGACCAACAACAATGGGAAATGACAGAGAAAATAAAATTCAGCAAACTCTCAGTGCAAAACCAAGCCAGCAGATGAGGGAGTGGAGGAAGTGACTGCCTATGTAACATTTCTCTAAATTGCCCACCTCTCGCCTCTCCGCAAGAAACAGATAACAGAAAGAAGCCACCCATTGAGTTGGAAAATGCATCATCCCTTGTTCTCCGATGAATTCAGCTGCTAATAGCACTGATACTTTTAGAAAACCAAAGATAAGGAGTCCTCAGCTTAAAAGGATCCTGTCAGAATATGAAACGATGCTTCTTTTCCTTCCTTGAAAGTATAAACTGGCTTGGCTCAAATGATAGCTAATTAGGACACAGTGAACATGAAATGTACATAAACACACACACAGAGACACTTACACAGAAACCGGCCCTTCCATCCTGTGGCAGTGTGGACAGATTGTAATGGACACAATGTGGTACAATCACCCAACATCTCTCCCACTTATTTGCGTGCAGTGTGTCTCAATGATGTGTTATGAGGTGTGTTTGTAATTGGCTACTGCTGTTAGTGGTCCTTGAAAGGGAAATGGAGTGTGTCTAAATGCAGACAAAGCTACTTAGCACACCAGGACAAGATGAGACGCTCCTCACAAGGTCCAAATGGGATACTCAGAGCTTCTTCCACCCATAGCTTGGGAGAGAGAAAAAGAAATAATCTGTCTCAATTTTCTCGGCTCTAGAAACAATATTTATAAAATAGAAGGTGATTTCAGAGCTCATTTATTTTCCTGGTTCACAGTTCCCCACTCTCTGCTGACATCATTTTCTAACCAATTTTATTTCCAACAATTGCAGGAACAGCCTCAATTCTACTTGAAATCGTTAAAAACAAATCTATTCTTTCCTTGTCTTTGAGCCCCATCTTTTAAGACCTGGTTTAATTTCTGCACCACTTTTCTTATCCCGGCTCTCTGAATAACCACACCAGATCTTTCCTCTTCCCTTTGTTCCCTCCTAAATCCCTGCATTCCCTGTAAAGGCAGGGAGAGCCCTGATATCTCCTGGGCCCCAGTGCTGGGCACTCGATTCTCCACTCGCTGGCTGATCACATCCGTCGTAGTCCCATTTGGAGACAGTGAGTGACTCCAAGAGGCATGTCTTCCAAACACCAGCTACCTTGGAAAGGAAATAAGCCAAAGATTTTAAATGTCACAGAAAGAATCATCTTTCTTGCCCGGGAGGCAACGGCCAGTGAGCAAAATCAAAGCCCAACAGGAGACACCAAGCATGGTGCCAGCTTCCATGAAAACCGTGGACACATCCTGGCACGCTGGGCACCTGGAGTGCTAGGGAAGGGAACGGCAGCCAGCAGGGGCAAGGCTCCACCCACCCCTCCTCTGTCCTGCCCTGACCGCTCAGTGGAATGACCACAGGGAAGAACCACAATTCACATGGTACGCGTGGTTCTTAGGCGAGCTGTGCTCACCCTGTGGCCATTACTGCATTTTTATCTAAATGCTCAGAAAACCATCTGTTCTAAAATTTGGTAGAATTAATGTGAAGCTGATTGGTCTTTTCCTCTGAGTGGGAGAATTCTGTAAGACTTACATCAACTCTCACATAGGCACCAGATTCATGTAAAATAAAAATGCTGAAAAGTCAGATTTTCAAAGATATTACTCATCCTGACTCAGGTGGATTGGGAAAAAGGTGACAACTTGAACCATAACCCCGAATCCCCAAGTGACTCAGGGCTTGAGTACTGTGGTTTTCCCTCATCTACGTACCTCATTTGTAAAACAGTCAGACAAACCATCCCCCATCCCATGGTCTTGCAGTAAAGCCAGAGGATTGAAAAGGGCAGGCCCGGGTGGCACCTGTGGCTCAAGGAGTAGGGAGCTGGTCCCATATGCCGGAGGTGGTGGGTTCAAACCCAGCCCCAGACAAAAACCAAAAAAAAAAAAAAAAAAAAGAAAAGGGCAGGCCCTCTATAGTCTCAGGGACAGAGAGCTGCTGCCTCCCACTTCAGCGGTGAAGCCCAGGGACATGTCCAGGATGTGTGTGGGAATGCCGCCTGGCTGCACCGCCCAGCATGCAGGGCACATATCTGCAGCGTCAGGGACACAGACCCAGGGAACCCAAGGACACCAGCATAGGAACCTTCAGGGTGGCCACCCTAAAGACTTTACCAATCTCCAAAGCAAAGGGCTAGACTAGAGCTTACGCTTTTGTCCCCATCATTCCAAGCGCAGTGCTAGATACACAGATGTGTGATCAATGTGTGTGAGATTTCATTTGTTCACCGATTCAACAGCAGGAAAGCCAAAAGGTATGAGCAAGAAGAACTGCTTGCTCTCCAGGCTGGTTTGACGGTGGACATGACCTATACTGAGTGCGACTGAGCCACGACTTTAAACTATAACCCATCAAGCCAAAAATAAACTATAGCAAACTACCCCCAACTGCACAAAAGCTCAGCCCTGGCCCACCCCAATGGGGCATCCTGGCTTCCTCACTGTGACCCTCTGAGGTACATCACCCCTTTAAAGCTTTTTCAGGGTTTTTACCTTTTAAAATGAAGTGAGATGATTCGGGTAAGTAGACATTTGCTTAAAACATTTTGTTTCTAAACACAAGTCCTAATTTGCTGTTAGTCATTTTTTCTATGCAAGGTGAATTCCAATTTGATCCTTTCCTCCCTTTGCTATGTCTTCTTTGCTTCTTTCTCACATTTTATTTACCTTTCTTTTTTTTTAAAGACAGAGTCTTACTTTGTCACCTCAGTAGAATGCTGTGGCGTCACAGCTCACAGCAACCTCCAGCTCTTGGGCTTAGGCGATTCTCTTGCCTCAGCCTCCCAAGTAGCTGGGTCTACAGGTGCCCGCCACAATTTCCAGCTATTTTTTTATTGTAGTTTGGCCAGGGCCAGGTTTGAACCCACCATCCTCAGTATATGGGCCAGCACCCTACTCACTGAGCTACAGGCGCCACCTTACCTTTTGATTTTTTCACTAGGCCATCAGAAACACATCACCAACAGGGCTGTCCCACAGACAGCTATTATCTCCAGTGACAGGGCTGGGTGTCTTCTCCCCCTCCAACACCAGGGATTAGCCTTTAGTTTTCCTTTGCATCACTCCTTGCGCCCCTGAGGACCCTCTGATGTCTGGGAACTGAGCTCCCATTTAATCACCCATGCTGTGAAAAGCTGTCCTCTGGGGAAGGCTAGCTGTCACTCCTATGTTCCTGCTCCTGCCCAAGCAGCAGAAGCGCCCTCCAAAATGCCCCTCCCAGAGAGCCATAAACCCAGCCCAGGTGCAGGACAGCAAATGCTGCTGCTGATTTCTTAACCTAAGCACTGTGTGAGCAAATCCTGGCCCAAAACTTGGGTTTTTCAACAACACTATCACATTTGAGCCAAGCCTCCTGATCGGCTCATGAGAAGTCCTGTGGGCATTTACTGACACATGACCTTGAATAAATCCCTGAGCTTCTCCATCCTCATTGCAAACTGTGAAAAATACTGCCTAATGGGCGGTGCCTGTGGCTCAGTCGGTAAGGCGCCGGCCCCATATACCGAGGGTGGCGGGTTCAAACCCGGCCCCGGCCAAACTGCAACCAAAAAATAGCCGGGCGTTGTGGCGGGCGCCTGTAGTCCCAGCTACTCGGGAGGCTGAGGCAAGAGAATCGCTTAAGCCCAGGAGTTGGAGGTTGCTGTGAGCTGTGTGAGGCCACGGCACTCTACCAAGGGCCATAAAGTGAGACTCTGTCTCTACAAAAAAAAAAAAAAAAGAAAGAAAGAAAAATACTGCCTAACAAAGGGTACTAGGTACGATGACAAGAGATGTATGGGACAGCACCAGACACATTGTTTAGTATGAAACATAAGCTTAAGTTTTTCAAAAGATGAGGATCCCTTGAATTCTTCATGAGCTAATCGTTGTATGTCATGATCACATTCACGACCTAGGGTTACATTCCAACTCTTCTCACTGGAAAGGACATCTGATGATAATACTTGGCCAACTAATTTTCCAGCCGATCAGGGTCCATTTGGAACCTATCACCTCTATGGAACAAGATCCAATATCATCTCACTGGCCCACAGTCCCAGGCAGCCTGTCCCTGGTTTTACTCCACAACTTCTCCTTCTTGCCATCTCCAGAGTTTTCACTTTGATCCTCACACATCACCAAATCCTCCTTTCTCTGCTTATAGAATTCCATCACCATGTGCTTCTGGAACTCTTTGTGATGGACTCGCCCTGGAAATCCACACATAACCCCCTAAGGAAACAATTCCAGTCCAAATGAATTTGGCTGATCAACTGGTGTTCTTGTATGCAGCTGCTAATAAAACTCTAAAAACACTTCCCAATGAACAAAAATCTTTTCAAAACTAATACCTCTACCACTTGGACTTTACCTAACAAACACAAACAATATAACCTAATCACATCTATGTACCCTTATATTAATCTGAAACAAAAACAATAATAAAAACTAACACCCAAATCCCTTTCTTAGAATGAGACAGGATACAAAAGTAAATGCAAAGATTCTCCCTTCTCCTTTTCCTACCAGAAGTGAATCACTTTACAAAGTAACCTAAACTTTAAAAGAGTATTTGGCTTAGAAATTTCTAATCATTCACTATTGAAATTTCAGAACTCAAGGAAGCACTTGTGGACAAGGGTGGCTTGGAGCTGCCCTAGCTAACAACTGGTGCCTCTCTCAGCTTCTACCTAAATGCAGGTTATCGGCTGGAGCCCCAGAGACGCTGAGACCAGTGTGCAGGCAGGATATGGAGTCTGTGAAAGAGACCTGAGGCTCTTGAGATCAAGCCTGGAGAACTACAGTAGGAAACAGACACAGAAGCAAGAATGAATGTCCCTGAATCCTGGGACAGCTTGGCCCACAGGAGGAGAGATCCCTGGAAGGAAGACAGCCGCAGCAGACAAGAATATTCAGAGAGGCCCTCCTGTCTCTGTGCCTTGGGGAAGGGCTGGGAAGCAGAGCAGGGCTTCCAGGTCTCTCCAGCTTGGAGCTAGGGCAGCTCAAGTGATTTTTCCAGTGCCTCAGGGAACTAACACCCGGCCTGGTGATGCCACTCCTCTAGGGACAGGAGCCAAGCCTGCCAGACCAACACCACCATTCTCTGTTGGTCTCACCTGAAGGCCAACTGACAGCTGGTACTAAGCTGCCACAAGTAGACAAAGAATAAAAGCAACCCACAAAGAGGACCAGAAAGAAGGTAGAGAGAAGAGCAAAGGAAACACTTAGAAGGGGAAGCTGTTGATGAAACAGAGCTGCTAACGGAGACAAAGGGCAACTCACACAAAAAAAATGTTAAGAGTGCTTACTGATACTCAATCACAGCACAGAAAGACTTTCCGGGGCTAAAATCATGATTTTTCCAACTAAAAAGCTCAGCGGATGGGTTGATAAAAAGGATGTTTGCTGTAGAGACCTAAATTAAGTCAGGGGTGGGGGATCAAAAGAAGTACAAAAATACAAAGAAATATAAATCAGGCACAAAACGATACTTGGAGAACAGATTCTGGAGACCCAAATAACAGTAATCCCAGATACAAAAAACAAGAAATAAATAACAGATGAGAATTAAACAAATGGAAGTAAAAAATTTTCCTGACTTGAAGAAAGGCCTGGATCTGTAAATGGAACTGAGATCCTTGCAAGAGTCATGGCAAAGGACATACACCAAGGTGTGCGCCTAAGTTTCAAGAATGAGGAGAAAAGAGCACACGTGCACACAGAGAGAACAGGTATGTTACAAAGAAAAAGTAATGAGACTTCAAGCACACCTGGAATCCAGAAAACAAAGGAAAATCATCCATACACTGCCAGGTATGCAAGCCAGATGTCATCCACCTGTCCAACTTGTAGAATATTTATGGATATGCAAGAGTTCATAGAAAATGTGACCCATATACCCCATCTGAGGAAAATAATCTGACTAACACATGAATGAATTCAAACAGAAATCTTGAGATGGGTGAGATGAAAAGGAAACATTGGTGTAATGAACCTCACAGTTTGCACACTTAAATCTAAATAGGCAGTGTTAAAGTTGCTGGAAACTGGTAATGGAATTGACAAATGAGAAGACTTAAAAAGGAAGACATTCTGCAACAAAAAACTTAACATTAATTATCTCAGTAAAACCTAGGAGTGGTTAGAAGGTGAGGTAAGTCTTATAAAGATGCATCTGCTTACAGTGTAAGGAAGTAAAACAACTCCTAAAAGGCTTGATTGAATAGGACGATGATGACTGCATAAGATAAACATCTGGGGGGAGGGGCTTGCATCATCATTGATAATCTTGTTTGCCTTTGCACGGAAATACCAATCTGAGTGTCCAGAAAAGAAAGGCAACAGTCAGCGCCAATGAAATGCTAAGATGTCCAGATTTAAAGAGTAAAGAGATTGAAATAGTAACCCGTTAAACCACAAAAATAATAAAATGGACAAAGTAAAAATTAAAAGGAAATAAATGGTAAGTATTCAATTATGTCATCTATGTCACTAATTATGATAAGCTGAACATTCTGATTAAAATACAAACATTATCAGATTGGATTGAAAGATACAAATATGTATTCAGTTCAACAGAGAGCTGTAAGTGATTTATGAGAAACATTTTATGTAATAAAGAAAGATGGAAAATGGATAGACAAATGCAAATGAAAGCAAAGTGGGACAGACAATATTAATATCAGCTGCAGTGAAAGTTAACACACAATTTATTAGAATATAAATTGCTAAGAACCAAACAAAATAGGACTAAAATAGTATAAAGCCAAAACTCGATGGTAGGAGATTATTAAAATAAAATTACAGTGATTTCAGAATTGGATAGATCTAGTAGACCAAAAAATGGTCTTTAACAAAGAAAATGGTAGATTGAATTCAGAAAATGTATCTAATATGTGTTTAAAGAAGAACTTTATAGTCATCAAATAAAGACTGTTCAAGGACTTTTTTCATATGTCCAAGATATACTCTAAAAATTGATTATGTAATTAACCATTCATAAAAACTTAAGAAATTTGACAAGTAGAGATTTAATAGGCCATATTCTCTTTTCATAACTCAATAAACTTAAAAACTAAATAAAAATTTAAAATATCAAAAATCCTAAATATTTGAGAATTAAGAAATGTTCCTAAGTAGCTCTTCAGGCAAACATAAATAAAAAATACAAACCATCTAGTAAGAATTAAAAAGAGGAAGACTTACCAAAAAGTATGATACAGAGCAAACGCTGCCTACAAAGGAAAGATACAACCTTACATACCTTAATTACTAAAAAAAAAAAAAAAAAAATCTTCAAAAATAGAATTACTAGCAAATAAAGTTAAAATTCATAAATTTAAAAAAGAAAATGCACTAGGAAGGTACATAAATGCAAAATATGGTCCTTTGAAACCATCTCTAAGATGGAGTTGACTTAAGAAAGGGTAAAATGTGGAGTTGTGACCACAGGTGTAGAATAAGGAATTACAAGATAATACTATGTACAACTTTGGTAAACTCTGGAAACCTAAAGGATATAGGTAATAACTAGAGAAATAGATAGTACCCAAATTAACTAAAGAAAAAGTAAAAAATGTGGAAAAAATCAGTTATAATAGAGTTAGCTCAGCTGTGCAAACAAATAGATCCCAATATTTTAGGACCAACAGAAGTTCTTGCTTACACAGTTGTCTTGGGTAGGTTTTCTGGTCAACATGGCAACTTGCTGTTATTCAGAAGCAAAGCTCCTTCTACCAGGTGGCCCTGCCACGCCTACAGTCTTGTTATCTGCACTATCTGGCCGGAGAAGAACACAGCAGAGTGTGCCTCGGAGGTTTTCCCATCTGACCTGGAAATAGAACCCATTATTTCCACTCCATTCCATTGCACCAAAGTTAGTTACATGATACCACCTAAAGCAAGGGAGAATGAGAAATGCAATATTGTTGTGTGCCCAGAAAGGAGATACCAGAATTTGGTGAGCAATTAGAAATATCTGTCACATCATGGCAGAGATCAGGAGGGTGATTAAAAGCTACCACTGAAGAAGTCAATAGGCCCAGATGTTTTCACCACTGAGTTTTATGTGGCCTTTAAAGAACAAATATGCCAAAGTTATTTATATTCCCATGTGTTAAAAAAAAAAAAAAACTTCCCTAATTCATGTCATCAAGAGTATTCGGTATACTCTTAAATCTAAACTCAGAGTAGCAAAAAGCAAACAAACAAAACTACAACCCAATCTAACCCATGAAAAGAGATGTTAAAACGCCAAATGAATGTCAAAAAATAAAATCCAGCAGCACAAATAAACAAACTATTAACAGAATAGAGTTTATCCCAGGAATATAAGGATAGGCTAAAACAAAAAAAATCAAAATTAATCACCACATCAATAAAAGAAAAAATCATATGATTCAATTAAAAGATGATAAAAATTCAAAATAATTTCTAATAAAAACTTGAAGACAGGAATAAAGGGAAACCACTAAAATATGATAAATAATAAAAGTGAGCAGTAAATACCGAACACTAAAGCCATTTGCATCAAAATCAAGAATCCTGCACTGCCACAGCGTTTAATTTTGAATGGTCTCATGAATTCAACAAAACAAGACAATAAAATAGTCAAGATAAATTTACCAAAAGGAGAGGAAAGTTTTACTCCTCTTGATCACGATATGATTTTATAGCTAGGAAATCCAGTAGACTGAGAAGAAATAAGCACTGGTTTTAATAATTTCCTTTTGTTCTGGGAAAAAAGTACAACATCGCCACAGTAAGAGACAAAAAGTCAGCAGAACGGAATGGAGTTCCCAAAACCAGACCTCAAAGTTTATAAGAAATAGATGTATGACAGAAGTCATATTTCAAGTGGGGGAAATGACAGTTTACTTAATTAATGATGTTGATACAAATAACTATCCATTTGGAAGAAATTAGAGTTGAATCCTCTACCTCAAACTTGACATAGTAAATTCCAGATGCACCTGAGATTTAAGTTTTTTTTAAAAAATCATACAGAAAAGGAAATTTAGGATGTTATCTAGGACTTAGCAAGATCTTTTTAATCAAGAGAGAACATTCATTAACTATTTTTTAGAAAGATATATTTGACCATATAAAAACAAGCCAAAAAGGGCGACGCCTGTGGCTCAAAGGAGTAGGGTGCTGGCCCCATATGCCCGTGTTGGTGGGTTCTAACCTAGCCCCGACCAAAAACTGCAAAAAAAAAAAAAAAAAAAAAGCCAAAAAGTTGCATGGCAACATAGACCATAAAGAAAGTCAACCATATAACAAATTGGCTAGGAAAAAAAATAATCTGGAGGTGGGAAGTTTGTTTGAGCCCAGCCTGGGCCATACAGCAAGACCCCATGTGAAAAATAAAGGAAGAAAATCTGCAACACATATGACTAATAAAGAGCTATCAATAACATATAAAGAGCTCTTACAATTGGTAACAATAAGTTAACAGCCCAGTAGAAAATAAGAGGATTTGAATAGACTCTTCACAGAAGAGCAGAGCCTTAAAGGCAATGAACACAGAGAGCATACTCAATCTCTCCAGGCATCAGAGGAATCTGAAATTACAACTAGATCCCATTTTATCCCTTAAGATTAGCAAAATGAAAATGACAACATTCACACCAAAGAGGATGTTGGGGAAAGAGTGCTCGCATACTTTGCCAGGGGAAATGTGGACAATTGTGCTGTTTTATAAAGCAATCTTCAAATATCCACTTACATAAAAAGTGCAGACCCCTTTTGATTCAGAATTCCTACTCTTCAAAATCTATTGCAGGGAAAGAAAAGCTCCAAGGTATAAGAACCTATGTACATAGCTATTTGTTGCAGTACTGTCCATAGCAACAAGAGACAAAAGAGAAGGTAAATAGAAATAGTTAAATAAAGTAAGTTATATCCGCTCTGTAGAATATTATGCAATCATTAAAACTTGAGCTTGCTACTCAAGCTAGACCTCCCATTTGATCCTGCAATCCCATTACTGGGCCTCTACCCAGAAGGAAAAAAATCCTTTTATCATAAGGACACTTGTACTAGACTGTTTATTGCTGCTCAATTTACAATCGCCAAAATGTGGAAACAGCCCAAATGCCCACCAACCCAGGAATGGATTAACAAGCTGTGGTATATGTATACCATGGAATACTATTCAGCCATTAAAAAAAATGGAGACTTTACATCCTTTGTATTAACCTGGATGGAAGTGGAAGACATTATTCTTAGTAAAGCATCACAAGAATGGAGAAGCATGAATCCTATGTACTCAATTTTGATATGAGGACAATTAATGACAATTAAGGTGGGGGGGGGAAGCAGAAAGAGGGACGGAGCGAGGGGGGGTGGGGCCTTGGTGTGTGTCACACTTTATGGGGGCAAGAGGGACTTTACCTAACAATTGCAATCAGTGTAACCTGGCTTATTGTACCCTCAATGAATCCCCAACAATAAAAAAAATAATAATAAAAAAAATAAAAAAATAAAAACTTGAGCTTGCTGACCTGGAGGTTTTAGGTTGTATAAGTGAAACAAAGATGCTAAATATATATAATGTGATGGATCTCTCACTCTCCTTCATAATAATGACCAAAACAGATCTGTAAATGTTTTCATATACAAGTATGTATCTGCATAAATACACAGGTGGATATAAAGTTTGCATGCAATGAACTTTATGTCCACCCTCTGCACACACACACGCACACGCACACAGTGAGGGGCATCCAACCACAGCCCACAGCTGGCTATGAAGGCTTATCTGTGGCGATGGACACCACAAAAATTATTCACGGACCTTTTTTGTGCTCATCAGTTTTCATTAGTGTTCGTGTATTTCATGTGTGGTCCAAGACAACTCTTAGATAAGTATTCATAGGCAACCGACCACAGTTGACACCCCTGCAGAAACCTCTGTAAGTTGACCACCAAGGGACTGTAAGAAACTGGTCAACATGTGGAGGTGGTCGACATAAGGAACTAGGCCTACTGTACTGATACGCACACGTGGTGCTTGTCTGGTCTATGAAATTAGCTCAACTTAAGGAGGTGGTCAGTGTAGGGAGGTGGTCAACTATGGAGGTTCCACCGTCCATACTGAATATAGAGTGCACAGAGAAACAAATGAAAGTTTATGAAGTTTACATGTCCAAGTTGTTACGCTGCTTACCTAAAAGGGGGTGAGGGAGACGCTAAGTGGAGGGGAAGATAAATAGGTAAGCTGCAGTGAGAAACGCGGCATGGACAATACCCCACTTATGTAAATTATCCACTGTGATGTTTTTTTCTCATATATCTTGTTTTAAACAAAACAGGATCTCACTATGGACACAATTTTGAATACTACTCTTTTTCTCTTTAACTTGGAAGATCATGAGTCTATTTTCAAGTGCAGTGTCAGGCCCCTACCTCTCTCTCCACAGACCATGAATTAAAGACAAAAACAGGTGGTCAAGAAAAGCCAGAGTCAGCCTTGGTGAGAAACACAGAACTTAACAGGGACTCTCATTTACACCAGAGAGCACTGATTTGTCGCTTTAAGAGCAATGAACGTGTTCTTAGGCAATTGAAACCCTTAAACCCAAAACATTTATGGAACAAAGTCCCCAGTGAGTACAGTATAATGTTCCCAACTGAGCAAATCTGTTTACTTTCATATTCACAACCACCTTAGAACAAAAATAAGTAAATGGGCTGGGCAAGGTGGCTCATCTTTGTAATCCTAGCACTCTGGGAAGCCACGTAGGAGAAATGTTTGAGACCAGCCTAAGCAAGAGGCAGGTTCAAGTCTCTAGTAAAAGTAGAAAAATTATCAGTGTGCTGTTGATATAGGACAAGTGGCATCCCAGCCAGCTTATGGAGCTGGAGTGGGGCACCGACCAGCTGCCTCCGCCTTGGCGGTGTTGATGCGGTGGCAGGTGGCAGGGAGCAGAGGAACCAACAGGCTGGAGGGTAGGCAGAGGGGCCCTGCAGGAGGCTTCAGTAGCCAGAGGGGCCAGACAACTGCTGGGGAGATACCAGCACCTTAGGCTGAACAGGAAACCCATTTGCTAGGCCTGGTCAATTTCATGTAAGTTTCCTAGGCCTGGGAATGAAAGGCATTGTAGCCAATCATTCATGTCCCAGACATGTCCCAGACATGTGCCAGACATGCTGTCCCAGACACGCTAAATGTAACTACAGAGGGCCCCAGGTGACTATATAGAGCCTGGGGAGAGACAGACAGAGAGAGAAAGCTTTTCTCTCCCGAGTTGGGTTTTCTCTCTCTGCCAGGAGCTCTGGCACTTCTCTACTTTTCTGTAAATAAATCCTGTCTTACCACTGATCTGTGGTCCATGGATTCATTCTTCGAATCACCAAGACCAAGAATCTCCTGAAGAACAAAATTCCGGTATTACTGTGGCAGGCACCTGTAGTCCCAGCTACTTGGGAGGCCAAAGTAGGAGCATCCTTTGAGCCCAGGAGTTTGAGGTTGCTATAAGCTAAGCTGATGCCATGGTACTCCAGCCTAGGCAACAAAACAGGACTCTGTCTCTAAAAATAAATAAACAACCAAACAAAAATAAGCAAATGCCTTTACTTTTCAACTTTTCCACCATTTGGCCCCCTCCTGGTTTCCATCCACATCTGTTTATTCTTGCTGGGTCCGTCCACGTCAGGAAGACCCCCCCCACAAGGCCCCACCACCCACACAATCTCCCTTGCTCTACACTTGCACAAAAGTTACCTTCCATTCTACAGGAAGATATCCTAGATGAGCTCCTGTCCGACACTGCATCGGTTGCGTCCCCTCAACCACATCACAGCGCAGTGAGCTAGCACGTGTGTATTTGTTCTCACTGCCTTCTCCCCACCCACGCACGCCAGTCCTGCCCCAACCCCGCAACCTCAGCTAAAAACCAGGTGCTCATGCTCCCTCGCTCCGAGGGAGGTGGGATTCCTTAGCCTAAATCAGAGTACCAGGGAATATCCCATCTTTTATCTTTTGCAGAAGTGCTCACTACAAGAATAAACAGCCCAGAGGGTGAAAAATAAGGCAATGCCTTTGAGGACAAGAAAGGAAAGGAATTCCTCCCTCTTGGACAAAGAATGGGAGGCAGCCAGTCCTGAGAGTGGTCGTTGCCCCAGGAGGCAGCAGAACCTAAGAAAAATATCTGTGTGGTACCCTTAAGGAGGCTGGCCACTGGTCACAGGACGCTCCTGGCTTCACAAGGAACCCACTAGCCTGGGAGCTACAGAATGATGAGGGCTTGGTCAATGATGTTACAGTCATGACCTCAATGCCCGCAAAACTGAAGGTGCTTCCCGCATTGTCTGCCGTGAAGGAGCATCCTGTATCTCTGAAGAAGCGAAATCCCCACACTGACAAGAGAAATGGGAGCTCAGAATAGACTTTAACTCCAAGAGCATAAGAAAAGTGGCACCAACTACAGACATCATCTCGTGAAGGAGGATTCACACAAGCTTTGAGTGAGCAAGAGCCTCATGCAAGGAAGGGTTTCTCAAACTCAAGCTGTGCACAAATCACCCGGGGATCCTGCTAAGTCACAGATTTTGAATCAATAGTTGGAAGTGGCCTGGGCTTCTACATTTTTAGTGATTTACAGAGAACACCAACACCCGTGGCCCACAAACCACACTTTGGAAAAGTAAAAGTCTGGGTCAAGGGTTAACAAACTTTTCTGGGCCAGATAGGAAAAACTCCAGTTTTGTAGGTCATAGAGTCTCCATCACAATTATCCCACACTGCCACTGCGGTACAAATGCAACCATGAACAATTTGTAAAAGAATGAGCGTGACCATGCTCCAATAACTCTATTTATAGACACTGAAGTTTATATTTCATATAATTTTCATGTGTCATGAAATATTATTTCTCTTTCAAGTTCTTTTTCCAACCCCTTGAAAATGTAAAAACCCCTCTTAGTTCACAGGCCTTACAAAAACAGCAGAAGGAGGAGGGGCTGTACTTGGCACGTTGAGTGGATGCTGAGTCTAAGGTGCCCTACACAGTACAGGACCCAGGACACTGATTACACAAGAGGGGGCTTCTTGGTTAGCCTATTTCCTATTCAGAAGCTGGTTTTCCTTTCCTGTTATCCTGCCACTAGTGCTATCCTTCTAAAACAGCAGATGCTTTGGGGACAAGTGGATTCTGGCAAATGCTTCTTCAAAAATCACTAAAATGACTTTAAAAGGCCTCCCTAAATCCTTCTTCTTCTACTAAGAGGCCCTGTGGAATAACAGGTTCCTATTTTAGTAAAACAGCTTTAAGGATGAGATTAAAATCAACCACAGTTTTCTGAGCTAACAGAAGAGTGACAGATCAGCAGAAGAAATTCAACCTTGCAGAACGCCTAGTGAACTTGAAAGCAATTGTTGCAAACTTTTATCCCCACATACCCCCATAAAGATTCTGTCCTTCCCTTCGACCTCACATTCCACTTTGACTCAAGAGAGAGAAAAGACTTGTAGCCATCTTGCAGCTACCTCCACCATTAAACATTATCCCCAGTGGTACAGCTTACTCTTTCTAGTAATATAGCACCATGTCCCTGAGTCTAAGAGGGAGATTGACCTCTGGAGTCAAAAGCGGCCAGGGGCCTGCAGAGAACCACTGCCCCACAGTCCAGCCCTCTGCACAATTCACCTGGACAAGGGCAGCAGAACCCTGGCTCGGGCACTTCATGGCCTCCCCACCCCCACACAGGGTTTCGCAGACAGCAGTGGCCCCTGTGGGATTGCTGGATGGATGGATGAACTTGAGCCAGTGGCATGGTGCAGGTGAATTTACCCACTGTCTCCCCACATTTGCTAGGCAGTCAAAGGGGGATATTCTGCCAAGGAGTTCCCCATCTTCTTCACTTAGCACATGCCCCAATGACACACCAGCCTGGACACCAGGGTCATGCAAGTGGTGGGGCCTGTCTTAGCCCCACCACCTACTAGCTCTGTTAACTTGGGAAGTTATTAGACCATTAGAAACTCAAGCCCCTCATTGGCAAAATATGGGTAATCAATACACCATCCAGAGATAATATTCAAAAGAGAAAAATGTAACAACTGGTGATGGCTCCAACACTATTCAATCAGAAAGGTGTCAGTATTATAAACAACCGGGATGGCTACCAGGTTGGACAATTAAATTCCTGAACACATCCTAGAAAAAGTGCTACATACCTCACTCCTTAATAACTCTCTAGTCACTTTCGAAGAACGCCCCCTTGGAAGTTAGGCACCAACGCCAGCACCTAGTTCACCCTTCATAGCAACTTTGGAATTCTTTTTCTGGAAGGGCTATCAGAGCTGTCATCATAATTAAGGTCCGACAATTAAGTTCACAAACTCATACCAGACTAAGACTTGGCAATAGTTAAATCTCCACCTGTCTGCCCTGGTGGGTAATCGTAAGGAAGAAATGACGACACAGATGAAGGCCCTAGCATTTCTCCTACATGGAAGCAAGCCATAAACCTCTGCCAGCACTGAATGTAAGACGCCTGACGGTCACCCACACCACTGACTGAGGGCACAGCAACCTGACGGTCACCCACACCACTGACTGAGGGCACAGCAAGAGTCTCCCTGGACTCCTACAGGATCCAGCTTCTCTCTCCAGATGTCCCGGCGAGCTTCCAAGGGCTCTTCCCACTCACATTACCCATAGGACTCAGAGCATCCTCGGGTGGGAAAACAGCTGGCCCCTCTCACGGCTGGGGATGCACAGTCAACCTACATGCAGGAAGATGCCCTATTTGGCGAGTGGTGGGGGATGCACGCCCCTGAAGCACCCAAATGCCCATCCCACCCTCCTTGAATAGTAAGAACCAAACCTCAAATTGCCACAAAAAAGCAGCCAGGTCATTTCTTTAGCAATTAATTCCAGCACCGATTTCACAGAGAAAATCCAGCTTGGCCCCCACAGCACAGCGATTATGGTACCAGCCACATACACTGAGGCTGGCAGGTTCGAACCTGGCCTAAGCCAGCTAAATAACAATGACAACTGCAATAAAAAATAGCTGGGTGTGTGGCGGATGCCTATAGTCCCAGCTACTTGGGAGTCTGAGGCAAGAGAATTGCTTAAGCCCAAGAGTTGGAGGTTGCTGTAAGCTGTGATGCCACAGCACTCTACCTAGGGCAACATAGTGAGATTTTGTCTCAAAAAAAAAAAAAAAAAGAAAGAAAGAAAGAAAATCCAAAGCTCCCTTACCCTTCACAAAGCCTCAGTGCCCACAGGAAAGAGCACAATCCAGCCCCTATTTCTTCCCTGAGAAGACCTACCTCACTTCAGGAAGAGCCTAACACCTGATACTCAATCTATGTTAGCTCTCCCAGCTCCTTTTTGAGAATAGAAGGAAACAAGAAAACAATTTATTTGCAGCTCAATAAGCAAATATGCTTAGTCTGACTGGGAAGTCTTGCTACAGAAAGAAAAGAAATTGCATTTTATAAAAAAGGAATACATGTAAACAGTAGAAAATATCACAAATGCAACTTATTTATGGTTAATAGCAGGTATTTGTTTTTGGTGCTAATAATCTAATTAGCAGTCAATCCAATGCATCCTTTGTTATCAGCTGATCCATAATTACTGCTCCATGCTGAGTATTTTCCCAGCACATGATAGCTTTCAACTCCTCAGCACAAACAACTAAATAATTGGTGTTGTTATGCTGAATACAGAACAATCCCTCTCTGAGGGGTGACGCTGGGGAGGGGGGTTAGCCAACCACTACAGCCTTTGTATTTTCAGCATCTTCTGAGGGATTCTTCACTGTCCCCTCTTTAACCAGTCTCAAGGCATTGCTACAGCACCTTAACACCTTAACATGCTCAAGAATATGATATTTCCTTTCTGAAAGTTTTACCCTAGGACCAAAAACACTCCCAATCATCCGCAGCAGGGCAGCCTGTGTAAGAACATGTCACAGTGGTGAAAGTGCGACATATTTCTCTTTGAAAATGTTATAAAATATTCTCTTTATTGTTTTAAAGTGACTCATCCTGGTAGAGAGAACTGCTATAAAACTATTTCATTCAACAGTTTCTGATCTAGAGATGATGTGTACAATTCTGGCAAGCTCAGAAAACATAGATAGGGCTGGTTACTAAGGGAAAGACATATATAGGAACTCCCTTGTCAAGAGAACAGACTGGGTGAAATGATGAGGGCCATAGGAAGCTTTGGGTGAGCATAGGGAAGGGAATGGGCGCTCTGGAGCCAGGCAGATCTGGTTTGGGATCTAGTTCCTCTGCTTGCTCATGTGGGGTATGACCTTGGATGAGTCACTTAACTTCCCTAAGCCTCAGTGTTCTTCACCTGAAAATCAAAGGTAATAATGCATGCACTGCACAGGGTTTTTACGAAGAATGCATGATTAGCATAGAAAGCACCTGCTCAGATTGTTAGTTCTCTGCCTTTTTCTCTAGATGCTCAAACAAGAAGCTGGTTTTCTAAAAGCCAGGAGCTTGTGCCGTGTAACTCCACTCTCTGCAGGTAAGCCTCCACCTATACGCCTGAGTAGATTTCAGCATGGAAGCCCTATGCAGCAACTGTACCAGCTAAAGTCTATTCCCAGTTCCCACTGCCCCAAAGGCCCCTCTGCTCGAGGACCTCTCACCTGCCTGTGATCCAGTGCTTGCTCTGGTTAGCTGGTACCTGACCACACCAGTTGTCAAATGTCTCTCCATCTCTCAAAGGATCTAGGAAGCAGAAAAGTTCACCCAAGGCCTTTCTCCAAAGACTTTCTTACTCAGGGAATAGAAACCAGCAGTAATAGAAAGAATGGAAACTGCCAGGTTCTGACCCTAAATGCCGTGCCTGAAGTCAGAAACCACACACTCAGTTCATAGTTTTTCTATTTGAATTTTCTTGAAGTAGAATGCACAAAGAAAAAAGAACACATGTTCTATGAATTTCTTTTTTTTTTTTTTTTTGGTAGAGACAGAGTTTCACTTTATCTCCCTCGGTAGAGTGCTGTGGTATCACACTGCTCGCAGCAACCTCCAACTCCTGGGCTTAGGTGATTCTCTTGCCTCAGACTCCCGAGTAGCTGGGACTACAGGTGCCCCCCACAACACTCAGCTATTTTTTTGTTGCAGTTTGGCCAGGGCTGGGTTTGAACCTGCCACCCTCGGTATAGGGAGCCACAGGTGCTGCCTATGAATTTCCATAAGGTAACCAGCACCCAGATCAAGAAACTGAACACTACCAGTTCCTCCAAAATGTCCCTCTGCCCCCTTCCAGTCAATAAGCCTAATCAAGAGCAGCCCCGAACTGACTTTCAACACCAGAGTCAACCTTCATCTGTTCTTATACTTGATATAACAGAACCCGGGGCAGCCTGGAGGTCAAATCTGGCCTGCCACCTGTCTCAGGACATCCCACAAACTAAGAATGAATTTTACATGTTTAAATCTTATAAAATAATACCAAAAGAATAATACTTCATGAGATGCAAAAAATACATGAAATTCAAATATCAGCATCCGTAAATAAAGTTTTCCTGAAACACAGCAACACTAACTGATTTGCATATTGTCCTTCATGCAACAACTGCAGAGTTGGTTAGTTACATCAGAGCCCTGTAACTTCACTGTCTAGCCATTTACAGAAAAGGGTTGCTGGGCGGCGCCTGTGGCTCAGTGGGCAGGGTGCTGGCCCCTTACACTGAGGGTGGCGGGTTCAAACCCGGCCCCGGCCAAACTGCAACAAAAAAATAGCCGGGTGTTGTGGCGGGCGCCTGTGGTCCCAGCTACTCGGGAGGCTGAGGCAAGAGAATCGCCTAAGCCCAGGAGTTGGAGGTTGCTGCGAGCTGTGGCACCACTGCACTTTGTCGAGGGTGATAAAGTGAGACTCTGTCTCTACAAAAAAAAGAAAGGAAGGAAGGAAGGAAGAAAGAAAAGGTTTGCTTACTGCAATTTGAGCACATGTTCACTGAATACATACGCACTTCCGCTGGGTTCATATGTAGGAGTTAAATTGCGAGGTCACGGGTATACACATATGAACGTTCACTGCCACGAAGTTCACCAAAATACACTCTTAGTTTTTTTTTTTTGTTTTTTTTTTTGTAGAGACAGAGTCTCACTGTACGGCCCTCGGGTACAGTGCCGTGGCGTCACACGGCTCACAGCAACCTCTACTCTTTGGGCTTACGTGATTCTCTTGCCTCAGCCTCCGCAGCAGCTGGGACTACAGGCGCCCGCCACAACGCCCGGCTATTTTTTTTTGTTGCAGTTTGGCCGGGGCTGGGTTTGAACCCGCCACCCTCGGCATATGGGGCCGGCGCCCTACTCACTGAGCCACAGGCGCCGCCCAATACACTCTTAGTTTTAAGAGAAAAGCTAAAACCCAGAGCAGAAACCATAGTCTCGGTTATAACAGAGGCAGGAAGTATTATGGAGAGTTGATCAGATCCAGAATAGAGCAAATGATTGGGGCCTCCAAGGGCAGAGAGGAAAACAGTGGAGTTTTCTAGGTTTACATTTCTTTTCGTTTTTATTCCACACACAATCTTTCACAATATAGTACCCTTCAATGTTGGCATGCTCAGGAGAAACAAACAAGAGTGGAAAAGGCACCAACTTTGTCAATTAGGCCACAGCCCAGAAAGAGTAGCATGAGCCTCCAATAGCTTATCAGAATTGCAGGTAAAATACCCAGGGAGACACTGGCAGCCTCTTCTCCTTACACTTTCCCAAGTTTAAACATATACAGCAACTACACAGCACAAACCCTGCTTCTAAACCAGCCCACAGAAGCCTGCTGCCTGTACTGAGTAGAACTAGCAGCCACCAGCCCGCCTTCACAGCTAACCAGCAGGGCACAGGCAGGGCACCCTCTGCTCTAGAAACACGGGTGGGATCTAAGGTGACGCTGGCTATCTTCTAACGTCACTTCCTTGAGCCATTCCCCACCTTCCTGCCTTGCATTTCAAGCAGGGTATGTGAGGTTTTTTCAAATAACCCTTTTTCTCTCAGAGGGAATGGCTTCTGATTGTTTAAGGATCACATTCACCCCAAAAGGGACTCCCATCAATGGTTTCCACCTTAATTCTACAATCCTGCCCACTTCCGATTTGGAGCAGCTTCATGCATGCGGCAGAGTCCCACTGCCCACCGTTCAACCCTGCAGGCCCAGAAGGAGAGGTAAGGGAGCTCAGGCTCCCTCAGGCCTGTACCTGACAATGGGTTGTGGGGAGCCTCTCCCCACTTCTCATACCACCCAGGTCCACTGCAGCCCAGTATCTTCCCACCCCAGAAGGTAGCAGTCCTGTGGAATGTCTCTGAAGGTCCCAAGCGTGGGTTAAACTTTGCCATTCTTGGGAGAAAACTCAAAGTCCTCCTGGCCCTCCCACGACACTGCACAGACAGACTCTGTATTTCTCTCAATCCCTCCCTCAGTTTCTCTCTGCAGGTAAAAAAGTAATGCTGATGTTTGATCAGAGGTAGGGCATCATTTCTCAGCAAGAGCACTACCATTTTGTCCATGTGAAAATATACATACAATGTGTCACACTTTATGGGGGCAAGACATGATTGCAAGAGGGACTTTACCTAACAATTGCAATCAGTGTAACCTGGCTTATTGTACCCTCAATGAATCCCCAACAATAAAAAAAAAAAAAAAGAAAATATACATACAACACAGACATGTATATTTCATTCTCCCAAAGGTTAGCACGGCCCTAATAGAAACAGCCTGTGCATGATAGACAAAAGAGTGAGTTAAGCCCTCTTGAGCTCGCCCCAGTCTCCTCCCCCTTATAACCTCAGATTCACCATACTTCAGAAAGCAAGTGTAAGAATAATAATAACACCCACCTCGCAGGGTAGCAGTAAGGATCAAATGATGCATTTGTGAATATAAACGCTTTATAAACTGGAAAGCATCACACCAAGTGGTGGCAAGGAAGCTACCTCTTATCTCCCTCTCCCTGATTCACCCTTTAATTAGTCAAGTCTTTCAGCCAGTTCCTCTTCTGATGAAGACCACCTGCACACCATAAGGACATTAGTCAATTCAGCACCCAGCTGGCAGCCATCAATTGGCCATCTATTAATAGCCAATTATCTGGGTGGCTTAATTAATCTGTGGAACACGTGGCCTGATTTCTCCGCAATCCTAGAAAACAATGAGCTTGAAATACAGGCACCAGCTAATTTTTCAGTGGCCATCAAGGAATTTGGCATCCATTATGCCTGCACGTTGCAGCTGCAAGTGATGGGTGCATAAATATTGACTGGACCCGTCTCTCTATGGCTGGGGTGGGGGGAGCATGAATGATTAGTGTTTTCTGAGGAATAAGAGAAGCTACATAAATCTTCAGCCCAGACTGCTGGGGAAGAAAATCCTCATTTCCAAACCGTAGTGAAGACAGAGAAAAGGGACAGGTAACCTCTTTTGGAGACAGACTGTCATGGTGGGCAGCCCTACCAGCTCTATCGATGCTCTCCCACCCCCTTTGGAGATGGGATTTCAACAGCAGGATCATCAGAGAAAAGGCAACTGGGCTGCTGTTCTCTTCATCTGGGCGTTCAAATCCCGTGGTAGAAATGTGTGAGCGTGCCCTGTGCTCCTGAATTTCCTTGAAAGATCTCTGTAGTGCCTACAGTTAGGAAGACAAGTGACATGAGGAGAATGTAATTATTTTTTAAGTGTCTAATCTTGTCTCCAAGAAATGGTATGCAAAAGAGGCTTTGTACTTGAAATCAGCATTGTCCCGGAGGCACTGGATCAGATGGCTCCTTACTTCCAGTGATAAGGGCTGGTGCTGATAGAAAGGTGTCCACACAGAATAGCTCAGAGTGGCCCGGAGCAGAACCCTCCTTTCTTTATAAAGAGCAGTGTTCAGAGGCAGGCTGCTCTTGACCTTGGGGCCGGCAGGGAAGAGCAGGGCTCCTGCAGAGGAGAGGGCCAGCCACCTCCAGGCCCCTATCCCTGGTACTGGGGCTCTATAGTCCTGAGAGCTTTTCAGGAGATGTGAGGAAGAGGAAGAGGAAGATGTGCTGCAGGCAGGAAGCTGTAGGCCCTACAGTGTACAGGCAGAAAAGCAAGAGGAAAAAAGAGGATGCCCTGGGTGCCACACACACGTCTCACGCCACAGAAATCTCTGCTTCTCTGTCCCCAGTCAGCTTCCTCGTGCTCATTAGGTCCTGGGATGGCAACACAATCACTGCCAGAAGCAAACCTGCTGCCCCAGAAGGTGCTATCAGGGAAATGCCCAAACACCAGAGCCAGCAAATTTCAGGAGCTTCTGCAGAATTCCTCAGAGTACCTGGGTGTGTGTAAGTACACATTCCTTCCTTGGTATCCCAAAGGAGTTCTTTCTCAATCAGTTCAACATCTGAGATCTCAGAGACGGATTTATTTTTCAGTTAATCTAGCATTTCTGATAAAATAATTAAAAGATAAGTAATAGACACAGAATAGCGATGGTATAATTACTTACAGCCTTACAGCCTCACTTCAGAGTTATTCACAACTAACCCGACTCAGGCTGCTGGCAGGCAGGTGGGAGACAGCTAGCTCTGTAGCACGCTGCTCCCACTTCACAGTGGGGGAGACTGAGCCAGGCCGATGGCAGCAAGAGACACTCAGACTGCCAAGTCTGTAAGAAACCCAGAGGATAAAATCATACTTGATTTTGACATGATTGAAGCTACAAAGAAAGAGTCAGACTCCCAAGCTCGTGAGCAGCACAAGCCTCTGAGGACCAGGCGAGAAGGAAGGCTTGCACCCAGCTCAGGGTAACTGCAGACAAGCGAGAGGACCCTGCAGCCAGCCACAGAGGGCACCGCACAGCCAGGCTCACTTCCCCAAACAGATGGCGAGTCTGTCATTCTGCGTCTCTGGGGTAGGATGTTCAGAAGCCGTGGCAGGGTTCACAGACTGCCCCTAAAAGATGATCATCCCTGCTTTCTAATCAGATTATTTTCCAAAAAATGCATCAGGGACTTTTGAGATACTCTGGAAGAGTGACAAAACTGTAAACATTAGAAATCAAACAAGGGCACAAGCAATACTTTTCTTCAAAATTGGTTCCTTGGTGCCAGATGATGGATAAGACTATTCTGGAAATCTGGGATGGGGAATTGTGGCATGTGTGGGGCACAGGCAAAGGAAGTAAATCAGATGGCATGTAAACTAGGGGTCTGCCCATGGCAGCCTTATTCTGTCCCTGTTCTGTGTATAGATGACCCCTGATAAATGCAAATTCGCTCTTTTAAATGATACGACCAGACAAGTAGCCCTGAAATAGGGTGCTCTTAAGACAGATTGGGGAGGCTTGTGACAGGGCCATTCATTTGTCTTTCCTTCCTGCTTTGCCCCCTGACTTCCCTGATTTGAGCAGACATCTAGCTGTGCCTCTTGAGAGTTGGAGACAGAAAGTCCTGGTCTTTGTTTCCCAAAACATCAGGCCACTTAAAGGAACAAGGGTTTAGGAGAGAGGGAGCTCCCCCAACAGAGATCCAAGGGCCCCTGGGACAGGGCCTCCCACCTGGACCTGGAGGAGAGAGTGAGTAGAAAATCCCAGGGGAGCTGGGACATGGCACAGCAACCACCGACTCAGCTCTGATGACCAGTGGCCTGGACAAGCCCCAGCTCCCCACGGCAGGCCAAAATTGACATAGGGCAAATTTCCCACCATTCTGATGGGGTGGGGGAAACTCAGGGTTTAAAAAACTTCAAAAACAAAAAAGCTCATTGACATCTAGAAAGCAAAGGTATGCAATTTCTTGACTACCAGGGATTCCAACGTGCTACTTGCATTATTTCCTACCTTCTTACAAGAGCCACTGCAAGAACAAGCCATGTTCTGACCCACAAGGTAACATCACCACTGACAACTCCAGGGAACTGCCTTGGAATGGAAACCAGCACAGCAAAGGAAAGGCTGAGCATGCATCTCACAAGGGGCTACTTCTGGTCATGCCAGAGTCAAAATTCCCTGGACAGAGTCCAATGTGCACGCACTGAGCATCAGTAGATTAATAGGGTCTCTCTCTAAAATTCATGATTTTTTTTAATGGTAGAAATTATCTACTAAATGGGGAATAAAATAAGTGTCATATACTTAAGGCATTAGTGGTATACAAATGTTCAGAGAGACAAGCCATTTTCTAATAGCATTTGCTGTATTTCTAGTACGGTACCAATGCATTTACGTGGGCCCGAGGCACTTCATTCTTCATTCAAAGACTTTACATTTCCAATACCTTCCTCAAAAATTACCCTCAGGCCTAAAATTCCTTTGCTTTGACTAAGCCCTAAGCACCTACACTAAATTTAGTTTCTTGGAAATAAGAATTTTTTTTAATTGTCTGTTATTGTATACTTCTCCAAATAGCAGACAAATGACAGGGGAGAGAAAAAAATGAAAATATTTTTCAGGTTCTTTTAAGTAGTACAGTTGTTATCATTAAAATACAATTTGAATTAAAACATCAAAATTTTTACATGATTTTCAGTTAGAAATTAGACCTTTGCTGAATAATTTGGGGAGACAGTAAAAGAATTGAATCAACATTAAAAAGTAAAAGTTAAAGAAATCTTCATTTGGGTTATTAAGAGAAAGAACCAGCCCTTCTTGAAACTAAGAAAAAAATCCAATTAATTTTCTTACACAGGAGTGCAGCACACACTCCCCACATCACTTGAGTTGTGACCACCAGCCATTAGTTTCATTTTATCAGGCCTGCTTTGCAGATCCCATCAAACGGGATATTTGGGGTAAATGGGGATATTTCCTAACACTGTCAGGACAAGAGAACAAGGCCTGAGAGCCCAGGACCAGAACTTATCCTGGCCCTCAGTGAAAACAACTGGCTCCGCTGGACCTAAGAGCTGGGTAGTCCCTGCGCAGGAGACCTCAACACAGCCCTCTCTCATCTCTAAACCGTTCCCAACTTCTCTGAATACGTTTAAGGGAAGGGAGCCCAGTGCTCTCAATTTGGAAAATAACCACTCCATGCTGGACAGAAGCCCAAGCAAGACGAAAACTTCTCCAGCTCTTCAGCGTGTCCAAGGCGAGAGCTTTCCCCATGATTATGCACATGCATTTCCTAAGGAAACCTAGAGTACCTAACTCACTCAAAAACTGAGTTTTTCCCCTGTAATCCACAAAGGTCCTATCTGAAATGCCACTGTTGAAGTAACACTCTCTGCCCTGGCAAGGGACTCATAAAGCAGCAGCACTGCAGCCATTGGGTGCAACCACCCATCAGAAGGACCTGCCCACCAGGGTGGACTGTGTCCAGCAAGAGGCATCTCCCATGCCCCAGATGGTGCCCTCCAAGGGCACAGCGTGATTTCCCTTGGAAGGGGTGCCTGCATTAGCGCCTCCACAATTACACCAGACCCTCTGGAGCTCTCTCAGGTCAAGCATCTAAGGATTAGCCACAGGAACCCCAGCCCTGCCAGTGCAGACCTAGGCAGTCCGGGGGGGTTAATGGCAGGAAGAGGCAAAGGGTAGGCAGTTGCTAGAGCCATCCTATTCCATTTTTGTCCTGACACTGCCACTTGGGCAGCCTTCCTATCTTGGGCTAAATGTTTCACCTCCTTAATCTCATCTGCAAAAGAGTATCATCTCCCTTACGTGATTATTGTGAAGATTAAATGAGCTAATATATGTACGTGTAAAGCGTCTGTGAATTTGTAAAGCATTATACAAATTCTGTTGACTATTATTTAACATGAAGACATAACACACAAGCTAGGTCTGCAAGCAAACTCAAGAATAAAATCATTTGGCCATATTTACATGGAGCCAAGCAAACTACAAAATAATCAATAGACTTTGCATTCTTCATCTAGCTCCCAAATGCCATCCATCAATAGGCTACTCCAGAATTACATGAGCCCTGGTAAAAATACTAATTTTAGGACCTTCTCCCTAATCCACAGAACCTATAAGCTCTTCAATAAGCCCAAGAATCTGCATGTTAAATGAGCTCTTTACATGATTCTGACATGCAGTAGACGTGGGTACCACTGTGCTTCTTTGGACACGTCATTCAAATTTCCTATATATAGTCAGTCATGGAGAATGAAAGTGTTCTGGTGTTATCTAACAAGGGGTCTCTCTTTGTCTCTCTTCCCATCGGGTACATACACACTAAGCTACAGAGGGACATTCCTTCACCAGACACAAATACACCTAACACAAACAGACAGACACACAAAGCCACACAGACAAGTGAAAAATAAGGAAGAAAATATACTAACAAAAAGAAAAAGCCACTTAAAAATAAAAAAGCATCAGGATTATAGAAGTCTATAGAATTGATGGTTATAGGAGGATATAGAAAATGGGAGAAAGGAGTAAGATATTAAGACAAAGAGCAAGTAGTCAAAACTAGAAAATGCTCTGGTCTGTGACTGCACAACTCTGTGTCTGGACTCCTGACACTAGACCATTCCCCCTACCTCACAGCACACTCAGTTTATAATTCTGCGTAGGTCAGAAATTTATGAGAGTTAGCCCCCAAGGTCAAGGATGTGTAGGTGTCCTACACATGCACCTACACATCCTAGCAGCCCCCACACCTAGCACAGAGCCTGGCATACAACTGCCTGCAACAAACACGTGGTGAGCACACACCAAGATGGAAAGAGGCAGGAAAGGAGAGACAGTGTGCGAAAAAGGAAGCAGATCTCTTGTCCCAGATCCCTGGTGTAAACTAAGAATAAGTAAGCTTATGGTAATGAGGTTCAAGGCAAAACAGAGAAAGTTCATGTCCCTGCAGGCATCATTAACTACTTCACAGGGAGCAGAACTGCTGAGGGAAAAAGAAGAGAAACTCTCCAGATCTATGGGCAGGGTCTGAGGTGAGTGAGAAAATTGATCCCATATTGTAAAGGCTATTTGAAGTCTCCAGTCTGACCTCACCTCTTCTGTGCTTGACACTCACACCCACAAGGTGCTACTTGACTCAGCCCTTATGGACCTTCCAGCCTTCGCCCCTCCAGTCTTCACATATGCTTTGAGCTCAAATTATGTCACACTCACACAACGAGCTGTGTCATTCCGCTGAGCTTGTTTTGCACAGTTAATCTCTACCTCAAATGCCCTCCCTAACCAATGACAAACTTGTTCATCCTTCTCTACTCAATTCTGTTATGTCCTCCTCCTCCAGGAGGCCCCCAGGCTCCCACACCCAAGTGCACTGAACCATCCTAGTCCTATCTCACTGCAGGTCCCAGTCCAGTGATGAGCAAACCCCCAGACCCAGGCAGTAAGTTCTGCATCTCTGTAACTGTAGCACCAACCACACTGCCTGGGCATACGATAGGTGCTAAATAAATGCTCGCTGAAACCAACGGTAAGATTCCAAAACCTAAGTTCCAGAAGACTTAGTTAAAAGAAGAATCTGAAAGGCAACTTGACATAGTGGAAAGATTCTGAGTGTAGAGGTTTGAATTCAAATCAGGAGAGTGATCTAAGGCAAGTTACTTAGAGATTCTGAACCTTTTCCTAATCAGCCCCTGGAGGACTGCTCTGGACGCAGTGCAGAGCCCCCCACCCCCACCCCAGCCCAAAGCTGTGGAAGAGAAATCCAAAGGCTTCCCCGTCAAGCAAAGTTATGATCAAACAATTGTGCATGCCTCTTCTCCTTCCAGTCTTCCTTTTGTCGTTTGATTTTCAGGGAACATTCAGAGAGCAATGAGGAAGTTTTCTCTTAGTCCCTCCAGGGCTCTGAATTGAAAAGTAAGCCTGTAGAGGGAACCTTCTGGCTCACTCAGATGAACCGACTGGGCGGGAGTTGGAAAAGCTACTTGGATACCCATTTCAACTCCCCACCAATACCAAGGCATCTAAAGCGTCTGATTCTACAGGCTCTTTAATGGTGTTCTGCACGCATTCAACTTCCAATGTAACAGAGGAGCTCGCAAACAAAGAGCAGGGGTAACAACAGGCCGGGAGGGCCACGGCGGCAGCCGCGCGGTTGGCTGCAGGGCGCTTGCCCGCGACGTACACGCGCGCGGCGCACCCGGCCTCCAGGTTCGCGGGAAGGAGGTCAGCGCAGCCGCCAGACTTCTCGCGGGCGCCTGCACTGGCCGGCCTTGCCACCCGCTCCCAACCGCAGACAACTCTCCGGCTGTGTCCGCGAGCCGCCAGCGCCTAGGCGGCCAGTCCGCAGCAACCCCTCCGCCCCGGGACCCCTACGCGCAGCTCAAGTTGAGAGTCCTGCTCCTCCCGGAAAGCGCGCGCCCACCTCCTACACCCACTGCCACTTACGCACGCCGCGGGTCCGGAGATGCCCTAGAGCTTTTTAAACCCAGAAATATTGCACGGTAGCCACATCAGGCGCCTATTACCTGCTGGCAGCACCAAGACCCCCTGCCCTGGCTTCCCGGGAGCCCGCAAACCTGGTACCCGGGCTGTGCGTCCTCCCGCAAGCCACTGCCCTGCGCCCCGCCAAAACGCATACCTTGGGGGTCTGCACTTCATGTCCCGTCGGCACCTCCAACTTCCTCTTGGTTACCCAGAAGAACAGCAGCACGGTGATCCAGAGAACCCCGAAGATCGGCAGCACCAGGCGGCGAGTCAGGCGCCGCATGGTCCTCTTTGCCTCCTTCTCTCCGCGGCGCTGCGTCCCTGGGGCACCCCCCGGCGGTCAGGGTTGGCGGGGCAGGAGTCCTGGAGAGCGCCTCGCTCTGGGGAGCGCCTGCTCCGGGATCTGAGCGGAGGGCGGCAGGACCCTGCAAGCGCCCCGCCCGCTTCGCAGAAAAGCGAGCTCCGGGGTGGGGGTCGGGAGCGCAGGGCAGACGCGGCAGGGAAGGACCGAGGGTTAGCCAAGCTGGACGCCCGCTCCAGCGGGAGAAGCGCGGTGGTCGCTGGCGAGATGATCCCCGAGCCGCCGCCGCTGCCTCCTTGCCGGCCACCGCCAAGAGGAAAACTGACTGGAGCGGCTGGGAGGAGGGAATCAGAGCTGTGCCAGGCACCCCGGGAGGAGCACAAGGGAGGAGGGAGCGAAGAGGGAGGGCGGGATCGACAGACCGACCGCGAGGAAGCCAGGGTGGGAGTGAGAGCGGGACTCGGCAAGGGGGCGCTACCGCCGCCCGCCGACCGAGGCGCACGGTGTTTCTGTGGGGCCGCCCGCGCCGAGCCCTGGGCACTGCTCCCAGGGCTTCGTGGGGTGGGGTGGGGTGGGGTGGGGTAGGGCGGGGCCGTGCGGAAACGGTGCACCGGCATTGCCCGCCACCCCCAGCTGCCATGTGGGGCAGTGCCTGGGAGGACTTTCCCGCTCACCGCAGGGGGCCTGCACGTGGCGCTCACACCAGGGTCCCAACCCTCAAGTGCCCAACTTCGAACCAGGTCTGGGATGGTGGGGAGCTAGCGGGGATACTGCCCCAACCAGATTCCACTCGCCTTACCTCTCAGGACGAAGCCTGAGTTCAGCCAACTGCCCCGGGTGCGTCTATGCCTGCCCGCAGGTGCCTGGCAACTTTTTCTGCTTAATGGAAAGCTGAGCTGCTCTAAATTTAACTTGAAAGATACCCTTTAAAAAATTAAGGTGCAATTATCTCCCATAAGGGTTTTCTCTCCCTGCCAAGCATCAGGGCTCTCTGTGCTTGCCAGAAAGGGGGTCCAAAGTAGAGCTGGCTACACAGGGTTCTTAGAAAATGACCCTCGTCAGGGAGATGGTGAGTGCAGAGGGATATCTTTCAAAAGCCCCTTTTCCCAAATGCCTTTGGGCAGTGTATCCTACTCACACTTGCATATTAAAACCACTTGGGTAGAGGCAGAGCAAATTCTGAATCCATTCCCATGCAGGCCTCAAGCAGGCTGGAAAGAAACACAGTCTTATCACTGGACGAGGAAGTTCTGACCTAGGTCAGCCACACTGGCTGTGTGAATCTCATCTAAGTTATTTGCCTTCCCTCAGCCTTAGATTCCCCATCTGTAAAATGCGGAATCTGTAAAGCTGAACGCAGGGTACTGGTGTTATACAAGTACTCAAAAAACAGAAGCAAAAACCTTTTCTGCCCAGGGAGCAGCAGAGCAGGAACTGTTTTACTTTAGTTGGAGGGTTGTTAGCCTTATCAGGTTCTTGGGGAGGTAGGAATAATGTTCCCTTTGCTGCAGCCACCATCCTCCCCGCCTCTGTCAACAGAGCTCAGAGTAAGAGAAGCTCCTATACCTTAGTGCAGGGGAGATAGCTGTGAATCAGGGCTCTGGAATTCCTTCTCCAGTAAGATGGCGCCCCCAAGACTTGTACTCAGAAATGGAAGATTCGTGTATTCAAAACCTCCTGTGTTTGGTCCCTTGCATTTCAGCCACAAGTCAGTCCTGCCTCCTATCCCCAAAGAGTTCTTGACCAGGCTGTAGATAAGAAGTTTAGGGTCAGGAATAAAAGTGGAAATTAAGCAGCACAGAAAATCTAGGCACCCTTGCCAGCCCATTTCGAGGTTTACCTGAGCTCTTAGACCACCACACAGAACCCCAGGGACAAGCCAGCATTTGCCTTTATTGAAACCCTCTGAAGGGCCAGAGTAGGCTCCCAGGTACCACTTTGGCTGGGGAAAGGCCAGGTAAATAGCTGCAGCATGGGAACAGATGAGGTGAGGGCAGAAAGAGAAGCCACCTCTGCAGCAACCCAAGGTTCCCTGACCTGCAGATTTGGGCCTGCAAAGTGTTCTACTGCAGACTCTGCAGGGGACCCCCAGGCAAGCTACTGAGCTGCTGTCAACTCCAGGCAGGAGCTGCGTCACTGGAGTCCATTGCTCAGCGCTTTGTGATGCTGGCTCTGAATAACAGATGGCAGACAGTTACACAACACCACGGCCAAGCATTCGACATGGTGCAGCACCACACTGCTGGGGTGCTGAGGTGCTTCATTCTGACTACTTGGCATATGGGGAAATGAGGCCCTGCAGTGAGGGCCACTCTATTCCAGGGCCTGAGAGACTGGGGATTTCCTTCGAGGGTGCTTGCTTCTTGAATCATTATTACGTCTTCCAGTCAAGTGGGGGAAGATTTCCTGAACCTATGGACTCTGTCAAGAGAATCCAGTTTTGCTAAGTATCATTACCTGAACCAGCCAAAGGGCCTATTAGTCTGAGTTGTGAAGCCTGTAAAAGTCATTAGGACTGAAGTCGATTTCAGGTGGATCACAAACATCTGTAAGCAAGGTGGAGTATTCATGCAGGGCCCGGTCCTGTAAGTCTCTTCCAGGACCTGGTCTATCTAGGGGCCCCCCACGCTCAGGAGCCCATTTAAAACTCTTTAATAATCAGCTTAAGTAACACAGAGCACAGTTGATCCCATTGGGGGATTAGCTATCATTGGCAGTTAATCCAAGTTACTTTTTTTCTTATCACAGCCAATATGGGAAGGAAAAGCTCCTAGCAAAAGATTTAACATAGCAGGAAATAAGAAAAATAAGTATAATCTGAATCAGGACGCTCCTGGTGCCCTAAAATGCATCTACTTTCCTGGTCTTGATATTTTTGAGCAAGTGCCTCAGGTTTCAGGTTCCCCATTTATAATGTCATGTTCTCTCAAAGACCCTCCCAGCACATACATTTAGAGTTCCAACCTACCTTGTCCTGGATTAGGACCCTCTTTGCCACTCCTGTCGTTGGGGAGTTCTGTGTAAGCTGTTCTCACAGCCAAAGACATTAGAGAGCAAATTAGGTACTGGAGCAGATGTGAGTCATTCATGCTAGTATAAAAACTATGGAATGAAACCCATTATGGCCCAGAAAGCTGTGTAAGGCAGCATATGGAACAAATGCAAGCTGGATGCAGAAGGAAGCTATGAAGTCCAATGCATATGCTCTGCGGTGGCTTTTGCTGTGGGTTCTCATACTTTGCTTCTCGTTTCTTGTGTGTCTCCCCGTCATTCTAACTCAGGCCACTGCAGAGGCTGCAGCCTTTGTTCCTTTCAGATCAGATTGCCCGAGTTTCCTCTCTACCCGCTGCATGACTTCAGAGAGGGTGGTGTGTGTGTGCATGCATGGCTGTGTGTGTCTCTTGCCATCTGCACGCTTATTGGACCTGTCACAACCAGCAAAATGCCCTCCATGCCAACCTAATGAAATTTCACCCTCACAGGCCCCAACAGCTTCCTGTTGAGCTCTTTACCCTTTCTGTGCCCTGGGGAAAGGTAAGTGATGGCAGGGCAGATGGCAGCACAGTGAGGAGATGAGACACACACACACTCGCCCAGCCTTGGCAGGGTTCCCTGGCAGCAAAAAGAGCAGCCGTGAGAATTCAAAGATCTGTCTGTCTTTATTCCGCAGTCATACAGATACAGGTTTTTTGGGCCAACCCCTGCCGTCGGCTCTGATCAAGTTTTCCACCGTAAATAATACATCAGCCCATTTTCCTCTGTGTTCCTCTCCACCTTCTTTGCCACTGTGGATCCTGTCAAACCCACACGTCCCAGGTCTCCTGCGAGGCCTTCTTATAAAGTCAGCAACAGAACAGTTTAAGCTGCATGGTAAACGAGAATGAGCTGTTACCAACCCCTTACCTCCTCTTTCTGCCACACCAGTGCATCTTTGTCAAAAGAATAAAGCCAGCTGGCATTTCCTCTCATCTTTGATGCTAGATGGGTAGCTTTATCTAAGGGATCTGACGGTCACCTTTCTGGATCTGTATCCATTAAACAACTCCTTTTACCATCCCACTACTCTCGACTCCTCTCCCTCCTTTTTCTCTTATACACTGTGGTATAATTTGCTTCACTGAAAGGGATTTATATCTTTGCATTTCAAAAGCCCGCTTCTTTTATTATTTGAAATGCCCCAAACTTTCTTTTTTCCTCACCCAAATGCCAAGTGTAAAATTTACCACTGCTACAATGATAGGTCTTTGCTGGTTGTGGAAAGTGGTTTGATCTTTGGTGATGATGTCCTGCAGTGACCTAAGACATGGTTCACCCAACTCCCACCCGCGCCACAGAAAATGCAAAGTGCTAGCACGAAGACATGACCTAATTTGCTTACAGAAAAGAAGAAAATTCTTTCTCCTGAATTTCCTGGAGGGGACAGTGAAAGAGGGGAGCATGAACAGAAGAAATAAAGGGGTCCAAGGACAGATGTAACTCCCCAGGTCCCAACATCAGACAGCTAAATCTGATAGCCACCTACATTATCTCTGATAGTCAAAGACAGTGCGTCCCTTCTTGGTGGACTTCAGCTTAGCAGCAAGAGGGAAAAGTAGAAGGGGGCAGGTGGGCTTAAATTCGGGAAGGAACAGAACTACGATGGGGCTTCTCCAATCTGACTGGAGCTTCAGCAGTGAGAGTGGATATGGGACAGACCCAGAAGAGCCTCTAGTGGCCAAGGACAGATTTTGTAATCAAGTCACTGGCAGATATTGCATATTGAGCAGGGATATCCCATGCCTCAGTTTGCTTGAACAGTCTTGGTTTATGTTCATTTTCATGGCATAATGAATAGTACTTTCTCTGACTTTCAAGAAATTTCTATTTTAGACAATAAATTAGGTGGACACTGTAATTAATGGGAGAACTTCCAGAGATGTTTCTGGAAGAAATATTGCTTTTCTTAGATGACTAAAACTGTGAGTTTGCTAATTAAGTTGTTCTGTATGTGTACTGAGTTTAGGACACCCTAAATTTTTATGTGGGACACTACTCTTACTAAATAATACTAAGATATTTGTTCAAGCGTGGCGCCTGTGGCTCAAGGAGTAGGGCGCCAGTCCCATATGCCAGAGGTGGTGGGTTCAAACCCAGCCCCGGCCAAAAACCACCAAAAAAAAAAAAAAATAAAATAAATAAATAAATAAAAAAGATATTTGTTCAAAGAAGAAGACGATGTGGAGAAATTAAGCTAGCTCCAAATAAGGAAGGAATTGGTTTGTCCCCATTGGTCAATGCAGTCTTACCATGTCCACTCAAAGGTGTTTTACCCACATAGCAGCTCATGCATCCCAGGAAGCAACAAGGTTCTTGGGACAGATAGTCTCTTTGGAATATGAGGTGTTCCTGATATTAGACTCTAAATTCACACACACCTCTAATGACCTCTTCCTCTCACCCACATGCCTACATGGGCCTTGAAAGTAACATGAACAAGTAAATGGAATGGGATCCAGTGCTGCCTTCAGGACCCAGGGCTCCACCCTCAATTGCCTCTGAGGTACCAATGCTGCTACCCCCACCTTCTGGCTCTGCCCCACAGTTCCTGTACTGCGACCAATCCCTTGGCTCTATCCCAGACTGCCAATGAAACCCAGGGTCCTGCCCCTGCAGCTCCCACTGGCCACCTGGCAGGAATTGCTCTTGCAGTCCAGTGCTCTGACAGGGACCCACTATGCTCAAGTTACCATCACTTTTGGACCTCATTGGAGGAACCGACCACAGCCCTGACACCTAACTCATTGCCTAGATAGCCTCCTCCAGCTGCCACTGTCACTGCCATGGGGAGACCAAGGCATAGCAATTTCCCATAACATCAACCTCCATATAGAGGGACACACCCATACACCAACCAAGTTTCCAATAATGGCCTCGGGAACAATACACCACTCCACACGAAGATCATCTAGCACCAATTTAGACTATGACATCACAGGGGGATTGAGACAGCACAGAATGGCTGCATTATAGGGATTTAGAGTATCCACTCCTCCCCTGCAGGGTCAGTCTTCCTGAGTAGGTCACCAAAGTGCCATCTAGGGATTGCTCCTTCTTCTCACTAGGGAGGACAGATCCCAGCTAAAGAAAAACAGCTGTATTGCAAACCTATCTGCCCGAAGTTGAGAGAAGAGGTTACAAATGAGAAGAAACTGTCAAAAGAACTTAGGCAACATGAAAAAAAAACAAACTAGTTCAACACCCGCAAGGGCTTACAATAGACCTACAGCAATGGACTCAACCAAAAGAAAATTGTTAAAATGTCAAAAATAGAATTCAGAATGTGGAAGGCAAAAAGAAGAATGGGATTGAAAAGAAAGTTTAAAACCAACACAAAGAAGCCAAAAATGAAAAAAGAATACTTTAAGACATCAATGAAGAAAATTGAAAGGTCACTAAAGAGCTAGGCAACATAAGGATATAACAAAACTTAGAGGAAAAAGTCACTTAGGGAATTTCAAAATACACCAGAAAGTTCCAACAACACAGGCTAGACCAAGCAGTAAGAAGAATCTCAGAATTTGAATATAAGGCTCTCTAACTAACCTAATCAGTTAAGATGCAGGAAAAAGAGAATAAAGGAGAATGAACAATCTCTAAGAGAAATATAAAACCCTGTCAAACAAAACAATCTATAAATTATAGGTATTCCCAAGGAAGAAGAAGAAAAAGCAAAAAGCATGGAAAACATATTTAAGGAAATTAGTGAGAAAAACTTCTTTAGCACTGCCAAAGATTCAGATATCCAGATATAAGATTTTCACTGGGGCGGCGCCTGTGGCTCAGTGAGCAGGGCGCCGGCCCCATATGCCGAGGGTGGTGGGTTCAAACCCAGCCCCGGCCAAACTGCAACAAAAAAATAGCCGGGCGTTGTGGCAGGTGCCTGTAGTCCCAGCTACTCGGGAGGCTGAGGCAGGAGAATTGCCTAAGCCCAGGAGTTGGAGGTTGCTGTGAGCTGTGTGATGCCACGGCACTCTACCGAGGGCTATAAAGTGAAACTCTGTCTCTACAAAAAAAAAGATTTTCACTGAACATGAGGAAGATCCACAGCAAATCAGACATCTCCAAGGCACAACCATCAATTTGGCCAAAGTCAAAATGAAGGAGAAAATTATATAAACAATAAAACAATAGCAACAGCTAGCCTACAAAGGAAAACCCACCAGGCTAACTGCAGACTTCTCAGTGGAGACCTCATAAGCCAGAAATGGAATGGGTCCTAATTTTTAGTCATCTCAAATGAAACAACCTCCAGCCAAGAATTACTTATTCTGAAAAACTAAAGTTTTATAAGTGATACAGAAATAAAGACTTTTCCAGGCAAGCAAACACTAAGGGAATTTGTTACTACTAGACCTTCCCTACAGGAAATACTCAGACAGCATTATACATGGATCAGCACAATAGATACCCAGAAGTGTGAAAACAGCTGAAAATTAAAGCTCACAGCTCTTACAAAACAATAGCACAAATGGGAAAACAGAACAAGGTATCATCTAACATAATGAACACTATTCCACATACCAATTCTAACACTGAGCATGAAAGACAGAGACTGGCTGAATGGATGAAAAAACATACCCCAAGTATATGCTAGCCCCAATAAACACTTCTAACTTGCAAGGACTCACTCAGACCCAAGGTAAAAGAACAGAATAAAATATTCCATGCAAATGGAAACCAAAAGCAAGCAGACATAGCCATTGTCGCCTCAGATAAAATAGACTTTAAATCAACAATGGTAAAAGATGACAAAGATTGTCATTATACAATGGCAAATGAACCAATTAAATAAGAAAACATAACAATCCTAAATATATATGCAGTTAATATAAAAGTTCCCAGATTAATAAAGCAAATTCTACTAGATCTAAGCAAAGAAGTAAACAGTAGCATCGTAATTGCCAGGAACTTAAACAACCCAATCACAAAGCTGGACAGATCATCAAAGCATAAAATCAATAAAGAAACACTGAACTTAAATGGGACTCTAGGACAAAAGGACCTAACAGACATTTACAGAACATTCTATCCCAAAATATTGATTCTACAATTTTCTCATCAGCATATGGGACATTCTCTAAGATTGACCATATCTTACACCACAAAACGTATCTCAGCAAATTAAAAAAAAAATCAAAATCAAGAATGGAGAAGCATGAATCCTATGTACTCAATTTTGATATGAGGACAATTAATGACAATTAAGGTTATGGGGGGGGAAGCAGAAAGAGGGGTGGAGCCTTAGTGTGTGTCACACTTTATGGGGGCAAGACATGATTGCAAGAGGGACTTTACCTAACAATTGCAATCAGTGTAACTGGCTTATTGTACCCTCAATGAATCCCCAACAATAAAAAAAAAAAGAAAAAAAAAATCAAAATCACACCGTATATATTCTCAGACCACAGTGGAATAAAACTAGAAATCGATTCCAAGAGAAACACTCAAATCTACACAAAGTCATGGAAATTAAATAACTTATTGCTGAACAATCCTTAGAACAATGATGAAATTAAATGGAAATCAAAAGAGTCCTCAGACTAAATGACAAGGAGGCACAAGCTATCAAAATCTATGGGATTCAAGCGTGGCACCCATAGCACAGTGGTTATGGTGCCAGCCACATGCACTGAGGCTGGTGGGTTTGAACCTGACCTGGGGCAGCTAAAAGAACAATGACAACTGCAACAACAACAACAAAAAAAATAGCCTGGCATTGTGGTGGGCACCTGTAGTCCCAGCTACTTGGGAGGCTGAGGCAAGAGAATCACTTTAGCCCAAGAGTTGGAGGTTGCTGTGAGCTGTGATGCTACAGCACTCTACCAAGGGTGAGATTACAAATTAATAACAACAATCTAATGTCACATCTCAAGGAACTATAAATAGAAGAAGAGCAAATAAACCCAGAGTCAGCAGAAGAAAAAAAACTAGCAAAGCTTAGAGTAGAACTGAATTAAATTAAAGGGAAAGCAGAAAAAAAAACATCAACAAGGGGTTAGTAAAACAAAATTTTGGTTCTTTGAAAAGATAAACAAAATTGATACACCATTAGCTAGACTAAACATAAATAGGAAAGAAAGGACTCAAATACTCAAATTAGCTGAATCATAAATGAAAAAGGAGACATTACAACTGATACTACAGAAATATAAAATATCATCCATGAATACTATGAAAACCTCTATGTACACAAGTTACAAAACCTCAAGGAAGTGGATAAATTCCTAGAAACACACAACCTTCCAGAATCAATCAGGAAGAAATAGAAATCCTAAACAGACCAATTACAGGCAGTAAGATTAAAGTAATAATAAAAAAATCTCCAACAAATAAAAGCCCCAGACCAGATGGATTCACTGCCAAAATCTATCAGACTTACAAAGAACTAGCACCTTACCTACAGAAATTATTATTCCATGACATCAAGAAGGAAAGCATCCTCCTTAATTCATTCTATGAAGCTGGTATCACCTTGATTCCACAGCAAGTAAACAAAATAGATAACTACAGATGAATATCCCTTATGAACATAGATGTAAAAATCCTCAATAAACACAGTACTAGCAAACTGAACTCAACAGCACATCAAAAAGATAATATACTTTGATTAAGTGAGTTTCATCCCAGAGATGGAAGGATGGTTAAAAATGGATAAACATGGTTAACCACATAAACAGAAACAAAAACAAGGACCAAATCATATATCAATAGATCTAGAAAAAGTATTTGATACAATCCATAGCCTTTCATGATAAAAATCCTCAATAAACTAGGCATAGAAAGAACGTACCTTATCATAAAAGCCATATATGACAGATCCACAGCTAACACCAAAGTGAATAGGGAAAAGTTCAAAGCATTCTCCCTAAGACCTGGAACAAGATAAGGTGATAATTGTTGTTTGTTTGTTTGTTTGTTTGAGACAGAGCTCCACTATGTCACCCTTAGTAGAGTGCTGTGGCGTCACAGCTCACAGCAACCTCAAACTATTGGTCTTAAGTGATTCTCTTGCCTCAGCCTCCCAAGTTGCTAGGACTACAGGTGCCCACCACAATGCCTGGCTATTTTTTGTTGCAGTTGTCATTGTTGTTTTAGTTGGCCTGGGCTGGGTTCGAACCCACCAACTTCAGCGTATGTGGCTGGCACTGTAACCACTGTGCTACGGGCATCCAGCCAGATAAGGTGATAATCGTAACCACTTCTACTCAACATACTACCTAAAGTCCTAGCCAGAGCAGTCAGTCAAGAGAAAGAGTATCCAAATCAGGAAAGAGGAGGTCAAATTATCCGTGATAATATGATCTTGAATTTAGAAAATCCTAAAGATTTCAGAATTGGAATCTCCTAGAATTGATAAATGAATTCAGCAAAGTCTTGGGTTATAATATCAACATACTTAAATCAGTAGCATTTCTATATACTAAAAACAATAAAGTGGAGAGTCAAATCTAGGGCTCCATACCATTCTCAATAGCTACAGAGAAAATAAAATACCTAGGAATTCACTTAATGAAAGAAGTGAAAGACTTCTACAAGAAGAATTACAAAACACTGATGAAAGTAATCACAGATGATGCAAATGAAAGGAAAAGCATCCCATGCTCATGGATCAGTAGAACCAGCATTGTAAAAATATCCATACTGACCAAACTGATTTACAGATTCAACACAATCGCCATTAAAATACAAACCTCATATTCCACAGATCTAGAAAAAATAAGTTTACATTTCATTTAGAACCAAAGAAGAGCTTGCATAGCCAAAATGATCTTAAGGAAAAAGAACAAATCTGGAGGAATCACATTACCTAACTTCAAATTATACTATGAGGCTGTAGTAACCAAGCAGCATGGTACTGTATGAAAGTAGATAAAGACCAAGGGAACAGAATAAAGAATCCAGAAATAAAACCATCTACCTACAACCTACTGATCTTTGACAAGGCAGACAACAACGTCACTGAGGAAAGGAAGCTTTGATGAATAAATGGTGCTGGGAAAACTCAATGGCCACATGTAGAAGAATGAAAACAGACTCTTACCTATCACCAAAAATTAACTCAAGATGCATAAAAGACTTAAATGTAAGGCATGAAACCATATAAATTTTAGGAGAAAATAGTAAAAGCTCTTCTAGACATTGACCTAGGCAAAGAATTTATGACTAAGACCCCAAAAACAAATATAGCAACAGCAAAAATAAATAAATAGGACTTAATTAATTAAAAATATGCACAGAAAAGGAAATAATCAATAGAATAAACAGAAAATATACAAAATGAGAGAAAATATTTACAAACTATACATGCAATAAAAAGCTAATATCCAGAATCTATAAAGAACTCACACAAATCAGAAAAGAAAACATTAAAAAATGGGCAAAGGCATGAACAGAAGTTTTTAAAAGAAAATAGACAAATGGCTAACAAACATATGAAAAAATGCCCAACATCACTGATCATCAGGGAAGTGCAAATTAAAACCACAATGAGTCACCACTTTATTCCCCTATTTAAAAAGTCAAAAACCAATAGATTCTGTTATGGGTGCAGAGAGATAGGAACACTTATACACTGTTGGTGGGACTTCAAACTGATACAACCTCTATGGAAAACAGTATGGAGCTTCCTCAAAGAAATAATTGTAGACTTACCATTTGATCGAGCAATGCTAGTGGTAGGTTTCTACCCAAAGGAAAAGAAGTCATTTTATCCAAAGACACCTGTACTTGAATGTAACATAATTCACATTCTCAAAAATGTGGAATCAACCTAAGTGCCCATCAATTCATGAGTTGATTAAAGAAATGTGAAATAAATACACCATGGAGAACCACTCTGCCATAAAAAGTAATAAAATAATGCCTTTTATATCAACTTGGAAGGAACTGGAGACCATTATCCTAAGGGGACTATTTCAGGAATGAAAAACAAAAGCTGTATGTACTCACTAATGATCTGGGAACTAAATGATGGGCACAAAGAGACCTAAAAGTTCACTGGATACCAAGAAGGGGGAAGAATTATGGGAATGAGGGGTAAAAACTTACCTATTGGGTGCAATGAACCCTACTCAGGTGACGGGCACACTTAAAGTCCTGGCTTAAGTATTAAATGCAGGGTATCCGTGTAACAATATCATTTGTACCCTTTTAGTATTTTGTAATTAAAAAAAAAAAAGGATATGGAATGGGGTCAGGGAAATAACAGCGTAAACACAATGATAACAACAGAACTGACATTCAATCTGCATGTTGAGGATACAGTAGGGAGTGGTAGAGTCCACACAGGACTAGCAAGGAATCAGCTCTAACTAATTGTTGTCAATGCAGGTAATGTGTAGCCAGAATTTTCCAATTTACTTCTGCAGAAGCAGAAATCCAGATGATGATTTGAAATCTCCTGGTTTTTAACTGCTGTTTACTAATTCAGCTATCTCCCCACCAAAGAAAAAATTGGGTGAGCTAAATGAAACAGGTTTGCAATCTGGATCCAGCCATCTGCTTACAAGTTTGCAATGCATTCTCCAGCCATGAATGTTTAAATAACCACTATGGTTTTCCTATACACCATCTTGTATCTTGAGAATAGATAATACTCAGGTAGGGTAAAGGGAAAAGAATGGACCAACCAGAATACATTAGAGTCCAAGGAAGAGCCTTTGACCCTAATCTGGTTCAACACTCTTTGTTTGGTAATTGAGGAAAGTGGAGCCCAGAGGAACTGCATGAAAGCCTATAGCAAGACAACAAGTTGGTAAAGTCTGTGTTACAAAACATGCACCCAGTTCCCTAATGCCCCCAAGTGACAGCCCTTACTGGGTTTCACATGCCAAGTGAAACAAGGCACTGAGACATTTTTAGGCAGTACTAAGCCCAGAAATTTCCAGGTAATGAGCAAAACAATCAACAAAGACTTGGGAACACAGATTCTGGATCATTTGCCATGAAGAATACAAATAAATATAAAGCCTATTCCCAGCTTGTCCAGAAAATCTAGGCAGGCGATTCGAACAAAGCCTTGAATGTTAAAAGCTCTGTTCCACCCTCTCATGGTTCTGTTGAGTAATGTTATGTGTTCTAGAAAGAGGCCCTTCAGTCCACCTGAGAAATTAAAAAAAAAAAAAGAAAATAGCTACATTGCAACAGGAAAGTCATTTTTGTAGCCATACTCTGCACCTGTCTTCAGTTTCCCTCTCTCGGTGCTGTACAAATATTAATTAAACATAGATTATTTGAAAAGTGCTTTTAGCATTTGAACTGCATCAGAAGGTGATATTAATATCATTCCCCTGTTGGCGGAATGCTTTTTAAAATAAAATCTTCTTTCCTTGTGCAGTTTTTACCACGCAGACAATTTATTTTGCCCATCCTCTGGCTATTTCACCTTTGTGTCATCATTTTCATGAGACAAGTGAAAATAATATTTCTCTTATGCTCCAAAGAGCCAAATCCCTTTTTCTGACGTGATCCAAAGAAGGCTGGTTGGAGCAGTAATGGAAAAAAGCCTGATGTACAATCCAAGCACAAATCCTCAGGGAGAAATAATGCATCTCTTTGGGAAAAAAACAGCTTCCACTTATGAGGTAGGAGATTTTCAATTTATAAGGTTTCCTATTGCTTTCAATTGCCAGGATAACTGCATTCCAGAAAGGTGAGGCTTCCCCTGTATGAGGCGGAACTGCTGGCTTGGATGTGGGATGCAGATTCAAAAGTGCTAAGTGACAATTTTCCCTCCTCCGGGACCTCTTCCCCTGGGATTCAAAGTAGTGCAGATTAAAAGGGTTAAAATCCATTATCCAGAGAAATGGGAAAGTTTCTCTCAGTGATTTCTTCCTCCATCACTGCTCTCAGGACTGAATTCTAAATTGATTTCCTTAATAACTATTAAAGATCTTTTTAATTAAACCAGGCATCCTCTTCCTTGGCAAACTTTTCTTGATGACATCTCTGGTTAATTAAAGGTTTAAGCCGCAAAGATGTATTACATAAGAGCGGGGAGGCTGCTTTATGGCAGCGGTGAAGCAGCCTGCTGGTCCCAGGTGCAGAGCCCAGGGCTATGCTGGAGGGCCTCTCTGGCTCTCCTGTGCCAGAGGGGATCCTGAAAGTGTTAGTAATAAAGATGGGTTGGAGGCTGGAGAGGGTTAATTTTTCCTGAGGTTCACTTTCCTATTTCATGCTTGCCTGGTAAGTGTGCATCAAGTGTTTTTCATTAAAAACATTACTCATTTGATCATGATTCACTAATGCTGACAAAACATTTTTACCTTTCATCCCAAATTCCGGAGGTAGTTGATACATTTGGTAACCAGAGAACAATGAATAAAAGCCTCTTTTCACCCACCAGTAACATGAAACTACCTCTTTAATAGCATGTACCAAGTTCTAATAAGAAGGAAAAATATCACCTTTTATATACAAATTATTTATATTTATATATAAATTACTCATTTGTGTATATTGTGTGTGCGCGTATGTGTGTGTGTGAAATTTCCTTAATCCATTCACCTTCTTTTTTTCCTCTCGGTTCATTTATTCTACCAGACACCCTATTTTAAAATGGTAGAACAGGGTAAGGTGTACAGAATATCACTGAGAAATAGATCTTTTCTTCATGCAAAGTTAAATAGCTCTTAAATTGGGAATCAAGCCCATGACTAACCTTTGTAGTCATCATAGTCTAAAACAATGGGTCTTATCTCTCACTGTTGTTAAAGATCACTAGCCTCTCGCCCTAAGCCTACTGAAATTTTATGGGTGGTATCCAGGCAGCCAAGCCACCAGTCTAATCAATACCTTCTTCAAGTTGAGTCAGTTCCACCTGTAGGTCTGTCTGGAAATGGGAAAGATGGCCCATTTCAACATTGCAGTCTAACAGATGACTCAGACTCATCTAAACAAAGCCAAGAGAAATAGAACCTCACCACTATTGCTGAAGAAAAGCAGCTCCAATTCTGATGAGACACTGAGGAGATTGAAAAGGTTTTCTTTCAGTTTCTTTTTAAACTGGAGCCAGGAGTATAGACAATCCCATGTCATAATCGGTCGTGTGGAAAGAGATCACTCACAGTGTGAATGGTTAGTGGCTCACAGCTCTATATTAATAGTTCTCAAACCACTAAGAAGAATAAGAATTACCTGGAGTACTTATTTTACTAGCCGTTTTATTATAAACATTTCAAACGTATGGAAAAATAGAACTGTAGTATACTCAATAGCCACACGTGCAATATACCACCTACATTCAAAAACTGTTAACATTTTGCCACGCATGTATGTGCTCACCCACCTTGGGTTTATCATTGATGAGCATTAAAAGGCAAATTGCAGGCTTCATAATACATCACACCTAACTAATAATCCTAAGTGAACAAAAATTCTTCAGCATGCATTCCCCCAAATTAATAACATCCTCTAACATAACCACAACACCGTTATCACACCTAACTGAATTAAAAGTAATGCCCTAAGATCATACAGCACCCAGCCCATAGTCAATTTCTAGGGAACTTAAAAAGACAAAAAACAAACAAACACAAAGCTCCCTGGGCCAGAGTCCTAAAAATTTTGGTTCACTTATGTGATGCTTTGAAAAACACTTCTCTAGGTGAATGCTTGTCTTTGTAATAACTGAAAGTTCTCTATTTTACACTTGAAAAGTGGCCATTTGCATCATACTTAACAGTTATTCATCCATCTGATTTCATCTGATGCTCTTTGCAATGCTGTGCTGAGAGACATGGGAATGATAAGGCAGGAAATGGAGGCTCAGAATTGCAATTGGTGCCACCTGCTCCAGTCTTCCAGGGAGCCAACAGATTCCAGCCCTGGGGCAATGGAAGGAGCACTGTGCTGGGAGTCCAAACTGGAATCCTGGTGTTCTCTCTGCTTCCAACCCTGCCAGTGTGATTTGGGGCACTGAACCTAAACTAACTTCTCTGTACTTTTGTCTTCGTCTGTAAAGTGAAGAACTAAACTGCTGCTCTCTAAGATCCTTTTCATTTCCATCTTTCATCCATTCAATGCATTTTTTACTCCTTTTCTAAAACTCTTTATTCATCTCCATTTGGCTCTGTAGCAAATTTATGCAGAGGCTTATTGAGTTATAAGGGAAATACCCAATATTAGAATGCTATTGAGGAAAAAAGATGCATTTTACAAAAATCTTCCCTCTTGCTGTGGCCACATAAGGCCAGGATGCTAAGAGTCTGCCTCTGATGCTCACTGCCTTAGGACAGCGTGTGTTAGAGAAGAGAGTGAGTTTCTACAGAAGAGCCCATGACTTCATCCCTTCTCCTTTAAAAGAACGCTTTAGAAATCTAAGCGCACATTCTGACAAAGTCAACATCTTCTAAACAGAAAGGATACATTCAGTTAAAGATCCTGCATTTCACTTCACAAGTGACCCCAGCTTCCTCATCCTTCCTGCACAACAAAGGCTTTGTGTTTCCTTAAACCCCTACCAAGTTCACTGACGTCCCCCAGCCCTGGACCACAACAGAGCTGGGGTCTGATGGGTGGAGACCAGAGCTGCTTAAAATTCTTCACTGGGGAGACTTTTCATTTTAGATATAGTGTGGGAATTTTTTTCACCACCAAAACATATTCATGCATTGCTTGTGTAATTACAAATAAATAATTAAAATCCCTGATAGCTGATGGGCTTTTCTTTGGCCTCTCAAAGACAATGCGATCTCTCTGGTGTAGCAAATGACCCTGAGGTTTTCACTGGAGTGTGTGTTGGCGGCGGGGGTGGGAGGGGTGGGGGGGTGTTGGTAAGGAAGGTAATGTGAGATTCCATTATAGGAACTGAATGGAAATCGTCCATTGATTCTAATACAATAACAACAATAATGTTTAAGCCCTTAGATAAAGAGCACATATACCTTAGGGGCAATATGAAAACTAAGGCTGGGTAGTCATGATAGACCCTAGATCAGTAGTGCAAGATGGGAGAGAATGATGTGGAGTAAAGGAACAACTCCCCTAATTCATTCTTCACCCCCTACCCTGCCACACGTGACCTCTTTCAGAATACCATCTCTCCCTGCCAGGCTTGTCCAGCTGGGAGGCACACATCACGCTGTCACTCAGGACACCCCCACCAGAGGCAGAGATGACGGTGCTCACTGAGCAGGCTACTCTTCGAAAGCCCTTTTCTCTCATTAGGAAGCTAATGACCACCAGCAAATGGTCTTTGTCCTTTAGAGACAGACTTTAGGGTCAGGGTGACTGCCTTGAGATCACAGAGTCCAACAGTCTCATAGAGGGGAGTTAAAATCTAGAGCTTTCTCTCCACGGAGTCACACACCCTAGACCGGGCAGTGACCTTTGAGATCAGCTGGCCGATGCCTTGATTCTCTCTAGCCTGCCCACAGCATGTCTCTGGGTGGTTTGGCTTTAGTGACAGCCCCTTACCTCAAATCAGCTGAAGTGGTCACCAGAGCTGGAAAGGACATATCTAAAAACCTCAGGCATTCAGAACAATGGAGGCAAATGAGGCAGTGAATGAACACGTCGGGTGTGGGGTCAGCTGAGCTCATAGGTGCTGGCGTCAGAGGCCTATGTACTGATCCTGGCTCTGCTATGAACTTCCCTCATAAGCAGACTTCCCTCTAGCTACTGACCCTGCTGGCCTCAGTTTCCCCAGTTTGGGGTTGGCCGGAAGCACTCAGGTTCTAGCCCAAGATTTTCTCCTTATTCATTGCCTGCCTTGAACATGCTTTGCACCTTTGTGGTCTAAGTTCCATCATCTGGCCTTGAGAGTATCTCCACAGGGCTGATGTCAGGATTTCGAGGAAATGTATACCAAGCCCCTGGAACAGAGGCAATCAATATTCTAGCCATCCCTTACTGCTGCTCATCTCCACGTACTGATGGTTAAGCGATCACCTGGACTAAAGGCCGTGTCTTTTGTATCTTTAAGCTCCCTCACTTAGTGGCATACTGGGTATATTGAAAATACTCAACACTAAGTTTATTCAATGAATGTTTGAGTGAGCATCTCCTTCCACTTCACCAGCCCTGTGAGAAGAAATTCCTGGTACAAAAGAAGCATGGTGAGCTGAGTTCCTGAACAGAACACACTGGTGCACACGCCACCACCTGCTTCTCAGAAAGTGGAATGGTCCTCCTAGCAAGCAAGATTGGCAGTGTGATGTGAGGGTCACCTCTGCAAGCTTAGCCCTGGCTCTCTGTGAGTGCCCCAAATTCTTTTAATTTTCTATTCCTGCTTTATCAGACAGACTAATCTTCAGTAGCCTGCAAATCAAAATTTTGCAGCAGGGTACTTAATCTCTCAGAAGTTCAGTTTCCTCATCTTTAGAATGAGGTTAATTCCTTGGGGACAGAAGGAGATAATGGATGTCAAGCATCTGGCACCAGAGTACTCAATAGACATCATTTCCCTTGAACACCATGCAAGCAGCAGTCATAACCTCAAGCTATGATGTTACTTATATTCCTTGTTGATGCCTGAGTGTTTGAGTGCCTCAGGGATCCATACCATTCTAGCAAGATCCCATTTTCTTGTTTAGTTTTTTAGCTACAGTGAGATTAGAAGGCTAGAAATAAATCATACCTCAGGTTTGCATGGAAAATTGCTCTGAATCCTCAAAGAGTAATCTGTATGAATTGAATCCAAGATGGGACCAACTTCGGTCCTTGATTCAAAACATCACAACTCATATCACTGTTTCCCTGAACCCTCCAGCTGACATGGAAGGATCTTGACATAAATAAATGCTTTTAAGACTGTAATTCCTTCTAATTCAAAATTTACTAACCTTAGGATAGGAAAAAGATAGGAAAAAGAAATAGTCATGGAGTCATTATCTCTCTTTATTTTTTTCTTTTCAGAGACCGGCTCTTGCACTGTTGCCCAGGTTGGAGTGCGGTGGCACAATCACAGCTCACTGCAGCCTCTAGTTCCTGGGCTATAGGCATGTACCACCCTACCTGGCTAATATTTTTTTATTTTTTGAAGAGATGAGGGTCTTGCTGTTCTGGTCTTGAACTCCTGGTCTCAAGTGATGCTCCTATCTCATTCTTCCAAAAGTACTGGGAGTACAGGCGTGAGCCACCATGCCTAGGGTCATTATCTCTTCTGCTCCCAGCCTGGTTGTTGCCCTTGTTGAGGCTCCTGCACTTTAAGGACAGGCCATTAGTTGGTGATGAAGAACCTCATGTTCTGATGAGGGAGACTTAGCTGAATTCTAGGTAGCTTAGCATATAACTGACTGCTTAGACTCACCTGGGTTTAGAACTGGAATCTATTACCTACAAAAATGGGGGGAAATCCTCAAACTGGCTCACGCGAAAAGGAGTAATTTATTAGATGTGTGGCCGGATATCTCACGGTACCAAGGGCAATTAAAGGACAGCCAGATGTTGAGATGATCCTCTCTCCATTTCTCTAGGACTACACGAAGACTTGTCCCTGGGCCTCACTGCCACCCCATGGATGTCCACACAGATTAGTCCCTTGTTTCACCTTCCTGTCCTCCTTTTCCAAAACAGCAGCTGTTCAATCCCATCAATCACTACTGCCTTCTGGCTTTAGTTGCTTTCATAGAACTTGTTACTGCTTAAGCATATAGCATAGGTTTATTTCTTCTCTCTCCCTTGCCACACTAGAATGCAAAGTCCACGCGGAAAGAAACTTTATTCCTCTCACTGTCATATCATCTGTGCCCAGAAGAGGGTATGGCTCGCAGAAGACACTCAGTAAACACTTTTGGTTGAGTAAGGACTGAAGGAAAGAGTTGATTTTCCTCCTCTCTACAGTCCCACTTTCTGCTTCTGGGAGCTCTTGGAAGAAAAACAGCTGCCTAACACTATGGTTTCACCTCATCCAAGTTCCCAGTGCTACCTAATTTACTTTCTTTTTTATTCTTTTTTTTTTTTTAATTTCAGATTGATATGCGGCTACAAGTGATTATGTTATAGTGTTTGCATTTCTTAGGTAAAGTTCAAGTTGCAGTTGAGTCCTTCACCCGGGGGTGTGCTGCATACCCTTAGTCGTGCACTTTAGGTGAGAGCTCACCACCACCACCCCCACTTCCCCTTTCCTGCCTCCTCCGCTCCGCTGGAATTTAATTGTGTTTTTCTCTCCTGTGGGCTTGTAGCTGTTTATCTATTGGCTTCATATTAGCACTGAGTACATGGGATACTTGTTTTTCCATTCTTGTGATACTTTACTAAAAAGAATGTGCTTCCAATACAAAAGATGTAAAGTCTCCATCATTTTATGGCTGAATAATTCCATGTTATGTATATACCACAGTTTATTAACACATTCTTGGCAATTGTGAATTGAGCTACTATAATAGTGCAAATGTCCCTATGATAAAATGATTTTTTTCTTCTGTGTAGAGGCCTAGTAATGGGATTGTGGGATCAAATGGGAAGTTTATGTTTAGCTCTTTGAGTATTCTCCATACTTACTTCCACAGAGGCTGTATTAGTTTGCAGTCCCACCAGCAGTATAAAAGTGTTCCCTTCTCTTCACATCCACAGCAGCATCTGCAGCTTTGGGATTTTTGTGATGTGGGCTATTCTCACCAGGATTAGGTGATATCTTGGGGTGGTTTTGATTTGCATTTCTCTGATGATTAAGGATGATGAGGATTTTTCTATATGTTTGTTGGCCATTCGTCTGTCTTCTTCAGAGAAGGTTCTGTTCAAATCTCTTTTTTTTTTTTGGTTTTTGGCCAGGCCTAGGTTTGAACCCGCCTCCTCCGGCATACGGGACCGGTGCTCTACTCCTTGAGCCCCAGGCACCGCCCCTGTTTAAATCTCTTGCCCACTTATAAATGGGATTGTTTGCTCTTTTCTTGTTGATTAGTTTCAGTTCTCTGTAGATTCTAGTTATCAGTCCTTTGTCAGATTTGTAGCATGCAAATATCTTCTCCCATTCCGAAGGCTATCTGTTTGCTTTAGTTGTTGTACTTTTAGCCCTGAAGAAGCTTTTCAGTTTTATTTTCTGCTGTAAATTCTTAAAGACAGAAAGAATCTGACTAAACATGAGTTCTTTTGGAGTCCACCAAAAAGACTCAAAGTAAGTACAAAAGGGCAACCAGAACTGTGGAAAGAAAGAATTCATATCTCTAAGCTAAAAAAGCAGTATGTACCTTTTTAGTATGAAAAAATAGCAAACCACCAATAATCTATGGAAAATTTGGACAATCACAAATTAGTTGGTTGTTTGTTTTTCTTTTGAGACAGAATCTCACTTTAGCACCCTGGGTAGATGTCGTGACATCATAGCTCACAGCAAACTCAAACTCTTGGGCATAAGCCATCCTCTTGTCTCCGCCTCCCACATAGCTGGGACTACAGGCACCGGTCCCAACGCCCAGCTAGTTTTTCTATTTTTAGTAGAGACAGGGTCTCACTCTTGTTCAGGCTGGTCTTGAAGTCATGAGCTCAGGCGATCCACCCACCTTGGCCTCCTGAAATGCTAAGATTATAGGCATAAGCCAGAATCCCTGGTTGCAAATTAGTTTTTGTTATTACATACATAAGAACACAATTAAACAAACCAAAACATTACACAAACACACGTGTGTCTTCATGAATTCCCACTGTTTTCATAAAAGCCCTTCTAATCGTACGTTCTTAGGAGCCCTCGTTAGAAGGGTAGCCTTTACAAGGAGCCTGAAGCCCAACTCAGCAGTTGAGCTTCCAAATCTTTGATGCTGTGGTTTCCCTCTTTCCTTTTTTTTTTTTTTAATTTGGCCGGGGCTGGGTTTGAACCCGCCACCTCCGGCACATGGGACCGGCGCCCTACCCGCTGAGCCACAGGCGCCGCCGTTTCCCTCTTTCCTAAGAAAACGTTCAAATATTTTGCTGCCAGTCATGTCCTTGGTTATGAGGTGAACTATTTTCATCCATAACTCCCTCCACCCAGTTCTCTCTATGTCTTTTTCTAGTTAGCTTTAAAATGGGACACAACCTCTACTTCACACTAAAACTCTGTTTCTCTTTGACCTGTCCCTTACCAAGAAAAAATAGTTCCAATCAGTTTCCTCTACTGCGTAACTAGGTTGAGTGCAATGACTGCTGCACTAATTAATTAACAGACTCTGGTCTGGTTGCCCTGGCAATGCCCACCAAAGCAGCAGAACCTTCCCGACAGAACAGCACATCGAGCAGTCAATTAACTGTTTTCTCCATGCATAGAAGCCAAGTGCACAGAGCACCTGCTACAGAAGTGGGCTCCCAGGGGATGCTTGGTAAACATTTGCTGACTAGCTGACAACATCTAGGACAAGGAAGTGGGTGCTGAAGCTGCAGCCTTGAACATCTGAAGGAATTTAGAGCTGGTGCCTATGACCAAGGGGAACAGCAGCCAATGTGATTTTCCAAGAGCCTCGGTGTGGTCCTAATCCCTTAGAAATAATCTAGAAAAACTGGGAAGGAGATTGCAAGTCCTCCGCCAGGCCACGCTGCCACTAGGGAGGTGGAGAAGAGGGAATAGCAGACTAATTCTGTCCCTGTTGGTCATTTCAACCACTATCCCCCAAGGTCACAAAGACTCTCTACTTGCGACTTCAGTCTTGTGGGGCGCAGCCATAACACTGTTCCCTCACCTCAGGCCATTAGCCCAAATTATGCTAGTTCAGTTGTGCAATCAGGAACATCTCCCCCAGTCAAGTGTGAGTAATGGAGAACACCAACTGTATACATAAACACAAAAAACAGTTTTCAGCTTAGTTACAGAGGAGCATGATATTTCCAGGTTGTTTCTTCTAAGGCTGTGTTCTTGGCTCCAGTCTTTGGGGAAGTTGAGTTCTCCAAGGTACACCTCAAATTCAAGTTGAATCAGTCTGCCCCAGTGCATGGTCAATCACCAATTGCTTCTCAAGTTTCCTTTGGATATAAAGAGCAGAGAGAGATCCACTGAAGCTAGCCACTTACAGGAAGATTTATTAAAAAAATATAGAATTCACAGTTACCGGACCCAGTTGGGCCTCCTGGAAAGAGAGTCTAGGATACCGGAAGGCACAGGGCCCCTCTCTGATGCAAACCATTCTGCATCTCTACCTTGCTCTGGCCTGGGCTAGCTTCTCCCTTCTGCAGACTGCTTCCTCACTCCTGGTTGCTCTCCTGTAACTTCGGCTTTGGTTTGCCTTGGAGCTGACTCTGGCCCCATCTCTATATGCACTTGGGGCTCAGGTTCTGACAAATAGCTCTCTTAGTTCCCTGCTATTCCAATTCCAGATTTCAAGGGAGGTATCTGATGGGCTCAGCTCTGCTCAGTAGCTTGCTCTACCAGGGGGCCTCAAACTGCGGCCTGCGGGCCACATGCGGCCGTGTGATTGTATTTGTTCCCATTTGTTTTTTTACTACAAAATAAGATATGTTTTTTTTTTAAACTATAGTCCGACTCTCCAACGGTCTGAGGGACAGTGAACTGGCCCCCTGTTTAAAAAGTGTGAGGACCCCTGCGACCAAGCAATCATACGAGAAGTAAGGGAAGACAGCAGGTTGCAGCTGTGACTGCCTGGAGCCATATCCCTAGTGGGGTCTGTGGGCAATCACCTAGAAGGAAGCCAATGAGGGGGCAGGAGGGTGGGACCTGGGCAGGACCCAGCCCATGTCCACTGCAATTCCTGTGACAGGAATTCCCCAAGCCTTCTAATTTCCTATAGTTTCTGTGCTGCTGCCCTTCCTTACACCCACCTTGTTCTTTCACTTTTTTACACCTTTCAAGCATCCTTTTCCTGAATGTGTCCTTTATTTTCCCATCCCCCCACCCCAGCCAGATCCACTCTTCCGTTATATTCATGACTTCAGAGTTGGATGGAAGGTCTGTGATCTGAATTGGGAGACTCCACACTTCCCAGTCCCCCAGACCCTTCCACTCACCTAATCACAGCAGTCACCTTCCTGCTCACTGAAAAGCATTTTCCTCCAGAACTCACATCAACATAAGTATTTTATAGCTATCTGTCTACCGAGGTCTGCTCCTTACGTCATTTAATCAGTAAAATTTACATTCTTAGAGAATTTTGAGGACTTAATAAAGATAGTTGTGTTGCAATTAATCAGTATAGTCCCTGGGTCCAAGACTAGTGTTCAAAAAATTTCAATTCTGACTTGTTGACTAGAGTCTACCAGCCAAAATCTGATGCCCAGGACTTTAAAACCAACTGCTTTCTGAGTGAGTTCAAAACAAAAACCCCAACTCAAAGTAAAAACTGTACATTCTTTATCTAAATCCATTTGGTGGATTCATTCACTCACCAAATATCTACAGAGCACCCATGTGTTATGTCTTACCAGCTAAGGGGAAGGAGACATGGGGTAAACAAAAGCAGACAAGTGCCTGCTTTGTATTACTCATATAGAACTATAAAGTCAGAGATGGGCAAGGAGGGAAATGGACAGTTTGAGGGCACCATGAAACAAAGGAATTTGATCTAGTCTCAAGGAGCTCAAAAAGAGACTTTCCTACGGAATTGAGATTTGCACTCAGTGCTGAAAGCAAGGGTAGCTAAGCCAAAGGCTAGGATGGGAAGAGAATTCCAGGCATGTGCAAAGGCCCAGAGGCCAGAGGGGACACAGTACATTCAAGGAACTGCAAGAAGACCTGAGTGAGAGGCATAACACGTGGTCAATGTTAAATATTCTGTGCTTTATCCCAGTAGCACAGGGAAGTGTTTTAAATGGGAGTGTGTGTAAGGGTGACAGAGCATGTGTCAGATTCCTGTATTCCAAGGCCCCCATTAGCTACAAAGATGGGAACAATTTTCTAGAAGGAGCCAAATGATGTTGATTGGCCAAAGAAGAGACTAATGTGGTGAATATGAGCAAGATGGTAGAGCTGGGACTTGAACAGCTGTGGCCAAGATGGAAGAAAGGGATGGATTTGTGAGGTATTAGGGGTATGACCATCAAGGGCTTACAAATTAAACTGTTGAGAGAGCTCATGCACATATGTAAGAATTGATAGAATTAACCTGCTTTAAAGAGCATAAAGAAACTGGTTGGATAGGAGGGAGTGAGGAAGGCTTTGTAAAGAACATGGCATTTGAACTGTGTCAAGATAGATTTGGGCATGCTGAAATAGGGGGTGAAGTACGCATTTCAAATGGGCTTTAGGAATTTGTTTCAAGATGCAGTTGCTGGGTTATTGCACTGAGGTACTTTACATATTGAAAGTGTACAAGAGGTACTCACTGGACACCTCCCAATGTGTTGCTTGTCGCCTCTGTGATAGACATTGTACACATATACAGGTTGACACAATGGCACTGCCCTAAAAATGCATGTGACGTCCAAACTCACCATCTTACAGCTCATGAAACTGTCTCAGAAAGTAGAGTCTGCAGACCACCAGCATCTCTGTCACCTGGCAGCTCAAAGTGCAGATTCCCAGTCTTCTGAGACCAACAAAGTCTGACTGTCTGGATGGAAGCCCCAGAGTCTTCCTTTAAAGGAAACTCACCAGGGGGTATGTGTGCCCTCAAGTTTGAAACCCAGAATGAGGGGCAGAGGAGGAAGCAAGTATTTCAGAGCATTTATGGTCAGCACTTGACAATCATTTACATATTAATTAGTTTAACCCTCCCAACATTACCATGTCTATGTTATTGTCTCTGCTTTACAGATAAAGGAAACAGCAGAAGGATGCAGGGAAGGTGAAGGGATTTACCTTGATACTTTATGTTATAAAGTAGAGGTCCCAAAGGCGAGATCTCCTATCTAAAAAAAAAAAAAAGTTCAAGTTCAGCGTAGCAATGAAAGCCTGAAGACAGACCACTACCCTTTAGCTTGCCCAGAAAACAACAGCACTGGTCCATTTGACACAGATGTCCTCATGAAGCTCTACTGCAATTTCCCCAGCACAAAGGAGCAAATATAGTTCCTGCGAGCATCTCGAGATGGAGCAGAAAGAAGAGGACTGACTGGCTGGTGGTAAACTGATCAGGTGGGATTGAAAATCCCCAGAAGCGTCCCCGGAGAAATTCACATGCACTCACTTGACAAAGTCAGTGATTTGGGGGTAAAATTGCCCCTCTTACAGGAAGACACAACTAGAATTCAGGGAGTCAGAAGCTTCTTCACTGCTGCTTTGCCGGTATCAGACCTGATGAAGCCACTTCTGACAGGAAGAAAGCACAGAAAAATGTCAACACCCTTTCCTCCCCACGCACTGCCATTTAAATATACACCCCTAGGTCAGGCACTCCCTAGTTTTTCTTAGATTGCAGACCATACCCAGCAAAGCAGATATGAGCCCAGAGAACCAAATCCGCAATTAAAGCCAATGGGAATTTGTGGAGAGACTTGCCAGGTAGAATAAACAGGCCCCAGGACTGGAGCAGATGACAGTGGAGGTTTAATTCTGTTGTGCTGGGAAAGATTGGCAAGTGTGTTGCAACTGGAGCAGATCATTGCAGTGGAGGTGAAATACATTTCACAGGATATTTTCAGAGGGAGATGCATGCAGGAAACCATTCAAATTTTTTTTTTTTAATCTTTGCAGTAACAAGCTAGGTAGGAGCATGTGGGTAATTGATGCATATGCATGAGAGCATAATTAAGAACTGTAAGACCTGGAAGATTTTCAAGCTCTATGGCAATTATAAACCATGAAAAAAATACCCTTCCTTGGGGTGCAGGGCTATTATTCAAGCATCTCTCCTCATTACGGTATCCTGAACTTACACAGCACCATGCACAAATGGAATAAACAAAGGGTGAGCTGTCATAAACTAATAATGATTCCCGGCTTTGTGCTTTTCCCAGAGTCTTCCCACACATTATCTCATTTGATCCCTTCAGGGACTAGTTCTCTATTGCTGCTATAACAAATATGTACGTACTGAGAGGCTTAAAACAATACAACTTTTTTCCCTGCGATTCTGTAGGTCAGAAATCCAAACTGAGCCTTACAGGGCTAAATCAAGGGGCAGCAAGAGTGGGTCCTTCTGAAAGAAGGACAGCCCATTCCAAAGGAACGGGGAGAAACTATTTCTCGCCTCTCTCAGCTTGCAATTCTTGGCTCTTAGCCCCCTTCTCCATCTTCAAGATCAACCACACGACATCTTCAAGTCCCTCAGCCTCTATCATCACATCACCTCTGATCTGCTTCCCTGTTATAAGGACCCCCACCCACTCATGACTACATCAGACCAACTCAGATAATCCAGGAGGAATCTCCTCATCTCAAGATCCTTAATTTAATAACACCTGCAAAACCCTTTTGCCATATAAGGGACCACAGTCACAGGTTTCAGGGATTAGGACATGAGCATCTTTGAGGGACATCATTCAGGTTACTACACTACAGAAACTCTATGAAGCAGGTACAAAAATCCCATTTGCAGATGAGGAAACTGAGATTCAAAGGGGTTCTTGACCTGCTCTGCTGGGCAACTTTACTCATGTATCCCTCTGATATTTATTGAGCACTGGCTCTGTGGTAGTAAACAGAGTGAAGTCTACCTTGATAGAAATGTAACCAGTTGTTTAAATATTCCCTTAGATGCAAACATGTTTGTGTTGTAAAGGAAAGGAATAGGGTATTAGGAGAGAAATACTTAATATAACAGAGGGACCACCACTTAGATTTGAGGGAAGAGAGGTCAGGGGAAGCCTCTTGGAGAAAGTGGTGTTTATGCCAAGACCTGAAGATGCGCAGGGGCAGACCATCAAAGGAGGTGGAACAGCATTTGATTCTGAGGGCACGGCAAGTGCAAATTCCCTCAGGTGGGGAGGAAAGTGTGCCTGCAAGAAGGCCAGCGGGCTTGCACGTGGTGGATAAATGTCCTCTCTTCCTACAAGCCTCTCCTACCCTCCTTGGATTTCCACCCTTACACTCAGCCCTCATCAGAGCACTGCACTGATTCTAACTCCCTGAATATCCGAGTCTCCTTGACCACACCGTGAAGCGCAGAGCACTGGGACGGGGTCTGTTCATCTCTGCGTACTCAGTCTCGCACAGTGCCTGGTCTACGCCAAGGTGCTCGATATACTCTCTGATGAATAAATATGCGAATGAATAATGTACAAATCCCTCCTGCCATGAAACTCCCTGTGCTCCAGTGCGATCAGGCCACCAAGCGGCTGACATGACAACCCTACTTACTGTGCAGACACCGCGTTACTCCCTTATTTCTCCCTGTCTGATCTGATTTTCCTCCGAGCCTCTCCTCCTCGTCTCAATCCTGCCCTCCATCTGTTAGATAGTGAGGGGGAAAGACTGTATTTAGTTCATCCAGTTCAGATTTTACTTGATCTGTTAACAGCCTCTGTATGTAACTTCCTACTCCTTGGGTTACTCAGTCTTTCGGATTTCTGCCCTTTCCCACACCGGAGCTAGCTAAGAATGAGCACCCTAAGGCTGCCACCTAGGGAATGACGCAAGTCTCCCAGCCTGTGACCCAGCAGCTCTCCTAAGCCCCTGCACAACTTTGAATCCTTCCATGTTGGGATGGAGGCTGTTTTGGAGACAATGGAGGCTATTCAGAGGTACTGTGGACAATACAAAAAGTATGAACTGAATGACCCACATTCAGTTTCCTTTGTTATCAAGGTGATTATTAATTATAACTGAGAGTGACAGACAAGAGAGTCACACCCTGTTACTAACCCATAAAAAAAAAAAAAGATTAAAGGGCAGGTGACACTCTCATTCTTAGTTTCATTTTCTTTTCCTGTAAAATATATGGAGAGTATATCCTGTCCTGCTGGGTAATATTATTACTGGGTTCTTCAATTTACAAAATCAAGGTGGAAAAAAAAAAATACACGTTGAGAAGGGATGATGAGAAGTGCAGAAACATGAGCACGACCACCCTCTCCATACCCCCACCACACTCCTAATCTGAGTCATCCTCCCAACACTGCTATCTCACCACAGACCAAGATCTTAGGGAGCCATGTCCCAATTAGTCCCCCTCCGTTCCTGGAAGTCCATTGCCTTCTGATCCTGCCACTATTTCCAACATGGACTCTCAACCCTCTGGCTTTGTTACCTTAGGGAGGCTCCTCTCACTTCTCCCTGCCTTAGCCTCCCTCCCTACCCTCACTACGATTGGCAGATAACTCAGTGGGCCTGCTGGGAGACAGCTCAGAGGGTAGGTGCTCAATGCACGTCTGTTCCTTCCAGGCCAGGAGGCCTACTGCCCCCATACCCAGATAGGCCCTCGTTTCCTCAGCTAGCTGTAATACCCATGATGACTGTGTCCTGGACATCTTAGTGCAGAGAAGCACCGGGAGCCTGATCCCCAGGCGGGGCTGAAGGTCTGGTGGACCCTCCTGTCCTGGGACCTGCTAACTCACAACAACAGTACCCACCGGAATGCTTACCACATAGCCCCACCAGACACACGGCCTCCAGCAGCAGTTGAAAGCCTCTCTCCAATGGAGAAGGGGGTGAGATAGCTGATTTGCCCATAAGTAAGCAACTGTTGTAATTACAGAAGATTATTCTCAACAGACCAGCAGACGGAAACCAATTTGCATAATAGACGTGGTTGTTCATGGAAATGGTTCTGATTTGTCTACCAAAGCAGATGAAGACCCTAAAATGAATGTGCATGTGCCAGCACCAGGGAACCCAGAGCTCATTCCTCCACCCTCTTATCCACAACATACACACATTGCCCCCTGCTTGGACTCAACATCAGCAGACTCACTTTCAGGGCAAAGAGGCCCTGGTGAAAGCACAAGTCTGAGACAGCAGGGCAGGAGGAACCACGCAGAAGCATACTATTTCCCATCCTGCCAGGAGCTTGGGGTTGCCCCTGCCCATCTGATGGGAACCTTACAAGGGTCTGGTATGTCCTGGAAACCTATGACAGGAAACCATCTTGGAGAGGGATGGAACAAATGATAACTGTCAGAGAGGTTGTCTGGTAAGTTCTGAAACACTGGTCTTTATGTACATCAGAATTGTCAAAAGAGGGCAGCACCTGTGGTTCAGTGGTAGGGTGCCGGCCCCATATACCGAGGGTGGCGGGTTCAAACCTTGCCCTGGCCAAACTGCAACAACAACAAAAAAATAGCTGGGCGTTGTGATGGGCGCCTGTAGTCCCAGCTACTCGGGAGGCTGAGGCAAGAGAATCACCTAAGCCCCAGAGCTGGAGGTTGCTGTGAGCTGTGATGCCACAGCACTCTACCAAGGGCAATAAAGTGAGATTCTGTCTCAAAAACAAACAACAAAAAAAGAATTGCCAAAAGAGCTTTTCATGAAACATGGATTTTCATGTCTTGGCTCCAGAATTTTGGATTTAGTGCTAAATTAAGGTGGAGCAGGATGCTTTAAAATGCAATCAACATCCGGGTACGGTGACTCACATCTGTAATCCTAGCAATCTGGCAGGCCAAGGAAAGTGGATTGCTTGAACCCAGGGCTTTAAGACTAGCCTGAGCAAGAGCAAGACTCCATCTCTCCTAAAAATAGAAAAACTAGGGGGTGGCACCTGTGGCTCAGTCGGTAAGGCGCCGGCCCCATAGACCGAGGGTGGCGGTTTCAAACCTGGCCCCGGCTGAACTGCAACAATAACAACAACAACAAAAAAATAGCCGGGCGTTGTGGCGGGCGCCTGTAGTCCCAGCTACTCGGGAAGCTGAGGCAAGAGAATCGCTTAAGCCCAGGAGTTGGAGGTTGCTGTGAGCTGTGTGATGCTATGGCAGTCTACTGAGGGCCATAAAGTGAAACTCTGTCTCTACAAAAAAAAAAAAAAAGAAAGAAAAACTAGCTAGGTGTCGTAGTGGGCACCTGTAGTCCTAGATACTCTGGAGGCTAAGGCAAGCTACTCTGAGCCCAAGAGTTTGAGGTTGCTGTGAGCTGTGATGATGCCACAGCACTCTACGCAGGGTGACAGAGTGAGATTCTGTCTCAAAAAAAAAAAAAAATGTAACCAACACAAAATCCCTGTAAACCTGAGGAATGCGCCATGCTAGGAAAGCATGATGTGTTCAAATGAAGATGGTGATCCTTAGATCCTGGAAGCTGTTTGTATAAGACCCCTTCCCCACCATTCCCACCCTCACATTGAATGGACACCAGAAGGCACCCACTTATCTTACAACATGTAAACTACTCAAACCCATTGAGTCACTTGATTACTTTTAAACCAAGTAATCAATTAAGAACCTTAGGGGATTTTTTTTAATTAAAAAAATATTTTTTTTGAGACAGAGTCTTATTGTGTTGCCCTTGGTAGAGTGCTATGGTGTCATAGCTCAGAAACCTCAAACTCTTGGGCTCAAGCGATCCTCTTGTCTCAGCCTCTCAAGCACCCACCACAACGCCCAGCTATTTTTAGAGATGGGGTCTTACTCTTGCTCAGGCTGGTCTCCAGCTCCTGAGCTCCAGGGATCCACAGGCTGAACCACCGTGCCTGGTCAGAACCTTAGTTTTTAAGCAACCTTGCCCTTTCTTCTTTGAAGACCACTTTCCTTATTAATGGACTTTACTAGTGAGAGTTTTTACAAACAATTAAGAGACCCCACAGGGAACAATATATAATCTCCAAAGGAAACTTCTTAAATATAGGATTTTAAGGATGGGGGGACTCACATTGGAAGATAAAGACTTGGGGTTTATCTTTAAGATTTCGGTTTCTTCTAAACATTAGTTCTTAAATGCTTTTTAACATTTAATCATTTGCTTACATAAAAAAAAAGTTTGTAAAAAAGGGAGAGGGAAAGGTTTTTGTTTCAAAATCCCAAACTCAGAGGATGGCACTGCTAAGCGCCCTACAGGCGGTCCATTGTTTTGGCTTACAGGATATTTATGTAAGCCCCTGCAGGCTCCTAGCAACATTAAAGGCCGCAGCTATTAGTTAAATAAACCAACATGTGGGGTTTTAAGTGCAGACAGTTTGCAGGAAGGCTTTGATCAGGCCTGATGGGCATTAATTGCCTGAAAGGAAGTCTTCCCAGGGGTAAACTGTGCTGCAGGACTGGGAGAGCCACCCGGAAGCAGCCACTGGAAAAATGCGATCAACAGAAAATGAGCTGTAAACCCAGGCAGCGCAACTGCCATGAAAGGGCGATGTGCTAAAGTGAAGGTAATGTCAGGACAAGCATGAGCAGAGGGGTGAGAGCACTTGGCAAGCCGGTCACTGTGGAGTCCTCCCGAGCAGAGCTCACCACTGCTCAGGAGGCTGTCTCCAGTACAAAGACAGTCCGCGTGGGGCATCACCAGAAAGGCCCGCTTTACAGCGGATGAGGCCCGTCTCACCCTGGAGCTTCAGGAGTGTTTAGTCATCTAACGGTTTCTTTGCTTTTCCAGGTGCCAGTAGCTGTTCTTGGAGGGTGGACATCAACATCTAGTCACTTTAAAGGAGCCTCCTCCATTGATAACTGGTGGACTAGATTCCCAGGACACTTTTCAAGGACATAAACGGACCTGGTGGGGACCCAATTTATTAGAGACTGGTCACTTCTGGGTGCACTGATGTGGGTGCCTCTGACTGGCTGAGCCGGAGCTGTGAGGTGCCTGTCACCATACTGCCCCTCAGAGCCCACTGGAAACCAGCCTGCAGCCCTCCCCCACCTCCCCACTGGCTCTTGATAAGGGTGGGGTTATGTCTGTGCTTCCAAAATGCTTTATCTGTCTAAAAAAGCATTTGAGTACTTTTAAACTATGATGTAGAAAGTTGCAAAGGTAAGAGGAAGGATGCTAAGCATGTCCGACAAATTGGCTACAGAAACCATTTGGCTGGGGATACCTACGGATGAGGATACAGGTACGAGGTGGAGGGAAAACATCTCACATACAAAATGTGAGATATTAAGCCTCTTATGCTAAAGCTGAGTTTTCTCCTATCTTACAAAGGCTAAGAGACTTATCTGACTTAGAAATAACTGACCACCCTCAGCTTTGCCCTTGTACTTCCTGGGGTGAGCAGCTATAGGGAAGCCCTCTTCTCTCTGCCTCTCTGGGGGCAATGCCCCTCCCCTGCCCTCGGGCTGCACAGGCTGATGGGGTTTAGTATTATCAAGCCCACATGCCCACTTGGTCAGCAGACCTAAGGCCATCTCCCTAACCTGGTTTCTATCAGTAATTAAAATAACATTTGGACTCTAGTGTTATTTCTCAACTTACAAAGCATTTGGACAAGGAAGAGGCATGCTATTTATTTGGAACCCCGATGGGTTTGGTGGGAAGATCACGGGGTTGGAAGCGAGGAGCCAGCCTAGTGCTTGAATTCTGACTCTGTCAGTTCCTAGTCTAGGAGTTTGGGCGAGTCATTTAACTCAACAGCTCTCCAAGGGCTGTTTGTGGCCCTGGGAGTCTAGGATCCTTTCAGGGAGCCTGTGGGGTCAGAACAGTTTAATAATGGCACTAAGATGTTATTTTCTTTCTTGTTGTGTTGGCATTTACACTGCTGGTGCCTGAATCAAGGCAACGGTGCCACACTGTGCCACTTGTCATTGTGTTCTTTACCGCCATGCACGCAGCAAAAAAAGAAGGGGGAAAGCTAATTTCATTTAAGAATGTATTCAACGAAGCAGTACAAATGGTTCCCTTTATTAAATCTCAACCCTTCAATACATGTCTTTTCAATATTTTGTGTGAGGAAATTACACGTAAAGTGAGTAGTTTAGTGACACAGTGCCTCTGTGGAGACCCCTTCCCATGAACAGCTGTCTTTGGCACCCTAGAGGACAGACTTCCAGCAGGTTCTGCAGCATGGCACCACAGTGACAGCTCTGCCCTTCAGTGAGCCACAGCTCTGCACTCTCGAGTAAGGCCCAAGTCAGCTATGAACAAAAAGAAGAGGCCTCTTCCTCAGTCACTCCTTCTCAGCCTCATATTTGGCAGTCACCCTCATATTTGCTACTGTATTGTTTAATGCCTTCCTTATGTTTTATTACTCAATCCCATGTTACTCCAACAACCTGTGATAATTTAAAAGTCCTTATTTTAAACTTCTTTGCTTAACTCATTGTGTGGTTTCTTTCTCCTGATTGGACCTGGACTGACGCCTGCCAGTGAGATGGTTCTGTCCACAATGAGCCCCCAGACCATCCTATCCTGTGTCCAGCTGTGCCCCGAATGTTCATTAAGATTCCCTGGCTGCAGAGAGAGATTTTTATGCCCCTACCCAGTGGGCGTGGCCTTGCCTAGCATGAGTCTGGGTGGAGACTGAATGCCCCGGATGATTCCTGGGCTGAATCTATTCTGCTTCTTTCTTTCTTTCTTTTCTCTTTCTTTCTTTCTTTCTTTCTTTCTTTCTTTCTTTCTTTCTTTCTTTCTTTCTTTCTTTCTTTCTTTCTTTCTTTCTTTCTTTCTTTCCTTCCTTCCTTCCTTCCTTCCTTCCTTCCTTCCTTCCTTCCTTCCTTCCTTCCTTCCTTCCTTCCTTCCTTCCTTCCTTCCTTCCTTCCTTCCTTCCTTCCTTCCTTCCTTCCTTCTTTCTTTCTTTCTTTCTTTCTTTTTCTTATCCTTCCTTTCTTTTCTCCGGGGCTGGGTTTGAACCCGCCACCTCCGGCATATGGGACCGGCGCCCTACTCCTTGAGCCACAGGCGCCACCCTATTCTGCCTATTTCTTCTCACTTGGATGGAACTACAATGTCCTCACTCTGAGTGTAAGAAAGCCAAAGCTGAAGGACAGCTTGAAATGGACTGTCAAGCCCCTTCTTCCCTCCCCTCCTTCCCCTCCCTCATACCCCTCCTGGGGAGGAATGCTAGGGCAAAATAGCTGGGCTTGGGAACATCTGCCTGGATCAACACCCCTATCTGCCTCAACCAACACCCAAGCTGGATCAACACCCTGAGCTGCCCCCCTTCCCTCACACTCTCAACCTGGGCTTCATCAGGGTTTCTGATGGCATGAGGAGGATAATAGCAGACTTGATCAGAAAGGAACTGTCAGGATTTCTAGGGTTCTAAGAAACCTGAGCAGGGGCCCAGAAAGAGCAGGTCATTCAGACCTGTGCCTTCCTGTGGACCTGGGGCAGGACACTCTCTGAACTTCTTCCTATTTCCACTTCTGCGAACATTTCCTCTACTCAACTACCAGAGCCATTTCTCTAAAACACCCTCGGTCCTGTTATAACCACTTGTCACTCTCCAGATGAATGCTCTGTCCCTTTCCCAGGCTGTTGCTCCTACCTAGAGCATCCTTCTTTCCATGGGTAAGTCTTTAAGATTTCAAGTCCAATACTACCTGCTCCAGGAAGTCTTCCAAGACTCTGGAGGTCAATCTGAGTACCCAGGTGTTGTTTCTCACACCCCTTGCTGGGCTGATTTTCTTGTATTTTCCCACCGCCAGACTGCCATCTCCTTATAGACAGGAACTGGATTGTCCATCTCTGCATGCTAGGAGCTAGCCCAGTGCCTATGTGCCTATTTTTTTTTAAAAAAACAAAAAGGTACATAGATAATAATAAAATAAAGTAAAATGAAGGATTACCTGGTTTATCTGTGCTTGAGATTATTCAATAAATGCTTGCTGTTACCGGAGCCTGGTTAGGTGTCATTTTTACTAATGAGAAACCAAGCCACAAAATGTTTAGGTGACTTGCTCAAGTCACACAGCTGGACTCTGACAGGTGATCGTTCATGGATGACATCAGGAGGGGCTGCAGGAAGGTGATGGTCAGAGTGTTCTCAAAACATGGGTCAGTCCAGCTAGGAGGGCATGAGATTCTCCCAAGTGGTTGTTGCAATTACTTCACTCTCTGTCCTTCTAGGACAGCGGTTCTAAACCTTTGGGTCACGACCCACAGGAACTGTATTAAAGGGCTGCAGGATTAGGAAGATTGAAAACCGCTGTTCTAGGACTAGGGCGGAGTGGCAGGGTTACTGGGAAACTGTCCAAGGTACGTGGTGGTCGTAAGCATTGCTGTTTTCTGTCTGGAAACTGATTCTTGCTGATGAGGACTGATGGGGAGGAGGATGGACAGGCATCACCAGAAGAACCAGCACGGGTCCGCTTAGGCCCCACACCTATAGGCACAGCACCACATCTCAGAAACCAAGCTAACTGTTGAAGCAGATTTCCCGACCCCAGCTCTGGCTCCCTTGTTCTGGCCCCATGTATCATTGGGAAAGTCACCTTGCTGCAATAGTAGCCTCTAAGTCACTCAACAAAAAGGCTCACAGATCAAAGGGACTCTGGTTACAGGGTTAAGTCAATTTAAAACATATAGGGAGAGGGCCAAACTGGGTGGCTCATGCCTATAATCCTAGCACTTTGGGAGGCTGAAGTGGGGGGATCGCCTGAGCTCAGGAGTTCAAGACCAGCCTGAGCCAGAGTGAGACCTTGTCTCTAAAAATAGCCAGGCGTTGTGGTAGGTGCCTAGAGTCCCAGCTACTTGGGAGGCTGAGGAAAGAGAATCGCTTGAGTCCAAGTGTTTGAGGTTGCTGTGAGCTATGATGCTAGGGCACTCTACCAGGGGCAACAAAGTGAGACTCTGTCTCAAAAAATAAATACATAAGTAAATAAATAAATAAATACGCAAGGAGAAGCAAGAGGAGAGAGACAGGCTGGGGCAACACACTCAGAACACGGAGTGAGAGAGTGAATGGACCACACATGCAGGTCCGGGCCACGCAATGATCACATGCCCTGACCCTCTCCCACAGCAGCCTTACAGGCTCATGGTGTGATTTCAAGCACCAGAGCTGGGGCCTAGACAAACAGGCCTTAAAGATAGACGGTGCTCAGGGCCCAATCTCACGTGTGCTCCATCAAAGAGACACAGGGCAGGTACGTCTGGCCACAGATGTAGCTTATTTACTCATTGCTGAAAACCAAGAGTGTTTATCTGCATTTCCAGGTGCTCAAATGGGACCACAGTGGCATCGCCAGTGGGTGGCTGACTGAATACTGAGGCCTCGTGCATCTCACATGTGGTTGATAAATCCTGAATATTCGTTGCTTCACGCACCTCATGTATATTTAGTGCACATCATGAATTCTCGGGAGCAGAATGCTCAGCTCCTCGTCCCTATCAGTGCTCACACACATGTGCTTTGCATCTTTATGTCTAACGTGTCTCCTGATTTGTTCCCTTGTTTACTAGAGCAGAATCTGAAATTCTCACACCAGCAAAGGCACATTACACCAGGCCTGCTCACCAGAGCAGTAATCCCCTACTTCGAACCCCACTTTACAGTTTGCACAGGCCTTATTTCTTCTTTGCTACCATCCTGTGAGGCAGGAGTAAACATCTCAGTTCAGACAAGTACAATCGAGAGATTAAAAGCCTTTCCTAAAGCCACAAGTACATAGCCAGTTGGTGGCACAGGTGACACCAGCTCGAGTCCTCTGGCCCCTGGTCAAATGTGTTTCTAGTTTTATCAGTCCACCTCTGAAACATTTCCACTCCCTTAAGGACCCCCAATTCTCACCGCAGAACTCGCAGAATTCAGATCTTGTCACATCTTCTAAGCTTGTTACAGTCTGATCTGAAGAAAGTGTAGCTTCAGGAACCCTGAGTATCAGCTGGACACACCATGCACACCATGAGTGCACATATATGCACAAGCTTCACAGAGAAAGGGGGTGCAGCAACAAACAGGCCCACACAGCAATCTCAGGAAGCCTGCACTCCCAACCGCATGATCATTATTCCACAATGGGAGTCCATGGGAAACTTCCCTGCAGCGCAGGGCCTCCGGAAGCTTATCTGCTCCAGCAGACAGGTGGCAGTTTGAGCAGAAGAGTGTCTGCTCCCTGAGAACATCACAGTCCTCCCAGCATGGAAACCCAGGCCAAGTGCACGCTAACGATCTCTCATTCATCCCTTGTCAAGGAAGCCAAGGACCAGGAAAGTATGTTTTTGTGAGTTAACCAACCAAACTGCACCCAAGGGACTCACAGGCCACATGAAACAGGGGTAAGCATTAGTGCACAAGCCAGCTTGTGGGTGGGTGGGGGTGGGGGGGGGCTGACCCAGACCACTTCTCCAAGTGTGTGCAATCCCCAGAGTGAATGAGAGGAAGGGGGTTGGCCCAGGGTCCTGCAGGCAGGTCCCCAACCCTGCCTGAGCCTGTGCTGCAGCTGCTTGCCAAGGAGCCTTGGCAGGCCTGCCTTATGCCACTGCTGCCATCGAACCATTGGGGCTCCATACGTAGCTGGGTGAGAGGAACATCGCCCTTGGTGAGGCTCCCTTTTGGGTGAGACTTGATGTGAGGACAATAGAAGCCAGAACAAAGAACAATCTCTTTGATAATTTCATTTGGCAAAAAGATCCCTCTGGGAAATGAGTCTTTTGTGCAAAAGCCCTCAATTAGATGTATTCCAAGCAGAACCAAAGCTCAGGTTTCAGGCACCAGAGCCTCCTGGCCTGAGGTTTGCTCTGATTTGGAAACCACTTGGCTTCTCCCTCCCTGGAGTGCTAGAACCATTGCGTAGAGGGGGTGGGGCTCTCATTTGAGGGTGAACATGCTGGAAAAGGTAACAGTGAACCACAGCAGAACGCCCGCCACTGTACCAAGCAGCCTGTGTGAGTGATGGCACGTGACCATGTCCTGTGGACCACGGATCTGAACGTTGGCGACTCACCAGTGATAACTTACGCAAGCTGGACTCAATCAGGCACCGCTTTAGAGGCCAGCCTGTGCTCTTGGCAAATTTGCTGTCTTTAGCCACATGCACATTTAGAAATTTTTGTGCAACCTCCTCCAATATGAATAGACAAAATGAGAAGTTAGGCAACTTGTCTGAGGCCCCACAGACCACTTTTCAGGAGCTCTAAAAGCACCCAGACCCCTGCCACGCTGAGACCTGCTCTTTCTCCACCCCACGCTGCCTGTCTAGGGATATACGACTTCTAGCAAAATTTTCTTCTTGAAAGCACTAAAGTGAATGCGAGTCAAGACTTAGTATGGAGGTGAGGACAGGGAGCTAGAGGGGGGCTTAACAAGCAGGCCTCACCCGAGTCTAGGTCTGACCCAGGACCCCTCACTTCTCCCTACTCACAGAGCATCTACCCCATGATTTGCAACCTGAAAGGTAAAGGCTCTGGACCTGGAGGAATTCTGAATGGGTGATGGAAAATGATGCGCATGTGCCTTGGGTGTCAAGTACAAAGAAGTCTTCTGATAGCATCTATGATCTTTGAACTGCCTGGTATGTGGCATCAGAGTGACACCAAACTTTACGTCACTTCAAACTTATGTCACTCTCTCCCTTTAGAGAGGAATCGTACGTCTCTTTACCCAAACCTTACATATATTTTAGGTATTTTCAGCTAGCAGCTCCAATCATTGGAGTATTTAAATGACAAGATTTAACTGAATTAACTTTACACATTTTTATTCATTAAATTCATAAATACTAAACACGAGCTCAGCACTAAACCAGGGCCTGGAATACAAAGGGTGAGTGGGCTGGGAGCTGTTGTTTCCCTCAAGGAGGTGCATTTAAAGGGAGTGCTTAAATAAATGGTTCCCTTTTTTCAGAAACAAATGCAATGTGTAAGATAAACAGTACATCAACTAAAAACTAGCCAGAAAATAGCACCAAGTCAAGAAATGTTGGCCTTTTGGGCTGAGTTAGGTTGGTGGACCACTAAATCAGCCTGAGTTTTCCAGACTGGCCTGGGCAGAAGTTGTCAACTGCAGGCTCACAGCTGTGGCAGCGTCCTGATGTGAGGACACTGCACCACCTAGCGTTGGCGTCAGCCTGGGTGCACAGCACCGATGTGGGAAGGAAGGTGCTCTGCACAGAGAAATTGGCACAGCTCTGAGTTTTCAAGTGCATTGCCAAATGCCAGGAATGCTAAAATAAGTGATCTCTCCTAGACTTTATAAGAGCGCCTCGAGTTCCTATTATCATCACCATTTTATTGAAGAGTCTGTAGAGCTTAAAAAAGGTGAAGTCTTTTGACAAAGGTCCCCTGATCTAAAAGGCCAAGGCAAGGATTTGAATCCAGCTGCCCCTGCACTCTGCCGACTTCCTGGCTTTGCCCGTGGAAAGGAAAGGCTCAAGTTTCTCATTACCGGGCTTAGAGTTCTTGGGTGGCATATCAGCCCCTCAGGACAGGATCTAGACGCCACAGCAGAGCCTGCAGGGGTCAACACCTGCCTACCTGGGTGGTCTTGTCTTATGCTGCTGCCCCCTTCCAGCAGAACCATGCTTAGCTCCCCTGAGCTGCTTACTATGTTCCAAGCACCCATTTCATTCCTCATATTGGTATTTTTTTCCATGAGCAGTGCCCTCTGTCTGAGTACCATTCTCCTTTTAGGTTCTTATGGTAAAGCTCATCTTTTTCTTTCAAGATGGTAAAGCTCATCCTCCAAGAAGCTTCCATAACCTTCTGCATTTCCACAGCACTCTGTGCATCCTGATCAGGGTGCACCTGACCACCTGTCAAGCCCCTGCAGCCCCCAGGAGACTGGGGTGCTCAGCACAGTGTCTGACCCACTTCAGGAGCCTTATAAATGGATAGATGGATGGCTGGATGTCCAGACAACTGGATGGATGGACAGATGGATGAGATGAGAGCTCACTGCCTTCCCAGCCTCACCTTTGCAAAGCCTCATCAGGCATGTGCAAACCAGCTGAGTTCATCTGCAGAGCTGGTCAGGACAGTGCACCAGGGCAGCAACACAGGTTTCATGGGAGTAAGTGTATTCTAGACTATATATCTCTCCCCACCTTCCATCTCTAGTGTCAAAGTAACATTTGAATTGCCTGGCAGGATTTTGGGAACAACTCTGGTCATATTAGTTCCCCAAAGTTGCTTGTTCTGTGGTCAAGAAAGTTCCCAGTGCTCTCATAAATGAAGCTGCTGCTTCTGGGGTCCGAGGTAAGCAGAGGGTAGGGTCCTATCTCAGTCCCTGCATTGGCGACTGGGTGGGGCCTCCTGGGGCCACACTTAAGGAAGTGGTTTCCCACGTTCAGAGAAGGGATATGGAAAAAGAGGAAAATAGAAGTAAAGTATAAAACCTTGGGTGTTTCAGATGAGTGGTCACTGAGTGACCATGTCCTTTAAAAATCAAAACAAAAATAAATGATAATAATTGTAAAAATTATTTGTCCTACCTGAGGGAGGGGAGCTGAAGCTTCATTTACTGGGTTCCCACAGCATGCTGGTATTATTTAATCTTATAATGACCCAGTGATGTAGGCATCTGGGGCTCCCTTTTGCAAATGAATAAACTGGATCCACTGTCACACTAGAATGTTCCTCCCCATTCTCTCCTCTCTTCCATTCCAGCTGGATTTTGTACCCCTCTGTCCTCAAGACGTTGGAGATGAGTGATTGAGGATCTGAGACTGGTGGCCCCCGAGGCCACTGTTGCAGGACCCCTGGGAACTGATCACAGCCTGCCCACCTTCAGGGCACCCACTTTTCCTACCCGTGGGCCTCAACTTTCATCCCCTTATTTCTTTCATTATAAATATAAATACATACATTTCATCCAGGAAACATCGGATTGGAAATCTCAGGAGCTAAAGTCCTTCTCTAACCCAACATGGCAATGGCAGGAAAGCAATGCCATTTATAGTTAGTCACTGACTGCCCTGCTCCAGGCCCCATCTACAATGCAGGAGGTTCTTTCTGGGTGACTGAATTTTTACACAAAACTTAAAAGAAGAAAAAAAAAAAACAGGGATAAATAAGTAGTAGGTATTTTAGTCCCCACTTGTACCAATTAAAATCATTTTTTTCCCTGAGATGTTGGCAGCCTAGAATAGGGCTCACCTTGCTATACCCTGTGTGCGTGGCTGGACTTGACAACTGGCATCTGGATTCCCTGACCTCACCTGCCCTGGCACCAGCAGGTGACTCTTCTCCCTCTTTGGCTGCACTTTCCACTTGCTCTGGTCACAGCAAACTTTTGACTTTCTGTCTTCCAGAACTGCTGATCTCTACCTCCCAGCTCTCCAGCCTACCTCACCTTGGCTCTTTTCCAGTTTATCAGCCCCAGGTTTCTACTTGCCCCCATATTCTGGAGGGACAGCCGATGGGAAGGGCTGCCAGGACAGAGATGGCTCTGCCCCTGCTCTCCAGGACTTAGCTTTGGGGGGGGTTGGAGGAAATGGGGGAAGGTCAGCAAAGACACGTCATACTTGAGTTGCCACAGTGACACATGGACTCAGGGGAGTGAGGGTAACACCTGTCCTGAGGGACACAGGAGGGCAGTTCAGACTACCAAGAAGCCAGCAGGAGGCACTCTATCAGACTTAATTTGGAAATAAATCCAAGTATCATACGGATTAATGGTATCTATCACCTTCACTTCACCCCCTCCCCCAAATTTCAAAAATTGCCTTCACAGATCAACACAGAACTGTTTTATTAAAACAACTATTTACAATGGTGGAATCTCATGGCAAAGATACTAATAAATAGACATAAAAGTCTTTAAAAGACTATAAAGGTGATCATTGTTTACATGTAAACAGTAATTTCTCATGTATCTGGCACTTAACAGAAAACCATTTTACATTTTATCATTTGGAACAAATGCAAGTTTTTCCTAAATAAAATGCGTTTCTCCCTGCATACACCATGCCCTGCTGTGCTCCCTTGTCTGGTACAGTACCAACCTAGCAGACGAGCAAATCTCCTCTGGTTCTGCTCTCAGTGGGCCCCTTTTCTCCCCTTGCTCAGCTTCCTTCCTTCATCTGCTGTGGACTTGGAAGCCAGATAGCCACGCTGGTTAGAATTGTTTGTAAATTAACAGTAGATAGAATGTAGGCTAAGTGTTCCTTCTTAAAATGCTTGGGACCAGAAATGTTTTAGATTTCAGATTTTTTCGGATTTTAGAATATTTGCATTATACATTAATATAATGTATGAAATGCTCCAATGAGCGTTTCTTTTGAGGTCATGTCAGTGCTCAAAACTTTCAGATTTGTGAGCATTTTAAATTTTGGATTTTCAGGCTGGGTGTGGTGGCTCACACCTGTAATCTTACCACTCTGGGAGGCTAAGGTGGGAGGATCCCTTGAGCTTAGAAGTTTTAGATCAGCCTGCGCAAGAGTGAGGTGCCATCTCCACTAAAAATAAGAAAATTAGCTGAGCACTGTGGCAGGCACCTGTAGTCCCAGCTACTCTGGAGAGTTCAAGCAGGAGGATTGCTTGAACCCAGGAGTTTGAGGATGCTGTGAACTAGGCTGAAGCCCTGGTATTCTAGTCTGGGCAACAGAGTGAGACTCTGTCTCAAAAAATCATAATAAATTAAATAAATAAATGTATTTTGGATTTTCAGATTTGAGATGCTCAACCAGAGATAATAACTGGCTTTGAGGTGCTAACCTATGAATAAAATCCAATGACTTTGGAAAAAGGCCTTTTTTCTGGCTTTGCACCTGTGTTCTGGGTTGGCAGGAATGCCACAAAAATGATGTATCATGGCAATAGTTAAAAAAAATCAGATATACCAGCTGTCCACTGATTGATTCTTCAATTTATCATGGATTTGTTGTTCTTTTTTAAAGTAGGCACACCAAGAGTTTCTGGACTAATTTGAAATATATCTGATAGTCTACAGGCTAAGTAAACAGAATGACATCTGTCACCAGCAGAAGTCTTTTGAGAAATCACGTGTTATAAAACCACTGGGTTCCTCCAAATCCTATCATTTGGAGCTACTGTCAGCAGAAGGCCATCCAGTAACCTCAGATGGCAGAGCCAGCCCACCCCACCTACACCCTGCTGTTTCTCTTATTTTATATGTTCTTGAAAGCCCATGTCTTTAGCAATTTACAAATGCTGGTATAGATGTCTAAGGACACATCATTCCTGCTTCAGACCTTGAAACATACACTATTACCCACATGTGATGACATTTGGCAAGTCAAGCTATGAAGGCAGTGTCATATAGATGGCCGAGGGTACCATCTTTGGAGTCAGATTGGTTAGACCATGTCAGGAAGCATCCCTACTTAAGAAAAAATTGTGGTCATGGGGAAGGAAAGCTGTCCTTTACAAATCCAAGACAATTTCTACTGCCTCCCTTCCCTTCCCGCATGCTGGCCATCTGAAGGAGAAATCTGCCCAGCTGAGAAGGTGATGGCTGACGATGTCCCCCTGAAGTACAGTGAGCTGGAGGGTGGAGGTTGGTCTCAGCCAAAGGCTACCCTTGGGCCACATGCAGAGTCCTCAGTGAGAGCAGATGAGGCTTCTCAGGAGTACAGTATCAGCATCAGCCACTGGACGTGACGGGAAAGCAAAGAACGGTCAGTTCAAATCTACCTCTGACTCAGTCGCCTCCTTCTCCCTCCCGGGGAGCCACCAAGACAGGACATTAATGAATGGTTTAGCCAGAGGGACCACACCATCCATTAGTAAGTATAAATCAACCCAAAATATAATTAACCTTGACTTCTCAGGTGCCTATGAATGATGACAGCCAAGGTAGAGGCTGATTCTGTATTCAATTCTCAATGAATTTTTTCCCCCATGAATTCAATTTGGCACGCTCAGGCCAGCCAGTGCAGGTGTGCAGACTGGTAACAGAAACCCATTAGAGCATATTCTACATGTTTACATTTATGGGCCCCTCGGTCTGACAGCTTTATGTGGGTGTGATGAACAATCTCTCTGACTCACACAGAGGGGACCTCTGGGGAAACCACTCCACAGGCAAGTCCATCAAAATGATGATGCTGATGATGAAGCTGATAATGCTAGAGTCACCAGTGGTGTCAGAGAAAGCCCCAGAGTGGAATTCCAACAAGCGGCTTCCATTCGCTGCAGACCTTGGGTGGTTCTGCTGTTCTTGTGCTCATTGAGCTGAGATAGTCAGAACTTGAGGTGATCCCAGAGACCACCGAGCCCCCCTCATGGCATGTGGGGAAGCTGAGGCCCAGAGATGCAGTATGTTCACCTAGGTCCCATAGCTAATAACAAGAAATGCTGTGGCTTCAACTTAGACCCCATCCTGTTTTCCTCCCATGAAAGCACTTTGCTTTGCTGGAGTCAGCCACGTGGTGGGCTGTCCTGTGTCAGGTGCCACACTCACATCTCCCTCTTCCTCCAGCTCTGAGCTTGTCACTGTGAAAGGAGTGCCTGCGGTCAGGAAGTAATGTCTCAGCAGCCTGGTTGGGGGCTAAGCAGTAGGGGATGGGCTCAGAGGCTCTCACCAGTGTCCCTGCAGCTGGTTCTCGCCTTTACAGACAGACATTGCAGAGACTGAGGGGAGACACAGGCTGAGGGCCCCTACCTCTTAGAGGACTATTCCATAGAATGGACATTAAGATCAAGAGAGACACTCATCTTTTCCAGAATCCTTTCTAAGAAACCCAAGCAGAGGAAGTGTTGCAGGAAAAAGAAGAGCAGATGCTTCAACTCCAGACTCCAATGTCCTTGCAGTGAACACTACCTAGCACCACTCCTGGCACCTAGCAGGTGCTCAGTAAATCAGTGCTATTGAAATGACTGGGAAAGACAATTGGTACCATACATGAATTTGACTTCTCCTAGCTGTATCACTGATTCATTCAACAAACATTTGTTAACCACCTACTGTGTACAAAGCACTGTATGAGATGTGGAAAGAGGACACAAAAGCAAGACTAGATGTAGTCCCTCTACACGTGGGGAAGACCACACCAGCCCTTCAGCAAGGCTTGTTTCTAGCCTGCAATCTTGCCTGATCTGACCCTGACCTTGGCACTGACCCTGAGTCAGCTTCCTCTCATTCCCTATATGCCTGGACTGTGCACAGCTGCTCCATCCAATCTGGGCCTTTCCTACTCCTCCCCCACCCCCATTCTGCCCGGATGGCTCCCTCTTGTCTTCGAGGTTTCAGCTTCACTGCCACCTCCTTCAGAAAAGCCTTGGTGGAATCCCTATCTAGACTGGCTCTCCCGTTACTGTCTTTGCTAGAGTTCCTTGCTGGACCCAAGTCTTTACCCCTCTCTGTGTCCATGTCCTGTCATGCCTGCCAAGGGATGAGGAAGAGGAGGAGACCCTTTCTCCATCTGTTGGAAATGGGCTTGGTCATGTGACTTGCTTTAGATGACAGAATGAGTGGCGGGTGTGTCAGGTCAGATCTTGGGTCTCAGAGGCCTTGCATATTTAAACTCATTTTCTTGTGCTTCTGCCATTGTCCTGAAGGCAATCTTTGTTGGAATTTCTTCAGTTAAGGTACTCAACAAAGCCCCCAGCAAACCCATAGATGCATGAGCAAGCCAGCCAAGATCTGAAGATTCCCACCCATGCAACTTGGGAACTAGGTGCTTGCTTGCTGTTGGCTGCCAAAGTTTCGTGGATCTGTCACCTGGCATTAATGTGACCGTACAAACTGGGTACACTTACTCAGTCTCCTGCTGCCTTCATCTGAGTCTGGTGCAAAGCGGGCACTCAATAAATGTCTGATGGATGAATGAATGTGTGAGTGCAATGAATGTAGTGCTGAGTCTCAAACTCAGTAGAATGAAGGGTCCCCAGTGCCCTTCTCCATCCTAGGAGCCAGTTCTTGCATTGGCCACCTCTACCTAAGAAGATGTCAACTGCCTCCTTGGGGAGTGTCTTACCTCCGGCTTCCGCAGGTATATTCCTTTGCCATCTTGAGTTAAGTTTTGGAAAACATCTGTGAAAGTGCAGCAGAAAACAAAAGAATTAATTTGTGTGTGTGCTGGGAACACTAGGATCTACTTCCTCCCATTCATGCCTCACATTAACCACATCCATGCTGAAGATGTGAGGAAACCCAATTCCTGCCCACATATCAGCACATGCGGCCACACTTTACCTAACTGAGCTACTTCAAATCTTTGCCTCTGGAAAGAGGCAGGGTATGAATTAGTGTGGGTAGACATGGCCAAGTTTCACAGGCACGGGGCCAGGTTCCAGTAGCTCCCCTGGCCTGTCATTCCTGGGCTGGCAGCTGTCCTCCCCTATGCTTGAACTAGGGACAAGTGAGCAATCACAGCCCTGCAGAGGAAGCCCTGGCTGTCCCTCCTTCCCGCCAGCTCACCCTCCATGTTCTCCGCACGCAGCATCAAGTGAACAAAGCTGACAAAGTCCATGTGCAGGCTGGGGCCGCCGTAGCGGATCAGCATCAGCTGGCAGACGTCATCACTGAGCACGATCCCTGCAGTGAGCACAGGCTCCCATGGGGGGTGCTGGGGTCCCGGCCTCAGCTCCCCTCCCACCCGAGGCCCCTTAAGTGGTCCCTCCACTTCACAGACCTGAGTCCTGACAGCATGGAGACCTTCTATGGGGTTCATTTTGAACTCCTTAATTATTTAATCAATTTCTTTTCTTTTCTCTCCATTCCCTACCCCTGCCCAGTTAGGCAGCCTGCGTGAGGCCCTTCTCATCAGGTGAATTACTGGCCTTCAAGGCCAGAGGCAGTCGGCTCCGCAGTCAAGAGCATCTGCTTTTAAATCCTGGAGGTCCTGGATTTAAACCCCAGGTAAGTTATTTAACTTCTCTGAGCTTCGATTTCTTTCTCTGTCAAGGGAGATTATAATAAGGTGTTGTTGAAGATTAAACGAGAACCTGGATGTGCCGCCCCTCAATGAATTACCTTTGATCACAGCCACAATAACAATGAGTGTTGCGTTACGTGCAGATCCATGTCTTTGAGAGTCACCTGTCAGTCACTCAGAATACCCTGCCTCCTCCCTGCGAGTGTGCACCTGCCCACAGGCCGCCAGCCCCACCCCTCCTGTGCCTACCTGCCTCCCTCATGGCGGCCCGCAGTTGCGCCCAGTTCAGATAGCCTGACCCATTGTTATCTTGTTTGTGGAAAACCTCCTGCAAAGAACCACAATCAAAGGCTAAGGAAGCCAGGCACTTCTGAGCTCCCCCTGAGAGCCTCTACGTGCCCCAGTGTCCTGCACAAGGCCGGGGACATCTGAGGCTCCAGCAGCAGGGCCTGCCACTGGGATAACAATGTGGCAGTGAGTCCCCACTAGGCTCCCACCACCTCACATTTCTCATGGAACAAGGCTTCTGAGGAAGGAAAGGACTTTTTCTCAGGGGATAGTGACAGTCTGGGTGTAGGGAAATGTGCTTAAGCACATTAACCACCCTTTGAAGTGGCTCCAACTTCATGACTCAGACAAGTGGGAGAACTGTGAGCTGTGAGTAATGATTAGAGGAGGAGGACAGAGCCAACTGATGAAGGACTTTAAATGCCAAGCGTGCGAGGGGGTTTGGACTTTCTCTGAAGCCAAGGGGGAGTCTTAAAAAGCTTTCCGTAAGGAAGTACCATGATGAGATACGTGTTCTGGAAATACGGAACGCTACTGCAACAGGCTGTCTGGCTTGGGAGAGGGAGGGAAGGAAAGGCTCACCGACAGGAGAGCAGAGCTTTGGTGGGTTGGACATCCAGGGCTGTGCGGGCAGAACTGTCTGCTATAGCTTTGCAGAATTGCCATTTCTGTGCCACCCTCCAAAGAGGTGTGGTTAAGACTTGCTCTTACCTGGTAGAGCATTAGTTGCCTCCACAGGTCCCTGAATTCCTGGATGCTCACAGTGCCCGACGCATTAAGCTGATAACAGGTTAAGGCACAAGCTGCCAGGGAGAGTTCCACCCTGACCCTGCAGGCAGCCATCGGCCCTCCACACAGCTGTGTGCACTTGGTAGGTGACCCCATGCAATGTCTGATATCCCAAGTTTGCCTTGAGTCACTGGCCAGTCCAGCCCAGGGCTCCTTTGCCCTTGGTAGGAAAGGACAGGACACAGCAGCTCTGGGACAAGTAATGTCAATGGAGGTGATAACAGTGGTGACCACAATTATTATTTAGTGAAGCGGGACATTTTGACATGGCCATTTTGATGTAATTTAAATAAAAACGGTAACCTTTTCTCATTATTGTTTAAAAACCAGTTTATGGAAGAATTCAGGCATAGCGTGACTAAGGACGCCTCTCATATATTCAAAGTCTAATGGTGAGCTTGGTGTGCCATGTCCTGGTACCCCCGGCACCAAAGAGACTGGATCAAAAAGCCACCATGCACCACCTCGGAGCCCTCCCTGTGGGTCTAGCCTGTTCCATGCTTACCATCTGTGCTATTTCACCTATATGTAGCAGGTGAGGTAGGCATCAACTCCGTGTTCCAGAGAACAAAATGATTCCTCAGGGAGTTCATGATCTTGTCCACGGGGTGACAAGGCTTGGACCTGCTCTGATGCTATACACCTAACCACCATCCCACACTGTCTCTGAAATTCTACGCATTGTTTTTGTTGTGACAATCCCTCTCAGACTATCACCCCTATATGCTTCTCTGCAGTTTGGATAACCAAACTTTAATTAAAATTGTCCACTGAGACAGCATTTACTAGAAAAATTGCAGGGCTAATATCAGAAAAGCTGAGTTCATGGAATGTTGTTTAACTTCTCTGAGCCCTAGTTTTCTGATCTGCAAAGGGGAGGGTCACCACCCAGTCACCAAGTAGAAAATACAGGGCACCAAGGCCTTTGTAAAGGCTTTTGTAAACATGGGGAAGTGTAAATTCACCATCACCTTGCAGCTGGTGCATCCTCACTCTCAGGAAATGAGGTTATTATTGTGGGTAACTAATAGTGATCATCTGTTAGATCATAGCTCTGTCCTCCACACTTTGCCTGTGTTATCCTATCTCTATCCTCACATCAATCCCACAGAACAGGTTTTAACACTATCCATTCTTCAGAGGAGCACCTGAAGGCACCATGAGGCCCAGTGACTTGTCCAAGATCCCACAACTAGTAAGGGCTGGGTTTGGGAGTCGAATCCAGACTGTCTGGCTCCAGTGTAAAGATCTCAATTAGCCCGGCACATCTACCCCACACCCGGAAAAGATACGTCCAGGAGGGCCAGGATCCCCTGGCAGGCTTCAAGGCTGAAGAGGGGCTGTGTGCTCCCCAGACCTGTAAGGGAGCAGAAGGGCTCTGTGGGGAGCTGGCTCCAGGGATGCTCACCCTTTTCTGAGCAGAAAGACCTAATGACCACCACCACATACATGGGTTGGAGAGGGGGAAATACAGTGGACAGAGAAGGGGTTGTGGGGGGTTCCTACACAGTGGAATACGGTGACACCTTGTAGAGAACAGCCAGCGATAGCCTGGCTTTGCTCACACAGTAACCCCTATAAACATGTCCGCTAATGTAAGGAGGGTCTGGATCCCAGAGTTACAGGCCCCCAAGTCTGAGTGCTCTTTAAGGCCAGCTTGTTCAAGCTCCCACTGAAACTGGGGGATTCCTTCCCCAGGTGTCTTGATGGATGATTTCAGTTGGGGGTGCTCACTTTTTCACATGCAAAAAGTTCCCGCCAGGAGAACCTTGTTATGTGGAGTGCAAAGGGACCTCCTGTAATAGCCACTTGCTAAACCTAGTTCTGCCCCAGCGAAGCACAAAATGGCCTTTGTCTCCTCTTCGACTTCTGCCATACCTTCTAAACATCTAAATGTTTTTCCAACTATTCCTCAGATGTATTCCAACTTTCATCACCCCCTCTCTGGGCTCCATACTTCACTAGTATTACAAAATATGCTACTGTAACTTGAACATGCAGATGCAATTTGGTTAAACAGAATTCAGAGTACCTATCACTTCCAAAAAGGTTTTGGTCAAAATTTCCCCAATTATGTTTCAAGAGTAATGTTCTGCAAAAAAAAGAGTTCTGTGATCAAGTAAATGCAGGATACTTTCTATCTATAGAGCCTTTTTTCCATTCACCTGGACCTTAGCACGTGATAGGTAATAAGGACCCAGGTACATCTGACCACAGAACCTAACCCCTTTCACATGTATTTCATGGAACACTTACTAAAACCTCTTAGTTTCTAATGTTTCCTGGGACATGATTTCAAACACACAAATCTAAATGCTTCCATTACATGCAGCCTGAATTTGTACGAGCAGCAACTTGAAACCATTAGCTCATGTGAAGCTGAAGGTCAACTACATTAACCAAATATCTTTCACGTAAGCTGCTGCAAAAATGAGGTGTCTTCCACAAAGAAGCTGTGCAACCATTTTTTAAAAACATCATTATGGCAGTGGTTTATTATTCTTCTGACCCTACATTTCATTTTTTTTTAATTTGGGCACAGCTTGTTGATAATATTCAGGATTTCAATTCTGCTGTCTTTTACATCAATGATGTCTCCCAGCTTTTTGTCACCTTTAGATCCAATGAGCCTATATTCCAGGTCTTCTCCCAAGACATTAATAAAATTTGGGGAAATGAATGGGACCACCAAGGGCAGAATCTAGGAACTCTCATTAAACATCCAAACATCTAGACTCTCAACTATAACTAGATAGTATTATCCATATTGTATAACTCTTGGGAATGGTGATAAGATTTGTTATGACTACATCTATTATTATTATTTTCCATCCCACATTTTATTATTTATCATGGGAGAAATGCTTCACCAAAATCTATAGTAGTTCTCTGATCTATCAATCCAGAAACCCTATCCTAGGACTGAATAAAAATAGTTTGTCCACACATTCTTTGGAAAAGTGTTTGGCATATTTGTGATCAGGTATTTAAAAAACTTTAAACATGTAGGAGCCTTCTCTTCTAGATAACTTCCCTAGAATCAGACCTAGATTTTTTTTTCTGTGGGGAAGTGAAAGGAGGCTTCTTCTTATGTTCTATCATTTCCAGAGTCTTCCCTTCTGGCCCTTTTACTGATAACAAAGTTTGGCTTTGAGAAGCTGTGAGGAAATTCTTTCAAACCTTGAATCATATGATAGCTTGGACTGTAATTTGTCTAGGTTTGAAATCTTGGCTTCGTATAAGGGAGAAGTAATCATCTGTCTTAAGTCACAAATACTCTTTAATTGTTTTTTCACTTTTTTCATTCTCCTTTCTGGAAAAATCAGCCTATTTCTTCCATGTTCTTCTCACTCCCAATATATGTATAATATAAAATATTTTTATATGAACTTTAAGCCTTTCTTATAATTTATCCCAGGCTTTGCCTGAAGGCAGCCACACTGCCCACTTGCATTTTGTAGGGGGTGTGCACTCTCTTCCAGATTTTTATAGGTTGATCAATTTAAACTCGAGTTCATCAGAGAGCTCCCTGGGTAGGCTAGTCAATACTCAATATTTATATCCCAGGTTGAGGAAATGGGGGCAGTTCTTCCACATGAAATTGATATGCCAAGAAAGAAATGCATAGCTTTTATTTTCAAGCCGGCAAAATGGCAGAAATCATTTTCAGCACCTCATATCTCTACATCCAAACTAAGAGGGGAGAAAAAAAAGCCCTATTTTCAAAGCTGCGTGAATTCCTCTACTGCTTTGTCAGACCATATAACCCACCCCCGAGTAAAACATAGCAGCTAGCTGGGGCAGGGCTCAGGAATTCACGTGTCCCACCAAGAGAAAGAGAAGCAGAGGCAGAGTTGAGAAACGCCATGTCCCCTCAGAGTCCTCTAGTGTGGCTCCAAAGCCTTTACCTGACCAGGTCATGTGGTTCAGGATCTGCTGCAATTGAACTGCATTGATCTCTGGATACTAAGGGAAAGCAGAATGGCAAGAGAAAATCACCATTCCTGAGGCTCATTAGATGGCAGAGAGGTCAAGTGCCTAGACAAGGTAATTAAACAGGGATTTCCAGTATGTTTCTTGCCCTTTTCTGAAGGGCCTTGCACGTTTTAGAGAGTGTGGCCTCCAGAGCCCTGCACTTAAACCACTCACCTCCCGCCAGGTGCAGATCTGGGCCAGCCCAAGGGAGGAACTCAGGGGGAGCAGGCCCACCCCCTCCTCCTGACTTCACCCTGATGCACCCAGGCTTGTCCTTGTCAAGATCTCCTTCTCACTCTCTTTACCACCCCCATCCCCATCACTGATCCTCTGCTCTTCTGTACCCCATTATCTCAGGGATAAAATGCTTTTCCTACGACTAATCAATGCAGCCTCTACAAACAGATAATCATTTTAAAGGAGCCTTTCAAAGAGAATGGCTCTACTTATTTGTCTAAAAACTTGAGGGCTTTGATAGAAAGAGGCAGTCTGGGGACTAGGTAGCCTCCAATCACAGTCTGTACTCAGCCTCTAGCAGATGCAACCCACTTCATAAAATGATACTTCCACTTTGTCCTGGCTCCTCCCAGCCCCTCTACCACACCTGATCGACCAACCTTTTGAAAGAGTTTGGTGAAAAATTCATTCTGCCCTTCATTTTGTTCTTCTATCTCCTATAGGAACAGACACATAGAAATACATCATAATTCACCTGTAGAAACGGACTCTCATGCACACACTAACATCTCAGGGCTTCCATGCCCCTGAAGTCCAGGAGCTTGACCTTGCATTATCTTTCATTCTACAAACATCCCCTGCCGTGCCAATTCTCCCTGGCTTTGGGGAAGTCATAGTGAACTGGGCAAAAGAAACGCCAGGTAGAGAGAAGCAGAAGAAGGTATAATGTGAGGGCAGCTCGTGCACCCGGGCTCTGGACCCTCAGTGACGAGGACCTGGCCGAAAGGGCAGTTCTCTACTCTTTCTTGTTGCAAAAATAACAGAACCTAGGTACTCTTAGGACACAACAAGTGATGTTGTGTATTTGTCATCGAAAGAGGTCTGCAAGGATCTTCCTCTGACCCCTTAACTTGATGGAAGAGACCCACCATCCTGGCTTAGAAAACAGTCCCAGCCATGTGGAATTCCACTTGACTACTCACCTTAGTGAAGACAACACTGGGATTACTGCCAATTTCACTGAGGGGGCAAAAAAAAAAGAGTTTCCTTTGGAGAATTTTTCGACCAATATTCTCCCTTCCCTGGGAGCTCATCTGCCAACTTTCTTAGTCAAGGCACCATGGGGACCTGCCTCACCTGCCTCTTCTCCTTACAGCGCCAGTTCAGTGCACTGGTTGCACCTCCCCACACCCTCATCTGGCTACTCTTACTCATATTTTAAGACTCAGTAGTCTGACATGGCAGTGAGGCCCAACAGCAAGTCACCTCTGGCCAAGATATGAATAACTAAACAAAACACACACATACACACACTTGGCACAGAAGGGCTGGCATGTCAAAACAATCATAGGCAAAATAATAAGTTTGGTTGCATATGTGGGTATTGATTCAACTGCATACAGTAGTAGCTAGTTAGTAACAGCCTCACTCGGCTAAGCAACCCCTATGCTGCTCTTAGGAGTCACCTGCTCCCTGAAGCTAACCCTGCTTCCCCAGGCCCTTGGAGGTTGGCTCAGAGGCTCCTCTTTGACGCTGTTCTAACACCCTGAGCATATCTCACATTGAGTGCATTGTCAGATCTGTAACTGCGCACACATCTGCGTCCTTTCCTAAGCCTGAGGTTCATCTTTTTCTGTGCCATCTTTTTCTCTCTGCTGTCTAGCACGTGCTGGTTTGTAGTGAAGGGTGAATGGGAAGGAAGATGGTGTCCATGCTGAGCTGCCCTGGTGTCCTGCTCTCCCTGGCCTCTGCCATTTCAAACTTCACCCTCCACACCTGAACTTACCCGAGGGGGCCCCAACCTCTGGGAGAGGCCTCATGTCCTTACTAGAAGATGTGCTTTCTGGAGAAAATCCTGAGGACAAACTCCGACTCCTGGTGGGCCTCTGCCGTGCAGGGCACGATGAGATATGTCCCTGCCTCCAGCCACAGTTCCTGACTCACTTCTTTCTCCATGATGAATGTCTTAGGCTGGCTGAGGGGAGCACTTCTCCAGAAAAACGCAGGGGGCAATCTCTTTTGGTCATCATAGTTCTGTGGGTGGAGGACAGAAAGACATCAGTAGAGGTGACCCCCCAGGGCCTGTGGACAGCCCTGAGGCCTTTAGTGGGGAGCCAGGACCCAGGCGGCTTCTAATCTGCCAAATCCAGTGGAGGATGAGACTGAGGAGTAAGGAGAAAACCTCCTGAACACACTGTGGGGGGAGGCTTTGCTGGAACCCTCTTGGCACCAAATAAACAAGTCAGTTGACGAGACATTACGTTACAAACAACTCTGACACAAAACGACGTGAGAAATGCCCTGTGCCTGCAGTTTCCTTTTCATAGTTGAGGAGTCTGAGACTTAGGCAAATTAGGTCATCTGCCCAAGGTCACCCAGCTGGTATGAGTCCCAGCCAAAAGTTTCAGGCCAGGGTCCAGCCAAGGATTCAGGACAGCTGAGCTCCAGGGCCCATTTTCTTTACATGTCCTGATGCTGCCCCCAGGTAAGTACATGATACAATTTCAGGGTTGATTGTGGCGTGTTTGTGATCACAGATACAGGTGGACTACAGAGGGGAAAAAAACTGACATCACAATAGCTGCATCCAGATAACCGGGGCATTCCGTGTCACCTCAGTAAAAACAGCCTCGTAAAGGGGACAGAGAACTGGGTAGCAGCTCGGAAGACCTGAGTCAGGTCTCTGGTTCTGACATTGCTTGAGCATTTGCTTTGTTTTATCTCATATTCTCTCTTTCTCTCTCCTCTAACAAAACTTAACTCCTGATGATGAATGCTTTCTGTTATCAAACAATGAGAATTAGGAAATCGTCCAGTTTCCCTCCTTACCTTGGTTGCTAGGAATCTCAGAGCTAAATTTTATAATAGTAGCTACCCTGGGTTGAGTTTTCCTGGCAGGTCAAATGCCTATCTAGCTCTCATTCATATATTAGTCTTTTCTTGCCTTTTGAATTTTGTATGGGGTTTGAAGTTCTCTTTTGTTATTATAGGTTGACCAAATTCTATTTAGAAGTAGATGTGACATGAGTAACTTTTTCCTTGTAACTTAATAGGCAACTTGGGGAACTCTAAGTGCTCCCAAAAGAGGGAGGGGAGAAAAAAGCAATTGCAAATGGTTTCTTTATAAAACTCCTCTAACTTCATTTAGTCCAACCTAAGAAAATCAAATTTTTTGCTCTTGTTTTCTTTGGGAAATAACAGTGCCACCCTCAGCAGCTGGGGTTTCTCAGGCCTTCTTACCTCACCCCTCCAGGCAGCCCCCTCAGCTGAAGCATAGAGTTGTTCTTGTCTTTCTGCCCCATTTTTTCAAGCTTTTGTTCCTTCCTAGGGAGGGAGACTTCGTGATCTCTGTTGGCCCATATGCTTTAGGTCTATTTAATTGTGGATTCCGTAACTTAGGCAAAATTGTGATTTATCATCCTACCTGTGCTATGACAGCCTTCAAAACTAGCCCTAGGTATTTATGTAGGAATTTAATTAATTCTAAAATTTATTGGTTCTACGCCAGGCTCAGAGACCTCTCTATAGATGTAAAGGATTTCTTGGAGTCCTTGGACAAAAAAGAGGAGCAGATGTCTTCACTGTTCACATACATGCAGGCAGTTGGCAGTACAATCAGACATTACCACAGCTTCTTACACGGTGTAAGGCCCTGCCGCGGCTTGGCCACAAGGGCCCTTGCTCCAAGCCAAGGTCAGCTGTCAAGGGTCGGACTCACCTTACTCATCTGAAAGATGAAAGGAGAGAGAGATCTCATTAGGCAGGAAATCCAGAAATTTCACAAGCCCAAACTGGAATAGAAGCTGATATACACGACTTTCCACCCAGAGAAGGGGCATCACTCTCCTCCCCCCTACAGGATCTGCTGCTCTGTCTGTGGCATCTGAATACATCTTTGGAAATTCTGGAAAAGGGTGAAGGGAACTTGGCTTCTTGGAAGAGGGAAAGGAAACCAATACTGATTGTACCAACTATGTGCCAGGCACCATGACAAGCACTGCCAGGGAATGTCCTTTTATTCTACCTTTGCATAAATATCATGGTCCCTGTTTTACATTTGAATGAACTGGTGGTTGAATGTGAGGAGGTGACTTGTTCTAGATCACATGTTCCTAGGGGATAGAGCCAGGATTTGCACCCAGGGCTGTGGACAGAGACAGACAGTGAGGAAGATGAGAAACGGGAAATGGTAACTGCTGAAGACCCCTGCTTGGCCACATGGCTCTGTGCCCTGAGGCCCACCTACCCCACCTACCCAGAAGAGGTAGAAGCCAATGGCAAGGTGGGGCTTCCTGTTGCGGTGTCTGTGCCTGGGCTTCTGGAGCAGGGACACCAGCACGTTGCAGGGTCTCAGGGACCTCCTGCCTTCCTCAGGCCTCCAGACAGAGAGCAGGAACTGAGGGTTCTTCCAAAATGTGCCTGAGGCAGAACACAGTGAACTGAGAACAGGCCCTGGGTCCCCAAGCATCCGGCTTACCAGACCACTAAGAGGTGGCCAGCCCCAGGACACCTCCATTGGGACTCACATGCTGAGGCCCACTGGGACAGACCCCCTGCCCCTCCCTCCTGTTTCTCCATAGACACACCCACCCAGAGCTGTTCCCACCACTGTGCCTGATCCAGACATGCCCCATAGGCAAGCACAGCCTGGGTGAGTGATGCATCAAGTTACTGAGGAGACACCCTGCAGCCCGGGGGCCTCTGCACTGCACGGCCGCAAAGCCTCAGTGCAAGGGCACGTCAGCCTCTGGGAAGGGGAATGCCAGAGCCAGGGCCGCCCTGACCCACTGAGCTCACACACACACACACCCCCACCCCCAGCCTTTCCAGCAAAAGCCAGGCTCCCTATCTGAATTGTGGAGGAGAGGACACAGTCACCAAACCTGTCCTTCTTGAGGATGTAGATGAGTTTATCTCCTATATCTACTGAGCCTGGGAGTCCCCCCAAGTGTGTGTCCCCCCCCAGGTTCAGGCAGTGGGGCCGGATATATAAGATACAATTCCTATTTCAATCTTGCCCACTCATGGGTGGTTACTTTCAAGTATCACTGGCCTTGTCCTAAAATCACAGACCCTTTCATAGTGCCTGCGAGCTGACTGGGAAGGGCCATCCCTCAGCAGAGATGTAGTCCCACATGCTGATGGTTTGACCAAGGGGACTCTACCTTTGGGCACATTAGGACCAAAGAGCCTCATTTTCTGTGTGGACACAGCAGGGGACCAGGGCAGGAGGCTGAGTGCACACAACTCCTCCCCACTCCCCCAGGCACTAGGTACGCCCCCACGCACAGTGCACACACACTCACCTCCCCGTGCCTTCCTCTGGCCACCAGCTGTGCGCCCCTTCTCCCATCTCCCCTCCCGCATGGTGTATGTCCACTTCCTGCCCACCTCCTGACTCAACAGTCCTGGGGTCAGCTTACAGATGACCAGGAGCGTGAAATGTGCTTTAAAGTCCTGCAGATTCATCCTGTGGAGAGGAGAAGGACCAGCACAGGAGATGAATGAGATGACACCTAGTGACAATCCCAAAGAGGAGGGTAAAGCTAAGCAGCGGGCAGCCGTCCCCAGGCCAAGGCCATGTTTTCCCAGCCCTTGTGCAGACCTGAGCTGGCTTTGAAGACATAGGATGGAGCTGGCTAGAGCCCCATGGGGGTCCATCATAGGGAGGGTCACAGTGATAACAGCTGAATTGAGGTGTCCCTAACTAGTCATTTGGTTTATAAATGTTCGTTAAGAATTGTACAAATCAACTCTCAATCATTAATTGATAAACATCTTCACTTGCTAACTTTGTGACCTAAGACATGCTGTTTAAACTGTCTGATGCTCCATTTACTCACCTCTAACAATGTAAACAACAGAATTTGCAGGGCTCTATTTCTTGTTTAAACAACTGAATTATACCAAAAAGAAAAAGAGGGGTTTTGTTTTGTTTTCTTTTTGCAAGACCCAGGGTCTTGCTCTGTTGGCCAGGCTAGAGTGCAGTGGCATCATCACAGCTCAATGCAACCTCACACTCCTAGGCTACAGCAATCTTTCTGCCCCACAAGTAGCTGTGACTAGGTGCCAGCCACCACACTCGGCTAAGTTTTCTATTGTTTTGTAGGGACAGAGTCTCCCTATATTGTTTAGGCTGGTCTTGAACATCTGGCCTCCAGCAATCCTCTTGTCTTAGCCTCCCAAAGTACTGGGATTACAGGCATGAGCTAACATGCCATGATTTGTAGGGCTCTTGAGTTCAATGAAAGACCTTCAAAAGAGAGAAAGACCTTCAAAAAAGAGTGGTCTGAAATGGATGGTTAATGAGAGTACAGAAGTCTGTTGGAACAAGGGTTGCATGTAATAGTAAAAGTGACACACCCAGGCAAAGTGGAACAGACGGGGCTCCTACCAGACACCCTGCAGCAGTAGCAGCTCAAGAATTCATGGTGGCCTTTCATAAAAAGGGGTGAGTCATTTCAGGGTGGTGGGAGTAGTGTTACTCTGCTGGGGTGGGGGGGGACGGTGGCGTGAGGGAGCTTATCTTTGGCAAGACTTTATAGTCCAAGTTCCTTCCTCATCTCCTTTTTAGGACAGGAAGGGCAAAACCCTGGGGTTGAATATATTGGACAAGAGAGCAAAGTGGAAACTAGAGAGGAGGACACGAGCCCCCCGCTGAGCTCCACTCTCATTACTGAGACTGTGACAGTTGATTTACAGGGGCTGTTTGCCCTGCTGGGCTGGGAGCTCCAGAGGGGATGGTGTCTTACAGATCTCTGTACAGAAGGTGCCTGGCACAACATGAGACACCCAAAATCCTGGATGGGTGTCCAAATGTAAGCAAGGACATTTGTCCCAAGTTCATGAGTCAAATACCAGAATTCTCCATCATTATCTTTCCTCAGAAGCAGAATCTTCTCCTTAGGGCTGAGCAGTTCCCATGTTCTTGAACTGAAAACAGAAAAGAAATGTTTTCACAGAGAATGAAAAGACTCTGCAGGGCACGCTCACGCTATAAATACTTCAGTAAATTATCTGTCATGTCATTAGCTATTATCATTTTCATGCTGCTTTATAGACAACTAAATCTTACATTCCATATTATAAAAGTAATATTTAATATTCTTTGATCACTTATATGAGTCAGGCACTCGATTCTTGATATACATTCTTTCATTAAGGCTAAGAACAACTTCGAAAAATAGAAATATTTATCCCCATTTTAGAGATTAGGAAACTGAGGTCAAGAGAGATTAAGTCACTTGCCTGAAATCACAAATCTATTAAATGTCATAGATTATTTATGACATATAGACATATTTAAATGTCTATTAAATGCTATTCATAGCATTTGAACCTGCTTATTTTCAAAGCCAATCATTTTGAACTTCTACATCTGGCCAGGAAGGAGTAAGACTGTTCTGTATCAGCCTCCTGCCACAAATGTCTAAAAATGGGACAAAATGGACAGGCATTGAACAGCAGCAGGCCCTACGGAGAGGCAAGAAACAAATGAAGTGAACCCTGGCATCACATAGGCCTCCTTCCTGAAGGGAATTTTCTGGGTAGTGATTCAGGGAGGTGAACCCAAAGAGAACTTATCAGTCTTTCTCAGTGGAGAAGATAGAGTCTGAAGTTCAAGGAGACCAAGACTCTGGAGTTCAAGGAGACCAAGACAGCCAGAATTTGCTGGCAAAGTACCTGAAAGGAGGAAACTACTTAACAAAGGAACTCTAGAAAACTTCAAAGGGTTTCCCTTGAGTCTTTGGCTACATCAAATCTGTGCTTTCTTAAAGTGAAACTCCAAAAGAAAGGACCATAAGCAAAACAATTCCCAGAGCTCACGCAGGGCTGCAGATCATATGAATTCCCATCAGCCAGAGTTAAAAGACTTTATTGAATACATGGAGTCTTTGCTGGAGATCCCAGAGGATTTACAACTTAGTAGCGGTATCAAATTATCACTGAAGTGGAGGTTGCTCTTAACTTGCCCTAAAAGTGCTCAAAAACATCAAGGTATCAAAATAATCCCTAAGCAATGTGACTGCCTGCCAGAAAAAGCCCTATACTCTTTAAAGGAATACAGTAAAACTTCAGCACTCAGAAACTAAAATTTGGAATGTCCAGCCTCTAGTAAGAAATGACTAGCCATCTGAAGAAGCAGAAAATGTGATCCGTGAACAGAAATTAAAAACAGTCAATAGAAACCTACCTAAAAATGAGAGAGATGATGACCTTAGCAAACAGCTGCCATAAATATGCTTCATATTCTCAAGGACAGAAAGGACAATATGGACATAATGGGGAGAAAGGGAAGACAGTCCCAAGTGGAAATTCTAGAATTGAAAAATACAATCCAGTAGAACCTCCATAGTTGACCACCTCCCTCCATTGACCACATCCTTCAGTTGACCTAATTTTCATAGACCGCATATGCACCATATATAGGTATCAGCACAGTAGGCCCAGCTCTTTATGCTGACCACCTCTGTATGTTGACCAGTTTGTTAGAGTCACTTAGGTGCTCAACTTACAGAGGTTCTACTGCATTTAAAATAAAGAATATATTGGATAGGAGGATAGGATTAAAAGCAAATTAAATACTGTGTATTAAAACCACATCATTTTATTTAATCTTCCCCACATCTCCGGTTCAGAGAAATGAAGATGCTTCCCTAGGATTACACAGCTAGAATGTAACAAAACTAATTTTACCCGTCATCTGTGTCTAATGTTAATACTTGTTCTTCCATGAGACAATCCAGCACCAACAACATTACAATGCTATAGTTCTGTGGCACAGTAAATTTGTGTATTTCTTTGGATGACATTTTTCCACATAGACCCTTCTGACAACTCTGTTTATCAATGTATAACAAACGTAATGCAGCACATACTATCAGGAGTAAAATTCAACTTGTTCTTCTAAGCCTTCATTTTTTTCACTATAAAAATGATCGAGTGATAATGTATATGTGGGACATGTTGGCATACAGGATAAGTATTGTAAGTCTTCATAACAACCGGGGGAAGGGATATAGTAGAACTTGGCTTTTCTTTCTGCCTGTTCTCTACAGCTAGCCCATAGCCTCTAAAACCCACATCCCTTTACAGTTGACTTTAGGAAGAAACAACGTAAATGTCAACAACTAAGCAGAATGCCCACGTGTAGGAGTCAATGCAGATATGTCTACCTTTGACTTAACCAGGAATGTACTAAGCTATGCCAGGGAGAGAAACTGGACAAAGGCTCCAATGACCTTGGCTGAGTTATGCTGTGTGACCTTAAGCAATTCAATTAATCTAAGTATCAGTTAGTGAACTGGGGATAAAACTATCGTCTTTATAATAGTGTTGTTTGGGGGATTAAATGAGATAATAAAAATTCAAAGGGCTTAGCAAAGTGCTGGCAAGCCCTCAATAAACATTAGCTTTAATTATTATAATGAAAGGAAAAACAGTCTATATACCATAAAGCATCTTATAAATGTGAGCAATTAAGCCCTGCAGTCTGAAAGTGTTCTGATCCAGCCTGAGGTCAAGGGAAGCAGACATTTGAATTTGTGTGCAAATGGCAACCTCCTTTGTGCTTTTCACCTGCCCCCTTCTCACCCCTCCAAGACATCCCAAAGTTCACCTGTCACTCCAGTCTCCTTTCCATTCCACCTTCCCCCAGGGGTTGCGTAGTTTAACAAGATATTCAGGTCTATATTTGCAGGTCACCTGCACAAAAGGAGAGGTAGTTTAGGTGGCTGGTCTGATGCACCTGTTCTTGGGATCTGAGTGACACTCAGTCCTGCAGTTGAGCACTTGCAATGAGAAGTCAGAGGTCCAGGAAGGGTTGGTAGAGGAAACAGCGGCTCTGAGACTTGCACTGCTAAGCTAGGAGACCTGGGGCAAATTGCCTAACTATCTCGGTTCCCTGGTAGTCATCCCTACTGCAGCAGGCTGGATGGTGTTCCCTGCCGAAGGACGCATCCACTCAGAAGCTGCAAATGCAACTCTATTTGGAAAAAGGATCTTTGCAAATGTAATTAAGTTAAGGATTGAGATGAGATAATTAGCCCTAAATCCAATGACAAGTATTTTCAGAAGAGCAGAGCAGGGGAGAAGACACGGAGGAGGAAGCCATGTGAAGCCAGAGGTGGAGACTGGAGATCCATAGCCTGAGTCAAGGATGCCTGGAGCTGTCAGAGGTGGAAGAGGCAGGGGGAGGGACTCTTCACCACAGCCTTTGGAGGGTGTGTGGGCCTCCTGACCCCTTGATTTCAGATGTCTGGCCTTCAGAACCATGAGAAAATTCATTTATATTGTCCCAGCTTGTAGTAGTTTGTTGTGGCAACCCCAGGAAACCAGCACACCTCTTCATGGGGGCATTGTGAGGATAAGGTGAATTAATGTTTAGTTACTATTCTAAAGCAGTTAGAACAGTACTTAGCACATAGTGAGTGCTGGGTACATTTTGTTAAATAAATATGAGAATAAATTAAAACTTCTTGGCACATAAACAAAAAATCTAAATGGAAACAGTTAGGTGTGAGTTCGGTTCCAGAAATTTGAAACGGAGTGAAAGGGTATTGCAAGACTTGGGGAGAGCTGGGCTTGCTAGAGCACGTCAGAGCCTCTGTAAGCTTGAAGCTGCTGCTTTCTCACCTCTCAGCTTTGCTCATGCCGCTCCCTCCACCAGATCCCCTTCTCCCCTCATCCGAGTCTACCTCTCTCTCAGGAGCTACCTCAGTGTCACCTCCTGTGTAAAGACTTCCCCCCAGTGCAGCCAGTGGATGTCCCTTCTCCTACCTATGGACCCCTAAGTCTTCTCTGAGTTTCTGCTTCGCTTCGTCATCAGTTGTCTCCAACTTGACTCTAACTCTCTGTGGGTAGGGTCTCTGTCTGATCCATCTTCCTTTCAATGCTCAGTAGAGCCCAAATGTCAAGTAGCAATTGTAACTGTTGTAAAGAGCACGTGAGCGGAACAGGGGGTTGTGAGGGAAGAACTAGCTGCGAAGGCTGATGGGGGTAGCCCAGGGCGAAGCTCGGAAAGGGCATGAGGCACAGTGGGACTGGGTGGCCAGTGGCTGAGGGCTGCCCCCATGGGACAGGGTTGGGATAGTGTATTGGAGATGACAAAGGCTGGACCTTCACCCCAGGAAATAGGTGCAGAGATATAGGAGCCCACTACTTGCTTTGTTGGGCCCTGGAGGACTTACCAGAGACTTTACCCACTCCCCAGACTGGGCGCAGAAACCAGCATTCCCTGAGAGGAGCTAAGGCCCGGTGAGGGGTCCAGGGGTTGGCTGGGGGCAGGGGGCTGAGAGGGGGTGCAGAGAGCCTCAACCAACCCACCTTCCTGAGTCCTGTGAGAGTGTAGGCATGGCCATCCACCAGCCCATTCTCCAGCACCTTCTCCTTCTGTGGAGACACAGACAGGTTCTGATTGGTCCTCTGTTGCACAGAGCTTATCTGTGGAGTCACAGGAGGCCTGTCTGGCTGGAGCAGTGGGTTATGGAAAGAGGAGTGGGGTGGAATCACCGCATAGCACCTGACAGTTTCCAAAGCTCTTCCGCATCTGTGGTCTCTTTCAACCCTCTCCATAACAGGTGTGCCACTCTGCAGGGATTATAACCTCCATTTTCCAGAAGACAAACTCAGGCTCAAGGTTGCTAAGTCAGTGTGCAAGGCAACACACACAGCCATTGGTGAGGACAGGGCTGAAGCGGGGGCTTCCTAGCCCCATTCCACAGTGTTGGTTATGAAATTGGGCATGGAAAGTGCCTTGCGTGGAGTTGGCACTTCCTAACTGCTGGCTCCCTTCTCTGCACTCTGTCTTTGTTCTACCGCTGCCTAGCCTGCCCAGAGGAGCCAGCTCTGACGCTCTCATGTGAACACTAGGACCCTTGGTGCAGGAGCTGTGTGGAGGCCCAAGCCCACATCCAAGCAAAGCCAGCAGCCGACAGGTGAAGGGGATGGCGAAGGGAGGAGGACACTCCACCAGAGCCAGCCTAGCCTCACCCCTACATGAGTCTGGCAGCAAATGAGGGTTCTGCTGTAGGCAGCTTGCTCTATGATGTCCCAGAGGTTTTCAGGGGCTTCCGCCAGTTTGATGGTCTTTGTCACCCCTCCAGTGAAGTCCACAAGGGCTTCAGACACCTGTCCATTCTGCAAGTCTTCATAGGAACCACAGAGCCTGACCAAGGAACGCAGAACCATGAGAAGAGAAGAGTACAGCAAGCACTGATTATTTGATGTTGCCTTGAAATCCATTTTTTTAAATATAACTTTAAATTTCTCTTTCCAGAAGTAGGGCTCAGTTTCCCAGTGCTATCCCCCACCTGAATGGCTCCAGCTGGTGACCAGGGATAAATGTCAGAGGCATCTGTCCTGCCTGCCAGGCTGGGCTCCCTGATCCTCTTCCTTTAAACAGACCACTCAGACATTTGCCTGAGAACTTACAAGATATTCAGCTCCTCCTCTCAATTACAGTGTGGTCTCCTGGAGCTCATGCCTACTTGCTTTAAACCCGCCGGCAAAAGCTCCCCATGGAACACTGGATAGCACCCTGGACCCAGTAAAGGCACTGACCCAATAAAGGTACCGACCCACAGTCCCTTCTCTTTCTTTTTGCCTGTGCTCCCTGACTTCAAAAACTCTTAGAAATGTTCACATTGTTATTTTGGCCCCAAGGGATCCAAGCAAGGGGATCTCATGTGGGCGTTCCTTTGCTCCCCACCTTTCAGCTGCTAAGAACAGCAGTTACTGGCTAAACTGATGGAGTTTCATTCGAAACAAGGGAGGGGGGCTTATGCTGTACAGCTATGGTTCAAAGGAGCTGCCTTTGCTTTGCTGGCCTGTGGGTGTGTGTTATTGCTCCTTCTCTCCATCCCCAGAGCAAAGGAGAGAATACAGACCCTGAGCCTACCCCCCTTTAACAACTCTGTCCAATAGGGAAAGGCAAAATTCCTGAATGCTTGTTCAGGTGGGTGACCCCCAGATAAAGACCCTGAATACGTTGTCACTTCAACTTTGACCGAGACGTGCCTCAGTGTCTCATTTCACAAACTTTGCCTGATTCCACTTCCCTCCTTCCACATTGAGAGAGAGAGAGAAGGAGACACTGGGAAGGAATATTTCCACCAGCTGTCTTACTTGGCATAGGCCTTTTCCAGAAGCGCTCCCCAGAACAAGTTCTTGTAGGTGGAAGAAACAAAGACCAGCTGGCCAGCCTCATTCACGGGCAGTCGGTCATCTATCACCACTGGGATCCAGTTCCCAAAGTGCCAGAACTGGGGGGAGAGAGCGGCCCCTGGTGAGTGAGGATGGCCCCGGGAGGCAGTCATCCCAAGAGGCAAAGATGTGGCTCCTCCCAGAACCCTGTCCTGCAGCCCCTTGCCCAGGCCAAGGCCCCAAGAGGACACTCACCCAAAACCGGAAGATGCCAGCGTAATTCTCAGTGAAACTCTGATTCAGGGGAACAACCCGGCTCAGAATGTCCTCGTGCAGAGTCAGAGCTTGCAGACCGGCCAGGAACCAGCAGTCTCCTAAGCCAGACAGCACACTGGGTCTGCATGAACCTACTGGGGACTCCTCCCAGGCCCACAGTGCCTGGTCCCAACCTCTCTCCTCTCGGGGCTCGGGGTCTAGCTTAGGAGAAGGGAATTCCTCCAGGGAGTAGGGTGGTGAGTGGACAGGAATACTGGATGGAATCCAAACCTGATACCAAAAATGGAGCCATCTTCCTGGACCAGGTTTTAGTTTCCTGAATGCCCCCTTCTCAGGAATTTGGACCCAAACCCCACCAACGTTTTTCTAAATCCTCTGTGCCTGCTTTACACTCTTCTGGGAAAGCCTCATGCCTCCCCTGTGTGAAATGGATGTCACTAGACTTGGACCTTTCCTTGTGGCCAAAGCTTGTTTCCATTTTACTCTAAAAAAAATAAGTCGAGCTGAGGATAGGCCCCTTGGACCCTATTCTGGGGAGTCTAATGATGGGTGTCCCAAGAAGGATCCATGGTGGGGACAAAAACAGAGTGAGCACATTTTCCCAGCGCAAAGTTTAGACCTGCAAGTTGGTAATGCAGACTGCGGATAGACTGTGGATAGTTGGGCCAGGCGTGGCATTCCCACACGTCCTCATAAATGTCACATCCAAGGACAGTGCACGTCAAGGTGGAGTTCAGGGTTTGCTGCTGAGTGACCATCGTGGCCCTCCCGCCCCTTCCCCCGTGGGGACTCTGGATTCCCGTCTTTGTCACCCACTACGCCATGTGTCTGGCACTGCGTGGACTCACCTACCACACCCTGGCACAGATCCAGCCTTTTGGCCTTCGCAGAATAGAACTGAGGATTGCTGTGCAGCTCCTGCAAGGACAGAAAGAGCTGTCATCCTGACCTAGGATGAAGATGCTCCTGGAGTGACAATGATCATGTTTTCCCACACCCCTTAACTGGACTTATGGGGGAAAAGATGTAGACTATACGTGAAATCAGGGCTATCCCAGAAAAAAATGGGATGCACAGTCTGTCCATTGCATTTCTCATTGTTTCTTTCAGCTCCCAGAAGTCAGAGCCCTGGAGAAGCAGGTATAGATACCGAGAAGTAGCACTTGCGCCAACCATGCCTTGGCCTGAAGTTTCCACTAAAACTGCAAATACATTTTAAAAGGGACGTTCAGAGTTTTCCTAGGGACCTTCACATTCTCTTTATTCTTCTTACCCCTCTGTCTCTTCCTCCCCGCCACCTTCTCTGGCTTTTCACGCTGAGGTGTGGGCTGGGTGGGGGTAGCAGGCAGGTGGTCTCTGCTCTCTGACAGGCTCTCAATCCCTTAGTCTCAGCATGGACACATTTCCCCCAAGACTCAGATGTGTGACAGTCTCTATGTCGGCAGCTCCTAAGACTTTGCGGGAAAGTAGAACTGTGGTGCCATCCAGTTAGAGGCCCAGCTGGGAATTTTACACAGACTAGGGACTTCTGAAGTCTGGGACTGCAGCACTGTTGGTGATGGCTGTGTAGGGAACAGGGAGGGACAGAATGTGTGTCTCAGACTGCCTTCACTTTGTTCACCAGCTGTGTTCCTGGAATCTTGTTTGTAAATTAAGTTTGGAGGGAAAATGGGTTACATTTGAACACATTAAGATGTTGACTTTTAAAAGAATTGGTGCATTTTATAAAGTGAAGAATACTTTTGTAAAAATGATTAATAGCTTCTTCATTTGCATGTTTCACGAGTCATCTAGGGGTTGGAGGTAGAGGCATGTTAAAATATGTGTCTCCAGCAGAGGGTATTGGCTGTGACCCAGGATGCCATGCCTTGGTGGATGAAACTAAATAGTACCTTGACATATTCTTGGTTGCACCTGCTCTCTGTATTTCCGGGCAGGGCCTTACGAAGAGCTCCATCTAAGACCACTTTCAGGGTCAACCCCTATTTTCTTCATCCGGAAAGTGGGAATTTACACAGTTCTTTTCTCCTGGGGACCAGTGAAGTGAGTAACACCTGGTGTGAGATTATGAAATGTGTATTTGGTTTTCATCCAGTCTCTGACACATAGTTCCTAGAATCCCTGAAGTCTTTGGAGTGATAAGGGTATCTTTAGTATGCGAATGAGATGAATGTCAGCTGGGGTCCCCTAGATAGCTTCAGGATAGGGGCTGGTCAGCTCCACCCCACAACCTCTGCAAGAGGAGGCAGGTCCAAGGTTGAATTGGTTACGGAAAGCCAGTCATTTCATCAGTCACGCCCATGCCATGAGGCCTCCATAAAGGACAGGGTTTGAGGAGCTCCTCCACAGTTAGAGGGTATGGAGGCTTCACACCTTTCCCCCAGGCTATACCCTACACATCTCTTGCTCTGTGTCCTTTATAACAGCTTTTATAGTAAACCAATAAATGGGAGTAATGTGTTCCCCTGAATTCTGTGAGCCTCTCTAGAAGATCAATCCACCCAAGGAGAGGGTCCTGGGAACCCCAATTTATGGCTGGTCATTAGAAGTGCAGGTCACAAACTGGGACTTCCAGTTGATATCTAAAGTGGAGGGTCAGTCTTGGGGTACTGAACTCTTAACCTGTGGGGGCTGATGTTATCTCTTGGTAGATAGTGACCAAAGTGACTTGGAGGTTACTCAGCTGGTGTCCCCAGGAGAATTGCTCTGTGTGTGAGCAAAACTTCCCACACGTCTGGTGTCAAAAGTGTTTGTTATATGAGTAGAGAGCAGGAAAAGCACTTTGTTTTTTCCTTATGTATCTTGGACCTAGTATACAACAGCCCCGAGCCCGGGGCATTTTGTGTGTGTCCCTGCAGCCCCTCCTGGACCTCACCGGGGGTCTCTTCCACTGCAGGCCAGGTGGCAGCTTCCGCAGCAGGGGCCCACTGCCCACAGAACTCAGGGTGGCAGGGAAGCTACTGTCCTCAAAGAGGCAGCCGTCCCTCAGGCACTCTGCCAGCAGGGCCTCAAAGTCCTGCTGGGGGAGCTGGGGAGAAGAGTGGCTTGAGTCCCTCTGCCCCAGTTTCCACATGCCACAGATGGAGGGCAGCCACAGAGACATGACAGGTGGTGGAGAGGGTCCTGCGAGTCTTCCCAGATGGTCTCTGCAGCTCCTGAAATGGAGGGCCCACAGTCAGTTTCTGCGCCTTATGTTTGCACTTTGTCTTCCCCAGAAAGGAGGAGAAGGGAGGAGAGAATGTGGGAGAGGTAAGCCAGGGAGAGAGAGACTCTAGCGGGTGGCTTGATTCTTTTCCCAGAGGGTGGGGGGCTGTGAGCCTCCGCTCAAGTGCTTGGGGACCTGGTGCAGATCTGAGATCCCACAGGGAAGGGTCTTCCAGCCTCAGGGCCAAGTGTTGGGCCTGACTGCACCAGGCACGTGGGAAGAAGAGAAACAGGAAGCTGAAGTTTAGCCTCCTGGGCTCCAGGGGGAGCAGTGGTTGCCTGGTCAGTCTACCCTGGGTCTGCCAGCTCCTGCCTCCACGCTGCACGCGTCAGTCCTGCTCCTGCTCCAGCATCCTCCTCTTCCCTGCAAAATCTCCTACATTCTCTTTGTTTTTATTCATTATTATTATTATTATTATTATTTTGAGACAGAGTCTCACTATGTCACCCTCAGTAGAGTGCCATAGCATCACAGCTCACAGCAACCCCAAACTCCTGGGCTTATGCAATTCTCTTGCCTCAGCCTCCCGAGTAGCTGGGACTACAGGTGCCTGCCACAACACCCAGCTGTTTTTTCGTTGGAGTTGTCATTGTTGTTTAGCAGGCCTGGGCCGGGCTGGAACCCGCCAGCCTCGGTGTATGTGGCTGGCACTCTACTCACAGAGTTACAGGTCCAAGCCGCCTACATTCCCTTTAAAAAGAACGCCTTCCTTGAAGAATTTCTTGATAATGTAATGGGAAAAAAATCACACATACCTATTGTGGCAAATACTAACAATTACCTGTACATGCCCTTTCTTTTCTTTTCTTGTTATTAGAATCCCAGTTTTGATCACCTAGTGACAAAACTTAATTTCCTGGGGCTTCTTGCAGGTCACTTCTGGCCAATGAGATGAAGGTGGAAGGCTGCTAGTTAGAGCTTTTTGAGAATCTGTCACTTTTCCCCATAGCTTCAGGGGGCACCACTTTTGACTTTCCCCTTTCCCCCCTGCTGGACCATTAGGACAAAAGCCACCCACTAGATGCCTGCATCTTGATCACCTCTTTGAACAAATGCACCAGCCTTGGGAAGCTTTCTTCCAGACTTCTTCATTACAACAGAAGGACAAGCCACTTGGTCATTTAAGCCACAGTCGTAGCTAGACTCCTTGGCAGTGTTTATGTTACTCACTGTGCGTTTGTTACACACGACCACAGAACTCTTAGCAGAGTAAAATAAAATTTTGCATACATTTTTAGGAGCAATGGGTTCCTTTTCTGAAGCCCAGGCCTAAGTTTCATATTAAGAGTTCTGCAAAGCCATCTGGGCCCAGCCAACCCCAATGTCCTTAGATCTCCTGCATGTAATTATACACAACTATGATTGGTTGATGATTTTATGGCCTCTATTATTTGAATTCCTATCCACTGAGAATGACAAAAGAGAAGAGACCTTAGAAATCATTCGTCTAGCATTTTTCAAAATAGCAGAATTCCTTCCGCACATAAAATCCTACAGAAACCCAAGAGGGAAGGCTTGAGTTTGCAGGTTGGACCACAAGGTATCTTTGCAAGGCTTCTCATTTTATGGTTGGAAAACCACCAATCTTAGAGCCCCCTCATTTTTCAGGTGTTAAAACTGAAACCCATTCACCCATTCACTCACCAAATATTTTGCTGGGAACTTGCCATGTAGTATGCCAGGCGTGAGCTAGGCATCATTCACCAAAGACATTTCCTCACAGCTATTGCAGTCTGAGGGTGGGGGTGGGGATGGGGCGGGATTTTCCTGGTGCTATCCAGGGAGATCTTATCAGAGCAATACCCAGGATCCAGGACCCTGACTCCCATACCAGTGTTCAGCCCTCAATACCAGCTACTACTGGTTATACCTAGCACAGAGCTGGCCACAGAAGTTACATGCACTGAACACAGCCTGCAAATCCCTCTACGCCAAGTGTGAGTACTCCCTTGTAGCTGCAGGAGTGACCTGAGGGCCCATCTGTCAAGATCTTGCCCCTTGCCCAGGAAGCCCACCTGGTATGCCTGGCATTCGTTCCCTGAGTTTCCTCCTAACTAGACCCACTATCTACCCCATAGGACGCCCTGCTCTCCTCTCATTCGCGCTTCTCAAGTTCTCACCAGTGAAGGGCCTGTATTCTTTTACTTCCATCCTGTCATGGAAATTTAATGAAAATGAATTAATAGCAACATGACTTTTTAAAAGATATATAAAATCAAACTCCCCTTTTAAAAAATCTAAGTCAACAGAAATAAAATTATTTAGTCACTTGCCCTAAACATTTCTAAACACTTACCCTCAGCTTTGAACTTAGTTCATCAGGGACTGCTAGTGACCAGCTTGTGGAATGGCCCTGTCTTCAGATCCCACTTTGATTCTGCTCTGAGTGATTCATACACTGAAGCCTCTGCTGCCTAATCCAGTTTTTTCAAGCCCCTGTGAGTTTATACTGGTGGAATGCTGTTTGGGTCACACCTTTACCTCTCTGAGAGCTTATGACAACCCGATTCCTGGCTAATCTTATTCGCCACTGGTGCATGCACACTTCCTGGGTGAAGCCCCAGCACTCTTCAAACCCAGGTCACCGAGATCCCACAGCTATTACTCAGGCCTTGGGTTTTCCCCTAATATGGATGAGCAGGCAGCGCTTCCTCTAGCCTGACTCCATTTTCTTCCTAATAAGTTTCTTCTGCCACATGTGTATTTGTAAACAAACTCGAGGCCTGACAAAGGCAAGGTCTTCCTTTTTTTTTTTTTTGTCCCTTCACTCCTGAACAAAATCCTTTCCCGCTATGACATGGCAAGTGGTAGAGGGTAACTTGTCTTCAGAACCTGACACAGGCTCATACCCTCCTTACTAAGGACCACCCCATCACTCAGGCTCTTCTCCAAACATGGAAATAGTGGGTCTTGTGACAAGCGTGGCACATCCTGGGGTCAGAGGACAAAATGCCCATCATAAGTGCTACTCACCCTCCAAAGTTCAGAATGAGGTTACACACACATGCACTAATCCTTCCCTACATATTCCTGAGTCGCCTTAATAAGACTTTAGGCCCTGATGTGGGTGATTAGCAATTCTTGTATGTTTCCTACGTGTTACATGTTATAGATGAAAGTGGCTCATTTCCAGATTGGCACAGCTTTCTTCAAAGGGCCATATGGGTCTTGGTCCTATTTGGAAACTCATTTTGATTATTGTAAATGAACAATGTTGGAGAAGGCCCATAAGATATGGGTAGATGGGTAGGGGAAAGCTAACCAGGGTGCAAAACATTGGAGGGGGCCGCGTGTGCTAGGCTGCTCTGTAGCGTTCATCACATCGGGATTCATTTGCACTCAGAATAGAGAGTTAGAGTTTCAACCTTCACTTTTTCCATATTGGCTATGCTCGCCTTGTCTCTAGATGCTGGGTGCTAGGGAAGATGCTGTCATGGTGAGAGGTAACCCTGGTGCTCAGATAACCTAAGTGCTTTGATCTGGAGGAGCCAACTGGCCAGTGAGCATCCAGAAGCATCACCAGGCAAGGCAGCTGAGGGTACCCTGACCCAGGAGTGCCAAGCCCTATGCCCTAGTCCCTGTATGCAGGCAGAGTTTGCTCATCTCTCCTGATAACCCCCTGCCTATTTAACATGTTAGTGTTTATTGTAAAGGTCAATGGGAAATTTTTAAATGGAGGAGAAGAGACAGATTCTAGATACACCTTGTGTCAAAAACTACTCCTCTGTGCTGGGCTCAGCTGCCAGTGCTTCCCAAGTCTGTGTTCCAAAATGCACGTTAGAAGCTTGTAACTGGCCTTGGTGGGAGTGTTTACACCGTGAATTATCAAATACTACAAATCAAGAGTACTTAGCTTTTTGTAAAAAAAAAAAAAAAATTGTTAAGAGCTATTTGTTCAACATTTGCCAGCACGCCGCGGGTGGACCTGGAGACAGAACATTGCCTGCTCTTGTGAAGTAGCCCAGCTAGAAGTTCTGCTGTTTTCTATGAATATAGAAGATGAGAATCCCTAAAGCATTTACAAATGGCAGTGTTTCAACTCATTTGGAAAAAGGGGTTAGTATTAATGAAAAAATGACTCTGATAAACTAGACAGAAATGAATACCACATCCGTCAAAAGTTTCATCTGACTACAGGTTTTTGTGTGTTTGTTCTAGTGACTTTCAAGACAAGAGAATTATTTCTCACTTAGCTGTGAGTTGATTTATTTTCATTTTGAAGTCAAAATAACATATTTCTGTAGAAAACTCAAGGGTAAAAGAAGGAAATAAAATTACCCATATTTCTACTATTCAAAGATAGCCATGGTTAACATTTTGTTGTCTACCTTTAGAAGAAAATTTTCTATGCTTAATTATATTTATAAATATAAAAAGTGAGATATTATACATTGTGTCTTACATCTTTTTTCACTAGACAATATCTAATGTTCACTTTCCTTTGCCAATAAATAGAATACATGAAAGCATATTTAATTATTGCAAGGCATGCCACATCATAGCTCAACCAAATTTATTTCAAAAATGTATTTGCTTCTGGAATTTGATGTTGTACTCTACTGAGACAGAATTACTAGATTTTAACTATGTCTTTGAGCACACGTTTGGTTATTTTCCCTAGATAAATTGGAATAGAATAACATTTCTTTAACTTAAAAACAAAGGCACTTATTAAAAAATCTAGGGTAACATTATACTTTTTGAGGAAAGAAAAAAATACTTTAAAGTAAGCAAAAGATAAGGATGTCAATTACTCATTTTTTATCGTGACTCCTAGCCAACCCAATAAGACAAAACAAAAAAAGAAAGAAGCATAAAAATCAGAAAGCAAAACTCAGGTGACTATTATTCACAGAAATTATTCCACATGTAGAATATCAAAGAAAAAGTATAGAAAATAATAACAGAAATCAAGGTCAATGAATACAAGTAAAATACACTATGTAAAAACTCAATGTTCTTTTGTAACAACAATGAATGACTAGGAAATGTAAGAGGAGACTTAGAAGAGACCTGTTCTTAATAGCAGCCCAGGTTACTGCTATGGGTAACTCGGTGCCATTGATCAAGGTAAGGAGTCAGTTCGAGGTTCTGTGAGCAAAATGATGACTTGAGGTACAGTCAGCATAGCCACACATGCAGTCACTCAGGAAGCTGTCTATAGCCATAACCCCAATGTCATTAAACAAACACATACACACAGAAGATGGGAAGAAAATATATGTAAATAATAGTATTTTTTTTTTTTTTTGTAGAGACAGAGTGTCACTTTATGCCCTTCGGGTAGAGTGCCATGGCATCACACAGCTCACAGCAACTTCCAACTCCTAGGCTTAAGCGATTCTCTTGCCTCAGCCTCCCGAGTAGCTGGGACGACAGGAGCCCGCCACCATGCCCAGCTATTTTTGGTTGCAGTTCAGCCGGGGCCGGGTTTGAACCCGCCACCCTCGGTATGTGGGGCCGGCGCCTTACCGACTGAGCCACAGGCGCCGCCCCAAATAATAGTATTAATGATTTCTGAATAATGTGACTACTCACAACTTTTATTTTTCTTTGTTATATCTTTCTACATTTTTCTGGCCTCCACAATTAACAGTATTAATTTATCATGAGAAAAAAATATGTTCAATAAAAATATAGGATAGAAAAGGAAAGTCAGCGTTTGGGGTGGGGACCCAACTGAGATGGGGCACAAAGAACTTTCGAAGTAAAAGCAATGTCCTGCATTGACTGTTGTATATGTATTTGTTTTTATCAAAATCAATAAACTATGCACAATACAGTAAAAAATATGTAATCCCCTTTATTACTTATAATCATACCTCCACAAAGTTGATTCAAATTAAATTTTTGGAAGTTACTATAGAAAACCAAGGGGCCAGTCTGAATCCTGTCCCAGAGGCATCATCATGCTGAATTATGGCCTTGACTTGGAGTATGAGATTGGCCAAACCACTGGCATGCATTTGTGGTGATTGCTCCTTCAACCACCCATGAAAGAGTTGAGAATGGTGGGCTCCATTTTAAAGCTGAGAAAACTGAGACTCTACTATATAGGAATGAGTTTCCCAGGAATCTCACAAGAATACCAAAATTGGGCCTAGTTCCCAGGGGTCTTTAGTGTCGTGAGTCCTTGTTCTGAAGGTCAGTTCATTCATGTGTTTACTTGGCACCTGTGATGTGCTAGACACCACCCTGAGGTCTGGGTACACACACACAGACCCTACTCTGCCCAGAACGGTAGAAATGAAAGAAGCACCACACCCTCCTTTACTGAGGCTGTGAACTATAAAATCCTCCGAGGGGATGATGGATTTCCAGAGAACTGGAAATCCATCCATCATGCCACAACCCACTGAGTTGTCTGAGCCAAAACTGGAGTAGAAACCTTGGCTGCTTACACAATGACTCTGTCTACATGAGAAAGAGCCCTGGGTTGAAAAAGTGATCAATACTATGTTCTTAACAGTCAAACAAAAGAACAAGACTAACTATAGACCTGCTTGATTTATCTTGGGCAAGGATTGCACTTCTTTTGTGTAATATGTGGTGTACAGTGGCTATAGAGTGCTAGATTTGCAATTAGAAAACCCGGGAGGTGGCTGGGTTTGCCACCTCTTCCCCATGTGCCTATAAACAAATTCCTTACCCTCTCTGAGCTGGTCTCCTCACCTGTAATATGAGATGACACATAATGTGCCTTGTCTCAGGATTAAAAAGAGAGACTTTTTAATGGAAAGGGGCTTGAAAAAATCTGTTAAAGTAGTGGTTGATAAACTAAGGCCTGTGTAAATAAAGTTTTATCAAAACCTAGCCACACTTACCTATTTAGTATCATTGATGGCTGCTTTGCATTAAAACAGCAGAGTTGAGTAGTTGCTACAGAGATCCTATGACCCACAAGCCTAAGAGATTCACTATCTGGCCCTTTACAGACAAAGTTTACAGAGCCATGCTCTAAAGCACTGTCCAACCCTATTGCTGTCATACAGTGCTGGGCACAGGAACAAGCACCAAGCAGGAACTCACAGAATATAATGTCTTTGGTTGAATCCATCATTAAGAATTTATCTCAATGCAACAGAATTTTATTCCTAATTGATTCATCATTAATTTCTTATAGACTTTTAATATCCGTAGTTACATTCATGCCTCAAAACACTTGAAGGTATGGCCTGTGATTTCTCTCTACTTAAATTTCATCTCTAATCCCTTTTTTAGATACAATGACATCACACATTCCTGGGCAGTTTTCAGGCAGTTCTGTGGTTACTGATTATGAACAGGAAGACCTACATCTCTATGTACACATTCTGACCTGCTCATGACAGGGGAAGTTCTAAGAACTTAGCTGGTGGAGCTCCCTACCCTCCCACAATTGCCCCATCTTCGATCTGGTTCATTGAGCCACTGCATAGCCACAGATCTTTACAGTAGTGCAAACACTCCACAGATATCCCCAGAGCATGTACGCAGTCTGACAATTAAGTTTACAAACTCATCCTAGAAAATGTGCTCCCATACCTCATTGCTCAATATCATTACCGTCACTTTCAAAGTACTCCCCTTGGGAAGCTATACAATGACACCAGGGCCTAGTCCATCTTTCTATTTATTTATTATTATTTTTTAAGACAGAGTCTCACTATGTCACCCTCGGTAGAGTGCCATGGCGTCACAGCTCACAGCAACATCAAACTCCTGGGCTTAAGCGATTCTCTTGCCTCAGCCTCCCAAGTAGCTGGGACTATAGGCACCTGCCACAACGCCCAGCTATTTGTTGTTGTTGTTGTTGTTATTGTAGTTTGGCAGGCCCCAGTGTATGTGGCCAGTGCCCTAGTTTTTGAGCTACAGGCACCGAGCCCCTAGTCCGTCTTTCAAAGCAATTCTGGAACTTCGTGGTCACCTTACTCAGCACACTCCTGTAGAGGTATGACCTCTGAGCGGCTCACACTGTGCCGGCCTGACAAACATCCCTTGGATACATCCTTAGTACAGCCTCCTCCTGAACCACGATCTCAGTGGGCTCACTCGATTCCTTTCCAGCCTGCTCTGGTCTGATGCTTCCTGCCCTAGGAGAGAGCAGTGCTCTAGCTAGGAGTTATCCCCGACTCTAATTTTTCCATCAACTCTCATACTTCTAAAGGTCCAGCCATTTGGATCCTTCAAAACAAAAAACTCAAATGTTTCCAAACATTTGAAAACACATTGGGGCAGGAAAAGAGTTTTAAAACAGAAGTAAAGTAGTTCCCTTTTGTTTTTACAGACATGCTTGCTTCCTAAAAGAGTCACAGATTTAAGCTGTGTCTTCTCTGATCCTACATTCACTATCGGACTGGCCATTTCAGATCATCTGCCTCAGAACCACACAGCTCATGGTCTTAAGTCCAAATGGCCAGGCTGTCAGTGTGCTGGTCCCTTTCTGTGTCAACAACCTCCAGCGCACAACCTCTGTTCTGTCCATGCCCCGCAAAGGGGCTGTCTCTTCCTTTTCATCTCTCACGCCTTGGAGCTCCCCCATCTTTCAAAGCTCAGGGTAATTTTCTCTTGTCCCTGGAGCCTCTTCTATAACTCTTCATGTTCTCTTTATGAGGCTTGCCCTTTAATCAAGCTATGACTGGGCAGGAGGCAGCTAGATAACAGCACCCCCTCTCCAAAGCTCACTTTGGACTGGAGAAATTGATGGTCTCTCATTTTAGGCTATGATTTACAGTGCTCCAGGATGTCAAGGTAGGCAGTTAGAAACCCAGGCAAACTTTTGAGAGAAGTAAGTCAATTAGAAATATCTTTTAGAAAAAACTATTTGGCAGTAAATTCTATAGCTAAACACACATATATGAATAATACAATAATTCCATTCCTGGTATTACCCAACAGAAATTTATGCACCACTGATGCAATGGCACATTTCAAAACTATTAAGAAATAAGCATAATTGTGATGGATGTGTTACTTAGTTCAATGTAAACATTTCACAATGTATATCAAAGCAGTACCCTGAACCCCATAATGCATCAATGTACAAAGTTATGATTTAATAAAAAATAATTAATTAAAAAAAATAAAAAATAAAACCTAAATAAAAAGAAATTTATGCACCAAAAGACATGTACAAGAATATTTTTGGCCGGGCATGGTGGTTCACTCCTGTAATCCCAGCACTTGTGAGGCCAAGGCAGGTAGATTGCTCATAGGTTCAAGACCAGCCTGAGCCAGAGGGAGACCTCGTCTTTAAAAATAGCCGGGCATTGTGGTGGGTGCCTGTAATCCCAGCTACTTGGGAGGCTGAGGCAAGAGAATCCCTTGAGGCCAGGAGTTTGAGATTGTTGTGAGCTATGACACCACAGCACTCTGCCAAGGGGCAGCAAGAGAGACTCTGTCTCAAAAAAAAAAAAATATTCTCAACAAAACTATTCAAAATAGCCCTAAACCAAAAATTATTCGAAAGCCTGTGAACATGGATAAATAATTTTAAGGTATATTCACACAGTACAGTACTGAGAATGAACAACCAAGAGCTATACACTACAATATGTATAGAGTTCACAGACTCAATGCTGAGTGAAAAAATCCAGACACCTAACTCTACGAGTCCATTTACATAACTTTCAAAAGTGGCAAAACCAATCTGTGTGTTAGAAATCAGCTCAGTGGTTAGAGTTGGAGGATTTTATCACCGAGTCTATTATACTACTAATAGTTAAATCAGGTCTATTCCTTTTCTATTGATTACTTTCATGGTCAGGAGAGAGATTTAGAAGGGAGTTGGAGAAGGGGGAGATTCGGTTCATTTAAACAAGGCATGATTGGGTGCCTCCCTAGCAGCCAGGCATTGCCCTAGATGGTGGCCAGGAGCAATTAGACAGGATTTCTGCCCTCAGAAGAGTCACACTCCAATGGCCAGGCCACTCTGTAGAGAGGGCTTTCACTCTTCACTCTGAAGGTGCCCACTCCATGTAACAGCCAATACCTAACCCATCCAAGAATCCTCACTCCAGAAAATCAAGGATACCCCTCGTCCTGTCGTGCCTAGCAGATGTCCCCACACTGAAAAAACCAGGTCTACCCCACTGGCTCAAGCTAGGATTCACAGTTCCATAAGCTCCCAAAGATTATATCTGGCATGTATAGAACAAAACCGTTCAATCCAGGTCCAGGCTGCATCCCACCCACCAAACATTGTTACCCTTTCTCTGCTTCCGCAAAAGAGGGTTATGTGAGGTCTGACAATTAAGTTTGTAAATTCATCCTAGAAAAAGTGCTACATACCTCATTGCCGACTATCTCTGGGTCACCTTTGAAGTACTCCCCTTGGGGAGTGGTATACTGACACCAACGCCTAGTCCACCTTTCAAAACACTTTTTCTAGAATGAGTTTTTGAACTTAATTGTCAGAGAGCTCTTACGGTAACAGCTCTGATAGCCATTGCAGAAAAAATGTTCCAAAATTGCTTTGAAAGCTGGACTAGGCGCTGGTGTCAGTGCGTAGCTTCCCGAGGGGAGCACTTCAAAGGTGACCGTAGTATTATGCAGCAATGAGGTTTGTAGCACTTGTTCTAGGATTAGTTTGGGAACTTCATTGTCCAACTTTATATCCTAAATGAAGAGCTGACTTCCTTGATCCAGAGTCCTCCAGATCCTCTGTTAGTAATTTCCAGTGCCCAGAGGCTAGAAAACTGCTCAGAAAATGGCAGTTTCTGGATTTCTGGTGTAAGGAAGGGCTGCCCCAGCACCATACTGACAGCTATCCCATCAGGTGCCATTTCACCTTCAAAAGGTGGACATCGCCACCAGTGTCTTTTTCACATCTCATGTCACAGAGAAAGTCACACCAGCCTGTTAGTAGAACTCGAGAGCAGCCTGCCTCCTTGACTACGAGGATCTCACTAGGCCTCTGGCAGGGACCAGCTGCCTCCAGATCCCTCCAAGTGGGGCCTCAGAAGACTCCTGGGATGGTCCTGGGCAACGACAGCACCTAATAGCATCGATAACTCCACCAAATGACCATCAAGAGAACCAGAGCTAGAGAGACCTCAGAGATTACCCAGGTGCAAAGACACCCTTCAGTGGTTTTGCTGTTGTTTTTAATAAAACTGAGGCCAAAGGCTGAAGTCTGTTCCTCAAGGACATGCTGATGAATGATGGCAAAACTGAAAACAAAATTCAGATCTCCAGACTCTGGGGCTTTTTCCACACATGCTCTAACCTGCAAAGTTCAAACCAAAGGAAGCAAATGCCCTCCTGTCACCGTCTGAATCCAAACCCTGCAGTGGTCCACAGAAGCTCTGGGCTAACTTGGACCTACCCTCAGAACTAAAGGAATGTACCTGTCTCCTATAGGAGATCTCACTTCTGTAAGCAGCCGGATGGGCGCTAATCTTGTTGCTGTCAGGAGGATGCAGTCAAAAGCCTGCAGCCTTAGACCACATCTTATATAGGGATTCTTTCTACACATGGTGCTCAGCTGAGATTCTGAGATCCCGCCTACCTAGGCCTTGGCTCCTCCCCTCTCTGCCTGTTCTCTGGAAGGGAGGGGAACACCAAGGGCTTTGTGATGGGTGGTATTGCACAAGTCCAATCTCAATCTTAGAACAACACAAGAACAGAACTTGTTCCAGTAATGCCTTGGCAAGAGAGAGAGTTAGTCATCTCACTTCCAATCCTAGGAAGCAAGGTATATGTAGATGTGACTTGGAGCATTATTTTTTTGCAGAGGCACATGACCCCACTTCTCACATCCCCACCACTCACAGGCTGCCAAAGGGCAGAAAGTGAGATTTCTGGACATTCCTATGTTTAACTAGACATTGGCTGAAACCAGGAAAGTATTAGTAAATGATGACTGTGGGTTTTCTTTTGTGGTCATCAGAGTCTGATGCAGCCCTCAGAGATGTCTCCTGCTAAGGAGAGACATTCTGATCTTTTTGTGCTATTATTTTTCTCTTCCTTACCAAATCTACTTTCCAAATTTCGCATTTCAGCCATCTAGGACTAGAAACATTGACCACTGCTGGTTGTTTGCTTCTGTTTCATCCTGGGCTAAGTTGCTCCCAGCCTGGCTGTTCTTCCCTCAGAACATTTCCTGGCACTTCTGTGGTTGTCCTAGTATGAAGCCTCCTTGACTTATGCCAGAGCCTTCTCCTAGGCTACCATCACCACTGGCACAGGTTTTCATTATAGCAACCAAGTCAGCTCCAGCTGGCCTGCCTCTAAGCTTGCACACCGTGGGTCCCCAGAACCTAGCGCCATGCCTGTTGTCCAGCAGGTTCTCCATATGTCTCAGTGGACTAAAAGAGTCCCTTGCCTCTGGTCTTCTCTGCCTTTGTCTTAATTCTGGTCTCTCAGATCTCCAACTTTTTGTGAGATTATGACTTCACCCATTGTATCAGTACTGATAAAGAAATTAATACTGATGGCCATAGCCAACATTTATTGAGCACTTATGGCATGCAGCTGCAGTGCTAAGTACGTTACATGCTGGATCTCATTGCACTTTCATGACTTTGTGAGGCAAGGCTATTATTGCCTTTTTTTTTTTTTTTTTTTTTGTAGAGACAGAGTCTTACTGTACCACCCTCGGTAGAGTGCCGTGGCGTCACACGGCTCACAGCAACCTCCAGCTCTTGGGCTTACGTGATTCTCTTGCCTCAGCCTCCCGAGGCTGGGACTACAGGCGCCCGCCACAACGCCCGGCTATTTTTTGTTGCAGTTTGGCCGCGGCTGGGTTTGAACCCGCCACCCTCGGCATATGGGGCCGGCGCCCTACTCACTGAGCCACAGGCGCCGCCCTATTATTGCCTTTTTACAAAAAGAGAATGGAGGCATAGCACGGTCACTCACCCAAAATAACCACACCTGGTGAACAAATAGCAGAGATGGGGTTAAGCCCAGGCTTGTCACATTTCACTAACTTCTTCTTATTGTCTTGGGCAAGAAACTATGCCTCCCTCCCACTAGTAAGTCAAATCCAAAGCTTTTCTTCTGCGTTCACAGCTCTTTGGCTCCTTACCTTCAACCCATGTGCCAAACACACTGCTTAGTCTGAAGGTGTCACAGGTGCAGCAGAAGCAGTGGATTTGGGAATCAAAAGATGTGGATAAAATCCTGTCTAGATAAGCAAATGTCCATGTTCTCTTTGGAAAAATATGAATACTAATTCACCTCCAATTTGAGGCTTACATCAAATTATGAACATGTAAAAAAGTTTTATAAAAGATGTCTCCATATATGTAGAAAATTATTATAATTATTGATTTCTGTCTCCCAGACATACTTTTTTCATGTTCACCTCTTCATTCTGGCACTGAGTTATCCTCTTATATGCTTCATAATTTCAGGAACTCCAGGCTGGGGGCTTCAGCTACCCCATATCTAGCACAGGGTCAAGCTCACTCTGTGTCTGAGCTGTTTTTCTTAGTCATCATTGGGCTCATCAGAAATCATGATGAGGTTTAGCAGAGCCACTCAGATGCAGAGGGCAACCCCAGTGGCCATTTCCTCTTATGACAACTCTTGAATATAATTTTCCTGTGTGGCAAAAACCAGATGGCCAGGGAGGCTTGCTGGTCTCAGACACTAATCTGGTGACCTTTGGGTCACACATCCTTTCCCTAGGCTTCCATTTCTCACTCAGGACAGAGACTGGTATTTCTAAGAAAAAGATAATACAAAGTCAAGTCCATCCGGTGATGGTGCTTCTGTCTCTCCATGACGTGATGTCCTTGATTCAGCAGTGGGCCGTGCACTAAAACTAGGTTTGCAAGTTTGTGATTTATACACATTTTCCTGTGGAAACAATGCTTTAGGAGAAGTGAAATTCCCAGAAGATCTTCTTGAACACTTGCTGGAGTTCCAGGTCCTGAAGGCAAAGCAGAGGGAGCAAGGAGGTGTTTCCTCAACTGGTGGGGTAGCAGAGTATTGTAAAAGGATCACTGATTCAAAGGTCAGGAAATGGAACTCAGCTCCAAGGACTACGTGAAGTTGGGTAAGCCACCTCCTCTCTCTGGGACGCAATCACATATAAAATACAGAGGCTGTACTCTATCATCTCTCAGCTTTCTTTTATGACATTCTGTGGTTCTGTTCGGGACCAGCCTTGAGCAAACACTCGAAGGAGGTCAAACTCTCAGTGGCACCTTCCAACTTCCTATTTCCCACTTCCTGGTACTTTCCTCTAGAAGAGTCCACATGCCCTACCCAGCCCTCTGTGGTCTGGATATGGTTTGTTCTCCACCCTCCCCCCACCCCCCATCCCCGCTCAAGTCTGGTGATTTCCAATTTGGGAGGTGGGGTCTGCTGGGAGGTGTTCAGGTCATGTGGGCAGATCCCTCATGAATGGCTTGGTGCCATCCTCACAGTAGTGAGTGAGATCTTGCTTTCTGAGTTCCCTGAGAGATGGTTGCTGAAGGGAGCCTGGTACCCTGCTCCTCTCTCTCTCTTGCTTCCTCCCTCACCATGTGATCTGTGCACACCCTCACCATGTGATCTGTGCACACTGGCTTCATTTCAGCTTTCACCGTGAGTGGACCCTCCCTGAAGCCTTCACCAGGAGCCAAGGACGTTCCAGCACCATTCCCCTTGTACAGCCTATAGAAACATGAACCAAATATTTTTTAATAGCAACCCAAACCAAATGAATTAAGACATTACCTTTGCCATGAACCTGCATTCCTTCTTTTTCCTCTGATCAAAATTCTCATCCTTCAGGGCACGGGAAAGCAATCCTATTGAACTAGTTCCCATCACTATGTCTACAGTTTGCAGGTCCCTAACCTTACCATAAGTACTTATGTTTTTAAAATCGAAAACTCTTTACCCAAATGAATCCTTGATTGTTACAATTTGGGTCAGTGAGATAAGATGTTAAAATTCTCAGCTGAGAATGTTTACCTGACATGGTAAACATTGACTGCTTAAGTGCTCAATCACGCTCATGCAAGTCATTAATAGCATTGCATTGGACTCACATTAAAAATTATGGAAAATTGTTTTATGTCCAACACAATTGTCAATGAGAAAAACTTAGCAGATATAAAACTAAAACTAAATGGTGGGCTACCATTGCTCTGACCAGGATTACTTTTGGCAGTCCTAGAGACAGGGATATAACTGTTGGTGGTTAGAGCAGCACCAAAACTTCAAGGAAATCAACTATTCCCCAAATTCTTTCCACTTGACCTTTATTCTTTCATCTTGTTTCCTTGTTTCAAAACCAGGATCCAACAAGGAAAAGAGAAGCACTTTGATTTGTGGGTGGGAGAAAGGACAATAATATTCAGAAGAATTAAAGGAAAAATTGGTGGTTCCATATATAACTTTCAAGAATTAGAAATTTATCCAAAAACCAAGATAATAAAAAGAGGCTTTGTGGGATATCTCATAAATTAAAAGTTATCTCCAAAGTTGCAAAGCAAATTTCAAGAGCTAAGTTATTAAATCCTTCCCAAAGTATTTTTAGAATATCATAGAAAAATATTCTTTAAGAAATTCACAGTGAAGTTTGAAAATAAAAGAAAATAAGCTATTTTCTGAACAGAAGGGTGTTTTCCTAAGTTATCAGACAGTTAACTTAGAATTTTGAGAACATTTTTTATAACCTATAACCTCAGTGAACTTGAATTGACAAGGAGTGCTCTGTCTGGGAAGGTCTTGGGAACAGCATCATGAGCCATCCCAGTCAGGGAGGCAAGGCAGGCCCAGGGCATGATCCCGACATCGAGCAATGGCCAGGAGCATCTGCAGTAGTAAAAATTAAAAGATGCAGAAGTACACCAAGGTCAAGCTCGAGACAGACACACAGCCCCAGAGAAAGTCCACGTGGGCTGTGGTGATGAACCACAGAGCATAGCTACAGGTGGCAGAGTTAATGCCAACCTCCATCTTCTAGGAAAAGGGGCTCCCTGCAGGAAGCCCTGAGTGATCTTAGCTTGCAAGGTAACTTCTTGAGCACAGAAAATCAAACAAGTAAAGGGAAAGGTTATCAAAACAAGGCTTCAAGAGCCCACAAAATGTCTAAATTGCACCTTAAATATTTCCCAAGTGTTGGTCCACAATTGGTCACCAAACCTTGACTGAACAGAGGTTAAATGGAAACAGAAGGAGCAGGGGCCTGTAACCCTCTGTTTTGGTCATTGCCTTCTCTATCCCCACCTTCCCTGATCTATATCGGTCCAAGGAAAAGGTTTGTATAGCACTTGGAATCTTACTGGGGCAATATTGGGACACACACTTACCCGTGACAGGTGCACTTAGATGGTAGTGCATTCTTTAGCAAGCTCAGTACACATTCATCTACCCTGTTTTCCCGAAAATAAGACAGTGTCTTATTTTAAGGTGTGCTCCCAAAGATGCGCTAGGTCTTATTTTCAGGGGACGTCTTATCTTTCCTGTAAGTAGGTCTTATTTTAGGAGGATGTCTTATTTTCGGGTAGTACTCTGGGCTTTTTTTTTTTTTTAACATGTTTTCTTCCATGACCATTAGATAGAATCTGATAACCTAATTCATGAAAAGATGTTCATGATTGATAGCAGTTTAATGGTCAAGAGCCAATAATTTGATTTAAAAATATACCTAAAACTTCATCCATTAATGGAAACCCACTGGTGGAGGTCCTTTTGGCATGATGGGCCTCACTGGTATACCCAGAAATCACACAATTATGAGGCAATAGATTATTCCTCTAAAAAAGTCATCCAAAGCGAGAAAACAAGTCTTTGCAGTAGGATTTACTATTTTTTTAACATATACATGTATTTATTAGGTTTCCATTTTTTTTGCCTTCATAAAATTAAAAAGGCTTGAATTTTTTTTTCACCATACACTGGTTTTATATACCATTTGACAGATTTTCATCACACTGGTTAACATAGCCTTCCTGGCTTTTTCTTAGTTATTGTGTTAAGATATTTATATTCTACAGTTAGAAGTTTCCACCAATTACCCTCCCTCTGCCCATCCTCTCCCCTCTCTTTCCCCTTTCCCCATATTCTTAGGTTATAGTTGGGTTATAGCTTTCATATGAAAACTATAAATTAGTTTCATAGTAGGGCTGAGTACATTGGATACTTTTTCTTCCATTCTTGAGACACTTTACTAAGAAGAATATGTTCCAGTTCCATCCATGTAAACATGAAAGAGGTAAAGTCTCCATCTTTCTTTAAGGCTGCATAATATTCCATGGTGTACGTATACCACAATTTATTAATCCATTCGTGAATCGATGGGCACTTGAGCTTTTTCCATGACTTAGCAATTATGAATTGGGCTGCAATAAACATTCTGGTACAAATATCTTTGTTATAATGTGATTTTTGGTCTTCTGGGTATATACCTAGAAAAGACTTGAAATTTAATAACAATAACAATGTGTAAGATAAGGACTAGAAACAAAAACCTCGCAAAGAACGAATGAACATAAATACAATCAGAAAAGGAATCAGACAATTGCTACATTGAAATATTAAGCAATAATAATAATAATGATGATGCAAAAAAGTAACATTCATGTCAAATAAGAGTATGTCTATTATAGAATGCTTTGTCTCTGAGATTCAGTATGGAGTCATCTGTTAACTTCTTATTATTTATTTTAAGTCTCAAAAAATAGACAACTAATATTTATAAATAAAAGTAAAAGATAATATCGAAAAACAGATCATGCCAAATCTTATAGACAATAGACAAAGAAGAAATACTTCAAAATCATTCTACTTGATTTGGGTACACCTGATGAATAGAATCTTCTCTAAAGACGACAGATGAATGGCTAGCAAACATATGAAAAAATGCTCATCATCCCTAATTATTAGAGAAGTGCAAATTAAAACCACCCTCAGATATCACCTAAGCTCAGTGAAAATGGCCTGTATCACGAAATCTCAAAACTGCAGATGCTGGCACCTATGTGGAGAAAAAGGAACACATTTACACTGTTGGTGGGACTGCAAACTAATACAACCTTTTTGGAAGGAAGTATAGAGAAACCTTAAAGAACTCAACCTAGACCTCCTATTTGATCCTGCAACCCCATTACTGGGCATCTATCCAGAAGGAAAAAAACCTTTTATTATAAAGACACTTGTACTAGGCTGTTTATTGCAGCCCAATTTACAATTGCCAAAATGTGGAAACAACCTAAATGTCCTTCAACCCAGGAATGGATTGGTAAGCTGTGGTATATGTATACCATGGAATATTATTCAGCCATAAAAAATGGAGATTTTGCAGCATTTGTACTAACCTGGATGGAGGTGGAACACTTTATTCCAGTGAAGCATCACAGGAATGGAGAGGTATGAATCCTGTGTATTCAGTTTTGATATGAAGACAATTAATGACACGGTGGGGCATGGGGAAGGGGAGAGCAGACAGAGAAGGAGGGTAGGGGTGAGGGAAAGGAAAAGAAGAAAAAAAACAGAAAAGATAAGAAAATAGTGACTAATTCTCACATATGATCAAAGTACATTACTTACACATTAATTTTTTTTTTTTTTTTGTGGAGACAGAGTCTCACTTTATGGCCCTTGGTAGAGTGCCGTGGCCTCACACAGCTCACAGCAACCTCTAACTCCTGGGCTTAAGCTATTCTCTTGCCTCAGCCTCCCGAGTAGCTGGGACTACAGGCGCCCGCCACAACACCCGGCTATTTTTTGGTTGCAGTTCAGCCGAGGCCGCGTTTGAACCTGCCACCCTCGGTATATGGGGCCGGTGCCTTACCGACTGAGCCACAGGTGCCGCCTACACGTTAATTTTTTATTCAACTTGTTAATATGTTGTTTAGGATATTGCATCCTCATTTATAAGTAACATATGTTTGTACTTTCCCCTTTATAATAATATATTTTCTCCAATTTTAGTATCAGGATTTACTTTTTTTTTTTTTAGAGACAGAGTCTCACTTTATTGCCCTTGGTAGTGCCATGGCATCACAGCTCACAGCAACCTCCAACTCCTGGACTTAGGTGATTCTCTTGCCTCAGCCTCCCGAGTAGCTGGGACTATAGGTGCCTGTCACAACACCTGGCTATTTTTTTTGTTGTTGTTGTTGTTGCAGTTTAGCCAGGGCTGGGTTTGAACCTGCCACCTTCGGTATATGGGGCCGGCGCCTTACTGACAGAGCCACAGGCGCTGCCCAGGATTTACTTTTTTATTTCCTACTCCAGTGCCCTGAGTATGTTGTCTAGACCTTTGTCTTTCAAAGTCTCATAGTGTACATTCTTATTTTCTGCCCTTATTCTTAATTGTGTATTTGGCACTGTCAAATGTATCCAAATCAATATGCTACTAAATAATGTGTTTCATTTCTTTCTTTCTTTTTTCTATTTTTGAGATGGAAACAGGTCTCATTCTGTTTCCTGTGCAGGCTGGAGTGCAGTGGTGCTATCATAGCTCACTGTAACCTTGAACTCCTGGCCTCAAGCATTCCCCTCACTTTAGCCTCCCAAGTCGTGGGGACTATAGGGTTATACCACCACACCCAGCTAATTTTTTCTTTTTCTTTTTCTTTCTTTCTTTCTTTTTTTTTTTTTGAGATGAGTCTCACTATGTTGCACAGGCTGGTCTCAAGCTCCTGGCTTCATTAATCTTCCCACCTCAACCTCTCAAAGTGCTGGGATTACAGGTGTGAGCCACCAGGCCAGGCCTCCAAAAGAATGTATTTCTAACCATTCTTCTTCCCAATCGTCATTTTTCCTGAATGTCTTACTGTTTACATATCTATTTTTTTTTCCTTTGGTTGGTTGGTTGGTTGGTTTTCCTGGCCTATCCTCTTTGGCATAAAATGTATTTGCCATTATGATGCTCATGACAGGGAAATTTGATTGCCAGAGAGAAGAGTTTGGTTTCTGTATCGCTTTCTGAGAGATGATGGCAAGGTTTCGGCTTCACGTCATTGGAGTTACAGTTAGGAAAGAAGCCCTAAGTAAACCATGATTAATCTCAAGTGTACACAAGTGATTAAGACATGCCAGAAGATGCAAAAAAGGAGGTGCCACATGTCCTGAAATCAGCAGCCCCCCGGCTAGAGTGATGTGTCTAGTAGAGTTGCCAACACAACAGTCCCAGTTCCTGAAAGTTTGCCACATATAACCATCTAAAGTGATGCATCCATCATAGGAGTTTCTGGGTCTGCTAGTCAAAGGAATTCCTTACCTTAACAACTGTGTCAACTGGCCGTCCTAAAGCTTGCATGATCTTAAAATAAAGCATTTCTCTATGTCCAGAAACAACACACTTATATGGAGCTGTGTATGGAGTCACATTTTCAACAGGAACATGGCACAGATTTACACTGGAAAAAGTTTTCCTCTGATAGTTCTGTGGAAAGGTGTGTCTGTGCATTTCAAAGCATAACACATAAAGACCAAATATCCCTTTGACTGAAAAGAATAATGTCTGATAAGCCCTCCATTCTGAGCTTTCAAGAATGAGAAATCAGCTATGAAAACATTAGTCACCTAGGTGACCTCATACCTGAGCCTCCCCTAAACATGCTGTGCTTCCCTCTGATCTACCCTCTCTGGATTTTGTGTCCTACGAAGAGCTAACATTTGAAGCCAGATAAACCTGGGAGTCTGACCCCAAAGCTGCCCCTTACTAGTTCATAGCCTGAGAACACTAAGTCACCTCTGAGAGCCTCAGTTTCATCATTCGCAAAATGGGAGGAATTGATATTTTGTATAATCAGTGGAACAAGGTAATTATTTGTTTTTTCATGATTATGACATTTAGTCCAGGGGCTGGTACATAATAAGCTCTCAATACATTTTGTGAAATTCATAATTATGATTGTTAACCACTGATTGGATTTGGTGCTTGCTGTGAGGTTTTTCAGGAACCTCTTAACCCCTGGGACTGAGTGTGCTTGGTCTATGGGATATCTAGGTGAAAGCACCAGAAATAGAGGTGGAGTTCAAAGGACTTAATGTTTGTGGACCTCAAAAATTCATAGGTGGAAATTCTAACCCCCAATGTGATGGTGTTAGGAGATAGGGCCTTTAGGAGGTAATTAGGTCATGAGGGCAGAGCCTTTATACATGGAATTAATGAGCTTATGAAAAGTACCCCAGAGAGCTCTTCCATTAGCCGTCAACCATGCAAAGATATAACAAGAAACGGGCAGTCAGCAACACAGAAGAAGACCCTCAGCAGAACCCAACTATGCTGGTACCCTGATCTCGGACCTCCAGCCTCCACAAATGTGAGAAATAAACGTCCGTCATTCACAAACCTCCCAGTCTTGGGTACTTTATTATAGCACCCCACACTAACTAAGGCAAAGGGGAAGCTTAGGCTGGAGATGGGAATATTTAAGATTATCAACATGCAGATGGTAGTTGAAATCTTGCAGGTGGACAATTTGCAGTAGTAGATTGCTTGCTTGGGGCTTACCCTCTATTGACTATTTTTGCCCTTCCATGTGTCAGCCCTTCAAATACATCTTTTAAAATTCTAGCTCCTTAAATTACTCACAACATGGTTTAGTGGCCTGTTCACACACTGTCAAACATGTCCCATCAGACCACATCTGGAGCACACCCATGAGTTCAAGACTCCACACATCAGAAAGACTGTGGCTCCTGCCCTGCTCTTCCTCCTTCTACATACAGGCTTCCATTTCATTATCTGTGAGAACAATGTCACTTGGAGCTATCATTCTCAGAATGAAATAAAGTAACCCATGCGTGAACACCTAGCATAATACCTGACATATAACAGGCTCCCCATCAATGTTGGTAGTCATTTATTTTCCTATGTTTGTGTTTGTGTAGCTAGAACCTTATTATCATTTTTGGCAACTACATCTCAGGGTTGATACACATTGATTTCACTGTCAATTAAATCTCATGTCTCTTTAACATGTGACTCCTGTTCCATTCTGTAAAGGAAAAACCCTGTGAGAAGCTGCTGGAATAGTGCCTTGATATTCTTGTGTCTATCAACAGAGAACTCAGACCCACTGTCCCCCTTTGAGACCCTCCTGTGGCCCATTTTCCATTGATTGTATCACCACCTACCCAGTCTCCCAGAGAAGAACACCCAGGGCACACAATATATGTATGTGTTCATGTACATAGGCTTTTATGTACACACAAATATGTCTGTTAAATTGGGGAAGATGCTACATATCAGATGCTTTGTTTGGGTAGAATGTGTTTTAATATGGTCAAAATTTAACATTAAGTGTTGAAATAAATCATATAACTCCCAAGCCAAGGGGAAGGCAGGTGGAGGAGAGAAAGAGAAAAATATTCCAGATAGGTATTGGAATATCATCAAGATCAGGAAAAACACAACAATGTTCACTCCTTTTTTATTTTCAACATTGTTCTGAAAATTCTAATAAAAATACAAATTGTAAATTACAAACCAGAATAGTATTAATAAGAGGAAAAACACTGGTTGATGATGCTCATATAATTAGAAAAACCGAAGAATGAACTAAAAATCGTTAAAGTAGTGAGTAGTAAATAAAATTACTATGTAAAAGATAAACACTTTTAAATTAATCCAACACATAACAATAAGCAGTTAGAAGTCGCCATAATAGAAATATCTCATTTACAGTAACAATAAAAATATAAAATAACTGGAAATAATCTTTTTGTTCGGTTGCTTGGTTCTTTTGTTTTTGAGACAGAGTCTCACTTTGTTGCCCTCAGTAGGGTGCTGTGGTGTCATAGTGATACCGGAGTTTCAGATTCTTGGTCTCAGCGATTTGAAGAATAAATCCGTGGACCACAGATCAGTGGTAAGTCAGAATTTATTTACAGAAAAGAATACAAAAACACTAAAGCTCCCAGCAAGGAGAGAAAACCCAAGTCGGAGAGAAAAGCATGGATGAGGCCAGGAAATGAATGGATACAGTCCCTTCCGCTGGGGCAAGGTGAATGAAGGTATTAATGAATGGACACAGTCCCTTCATGAAATTGAGGCCTAGGAAACTTACATGAAATTGACCTAGGCATGGGAAATGGAGGTTGTATTCAGTCATAAGTGCAAGGGGAAGGAGACATCAAGGCGCCCGTGTTTCCCCAGCAGTTGTTCAGTCCCTTTTTCTATTGAAGCCTCCAGTGAGGGTGGGAGGTGGGAGGCCCCCCCACCTTGCCTACCCTCCAGCCTGCTGGTTCCTCTGCTCGCTGCCGCCGCACCAACACTGCTAAGGCAGAGGTGGCAGGTTCTCCAGCTCTGCTTGGCTGAGCTAGCTGGGACACCACCGCGCCACCTGTCCTGTATCAATAGCTGACAGCAACCTCAAACTCTTGGGCTCAAGCGATTCTCTTACTCAGCCTCCGGAGTAGCTGGGACTACAGGCGCCCGCCACAACGCCCAGCTATTTTTAGAGACGACGTCTTGCTCTTGCTGAGTCTGATCTCAAACCCATGAGCTCAGTCAATCTGCCTGCCGTAGCCTTCCAGGGTGCTAGGATTACAGACCTGAGCCACCGCTCCTGGCCTTGGAAACAATCTTAAAGGTAACATTTTAGACCTATATGAGGGAAACTACAAGAAGTTATGAAGATATAAAAGGTGTTTGAGTAAGTAGTGCTACATTCCTGGATGGATGGAAAAATTAAGTACTAAAAATATATCACTCCTCTTCTAATTTATGTGTTTAATTATACTCTGATTAACATATTAAAATGACTTTTTTTCTGGGGAAGAGAAGAGACAGAAAAGGTAATTGGCAAAACTTCTTTAAAATTAAACTAGATTAGACACAAATGATGAATGTCCTTACTATATAAATAACAAAATAAAAATGAAGTGTTTTAAGAAAAATGATGGAAAAGATAATCAGAATAAGTACAAATGGTTAATAAACAAAAAATGTGAAACCTTTTTGTAATGCAATATATGCTAATTTTTAAATGTTCTATCGTTTCTAAATTCCCAAATTATTGGATGTTTTAAATAATAATTCTTTTTTTTTTATTAAATCATAGCTGTGTACATTAATGCGATCATGGGGCATCATACACTGGTTTTATAGACCGTTTGACACATTTTCATCACACTGGTTAACATAGCCTTCCTGGCATTTTCTTAGTTATTGTGTTAAGACATTTATATTCTACATTTATAAAGTTTCACATGTACCCTTGTAAGATGCACCACAGGTGTAATCCCACCAATCACCCTCCCTCCGCTCATCCTTCCCCCTCTCTCTCTTCCCTCTCCCCCTTCCCCATATTCTTAGGTTATAACTGGGTTATAGCTTTCATATGAAACCCAAAAATCAGTTTCATAGTAGGGCTGAGAATTGGATACTTTTTCTTCCATTCTTGAGATATTTTACTAAGAAGAATATGTTCCAGCCCCATCCATGTAAACATGAAAAAGGTAAAGTCTCCATCTTTCTTTAAGGCTGCATAATATTCCATGGTGTACGTATACCACAATTTATTAATCCATTTGTGGATCAATGGGCACTTGGGCTTTTTCCATGACTTAGCAATTATGAATTGGGCTGCAATAAACATTCTGGTACCAATATCTTTGTTATGATGTGATTTTTGGTCTTCTGGGTATATGCCTAGTAGAGGAATTATAGGATTGAATGGAGGACCTATTTTAGATCTCTTAAGTGTTCTCCAAACATCTTTCCAAAAGGAATGTATTAGTTTGCATTCCCACCAGCAGTGTAGAAGTGTTCCCTTTTCACCACATCCACACCAACATCTCTGGTCTTGGGATTTTGTGATATGGGCTAATCTTACTGGAGTTAGATGGTATCTCAAAGAAGTTTTTTTTTTAATTTATTTATTTTTATTGTTAAATCATAGCTGTGTACATTAGTGCAATCAAGGGTTACAATGTGCGGGTTTCATATATAATCTGAAATATTCTCATCAAACTGTTCAATGTAACCTTCATGGCATTTTCTTAGTTACTGTATGTAGGCATTTGTATTCTGCATTTAGTAAGTTTCGCCTGTACCCATTCTAAGATGCACCGTAGATGAGGCCCCAACCATTACCCTCACTCCACCAATACCTCCCCCCTCCCTTCCCCTTTCTTGGCCCCTTTCCCATAGTCTTGTGCTATAGTTGGGTTATAGCCTTCAGGTGAAAGCTATAATTTAGCTTCATAGTAGGGCTGAGTACATTGGATACTTTTTCTTCCATTCCTGAAATACTTTGCTAAGAAGACTATGTTCCAGCTCCATCCATGTAAACACGAAAGAGGTAAAGTCTCCATCTTTCTTTAAGGCTGCATAATGTTCCATGGTACACATGTACCACAATTTGCTAGTCCATTGGTGGGTTGATGGGCACTTGGGCTTCTTCCATGACTTAGCAATTATGAATTGGGCTGCAATAAACATTCTGGTACAAATATCTTTGTACTCTTTAAATTTAATTTTTATTAAATCATAACTGTAAACATTTATTGGATATAATGTGATCATTTGATATACAATGTGGAATGCTTAAATCAAACTTATTAAATAACCATTACCTTACTTATTTTTTGTGGTAAGACATTGATAATATACTCTTAGTTGCTTTGAAATGTACCTTTGTACTGTGCACATTAGGTGAGATCCCACCAAACACCCTCCCTCCGCTTGCCTTTTGCACCAGAATGTTTATTGCAGCCCAATTAATAATTGCCAAGTCATGGAGGCAGCCCAAATGCCCATTAACCATGAATGGTTTAACAACTTGTGGTATATGTATACCATGGAATACTAGGCAGCCATAAAAAATATGGAGACTTTACCTCTTCTTAGTAAAGTATCTCAAGAATGGGGGAAAAGTATCCAATGTACTCAATGGTATTATGAAACCAATATATAATTACTTAAACACATTCATACGAATGATAAAACATCTCACCGGACATTATGACTGTACCACCTACCTGCCCATTCTCCGCCTATCTGCTGCCTCCAGTGTTTGTTGTTGCTGTTTTGTAGAAAACAATAGATTTTGGTAGCCTGCCTCACAGTTTTTGTGGATTGAGGGGGAAAGTGGGTAGGATGATAAAAGGCTCAGTAAAGGAGGCCTGTGTGGGCAAAGCTTCCCCCTTCTCTGCACTTGAGTTTCCCTCTGAGAAACATCCCTGTCTTCCCCTTCAGGACTCCTGAAGGAACCAGATGCTACAATGGCAAGGCCTACCCTCTGCAAACATGCGACTACAAAAGCAGAGACCGACGGTGGTGGTGAGGATGATGTGTTCTAAATATAGCTCACATCTTAGAGGTAATTAATGTCTTGTCTTTGGAAGTTGAGGTTCTTAGAGAGAAAACTGAGCTGGGATTGTAATAAATCCAGGTGTGCACCATCCCCCCCCCCAAGATGTGGGCTATCCTCTTTGTGATGTTGGATTTCTCAGGTCAGCTCTCCTCTTGCTATGCCTAGGAATGAATCTTTCTGCCCAGAAGAGCAGCTGTGCATGAGAGCTATGAAGCAGATACGATGGTGAAAGTATGAATGAGGAATGTTATTCCTGGACAATTGAACAACTGGACTCAGCCTGGCCTGCTCTTTTCACCTCCCTTCTGGTTTATTTATATGAAAACATATTAGTTGTTTCATTCTTTCCCCCACAGGAACACTGTCAGATGTCATCATTAGGCCTGCTTTCACAGATGAGGACATTATAATAAAAACAGGTTAATAACTTAGCCTCACCTCACCAGTAGGAATTGGCTGATGTAATATACATTCCCCTCAATTGAGGTGAACAAAATGAGTAAAAAACACGATGCGAGGCCGAAGACATGTGTTATCTACATGGGAGACAAATAATTTAAACACATAAACATAGTAAAGTGTGATAAATGCAGTGACAGGTTCGTGTGAGGTAACACGGAGGTGCAGATTGGGAGTAGCCCTGTTATGCAAGAGCTGCTAACTCAGCTGTTCAGAATGGACACCCCTGCGCTGAGCCTTGAGGGATCAACAGGCATCCTGCAGGCAGAGGGCAGGGCGGGAAGACTGAGGCACTGGGAACAGGGTGTGCAAAGAACCCCAAGTGATAGGGAGCAGGAAGCAACTGTGTGGGGTGTGCGTGCATGCGTGGCATCCAATCTCAGACTGTAAGATTGGGCCAGGTTGAGAGGGACCATAGATTGCCAGGATTAGGGACACTTGGCCTCACTTCTTAATTCTTTTTATCTCCTTAGCTAGGGCCCAAACTCCTATTCCCAGTTACTACTGCAATTTTCATCTTCTTTTCCCTTCGCTTCTGGCCAGAACTTGGAGGTCTTGGTGAGAAAGGAAGAGATGAGAAAGTTCTCTGTTTCATAGTGTTATTATCTCCCAGGGCCTATGTTGAATGCCACAGAGTCCACTGTTAGCAATTATATTCCTCTGAGTCAATGAGTCATCCTTGGTTAAGATACAGATGAACTGAAAGAAGTTACTCACTAACTTATTAGGTGCTAGCTCACTAAATATTAAAGCTATTAGATATTGAGCTTATTCAGTAGCTTATTAAACAGCTTGTTAAATAGGACACAGGGCAGTGCCATGTAGTGGACAAAAGCAATAGTGATTATAATATTAAGAGCTAACAACATGTATCGGACACTCTCAAAGAGCCAGGCTCTGTGCTAAGCACTCTGCATACATTGTCTCCTTAATTCTGAAAAGATGGGGCTGCCATCTCCATTTCAGACACCAGAGATCTGAGGCTTGAGAGTGAAGTCCTTTCTCCAAGGTCACATAGAACAGGACTCTATGTACTGCTATGTCTAACTAGGAACCCCAAGCTCCCAGCAGGTAGCAGAAATAGGAGCTACATGCTGGGTTTGGAAGAGGCTGCTGGCAGAAGAGGCAGGAGAGAGCCCCAAGGAGCCAGAGGGGGCTGAAAACAAATGTTGAGTGGGAGAAAAGTCGAATTCCAGGGGCACTACCGTGGCAGAATATGTTTTGTATGGAGTCCCAAAACTCTAAACCTCAACAATGTGTTTTTAGGCTTGCACATATATGTAGTAATGCTAATGTAAAAGGCAGGCGAATAATACACACTAACTTTAAGATAGTGGTGGCTCTAGGGATGGAGAAGAGACAGGGGACAGGATAGGGGAGGAACACATAGGTAGATGTAAATTACTACTAATTTTACTAGTCCTTGGATTGGATGATGGGTTCATCGAGGGTTCATTATATATCTTAAGTGTGCGTTAAATTTTTAAAAAGAAAAAAATGCAATAAAAGAGCCAGGTATAATGAGTTTGTATTGAAGCACATTACAAAAAAATTCAATTTTATGCATCAAAAGGACCAGATTTTTAAAAAATAAAGAATGGGGTGGGGGGATAAGAATGGAGCAGCCAAGTACCTGTTACCAAACTTAAGAAATGAAACAGTGCACATACAAGTGAAGGCTCCTGTGTACCCATCCCCAATTCCATTTACCTTCCTTTTCCCCAGAGGACACCAGTTCATAACTGGCAACTTTGTGTTCCCTTGCTTATCTTCTGAAAGACTTCTGTACACATACAAGTTCGGACAATTAAGTTCACAAACTCATCCTAGGAAAGGCACTACAAACCTCATTGTTCACTATCTTATGGTCACCTTTAAGGTACTATAATTACCAGGTGGCCAAGGGGAGCATTTCAAAGGTGACCACAGTGATATTCAGCATTGAGGTATGTAGCACTTTTTCTAGAATGAGTTCGCAAACTTAATTGTCAGACCTCATACAACAACAGCTCTGATGGTCATTCCAGAAAAAGAATTCCAAAATTGCTTTGAAGGGTAGAACAGATGCTGGCATTGGTGTATATCCTCCCAAGGGGAGTATCTTGAAGGTGACCCTAGTGATATTCAGCAATGAGGAATATAGTACTTTTTCTGGGATAAGTTCACAAATTTAATTGTCTCACCTCCTATATGCATCCATAAACAACAGATAGTAGTTTTTGCCTGATTTAAAACATCAAAAAGAAGGTATTATTCTATGCATAATACCCAACTTCTGGCTTTATTCACTCAGCATTATGTTTTGGCAATGGTAGCTCTACTTTGCTCATTTTCTCATCTGTAGAATATATATTTTATTATATGAACATGGCATAATTTATCCATATACTTAGTGAGGGACATTTAATTGTTTATAATTTTTTGCTGCAACAAACAATCAACATTCCTAGCCCTTTCTTCCTATGTACAAAGGGTCTGACAATTTTTGGCATAATCTCATAACTTCTTGGATTTTGTGGAAAAAAAATGTGAAACTGTCTCTAACTTCTCTGTTAAATCTTTTTTCCTGTTGCACAGTGTACCTCTTAATGACATCTCTTTCCAATATTATAACATTGCAGGAACCTTTATTTATTAAAATAGACTCATTTCAACTAAAAAAAAAAGGGTCTGACAATGAAATTTGCAAACTTGCCACCATGAGCTCACATTGGCAGCACTGTACAAACAACTTGGTAAGGTTTCGTAACCTTGGTATATCAGTGTCTCAGTTTTGCTCATGTGGACAAGTAGTGGTATCTTGCTGAGTGGTTTTCATCAGTGTTGTTGTGTGTTGTTGTGAGAATGTTGGAGCTTAAATTAGAGTAACAAACATTCACAAATTTCTCATTAAACTTGGCAAGAGTGGAAGTGAAATCAGGAATGTGTTAGTCCAAGTTTATGGGGATAATGCCATGAAGAAAAAGCAATGTACAATTGGATTAAACATTTTTCTGTGGGGAAAAAGCACCACTGATAAGAGAGGTCAGGGTGGCCAGTAACAAGCAAAACTGTCAAAAACATTGCAAATGTTCGTCTAATTATTCATCAAAATCATAAGCTGACTGTCAGAAGCATAGCAGACCAAGTAAACATTGGTAAGCATAGCAGACCAAGTAAACAGGAAAATCTTAACAGAAAATCTTAGCCAACAACTCATAGTTGGTGCATTGTCATGACAGCTCACACAACACTGTCTGGGGGGAGTTTGTAGCCAGTAAACAAATAACTGTATTGATACACCCTCTCTACTACCTGATCTAGACCACAAGATTTTTTTCCTTACCTGAAAATAAAGGAAATATTGAAAGGATAGCATTCAGGACATGAGGATTAATACAATAATAGCTCTGATGGCCATTCCAGAAAAGAAGTTCCAAAATTGCTTCAAAGAGTGGACTAGGCACTAGCATTGGTGCATAGCTTCCAAGGGGAGTACTTTGAAGGTGGCCATAGTGATATTGAACAATGAGGTACATAGCATTTTTCTAGAATGAGTTTGCAAATTGTACTGTCAGACCTCATAAATGTGCAAGAGTTTCTCTAGATAAGGCCTTGGAATGGAATCATGGTACATAGGTAATAGAACATGCACATTTTCAGCTTCACTAGACAATGCCAAATGGTTTCCCAAAGTGGTTTTGTTAATCTGCACACCTACTAGTGCTGCATGAATGTTCCTTTACTCTATGTCCTCACCAATGCTTGGTATTATCCAACTTTTTCTTTTTTTGCCACTTGGGTGAGTATAGAGCGTTACTGAGGTTTGGCATTTCTCTGATTATTATTGAGGTTTGACATCTTTTCTTGTGTTTACAAGACATTTACATATCCTCTTGTAAAAAGAATTTTTGTGTATCTTGCCCATTTTTTTCTCCTGCTGAAATGTTTGTCTTTCTTATCAACATACAGGCGTTAATTACATATTTTGGATGTGCTTTTGTTGGTTTTGTGTGTTGTAAATGCCTTTCACTCTCTTTTGTATTTTTGGTTGAACAAAATATTTCAGTTTTACTATTGCTAAACTAATTAGTCTCTTCATTGTAAGTTTGTACTTTTGATATCTTGTTTAAGGAATTCTTCCTGACCTTGTGGTAGTGTCTATTGCAATTTCTGTATATATCGGATTTCCATATTTGCTATTTTACTTTGTCATTGCTCTATTGGACTGTCTCTGTGCCAAAACCATCTTAACCACGGCAACTTTATAATATTGTCACGAGGGCAAATTCCTTCTGCTTACTTGTCACCGTTGTCGTTGTTACTGTTGTCTGCTTCTCCTTCTCCTCCTCTTTCTTGTATTATCTCTTCCTCTGGAATATCTTAGGTATTTTTGCCTAATGTTCCCTATACATTTTATAAACATCTTGTTAATTCCCAGGGAAACCCTGTTCAGATTTTGATTTAAATTATATCTATTAAATATGTTGGAAAGATTTCACATCTTTATGACACAGAATCTTTCAGGATTGAATATGGTATGTCTCTCTCATTTATTTAGAACTTCTTTGATATCTTTCTATGAAATTTTATCATTTTCCACATAAAGGTCTTGCACATCTTTTGTTAGATTTATCTGTTGGTTTCTGTTTTTCTGAAAATAGTATCTATTTTGGAAATTATCCTTTATAATTCCAGACCCCTCTGATGTAACACCCAGTATAGCACAAGGTCTCAGGACTTGTCCACTGGAAAGGCCAGTAACTGATCTGATGTTTTAATTCCCATGCCTGTGAATTGTTAAATATTTTGAACATTACCTTTTAGGATCATATGTTGGTGCTAATATAAACAAACACTAAAGGTGAAATATTAGTCTGAGTGGTTTCTCAACCAGAGGTGCAGACAGCTCAGAAAGAGCTAATCAGCTTTGGGCTTCAAGGAGGGAGTCGGGAGATCTGAGCTGCAATTGCAGAGATTCTGTTCAGCACCTGACTCTGATGGCCACTGAAATCCCCACAGCCTCACCACACTTCCCCAGTGGAAGTTCCTGCAGGCACTTCAAATGCAACATGTTTCAGTCTGAACACATCATCTCTATCTGCAAAATCTATTGTCTTCTTGTCTTCCCTAATTAGTGGAAAAGCATCTTCAACCGTCTTGCCCCTGCAATAGAAAATTCAGAATCATCCTAGACTCTGTCTCACCCTTATTTCCTCTCTTTTATTGCTTACCGAGATTTGTCAATTCTGTGCCATTAAAAAAAAAAAAAACTTGAATATAACCTCTTCTCCACACCCAGTGCTGCTGTCTCCTAAATTTGTGTGTGTGTGTGGGTTTCTGTTGCCCTGGGTAGAATGCTGTGGCATCATAGCTCACAGCAACATCAAACTCCTGGGCTCAAGCAATCCTCTTGACTCAGCCTCCTGAGTTGCTAGGAATACAGGCACCCACCACCATGCCCAGCTAGTTTTCTCATTTTTAGTAGAGATAAGGGTTTTTTGTTCAGGCTGGTCTGAAATTCCTGAGTTCAAGCAATCAGGCTGGGCATGGTGGCTCACGCCTGTATGCTAGCACTTTGGGAGCCCAAGGCTGATGTCTCCTAACTTTTTGAACCATTTCCTTACCTGGCCTCCAACCTCTTTGGTTCCTCCAGTCCCTCCCCCATACCACTCCTGGCACCCAGTTCCCATGTACTTCAGCCTACTGTGTTCCTTATCTGTGAAAGGGAGGACAGTGGGAGCTTCCGGCCTTGGCAGGGAAGAGTGTTTTATCACTACACTGGTTAGAATGATGCTAATACGAATCATGTCAACTTTAAGCTGGTTTATTATTGGGTTTAAATTCTCTACAATGCACTCCTTTTGCCTACACATGCTGGAGATGATATGATCTGCTTCGCAGAGGTTCTATGACAGTTACAAGAAACACTGCTTGCTGAGAACTCAGCCCAAGCCCCTGCACATGGTGAGCCCTGTGTTAATGTAACAATCATCAGTAACATCATTATTATTTGTCCACTGGCCCTGAAAAGCCTTTCAGGCCTGGCCTGGGTTACTCCCTTCCTGAATCCTATTCTTCAGCTATGCTAAACTGTGTACTCTGCCCTAGACATGCCAAGTTCTGCCATGTTCCCTTTGCAAATGCCCTTTACCATGCCCAGAATGGTTTTCCTTCTCCTCTGTTAATTCATCATTTAAGATCCAGCTCACAGTCATGCTTTCTGTGACGTCTTCCTCAAATTATCCACACTTAAAAGGAGTACCTCCTCCCCTGTGCTCTCATATTCATCTATTCGTATCTTCTCTGTAAGGCCTGCTTTGACTGGGGCTCCCGGAAGGAAGAGCTTGTATAATGCTCATCTTTGTATCCACAGTCACCAAAATTGTCTCTGCCCCCGAATAATGGCTCACTACTTGCTGGGATTTTGCTTGTTGCTTGTTTTGTTGGAATGAATAAATGAATAATTGGGAATGGTTTTGATTTCACCCTTAGTCTAGCAAAAAGTTTGGGTGGTTACTTCACGTAACCTGATACTGGATTCTTCTTTCCTTGGCTCCAAGAAGAATATTCCCCAATATTAGGATACCTGTTTTCCTAGGGAATTGACTTCAACAACTAAAGGAGAGACAATTTCAAAGCAGGGAGAGAGATGAGTAGGTCAACTCTGTCTTCGCGGCCGTCCCTGAGAGGGCGCTGTTCCCAAATCAAGCCCCAGGGGCGATAACCCAGCTTTCCCTCTGGGCGCAAAGCCGCATCCCTTTGCTGGCAGCCGCCGTAGGTCCCTAGCGGAGCGCCTGCCCCAAAATATGGCGGCGCCCTGCGCGGCTTCTCGTCACCGGAATCGTGGGGCCCGCCCGGCCTTGCCAGTACTACGGGACTTCCCCCAAGCGCCGCTGTCTGCCCAGCTTGCATTTAAATCAGAGCCCGAGGCTGCAGGATGCTGCTGCGGATGCGGAGCTGTCCGCGGGCTGGGCAACGCCGCCGCCTGGACTGAGCCGCCTCGGCCCGACAGGAGCGGAGCTTGAAGCATCCCTTAGCTGCACGCTGAGCAGAGCAAGCGAGGACAGCTTGCGGGGAGATCAGGACCCCGGCATCTGGTAGTTTCATTGCAGGTTCGACTTTAATTTCCAAGATCGCCCCCCCCCCCCCCCCCCAGCGCAGATCATTTTTTCCTCTCTCCGGCCTGGGCTGCTGATGCGGCAGGGGCTGGACTTGGGTCCCAGGGGCAGGGAGAGAGTGCGCGCCCAGCTCCCGAGCCGCGCGCCCAGGCCATGGTGCGGCTGAGCCCCGCGCTCCGGTGAGGCGGCGGTGCGGCTCGGAGCCCGGTGGGCCGGACCTTCCCGAGGCGCCTTCCTCGCGGCTGAGCGCAGGCGGCAAGCGGCGGCCACGATGTTCAGCTGGCTGAGTAACGATGACCGCCGGAGGAAGGACCCCGAGGTCTTCCAGACGGTGAGCGAGGGTCTCAAGAAACTCTACAAGACCAAGCTGTTGCCTCTGGAAGAGCATTACCGCTTCCACGAGTTTCACTCGCCCGCCCTGGAGGATGCCGATTTTGACAACAAGCCCATGGTCCTGCTGGTGGGCCAGTACTCCACTGGGAAGACCACCTTCATCAGGTGAGTGGGCCCAGGGTCCTGGCCGCCCACCCCGCCGTCCAGCGCCCCAAACCCCGGGCCACTCCCGCTGCTACACTCCTGCCTGGGGACAAATGGGAAGAAATCTGTGTGTGCCGGCATTAAAAGCTACCCCACGATTTTTTCTGGCCCCACTCCCCATCCAGTCCGGTGCTTCTCCACTCTACTTAGCACTGGGCTCAAGTGGTCAATATGAAGTGTTCACGTTCAAAGCGATCCCTGGTCTCCCCATTTTATGGATGATGAAACCGAGGCCCAGGAGGGCTTGTGGGAGGGCTCAAGGGAGGTGCTCTCCGGAGCACCTGATTTATGCTGTGGGGTTGTTTCATATCCTCACTTTTCAGGAACATGTCTTAACTACTTCCCTTGTTTTTAAGGGGTTTAAGGTATTCAAATGGGGGCCTTCCATTTGCAGCTGAGTTCTGAAGGGAGCAGGCCTGAGAAGGGAGGTTGTGTGTGGGGTGGGGCTGGGCGGCTGTGGCTGTGGCCTCCTGCCTTGTGGTGCCACCTGTCCCTCTCATCATTTTGCTTCGCTGAAGTAGATCTCCTATGTGTTGTGTCTTGGAGACTTGACAAAAATGGAATGCTTTTTCTCTTTTCTCTTACTTGATCTTAATGGCTCAATAATAATATTACAGACTTTTAGAGGTGGAAGGGATATTGGATAGTCTCATCCAGCCACTTGACTTTGTAGGCGAGAGATGGGGAAGTTAAATAAATTGTCCAAAGCCATGTAATGGCTGGGCACACACCTGAAATGCACGTCCTAGATGCGTGTGAGGAGATGGTTGGCAACATGCCTGTAATTTTGAGGGTGATTCATCCATTCCCTTGAATTACAGAATCCTTGGGCTGCAGCTTGTCCGCCTGCATTCATAGAGGGCCTCATACTGTCCGCCAGAGTGATGAGAATCCTTCCTATCTTTAGAGGACAGGCTCCTCTCCATTCCTCAGTCCACCCAAACTTCAAGGCCAGGCTATTTTCACTGGCACCATTATGACCATTCCAAACTGTTAAGGGTACTATGACCCCTCTGAGTTAAGAGTTAGGCTCCTACAGCATGAGAATGGGGTTTGGTGGCCCTCCTAAGTCAAGGGTGCGCATCTCCTGCAGCGGGTTTGAGAGGAGGGCTCCTCTTGTTTCCTTTCATTGGCTATTTGAACATTTGGGACATGCAAAGCCCTGTGCTTTGATGAGGATAGCAGAAAAGTCAATAGTCTGTTTACTGATTTGCTAGGTACTAATTTTCTCTAACTCTAAGCTTATAATACAGACCTTCTGGGAGTAGGAGGCGTACCATGCTCACATGTCATGTCTGAACAGAAACCCAGGTTGAGTTTATCCCTTGTGGAGTGGACAGCCTTGGGCTCAGCAGCTTTGAGAGGTCAAGTGATTTCTGAAGAAGTTCAGGACCTAAGGGTGATAGGTCTGTTGGCTCTTGCCTTTTTGGTAGAATGGCAAGGGCCCTTGGAAATTAATCTAATCCATAGCTTCTTAACATTTCGAAAAGTCAGCACCTCCTTTGAAAATCTGACAAAAACTGTGGACTTAAAATTAGAAAAATGTACATACATCCCAACTTTGCATACGTGGGTATGATGTTGAAAGTCCAAGAGGTATCCTTGGACCTTAGGGTAAGAACCCCTGATCTAATTCATGCCCATTGTATTAAACACCCATTTCTACCAAAGGCACTTCAGAGCTACCTGGGTTCTGTACAAGATTTCCTTTGTGATTTCTGTCCTTCACCAATTTACATTTCACAGGAAGCTCAGGCCATTTGCAGATGGCTTCTACCCTGGTACATCCTTCCTCTCTGGATAGATCTTGGTTGTAACTCTTGCTATATTATTTGGAGCTTCTCCTTCCTGGAGATGAGCACTTTTATAAGGCAGCATCCATGCCTTAGCATCTCTGGGGCCTTGCCAAGGGTCTTAGCTATGGGAGGTCCCCAGCAGACATTTTGCAGAATGGGAGGGAAGATGGGAAGAGACAGGAGTCTCCCGGGGCAGGGTCCCCAAGCAGCAGAAAGGTTTAAGTGCCTTTTGTCTGAAAGTCTTCTGGGTTTGCCTGAGTCATTGCTGGCTGTTAACTGGGTCTAAGAAAGTGGCAGAATTCAGTTGCCACAGATGATTCCTTATCTGTGAGAGACAGGAAGGCTGGGAGAAGCAGATCTCTCCTCTTTTATCCTCCAAGTGCAAGAGGTCCTCCTCCCCACTCATGTCTGTATCTGAATTTAGCTCAAGCACCAAAAACTGTGTCCCTTCGTAGGAGTCTTAACCAGTGGGGTAGGAGGAACTGTAATGCAAGGAACCCTTCAGAACAAATCACATATTTTCCAGTTAATTTTTATTAGAAAGTGCAAAAAAGAATAAATTTGAGTAAGAAAAAAAAAATCACACGTTACCCATAATCCCATGCCCTAGGGGAAACCACTTTAAATTTTTATATATATAGTGTGTATATGTGTATAAACATATACAGGGTGGATATAACGTTCATGTGCAATTTAAATTAGTTTATTATTTAAATTGCACATGAACTCTATGTCCATCCTGTGTATATATGTATATCTATATTTCCAATATTTATATAAAACACACATATATATATTTCCACTATTTGTATATATATTTTCAACTATTTTATAACATAGTTGAAATCATGCTACAAATAATTTTTAGTTTTTTACAAATAATTTTATATGCTGGCTTGTTCTTTTTTTTACTAACATCATGAGTATTTTCCATATAATTAAAAAAATCTCTGTAAGCATTGTTTATTTATTTTTTTTTTGTAGAGACAGAGTCTCACTTTATGGCCCTGGGTAGAGTGCCATGGCCTCACACAGCTCACAGCAACCTCCAACTCCTGGGCTTAAGCGATTCTCTTGCCTCAGCCTCCCAAGTAGCTGGGACTACAGGCACCCACCACAACGCCCGGCTATTTTTTTTTTTTGGTTTTCAGTTTGGCCTGGGCTGGGCTTGAACCTGCCACCCTCGGTATATGGGGCCGGCGCCCTACCAACTGAGTAAGCATTATTTTTAACAGCTGCATAAACATAAACATTTCACCGTATGTGTATGCAATTATTCATTTAACTAATCTACTTCTTTTGGAAGTTTTAGATTATTTTCTAATTTCTTGCTATTGCAAAATCGCTCTGAATATCTGTCTGCTATTTTTCCATATATTGGAATCCCAGAGATTCTTAGAAATGGAATGACTAGGTCAAAGGTTGGGCAGAGTTTTATGTTTAAAAAAAAAAATTATACTTTAATTTTTATATTAAGAGTCATATTTCACAGTTGCTTTCCAAGAGGATAAGTTGGTACCACCTCCCTTTCCCAAATCAAGTAAGGCCCCCCCCGGAGTAGAATCTCAGCGGAGTGAAGTGCCTGCATCTCAGATTCTCCTCTCCTCTCTGCCTTTCCGCATCCCTGCCTCTCCTCTTGATTCTTGTCTCTGTCCCAGGCCTGAACATGTGAGGGGCCTTTCCCATGGAAACAAAGACTTGCCTCTTCTTTCCCCTGGTTCTTGGCCTATTGCCTTCCGAGTGTCCATCCACTTTCAGTTATATGTGCTTGCTACGGGGTCTATTTCTTGTCTCAGGAAGAACACACAGAAAAGGACATTCTTCTAATAACTAATTAATGTGCTATGATCTCTGCCTGAAATAACTTCCCTGGCCTACGGCCTGGCAACCCAGAGTAATAAAATAAACAATAAATTGGCTTGGCAGCCACTCTCTCCAACACAGACTGCCTCTTTGGAGTACAGTAGCTCTGTGTCCCTCTGGCCCTGGCAGCCATTCCTCCTGCCTCTGCTATTTTTCGCCCTTTGCTATTTCTCTTGCTGGCCTGCAGCCTCAAGTCTGTCCTCCCTTGGACCCTTTGGCCCCTGGTCACTCCTTGTTTTGCCCACTTTCTGTGATGGCTCTATCCTGTGGTTAGTGGAGGTGATCATCTAAGTGGGCTGGGGTAGGCCTCACTGGACAGGGCAGTGCTAAAAAAGAGCCCCAAGTGCTTGGCAGTGCTGAGCTGCCTGAGTCTCTCTGTAGGGAGGGCTGGGCTGGCCTTGAGGGCTATGTGGACCTTCTGTAGTGTGACATGGACCCTTGAGGCTTGAGCACATGATAGGCTGCTGGGGTGAGGAGCACTGCACCGTGAGGGGTACCCAGCTGGCCTTTTGCCTCTTCTACTTCATCAGGAGACTCTGCATCCCCTCCCCCCCCCCAAAGAGCCATCTTAGCTTTCTTCCCCACCCTGGCGTCCCTACCCCAGGCATTACAATGTCTCCACCCTGGAAAGACGGCTCTCTAGAGAGTCAAAGGGTTAGAGAAACAATCAGGGAGCCACCATCCTGAGTAGACCCACTGACCCCTGGAAAGGCCATCCTGCTGACCACAACCCCTGCAACACCCTAGTCCTTGTCCACTCTCTGAGGTCAGTGGGTATCCTTTGTCTATCAGGGCTCTGATATACTTGGTCTGTAAATGGGACTAAGAATTTACCCACTTCTTACAAGGGCTGAATGTTACCCAGCGGAGCGGAAGGCCCAAGGCCAGATGGTCTGCCTGCCTCGTGTCCAGCTTGGGCTATGACTTGAAAGTCAGGTGTCTGGAAGTCATCAGGAAAAACATTTACTGGGAAGAGAACGACCTTGGGGGAAAGGTCTGCATCCTATTCCCATTGACAGTGGGACCAAGGCCACGGAGCACAGTCTGAGTCAGCAGAATGCAGGCTCCACCACTTCCTAGCCAAGTGTTCTGGTCAGGAGGGTCTGGGTGAGGTCAGGCACCTGACCTTTCCAACTTCACTTCCCTTATCTAAGAGATGTGAATAATAATAACTTCCTCACAGCACCAGCTATGTTCCAGACCCCCAGTTTTGGGCTTTATCATTCTCTTTCCTCTTTCCTGCTTGATTCTCTAACATGCGACCTAGAGGCTGACCCTCAGGAGGGTAGGGGGAGCCCTTCTCCAGCACGAAGGGGAAAGGAATGCTGCCTTTCCATCCTTCTGAGGGCTGGAGAAGGAGCAGGCCACTAGTTCTGCGGACAGTGCCAGGTGGTGTCTTGGGCACTGTCCTGTCTCAGGGTAGGCTCAGGTAAGGGAGGTTAGCAAGAGGCTGGACAGTCTGACCACCAGATTCTCCTTCATGCTGGAATGTCTTCATCCCATGGGGAAGGGTACTATGCTCCAGGGACAATAGAGTTGACTCATACTTCAACTTGGCCATCAGAGCCTCCCAGCCATTTCCCCACCTGTGTCTGTGGGGTGCATTACAGTCTCCCTAGAGCCCAGTGAGGCCGACCAGGTAAGCTTTGCTATCTTGTGTTCAGCCAGTCCCTATCCCTCCTTAGGCTTGTGTGTTCCCATCTCAGCTGTTGCCACCTAGGCTTGAATTAACTTTTCTTTTTTTACATTGCTGTGGGAATGGTTTTGCCTGGCAACAGAGGCGATCGGTGTCGCTTCCCATAAAAGATCAGTGTATGAGATTCCTCAATAGATTTTCCTTTCTGGACACAGTGGTGGCTTTGTTACAGGGGCACCCAGTACTGCAAGTCGTGCCCACGTGTCCCTGAGAATCTACCCGGCCCTGGGTTCTCTGCTTGGCCCCACTGTGCTCCCTGGCCTTGCTGGTGGCCTCGTTCAACTCATTGTTTCCCCATGCACGTGTGTGGTCAGCAAGTTGAGTAATTTGGGCTTAGCAGGACAGCAGGCCCAGCCCAAAGCCCTGGATCAGACACCTCAGGCTGCAGCACCTTAACTTCCTGGGAAGCTGCCCTGTTAGGCCCAGAAGCCTTCGTTTCATCTGCTGAGTATGCCTCATCTCTCTCAGGTGTGGAATCTGAGACATCATTGTGAAGAGGATACCTCATCCCTGCTGTTTGGCCCCGTTCATTCTGGGCGTACTGAGGCTGCCTCAGAGTGGCTCTTCCTGCCCCTCTCTGTTTCCCCTGTCCCTAGAGCCTTTAATGGTTTCCTTCCCCTCCCCCTACTCCCTGTCCACACTTGGTGCCCTTTGCAGGGCCCTGCTTAGCACTTCTCATCCAAGCCCTCACTTGGTCAGGTGCTCAGGCAAGCAAGAAAGGACGGCATTTCCCAGTCCTGGAAACCTTGCTTCCCAGGGGAATCTGTCCCTACTGTTTTGAAAGCCCCAAAATGCTCCTTTAGAGCCCATGGTCCTGGGGGCTGCCCTGGTCACCTGATAGCAATAGCTTTTGCATGCCACACCCCAGTCCAGAGGCCACGCTGGGAACCCAAGGGCCCTGTTTATGGAGATGAGTACATTCCTGGGTTTTTGGTTGCTGAAACCTAACCCCATCCCCAACACCTTGTTCTGGCCAGCCTCCTGCCCAAACTGTATTCCTCTGTGACCTTCTGGTCCCATTCCTCATTCTAGTTTCATGTGAGGCTTTTGTCCTGTTCCCAGAGACAACTGCATTACCTGGACAAGGGGGAGGCCTCAGGCAGGAAATATAGGGATCAGGAGCCTGAATCTTCAAATCCAAGTGCCAAGTTCAAATCCTAGCCCTGCTATCTGTGGATTGCATAAAATGGGGCAAAGTGTTTTATTTTTATCTCCTCCTTAAAATGGAATGATAATCTAGGTGTCAGGTACTTGTTGAACATCTGTAATTAATTGAATCCTCAGAATACCCTATAAGAGGGGTTTCTTATCAGGCCCTTTTGATGATGAGAATCCTAGTGCTCACATCAGAGTACAAGTGAAGATGAAATTGGATAACCCACGGAAAGTTTCCAATAATGCCTGGCACACCACAGGTGCTCAGTAATTCGGAACTGTTATCCTCTGTGTTATGGAGAGAGGTACTGAGGTTTGCTGAGTTAAGTACCCTCGCAGTGGAGAAGCCAGGTTGGCTGGTCCCAGGCTACTAGAGGCTCAGCCTCTTCCAGGAGGCCCTGAAGGAGCAGGTGCTCTGAAAAAGCAGGATGTGCTATCCACATGTGCAGCTGTTGTGGTTTATTTCATCACAACCCCAGTGCCAGCTTTCACAATGATCCTCTGACTGAAATCCTGCCCTCACACCCTATTTGTTGGGCTGCAATCAGAGGACGGGGGCTTCCCAGGGCAACCTGAAACCTGCCCAAGGCCTGTGTGGTGGGTTGCCTACCGGGCAGCATGCTCCAAGCTCTCAGCAGGACAGCAGCTTCCTTCCTCTGCAGCTCCGTGCCGTGCCGTGCCGTGCCGTGCTGTGGCTCTCCACCCCCAAATCCATCATATGCTATTACATTTGTTAACAAAATTGTCTAGTAACCCAAGGGCAAAGGGAGAGGACTAATTAGTTGGATATATCTGGGTAGGTGCTATCCAAGGCTTTTTGAATATAGTCTCTTCTTTGAACATTTAAATTAAACGGATAATGACCAGAGAGGGAGTAAACAAAAGGTGCACAGCCAGCTTCTATGCTCCCCAAATTAGATGTATGTGTAAATATGTGTGAGCACATGATAACAGCGCTTGTATGCGTGGAACATTTCTGGAAAGATGAGGATATAAAATATAGATACTGGAGAGTGGGATCCAAGGTCTGGGATGGGACGGAGATTGACTTTTCCTACTGCACCTTTACACTGTTTGTATTTGCTCACATGTATTTGCATGTGAGCTATTTTTATATTAAATAACTAACTGGATAAATGGACAGCCTGTACAAAGCCAGCAGAGTCGATGGATGGTCTAATTCTAACTATGCTTCAGTAGTTACCTTCAGTTACAAAGGACTCTGCGTAGGAACCAGTTTCAATCTGTGCTTTATTTCTGAGCCCAAACCTTGCTCTTTTTTTCTTACTGACTTAAAAAGAGAAGGCAACAAGGACCAAGAAGAACAGGTGGAGATTTTGAGTTCAGCCGAAATGCCCTCACATATCGTACGCCTTCTAGTAGCCTGCCTTAAGACTGCGTTCCTTCCCACCAGGTACCTGCTGGAGCAGGATTTCCCAGGCATGAGGATTGGGCCCGAGCCTACCACAGACTCCTTTATCGCAGTGATGCAAGGAGACACCGAGGGGATCATCCCGGGGAATGCCCTGGTGGTGGATCCTAAGAAACCTTTCAGGAAACTCAATGTCTTTGGCAATGCCTTCCTGAACAGGTGAGTGTGGAGGTGAACACAAGGCCTTGGAGTGTTCTCCTTTTTCTTAGTTGTGGGAAGTAAAAGGACAGGAGGCAGGTCTTGGGAGGCCTGGAGCTTTATCCATACTTAAAGTCTCTTCATTGTCCCTTATTCCCTGGGAATGTAACTGGACACAGGAGCTGCCAAAGCTAGGCTGATTCCTCCTGATTAAAGAGCAGGGAAGGTACAGCAATGACTTAGATCACATTCTCCTACCTTGGATCTCTCCCCACCCAGTAAAAGGGGAGAGGACACCCTATATGGTTCCCAGCATTTGCCTAAACATACAGAGATTTGCATCCAACTGTCTGTGTTCCTGACATTGTTTTTACTTAGTGGAAAGAACCCTGGACTTAAAAGGGAAGCTTAACATTCTGGTTGAGGCTTATCCCCTGCTCACGCTTGTTATACTTATGAATCCAGTTTTATACATGCATTGCCCTTAATAATCTTAAAGCTACTTTTTCTAGTTGGAAGTATTTAGCATAAAGGTAAAGAATATAGGTTTTGGCTTCAGATAGACCTGGGTTAAAAAGCTGCCTAGAACTGTGAATCTTGATCAAGTAACAAAACTTCATTGTATCTAAATTTTCCCATCTGTAAAATAGCTTAATAATAATATTTCTTTCAAGGAATTGAAGGAGAAATAAGGGATAATGAACAGGAAACACTTCATGTCTGGCACACAGTAACCATAGGTTGTGATAGTATTTTATGCATTTCTTCACTGAGTCCGTCCCTAGTCATTCAGGGAAGGAAATAGGCCCTGTGGCCACTTTTCATTTGTAGGTATCAAGGATCTTTGCCCAAAGGATTCTCACCATCTCTGATCCTGAGTAATGTCCTTTATAAACCTGTGAGCTTTGCCTCTCACCTTTCCTATAGTGACATGGAGTCAGTAACTTCTGAGACAGGACCAGGGAGGGACTACAGTGAGCAGAGGAAGGGTCATGCTGAGAAACCTTGTGACCTTGGCCTGGCAAGCATGAAGCCCAGGAATTTGGCTTGGTTTATGTAGGGAACAAAACTGCAAACTCAGTGTACATGGAAGATGAAGGTGGTAGTGGTGACAAGGTGCAATGGGACAGGTGTCTGGAGTTCAGTAGTGTCTGTAGTACCTGGAGCTGAGGAAGGAGATCTGGATGCCCCAGGTGCTGAAGTGCAGAAATGAATGGGGGCAGGAACAAGCATGATCCAGTAGAATGAGTCAGCAGGGCTGGATGGAGGCAGGGCCATCTGAGGGAAGGGGCCCAGAATTTGATTTTGGACATGTTGAGTTTGCAGTGCCTGTGAGTTTGCCAAGGAGCATTGCCCTGAGATGGAGAGGAGGAGCTGGATCCCAGGTGGGAGAAGAGAAAAGCCTGGGGTAGATAAGAGATAACCGGGCTCATCAGAAGAGAGACACACAAGCTTAGTGGTCAATGCCATTTGGGGTTAATTGTACTTCTAGTGATGGTAGTACAGTGTACAGTATATAATAGCATGTCATCTGTTACTATAACAGATTGTATGTAATTGCCATCACACACTGGGTGCATTCCTGAAAGCTGAGAGCCTTTATGTCATAAATCAAACCCAGCAAGTCTGCTGACCATTGTTAAACATACCATGTGTGGTGGGGTGGGGGTAGTTTACACTGACTAAAGACACTCAACCTCTTACAGTGTTACTGTGTTCATCTAGAAGATGATAAGATGTAAATTTTCCTAATCTCTTCCTGAAAATAATCAGAGAAAGAAAAAATATACACAGGGTGGCCATAAAGTTTGTGTGCAATTTATTTTAAATGTTATGGCCACCCTGTGATTGTTTATAGGAGTTACATTTAGGAAGAGGAACTGAGAAGGGAAGACGGGTAGAGGGCCATCCCTTCTATTTCATCTTATGTCTTGCTGAATCATTTATTTTTTTAACCATCTGCATTTCTTCTACAAACAACAATTTATAAAGAAGAAAATGTCATTGTAGAAGGGACTGTTTCCTGTCTCCCTCCTGGGTGCCTTGCTGAGGATAGAATTCATGTTTTATTTCAACAGACATTAGTCCCCCAGCAGCCTTGGGCTTGACTCTGTATGGAAATATGAGGGTGAATCCAGGTCAGGGGGCACAGGCATGTGGAGAGAGCCCTGGATACCAGGCAAGAGGAATAACAGGGCTGATGAGGCCTTTGTGGAAAAGCTGGCATTTGATATGGGCATTAAATGACGAACAAAATGACACCAAAAGAGTAAAAAAAAGACATTCCAGACAGAAAACTGAAGAGAGAGGGAAATACTGCAAGCAGGGAAGAATGGACAAATGAGACTTAATGTAGGTACCCTATGAGCAGAGGACAGATGGCAGCATGAGGTTCTGTGATTTTCTCTAGGAGTGCTCACCAACTGGATGTTTAGGTGGGCTGGGGGTCTGCCAGGCATGAAAGATTTCTGGGTTCCCGTTTACATGCTGCAGAGTGATCCTATTTCATGGCCCTCATCAGCTTTTCCTCCCTTGCTCCTCTGGAATAAGGCTTGACTGCTATCCTAACAGTGATGTTTGGCCTTTAGCTGCCCAAATAAACATTCCTGGGTGATGGGACCCATCCTTCAAGACCAGTTCCAGTGCCAACTCCTCCAGGAAGCCCTCCCAGGAAGCCATCTCTCTGCCTTGGATCTTCTAAACTCTTCATCTCACTTCCCGGGGGTGCTGGTCCCATTGCACTTTGTATTACAGTTGCCTAGCTATAGGCTTCCTCTATACTGGGCTCCTTGGGGACAGGGATTGAGACATCTTGGTGTCCCTAACAGCAGAGGTTTATGATTATGAACAATGGCCACTTTGGGATCACTCAAGGAGCTTGCTCAAAGTACAGATCCTGAGGCCCATTGCTGGGGCTCTGAGTCTGGTCTGGTGCCTGGCAGTCTGCACTTTAAGCCAGAGAAACTGGCTCAAAATGCAAATTCCCACATACTATTATCTTGCACAGAATAAGGTTTCTATAACTACTCAGTGACACCCCGTTTACAAATGGGGACACATACAGAGAAGCACAATGACTTTGCCCAGAGGATTGGGTCAGAAGGGTCCTCAGTTCCTGACTTTGTATGCAGTGATGGTTTGGGACAGACCCTCACAGTTCCTCCTGCCCCCAGTCCTTAAAGGTCTTTATAAAGAGGAGGTAAAGGGATCTTTTCATGGACTGTCTGCAGAAGCAGAGTGTCCAAGAGAGAGGCCAGCTAAATGCAGTCACTCAAGGCAGGGAGGTAGCTGACCAAAGCCAGCAAAGAACTTGAGGCCATAAGAATCAGACCGAAGATTTGGTTACACATAGGGACAGGGTGTCACTATGGAGTAGCCCTACTGGTCAGGCAGCATTTTAGCAAACACGCCTGGGTGCCTGGCACTCTAAGACAGATCTTGGGGACAGACAAGAGGACTGGAGTTCAGCCTCAGGTTGGGTATCAACCACAGCCAGGACTCAGCAGGCCCACAGTGAGCTGAACCCTTCAGCATACATCTGTGGCTCACCAGGGAGAGAGACAGGCTGTTGGAGTCAAGGGGCTGAGTGCGGGAAGGTGGGCCAGCACTACCTGGGTTTCCTCTGTGCAGGTTCGTGTGTGCCCAGCTACCTAACCCCGTGTTGGAAAGCATTAGCGTCATCGACACTCCAGGGATCCTCTCCGGGGAGAAGCAGAGGATCAGCCGAGGTAAGCCCGACACCTGGGTCTGGTGTGTTCACTTTCTTCACTACCAGAAGAGAAGCACCCAGGGCCTTGCTGTCCCTTGGTGAGCCAGCATACCTCCTGTGCTATGTGGGGCCACAGTACTGGGGCAGTCCTAGGTAGAGGCCAACAGAGGAATTCAGGTCCACTTTAGCTCAGGAGCTAGCTGGATTCAGTCTTCTCATCTGTAAAATGGAGACATCAGTATCTGCCTTACCTCATTGGGTTTATTTATTCTCCAAGAGGCACCTTCCACGGGTCAACCCAGGCTTACTTTTGTAGTTCATGGGGACCTGGTGGCTCTGCAGGGCACCAAATACATACAGAGAGTTTCAGCTGAATGGAGTGAGTGCTCTGGGTCGTAAGAGGAGGAAATTGGGTATGTGAATACACTTTGGGGTAAACAAATATGGGGTAAGTGCTCATTAAAGGAGGCTTTCTGGCCTGGTGGCTGGGAGACAGAGCTCTAGAACCAGACTAGCAGGGTGCTGCACGTGGCCTCTGCCACTTCCTAGCAGGGTGCCCTGGGTGGGCTTCATTATTTCAGCTGCTTTTTAGCAAAACTGGGGGAGGGGAAAATTACATTATCTAGCTTATAGAGTTGAGGATTAAAAGAAATAATGTAGCAAGTGCCCAGCACATAGCAAGTGGCCAGTAAACATGAGGTATTGTATATCATTGTCATTACTGCCACAGTATTGGTTTTTTTCTAGCTCTGAATGGCTAGACTAGTGCTATAAAGAGCTAATATCAATTGCCCTGAGCTTCTCACGTGCAGCCTCTCCTACCACAATTTGCTGTGCCCAGGTGCCCCCCCCTTTCTTTGCCGGGTGTTGTATCTCTGATAAGAAAATCAGATGATACCACCTCTGCCCCTCCCCTGCAATATGGGAGCTGGTTGCTGGCGCTGGAGCCAAATCAGCACTCAGAAGTCAGCAACCGGGAAGGGAGGCTTTGGGCTGGTAGGGTTCTCTGGGAAGCAGCTAGGACTCTTGCCTTAGGTGTCTGCTCAGCAGCATTTGCCTGAGTCGTCTGTGATCTGTGGCTCCGGCCTTCTTATGGTCAGTCCTAGAACCCATGGTTCCAGTTTAAACCTCCATGCGTGAGTCTGTTTTGCCCATGTCTGTGCCACCACAGTGGGGGCCCAGGGATCCCTTCCCACAAGGGCATGTCCTGCCCAGGCTAGCACCTGCTCACCACCAAGTCCCTGAGAGGAGAGGCCACAGCCTCACAGGGTGACAGGCTAGTACCCTTATGGCTGCGTACTGACGGGATCTGAGGGGTGCAGGCCACTAGTGCTTTTGCTCAGCACTCCTGTGAGCTGCCCGGGTGTCCTCTCTGGAAAGAGCAGCTCTCTCCTGGTGAGGGCAAGTGTGGTGCAGGGCCAGCCTTGGCCGTGGGGGGCATGTCCTGCCCAGGCTAGCACCTGCTCACCACCAAGTCCCTAAGAGGAGAGGCCACAGCCTCACAGGGTGACAGGCTAGTACCCTTATGGCTGCGTACTGACAGGTTCTGAGGAGTGCAGGCCACTAGTGCTTTTGCTCAGCACTCCTGTGAGCTGCCCGGGTGTCCTCTCTGGAAAGAGCAGCTCTCTCCTGGCGAGGGCAAGTGTGTGGTGCAGGGCCAGCCTTGGCCGTGGGGGCCATGCCCTGCTTAAGTGTGAGCTGCCAGTACACAGAGGGCGAGCTTAACCCCAGGCAGCACTAAGGGAAGACACATCATGGAGTTGTCATCCTGGAGTGACAAGAGGGAGTGGAGGCTGGGTGTCCTGAGCAGGGACCCTGGAGGAGGGAGGGGGACGGGACCCGTCAGGTGGGAGGGACATGTGAAACCATATTGTCAGCTTCTGTAATTGGTGGCCTGTGAGCCCTGGGATGTCATAGTGTCCCCTGGCTCCCTACCTCTGTGCTGTATGTTGGAGGTGAGGGGGAGCTGATCTGGAAAGACAAGGTATCTTATCCTCCTTCCTCCTGGCCTGCGTGTCCCCTGCAAGAGCCTGTCTCCCTGTTCAGGGCCCTGTGCAGGGGCGGCTTAGGTGATTCTCTTGTCTTGTTTGTGTTTGTTCCCCTGAACACCCCCTCCCTCCTAAACCCAACCTCCCAGGGGATTTGAGACCTAAAGGGGATTTACTGTGTCACTGAGGCAGCTCAGGTCTCCTTGAGAAAGTGGGGGAAAGCCAACACTTCTCAAGCTGAACTACCTGGGGGTATGGGAGTCGGAGTTCATGTGTGTACCTGCAAGGCCAGTGCAGCTTCTGGGATTTCCAAGGGCACTGGACAAGGAGTTCAGAGTTCCGGGCATTAGGACCTTTGTGTGTCTCAACAGGCCACATTTTCAGTGTCCCCATGTGTGACAAGGGGAAATGATAGGCATCACCTAGCCTTCTTGTGAGGTCCATAGACTACAATGGAAACACAACCACAGCTCTGGATCTAGCTCATGGCAAACTCCTTTATCTTCCAGACAGGGCTGCCCACTATACAACCCGAGGGTGATCTGTTTGAATGGCCTCCCTTGAAGTTGTGCAGTGCACAGACTGTGCAGCTGCACATTGCTGGCTTGCTCCCAGGGCCTCCTGCCTTCCTCAGTTTCTATTCCATTCCACTCTTTTCCTATGCCTCTACCTCTCTACTGCCTATACAGATTGGGTGCTTGGCATTCTTACCTGTGCTTCCTATCCCCACACTGAGCACCAGGTTCTACCCACCTCTGGGAGAACTGATGGCCCCATGATTTTTTCTCTGCCCTCTTGAGTGCAGACTCTAAATGCAGCTGCTGGCAAAAGCAGCCTGTGATAAAAGCAAGAGCTAGGAGCTGGGCCACCAGCGCTGTACTGCTATCTTGGCTCAGTGCTGACCTCAGCACAAGGAGAAGAGCAGGAAAGTTGGAGAGAGGGCATCAGACGCCCCCAGTTATCAGTGGACTCAAAATGAAGAATGTTTCCAGTGTGCAGAGGCCCTCCCCATCCTTCTTACGGTCAGTCCTTGAACCCATGGTTCCAGTTTAAACCTCCACAAATAGACCCTCCCTACCACACCCCTCCCTCCATGTACACACACACACACGCCTGCAACACACACACATCCTGTGGCTTCCTGCCTGGAGCTCACAGACCTCTGGGTTTGGCCACAGAGCAGACTGGTCACTTCTTCCCTTCATCAGGCTCCTCCCCAACCCTAGATAGCCTGCAGACTGTACCAGCACAAGGGTGTGTAGAGCCTGAATTTCCACTCACCAAGCCACATGCTGGCACAGGGTTGCAGTCTCTCCAGAAAATAAATAAATAAATAATAAAGACTTCATTAGCAAGTCAGCGTGGAGGCACCGACAGGCCACAGTAGACTGCCCATTCTGGGGAGTGAGCTCACAAGGCCTCAGGCTTTGCAGAAGGACCAGTCAGGCCCCAGAAAGTGTGGTCCTTGTTCAAGGTATAGCCCCTTTGCCAGGGTTGGGGTATATGTGTTTGTCTTGTGGGGGCAAACTGAGGCCAGAGGGTCCCAGACCAGCACTGCCTCTGGATGAGGATAGTGAGCAGGAGAGGCAGGCAGGGAGGTAGTTCCTGGAAGGGGCAGGATGTGCCCGGCCCAGGCTCATTACTGGGAAGAAGCGAGGATGCAGCAGAAGTGGGAGGCTCCGGAAGGCTGAGTATCCTCAGCTCGGGAACCACATTTCCTGGCTGCTTCCCAGCTAGAAATCCCCATAGGCCCCTCCCTAGAAAAGCCAGCCCAGGGGCTTTGTGCTCACATCACAGACTGCACAGCTGGAAGCTCCTCCCAGCAGACCTTTTCGTATATACAGGTGAGCTCAGCAGGCCAGAGCAGGTGACAACTTGGCCGGGTCACACATCTGGAGTGGGAAGGCTGGTCTCCCAGTTCCCAGTCCAGTGGCTTTTTAGCACATTGTCAACACTTGCCCAGGAAGACGCAGAGGGTAAGGAGGTCAAATCTCATGTCCCAGTTGCCTGTGGGGTTCTCAGGGCTCAGCCCTGGTGGGCCTGGGCTGATCCTCACAGCCTCACTTCTCCAGCCCATCCCAGGCACCCAGCCTGGAGCTGGGTCCAAACCTAGGGCTCTCTGGGACTCCCCAGACTATGCTGGCACACACGTGCTGGTATGGGCACTTGCTTGCCTGGGCAGAAGGGCAGAAGGGTCCTGACACCCTTCAAAAGTCCTTGCTAACAGCTCTGTGGTTGTCCGGAGGCCTGTGACAAGTCTGCTTCGGCCACTTCGCAGTTACTTCAGAGAGGCATCTAATGTAGCATTTGTTCCCAATTGCCAGCCAAACTCTTTCCACATTTTGGAAATTGATGGTTTTTTATTTCTTTTTGGCTAAGTCTTTAAGTCTTGACAGAGAGTCTGGGGGGAAGGATAAGATTTTTTGTGTACCCACTGCAAGTAAGTGCCAGGTTAAGAGGCAAGGACTACAGGCAGGGCTGTAACCTGAGCTTGGGCAAGCCCCTCTGTCCCCACTCCCTCCCTGGTAAGGTGGGCGTGTCCTATTTACCTTATGCAATCTGAGGTTACAAGGATCAGATGAGGTCATCAGGCTGCAAATGCAAAGAAATGCCCTGCCTATCCCCGACCCACCGGGGAAAGTGGGGCTGACAAAGGAGTGGCCTTGCTTATTGCGTTTGTGTGATTGATTTCCTCCTGCCTGGCGTCACTTAGAAATGTGCTCTTTCCAGTCTTCTGGTACCCACACCTGGGGGGAGGGAGCCTGCCCACCAGTTCTCTCAGAGCCTTCAGGCTTGCTCTGAGGAGTCCAGGAGGCCTCATTCTCTGCTTTGTCTGCTGAGGTTCAAAGTTCCTCCACTTTCTAGTCCACAGTTCGTGAACCCTGGGGCTGCTGTGGGTCTCAGAGCCAGGGAGGGGAGCAGGCCCGTCTCTGGGCATGCCGTCCACTTCAGACCTTGGGGCCAGGTCTGCAGACTGAGGCCAGTCCCTCCCTCTGCTGTCAGATGTTGTTGCCATGGCTCTACCACAGACCCCTCATTCAGTCCATTGTTATGCCCATTTTAAAGCTGAGAAAATTGAGGTTCAGACTTGCCCAAGTTCATATAGAAAGTAAATGGAAGAGCTAATCCTATGTCCTTTTCCTTGTTGGGTCTGGTCTGTACCTTTGAGATGTCCCTGTTCCTAGCTATGCACATAAGTCCAAACCAAAGAAGCTGTAGCCACCCTACAGGTTACTCAGACTCTGTGGTAGCCAGGAGCAGGGAGGCTGAGCTTTGGAGGCCCGTAGAGTTCTTGCAGGGGAGTGATGGCCTACACAGCCATATCTGGAGAGAAAGCTCCGGGAATCATTCAGTTCATAATTTGATAGTGGCTTCCCTGGGCATGCAGAATTTGCAAATACGAGAGGATGAGTAGGTGGCCTCTTTGCTTATAGAATCATAGAAAGGGTTCCTGGAAGTCATCAGCCTTCCCATAGGCATCCCTGGGATGGGGAGAGAGTGCTCCAGCCTTCTTTTCTTGTGCCTATTCTCCATCCCTCCTGCTGTACTCCCCACACGCACATCTCCTGACTCAGAAGAAGCAAATTGTGAACTGAGAAAGGAAGCTCAGAGATTGATGCATCCAGCCCAGCCCCCAGGTTTGACAAGCAAAGAAACTAAGGACCAGAGAGGGGAGGCTGCTTGCCTAAGGACACACAGCAAGTTAGTGGCTGAGCCGGGACTGGCAGTGGGCTCATGTCAGCTGGTGCTCCTCTGGTGACCCCTTTAGATCACATCCCATCTCATAGAAACTGGCCCTGAGATGGAATACTTTATAAAGGGTCTGAGGTGATAAGGACAGCCAGGGCCACAGCCCAACAGTCCCATCTGCACCCTCTGCTTTGTCTCAGCCACAGCCCTATGATGGTGCTACTGGTGGGTTCCAATTCAAAGACCAGAAAACCGCAGCTCAGAGATGACATATTTTCTGTCTCCCAGATGTAAAATGTGGGACAGGGCTCCTGTTGCAGTTCTGCTCAGCAAACACTGAAAGAGCACCTGCTGTATGCAGGGGAGGCCAAGGAGAATGAGCTGCCCTGCTTGTGGGGATTCCATGGGACCAGCGGCAGATGTATGAATACTACCAGACCACAGAGGGCTGGACAGGACGGGCAGGCGGATGTTTCTGTCCCTGCCCCATCTGTGCTTCACCCCTACCCTCGCAGACACAGCTTCCTCTTGCATTATTCATGTCATCAGGGATTGGCATGAGGTTGGAGGGACAGAGCCTCATCTCTTCTCTGCAGGCAGAGCGTCCTCTTTTCTCAGCAGCATCTCTGGTGCCTTTGCTATCACCAGCTCCATGGAGGGGCAGCTGCAGTGTTGGAGTTCCCTGCTGGTACCTGGCCTTTCTCTCACCCTCTATAACCTCCTTTTCCTTGTCAGCAGAAGCCAGCACTAGCTGCTCTGACTGCCTGAGCCTCTGAGCCACCTTGTGGGGGGTGAGACTTCTGGGGCAGGTGGGAGGGAGTGGCAGCTGCCACACAGCTAAGGTCACCATTAGGGGACTCCAGGTAGCAAGTCACTCCCGCCTGCTGTGGAGGGTAAAGCTTGGTGTCTGCAGGTCCCAGAGCATTAGAGTCATGACCTATTTTCAGATGTGGGGGTTGAGACTGGGGGCCCAGGCTGCCCTGATTTTTTGAGCCCTCTGGCCCTCTTGCCACCTACAGCTTTAAGGGACTACCTTGGGAGGTGACAGCAGCCCTGCCACAGACTGTGCTGAAGGAAAAATAAAAATGGGCTGGAGCCTCCCTGGGGAGGAGAGGAGTGAGGGCAGCCGGCTCCACCTGCAGAGGGAGTGCTCGGGCCTTCTGGGTTCTGGGGCGGAGCTGGCTGGGCCTGGTGCCAGGGGGAGGGAGGCAGGAATCACCTTGTAGCTTGGCTGCTGGCACAGTGCTCCTGAGCCCTGTGCCCCTGGAGCCACATCCAGTCCTGAACTCACCACTTGCCATTCTCCTTTCCTCCTCTAGAAATGAGAATGATCTTGGCACCGCCCACTTCAGGGGGTGTGTCACGAGGGTAAACCCAGGTAGTGACACAGCAAGCACTAGAGCTAGAGTGGAGAGCTAGAGGCTGTGTCACAACTGCTGCTGACAAACAGGGCAGTCCCGCTGGGTCACTCACCCTGCAGAGCCTGTGCAAACAACTCCAAGGCAGGACTGAAGACCCCTGCCTCCTGGCTGGGCCTTCCCACTGAGCCGAGAGGGCACTTTGCCTTAGAGGGAAGGCTTCATCTAGTTGACAACGGGCCTCAATTATGCACCAAGCAAGGACCTCCCTCAGGATGGTGCTCGTATGACACTACGCCAGTTCTGCCCCTTCCTGAGCCTCATTTTCCCTATTTGTAAATCAAGAAGTTGGGCAGCTGATCTCTAAGCTCCCCCTGGCTTCATGGGTTTACCCTACAGGAAGAGCAGAGAGCGAAAACCCATGTTAGCTGAGGTATATGTTAACTAAGCCGCTGGCAGATCTTGCAGAAAACCACATGGGAAGGACAATACCTGGAAACACTTCAATTACTGGGATCCAGAGGAAGGTTTACCTTCTTTTGTTGGTGGAATGCTCTTGCAGCCACTGGGAAAGCAGGGAAAGGGTCCTCTGGGAAGCTTTAAGGCTGTAGATTTCCCTGTTCATGCTGAGCCCCTGTGATAATGCCTTCACATGCCCTGAATGTACCCCACGCGGGGAGAGAGGAAATACTTTTAAAGCCTGGCTCCCTGGCCCCGTTCCACCCCATCTAAGGCTGTAGATTAGTCTGAAATGGCAGCCTTTCAAAGCCAGCTCAACATGGCAGTTAATAGTGTTGACTCTGGATTGGATTCCCAGCCTCACCACTTACCGGCTTGACCTTGGACAAATGCCTTTACCTCTTTGTATCTCTGGTTACTCATTGGAGAAATGAGACCAATGTTAGTCTCTACCACATAGAGTCATGGTGAGGGTTAAAGGAGTTAATGATCACAAAGTACTTAGAACCGTGCTAGGCACCTTGCAAATGCTATGTAAGTGTCAGCTAGTACTATCATTATTATGGTCAGTGGTTCTCAAGGTGTGGTTCTTGGCCCAGCAGCAGGAGCATCTCCTGGGAGCTTATTAGAAATACCCTACCTTAGACCTGCTTAGGTCTAAGAACTTAGGCAACTTTGGACGTAGAGTCCAGCCATCTAAGTTTCAAAAACCCCGTGGAAGATTCTGATGCAGATTCAAGTTGAAGACCCAGGTTACAGACTGTCAGAACTTCCCACTGACTCACTCACAGGTAGTTGCCTGATGACCATGCCTGGTCTCTAGCCTCCCTCTGTGAAGCAGGGCAGGAGCTGCTAACTTTTTCCTAATGGCTTGGTTTTTCTACTCAATAGTGGTAGTGAGCTTTGGGTTCCCAGGGTTTGTTCCTTGTAACCCTTGTGCTAGGAGGAGTCAGGGTTGTTGATCACATCAGAGTCCAAGGAAGGGCTCCCTCCCAGGTGTCAGAGGAAATGGCAGGAGGAGGGTCTGGCTCAGACCCAGGTTTGGAAAGCTTGACTCCTCCATTCACATCCCAATGCTGCCACTCATGAGCTGTGTACCTTTGAACAAGGCACTTGACTTGTCTGTCTTCCTTCTATTTTATGGTCTAGGAAACTGAGGCATAGAGAAGTAAGACCTCTTGCAGCTCTGAGTGTTAGTGAATGCACAGACCACCAGTGTGACCTCATCCTGCCCCTTGTAGACTGTAGCCACACAGGGTCAAGTACACCCTTTGGAGAGAATTTCTGAGTCTTTACATCAGATTCAGTGTCTGGATTTTTTTTCCTGGCAGGGCTCTTGGCTGCTAAATGCATAAGCAAGTCTGGAAGCCTGGATATTGCTGTGATTTGTGGGAATAATGATGTTGCTAATAACCATTGGCATTTACTGAACATCTAGTAAGTGCTGGGCTCTGAGTGTATTTAATCCTCATAATTTAAATAACTAGGCACTATTATTTATTATGCCCATTTTGTAGATGAAGAAATACTGGCTAAGAGACATTGGGCAACTTGCTCAATGTCATAATGTGGAGGGGCCAGAATTTGAACTCATATCTAGCTCCCGAGACTGTTATTTCTGCTACACCTGACTGCCTGTCCCCTAACTACTGCCCCATGCCCCAAAGGCCCCTGCCCTGACTGTCCCTCTGCCGGCAGGGTATGACTTTGCAGCCGTCCTCGAGTGGTTTGCCGAGAGGGTGGACCGCATCATTCTGCTCTTTGATGCCCACAAGCTGGACATCTCTGACGAGTTCTCAGAAGTCATCAAGGCCCTCAAAAACCATGAGGACAAGATGCGGGTGGTGCTGAACAAGGCCGACCAGATCCAGACGCAGCAGCTGATGCGGGTATACGGGGCCCTCATGTGGTCCCTGGGGAAGATTGTGAACACCCCCGAGGTGATCCGGGTCTACATTGGCTCCTTCTGGTCCCACCCACTCCTCATCCCTGACAACCGGAAGCTCTTCGAGGCTGAGGAGCAGGACCTATTCAGGGACATCCAGAGTCTGCCCCGAAACACAGCCCTGCGCAAGCTTAACGACCTCATCAAGAGAGCCCGGCTGGCCAAGGTAAGGCAGCCCAGGTCCGTGGGCAGCCTGGGCGGGCCGGGAGTTGGGGGTCAGCTGCGAGAGCAGGAGATTCTCGCCTGCAACAACTGGGCTGTTGCCTGCCCATGTGAGAGTGTTTGAGAGCCACTGCATCACAAACGGGCAGCAGTAGGGCGCAGAGACCCTGGTTATAGGCTCTGGGTCAGTCAGATGGCCAGACTGGATCCCAACTCTCCTGTTTCCTGCCCGCATGATCCCCAGCCCAAGCAAAACCTTTAGTCTCTGTGCTTCCTTCCACATCTGCAAAATGAAGGGCTCCAGGAGATAGTGTGGAATAAAGACTGTCAATGCCCTCATCACAGTGCGTGGCACCTTGGCAAACCTCACCTGCTGTGACTGTCTGCAGCAGCAGCAACATGGCCATCACCAAGCAACTGTGCCTTGACCTTAGCTTCCCCACAGCCTCACCTTGCCAGGTGATGTAGAGAAACAGCCCAGCACTGCAAGCAATGTGGAAGAGGTAGAGAAATAGGAGCAGAAGGAGAAGGGAGGGATGCCGGGGAGAGATGGGGTGAGCGTGACGCTGCACTGAAGGCATCATCAGGCGTCTGGATGTGAAGGCTTCTGCTTGGCTCCCTTAGGTCCACGCCTATATCATCAGCTCCCTGAAGAAGGAGATGCCTTCAGTGTTTGGCAAGGACAACAAGAAGAAGGAGCTGGTGAACAACCTGGCTGAGATTTATGGCCGAATAGAGCGGGAGCACCAGATCTCACCTGGGGACTTCCCCAACCTGAAGCGGATGCAGGTAATGAGGGTCGGGGCTCTAGAACCAGGGATGATGTCCCCACGCTGGTTGAGCAGCCTGAGTATGGAGGAGGCCACCCATGGGGTCCCCAGGAAAAGCTCAACCTAGAATCAGTAACCCTGGTTCTGTCCTCTCTGCTGGACTGTCACTGGCCCAACAGGTACCATGTAATGGCCTGGGGAGAGACACAGAGCCTGGTGCACACAGTGGGCATAGGTGTCTTCAGTGATGTTTGGGGCCTGATACTGCTAACTGATAACCTTCCCCAGTCACAGCCAGGCTTGACGTCCCACTGTCACCTGACTGAGGTTCTCCAGGCCCTTAAATGCTTGAGTTTACCTCTGAGCTCCCTTTGGGGAGTGATTTGGGACACAAGCCATGCAGAGGTGGAAGTGTGCATGGAGCTTGCCATCTTCGGGTCGCACTGCAAACCCCTTCTTCAGGTCAATGGCCATCTCATGCAGTTTCTCAATGGCTTACCCCAAAGCATTCCTTTGAGGGGGCATTTTCATCTGCCCCAGGTCTCAGCATTTTCCAGGTGTAACAGTCACATAGTTTGCAAGTGAAAAAGCCAGGAGCTACCCCCAAGGTCTGAATAAGAAACCATAACACCCCTGACTGGATCTTCTCTGAGCTTCTGTCTCCTCATCTGTAAACCGGAGCTACAAAAGCACCCCTCAATGCAGGTGTTATGAGCATCATTGAGACAATGTTTGCAAAGCTCTTAGCACAGAACTGGGCACGGATTGTGCTCTTTATATGCAGTGGCAGTCGCCAGGTGAGAGATGTCCCCAGTGGGGAATTTAGGTAGCCAGTACAAAGGACTTACCCTCTGTATAACTTTAGCAACTTCTTGGAATTCTATAATTGTTTCAAAATTTTTGAAGACTGATTTTTTTTTCTTTTTTTTTTATTGAGGGTACAATAAGCCAGGTTACACTGATGACAATTGTTAGGTAAAGTCCCTCTTGCAATCATGTCTTGCCCCCATAAAGTGTGACTGATGTTTTTTTAATTAGGGAAGAAGAAAAAAAGTAGCAGCTGCAGAAGTAGTTAATAGATACGTGAATTTGATCTTTAGCTAGCTTGGGAACCAGTTTCTCAAACTTAAGACTAAGATTTTCAGAACATCATTATAGTCTCCTATAGGCCTTTTTAGTTTCCTGTCTGGTAAAATAAAAAGAAAAAAAATACACATTCCCAGTATGTGTTTGTCCATTTACCCCTTTATTCATATAACCACCTGCCACAAGCCAGTCACTAATTTCGGGATTGCTTAAACATAATTTGTGTTTCTCAGTCAATCTGCCTTAGCTTGGAACACTTCACCTCTCATTTCTCCTTGTTAAGAATTTAATGATCTGTAAATAAACATTTGTGAAGATGACATTTGAAAGGGACCACACAGCCCCCTTTTATAGTGTGAGGAATGCTTTCATAACATACATCTGGTGTACCTTCTTATTGGTTTGCCAGTTCAATATTCTGTGCTGTAGTTAGTCATGCTGCACTAATAATGTAAGCAGCTGTCCTGTGGGAGTGTATGTGCAGGGAGATAGAAGCATCCCCTGTGCCCCCCTGGGAGATCTTGGCACCCCGCATGGGATCCCACCACCCACACCTAACCAGCCACCCACACCTAACCAGCTGCAGAACAGAATAGTGAACTGGCAAACTGATAAGAAGGTCAAAAGATTTGTGTTGTGAAAGGATTCATCACACTATAAAAGTTATATGGTCCCTTTCAGATCTTAGGCTGTTTGATGGTTATCGAACACCAGAGAGTGCCTTTACACCAAAGATGGCCCGGCCTGCTGCACGCCAGGGCTGTGCAGTGAAGCCCACTGCTGCCAGGCTGCACACCCGGACAGCGTGTTGCAAACTGAATACTGTCAGCAACTGTGATATGATGGTAGGGATTCGTGTATCTAAACACATCTAAAACAGAGAAAAGGTACAATAAAAATACAGTATAAAAGATAAAGCAGGGGGCTTGCAGGACTGAAAGTTGCTCTGGGTGAGTCAGGGAGAGCTGAGTAAATGTGAAGGCCCAGGATGTTACTGTCCCCTACCGTAGACTTTATAAACACCGTCCGCTCAGACTACACTAAATGTATAAAAAGTCGTTCGTTCTTCAATAATAAATTAACCTTTTTACTTTATGAACTTTTAATTTTTAAACTTTTTGACTCTTGTGATAACATTTAGCTTAAAAGTTTTGTATAAGTGTACAAAACTATCTTCCTTCTTTATGTCCTTGTTCTATAAGCTTTTTTTATTTTATTTTTTACTTTTTAAACTTTTTGCTAAAAACTAAGACCCAAACACACACACCTTAGCCTAGGCCTGCACAGTGTCGGGATCATCAATCTCGCTATCTGCCACCTCCACCTCCTGTCCCACTGGAAGGTCTGCAGGGGCATAACATGCATGGAGCTGTCATGTTCTATGATAACAACACTTTTTGGGGGAATGTTCCCCAAAGACCCTCCTGAGGTTGTTTTACAGTTAACTGGTTTTTTTGTAAGTAGGAGTATATTCTAAAATATATAATGCTACGTAGTATAGTAAACATGCCAGCAGCACAGTTGTATGTTATCATTATAAGTGTTATGCGCTGTAAGTCATCGTAAGGGCTAGGCCTGTGACAAGGTAGCTTTGTTAACTGGCATCACCACAAACATGTGAGTAATGTATTGTGCTACAAAGGCTCCAGTGTCAGTAGCCCACAGGAACTTTTCAGCTCCATTATTGTCTCACGAGTCTATCATCGTATATGTGCTCTGTCATTGACCAAAACATCATCATTTGGTTGATGACTGCACAGTAGAACCTCCATGGGGTTGGCCACCTCCCTACACCGACCACCTCCTAAGTTGACCTAATTTTCATACACCAACATGCACCACGTGTACATATCAGTGCAATAGGCCTAGGTCCTTATGTTGACCACCTCCACGTGTTGATCAGTTTGTTACAGTCCCTTGGGTTGGTCAGCTACCAGAGGCTCTACTGTACTTTGAAAACTCTCTTCAGTAAAGTCCAGTGAGCATCCTAATTGCAAACAGTAGGTTCAAAACAATGAGAGTATTTCATTATAAGGAATGACACAGCTTGGCACTGTCCTGTGTTGAAATGGAAATTTCTTCTGCTAAAATAAAGAACTGTATGTCTGAGGGTGATCGCTGGCCCCTATTATGATTGGGTTTTAGTAGTCTGTGCCTGTTTTTTCCTCACTAAGTGGGGATGGAAGGCAATTTTCCCACCTCAGACAGGCACTCGGGCAGTGAAGGCACGTGCGCCGCCTGACTCAGCTTCCAAGGGTACAGCATTCAAGAAGCACCAGTCACTAGCAAAACTAACACAAAGAAATGCAAAGATTTACTCTCTGGAATAACATTAAAGGGGATTTAAATAAATAGATCCAGCCAATACTTGTTAAAATTCCCTTTCTTCCCCAGTCCTTGCAATTCTTCTGCTCCCTTCTGAGAAATTTCCTAATCAGCCCAGTGGACCTTTTTTCTTCCACCTATCTCATATCTTTGGTTATTTTGTGATGTAGATCAGCTTAGCCTCTAGGCCAAATGTTTTCACTGGGAAAAGGAGCCAACTGTGAACATTCCAGTGTTGATAGGCATCTTCCTTCCCAACGTGTGGACAAACTGGATGTTTCTCCTTCCACGTGTTCTACCTTCTGTTCTTTCCCCTTTCCCAGGAGCAGCTGCAGGCCCAGGACTTTAGTAAATTCCAGCCGCTGAAGAGCAAGCTGCTGGAGGCGGTGGACGACATGCTGGCCAACGACATTGCCCAGCTCATGGTACTGGTGCGCCAGGAGGAGTCCCAGAGGCCCATCCAGATGGTGAAAGGAGGAGCATTCGAGGGCACCCAGCAAGGCCCCTTTGGGCATGGCTACGGGGAAGGGGCTGGGGAGGGCATCGATGATACTGAGTGGGTTGTGGCCAAGGACAAGCCCATGTACGATGAGATCTTCTACACCCTGTCACCGGTGGATGGCAAGATCACGGGTGCTAATGCCAAGAAGGAAATGGTACGCTCCAAGCTTCCCAACAGTGTGCTGGGCAAGATCTGGAAGTTGGCCGACATCGACAAGGATGGCATGTTGGATGACGAGGAGTTCGCGCTGGCCAACCACCTCATCAAGGTCAAGCTGGAAGGGCACGAGCTGCCCAATGAGCTGCCCGCCCACCTCCTGCCCCCATCCAAGAGGAAACTTGCTGAGTGATGGGGGTGGGGGGAGGTTCAGACAGGCAGGTGTTAGAGGAGGAGCTGGGAGAAGTGACCACACAAACACACACATGTGCACACATGCAAACATCTTGATAATTACAGCACTCCCCATGTTTCCAGGCTGATCCTTATTTGGACACATCTCCAAGTTCTTGGGGTTAGTGGAAAGAAAGAAGCACTCACACATCCCAGGGTTCAAGCCCCAGTCTCCATCCCTGTTTCCTTCCCATCTTCCACACCCTAATAGACCCAAGGCCTTTCACTGAGCACAGATGCCTACCCACCCCAAACTCCCCAGTGCTTCCACACCAGGCTCTGAGCACCTGGAAAAGACTTTGCATTTAAGAGGCATTTCACTTTTTTCCTATGTCTCCTCCCACTCTTTCACTTAGTAATCTACTCAGGGGCTAGGAGATAGGAAGACGGGGCGCTGCAGGGAGGTGGGGTGGGGAAAGACAACCCTCCAGAGATAGTGGCCCATGAGCTCTGCTCTTTGCCTAGTCTAACTAAGGCTCTGCTTTCCTCACCAAACCTGGCTTTGAACTCTGCCTGCACTTCATTTCACAGAATCCCAGAAGGTGACAGAGGAGAGAAAAAATTGTTAGGACAGAGCAAAGAAACTGTCGTAGACTACTCAACACCAGTCCCAGTGGTTTTAGTTTATACATTTTCCTCTGGCCTGTGATGTTTAGATGTTCATACTTGACTCATATTTCCTCAGCCCCTCCTGAGTGCCAGGAGCTGTTAGGCACTTTATACACGTTATTCCACATGGCCCTCACTATTGCCCCAGGAAAGTATGCATTAGTCTCCCCATTTTGCAGATGAGGAGGCTGAGAATCCTCAGAAGAGTTTAGGTGACTTTCCCAAACTCACAGAGGTTATGGGTGCTGGAGAGAGTATTCAAAGCCAGGGCTTTAGACCGTCACGCCCTTCCCTGTGCTATGATGTGTGCAGATCCCAGCATTGCTACCAACGACAAGCACGTAGGCCCCCTCATAAGCCTCCCAGAGCTCGTTGGCAAAGGGGAAGCTGGCCAGAATTTGGTAGGGCATCGGTCTGGCCATCTGTCACAGCACAGAAGCAAGCCGTGCCTTCTGGCTAAGCACCCCATATTCCTGACATCACAGAAGTCCAGCAGGGCCAGCAGGAGAGTGGGATAGTCTGCTGGAGACGGTCCCTGCTCCGCCTCTCACGTGGCAGCCTGAATCATCCCAACTCACATGCAGCCACCAGCTCTTTTATCAAGTGGACTTCTCAGAAGGCATTGAGAAGTCTGGATCTAGCTTCCGCAGGGTCCCTGGGACACTCTTCAGGGTCCCTGGCAGATCCCCGCCATACTCTGTGCCCTTCTTCCCTCATGGTCCCCATCCACCCAGCTTGCTTCATCGCCACTGAATCAGTCACTTCGTATGCTATGCCGTGATGGCAAACAAAACAAGGATAAGTTATTTTATATCTATGTTCAGACTATATAGAAGACATTCTGTATATCTATGATGTGCTTACTACTGCAATGCATTTGTCATTAGAGTTCATGTTAATAAAGTACATTTATTCTTTGGTATATGCCTGGCGGCAGAGCATCATTCAATGGGAGGCTGAGGAACAGGGGTTCTTACTTGGAGTCTCTGGCAACATCTTTGGCAGAGTATGGCTCGCTGGGGCAACCCAAAAGCCATCCTCCTGAAATAGCCATTGACTGCTGCTCCTCTAGGCTTCCTTCTGAAAACACACTTTTCTCTTTTCATATGAAATGAAGGCTAAGGCAAAGAGGATACACTTGCTCTGCAGACAACCCCTGAGTGCCAGGCCCAGGGGAGGGGCCATTTCTCAGTTCTTCACCTTTCTTTGAGCTGAAGGAGAAATGGGGAAAAAGGCCAAGCACAGTGGCTCACTCCCATAATCCTAGCACTTTGGGAGGCTGAGGCAGGTGGACTGCTTGAGCTCACAAGTTCAAGACCAGCCTGAGCCACAGTGAGACCCCATCTCTAAAAAAATAGCTGGGCATTGTGGCGGGTGCCTGTAGCTCTAGCTACTCAGGAGGCTGAGGCAAGAGGATCACCTGAGTCCAAGAGTTTGAAGTTTCTGTGAGTTATGACACCACAGCACTCTACCCAGAGTGACAAAGTGAGACTCTATCTCAAAAAAAAAAAAAAAAAAAGGAGGGGGGAATAGACGAGGTAGGTGAAGTTCCTGGGCTTTATAAAAGAAGAGCTGCCTTATCCTTTCTCCCCAGCACCACATGGACACTGCACCATTCTATCTCACTTACATTGCTTCCCTTCTGCAATGCTGCCCCCGGGAGAGATCTGTGAAGCATGAAAACTCCACGTGTGCACTACTCCCATCTCTCCAGAAAGAGGAAGTGATGTTTGAGGGTCCTCTCCATGGGGTGGGGACAGGTGCAGGTCACTCTGGGGCAGCACCCTCCAGCCTCACTGCCTTGGTCTTCTGGCCCCTTCCAGGCTTAGGGGGTGGGAGAGATCTCATGCCTCAGCCTGGGAACATCTGCAATGGAAAGCAAAGACACGTGTGGCAGTCCTACAGACAAGGATTTCTAGGGCACCTGTCATATTTACTGCTCCTTCCCCCTCAATGCTCACCCTGGGCCGTGAAAATTATTCAATATAGAAACAGCAACACCCTATACTAAGGAGTCAGTGAAACTTGCCTCTGGCCCCAAAGAGCTGTATCAGGACCAAAGTATAGTTGTGTGGGTGTCCAGGTGGCTCCCACTCGATCCCCTCTCTTCCACAAGCCTGTGTTTATTAGTTAGCCCATCAGAATTAGCAGAACTATCTGGGGAGGAGAACAGGTTTGTTGCTTCTCCCTGTGGGATGCTGACTGATTTCTATGCATATTCATCAGCCCTTTGTTTTTTAACTTTTCCATCCATCCACCCACCCACCCACCCACCCACCCATCCTTTCCTCACTCAAAAAACAGTAAGCCCCTTTTACAGAAAACAACTGAGGGAAAACAGAGCTTCATTCCTTGAGCCATTCAAAAATAGGAAAATCTACCTTTGTGTAGGAACAATTCTGTATGGAACAGATCCAGTTCCTATTTGGGGTCCTCAAACTTTTTAAACGGGGGGCCAGTTCACTGTGCCTCAGACCGTTGGAGGGCCGGACTATAGTTTAAAAAAAACCAAAAACTATGAACAAATTCCTATGCACACTGCACATATCTTGTTTTGAAGTAAAAAAACAAAACAGGAACAAATACAATCACATCGCCTCATGTGGCCCGCAGGCCGTAGTTTGAGGACCCTGCGACCTAGAAGATCAAAGAGCTCACATCCTAGGAGGGGAAATGAGATGTTTCCGTAAACATCGATAATATGATGAGGGGACACAAAGAGGGGTGGGTACACACAAAGTAGGGGCTCAGGAGGTCAGAAATGGCTTCAACCTGGAGGGAAGGTGATTAAAGAAAGCCCTGGTGAGGGCAGAACCTGTGGCTCAAAGGAGTAGGGTGCCGGCTCCATATGCTGGAGGTGGTGGGTTCAAACCCAGCCAAACATTGCAAAAAAAAAAAAAGCCCCAGTGAGGGTAGACTCTTGGGCAGACCCTGAGAAACCCGGTGGGGCCAGCCCCCCAATCTGAGACAGACAGGCATCATTTTTATACAAAACTAAACACAGAGCATTCCCTGCCCATCACATCTGATGGGCTGAGAACTGCTGATGTATTTGAGAAAAAAACAGGATTAGAATCTTGCCTTTGGGGGCTGTGCTGGTTTTTCACAGGCCATTTTCAAGTGAAAATTTTATCAGCATCTTTAAAGTTGAAATTTTAAGTGCCTGAAGGAAAATAAAAATGGTGGGGGAGTGTCCGTTATCCCAGCTGAGCAGTGAGGGTGATGAGAGCGTGGAAGGGACACTTGCTTTCTCCTTCTTTCTGGCTCATGGGAGGCCAAACTTTCCACTCCTTCAAAGTTGGGGGAGCTGTGTGACTTGCTTTGGCATGAGAAATAGGGTAAGCAACGTGTCCTTTTTTGCAGAAACAAATGTGCCCTTTACCACGTTCCACTTTTCCTGCCTCACCAGGGGGCGTGTGGGAGCAAGTGTGAAGATGGACCCTCGGTTAGCCTAAGTCCTGGGTCACCCTAAAACTCCTCCCAACCCACCTTGGACGGGTGGCATGAACAAGACAAAATGACGAGCCATCAATAGCTGTGGGCTCCTCCCCAGCATGGCCGATCCCGTGCCCAGGAGACCTGGCGAGCTCTTCCAATAGTGCAGCCCCTTCAGCAAGTGAAGAGAAAGTTCATTGAGACTAAGTTCCTGATGACTTAAGAATGGAGGTCAGTGGACCAGTTGTAGTGGCTCATGCTGGTAATCCCAGCAATTTGGGTGGCTGAAGTGGGATGATTGCCTGAGGTCAGGGATTAGATCCCTGGACAATATAAGGAGCCTGCCCCCTACAGCCACCCATCTCTAAAAGAATGTTTGTTTTTTTTTAATTAGTCAGATGTGGAGGCACCTACCTGTGGCCTTAGCTACTTGGGGCTACTTGGGAGGCCAAGGCAGGAGGATTGCTGAGCCCAGAACTTCAAGGCTGCAGTGAGATGTGATCACACCACTGCTCTCCAGCCTGGGCAACAGAGCTAGATCCTGTCTCTTACAAAAAAAAAAAGAGCTGAGGTCACCTGAAGCTGAAGGGATGAGTGGGATTTACATAAAGTCTCAGCATTTGAGCCATATTCTGTCATATCTAAACCCTGTGAACTCTTAAGGACCCCTCACCAGGTGGCTCTGTGCAGGAGGCCATGTGACAGCCCAGCTGTAGTGCAGGCCACCTGATAACTTCAGAAGTGACAGCAGATCCTTGTGCATCCAATATGTTGAGTGCCCAACCCAAATGGCGGTCCTAAATGTCGGGGTCACACTATTTGGTAAGGTAAAGGTCTCCTTTTCTGCCAGCCAGTGCCTTTTCACAGCATTTCTTAAACCTCCCTGAAGACAAGGAGCTAAGGCAGTGGCAATGCCAGGTCAGTGTGAGGAGGAGGGACCCTCAATGCTTCCCAGTTCCGTGATAAGCTGGGACTGGGATTTGGTTTCCTTTGAGAGAATCTCAAGCTAGTGGCGTCATGACGGCCTTAGTGACATCTGACTTTGGTTCAGGTTTCCTTCCCTACAAGACCACTCCCTCTCCCCTGCCCAGTCCTGGGTGCCAGAGGTTGCCTCCCGTCTGACAGGGCATCCTGTCCTCTCTGGGCCACCATGGTGTGTGTGCACACCATTCCCATCATTCATATCTGCTCCATGCCGCAGAGTGGGTGTTGCTCCAACACCCTGGCTGTTGTGAGGAAACAAAAGACTGCATGTGTGGACCTGGCAAATGCTGCTGCCCTGACCTTGTCACACAGAAGCCTCCTGATCCCAGTAAGAGAGGTCCCTGCCACTCTGCAGGGAAGTTCGGAGTTCAGAGTGCTCCCCTGTGAGCACCTGCTTACAGGCCGAATTCCCCTTGGGGCTTCTCTGCTTCCTAAATGCCTCCACAGCTTTCTTGGCAGCAGAAGGCAATTACCCTCATCCCAGAAAATTCTAGTCTTAAGGAGCAGGTGCTGGAGAGAAAAGACAGAACTCACTGCAGGGAAGTCAGCTGGTGCTTCTTGCCCTGAGAGGACTAACCGGGCCAGCCCCAGAGCAGCTGCAGCTTGTCCTCTTGATACCCCGGCATGTCCAAGAGCTGCAGGAACTGAGGCCTGAGATAAGGATAGCCCTGAACTCTTCAGCAAGGCTTCCTGGAACTTCTTGAGATGAAGAGAAAATACGCAAACTGACTCTTAGTGTAGCACCTAACCCAGTGTCTGGGATTCACTTTACGTAACCCTGGTCTAGGGGTCTGTGTAAAAGAAGCCCCACTTTGGCTCGGTGCCTGTATCTCAGTGGTTAGGGCACTGGCCACATACACTGAGGCAGGTAGGTTTGAACCTGGCCTGGCCCTACTAAACAACAATGACAACTGCAATAAAAAATAGCCAGGCGTTGTGGTGGGCGCCTGTAGTCCCAGCTACTTGTGAGGCTGAGGCAAGAGAATTGCTTAAGTCCAAGAATTTGAGGTTGCTGTGAGCTGTGATGCCACGGCACTCTACCGAGGGTGACATAGTGAGACCTTGTCTCAAAAAAAAAAAGAGAAGCCCCACTTCATGCACCTAGGGTTTCAATCAAGCTACCCTGACTAGACAATAACGTGATAACATAAACCTTCAAGTTAGGATTTTCCAAGACCTAGTGCAAATATTATCCCTAAAAAAATATGGCAGCCTCATCCCCATCTTTCCCACCACCTGTAAACCCCCAGAGCTTCGAGAGCACCATGTGCCTGATGCCATCTTAAGTATTATTTGCTATAGCATTGCCCATCCAGATAACAAGGTTAATAAAGGCACAGAATATGCTTTGCAAAGAACAGTGGATACCTTGCTGTGCCACCAGGCCCCCCTTCAAGGACTTATTTCCTCAATTGCTGGTAATGCTGCCAGCTACCAGCCCTCCACTGCAAGCTATCTCTAAAAGTTGCTCTCAGATGCAAAGATCTGCCTCCCCAAATATCACATCCTCTTCCCAGGGGCAGCTTTGTCCAGTGACTGATCAATGATCATATATGACAACCTGCCTCCCTGCTCCTAACTGGAGCAGCCCACTTCAGAATTCCCCGTGGGGTTAGCAAGACCTTGTGACTGCATTGCAGCCCTGTGCCTCCCTCTGCCAATCCTGCTTCCCTCCTTCCCCTTTCTAATTGCAAAACATAGGTACACTCTCTAGTAACCTTCCTGCCTGTGAAACTCCACCTGAGTCTGCTTTCCAGGGAATACTATCGGCAACGGCCTCCAGCAAATAGGAGCTGCTCGGTAAAGGTGTATTGGCATAATACAATACACCTTTGTATATGTATTATATATACAATACATATACAAAGTTGATTGCTCAGTAACAGATCTCATCAGAGGATGACCTCATGGGGACTAGTTAGCTGACCATGCAAATAGGTCCAGTGACCTTGCTAAAATAAGTGCCAGATGCCACCAGACTCTCCTCACTGGGCAGGCCACTTTGAGTCATTGGAAGAAGATGACACCTTAGAGCTTGTAGGAGAAGGTGAGCAGGGCCCCAGAGTTACAAACAGGTGGCTCCAGGCAGAGAGTTGTTATTGGGAAATAACGAGAAGGGCCACAGGACTCACATTCTGTACAGAATGAGACTATTTCCCAAATCTCTCCATCTGTAGTTTCTTCTTTTGTAAACTGAACCAAATGAGATGTCTACAGTTGTTGGTTACTGGTTCTGCTGTTAACTGCTGGTCCCCTTCAATTAGAGCACAAAAAAGATGAATTTTTCCTCTCAAGTTGACATAGACGATGTGCCGCTGCTGGCTTCATCTTGAACATCATCTCATGCCTTCTTAAAATGAGGTATCCATTTTTTTTGTAATATGCTTATTTCTTTGGGGCAAATCCCTTTTGCTCAGAGAGAGATGGAGGCCAGCACTTGAGGCAGAGGGTGCCACACCAGCCCCAGGTTTTTAGACAAGCAAGCATTAGAGGGAAGGAGGCCTCCTTAGGAATGAAACTGATAGATACTGAGACTTTCTGACACTTGACATAAAAACCCCAATGATAAGAATAAGATATTTTAATTCTTTTTTTTTTTTTTGCAGTTTTTGGCCAGGGCCGGGTTTGAACCCACCACCTCCAGCATATGGCGCCAGCACCCTACTCCTTCGAGCCACAAACACCGCCCAGAATGAGATATTTTAAGTTGTAGATCTGTAGGATGTAACAGATCAGTGGATGACAAAAAACTGGAACCACGAAAGCTCTGTGGGGGTTCAAGATACCCACAGCTGGTTTTAAAATCCACGTTACCACAGACTGCTAGCAAACGCCTGGAGACCCTTCTCCTGGAAGGGTTGCTGAAAGCAACTTGCAACAAGACAGATTATTAAGGGAAAGTGATTTATTTACTGTGGAAAAGAAGAGAATCACAGAGTGATTACCCAATATACCAGTGGGGTCCAGAAATTCATATACTTTCATTTTAGAGGGAAGAAGGAGATGAGAAATACAGGTAATTCTCAAAGGGCCTTTTATTCAAAACACTCTTTATACCAAGGAGTCATATTTTCGGGTGAAATTTCCTGAGCTGCTTCATTGATTTACATGATTAGTTGGCGACTTTTTTTTTTTTTTCTGGCACAGACCTGAGAACTGTAGCTCATTCATCCTAGATTGAAGTTTCACCAATTTCTCAGTGAAGACAATTCAAATTTAATATCAGTGCCATATTATATATTATGAAGGGGCTTCAAAAAGTTTATAGAAAATGCATATTATGAAAAAACTATGCATGGATTTAAATTTTTTGGCACCAAAGGAATCTCATACTAACTTATTGTAATATGTCTGAACAGAATCTAGTTTGAGGCCCTAAGAAGGCTAAGACATCAGTTTGGAAAGAGCCCCTGTCAGCAACATGAATTCTGCTAAAATTGAAGCAAGAACAAACATCAAATTGATGGTGGGGTTCGGGTGGAAGAATAAGTAAAATTGGTAATACTTGATGAAAAGTGTATGGGGACAATACTCCAAAGAAATCATCAGTTTACAAATGGACAACTCGTTTTAAGAGAGGTTGAGACAATGTTGAAGGTGAAGCCTGCAGCAGCACACCATCCACGTCAATTTGCGACAAAATAATTCATCTTGTTTGTGTCCTGATTGAAGATGACCAACAATTAACATAAGAAACAATGGCCAGCACCACAGACATCTCAGCTGGCTCACTTGGATGATTTTTTTTTTGAACATGGGGTCTCTCTGTGTTGCTCTGGCCTTGACCAGTCCTCCTGCCTCTGCCTCACAAAGTGCTGGGATTACCAGCGTGAGCCATTGCGCCCGCCACCTTACACAATTCTGACTGAACAATTAAAGTGAAGCAAACTTTCCACAAAAGCATTGTGCCTAGATCAGCTGCAGACAAGATAGAGCTTTCAATGGAAATTTTAAATAAGTGGGATCAAGATCCCAAAGCATGTCTTTGAAGAATTGTGACAGGAGACTAATCGGAGCTTTGCCAGTGTGATCCTGGAGACAAAGCACTTTGAAGCAGTGGCCACCAAGGAGTGGGCATGGTCCAATCAAAGCAAATGCAGAGCAGTCAAGAGCAAAGGTCATGGCAACAGTGTTTGGCAATGCTCAAGGCATTTTTTTTTTTTATCACTTTCTGGAGAACCAAAGATTAATAACATCTGCTTACTAGAAGACTGTTTTGAGAAAGCCCAAGCTTTAGTAGAAAAACACCCAGGAAAGCTTCACCAGAAAGTCCTCCTCCACTCAACAAAGTCCCTCTCCATTCTTTTCATCAGACAAGAGAGTTTCAATGGGAAATCATTAGGCATCCACCTTACAGTCTTGGTTTGGCTCCTTCTGACTTCTTTTTGTTTCCTAATCTTAGAAAAAAGTCTGTAAAGAGCACCCATTTCTCTTTTGTTAATAATGTAAAAAAAGACAGCATTGACATGGTTAAATTCCCAGATGCCTCAGCTCTTTAGGAATGGACCAAATGGCCAGTATCATCACTTATAAAAGTTTCTTTCCTTTAATGGAGCTTATATTGAGAAAGTAAGTTTATGTTTTTTTATTTTTAAATTTCATTTTCCATGAATCTTTTCAAGTCTCTTTGCATAGTTCGTCATACACATAAATAATTATGCTCTATACACAGTTAATAGTTTGATAAACTATACAACGCTTATTCAATATTCTCAATCACTTTGCCATCTTTGAAAAGTTGAGAGAAAGAATCTTCTTCAGGTACCTTTACATAAATAGCAACCTGGCCCTCATGGATTCCAGCTGATCTTAGTGGTGAAGATGTGAGTGGTGGGTAAGCAACAGTCCTTGTAGAATATAGCTTTAGAAAGTCTGTTTGTCAATCTTGGGGCTGGACTGGACCTTGGATATCCCTGTGTCCGCCTGGTCGTGGGCACTCACTGCTGGAGTTCTGTCTCCTCATCGCTGTCCCTGGCCACTCCCTAGGACTTCTGCATGTGATGTCTTTTAGCAATGACTATCTGGTCATTGCAATGCTTTGCCTTTGACATATGCACGTAGAACTATGTCTGAAAAGGAATTAGGGTCTTTATACATTTGTCAAAATCCATAGAATGTAGGAGTGAACCTTAATGTAAACTCTCAACTCTGGCTGAAAGTTGTGAATCAATGTAGGTTCACTAATTATAACAAAGGTACGCACTGGTACAGGATGTTGATAATGGGCAAGTTGTGTATGTGTGGGAACAAGGGTGTATGGGAACTCGCTGTACTTTCTGTTCCACTTTGCTGTGAAACGCAAACCTCCCTAAAAAAGAATATCTATTAATTTTTTTAAATGATAGAAATGAGGGCGCTTTCTGCAGAGGTGGACCCCAGTGTCAGGATGTAGCCGTAACATACTGTTCAGCATGCACTCTGGGGTCATGGAATTGGGTCCTCTGGCCTCTTCTTTCCTATCAAAAAAAAAATATATATATATTTTTAAAATCAATGATTGAAGGGTTTTTTTTGTTGTTTTGTTTTGTTTTTTGAGACAGAGTCTCCCTTGGTCACACTTGTTAGAGTGCCATGGTGTTATAACTCACAGCAACCTCAAACTCTTGGGTTCAAGTTGATTGAAGGTTATTAAAGGAGTTGTTCTATCTTGAGTTATGGTTTGGAACCTGTTCCTTTAATCAGTTACCTGCAATGTGCTCATCTTTACAATCCTATCTTATCTGAGAGCACTTGGTTCCCTTGTCCCTGTAATCTCCTTCCCTGCACCCATTTCAGTTCCCTGGGCGGGAGGCTGCCCTCTGTCATGGCCTAGCTTTGAGATTATCGTGTCCTATAATTTTCCTTTGTTGTTGGTCTCACTTGATCCATGCATGGAAAAAAATAACCTAGGATGACTTATTGTTGAAAGAAAAAGAGATAAGTCACGAGAAGGGAAAGATAGTGTTTTTTTTTTTTTTTTCTTTGCAGCTCAGGAAATGCAACTCTCTAGATAAGTTTTTTTTTAAAAAAAAAACTCTTTAATTTTTTTGCAAAGTAAAAATAAATTTTCCCTTCAAAATAAAATGTATCATTCATGTGTCCAAAGCCACCATTGCTTTTTCTATTTCTTTCTTTTCTTTTCTTTTTTTTTTTAGATAAAAAAGTCAGGTTTTGGGAGGAAAACTGATCAGTTCATCCCCCCTTCTCTACGAGCATTAATTAAATAAGGATGAAAAGTAAAATAATCCTTCCAATGCCCTTCCTTTGACTCTTCCCCATGCCTGCAATGGTTTCAAACAAAGTTATTTCAGCTATTGTAGTTTCTGGTTCTAATCCAACATTTTTTGGCCAAAGTATTAGCAGCACTGCAGTGTCCACAGGGCTTCAGTATCCACAAGCACGTGTGAGAGAGACAAGAGGACGGAGAGAGTGGGAGGCCGTGTGCACTTGCGCGTGTGCTTTCTGCAGGTGTGTATTTATGCATGTGCCAGTGTATATGTTGAAAACTGTTTTGCCTATTTCTTTAGTGGTGCAGCAGTATTGATGAGGCCCTGAAAAGCCCTTTACCAGGATCTACCTACCCTATTTCTATTAAACAATTCCAGATTTAGAAAGAAAGAGGACATTGAAAAGTCCCTCCAGTTGAGCAATTGCGGGATTCAGGACAAAGTTTGCATGTTATTAAACGTTTTCTCTCAAGACCAAGCCCATTACCAGAGCCTCTGCAGCATATCTCCTGGGCAAGGTACTGAACCCTTGTTTGAACCACATCAGTAAGATACTGTTGATTCAACTCACTGCCACAGGGTTTTCATGAGGATGAAATGAGACAATGTCTGTAATGGACATGCAAAGGCATGGCTCTGTCCTCTTTCCTCCTGAGGTTGCCTGCCAGCAATGTCCTGCAGAAGGCAGGTAGGGAAAAAGCCCATCTACTTGTTCCCACCTTCCTCATCTACTCTGCCCTGGCCCAGGTCCACAGCAACCGCTCCCTTTACAGATCTTGATAGTATCCACAAATTCAGCACCTATCAACTTATGGCTGAGCTGCTTATTAAGGGTTTCAAGTGTTTTCTTTCTGTCTGCCAGCCAGGCTGTAAGCTAACCCTAATATTATTGCAAGCATCCTGAATCTTCAAATCGCTCAGCTGGAGGCAGAAAGATGAAAGTTGCATTCTCACCTTCCAAGGTTTATCCTTATCACTATTTGCCTGACTCAACTTCCCAGGACAGAGGGGCAGAAGCTTTGGTTGACCCAATATCACTTTTCTTTGCCTGTAAAATAAACATAATATCACTGGAACTTTTGTGAATATTCAAGCGGTTAGTGATTGCTAACATTTCTTAAGTGCTTTGTGTGTGCCAGGCTTGGTTCTTTACATGCATTTCATTTGGACCCCTGAACAACTCTCTAAGATAAACCCTGTCATTATGTACAACCCCTGTTTTACAGATGAGAAACTTGAAGGTTCAGGCTCAGATGAGGCTCAGTGAGAGACAAAGTTACTTGTCCATGAAGTGCAGACCGAGGATTAGCAACAGGAGGTCTTGTCAAGAGTTGCCAACCGTGTGTTTGTTCTGCCTTCTCATCTCTAATGAAGACTTTTTCAGGATAGAGATATACGTTTACTGACTTTATACCCCCAAGAAATGTTAAAGAAAGGAATGAAGGAAATTTTCTTTAAAAAAAAAAAAAAAGGAAATCAAGAGCTCAAACTGCATAGGAAAATAATACTATTGAGCTATTTTAAAAAATGGAGATTTTGCAGCATTTGTATTAACCTGGATGGAGGTGGAACACATTATTCTTAGTGAAGCATGACAGGAATGGAGAAGCACGAATCCTATGTATTCAACTTTGATATGAGGACAATTAATGACAATTAATGAGATAGTGTGGGGTGGGGGAAGGGGAGAGCAGAGAGAGAAAGACGGAGGGAGAGGTGAGGGAAAGGAAAAAAAAGAAAAGGAAAGAGTGATTAATTCTCACATAAATTAGATTTAATTTTGACCAAAGTACATTATTTGAACAATAATTTTTAATTCAACTTGTTAATATGTTGTTTAGGATATTGCATCCTCATTTATAAGTGAAATATGTTTGTAATTTCCCTTTATAATAATATATGTTTTCCAATTTTAATATCAGGTATATCCAGATGAAGTAGAATGATTTTCAAGTATTTCTTCTTTTTCTACTGTCTATAAGATTTGGCAAGATCTGTTTTTGAAATTATCTTCTATTTTTATTTATAAAAATAAATATTCTCTATTTTTTGAGACTTTGGGGAAAAAAAGAAGAAGTTAACTGATGACTCCATACTGAACCTCAGAGTCAAAGCATTCTATGAGAGACATACTTTTATCTGAAAATGTGAAGGTTACTTTTTTTGTATTATGATTATTATTATTACTCAATATTTCATTGCAGCAATCATCTGATTTCTTTTCCAAATGTATTTATCTTCGTTCGTTCTTTACGAGGTTTTTGTTTCTAGTCCTTATCTTAAACGTTGTTATTGTTATTAAATTTTAAGCCTCTTTAATTTTGTGAAGGCAAAAAGTGGAAACCAAATAAACACATGTATATGTATAGAGAAAATTTTAAAAAAGGAAAATAATAAAAACTAGAATATAGGAGATATTAGATTATTTATGTACAGCCCCACAAGAGACCAGAAGAATAAACAAATTATTCTTCAAAATTCTAGACTTGTGACATTGAAAATCATGTAAGTATCCCAACGCTGACTTTGTTCATGTCCGAAATTACTCGTGAGCTACCTGTTCATTAGCTGCTTATCAGCGTGGGCTCACTGTCCTGCCACACTCTGCCCCTTAATTGCCAATGGAAGGATGAATGAAGTCGTGATGAGTGAAAAGACTTTCATCAGCTAGGAAGACTTTTTTTCACATTATTAATGCTCCCAGAACTTCGCTAGCTGGTCCTTACCTGTTCCCTTTAAGGTCGTGACTGCCCTGTGATGACCTGTGTGATCAGGAACTTGTTGATCACATACTGGGGGAGGTGGGGGCATGTGCAAAGTCAGGCGAGGAGGAGAAGAGCCTTCCTAACCCTGTGCAAACCCAAGAACATTTCTCCCAAGTCAGAAATGGGCTATTCTCAAAAGCTTTGAGAAACGAATTCTTTCATAAGATAGATGTGTGTCTATCCACTGTCCCTTAGGGTGGAAATACTCCATTCCCAGGCTGAATCACGTGACTCCCTGTGAGTTTTGCTTTTGTGAGTTTTTTTTTGTCAGTTGAACTCAAAAGTTTGTCACTCAAACTAAATATGGCCAACTCTTTTGAAAACCTGCTAACATGTAAAGCTCTTTAGATGGAGCACATACTCTCTCTGTCTCTACTCAGACGGCCTAACTTACTAAGTTGCCCGTGACTCTTGCAGGCTTTTCTGCAAATCAGTGAGAGCACAGGATCAGGACCTGAGTTTGAGGGATGTCCCACATGGACAGAGAGAGCAGAGGGAGGGCTCACTCTCCAGAGATGGAGAAGTAGCAGCTTCAGAGCTGGGAGGAGAAAACACGCCCCCTGTATCCAGTGGTGCTAATTGGGATGAAGCAGTTATCAAGAGTGAGGGCTGGTGAAGTTTGATAGGAGAAGGTTCAAGAGTCATCCAGAAGAAATTTATTAATGAAATTTGCTGAAAGAGAAAGAACGGAACAGGAGCTCAAGGAAAGAAGAAGAATTTAGCAAAGAGGAGACCTGGCTACGTCCACAGATTGAGAAAGAGTCAGTAGAGAAAAAGAAATTTAAGGCTCCAGTTTGCTTATAACTTAGGGGATTCCTGGGATGTGGGACTTTTGTTGCTAAAATCAGTAAAGTGCCAGGCAAACTGGAAAGAGTCATCCCACAAAACATAAAGGGGACAGGGTGAGGATGGAGAGAGACAACTACTAGATCCTGAAGAAGGTAGAAAGGTTAACCTGGGAAAGAAAGACAGGTATTTTTACACATCAATATTTATTATACTGAGAAGTGTCTTGGCACACAAAGGACAGGGTTTATAAAATGTAGAAACCCACTCTCAATCACTAAATTACCTTGGCGAAGGCCTAAAGTGTTGGTTTCTCTCTGCTACTCCTTATTTCATGCTCATGGTCAGCTCAGCTCTAAGCTCCAGCTCAAGGTCAAGTTATTACTCTGTTAGTCCTCATCCCTGATAACAAAAAGCTCCTTAAGCTGGCAGTCAGGGCTGGCTGGTCCTCTGCTTCAGATCAAAATGCTCTTCCCGGGTGCCACTGTCACCTAACCTCTACCCACAGAAATTCCCAGAACTTGCCTCTTCTCCAAGGGCCTCCCAAGTACCTTCCTACTGAGTTCCTTGCCCTTCCCAACAGGAAATGTGGTTAGCACATCCATTGCCACCGATTCATACTTGGCTACCAGCTCCTCATATGGCCCTCTTCTGAAAACCTCAAGCTTTCCATAGGGGTTCCCAGGACCTCAGGAGGACACGCCCAGGCCTATGGCATGCACACTGGCTTGCTGTGGTGTCCTCTGTCTTTCTCTTCCTCCCACCCACCCACATCCCTGCAGAACCACATTGCTAAATCCCTTTGCTGCTGGATCTTACTCTGCCTCACTCCTCCCAGACCCGCTTCTTCTAACAGTGATTTCACAGCAGAAGGGTAGGGGCCCACCATTCCTTTTTAGCACATCTTTTCTCAGAGTTCAGGAAATTCCCTCAACCTCTCGCCTTCTGTCTGTCAGGAGTTAGAAGCAAACAGGGAGTCCTGAAATGATACAGCCAGAAGACCAGGGAACAGCTGCTGCCCTGCAACTCTCAGCCATGTGACTTTGAGTAGGTCATTGGTAAGTCTCCACTGTCTCATCTGTAAAATGGGCATTGCTAAGATCTGAATGCTTGTGTTCCTTCCAAAATTCATATTTTGAAACCTAATTCCAAATGTGTTGGTATTAGGAGGTGGGGCCTTTGAAGGGTGATTAAGCTATGAAGGTGGAGCCCTCATGAATGGAATTATTACCTTTGTAATAGAAGCTCAGAGCAAGAAGCTCAGCCTTGCCTCTTCTCTCACATGAAAGCTATCAGCCAGGAAATGAGATCTCACCTGACACCAAATATACCAGTGCTTTGACTTAGAATTTTTTAGGTCCCAGAACTGTGAGAACTAAGTTTCTGTTGTTTATAAACCATCCAGTCTATGGTATTTTGCCATAGCAACCCAAATGAAGTGACAGGCATACCAAGCCTACCTCCAAGTGTTAGCTTACTGATTAAACTAGAAGAGATAAATAGAAACAGATTGTAAATTCCTGTGCCCACCATAAGTAAACTAGGAGCACCAAAAGTAACAGAGAGTTAAAAAGACATAATGGCAGCTAGCAATAAATATCTGCTGGATGGTGAATGAATGAATATAGGATCACTCAGGTCAGTCAGACCTGTGAAGAGCCTAAAAAACAATCAGTGCTAAAGTTAGTGCAAACACCAGGGCAAGCAGCCACAAGCTCCAGAGCCAGTGGTGGTGGAAGTTTGACGTGACTCAGTGGGCATGAAGACAGGCAAAGTGTCGGACTCCAGCCACAGATGGGGCCTTGCCATAGAGGGGACACCAATGCTGGTGCAAAAATTCTTGAATAGCAGCCAAGTCCAGGATGAGGGAGCAAGGGAAGTCATCCTAGAATCACACACACAAGGGCAATTGGCCCCAGAAGAGGCCAGGTGAGCCATCTAGTCTGAAGGTTCAAACTTAAATGTAAACCAGTAAAGCAGACAGGTGCAAATCAATAAGGAGGGCTGAACTTGTACTTGTTGGGGGTCGGAAACCAATACCGCAGAATATGATGCTTTGACATGTGGCACTGAAGAAGAGGCTCACGGTCTCTCTGACCTTCCCCAACTCCTGTCTCAATCCTCTGTCTCTCCCAAAGCACAGGATGAAGTTGTTTGTTCTCTGAAGTTCCTTTATCTGCCTAAAGTCCAAACCAGCCAAAGAAGAAAACTATCAGCTTACTTCTGCTCGCTTCCTGGGTTTTCATTAAGTGAACTCATATCACAGGAGGAAAGACTGAAGTCAACACACCTGGACAGACTTATCACAAACCATTATCTGCTCTGCAAGCCCAACAGACATTGTCCCAGGCCATTGTGTGGTCTTCAAGCCCTTTGAGTTCCTCTAATAGTCATTTACTAACCCCCTAAAATCATCGACACTTCCCCACCTCTCTTTCCCCTGAGCAGAAGGGCACAGAACCATCTGTACGCACCCCACTGCGTGGTGGAGTGATCTGTGTTTTTCCCTCCTGTGCGCTAACAAATTTGTATGCCTTTTCTCTAATTAATCTGCCTTTGGTGAGTTGATTTTTCGGCAAACCTTCAGGGGGCAAAGAGAAAGTTTTAGCTTAATCTCTACATGGTGAACAGGAGATTGCAGGCCCTTGTAGATAAAAACATTTTTAAAAAACTTAGTTAAAAACAAAATCTTTTACCAGCCAAACAAAATACAGATGAAGAAACCAGCTCAGAAAGTGGAAGTGTCTGCCAGCAAAAGACAGTCCTGTTACTGGAATCTAGATCTGCTGCCTCCTAAGCAGTTTGTGGTCAAGACAGTGGGGCAGAGAGAAGGTCTGTGCACAGGTAGGCTCCAACACAGCCCGGCTGGGATCCTGGAGATGGGCCACTCTCCACCATCAGCACTGGCTTTGTTTTTGTTCTTATGCAGATTCTAATCATAGGACACTGCAGCAATCCTCCCCACACCCATACCCACACCTTAATTTTTGGATTTAAAGAAGATTTATTAAGTGCCTAACCTATTCCAGGCACTCTGCCAGGCACTGGGGATAAAGTAGTTAGCAGAGCCAGCCTGGCCTGGACCTCAGGGTCACTCAGGGTAAAGTGAAATGTATTTCTTCTGGTTCTATCCTTTAGTGTTTATGTGGCTCTGACCAGATTCTTAACCTCATTGCACCTCAGTTTCCACATCTGCAAGATGGAGAAATAATACCTGTCATCAAAGAATGTACCGTGGCATACAAAAAGGGCCTATCACAATGTATGGGTCTCATGGGCCCTCAATAAATATAAATCTTCTCCTCTAAGTCCTATTTCTTAGGGTTGCACATAAAATTATACATATTAAAGAATGAAACTTTTCAAACCTGAAATGAGACATCTTTATTTCTCCTGAATTGTGTTCTTCCATTCCAGGGCAAGACAAAAATAGGACCATAACTTATTAGTGGAGACAAAGACTGTGTTATCAACAGAGACATCCATTTGGAGATAATGCAGAAATGTACCTTTCCCAGGGTCCAGCTCTTCCCCCCTACTCATACCCCAAGGCTGGAGGAAGGCCTGGGCCATCCGTCCTGGATCATAAATCCTTTCCCAACAGTTCCTGGAGGGCACAAACCCCCAGGGCAGTACCTTCCACACAGCTAAAGAATTTCCTGCCAAAACGGATAAGAATTTCCTGTTTTGTTTTTCATTATTACTTTAAATAATCATAGTCAGAGTCTCGAAGGAGGATGTAAGCAGCAGGGGCCAGGAGGGCTTGTCAACATCTCTTCTAGATTAATTCAGGGCGACAATAGCAGCTTTAGAAATGGTACATTGAGATCTGGTCAAAAGGTACAAAATGACCAATGGGAACTGAGTCCTTTCCAGAAGGAACTGTCAGATGCCAGTGTGCCATTCTGTAAGCCCTGAGCCCTGGGGTCGGGGCACTTCTATCTCCACCCAGGGAGACAGGGCCTCTTTCAGTCACCAGGGCAGGGGCACAGAATCAGAGTTGATTAGGTTGCCGACTCTGAGAAGCCATCAGCCTCTAATGATGAGTAAATAATCCCCTAAGGAGATGAACAGCAGATGCCCCAGTTCTCCCTTTGGTGCTAGACTTAGCCCATGCCTTTGACTGTGACTCCAGGACAGAATGTCCTCCCTTCTTGGCCCGATTCTGCTCCATAACCCTGCAGGCCACAGAGAGGCAGCTCTAACTCCTTCCTTCCCATAAAGGTCCCCTTAGAAAGACACACCTGTTGGGACAGCCCGTGGCCAACACCCAACGAGAACAGCTCGAGGAGCCTCGCATAGCCCCCCTAGCAGTTCTAGGGACCCTGGCTTGAAATTTAACATCCAGAACTAGATCAGCCCAGCCTCACACTCCAGCTAGCAGTTCTCCTTGATACTCCCACACCCAGAAGAGGGAACAAAGACACTCACTCATCACCTCTAGAACTGAGCACTCCTCCCTACACCTCTCCCCCAAACCAGGTCCCCACCACACCCCCCTGCTTTCTGCAGGTGGCAGCCCTTCCTTCCTGGCATGAGAACCCAAATCGTCCTGCTTGTATTCATTCTTCCCTCTTCCTACTTAGATGCCATCAACTGGTCACCAAATTCAAGCCATGCGTTGAAGGTGCCACAACCTGTGTCTTCCCCAGGAAATCTCTCTTGCATTTGTTCTATTTCTCTTGTGGCTCCTGCCCTAAAATAAAGCTCAGGGCCTTAGGACCTTATCACCTCTCCTTAGAGGACAGCGGCGTCTGGCTTGCCCACTCTTTTATACACTTAGCACCTCTTCTCTAGAGCTGCTCATGCTGTCCATACACTGCTTGATACACTCACAAACCTGCTCCATAATCCCAGGGTCTGAATAATAAGGCACACGCCCTTCAAGGCCCTGAAAGTTCTGATCTCAGGTTTGCCCCTCCCCTGGCACACCTACAGACTAAGAGCTAGGCAGCTCCCTGACCTTAGCCTCACCTCTGCCCCTGCTCCCCCCAACCTCCTAGATTCAGTGCTTTTGAATCTTGGCCTCCCAGAATGCAACCTGTCCAAGAAGGCTCCCCACGGAGTCCACTCAGAGCAAGTGTTCTCCCCACTGCCCCCAGGGCTGTCTGCGCTGTTTCATCACAACATAGGCAGCGTATGGGCAGCAGGACTATTGGCAGATATCCCCGGTTTCTTTGTTGGAGTACACAGTAGATGATGACGTTGTGACTTGCTTTTGCCACCAAAATAAAATTGGAAGTGACATGTGTCATTTGGGGGTAATGCTGTGAAAGCCAGTAATTTTCTTCCCTATGAAACACGTGTCTTCCTGGGTCCCACCAACCTGCCATAACCATGTCACGTGAGAAATAAGCAATAAGCCTTTGTTTCTTTTTTGTCTTTTGTTTGTTTCTTTTTCTGAGACAGTCTCATTCTAGCACCCCGAGTAGTCTGCCGTGGCATCATAGCTCACAGCAACCTCAAGCTCTTAGGCTCAAGCAATTGTCTCACCTCAGTTTTTTGATTTTTAATAGAGACAGGGCCTTGCTCTTGCTCAGGCTGGTCTCAAACTCCTGAGCTCAAGCAATCCACCTACCATAGCCTCCCAGAGTGCTAGGATTACAGACATGAGCCACTGTGCCCCACCTAAGTTTTTGTTTCTTAATCCACTGAAGTTTGGGAGTTGTTTGTGGTCACAGCAGAATCTAGCTTATCCTGACTTCTGTAACATGAAACCTAAGAGACCACATAGTCCCATCCCCTGTTTTATAGATGGAATAAACTGAGGCTTCCAAGAGGTGAAATGACATGCCCAAGGTCACATGGTTAGTGGTTGACCCAAGTTGGGAAACAACTTCTCCTAACATCCAGCCCAATACGTCTTCCAGACCCCTTCCTGTGGTACCCTTGAGACAGGACATAACAACATTGCCCACCATTACTGAACTAGGTGAGCCCAAGTGAGCCTGGGCAAGCCACACATGCTCTCAGGCCTCAGTTTCCCCACTTTTAAAATGAGAAGGTGGGATAAATGTTTCTTCTAGGCCAGGCTTGATAAGTCCCCTGCTTGTGTGTCATCTTCTCGGCCCTGTCCACTCCAGGGCCTTGCACAGACAGTGTGGTGATGACCACCTAACAGTCTCACAGCTGCATCCCACCTTCCCAGGGTAATAAGCAATGCTGCCTTCTCCAGGGGAGGCTGACCCACTCTTGAACAAAATTTCACACCTCCCAGTTCCTCCTCCAGCCACCCAGGAGTATATGAGTGATACTTGAATCATGCCTGACTTGAATCTACTCAGGCCCAGGCTTTAAGTGTTACTCATTTGATTAACATTCAAAGTCCTTAACTGGCTCCACAGGCCAGCCTTTTAATCAGAGTCACTGAGTTTCTGTCCCTGACATGCTCTAACTCCTTTTGTCTTTGTCTTTTGATCTCCTTCGCTTAGACTGCTTCTGCCTGAATAGAACCAATTCGTTGGAAGTTAAGAAACTTATCAAAGTTTTAAAGTGTAGCAAGCCACCTCTCACTCCTGGACAGTGCCAAAGATTGGGGCCACCCCTCAGCCATTTGCCAAATGCCTGGCTTTAACAGGGTGGTCAATGCCACAGCAGGAAAGATCTCAGGAGGTGAGCACCCTCTTGCTTTTATTGGTGGCAGAGAGGACAGGGATCTGTGACATTCAGAGATGGTAACTGTTATGGACTAAATGTTTGTCTCCATAAAATTCATATATTGAAATCCTACCCCCCAATGTGATGGCATTAGAAGGTGGCATTAGAAGTCGCCTTTGGGAGCTGACTAGGTCATAAGGGTAGAGCCCTTAGGAATGGGCTATGCCTTAGAAGAGCACTCTAGCCCCTCTCTTCCCTCTTTTTACCATGTCAGAACACAGCCTCTTATTAGCACAGGTGAGGACACTGAGGCCCTGAAAGAAGTGAATTTCATAAAGACCCCAGCTTCTGAGCCAAGGTTAAAAGTTAAAAGCCCAGCTGTCTTGCAACACTCTTTTATTTGCACCACTAAAAAAAAAAATCAGTAAGCAAATAAGGTATTCGTTTCCACAGTTCTCAGAAAAAAGGCAGGGTTACAGAAAGAATCATGCAACTTGCAAGTTCCAGTGAGCTTGGCGTTGACAACATTTCTTACATTTCTTACCATTCCCTTAGTGAGGTAGTTATTTGTGTTACAGTTACAGCCCAGCAAAAGCAGTGGCCCTGCTGCTCCTTCCAGGAGAAAGGACTCCCTGAGGCCGCCAGTCATCCAGCTGGTAGCACGGACACTAGCAGCCACTAGATTCATTCATTTGCTTTGGTTCTGACCTGCAGCAAGATGTTGAACAAAATAGTGGTGGTAAAGAGAAAGAGCCTGAGCTCTGGAATCAAATTGACTCAGGTTTTTCACAGTCTCTCACTGGCTTCTCCTTACATTGGGGAAGCTGCAATGATTCGGCACCTGGAAAGATCAAATGGCCTGGCCGGTGCTAGTAAGTACTTGGTACACAGTCAGGCCTCAGTGAACTCTGGCTTCACTTCCGCTTCCTTTTGGAAAAGGGGTCACCTGGTTTAAGGATCACTTTTGACCAGAGCCTCATTGAGAGTTAAAGTGCTACTAATTTGAGCTGTCTGAGCTTCTTCATGAATGCTCTGAAGCACTTCCCAGGCCCAACCATGACTTGCATGGAGGGATGGCCCTCCTGTAGTTCCCCAAATAAGTTGGGCAACACTGCTACCTGAGGTCAGGAAGAAAACCCCGTTGGGGTGTCAAGCTCTTTGTCTTACCTGCCCTCTGGGGCCAGTCTTGGAGGAAGAGAAAGAACCCTGGGGTGACAGTTGGGAAGGAGAGTTCCTCAGTTAGGAGACAAATTTAGGGCAAGGCTTAGATATGATAGATCTCTCCCCTGTGATATTTTAAATTCTAACATCAAGTAAAAATAGAATTTCCTGTTGATCTGATAAGAAATTCCTGTTTTTCCAGAGAGCAGGGCAGCCTATATTGGGGGCACAGGCAGTGGGGGTTACCAACTATTTCCGAGATGGATAGTTAAAGAAAGAAGGGGTCAGATGGGTCTCATTCACATGTATTTATTTTTAAAGTGTAAAGACAGCTCATACCAAGAAGAATCACAGGGTGTGATTAATAATTTCCCACATACATTGAAGGCCTCAGCTGGCTGGGGATGAGCTCTCTTTGCTGCACCCCAGAGCCTGGATTTTTTTTGTTGCCAGATGGAGTTTGGTTCAGAATTGCCAGGCCTGAGCTCTTGGTCCTCATACATCCTGCGTGGTGTGTGAGGAAAGCATTTTGCAGGGGCAGGCAGGTGCCAGGACCTAAATCTCATCCCAAATCCCCTGTCACTCCAACTTGTGCTCTGCTTTTAGGGTGACCCCAGAGTTGTGGGCTCAGCAGTGCCAGCCTGTGCTTGCTTCTGTGGGAGCAGCTCAAACAGAAGCCCCTTCCTTCTGTTCATAGCTCCCTGATTTCCATCTGGGGAATTCACCTCATCCCCTAGGGTACAGCCTAGTGGAATTGTCAGTCAAGGACTCTGCCCCCAAGTGGTCCATCAATCTGACCCTCTCCCAAGATTGTGAACTTTGAGTGGAGTGACACAAAGAGAAAAAAATGACTGTTTCTTACCAGTCAGCCCCTGGCCCCCCAGAGCCACAGACCCTGTCTGTCTCCTGCCTGATTATTCATTTCTCCTTCAGTTCTGTGAGCTTCTCATTCTCTTTAACACTTTCAAATAATGCACTGTGACTAACACAAAAGTCTGCTGATGGTGAGACACAAGCGTCACCTTGTGTGTCTTCTAACAGGGGAATAGCACAAAGGTGTGACCCTCAACTCTTGGAGAAGCAGGTCCCCCTACAACAGCTCCTACCACCTTTTGGAAACTCTGTGAGGCAGGCATGCACCTGTTGTGAGTTGAGGACGCTGACAGTCACAGGTCTACTCAACTGCTGGACAGCCTGGGAGCAGCAGACACTCCACTTCAGCGTCAGTCTGTCTCCTGATTCCCGCAGAGGGTCTCCTCCCGAGACCACACTGTCTCTAACAGGCCACTTGAGCTGAATTAGCTATTTGTCCAGGATGGAGGGATTCCAGTCTTTAGCCTCTTCTGACCATGAATGTCCATGGCTCACCAGTAACTAAAATTGGGACTCTAACTTCATAAATATATTTCAGAAAGTCTGGCTGCCACATCATTCAAGCAGAGGATACATAAAGACACTTAATTTGAAGTCATCATTAAAATGTCATCAAGACTGTACACACATGCGCATGCTGACTGTTCACAATAGCCAAAAGGTGAAGGCAGCCCAGACGCCCTTCGACAGATAAGTGATGAACAAAGGTGGTGCATCCGCACAGTGGAGTGTGATTCAGCAGTAAAAGGGAATGGAGGACTATTGTCTATTACAGGTGGGAATGAACCTCGAAAACATGCTGCTACGTGAGAGAAGCTGGACACAAAAGATCATGCATTTTATGAGTTCATTCATACGTAGTACTCGGAATAGAGAAATCTGAAGAGGCAGAAGGCAGAGTGGTGGTCAGCAGGGGCTGCAGGGCGGCGGGCTGGGGCGGAGGGTGGGGAAACTGCTTAACAAGTAGGGGTTTTGCTGTATGATAGAAACGTTTTGGACCTAGATAGAGGTGGTGGTTGCCCAACATTATGAAGGTACTAAATGCCACTGAATTGCTTGCTTTAATGGTTAATTTTAGATTAAGTGAATTTCACCCCCAGTAAGTCATATAATGCTGATAAATAATAAAGATGATCTAAACAAAAATATGAAAGCTGTCACCGGGGCCCCTCCCTTTATTTTTATTCCCGTTAGTCTCCCTGACCCTTTCTCTTCCACACTGAAGCACTCGAATCACCTGTCTGGAGGTTTCTTTCTCAGCAATGCTCAACGTCATCTCAGTGACGACAGGCGAAGGCTCAGCTTGGTGTTCAAGTTCTTCTGTACTGAAACTGCCAGGCACAGTTTCTCTGTACTGAAACAGCCAGGCACAGCCTCTGCTTTAGCCAGGCTCCTCTCTCACTATCGCTGGAGATGTGAGGCTTCAGGGGAGAAGTGATCTTCACCAACCACATCCTCTACGAAAGGGGATGAGGAGGAGGAAGGGGAGGAGAGTGGCGACGATGGCGATGTTATCAACGCTTACTCCCACTATTAACTGCTAATTCATCAAAGCCTCCCTTGCCCCAGTCCTTCTAGGACACCCTTCTAGGTGTTTCTCTCAGGGTGGGGAGGTTTTCCTGAGCTCCCTGCTGCGGCGGGCTGGGCTCTAGTGTTAACTCTATTCTGGTGACGACTTCTTCCACTTTTCCCTGGTATCAGGCACACTGCAGCATTCTCTCACCCTGCATTCCTACCAGTGATAACCTCGACCCCCTTTGCTCTGCACTTCCCCTTCACCTCTCTCCTAGTTGATATGCAGGGTTTATGTGGGTTTGGTATCTGTGTGACCCACTGAGGATGGACAATGCCACTGGAGCCAAGGTATCAGCACAGTCATCATGTGGGGGGAACCCACGCCAAGGATGGTGCTGTGAGCCTCAACAGACTTGGCAGGGAGGGGGGGCATCCTAAGAAGAAGATAAGACAAGATATCCCAAGAACAAGCATCTCTGACTTGAGGGCAAAGGTCCCAGCGGCGGGCTGACTTCCCCTCTCCCCCCACCCCTCCTCGTAGCTTAATTAGAGTAATAAGAGGGGCTGAATGGGAGAAAGTTGTTAAATATCAAATGGTGAAGGATTTGTCTGTTTGGGGTTTTGGCTAATTGGGTGATTGTTTTTCCTCCTGATCTCCATGCCTTTGTCAAACACACATGGTTGAGCTGGGCTCTAAACTGCCTCACCTGTGGTCAATGGGCATCATGGAATCAGTGTGAACAAAGATTCTGAGAACCAAGGCATTCCATTAATACCTTAGTTTGTGTATTTTAGTTAATACTTAAGATAATCACAGCTAGAGAGAACTATAACTGCCTCTGTATTAGACATGAGAAAATTGAGCTTCAGTGGTGTTGGGACTGAATTTTGAAGTCCCAAATTCTCCCTCCATCCTATCCTCATTTCTCCCCTCCTCTCCTTTCTCATCCATTCCTGGACACTTTTCTAAGAATCAGCTGCCTTAGACTAGCTCCCTGACGTTTGGGGTCTCTTATCTGAACTTCTAGGGCGCATACCAGCTCTGTTACTCACCTCAATCCTAATGTCATAATCTTCTAATATATTCTAATCTTCCAGCACGTTACAACTTGTTTCAAGTGTGCACATCCTGTGTCCTTAATGAAAGCGCTGATTCTTGGAAGGAGCTCAACTGCTCTGCTCCCCTTTCCCTGGTCCAGCCTAGCGAAATGCTGAACAAGCAAGAGGTTAACAGTGTCACCACCTGTCGTGGGATCTGCAAATTGAAAAGGTCCTTTAAGACCCAGAGCCCCTTATAGAAGAAACCCCTCAGTGATCAATCACATAAGCAAAAGAACAAAGATATGTATTTTCTCAGGTGAGTGCAAGATCTCTAGTTCTTTCTGTCCTTAAACAGCAATCTATATGATTTCTTATACGAGAGAAGAGAGTGAATTCCATTCCTTCCAGAGTTTGGGGGTCTCACAGTTCTAGAGTTGACAGTCACTGCTATTGTAACTCAATCATGGGACACACTGACACTGCTCTTAAAAAGTTGTACAGATTCAAAATCCCTTATTCTAAACTCTTGGGACCAGATGTGTTTTGGAAATCAGAATTGTTCATATTTTAGAAAGGTGATATGGATCATGTACAGTATATCATGGAACAACCCTGGCAGGCCCAGAGCAGCACCTCATTAATATTTATCCAGTAAAACACATGCATATTCATACTAACTGAGACAAATACAAGCTAAATATATCTGCATGCCACTTCAGGACAGGTCTTACCTCCAAATGAGTTTAGACACCAACTGTACAATTTTCAGAGTTCTTTTTGACTTAGGATTGTAGGAAATAGACTGTAGAGCTGTAATAGATATAATGATTATTGAGTGCTTATATTGTGTCTGACACTCTGCATAGAATCCACCAATGGCACTATGAGGTAGGTTTTCATTTTACTTCTATTTCACAGATAAGGAAACTAAGGCTTAAGGAGGTTAATGAACATTGAAGCAGGACTCTCTGGGTATTTACAGATGTCATCCCCTCCTCATCTCTGAAGTTTCCCCTGGGGCCATCTAGGATGGTGGACCCAAAAGTGGCAAGAGACTGACACCCATGGGACCTCTGTGCTACAGGACCAGGCAGATCACACCCCTGGGCATGGGGCGGCCAAGTCCTAGGTCTGGTAAGCAAGAGACAAGAGAAAATCAGCCACCTTCCTGAACTAATTGATGGTAGGTTCAAGGATCAACCTCACCCTTGAACATGAATGAGACAAGCTTGACACAGGCTCACGGTGGCCTTGACAGGCAGGTTATGGAGTCAAATCTAATAACTCACTGGGGAATGCTGGGCAAGCTTCCTTCCTCGCCAAGCTTCAGTTCCCTTTTCTGTAAAATCAGGTTGCACGATGCTTCTTCACAAGACTATTTAAAGATTCAGTGAAACAATTCATATAAACACAGTTCCTGACAGAGTGAGCCCTCGGTATTAGCTTTCAGAAAAAGCATGTCATGAATGAAAACAGGATAGTAAACAGAGATAACCCAAGCGGAACGGAATGGGAAGGCGGGTCCTTCTAAAAGCACTTTGTTTCCACAGCTTTTTGCTGCTCAGCCATACTAGACTGATGTCTTGGAGATCTGCTGTAAACAGAAGCAACACCATTAGGAGTGAAGGGCTGCTCACACTGGCAGGCCTGGAAGGTGGGAGTAGAGAGCCAGATGGCTGGAAGATGGGGGAAACTTAACACAGACCTTGGACTTGGTCTCAGGTCTCTGAGCAGCTCCCATACAAATAGGTCAATACTCCTGTCAGCTTATTCTCCCCCACACTCCCTGGGAAATGACCCCATGATTTTCCTGCCCTACTCCTGAAGGGATCTGAAGTACCATCCAGTTCTTACAGATAAGCGGTCTGCCTTTCCTCCACTAAAATCCCATCTGGGGCAGCCAAGATTTGCCTGAGGAGATGTTCACAGGACCACACTTCTTCACTGAAGTCTCCCACGGCCACCTCAAGCGTTAGCCCAAATTCCACATGACACTCAAGGAGACACGGTGGTGGTAAAGCCTTCCTTTGCTCCATAAACTCATGACCAGGCACAAGCACTAGCTACAGAGTAACAAAGAACAAAAGTTCCATGAAAACAGGGCATTGGATGGATTCACCATGGTGTCCCCAGGGAAGACACAAAATGCAAATAGTAAGTCCTTAGTAAATGTTTGTTGAGTGAATAAATGTAGGGCACACTCTTTCATTTTATTTTTTATTTTCCATATTTTTTATTTTATTTTTTAACTAAATCACAACTGTGTACATTAATGCATGTATGGGGTACAATGTGATGATTTTATATACAATTTGGAATGCTTACATCAAACTGGTTAACATCGCCTTCACCTCACTTAATTGTTGTGTTAAGACATTTATACTCTATTCTTAATAGATTTGACATGTACCCTTGCATTTATGCACAATAAGTGAGGTCCCACCAATTACCCTCCTTCCACCTGGCCTCCCCCTCTCCTCCCTTCACCCTCCTCTCCTTTCCTTCTTTCTGGGCTATAGTTGTGTTTTATCTTTTGTATGAAAGTGTGGGTGATTATATATTGGTTTCATAATAGTACTGAGTACATTGGATACTTTTTCTTCCACTCTTGAGGTATTTTACTAAGAAGAATATGTTCCAGCTCCACCCATGTAAACATAAAAGAGGTAAAGGCTCCATCTTGTTTTATGGCTGCATAATATTCCATAGTATACATATACTACAATTTGTTAATCCATTCGTGGGTCAATGGGCACTTGGGGTGTTTCCATGAGTTGGAAATTATGAATTGGGCTGCAATAAACATTCTGGTGCAAATATCTTTGTTGTAAAATGATTCTGGGTCATCTGGATATATACCTAGTAGAGAAATTGCTTTAGTTCCCTAAGTGTTCTCCAAACTTCTTTCCAAAAGGAACGTCCCACCAGCAGTGCAGAAGTGTTCCCTTCTCTCCACATCCACGCCAACATCTGTAGGTTTGGGATTTTGTGATGTGGGCTAATCTTATTGGAGTTAGATGATAGCCCAAAGTGGTTTTGGTTTGCATTCCTCTGATGATTAAAGATGATGAGCATTTTTCATGTGTCTGTAAGCCAAGTGCCTGTCTTCTTCAGAGAAGCTCTGTTCAAGTCTCTTGCCTACAATGAAATGGGATCACTTGTTTTTCTCTTATTAGTTTGAGTTCTATGCGTATTCTGGTTATCAAACCTTTGTCAGAAACATAACCAATATCTTCTGCCATTCGGAGGGTATCTGCTTGCATTACTTACTGTGTTCTTGGCTGTGCAGAAGATTTTCTATTTTACTAGATCCAAGTAATATATTTTTGGTGTTGCTTCAATTGCCAAGGGGGTCCTCCTCATAAAATATTCTCCCTGGCCAATTCCTTCAAGTGTTTTCCCTGCACTCTCTCCAAGTATCTTTATAGTTTCATGTCTTAAGTTTAATCTTTTATCCAGTGAGAATCAATTTTTGTTAATGGTGAAAGGTGGGGGTCCAGTTTCAGTCTTCTACAGGTCACCAGCCAGTTCACCCAGCACCATTTGTTAAATAAGGAATCTTTCCCCACAGTTTATATTTTTGATAGGTTTATCAAAGATCCAGTGATAGTAAGTGGCTGGGCACACTCTTTTAGACTTGGTGGTGTAGGGCTCAGCTTCCCCCAGGGTGTCCCTAGGCTCCTCCTAGCCAGCATGGAGCTCCTCTGACCTCTGAGTGCAACACCCCAACCCTGAGGCCAGAAAAGAAAAGGGAGCCAGAGGACTCTGCCCCTACCGGCTGGTTGCTGTCAGTCTGGGCTTGTCTGTCCCCAGCTTAAAGCTGACGGCATCTGCTCTTGCTCCACAGAGAGGCCTGCCACCTGCCATTAGGAGCCTTCCAGACCCAAACTTGGCTGCTCTGAGCAGCAACAAGTAAATCAGCAGGCAGTGAGGTCTGCTTTCTGTTCTTCTCACACCTGTCTGCCAACAGCAGGATTACTGGGTAAGAGAAGAACTTGGCTGTGTCCAGACTGGGAAGCACCCGACAAAACTATCCAGTGGGGAGGGAGGGGTCAGTCGTGTGCAAGCCAACCAGTGTCTAAGACTGACAGCGACCAGGTGGCATTTCTTTGGAGGTTGGGCTGTGGGTGGGGCTGGAAGGAAGGGCAGCTCCTGTGTGGAGTCAGTGCCACGGACTACTGACGCAGCCAGGAACACTGCTTACTTAGTGTCTGCTGGGTGCTCCTATCTGGCAGGGACCATGCTGGTATGTCTGCCTCTTAGTTCCCTCCTTTTTTTTTTTTTAAAGTAGAGTCTTGTTCTTTGCCCTGGTTGAGTGCAGTGGCTCAACACAGCTCACAGCAATCTCTAACTCCTGGGCTCAAGCGATCCTCTTGCTTCAGCCTCGTGAGTAGTTGAGACTACAGGTGCCCGCCACTACACTTGGCTACTTTTTCTATTTTTTCAGTAGAGACAGAGTCTTGCTCTTGCTCAGGCTGGTCTCAAACTCTTGGCCTTGAATCATCCTCCCACCTCAGCCTCCCAAAGTGCTAGGTTATAGGCGTGGGCCACCATGCCCCGCCTTAGTTCCCTCCTTAAGTGGCCCAGAGTTTCCCAGTTTCCTCAGGTGGAAGAAAGTGCAGCCATGCCCTCAAGAGATATTTGGGGGACCATTGCAGGGGAAAGTGACAATGCCCTAGATTCAAAGCCAGTGCATAAGCGAGGCTCTGCAGTGACTCCCCTCATCCTGGCCCAGCTCAGTGATCTGGTCCAGATGGCCTCCTGGATGTGGAGCACCAGGCCGGGAGAGCAGGAAGGAGAAGCCTCCAGATACACCAGGAAAGGCCAGGGTGTCATTTTCTCTCTCAGGACCCCTGTGTTCTTTCATAAAGAGAGACAACCTGGAATTCCTCCCCAGATGATTATCCAGAAAAAGGAAAAAAAATAACCACAGGGCCCCCAATGGCCCTGCTCTGTTTCAGGTTCCACAAACACCCAGGGATTAAAAATACTTGGAACCATGAAAGTGCACCTTGCTCACCAGAGCGTGGTACATGGGGTCCAGTGCTGAGACAGGCAAGGCAGCCCTCGGGGTGGGGTCACCTGCAGTGGAGCCTGGAAAGCCTCTACTCCACGGGTTTGGAATTTTGTCAGGGAGTGCTGGGAGCAGAGGTGTCCCTGGAACTTGGAAGGCCCTAGAAGAAAATTATGTACGAGGCTTGTTGATTCTACTTAGAATGAAATCCAATTAAGGCCTGTTGCTTTTTTCCTTATAACTAAGACACCTGATAGAGAAGCCTGTTGCTATCACTGTGGTACAGAGCTGTGTTTTCTTCTCAGATGGCTCTCTCACAACTCAAGCTGCCCGGCCCTTGTGCTCAGGGGCAGAAAGCAAAGTTTCAACCCTGTGGAACACAGCAGGGCTGTGGTCCAAGTTGTACTTCACTGCTGGGGAGCTGAGAGAGAGACAGACAGACAGACGGAGAGGCACAGGTAGGCAGCCCTGGGAGCAGGCAGGAAAAGGTGTGAGCCACAGGAGAGGCTGCAGCTGAATGTCACTGGAGCAGGGAGGACACCCTGCCCTTCTTCTGAGTGCAGAGTACTCTGAGTACGCAAGTCCTACTTAGGACAGTCCACTGTGCCCCAAATGTAGAAGTAAACAGTAAGTGCCAGTGGTTAAAGCTAATGCTTCTCCAGTCTTGAGTGGTGTGTTCAGAGTCTCACCTGTTCATTCCATGTCCCTCTTTAAGGTACTAAGTCCCCCATGTGTAGAACACATGGGTCTGGAGAGAGGAGGAGCTGGTGCTTACCAGCACATCAGTGACCTCCCCAGGGAGCGTGTGCTTTCCATCCCTGAAGCTCTGTGCTCTCTGTGTTTAGAGAACTTGCTCCCGAAAGGAGAAACCCTCCTGGGAGTCCTGGAAAGAGTCCTATTGATCTATAAGCTACAGCTGCCACCTGGCCGCCTTGGGTTCCTTGTACCAATGGGGCAGTAAACAAGAAGTGACTCACCCCCTGGCAGGTAACTGACCCTGATGGATGAGCAGCAGAGTGCTGCTACTCAGCCGGGCAGGGGGGCCACCTTTGGCACTGGGGAGTTCACTGGGTGTCCCTCAATACCTGCTCGATTCTGACAGTCAATGGACAATGAAGCCATCGTGGGGAGATGCCTCCTCCAGAACCTGTAAGAAGATATGGATCTGGGTGGCACAAATGTGGACCCTCGCAGATTCTGTGATAAGCTGCCCAGATGCCCCTTTGGGGCTGAAAGCCTTTTCCCCAGCTACTATCTGCAGCCGGGTGACTGTCCTCTTCAGAACCGGCTTGGCAGAAGAGAATCGCCTCACCTAGAGTCCTCCTCCCTTCTCAAGACAACTGGCATCCCACGACTTGTTGACACCAGGGTTTAAGAGCCTTGTACTCTTGCCACAACTCAGGATGGGCATGGGCAGCACCCTCCTGCTCCTCCTTTCCTAGGAGAGAACAGGAAGGGAGTGCAGCCTGGAAGCAAAGGGAAGACAGAGGAGCGGAGGGGAGCAGGCCCATGCGCCCCGGGTTTAAGTCAGTAAGTTCTCAGCTCACAGGGGAAGGGGCAGCTGTTTAAAATTGCTTTGGGGAAGGGACAGAGAGAGAAGGGAGTTTCCAGCATTCCTTGGTGTTTCCAAAGGGCCTTTTCCATTGCCATGGCTGGTACAAGCTCCCCCCAGACCAGGGGATCTAGCCACCATGGCTCAGAATCCCACTGCCCAGTGGGAAGACGCACTCACCCTCCTCTGGGGAGAGGTGAGGGGCTGGACTGGCATTGCACTTTCCCAGGTCCCTGGCCCAGCTGCCTTTGTGTTTCTCATGCACCCTGGCATTCTGGGTGTAAACCAGTGACAGAGCTGTTTTTCATGCATCTCGCCTTGGTAGGGTTGTGACCCAAATCTATGCACGGGCTCCACTGACTGCCAGCTGCTGATGGGATGACTTTCAAGCCAGCGAATGTCACATTGCTACACATACAGTTGCAGCCATGCAGCTACTGCTGGCAGGTGCAGGCAAGCAGCCCAGATGCCACTCTGCGTGTTCCAGGGCAGATGAGTTTCTGGATCAGGGGTGTTATCTGATGACAGCACAGAGACTTGAGTTGGTTAACCTAGATTCAGTTCTGACTCAGCGCCTCACCCAGCCAGTGCATGACTTGAGTGAGAGAATAATTTGGGAAATAGAATTAATGGGCACATCATGGAATCTCTGTGAATTAAAGCAGTTTATTAAAAACAAAAGTATCTGTGAGGGACGATGGCCTACAGTGTGGGATGACATGAAGGAAAAGAACACAGGGTCTGACTTGGTCTCAGCACTGCTGGTCACGACTGCTGCGACCTTGCACAGGTGCTGACACTTTCATTTTAATATAGACTTTTGTCTTAGAGCAGTTTAGGTTCACAGCAAAACTGAACAGAAAGTACACCGATTTCTCATGTACCACCCCACATCAACACCCCACACCAAAGTGGCACATGATTACAATGGATGGATCCACACACACACATCATCATCGCAAGAGTCACGGTTTATGTGAGGGTTCACTCTGGGTGTGAGCAAATGTGCAGGGACGTGTATCCCACGGAGTAGTTTCGCTGCCCTGAAAGTCCTCTGTGCTCCCCTTTCATCCTTTGCTTCCCCAGATCCCTGACACCCCCTGATCTTTCTACTATCCTCATAGTTTTGCCTTTCTCCAGAATTTCCAGCTGGACCCCCAACATGTAGATTTTCAGATCGGCCGCTTTCACTTAGAAATATACATTTAACATTCCTCCAAGTCTTTTCTTGGCTTACTAGCTCATCTCTTTTTAGTGCTGAATAATATTCCGTTGTCCGGATGAACCACAGCTTATTCATCCATCCACACGCTGAAAGGTGTCTCGGCTGCTCCCAAGCTTTGGCAATCACAAATCAAGCTGCCGTAAACATTCACGGGCTGGTTTTTGTGAGGACATGAGTCTTCAGGCCATTGGGGTAAATAAAAGGAGCATGATTACAGGATCATATTGACTTTTCTTTGCTTTATTTTCTTCACTGGGAAAGTGGAGATAGTAATAGTTTTCTGTAGGGTTATTGTGAATTTTTAGTAAGTTGATGCAGGGAAGTGTTCAGCACTGTGCCCAGCACACAGGCTGTACCCACTTAATGGAGGCCGTTATTGTCATCCTATTCGAGGGTAAGGACACCACCAATGTGGGGGACACAAATCTGAGTATTGGCTGAAGATATGACATGTGGGGATGTCATAGTCATGGGTCATTTATCCAGGCTCCAAGAAGGCCCAGGACCACAGGAAATGCTAGAAGACTGTCAGGGCAACACTGCCACCAATGAGGTAGAATGTGGTGTCTCCCCCTTTCCTGCAACCCCAAGTCCTACTGGTCTGAGCAGCCTGACAGGGGAAGGGAGGACAAACCCATTGTCCCCCACTTGACTCATCTGGAGCTAAGTCCTGCCCATAACCAGAAGCTCAGAGGTCAGGAAACAAAGCTTCTTTTTCTCTTCACTTACTTCCTGTGACTTCGTCATTGTCCCTAGAATTACCAGGTCAACAGGAGGCTTTCCTACCTTAGCGCTCTTTCTTCTCCTTCTTCTCCTCCTATTCTCTCTCTCTCTTTTTTTCTTTCTTTCTTTCTTTTTTTTTTGCTTCTCTGGAGACAAGGGATGCTTGGATCTAAGACTGAATATAAGTCTAAGGGGTGGCAACTGTGGCTCAGTGAGTAGGGTGCTGGCCCCAAATTATCAAGGGTAGCTGGTTCGAACCAGGCCCCGGCTAAACTGCAACAACAAGATAGCTGGGTGTTGTGGCAGGCGTCTGTAGTCCCAGCTACTCGGGAGGCTGAGGCAAGAGAATCGCCTCCAAGAGCTGGAGGTTGCTGTGAGCTGTGATGTCACAGCACTCTACCGAAGTGAAAGTGAAAAAAAAAGAATGAAAGTGAAAAAAAAAAGACAGGAAGAAAAAAAGAAAAGAAAAAGAAATGAATATAAGTGTAAGCTGGTGACATTCCTTTGGTGCTTCTTTGGAGAGGCTGAGTGAGGAATGGACCTGCATGAGCTGCATGGTGTGGATTTCAGAAAGTCACGCGTTCTTTTCTGCAGAAGGAACTGAACACACATTCTCTGAGCCTCCAGCAATGCTCCGTGTTATCTGGAAATAGTAGTGCTGGTTGTGTTTTTGTTGTTTCCATTTCCTCCTTCCTTCTTTAGGCTGCTATGGAATTATTAAATGGTCTGAGCTGAATCAGGCCTGAGCCTGCCCTCACTCAGCCACTGCGAGTGACTCCTTAGTTTGGCCGTCTGACGACCAGGTATCATTATCACCGCCAGGTGCGCTCTGCTTCCGTCCCCTTCTCGTCTATAAAAGCTGGTAGAGAAGCAAGAACTGCTTTGCCCTTTGCTCTTGGAGCAAGGCCTTTCTCTCAGGAAGCAAAGCCCTTATGAAACGGTGTTTCTACCTGCCATCCTAGAGCCTGGCGTAGGCCCCACTCCAGTGACCTTAGCAGAGTGCCCTCTGGAATGTCATCTCTTCAGGGAGGATATTGGACTGATGGCCTCTTTGATGTTTTCTAGACCCATTTTTAAAAAAAATACTTTTCCAAGTGACTGTAGCATTATCCAGGAAAAGTTTCTGTGATGACAGGAATCTTCACTGAAGGCTACCCTGTCCAATAATGGCAACCACTAGCTACATGTGGCCTTTGCACACTTGAAATGTGGCTAGTGCAGCAGAACAACATTTGTATTTTATTTCGTTTAACATTTTTTTTTTGTTTGTTTGGTTGAGACAGAGTCTCACTATGTGGCCCTCGGTACAGTGTTGTAGCATCACAGCTCACAGCAACCTCAAGCTCTTGGGCTTAAGTGATTCTTTTGCCTCAGCCTCCCAAGTAGCTGGGACTATAGGCACCTACTACAATGCCAAGCTATTTTTCTTTTTTGTAGTAGTCATTGTTGTTTAGCAGGCCCAGGCTGGGTTTGAACCTGCCAACCTCAGTGCATGTGGCTGGCACCGTAACCACTGTGCTACAGGCACTGAGCCTATTTCGTTTAATTTTCAAATTTCAGAATATTAGGGGGGTACAGACATTTTGGTTACAAAATTTGTTTCTGTACAGATTAAGTAAAAGTTATAAGTATGCCCTTCACTCAGAGTTTCCTTTAATTTTAATTAATTTAGATTTAAGTAGCCACAGGGGTTAGTGGCTACCATGTTAGACAACATAGGGCTAGGCTTTTGGATTCGGCCTCTTTAAAACTGTCTGTTCCACTGATTCTATATGAAAATTATATCTCAAATCCACCCATGTTTCTTCATTTCCACGGTTTCCTCCCCAGGCTGAGCCACCAACATCTCTTGTCAAGGAAATGACAATGTCCCCAGGCTGAGCCACCAACATCTATTGTCAAGGAAATGACAATGTTTCCTCCTTGGTTTCCCTCCTCCAACTTTATCCCCTCTGATCCTTTTGCTACAGTGCAGAGTGATCTACTTAAAATAAAACTGACCAAGTTACTCTTCTTAAAACCTTTCAACAAATTCCCCATTGTAATAAAATTGAAAACCCCTCAGAGGCTTACAAGCATGTGCACACTCCGAGCCCTGCGCCCTTAAGCATGTGCACACTCCGAGCCCTGCGCCCTTAAGCATGTGCACACTCCGAGCCCTGCGCCCTTAAGCACCTGCACACTCAGTCTTGTGCCCTTCAGGCCTTATCCTGCCTCAGTCTCCCCCTTGAACTCACTACATGAAGGTATCAAACCCTTCTTCAGTTCAGGTCCCTTGCTTAAACTTTCCACCTGCTCTAGAGCTGTGCTGCCCAATATGGCAGCCACTAGGTACATGTGGCTCTTTAAGTAAATATATATTTAAATTAACTGGAATTAAATCAAATCGAAAATGTAGTTCCTCGGTCACACTAGACACATTTTAAATGCCTGATGGTCACAGGTGATTGGTGGCTACCACATTGGACAGCACCACATAACATATTTTCATTGCCATAGCATGTTGTTTTGGACAGCATAGTTCTGGAATGTTCTCCCCACACCTGAGCTTGGATAACTCCTACCCTTCCTTCAAGTCTCACATCCTCACAGTAGGCTTTTCTGACCCTCCAGTCTAAATTAAGATTCCCTGCTTTCTTTCTGATAGAGCCTATAATTTTTCTTTTTAGTTCTTAAGTCTGTTTGCAAAGTTATATTTATACGTTATTTTTTAACGTTTGTGTTTTCTATTAGGATCTAGGACAGAATCTCTTGTTTACTTGTCAGTCCCCAGGCCTCGTGTCAGTGCCTGGCACTTAGTAGGAGCTCACTCAGGTTGGGTGAGTGGATGAAACAGTGAGTTCCTACAGCGGTGGATACGTGGCTGAGCTGCATTTACTTGCCTTGAGAATTACCAGGTAAGAGTGATGGCTCAGGGACCTTATAGTCCTGGAACGAAATGCTGTCTTCCACACATATTTTAGCCTGGTTGGTTTAGGTTTGGGAGCCACTTTCTCTTTGCACGTGAGAAAGGGCATCCTGTCACTCATGTCAGGAGTGGATGGGCTAACGCATGCCACACCTTGGCACACAATCAGTGGAGCTGTATGTGCATTCTGTCTGCTCTGTCACCTCTTCATGTCCTTCCATCCTTCTCCTGAGTCCCTCCTTCCATGCTGCCTCTCTGGCCCTGGCCTCTGAGTCTCTCATGGCTCAGGCCCATCCCCCTCTAAGAGGTCTTTATGATACAATTGAAGAACCAAACCAAACTTTCTCCCACATGGAGGGCTCGCCCCATGTTTGGGTGCTTCTTCAGTGTTCTCCCTGACTCTGGCTGTATAAATCAGAGACCCAGACAAGCTCCAGCTCTGAAAATACTCTGAGAATAACAGGTGCTCACAGCACCTGGCATGGAGTGGTCCCATTTTCCTTAGGCATTTGCCATCAATTTGTATCTGTGGACCAGCTAAATCAGCATCCCCTCCAGTGCTTGTTCAAAATATGGATTCCTAGACCCTACTCCAGACCCATTTACATCAGACTCTCTCCAGGAGTGTCCTGGAAACTTTATTTTCAATAACCAGCTCAGGTGATTCTGTTGCTATCATCAAGGCTTCTCAGGATGCAACATTTGGCACCATGGAGCCCTGGGAGAATTCTTCTGATGAGTCACTTACTGATCATCTCTTAATTTGAATGCAAGCACTTTTTACATCAAAAGATCATTTGCTAAATACCTACCTTGTGATTTATTAACTTTATGGGTATCATTTGTAATTCATAAACCCAACATTTACCAGAAGGGAAGGCACTTTCATGGTGGACATGTCTGCAGAAGTCACTGGAAGTCCACATTCACACTTAGACTCACTGTGATCAGAGGGCCATCACTGCTATCTTCAGTTGGCTATAATATTAAATTGCTGCTCTTCCTGGTTTTTTGTTTGTTTGTTTTTTGACAGAGTCTTACTCTGTTGCCCAGGCTAGTGTGCCATGGCCTCAGACTAGCTCACAGCAACCTCAAACTCCTGTGTTCTAGCAATCCTCCCACATCAGCCTCTCGAGGACTACAGGCACCCACTACAACACCCATTATTTGTTCTATTTTTAGTAGAGATGGTCTCTTGCTGTGCTCAGGCTGACCTCTAACTCCTGAGCTCAAGGGATGCTCCTGCCCTGGCCTCCCAGAGTGCTATGATTATAGGTGTGAGCCACCATACCCAGCCTCTTCTTGTCATCAAGAACTTCCGGTGGATTCATCGCTTCCGGTTAGGCTCTCTGTGGGTGGCATGGTGGCCCCTGCAGCTGTAAGGATGCAGATGCCCCAGCACAGACTGCAGCCTACACATTCCTAGTAACTAGACTTCAAGATTGCAGCTTGCAGTTCAAACATAAATAACCTCAAAGCTAAAGCAGATGTGCATATATAATGCCCCCAAATTTACTTTAGATTGATATTTTATCCCAGTAATCAGCTTTGTTTTCCCTGTGAAGGCATGAAAGGTGGAGGGGACACGGTGCCTGCTGGGACACCAAAGCAGCCTGGAGGTCGGCTCTGAGCATAGGTATGACCTCAGGAAAAAAATAAAAATCTTCCCGTCACTCTCTAGTCCAGCACCTTTGGTCAGAACTGCCCCTCCCTTAGGCCCCTGCCTAGCTGCCCCCTAGATTTCTCCCCATTGAACGCTGCCCTCAGATTCCACCCTGGAAAGGCACAGCCCAGCTGCACTGGGCTGAGGTTTCTCTGGCCCTCAGATCTAAGCAGTTGGTAGCATCTCCAGCCCCATCTTCTTTCCCTTCCCTTCAGGGCCCCTTGACTCGCCACCAGCCCACAGGGGAGTTCCATCAGCAGAGCAGCAGCCCAGTGCGGGCAGTAGGTCTCCCTGACCAGCTCCTCGCCACGCACAGGACAGCAGGGATGGGCCGTGCAGCCGAGGGACCCTTGTAAGTTGAGCCCTCCCTCATCCCGGGCAGCACGTGAACCCCGCACAGCCGCTCCTGTGTGCTTCTTCCTGTTTTCACTCTGCCCAAGCCCATTTATGTTGAGGTGCATAAAAACAATAAGATCTGCTGGTTTGGAAATAGGACATATTCAAGTTGGAAAAATATCGACAACTGTTTCCACATAGTGACCTATATGGCTCTTGGGTGCACCTCTGAATGAGTTTTGGTAACTCATTCCCCATCAACACACCAATGTTCCCATCGTCCCAGAAAGCTCTCTGATGCCCTTTCCCAGCCAATTCTCCCTCTCTGGAGGAAACCTCTTAGAAAGAGTTTCATTTTAAGGTATTTCCGTTTGTTTAGGCAGCTGGACAGAAGCAGGGAAGGAGCATGGAAGCAGGAGCCGGATGAAGTGAAAGCAGCACACTGTCACCATCCCTGCTGGAGCGGAGCAACAGCTTGCTCTGCCTCCCTTCATCCCTAATGAAGCAGCATGGCTTTTACTGCTTTCTTTCCTTTCTTTCTGAAGGAAATAACTTCCCAGGGAGGTTCCAGAAAGCTCCAGCCTGGGCCTGCCAGCCCCCACACATCCCTGGAGTTATTCTCCCAGAGCTTCGACGGCACTCAGCACCCCTCAACCAGCGCTCTGACGCCGCCTCCTCCAAGAAGCCTTCCTCTCAAGCACCGGCGCCTTTTCTTTGCATACCAAAATGGCCTAGCTGGAGCCCTCAGGTACAGAGAGACCAAGTTAACGAAGGTAGTCCACAGACACCTTCGAAGACACTAGGAAAGTGGCCTCTCACCCTGACAGCTGTCACTACCTCCAGATTCCCCTCTGCATTCCTGCTCAGGGTCTGAAGATATCCTGTTTAACATGTCCATAAAAACAACCCTTGTTATGTCATCTCTGCATTGTGTATGATAGCGAAACAACTTGGGAACGAGCCAAGCATCAACACTGGGGCATTCGTTAAATAAACTATGGTGTCACCCATACAATAGAAAATGACATGTCCATTAAAAATAACATTGAGGGAGAATATTAATAGACACAGAAAGCTGTCTGTTAAAGGCACTCACAGAACACCACCGTGTTGATAGTTGTTCTCGCTAAGCATCCGGATTACGGGTGATTATTAAATTCTTCTAACTTGCCAGTATTTTTTGCAAAGAGTACACAAATTAAATAACAGTTAATTGAAAGTGCTCAGCTCTACACTGTTAGGTCCCGAGGAACACAGCACACACAAGAAGTGTAGAATGTTACAACAGCAATCTCACTTGCAGAACTGAGGGGAGGCATTGAACTTCCTGCATGCCTTGAGGCAGGTGCCTCTGGGCACCTTACTGGTTCAGAAAGTCTAACTCTGACAAAGAGCTGGCCCATGTACGTCATCGTGTGAAGGAACGTGACTGGCTGGCTGTTCTCACTGCTCCGTACAAGTGGTTTCCCACCTCTGTGGTTTTGTCCTTTCTATTCCCTCTGCCTGAAGAACCCTCTGGCATGGTTCAGCAGACATAAAGTCTACCCATCCTTGACAAGCAGCATAGTAGCCCCTCAAAGATGCCCTGGATCTCATAAATATGTCACATTGCATAGCAAAAGGGACTTTGCAGATGTAGTTAAGGTTGCAGAGGAGCCTTAAATAGGAAGAGGAGCCAAGAATTTCCAGGTGGACCCAACTAATCACACGAGCTCTTAAAAAGCACAGAAATTTCTTCAGCTGGAATCAGAAGAAAAGTGACGTAAGTCAGATTGAAGCATGAGAGGGGTTTGATCTGCGTTGCTGGAGGGACCACACGGGGGAGGAGAATGAGCGTGAGGAGCGTGAGGAGGAGGAGGGGGCAACCCTAAGCTGACAGCTGGCAAGGAACCAGACTTAGCCAACAACCTCCACGAGTTTAGAAGTAGATTCATCCCCGGACCCCTAAACACAGCCCTACCCAAGGTTGATTTTGACCTTGTGAAACTCTAAGCAGAGGACCCAGTAGGGCCACACGAACCCCACACATTTGACCTACAGAACTGTGGGATAATAAATAGGCGTTATTTTAATCTTTTACACTTTGGTACTTCGTTACAGCAGCGATAGAAGACAATGCTCCATCCTTTGGTGCAAACACAAATGCCGCGTGTATGAAACCGCCTCTGCTTCCCTCCGTACGTGAGTGCTCCCTTGTCTGAATTCTCCAGGCTCTCTGCCTTGATTCTCTTCAGCCATCACTAAGGTCCACCTGGCCTTAGGGTTGTTTGTGCACATATTTCTCCTGCTAGGTAGACCGTGTGATACTCAGGGGACTATCAGAGGCTCGGTCACCTTTCTCTTCTTTTCAGGGCATAGCACAGCACCTCACATGTAGCCAGTGCTAAATTTTTGTTGAAAGAATGGGTCGCTGCCTGAATGGATGGCTATTGTTTTATAGAACAAATTGCTGTGGCAATTAGGAATTGAACTATGGCCCCTAGAAATGTTTTCAAATATAGATTGATGATGGATTCTGACAGTGCAAGAAAACCTATAGTGTACTAAAGTAGGATATCTGAGGTTGTTTAAATTCTTGGAATCTGACTGCTGAGGCAGTCATCCCTAAGATGCAAATGAATACACAAAATAAATAGGATTGCAAGTTGGGATCTAAAAGAGTTTAGAATATAACTTCTTAAAAGATTCAATTTCTGGGCATGGTTCATTCCTATAATCCTAGCACTCTGGAGGCCAAGGCAAAAAGATCAGTTGAGCTCAGAAATTCAAGACCAGCCTGAGCAAAAGCAAGACACCATCTCAAAAAAAAAAAAAAAACAGAAAAAATATTACCCAGGTGTTGTGACAAGTGCCTGTAGTCCCAGCTACTCGGGAGGCTGAGGTAGGAGGATCGCTTGAACCCAGGAATTTGAGGTTTCTGTGAACTAGGCTGAGGCCATGGCCTTCTAGCCTGGGCAACAAAGTAAGACTCTGTTTCAAAAAAATAACAAAAAATAAAAGATTCAACTTCTGGCAAAGTGAAGGTTTAAGGGAATAAACATTCTTCTCCTACTGCAAATGGATAGAAATGTTGTAGAAAATATAATATAATTTTTTTTTTTTTTGGCTGGGGCTAAGTTTGAACCCGCCACCTCTGGCGTATGGGACCGGCGCCCTTGAGCCACAGGCACCGCCCAAAAAAATATAATATAATTTTTAACAGCCTACTGAGCTTAAAAGAAAAACAGGGAAACTAAACTGTCAGGTTCCAGAAAAAAAGGGGAAACTCAAAATCAGAAAGTCAAGAGCAAGAACTGAATCGATGTCTCAGCACCCAGGGGGACCAGAACACAGGTCTTTGTGGCATGGCTGAGGAATTTAACACCTACAAGTAAGGGTGAGCTGTTCTCAGGATGATGGGGGCAGACGGCTAGTATCTTATATAAAATTAGTACCTATGGCATAATAGGGAACATGTATTTGGTCTTTATCACCAGTTCCTAACACAGAGCACCTAAATTCCTTGGAACTTTCTGGGTGATAAAATCACTTTTGTTCTAAGAAGGCAACTCTTGGTGGGCACCTAGTTAGCTTCAGAATGGGAACTAATTACCAGAAGGACTAAGCCTTGATCAGAAGCCTAGAACTTTCAGCATCATCCCACCCTCACAGAGAGGGCAGAGGAACTGAAGATTTTGTTCACAATTGATCTTGCCTGTGTGAGGAAACCTCCATAAAAAAAACACTAAGCAACAGAGTTTGGGGAGCTTCTGGGTTGGTGACCAAATCCATGCGTCAGGGGAGGGGTGCATCTCAACTCCCTGGAACAGAGCTCCTATACGTAGGACCCATCAGGCCTCAAACTCTTCATGTGGCTGTTCATTTACATCTTTCAAAATAAACAGGTAAATGTGAGTAAAGTGTATTCCTGAGTTCTGTGAGCTGTTCTGGCAAATTATTAAAGCTGAGGAAGGAGTCTTGGAAACCCCAATTTATAGTCAGTTAGTTGGAAGTACAGAAGGCCTGAGACTTTTGACTGCATCTGAAGTGCAGGCAGTCTTGTGGGACTGGGCCCCAAATCTTGGGTCTTCACCAACTCCAGGTAAAGTCAGAACTGAACTAAATTGTTGAACACTCTGAGATCCGGAGAATCAGAGAATCAATTGTTGGTGTTAGAAAACACCTCAGAGTTCCCAAGAAGAAGGGAAAGAAGGAACTCTACCTACTGGTCCACAGAAACAGCAAGGAAGAATTTTATCTACTCAGAGTTCTTAGAAGGAAAAGAAAAAAAAGTTTATGGGAAGAAAAACTCCACCCATGGGGTCTATATTTACCAAGCACACATGGCAGAAGCTAAGCTATAAACTGATGAAAAGGCGATACCGAGAAGACGTATCTGCTCTCCAGGGATAGCTCCCCAATCCAGGGAGCAAAAGTTCCCCACAGAAAATACTATATCCATGGAAGATAGGCTTAAAGTAAAAATTGCAAAGCATACGAAGAAATAACGCACATTGGCTGGCGTGCTGCCTCACACCTGTAATCCCAGCACTCTGGGAGGCTAAGGCCGGTGGATTGCCTGAGCTCACGAGTTCGAAACCAGCCTGAGTAAGAGCGAGACCCCATCTCTACAAATAGCCAGGCATTGTGACAGGCGCCTGTAGTCTCAGCTACTTGGGAGACTGAGATTAAGAGAATGGCTTGAGCCTAAGAGTTTGAGGTTGTTGTGAGCTGTGACGCCATGACACTCTACTGAGGATGACAAACGAACTCTGTCTCAAAAAAAAAAAAAAAAAAGAAAAAGAAACAACAAACATTGAAGGAGAGAATTAGTCTATGAGAACCTGTAAAATCTGGGAAAAGAAAAGAATTATGCATAAAATATAATGAGAACTTTTGTGTGTTCTTACTATATGTTAGGCACCATTTTCCAGACTTGAAAACAAGTTCTCAGATTGAAGAAACAGAATGAATTCCAAGAAAAGTAAATAAAAAGTTAACTCTTACCTAGACAATGGAATGCCTATTTTATAGAATATATACCTTAATAGAATAAAAGCAACTGAGTGAGAAGATATATCTGACAAAGAATGACAATTAAACTGACATCAGAGAAATATATTCCAAGGGCTGGGGGAATATATCTACCCAGATAGATCAAGATCAGCTAATTCAGTGTCCATCTAAATCATCATTTAGAGATGAGGGCAAAATAAAGACATTTTTATCAAAAAAAAAAAAGAGACAGTTTACTATACTTCAACTCTGGCTGAAAAACTGCTTCAGAACATGTTTCTAAAAGAAGGAAACTGAACCCAGAAGGAAGGAAGGAGCGGGATATAAAAGCAATAGTGAGAAAAACAAAGGTAAGTATAGAGTAAAATTTAATATTTGACTGCACAAGAATAAAAACTGCAATGGCTACTCATCAGGTTAAAATGAGAGGAAACTAAAATACTTGATTATAGAAACATAGCAGAAGAGGAGGAAAATCAAAGTTCATGCATTCTAAACTTCCCACACTGCTGACAGCATAGAAATATTAATTAAACATGGGCTTTGCTGAATCAAGTGTGTATGCTAAAAATTTAAATACAGTTAGAAGAAAAACACCAAAGGAGAAGATAGAAATACGTTAAAATATATCATTAATCACAATTAATGCAAACACGTCGTTTTGTCAGTATGTGTGTATGTTTAAATGCCCTGGCATTTATACTATTCATATATACTATTCATAAGAGACCAAACCCTACACACTAATCATATATACTATTTATAAGAGACCCAATTAAAACATTAAGTGGACAGTTGCAAATAAAGGAATGGAGAAGACACACTCAGAAATTTCAATCTGGGTATGTGCTGTTAGAGGAAAACCCTCATTCATTGCAGAAGGAAGTGTGTGTCCAACGCTGTTTACCACAGTGCTGTTTTTAACAATGGGAGATTGGAAACAGTATAAGCATCCAATAGCACAGGGATGAAAAAATAAACACTGGCATATACATACAGTGAAGCACTACATAACAGATACATGGCTCTCCCAGATCAGACAGACCAAGGTGGATAAACATTAAAAGCATAATGCTGAGTAGAGAAAACAAGTTGCAGGAGAGTATCATGATATAACACGGATGTAGGCTTTTTCCCAAAGGAAACTTTTCATTGAAGAATAATATTAACACAGACATAAAAATATACAAAACATAATGACTAGTTTGATGAATTTTTGAAAAGTGACACACCCTGGAAACCAGCACCCAGATAAATACATTGAATACATTGAAGCTCCAAGAAGCTCCCTTGCTCTCTCCTAGCACCACATCCCTCCAAAGATAACCACTTCTGCCCTGGCCAGGCATGGTGGCTCACGCCTATAATCCTAGCACTTTGGGAGACTGAGGGGGGAGGATCGCTTGAGGCCAGGTGCTCAAGAGCAGCCGGAGCAACACAGTGAGACCCCATCTCTACTAAAAATAGAAAAATCCATGGGGTAGGGTGGCAGGCTCCTGTAGTCCCAACTACTTGGGAGGCTGAGGCAAAAGGATCACTTTGGGCCCAGGAATTTGAAGTTGCTGGGAGCTGTGATGATACCATTGCACTTTAGCCTGGGTGATAGAGGGAGACTCCAGGCCTAAATAAATAAACACATACATATATATGCACACACATACATATATATACACATATAAATAAAACATGACTGATTGGTTATACACCAACCTCAAAATAGTTATTACCTCAAGGCAGAGAGGAAAATCTGGGAGTGGGAGGATAAAATGGAGAATACAACTATACTTGTAACATTAATTTTTTTTACATGGAAAAGAAATATGAGCAAACAAACATTTTTAGAACTGAGTGGGATATATGCACAGGATGTCTCCATATTGCCTCTGTTTGTTACCTGTTTGTAATCATTTGTTTTTTATTTACGAAAAAAAGTTCTTAAAGGAAAAATTAGCCTTTCCACAAGAAAGGATAAAACTTCACAGTGTCTCTGGTGAAACACAATTTGAAACACAATATTCAAAACAAGACTAACAGATCAGACATCCCACTATTGAGTATAATTATCCCAACACAGAGAAAGGGTTTAAGGAACGAGGGCACAAAATAAATATGTGATCAGGTGAGAAATTAAATACAGGGGTGTCCAACCTGTGGGCCATGGGCCACATGCTGATTTTGTGAGGACTTTCTTGCTCATCGGTGGTGTTGGATATTATGGAAAGTGTCCACAGACCTTTTCTTTTGCTCATCAGCTTTTTTTAGTGTTCGTGTATTTAATGTGTGGCCCAAGACAACTCTAAGCTGGGACAATGAGACTCTGTCCCCAAAGATATGTGTGTATATATATAAACATGACTGGGGAGAATCCAACATCCGACAGAGAAAAAGAAGGTTGGACAGAGAAAAAAAAAGGTTGGATGCCCCTGGTTAGAAGCAAATATAGGAAGGTTGAGTATCACCATTATAATTCTTTTTGCAAGGAAGGTAATTTACTATGCTGGAGTGGGTACCTCATGAGTGTCCATTTAGAAATAAGAATTTCTTGATATATTCTTGTACTAGGAGATTTATGTTATGTAGCGAGATTGTTATCACACATTTGCTTCACAGGTCTGATACTCTGATAACATAACGAGACAACAGAATCAGCAGAAAGGGTAAGTCAGGAAACTTGGGTGTTACTTCTGTCACTGCCGCCTCCAGAATCCTCAGTCGCCTCCCCTCTGCTGTCAAGGTGGTAGGCTAGATCCAGCTTTCTCAACCTCAGCGCCACTGATATTTTAGGCTGAATAATTCTTTGTTGCAAGGGGCTGCCCTGTGCATTGATGTTTAGTGGCCTGGACCCTACCTGCCTCATTCCAGGAGCTACCACCCCTCCCCTAATTGTCTAAAGACCATTTTAGACATTGGCAAATGTTCCCTAAGGAGCAAACCTACCCCCAGCGAAGGACCCAGACTGGGCTAGTCCCTGCAAGGATCGTTCTTTTCCAGCTCTAAAATGTTACGCTTCAGTTAATACCATTTGAGCAATCCATAGGATTGTCTCAGCACCCAGGTAAACATTAACATACGAAAAGCCAATAACAGCCAGGCAGACATGTGGGGTCACACACGTAGGTGTGGCTGCTCAGTCGCTCTCTCAAAAAAAGAGGCGCATTCAACAGAGTAGTAGGGGAAACTGATGATGCTTTAACCAGGGACCTTATTTATTGTGAGAATGGGGCAAGCCTCCACGGATAATGATTGAGATTCTGCAGAAATTTTAGGTTATCATCAAGATCAGACGAACATACACACTTGACCTCACTTCCCAATGTATTGGGAATTCCCATGCACATTACGTTACAGTAGAGTGGGGATCCCCAGACATGCAATAGCCAGAGGGCAGATTAAGGTGGTTCCCAAGAAGCAAAGCCTTAGGAGGGATTTGAATGCAGAGATTTGTGGGGAGAGCTCTCAGGACAAGGAGAATGGGGAGAAGGAGGGTAGAGCAGGTGAAGATTCTTGGCAAGAATACGGGTTCATCTGGAGTCTAGTTTCAGTCTCGCCCCTGAGGCACTGGGGAGGACTTGTGTAACCAGTGGAGGTGGTGGCTCCTTGAGGCACAAGTCCAGCCTTCTCTACAGGGGACAGTACAGTATCAGCTGTGAGCTGCCTCGATGTGGCTAAGAGTGCATAGGGTGTGCAAACTACCAGGAGAGGTTGCTTCTGATACAGCTCAGGACCATTCTCAGTCAGGGGTCCTCAAATGCGGCCTGCGGGCCACATGAGGCGGTGTGATTGTATTTGTTCTCGTTTTGTTTTTTTACTTCAAATTAAGATATGTGCAGTGTGCATAGGAATTTGTTCATAGTTTTTTTTTTAAACTATAGTCCGTCCCTCCAATGGTCTGAGGGACAGTGAACTGGCCCCCTGTTTAAAAAGTTTGAGGACCCCTGCAGTCTGTCAGCAGCCAACATTTATAGGAACTGGTAACTCCCAGCCTCAATAAAAGGATTTGATTTGCAACAGTGTCTACTACAAATACACAGTATAAACACATTTGGACATTAAATTTATAAAATCCTTGTGCATCGTCTAAGGAATCTTGGAACAGAAAAGAATTGACTTTTATGGAGGATCTAACAGGTGCCAGATGCTGTAAGGGTCTCATTTAACTTTACAGCACTGACAGTATTTCTTACTCTACTCCATTAATAGCTGAGGAAACTGAGGCTCAGGGAGTGATTAATTTGCCCAAGAGAGGAGAGTTTATTAAAATGCTGGAGCAGAGCAGAGTATTCATTGCAGCCCATGAACCTCGGCAGCACCTGGCCTCTAAGAAGCACCTGACCGGTCCACAGGAGGAAGGAGAAAACCTGACTTTGGGGCTTACGGACATGAATGCTGAGCTCTTCACAAGCCAATCTCCTCATCAGCTGAGGGCCATAAATTACCAAAGACTCCACAGTCACATCTCCCAAGAGCTGACACTCTTGGCCCCCAGGGGTGGAGATATGGGATGCAGGCTGTTGTCAGACTTGTTTGCAGGAGACCCCAGCTTAGAGCCACCAGCTACCGTGGGACCATTGCCACCAATATCCTCAGGGGCCTATGACATGCACAAGGTTCTTGCAAGAAGCCTTGGCCCATCCCCAGCAGGAAAAAGAACACTACTACTTGAGTTTTCCTGGACTGATGGCTCCCCAGAAAGATGAAGAAAGGGGCCAGGACCCAATGCATTCTGTTGTACATATATCCCCCAGCCTTGGAAAGGCTTGTCATTAATTGAGAATCAGGCCCTTCACCCAGGGTATGGAGGAAGGGGCCCCATTATCAGCAGCTCCACATCCTCCACCATCTGGAGCTGTCTCCTGCTCTGAAGTGGCCGTTCTGTTTCTCTGAGACTAGGAGTCTGCCTTGAGAGGCAGGTGCTTTCCTGCTGATGACAGCCAGGTACCCCCTTTTCCTTGGATTCTGAGACCACACCAGAGGAATGCCAACAAGAAAGAAGGTAGAGAGATGGGAGTGTGTGAATGGGGTGTGTGTGAGTAGGGTGTGTGATGCCAACAGAGGTATGTAATGTAAAAAAAATAGAGAGTCAGCACCACCCCATTGAAAGAGCTCCAACTTTGACATCTGGAGATTGATGTTTAAGTCACTTCTATGAAAAAGAAAATCCAAATGGAGATGGTTGTGTCCGAGGTGTCCAAAAGGAGCCAGGAGGTCAGGAGATGGACGCCTACTCACACACACACGCCCAGATGAGAACTGGCCTGTGGAACTGAGACAGGGTAACAGGAGCTGCATTCCATCTGAGCTGGTTATACTGCACCTGGAGAAACCAGTGTGAAGAAACAGCTACACCAATATGGATCGACCACCAGCCAGAAACATCCGAGGCTATATATCAGCCATTGTCAATAACAAAGTATCCTAAAACCTCCTAGCTATGTAAACTGACATAACACCTCTATGAGCCCCTGCTCCGTCTCACCCGGATGGAACACAATTTAGCTGCTTGCCGGATCTCTGTCTCCCAAATTATAGTTCCTAAGGACCCAATTAAAACCTCTCCTCTCTGTTTGCTGCTCCACAGTGCAGGTTTTATTTCTTATTAGTTGGACTCAGCTGTTCACTATGTACGAATAAGCTTCGCGCCAAGCACTGAGTTTTGTGCTTTATCTGCATTTTCTGATGCCGTCCTCCCCACAACCCCATGAAAGACCATCATTATCCCCATTCACAGACAAAGAATTAGAAATACAAAGATTTAAGTAATTTGCCCAAGATCACATCGCAGCTAAGTGGAGGACACAAGTTCGGAACACATCAGTCAATTTCAAAGCAATGGCTCTGATCTGCCCCATCACCTTTTCCCCTGAGCCACAGTTTCCTCTTTGTAAGATGAGTAAGATTGTAATACATACCTCATAGGTTTAGTTCAAGAGTTACGTGAAACATTGCAAGGGAGAACGCCTTGCAAATTGCTGTAAGAATGCCCATTGTTGTCATTATCAGACCAGATTAAGCAGCATAGGAAAGGAAAGAAAGGCTGCCTCCTTGTGCACTTTTGATAAAGGCTTGTGAAGATAGCTGGGTGAGGCTGACAAGATCTTTCCCCAATCTCATCAGTGCCACTTAGCCGTGAGGAGCTGAGAGGTGGCCCTCCTCCCCAGCCCAGTGTGCTGGGAAAACCACATTAGTGTGGGAAGCTGAGACATGATAATCAATCATTTGAATCATTTGTGCCCAAATATAATAATATTATGAGCTGTTCTTAGCTGGTTTAAGACCACAGCTGTCTGTGTACTGCCTGATTCCCATCACCCCACACCTCATGACATTCGAGACTCATTTGAGCATCTTCCCTCCTGGCTGAATTTTGAAAAGCTTATGTCTGATTTCCCTGCAGGCTTCCCCCTTTAAGCCTTGGTCAAAAGCCTGGAAATGGCAATAACTTTGCACTCCCCAAAGTGCTTTTTAACCCTGCTTACTCTTTCTGGCCTTGCAACCGCCCTGCAGGGTAGGTGTGATATTCCAAGTCTACCCTACCAATGGAAAGACTGAGGTCAGAGGAGCTAAGCGACTTGCCCAAGAGAGAAGAGGGAAGCTGAGGAGAGACAGAAGGGTCTGGCATCCATGTGTGTTATTCTCAGCTCCTAATACTAGGTGTGGGCTGTGCATCTGGGTGTCTCCCCCCTGGGGCAGTTGCTCAGTCTAGCCTTGTCGGGAAGCAAGAAAAGGTAATGCCTGGCGAGGACATCACCAGCCATGAGGACCCTCGAAATACAGTGCCTAGTGAGGGAAGAACACAGCATGTACATGGGCCTGTTCAACATTTGTTGACAGCTCCTAGATCAGGATGGCAGGCTGAATAGAAGAGCCCTGCTAGGATGTGATGGAGATGGCAAGGTGGGAGGAGAGGGCAGCAAGCCACATGCCACTCAGACCCTCAGAATGCTCTATGCCAGGGGTCCTCAAATTGCGGCCCACAGGCCATGTGAGGTGGTGTGATTGTATTTGTTCTCATTTTGTTTTTTTTTACTTCAAAATAAGATATGTGCGGTGTGCATATGTGCATTGTTCATAGTTTTTTTGTTTTTTTTTTTTTAACTATAGTCCGGCCTTCCAACCATCTGAGGGACAGTGAATTGGCCCCCTGTTTAAATAGTTTGAGGATGCCTGCTCTATGCTCTCAGGGCTGATGCAGGAACACATCAGGACAGTGGGAGCAGCCCACCTACCACCAATCATATGCCTTGCCCCTCAACACTCAGGAATGAATCACAGGAAAGGGACCCTGGGTCATGCTCTCGGGCAGCCACAGAGGCGTAGTAGAGAGCTCTGTTACTTTCCTCCCTGTGAAAAGTTTGCATGCAGTGAAGTGATTTATACTGGAACAGAAGAGGCAGGGCAAGGACATGTATTTCTCCTAGGTTGTTCTGGGCAAGCTGGCCCGAAGCTATTTTGATCCTGGGGCTGTTGAGGTTGTAGCGCCTCCTCCAGGCAGTCCCTCCAGTATAGCCACCTTGGTAACGTTGCCGCCCTGCCAATGCAAGAAATGCCACTCGCTCTCACCCCCTTCTTGCTGCCCCGTCTGATCCAGCCACTGCTTCCCTTGTGGTTTGAGTCTCTGAGTGGCCCACTCTAAAGTCCCCTCTCCAGCCTTGCAGGGGAGACCCCTCAAACACACTGTCTCTCCTCTTTGGCAGCGAGACCTCACAGCTTGCTATGATATCTTCAAAGAAAACCTCTCTGCCCAATCTCTCAAACTCTGTACTTCAATTCTTTATTTCCTTGAGGTGGGTGATGAGATAATGGTGCCAAAATCTGTTTCCAGCCACCCTCTCTGTAAGTCTTATGTAGATGGTTTAGGTGCAGCACCTCCCTTGGGAATGAGAGGATGTTCTGGAACTTAATGTTTTGTTCCCCATCTGTGGAACTGAGGAAAGAATCCCGTTTTGGCACCCTGTCACAGGAGCAGACATGCAGGCACATACAGGCACGGGAGCCCATGCCTCTCCTCACCACTGTGTTTACATCAAGCCCCAAGCACCCTCTCCCTCTCTTCTTCCCAACCAGTGTAACTACATTTCCATCCTATGCTCCAGCTCCCTTACCCAAAGCTTACATGAGAGAAAGCTCATTTGACAAAGTGGCATATGGTGTACTTTAGAAGGACTGAATGAGGAGCCAGGAGGCCTCATTGCAAGCCTGGCTCTGCCACTAAATGGCCGTGGGACCCTAGCAAAGTCAATGACTCTCTGCTGGCTTGTGTTTCTCATCTCTAAAACAAGGAGCCTGTGCTTGGTGGTCATCAGGGTCCCTCCAGTTCCAGGATGCCAAGTTGGTGCAGGGGACTGTACCAGGCCAGGGAGGTGCAGTTCAAGGGCAGAGGTGATGCTAGAATCCCTTTGGGAAGTGACACTTCCACTCCCATCAGTGGGCTGCTTGGTTCAGATGACCTTATTGTCATAGGATCTGTGTCCTGCCTTAGGGAAGTGTACTCCCCCACTGCAGCCTAGAGAACGAAAGGGCACCAGGGTGACCATGTGCCTCGCCAGTTTAAGGAAGCTGTGCATCATAAATATTCTTGTCCCAGGATCCAAAATAGGCAGTAAATGGACTTGTTTCTCCCTATTTAGCTAAAGATAAAAATATCTTCAGCTCAGGGATGTTCCCAGTCATAAATCAATCAGCTGGGACTATTTCCATCCTTATCCTTGCCCAGGGCTCCTCCTACAGCCTCCATCCTGTCCTCCTGTCCTGGCCTCCCACCACCTGGTTCTGGGAGAGGATGAGGCTTGCCAGCCACCACTATAGCAGCTTAGCAGCTTGGCCACGCAGACAGGGGAACCCCAGCCCTGCTCACAGGTGAATGGGTTGGCATTCTGATACCTCCACCTGCCTCCATGAGCCTCGCTGGCAGGTGTCCACTCTGACAGGCAGATTGACTTCCAATAGACAACAGGTTTCCCAATCTGCAAGGCCACGGGGCTGCCCACAGACTGTGCTGAATTCCTAGGCACAAACGTCTTTGAGTAAGCCCCTTGGCATGGGCCTGGGCAGGACTTCTCCTTTGTGTGGTCGCAATTAGAGTATCTATCTCATAAGGTCACTGGGAGGATTGAATGAGACTCTGCAGGGAAAGTATTAAATTTGGCTCATGGCAAGTTGCAAATGCTCCCAAAATAGGAATCACATATCCCCTGCTAGCCATTTATCTGAAACTCAGACTCCAATGGCTAGCACATTTTGGGGAAGCACCCTTGAGACATTTGTTGATTTAAAACCCTAAGGCAGCTTTGAATCCAGCTCTTGGAGAGGCCTTTGAGGACATCTGGTCTATGTAGAGATCTTAAATCAGTCTCCTAGTGACTAACCATAGACGTGGGGCTGCTGGGCCCATTGGGGGACATTGCCTCATGTTCTATCCTCTATTGCCCTCTGCAGGCTGAAGGCTATACTACAGGCAGTGTCGACTTGGGCAGCACCCAAAAGCCCAAGCACCCACAGAAGACACCTGCACTTTACAGATTGAGACAACAGTCCAAGAGGCAGCACCTCAGAATAACACCGTACTTTATAGTTCACAAAGCATATGCCTGGAAGGCAGAGTCATTGAATAGCCCTGAGAGGCCTCACTGATAACAAGTGACAAGCCTCAGGCCTTGCCCCAGAACATCCAGAAACATCATCTGAAATGGACCTGCATGGATCTCAGTGTAAATACTTGCTTGGTGCTTAAAGCTCTTCAGCTTTGACCAAGCTGAAAACAGCCAGGGTATCTGGAATACTATGAAGGTGGGAAATTTTTAAGGAAATGCCAGGGCGGGGGATGGTGGGGTGTTATGTGAGTGTTTAGTGTGTGTTTCCAAGAAATGAAGGGTGGCTGAGATTTGGAAGATACTAGCATTTGGTGTGATTATGGTGATTGATAAGTATCTTTCCCGTGCCAACCAGCTGACAGCTTATTAATGACATCAAGCACCATTTCTGCTGTATTATGTCCACTATCCTCCTTCTGGGGTCAGAGCCATGGGCTCTGTCTGGCAGAGGCTGGGTGTTTTACATGGTGAAGGCACATGGCCATGTCACATCATCCACCCAGCACCATGTAGGGATGAAATCACCTGTTAGAGCAACAAAAGGGGGTGTTTGTTTTTCTCCTGTTCTCTTTATCAACCACAGGAATCTGAGGGAATAGCATAGAATAGTAAGAAAGCCAACTCTTTGATCCCTTATATAACTGGAGTTTTCGGGTCATGTATTTATAGACTTTTAGAGAAAGAGAAGACCTTAGAGATTATTCCAGTCCAGCCCTTTCATTTCACGGTAAAATGAAGCACAGGAAGGAGAAACGGAAGTCCCAGATCACAGAGATGGTTAGACCCAGTCAGGATGAGAACCCAGGCTCCTTGATGCTCTTTCCTCTGACTGATCTTGATTCTGTTAGCACCATTTGTAGGTGGAGATTACTCTGGTTTCAAATGAACAAGATTTTCAAACCTAACCCTTTTTTTTTCTTCTGAAAATATACAAAGAGGGATCCAGCACACTGAAGGTGCTCAGTAACTGATCATAGTTGGATTTTTGCATTCTGGGGTATTCTTACTTTATGTAGCTTTTAAAAATTGGATCCAATTAACCTTGAATTTGTTCAATTCTCTATTCTCTCCAAGGACTTAGAAGTAGTTAGAGGTTTTAATTCACCCTAGACTTCACTGCAAAATTTGAGTATAGATATGAGCTTATGAGATAATGTTTATTGGTTTGAAGAAAAGGCTTTATGAGGAAGGCACACAGATTTAGAGTATCTTTGGTCTAAGCTTCTGTGGATTTGTGGGAATCTTCTTCGAGGGACAGGTATCAGCAGAACTTAAAGCTAGCTATGCAGGCTGTCCAGTGAGGGAGGATGCAGCATGAACTCATCCTAAACCTACTTCAAATACATGATTAAAATAGAAAGAAATGACCATAAACACATATTCAGCAGTTAGGCCTATCAGTTCTAAATTTGCTTATCATTATGCTTGCAAGTCATATTTTTGATCAAAATCTTCCAATGCATTCATTTTTCTTCCAAATGCCATCCTGGTGAATCATCAGAGCTTTGTCATCCTGCAACTTTCTCGATCCATGGAAGACCCAGCACAGCAGAAGAAGTCTCTGCTGGACACGTTCTCTTCAGACCCTCAGCGACCAGGGCTTGCAGTTTTCTTTTGTACCAGTGACACACTAGGAAGGAACGGCAGAGCTCTCATTGCCAAGGCCTTTTGATTGTGCCCCTCCCACCCTCTTGCACATGCCCCTCCCACCACTGTCAACCATCATTCCAGGACAAAACGCCACCCTGCAATCCCAGACGTGAGGATCACCCCAGGGCAGGGCCCCTGAACCTCCAGGTCTTTCACTGCTTGTTACTGAGTGTGTTCCATGGGCAGGCACCCTATTAGATTCTGGAGATACGGTAATGAACCATATAGAAGTGGTCCCATCTTACGTGGTACTCGTAGTCCTTAAAAAGCATGATTGGCTTATAGAATCAGCTGCTTATATGATTCCATGGCAGGGATTTTAAAGTCATTGGTGTGTTTTAACATAGGAAAAAGTTTTTGTTTTAGGTCTGGGACCTTACAGAGGTCTGGGACCTCACAAATAATTGAATACTCAAAGAACACAATAGTAAAATAATAATAATAATCCCATTAAAATGGACAAAGGGCATAAAGAGGCATTTCTCAAAAGAGAACATACAAATGGCCAACAGATACATGAAAAAAATGGTCAATACCACTAATCATCAGGACGTACAAATCAAAACCACAACATCATTTCACCACAGTTAGGATGGCTATTAAAAGGACAAAAAATAGCAGATGTTGGCAAAGATGTGGAGAAAAGGGAACTCATACACCATTGATGGGAGTGTCAATTAGTACAACCACTATGGGCAACAGTATGAAGACTTCTTAAAAAACTGAAATTAGAACTACCATGTCATCTAGCAATCCCTCTGCTGGGTATTTATCTAAAGGAAAAGAAATTGTATATCAAAGGGATACCTGTATTTAAATATTTATCACAGCACTATTCACAATAGCAAAGATACAGAATCACCATTAAGTGTCTATCACCAGGTGAGCAGATGAAGAAAATGTGTTGTGTGTGTGTGTGTGTGTGTGTGTATATATATATATATAGTGTGTGTATATAAATATAGTGTATATCTATATAGTGTGTGTATAGATATAGTATGTGTGTATACATATTCTGTGTAGGTATATATAGATATTCTATGTATAGATATATTCTGTTTTTGTGTGTGTGTGTATATATATATATATATATATATAATGGAATATTATGTAACCATAAAGAAGAACGAACTTATGTCATTTATAGTAACATGGATGGAATTGGAGGTCATTAAGTAAAATAATGACAAAAATTGCATGTTCTCTCTCACTCATATGTAGGATCTAAAAAACTAGATCTCATGGACATAGAGAACATAATGATAAGATACTAGAAGCTGAGAAGAGAGTGAGGATGGGAGCGGGGATAGAAGTTGTTTAATGGGTACAAACCTACAGTTAGAAGAAATAAGTTCTACACTTGATCTTAGCCAAAAGGCCGAGAAGTGATAGAAGAAATAAGTTCTAATGTTTGATAGCAGAATAGAGGGACTATATTTAGCAAGAGTATTTTATATATTTGAAAGTAACTAGAAGAGGGGACTTGAAATGATACTAACACATTGAAATGACAAACACTCAAGGTTTGTCAAGGTGATAGATACCCCAAATCCCCTGACTTGATCATTGCACGTTCTATGCATGTAACAAACACTCCCATGCACCCTATAAACATGTAAAATACTATGTATCAGTAAAAGAGAAAAAAAGAGTAAATAAATAGAGTTCTGCATCAGATTATTTGTGAGGTACTAACCTTGCCAAGTGTGTAAACCTCTTGGGAGCGACACAGCACTCCTGCTCTCAGGGAAATGGGGTTTGGGTAACTGTCAACATTGGGGGCCAGGGTGGGCTATGGGTATCCTCGCTGCCTGGGAGCTGCCCAGATGGTCTGTGTGGCTCTCACCCCACAGCTAAAACTATGGGTAGACCTGAGGGGGCCTGAATGGAGACTGGCATGCCTCCTTCAACCACAGTGCTGAGGTTAGGGATGGCAGACGTACTGCCTGGGGGCCTCCCATATCCTCCCTATGCCTAGAACTCATGGTCCCCACTTCACCTCTAAATCCAGAGACCTATCAGATTTCAAAGGAAGGAAGCCCAACCTGAGCACCAGGAGGAACCCAATCTTGGTTGCAAAGCAATTGGGGAGCCCTGTAAATGCAGTTGTGCCTCTCAGCACAACTCAGAGGCGGAGTTGGTTCTGAGATTCCAGCAGTGGGAGGAGCTGGAATCCTACAATAGCCTTCTTTTGTCAGGCATTGCCCACTAAAAATATCACATAGGTGCTTCCCAAAGTGATTCCAGTGACTATGGAATTCCTCTGCTACTTTCTGCTGCATATACCTTCAAGGTAGTAATTGATGACCACATAACATAATCATCTGGGTGCAAAGTCCTCCAGGACACCTGTGCGTCCCTGTGTCAGCATGGTACATGAATAAATGTGCTTGATCTATCTAAATGTTCCCTCTTTTCCCCTCTATCTGTGCCTTTAACAAAGAAAGATCCCCCAAATGCCTATGACCAACACCAAATATTAAGCTCTCCAGACTTTGATGCATCCCCCTTATCTAGATGGAAAATGATAGATCTGTGACGACTGTGCACCATGCATTCCTCCCGTCTCTAGGCCTATTTCCAAGCTGCAGCTTTAATGGCGTTTCTCATTCTTCTCCTGTAAGTGGGCACCTCACACTGCAGACTGAAGCCATTGACACAGGATGGCCCAGTTGACAGAGAGCCAACATCTGTCCTCTTTGCAGAACCTTCTCTGCAGTTTGCCAGCCTCCTCCCCCAACCTCCCCCAACTGAGTGGGTACAGGAAAGGCATCATACCAGGGTGGTGAACTTGTCCACACAGGCATTGCGGATCTTCTCCGGGGTGGCAGGGCTGTCTAGCTGGAAAAGTTCCTTGACATTATTATCTGTGTGCTGAGCTCGAGCCGCACGGATGGCATCCTTGATGGCAAAGAAGATGGAAGCAGCCAGAAAGAGGGGTGGCTCCCCGACAGCCTGAATGGACAGGGAACAGGGCAGGGGTCAGGCAACAGGCCCCAGTCTTCATGTCACCACACTGACCAAGCAGCAACCCCTGTACCAGCCAAGGATAGTGGTGTCAGGGAAGCCCCATTAGGGGGCCACACCACACACAGCAGGAAGACACATTTGAAATTAATAATCAGGGGCCGAGAATAATCAGGTAGTAAATGACTGTACCTCATAGGGCATATTTCTTTTAACCCTTGCCATAGGACTTTCTCTGGTGACACCACACAAATATAATGTTCCATTTAAAGTTATCATAGATAATTATATTTTATAGAGCACAAAATCTGATATCATCATAACCCTTTCCTCAGTCAATAGCCTAAGGAATAATCCACCTGTAATTCTGGCTCCAACATTTACAGGCACCATCATCATATTTACAGCATCTGCTGGAATGACAGGTGTAATGACAAATAAGAATTAAAACACTTTCTAGCAGAGGGTTGTTTTTCTCTCCCCTAAGCATCAAACAGACCACGTCTATCAGAATCACTAAGGATGATTGCATATCCCAGGGTCCTACCCCAGACCTAGCGATTCAAAACTTCTGGGGGTGGGCCCCATACAAGTGCATTTTTATCATAAGCCACAATGACTCCAATGCATGGTGAATTGTGAGAGCCAATGGCAAGGGTCAAAATGTGTCTCACACACACACAAAGTAAACCATGCAATGAGCAAAGGGGTGTTTCATTGGTTTCCAATCTTCCTTCTCTGACCTAGAACTACATGGATCAGAAAATCAATTTTCAATCATTTTTGCATACTTATTGGAGACAGAGAAAAAACAGAGGACAGTTATTCACAATCCTCCAGGCACATTGGTCTAGTCTTCAGGGTGGGCCTCAACAACAGAAGGATGTGAAAGGGTGTGCACAGAGTTGCGAGCCTCTGCTGTGAATGCACCGATCTCACGGGACCAGAGTGATGCTGAGTCTGTGCAGTCATCTCTGAGGATCAAGTACCAGGGATGCAGGCCTGAGATATGGGTGTGGGCCAGGATTTAACCTCCAGGATCTGGTTAAGGAATCCTAAGTCCACCCAAAGGAGCTGGCTTCAACCGCACTCAGGTCATGTCCTCAACCATCTACTGGTTCTCAGTCAGGACTGCCCTACTGCCTTCATCAAGGCTGTCAAACCTCTTCCCTTCTCAAGATGTACCACTTGCAGATCCACCAGGTGGGTGGCTGAGGCCCCCTCACCATGCCCTCATGGCCTCCCACAGGACAAATAAGATGGCAGCACAAACCTTGGATGCATAGATGGCCCTCTTGTTGGGGCAGTCACGGAGCAGGGACACCCTGAACTCCACAGGGATGCTGCCAAATGCAGGGATCTTGTAGGTGCTGGGGCCACGGGTGTGCAGGCTCCCTTCCGGGGAGTAGTGCAGCTCCTCCAGAGTGAAGAGCCCAAGACCCTGGACAAATGCCCCTTCCACCTGCAGGACAGACAGAAACCATGGGTACCCTGACTCCCTCCTCCCTGAGGACAGATGGCACTTGCCACAGTGAACACAAGGAAGCTAAAACAGCCAGCTACTATTCAGCTGGCTCCTGCCTCTGCCCCAGTATAACCTGTCTGGACTTGCTCCAGGCTTTGGCTCAGGCAGAGCAAAGACATTGACACTGAACGAAGTTCAGTTTTAGAGCTTGTCAGGGTCACACAGTGGTAGGCGTATTTTCCACTAAACCTGCAGCAGTGCAGTTGGAGATATTCTTCCCATGTCCCCACTGGGAAAATGGGGACTCAAAGCTGAGAAGCAAGCTCATAGGAGGAATTTCTTGGATAGCAGATTACTTGGGCCCTACCTCCAGCCTTTTGAATGCCAACCCCTGCCTATCCTCTGGGGAAAAGTGCCCCTGTGGTAGCTGGGCACCTGCCATGCTAGGTTGGCCCACATGTCTGCTCTCCCAGCCACCTGCTCAGAAGGGGGATAAGTGTGACCACCATAGTGGAATGAGGATTTGGGGAGAGAGTGGCTGCTAATCATCAGTGCCTGCCTTGACTCATTCCTCATAGTAGGGGCTGGTCAACCATAGGGGCTCCTCAGTGGTTGAGTTAAGTAATGACTACATTTCTGCATACTCAGTAATTGCTCATTTTTAAGTAGTGCTCAATACTTTAACTCTTGATTCCTCCCTCTGTCTTCTCCCATTTCACCTATTCTGCTCAACAACCCTATGTGTTCCTGAAGTGATTTTCCTTGGGCCATCCCTTTGCTCTTCCGGCCTGAGCCCTTGTCTTTTGCTCCCAGGGCCCTTCACCACCCCCTGAGTGGCAGCGTCTACTTTTTGGAGCACAGAGCTGCTCTGGGTGGAAGAGGGATGAGAACGGAGAAGGAACCTTCTGACCTGAGACCTCACTTCCTGGGCATCGATCCCAAACTCAGTCTCCATGCCACATTGTGCTTGCCCTCAGCCTGTGTGTCCAGTGTTTCTCCATTCACCATCTCATTCTCCGAGGGGTTGCGGCCTTTTTAAGTCAATCCATATTGATTTACTTTCTGCCTTGAATGCAAGGTGGGCTATCATTATTCTAAATCCCACTCTGGGGAGACTCCCTAGGTACCATGTTCTGATCTGCCTAAAGATAATGTTGGACAATGTGCTGCAGCTGGTGACCCTAGCAGGGGATGAGGCACATCGGCGGCCTATTTTGCCACCACCTTGGTCCCCTGGGAGACTTACCTGCCCGATATCAATGGCAGGATTCAGACTGGAGCCAACATCCATGACGATGTCTGTGCGGAGGTTCTAAAGTAGACACAAAATGGAAGCAGTTTCAGAAGGAAGGGATGCTTGCAATATGGCAGATGGTTTTGGTGACCCTCAGCCTGTAAGTGCAAGCATAAATAGTACTTCCCAAAGCAGAAAGCTCTGGGCTTGCTCAGGCATGAAATCTGAGTTCTTAGCAGCTAGGTAGGGGATGGGGAGCAGCAATGACCTCTTGGTAATCAGAAGTAACTACGCACATTCATGCGTGAGCAGTGAGGGCAGGTTGCCAGGGACCTGGGGCTTCAAACTCCAATCTGGATACATCATGTAAAGAAGAGTCAACAAACTATTGAGCCCTGGTTTTGTAGGACTTATAGGCTAATAATTATACTAGTAAATGACCAGAAAAACAAAAGGAAGAATATTCTATGACAAGTAAAATTTACACAAAATTCAAATTTCAATGTCCATAAATAACATGCTATTCTCTTCTCTCCCTTAGTACTAAAGGTTTGTGAATGTCTTACCTTATGATCCCCTGTTAGGCAGTCAATTTCTACTTCAGAGCAAGCCACCCCATAGCTGAAGTAGTGGAAGGGATTCCCAGAGTTTGTCTCAAAGCTGTAGCCAAGGTTAGGTGTCCTGGGAGAGCAAAGAGAAGATACTCCCCCTGTATTAATATGAACACATCTGCTTCCCCCTAACCCAATACATACAGATAGCTTGTCCTTCAAAATCTTTAAACCCTAAAAGTTTCTTTTTCATGTGGCTGTCCATGTGTTTGGAACAATTTGAACCTGTAACGAAACTAGACATTGCAGAGCATTTTGCCTCATCTCTCCCTTATTTTGTCAATATTCCTTCTATAATCATTCTGTACAGCCTCTACATGGTAGAAACAGAGGTGACAGGTTTGTCTGAGCTCACAAAGGACAGGAAAGTCACACTCCAAAGGATCTACTAAATTAGAAGCCAAAGTCTGCAGAACTGAAAGTTTTGCCTGTGGTGGCCCTCAGGCTGTTCACACAAATTCACCTGCTCACCAGGTGGCTCACCTTTCTCAAGGTGAATGTTAACAGGATCAGCTTCTCATACCAACCAGGATGTGATTTTAAGCAATCACTGCCCATCTGCTGGCCCCTTCAAAAGCTCAACAAGGGATTTGAGGGAAAATATTATTAATAGAAACAAATGCTCCCTTATACAGTTTTTGGCAATCCTGAGTACCTTCCCAATTTTGCACAAGTCATATATGTGTATGTATGTACTTGTGTGTGTGTACGCGTGTTCACCCACTCAGAGTTTATAGCACACTGTATCTATGTGATTCTATACATGACACAGAAATAACAAACTGATACCACCAGAATCTGCACAGAAACAAAACCAATACAAGACTGAGGGAAAAGACTTGTCCCAGGAGAAATTGACAACTTCTTGACCTCAGATTTCACCATGTTCTTCTGGGTTCACCTTTATAAAACCTAAGTTTTACAAACTCCAAAAATGTCATAGGAAATTGGGAGAAAAATCTTCATGAGTTTGTGTTTATGTAGGTTGAACACAGGCAGTCCCCGAGTTACAAACATCTAACTTATATACAGTTCACACTTATGAACAGAGGCTATTATACTAAGTCCCTGAGTTACAAATATCCAACTGACGTACTACTTTAACTTATGAGTGGAAGCTATTATAGGTGATAGTGCCTGTTCCAACTTGCATACAAATTTGACTTAAGAACAAACCTACAGAACCTATCTCACTTGTAACCCTGGTCTGCCTGTATTGTATAACCCAGGGGGCATCGGTAAAACATTTTTCTGCCTAATATATATAATGTGTTAACATTCACTCGTTTTATTTAGATATATAAAATCTGTTCTATATGTTATATTATTATATTATAATGTTATCATATATCATATGTATGTTCACATACTCATAAAAGACATTTTAAAGCAAACATTGAAATCTTTTCCAAATTTAGTGATCTGTGAAAGAAACTGTCCTAATAAAATGTCCCAGAGGTGGCCAAAACATTATGACTGACAGTAAATGTGACCACATCTTTTCACAGCTTCTAAGTCAGAAGGCCTGGTAGCTATTCACACTGCTATTGAATTTTAAAGTTTCAGAAGATATATGCCCTCTTCTAAAGTTCACTGTATGTTGGAAACAGACCACATGCTCTGAATCCTGCTCTCATTCCTTCAAGGGAAAGCCTCTATAAAGAAAACCAGTGCACAGGACAAAGAAGCACCATGGCTAACTCAGAACTCCAGACACCCTGGTTCTTGCAGAAGAACGCTGAGAGAGGAATGGAAGGTGGCTGACCCAGCACATCACAGACAAGGAAACAGGTTCAAAGGAAACCACTGACTTCCCCAAGTGAAATAGTGCACCTTGAGGCCAGAACCAGAGCCAGCGTGGCGCATAGTTCTATAATCCCACAGAGTTCAGACTACAGCATCTTTGGACTGAAATCAGTAGAAGTTCCCTGAAGAGATAAGACTTTCCCTGGAGCTGCTCTCTCCTGCCCTCTGATGGCAGGACTCAGTGAGGGAGGGGTCCTGGGGGTGAGGATGACAGCACACCAGAAGATGCCCTAGAACGTCATACTTACTTATAAAACCCAGTGGCAGACAGGCTCACTGCATTCACGTAGGCCTCTGTGACCTGAGGAAAGGAGATGGCCATCAGGAAGGGGCCCTGACCTGCCCCAGCTTGCATGAGCTTCTCCTCTGGAAGCCAGTCACTCATCACTGGGACTCCCACATCCACACCTAATCTCACTTGCTCACCCCGTTACCTGCACCAGGTCCTCACAACCTGGAACCTGGGGTACTATCCCAGCCTCTTACCTGGTCTTCCCACCTTGCATCATCTCTCTAACATACCACACTGACCATGTCTCTGCCCTACTCTAGCGCCTCCGATGACCCCCCCATTGCCTAGATAGAAAATGCCTGATGTTAAGGACCACAGCCTTCTCATTGGCCTTTTGCAGCCCACCATGGCCACCTCAGCCAAACTCTAGTGCTAACTCTCCCAACCCTCCCGTGTTCCCACACCTCTGCACCTTCAATCATGTTCCTTGCCTGCACCTGTCCAAATCCTTTCTCCCCTCAACAAGTATCTCCAACATGCCTGTCCACTTACCTCTTCTTGGGGATGACTCCCCACTCTGGCCATTACAAAAGCAACTTCATTGCACTCATTTGATACTTAACATATAGCTTGTGCCTTTATTTATACTTTGCTATCCATAATGCTATCCCTCTACCCTATCTCTTTAACTAGCTAATGGGATTTGGGGCGGGGAGGGGTTGTTCCCAACACTAGCATGACAATAAAGAGTCGAGGTGTGTTCTTCACTATGTACCACTTGCTACATCTGCCTCTCCACACACATCATCTTACTTAATATATTAGTATTCACTACCACCCAGTGAAAGCTGCACTATTATTATCCTCATTTTACAGATGAGAAAACTAAGGCTTAGAGAAAAAGATTTTGACCTAAGATCCACACTTGTCATATAATGTGTGTGTGCGCCTGTATACACATGGGTTTGTGTGTGTGTGTTGTGACTGTGGCTCACTTATCAGGGTTAGCAGCTTATAAAGACCACCGGACTACATGGCTGGTGGTTGAGAACAAAGCTCAGATCAACAGGTGAGACGTTAGAGAATTGATTTCAAGGTTGTTGTTGAAAATGTTTAAATTGCCTATCAAATCCTTCTGACAGCCCAAACCATCAACCCCAAACTACATCCACGTGGCTTTCACGCAAACAGTATCTGTGAGTATGGGAAGAGAAGGTCATGTGAGGCATGAGAAGAGAGGAGAGTCTGAGAGGAGAATGTATTTTGACCTGTGCTCTCTGAGTTGGCCACACACTGCACACTGGCTGTGTCACTGCCGGGCCCAGTTTCCCTCTCCAGCTCAGCTCAGGGGGATGAGCAAGCTGAGGTGGTCTCTGCTTGGTGGAGGAGCCGCGGCCTCCCACCTGAGGAGGCTTCCTTGTGGCTTCCCTCAGAACTTCTGACTCGCAGCCCTCTGATCCAGAAGTCAGAGGACTGGGCTCACTGTTAGCATGAGTGTTTGTTCTGTCCCTCCTGAGATCTCGGGAGTGACATAGGCTCTCTGGTGATGTCTTTACCCTGCCTTCTCAGAGATGGAGTCTCAGTGGACCCAGACTACAGGGCTAGCTGGAAGGATGGGCTGTTGGGAGCAGCTCTCTGAGAGGTGAGGGTTTGAAGAAAACCAGGCTCAGTGATGCTCCCAAACAAGTGGGGCATAGGACCAGGTCCAGGCGAGCCAAGATATCCCAGCAGGGCATGCTGAGCAGGGCGGCCGAATCCCCAATTCCCACAGGCTGTCAAAATCATGGATCAAAAAGTTCCTCAGATAACTTCCCTCACCTCTGAACGGCACAGAGAAAGGGACCCAGCAAGGCTGAGCATTTATTCATCCTGTGACGTCACACAGACCCCCTCATCTTCTCTTTGTCTGTTTCACTAGATCATTATCTCCTATGCTTGTTTTGGGCCAGAAAAGAAGCCCTGTTGTTGATTTTCCTCTCACATGCCAAAGAAAGCAGATCTGCTCAGACTCACCCAGTCTTCCCAGGAGCCACTGGGATTCTTTGTCTTGAAAGGTTCCAGCCTCTGCAGAATGGTCTGACAAGCGGCCTGAAGAAAGCACGCACCACACAGCAGATGCATCAATCCTCTGCCTTGTACAGCCCAGGAGAAACCCAAGAGCCCTGGCAAGGCCACCTCCATGCAATGTTGTGCCCAGAGTGCCAGTCAGACAGCCTTGTTGCTGCTCTCCAGAGTGTCTACGGTCCACGGTAGAAGCCACAAGGGCCATCCTGACCCTTGCTTGGAGAGCACTTTCTGACCCAGTTCTTCAGCTGACAGAGGGCAAAATGTTTGAGGGGCCCCTGGAGAAGTGCCTCCTTCCATTAAATTCTTTAATTGACTACATGCCCTGTGTGGGCCAGAAGCAAGTGCCCAATATGGCTGACTCCACTGGCAAATTTTAATTTTGGTCCATTGTCTTGGGGCCAGTTCCCACATTTTCCCAGAAGCCCCTGTTTTCCCTCAACACCCCTCCTCCATCTTATCCCTCCAGCCTTGCTTCTTTTTTCTTTCTTTCTTTTTTGAGCATGATGGCCTCAGCCTAACTCACAGCAACCTCCGACTCCTGGGCTCAAGCCATCCTCCTGTCTCAGTCTCCCAAATAGTTGGGACTATAGATGCTTGCCACCATGCCCAGCTAATTTTTCTATTTTTAGTAGAGAAGGGTGGGGTCTCCCTTTGCTCAGGCTGGTCTCAAACTCCTAAACTTAAGCAATCCGCCCACCTTAACCTCACAAAGTGCTAGGATTACAGGCATGAGCCACTGCGCCCAGCCATCCCTCCAGCTTTGACAGAGTGATGACAATACTTGAGACTCTCTTTTAGGCAAAGACACAGCCATAGCCAAAGAGCCTGAAAGGAAACCTTCCAGCTCCTATCCAGGGAGACTCTCCCAGCCCTAAAACCTGGGCTAGCCCCTGCTCTGCTGGCTTCCGCAGGCTCCTTACATAGACGGCCTGTCCATTGATGTCACTGCTGACGGATGCGGCCGTGGGAGAGGTGTTGGGCACAGTATTGGTGCTTGTCTCACTGATGTAAATCTTAGAGGTGGGGATTTTCAGAGCTTTACTGGCCACCTGCAAAAAAAGAAGCTATTACCTTCTAGAGAAGAGGTTATCATGGGGATTGGCTGCCTTCACACCAACACTGGAATTCGTGTTCACTCTTATAAGCAAGAAAATAATTTTATAAGCTCTAATCCTATTGATTCTGGAATGTTCTCACATCTGGCTGAATTCAAAGCAGCACTCAATGGAGTGATTTGGTTGGATAAAAAGTTCAGAAACCTAATGATGACAAACAGTGCCTTTAGAGCTAACTCTGGCTTTTCATAAAATCCAATTTAGCCAGTCCCATGAGCTGAGCAGATGTGATGACTCCAATCCAGCCCCATTATCCCAGGTCTACTGTGAGGACTCTCTCAGGGCATAAGAAACTAGCTACCTTTATACATACAACATGCCTGCCTTACACAGAGAGTTCCCCCTGACCAGTCCTTTTGGACATATGAGGAAACTGAGTGCCAAGCAGTGGGGAAGACGTGCCCAAGGTCACATGCATCTGTGTGGCATGGTCAGGCCAGATCCAAGGCCTGCTTCTGCACTAATGCATCCCGTTGCTCTGTTTCTCCCAGCACCCTCCCTCACAACAGACACCACAGTGCTGGCAAGGATGCCCACAGTCCCAGACTGCTCACCTGTACCATTTTGGTGTGTAGGCCTTGGCCCATCTCAGTGCCACCATGGGTCAGCAGCACAGAGCCGTCAGTGTACACATGAATCAGGGCTCCTGCCTAAGGACCAGACACAAGATTTAGTAAATCCTAACTTTGCTTAAGATTTGGGGCTGCAAGGTACGGAACCCAGGCAAAAGAAAACCAGCCGCAACATTCTGGATGTAAATCAGATTAAAAAATATGATGGTGTACATCTCATGATGTAATAATAGACCTTCGGAAGCATGGAAAATGTCTTCCTATCTTTCTCTCTATGTCGCCTATCCTCAGAGCAAAATAGATCACATATCTTTGTGCTCATTCTACAGAGTAAGAAAGAGGACAAAAAATGCAGAATAGCGCTCCTCAGTCCTGTGATCAGGAAGGGTGGGAACCAGAGATTGTTTCCAGATCTCTGAGTCTCACTGCCTGTGACATATTAGACAAATAGGAATATTCAAACACCACAAACAGGGGCAATAGGGCCCCATCCACTGGAAATAGACAAAATTATATAAGGCAATTACCTGATTCAGGAAAGGAAGTGTGAAGCTTATTCCAAACTTGACAGGAATTATGGACAATCCTCTCTTTTTCCAGCAATTCTCCCTAGAGAAAAAGGAACATTCTCATGGAATCTTCTCTGCCAGATTTATGTCAAATTGGAGATATTTTCTGTCAACATCTTCATATCAAATTGAAACAGGACATCCTTGGATTTGCCCATATATTCAAAACTGAGTTGTGCCCCAACAATGTAGACAAAGATGAGAAGGGTGGATATTTGGGTTAAGGGTCTTTCAGTACAGCTAGAGCAGAGGCCACTCTGGGTCAGAGTGCTCTGGTGAACTTAGACTGTCATCACTGCAGGGAGGCACTCTGGCTCTCTGATGACAATGACTCTTTATATGTCACATTTGGTTGTCTGATTAACTTCGTAAGGAAGACAGAGCCAACATAATTATGTACATTTTGCAGATAATTAAACTGAGGCCCAAGGAAATGGAGTGACTGCCAAGTCACATTTATAGATTAGTGCCAGCTGTGGTGTTCTTAGTCCTGGGCTAAGAACATGTGTAAAGATGAACCACAACTGATAGGCTATGACACAGAGTATAGGCTGCAAACTCACCTGCCCCAAGTTGAAGATCATTCTAAGATCTAAGATAGACTCTCACTGGATTAAAGATTTAAACTTAAGACATGAAACTATAAAAATACTAGAAGAGAGTGCAGGGAAAACCCTTGAAGAAATCGGTCTGGGTGAGTATTTTATGAGGAGAACCCCCCGGGCAATTGAAGCAGCTTCAAAAATACACTACTGGGACCTGATCAAACTAAAAAGCTTCTGCACAGCCAAGAACACAGTAAGCAAAGCAAGCAAACAGCCCTCAGAATGGGAGAAGATATTTGCAGGTTATGTCTCTGACAAAGGTTTAATTACCAGAATTCACAGAGAACTCAAATGTATAAGCAAGAAAAGAACAAGTGATCCCATCGCAGGCTGGGCAAGGGATTTGAAGAGAAACATCTCTGAAGAAGACAGGCGCATGGCCTACAGACATCTGAAAAAATGCTCATCATCTTTAATCATCAGATAAATGCAAATCAAAACTACTTTGAGATATCATCTAACTCCAGTAAGATTAGCCCATATCACAAAATCCCAAGACCAGAGATGTTGGCATGGATGTGGAGAAAAGGGAACACTTCTACACTGCTGGTGGGAATGCAAATTAATACATTCCATTTGGAAAGATGTTTGGAGAACACTTAGGGTTCTAAAAATAGATCTGCCATTCAATCCTATAATTCCTCTACTAGGCATATACCCAGAAGACCAAAAATCACATCATAACGAAGATATTTGTACCAGAATGTTTATTGCAGCCCAATTCATAATTGCTAAGTCATGGAAAAAGCCCAAGTGCCCATTGATCTACAAATGGATCAATAAACTGTGGTATATGTACACCATAGAATATTATGCAGCCTTAAAGAAAGATGGAAACTTTACCCTTTCATGTTTACATGGATGAAGCTGTATATTCTTCTTAGTAAAGTATCTCAAGAATGGAAGAAAAAGTATCCAATGTACCCGGCCCTACTATGAAACTAATTTATGGCTTTCATATGAAAGCTATAACCCAGTTATAACCTAAGAATATGGGGAAGGGAGAGAGGGAGGGGAGGGAGGGGGGAGGATGGGCGGAGGGAGGGTGATTGGTGGGATTACATCTGTGGTGCATCTTACAAGGGTACGTGTGAAATTTAGTAAATGTAGAATATAACTGTCTTAACACAATAACTAAGAAAATGCCAGGAAGGCTATGTTAGCCAGTGTGATGAAAATGTGTCAAACGGTCTATAAAACCAGTATATGGTGCCCCATGATCGCATTAATGTACCCAGCTATGATTTAATTTAAAAAGAGAGAGAGAGAGAAAACAAAGAGATTGCAGTGAGTTGGCCAACTCAGCAGCCTCAGAAGCTATTCATTAAATTATGAGCTGTAGAACATGTATCCCAAAAGAGCACTGGAACATCAGACTCCCCCTCCCAGCTCTTACCTGTTGAACTTGTCAACCTCACTCTTCCGAGCATGATACTGAGAGCTTGCTAGGCATTCATCCCAGCACCTGGGAATGGTGAATCCCTCAAGCTTCTGGTTGAAATGTGTCAGGTCCCCTTCTTTGTACATGTTCATCTTCCGTACCTTCCCCAGGAGAGACACACTGAGGCCTTTTCAGTGCAAGAGACTGGGAGGACACAGTCTAAAGCTAAGCCTCCAGTCCTGTCATCAGGACCTGCCCATCCTCCACCCCCATGGGAAAGGCCCAAGTTACAAAGCCACTCTCCCCACCCCAGAAAGTAGGGTAACCCACTCTGACTTGTGCTAGCAAATTCCCAGCTTACCTCCTCTGCAGGTAGCCCACAGGTCACAGCAACTTCGCCCATCCAGTTCTCAGCAATGAGCATCCCCTGTGGTGCCCCAAAGCCCCGGAAGGCTGTGTTGGAGGGAAGATTGGTCTTGCACAGGCGCCCAGTGCCCCGGATGTTGGGGATTTTATAGCAGTTGTCCATGTGGAATAGAGCTCGTTCCATTATCTGAAGCACAAGAAACCAAAACAGGAGAGAACTGTATGCTGATTTCATTAGCTCCTCAAATAAGAACCCCAGTGGCTGCATCCAGGTCTGCCCTTCTAGCTCCACTGCAGCTACTCTTCTTTGGCCCCAAGTTATCTCTTCCTAGGATATTATGATAGTCTCTTTGTTGCATCTTATCCACCTACTGATAACTTCATTCAGCTCCTCTGTGGGGAAGCCCTTCCCAGACCCTCTAGTTGTAACTAATCATTTACCTCTTTCAAAAAAGGTGATCTTATTAATTCATTGTAAATTAATTTTTAATCCCATTAGAGCTGTACTGCAAATGGTTTGAAGAGTCCAGTACTTCTCATGGTATGAAAAACAGCCTCCTTCACTTTCCTTCCTCCTACTCTCCAGAAGCAACAACTTACAACTCTCACAGCTTATTCTATATCAGCTATTTAATTAACTTCCACATCTCTAGATAACATGGCTACTTTTACTACACCTTAACTTTTTCAGCTTTAGACTTTTCTGTTGTCTTCTCACTATGGAAAAGGAGGGTTTAGTTCTTGCCTAGTCCTCTTTTCCCACATACACACCAGCTTTCTGTCTCCCAGTATAGCTGTATTTTAATCTAATCAATGGTCATCTTAATATTTTAACTCTGTAAATACTGCTCACAGCTGAACCATGTAGTTACACTCTGATTATTTCTCTTTCTTCGTAATTTTTTTTCACCCTAGAGTTAATAATTGCCTTTATGTTTTCATTTACTTCATTTCTACTCACTTATTACTAAGTCAACTTTTCCCCACTTCTAAAAATGTGCTCTCAATATATTCAAGCACATTAGATTTCCTATCCAGTTTCATCTTTTTGAAGAAATCATTCCTAGAGCCATCTGGCCTATTCCAATTTTAACTGTGCCCCACCAGGCCTGCTGTGCAGCTATAACCTTACATCCATCATAGGAATTTCCATCACCTCTCTCTCTATCGAAACCTCTGTTCTGAATACTTTGATGAATGAAGAGTTAAATCATGGTACTTACAAACCATGCAACATATAACTGAGTCACACTATTTGAATACTCCTCCAGAGAATTATTCTGAGTGAAAAAACTCAATCCCAAAGGTTCCATATTGTTTGACTTCATTTATCTAACATTCTCAAAAATCACAAAATTATAGAAATGCCAAATAGATTAGTGGTTGCCAAGGGTTATGGAAGGAGTAAGAAAAGCTTCTGGTATGTCAAATCATACTTCAATAAAAAAAAAAATTAAAAAAAGCAAAGGCAATTCAACTTATTTAAAATTAAAATATCACAGAAATGTATAACATAGAAAATGACAGTGTGTGCCTCTCAGTACCATTCCAATCACCATTAACAATTGATCACTGATAACAGTTTGGTGTATGTTCCTTGAGACTTTTCCCATGTCCATCACAGGTGTGATACAGAGGTATATGCATACATACACGTCATATATGTGTGTATAACACACATACACACAATGTCATCACACCATACATAAAGCTTTGTAACTGACTTTGCTAGCTTGGTGAAATACCTTGAACAAGAAGGATGGGTTAACCATTACCCAGTGAAGAAATACGATCTTGTCTGTACTTTCAAGAATAACCAAAAATGGGGAAGCTTAAGGTGGGGACAAGTTAGGAGCTATTGCAAAAGTTTAACAGGCAACACCCGGGAAGGCCTGTGCCTGTGTGTGAACAGGCTATAGGGCACACTCTTGACCCCCCAGGGATCCCTGGGTGCAGGGGCAGATGTGGGTGCTACTTACACTCTGAGAGAGATCCAGGGTGTTCCCCGCATTGCTGAAGTGATCCACCTCCAGAGCCACAACCTTCCCAGTCTTCATGAAGCCAACCTGATAAAAGGAGAAAATGTCTCAACAGTCCCCTTCCTCTGTGTCTCATCCTCCCCTCCCACTGATGCTACCTAGAGGAAACAGAAAGAGCAGGACTTCATACCCTGCAAACAAAAGCCACCAGAAGAGGTCACCAGAATGTAACAGGTGAAGAGCAGAGAAACTAACACTCCCCAGGGCTGCACCCTCAGCTCTCTGATCCTGGAATCACTTGTCCCACACTCCTCCCTCCTGTCCCCTGCTCCCAGTTCTAGGAGAGGGAGCAAGGAGGCCAAAAAGAGAAAGCTAATCATGGTAGAGCAGGGAGGGGAGGGCTGGGAAGACAAGCTAGGGAAGACACTACAGCATCCCTCATAGTTCCAGTCGACCCACAAGGAAAGGTACACTTTGCAGGAGCATAATGTGCTTGTACGTCCCTGACCTTATGCAACCACTAAAAACACTTTTTATGGCCATTTTATGAATGTGAAAACTGGGACCCCAAAAGATCAAGGTGATTTCTTCAGGCCCACAAGATTTTAGAATAAGAGAAATACAATGCCTTTCCGGGAGGGTAATCGTGAAATAAAGTCAGGATACATGAAAGGGGAGATGTTCAAGGCCAATTCCTGCAGAGAGGGAGCTCCCAGGTTTCTAGAGCTAGACCAAGGCCTGTAAGACTATACTGATGTGTATGGGGAAGGGCGGCAATTGTCACTCATAGAAATCCAGAAAAGGATTATGCCAGAGGGAAGTTTGGGCAGTGCCTAGTACATGGTCTGGTGGAACAGGTGCCCATCCTACCATCTTGGGCCTGTCCAGAACCCTGGGAAGTTTTAGCTTTCACTGTACATTACTAAGCAATCATTCTGATATCTATATAAGGCCTGTGACCATGTTAACTCAGGGCAAAGCAGAGCCATGAATTTACTCTAGGTCTGCTGACAAATCGTGTTTCTGAGCCTGACTGGGCAAGATCAGATTTGGATCCCAGCAAATTCACAGAATTCATGAATGCCACCCTTGGGAGTAGCCTGCGGGCCTCCCCCAACCACCCTTCTGTGTTGCTATTGGCCTGTTTGCATCTCCCTCCTTACTATGTCTTCTTTGAATTTTTCCAGATAGTCTTGCAAAAAAGTAAGGGTACAGCCCAGCATCCCCAGACCTTTGTCCTCAGATTTACTTACAAAATAGTACTGCCCACCCCAGCATGGCCCCAACGTCTAGAACCTTGTATCTGGCCAGGAAGGGATGTCTGCCGCCAGTGATCAGCATGTCCTCATTGCGATCCAGCATGCAGCGCACAGGGCGGCCTGTCCTGAGGGGGTCCCAAGAGCGTTAGAAACCTAGGAGCCTTCAAGAACACCCAGAGCCCTACGAGTTTCAGGGAGGAAAACAGCAGGGAAGCTGCCTTTTCCCCCTGGAACACTGAGCAGGCCTGGAATGGGCTGCTTGGCTTTCTAGGCACTGTGGTGGGCAAGGTGGGGAATACAGGATGTGAGGTGTGTCCTCGCCCTGGGAGATCAGATGTGAACATGGGCATGGGAACACAAAGAAGCAGGCGAAGTTACCCTCACCCTATGTCCAAGGGTTTTGAAAAGAGAGGGCTGTGAGAATTCAAAGCAGGGGAAAACTATTTCCAACAGGAGGAAATCCAGAAAATCATCCTGGCAGAGGCAGCCCCATTCTTTTTCCCAGAGCCAGCTGGAAGAAGCAGGCTTTGGAACTCACTTGTGTGCAGCCAGGGCCACTGCCGTGGACAACACAGTGCTCCGGGTCTCCTTCCCGCCAAAGCCTCCTCCCATTCTCTTCACTCGGACCAAAATCCTGTTTGCTGGAATCCCCAACATACTTGCAACAAAGCTCTGTGGGCAAAAGACAAAACATTCCCTGGACTTATTTCAGGCCTGCCCCAGAGCTTCTCTGACATACATGGGCATAGTTACTACTGTGAATTCTGAAATTCCTTGATTCAAAATCCCAGTGCAGCCCTACAACTAGTGGTGCTGTGGTCCAGCACTCATTGGTCACTGCAGACTGATTCAGACATTGTTTCTAACCCCAGGGGTGAACAGCCGGTGGACGGGATACTTTTAGGAACTCATTCCACCTGGTCAGGGACTAGTGGGTCATGAAGGTAGGACAAGCCACCAAAAATCCTAGCAACCACTGTCACATTACAGGTAGTAAGAAGTGGTGAATATTTAACTGGTGCAGATAATTTAGTGGTCCCCGTGACTATCACTTAGCCCAACACCTTTGTTTTACAGATGAGAAACCTGAGGCAGGATATGACTTGACCAAGCCATGTGGCACTAGAATGATAATAGCCAACACTTACTAGCCTCTAATTCAAGTATTAAAACTCATCTAATCTTTGCAACTACCTTACTAGGACCCATTTTAAATAGACAAGGAAACTGAGCCCACGAAAGGTTGTAGAACAAGCTCAGTGACACTGCTGGTTTATGAGAGTCTGGTGCCAGGACCATTACACTTAGGTGCCCTTCTGGACCAGCCCAGAACTCCCTCTTTCCATTTGCCACACTGCCTTCTTGGTCAATGAGGAGGTCCCGGTTATCTCCCCAGCCCTTTGAACTGACCCACAGGACACCTACCTGGGTCTTCATGGTGTTCTGTGTAGACACAAAGAGCTCCATCTCCCCACCCTCATTTTTTGGTACAGCAATGGTGCAGTTAGTCTCCATGTAGAAATGTTCTTGGCCACCGATGTACAACTCTCCTGAGGAAGCAATGAGATCCCTCACAGTCAGCCTGATGCTACAAAAGGGTCGAGTTTGCTGAGGGGGTATACTTTGTCAAGTGTCCTGGGAGGAACCAACCAATCACAGTTAACCTCTGGGTTCCCCAATTGTGGTGGAAAAGCACCCCAAAGTCTTGGGAGCTGAGAGCTCTCTCACCCCTCCACAACAAAGGAACCAGATGACACTGAAATGCATCAGGTCCAAAGTGCTTTTCCCATTGCAACTAGCAAAAATCAAGGATTTACAAACTACCATTGTAAAAACTAAAGAAGGAATTAATAATGTGATTTTAAAAGCTGAAAATGAGAGAATTTCCCACAGCTGAAGCTATCAGGCCTGTTGCAGAGTTGGCTACTTAGTGACTTGGCAACGTGCATCAGCCAACGTCAAAAACAATCCCCAAATGGGCTAATCAGCAGCCTTGTCCTGAGTGAGAGTTATGACCCTAATTCCACAGTGCCAGAGACAGAGGGGGAGGGAGAGCCAGGGGAGAGGGCTGGCTGAGGATGGGTCAGGACTGCCCTCAGGAATGTGAGGAGGGGGAGGAGTCTGGGTGGTTACAGGCTTGGCAGACCCAAGGCCAGCCAGGCATCCCTGACCATTGTCTCCCCCAGACAGTCTTCCAAATTAGAGTGCACTACAATCTCTCTAGAATCACTTAGATCCAGCTTAGAGAAAGGAGAGTGAAGATTAAGATGAATGAAGCTCTTTCCCACCCGATTGTCTACTACTTTGTCACCAAGATTGAAGAGCATCTTCCGTTAGGAAATTTTAAAAAATCACTTCCCTGTTTCAAGACTCAATATATATCTCTTGAATTTAATTCACAGACCAGTCCCACCCTGTTCTCATTGATGCATGGTGCAGCTGTACCTGAAACAACATTATCTGCTTCAGAAAAACCCTTCTTGAGGTTTCCCTTTTCAATCTTCAGCTCAGATCCATAGAAAGAGTTGTTCTTTATAGCATCCTGAGGAGCACAGAGAAGCTTCAGTCACTTGGCTTTAGCAGGGAAGAAGATGGTTTCTGATCGGAGAAAGAGGCTGTCTGATTTATTGCCTCTCTCTTCCCATATGTAAATCTCTATACTCTTCATAGACAGACTTAAATTAAGCTCAGTTGTACCCCTGGGAATCATATTCCTCCATTTCCTCAGCTCCAAATGAACAACCCCGGATCTTAAGGAAAAGCAAAGAATCCCTCAAGGAAGTAATTAGAGCTGAAATTTGGGGTAGGAGGAACTCAGTTTGGCTGACAGAGGTCTGAGCCTAAGATCATTAGGAAGGTCTCATCAGACCAGAAATCCCACAGCTGGAAGGGATTTTAAAGCCCTCTAGTCAATCCCTACCAGCTGTTCTAATCTCCTATAGAGGATCCTAATAAATGTGAATCAGGGGACAGGGAGCTGGGTCCTCTGCACAGGTCGTCCATACTCACCTCGATTGTGATAATGGCTGGAAGGTCTTCGTAAGTGATTTTCACCCCGAGAGCAGCTCTTTGTGCATGTTCTGGGGTGTCAGCAACCACAGCACCAATGATGTGCCCAACACAAGTAACCTAGGAGCAGAGGCAGATGTTACAGAACCTAAACAAGCTCCTCATGAAGCAGATTATTTCCTGATTGTTCAAAAAGTCAAAGGAAATCACTGCCTTCCTAATTGATGCACATTTTAGGAATGTGCTCCAGCCTATTTGTTTCTTTATCCTACCAACTGGAGATGATATGCCTTTTTGTAAATGCTTAGAATCAGTAGAACTAGAACAGGACTTAGAAATCACTGGGGTCAGGATGGCAAGTAGATTCCATCTCAAGGGCCAATTCTGATTATTTAGTTCTGGCAGCTACTGAGAAGGGACACCGGATGGAATATTGTGATTGATTATTGATGTCTGCTATGAACACAATGGGAGCTACAGCACCAAGCCAAGGGTGTGCATCAATTTAGATCTTCTTCAGCACCCTTGGTCTACATATGAAGAGATGGAGATGCAAATGGCTAGGTTATGGTCAGCTAGTTACGAAATCAGGACTAACTCCTAGGCCTTGACTCCCACTTTTATTTTCTTTCTACCACATCACACTATTTTATGTTCCATTTATGCCAAAATCTTTACAAAGGGCTGTGATCATGTCTCATATTCCATGTAGGTGTTCAAAGGCAGTAGCTCCTGAATGCTGGTTCTTAGACTAGATGACTCTAGAGAGGGATTTTTTAAGTATATAATAATAACTGCTTTTTTCCTTTAATAATTTAGTTACAGAAAAGCTTAAGAGATCTCCTCCAGGGATAATTTTCATCCAACATCCCCCTTATTAACATTAAAAATTCTTAGCCAACTAATCACTTTAGAATATGAAGTTTCTGATGATAGGAACAGACACTCAGCATGCGTGTCTCTTATCACTATCTTTTGAGGCCCCAATTAAGTTACTGACTGAGTTAGTACAGAGGTAGTGGAACCTGGCTGACGCTCAGTAACAATGATGAGAACAGTGCTTTTAGAGGTTCTTGATATCTGTAAAGCAATTTGTTCTTCTACAAAAGCTGTCCTTGTGGAGTCCTTGTATACCGTATTTGTACTTTATGTTCTTTCTTTTACATCAATGATAAGGTGAATTTACCCTTTGGAAACACCTACCCACATCTAATTTTCTGTATTGGAAAATTTCTGTTTGATCTATATTGGAATTATAAAATGACTAAGAATTATTCTGAGTGAAGCACACAGATTTTTGTAGCTCTATCTCAAATGTTTGAAACATTTTGTTATTGTTGTAGGATTTCGGATAGTAGAAATCAACAGATAAGCTTTTGTATAAGTTCATATAAGTGAATTATCAATATACACAGTGACAGCATTCCAATTTCCTTTCTGGTTAGTTTAATTTATTCTTTTTTTTTTTAATAAAGGATCTTAATGCTGTGTCTTAAGAACCCAACTGTTAATTCAAACACAATCACCAGCCTTCTTTTATTGCTGCTTTGGTGTGGAGTTATCCTACTATGTGAAATCAGCAGCCATTAATTAAATAGACAGGTGACATCTTCTCTTTACAGATTTTCCTGAATTCATAAAGAAATCCAAAGCAAAACTCACCAATTAGATGATGGTTATGATACATGCAAATGTATAATCTTTCAAGATTAGGGATTTGGAGTAATGAGCACAAATTAAAACTTCATTCAATCCTGGTTCTACTTCATAAAAAAAAAAAAACAATCCAAGACCTACCTTGTCCTTTGCAAAGATGGTTTCATCACTAGCAATTCCAGTTAGGTTACTCCCAGGAATATCATCAGCTGAGAGGAAGCAAACAAACCCTGGCACCTTCTTAGCTTCTGAAGTATCTATGGAGCTGCAAGAGTGAGAGGGGTTAGGGGTCAGGCTGTTAAGCTGAAGGGACCCATCACCTGGGCAGATAATCCTGTGCTCATTTTAATGGGCTTTCCTCCATCTTCATGCCACCTTTCTCTACTTTCTTTTTTATCAGATTCTAGTTTAATTCTATTCTATTCTGCAAATGTTGATTAAATGCTTACCATGTGCAGGGTACTATGTTGAATTCCACTGGAGGCATAAGATGAATAAACTAGGCCAGGCCCCCATGGACCTTACACTATGCCCTGTCTGGTCTATAAGTACAAGGGAGCCAAATCATGGTGAGCAACGGTAACTTTGGAGAGCTGCAGCTCAAACCCACATCCCAGCTAACACTCATCCAGAATCAGTGCATCAGGGCCCTCGCTGTGCCTCTGATACAATGGCTGTGAACAACTTCACACAGCCCAATTGCCCTCCCCATGTTAATGGTGCTATCCCTGCACAATACGGCATCCCAGGTGTAATTAGGCAATGTGGCCCTCAGAGGGAGAATGCCTGGAGAATTTATCAATGAAAACAGTCTAAACCAGGTACTGATCACTCCAGCCTGTGCCCCCCACAGGGAAATAGGGCAGCGACACCTCAAGGAAAGGTATGGAAACTTCCCTAAGTACCAATCATCTTCAAACAGTTAATCCTCACAAGAGCCCTTAAAGTAATTATCATTAGCCCTATTTCACATTTGGGGAAACTCAAGCTCAGGGAAGTTTGGTAGCTTATCCAAAGTCACTCCCCCAGAAAACAGTGTGACTTGGATTAGAACTGAGGTTACACTAGGAAGGTGCTGAAGTCAGAGCAGCTCTGCTCACCATGCTCCCTTCAGAGTGCGTACAGCCCGGGAAAGTCTGGTTTTTGCTGCTGTCCCCACCCCACTCTCCTCCATCCATTCACACCTTGCTTGGATGGAGGCAGTTTCGGTGTAGACAGTGTGGGCTATGGTACTGTCAACAGGGGTTCAAGACAAGGACAAAAGCAAAAGAACAAACCCCACAATTGACAACCCCATCAAATTTTACACTTTTTTCGGGGACCCAGAAAAGTTTACTGATCTGTCAGATTTTACCTGTGTCCTGTTCACGGTTCCAAGAACCCACCTCTAAGCTAGGAGCAGCAACGGAGAAAAAACCAATGGCAAGGAGACCTGATCCCTAGGGCACGTGGTGGCAGGAGCTGGGAGGGTTTTTCCCAGCTGGTCTGCTCAGCAGGCTGTGTGGCTAATGCAGCTCACACCTGCTGGGCTGAACACCCGGAAGCCATACAACACAGCTGCCCTTGCTGCTGGGCTTCAAACGCCAGCTCTGCCACCTATCAGCTGTGTGGCCTGAAGCAGGAAACGTACCCTGATTGTGCCTCAGTTTCCTCATCTGAAACAGGGAGAGAATAATAGATAGGAACTGCCTGGGAGGTGGTTGTGAGGAACAAATAAGCCAATATATTGTAAAACGCCTTCAACCGGATTACGGCAGATACTGCCATGTCAGCGTTAGGCGTCATTATTATAAAAATGGCAGTTCTTCCTGTTTGAGCTCTCAGAATTCAATAACCGCGTGCAAGTAATTATTCACTGCGAGGTGATTGGTAAACACTGTTGTTAATCCCCACAAAACCCCCTATTACAGTTGGGAAAACAGGCCAAGGTCACAGGTGCTAAGCTCTGGAGCCAGGATTCAATCCAGGTCTGTCAGACTATAGGGCCGTGTTTTTCCTGTTAGTGCTAAGTCAAGTTCTCCTGAGATTTGGCCTTTCGGTTTAGCCCAATATCCGGAAGGCAAACCGAACCTGGGCCTGTCCAGAGCCTCTCAGCAGCGCCAGTGTAAGCTCTCTCTGCTCAGCACTCGAGGCTTTCCCGATGTGGCCCTGCCTCCCACTCACCCTCTCAGCAGCAGACCCCCTCCAGGTGCCACTAACCCTAACCCTGCCTGCTGCTCCCCACACTGTATTTTAGAGATGATTCCCTGTTTCTAGACTGGGGCAGTGCCTGGCAGGGTGCTTCCCAGCACCCACCTCCGAGAGGGCCACCAGCTCCTCCACAGCAGCGACACTCACTTGATCTTAGCATGAGCCCGGGTGCTAGTGACCAGCCGGAGAGACAGCTCATTCTCATAGCGAGGGATGTCATCACAGTACACAGCCTCACCGGAGGCCTGCATGTCTGCGGCCAGGTGGCGCAGGGGCCGGCCCACCATGTCCTCCTCAGACTGATCCTTGGGCACCTCCTGGAACAAGACGGTCACTTGTTAGGCTGAGCTGCTAAGTCACTGTCCCTCTACAGGCCCAAAGCAAACTGGGTAGAGCTTCGGGCTAGATGGTAAAACAAACATGACAAGTGGAAAAGAGGAAGCAGAAGGGCATGGGGCAAAAGGAACAGGAAGACATGTGAGTAATGGATAAGGATGGTCATGGGTCATCTTATAAAGAACAGAAAAACTGGACCTAAATGTCCATTAATTGGTAATTGGGTAAATAAATTACGCCACATCCATATAATGGAATAATACGCAACCATTAAAACAAATAAAATACACTTTTGAAGAATTCTAATTAGAAAAAAAGAATGTTCATATTAAGTATAAAAACAGGCCAGGTACAGTGGCTCATGCCTATAATCCTAGCACTCTGGGAGCCCAAGGTGGAAAGATCACTTGACTTTTAGAGTCTGAGACCAGCCTGAGCAAAAGTGAGACCCCATTGCTACTAAAAAATAGAAACATCAGCCAGGTTTAGTGGCATGTGCCTGTAGTCACAGCTACTTAGAAAACTAAGGCAGGAGGATCACTTGAGCCCAAGAGGTTGCCGTAAGCTATGATCATGCCATTACACTCTAGCCTAGGCAACAAAGTGAGACTCTCTGTCAAAATAAATTAATTAATTGATTAAATGTCCTACTTTTACATTTAAAACATTTAAGTGTAAAAGTAGGACATGAAATGTGGTATGTGTATAATCAAATTATATAGAAAAAGATAACATATGTTATAAATATAGTATATTTATATATATGTCCACATATGCATAAGAAAAGCAGAAAGAGGAAAAATATATAACAATAATTTTCTCTTGGAGGTGGGATTTGGATGACTTTTATTTTCTTTATATTTTCTGTATTTTTTCAAAATGTTTTAAAATGCATTAATTTTATAATAAAGTCCTATTTTCATTTGCTTTTCAAAATAATAAAAACAATAGCTCCTATGTTTTGAGTGCTTACTATATGCCAAGTATTATCTAAGCAATTTACTTTTATTAACACATTTAACCCTCAAAACCATTCTACGAAACAGGTACCACCATTATCCCCCTTTACAAGTAGGTATAATTAACTTGCCCAGGGGCACAGAGAAGGTAAATGACTTTTTCAAAATTATAGGGTCATGAAAGAGCAGTTTGTTTACAAATCCAAGCAGTCAGGCCCCAGAGTTCACGTTTTGGACCACTATACTGTAAGGCAGAGGTCAGTAAATTGTGACCTGTGAGCCAACTCTGACCTACTGCCTGTTTTTGTAAATAAAATAGGACACTCATTCATTCATGTACTGCCTATGGCATTTTTGTGCTGTAATGAAAGGGTTGAGAAGTTGAAGTAGAAGCTATCTGGCCCTCAAAATCTAAAATGCTTATAGGAAAAGTTTGCTGATCCCTTTACACAATGACTTCTCAAAAGTTGCAGTTGATAAAAAGGTTTTTATTTCTTTCAGCATGCTCAAAAAGACTTCTGGCTTTGCATATTAGCCCACAGAGGGGCTAGAAAAGATAAAATGGAAAAGAAAAATTCTTTAAGGAACAGGAGCAGATGAGAGTCTAATCCTAAGAGAAAATTTAGTCAAACAAAGGGAAAATATCGACATTAACATCAATATTATTCCTATTTTCTTCACTGGAAGAAAATTTTGAAGATTTTCATATCTATGCACAAGAGTAAGGAGGTTTATGCACCTACACTAAAATTCAAGTTGGTTGTTTGGCAATGGTCAACCACTGATCACCTGATGTGGCCTGATGTTAGTCACACACAGCATCTGTACTCACTTGGAATAGCTGTACGTTGGTTGGGGGGTCTTTCTGAAAGAGTACAGTGGCACTGGCAAAGGTGGGGTCCAATTGACCACATATCTGTGGAGGCAAGATAGTAACAGAAGTGACTATGACTATATTTCAATCATCAATCCCTTCTTGGTTGTCCCCAACTGAGAGAAGTGACAGCTGATCCCTTCATTCCACATGTTATAACCCTTTGAGTACTGGCTAGATCTCGTAACATCCAAACATGGGCTCCGAGAGCTTCATATTGGGTAACCGGCTCAGCTTCATTGCTAGTCACCCCGCACCTGCACACCCAATGGTCTCTCCTTTCTCCCACACCAAACTCCTGCCTGCCTGCAGGCTGCTCTCTATGCTGGGGGTATGCCTCTCCCTGGCCTTCCTGGAAAAGCCTTCCTTACCCTCCTCAATTCCAGGGGGGGTGTTTAATGAGATAGAATATGTTCACACTACAATCTCAGCAAAAGCAAGGGGGATATAAAACTTTCTATGTGGTGTGATCCCAAATCTGCTTAGAAAGTGATACATCCAAACAGGAAGATGACAGATCTATTAATAAGTGGGTGGGAGGAGGGAAAAAACAGAAAGAGAGAGAGAGATGGATCAGACAACGTAACAGACAAATGGACAAATAAATGTAGGAAAAAGATCACAGGAATTAACCAAAATATTATCAGTGATTTTTCTCTGGGATCTGAGAGTTAAGACTAATTCTGGGTTTTCTTTATACAATCCTATATTTTCTTAAATTTTCCATAATAAGTGCTTATTACTTTTATAATTAGAAAAAAATAAGTATTAATAATGCTTATGGGCGGTGCCTGTGGCTCAGTCAGTAAGGCACCGGCCCCATATACCGAGGGTGGCAGGTTCGAACCCAGCCCCGGCCAAACTGCAACCAAAAAAAAAAAAAATAGCCAGGCGTTGTGGCGGGTGCCTGTAGTCCCAGCTACTCGGGAGGCTGAGGCAAGAGAATCGCTTAAGCCCTGGAGTTGGAGGTTGCTGTGAGCTGGGTGAGGCCACGGCACTCTACCGAGGGCCATAAAGTGAGACTCTGTCTCTACAAAAAAAAAAATAAAAAAATAATGCTTTTATGAGAGGACTTTAGTTCTGCTGTCTCCACGTCTGTGAAGTTTTCTTTCGTTTGCGCTTCCGTCACACTCCACCTCCGCAGTTGTCTGACTAGGACAGCCTTACTGGTCATGTTCTCCCCACACCACACTGCCCCCGTCCCTAGTGAAAGATTAGTGCATGCTGGTGAACAAGCCTCAACCAGGAGCCTCTCCTGAGCGCAAGTCCTGTGCATCCCTCAGCCCCCTGAGCTGCGCGCCTCACCGATGTTCCCAGTCCACCCCACCTTCTCACCACACTCCACATTTCCCTTCTAACCTACAACCACAGTAGGATCAATTCTACTTCTAGAATGCTCATCTAGTTTGCACGCCCCTTTTGCAGCTTTCACAGCTGAAACACAGAGTCGTGTCAAGTTCTCACTGTGAGGTAGCAACACACCCACATCCCCGACACCCAGCCCAGCACTCTGCCTCTCAGCCCACTGGTGGGCTCCCATCCCTGTGGTTCCTGGGTGGTGTCCCTGGTTTCTGCTCTTCTGCCCTCAGATGTCCAGAGAAGAGGAGCAAGTTTACCTCCCAGACCAGATTTTCAAGTCCTTAGACAGATATTCTGCAGAGAACCTGTGCCCTGCCATGCCCCGCACTCACGTTTTCTGAGTTCTCTTTGCCCAGCTTCTTAAGAACTGTCAGGTAGAACTTGAAAAAGAAGCTGAGGGTGAGGGTGCGCCGGAAATCCACCATGCCGCCAGGAGCGTCGGGGGACAGGTGCAGCTCCTCCGCCAGGCCTGCACACACTTCCTGCAGCAGCTCCTCTGCCCAGAGCCTGCCAGAGAGCAGAGCGTGGGCATGTGCTCCCACCCAGCCCTCCAAGTCCCTTCGTGTGGGGCTATGTGACCAAGCCTCAGAGTTGTACAAACCTAAGTTCAAAATTTGGCTCAGATACTTAGAAAACTTTAGACAATTACCTAACCTACTTGAGCCTCAATTTCCTTATCTTTAAAATTGTTTTTTTATTTTTAGTTTTTGTTTGTTTGTTTTGTTTTTGAGACAGAGTGTCACTATGTGGCCCTTGGTAGAGTGCTGTGGCATCACAGTTCACAGCAACCCAAACTCTTGGGCTTAAGTGATTCTCTTGCCTCAGCCTCCCAAGTAGCTGGGACTACAGGCACCCACAACAATGCCTGGCTATTTTTTGCTGCAGTTGTCATTGTTATCTAGCTGGTCCAGGTTGGGTTCAAACCCACCAGCCTGGGTGTATGTGGCCAGAGCCCTACCCACTGAGCTACGGGTGTTGAGCCCTTATCTTTAAAATTAGATATGATTAAAAAAAAAAAACAGAAAAATATAAATCTATAGCAGCAGTTTTTAACCTGTAGGTCACGACCCCTTGGGGGGGGGTGACCCCTTTGGGGGTCTCCTGCATATCAGATATTTACATTATGGTTCATAATAGCAGCAAAATTACAGCTATGAAGTAGCAGCGAAAATAATTTTATGGTTGGGGGTCACCACCACATGAAGAACTGTATTAAAGGGTCGCGACATTAGGAAGGCTGAGAACCACTGATCTATAGAGTCCTTACAAAGCACTAGGCAATACCTAGGTGCTTTATATAAATCACCACTTTTAATTTAAATTAAAAAGTGCAATAGGGAAAATTGTTATACCATTTGTCATGGGGAAAGCGAGTAACTTGACTTATGTTACCAATTTGGTAAATTGGTAACAGAAACTGGAACTGGAGCAGAAACTGGAACAAAGTTCCAAACCCCAAGTTAAGCTTTGCCCATCCTATAGATCCTATGTGGTTATTTTAAGGATTATATAGGATAATATCAGTGAAGTGCTTGGTATAATTGCTGTTGTATAATAGCCCAGTAATAGTATTAGTACTAGTGGTAGCGATAGTAATAGTAGCAGTAGTTAGTAGTGAAAGGGGCGGCCTTGCTGAAATAACAGAAAAATGTCTAACCCCACAATTCCTTAGTAACAGCTAAGGATCAGTCCTCTGAGTTCTCTGGCTAACAGGGGCCCCACAGGAGTTCTGTTTTGTACAACTTCTGAAAAGAGCTGGGCAGATGGAAAAGAGATGTAAATCTCTCTTTTAAATTTGCTTTTGAGAATCTGCTTTTTATAGAGTGCCTAAGTGAAGAGCAGGGGCATGAGCTGCAGGCCTCAGCCCTGTCCCGAGGACGGAGTCACATCTCCACGATAAGACCCGTCTCCAAGGACAGGCAGGGGACCCGACTCCCGGACATCCTACCACAGCCCCTGTTACTGGCCAGCAGGTGCAGCAGTTTCAGGGTCCCTTCTTAATTTGGCTGCAGCCTTAAATCTTCACCCCTTTACAACTTCTAAATAAAAAGCCAGAGTACCTGATTTTCTCTGCCAATGATATCTCCCTCTCTGTCATCGTGTAGGCCCTTCCTCCATCTGGAAGCCGTAAAATAAACTTCTCTCTTTTCTAATTTTTGTCAGGAGAAATCCTTCTCTCTTTTTTTTTTTTTGTAGAGACAGAGTCTCACTTTATGGCCCTCGGTAGAGTGCCATGGCCTCGCACAGCTCACAGCAACCTCCAACTCCTGGGCTTAAGCGATTCTCTTGCCTCAGCCTCCGAGTAGCTGGGACTACAGGCGCCTGCCACAACGCCCGGCTATTTTTTTGGTTGCAGTTTGGCCGGGGCCGGGTTTGAACCCGCCACCCTCAGTATATGGGGCCGGCACCTTACCGACTGAGCCACAGGCGCTGCCCAGGAGAAATCCTTCTCAAAACCTGTGTCCACTAACTCATACCCTAACAAGCACCAGCAGTAGTAGCATCAATACTACTAGTAATAATACTTACAGTGGCAGCAGCAGTAATACTTGCAGTAGTGGTCCTGCTAACAATATGAATACTAGTAGTAGAAAGTAATAGTAGCAGAATAAAAAGCAGTAATAATATTAGCAACAATAACAGCAATCCTGCCAACAGTAATAGAAGCAGCAGCAGCAGCAATAAATACTAGTAGTAACAGCAGCAGCAGCACTAGTAGCAACAGGAACAGTAATAACAGCAGTAGGACTCGTCATGGCAGTGATAGCAGCGGTGGTGATAGTGGCAGTGACGGTAACAATAGTAATAGCAGTAAGAGCAGCGGTGATAACTGTAGTAGACGCCGCTGCAGGAATAGTAGGGAGAGTGCCAATGACAGCTGCACACAGCAGTAGCGACAATGGTAAAGGCGCAGCAGGGGCGACGCTACGAGCAGGGGTGCTGGAAGTAGCACAGTGGTAATAGTGGTGACAGCAGTTGTAGTAACAGTAGAAGCAGCTGTCATAGCAGCTGTTGCAGCCAGAGTAAGGCCACCTGGAGTCACGGCAGCGGCAGCAGCAGCTTCATTCTGCCGGCCTCCTTACTTGCACAGCTGCTTCCGGGTGGTCTTCAATGCTGAGATGGTTCTGTCGGCCATTCCGCCAAAGCAAAGAGCCAGCTCCTCGACCTCTGTGGTTCCTGGCTTGAATAAAACTCTCATGCCACAGGTCACCTTGGCAATGTCATCTTCTCTCCGGGAGGCCTGCTTGAAAGCTGAGAAAAACTCACCCTAAAAAAAAAAAAAAACAGAAATATGCCTGTTTTTCTCCTTGTTTTGCGAGGACTACGAATGGCAAACCAGCAAAACAGGGGTATGAGGTGAGGTGAGGTGAGGTGAGGTGAGGTGACAGCGCTCTCATAAATCAGGGGGACAGCTCACCCCAGGAACCAAAGACAAGCACAACAAATACATTTTTAGGATGAGGTCCGGAGAACATTCCAAGGAGCTGGAGTTCTCTTGTTCTCCACCAAACAAGCAGCAGGGAGGAGGAGGGGAGCCTTCACATAGACTCCTCAGAGCCCCCTTTCCTCACCCCCCAGCCCGGTGTCAGCACCCACCCAGCTTCTCTGGGGGCTGTGCTGAACCCTCTGTTGGCATGACGGCCCCTCAGGCAGCGACTGTGAGCTGCCCAGGGCTGTTGGCAAACACAGCTTCAGCTTTCTCTAACTGGTCCCTGCCTCCAGGGCCATGCGTGAACTGAGAGAAAGTTCCACACTGAAACAGTTGCTGCCTTTGTGATTTGAACACACTTTCCCCCTGGGCCCAGGCCAGGATCTGTCTTTGGAGACAGAAGGAGAGTGTGAGTTATTTCCAGGTAAGACCATATGGCTTCAAGCCCTTTCTACGTCAGCTTCCTCTTGAGGTTTCAAAATGCCCTGTCATGGCAAATTCTAAGCAATAGGGAAGGCAGGGAAGGAACAGGAAAGGAGCTCAAATGGGGAAAGCACGATGAGCCCCTCTCCAGGCCACAGCCACAGGATTTTCCATGAAGAAGTCATGGAAAGCCCCTCAGATGCGTGCTGTCACACATGCCCCCAGGACACTGAGTTCGTGGCTCCAGCCGTTCACCCCAGGATGGGGCCGTCCACAGCAGCATTTTCACGGGGATGCCAAGAACTATCTGACAACATCCTTTCTTGAGAAAGCTTCCTAATTCTGGATATTAAAATCTCCTTTTTCTTATGTAATCAAGCTTTTCTATTAATGACCATAGTAGCACTGTGCCTGTTTCCTCCACTTTTCCCCACTCATAATTTAAAGAAAAAAAAAAAATTACTGAACTGTGAAATTCAAAACTCTGGGAATCACTGCTCAAAATGGTCTATAAGGACAAGCTGGAAAATCATTAGCGAACCACCTCAGGGATGTAATTGCTCTAATTTAATTAGCATTCTCATTACAAGGGCAAAATTAGCAAGGGCAAAACAGCCCAAGGACACTTGCTGAAGCACTGGCTGCAGGCTGCCCTTCACACACTCCTGGCCAGCTGCTCCTGAGCCTCTCACAGATCACCTGTCTGAGAGGCCCATCGTGGAATGTGTCTTGAGTTGGTAGCTGCTGAAAGTGGAGAGAATCATACCAGGTCAAGACAACACAGGCCCCCCGGGAACAAGATTAAGGTAGCCAAAGGTGACCAGACCCACCCCTGCAGGACAGAAGGGCTGCTTGTGAAGCGGGAATCTGTCTGCACCAGCACCTTGTACAGCCCAAGGTCAGCGCATAAACATCTCATTCATACCAGCTTCTCTACTTAGCTCGCAAACCCTACCCTCGTCACCACCCCTCTGACATGGGGCAGGCACAGTTGACGGCTGGATGTGTTTTTGCAAGTGTGTCCTTTTCACTGGCTTTCAGATATCTGCCAGGAATCTTAAGAAATATTTATTTTTAGTTCTCGCAATAACCAGCACTGTAGGTGACATGTGCCCATTGTACCAGTGAGGAAGTTGGTATACAGGTGAAATGACTCATTCAGAACCACACATCCAGCTGTCTGCTTTTACAAACCATGTCCTGGGCACCCCTACCCTGCAACTTCTCATCGTCCAAAGAGGAAGATGGTTGGTTCAGTACAGGCAAACTTCAGAGAGAACAACATTCATGTTGACATTGATGTTGGTCCTGAGACAGACTCTGGTTTCTTTTTTGGTGGCTGGCATTAGGACTAATTTGGGCTGACCCGGGACCCACTCCCAACATCTCACCTCCCTGCTGTAGGGGATCTCTATGGAGAGAAGTATCTCCTCTGGGCCCAGCAGGGTCTTTCTGTAGCCAGGGAAGAAGGTGTAGTCCATGGGAACAGTTCTCCTGGTGTCTGTACAGAGATGAGATGAAGAGGGATCAACGTGAGTGGGAGGCGGGGACCACATCAGAAGCAAAGGGCAACCCACCAAGGGGGATTTTTCAACTGCCAGAGGGAGTTCCTGGCACAATTGGGACCAAGTTCTCCAACATAATTCTTTTTTTTTTTTTTTTTGTAGAGACAGAGTCTCACTTTATGGCTCTCGGTAGAGTGCCGTGGCCTCACACAGCTCACAGCAACCTCCAACTCCTGGGCTTAAGCGATTCTCTTGCCTCAGCCTCCCGAGTAGCTGGGACTACAGGCGCCCGCCACAACGCCCGGCTATTTTTTTTTGGTTGCAGTTTGGCCGGGGCCGGGTTTGAACCCGCCACCCTCGGTATATGGGGCTGGCGCCCTATGGACTGAGCCACAGGCGCCGCCCTCCAACATAATTCTTAAGCAGTGGTGCACTGGTGAATATTTAACAGCCCACTCTTTGTGCCTGGCCTCCTCCAGACTTTGTCTGCTGCACCCTTTCCTGTGCTGATTGTGTTTTGTGTATACAAAAACACATGTGCTGAATCCTCCTAACAAATATCAGACCTAGGGTGGTCTTTGAGACCCTCTGACCAGGCAGAAATGCAGGGTAGCACACAATTGCACAGCATTTCCACCGGACAGCACAGGTAAATAACCTGAAGAGCAAAATGAAGTAAAATAATTAGGAAGTGACAGATTTGGAGGATTTGCTGTCTTTGTTTTGATTATAACTTATTTCAGGTGAATGTATATACATTAAATTTTAATAATGGCCATGTTTAACTAACGGTGCACAGAATTCCTGGAAAATCCAACAAGGAGCTATGGTGAGGCACTACGTTTCAGCCCCAGCACACGGCTATGTAAGGCAGGTGCCTGGGCAGCACTTCCATTGTGAATTCTTTCCAAAGAAAAGGTCTAGCTCTCCTCGCCCCCAGCCTGGATGCATTCTCCTGCAGCTTCCCTAGATTCAAACTTTAGTATAGAGAGGTCACTGAACCCTGGGCTCTGTTTCTCCAGAAAACGACCTATTGAGGGAGATTTCTCTCCTCCATGTCCTTTTCCGGACTTCTGCTTCAGGAAGCTCACCTTTGGACATGAGAGTCAGCTTGGCCCTGCTGGCCATGAACACGGGGTTGAGGTCAGAGATGGGGCTGGCAGTGATGATGTTCCCTCCAAGGGACTAGGACAAGCAGAGAGAGTGCCGTGAGAGCCCAGCCCAGGAAACCCTTGCTCATGCCACTGGCTCCTGAGCACAAGCAGGTGACACCTGCTGCAAGGAGGGACCAGGGACCTGCATCCGCTGCAGACACAAGACAAGCAGTGAGAGCCCAGCCCAGGAAACCCTTGTTCATGCCACTGGCTCCTGAGCACAAGCAGGTGACACCTGCTGCAAGGAGGGACCAGGGACCTGCATCCGCTGCAGACACAAGACCAGCACAGTAAGAACTTGGGCATTCAGAAAAATGCACAAAACTCGGGATCAGAACACCTGAGATTGCGTTTCAATCCTGAAATATAAGCCCTTTTATATTTGTTTGCTTGATTTTGCCAGACATTTTTTCTGAAAGGATTGAGGTGATTTACCACAAAGGCCACATAGAGTTAGTAAAATAGAAATGGAAGAGAAAGATCAAGGATCAAGGAAAAAGAGGAGGAAGTTGAACAACTTGCCCTATTTGGACCTGAATTTCCCAGCAATTCCTCCCCCCCCCCCCGCCCCATATATATAAGACGAATCAGATGCAGGGTTTTTATTATTAGAAAACAGAAAGAAAATCAGTTGCATAATGAAAACAAAATTCTTCCCGGAAGGAGATTTTGGCAGAACTAGGAAACTCGGGAGAGCTTTCTGACTTTGTGTCTCCTTATCTATAATGACAAGTGGTTTATACTTGGGGTGGGGTAGGGGAATAGGAGTAGGCTGTTTTCTTTAATTTTTTAAAAAATTAAAAATAGAAGGAATAGCTTTTCCCCCGACAGCATAAACTATGTGTGAACACCAGCATTTGTAAACTGGGAACCTAGGGGCTAGTCTGAAAGCCGACTGTGAATAGTCAACAGAAGAATCCTCCCTCCTCTCAGGGGGACTCTGCCTCTGGTTCTCCCTTATTCTGCATGGAAATCCCCTTTAAAAGTTTCCCTGCATCCTAACATATATCTTATTCACCTACTGATAGGCTCAGCCCAGTTCAGAAGAGGAAGGCAGAAAGCTGAATCTCTCCAACCTTGGGGGTGAAGATTGAGTTAGGGTGTTTCTCAGAGAGGCCCACTGCCCACTTTCATCAGAAGCACCTGAGGAGCTTGTCAAAAACCTGGTCCCTGGGCTGTATCCCAGACCCAAACTCAGAGTCTCTGAGGGCAGGGCCCAGGACCCTGCATTTTCAATGGACACCACCCATACCCTTCCCCGGGAAATCTAAGCACTGACATGTAAGGCCCTCCCAGGACTGCAGCAAGTGAAATTCTACAGTAGAGGCCAGACAGGCCATGCTGCCTTCCTTCTATGCAAGGCCCCATCTCCTAAGAACTGCTCGCCTCTGAACAGGGACTCACCGCCACAGATTTGACCTGCTTCCCAGCAAACCAGCGCAGCTGCTCCAAGACTCCTCTGAACACCTCTGTTTTTTGGTAAGGAAGCTTGGCAACCGCATCCACTAGGGTCTTTTCCACAAGGCTCAGAGGGCAAGCAGCCCCAAAGGAAATGCCTGGGAACATACAATCAGAATAACATCACTCCCTGCTACAGCTCAGAAAATGCTTTCATATACAGTTCCTATAAAGCTTTACAGCAACCCAGGCAAGTCTGAACCAGGACCCACATATTTATATGGATGAGGCAATTAGAGCCCAGAGAGGTTAAATGGCTTAACTAAAGTCACACAGCTAATAAATGAGCCAGTACTCACACCCAGGCCTCTTGATCCTGCAACCAATGCTTTTCCCTCTAAAGCAGTGATTCTCAACTCAACAAAATCAGGATTTCTGGGGATGAAGTCTTGGTATTTTTTTAAAAAGCCCCTAAGCACAACTCCTTACCTCTCCCCTACCATCAGTGATTCTAATGTATAGCCAGTATTAACGACAATTCTTGAAGATCTCACAGCCTCATGCCCGCTGACACCCTGCCCTGGAAGCTTTGTGGGAGAAAGACAATGAATGGAGCCCCCTTACCAGCCCCCACTTTTTCCAGGGAGTGAAGAGGGCAGCAGAAGACACCCAGGACCAACAGAGAGCTGCCGTGGCACCTGCCATCCCCTCTTGTGATCCACCGTCAGCATCACAGCCCCTCTGTGAGCTTGAGCCAACCTCCCTTACCCTCGGGTCCATGCTGCACTGAGTTCAGCTCGGGGATCCAGGCTGGGCAGACCATCAGAGGAAACAGCATGTTCTTAAACTTCATCTCGATGCCTTGAGAGAAACGAGAAGCCAGAAGCTATAGGCCCATTAGTGTATCACCAGGGCAGGCCTCAGCAATTTTATACACCAGACATGACATGGTCACAACGTAACATGCTCTGGGCGTGTCTTGGGGTTAGGAAAACACAATGGACAAGGTGTGGGATTAGGTGCAGACTGTGGACTGTGAACCCTAAAATTATTAGTATGTCTTTCTCTCCCTCTCAAAAAAAGAAACCCATCTGAATTCAAATGAAATGAGTTTGAATTCACTCTAACATATGAATGAGGGTGTTTATGTAAGTGAATGGGTATGCACATAAGAATATTAGAAAACAGGGAGTCAAGGTATGTCAGGAACTATTCTAAGCTCCTGACCTATTTCAACCCATTTAAATCTCATGACAACCCTACGAGGTCCTATGATGTATTTCTGCTTATAGGTGAAGAAAGTGACCCCCGGAGAGATTGGGTTTCTTGCCCAAATCACACAGCTAAGAAGAGGCCAATTTTAGCACTCGCAGTATTGTTAGGGTTGGAGTATAATAGTACTAAAAATATGAAAATCTAATGCTAAATCAAAAAAGGAAAATGAGAGAGAGGACTTCAAATCTGTTCTCCGGTCCCTAGCATCTGTCTGAGTTCTCATGGCTTTGCCAGGCCACACGTGTGTCCAGTCTCTGTGTCATCAAGTTAGGAACCTTTGCTAAACAGATGCACACCTATTCCTTAGACACAGTGGGCTCAGCATGCACCTCTCCCAGCCCTGCCAACAGGATCTATATGGGAGATGTTAAAAAGAAATGCTGTTCACCCCTTCCCCCCCCCCAAGGGAGCTGTTCAGGATTTTGAAGGAGGGGGCAGGCTTCAAGGAGTCTGGCTTGTTGGAATATCAGCTCCTAGGATGAAGAACATGGATTAAAGAGAAAGTCCTGACTTGATTAGGTTTTCTTTCTGCACTGGCTAGAGGTTCTCGCCCTGTTGGGCTGTGTGTGTAAGGGAGAAGGAAAGGGGGCAGATAGAAGGGTTGAAGAGATTCTTCCTAGCTGTGGGCTTGCACAACCTTTGTGAATTCCTTTCCCTTGGAATACAGCTGGGCTCTGGATGTTCTATGACTCATGGCAGGAAACATGTCAAGTGTCAAAGGTTCTCTTAAGATTCTCACAGCCACCTTAGACCAGGGCACCCCTGCACTGCATGGGCCATGACTCCTGTTAAGCGGAGGCCACAAAAATCACATCACTTGAGGCATGTCTCAGCCCACCTGCCAGCCTCCATTGTGTTGCCAAACTGCAGCCTTTCTGTTCACAAGGACAAGGCCGGCTTTCAGTTCCATCAGCAATGACCTGAGCCAGGCCCTCCTCTCTGTGGCTGTGGGTCCAACCAGAACCCAGGGCTTTGGCGCTCCTACATGAACCAAAGCCAGGAGTCTCCTACAAGCTGAACTTGACTGCTTAAAAGCATGTCATGCCCCACCCCCCCCCCAACCAGAGGTTCTCTAAGAGAAACCTCAGCTGTGCCACTTAGATCCTCACTAGGCTTGGGGCCCAGTAAAGTGGAAACAGGCTAAGCCAGGTTAAGAAATGGCTGGAGATTAGCAGAGGTCTGAGCAGCTCTCCCATCTGTCCCTGTCCCTTGAAGTACTGGGCTGAGAGCACCATGTTTTGAATCCCTCAGACTGCAAATACTGTAGGCCTCACACCCCAGCTGGTAGCACCTACAGGAGAGATGGTCATGGTCACAGGCAACACAAACACTCATGCCCAGAAATTTCCTCTCCTTCACCCCCCCGGAAGAGGGCAGGCAAAAGCACGACATCTATGGAAGCCCGAGTTTCTAACAGAGCCTAGCCTGGGCACGTTGCTTACTTTCCTTCCCCTTCCCTGGGCCACCCAGCCTTACCAATCTCCGTGTTCCCCACCACCAGCTTGACATTGGGGTGCTGAGCTTTGAGGTCCAGCAGCTCCTTGAGGGTGGAGGCCTGTATCCATGTCACACGCTCCCCTTCAAAGCGTAGCTGCTTCCGAGGGGTGTCTTTCAGCCTCTGGAAAATGTAATGTTCTTATTACACTGTCTCCTTCTTCCTATGCCATTCCCCCAATAAATTGCTTTCATCCACAATCAACTCTTTAATTGTTTATGTAATATTGATTTCAGAATGAAGATACAGGCAGTCCCTGGGTTACAAACAAGATAGATTTATTTTGTAGGTTTGTTCTTAAGTTGAATTTGTATGTAAGTTGGAACAGGTACTTTTATCTATTGCCCAAAATAGCCTCCGTTTGTAAGTGTGAGTGGAACATCCATCAGATGTTTGTAGGGTGGGACCGCCTATATAAGTCAGGGGAGAAGAGGGAACTAATACCACATGTAATAAGTTCTGGCCGGGCACAGTGGCTCACGCCTGTAATCCTAGCACTTTGGGAGGTTGAGGCAGGTGGATCTCCTGAGCACAGGAGTTCTAGACTAGCCTGAGCAAGAGTGAGAACCCCCCATATCTAAAAAATAACCAGGCACTGTTGGCAGGTGCCTATAGTCCCAGCTACTTTGGAAGCTCAGGCAAGAAGATGGCTCGAACTTAAGAGTTTGAGGTTGCTGTGATCTGTGACACACAGGCACTCAACCCAGGGAGACTAATGAGACTGTCTCAAAAAAAAAAAAGTGTTCTAAAGCAGAACCTCCTTTGCAGCTAATAAATGCACACTTGGTCTTTATAAGACCTCCATGAAGGAGGCATGTGAGCCTCATTTTTCAAGGTAAAAGAGGCACCTGAGGATCAAGGAGGTTATAGGACCTGCTAAAGGTCACCTGCGGGGAGGGGAACTAACCTGGCAGACAGCCCAGGTTCCTGCAGTGGCCCACACTGACGCCAGGGGGCGCAGTGGACAAGGTGCGAGAAGAAGGGAGGAAGGAAGGGGCCTCAGAGGGACGTGTATGGGTTCTGGCCTCAGCGCATGTGGGTGATTCTGGGCTGGAAAAGAAACCCCCCAAATCAAGCCAATATGTTTTCAGGGTTTCATAGTGCAGACAGAAGTGTCAGTGACCTGCTGCAAAGCAGTTCCTCTGGCCTGTTGAACCTACTAGGCAGTCGTCATGAGCTCAACACCCCAATAAATATGCACTGGAAAAAGTCTGGGAGTGGCTCAATTCTTTCCTTGCAATAATTGTTGGTATGAAGGTGAGAAAGTGGGTGTAGAGGGGGAGCCTTAAAACAGAGCTAAAAGTTGCAGGTCAAGCTCTTTGAATACAGCTCTATTTTTTGTTGTTTTTTAAACTAGATGGACAGCTTATAGAGAGCAGAGTAGGTTGCTTGGGCCAGGGGTACACTTTAGACATAGCCAGGAGGTCAACAGATTGTTGACCCACCACATGCTACTGCTATTGCTACAGGCTGTGCCCAGAGTCCCAGTCCCTATCATCACAGGACCTGGGGAAGGACTGTGACACATGTGAGAAGTGCAGAGGCTTTGAGGGTAGGTAATAGACTTGACCTAGCAGGGGCGTCAGCAAGAGGAAGGGAAATGCAGGCTGAAACCTAATGACCAAGGAAGACACAAAGTTCCCAGAGGGGATGGAGCTAGAGCAGTCTCCAGGCTCTCACGGTGCAGACTGGCTGGGCCTCTTCCCGAGACATCACTTACCAGCAACTCTGGGGGAAAGATGGGCTCTTGGGTGGAATCCAGGGGCATGAACTCCTCTGGTTTGAACAAAGATGGTGAGAGACTGACCTGTGGGGAAAGAGAACAGGCAGGTGATATGGTGTCTTTGTCTTTCAAATGCCCCATAGGACTGATCTAGCTCTTTCTCCAAGCAAGCTCATTTCCAGCCCCAGCAGGCTGGCGCAGGGGCAGGCAGCTCTTCGGAAGCAGGAACAGGAGGTCTTGTCAGAGCACCCAGGGCTAATGTGTGCCTTCACATCTTCATCCTCTGACCCTCACCAATGCTCGCCATTGTTTCCTCTTCCAGCCCCCATTGCTGGGGGCACAGAGAATTTACTGACTGCTCTGCATCGGAGAGTGGCCCTGAGACTTCAGGAGGAGAAGGACCCACTTACCACCTGGTCTTTCTTCGAGTTCATACAGCAGTTTGGATTGTTCCCATCTCCACCGCAGCATCCACCATCCTAGAGAGATGATGAACATTCACACAAGGGTATTTACCAAGAGTGCTCCCAGAAGCTAGGAACCTAGATTATTAGTATGTAGCAAACTCCAGCATGAAGAGGAGGAGCAGAGGCCCTGCCCCACCCCGCATGTATCGTTGCAGAGTTGCGGCTTTTGCTATGTTCTCTCCTGTTTGCCTAACATAGATTAAACAACTCACAGATAAACAAATAGAGCAAGGAGGAAATTGAATTTTGGGAAAATGATTCCATTAAAACTAGCTTCTGCTTTATCCAAACCCATCCTTACACCCATTTTCCTTCTTCAGCTCTGCTTCCTCAGGAAGCCCATCTGAGATAAATTCCCATGGGTTCTCTCAGGATTAAAGAGGCTCTATTTCCAGATCAGCCAGGAGCTGGGGCTTGGCTAAGTATCTCCCTGCCTGGGCATCTCCCAGCCTGGGCTCGCTGTGGGGCCTTTGCCATGGATGTGCATAACCAGCACTGGGCCCAGCAATGTGTCAGCCAGTGTGCCCAAAGACTTCCCTGCTACTTATTGGGCACTTCTTCCCAGACAGCTACCTACTTTCACCCCTTATAGTGGCCCTGATCTGGAGGAAGTGTATAGGTACCATCACCCATCGCCTTTGAGAAAGGACTTGCTAGAGACCTCGCAGGATACCAACAGCAGCACACAAATACAAGTCCAGAACCACTGCGTCCCAGAATGGAGGCACCATGGAACAGGGAAGGGGTGGTATGTTCACTTGCTGTTCTGCCCCAGGAAGGCAGAAGTTGTGGCTCAGGGCTTCAGGAGATACTCCAGAATGGTGGAGTTATGTTAAGAGGAAAAGTGGGGAAAGCTCACAGGCCTAGCCTCAGGCACTTATCTTAGGGCAGCTGCTTTCCCAAAAGCAACAGGGAGCAGCTCTTCTGCCCATGAGCCATGGGAGACACCATACCCTGCTGGCATTTTCTGAAGAAGCACCGTGGAGGCTGGAGGTGCGGCCTTTGAGAACGGGTAATCACAGTCAGGCACTGCAGAAGGAGAGAACCACCCCCCTGGCCTTGACCCCTGCACATTCACAGCGTGGCCACTAGATGCCAGACCTGCTCTCGTCCACCCTGGGTCTTCCCTCTGCCACCTTGCACTTCCCCTCTATGCTTAGAAAGGAAGGAAGACAGGTTCCTGAGCGCCTCCTCCATCTTCCCTCTTCAAGAAAGAGCAATGCAGGGGAATCCCCAGGCCCTGTGTGTGGAGAGAGGCACCTGTATACGGTAAGTCCTCCACCTCCCTCACCCAGCCCTCTGGAGGACATTACTACTTAGATCTTTGTCCTCCATAACTCATTGATACGTTTATGATATGAATTATTGTGATGGACAATAATGTATCACTGCCCTCAAGGTCTACTGAGGTTGGATAAGACTGGATTTTCCCATTGCTACTTTCCTGAGATTTCTACTTCACTAAGTAGCCTTCTGGGCTTGTTACCATTTTTTTTTTTTTTTTTAATAAACGTTTTTCATTTTTAGAGCAGTTTTAGGCTAATAGCAAAATTGAGCGGGAGGTACAGAGAATTCCCAAATATCCTCTGTCCTCACACATGCTCAGCCTCCCTCACTATCAACACCCATCTGCACCAGAATGGTAAATTTGTAACAAGTGCTAGGCCTGCACTAACATATCATTATCACCCAAAGTCCATAATTTACACTAGGGTTCATTCTTGGAATTGTCTATTCCATGAGTTTTGACAAAGTATGATGACATACATCCACTATTGTAGTATCTTACAGAATAGAGTTATAACTGCCCTAAAAATCCTCCATGCTCTGCCTGTTCATCTCTCCCTTTCCCCAATCCCTGGCAACCACTAACCTTTTTACTGCCTCCACAGTCTGCCTTCCCTAGAATGACATATAGTTGGTATCTTACAATATGTAGCCTTTTCAGATTGGCTTCTTTTGTTTACTAATATGTAATTAAGGCTTCTCTGTGTCTTTTCACAGCTTGATACTTTATTTCTTTTTAGCAATAAATAGCATTCCATTGTCTGGGATGTTCTGCAGCTTATTTGTCTATTCACCTACTAAAGGACTTCTTGGTTGCTTCCAAATTCAGGCAATCATGAATAAAGCTGCTATACACATTCCTGCACAGGTTTTCGTGTAGAAATAAGTTTGCAATTCATTTGGGTAACTACAAAGGAGTGTGATTGCTGGGCTGAATGGCAAATGTATGTTTAGTTTTGTAAGAAACTGCCAAACTGTCTTCCAAAGTGGTGGTGCGTTTTGCATACCCACCAGCAAAGGATGAGAGTTCCGGTTGCACCACATCCTCACCAGCATTTGGTGGTGTTAGTGTTTTGGGTTTGGCTAGTTTAATAGGTGTGCGGTGGTATTTCATTGTAGTTTTAATTTCTAATTGTCTAAGGTCGAACTCTTATATGCTTACTGGACATCCATATATCTTCTTTGATGAGGTGCCTGTTCATTATATTATCCATTATGTAATTGAGTTGTTCATTTGCTTATTGTCAAGTATGTTTTGTTTTTGTGGGTTTTTTTTTTCTTTTTTGTGTGTGTGCATTGTTTGTTTTGTTTTTTGAGACAAAGTCTCACTTTATCGCCCTTGGTAGAGTGCCGTGGTGTCATAGCTCACAACAACTTCAAACTCTTAGGCTCAGCCTCCCAAGCAGCTGAGACTATCGGTGCTCACCAACAATGACCAGCTATTTTTGGAGACAGGATCTCACTCTGTTGGACCAATTAAGACTAAGAAAAATTAAACAAATGCCCAAGTCTTTGTTTTACCTTTACTTGTTCTCTGATTTTCCTTTCTTTGTGTAGATCTGAGTTTCTAAACTACATCATCATTGTCCTTCTCTTTGAAGGACTTCTTTTAATACTTTTCACAGGAGAAGTCTACTGGCAACAAAACCAAATTTTTGTTTGTATGAGAAAGTCTTATTTCTCCTTCACTTTTAATGGATACTTTTGTAGGTTACATAATTTTTTAAGTTGGTGGGTGTTTTTTCCTCTTGATACTTTAAATATTTTGTTATATCTTCTTGTTTGCATGTTTTCTAGGAGACGTTAAATCTAATTCTTATCTTTTTCCTCTAGGTAAGATGTTTTTTCCTCTGGCTTCTTTCAAGACATTTTTCTTTACGTTTGACTTTCTGAAGTTTGGATATGCTATGTGTCTTGGTGTCGTTTGGGCCTTTTGTTTCTTGGTTGGTTGGTTGGTTTAGTTTGTTTGTTTGTAAGGGGCTTTTGGTATTTATCCTACTTCCAAATTCCGGCCATATCAAGCCCTGGTCCTGCTGTTTGCTCAATCTCTTCGAATTGTGTTTCCTTTTGAGTACGCCTTGTCATTTCTTGTTGAAAAGTGAACCTGATGTACTCGAGAAAAGGATCTGCTATAAATAGGCCTTTGGTTAATGTATTGATAAGACGTAGGAGAGGAGAAGTATCAGTGTCCTAGGATTGGGTCCCAGTCTCTTGGTGAGGCTGTGCCCCTGGACTGTCAATTTACAAGAACTTCTTGGGGTTTATTTTCTCCTCAGGTGGATAAAATGGTGGGAAGGGGCTGAGCTGTGTATTTCCCGTCCCCGTGTGGAAAACTAGAGGAAACTGGAGTGTGGTATTTCCCTTTCCCAAGGTAGGCTAGGCTCTCATATAACCTCAAAGGTTAGGCTCTGGTAAAATAGATTCTCCTGAGCGCAGAACTCGTAAAGAAGAACAGGGTGCTCTGGCATATTTCAAAATGATTCCTTTTTCCCTCTCACTACTGGAAACTCAAGGGGATTTTTCTCCAACATTACTCCAAATCAACAGAGCTCTAACAGGTAGAACTCTTAGAGGTAAAACTCACCAAAGTATACGGCCCCCTCCCTGTATGACTGAGTCCCAGGGGAATTTGTAAGCACATTGTTCTTCCAGCAATTTGTTAATTGTTGTTTAGCTTTTCCCACCCTGGTAAAGATTCCTACAGAGATTTCTGCTCTGATACATGGTGAATCTCTGTATCTGCCTGCCTGTGTCTTAAATTGTGAGGGCAATGATTTGTTCTGAGACTTCACATCTGACGGATCTAAAAAGAGTTGCTGGTTTTCAGTTTGTTCAACTTCTTACCTGAGGTTAGCACAAAGCAAAGACTTCTCCAAGCTCCTTACAAGCCACGGCAGAATCTGCACATCTTGCTTGTGCCTGTTCCATGGTTTCATTCTCTTCCTTGCTGCCAGATGGACACTGTCAACTCCTGCTGTGAGCTGGGTGCCCACCTCTAGCTGGCCTTCCTCACTTTTGTCTAGTGGGAGCTGTAGTCAGGAAAACTGGATGCCCAAGTTTGTCAGAGCCATGTGTAAAATTGGAGTGAAAAGACTCTGAATAAAGCTCTTGAGGGCCTCCAACAAGTAACCCGTATGAGCTCCTGATCACCTTCTATGCCGCAGGTGTTTTGGCTGCTCTGAGCTCTGAGCCTTTCTGCTCTCTGCTCCTGGACAGCTAACCAAGGTGGGTGTGCTGCACCACAGAAGAGGAGCCGTTTCAGTTTCCAAGGAAGAGTGTGATTTTCAGCTACACTCAAAGCCCTTCTCTTTTGAGAAACTAGGAAGACTGATTAAGTTGTATCTTTTGAAACAGGCTCCTCTGAAGTAAATAGAGGCTGCATCAACAATTCCAGGTTCTCAGGAGACCCTGAGCAATTTATGAAGATTCTATAGTGGCTAATGTATAAATAATAATTTGTATTTGCCATTCATTGAATATATGAGATGTGCCAGGCATTATTCTAAAAGTTTTACAGGAAGTACCTGATTTTCACAAACACAGTGAGCTAGATATTAATCATCATTCCAGAAACAAGGAAACTTGCCCAAGGTCTTGCATCAATTAAGGGATGGCATAAGATTTGAACCCAACTCTGCCAACTGAATTTGTGCTTTTGATCATTTTCATTTAATTCCACACCCCTCCTAATGCTTCACTGGCAGCAGCATTAACCAGGGTGTGGTGTTTTCCATCTTTATAAAGCCCTATCTGCCCTGCCTCCATCCCCGCCTACCCCTTCTTGAGTTGTCTGGACACAGTACTCCCTAGTGTGCTGTGCCAGCCCTAAAGGTGCGTGAAAAGGACAGGAGTCACCCCATGGACCCAGGATCAAATTGAGATGAGATGGTTTTGATTAGAGTCAGGATTAACTTGACCCATCTGAGGAACAATGTAAAATTCAGGGAAATGCAGCCAAGTGAAGAGAGGCCAGCCCTCTGTCCTCCTTGCCAGATGGTGGGAGTGTGTGTGTGTGTGTGCGCGCGCACTCATGTCTGTGTTTGTGTAATCAATGCCCACAGTGGCTTCTCACTTAGAGTCATAAGAACACTACAGGGGTTCACAAACTGTCTGGAGATCTAATTATTAGTTTCCTAAGCCCAGCAGAGCGCCAAGTGCTGAACGCAGGCAGGAGACGGATGGAGGCGGGGCATGAGTGCTAAGATGGGCTGGTTTGTTATTAAACCTACATTCAGCACCTGTGCCTTGGGCTGAGGCTGTCAGTCTCCAGGGGAAAGCTGCCAAGCCCAAAAGCTTGTGTGACTCCTCCTAAGTAACAACAGCCAGGTCTGTTCCCCCCGCCATATATCCCCAGCAGGGAGACTTGCTAACTGGACATCTTAGCTTTCTTCTTTGTAATCAAAGGCCCTTGGCATCCCTCACAACTATGATTTCTGAGTGTTACTGTTTTAAGAGTTGGGACAATGCTGTCCTGGGGCCCCACTTACCCTGGCAAAGGTCCGGAAGCCCTGGAGGATGGGCCTGTAGCCCGTGCAGCGGCAGAGATTTCCTGTGGGCCAAGGAGAAAGCTGCCGTGTTAGTGCAGGCCCCAGGGGTGGGAGGGCCTGTGACTTCACCCCCAGCTCATTTGGGTGCTCTTGTTACCACTTGTCTTTGTATATTCTCTTCCCACTCCTCATATTCCTGACTGATTTCCTCCTCAGCCACCTTCTAAGGTGAGTCATGTGCCCTGCTAAGTTTCCCATAATGGCTGGTCAGCGAGCTCACCAAACTGCATTATCAACTCTCTTCCTCTCACTGTGAACTCCTGGAGAGTTGAGACGGTGACTTTCATGCCTGTGTTCCCTGTACCTTCTATGTAGTGGCTGACATGGGATAGGACTCAAAATAGCTGGTAGGATAAATGATGGACTGAAATGGTGAATAGATGAGGATCCTTCCCAATTCAGTTCAGAGAAATAGACATGTGGTACTGGCTCCTGGGCCCATTGACAGAAGGCACAGTGGAAAGCCAGTCCCTGCCTAGGACTCAGAATCCCTGCGCCTGCCTCATATGTGGTTTCTACCCTGCAGAAGCCTCTCCTGGTGAAAGCTAACAGGATGGGAAGCTAGCCTCTGTGGAGTTTCCCAAATGACGTCCTCCCATGCCAGCTGCCCAGGCCAGCCCCACCCCAATGCTGCAAGAAGGCAGAAAGATTCCTCAGGAAGAGGAATACAATGGCAGGGGATCCCAGAGGGTCTCCATACCAACCAAGTGTTCCCCAAATTCAGAGAGGCTAACTCTTTAAGAGATCTTAGTTACCACGTTGGGGTGGTCTCCCCCAAAGGGCAGTCCCCCACACTCATAGTCCATTTCTGGCTTTCACCTTGGCCCTGCTCTGACTGCTGCAGTGCCCCCTCAGCCATTCCACCTCCTGGGCTGTGCCTGAAAGCCCATACCTTGGAAGGCATTCTCAATCTCCTCAATGGTGGGGTCGGGCTGGTTCCGGAGTAGTGTGTACATGCTCATGACGATGCCAGGGGTGCAGAACCCACACTGGGAGCCATGGCTTTTGGCAATTCTCTCCTGAAAGGGAGAGATGACACAGACATTGGTATCAGCAGAACTCCTCCTGGGTTCCTAGCAGAACTCAACTGAAGCCAGCTCATGTTGAGAGAGCAGGGGCTAGCAATCACTGCACAAAGTCAAGTCTCAATGCCACTGCTTACCAACTCTGAGCTGTAAAGACCTTGTCTTTACTTCCCTCTAGAGGTGTGATAAGAATTAATGAGATGATTCATGTAAACCTCTTAACATTGCACCTGCATATGGTAGGCAGTCAGCCAATGCTAGCTGTAAGTGGGAAGGTCTCTTCAATGAATAGTGACCGTCAGAACTAGAAGGCAGCTTCTTACCCTTCATCACCTTTATTCAACAGAGGAGGCAACAGGCCCAGAGAACTGAGAAGCATTACTCAAGGTCACGCATGGCAGATGGAAGAGCTGTGTTGTGTTCCTTTAACTAAACTATCCTGCACTCCAATTCAACCAGCATTGATGAAGAGCCAACTGAATGCATTTTATTCCAAACTGGAGTATCATGGTATTCCTGTATTCTTAAGTGAAGGCAACCTTGGAAGCTCAGGAAAGATAGAAGAATTGGGAAATGTGGGAATTGACTTTACCACATACATTGAATGTTGCAGAATTTTCATTCAAAGCTAAAAGATTTTTAGAAGGAGTTTCTCCTCATCTACATTACTTTTTTTTTTTTTATCTCTTGAGAGTTTCTCTTGGTATTTATGTTAAGTAAAATTGCTAGAAAATTGTATCCCCGGTGTCTAGCACACAGGGCTATCCCTTGATATTCTGGAGGACTGGTTCCAGGACTCCCTGCACACACCAACAGCCCCTTCTATAAAATGGTAAGGAATTTACATATAACCTTCCCAATCCCCCCACATACTTTAAATCATCTCTAGATTACATATAATACCTAAAACAATGTAAATGCATGTAAATAGTTATCCTGTCTTGTTTAGGGAATAATGGCAAATGTCTGCAAATGTTTAGTACAGATGCTTTAAAAATATTTTTTTTCAGTCCACAGTTGATTGATTCCATGGATATAGAACCCACAGATACAGAGAATGGAAGGCATATTTATTCCTTTTATATAAATATTTAATGAAAACCTGCCACATGGTAAAGGCAGGGGGGACAGAGCAGCGATGAGGAAAGATGAGGTCTCTGATCTCACGAAGCCCACATTCCAGTAGGGGAAGCACAAAAACAAACACGTGAACAGGAGAGTTCTAGATGGAGGTCAGTGCTATGCAAAGAATTTGTACGGGGTGACATACTCTGCTACTTAGAAAGGGCAGAAAAGGCTGTTCTGAGAAGCAGGTTTGGATTAGGAAAGAGTGTATTCCTGGCAGAGGGAGCAGCAAACACACAGCTCTCAGGACAGACAGGGCTGAAGAAGACCAGGGTGAGCACGGAGGGCAGCAAATGGAGAAGTGGGCTGGGTGTAAGCAGCCTCCACATCCCACAGTGCTTCAGAAGCCTGGGTGTGGACCTGGAAGTTTATTCTGGGTGTGATGAGAAGCCAGTGGGGGCTATTGCACATGAGCAGATGGTGACTCGATGACTCACACCAAGTAGCAATAGTGCCAACTGAGAGAAAAAGAAGGTTCAACTGCTTGTTTTGGATATATTGGGTGTGGCATATTAGAGAAAGAATCAAAAATGACATCCAGATTTTTGCTTCGAGCAATTGGGTGAATGATGTTGCCATTGACTCACATGGAGAGAGGCCGGGAAGGAAGACATTAGGGGCAAAGTAGAGTCATGTTAAGTTTGAGATTAGACAGCTGTGTTGTAATGTCAAGTAGGCTATTAGAAGTATAAGTCTGACTTCTAAGGAGAGGTTGGAGCTGCAGACACAGATGTGAGTACTATGTGCACGTAGACAGTATTAAATTCAACTGGGGAGAGCGTAAGGATGGAGAGGAAAGGGCCTAGACCAGATCCCAGGGCCCTGCAGCAATTAGACATTAAGCCTAAGAGGAGCCAGCACAGGATGCTGATGTGAAGACAGGAGGAAAAGTAGGAACACGAAGTGTCACAAAATCCAAGAAAACAAAAATAAATAGACAAGAAGTGGAACAGCTTAATTGGAGCTGAAATAAGGGCCTTAGGAATAAGAATCTAGTCCACTAGCTAGGGAGGGGTTAGTCTAATTACACAGATATGGTCCCTGTGTTTAAATTATTCACTCTTTCTTTCATCTATTTGTTCCAAAGAAAATAACAGGCTCTAAATAACCCTCTCACATCTCCTGCAGGTTGGACAAGTTTAGTATTATCCCCTTGTCCTGCCTAAGACACAAAGCTGTAAAGGTGAAGCAATGCCACCTCCAGCCGTCTCTGACCTCAAAGGACTGACCCCAGATGCCAAGGAACAGGCCAGCTCACTCGCTAGGAGGCCTTGGCTCCATGATGTCCTGAAAGGTGCCCAGAAGGCAAGATCTCCCAAACAATCTCTTCTTGAATAGTCCAGGGAGGATTAGGGCCTCCTTTAGCATCTTCAGTGATCATAATCCCCCAAAGAGCCCCAGTTTCCTCAAACAAAATGCATTCAGAACAATGGCCTTGCCTTCCTACAGTGCTCTGCTCCCGTCCGTTTCAATTTAGCCCAAGAGCATCCTGATTCCTTCCTCAAAACCCTCAGATTCCTGCTGCCCAGTCTCCTCCAGAGGTGCTCTGATACCATCAGGAAGAAAGCATTGGGAAGGCAGTCATAAATCTCTATTGTCTTATTTAGCACTTGCTAACCTCCAGTTAAGGAAGTGGAGACCTGGAAGTCCACATTTTTATAATGTGCGGGTGGGAGGTAAAGGGTACAACTGGAATTGCCTTCCCAAGGGGCAGGGAGTGGGAGGGTTTTTAAACAAGGGGCCCAGAGAACTGAGAATCTGCTGTCTGAGAAGGCTGAGGGGTGCCTGAACACACTAGGGAGCAAGATGAGGAAGCCCCATTGCTCTTGCCCCTCCCAGTTCTGGTGCAAGCTGGACTTCCCTGGTCACCAGATTCAGTTGACCTCTCGGGTCACTCAAGATTATGCAATGTCACACCTGCCTGGATTGCAGGAGGGAGCTTTGGGCATAGGTGCCTCCTTTTCTTTCCTCTCAGTACCCGAAGGAGATGGGGTGGTGGCCAGGGCACAATGCCTCCTTAGCTCAGGCAGTGAAACACCACCCAACAACTCAAAGCAAGTCTACAGTCTTGGCACGAACCTCCCTGCAGGATGAACGGACCGACCTCAAGAGCAGGGCTCCGTGTCCTCTGTTACCTGCACAGGGTGCAGCCTCGTCTTGGTGCTCCCTATTCCTTCCACAGTCGTCACGGCAACATGGTGCAAGGAGCAGATGGGGGCCAGGCAGGCATTGACGGAAAAGTGGCTAGAATCCCACATTAAGGTCACTCTGTTGGAACAGACCTGAGTGCAGAGCCTGGGACTTTGTGAGGTTTTAAATTCTATTCTTGTCTCTTCTCCTGGTGCCCTTACCTCTTCACTCAAGACTCTGGGCAAAGGACAAAGGAAGCTCTTCCCCCAGGTGAGGCTGAGCCCTTACAGAGTCCTGTGGGGTCAGACACGAGTGCACCCTCCTCTGAACTGGAGTGAGGGAGCCAGGGTCACTTTCGACTGCCTTTTTCTCAGCTCAAACCTGGAGGTTGAGTCAAAAGAAAGTTTCTGGCAGGTGACAGCCTTGAAGCATGCTCCTGCCTCTGGAGGGCCTTTCCTTAGTCTCAGTGCCAGAACTTCAGTCACTTTGCATCCCTGCATTCACCCACCTCCACTTGTCCCAGTCCTCTGTGGGGGAACGGACAGGAAACCCCCGGTCAACCAGAGGCTGAGGACCCGCTTTCCATCACTCACCCATGTATACAATCAGCATCAATCATTGAGCACCAACCATGCCAGGCACTCTGCTGAGGGCTGAGAGACTAAAAGTGATAAGAAGAAATCTCTGCCCTTCAACAGCTTGCAGTCAATCTGGAAAAATGGAAGCTGGTATGAAGTCTGCAGTTTAAATCTTGTTAAATTAAAACAGAGACCAGGCCTGAAAAAATCCCTGCGTAGACAAATACAGTTAGGCCTCATCAGCAACTTCAACATGGCTTGATTTGAAAACACAGGCAAAACTTGTGTTTTTCTTTTTATAAATGCTTATATTAAAGAAAAGCAGAACTTTATCTCAACCAATAAGTAGTCAACAAATTTATTATTAGAACTAGGGACTTTTCAATGGGAGGAACCAAATAGGGCAAGTGTATAACTGTAACTGGTCACTTTGCTTTTTTTCCTGTTTCCTTCCTGCACAAGTGTTCCCTTGCACATTCCTAGTGGAGCTCCTAAACTACTTCTGGTGTGGAACAAACCAACTCATGAATCGTTGCTCACTTAAATAAATTATTTTTTTTAAATTGTTATGTCTCAGTTTACCTTTTTGTCAATGGCTTGTGGTAAGTGCCTTGGGAAGGCTGTGCACAGGGCACCATGGAACCAGCATAAACAAAGGGACCTAACACAATCTTGGAAGGCTTCCTGGAGGAGGTGATATTTAGTTCAATCCTAAAGAGCTAATGAGAGTTATCCAGGTAGAGAAGTCCTAGAAGAAAGCACATTCAAAACTTGGGAGACAGCTTATGCAAAAACCAAAAAATGCTGGGCATGGGGCATTGGTAATTCACACTTGTTTCTGCTGGAATGGAGCTCCGGACTCTCCATGAGAAAGTAAACTGGAGAAAAAAACCAGAGCATGTTGTGAAGGGCTTTGCCTGATAGCAAAGAGATCAGATTTTTTTTCTTTCTTTCTTTTTTTCTCTTTTTCTTTTTACAGTTTTTGACCAGGGCCAGGTTTGAACCCACCACTTCCAGTATATGGGGCCAGCACTCTACTCCTTTGAGCCACAGGTGCCACCCGAGATCAGATTTTTTCTTGGGAGGTAACGGAGAACTGTTGAAGGATTTTATGGGATGTAACGTGAGCCTGGATATTAGAAAGGTCATTTTTAGTAATTCAGAGTCTGGTCAATATGCTTAAGCTAGAAAGATGCTTGCTAAGGACATCAGTCTGCAATTTTTCTGTCCATAAGCAGATCCTGCTTAAAAACACAGGGACTCAGACACATGTGCACATGCATACACGACCACACACTCATGCGCTCTCACAAGCTGACCCTGTGTCACAGTCCTCACATGGGCAATCGGCCAGCAGGCAAAGGATACACGATCTTGTTCTCGAGATGATCATACTTAGAGATCATCACCGTGCAAGCCCCACAGCCGCCTTCTCCACAGCCAAGCTTGGTCCCACTCAGCCCCACTGGGCAGGCAATAGTTAAGGACTATGAACTCAGGGTTACTGGGAAATATCAGGGCAGATAGTCCACAGGAGTAGAGCCATCATTTCCACACACAGGCTCAGGCCCTACAACCCAGGGAGGCAGCAAATCCACAGGCCTCCCCCATTGAGAGGGGCTGCACTACACCCCAGGAAGGCAGCGAAGGAATCAGAGTCCCATGGACAGCATCCAGGTAGTATCATCCAGCACATGAGGTCTAGGGCTCAGAAGTCCTGGAGACTTCTCTTGGTATCCGGGTCCCCTAGGTCTGGCCTCACTGGGCAGATCAACCAAGCACCTCACAGACCAGTCACATGGGGCAGCCCTCATTACCCCAGCTGAGGGAAGCCTCTGGGGCCAGAATGAGACATTGGTCTGTTCTGGGACCTACTGAGTGGTGGATTTTCACTCTGAACCTTTTAGGTTGATAAAATTCCAGAAACCAAAATTAGGACTAGACAAGGGGCTTTTGAATATGTAGTTATGTCCTGTGAGCCAAGTTACTCTCGTCACTAGTTGTGATATATGCAGTCATCAGCAGTTCAGACAACTCTGGGGACACATGAAGACAAAGGTGGCAGCCCAACATACACCATGGTCTTCTTTTGGCCTAGAGGCCTTTCCCCAGGGCAAAAGTCAAGGCAGGGGCTCTTCTCTGACACCTAAAACTCCCACACATTGATTCTGAGCACAAACAGCAATGAAATGCCAGGACTTCATATTTTCATGCTGACTTTCAGTTTCAAATTTCAGTTGAGATTGACCCCTGACCAGCCAATTGCTATGATAAGGAATTTCCGAGGCATCTGGGAGCCTTCAAAACTAAAATCTGAACGATGAGAAAACAAAAATTAGTTTTGCTATTAGAAAACCAAAATTGGTCTCAATAATCTCTGACCACCAGCCTCTCTTCTCACACCTCCCAGATAGATGGGCTGAACACGGGATTCCATGCAATCCCCAAGCCTATCAGTGACTTCTTCACTGCAAAAAAAAGAAAAAGCCACCAGCTTAATCTGCTATGAACCTCCAGACCTGCCCACTCTAGGTCAAAAGTCCAGAGCAAAATACACCAAAGCTACCCACTACACTATTGAGCAAACCAGAGGGAAGGCCAAGAATTCCAGGCTGGCTTCTGTGGGTACTGAAATAAACACTTGTCATTTTCAAATACACTAGTGGAAACAGCCCCCAGACATCCTTCTGGGAGCAAGTGGTGGTGGATGACAGAGGTCAGAGTAAGCAAGTTTACATTGTGGGGTGAAAGGGTAAGAGCATGGCCCTAAGCTTTGGTGCAGCTCTGCCATTATTATCCCAGAACACACTAGCGAAAGGCAGGCGACCTAATGTTTCCAGGCTTCACTTCCTCCTCTGTCAAAAGACAGAGTGTTACATTTCCATGGGACTGTTGTGGTGACTGAGGTGAGCTACAAAAATCGCTTTCAACCCTGCCTGTATATACTAAGTGCCCATTAAATGTTAGCCCCTGTTATCACATTGTTGCTTTTGTTTCAATATCTCGAAATACTTTCATACTCAGAAAGAACAGAAGGTACAGGATTCTTACAGAAGCCCTGACCACACTGAGCCGAGAGCAGCATCCCAGGACTCTAGAGTCTCCTGCTCTGAGGCCTCTGATGTCTGTATTTCCATAAAAGATTGTGCCTTGGGCATCCCTTTCCCAGTAGACATCCCTTCCCTTGTTTACCTCCACCTAAGCAGAGCTGGAAACATTCCCCAGGACATCCATTTATGTATTAAGCAAATGTGACTAAGGGAAGGAACCACTCCCTAGGGAGAACAACCATGCAGCTCACCAGGGCCTTTCGATAGGCCTAGATTGAAATGTTGACCTTACTAGAGTCTTAGCTGGGAGAGAACTCAAGACATCTTGAACAACCAGTCCACAGCTGAGAAGTGCAGATCTAGGGAGTTCAAATGACTACCCAAGGGCACCTAGCTGCTGTGTGACACAGCCGTCCCTAAAATGCGAGTGTGCTGACCCCTGATCCAGTGCTCTTTCCTCCACAGTGACTGCCCTGCCACTCACTGGGAAATCAGTCCCGGTTGCCCCTCTTTCCCTCATCCCCTCTCTGAAGTCAGGATACACTTTCTTCTCAGGTAGGTCAAAAGGGTTGTTTCTGGATCTGCATTTTTCTCCACCACCTATGAAAAAAAACGAAAAGAAAAGAAAAATTTATTGTAGCTGCACTTAGCCATCCTTCTGCAGTTAATGTCTCCCTTCAATGTCTCATCATCCAAATTTGTAGAGTTAATGGAATGTGTGCTAAATAGATCACAAAATTAAGGTTTTTTTTTTTGTTTTTTTTTGGCAATTCCATAAGAATGAACATATAAAGTCAGACAATTAAATTCATGAGCTCGTCCTAGAAAAAGTGCTACATATCTCCTTGCTGACTATCCCTGGAGTCACCCTTCAGGTACCCCTTTGGAAAGCTATCCACTGATACCAGCACCTAGTCCACCCTTCAAAGCAATTTTGGAACTGTTTTTCTGAAATGGCCCTCAGAGCTATCGTCACATGAGGTCTAACAATTAAGTTTGTGAACTCATCCCAGAAAAAGTGCTTTAAAGGATGGAGACTATACACAGGCATTGGTGCATAGCTCCCAAGGGGAGTACTTGGAAGGTGACCATAGTGATATTCAGCCATGAGGTACTTTTCGTAGGATGAGTTCATAAACTTAATTGTCAAACCTGGAGTAAACCACAAACCAGACCCTTAAATTCTTTTTTTTTTTTTTCTGTAGAGACAGAGTCTCACTGTACCGCTCTCGGGTAGAGTGCCGTGGCGTCACACGGCTCACAGCAACCTCTAACTCTTGGGCTTACGCGATTCTCTTGCCTCAGCCTCCCGAGCAGCTGGGACTACAGGCGCCCGCCACAATGCCCGGCTATTTTTTTGTTGCAGTTTGGCCGGGGCCAGGTTTGAACCCACCACCCTCGGCATATGGGGCCGGGGCCCTACTCACTGAGCCACAGGCGCCGCCCCAGACCCTTAAATTCTAAAATCCTACCTTAGTGCTTAGCTCTGAACCCACACTGGACACTCAGGTGCACACTTGCCATACTGGACTGACCCAGGCAAAACCCTTTTCAAATCAAACATGTCATCCTGATGGTTCACACCTGGGAGCTTGCCAGGGACACCTGAGAGCATAGCAGTCAGCTCTCTGGCTTTGCCTCCTGAAAGTGACACTCTGTGTGTGTCATATGCTCATCATAGAGTGCTCATCATAGAGTGCTGTGTGTGATGGGCTATCATAGCAACAACATTAACACATGTCAGAAATGAAGGAACTACCTCCAAACCCCCATCAGTAGGTTCAGGAGGGTAGAAAAGATTGTCTAGGGCAGGCACCATGGCTTACTCCTATAATCCTAGCACTTTGGGAGGCTGAGGTTAGAGGATTGCTTGAGCCCAGGAGTTGACGACCAGCCTGAGCAAAAGCAAGACCCTGTCTCTACTAAAATATAAATAACTTAGCTAGGTGTTTATGGCACCTGTTGTCTCAGCTACTCAGGAACTTGATGCAGGAGGATCACTTGAGCCCAGGAGTTGGAGGTTGCAGTAAGTGATGATGACACCACTGCTTTTTTTCCCTCCTTACTTTCTAGATCAGTGCAATGGGATCAAAAATTCCTTCTGACGCCCCCGTGGGACACATTCTTTCAAACTGGGAGAAGTATGATCCAGATACTTTGAAGAAAAAACGTTTAATCTTTTTCTGCCCAACCAGCTGGCCACAGTACAAGCTGAATAATGGAGAATGGTGACCACCACCTGGGACTCTAAATCACCCCACTATTTGACAATTAGGCCTTTTTTGCAAAAGGGAAGGAAAATGGGCTGAAATCTTTGGTGGTGCAAGGGATGTTCCAGCTTACGTAAGATGATGGTATTAAGAGATCTTCCTCAAGTTCTCACTTGTTCTAAGCTGCCCCCATACCAGGGAGACCTGAAGGTGAACCTAACAGGGGACGTGGTGCTGTCTCTACTTCTACCAGGGGGAAAGGTGGCTCAGCTCCTACCCTTGGTAGAGGAGTTGGGGAGTCAAGATAAACCCTGGTCTATAAGCCTTTTCATTTATCAGGATTAAAGCAAATAAAATAGGATCTGAGGAGTTACACCGATCACCCTGATAAGTATATAGAGAGATTTCATCATTTGTGTCTGGTCTATGACTTGGCTTGGAAAGATGTACATGTTTTTCTAAGCCAGACTTTAAAAGGTTTTGACAAATCCAGAGGGTTAACAGAGACACAAAAGTTTGCCATCAAATTACACCTTTCAGATCCTAGTTATTTAGTGGGTCAAACAGCACTACCTATGACTGACCCACAGGAATAAAATAGATCCTCAGAAGATAGGAAGGAGAGAGAACATTTTCTAGTATGTGTCCAGGCTGGACTCAAGGCCCAGCCGAGAGGTGGTTAATTATTCCAAGGTCTCTGCCATAACCTAGGGGCCTTAGGAAGACCCCATAGCCTTCCTGGATCAGCTCCAAGAGGCAATAGAGAAGTTCACCACTCTCAACCTTTAGTCCTATAAGGGACAAGTAATATGAAAAGATAAGTTATTGGTTCAAGTAGCACTAGATATTAGGAGAAAGCTCCAGAAGCTTGTCCAGGACCCTACCACCTCTCTGGATGATATGGTGACTGCTGCTAATTCTGTTTTGAGACTGAAGTCGAGTCTCATGCTTGGGAGAAGGAATGAAGGAAGGAGGCTAGGCATCCCGATTAATGGCAGTGTTGGCGCCCCATTCAGAACAACAGCTAGAGTGCCCAACAAAGGAAGGGAACTTCAGTGCTGCATCTGACAAAAGAAAGGGCACTGGGCTGAGAACTGCCCCAACACGGACAAGGTCCCTTGTCATCGATACCGTCAAACAGGGCGTGGGGCTGCACTCTGTCCTATGGGGTCATCTCAGGAGGGGAGCAACAATGAAAGAGCCCACTCCTGTCAGCTAGCAGATAACGACCACTGGACTAGAGCCAACGTTAACTCTCCTGGTGGCAGGTTCCAGGGAAACCTTTTTGGCTCCATCATTCTTGAGTGAATCTGTGGAAGGACCAGAGTGAAACTTGTCCAGCCACTGCACTAGAGACAAATATTTGTGTATTCCCTTGGAGGATCTCAATACCTGTTCAAGTGGACTTCTGTGGCTCCTTCTGGTAAATAGTGTAAATTATTTACCCATGGGTGAGACACATTTTGCCTTGGGAAGCCAAACCACATATACTTGAAAGCTTAATCAAATCTGCTGGTTATGCTTGTCCACTAAGTCACAGGGCATTAGCTGACCGATGATGTGGGAAACTTGGGGAAATCTCTCTCTTACTCTTGAACAACATGTCACCATCCCACATATTTGGGACACCCACACTCACACTCAGATGGTTACAAAAACTCAATAGATTCAGGCTTTTCCCAAGTCTTTACAACCCATTCCCTCCAGGACCATATTTCTTTACCTTAGTAACGTGGCCCAGGACACTTTTCTCATTTGTATTACTCATACTTATGGACAGGCCCCTGATGTGGGGACCTGGCTTATTTCTCAAAGCATATGTGATTTTGTCATTCCCCAACCACCCATGAGAAACACTAGTCAGAGCCTTGATTTTTGTAAACATTGGCTCACTTGTCAGGACCCTGACTTTGCTTATCTCAATTTTAAAAAAAAACTTGAGTAAATTTCCCCACCCTTTACTGCTTCAGACTGCCCTTCCTCTGCTTACAAGTCAGTTTTGTTGGGGATGTTCACAACAGGAAATTAATTCCTTGGTGGGACCAATTAAAGAAACATCCTGCCCCACCCTTTGGCGCACAACCACAGCAGCCTTGCACTAGGAGCAGGGCCTTCTAACCTCTGAAGTGATTAATTCTTCATTTGCTCACCCTTTATTTGAACCCTTACTTGGAGCCACTTTAGCTGCCCAGGGAGATGAATGGCACAGCACAAAATTTCAGGGAAGAGGACTTCATGTCATCCATAAATTAGCTCCTATCCTGCTAGCCAAAATCAAGTTCACCACCCAACTTCCTCCAGAGTGGGAGATATATTGGGTGTGCGGCACCTGAGCATACTGGGTGCTACCCTCTTACTAGAGAGGCTATGGGTCCCGGGATCTAGTATATCCAGATATTCAAATGGCCCAGGATTCATCCATCTTTTTTTTTTTTAATTAATTAATTTATTTTTATTGTTGGGGATTCATTGAGGGTACAATAAGTCAGGTTACATTGATTACAATTGTTAGGCAAAGTCCCTCTTGCAATCATGTCTTGCCCCCATAAAGTGTGACACACAACAGATTCATCCATCTTGTCTTCCTCATTGCTTGGCTGGGGCTGTTTCCCTTGGTTTCCCTTTTTGCCTTTACGGAAATAGCAGCCACTGCCAGTTACAGGAGGTATATCCCTGGGCCTACAGCAGTTTTTGGCTGTGCAGGCAGCACAAGCCCTGGTGAAAACTTGCCATACACCTGCTCTCTTACAGGAGTGGTTGGGTTCACTGCTAGGGGTCACCTTACAAAGTAGGAGGGCCCTCGATTTTCCAACTGCAGCAGAAGGGGGTACTTGCTTGTTTTTGAAAGAAAAATGTGACTTTTTTCTTCACAATTCTGGAGAAGTTGAGGATAACATCAGTGCCATTCTAGAGTCTGCCCTCAACTTCTAGGTGTGAGGGGAGACCTCTAGGCTCAGGTGGATGTCTGGTGATTCTCTTGGTCACTCTTCTACTTTGTAACCTAAGAATTCTAATATTAGGGTTGATCCTTATAAATTTCCTAACTAAATTTATTTCATCTCATCCTGAAATTCATAAGGATCCATCAAGCTACAAATGGTCCCAGTGCTTACCTCCTCTTCACATCTACAATAATCTGCCCAGGTCATATACTGAAGCCCCCTGGAGGAACCCCTAGAGAACTTACACATGCTCACTTTAAAAAGGAATTGCTGCCCCCACTCAGCAGGAAGCAGCCAGATCAGTTAATGCACCTACCCAACAATTTGGGCCTCTAGAATAGAGAGTGGGAAATGTTAGGTAGATAGGCTCTCTGGCTCTTCTAGGAACAAAGGTTCCCTGCTTTGGTGCTGTCTCAAGTAATTGCTTCCCCTGGGAGCAGGATAGAGCAGGCACTTCTTTTGGTGTTGCCCTACCCTCAATCCTATCTGAGTAATTGCTACACCAGAGGAAGGATAGAATGTGTTATCAATCTGAGAATTCTCCTTCCACCTCGAGGTGGGCTTTGGAAGAGGGAGCTCATACATGCAGATGGAACTGAGGATGCCTATTGATCATTTGGTAACATTCTACACCTTCTGAGAGCCCTCTCCCTAACCAATAAAAGGAAACAACCCAAGAGAGTCAGGGAGTAAGGAGTGGGTCTGTCACTTTCTCTCTTTCTCCCTGCTCCTAGAGACAGACTCGTTCCATTTTATAATAAAGAGAGACTTATATGAGATGGTTTCCTGCCTGAGGTCACTCCATCTTATTGGGCCGGCTCGTGATTTTTCCCTTTTAAGGAGCCAGAGAACCAGGGTAATAGAACCAAGAGGCTGGCCTTGACACTTTGATGTATCTTGTCATTCTTCAGCCAAAAAAGAGCACACCAAGAACCAAGGGCAGATGGCCACCTTGACAGGCCCACTACAGACCATCCATGAGACAGTGGGAGCTGGTTTGGAGGTGTTTAACTCATTCCCCAAAAGGCCGACTAGATGGGTGATGGGACCTCCAATAGACAGCCTGTGTGGAGACTGAAGGGGAACTGGCCTGAGAAAAGTGTGTCACTCACATCATGGGATGTCCAATCAAATGTTCCTGTGGTGGCCCCTGAAGGTCCTTAAAAGCCATCACAAGAGGGTCAGCTCTAAACACCTGAAAGGCCCAGAACACCAGCTCATCTTACAATAGCACCAATTACATGAGAGCTTCTTTGCTACCCTCACCACACTGAACTGAACTGAGATTGTGTTTGGCAACTTAAAAATAACCATCAGATTTTGTTTTTTACCAATAATAATCAAAAAGTTAATAAAATTACCAGAATTTTCCCTTTGAATAAAGTCTAAAAGAAAGTGGCAGATAAAATTAATTTTCTGATATGATTACACCTTATGAGTCCAGCTTGTTCAATATCCTGGTTATAAATCACAGAAGAAATCATAAATGCACAAGATAATAATCCTTACCACCTTTCACATAGATGGCAGTAAGCGCCTCCCAGCTCACTGTCTTACCCCACATTGTTCCTTCTTTCTGGGCTGTGATTCTGCTCCTATCATATCAGTTCCCTGCTCAGTACCTTCAATGACCTCCTACATATTTAAGGTAGCATCCAAGCTCCTTGGTCTGTCTTTCAAGGCCTTTTTCAATATGGCTTGATTTTCAGCCCTTCTCCCTCCTAATTCTCTGCCAAACTGGTCATCTTATTGCATGGGAAATACACCATCTATCTTCCCATTCCTCCACCTTTGACTGTGCCATCTCTCTTCTACCTGCATCGTGACTTATCTGAAGACCTCAAACACTTCCCGAATAAAGGCTTTCCACATCACCCCAGCCACAAGCAGTCCTTGAATTCCTGCAGAGAATGGCCACACCATTCTGGTGGTGTAGCTTCAGGGCTTGCCACAGCATACTCCACAGAGCGCTCTCTCAGCAAGCTCCCCATGGGTATTCCAAGGGAAAAACACTTTGTGAGAAAGTGGGTTTAGGAAATGTGTTAAGCAGATTGCTCTGGTAAAACCTGATCATTAAAAGAAATAATGGCCACAGCAGGTTATAACCAATTAAATGAAATGAAAATCTATAGGTCCAAACTAATAATTAACCAATAAGGAAACAAATAAATGGGACATGAGAAAAAAGCTTCTCCTGATGGAAAAATGCCAACTAATGAATACGATCGGCCACCTCATAATAATTGGCACAGTAATTGCTCCAGTTATGAACCATCAGTGTATGCACAAACTAGTTAAGTGAAAGTTTGGTGAACAAGACATTGTATCGTCTCAAAGTATCTTCTTACAGATTACATATTAATTATAAAGGTAAAAAGAGTTCTCTTACAGTAAAGGAAGCTAGTGGATACTCCTTTAGCCGAGAGATCAAAGTTCACATCCTGCGCCTCCTGCATGCACTGAGAGAAACACATCACTATGATATTCCTGCCAGGAATTTAGGCTCTGTCTAATTGTAAGAAAGCCTGAGATGGACTCAAAATGAGAAACATTTTCTCCAGAAACACGAGTGACACGAAAGACTCAGGAAAGCAGACGAGCTGTTCCAGGTCGCTGGAGACTGAGGAGACGTGAGCACTAACTACAGGGCATGATCCTCAATTCCAGGTGGGGGTGGGATATAAATGCCACTATTGGGGAAATTGGAATAATTTTGCATGAAGTCTGTACATAGTAGTATTATATCAAAGCCCAATTTTCTGATTTTTATAAATAGACTGTGGTTCTGTAAGAATATCTGTAATCTTAGGATAAAAATAAATCTGAAGCGTACCCTAAAATGGTTCAGAATGAAAATTTTGATACTACACATTTATTTATATTAATTGAATACACGAATATATAGAACTATTTATGTACTTATAATACAAAGAATTGTGTATTCTATGTGTGTGTGTGTGTGTGTGTGTGTGTGTGTCCCCAGAGAGATAAAGCAAATGCTGCAAAATGTTACACGTAATAGTTGGCAGATGAGTGAGTAAAATGTGCTTACTACTATGTATTTTGTTGTATTCTTCTTGAAACTTTTCTGTAATTTTAAAATAAAAAGTTTATAAAAAAATATTTCTTTAGTATAGAATCCCTCAGAACTTTTAATATTCATCCATTTGTTCCCTCCACATTAATTGGCCACCTAAGATGTACCAATCATTGTGATAAGTGGTTTAAGAATATCCAAGAAGAGTACCACATTGGGTTAATTTTCTGTGAGGTACATCTTGGAATACATTTCTTTGTCTGATCATAATTCACTTTGCCAACTAGTCCCTGGGCTCCAGAACAGCAACCGTCTGACATATCTCATAGTCTTAGGCCTTGAAAGGAGCTTGTTAAATATTGACTACTGAGTAAAGGAGGGAGAGAGGAAGTGAAAGTCACTATAAGGTTCTGTGAAGCTGACACTTGGTCCTTGTGGCGATCACTCCCAGACACCCTCAGCTACACCCTACCTGCCAAATCCTCCCAGATTCCAGTACCCCAATCTCCACTAAAGAGAGTAACTACTCCAAAATGCTACGATGTTGCCCTCCTGAAGGACCATCACTTGTAAGTATTATAAAATTCTGGGCAGCTCTTTGCCTTTGACTCTGACTCTAGAACAGAAGAAGATGCGAAAACAATAGTCGCCCAGGCCCATCCCACCACAGAAGGCCCTGAAGCTATTTGATTGTTTGCATCTAACAACCTCTGCAGGATCCCAGCTAGTGGAGACAGTGTCCTGGACAGTAATAAAAACAAAAGAAAGTAGGAGGTTCACATTTCATAATGAGTCACCAAGCTCTGACAGCATCTTTGGTAACTTCATTGCACAATATCCTATAACAAAAGGACATCTTGGGAATAGAAGTGGGAAACAAACTTACTCATAGCTGCCATTATTTGCCCATGAATTCCTTTGCTTGGCCTTGTTTTTATAGCACTGCTTTCACAACATCACTCCTTACATTGTCTCTCCACCTTTCTGGTAGTTTCTCAAGAGGACATATCTTTATAAATTAAAGACATGGCTATTCAGCATGGAAACTGGCATTAGTGGAAGCTTCCAGAGATAATAGGGTTTGATGTGATAATACCATGTAAAGATTTAAAATTACTTTCCCAAAGTGAAAATAAAATACTAGGGAAAACAAATTTCACTAAGACAGATTGGCCTTGAAATACTCCTTTCTGGATCCAGTGCATAATAGGTCCTAAAAAAAAGCAAGCCCTTATACTTTCACAGGGTGGATTTATGGCTTAATAAATAACAAACCCTTAGAGTAAGATATGGCTTTGGATGTCACTGAATTCAGCTGCTTACATACTGTAAAAATTACTTATAAAAATTCCAGAGAAGATGTCTTTGCGTAAGAAGCCCTTCTTGAAAGCCAGTTCAACAACTCCATATTAAGTCTCCACAATGAAATTGCAAAATGCTAAGAAGTTGTTTGAAATCTTGGGTGCAGAAGTCTTAATATCACCAACTTGGGAGTCTTGCCCCATCCCTTGGTTTGGTGCCAAAGCCAACTCTGAGAAGGAAGCGGCCTAGAGAGACAACTCTGAACTCAGAAGAACATGGTTGACTCCATTTCTCGGTGCCTCCCACTGGCACCACCCAAACTGAATGCATCAGTCTCTGGAGCACTGGTTTGAAAAGCTTAGGAAATTCCCTGGTCGGTCACCCAATTACACCCTGACAATTTAAGTCCTAGGAATCCTGCAAAGTACATTTTAATTCTGGAAAATTATCTCAAAAGTCCCTTAGTTTCTCAACTCAGTGCAAAAGTGCCAATAGAGCAAGATAAAAAGAAATTGCACATTCATCACACACAGTCCACGGGGCCAGTTACAATGTGCAGCTACGCTAGTCTTTGACTCATTCCCAGGCAGGAATCTGAGTGGGTCTGAGCACCTCGACAATGGTGTGGGGAAGGTGAATGGAGACTGAAGACACTGCAATGGGCTTGTCTGCCTTTCCCTGCACCTGCATTCACATTGGTAAAGATTCTCACCCTTGGCACCCCGAGGACTGGTTCAGTGCCACCTTCCCTAGATCCCTGTACACCAGTGCAGTCCATCTAAGTGAGTAAGAGATTTGCAACACTTGTATGTAGAACTAACACGGGAGAGGAGGTGAACGTGCCCTTTATGAAAAAAGTTGCGAAGGTTTGCCACAAGGTGTCAGTGTATGTCCCCGCATGGTGAATCAGGACTGGGTGTTACACCTGTGTATATATACACAATAAACAAGAATCCCTTTTCAGTGCTGGAGGTACAATTTGTTTAATGACATGTAGAGAGTTCTAATTTGTTTCATGCATTTTTTTTTTTTTGCAAATTTGACTCCACAAAACATTGACTTTGGGGGTATTGCGCATATACATAAAAACATTGAAACTTCCTCAATAAATGAAGAGGGTTTTTTTTTTCCCCCCACATCTACATTTGTGAAAGATATAATTTCTTGAGATCTCAGCTCTTTGGGCAACTGCTTGTATAGTGATGACCCACAGCAGTTGTTGATCAATCTTGTCAAAAGACTTAGGTTGCCTGTCATAGTATTTCAGATGATAGAAGTTTATAAACCTGAGTGCACAATTACCAAGCACTGTGATATGCTTTTATACATTTGGCTTTTTTAAATTTAATTTAATTTTATCATTATTATTATTTTTTTTTTTTTGCAGTTTTTGGCCGGGGCTGGGCTTGAACCCTCCACCTCTGGCATATGGGACAGCGCCCTACTCCTTTGAGCTACAGGTGCCGCCCATACATTTGGCTTTTTTACCTATTTTTTTCACAAACATGGGTCAGCTGCTCATAGCTATTATAATTACAGTAGTATATCTGAGTGTTTATGTTTACAAAACATCTGTTTATTTTTGCTTATTTTATTGTATAAAGTAGCCTATAAAGTGCTCTGTTGTATGTGTGTATGTTTCTCAGATCAATATGCTTTAAAATCTAAATCTAAAATCGTTTAAAGAATAAAGAAAAACAGAATCCAGGGCTATGTACCTCTTATGCCCTGATAAATGTATTAGTAAGAAAGCAAGTTCCTATCCACCTCTCAGTATTAGGATATATTTGATGAAACACAGAAATAGAGGTGTAGTGGATGACTGCCAGTCTCCCCTAGAACTCTGTCCCCTGCTCTCGTTCTGGGTTAGTGTTTCTGCTACTGCAGAGGGTGACAGTGAGCTCACAGATGCTTCTCTTCTTGCCTCCCTCCCCTCACTCCTTTACCCCTTGAGAATCTTGCCTATGCTCTAGCCCTGAGAAGGTCTTCTTCCCTAAGTTTACCAAAATGCAGCAACACCTTTGAAGGGAGAGAAAAAGAAGAGAACAAGTTAAAAGGGAGCAGGAAAAAGAAACAGGCATGTCTCTTCCACAGGATACATATCCCCACTCAGCAGCAGGGACTCAAGCCAGACGTTTGCTTACTCTTGCTTACCTTTCTGCCATTCACAAAGAAAACCAGCTCGTCAGTTGTCATCGTCCCTGGTTGGGGGTCCCTGAACTCCGGGTATCTCATTCATAAGAGACACTGGCAATTGCTGTTCACCGCTCTGCAACCTGAAAGTTATGCCTCCCAGTAAAGTGAAATTAAGTCAGCCAATGGGAGGGAAGCAGCTTAGAGCTTCCGGGTACAGAGAGTTCTTGGCAAAAGTTACTGGTTTACATAATCAAGGAAACCACAAACGATCATACACAGCAAATCACACTCTCCACACTGGTGTCAAAGAGCACAAGGAAAATACCTCCAGATGTTGGTATGTCTGGTGCCATGTTGCAGAGTGGCCCCGAGTCTTGGGCACTGCACTCACAGAACCTGCCTCATCTCCTACTTGCTGGAAGACCCAAAGGGGGAATGACTATTGTCAGAGTTATTGCTAAGAGAGCTGATTCACAGCCTCCGCGCCCACACTTGTCATCCTGTCATTCAGATTTACAGCAGCACAGACTCAGCACATCCATGCAAGGCCCTTTCTCTCCTGGTGAAGGATAGAAGTCACAGGACATGTAGCCCACTGAACCTGCCTCGAATCCTGGCATTTGACCTCAGCCTGTTACTTACCATCTTCAGAACTCAATTGTTTCCATCTTTTAAAGGGGCATAGTGTGACATAAATGATATTTTAGAAGTGCTTTGTAACTCTGAAAAGAACCAAAATATCACTGTTGAAAAAGTTTTCTCAACAACACAACTATAATCCTGATAGCAATCCATTTTTGATTTTTTCTTTTCTTTTTTTTTTCAGAAAAATGTAACTGACGAGTTGCCAGATTGACTCATGAAAGTATTTCAAAATACCATGTAATTATAAACTGTTTTTCAAGTTTTCATATTACTTTTGACGTTGCTAGTTTTCAAGTTTTTATATTACATCTTAATTGATGTATGTTTTAGGATTCAAAGTTTTTATTCAAAAACAGCTCCCTCCCAACCCTTTAGAGAAGCACACACAATCCCAGCAATCACTGGGATCTTTTTCAGCACAGTAATGACCCCCACTCAGCCAATCTCCCTGCAGTAGGGCACCTCCCATATACTCCTGGCAAACTACCTGGAGGGAAAAAGGGAGTGTTAGGCAGATGTGCTTGGTAGAGCAACAGCTTAGAGAAACGAGGACTGCCAGGAGAACCACATAGTCAACACAGTGCCCCTCTCCCACCACAGTATTAATTTAACCAGGAGATGAAATGTCATTTGTAAAGCAAATAATCATCCCATTTTGCCCTGGACCATCCTGGTTTTAGCACTGAACCCCTAGCAAAAGCCTCAGAGATCTTGGTAAATCCCTTGGAAGAGTGGAAAGTGGGATGGTTGGTAACTATAAAGCAGTGATTTTTTTGTCTGGGGGGTGATTTCCCCACCCCAGGGGCCTCTTGGTAATGCCTGGTAATATGTCTTATTGTCAAAACTGGAGAGAGAAGCTACTGGCACATAGTGGATGGAGGCTACAGTTGCTAGCAAACCTCCTAAGGAGCATAGGCAGTCCCCACAACATTATCCAGCCCATAGCATCGATAGAACCACAGTTAAGAAATCCTCCTCTAAAAGAAGGAAGAAGCTGGGAGAGGGATAGGGGCTGAGTTTTCTAATAAGTCAGTTCTCCCTGACCCTGACAGCTCTGTTATTGAGAGGCTTTTCCTCTACACATACCCACTGATCCACCTAGCTTAAGAAGCCCTACTCATCAAGCCTGGGCAATCCCTAAACAATGACCCAGGGAACTCTCAAGGAAAAGGCAAGTGCTGACAAAAGTGCTGAGGCTTTAGAATTAGGTAGCCTGTCTTGAATATTAACTCCACCCCTTCTATGTGATTGTGGCCTCAATATTCTCATTTACAAAATGGAGTATCAACTTTGCAAGAACCAACTCTTATGAGAATGAAATGAGACATAGGTCAGCAAATGATAAGTGTTTTCTTTTTATGTAGGGTGTACATTAATGCAATCATGGGGTACAATGTGCTGGTTTTATATACAATTTGAAATATTTTTATCAAACTGGTTAACATAGCCTTCATGGCATTTTCTTAGTTATTCTGTTTAGACATTTATATTCTACATCTAGTAAATTTCACATGTACCCTTGTAAGATGCACCATAGGTGTGGTCCCACCAATTACTCTCCCTCCACCCATCCTCCGCTCTCCCCTCTCCTCCCTCTCTCCTTTCCCCTTCTTCTTGGCCTATAATTGGGTTATAACTTTCATAAGAGGACTGAGTACATTGAATACATTTTCTTCCATTCTTGAGATACTTTGCTAAGAAGAAAATGTTCCAGCTCCATCCATGTAAACATGAAAGAGGTAAAGTCTCCATCTTTCTTTAAGGCTGCACAATATTCCATAGTGTATATATACCTGAATTTATTAATCCATTCATGGCTCGATGGGCACTTGGGCTTCTTCCATGACTTAGCAATTATGAATTGGGCTGCAATAACCATTCTGGTACAAATATCTTTGTTATAATGTGATTTTTTTGATCTTCTGGATAGATACCTAGTAAAAGAACTGTAGGATCGAATGGCAAATCTATTTTTAGATCCCTAAGTGTTCTCCAAACATCTTTCCAAAAGGAACGTATTAGTTTGCATTCCTACCAACAGTGTAGAAGTATTCCCTTTTCTCCACATTCACACCAACATCTCTGGTTTGGGGATGTTGTGAGTGGGCTAATCTTACTGGAGTTAGATGATATTTCAAAGGAGTTCTGATTTGCATTTCTCTGATGATTAAGGATGATAAGCATTTTTTCATATGTCTATAGGCTGTGTGCCTGCCTTCTTCAGAGAAGTTTCTCTTCAAGTCCCTTGCCCACCCTGAGATGGGATCACTTGTTCTTTTCTTGCTAATATGTTTGAGTTCTCTGTGGATTCTGGTTATTAAACCTTTATTGGAGACATAACCTGCAAATATCTCCTCCCATTCTGAGGGCTATCATCTTTCTTAACTTACTGTGTGCGTGGCTGTGGAGAAGCTTTCTAGTTTGATCAGGTCCCAGTAATGTATTTTTGGTGTTGCTTCAATTACCCAGCAGGTCCTCCTCATAAAATATTCACCCAGGCCAATTTCTTCAAGTGTTTTCCCTGCACTTTCTTCTAGTATTTTTATAGTTTCATGTCTTAAGTTTAAATCTTTAATCGAGTGAGAGTCTATCTTAGTTAATGATGAAAGATGTGGGTCCAGTTTCAGTCTTCTACAGGTTGTCAGCCAGTTCACCCAGCACCATTTGTTAAATAGGGAATCTTTTCCCCACTGAATGTTTTTAATTGCCTTGTCAAAGATCAAATAACAGTAAGTAGCTGGGTTCATCTCTTGGTTCTCTATTTTGTTCCAGACATCTACCTGTCTGTTTTTGTGCCAGTACCATGCTGTTTTGATCACTATCGATGTATAGTATAGTCTGAGGTCTGGTAGCGTAATTTCTCCTGCTTCGTTTTTATTTCTGAGTAATGTCTTGGCTATTCAAGGTTTTTTTCTGATTTCATATAAAACGAAGTATTATTTTTTTGAGATCTTTAAAGTATGATTAAAGTGAGCTTTAATAGGGATTGCATTAAAATTGTATATTGCTTTGGGTAGTATGGACATTTTAACAATGTTGATTTTTCCCAACCATGAGCGTGGTATGGTTTTCCATTTGTTAACATCTTCAGCTATTTCATTTCTTAGATTTCATAGTTCTCTTTATAGAGATTTTTCACATCCTTTGTTAGGTAAACTCCCAAATATTTCATCTTCTTTGGCACTCCCGTGAACAGAATAGAGTCCTTGACTGTTTTTCAGCATGACTATTGTTGTTATATATAAAGGCTACTGATTTATGAGTGTAGATTTTATAACCTGAGATGTTGCTGTATTCCTTGATCACTTTAAAGAGTTTTGTCATAGAATTTCTGGTGTTTTCCAGATATATCATCATATCATCTGCGAAGAGTGAAAGTTTGATCTCCTCTGATCCTATGTGGATACACTTTATCACTTTTTCTTCCATTACAATATTAAAAAGCAGTGGAGACAATGGGCAACCTTGCCTGGTTCCTGATCTAAGTGGAAATGATTTCAATTTAACTCCGTTCAATACAATATTCGCTGTGGGTTTGCTGTAGATGGCCTCTATCAGTTTAAGAAATGTCCCTTCTGTACCCATTTTTTTTTCTTTTTCTTTTTTTTTTTTTTTGTAGAGACAGTCTCACTGTACTGCCCTCGGGTAGAGTGCCGTGGCATCACACGGCTCATAGCAACCTCTAACTCTTGGGCTTACGCAATTCTCTTGCCTCAGCCTTCTGAGCAGCTGGGACTGCAGGCGCCTGCCACAATGCCTGGCTATTTTTTTGTTGCAGTTTGGCCGGGGCTGGGTTTGAACCCACCACCCTCAGCATATGGGGCCAGCACCCTACTCACTGAGCCACAGGCGCCGCCCTACCCATTTTCTTAACTGTTCTTATCATGAAAGGATGCTGGATATTATCAAAAGCTTTTTCTGCAGCAATTGAGAGAATCATATAGTCTTTGTTTTTTATTTTGTTTATGTGCTGAATTATATTTATAGATTTACATCTATTGAACCAGCCTTGAGACCCTGGGATAAAACCCACTTGGTCATGGTATATAATTTGTTTAATGTGTTGCTGGATTCTGTTTGTTAGGATCTTGTTGAATATTTTTGCATCAATATTCATTAGTGATATTGGTCTATAATTTTCTTTTCTTGTTGGGTCTTTTCCTGGTTTGGGGATCAAGGTGATGTTTGCTTCATAGAATGTGTTGGGTAGTATTCCTTCTTTTTCTATATTTTGAAAAAGGTTGAGTAATATAGGTACTAGTTCCTCTTTAAAGGTTTGGTAGAATTCTGATGTGAAGCCATCTGGTCCTGTGCTTTTCTTTTTAGGGAGATTTTGTATGCTTGATACTATGTCAGAACTTGATATAGGCCTGTCAACATTTCCACTTAATTCTGGCTAAGTCTAGGAAGGTGGAGTGCTTCCAAGTATTGGTCTATTTCCATCAGATTTTCATATTTCTAAAAATAGAGTTTCTTGTAATATTCATTAAGGATTTTTTTAATTTCTGAGGAGTCTGTTGTTATTTTGTCTTTACCATTTCTGATTGATGAAATCAGAGATTTTACTCTTTTTTTCCTGGTTAGGTTAGCCAAAGGTTTATCTATTTTATTGACCTTTTCAAAAAACCAACTTTTTGATTGATTGATCTCTTATATTATCCTTTTGTTTTCAATTTCATTTATTTCTGCTCTAATTTTGGTTATTTCCTCTCTTCTGCTGGATTTGGGATTGGAACGTTCTTCCTTTTCCAGTTGTCTGAGGTGTCCCATTAAGTTGTTAACTTTGTCTCTTTCCATTCTCTTGAGGAAGGCTTGCAGTGCTATAAATTTTCCTCTTAGGATTGCCTTTGCAGTATCCCAGAGGTTCTGATAATTCATGTCTTCATTATCATTTTGTTCTAAAAATTTGGTAATTTCCTTCTTAATCTCCTCTATGACCCAGCTATCATTCAGCATAAGGTTATTTAGTTTCCATGTTTTTGTATGAGTATGGAGATTCCTGTTATTGAGTTCAACTTTTATTCCATGATGGTCCACAAAGATGCAAGGAATAATTTCTATTCTTTTAAATTTGCTGATTTTAGACTTGTGACCTAAGATGTGATCAATTTTGGAGTATGTTCCATGGACTGATGAGGAGAAAGTGTATTCAGTTTTCTTGGGATGAAAAGTTCTGTAGATGTCTGTTAAATCCAATTGTTGAATGGTTAAGTTTAAGTCTAAAGTTCTTTGCTTAGCTTCTTAACTGGAAGATCTATCCTACACTGCCAAAGGAGTGTTAAAATTTCTGACTATTATGGTGCAGGAGGAAATCAAGTTGCTCATGCCTGTTAGAGTCTCTTATAAATTGAGGTGCATTCTGGGTGGGTGCATAAATGTTAAAAATTGAAATCTCATCATGTTGAGTGTTACCCTTAACAAATACGAAGTGACCATCCTTATCTTTCCTTTCTTTCATTGGTTTAAAGCCTATTGTATCTGCGAATAAAATTGCAACACCTGCTTTTTTCTCATTTCCATTTGCCTAAAATATAAGATGACCACCCCTTCCCCCCAAGTCTATATTTATCTTTTAAGATAAGATGAGATTCTTGTATGCAGCAGATATCTGGCCTGAGTTTTTGTATCAAGTCAGCCAACTTGTGCCTCTTTAGAGGACAATTTAAGCCATTCACGTTAATTGTAAATATTGATAAGCCTGCTAGAATTTTGGGTATCGAGTTTTTTGAAAATCCAGTGGACATTTTTAATCCTTCACCACTGTGGAAGTTGGAATTTGATCAAAAGTTTCTGAGTGAGTTTACTTTTGTGGTGGAGGATTGCGCTGGTCATTATGGAGGATAGGTCTGAGAATACCCTGGAGAGCTGGTTTAGTTATGGCAAATGTTTTCAACATGTGAATGTCATTAAAGTATTTAATTTCTCCATTATAAATGAAACTCAGTTTCACAGGATATGGGTTCCTGGGTTGAAAGTTATTTTGTTTTGGGAGATTAAAAGTCAATGATCACCCTCTTCTGGCTAGACAAGTTTCAGGAGAGAGATATGCAGTCATTCTAATATTCTTCCCCTTGTAAGTTATAGTTTTCTTACGTCTGGCTGCTTGCAGAATTTTCTCCTTCATTTTAACTTTAGTGAAGTTAATTATAATGTGTCTAGGAGATCTTTTACTCAGGTTGAGTCATGCTGGAGTTCTGAAACTGTCTGCTATCTGAATTTCAGAATCCCTTGGCATGTCTGGGAAGTTCTCCTTCATTATCTCATGAAGTAGGGCATCTGTGCCTTTCAAAGCCACCTCATTGCCTTCAGGGATTCCCTTAAGGCAAGTATTAGTCTTCTTCAAATTATCCCAGAGCTCTCTGAGAGAATGATCTGTTTTTGCTCTCCACTTCTTTTCCTCTTTGAGCATTTGGGAGCATTCAAAAGCTTTGTCTTCTGTGTCATAAATCCTTTCTTCTGCTTGATCCATTCTGTTACTGAGAGATTCTACTGTATTTCTCAGATATTCGAGGGCTGCATGTTCTTGTCTCAAAGTGTCGAAATCTTTGGTGATTTTGTCTTCAAATTCATTGAATTATTGAGACAACTTTTGAAATGCTCCTTGAATTTCTAATTCCAAGTTTACCTCCATTCTATTAATCTTATTTGCAATCCAAATTCTGAATTCAATTTCTGACATCTGAGCCATTTGTTTATGAATGGGATCTTCAGTTGTATCCGCCATGTCATTCCTTGGGGGAGTCGATCTGCTCTGGTTATTTGTTCAGAGCTTTCCCACTGATTCCGCCCCATGATTATTTTAAACTATTTGGCTGGATGAGTAGATAAGGTGAAGTTGGGTTGGGAGCTCCTAGAGTAGGGATTAACCAGCCCTTTGGCCAAGAACTGGAAATGGTGTTTGTACCTTTTCCCCTAGAGCTTTGTAAAGGACACATATGGTGCTACGGCCTGAGACACTGGGGACCTACTTGGTGTGGTGGAGCTAATTGGCTCTGTCTTGTTTTCAGCTGGTCTCTGTCCTACCCTAGTGAATCAGTTACTCTGAGTTGAAGTGTCAGCTGTGGAGAAATACCAGCAATTAAATCACCCCACCCTCCATGGGCAAGAACTGGAAAAGGAAAATCAAACCTTCCCACAACCACACACCCAGGGTACCACTTTGGATAGTCCTTGGGTGATTGGCCCAGTTCAAGAGGTCCTAATCAATTGCCCAGCACTGGTCTCAGATGGGAGAGTTCAAAAGGTCTCTGGCAACTAGATAGCAGGGGTCTGCTGGCAGCTCGAGTATGACTCACTCTGGTGCTCCATGAGGTCAGAAGGACCCACCCAGCAAATGAATTAGTCTGGGAAGGTTGATGCCTCCTTCCCCATCTTGCACCTCTGTCACACCCAGTCACTGGTAACTCCATAGGGCTGTGACCCAGTTCCCTCCAATATGCAGATGCTCCAGGGGTTTGCACCTGCCTGAGTCACAGGGAGATCTATGTCTCCTCGGCCAGGCCACTGCTCTCTGCCACTATCTGGCAGGGGGATCTGAGGCCTGACAACTTCGAGTGCTTAACGGAAGCTGAGGTGGTTCGCTCAGTTCCTGCCCACCCCTGATTGATGTTTATATTTCAAAATATACCCTTATATTTTGGCAGAATTAGTTTCTGTGCCAGATATATTCCCCTGCAGACCAGGTGCTGTTTGAGTTCACAGAAACTGCAACTTAGCACTGGTCTGTGACACTACCCAGAGCTGGCGTGTCTGTCTCCATTGCTCTCTGTGTTCTGTTTGAATTTTTTAATATAAGTTTTAGGTGTATGGTTTACAAATATTTTCTCTCATTCTGGTTTTTTTTTTTTTTTTTTTTGGCCGGGGCTGGGTTTGAACCCGCCACCTCCGGCATATGGGACCAGCGCTCTACTCCTTGAGCCACAGGCGCCGCCCTTATTTTCTCTCATTCTATAGGTTGTCTCTTCACTCCCTTGGTGGTTTCCTATTCCACACGGAAACTTTTTAGTTCAATGCAATCCCATATGCCTATTTTTGCTTTTGTTATACGTGTTTTGGAGTGTAGCTTTAGGTTGCTTATTTGAGATCTTTTTTCTTTTTTGATGTAGGCTTTTATTGCTATAAACTTCCCTCCTGGAAATGCATTTGCTTCATCCTATAAGGTTTTAGTATGTTGTATTTCCCTTTTCATTTACCTCAAGATATTTTTGAATTTCTATTTTAATTTCTTCATTGACCTTTTGGTTGTTTAGGGGCATGTTACTTAATTTCTATGTATTTATAAATTTTCTGAAATTGTCCATTATTGACTTCCAGTTTCATACTATTGTGGTAGGAAAAGCTACTTGAATTATTTCAATTTTCCTTAATTTGTTAAGACTTGCTTTGGGATCTAATATGTGATCCATCCTAGAGAATGTTCTGCATACAATTGAGAGAATGTATAGTCTTCTGTTCCTTTGGATAGAATGTCCTGTATATGTATGTTAGATCCATTTGGTCTAAAGTATAGTTCAAGTCCAAGGTTTTCTTATTGATTTTCTGTCTAGTACTGAAAGTGTGGTCTTGACATGCCTTACTATTATTGCATTGCAGTTTATCTTCTTTCTTTAATACTTCAGAATATTAGGGGGTACACATATTTTGTTTACATATTTTGTTTTTTGCACAAATTAAGTCAAGATTCTAAGCATGCCTCCTGCCCAGACCATGTTCACTTAAGTGCTGATCAATCAGTTCCAACCTAGTATCGAGAATATGTGTTTGTTTCTCCATTCCTGTTATGTGTCACTTAGAAGAATTGTCTCCAGTTCTTTTACATCCATGAATATTCATTTATATATCTCGATGTCCTAATGTTGGGTTCATGTATATTTACAATTGTTATATCCTCTTGATTCCTCTTGATGAACTGACTTCTGTGTCACTACATAATAATCTTTTTTGTCTCATTTTACAGTTATTTTTACTAAAAGTTTATTTTATCTAATATAATATAACTACCCTTGCTGTCTTTTGATTTTCATTTGTATGGAATGTCTTTTTCCATCTCTCTACTTGCAGTCTATATGTGTCTTTAAATGCAAGGTGAGTCTCTTGTTGATAGCATATAGAGAATTTATTCCAGTTACATTGAGGGTAGTTACTAGTAGATAGGTGAGGACTTACTGTTGACATTTTTTTTTTCTGCTAAGAAATCTGCTACTAGCTTTATTGAAACATCTTTGCATGTTGTTTGCTTCCTTTCTCTTGCTACTTTCCAGATCATCTTTGTTTTTGATGGTTTGATTATGTTTTTATACAGTCTCGTTTAAGTTGAACCTGATTGGAGAATTTTGACCTTTCTGTACCGTGTATTATATCTTTTTCCATATTTGGAAGGTTTTCTGCAATTATTTCTTTAAATAAGCTCTCTTATCCCCTTTGTCTCTCTCTTATCCTTCTTGAACAAAATCCTGTGACTTAAAATTTTGCTCTTTTGATGCTCTTCTGTAAGTCTCAATCCTTTATTATTTCTTTTCTTTTTTTCTCCTCTGGCTATATATTTTTAAACAGTCTTTCTTCAAGTTCACAGATTCTTCACTTTGCTTGATCAACTTTGCTTTTGATGCTTTCTATTGCAATTTAAAATTTCATTTATTTTATTTTCAGCTCCACAACTTGTTTCTTTTTCTTTATAATTTCGATCTCTTTGTTAAATTTCTCGTTTTGGTTGTGTATTATTTGCCTGATACCTTTGAATTATTTCTTTGCATTTTCTTGAAGTTTGCTGAGCTTTCTTAAAACAATTTTTAAAATTTCTTTGTCAGGCAGCTGTATCTCTATTTCTTTGGAGTCAGCTACTGAGAGATTATTGTTCTCTTTTGGTGGTGTTATATCTCATTGGTTTTACATGTTTCTTGCTGCCTTATATTGATGTCTGAGGACTTGAAGAAGTAGGGACTTATTCCATTCTGTGCACACTAGCTTTGTCTTGGAAAGTTCTTCACCAGTCAGTCCATCTAGAGATTCTGGGCAGGCTGTCTATCATGGTACATTGGTGGGCTCTCTGCTGGAGTCCTCAGGCAGGCTGGCCTAACCTGAATCAGCAGTCAGTGGGCTTGGGGCCAGGATCCACTGGAGTGGGCCTATTGATAGAATCCAAGGAGTGGACCTGGAGTCTGAGTCAGGGAGGGCAAGCTTACAGCCTGTTTCTACAGGGGCCATCCTAAAACTTGCGTCTCCTATGGCTGACCTGATATGGGAGTGGGCCTTAAACTTTAATCTTATCAAAGGGATGACAAGGTGCTAGGATGGAACCTGAGGCTGGGGGATCCTACCTGGCACCAGGGTAGGATCCCACAGCCCTGAGTAGCATCTTGGAGTCAGGACAAGGGGCATGCCTGGCACTGGATTGTACCCAGTGTTGAGTCCAAGGAACATTCCAGAGCACACTTCTCTCTCCTTCTCCCAGGTGAAGGATATCTCTCTTCACACAGTGCTGCCTGGGGTTAGGGAACAGGTAACACAGACAAGGTAAAACTGTTTTCCCTACTCTCTTCAATGCATCTTTTCTTATTTTGTTATAATATCTCACCTGATTCTCTTACCTCTTGTGAAGGCATTTTTTGCAGAGAAAGTTGTTCAAATTGGTGTTTCTATGGGAGGATGAGTGCTAGAAAGTCCTGTTCTGCCACCTTCCTGATATCAGTACCCCCTCCATGACTTTTCAAACTAGTATAAATTAGAGGAAAGCAATCTAAAATGAGGGACTTTTCCAAACTGAAGGCCTCATGCATATGCTTTTGACATTGAGATAAATTCTGAAATTTGGGCTGAATGAATGAAATTTCATGGTCTGAGAATAAGCCAACTATAACTTATATTGTATTACATTAACTTACCTTATTTTTCTAAGAGATGTCTTGGCTTATAATATGCAGTGCATTGGTATGTGAGATCCCAAAATCCATAGAAAAGCCAGATAAGCCTTGAGGGTTCCTGGACACAGATATCTTCCTTCTAGGAGCTACACCTTCAGGAAATCACAAAAGATACAAAGAAAAAAATGCTACCAAGAGCCATGCCTTTGTTTCTGAAAGAGTACAACCATCAGAGCCAACCATTTCCTGGAGGAAGACCCAGTTCAGGAAAGAGTTTGGAGTGTTCCTTGAAGGCCTGATCAGAGCCAAGCCAACATCTATGGAGCCTTTACTCTTCTGAGTTCATGCTTTGGCTTCATGTACCCTAGATGAGTCTCCAGCTCCTTTAGAAATCTCACTATCAGCCTTTAACCTGCCTCTGCATTAGCTACCCTCTGATCTATTTACTCCCTTATTTATTTATTTATCTATCTATTTATTTATTTTTTGGAGCTAGAGTCTCACTCTGTCACCCAGGCTAGCTCACAGCAACATCAAACCCTTGGGTTCAAGTAATCCTCCTGCCTCAGCCTACTAAGTAGCTGGGACTAAAGGTGTCCACTATGACGTCTAGCTAATTATTTCTATTTTTACTAAAGACACAGGTCTCACTCTTGCTCAGTCTGGTCTTGAACTCCTAAGCTCAAGTAATCCTCATTCCTCAGCTCTCTAGAGTGCTAGGAGTGTGAGTCACCATGCCCAGCCTCCCTCCTTCTCTTTACAACCAGATATACATTCTTCACTATAACTTAAGGGCATCCCCTGTTCATTTCCTTCACTTACAATAAAATTTACTTGAAAAGAAAAAAAAGTAACTTTTTTCAATATATTTCATTGTTCAGGCTTTTTAAAATAAGACTTGTTTCACTTCTGCATATGCTTTGCTCTGGAGTAAAGATTTTGCTGTATTCTCAGAGCATCACAGCCCAATGCTGAAGTTCTCCTTTGTTCTCCCAGAAATATATATTATTAACTAGTCCTAAAAACAGTTCTTGACACCTGCATAGCATTTCTTTCACATATCTTAATTTAATTTGATCCTTATAAAAGCCTGGTGATGTGAGCAAGGGAGTTGCAGTTAGGGTTTGTTTTAGTGAAAGCAGGTCTCAGAAAAGATTTCTCCTGACAAAAAGTAGGCTAGAAAAAAGAAAATATTATTTCACTTCTTCCAGATGAGAAAATGGTGAAGAGAGGGAAATAGTGTTAGAAGACAGACAGGTACTCAAGCTTTTTATTTAGAGGGTGAAGAAGGTTTATGGCTGTAGCCAAAATAACAGGCTATGAAACTGCTGCATCTGCATCTTCCCCCTTCTTAGCAGCAGGTTGATAACAGAAGTGGTGGCAGGATGTCAAAGTCAGAGAGTTGGCTCCCCTGCCTTTCTTTGGAAATAGGCTCCATCACCCCAAAGGTGACTGTGCCCTATAGAGAAAGCTGAGGCCTGAAGCATGCGCCCCTGCTGTTCACTCAGGAACTAGTTAGGCTGTAAAAAAACAGATTTGAGAAAGATATTTTTTAAAAGAGAACAATTTACATTTCCTTTCCTTCTGGGTTTTTTTTTTTTTGAGACAGAGTCTCATTTGTCACCCTTGGTAGAGTGCTGTAGCATCATAGCTCACAGCAATCTCAAACTCTTGGGTTCAAGCAACCCTCTTGCCTCAACCTCTTGAGTAGCTGGGACCATAGATGCCTGCCACATCACCTGGCTATTTTTAGAAATGGGGTCTTGCTCTGGCTCAAGCTGGTCTCAAACTCCTGAGCTCAAGCAATCTACCCACCTCAGCCTCCCAGAATGCTAGGATTACAGGCACCTGGCCCCATGTTCTTTTTTTTTTTTTTTTTTTTTTTTTTGTAGAGACAGAGTCTCACTTTATGGCCCTCGGTAGAGTGCCATGGCCTCACACAGCTCACAGCAACCTCCAACTCCTGGGCTTAAGTGATTCTCTTGCCTCAGCCTCCCGAGTAGCTGGGACTACAGGCGCCCGCCACAACGCCCGGCTATTTTTTGGTTGCAGTTTGGCCAGGGCCGGGTTTGAACCCGCCACCCTCGGTATATGGGGCCGGCGCCTTACTGACTGAGCCACAGGTGCCGCCCGGCCCCATGTTCTTTTAAGATGTGAAAATCAGAACTCCTGAAGGGTGCCTGTTAGCAAGAGAATGGATAGGATTGATCTTTAACTGTTACTAGGAAATTGAGAGATTACTTATTTTCCTTTTGTTCTTTTGCAAGTCCCCTCTTGCAATTACTATTTTCCTCTCTTTTCAGACAAAAAACAATGAGAGTCAGAGAGATTGACTTGGCAAGTGTTCATGGCAAGCAAGTGCCAATTTTTACGTCTATCACCTACTCTCTGGCAGAGAGATTATCTCTTTGATGGTTCTTCACTAATAAAACCAGGATTGTTAGCACAGCACCAATGGCCCTTCTCTGTCCAGCTGAAATCCAGCCTTCTAGTTAATGAAGTGTCTTTTTCTCATGTCTGGATCGTGAGCCTCTGAGATGAGGAACAGAACTGTTTTTACTACTATCATTGGTGCCTACCATAGGACGAGATGTATAAGAAATATCAATAAATGCTTGTTGAATTAAGTCCTCAATGCATGGGATGAATTGTGTTTTCAGAAATACTAAACACAGAACTTTCTTCCATTACCAGTTCCTTTCTAACTAATCTTCTGTTAGGTAAACAGCTAATATTCCTCAGCACAGAGGCCACATTACTCTACTGCTATTGAAGAAATCAGTTCTTGGTTTCCTACACACATCTGGTCAGTAGATTCTCTTGAGATTATTTGAAAAATGGACATAGCCTAGGTCTTCACTACAGACACACAAAAGCTCAAGGAATATAAAAGGCCCAGGTGCAACTTCAAAACCACTTTAATCTGTCTGCATCATTTGCCTATTTTTTTAGTCGTATCTTTTGCACTTAATAAATTCTGCAACCCCAGGGTCATTTATGGAAATGACAATGTGGGCTTGGTGCCTAGCTGAGCTGCTCTCATACAGTTCAGGAAGGAGAATCCTTTCTTCTTCAATACTCAAAGGATCAACTCACATGTGTTCTGTGGACAATTTAGCCCAATGTGTAACCATTGGGAAAAATTATTTGCACAACTGTTTGCACTCTTAATCCACTCCTCTGATTTATTTTCCTTATTATCATCTGAAATACTATACAGTGTACTCATTTATATGTTTGTCTTCCTGCGCCCAATAGAATGTAAGTGTGATAAGGGTGTCTCCCTGCCCACCAAATATTCCTGTCCTCCTCTAATGAAGACCTTCTGATAGGAAACCACTGCTCAGCCAGGAGCTCCCTCTCCCAAATCCCTTTATAGTGATGAAACTAAATGATTGAATTCTGCTATAATGTGCACAATATCCAGGCTCCTGTTCTTTCCCTTACACTGTCTAATGGCTGACGTCAATGCCCAAGCTGACATTGGAAGGTGCACATTGAAGACGGCAGAGCTTCCAATCAGTTCAAGTCCTTACTGAATACAATGAGCCTCATACTTTTCTTCCCCAATCTTGTTGCTTATTTGGCTTTACAGGAACAAGAAATCAATTTCTATTGTGCTCTTCCATGAGATTTCTAGATATGACTGTTATTAAACATTCTCTAAAACAAATTCTATTAGGGCTGGGATATTGGTTTGTTTTGTTAATGCAAAACACTGACTGACCAGGCTGTCAATATTTATTCAAAAATATTTGTTGAGGGTGGCACCTGTGGTTCAGTGAGTGGGTGCCAGCCCCATATACTGAGGGTAACAGTTTGAACCCAGCCCCGGCCAAACTGCAACAAAAAAAATAGCCGGGCATTGTGGCAGGCACCTGTAGTTCCAGCTACTCGGGAGGCTGAGGCAAGAGAATCGCTTAAGCCCAAGAGTTTGAGGTTGCTGTTAGCTGTGACGCCACGGCACTCTACTCAGGGTGACAGCTTTAGACTCTGTCACAAAAAAAAAAAATTTTGTTGAATAAAAAATGAATGAATGATAGCAATAACAGGATCAGGCTTTCATCAGAGGCAGGGGAGCATGGCTTAGATGTCTGGCTTGGCTGGCATGCCAAAGTCTGTAAATGGTGTTATGCAGGATCACGGGCTCCTGAGAAAAACTTTGGTCTCATCCCCGTCTACATCCTTAAGTGTGCCCATCCCCACACTGTGTTTTAAGGATAGGCTTCAGAGCAGCTTCTACACTAGGTAATATTCACACATCCATTTATTTATCAAATTTAATGACCCACTTCCATGTATCAGACACTGTGCTGGGTATGGATTAACTCTAGGGTCAGAGAGGCTTAAAGGCCTTATTGCACCTTATAGATAATCCATGATCCTCGGAGCCAATATTGCAAAAACTGAGTCCAGAGCTTTTTACAGGCTCTCCTAAGCTTCAGCACTTCCTACAATAAGGATGTAGAATGCAGGCTTATATACTGACATATTTAAAATAGCTACCAAATGAAAACTTGAGAGCTTCCTTCAGATCTCCTGTGGCTCACTCCTAGTTTTATTATAACCTCTGAGGAGTCAATTCAGGTTGCAAAGGGCTATGGGAAGATCACCTGCTGTTACTATTCTAAATTTGTCCTTGTCTTTGTTCTGGAATGCTCCACAGGAACTTAGTATTGCCAATGCTATTATTTTCTTTGTTTTTCTTTTAAAAAAGAATGGCGCCTGTGACTCAAGGAGCAGGGCGCCAGTCCCATATGCCGGAGGTGGTAGGTTCAAACCCAGCCCCAGCCAAAAACCACACACACAAAAAAAGAACGCCTTTACTCTTACAAACAAAACTCCATTAAACATCCTGAAGGAGTATACAGCCCCCAAGGGGGTATGGTACCCAAAGCAATCCAAAAAGGACTCAGCTGGCCACCTCAGACCTGTCCTCTGGAGTAAGCTCAGTTTTTCTAAAATTCCAGGGAAGGAAACAGAAACTGGACTGACCTTCCCTACTGTGTAAGGTCTTTTCAGCCTGGCTGATGTTGTCCTCTGATGACTGGACCTTTCCTTCCATCCTTGGTCACACTTTTGAAAGAAGTCTGCTCCTCTCTCCAGACCCTTGAAGGTCAGTTGATGCTTGGCATCTGTGGATTAATATTTGAGATTTTTGCTATTCGTGACTAATTCCAAAAGTTCATAACATAATGTATACCAGTTTTTGAAACATGGGTTTTATCTGATAAGCTACAATGATACAGTCAGCACAACAAGCAATTCTCATAGAGATTTCATGGGGATTATTTGTATCGTCACCTTTATTTCAGTGTATTTTATGATGACTGGGCAAATTAAGATATTCACATCTCTTTACTGATCTAGCAAGTAATTTTAAGCTCCGTTAGGAGAACATACTGTTCCTGTTTTCAATATTGCCACAGGAGGTCTCTGGTCCCCGGGTTAGCCTTCTGGTCAAGGCACAGTCACCTTCATAGGGAGAGACATTTTGAAGAGATCTAAGGTTTGTGAAATCGCTAATATATGCCAGGTCCTAGGCTAGGCATTCTGTGTGGATCCCATTTATGTTTCAAAAAATCCTGACAAGATAGATATAATTCCTTGTTTTATAGATAAGATGCTGGCTGGGCTCAGAGAGGTTAAGTCAGTCACAGGAAGTCACATCACTGGTAAGGACAAATCAAGATTTGAACCCAAGCCCCCATGACTCTAGAATTCTGACTGCATTAGAGGACAAGGCTAGGCTTTCCTAGCTAGACACCACCCAGAACAGTCATTTCACACTTTATAGGCCTAAGGGGCAGAGGGAGGACCATCTCATTGGTACAGCCTCACTAACACAGAATTGGTAGCAGTGGTGAGAAAGTTTGGCTCGAAGAGACTCTGGATACAGAGGGTAGAGATCAAACAGTGTGCAGTGTGGCTCAGCAGGTTCTCAGGCTTTTAGGCTTGTCTTTAAAGAACACATGGGGATGGTCTGTTTCTCTGTTTTTACTCTAAAGTTTTCACTATAAAGTGGAAGATGGAAATCACCCGATGAACAGAAATCTGGTGTCTGACTATAAGAATCAGGAAATTCTGTGAAGCCAATCTAAATTATAGGGTGTGGAAAAGTTATAGGGAAAGAGAAGAACCAGCTGGTGGAAAGTGAATATAATCTTAGCTCTCACCCATCTGATAGTTTGGGCCCCTGGGGGCCTAAGTGGACGCCTCAGGTCCCAGGTTCAGGCTGCCAGAAGGAGCCTTCCCCAGGACACCAGGCCCAGGCCCAGGTTCTAACAGAGAAGGGAGAGGGAGCGGCACTCTCGTGGGGTCTGTCCCATACTGGGATCCGGTCCTCATTCTCCCAGGAGGACTAAAGGCTTCTGGAAGTCAGCTTGGAAGCCTCCTGGACCATGGAGGGAGTGTGAACCTTCCACAGGTGACTCCTGCAGGCCCCGGCAGAGGTGTTGATGGACACAGCACAAAAGCAGAGGACAAGAAAGACAGAAGACCCACAAGAGGGGATAACAGGGTGGGCCCAAAGGATGGGGACCTAGAAGGGCCATCACAGTTACCTCAGGGACCTCTTGGTCAAGTTCCCAATCCCTGTTATTTTTGGGTGTCTTCTGTCTCTAGCTGAGTAGCCAAACCAGAACAGTTAATAGTCTTTGTGACCTGGCAGCTACAATTTTCTTGATCACTATCAGTATTCTCACTGAACTGCACTTCTCCTATTCATCATGTTTATCTTATCATCAGCATTATTCTGAGAACCTCATGTGGAAGTAGGAACTGGGTAATAAGAATGCAGGTTCTGGCTGCCTTCTGAGCATGTCACATGTCATAACCACATGGGGGGTGCCAGCGAAGCAGCAGCTCAAGTGAAATGCAGGATGTACCTCACCCAGGGGCTAAGTGGGAGTGCTTCAGTGGTGGGTCTATGAGCAAAGAGTATGAGCCTGTTCAGGAAAAAATTAAAAGATGACAATGATATCAAATATCTTTTTCCTAAGCAAAATCTCCCCAGCTTCCTTATGCCTTTGCCATGAACAGACAGAGGCCCCATTTAACGGTCTAGAGATTTTAGAATGAAACATGAGGCTATGAGGAAGCCATGGAAAGGATTCTAGTCCAGGAGAAGAGACACTCAGGTGACAGCCGAGGATCTGCCCCTCTCTGTGTCACTTTAAGGAGGCCCCCTTTCCCAGCTCTGACATTTATGGGAATTATGGCATGAGAGATAATGCTTGGGCCTTCCACCACCACCACCCCCTTAGTGGCTAAGTCTCAGCCATTTCTGAGCAAGTTGTGAATCCAGGTTACAGAACACTCCCACTATAACTGGAATGCTCAGGAAAGGAGTATAATATGGAAGTAAGAACTCCAGTCTGTTTTGTTCTTGACATTTTTGTATAACTGTTTGGACCAGGATTTCCTAATATAGAATATCCTTGAGTAATCCTCTCTTTGGTAAGCCTCTGGAATTTTCTTAATATTCTATTGGCACAACAAAATAAGTTGTTATCGTGAGACTCTTGGCCACCAAAGGGTAGAGTGTTTTCTGTGAAAGATCCACTGGGGAAGGGAGGTAACAAGATGTCTTCTTGCTGACAAGATCTGATGCTTCTACAAACTCTCCCCATTGACTCTGAAATTGGGCTCAAGTATGGGGTGGTTCTGCTTTGCAGAACCCCAAAACAGGCCCAAGCATTATCTCATGCCATAATTCCTATAATTCTCCATAGAACCAACTCCTCAAAGGTTCTACAGAGGGTCATACTCAGGCCCACCTGTGGTTATGCCTCTCCCCACTAGATGAGATGTTCATTGGCCCAAAGAAAGTGATCACTGAAAGACTATGTCATTTCCCTTTTACAGTGTGCTCACATACCAAGGTCCCTGCCTAAAGACCCACCTCAATTCCAAGACCCAGCCTGGCCATTTCTCTTGCTCTGTCACCCCATAGGCGACCTCTGCTCCTGGTATATCCACCCCATGGCTCCTGCTACATGCATTTTTAGGTCCCCCGAGGTGACTCCTTCGGCAGTGGGCACAGCTTGGATATGTGGACTGTGATATCCACTTGGGCTCACAAGAAGACTGTCACAGAGTGGAGTAGAGCTTGGGATGGAAGTCAGAGTGGGGAGGCTGGGGAACAGGGTTGCCTGGAGAGTCTGAAATTATCAGTTAAAATCTGATCTTCAAGGTGATTATGAAGGTACACTTGTAAAGTGAGGAGCATGGAACATTTTGATTTAACATTTTCTTAAGTTAGTTTACAACTATTAAATATGTAAACATCTAACATATAGGCCTCTACTTGTACCCCTTGACCCAGGCTCTGCAAATGTAGGAATGAATGTGAAAAGTGTTGCTCTTCCAACACTTTGTGTGTGTGTGTGTGTTTATATGCATGCATATGTGTGTGTGTGTGTACACATATAAAAAATTAGGGAGGAGGAAAGTAGGTGGGCAGTTGCAAAGACACACAGATTTAGGGAAAAATATCTCCTACAACTCAAAACAGTGCAAACAAAAAGACTCAAAGGGTAGCAAGAAGGACTTACAGTGTCCTACACAAACCACCTGGCCTCAGTGCTCAGACCGGTACCATCTGGACCCACCTGAACCAAGCCCACCTTCTAGCTTCATTTCCAGCTACCTCACCCATACAAACTATCTTTGCCCACCATTAACTACTCGGCTCTCCAAACCTGCCACTAATTTTATACCTCAATGCCTTTGCCCCAGTTATTCTCTCAGCCTAGAACTCTCTTCCCCCACTTCTTCCCCTTCCTGAAATTCTTTGCAACTCAACTTAAATGCAACCAGCTCCTCAAAGCCCATGGCCTCTGATTCTCATATGCAATCATATCCAGGAAAACTCATTCCTTCATCTATTTCCACTCTATTTTATACCCACCTCTACTATGTTACATAACACAGACAGCTGATTGTACTTATCTGTGTGTCCACAGCAGTGCCCAGTAATGGTCAGTAAATATTGCTCCATGACCTCTGCTCACGTGTGAAGGGCTGTTCAGGGACAGGCATTGATTTTCCTCACACAGCTCACCTACAGCCGTTTTACTGTCACTCAGAAGACAAAGTCATCTTAATTTTGTGCTTATTCTCATTGTTATTCTTCTCCTTTTCCCTTCCTCTGCACCATTGTCATTATGCACTGTGGTTTGTACAGTCTTACAGTTCATATATACATATATATACAAGGTGTCCATGAAGTTCGAATGCAACTTAAAATAGCTGTAAATTTTAAGTTGCACGCAAACTTTAGGGACGCCCTCTGTATATCAATTCATGGGAGTCTTATAAACATATATTGTAAGCCCAATTTTCATCTGGAAAAAATAGGTTCTACGAGTGAGCCAGCAGCAGAGCTGGAACTTGAACCCCAGTGTATAATGCCAGAGTGATTCAGTGCTCATTACCCTCTACTAGAACCCTGAGATTAAGACTGGAGCACCCACATGGTTCTCAAGACATGCAGAGCCTGGGAACCTACCAGCACAGAGATGCAGTCAGCATTGAATTTGGGCCAGTAAGAAAGAGTTAGGGAGGAAACTTTTGATTTTTTAAAACAAAACAAAACAAAACCTCAAAAACAAACAAAATCCAGGGACAGAGAAGTGAGCTCTCCTTAAATAAACTCTGGATAAGCTGGTTTAAGAGAAGTAAGAATTTCCAGAAAATGGCTGGTCACATGGGAGTTACTCATGGTTTGGACATCTGTCTTGGGCAATGATTACTGGAAACTGTCACAAGGAACATCTAAGGAGGATGGAAAGAATGCTTGCTAAAGAAGGAAAGTAATCCAGAAATGGACGAGTTGGAGGTATAAAGAAGGGGCAAGAAAGAGACAGTATAAAAACTGGTCTGGGCAGTCAATGGCTCAACAAAGACAACCCCAGGCAGGGAGAGGGTGAGACAGGCACAACTGCCCACCTCTGTGGCCTTGTGGTCTCAGGTGGTGCAATGCCAGCTTAACCCACAGCATGCAAGGTGAGTTGGTGCTGGCAGGCAGAGATCACTGAGCATGGGACAGACCACTCCACCAAAAGCCTGGGTAGTACAACAATCTCTTCTCTGCCAGGAGAAGCTGCCCTGCTTAATATTGGTTTGGAGTGTCCCTTTCCCCTTTCAGAACTCCCCCTAGGTTCCCTCTCCACCCCCTCAGAAAGTAAAAGCACCACACTTGAGTGCTTTTCTGCTTGAGCATGGGGTAAGGAAGCTGTTACTCACTTTTACATGTTTAGGAAGCAGCATGGTGCTGTATGAGCATCTGTAGAATGGGGTAAGGAATACACTAATGCCCAGCTTATGTCAGTAAAGGCCAATTTTCCAGAATCTAAAACTAAGGCATGAGAATCAGATATTAACTCCAAGAATCAGTAATTAGCATGACTTGAATTAAAGACCAATCTTTGCATGCATAGCACCTGCGGTCTTGCTCATAGAGGGCTGGAGATCACTTTCCTACCAGCATCACTGAAGAGAAATACATTATTGAGGAAGAGGGTAGGAAGATACTGTTTCTGTACAAAATTTAACAGAACTCAGATATGCCATTAAAATTTCCACCAGGAGCTTCCTCAAGGTGAAAGCTCTGCAGGCCCTGAAATGCCCAGCAGAACCACCAGCTGACAGTCAGTCACCCTTAAGATCTGGGACATGGGCTTGAGAGCAGACATAGCAGCAGGCAGAAGCAGCAAGCGGGAGCAGCGGGCGGCACAGTCTGAGATGTGGGCGCCTGTGGCTGCCCCAGCATGTTCTCCTAATTATGGTGTGCTTTCCAACTTAGAAGCCAAGTTGGTGCTGGGAATGTCCTGGGGACAGAGGCCCTGCAGCAGGCCTTTCCTGTTCTGGAGCACTCGGCTGTGTTCAGAGGAGCCTCCTGAGAGGCTGGTCTTGGGCTAATGGCTCCAGCTCAGCTCTGAGCATTCCCTGTTCCCAGCATCAGCCCAAGGCTTGGATTTGCCAACATAGTTCATACCAGAGTAACCAGCAGGAGTTGGCAAAAGAAGATTTTGCCATTTTTGATTCTCCTTGCCCCTTGGGGATCTTCTGTCACATTTGGAAGAACTGATTTTTGTCACAAAGGAACTGTTTCCTGGAAACTGAAAAATACCCTTTAATACAAGGCCAGTAGGAAGAACTTTCATAGAAAAAGATCTTAGAAATGAGATTCAGGGAAAGGAATATGAGAACTTACTAGGGGTATGTGGATCATCAGTAACATACAATGGTGGGGGTTGCATAGAATTCAATATTGGTAAATCTCAAGTTCTCAATTCACTGGCTCTTCACCTGTGGGCAAGATGCTTACACTCACTGACCTACATCCCCAGGTGGAAAATAGAGATAGTAATATTTTTCTTATCTGCATGATGGTAAAATTGTTAATTGCCAGAAATAGAGCTGATATTCAAGAAATGTTCTTGAAGCAGAAGTTGGTGCTAGGAATATTTTATACTGTATTCTAGGACACTCCCAAGAACATCCTGGATATATGCCTCTAGCAATAAATCAGTGATGATCACTGGGCACTTCTAGGGAATCCCACACTGAGAAGCAGCAGTGGCAGGCCAGGAGAGCAGGAGCTCCTGCAAGGCCTGTCTTGGGCCAAACTGTGGAAGTAAATACAGAGTGCTTCTTCACACTTGTGGGACAGTCCCAGCAGAGATTGGACTAAATGGTGCCAGATATTCTGGGACTCGGGACCCTTAAATATCATGGCCTATCCAAGGAAACACTTCCTTTCCCAAAGGCCAGCAGTAAGGATTTGGGTTAGAGAGTCATAAATGTCTTTCTTTCTACTAAGTCATAAATGTCTAATCTGCTTTACATTTTGCTCCTGATTCTTTGCTGCCTCACAACTTTTGGGCTCTGTGGCTCTGACTTCTCAAGCCTGGAGAGACTTAACCAAGCTAAACCCATCGGGAAGTGATACACATTACTTCTCTTAATGGCAGAACCAGTCAGATATAGCTTCAGAGATGTGAGTCCATCTGTCTATCAGCTTAGGTTTGGTCAAACAGTGGGAATGATCAAACCCCAAATCTCAAAAGTTTACCGAAACAGTGATTTCTTCTTTGCTCAGGTGACATACAACCTGTAGGTCATCTAGAGCCCTGGGATCCAGGCTGGAGGAGCAGTCCCTACGTAGGTCATTGTCGTCTCACTATAGATCGAAAAGAAAGTCTGTGGACCAATGCAGTGGCTATGTTGCTCTGCTCAGAAGTGGTGTACTTCACTTCCACTCTTAGTCCAAAGTGAGTCACTGACCAAATCTGATATAACAGAAGTACATGTCACAGGACCATGACTGACAGCCAAGTTTGGGAGGTATAATAATCTTATCATATGGAGAGATGAGAACAACAACTTAATTGAGAACAACTACTTTAACCTAACACAGTAGATTTATTATATTAAAATATAATCCTACCTATAATTCAAAGTAATATAGGGGATGAGATATTAGTGAATATTAGTAATATCTACTCTTAGCAGCATTTAAACACAGAGAGCTATAAAATAGAACTTTGTGGAAGTAGATGATACCTCCTCAGTGGAGAGAACTAAGTGTTGTTACACACAAAAACTGACAACTGATCTAGGCCTAAAGCTAGAGAACTTATCATCTACATTATACTCATTCATAAATAATTATTGAGTATCAATCTACTGTGGGCCAGAAATGGTGTCCACAGATAAACAAAGGTGAACAAAATGGGCCTGTTCTCTACTTTCATGGAGTTTAAATATCTCTAGAGAAAGATAACATTAAACCAATTAACAGACAAATAAATACATATTTACAAATTGGACTACATGTTACAGTGGAAAAGACGGGTCTCTCAGAACTCAGTCAGAGGTAGAATAACAGAGTGAAGGCCACTTTGAGGAAGTGACATTGGCATGAGTGCTGATTTATGGAACATGGAAAGTATGTTCCAGGGAGAGTGAAGGTTGTATAAACTTCTTGATATAGAAAAGATCTTGGTATATCCAAGATGTAAATAGGAACAGGGAATTCACTGTACTGAGTGAATGGAAAAACAATTCAAAGGGAGGTTGGGTTTCTGTGGGCTACCCAAGTTAGAAATATAGAATAAGTCATGGACCTGGCTTATTGTACCCTCAATGAATCCCCAACAATAAAAAAAAAAAAAAAGAATAAGTCATGGATTACAGATAACCATGTAAGGATCATAGCATACAAGGTCTGACAATTAAGTTCACGAACTCATCCTAGAAAAAATGCTACATACCTCATTGTTGAATATCACAATGGTCACCTTCAAAGTACTACCCATGGGAAACTATACACTGATGCCAGTGCCTAGTCCACCATTCAATCCAATTTGGGAACTCTATTTCTGGAATAGCTGTTAAAGCTGTTGTCATATTAAGCAGTTTTCTTATTACCCTTGGTGTCCTGAATGTCATCAAAATGTCTTCCTTTCAATATTTTCCTTACCTTCACATAAAGAAAAAAGTCACTGAGGGCCAGATCAATTGAGTAGGGGGGATGTTCTGATAGTTATTTGTTTATTGGCTAAAAACTGCCCAACAGATAGTGCTGTGAGAGCTGGTACATTGTCATGATACAAAAGGCATGAGTTATTGGCCAAGATTTTCAGTTAAGATTTTCCTATTTCTCTAGTGATGTTTACTTGGTCTGCTATTCTTCCAACAATCAGCTGATGACTTAGATACACTATTCTATAACAATACATTTGTTAGTCCTGCTCCTTATTGGCATCCCTGACCTCTCTTCATCACTGATACTTTCTCTCCCCTGGGAAAAACATGTAATTCATTTGTACGCTGCTGTTTTCTTCATGGCTCTATCCCCATAAACTTGGACTAACATGTCCCTGATTTCACTTACACTCCTGCCAAGTTTAACAAGCAACTTATAAATGTTTGTTCATTGTTCTAATTCAAGCTTCGACAGTCTCATGACGGCACACAAAAGCACATAACAATAATAATGAATGGCATTCAGCAAGACACCACCACATACCCACACCAACACAACTGTGAGACACTGATATACTAAGGTTATGAAACCTTGCCGAGCCTTTTGTACAGTGCTTCCAAGAGCTGTTTGTACAGTACTAATGTAAGTGCATGGTGGCAAGTTTTTGAATTTAATTTTCAGACTTTATATATTAATATCAAAAGTCATGGGAATGCATGGAATGAGGATTTAAAGGGAAAAGGGAAGAGAGCCATAGGCTCTTGCTCCCTGAGCAAGTCCCGTAGTAGTGTTTGGGTGGGCTATTAGTGGAAAGGGTGGTGGCAAAGAGTTTGAGAAGACCAGAAATCCAGGAGAAAACCTGAGGACTCTGGTGTCACGGAAGTCAAGAGAAGAAGCACGTTTCAAGAAAGAAGAAGTAGTTAACAGCCTAGAATACCATGGAAAAGTCTAGGAAGATGGGGACAGAGAAATTACCCTCAGTATTGGCAGCATGATGAACCCTTAGTAAGAGCCATTGCTAGGGTGTGCAGAGAGCAGAAGACAAAAATGAATACATTGGAGAATGAATAAGAGGTAAAGACATGACTGTGGATGATCTTGCAAGAAGAACAGCTAAGGGAAGCAGAAAATTGGGGCAATCGCTGGAAGATATTGGGATAAGGTGAGCATACTAATACTTGAATATTTATTGGATGAATCCAATAGAGAGTGAAGATGGAACTGCTAACAGTGGAACAAACCCCCTGGTCGGCAAAAAGTGGTGAGATCAGAGCACAAACGAGGCTCTGCAGAGGAAAAGAAGGACATCTCTTCTCAAAAACAGAGGAGAAGGAAGAAAACTGGGTGGTGATACCACCAGGTGTTTGGATTTGGTTGTGGGGAGAAACGGGTAGAATTTCTGTATTGGACATTGGGGGTTGGAAGAGGGAGATGTCTGTGAGTTTTGTTTTTAATTAGTATAAAGCAAGATCATCAGCTGAGAGGAATACAGGGTAGAATGAGAGCAGCTAGAAAATCAAAGAGTGTACAAATATTCTTTTAGGAGAGTCAAAGAATTGGCTTGTCTCACAGTGTAGCAACTGTCAGTACCAACCCCCTATTAGAGGCTGGAAATCATGAGCCTACTGTAAGATTGGTTATCACAGGAAAGACAAGTTGCATCATTCTACCCACTGGTGGGACTTTTGCTCAGGAAGATTCAACTGCACAGAAAGCACAGAAAAAGCAGTGTCTAGCTTTTTGCAGATTGAGTTGCAACAGGCACATGTGATACAAGGAAAGAGGAGAGACAGGATAGACAGGAAAGAGGATACCTGCAGGGGAAGGATAATTAATTATAGGCCATGGACTTCAACTTGGTAAGAGGAAAGTGAAGGCAGAGACAGAAAAATTGTTGAGGCCATGACAGGGGAGAGCTTCATGAGGTCAAGGAGGATATGGTCAGAAAATAGAATGTTTGGATTTGTGATTTGTGAATTGGTGTGATCACAATGATTATGAAAGAAATAGCATTCTTTCTTTTAAATTTATGTACCATTAGATGAACAAATTTCAAGCGTACAGTTCAATGATTTTTGACAAAAATATATGGTCTTTTTTTTAACCACACTATTTCTATCATTCTGGGAAGTTCTTTAATGCCTCTTTCCAATCGATGCCCTCTTCTTACCACCAACAGTGAAACACAGTGTTCTGATTTCTATCACCGTAAATTACTTTCGGCTGCTTTAGAACTTCATGTAAATGGAATTATACAGTATGTATTCTTCTGTGTTAGTTTCTTTTACTCAGCATGTTTTTGAGATTCATGTATGCTGTTATGCACTTCAGTTATTCATTCTTTTTTTTATTGCTGAATGGTACTACGTTGTAAGAATACATCACAAATTATTTATTCTTTCCTCTATTATGCTGGGTAATAGAATAGATGTGTATTTAACCTCAGAAGAAACTCCTTTAAGGCGGTCATAACATTTTCTACTCCCACTGACAATGTACAAGAATTTCAGCTATTCTACATCCTGTCCAATATTTGTTTTTGCTGATCTCTTTCATTTTAACCATTTGAGTAGGTGGAAAGATGTGTCTTGGTGGGGTTTTTACACTTCTTTGATGACTAATAATTGTGAACATGTTTTCATATGCTTGTTAGCCATTTATATATCTTCTTTTGTACAAAATCTTTTAAATTGAAGTTTTATCTTTGCATCATAGAGTTGTACAAATTATGTATATGTTCTGAATTCAAACACCTACATCTTCAGTATCTTTTTGCATTGCATTAATGTATACAGCTATGATTTAATAAAAAAATGGTGTCTCTTTGATGAGAAGTTTTTAATTTTGTTTCAATACAACTTACCAATTTTACAGTTAATGAATTTTGCCTACTGAAGCAGTTTTGCCTACACCAAGATAAACATATCCATGTTTCCTTATAGAAGCTTTATAGTTTTAGCTTTTATGTTTTGGTATCCAAACTATATCAAATTAATTTTCGCTTGTGAAATGAACCATGACTGAAATACAGACATACACACACACACACACACACACACACACACACAGAGTAACCTAATCATTTCAGCACCATTTGTTAAAATGACTTTTATAATTTGCACATCCCATTGAATTCCTTCACCAACTTTTCAAAAGCCAGTTGACCTTACATGTGTAGGGATATATTTCTAAACTCTATTCTATTCTATTTGTCTATTTGTCATTCCTTTTTCTTTGGTCTGTTTTTCATTTTTGACACAGAGTCTCACTATGTTGCCCTGGATAGAGTGCTGTGGCATCACAGCTCACAGCGACCTCCAACTCTTGGGCTTAAGTGATTCTTTTGCCTCAGCCTCCTAAGTAGCTGGGACTACAGGCTCCTGCCACAATGGTTGGCTATTTTTTTGTTGGTGTTGTCATTGTTGTTTAGCAGACCCAGGCTGAGTTCAAACCCACCCTGCCCCAGTGTATGAGGCTGACACTCTAACCACTGATCTATGGGCACCAAGCCCTACTTCTTATTTTTATGCCCATATCACATCATATTAATTACTGTACTTCTGTAAGTCTTGAAGTTAGAAGCAAGATCCTCCAACTTTGCTCCAAGATTGTTTCAGCTATTCAAGATCTTTTGAATTTTTATATAAATGTTAAAATAAGCTTATAGATTTCATCAAAAAATGTCTACTGGGGAGGTGGAGCATGATGGCGGACAGGACAGACGTGTAGCCCACCTCTCCCAAGTCATCAGGTGAGAGGAAAGGGCCTCTGGACCTTCTCCGTGTGTGGATTATTGGTGTGGACGGAGAGCTGGAGATGCTCAGTGAATTGGCGGATTGCTATATATGAGGGGTAATTTAAAACCACAGACTCTGTTGTAGAGATTCTTCCCTCCTTGGCCTTGCTGGCCAGCAGGACCCACCCTTACGGAGGACAGCAGCTTGCAAATGCTGACAAAACCCAATTGACAAATATTTATTCCTGAACTGAGGGAGGCATCCGAAAGGAGAGCCACTCAAAACCATGGAGAGCTTGGCAGCCTGATGGAAAATTGAAGGGAAGGGATCCTGCCCAGGAAACAGACATTTTGAACTATCCAAAAGGGCGGACGCCTTCCCCCAGACCTGAATAAACCGGAGCATTCCTGGTGAAGAATGTTGGAGGGGGTTGGCAGTTCAGGCTGCACAGCGAACTGGTGGGTCCTGATCCAAAAGGGAAACTCTGAACCATAAAACTCAGAATAAGGTCCCTGAGCGCTCCAGCTGCAGGAACCGGCTACAGCCACGGGACACTGCGGACCCAGCAGCACCCTCCCCCACAGCCAATTGCAGTTGCCAGTTTGCAGGAGAACCTGGGAGCAGAGTGGAAAGATTTGAGAGGCGTGGACTCCTGCACTGAGTGGGAAGGTCAGTCGCAAGTGCTGTTCTGGAGCAGAACAGCCGAGGTTACGCAATACTTAGGTGACAAATTTTTACAGAAACTTCAAAATGGTGATCGGCCATGGAAGGTGGTTACCGTGGTAACAGTATAAACTGTGAATCAGGTATAAGCCTGGAAACCACTCACAGCGACACCTGGTGTCCAGAAAGTATATTGCAGTATGAATATATTCCTACGAAAGTTGATCCCTATATCATACATATAGATGTATATTTCTACATACAAGAATAATATTTTTGTGGTTGGTGTCTTTTTTCTTTTCTCTTTTTCTTTCTTTTGTTCTGTTTTTTCCTCACCATTTTCTTGGAGGAGATTTTGTGAATTTTTTATTATTACTTTTTATATAGATATATTTTTTATTTCTATTTTTTTCTATTTTTAATTTCTCCTTTCTTCTCTTTTAACTTTTCTATGAACACCACTTTTTTCTTTTTTTCAATTATTTTATGATTATCACTATTTTTATTGCAGTTGCTTTTATGTTGCTGTTGTGGGTGTTGTCTGTATGTCTATGTGTCTCCATCTGTTTCTGTATCTATGGGCTCGTGTGTCTGGTAGCCTTTGTATCTGTTTATTTTCTCATTTGCTCTCAATGAGCTTGGTGTTATGACCTGCAACTCTGAGCTCCCAGCACTCCCCTCCACTCTCACTCTAAGGCCTGGAGGCCTGCCCCCTAGGAGTCTAGATTCTTGGGTGATTTCTCGAGAGGTGTAGACAGGACCTGGACAGCAGCTTGACAGTGCTTATTCTGCAGCACAGGAGTGAGGAGATGACAGTTGGCTAAGAGGGAATCACGCCAGAGCAGCGGTGCCCCGAGGTGCAGAGCAGCAGCCGTCTTTAGCAATAACAAGGCCCACTCCCAGATATCTTGTAGCCACTCCTCCTGTCTCCCTGGGCAACCAGATGAGGCTGGGCATCTTCTCAGATGGCAACTACCACAAAACAGACCTGGGACTGAAACACAGGCCCCGTGAGTAAAGGGTTTGCCTGAGGCGGTACTGGCCTGGGTGGAACACAGGGACTAGAAAACGCAGGCGCAGAGCCAGGAAACTCCCAGGGTGGGGCTGATCCAGAGGACCACTTTACTGAGCCTAACATGCACCTGGTCCTCAGGGGATCATCAGCCTATAGACAAAGGAGACCAAGAGGCTGCAGCTGACAACTAATCGTGATGCAAATACAAATCTGCAGGAGTAAAAACAGGGCCTGAGGCACAGGATCTGGGAACTCAAATCAGCCTCTCCTCTGCAGAGGAATTTAGCAGGGTCAGAAACAAACTCCCACAGGGTTGTTCTGTTCAGCCAGTAACATAAACTAAGGGTGGGGCTGGAACTGAGTGAACACCCCCCAGCCTTCATCAAGTGCCCGAGGTTGACAGACCTCACCACCCTCTGCTGGATAGAGGCAGAGAACAGCAACCTGGACAAGCAGATACAGACTTCCCTGTGATTTCGGCAGGTGCAAACCTCTGGAGTATCTGCTCACTACAGACAACTGACTGGGTCACAGCCCTGCGGGGGTAGCAGCGACTGGGTGTGACAGAGCTGCAAGGTGGGGAAGGAGGCATCAACCTTCCCAAATGGATCTATTTGCTGGGTGGCTCCTCCTGACTCCATGCAGCACTGGAGCAAGCCATGTCAGAGTAGTCACCAGCCCCTGTGATCCAGTTCCCAGAGACCTCCTAAACACTCCCACCCGAGACAGGTGCTGACTGAGACAATTGATTTGGACCTTTTGAACTGAGCCAATCATCTGAAGGCTATTCAGGTGGTGCCCTGGGTGTGTGGTTGTAGGAAGGTTAGACTTCCCTTTTCCAATTGTTGCCTGTGGTGGGCGGGGTGACTTAATTGCTGGTATTTCCCCACAGCTGAGACTTCAATCCAGAGTAACTGTTTCACTAGGGTTGAACAGAAAACAGCCGAAAGCAAGACAGAAACAGCCCCACCACACCAAACAAGGCCCCAGTTTCTCAGTCCACAGCACTGTAAGGGTCCTCGACAAAGCTCCAGGGGAAAAATCAAAGGGAGTAAAACAATCATGGGGTGGAATCAGCAGGAAAACTCTGGTAACATGAATAACCAGAATAGGTCAAACCCCCCCCCAAAGAAAGATATGGCAGATAATTGAAGATCCCATTCATAAACAACTGGCTGAGATGTCAGAGATCAAATTCAGAATTTGGATGCAAACAAGATTAATAAAGTGGAGGAAAATTTGGAATTAGAACTTCGAGCAGCAATCCAAAAGTCGGAATTAGGAATTCAAGGAGAAATTCAAAAGTTGGCTCAAGAATTTAACGAATTTAAAGACAAAACCACCAAAGACTTAGACACACTGAAGCAAGAATTTGCAGCACTCAAAGATCTGAAAAATACAGTAGAATCCTTCAGTAACAGAGTGGAGCAAGCAGAAGAAAAGATTTATGATATTGAAGACAAAGCCTTTGAATGCTCCCAAACTCTCAAAAAGGAAGAGAAACAGAGAGCAAAAATGGATCATTCTCTCAGAGAGCTCTGGGATAATTCGAACAAGGCTAATATCCCCCTCATTGGAATCCCTGAAAGTGATGAAGTGGCCTCTCAAGGCAAAGAGGCCCTTCTCCATGAAATTATGAAAGCGAATTTTCCAGACATGCCAAGAGATTCTGAAATTCTGATAGCAGACAGTTTCAGAACCCCAGCAAGACTCAATCCGAATAAGACATCCCCCAGGCATATCATAATTAACTTCCCTAAAGTTAATATGAAGGAGAAAATTCTGAAAGCAGACAGATATAAGAAATCCATTACCAACAAAGGGAAGAATATTAGAATGACTGCAGATCTCTCTGCTGAAACTTTTCAAACCAGAAGAGGGTGGTTATCGACCTTTAATCTCCCAAAGCAAAATAACTTTCAACCCCGCATCCTATATTCAGCTAAACTGAGTTTCATTTATGATGGAGATAATTAATTTAAATGTCAATTAATTTAAATCATTAAAATAATTTAATGACATTCATATGTTGAAGAAATTTGCCATAACCAAACCAGCTCTTCAGGATATTCTCAGACCTATCCTTCATAATGACCAACACAATCCTCTACCACAAAAGTAAGTTCACTCAGAAACTTTTGATCAAACTCCAACCTCCACAGTAGCAAAAAGATTAAAAATGTCCATTGGACTTTCGAAAAACTCGATACCCAAGATCTTACAAGACTTATCAATATTCTCCATTAATGTGAACGGCTTAAACTGTCCTCTAAAGAGGCACAGGTTAGCCGACTGGATATAAAAACTCAGGCCAGATATTTGCTGCATACAAGAGTCACATCTTACCTTAAAAGAGAAATATAGACTCAGGGTGAAAGAATGGTCATCCATATTTCAGGCAAATGGTAATCAGAAAAAAGCAGGTGTTGCAATTCTATTTGCAGATACAATAGGCTTTAAACCAAAAAAAGTAAGGAAGGATAAGAATGGTCACTTCATATTTGTTAAGGGTAATACTCAATATAAGGAGATTTCAATTATTAATTTTTATGCACCAAACCAGAATGCACCTCAATTTATAAGAGAAACTCTAACAGACATGAGCAACTTGATTTCCTCCAGCTTCATAATACGCAAAGATTTCAACACTTCTTTCACACTGTTGGAAAGATACTCCAATAAGAAGTTGAGCAAAGAAATTTTAGATTTAAACCTAACCATTCAACATTTGGATTTAGCAGACATCTACAGAACATTTCATCCCAACAAAACTGAATACACATACTTCTCATCAGCCCACGGAACATACTCCAAAATCGATCACATCTTAGGTCACAAGTCTAACCTCAGTAAATTTAAAGGTATAAAAATTATTCCTTGCATCTTCTCGGACCACCATGGAATAAATGTTGAGCTCAGTAACAACAGGAATCTGCATACTCATAGAAAAACATGGAAGTTAAATAACCTTATACTGAATGATAGCTGAGTCAGAGATGAGATCAAGAAGGAAATTCCCAAATTCTTGGAACAAAACAACAATGAAGACATGAATTATCAGAACCTCTGGGATACCTCAAAGGCAGTACTAAGAGGGAAATTTATAGCACTGCAAGCCTTCCTCAAGAGAACAGAAAGAGAGGAAGTTAACAACTTAATGGGACATCTCAAGCAACTGGAAAAGGAAGAACATTCCAACCCCAAATACAGTAGAAGAAAAGAAATAACCAAAATCAGAGCAGAATTAAATGAAATCAAAAACAAAAGAATTATACAACAGATCAATAAATCAAAAAGTTGGTTTTTTTAAAAGGTCAATAAAATAGATAAACCTTTGGCCAACCTAATCAGGAAAAAAAAAAAAGAGTAAAATCTCTAATCTTCACCAATCAGAAACGACAAAGACAAAATAACAACAGACTCCTCAGAAATTCAAAAAATCCTTAATGATTTCAGAAATGTGAAATCCTTACTGATTTCAGAAATATGAAAATCTAAATGAAATTGACCAATACTTGGAAGCACGCCACCTTCCAAGACTTAGCCAGAATCAAGAGGAAATGTTGAACAGGCCCATATCAAGTTCTGAAATACATCAACCATACTAAACCTCCCTAAAAAGAAAAGCCCGGGACCAGATGGTTTCACATCAGAATTCTACCAAACCTTTAAAGCGGAATTAGTACCTATATTACTCAACCTGTTCCAAAAGGTAGAAAAAGAAGGAAGACTACCCAACACGTTCTATGAAGCAAACATCACTCTGATCCCCAAACCAGGAAAACCCCAACAAGAAAAGAAAATTATAGACCAATATCACTAATGAATATAGATGCAAAAATATTCAACAAGATCCTAACAAACAGAATCCAGCAACACATCAAACAAATTATACATCATGACCAAGTCAGTTTTATCCCAGGCTCTCAAGTCTGGTTCAATAGATGTAAATCTATAAATATAATTCAGCACATAAACAAATTAAAAAACAAAGACCATATGATTCTCTCAATCGATGCAGAAACAACTTTTGATAATATCCAGCATCCCTTCATGATCAGAACACTTAAGAAGATTGGGATAGAGGGACATTTCTTAAACTGATAGAGGCCATCTACGGCAAACCCACAGCCAACATCATATTGAATGGAGTTAAATTGAAATCATTTCCACTCAGATCAGGAACCAGACAAGGCTGCCCATTGTCTCCACTGCTCTTTAACATTGTAATGGAAGTTTTAGCCGTTGCAATTAGGGAAGAAAAGGCGATCAAGGGTATCCATATAGGGTCAGAAGAGATCAAACTGTCACTCTTCGCAAATTATATTATTGTATATCTGGAAAACACCAGAGATTCTACTACAAAACTCTTAGAAGTGATCAAGGAATACAGCAGCATCTCAGGTTACAAAATCAACATTCATAAATCGGTAGCCTTTATATATACCAACAACAATCAAGTTGAAAAATCAGTTAAGGACTCTATTCCATTCACAGTAGTGCCAAAGAAGATGAAATATTTGGGAGTTTATCTAACAAAAGACGTGAAAGATCTCTATAAAGAGAACTATGAAACTCTAAGAAAGAAAAGAAATAGCTGAAAATGTTAACAAATGGAAAAACATACCATGCTCATGGCTGGGAAGAATCAACATTGTTAAAATGTCCATACTACCCAAAGCAATATATAATTTTAACGCAATCCCTATTAAAGCTCTACTGTCATACTTTAAAGATCTTGAAAAAATAATACTTCATTTTATATGGAATCAGAAAAAACCTCGAATAGCCAAGACATTACTTAGAAATAAAAAAAAAAAAGCAGGAGGAATCACACTACCAGACCTCAGAGTATACTACAAATCAATAGTGATCAAAACAGCATGGTACTGCCACAAAAACAGAGAAGTAGATGTCTGGAACAGAATAGAGAACCAAGAGATGAACCCAGCTACTTACCGTTATTTGATCTTTGACAAGGCAATTAAAAACATTCAGTGGGGAAAAGATTCCCTATTTAACAAATGGTGCTGGGTGAACTGGCTGGCAACCTGTAGAAGACTGAAACTGAACCCGCACCTTTCACCATTAACTAAGATAGATTCTCACTGGATTAAAGATTTAAACTTAAGACATGAAACTATAAAAATACTAGAAGAGAGTGCAGGGAAAACCTTTGAAGAAATCGGTCTGGGTGAGTATTTTATGAGGAGGACTCCCGGGGCAATTGAAGCAGCTCCAAAAATACACTACTGGGACCTGATCAAACTAAAAAGCTTCTGCACAGCCAAGAACACAGTAAGTAAAGCAAGCAAACAGCCCTCAGAATGGGAGAAGATATTTGCAGGTTATGTCTCCGACAAAGGTTTAATTACCAGAATCCACAGAGAACTCAAATGTATAAGCAAGAAAAGAACAAGTGATCCCATCACAGGCTGGCAAGGGATTTGAAGAGAAACTTCTCTGAAGAAGACAGGTGCGCAGCCTACAGACATATGAAAAAATGCTCATCATCTTTAATCATCAGAGAAATGCAAATCGAAACTACTTTGAGATATCATCTAACTCCAGTAAGATTAGCCTATATCACAAAATCCCAAGACCAGAGATGTTGGTGCAGATGTGGAGAAAAGGGAACACTTCTACACTGCTGGTGGGAATGCAAATTAATACATTCCTTTTGGAAAGATGTTGGGAGAACACTTAGAGATCTAAAAATAGATCTGCCATTCAATCCTGTAATCCCTCTACTGGGCATATACCCAGAAGACCAAAAATCACATCATAACAAAGATATTTGTACCAGAATGTTTATTGCAGCCCTATTCATAATTGCTAAATCATGGAAAAAGCCCAAGTGCCCATTGATCCACGAATGGATTAATAAATTGTGGTATATGTACACCATGGAATATTATGCAGCCTTAAAGAAAGATGGAGACTTTACCTCTTTCATGTTTACCTGGATGGAGCTGGAACATATTCTTCTTAGTAAAGTATCTCATGGATGGAAGAAAAAGTATCCAATGTACTCAGCCCTACTATGAAACTAATTTATGGCTTTCACATAAAAGCTATAACCCAGATACAACCTAAGAATAGGGGGAAGGGGGAAAGGGAGGGGAGGTACTGGGGAGGTGGGCAGAGGGAGGGTGATTGATGGGATTACACCTGTGGTGCATCTTACAAGGGTATATGTGAAACTTAGTAAATGTGGAATGTGAATGTCTTAGCACAATAACTAAGAAAATGCCAGGAAGGCTATGTTAACCAGTGTGATGAAAATGTGTCAAACAGTCTATGAAACTAGTGTATGGTGCCCCATGATCACATTAATGTACACTGCTATGATTTAATAATAAAAAAATGTCTACTGGGGTTTTGTTCAAGATTATATTTTTGTAGACTATTTTGGGGAGACATCTTAACAATGTCGAGGTTTCTAAATCATGGACATGGTATATCTAATCAGTTACTTAAAGAAATTTATCTCCACAATGCTATGTAATATTCAAGGTAGAGAACTTGAACATTTCTGGTTAAATTAAGTATTTATATTTTTTATATTATCATAAGCGATATTGCTTTAAAATTTTCATTTTCCAGTGTTTCATTGCTAATACTTAGAAATAAATTGATTTTTATATTTTGATTTTGTACCTTATGACATCAGTAAATTCATTTATTCTACTTGTCCAATAATGAAGAGTTTTCATTATTCATCTTCAGTATTTATGCCTTTTATTTCCTTTTGTACTTTTCCACCTTATTACAATAGTTAGGATATCCAGAATAATGTTGAATTGAAGTGGTGAGAGTAGACATCTTTGCCTTGTTCTTGCTCATAGAGAAAAGAGAGTTATTTTTTATCCTTGCCTTATTTCTCCTCCTAAACAGTAAGAGCCTCCAGAGTAGGAATTACAGCTTATTCATAGTTGTATTCTCCACCATTACTATGTAGAAAAGAGTCTGAAATTTCAGAAGCATTTAGTAAATATTTGTCGACATATTAAATGAGCTGAAGATGATAGAAATGCCCTGGAGCTTCTGTTTTGATTCATGGACACATTTGATGCGGATCTATTTTATAATGAAGTGGCAACTCATAAATAGGCAGCCACTGAGAAAATAATTTTTTAAGTTAATAGTTTTAGATCCTGAGTTTTATATAAATATCATGTTAGAATGTCATGCTATGAGGGGGAAAGTGGCCATTTTGACCAGGATGCCAAGTAAGACACCCACATATTCTAAGCACACAAAGAACTGTTCAAAACAGCCATAGCACTCAGGTTCACCAACCACCAGTCCCAAGTATGCAAAACTATTAAGTTGGCCAAATGGAATAAAAAACTGGAAAATTAGGATTTGTAAGAGAATAGATTCATCCATCTGATTCATCTACAAAGTACCATTACTTATCAATCAGAGAGGGGTTTTTTCGTTTTGTTTTGTTTATTTGCTTTGAGACAGAGTCTCACTCTGTCGCCTAGAGTTTGTGGCGTCATAGCTCACATCAACCTCAAACTCTTGGGCTGAAGCAATCCTCTTGCCTCAGCCTCCTGCGTAGCTGGGACTACAGGTCCCACCAAACTCGGCTAATTTTTCTATTTTTAGTAGAGACAAGGTCTCTCTCATGCTCAGGCTGATCTTGAACTCAGGCTTTCCACCTGCTTCAGCCTCCCAGAGTGCTAGGATTATAGGTGTGAGCCACCAAACCAGGCCAATCAGAGTGTTATTAAAGCTTGATCATCTGGTTCGGCAGCAACTCTTGATTCAAAGTTTTAGAATCAAGTTATTAAGACAGTTTGTCAAACATTGTGCTAAGAGCTCCAAATGTTTTACATCATCTTATCCACTGACACTTGGAGATAATCATTGCATCCATTTTATAGATGAGTAGATTGAGATTAAATGACTGTCTCAAACTGTGCAATTCCTACATGCTAGGAACAAGACCAAACAAGACCTCCATCTAAGGCACTGGTTCTCAACCTTCCTGATGCCGCGACCCTTTAATACAGTTCCTATGGGTTGCGACCCACAGGTTGAGAACTGCTGATCTAAAGGCATGCAAACTTAACCACAAAGCTATGCCCCCAAATTCCATGCCTTGGTGAAGGGAGAGTCCTGGTCAACCTTTTCCATCACTTGGACTTGGACTGACTATCTAACCTGTGAGATCAGGGACCCTATCTGTGTATCTCCCTTCTAACCCAAGGTCTAGAATAGTGCCTCCTGCTAAACAGGTGCTTGACCAAATTTCAAACGTAAATGACATACACTACCAGTTAATCCTAACCATAACTAATATTTTTCTGTTTCACATCTCAATAACTGATCTCAATAACATCTCAATAACTGAAATTTTTGTAATTAAAATCTTCCACTCTGATGCTGAAGTCAGACATTTCTCCTGTTAATTCTCAGTACCTTATCAATTTTTGCTTTATGTTTTTAGAACTCTATTGAGACATCTTCTAGGGATTTAAACTTTTTTTTTATTAAATCATACCTGTGTACATTAATGTGATCATGGGCCACCATACACTGGTTTTATATACCATTTGACACTAGGTAGCACAGCCTTCCTGGCATTTTCTTAGTTATTGTGTTAAGACATTTATATTCTACATTTACTAAGTTTCACATGTACCCTTGTAAGATGCACCATAGGTGTAATCCCACCAATCACCCTCCCTCCGTCCATTCTCCCCCTTCTTCCCTTCCCTCTCCCCCTTCCCCATATTCTTAGGTTATAACTGGGTTATAGCTTTCTTATGAAAGCCATAAATTAGTTTCATAGTAGGGCCGAGTACATTGGATACTTTTTCTTCCATTCTTGAGATACTTTACTAATAAGAATATGTTCCAGCTCCATCCATGTAAACATGAAAGAGGTAAAGTCTCCATCTTTCTTTAAGGCTGCATAATATTCCATGGTGTACATATACCACAATTTATTAATCCATTCGTGGATCAATGGGCACTTGGGCTTTTTCTATGACTTAGCAATTATGAATTGGGCTGCAATAAACATTCCGGCACAAATATCTTTGTTATGATGTGATTTTTGGTCTTCTGGGTATATACCTAGTAGAGGAATTACAGGATTGAATGGCAGTCTATTTTTAGATCTCTAAGTGTCCTCCAAACATCTTTCCAAAAGGAATGTATTCCATTTGCATTCCCACCAGCAGTGTAGAAGTGTTTCCTTTTCTCCACATCCACGCCAACATCTCTGGTCTTGGGATTTTGTGATATGGGCTAATCTTACTGGAGTTAGATGATATCTCAAGGGATTTAAACTTTTTAAATATTATGTAGAGGCCTCTCTGATCCTGAAGATGATTTTTGTCTTAACATCATCATTTCAATTTTTTCTGAAATTCGTATCTTGTTGCCAGCTTTTTTTTGTTTAGGATTTTGTTGTTATTGTTGTTGTTAAGAAAAGTCTCTTGAATCAAGTTCATTCAGTTCTGAAAAATGGTGGTATTTGGGGAACTTTTGGAGAAATAATGACTGCACAAATTTCCGAGGAAATCCCAATTTAAAAAATTTGTTTACCAACTCAAAAAAGTAAACCAGCCACTTCAAAGTAAACCAGCAGAGCATTGTCATCACCCAGTAACGCTGTAAGTTTCACCACTTGCACCAAACAGTTCTACAGGGTAGTTTCAGCACTCCTCTTTTAAAGAATTTATTTTACACCTACTATACCATACATCATGTTTTAAACACTGATGTATAACTCCCAATAAGATAAAGCAATGACAAAAAAGTGTAGCTTATTAGAAACAAGATACACTATCACTTAATGTCTTCAAACATTCTTGCACTTCATAATTTGACAAAGCATTCCTAAGACAATCTGCAGACTAGTTTAACAGACAAATAACACCTTTCAGCAGACATAACTGTCCAAATTGTTTATCGGGTATGAATTTTACAAACATTACTTATATTAGCAGTGGAGCTGGAGAGTGGTACATGGTGGAACTTATGGCCCTTTCTGAGGCCACGGCTCTTCCAGCCTACAAATGTCAGCCCACGCACCTCCCTGTGCTTGTGAACTGGTCTGGTGATCCACGGGGTGTCAGGATTTCTTCTGATAGCGTTATAGAATGGATCAGTGAGGATAACCTCAAAACATTTGTACATGGAATTTTCACCAACCCAGTAAGAATCCAGGACTCTTAGAGCCCCACAGGGGCACCCAGCCAGAAAATTACTCTTTTATCTTAAAAAGAGATTTTTTTTTTTAACTGACAGCACACATGAATCCTATATATGACATAACCTTGCTTAGCCTTGTATCCCTGTCTGCCACTTTATGTGGGCAGGTGAGGCAGGAGCCCTGGGGAGTACAGAGAACAGCTGGTCCAGCGGGCAGCAGACCCTCAGAAGAAAGCACATTCTATCAGACTGCTTCTTCCTCCACAGCTCCAGAATGTACTTGTATGCACCCATCTTGGCCACCTGATGGCTGCCCCCAGACAGAAAGGAAAGAGCCTTTCTCTCCTTGTTTAGGATTTTTGTGTCTTATTTTATCCTATCCTTTTTACTTTTAACTTTCCCAGTTAAAAGGCACGTTGGGTATGTCTTTCTTAAAAGCACATGGTGGAATTTTGTGTTACTGTTTTTAAATCCATTTTACGTTTTAACTAGCATGTTTAACTCATTTACATTTTATTGGTTATTAAAATAGTTGGACTTGTTTCTACCATTGAATTTTGCACTTTTTTCTAGCATTAATTTTTCTCTTTTCATACTCAATCTGTGGCGCGTTTGGTTAGGAAGTTTTACTCTTTATTTCAATTATTTTATTAGTTGTCCTTGAATGTTAGTTATCATTTACAGGTATTTTTAAAACTTTGCTTTATTTCATTTGAATGTTCTGAAACAGCTGACATTTTAGAACTTCTACCTTTTATAGGAATAATGTCAAAAACTGAACTGTTAAGTGTTTTGTCAACTATAAACACTGCATGCCAATTGCAAAGGCTTATAAAATAGGAAATATCTAGACCTCGAGATATTCATGGTAAGGAGAGAAATGTTGACTTTCCAAGGAAAAAGAAAATTACTCTTTTATCTTAAAAAGTGATTTTTTTATTTGAAACTGACAGAAACTTTTGTAATTTAATCCAAGCTCCCTGTTTTCACAAAGTGAAAATAATTTACCCAAAAGGTTGATTTGTGAGTATGAGATACACTGGGAGAGAATTTCTTTTTCTTTTTTTTGCAATTATTTAAGGTTGAAGATACAGGGAAAAACTGTAAGGCATGAAATAATAACTGCGAGAATAAGACTATTTCTTTTTGTTGTTGTTGCTTTTCTTTTTTTTTTTTTTTTTGGAGACAGACTCTCAAGCTGTTGCCCTGTGTACAGTGCTGTGACATCACAGCTCACAGCAACCTCAAACTCTTGGGCTTAAGTGATTCTCTTGCTTCAGACTCCCAAGTAGCTGGGACTAAGGCACCCACCACAATACTCGGCTATTTTTTGGTTGTAGTTGCCATTGTTGTTTTAGCTGGCCCAGGCCAGGTTCAAATCTGCCAGCCTCTGTATGTGGCCAGCACCCTACCCACTGAGCTATGGGTGCCACCCCAATAAGACTATTTCTTACTAAGCTCCTCTACCCAAGCAGGATGAAAAGACCCCTTATATTAGGTACTGTGAAGGGAAACCACAGATAAGAAAAACCAGTTATTTGACAGTTACTGTCATTGGTTGATTTTTATTCCCAAGTGACATGCCTGTAAGCCAGGTAGCTACCACTGGGATGACAGTAGTACCTCCATGATCGGCAAAATCTAAACGAGTCTTGAAGTAGGTAGACAGAAGACCTTTCAACTCATAGAGAACTTTTTATCTATGGTCTCTTTATTAATATAATAAATCATAATAAATTAATTGCTAAGCCCAAAGTTCACTAGGTATATCTATAACGAATCAAGCTTTCAAAGTCCATAAAGAGGCCAGGTACCGTAGCTCATGCCTGCAATCCTAGCACTCTGGGAGGTGGAAGCAGGTGGAAAGCCTGAGTTCAAGACCAGCCTGAGCATGAGAGAGACCCTGTTTCTACTAAAAATAGAAGAACTAGTTGGGTGTTGTGGCAGGCATCTGTAGTCGCAGCTGCTCTGGAGGCTGAGCCCAGGAGTTTGAGGTTGCTGTGAGGTATGACACGATGGCACTCTACCTAGGGTGACAGAGTCAGACTCTGACTCAAAAAAAAGTCCACGAAGAGAACCACCCATTACTTTCTGGACGTATCTACTATATAGATTGATTTAAAATGGTGTTTTCCAAATGTATTTTGCAGAATATTAGTTCTAATGGTACTTAAAGGATCTCTGAAAAAAGTGTCCTAGAGTCATGTATGAAATACTGGATTAAACTAAGTTAAATAATTTCCATTCAGACCTTCTCAAAGACTTTTCTCTGATTCATGTGCTTTGTGTGAAGAGTTCCCTAGCTGATTCAAACCTTGCAATCTTTTTCTCAGGAGTATTTTCATAGAATATGGTGTGAAAAATACCATTTAAAGAAATACAAACTTTTTCAAATAACAAAATACCTTTCTACTAAGCATCTTTTTATTGTGGTAAAATACATATAACATAAAAATTTTAACCATTTTTAAACATACATGAGGTCATACATGAGGTCACTTAAATTCTTTACGTCACTCAGTGACATTAAGTACATTCACATTTCTATGCAGCCATCACCATCATCCGTCTCCAAAATCTTTTCATCTTTCCACACTGAAACTCCACACCCATTAAATAATAGCTCTCCACACTCTCCTCCCCCCAGTCCTTGGCAACCATCATTCTCCTTTCTGTCTCTGTAAATTTCACTATGGACATCGTGTGAGTGGAATCATACTGTGTTTGTCCTTTTGGTGACTGGCTTATTTCTCTTAGCATAATGTCCTCAGGGTTCACCCATGTTGTAGCATGTGTCAGCTTTTCCTTCCTTTGTAAGATCGAGTAATCTTCTATCATATGTAGATATCATATTTTCTTCAGCCATGCACGATGGACAGATACATTGGTTGCTTCCACCTTCTGGCCAGCATGGAAAATGCTGCTACAATTCACTAAGCTTTATTTTCTATAAATTTTACTCTGGTTCTATTCATAAAGTTGAAAAAAACTTGGCCCCAAACTTTCCTTTCATCCACAAAATCTTTTCTGATTAATAGAATGTCTGGTTCTAAGTCACTTAAAAGCTTTAAACAGCCTAGTGTCAAAATTTCTCACAGGCCCTCTATTCCCACCCCCTCTGCTCAACTTGTCTTCTTCTGTACCAAGAGATCATTTAAAGCACAGGACTTCAAACCCACGTGGGGAGTCCATAGAAGTTGTTGTGCGAGTACCAGGCAGCTATGTGACTTGACCTTAAGGATCTGTTTTTTCTAATTGAAAGAAGATATTCTCCTCTCAAGGAAAAATGCCTTTTATTAAGTATTTAAAACCCTGCAATTAGCATGTATTACTGGGATGGGATTTTATTGCTCTCCACAGAAGTCCCTTTAAGACTCAAAGAACAAAAGGGAGGCTTGTGCTTTCCTTTAAAGAAGCATGGATTGATGTGGCCTCCTGTTGTGTACAGTAAGAAGAGAGCACAGAGAAGCATTTAGGAATAGAAGGAAAGTACATCGGGCAACACAGGGTGGAAGGAGAGAGTTTAGGAAATGCCAGAGGAAAAGCTTTCCCCTCCAGCTTCTGGAAAGTCAAGCTACTACTGCTTTCGAAGAGGAGAAGAGGAATATTAAGAATTTGAAATATCTATTCCACATGCAGGACACAAGGCTCTACATTCTGTTAACGTAGGCCTCGCCCCTTCCTTCTCCTGACTGCATAAACCCTGGCAGCCCCTAGCTCTTCAGCCCACCGTGATTGCCTTGTCCTTTGAGATTTAAATAAATGTGGATTAAATTACTCCATCCTGCATATGATGAGCACACTGTACCCTTTCTTTTTTTTTAAATTTTTTTATTTTGTGTGTGTGTGTGTGTGTTTTTTATTTTTGTGTGTGTGTGTTTTTTTTGCCAGGGATGGGCTTGAACCTGCCACCTCCCGCGTATAGGACCGGCCCCCTACCCCTCTGAGCCACAATCACTGCCCTGCACCCTTTCTTTATCATGACTTACAGTCTCCTGATCATCACTGAGTCTCTCCTTTTACAGAATGCATGTATTTTGCTACATCTTCCCCCTTGCAGCTCTTTTCCACTGTGGAGCTTAGCCCCCTGCCTTTGTTTTTCCCCAGGCATCATGCACACAGCAGGTATGAAGAGCAGGAGGTCTTTACTGAAGATCTTGGAACACTGGTAGGACAGGCGCAAACTCCCTAAGATTGGGTACAGAACTGCTCACCATCTTTCTCTTCTCTGTTCTCTGCATCTTGCTAGGCCCTAGCAGCATGCTGTCTCTCCTCCTTAGATTAGCATGTCGCTGGAGAGGGCAGGAAGATGGAAGGGATGAAGGGGACTGACCTCAACTTGTCTCCTCCTAAATTGCCTTTGACAGGCTGAGCCTCATTTTTTTAATGATTGTTGTTTTTCCAGAAGTAAATTTTGGAAATACTACCAATGTCGTTGCCAGAAAAGTAATATTAATTTTGGAGTATAAATAAAATATTTAAACTTATAATAATATAGTGAAAGTTTTAATGTATCTGGTTATCGATTTTTCAGTATTTTTTCAATTTCTTTAATGTTCTGGGGAAAATATTAACAGACAGCTGAAATCATGTTAATATGGTTGCACAGTTTTCTTTTTACTTCAGGCACTGATGCAGCTCAGCTTGGGGCTAGCATTGTTATAGTGGGAACAAATTTAGCTCAGCTTTGGCCCCCAGGACCCCAGACCTCAGCAGGGGTGGCACAGATGAGGGAGACAGCTCCAAAGACCCCAGAAACTGGGACATGGCTCTTAACCCTACAGAAAACAGTATGTGAAACTATATGAAGAGACAAAGAAAGAGGTGGGAATTACAGAGTCACTGAAGGGACAGGCAAGACCTTCAGGGCTGGTGGGTGCTTTCCAGAAGGGTAATGGTTCAGTGTTGGAAAGTAAGAGCAAGAGCCAGCGAAGCCAGCTTTTGAATAGCAAAAAGCCAGCAATTGCACATTGCTGAGCAATTTGCCAGGATAGGACAGCAAGTAGAAGAGCCACAGCCACCCAGCCTGGGGCTGGTTTTCTGCCAAAGGTAGTTAGTGCACATCCTCCAGACCTGTCATTATTCTGTCCACCGCCCTGTTCTGCAGGTGGAGCAGAAAGGCATGGCTTAAATATCAGGAGCTTGTCCTCCTACTCTTTCTCCATCACTTTTCTTCCTGCATATTCCCAACACTACCAGCTTCTCTCCTTTGGATGAAACCCTTCTCTGGCCTCCATATCTATTATACATACTTCCTTATGTCTGTGGGAAATTGACAGTAGAGGGGCAGAAGGGTGGGGACAGTGTATGCCCCATGCTGTGGGATCATCACAAAAATACCAATCAGTTGAATCCTTAAATTTCATTCCTTAACCAAGACTTTTCATGCTCTAGGCTTAGAAAAGCATTTGGGAATGGTGGGTGAAGATTATTGTAGAAATATAAGATCCCAGATTTGGAATTTAAAAATAACACTCTTACTTGCAAAACCTGTTCTACAGGAAGGTAGATGGTGAGTGTGTATCAGCTTTGGGCATTGACTGCCATGCCCTTAACACATCAGCATTTCTTTCCTGTGTAAATGTAATCCAGGAATCCTCTGGAAATTTCCCAGAAGTCATCATGGGAGGAGCCCCCAGCAGGAGAGATAAGGCCTCTTGACACTCAGCAGGATGGTGACATTAGACTTCCTCACCAAACCTCCATACAGGCAGATCCCTGGTCACAAACATCTAACAGATGTACCCCTCGTACAACTCGCACTTGGGGGCTATTACAAGTAATAAGTAAATGTACCTGTTCCAACTTACATACAAATTCAACTTAAGAACAAACCTGCAGAACCTATTTCACTCATAACCTGGCGACTGCCTTCACTTTCCAAATGGGCTATTTGAAATAAGTACTGATAGGGTACATTGAAAAAAGGATATATATTTGCCCAATAAATATTAAAGATCTATAGAAGCTCACAATAATTTGTCTAAGGGAGTAGTATATTGACGCTCCATAAAAGGATCAAAGTCTTTTTCCAGGAGAGTCAAATGGTGACGATCTCTGTAAGAGTGAAAGTGTTTGTCCAGGAGAATAAAACATTAAGGAACTCTGAGGTTTTATTTTAGAATCTACTAGAACTGGCCTTGGAAAATTGGGGGGGTTGTTTTGAGAGTTATGGAGTTGTTTTTATTTTGGCAAATTGGAATTAAGGTTTGATACAAGGTTATCCCATTCAAGCTGGACAGGAACCCCCATTTTCTAGGCCAGGGTGAACCCATAAATCAGTCTCATCAGAGCCCCCATCTCTAGGCACAAACTGGACCTTTCTGGGCTGTACTCAGGTAAGGTCAAGAAAAAGGCAGCCTCATGGGTATCTCATCTGAGCGCACACCCTACTGCCTCATTCCATTGCTAATTTTAGGATTATTTTATGCTTGCAGGCTCCTGGCCAATTGGGACATTTTCCAGACTTACATTTCTAAAACCCCCTGCCCATAGGATAGAAAAAGTAGTATATAAAACCCTAGACGGAAGGCCTTTGTAGGCTGCCCACTTGGGCCCCCCTCCATTACCAGAGGTTCTATTCCCTCTCTTTCTCATCCCTCTCTCTCTCTCTCTCTTATTTTTTTTTTTGAGATAGAGCCTCAAGCTGTTACCCTGGGTAGAGTACTGTGGCATCACAGCTCACAGCAACCTCCAACTCCTGGCTTTAAGCGATTCTCTTGCCTCAGCCTCCAAAGTAGCTGGGATTACAGGCACCCGCTACAATGCTTTTTTTTTTGTGTGTGTGTGTAGTTGTCATTGTTGTTTGACAGGCCCAGGCTGTATTTGAACCTGCCATCTCTGGTGTATGTGGCTGGCGCCTTAGCCACTTGAGCTACAGGTTCAGAGCTGTTTCTCTTATCTATCTCTTTTATCATTCAGTAAAATCTGTTCTTTCACTTACTCACATGATCTGTGGTTTCATTATTTGAACCCTGAGATCAAGGACCTGACACAGAGAGCAATTCTGGCTACAAGGTCATGCCACACATAGGCCACATTTAAGTGTGTTACTCTGACTCATTTAGTGAGAAACCCATAAATCCAGATTTGAATTAGGCTGAGAAAAAGACTCTGCAATTAGTCCAATTAGCAAAAGCTGCTCAGCTACCTGGGCTTTATGATCCAGAAGACTCGGCGATGCTCACTGTGTCTGTGGCCGATAAGCACTGTGTGGAATCTCTGGCAAGCCCCAGTAGCAGTGAATACTCCTGGGGTTTTACAGGAAAGTCATGTTCTCCTCTTCAGACGACTACTCTCCTTTCAGAAGCAGCACCTGGCTTACTGCCAAGCCATTGATTTTCAACCCATGTGCCACAATGTGCTAGTGTGCCATGAGAGGATCTCAGGTGTGCCATGAAAATTTTTAAAGATCATTAATTAAATTATTTTCAAAAGAAGTTCAAAACACAGTAAGTATATTCTTTTCTTTAACTCTTTTTTTTTTGATCAACATAATTTAAGTGTGTCTCAGAAGCTTAACTATAGGTTCAAGTGTGCCATAAGATAAAAAAGGTTAAAAAGTACTGTACTAAGCTCTAGATAAGCCTGAATACCTAACCACAAGACCCAAAGTACCTCTCAATCATAGCTGCTTGTTATGAGCTTGGTATTATCTGAAACCTAGTTTACGGCATTGGGCATGCCCAGCAGCTGCCATAATCGAGTAGAAATGGTCCTGAAACAGAAGCTGGATGAATAGCTGGCTCAGTCTCCAGTGGTACCTACTTCCCCTGTATTGCTGCTGTTGCAATGGGATTTATATCTGATCAGATTTCCCAAAATGCCGTTATTCTCTGGACCCATCTGCTTTCCAGCCAGGCCAACAGGTATGATAAACAGCAACGTGGGAAGAATCACCATCCCTGCTTCTTGCTAGTCTTCGATGGTGCACTCTCACAGTTCATCCAGGTGTATGGCATTGACTTTGGTTTACTATTCATAGAGAGAGGAAGTCCTAGAGATTTCTGCATGCATCTTCCTACCTTAGTATTTTTCAGTCCATAAGCCAGAGAAACAATGTGGTAATTCTGCCAGTTACCAGCACATGCGGTAAATTCAAAGAATTTTTAGGCCCCCTGAGGAGATGAATTTAGACTAAAACTCCATCCATCACCCTATCTCCATAAGCCTACATAAAACTGTATCAAAGCATAGATACAGTTCAGATGCCCAGGGATCAACATTAATCCAAATGTATTATCTATAATTCCTAAAGAGATTGTATTTCTCCTTCCTCAAGTCACTGTCATCTTGATATATGAATACAGGCCCTTTGGGGACATCTTGGAGGAATATTTTTACTATACAATTGTGGCAATATCATGAACATCTTCCTCAAGGAGACTCAATATCCCCTTCTCTCAAAATGCTTCATGCTTCCAAACTGGCTTTTCAGGGATTAGGGTGAAAGTTACAGCCCTGCCATGATGACAAGCTGACAGTATCGGTTCCTGTTGTCCAGATCTCAAATGCTTCTGATTTTGTTTACTACTTTAATTGGCTGCCCATTCATCAGACCTAAAGATATTGATCAAATAGCCACCCAGGGTCAGCTCTCTGATTCCTGCTGTACCCTTGCTAACCACTTCATAAAAGAGCCCACATCTTCCTTGGTGCTTAAGTGCTGCCATGTGGTCTCAGCCACTTCAGAAGTGTCCCATAATGGTAGTAGCATCTGTCACTTTCGCCGGTAGCTGGAAGGAGACAGACATTACAGAGTTTTAGGGAATGCTTGCTCCCCTCATCAATGTATTTCTTAGTACTCTGGGTCCTCCTGGGGACACAGCAGAGTGTCATACTTGAAAAACTTTATCCCAAACTTCCCGTCACTAAACCTTTGGATTCCTTCCTTTCCAGTATATCACTGAGAGCATCACACCACAGGAATGGCAGAGCCATCTCCATGGCCACCAAGAGTGCCTCTGCTGAAATTGCCATCACTGTCATAAGCAGTCTCTCTTTCTCACGGTTTGTAATCTTGCAAAGTGCCTTCCTTGGCAGAATGAGGTTGTAAGTCTGCTGGTGACAGAATCTGGATTCCAGCCCCTGCAATAGAGGAGAGAACACAGATGGGCAGCCTTGCATCTGAGGACCACCAGGGAGTGCCTGGCAGAGCTTTTCTAATAACAAGGCTTTGGAGCAGATACCTGAAGGAACAGAGGAGCAAGCTGAGCAAGAGCTCTTTCCCAGCAGAAGGGCCAGCAGTTGCAAACCCTTGAAGTGGGATCATGCTTGATTAGTCTAGCAGGGGTCCTCAAACCGTGGCCTGCGGGCCACATGAGGCGGTGTGATTGTATTTGTTCCCATTTTGTTTTTTTACTTCAAAATAAGATATGTGCAGTGTGTGTAGGAATTTGTTCATAGTTTTTTTTAAAACTATAATCCAGCCCTTTGAACCCCAATCCTTCTTTGTACCAGTTTCTCAACATATCCCTGAGTGAGTCATGATCCCTCAAACTCATCTCTGCTCACTCTCCCTTCTTCTCCAGGGAGAATGGAGGAATGGAAAGAATATGGATTTGGGAGTTAGACAGACATGGGATGGAATCTGGCCAGTCATCTCGTCTCTCAAAATCTCATACCTTTTGTCAATAATATTGGAACAATGGCTACTTACCAGAGTTTTATGACATTAAATGTGATAAAACATACAAACTGTGTGGGTTAGAGTTAGTTCTCCACAAACATTTCCTTGTTTCCTACTTCCTTCTCTCAATAACTACTTACTTTCCTTTTCTTCTTTTTTTAAATCCCCCTTACTTCTTGAATCAAGAGTTGGCTTTGTGTAGACTCATCCAAATAACAATATTGTCCAAATAAAGTGTAAATTGAAGTAGGTAGATGTCCCAGTTGTTTAGAGAGCCTACTTTTAATGATGTGACCAAGACTGTCAGGATAAAGCAGCAAATGTGCTATTTGAGGCTAACTTGATTCTTTGGTTTCCCACTCCTCTACCTGTCCATTCTGAATTAATTTAAGACTAATCAGTTTCCTCTGTGGGCAAACCTAATGAGATCTCTGAAACCTGGGGGCTCAGAGAGGGCAATTCAGGGTGGAACTGATTGCATTTGATAGGATATTTAAATCTCATTGCCTGCTGAGAAACAATTTTGTTAAAATAGGAATGCATTTGGCTCTCATCACGTAAAATAGGAATGCATTTGGCTCCCATCACATGTTTTTATTTATGTAATATAGCTTAGAATAATGGAAAACAGAAAAAATACTATACACAGACCTTTTAAAAGAAATCTATTCTTAAAATGTGTTTCTCATTTTATGATAGGAAACGAGGGAGCAGTAGGCAAACTTTTGTAAGGGAATAAAAACCTTTGGAAAACTTAGGTTCCTAGAGATTTTTATATGTGGGAAAATATAGTCATAAATATAACCAGCAAGTTACAGGCAGACAAGGTTGCTGGGGTGATTTGTGGCCTAGTTTTACCAGAGGGGGACTCTGATAATACCTGCCAAAGTTATCAGGGAACTGAAACAGATTAAACAGACCATCTACCATTTAACAGCAGTTTTTTTTTTCTTTTGTAATCTATTATTACAAGTTATTTATCTCTGAATTAATGATATACAAACTTTTGTTTGGGGTTTTCAAAAACATAGCTTTCTGTTTTGTTTATAAAGAAGTCTTGGGTTATACGACCTAGGAATCCTTATTATGGAATGAGGCTGAGGCTACCAAATCACAATCAGTGTTTCCAAGACCTGACACCATCTCCTACCTATAGGCATAGCTCAGGAAGAAGATAAATCTCAAAAAAAAGGGGGAGGGAATAACTGCCCAGCTTTCCGGGAGCTTGACCCCACTCCCACTGGAATAAGTCCAGTGGTATAGAAAAGTAATGCACATTTCCTATCAAAATTGATGGCCTGGAGAGCTTTATTCAGCAGTAATTCATCAAATAAATGCGGTTGGACCAAGACAGCAGAAATCACTGTGCAAACGTGGGTGACTTTTTAACTGAGCATACCTGGGGTATTTCCATGGTCCTTGGACCAAATATGTTCTAATTAAGTTTTCTTTCTAAATGCTGTATAAGCACAAGCTAATCAGGCAGCTTATTTTCTCCAGTGGTAATTAACAACAGCAGGGGACAAAGAGCAGTTACCATAGAAAAGGAATGTCTTCACTCACAGGGAACTCATTTTCCTTTATTTAGAAGTTGATCTGGAGCAATGTAAAGTCCACATTTCCTATACTAACAAGTTAAGTCTATATATTTTTTGTGTATTCCACGAATAATTCTGCAACATTGAAAAAAATCAGCATGTTTCCAGATAACTACTACATAGTCTGTGCAGGTACCAAAAACAGAAAGTAATGCCAGGTACCTTGATGGCAGATCACACAGCATATAGCATGGTACATGCCTGGAATAAACAGGGTAGCTGTCACTTGGCTCCCATCTATTGTTGCCACATAGAGGTTTAGGTTTTAAGAGTAGATAAAAATATGGATTCTGTTATTTTTCAGATTTTGTAAACTCTGTTTAGTTCAAATATGCAAAATATACCTTAGGCTTTATTATTTATAACCTCTAATTTGGCCAATCATTCTGACATTGCTGAGGATTCTGAAGTTGGGGAGGAGCTGACATGGCCAACACAGGAGGATAAGGTGTGCAAAGAGGATTAAAGGGTTCACCCAGGGGCTACCAAGCTTAGGAGAGAAAATCAGGAACCCAAGGCCATTCTCCTGGGGAGCACACCAATACAGAGGAGGCAAATAAAGAAGAGTAGAGACAGAGGATGAATTGCCTAAGAAGTAGGAGCAAACCGAGAGAGAGAGAAGTCACGAGCACCAACAGAGAAGGGGTTAAGGAGGGAGGGATCAGGTGAGGTAACCTGGAAGGGGTTCTGTAGCCCCAGTTGAATCTTGGGATAATTATTTCCCCAAATGGCAGATTTATTGCAACCCTGAGCCAGAACCACCCAGCTAAGTTGCTCCCAAATTCCCCAGAAAATGTGTGATATAGCAAATGTTTGATATTGTAGACTGCTAAGTACTTGAATAATTTGTTATACAGCAATAGGTAACCAGCACAATGAGAGCCATTTCAGTAGAGCAGTGGTGTGGAATCCAAGACATTGGGCTAAATAATGATTTAGATGAAGAAATAGAAAAAAGGAAATGCAGAAGAGCTCTTTCATGAAGTTTGACTGTAAGGGATTGATAAGTGATTAACAAAAATAGCAAGGATTTGTCACCAGGGAAATGTTTCACTGTTTTTTGTTCTTTAACAGGAGAAGCTTGATCATGTTTTTGGTTTGAGAGGGAAAAGCCAATGAAGAACAAAAGTTTGAATATCAAAATCTCATGGGGATGCCGATGCATGGGAGGGCCTGGTGGAGGTGGAGAAAGGGAGAGACACACTGTTACAGAGATGAGGAAGGGGTGGTGTGGTGCAGACAACCGGAGAAGTGGGAGGGGAAGAAGTCAGTTCCTCAGGGCTCCAGCACGCATTACTACGTCTTGCTGGTGCTAGGCCCTTGCTTAAGTGCGCAGTCTCTAAGTTGCCTAGTCTGTTCAGGTTCCAAGAACTCTTATTTGCTTTCAATTCTCCACCCAGGGAGAAAAGTAAGAGCCTTAAATATCAAACTGGAATATAGGGACAAACTCATCATATGGAGGATTTTGCTTATGTTCTAGGCATTTAATTTCATGTGATTAGAGCTAGAAATTCATGTGACTTAAGAGCATAAGAAATACACCCTCATCAGTGGTTTGCTACTGATGGTAGAAGGACCCTATGGGAAATACAAGTCCTCCAGTAAAAGTCATGAGCACATTATCCCAGTTCCAACAATTCAGATTTTGGGAAAATTTTCTCCCAGCCTGAACTTTCCCTCTTTCATGTGTTCACTGTTTTCCTCCCTCTGCTCTCCTGTTCAGCCCTCTCTATGCCCAGATGATCAAATTATAATCAGCTCAAAGGCAACCCACTTCATTCTTTGTTTCCTAATGCTGCCCTCCCCTGATTCCTATAGCATTTTCTTGATGCTTCCTGTGTGTGTGTGTGTGTGTGTGTTGTGCCTTATGGTATTTATATTCTTTTAATATTGTTCCAGTTACTCTATCAACACATCTAACTCAGAGGCAATGCCACATTGACTTCAATGTCCTTAGATACTTAGCATACCGCCTAGCACATAATAATCTGGTCACACTTGATATGGTATATAAAATGTACTTGACATATTACTTGACACATAGTGGGTTCCCCTTTTATCATTTGCCTTCCCTTTTGACTGGTTGGAAGGACAGATGGCTGTGTGTATAGACAGATATGTGGATTGACCAATGTGGGGAGGAAGTCTGGTGGTTTTGCCTGTCCTTGAAGCAGAATGCTATATATCTTAGGAATACACTACTTCATTTCTGCATATCTTTGGGGAATACTCCAGACAATTGCACTGAAGATCATTTTCAATTCTGACAGCCAGCTGTCATTCATTGGAAAGGGGGTAAAGCCACCTTGATAATGAACACCCAGCATATCCGCAGTTTTGGCTTCTGGTTTCAGAGAAACCACTGGCTGGGCAGGTGTTCATCTCACTATTCAAAACAGCTTTGGTTAGATTTCATTCTGCCAAATCCTTACATTCATTATGCTCAGTCTTCCCAGGGACGGTGATGTGTGTGTCAGGTGGTTTTATTCTCAGTCAGGTAGATCTTCTCTTCTGTTGGCTTTGAAATAAGGGGGGAAAGCAGGGAGTACCTGAAAGGTCTGAGAATGAAAATCTGCACTGAAGGACGTGAGCCTACAGCTTATGGAGCTCCAGCTCTGCCAGACACTTGACATATATATGGGGTCTGGCAATTAAGTTCACAAACTCATCCTAGAAAAAGCACGACACACCTTATTGATGAATATCACTACGGTCACCTCCAAAGTACTCCCCTTGGGAAGTTATATGCTGATGCCAGTGCCTAATCCACCCTCCAAAGCAATTTTGGAACTTATTTTCTGGAGTGCTGTCAGAGCTATTGTCATACGCGTTCTCATAATTAAATTCATGAATTCATCCTAGAAAAAGTGCTTTGTGGGGTGGCCTAGGCACTGGCATCAATGCATAGCATCCTAAGCCATTCGAAAATGACTATGGTGATATTTAGCTGTAAGGTATGTAGCACTTTTTCTAGGACGAGTTCACGAACTTAATTGTCCAACCTTGTAATGTCACTTTGACTCTCATACTAATGCTGTAAAGCAAATATTGTGATCCTTATTTCACATGTGTGGAAACAGAAATCCAATGACCTTGAGTTATTGCTCAAAGTTACATAGCTAAAAAATAGCCCAATTAGGATTTGAACCCAGGTCATCTTACTCCAAAGCTGTAGCATTTGCCAGTACAGTAAGCTGTATTTCCAGTTCACACATAGGAGCAGAATCCCTTGCTTGTACTTTTATTAGATTATAATATGTTTTACCAAGTCTTTAAAATGTATTCTTTTTAAAAAACTATCTCGTATAATTTTTATGATGAACTAGTTTTAAGTTAGAGAAAGCTGTGGAGAATGATAACACAGCTATGTGTCTACGTACACACCAGCAGCTTTCACCAACTCTGACAATTTGCCATTTTGGCTCTCAGTCTTTTAAAAAAAAAACACACACACATTAATAATAGAGTAGAAGCCTCTAATATACTCCTTCCTAATCTCATTTTATCCCTTCCATTCCCAGAGGCAGTAATTGTCCTGAAATTAGTTCACATCCTTACTGTTTGCATTATACTCTTACTGAATATGCATGTACATTAATATTTATTATTTTTCATAGAATTTTAAAAATATTAATAAATGGTATCCCATGTAACAATTTTCTATTACCTGTGAATTTTGCTTAATATTCTATAACTTATGTATTTGATATGTTTTCACGCTTGCATATGTAACTCTGGGTTATTTAATTCTGTGTAGAATTGCACAGTTTTTGCCCAAGATGGCTTTCTAGAGACATCAGACACCAGTGCTCCTCAGAATGAAGAGCCAAGTCACAGGGGAATAAGCGTGTCCCCAGTGTACTACTGAGGGAAGAGTGCCGGAACCTACCAGAGGACCAAGGGAAGAACCTGGGTGCTGAATAACAAGGAAATAGATCCCCAAGGAACTTGGAGTCCTGTGGAAAGAGAGAGTAGGTGTTTTCTTTTTGCTCATCTCACCCTGTTGCCAAACCGAGGAGTCCAAACTCCTGTCACCCAACCCAATCAGTGAAGAAGTTGATGAGATATCAACAATTTCACTTTTATTTACAGATAAGCCAGTGATTCTGGAGAGCAGCAGGGCTATCCCCCCAAAGAACTGCTCTGCTCCCTCTTTCCATTTGTTGCCTTTTATTCTTACAGTAAAAGCAAACATCAGCAATGTAATTACTCATCATAGTATACATCTAACAGATTCCTCCTCATAGGTTATAACTATGTCCCCACATACATATTGGTGGTCATGGGTAAGAACAAATGGGATTAATGTGGGTAAAGGGTCTGGGCTAGAATTAACTTTTAAAAGGGAACATATACTGTCAAAGGAGGGAGATGTTAATTATATTTTAATGTATACTGCTAATCTATTCCAACCAGCCCAAACGGCTGCTTTCTAATCTAATCTTGTAACTTGTTCAAAACTGGTTAAGCATTTTATTTTTGTGGCTGTCTTCAGCTTCCAAGATAAGGAGACAGGCTATTTCCATTTGTACCCTTACAAATGCTTCAATACTTTTTTCCTTTATAATTTTTTTAGCCTGTCCCCACATAGGCTAATCCGGCCTTGTTAGGACCTGACTGGCAGTGCCCTGCATGGAATGGCTATTCAGGTGGACAGTGACTGGTACACTCCCAGAGCAGCCTGCAGGCTCCCAAACTGTTAGAGAGCCCCTCCACCCACATGAGCCCAAGCACTGCTGTAATCAGCAATTTGAGAACTTCTTAGGGGAAGACCGCAAGACCTACCCACACAGTCTCCCTCACACTCCCTCCAGACCCAAGCTGAGGCAGCTGGCACCACACTGCTTGTGCACCCAGTGTGGGCCTCTGTCCTGGCAAGGGAGTCTCAGCCTTTATGCCTCAGTATTGCTGGATCCCCCACAAACATTCCTCAGCACCTGTGATTGGACTGCATCAATCACAAATGTCCAACAGGACCCAGGGGAGTGAATGGATTTTTGAAGTTCCTACCCACAGGGCAGGCCATCTCTAGGGGAAGGGAAAGTGCAGCTGACAAAGGAACCCTTAGAACAAAGGAAACCAGAGCACACACGCTCCTCTGCCTGAGAGCTCCCTGCTTGTGAGCCAAGGTGTCTGCACCCCTCCCAGCAGAAAACTGGCCACAGTGCTGTATTCCACAGGGGAGAAGAACGGCTCCACACCAGAAGACAAATGACACTGTGCCTGGGAAGGGACACAGAGTCTGAGACATCTCTTCCTTTCACCACCCACTATTGTGGACATAGCCATGACTGTTCCCTTGGGTGTGCTGGGCAATGGGTTTTTAGGGGCAGTCGCACCCCCCACTAACAGTGTGCCCACTGCACCAGAATTGCACAGAGGGGGTGGCCCATTGTCCTCCCCACAAAGAGAGGCAGAGTCTGTGCAGCTGCCCTGCTCATGGAATCTCAGCCTTTAAGTCTCAGAGTTGCATGATCCTCCACAAACATTCCTCAGAACCCACTTAGGCTGTAGAAGCCTCAGGCCAAGGGGGCCAAGCCTCCCAGAGCAACTGTAGGATTTCTGGAGTTTAACTCTCATGGCAGGCTGTCCCTAGGCAGAGGAGAGTATAGCATTCTGGGTGCCTTTTGGGACAAAGGAGACCAAAGGGCACATTCTCTTCCACTCAGGAGTTCTCCATTTGTGAGCTCAGCAGAGATGCAGGTCCAATGCTGGGGTCTGTAGGGGAAAAGTGTAGTTCTACCCCAGTGACCAGGTAGCACTGGTACCCAGGAATGGACCTGGAGATGAGAATTCTCTTCTCATCCCTACTGTTGCTGACAGAGCTACAGGTGTTCTCAGGTGGCGCTGGCTCAGATGCAGAGGGGACAGTCATCCAAGACATTTAGGGTTGGCTGCACTACCCCCACTGACAGCATGCCCACCATGCCCAGGCCTGCCCGGAACCACATCCTCCCTCTAAGGAGCAGCAGCATCCTTCAATAACCAACAAAGCTGAGAGAAGCTTCACCTAAAGGCCATCTGGGCACGGAGCTTTGGGACAGGCAGCCCTTAACTACATTAAGGACTAAAGGAAAATGACAGTGTCTATCTGAATTGGAAGTCCCCGGGACGGTGGTGAGACAGAGAAGTGGATCATATATCTGCCTGTCCAGGCTATGGAGCCTGTGCAGTCCCTCCTGCCTCTCTTGCTCACTCCATGGAGATCTTATGCAATTCACAAGCTTCCCCTGTCACCTTTGTCATGGCTTACACTTCTGTTCATCACTGGAGTGTGAGGTAGCAGTCTACTCAATCAAGTCACAAAGCTGCATGTAGAGCAATAGCTAAAGTTATTTAGTGCCTCAGTCAAGGCAGGCTGAGATTCAATAGGCATCAGCCACAAAGAACAAGAATGCTTATCTTTTAAAGGTTTTAGGTAGGGTAGGAGGGGGAGAACTTACTTTGGTGAGCTAACTACTATTGTCAGGTAAGGTTCCTGCTGCTTCCTGCTGAGACTGTTCTGGTCCTTTACAGTTTAACCCCCTGCAGCCATTGTGTTCACAAGTTCCTCCTTTCTTCTGGCAGGACCCCAGGACAGGGAGTGCAAGATGCAGTGCCTTATTCTCAAAATGGAGTGGTTTTGCTTGCTCTGTTTTGGGAGTTCCTCCAACCAACCTATCATGGTGTGTACAAGGGTGAGCTTGGTGGCCCAGCACTGCCCAGCTTTGACCCCCTCCACCAGAGAAGGTGGGACCTCAGGCACAAAGCAGATGACCTCACTGGCTGAGCAAACTGAGACCAAGCACACACTCCTCATGTCTGCTGCAGCCAGCTCCTACATATAAGCACCACCTCCTGGCCAGCTGGCTGAACTGTGGCTCTGTACATCATGGCTATGACTAGCACCTGAGAAAGCCACTGCAAAGATGCTATCTATAACCACACAGAGCCTTGGCACCAAAAGACTGTTAAAAGTCTAAGATAAATAAACAAACATACATACATTAAAGATACACCCTCAAGGGGTAAAAATAATAATATTAACAAAATTTAAAAATCAAAAATTCGTATCCAAATGAAAGTGAATTAAAAAATAAGAAGTTACAGATTACCCAGATAAGAAGAAACCAGTATAGGAACACTGGCAGTAATAAAAAAAAAAAAAAGACTGTTTAGACACCCTTAAAGGATCTCACTAGCTCTCTAGAAATGGATCCCAACCAAAAGGAAAATTCTGAAATAAAAGATAAAGAATTTAAAATATGGATTATAAAGAATGTCAATGAAATCCAAGAGAATATTGAAAACCAACACAAAGAAATAAAAAAAAATCAGGACATGAATGAAAATTTTACTAAAGAGCTAGATATTTTTATAAAACAAACAGAACTTATGGAAATGAAAGATGCATTCGTGAAATTTAAAAATGCAGTTGAAATCTCAAATAATAGGATAAGCCAAGTCAAAGAAGGAATATCAGAGCTTGAAGACAGGTCTTCTGAATTAACCCAGTCAGTCAAAAAGAAGCACACAAACCAAAAATAAAGAATGACAAAAAAATGACAAAGTCTTTGAGAAATACAGAATTATGTAATACATCTAAACCTATGAGTTATAGGTATTCCTGAAGGAGATGAAGAGTAAGTAAAGAGTGTGAAAAAACTATCTGGGGAAATAATTGAATAAAAATTCCCCAGTCTTGAAAGAGGCATAGACAACCAGATAGAAGAGGCTCACTGAACACCAGAAAGATACATTTCAAGAAAGTCTACACCTAGAAATATACTCATCAAACTATCTCTCATCAAACTATCTAAAGTCAACATGAAGGAAAAAATATTTTAAATCAGTAAGATAAAAACAAATAATGACCTATAAAAGAAACCCCAATAGACTTGCAAGTTTTTTGCTGAGATACTGGAGATACTGGGATTCTATTTTAAATATTATCAAAGGAAAGAATTTTTGGCTACAAATTTTGTATCCTGTTAAACAAGGCTTCATAAATGAAATAAAAATAAAGTCTTTTTCAGGTAAGCAAATGCTAAGGGAATGTGTCATCACTAGACTGGCCCTACAAGAAATGCACAAGGAAGTTCTAAACATGGAAACAAAAGGTGGATAGATACTCACCATTATAAAAACACATGAAACCATGAAACTCACAGGTCCTATAAAAACAATTTCATAATTAAGAATACAAAGCAACTTTGTAATTATTAACATTACCAAAGGAAAAGAACCTTGCACAGCATTGATACCTTTGAATATAAATAGACTAAATGCTCACTTAAAAGATACAGTTTGTCTGAGTGAATAACAAACCAGAGTCTAAATATCTTCTGCTTTCAAGACACTCACTTAACAGGTAAAGATTTTTATAGCTCAATATAAAGGGATGGATAAAATATTTCCACTTTTGAAAATCAAAAGTGAGCAGGAATAGCTATACTTATCACAGAAAAAACAGATTTTTGAATCAACAACAGCAAAATAAAACAAAGTCAAACATTCTATCATGATAAAGGGTTAATTCAACAAGAAGACAAAACAATCATAAACACATGTGCACCTAACACTGGAGCATCCGGGTTCATAAAACAAACACTACTAGACCTAAGAAAGATACAATAGCACAGTAATAGTGGAGGATTTCAAAACTCCACTAACAGCGTGAAATAAATCCTTAAGGCAGAAAATCAGCAATGAAATATGAGAGTTAAACTGGACTCTAAAATAAATGGACCTAACAAATATTTATAGAATGTTCTATCCAACCACTGCAGAATATGTATTTTTCTCACCAGCACGTGGAACATTTTCCAAGATAGATCATATATTAAGCCACAAAATAAGTCTCAATGAATTAAAAAAATAGAAATCCTGTCAGGTATCTTCTCAGACCACAGTGGAATAAAGGTGAAAACTAACTCCAAGAGGAACTCTGAACACTACAAATACAGCTAGGTGGAGTGGCTCATACCTGTAATCCTAGCACTCTGGCTAAAGCACTTACAGGCTGAAGTGGGTGGATTGCTTAAGCTCAGGAGTTTGAGACCAGCCTAAGCAAAGCTAGACCCTGTTTCTACTAAACATAGAAAAATTAGCCTGGTGTGGAGGCATGTACTTGTAGTCCCAGCTAGTGGGGAGCTGAGGCAGGAGGATTGCTTAAGCCCAGAAGTTTGGAGTTCTTGTGAGCTAGGTTGAGGCTGCAGTACTCCAGCCTGGGCAACAGAGTGAGGCTCTGTCTCCAAAAAATAAATAGTAAAAAATAAATATTAAAAATAAATAAATAAATTTAATGTAATTTAATTTAAAACATACAAATACATGGAAAATAAACACCTTCTGAATGATCTTTGAGTCAACAACGAAATCAAGATGGAAATTTTAAAAAAATTTTAAATGAATGAGGACTGTGACATAACTTATCAAAACCTCTGGGATGCAGCAAAAATGCATTCATAGGAAATGCATGCCACATAGAAAATTTATAAATGCCTACATAAAAAAAAAATTATCACAAATTAATAACATCATGTCCAAAGAACTATAAAAATGAGAAAACACCAGACCCAAAACTAGAAGAAGAAAATAACAAAGATTAGAGTAGGCCAGGTGCAGGGGCTCACGCCTGTAATCCCAACAGTCTGAGAGGCCTAGGCAGGTGATTTGCCTGAGCTCAGGAGTTTGAGACCAGCCTGAGCAAGTGTGAGACCCTGTCTCTAAAAATAGCTGGGTGTTGTGGCACCAGCCTGTAGTTCCAGCTACTGTGGAGGCTGAGGCAAGAGGATTGCTTGAGCTCAAGAGTTTGAGGTTTCTGTGAGCTGTGATACCATAGCACTCTACCAAGGGTAACAAAGTAAGACACTATCTCAAAAAAAAAAAAAACACACACACACACAAAGATCAGAGAAGAACTAAACAGAATGAAACAAACAAACAAAACCAACAAGAGATTGACAAAAAGAAAAAGTTGGTTCTTTGAAAAACCAAACAAAACTAATAGACCTAACTAGCCAGATTAACCAAGAAAAGAAGACAGGATTCAAGTAAGCTCAATGAAAGAGAAGATTTACAACTGATACCACAGAAATATAAAAGGTCATCTGAGACAGCTATGAACATCTCTCCACCCACAAACTAGAAAATCTAGAGGAAATGAACAAATTTCCAGAAATGTATAATGTCACAAGCATGAACTGGGAAAGTAATCTAAATCCAGACCCATAATGAACAGTGATGTTGAATCGGTAATAAACAATCTTCCTTTCCAAAAGATTGAGAAGGAGGGAACTCTCCTTAACTCATTCTGCGAAGTCAATTATCACCCTGATACCAAAGTCAAGAAAGGACACAACAAAAAAAGAAAAGTACAGACCAGTATCCCTCCCATAAATAGAAGCAAAAATCCTTACTAAAATACTAGCAAATCACATTTAACAGCACATCAAAAAGGTAATAGACCACTATCAAGTAGATTTTATCCCAGAGATGTAAGGATGGTTTAACATAGACAAGTATATAATTGTGAATCACCACAAAGCAGAAATAAAAACAAAAACTGTATGATAATTTCAATAAATGCATAAAAATCATTCAATAAAATCCATCATTCCCTCATGATAAAAATACTCAACAAACGAAGTGTAGAAGGAACATACATCAAGATAGTAAAAGCCATAAATGACAAACCCATAGCCAACATCACAGTAAATGGAGTAAAGTTCCCCCTAAGAACTGGAAGAAGACAAGGGTGCCCATTTTCACTTATATTCAACATAGTACTGGAAGTCCTATCCAGAGCAATCAGACAAGAAAGAAATTAGGAGCATCCAAATCTAAAAAAAGGATGCTATTTGTTGTTATCATCAATCTCTTTGTTGATGATATAATCTTACACTTAGAAAAGACTAAAGGTGCTTCAAATAATAGCCCTCCTAGATTTGATAAATGAATTAAGTAAAGTCTTAGGTTGCAAAATCAAGGTACACAAATCAGCAGTATTTCTATACACCAGTAACGACCAAGCTGAAACCCAAATTAAGAACTTAATCCCATTTACAATGGCTACAAAAAAAATAATTTAAAATACACAAAAATATACCTAACCAAGAGGGTTAAAGACTTCTACAAGGAACACTATAAATCACTAATGAAAGAATCATAAATGACACAAACAAATGGAAAAACACCCCAGTTCATGGATTTAAAAAACAACATTATAAAAATGACCATATTGCCCAAAGAAATCGACAGATTCAAGCAATTCCTATCAAAATACCAATATCATTTTGCACAGATTTAGGAAAAACAATTCTGAAATTTATATGGAACCAAAAAAGCCAAATAGCCAAAGCATTTCTAAGCCAAAAGAACAAAATTAGAGGCATCATATTACTTAACCTGAAATTATACTACAAGGCTATAGTAACCAGAATAGCGTGGCATGAAAACAGAAACATAGAATGGAGAACCTAGAAATAAAGCCAGATACCTATAACCAACTGATCTTTGACAAAGTAGACAAAAACATACACTGCTGAAATGACATCCAATTAAACAAATGGAGCTAGGAAACTTGGATAGCCGTATGCAGAAAACAAAAGCAGATCCCTATCCCTCACCATATACAAAAATTAACTCAAGATGAAGTAAGGACTCAATGTAAAACCTGAAAGCATAAAAATTCTCAGAGTATAATTGGGTTATAGCTATCATAAGAAAGCTATAAATTGGTTTCATAGTAAGATTATTTGAATACTTTTTCTTCCATTCTTGAGATATTTTGCTAAGAAGAATATGTTCCAGCTCCATTCATGTAAACATGTAAGAGGTAAAGTGAAGAAGAAGGGAGGGGGGACAGATGGAGAAGAGGGGAGAGAATGGGTGGAGGGAGGGTAATTGGTGGGACCACACCTATGGTGCATCTTACAAGGGTACATGTGAAATTTTCTAGGCGTAGAATATAAATGTCTTAACACAATAACTAAGAAAATGCCGTGAAGGCTATGTTACCCAGTTTGATGAAAACATTTCAAATTGTATATGAAACCAGCACACTGTACCCCATGATTGCATTAATGTACACAACTATGATTTAATAAAAAAGAAAAATCTCAAAGAAACCTAGAAAAAACTTTTGGACAATGGCCTAAGCAAATAATTTATGACTAAGACCCCCAAAGCAAATACAAAAATCAAAAATAGACAAATGGGACTTAATTAAACTATAAAGCTTCTACAGGCAAAAGAAATAATCAACAGAGCAAACAGACAATCTACAGAATGGGAGAGAATATTCAGAAACTATGCATCTGGCAAATGACTAATACACAGAATCTACAAGCAAAAAAAAAAAAATCATTTAAAATTTGGGCAAATACATCCTTTGGGGGCAAGACACGATTGCAAGAGGGACTTTGCCTAACAAATGCAATCGGTGTAACCTAGTTTCTTGTACCCTCAATGAAGCCCCAACAATAAAAATAAATAAATATAAAAGAAATTGGGCAAACAACATGAACAGGCTTTTTTTCAAAAGATGATATACAAATGGCAAGAAATATGAATAAAATGCTCAAGATCACTAATTATTAGGGAAATTCAATTTAAAACAACAATGTAATTTATTTTTTATAGAAAGTGAATTATTGTGAATTATTGACATAGTTTCCCCCCAAATGCATAATTAGTCAATTGACACAGAAAAATATGCCAACAAGCCCATCTTTCTTGCATTTATCATAAGAACTGTAATTTCTGTGATGACTTATGTATATCACACACACACCCTTCTCATCATAATCATCATCACCATGAATTTGTTTTTTGTTTCAGGGTCTGCATTCTATTTCAATAACCTAATTGTTTCTTTTCAAGTCAATAGCCTGTGCATATTAGTACCTATAGCTTCACAATCAGTTTGATTTTTTTACTTAGAAAAGGTTCCTAAACTTCTTCTGTTTTTAAAGTATCTTACTCTTTTTTTCTTTTTTTAGTTTCATATCAATTTTAGGAGCACCTTGTTAAGTTCATGAAATACACTGTTGGGATTGTTATCAGAATTGCATTGAATTTATGAAGTAATGTATAACAATGATATATTTTACTGTTTAATTTTAATAATCTAGAAACACCATATATCTCTCCACTTCAGGAATAATTTGGCCTTCAAAATGTTTGATATTGTTCTCTATGAAGGGCTTATATATCTTTTACCTTTAATAAGATTTATTTCTACATACCTTTTGGGTTTTGTTTCTAATATGAACATCATATTATTCTACAACATAGTGATAATTACTGGTATAAGGGAAGGTTATTAATTTTTGTATATAAATATTTTAACCAAGTTTGCTGAATTCTCCTTTTATTTCTTTGAATTTTCTATGTACTACATATACAATAATACACCTGTAAATAAAATGGTTTTATATTTTTTTGTTTCAATTCCTACAGTTTAATTTCTTTCTTATTTTATTGACTATGGCTAATCCTATATTGAATTGTAAAAGTAAGCATAGTTTATTTGGACTTTTAGTTATTAAATATGGTGCTTGCCATAGTATTTAAAGGGCATGATTTGTCAAGTTAAGAGAGTTACTTTCATTCCTAGTTTGTTAAGAGTTTATTTTCAATCATGAATAAGTATTAAAATGTTTCAAATGTTTTTTATGCACCTATTAAAAATCATCATACAACATTTTCTTTAATTTGTTAATGTAAAGATTCATACTAATATATTTTTGGATGGCTAACTTATAAATACATGATATGCAAACATTTTGTTTGAGATTTCTTTGGTGTCCATACCTATAAGTTAACTACTTACAATTTTGATATCAAGGTTATTCCAACTTTGTGAAATGAGCTGTCATTTAAAACAATTCACCTAGAGTTAAAATTACCAATCCTTTGACAGTTCAGTAAAACTTTCCTGTAAATTTTTCTGGGTGTGATAACTCTTGGGTGTGGAGATTTTTAACTAGCAATTTATTTTAATAACAGTCACTACCAGCAAATGGACTCTGGCCACTACAAACAATGTAGATTGATTAATCATTTTGTGCTCAGCATCCTCATCTGCACTTACTCCTGAAGCTTATTATTATTGTTGCTCATTTATTCTATATGCTTTCATTTTAAGATAATTTGGGTTTATTATTGTTCATTAAATTTTGCCCCCCCCCTTTTTTTTTTGGAGACAGAATCTCATTATGTCACCCTTGGTAGAGTGCTGTAGCATCACAGCTCACAGCAACCTCAAACTCTTGGGCTTAAGCCATTCTCCTGCCTCAGCCTCCCAAGTAGCTGGGACTACAGGCACGGCCAAAATGCCCAGCTGTTTTTTCTTGCAGTTGTCATTGTTGTCTTGCTGGCCCTGGTCAAGTTCAAACTCGCCAGCCTTGGTGCATGTGACTGGTGCGGCAACCACTGTGCATGGGCACCAAGCCAATTTTTCCCATCTTTATTGGCATAGAGTTTTTTGTTGTCATTTGCTATATTGCTTTCCTGTTTGTAATTCTGTCTCTTCTTATTGTAAAAACATTTTATATGTCTTTTGGTGTTTTGGTTTGGTTTGGGGAGTTTTTTGTATCTTGTTTTTATTTTTTGTTTAGGAGATTTTTTTTTTTTTTTTTTTTGGAGATGGATCTTGCTCTGATCCCCTGGCTAGAGTGCTGTGGGGTCATCATAGCTACTGCAACCTCAAAGTCTTAGGCTCAAGTGATTCTCCTGCCTCAGTCTCCCAAGTAGCTGAGACTACAGGCATGCACCACCAGGCCTGACTAATTTTTCTCTTTTTCGTATGCACTTCATCTGGTCCTCGTTTTTCTTTAGGCTGGTCTTAAACTCCTCAGCTCAAGCGATCTTCCCAACTCAGCCTCTCAGAATGCTAAGATTACAGGGGTGAGCCACAGTGCCCAGCCTTTTCTTTCTTTCTTTTATTTATTTATTTTTTATTGTTAAATCATAGCTGTGTACATTTGTACAATCAAGAGGTACAATGTTCTGGTTTCATATACAATCTGAAATATTTTCATCAAACTGTTCAACGTAGCCTTCATGGCATTTTCTTAGTTATTGTATGTAGACATTTGTATTCTGCATTTAGTAGGTTTTGCCTGTACCCATTCTAAGATGTACCGTAGGTGTGGCCCCACCAATTACACTCCCTCCACCCTAACCTCCCCACTCCCTTCCCCTCCCTTGGCCCCTTCCCCACATTCTTGTGCTATAGTTGAGTTATAGCCTTCATATGAAAGCTATAAATTAGCTTCATAGTAGGGCTGAGTACATTGGATACTTTTTCTTCCATTCTTGAGCTACTGTGCTAAGAAGAATATGTTCCAGCTCCATCCATGTAAACATGAAAGAGGTCAAGTCTCCATCTTTCTTTAAGGCTGCATAATATTCCATGGTATACATATACCAAAATTTGCTAGTCCATTGGTGGGTTGATGGGCACTTGGGCATCTTCCATGACTTAGCAATTATGAATGGGGCTGCAATAAACATTCTGGTACAGATGTCTTTGTTATATTATGATTTTTGGTCTTCTGGGTATATACCTAGTAAAGGAATGATAGGATCGAATGACAGGTCTATTTTTAGGTCTCTAAGTATTCTCCAAACATCCTTCCAAAATGAACGTATTAGTGTGCATTCCCACCAGCAGTGTAGAAGTGTGCCCTTTTCTCCACATCCACGCCAACATCTCTGGTTTTGGGATTTTGTTATGTGGGCTACTCTTACTGGGGTTAGGTGATATCTCAAAGTAGTTTTGATTTGCATTTCTCTGATGATTAAGGATGATGAGCTTTTTTTCATGTGTCTATAGATCGTGTGTTTGTCTTCTTTAGAAAAGTTTCTCTTCAAGTCTATTGCCCACCCTGAGATGGGATCACTTGTTCTTTTCTTGCTAATACGTTTGAGTTCTCTGTGGATTCTGGTTATTAAACCTTTATCAGAGGTATAACCTGCAAATATTTTCTCCCATTCTGAGGGCTGTCTGCTTGCTTTACTTACTATGTCCTTGGCTGTGCAGAAGCTTTTTAGTTTGATCAGGTCCCAGTAATGTATTTTTGATACTGCTTCAATTGCCTGGGGAGTCCTCCTCATAAAATATTCCTTTTTATGGAATTCCTTCAAGAGTTTTCCCTGCACTTTCTTCAAGTATTTTTATAGTTTCATGTCTTAACTTTAAATCTTTTATCCAGTGAGAGTCTATCTTAGTTGATGGTGAAAGGTGTGTGTCCAGTTTCAGTCTTTTACATATTGCCAGCCAGTTCACCCAGCACCATTTGTTAAATAGGGAATCTTTTCCCCACTGAATGTTTTTAATTGGCCTGTCAAAGATCAAATAACGGGAAGTAGCTGGATTCATCTCTTGCTTCTCTATTCTGTTCCAGACATCTAATTCTCTGTTTTTGTGCCAGTACCATGCTCTTTTGATCAGTATCGATTTATAGTACAGTCTCAGGTCTGGTAGTATGATTCTTCCTGCTTTGTTTTTATTTCTGAATAATGTCTTGGCTATTCGAGGTTTTTTATGATTCCATATAAAACTAAGTATTGTTTTTTCAAGATCTTTAAAATATGACAATGGAACTTTGATAGGAATTGCATTAAAATTATATGTTGCTTTGGGTAATATAGACATTTTAACAGTGTTGATTCTTCCCAGCCATGAGCATGGTATGTTTTTCCATTTGTTAAAATCTTCAGCTATTTCTTTTCTTAAAGTTTCATAGTTCTCTTTATAGAGATCTTTCACACCCTTTGTTAAATTCCCAAATATTTCATCTTCTTTAGCACTACTGTGAAAGAAATAGAGTCCTTGACTGTTTTTTAGGCTTGACTATATAAAGGCTACAGATTTATGGGTGTTGATTTTGTAGCCTGAGACACTGTACTCCTTTATCACTTCTAAAAGTTTTGTAGTAGAATCCCCAGTGTTTTCCAGATATACCATCATGTCATCTGTGAAGAGTGAAAGTTTGATCTCTTCTGACCCTATGTGGATACCATTTCTTCCCTAATAGTGATGGCTAAAACTTCCATTACAATGTTAAAGAGCAATGGAGACAATGGGCAACCTTGCCTGGTTCCTAATCTAAGTGGAAATGATTTCAATTTAACTCCATTCAATACGATATTGGCTGTGGGTTTGCTGTAGATGGCCTCTGTTAGTTTAAGAAACGTCCCTTCTATACCAATTTTCTTAAGTTTTCTGATAATGAAGGGATGCTGGATATTATCAAAAGCTTTTTCATCATCAATTGAGAGAATTATATGGTCTTGATATTATAGTTTGTTTATGTGCTGAATTACATTTATAGATTTAAGTATATTGAACCAGCCTTGAGACCTTGGGATACATTGCACTTGGTCATGGTGTATAATTTTTTTGATGTGCTATTGGATTCTGTTTGTTAGGATCCTGTTGAGTATTTTTGCATCAATATTATTTAGTAATATTGGTCTATAGTTTTCTTTTCTTTTGGGGTCTTTCCCTGGTTTAGGGATCAAGGTGATGTTTCCTTCGTAGAATGTGTTGGGTAGTATTCCTACTTTTTCTTTTTATTTTTATTGTTGGGGATACATTGAGGGTACAATAAGCCAGGTTACATTGATGGCAATTGTTAGGCAAAGTCCCTCTTGAAATCATATCTTGCCCCTATAAAGTGTGACACACACCAAGGCCCCACTCCCCTCCCTTCGTCCCTCTTTCTGCTTTTCCTTAATGGTCATTAATTGTCCTAATATCAAAATTGAGTACATAGGATTCCTGCTTCTCCATTCTTGTGATGCTTTACTAAGAATAATGTCTTCCACTTCCATCCAGATTAATACAAAGGATGTAAAGTCTCCATTTTTTTTAATACCTGAATAGTATTCCATGGTATACATATACCACAGTTTATTAATCCATTCCTGGGTTGGTGGGCATTTAGGCTGTTTCCACATTTTGGCGATTGTAAATTGAGCTGCAGTAAACAGTCTAGTACAAGTGTCCCTTTGATAAAAGGATTTTTTTCCTTCTGGGTAGATGCCCAGTAATGGGATTGCAGGATCAAATGGGAGGTCTAGCTTGAGTGCTTTGAGGTTTCTCCATACTTCCTTCCAGAAAGGTTGTACTAGTTTGCAGTCCCACCAGCAGTGTAAAAGTGTTCCCTTCTCTCCACATCCACGACAGCATCTGCAGTTTTGAGATTTTGTGATGTGGGCCATTCTCACTGGGGTTAGATGATATCTCAGGGTTGTTTTGATTTGCATTTTTCTAATATATAGAGATGATGAACATTTTTTCATGTGTTTGTTCGTCTGTCATCTTTAGAGAAGGTTCTATTCATGTCTCTTGCCCATTGATCTATGGGATTGTTGGCTTTTTTCATGTGGATTAATTTGAGTTCTCTATAGATCCTAGTTATCAAGCTTTTGTCTGATTGAAAATATGCAAATATCCTTTCCCATTGTGTAGGTTGTCTCTTTGCTTTGGTTATTGTCTCCTTAGCTGTACAGAAGCTTTTCAGTTTAATGAAGTCCCATTTGTTTATTTTTCTTGTTGCAATTGCCATGGCAGTATTCTTCATGAAGTCTTTCCCCAGGCCAATATCTTCCAGTGTTTTTCTTATGCTTTCTTTGAGGATTTTTATTGTTTCATGCCCTAAATTTAAGTCCTTTATCCACTTTGAATCAATTTTTGTGAGTGGGGAAAGGTGTGGGTCCAGTTTCAGTGTTTTACATGTAGACATCCAGTCTCCCAACACCATTTATTGAATAGGGAGTCTTTCCCCCAAGGTATGTTCTTGTTTGGCTTATCGAAGATTAGGTGGTTGTAAGATGTTAGTTTCATTTCTTGGTTTTCAATTCGATTCCAAGTGTCTATGTCTCTGTTTTTGTGCCAGTACCATGCTGTCTTGACCACTATGGCTTTGTAGTACAGACTAAAATCTGGTATGCTGATGCCCCCAGCTTTATTTTTATTGCTAAGAACTGCCTTAGCTATATGGGGTTTTTTCCAGTTCCATACAAAACGCAGAATCATTTTCTCCAAATCCTGAAAGTACGATGTTGGTATTTTGATAGGAATGGCATTGAATAGGTAGATTGCTTTGGGAAGTATAGACATTTTAACAATGTTGTTTCTTCCCATCCATGAGCACGGTATGTTCTTCCATTTGTTAATATCCTCTGCTATTTCCTTTCTGAGGATTTCATAATTTTCTTTATAGAGGTCCTTCACCTTCGTTAGGTATATACCTAGGTATTTCATTTTCTTTGAAACTATGGTGAAGGGAGTTGTGTCCTTAATTAGCTTCTCATCTTGACTGTTCTTGGTGTATACAAAGGCTACTGACTTGTGAACATTGATTTTATATCCTGAAACATTATTGTATTTTTTGATGACTTCTAGGAGTCTTGTGGTTGAGTATTTGGGGTTCTCTAAGTATCAACGATCATGTCATCAACGAAGAGGGAGAGTTTGACCTCCTCTGCTCCCATTTGGATTCCCTTTATTTCCTTGTCTTGCCTAATTGTATTGGCTAGAACTTCCAGCACTACGTTGAATAGTAAAGGTGACAGAGGACAACCTTGTCTGGTTCCAGTTCTAAGAGGAAAAGCTTTCAGTTTTACTCCATTCAGTAAAATACTAGCTGTGGGTTTGTCATAGACAGCTTCAATCAGTTTTAGAAATGTGCCACCTATGCCTATACTCTTCAGTGTTCTAATTAGAAAAGGATGCTGGATTTTATCAAATGCTTTTTCTGCATCTATTGAGAGGATCATGTGATCTTTATTTTTGCCTCTGTTAATATGGTGGATAACGTTTATGGACTTGTGTATGTTAACCAGCCTTGCATCCCTGGGATGAAGCCTACTTGATCATGATGAATTACTTTTTTGATCATAAGCTGTAATCTGTTGGCTAGGATTTTGTTGAGAATTTTTGCATCTATATTCATGAGTGAGATCGGTCTGAAATTCTCCTTTTTGTTTGGGTGTTTTCCTGGTTTTGGTATCAGGGTGATGTTTGCTTCATAGAATGTGTTGGGGAAGATTCCTTCTTCCTCAATTTTTTGGAATAATTTCTGCAGTACAGGAATAAGCTCTTCCTTCAAGGTTTAATAGAATTCTGGTGTGAAGCCATCTGGACGCGGGCATTTTTTGGTTGGAAGATTTTTTATTCTTTCTTTGATCTCACTGCTTGTAATTGGTCTGTTCAGGAGCTCTATTTCTTCCTGGCTGAGTCTAGGGAGAGGGTGTGATCCCAAATATTGATCCATTTCCTTCACATTGTCAAATTTCTGGGCATAGAGTTTCTGATAGTATTCAGAGATGATCTCTTGTATCTCTGTGGGATCAGTTGTTATTTCCCCTTTATCATTTCGGATTGAGGTTACTAGAGATTTTACTTTTCTATTCCTCATTAGTCTGGCCAATGCTTTATCTATTTTATTTATTTTTTCAAAAAACCAACTCCTTGTTTCATTAATTTTCTGAATGATTCTTTTGTTTTCAATTTCATTGATCTCTGATTTGATTTTGGATATTTCTTTTCTTCTACTGAGTTTAGGCTTCGATTGTTCTCCTTTTTCCAATTCCATAAGATGGCTTGTGAGATTGTTAATGCGCTCTCTTTCTGTTTTTCAAATGTAGGCATCTACAGCAATGAATTTTCCTCTCAAAACTGCTTTTGCAGTATCCCACAGGTTTTGGTAGCTTGTGTCTTCATTGTTGTTATGCTCCAGGAAGTTAATGATTTCCTGTTTTATTTCTTCCTGCACCCATCTGTTATTCAACAGAAGATTGTTTAATTTCCATGCCTTTGGGTGGGGTTGAGCGTTTTTGTTAGAGTTGAGTTCCACCTTTAGTGCCTTATGCTCTGAGAAGATACAAGGTAAAATTTCAATTCTTTTGATTCTGTTGATATTTATTTTGTGTCCCAGGATATGATCAATTTGGAGAATGTTCCATGGGATGATGAGAAGAATGTATATTCTTTATCTTTGGGATGGAGTGTTCTACAAGCGTCTATCAAGCACAGTTGTTCTAGAGTCTCATTTAAATCTCTTATATCCTTGTTTAATTTCTGTTTAGAGGATCTGTCCAGCTCTGTAAGAGGAGTGTTAAAGTCCCCTGTTATGATGGTATTATCAGATATCATATTGCTCAGACTGAGTAAGGTCTGTTTCAAGAATCTGGGAGCATTTAAATTGGGTGCATAAATATGTAGAATTGAAACGTCTTCTTGTTGTATTTTTCCCTTGACCAATATAAAGTGACCATCTTTGTCTTTTTTGACTTTAGTTGCTTGAAATCCACATGTATCTGAAAATAAGATTGCAACTCCTCTTTTCTTCTGAATGCCATTTGCCTGAAAAATTGTCTTCGAACCCTTGACTCGGAGGTTTAATTTGTCTTTTGAAGCCAGGTGTGTTTCTTGCAGACAGCAAATGGATGGCTTGTTTTTTTTAATCCAGTCAGCCAATCTATGTCTCTTCAGTGGGGAATTCAAGCCATTAACATTTATTGAGATAATTGAGAAGTGTGGTAGTATTCTATTCATCTTATTTGGTGAGAGTCCATTGCTTAGTTTTATCTTTTGCATCAGTGTGGAGGTTAGGTTCTGTCCTTTAATTTCTGAGTTCTTACTTTGCTGCTGATCCATTGTGGTGGTCAGTGCGCAGAACAGGTTGAAGTATTTCCTGTAGAGCTGGTCTTGTTGTGGCGAATTTCCTCAATGTTTGTATATCCATAAATGATTTGATTTCTCCGTCAATTTTGAAGCTTAGCTTAGCAGGGTACAGAATTCTGGGCTGGAAATTGTTCTGTTTAAGTAGATTAAAGGTAGATGACCATTGTCTTCTTGCTTGGAAAGTTTCATTAGAGAAGTCTGCTGTCACTCTGATGGATTTGCCCCTGTAGGTCAACTGGCGCTTACTCCTGGCAGCTTGCAGAATCTTTTATTTTGTCTTGAATTTGGACAGGTTCATCATAATGTGTCTTGGAGAAGCTCGGTTAGAGTTGAGGCGACCTGTTGTCCGATAGCCCTCTGAAAGCAGTGTGTCAGAATCTTTGGTGATATTTGGGAAATTTTCTTTTATAATATTCTCTAGTATGGCTTCCATTCCTCTGTGGCATTCTTCTTCCCCTTCTGGGATTCCTATAACTCGTATGTGGGATTGCTTCATAAAGTCCCATAATTCTGACAGTGAACGTTCTGCTTTCTCTCTCTTCTTTTCTGCCTCTTTTACTATCTCAGTTATCTCAAGAAGTTTGTCTTCTACCTCTGAAATTCTTTCTTCTGCACGGTCTAACCTGTTGCTGATACTTTCCATTGTATCTTTAAGTTCCCTAATTGACTGTTTCAGTTCCTTCAGCTCTGCTATATCCTTTTTATATTCTTCATATGGTTCATCTCTTATTTGATTCTGTTTTTGGATTTCCTTTTTGTTATTTTCCACTTGATTAGCAGTTTCCTTCATTATTTCCATTATCTTTCATTGTTTTCATCATGTGCGTTCTAAATTCCCTTTCTGTCATTCCTAACATTTCTTTATAGGTGGAATCCTCTGCAGTAGCTACCTCAGGGTCCCTTGGTGGGGTCGTTCTGGACTGGTTCTTCATGTTGCCTGGAGTTTTCTGCTGATTCTTCCTCATGAGTGATTTCCTTTATCTGTTTCCTTGCCCTAATTTTCCTTTTACTTCCTCTTGCTCTTTAAGTTCTCGTGCCTGTGGACTAAGGGTTAGATGAGTTCTTTTGGTACAGGACCAGAAGGGTGATAAGGTTGAAGAGCAAGAAAGGAGGACCGCGTGAATAGAAAAAAAAAATAGAGAAAGGAGAGGGGATGGGTAAAAGGAATATTGACAAAAAGAAGAAAGGCATAGAAAGAGGGAGACAGAGCAATATAGGTGTATAGTAGGGTACTTTGACACAACCTTAAAGAAGAACCACCTTCTGGGGGTGCCCAGTTGGGTGGTTCCCTTGAGGTCAGCAGTTCTTTGCTACCTGGTCAGACACAGTACCCCACCTCCACCAAGTAGAGAGGAAGGACAAAAATGCTATAAATCAAACCAAAACCAGCAAACCGAAAACTTTACGGGATAAAATCGGGTGAAAAACCAAATAATAGCGGTAGAAACAGATGAAGTTCTAGTTATTAAAAAAGGCAGCAATGGGAAATTATAATTAAACTAGAAAAATTGAGAAAGAAAAAAGATCTGTACAGAGAATGTTGAAATTAAAAAACAAAACAACACCAACAACATCAAAATAAACAAACAAAAAAAAAAACAACCAAACCAAAGAAACAAACAAACAAAAAAAAACCAAAACACAACCAAAATCAAAGCAGTATGTATACATTGTTGAATATTGTCTGGGCAACACATGGTCTTCTGGGGTATGAGATGTTAATCACAGTTCTGATATGACTGGAGGCTGCTGATTTCTCAAACCCCAGCAGATAGACACCCTAAATCTCTCTTCATCCCACTTAAAAGGCACTTTGAACTTGTAAACTTGCTGAGCAGAAGCTTTCCCAGGAAAGTGCTTGTCACTGGAATCACTGCTGAAGTGGCTATCCACTTACCCAGTGTGCCAAAACGGTCTCACTCTGCCCCTGAGGGTTAGGGCTGCAAGGCGGCTCAGACCCCACCATTAGCCTCTTCGGTGCTGGGTTAACAGCACCCACCTGGATTCTAGCTCTGTGACCCTGAGGGTGGAGCTTGCCAGGGCAGATCTCTCACAATGGCTCCCTGTGACCCACAGCCAAACACTATTAGCTCCGTCTGGCTCAGCGGCTCAGACTGGGGCCCTAGACAACGGCCAAAATTCTCCGCATTCCCACCCAGGCTCTCCCCAACGCAGCTCAACTGAGTACCAAGTCCAAAGACACCAAAACAGTTCACAGGTAAGGCCTTTCCGGTTTGCAGTCTCGCTGCTACTGAACTTACAGTTGTGGGCGGGTTTAGACCGATTGAACACACGCGACCACTTGCCGGTTTTCCACTGTTTTAGTCCTCCTCTTGGGGTCCAGAAGTCTCTCGCTGACTCTCTGTATCCTCGCAGGGGTGATGATAGGCAGATATCAACCATACAAAATCTCCCTAAAAAGAAAACCCCAGCACCAGGTGGCTTTACGTCAGAATTCTATCAAACCTTTAAGGAAGAACTAGTACCTATGTTACTAAACCTCTTACAAAATGTAGAAAAAGAAGGAATAGAGGAGAGCAAGATGGCGGCTGAGTAACAGCTTCCTTGCATCTGGGCAAGGAAGATGCCTGGAGTCCTATCTCCCCAGACACTCGGTGCCACCAGCCAGAGATGCCTGGAGTCCTATCTCCCCAGACACTCGGTGCCAGATGCAAGGAAGCTGTTACTCAGCTGCCATCTTGCTCTCCTCTATTCCTTCTTTTTCTATATTTTGTAAGAGGTTTAGTAACATTTGACTAGTTCTTCTTTAAAGGTTTGATAGAATTCTGACGTAAAGCCACCTGGTGCTGGGGTTTTCTTTTTAGGGAGATTTTGTATGGTTGATATTATTTCAGAACTTGATATAGGCCTGTTCAACATTTCCACTTCATTCTGGCTAAGTGTTGGTAGGTGGCATACTTCCAGGTATTGGTCAATTTCTTTCAGATTTTCATATTTCTGAGAGTAGAGTTTCTTGTAATATTCATTAAGGATTTTTTGAATTTCTGATGGGTCTATTGTTATTTCATCATTACCTTTTCTGATTGATGAAATTAGAGATTTTACTCTTTTTTTCCTGGTTAGGTTGGCCAAAGGTTTATCCATTTTATTGATCTTTTCAAGAAAACAACTTTTGGATGTATTGGTCTGTTGTATAATTCTTCTGTTTTCAATTTCATTAAATTCTGCTCTGATTTTAGTTATTTCTTTTCTTTTGCTGGGTTTGGGGTTGGAGTGTTCTTCCTTCTCCAGTTGCTTGAGATGTCCCATTAAGTTATTAACTTCCCCTCTTTCCATTCTCTTGAGGAAGGTTTGCAGTGCTATACTTTCCCTCTTAGGACACCTTTGCAGTATCCCAGAGGTTCTGATAATTCATATCTTGACTGTTGTTTTGTTCCAAAAATTTGGTGATTTCCTTCTTAATCTCATCTATAACCCATCTATCCTTCAGCATAAGGTTGTTTAGCTTCCATGTTTTTGTATGGGTATGCAGATTCCTGTTGTTATTGAGTTCAACTTATATTCCATGATGGTCTGAGAAGATGCAAGGAATAATTTCTATTTTTAAAAATTTGCTGAGGTTAGATTTGTGGCCTAGTATGTGGTTGATTTTGGAGTATGTTCTGTGGGCTGATGAGAAGAATGTGTATTCAGTTTTGTTGGAATGAAATGTTCTATAGATGTCTGTTAAGTCCAGATGTTGAATGGGTGAGTTTAAATCTAAGATTTCTTTGCTTAGCTTCTTTTTGGAGGATCTATCCAGCACTGCTAAAGGGGTGTTAAAATCTCCAGCTACTATGGAGTGGGAGGAAATCAAGTTGCTCAAGTCTGTTAGAGTTTTTCTTATAAGTTGAGGTACATTCTGGTTGGGTGCATAAATATTAATAATTGAAATCTCATCATATTTAGTATTACCTTTAACAAATATGAAGTGTCCATCCTTTTTTTTTTTTAATTAAATCATAGCTGTGTACATTGATATGATCATGGGGCATCATTCACTAGCTTCACAGACCGTTTGACACATTTTCATCACACTGGTTAACATAGCCTTCCTGGCATTCTCTCAGTTACTGTGCCAAGACACTTACATTCCACATTTACCAAGTTTCACATATACCCTTGTAAGATGCACCGCTGGTGTAATCCCACCAATTCCCTTCCCTCTAATCACCTCCCCCCTCCCTCCCCTCCCTTTCCCCCTTCCCCCTATTCTTAGGTTGTAACTGGGTTATAGCTTTCATGTGAAAACCCTAAATTAGTTTCATAGTAGGGCTGAGTACATTGGGTACTTTTTCTTCCATTCTTGAGATACTTTACTAAGAAGAATATGTTCCAGCTCCATCCATGTAAACATGAAAGGGGTAAAGTCTCCATCTTTCCTTAAGGCTGCATAATGTTCCATGGTGTACAAATACCACAATTTATTAATCCATTCGTGGATTGATGGGCAGTTGGGCTTTTTTCATGACTTAGCAATTATGAATAGGGCTGCAATAAACATTCTGGTACAAATATCTTTGTTATGATGTGATTTTTCGTCTTCTGGGTATATGCCCAGTAGAGGGATTACAGGATTGAATTGCAGATCTATTTTTAGATCTCTAAGTGTTCTCCATATCTCTTTCCAAAAGAAATGTATTAATTTGCATTCCCACCATGGGGAGGACCCTCCGGGCAATTGAAGCAGCTTCAAAAATACACTACTTGGACTTGATCAAACTAAAAAGCTTCTGCACAGCCAAGAACACAGTAAGTAAAGCAAGCAAACAGCCCTCAGAATGGGAGAAGATACTTGCAGGTTATGTCTCCAACAAAGGTTTAATAACCAGAATCCGCGGAGAACTCAAACGCATTAGCAAGAAAAGAACAAGTGATCCCATCGCAGGCTGTGCAAGGGATTTGAAGAGAAACTTCTCTGAAGAAGACAGGCACGTGCCTTCAGACATATGAAAATATGCTCATCATCTTTAATCATCAGAGAAATGCAAATCAAAACTACTTTGAGATATCATCTAACTCCAGTGAGACTAGCCTATATCACAAAATCCCAAGACCAGAGATGTTGGCACGAATGTGGAGAAAAGGTAACACTTTTGTCCATCCTTATCCTTCCTTATTTTAGTTGGTTTAAAGCCTATTGCATCTGCGAATAGGATTGCAATGCCTGCTGTTTTCTGCTTTCCACTTGCCTGGAGTATAATAGATGCCCATCCCTTCACCTTGAGTCTATGTTTGTCTTTTAATGTAAGATGAGATTCTTTTATGCAGCAGATATCTGGCTTGAGTTTTTGTATCCAGTCAGCAAACCTGTGCCTCTTTAGAGGACAATTTAAACCATTCACATTAATTGAGAATATTGATAAGCCTTTCGAGAGTCCGGTGGACATTTTTAATCCTTTTGCAACTATGGAAGTTGAAATTTGATCAAAATTTTCTGGGTGGGTTTACTTTTTGGTGAAGGATTACACTCGTCTTTATGGAGGATAGGTCTGAGAATATCTGGAGAGCTGGTTTAGTTGTGGCAAATTTCTTCAACATGTGAATGTCATTAAAGTATTTAATTTCTCTGTCATAAATGAAACTCAGTTTAGCTGGGTATGGGATCCTGGGTTGAAAGTTATTTTGTTTTAGGAGATTAAAAGTCGATTACCATCCTCTTCTAGCTTGAAAGATTTCAGCAGAGAGATCTGCAGTTATTCTAATATTCTTCCCCTTGTGATGGTTTTCTTTCATCTGGCTGATTTCAGAATTTTCTCCTTCATATTAACTTTACTGAAGTTGATTATGATGTTTCTGGGGGATGTCTTATTTGGGTTGAGTCACGCTGGAGTTCTGAAACTGTCAGCTATCTGAAATTCAGAATCTCTTGGCATGTCTGGAAAGTTCTCTTTTGTAATCTCATAGAGAAGAAACTCTGTGCCTTGCGAAGCCACTTCATCACTTTCAGGCATTCCTATAAGATGAATATTGGTTTTCTTTGAATTATCCCAGAGCTCTCTGAGAGAGTGATCTGTTTTTGCCCTCCATTTCTCTTCCTCTTTGAGAGTTTGGGAGTGTTTGAAAGCTTTGTCTTCAATGTCAGAAATCCTTTCTTCTGTTTGCTCCATTCTGTTACTGAGGGATTCTACTGTGTTTCTCCGATCTTTGAGGGCTGCAACTTCTTGTCTCAATGTGTCAAAATCTTTGGTCGTTTGGTCTTTGAATTCGTTGAATTCTTGTGATATCTTTTGGGTTACTGCTTGGAATTCTAATTCGATCTTATTTGCTATCCAGACTCTGAATTCAATTTCTGACATCTCAGCTATTTGTTTGTGCATGGGATCTTGTGCTGTGTCTGCCTCATTGTTCCTTGGGGGAGTTGATCTACTCTGATTATTCATATTGCCAGAGTTTTTCTGTTGATTTCACTTCATGATTGATTTTCACCGTTGCCTCTGGCCATCCTCAGAGTTGGGGTGGTGTTTCTCCAAGATTAGACCCCAGGGGGATCACTCTATTATTGCTGAATCTTTGTAGGGAGTGACTCTGTGTAGCTCTTCTGGGGCTGCCCCAACCAGGGAGTTCTGGTTGTGGGAGCAGCTCTAGAGTGTGACACCCCCGACAAGCAACAAGGTGGTGGATGGTGCACATGGTTCTGTGAGTGCCTGGTGCCCATTGACTTTGGCACAGAGGGCCCAAGGCTCCTGCACCCTCTGGCCAGGAGAAGGGCTCCGTACAGAGGCAGAGAGAACTCCGGAGGGCATGCGGCTACCAGAGTCCCTGGCCAGACGAGCGGGAGGCAGGGAGGGTACAGGAGGGAGGACACAGGGTTGCACAGCTCCCGGAGTCCCTGGTCAGGGTGTGGGGAGGTCTGGTCGGCGGGGTAGCAGGTCCTGGTGAAGCTTTTACTGGGTCTGGGCAGGTGCAGCTCTTACGGAGGTCTGGGAGGGTGCCAATCATGGGTCATGGGGCAGCTGTTCTGGAGGTCCAGGAGGGTGCCAATCGCGGGTTGCTGGGCAGCTCTTCCGGAGGTCCAGGAGGGTGCCGATCCTGAGTACCAGTGCAGCTCTTCCAGAGGTCTGGGAGGGTGCTGACCTTGGGTCCCGGCGCAACTCTTCCAGAGGTCCGGGTGGGTCCCGACTGCGGGTTGCGTCACAGCTCTTACCAGTGCCCAGCCTTTTATGTCTTTTTTTCTCCTCCAAACAGTCTTGCTTGAGATTTATTTCTCCAGATTTTCTCTTCAAATAACTAGTTTTTAGTATTGTTGAGCCTATCTTAATTTTATTTTTATAAGTCATTTTTTTTAAATTTCAGAATATTAGAGGTACACATGTTTTGTTTACATACCTTGTTATTGTACAGATTGAGTCAAAGTTGTAAGTGTGCTCTTTCCCCAGATAATGTGCACTGCACACAATAGGTGTGAATTTACCCATCCTTTCCTCCCTTCCCTGCCCCACCCCCCAGCTTGATTTTCATAGAGATTTACTTGCATAGGTGCACTTAAGTGTTAATTGATTAGTTCCAATTTGGTATTGAATATGTGTGTTTGTTCCATTCAGGTCTTTACAGAAGTTACTAGATCTCCATTTTTTATGGCCAAATAGTACTCCATAGTATGCATATCCCACATTTTATTAATTCATTCATATATTGGGGGCCACTTCAGTTGTCTCCATGTCTTTGTGATTATGAATTGTGCTGATATAAACATTCAAGTGCAAGTACTCTTTTTATAAAATGACCTTTTTCCCCTTTAGGTATATACCCAGCAGTGGGATTACTGGATCAAATGGTAGGTCTACTTTAACTTCTTTGAAGTATCTCAATACAGTTTTCCTTAGAGGCTGCACTAATTTGCAGTTTCACCAACAGTCATATCCTTCCCTCTGTGTTCATACAAGGACTTGTGCCCAGATATCAGTAGCATCCACTTTATTTATAGTAGCCAAAATCTGGAAATAATCCAAATGTCCATCAACAAGTAATTGAAGAACAATTTGTGTTACATTCACTCAATGAAATACTATTTAATTAAAAAAAAATATTAATACACACAAGAGCATAGCTGTGACTCAAAAACCTTATGCTGAGTATGAAAAAGAGTATATATTGTACGTATGTTATGTTTATACTCACAGAAAATATTAGAAAATATAAACTAACCAATAATAACAAAAACATAACTGTGATTGAAGTTTAGATGAGCATGGGGTTATTACTGAGATGGGATACAAGAGTGATGGATATATACTATCGGTGGGTTGTGGTAGTTAGTATAGGTATACAGATGTTCAAAACTCACCCAATGTACATATAAAAATAATTGTATTTTGTGTCTAAATTATATCTTCATAAGCTTATTTTTTAAATGCAATGAGATGGCTTTCCTAACTCATTGAAATACTGAATATCAAAAAGACTAGCAATACAAATGTTGAGAATGTAAAGTTAGAACTCTCACACAGTTGATGGCAGTGTAAAATAGTGAATTAACTTTGGAAAACTCTTTGGCAGTTCCTAATAAAATATGCCTACACCTACCTTGTTATCCAGAAGTACATAGCTAAGAAATATAAACACGTCCACAAAAAGACCTTTCCAAAATGTCTATAGCTGCTTTCTTTCCCCAATAGTCAAAAATGGAAAACAACTCAAATGTCCATAAATAAATGAAAGGAAGTAAATGAATTCTAGATTCTCTGTACATATATCTTATTCCGGGTGGATCTGACTTAGCAAGTGTGTACTGGTTGCATGTTCAGCACCTTTGGATCTAAGGCCTGCATTTCCACCCTCCTTCTTGGGTTTTAGTATTTATCATCTTGTAAGTCTAGTTTCTGTCTGGCTTAGTAAGGTCATTCTGGAGCTCTTGTTTGGAAAGCCTTATGCTATCCTCTGACCAGTTAAGGAGGCTTAGATCCCACAATAAGAAAGCACATGTAAATTGACATAGATGACCTCTGAGACAGACCTTTGCAAGAAAATCCCTTCATTCTTCCGTCTTGTACTCTTCTTTTACTTTACCTATCTTCACCTTTCCTCACCTGGTGGGCTGAAAATAGGTAGTGGCTCAAAGCAAGGGAATCAACAAGGCCCTTTTTGGTGTCAGAATTAGCCCTGTCTGAAAGTGAGTGATTAATCCAGCTCACCAAATATTTGAGAGAAAAACTGCAATAGTAAATACGACTTTTTTCCTAGAATTTTACCTCTGCCAAGCTCCCTGAAGAACCTGTTAATGGCCACAAGTTTCTAACCTTTGGGGGACTCAGGGACCTGGCAAAAGAACATCTCAGTTGAACATAACCTGTGAATTGATTCTCTCATTACTCAGACTCATGTTAACTATTACAATACAAATGCCAGGAGGACAGGAAAAGCATGCCAAGCCCCCAACGATTGTTCAAACTTCTTCGCTGAGCACTTTCTTTCTGTTGCCTATCCCAGGAAGTATCAGCTTAGGCAGCATCTTACTCATTCAGAAGGCCCTGAACTGGCCCTTCTGAAGAGGATCAATTAGCAAACTTGCATTGGACTACTGTCTTTTATTTCGGGCTGCAGTAGGATGAGATAGTGTTAATAAATGGATCAGATCAAAGGAAAGGCTTGCCTCCATTTAGTTGTCCAATTGATTTTGATTTTCTTTGCACAAAATATGGACTCTATTTATGATACTGAAAACCAAATCAGCAGAAGGAAGCCCAAGAGGGTTCTATCAGATTTCCCTTTATTAGACCCCTCGGTTCCAGAGCCCTTTGTATTCCCCACAAGCTTCAGATGCTTGTTTGCTAAAGAAAACCTTCAGCAAACCATGAAGAGCCCTTTATGCATCCATTCCCTCCTGGATGCAACATTCTAAGCAGATAAGGCTGGTGACTTATTTGGTACAGATATAAGATTGGGATCAGGAGGCCTGGCATAACGTTAGGAGGAAATTAAATGACTCATAGATTATAGAATGGGGCAACATGCAAAAACACATACCACCCACTCAGTAGCCCATCAATAATCTCCTTGGTCAAATTCCTTGTTTCCCAGAAGGGAACAGTTCTGCTGTCTATACCTGTGGAAGGCACATATGGACCCAGTTTATCAGGGACATTAGATGTATGTGGGGTTCGCTAAGGACTGTTTATAGGAAAACGTCCTTGAATTTTCAAATCTTTTCCCAAAATTGCCCTTGTTTAAACCTAGAATTTCCAGTTGAGTTTAAAGCTTATGGGGGGTATAGGCTTAACCTAAATCCAGCTGAACCTGACATTATGGATCCCCCCAGATTTGTGGGTAAGACAAAAAGAACAAAGATTCAGAGAACAGGAATGAGGTGAAACAATTCAGGAACAACCTATCAAATTAACAGTAGTTAGCCCTTTGTGGATCCATGAAATGTCCTGTAGTAAAAGATACTTAAGTGTGAGACATGGGCCCTGGACCACAGAGAAGATGAGATGTGCACCCATAAAAAGATGCAGAAACCATTCTAGGCAGCATACAGTTCAGGACCAAGTTGTGAGCAACCGCTGGTAAAAGCATTAAGAACAAATCAATAAAGAGAGTCTCTGGCCTTCCTCCAGAGACCAGGGAAGCTTCAAAAGAGAAAGTGAGACTTGAGCAAGGTTCTGACAAAGAATTTGGACTAGCTGAGGAGAAGAAATGGAAAGGGAAGACATTCTTGATTTGGCTGGAAGAGTATCAAAGTTTGGTGGGTTGGGATGGGGAGGCAGAGAGATTGAGTGCAGAGCATTCATGTGACAAGAAGGAAGCAGAAAAAGAGCAGAGATGAAGTTTATAAAAGAGCCAAACCATTGCAGTTTGTTTGATTTGCTATGGTAAGAAATAAAAAGCTCAATTGTAAATCTATCCATTCCACTGGTGTTAGTGCCAGGACAAAGGGGAGGTGAGTGAGGTGAATGAGGTACTTGTCCCTTGTGCAAAATTTAAGACAGCACCAAAAAACTCAGAAATTAAGGTAAACAATATTTTAATGTGGTGTTTAAAAATAAAACTAATGTAAAAAGTCCATGATGAAAAAAATCAAGATTTCAAATAAAGACAGCATCAGTAACAGTGCTATGCTAAGCTTTATTAAAGCATGAGGAAAAAGGAAAAATAAGCAATACTTCTCTTGTCCTCTTATTGGAAACTGACAACATATTAACACACTAAGGACTTTGAAAAATGCTGCAGAAAAGAATTCCATTCAGCTTTGTTTAATCCTACAGATCCCAAACACATTTAACCACACAACTTTTTGGCAAGCAACATCTCATATAACTGTAGAATATTTTTCAGGATTAAGGCTAACCTTATTTTAACTGATAAAGAAATAAAAGCATTGACAGCCAAAAAGATCTCACTAATCAACTGGGAGTACATTGAGGAAAAATATTATAAATGTGTAAGTTCTTTTCTTCATGAGTAAGTGTGGCATAATGAACAGTTTTTAACCTTTATTTAATTAATTTTGTGGACCTTAGGTCACTATGATCATTAATTCACTTAGAACTGTCTGAGAATAGAATTGCTTAAATTGTAAGAGACCAAGTTAAATCAGTGCTGATTTTAAGGTAGAAATAATACCCTTAGTTCCTGCTCAATATATGAAGAAATAAGCATCTAAAAAAACTAATCTTGCTGTAAATAAGAGTTATAAAATCTGGACAAAATAAAAAATTACACAAGACTCTGGAGACGGAACAAAAGCGGGCAGTTTTAGGAGGATAGTTAAAATCTGCACCAAGGAACACAATGAGTTCCCATTTTTTTGTCTTCTTACTCTGAAGGCAGTAACTTAACGATGGATCAATAAAGAATATACAGTCCTTCAGAGTGTCCCATCTTTCTTCTTTTCTGCCATATGCTGGAGGAATGAGAGTTGTCTTGGGCCACCTGTTAAATACACAAACACCAACTGAAAGCTGATGAGCAAAGAAAAGGATCCAGGCATACTTTTCATGAAATACAAATTTCAACACACAGATAAGCAAAACTGTCCTCAAATAATCTGCATGTGGCCCATGGGCTACAGGTGGGACTCCTCTTATGGGGGAGAAAGGAACAGAGCCTCGTTGGTATATGGAACAATTTCAAAAGATCTAACATATGTTTAAATGTTGTCAAAGAAGGAAAGGAGGGAAAAAAACAGGATAGAAAAAGAATATTGAAGAAATAATGTCCAAAAACTTCCAAAATTTGGTAATGACTTAAATTTATACATTCAAGTAGTTCATGAGCCCCCAAAAGGATAAATTTGAAAAGAATCATACCTGAGCATAGCATGCTCAAACAACTGAAAACCAAGATAAAGAGAAATCAGTCTGAGAAAATAACACACTATATTCAACAGCTATTTAAATGACCATGAAGTCTCATCAGAAACCAGGGAGGTCAGCCTCTAGTGAAGCAGTATCTTTAAAGCATTGACAGAAAAACAAAAAAGCATTAACTGAGAGTTTCGTGCCCTGCAAAAAAATATCTTTCAAGAATGAAGATTAAAAATAAAGGTATTTTGAGAGGCGGAGCAAGATGGCGGCCGAGTAACAGCTTCCTTGCATCTGGGCACCGTGAGTCTGGGGAGATAGGACTCCAGGCATCTCTGGCTGGTGGGATCTGCCTATCATCACTCCTATGAGGATACAGGGAGTCAGCGAGAGACTTCTGGACCCCAAGAGGAGGACTAAAACAGTGGAAAACCGGCAAGTGGTCGCGTGTGTTCAATCCGTCTAAACCCGCCCACAACTGTAAGTTCAGTAGCAGCGAGACTGCAAACCAGAAAGGCCTTACCTGTGAACTGTTTTGGTGTCCTTGGACTTGGCACTGAGTTGAACTGCCTTGGGGAGGGCCTGAGCGGGAGTGCGGAGAACTTTGGCTGTTGTCTAGGGCCCCAGTCTGGGCCGCTGAGCCAGACGGAGCTAATAGTGTTTGGCGGTGGGTCACACGGAATCATTGTCAGTGATCTGCCCCGGCAAGCTCTGCCCCCAGGGTCACGGAGCTAGAAACGGGTGGGAGCTGGTAACCCAGCAACCAAGTAGCCTAAGGGTGGGGTCTGAGCCGCCTTGCAGCCCTAACCCTCAGGGGCAGAGTGAGACCGGTTTTGGCACACTGGGTAAGTGGATAGCCACTTCAGCAGTGATTCCAGCAAGAAAGCGGGGTAAGCTTCTGCTCAGCAAGTTTACAAGTTCAAAGGGCCTTTTAAGTGGGCTGAAGAGAGACTTAGGGTGTCTACCTGCTGGGGTTTGAGAAATCAGCAGCCTCCAGTCGTATCAGAACTGTGATTAACATCTCATACCCCAGAAGACCACGTGTTGCCCAGACAATATTCAATAACATATACAAACTGCCTTGTTTTTGGTTGTGTATTTTTTTCTTTTTTTTTTTGTTTGGTTGGGTTTTTTGTTTATTTTGACGTTGTTGATGTTATTTTGTTTTTTAATTTCAATCTTTTCCAGACAGATCCCTTTTTCTTTCTCAATTTTTCTAGTTTAATTATAATTTCCCATTGCTGCCTTTTTTAATAACTAGAACTTCATTTTTGCTAGTGTTTCTACTGCTATCATTTGGTTTTTCACCCAATTTTATCCCCGTTAAATTTTCTGTTTGCTTGTTTTGGTTTGATCTATAGCATTCTTGTCTTTCCTCTCTACTTGGTGGAGGTAGGGTACTGTGTCTGATCAGGTTAGCAAAGAGCTGCTGACCTCAAGGAAACCACCCAACTGGGCACCCCCAGAAGGTGGGGTTTTTTAAGGTTGTGTCAAAGTACCCTACTGTACACCTATATTGCCCTGTCTCCTTCTTTCTGTGCCTCTCTTCTTTTTGTCAATATTCCTTATACCCACGCCCTCTCCTTTCTCTATCTTTCTTTTTTTTCTTATCACTTGGTCCTCCTTTCTTTCATACCTTTTTTGCTCCTCAACCTTCTCACCGTTCTGGTCCTGTAACCCTTAGTCCACAGGCACAAGAACTTAAAGAGCAAGAGGAAGTGAAAGGAAAATTAGGGCAAGGAAACAGATAAAAGAAATCACTCATGAGGAAGAATCAGCAGAAAACTCCAGGCAACATGAAGAACCAGTCTAGAACAACCCCACCAAGGGACCATGAGGTAGCTACTGCAGATGATTCCACCTGTAAAGAAATGTTAGGAATGACAGAAAGGGAATTTAGAATACACATGTTGAAAACAATGAAAGAAATGATGGAAACAATGAAGGAAACTGCTAATAAAGTGGAAAATAACCAAAAGGAAATCCAAAAACAGAATCAAATAAGAGATGAATGATATGAAGAATATAAAAAGGATATAGCAGACCTGAAGGATCTGAAACAGTCAATTAGGGAACTTAAAGATGCAATGGAAAGTATCAGCAACAGGTTAGACCATGCAGAAGAAAGAATTTCAGAGGTAGAAGACAAAGTTCTTGAGATAACTCAGACAGTAAAAGAGGCAGAAAAGAAGAGAGAGAAAGCAGAACATTCACTGTCAGAATTATGGGACTTTATGAAGCGATCCAACATACGAGTTATAGGAATTCCAGAAGGGGAAGAAGAATGCCACAGAGGAATGGAAGCCATACTAGAGAATATTATAAAAGAAAATTTCCCAAACATCACCAAAGATTCTGACACACTGCTTTCAGAGGGCTATCGGACCCCAGGTCGCCTCAACTCTAACCGAGCTTCTCCAAGACACATTGTGATGAACCTGTCCAAAGTCAAGACAAAAGAAAAGATTCTGCAAGCTGCCAGGAGTAAGCGCCAGTTGACCTACAGGGGCAAATCCATCAGAGTGACCGCAGACTTCTCTAATGAAACTTTCCAAGCAAGAAGACAATGGTCATCTACCTTTAATCTACTTAAACAGAACAATTTTCAGCCCAGAATTATGTACCCCGCTAAGCTAAGCTTCAAAATTGATGGAGAAATCAAATCATTTACAGATATACAAACATTGAGGAAATTCGCCACAACAAGACCAGCTCTACAGGAAATACTTCAACCTGTTCTGCACACTGACCACCACAATGGATCAGCAGCAAAGTAAGAACTCAGAAATTAAAGGACAGAACCTAACCTCCACACTGATGCAAAAGATAAAACTAAGCAATGGGCTCTCACCAAATAAGACGAATAGAATACTTCCGCACTTATCAATTATCTCAATAAATGTTAATGGCTTGAATTCCCCACTGAAGAGACATAGATTGGCTGACTGGATTAAAAAACACAAGCCATCCATTTGCTGTCTGCAAGAAACACACCTGGCTTCAAAAGACAAATTAAAGCTCCGAGTCAAGGGTTGGAAGACAATTTTTCAGGCAAATGGAATTCAGAAGAAAAGAGGAGTTGCAATCTTATTTTCAGATACATGTGGAATTAAAGCAACTAAAGTCAAAAAAGACAAAGATGGTCACTTTATATTGGTCAAGGGAAAACTATAACAAGAAGACATTTCAATTCTAAATCTTTATGCACCCAATTTAAATGCTCCCAGATTCTTGAAGCAGACCTTACTCAGTCTGAGCAATATGATATCTGATAATACCATCATAACAGGGAACTTTAACACTCCTCTTACAGAGCTGGACAGATCCTCTAAACAGAAATTAAACAAAGATATAAGAGATTTAAATGAGACCCTAGAACAACTGTGCTTGATAGATGCATATAGAACACTCCACCCCAAAGATAAAGAATATACATTCTTCTCATCACCCCATGGAACATTCTCCAAAATTGATCATATCTTGGGACACAAAACAAATATCAACAGAATCAAAAGAATTGAAATTTTACCTTGTATCTTTTCAGACCATAAGGCACTAAAGGTAGAACTCAACTCTAACAAAAATGCTCAACCCCACCCAAAGGCATGGAAATTAAACAATCTTCTGTTGAATAACAGATGGGTGCAGGAAGAAATAAAACAGGAAATCATTAACTTCCTTCAGCATAACAACAATGAAGACACAAGCTACCAAAACCTGTGGGATACTGCAAAAGCAGTTTTGAGAGGAAAATTCATCACTTTAGATGCCTACATTCGAAAAACAGAAAGAGAGCACATCAACAATCTCACAAGAGATCTTATGGAATTGGAAAAAGAAGAACAATCTAAGCCTAAACTCAGTAGAAGAAAAGAAATACCCAAAATTAAATCAGAGATCAATGAAATTGAAAACAAAAGAATCATTCAGAAAATTAATGAAACAAGGAGTTGGTTTTTTGAAAAAGTAAATTAAATAGATAAACCATTGGCCAGACTAACGAGAAATAGAAAAGTAAAATCTCTAGTAACCTCAATCAGAAATGATAAAGGGGAAATAACAACTGATCCCACAGAGATACAAGAGATCATCTCTGAATACTACCAGAAACTCTATGCCCAGAAATTTGACAATGTGAAGGAAATGGATCAGTATTTGGAATCACATCCTCTCCCTAGACTTAGCCAGGAAGAAATAGACCTCCTGAACAGACCAATTTCAAGCACTGAGATCAAAGAAACAATAAAAAAGCTTCCAACTAAAAAATGCCCTGGTCCAGATGGCTTCACTTCAGAATTCTATCAAACCTTCAAGGAAGAGCTTATTCCTGTCCTGCAGAAATTATTCCAAAAAACTGAGGAAGAAGGAATCTTCCCCAACACATTCTATGAAGCAAACATCACCCTGATACCAAAACCAGGAAAACACCCAAACAAAAAGGAGAATTTCAGACCAATCTCACTCATGAATATAGATGCAAAAATTCTCAACAAAATCCTAGCCAATAGATTAAAGCTTATCATCAAAAAAGTCATTCATCATGATCAAGTAGGCTTCATCCCAGGGATGCAAGGCTGGTTTAACATACGCAAGTCTATAAACGTTATCCACCATATTAACAGAGGCAAAAATAAAGATCACATGATCCTCTCAATAGATGCAGAAAAAGCATTTGATAAAATCCAGCATCCTTTTCTAATTAGAACACTGAAGAGTATAGGCATAGGTGGCACATTTCTAAAACTGATTGAAGCTATCTATGACAAACCCACAGCCAATATTTTACTGAATGGAGTAAAACTGAAAGCTTTTCCTCTTAGAACTGGAACCAGACAAGGTTGTCCTCTGTCACCTTTACTATTCAACATAATGCTGGAAGTTCTAGCCAATACAATTAGGCAAGACAAGGAAATAAAGGGAATCCAAATGGGAGCAGAGGAGGTCAAACTCTCCCTCTTTGCTGTTGACATGATCTTATACTTAGAGAACCCCAAAGACTCAACCACAAGACTCCTAGAAGTCATCAAAAAATACAGTAATGTTTCAGGATATAAAATCAATGTCCACAAGTCAGTAGCCTTTGTATACACCAATAACAGTCAAGATGAGAAGCTAATTAAGGACACAACTCCCTTCACCATAGTTTCAAAGAAAATGAAATACCTAGGAATATACCTAACGAAGGAGGCGAAGGACCTCTATAAAGAAAATTATGAAATCCTCAGAAAGGAAATAGCAGAGGATATTAACAAATGGAAGAACATACCATGCTCATGGATGGGAAGAATCAACATTGTTAAAATGTCTATACTTCCCAAAGCAATCTACCTATTCAATGCCATTCCTATCAAAGTATCTACATCGTACTTTCAAGATTTGGAAAAAATGATTCTGCGTTTTGTATGGAACCGGAAAAAACCCCGTATAGCTAAGGCAGTTCTTAGTAATAAAAATAAAGCTGGGGGCATCAGCATACCAGATTTTAGTCTGTACTACAAAGCCATAGTGGTCAAGACAGCATGGTACTGGCACAAAAACAGAGACATAGACACTTGGAATCGAATTGAAAACCAAGAAATGAAACTAACATTTTACAACCACCTAATCTTTGATAAACCAAATAAGAACATACCTTGGGGGAAAGACTCCCTATTCAATAAATGGTGTTGGGAGAACTGGATGTCTACATGTAAAAGACTGAAACTGGACCCACACCTTTCCCCACTCACAAAAATTGATTCAAGATGGATAAAGGACTTAAATTTAAGGCATGAAGCAATGAAAATCCTCAAAGAAAGCATTGGAAAAACACTGGAAGATATTGGCCTGGGGGAAGACTTCATGAAGAAGACTGCCATGGCAATTGCAACAACAACAAAAATAAACAAATGGGACTTCATTAAACTGAAAAGCTTCTGTACAGCTAAGGAGACAATAACCAAAGCAAAGAGACAACCTACACAATGGGAAAGGATATTTGCATATTTTCAATCAGACAAAAGCTTGATAACTAGGATCTATAGAGAACTCAAATTAATCCACATGAAAAAAGCCAACAATCCCATAGATCAATTGGCAAGAAACATGAATAGAACTTTCTCTAAAGATGACAGACGAATGGCTAACAAACACATGAAAAAATGTTCATCATCTCTATATATTAGAGAAATGCAAATCAAAACAACCCTGAGATATCATCTAACCCCAGTGAGAATGGCCCACATCACAAAATCTCAAAACTGCAGATGCTGGCGTGGATGTGGAGTGAAGGAAACACTTTTACACTGCTGGTGGGACTGCAAACTAGTACAACCTTTCTGGAAGGAAGTATGGAGAAACCTCAAAGCACTCAAGCTAGACCTCCCATTTGATCCTGCAATCCCATTACTCGGCATCTACCCAGAAGGGAAAAAATCCTTTTATCATAAGGACACTTGTACTAGACTGTTTATTGCAGCTCAATTTACAATTGCCAAAATGTGGAAACAGCCTAAATGCCCACCAACCCAGGAATGGATTAACAAGCTGTGGTATATGTATACCATGGAATACTATTCAGCCATTAAAAAAAATGGAGACTTTACAACCTTCGTATTAACTTGGATGGAAGTGGAAGACGTTATTCTTAGTAAAGCATCACAAGAATGGAGAAGCATGAATCCTATGTACTCAATCTTGATATGAGGACAATTAATGACAATTATGGTTATGGGGGGGGGAAGCAGAAAGAGGGATGGAGGGAGTGGGTGGGGCCTTAGTGTGTGTCACACTTTATGGGGGCAAGACATGATTGCAAAAGGGACCTAACAATTGCAATCAGTGTAACTGGCTTATTGTACCCTCAATGAATCCCCAACAATAAATAAAAAATATATATATAAATAAAGGTATTTTCAAATAATGTTCATCACCAATAGGCTTATGCTGCAAGAAATGTCACGGTGAGTTCTGCAGGCTGACGCAAAAAATAATATCACAGGAAAACTCTCAGGAAAGAGTAAATATAGGGATATTTCTAAAAAGATTATTTCTTCTCTTAATTTCCTTATAATATGGATGACCGTTCAGAGATAAACTTTTAACATTACCTTGGAGAGGTTAACAATGTATATAGATGTAATAAATATAACAACATAAAGAATAACAAAGGCATGAATGGATGAACTTGTAAAATTGCAATGATTGTATATTTCATATCAATTAGTATAAAATTAACTCGAAATAATTAAATAATTAAATCTAAGATTAACAAAAAAATAAATAATAAATTCATAGAACTAAATCCGATCATATTAATAATTTCATTAAATTCTACAGAACCAAACATTGCAAAGGTCATCAGAATGGATTTTGTAAGGCAGGATTAAATTTATGTTGTCTACAAGGTACAAATTTTAAATATAAAGACAAAGATTAAATATAAAGATTGAAAGTAAATGACATGCAAATTTTAAAGGGCTTTAAATAAACTACAATATTGTAATAAAATTTATTTTTAAAAAGTTTGAAAATAAATAGATGGAAAAAGATATATTAGATAAACAGCCTAAAGAAGGCTGAAACGGATATGCTAACATCAGATAAAACAGACGCTCAGATAAAGAGTGAAGAATACTTAAGAAAGGAGTATAATTGTGATGGATATGTTACCTAGTTCAATGTGAGCATTTCACACTGTATATCAAAGGAGTACGCTGAGCCCCATAAATGCATCAATGTAAAAAGTTATGATTTAACAAATAATGATAATTAAAAAAAGAATGAAGAATACAGTATTACAAAGATAAAGAGAATATTTTGTTATGGTAATATTATCTACTGGCTTTTAGCTCAAAAATTGAGAAGATAAAGTAATCAGAAAATACACGTACAAATAATAATAGAGCCTCAAAATGCAAGAAATGAAAATTGATAGAGTTAAAACAGAAATAAACAATCCTAAAATTATAGTAGGAGAATTTAACACCTCTCTGTCAGGAACTGATAAAACAACCAGAAACAACAACAACAAAAGAAATCAATAGAAGATAATATCTCACTATGAGTTTGATATGTATTTTCCTGATGAGTAATGATGTTGAGTATCTTTTCATATACTATTTTTTTTTTTGAGACAGAGTCTCACTCTGTTGCCCTCAATAAAGTGCTGTGTTGTCATAGCTCACAACTCCTGGGCTCCACCTCCAACTCCTGGGCTCAAGTGATCCTCTTGCGTCAGCCTCCCAAGAAGCTAGGACTATAGATGCCTGCCACAATGCCTGGTTAGTTTTTAGGGATGGTATCTCACTCTTGCTCAGGCTGGTTTTGAACTCCCTCAAGCAATCCACCCATCTCAGCCTCCCAGAGTGCTAAGATTACAGGTCTGAGCCACTACACCCAGTGTCTTTTTATATATTTATTTGCCATTTATATTTTGGAAAAATATCTATTCAGGTTCTTTGCCCATTTTAAAATCAGGTTATTTGAGGGGATTTGCTATTAAGTTTCTTGTCTATTTTGAATATTAATTTTTTATTAGATATATGGTTTACAAATATTTTTTCCCATTATATAAGTTGCCTTTCATTTTGTTGACTGTTTCTTTTGCTGTGCAGAAACTTCTTAGTTTAATATAGTCCCACTTGTTTATTTTGTTTATGTTGCCTGTGTTGTTGGTGCTAAGTCCAAAAATCGATTGCCAAGACAGAAAAAGAAAAAAGATAGAGAAAAAAATTAATGAAACAAAAAGCTAGTCTTATAAAAGATCAATAACATTAATAAAGCTCTCGCAAGAATGACCAAAGGGGGTTAAATGAAAACATAAAGATATTAAAAGAAAAATAAGGGTATATTACAGACAAGTCTATGTACATAAATTTGATAATATACATGGATTAGTTTAATGCCTTGAAAGACAAAAACTACCAAAACTCACTCAAGAGGAAATAACTTGAATAATACTATATTAAGTTTGAAATTGAATTTGCAGTTAAAAATCTTTCAACAAGGAAAACTACAGGCCTAGATTGTTTCACAGGTAAATTTTATGAAATATTTAAGGAAGGAATCATATCAATTGTGTACTATCTCTTCAAGAAAACAAGAGAGAGAAAGCTTTAACTAATATTATGTTGCCAGCATTACCTGATTACTCAAACCAAAGACATTACTAGGAAACAAAACTATAGGTACTACCCCTCATGAACATAAATGCAAAAATCCTCTACAAAATATCAGAAAATCAAATCCAGCAATAAATAAATCTGATAATATATTGTGACTAATAAGGATTTATTCTAAGTTTGGTTCAACATTCAAAAATCAATCAAGGCGAGTCTTAATATTAACAGACTAAAGAAGAAAACCATATTATTATCTCAACAGAAACAAAAAAGCATGTGTCAAAATTCAATATCTATTAATAACATTTTTAACTCTCAGGAATCTAGAAAAGTAAGGAAACTTCCATAATCTTATAAGTGGAATATCTCACACACACACAACAAACAAACAACTTAGACCCTCTAAGCTTGAGAACAAGGTAGTGATGTCCTCGATCACCACCCCTACTCAATGTTTACAAAAACTCACAGCCACTGTAAAAAGATTTCTTTTTTTTTTTTTTGCAGTTTTTGGTCGGGGCTGGGTTTGAACCCACCTTCCTTCATCATAGGTCTGGCGCCCTACTCCTTTGAGCCATAGGCGCTGCCTGTAAAAAGATTTTTTTTAAGACAATCAAAAGGAAATAAATCATGGAAAAAGCCCAAGTGCCCATCAATCCACGAATGGATTAATACATTGTGGTATATGTACACCATGGAATATTATGCAGCCTTAAAGAAAGATGGAGACTTTACCTCTTTCATGTTTACATGGATGGAGCTGGAACATATTCTTCTTAGTAAAGTATCTCAAGAATGGAAGAAAAAGTACCCAATGTATGTACTCAGCCCTACTATGAAACTAATTTAGGGTTTTCACATGAAAGCTATAACCCAGTTACAACCTAAGAATAGGGGGAAGGGGATAAGGGAGGGGAGGGAGGGGGGAGGTGGGTAGAGGGAAGGGGATTAGTGGGATTACACCAGCGGTGCATCTTACAAGGGTATATGTGACACTTGGTAAATGTGGAATGTAAGTGTCTTGGCACAGTAACTGAGAGAATGCCAGGAAGGCTATGTTAACCAGTGTGATGAAAGTGTGTCAAACGGTCTGTGAAGCTAGTGAATGATGCCCCATGATCATATCAATGTACACAGCTATGATTTAATAAAAAAATAAAATAAAATAGGAAATAAAAATCTCTCTCAAAATGCATTGTTCCTGCAAAAGATGCAGAAATCTGTTTTTAAAAAGCTCCTAGAACCAATTAGTGAGTTTTTCAGGGTTGAGGGATACATAATGAAGGTACAAAAATCTATTGTAGGCCACACAGTGGTTCACATGTGCAATCCTAGCACTCTAGGAGGCCAAGGCAAGAGGATCACCTGAGCTCAGGAGTTCAAGACCAGTCTGAGAAAGAGCAAGACACTGTCTCTACTAAAAATAGAAAAACAAAAATTATCTGGGCCTGATACTCCTACAAGATTCTGAGTGCCCTCCAGGCAGGGACTAAGTCTTATTGTCCTGTGATGACCATGTAGTATAGTCTAGACCAGTGGTTCTCAAACTTCCTAATGCCACGGCTCTTTAATACAGTTCCTATGGGGCGCGACCCACAGGTTGAAAACCTCTGGTCTAGACACTCAACACAACTAGACATCAAGAATCGTGCTAACGGATTGGTCTTTTTTTCCTGATGAACAACAGGCAACTTTTACAGCAAACTGCCTCAGACAACTGTTGTAAATTAAAAATGGCAATTAGAGAAATTTTGTCTCCCACTTCCCACTAGATTCTGTTCTTCACAATGAGATTGTGGACTCTGTTTTCTTTCCTTGTCTCAGAAACCACTATAATGCACTGACTATTGTTCATATTCTGAAAACATTGTGTTTCACATATTTTGTCTTCACTTTTGAAAGATGGTTTTGCTGAATTCTGAGTCTCCAGTTTTTTCTCTCTTCTAATGTTTTAAATATGATATTCTGTTGTCTTTTGGTTTGCCTGATTTCTAACAAGAAATCCTTTCATTTTTAATGTGGTTCCTCCACATTAAATGTAGCAGTTATCTCTTTTTCAGATCTTTCAGGCTTCAAATTTCTTTCTTTATCTTCGATTTCAATAATTTCACTATAAAATTTATAAGTGTGCTTTTCTTACTATATATCCTTCTTGGAGCTCTCTGAGCTTCTTGGATCTATGATGTGTACTTTTCATTAATTTTGAAAAATGTTTCCACTATTATCTCTTCAAATATTTCTTATGCTCCTCCTCATCCCCCCTTTTTGTCTCTCTTTGTTTCAGTTTGAATAAATCTATCCATCCTTTTTCAAGTTTACTCTTGATTAATTATTTCCTCAACTGTGTCCAAGCTACTAACCCATCAATTCTTATCTGATATTGTGGGATGATATGGCATTTCCATTTGAATTTTTTTAAGTTGTTTTGTTGTTGCTGTTGGTGTTCCTCATCTGTTCATGCATATTGTTCACGTATTCCTCTAGATCAGTGGTTTTCAACCTTCCTAATGCCGCAGCCGTTTAATACAGTTACTGTGGGTTGTGACCCACAGGTTGAGAACTGCTGCTCTAGATCTTTCTTTTTTTTTTTTTTTTAATTTTTTTATTAAATCATAACTGTATACAATGATATGATTATGGGGCATCATACACTCACTTCGTAAACCATTTGACACATTTTTATCACAGTGGTTAACATAGCCTTTCCGGCGTTATCTCAGTTACTGTGCCAAAACATTTACATTCTACATTTACCAAGTTTCGCAAATACCCCTGTAATATGCACCACAGGTGTGATCCCACCGATTCCCCTCCCTCTACCCACCCCCCCCTTTCCCACTTCCCCCTATTGTTAAGTTGTAGCTGGGTTATAGCTTTCATGTGAGAGCCCCAAATTAGTTTCATAGTAGGGCTGTGTACATTGGGTATTTTTTCTTCCATTCTTGGGATACTTTACTAAGAAGAATATGTTCCAGCTCCATCCATGTAAACATGAAAGAGGTAAAGTCTCCATCTTTCTTTAAGGCTGCATAGTATTCCATGGTATACATATACCACAATTTATTAATCCATTCGTGGATCGATGGGCACTTGGGCTTTTTCCATGACTTAGCTATTATGAATTGGGCTGCAATAAACATTCTGGTACAAATATCTTTGTTATGTTGTGATTTTTGGTCTTCTGGGTATATGCCCAGCAGAGGAATTACAGGATTGAATGGCAGATCTATTTTTAGATCTCTGAGTGTTCTCCATATATCTTTCCAAAAGGAATGTATTAATTTGCATTCCCACCAGCAGTTCAGAAGTGTTCCCTTTTCTCCGCATCCACGCCAACATCTCTGGTCTTGAGATTTTGTGATATAGGCTAGTCTCATTGGAGTTAGATGATATCTCAAAGTAGTTTTGATTTGCATTTCTCTGATGATTAAAGATGATGAGCATTTTTTCATATGTCTGAAGGCTGTGCGCCTGTCTTCTTCAGAGAAGTTTCTCTTCAAATCCCTTGCCCAGCCTGCGATGGGATCCCTTGTTTTTTTCTTGCTGATGCGTTTGAGTTCTCTGTGGATTCTGGTTATTAAACCTTTGTCAGAGTTATACCCTGCAAATATCTTCTCCCATTCCGAGGGCTGTCTGCTTGCTCTGCTTACTGTGTTCTTAGCTGTGCAGAAGCTTTTTAGTTTGATCAAGTCCCAGTAGTGTATTTTTGAAGCTGCTTCAATTGCCCGGGGGGTTCTCCTCATGAAATGCTCACCCAGACCAATTTCTTCAAGGGTTTTCCCTGCATTCTCCTCTAGTATTTTAATAGATTCATGTCTTAAGTTTAAATCTTTGATCCAGTGAGAGTCTATCTTAGTTAATGGTGAAAGGTGTGGGTCCAATTTCAGTCTTCTGCAGGTTGCCAGCCAGTTCACCCAGCACCATTTGTTAAATAGGGAATCTTTTCCCCACTGAATGTTTTTAATTGGCTTGTCAAAAATCAAATAGCGGTAAGCAGCTGGATTCATCTCTTGGTTCTCTATTCTATTCCAGATATCTACTTCTCTGTTTTTGTGCCAATACCATGCTGTTTTGATCACTATCGAGTTGTAGTCAAGTCTGAGGTCTGGTAGTGTGATTCCTCCTGTTTTGTTTTTATTTCTGAGTAATGTCTTGGCTATTCGAGGTTTTTTCTGATTCCATATAAAACGAAGTAATGTTTTTTCAAGATCTTTAAAATATGACAGTGGAGCTTTAATAGGGAGTGCGTTGAAATTATATATTGCTTTGGGTAGTATGGACATTTTGATAATGTTGATTCTTCCTAGCCATGAGCATGGTATGTTTTTCCATTTGTTAACATTTTCAGCTATTTCTTTTCTTAGAGTTTCATAGTTCTCTTTATAGAGATCTTTCACGTCTTTTGTTAGGTAAATTCCCAAATATTTCATCTTCTTTGGCACTACTGTGAATGGGATAGAGTCCTTAACTGTTTTTTCAATTTGACTGTTGTTGGTGTATATAAAGGCTACCGATTTATGAATGTTCATTTTGTAACCTGAGACACTGCTGTATTCCTTGATCACTTCTAGGAGTTTTGTAGTAGAGTCCCTAGTGTTTTCCAGATACACAATCATATCATCTGCGAAGAGCGAGAGTTTGATTTCTTCTGACCCTATATGGATACCCTTGATCGCCTTTTCTTCCCTAATTGCGGTGGCTAAAACTTCCATTACAATGTTGAAAAGCAATGGAGACAATGGGCAGCCTTGTCTGGTTCCTGATCTGAGTGGAAATGATTCCAATTTAACTCCATTCAATATGATATTGGCTGTGGGTTTGCTGTAGATAGCCTCTATCAGTTTAAGAAAAGTCCCTTCTAGACCAATTTTCTTGAGTGTTCTGATCATGAAGGGATGCTGGATATTATCAAAAGCTTTTTCTGCATCAATTGAGAGAATCATATGGTCTTTGTTTTTTAATTTGTTTATGTGCTGAATTACATTTATAGATTTACGTATATTGAACCAGCCTTGAGACCCTGGGATAAAACCAACTTGGTCATGATGTATAATTTGTTTGATGTGTTGCTGGATTCTGTTTGTTAGGATCTTGTTGAATATTTTTGCATCTATATTCATTAGTGATATTGGTCTATAATTTTCTTTTCTTGTTGGGTCTTTTCCTGGTTTGGGGATCAGGGTGATATTTGCTTCATAGAACGTGTTGGGTAGTCTTCCTTCTTTTTCTACATTTTGGAACAGGTTGAGTAATATAGGTACTAATTCCTCTTTAAAGGTTTGGTAGAATTCTGACGTGAAACCATCTGGTCCCGGGCTTTTCTTTTTAGGGAGGTTTTGTATAGTTGATGCTATTTCTGAACTTGATATGGGTCTGTTCAACATTTCCACTTGATTCTGGTTAAGTCTTGGAAGGTGGCGTGCTTCCAAGTATCGGTCTATTTCCTTCAGATTTTTATATTTCTGAGAATAAAGTTTCTTGTAATATTCATTAAGGATTTTTTGGATTTCTGATGAGTCTGTGGTTATTTCGTCTTTGTTGTTTCTGATTGATGATATTAGAGATTTTAGTCTTTTTTTCCTGATTAGGTTGGCCAGAGGTTTATCTATTTTATTGACCTTTTCAAAAAACCAGCTTTTTGATTTATTGATCTGTTGTATTATTCTTTTGTTTTCAATTTCATTTAATTCTGCTCTAATTTTGGTTATTTCTTTTCTTCTACTGGGTTTGGGGTTGGAATGTTCTTCCTTTTCCAGTTGCGTGAGATGTCCCATTAAGTTGTTAACTTCCTCTCTTTCCGTTCTCTTGAGGAAGGCTTGCAGTGCTATAAATTTCCCTCTTAGAACTGCCTTTGCAGTGTCCCAGAGGTTCTGATAGTTTGTGTCTTCATTGTCATTTTGTTCCAAAAAATTGGTGATTTCTTTCTTAATCTCATCTCTGACCCAGCTATCATTCAGCATAAGGTTATTTAACTTCCATGTTTTTGTATGGGTATGCAGATTCCTGTTGTTACTCAATTCAAGTTTTATTCCATGATGGTCCGAGAAGATGCATGGAATAATTTCTATTCCTTTAAATTTACTGAGGTTAGACTTGTGACCTAAAATGTGATCAATTTTGGAGTAAGTTCCGTGGGCTGATGAGAAGTATGTGTATTCAGTTTTGTTGGGATGAAATGTTCTGTAGATGTCTGCTAAATCTAAATATTGGATGGTTAGGTTTAAATCTAAGATTTCTTTGCTCAGCTTCTTTCTGGAGGATCGATCCAACACTGCCAAGGGAGTGTTGAAATCTCCAACGATTATGGAGCTGGAGGAAATCAAGTTACTCATGTCTGTTAGAGTTTCTCTTATAAATTGAGGTGCATTCTGGTTGGGTGCATAGATATTAATAATTGAGATCTCGTCATATTGAGTATTACCCTTAACAAATATGAAGTGACCATTCTTGTCCTTCCTTACTTTTGATGGTTTAAAGCCTACTGTATCTGCAAATAAAATTGCAACACCTGCTTTTTTCTGATTACCATTTGCCTGAAATATGGATGACCATCCTTTCACCCTGAGTCTGTATTTGTCTTTTAAGTTGAGATGTGACTCTTGTATGCAACAAATATCTGGCTTAAGTTTTTGTATCCAGTCAGCTAACCTATGCCTCTTTAGAGGACAGTTTAAGCCATTCACATTGATGGAGAGTATTGATAAGTCTGGTGGAATTTTGTGTATCGAGTTTTTCAAAGGTCCAGTGGACATTTTTAATCCTTTCGCCAGTGTGGAAGTTGGAGTTTGATCCGAAGTTTCTGAGTGAGTTTACTTTTGTGGTATAGGATTGGGTTGGTCATTGTGGAGGATAGGTCTGAGAACATCCTGAAGAGCTGGTTTACTTATGGCAAATTTTTTCAACATATGAATGTCATTGAAGTATTTAATTTCTCCATCATAGATGAAACTCAGTTTAGCTGGATACAAGATCCTGGGTTGAAAGTTTTTTTGCTTTAGGAGATTAAAAGTTGATGACCAGCCTCTTCTTGCTTGAAAAGTTTCAGCAGAGAGATCTGCAGTTATTCTAATATTCTTGCCTTTGTACGTTATAGTTTTCTTTCGCCGGGCTGCTTTGAGAATCTTCTCTTTCATGTTAACTTTAGTGAAGCTAATTATGATATGTCTGGGAGATGGCTTATTGGGGTTGAATCGTGCTGGGGTTCTGAAGCTGTCTGCTATCTGAATTTCAGATTCTCTAGGCATGTCTGGAAAATTTTCTTTCATAATTTCATGTAGAAGGGCCTCTGTGCCCTTGGCAGCCACTTCATCAGTCTCCGAAATTCCTATAACCCTTATGTTGTTTTTTTTCGAATTATCTGAGAGCTCTCTGAGTGAGTGATCCGTTTTTGCTCTCCATTTCTCTTCCTCTTTGAGAGATTGGGAGCGTTCGAAGACTTTATCTTCAATGTCAGAAATCCTTTCTTCTGCTTGCTCCATTCTGTTACTGAGGGATTCTACTGTATTTTTCATATCTTTGAGGGCTGTAAGTTCTTGTTTCAGTGTGTCTAAGTCTTTGGTGGTTTTGTCTTTAAATTCATTAAATTCTTGAGACAGTTTTTGAATTTCTCCTCGAATTCCTAATTCCATTTTATTAATCTTGTCTGCAAACCAAATTCTGAATTCGACTTCTGACATCTCAGCCAGTTGTTTATGAATGGGATCTTCAATCACATCTGCCGTATCTTTTCTTGGGGGGGTTGATCTATTCTGGTTATTCATGTTACCAGAGTTTTTCCGCTGATTCCGCCCCATGGTTTACTCACTTTGGTTTTTCCCCTGGGGTTTTATCGAGGGTCCGTACAGTGTTGTGGCCTGAGAAACTGTTGCCCTGTCTGGTGTGGTGGAGCAAAGTGGTTCTGTCTTGTTTTCAGCTGGTTTCTGTTCGATCCTATTGCAACTTCTACTCTGGCTTGAAGTCTCAGCTGTGTGGAAAAATCAGCAATTAAGTCACCCCGCCTGCCCACCTCTGGCCCCAGTTGGAAAAGGAGAATCAAACCTTCCTACAATCACACACCCAGGGCACCGCCTGAAAAGTCCTCAGTCTATTAGCCCAGTTCAAAAGGTCCGAATCAACTGTCTCAATCGGCACTTGTCTCGGGTGGAAGGGTTCAAGAGGTCTCTGGGAACTGGATCACAGGGGCCTGGTGACCCCTCTGACACAGCTCACCCCAGTGCAGCGTGGAGTCAGGAGGAGCCACCCAGCAAACAGAGCAGTCTGGGAAGGTTGACGTCTCCTTCCCCACTTTGCCCCTCCGTCGGACCCAGTCACTGGTATCTCTGCAGATGGCTAACCCAGTTGCCTGCAGTGAACAGACACTCCAGGGGTTTGCACCTGCCTGAATCGCAAGGAAGTCTGCCAGGCCCCCGCAGACTGCCGCTATCTAGCAGGAGGAGATGGGGCCTGACATCTTTGAGTGTTTGATGCAGGTGATGGGAAGGAGGTGTTCACTCAGGCTTAGCCCCGTCCCTGATGGATGCAGCTAACAGAACAGAACAGAACAGACAACTTTGTGAGGTTCTGTCTCTGTTCCTGTCGTCGCCTACAGGAGACGGGCTGTTTTGAGTTCAAACGTCTTTGCTGTTGGAGAATTGCGTCTGAACACCTCTCTGGGTCGGCCCCGCCCTGGAGGCTTCCGGGTTTGTGAGCCGTGTCACCCGTGGCCTCCTCTGGTTGCCCAGGGAGACAGGGGGTGTGGCCTCAGAATATCCAGAAGTGAGCGTTCTGCCGTTAAAGAAAAAACGGCTGGTGATCTACCTCCAGGGAACTGCTGCTCTGGTGTGGGCACTCAGGCGACCCTTTTCTCCTCTGTCCCGCCCCCAGAGTCAGCACTGAGCGGCCGCAGTTTGTGCTGGGTCCACACCCCTTAAGAGATCCCCCAAGAATCAGAACTCTTGGGGGATGGGCCCCCAGACCCCGATTGGGAGTGGGGCGGGGGGAAGCTAGAGTTTCATTCAGTTTTACGCAATACTATGGTCCGGGGATGGCTTCTGCACTGCACCGCAGGGAAGTGCCGCCAAGGCTTGATTTCCCCTCAGCAGAGTGCCCTCTCCTCGCTCATGTGTCCCGGAGTCAGCGCTGACCTGACGCAGCTCAGGCACTGTGCACTCCCCTCGAGAAATCACCCAAGGATCCGAACTCCGGGGGGATAGGCCCTCAGACCCCGAGTGAGAGTAGGGGTTCTCAGCTCTCAGCGGGGAGGCCAGAGTCTTATTCAGTCTTGGGCTCCCTATGCCCGGGGAGGGTTGGTGCACTGCACTGCAGGGAAGTGCCGCCAAGGCTTGATTTCCCCTCAGCAGAGTGCCCTCTCCTCGCTCACGTATCCCAGAGTCGGCGCTGATCTGACGCAGCTCAGGCACTGTGCACTCCCCTCGAGAAATCACCCAAGGAGCCGAACTCCTGGGGGAAAGGCCCTCAGACCCCGAGTGAGATTAGGGGCTCTCAGCTCTCAGTGGGGAGGCCAGAGTCTTATTCAGTCTTGGGCCCCGTATGCCCGGGGAGGGTTGGTGCACTGCACCGCAGGGAAGTGCCGCGAGGCGTGACTCCCCCTCAGCCCGGTGCCCTCTCCTCACTCGGCGTGCCTCAGAGTCAATGCTGACCAGTCGCAACTCGGGGACTGTCCACTTCCCTTGAGAAATCACCCACGGATCCGAAGTCCTGGGGGACAGGCCTCCAGACCTCAGTGGGCGGGAGGGGAGCGCCGGGGATTCAGGGTTGCCGACAAAGGATTCCCAAAGTTTTATTCAGCCCTATGTCCGGCAGGAGAACGCCACGGCACCCCAGTAGGGGAGGTAGGTCCAGTTTTTAGAAGGTCTCTCCCGTGGAGTGTAGTGGGAGGGCCTTTAATTTCTGCCCACTTGTTCAATTTTGGGGCTCTAGAGCCGGTCTCATGGGGGAGGGGGACTCCCGTCCGCTTGGTGGTGGATTTTGTACCTTTTGTTTGCGTCCTTCTGATCACAACTTGCCTCAACACGTGCGTTCTTCAGCCTTCTCTCTTGGTGAGGCTCAAGTCCTCCAGGATACTTACTAAATTCCTATCCCTTAACTCTCCTTCTGGACGGGAGCCTTTGTTGAAAGCTGGCTTCAGTCCGCCATCTTGTCCTAAATCCCTAGATCTTTCAATATACTAATGATAGTTATTTTGAAGTCTCTATCTTATAGTTCTTACATTTGGGACATTTCTTTGTCTCATTCTGTTGACTGCTTTATCTCTTGACAGTATATCAGAGGGGGGCTTTGCTTTGTTTTGTAAGTGTATGTGTGCTTCATAATTTTTTATTCAATGCCAAACATATTATAAAAGAATAGTAGAGACTTAGGTAATAGTATTTATACCCCAAATTAAACATGTCTTTTCTATCAGGCTATTAGTAGGTAGAGAGAACAGAGTTAAGTCAATTTGGTCAATAATTGAGCTGGATTTGGGTTTTGTTTTATTAGATTTACATATGATGCCCCACACACTTCCAATTCTTACAATGATGAGTTTCTGCTACCTTGTGCTTAGTGTAAGGCCTGGAGGGCTGGAGGGATTGTTTCTTGTTTCTTTCCTTCACTCAGCCTTCAACACATTTATATCAAAATGGGTGGTTCTCTCTTCATGCTCTCCAGTGGTAGAGCATACAGTAGCAAGCCATTGCTTGCTTTTGGCTGTGAGGTATATGATGGATATACAATTTCTAGGATCCCCCTACTCCAACCTCAATCTTATGCTGGCCCTATGGGGCTCGAGCCACAAAGGTGGGGATTTCTCAGCATTCCTATTCCACATGCCACCCAAATGCTTGACTGTGAGGGAGTCTTGGTCTGGAGGGAGTTTCCTGCCCCCCAGGCTCCTAGATGTAGCAATACTCTTCTTTGGTCCTGCTTCGGTTTTAGCCCCAGAGAAAAGCATCTTTTGTATCCACCCCTTCCTCAGTATCAGTGTAACAGTACCTGGAACAGGGGTGATTTTCATACCTTTCTCTTGCCAGTAGACTGCCAGTGCTTGTTACTTATCACAAGGCTCATGGCAGGAGCAGATGGATTGTCCCCCTCTCCCAGGGAGAAATAATTTTTGCTAACCCTTTTCTGGTTGTTTTCTTGCTTAATCCCCTCATCTAGAAGTAGGAGGCCTTCGTCTGGGCCCTGAGATATGGCGGCTTCCTACCCCTTTTATTTTATATAAGAGAAATGCCTGGAAGAGGGTGGGCTTTTGGAACTATGGACCACCAATGTCTCTTTCCTGGTCCTTTGATGTCCCCAGTCTCATAAGCTCCAAATGGAGGTTGGGGAAAAGACCCCTAAAGTAGACTAAGGTGACCAACTCATCCCAATTTTCTCAGGACTTTCCAAGTTTGAGCAGAAATCCCTTAGTCCAGGGCCTCTAGAAAGTGGGTCAACCAAATAGCTGATGCTCCTAGGGTTTTTAAACTCTCACACAAGGCCCCATCAAGCTATGGACAAGTCTTTAAAATTTCCTGTTGTTTTCTTCTTTACTGTTCTTATGGCTATCATCTCTTCCACCCATACTCTACCAAAAGGGAAACACAGCTTGTGTGTTCCAGCCCACCCTTTGGCATTGCTTTCAAGCCCAACCCTTCTGGTTGCTTTCCTATGTCAGTTCATTAAAAACCTCAGAAACATTTATAATACTATAGACTATCTGTTTTTTTCTCATTTTTAGGGTGATAATCTCTTGCAGAGGTGGTGAACCCTATGGCCTTAAGGAAAATTGTGGTCTTTCTGGTCCTTAAGCATGTCCTTTTGACTGAATCCAAATTTTATGTCACAAATCCTTTTATTAAATAGGGTGCAGCAAAGAAAAATGAAGCTTTCTTTCCTCCTTTGGTACTTAAAAAAGAACAATCTTGAAATCAGAAGGCCACAGGTTCCCAGCCCTGCTTGGGTCTTTCTTTTTTTTTTTTTTTTTTTCACCATACACTGGTTTTATAGACCATTTGACATATTTTCATCACACTGGTTAACATAGCCTTCCTGGCATTTTCTTAGTTATTGTGTTAAAACATTTATATTCTACATTTACTAAGTTTCACACGTACCCTTGTAAGATGCACCACAGGTGTAATCCCACCAATCACCCTCCCTCCACCCATCTTCCCCCCTCCCTCCTCTCCCTCTCCCGATTCCCCATATTCTTAGGTTATAACTGGGTTATAGCTTTCATATGAAAGCCATAAATTAGTTTCATAGTAGGGCTGAGTACATTGGATACTTTTTCTAAGAAGTAAAATTTGTCTCTTGTCTACTGGCAAGAGAAAAGTATGAAAATCACCCCTGTTCCAGGTAATGTTACACTGATACTGAGGAAGGGGTGGATGCAAAAGATGCTTTTCTCTGGGGCTAAAACCGAAGCAGGACCAAAGAAGAGATACTTTACTAAGAAGAATATGTTCCAGCTCCATCCATGTAAACATGAAAGAGGTAAAGTCTCCATCTTTCTTTAAGGCTGCATAATATTCCATGGTGTACATATACCACAATTTATTAATCCATTCGTGGATCAATGGGCACTTGGGCTTTTTCCATGACTTAGCAATTATGAATTGGGCTGCAATAAACGTTCTGGTACAAATATCTTTGTTATGATGTGATTTTTGGTCTTCTGGGTATATACCTAGTAGAGGAATTATAGGATTGAATGGCAGATCTATTTTTAGATCTCTAAGTATTCTCCAAATATCTTTCCAAAAGGAATGTATTAATTTGCATTCCCACCAGCTGCTTGGGTCTTTCTATCTGCTAAGTGGAAACAAAACTCCTGGGCCCCTTTGCTTTTGAAGAATTGAGCTGTGGCATTAGATTATAGCCCTCACAAGATGACATTACAAGAAGCTGCACAAAAGTGACCACCGCATTTATTAAAAAGATGTTCTCATGAATGTATCTCCCCACATCATGTAGTGAAGAAATTTATCATGAATCTCAGTACCAGTACCAGTTGTGTTCCCCTAGTTCACTGGCAGCTTTTTGGTTTACTTTTAGGTCTCATGGATACTGCAAATTTAGCAACTGATCACATCTTTCTTTACTTTGGAGATTTGACACAATTTGGGTCTAGGTGTAGACATAACCACTGTATGTAATCTTTTGGCATGTGTCTTTGTGTTTTATCTGTGGCTTTATTTCATTTTTTACACCTGTTTTTACTTACCTCCACTTATTTGTTGATAGTTTGTCCTATTATAAACTACCATGAAGAACTATTTTAACAAAGTATTACCCTAAAGGTAACTTTTAACGAATGAAAACATTAATGAATTGACAAAATTTAATTGATTTTATGGTATTTCTTTCCAGTCAAAACTGAAAAATGCATTCCTATAAGGAAGGATCCTTTGTGGGTGGTCTCTGGAGTAAAGGAAAACAAAGGCCATGAAAAGGGAAAACACTGGTGATTGCTTGTTCCTCCAGGGGCTCCCATCTCCCCATTGGCCACCCCAAACTTGGATGCTGCCACACACTTCTCAGAACAATTACTTCACCTCTGTCTCACAAGTGTCACTGCTATGCAGAACTAAAATCATCTTTACGAGGTGAGCCAACAGAAATACAATTAAATCATTTATTGTGAAGTACAACCATATGGTATATGTTTAAGGAAACTCAGCTATCTTATGAAATGGAGTTCTCTGCCTGGAAGGACAGAGAAGGGGGTAGGTTTGTTCATGCTGGATGCAGGAAAGGGAAGAAGTTGGGGGAGCACCCCCCCCACTCTTTCTGTTCTCTTCTTCCTCCTAGCCAGCCTACCATGTGGGATGGGATATTGGGAAGAAAAGGGGCATAATAAAATAAAATAAGACCATTTTAGGATCACAACTCAGTGGACTGACAGAGAGAATGAACAAATCCCTTATGTGGAAATTCAGTCCCCTCAATGGGCTATTAAACCACCCCAGAACCCACAGTGCCAGCTGGCTCCATGCTTCTTTCTTTCATCATGCAAGATAATGTAGAAGCCATAAAACAGTCAGCAGCCTTTTCTAAAAGGAGTCAATTTACATTCACTGTTCCCCTGCTCCTTTTCCCTGCCTTTTAGAGAACCAAAAGGCCAGGCAGGATAGGAAATAACTCTGAATTAGTCCATTCACACATCAAGAGCTTGCTACCCTGCTTCTTTGTGACACCATCATGAGGTAGACACAAAATATCAAGATGGCAATTGTAAACCTATAGTGCTGTAAAACTGTAGATTCATTTATTTGTTCCCAAATGGGCTTAAGCCACCTAAATTGGTGTTTAATTACATATTTTTCATGAAAGCTCTTTTTATCTTTTAGAACATACAACGAAGCCAATGTCGCTTCTTACAAAGGTAAGTGTGGGGATGCTCCATCCTTATGTGCGGGAAAGTTCTCAGTTCACAAATTCCCATAACCCTAATCTAAAACTTCACTTTGTCTCTACCCTGCCAAAGTGGGAAAAACCCCCTCTGCCAAGTAGGTTTATAAAAAGACCAGCCTGATGGTTCCATAGAGTGAGGGAAACAGATTACACATCAGCATGTCCAGGACAGCAGGCGAACATCTGAATTATGGAACAGTACTTAAGCTCCAGCTATTTTTCTCCTGCATGAGTTCTATAGAAATCCAAATGGCAACCCTGCAGGCTGTACCTTAAGTAGAAAAAACAGATTTCTGACCCACAATGGCTGCTCTGACCACCTGCTGTACCGTGGGGAGGCCTTTCAACTACATGGGTCCAGTGTCTCCACCTATGATATGAAGGGGTGGGACTTGCTGATGTCTTAAGTCTGCTTTAGCTCTATGAATCTAAATTCTGAAAAAGAAACAAAACTCAGCATTTTCTACAAGATCATCTGGAAAATATTCTTTTCATGAAAGCTTCAGCAAAAACAGAACAGAGTTCTGTTTCTGTTAGTGTTACCTAAGACGCTATTATTTTAACCAAAAACTAATCCATGGAAACCTCAATCACAGTCTTTGTTACAGTCTATTTTTAGAAGAAATTGGAAAAGATGTGTCTGGGTATGAGCACACATTCAGATCTTGTTTTCATCCACTTACATGTCCTAGCCCTAAACAAAGAAAACAGAAGTTGAGCAGTTGCCCTAGAACACTGACAATACCTCTACTATCAAGGGACGATGTAAGATTTCATGGTGTTCACTTAATCCGATGTTTAAATTAAGATTATTTGCAATCATACGAACTTGAAAGGGAAATAAGGTTGTAAGTCCCCCCACCTCCCTCCCACACACACACAATTACCTATTAAATCAGGGTTGGGCTAACTAAAAATTTTAGGAAACGCCCTCTTGTGGCAAACACTTGCAATTACCAAATAGTAGTTTTGTCCCCAGATTTTGAGAACTGAGCAAATGCATGTACTAATTGTCATTTATCGAGCAGGTTTTAGATTTCAAAGACTGGCCTGGATGTTTGCCATGGTAATTAGATAAAGAACTTTTGAAAAATCAGTTTTCATTGTCATGCAGTCTTTGGAAGACTCCAAATTCATGAAGAATTGGAAGTCTTTTATTTCTCAGAGCTCAAACTATACCTGAAGATTGACTTCACTGAGTAAGTTCATTCCCTTGTGTATTCCTGAGCATGGAGGGATGGGGGGCATCCAACATTAGCACATTTTCCTCCACCTTCATTATGTTTCCTTGGAGTTCTGAGTTGTGAGTGAGAAGCTCTATTAGTCATACTACTTCAATTCCAGTTCATGGCTCCTAATTTCACATTGGCAAAACGAAGAGAAAGAAGAAAGAAACACTAAAAAAAAAACAAAACAGGAAATACGTGGGGTGGGAGTGGAGAAGGGGGGCACGGGTGGGGAACACAGCTGCTCAGTACCTTGCAAAAATCTCCAGAAATCCCAGGATCTTTTAATTCAAACAAAATTATTTAACATCCATAATTTGAGAGACATTTATTGAACAGCAAAAACATTTATTTATGTTTTTGCAACTTGTATTTTTTACACCATCCTCAGACCTTTCAAGTTCCCTATGTGTCTTACACAGTGGTTTTCTGTACTTAGCACCACATCTGATGGGTTTACTAAATATTGCCAATGCTTTCCAAACATAGGCCTGAGGAGACACACATTTTCACATATGCTGATTATGAGTGTTCAGCCCCTTCCTTAAAGAGTCCAATATTTTAGCACCCACACAAGGTGACCCCTTTGAAACAGGTTACAAACTCAAATGCGTACTGGCTCCTGCAGTCCCAGTCTTTATGCAGGAATGCAGACTCTGTGTGCACAGATCCTCCAACTGTTTAAATGAAACTAGAAGTCCAGATTTTATGTAAGCAACCTTCTAATTTTTAAATTTTTGAAACTTTGAGTTTAAAAAAACAAAATTAAACCAGGCATCTGAGCCAAACAAATTAGGTTTTCTGCCCAGATGTGTCCTTTGTCGTTTCAGCCTCTGCCCTCAAGACTTTTGAGGGCTGATATTTAGACTGCCCCTAGGAGACACCTTCTTAAACAGGTCCTGAGGACTGTGGTGAAGAAATTCCAGGAGAGGAAAGTTGCTCTGTCTTCTTATGTCCTTTACACCATTGTGGACATCTTATCAAGGCAAGGACATCTTATCAAGGCAAGGACATCTTATCTTAATCATTACTTTTCCTTACTTCACATTTCTCATTATTTGGATATTTCTAAGTTTCTAATATTTCTAAGTTTTCTCATTATTTGGATATTTCTAAGTTTCTAAGAACATAAGAGTTTGCAACATCTATTGTAAACTACTTCATGATTTCAGCAGCCATCCAGGGTCATGTCTTTTTCTTTGTGGTTATTAAAACCTGGCCCTCAAGAAAACCCATACCAGTTTTCGGGGTTAGGCTATAATATCTCCAATGGGGATTGTGAATCTTCTGGAAGACAGAGATACTCACTAAGACACACCACAGATTAGAAATGGGGTCAGTGCATCATCAGTACATTTTAGCAATATGGAAAGGGGTCATCTATTAAAGGTCTTCTTAGTAATTTCATATCTTTCCCAATTAATTAAGAAAAAGGAGGATGTTAATGATTTTCCTTTAGAAGTAGGTTTGCTCTGGGTCTGTGTGGCTTCAAAGTTTAAATTTCTGCTTCTCTAAAGAGGTAAAAAATGTGTACCTTTAATAAGTTCTAGAAGCACTGCCTTTACTTTCAAACAGTCTTGTTTACAGAGCTGTCCCACATTGATAGAGAGTAGGTACAAAGTCATCTTTACTTGGATTAACCAAGGGGAAGTTTTGTACCTTCTAAGAGGAATAGCTAAGAAGCAAATGTCTCCATTTGGAAAAGCTCAATAGCATCAGGAAAGGGATCTCTGGAAAGGTGGGAGTAAACTCTACACAGGCACTACTCAGAATTCCCAGGCGAGCTGGCAGAACACAAGGACACATAATATATTCATATATGGGATATTTCATGGACTGTTACACCATGGAAGTTACAGTTTCGGCAGCTTGATAGTTTTCATCAGCATCATGAGAACTTTGCTCCATTTCTATTTGATTTCTTCAAAAGATGAATGGAATAAGTGCTTTCCGAGATTTAGGGTAGTCCTCAAACATCTTGAGGTAGTACCTTAAAAAGATGAGGAAGGAATAATTGTAAATTTCATGGAGCAGTGATCAACAGTTGAGGTTCGCTATGCCCAAAATTCTTATTACAAGTCTTCCTACAGTTATTCAAGTCCTGACTATTCCAGATGGTCATTTGGCCATTCTCTTTCTCCTTCCTGCAGCCCACCTCTTGTAAGTGTTGAAACTTCTTGTTTGGGGAAATAAAAAGTCATAGGCAGAGGGTAATGGCGATGACTAAGTGCAACATTATGCGTGTGTCTAATGCCACTGAATTTTATACTAAAAAACAGTTAAAGTGGTCAATTATGTGTTATGTATATTTAGTCAAAATAAAAAGAAAATGCAATATCCAGAAAGACATACCCATCTGGATTCAGCTGGGAAACATAGGAAACCAAAGACCCCAAAGAGGGTCATGAGCAAAGTTAACTCCAGATAACTAGCAGTGGTCCCAGGGAAATATCTCTTCATAAGGCCTGGGAATGCCAACAAAACATGACTTTGTATTATGGGTTGAATTTTGTCCCTAAAAGATGAGTTAAAGTCCTAATCCCCAGTACCTGAGAATGTGACCTTTTTGGGACTAGGAACATTCCAGATACACTTACTGAGTATTGGTTATACTGGGGTGGGATGGGCCCTTCATCCACAGTGAGTATGTCTTAAAAGAAAGGGAAACGAGACAAAGAGAGACCCATGGGAGAGAAGGTTGTATGAAGACAGAGGCAGAGATTAGAGCAACACAGCTGTAAGCCATGAACACCAAGGATTGCTGGCCACTCTCAGAAGCTAGAAGAGGGAAGGGAGAATTATTTCCTGGAGCCATCACCGAGAGCACGGCCATGCCTGCACCTTGATTTCCAACTTCTAGCCTCCAGAACTATAATGGACTAAATTTATGTTGTTCTAAGCCTCCAAGGTTTGGGTAATTTGTTACAGCAGGCCAAGGAGACTAATGCCTCTTGTATGAAGCCTTTCTCCTTAAGTTACCAGGCTGTCCTCTTAACTAATTGATGCTGGCAGCCCTCAAGGAGTAATCCAGATGATACACCTGCTAAAGTTTCTTAGTTTGAACTGGGGACAAATATGTTACAAGAAGTGGCTGATTTTCAGTGCTGTGACTTGGGAAGCCTGGTGATCTGCCTCTGCCTGTGTTATCTATTCTGTGAATACCTGATTTTGCTTTACAGGCACCTGTACAAAGCCCATAGCCCCATAGAAAAGATGCCCTTAGCCCCTCCTCTGGGCAGTCTGATATGACAGGGTGAGGTTTCAAGTTAGGTTTTGTTGTTGCACCAGCTGGAGACCTTTGGCGGAATTGCTGCCCCTCCCCTGTGGGTGGAGGTGTATAGTTCATGCTTCCCCAGGACCTTCCCAGTGCTGGTGATGCGCCCTCCTCTCCCAATCCCTCTCTGCCTCTGGCGGGCAAGAGACCCAGCCTGAGGTGTTGAGAACTGTGATGACTGTCTTCTGAGCTAGGAGCCCTCTGATGCCCTTCCCTGGCCAGGGAAGAAGGTTGAGCAGCTGTTTCATTCATTTCTGAACTGGTCTTCTAAATTCTGCTTAGAAAAAAAGAACCCATTCTTAGTCTAACCTTCAGAACTATGCAGTGAGTCACTAGCTAGATAAAACACAAACAAAAGCTCCAGGGGTTCCCGAGGTCCTGGTTCCAAGACCAGGCCTTCTTTCAGTATCCTACTCTCCTTCTCTGTCTCCAGGGATCACAGGCTCTTTTCATAAAAGCCCTTTTAGGGAAAGGATCTGAAATTTACACTCAGGTTTAAAGCCTGACAATGAGAATGTTACCCTTTCTCTTCTAGCGATACTTTTAGCTAATTCTCAAGAGACCTTCAGAGGGAAGGTCTCTAAATGCCTGCATTTCTGGACATTTCCCAGCAGAGGGGGCAGTCCTAAAATTCCACCATGGGCAAATATTTACCCCGCCTTCCCAGGAGCCTGGAGATTGCCTTAACCGTGGTTTATAGTGTGTGAGAGTAAGGGAGGGAGGGGAATACCCAAATAAGCTCTGGCATTACCCAGATTCCAGGGAAAAGTGTCATTCTGGAGTTTCCAGGAATCTGTGATTACCTGAACCCCTAGCACCAAATCTTGCAGCCAAAATTAGCAGCCACACAGGCCCAAGGCTAGGGTTTTTCCCCAGTGTCTCTCTGTCCTGCTGTAACTCAGAAATATCTGTGACATTCTGGCCCTGGTCCCACCCATTGAACACTCTTTGAGAAATGTGGTGGAAGTGAATGGAATTGAAGCGTGGAATGAATTGAAGCGTGACTTCAAAATAAGTTACTTATTTTGCCTCTTGACTCTTTACCTGGAACTTACTGCCTAACACTACCCCTCACCAGGTTGGCCTGCTGGGAAAGCAACCAGGCCTGGTTAACCAGGTCCTGAGGGTCAAGGCATTTCTCCCTGGGAAGCTCCTTCTGCCATCTGAACATTCTAGCTTCCCAGCTGTCGCCCTGGGTGCCTCTGTCTACGTGGGCTTATTTTTGGTCTTAGAACAAAATGTGCTATTGCTAATCTCATCCAGCTAAGTTCTAACTTCAGTAAAGACCCACAAAGTCAGAATATACCAATCCAATGATTATATCAACCTTCCCTTTTAAAAAATCAGTATCTTAGATATCTAAATCTGACTCCATGTGCTAAAAATCTGTTTGGAGAGAAAAAGCTATATGAATGCTGCTACCTTTATTGAAAAGTTTACCTGTGGTGGTGAAAAGCTCGCAGCCCAAGGAAACAAAATGAGAAAAATGCAAATGCAAGCGCTGGGAGGGACCACGTGGCCAGGGCATAACCGATCCATTCAACGATCTCACCAAAGAAATTGGCTCCAGAAACATATGTAAACAAGCCACCTGCATGTGGAAGAATCAAAAAATCAAGAATTAGAATGGAGTCATTGTGATATTAAACTCCTCTGTTTTGTTCCAAATACATAAAGGCAGCCAGAACAAATGTGCGATCCTCTTGGGGAAAAGGGAAAACAAAGTCACAGCATCCTGTTGTCCACAGTACATTCAGAAATGTACTTATCCTTGTGGGGCCTCCCTTCCTAATTTTTGATAAAGCGAATATGGCTCTCGACACACTTAGGAGTATACACAAGTGGCAGGAAATACACAAGTACTAACCTTAGCTACTCACTAGATAAGTCCAGATTCAATTAAAGGCGACAAAATTTGATGGTTATGCATGATTCAGCTTCATTTGCTAACCATCATGACACTCTGTCCATGATAATCTTACCTGCTGCAACTAGGGTGTAGCCTATTCCCATCCTACCCAACCTCCCACTGTCTCCCACCTTCAGGATATTGTGATCTCACCCTTCTCTGAGGGCTCTTGTAGCTCTCCTGAGCTACTGGACTTATATCAGAAGTGCTGCAGGTGGGACAGGGTGTAGATGGAAAGTCAACAGTAAGCCAGAATGTAGTACAGCATGTGGGGCTCTGTTGCTCCCACCAATTACTCCCTTTTATTGCTCCCTTCAATTACTCCTAGCATGGTCCTTGGCATGGGCTCCAAGAAGAGTGGGAATCTGGGTGGCATTACCTTGTGGAATCTTATAGGTGACTTCTCCAGGCTTCCTGAGCTGGCGCAATATATAGTCACTATGAATGTTGATTCCCATTCCCAAAATAAATAAGAAAACACCTAGGCAAAGAAGAGAGAGGGGAAAAGTCAAAAACAAAAATGTTCAGATTTTGGTGTTTTTCTCACAAGCTGTTTTTCCCCTAAAAATGAAGGGAAGGAATTTGATTTCTAAATCTAAGAATGGTATTAAGATATGGCCAAAGAAAAATAGTGAGGAGGGCTGGTCCTGGATGGAGAAGGAGTTGTGCTTTTTCCTAGACCAAAAGGCTAGAAGTCAACAGTGACAATGACGGAGACAGGTGGGAGGACAGAGTAGGCAGTGCCACCGTCATCCAACATTTAGGTGCCATGAACAAATGAATGACAGCAAGCTCTGGGCTCATTCACAATCCATCCTACTACCAACTCCCACCCCTTCTCCTTGGTCATCCCCCACTGTAAAAGCTGGAAAGTTGGAAGGTATCACATGACCTAATTCTACCAATAATATGGAAAGGGTTGTCTTGGGGGACTTCCTTGGAAATCTTGCTCATTTGAAGCAGGTGAGACAGGCACCTCTAATTCCTCCTTCTTCCAGCCTTGCTTGCCAGATGTAATGTCTTGAGCTTCCACCACCATCTTGAAACCATGACGTGAGTAATGAGGGGACCACAGGTAAACATGCTGAGCATAATAGAGACAGAGTTCTCAATGGTGCTGGTAAGCAACCACAGGCATGCAGAAGCCACCTACCTCTGTGCACGTCTTGTTATAGAAGAAATATTAATTCTGAATTGTTTCAGTCACTGTTGGCTGGTTTTGTGTGACTCCTCACTGAGAGCATTCCTGACTGATAACCTTGCTCCCAGGAAAGTAACGAGAGCCTGCCTGGAGGTGTCGTCAACTAACAAATAAACTCCTAACACCTCCCCCATACACACACATACACACACACACATTCTGACATCAAAAGTGATGTACCACATACACCACTCACACCTTTATTTATTTCACCACATATCCTGTGGGGGCCTCCACATGTACCATCCATCAGGTACAGAAAGGGCCCTGGGCTGAGGTGTGGAGAGACAGGACCAGAAATGTGAGGTCCTACGTCACAGTGGCCATTATTATTACAGCCCAGAAACACTCCCACATAGAGACCCAATCCCACTTCTCAAGAAAGTACCTCCGTGCTGATCAAAATACATCAGGCAAAAAGCAAAAACAGTTTAAAATAATCAGATCTACTCTAACCTTCTTCGACAGGATATAAAACAATGATTTTCCACCTTGTCTCATCAAAACATCATTGGCCAGGGGAAAAGGGTATCTTGGGAGGGGTAGAGGGAGGGGCTGGAGGAAGTGGGAACATGCACAGCAGTGGAGAAAAGCAGGGACGTTGGTCACTTCACCTCTCTCAGCCTCAGTTTTCTCATCTAAAAAATGTAGATCCTTACAATGCATATCTCATAAGGATGGTACAAAGATCATTCACGTATTCATTCATTCATTCATTCATTCATTCATTCATTCAACTAATGTTCATGGAAGGCTCACTGTGGGCCAAGTGCTGTACTAAACACCAGAGACACAGTAGGGAGAGAAACAGCCAAGGTGTTGGTAGTCACGGAGCTTGCATTTTAGTGGAGGAACCCAGAAACAAGTTGAAAAGAATTAAAAATTAAAGCAAAAAATCACATAATGGTGAATATACTACAGAAAATCAAAGTATAGTAATTAAATAGAGAATAAAGTGAGTGTATGTGAGATGAGGTAGCAAGGGGAAGTTTTTCTGAAGATTTGGCATTTTTTTCAGGGATTTCAATAATGAGAATGCAAAAATCCGAGAGAGTACAATCTGGTAGAGGGATGAACTGCAATTACGAAGGCCCTGAGCACCTGAAGCTTAAGGATGGAAAGGGGTCAGGACAGTGAGTAAAAAGTCACATCAAGCATTCTAGGCCTTGGAAGTCAGTGGTAGGTTTTAATCAGGGGAGAAATAGGATTTGATTTCTGTTTATTACTGCAAAAGGAATACATATGTTACACAGAATGGTAAATGCTCATTAGAAGAAATTAAAAAACCAAAGTACCTATTTCTACCACCGAGTGATTATCATGAAATACATTAGCTCATATCCTTCCAGATTTTTATCTTATCTAATTATCCAGGCCATATTATAATTTCTTCAGATGGTCCCCAAATGCCTCTTACAAGGGGTTTGTGCAAACCAAGATCTGATATAGGGTCACAGCTGACATCTTGTCTTTATGTCTTTATGTCCTTTAAAGCTATTTTAATTTACTCCAGACCCCTTCCATTATTTTTTTTAGGACACTGACTGAGGAAATCAGACGGTTGTCCTTTAGAACGTCCCTTTTTCCAGATATGACTAGCTTACTTACTTCCCCATTGAGGTGTTTAACTCTTTTCTCTATCTGCTATGTTTCCTGTTAACTGGCATAAATTATTTTCCTGTGTGGTTATATTACCAGTTTAATATACAGTTAGGTGCCTTCGTGTGATTTTTTTCAATTTTGGGGAACTTTTCTTCAATTTAGGGTTTTTTAATTAAATAATGAAATTTCATGATTCAAAGGACAAAACTATCTTGAAAGAAATGATCTGCCCACCCACCGAACTCTCTTTACCCTGAGAAGGGAAACTTTTTAATTTCTTTTTTAAAACCCAAATATTGCCTTTTCCTGCTGCACACACACAATTTTCCTTCTATCCTATTTCTACATAGAAAATACTCATACTATATGTTAGTTATACAAGCAGAGCACACAATCTACTTCATTTTTCTTCAACCATATATCCTAGATGTATCTCCATACAAGCACACAGAGATCTTGCTTTTTCTTTTTGTTACTTTCTTTCTTTCTTTGTTTTTGTGGTCACAGACTATTGTGTGCATGTACAGTATTCATACAGCTGATCCTTCGATCATGTGTATTTTCAGATGTTCTCTATGACTGCTCTGTGTGGAGAATGGGTTATTGAAAAATGGAAATGGAGATACAAAGTTCAGGTTGGAGCTTATTGTAGAAGTCCTGGCAAGAGGTGACTGGACTACAATGAAGTTAATGAAGTCAGGGAAAAGAGAGCCCAGTTGGCACATGTTTTGGAGCTCCAGCCAGAACTACTAAGCTAATAGATAGGATGTGATGTGTGATTCTAAGCGGAAATCAGAGTAATCCCTACCATCCTATTGTTGTTGGGTTTTTTTTTTTAATTTGTGCCAAAATAGTGTACAAAAAAATTGAGCCTTCCTGGACTTTAGCTCCTCTTACAAAAAAAAAAAAAAAATGGAAAAAATTCAGAGATCAGCCTCTGTAACTGTTCTAGAGAGGATGGTCAGGAAAACTCTCTTTGAAGAGGTCCAATCTGACAGACCTAAATAAAGGACGGACTGAGCTCCATGAATATATGGGGGCACAGCCTTCTAGGCAGAGGGAGTAGTGCCACAACAGAGCTCTGGGCGAGGACAAACTTGACCATTTCTGGCACAGAAGAAAGGCCGCTGGGACAAGAGCACAGGAAATGAGGTGGAGGGAGGCAGGAGAGGAGATTAGGAAATCAGAAAGATCAAGACCATTTCAGTTTTATGGGCAGTGGTAAGAAATTTGCATCTTATCTTAAGAGTGATAGAAATCCATTGGTGAGTGTTGAGATGGTAAAGGACATGATATATTGTTAAACAATCACTCTGGATGCCATGTGCATAAAAGTCGGAAGTAGGAGTAAGAGATGGGGAGATGGGATCATTAGGGGATCATTAGGAGGTTGTTGTAGTAAGGTGGGTAGAGTTGATGGTGGGCATTAGCTGGGGAGTGAGTGAGAAGGAGTAGAAGGGGTCAGATCTACTTACCCAAGCTAAACCGTATGTCAGTGTACCATTCATCAGGGTATTCTGCACAGTAAATCATGTAGTAGGCTTGGAGGAATCCATTTCCCATACAGAAGACAAAGCCTTTGAAAAGGACTAAAACTGGGAAGGGCCTCCCTCTGGTGAGCCATGAGTAAACAAATGTCCTGGGAGGTGTGGGGGGGAAAGATTAGGATCTATTGTTAAAAAAGAGAAATGTCAAACAATGAGAGGAAAAGGTTTCAAACCAATAACCACATCAAACATATATTCTAACACCGTTTTCACTTACATTCGTGGAATGAAAGAACATTACTATCTGGTTCTAGGGCAACTATTTATGCTATAATTTGTCTTGTTTCTTTAAAATCCATACTACCCACCATTTAGTACCTTGAAAGGTAAAGATCATCCCCATCTAGTACTTAATAAATTAAGTTTTGTGAGCCCAGGATTAGAGATCAGTTTTCTATAAATCTATAAGTGAAATATACTCTATATTCAGGGAAAAGTCAAGCCTGGTTTACTCCAAAACAGTGGAATGGCATTTTGATAGAAGCCACTTGATTACACAGCTTTCCATTATGTCTCTCTGATCTGATTAGTTATTGATATTATAGTATTCTCTAGAAAGTAGACTAGAGTCCCTTGAGAAAAGAGAGAGAAGAGACCTCTCTGACCATTAGGAATTATGAATCTAGAGGAATCGAAAATAAAGAGCTTAAAAAATATAAATACCCTCAAAAAATATTTAATGCTAAGTACTAAACCAACAACTAATGCTAAGTACTAAACCACAAACTACATCCTCTTTGTAATTGTTCTTCTGTTAAGGTATAATATAACAGTCATACCTATGTATCGTTTCCTTTTCTGGATCCTTGGTTCTGCTCCATTGATCTATTTATTGCCAGTATCATAGTTTTAATAATTATAGTTTTAAAATATGTCCTAATCCAGGGTGGGACTATTCCTACATCATTATACTTTTTGAGAGATTTTCAAGTTACTTTTGATTACTTATTCATGTGAACTTTAAAATTAACTTGTGGGACATCCAAAGAACCCCCTCCCCCCAAATTTTAGAAATATTCTTGAATTTAAAAATTAATTAAAGAGGGTAAAAATGTCAGAAAGAGGACCTCCAGAGTTCACCTTCCACAAAAAGAAAACAAAATGGCAAAAAACAAAATCATCAGAATCAACTTTTTCAAAACAGCTAAATCTCAGTAAGGGCTGAGTACAATGCATACACAAGGACAAAAGCAAGCTCCGTGACATTTTAGTTCATCCTTGTCCCATGTCCCACTCCCTAGCTCTGTTCAGCCTTGAAAAATAATAGCCCACATTCCCAGGACTGGAGGGCAGACACAGATGGCTCCTTTAAAGCTTTATTACCTCAGTATACAGTATATCCATGTAACAAAACTCCACTTGTACCCCCTGAATCTCCCAGAACTTTTAAAATATTTTTTTGAATTTCAGAATATTAGAGGGTATACTTGCTTTGTTTACATACTTTGTTTATTGTGCAGACTGAGTCAAAGTTACAAGTGTGTCCTTCCCCCAGATAGTGTGCACCATACCCAATAGGTGCCCCCCCAACTTGATCTTCATTGAGATTTACTTCTACATATGTGCTTAAGTGTTGATTAATTACTTTGAGTTTGATATTGAGTACATGTGTTTGTTTCTCCATTCTTGTCATGTTTCACTTAGAAAAATGGTCTCCAGTTCCATCCAGGTTGTCACAAAAGATACTAGATTACCATTTTTTTATGGATGAATAGTATTCCTTAGTACACATATATCACATTTTATTAATCCATTCATGTATCGGTGGGCACTTGGGTTGTTTCCATATCTTTGTGATTGTGAATTGTGCACTAGAAACATCAAGGGCAGGTGTCCTCTTTATAATATGACATTTTTTTTCCTTTGACTATATACCCAGCTTGATCAAATGGTAGGGCAGCTTTAAATTCTTTGGGGTATCTCCATATAATTTTCCATAGAGGTTGTACTAGATTGCAGTCCTACCAGCAGTGTATAAGAGTTACTTTCTCTCCAAATTCATGACAGCATCTGTTGTTGGGGACTTTTTGATACAAGCCATTCTTGTTGAAGTTAGGTGATATCTCACTGTGGTTTTGATTAGCATTTCCCTAATGATTAGAGACATTGAGCATTTTTTCATGAGTTTGTTGGCCCTTAGTCTATCTTCCTTTGAAAAGTTTCCATTCATGTCTTTTGCCTACTAAAAATAGGGTTGTTTAGTTGTTTCTTGCTAATTTTCTTGAGTTCTTTGTAGATTCTGGTTATCAGTCTTCATGAAATGTTTACCATTCAAATATTTTCTCCCATTCAGTGGGTTGCCTATTTGCTCTACTGACTGTATCCTTGGTGGTGCAGAAGCTTTTTAATTTGGTCAGGTCTGATTTATTTATTTTTATTGTTGCTGTGATTGCTTTGGGGTCTTCTTCAGGAAATCTTTGTCTAGGGCAATACCTATAAGAGTTTTTCCAATATTTTCTTTTATAATTCTTATAGTTTCCTGCCTTAGGTTTAAGCCTTTTATCCTTTGTGAGTGGTGAGAGGTGTTTCAGTCTTTTACATGTGGCTATCTGGTTTTCTTAGCACCTTTACTGATTCTTTAAGGATTCTTTTCCTTGGTGTATGTTTTTATCTGCTTTGTCGAAAATCAGTTGGGAATATGAGGATGGTTTCATCTCTGAGTTCCCAGTTGATCCATAGGTCTATGTCTCTATTTTTGTGTCAGTACCATACTGTTTTGGTTACTATAGCCTTATAGTATAGCTTAAATTCTGATAAAGTGATGCCTCCTGCTTTGTTCTTATTATATAAGGTTGCATTGGCTATTTGGAATATTTTCTGGTTCCATGTAGAGCACATAACTATCTTTTAATTCTTGTTACCAAAAAGAATTCATTACTTTACTTGTGTGATGGTTCCTTGCAAGATCCCACTCAGAAGCCTTATTTTTATTTCATTTCACTCAAATTTGCACAATTCTGAAAGTTTATAGGTAGGGGGAAGTTTTTTTATTGTTTTAACAGCATGGTGCTCTAAAGTGACAGATAGATGATAGAAGGATGGATGGAGATAGATAGATAGATAGATAGATATAACAGTATGACAGGGCAAACAAGAGACTAACCAAAAAACATGAAAAAAAACCTTGAAGAATGAGATGACCATAGGAGCTTTGAAATGCTCAGATATGTTCCTGGGAATCTACATGTATAGAGCCCTGCACATGGTCAGAAAAGATCCGAAATATCTTGCGAAAGAGTCCTAAGCTCTTACTTTTGACTGACTTTTGGCTCTTCACAAGTAGCAAGTGAGGCTAAAGCAGAGGTGTAAACTACCCGGATGTTGGTTTAATGAATGCCTTGACATGCACACAGAGGCTCTTGGCAAAGCCTGGAAGACATATTGATTTTGATTATTTAAAGAGTGGCCCAATCACTGACCACTAAAATAACTAAATAGGGACCTCAGGGGCCATAACAACAAAGATACAAACTTTTACAGAATGAGTGCAGAAAAGTCACTAAGCAAAACAACTATTACAATAAGTAGCAACAACAATAAGCCTGGGAAGATGATCTGATTTTCAGAATTATAACATTATATTATTTGAAATGTTTAGTTTTAAACTAAAATTTCAGGGCATGCAATGAGGCAAGAAAGTATAACCCATACACAGGGGGGAGAGCAATCAGTAGACAATGTCCCTGCGAAGCTCAAGTATTAGACTTGCTAGACAAAAAACTTTAAATAAGCAATTTTAAATATGTCCAAAGAACTTAAAGAAACTATGTTTAAAGAACTAGAAGTGTGAGAATGATGTCTTTTCAAATACAGAACATTAATAAACAGATATAAATTACAAAAACGAACCTACTAGTAATCTGGAGTTGAAAAATACAATGAAATAAAAAATCCATGAGATGGACTTCGTAGTGGATTTGACCAGGTATGAGAAATAATCAGTGAAATTAAAGTTAGGTGATTAAGAGTATTCATTTTTAGGATCAGTGAGAAAAAAGAATTAAGAAGAATGAACAAGATAGCAGAAGTCTATGGGACATAGAAGAAGAGATAAAGGGGCAATAAAGAATATTTGAAGATATAATGACCAAATGCTTCCCACATTTGATGAAAAACATTAACACACAAATGTGAGAAGCTCAGTGATCTCCGTATAGGATAGACTCATAGAATCCAGAAGACATAATAACCAAACTGACAAAAGACAAAGACAGAGAATCTTGAAAGCAGCAAGAAAGAAGCAACTCATCATATACAAGCAGCCTCAAAAGATAAACAGTTTTTAAAAAAAAAAAAGATAATCAGTTGATTTCTCATCAGAAATCATTGAGGCAAAAAGACAATGGAATAGCATATTCAATATGCATACAGGGAAAAAAAATGTGAAACAATTTAAAACACCTAGCAAAAGAATATTCAAAAATGAAAGAAAGAAAAAATAGATACACTGAACTTCATCAACATTAAACACCATGCATCAAAGAACAATATCAAGAAAATGAATAAGCAATGTACAGAATGGAATAAAATATTTTCAAATTATATATATAAAGGGTTTATAACCAGAATATACAAAGAACTCCTACAACTCAATAACAAAAAGACAACCTGATTAAAATAGCAAAATACTTGAATAAACATTTCTCAAGAAAAGAGATACACAAATGCCCAATAAGCACGTGAAATGATAATCACCATCATTAGACATTATTAAAATGTTGATTAAAACCACAATGAGATACTACTGCACAACTACTAGAGGGGCTATAATTTTTTAAAATAATCAAAAATAACATTATTCATTATATATATTCTTGTCAATAGTTAGCACTGTGTTGGACTACAGTTGGTATTCAGTGATCACTACTATGATCGTTGGGCTCACTTAGAACTTCATTTAAACTTTTTACGTAGTCATAATTCATGTAATGTTTTTAAGTTTGAACACCAATGTCTACGTTTCAAGCTGGTGGACAAATCTGCATGGCATACAGCCAGTCTACTGTAAACCCTGAGAAAGATATTAGGGTTAAACAGTGATGTGTTTTCTTTTGAAACTGGACATTTTCCGTTATGTTTTCTTAAGAATAAAGTAATTGGCTGTTGTAAAAATAATAATAATAATAATAAGTGTTCATGAGGATATGGAGAAATTGGAACACTTTATTGTTGCTGGAATGTAAAACAGTGCAACTGATTTAAAAAGTTTGGCAGTTCCTCAAAATTTTAAATACAGAGGTTACCATATGTCCCAGCAATTCCACTTCTATGTAGATAACCCCCCAAATGAGAACATATAAAGGGACTTCAAAAAGTTTGTGTGACATTGTAATTAAAATATAAAAATAAAAAAATTAAACTTTATCTCTCAGTATAAGCTCCATCAAGGGCAAGATACTTTTGTAAGTGATGTTGCTAGCCATTTAGTCCATCCCTAAAGAAGTGAAAGCCTAGGAATTTTAACCATGTCAATGAAGTCTTTTTCATATTATTAACTGAAGAGAAATGGGTACCCTTTACAAATTTTTTTAAGATTAGGAAATGAAATGAAGTCAAAAGGACCCAAGTCAGGACTGCAACGTGGAGGCCTAATGATTTCCCAGCAAAATTCTTGCCAAATTGCCTTTGTTTGATGAAAGGAATGAGCAAGAGCATTGCCATGGTGAACAACTCTCTGGTGAAACTTTCCTAGGCATTTATCTGCTGAACCTTTGACTAACTATCTCAAAACACTCTCATCATAAGCAGATGTTATTATTCATTGGCCCTCTAGAAAGTCAACAAGCAAAATGCCTAGAGAATCCCCCAAAAAAACTGTTGCAATGACCTTTGTTCTTGACTGGTCCACTTTTGCTTTGACTGGGTCATTTCCACAGCTTGGTAGCCCTTGCTTTGACTGTGCTTTGTGTCTTCAGGCTCATGCTGGTAAAGCTATGTTTTATCTCCTGTTACAATTCTTCAAGGTAATGCATCAGAAACTTGATCTCACTTGTTTAAAATTTCCATTGAAAGCTCTGCTCTTGTCTATAGCTAATCTGGGCACAATGGTTTGGGCACCCATGATGTGGAAAGTTTGCTCAACTTTAATTTTCCATTCAGAATTGTGTAAACTGAACCTATTGAGATGTCTATGGTGTTGGCTACTGTTCCTGCTGTAAATCATCAGTCCTCTTCAATTAGGACATGAACAAGATTAATTTTTCCCTTACAAATTGGTGTGGCTGGTCTGCTCCTGAGGGCTTCATCTTCAACGTTATCTTGTCTCTTCTTAAGCTGAGTTATCCATTTGTAAACTTCTGATTTCTTTGAGCCATTGCTCCCATAAATCTCTCATAAATATCAATTATGTCACTATTTTTGCATCCAAACATCATCATGAATTTGATGTTTGTTCTTGCTTCATTTTTAGCACAATTCATGTTGCTCTTATGGGAGTTCTCTTTAAACTGATGTCTTAACCTTCTTAGTGCCTCAGATTAAATGCTATTCAGACATAACAAGTTAGTATGAGTTTATTTTAGTACAAAAAAATTGAAATTCATGTTTTTTCATAATACGCATTTCCATGATCTTTTTGAAGACCTCTCTTATGTTCATACAAATTCAAACATTGTACACAATGTTCATAGCACCATTATTAATAGAGACCAAAAAGTGGAAACAAGTGTCCATCAATTGGTAAACAAACTATGGTATATCCAAACAATGAAATATTATTGAGTCATAAAAAGGAATGAACTATCAATCTATGCCACAACATGCATGAACCCTGAAAACATCATCTTAGGTGAAAATATCAATCACAAAAATCATACATCATATGAGTCTGTTTCTATGAAATTTCCAGAAAAAAAAGCACATCGTTAAAGACAGATAGTAGATTGGTGGTTGCCAGGGCTGAGGAGTGACTGCTACAGGATACACAATTTCTTTTGGAGGTGGTGAAAATGTTATGGAATTAGATAGTAGTAGTGAGTGCACAACATCTGGAACATATTAAAACCCACTGAGTCATACACTTTAAAATGGTAAACTGTATGATTAGAATTTTATCTTAATTTTTAAAGTTAATTATGAGAAAATTCAGGCAATGTTGTCTAAAGGTTAAAATGTGGGCCCTTTCTATTTCCTTTGTGACCTTGTCACTTAATCTCACTGTGTCTATTTCTTTATCTGCCCACCTCTTAAGAGTTTTGAGGATTAAATGAGTCAATATATGCAATGTGCTTAGAACAGGGCAAATAAGAGACCTCGCTATGTGTGTGTGTTGTTGGTGGTGTTAACGTTACCTTAATTAGGTTATGGTTAGCATTACCTTTCTGTTCAGGTAGAGATTGTACCTTTCTACTTATTCAAGGCTTTTGTGTTCCTCAGTAGGTTTTAAGTTCCTACCTATAGATTTTGGACATCTTTTGCTATTTTGAATCCTAGGTTTTTTCATCTTTTTGTGTGTATGTTACTGTAAATGAGATTTTCCATGTACATATTTTAACTAATTGCTTTCAAAAGAATCTCTTGGGGCGGAGACAAGATGGCGGACTGAAGCCAGCTTTCCACAGAGGCTCCTGTCCTGAAGGAGAGTTAAGGGATGAAAATTTAGCAAGTAACCTGATGGATTCAAGCAGCACCAAGAGAGAAAGATGAAGAACGCATATCAACCCCGCTGAGGAGAGGTGCAACCACAAGGACACAAACAAAAGGTACAAAACCCATCACCAAGTGGACAGGAGTCCCCCCTCCCCCATCTGATCGGTTTAAGAGCCCCACAAACAAATAGGCAGAAATCAAAGGCCCTCCCACTACACTTCACGGGAGAGACATACTAAAATCTGGACCTACCTCCCTTACTAGGTTGCCTAGACGTTCTTCTGCCAGGCATAAAACTGTATAAAACTGTAAATATCCTTTGTCAGCAACTCTGAGCTCCCAGCACTTCCCTCCACTCTCTCTGAGGTCTGAAAGCCTGTCCCCCAGGAGTTCAGATTCTTGGGTGACTTCTAGAGGGGAGAGAACAGTGCCCAAGCTGTGGCTGGTCAGTGCTGATTCTGGGGCATGGGAGAGAGGTGAGGACAGTCAGCTGAGGGCGACCCTCACCAGGGCGGTGCTTCCCTGAGGCATGGTGCAGCAGCCCTCCTTGGACAGCAATACAATGAGGCATAAAACTGAGTGGAACTATGTGACCTCACTACCAGCGGCTCTGGGCTCCCTATGGCTCTGGACTCCCAGTGGCTCTGGAATTTCGGCACTCCCCCCACCCTCAGTCTGTGGTCTGGAGACCTGAGCACCTTCCGTGTGGCCAGGCAAGGAACTGGGTGGAACTGAGTGTGTTCACTGCTGGTGGCTCTGGGCTCCCACTGCTCCCCCCACCCTGCCCTCACTCTGAAGCCTGAAGGCTTGAGCTGCGGTCGTGTGGCCAGGCAGGAGATTAGGAGGAACTGAGTGTGCTCACTGCCGGCGGCTCTAGGCTCCTAGCGCCCACCCCACCCTCACTCTGGGATCTGGAGGCCTGTTGCCCAGGAGTCCAGATGCTTGAGGGATTTGTCGGGGTGTGGACAGTGCCCGAACTGCGGCTGGTCAGTCCTGACTCTGGGACACAGGAGTGAGGCTGGGGGAGAACCACATCAGAGCAGCAGTTCCCTGAGGTGGCTGAAGCCACACCCCCTGTCTCCCTGGGCAACCAGAGGAGGCCACCCCTGAGTATAGGATTTGCCTGAGGCAACTCACAGACCCGGGAAACTTGCAGAGCAGGGCTGACTCAGAGAACTGAGACTTCAACCCAGAGCAAGTGCTTCACTGGGGTCAAACAGAAGCCAGCTGAAAATAACTCAAAACCACTTAGCCCCACCACACCAGACAGGGCCCCAGTCTCTCAGGCCACAACACTGAACGGGCCCTCCACAAAACCCCAGGGGAAAAATCAAAGGGAGTAAAACAACCATGGGGCAGAATCAGCGGAAAAACTCTGGTAACATGAATAACCAGAATAGGTCAACCCCCACCCCCGACCAAGGAAAGATATGGCGGATGTAATTGAAGATCCCATTCATAAACAACTTGCAGACATGTCAGAAATCGAATTCAGAATTTGGATTGCAGACAAGATTAACAAAGTGGAATTAGGAATTTGAGGAGAAATTCAAAACTTGTCTCAAGAATTTAACGAATTTAGGGGGGGAGGAGACAAGATGGCTGACTGAAGCCAGCTTTCCACAGAGGCTCCCATCCAGAAGGAGAGTTAAAGGACAAAAATTCAGCAAGTAACCTGGTGGATTTGAGCTGCACTAAGAGAGAAGGTTGTAGAATGCACGTCAACCCGCTGAGGCGAGCTGCGACCATAAGGATACAAACAAAAGGTACAAATCCATCACCAAGCGGACGGGAGTCCCCTCCCCCATGAGAATGGCTCAGAGTGCCCCACAAACAACTGGTCAGACTTCAAAGGTCCTCCCATTACACTCCATGGGAGAGACCCCCTAAAAACTGGACCTACCTCCCCTACTAGGGTGCCACAGCGTCCTCCTGCCAGGCATAAAACTGTATAAACTGTATATAGTCTCTACCTGGAATTCTGAGCTCCCAGCGCTCCCCTTCGCTCACACTGGGGTCTGGAGGCCAGTCCTGGTCGGTCGGCGGAGAGGGGACTGCACCGGAGTGGCAGTTCCCTGAGGCACAGTGTCACAGCCGTCTTTTGGTGACAATACGGCCAGGCATAAAACTGTGTAAAGCTCTGTGTGTTCTCTGCCCGCAACCCCAGGCTCCGAGCGCTCCCCGCACTCCTCTCTGCTGTCGCTCCAAGGTCTGGAGGCCTCTCCCCCAAGGGTCCAGACTCTTGGGCAACTGCTCGAGGGGTGTAGACAGTGCTGGGCTGCAGCCTGTCGGTGCAGACTTTGCGGTACGGGAGCGGAGAGAGGATGGTTGGCCGGAGGGGAGCTACACTGGAGCAGCTGTTGCCTGAGCAATAAAGCAGCGGCCCTCTTTTGCTAGCAATACAGCTCACTACTGAATATTCTGAAGCCACACCCCCTGTCTCCCTGGGCAACCAGAGACTCTGAGTTTGCCTGAGGCAACTCCAACTGGCAAACCAAGGAAACTCCCAGGGTGGGGCTGACCCAGAGGTCCGCTTTACTAAACTTAAGACACACCTGGCCCTCAGGGGATCGTCAGCCTATAGACAATACAAGAGCAAAGACAAGCTCATTTGGAGCTCTAATCAGCTTCTCTTCTGCAGGGGAACCGCAGAGTTGTTCTGTTCTGTTCTGTTCTGTTAGTAACATTAATCAGGGGTGAGACTGGACCTGAGTGAAAACCCCTCAACCTTCATCAAGCACCCAAGGTTGTCAGGCCTCACCTCCTCCTGCTGGAGAGAGGCAGAGTGCAGAGGCCTGGCAGACTTCCTTGTGATTCAGGCAGGTACAAACTCTTGGAGTACCAATTCACTACAGGCAACTGGGTCAGCCAACTGCAGGGCTATCAGTGACTGGATGTGAAGTGGTGCAAGGTGGGGAAGGAGGCAGCAACCTTCCCAAACTGATTTATTGGCTGGGTGCCTTCTCCTGACTCCATGCAGCACTGGAGCAAGCCACACCAGAGTAGTCACCAGACCCCTGTGATCCAGTTCCCAGAGACCTCTTAAACTCGCTCACCTGAGACAGGTGCAGACTGAGACAATTGATTTGGACCTTTTTGAACTGAACCAATCGCCTGAGGACAAATCAGGTGGTGCCCTGGGTGCACAGTGGTAGGAAGGTTTGATTTTTCTTTTCCAATTGTTTGCCGGTGGGGGGCGGGGTGACTTAATTGCTGATATTTCTCCACAGCTGAAACTTCAATCCAAAGTATCTGTTTCACTAGGGTGGAACAGAAACCAGCTGAAAACGAGACAGAACCACTGAGCCCAACCACACCAGACAGGGCCCCAGTTTCTCAGGCCACAACACTGTATGGGCCCTCGACAAAGACCCAGGGGAAAAAATCAGAGGGAGTAAAACAACCATGGGGCGGAATCAGCGGAAAAACTCTGGTAACATAAATAACCAGAATAGATCAACCCCCCCAAGGAAAGATATGGCAGATGCAATTGAAGATCCCATTCATAAACAACTGGCTGAGATTTCAGAAATCGAATTCAGAATTTGGATTGCAGACAAGATTAACAAAGTGGAATTAGGAATTCGAAGAGAAATTCAAAAGTTGTCTCAAGAATTTAACGAATTTAAAGACAAAACCACCAAAGACTTAGACACACTGAGCAAGAATTTGCAGCCCTCAAAGATATGAAAAATACAGTAGAATCCCTCAGCAACAGAATGGAGCAAGTAGAAGAAAGGATTTCTGACATCGAAGATAAAGCCTTTGAACGCTCCCAAACTCTCAAAGAGGAAGAGAAATGGAGAGCAAAAATGGATCATTCCCTCTGAGAGCTCTCGGATAATTCGAAGAAGGTGAATATCCAAATCATAGGGGTTCCAGAAACAGATGAAGTGGCCTCACTGGGCACCGAGGCCCTTCCGCATGAAATTATAAAAGAGAATTTTCCAGACATGCCTAGAGATTCTGAAATTCAGACACCGGACAGCTTCAGAACCCCAGCATGACTCAACCCCAATAAGACATCCCCGAGGCATATCATAGTTAACTTCACTAAAGTTAATATGAAGGAGAAAATCCTCAAAGCTGCCAGGAGAAACAAAACCATTACCTTCAAAGGCAAGAATATTAGAATGACTGCAGAACTCTATGCTGAAACTTTTCAAGCCAGAAGAGGGTGGTCATCGACTTTTAATCTCCTAAAGCAAAATAACTTTCAACTCCAGATCTTGTATCCACCTAAACTGAGTTTCATTTATGATGGAGAAATTAAATACTTTAATGACATTCATATGTTGAAGAAATTTGCCATAACCGAACCAGCTCTTCAGGATATTCTCAGACCTATCCTCCATAATGACCAACCCAATCCTTTACCACAAAAGTAAACTCACTCAGAAACTTCACATCAAACTCCAATTTCCAAACTGGCAAAAGGATTAAAAATGCCCACTGGATTTTGAAAAACTCAATACCCAAAACTTCACCAGACTTATCAATATTCTCCATTAATGTGAACGGCTTAAACTGTCCTCTAAAGAGGCATAGGTTAGCTGATTGGATACAAAAACTCAGGCCAGATATTTGTTGCATATAAGAGTCGCATCTTAACTTAAAAGACAAATACAGACTCAGGGTGAAAGGATGGTCGTCCATATTTCAGGCAAATGGTAATCAGAAAAAAGCAGGTGTTGCAATTTTATTTGCAGATACAATAGGCTTTAAACCAACAAAAGTAAGGAAGGACAAGAATGCTCACTTCATATTTGTTAAGGGTAATACTCAATATGATGAGATCTCAATTATTAATATCTATGCACCCAACCAGAATGCACCTCAATTTATAAGAGAAACTCTAACAGACATGAGCAACTTCATTTCCTCCAGCTCCATAATTGTCGGAGATTTCAACACTCCTTTGGCAGTGTTGGATCAATCCTCCAACAAGAAGCTGAGCAAAGACATCTTAGATTTAAACCTAACCATCCAACATTTGGATTTAGCAGACATCTACAGAACATTTCATCCCAACAAAACTGAATACACATACTTCTCATCAGCCCATGGAACTTACTCCAAAATCGATCACATCTTAGGTCACAAGTCTAACCTCAGTACATTTAAAGTAATAGAAATTATTCCATACATCTTCTCGGACCATCATGGAATAAAACTTGAACTGAGTAACAACAGGAATCTGCATACTCATACAAAAACATGGAAGTTAAATAACCTTATGCTAAATGATAGCTGGGTCAGAGATGAGATTAAGAAAGAAATTGCCAATTTTTTGGAACAAAACAACAATTAAGACACGAACTATCAGAACCTCTGGGACACCGCAAAGGCAGTTCTAAGAGAGAAATTTATAGAACTACACAACTTCCTCAAGAGAATGAAAAGAGAGGAAGTTAACAACTTAATGGGACATCTCAAGCAACTGGAAAAGGAAGAACATTCCAACCCCAAACCCAGTAGAAGAAAAGAAATAACCAAAATTAGAGCAGAATTAAATGAAACTGAAAACAAAAGAATAATACAACAGATCAATAAATGAAAAAGCTGGTTTTTCGAAAAGGTCAATAAAATCGATAAACTTTGGCCAACCTAATCAGGAAAAAAAGAGTAAAATCTCTAATCTCATCAATCAGAAACAACAAAGATGAAATAACAACAGACTCCTCAGAAATCAAAAAAATCCTTAATGAATATTACAAGAATCTTTATTCTCAGAAATATGAAAATCTGAAGGAAATTGACCAATACTTGGAAGCACGTCACCTTCCAAGACTTAGCCAGAATCAAGTGGAAATGTTGAACAGGTCCATATCAAGTTCGGAAATAGCATCAACCATACAAAACCTCCCTAAAAAGAAAAGCCCAGGACCAGACGGTTTCACATCTGAATTATACCAAACCTATAAAGAGGAATTAGTACCTATATTACTCAACCTGTTCCAAAAGGTAGAAAAACAAGGAAGACTACCCAACACGTTCTATGAAGCAAACATCACCCTGATCCCCAAACCAGGAAAAGACCCAACAAGAAAAGAAAATTATAGACTGATATCACTAATGAATATAGATGCAAAAATATTCAACAAGATCCTAACAAACAGAATCCAGCAAAACATCACACAAATTATACATCATGATCAAGTCGGTTTTATCCCAGGATATCAAGGCTGGTTCAATATACGTAAATCTATAAATGTAATCCAGCACATAAACAAATGAAAAAACAAAGACCGTATGATTCTCTCAATCGATGCAGAAAAAGCTTTTGATATTATCCAGCATCACTTCATGATCAGAACACTGAAGAAAATCGGTATAGAAGGGACATTTCTTAAAATGATAGAGGCCATCTACAGCAAACCCACAGCCAATATCATATTCAATGGAGTTAAATTGGAATCATTTCCACTCAGATCAGGAACCAGACAAGGCTGCCCATTGTCTCCATTGCTTTTTAACATTGTAATGGAAGTTTTAGCCACTGCAATTAGGGAAGAAAAGGCGATCAAGGGTATCCATATAGGGTCAGAAGAGATCAAACTTTCGCTCTTCGCAGATGATATGATAGTGTATCTGGAAAACACTAGGGACTCTACTACAAAACTTTTAGAAGTGATCAAGGAATACACCAGCGTCTCAGGTTACAAAATCAACATTCATAAATCAGTAGCCTTTATATATACCAAAAACAGTCAAGTTGAAAAAACAGTTAAGGACTCTATCCCATTCACAGTAGTGCCAAAGAAGATGAAATATTTGGGAATTTATCTAACAAAGGACGTGAAAGATCTCTATAAAGAGAACTATGTAACTCTAAGAAAAGAAATAGCTGAAAATATTAACAAATGGAAAAACATACCATGCTCATGGCTGGGAAGAATCAACATTGTTAAAATGTCCATACTACCCAAAGCAATATATAATTTCAATGCAATCCCTATTAAAGCTCCACTGTCATACTTTAAAGATCTTGAAAAAACAATACTTCGTTTTATATGGAATCAGAAAAATCCTCGAATACCCAAGACATTACTCAGAAATAAAAACAAAGCAGGAGGAATTACGCTACCAAACCTCAGACTATACTACACATCAATAGTGATCGAAACAGCATGGTATTGGCACAAAAACAGAGAAGTAGATGTCTGGAACAGAATAGAGAACCAAGAGATGAATCCAGCTACTTACCATTATTAAATCTTTGATAAGCCAATTAAAAACATTCAGTGGGGAAAAGATTCCCTATTTAACCAATGGTGCTGGGTGAAGTGGCTGGCAACCTGTAGAAGACTGAAATTGGACCCACACCTTTCACCATTAACTAAGATAGACTCTCACTGGATCAAAGATTTAAACTTAAGACATGAATCTATTAAAATACTAGAGGAGAGTGCAGGGAAAACCCTTGAAGAAATCGGGCTGGGCGAGTATTTTATGAGGAGGACTCCTGGGGCAATTGAAGCAGCTTCAAAAATACACTACTGGGACTTGATCAAACTAAAAAGCTTCTGCACAGCCAAGAACACAGTAAGTAAAGCAAGCAAACAGCCCTCAGAATGGGAGAAGATATTTGCAGGTTATGTCTCTGACAAAGGATTAATAACCAGAATCCACAGAGAACTCAAACACATTAGCAAGAATAGAACAAGGGATCCCATCGCAGGCTGGGCAAGGGATTTGAAGAGAAACTTCTCTGAAGAAGACAGGCGCGCGGTCTTCAGACATATGAAAAAATGCTCATCATCTTTAATCATCAGAGAAATGCAAATCAAAACTACTTTGAGATACCATCTAATTCCAGTGAGACTAGCCCATATCACAAAATCCCAAGACGAGAGATGTTGGCGCGGATGTGGAGAAAAGGGAACACTTTTGCACTGCTGGTGGGAATGCAAATTAATACATTCCTTTTGGAAAGAGATATGGAGAACACTTAGAGATCTAAAAATAGATCTGCCATTCAATCCTGTAATCCCTTTACTGGGCATATACCCAGAAGACCAAAAATCACATCATAACAAAGATATTTGTACTAGAATGTTTATTGCAGCTCAATTCATAATTGCTAAGTCATGGAAGAAGCCCAAGTGCCCACTGATCCATGAATGGAATAATAAATTGTGGTACATGTACACCATGGAATATTATGCAGCCTTAAAGAAAGATGGAGACTTTACCTCTTTCATGTTTACATGGATGGAGCTGGAACATATTCTTCTTAGTAAAGTATCTCAAAAATGGAAGAAAAAGTACCCAATGTACTCAACCCTACTATAAAACTAATTTAGGGTTTTCACATGAAAGCTATAACCCAGTTACAACCTAAGAATAGGGGGAAGGGGGAAAGGGAGGGGAGAGAGGGGGGAGGTGGGTAGAGGGAAGTGGATTGGTGGGATTATACCAGCGATGCATCTTACAAGGGTATATGTGAAACTTGGTAAACTCTCTGTAAAGCTAGTGAATGATGCCCCATGATCATATCAATATACACAGCTATGATTTAATTAAAAACAAAGAATTTAACAAATTTAAAGACAAAACCACCAAAGACTTAGACACACTGAAGCAAGAATTTGCAGCCCTCAAAGATATGAAAAATACAGTAGAATCCCTCCGCAACAGAATTGACCAAGTAGAAGAAAGGATTTCTGACATTGAAGATAAAGCCTTTGAACGCTCCCAAACTCTCAAAGAGGAAGAGAAATGGAGAGTAAAAATGGATCATTCTCTTAGAAAGCTCTGGGATAATTCGAAGAAGGGTAATATACAAATCATAGGAGTTCCAGAAAACGATGAAGTGGCATCGATGGGCACAGAGGCCCTCCTGCATGAAATTATGAAAGAGAATTTTCCAGACATGCCTAGAGATTCTGAAATTCAGATAGCAGACAGTTTCAGAACTCCAGCACAATTCAACCCCAATAAGTCATCCCCCAGACATATCATAATTAGCTTCACTAAAGTTAACAAGAAGGAAAAAATTCTCAAGGTTACAGGCGAAAGAAAGCCATTACCTACAAAGGAAAGAACATTAGAATGACTGCAGAACCCTATGCTGAAACTTTTCAAGCCAGAAGAGGGTGGTCATCGACTTTTAATCTCCTAAAGCAAAATAACTTTCAACCCTGGATCTTGTATCCAGCTAAGCTGAGTTTCATTTATGATGGAGAAATTCAAAACTTTAACAACATTCATATGTTGAAGAAATTTGCCACAACCAAACCAGCTCTTCAGGATATTCTCAGACCTATCCTCCATAATGACCAACCCAATCCTCTACTACAAACGTAAACTCACTCACAAACTTCTGATCAAACTCCAACTTCCACAATGGTGAAAAGATTAAAAATGTCCACTGGACTTTTGAAAAACTTGATACTCAAAATTTCACCAAACTTATCACAGTCTCCATTAATGCGAATGGCTTAAACTGTCCTCTAAAGAGACATAGGTTAGCTGACTGGATAAAAAAACTCAGACCAGATATCTCTTGCTTACAAGAGTCACACCTTAACTTAAAAGACAAATACAGACTCAGGGTGAAAGGATGGTCATCCATATTTCAGGCAAATAGTAATCAGAAAAAAGCAGGCATTGCAATTATATTTGCAGACACAATAGGTTTTAAACCAACAAAAGTAAGGAAGGACAACAATGGTCACTTCATATTTGTTAAGGGTAATACTCAATATGATGAGATTCAATTGTTAATATCTATGCACGCAACCAGAATGCACCTCCATTTATAAGAGAAACTCTAACAGACATGAGCAACTTGATTTCCTCCAGCTCCATAATAGTCAGAGATTTTAACATTCCTTTGGCAGTCATGGATCTATCATCCAACAAAACGCTGTGTAAAGTAATATTAGATTTAAATCTAACCATCCAGCATTTAGATTTAGCAGACATCTACAGAACATTTCATCCTAAAAAAAACTGAATACACATACTTCTAATCAGCCCATGAAACTTACTCCAAAATGAATCACATCTTAGGTCACAAGTCTAACCTCAGTAAATTTAAAGGAATAGAAGTTATTCCATGCATTTTCTCAGACCATCATGGAATAAAACTTGAGCTGAGTAACAACAGGAATCTGCATACTCATACAAAAACATGGAAGTTAAATAACCTCATGCTGAATGATAGCTGGGTCAGAGATGAGATTAAGAAGGAAATTGCCAAATTTTTGGAACAAAAAGACAATGAAGACACCAACTATCAGAACCTCTGGGACACTGCAAAGGCAGTTCTAAGAGGGAAATTTATAGCACTGCAAGCCTTCCTCAGGAGAATGGAAAGAGAGGAAGTTAGCAATTTAAGGGGACATCTCAAGCAACTGGAAAAGGCAGAACACTCCAACCCTAAACCCAGTAGAAGAAAAGAAATAACCAAAATCAGAGCAGAACTAAATGAAATTGAAAACAAAAGAATAATACAACAGATCGATCAATCAAAAAGCTAGTTTTTTGAAAAGGTCAACAAAATAGATAAACCAATGGCCAACCTAATCAGGAAAAAAAGAGTAAAATCTCTAATCTTATCAATCAGAAATGAAAAAGACGAAATAACAGCAGACTCCTCAGAAATCCAAAAAATGCTTAATGAATAGTACAAAGAAACTTTATTCTCAGAAATATGAAAATCTGAAGGAAATGGACTGATACTTGGAAGCTCATCACCTTCCAAGACGTAAGCAGAATCAAGTGGAAATGTTGAACAGGCCCATATCAACTTCGGAAATAACATCAACCGTACAAAACCTCCCCAAAAAGAAAAGCCCGGGACCAGATGGTTTCACATCAGAATCCTACCAAACCTTTAAAGAGGAACTAGTACCTATATTACTCAACCTGTTCCAAAAGGTAGAAAAACAAGGAAGACTACCCAACACGTTCTATGAAGCAAACATCACCCTGATCCCCAAACCAGGAAAAGACCCAACAAGAAAAGAAAATTATAGACTGATATCACTAATGAATATAGATGCAAAAATATTCAACAAAATCCTAACAAACAGAATCCAGCAACCCATCAAACAAATTATACATCATGATCAAGTTGGCTTTATCCCAGGATCTCAAGGCTGGTTCAATAAACATAAATCTATAAATGTAATTCAGCACATAAACAAAGTAAAAAACAAAGACCATATGATTCTCTCAATCGATGTAGAAAAAGCTTTTGATAATATCCAACATCCCTTCATGATCAGAACACTTAAGAAAATCGGTATAGAAGGGACATTTCTTAAACTGATAAAGACCATCTACAGCAAACCCACAGCCAATATCATATTGAACGGAGTTAAATTGGAATCATTTCCACTTAGATCAGGAACCAGACAAGGCTGCCCATTGTCTCCATTGCCTTTTAACATTGTAATGGAAGTTTTAGCCAATGCAATTAGGGAAGAAAAGGCGATCAATGGTATCCATATAGGGTCAGAAGAGATCAAACTTTCGCTCTTCGCAGATGATATGATTGTATATTTGGAAAACACCAGGGACTCTACTACAAAACTCTTAGAAGTGATCAAGAAATACAGCAACATCTCAGGTTACAAAATCAACATTCATAAATCGGTAGCCTTTATATATACCAACAATAGTCAAGCTGAAAAAAACAGTTAAGGACTCTGTTTCCTTTCACCGTAATGCCAAAGTGATGAAATATTTGGGAGTTTATCTAACAAAGGACGTGAAAGATCTATATAAAGAGAACTATGAAACTCTAAGAAAAGAGATAGTTGAGAATGTTAATAAATAGAAAAACATACCATGCTCATGGCTGGGAAGAATCAACATTGTTAAAATGTCCATACTACCCAAAGCAATATATAACTTCAATGCAATCCCTATTAAAGTTCCACTGTCATACTTTAAAGAGCTTGAAAAAACAATAGTTCATTTTATATGGAATCAGAAAAAATCTCAAATAACCAAGACATTACTCAGAAATAAAAACAAAGCAGGAGGAATTATGCTACCAGACCTCAGACTATACTGCAAATCAATAGTGATCAAAACTGCATGGTATTGGCACAAAAACAGAGAAGTAGATGTCTGGAACAGAATAGAGAACCAAGAGATGAATCCAGCTACTTACCATTATTTAATCTTTGATAAGCCAATTAAAAACATTCAGTGGGGAAAAGATTCCCTATTTAACAAATGGTGCTGGGTGAAGTGGCTGGCAACCTGTAGAAGACTGAAATTGGACCCACACCTTTCACCATTAACCAAGATAGACTCTTACTGGATTAAAGATTTAAACTTAAGACATGAAACTATAAAAATACTAGAAGAGAATGCAGGGAAAACCCTTGAAGAAATTGGGTTGGGCGAGTTTTTTATGAGAAGGACTCCCCGAGCAATTGAAGCAGCTTCAAAAATACACTACTGGGACTTGATCAAACTAAAAAGCTTCTGCACAGCCAAGAACACAGTAAGTAAAGCAAGCAAACAGCCCATAGAATGGGAGAAGATATTTGCAGGCTATGTCTCTGACAAAGGTTTAATAACCAGAATCCACAGAGAACTCAAACGCATTAGCAAGAATAGAACAAGGGATCCCATCGCAGGCTGGGCAAGAGACTTGAAAAGAAACTTCTCTGAAGAAGACAGGCGCGCAGCCTTCAGACATATGAAAAAATGCTCATCATCTTTAATCATCAGAGAAATGCAAATCAAAACTACTTTGAGATATCATCTAACTCCAGTGAGACTAGCCTATATCACAAAATCTCAAGACCAGAGATGTTGGCGCGGATGTGGAGAAAAGGGAACACTTTTGCACTGCTGGTGGGAATGCAAATTAATACATTCCTTTTGGAAAGATATATGGAGAACACTTAGAGATCTAAAAATAGATCTGCCATTCAATCCTGTAATCCCTCTACTGGGCATATACCCAGAAGACCAAAAATCATATCATAACAAAGATATTTGTACCAGAATGTTTGTTGCAACCCAATTCATAATTGCTAAGTCATGGAAGAAGCCCAAGTGCCCACCGATCCATGAATGGATCAATAAATTGTGGTATATGTACACCATGGAATACTATGCAGCCTTGAGAAAGATGGAGACTTTACCTCTTTCATGTTTACATGGATGGAGCTGGAACATATTCTTCTCAGTAAAGTGTCTTGAGAATGGAAGAAAAAGCATCCAATGTACTCACCCCTACTATGAAACTAATTTAGGACCTTCACATGAAAGCTATAACCCAGTTACAACCTAAGAGTAGGGGGAAGGGGGAAAGGGTGGGGAGGGAATTTGGAGGTGGTTAGAGAGAGGGGGATTGAAAGGATCACACCTGTGGTGCATCTTACAAGGGTATATGTGAAGCTTAGTAAATGTGGAATGTAAATGTCTTAGCAAAGTAACTAAGAAAATGCCAGGAGGGCTATGTCAACTAATGTGATGAAAATGTGTCAAACGGCCTATGAACCAAGTGTATGGTGCCCCATGATCATATTAATGTACACAGCTATGATTAAATAAAAAAATTAAATTAAATTAAGAATCATAAAAAAAAAAATCACTTAAAAAGAATCTCAAACCTTTCATCTTTTGACCATGCTCTGGAAGGACATAAATATCATTAGAGTTACCCAGTCTTTAAAGATTTGATAAAAGCCTTTTGTGAAATCAATCCAGGACTGTATTATTGAAAGGAGGGCTTATTAGTATTTATGATGGTTCGTTTTTGTGTCAACTTGACTAGGCTGAAGGGCACTAAGAAAGCTGGTAAAACATTATTTCTAGGTGTGTCTGTGAAGGTGTTTACAGAAGAGATTAGCATGTGAATCAGTAGACTGAGTAAAGATCTCCCCTCACCAATCTTGGCAAGCATCTCCCAATCTGTTGAGGGATCAGAGAGAAAAAAATAGTAGAGGAAGGGTGAATTTGCCCTCTCTGCTTGAGCTTAGTCATCCACCTTCTCCTGCCCTGGCACATCAGAGCTTCTGACTCTGCAACCTTTGGGTTCTGACATCTACATCTACATACCTTCCCTTACACATGCCCCCCTGTCCCACCTCTCTGATTCTCAGGCCTTCAGGATCAAATAGAATTACACCACTAACTTTCCAGATTCTCCAGCTTGCAGGCAGAATATCTTCAGACTTCTTTGCTTACATAATGGAATAAGCCAATTCTCACAATAAATCTCTTATATATCTATATACAGTAGAACCTCTGTAAATTGACCACCCAAGGGACTATAACAAACTGGTCAACATATACAGGTGGTCAACATAAGGAGCTAGGCCTACTGTACTGATATGTACATGTGGTGCATGTCTGGTCTGTGAAAATTAGATCAACTTAAGGAGATGGTCAATGTAGTCATGTGGTCAGCTGTTGAGGTTCTACTGTATATGTTTATCTTTTTAAGAAACTGCCAAACTGTTTGCAAAATAGTTACCTTTTACACTCCCATAAATGCTATATGAGAGTTCCAGTTCTCCACATACTCACTAATACTTGCTTTATATTCAGTCTTTCTAACTTTCACCATTGAAGCAGATACCTAGTGGTACTCCATTGTGGTTTAATTTGTATTTCTCTAATGGCTAATAATGATCATCATTTCATGTTTTTATTTGCCATTTATGTGTTTAGTTTGGCAAGACATATGTTCATATAATTTTCCCATTTTTAAATTTGTGGTTCATAAGCAATTCACTGGAGAAAAAATACTATAGCTATCTATATGGGAAAAAAAGGAAAAACAAACTTTGATCAATTTTTCTAAGCCTGTAAAAAAAAAAAAAAAAGAACTCAAAATCAATCATAGACCTAACTGTAAAACCTAAAACTGCAGGTATAGAGGTTCTACTTTATGTACTTTGGGTTCTGTTTCTCCGGAGAACTCTGACTAACACAATATTATTGGACAATATCTCTATTTGTTTCAGGCCATTGGTTTTTTCGATTATCTATGTCTTCTGGTGCATCTTTGTGGAAAATTTATATTTCCACAGAAATAGAAAGTCATCCATATCTTTCAAGTTTTTAAATGTATTTGTATAAGACTGGAAAGACAATATTTTTTGAAACCTCTAACCTCTTAGTATATTTACATATAAAATAACTGGCATTCTTTTAACGGTAATTTTCATGGGAGAAAAATGGGATATGAAGGGTCAGTTTTAGATGAAAAGAGACTCAAAAGCTGTAGCTGTTATTTATGATCTTTCAATGAATCCTGGTTTGAAAAATTAGCTATCAATGATATTTGGAAGAAATGACAGTTGAGGAAATTTGAAGACCAACTGGATACCAGATGTTATTAGGGAATTGTTATTTCTTCTGGGTATGTTGTTTTGCCAGAGAATGTCCTTAATCTTAAGGAAGGCATGCTGATGTGGTTCCAAATGAATCATCAAAAATAAAACTATTTTTATAAAAATTAAATAAACATGGGAAATACGAAGCAAAAATTTCAAAATGCTAATAATTGTGTCTATGTTGTTACATAGATGTATTATTCCTTCAATTTATCTGAAATTCTTCATTAAAAAAAATGTTGAGAGAAGGGGAGAGCAGTGAGAGAAAGAAGGAGGGAGGGGTAGGGAAAGGAAGAGCAGAGAGAGGGAAGGAGGGAGGGGGAGTGGAGCCTTGTTGTGTGCCACACCTTTTGCAGGCAAGACACGATTGCAAGAGGGACTTTGCCTAACAAATGCAATCAGTGTAACCTGGTTTATTGTACCCTCAATGAATCCCCAACAATAAAAAAAAAAAGTAAAAAAAAATGTTGAGAAAAGAAAACTATTTAACCAGGAATCAAGCCAAACAAACAGAAATCAAAAGCGAAAAGCTTAGGAATAGAAAAATTCAAGTAGTGAGACTTAAAGTAATTACATTTACTATACTGAAATATAGATCTAAGATGAAATAATTATAGAAATTGTGGTTACTTCACTGAATACAAATGTGAAAACCTTAACATGTAAAATTGTCACCAATAAAATTTACAGGGTTAGGAGAGGAGGTGAAAAGACACACAAAGGAAATTTTTCTATTCCTTTCATCGTAGCAGCAAATCAATAGATGTGTGTGTAGTTGAAGGAGCAGAAAGAAGAGGACTTGAAAAAATGTAGTGACTTTAACCTCTTTATATTTTCTGGTTTTTCTTATCTTTTCAGTATCTCTTGTGGTAAAAAAAAAAAAAAAGTTTTAGATATTCAGAAATTTTCTTTCTCTCTAGCTAAATTCAAATAAAACTATATTGCGTACACTCTATTAAGATGCCATGTGTTGTGAATTCTTGTTCTTCTGAGAGCTTGTCAATAAATCTCAATTCCTACCTGCACCTGCATATGGTGGGATGCCAGAAGAGCTACTTGCTAAATACTGGCAGCTCTTATTTCTAGAATGGAACTTTAAGATGTTTTTTATTTCTCTCTGTACTTTTCTATATTGCCTAAATTTTCATAATAACCATAGGCTCTTTTTTTCAAAAAAAAAAAAAAAGTCATTGTCACACAACAAAAAAAGTGAAAAGCTTTGATTTACAAACTGTTAACAGCAATTATCTGTTAAGGATGCTTATGGGTACTTTCTAATTTTCTCCTCATTGCTAATCTATACTTTCTAATTTTCCAAAAATGAATATATATGATGCATTTAAACTTTCTGATTTTCCTAAGCATTGGTATTGAAACCACCCCATAGTGGTCTCGCTGGCTAGCATCTTATAAAGTTTACATTTCCTTTGTTTCTCTCTCTCTTTCACTCTCCCTCCCTCCCATCTCTTTCTCCCCCCTTCCCCATCCACCCACTACATTCAGGTTTCACAGACGGTTCAGTCCTCTCTCTTCCTCCAGTACCCAGGACTGGTCTGTAATCTGCTCCTCATATCTGCCATTAACTGTAGATGACATTGCAACACTGCCCATACCTAGTCATCTTCTTTCAACAGGACTGAATTGTGCTGCCCAATGTGTCTGCATTATCCTGATAAGCCCCTGTGTTTCTTATCTTCTTAATAAAGTCTCTTACCTTACATATACTGAGGCTCATGGGTTCAAACCCAGCCTGGGCCAGCTAGACAACAATGACAACTGCAACAAAAAAATAGCCAGACATTGTGGCAGGTGCCTATAGTCCCAGCTACTTGGGAAGCTAAGGCAAGAAAATTACTTAAGCCCAAGATTTTGAGGTTGCTATGAGCTGTAACGTGACAGCACTCTACCAAGGACAACATACTGAGAGTCTATATAAAAAAAAACAAAAACAAAAAAATCAATAAGCCACAAATTTTAGTTTGAACTAATAACCTCAGCTCTCTCTCTCTCTCTGGAGTCTCTCCATCCAAAAACACCATCATCTCCTTAGGTTTCCTATATAATAACAACAAAATTTTCTTCAACTTTTTTTTTTATTAAATTATAAACACATAGAGATCTCAGAGGCAAGATGGCTGACTGGAACCAGCTTTCCACAGAGGCTCGCATCCGGAAGGAGAGTTACAGGACAGAAGTTTAGCAAGTAAGCCAATGATTTGGAGCTGATCCAAGAGAGAAGGTTGAAGAATGCACATCAACCCTGCTGAGGTGAGCGGTGACCCCAAGGATACAAACAAAAGGTAAAAAGTCCATGGCCAAGCAGAAGGGAGTCCCCTCCACCATGAGAATGGCTCGCAGTATACTCCATGCAAATAAACTAGCAGAGTTCAAACATCCTCTAATTTTATCCCATGGGAGAGACCCTCTAAAAAATGGACCTCCTTCCACTATTAGAGTGCAATGGCAATCTCCTGCCAGGCATAAAACTGAATAAAACTGTATATATTCTCTACCTGCAATTCTGAACTTCCAGTACTCCCCTCCACTCTCACCCCAAGGTCTTGAAGCTTGTCCCCCATAGAGTCCAGATTCTTGGGCATTTTCTCAAAAGGTGTGGACAGGGCATGGACTGTTGCTGGCCTGTGCTGATTCTACAGCCTGGGAGTAAGGAGAAGACGGTCAACTGAGAGGGAACAATACAGGAGCAGCTGTGCCCTGAGGCACAGAGCAACAGCCTCAACAGTGGGAACAATAGGGCTCACACTCCTGGGGATATTCTGGAGAGACACTCCCTGTCTCTCTGGGCAACCAGAGGAAGCTGGGCATCTCTGATGGCAGCCACTGGCAGAACAGATCTGGAATGGAAATACAGGCCCCATGAATAAAGGGTATGCCTGAGGCAGTACTGGCCTGGGCAGAGCGTGGCATGGACTAGAATATGTGCACACAGAGATGACAGACTCCCAGGGCGGGGCTGACCCAAAGGACTGCTTTAGTGAGCCTAAGAAACATCCGGCCCTCAGGGGATCATAGCTGAGACCAAGGCAGGCAGGCAGAGGCTGGTACTGACAGCTGAGTGTGAGCTCTACCCACTCCCGCCCCAACACAGACTGCAGCCAAGACTGGATAGAAGCACAGACTGGGTCTGAGTCACAGTTTCTGTGAACTCAAACAGCATCTGATCCACAGGGTAATATAGCTGGGACAGAAACAGATTCTGCAAACTTGTTTTGTTCTGTCAGCAACATCAATCAGGGGTGGAGCTGGAACTGAGTGAACTGCCCCACCATCCATTAAGCACCCGAGGTTGTCAGGCCTCACCTACCTTTGCCAGATAGTGGCAGAGAGCAGCAGGCTGGCTGAGGAGAAATAGATCTCCGATGACTCAGGCAGGTGCAAACCCCTGGACCATCTGCTCATTGGAGGGAACTGGGTCACAGTCCTGTGGGTTACCAGTGACTGGGTGTGACAGAGATGCAAGGTGAGGAAGGATGCATCAACCATCCCAGACTAATTTATTTGCTAGGTTGGTCCTTCTGACCTCGCAGAGCACAGGAGCAAGTCTTACTTGAGCTGCCAGCAGAACCCTGCTATCTAGTTGCCAAAGAACTTTTGAACTCTCCCACTTTAGACTGGTGCAGACTGGGACAATTGATTTGGACGTATGAACTGGGCCAATCACCCAAGGACTATGCAAAGTGGTACCCTGGGTGTGTGGTTGTGGGAAGGTTTGATTTACCTTTTCCAAATGTTGCCTGTGGGGGGCAGGGTAACTTAATCCTGGTATTTTTCCAGAGCTGAGACTTCAACCCAGAGTAACTGATTCACTAGAGTAGGACAGAGATGAGCTGAAAACAAGACAAAGCCACTTAGCCCCACCACACCAAGCAGTATACAGGTCCTTGGCAAAGCTCTAGGGGGAAATGTACAGATACCAGGCCCAGCTTTTGGGCAAAGGGCTGGTTAATCACTACTCCTGGAGCCCCCAACCCAACTTCTCCTTATCTGCTCATCTAGCCAAATGCTGCAAAATAATCATGGGGCAGAATGAGTGGAAAATCTCTGGTAACATGAATAACCAGAGTAGATCACCCCTCCCACAAAGGAACAAGATGGCAGACACAACTGAAGATCCCATTCATAAATAGATGGCTGAGATGTCTGAAATTGACTTCAGAATTTGGATTGCAAACAAGATTAATAGAATAGAGGTAAAGTTGGAAGTAGATCAGATCGGGAACCAGACAAGGCTGCACATTGTCTCCATCACTTTTTAACATTGTAATGGAAGTTTTAGCCACCGCAATTAGGGAAGAAAAGGTGATCAATGGTATCCATATAGGGTCAGAAGAGATCAAACTTTCGCTCTTCTCAGATGATATGATAGTATATCTGGAAAACACTAGGGACTCTCCTACAAAACTCTTAGAAGTGATCAAGGAATACAGCAACATCTCAGGTTACAAAATCAACATTCATAAATCGGTAGCCTTTATATATACCAACAATAGTCAAGTTGAAAAAACAGTTAAGGACTCTGTTTCCATTCACAGTAGTGCCAAAGAAGATGAAATATTTGGGAATTTATCTAACAGAGGATGTGAAAGATCTCTATAAAGAGATCTATGAAACTCTAAGAAAAGAAATAGCTGAAAATATTAACAAATGGAAAAATATACCATGCTCATGGCTGGGAAGAATCAACATTGTTAAAATGTCCATACTACCCAAAGCAATATATAATTTTAATGCAATCCCTATTAAAGCCGCACTGTCATACTTTAAAGATCTTGAAAAAAACAATACTTCGTTTTATATGGAATCAGAAAAAAACTCAAATAGCCAAGACATTACTCAGAAATAAAAACAAAGCAGGAGGAATTATGCTACCAGACCTCAGACTATACTACAAATTGATAGTGATCAAAACAGCATGGTATTGGCACAAAAACAGAGAAGTAAATGTCTGGAACAGAATAGAGAACCAAGAGATGAATCCACCTACTTACCGTTATTTAATCTTTGATAAGCCAATTAAAAACATTCAGTGGGGAAAAGATTCCCTATTTAACAAATGGTGCTGGGTGAACTGGCTGGCAACCTGTAGAAGACTGAAAGTGGACCCACACCTTTCACCATTAACCAAGATAGACTCTCACTGGATCAAAGATTTAAACTTAAGACATGAAACTATAAAAATACTAGAGGAGAGTGCAAGGAAAACTCTTGAAGAAATCGGTCTGGGTGAGTATTTTATGAGGAGACCCCCCGGGCAATTGAAGTAGCTTCAAAAATACACTACTGGACTTGATCAAACTGAAAAGCTTCTGCACAACCAAGAACACAGTAAGTAAAGGAAGCAAACAGCCCTCAGAATGGGAGAAGATATTTGCAGGTTATGTCTCTGACAAAGGTTTAATAACCAGAATCAACAGAGAACTCAAACGCATTAGCAAGAATAGAACAAGGGATCCCATCGCAGGCTGGGCAATAGATTTGAAGAGAAACTTCTCTGAAGAAGACAGGTGTGTGGCCTTCAGGCACATAAAAAATGCTCATCATCTTTAATCATCAGGTAAATGCAAATCAAAACTACTTTGAGATACCATCTAACTCCAGTGAGACTAGCCTATATCACAAAATCCCAAGACCAGAGATGTTGGCGCGGATGTGGAGAAAAGGGAACACTTTTGCACTGCTGGTGGGAATGCAAATTAATACATTCCTTTTGGAAAGAGATATGGAGAACATTTAGAGATCTAAAAATAGATCTGCCATTCAATCCTGTAATCCCTCTACTGGGCATATACCCAGAAGACCAAAAATCACATCATAACAAAGATATTTGTACCAGAATGTTTATTGCAGCCCAATTCATAATTGCTAAGTCATGGAAGAAGCCCAAGTGCCCATCGATCCATGAATGGATTAATAAATCATGGTATATGTACACCATGGAACATTATGCAGCCTTAAGGAAAGATGGAGACTTTACCTCTTTCATGTTTACATGGATGGAGCTGGAACATATTCTTCTTAGTAAAGTATCTCAAGAATGGAAGAAAAAGTACCCAATGTACTCAGCCCTACTATGAAACTAATTTAGGGTTTTCACATGAAAGCTATAACCCAGTTATAACCTAAGAATAGGGGGAAGGAGGACAGGGATGGGAGGGGGGGGAGGTGGGTAGAGGGAAGGGGATTGGTGGGATTATACCAACGGTGCATCTTACAAGGGTATATGTTAAACTTGGTAAATGATCTGTGAAGCTAGTGAAAGATGCCCCATGATTATATCAATGTACACAGCTATGATTTAATAAAAAAAAAAAAGTTGGAAGTAGAAATTCAAGGAGCATTTCAAAAGTTGTCTCAAGAATTCAATGAAATCAAAGACAAAATCACCAAAGATTTTGACATGTTGAAAGAAGAATTTGCAGCTCTCAAAGAACTAAGAAATATAGAAGAATCCCTCAGTAACAGAATGGAGCAAGCAGAAGAAAGGATTTCTGACCTCGAGGACAAAGCTTTGGAACATTCCCAAGTGCTCAAAGTGGAAGAGAATTGGAGAGCAAAAATGGATCATTCTCTCAGAGAGCTCTGGGATAATTTGAAGAAAACTAATATTCACCTTATAGGAATCCTTGAAGGCAACGAAGTTGCTTTGCAAGGCACAGAGGTCCTTCTTCATGAGATTATGATGGAGAACTTTCCAGACGTGCAAACAGATTCTGAAATTCAGATAGCAGACAGTTTCAGAGCCACATCATGACTCAACCCAAATAAGACATCCCATAGGCACATCCTAATTACCTTAAGTAAAGTTAATATGAAGGAGAAAATTCTGAAAGCAACTAGATGTAAGAAAACTATAACGTACAAGGGGAAGAATATTAGAATGACTGCAGATCTCTCTGCTGAAACCTTTCAAGCTAGAAGAGGATGGTATCAACTGTCAATCTCCTAAAACAAAATAACTTTCAAACCAGGACCCTGTATCCAGAGAAATGGAGTTTCATTTATGATGGAGAAATTAAATACTTTAATGACATTCACCTGTTGAAGAAATTTGCCATAACTAAACCAGTTTTCCAGGATATTCTCAGACTCATCCTCCATAATGACCAGCACAATCCTCCACCACAAAAGTAAACTCACTCAGAAACGTTTGATCAAATTTCAACTTCCACAGTGGCAAAAGGATTAAGAATGTCCATTGGACTTTCGAAAAACTTGTTGCCCAAAATTCTAACAGGCTTATCAATATTCTCAATTAATGTGAATGGCTAAAATTGTCCTCTAAAGAGGCACAGGTTGGCTGGCTGGATACAAAAACTCAGGCCAGATATCTGCTGCTGCATACAAGAATCTCATCTTACCGGGCGGCGCCTGTAGCTCAAGGAGTAGGGCGCCGGTCCCATATGCCGGAGGTGGGGGGTTCAAACCCAGCCCCGGCCAAAAACCACAAGAAAAAAAAAAGAATCTCATCTTACCTTAAAAGATAAATATAGACTCAGGGTGGGGACATGGTCATCTATATTCCTGGCAAATGGAAAGCAGAAAAAAGCAGGTGTTGCAATTTTATTCACAGATACAATAGGCTTTAAACAAATAAAATTGAGGAAGAATAAAAATGGTAACTTCATATTTGTTAAGTGTAATACTCAATATGATGAGATTTCAATTATTAATATTTATGCACCCAACCAAAATACACATCGATTTATAAGATAGACTCTAACAGACATGAGCAACTTGATTTCCTCCAGAACCATAATAGTCAGAGATTTTAACACTCCTTTGGCAGTGTTGGAGAGATCCTGCAATAAGAAGCTGAACAAAGAAATTTTAGATTTAAACTTCACCATTCAACATTTGGATTTAACAGACATCTATAGAACATTTCATCCTAACAAAACTGAATACACATTCTTCTCATCATCCCATGAAACATACTCCAAAATCGATCACATCTTAGGTCACAAGTCCAACCTCAGCAAATTTAAAAGAATAGAAATTATTCCTTGCATCTTCTCGGACCATCATGGAATAAAAGTTGAACTCAGTAACAACAAGAATCTGCATAATCATACAAAAACATGGAAGTTAAATAACCTTATGCTGAATGATAGCTGGGTCAGAGATGAGATTAAGGAGGAAATTACCAAATTTTTGGAACAAAATGATAATGAAGACACAAATTATCAGAACCTCTGGGATACTGCAAAGGCAATCCTAAGAGGGAAATTTATAGCACTGCAAGCCTTCCTCAAGAGAATGGAAAGAGAAAAAGTTAACAACTTATGGGACATCTCAAACAACTGGAAAAGGAAGAACATTCCAATCCCAAACACAGCAGAAGAAAAGAAATAACCAAACATAGGGCAGAATTCAATTAAATTGAAAACACAAGGATTACACAACAGATAAATAAATAAAAAAGTCAATCAGTAAATAAAGGATTATACAACACATCCCTAAAACAAAGGTCAACAAAATAGATAAATTTGGCTAACCAGTAAAAATAGAAAAAAATCTCTAATTTCAACAGACTCCTCAGAAATTAAAAAAACCCTTAATGAATATTACAAGAAACTTTATTCTCAGAAATATGAAAATCTGAAGGAAAAAGACCAATACTTGGAAGCACACCACCTTCTAAGACTTAGCTAGAATCAAGTGGAAATGTTAAACAGGACTATATCAAGTTCTGAAATAGCATCAACTATACAAAATCTCCATAAAAAGAAAAGCCTGGGACCAGATAGCTTCACTTCAGAATTCTATCAAACCTTTAAAGAGGAACGGGTACCTGTATTACTCAACATTTTCCAAAATATAGAAAAAGAAGGAATACTACCCAACACATTCTATGAAGCAAACATCACCTTGATCCTCAAACCAGGAAAATACCCAACAAGAAAAGAAAATTATAGACCAATATCACTAATGAATATTGATGCAAAAATATTCAACAAGTTCCTAACAAACAGAATCCAGCAACACATCAAACAAATTATATACCATGACCAAGTGTGTTTTATCCCAGGGTCTCAAGGCTGGTTCAATATATGTAAATCTATAAATATAGTTCATCACATAAACAAAATAAAAAACAAAGGCCATATGATTCTCTCAAATGATGCAGAAAAAGCTTTTGATAATGTCCAGCATCTATTCATGATCAGAACACTTAAGATAATGGGTATAGAAGGGTCATTTCTTAAACTGATACAGGTCATCTACAGCAAACCCACAACCAATATCCTATTGAATGGAGTTAAATTGAAATAATTTCCACTTAGATCAGGAACCAGGCAAGGTTGTCTCCATTGCTCTTTAACATTGTAATGGAAGTTTTAGCCATTGCAATTAGGGAAGAAAAGGTGATCAAGTGTATCCACATAGGGTCAGAAGAGATCAAACTTTCACTCTTCACAGATGATATGATCGTATATCTGGAAAACACTAGGGATTCTACTACAAAACTCTTAGAAGTGATCAAGAAATACAGCAGTGTCTCAGATACAAAATCAACACTCATAAATCGGTAGCCTTTATATATGCCAACAATAGTCAAGCTGAAAAACAGTCAAGGACTCTATTCCATTCACAGTAGTGCCAAAGAAGATGAAATATTTGGGAGTTTACCTAACAAAGGACGTGAAATACCTCTATAAAGAGAACTATGAAACTCAAAGAAAAGAAATAGCTGACGATGTTAACAAATGGAATAACATACTATGCTCATGGCTGATAAGAATCAACATTGTTAAAATGTCCATACTACCCAAAGCAATATACAATTTTAATGCAATCCCTATTAAAGCTCCACTGTCATACTTTAAAGATCTTGAAAAAATAATACATTGTTTTATATGGAATCAGAAAAAACCTTGAATAGCCAAGTCATTACTCAGAAATAGCCAAGACATTACTACAAAGCAGGAGGAATCACACTACCAGACCTCGGACTATACTATAATCAATAGTGATCAAAACAGCATAGTACTGGCACAAAAACAGAGAGGTAGATGTATGGAACAAAATAGAGAACCAAGCGGTAAATCCAGCTACTTACGATTATTTGATCTTTGACAAGCCAATTAAAAACATTCAGTGGGAAAAAGATTCCCTATTTAATAAATGGTGCTGGGTGAACTGGCTGGTGACCTGTAGAAGACTGAAACTGGACCCATACCTTTCACCATTAATGAAGATAGACTCTCACTGGATTAAAGATTTAAACTTGGGACATGAAACTATAAAAATACTAGAAGAAAGTGCAGGGAAAACTCTTGAAGAAATTGGCCTGGGCAAATATCTTATGAGGAGGACTCCCTGGGCAATTAAAACAGCATCAAAAATACACTACTGGCACCTGATCAAACTAAAATCTTCTGCACAGCCAAGAACACAGTAAGTATAGCAAGCAGACAGCCCTTAGAATGGGAGAAGATATTTGCAGGTTATGTCTCCGGCAAAGGTTTAATAACCAGAATCCACAGAGAATTCAAATGTATTAGCAAGAAAAGAACAAGTGATCCTATCTCAAGGTGGGCAAGAGGCTTGAAGAGAAACTTCTCTGAAGAAGACAGGTGCATGGCCTACAAACATATGAAAAAATGTTCATTATCTTTAATCATCAGAGAAATGCAAATCAAAGCCACTTTGAGATATCATCTAAGTCCAGCAAGATTAACTCACATCACAAAATCCCAAAACCAAAGATGTTGGCTTGGATGTGGAGAAAAGAGAGCACTTCTACACTGATGTTGGGAATGCAAACTAATTCGATCCTTGTGGAAAGATGTTTGGAGAACACTTAGAGATCTAAAAATAGACCTGCCATGGGATCCTACAATTCCTCTACTAGGTATATATCCAGAAGACCAAAAATCACATAACAAAGATATTTGTACCAGAATAGTCCAATTCATAATTGTGAGGTCATGGAAGAAGCCCAAGTGCCCACTGACCCACAAATGAATCAATAAATTGTGATATATGTACACCATGGAATATTGTGCAGCCTTAAAGAAAGATGGAGACTTTACCTCTTTCATGTTTACATGGATGGATGAAGCTGGACATAGTCTTCTTAGCAAAGTATCTCAAGAATGGAAGAAAAAGTATGCAGTGTATTCAGCCTCTCTAGAAACCAAGTTATAGCTTATGAAAAGATATAAATTAGTTTCATATGAAAGCTATAAATTAGTTTCTAGAAGGGCTGAATACACTGGATAGCCAAAGAATATGGGAGAAAGGAAGGGGAGGAGGCAGGATAGGTGGAGGAAGTTAATTGGTGGAACTACACCTACAATGCATCTTACAAGGGTACATGTGTAATTTAGTAAATGTAAAATATAAATGTCTTAACACAATAACTAAGAAAATGCCATGAAGGCTATGTTAACCAGTTTGATGAAAATATTTCAAATTGTATATAAAACCAGCACATCGTACCCCATAACTGCATTAATGTACACAGCTATGATTTAATAAAAAAAATACATATATAATAAACACATAGATCATGTATACATTAATGCATTTATGGGGTACAATGTGCTGATTTCATATAGAATTAGGAATGCTTACATCAGACTGGTTAATATATACCTCATCTCATTTACTTAATTATTGTGTTAAGACATTTATACTCTGTACAGTAAACAAATGAACAGATAAAAAAAAAAGACATTTATACTCTATACTAATAGATCTGACATGTACTCTTGGATTATGCACCATAGGTGTGATCCCACCATTCACCCTCCCTCAATTTTACCTCCCCCCAACCCTCCCCTCTTTCATCTTGGGTCATAGTTGTGATCTATTCTTCATATTAAGTGTGAGTGATTATAAATTGGTTTCATAATAGTACTGAGTACCTTGGATATTTTTCTTCCATTCTTGAGATACTTTACTAAGTAGGATATGTTCCAGCTCCATCCATGTAAATGTAAAAGAAGTAAAGTCTCCATCTTATTTAAGGTTGCATAATATTCCATGGTATACATATACCAGAATTTATTAATTCACTCATGGGTCGATGAGCACTTGGGCTTCTTCCATGACTTGGCTGTTATGAATTGAGCTGCAATGAACAATCTTGTACAAATATCTTTGTCATAAAGTGATTTTTAATCTTTTGGATATACACCTAGTAGAGGAATTGCAGGATCAAATGGCAGGTCTACTTTTAGATCCCTGAGTATTCTCCATACTTCTTTCCAAAAGGGACGTATTTGCTTGCACTCCCACCACCAGTGCAGAAGTGTTCCCTTTCTCCACATCCATGCCAATATCTGTACTTTTGACTTCTACAAGTCACCAGCTAATTCTCCCAGCACCATTTGTTAAATAGGGACTTTTTCCCCCAATTTATACTTTTGATAAGTTTATCAAAGATCAAATGATGATAAGAGTCTGGGTTCATCTCTTGCTTCTCAATTCTGTCCCATACATCTACCTCTCTATTTTTGTGCCAATACCATGCTGTTTTGATCACTAGGGATTTATAGTATAGTTTGAAGTCTGGTAACGTGATTCTTCTCCTTCAACTTTTAAATGAAGTAGACTCATCATTTAGAGAAAACTTCATAATAAAATTGAATTTTATTCCAGAAATGTCCATTGGATGATTTATTTTAAAAGAGGTAATACGTACAACAGCACAAAGGGTCATACCAGTATAGTGAATGAATTCAGTAACTGAATTTTTTCCCTCATTTGTTTGTAATTTGGACATCACCCAAGATGACAAACTAGCATAAACTATTGTATCTCTTGATCTCAAGAGAACCCTACAGAAATGACAGTGATATAAAAACTGTGAGAAACCCCTGGAGAGAATAAGGCTATAACCTGGTAAGTTGGGAGGGAGCTGTAGCAGCAGGATGGTGCAAACAACAGCCTGCTACAGCATAGGAGAACTTTTTACCCACCCTTCCCCTCTGCCTTAAGAAGAGCATTACCTGCCAATTGCTGCCAGGCAAATTGTCTGAGACTATGGAGTCACATCCAAGAAGTGTGAGGAGTGCAGGAATCCTGCTGGGGTGGGAAATGATGAAAATAGGCCCAAACAAGCAGCTAGCTACCTGAAGACATTTATTCCCACCCCTCTTCTCTCCCCATGGCTAGGTTAGTGGTTTACAATCTACAATCTCCTCCCAGTACTACTTCTGAAACTTTAACAGCTACTTTCCTGGATCTGGGGGACAACAGTTTTGTGATGCTTGGAGCTCTCATCCTGAGTCTCATCCCTACCTCTTCTTTAAGCTCATCAGAAGGGACAAGGACTAAGATCTGGCCTTTAGTCCTAATGAAATACACATCATCAAACACATTCCCCAGAGGACACCTGAAAAGTACCATCACTAAGGAGTAATTAACAACATATCCTGTGTCATACATAGTACAGAAATAATATGCATCATAAACAATGAGCACATACCACATAAAGTGGAATTACCACAACAGAACAATTTAAATAAGTATAATAAATATTTCAAGAAAATGTTTCCTGCAAAGCAGAAAAAAAACTTCATTTAAAAAGGAATGAAATAAAAATAGTAGCTATGAAAAATACAGTAGTTGAAATAAAGAACACAACATAGAACAACTGGCATATGGTCTTAAACAGAGAGTTCAAGCAAGAGCTAGTAATGGAGATTTAAGATCTCATTTAGGAAAGAGATGACCATCACTCATTAGTTTTTAGATTTGAAAAGGTTTTTGTGGTTGGAAATTTTTTTAAGTCTCCGAAGTTCAGAGGCAGAAGAGACTTCAGTGATACTCCACACTTTTGTTTTGCAAAGATGAGCAAATGAGGCTTGGATTGTAAAGTTTTAGGCAGAGCTAAAGCTAAAATAAATGTATTTAAACTCTCTCTAGGATGTCACATTGATTTCAGAACTAAAACAGAATGATAGATTTGAGAGCTAAAAATTTATCAAATCTTTAATTTTACACAAGATAACTAAGGCCCAAAGAGTTTAAATAATTTGTCCAAACTTACAAAGCTAATTGCGGGAGGAGGAAGAACAAGGTCTAGGTCTTCTGTAAAGCCCAGTTCTCTATACTAACCCTTTCTAACTACTCTGAAGTGGCATTTTCAAAGAGAGATACTGTCACCACATGTGAATGAGTGATACGCTCAAAAAAGGATTCTATAGTTAGGTTTGGGGTCAAATTACAAACAAGGCCCAGCATTTACTAACTACAGGACTTCTTCAAGCTTCAACATGCTTAAGCTTACGGCGACTCCCCGAAAGGGATACTCCAGTGTGCCACAACCATCACAGAACTAGAGCTCAACTCCAGAAAACCCTTCCCAAAACATGACTGATAATCTTAGACAGACAGTTGGATGCTGAAGCTTTGAGGGTTGATATTTGATTTTGTAAATTTCACATCCCTACGAGTCATTTCATGTCTCTCTCTCTCTCTCTCTCTCTCTCACACACACACACACACACACACACACACACACACACACGTGCACTGCCGAGCACGCATGCATGCCAACCCTACACATCCCTAGAGCATTCATCTAACATTTTGCAGACAACAAAAAGCAGACAAGATCTGTCACAGATGATCACAGTTGCATTTTAGATATGGACTCCTAGCTTGAAAGTCTGGGAGGTTTGTTTTAGATCTCATCAAAAGCAGGCAGCCTGAGAAAAGCACGGGGCTTCAGGTTCAGGGACACAGGTCACCATTGCCTTACCTGGAAATGAGATTATACTTCCTTCCTGTTGCCTCCCAAGATTGCTGTGAGAATGAAATTAGATAACATATGTAGAAGGACATTTTTTTAACTATAGCATGACTGGCAAACATACATGTTATATTACATGTAAGCCAAATTCTATAAACAGCAGCAGAAGTTCCACATCTTTCCCTTCTTAGCTTGAACATTGACAACCCTCTTGGAATAGGGAGATAGCCCAGATGTTCTCAGGATGCTTCACCTTCTCACCTCTACCATCTACTCTCCTGGCCAGTTATTGGATCATGAGGATGTTTAATTTTCTGTATTAAAGAGCTAAAGAGGAAAGGCAGACCAGTTTCCTGTGTTGCCTCTCTAGAAACTGAACACTATGTAAGGGCAGAGGTGTCTCCTTCTGCCCTTACATCTGGACTCAGGCCCCTTATAGCTGCAGAATGCTTCCTACCCCACTCAATCACAACAGTGACTACAATTCATTTAAGTAAACAATGATCTTCTCTGTTTATCACCTGCAAATGCAAATACACACACAAGAGGACAGAGGAAACTGATCGTCTAATATCAGAGTGTACATAAGCAAGTTAGATTCATGAGTTTTTCCTCCTTCCCCAAAGAGAAACAGAAGAGAGTGAAAATGTACTAGAAAGAGTTAAGTCCTTTTTGATCAAAACGGCCTTGATTGCAGGATTTCACTATTTCATAATTCTGATGTCTTAGATAAATTTCTTCATCTGTAAACTGAGGTTAATCATTACACTTCATTGGATTCTTGGCAAAAACTAAATGAGATGATTTAAGAAAAAGTAACTGATACAGGATTGTTGCTAAATACTAGTTTCTCCTCATGTTGACACCCCACCAGAGTTTTGGGGGCCTAAAGGTGGCTCATTTGTTAGAGGGAAAGGATCATGGAAGGCTATAGAATGTCATTAAAAAATAGTTGTATTTTTGTAATAGTTGTAGGAATCTGTATTAACCAGGGCAGGTGCACTACTGTAACAAACAACCGCAAAGCATCATTGGATCAGTGGTTCAATGTAATAAAAGCTCATTTCTTGCTCATAAAACAGTGCAATGCTATTCAGGGGTGAGTCTGTGCTTTACAGCCATGCAGGACCATGGGTTTTCCAGGGGAGCCTCTGTATCTGATCAGAGGACAAAGGGAGTGAAAGCTCAGAGGTTTGTGCAGAAGATTTTCTTAAGGGCCAGGCATCAGGTTGCAAGTAGCATAAATTTCTCCCACCCTCATTCCTTTGGCCTCACCTAACTGCAGGACAGACTAGGAAATGTAGCTTACTGGGCTCCCCAGCAGGAAAAGGAAAAGAAGTTTAGTGAACAAATAACACAGACAGAAGGCTCTGGAGAGCCAGAAGTCCTGGAAAACAAAATTCTTCTCATACAAATGACTCCACTGTTGGAAAGCTGAAAGCAATTCACAGTAAGTATGTTTCAATGTAGAAAAAGACAAGGACAATGATGAGAGGGGAAGAATGCCCAGTAGCCCAGGAGACTGGCAAATCATGCTGTGGACTTGCAGGTGAGTTTCCTCTTTAGATTCCATGCCCCACCTACAGCCTAAGACTCAGTTTCCCTGACTTGGGACCACATCTCTTTAATTACTTCCTACACCTCTAATGTGAATTTTCAGTCTGTTATATTTGTTCTGGTACAGAGACTGATAAGTACTCTGTAAATGTAAGGTTTTCTGTCACTGCTAAGTAAATATTCATTTGGGTGGACTCTTACTGGAAAGGGTTCCAAATTAAACCGAAGGGAAAAAAACTTTAAAATTATACATCTTGCATAGACCAACTCATATTTAACTAAGTCTTCTTCAAATATACATGCTATTGCTAAGATTATCAAGCCAATTGAAGATTTTTTCACTATATGAAATTTTAGGCTTCATTGTCAATCAAAAGAAATTCAAATCCTACCTATAAATGCCAAGATTACCATGTATATATTTAGTTATTCTGTATAGTAACAACTGCTTTGTTGACCCCATACTCTTTTATCCATTGCCCCATTTTTCTGCTTCCCTTTACAGCAAGCCTCCTCCAAGGAGTTGTCTACACATGCCATCTTTATGTCTTCTCCTCTTCCCTCCTCTCCCACCCCACATAGAAACATCTTAGTGAGGCCACCAGAGACCATCACATTTCTAAACCCAAGACTTAATTTTCATCTCTCTTCCTATTTGACAAGTCAATCACTCCCTCCTTCTGGAAACACTTTCTTCACTCAGCTTCCAGCACACTACACTCTTGGTTCTTCTATTTGACTGATTCGTCCGCATTTTGCTTTGCTGGTTTCTCCTCAGCCTCCTGACCTTTAAATACATGGACCATTATGACAGTTTTTGAGACACAAGAAAATCAAGAAACATAAAATCTTCATGGACAGAAACAAATGGAGCCCTTCCAGCAACACCAGTAACTCGAGCAAGTTGAAACTTGCATGTATGAATCAGAAAGGACGCTATCGACCTTGTTTCTTGAAAGTGAAATAATGAACCATAATACAGCCTGTCTCAAAATTTTCATAGTGACCTACATATTACAGTGCTCCCAAGGCTCAGGACTCTTTCCTTCCTTGGTTATAGTCACTGTCTTCTATGTGATCACACCTAGTATCATATTGTTATATATGTCCCTCAAATTCATGTGCTAGAAACTTAACCCCCAGTGCAACAGTGCTAGAAGGTGGGGACTTTGGGATGTGTTTAGGTCTTCAGGGCACTGCGATTGTGAATGAACTGATGCCACTATAAATAGGAATTGCGAGAGCGCATTTGCTCTCTGTTGCTCTTTTTACCTCTGCCATGTGAGAACAGAGCAAGAAGATCTTCATCAGATGCCAGTGTCTTAATCCCAACCTCCAGAGCTGTGAGAAATAAATTTCTGGTCTTTATAAATTACCCAGTATCAGGCATTCTATTATAGTGGCACAAGCAGACTAAGACAAACATCTATAAAATAACAGCTCTCAAATCTGTATGTCCAGACAGGATGTCTGCAGTCCTTAAACTCAGACTCACAAAGCCACCCCCTAATAGACATCTAGTTTCATGGACATCTCAATCTTAACTCAGCCAAAACCAAACTTCTGATTCCCTACCCTTTCCCAAACCTGCACATCCCTGAGTCTTCCCTCTTTCAAAAAATGTCAAGTTTATTCTTCTAATTGCTCAGGCCAGGGATCCTGGATCATCTTTGACCTTTCTCTCTCTCTTTCTCTCTCTCCACCCATAAAATCTATTAGCAAATTCTGTCATCTTTATCTTCAAAATATTTCCATGTTGAATCTGGCAACATGTCACCAACCTCACTACTCTATGTGAGTTCAAGCCACCATCGTTAAACCTCTCCTGGATATTTGCAAAGGCTCCTCATTTTACCACCATCCTTCTTCCAGTACAGACTATCCTCCATATAGCAGACCAAGTAAAGCTGTCAATAAGATCTTATTACTTCTCAAAAAACCCCTCCCAATGACTAAAGAAAAACCCAATTTTTTATGATTGCCTTTAAGACTCTGCACAGTCTGGTTTCCCAACCACATCTCTGACCTCTTCTGTCATTTTTTCCCCTTGTTCACCTCACTCCAGCCACTCTGGCCTCCCTGTTGTTACCTACCAGGCCTAGCAAATGCTGCCTCAAACTTCTGTTGCTTTCCTAGAGAACATCTCCCCAGATACCCACAGGGCTTATGCTCATGTTTTTCTTTAAATCTGCTCAAATGTTAACTTCCTTGACCACCCTATGTAAATCAGCAAACCTCCAATGTCTTGAAATCTCATCATCCTCATAAACCTGCTCGGCTTTTTCCAACAGCACCTTTTACTACCTAAGATTTCCTATTTTAAAGTTAATTGTCTTTCTTTTCCCACAAGAATGTACACTCCACAAAAAGAGAAATGTTACCTATTATGTTGACCACTATCTATCTGCAGTGCTTTAAACAATGCCTGTCACACAAAAGGCCTAGAATGACTGCTGAATGAATGAGAATCTATCACATGCTATAAATGGTATAAAGAACAGGCATATAAATATTTAAATGTTTTTTCTTCTTTTTCTTTTAATTAATTTATTTTGCATTAAATCATAACTACGTACATTAATACATTTATGGGGTACAATGTGCTGATTTTATATACAATTTGGAATGCTTACATCAAACTGGTTGTTAACCTTCACTCACTTACTTATTTGTTGTGTTAAGACATTTATACTCTACTCTTAATAGTTTTCACATGTACCCTTGCATTGTGCACAGTAGATGAGGTCACACCAAATATCCCTCCCTCCTTCTAGCCTCCCTCCTCCCCTCCCCTTTCCTGCCACTTCTCTCCTTCTTTCTGGACTACAATTGTGTTTTATCATTCATATGAATGTGTAGGTGATTATATATTGATTTCATCAGAGTATTGAGTACATTGGATGCTTTTTTTCCCATTCTTGAAATACTTTACTAAGAAGAATATGTTCCAGCTCCATCCAGGTAAAAGAGGTAAAGTCTCCATCTTTTAATGGCTGCATACTATTCCATGGTATACATATACCACAATTTGTTAATCCATTCATGGGCCGATGGGCACTTGGGCTCCTTCCATGACTTGAAACTTATGAACTGGGGCTGCAATAAACATTCTAGTGCAAATGACTTTGTTGTAAAATGATTTTTTATCATCTGGGTATATACCTAGTAGAGGAATTGCAGGATCGAACAGCATGTCTACTTTCAGGTCCTTGAGTATTCTCCAAACTTCTTTCCAAAAAGGCTGCATTGGCTTACATTCTCACCAGCAGTGCAGAAGTGTTCCCTTCTCTCCACATCCATGCCAACATCTGTAGTTTTGGGATTTTGTGATGTGGGCTAATCTTACTGGAGTTAGATGATCTCCAAAGGGGTTTTGATTTGCATTTTTCTTTTTTTTTTTTTTTTTTTTTTTGCCGGGGCTAGGTTTGAACCCGCCACCTCCGGCATATGGGACCGGCGCCCTACTCCTTGAGCCACAGGCGCCACCCGATGATTTGCATTTTTCTGATGATTAAAGATGATGAGCATTTTTTCATGTGTCTGTAGACCATGTGCCTGTCTTCTTCAGAGGAGCTTCTCTTCAAGTCCCTTGCACACAAAGAAATGGGATCACTTGTTCTTATTGATTAGTTTGAGTTCTCTGTGGATTCTAGTTACTGGACCTTTGGCAGAACTATAACCAGCAAATATCTTCTGCCATTCTGAGGGCGGTCTGCTTGCTTTACTTACTGTGCTCTTGGCTGTGCAGAAGGTTTTCAGTTTGATCAGTTCCCAGTAATATATTTTTGGTATTGCTTCAATTGCCAGGGGGGTTCTCCTCATAAATATTCTCCCAGGCCAATTTCTTCAAGAATTTAACCTGCAGTTTCTTGTACTACTCTTATATTTTCATGTCTTTAAGTTTAAATCTTTTTTCAGTGAGAATCAATTTTTGTTAATGGTGAAAGGTAGGGGTCCAGTTTCAGTCTTCTACAGGTCACCAGCCAGTTCACCCAGCACCATTTGTTAAACAGGAAATATTTCCCCCAATTTATACTTTTGATACGCTTATCAAAGATCAGATGATAAGTGTCTGGGTTCATCTCTTGGTTCTCTATTCTGTTCCATACATCTACCTTTCTATTTTTGTGCCAGTACCATGCTGTTTTGAACACTAGGTTTATAGTATAGCCTGAAGTCTGGTAACATGATACCTCCTGATTTGTTTTTAATTTATGAGTAATGTCTTGGCTATTTGAAGTTTTTTCTGATTCCATATAAAACAAAGTACTATTTTTTCAAGATCTTCAAAGTATGACAACGGTGCTTTAATAGAAATTGTATTAAATTACAGAGATCTTTCACATCCTTTGTTAGGTAAATTCCCAGGCCAAATTCCCATTTCATCTTCTTTGGCACTACGGGAAAAGGAATAGAGTCCTTGACTATTTTTTCAGCTTGACTATTGTTAGTGTATATAAAAGCTACTGATTTGTAAGTATTGATTTTGTATCCTGAGACACTGCTGTATTCCTTGATCACTTCTAAGAGTTTTGAAGTTGAGTCCCTGGGGTTTTCCAGATATAGGATCATATCATCTGTGAAGAGTGAAAGTTTAATCTCCTCTGACCCCATTTGGATACCCTTGATCACCTTCCTTTGCTTGATTGCAATGGCTAAGACTTCCATTACTATGTTGAATAGCAAGGAAGACAATGGGCATCCTGTCTAGTTCCAGATCTCAGTGGAAATGTTTTCAAATTTACTCTATTCTATATGATATCAGCTGTGGGTTTGCTGTAGACGTCCTCTATCAGTATACAAAATGACCTGTCTAAGCTTATTAGTATTCTGTTCATGAAAGGATGCTGGATATTATCAAAAGCTTTTTCTGCATCAATTGAGAGAACCATATGGTCTTTGTTTTTTATTTTATTTATGTGATGTATTATATTTATGGATTTAAGTATGTTGAACCAATCTTATAACCCTGGGATAAAACCAACTTGACCACGGTGCATAATTTTTTTTATGTGTTGTTGAATTCTGTTTGCTAGGATCTCATTGAATAATTTTCCATCAACATTCATTAATGATATTGATCTATAGTTTTGTTTCTTTGTTGGGTCCTTTCCTGGTTTGGGAATCAGGGTGATATTAGCTTCATAGAATGTGTTAGGAAGTATTTCTTCTTTTTCTATGTGTTGGAAAAGGTTATGTGATATAGGTACTAGTTCCTCTTTAAAGGTTTAGAGACTTCTGATGTGAAGCCAACTGGTCCCAGATTTTTCTTTTTGGGGATATTTCCTATAGTTGATGCTATTTCAGTGATTGATATAGGTCTATTCAATGTTTCTAATTTGTTCTGGCTGAGTCCAGGAAGGTAGCATGTTTCCAGATATTGGCCCATTTACTCCAGATTTTCATATTTCTGAGAATAGAGTTCTTTGTAGTAGTCATTGAGGATTTTTTTTTTTTAATTTCTGAGGTGTCTGCTGTTATTTCTCCTTTGTTTTTTCTGAATGATGATATTAGGGATTTTACTTTTCTGTTTCTGGTCAGATTAGCCAAAGGCTTATCAATTTTGTTAATCTTTTCAAAAACCAACTGTTTGTTTCATTGATTTTCTGAATGATTCTTTTGCTTTCAATTTCATTTAATTCTGCTCTAATTTTGGTTATTTCTTTTCTTCTGCTGGATTGGGTGTTGGAATGTTCTTCCTTTTCCAGTTGCTTGAGATGAGCCATTAAGTTTTTTACTTCCTCACTTTCTGTTTTCTTGATGAAGACTTCCAATGCTATAAATTCCTTAGGACTGCCTTTGCAGTATCCCACAGGTTTTGATAATTTGTGTCTTCATTATCACTTTGTTCCAAAAATTTGGTGATTTCCTTCTTATTCTCATCTTTGACCCAGCTACCATTCAGTATAAGGTTATTAAGTTTCCATGACTTTGAGTATGAAGATTCTCATTGCTGTTGAGTTCAACTTTTATTCCACAATAGTCCAAGAAAATACAAGGAATAATTTCTATTCTTTTAAATTTGCTGAGGTTAGAATTGTGTATTAAGATATCATCAATTTTGGAGGATGATCCATGGGCTGATGAGAAGAATGTGTATTCAGTTTTACTAGGATGAAATATTCTGTAGATGTCTATTAAGTCCATTTGTTGTAGGGTCGAGTTTAAGTCCATTATTTCTTTGTTTAGTTTATTCTTGGAAGATCTATCCAACACTGCCAAAGGAAGATCTATCCAAAAGTGCTCAAAATCTCCTGCTATTATAGTGCAGGAAAATATCAAATTGTTCATATCTGTTAGGGTTTGCTTTACAAATTGAAGAGCATTCTGGTAGGGTGCATAAATGTTAATTATTGAAATCTCTTCATGTTGAGTGTTTCCCTTGAGAAATATGTAGTGTCCATCGTTATCTTTTCTTATCTTTGTTGGTTTAAAACCAATTGTATCTGCAAATAAAATTGCAATCCCTGCTTTTTTCTGATTTCTATTTGCCTGTATTATAGTTGTCCATCCGTTCGCCCTGAGTCTACTTTTATCCTTTAAGGTAAGATTAGACTCTTGTATTCAACAGATATCTGCCCTGAGTTTTTATATATAGTCAGCCAATCTGTGCCCCTTTAGAGGACAATTTAACCCACTCACATTAATTGAGAGAATTGATAAGCATAGTAGTATTTTGGGTGTCATGTTTTTCAAATGTCCAGTGGATAGTTTTAATCCTTTCACTATTGTGGAAGTTTGGTTTTGTTCAATAATTTCTGGGTGAGTTTACTTTGGTGGTAGACCATTGTGCTGATCATTTTGGAGAATTGTTTTAGTTATGGCAAATTAATTCAACATGTGTATGTCATTAAAGTATTTGATTTCTTCACTACAAATGAAATTCAGTTTAGCTGGATACAGGATCCTGGGCTGAAAGTTGTTTTGTTTTAGGAGATTGAAGGTCGATGACCATGCTCTTCTGGCTTGAAAAGTTTCAGCTGAGATATCTGCAGTCATTATAATATTCTTCCCCTTGTAGGTTACACTTTTCTTATATCTGGATGCTTGAAGAATTTTCTCCTTCATATTAACTTTGGCAAAATTAATTACAATGTGTCTAGAAGATGCTTTATTTGGATTGAGTCTTGCTGGGGTTGTGAAACTGTCTACTATCTCAATTTCTGTATCTCTTACAGTGTTTGGGAAATTCTGCTCCCATAATATCTTGAAGAATAGTGTCGTGCTTTTAGAACCATCCTCTTTTCCTTCAGGAATTACTGTAGGATGAATGTTTGATCTTTTGGAATGGTCCCACAAATCTCTCAGGGAATGATCATTTTTTGTGTTTTCCATCTCTCTGCCTCTTAGAGCATTTGGAAGTGTTCAAAAGCTTTGTCTTCAATTTCAGAGATCCTTTCTTCTGCCTTCTCAACTCTATTACTGAAAGATCCTACTATATTTTGGTGCTCCTCAAATACCTTTTTCATTTCCTTGAGCTCTTCTAGCTCTTTTCTCATTGTGTCCATACCCTTGGTGATTTTGTCTTTGAATTTACTGATTTCTTGATACAACTTTTGCACTACTCTTTGGATTTCTATTTCCATCTTTTCCTCCATTACATTTATTTTATTTTCCAGCCATATTCTGAATTCTATTTCAACATTTAAGCCATTTGTTTATGAATGGCATCATCTGGCATATCATCATCTGGTGTGATCTACTCTGATTATTCATGATGCCAGAATTCTTCCACTGGTTCTGCCTCATGATTATTTTCCACCGTTTGGCTAATAAAGTTGGTATGGTGAGATTGGATTGAGGGTTCCAGGAATCATAGTTAACCAGTCCTTTACCAAAAAGCTGGGACTGGTGACTGTGGCTTTTCACTTATGGTTTTACAAAGGTCTCTTTCAATCCTGCCACCAGAGACTCTGAGGACCTGATTAGTGTGATAGGGCTGGCTGGCTCTGTCTTGTATTTAGCAAGCATCTATCCAATACTAATGAGTTGGTGGATTTAGGCTGAAATCTCAGCTGGGGTGAGATACAAGCAACTGAGACACCCCACCACCCACCAGCAACAACTAGAAGAGTAGAATCAGTCCCTCCCACTACAACATGACCACGGCTCAACCTTGGAGGTTCCCCAGGTGGCCAGCCAAGGTCAATAGTTCCAAACCTATTTTCCAAGGCAGCACAATCACTGTGCAACTGAGAGAGTTCTAAAGGTCTCCAGCATCTTGACAGCAGGGATCCACAGGCAGCTGTAGCCATAAAACCTGAGAGGCTGGAGTGTGACTCCCTCCAGTGCTCAATGGAGTCAGGATGGCCCATCCAGCCAAAGAAGTCAGTCCAGTGGGGTCGGCGCCTCCTTCCTCACCTTACACCACAACCACGGCCCACCACAGGTAACCCCGTGGGGCTGTGGCCCAGTTCCCTCCAATAAGCAAAGGCACCAGGGATATGGACCTGCCAGAGTCAAAGGGGAATCAATGCCACCTTGGCCACTGCACTCTGTCATCACCAGGCAACCTGGAGGGACTGAAGCCCATCTTCCTTTGATGCTCAGCACTAACTGAAGAGTGTTCCACCATAGTTAGTCCCAAGACAGCAGTTACCATTGCAATGCATATTTCTCTCCCACAGAGTCCATGCATTGCCCCAGCCTCATTCCACCTCCAGCATCCCGGCAGATCAAGGTCCAGCTCCCTCTGGTGGTCCACAGACTCATGGAAGTGTCTCTCCATAATCTGACCTGGGTGAGAGTACCTCCGCTGTGACCATCTCATTCTGTCAAGGTGCTACACCTCTCCCCCTCCCCTGTGACCCCCAACTACCACTCGAGTCACAGTTTCACTGCAGTTTCACTGTGGCCCATGCAATGCCCAGCCCTCAAAAAGAATTACCAGGCATTCTGGGCTCTGCAGGAGGCAGGCTTCCAGACTTCCAGGCAAGAGGAAAAAGGTGGATTGGGAGTTCATAATTTCAGGGAAAATATTTGTTCAACTTTATGCCAGTCGAGAGAATGCCTAGGTTCACAGGTTGGACATCTCTGTGGAAGGAGTCCCAGTGTTGGGCAGTTTTCTCCTATGAGGTAAAATAAGAGGTATTCTGTTCACTGCTTACTTGTGGAGAGCACACAGTGGACCACTCTCTTGGGGAAGGGGTCTCTTGTCTTCTTGGCGATTGGTTTTGTACCTGAAATTTGTTTCCTTGGAGTTACAGTTTGCTTCAGCAGGGATAATGTGCAACTTGTCAATCTCCTTTCCTAGCTCAGCTCCTGACCTTCAGCATCACTGAGTTCATTCTAACCATTATCTCTCCTTCTGGATGGAAGCCTCTGTCAAAAACTGGTTCCAGTTGGCCATGTTACCTCCCCTACAGATCTTTAAATTATATTTCATTAAAAATGCATCATAACTTCCATTTCTAGGAAGGTGAAATAGGAATACTCTTCCTGTATTCCTTCTACTGCTTATAACTAATTCCCTGAACATTATACATGGGTCATTATGAAAGTTTTAAGATACACAAAAATCAAGAAATGTACAATCCCACCAGGCATGGTGGCTCATACCTATAATCCTAGCACTCTGGGAGGCCAAGATGAGTAGATTGCTACAAGTCAAGAGTTTGAAACAACCCTGAGCAAAAGCAAGACCCCTATCCCTGCTAAAAACAGAAAAACTAGCTGGGCATGGTGCCAGGCACCTGTCGTCCCAGCTACTGGGGAGGCTGAGGCAAGAAGATTGCTAAAGTCCAAGAGTTTGAGATTGCTGTGAGATATGACACCCTGGCACTCTACACAGGTGATGGAGTGAACTCTGTCAAAAAAAAAAAAAAAGAAAGAAATGTAAAATCCACATGGGTGGAAACAAAGCCCTCTCAGCAATACTGTTTCAACTTTAAAAGGCAAACCAGAAAGGATGCTGTGAGCTGTGTTTCCTGGAAGTGAAACAATGGACCATAACACAGTCTGTCTCAAAATTTTCCTACCCTATAAAACAAAAGGTGAAGAAAACAAGGCCTACTGGTTAGAGACATTGTTACTGGAAGAAAAACAAAGTAGTAAGTTTCCTGGGTTTTCTTTTTGCTTCACATATCCTCAACTTGGAGCTGATGTACTTGGCAACCACTTGTAACAGTCACAGACAAAAAAAAAAAAAAAATCCCAGTAAAAGCATATTATCTCTAGCCATGGAACCAGGAAAAGGGGCAACCTAGGAAAACAAAAACTTTTAGAAAATAGCTGCTCTACTATAGCCAAACACCACAAAAAAATCAGTTGCCCCATTCCCACTCTACCAGCAAAGACTGATTAGTAAAACTGAACTTTCCTCTTACCAAGCTAAAATAAGCACTCTAACACCCTGCCATACTAGGTCAGAGGAGACTGAGGAGAGAGTCAATTATTACAACTTGGAAATAGCAAGCTCATCTTACCTCCCCACAACGTTGGTAGAGACCATATGCAGAGTACCAAAGAAACCACTTCCCAACAATAATGAAACAACTTCCCCATCCCCACTCTATAGTATAAGTGGAAGCCATTTGGGAGAAAAAAAGAAACATTATTTACTCTCCCAGCCAGGTAGATATCAATACAGAATTAGCAAGAAGCTAGAACTCCCACCTCCACAAAAAAGTAACAAGGAGCTTCCACACCTGGGTTTCAAAATGTCCAGGTTTCAATTGAAAAGAATTCATCACGCCATGAACCAGGAAGAACTAAATGGAAAAAAAAAAAGCAACATACGCAAATATACTGAATTGTGTAAAATGTATGGAGGGAAAATATTTAAGAAAATTGTATTTATAAATGGGGAATTAAAAAGACATTATAGGAGGTAAGGTTCCTACACTCACACTGACAAATTGACAGCACTTTTGTAAACTGTTAAAATTTGTGTATATATAATTTAATATCTAGACCAATCACTAAAAATGCTATATAAGAGATATCCTCAAACAAACAATACATACATCAAAATGAAATTCTAAAAAATATTCAAATAGTCAAGTAATCCCCAGAAAGGAAAAAAAAGACATATAAAAACAGAACAAACAGAAAACCAAAAATAAAATTTCAGACTTAAGCACTAATGTATCAATATTCACAATAAATATAAATGATAAAAATACACCAATTAAAAGACAAGAGTTTACTAAAACGTTACCAAACTATACATTGATTATAAAAAACTCATTCCAAATATAAGCTAGTTAAAAGTAATAAAGTGTAAAAACACATATCATGCAAATATCAATTAAAGTAAGCTATAAAGGCCCACCAGACCTCTGTAAAAGTGCTGCAACCATGATCGGCACCTGCCCGGACCTCAGTAAGACCTGTGCCGCGACCCACAACCCACACCCGCCGGACCTCTGCACACCCTGACCAGGAACTGCGGGAGTCACGGAACCCAACATCCTCCCTCCCTGCCTCCACACTGGCACTCTGGTGGCCGCATGCCCTCCAGAGACCTCCCTGCATTTGTGCAGAGCCCTTCTCCTGGCCATAGACTGCCAAAGCCTTTGGTTCTCTGTGCCAAAGTCACTGAGCACCAGGCAATCCCAGAACTGTGTGCACCACCCTCCACCCTGTTGCTGGATCCAGGTGTGTCACACTCCAGAGCTGCTCCCACAACCAGAACTCCCTGGCTGGGGCATCCCAAGAGGAGCTACACAGGGTCACTCCCGATAACAATAGAGAGATCCTGCTGGGGCCTAATCTTGGAGAGACACCTCCCCAACTCTGAGGATGGCCAGAGGCAATGGTGAAAAACAATCATGAAGTGAAATCAACAGAAAAACTCTGGCAATATGAATAATCAGAGTAGATTAACTCCCCCAAGGATCAATGGGGCAGACATAGCACAAGATACCATGCACAAACAAATAGCTGAGATGTCAGAAATCGAATTCAGAATCTAGATAGCAAATAAAATTGAATTAGAATTCCAAACAGTAACCCAAAAGATATCTCAAGAATTCAATGAATTCAAAGTCCAAATGACCAAAGATTTTGACACATTGAGACAAGAAGTTGCAGCCTTCAAAGATCTCAGAAACACAGTAGAATCCATCAGTAACAGAATGGAGCAAGCAGAAGAAAGGATTTCTGACAATGAAGACAAAGCTTTTGAACGCTCCCAAACTCTCAAAGAGGAAGAAAAATGGAGGGCAAAAACAGATCACTCTCTCAGAAAGCTCTGGGATAATTCAAAGAAAATCAATATTCGTCTTATAGGGATCCCTGAAAGAGACAAAGTGGCTTCACAAGGCACAGAGTCTCTTCTCCATGAGATTATAAAGGAGAATTTTCCAGACACGCCAAGAGATTCTGAATTTCAGATAGCAGACAGTTTCAGAACTTCAGCATGACTCAACCCAAATATGACATCCCCCAGACACACCATCATCAATTTCACTAAAGTCAATATGAAGGAGAAAATTCTGAAAGTGGCCATATGAAAGAAAACCATCACCTACAAGGGGAAGAATATTAGAATAACTGCAGATCTCTCTGCTGAAATCTTTCAAGCTACAAGAGGATGGTCATTGACTTTTAATCTCCTAAAACAAAATAACTTTCAACCCAGGATTCTGTACCCAGCTAAACTGAGTTTCATTTATGACAGAGAAATTAAATACTTTAATGACATTCACATGTTGAAGAAATTTGCCATAACTAAACAAGCTCTCCAGGATATTCTCAGACCTATCCTTCATAAAGACTAGCGTAATCCTCTACCACAAAAGTAAACCCACCCACAAAATTTTGATCAAATTCCAACTACCACAGTCGCAAAAGGATTAGAAATGTCCACCGGACTCTCAAAAGGCTTATCAATATTCTCAATTAATGTGAATGGTTTAAATTATCTTCTAAAGAGGCACAGGTAAGCTGACTGGATACAAAAACTCAAGCCAGATATCTGCTGCATACAAGAATCGCATTTTACATTAAAAGACAAATCTAGACACAAGGTGAAAGGATGGTCATCTATACTCCAGGCAAATGGAAAGCAGAAAAAACCAGGCATTGTGATCCTATTTTTAGATGCAATAGGCTTTAAGCCAACCAAAATAAGGAAAGATAATGATGGACACTTCATATTTGTTAAAGGTAGTACTAAATATGATAAGATTTCAATTATTAATATTTATCCACCCAATCAGAATGCACCTCAATTTATAAGAGAAACTCTAACCGATATGAGCAACTTGATTTCCTCCAGTTCCTTACTAGTTGGAGATTTTAACACTCCTTTAGCAATGCTGGATAAATAATCCAAAAATAAGCAAAGCAAAGAAATCTTAGATTTAAACTTATGCATTCAACATCTCGACTTAAAAGACATCTACAGAACATTTCATCCCAACAAAACTGAATACACATTCTTCTCATCAGCCCACGGAACATACTTGAAAATTGACCACATCCTAGGCCACAAATCTAAACTCAGCAAATTTAAAAAATAGAAATTGACAAGATGGCTGACTGAAGCCAGCTTTCCACAGAGGCTCCTGTCCAGAAGGGAAGTTAAAGGACAAAAATTTAGCAAGTAACCTGGTGGATTTGAGCTGCACCAAGACAGAAGGTTGAAGAACGCACATCAACCCCACTGAGGTGAGCTGCGACCACAAGGATATAAACAAAAGGTACCAAATCCAACACCAAGTGGACAGGAGTCCCCTCCCCCATGAGAATAGCTCGGAGAGCCCCACAAACAAACAGGCAGAGTTCAAAGGTCCTCCCACTACACTCCATGGGAGAGACCCTCTAAAAACTGGACCTACCTCACCTACTAGGGTGCCATGGTGTTCTCCTGCTAGGCATAAAACTGTATATATTCCCTACCTGTGGCTCTGAGTTCCCAGCACTCCCTGCCACTCTCACTGTGGGGTCTGGAGGCCTGTCCCCTGGGATTTCAGATTCTTGGGTGATTTCTCGAGGGGTGTGGACAGTGCCTGAGCTGCGGCCAGTCAGTGCTGACTCCGGGGCACGGGAGCAAGGAGAGGACGGTCGGCTGAGGGGGAGCCACACCAGAGCAGCACTTCCCTGAGGCATGGAGCAGCAGCCGTCTTTTGGCAGCAACACGGCCAAGTATAAAACTGTGTGAAGCTGTATATATTCTCTACCTGTGGCTCTGAGCTCCCAGCACTCCCCTCCACTCTCACTCTGAGGTCTGGAGGCCTGTCCCCCAGGAGTTCAGATTCTTGGGTGGTTTCTCGAGGGGTGTGGACAGTGCCTAGGCTGCGGCTGGTCAGCGCTGACTCTAAGGCACAGGAACGAGGAGAGGACAGTCAGCTGGGGGGGAGCCACACCGGAGAAGTGCTTCCCTCGGGCATGGAGCAGTAGCTGTCTTTTGGCAGTACTGCGGCCATGCATAAAACTGTGTGGAACTGTGTGTATTCTCTGCCTGCAACTCTGAGCTCCCAGCACTCCCCTCCATTTTCACTCTGAGGTCTGGAGGCCTGTTCCCCAGGAGTCCAGATTCTTAGGTGATTTGTCAAGGGGTGTGGACAGTGCCTAGACTGTAGCTGGTCAGTGCTGACTCTGGGGCATGGGAGCGAGGAGAGGATGGTCAGCTGGGAGGGAACCACACCAGAGCAACAGTTGCCTGAGGCTCAAAGCAGCAGCCATCTCCTCCCAGATATTCTGAAGCCATGCCCCCTGTCTCCCTGGGCAACCAGAGGAGGCCGGCAACCACCTGTGAGGAAAGGATTTGCCTGAGGTGTTACTGACTCACAGTCCTGGGAAATTCCCAGGGTGGGGCTAACCCACAGGACCACTTTACTGAGCCTAAGACGCACCTGGCCCTCAGGGGATCATCAGCCTATAGACAAAGGAAGGCAGCAGGATTGAAAGGAGAGGTAATGGAATACACAACTGCAGGAGCAAAGACAGGGCTTTGAAACTCAAAACAGCTTCTCTTCTGCAGGGGAACTTAACAGGAACAACAAAATCCCCCAAAGTTGTTCTGTTCTGTACTGTTCTGTCAGTAACATCAATCATGGGTGGGGCTGGACATGAGTGAACACCCCCCAACCTTCATCAAGAACCAAAGGCTGTCAGGCCTCACCTCCTCCTGATAGATAGAGGCAGAGTGCAGAGGCCTGGCATATCTCCTTGTGATTCAGGCAAGTGCAAACCCCTACAGTATCTGTTCACTACAGGCAACTTGGTCAGCCAACTCCAAGGTTATCAGTGACTGGGTGTGACAGAGGTGCAAAGTGGAGAAGGAGGCACCAACCTTCCCAGACTGATCTATTCCCTGGGTGGCTCCTCCTGACTCCATGCAGCACTGGAACAAGCCATATCAGAGTAGTCACCAGACCCCTGTGATCCAGTTCCCAGAGACCTCTTAAACTCTCCCACCTGAAACAGGTGCTGACTGAGACAATTGATTTGGACCTTTTGAACTGAGCCAATCACCTGAGGACTATTCAGGTGGTGCCCTGGGTGTGTGCTTGTAGGAAGATTTGATTTTCCTTTTCGAATTGTTGCCTGTGGTGGTCAGGGTGACTTAATTGCTGGTATTTCTCCACAGCTGAGACTTCAATCCAGAGTAACTGTTTCACTAGGGTCAAACATAAACCAGCTGAAAACAAGACAGAACCACATAGTCCCACCAAACAGGGCCCCAGTTTCTCAGGCCGCAGCACTGTATAGGTCCTCGAAAAACCTCCAGGGGAAAAATCAAAGGGAATAAAATAATCATGGGGTGGAATCAGTGGAAAAACTCTGGTAAGATGAATAACCAGAATAGATAAACCCCACCCCCCAAGGAAAGATATGGCAGATAATTGAAGATCCCATTCATAAACAACTGGCTGAGATGTCAGAAATCGAATTCAGAATTTGGATTGCAAACAAGATTAATAAAGTGGAGGAAAATTTGGAATTAGAACTTCGAGCAGCAATTCAAAGGTTGGAATTAGGAATTCAAGGAGAAATTCAAAAGTTGGCTCAAGAATTTAACGAATTTAAAAACAAAACCACCAAAGACTTAGACCCACTGAAGCAACAATTTGCAGCCCTCAAAGATCTGAAAAATACAGTAGAATGCCTCAGTAACAGAGTGGAGAAAGCAGAAGAAAGGATTCCTGAAGACAAAGCCTTTGAACGCTCCAAAACTCTCAAAGAGGAAGAGAAATGGAGAGCAAAAACAGATCATTCTCTCAGAGAGCTCTGGGACAATTCAAAGAAGGTTAATATCTAACTCATTAGAATCCCTGCAACAGATGAAGTGGCCTCGCTAGGCACAAAGGCCCTTCTCCATGAAATTATGAAAGAGAATTTTCCAGACATGCCTAGAGATTCTGAAATTCAGATAGCAGACAGCTTCAGAACCCCAGCATGACTCAACCCTAATAAGACATCCCCCAGGCATGTCATAATTAACTTCACCAAAGTTAATATGAAGGAGAAAATTCTCAAAGCAGCCAGATGAAAGAAAGCCATTACCTACAAAGGGAAGAACATTAGAATGACTGCAGATCTCTCTGCTGAAACTTTTCAAGCCAGAAGAGGGTGGTCATCGACTTTTAATCTCCTAAAGCAAAATAACATTCAACCCCAGATCCTGTATCCAGCTAAACTGAGTTTCATTTATGACGGAGAAATTAAATACTTGAATGACATTCATATGTTGAAGAAATTTGCCATAACCAAACCAGCTCTTCAGGATATTCTCAGACCTATCCTCCATAATGACCAACCAAACCCTCTACCACAAAAGTAAACTCACTCAGAAACTCTTGATCAAACTCCAACTTCCGCACTGGTGAAAGAATTAAAAATGTCCACTGGACTTTTGAAAAACTCGACACCCAAAATCTTACCTGACTGATCAATATTCTCCATTAATGTGAACGGCTTAAACTGTCCTCTAAAGAGACATAGGTTAGCTGACTGGATACAAAAACTCAGGCCAGATATTTGTTGCATACAAGAGTCACATCTTACCTTAAAAGACAAATATAGATTCAGGGTTAAAGAATGGTCATCCATATTTAAGGCAAACGGTAATCAGAAAAGAGCAGGTGTTGCAATTTTATTTGCAAATACAATAGGATTTAAACCAAAAAAGTAAGGAAGGATAAGAATGGTCACTTCATATTTGTTGAAGATAATACTCAATATGATGCTATTTCAATTATTAATATCTATGCACCCAACCAGAATGCACCCCAATTTATAAGAGAAACTCTAACAGACATGAGCAACTTGATTTCCTCCAGCTCCATAATAGTTGGAGATTTCAACAGTCCTTTGGCAGTGTTGGATAGATCCTCCAATAAGAAGCTGAGCAAAGAAATCTTAGATTTAAACCTAACCATCCAACATTTGGATATAGCAGACATCTACAGAACATTTCATCCCAACAAAACTGAATACACACACTTCTCATCAGGCCACGAATTTACTCCAAAACCGATCACATCTTAGGTCACAAGTCTAACCTCAGTAAATTTAAAGGAATAGAAATTATTACTTGCATCCTCTTGGACCACCATGCAATGAAAGTTGAACTCAGTAACAACAGGAACCTGCATACTGCATACTCATACAAAAACATGGAACTTAAATAACCTTATGATGAATGATAGCTGGGTCAGAGATGAGATCAAGAAGGAAATTGCCAAATTTTTGGAACAAAACAACAACGAAGACATGAATTATCCGAACTTCTGGGATACCGCAAAGGCAGTCCTAAGAGGGAAATTTATAGCACCGCAAGCCTTCCTCAAGAGAATGGAAAGAGAAGAAGTTAACAACTTAATGGGACATCTCAAGCAACTGGAAAGGGAAGAACATTCCAACCCCCAAACCAGTAGAAGAAAAGAAATAACCAAAATTAGAGCAGAATTCAATGAAATTGAAAACAAAAGAATTATACAACAGATCAATAAATCAAAAAGTCGGTTTTTTGAAAAGGTCAATAAAACAGATAAACCTTTGGCTATCCAAACCAGGAAAAAAAGAGTAAAATCTCTAATCTCTTCAATGAGAAATGACAAAGACGAAATAACAACTGACTCCTCAGAAATTCAAAAAATCCTTAATGAATATTAGAAGAAACTTTATTCTCAGAAATATGAAAATGTGAAAGAAATTGACCAATACTTGGAAGCACGTCACCTTCCAAGACTTAGCCAGAATCAAGTGGAAATGTTGAACAGGCCCATATCAAGTACTAAAATAGCATCAACCATACGAAATCTCCCTAAAAAGACAAGCCCAGGACCAGATGGCTTCACTTCAGAATTCTACCAAACCTTTAAAGAGGAAGTAGTACCTATATTACTCAACCTGTTCCAAAATGTAGAAAAAGAAGGAAGACTACCCAACACGTTCTATGAAGCAAACATCACACTGATCTCCAAACCAGGAAAAGACACAACAAGAAAAGAAAATCATAGACCAATATCACTAATGAATATTGAATGTTGAATATTGAATATGAACATTGAATATTGAATGTTGAATACGTTGAATGTTGAATGTTGAATATAAAAATATTCAACAAGATCCTAACAAACAGAATCCAGCAACACATCAAACAAATTGTACATCATGACCAAGTCGGTTTTATCACAGGGTCTCAAGGCTGGTTCAATATACATAAATCTATAAGTATAGTTCAGCACATACACAAATTAAAAAACAAAGACCACATTATTCTCTCGAATGATGCAGAAAAAGCTTTTGGTAACATCCAGGATCCCTTCATGATCAGAACACTTAAGAAAATTGGTATAGAAGGGACATTTCTTAAACGGATAGAGGCCATCTACAGCAAACCCACAGCCATTATCATATTGAATGGAGTTAAATTGAATTCATTTCCACTCAGATCAGGAACCAGACAAGGCTGCCCATTGTCTCCACTGCTCTTTAACATTGTAATGGAAGTTTTAGCCATTGCAATTTATGGAAGAAAAGGTGATCAAGGGTATCCATATAGGGTCAGAAGAGATCAAACTTTCTCTCTTCACAGATGATATGATTGTATATCTGGAAAACACCAGGGATTCTACTACAAAACTCTTAGAAGTGATCAAGGAAGAATCAACATTGTTAAAATGTCTGTACTACCCAAAGCAATATACAATTTTAATGCAATCCCTATTAAAGCTCCACTATCATACTTTAAAGATATTGAAAAAATAAGACTTCCTTTTATATGGAATCAGAAAAAAACTTGAATACCCAAGACATTACTCAGAAATAAAAACAAAGCAGGAGGAATCATGCTACAAGACCTCAGACCATACTATAAATCGATAGTGATCAAAACAGCATGGTACTGCCACAAAACAGAGAAGTAGATGTCTGGAACAGAATAGAGAACCAAGAGATGAACCCAGCTACTTACTGTTATTTGATCTTTGACAAGCCAATTAAAAACATTCAGTGGGGAAAAGATTCCCTATTTAACAAATGGTGCTGGGTGAACTGGCAGGAGATCTGTAAAAGACTGAAACTGGACCCACACCTTTCACCATTAACTAACATAGACTCTCACTGGATAAAAGATTTAAACTTCAGACATGAAACTATAAAAATGCTTGAAGAAAGTGCAGGGAAAATTCTTGAAGGAATCGGCCAGGATGAATATTTTATGAGCAGGACTCCCCAGGCAGTTGAAGCAGTATCAAAAATACATTACTGGGACATGATCAAACTAAAAAGCTTCTGTACAGCCAAGAGCACAGTAAGTAAAGCAAGCAAACAGCCCTCGGAATAAGAGAAGATATTTGCAGTTATGTCTCTGATAAAGGTTTAATAACCAGAATCCACAGAGAACTCAAACATATAAGCAAGAAAAGAAAAAGAGATCCCATCCCAGGCTGGGCAAGGGACGTGAAGAGAAATTTCTGTGAAGAAGACAGGCACACGGCCTACAGGCATATGAAAAAATGCTCATCATCTTTAATCATCAGAGAAATGCAAATCAAAACTACCTTGAGTTACCATCTAACTCCAGTAAGATTGGCCCATATCACAAAATCTCAAGACCAGAGATGTTGGCGTGGATGTGGAGAAAAGGGAACACTTCTACACTGCTGGTGGGAATGCAAATTAATACATTCCTTTTGGAAAGATGTTTTGAGAACACTTAGAGTTCTAAAAATAGATCTGCCATTCAATCCTTCTATTCCTCTACTAGGTATATACCCAGAAGACCAAAAATTACATTATAACAAAGATATTTGTACCAGAATGTTTTTTGCAGCCCAATTCACAATTGCTAAGTCATGGAAAAAGCCCAGGTGGCCATCAATCCACAAATGGATCAATAAATTGTGGTATATGTACACCACGGAATATTACGCAGTTTTAAAGAAAGATGAAGACTTTACCTTTTTCATGTTTACATGGATGGAGCTGGAACATATTCTTCTTAGAAAAGTATCTCAAGAATGGAAGAAAATGTATCCAATGTACTCAGCCCTACTATGAAACTAATTTATGGCTTTCATAGGAAAACTATAACCCAGTTATAACCTAAGAATATGGGGAAGGGGGAGAGGGAGTGGTGGGAGGGGGGAAGTTAGGCAGAGGTTGGGGGATTGGTGGGATTACACCTGCAGTGCATCTTACAAGGATACATGTGAAACTTAGTGAATGCAGAATGTGATTGTCTTAACACAATACCTAAGAAAATGCCAGGAATGCTATGTTAACCAGTGTGATGAAAATGTGTCAAACTGTTTATAAAACTAGTGCATGGTGCTCCATGATCACATTAATCTACACAGCTATGATTTAATACTAATAAAAAAACAAAGAAATTAAGCTGATATACAAGTTACTGTGTTATGACTTTAGAATGTAATCCCAATGATAACAAAGGAAATAGCTATAGAATATACACAAAAGGGGATGAGAAGAGCAAGATGGCAGCCGAGTAACAGCTTCCTTGCATCTGGGCACTGTGAGTCCGGGGAGATAGGACTCCAGGCATCTCTGGCTGGTGGGATCTGCTATCATCACCCCTGCAAGGATACAGAGAGTCAGCGAGAGACTTCTGGACCCCAAGAGGAGGACTAAAACAGGGAAAAACCGGCAAGTGATCACGTGTGTTCAATCAGTCTAAACCTGCCTGCAACTGTAAGTTCAGTAGCAGCGAGACTGCAAACCAGAAAGGCCTTACCTGTGAACTGTTTTGGTGTCTTTGGCTTGGCACTCAGTTGAGCTGCCTTGGGGAGAGCCTGAGCGGGAATGCAGAGAACTTTGGTTGTTGTCTAGGGCCCCAGTCTGAGCCGCTTAGCCAGATGGAGCTAATGGTGTTTGGCTGTGGGCCACAGGGAGCCATTGTGAGCGATCTGCCCCGGCAAGCTCCGCCCTCAGGGTCACAGAGCTAGAATCCAGGTGGGTGCTGGTAACCCAGCACCAAGTAGCCAAAGGGTGGGGTATGAGCCGCCTTACAGCCCTAACCCTCAGGAGCAGAGTGAGACCGTTTTGGCACACTTGGTAAGTGGATAGCCACTTCAGCAATGATTCCAGCGACAAGCACTTTCCTGGGAAGGCTTCTGCTCAGCAAGTTTACAAGTTCAAAGTGCCTTTTAAGTGGGCTGAGAGATTGAGGGTGTCTACCTGCTGGGGTTTGAGAAATCAGCAGCCTCCAGTCATATAAGAACTGTGATTAACATCTCATACCCCAGAAGACCACATGTTGCCCACACAATATTCAACAACATATACATACTGCTTTGTTTTTGGTTGTGTTTTGGATTTTGGGGAGTTTTTTGTTTTGTTTTGTTTTGTTTTTTGTTTGGTTGTTTTTTTGTTTATTTTGATGTTGTTGATGTTGTTTCATTTTTTAATTTCAACCTTTTCCATACAGATCTTTTTTCTTTCTCAATTTTTCTAGTTTAATTATAATTTCCCATTGCTGCCTTTTTTAATAACTAGAACTTCATTTTTGCTACTGTTTCTACCACTATTATTTTTTTTTTCAACCAATTTTATCTCATAAAGTTTTCTGTTTGCTTGTTTTGGTTTGATTTATAGCATTTTTGTCTTTCCTTTCTACTTGGTGGAGGTGGGGTACTGTGTCTGATCAGGTAAGCAAAGAGCTGCTGACCTCAAGGGAACCACCCAAGTGGGCACCCCCAGATGGTGGTTTGTTTTTAAGGTTGTGTCAAAGTACCCTACTGTACACCTATATTGCTCTGTATCCCTCTTTCTCTGCCTCTCTTCTTTTTGTCAATATTCCTTTTACCCATCCCCTCTCCTTTCTCTATTTTTTTTTCTTATCACTTGGTCCTCCTTTCTTTCATCCCTTTCTTGGTCTTCAAACTTCTCACTCTTCTGGGCCTGTACCAAAAGGACTCATCTAACCCTTAGTCCACAGGCATGAGAACTTAAAGAGCAAGAGGAAGTGAAAGAAAAATTAGGGCAAGGAAACAGATGAAAGAAATCACTTATGAGGAAGAATCAGCAGAAAACTCCAGGCAACATGAAGAACCAGTCCAGAACAACCCCACCAAGGGACCATGAGGTAGCTACTGCAGAGGATTCCACCTGTAAAGAAATGTTAGGAATGACAGAAAGGGAATTTAGAATACACATGATGAAAACAATGAAAGAAATGATGGAAATAATGCAGGAAACTGCTAATAAAGTGGAAAAAAAAACAAAAGGAAATCAAAAAACAGAATCAAATAAGAGATGAATGATATGAAGAATATAAAAAGGATATAGCAGAGCTGAAGAAACTGAAACAGTCAATTAGGGAACTTAAAGATGCAATGGAAAGTATCAGCAACAGGTTAGACCATGCAGAAGAAAGAATTTCAGAGGTAGAAGACAAAGTTCTTGAGATAACTCAGATAGTAAAAGAGGCAGAAAAGAAGAGAGAGAAAGCAGAATGTTCACTGTCAGAATTATGGGACTTTATGAAGTGATCCAACATACGAGTTATAGGAATCCCAGAAGGGGAAGAAGAATGCCCCAGAGGAATGGAAGCCATACTAGAGAATATTATAAAAGAAAATTTCCCAAATATCACCAAAGATTCTGACACACTGCTTTCAGAGGGACATCGGACCCCAGGTTGCCTCAACTCTAACTGAGCTTCTCCAAGACACATTGTGATGAACCTGTCCAAAGTCAAGACAAAAGAAAAGATTCTGCAAGCTGCCAGGAGTAAGCATCAGTTGACCTACAGGGGCAAATCCATCAGAGTGACTGCAGACTTCTCTAATGAAACTTTCCAACCAAGAAGACAATGGTCATCTACCCTTAATCTACTTAAACAGAACAATTTCCAGCCCAGAATTCTATACCCTGCTAAGCTAAGCTTAAAAATTGATGGAGAAATCAAATCATTTACGGATATACAAACATTGAGGAAATTTGCCACAACACAACCAGCTCTACAGGAAATACTTCAACCTGTTCTGCACACTGACCACCACAATGGATCAGCAGCAAAGTAAGAACTCAGAAATTAAAGGACAGAACCTAACCTCCACACTGATGCAAAAGATAAAACTAAGCAATGGACTCTCACCAAATAAGACGAATAGAATACTACCACACTTATCAATTATCTCAATAAATGTTAATGGCTTGAATTCCTCACTTAAGAGACATAGATTGGCTGACTGGATTAAAAAACACAAGCCATCCATTTGCTGTCTGCAAGAAACACACCTGGCTTCAAAAGACAAATTAAAGCTCCAAGTCAAGGGTTGGAAGACAATTTTTCAGGAAAATGGCATTCAGAAGAAAAGAGGAGTTGCAATCTTATTTTCAGATACAGGTGGATTTCAAGCAACTAAAGTCAAAAAAGACAAAGATGATCACTTTATATTGGTCAAGGGAAAAATACAACAAGAAGACATTTCAAATCTAAATATTTATGCACCCAATTTAAATGCTCCCAGATTCTTGAAACAGACCTTACTCAGTCTGAGCAATATGACATCTGATAATACCGTAATAACAGGGGACTTTAACACACCTCTTACAGAGCTGGACAGATCCTCTAAACAGAAATTAAACAAACATATGAGAGATTTAAATGAGACCCTGGAACAACTGTGCTTGATAGACGCATATAGAACACTCCACCCCAAAGATAAAGAATATACATTCTTCTCATCACCCCATGGAACATTCTCCAAAATTGATCATATCCTGGGACACAAAATAAATATCAACAGAATCAAAAGAATTGAAATTTTACCTTGTATCTTCTCAGACCATAAGGCACTAAAGGTGGAACTCAACTCTAACAAAAATGCTCGACCCCACCCAAAGGCATGGAAATTAAACAAACTTCTGTTGAATAACAGATGGGTGCAGGAAGAAATAAAACAGAAAATTATTAACTTCCTTGAGCATAATAACAATGAAGACACAAGCTACTAAAACCTGTGGGATACTGCAAAACCAGTTTTGAGAGGAAAATTCATTGCTTTAGATGCCTACATTTGAGAAACAGAAAGAGAGCACATGAACAATCTCACAAACCATCTTATGGAATTGGAAAAAGGAGAACAATCTAAGCCTAAACTCAGTAGAAGAAAAGAAATATCCAAAATCAAATCAGAGATCAATGAAATTGAAAACAAAAGAATCATTCAGAAAATTAATGAAACAAGGAGTTGGTTTTTTGAAAAAATAAATAAAATAGATAAACCATTGGCCAGACTAACGAGAAATAGAAAAGTAAAATCTCTAGTAACCTCAATCAGAAATGATTAAGGAGAAATAACAACTGATCCCACAGAGATACAATAGATCATCTCTCAATACTACCAGAAACTCTATGCCCAGAAATTTGACAATGTGAAGGAAATGGATCAATGTTTGGAATCACACCCTCTCCCTAGACTCAGCCAGGAAGAAATAGAGCTCCTGAACAGACCAATTTCAAGCACTGAGATCAAAGAAACAATAAAAAATCTTTCAACCAAAAAATGCCCGCATCCAGATGGCTTCACACCAGAATTCTATCAAACCTTCAAGGAAGAGCTTATTCTTGTACTGCAGAAATTATTCCCAAAAATTGAGGAAGAAGGAATCTTCCCCAACACATTCTATGGAGCAAACATCACCCTGATACCAAAACCAGGAAAAGACCCAAACAAAAAGGAGAATTTCAGACTAATCTCACTCATGAATATAGATGCAAAAATTCTCAACAAAATCCTAGCGAATAGATTACAGCTTATCATCAAAAAAGTCATTCATCATGATCAAGTAGGCTTCATCCCAGGGATGCAACGCTGGTTCAACATACGCAAGTCCATAAACGTTATCTACCATATTAACAGAGGCAAAAATAAAGATCACATGATCCTCTCAATAGATGCAGAAAAAGCATTTGATAAAATCCAGCATCCTTTTCTAATTAGAACACTGAAGAGTATAGGCATAGGTGGCACATTTCTAAAATTGATTGAAGCTATCTATGACAAACCCACAGCTAATATTTTACTGAATGGAGTAAAACTGAAAGCTTTTCCTCTTAGAACTGGAACCAGACAAGGTTGTCCTCTGTCACCTTTACTATTCAACGTAGTGCTGGAAGTTCTAGCCAATACAATTTGGCAAGACAAGAAAGTAAAGGGAATCCAAATGGGAGCAGAGGAGGTCAAAATCTCCCTCTTTGCTGACAACATGATCTTATACTTAGAGAACCCCAAAGACTCAACCACAAGACTCCTAGAAGTCATCAAAAAATACAGTAATTTTTAAGGATATAAAATCAATGTCCACAAGTCAGTAGCCTTTGTGTACACCAATAACAGTCAAGATGAGAAGCTAATTAAGGACACAACTCCCTTCACCATAGTTTCAAAGAAAATGAAATACCTAGGAATATACCAAACGAAGGAGGTGAAGGACCTCTATAAAGAAAATTATGAAATCCTCAGAAAGGAAATAGCAGAGGATATTAACAAATGGAAGAACATACCATGCTCATGGATGGGAAGAACCAACATTGTTAAAATGTCTATACTTCCCAAAGCAATCTACCTATTCAATGCCATTCCTATCACAATACCAACATCGTACTTTCAGGATTTGGAGAAAATGATTCTGCGTTTTGTATGGAACTGGAAAAAACCCCGTATAGCTAAGGCAGTTCTCTGTAACAAAAATAAAGCTGGGGGCATCAGCATACCAGATTTTAGTCAAAGCCATAGTGGTCAAGACAGCATGGTACTGGCACAAAAACAGAGACATAGACACTTGGAATCGAATTGAAAACCAAGAAATGAAACTAACATCTTACAACCACCTAATCTTCGATAAACCAAACAAGAACATACCTTGGGGGAAAGACTCCCTATTCAATAAATGGTGTTGGGAGAACTGGATGTCTACATGTAAAAGACTGAAACTGGACCCACACCTTTCCCCACTCACAAAAATTGATTTAAAATGGATAAAGGACTTAAATTTAAGGCATGAAACAATAAAAATCCTCAAAGAAAGCATAGGAAAAGCACTGGAAGATATTGTCCTGGGGAAAGACTTCATGAAGAAGACTGCCATGGCAATTGCAACAACAACAAAAATAAACAAATGGGACTTCATTAAACTGAAAAGCTTCTGTACAGCTAAGGAGACAATAACCAAAGCAAAGAGACAACCTATACAATGGGAAAGGATATTTGCATATTTTCAATCAGAAAAAAGCTTGATAACTAGGATCTATAGAGAACTCAAATTAATCCACATGAAAAAAGCTAACAATCCCATATATCAATGGGCAAGAGACATGAATGGAACCTTCTCTAAAGACGACAGATGAATGGCTAACAAACACATGAAAAAATGTTCATCATCTCTATATATTAGAGAAATGCAAATCAAAACAACCCTGAGATATCATCTAACCCCCGTGAGAATGGCCCACATCACAAAATCTCAAAACTGCAGATGCTGGCGTGGATGTGGAGAGAAGGGACACTTTTACACTGCTGGTGGGACTGCAAACTAGTACAACCTTTCTGGAAGGAAGTATGGAGAAACCTCAAAGCACTCAAGCTAGACCTCCCATTTGATCCTGTGATTGCATTACTGGGCACCTAACTGGAAGGAAAAAAATCCTTTTATCATAAGGACACTTGTACTAGACTGTTTATTGCAGCTCAATTTACAATCGCCAAAACGTGGAAACAGCCTAAATGCCCACCAACCCAGGAATGGATTACCAAACTGTGGTATATGTATACCATGGAATACTATTCAGCTATTAAAAAAAACAGAGACTTTACATCCTTCGTATTAACCTGGATGGAAGTGGAAGACATTATTCTTAGTAAAGCATCACAAGAATGGAGAAGCATGAATCCTATGTACTCAATTTTGATATGAGAACAATTAATGACAATTAAGTTTATGCGGGGGGGAGGAAAAGCAGAAAGAGGGATGGAGGAAGGGGGGCGGGGCCTTGGTGTGTGTCACACTTTATGGGGGCAAGACATGATTGCAAGAGGGACTTTGCCTAACAATTGCAATCAATGTAATCTGGCTTATTGTACCCTCAATGAATACCCAACAATAAAAAAAAAAAAGAATATACACAAAAGGAAATGAGGGTGTGAGATAAGGCATATCAAAAACAAATACCAATATCACACAAGTAAATTCCCTCTTTGCAGTAATTACTTTAAATGCAAATGGCTTACACTCTCCAATCAAAAGACAGAGATTAACTAAATAGATGTTTTAAATGATTCAAACATATGCATCTACAAGAGGCTCACTTTAGTTCCAAAAACACCAACAAATTAAAATGAAAAGATGGAAGAAGATATTTCAAGCAAATAGAAACCCAAAATGATCATGGTGGCTATACTTATAACAGTCAAAATAGAATTTAAAACAAAAATGTTATAAAAGACAAAAAAGGACATTAAAGTTAAAAGTTCAATACAACCATAAGATATAATTACATTTGAAAAATCATTAAAATATGGAAATCAAGGCCAGGCACAGTGGCTCACACCTGTAAACCTAGTACTCTGGGAAGTCAAGGCAGGAGGATTGCTTGAGCTCAGGAGTTTGAGACTAGCCTGAGCAAGAGTGAAAAAATAGATTGTCTCTACTAAAAATAGAAAAACTAGCCATGGATTGTAGTGGGCACCTGTACTACTAGCTAACTCAGGAGGATGAGGCAAGAGGATTACTTGAACTCAGGAGTTTGAGGTTGCTGTGAGCTAAGTTGATGCCACAGCACTCCAGCCTAGGGCAACAGAGTATGATACTGTCTCAAAAAGAAGAATGAAAGAAAGGAAAAGAGAGAAAAAACAGAAGTGAAGGAGAAATAGAAAATTCTGTAATAATATTTGAAGTATTCAGTACCCTATTGGAAAAAATGAATGGATAGGACAACTAAAGAGAAGTTAAGTAACAAAATAGAGGACTTGACATAATAAACCAACTAGCTCTGAAAGACATATATACAACACTCTACCAAACAACAGCATACACATTATTCTTGAGTACATCTGGAACACTTCCCAGTATAGACTGTATGTTAGGCCACAAATTAAGTCTCAATTAATTTAGGAAGATATATTACACAAATAAATTTCTCTGACCACAAAAGAATAAAATTAGAAACAACAGAAGTTAAATTAAAAAATTAATAAATGTATGGAAATTAGGCAACATGTTCTTTTAAAAATCAATACATCAAAGAAAAGGGCACAAGAAAAATTAGAAAAATACTTGTATAACAATAAAAATAAAAACATAATATGCCAAAACTTATGAGATGCAGAAAAGTAGTACTAAGTAGTTTCAGTTTTAAAGATGAAGAGTCAATGAAATGGATGGTTGTTATGGCTGCAAAAAAAAAAAATATTAATGTATCTAATATCACTGAACTATACATTTAAATAAGACTAAGATAGTAAATTGTATGAATATTTTACCACAGTTAAGTATAATAAGTGTTAAAAAGAGAAAGAAAGCAGGGGCTCCTATATTAATTCAAATAAAGTAGACTCAGAGCAAATAAAATTACCAGAATCAGAAAGAGAGATTACATGGTGATAAAAGAATAAATTTACCGAGAAGCTGTAACAATTATAAATGTGTATGCACTAAACAACAGAGCTGCAAATTATGTGATGCAAAACTGACAGGAAAAATAGACAAATTCACTATTACAGTTAAAGATTTTTATATCCTACCCTCAACAATAGAAAAACTAGAGAACTACAAAAGCTAGAAAAATAAGCAAAAAAATAGAAGAAATTAACAACACTACAAACCACATACACAGAATCAACATTTATATTACATTCTACCCAACAACAGAAGAATATACATTCTTTTCTGGTTATGGCGCAGCCTTATACACAAGGCTGGCAGGTTCGAACCCAGCCCAGGTCTGCCAAACAACAATGACAACTACAACCAAAAAATAGCTGGGTATTGTGGCAGGCACCTGTACTCCCACTACTGGAGAAGCTGAGGCAAGAGAATCACTTAAGCCCAAGACTTTGAGGTTGCTGTGAGCTGTGACGCCACAGCACTCTACCCACGGCGACAGCTTGAGACTGTCTCAAAAAAATAAAATAAAATAAACACAGATATAGTCCCGGGCGGCGCCTGTGGCTCAGTCGATAGGGCGCCGGCCCCATATGCCGAGGGTGGCGGGTTCAAACCCAGCCCCAGCTGAACTGCAACCAAAAAAAAAAAATAGCCGGGTGTTGTGGCGTGCGCCTGTAGTCCCAGCTACTCGGGAGGCTGAGGCAAGAGAATCGCTTAAGCCCAGGAGTTGGAGGTTGCTGTGAGCTGTATGATGCCATGGCACTCTACCGAGGGCCATAAAGTGAAACTCTGTCTCTACAAAAAAAAAAAAATAATAAAAAAAATAAACACAGATATAGTCCCTGTGAATATTTTTGAAGTGTATATGACATTTAATCATATCAATTACAGTTAATACTCAATTGCAGATACTTAAGAAACTCCTAGTGTTTCACTACAGTGTTAACACTATAACATTGTGTAGACTGATTTCTTTCTTTTGAATTATTTCCCTTAAGTATTACACTTAAGTAAAATTGATGTCCCCTCAAAAATAAAAGTGAACAGTTTTTCAACTCTTGTTAAACATTGCCAAATTAGCTTCACAGAAAGTTTAAACAAGTCTCAGTGACTTCGGGTAACACATACATATTTTTCTCACAGGCCTACCTACTTTTTCTAAAAATTTTTACTGAGGTATAATGAATTATACCTCAAAAAATTGTGCAATTTGATAAGTTTCAGTATACATGCCCATGAAACCATATCACTTCAAAATAATAAACATATCACCACCAAAAGACTCTTCATCCTCTTTGTATTTCCACCTTCCTGCACCTCCCATATCCTCAAGAAACCACTGATGTTCTTTATGTCACCTTAAATTCGTTTGCATGTTATAGAATTTTATGTAAATGGAGTCATAAAGCATGCACTCTTTTTGATTGATTTTACCCTGGGTAAAAGAGTGCATGCTTTATAATTCCATTTATATAGCTGATGCTTTAGGCTTTCCATCCTGTTGTAGCATGCATCAACAGTTTGTTTTTGTACTGCTGGCTAGTATTCCATTATGTGGTTATGCCACAGTATGTTACCTATTCACCGCTGATCAGCCTGGTCAGTGCTGGAGTTGTTTCCAGTTTAGGGCCAATACAAATAATGTTGCAACAAACATTTATATGCAAGTCCAGGTATGAACATGTGCTTTTATCTTTCTTAGAAAAATTCTAAGAAATGGAATAACTAAATCATATAATAAATACAATAGAACCTCTGTAAATGGACCACCTAAGGGACTATAACAAACTGGTCAACATCCAGAGGCGGTCAACATAAGGAACCAGGCCTACTGTAGTGATATGTACATGTGGTGGGGTTGGGTCTATGAAAATTAAGTTAACCTAAGGAAGTGGTCAATGTAGGTGGGTGGTCAACTGTAGTCAACAATTCTACTGTATATATTTATCTTTTTAAGAATCTGTCTAACTGTTTTCCAAAGTAGTTGCCTTTTACATTCCCACCCATGATATATGAGAGTTCCAGTTCCTCCACATACTCACTAGCACTTGGTATAGTCAGTCTTTCTAATTTTCATCTTTCTAGCAAATACATAGTGGTACTCCATTGTGGTTTAATTTGTATTTCTCTAGTGACTAATAACGATCAACTTTTCATGTTCTTATTTGCCATTCATATGTTTAGTTGGGCAAGGTATATGTTCATATAATTTCCCATGTTTAAATTTAAGGTACATAGACAATTCATTGGAGAAAAAATACTATGGCTACTCATATGCAAAAAAGAACTTTGATTCATTCTTTTAACCCTATAAAAAATGAACTCAAAAAAAATCATAGACCTAAATGTAAAATCCAAAACCACAAATATTCTGTTATAAAATATAAGAGAAAACCTTTGTGACCTTAGGTTGGGCAAGGATTTCTTAGACATAACACTAAAAGCTTAAGAAAATTGAAAAATTAGACTTCCTCCAAATTAAAAGTCTCTAGAAGATAGTTAAGAGAATAAAAAAAAAAAATAAAGCTCAAACTGGGAGAAAATATTTCCTAAGTGTGTATCTGGTAAAATTGACTTGTATCCAAATACTTGCATTCAATAAAAAAAAAAAAAAAAAGCCTAATGCCCTGGTATTGAGATTTGTTCATCAGGTAAGTAACACTGAGAGACTGAGGCACAGAAAAGGTACATTTTGAGGGATAAAAGATCATGTTCTGTTGATACTAGAAGACAAACAGAGAGAGGCAAAAGAGAGAAACAAAGTCAGTACACAGTAAAGGATCTTGAGATGATTCATAGATAGGGAAAATGTTCAAAGCAAATTAGCCTATTTTCTTCCCAGAAACTTCTAGAATCAGCCTGACAACATGGAACAAGTATAATAGGACAATTTTGGCAATGGCCCAGAGCCTGATTTAAGACTTGGATAGTAGAATTGAATTGAAGGGCATAAATACAGAAGACGTTTGGATTAAAAAGTAGAGAGAATTTCAAGACTAAATATATGGAGTACAAGGTGATTTTAAGTCATAAATCACCAAATGGGCCCCTTCTTCTGACAGGCATCACATCCCCACCCACAAATCTGGTTCTGCCATCCTCCGAGGAGCAGGTCAGGTATTTGTCTTTCCACCCTCACTCCCAATTCACCCCACCAACGCTCTGCCCTGCAATCACTTGTGAAAAAGCACTAATAATAGTGATTGCCTCAGGAACAAAATGAGATAGCCAGTGTAAAGCACATAACATAATGCCTGGAACACCCAGAGCTCAATAAATAGTGATTTCCCCTTCCCTCCTCTCCCTTCTATAACCAAATGGAGGGCAAATTGCATTATTGGCCCCAGTTCAGAGGTTTTTAAAATTTAGAGCTCCTATGTTGAGCTGAGCCTCATTAAAGGCTCCTGGGTTGAACACAGAAACTTTTTAAACAACTTGAGTCCAGACTTTGATATCCCCATTACCGTACACAGCAGAGAATTAACAGCAGAGTGGGAAGTACCCCAAGTTTCAGAAACAAGTTGCCAGGCTCTAGCAAAAATCAATAGACAATTTTTGTATTGTATCTAGTAACAACAAAAAAAAATGTTCATGCTCCCCTCCAACTTGCCAAGGGCCCTCCATTAGAGCATCCCTCTGGGACTTCCCACTCTCCCTCACCTGTTTCTCCTCCAGGAAGGAAAGATGAATTATCTGATTGGTTAATCTGAAGCAGGACCTCTCAAAGGATGTACACAGCTCAGCCCTTCTACTGTCTTTTCAGAACAGGTACTACTGGAAGAAGCTTGTGGCTGTCCAGCTATGGTTGTTGCTGAATGTTTTTGAGGAACAGCATTAGGAGGTCCACATGACCTAAAATCTAAGCCACATTCCCCCAAACAAGCTTTACCAGTAATAGCAGCAACATTTTGTCTCTAGTAGTCTAATTTCTAAGTTTATCTCTCAGTCAGTTTTGAACTTGGGTGGAGAAGAGGGGTGCCATTTCGGGGACCCCTTCAAAACTTACCCAGTCATCGGCCCTAAGTCTCATGTACAAACACAGACAAGCCTCTAGGCCTTCAGCACAAATGTCCAGTGGCAGGCCTGCGGTCCTCCTCAGGCCCCTCCTCCCTTCAGTGTACATTTTCCCACCTGCCTGGTCCACAGACTGACATTGCTGCTGCCAGATTTCACCCCAGGAAGGGTGATAAGCACACAGTGATGGTTCTTTCCTAAAGGACAAGTACCAGGTACTGTACTTCTTTGCATCTCCCATCCAACCTAGAATAGGAATGAGCATGTAGGACTCTGATAACAATCCAGAGTACTGGGTTCCAGCTCCACTCTGCCTCTTCCTCTAGCATGTACCTTGGTAAACACTACTTTGCCCATCTGAATCCCTGAATTCTTATCTGAATTCTTTATTTTGTTTGTTCTTTTTAAGTGACATTAAGTTAGATTAAAAATCAGCAAGAAGTTCTGGTTTCTTCAATGTGGTAAAAGTGAAAAGGTTATCATCTCCAAAGCTTGTTTATGTTTTTGGCAAACACAGCCTATTTAGAATGCAAACTCCATGATTCCTACTATTTCCTACAGGGGTTCAAATAAAGAACTTAAAACCTAAGAATTTGCAGAAAGCGATGCTTGCTGTCAAGTCCCCACTTCCATGTAGCAGAAATTTTCTAAAATATGCTGCTTCTTTGCTATAGAATTTAACCAAGTTTTAGTATAGAATTACCAGGGCAGTGAATATAAAGCTACGCCACTCCGTTTTCTTAAGGAGAGTTTGGTAAACTATGGCCCACTGGCCAAATCCAGCCCACTGCCAGATTTGGTGAATAAAGTTTTATTGAATACAACATCCATTTGCTCACATGTCTGTAGTTGCTTTCCTGCTCCAACAGTGGAGGTGAATTTTTACAATAGATACCATGATATGGCTCTTCACAGAAAAAGGTTTCTGATTCTATTGTAAAAATATCCTTCAGTTAATCTTTATTGATTCAAATTATGCCTCACAAACATCCTGATTATGTGATTAAGTGAACACAAGAGTGTTGCCTATCTTGCCTAAGTATTTCTTCTTAATCTGTAGGAGGAGCAATTTGTCTATTGTTTCCAATGTAAACATTAATTATCATGATGATTCTTAGCCAATGAATAGTTTCCTTAGTGAGGTCTTATTACTTCTGAAGATTTGGGACATCTGCACCTCTTATAAGATCAAAGAAGCATTGGCAGAGACCCACAAGGAGACTCATGTTCCAAGTCTCTACTTTGCCCCTAACTGACTCAACCTTTTGCTCTTTGCTTCTGTAAAGTGAGGAGGCTGAACACATGAGGCTAGTTTCCTTAGAACATATCATCATGATCCAGGGTGTGAAGTGCCTCACAAAAAGCCAGGCTGCCTGCTACAAAAGCCCAAGGAACAGTATCACAGCTGTATTTACAGAGGAAGGATGAGGAAGAATTTACATTCCTGTAGAATGAACTGATCAATAAAACAAAAAGGATTCTTATCAAAGCCATCATTTTATTTGGCTGATTAGAAAAATATTTCCACATCTGAATCCTAGGAAATATCACTCTGATTTCAAGCAGGCTCTTGTGTATAATACACTCTGCTTCCAGATGTGTATCATCAGAGGTCACAATATCCAGCACCTTTTACAAAATAGTCACCTTTCTTGGCAAAAAGATAGTTCTTTTTCATCTAATTTTTGAAAAAGACATCCATTACCCATGCAAAAGTGGTGTGTTGCCCACTGTATATTTTCTTGAGAAAATGAAGATCAAAGTTGAACAGAGTCCTTGCGCACCTTCAGTTGAGGTCAACAAAAGGTGAGATACTCTGACTTCAAATGACCTTGACAATGGGATTAGACAATATGCTCAAGCAGCAATCATTTTCATGTGGATGAGCAATCTGGACAGCCACAACAATAGATTCTGAAGGGAGGAAAGTTATCCGAAGTGACCTAGCCATGCAATCTCAGCAATAATGATTCCCAAGCAATTGCCAGCTCTCCCAAAATTCCATCTGTACTGTTGTTAGAAGTAGAGTTCATTCACGCATTCAAAAAATTTTAGCAAGTACCAAGTGTGTATCTGTGCTTTCTATACACTGGGGATACAACCATAAAGACACAAGACAAAAACCACCACCCTTAAATCTATGTAGCCTACGTTCCAGTGTGTCTCTTTGTTTTGAGAAAAGTGCAGAGGGTTTTAACTTCTATCCAATGAGACATATTGCTGTGCTGAACAGGCTCCAAGGGACACTTTCCAAAAGGGTCTGAGCCAAATCTGAGCCATCCTTCCTCCTAAGACCTTGTTCCTCCATCATATTCTCCATGTCATAGAATACACAGGACAGGAAGATGGCGGCCGAGTGACAGCTTCCTTGCATCTGGGCACCGTGAGTCTGGGGAGATAAGACTCCAGGCATCTCTGGCTGGTGGGATCTGCTTATAATCATCCCTTTGAGGATACAGGGAGTCAGCAAGAGACTTCTGGACCCCAAGAGGAGGACAAAAACAGTGGAAAACTGGCAAGTAAACACGTGTGTTCGATCAGTCTAATCCCACTAACAGCTGTAAGTGCAGTAGCAGTGAGAGTGCAAACCAGAAAGGCCTTACCTGTGAACTGTTTTGGTGTTTTTGGACTTAGCACTCAGTTGAACTGCCTTGGGGAGAGCTTGAGCAGAAGTGCGGAGAACTTTGGGCATTGTCTGGGACCCCAGACTGAGCCACTGACCCAGATGGACGGAGCTAATAGTGTTTGGGTGTGGGCCACAGGGAGCCATTGTGAGAGAACTGCCCCAACAAGGTCTGCCCTAGGGGTTGCAGAGCAAGTATTGGGCAGGACCTAGTAACCTAGTGACTGAGTAGCCTAACAACGGGGTCTGAGCTGCCTTACAGCCCTAACCCTCAGGGACAGACTGAGACCGGTTTTGCCACACTGGGTAAGTGGATAGACACTTCAGCAGTGTTTCCAGCGACAAGCACTTTCCTGGGAAAGCTTCTGCTTAGCAAGTTTAGAAGCTTGAAGTGCCTTTTAAGGGGGCTGAAGAGAAACTTAGGGTGTCTACCCGTGGGGTTTCAGAAATCAGTGGAGACTTCCAGTCATATCAGCATTCTAATTAACATCTCAAACCCCAGAAGACCTCCTGTTGCCCAGACAATATTCAACAAGATATATATACTGCTTTGTTTTTGGTTGGTTTTTTTTTTGTTTGTTTGTTTTTGTTTATTTTGATGTTGTTGCTGTTTTGTTAATTTCAACCTTTTCTGTACAGATTTTTCCTTTTCTTTATCCAGTTTTCTAGTATAAATACAATTTCCCATTGCTGCCTTTTTCAATAAGTAGAACTTCATTTTTGCTAGTGTTTCTACCCCTATTATTTGGTTTTTCACCCAATTTTATCCCGTAAAGTTTTCTGTTTGCTTGTTTTGGTTTGATTTATAGCATTTTTGTGTTTCCTCTCTACTTGGTGGAGGTGGAGTACTGCATCTGATCAGGTTAGCAAAGAGTTGCTGACCTCAAGGGAACCACCCAACCAGGCACCCCCAGAGGCTGGGGGTTTTTTAACGCTGCGTCAAAGTACCCTACTGTACACCTATATTGCTCTGTCTCCCTCTTTCTGTGCCTCTCTTCTCTTTGTCAATATTCCTTCTACCAACCCCCTCTCCTTTCTCTATTTTCTTTTCATTCTTTCCTTCCTTCTTTCATCCCTTCTTGCTTTTCAACCTTCTCATCCTTCTGGTCCTATACCAAAAGGACTCATAGAAACCTTAGTCCACAGGCACAGGAACTTAAAGAGAAAGAGGGAGTGAAAGAAAAATTAGGGCAAGGAAACAGATAAAATAAATCACTCATGAGGAAGAATCAGCAGAAAACTCCAGGCAACATGAAGAACCAGTCCAGAACAACCCCTCCAAGGGACCATGCGGTAGCTACTGCAGAGGATTCCACCAATAAAGAAATCTAAGGTATGACAGAAAGGGAATTTAGAATACATATGATGAAAACAATGAAGGAAATGATGGAAACAATGAAGGAAACTGCTAATAAAGTGAAAAATAACCAAAAGGAAATCCAAAAACAGAATCAAATAAGAGATGAACCATATGAAGAATATAAAAAGGATATAGCAGAGCTGAAGGAACTAAAACAGTCAATTAGGGAACTTAAAGATGCAATGGAAAGTATCAGCAACAGGTTAGACCATGCAGAAGAAAGAATTTCAGAGGTAGAAGACAAAGTTCTTGAGATAACTCAAATAGTAAAAGAGGCAGAAAAGAAGAGAGAGAAAGCAGAATGTTCACTGTCAGAATTATGGGACTTTATGAAGTGAACCAACATACGAGTTATAGGAATCCCAGAAGGGGAAGAAGAATACCCCACAGGAATGGAAGACATACTAGAGAATATTATAAAAGAAAATTTCCCAAATATCACCGAAGATTCTGACACACTGCTTTCAGCGGAATATTGGACTCCAGGTTGCCCCAACTCTAACCGAGCTTCTCCAAGACACATTGTGATGAACCTGTCCAAAGTCAAGACAAAAGATTCTGCAAGCTGCCAGAAGAAAGGGCCAGTTGACCTCCAGGGGCAAATCCATCAGAGTGACCGCAGATTTCTCTAATGAAACTTTCCAAGCATGAAGACAATGGTCATCTAACTTTAATCTATTTAAACAGAACACTTTCCAGCCCAGAATGTTGTACCCTGCTAAGCTTTAAAATTGGTGAAGAAATCAAATCATTTACAGATATACAAACATTGAGGAAATGTTTGTATATCTGTCACAACAAGACCGGCTCTACAGGAAATATTTCAACCTCTTCTACACACTGACCATCACAATGGATCAGCAGCAAAGTAAAAATTCAGAAATTAAAGGACAGAACCTAACCTCCACACTGATGCAAAAGATAAAACTAAGCAATGGACTCTCACAAAATAAGGTGAATAGAATACTACCACACTTATCAATTATTTCAATAAATGTTAATGACTTGAATTCCCCACTGAAGAGACATAGATTGGCTGACTGGATTAAAAAAAAAAACAAGCCATCCATTTGCTGTCTGCAAGAAACACACCTGGCTTCAAAAGACAAATTAAAGTTCCAAATCAAGGGTTGGAAATCAAATTTTCAGGCAAATGGAATTCAGAAGAAAAGAGGAGTTGCAATCTTATTTTCAGATACAGGTGGATTTAAAGCAACTAAAGTCAAAAAAGACAAAGATGGTCACTTTATATTGGTCAAGGGAAAAATACAATAAGAAGACATTTCAATTCTAAATAGTTATGCACCCAATTTAAATGCTCCCAGATTCTTGAAACAGACCTTACTCAGTCTGAGCAATATGATATCCGATAACACCATAATAACAGGGGACTTTAACACTCCTCTTACAGAGCTGGACAGATCCTCTAAACAGAAATTAAACAAACATATGAGAGATTTAAATGAGACCCTGGAACAACTGTGCTTGATAGACGCATATAGAACACTCCACCCCAAAGATAAAGAATATACATTCTTCTCATCACCCCATGGAACATTCTCCAAAATTGATCATATCCTGGGACACAAAATAAATATCAACAGAATCAAAAGAATTGAAATTTTACCTTGTATCTTCTCAGATCATAAGGCAATAAGGGTGGAACTCAACTCTAACAAAAACATTTGACCCCACACAAAGACATGGAAATTAAACAAACTTCTGTTGAATAACAGATAGGGGCACGAAGAAATAAAACAGAAAATTATTAACTTCCTGGAGCATAACAACAATGAAGACACAAGCTACCAAAACCTGTGGGATACTGCAAAAGCAGTTTTGAGAGGAAAATTCATTGCTTTAGATGCCTACATTCAAAAAACAGAAAGAGAGCGCATCAACAAACTTACAAGCCATCTTATGGAGTTGGAAAAAGAAGAACAATCTAAGCCTAATGTCAGTAGAAGAAAAGAAATCTCCAAAATCAAATCAGAGATCAATGAAACTGAAAACAAAAGAATCATTCAGAAAATTAATGAAACAAGAAGTTAGTTTTTGAACAAAATAATAAAATAGATAAACCATTGGCCACACTAATGAGAAATAGAAAAGTAAAATCTCTAGTAACCTCAATCAGAAATGATAAAGGGGAAATAACAACTGATCCCACAGAGATACAATAGATCATCTCTGAATACTACCAGAAACTGTATGCCCAGAAATTTGACAATGTGAAGGAAATGGATCAATATTTGGAATCACACCCTCTCCCTAGACTCAGCCAGGAAGAAATAGAGCTCCTGAACAGACCAATTTAAAGCACTGAGATTAAAGAAACAATAAAAAATCTTCCAACCAAAAAATGCCCTGGTCCAGATGGCCTCACACCAGAATTCTATCAAACCTTCGAGGAAGAGCTTATTCTTGTACTGCAGAAATTATTCCAAAAAATTGAGGAAGAAGGAATCTTCCCCAACACATTCTATGAAGCAAACATCACCCTGATACCAAAACCAGGAAAAGACCCAAACAAAAAGGAGAATTTCAGACCGATCTCACTCATGAATACAGATGGAAAAATTCTCAACAAAATCCTAGCCAATAGATTACAGCTTATCATCAAAAAAGTCATTCATCATGATCAAGTAGGCTTCATCCCAGGGATGCAAGGCTGGTTTAACATGGGCAATTCCATAAACGTTATCCACCATATTAACAGAGGCAAAAATAAAGATCACATGATCCTCTCAATAGATGCAGAAAAAGCATTTGATAAAATCCAGCATCCTTTTCTAATTAGAACACTGAAGATTATAGGCATAGGTGGCACATTTCTAAAACTGATTGAAGCTATTTTGACAAACCCACAGCTAATATTTTACTGAATGGAGTAAAACTGAAAGCTTTTCCTCTTAAAAGTGGAACCAGACAAAGTAGTTGTCTGTCACCTTTACTATTCAACAAAGTGCTGGAAGTTCTAGCCAATACAATTAGGCAAGACAAGTAAATAAAGAGAATCCAAATGGGAGCAGAGGAGGTCAAACTCTCCCTCTTTGCTGCCGACATGATCTTATACTTAGAGAACCCCAAAGACTCAACCACAAGACTCCTAGAAGTTATCAAATAATACAGTAATGTTTCAGGATATAAAATCAATGTCCACAAGTCAGTAGCCTTTGTATACGCCAATAACAGTCAAGATGAGAAGCTAATTAAAGACACAACTCCCTTCACCATAGTTTCAAAGAAAATGAAATACCTAGGAATATACCTAACGAAGGAGGTGAAGGACCTCTATAAAGAAAATTATGAAATCCTCAGAAAGGAAATAGCAGAGGATTTTAACAAATGGAAGAACACACCGTGCTCATGGAAGGGCAGAATCAACATTCTTAAAATGTCTATACTTCCCAAAGCAATCTACCTATTCAATGCCATTCCTATCAAAATACCAACATCGTACTTTCAAGATTTGGAAAAAATGATTCTGCATTTCTTATGGAACCAGAAAAAACCCCGTATAGCTAAGGCGGTTCTTAGTAATACAAATAAAGCTCACGGCATCAACATACCAGATTTTAATATGTACTACAAAGCCATTGTGGTCAAGACAGCATGGTACTGGCACAAAAATAGAGACATAGAGACTTAGAATTGAATAGAAAACCAAGAAATGAAACTAACATCTTACAACCACCTAATCTTCAATAAACCAAACAAGAACATACCTTGGGGGAAAGACTCCCTATTCAATAAATGGTGTTGGGAGAACTGTATATCCACATGTAAAAGACTGAAACTGGACCTACACCTTTCCCCACTCACAAAAATTGATTCAAGATGGATAAAGGACTTAAACTTAAGGCATGAAACAATAAAAATCCTCAAAGAAAGCATAGGAAAAACACTGGAAGATATTGGCCTGGGGAAAGACTTCATGAAGAAGACTGCCATGGCAATTGCAACAACAACAAAAATAAACAAATGGGACTTCATTAAACTGAAAAGCTTCTGTACAGCCAAGGAGACAACAACCAAAGCAAAGAGACAACCTACACTATGGGAAAGGATATTTGCATATTTTCAATCAGACAAAAGCTTGATAACTAGGATCTATAGAGAACTCAAATTAATCCACATGAAAAAAGCCAACAATCCCATATATCAATGGGCAAGAGACATGAATAGAACCTTCTCTAAAGAAGACAGACAAATGGCTAACAAACACATGAAAAAATGTTCATCATCCCTGTATATTAGAGAAATGCAAATCAAAACCACCCTGAGATACCATCTAACCCCGGTGAGAATGGCCCACATCACAAAAATCTCAAAACTTCAGATAATGGCGTAGATGTGGAGAGAAGGGAACATTTTTACACTGCTGGTGGGACTGCAAACTAGTACAACCTTTCTGGAAGGAAGTATGGAGAAACCTCAAAGCACTCAAGCTAGACCTCCCATTTGATCCTGCAATCCCATTACTGGGCATCTAACCAGAAGGAAAAAAATCCTTTTATAATAAGGACACTTTTACTAGACTGTTCATTGCAGCTCAATTTACAATCACCAAAATGTGGAAACAGCCTAAATGCCCACCAACCCAGGAATGGATTAATAAACTGTGGTATATGCATACCATGGAATACTATTCAGCTATTAAAAAAAATTGGAGACTTTACATCCTTCGTATTAACCTGGATGGAATTCGAAGACATTATTCTTAGTGAAGCATCACAAGAATGGAGAAGCATGAATCCTGTGTACTCAATTTTGATATGAGGACAATTAATGACAATTAAGGTCATGGGGGAGGGGAAGGAAAAGCAGAAAGAGGGAAGGAGGGAGAGGGGCCGGGCCTTTGATGTGTGCCACACCTTCTTGGGGCAAGACATGATTGAAAGAGGGACTTTACCTAACAAATGCAATCACTGTAACCTGGCTTATTGTACCCTCAATGAATCCCCAACAATAAAAAAGAAGAAAGAAAAAAGAAAGAATACACAGGACAGGATAAAGCCATGACAGGTTGATGCTCCTAATGCACCATCATTATCAAGCCAAATAACTCCAAAAGCCTCAAGGCAGATACATCGCAAGACCCCAAAGAATGCTTGTAACCTTTGAACAAGTTTTGGGAATCCTTTTTTTTAACAGATTTTTTAAATTTATATTATATCCTCAATTAAAAAAATAATTCTAGCTTCTAAGAAGAATTTAAATGTAGAAAAAAATGTATAACAGAGCATTATTTAACCCAGCCACAAAAAAGTAAATGTCTAACTATAAATGAATCAATAGATAAATTATTATTTTTATATGAGATGAAATAACAGCCATTGAGAAAATATTTATATTCTATGATAATATGGGGAAATACTTACAATAAAATGTTAGGTAGTCAAGTAGAACAAAAACTATATGTCCAATATAACAAGCATGGTAAAAATCTAAGGAGAAAAATAAAGGACTTAAAGGAAATATGCCAAAATATTGATAGCTAATACACTTAGATAATAAAATTATGAATTTTTCTATTTTTTGTATTTTTCACTAATAAAACTACATTCTTTTTATAATTTAAAAAATAATACTTTAAAATCTAAATATAGTTTTTTAAAAGCAAAGAGGATGAGGTAGTAAGAACAAGTATAAAACAGTTTATCATCATAGCTAAGAGCCAGAAATCTAGATTGATTCAAACTGCCTGGATTTGAACTCTGACTCCTCAAGTTTCTGTGTAACCTCAAGGAATCAGAGTTTTACCTCAGTTTCCCATCTCCAGAATGGGAGTGATAACAGTGCCTACCTAAATGGGCTGGTAAAAGGATTAGTAAATACTTAAAGCAGTGTTTGGCAGAGTGTTAACATCTAGGAAGTACTCAAAATGGTAACAGAGCCAACAGTCCACTAACCTCAGACAAAGGATTCAGACAAGGGGAAAGACAGAAAAAATACTATGCTCTGATGCCTCAGGGACAAATAACTCAGAATTGTGCTTTCCGTGGATAATTTCTCCTCAGGCAGAATCAATTCCCAAATTCTTTCTAATATTTTAAAATTTCCTCTGAAGAAGATGGACTGGATGCAGATATTCACTTTATGGGTAATTACTTCCTTAGTATTTTTTTAAATGTAATGGTCATAATTTAGTGTGCAAAGTGTTTTTTTGATTTTAAAAAGAAGCCTAAAAATTACGTTAGTAGGATTGTCAGAAAATACTAATCATTACTCTAAGAAGAAATGACCTCATAAAAAATATTTATGAGGTGTTTACAGTGCTAACAGACAGTAGTTAACCTGAAGATAAAAGGAATGTATTAGAAACTTTTTAGAATCATATTTTTCTGTCAAATGTCTGTTCCAAACTCAGTTAAATCAAAAGTTGGTCTCTTATTTCTATACCCAACATCCTTCTTTCTGTGCAAATTAAAACATTTAAGTCTGGGTAAAATAAAGTGGTTGATAACTACCCTGGAACCTTGTCCATAATGGGCTTTTAGTAAATATTTGTTAAAAGGATACAAATTTAACTCTTATTGCTTGTCAATACTTAATCTTTTGAAAAGAGTGAGAATTCAGTTAAGATTGCATAAACATAAAATCTTGACCCATGAAGAAGATGCAGAGGTTAAGAGGGGATTAGAAGAGAGAGGTTGAAATTCGTGTTTCTGACACTTCCTTCTACCAAAATGAGGCATCACTTTTTCCTTATGAGAGAGGGGATTATGCCTTGCAGCTTCCAGAGGCATTCTTTACCCTAACTTCTCATCTCCCTTCAAGCACATAACTTACTCAGCCTCCATCTGTTTGTAAAGTAGACATAGTAAATACATATCTCACAAGATTACGGTAGGGCTAAATGAGATCATAGTCAATGATCCAGCACGGAGGCAATTTAATAATCTGTTCTTCCTTTTTCCTGTGAGACTTTATTGGGGCTTAATAGTCTTTCTCTGAATCCTTATATTCCTTGGTCTCTTTCCTGTTTTTCCTTCCCAGACCAGCAGGCCTGGTTCTAAACTTGTAAAAAATTTTTTTTTAATTTTATTTTATATTTTTATTTTTTTGAGACTGAGTCTCACTTTATCACCCTGGGTAGAATGACTGTGACGTCATAGCTCACAGCAACCTCAACCTCTTGGGCCCAAGCAATCCTCTTGCCTCACCCTCCGGAGTAGCTAGGACTACAGGCACTTGCCATGACGCCCGGCTATTGAAGTCGTAATTTTTAATCTAGAAAAACATTTGAGCTTTAAGTTAACTTTGACCCACTCACAATTCAAGTCCCAGGGAAACTGGGAAGAAATATGAGTTGGTGGCGAGCTTGGTCCCTTTGGGGTGGGGCCTAAGAAGTGGGGCTCTAGCTTAAGCCAAGGAGATCCCAACATACCCTCTATCTCAACTTTAAGGTCCAGAGCTCAGACTCTGTCCACTCCCTCCTCAGACCAGCAAAGACAAAGTTGATCAAAACCTCTGAGCTGAGTTTCCTTCGGAAGGTACTAACACTTAAGACTCTTCCCAGATCCCAGAACCAACCTGCCCCCGCCATGCGAAGGAAAGGTGAAGAAAGAAACAGAAGCTGGGCAGGTGGTGAGGTGTCCTAGGCAAGCGCACAGATGGAGAGTCCTGACCAATACCTCTGCCCAACCCGAGCTTTCCAGGGCCCCTGCCTCCCGGGTTCCTCTCAAGCAGCCCAAGGATCTGCAGCGGACGAGAGGGGCGTGGGGGCCGGAGTAGTGACGGTTGACCTCCTCCAGCGGCCAGTTGCCAACTCCCCAGCACCTAGCCCCAACCCCGGCCCTGGTCCTCGCCAGGTGCGCCTCACAGGACCCTCTCGGCTCTCGCCGCAGCGGTGCGCGCTGCCTCCTCGGCTCTCCTCTGTGCGCTGCGCTCTCGGACCCCGGCAGTACGCGGCACTTAGCGCTGGCGAGGGGAAGACACTACCTGTGGAAGTAATGCGTGCAGAAGAGACCGAGAAGCACAGTCTCGGGCGGTCCGAAGAGGGAGCGGGATTGCTGGGCGAGGATCCCCGCGGGCACCAGGAACGAGGGCAGTTCCTGCAGGAACCAGGCGGCGCGGGCAGGCAGGCCGGTACGCACCGACATCTTACTCTCGACGTGCTTCCCATAGCTGGCGGGCTCTGCTAAGAGCAGCATCACTGCCCCCAGGACTGCTAAAGTAGCGCTGCCTGCCAGCACCGAGCTCTGGTGGCACCGAACTGACATCGCGCCGCGTTCCCCGCCTGTGGCTGCTGCCCGCAGAGGAGAGCGCACACACACAGCTCCTTTATAGGGCTCGAAACGCCACCCTGTGTCCGCCCCTTCGGCTTTGGCTCCCGCCCCTCCATCCTGCCTCCCACCTCAGCGCTGGCCGGCCCCGGCGCAGCTCAGCAGGGATGCCTTTTTCCCAGGGCTGGAGCTCGGGATACACCCGGGACAGAGCGGGTGGACGAAGGCTTCCATGGTGACAAAAGGTGTCCCGGGCCCCAACCTCCTCTCGCTTGCGGGTCCTGTCCACTGCTTTCCACTCTTCTCCCCTTAGGTTACCCCTTCATAACTAGTTGCTTCCCCATCAACCTCTGGTGCTGCACCTTCAGAAGACAACCCCACTGGGATGGGACGATTTAGCTGGGATCGCCCTCCGGCCCCAACACACACCTTCGGGCCGTTTCCGCGCAGCCCCCTCTCAAACCTGCAAGCCAGGATCCCCCCAACTCTTCCTTATGTTCCTTCACGCGCTCTCGGACCCCGGGAGTCCGGCAGTACGCCCTCCTCCTCCGCCAGCTCTCGCCCAACCCCGCGGCCTTCCTTCCTGCTTGGGTTAGACCTCCTGATCCTTCAAGCGTCCGCTTCCCCAGGTGCTCGGAGCCGCCATGCTCCTTAGCCACTGCACTTCAGTGCCAGCTCTGACCCACCACTAACCCTCCTTACCCCTTGCCTGGGCCCTAATTCCTCCGCGGTTTCTGTGCTCTCGCGCGTACGCCCCTGGGCCCTTTGCCTTGGCCTGCTGAGCTCTGGACTAGTGGTACTGTCCCGATATCTCAGACTAGGACTGGCCCAGACTCAGGCAAAACTCTGGGGCTTCTCCAGCCGGATGCCCTTTACCAGCTCCTGGGGCCGCTAAGCCGGGTCCCTTAAGGTGGTGGCGGTGGCGACACCGCTGCTCTCTGAACTCCTGTCTAACCATTGCACGCCCAGACGCGGGTCTTGCTCTCTTCCATTTCCCGCCTTTATCTCATCTTCCACCCCTTCGTTTTCCAACTCTCCCCTTCTCTAATTCAGCATCCAGACTTCCTTGGATGTCTGTTTCCTCTGTTTCCTACCCCTTCTTTTTCTCTCTTCCTTCTTTCTTCTACCCATTTTCTCCTTCTGGGTTGTTAACATCTTCTGCTATTTCTTTTCTCAGAGTTTCATAGTTCACTCTGTACAGGTCTATACATACTTTGTTAATTATATCCAAAGGTATTTAATTTTTTTTTTTTTTTGTGCCCAGAATCTCAAGCTGGGTAGAGTGCAGTGGCATCACAGCTCACAGCAACCTCAAACTCTTGGGCTCAAGCGATTCTCTTGCCTCAGCCTCCCAAGTAGCTGGGACTACAGGTGCCCACCACAACGCCCGGCTATTTTTTGGTTGTAGTCGTCATTGTTGTTTGGCAGGCCCAGGCTGGATTCGAACCTACCAGCTCCATAGCCGCTGAGCTACAGGCGCCAGGTTCCATGGTATTTAATTTTCTCTGAAACTACTGAGAAGGGTATTGTGCCTTTGATTTGGTGCTCGGCTTGACTGTTGTTGGTATACATGAAAGCTACAGATTTGTGAACATAGATTTTATACCCTGAGACATAACTGTATTTCTTGATCACTTCCAGGAGTTTCATGGTAAAATTCCTGGGATTTTCTAAGCATAAGATCATATCATTAGCAAAAAGGGAAATTTTGACCTCCTCTATCCCCATTTGGGTACCCTTCTCTCATCTTATTGCATTGGCTAGAACATCCAGCACTATGTTCAATAGTAGTGGTGATAGTGGACATCCTTGTCTGGTTCCAGTTCTAAGTGCAAATGCTTTCCGTTTTACTCCATTCAGTATGGAGTTTTACTCCTCAGTATGGCTGAGGGTTTGTTATAGATGGCTTCTATCAGTTTAAGAAATATCCCATCTATGCCTATTTGCTTAAGTGTTTTTATCAACAAATGATGCTGAATTTTGTCAAATGCTTTTTCTGCATCTATTGAGAAGGTCATATGGTTTTTGTTTTTAAGAAATCCACTTTAGGCCAGTTGAGGTGGCTCATGTCTATAACCCTATCTCTCTGGGAGGTCAAGGCAGGTGGCTCTCATGAGCTCACACAGCCCAAGCAAAAGTGAGGCACTGTCTCTACAAAAAAATAGAAATATATTGATCGCCCTATATTGACATCAGATAAAGTAGACTTCATAACAAGCAACATTTTCAGGAATATAGAGAGATATTTCATAATAATAAGAAGTTCAATGTATAAAGATTTAACAATCTAATATGTATATACACCTAATAACTGAGTTTCAAATTTTAATACATGAAGCAAACTTGATATAACCAAAAGGAAAAAAAAATAGACAAATCCAGAATTATACTTGAATAATTCAGCATACCTCTCCTAATCATCAATAAGAATTACTTAATAGAAAGTCAGAATTATATAGAAGATTTGAATACTTTCAGTTAACTAAACCTAATATTTATAAAACACTCCTCCAACAGGAATATAATGCTCATTCTTTTCAAGTGCACCTGGAACATTCAACAAGATAGATCATATTCTGGGCCTTAAAGAAAATCATTGAAATCATACAAAGTAGTATGTTTTCTAACCAAATTGTGATGAAACTAAAATCGATATAACACAAATATATTGATAAGTATCTAAATTAAATAATTCAGTTCTAAAAGCCCATAGGTCAAAAAGGAAATCATAAAATAAAATAGAAAGTACTTTAATTAAATGTAAATTAAAATACACATATCAAAATTTGTGGTATGTGTTAAGTAGTATTTATAGGGAAATTTGTACTATTAAAATGGTTATCTTAGAAAATAAAACATATTCTTTTTTTTTCTTTTTTTTGCAGTTTCTGGCCAGGGCTGCATTTGAACCCACCACCTCCAGCATATGGGGCCAGTGCACTACTCCTTTGAGCCACAGGTGCCATCCAAAAAAATACAATATATTCTAATGATCTAAACTCCCATCCTTAAGAAACTAGAGAATAAAGAGCAATTTAAACCTCAAAATACAGAGGAGAAAAATTATAAAGATAAGAGCTGAAAATAAGCAAATTGAAAACATAAAAACAATAGAAAAAATTGGTGGAACCAAAATCTGGTTCTTTGAAAAGATTTTAAATTTTATAAACCTCTAGCCAGAATTTTCAAGGAAAAAAGAGAAAAGATACAAATTAACAATATCAGGAATGAAAGAAAGCGTATCACTATATATTATTTTTAATTTCAGATCAATATGAAGGTATGAATGCATATCACTATATATTCTACAGACACTAAAGGGATTATAAGGGAATATTATGAATTAGTATATGGCTATAAAATCAACAATTTAGATAAAATGTACAAGATCTGTGAAAGAAACAATTATCAAAACTCAATCAACAGAAAAATAGTTAACTGAATAGTCCTTTATCTATTAAACAAATAGAATTTGTGAGGGAAATCATTGCCAAAAAGAAAACTCCAAGCCCTGATGTCTTCATAGGCCAAATATTCAAGAAAGAAACAAGGTCAATCCTATACAAACCCCTAGAAAATGGGAGAGAACAAGTCCAAATTAATTTTATTAAATTAGCATTTCTCTGATACCAAGAAGAGCCAAAGATATAAAAAGAAAGGAAAACCACTGAGAAATATCTTTTGTCAACATAGATAGAAAAATCCTCACTAATATCACAGTACATCAAATAACAAATAAGTTTTTTAAAAGTAATATATCAACAAGTGTTTGTTTATGACATATTAGGAAGATTGGTTCTACATATGAATGTCAATTAATGTAATTCACAGATTAAGCTAACAGAGTAAAGGGGGAAACTACATATTCTTTTTTTTTTTTATTGTTGGGGATTCATTGAGGGTACAATAAGCCAGGTTACACTGATTGCAATTGTTAGGTAAAGTCCCTCTTGCAATCATGTCTTGCCCCCATAAAGTGTGACACACACCAAGGCCCCACCCCCCTCCCTCCATCCCTCTTTCTGCTTTCCCCCCCTCATAACCTTAATTGTCATTAATTGTCCTCATATCAAAATTGAGTACATAGGGTTCATGCTTCTCCATTCTTGTGATGCTTTACTAAGAATAATATCTTCCACTTCCATCCAGGTTAATATGAAGGATGTAAAGTCTCCATTTTTTTTAATGGCTGAATAGTATTCCATGGTATACATATACCACAGCTTGTTAATCCATTCCTGGGTTGGTGGGCATTTAGGCTGTTTCCACATTTTGGTGATTGTAAATTGAGCTGCAATAAACAGTCCAGTACAAGTGTCCTTATGATAAAAGGATTTCTTTCCTTCTGGGTAGATGCCCAGTAATGGGATTGCAGGATCAAATGGGAGGTCTAGCTTGAGTGCTTTGAGGTTTCTCCATACTTCCTTCCAGAAAGGTTGTACTAGTTTGCAGTCCCACCAGCAGTGTAAAAGTGCTCCCTTCTCTCCACATCCACGCCAGCATCTGCAGTTTTGAGATTTTGTGATGTGGGCCATTCTCACTGGGGTTAGATGATATCTCAGGGTTGTTTTGATTTGCATTTCTCTAATATATAGAGATGATGAACATTTTTTCATGTGTTTCTTAGCCATTCATCTGTCATCTTTAGAGAAGGTTCTATTCATGTCTCTTGCCCATTGATATATGGGATTGTTGGCTTTTTTCATGTGGATTAATTTGAGTTCTCTATAGATCCTACTTATCAAGCTTTTGTCTGATTGAAAATATGCAAATATCCTTTCCCATTGTGTAGGTTGTCTCTTTGCTTTGGTTATTGTCTCCTTAGCTGTACAGAAGCTTTTCAGTTTAATGAAGTCCCATTTGTTTATTTTTCTTGTTATTGCAATTGCCACGGCAGTCTTCTTCATGAAGTCTTCCCCGGGCCAATATCTTCCAGTGTTTTTCCTATGCTTTCTTTGAGGATTTTTATTGTTTCATGCCTGAAATTTAAGTCCTTTATCCATCTTGAATCAATTTTTGTGAGTGGGGAAAGGTGTGGGTCCAGTTTCAGTCTTTTACATGTAGACATCCAGTTCTCCCAACAGCATTTATTGAATAGGGAGTCTTTCCCCCAAGGTATGTTCTTGTTTCGTTTATCGAAGATCAGGTGGTTGTAAGATGTTAGTTTCATTTCTTGGTTTTCAATTCGATTCCAAGTGTCTATGTCTCTGTTTTTGTGCCAGTACCATGCTGTCTTGACACTATGGCTTTGTAGTACAGACTAAAATCTGGTATGCTGATGCCCCTAGCTTTATTTTTGTTACAAAGAACTGCCTTAGCTATACGGGGTTTTTTTCCAGTTCCATACAAAATGCAGAATCATTTTCTCCAAATCTTGAAAGTACGATGTTGGTATTGTGATAGGAATGGCATTGAATAGGTAGATTGCTTTGGGAAGTATAGACATTTTAACAATGTTGATTCTTCCCGTCCATGAGCATGGTATGTTCTTCCATTTGTTAATATCCTCTGCTATTTCCTTTCTAAGGATTTCGTAATTTTCTTTATAGAGGTCCTTCACCTCCTTTGTTAGGTATATTCCTAGGTATTTCATTTTCTTTGAAACTATGGTGAAGGGAGTTGTGTCCTTAATTAGCTTCTCATCTTGACTGTTATTGGTGTACACAAAGGCTACTGACTTGTGGACATTGATTTTACATCTTGAAACATTACTGTATTTTTTGATGACTTCTAGGAGTCTTGTGGTTGAGTCTTTGGGGTTCTCTAAGTATAAGATCATGTCGTCAGCAAAGAGGGAGAGTTTGACCTCCTCTGTTCCCATTTGGATTCCCTTTATTTCCTTGTCTTGCCTTATTGTATTGGCTAGAACTTCCAGCACTATGTTGAATAGTAAAGGTGACAGAGGACAACCTTGTCTGGTTCCAGTTCTAAGAGGAAAAGCTTTCAGTTTTACTCCATTCAGTAAAATATTAGCTGTGGGTTTTTCAAAATAGCTTCAATCAGTTTTAGAAATGTGCCACCTATGCCTATACTTTTCAGTGTTCTAGTTAGAAAAGGATGCTGGATTTTATCAAATGCTTTTTCTGCATCTATTGAGAGGATCATGTGATGTTTATTTTTGCCTCTGTTAATATGGTGGATAACGTTTATGGACTTGCGTATGTTAAACCAGCCTTGCATCCCTGGGATGAAGCCTACTTGATCATGATGAATGACATTTTTGATGATAAGCTGTAATGTATTGTCTAGGATTTTGTTGAGAATTTTTGCATCTATATTCATGAATGAGATCGGTCTGAAATTCCCCTTTTTGTTTGGGTCTTTTCCTGGTTTTGGTATCAGGGTGATGTTTGCTTCATAGAATGGGTTGGGGAAGATTCCTTCTTCCTCAATTTTTTTGGAATAATTTCTGCAGTACAAGAATAAGCTCTTCCTTGAAGGTTTGATAGAATTCTGGATTGAAGCCATCTGGACCTGGGCATTTTTGGTTGGAAGATTTTTTATTGTTTCTTTGATCTCAGTGCTTGAAATTGGTCTGTTCAGGAGCTCAATTTCTTCCTGGCTGAGTCTAGGGAGAGGGTGTGATTCCAAATATTGATCCATTTCTTTCACATTGTCAAATTTCTGGGCATAGAGTTTCTGGTAGTATTCAGAGATGATCTCTTGTATCTCTGTGGGATCAGTTGTTATTTCCCTTTATCATTTCTGATTGAGGTTACTAGAGATTTTACTTTTCTATTCCTCGTAGGTCTGGCCAATGGTTTATCTATTTTATTTATTTTTTCAAAAAACCAACTCCTTGTTTCATTAATTTTCTGAATGATTCTTTTGTTTTCAATTTCATTGATCTCTGATTTGATTTTGGATATTTCTTTTCTTCTACTGAGTTTAGGCTTAGATTGTTCTTCTTTTTCCAATTCCATAAGATCTCTGTGAGATTGTTGATGTGCTCTCTTTCTGTTTTTCGAATGTAGGCATCTAAAGCGATGAATTTTCCTCTCAAAACTGCTTTTGCAGTATCCCAAAGGTTTTGGTAGCTTGTGTCTTCATTGTTGTTATGCTCAAGGAAGTTAATGATTTCCTGTTTTATGTCTTCTTGCAGCCATCTGTTATTCAACAGAAGATTGTTTAATTTCAATGCCTTTGGGTGGGCTCGAGTATTTTTGTTAGAGTTGAGTTTCACCTTTAGTGCCTTATGGTCTGAGAAGATACAAGGTAAAATTTCAATTCTTTTGATTCTGTTGATATTTGTTTTGTATCCCAGGATATGATCAATTTTGGAGTATGTTCCATGGGGTGATGAGAAGAATGTATATTCTTTATCTTTGGGATGGAGTGTTTATATGCATCTATCAAGCACAGTTGTTCTAGGGTCGCATTTAAATCTCTCATATCTTTGTTTAATTTCTGTTTAGAGGATCTGTCCAGCTCTGTAAGAGGAGTGTTAAAGTCCCCTGTCATTATGGTATTATCAGATATCATATTGCTCAGACTGAGTAAGGTCTGTTTCAAGAATCGGGGAGCATTTAAATTGGGTATTTAGAATTGAAATGTCTTCTTGTTGTATTTTTCCCTTGACCAATCTTTGTCTTTTTTAACTTTAGTTGCTTTAAATCCACATGTATCTGAAAATAAGATGGCAACTCCTCTTTTCTTCTGAATGCCATTTGCCTGAAAAATTGTCTTCCAACCCTTGACTCGGAGCTTTAATTTGTTTGAAGCCAGGTGTGTTTCTTGCAGACAGCAAATGGATGGCTTGTGTTTTTTAATCCAGTCAGCCAATTTATGTCTCTTCAGTGGGGAATTCAAGCCATTAACATTTATGGAGATAATTGATAAGTGTGGTAGTATTCTATTCGTCTTATTTGGTGAGAGTCCATTGCTTAGTTTTATCTTTTGCATCAGTGTGGAGGTTAGGTTCTGTCCTTTAATTTCTGAGTTCTTACTTTGCTGCTGATCCATTGTGGTGGTCAGTGTGCAGAACAGGTTGAAGTATTTCCTGTAGAGCTGGTTGTGTTGTGGCGAATTTCCTCAATGTTTGTATATCCGTAAATGATTTGATTTCTCCGTCAATTTTGAAGATTAGCTTAGCAGGGTACAGAATTCTGGGCTGAAAATTGTTCTGTTTAAGTAGATTAAAGGTAGATGACCATTGTCTTCTTGCTTGGAAAGTTTCATTGGAGAAGTCTGCTGTCACTCTGATGGATTTGTCCCTGTAGGTCAACTGGTGCTTACTCCTGGCAGCTTGCAGAATCTTTTCTTTCATCTTGACTTTGGACAGGTTCATCACAATGTGTCTTGGAGAAGCTCGGTTAGAGTTGAGGCGACCTGGGGTCCGATGTCCCTCTGAAAGCAGTGTGTCAGAATCTTTGGTGATATTTGGGAAATTTTCTTTTGTAATATTCTCTAGTATGGCTTCCATTCCTCTGGGGCATTCTTCTTCCCCTTCTGGGATTCCTATACCTCTTATGTTGGAATGCTTCATAAAGTCCCATAATTCTGACAGTGAACGTTCTGCTTTCTCTCTCTTCTTTTCTGCCTCTTTTACTATCTGATTTATCTCAAGAACTTTGTCTTCTAGCTCTGAAATTCTTTCTTCTGCATGGTCTAACCTGTTGCTGATACTTTCCATTGCATATTTAAGTCCCCTAATTGACTGTTTCAGTTCCTTCAGCTCTGCTATATCCTTTTTACATTCTTCATATCGTTCATCTCTGATTTGATTCTGTTTTTGGATTTCCTTTTGGTTATTTTGCACTTGATTAGCAGTTTCCTTCATTATTTCCATCATTTCTTTCATTGTTTTCAACATGTGTATTTAAATTCCCTTTCTGTCATTCCTAACATTTCTTTATAGGTGGAATCATCTGCAGTAGCTACCTCATGGTCCCTTGGCGAGGTTGTTCTATACTGGTTCTTCTTGTTGCCTGGAGTTTTCTGCTGATTCTTCCTCATGAGTGATTTCTTTTATCTGTTTCCTTGCCCTAATTTTCCTTTTACTTCCTCTTGCTCTTTAAGTTCTTGTGCCTGTGGAAGTTGCAGGCGGGTTTAGACGGATTGAACACACGTGACCACTTGCCAGTTTTCCACTGTTTTAGTCCTCCTCTTGGGGTCCAGAAGTCTCTCGCTGACTCCCTTTGTCCTTGCAGGGGTGATGATAGGCAGATCCCACCAGCCAGAGATGCCTGGAGTCCTATCTCCCCAGACTCACGGTGCCCAGATGCAAGGAAGTGTTACTCGGCTGCCATCTTGAAACTACATATTCTTGTCAATGAACATAGAAAAAGCTTGGACAAAATTCAGGATCTGGATCTAGGAAAAAGACTTTTTATAAGACTCAATATTGTTAAAATGTTAATTTGCTTCCAATTAATCTGTAGATTCTATGCAATCTCAAATAAAATCTTAAGATTTTCACCAGAAATGTTAAATTCATAAGTTTATATAGAAAAGCAATGGAACTAGAATATCCAATATCCAATATAATTTTGGAAAGACTAAAGTTGGAAGACTCACACATGCTGATTCCAAGACTTACTAAAATGAGGTGATAATCAGGTGGTGCCTGTGGCTCAGAGGAGTAAGGCACCAGCCCCTAATACCAGACGTGGTGGGTTCAAACCTGACCCCAGCCAAAAACTGCAAAAAAAGAAAAAAAAAAGAAAAAAAGATGTGATAATCAAGATAATATTGCCAGGTATGGTAGTTCATGCCTATAATCCCAGAACTTTGTGGGGCTCAGGTGGGGGGGAGTGGTTGCTTGAGTCTGGAAATTTGAGACCAGCCTAGGCAAAACTGCAAAACTCCCATCTCTATAATTTGTTTTTTTTTTAATTTGCTTTTTTAAAATAGGTGAGTGTGGTGGCACATAATTTTAGTCCCAGCTATTCAGAAGGCTGAGACAGAAGGGTGGCTTGAGCACAGTAATTCAAGGCTGTTGTGAGCTATGATTGTACCCCTGCACTCCAGCCCGGGTAATAGAGCAAAACTCTGTTGACAAGGGGAAAAATAGTAAGAATGTGATATTGGTGAAAATATTGCAACAAAATACAGCCCGGAAATAGAGCCATAAATGTGTCAACTGAGTTAGACAAAGGTTTAAAGGCTAGTCAGTGCAGAGAGGAAAGATTGTTCACTAAATAATGCTGAAAAAATTTGACATCTATATACCAAAAACATGTACTTTTGATCTATAACTCATAGCATCTATAAAATGTATTCAATATGGGTGATATAGCTAAATGTAAAGCCTAAAACTATAAAACTTCTAGAAAAAAAAGGATAATTTTTGGACCCTTCTAATTAAGTACTTTTTGACCAATGACATGTATACTGCAAACCAATATTATAAAGACAAAACCAGCCATGGTAGCTCATGCCTATTATCCCAGCACTTTGGGAGGATAAGACAAGATAAGAGGATCACTTAAGAACATGAGTTTCAGACCAGCCTGAGAAAGAGAGAAACCCTGTCTCTACAAAAATTAGAAAAGTTCGCTGGATCTGTTGGTACATGCCTGCAGTCCCTGCTACTTGGGAGACTGAGGCAGAAAGATTACTTGAGGCCAGGTGTTTGAGATTGCAGTTGAGCTATGATGACACCACAGAACTCTAGCCAGGGCAATGGAGTAAGACTCTGTTATAAAAAAAAAAAAAAAAGACAAAACCACATTAAAATATGGGCAAAATACTTGAACAAGCACTTCACAAAAGGAGATACACAAATAGCTCATAATCACAAAAGTTCTCATATAATTCAAATTAAAACCACTAAGATATCATTTTACATCTTTTAGAATGTCTGAAAATAAAAAGACTGACACCACAAATGTTGTCCAAAATGTAGACAGTTTCAGATTTGGGAGCAAGATGTCAGACTAGAGACATCTCTTTAGTAGCCACTTGTTGTGAAACCAGGGACAGAGGACTCCAGCCACCTCTGGCTGGGGTTCCCTGCCAAGAAACATCACTTGGGGGGTCACATAGAAACAGCAGGGGACTCCAGGAGCCAACAAGGAGTTCAAGAATAGTGGAAGTCCAGCACAGAAAGTGAGGGCTTGTGCACTGGCAGAGGCCAGGGTTCATTCCAGCAGTGGACTAGAGCCAGAACAGTACTGCAGTTGTGTTGTTTTTGTTTGTTTGTTTCTGGGTTTGTTTGTTTGTTTGTACTTGGGTACTCTCTGGAGATAACTTGGGAGAGCTTTAATCTTGAACAGTACCCAGTGACCAGGATTCAATAACCAGGCAGGGTAGAGCTCTCTTCCTTTGGCTGCTAGCAGGGTGCCACAATAGTGGGAGGACTGTCCGGGAGGTCCTAGCATGAAGTCGGTTCTGGTGCTCCTGCTGAGCTGGCCAGTTACCCATGGAGGGTCTTGGGCGGATCTCACTCTCCCAGGAAAGCCACTTTGTGGCCAATGGGCACTGTTTGGAAAGGTTGAAGTGTGTCTTGAAGTAGGCTGATGAGAGCTTCAGGTTTCTAACCCTGCAGGAATTGAAGGCAAATAAATTAGGAAGATGGGACTGGGTCTCCTCAGCAACTAGATAGTAGATTCCAGGCCCCATCTTACACAGCAGAATCCATGGAATGATTGGTGTCTTCTAACTACAGAATGCCGCCTGTTTTACAAATGAAACAATGTATTGCAATACATGCCTTTTTTACTTTTTCCAATTTTGTTATCTAGATTTTTTGTTGGATTCTTTGTTGTTGTATTCTTATCGTTCCATTTTTACTTTCGTCAATAGTAAGAACTCCATTTTTGCTGTGATTTTTCTGCTTCTTTTACTTTTCTGTTTTAAATTGTTTCACATAGGTTTTTTGTTTTGTTGTATTTTATTTTTCCTTTTTACTTGCTTAAGTAGTAAGGGCTCCATATTTGTTATGGTTTTCTACAGCTGTTCCAAAGGAATAATGAGGTACCTACCGCAGAGAATTCCACCTATAAAGAATTTATGGAATTAATGGAAAGGGAATTTAAAATATTGATGGCAAAAACAATGAAGGCAATTGAAGGGAAAGTGCAGAATAACCAAAAAGGAATTAAAAAACTGACCCAAATAATAAATAAAAGACATGAAGAAAGTAGAAAGGATATATTGCAGCTAAAGGAAATGAAGAAATCATTCAAGAATAAGAGATGCAGTAGAAATAATCAATAACATGTTAGAAAATGGAGAGGAAAGAAAAGAAAAGAGAGAAAGCTAAGCATTCTCTCAGAGAATTAAGGAAATTCACAAAGCATTCAAACATATGAATTATTGGTATCCCTGAAGGGAAAGAAGAATGTCCCAAAGGAATGGAAGCACTACTGGAGACTATCATAAATGAAAATTTCCCAAGTATCACCAAAGATTCTGACACACTGCTTTCAGAAAGATAATGAACACTGGGTCATCTTAACACAAACAAAGCACCTCCAAGACACATTATAATGAACCTGTCCAAAATTAAGACAAAAGAGAAAATTCTTCAAGAAGCCAAGAGTAAGTGCCAACCAACATACAGAGGCAGATCTATCAGGGTGACAGCAGACTTTTCAGTTGAAACTTTCCAAGTTCAAAGAGAATGGTCATCCACCTTTAACGTTATTAAACAAAACAATTTTAAGGCCAGAATTATGTATCCTGCTAAATAAGATTCAGAATCAATGGAGAAATCAAATCTTTTTTGATATGTAAACACTGAGGAAATTTACAAGGCATGCTCTACAAGAAATATTCAGACCTGTTCTCCATACTGACCATAACTGTGGACCACCAGTAAAGTAAACATGGAGACACTAAAGGACAAAACCTAGGTTCCATATGGTGCAAAGGATAAAATTAGGCACAGACTTTCACATAATAAGATGACTAGAACTTCACCACACTCATCAATTCTATCAATAAATGTTAATGGCTTGAATTTCCTGCTGAAGAGGCATAGGCTGACCAAGTGGATAAAAAAGCACAAGCCACCAGTATGCTGTCTTCAGGAAACAAATCTAGACTCAAAGTAAAGGGATGGAAAACAGTATTTCAGGAAAATGGAAATCAGAAGAAAGGAGGGGTTGCAATCTTATTTTCAGATACAAGTGGATTTAAAGTAACTAAATTTAAGAATGACAAAGATGGTCACTTTGTTCTTGTCAGAGGAACAATACAATGAAAGGACATTTCAATCCAAATATTTGTGCACCTAACTTAAATGCTCCCAGATTTATGAAATGGACCTTAATTGGTCTAAACAATATGATATCCTAAAAGACCATAATATCTGGGAACTTCAACACTCCTTTAACAGAACTAAACAGATCCTCTAAACAGAAATTAAACAAATAACAAGGGACTTAACTGTGACCCTAGAAATTGGGCTTAATAGAAATATACAGAACATATCATCAGAAAGCTAAGGAATATTCTTTTCAACAGCCATGGAATATATTCCAAAATAGATCATATCCTAGGATACAAATCAAACTTTAACAAAATTAAAAGAATTGAAAATATATCTTGCATTTTCTCAGACCACAAGGCAATAAAGGTGGAACTCAACTCCAACATAAATTTTTATCCCCACACAAAGGCATGGAAACAACCTTATGCTCAATGACAGTTGTGTCAAGGGGGAAGTAAAGGAGAAAAATATTAAATGCCTTAAACATAACAATAATGAAGGCACAAGCTACCAAAACCTGATATATTGCAAAAGAAGTTCTAAGAGGGAAATTTATTGCATTAAATGCCTACATCCAAAAAAAAAAAGAGTACATCAACAATGAATCATCTTAAGGAAATGGAAAAGGAAGAGCATTACCAATCCCAAACCCAGCAGAAGGAAAGAAATACCCAAAATTAAATTTGAAAGAAATAAAATCGAAAACAAAAAAAATTCAGAAAATTAATAAAACCAAAAGGTGGTTCTTTGAAAAGATAAACAAAATTACTAAACCTTTGGCCAGATTAACTAGAAACAGAAAAGTAAGATCTTGAATAACCTCAATCAGAAATGAGAAAAGGTAAATAATAATAGATTCAAGAGATTATCTATGACTACTACAAAAAACTCTATTCCCAGAAATTTGACAATGTTGTAGAAATGGACCAATATCTGGAATCACACCATTTACCTAGACTTAACCAGAAAGAAATGGATCTCTTGAACAGACCAATATCAAGCTCTGAAATTGAAGAAACAATAAAAAAGCATCCAAGGAAAAAAAATAAAATAAAAGCCCTGGATCAGATGGCTTTACACCAGAATTCTATCAAACATTCAAAGAAGAGCTTGTACCTCTACTGTAGAACCTATTCTAAAACAAGGAACCTTCCTCAACATGTTCTAGGAAGCAAACATCATCCTGATATCAAAACCAGGAGAGGGAGGAGACAAGATGGCTGACTGAAGCCAGCTTTCCACAGAGGCTCCCATCCAGAAGGAGAGTTAAAGGACAAAAATTCAGCAAGTAATCTGGTGGATTTGAGCTGCACTAAGAGAGAAGGTTGTAGAACGCACGTCAACCCCACTGAGGCAAGCTGTGACCACAAGGATACAAACAAAAGGTACAAAATCCATCACCAAGCGGACGGGAGTCTCCCACCCCCATGAGAATGGCTCAGAGTGCCCCACAAACAACCGGTCAGACTTCAAAGGTCCTCCCATTACACTCCACGGGAGAGACCCTCTAAAAACTGGACCTACCTCTCCTACTAGGGTGCCACAGCGTCCTCCCGCCAGGCATAAAACCGTATAAACTGTATATAGTCTCTACCTCGAATTCTGAGCTCCCAGCGCTCCCCTTCACTCACACTGGGGTCTGGAGGCCAGTCCCTGTTGGTGGGCAGAGAGGGGACTGCACCGCAGTGGCAGTTCCCTGAGGCACAGTGTGACAGCCGTCTTTTGGTGACAATATGGCCAGGCATAAAACTGTGTAAAGCTCTGTGTGTTCTCTGCCCCCAACCTCAGGCTCCCAGTGCTCCCTTCACTCCCCTCTGCTGTTGCTCCAAGGTCTGAAGGACTGTCGACCAGGGGTCCAGACTCTTGGGCGATTGCTTGAGGGGTGTAGACGGTGCTGGGCTGCAGTCTGTCGGTGCAGACTCTGGGGTATGGGAACGGAGGAGGGGACCTACACCAGAGCAGCCGTTGCCTGAGCCATAGTGCAGCAGCCCTCTTTTGCTAGCAATACGGCTCACTACCGAATATTCTGAAGCCACACCCCCTGTCTCCCTGGGCAACCAGAGACTCTGAGGAAACCAGTTCCTCAACCAGTTTGCCTGAGGAAACTCCAACTTGCAAACCAGGGAAACTCCCAGGGTGGGGCTGACCCAGAGGTCCGCCTTACTAAACCTAAGACACACCTGGCCCTCAGGGGATCGTCAGCCTATAGACAATACAAGAGCAAAGACAAGCTGATTTGGAGCTCAATTCAGCTTCTCTTCTGCAGGGGAACCGCAGAGTTGTTCTGTTCTGTTCTGTCAGTAGCATTAATCAGGGGTGAGACTGGACCTGAGTGAAAACCCCTCACCCTTCATCAAGCACCCGAGGTTGTCAGGCCTCACCTCCTCCTGCTGGAGACAGGCAGAGCGCAGCAGCCTGGCAGACTTCCTTGTGATTCAGGCAGGTACAAACACTTAGAGTACCGATTCACTACAGGCAACTGGGTCAGCCAACTGCAGGGCTATCAGTGAGTGGATGTGAAGTGGTGCAAGGTGGGGAAGGAGGCAGCAACCTTCCCAGACTGATTTATTGGCTCAGTGGCTTCTCCTGACTCCATGCAGCCCTGGAGCAAGCCACACCAGAGTAGTCACCAGACCCTTGTGATCCAGTTCCCAGAGACCTCTTAAACTCTCTCACCCGAGACAGGTGCAGACTGAGACAATTGATTTGGACCTTTCTGAACTGAAACAATCGCCTGAGGACAAATCAGGTGGTGCCCTGCATGCACACGGGTAGGAATGTTTGATTTTTCTTTTCCAGTTGTTTGCCAGTGGGGAGTGGGATGACTTGATTGCTGATATTTCTCCACAGCTGAGACTTCAATCCAAAGTATCTGTTTCACTAGGGTGGAACAGAAACCAGCTTAAAACAAGACAGAACCACTTAGCCCCACCATACCAGACAGGGCCCCAGTTTCTCAGGCCACAACACTGTACAGGCCCTCGACAAAGCCCCAGGGGAAAAAATCAGAGGCAGTAAAACACCCATGGGGCGGAATCAGTGGAAAAATTCTGGTAACATGAATAACCATAATAGATCAACGCCCCCAAGGAAAGATATGGCAGATGCAATTGACGATCCCATTCAAAAACAACTGCCTGAGATGTCAGAAATCGAATTCAGAATTTGGATTGCAGACAAGATTAACAAAGTGGAATTAGGAATTCGAGGAGAAATTCAAAAGTTGTCTCAAGCATTTAATGAATTTAAAGACAAAACCACCAAAGACTTAGACACACTGAAGCAAGAAATTGTAGCCCTCAAAGATATGAAAAATACAGCAGAATCCCTCAGCAACAGATGGAGCAAGCAGAAGAAAGGATTTCTGACATCAAAAATAAAGCCTTTGAACGCTCCCAAACTCTCAAAGAGGAAGAGAAATGGAGAGCAAAAACAGATCATTCTCTCCGAGAGCTCTGTGATAATTCGAAGAAGGCGAATATCCGAATCATAGGGGTTCCAAAAACAGATGAAGTGGCCTCACTGGGCACAGAGGCCCTTCTGCATGAAATTATGAAAGAATTTTCCAGACATGCCTAGAGATTCTAAAATTCAGATAGCGGACAGCTTCAGAACCCCAGCACTACTCAACCCCAATAAGACATCCCCAAGGCATATCATACTTAACTTCACTAAAGTTAATATGAAGGAGAAAATCCTCAAAGCTGCCAGGAGAAAGAAAACCATTACCTTCAAAGGCAAGAATATTAGAATGACTGCAGATCTCTCTGCTGAAACTTTTCAAGCCAGAAGAGGGTGGTCACCGAGTTTTAATCTCCAAAAGCAAATTAAATTTCAACCCCAGATCTTGTATCCATCTAAACTGAGTTTCATTTATGATGGAGAAATTAAATACTTCAATGACATTCATATGTTGAAGAAATTTGCCGTAACAAAACCAGCTCTTCGGGATATTCTCAGACCTACCCTCCATAATGACCAACCCAATCCTATACCACAAAAGTAAACTCACTCAGAAACTTTGGATGAAACGCCAATTTCAACACTGGCAAAAGGATTAAAAATGCCCACTGGACCTTTGCAAAACTCGATACACAAAACGTCACCAGACTTATCAATATTCTCCATTAATGTGAACGGCTTAAACTGTCCTCTAAACAGGCATAGGTTAGCTGATTGGATACAAAAACTCAGGCCAGATATTTGTTGCATACAAGAGTCACATCTTAACTTAAAAGACAAATACAGACTCAGGGTGAAAGGATGGTCATCCATATTTCAAGCAAATGGTAATCAGAAAAAAGCAGGTGTTGCAACTTTATTTGCAGATAACAATAGGCTTTAAACCAACAAAAGTAAGGAAGGACAAGAATGGTCACTTCATATTTGTTAAGGGTAATACTCAATATGATGAGATCTCAATTATTAATATCTATGCACCCAACCAGAATGCACCTCAATTTATAAAAGAAACTCTAACAGACACAAGCAACTTGATTTCCTCCAGCTCCATAATCATCGGAGATTTCAACACTCCTTTGGCAGTGTCTTAGCAAAGACGCTTTGCTATCTTTGCTTCTGAGATAGCAAAGCAATCTCAGAAGCTTTGCTCAGATTGCTCTTCTGAGCAATCAAGAAGCTTTGCTCAGCTTCTTGTTGGATCGATCTTCCAACAAGAAGCTGAGCAAAGAAATCTTAGATTTAACCTAACCATCCAACATTTGGATTTAGCAGACATCTACAGAACATTTCATTCCAACAAAACTGAATACACATACTTCTCATCGGCCCGTGCAACATACTCCAAAATCGATCACATCTTAGGTCACAAGTCTAACCTCAGTAAATTTAAAGGAATAGAAATTATTCCATGCATTGTCTTGGACCACCATGGAATAAAACTTGAACTAAGTAACAACAGGAATCCGCATACTCATACAAAAACATGGAAGTTAAATAACCATATGCTGAATGATATCTGGGTCAGAGATGAGATTAAGAAAGAAATCGCCAATTTTTTGGAACAAAACAACAATGAAGACACAAACTATCAGAACCTCTGGGACACCACAAAGGCAGTTCTAAGAGGGAAATTTATAGCACTGCAAGCCTTCCTCAAGAGAACGGAAAGAGAGGAAGTTAACAACTTAATGGGACATCTCAAGCAACTGGAAAAGGAAAAACATCCAACCCCAAACCCAGTAGAAGAAAAGAAATAACCAAAATTAGAGCAGAATTAAATGAAATTAAAACAAAAGAATAATACAACAGATCAAGAAATCAAAAAGCTAGTTTTTCGAAAAGGTCAATAAAATAGATAAACCTCTGGCCAACCTAATCAGGAAAAAAGAGTAAAATATCTAATCTCATCAATCAGAAACAACAAAGACGAAATAACAACAGACTCCTCAGAAATCAAAAAAATCCTTAATGAATATTACAAAAAACTTTATTCTCAGATATATGAAAATCTGAAGGAAATTGACCAATACTTGGAAGCACGTCACCTTCCAAGACTTAGCCAGACTCAAGTGGAAATGTTGAACAGGCCCATATCAATTTCGGAAATAGCATCAACCATACAAAACCTCCCTAAAAAGAAAAGCCCAGGACCAGATGGTTTCACGTCTGAATTCTACCAAACTTTTAAAGAGGAATTAGTACCTATATTACCCAACCTGTTCCAAAAGATAGAAAAACAAGGAAGACTACCCAACACGTTCTATGAAGCAAACATCACCCTGATCCCCAAACCAGGAAAAGACCCAACAAGAAAAGAAAATTATAGACCGATATCACTAATGAATATAGATGCAAAAATATTCAACAAGATCCTAACAAACAGAATCCAGCAACACATCAAACAAATTATACATCATGACCAAGTCGGTTTTATCCCAGGATCTCAAGGCTGGTTCAATGTATGTAAATATATAAATGTAATCCAGCACATAAACAAATTAAAAAACAAAGACCATATGATTCTCTCAATCGATGCAGAAAAAGCTTTTGATAATATCCAGCATCACTTCATGATCAGAGCACTGAAGAATCGGTATAGAAAGGACATTTCTTAAACTGATAGAGACCATCTACAGCAAACCCACAGCCAATATCATATTGAATGGAGTTAAATTGGAATCATTTCCACTTAGATCAGGAACCAGACAAGGCTGCCCATTGTCTCCATTGCTTTTTAACATTGTAATGGAAGTTTTAGCCACTGCAATTAGGGAAGAAAAGGCGATCAAGGGTATCCATATAGGGTCAGAAGAGATCAAACTTGCTCTTCGCAGATGATATGCTAGTATATCTGGAAAACACTAGGGACTCTACTACAAAACTTTTAGAAGTGATCAAGGTGATCACTTCAAAGTGATCAGCGTCTCAGGTTACAAAATCAACGTTCATAATCGGTAGCCTTTATATATACCAACAACAGTCAAGTTGAAAAAACAGTTAAGGACTCTAGCCATACACAGTAGTGCCAAAGAAGATGAAATATTTGGGAATTTATCTAACAAAGGACGTGAAAGATCTCTATAAAGAGAACTATGAAACTCTAAGAAAAGAAATAGCTGAAAATATTAACAAATGGAAAAACATACCATGCTCATGGCTGGGAATAATCAATATTGTTAAAATGTCTATACTACCCAAAGCAATATATAATTTCAATGCAATCCCTACTAAAGCTCCCCTGTCATACTTTAAAGATCTTGAAAAAACAATACTTCGTTTTGTATGGAATCAGAAAAAACCTCGAATAGCCAAGACATTACTCAGAAATAAAAACAAAGCAGGAGGAATTACACTACCAGACCTCAGACTATATTACAAATCAATAGTGATCAAAACAGCATGGTATTGGCACAAATACAGAGAAGTAGATGTCTGGAACAGAATAGAGAACCAAGAGATGAATCCAGCTACTTACCATTATCTAATCTTTGACAAGCCAATTAAAAACATTCAGTGGGGAAAAGATTCCCTATTTAACAAATGGTGCTGGGTGAACTGGCTGGCAACCTGTAGAAGACTAAAAGTGGACCCACACCTTTCACCATTAACTAAGATAGACTCTCACTGGATCAAAGATTTAAACTTAAGACATGAAACTATAAAAATATTAGAGGAGAGTGCAGGGAAAACCTTTGATGAAATTGTTCTGGGCGAGTATTTTATGAGGAGGACCCCCCGGGCAATTGAAGCAGCTTCAAAAATACACTACTGGGACTTGGTCAAACTAAAAAGCTTCTGCACAGCCAAGAACACAGTAAGTAAAGCAAGCAAACAGCCCTCAGAATGGGAGAAGATATTTGCAGGTTATGTCTCCGACAAAGGTTTAATAACCAGAATCCACAGAGAACTCAAATGCATTAGCAAGAATAGAACAAGGGATCCCATCGCAGGCTGGGCAAGGGATTTGAAGAAAAACTTCTCTGAAGAAGACAGGTGCACGGTCTTCAGACATATGAAAAAATGCTCATCATCTTTAATCATCAGAGAAATGCAAATCAGAACTACTTTGAGATACCATCTAACTCCACTGAGACTAGCCTATATCACAAAATCCCAAGACCAGAGATGTTGGCGCAGATGTGGAGAAAAGGGAACACTTTTGCACTGCTGGTGGGAATGCAAATAAGTACATTCCTTTTGGAAAGAGATATGGAGAACACTTAGAGATCTAAAAATAGATCTGCCATTCAATCCTGTAATCCCTCTACTGGGCATATACCCAGAAGACCAAAAAGCACATCATAACAAAAATATTTGTACCAGAATGTTTATTGCAGCTCAATTCATAATTGCTAAGTCATGGAAGAAGCCCAAGTGCCCATTGATCCACGAATGGATTAATAAATTGTGGTACATGTACACCATGGAATATTATGCAGCCTTAAAGAAAGATGGAGACTTTACCTCTTTCGTGTTTACATGGATGGAGCTGGAACATCTTCTTCTTAGTAAAGTATCTCAAGAATGGAAGAAAAAGTACCCAATATACTCAGCCCTACTATGAAACTAATTTAGGGTTTTCACATGAAAGCTATAACCCAGTTACAACCTAAGAATAGGGGGAAAGGGAGGGGAGGGAGGGGGGAGGTGGGTAGAGGGAAGGGGATTGGTGGGATTACACCAGGGGTGCATCTTACAAGGGTATATGTGAAACTTGGTAAATGGTCTGTAAAGCTAGTGAATGATGCCCCATGATCATATCAATGTACACAGCTATGATTTAATAAAAAAATAAATAAATAAAAATAAAAACAGGAAAAGACCCAACTAAAAAAGAGAACTACAAACCAATTTCACTAATGAATATTGATGCAAAAATACATAATAAAGTCTTAGCCAATATATTACAAATACACACACTAAAAAATTATACAACATGATCAAGTAGACTTTATCCCAGGGATACAAGTCTGGTTTGATATACACAAAGTCATAAATATAATTCACCATATCAATAGAAGCAAAAACAAAGACTATATGATCCTCTCAATAGATGCAGAAAAAGCATTTGATAAAATTCAGCATCCTGGGGGATGAGGTGCAAGATGGCCAACTGTAGCCAGCTTTCAACAGAAGCTCCCATCCTGAGGGAAAGATAATGAAAGTACCCAATAAAACTGAAGACTGGGAGTCATACTGAGAGAATAGAATGATAACTGCATGTCACCTCTGCTGAAGCAAGCTGCAACTCCAAGAAAACAAATTTCAGGTATAAAACTCATCCCAAAAGAAAGTGTCCATTCCCTCCCCCAAGAGAGTTGTTTTGTTGTTTTTTTTTCACTCTGTAGGTTTTCTACAGGCAAGTGGTGACCTGAGGACCTCTAATCTTACCCCACAGGAGAGAGTTTCAGGAAGTGGGGACTACTTCTCCAAAGACACCCTGCTGCGACCCTGCGCATTCTCTTGCCAGGCATGAAAGTTGAACTAACATTTTCCCTTTTTGAACTTCCCTTCCCCCCTCACCTGATGGTCCAGAGCCTAACCCCTGCTGAGATCAGAATGTCTGTGGTTCATTACCAGGTCCAGACACTGCAAGGGCAATGGTAGAAAAGCTGCACTGTAACAGTGAGCCCAGAAGTAGTGAAGACAAAAGAGGGGGGAAGCTGATGGGCTTGTATCTAGGAAAGTGTAAACCAACTGCAGGAGGAGGCTTGCAAGCCATGCGCCCCACCCTAGAAGAACCGAGAGCCCTGCAACCCACCATGCTGGAGCCATGCACCCCATGCCCGACCCTGCCAGAGTCGCTCATCATGTGCCCCATGCTGCTGGAGTCACCTGCTGCATAACCCACCCTGCCAGAGCCACATGCACCAAGCCCTGCCCTGCCAGAGCCGCCATGCTGCACCACGCCCTGCAAGAGCTGTGTGCCTAGCACCCACCATGTGCCCAACACCCACCATGTGGCCTGCCCTGCCAGAGATGCCAGGTGTCCCACTCTGCCAGAATCATATGCTGCATATCCTGCCCTGCTCCTGGAGCCCAGCACCTCCGTACTCCCAGAGCCGCTGCTACAGCCACCTCCCTGGCCATGGGAGCCACCTGAGAGCTACACAGAGACACCTCCCATGAAGATTCAGCAACAGTAGAATGATCCTGCTGGGGTCTAATCTTGGAGAGACATCTCCCTAGCTCTAAAGACTGCCAGAGGAAGCCAGACCTCACACTATAGGGATACCAGTGTGGCAGAGCAGCTGGGGAAAAGGCCCAGTGGCTGAGGGAGAAAGCCATTTACTGACTTGGCATCCTCAGGTTTGGACTAAGCTCAGGTGGAACACTCCCCAGTTGCCATTGAGTACCCGAGGCAGACAGGCATCAGCTTCCCCAGCTGGCTGGTGGCCAGACTGAGGGGCATCGACTTTCAGACCCCCGGCAGGTGCAAAGTCCTGGTACATCTGCTAACTGGAGGGAGCAGGACCATACCCCCATGGGATTACCAGTGACTGGGCGTGAAAGAGGTCCAAGGTGGGAAAAGTGACACCAGCCCCCTGGTCCAACTCTGCTTCTGGGTGGGCCTTTCTGACTCCACAGAGGACCAGAGTGAGCCACATTTGAGCAGCCAGTAGACCTCTGCTATTCTAGTTGCTAGAGACTATTCAAACTTTCCCACTTGAGAGTTGATACTGACTGGGTCAATTGGTTTGGAACTACTAACCTGGGCTGATGAGAAGAATGTGTATTCAGTTTTGTTGGGATGAAATGTTCTGTAGATGTCTGTTAAGTCCAGATGTTGAATGGTTGTGTTTAAATCTAAAATTTCTTTGTTTAGCTTCTTTTTGGAAGATCTATCCAGCACTGATAAAGGGGTGTTAAAATTTCCAACTACTATGGAAGTGGAGGAAATAGAGTTGCTCATGTCTGTTAGAGTTTCTCTTATAAATTGAGGTGCATTCTGGTTGGGTGCATAAATATTAATAATTGAGATCTCATCATATTGAGTATTACCTTTAACAAATATTAAGTTTCCATCCTTATCCTTAATTATTTTGGTTGGTTTAAAGCCAATTGTGTCTGCGAACAGGATTGCAACACCTGCTTTTTTCTGCTTTCCATTTGCCTGGAATTTAGATGACCATCCCTTCACCTCGAGACTATATTTGTCTTTAAATGTAAGATGCGATTCTTGTATGCAGCAGATATCTGGCTTGAGTTTTTGTATCCAGTCAGCCAACCTATGCCTCTTTAGAGGACAGTTTAAACCATTCACATTAATTGAGAATATTGATAAGCCTTTCGAGAGTCCAGTGGACATTTTTAATCCTTTTGGATTATTCCAATGACTGTGGAAATTGGAATTTGATCAAAATTTTCTGAGTGGGTTTACCTTTGTGGTAGAGGATTACGTTGGTCTTTATGAAGGATAGCCTGGAGAGCTGGTTTAGTTTTGGCAAATTTCTTCAACATGTGAATATCATTGAAGTATTTAATTTCTCCATCATATATGAAACTCAGTTTAGCTGGGTGTAGGATCCTGGGTTGAAAGTTAATTTGTTTTAGGAGATTAAAAGCTGATGACCATCCTCTTCTAGCTTGAAAGGTTTCAGCAGAGAAATCTGCAGTTATTGTGATAGTCTTCCCCTTGTAGGTAACGGTTTTCTTTCATCTGGCAGCTTTCACAATTTTCTCCTTCATATTAACTTTAGTGAAATTGATTATGATGTGTCTGGGGGATGTCTTATTTGGGTTGAGTCCTGCTGGAGTTCTGAAACTGTCCGCTATCTGAATTTCAGAATCTCTTGCCTGTCTGCAAAGTTCTCCTTCATAATCTCATGGAGAAGAGACTCTGTGCCTTGTGAAGCCACTTCGTCACTTTCGGGGATCCCAATTAGACGAATATTGATCTTCTTCAAATTATCCCATTGCTCTCTGAGAGAGTGATCTGTTTTTGCTCTCCATTTCTCTTCCTTTTTGAGAGTTTGGGAGCATTCAAAAGCTTTGTCTTCAATGTTAGAAATCCTTTCTTCTCCTTGCTTCATTCTGTTACTGAGGGATTCTACTCTGTTTCTCAGATCTTTGATGGATGCAACTTCTTGTCTCAATGTGTCAAAATCTTTGGTCATTTGGTCTTTGAATTTGTTGAATTTTTGAGATATCTGTTGGGTTACTGCTTGGAGTTCTAATTTGATCTTATGCTACCCAGATTCTGAATTCGATTTCTGACATCTCAGCTATTTGTTTGTGCATGGGATCTTGTGCTGTGTCTACCCCATTGATCCTTGGGGGAGTTGAACTACTCTGATTATTCATATTGCCAGAGTTTTTCTGTTGATTTCACCTCATGATTGTTTTTCACCGTTGCCTCTGGCCATCCTCAGAGTTGGGGAGGTATCTCTCCAAAATTAGACCCCAGCAGGATCACTCCATTTTTGCTGGATCTTTGTAGGGAGTGATCCTGTGTAGTTCCTCTGGGGCTTCCCTAGCTAGGGAGTTCTGGTTGTGGAAGCTGCTCCAGCGTGTGACACACCCGGATCCAGCAACAGGCTGGAGGTGTTGCGCACGGTTCTGGGAGTGCCTGGCCCCCAGTGGCTTTGGCACAGAGATCCCAAGGCTTCGGCAGTCTCTGACCATTATAAGGGCTCTGTGCAGAGGCAGGGAGGGCTCCAGAGGGCATGTGGCTACTAGTATCCCTGGCCAGATGAGTGGGCCAGTGTGGAGGCCTAGAGGACACAGGAGGGAGGATGCAGGGTTGCGTGGCTCCCGCATTTCCTGGTCAGGGCATGAGGCCTGGTGGCTGCAGGTCACGTGTCAGGGTTCATGGCACAGCTCTTACAGAGGTCCAGGTGGTGCCAGTCCCAGGAGTTTGAGGTTGCTATGAGCTGTGACAACGTGGCACTCTACCCATGGCAACAGCCCGAGTCTCCAGTGTGCCCAAACTATTTCACTCTGCCCCTAAGGGTTAAGGCTGTAAGGCGGCTCAGTCCCCGACTTTACACTGCTCAGTCACTAGGTTACTAGGTCCCGCCCAATCCTTGCTCTGGAACCCTGAGGGCGGAGCTTGCCAGGGCAGTGCTCTACAATGGCTCCCTGCAGCCCAGCTCAGTGCCTCATTCTTGGGCCCTAGACAATACCCAAAGTTCTGCACACTCCTGCTCAAGCTCACCCCAAGGCAGTTCAACTGAGTGCTAAGTCCAAAAACACCAAAACAGTTCACAGGTAAGGCCTTTCCAGTTTGCAGTCACACTGCTGCTTGTACTTACGGTTGCTGCCGGGATTAGGTCATCGAACACACGCAACCAATTGCCAGTTTTCCACTGTTTTTGTCCTCCTCTTGACCTCCTCAGAAGTCCCTTGCTGACTCCCTGTATCCTCAAAGGGATGATTACAGGCAGATCCCACAAGCCAGAGATGCCTGAAGTCTTACCTCCCCAGACTCACTGTGCCCAGTGCAGGGAAGCTGTTACTCGGCCACCATCTTTAATCAGGGAATACAGCAGCATCTCAGATTACAAAATCAACATTCATAAATCGGTAGCCTTTATATATACCAACAATAGTCAAGTTGAAAAAACAGTTAAGGACTCTATCCCATTCACAGTACTGCCAAAGAAGATGAAATATTTGGGAATTTATCTAACAAAGACGTGAAAGATCCCTACAAAGAGAACTATGAAAGTTTAAGAAAAGAAATAGCTGAAGATGTTAACAAATGGAAAAACATACCATGCTCATGGCTGGGAAGAATCAACATTGTTAATATGTCTATAATACCCAAAGCAATATATAATTTTAATGCAATTCCTATTAAAGCTCCATTGTAATATTTTAAAGATCTTGAAAAAATAATACTTCATTTTATATGGAATCAGAAAAAACCTCGAATAGCCAAAACATTACTCAGCAATAAAAACACAGCACGAGGAATCATGCTATAGACCTGAGACTGTACTATAAATCGATAATGATCAAAACAGCATGGTATTGGCACAAAAACAGAAAAGCAAATGTATGAAACAGAATAGAGAACCAAGAGATCAATCCAGCTACATAACGTTATTTGATCTTTGACAAGCCAATTAAAAACATTCAGTGGGGTGATGAGGAGGAAGATGGTGGCCGAGTAATAGCTTCCTTGCATCTAGGCACCATGAGTCTGGGGAGATAAGACTCCAGGCAACTCTGGCTGGTTGTATCTGCCTATAATCATCCCTTTGAGGATACAGAGAGTCAGCAAGAGACTTCTGGACCCCAAGAGGAGGACAAAAACAGTGGAAAATTGGAAAGTAACTGCGCGTGTTCGATCGGTCTAATCCCACGGATAAGAGGATAGCCACTTCAGCAATGATTCCAGCAACAACACTTTCCTGGGAAAGCTTCTGCTTAGCAACTTTAGAAGCTTAAAGTGCCTTTGAATATGGCTAAGTAGAGACTTAGGGTGTCTACTCTGTGAGGTTTGAGAAATCAGCGGAGGCCTCCAGTCGTATCAGCATTGTAATTAACATCTCACACCCCAGAAGACCACCTGTTGCCAACAATATTCAACAAGATACATATACTGCTTTGTTTTGCATTGCTTTTTGTTTGTTTGTTTGTTTTGTTTGTTTGTTTTTTGTTTATTTTGGTGTTCTTGTTGTTTTCTTTTTTAATTTCAACATTTTCCATACAGATTTTTCTTTGCTTTCTCCAATTTTCTAGTATAAATACGATTTCCCATTACTGCCTTTTTCAATAGCTAGAACTTCATTTTTGCTAGTGTTTCTACCCCTATTATGTGGTTTTTCACCCAATTTTATCCCATAAAGTTTTCTGTTTGCTTGTTTTTGTTTGATTTATAGCATTTTTGTCTTTCCTCTCTACTTGGTGGAGGTGGGGTACTGTGTCTGATCAGGTTAGCAAAGAGTTGCTGACATTAAGAGAACCACCCACCTGGGCACCCCAGAGATTGGGATTTTTTAAGGTTGTGTCAAACTGCCCTACTGTACACTTATACTGCTCTCTCTCCCTCTTTATGTGCCTCCCTTCTCTTTGTCAATATTCCTTTGACCAACCCCCTCTCCTTTCTCTATTTTCTTTTCACTACTTCCTTCTTTCTTTCATCCCTTCCTGCTTTTCAACTTTCTCATCCTCCTGGTGCTATACCAAAAGGACTCCTCAAAACCTTAGTCCACAGGCACGGGAACGCAAAGAGCAGGAGGAAGTGAAAAGAAAATTAGGGCAAGGAAACAGGTAAAAGAAATAACTCATGAGGAAGAATCAGTTGAAATATCCAAGCAACATGAAGAACCAGTCCAGAACAACCCCTCCAAGGGACCATGAGGTAGCTACTGCAGAGGATTCCACCAATAAAGAAATCTTAGGAATGACAGAAGGGAATTTAGAATACACATGATGAAAACAATGAAGGAAATGATGGAAACAATGAAGGAAACTGCTAATCAAGTGGAAAATAATCAAAAGGAAATCGAAAAACAGAATCAAATAAGAGATGAATGATATGAAGAATATACAAAGGATATAGCAGAGCTGAAGGAACTGAAGCAGTCAATTAGGGAACTTAAAGATGCAATGGAAAGTATCAGCAACAGGTTAGACCATGAAGAAGAAAGAATTTAAGAGGTAGAAGACAAAGTCCTTGAGATAACTCAGATAGTAAAACAGGCAGAAAAGAAGAGAGAGAAAGCAAAATGCTCCCTGTCAGAATTATGTGACCTTCTGAAGCGTTCCAACATACGAGTTATAGGAATCCCAGAAGGGGAAGAAGAATGCCCCAGAGGAATGGAAGCCATACTAGAGAATATTATAAAAGAAAATTTCCCAAATATCACCAAAGATTCCAACACACTGCTTCCAGAGGGATATCCGGCCCCAGGTTGCCTCAACTCTAACCAAACTTCTCCAAGACACATTGTGATGAACCTGTCCAAAGTCAAGATGAAAAAAAAGATTCCGCAAGCTGCCAGAAGTGAGCACCAGTTGACCTACAGGGTTCCAAGAAAGAAGACAATGGTCATCAACCTTTAATCTACTTAAACAGAACAATTTCAAGCCCAGAATTTTGTGCCCTGCTAAACCAAGCTTTAAACTTGACGGAGAAATCAAATCATTTCTGGATATACAAACATTGAGGAAACTCGCCACAACAAGACCAGCTCTACAGGAAATACTTCAACCTGTTCTGCAACCTCCACACTGATGCAAAAGATAAAACTAAGCAATGGACTGTCACAAAATAAGATTAATAGAACACTACCACACTTATCAATTATCTCAATAAATGTTAATGCCTTTAATTCCCCACTGAAGAGACATAGATTGGCTGACTGGATTAAAAAAAAAAAAAACGAGCTGGCGGAGCAACATGGCAGCCGAGTAACAGCTTCCTTGCATCTGGGCACCGTGAGTCTGGGGAGATAGGACTCCAGGCATCTGGCTGGTGGGATCTGCCTATCATCACCCCTGAGAGGATACAGGGAGTCAGCGAGAGACTTCTGGACCCCAAGAGGAGGACTAAAACAGTGGAAAACCAGCAAGTGGTCGCATGTGTTCAATACGTCTAAACCCGCCCAAAACTATAAGTTCAGTAGCAGCGAGACTGCAAACCAGAAAGGCCTTACCTGTGAACTGGTTTGGTGTCTTTGGTCTTGGCACTCAGCTGAACTGCCTTGGGGAGAGCCTGAGCGGGAGTGTGGAGAACTTTGGCCATTGTCTAGGTCCCCAGTCTGAGCCGCTGAGCCAGATGGAGCTAATAGTGTTTGGCTCTGGGTCACAGGCAGCCATTGTGAGTGATCGGCCCCAGCAAGCTCCGCCCTCAGGGTCGCAGAGCTAGAATTGCATGAAAGCTGGTAACCCAGCGACCAAGTAGCCTAAGGGCAGGGTCTGAGCCGCCTTGCAGCCCTAACCCTCTGGGGCAGAGGGAGACCAGTTTTGGCATACAGGGTAAGTGGATAGCCACTTCAGCAGTGATTCCAGCGACAAGCACTTTCCTGGGAAAGCTTCTGCTCAGCAAGTGAACAAGTTCAAAGAGCCTTTTAAGTGGGCTGAAGAGAGATTTAGGGTGTCTACCTGCTGGGTTTTGAGAAACTAGCAGCCTCCAGTCGTATCAGAACTGTGATTAACATCTCATACCCCAGAAGATCACGTGTTGCCCAGACAATATTCAATAACATATACATACTGCTTTGTTTTTGGTTGCGCTTTTTTTTTTTGGTTTGGTTGGTTTTTTTTGTTTATTTTGATGTTGTAGATTGTTGTTTTGTTTCTTAAATTCAACCTTTTCCATACAGATCCTTTTTCTTTCTCAATTTTTCTAGTTTAATTATAATTTCCCATTGCTGCCTATTTCAATAATTAGAACTTCATTTTTGTTAGTGTTTCTACCACTATTATTTGGTTTTCCACCCAATTTTATCCTTTAAAGTTTTCTGTTTGCTTGTTTTGGTTTGATGTATAGCATTTTTGTCTTTCCTCTCTACTTGGTGGAGGTGGGGTACTGTGTCTGATCAGGTTAGCAAAGAGCCGCTGACCTCAAGGGAACCACCCAACTGGGCACCACCAGAAGGTGTTTTATTTTTAAGGTTGTATCAAAGTACCCTACTGTACACCTATATTGCTCTGTCTCCCTCTTTCTATGCCTCTCTTCTTTTTGTCAATATTCCTTTACCCACCCCCTCTTCTTTCTCTATTTTTCTTATCACTTGGCCCTCCTTTCTTTCATCCCTTTTTTGCTCTTCAACCTTCTCACACTTCTGGTCCTGTAACCTTTAGTCCACAGGCACGAGAACTTAAAGAGCAAGAGGAAGTGAAAGGAAAATTAGGGCAAGTAAATAGATAAAAGAAATCACTCATGAGGAAGAATCAGCAGAAAACTCCAGGCAACATGAAGAACCAGTCCAGAACAAACCCGCCAAGGGACCATGAGGTAGCTACTGCAGAGGATTCCACATATACAGAAATGTTAGGAATGACAGAAAGGGAATTTAGAATACACATGTTGAAAACAATGAAAGAAATGAAGGAAACTGCTAATAAAGTGGAAAATAACCAAAAGGAAATTCAAAAACAGAATCAAATAAGAGATGAACGATATGAAGAATATAAAAAGGATATAGCAGAGCTGAAGGAACTGAAACAGTCAATTAGGGAACTTAAACATGCAATGGAAAGTATCAGCAAGAGGTTAGACCATGCAGAAGAAAGAATTTCAGAGGTAGAAGACAAAGTTTTTGAGATAACTCAGATAGTAAAATAGGCAGAAACGAAGAGACAGAAAGCAGAACGTTCACTGTCAGAATTATGGGACTTTATGAAGCGTTCCAACATACAAGTTATAGGAATTCCAAGGGGAACAAGAATGCCCCAAAGGAATGGAAGCCATACTAGAGAATATTATAAAAGAAAATTTCCCAAATTTCACCAAACATTCTGACACACTGCTTTCAGAGGGCTATCGGACCCCAGGTCGCCTCAACTCTAACCGAGCTGCTCCAAGACACATTGTGATGAACCTTTCCAAAGTCAAGACAAAAGAAAAGATTCTGCAAGCTGCCAGGAGTAAGCGCCAGTTGACCTATAGGGGCAAATCCATCAGAGTGACCACAGACTTCTCTAATGAAACTTTCCAAGCAAGAAGACAATGGTCATCTACCTTTAATCTACTTAAACAGAACAATTTCCAGCCCAGAATTCTGTACCCTGCTAAGCTAAGCTTCAAAATTGATGGAGAAATCAAATCATTTACGGATATACAAACATTGAGGAAATTCGCCGCAACAAGATCAGCTCTACAGGAAATACTTCAACCTGTTCTGCACACTGACCACCACAATGGATCAGCAGCAAAGTAAGAACTCAGAAATTAAAGGACAGAACCTAACCTCCACACTGTTGCAAAGATAAAACTAAGCAATGGACTCTCACAAAATAAGACAAATTGAATACTACTACACTTATCAATTATCTCAATAAATGTTAATGGCTTGAATTCCCCAGTGAAGAGACATAGATTGGTTGACTGGATTGAAAAACACAAGCCATCCGTTTGCTGTCTGCAAGAAACACACCTGGCTTCAAAAGACAAATTAAACCTCCGAGTCAAGGGTTGGAAGACAATTTTTCAGGCAAATGGCATTCAGAAGAAAAGAGGAGTTGCAATCTTATTTTCAGATACATGTGGATTCAAAGCAAATAAAGTCAAAAAAGACAAAGATGGTCACTTTATATTGGTCAAAGGAAAAATACAACAAGAAGACATTTCAATTCTAAATATCTATGCACCCAATTTAAATGCTCCCAGATTCTTGAAACAGACCTTACTCAGTCTGAGCAATATGATATCTGATAATACTATAATAACAGGGGACCTTGACACTCCTCCTACAGAGCTGGACAGATCCTCTAAACAGAAAATAAACAAGGATATAAGAGATTTAAATGAGACCCTAGAACAGCTGTGCTTGCTAGATGCATATAGAACACTCCATCCCAAAGATAAAGAATATACATTCTTCTCATCACCCCATGGAACATTCTCCAAAATTGATCATATCCTGGGACACAAAACAAATATCAACAGAATCAAAAGAATTGAAATTTTACCTTGTATCTTCTCAGACCATAAGGCACTTAAGGTGGAACTCAACTCTAACAAAAATGCTCGACCCCACCCAAAGGCACGGAAATTAAACAATCTTCTGTTGAATAACAGATCGGTCCAGGAAGAAATAAAACAGGAAATCATTAACTTCCTTGAGCATAACAACAATGAAGAAACAAGCTACCAAACCTGTGGGATACTGCAAAAGCAGTTTTGAGAGGAAAATTCATCGCTTTAGATGCGTACATTCGAAAAACAGAAAGAGAGCACATTAACAATCTCACAAGAGATCTTATGGAATCGGAAAAAGAAGAACAATCTAAGCCTAAACTCAGTAGAGGAAAAGAAATATCCAAAATCAAATCAGAGATCAATGAAATTGAAAACAAAAGAATCATTCAGAAAATTAATGAAATAAGGAGTTGGTTTTTTTGGGCGGCACCTGTGGTTCAGTTAGTAGGGCGCCGGCCCCATATGCCGAGGGTGGCGGGTTCAAACCCAGCTCCGGCCAAACTGCAACCAAAAAATAGCCGGGCGTTCTGGCGGGCACCTGTAGTCCCAGCTGCTCGGGAGGCTGAGGCAAGAGAATCTCGTAAACCCAAGAGTTAGAGGTTGCTGTGAGCCGTGTGACGCCACGGCACTCTACCCGAGGGTGGTACAGGGAGACTCCGTCTCTAAAAAAAGAAAGAATAAATAAATAAAATAGATAAACCATTGCCCAGACTAATGAGGAATAGAAAAGTAAAATCTCTAGTAACCTCAATCAGAAATGATAAAGGGGAAATAAATAAAAACTGATCCCACAGAGATACAAGAGATCATCTTTGAATACTACCAGAAACTCTATGCCCAGAAATTTGACAATGTGAAGGAAATGGATCAATATTTGGAATCACACCCTCTCCCTAGACTCAGCAGGAAGAAATAGAGCTCCTGAACAGACCAATTTCAAGCACTGAGATCAAAGAAACAATAAAAAATCTTCCAACCAAAAAATGCCCTGGTCCAGATGGCTTCACACCAGAATTCTATCAAAACTTCAAGGAAGAGCTTATTCCTGTACTGCAGAAATTATTCCTAAAAATTGAGGAAGAAGGAATCTTCCCCAACACATTCTATGAAGCAAACATCACCCTGATACCAAAACCAGGAAAAGACCCAAACAAAAAGGAGAATTTCAGATCAATCTCACTCATGAATATAGATGCAAAAATTCTCAACAAAATCCTAGCCAATAGATTACAGCTTATCATCAAAAAAGTCATTCATCATGATCAAGTAGGCTTCATCCCAGGGATGCAAGGCTGGTTTAACATGGGCAATTCCATAAACGTTATCCACCATATTAACAGAGGCAAAAATAAAGATCACATGATCCTCTCAATAAATGCAGAAAAAGCATTTGATAAGATCCAGCATCCTTTTCTAATTAGAACACTGAAGAGTATAGGCATAGGTGGCACATTTCTTAAACTGATTGAAGCTATCTATGACAAACCGACAGCCAATATTTTACTGAATGGACTAAAACTAACAGCTTTTCCTCTTAGAACTGGAACCAGACAAGGTTGTCCTCTGTCACCTTTACTATTCAACGTAGTGCTGGAAGTTCTAGCCAATACAATTAGGCAAGACAAGGAAATAAAGAGAATCCAAATGGGAACAGAGGAGGGCAAACTCTCCCTCTTTGCTGATGACATGATCTTATACTTAGAGGACTCCTAAGACTCAACCACAAGACTCCTAGAAGTCATCAAAAAATACAGTAATGTTTCAGTATTCAATCATCTAACCCCAGTGAGAATGGCCAACATCACAAAATCTCAAAACTGCAGATGCTGGCGTGGATGTGGAGAGAAGGGAACACTTTTACACTGTTGGTGGGACTGCAAACTAGTACAACCTTTCTGGAAGGAAGTATGGAGAAACCTCAAAGCACTCAAGCTAGACCTCCCATTTGATCCTGCAATCCCATTACTGGGCATCTACCCAGAAGGAAAGAAATCCTTTTATCATAAGGACACTTGTACTAGACTGTTTATTGCAGCTCAATTTACAATCGCCAAAATGTGGAAACAGCCTAAATGCCCACCAACCCAGGAATGCATTAACAAACTGTGGTATATGTATACAATGGAACACTATTCAGCCATTAAAAAAAAAAATGGAGACTTGTGGCGGGCGCCTGTAGTCCCAGCTACTTGGGAGGTTAAGGCAGTAGAATCAATTAAGCGCAAGAGTTGTGAGCTGTGACACCTCGGCACTGTACCCAGGGTGACATAGTGAGACTGGGCGGCACCTGTGGCTCAGTGAGCAGGGCGCTGGCCCCGTATACTGAGGGTGGTGGATTCAAACCCAGCCCCGGCCAAACTGCAACAAAAAAATAGCCGGGCGTTGTGGCGGGCGCCTGTAGTCCCAGCTACTCGGGAGGCTGAGGCAGGAGAATCGCCTAAGCCGAGGAGTTGGAGGTTGCTGTGAGCTGTGTGACGCCACGGCACTCTACCAAGGGCAATAAAGTGAAACTCTGTCTCTACAAAAAAAAAAAGATAAATGGTGGCTCATCAAGAGATCAGATGGGGAGTGATTAAAATTCATAAATAACATTCTCTCCTTTCTAGAATATTATCTGGGCACCCAGGTAGAGACAACATTTCCCAGCCTCCTTTGCAATTCTGTGTGACTGTGTAACTAAGCTCTGGCCAATGGGGTGTTAGCACAAATAAAATTAACTACTTCCCGGTCAAAAAAAAAAATGGAGACTTTACATCCTTTGTATTAACCTGGATGGACGTGGAAAACATTATTCTTAGTAAAGCATCACAAGAATGGAGAAGCATGAATCCTATGTACTCAGTTTTGATATGAGGACAATTAATGACAATTATGGTTATGGGGGGGAAACAGAAAGACTTCATGAAGAAGACTGCCATGGCAATTGCAACAACAACAAAAATAAACAAATGGGACTTCATTAAATTGAAAAGCTTCTGTACAGCCAAGGAGACAACAACCAAAGCAAAGAGACAACCTACACAATGGGAAAGTATATTTGCATATTTTCAATCAGAAAAAAGCTTGATAACTAGGATCTATAGAGAACTCAAATTAATCCACATGAAAAAAGCCAACAATCCCATGTATCAATAGGCAAGAGACATGAATAGAACCTTCTCTAAAGAAGACAGACGAATAGCTAACAAACATGAAAAAATGTTCATCATCCCTATATATTAGAGAAATGCAAATCAAAACAACCCTGAGATACCATCTAACTCCAGTGAGAATGGGCCACATCACAAAATCTCAAAACTGCAGATAATGGCATGGATGTGGAGAGAAGGGAACACTTTTACACTGCTGGTGGGACTGCAAACTAGTACAACCTTTCTGGAAGGAAGTATGGAGAAACCTCAAAGCACTCAAGCTAGACCTCCCATTTGATCCTGCGATCCCATTACTGGGCATCTACCCAGAAGGAAAGAAATCTTTTTATCATAAGGACACTTGTACTAGACTGTTTATTGCAGCTCAATTTACACATCGCCAAAATGTGGAAACAGCCTAAATGCCCACCAACCCAGGAATGCATTAACAAGCTGTGGTATATGTATACCATGGAATACTATTCAGCTATTTAAAAAAATGGAGACTTTACATCCTTCGTATTAACCTGGATGGAAGTGGAAGACCTTATTCTTAGTAAAGCATGACAAGAATGGAGAAGCATGAATCCTATGCACTCAATTTTGATATGAGGACAATTAATGACAATTATGGTCATGGGGGGGGAGGAAAAGCAGAGAGAGAGAAGGTGGGAGAGGGGTAGGGCCTTGGTGTGTGCCACACCTTCTCGGAGCAAGACATGATTGCAAGAGGGACATTACCTAACAAATGCAATCAGTGTAACCTGGCTTATTGTACCCTCAATGAATCCCCAACAATTAAAAAAAAAGAAAGAAAAGGGAAAAAAATAAAATAAATAAAATTAAAAAAAAGAAAACATTCCATGGGGAACATATTCCCTATTTACAAATGGTGCTGGGTGAACTGGCTGGCAACCTGCAGAAGATTGAAACTGGACCCACACCTTTCACCATTAACTAAGATAGACTCTCACTGGATAAAAGATTTAAACTTAAGACATGAAACTACAAAAATACTTGAAGAAAGTGTAGGGAAAATTCTTGAAGGAATAGGCCTGGGTGAAAATTTTATTAGGGAGACTTCCCAGGCAATTGAAGCAGTATCAAAAATACACTACTGGGTAAAATGCAAATTATTGAATTAGAAGACCAAGCTGAAAAAAGCATACAATGTAAAAAGATAAAGACCATGAAAATACAATTGTCAGTCTCTGCCAAGAGGGGCCCTGAAAGCCTGGAGGAGGGACAAGGGATTTGCCCCTTCCTGTTTATTTCCTGATCCTATCAGAGTCACGAATAGTGGTTCTCAATCTGTGGGTTACGACCCTTTTGAAGTGTATTAAAGGTTGGTGGCATTAGGAAGGTTGAGAACCACTGCAACTACAGCAATGGCTCATCAAATGGGAGGATCCATTGATTTCAGTTTGCTTTTCTGTTTCAATTTGCACTTTTTTCATGCTACCCAAATCAGGCTCATTGACCTGCCCTAACTCCAACCCCAGAGCTACCTAACACGAGCCAACCAATACCTCTTCCTCAGAGTTCTGGGTTCCAGCTTGGAGGGTTTCTTCTTCCAAACCCTGAGACTCCAACCAAGTGCCATCCACCCTTCACAAGTCTGAGTTCCTGCTAGACACAGTGGCTCACACCTATAATCCTATCTCTCTGGGAGGCCCAGGTAGGTGAATTTCTTGAGTCAGGAGTTCAAGACTAGCCTGAGCAAGAGTAAGATCCTATCTCTAGTAAAAATAGAAAAACTAGCCAGATGTGGTGGCAGGCACTTTAGTAGCAGCTACTAGGGAGGCAAGAGGATCACTTGAGCCCAAGAGTTCAAGTTTGCTATGAGCTATGATGCCACAGCACTCTACCCCGGGTGACAGACTGAGACTCAGTCTCAAAAAAAAAAAAGTCTGAGTCCCAACTACATGAGACCATGCCCCAAATTCTTGAGGTATAAGTACCAGCCAAGAAGGATCCCCTCACCTCAGAGTCTGCATTTCAGATCAACAGGAATCCCTCTTAAATGCTTGAGCTTTTAGGAATCCCACCCCTTCTCTTTCTTCCCTCAGCAAAAGGAGTGGTAGCTCCAGTTGAATACAAAACATAGATTTTTTTTCAACTTTGTCACCTTAAAGATTTGATTAATTCTCCTTACTGACAGTAGTTATGTTCTATAAAGTCACTGTGAACACTGAATAATCATATACTGAATCCTTGCCCCAGGAGAAACACAGGGAAGGTTCCCACAAACCTTTCATCACATTTTTGTCAACTGATCTTAATCTTGCTCTGCATTTTTGCAAACTATTAAATATGCAACCTCATTTCATGTATATTTCTGTCTAAAGATATTATTTATTATTGATTCATTAGCACTGAGTTAGCAACAACAACATCATTCATTAGCACTGAATTAACAATCAACAACACTAACCCCCATCCAAATTAAACTTATCTCACATGCATTTTCCCTGTAACATACATCACAGTACTCCTAGGATTCTAGACGGCACTTCAGCACTACAGTTGGGGGCCATTTTCAATAATGCGGTCATGAACAGAAAGGATAAAAATGTAAAAAACCTGGCACTAGATAGACTGCATAAAATACACTTGTTTACAGTACAAGAGCTGAAACAAGGGGGCAAAGATTGTCCGTTTAACCTCATCTAGGAGCAAACACATTGTGCAACTCAAATTTTTCCCAGTTTGTGTGTGTTTGTGAAAAGACCATGAAAGTACTCCAAGTATTGACTTTGGGGTTACAAATTAAATTTTAGCAAATAAACAAATGTGAAAATTCAGAATTCATCAATAATAAGGATCAACTAAGTATTTGTCACATTAAGAAGACAGAGCATGGGTGGTGCCTGTGGCTCAGTGAGTAGGGTGCCGGCCCCATAAGCTGAGGGTGGCGGGTTCAAACCCAGCCCTGGCCAAACTGCAAAAAAGAATAGCCGGGCGTTGTGGCGGGCACCTGTGGTCCCAGCTGCTTGGGAGGCTGAGGCAGGAGAATTGCGTAAGCCCAAGAGTTAGAGGTTGCTGTGAGCCGTGTGACACCACGGCCCTCTACCTGAGGGCGGTACAGTGAGATTCTGTCTCTACAAAAAAAAAAAAAAATAGCCGGGCGTTGTGGCGGGTGCCTGTAGTCCCAGCTGCTCGGGAGGCTGAGGCAAGAGAATCGTGTAAGCCAAAGAGTTAGAGGTTGCTGTGAGCCGTGTGATGCCACGGCACTCTACCCGAGGGTGGTACAGTGAGACTCTGTCTCTACAAAAAAGAAAAAAAGAAGAAGACAGAACATATTTCATTTAATAGTGTATTTGCTTGACTTATAACTTTTAAATATTTAGACACATGGAATTAGGCCTTCAAGTTGACTCTTCTTCAGCTCCACAAGTGCAAGGAACAGCCATGGACATAATTGTGAAATAGGAGAACTTTGTGGCTAATTCCTTTACTTCATATATTTTGGGCATGAAATAGCTTCTTTTACTTCCTATTTTCTTATTCATAAGTCTTCATTACCTCTCTGTGCCTAGACACAAACACGTACTCACATATGTATCATACTGGGGTGCAGGAGCTCCTCAGCCTGTCCCAAGAGTGGAGTTCTGTTCCCGGCAAGCAGAATTCAGATGGCTGTGCTTTAGGCCCCTACTAAGACTGTCTCACAACCTTCCTGGAATGGCAGGGAATTGTTTAGCGACCTATTCTACCCGGAATGGAAACCTAAACCAGTTAGAAAAGAAAACTCTAGTGTACATTCCATTTCATTCCTACATCAAAAGCTACCTGCCCGAATGTTAGATGAGATAATAAAATGATGACCAAATGAATTCTTTCATGATAGTGGACTATATGGCTATATTAAGGAATAAGCCTCAGGGCTACACATAGCCTTTTGGATCCTTGAGTGAGGTCTTGTGCCTGAATCCAGATTTTACAGAATAAATTCCTTTAATAGAGGGATTTGTTGCGTGAAGTTTGGATTTGGGTAAGGTGCCACACATGGGGATCTGGAGGCCCCACAATTTGTGCTACCACTTCTAGGTAAAATTTAATTTTTCTTTTTTACTGGAAGATCACTGAAAAACAACTCAGTGAGAATTTAAAACATAGTAGCAGGGGGTGGGAGACAGACCAATATGGCAGACCAGAGGATTGTTCAGCTGAGCTCTCCTAGAATGACTGAGGAAAAAAGAGAACCCAGCCATACCTGGTGTGGGGACCTTACCAGAGTCATAGCTCAGGGAGCACATTGAGGAAGTGGTGAGCTGGATACAGCCTGTGTTCCAAAGCAGTGGAAATATGGTGAAACAGGCAAGTGATTGCAACAGGCTGGGATCAGCTGGTCCCCCCATGGAGGTCTGGGATGGGAGGAAGCCTTTCTAGAGTTTTCAGTGGTTGGGGAAAGCTGTGCATTGAGTGGAAAGCTTGGAAGGGTGGGCAGACTCAAATAGTATACAGCAGCTAAATTTGAATGCTGGTTGGAGAGGTCTTGCCATAGGTTTGGTGGCTGGCAAGGCAGCCGTACTTAGATGGTCTCAGCAGCCAGGGGGTGCCATTTCAGGAAGGTTGAGAGAAGGTCTTAGTAGGGGCCTAAAGCACAGTCATCTTAATCCTGCCTGCCAGGATCAGAACTCCACCTTGGGCTCGGCGCCTGTGGCTCAAGCAGATAAAGCACGAGCCACATACCTGAGCTGGCGAGCTCAAATCCAGCCCAGGCCCACCAAACAACAATGATGGTTGCAACCAAAAAATAGCTGGTGTTGTGACAGGTGCCTGTAATCCCAGCTACTTGGGAGGTGGAGGCAGGAGAATCACTTAAGCCCAAGAATTGGAGGTTGCTATGAGCTGTGATGCCACGGCACTCTACCCAGGGTGACAGCTTGAGGCTCTGTCTCAAAAACTGAAAACAAAAAAGAACTCCACTCTTGGGATAGGCTGAGGGACTCACACACCCCATGGGAACTGGAGTCAGGGGGCACTGTGAGACCTGCTCCTAAAGGATTCTTGTGAGGTTTAAGATCCCAACCTGGCAGGGTCTGATTTCTGAGGAAACAATCAGGCAATCACTGAAGGCATCTAATTTTACAATAATGACCATAGAGGCTGCTGATTATGCTCTCTGTCTCCTAAAACACCCACAGCACAGTGCCACTTCATGTCCCAATGACATATTGCAACATACTGTCATCAAGAGCAAGGACTTCTGTTTGAAACAAAGGAGGCATGAGAAGGAAAAAGGAGAACAAGGACATGAACAAGAAGAAAGAACACAGGAGGAGGAACCAGGAGAAAAATTCAGGCAACATGAAAAACCAAAACAGAGGAATTCCCCCAAGGAACCATGAGGCACCTACTACAGAAACTCCACCTATAAAGAATCAATAGACTTGACAGAAAGGGAATTTAAAATATGGATGATAAAGACAATAAAAGAAATGGATGAGAAAATGGAAAGACAGAATCAAAAGTCAGACAAGAGATACATAGAATACAGAAAGGATAGAGCAGAGATTAAAGAAATGAAGGAGACATTCAGGGAATGTAAATATGCAGTAGAAAGTATAAAAAATAGGTTAGACCTTGCAGAAGAAATAACCTCAGAGCTAGAGGTAAAGTTTTTGAGTTAACACAGGTAGTTAAAGAGATAGAAGAAAAGAAAGAGAAAGCAGAACAGGCCCTTAGAGAACTACATGACTCCATGAAGCATTCAAACATGTGAACAATAGGGATTACTGAAGGGGAAGAAGATTGTCCCAAAGGAATGGAAGCCCTACTGGAGACTATCATAAATGAAAACTTCCCAAGTTTTACTAAAGACCCCAACAAACTCCTTTCAGATGGACATTTAGGTGTGGGCCATCTCAACTCAAAAAGAGCCTCTCCAAGACACATTGTAATGAACCTGCCTAAAGTCAAGATGAAAGAAAAAATTCTGCAAGCAGCCAGGAGTAAGTGCCAACTGACCTACAGAGGCGGAGCCATGAGGATACCAGTACACTTCTCAACTGAAACCTTCCAAGCCAGAAAACATGGTCATCCACCTTCAACATTCTTAAACAAAACAATTTTGAGCCTAGAATTATGTAGCCTGCAAAACTAAGCTTCAAAAATTCATGGAGAAATCAAATCTTTTGAGGTTATATAAGCACTAAGGAAATTTGCCACAACAATACCAGCTTTACAGGAAATACTTAGACCTGTTCTCATCACTGACCATCACAATGGACCACCAGCAAAGTAAACATCCAGAAGGTAAAGGTCGAACTTAGCTTCCACAATGGCACAAAGGATAAAACCACACAATGGATTTTCACAAAATAAGATGACTAGAACTCCACCACACTTGTCAATTCTCTGAACACATACTGAAGAGGCACAGGCTGGCTGACTGGATATAAAAGCACAAGCCATCCATAGCTATCTCCAGGAGACACACTTATCCTTGAAGGACAAATCAAGCCTCAGGGTCAAGGGATGGAAAACAGTATTTCAAGCAAATGGAAATCAGAAGAAAAAAGGAATTGCAATCTTATTTTCAGATACAAGCAGATTTAAAGCAACTAACATTAAGAAAGACAAAGATGGACACTTTACACTGGTCAAAGGAACAATGCAACAAGTAGACATTTCAATATTAAATATTTATGTGCCCAACTTAAATGCTCTCAGATTTCTGAAACAGACCTGGATGGGTCTGAGCAATGTGATATTCCATAACAACCTAATAATTGGGGACTTTAATACCCCTCTGACAGAACTGAACAGATCCTCTAAACAGAAACTAAACAAGGATATGAAGGACTTAAATGTGACCCTAGAACAAATGTGACTAATAGACATATACAGAACACACCATCCCAAAGCTAAGGAATATACATTTTTCTCATCAGCCTATGGTACATACTCCAAAATCAACCACATCCTAGGATACAAATCAAACCTCAGCAAAATTAAAATAGAAATTATGCTGTGTGTCTTCTCAGACAGCAAGGCAATAAAGGTGGAACTCAACTCCAACAAAAATATTCATCCCCACACAAAAGACGTGGAAATTAAACAATCCTATGCTGAATCATAGTTGGGTTCAGGAAGAAGAGGAAATCATTAAATCCTCAAACATAACAACAATGAAGACACAAGTCACTAAAACCTATGGGATACAGCTAAAGCAGTCTTACAAGGGGAATTTATCCCATTAGATGCCTACATTCAAAAAACTGAAGATAGTGCTTCAACAAACTCATAAACCATCTTATGGAACTGGAAAAAGTAGAACAATCTAATCCCAAACCCAGCAGAAGAAAAGAAATAACCAAAATTAAATCAGAGATGAATGAAATTGAAAACAAAAGACTCGTTCAGAAAATTAATGAAACAAAAAGTCAAAAACATAAATGAAATCAATAAACCTCTGTCCAGATTCACTAGAAACAGAAAAGTAAAATCTCCAATAGCCTTATTCAGAAATAATAAAGGAGAAATAATAGATGCCACAGAGATCATCTCTGAGTACTACACGCAATGCTATGCCCACAAAATTTGACAATGTAGAGGAAATGGATCACCTGGAATCACACCCTCTCCCTAGACTTAATCAAGAAGAAATAGATCTCTTGAACAAATGAATTTCAAGAACTGAGATTGAAAAAACAATAAAAAATCTCCCAACAACAAAACAAAAAGCCCTAGTTCACATGGCTTCACCCCAGAATTCCATCAAACCTTCAAAGAAGCTTGTACTCATACTGCAGAAATCATTCCAAAAAAATTGAGAAGGGCGGAATCTTCCCCCAACACATTCTACAAAGCAAACATCACTCTGATGCCAAAACCAGAAGAAGAAGAATTTAAGGCCAATTTCACTAATGAATATAGGTGCAAAAATTCTCAACAAAATCCTAACCAATAGATTACAGCTACACATTAAAAAAATCATTCATCACAATCAAGTTGGTTTCATCCCAGGAATGCAAGGCTAGTTTAACATATGCAAATCCATAAACATAATTCACTATATCAACAGAAGCAAAAACAAAGACTAAATGCTCCTATCAATAGATGTAGAAAAAGCATTTGATAAAATTCAGCATCCTTTTCTAATTAGAATACTTAAGAATACGGGCATGGGTGGCACATTTCTTAATCTGATTGAAGCCATCTACAACAAACCCACACCTAATGGAGTTACTAAAGGAAGTAAAACTGAAAGTTTTTCCACTTAGAACTGAGACCAGACTAAGTTGTCCTCTATCACCACTACTATTCAACATAGTGCTGGAAGCTCTAGACAATACAATCAGGCAAGAGAAGGAAATAAAGGGCATCTGAATGGGAGAGAAGGTCAAACTTTCACTCCTTGCCAATGATATGATCTTATACTTAGAGAACCCCAAAGACTCAACCATAAGACTCCTGGAAGTCATCAAAAAATACAGTAATGTCTCAGGATATATAATCAATATCCACAAATCAGTAGCCTTTGTATATGCCAATGACAGCCAAGATGGGAAGCTAATCAAGGACCCAATTCCTTTCACAGTAGCTTGAAAAAAAATGAAATACCTAGGAATATACATAATAAAAGAGGTGAAGGATCTCTACAAAGAAAATTAGGAGGGGGCAGGACATGATTGCAAGAGGGACTTTACCTAGCAATTGCAATCAGTGTAACTGGCTTATTGTACCCTCAATGAATCCCCAACAATAAAAAAAAAAAGAAAAAAAAAAAAGAAAATTAGGAAATTTCAAGAAAAGAAAAAGCAGAAAAATATTAACAAGTGGAAGACTATACCATGCTTATGGCTGGGAAGAATCAATGTTGTTAAAATGTCTATATCACCCAAAATAATCTATAGATTCCAGTAATCCCCCTTAAAATACCATCATCATACTTCCAAGATTTGGAAAAAATAATTCTGTGCTTTGTATGGAACCAGAAAAAAACCCATATAGCCAAGGCTATTCTTAGTAATAAAAACAAAGCTGGGGGTATGATGATACCTATCAGACTTTTGCCTATATACTATCAAAACAGCATGGTATTGGCACAAAAATAGAGACATTGACATTTGCAACTGAATACAAAATCGTGAGATGAAACTAACTTCTTACAGCTACCTGGACTTTGATAAACCAAACAAGAACTTATACTGGGGGAATGAATACTTATTCAATAAATGGTGCTGGGAGAACTGGATAACCACATGTAAAAGACTAAAACTGGACCCACACCTCTCACCACTTACAAAAATTGATTCAAGATAGATAAAAGATTTAAATCTAAGATATGAAACAATAAAAATCCTCAAAGAAAGTGTGAGGAAAACACTAGAAGATATCAGGCTGGGAAAGATTTTATGAAGATTTCCATGGCAATTGCAAACCTGAAAAGCTTCTGTACACCTTAGGAAACAACAGCCAAAGCAAACAAACAACCTCCAGAATGGGAAAAAATATTTGCATATAAGGAATCATACAAAATCTTGATAAGTAAGATCTACAGAGAACTCAAATTAATCAATAAAAAAAGATTCAACAATCCCATATATCACTGGTCAAGAGAGATGAATAGAACCTTCTCTAAAGAAGATAGATGAATGGCTAACAAACATGAAAAAATGCTCATCATCCCTAATCATCAGAGAAATGCAAATCAAAACTACCCTGAGATATCATCTAACCCCAGTGAGAATGGCCCGCATTACAAAGTCTCAAAGCTGCATATGCTGGCATGGATGTGGAGAGAATGGAACACTTTTACACTGCTGGTGTGACTGCAAACAAATACAACCTTTTTGGAAGGAAGTATGGAGAATCCTCAAAGAACTCAAATTAGACCTCCTGCTTGATCCTACAATCCCATTTCTACACATCTACCCAGAAGAAGAAAAAAATCCTTTTATCATAAGAACATTTGCACTAGACTGTTTATCTCAACACAATTTACAATCACCAAAATATGGAAACAGCCTAAATGCCCACCAACCCAAGAATGGATTAACAAGCTGTGGTATATGTATACCATGGAATACATTCAGCCACTAAAAAAGATGGACACTACATCTTTTGTATTAACCTGGATGGAGGTGGAACACATTCTTCTCAGTAAAGCACCACAAGAATGGAGAAGCAAGAATCCAATGTACTCTAGTCTAATATGAAGGCAGTAGATGAGCTACTACAAGGTATGGGTAGGGGAATGAGCAAGTGGGGAGAGGGGAGGAGGAAGGAGATGGGGGTCACAGTATATGGCACACCACTTGGTGGCAAGACACAATTATAAGAGGGACTTTAACATATGCAATCAGTGTAACCTAATTCTTTTTTTTTTTTTTGCAGTTTTTGGCTGGGGCTGGGTTTGAACCCACCACCTATGGCATATGGGGCCAGCGCCCTACTCTCTGAGCCACAGATGCCATCCTAACCTAATTCATTGTACTCTCAATGAGTCCCAATCAATAAAAAAATACAATAGAAAATTTAAAAAAATAAGACATGGTAGCAGATATTTCTTGAAGATATTTGAGAGTTACACAGAGCTTTCAAATCATACCCCAAAATGAAAACCTATTCCATGGGATACTTTTTGTATTAATGTGATACTATTCCCTGACATTAAAAGTCAGCCAAAAATATCATTAAGAACAAGAGACATCCGCTCTGTGTCCTGAAGGAGAATGGACAGGCCATTGGTTAGGCAGAAGTATAAACATCAAAGGATATAAGCTGTGGGAGTGAACACAAACCTCAACTCTGCTGGGCCAAGTTCACTATATTCTTGGAGAAGCAGGTCCACACCATAAGGAAACTGGGTAGAAGCTCAAGGCAGATGAAGTTAAATAAAGGAGCAGTGCATGGGGGAGTGGGAGACACATGAGTCCAAGAGCAAGGAGCTTTAAACCCACCTCTTAAGAAAAACATTACTAATCCTGAGCCTCTGGGAAACCAGTTTTTCCTTGGCCCCAAAACAGTGGTTCCACGCTTTAAAATTTCACAAACTAAACTTAATATTTTTTAAATTAGGGCCCCCAAATGGCCAACTTTTTACTTTGCTAAGCAAATATATTTTTTAAAAACGTAATCTTTGGAGGCGGAGCAAGATGGCAGCCGAGTAACAGCTTCCTTGCATCTGGGCACCGTGAGTCTGGGGAGATAGGACTCCAGGCAGCTCTGGCTGGTGGCAACTGCCTATCATCACTCCTATGAAAATACAGGGAGTCAGCGAGAGACTTCTGGACCCCAAGAGGAGGACTAAAACAGTGGAAAGCCGGCAAGTGGTCGCGTGTGTTCAATCCGTCTAAACCCGCCCACAACTGTAAGTTCAGTAGCAGCGAGACTGCAAACCAGAAAGGCCTTACCTGTGAACTGTTTTGATGTCCTTGGACTTGGCACTGAGTTGAACTGCCTTGGGGAAGGCCTGAGCGGGAGTGCGGAGAACTTTGGCCGTTGTCTAGGGCCCCAGTCTGAGCCGCTGAGCCAGACGGAGCTGATAGTGTTTGGTGGTGGGTCACACGGATCCATTGTCAGTGATCTGCCCCGGCAAGCTCTGCCCTCAGGGTCGCAGAGCTAGAAACGGGTGGGAGCTGGTAACCCAGCAACCAAGTAGCCTAAGGGTGGGGTCTGAGCCGCCTTGCAGCCCTAACCCTCAGGGGCAGAGTGAGATCGGTTTTGGCACACTGAGTAAGTGCATAGCCACTTCAGCAGCGATTCCAGCGAGAAAGCTGGGAAAGCTTCTGCTCAGCAAGTTTACAAGTTCAAAGTGCCTTTTAAGTAGGCTGAAGAGAGATTTAGGGTGTCTACCTGCTGGGGTTTGAGAAATCAGCAGCCTCCAGTCGTATCAGAACTGTGACTAACATCTCATACCCCAGAAGACCACGTGTTGCCCAGACAATATTCAATAACATATACAAACTGCTTTGTTTTTGGTTGTGTATTTTTTTCTTCTTTTTTTTTTTGGTTTGGTTGTTTTTTTTTGTTTGTTTATTTTGACGTTGCTGATGTTCTTTTGTTTTTTTAATTTCAATCTTTTCCACACAGATCCCTTTTTCTTTCTCAGTTTTCGTAGTTTAATTATAATTTCCCATTGCTGCCTTTTTTAATAACTTCAACTTCATTTTTCCTAGTGTATCTACCGATATAATTTGGTTTTTCACCCAATTTTATCCCCGTAAAGTTTTCTGTTTGCTTCTTTTGGTTTGATTTATAGCATTTTTGTCTTTCCTCTCTATTTGGTGGAGGTGGGGTACTGTGTCTGATCAGGTTAGCAAAGAGCTGCTGACCTCAAGGGAACCACGCAACTGGGCACCCCCAGAAGGTGGGGTTTTTTTAAGGTTGTGTCAAAGTACCCTACTGTACACCTATATTGCCCTGTCTCCCTCTTTCTGTGCCTCTCTTCTTTTTGTCAATATTCCTTATACCCACCCCCTCTCCTTTCTCTATCTTTCTTTTCTTCTTATCACTCGGTCCTCCTTTCTTTCATCCCCTTTTTTTGCTCTTCAAGCTTCTCACCCTTCTGGTCCTATAACCCTTAGTCCACAGGCATAAGAACTTAAAGAGCAAGAGGAAGTGAAAGGAAAATTAGGGCAAGGAAACAGATAAAAGAAATCACTCATGAGGAAGAATCAGCAGAAAACTCCAGGCAACATGAAGAACCAGTCTAGAACAACCCCACCAAGGGACCATGAGGTAGCTACTGCAGATGATTCCACCAGTATAGAAATGTTAGGAATGACAGAAAGGGAATTTAGAATACGCATGTTGAAAACAATGAAAGAAATGATGGAAACAATGAAGGAAATTGCTAATAAAGTGGAAAATAACCAAAAGGAAATCCAAAAACAGAATCAAATAAGAGATGAACGATATGAAGAATATAAAAAGGATATAGCAGACTTGAAGGAACTGAAACAGTCAATTAGGGAACTTAAAGATACAATGGAAAGTATCAGCAACAGGTTAGACCATGCAGAAGAAAGAATTTCAGACGTAGAAGACAAAGTTCTTGAGATAACTCAGACAGTAAAAGAGGCAGAAAAGAAGAGAGAGAAAGCAGAACGTTCACTGTCAGAATTATGGGACTTTATGAAGCGTTCCAACATACGAGTTATAGGAATTCCAGAAGGGGAAGAAGAATGCCCCAGAGGAATGGAAGCCATACTAGAGAATATTATAAAAGAAAATTTCCCAAACATCACCAAAGAGTCTGACACACTGCTTTCAGAGGGATATCGGACCCCAGGTCGCCTCAACTCTAACCGAGCTTCTCCAAGACACATTGTGATGAACCTGTCCAAAGTCAAGACAAAAGAAAAGATTCTGCAAGCTGCCAGGAGTAAGCGCCAGTTGACCTACAGGGGCAAATCCATCAGAGTTACCGCAGACTTCTCTAATGAAACTTTCCAAGCAAGAAGACAATGGTCATCTACCTTTAATCTACTTAAACAGAACAATTTTCAGCCCAGAATTCTGTACCCTGCTAAGCTAAGCTTCAGAATTGACGGAGAAATCAAATCATTTACGGATATACAAACATTGAGGAAATTCGCCACAACAAGACCAGCTCTACAGGAAATACTTCAACCTGTTCTGCACACTGACCACCACAATGGATCAGCAGCAAAGTAAGAACTCAGAAATCAAAGGACAAAACCTAACCTCCACACTGATGCAAAAGATAAAATTAAGCAATGGACTCTCACCAAATAAGACGAATAGAATACTACCACACTTATCAATTATCTCAATAAATGTTAATGGCTTGAATTCCCCACTGAAGAGACATAGATTGGCTGACTGGATTAAAAAACACAAGCCATCCATTTGCTGTCTGCAAGAAACACACCTGGCCTCAAAAGACAAATTAAAGCTCCGAGTCAAGGGTTGGAAGACAATTTTTCAGGCAAACGGAATTCAGAAGAAAAGAGGAGTTGCAATCTTATTTTCAGATACATGTGGATTTAAAGCAACTAAAGTCAAAAAAGACAAAGATGGTCACTTTATATTGGTCAAGGGAAAACTACAACAAGAAGACATTTCAATTCTAAATATTTATGCACCCAATTTAAATGCTCCCAGATTCCTGAAGCAGACCTTACTTAGTCTGAGCAATATGATATCTGATAATACCATCATAACAGGGGACTTTAACACACCTCTTACAGAGCTGGACAGATCCTCTAAACAGAAATTAAACAAAGATGTAAGAGATTTAAATGAGACCCTAGAACAACTATGCTTGATAGATGCATATAGAACACTCCACCCCAAAGATAAAGAATATACATTCTTCTCATCACCCCATGGAACATTCTCCAAAATTGATCATATCCTGGGACACAAAACAAATATCAACAGAATCAGAAGAATTGAAATTTTACCTTGTATCTTTTCAGACCATAAGGCACTAAAGGTGGAACTCAACTCTAACAAAAATGCTCAAGCCCACCCAAAGGCATGGAAATTAAACAATCTTCTGTTGAATAACAGATGGGTGAAGGAAGAAATAAAACAGGAAATCATTAACTTCCTTGAGCATAACAACAATGAAGACACAAGCTACCAAAACCTGTGGGATACTGCAAAAGCAGTTTTGAGAGGAAAATTCATCGCTTTAGATGCCTACATTCGAAAAACAGAAAGAGAGCACATCAACAATCTCACAAGAGATCTTATGGAATTGGAAAAAGAAGAACAATCTAAGCCTAAACTCAGTAGAAGAAAAGAAATATCCAAAATCAAATCAGAGATCAATGAAATTGAAAACAAAAGAATCATTCAGAAAATTAATGAAACAAGGAGTTGGTTTTTTGAAAAAATAAATAAAATAGATAAACCATTAGCCAGACTAACTAGAAATAGAAAAGTAAAATCTCTAATAACCTCAATCAGAAACGATAAAGGGGAAATAACAACTGATCCCACAGAGATACAAGAGATCATCTCTGAATACTACCAGAAACTGTATGCCCAGAAATTTGACAATGTGAAGGAAATGGATCAATATCTGGAATCACACCCTCTCCCTAGACTTAGCCAGGAAGAAATAGACCTCCTGAACAGACCAATTTCAAGCACTGAGATCAAAGAAACAATAAAAAAGCTTCCAACTAAAAAATGCCCTGGTCCAGATGGCTTCACTCCAGAATTCTATCAAACCTTCAAGGAAGAGCTTATTCCTGTACTGCAGAAATTATTCCAAAAAACTGAGGAAGAAGGAATCTTCCCCAACACATTCTATGAAGCAAACATCACCCTGATACCAAAACCAGGAAAAGACCCAAACAAAAAGGAGAATTTCAGACCAATCTCACTCATGAACATAGACGCAAAAATTCTCAACAAAATCCTAGCCAATAGATTACAGCTTATCATCAAAAAAGTCATTCATCATGATCAAGTAGGCTTCATCCCAGGGATGCAAGGCTGGTTTAACATACGCAAGTCTATAAACGTTATCCACCATATTAACAGAGGCAAAAATAAGGATCACATGATCCTCTCAATAGATGCAGAAAAAGCATTTGATAAAATCCAGCATCCTTTTCTAATTAGAACTCTGAAGAGTATAGGCATAGGTGGCACATTTCTAAAACTGATTGAAGCTATCTATGACAAACCCACAGCCAATATTTTACTGAATGGAGTAAAACTGAAAGCTTTTCCTCTTAGAACTGGAACCAGACAAGGTTGTCCTCTGTCACCTTTACTATTCAACGTAGTACTGGAAGTTCTAGCCAATACAATTAGGCAAGACAAAGAAATAAAGGGAATCCAAATGGGAGCAGAGGAGGTCAAACTCTCCCTCTTTGCTGACGACATGATCTTATACTTAGAGAACCCCAAAGACTCAACCACAAGACTCCTGGAAGTCATCAAAAAATACAGTAATGTTTCAGGATATAAAATCAATGTCCACAAGTCAGTAGCCTTTGTATACACCAATAACAGTCAAGATGAGAAGCTAATTAAGGACACAACTCCCTTCACCATAGTTTCAAAGAAAATGAAATACCTAGGAATATACCTAACGAAGGAGGTGAAGGACCTCTATAAAGAAAACTATGAAATCCTCAGAAAGGAAATAGCAGAGGATATTAACAAATGGAAGAACATACCATGCTCATGGATGGGAAGAATCAACATTGTTAAAATGTCTATACTTCCCAAAGCTATCTACCTATTCAATGCCATTCCTATCAAAGTACCTACATCGTACTTTCAAGATTTGGAAAAAATGATTCTGCGTTTTGTATGGAACCGGAAAAAACCCCGTATAGCTAAGGCAGTTCTTAGTAACAAAAATAAAGCTGGGGGCGTCAGCATACCAGATTTTAGTCTGTACTACAAAGCCATAGTGCTCAAGACAGCATGGTACTGGCACAAAAACAGAGACATAGACACTTGGAATCGAATTGAACACCAAGAAATGAAACTAACATCTTACAACCACCTAATCTTTGATAAACCAAACAAGAACTTACCTTGGGGGAAAGACTCCCTATTCAATAAATGGTGTTGGGAGAACTGGATGTCTACATGTAAAAGACTGAAACTGGATCCACACCTTTCCCCACTCACAAAAATTGATTCAAGATGGATAAAGGACTTAAATTTAAGGCATGAAACAATAAAAATCCTCAAAGAAAGCATAGGAAAAACACTGGAAGATATTGGCCTGGGGGAAGACTTCATGAAGAAGACTGCCATGGCAATTGCAACAACATCAAAAATAAACAAATGGGACTTCATTAAACTGAAAAGCTTCTGTACAGCTAAGGACACAATAACCAAAGCAAAGAGACAACCTACACAATGGGAAAGGATATTTGCATATTTTCAATCAGACAAAAGCTTGATAACCAGGATCTATAGAGAACTCAAATTAATCCACATGAAAAAAGCCAACAATCCCTTATATCAATGGGCAAGAGACATGAATAGAACTTTCTCTAAAGATGACAGACGAATGGCTAACAAACATATGAAAAAATGTTCATCATCTCTATATATTAGAGAAATGCAAATCAAAACAACCCTCAGATATCATCTAACCCCAGTGAGAATGGCCCACATCACAAAATCTCAAAACTGCAGATGCTGGCGTGGATGTGGAGAGAAGGGAACACTTTTACACTGCTGGTGGGACTGCAAACTAGTACAACCTTTCTGGAAGGAAGTATGGAGAAACCTCAAAGCACTCAACCTAGACCTCCCATTCGATCCTGCAATCCCATTACTGGGCATCTACCCAGAAGGAAAAAAATCCTTTTATCATAAGGACACTTGTACTAGACTGTTTATGGCAGCTCAATTTACCATTGCCAAAATGTGGAAACAGCCTAAATGCCCACCAACCCAGGAATGGATTAACAAGCTGTGGTATATGTATACCATGGAATACTATTCAGCTATTAAAAAAAATGGAGACTTTACATCCTTCGTATTAACCTGGATGGAAGTGGAAGACATTATTCTTAGTAAAGCATCACAAGAATGGAGAAGCATGAATCCTATGTACTCAATCTTGATATGAGGACAATTAATGACAATTAAGTTTATGGGGGGGGAAGCAGAAAGAGGGATGGAGGGAGGAGGGTGGGGCCTTAGTGTGTGTCACACTTTATGGGGGCAAGACATGATTGCAAGAGGGACTTTACCTAACAATTGCAATCAGTGTAACTGACTTATTGTACCCTCAATGAATCCCCAACAATAAAAAAAAAAAAATAATAAAAAAAAAAAAAAAACGTAATCTTTGCAATTGTAATAAATTCATACAAGAAATAATATGTTTCTTGTATGAAAAAGCAAAAAAATACAGGTGTAGAATAAAGGAAAATCTTTTCCCTTTCTAGGAAGAACAGTAGACAACCTGAGACTGACAGTTCATAGCACCCCAGTGACAAGGTCTCTGTAGACTGGTGCAGTCCTGGGAAGGAGCATCTGAAACCTCTGTTCCAGAACAGAGTTTGAACTCTGGACTCAGTGCCTAGGGTCATGTTTGACACCTAGGAATCTGATTGGCTCTGCACAGCTTCTTCAAGGAAAATCCTGTGGCCATTTGGGGGCCTCAAGTGGGCCTCCTTGTGCTTTCCCCAGTAGATCTCCTTTCCCTCTTACCTCCTGCCCTTGGTGTTACAAATTTGCCATGACAGGGTGATTTCAAACCTCAAGAAGAAGCTGACATAGAAAGGGCTTGAAACTATATAGCCTTACCTGGAAATAACTCGCACTCTCCTCTATCCCCAAAGACACACTGACCCTGACCCAGACCTGGGGGAAAGTGTGTTCAAATCACAAAGGCAGCAACTGTTTCCTAGTGTGATGCTTTTTTTTTCAGCATGCAAGATTTCTACGTGTACACTGGTGGAAGGGATGCACTAGAGAGCTCCTCTGGAGGCCACAGCCGAAAGTGTTTCCAAACAGCCCTGAGCAGCTCACCGTCACTGCCTCAGAGGCCACCATGCCAACAGAGGGTTCAGCACAGCCCCCAGAGAAGCTGGGTGGGTGCTGGGTACCAGAGGTGGGGAGGACCTGGGGGCTCTGAGGATCTTTTGTAGAGGTGTTTGTTTTTTTCTCCCCCAGGTATTGACCCATAACTTTTGCTTTTCTAACTGTAAATAAACTAACCATGAGAAGCCCTGGCTTATTTCTAGGTTCTGGGATTGTTATCTGGAGCTGAAAACGTGCTGGCATGCATCTCTAAGTGCCAGCTCCAGCTCCTCCCCCTATGCAGGTATTTTTACCTCATACTGTCTCACCTCACCTAACCTTGTGTGTCTCAAGTTTCCTGACTGTGAGGTAGTGGTGACAACACATTTGTGTTATAGCCACTGCCATTCTATGAACCTAGAGAAAGGCAACTCTGCCAACATGATGGGTGACATGAGATCCTCATTCAAAGGGGTCCTCGTAAGAGAGAGGAGCTGGTAACTAGGTATGGAGAAATGACTGACAGATCCATTTCAGCCTTAAACTGAGCCTCCTAAATTACTTCTAACCAAGGAAGACTTTCTCATAGTCATAGCCCCAGTTGGGTTTTCTTTCTGGGAAACACTTGCCTACAGCTCTTCCCATTTGCTTGGTACCTGGTTGGGAGCTACAGTGGAATGCCCTGGAACTTCAAAATAAGTAACCATCTAGATGTTGGACCAGCAAAAGTCTCAGGAAATGGATGATATATTTACCTAAAGGGACATGATGACTGCTTGATCAAACCTGGGCAAATGACCTAGGAATCAAATTAAGATATGAATAAAACTGAAAAAAAGAAATCTGTTGTCTCAATTATATTAAAATATGTGAGCAAAAGGAATCAAGGAGTAAGTTTTATCAGTGTTAATTTCATCCGGTCCAAAGGCTACCCAGTGAATGACACTGAGGAAGATGGGTTGATGAGTCTGGTTGTATTAAATTATTCTGCCCTCCAAGTCTACACAACCACCCTTTTCTCTGATTCAAAAATCTCCAGGCAAAATTCTGATGATGGTCTCGGCTTCCTGATCCTTCAGGAGAGAATACCCTAAATATAGACACAAATATTTGGGCCCCAGACAGGCGTATTTCCCTGAAAAAAAACAATAAATTGGCCTTCTAGTTTTCACAGCAACCTCTTGAGAATGTCACTTGGGTGGACTAGGTCTATACAGTCTTGTGCTTTCTGGAGACACGGGTAAAACTAAGTTCCCTTCCTGAAAAGCTAACGATATATTTTTGTTTGTTTTTGTTTTTCATTTCACACCCGGACGGGCCGCCCCCGCCGCGTCCACTACTGCACCACCCCCGGGACTGGGGCGCCCGCGGACCCGGCGACTGGGTAGACGCCGCCGCTCCCCGCAGCCCCAGGTTCTGGCGAGGGCGGGGGTCAAGAGTCCCCCCCTCGGGGTGGGGCGAGGGGAGGAGGCGGATCCCCCCAGCTCCAGGAAGGCGCCGGGGTGGGGGAGTCGCCGCGGGCGGGAGAGGGGAGGATGGCGGGGGACGACGGACGGACGGCCCGTGGACAAACCCTGCGTGGAGGGCTGACTTCCAGTAGATCGCAGCAAGGGAGCTGCTCTCCTAGGTACCAAACCGACCCAGACGCAGGCGGTCTGCGAATGGTTTAGCACCAGGTTCCCCACAAACGTGCCCTGCCTGACAGGTGAGGGGGAGGCCGCCTTTCAGGTGCTCCCTGTTCCCCAGGACCAAGGGCGCTTTGCACCTGACCGGTCCAGCCGCTGTCTGAGGCCATCCGAGGCTTCCGGGGCGCTGCCATATGGTTCTGCTTGGGCAGGATTCTGACTTAGAGGCGTTTAGTCATAATCCCACAGAGGGTAGCTTCACCCCATTGGCTTCTCAGCCAGGCACATAGACCAAATGTCTGAACCTGCCATGAAACTAACTATATTTTGAGGATTACACTGAGCGACCACCTCAAGGCTCAATCAGCTTAGCTCTGTGTCCTCTTCCAAAAGTATCCTCTGACCTCATTCCTCATTTGCCCTTCATACACTCATGTATATTCTGCCCTGTATTACTATTTCACCCTTCATTTTCCAAGTAAAACACAATCTGGCCTTTTTAACTATTTATCAAAGTAGGTTACAAGGTGTGAAGGGAGAAATAGCTAGCAAACTTCTTGTAGCACCAAGGAAGAATATGGATGAAAACAACAAATTTGGAGCAACTGAGTAGGGAATGTGATAGCCTGGAAAAAACAAACTCCCACCACTTGCAGGCATATGCCTTACTTTCTCTGTGTCTACTTATCTTCATCTGTAAAATGGGAAGGTAACCCAGAATTTTCAGATACATTCTACAATGAATCTGTGTATGATCCACAAAGGTTCAAAACCAGAGTATCGAAATTTACTACAAGGCTTTGAAGCCAAAAAGGTATGGTACTGGAATAAAAACAGACACTCAGACCAAATGAAGAAGAAGAGAACCCAAAAATAAATACACAACATTTACAACCAACTGATTTGATGGGGAAAAGACAGTCTTATCAATAAATAATTTTGAGAAAACTGTACACCCACATGCAGAAGAATGAAATTAGATCTTTATCTCTCACTATATGTAGTAAAAATTAACTCGAAATGGATTAAAGACTAAAATGTAAGACCTGGAATTATAAAACTACTAGAAAGAAATAGAGGAAAACTCTGTGACATTGGTCTGGGGAATAATTTTTTGGATACGATCTCAAAGCACATTCAACAAAAGCGAAAAATAGGTGAATGAGATTGCAGAAAACTGAACTGCTCCTGCAAAGCAAAGTAAATAATCAATAGAGTGAAGAAATAGAGTGAAGCCCACAGAATGAAGGAAAATATTAGCAAACTATATATCTGATAAGGGGTTACTATTCAAAACATATATTGAACTCAACTCAACAGAAAGAAAATAAATAACCCAATTAGAAAATGGGCAAAGGACCTGAATAGACACTTATCAAAAGAAGACATACAAATGGCCAACAAGTATATGAAAAAAATGCTCTATATCACTAATAATCAAGAAAATGCAAAACAAAACTAAAATAAGACATCACCTCTCTCCTGTTAGAATGGCTATTATCAAAAAGACAGAAGATAAATGTTTTGGCCGGGGCTGGGTTTGAGAGAAAAAGAGAACTCTTACATATTGTTGGTGGGTAATGTAAATTAGTACAGCCATTATGGAAAACAGTATGGAGGTGCCACAAAAATTAAAACTAAAGCTACTGTATGATCCAATAATCCCGCTAAATGGTATATATCCAAAGGAAATGAAATCAGTATGCCAATAATACACCTAAACTCCCATGTTTATTGTAGCACTATTCACAATATTCCAAGATGTGGAATCAATCCAGCTGTTCATCAACAGATGAAGGGATTGAGAAAATGTGGCATATATACACAAAGAAATAGTATTCTGCCTAAAAAAGGAGTGAAATCCTCTCTGTAACAACATGGATGAACTTAGAGCGCACGAGAGTAACCAAAACAATCCAGGCAAAGAAGACAAGTACTGCATGATTTCACTCATGTATGGAATCTAAAAAAGTTGATTGCGTGGAAGTGGAGAGTAGAATGGTGATCACCAGAGGCTGGAGTGCTTAGGGGGTGAGCAAAGGTTACATAACTACAGTTCAACAGAAGGAATAACTTCAAGAGATCAAGTGACTATAGTCAATGACAATATAATATATTCTTGAAGAATACAGAAAGTGGCTAAGTGTCCTCACCACAAAAAGAGGTGTGAAGTAATCCATTTGTTAATTAGCCAGATTTAAACATTCTGCAACGTATACATACTTTAAACATCATGTTGTAAGTGATAAATACATACAATTTTATCTATCCATTTAAAGAATAAATTTTTTAAATTAAAAAAAATACTAGAGTGGGTGGCGCCTGTGGCTCAGTGAGTAGGGTGCCGGCCCCATATGCCGAGGGTGGCGGGTTCAAACCCAGCCCTGGCCAAATTTCAACAAAAAAATAGCCAGGCATTGTGGCGGGCGCCTGTAGTCCCAGCTGCTCGGGAGGCTGAGGCAAGAGAATCACGTAAGCCCAAGAGTTAGAGGTTGCTGTGAGCTGTGTGACGCCACGGCACTCTACCCAAGGGCAGTACAGTGAGACTCTGTCTCTACAAAAAAAAAAAAAAAAAATACTAGAGTATGAACTATTTAAATAATGAAGTCTTCATTCCCCCCAGGCTCAACATTTTAGAGATAGATAGTGATTTAGTTCCATGAATAGAATTTTATGCTTTCTCCTTAGCCCCAAGTTTCTGTCAAATATCTTAGTCAGGTTCTGTAGTCACAGACACAAGTATGTAAGGATGAATGACTCTGAAGGCCAGAGAGACAAATAACTGATCTCTGTTGAGCCTCCCTAATGGGGTACAGGGAAGGTCACAAATGGTGAAAGGCCATCTAAATGCTTCACTGCTTAGGGGACTTAGTCCAGGACAGTTTGACCTCCAGTGAAACAGAACTCAAAGCCTCAGGGCAGGACGGAGCTGAGGAAGAAGTTCTCAGACACTCAGGGACACCCTGTGATCTATGTCCTGGACAGTTTCCTTGCTGGCCATTTTCCAACCTTGTGGTTAAGGGCCTCAGATCACAGCAAGTAATAGAACAATCCAACTTCCGGTTCCCTTTTGCCTCTCAAAGACAATCAGGAACACAGTCAGCCAAACATGTCAGTTTTAGCTACAAAATGTATTTTTATGTTTTTATTTTTGAAAGCTTCAAAACTATAGATAGAAGAATAGAGAAAATGGTATCAAGAATACTCATATACCCATTATGTAAATTTTAAATGTTAATATTTTGCCATATTTTCTTCTTTCAGTTTTCTTCTGCTGAAACATTTTACAGTATAAATAACAGACCTTGCAATAACCTACCCCTATGTATTGTCAAGGAAAGATCTGTTTCTACATAACCACAAATGCATTTTCATGCTATTTACTTACTGCTAATAAAATTCATAATAAACTCCTAATATCACCTAATACCTAGTCTATATTCAAATTTCCCAGTTATTCCCCCAAAACATGTTTTACAATGTGCTTATTAAAACCAATGTACAACCAAGTACCACATAATACATTTGATAAACGTGCCTGAGTGTCTTTCATTGAGAACAGCCACCCCTTCAGTTCTTTTTTTCTCTTGCTGAAGAAACCAAATCTATTGCCTTGTAAAATAAACACATTTGGGATTTGTCTATTTCCTTATGGTTTTGTTTTCCTGTAGCCCCAGTATTTTCTATAAACTGAAGTTAGACCTAAAGGCTTCATTACATTCTGAGTAAACATCTTAGGAAAGAGTACTGCATGACCCTGTGCGAGTCACCAAGAATTAATCCAGAGACAGCACATGTTCTCTGGCTATCCCACCCTTCAGTATATTGGTTTCATGACTCGGGTAAGGTGGTGATTATCAGATCCTTCCAAGATACATTTTTTCCCTTGTTACCAGCTCTGGGTTTCTGTGATGATACTTTGTGACTATCCAGTTCTCTGTCTCTTTCTGTGTTTCAGCAGGCATTCTGCAGTATGGAAGAACTTTTCCTTAAAAACTGGGACTATAAAATTGCACTGGGAAGAGATTGTGTGCTTTATTCTTTCCCTTTAATGACAAATATCCAACATAAAATGTTGCTATAGCAGTCAACTCCAATGTCAGTAAGCAAGATCATGCTTTGGTTTAGATTTTTCTTAGACTTGTTGATGTTTCTATGTTTCAAGTGTTTGGTCATTTATAGTCATTTATCCTGTTGATCCTCAATGTTGCCAGTGGGAGCCTCTCCAGGGTGGCTCCTGTATCCTTTCAACATGACCCCATTAGTCATCAAGTGCTTACTTGCTTTCTACCCAACAACTTATTTCTGGCTCAATTCATATATTTTCTGCCCTAGACCTGCAATCAGCTGTCCCCTCAGAGTGTCCTCTATGGAGCGGTATTTACAAATCAAAATCTAGACATCTGGGGTACCCTGCTCCTGGAATATTATTGCTTTTAAAACCCTTTTAGCAGCTATAACTATAAAATATACTTGCTTAAATCATAAATTCACATTGATAGTTCCAATTCAATTTAACACTACAAGGTTCTAACCTAATTTATTTAATTTTATGTTTTATCTCTTCTCTCGTGCTAAAAATAATTGGTGTCTGACATCATGAAAATAATTACTGCTAATGTTTGAATGTGCCTTCCAAATTTCCCATGCCTTCCTAATCCCAAACCTGACAGTATTGAAAAATGTAGTCTTTAGGAAGTTATTGGATCAAATTCTCAAATTAAACTTCTGGAGCTAAAGTAGATGACTAAAGTCTAAAAAGTGTATGTGGATACAATAAATATTCAGGTTTGAACTATTGAATAGAAATAATTTACCAATTTTCCAGTGCCAGCAAAGATAAAGCTGGGGAGAAATGCACCTCAGTGACATAAAACTAACACTTCCTTTCCAAGATTTGAACTTATGAAGTTTCGTTACAAAAGGTTGTATTAGTTTGCAATCCCATCAGGAGTGCAGAAGTGTCTCCTTCTCTCCACATTCATCCCAACATCAGCAGTTTTGGGATTTTGTGATGTGAGCTAATCTTACTGGAGTTAGGTGATATCTCAAAGTGGTTTTGCATTTCTCTGATGATTAAAATGACAAGCATTTTTTCATGTGTTTGTTGGCCATTCGTCTGTCATCTTCAGAGAAGTTTCTGTTCAAGTCTCTTGCCCATTTAGAAATGGGATTGTTTGTTCTTTTGTTATTGATTAATTTGAGTTCTCTGTAGATGCTAGTTCTCAGACCTTTGTTGGAAACATGACCTGAACAGATCTTCTCCCATACTAAAGGCTGTTTGCTTTACTCGCAGTGCCCTCAGCTGTGCCGAAGTTTTAGCTTGATCAGATTCCCATAATATGTTTTTAGTGTTGCTTCAGTTGCCACAGTCACTTTTAAGGTCCCATACTGCTGTGCAAAGCAAGAGCTGCTTACACACACACTTTTTCAAATTTGTTGAGGCTTGCTGTTATGGGTTGAATTGTGCCTACCAAAGATGTCGAGTTCTAACTTTTATAATAAATAGTACTTGTGAATGTGAACTTATTTGACAACACGGTCTTTGCAAATGATAAACTTAAAATGAGATCATTGGGTACGTCTCTAACCCAAAATGGCTGTCTCCTGATACAAAGGAGGATTTTAGAGAGAGGTATGTTAAAGTCTCTGTAATTTTGGATCTGTTTATGTTTTGAGTCTTGCCAATGCTTCATTTATTTTAAGCTATGTTATTAGATACATATATATTTCAAATTGTTATATCTCCCCGGCAAACTGACTCTTTTATCACTATAAATTATTCATTTTTTTCTCCAGCAATATTTTTGTCTTCCAGTGTATTTTTCTGACATCAGTTTAGTTATACCAACTTTTTGGAGTGAGTACTTGCATAGCATATCTTTTTCTATCCTTTTACTTTCAATCTTTCTCTGACCCTATAGTTGAGTCAAGTCTCTCATACATAGTAGATATAAGAAGTTTAAAAAATATTCAATCTGTGCTTCTTTTTTTTTTGTAACTGGAGATAAATTTGAGTTTATAGCTACCATTGTACTATTCGTTTCCTATTTGAAAAAGCTACCTGTTACATTTTCTCCTACCTTTGCTTTCTCATTTTCTTTTAGATTAATAAAAAATGTTATTATTCCATTCCCAGTCCCTTTATTAGTTTGTTAGTTATGTGTTTTTATTTTATTTTAATCTTCATGGCAGAGACTACAAAATATGTGGTAGGATTCTCCAGAGAAATAGAAACAATAGGATGTGTGTGTGTATGCATGCATGTGCATGAAGAGAGAGAGAGATTTATTTTAATGAATTGGCTTATGTAATTGTGGAGGTCTAAAGTCTGTGTGCTGGGCCAGTAGGCTGTGTGCTGGACCAGTAGGGAAGAGTCACAGCCTAAGTCCAAGTCAACTGATTGGATGAAGCCCACCTCATTGGAAGGGTGATCTGCTTTACTTAAAGTCCACTAAATTAAGTGTTATTCTCATACAAGAAAATCTATACAGAAACATCTAGAACAATGTTTGACCAAATGTCTGGGTACTGTGGTCCATCCAAATTGATTCATAAGATTAATTATCACATTGCGTCTCTTTAACTTGTTACCTTTTTCTCTGTAAAAATGGAACCTTGACAAAAATAGAGACATAGACATATGGAAGTCAATAGAAAACCAAGATAAGAAACCAGTTAGTTATTGTCATCTGATGTTTGATGGGCACTTAGGTTGATTCCCTATCTCTTCAATTGTGAATTGTGCTGTGATAAACATACAAGTGCAGGTATCTTTTGGATATAATGACATCTTTTCCTTTGGTTAGACACCCAGTAGTGGGATTGCTGGGTCTAATGATGTGTGTTCTCTTAGTTCTTTGAGGAATCTCCATAATATTTCCCATAAAGGTTGTACTAATTTATATTCCCACCAACATGGTATGTAAGCCTTCCCTTTTCACGACATCCATGACAACATCTATAGTTTAGTAATGGCCATTAGGGGTCAGTGTATCAGTGTGCTTTTTAGTTTGCATTTCCCTGATGATTAGTAATTATGAAAATTTTTTTCATATGTTAGCTATTTCTACATATTCTTTTGAAAAATGTCTGTTCATGTCTTTTGCCCACTTCTCAATGAAGTTATTTGTTCTTTTCAAGCTCAGTTGTTTTAGTTCTTTGTAGATTCTATATATTAGTCCTTTGTCAGATACATAGTGAATATTTTCTCCCATTCTATAGATTGTCTATTTACTCTGTTAATTATTTCTTTTGCTGTGCAGACAGTTTTAGTTTAATTAAGTACCACTTATTTTTATTTTCATTGTTTTTTCTTCTGAGGTCTTAGTCATAAATTCTTTGCCTAGACCAATGTTTATAAGAGATTTTCCTAAGTTTTCTTTTAGATTTATTAAGACATCAGGTCTTAAATTTAAGTCTTTAATCCATCTTGAGTTAATTTTTGTGTATGGTTAGAGATAGGATTTCAGTTTCATTCTTCTGCATGTGGCTCTCCAGTTTTCTCAGAATCATTTATTTTAATAGAGTTTGCTTTCCCCCATGTGTGTTTTTGTCTGCTTTGTCAAAGATCAATTGGGTGTAGGTGTATAATTTTATCTATAGGCTCTCTATTCTGTTCTCTTGATATAGGTGCCTACTTTTATACCAGTACCGTACTATTTTGGCTACTGTATACTTGCAGTATAATTCAACATTAAATAATATGTTGCCTCCAGATCTGTTCTTTGTGCTTAGGATTGCTTTGGCAATTTGGACTCTTTTTTGATTCCATGTGAAATTTAGGATTTTTTTTTAATTCTATGAAAACTAATGTTGGTATTTTGATGCAAATTATACTAAATCTTTAAATTTTAGATTTTATAACAATATTATGTTCATTTTTTAACCTAGGACTTTACAGAATTTACTTAACAATTCTAGGAGTCTTTATTGTTTTCTAGATATAACATCTTATCTTCAACAAACAGGGATAATTCAACCTCCTCTTTTCTGATTTGTATGCCTTTTATATCCATCTCTTGTGTGATTGCTCAGGCTAAGATTTCCAGTACTATGTTGAATAGAAGTGGGGATGGTGGGCACACAGATCTAGTTCCAGTTCTCAGAGGGAATGCTTTCAACTTTACCCCATTCAGAATTATGTTGGCTACAGGTTTGTCACATATGATTTTTATTATTTTGAGATATGTTTCTCCCATGCCCAATTTGTTGAGGGTTTTTATCATGAAGGGTGCCTGATTTTATGAATACTTTTCCTGCAACTATCAAGATGATTATATGGTTTCATTTTTAAATGTTTGCGTGATGAATCACATTCACTGATTTGTATATGTTGAACCATCCTTGCATCCCTGCAATAAAATCCACTTAATTGTGATAAATTATTTTTTATTAATTTTTATTTATTTCAAAAAAATATGGAATGCTTCACGAATTTGCATGTCATCCTTGTGCAGGGGCCATGCTAATCTTCTCTGTATCTTTCCAATTTTAGTATATGTGCTGCCAAAGCTAGTACTGATAAATTATTTTTTGGATGTGCTGTTGGGTTCAGTTTACTAGTATTTTGTTAAGGATTTTTGCATCTGTGTTCATGAGAGCTGTTGATCTGTAGTGTCTTTTTGTGTGTGTGCCCTTTCCAGGCTTTGGTATCGGGATGATACCACCTCTGTAGAATGAATTAGAGAAATTTTTCTCCTTCTCAGTATTAAGGAACATTTTTAGTAGGATAAATACCAGTACTTCTTTACAGGTCTTGTAGTATTTGTCCTTGAATCCTTCTGGTGCAGGCCTTTGCTTATTGCCAAGAGATTTTTTTATTACTGATTCAGAGCTGATATTCATTATTGGTCTGTTTAGGATTTCTGTTTCTTATCGCTTCTTGGCCTTTCGGCTAAGATCAAGTGTAGGATTTCTACTTCTTAATTCAAGTTTGGGAGGCATGTGTTTCCAAAAATCTATCCATTTCATCTAAGTCATATAGTTTTTGTGCAAACAGGTATTCACAATAGTCTCAGATAATCTTATCTATTTCTGTGATATCAGTAGTAATGTGTCCTTTTTCATTTCTGATTGAGCTTATTTGAATGTTTTCTTTTAGTTAATCTAGTTAATGATGTATCAATTTCTTTTTTATCCTTTTTTTTTTTTTTTTTTTTTTTGCAGTTTTTGGCCAGGGCTGGATTTGAACCCAGCACCTCTGGCATATGGGGTGGGCGCCCTACCCCTTTGAGCCACAGGTACCACCCTCTTTTTTATCCTTTCTAAAAACCAATCTTTCATTTCATAGATTTTTATATTGTTTTTTCATTTCGATTCCATTTAGTTCTTCTCTGATATTTATTATTTCTTATATTCTGCTATTTTTTTGTGTTTGGTTTATTCTTGTGCTGATTAGCAGAGGTGTGGAATTAGGTTGTTAATTTGTGATCTTTCTGTCTTTTTGTTGTAGGCATTTAGCACTTATGAACTTTCCTCTTAGCACTGCTTTTGCTATATCCCAGAGGTTTGCTTAGCTTATGTTAGTGTTACCATTAATTTTGAAAAAAAAAATGTGGCGGGCGCCTGTAGTCCCAGCTACTTGGGAGGCTGAGGCAAGAGAATCGCTTAAGCCCAGGAGTTGGAGGTTGCTGTGAGCTGTGTGAGGCCACGGCACTCTAGCGAGGGCGATAAAGTGAGACTCTGTCTCTACAAAAAAAAAAAAAAAAAAGAATTTTGAAAAAAAAAAAATTTATTTCTATCTTAATTTCATCATTGACCCAAAGATCATTCAGCAGCAGGTTGTTTAATTTCATTGTACTTACATAATTTTGAGAGTTCCTCTTAGAATTGATTTCCAATTTTATTCCATTATGGCTGAGAAAAGATATGGCATGATTTCAATTTTGTTATATTTTCAGAGACTTGTTTTGTGGCCTAATATATAGGCTATCCAGGAATATGTTCATGTGGTAATGAGAGAATGACTATTCTAAAAATTGGGGGTAGAATGATCTGTAAATGTCTTTTAGGTCTGTTTCTCCTAGAGTACTATTTAAGTCCAATGTTTATTGATTTTCTGCCTCAATAATCTGTCTATTTTTGTCAGTGGAGTGTTGAAGTCTCCTACTATTATTATGTTGCTGTTTATTCCATTTCCTTTTTCTTTTTCTTTTTTTTCTTTTTTTTTTTTGAGAGAGAGCCTCAAGCTATCACCCTGGGTAGAGTGCTATGGCATCACAGCTCACAGCAAACTCCAACTCCTGGGCTTAAGCTATTCTCATGCCTCAGATGCCCGAGTAGCTGGGACTACAGGAACCCACCATAAATCCAGCTATTTTTGGTAGTAGTTGTCATTTTTTTATTATTATTAAATCATAGCTGTGTACATTGATATGATCATGGGGCATCATTCACTAGCTTCACAGACCGTTTACCATTTTTCACATATAACCTTTTTTTAATCTGTATCTTTTAAGTGAAGTATTTAAAGCATTTAATTCAATGTTAATACTGATAAGTAAGATACTATTCTACTCATCATGTTTATTTTACCTAGTTGCTTTGTATTCTCCTTGTGCTCCTATAAGAGCTGTGAGTTTTTACTTTTGAGTATTTCTACACTGGTGAGTATTGGCTGTTCTTTTTGGTATTGAAAACCATTTTGAGCATTTCTTGTAGGGTAGTCCAATGGTGACAAATTTCCTTAATGTTTGCTTATCTTAGTAAGATTTTATTTTTCCCTCATTTATGAAATTTAGTTTTTCATCATATGAAATTCTTGGCTGAAAGGTATTCTATTTCAGAATACTAAAGATTAGACCCAAATCACTTCTTGCCTGTAAGGTTTCTTCTAAGATATCTGCTGATGGGTTTTCCCTTGTAAGTTATTTGATGTTTTTCTCTCACACCTTTTAGGACTTTCTCTATTATTTTGACTTTGGCCAGAAGAATGACAACATCCTGTGGTGATGTCCTGCTTGCAATGAATCTCCCAGGAGCTTAATGACCTTCAAGTATCTTGGTGTCTAAATCGCTGGAGAGTTAAAGGACAAAAATTCAGCAAGTAACCTGATGGATTTGAGCTGCACTAAGAGAGAAGATTGAAGAACATACATCAACCCCGCTGAGGCGAGCTGCAACCACAAGGATACAAACAAAAGCTGAGACTTCAATCCAGAGTATCTGTTTCACTAGGGTGGAAAGAAACCAGCTTAAAACAAGACAGAACCACTTAGCCCCACCATACCAGACAGGGCCCCAGTTTCTCAGGCCACAACACTGTACAGGCCCTCAACAAAGCCCCAGGGGAAAAAATCAAAGGGAGTAAAACAACCAGAGGGCAGAATAAGCAGAAAAACTCTGGTAACATGAATGACCAGAATAGATCAACCCCCACAAGGAAAGATATGGAACATGTAATTGAAGATCCCATTCATAAACAACTGGCTGAGATTTCAGAAATCGAATTCAGAATTTGGATTGCAGACAAGATTAACAAAGTGGAATTAGGAATTCAAGGAGGAATTCAAAAGTTGTCTTAAGAATTTAACGAATTTAAAGACAAAACCACCAAAGACTTAGACACACTGAAGCAAGAATTGGCAGCCCTCAAAGATATGAAAAATACAGTAGAATCCCTCAGCAACAGAATGGAGCAAGCAGAAGAAAGGATTTCTGACATTGATGATAAAGCCTTTGAACGCTCCCAAACTCTAAAAGAGGAAGAGAAATGGAGACCAAAAACAAATCACTCTTTCCGAGAGCTCTGGGATAATTCGAAGAAGGCGAATATCCGAATAATTGGAGTTCCAGAAACAGATGAAGTGGCCTCGCTGGGCACCGAGACCCTTCTGCATGAAATTATGAAAGAGAATTTTCCAACATGCCTACAGATTCTGAAATTCAGATAGCGGACAGCTTCAAAACCCCAGCACGACTCAACCCCAATAAGACATCCCCCAGGCATATCATAATTAACTTCACTAAAGTTAATATGAAGGAGAAAATCCTCAAAGCTGCCAGGAGAAGGAAAACCATTACCTTCAAAGGGAAGAATATTAGAATGACTGCAGATCTCTCTGCTGAAACTATTCAAGCCAGAAGAAGGTGGTCACCAACTTTTAATCTCCTAAAGCAAAATAACTTTCAACCCCAGATCTTGTATCCAGCTAAACAGAGTTTCACTTATGATGGGGAAATTAAATTTGTTTTTCTTTTTTTTTTTGTAGAGACAGAGTCTCACTTTACGGCCCTCAGTAGAGTGCCATGGCTTCACACAGCTCACAGCAACCTCCAACTCCTGGGCTTAAGCGATTCTCTTGCCTCAGCCTCCCGAGTAGCTGGGACTACAGGTGCCCGCCACAACGCCCGGCTATTTTTTGGTTGCAGTTTGGCCGGGGCCGGATTTGAACCCGCCACCCTCGGTATATGGGGCCGGCGCCTTACCGACTGAGCCACAGGCACCGCCCGAAATTAAATATTTTAATGACATTCATATGTTGAAGAAATTTGCCATAACCAAACCAGCTCTTCAGGATATTCTCAGACCTATCCTCCATAATGACCAACCCAATCCTATACCACAAAAGTAAATTCACTCAGAAACTTCGGATCAAACTCCAATTTCCACCCTGGCAAAAGGATTAAAAAAGCCCACTGGACTTTTGAAAAACTCGATACCCAAAACTTCACCAGACTTATCAATATTCTCCATTAATGTGAACTGCTTAAACTGTCCTGTAAAGAGGCATAGGTTAGCTGACTGGATACAAAAACTCAGGCCAGATATATGTTGCATACAAGAGTCACATCTTAACTTAAAAGACAAATACAGACTCAGGGTGAGAGGATGGTCATCCACATTTCAGGCAAATGGTAATCAGAAAAAAGCAGGTGTTGCAATTTTATTTGCAAATACAATAGGCTTTAAACCAACAAAAGTAAGGAAGGACAAGAATGCTCACTTCATATTTGTTAAGGGTAATACTCAATATGATGAGATCTTAATTATTAATCTCTATGCACCCAACCAGAATGCACCTCAATTTATAAGATAAACTCTAACAGACATGAGCAACTTGATGTCCTCCAGCTCCATACTAGTCAGAGATTTCAATACTCCTTTGGCAGTGTTGGATCGATCCTCCAGCAAGAAGCTGAGCAAAGAAATCTTAGATTTAAACCTAACCATCCAACATTTGGATTTAGCAGACATCTACAGAACATTTCATCCCAACAAAACTGAATACACATACTTCTCATCAGCCCATGGAACTTACTCCAAAATCGATCACATCTTAGGTCACAAGTCTAACCTCAGTAAATTTAAAGGAATAGAAATTATTCCATGCATCTTCTCGGACCACCATGGTATAAAATTGAGCTGAGTAAGAACAGGAATCTGCACACTCATAAAAAAATGTGGAAGTTAAATAACCTTATGCTGAATGATAGCTGGGTCAGAGATGAGATTAATAAAGAAACCGCCAATTTTTTGGAACAAAACAACAATGAAGACGATCTATCAGAACCTCTGGGACATCGCAAAGGCAATCCTAAGAGAGAAATTTATAGCACTGCAAGCCTCCCTCAAGAGGACGGAAAGAGAGGAAGTTAACAACTTAATGGGACATCTCAAGCAACTGGAAAAGGAAGAACATTCCAACCCCAAACCCAGTAGAAGAAAAGAAATAACCAAAATTAGAGCAGAATTAAATGAAATAGAAAACGAAAGAATAATACAACAGATCAATAAAACGAAAAGCTGGTTTTTCGAACAAGTCAATAAAATAGATAAACCTTTGGCCAAAAAAAGGCCAAACCTTTTTCTCCCTAATAAGGAAAAAAAGAGTAAAATCTCTAATCTCATCAATCAGAAACAACAAAGACGAAATAACAACAGACTCCTCAGAAATCAAAAAATTATTAATGAATATTACAAGAAACTTTATTCTCAGATATATGAAAATCTGAAGGAAATTGACTGATAATTGGAAGCACGACACCTTCCAAGACTTAGCCAGAATCAAGTGGAAATGTTGAACAGGCCCATATCAAGTTCGGAAATAGCATCAATCATACAAAACCTCCCTAAAAAGAAAAGCCCAGGACCAGATGGTTTCATGTCAGAATTCTACCAAACCTTTAAAGAGGAATTAATACCTGTATTACTCAACCTGTTCCAAAAGGTAGAAAAAGAAGGAAGACTACCCAACATGTTCTATGAAGCAAACATCACCCTGATCCCCAAACCAGGAAAAGACCCAACAAGAAAAGAAAATTATAGACTGATATCACTAATGAATATAGATGCAAAAATATTCAACAAGATCCTAACAAACAGAATCCAGCAACACATCAAACAAATTATACATCATGACCAAGTCGGTTTTATCCCAGGATCTCAAGGCTGGTTCAATATACATAAATCTATAAACGTAATCCAGCACATATATAAATTAAAAAACAAAGGCCATATGATTCTCTCAATCGATGCAGAAAAAGCTTTTGATAATATCCAGCATCCTTTCATGATCAGAACACTTAAGAAAATCGGTATAGAAGGGACATTTCTTAAACTGATAGAGACCATCTACAGCAAACCCACACCCATATCATATTGAGTGGAGTTAAATTGGAATCATTTCCACTCAGATCAGGAACCAGACAAGGCTGCCCATTGTCTCCATTGCTTTTTAACATTGCAATGGAAGTTTTAGCCACCGCAATTAGGGAAGAAAAGCCGATCAAGGGTATCCAGATAGGGTCAGAAGATGATATGATAGTATATCTGGAAAACACTAGGGACTCTACTACAAAACTCTTAGAAGTGATCAAGGAATACAGCAGCATCTCAGGTTACAAAATCAACATTCATAAATCGGTAGCCTTTATGTATACCAACAATAGTCAAGTTGAAAAAGCAGTTAAGGACTCTATCCCATTCACAGTAGTGCCAAAGAAGATGAAATATTTGGGAATTTATCTAACAAAGGACGTGAAAGATCTCTATAAAGAGAACTATGAAACTCTAAGAAAAGAAATAGCTGAAAATATTAACAAATGGAAAAACATACCATGCTCATGGTTGGGAAGAATCAACATTGTTAAAATGTGCATACTACCCAAAGCAATATATAATTTCAACGCAATCCCTATTAAAGCTCCACTGTCATACTTTAAAGATCTTGAAAAAACAATGCTTCACTTTATATGGAACCAGGAAAAAACCTCCAATAGCCAAGACATTACTCAGAAATAAAAACAAAGCAGGAGGAATTACGCTACCAGACTTCAGACTATACTACAAATCGATCGTGATCTAGACAGCATGGTATTGGCACTAAAACAGAGAAGTAGATGTCTGGAACAGAATAGAGAACCAAGAGATGAATCCAGCTACTTACCATTATTTAATCTTTGACAAGCCAATTAAAAACATTCAGTGGGGTAAAGATTCCCTATTTAACAAATGGTGCTGGGTGAACTGGCTCGCAACCTGTAGAAGACTGAAACTGGACCCACACCTTTCACCATTAACTAAGATAGACTCTCACTGGATCAAAGATTTAAACTTAAGACATGAAACTATAAAAATACTAGAGGAGAGTGCACGGAAAACCCTTGAAGAAATCGGGCTGGGCGAGTATTTTATGAGGAGGAACTCACCCCACCCCCCCCGGGCAATTGAAGCAGCTTCAAAAATACACTACTGGGACTTGATCAAACTAAAAAGCTTCTGCACAGCCAAGAACACAGTAAGTAAAGCAAGCAAACAGCCCTCAGAATGGGAGAAGATATTTGCAGGTTATGTCTCCGACAAAGGTTTAATAACCAGAATCCACAGAGAACTCAAACGCATTAGCAAGAAAAGAACAAGGGATCCCATCGCAGGCTGGGCAAGGGACTTGAAGAGAAACTTCTCTGAAGAAGACAGGCGCGCAGTCTTCAGACATATGAAAAAATGCTCATCATCTTTAATCATCAGAGAAATGCAAATCAAAACTACTTTGAGATACCATCTAACTCCAGTGAGACTAGCCTATATCACAAAATCCCAAGACCAGAGATGTTGGCGTGGATGTGGAGAAAAGGGAACACTTTTGCACTGCTGGTGGGAATGCAAATTAATACATTCCTTTTGGAAAGAGATATGGAGAACACTTAGAGATCTAAAAATAGATCTGCCATTCAATCCTGTAATCCCTCTACTGGGCATATACCCAGAAGACCAAAAATCACATCATAACAAAGATATTTGTACCAGAATGTTTATTGCAGCCCAATTCATAATTGCTAAGTCATGGAAGAAGCCCAAGTGCCCATCGATCCACGAATGGATTAATAAATTGTGGTATATGTACACCATGGAATATTATGCAGCCTTAAAGAAAGATGGAGACTTGACCTCTTTCATGTTTACATGGATGGAGCTGGAACATATTCTTCTTAGTAAAGTATCTCAAGAATGGGAGAAAAAGTACCCAATGTACTCAGCCTACTATGAGACTAATTTAGGGTTTTCACATGAAAGCTATAACCCAGTTACAACCTAAGAATAGGGGGAAGGGGGAAAGGGAGGGGAGGGAGGGGGAAGGTGGATAAAGGGAAGGGGATTGGTGGGATTACACCAGCGGTGCATCTTACAAGGGTATATGTGAAACTTGGTAAATGGTCTGTGAAGCTAGTGAATGATGCCCCATGATCATATCAATGTATACAGCTATGATTTAATAAAAAAAAAAGAAAAAGAAAAAGAAAGAAAGAAAAAAGAAATCTCTGGCAAAACCATGAAACTTTTCCTCCATATTTCCTCAGATTGGTTTCCATGCTTTTTCCTTCATCTTCCTCAGAAATACTTATGATTTGGTATTTTACATAGTTCCATATTTCTCAGGGACTTATTCATTTCTCTTTAATTTTTTGCTTTATTTTTGACTGACTGGTTAATTCAAAAGCCTTATCTGCAAGCTCTGAAATCATTTCTTCTGCTTGGTCTAGTCCAGCAGTTCTCAACCTGTGGGTTGCAAACCCTTTGGGAGTCGAACGACCCTTTCACATGGGTTGCCTAAGACCATCTTGCATATCAGATATTTACATTACAATTCATAACAGTAGCAAAATTACAGTTATGAAGTAGCAACAAAAATTATTTTATTTTTAAAAATAAAATGAGGAACTGTATTATAAGGTCATGGCATTAGGAAGATTGAGATCCACTGGTCTAGTCCATTCATAATAATTTCCACTGTGTTGTGAAATTCCATAAATGACTTCTTCATTCCTAGAAGTTCTGTTATTTTAAAAAAATATCTACCTCTTTAGTGAATTTTTCATTTATGTCCTGCATTTTTTTTATTTCTATTAGTTTTCAAATTTCTCTCAATGATCCCATTGAACTTACTGAAGAACTATATTTTGAATTCCATATCTCACATTGTAAAAGTTTCTTTTTCATTGGAGTCCAAGTGGGATCCTTTGGGGGTGCCTAAAAAGCTTTTCATGTTGTCAGAGTTCTTGTGCTGGTTCCTTCTCATCTTGAAACTCTTCCCTCAACTCAAAACAGATAGCTTTGCAGTTCATATGTTCTCTGCTAGGAACTGTGCTGTTCAGCTGCCTCTCAGCTCATGCAGATACGTGTGTACTGTGGTGTTGCTAGCAATTTGGGTCAGTTGGAGAGAGTGTTCTTCTCAGAGAGTGTTCAGGTGCCAGAGATAGTAAGCTATGTTAGATAATCTCCAGTTCCCAGGCCTCTAGATTGCATGCTTGAGTCCTGGAGTACCAGACCAAGACAAAGCTGACAAACTAGCTCTCAAGCCTCCCTGGTTCAGGTGCTGGCTATGATAGTGGAAGGTGGGGTAATGTGTGCCAGTAGAATGGTCAGACATTCTAGAGAAGGGCAGATGCACTGTTAGCTTGCAACAGGAAGGGCAGGCCCCTCTTCACAAGATTAGCTGAGGCAGGCAGCTGTGTGATGCACAAGCCAATCACACATCCCTCTCTCTGCAGTGATAGTAGTCTCGGTCCTTCAGGATCACAAAAGCATCCAGATTCCCAGCTCCCACCCTGCTCCATGTGCAGCAGAAGTGGTGGAGGCAGTTCAACCCCTGTGTGCAGGGTTATTAGAATAGCTATGTGCTATGGCTGAAATGTTCTATCCAGTGATTTGTGGTTGTACCAAGGACTTGCCTTCAAGGAAGGTAGGTGCCAACCAAAAGAGATAGGCAACTCAGTGAGAAAAGTGACATCCCCTTTCTCCCTCAGGAGAGGTGGTAACTTTTGTCCTTGTGGCACCTGAAAACACTAGCTGCAGCTCTTTAAATGAAAGGGAATTAGCCATAAGCTCTTGGGAAGCCAAGGTGTGATAGGCGCTCTTTCAGAGTGCTAAATGCCCTGGGCTTAATCATTCCCTGTAAAACCCTCATCAGTCCTAAATGGAAACAGCCGGCCTAGGTGTGCTAGGTGCTTCTATTTTGTTTTAATGTCACATACATATATAACTGAGATTCAAGGAGGAACTATTACTATAGACAGCTTTGATACTCATGCATGAACGCAATAACATGTGCTCAGTGACTTTGAAAAAAGTAAGTCACTGATCATGATGTGCACCATAATTTATGTAATTATTTGTAGTCTAATAATGTGCATCTATTATTTGTGGACCAAATTGCTGGTAGCAAGAGTTTGTTCTTTTATGCAAGCACTCACAGTTAATGTACCATGATGACTACATTTAAACCATATTATTGGGAGACTGGTGTTATTTAACTAAATTGTGTTAATGGAAATTTATGCATATTGGAAACATGAAAAGGGAGGTGTTGCTATAAATTATAATCAGACTGATTCTATCTATATACCTAAATAAATGAAGGAAGATGAAAACTCAGAAATGGGTACAATGCTATATTGGCTTTCACCTTATCTAGTGTTGCTTTGTTATTTCAAAGAACCCTCTCAAGCTGTATCCTTGGGACCAAAAAAGCAAAAGCTGAGACCCAGAAGATTTTCAAATAACATTTGACCAATAGAAACCTAGGCCCACATGATTTATATGTAAATTTACCCTCATAAACACTTATAAGTGGCATCAAAGATCACTTTTGGAGACTCCCTGTGACTGAGTACTTACCCCTCCATAATAGCTGTCCTGCACATTATAAAAGGCAGCTAATCTGAGAGATGAAGGAGTTTACTTTTGTGTATTCTTATTCCATGGAAACAGATTTGGGATGTTCCAGTGCCCTCTTCCCATAATGCCAATGTGAACAACTAGGTCAGTCAAGTTCCCTTAAATTCTGCAGACCCAATCAATTAGTCTTTCTTTTCACTGCATTCTCCAGGGTACCAATAAAGGCACCTTGGGCCAAGAGAACCCACTGTCTAATAAAACACTTTCCATTCATTATTGAATGGATAGACCATGATTCCTGATTATCACTGGCATCCTATGAAAACATATTTTTCCCTTCATGTGTCATATTTTTTTTAAGGGACTACTTTTGGAAAATGCAATTGGTACCATTTTAGGACTAACATTTTGAACTGGAAAAATCACCTTTACTATAATTATGAACATTAACAGGAAAGTATTTCCAAATGCAAAAGTTTGCTTTTGAGTCAACAGTTTTCATAAGTGCACATATACCACATTCCAATAAATTAATAAGACAACCTCACCCACTTCATCACCCCATCACTACATCTATCTATCCCTGATTTCAGGGATACCTGTGTTTCATTCTTTCTTTCTCCCAAACTCAGTGGTAAGCTCACAGGACTGATATCACTATAACCTAAGCTGAGGGATCCCTCATACAGAACAATGAAGTATGAAACAAGCATTAGGCTCTGCCAGATACTGATAGGGAAAAAATGCACAAGTAGAATCCAATAACTGTGAAGGTATTTTTCCACCTAATCATGAGAAAAATCTAATAAAGACCTTGATCCTGATTTTCAACCTAGATTAGCAAATTTATTTGATCTTAAGAGAAATAAATGAGGCCAGAGCAGTGGCTCACACCTGTAATCCCAGCATTCTGGAGGCAGAGTCGGGTAGATTGCTTGAGCTCACTAGTTCACAGCCTGAGTCAGAGTGAGACTCCATCTCTAAAAAAAATAGCTAGGAACTGTGATGCCATGGCACTCTACCCAGGGCAACAGCTTGAGGCTCTGTCTCAAAAAAAAAAAAAAAAAAATAGCTAGGCATGGTGGCAGCTATAGTACCAGCTACTAGGGAGGCTAAGGCAAGAGAATTGCTTGAGCCCAAAAGTGTGAGATTGCTGTGAGCTATGACACCATGGCACTCTACCAGAGGCAAGAAAGAGACTCTGTCTCAAAAAGAAAAAAATAAAGAGAAAGAGGTTGGACAAAGGACAAGGTGGACTGTGGCACAACTGGATGGACCCAGATAAAATCCTCCAGGTCTGGTCATCCCCAAGAAGTATGTGTGAGACTGACTGAAATGGAATCCATCTGATTCCAGCACCTGCCCAATCTGTCCCTGTTGCCTCCCACCTAAAGGCAAGAAGCTGAAAGCCCTGGGGTTATTTCATCTGCTCTCTAGTAGACTTTCTGTCTGTATCAGTAAGACTGGCATTGTAAGACTGAACATAAGCAAGATGGTGGAATAGTAAATCTCAGGATCCATTGCCCCCATGGAAAGTTCAACAAGCAACTATCCACAGACTAGACAACTTTTTCTAAAAACCCAATACTTGGAAATAAGACTAAGATATTCATGTGGTCCACAAAAGTTAATGAAAACCAAAGTAGAAGAGTAAAAATGGTATCACTTTGACTATCCCAAACCTCCCCATCCCCCAAGTCAGCACAATGTCAGGTAGAGAGGATTCCCTGGGTCCATGGTTTATACAGGGATAAAAGAGAACTGAAGGCAGTCATTCAGCTTCCTTACCATTCCAAGATGCTTTCCAGGAAGCCCACTATGGTCTTGCCTCACAGGAAACACTAGAGGTAACAGCATGACCATGGTCATGTAGAAGTGAAGAAAAGAGGCAGAGATCAAAGTTACCAGTGTGTGGATGTTGGTGGTACCTCTGGGTTCCTTCCAGCTATGATACCCAATGCCAGTCAAATTCATAGCTCACTTGCAAAGCTAACCTAGTTATCTTCAGAAGCACAGCGGGAACTTTGACCTAGCTTGAGTCTTTAAATGGCTAGTCTCCATCCCTAGCCTCTGAGCCCACTTCAACAACAATCTCCTGTCCAGGCAAGGAGATGCCCACCTCTTCTCTATTTCAAAGTATAGGGGATAGTGCTTCTTGACCCTGTAAGTCAAGCAATAGTTCATCTCAGTCAAAAAGCTCATCCAATAATCCCACCCAGGCAGGGAGACTCCCCATCTCTGTGCATTTTAAAGAAGCCTAGAGTCTAGACTTGCTTGCCCAAATAGCTGCTCTACTCAGCCAAAAGTCAATCCCACAGCTCCACCCTGACAGGAAAACAATCTAAAATTGTGCTTTTCTAAAGGCCACAACCTCTGGTCCCTCTTTTCTCAAGCAGAAACTGTACCTAAGTTTGGAGTCCTGCTTCCAGCCCTGCCCAACTGCAGATCACAAATAGTGTAATAACATAGCCAGAGAATACATTCTGTGACTGGCCTGACCAGAAACCATCACAGTACCCAGCCAACAGTTCCACCTGACAACAGAACCTAGCCAATGGTCTTTCCAAAACAGTGAAGCTCACCCAGCAGGCCCACCCAATGTCACAGCAAACACAGCAGCCCCGCCAACTAGATAAGCCACAGTACACTCTGACTTCCTTCCTTCACTGCTGAATTATGCTAAACATTTCAAGAAGAACTAATACCAATTCTCAAACTCTTCTAAAAACTCAAAGAGGAAGGAATATTTCCAAACTCTTTTTATGAGGCCAGCATTCACCTAGTACCAAAGACTTTACAAAAAAAAAGAAAATTACCAGGTGAACATAAATGAAAATTTTTTCAACAAAATATTGTCAGAACAATCAACAACACATTAAAAGGATTATCTACCATGATCAAGTGGGATTTACCCCTGAAATACAGAGATGGCTCATTGCAAACCAATCAAAGAATGAAGGACAAATATTGTATTATCATCCTTAGATACAGAAAAGTATTCGACAAAATTCAACATTTTTTATTATAAAAACTCTCACCAAATTAGGTATAGAAGGAATGTAACTCAAAACAATAAAGACCATAGATGGCAAGCCCACAGCAAATATTATACTCAATGGTGAAAAAAAAAAGTTGAAAGCTTTTCCTCTAAGATGTGGAATAAGACAAGGATACCCACTCTCACCCCTTGTATTCAATATTATGTTAGAAGTCCTTGCCAGAGCAATGAGGCAAGAGAAAGAAATAAAAGGCATCCATATAGAAAAGGAAGAGGTGAAATTATCACAGTTTGCCAAGAGCAGCAGGTTTTTGCTCCCTCAGTTCTTCTCCCTTCATTATTCCCTTTCCAGCAATCAACTGTTTAGTCTACAAAGTACTTTATACCTTGATCACAAAATTACTGGGTGTGAAACTACTTTAAAATTAGGTGCGGCTCAGGGCCTGTAACATAGTGGTTACAGCACCAGCCACATACACTGAGGGTGGCAGGTTTGAACCCAGCCCAGGCCAGCTAAACAACTGCAACAAAAAAATAGCCAGGCATTGTGGCAGGCACCTGTAGTCTCAGCTACTTGGGAGGCTGAGGCAAGAGAATCACTTAAGCCCAAGAGTTGGAGGTTGCTGTGAGCAGTGACACTACAGCACTCTACCAAGGGTGACATAGTAAGACTCTGTCTCAAAAAATAAATAAATAAAATAAAATTAGGTGAGTCCAAAGTCCAGGATACAACTCATATGAAATTTCCCTTTTCCAGGTAACCCTCCTTTCCAAAGCCAAAAGCATTTTAATGTGTTCTCTCAGTCACTTGAAAATTCAGGTCTTGTCTGCCTGAGCCCCAGTGAGCCTTTTTGAAGCTGCTAAAATTCAAGCTCAGTGATTGTACTTCTTTCCACTCCAAAAATTAGCAATTATCCTTTAGCTTTAGTTGCCACCAATATGCTACTTCTCTAAAAAACATCTCTGGTGTCAGTGCTCCTTCTTCCTAGCCTGCCACAAAATTTTTCCTTTTTTTCCCCCTCTTATTTTTTTTTATTAACTCCTAACTGTGTACATTAATGCATTTATGGGGTACAATGTACTGATTTTATACACAAGTTGGAATGTTTACATCAAAATGGTTAACCTTCACCTCACTTAATTATTGTGTTAAGACATTTATACTCTACTCTTACTAGATTTGACATGTACCCTTGCAATATGCACCATAGGTGCATAGGTCCCACAGATTACCCTCCCTCCACTTAGCCTCCTCCCTCCTTCTTTCTGGACTATAGTTGTGTTTTACCATTCATTTGAATGTGTGGGTAATTATATGTTGATTTTATAATAGTATTGAATACACTGGATACTTTTTCTTCAAATCTTGAGATACTTTACTAAGAAGAATATGATCCAGCTAAATCCATGTAAACATAAAAGGAGTAAAGTCTCCATCTTATTTTTTTTTCTTTTTTTTTTATTGTTGGGGATTCATTGAGGGTACAATAAGCCAGGTTACACTGATTGCAATTGTTAGGTAAAGTCCCTTTTGCAATCTTGCCCCCATAAAGTGTGACACACACCAAGGCCCCACCCCCCTCCTCCATCCCTCTTTCTGCTTTCCCCCCCTCATAACCTTAATTGTCATTAATTGTCCTCATATAAAAATTGAGTACATAGGATTCATGCTTCTCCATTCTTGTGATGCTTTACTAAGAATAATGTTTTCCACGTCCATCCAGGTTAATACGAAGGATGTAAAGTCTCCATTTTTTTTAATGGCTGAACAGTATTCCATGATATACCTATACCACAGCTTGTTAATCCATTCCTGGGTTGGTGGGCATTTAGGCTCTTTCCACATTTTGGCGATTGTAAATTGAGCTGCAATAAACAATCTAGTACAAGTGTCCTTATGATAAAAGGATTTCTTTCCTTCTGGGTAGATGCCCAGTAATGGGATTGCAGGATCAAATGGGAGGTCTAGCTTGAGTGCTTTGAGGTTTCTCCATACTTCCTTCCAGAAAGGTTGTACTAGTTTGCAGTGCCACCAGCAGTGTAAAAGTGTTCCCTTCTCTCCACATCCACACCAGCATCTGCAGTTTTGAGATTTTGTGATGTGGGCCATTCTCACTAGGGTCAGATGAAATCTCAGGGTTGTTTTGATTTGCATTTCTCTAATATATAGTGGTGATGAACATTTTTTCATGTGTTTGTTAGCCATTCGTCTGTCATCTTTAGAGAAAGTTCTATTCATGTCTCTTGCCCATTGATATATGGGATTGTTGGCTTTTTTCATGTGGACTAATTTGAGTTCTCTATAGATCCTAGTTATCAAGCTTTTGTCTGATTGAAAATATGCAAACATCCTTTCCCATTGTGTAGGTTGTCTCTTTGCTTTGGCTATTGTCTCCTTAGCTGTACAGAAGCTTTTCAGTTTAATGAAGTCCCATTTGTTTATTTTTGTTGTTGTTGCAATTGCCATGGCAGTCTTCTTCATTAGGTCTTTCCCCAGGCCAATATCTTCCGTGTTTTTATATGCTTTCTTTGAGGATTTTTATTGTTTCATGCCTTAAATTTAAGACCTTTATCCATCTTGAATCAATTTTTGTGAGTGGGGAAAGGTGTAGGTCCAGTTTCAGTCTTTTACATGTGGACATCCAGTTCTCCCAACACCATTTATTGAATAGGGAGTCTTTCCCCAAAGGTATATTCTTGTTTGGTTTATCGAAAATTAAGTGGTTGTAAGATGTTAGTTTCATTTCTTGGTTTTCAATTCGATTCCAAGTGTCTATGTGTCTGTTTTTGTGCCAGTACCATGCTGTCTTGAGCACTATGGCTTTGTAGTACAGACTAAAATCTGGTATGCTGATGCCCCCAGCTTTATTTTTATTACTAAGACCTGCCTTAGCTATACAGGTTTTTTTCTGGTTCCATATAAAACGCAGAATCATTTTTTCCAAATCTTGAAAGTACAATGTTGGTATTTTGATAGGAATGGCATTGAATAGGTAGATTGCTTTGGGAAATATAGACATTTTAACAATATTGATTCTTCCCGTCCATGAGCATGGTATGTTCTTCCATTTGTTAATATCCTCTGCTATTTCCTTTCTGAGGATTTCATAGTTTTCTTTATAGAGGTCCTTCACCTCCTTCATTAGGTATATTCCTAGCTATTTCATTTTCTTTGAAACTATGGCGAAGGCAGTTGTGTCCTTAATTAGCTTCTCATCTTGACTGTTATTGGTGTATACAAAGGCTACTGACTTGTGGGCATTGATTTTATATCCTGAAACATTGCTGTATTTTTTGATGACTTCTAGGAGTCTTGTGGTTGAGTCTTTGGGGTTCTCTAAGTATAAGATCATGTCATCAGCAAAGAGGGAGAGTTTGCCCTCCTCTGCTCCCATTTGGATTCACTTTATTTCCTTGTCTTGCCTAATTGTATTGGCTAAAACTTCCAGCACTATGTTGAATTGTAAGGGTGACTGAGGACAACCTTGTCTGTTTCTAAGAGGAAAAGCTTAAAGTTCTTAAAAGGAAAAGCTTTCAGTTTTACTCCATTCAGTAAAATATTAGCTGTGGGTTTCTCATAGATAGCTTCAATCAGTTTTAGAAATGTGCCACCTATGCCTATACTCTTCTGTGTTCTAATTAGAAAAGGATGCTGGATTTTATCAAATGCTTTTTCTGCATCTATTGAGAGGATAACGTGATCTTTATTTTTGCCTCTGTTAATATAGTGGATAATGTTTATGGACTTGTGTATGTTAAACCAGCCTTGCATCCCTGGGATGAATCCTACTTGATCATGATGAATGACTTTTTTGGTGATAATCTGTAATCTATTGGCTAGGATTTTGTTGAGAATTTTTGCATCTATATTCATGAGTGAGATTGGTCTGAAATTCTCCTTTTTGTTTGGGTGTTTTCCTGGTTTTGGTATCAGGTTGATGTTTGCTTCATAGAATGTGTTGAGGAAGATTCCTTCTTCCTCAATTTTTTGCAATAATTTCTGCAGTACAGGAATAAGCTCTTCCTTCAAGGTTTGATAGAATTCTGGAGTGAAGCCATCTGGACCAGGGCATTTTTTGGTTGGAAGATTTTTTATTGTTTCTTTGATGTCAGTGCTTGAAATTAGTCTGTTAAGGAGCTCTATTTCTTCCTGGCTGAATCTAGGGAGAGGGTGTGATTCCAAATATTGATCCATTTCTTTCACATTGTCAAATTTCTGGGCATAGAGTTTCTGGTAGTATTCAGAGATGATCTCTTGTATCTCTGTGGGATCAGTTGTTATTTCCCCTTTATCATTTCTGATTGAGGTTACTAGAGATTTTACTTTTCTGTTCCTCATTAGTCTGGCCAATGCTTTATTTATTTTATTTATTTTTTCAAAAAACCAACTCCTTGTTTCATTAATTTTCTGAATAATTCTTTTGTTTTCAATTTCATTGATCTGTGATTTGTTTTTGGATATTTCTTTTCTTCTACTGAGTTTAGGCTTAGATTGTTCCTCTTTTTCCAATTCCATAAGATCTCTTGTGAGATTGTTGATGTGCTCTCTTTCTGTTTTTCGAATTATAGGCATCTAAAGCGATGAATTTTCCTCTCAAAACTGCTTTTGCAGTATCCCACAGGTTTTGGTAGATTGTGTCTTCATTGTTGTTATGCTCCAGGAAGTTAATGATTTCCTGTTTTATTTCTTCCTGCACCCATCTGTTATTCAACAGAAGATTGTTTAATTTCCATGCCTTTGGGTGGGGTCGAGCATTTTTGTTAGAGTTGAGTTCCACCTTTAGTGCCTTATGGTCTGAGAAGATACAAGGTAAAATTTGAATTCTTTTGATTCTGTTGATATTTGTTTTGTGTCCCAGGATATGATCAATTTTGGAGAATGTTCCATGGGGTGATGAGAAGAATGTATATTCTTTATCGTTGGGGTGGAGTGTTCTATATGCGTCTATCAAGCACAGATGTTCTAGGGTCTCATTTAAATCTCTTATATCTTTGTTTAATTTCTGTTTAGAGGATCTGTCCAGCTCTGTAAGAGGAGTGTTAAAGTCCCCTGTTATTATGGTCTTATCAGATATCATACTGCTCAGACTGAGTAAGGTCTGTTTCAAGAATCTGGGAGCATTTAAATTGGGTGCATAAATATTTAGAATTGAAATGTCCTCTTGTTGTATTTTTCCCTTGACCAATATAAAGTGACCATCTGTGTCTTTTTTGACTTTAGTTGCTTTAAATCCACATGTATCTGAAAATAAGATTGCAACTCGTCTTTTCTTCTGAATGCCATTTGCCTGAAAAATTGTCTTCCAACCCTTGACTCGGAGCTTTAATTTGTGTTTTGAAGGCAGGTGTGTTTGTTGCAGACAGCAAATGGATGGCTTGTGTTTTTTAATCCAGTCGGCCAATCTATGTCTCTTCAGGGGGGAATTCAAACCATTAACATTTATGGAGATAATTGATAAGTGTGGTAGTATTATTCGTCTTATTTGGTGAGAGTCCATTGCTTAGTTTTATCTTTTGCATCAGTGTGGAGGTTAGGTTCTGTCGTTTGATTTCTGAGTTCTTACTTTGCTGCTGATCCATTGTGGTGGTCAGTGTGCAGAACAGGTTGAAGTATTTCCTGTAGAGCTGGTCTTGTTGTGGCGAATTTCCTCAATGTTTGTATATCCGTAAATGATTTGATTTCTCCGTCAATTTTGAAGCTTAGCTTAGCAGGGTACAGAATTCTGGGCTGAAAATTGTTCTGTTTAAGTAGATTAAAGGTAGATGACCATTGTCTTCTTGCTTGGAAAGTTTCATTAGAGAAGTCTGCGGTCACTCTGATGGATTTGCCCCTGTAGGTCAACTGGCGCTTACTTCTGGCAGCTTGCAGAATCTTTTCTTTTGTCTTGACTTTGGACAGGTTCATCACAATGTGTCTTGGAGAAGCTCGGTTAGAGTTGGGCCGACCTGGGGTCCGATAGCCCTCTGAAAGCAGTGTGTCAGAATCTTTGGTGATATTTGGGAAATTTTCTTTTATAATATTATCTAGTATGGCTTCCATTCCTCTGGGGCATTCTTCTTCCCCTTCTGGAATTCCTATAACTCGTATGTTGGAATGCTTCATAAAGTCCCATAATTCTGACAGTGAACGTTCTGCTTTCTCTCTCTTCTTTTCTGCCTCTTTTACTATCTGAGTTATCTCAAGAACTTTGTCTTCTAGCTCTGAAATTCTTTCTTCTGCATGGTCTAACCTGTTGCTGATACTTTCCATTGCATCTTTAAATTCCCTGATTGACTGTTTCAGTTCATTCAGCTCTGCTATGTCCTTTTTATATTCTTCATATGGTTCATCTCTCATTTGATTCTGTTTTTGGATTTCCTTTTGGTTATTTTCCACTTTATTAGCAGTTTCCTTCATTGTTTCCATCATTTCTTTCATTGTTTTCAACATGTGTATTCTAAATTCCCTTTCTGTCATTCCTGACATTTCTTTATAGGTGGAATCATCTGCAGTAGCTACCTCATGGTCCCTTGGCGGGGTTGTTCTGGACTGGTTCTTCATGTTGCCTGGAGTTTTCTGATTCTTCCTCATGGGTGATTTCTTTTATCTGTTTCCTTGCCCTAATTTTCCTTTCACTTTCTCTTGCTCTTTAAGGTCTCATGCCCGTGGACTAAGGGTTACAGGACCAGAAGGGTGAGAAGGTTGAAGAGCAAAAAAGGGATGAAAGAAAGGAGGACCAAGTGATAAGAAAAATAGAGAAAGGAGAGGGGGTGGGTAAAGGAATATTGACAAAAAGAACAGAGGCATAGAAAGAGGGAGACAGAGCAATATAGATGTACAGTAGGGTACTTTGACACAACCTTAAAAAAAACCCACCTTCTGGGAATGCCCAGTTGGGTGGTTCCCTTGGGGTCAGCAACTCTTTGCTAACCTGATGAGACACAGTACCCTACCTCCACCAAGTAGAGAGGAAAGACAAAAATGCTATAAATCAAACCAAAACAAGCAAACAGAAAACTTTACGGGATAAAATTGGGTGAAAAAACAAATAATAGCGGTAGAAACACTAACAAAAATGAAGTTCTAGTTATTGAAAAAGGCAGCAATGGGAAATTATAATTGAACTAGAAAAATTGAGAAAGAAAAAGGATCTGTATGGAAAAGCTTGAACTTAAAAAACAAAACAACATCAACAACATCAAAATAAGCAAAAAAAACAACCAAACCAAAAAAAAAAAAAAAAAGAAAACACAACCAAAAACAAAGCAGTATGTATATGTTATTGAATATTGTCCGGGCAACACGTGGTCTTCTGGGGTATGAGATGTTAATCACAGTTCTGATACGACTGGAGGCTGCCGATTTCTCAAACCTCAGCAGGTAGACACCCTAAATCTCTCTTCAGTCCACTTAAAAGGCACTTTGAACTTGTAAACTTGCTGAGCAGAAGCTTTCCCAGGAAAGTGCTTGTCGCTGGAATCACTGCTGAAGTGGCTATCCACTTACCCAGTGTGCCAAAACTGGTCTCACTCTGCCCCTGAGGGTTAGGTCTGCAAGGCGGCTCAGACCCCACCCTTCGGCTACTTGGTCACTGGGTTACCAGCTCCCACCCAATTCTAGCTCTGCGACCCTGAGCTTGCTGGGGCAGATCGCTCACAATGGCTCCCTGTGACCCACAGCCAAACACTATTAGCTCCATCTGGCTCAGCGGCTCAGACTGGGGCCCTAGATAACGGCCAACGTTTTCCGCACTCCCGCTCAGGCTCTCCCCAAGGCAGTTCAACTCAGTGCCAAGTCCAAAGACACCAAATTGTTCACAGGTAAGGCCTTTCTGGTTTGCAGTCTCACTGCTACTGAACTTACAGTTGCGGCAGGTTTAGATGGATTGAACACACGCGACCACTTGCCATTTTTCCACTGTTTTAGTCCTCCTCTTGGGGTCCAGAAGTCTCTTGCTGACTCCCTGTATCCTCACAGGGGTTATGATAGGCAGATCCCACCAGCCAGAGATGCCTGGTGTCCTATCTCCCCAGACTCACAATGCCCAGATGCAAGGAAACTGTTACTCTGCCGCCATCTTGCTCCGCCTCCCCGTCTCCATCTTATTTTAAGGCTGCATAATATTCCATAGTGTACCTATACCACAATTTGTTAATCTATTCATGGGTCGATGGGCACTTGGGCTGCTTCCATGACTTGGGAATTATGAATTGAGCTGCAATAAATATTCTGGTGCAATATCTTTGTTGTAAAGTGATTTTTGGTCTCCTGGATATATAACCTAATAGAGGAATTGCAGGATCAAATGGCAGGTCTACTTTTATTTCCCTAAGTGTTCTCCAAACTTCTTTCCAAATGGAACATATTAGCTTGCATTCCCACCAACAGTGCAGAAGTATTTCCTTTTCTTCACATCCACGCCAACATCTGTAGTTTTGGGATTTTCTTATGTGGGGTAATCTTACTGAAGTTAGATGATCTCTCAAAGGGGTTTTGATTTGCATTTCTCTGATGATTAAAGATGATGAGCATTTTTTCATGTGCCTATAGACCATACGCCTGTCTTCTTCAGAAAAAATTCTGTTCAAGTCTCTTTCCCACAATAAAAGGGGATCACTTGTTCTTTTCTTCTTAATAAGTTTCAGTTTTCTGTAGATCCTTATTATCAAACCTTTGTCAGAAACATAACCTGCAAATATCTTCTCCCATTCTGAGGGTTGTCTGCTTGCTTTACCTACTGTGTTCTCGGCCCTGCAGAAGCTTTTTAGTTTGATCAGATCCCAGTAATGTATTTTTGGTGTTGCTTCAATTGTCTTGGGGGTCCTCCTCATAAAATATTCTCCCAGGCCAATTTCTTCAGGTGTTTCTTCTGCACTCTCTTCGAGTATCTTTATAGTTTCATGTCTTAAGTTTAAATCTTTTATCCAGTGATAGTCAATTTTTGTTAATGGTGAAAGTGGGGGTCCAGTTTCAGTAAGAGCATTTTTTTTTTTTGTAGTTTTTGGCCAGGGCTGGGTTTGAACTTGCCACCTCTGGCATATGGGGCCTGCGCCCTACTCCTTTGAGCCACAAGTACTGCCTAGGGGTCCAGTTTCAGTCTTCTACAGGTCACCAGCCAATCCACCAGCACCATTTGTTAAATAGGGAATCTTTCCCCCAATTTATGTTTTTGATAGGCTAATCAAAGATCAAATAAAGATAAGTGTCTGGGTTTATCTCTTGATTCTCTATTCTGTTCCATACATCTACTTCTCTGTTTTTGTGCCAGTACCATTTATCGTATAGCCTGAAGTCTGGTAGCATGATTCTTCCTGATTTGTTCTTATTTCTGAGTAATGTCTTGGCTATTTGAGGTTTTTTTCTGATTCCGCATAAAACGAAGTACTATTTTTTTCCAGATCTTTAAAGTATGACAGTGGTGCTTTAATAGGGATTGCATTAAATTTGTATATTGCTTTGGGTAGTATGGACATTTTAACAATGTTGATTCTTCCCAGCCAGGAGCATGGTATATTTTTCCATTTGTTAATATCTTCAGCCATTTCTTTTCTCAGAGTATCATAGTTCTCTTCATAGAAATTTTTCACATTCTTTGTTAGGCAAATTCCCAGGCCAAATTCCCATTTCATCTTCTTTGGCACTACTGGAAAAAGAATAGAGTCCTTGAATATTTTTTTCAGCTTGACTATTGGTATATGTAAAAGCTACTGATTTATGAGTATTAATTTTGTATCCTGAGATGCTGTTGTATTCCTTGATCACTTCTAAGAGTTTTGTAGTTGATTCCCTGGGATTTTCCAAGTATAGCATCATATCATCAATGAAGAGTGAGAGTTTGAACTCCTCTGACCCCATTTGCATATACTTGATCACCTTCTCTTGCCTGATCATAATGGCTAAGACTTCCATTACTATGTTGGATAGCAGTGGAGACAAGGGGCATCATTGCCTAGTTCCTAATCTGAGTGAAAATGTTTTCAATTTCACTCTATTCAATATGATATTGGCTGTTGGTTTGCTGTAGATGGCCTCTATCAGTTAAGACATGACCTATCTAAGCCTATTTTCTTAAGTGTTCTGATCATGAAAGGATGCTGGATATTATTGAAAGCTTTTTCTGCATCAATTGAGAGAATCCTATGGTCTTTGTTTTTTATTTTATTTATGATATGTATTATATTTATAGATTTGCATATGCTGAACCAACCTGAGAGACCCTGGAATAAAATCAAATGGGTCATGGTGTATAATTTGTTTGATGTGTTGCTGGATTCTGTTTGCTAGGATCTTATGGAATATTTTTGCATCTATGTTCATTAATGATATCGGTCTATAATTTTCTTCATTGTTGGATCTTTTCCTGGTTTGGGGATCAGGGTGATATTTGCTTCATAGAATGTGTTGGGAAGTATTCCTTCTTTTTCTATGTTTTGGAAAAGGTTATATAATATAGGTACTAGTTCCTCTTTAATGGTTTGGAGAATACTGATGTGAAGCCATCTGGTCCTGGACTTTTCTTTTTGGGACGATTTCATGAAGTTGATGCTATTTCAGTACTTGATATAGGTCTATTTGACATTTCCAATTCTTTCTGGATGAGTCTATGAGGATAGTGTGCTTCCAAGTATTGGTCTATTTCCTCCAGATTTTCATGTTTCTGAGAATAGAGTTTTTAATAGTATTTATTAAGGATTTTTTTGATTTCTGATGTGTCTATTGTTATTTCACCTTTATCATTTCTGATTGATGATATTAGGGATTTTACTTTTCTGTTTCTGGTTAAGTTAGCCAAAGGTTTATCAATTTTGTTAATCTTTCCAAAAAACCAACTTTTTGATTTGTTGATCTTTTGAATGATTCTTTTATTTTCAATTTCACTTAATTCTGCTCTAATTTTGGTTATTTCTTTTCTTCTGCTGGGTTTGGGGTTGTAATGATCTTCCTTTTCCAGTTGCTTGAGATGTCCCATTAAGTTGTTGACTTCCTCTCTTTCCATTCTCTTAAGGAAGGCTTGCAACACTACAAATTTCCCTTTCAGGACTGCCTTTGCAGTATCCTGCAGGTTCTTTCTGATAATTCATGTCTTCATTGTTATGTTCCAAAACTTTGGTAATTTCCTTATTAATCTCATCTATGACCCAGCTATCATTCAGCATAAGGTTATCTAGTTTCCATGACTTTGTCTGAGTAGGAAGATTCCTGTTGTTGTTGAGTTAAACTTTTATTCCATGATGGTCCAAGAAAATACAAGGAATAATGTCTATTCATTTCAATTTACTGAGGTTAGACTTGTGACCTAAGATGTGATCAATTTTGGATAATATTCCATGGGTTGATGAGAAGAATGTGTATTAAGTTTTATTAGAACGAAATGTTCTGTAGATGTCTGTTAAGTCCATTTGTTGTAATATCAAGTTTAAGTCAAATATTTCTTTGTTTAGTTTATTCTTGGAGGATCTATACAGCACTGCCAAAGGGGTGTTAAAATCTCCAACTATTATGATGCAGGAAGATATCAAATTGTTCACATCTGTGAGGGTGTTCTTTATAAATTGAGGAGCATTCTGGTAGGGCACATAAATGTTAATAATTGAAATCTCTTCATGTTGAGTGTTTCCCTTGACAAACTTTCCCTTGAAGTAACTATCTTTTATTTATTATTATTTTTTTCAACAGAGTCTCACTTTGTCACCCTTGGCAGGTAGAATGCCATCACATCACAGCTCACAGCAACCTCCATTTCTTGGGCTTAGGCAATCTCTTGCCTCAGCCTCCCGAGTAGCTGGGACTACAGGCACCCACCAAAATGCCTGGCTATTTTTTGTTGAAGTTATCACTGCTGTTCTAGCTTGCTGGGGCCAGGTTCAAACCCATCAACCTTGGTATATGGGACTGGTGCCCTACCCAATAAGCCACAGGCACTGCATGAAGTTACCATCCTTATCTTTCTTTACCTTTATTGTTTTAAATCCTAGTGTATCTGCAAATAAAATTGCAACCACTGCTTTTTTCTGATTTCCATTTGCCTGAATTATAGATGCCCACCCCTTAACCCTGAGTCTATTTTTATCCTTTAAGGTAAGATGAGATTCTTGTATGCAGCAGATATTGCAGATATCTGGTCTGCATTTATGTATCCAGTCAGCCAACCTATGCCTCTTTAGAGGACAATTTAAACCATTCATGTTAATGAAAGTATTGATAAGCCTGGTAGTGTTTGGGGTGTCATGTTTTTCAAATGTCCAGTGGACTTTTTTAATCCTTTCACCACAGTAGGAGTTGGGTTTTGTTCAAAAATTTCTGAATGAGTTCACTTTGGTGGTAGAGCATTGTGCTGGTCATTGTGGAGAATGGGTCTGAGAATATCCTGGAGACCTGGTATAGTTATGGTAAATTTATTCAACATGTGTATGTCATTAAAGTATTTGATTTCTCCATCACAGATGAAACTTAGTTTAGCTGGATAGAGGATCCTGGGCTGAAAGTTGTTGTATTTTAGGAGATTGAAGGTCAATGACCATCCTCTTGAAAAAGTTCAGCTGAGAGATCTGCAGTCATTCTAATATTTTCCCCTTGTAGGTTATGATTTTCTTACGTTTGGCTGCTTGAAGAATTTTCTCTTTCATATTAACTTTGGCAAAGTTAATTACAATGTGTCTAGGAGATGCTTTATTTGGATTCAGACATACTGGGGTTCTGAAACTGTCTGCTATCTGAATTTCAGTATCTCTTGCCATGCTTGGGAAATTCTCCTCCATTATATCTTGCAATAGAGCATCAGTGCCTTTAGGACCATCCTCTTCTTCAGGAATTCCTATAAGGTGAATATTTGTTCTTTTGGAGTGGTCCCACAGCTCTCTCAGGGAATGATCCATTTTTGCTCTCCATTTTTCTACCTCTTTGAGCATTTGGGAGCATTCAAAATCTTTGTCTTCAATGTCAGAGATCCTTTCTTCTTCCTGTTCCACTCTGTTACTGAGGGACTCTACTGTACTTCTTAATTCTTTAAGGACTACAATTTCTTGCTTCATTGTGTCTAAATCCTTAAAGATTTTGTCTTCAAATTTATTGATTTCTTGAGGCAACTTTTGAACTACTCCTTGAATTTCTAAGTCCAACTTTACTTCCATTCTATTACTTTTATTTGCCATCCATATTCTGAACTCTATTTCTGACATTTCAGCCATTCGTTTATGAATGGCATCTTCTGTTGTGTCTTCTTTGTTATTCCTTGGGCAGTTGATCTACTTTGATTATTCATGTTGCCAGAGTTTTTCTGCTGTTTCTATCCCATGATTATTTTTCACAGTTTGGCTAGAGAAACTGGTAAGGTGAAATTGGATTGAGGGCTCCTCGAGCACCAGCCCTTTAGCAAAGATCTGAGACTGGTGACTATGGCTTTTCCCCTACAGCTTTACAAAGGTCTCATTCAGTGCTACAGCCTGAGACTCTGGGGACCTGCTTGGTGTGATGGGGCTAGGTGGCTCTGTCTTGAATTCAGCTAGTCTCTATTCAATCCTAGTGAATCAGTGGCTTTGGGCTGATATGTCAGCTAGGGAGAAACACAAGCAACTAAGACATCCTGCCCCCCATGGACAACAACTAGAAGAGGAGAATCAGATGCTCCCATTACAATACAACCAGGGCTCAACCTTGGAGGGTCCCTGGGTGGATGGTCCAGATCAAGAGCTCCAAACCAATTGTCCCAGTCAGCACAATCACTGATCAAGTGGGAGAGTTCAGAAGGTCTCCAGCATCTAGACAGTAGGGGTCCACTGGCAGCTCAAGTGTGACTTGCTCTAGTGGAGTCAGAAAAGCCTGCCCAGCAAAACAGTCCGTCCAGGGGGACTGGCAACTCCTTCCCCACCTTGCACCTATGCCATGCCCAGTCACTGGTAACCCTGTGGCCCAGTTCCTTCCAATGAACAAATACGCCAGGGATTTGTGCCTGCCAGAGTCAAAGAGGAGTCAATGCCTCCTCAGTCAGGCTGCCACACTCTGCCATCAGCCAGCAGGGGGAGCTGAAGCCCGACTCCCACTGGTGCTCAATGTAAACTGGGGAGAGTTTTACCTGAGTTTGTTCCAAGCCAGGGGTTAACAATGCAGCAAATGTTTTTCTCCCTCAGCTTTACAAAAGTGGCCCCAGCCACATTGCTCTTCTGGTACTCCTGTAGGGTGAGGTCTGGCTCCCTCTGGCAATCCACAGAATTAGGGAGGTGTCTCTCCAAAATTTGACCCCAGTGGGATTGTTCTACTATCACTTCTGTGTGGCAAGTGCCTTCACGTGTGTTCCCACACCTCCACACACCACTTATATAAACTTTCACCCTCCTCCCTGTGCCTCTCTCCACTTCTACTCAAGTCACAGTTTCAGCACAGCTGTGCTGCTGTGGCCCATGCAATCCCCAGCCCTAGCAAGGAACCACAGACACTCTGGTCTCTGCAGTGGGTGGGCTTCCAGACCACACACGGGAAGCCACCTCTTTGGCAGAGGGGAAAGACTCTCATCCTCTTTGGGATGGGTTTTGTACCTGAAATTTGCTTCCTTGGGATCGCAGCTTGCCTCAGCAGGGATGATGTTCAGTTATCAATCTTCTCTCTCAGCTCAGTTCCCAACATTCAGCTTTATTGGGTTCTTTCTGGCCATTATCTCTCCCACTGGACAGGAGCTTCTATCAAAAGCTGGCTCCAGTGAGCCATCTTCCCCCAAACCCCTCACAAAATTTTTCTTAAAGTCCTTTCTTCACATCCCTTCCAGTCAGCCTTTTGACATCCTTATGGGGTACAGAGCTGAGGGAGCCCCTTTCTGTTCCCTCCACCCTGTGGCTTCATTCTTTTGCCTTTGCTTTCTCCTCAACTCCATCAAGTCCACAGACAGTGTGAATCCTTGAAAGTTGCCTCAGGCACAGAAATACAGTAACTCTTCAACCCCAGTGAAAACCAGGTCCCAGCACCTGAAGTTGACAGATAATGTGGTTGCTCTTCCAGACTTTAAGATGGCTCTTGATCAAGAAAGAAACAAGATTTCTTTATGCCCTAGAATGAAATCATGTGCTCTAAAACCACTCTACACAAAAGGGTTCTTCCCCAAGCAAAGCCTCAGAAAGGAGAAAATAAGTTGAAGGCAGTGAGAAGAGTTCTCACAAAATTCTACAGAAAGGGGGGGAGGCGGAGCAAGATGGCAGCCGAGTAACAGCTTCCTTGCATCTGGGCACCGTGAGTCTGGGGATATAGGACTGCAGGCATCTCTGGCTGGTGGGATCTGCCTATCATCACCCCTGAGAGGATACAGGGAGTCAGCGAGAGACTTCTGGACCCCAAGAGGAGGACTAAAACAGTGGAAAAATGGCAAATGGTCGCGTGTGTTCAATCCGTCTAAACCCGCCCGCAACTGTAAGTTCAGTAGTAGCGAGACTGCAAACCAGAAAGGCCTTATCTGTGAACTGTTTTGGTGTCTTTGGACTTGGCACTCAGCTGAACTGCCTTGGGGAGAGCCTGAGCGGGAGTGCAGAGAACTTTGGCCTTTGTCTAGGGCCCCAGTCTAAGCCGCTGAGCCAGACGGAGCTAATAGTGTTTGGCTCTGGGTCACAGGCAGACATTGTGAGCGATCTGCCCCGGCAAGCTCCGCCCTCAGGGTCGCAGAGCTGGAATTGGGTGGGAGCTGGTAACCCAGCGACCAAGTAGCCTAAGAGCGGGGTCTGAGCCGCCTTGCAGCCCTAAACCTCGGGGTCAGAGGGAGACAAGTTTTGACACACAGGGTAAGTGGATAGCCGCTTCAGCAGTGATTCCAGCGACAAGCACTTCCCTGAGAAAGCTTCTGCTCAGTAAGTGAACAAGTTCAAAGTGCCTTTTAAGTGGGCTGAAGAGAGATTTAGGGTGTCTACCTGCTGGGAATTGAGAAACTAGCAGCCTCCAGTCGTATCAGAACTGTGACTAACATCTCATACCCCAGAAGACCACGTGTTGCCCAGACAATATTCAATAACATATACATACAGCTTTGTCTTTGGTTGTGTTTTTTTTTTTGTTTGTTTGTTTTTGTTTTTCTTTGGTTTGGTTTTTTTGTTTATTTTGATGTTGTGGACTGTTGTCCTGTTTTTTAAGTTCAACCTTTTCCATACAGATCCTTTTCTTTCTCAATTTTTCTAGTTTAATTATAATTTCTCAGTGCTGCCTATTTCAATAATTAGAAATTCATTTTTGTTAGTGTTTCTACCGCTATTATTTGGTTTTTCCAGCCAATTTTATCCCGTAAAGTTCTCTGTTTGCTTGTTTTAGTTTGATTTATAGCATTTTTGTCTTTCCTCTCTACTTGGTGGAGGTGGGGTACTGTGTCTGATCAGGTTAGCAAAGAGCTGCTGACCTCAAGGGAACAACCCTAATGGGCAACCCCAGAAGGTGTTTTTTTTTTTTTAAGGTTGTATCAAAGTAACCTACTGTACACCTATATGGCTCTGTCTACCTCTTTCTGTGCCTCTCTTCTTTTTGTCAGTATTCCTTTTACCCACCCCCTCTCCTTTCTCTATTTTTCTTTTTTTTTTTCTTATCACTCGGTCCTCCTTTCTTTCATCCCTTTTTTGCTCTTAAACCTTCTCACCCTTCTGGTCCTATAACCCTTAGTCCACAGGCACGAGAACTTAAAGAGCAAGAGGAAGTGAAAGGAAAATTAGGGCAAGGAAACAGATAAAATAAATCACTCATGAGGAAGAATCAGATGAAAACTCCAGGCAACATGAAGAACCAGTCCAGAACAACCCCGCCAAGGGACCATGAGGTAGCTACTGCAGAGGATTCCACCTATAAAGAAATGTCAGGAATGACAGAAAAGGAATTTAGAATACACATGTTGAAAACAATGAAAGAAATGATGGAAACAATGAAGGAAACTGCTAATAAAGTGGAAAATAACCAAAAGGAAATCCAAAAACAGAATCAAATGAGAGATGAAACATATGAAGAATATAAAAAGGATATAGCAGAGCTGAAGGAACTGAAACAGTCAATCAGGGAATTTAAAGATGCAATGGAAAGTATCAGCAACAGGTTAGACCATGCAGAAGAAAGAATTTCAGAGGTAGAAGACAAAGTTTTTGAGATAACTCAGATAGTAAAAGAGGCAGAAAAGAAGAGAGAGAAAGCAGAACGTTCACTGTCAGAATTATGGGACTTTATTAACCGTTCCAACATACGAGTTATAGGAATTCCAGAAGGGGAAGAAGAATGCCCCAGAGGAATGGAAGCCATGCTAGAGAATATTATAAAAGAAAATTTCCCAAATATCACCAAAGATTCTGACACACTGCTTTCAGAGGGCTATCGGACCCTACGTCGCCTCAACTCTAACCGAGCTTCTCCAAGACACATTGTGATGAACCTGTCCAAAGTCAAGACAAAAGAAAAGATTCTGCAAGCTGCCAGGAGTAAGCGCCAGTTGACCTACAGGGGTAAATCCATCAGAGTGACCGCAGACTTCTCTAATGAAACTTTCCAAGCAAGAAGACAATGGTCATCTACCCTTAATCTACTTAAACAGAACAATTTTCAGCCCAGAATTCTGTACCCTGCTAAGCTCAGCTTCAAAATTGACGGAGAAATCAAATCATTTACGGATATACAAACATTGAGGAAATTCGCCACAACAAGACCGGCTCTACAGGAAATACTTCAACCTGTTCTGCACACTGACCACCACAATGTATCAGCAGCAAAGTAAGAACTCAGAAATTAAAGGACAGAACCAAACCTCCACACTGATGCAAAAGATAAAACTAAGCAATGGACTCTCACCAAATAAGACGAATAGAATACTCCCACCTTATCAATTATCTCAATAAATGTTAATGGCTCAAATTCCCCACTGAAGAGATATAGATTGGTTGACTGCATTAAAAAACACAAGCCATCCATTTGCTGTCTGCAAGAAACACACCTGGCTTCCAAAGACAAATTAAAGCTCCGAGTCAAGGGTTGGAAGACAATTTTCCAGGCAAATGGAATTCAGAAGAAAAGAGGAGTTGCAATCTTATTCTCAGATACATGTGGATTTAAAGCAACTAAAGTCAAAAAAGACAAAGATGGTCACTTTATATTGGTCAAGGGAAAAATACAACAAGAAGACATTTCAATTCTAAATATCTATGCACCCAATTTAAAAGCTCCCAGATTCTTGAAACAGACCTTACTCAGTCTGAGCAATATGATATCTGATAAGACCATAATAACAGGGGACCTTAACACTCCTCTTACAGAGCTGGACAGATCCTCTAAACAGAAATTAAACAAAGATATAAGAGACTTAAATGAGACCCTAGAACAACTGTGCTTGATAGACACAAATAGAACACTCCACTCCAAAGACAAAGAATATACATTCTTCTCATCACCCCATGGAACATTCTCCAAAATTGATCATATCCTGGGACACAAAACAAATATCAACAGAATCAAAAGAATTCAAATTTTACCTTGTATCTTCTCAGACAATAAGGCACTAAAGGTGGAACTCAATTCTAACAAAAATGCTCGACCCCACCCAAAGGCATGGAAACTAAACAATCTTCTGTTGAATAACAGATGGGTGCAGGAAGAAATAAAACAGGAAATCATTAACTTCCTTGAGCATAACAACAATGAAGACACAAGCTACCAAAACCTGTGGGATACTGCAAAAGCAGTTTTGAGAGGAAAATTCATCGCTTTAGATGCCTACATTCGAAAAACAGAAAGAGAGTACATCAACAATCTCACAAGAGATCTTATGGAATTGGAAAAAGAAGAACAATCTAAGCCTAAACTCAGTAGAAGAAAAGAAATATCCAAAATCAAATCAGAGATCAATGAAATTGAAAACAAAAGAATCATTCAGAAAATTAATGAAACAAGGAGTTGGTTTTTTGAAAAAATAAATAAAATAGATAAACCATTGGCCGGACTAACAAGGAATAGAAAAGTAAAATCTCTAGTAACCTCAATCAGAAATAATAAAGGGGAAATAACAACTGATCCCACAGAGATACAAGAGATCATCTCTGAATACTACCAGAAACTCTATGCCCAGAAATTTGACAATGTGAAAGAAATGGATCAATGTTTGGAATCACACCCTCTCCCTAGACTCAGCCAGGAAGAAATAGAGCTCCTGAACAGGCCAATTTCAAGCACTGAGATCCAAGAAACAATAAAAAATCTTCCAACCAAAAAATGCCCTGGTGCAGATGGCGTCACTCCAGAATTCTATCAAACCTTCAAGGAAGGGCTTATTCCTGTACTGCAGAAATCATTCCAAAAAATTGAGGAAGAAGGAATCTTCCCCAACACATTTTATGAAGCAAACATCACCTTGATACCAAAACCAGGAAAAGACCCAAACAAAAAGGAGAATTTCAGACCAATCTCACTCATGAACATAGATGCAAAAATTCTCAACAAAATCCTAGCCAATAGATTACAGCTTATCACCAAAAAAGTCATTCATCATGATCAAGTAGGCTTCATCCCAGGGATGCAAGGCTGGTTTAACATACGCATGTCTATAAACGTTATCCACCATATTAACAGGCAAAAATAAAGATCACATGATCCTCTCAATAGATGCAGAAAAAGCTTTTGATAAAATCCAGCATCCTTTTCTAATTAGAACACTGAAGAGTATAGGCATAGGTGGCACATTTCTAAAACTGTTTGAAGCTATCTATGACAAACCCACAGCCAATATTTTACTGAATGGAGTAAAACTGAAAGCTTTTCCTCTTAGAACTGGAACCAGACAAGGTTGTCCTCTGTCACCTTTACTATTCAACATAGTGCTGGAAGTTCTAGCCAATACAATTAGGCAAGACAAGGAAATAAAGGGAATCCAAATGGGAGCAGAGGAGGTCAAACTCTCCCTCTTTGCTGACGACATGATATTATACTTAGAGAACCCCAAAGACTCAACCACAAGACTCCTAGAAGTCATCAAAAAATACAGTAATGTTTCAGGATATAAAATCAATGTCCACAAGTCAGTAGCCTTTGTGTACACCAATAACAGTCAAGATGAGAAGCTAATTAAGGACACAACTCCCTTCACCATAGTCTCAAAGAAAATGAAATACCTAGGAATATACCTAACAAAGGAGGTGAAGGACCTCTATAAAGAAAACTATGAAATCCTCAGAAAGGAAATAGCAGAGGATATTAACAAATGGAAGAACATACCATGCTCATGGATGGGAAGAATCAACATTGTTAAAATGTCTATACTTCCCAAAGCAATCTACCTATTCAATGCCATTCCTATCAAAATACCAACATCGTACTTTCAAGTTTGGAAAAAATGATTCTGCATTTTGTATGGAACGGGAAAAAACCCCGTATAGCTAAGGCAGTTCTCTGTAAGAAAAATAAAGCTGGGGGCATCAGCATACCAGATTTTAGTCTGTACTACAAAGCCATAGTGCTCAAGACAGCATGGTACTGGCACAAAAACAGACACATAGACACTTGGAATCGAATTGAAAACCAAGAAATGAAACTAACATTTTACAATCACCTAATCTTTGATAAACCAAACAAGAACATACCTTGGGGGAAAGACTCCCTATTCAATAAATGCTGTTCAGAGAACTGGATGTCCACATGTAAAAGACTGAAACTGGACCCACACCTTTCCCCACTCACAAAAATTGATTCAAGATGGATAAAGGACTTAAACTTAAGGCATGAAACAATAAAAATCCTCCAAGAAAGCATAGGAAAAACACTGGAAGATATTGGCCTGGGGAAAGACCTCATGAAGAAGACGGCCATGGCAATTGCAACAACAACAAAAATAAACAAATGGGACTTCATTAAACTGAAAAGCTTCTGTACAGCTAAGGAGACAATAACCAAAGCAAAGAGACAACCTACACAATGGGAAAGGATATTTGCATATTTTCAATCAGACAAAAGCTTGATAACTAGGATCTATAGAGAACTCAAATTAATCCACATGAAAAAAGCCAACAATCCCATACATCAATGGGCAAGAGACATGAATAGAACTTTCTCTAAAGATGACAGACGAATGGCTAACAAACACATGAAAAAATGTTCATCATCTCTATATATTACAGAAATGCAAATCAAAACAACCCTGAGTTATCATCTAACCCCAGTGAGAATGGCCCACATCACAAAATCTCAAAACTGCAGATGCTGGCGTGGATGTGGAGAGAAGGGAACACTTTTACTCTGCTGGTGGCACTGCAAACTAGTACAACCTTTCTGGAAGGAAGTATGGAGAAACCTCAAAGCACTCAAGCTAGACCTCCCATTTGATCCTGCAATCCCATTACTGGGCATCTACCCAGAAGGAAAGAAATCCTTTTATCATAAGGACACTTGTACTAGACTGTTTATTGCAGCTCAATTTACAATCGCCAAAATGTGGAAAGAGCCTAAATGCCCACCAACCCAGGAATGGATTAACAAGCTGTGGTATATGTATACCATGGAATACTATTCAGCCATTAAAAAAAATGGAGACTTTACATCCTTCGTATTAACCTGGATGGACGTGGAAAACATTATTCTTAGTAAAGCATCACAAGAATGGAGAAGCATGAATCCTATGTACTCAATTTTGATATGAGGACAATTAATGACAATTATGGTTATGGGGGGGAAACAGAAAGTGGGAAGGAGGGAGGTTGGTGGGGCCTTGGTGTGTGTCACACTTTATGGGGGCAAGACATGATTGCAAGAGGGACTTTACCTAACAATTGCAATCAGTATAACCTGGCTTATTGTACCCTCAATGAATCCCCAACAATTAAAAAAAAAAAAAAATTCTACAGAAAGGGGAGACTCATAAATTAGTGGTTGAAAGATATTGAAGTGTTTTTAATGTTGAGCCCCATGTTTGGAGGTCCATTGTGTGTTCCTAACAGTTGATGTTGCCCCTAAAAATTACTGTGCTAAGCACTGAGGGAAGACAAGATGAGAAATAAAAAACTCCCTGCCCTTAAAGGACGTTTTTATCCTGTACCTAAGACCAAAATGGGAGTCAGTATAAAACAGGGCAGTATTTCGTGGAAGAGATGCCAAGCACCAAGTGGGAGAGCCATTATCTCCATGAGAGGGATAAGAAAAAGTGTTCATAAAGGAAGCAGAATTTGAACTGTGGCTTTAGAGGAGTAAAAATTGATTAGAGAGAAAATCATCTTACAAGGGTATATGTGAATCTTAGTAAATGTGGAATGTAAAGGTGTTAGCAAAATAACTAAGAAAGTACCAGGAAAGCTATGTTAACTAGTGTGATGAAAATGTGTCAAACGGTCTATGAACCAAGTGTATGGTGCCCCATGATCATACTAATGCACACAGCTATGATTTAATAAAAATAAATAAATAAATAAATAAAAAGAAAATCAGGGGAAGTATCCCTGATATTAGGGACTTCACAAAAGGAAGTTTTAAAAGAAGAAAATTAACCTGAATTCCCACAACACTGTGAAGTTGTGGCGCAGGGGGAGTTAAATGAGGAGAGAGAGAGTTATACAGATTCATGCTCTGGTTCAGTGGCCTGAGACTGCTGGGCACAAAACCATGACCTAAATGTGCCTGCCTTTGTTCACCATGTCAAAGAACACAGCCTACTAAGCAGTGAGCTCCTGCTGCCCACTTGTCATATGTGGTCACCTCACCACATTTCCTCCATCCCACCCCCACCTGGCAACCTTTCTCTTTGATTTATTAATGAGTACAAGATAAGTTTTCACAAGGACATGTTAAAACTATTTTAATAGAAATTTTTTTTAAAAAAATCATCTAAAAGATTTGACTCTTATAAACATTTGCTTTGATGTAGTTTTCATAGTTATTTTCATGCCTGGGAAATGGTAAATGAGAGATGGATAACATGAAGGTTTGAGATCTTGGCAGAGAGACATAGGCTTGAAGCTAGCTGAGAAATGCATAACAGGTCCAGAGTGAAAATCTCTGCAGAGGCTCCTACACCAGAAGGAGCTCTGAGGAGACCTCCATGGGGCATGCAGGATCGTGGTTTCATATCCCAATCAGGAATCTACATGGCTTAGAAAAGTGAGCACCACAACAAAACCTAGGGATCCCAAAACCCCATCCTGGACCCCCAGTAAGTCTCTGCAAGTCACTCCATGCTTCTGTGCCTCCATTTCCTCCTCCCCAAAATGAAGTGTCTCACTGATTTCAAAGGTGATGTACTTCAGTAGAAATGTTAAGAGATTTAATGTCAATCAAAAAATGTTCAAATAAATCTCAGCGCTCCTGCATTTTAAATGTATTATTTGGGGTAAGTTATTAAACCTATGAGATTGTCATTTTTCTCTTATATAAAAGGAAATACTATTGCCTACCCAGCTTACTGTAAGAAATAAAGGAGATATTGCATGTAAAAATTCCCAGCACAGTATCTAGAAAATAGCTAGCATTTGATGTCCTCTTCCCTGCCCTTTGAAAAGTTCCTTTAAGTCTCAGCATTCTGTTTCCATCAAAGTAAGGTCTCTGCAGCTTGCCATAGAGTCTGAGGTCATAGTAAGGGATGGAAACCACCAGACACAAATCAGAGCACACATTTTCAGCAGAGGACTAATAGAAGATTAGGTTAAGGGGCCGAATATCTTGATTTAGCATGCACTTTTTTTTGTACCAGTGTTTTCTGAACGTAGTGGTCAAAAATATTCTGGGGCCACCATCTGGGGACTACAAAGCAGCAAGTCTGGAGAGAGAACTAGGAATGTGAATTTTTAACTAACACCAGGGAGGTTATCCCAAAGAGGCAAGCATAAGAAACAGCACTTTCTATGGTCCTCCTGAACCCCCAGCCTCTTACTTCTGTGCCGCCTGGCCTACAGTGGCAGCTGTCTTCACAGCCTGCTACTGGCACCCATGTGCTCCCTGAAATTTGCTGAGTTCCTATATCAGCTCTGCTGCTTCTCAGCCAGCTCAGCATATTTGGGAATTGACATTGCAGCATCAGCATTAGGCTTGGCTACTCCCTCTTCCCTTGTAGAGATTTTTGACTACCTGTACCCTTTTTAAGCCTGAGCTCAGGAAGAGGATCAGTATGTCAGTCTTCCCATTTGTGGCAGTTGGGGTTAAGATGGATTTGTAAAGAAAATTGGAAGTGAAGACTAAAGAAAGCAGTCAGATCCACATCCAAATGTCCACATTTTCCATTAGTGCCATTACCAGAAACTTTCAACATCTGTCAGGGGTCCTTCAAATTTTTCCAGCTCATAGTGCTGCTAGAGAGTGCATGGAACCAATCATGTGCTTTGGAGATTGTTCATACACCCATCACCCACATCAAAATGCAGACCTTGGGGTGATGATTGACACAAAGCAACAGGTACCCCAGATTAAACCTGACCAGTGTCCCAGCCAAATGCCCTCCAAGAAGACAACACATGGTCTTTCTGCAATCTCTTCCAGGGCTTACAGCACAGCCCAGATGCCTAAGGAGCCACCCACTCATCCTCCACTTCTAGAACAACATTTCTGCCTCCGTACTCCTGACCACACCCTCAGATTCCTTCTGCCCTAGGCTCTGATTCTAACTTCTGTCCCAGTCAGGAGTATTGCAAGGAGCCCTGCCATAGTGCAGTGGGACCCGTGATGCACTGAGTCAACGTGGTCACCATCCTACTCTGACCTGTGTCTAGTTTTTCCCAGCCATGGTCCATTTCCTCTGGGACCAGGAATCAACCCTATTTCTGTCTTTAGGAATTAAAGTCTCACCTTGAGAGTGAAGGTACTGTTGTCAGACCCCTAACCTCAGCCATCTCTGAGGTTGCTGTATTGCTCTGTCTACTGTTCTCCTCTGCCTGCCCACTGGGACATCCAACCTTCCTCTCACCAGATCTCCCTGCTCCAGCCTCACAGACATGAAGCTCCACCTACCTGGGCTCCTTCCCACACAGGCACCTGGCTCTAGCTCTAGCACCAGTCTCTGGTCTCCAGGTCTCTGAGTAGGGGTGAGGGACAGCTGTGTATCCCAGAGACATAGAGAGGTACAATGAAGTACCCAGGACAGGATCTTTCTACCTGAGCTTGTGGACATGTATGTCCCCCATGGTGAAGCATCTCAGAAACCTAAATTTTGGAGACAATATCTTGATCCCACTTGCATTGCTTCTACAGACATGTGTGCTACAAAAGAGAGGCTGCATTTGCATTAATAAATTAATTCATGATTCACCAAGAAGCAGACATCAAGATGGGATTAGAAATGAAAGAGAGTTATAGGGGAAAGAAACATAAGGGGAAGTGAGCCTCATACCATAATGCAGGCCTGACACCTGTGGAAGGAGAAAGAAAAGTGAGGAGGGCTGGCTAGAAGAGTTTCAGGCTTTAGAGCAGTTCCAAGAAAGGTACAGCCAACTCAGTGGAGAGTCCTTAAGTCTAAGGTGAAAGGAGAGCCTCAACTCACCAGAATGGCCCAGCCTTAGTAAAATAACTTGGAAGAAGGAGTTGGAGGCACCTACCCCATTTTATAACCAGTGACGGGAACATGAAGAACTGGAGAAGGCAGTAGCTATGTAGGAAGAAGAAAGCAGACCTGAAGGACTCTAAGGCCTGCAGGAAGAAAGACCAGGACTTCTGAGTAGGTGCCTGGGATCTAGGAAGTGGTGAAGGACTAAAGGGACACTGAAGTTTCCCAGGAGGCAATAGACACATCGTGGAGATGGACACCTAGTAAAAGCCACCTAAGGGACATCAGCTTCTTGCCTGGCCTGTCAGCTGGACCCAGAGAGCTGAGCACTTGGTGATAAGCTTCACCCAGGGCAACCAACCAAAGAGCATAAAGGGACACAAAGGTTGCAACTTCACTCAGGAGGAAATGCTACCTCCTACTCATTCCTCCATGTATCTCTGAACCCGCCCCACCCACTCTGATGCAAGAGTGAGAATTCTCTAGTTAGGATTTCCAGATGGGATAATCTTCCTGAAGTTCACATGAGACTTGCCTCTCTCTGTTCTGCTCTTGACATTTTGGGGGAGGGGTAAAAGACAGGGGAAGAGGTGCCTAGTCCAGCTCTTAGAAGGTGGATAACCTCAAGGCAGGTGCTCAGACCCAGGAAGGCATGGATGGTGTTGGTGGACTCAGCAGACCTTGGTGGGTGGGGAAGGAGCATGTATTATATACATATACAGAATTTTATATATATGTGTGTGTGTGTGTATTTACATATATATACACATATAAAATACAGTAGAACCTCTCTGTAAGTTGACCACCCAAGGGACTGTAACCAACTGGTCAACATATGAAGTTGGTCAACCTGAGGACTAAGCTTACTGTACTGATATGTACATGTGGTGCATGTCTGGTCTATGAAAATTAGGAGGTGGTCAATGTAGGTGGTGTGGTGTATGTCTGGTCTATGAAACTTGAGGTGGTCAATGTAGGGAGGTGGTCAACTATGGAGGTTCTACTGTATTTATACATATTATGTGTATGCATATAAACAAATACCCATGAGACTACCATCTAAACTAAGAATTACAGCATAAGCCTCTGCTCTATTATAAAACAGTTTTTAAATTTGTTTTTATTAAATACTGAGTATATACCAAAGAATAACTATAAAGAAAAATGACACAACAAATATCTGTGTACCCATCACCCATTTTCAGAAAAAAAATAGCATTATTACCTTTGAGTTCTCTTGTGTATGTCTCCCTAATTCAATTCATGACTGTTTGCTACCATCTGGGCATGTAATTGTTAAAACATGTCCCAGATGAAAGTGTTCCGGATTCAGAACATTAAGAACATTCTGAATATTTTGTAATTCATAGCATAGCACCTACTGAAAGTTGAAAGTATGTATTTAATTTGGTCCTCTTTTTCCCAATTAAAAGAAGTTATTAATTTGGGCAAAGAAGAAGGGGGAGAAGATAGAGATTTAAAACAACTCTTTCATGGAAATTAGGATCTTTCCTTTTTACATGAGTTCCTGCAGCAGCATGGTGGCTAATTAGCAATGGACTTTCCATAAGGATCCCCTCCTAAGCAGGGAGGAAGCAGTCCTCCTCTTCCTCATGAACTACAATATCAGAATATTCTTCTATTTCTTCAAGTTCTTTCATATCTGCATTTAAATAGTATTTCCTTATGATATTAGAATTATCCATGATTTTAGACAAGGTAGCATTAATAAAAAGCAAAGAAAAAAAGAAGTATCCATAAGAATAAAACATATATATGTATATATACACCACATACTACATATATACACACACAATGTCAAAAAAGTCTACATATTTTAAGAAAGGAAAAAGTACATTAAAATTATAATATATATACTGATTATACTGATAACATTTGTTATCTTTTTTTTTATTTTCTTTTTTTTTTTTTATTGTTGGGGATTCATTGAGGGCACAACAAGCCAGTCACACTGATTACAATCGCTAGGCAAAGTCCCTCCCGCAATCATGTCCTGCCCCCACAAAGTGTGACACACACCAAGGCCCTTTCTGCTTCCCCCCCCATAACCTTAATTGTCATTAATTGTCCTCATATCAAGATTGAGTACATAGGATTCATGCTTCTCCATTCTTGTGATGCTTTACTAAGAATAATGTCTTCCACATCCATCCAGGTTAATACGAAGGATGTAAAGTCTCCATTTTTTTTAATGGCTGAATAGTATTCCATGGTATACATATACCACAGCTTGTTAATCCATTCCTGGGTTGGTGGGCATTTAGGCTCTTTCCACATTTTGGCGATTGTAAATTGAGCTGCAATAAACAGTCTAGTACAAGTGTCCTTATGATAAAAGGATTTCTTTCCTTCTGGGTAGATGCCCAGTAATGGGATTGCAGGATCGAATGGGAGGTCTAGCTTGAGTGCTTTGAGGTTTCTCCATACTTCCTTCCAGAAGGGTTGTACTAGTTTGCAGTCCCACCAGCAGTGTAAAAGTGTTCCCTTCTCTCCACATCCACGCCAGCATCTGCAGTTTTGAGATTTTTGTGATGTGGGCCATTCTCACTGGGGTTAGATGATATCTCAGGGATATTTTGATTTGCATTTCTCTAATATATAGAGATGATGAACATTTCTTCATCTGTTTGTTAGCCATTCATCTGTCGTCTTTAGAGAAAGTTCTATTCATGTCTCTCGCCCATTGATATAAGGGATTGTTGGCTTTTTTCATGTGGATTAATTTGAGTTCTCTATAGATCCTCGTGATCAAGCTTTTGTCTGATTGAAAATACGCAAATATCCTTTCCCATTGTGTGGGTTGTCTCTTTGCTTTGGTTATTGTCTCCTTAGTTGTACAGAAGCTTTTCAGTTTAATGAAGTCCCATTTGTTTATTTTTGTTGTTGTTGCAATTGCCATGGCAGTCTTCTTCATGAAGTCTTCCCCCAGGCCAATATCTTCCAGTGTTTTTCCCATGCTGTCTTTGAGGATTTTTATTGTTTCATGCCTTAAATTTAAGTCCTTTATCCATCTTGAATCAATTTTTGTGAGTGGGGAAAGGTGTGGGTCCATTTTCAGTCTTTTACATGTGGACATCCAGTTCTCCCAACACCATTTATTGAATAGGAAGTCTTTCCCCCAAGGTAAGTTCTTGTTTGGTTTATCGAAGATTAGGTGGTTGTAAGATGTTAGTTCCATTTCTTGGTGTTCAATTCGATTCTAAGTGTCTATGTCTCTGTTTTTGTGCCAGTACCATGCTGTCTTGAGCACTATGGCTTTCTAGTACAGACTAAAATCTGGTATGCTGATGCCCCCAGCTTTATTTTTATTACTAAGAACTGCCTTAGCTAAACGGGGTTTTTCCGGTTCCGTACAAAACGCAGAATCATTTTTTCCAAATCTTGAAAGTACGATGTAGGTACTTTGATAGGAATGGCATTGAATAGGTAGATTGCTTTGGGAAGTATAGACATTTTAACAACGTTGATTCTTCACATCCATGAGCATGGTATGTTCTTCCATTTGTTAATATCCTCTGCTATTTCCTTTCTGAGGATTTCATAGTTTTCTTTATAGAGGTCCTTCACCTCCTTTGTTAGGTATATTCCTAGGTATTTCATTTTCTTTGAAACTGTGGTGAAGGGAGTTGTGTCCTTAATTAGCTTCTCATCTTGACTGTTATTGGTGTACACAAAGGCTACTGACTTGTGGACATTGATTTTATATCCTGAAACATTACTGTATTTATTGATGACTTCTAGGAGTCTTGTGGTTGAGTCTTTGGGGTTCTCTAAGTATAATATCATGTTGTCAGCAAAGAGGGAGAGTTTGACCTCCTCTGTTCCCATTTGGATTCCCTTGATTTCCTTGTCTTGCCTAATTGTATTGGCTAGAACTTCCAGCAATATGTTGAATAGTAAAGGTGACAGAGAACGACCTGGTCTGGTTCCAGTTCTAAGAGGAAAAGCTTTCAGTTTTACTCCATTCAGTAAAATATTGGCTGTGGGTTTGTCATAGATAGCTTCAATCAGTTTTAGAAATGTGCCACCTATGCCTATACTCTTCAGTGTTCTAATTAGAAAAGGATGCTGGATTTTATCAAAAGCTTTTTCTGCATCTATTGAGAGGATCATGTGATCATTATTTTTGCCTCTGTTAATATGGTGGATAACGTTTATAGACTTGCGTATGTTAAACCAGCCTTGCATCCCTGGGATGAAGCCTACTTGATCATGATGAATGACTTTTTTGATGATAAGCTGTAATCTATTCGCTAGGATTTTGTTGAGAATTTTTCCATCTATATTCATGAGTGAGATTGGTCTGAAATTCTCCTTTTTGTTTGGGTCTTTTCCTGGTTTTGGTATCAGGGTGATGTTTGCTTCATAAAATGTGTTGGGGAAGATTCCTTCTTCCTCAGTTTTTTGGAATAATTTCTGCAGTACAGGAATAAGCTCTTCCTTGAAGGTTTGATAGAATTCTGGAGTGAAGCCATCTGGACCAGGGCATTTTTTGGTTGGAAGCTTTTTTATTGTTTCTTTGATCTCAGTGCTTGAAATTGGTCTGTTCAGGAGCTCTATTTCTTCCTGGCTAAGTCTAGGGAGAGGGTGTGATTCCAAATATTGATCCATTTCCTTCACATTCTCAAATTTCTGGGCATAGAGTTTCTGGTAGTATTCAGAGATGATCTCTTGTATCTCTGTGGGATCAGTTGTTATTTCCCCTTTCTCGTCTCTGCTAGGGGTTACTAGAGATTTTACTTTTCTATTTCTAGTTAGTCTGGCCAATGGTTTATCTATGTTATTTATTTTTTCAAAAAACCAACTCCTTGTTTCATTAATTTTCTGAATGATTCTTTTGTTTTCAATTTCATTGATCTCTGATTTGATTTTGGATATTTCTTTTATTCTACTGAGTTTAGGCTTAGATTGTTCTTCTTTTTCCAATTCCATAAGATCTCTTGTGAGATTGTTGATGTGCTCTCTTTCTGTTTTTCGAATGTAGGCATCTAAAGCGATGAATTTTCCTCTCAAAACTGCTTTTGCAGTATCCCAAAGGTTTTGGTAGCTTGTGTCTTCATTGTTGTTATGCTCAAGGAAGTTAATGATTTCCTGTTTTATTTCTTCCTGCACCCATCTGTTATTCAACAGAAGATTATTTAATTTCCATGCCTTTGGGTGGGGTCGAGCATTTCTGTTAGAGTTGAGTTCCACCTTTAGTGCCTTATGGTCTGAAAAGATACAAGGTAAAATTTCAATTCTTTTGATTCTTTTGATATTTGTTTTATGTCCCAGGATATGATCAATTTTGGAGAATGTTCCATGGGGTGATGAGAAGAATGTATATTCTTTGTCTTTGGAGTGGAGTGTTCTATATGCGTCTATCAAGCATAGTTGATCTAGGGTCTCATTTAAATCTCTTATATCGATATTAGATGTCGGTGGGAGACAAGATGGCGGACTGAAGCCAGCTTTCAACAAAGGCTCCCATCCAGAAGGAGAGTTAAGGGACAGGAATTTAGTAAGTATCCTGGTGGACTTGAGCAAGAGGAAGTGAAAGGAAAATTAGGGCAAGTAAATAGATAAAAGAAATCACTCATGAGGAAGAATCAGCAGAAAACTCCAGGCAACATGAAGAACCAGTCCAGAACAACCCCGCCAAGGGACCATGAGGTAGCTACTGCAGAGGATTCCACCTATACAGAAATGTTAGGAATGACAGAAAGGGAATTTAGAATACACATGTTGAAAACAATGAACGAAATGAAGGAAACTGCTAATAAAGTGTAAAATAACCAAAAGGAAATTCAAAAATAAAATCAAATAAGAGATGAACGATATGAAGAATATAAAAAGGATATAGCAGACCTGAAGGAACAGAAACAGTCAATTAGGGAACTTAAAGATGGAAAGTATCAGAAACAGGTTAGACCACGCAGAAGAAAGAATTTCAGAGGTAGAAGGCAAAGTTTTTGAGATAACTCAGACAGTAAAATAGGCAGAAACAAAGAGACAGAAAGCAGAACGTTCACTGTCAGAATTATGGGACTTTATGAAGCGTTCCAACATACGAGCTATAGGAATTCCAAGGGGAACACGAATGCCCCAAAGGAATGGAAGCCATACTAGAGAATATTATAAAAGAAAATTTCCCAAATTTCACCAAAGATTCTGACACACTGCTTTCAGAGGGCTAACGGACCCCAGGTCGCCTCAACTCTAACCGAGCTGCTCCAAGACACATTGTGATGAACCTTTCCAAAGTCAAGACAAAAGAAAAGATTCTGCAAGCTGCCAGGAGTAAGCGCCAGTTGACCTACAGGGGCAAATCCATCAGAGTGACTCCTTGCAAGCAAGAAGACAATGGTCATCTACCTTTAATCTACTTAAACGGAACAATTTTCAGCCCAGAATTCTGTACCCTGCTAAGCTCAGCTTCAAAATTGACGGAGAAATCAAATCATTTATGGATATACAAACATTGAGGAAATTCGCCACAACAAGACCGGCCCCACAGGAAATACTTCAACCTGTTCTGCACACTGACCACCACAATGGATCAGCAGCAAAGTAAGAACTCAGAAATTAAAGGACAGAACCTAACCTCCAAACTGTTGCAAAAGATAAAACTAAGCAATGGACTCTCACAAAATAAGACAAATTGAATACTACTACACTTATCAATTATCTCAATAAATGTTAATGGCTTGAATTCCCCAGTGAAGAGACATAGATTGCTTGACTGGATTGAAAAACACAAGCCATCCATTTGCTGTCTGCAAGAAACACACCTGGCTTCAAAAGACAAATTAAAGCTCCGAGTCAAGGGTTGGAAGACAATTTTTCAGGCAAATGGCATTCAGAAGAAAAGAGGAGTTGCAATCTTATTTTCAGATACATGTGGATTCAAAGCAACTAAAGTCAAAAAAGACAAAGATGGTCACTTTATATTGGTCAAGGGAAAAATACAACAAGAAGACATTTCAATTCTAAATATCTATGCACCCAATTTAAAAGCTCCCAGATTCTTGAAACAGACCTTACTCAGTCTGAGCAATATGATATCTGATAATACTATAATAACAGGGGACCTTGACACTCCTCTTACAGAGCTGGACAGATCCTCTAAACAGAAAATAAACAAGGATATAAGAGATTTAAATGAGACCCTAGAACAACTGTGCTTGATAGACGCATATAGAAACTCCATCCCAAAGATAAAGAGTATACATTCTTCTTATCACCCCATGGAACATTCTCCAAAATTGATCATATCCTGGGACACAAAACAAATATCAACAGAATCAAAAGAATTGAAATTTTACCTTGTATCTTCTCAGACCATAAGGCACTAAAGGTAGAACTCAACTCTAACAAAAATGCTTGACCCCACCCAAAGGCATGGAAATTAAACAATCTTCTGTTGAATAACAGATGGGTGCAGGAAGAAATAAAACAGGAAATCATTAACTTCCTTGAACATAACAACAATGAAGACACAAGCTACCAAAACCTGTGGGATACTGCAAAAGCAGTTTTGAGAGGAAAATTCATCGCTTTAGATGCCTACATTCGAAAAACAGAAAGAGAGCACATCAACAATCTCACAAGAGATCTTATGGAATTGGAAAAAGAAGAACAATCTAAGCCTAAACTCAGTAGAGGAAAAGAAATATCCAAAATCAAATCAGAGATCAATGAAATTGAAAACAAAAGAATCATTCAGAAAATTAATGAAACAAGGAGTAGGCTTTTTGGGGCGGCGCCTGTGGTTCAGTGAGTAGGGCGCCGGCCCCATATGCCGAGGGTGGCAGGTTCAAACCCAGGTCCAGCCAAACTGCAACCAAAAAATAGCCGGGCGTTGTGGCGGGCACCTGTAGTCTCAGCTGTTCGGGAGGCTGAGGCAAGAGAATTGCGTAAACCCAAGAGTTAGAGGATGCTGTGAGCCGTGTGATGCCACGGCACTCTACCCGAGGGTGGTACAGTGAGACTCCGTCTCTACAAAAGAAAAAATAAATAAAATAGATAAACCATTGGCCAGACTAACGAGGAATAGAAAAGAAAAATCTCTAGTAACCTCAATCAGAAATGATAAACGGGAAATAAAAACAGATCCCACAGAGATACAAGAGATCATCTCTGAATACTACCAGAAACTCTATGCCCAGAAATTTGACAATGTGAAGGAAATGGATCAATATTTGGAATCACACCCTCTCCCTAGACTCAGCCAGGAAGAAATAGAGCTCCTGAACAGACCAATTTCAAACACTGAGATCAAAGAAACAATAAAAAATCTTCCAACCAAAAAATGCCCTGGTCCAGATGGCTTCACACCAGAATTCTATCAAACCTTCAAGGAAGAGCTTATTCCTGTACTGTAGAAATTATTCCAAAAAATTGAGGAAGAAGGAATCTTCCCCAACACATTCTATGAAGCAAACATCACCCTGATACCAAAACCAGGAAAAGACCCAAACTAAAAGGACAATTTCAGACCAATCTCACTCATGAATATGGATGCAAAAATTCTCAACAAAATCCTAGCCAATAGATTACAGCTTATCATCAAAAAAGTCATTCATCATGATCAAGTAGGCTTCATCCCAGGGATGCAAGGCTGGTTTAACATGGGCAATTCCATAAACGTTATCCACCATATTAACAGAGGCAAAAATAAAGATCACATGATCCTCTCAATAGATGCAGAAAAAGCTTTTGATAAAATCCAGCATCCTTTTCTAATTAGAACACTAAAGATTATAGGCATAGGTGGCACATTTCTTAAACTGATTGAAGCTATCTATGACAAACCCACAGCCAATATTTTACTGAATGGACTAAAACTGACAGCTTTTCCTCTTAGAACTGGAACCAGACAAGATTGTCCTCTGTCACCTTTACTATTCAACGTAGTGCTGGAAGTTCTAGCCAATACAATTAGGCAAGACAAGGAAATAAAGGGAATCCAAATGGGAGCAGAGGAGGGCAAACTCTCCCTCTTTGCTGATGACATGATCTTATACTTAGAGAACTCCAAATACTCAACCACAAGACTCCTAGAAGTCATCAAAAAATACAGTAATGTTTCAGGATATAAAATCAATGTCCACAAGTCAGTAGCCTTTGTGTACACCAATAACAGTCAAGATGAGAAGCTAATTAAGGACACAACTCCCTTCACCATAGTCTCAAAGAAAATGAAATACCTAGGAATATACCTAACAAAGGAGGTGAAGGACCTCTATAAAGAAAACTATGAAATCCTCAGAAAGGAAATAGCAGAGGATATTAACAAATGGAAGAACATACCATGCTCATGGATGTGAAGAATCAACGTTGTTAAAATGTCTATACTTCCCAAAGCAATCTACCTATTCAATGCCATTCCTATCAAAACACCAACATTGTACTTTCAAGATTTGGAAAAAATGATTCTGCGTTTTGTATGGAACCGGAAATAACCCGTATAGCTAAGGCAGTTCTCTGTAAGAAAAATAAAGCTGGGGGCATCAGGATACCAGATTTTAGTCTGTACTACAAAGCCATAGTGCTCAAGACAGCATGGTACTGGCACAAAAACAGAGACATAGACACTTGGAATCGAATTGAAAACCAAGAAATGAAACTAACATTTTACAACCACCTAATTTTTGATAAACCAAACAAGAACATACCTTGGGGGAAAGGCTCCCTATTCAATAAATTCTGTTGGGAGAACTGGATGTCTACATGTAAAAGACTGAAACTGGACCCACACCTTTCCCCACTCACAAAAATTGATTGAAGATGGACAAAGGACTTAAATTTAAGGCATGAAACAATAAAAATCCTCAAAGAAAGCATAGGAAAAACACTGGAAGATATTGGCCTGGGAAAAGACTTCATGAAGAAGACTGCCATGGCAATTGCAACAACAACAAAAATAAACAAATGGGACTTCATTAAACTGAAAAGCTTCTGTACAGCTAAGGAGACAATAACCAAAGCAAAGAGACAACCTACACAACGGGAAAGGATATTTGCATATTTTCAATCAGACAAAAGCTTGATAACTAGGATCTATAGAGAACTCAAATTAATCCACATGAAAAAAGCCAACAATCCCATATATCAATGGGCAAGAGACATGAATAGAACTTTCTCTAAAGATGACAGACGAATGGCTAACAAACACATGAAAAAATGTTCATCATCTTTATGTATTAGAGAAATGCAAATCAAAACAACCCTGAGACATCATCTAACCCCAGTGAGAATGGCCCACATCACAAAATCTCAAAACTGCAGATGCTGGCGTGGATGTGGAGAGAAGGGAACACTTTTACACTGTTGGTGGGACTGCAAACTAGTACAACCTTTCTGGAAGGAAGTATGGAGAAACCTCAAAGCACTCAAGCTAGACCTCCCATTTGATCCTGCAATCCCATTACTGGGCATCTACCCAGAAGGAAAGAAATCCTTTTATCATAAGGACACTTGTACTAGACTGTTTATTGCAGCTCAATTTACAATCGCCAAAATGTGGAAACAGCCTAAATGCCCACCAACCCAGGAATGCATTAACAAACTGTTTGTATGTATACCATGGAACACTATTCAGCCATTAAAAAAAAAATGGAGACTTGTGGCGGGCGCCTGTAGTCCCAGCTACTTGGGAGGTTGAGGCAGTAGAATCAATTAAGCGCAAGAGTTGTGAGCTGTGACACCTCGGCACTCTACCCAGGGTGACATAGTGAGACTGGGCGGCACCTGTGGCTAAGTGAGCAGGGCGCCGGCCCCATATACTGAGGGTGGTGGGTTCAAACCCAGCCCCGGCCAAACTGCAACAAAAAAATAGCCGGGCGTTGTGGCGGGCGCCTGTAGTCCCAGCTACTCGGGAGGCTGAGGCAGGAGAATCGCCTAAGCCGAGGAGTTGGAGGTTGCTGTGAGCTGTGTGAGGCCACGGCACTCTACCAAGGGCAATAAAGTGAAACTCTGTCTCTACAAAAAAAAAAAAAAAAAAGATAAATGGTGGCTCATCAAGAGATCAGATGGGGAGTGATTAAAATTCGTAAATAACATTCTCTCCTTTCTAGAATATTATCTGGGCACCCAGGTAGAGACAACATTTCCCAGCCTCCTTTGCAATTCTGTGTGACTCTGTAACTAAGCTCTGGCCAGTGGGGTGTTAGCACAAATAAAATTAACTACTTCCCGGTCAAAAAAAAAAAAAAATAGAGACTTTACATCCTTCGTATTAACCTGGATGGACGTGGAAAACATTATTCTTAGTAAAGCATCACAAGAATGGAGAAGCATGAATCCTATGTACTCAGTTTTGATATGACGACAATTAATGACAATTATGGTTATGGGGGGGAAACAGAAAGAGGGAAGGAGGGAGGGGGTGGGGCCCTGGTGTGTGTCACACTTTATGGGGGCAAGACATGATTGCAAGAGGGACTTTACCTAACAATTGCAATCAGTGTAACCTGGCTTATTGTACCGTCTAGAATCCCCAACAATAAAAACAAAAAAACAAGCCATCCATTTGCTGTCTGTAAGAAACACACCTGGCTTCAAAATTCAAGTTAAAGCTCTGAGTCAAGGGTTGGAAGACAATTTTTCAGGCAAATGGAATTCAGAAAAAAAGAGGAGTTGCGATCTTATTTTCAGATATATGTGGATTTAAAGCAACTAAAGTCTAAAAAGACAAAGATGGTCACTTTATATTGGTCAAGGGAAAAATACAACAAGAAGACATTTCAATTCTAAATATTTATGCACCTAATTTAAATGCTAACAGATTCTTGATACAGACCTTTCTCAATCTGACCAATATGATATTCGATAATACCATAAAAACAGAGGACTTTAACACTCCTCTTACAGAGCTGGACAGATCCTCTAAACAGAAATTAAACAAAGATATAAGAGATTTAAATGAGACCCTAGAACTACTGTGCTTGATAGACACATATAGAACACTCCATTCCAAAGATAAAGAATACGCATTCTTCTCATCACCCCATGGAACATTCTCCAAAATTGATCATATCCTGGGACACAAAACAAGTATCAACAGAATCAAAAGAATTGAAATTTTACCTTGTATCTTCACAGACCATAAGGCACTAAAGGTGGAACTCAACTCTAACAAAAATGTTCAACCCCACACAAAGACATGGAAATTAAACAAACTTCTATTGAATAACAGATGGATGCAGGAAGAAATGAAACAGGAAATTATTAACTTCCTGGAGCATAACAACAATGAAGACACAAGCTACCAAAAACTGTGGGATACTGCAAAAGCAGTTTTGAGACGAAAATTTATCACTTTAGATGCCTACTTTCAAAAAAGAGAAAGAGGGCACAACAAGAAACTCACAAGCCATCTTATGTAGTTAGAAAATGAAGAACAATCTAAGCCTAATGTCAGTAGAAGAAAAGACATATCCAAAATCAAATCAGAGATCAATGAAATTGAAAAAAAAAGAAACATTCAGAAAAATTAATGAAACAAGGAGTTGGTTTTTTGAAAAAAATAATAAAATAGATAAACCATTGACCAGACTAACGAGAAATAGAAAAGTAAAATCTCTAGTAACCTCAATCAGAAATGATAAAGGGGAAATAACAACTGATCCCACAGACATACAAGAGATGATCTCTGAACACTACCAGAAACTCTACGCCCAGAAATTTGACAAGGTGAAGGAAATGGATCAATATTTGGAATCACACCCTCTCCCAAGACTTAGCCAGGAAGAAATAAAGCTCCTGAACAGACCAATTTCAAGCACTGAGATTAAAAAAACAATAAAAAATCTTCCAAAAAAAAATGCCCTGGTCCAGATGGCTTCACACCAGAATTCTATCAAACTTTCAAGGAAGAGCTAGTTCCTGTACTGCAGAAATTATTCCAAAAAATTGAGGAAGAAGGAATCTTCCCCAACACATTCTATGAAGCAAACATCACCCTAATACCAAAACCAGGAAAAGACCCAAACAAAAAGGAGACTTTCAGACCAATATCACTCATGAATATAGATGCAAAAATTCTCAACAAAATCCTAGCCAATAGATTACAGCTTATCATCAAAAAAGTCATACATCATGATCAAGTAGGTTTCATCCCAGGGATGCAAAGCTGGTGTAACCTACGCAAGTCCATAAACGTTATCCACCATATTAACAGAGGCAAAAATAAAGCTCATACGATCTTTTCAATAGATGCAGAAAAAGCATTTGATAAAATCCAGCATCCTTTCCTAATTAGAACACAGAAGAGTATAGGCATAGGTGGAACATTTCTAAAACTGATTGAAGCTATCTATGACAAACCCACAGCTAATATTTTACTGAATGGAGTAAAACTGAAAGCTTTTCCTCTTAAAACTGGAACCAGACAAAGTTGTCCTCTGTCACCTTTACTATTCAACGTAGTGCTGGAAGTTCTAGCCAATACAATTAGGCAAGACAAGAAAGTAAAGTGAATCCAAATGGGAGCAGAGGAGGGCAAACTCTCCCTCTTTGCTGATGACATGATCTTATACTTAGAGAATCCCAAAGACTCAACCACAAGACTCCTAGAAGTTATCAAATAATACAGTAATGTTTCAGGATATAAAATCAATGTCCACAAGTCAGTAGCCTTTGTATACACCAATAACAGTGAAGATGAGAAGATAATTAAGGACACAACTCCCTTCACCATAGTTTCAAAGAAAATGAAATACCTAGGAACATACCTAACGAAGGAGGTGAAGGATCACTATAAAGAAAATTATGAAATCCTCAGAAAGGAAACAGCAGAGGATTTTAACAAATGGAAGAACACACAGCTCATGGATGGGCAGAATCAACATTGTTAAAATGTCTATACTTCCCAAAGCAATCAACCTATTCAATGCCATTCCTATCAAAATACCAACATCGTACTTTCAAGATTTGGAAAAAATGATTCTGCGTTTTGTATGGAACCAGAAAAAACAGCGTATAGCTAAGGCGGTTCTTAGTAATACAAATAAAGCTCAGGGCATCAGCATACCAGATTTTAATATGTACTACAAAGCCATAGTGTCAAGACAGCATGGCACTGGCACAAAAATAGAGACATAGACACTTGGAATCGAATAGAAAACAAAGAAATGAAACTAACATCTTACAACCACCTCATCTTCGATAAACCAAACAAGAACATACCTTGGGGGAAAGACTCCCTATTCAATAAATGGTGTTGGGAGAACTGTATATCCACATGTAAAAGACTGAAACTGGACCCACACCTTTCCCCACTCACAAAAATTGATTCAAGATGGATAAAGGACTTAAATTTAAGGCATGAAACAATAAAAATCCTCAAAGAAAGCATAGGAAAAACACTGGAATATATTGGCCTGGGGAAAGACTTCATGAAGAAGACTGCCATGGCAATTACAGCAACAACAAAAATAAACAAATGGGACTTCATTAAACTGAAAAGCTTCTGTACAGCCAAGGAGACAACAACCAAAGCAAAGAGACAACCTACACAATGGGAAAGGATATTTGCATATTTTCAATCAGACAAAAGCTTGATAACTAAGATCTATAGAGAACTCAAATTAATCCACATGAAAAAAGCCAACAATCCCATGTATCAATGGGCAAGAGACATGAATAGAACCTTCTCTAAAGAAGACAGATGAATAGCTAACAAACACGAAAAAATGTTCATCATCCCTATATATTAGAGAAATGCAAATCAAAACAACCCTGAGATACCATCTAACTCCAGTGAGAATGGGCCACATCAAAAAACCTCAAAACTGCAGATAATGGCGTGGATGTGGAGAGAAGGGAACACTTTTGCACTGCTGGTGGGACTGCAAACTAGTACAACCTTTCTGGAAGGAAGTATGGAGAAACCTCAAAGCACTCAAGCTAGACCTCCCATTTGATCCTGCGATCCCATTACTGGGCATCTACCCAGAAGAAAAGAAATCTTTTTATCATAAGGACACTTGTACTAGACTGTTTATTGCAGCTCAATTTACACATCGCCAAAATGTGGAAACAGCCTAAATGCCCACCAACCCAGGAATGCATTAACAAGCTGTGGCATATGTATACCATGGAATACTATTCAGCTATTTAAAAAAATGGAGACTTTACATCCTTCGTATTAACCTGGATGGAAGTGGAAGACCTTATTCTTAGTAAAGCATCAGAAGAATAGAGAAGCATGAATCCTATGCACTCAATTTTGATATGAGGACAATTAATGACAATTATGGTCATGGGGGGGGAAAAGCAGAGAGAGAGAAGGTGGGAGAGGGGTAGGGCCTTGGTGTGTGCCACACCTTCTGGGAGCAAGACATGATTGCAAGAGAGACATTACCTAACAAATGCAATCAGTGTAACCTGGCTTATTGTACCCTCAATGAATCCCCAACAATTAAAAAAAAAAGAAAGAAAAGGGAAAAAAATAAAATAAATAAAATTTAAAAAAGGAAAACATTCCATGGGGAACATATTCCCTATTTACAAATGGTGCTGGGTGAACTGGCTGGCAACCTGCAGAAGATTGAAACTGGACCCACACTTTTCACCATTAACTAAGATAGACTCTCACTGGATAAAAGATTTAAACTTAAGACATGAAACTACAAAAATACTTGAAGAAAGTGTAGGGAAAATTCTTGAAGGAATAGGCCTGGGTGAAAATTTTATTAGGGAGACTTCCCAGGCAATTGAAGCAGTATCAAAAATAAACTACTGGGTAAAATGCAAATTATTGAATTAGAAGACCAAGCTGAAAAAAGCATGCAATGTAAAAAGATAAAGACCATGAAAATACAATTGTCAGTCTCTGCCAAGAGGGGCCCTGAAAGCCTGGAGGAGGGACAAGGGATTTGCCCCTTCCTGTTTATTTCCTTATCCTATCAGTCACGAATAGTGGTTCTCAATCTGTGGGTTACGACCCTTTTGAAGTGTATTAAAGGTTGGTGGCATTAGGAAGGTTGAGAACCACTGCAACTACAGCGATGGCTCATCAAATGGGAGGACCCATTGATTTCAATTTGCTTTTCTGTTTCCAATTTGCACTTTTTTCATGCTACCCAAATCAGGCTCATTGACCTGCCCTAACTCCAACCCCAGAGCTACCTAACACGAGCCAACCAATACCTCTTCCTCAGAGTTCTGGGTTCCAGCTTGGAGGGTTTCTTCTTCCAAACCCTGAGACTCCAACCAGTGCCATCCACCCTTCACAAGTCTGAGTTCCTGCTAGACACAGTGGCTTACACCTATAATCCTATCTCTCTGGGAGGCCCAGGTAGGTGAATTTCTTGAGTCAGGAGTTCAAGACTAGCCTGAGCAAGAGTAAGATCCTATCTCTAGTAAAAATAGAAAAACTAGCCAGATGTGGTGGCAGGCACTTTCGTAGCAGCTACTAGGGAGGCAAGAGGATCACTTGAGCCCAAGAGTTCAAGTTTGCTGTGAGCTATGATGCCACAGCACTCTACCCCGGGTGACAGACTGAGACTCAGTCTCAAAAAAAAAAAAGTCTGAGTCCCAACTACATGAGACCATGCCCCAAATTCTTGAGGTATAAGTACCAGCCAAGAAGGATCCCCTCACCTCAGAGTCTGCATTTCAGATCAACAGGAATCCCTCTTAAATGCTTGAGCCTTTAGGAATCCCACCCCTTCTCTTTCTTCCCTCAGCAAAAGGAGTGGTAGCTCCAGTTGAATACAAAACATAGATTTTTTTTCAACTTTGTCACCTTAAAGATTTGATTAATTCTCCTTACTGACAGTAGTTATGTTCTATAAAGTCACTGTGAACACTGAATAATCATATACTGAATCCTTGCCCCAGGAGAAACACAGGGAAGGTTCCCACAAACCTTTCATCACATTTTTGTCAACTGATCTTAATCTTGCTCTGCATTTTTGCAAACTATTAAATATGAAACCTCATTTAATGTATATTTCTGTCTAAAGATATTATTTATTATTGATTCATTAGCACTGAGTTAGCAACAACAACATCATTCATTAGCACTGAATTAACAATCAACAACACTAACCCCCACCCAAATTAAACTTATCTCACATGCATTTTCCCTGTAACATACATCACAGTACTCCTAGGATTCTAGACGGCACTTCAGCACTACAGTTGGGGGCCATTTTCAATAATGCGGTCATGAACAGAAAGGATAAAAATGTAAAAAACCTGGCACTAGATAGACTGCATAAAATACACTTGTTTACAGTACAAGAGCTGAAACAAGGGGACAAAGATTGTCCGTTTAACCTCATCTAGGAGCAAACACATTGTGCAACTCAAATTTTTCCCAGTTTGTGTGTGTTTGTGAAAAGACCATGAAAGTACTCCAAGTATTGACTTTGGGGTTACAAATTAAATTTTAGCAAATAAACAAATGTGAAAATTCAGAATTCATCAATAATAAGGATCAACTAAGTATTTGAGACATTAAGAAGACAGAGCATGGGTGGTGCCTGTGGCTCAGTGAGTAGGGTGCCGGCCCCATAAGCTGAGGGTGGCGGGTTCAAACCCAGCCCCGGGCAAACTGCAAAAAAAAAATAGCCGGGCGTTGTGGCGGGCACCTGTGGTCCCAGCTGCTTGGGAGGCTGAGGCAGGAGAATTGCGTAAGCCCAAGAGTTAGAGGTTGCTGTGAGCCGTGTGACACCATGGCCCTCTACCTGAGGGCGGTACAGTGAGATTCTGTCTCTACAAAAAAAAAAAAAATAGCCGGGCGTTGTGGCGGGTGCCTGTAGTCCCAACTGCTCGGGAGGCTGAGGCAAGAGAATCGTGTAAGCCAAAGAGTTAGAGGTTGCTGTGAGCCGTGTGATGCCACGGCACTCTACCCGAGGGTGGTACAGTGAGACTCTGTCTCTACAAAAAAGAAAAAAAGAAGAAGACAGAACATATTTCATTTAATAGTGTATTTGCTTGACTTATAACTTTTAAATATTTAGACATATGGAATTAGGCCTTCAAGTTGACTCTTCTTCAGCTCCACAAGTGCAAGGAACAGCCATGGACATAATTGTGAAATAGGAGAACTTTGTGGCTAATTCCTTTACTTCATATATTTTGGGCATGAAATAGCTTCTTTTACTTCCTATTTTCTTATTCATAAGTCTTCATTACCTCTCTGTGCCTAGACACAAACACGTACTCACATATGTATCATACTGGGGTGCAGGAGCTCCTCAGCCTGTCCCAAGAGTGGAGTTCTGTTCCCGGCAAGCAGAATTCAGATGGCTGTGCTTTAGGCCCCTACTAAGACTGTCTCACAACCTTCCTGGAATGGCAGGGAATTGTTTAGCGACCTATTCTACCCGGAATGGAAACCTAAACCAGTTAGAAAAGAAAACTCTAGTGTACATTCCATTTCATTCCTACATCAAAAGCTACCTGCCTGAATGTTAGATGAGATAATAAAATGATGACCAAATGAATTCTTTCATGATAGTGGACTATATGGCTATATTAAGGAATAAGCCTCAGGGCTACACATAGCCTTTTGGATCCTTGAGTGAGGTCTTGTGCCTGAATCCAGATTTTACAGAATAAATTCCTTTAATAGAGGGATTTGTTGCGTGAAGTTTGGATTTGGGTAAGGTGCCACACATGGGGATCTGGAGGCCCCACAATTTGTGCTACCACTTCTAGGTAAAATTTAATTTTTCTTTTTTACTGGAAGATCACTGAAAAACAACTCAGTGAGAATTTAAAACATAGTAGCAGGGGGTGGGAGACAGACCAATATGGCAGACCAGAGGATTGTTCAGCTGAGCTCTCCTAGAATGACTGAGGAAAAAAGAGAACCCAGCCATACCTGGTGTGGGGACCTTACCAGAGTCATAGCTCAGGGAGCACATTGAGGAAGTGGTGAGCTGGATACAGCCTGTGTTCCAAAGCAGTGGAAATATGGTGAAACAGGCAAGTGATTGCAACAGGCTGGGATCAGCTGGTCCCCCCATGGAGGTCTGGGATGGGAGGAAGCCTTTCTAGAGTTTTCAGTGGTTGGGGAAAGCTGTGCATTGAGTGGAAAGCTTGGAAGGGTGGGCAGACTCAAATAGTATACAGCAGCTAAATTTGAATGCTGGTTGGAGAGGTCTTGCCATAGGTTTGGTGGCTGGCAAGGCAGCCATACTTAGATGGTCTCAGCAGCCAGGGGGTGCCATTTCAGGAAGGTTGAGAGAAGGTCTTAGTAGGGGCCTAAAGCACAGTCATCTTAATCCTGCCTGCCAGGATCAGAACTCCACCTTGGGCTCGGCGCCTGTGGCTCAAGCAGATAAAGCACGAGCCACATACCTGAGCTAGCGAGCTCAAATCCAGCCCAGGCCCACCAAACAACAATGATGGTTGCAACCAAAAAATAGCTGGTGTTGTGACAGGTGCCTGTAATCCCAGCTACTTGGGAGGTGGAGGCAGGAGAATCACTTAAGCCCAAGAATTGGAGGTTGCTATGAGCTGTGATGCCACGGCACTCTACCCAGGGTGACAGCTTGAGGCTCTGTCTCAAAAACTGAAAACAAAAAAGAACTCCACTCTTGGGATAGGCTGAGGGACTCACACACCCCATGGGAACTGGAGTCAGGGGGCACTGTGAGACCTGCTCCTAAAGGATTCTTGTGAGGTTTAAGATCCCAACCTGGCAGGGTCTGATTTCTGAGGAAACAATCAGGCAATCACTGAAGGCATCTAATTTTACAATAATGACCATAGAGGCTGCTGATTATGCTCTCTGTCTCCTAAAACACCCACAGCACAGTGCCACTTCATGTCCCAATGACATATTGCAACATACTGTCATCAAGAGCAAGGACTTCTGTTTGAAACAAAGGAGGCATGAGAAGGAAAAAGGAGAACAAGGACATGAACAAGAAGAAAGAACACAGGAGGAGGAACCAGGAGAAAAATTCAGGCAACATGAAAAACCAAAACAGAGGAATTCCCCCAAGGAACCATGAGGCACCTACTACAGAAACTCCACCTATAAAGAATCAATAGACTTGACAGAAAGGGAATTTAAAATATGGATGATAAAGACAATAAAAGAAATGGATGAGAAAATGGAAAGACAGAACCAAAAGTCAGACAAGAGATACATAGAATACAGAAAGGATAGAGCAGAGATTAAAGAAATGAAGGAGACATTCAGGGAATGTAAATATGCAGTAGAAAGCATAAAAAATAGGTTAGACCTTGCAGAAGAAATAACCTCAGAGCTAGAGGATAAAGTTTTTGAATTAACACAGGTAGTTAAAGAGATAGAAGAAAAGAAAGAGAAAGCAGAACAGGCCCTTAGAGAACTACATGACTCCATGAAGCATTCAAACATATGAACAATAGGGATTACTGAAGGGGAAGAAGATTGTCCCAAAGGAATGGAAGCCCTACTGGAGACTATCATAAATGAAAACTTCCCAAGTTTTACTAAAGACCCCAACAAACTCCTTTCAGATGGACATTTAGGTGTGGGCCATCTCAACTCAAAAAGAGCCTCTCCAAGACATATTGTAATGAACCTGCCTAAAGTCAAGATGAAAGAAAAAATTCTGCAAGCAGCCAGAAGTGCCAACTGACCTACAGAGGCAGAGCCATGAGGATACCAGTACACTTTTCAACTGAAACCTTCCAAGCCAGAAAACATGGTCATCCACCTTCAACATTCTTAAACAAAACAATTTTGAGCCTAGAATTATGTAGCCTGCAAAACTAAGCTTCAAAAATTCATGGAGAAATCAAATCTTTTGAGGTTATATAAGCACTAAGGAAATTTGCCACAACAATACCAGCTTTACAGGAAATACTTAGACCTGTTCTCATCACTGACCATCACAATGGACCACCAGCAAAGTAAACATCCAGAAGGTAAAGGTCGAACTTAGCTTCCACAATGGCACAAAGGATAAAACCACACAATGGATTTTCACAAAATAAGATGAATAGAACTCCACCACACTTGTCAATTCTCTGAACACATACTGAAGAGGCACAGGCTGGCTGACTGGATATAAAAGCACAAGCCATCCATAGCTATCTCCAGGAGACACACTTATCCTTGAAGGACAAATCAAGCCTCAGGGTCAAGGGATGGAAAACAGTATTTCAAGCAAATGGAAATCAGAAGAAAAAAGGAATTGCAATCTTATTTTCAGATACAAGCAGATTTAAAGCAACTAACATTAAGAAAGACAAAGATGGACACTTTACACTGGTCAAAGGAACAATGCAACAAGTAGACATTTCAATATTAAATATTTATGTGCCCAACTTAAATGCTCTCAGATTTCTGAAACAGACCCGGATGGGTCTGAGCAATGTGATATTCCATAACAACCTAATAATTGGGGACTTTAATACCCCTCTGACAGAACTGAACAGATCCTCTAAACAGAAACTAAACAAGGATATGAAGGACTTAAATGTGACCCTAGAACAAATGGGACTAATAGACATATACAGAACACACCATCCCAAAGCTAAGGAATATACATTTTTCTCATCAGCCTATGGTACATACTCCAAAATCAACCACATCCTAGGATACAAATCAAACCTCAGCAAAATTAAAATAGAAATTATGCTGTGTGTCTTCTCAGACAGCAAGGCAATAAAGGTGGAACTCAACTCCAACAAAAATATTCATCCCCACACAAAAGACGTGGAAATTAAACAATCCTATGCTGAATCATAGTTGGGTTCAGGAAGAAGAGGAAATCATTAAATCCTCAAACATAACAACAATGAAGACACAAGTCACTAAAACCTATGGGATACAGCTAAAGCAGTCTTACAAGGGGAATTTATCCCATTAGATGCCTACATTCAAAAAACTGAAGATAGTGCTTCAACAAACTCATAAACCATCTTATGGAACTGGAAAAAGTAGAACAATCTAATCCCAAACCCAGCAGAAGAAAAGAAATAACCAAAATTAAATCAGAGATGAATGAAATTGAAAACAAAAGACTCGTTCAGAAAATTAATAAAACAAAAAGTCAAAAACATAAATGAAATCAATAAACCTCTGTCCAGATTCACTAGAAACAGAAAAGTAAAATCTCCAATAGCCTCAATCAGAAATAATAACGGAGCGGGAGGTGGGAGACAAGATGGCGGACTGAAGCCAGCTTTCACCAAAGGCTCCCGTCCAGAAAGAGAGTTAAGGGACAGGAATTTAGTAAGTATCCTGGTAGACTTGAGCCTCACCAAGAGAGAAGGCTGAAGAACGCACATCAACACCGCTGAGGCAAGTTGTGATCACAAGGACGCAAACAAAAGGTACAAAATCCACCACCAAGCGGACTGGAGTCCCCCTCCCCCATGAGACCGGCTCAAGAGCCCCACAATTGAACAAGCGGGCAGAAATTAAAGGCCCTCCCACTACACTCCACGGGAGAGACCTTCTAAAAACTGGACCTACCTCCCCTACTGGTGTGCCGTGGCGTTCTCCTGCCGGACATAGGGCTGAATAAAACTTTGGGAATCCTTTGCCAGCAACCCTGAATCCCCGGCGCTCCCCTCCCGCCCACTGAGGTCTGGAGGCCTGTCCCCCAGGACTTCGGATCCTTGGGTGATTTCTCAAGGGGAGTGGACAGTCCCCGAGTTGCGACTGGTCAGCATTGACTCTGAGGCGCGCCGAGTGAGGGGAGGGCACCGGGCTGAGGGGGAGTCACACCTCACGGCACTTCCCTGCAGTGCAGTGAGGCAACCCTCCCCGGGCATAGGGGCCCAAGACTGAATCAGACTCTGGCCTCCCCGCTGAGAGCTGAGAACCCCTACTCTCACTCGGGGTCTGAGGGCCTATCCCCCAGGATTTGGCTCCTTGGGTGATTTCTCGAGGGGAGTGCACAGTGCCTGAGCTGCGTCAGGTCAGCGCTGACTCTGGGACACGTGAGCGAGGAGAGGGCACTCTGCTGAGGGGAAATCAAGCCTTGGCGGCACTTCCCTGCGGTGCAGTGCAGGAGCCCTCCCCGGACCGTAGTATTGTGTGAAACTGAATGAAACTCTAGCTTCCCCCCGCCCCACTCCCAATCGGGGTCTGGGGGCCCATCCCCCAAGAGTTCTGATTCTTGGGGGATCTCTTAAGGGGTGTGGACCCAGCACAAACTGCGGCCGCTCAGTGCTGACTCTGGGGCGCGGGACAGAGGAGAAAAGGGTCGCCTGAGTGCCCACACCAGAGCAGCAGTTCCCTGGAGGTAGATCAACAGCCGTTTTTTTCTTTAACGGCAGAACGCTCACTTCTGGATATTCTGAGGCCACACCCCCTGTCTCCCTGGGCAACCAGAGGAGGCCACCGGTGACACGGCTCACAAACCCGGAAGCGTCCAGGGCGGGGCCGACCCAGAGAGGTGTTCAGACGCAATTCTCCAGCAGCAAAGACGTTTGAACTCAAAACAGCCCGTCTCCTGTAGGCGACGACAGGAACAGAGACAGAACCTCACAAAGTTGTCTGTTCTGTTCTGTTAGCAGCATGCATCAGGGACGGGGCTAAGCATGAGTGAACACCTCCTTCCCATCACCTGCATCAAACACTCAAAGATGTCAGGCCCCATCTCCTCCTGCTAGATAGCGGCAGTCTGCGGGGGCCTGGCAGACTTCCTTGCGATTCAGGCAGGTGCAAACCCCTGGAGTGTCTGTTCACTGCAGGCAACTGGGTTAGCCATCTGCAGAGATACCAGTGACTGGGTCCGACGGAGGGGCAAAGTGGGGAAGGAGACGTCAACCTTCCCAGACTGCTCTGTTTGCTGGGTGGCTCCTCCTGACTACTCCACGCTGCACTGGGGTGAGCTGTGTCAGAGGAGTCACAAGGCTCCTGTGATCCAGTTCCCAGAGACCTCTTGAACCCTTCCACCCGAGACAAGTGCCGATTGAGACAGTTGATTCGGACCTTTTGAACTGGGCTAATAGACTGAGGACTCTTCAGGCGGTGCCCTGGGTGTGCGATTGTAGGAAGGTTTGATTCTCCTTTTCCAACTGGGGCCAGAGGTGGGCAGGCGGGGTGACTTAATTGCTGATTTTTCCACACAGCTGAGACTTCAAGCCAGAGTAGAAGTTGCAATAGGATCGAACAGAAACCAGCTGAAAACAAGACAGAACCACTTTGCTCCACCACACCAGACAGGGCCCCAGTTTCTCAGGCCACAACACTGTACGGGCCCTCGATAAAACCCCAGGGGAAAAACCAAAGGGAGTAAACCATGGGGCGGAATCAGCGGAAAAACTCTGGTAACATGAATAACCAGAATAGATCAACCCCCCCAAGAAAAGATACGGCAGATGTGATTGAAGATCCCATTCATAAACAACTGGCTGAGATGTCAGAAGTCAAATTCAGAATTTGGTTTGCAGACAAGATTAATAAAATGGAATTAGGAATTCGAGGATAAATTCAAAAATTGTCTCAAGAGTTTAACGAATTTAAAGACAAAACCACCAAAGACTTAGACACACTGAAACAAGAACTTACAGCCCTCAAAGATATGAAAAATACAGTAGAATCCCTCAGTAACAGAATGGAGCAAGCAGAAGAAAGGATTTCTGACATTGAAGATAAAGTCTTCGAACGCTCCCAATCTCTCAAAGAGGAAGAGAAATGGAGAGCAAAAACGGATCACTCACTCAGAGAGCTCTCAGATAATTCGAAAAAAAACAACATAAGGGTTATAGGAATTTCGGAGACTGATGAAGTAGCTGCCAAGGACACAGAGGCCCTTCTACATGAAATTATGAAAGAAAATTTTCCAGACATGCCTAGAGAATCTGAAATTCAGATAGCAGACAGCTTCAGAACCCCAGCACGATTCAACCCCAATAAGCCATCTCCCAGACATATCATAATTAGCTTCACTAAAGTTAACATGAAAGAGAAGATTCTCAAAGCAGCCCGGCGAAAGAAAACTATAACGTACAAAGGTAAGAATATTAGAATAACTGCAGATCTCTCTGCTGAAACTTTTCAAGCAAGAAGAGGCTGGTCATCAGCTTTTAATCTCCTAAAGCAAAAAAACTTTCAACCCAGGATCTTGTATCCAGCTAAACTGAGTTTCATCTATGATGGAGAAATTAAATACTTCAATGACATTCATATGTTGAAAAAATTTGCCATAAGTAAACCAGCTCTTCAGGATGTTCTCAGACCTATCCTCCACAATGACCAACCCAATCCCATACCACAAAAGTAAACTCACTCAGAATCTTCGGATCAAACTCCAACTTCCACACTGGCGAAAGGATTAAAAATGTCCACTGGACCTTTGAAAAACTCGATACACAAAATTCCACCAGACTTATCAATACTCTCCATCAATGTGAATGGCTTAAACTGTCCTCTAAAGAGGGATAGGTTAGCTGACTGGATACAAAAACTCAAGCCAGATATTTGTTGCATACAAGAGTCACATCTCAACTTAAAAGACAAATACAGACTCAGGGTGAAAGGATGGTCATCCATATTTCAGGCAAATGGTAATCAGAAAAAAGCAGGTGTTGCAATTTTATTTGCAGATACAGTAGGCTTTAAACCATCAAAAGTAAGGAAGGACAAGAATGGTCACTTCATATTTGTTAAGGGTAATACTCAATATGACGAGATCTCAATTATTAATATCTATGCACCCAACCAGAATGCACCTCAATGTATAAGAGAAACTCTAACAGACATGAGTAACTTGATTTCCTCCAGCTCCATAATCGTTGGAGATTTCAACACTCCCTTGGCAGTGTTGGATCGATCCTCCAGAAAGAAGCTGAGCAAAGAAATCTTAGATTTAAACCTAACCATCCAATATTTAGATTTAGCAGACATCTACAGAACATTTCATCCCAACAAAACTGAATACACATACTTCTCATCAGCCCACGGAACTTACTCCAAAATTGATCACATTTTAGGTCACAAGTCTAACCTCAGTAAATTTAAAGGAATAGAAATTATTCCATGCATCTTCTCGGACCATCATGGAATAAAACTTGAATTGAGTAACAACAGGAATCTGCATACCCATACAAAAACATGGAAGTTAAATAACCTTATGCTGAATGATAGCTGGGTCAGAGATGAGATTAAGAAAGAAATCACCAATTTTTTGGAACAAAATGACAATGAAGACACAAGCTATCAGAACCTCTGGGACACTGCAAAGGCAGTTCTAAGAGGGAAATTTATAGCACTGCAAGCCTTCCTCAAGAGAACGGAAAGAGAGGAAGTTAACAACTTAATGGGACATCTCACGCAACTGGAAAAGGAAGAACATTCCAACCCCAAACCCAGTAGAAGAAAAGAAATAACCAAAATTAGAGCAGAATTAAATGAAATTGAAAACAAAAGAATAATACAACAGATCAATAAATCAAAAAGCTGGTTTTTTGAAAAGGTCAATAAAATAGATAAACCTCTGGCCAACCTAATCAGGAAAAAAAGAGTAAAATCTCTAATATCATCAATAAGAAACAACAAAGACGAAATAACAACAGACTCATCAGAAATCCAAAAAATCCTTAATGAATATTACAAGAAACTTTATTCTCAGAAATATGAAAATCTGAAGGAAATAGACCGATACTTGGAAGCACGCCACCTTCCAAGACTTAACCAGAATCAAGTGGAAATGTTGAACAGACCCATATCAAGTTCAGAAATAGCATCAACTATACAAAACCTCCCTAAAAAGAAAAGCCCGGGACCAGATGGTTTCACGTCAGAATTCTACCAAACCTTTAAAGAGGAATTAGTACCTATATTACTCAACCTGTTCCAAAAGGTAGAAAAAGAAGGAAGACTACCCAACACGTTCTATGAAGCAAACATCACCCTGATCCCCAAACCAGGAAAAGACCCAACAAGAAAAGAAAATTATAGACCAATATCACTAATGAATATAGACGCAAAAATATTCAACAAGATCCTAACAAACAGAATCCAACAACACATCAAACAAATTATACATCATGACCAAGTTGGTTTTATCCCAGGGTCTCAAGGCTGGTTCAATATACGTAAATCTATAAATGTAATTCAGCACATAAACAAATTAAAAAACAAAGACCATATGATTCTCTCAATTGATGCAGAAAAAGCTTTTGATAATATCCAGCATCCCTTCATGATCAGAACACTCAAGAAAATTGGTCTAGAAGGGACTTTTCTTAAACTGATAGAGGCTATCTACAGCAAACCCACAGCCAATATCATATTGAATGGAGTTAAATTGGAATCATTTCCACTCAGATCAGGAACCAGACAAGGCTGCCCATTGTCTCCATTGCTTTTCAACATTGTAATGGAAGTTTTAGCCACCGCAATTAGGGAAGAAAAGGCGATCAAGGGTATCCATATAGGGTCAGAAGAGATCAAACTCTCGCTCTTCGCAGATGATATGATTGTGTATCTGGAAAACACTAGGGACTCTACTACAAAACTCCTAGAAGTGATCAAGGAGTACAGCAGCGTCTCAGGTTACAAAATCAACATTCATAAATCGGTAGCCTTTATATACACCAACAACAGTCAAATTGAAAAAGCAGTTAAGGACTCTATCCCATTCACAGTAGTGCCAAAGAAGATGAAATATTTGGGAATTTACCTAACAAAAGACGTGAAAGATCTCTATAAAGAGAACTATGAAACTCTAAGAAAAGAAATAGCTGAAAATGTTAACAAATGGAAAAACATACCATGCTCATGGCTAGGAAGAATCAACATTATCAAAATGTCCATACTACCCAAAGCAATATATAATTTCAACGCACTCCCTATTAAAGCTCCACTGTCATATTTTAAAGATCTTGAAAAAACATTACTTCGTTTTATATGGAATCAGAAAAAACCTCGAATAGCCAAGACATTACTCAGAAATAAAAACAAAACAGGAGGAATCACACTACCAGACCTCAGACTTTACTACAAATCGATAGTGATCAAAACAGCATGGTATTGGCACAAAAACAGAGAAGTAGATGTCTGGAATAGAATAGAGAACCAAGAGATGAATCCAGCTACTTACCGCTATTTGATTTTTGACAAGCCAATTAAAAACATTCAGTGGGGAAAAGATTCCCTATTTAACAAATGGTGCTGGGTGAACTGGCTGGCAACCTGCAGAAGACTGAAATTGGACCCACACCTTTCACCATTAACTAAGATAGACTGTCATTGGATTAAAGATTTAAACTTAAGACATGAAACTATAAAAATACTAGAGGAGAATGCAGGGAAAACCCTTGAAGAAATTGGTCTGGGTGAGTATTTCATGAGGAGAACCCCCCGGGCAATTGAAGCAGCTTCAAAAATACACTACTGGGACTTGATCAAACTAAAAAGCTTCTGCACAGCTAAGAACACAGTAAGCAGAGCAAGCAGACAGCCCTCAGAATGGGAGAAGATATTTGCAGGGTATAACTCTGACAAAGGTTTAATAACCAGAATCCACAGAGAACTCAAACGCATCAGCAAGAAAAAAACAAGGGATCCCATCGCAGGCTGGGCAAGGGATTTGAAGAGAAACTTCTCTGAAGAAGACAGGCGCACGGCCTTCAGACATATGAAAAAATGCTCATCATCTTTAATCATCAGAGAAATGCAAATCAAAACTACTTTGAAATATCATCTAACTCCAATGAGACTAGCCTATATCACAAAATCTCAAGACCAGAGATGTTGGCGTGGATGCGGAGAAAAGGGAACACTTCTGCACTGCTGGTGGGAATGCAAATTAATACATTCCTTTTGGAAAGATATATGGAGAACACTCAGAGATCTAAAAATAGATCTGCCATTCAATCCTGTAATTCCTCTGCTGGGCATATACCCAGAAGACCAAAAATCACCACGTAACAAAGATATTTGTACCAGAATGTTTATTGCAGCCCAATTCATAATAGCTAAGTCCTGGAAAAAGCCCAAGTGCCCATCAATCCACGAATGGATTAATAAATTGTGGTATATGTATACCATGGAATACTATGCAGCCTTAAAGAAAGATGGAGACTTTACCTCTTTCATGTTTACATGGATGGAGCTGGAACATATTCTTCTTAGTAAAGTATCCCAAGAATGGAAGAAAAAATACCCAATGTACACAGCCCTACTATGAAACTAATTTGGGACTCTCACATGAAAGCTATAACCCAGCTACAACTTAACAATAGGGGGAAGTGGGAAACAGGGGGGGGTGGGTAGAGGGCGGGGAATCGGTGGGATCACACCTATGGTGCATATTACAGGGGTATTTGCGAAACTTGGTAAATGTAGAATGTAAATGTTTTGGCACAGTAACTGAGATAACACCGGAAAGGCTATGTTAACCACTGTGATAAAAATGTGTCAAATGGTTTATGAAGTGAGTGTATGATGCCCCATAATCATATCATTGTATACAGTTATGATTTAATAAAAAAATTAAAAAAAATAAAATAAAAAAAAATAAATCTCTTATATCTTTGTTTAATTTCTGTTTAGAGGATCTGTCCAGCTCTGTAAGAGGTGTGTTAAAGTCTCCTGTTATTATGGTATTATCAGATATCATATTGCTCAGACTGAGTAAGGTCTGCTTCAAGAATCTGGGAGCATTTAAATTGGGTGCATAAATATTTAGAATTGAAATGTCTTCATGTTGTAGTTTTCCCTTGACCAATATAAAGTGACCATCTTTGTCTTTTTTGACTTTAGTTGCTTTAAATCCACATATATCTGAAAATAAGATTGCTACTCCTATTTTCTTCTGAATTCCATTTGCCTGAAAAATTGTCTTCCAACCCTTGACTCGGAGCTTTAATTTGTCTTTTGAAGCCAGGTGTGTTTCTTGCAGACAGCAAATGGATGGCTTGTGTTTTTTAATCCAGTCAGCCAATCTATGTCTCTTCAGGGGGGAATTCAAGCCATTAACATTTATGGAGATAATTGATAAGTGTGGTAGTATTCTATTCATCTTATTTGGTGAGAGTCCATTGCTTAGTTTTATCTTTTGCATCAGTGTGGAGGTTAGGTTCTGTCCTTTGATTTCTGAGTTCTTACTTTGCTGCTGATCCATTGTGGTGGTCAGTGTGCAGAACAGGTTGAAGTATTTCCTGTGGAGCTGGTCTTGTTGTGGCGAATTTCCTCAATGTTTGTATATCCGTAAATGATTTGATTTCTCCAACAATTTTGAAGCTTAGCTTAGCAGGGTACAGAATTCTGGGCTGAAAATTGTTCTGTTTAAGTAGATTAAAGGTAGATGACCATTGTCTTCTTGCTTGGAAAGTTTCATTAGAGAAGTCTGCGGTCACTCTGATGGATTTGCCCCTGTAGGTCAACTGGTGCTTACTCCTGGCAGCTTGCAGAATCTTTTCTTTTGTCTTGACTTTGGACAGGTTCATCACAATGTGTCTTGGAGAAGCTCGGTTAGAGGTGAGGCAACCTAGGGTCCGATAGCCCTCTGAAAGCAGTGTGTCAGAATCTTTGGTGATGTTTGGGAAATTTTCTTTTATAATATTATCTAGTATGGCTTCCATTCCTCTGGGGCATTCTTCTTCCCCTTCTGGAATTCCTATAACTCATATGTTGGAACGCTTCATAAAGTCCCATAATTCTGACAGTGAACGTTCTGCTTTCTCTCTCTTCTTTTCTGCCTCTTTTACTATCTGAGTTATCTCAAGAACTTTGTCTTCTACCTCTGAAATTCTTTCTTCTGCATGGTCTAACCTGTTGCTGATACTTTCCATTGCATCTTTAAGTTCAAGTTCCCTGATTGACTGTTTCGTTTCCTTCAGCTCTGCTATATCCTTTTTATATTCTTCATATCGTTCATCTCTGATTAGATTCTGTTTTTGGATTTCCTTTTGGTTATTTTCCACTTTATAAGCAATTTCCTTCATTGTTTCCATCATTTCTTTCATTGTTTTCAACATGTGTATTCTAAATTCCCTTTCTGTCATTCCTAACATTTCTGTATAGGTGGAATCCTCTGCAGTAGCTACGTCATGGTCCCTTGGCGGGGTTGTTCTGGACTGGTTCTTCATGTTGCCTGGAGTTTTCAACTGATTCTTCCTCATGAGTGATTTCTTTTATCTGATTCCTTGCCCTAATTTTCCATTCACTTCCTCTTGCTCTTTAAGTTCTTGTGCCTGTGGACTAAGGGTTACAGGACCAGAAGGGTGAGAAGGTTGAGGAGCAAAAAAGGGATGAAAGAAAGGAGGACCGAGTGATAAGAAAAAAAAGAAAGATAGAGAAAGGAGAGGGGGTGGGGATAAGGAATATTGACAAAAACAAGAGAGGTACAGAAAGAGGGAGACAGGGCAATATAGGTGTACAGTAGGGTACTTTGACACAACCTTAAAAAACCCCACCTTCTGGGGGTGCCCAGTTGGGTGGTTCCCTTGAGGTCAGCAGCTCTTTGCTAACCTGATCAGACACAGTACCCCACCTCCACCAAGTAGAGAGGAAAGACAAAAATGCTATAAATCAAACCAAAATAAGCAAACAGAAAACTTTACAGGGATACAATTGGGTGAAAAACCAAATGATAGGGGTAGAAACACTAGCAAAAATGAAGTTGTAGTTATTTAAAAAGGCAGCAATGGGAAATTATAATTAAACTAGAAAAATTGAGAAAGAAAAAGGGATCTGTATGGAAAAGATTGAAATTAAAAAACAAAAGAACATCAACAACGTCAAAATAAACAAACAAACAAAAAAAAAAACCAAACCAAAAAGAAGAAAAAAATACACAACCAAAAACAAAGCAGTTTGTATATGTTATTGAATATTGTCTGGGCAACACGTGGTCTTCTGGGGTATGAGATGTTAGTCACAGTTCTGATACGACTGGAGGCTGCTGATTTCTCAAACCCCAGCAGGTAGACACCCTAAATCTCTCTTCAGCCCACTTAAAAGGCACTTTGAACTTGTAAACTTGCTGAGCAGAAGCTTTCCCAGCTTTCTCGCTGGAATCACTGCTGAAGTGGCTATCCACTTACCCAGTGTGCCAAAACCGGTCTCACTCTGCCCCTGAGGGTTAGGGCTGCAAGGCGGCTCAGACCCCACCCTTAGGCTACTTGGTTGCTGGGTTACAAGCTCCCACCTGTTTCTAGCTCTGCGACCCTGAGGGCAGAGCTTGCTGGGGCAGATCACTGGCAATGGTTCCGTGTGACCTACCGCCAAACACTATTAGCTCCGTCTGGCTCAGTGGCTCAGACTGGGGCCCTAGACAACGGCCAAAGTTCTCCGCACTCCCGCTCAGGCCTTCCCCAGGGCAGTTCAACTCAGTGCCAAGTCCAAGGACATCAAAATAGTTCACAGGTAAGGCCTTTCTGGTTTGCAGTCTCGCTGCTACTGAACTTAAGTTGTGGGCGGGTTTAGACGGATTGAACACATGCGACCACTTGCCGGTTTTCCACTGTTTTAGTCCTCCTCTTGGGGTCCAGAAGTCTCTTGCTGACTCCCTGTATCCTCATAGGAGTGATGCTAGGCAGTTCCCACCAGCCGGAGATGCCTGGAGTCCTATCTCCCCAGACTCACGGTGCCCAGATGCAAGGAAGGTGTTACTCGGCTGCCATCTTGCTCCGCCCTAACATTTGTTATCTTATATATTTTATCTTGTATCTCTTCTAATTACAAAAGTCAAACGTGACTTGAATATTACAATTTTAGTACAGGTTTTTCCTTTCTTTTCTGTCATACATGAAGTTTTCATAAATGTTAAACACTTCTTTCTGGGCTCTCCATAGTTATGCTTGTCTTGATTTTCTTTTTTTTTTTTTGTAGAGACAGAGTCTCACTTTACCACCCTTGGTAGAGTGCCATGATGTCACAGGACTCACAGCAACCTCCAGCTCTTGGGCTTTCGTGATTCTCCTGCCTCAGCCTCCCGAGTACCTGGGACTACAGGTGCCCGCCACAACGCCTGGCTATTTTTTGGTTGCAGTTCAGCTGGGGGTGGGTTTGAACCCACCACCCTCGGTATATGGGGCTGGCGCCCTACTCACTGAGCCACAGACGCCACCCGCTTGTCTTGATTTTCTTTCACTTGCCAAAAACCAAGCTGTTTTAATTACTGTATCTCATAATAAATGTCCTCACCTAATTCCCCTGCAACAATAGACTTGGCTATTCTTGGCCCTTTACTCGTTCATATAAATTTTAGAATCTCTTCCATATAAATTTTCATTGATAAATTCTATAAAAAGTCCCATTGGAATTTTCATAATTTAACTTCATGTATTATTCTGAGTCTTTTGTAAGAATTTCAAACATACAGAGGAGTTGAAATAGTATAATGATAACCTGCATAATTATCACCTAATTTAATAATTGTTAATATATGAAAATATTTCCTTTACTTAAATATGTAAATGAAAATATATAATTCTAAACATTTGAAAATAATAGGCATTTTGACATTTCACTCAAATATTTCTTTTTTTTTCTTTCTTTCTTTTTTTTTTTTGAGACAGTCACCCTCAGTAGAGTGCCAGGGCATCACAGTTCACAGCAACCTCAAACTCTTGGGCTTAAGCAATTCTTTTGCCTCAACCTCCCAAGTAGCTAGGACTATAGGTGTTCACCACAATGTCTAGCTATTTTTTTGTTGCTATTGTCATTGTTATTTAGCAGGCCTGAGCCGGGTTTGAACCTGCCTGCCTTAGTGTATGTGGCCAGCGCCCTAACCACTGAGCTATGGGCACTGAGCCACTGAAATATTTCATTGTTAATTTTCTAATGAGAAAAGACTTATTCATAATTATAATGCCATTATTAAACCTAGGAAATTAACAAATTCCTAATATCATAATCAGCCCATACTTAAATTTCACCAGTATTTTTTAGTATTTTTTATATCAGAATGCAATTAAGGTACACAGATACGTCTCTTAAGTCTCTTGCATTCTGGAATAGTCACCTCATTTTTTTTATGGCTTTTACTCTTTATAGTTACCAGGTTAGTTGCTCGATAGACTGTCTCACACTCTAGATTTGAATGATTATTTCTGGATAGTGCTATTTAATTTTATTTAATGTCTGCCTCTATCTTCTTTATGTCCTGTAAATGGGACATTAGGCTTGGTTAAATTCATGTTATGTACTTTTGGCACAAATATTTCACAGTTAATGTAGAATAGTCATACTGAATTATATCATAAGTCACATAACGGCAGATTGTTCTACCATTACTAGTGTTGAGTTTGCTCTGTGATTAAGAAGTTACTGCCAAATCTCTTCATTCTAAAAGTTCATGGTTCCCTTTGAAATTATCAAGTAACCTGAGGCACATTTATGCACTTTGACACTATGTAAATATTTTGTTCCCAAATAATATTCACACAATGGTTTTATACTCATTTATAATCTTTGAATCAGTTATTTCATTGGGATGCAAAAATTATTTCACTCAAATTCAAAGTGATAAGCATGTTGAGGTTTTCTTAAGAAGTGAATGAAATCTCTACATCTTAGAAATACAAAACTGTATGATAAAACTTAAAGAAAAGCCACTTGAGACTTGAATGGTAGACTAAGTTACTCAGATGTAGCCTCCCATGGAAGACAGATAAAAAGATAAATAATGAAATATTATCAGGATAATCTCAAATGTCAGAATCCAAGGCCAAAGAGAGTGGGGATCTCTGGGAAAATCCCTCATTTTGAACTTAAACCTTGAAAGTTTACATCTTAGGAAGAAGGAAAAAAACTAAAAGAAGCCCTTATATAAACTGAAAACTAGTTTCAAAATATCTGAGTAACAAATCAAGCCCTGAACTAAGATTAAGAAGAATCCAAATTGATATTTGTCTCCTATACTACCATAATCTAACAAAATCTGTTTTTCAAATGCTTTTTAGAGGAAGACAACATCTTCTTGAGTCTGAAGTTATTTCCAAAAATAGTACTTTAGTTACAAAATAATCCACAGAATCAAAGACAATCGGACACACAAGGAGAAAACATGCTATGAGATAAAGCCAGAAGGAATAACAGCAACATAAATAGACCCCTCAAAATTCTAGAATCGGCAGAAAGACTTTAAAGGAACTATATTTACTATGTTTTTAGAGATAATTCAAGCTTTAAATTTTGGCATGGAACTTATTAAAGCCTCTCAAATGGCCTCCAATAATCCCCATATCCTCATATTTGTGCTCTTGTGTGTTTCCTTTCCCCTGAGTATGGGCTGGACTTAGTGACTCACTTGTAACAAACAGAATATGGCAAAAATAGGCTTCTGCCCCTCCCCTCTCCCTCCTGCTTGATTTCCACTGATTTTCCCTCCCCTCTGTGCACATGTGTGCTCATCAGTTATTTCCAACTAAATAGTGAGTACATGGTGTTTGTTTTTTCCAATCTCAAGATACTTTAAGACCATTCCCCTGAATTCCATACAGATTGTTGCAGAAGGTATTGATTCATCTTTTCATAGCTGAGTAGTACTCCATAATATACATTTACCATATTTTATTAGTCCAGTCATGAACTGATGAGCACTTGAGTTGATTCCACATCTTTGGGATTGTGGATTGTGCCTCAATAAACACTTTGTTTTATTGTAGCATTCCATTTTTTATAAGCAGAAACTACATGTGAACCATCAACATTCTTTTTTGTTTGAAGATTGAAAAAAATTCATTCACAGAGCACCGGCCCCATAGACTGAGAGTGGTGGGTTTGAACCCAACCTGGCCAAACTGCAAACAAAAAAAATAGCCAGGCACACTGGTAGTCCCAGCTACTCGGGAGGCTGAGGCAAGAGAATCGCCTAAGCCCTGGAGTTGTAGGTTGCAGTGAGCTGTGATGCCATGACACTCTACCGAGTGCAATAAAGTGAGACTTTGTCTCTAAAAAAAAAAAAATTAATTCATAAACTCAACTCTGGGTCCTTCTTTAGGATGCTAGGATGAATTTATTGCTAATATTTTTCTACATATTCATCTTTTAGTTTGTCAGTTCTCAGCCCTGCCTGTACATGAGAATGACCTGGGAGCTTTCAAAGACATCACCATTGCCCAGCCTCTGGTCTCCAAAGACTCTGATTTAATTGGTCTGAGATAGGGCTTAGGTACTGGGCCTTTGCTTCAAAGCTCCCAGTCAGTTTTATTTTGCAGGTATTGCTGAGAGTATCTCTTAGTTCACACTTAACACAGTGATTCTCAACTTCAAACGCATGTTGGAGTCTTTGGGGGAACTGTAGAAAATGCTGATGCCCAGATTCCACCCATGAGATTCTGATTTAATTGGTCTCAGTTGTGGCCTGGGCTTTGGAATTTTTACCCCACCCAATCCAACCCAATATATCTTTCATTTACTCACTGATATTTGAGATTTCTTTGCTAAGAATTTGCTTCTGTTAAAATATTAACACTCCAGGATGGCACCTGTGGCTCAAAAGGAGTAAGGCACTGGCCCCATATGCCGGAGGTGGTGGGTTCAAACCCAGTCCTGGCAAAAAACTGCAAAAAAAAAAAAAAGAAAGAAAGAAAAAGAAAAACATATATTAACACTCCACTAAAAAAATACCCATTAGAGGGGAGGAGACAAGATGGCTGACTGAAGCCAGGAGAGTTAAAGGACAAAAATTCAGCAAGTAACCTGGTGGATTTGAGCTGCACTAAGAGAGAAGGTTGAAGAACACACGTCAATCCCGCTGAGGCGAGCTGCGACCACAAGGATACAAACAAAAGGTACAAAATCCATCACCAAGTGGACGGGAGTCCCCTCACCCATGAGAACGGCTCAGAGTGCCCCACAAACAATCAGGCAGAGTTCAAAGGTCCTCCCACTACACTCCATGGGAGAGACCCTCTAAAAACTGGAGCTACCTTCCCTACTAGGGTGCCACGGCATCCTCCTGCCAGGCATAAAACTGTATAAACTGTATATAGTCTCTACCTGGAATTCTGAGCTCCCAGCATTCCCCTTCACTCACACTGAAGTGTGGAGGCCAATCCCCCAGGAGTTCAGAGTCTTGGGTGATTTCTGAAGGGGTGTAGACGGGGCCTCAACTGCAGCTGGTCGGCGCCGGTTATGGGCACAGGAGTGAGGACAGGACAGTCAGCGGAGAGGGGACCTCACCGGAGCGGCAGTTCCCTGAGGCACAGTGTGACAGCCATCTTTTGGTGACAATACGGCCAGACATAAAACTGTAAAACTGTGTGTGTTCTCTGCCTGCAACCTCAGGCTCCCAGCACTCCCAGTGCTCCCTGCGCTCCCCTCTGCTCTCGCTTCAAGGTCTGGAGACCTGTCCCCCATGAGTCCAGACTCTTGGGCAATTGCTCGAGGGGTGTAGACAGTGCCAGGCTGCAGCTGGTCAGTGCAGACTCTGGGACACAGGAGCATAGAGAGGATGGTTGGCCGGAAGGGAGCTGCACCAGAGCAGCAGTTGCCTGAGGCATAAAACAGCAGCCCTCTTTTGCTAGCAATACGGATCACTACTGAATATTCTGAAGCCACACCCCCTGTCTCCCTGGGCAACCAGAGACTGTGAGTATAGGATTTGCCTGAGGCAACTCCAACTTGCGAACTGGGGAAACTCCCAGGGTGGGGCTGACCCAGAGGTCCACTTTACTGAACCTAAGACGCACCTGGCCCTCAGGGGATCGTCAGCCTATAGACAATACAAGAGCAAAGACAAGCTGATTTGGAACTCAATTCAGCTTCTCTTCTGCAGGGTAACCGCAAAGTTGTTCTGTTCTGTTCTGTGAGTAACATTAATCAGGGGCAAGACTGGACCTGAATGAAAACCCCCCAACCTTCATCAAGCACCCGAGGTTGTCAGGCCTCACCTCCTCCTGATAGAGAGATGCAGAGCGCAGCGGCCTGACAGACTTCCTTGTGATTCAGGCAGGTGCAAACTCCTAGAGTACCGGTTAACTACAGGCAACTGGGTCAGCCAACTGCATGGCTATCAGTGACTGGGTGTCACAGTGGTGCAAGGTGCGGAAGGAGGCAGCAAACTTCCCAGACTGATCTATTGGCTGGGTGGCTCCTCCTGACTCCATGCAGCACTGGAGCAAGCCACACCAGAGTAGTCACCAGACCCCTGTGATCCAGTTCCCAGAGACATCTTAAACTCTCTCACCCGAGACAGCAGCAGACTGAGACAATTGATTTGGACCTTTTGAACTGAACCAATTGCCAGAGGAGAAATCAGGTGGTGCCCTGGGTGCACAGTGGTAGGAAGGTTTGATTTTTCTTTTCCAATTGTTTGCCAGTGGGGGTGGGGTGACTTAATTGCTGATATTTCTCCACAGCTGAGACTTCAATCCAGAATATCTGTTTCACTAGGGTGGAACAGAAACCAGCTGAAAACGAGACAGAACCACTTAACCCCACCATACCAGACAGGGCCCCAGTTTCTCAGGCCACAACACTCTACAGGCCCTCGACAAAGCCCCAGGGGAAAAAATCAAAGGGAGTAAAACAACCATGAAGCAGAATTAGCGGAAAAACTCTGGTAACATGAATAACCAGAATAGATCAACCCCCCCCACACACAAGGAAAGATACGGCAGATGTAATTGGAGATCCCATTCATAAACAACTGGCTGAGATGTCAGAAATCAAATTCAGAATTTGGATTGCAGACAAGATTAACAAAGTGGAATTAGGAATTTGAGGAGAAATTCAAAACTTGCCTCAAGAATTTAATGAATTTAAAGACAAAACCACCAAAGACTTAGACACACTGAAGCAAGAATTGGCAGCCCTCAAAGATATGAAAAATACAGTAGAATCCCTCAGCAACAGAATGGAGCAAGCAGAAGAAAGGATTTCTGACATTGATGATAAAGCCTTTGAACGCTCCCAAACTCTAAAAGAGGAAGAGAAATGGAGACCAAAAACAAATCATTCTCTCCGAGAGCTCTGGGATAATTCGAAGAAGGCAAATATCCGAATAATTGGAGTTCCAGAAACAGATGAAGTGGCCTCGCTGGGCACCGAGGCCCTTCTGCATGAAATCATGAAAGAGAATTTTCCAACATGCCTAGAGATTCTGAAATTCAGATAGCGGACAGCTTCAGAACCCCAGCACAACTCAACCCCAATAAGACATCCCCCAGGCATATCATAATTAACTTCACGAAAGTTAATATGAAGGAGAAAATCCTCAAAGCTGCCAGGAAAAACAAAACCATTACCTTCAAAGGCAAGAATATAAAAATGACTGCAGATCTCTCTGCAGAAACTATTCAAGCCAGAAGAGGGTGGTCACCGACTTTTAATCTCCTAAAGCAAAATAACTTTCAACCCCAGACCTTGTATCCAGCTAAACTGAGTTTCATTTATGATGGAGAAATTAAATATTTTAATGACATTCGTATGTTGAAGAAATTTGCCATAACCAAACCAGCTCTTCAGGATATTCTCAGACCTATCCTCCATAATGACCAACCCAATCCTATACCACAAAAGTAAACTCACTCAGAAACTTCGGATCAAACTCCAATTTCCACACTGGCGAAAGGATTAAAAATGCCCACTGGACTTTTGAAAAACTCAATACCCAAAATTTCACCAGACTTATCAATATTCTCCATTAATGTGAACGGCTTAAACTGTCCTCTAAAGAGGCATAGGTTAGCTGATTGGATACAAAAACTCAGGCCAGATATTTGTTGCATACAAGAGTCACATCTTAACTTAAAAGACAAATACAGACTCAGGGTGAGAGGATGGTCATCCACATTTCAGGCAAATGGTAATCAGAAAAAAGCAGGTGTTGCAATTTTATTTGCATATACAATAGGCTTTAAACCAACAAAAGTAAGGAAGGACAAGAATGGTCACATCATATTTGTTAAGGGTAATACTCACTATGATGAGATCTCAATTACTAATATCTATGCACCCAAACAGAATGCACCTCAATTTATAAGAGAAACTCTAACAGACATGAGTAACTTGATTTCCTCCAGCTCCATAATAGTCAGAGATTTCAACACTCCTTTGGCAGTGTTGGATGGATCTTCCAACAAGAAGCTGAGCAAAGAAATCTAAGATTTAAACCTAACCATCCAACATTTGGATTTAGCAGACATCTACAGAACATTTCATCCCAACAAAACTGAATACACATACTTCTCATCAGCCCATGGAACTTACTCCAAAATCGATCACATCTTAGGTCACAAGTCTAACCCCAGTAAATTTAAAGGAATAGAAATTATTCCATGCATCTTCTTGGACCACCATGGAATAAAACTTGAGCTGAGTAAGAACATGAATCTGCGTACTCATACAAAAACATGGAAGTTAAATAACCTTATGCTGAATGATAGCTGGGTCAGAGATGAGATTAAGAAAGAAATCACCAATTTTTTGGAACAAAACAACAATGAAGACATGAACTATCAGAACCTCTGGGACACCGCAAAGGCAGTTCTAAGAGGGAAATTTATAGCACTGCAAGCCTTCCTCAAGAGAACGGAAAGAGAAGAAGTTAACAACTTAATGGGACATCCCAAGCAACTGGAAAAGGAAGAACATTCCAAACCCAAACACAGTAGAAGAAAAGAAATAACCAAAATTAGAGCAGAATTAAATGAAATTGAAAACAAAAGAATAATACAACAGATCAATAAATCAAAAAGCTGGTTTTTTGAAAAGGTCAATAAAATAGATAAACCTTTGGCCAACCTAATCAAGCAAAAAAGAGTAAAATCGCTAATCTCATCAATCAAAACAACAAAGATGAAATAACAACAGACTCATCAGAAATCCAAAAAATCCTTAATGAATATTACAAGAAACTTTATTCTCAGAAATATGAAAATCTGAAGGAAATTAACTGATACTTGGAAGCACGTCACCTTCCAAGACGTAGCCAGAATCAAGTGGAAATGTTGAACAGGCCCATATCAAGTTCAGAAATAGCATCAACCATACGAAACCTCCCTAAAAAGAAAAGCCCGGGACCAGATGGTTTCACGTCAGAATTCTACCAAACCTTTAAAGAGGAATTAGTACCTATATTACTCAACCTGTTCCAAAAGGTAGAAAAAGAAGGAAGACTACTCAACACATTCCATGAAGCAAATATCACCCTGATCTCCAAACCAGGAAAAGACCCAACAAGAAAAGAAAATTACAGACCAATATCACTAATGAATGTAGATGCAAAAATATTCAACAAGATCCTAACAAACAGAATCCAGCAACACATCAAACAAATTATACATCATGACCAAGTCGGTTTTATCCCAGAGTCTCAAGGCTGGTTCAATATACATAAATCTATAAATGTAATCCAGCACATATATAAATTAAAAAACAAAGACCATATGATTCTCTCAATCGATGCAGAAAAAGCTTTTGATAATATCCAACATCCCTTCATGATCAGAACACTTAAGAAAATCAGTATAGAAAGGACATTTCTTAAACTGATAGAGACCATCTACAGCAAACCCACAGCCAATATCATATTGAATGGAGTTAAATTGGAATCATTTCCACTCAGATCAGGCACCAGACAAGGCTGCCCATTGTCTCCATTTTCTTTAACGTTGTAATGGAAGTTTTAGCCACCGCAATTAGGGAAAAAAAGGCGATCAAGGGTATCCATATAGGGTCAGAAGATGATATGATAGTATATCTGGAAAGCACTAGGGACTCTACTACAAAACTCTTAGAAGTGATCAAGGAATACAGCAGCATCTCAGGTTACAAAATCAACATTCATAAATCAGTAGCCTTTATATACACCAACAACAGTCAAGTTGAAAAAACAGTTAAGGACTCAATCCCATTCACAGTAGTGCCAAAGAAGATGAAATATTTGGGAATTTATCTAACAAAGGACGTGAAAGATCTCTATAAAGAGAACTATGAAACTCTAAGAAAAGAAATAGCTGAAAATATTAACAAATGGAAAAACATACCATGCTCATGGCTGGGAAGAATCAACATTGTTAAAATGTCCATATTTCCCAAAGCAATATATAATTTTAATGCAATCCCTATTAAAGTTCCACTGTCATACTTCAAAGATCTTGAAAAAACAATACTTCATTTTATATGGAATCAGAAAAAAACTTGAATAGCCAAGACATTACTCAGAAATAAAAACAAAGCAGGAGGAATTACACTACCAGACCTCAGACTATACTACAAATCGATAGTGATCAAAACAGCATGGTATGGGCACAAAAACAGAGAGGTAGATGTCTAGAACAGAATAGAGAACCAAGAGATGAATCCAGCTACTGACCATTATTTAATCTTTGACAAGCCAATTAAAAACATTCAGTGGGGAAAAGATTCCCTATTTAACAAATGGTGCTGGGTGAACTGGCTGGCAACCTGCAAAAGACTGAAACTGGACCCACACCTTTCACCATTAACTAAGATAGACTCTCACTGGATCAAAGATTTAAACTTAAGACATGAAACTATAAAAATACTAGAAGAGAGTGCAGGGAAAACCCTTGAAGAAATCGGTCTGGGTGAGTATTTTATGAGGAGGAACCTCCCCCCCCAGGCAATTGAAGCAGCTTCAAAAATACACTACTTGGACTTGATCAAACTAAAAAGCTTCTGCACAGCCAAGAACACAGTAAGTAAAACAAGCAAACAGCCCTCAGAATGGGAGAAGATATTTGCAGGTTATGTCTCCGAGAAAGGTTTAATAACCAGAATCCACAGAGAACTCAAACGCATTAGCAAGAATAGAACAAGGGATCCCATCGCAGGCTGGGCAAGGGATTTGAAGAGAAACTTCTCTGAAGAAGACAGGCGCGCGGCCTTCAGACATGAAAAAATGCTCAGCATTTTAATCATCAGAGAAATGCAAATCAAAACTACTTTGAGATACCATCTAACTCCAGTGAGACTAGCCTATATCACAAAATCCCAAGACCAGAGATGTTGGCACGGATGTGGAGAAAAGGGAACACTTTTGCACTGCTGGTGGGAATGCAAATTAATACATTCCTTTTGGAAAGAGATATGGAGAGCACTTAGAGATCTAAAAATAGATCTGCCATTCAATCCTGTAATCCCTCTACTGGGCATATACCCAGAAACCAAAAATCACATCATAACAAAGATATTTGTACCAGAATGTTTATTGCAGCCCAATTCATAATTGCTAAGTCATTGAGGAAGCCCAAGTGCCCATCGATCCACGAATGGATTAATAAATTGTGGTATATGTACACCATGGAATATTATGCAGCCTTAAAGAAAGATGGAAACTTTACCTCTTTCATGTTTACATGGATGGAGCTGGAACATATTCTTCTTAGTAAAGTATCTCAAGAATGGAAGAAAAAGTACCCAATGTACTCAGCCCTACCATGAAACTAATTTAGGGTTTTCACATGAAAGCTATAACCCAGCTACAACCTAAGAATAGGGGGAAGGGGGAAAGGGAGGGGAGGGAGGGGGAAGGTGGGTGGAGGGATGGGGATTGGTGCGATTACACCAGCAGTGCATCTTACAAGGGTATATGTGAAACTTGGTAAATGTGGAATGTAAGCGTCTTGGCACAGTAACTGAGAGAATGCCAGGAAGGCTATGTTAACCATTGTGATGAAAGTGTGTCAAACGGTCTGTGAAGCTAGTGAATGATTCCCCATGATCATATCAATGTACACAGCTATGATTTAATAAATAAATAAATAAATAAAAAGAAGAAAATACCCATTAGAGATTTACAAGCCTCAACAGTTCAGTGAGAACAAAAAACTGTGTTTAATCTTCCTTTTACGCCAACATTTTGGAAAGTTTCACACATGGAGAAAGAGAAAAGAGTAGTAATACCAAGGTTATCTGATGCCATGCTGCATTATATATACTATTAGAAAGAAGGAGGGAGAATTAAAAAAGAGAAACTAGGGTAAAAAATTTTTTCTGTGCTAATGGAAGATGATACAAAAAGACATACTATATGATTCCACTCATAAGAGGTACTTATAGTAGTCAAAATCATAGGGGCAGAAAAGAGAACAATGGTTGCTGGAGGCTAGGGGAAGGATGGAATGGGGAGTTAGCAGTTTTTTGGAAATAGTTTCAATTTTGCAAGATGAAGAGTTCTGGTGATGGATGGTGGTGATGGTTGCATAACAAAAATGAGGCACAAACCTAAAAATGGTCAATTTTATGCTCTCAGAATCACACTTAAAAACAATTCTATAACTTATAATATAACGAAATTAGCTACTCCACTAATCAAGATTTTCAACTTTGCAGATCATGCCTGGAGACATTTTTCTGTGAATCTATTAAAGCTTAACCCTGATTACTTAACTTAATTACCACAATTAAAATCTTGAGCTTACCAGGGCTTCAATGATTTCATTACACAACACATAGTAGGCATTTAATGTTTCATTTACTAAAGCCATTTTTCTTTCTGGTAACTCATATTTTTTCAGGTATCTCAGTCCAATTTTTTGTTACCACTTCCTTTCAGCTTCGTTGTTTTCCTTTTGTCTTCTGAACTCAAAGACGTAAAACATAATGTGAATTTTGTATATTAAACATTTAAAGAAACAGTAAGATGGAAAATTTCTTTAAACAATGAGTGCTCATTGCCAAATAAATAGAAGTGAAAAAAATAAACAATAAGTGAAACAAATACAGATGACTAAACTTCCCTGATGTCATACATAATTTTCAGAGTTCTAACGTAAAATTTAATCTTAATCTCATTTAGTAGTTTTTAATTGTCTTTCTTCTCAACACTCTGGTCAATGTTTCTCAAACTTATCTAAAACTTCAGACTTCCAAAACCCTCCCCTGGAGATTCTGATTGTGGGACCCACAAGTCTGCAACTGCTTGTGTGTGGCAGGTGATTCTGCATTAAGCTACATTGCCTGCACGTAAGACAGAGGAAAACAGCAGATGCAGCTATTTCCAAATCTCCCACTCCTAGCACTTACCTTCATTTTCTATTGTAATGGTTCCAGTATTTCTCTGCATTTTTCCCTGGGCTTTGGTACCTGCACCCAATTTTGCTATGTGGTCCTCAAGGAAGTGGAGAAAGATAGCCAAATAGAACCTCCAGCAATCATCCCAACCCCACAGGAACATGAAATAAAACAACTATCCATGCAAGAAAGCACCTTAATAAGAGCCAAAAAATCAGATGAGTGATCACAGTGTATGGTTTTAACATAATAACAAAGAAAAAGATGTTGGAAGCACGGTCTTGTATTGCCCACACCTCTCCACCCCCAACTCCAGGCAGCACAGCAAAGGAGAAAGACTTTGTGTCTGAGGGAAAGAACAAAATGAGTTCCACTTTGCACTGGAACACAGTGCCATCCTGTCCCAGTGGAATACTACACCAGTCACAATTCCACTGGTGCTCACAGAGGAGCATTTAGACCAACCCTGGGCCAGATGACAATCCTCCCCTCCAGAATGAGGAACCCAAATCCCAGACAGCTTCACCACTGAGTAAAGTGGCCTGTGGCCTCAAACAAATTTAGTGGCAGTCAGGCCACTGAGACCCATCTTTGGGAAATCCCTGTGCTGCACTGGTCCTAGAGATAGTGGGTTTAGGGTGCAATCCAGTATGACACCAGCTGTGACAGCCACAACGAAGCCTATTCACCCCTCCCCCAACTCCAAGTACTGCAGTGCAGAGACAGACTCCTTCCACTCAAGAAAAGGAGACAAGAGAGTACAGAGGACTTTGTTTTGAAACTTGGGTATACACTCGGCCATAGTAAAATAAAGCACCAGGTAGATTCCTAAAGTCCTCAGTACCAGGCCTTTGCTCCCAGATGGTGTCTAGACCCAACCAATGCAAGAAGGGAATCCACTGCCCTGATGGGATAGACCTTGGACCTTGACTAAACATCAGTAATAACCAGGCAGTAGCAGCTGCAGGCTTTGGGTGAGCCCTAGTACTCTGCCAATCTGGAAGGCTAAGGGCTTCAGGTGTGACCCAGCATGGTGCCAGTTATGGTTGCCAAAGGAATTTCCACATCATCCTTCTCCCAAATCCAGGAATTCCAGCACAGAAAGAAATTCCTTCTTTGGGGGGGAAAATAAGGGTAGAGGGAAAGAGACTTTCCCTGGAAATCCAGGGAATTATCCCTTATCTTCTCCAATTCCATCAAGGCTGATGGAATCAAGGAGTCTGGAGTCTGAGAGAGTCATAGCATTCCTGGGTTTAAGGGCATCCCCTAGTGCTAAACTGGCTTCAGTAACCACAGGTTTAGGTAACAACACTCAATTGACTTTGATTCTTGCAAAGCCTTTTCAAGGAAGATAAATACAAACAAGCTCAGACTGCAAATATTGAAAGAAATACCTAACTCTTCAATGACCAGACATCAATAAATATCCACAAATATCAACAACATCCAGGAAAACATGACCTCACTAAATAGATTAAATAAGGCACCAATGGCCAATCCTGGAGTGGTGGACATATGTGACCCCTCAAACAGAGAATTCAAAATAGCTATCTTGAGAAAGCTCAATGAACTTCAAAATAACATGGAGAAAGAATTTAGAATTCCATCAGAAAAATTTAACAGTGATTGAAATAATTTTAAAACTCAAGCAGAAATTCAGGAGTTGAAAAACTCAATTGAAAAACTGAAAAATGGGCCAGCCTTCCAGGTAATTGTCATACCTGCTCAAGTCTGAGAACCACCCTGAATAATCACCTTATGAAAGCTGGAACTCTATGCCTGAGCTAATGGTGTGGAAGAACCAAGACAGTGGGATCTTCCTGGCCTCAAAGTCACTTTTAGATGATAGGGAAGAGATGTTCAGAGAGATTAAGAAACTAGGCCAAGGTCACACAACACATATTTTTTCTTCTGAAAACTCATTCTGGATTTAAGTCAGTAGTCTTAAACTGATCTGCAAATATGGTTTGTTAGGATTATTTTTTTAAAAATTGTGTTGAGGAGGTGGAGCAAGATGGCAGCCGAGTAACAGCTTCCTTGCATCTGGGCACCATGAGTCTGGGGAGATAGGACTCCAGGCATCTCTGGCTGGTGGGATCTGCCTATCATCATCCCTGAGAGGATACAGGGAGTCAGCGAGAGACTTCTGGACCCCAAGAGGAGGACTAAAACGGTGGAAAACCGGCAAGTGGTCGCGTGTGTTCAATCCGTCTAATCCCGCCCGCAACTTCCACAGGCACGAAACTTAAAGAGCAAGAGGAAGTGAAAGGAAAATTAGGGTAAGGAAACAGATAAAAGAAATCACTCATGAGGAAGAATCAGCAGAAAACTCCAGGCAACATGAAGAACCAGTCCAGAACAACCCCGCCAAGGGACCATGATGTAGCTACTGCAGAGGATTCCACCTACACAGAAATGGTAGGAATGACAGAAAGGGAATTTAGAATACACATGTTGAAAACAATGAAAGAAATGATGGAAACAATGAAGGAAACTGCTAATAAAGTGGAAAATAACCAAAAGGAAATTCAAAAACAGAATCAAATAAGAGATGAACGATATGAGGAATATAAAAATGATATAGCAGAGCTGAAGGAAATGAAACAGTCAATCGGGGAACTTAAAGACGCAATGGAAAGTATCAGCAACAGGTTAGACCATGCAGAAGAAAGAATTTCAGAGGTAGAAGACAAAGTTTTTGAGATAACTCAGATAGTAAAAGAGGCAGAAAAGAAGAGAGAGAAAGCAGAACGTTCACTGTCAGAAATATGGGACTTTATGAGCATTCCAACATACGAGTTATAGGAATTCCAGAAGGGGAAGAAGAATGCCTCAGAGGAATGGAAGTCATAATAGAGAATATTACACAAGAAAATTTCCCAAATATCACCAAAGATTCTGACACTCTACTTTCAGAGGGCTATCAGACCCCAGGTCGCCTCAACTCTAACCGAGCTTCTCCAAGACACATTGTGATGAACCTGTCCAAAGTCAAGACAAAAGAAAAGATTCTGCAAGCTGCCAGGAGTAAGCGCCAGTTGACCTACAGGGGCAAATCCATCAGAGTGACCGCAGACTTCTCTAATGAAACTTTCCAAGCAAGAAGACAATGGTCATCTACCTTTAATCTACCTAAACAGAACAATTTCAAGCCCAGAATTCTGTACCCTGCTAAGCTAAGCTTCAAAATTGATGGAGAAATCAAATCATTTACGGATATACAAACATTAAGGAAATTTGCCACAACAAGACCAGCTCTACAGGAAATACTTCAACCTGTTCTGCACACTGACCACCACAATGGATCAGCAGCAAAGTAAGAACTCAGAAATTAAAGGACAGAACCTAACCTCCACACTGTTGCAAAAGACAAAACTAAGCAATGGACTCTCACAAAATAAGACGAATAGAATACTACCACACTTATCAATTATCTCCATAAATGTTAATGGTTGGAATTCCTCAATGAAGAGACATAGATTGGTTGACTGGATTAAAAAACACAAGCTATCCATTTGCTGTCTGCAAGAAACACACCTGGCTTCAAAAGACAAATTAAAGCTCCGAGTCAAGGGTTGAAAGACAATTTTTCAGGCAAATGGAATTCAGAAGAAAAGAGGAGTTGCAATCTTATTTTCAGATACACGTGGATTTAAAGCAACTAAAGTCAAAAAGACAAAGATGGTCACTTTATATTGGTCAAGGGAAAAATACAACAAGAAGACATTTCAATTCTAAATATTTATGCACCCAATTTAAATGCTCCCAGATTCTTGAAACAGACCTTACTCAGTCTGAGCAGTATGATATCTGATAAGACCATAATAACAGGGGACTTTAACACTCCTGTTACAGAGCTGGACAGATCCTCTAAACAGAAATTAAACAAAGATATAAGAGATTTAAATGAGACCCTAGAACAACTGTGCTTGATAGACACATATAGAACACTCCATCCCAAAGATAAAGAATATACATTCTTCTCATCACCCCATGGAACATTCTCCAAAATTGATCATATCCTGGGACACAAAACAAATATCAACAGAATCAAAAGAATTCAAATTTTACCTTGTATCTTCTCAGACCATAAGGCACTAAAGGTGGAACTCAATTCTAACAAAAATGCTCGACCCCACCCAAAGGCATGGAAATTAAACAATCTTCTCTTGAATAACAGATGGGTGCACGAAGAAATAAAACAGGAAATCATTAACTTCCTGGAGCATAACAACAATGAAGACACAAGCTACCAAAACCTGTGGGATACTGCAAAAGCAGTTTTGAGAGTAAAATTCATCGCTTTAGATGCCTATATTCGAAAAACAGAGAGAGAGTACATCAACAATCTCACAAGAGATCTTATGGAATTGGAAAAAGAAGAACAATCTACCCTTCCTCCCGAGACAAGTGCCGATTGAGACAGTTGATTCGGACCTTTTGAACTGGGCTAAAAGACTGAGGACTCTTCAGGCGGTGCCCTGGGTGTGCGATTGTAGGAAGGTTTGATTCTCCTTTTCCAACAGGGGCCAGAGGTGGGCAGGCGGGGTGACTTAATTGCTGATTTTTCCACACAGCTGAGACTTCAAGCCAGAGTAGAAGTTGCAATAGGATCGAACAGAAACCAGCTGAAAACAAGACAGAACCACTTTGCTCCACCACACCAGACAGGGCCCCAGTTTCTCAGGCCAAAACACTGTACGGGCCCTCGATAAAACCCCAGGGGAAAAACCAAAGGGAGTAAACCATGGGGCGGAATCAGCGGAAAAACTCTGGTAACATGAATAACCAGAATAGATCAACCCCCCCAAGAAAAGATACGGCAGATGTGATTGAAGATCCCATTCATAAACAACTGGCTGAGATGTCAGAAGTCAAATTCAGAATTTGGTTTGCAGACAAGATTAATAAAATGGAATTAGGAATTCGAGGATAAATTCAAAAATTGTCTCAAGAATTTAACGAATTTAAAGACAAAACCACCAAAGACTTAGACACACTGAAACAAGAACTTACAGCCCTCAAAGATATGAAAAATACAGTAGAATCCCTCAGTAACAGAATGGAGCAAGCAGAAGAAAGGATTTCTGACATTGAAGATAAAGTCTTCGAACGCTCCCAATCTCTCAAAGAGGAAGAGAAATGGAGAGCAAAAACGGATCACTCACTCAGAGAGCTCTCAGATAATTCGAAAAAAAACAACATAAGGGTTATAGGAATTTCGGAGACTGATGAAGTAGCTGCCAAGGACACAGAGGCCCTTCTACATGAAATTATGAAAGAAAATTTTCCAGACATGCCTAGAGAATCTGAAATTCAGATAGCAGACAGCTTCAGAACCCCAGCACGATTCAACCCCAATAAGCCATCTCCCAGACATATCATAATTAGCTTCACTAAAGTTAACATGAAAGAGAAGATTCTCAAAGCAGCCCGGCGAAAGAAAACTATAACGTACAAAGGTAAGAATATTAGAATAACTGCAGATCTCTCTGCTGAAACTTTTCAAGCAAGAAGAGGCTGGTCATCAACTTTTAATCTCCTAAAGCAAAAAAACTTTCAACCCAGGATCTTGTATCCAGCTAAACTGAGTTTCATCTATGATGGAGAAATTAAATACTTCAATGACATTCATATGTTGAAAAAATTTGCCATAAGTAAACCAGCTCTTCAGGATGTTCTCAGACCTATCCTCCACAATGACCAACCCAATCCTATACCACAAAAGTAAACTCACTCAGAATCTTCGGATCAAACTCCAACTTCCACACTGGCGAAAGGATTAAAAATGTCCACTGGACCTTTGAAAAACTCGATACACAAAATTCCACCAGACTTATCAATACTCTCCATCAATGTGAATGGCTTAAACTGTCCTCTAAAGAGGGATAGGTTAGCTGACTGGATACAAAAACTCAAGCCAGATATTTGTTGCATACAAGAGTCACATCTCAACTTAAAAGACAAATACAGACTCAGGGTGAAAGGATGGTCATCCATATTTCAGGCAAATGGTAATCAGAAAAAAGCAGGTGTTGCAATTTTATTTGCAGATACAGTAGGCTTTAAACCATCAAAAGTAAGGAAGGACAAGAATGGTCACTTCATATTTGTTAAGGGTAATACTCAATATGACGAGATCTCAATTATTAATATCTATGCACCCAACCAGAATGCACCTCAATGTATAAGAGAAACTCTAACAGACATGAGTAACTTGATTTCCTCCAGCTCCATAATCGTTGGAGATTTCAACACTCCCTTGGCAGTGTTGGATCGATCCTCCAGAAAGAAGCTGAGCAAAGAAATCTTAGATTTAAACCTAACCATCCAATATTTAGATTTAGCAGACATCTACAGAACATTTCATCCCAACAAAACTGAATACACATACTTCTCATCAGCCCACGGAACTTACTCCAAAATTGATCACATTTTAGGTCACAAGTCTAACCTCAGTAAATTTAAAGGAATAGAAATTATTCCATGCATCTTCTCGGACCATCATGGAATAAAACTTGAATTGAGTAACAACAGGAATCTGCATACCCATACAAAAACATGGAAGTTAAATAACCTTATGCTGAATGATAGCTGGGTCAGAGATGAGATTAAGAAAGAAATCACCAATTTTTTGGAACAAAATGACAATGAAGACACAAGCTATCAGAACCTCTGGGACACTGCAAAGGCAGTTCTAAGAGGGAAATTTATAGCACTGCAAGCCTTCCTCAAGAGAACGGAAAGAGAGGAAGTTAACAACTTAATGGGACATCTCACGCAACTGGAAAAGGAAGAACATTCCAACCCCAAACCCAGTAGAAGAAAAGAAATAACCAAAATTAGAGCAGAATTAAATGAAATTGAAAACAAAAGAATAATACAACAGATCAATAAATCAAAAAGCTGGTTTTTTGAAAAGGTCAATAAAATAGATAAACCTCTGGCCAACCTAATCAGGAAAAAAAGAGTAAAATCTCTAATATCATCAATAAGAAACAACAAAGACGAAATAACAACAGACTCATCAGAAATCCAAAAAATCCTTAATGAATATTACAAGAAACTTTATTCTCAGAAATATGAAAATCTGAAGGAAATAGACCGATACTTGGAAGCACGCCACCTTCCAAGACTTAACCAGAATCAAGTGGAAATGTTGAACAGACCCATATCAAGTTCAGAAATAGCATCAACTATACAAAACCTCCCTAAAAAGAAAAGCCCGGGACCAGATGGTTTCACGTCAGAATTCTACCAAACCTTTAAAGAGGAATTAGTACCTATATTACTCAACCTGTTCCAAAAGGTAGAAAAAGAAGGAAGACTACCCAACACGTTCTATGAAGCAAACATCACCCTGATCCCCAAACCAGGAAAAGACCCAACAAGAAAAGAAAATTATAGACCAATATCACTAATGAATATAGACGCAAAAATATTCAACAAGATCCTAACAAACAGAATCCAACAACACATCAAACAAATTATACATCATGACCAAGTTGGTTTTATCCCAGGGTCTCAAGGCTGGTTCAATATACGTAAATCTATAAATGTAATTCAGCACATAAACAAATTAAAAAACAAAGACCATATGATTCTCTCAATTGATGCAGAAAAAGCTTTTGATAATATCCAGCATCCCTTCATGATCAGAACACTCAAGAAAATTGGTCTAGAAGGGACTTTTCTTAAACTGATAGAGGCTATCTACAGCAAACCCACAGCCAATATCATATTGAATGGAGTTAAATTGGAATCATTTCCACTCAGATCAGGAACCAGACAAGGCTGCCCATTGTCTCCATTGCTTTTCAACATTGTAATGGAAGTTTTAGCCACCGCAATTAGGGAAGAAAAGGCGATCAAGGGTATCCATATAGGGTCAGAAGAGATCAAACTCTCGCTCTTCGCAGATGATATGATTGTGTATCTGGAAAACACTAGGGACTCTACTACAAAACTCCTAGAAGTGATCAAGGAGTACAGCAGCGTCTCAGGTTACAAAATCAACATTCATAAATCGGTAGCCTTTATATACACCAACAACAGTCAAATTGAAAAAGCAGTTAAGGACTCTATCCCATTCACAGTAGTGCCAAAGAAGATGAAATATTTGGGAATTTACCTAACAAAAGACGTGAAAGATCTCTATAAAGAGAACTATGAAACTCTAAGAAAAGAAATAGCGGAAAATGTTAACAAATGGAAAAACATACCATGCTCATGGCTAGGAAGAATCAACATTATCAAAATGTCCATACTACCCAAAGCAATATATAATTTCAACGCACTCCCTATTAAAGCTCCACTGTCATATTTTAAAGATCTTGAAAAAACATTACTTCGTTTTATATGGAATCAGAAAAAACCTCGAATAGCCAAGACATTACTCAGAAATAAAAACAAAACAGGAGGAATCACACTACCAGACCTCAGACTTTACTACAAATCGATAGTGATCAAAACAGCATGGTATTGGCACAAAAACAGAGAAGTAGATGTCTGGAATAGAATAGAGAACCAAGAGATGAATCCAGCTACTTACCGCTATTTGATTTTTGACAAGCCAATTAAAAACATTCAGTGGGGAAAAGATTCCCTATTTAACAAATGGTGCTGGGTGAACTGGCTGGCAACCTGCAGAAGACTGAAATTGGACCCACACCTTTCACCATTAACTAAGATAGACTGTCATTGGATTAAAGATTTAAACTTAAGACATGAAACTATAAAAATACTAGAGGAGAATGCAGGGAAAACCCTTGAAGAAATTGGTCTGGGTGAGTATTTCATGAGGAGAACCCCCCCGGGCAATTGAAGCAGCTTCAAAAATACACTACTGGGACTTGATCAAACTAAAAAGCTTCTGCACAGCTAAGAACACAGTAAGCAGAGCAAGCAGACAGCCCTCAGAATGGGAGAAGATATTTGCAGGGTATAACTCTGACAAAGGTTTAATAACCAGAATCCACAGAGAACTCAAACGCATCAGCAAGAAAAAAACAAGGGATCCCATCGCAGGCTGGGCAAGGGATTTGAAGAGAAACTTCTCTGAAGAAGACAGGCGCACGGCCTTCAGACATATGAAAAAATGCTCATCATCTTTAATCATCAGAGAAATGCAAATCAAAACTACTTTGAAATATCATCTAACTCCAATGAGACTAGCCTATATCACAAAATCTCAAGACCAGAGATGTTGGCGTGGATGCGGAGAAAAGGGAACACTTCTGCACTGCTGGTGGGAATGCAAATTAATACATTCCTTTTGGAAAGATATATGGAGAACACTCAGAGATCTAAAAATAGATCTGCCATTCAATCCTGTAATTCCTCTGCTGGGCATATATCCAGAAGACCAAAAATCACAACATAACAAAGATATTTGTACCAGAATGTTTATTGCAGCCCAATTCATAATAGCTAAGTCCTGGAAAAAGCCCAAGTGCCCATCGATCCACGAATGGATTAATAAATTGTGGTATATGTATACCATGGAATACTATGCAGCCTTAAAGAAAGATGGAGACTTTACCTCTTTCATGTTTACATGGGTGGAGCTGGAACATATTCTTCTTAGTAAAGTATCCCAAGAATGGAAGAAAAAATACCCAATGTACACAGCCCTACTATGAAACTAATTTGGGACTCTCACATGTAAGCTATAACCCAGCTACAACTTAACAGTAGGGGGAAGTGAGAAAGGGGGGGGTGGGTAGAGGGAGGGGAATCGGTGGGATCACACCTGTGGTGCAAATTATAGGGGTATTTGCAAAACTTGGTAAATGTAGAATGTAAATGTTTTGGCACAGTAACTGAGATAACGCCGGAAAGGCTATGTTAACCACTGTGATAAAACTGTGTCAAATGGTTTATGAAGTGAGTGTATGATGCCCCATAATCATATCATTGTATACAGTTATGATTTAATAAAAAAATTAAAAAATAAAATAAAATAAATAAAAAAATAAAAAAGTAAAATTATCTGATAAAAAAAAAAAGAAGAACAATCTAAGCCTAAACTCAGTAGAAGAGAAGAAATATCCAAAATCAAATCAGAGATCAATGAAATTGAAAACAAAAGAATCATTCAGAAAATTAATAAAACAAGGAGTTGGTTTTTTGAAAAAATAAATAAAATAGATAAACCATTGGCCAGACTAACGAGGAATAGAAAAGTAAAATCTCTAGTAACCTCAATCAGAAATGATAAAGGGGAAATAACAACTGATCCCACAGAGATACAAGAGATCATCTCTGAATACTACCAGAAACTCTATGCCCAGAAATTTGACAATGTGAAAGAAATGGATCAATATTTGGAATCACACCCTCTCCCTAGACTCAGCCAGGAAGAAATAGAGCTCCTGAACAGACCAATTTCAAGCACTGAGATCCAAGAAACAATAAAAAATCTTCCAACCAAAAAATGCCCTGGTCCAGATGGCTTCACTCCAGAATTCTATCAAACCTTCAAGGAAGAGCTTATTCCTGTACTGCAGAAATCATTCCAAAAAATTGAGGAAGAAGGAATCTTCCCCAACACATTCTATGAAGCAAACATCACCCTGATACCAAAACCAGGAAAAGACCCAAACAAAAAGGAGAATTTCAGACTAATCTCACTCATGAATATAGACGCAAAAATTCTCAACAAAATCCTAGCCAATAGATTACAGCTTATCATCAAAAAAGTTATTCATCATGATCAAGTAGGCTTCATCCCAGGGATGCAAGGCTGGTTTAACATACGCAAGTCTATAAACGTTATCCACCATATTAACAGAGGCAAAAATAAAGATCACATGATCCTCTCAATAGATGCAGAAAAAGCATTTGATAAAATCCAGCATCCTTTTCTAATTAGAACACTGAAGAGTATAGGCATAGGTGGCACATTTCTAAAACTGATTGAAGCTATCTATGACAAACCCACAACCAACATTTTACTGAATGGAGTAAAACTGAAAGCTTTTCCTCTTAGAACTGGAACCAGACAAGGTTGTCCTCTGTCACCTTTACTATTCGACGTAGTGCTGGAAGTTCTAGCCAATACAATTAGGCAAGACAAGGAAATAAAGGGAATCCAAATGGGAGCAGAGGAGGTCAAACTCTCCCTCTGTGCTGACGACATGATCTTATAATTGGAGAACCCGAAAGATTCGACCACAAGACTCCTAGAAGTCATCAAAAAATACAGTAATGCTTCAGGATATAAAATCAATGTCCACAAGTCAGTAGCCTTTGTGTACACCAAGAACAGTCAAGATGAGAAGCTAATTAAGGACACAACTCCCTTCACCATAGTTTCAAAGAAAATGAAATACTTAGGAGTATACCTAACGAAGGAGGTGAAGGACCTCTATAAAGAAAACTATGAAATCCTCAGAAAGGAAATAGCAGAGGATATTAACAAATGGAAGAACATACCATGCTCATGGATGGGAAGAATCAACATTGTTAAAATGTCTATACTTCCCAAAGCAATCTACCTATTCAATGCCATTCCTATCAAAATACCAACATCATACTTTCAAGATTTGGAAAAACTGATTCTGCGTTTTGTATGGAACCAGAAAAAAACCCGTATAGCTAAGGCAGTTCTCTGTAACAAAAATAAAGCTGGGGGCATCAGCATACCAGATTTTAGTCTGTACTACAAAGCCATAGTGCTCAAGACAGCATGGTACTGGCACAAAAATAGAGACATAGACACTTGGAATCGAATTGAAAACCAAGAAATGAAACTAACATTTTACAATCACCTAATCTTTGATAAACCAAACAAGAACATACCTTGGGGGAAAGACTCCCTATTCAATAAATGCTGTTGGGAGAACTGGATGTCTACATGTAAAAGACTGAAACTGGACCCACACCTTTCCCCACTCACAAAAATTGATTCAAGATGGATAAAGGACTTAAATTTAAGGCATGAAACAATAAAAATCCTCCAAGAAAGCACAAGAAAAACACTGGAAGATATTGGCCTGGGGGAAGACTTCATGAAGAAGACTGCCATGGCAATTGCAACAACAACAAAAATAAACAAAAGGGACTTCATTAAACTGAAAAGCTTCTGTACAGCTAAGGAGACAATAACCAAAGCAAAGAGACAACCTACACAACGGGAAAGGATATTTGCATATTTTCAATCAGACAAAAGCTTGATAACTAGGATCTATAGAGAACTCAAATTAGTCCACATGAAAAAAGCCAACAATCCCTTATATCAATGGGCAAGAGACATGAATAGAACTTTCTCTAAAGACGACAGACGAATGGCTAACAAACACATGAAAAAATGTTCATCATCTCTATATATTAGAGAAATGCAAATCAAAACAACCCTGAGTTATCATCTAACCCCAGTGAGAATGGCCCACATCACAAAATCTCAAAACTGCAGATGCTGGCGTGGATGTGGAGAGAAGGGAACACTTTTACACTGCTGGTGGCACTGCAAACTAGTACAACCTTTCTGGAAGGAGGTATGGAGAATCCTCAAAGCACTCAAGCTAGACCTCCCATTTGATCCTGCAATCCCATTACTGGGCATCTACCCAGAAGGAAAGAAATCCTTTTATCATAAGGACACTTGTACTAGACTGTTTATTGCAACTCAATTTACAATCGCCAAAATGTGGAAAGAGCCTAAATGCCCACCAACCCAGGAATGGATTAACAAGCTGTGGTATATGTATACCATGGAATACTATTCAGCCATTAAAAAAAATGGAGACTTTACATCCTTCGTATTAACCTGGATGGACGTGGAAGACATTATTCTTAGTAAAGCATCACAAGAATGGAGAAGCATGAATCCTATGTACTCAATTTTGATATGAGGACAATTAATGACAATTATGGTTATGGGGGGGGGAACAGAAAGAGGGAAGGAGGGAGGTGGGTGGGGCCTTGGTGTGTGTCACACTTTATGGGGGCAAGACATGATTGCAAGAGGGACTTTACCTAACAATTGCAATCAGTGTAACCTGGCTTATTGTACCCTCAATGAATCCCCAACAATAAAAAATAATAATAATAATTGGTTATAAGATTCTATTCACAAGTCTAATTGGAACCACAAAGCAAAAACTTATTAACAGTGGGTCTCTATTTACATGTGTAAGAATCACCAGTGAAGCTTCTCTAAATACAGATGTTGAGGTAGTATGCATTAGATATGAAGGATCTTTCTTTTAGTGCCACTCCACTGATGCAGATTCTTTAAGCATGTTCTCGAAGAAACCCTGCCCTGATGGTAGTGGCAAAAACTCCGTATGGTCAAAACCCCCAGGAACAATTTGTGAGGGCAAACCCCAGGTGGATGAAAGCTGGAGATAGCAAAGGGTACTGCTGTCTTCCACCAGAGAACTGCCTGTTACATATGTCCTACCACTGTCCAGTCCCTTGGAACACCTACCAAAATGTAACCTTCCAGTGGGATGTTTGATGAGGACACATCACAACCACTAATACCAAGTGTCTCCCATTTTGAGAAAGTTGTTTTTGTAAGGGACCCACTCACACACGTGTGCACATACACATATGCACACACACACTCTGTTTTAAAACTTTGCTATCCCTCCACTCTGAATGCTCTTCTTTTTTTAATAGGATTCAGTGCTTTCTACCATCCCAAAGGGATGAAATTTGGAGTAGACACTTTAGTCACAAGTTTGGGAAATTTTTCCAATAGCACATAGGGAAGATAAAATGTCCTAATTTTCTTGGGCGCTTTGAGCAGTCCTCCAGATGTGCCCCCCAACTCTTCCAGAATGCCAGGAGCAACTCCAGATTTCAAGCAATAGCAGGCTGAGACCCAAGAATGCTCTTTGTGGTCTTGGATCCCTATGAGCAACATTCCAGATTTAAAAGAAGTTAAACTCAGATGTAACAGATTCCCTTGAAGTCTTGCCTCAGCACATCCTAAGTAAGCACTTAGCTTCCCATTCTGTTAGCAATGGTATGACACTTGAGAATTGCCAAGTGCATACAGAACCCATGGTTTCATTTCCTGGGGTTAGCTCTGGACTCCATGCTGGCATTATCTCCATAACAACCATATGCACAAAAATGGTTTGCTGGGGACGGGGGGATGGGATGGGTGCACTTGCCCTTCGAACATGAAGGTTCCACTGCTTGAAGGTCTCCTTCCATGCTCCCTGTCATGGGCTTTAAAATTACAGCAAAAGTATCCTACTGACTTTTGTTTTGTTTTTTTTCCACGTAACTGAAATTGCACATAAACCTCTTTCCTAATGCTAGTTACCTACCCCTCTTTTCTCTTTGTTTTCTTCGGAGTATAATCAAAGAAACATGAGCTTTGCAGTCTGACAGTATGAACTTGGCCCTTCCACTTGACAGTCACATGAACTGAGGCAAGTTGCTTAACTTCTGCTCACCTTGGTTTCCTTATGGAAAGATATGGGAAGATACTTTGGAGGTTATTCAGAAGAAGAGAGACCAAAGTTGCAGAAATGGGAAGCAAAACTTATGTGAGTGGTTTATCATGTAAAATAGAGAGAGGAGCCAGGTAACTTCTCCCCACTGTAGTCTATGAGATAATGAGAGAGAATGGAAGAGACAGCACATTACATAACTTGCTAGCTCACAATGTTTTCCACCTCTTTTGGGACAGCATCCCTACCTTCAAAGTGTTGCCTTTCAGTGGGTGTATAATTGACCCTTTCTTTACTGACAGGGCCACCCATGAGTGGGCTATAATGCCATAACCAGGGCCAATATATCATGTAGAATACTCCATTAGTAATCTGTCAAAAGTAATTCTTTAAAAGTGAGATAACTTGGGGAAGGGAGAGAGGGAGGGAAGGGGAGGGAGGGTGATTGGTGGGACCACACCTATAGGGCATCTTACAAGGGTACATGTGAAACTTACTAAATGTAGAATGTAAATGTTTCAACACAATAACTAAGAAAATTCCAGGAAGGCTATGTTAATCAGTGTGATGAAAATATGTCAAATGGTATATAAAATATATCAAATGGTATATATATGGTGCCCCATGATTGCATTAATGTACACAGCTATGATTTAATAATAAATTTTAAAAAAGAAAAAATAAATAAATATAAAAGTGAGATAACTGTTTGCACAACTTATTTGTGTCTTTAGGATCTACCAACATTTTTCTCTTCACCTGGACTTTATTCTATACTGTTATCAGTTTTTGTGATGCAATCATCTGCCTTGGATGACCCATGTCCAATATTCCCTTCAGAAAGAGTTTATCTCAGAGCTACTCACGTGTATAAGTAACCCAAACTAGAATCCCATTTTCAGGCCTTGTTTTCCAGGGTTAGTTCTAGTACCAGTCAATATATCAGTCAGGTTCTGGGTCTGCACCAGGTGATATCATCAAAATAAGGTTATTTAAAGAGAGTTTCATTTCATAAAGGAGTTTTTAACAAATAATGTGGGTAGAGTCTGGGTAAATCAGAAAGGGAAAACCCTGGGGGATTTTACTTTTCCTAAGCTTGAAGTGACAAGAGAAGAGGAATAGTTACTGTAATCCAAAAGGAGAAATTTAGAGAGCTACTTGCTTAAGAGAAATTCAAGATTAAAGCACCTTTGGTCAAGGGGCACAGCAAACCTGAGGCAACCTTCCTTCCCTTCAATATCCTGCCAGGCTCCCAATTGACTGAACTCAACCAGAAGCTAGAGGTCAAGGGATACAATCAAAATTGAATATTGATATTTTCTATTGAATATTGATATTGATATTTTCCTGAGGGAAATGGCAGAGTGAAAAATGCATCTTGAACACAAGATCACTTCCACTTAATAATGGAAGCCTACCGTTTATGCCCAAAATTACAGCTACTTTACTTTGGACAGTTTGAGTAAGATAATCCCTTGCTATCCCATGATCAAAATTTGATTTCCATAGGGCCAAATAGCAACCAAGACACTGGTTCTCAAATGTAGAAGAAAGGACTTTGCTCCAAAATTCTATATGTTCTTCACTGTGATTCTCTTACTAGGTCTTTCCAGAGACTCCGTACCACATTCCTACCAGATACTTTGGGCATAATTAAACCATATAGGTCAGGTCATAGGAACCAAGTAGCAAGGTGGCTTATGTTTATCAATTACTTGTTAAATAAATTAGAGCAGCAATCTCAAATAAGAAATATGTTGCCACTAGAATCCACTGAGTACTATACCTCTTTCTTATAATAAGACTCAATATGCAGTAATGTGTCTCTTGCTTTGAAGAAGATAATCTCTAGTTCAATGAATGCAAATCAATAAACAAGATTCACCACATAAACAGAAGGAAAAACAAAGACCATATGATCATCTTAATAGAGGCAGAAAAAGCATTCAATAAAATCCTGCACCCTCAACAAACTAGGCATAGAAAGAACTACAAAGTTGTTTGTAGTGTGCGTGTGTGTACAGTCTTGTCTCTCACTTTGAAGGAAATAATCTTTGCATGCCCCAGACCAAAGAATTCTTAGAAACTTCCCCCAGGATGGTAAGTTTTCCTCACACCCTCTGTAATGTATATATCTAGAAATGGCATCTATTTGCTGTTCCTGTTCACCAAGTCTATTAATACCATGTTATCAAGGTAGTGGGTACCAGGAAGGGAGATGATTAGAGTCATTGTAGACTCAATGTTGACAGTTGACATGGCACTGGGGTACAATAGTAAAGGTATACTATTGTTCCAACAACATAAAAAGAAAAAGTGATTGTTTACACCCAGTGACTTTTCTATTGATTTAGAGAATAAAACATATCACAGATTAATAACTCCATACCAGATAGATCAATGTTGACAATATTCTCTGCCACATCCTTCAAAGGTTTCGACTTGGACTTTTCTACAATAATTGACCCCTTTCACAATCCAGGGACCCAATACTGTGATTCTTCCAGTAGCATCTATGTCAACTACACATTCAGCAACTGAGAAAATAATTGCCGGGTGGATTCATGTATCCACTTGGCCCGCTGTGATAGGCAGAGTATCTAAAACAACCCTCCATAGGTGTGGTCCCACCGTTTACCCTCCCTCTATCGAACCTCCCCTCTCCCCTCACATCCCCCTCTACTTCTCTCTTTCATCCTATATATATAGTTGTGATCTATATATATATAGATCACATCCTATATAGTTGTGATCTATCTTTCATAAGGAATTGTGAGTAATCGTAAATTGGTTTCACAAGTCAAATCTACCAAGAATAGAACATAAATGTCTTAACACAATAATTAAGTAAATGAGGTGAAAGCTATATTAATTAGTTTGATGTAACCATTCCAAATTGTATAAAAAAACAACACATTGCACCCCACAAAAGCATAAATGTATTCATGATCTATGTGTATATCACTTAATAAAAGGAAAAAAATGGAAAAATAAAAATAAATAAATAAAACAACCCTCCAAGGATGTTTCACCCTAATCCCCAGGAAGTACAAATGTAACGAGTTCTCATTTCCATGATCATGTTATACCATATGGCAGAGTTGTCTGTAAGACAAAAAAAGATTATCCGGCTGAACCCAATCTAATAACCCAATCTAATCTTAGCTGGTGGCATAAGAGAGCATTAGAGAAAGCCAATATGTGAGGACTTGATGTGCCATCTCTGCCTTTAAAAATGAAGGCAGTCCCCTGGGAAGTAATGTGGGAAGCCTCTGGGAGGAGAAAGGAGTCTTCTGGCCAATAGCCAGCAAGAAAAAACTGGGGCCTAAATCCTACAACCACAAGGATGTGAATTCTGCCCACAGCCTGAACGAGCTTGGAATTGGATTCATTCCTACAGGCTCCAGATAAGAATCTAGCCCAGAAAACACTTTGACTTTGTCTTTGGAAGCCAACCCTGCACAGTCTTCTGCTCTACAGAACTTTGAGCTATTAAATGGGTGTTGTTTTAATTCACTAAGTTTATGATAATTTGTTACACAGAAATAGAAAAAAATGCACCCATTGTAAGATGAATTCTAGTGAAAACTATTTTATCATCTGACATCTATGAGCCCCTATTCTGACAGACCAGAGTAACCATTGGGGTAAATAGGAATTAATGTCAGTCCAGAGTCACTATACAATAACCCCTGAAAAGCCTATGTATTTTCCATTTCCCAGATTATAGACCTACAGGAAAAGCTAAGAGAAATATTTACAGCACATACTTGCAGGCATGCTGTAAAATCCTTCCTACAAAGAATGTGTCCTTCCCTCCTTGCAAGGGGTCCCTCTTTGATAGCTGGCTTAGATCTTCGAAATAGAGGATATTGCACTTACTCAAGTTATATCTCTATCCACTAGACCTAGAAGCTTTTTGACTGTACATATTAAGCCAAACTTTAGTAGGTCATTATATTAGTTTTCTATTGCTGCTATAACAAATTATCACAAGTTTAGCGGCTTAAAGCAATACAACTTATTACATTTCTCAAAGCCAGAAGTCTGAAATAGATCCTACTAAGCTCAAATCAACATTTCGGCTAGACTTTGTTCCTTCCCCTAGCTGATATAAATTGGCAAAAGCTTGTATTAATTCTCTAACGTCAGAATTTTTACCTGTCTCTTGAGGTGTTTGGGGATGTAATTCTGGTATAGTCTGGAGGTAGTAAAAGATGGATAGAGGAATGTGTATCCCTTTGCATCTTTGAAAAGACCTTGGTTGAGATCATTGTAGATACTTCAAACGAGGAAGGTCATAACAAAAATCCAGATCGCTAGAATCCACCTAGATGTCTCTATTCCAGTTCTCAAGATTTCATGACTTCCAATCGATGCCACAACTTTTACAAAAAGATCTAGTGAGCTGTGAACCCAAATTTGCTCTATTTCTGAAATCCACAGCATCAAATTTTGGGTCTGATCTGTATATAAAATAAAACAGATTTTATTTTCAAATCAAATTTGATGCTGTGGATCACAGCATTAGAGATAAAGGGTTCTTTTACAGCAGTCATAAAAATATCTCTCTGGTTTTCTGATTGCCCTTTGAGCCAAGAAATTTAAATCTGGAGCTCTTAATTTTCTTTTTGAATGTTATCCAATGCAGGCAGAAAACAGTTATCCCACCCCATTGTCCTTGTGGTGTGCACATCCATATTTTTGAAAGCCTCTAAATTTGATATTTATTCCTTCTTGCTTGAAATATCAAGAGGAGCTTTTCTGACTGCAAAGTATATAAGTACTTTATATAGATATAATGGCTATGAGGATATCCCATATGGATATAATGGACCAAACAGCCACTTGGGCCCCCAAAGCCCTGCCTTCAATAAGCACTTCATTATAAGCAACTACAGGCAGTAATTTTAGCAACTATTTTGCTGCTATATGCCATAATCTGACAAGTTCTGTTTTTCTCTAATGGATGAGGTCATTGCTTCAAATCTAACCAGAAAATCTCCTCTATATATCTCAAGGATGACAAAATAAATCTTCAGAAAGGTTTTCTTTAAAGAAAATTTTTAAAGGTTCTCAAAAATGTAGAAATGGGTGGCACCCATAGCTCAGTGGGTAGGGCGCCAGCCACATACACCCAGGCTGGCAGGTTCAAACCTGGCCCAAGCCATCTAAAAAACAATAATGACCACTGCAACAACAACAAAATAGCCAGGTGTTGTGGTGCTTGTAGTCCCAGCTACTTGGGGAGGCTGAGGCAAGAGAATCGCTTAATCCCAAGAGTTTGAGGTTGCTGTGAGCTGTGATACCATGGCACTCTACCAGGGGTGACATAATGAGACCCTGCCTCAAAAAAAAAGAAATGTAGAAATGACCTGGGGGCTGAAAGTTCAGAAATCCCCAGGAACCTATAACCGGCAATCTCAGCCACCCAGAGCGCTAAGTGGGTGATTAGCAGGAAGCCCACCTTCTTCCCACCACTGTCCTAGGAACAACAATGGTTTTCATTCCTTTTGCCTTCTAAATCACTTATGAATGCCATTCACTGAAAGAATATAATCTGGAACAACAATGGGAGGGATTCTGAAAATGTGCTTCCAGCTCCCAAGATAGAGGGAAGGGCACAGAAAAGAAAAAACTGAATTTTCTTTTTCTTTTCTTTTTCTTTTTTTTTTTTTTTTTAGACAGAGTCTCACTTTGTCACCCTCAGTAGAGTGCAGTGCCATGGCATCACAGCTCACAGCAACCTCAAACTCTTGGGCTTAAGCAATTCTCTTGTGTCAGCCTCCCAATTACCTGGGACTACAGGCGCTTGCACAACACCCGGCTATTTTTGTTATTGTTGTTGCAGTTGTCTTTGTTGTTTTAGCTGGCCTGGGATGGGTTTGAACCCACCAGCCCTCGTGTATGTGGCCGGTGTCCTAGCCACTGAGCTACAGGTGCCAAGCCTGCACTGAATTTTCAATAGGCAGTTTTGTACATATGTTAAAATATGATCTTCTTTAAGGAAATGATAATTTTAGAGAGTAGGATGGGGTATGAATGTGTGTATATATGTGTGTGTTTAATAGCCTTACTTGGCAAAATAAAAAGTTAAATTCTGAGGTAGATATCAGGCCTTTCCTTGAGTTCCTTTAGGTTAGGTGTGACTTACTTTAGTCAAAGAAATTAGAACTGAAGTCCCATGTTTTACTTCTATGTGGAAACTTTTAGTTGCTGGTGCTTAATGCTCCATTCCTTCATTGTGCTGCTTAAGTAATCATAGAAATTCAGAATGATCATGTGAAAGGCATGTGCTCTAGAGCATATCCCTGACCTAAAGTAAATCTTGCTTCAACAAGAAATAAATCTTTATTAATTCTTTTTTTACACAAGGTCTTGCTCTGTCACCCATGCTGGAGTACACTGGAATCATTATAGCTCACAGCAACCTCAAACTCTTCAGTCCTTGCTATCCTCCTGCCTCAGCCTCCAAAATAGCTGGTAGTACAGGCACTTGTCATGATGCTGAAGTAATTTTTCTATTTTTTTGTACAGACAGAGTCTCACTCTTGCTCAAGCTGGTGTCAAACTCCTGACCTCAAGTGAACGCCCACCTCTGCCTCCCAAAGTGCTAGGATTAGAGGCCTGAGCCACCATGCCCAGTCAAAGTTTTATTGATTTAAGCCACAGAGATTTGGGTTTTTATTACAGTAACACAACCTACATATTAATAACAGAAGGGGTAAGGAATGTTGCTAAACCATAATCTAAAATGTGTGGCCTTCTAGTCCTAAAGGGAAAATGTATAGTCTTAAATATTTACATCAAAAAGACAGAAGGACCACAAATTATCAACCCAATTTCACATCCCAAGGAAACAGAAAAAGAAGAACAAACTAAACCCAATGCCAGGAGAAGGGGAAAAAAAATAACAAAGCTCAAAGCAGAATTAAATGAAATGAAAACAAACAAACAAAAATACAAAGGATCAATGAAACAAAATGGTAGGTTATTTGAAAAGACAAGCAAAATTGATAGATCACTGGTCAGATTAAATAGAAAAAGAAAAAAAAGGACTCAAATAACCTCAAGGATAAATTTAAAAGGAAACATAACTGATACCACAAAATATAAAATATCATTCATAAGTACAACAAAAATCTCTATATACACAAACTGGAAAACCTAAAGGAAATGGATAAATTCCTGGAAATACATAATCTCCCAATCCTGCATAAGGAAGAAATAGAAATCCTGAATAGACCAATAACTAGCTGCTTAGATTGGAGAAATAATAAAAAAAAATCTCCCATGGAGGGGAAAAAAGCTCTAGACTAGACAAACTCACAGCAGAATTCTACCAATCTATAAAAAAGAAATTTCCCTAACTCATTCTATAAACCAAATATCACCTGGATACTAAAACCAGAAAAGACACAATGAAAAAGGAAAACTACAGAATAACATCCCTTATGAACATAGATGTAAAAACCCTGAACAAGATACTAACAAACCAAACTCAACAGCACCTCCAAAACATAATTCACCATGATCAAGTGGATTTCATCCCAGGGATGCAAGGAGTTCAACAAATACAAATCAATAAACGTGATTCACCACGTAAACAGAAGCAAAAACAAAGGCCACTTGATCATCTCAATAGAGGCAGAAAAAGAATTCAATAAAACCTACACCCTCAACAAGCTAGGCATAGAAATAACATACTTAAAAATTATAAAAGCCATATATGACAAACCCACAGCCAACATCCAGGTAAATGGGGTAAAATTGAAAGCATTTCCCTTAAGATTTGGAATAAGGCAAGAGTGCCCACTGTCATCACTTCTATTCAATAAGTAACAGAAATCCTAGCCAGAGCAATGAGAGCAAGAGAAATAAAGAGAATCCAAATCAGGAAAGAAGAGGTCAAACTATTCCTGTTTGCTAATGATATGATCTTGTATCTAGAAAACTCCAAGAACTCTACCAAAAGACTCCTAAAATTTATAAATAAATCCAACAAAGGCTCAGATTACAAAATCAATGTACAAAATCAGCAGCATTTCAATATATTAATAATAGTCAAGCACAGAGACAAAGGAATCAATACCATTTACAGTAGCTACAAAGAAAATAAAATACTTAGGAATATCTTTAATTAGGGAAGTAAACAAGGAGAACTACAAAACACTAATGAAAGAAATTTTAGATGACACAAACAAATGAAAAACCATCCCATGTTCATGGACTGGTAGAATTAACATCATTGTAATGTCCTTTCTGCCCAAAGCAATTTACAGATTCTATACAATTCTCATCAAAGTACCAACGTCTTATTTCACAGATCTAGAAAAAATAATCCTAAGCTTCATTTGGAACCAAAAAAGAGCCTGAATAAACAAAACAATCTTAAGCAAAAAGAACAAATCTGGAGGCATCACAGTACTTGAATTCAAATTATACTACAAGGGTATAGTAATCAAAACAGTGTGTTACTGGTATAAAAGTAGAGACATAGGCCAATGGACTGAATAGAGAACCCAGAAATAAAACCATAAAGGTATGACCAACTAATCTTCAACAAAGCAAACAAAAACATACACTTGTTAAAAGGGCACCCTATTTAATAAATGGTGCTAGGAAAATTGGATAGCCACATGCAGAAAAACGAAACAGGACCCATATCAATCTATCTGTCTCTGTCTCTCTCTTTTCTTTTTTTTTTTGAGACAGAGTCTCACTATGTTGCCCTGCGTAGAGTGTCATGGCATCACAGCTCACAGTAACCTCAAACGCTTGGGCCTAAGTGATTCTCTTGCCTCAGCTTACCAAGTAGCTGGAACTACAGGTGCCTGCCACAACACCTGGCTATTTTTGTTGCAGTTGTCATTGTTGTTTAGCTGTCTGGGGCTGGGTTTGAACCCACCACCTTTGGTGTAGTGACTGGTGCCCTCACCACTGTGCTACAAGCACCAAGCCAGGACCCATATCTCTTAACATACATGAAAATTGTTTCAAGATGAATTAAAGACTTAAATGTAAGGCATGAAACCATAAAAATTCTTGGAGAAAATGTAGAGGGAAAAAAACTCATTTAGACATAGGCCTAAGCAAAGAATTTACAACTAAGATCCCAAAGGCAAATATAGTAACAACAAAAATAAATACATGGGACTTAATTAAATTAAAAACCTACCGCACAGCAAAGACAATAATTAACAGAATTAATGGGTGCCTATAGAATGTCAGAAAATATTTGCAAAATATCGGCAAAATATACATCTGACAAAGGACCAATTTTCAGAATCTATAAAGAACTCACACAAAACAGGGACAAAAAACAACCCCATCAAAACTGGGAAAAAGACATGAACAGAATTTTTTCAAAAGAAGATAGACAAAAGGCCAGCAGACATGAAAAATGTTCAGTATGAGCACACATCAGAAAAATCACATTAAAACCACAATGAGATACCATCTTACCCCTGTCAGAATGGCCATTAATAAGAAGTCAGAAAAATAATGGATTTTGACATGGATGCAGAGAAAAAGGTATGCTTATACACTGTTGTTGGGATTGCAAATTAGTACAACCATTATGGAAAACAATATGGTGATTCCTCAGAAAGCTAAAAGTAGACCTACCATTCAATCCCACAATCCCACTACAGGGTATCTACCCAAAGAAAAGAAATCATTTTATCAATAAACACTTGAATGTTTATTGCAGTATAATTCACAATTGCAAAGACATGGACTCAACCTAAGTGCCCATCAATTCACAAGTGGCTTAAGAAAATGTGATGTATAGGTATATACAGATATAGATATATGTAGTAGATATAGATTAACACACGCAAAAATCCCATGCTCCTGAATTTGTAGAATTAACATTGTTACTGTGTGTGTGTGTGTGTGTGTACCATAGAGTACTATTCAGCTATAAAAAGAAATTAAATAATGTCTTTTATAGCAACTTGAATGGAATTTGAGACCATTAGCCTAAGTGAAGTATCTCCAGAATGCGGACAAAACCAACACACATTCTCACTAATAAGTAGGAGCTAAATGATGGGTCCACATGGGCACAAAAAGATGTAAAAGACATAGGAAACTAAGAAGTTGAGAGGGTGAGAGAGGGTTTAGGGGTGAGGAGAAACTTCCTCTTTCCCTAAAAGATTGCTGAAACATTAACTTCCAACAGGGCAGATTAATAAGAGGGAGAGGTTTATTTACCATGCATAGGGGAGAATTACAGAGTGATTACCTTATATCTGGATACCTCAATGGGATCAGAAATTTTTATACCTCCTTTTAGAGGGAAGGGGAAGATGAGGGATATAGGTAATTCTGTACAGGGGCAATAAATGACTGTTAGGAAGGATAAATTGGTGAGGGAATCAGACTGTGTTGCAAGTAACCTTAGAGACAGGTATTACGCTTAAAATGATTTGGGCCAGGTCTGGTTGGGTTCTTGATTTTCTTTCCTGCAATCTAGTGAGATAACAGGGAAGGAAAGGGAAGCTAATTATTCTTTTGATGGGTCCATCAGGTTATGCAGATAGAGGGAAAACCCCTTCTCAAGGCCTATTGTTCTCTAAGGGCCTTTAATTCAAAATACTCTTTATATTAAGAAGTCATATTTTGAGGTTAAGGTTAGTCCTTCAGAGCAAGAGATAAAAACTTACCTCTTGGGTTCAATGAACACAATCTCAGAGGCAGGCACACTGAAAGTGTATCTATTATATTCTACTACCCCTGAATATTTTGAAATTTAAAAACAAGAAAAGAAGGGCAGCACCTGTGGCTCAGTGAGTAGGGCACCAGCCCCATATACCGAGGGCGGTGGGTTCAAACCCAGCACTGGCCAAACTGCAACAAAAAAAAAGCCGGGCATTATGGCGGGTGCCTGTAGTCCCAGCTACTCAGGAGGCTGAGGCAAGAGAATTGCCTAAGCCAAGGAGTTGGAGGTTGTTGTGAGCTGTGATGTCATAGCACTCTACCGAGGGTGATAAAATGAGACTCTGTCTCTAAAAAAAAAAAAAATGTGTAGCCTTAGCTAAAAGATTATATGCAACAGGAACACTGAGGAAACTGAAATTGAAGGCTGAAAGATGCCAACTTAAGTAACCAAGTGGTAAAATCATTCAGTAAGCTGTAGCCACCAGTAACCTCAGAGGCAATCACATACTCAGCAAACTTAGAAAGAGGTTAGAAAACTGAAGAGTTGTGTGTGTGTGTGTTTGTTGCTTCATTTGGCAAAAAAATGGGGAAAAAGAGATGAGCCCCAAATAGAATTGGCTACTGGTTCAAGCTAGAACAATAGAGAATAAAGGGTCTAGCATGATCAGAAGAGGCAACTTCTTCACAACTCCAACAGGAAAGATAAATTTGAGAAAGGTGTTAGGAAACAAAATAAAATTAAAATCTGGCTTGGAGATAGAATGAAATCAAGAGTCATTATATTGATAAGTTAACACCTTTGAATGGATTAAAGCATCGTGAATAAGAAACTATTAAAAATAAGTGTCCACCAAAGAAATCCTTTCAATTAAACAAAATAACTCAGGGAAATGGTGCTAAAAATGTGGTTCTAACATTGTTGTCCAATAGGTTTGAGGTATATGCAATTGCAGTTAAGTCGAGAGAGAGATTGTGATGAGAAATGAAGTATATAAAATCTGAAACTATGTCTTGAGAATTATGGCTATTTGGCACATAAAATTAATTTTAATCAAACTTATAAAGGGACTACTAAGTTTCTGAGTTATCTGAACTACCATAGGAAGCAGGGTTTGGATTAAAAGTCTCTGGCCATTCAAAACTGAAAGCAACCCTTGTACTCCTAAACATCTATAGACAACAAGTGAACCATCCCTTTCCCAACACTCAAGTCATTTGTGGTCAGTAAGGCTTACAATAGAAGAGACTTCCCTGAGGGTGGGGCCAAGTCCTGCAGTAAATGGACTATAGTGCTCTCACAGGGAACCCAACCAAGGCCTATTCTAGGAAGGTTCTTTTTAAAATACTCCCATGGAATAGATCTCTAAAACTTCCCCATTTCTTAAAGAAGGAACTATCCCTCCTCAACATTGTAAAAGCACTATTTGTAAATCTCTCTGGCAGTATCCCTGCATTATAGTCATTTGTAAACATGGAGTCTCCTCATCTAAACTGAATTTCTGGATGGTAGAGAAATGCATTCCACTCATTTTTGTGTCTTTAGGGACCATCATGGCATTGAACATGTTACCTTATAAGCACTCCAGGAAAGGAAGGACAAACAGAGAATTCATAACTGTAGTAGACTGAACAATGAACCCGAGAGCCTAGGAATCTTATATGACAACAGGGACTTCACAGATATGATTAAATTAAGGATCTTCAGATGGAAAATTAGTCTTTATTATCCAGGTGAGTCCTAAAGGTAATCACATATACCCTCATGAGAGGCAGCTAATGGGAGAGTCTACCATAGAAGAGAGAAGGTGATATGACAACCTTGCCAAGAAAGCATGAAAGAGAGAGATTTAAAGATCCTATACTGGCCCACAATTGCATTAATGTACACAGCTGTGTTTTGATAATAATAATTTTTCTTTTTTTTTTTATTGTTGGGGATTCATTGAGGGTACAATAAGCCAGGTTACATTGATTGCAATTGTTAGGTAAAGTCCCTCTTGCAATCATATCTTGCCCCCATAAAGTGTGACACACACCAAGGCCCCACCCCCCTCCCTCCGTCCCTCTTTCTGCTTCCCCCCACATAACCTTAATTGTCATTAATTGTCCTCATATGAAAATTGAGTACATAGGATTCATCTTCTCCATTCTTGTGATGCTTTACTAAGAATAATGTCTTCCAGTTCCATCCAGGTTAATACGAAGGATGTAAAGTCTCCATATTTTTTAATGGCTGAATAGGGCCTTTCAAGATGAAGAAAGGGAACATTAGCCAAGGAATGCAAGTGGTGCCTGTCTAGTGACTGGAAAAGTCAAGGAAACAGGTTCAACGAGCCTCTGGAGGCAGCTAAGTCCTGGCAACACCTTGATTTGCACCAGTGAAACTGATTTCAGACTGTAAGGGAATAAATGTCTGTTACTGTAAGCCACCAAGTTCACAGTGGCAATAGGAAACTGATTCAATGACCAGAAGAATTCCATATGTCTGATCCACTGACAAAATCTGAACAATACTCCAAACATCCAGAATGAATCAGTGCCACACTTGACATGCACGGGACTGCCTACACCGCTCACACCTGCTGGGAGCCACTATAGCTTCCAATGGTAGGAAAGGCATTCCTTTTTGCTTTCTTTCAGGAACATAAGGAGCAATTTCTATTCTTACAGGAATAATCCATAAATTCACATTTCTCTGGCTTTTTCATGATTCTGAAAGGATTTAAAGTATTGACCAGCTTTCAAGAGTATCCCTATTATTCAAACAACATAGAATTTATTAAATTAAAAATTATCATATTCTCATTTTAAGAAAATTGTATTTGAAATGGAAATTTGCACCTGAGCCTCCTGGTCTTCCTATGAAAGGCTGCTGGTTTCATATTAACAAAATAATGAGATCTAGCAGGATTGCTTACTCAGTGTCATCTTCAGTTTTTCTTTTTCATTGATTTTAATGTTCTAGGACAGGAAGGAACAAAAACTACGAAGAGCAATTTTGATGTCAGGATGAGACATCAATAGAATTTAGACTGCTCTAAATAGAACTTAGAAGCTACACAGAAGACACATTTGAGGGCCTGCTCTCCCAAAGTAAATGACAATGATTGATTTTTTAACTGAATTTCAGATATAAAATCATTAAGATTTAGATCTTTGCCATTCTTGATGGCTATGTATTTGGAACACTTTGTCCATATTTGTAATACTATAAAGTGAATCTTCATTTAAAAAAGAGAAGCATAATGTACTTCTATGGAGCTATCAAAATCCCATTTTCAATGATATTTCATCTCTTAAAACTTAGCTATAGCCTACATCCTCCATTTCTTAGAAAATCTTCATGTTTTTTTTTTACCACAGAGCATCTGACAGTAATTTTGAGATCACTTTGTTTGTGCTTGCTTAAATGCATTTCTGCAGGACACTTCAAAAAAAAAACAAAGTTTGGTTGCTTTGTAAGAAGACTGGCTCTGAACAATTGTATCAAATGAAGAAAATGAAAATATTTCCTTTAAATGCTCACATACATAGATGATTCAAGCAGAAAACTCTCAGCTGCTAAAACAGCTTAACTACATCAGACACTGGATTTCTTTTTTGCAGTGCACCTGCAAAAACAGGTGGATAAATGAAGAGCTCAGTGTCTAAATAATTGTTATCCAGTGAATGAAACTGCAACAATGCAAACACATTTGGGTGTGTGAATTTGAAGAATTTGTAAGTGAACTTTAGTCTTCACTAAGGTTCTGTATTATGATTTTTTTCAAGTTTTTTTCAATGAAAATAGCTAGCATTGCCTAGTTGATGTAATTTCAAGTATCTGTTAGCAGAGGCACCAGATATAAATAAATTCTTCTTTCTTGACTTTTCAGTTCCTCCTTTCACATTTATAAGCAGAGAAACATTGTGAATCCATAAACATTACCTCTTTGGAAAAATCCTTTATCTTCAGAGAATGATTCATAGGTAGGCTTTTGAGCAAGACAAAACAACCTACTATTTTCCTTACTTTCCCTGTAACCAGTAACCAGTGTAATTGGGGCCATGTTCTACAGCTAGAAATCAAAATTGATACATTCTCTCAAGGAAAAACATTAAAGTCTTATGAATAATCAAAAACTATTTGTAAGAAAATAAGCCCCACTTTCCTTTCAGTTCCTAGTGCAATCGTGTTGCAACAAGTCTACATATTAAGTTTTGCCCTTTGTGATTTATTCCAAAATTGATTTTATTCATCATCTTCTGATTATTTCACTCATATTTTGCAAAATAACTCTAGCCATGATAAGGGGAGACAGTGAGATCAGAAAGCCAGACTGTCTTCACTCTCATGGGCTAGTTTATTTGTCCTCAAGTGTTCTCACACACAGCCTTCCCCTCTTGGTCCCCACCATGTCTCCCTAGCTGAGGCAGGTGCACCTTCCAAGTAGCCATCCTCCAAAGATTCTTCCTCAACTAAGAGTCCCACTTTGCTTTGCTACCCCCATACCCCACATTGTTTGGGACTTCATCTTCTCTCTCTGCCATCTCATTATTTCTTTATCTGCATCCAGGTCCTGACACTCCTCCTGACTCAAATTTGAGCCCCTGGAATTCATTCTTCACACTGCAGTCATATTCAGTCTTCTAAATCCTGATATTATTATGTATCTCCACTTGCTTAAAGCCCTTCAATGGATAGATCACTGTTGTCTTCAGAATCAAGCCAAACTCCCCAGCATAACTTATGTTGCCCTTTGAGATATGTCCTTGCATGCTTTCTTCCACCACTCAGCACCTTGCTGCTTCACTTTTTATTCTTTGTCTCACTAAAGGATTTGCCTTCCAAACTCTCATCTATTTCTCCCCTTCTTTCCCACCCCCACATTGCCACAATGTTAAGAAGACAAAGAGCTAATGATGTGTCTTGAAATTTACAGCTTGCCTCATAGAGTGGATGATAATACTCATAAAAATATGGACAAGATGCAGATTTGGGGATATTAATTGTTTTCAAGACCCCTTAGTTTTAAGGTACCTTAGAAACAAATCATAGGTGAAGATACTAAGCATAAAGTTGGAAAGGAGGGTGTAAAGTTCAGGAGAGAGGTCAGGGCTGTAGAAAAAGATCTAGGATTCATCAGTCTGTGATTATAGTGATCCACAAGTCTGCCAAAAGTGGAAAATTCCTATAAAGTGGGAAATGACAAAAGGCTATTAAATGTAAGATGTTAAGAATTGGGGGGCAGAGACAAGATGGCTGACAAAGCCAGCTTTTCACAGAGGCTCCAATCCAGAAGGAGAGTTAAAGGACAGAAATTTAGCAAGTAACCTGGTGGATTAGAGCTGCACCAAGAGAGAAGGTTGAAGAACGCACATCAACCCTGCTGAGGCGAGCTGCAACCCCAAGTATACAAACACAAGGTACAAAATCCATCATCAAGCAGACAGGAGTCCCCTCCCCCATGAGAACAGCTCAGTGTGCCCCACAAACAACCAAGCAGAGTTCAAAGGTCCTCCCACTATACTCCATGGTAGAGACCCTCTAAATCTGGACCTACCTCCCCCTACTAGGGTGCCATGGCGTTCTCCTGCCAGGCATAAAACTGTATAAAACTGTATATATTCTCTACCTACAATTCTGAGCTCCCAGCACTCCCCTCCACTCTCACTCTGAGGTCTGGAGGCCTGTCCCCCAGGAGTCCAGATTTTTGGGTGATTTCTCAAGGGGTGTGGACAGGCCCTGAACTGCAGCTGGTCAGTGCTGATTCTGCAGCACAGGAGTGAGGAGAGGACAGTCAGCTGAGAGGGGACCACGCCGGAGCTGTGGTGGCCTGAGGGGCACAGCAGCAGCCATTTTTGGCAACAATAGAGCTCACCCCTGGATATTTCAAAGTCACACACCCTGTCTCTCTGGGCAACCAGAGGAGGCCGGGCATCTTCTCAGGTGGCAACCACCATGGAACAGATCTGGGGCAGAAATTCAGGCTCCGTGAGTAAAGGGTTTGCCTGAGGCAGTACCAGCATGGGTGGAGTGTGGGGACTAGAAAACACATGCACAGAGCCAGGAGATTCCCAGGATGGGGCTGACCCTGAAGACCGCTTTATTGAGCCTAAGACGTACCCGGCCACCAGCTTAAACAAAGGAAGGCAGGCAGAGGCTGGATCTGACAGGTAACCGTGCTGCGAATACAAACAGTTGAGACCATACAGTAGCACAGATGGGGCTGAGGCACAGGTTCTGGGAACTCAAAACAGCTTCTCTTCTGCAGGGGAATTTAGCAGAAACAGAAACAAATTCCCGCAAAGTTGTTCTATTCTGTCAGTAACATCAATCAGGGGCGGGGGTGGAACTGAGTGAACACCCCCCAGCCTTCTGATCAAACACCCCAGGTTGTCAGGCCTCACCTCCCCTTACTGGATAGAGGCAGAGAGCAGCAGCCTGGCTGAGCAGACATAGATTTCCTTGTGATTCAGGCAGGTACAAATCCCTGGAGTCTGCTCACTGGAGGCAACTGGGTCATAGCCCTGCGGGGTTATCAGTGACTCAGTGTGACAAAGGTGCAAAGTGGGGAAGGAGGCATCAAACTTCCCAGACTAATCTATTTGCTGGGTGGGTCCTCCTGACTTCACAGAGCACAGGAGCAAATCATATTTGAGTTGTCAGAGACCCCTGCAATCTAGTTGCCAGAGACCTTTTGAACTCTCCCACCTGAGACAGGTACTGACTGAGACAATTGATTTAGACCTTTTGAACTGAGCCGATCACCCAAGGACTATCCGAGTTGTGCCCTGGGTGTGTGGTTGTAGGAAGGTTTGATTTTCCTTTTCCAATTGTTGCTTATGGGGTGCGGGGTGAATTCATTGCTGGTATTTCTCCACAGCTGAGACTTCAACCCAGAGTAACTGTTTCACTAGGGTTAGAAAGAGACTGGTTGAAAACAAGACAGAGCCACTTAGCACCACCACACCAAACAGGTCCCCAGTTTCTCAGGCCGTAGCACTGTACGGGTCCTTGACAAAGCTCCAGGGGAAAAATCAAATGGTGTAAAACAATCATGAGGTGGAATCAGTGGAAAAACTCTGGTAACATGAATAACCAGAATAGATCAAACCCCCAAGAAAAGATATGGCAAATGCAACTGAAGATCCCATTCATGAACAGCTGGCTGAGATGTCAGAAATCGAATTCAGAATTTGGATTGCAAACAAGATTAATAGAATGGAGGAAAATTTGGAATTAGAAATTCAAGGAGCAATTCTCAAGTCGGAATTAGAAATTTGAGGAGAAATTCAAAAGTTGTCTCAAGAATTTAATGAATTTAAAGACAAAACCACCAAGATTTTGACACACTGAAGCAAGAATTTGCAGCCCTCAAAGATCTGAAAAATACAATAGAATCCCTCAGTAACAGAGTGGCGCAAGCGGTAGAAAGGATTTCTGACATTGAAGACAATGCTTTTGAATGCTCCCAAACTCTCGAAAAGGAAGAGAAATGGAGAGCAAAAATGGATCATTCTCTCAGAGAGCTCTGGCATAATTCAAAGAAGGCTAATATCCGCCTCATTGGAATCCCTGAAAGTGATGAAGTGGCTTCAAAAGGCACAGAAGCCCTTCTCCATGAAATTATGAAAGAGAATTTTCCAGACATGTCAAGAGATTCTGAAATTCAGATAGCAGACAGTTTCAGAACCCCAGCATGACTCAATCCAAATAAGACATTCCCCAGGCTTATCATAATTAACTTCACTAAAGTTAATATGAAGGAGAAAATTCTGAAAGCAGCTAGACGTAAGAAATCCATTACCTACAAAGGGAAGAATATTAGAATGACTGCAGATCTCTCTGCTGAAACTTTTCAAGCCAGAAGAGGGTGGTCATCAACTTTGAATCTCCTAAAGCAAAATAACTTTCAACCCCGGATTCCGTATCCAGCTAAACTGAGTTTCATTTATGATGGAGAAATTAAATACTTTAATGACCTTCATGTGTTGAAGAAATTTGCCATAATCAAACCAGCTCTTCAGGATATTATCAGACCTATCCTCCATAATGACCAGCCCAATCCTCTACCACAAAAGGAAACTCACTCAGAAATTTTGATCAAACTCCAACTTCCATACTGGTGAAAGGATTAAAAATGTCCACTGGACTTTCGAAAAACTCAATACCCAAAATTTTACCAGACTTATCAATATTCTCCATTAATGAGAACAACTTAAACTATCCACTAAAGAGGCACAGGTTGGCTGACTGGATACAAAAACTCAAGCCAGATATTTGCTGCATACAAGAAACACATCTTACCTAAAAGATAAATACAGACTCAGGATGAAAGGATGGTTGTCCATATTTCAGACAAATGGTAATCAGGAAAAAGCAGGTCTGGCAATTCTATTTGCAGACACAATAGGCTTTAAACCAATAAAAGTAACTAAGAATAAGAATGATCACTTCATATTTGTTAAGGGTAATACTCAATGTAAAGGGTAATACTCAATATGATGAGATCTCAATTAGTATTTTTTATGCACCAAACCAGAATGCACCTCAATTTATAAGAGAAACTCTAACAGACATGAGCAACTTGATTTCCTCCAGCTCCATGATATTCAGAGATTTCAACACTCCTTTGGCAGTGTTGGACAGATCCTCCAAGAAGAAGGTGAGCAAAGAAATTTTAGATTTAAAACTAACCATCCAACATTTGGATTTATCGGACATCTACAGAACATTTCATCCCAACAAAACTGAATACACATACTTCGCATCAGCCCATGGAACTTACTCCAAAATCGATCACATCTTATGTCACAAGTCTAACTTCAGTAAATTTAAAGGAATACAAATTATTCCTTGCATCTTCTCAGACCACCATGGAATAAAAGTTGAGCTGACTAACAACAGGAATCTGCATATTCATACAAAAACATGGAAGTTAAATAACCTTATGCTGAATGATAGCTGGTTCAGAGATGAGATTAAGAAAGAAATTGCCAATTTTTTGGAACAAAACAACAATGAAGACACAAACTATCAGAACCTCTGGGACACCGCAAAGGCAGTTCTAAGAGGGAAATTTATAGCACTGAAAGCCTTCCTCAAGAGAACGGAAAGAGAGGAAGTTAACAACTTAATGGGACATCTCAAGCAACTGGAAAAGGAAGAACATTCCAACCCCAAACCCAGTAGAAGAAAAGAAATAACCAAAATTAGAGCAGAATTAAATGAAATTGAAAACAAAAGAATAATACAACAGATCAATAAATCAAAAAGCTGGTTTTTCAAAAAAGTCAAAAAAATAGATAAACCTTTGGCCAACCTAATCAGGAAAAAAAGAGTAAAATCTCTAATCTCATCAATCAGAAACAACAAAAACGAAATAACAACAGACTCCTCAGAAATTCAAAAAATCCTTAATGAATATTACAAGACACTTTATTCTCAGAAATATGAAAATCTGAAGGAAATTGACCGATACTTGGAAGCACGTCACCTTCCAAGACGTAGCCAGAATCAAGTGGAAATGTTGAACAGGCCCATATCAGGTTCGGAAATAGCATCAACCATACAAAACTTCCCTAAAAAGAAAAGCCCAGGACCAGATGGTTTCACATCAGAATTCTACCAAACCTTTAAAGAGGAATTAGTACCTATATTACTCAACCTGTTCCAAAAGGTAGGAAAAAAAGGAAGACTACCCAACATGTTCTATGAAGCAAACATCACCCTGATCCCCAAACCAGGAAAAGACCCAACAAGAAAAGAAAATTATAGACCAATATCACTAATGAGTATAGATGCAAAAATATTCAACAAGATCCTAACAAACAGACTCCAGCAACACATCAAACAAATTATACATCATGACCAAGTAAGTTTTATCCCAGGGTCTCAAGGCTGGTTCAATATACGTAAATCTTTAAGTATAATTAGGCAAATAAACAAATTAAAAAACAAAAACCATACGATTCTCTCAATCGATGCAGAAAAAGCTTTTGATAATATCCAGCATCCCTTCATGATCAGAACACTTAAGAAAATTGGTATAGAAGGGACATTTCTTAAACTGATAGAGGTCATCTACAGCAAACCCACAGCAAATATCATATTGAATGGAGTTAAATTGAAATCATTTCCACTCAGCCAGGAACCAGACAAGGCTACCCATTGTCTCCACTGGTCTCTAACATTGTAATGGGAATTTCAGCCATCGCAATTAGGGAAGAAAAGCCAATCAAGGGTATCCACATAGGGTCAGAAGAGATCAAACTTTCACTCTTCGCAGATGATACGATTGTATATCTGGAAAGCACCAGGGATTCTACTACAAAACTCTTAGAAGTGATCAAGGAATACAGCAGTGTCTCAGGTTACAAAATCAACTTTCATAAATCGGTAGCCTTTACATATACCAACAATAGTCAAGCTGAAAAAAGTAAAGGGACCACGAGCAAGATGGCAGCCAAGTAACAGCTTCCTTGCTTCTGGGCACCATGAGTCTAGGGAGATAAGACTCCAGGCATGTCTGGCTGGTGGAATTTGCCTATAATCATCCCTTTGAGGATACAGGGAGTCAGCGAGAGTCTTCTGAACCCCAAGAGGAGGACAAAAACAGTGGAAAACTGGCAAGTAATTGCATGTGTTCAATCGGTCTAATCCCGCCGATAGCTATAAATGCAGTAGCAGTGAGACTGCAAACCGGAAAGGCCTTACCTGTGAACTGTTTTGGTGTTTTTGGACTTGGCCCTCAGATGAACTGCCTTGGGAAGAGTTTGAGCGGGAGTGCAGAGAATGTTGGGCATTGTGTGGGACCCCAGACTAGACCACTGAGATGGACAGATGGAGCTAATAGTGTTTGGCTGTGGGACACAGGGAGCCATTGTGAGAGAACTGCCCCAACAAGGTCCACCCTAGGGGTTGCAGAGCAAGGATTGGGCAGGAACTAGTAACCTAGGGACTGAGCAGCCTAAAGGCAAGATCTGAGCCACCTTACAGCCCTAACCCTCAGGGGCACAGTGAGACCAGATTTGGCACACTGGATAAGTGGATAGCCACTTCACCAGTGATTCCAGCGACAGGCACTTTCCTGGGAAAACTTCTGCTTAGCAAGTTTAGAAGCTTAAAGTGCCTTTTAAGGGGGCTGAAGAGAGACTTAGGGTGTCTACCCTGTGGTGTTTGAGAAATCAGCAGAGGCCTCCAGTCCTATCAGCATTGTAATTAACATCTCATACCCCAGAAGACCACCTGTTGCCCACACAATATTCAACAAGATATATATACTGCTTTGTTTTGGGTTGAGTTTTTTTCTTTGTTTGTTTGTTGTTTATTCTGATGTTGTTTTGTTTTTTAATTTCAACCTTTTCTGTACAGATTTTTTTCTTTTCTTTCTCCAGTTTTCTAGTATAAATACAAATTCCCATTGCTGCCTTTTTCAATAACTGGAACTTCATTTTTGCTAGTATTTCTACCACAAATATTTGGTTTTTCACCGAATTTTATCCCATAAAGTTTTCTGTTTGCTTCTTTTGGTTTGATTTGTAGCATTTTTGTCTTTCCTCTCTACCTGGTGGAGGTGGGGTACTGTGTCTGATCAGGTTAGCAAAGATTTGTTGACCTCAAGGGAACCACCCAACCGGGCACCCCCAGAGGCTGGGGGTTTTTAAGGTTGTGTCAAAGTACCCTACTGTACACATATATTGCTCTGTCTCCCACTTTATGTGCCTCTCTTCCTTTTGTCAATATTCCTTTTATCAACCCCCTCTCCTTTCTCTATTTTCGTTTTGTTCTTTCTTTCTTTCTTTCATCACTTCTTGCTTTTAAACCTTCTCATCCTTCTGGTCCTATACCAAAAGGACTCATAGAAACCTTAGTCCACAGGCACAGAAACTTAAAGAGCAAGAGGAAGTGAAAGGAATATTAGGGCAAGGAAACAGATAAAAGAAATCACTCATGAGGAAGAATCAGCAGAAAACTCCAGGCAACATGAAGAACCAGTCCAGAACAACCCCTCCAAGGTACCATGAGTTAGCTACTACAGAGGATTCCACCAATAAAGAAATCTTAGGAATGACAGAAAGGGAATTTAGAATACATATGATGAGAACAAGGAGGGAAATGATGGAAACAATGAAGGAAACTGCTATTCAAGTGGAAAATAATCAAAAGGAAATCCAAAAACAGAATCAAATAAGAGATGAACAATACGAAGAATATACAAAGGATATAGCAGAGCTGAAGGAACTGAAACAGTCAATAAGGAAACTTAAAGATGCAATGGAAAGTATCAGCAACAGGTTAGACCATGCAGAAGAAAGAATTTCAGAGGCAGAAGACAAAGTTCTTGAGATAACTGAGATAGTAAAAGAGGCAGAAAAGAAGACAGAGAAAGCAGAATGTTCACTGTCAGAATTATGGGACATTTTGAAGCATTCCAACATACGAGTTATAGGAATCCCAGAAGGGGAAGAAGAATGCCCCAGAGGAATGGAAGCCATACTAGAGAATATTATAAAAGAAAATTTCCCAAATACCACCAAAGATTCTGACACACTGCTTTCAGAGGGATATCAGACCCCAGGTCGCCTCAACTCTAACCGAACTTCTCCAAGACACATTGTGATGAAACTGTCCAAAGTCAAGACAAAAGAAAAGATTCTGCAAGCTGCCAGAAGTAAGCACCAGGTGACCTACTGGGGCAAATCCATCACAGTGACCACAGACTTCTCTAATGAAACTTTCCAAGCAAGAAGACAATGGTCATCTACCTTTAATCTACTTAAACAGAACAATTTCCAGCCCAGAATTTTGTACCCTGCTAAGCTAAGCTTTAAAATTCACAGAGAAATCAAATCATTTACGGATATACAAACATTGAGAAAATTCACCAAACAAGACCAGCTCTACAGGAAATACTTCAACCTATTCTACACACTGATCATCACAATGAATCAGCAGCAAAGTAAAAACTCAGAAATTAAAGGACAGAACCTAACCTCCACACTGATGCAAAAGATAAAACTAAGCAATGGACTCTCACAAAATAGGATGAATAGAACACTACCACACTTATCAATTATCTCAATAAATGTTAATGGCTTAAATTCCCCACTGAAGAGACATAGATTGGCTGACTGGATTAAAAAACACAAGCCATCCATTTGCTGTCTGCAACAAACACACCTGGCTTCAAAAGACAAATTAAAACTCCGAGTCAAGGGTTGGAAGACAATTTTTCAGGCAAATGGAATTCAGAAGAAAAGAGAAGTTGCAATCTTATTTTCAGATACATGTGGATTCAAAGCAACTAAAGTCAAAAAAGACAAAGATGATCACTTTATATTGGTCAAGGGAAAAATACAACAAGAAGACATTTCAATTCTAAATATTTATGCACCCAATTTAAATGCTCCCAGATTCTTGAAACAGACCTTACTCAGTCTGAGCAATATGATATCCAATAATACCATAATAACAGGGGACTTTAACACTCCTCTTACAGAGCTGGACAGATCCTCTAAACAGAAATTAAACAAACATATGAGAGATTTAAATGAGACCCTAGAACAACTGTGCCTGATAGACGCAAATAGAACACTCCATCCCAAAGATAAAGTATACACATTCTTCTCATCACCCCATGGAACATTCTCAAAAATTGATCATATCCTGGGACACAAAACAAATATCAACAGAATCAAAAGGATTGAAATTTTACCTTGTATCTTCTCAGACCATAAAGCACTAAGGCTGGAATGCAACTCTAACAAAAACGTTCAACCCCACACAAGACATGGAAATTAAACAATCTTCTGTTGAATAACAGATGGGTCCAGGAAGAAATAAAACAGGAAATTATTAACTTGCTGGAGCATAACAACAATGAAGACACAAGCTACCAAAACCTGTAGGATACTACAAAAGCAGTTTTGAGAGGAAAATTTATTGCTTTAGATGCCTACATTCAAAAAACAGAAAGAGAGCACATCAACAAACTCACAAGAGACCTTATGGAGTTGTAAAAAGAAGAACAATCTAAGCCTACTGTCAGTAGAAAAAAAGAAATCTCCAAAATCAAATCAGAGATCAATGAAATTGAAAAAAAAGAATCATTCAGAAAATTAATGAAACAAGGAGTTGGCTTTTTGAAAAAATTAATAAAATAGATAAACCATTGGCCAGACTAACAAGAAATAGAAAATTAAAATCTCTAGTAACCTAAATCAGAAATGATAAAGGGGAAATAACAACTGATCCCACAGAGATACAAGAGATCATCTCTGAATACTACCAGAAACTCTATGCCCAGATATTTGACAATGTGAAGAAAATGGATCAATATTTGGAATCACACCCTCTCCCTAGACTCAGCCAGGAAGAAATAGAGCTCCTGAACAGAACAATTTCAAGCACTGAGATTAAAGAAACAATAAAAAAGCTTCCAACCAATAAATGCCCGCATCCAGATGGCTTCACACCAGAATTCTATCAAACCTTCAAGGAAGGGCTTATTCCTATACTGCAGAAAATATTCCAAAAAATTGAGGAAGAAGGAATCTTCCCCAACACATTCTATGAAGGAAACATCACCCTGTTACCAAAACCAGACCCAAACAAAAAGGAGAATTTCAGACCAATCTCACTCATGAATATAGATGCAAAAATTCTCAACAAAATCCTAACCAATAGATTACAGCTTATCATCAAAAAAGTCATGCATCATGATCAAGTAGGTTACATCCAGGGATGCTAGGCTGGTTTAACATACATAAGTCCATAAACGTTATCCACCATATTAACAGAGGCAAAAATAAAGATCATATGATCCTCTCAATAGATGTATAAAAAGCATTTGATAATACCAGCATCCTTTTCTAATTAGAACACTGAAGAGTATAGGCATAGGTGGCACATTTCTAAAACTGATTGAAGCTATCTATGACAAACCCACAGCCAATATTTTACTGAATGGAGTAAAACTGAAAGCTTTTCCACATAGAATTGGAACCAGACAAGGATGTCCTCTGTCACCATTTTTATTAAACATAGTGCTGGAAGTTCTAGCCAATACAATTAGGCAAGTCAAGGAAATAAAGGGAATCCAAATGGGAACAGAGGAGGTCAAAGTCTCCCTCTTTGCGGATGACATGATCTTATACTTAGAGAATCCCAAAGACTCAACCACAAGACTCCTAGAAGTCATCAAAAAATACAGTATGTTTCAGGATATAAAATCAATGTCCACAAGTCAGTAGCCTTTGTGTACACCAATAACAGTCAAGATGAGAAGCTAATTAAGGACACAACTCCCTTCACCATAGTTTCAAAGAAAATGAAATACTTAGGAGTATACCTAACGAAGGAGGTGAAGGACCTCTATAAAGAAAACTATGAAATCCTCAGAAAGGAATTAGCAGAGGATATTAACAAATGGAAGAACAAACCATGCTCATGGATGGGCAGAATCAACATTGTTAAAATGCCTATACTTCGCAAAGCAATCTACCTATTCAATGCCATTCCTATCAAAATACCAACATCATACTTTCAAGATTTGGAAAAACTGATTCTGCGTTTTGTATGGAACCGGAAAAAAACCCGTATAGCTAAGGCGGTTCTTAGTAATACAAATAAAGCTGGGGGCATCAGCATACCAGATTTTAGTCTGTAGTACAAAGCCACAGTGGTCAAGACAGCATGGTACTGGCACAAAAATAGAGACATAGACACTTGGAATAGAATAGAAAACCAAGAAATGAAACTAACATCTTACAACCACCTAATCTTCGTAAACCAAACAAGAACATACCTGGGGGGAAAGACTCCCTATTCAATAAATGCTGTTGGGAGAACTGGATATCCACATGTAAAAGACTGAAACTGGACCCACACCTTTCCCCACTCACAAAAATTGATTCAAGATGGATAAAGGACTTAAATTTAAGGCATGAAACAATAAAAATCCTCCAAGAAAGCATAGGAAAAACACTGGAAGATATTGGCCTGGGGAAGGACTTCACGAAGAAGACTGCCATGGCAATTGCAACAACAACAAACATAAACAAATGGGACTTCATTAAACTGAAAAGCTTCTGTACAGCTAAGGAGACAATAACCAAAGCAAAGAGACAACCTACACAATGGGAAAGGATATTTGCATATTTTCAATCAGACAAAGCTTGATAACTAGGATCTATAGAGAACTCAAATTAATCCACGTGTAAAAAGCCAACAATCCTATATACCAATGGGCAAGAGACATGAATAGAACCCTCTCTAAAGATGACAGATGAATGGCTAACAAACATATGAAAAAATGTTCATCATCCCTATATATTAGAGAAATGCAAATCAAAACAACCCTGAGATACCATCTAACTCCAGTGAGAATGGGCCACATCACAAAATCTCATAAATGCAGAGGTTGGCATGGATGTGGAGAGAAGGGAACACTTTTACACTGCTGGTGGGACTGCAAACTAGTTCAACCTTTTTGGAAGGAAGTATGGAGAAACCTCAAAGCACTCAAGCTAGACCTCCCATTTGATCCTGCAATCCCATTATTGGGCATCTACCCAGAAGGGAAAAAATCCTCTTATCATAAGGACATTTGTACTAGACTGTTTATTGCAGCTCAATTTACAATCGCCAAAATGTGGAAACAGCCTAAATGCCCACCAACCCAGGAATGGATTAACAAGCTGTGGTATATGTATACCATGGAATACTATTCAGCCATTGAAAAAAAATGGAGACTTTACATGCTTCTTATTAACCTGGATGGAAGTCGAAGACATTATCCTTAGTGAAGCATCACAAGAATGGAGAAGCATGAATCCTATGTACTCAATTTTGATATGAGGACAATTAATGACAATTAAGGTCATGGGGGGAGGAAGGAAAAGCAAAGCGAGGGAAGGGGGGTGAGGGGTGGGTCCTTGGTGTGTGCCACACCCTTCTGGAGGCAAAACATGATTGCAAGAGGGACTTTACCTAACATATGCAATCAGTGTAACCTGGCTTTTTGTACTCTCAATGAATCCTAACAATAAAAAAAATAAAAATATAAAAACAGTTAAGGACTCCATTCCATTCACAGTAGTGCCAAAGAAGATGAAATATTAGGGAATTTATCTAATGAAGGACGTGAAAGATCTCTATAAAGAGAACTATGAAACTCTAAGAAAAGAAATAGCTGAAAATGTTAACAAATGGAAAAACATACCATGCTCATGGCTGGGAAGAATCAACATTGTTAAAATGTCCATACTACCCAAAGCAATATACAATTTTAATGCAATCCCTATTAAAGCTCCACTGACATTAAAGATCTTGAAAAAACAATACTTCGTTTTATATGGAATCAGAAAAAAACCTTGAATAGCCAAGACATTGCTCAGAAATAAAAACAAAGCAGGAGGAATCACGCTACCAGACTTCAGACTATACTACAAATCGAAAGTGATCAAAACAGCATGGTATTGGCACAAAAACAGAGAAGTAGATGTCTGAAATAGAATAGAGAACCAAGAGATGAATCCAGCTACTTACCATTATTTAATCTTTGACAAGCCAATTAAAAACATTCAGTGGGGAAAAGATTCCCTATTTAACAAATGGTGCTAGGTGAACTGGCTGGCAACCTGTAGAAGACTGAAACTGAACCCACACCTTTCAACATTAACCAAGATAGACTCTCACTGGATCAAAGATTTAAACTTAAGACATGAAACTATAAAAATACTAGAGGAGAGTGCAGGGAAAACCCTTGAAGAAATCGGTCTGGGCGAGTATTTTATGAGGAGGACCCCCCGAGCAATTGAAGCAGCTTCAAAAATACACTACTGGGACCTGATCAAACCAAAAAGCTTCTGCACAGCCAAGAACACAGTAAGTAAAGCAAGCAAACAGCCTTCAGAATGGGAGAAGATATTTGCAGGTTATTTTTTTCGACAAAGGTTTAATAACCAGAATTCACAGAGAACTCAAACATATAAGCAAGAAAAGAACAAGTGATCTCATCACAGGCTGGGCAAGGGACTTGAAGAGAAGCTTCTCTGAAGAAGACAGGCGCACAGCCTACAGACATATGAAAAAATGCTCATCATCTTTAATCATCAGAGAAATGCAAATCAAAACTACTTTGTGATATCATCTAACTCCAGTAAGATTAGCCCATATCACAAAATCCCAAGACCAGAGATGTTGGCGTGGATGTGGAGAAAAGGGAACACTTCTACACTGCTGGTGGGAATGCAAATTAATACATTCCTCTTGGAAAGATGTTTGGAGAACACTTAGAGATCTAAAAATAGATCTGCCATTCAATCCTATAATTCCTCTACTAGGCATATACCCAGAAGACCGAAAATCACATCATAACAAAGATATTTGTACCAGAATGTTTATTGCAGCTCAATTCATAATTGCTAAGTCATGGAAGAAGCCCAGGTGCCCATCAATCCATGAATGGATTAATAAATTGTGGTATATGTACACCATGGAATATTATGCAGCCTTAAAGAAAGATGGAGAATTTACCTCTTTCATGTTTACGTGGATGGAGCTGAACATATTCTTCTTAGTAAAGTATCTCAAGAATGGAAGAAAAATTATCCAATGTACTCATCCCTACTATGAAACTAATTTGTGGCTTTCACATGAAAGCTATAACCCAGTTACAACCTAAGAATAGGGGGAAGGGGGAAAGAGAGGGAAGGGAGGGGAGAGGTGAGTGGAGGGAGGGTGATTGGTGGGATTACACCTGTGGTGCATCTTACAAGGGTACATGTGAAACTTAGTAAATGTAGACTATAAATGTCTTAACACAATAACTAAGAATATGCCAGGAAGGCTATGTTAATCAGTGTGATGAAAATGTGTCCAACAGTCTATAAAACCAGTGGATGGTGCCCCATGGTCACATTAATGTATACAGCTATGATTTAATAAAAAATAAAAATAATATAAAACTGGAAGTGCAGCCAGGGAGCTGGCGGGTGGCTGTGGGGTGCGGGTGGCCATCGGGCCATGCGCAGGAGTAGCAGCAGCCACTGCCCTGCACCACTGCACAATGTGCGAGTGCGAATGGCACGAGCTGGAGGGAGCATTTCAGGAATTTCAGGAGACACACAGGGTCTACAAGCAAAAGCTGGAGGAGCTGAGTGCACTGCAGACTCTGGGCAGTGGTTCCAACAGTAAGCAGAAGAAACGTTTCAAGGACCTGACACACACACTCCAGAGAGGCAAGCACCACGCCAGTTAGAGGAGGGGGAGCTCATTAAGCAGATCTCTACCGACTTCAAGGAACTGCAGAATGTCTTCTTTGACCTGGGGGCCTACTGCCCAAGAAGAACGGGCTCTACCTGAATCTGGTGCTCGGCATTGTGAACGTGACTCTCCCCAACAACCAGGCCAAGTTTGCCAGCAAGGACGAGTATGAGAAATTCAAGCTCTACCTGACTGTCATCCTGCTCCTGGGTGCTGTGGCGTGTCGATTTGTGCTCCACTACAGGGTGACCCGTGAGGTCTGTAATTTCATGCTGGTGTGATATGCGCCCTGACGATCCAGGAGAGCATCCTCATCAGCAATGGCTCAGGAATTAAAGGCTGGTAGGCGTCTCACCATTACGTCTCCATATGCCTGTCCAGAGTGATGCTGACCTGGCCTAAAGGACTGATTTATCATAAGTTCCCAAATCAGTTTTTAGCATTTTTAGTTTTTCAGAGCTATGTCCAATTCCTACAATATTATTACCAGAGGGGCTGCCTCTACCGGGTGCAGGCCCAAGGGGAGAGGAATCACCTGGACCTCAGTGTGGAGGGCTTCCAGCCCTGGATGTGGCACAGCCTCACCTTCCTCCTGCCTTTCCTCTTCTGTGGCCACTTCTGGCAGCTCCACAATGCAGTCAAAGCACAAGGAATGCAGAGCATGGCAGGTGTTTGTGCTGGTGCTCACGTTCCTCCTCCTCTTCCTCAGCAATTTCTTGACCACACTCAAAGTTGGGTACACTAAACTCCAGAACAGAAACAAGACCAAGAAGGCTTGAGACTCCTGTGCCCCTTCAGCTCCTGGACTTTGAGACTGCTGGGGAGCCTGGTGGCACCTGGGCTGCTGAGCGCCCCCAGCAGTGCCAGGCTGTAGCTATCTCAGGGGACACTGGCATCGCTGTAGGGCCCAGGCCTGGTCCCTACCAAACACAAGGAATGTGAACCCTGCCTGTGCGCACAGTATTATAACATATTTAATACCAGGTTCTCCTGAGGCCCCAGCCGAGACTGGGCTACTCTTCCTGAGGGAGAAGCCTGAAGCCTCAGGAAGCCCCACTCCTATCATTTGAACTTCTCACTTTGGATGTGTCTCATGGGGGTTGGATTTCTGCGGACCTGCTACTTACTGAGTCCCAGGCAGGACAGTGGAATGAAGCCCTCCAAGCTCATGCCTGCAGAGCCTCCCCTCTCCTGGGGCCTTGACCTCTGCTATAAGCTCCACTCCCTGCAGCAGAAGCTATCAAGTTCTCAGAGAACCACTGTCCTTTGGATACTTTTATGCTTCCTGCCTTGCCCATCTGTGGCCACCTGGGTGGTTCTCAGGGTCCAAGGGTCACCACCTGTGGGTGTCACAGAGCCTGTGGGCTCTGAGGGACCCTGGAAGCTCCATCCCTCTCGGGTTGCCTGATGCCCCCCGATGTAAAATTTACTTTTACAGCATCTCATGAAGTAAATATCTAGGCATTTAATTAATAGTTGAGGGACAATCAGTTATCACAAGTCTTCTAACAGAAAAATATAATACCATCTATGAAGTAATCATCCCCCCCAAAAATCAAACCTAAATCTAGTCAAGTCTCTAAATTCATCAACCAATATATAAGAAATACTGCAACGGGGGCAGCGCCTGTGGCTCAGTGGGTAGGGCGCCGGCCCCATATGCCGAGGGTGGTGGGTTCAAGCCCAGCCCCGGCCAAACTGCAACAAAAAATAGCTGGGTGTTGTGGCGGATGCCTGTAGTCCCAGCTACTGGGAGGCTGAGGCAAGAGAATCACCTAAAGCCCAGGAGTTGGAGGTTGCTGTGAGCTATGTGACACCATAGCACTCTACCAAGGGCGATAAAGTGAGACTCTGCCTCTACAAAAAAAAAAAAAAGAAAGAAAGAAATACTGCAACAAAGGGACATGTTAAAATATACTGAAGATATGCAATAATAAAAATCCAGATTGTGAGACATTCAGGAAGAATAATTTAATTTCTTTAACAAATAACTTGTAAGGGAAAAAACAGTGGGGGGACCTAGCAATTTAAAAGGTTTATGAAGGCTCAGTGCCCGTAGCATAGTGGTTATGGCATCCGCCACATACACCAAGGCTAGAGGGTATGAACCCAGCCCTGAACAGCTAAACAACAATGACAACTGCAACAAAAAAAAATAGCTAGGCGTTGTGGCAGGCACCTGTAGTCCTTGCCTCCAGGCTGAGGCAAGAGAATCGCTTAAGCCCAAGAGTTAGAGGTCGCTGTGAGCTGTGATGCCGTAGTGCTCTATCAAGGGTGACATAGTGAAACTGTCTAAAAATAGTGAGACTCTGTCTAAAAATAAATAATAATTAAATAGTTATGAAACATAACCAATAACAATCCATTGACCTTATTCAGACCTTAATATTTAAAAACTATTAAAACTGTTATATTATTATATAATTGGGAAACTGAATATTGACTCAAAAATATTTAATATTTTAATACATTAAATTTTTAAGTTCAATAATAAAATTGTGGGGTTTTTTTAGGAAAAAAAGAGGTGGTATGTATTTGTGTGTGTACATGTGTATTTATGTACATATGTAACTGTATATATAATATTAAACCACACCCACATATAATATATATAATAATTCTGGATTTTAGAAAGGTCTGGGATTTTCTTGTAACCCACAAAGGAAAGTAGGAAGTGGGTTAAAGTCTTGATGTGGAGAAAAGACTATTATTTAGAGCATAAGAGAATGGGTTATTGGGGGAAAAAATGCAAACAGGATCATTTGGGAGCTTGTTTGTAGTATCCAGATGATAGATGATATTAACCTGGACTAAGGTAATAAATCAAAGTAGAAGAATTTGAGATACATTTTAGAGATGATTTTGACAGTGAATTCAATGCCAAGGTCAGGAAAGGAGAGAATGAAATATGACTTCTAGATTTCCGGTTTGAATAACTAAGTAGATGTGGTGTCACTTACTGAGGTGGAGAAAATTTAATGTGTCAGAAGGACAGACTGGTGGGGAACAGAGTTCAGTGACATTTTTGGCATTTTGACTTTGATATTTTCATGAGATATTCATGAATACATCAAGTAGATAATTGCCAAGGACAGATCCTATAATTTGGGATAAAAGTATATCAATGAAAGGATGATTTTTAAATTCAGGGGAATTAATAAGCCCTGTATTCAGGTTGAGTATATTTAAGACAGACATTTATTGAACACTAATATATCAATAAATCAATAAATTTATAGTCTAGATGGCAGAAACAAGTCAATGGCAAATCCTGTGATCAAATATAGGCAAAGGCAAGTGTCGGGTGGAGTGAAACCTGGGTCCCTCTCTACCCTGCTCCCCATCCAGCTACAGAGGATGAACTCTGAGTAAGAGTCAACAAGTTTAAAATAAACGATGTCTGAAATACTGTCACAAACTGAACTCTTCAACTTCCTCCAAAGGAAATCATCATTTTTGTTGATAACATCATTCTTCCAGCCTAGTTTTCTCAAAGACTGAATTTAAAGAGCTTCAGACACTGGGTAAAAAGTCATGGCCTGCATCTTGGACGCTTTCAGTACCAGGAACAGATGGGGCCTGAAGCTTCTGGTCAGAGCAGCCACAGGCAAACTAGAATCCAGTTTTCCTTGAGTCTGCAGGGAAAGGGTGGTCCCAGAGTGCACTCTCACCGCTTCACAAGGCCTGTTTATGCAACCCCAAGAGCCCGTCCAAGTTTTCTCCCACCCTAAATGCACAGGCTATGAGTGAGTGCTGGTTTATAGGCACAGCTGATCCCAATCTCCTACTTGTCATGTCCTAATGTTTTATGATGTGTTGAGATGACCCCTGGCAAAAAAAAGACTCTGTGTAAATGCCTTTTATTATTTTCTTGTTTGTGATGCATCGGGCTAGAGGATGTGTGTAACCTGATCAACCCAGTAAAAATTTTAATCTCTTCTATTTTTATGGCCTTCCAGGAAAAAAAAAATCCATTTAGGGGAAACGTAATGACTTTCAGAACTAATTCTCAAACATCCTACCAGCACATTACCAAAAATGGGGCCCAGCCCGGTCAGGAGTCCCCACTCCTCTAAAAGTTTTCCTAATAGGTTTTGTTGGGGAGTGGTGTTTTCCAGGGCTTGGGAAGCAGAGGCTTTGGGTGGTGGAAGGGATGAAGCGGGTCACTAAGAGTGTATGTCTGTGTACAGGAGGGATGGGGGTCAGACTCAGGAGTTAAGGGCACTCAACTCACTATTGGGATGACATCTTCCAGGGCCCTTATTCCACCAAAACTAAAGGTCTTGCTTGCCACCAGATCTCTCAAAAGAGTAATCACAGGTAAACTCACAGTCTCATTTGGTTCTCACAACAAGCCTGTCAAGTAGGTTTGCCACATGCTACAACCCACATTTTACAGTCAGAGGAAGTAAAGCTGACAAAAGCTAAGTGATTTTCCCAGAGTCCTACAGTTTCATAGGAAACAGCTTTGATCTGGATGCTTCTGATTTCTTGTCTACTTTGCTAGGAATTTGCTTCTAGATATAAACACTCTCTCATCCTTGTTCAAAGAGTTGAGAACCAAAGGAGAGGAGATTTGAGAGCCACATCCCTCATGTATAACAGTGCAGTAATTTTACCTTGTTTCCACCTCATTCCCATCACAATTGATCAACACTGTAGCACCTCGCCTGTAGGAAGTACAGGTAGAGTTACCCATCTGCAACTTCACTTCTTTCCCTCTCATTTAAAAAGAAGCATATCAGGGCAGCACCTGTGGCTCAGTGAGTAGGGCACCGGCCCCATATGCCAAGGGTGGTGGGTTCAAACCCAGCCCCGGCCAAACTGCAACAAAAAAATAGCTGGGTGTTGTGGCGGACGCCTGTAGTCCCAGCTGCTCAGGAGGCTGAGGCAAGAGAATCACATAAGCCCAAGAGCTGGAGGTTGCTGTGAGCCGTGTGACGCCACGGCACTCTACTGAGGGCAGTAAAGTGAGACTCTGTCTCTACAAAAAAAAAAAAAAAAGAAAAGAAGCAGCATATCAGAAATGAGAGATAATACATTTTCTCCAATTTATTTTTATGTAAGTCATTCCCAAATGTCCTCTCATCATCTTGTAGGAGTAAACAGCATGGGATTTGGAGTCAGATATACCTAGGTTTACATCCTGCTCTGACACTTACTAACTACATGTCCTTAACAAGTTAGCTTCAGGAGCCATACTAGCCACTGGATACATGTTAACTACTTTTTATTACTTTATTCTGTATCTATCCACCTCATATCCTCTACTACTTTTCTGTAAGTTTTCACTGGCCTGTGTTTACTGTAGAGAATAGCTTTTATTCTGAACTCACTGGTAAAGAAAACAATAAGATAATTATAAACAGATTTGGAATGGGAGCCTCAAATTAATCAACATTCATACAATTTCTCCTGTACCCCTTAGTCTGTTTACCTTATCAAGAGATGTAGAGGGGCAAAGTAAGATGCTCAGACAGAAATTTCCAGTGATCACCCTTCCACACAACACCAAATTCACCAAATTCAACACCTATCCATGTAAGCAAGCACCTTCGGGAGAACCAAAAGTCAGGCAAGCATTCATACTACCTGGTGTTAACATTTTGTCAAGAAAAGATACACTGAAGAGGGCAAAAAAGACAGCTTTACCTTGCCTATGCCACCTCCACCCCATTACCCCAGCCATGTTAGCACAGCAATTAGAGAAAGAATCTGTGTGCCTGGGGATTGTGGGGGTGCATTGAAACTGAGGGCCTCCCTGGCACAGAAGAACACAGCACAGGGCAGAATTCTTCGAGTGCCTATGAAGAGAGCATTTAGACCAGCCCACCAGAGGGAAATCCTCTGTCCCCAAACCCAAGTTCTGGCTACCCCCACCACCGGCTGATAAAGAACAGTGGGGGCCTGGACTAAATTCATAAGACAGGCCACAAAGGCTGCAGTCCTTGGGCAATACCCATGGCTATGCTGGCTCTGAGCCAATGGACTTGAGATGCACGTGACCCAGGGAGACATCAGCAGCAGCAACCAAGCTGATGCCTGTGTCACCCCTCCCCCAATTATAGGAAGTGTGGTTCAGGAAGAGTCTTCTCCCACTTAAGGAAGGAAAATGAAAGAGGAATTTGTCTTGCAAGTTGGGTACCAGCTCAGCCACAGTAAAATAAAGTACCAAGCAGACTCCTAAAACCCCCAAATCCAGGCCATACTTCTGAATGGCATTTCTGGACCCAGCCTAGGCCAGAAGAAAACATGTTGCCCTGAATAAAAGGACCCAGTCCAGATGAGATTCACCACCAGCTGACTAAAGAGCCTTTGGGCTTTGAATAAACATCAAAAGTAGACAGGCAACAGTCACCATGAGCTTTGGGTGAGACTACGTTGGCTTCAGGTATGAGCTGGTGCTAGTGGCCACAAGGGAGTGCCCACATCACTCCTCCCGCAGCATAGAGAGTGAGGGAATAAAGTGAGAAACTTTGCCTAGTAATCCAGGGAATTCTCCCATATCTTACTTAAGTCCATCAAGGCAAAACCACCAGGAATCTGCAAGAGTCACAGCACTGACTGAGGCACCCCCAGTACTGATATGGCTACAGTGACCAAGCACTTAGCTCACAATGCTCAATTCCCTTTGAATACCTGGAAAGCCTTCTCAAGAAGGACAGATTCAGACAAGCCCAGACTGTGAAGATTAAAATATATACCAACGGGTGGCGCTGTGGCTCAAGGAGTAGGACACCAGTCCCATATGCTGGAGGTGGCAGGTTCAAACCCAGCCCTGGCCAAAAACCACAAAAAAAAAAAAAAAAAGAAAAGAAAAAAAAATATATATATATATATACCTAACTCTTTTTTTTTTTTTTTTTTTGCAGTTTTTTTTTTTGGCCAGGGCTGGGTTTGAACCCACCACCTCTGGCATATGGGGCCAGCGCCCTACCCCTTTGAGCCACAAGCTAACTCTTTACTGCCTGGATATTGATGAACATCCTCAGGCATCAAGAACATCCAGGAAAACATGACCTCACCAAACAAACTAAATAAGGTGCCAGTGACCAATCCTGGAGTGATGGAGACATGTTACTTCTCAAACAGGGACTTCAAGGTATCTATCCTGAAGAAATTGAGTGAACTTCAAGACAATACAGAGAAGAAATTAAGAAGCATATCAGAGAGATTTAAAAAAGAGATTAAAACAATAAACACAACTGAGCAGAAATTCTAGAGCTGAAGAATTCAATTGAAAAATCAAGAAATGCATCAGAGTCCTCAACACAGAATTGACCAAGCAGAAAAAAAAAAATCAACGAACTTGATGACAGGCTATTTTAAAATACACAGTCAGAGAGAAAAAAGGAAAAAGAATTAAAAAAGAATGAAGTGTGCATACAAGATCTAGAACATAGGCTCAAAAAAGAAAAGCTAAGAGTTTTTGTCCTTAAAGAGGAGGTAGAAAGATTGGAGTAGAAAGTTTATTCAAAAATATAATAACAGAGAACTTTACAAACCTGGAGAAAGATATCAATATCCATGTACAAGAAGGTCATAGAATACCAAGCAGACTTAAATCAAACAAGACTTCCTCAAGGTATGTAATAATCACCTCTCAAAGGTGATAGACAAAGAAAAGTTTCTAAAAGAAGCAAGAAAAAAACATATAAAGGAGCACAAATACAGCTGGCAATAGACTTCTCAGTGAAAACCTCACAGGCCATGAGAGAGTGGCATGACATACTCAAAGTGCTGAAGGAAAAGAACTGTAACTCTCAAATATTATATCCTGCAAAAATATATTTTAAACATAAAGAAGAGAAGATGGCGGACTGGTAGCAACCCTCATCAGAGGCTCCTGAGCAGAGGAAGAAAAACTGGACGGAATCAGACTCTACAAAGCCAAAGACAGGAAGCTGAACCAAGAAAGAAGTTTGGCAAGCTGTAACTCCAAGGAAGAGCATTCAAGAAAACAAATTACAGGTACAAAGCCTATTGACTAGAGGATGGGAGACCCCTCCCCCAAGCAGGAGGCTTGCCGCAGGATATCTGCGATGGAGCAGAGAACAAAAGACCTTTCATTTTACCTCACTGGAGAGAGCCACTAAACTCCAGGTCTCTTTCTCCAGGGAGGTTCCACTTATGAACCTAGACACCACCCCGCCAGGCATAAAATTGAACAGATACTTGTCCTTGAATCCCTCTCTGTTGGGCAGGGTTTGCACTGCCAGAGACAATTTGATTGGAACCCGTGTCTGCGGCTTTGTACTCTGGGACATTCTGAGGTTGACCTTTGAAGTTCTGTAGTGGAAAATAACTGAAGGGTAGGGGCTGGGCACCACAGCTGTTTGTATCTCTTCACAGTTGAGATTTAAATCTAATAGTATGGTTTCTTAGGATAGGGTAGAGTTTGGCTGATATCAAAACAGAGCTAGCCTGCACTATCTCCCCAAGTAGGTCCTCAGAGTCTCTGGCCAAAACTCTGAAAGGGGCCTTTGTAAGGTTGTAGGAGGTAAGCCACAATTACAAAGCCTAGAGCTTTGGTAAGGGGCTTGCTACTGCCTGGGAACCCCAACCCAATCTCACCCTACCAGTTCTAATAACCAAACAGTGGAAAGTAAACATGGTGTGGACCCAACAGAAGAACTCTGGCAACATGAATAACCAGAGTACAACAACACCCCGTCCCCACCCCCAAGAAATGACAAAGGAGATACAACTGAAGATGCCATGCATAGACAAATGGCAGCAATGTCAGAAATTGAATTCAGAATATGAATTGCAAATAACATAAATAGAATGGAAGAAAAGACAGAAATTGAATTCCAAAGAGTAGTTCAAAAATTGTCTCAAGAAATTAATGAATTCAAAGTCCAAATCACCAAAGATATGGACATAATGAGAAAAGAGATAGCAGAGCTTAAGGAAACAAAAAAGTTAGTTGAGGAGCTCCAACATACAGTAGAATCCCTCAGTAATAGAGTTGATCAGGCAGAAGAAAGGATCTCTGAAACTGAGGACAAAGCTTTTGAACATTCCCAAACACTCAAAGAGGCAGATAAATGAAGAGCAAAAACTGATCATTCCCTGGGAAAGTTGTGGGATCACTCCAAAAGATCAAACATTGGTCTTATAGGTATTCCCAAAGGAGAAGAGGATGGTCCTAAAGGTACAGATGCTCTATTCCAAGAGATTTTGGAGGAGAATTTCCCAAACATTGCAAAAGATACAGAACTTCAGATAGCAGACAATTTCAGAACCCCAGCAAGACTCAATCCAAATAAAGCATCTCCTTGAAACATTGTGATTAACTTTGCCAAAGTTAAGATGAAAGAGAGAATTCTGCAAGCAGCCAGACATAAGAAAAACATCACCTACAAAGGGAGAGATATCAGACTAACTGCAGATCTCTCAGCCAAAACATTTCAAGCCAGAAGAAGATGGTTATCAACCTTGAAGCTCTTAAAACGAAACAACTTCCAGCCCAGGATCCTCTATCCAGGTAAACTGAGTTTCATTTGTGATGGAGAAATCAAATATTTTAATGACATAGACATGTTGAAAAAATTTGCCATAACTAAAACAGCTCTCCTGGATATTCTAAGACTCATCCTCCACAACGACCAGCACAATGGTCTACCTCCAAAGTAAACTCACACAGAAATTTTTTGAATAAAACCCAACTTCCACAGTGGTGAAAGGATTAAAATTGTCTGGACATCCAAAAATCATGGACACCCAAAACACAACCAGATTTCTCAATTCTATCAATTAATGTGAATGGTTTAAATTGTCCCTTAAAGAGACACAGGCTGGCTGACTGGATACATAAACTCAGACCAGATATCTGCTGTATATAAGAATCTCACCTTACCTTAAAGGATAAAAATAGACTCGGGGTGAAGGGATGGACTTGTATAATACAGGCAAATGGAAATCAGAAAAAAGCAGGGGTTGCAATTTTAGTAACAGATACAATTGGCTTTAAACAAACAAAGATAAAGAAAGATAAGAAAGGTCACTACATATTTGTCAAGGGAAACACTCAAAATGAAGAAATTTCAATAATTAACAGTTATGCACTCTATCAGAATGCTCCGCAATTCATAAAGCAGACCCTAATGGATATGAACAACTTGATATCTTCCTGCACTATAATAGTTGGAGATTTTATCACTCCTCTGAAAATTTTGGATAGATCCTCCAAGAAGAAACTAAACAAAGAAATATTAGACTTAAACCTGACCCTAGAACAAATGGACTTTACAGATGTCTACAGAACATTTCACTCTAATAAAACTGAATATACATTCTTCTCATCCACCCCTGGATCATCCTCCAAAATAGAGCATATCCTGGGACACAAGTCTAACCTCAGCAAATTTAAAAGTACAGAAATTATTCCTTGTATCTTCTCAGACCACCATGGAATAAAAGTTGAACTCAACAGCAATGGGACTCTCCATACTCAAAGAAAGTCATGGAAGCTTAGCTGGGTCAAAGTCAAGGTTAAGAAGGAAATCACCAAATAGTTGGAACTAAATGATAATGAAGACACAAATTGTCAAAACCTGTGGGATACTGCAAAGGCGGTCCTAAGAGGGAAATTTATAGCATTGGAAGCCTTCATCAAGAAAACAGAAAGAGAGAAACCTAACAACTTAATGGATCATCTCAAGCAACTGGAAAAGGAAGAACATTCCAACCCCAAACCCAGCAGAAGAAAAGAAATAACCAAAATTAGGGCAGAATTACATGAAATTGACAACAAAAGGATCATTCAGAAGATCAACAAAACAAAAAGTTGGGTTTTTGAAAAATTTAACAAAATTGATAAACCTTTGGCCAACCTAACCAGAAATAGAAAAGTAAAATCCCAAATATTGTCTATCAGAAATTATAAAGGTGAAATAACAACAGACACTTCAGAAATTCAAAAAATCCTCAATGATTACTACAAAAATCTCTATTCCGAGAAATATGAAAATCTGAAGGAAATGGACCAATACCTGGAAGCACACCACCTTCCTAGACTCAACCAGAAAGAATAAGAAATCTTGAATAGACCTATATCAACCACTGAAATAGCATAATCAATATGAAATCGCCCTAAAAAGAAAAGCCCAGGACCAGATGGCTTCACATCCAAATCCTATCAAACCTTTCAAGAGGAACTAGTACCTATATTATACAATGTTTTCCAAAGCATAGAAAAAGAAGGAATACTTCCCAATGCATTCTATGAAGCAAATATCACCCTGTTACCCAAACCATGAAAGGATCCAACAAAGAAAGAAAATTATAGACCAATGTCATTAATGAATATCAATGCAAAAATATTCAATAAGATCTTAGCAAACAGGATTCAACAACACATCAAAAAATTATACACCATGATCAAGTTGGTTTTATTCCAGAGTTACAGGGTTGGTTCAACATACACAAATCTATAAATATAATACATCACATCAATAAAATAAATAACAAAGACTATATGATTCTCTCAAATGACATGGAAAAAATCTTTGATAATATCCATCATCCTTTCATGATCAGAATTCTTAAGAAAATGGGCATAGAAGGGACATTTCTTAAACTATTTAAACTGATAGAGGCCATTTACAGCAAACCCACAACCAATATCATATTGAATGGTGTAAAATTGAAAACATTTCCACTCATATCAGGAATTAGATAAGGACACCCACTGTCTCCACTGCTATTTAACCTAATAATGGAAGTCTTAGCTATAGCAATCAGACAAGAGAAGGCAATGAAGAATATCCAAATAGGGTCAGAGGAGACCAAACTCCCACTCTTCGCTGATGACATGATCCTATACCTGGAAAATCCCAGGGACTCAACTTCAAAACTTGTAGAAGTGATCAAGGAATACAGTAGCGTCCCAGGATACAAAATCAATATTTACAAGTCAATAGCTTTTATATATGCCAACCATAGTCAAGCTGAAAAAACAATCAAGGACTTTATTCCTTTATTCCTTTTACAACATTGCCAAAGAAGATGAAATACCTGTGATTTACCTAACAAAGGAGTGAAAGATCTCTATAAAGAGAACTATGAAACTCTGAGAAAAGAAATAGTTGAAGATGTTAACAAATGGAAAAACTTACCATGCTCATGGCTGGGTAGAATCGACATTGTTAAAATGTCCACACTACCCAAAGCAATGTACAGATTTAATGCCATCCCTATTAAAGCACCATTGTCATACTTTAAAGAAATTGAAAAAAATCGTACTTAATTTTATATGGAATCAGAAAAAACTCAAATAGCAAATATATTACTCAGAAATAAGAACAAATCAGGAGGTATCACATTACCAGACTTTAGGCTATACTATAAATCTATAGTGATCAAAACAGCATGGTACTGACACAGAAACAGAGTGGTAGACTCATGGAACAGAATAGAGAACCAAGAAATGAACCCAGCTGCTTACAGTCATTTGATCTTTGACAAGCCTATCAAAAATATTCAGTGGGGGAAAGATTGCCTATTTAACAAATGGTGCTGAGTGAACTGGCTGGTGACCTGTAGAAAGCTGAAACTGGACGCCCCCACCTTTCACCATTAACAGAAATTGATTCTCACTGGATAAAAGATTTAAACTTAAGACATGAAACTGTAAAAATACTAGAAGAGAGTGCAGGGAAAACACTTGAAGAAATTGGCCTGGAAGAATATTTTATAGGAGCCCTCCCCACCCCCCAGGGCAATTGAAGCAACACCAAATATCCATTACTGGGATCTGATCAAACTAAAAGGCTTTTGCACAGCCAAGAGCACAGTAAGTAAAGCAAACAGACAATCTTCAGAATGGGAGAAGATTTTTACAGGTTATGCTTCTGACAAAGGTTTGATAACTAAAATCTACAGAGAACTCAAACTAATCAAAAAGAAAAGAATAAATAACCCCATTTCTATGTGGGCAAGAGACTTGAACAGAAACTTCTCTGATGAAGACAGGCGCATGGCCTACAAACACATGAAAAAATGCTCATCATCCTTAATCATCCGAGAAATGCAAATCAAAACTACTTTGAGATATCATCTAACTCCAGTAAGATTATCCCACATCATAAAATCTCAAAACTACAGATGTTGGCATGGTTGTGGAGAGAAGGAAACACTTCTACACTGCTGGTGGGAATACAAGCTAATATGACCTTTTTGGAAAGAAGTTTGGAGAACACTCAAGGAACTAAAAGTAGACCTGCCATTCAATCCTGCAATTCCTCTACTAGGTATATACCCAGATGATCAAAAATTATTTTACAACAAAGACATTTGCACCAGAATGTTTATTGCAGCCCAATTCATAATAGCCAAGACATGGAAACAGCCCAAGTGCCCATCAACCCATGAATGGATTAACAAATTGTGGCATATGTACAACATGGAATACTATGCAGCCATAAAAAAAGATGGAGACTTCACATCTTTTATGATTACCTGGATGGAGCTGGAACATATTCTTCTTAGTACAGTATCTCAAGAATGGGAGGGAAAGTATCCAATGTACTCAATACTACTATGAAATCAATGTATAATCACCTACACATTCATACAAACGGCGAAATACAACTGTAGTCAAGAAAGTAGAAGGGAAGAGGAGAGAGAGGGAAGGGGAGGGGATATGGGAGGAGGGAGGGCATTTGGGGGGACCTCACCTAATATGCATGATGCAATGATACATTTCAAAACTATTGAGAAATGAGTATAATTGTGATGGATGTGTTACTTATTTCTTTTTTTTTTTATTTGTATGGGTGACTTTAATGTACTTCTATTAAAGTTAGATCTGTTAAAGCAAAATACATACATACATATAGTTACTTATTTCAATGTAAACATTTCACATTGTATATTGAAGCAGTACCCTGAACCTCATAAGTACATCAATGTACAAAATTATGATTTAATAAAAAATAATTGATTTTTTAAAAAAACATAAAGAAGAAATAAAGATTTTCCAAGACAAACAAAAGCTGAGAGATTTTATCAATACCGACCCATCCTACAGAAATGCTAAAAGGAGTTCTTCACTCTGAAGGAAAAGGAACAAAAAGAAACCATCTGAAGGTACACAACTCACTGGTGACAGCACATAAATATAGATTAACTCTATCACTGTATTTGTGCATAACCTCTTACATCTTGAGTAGGAAGATGAAAAAACCTTATAAAAACAACTACAAAACTTTATGAGAGATGGAAAGTATAAAAGTATATGAATGGAAACAACAAAAAGTTAAAAGGCAAGAGAAAGTAGAGTTAAAGGACAGAATTTCTGTCAGATTTATCTTTGCTTGTTTGTTTGTAAGCAAAGTGATTGTATATTTAAAATAATTGATAATAAGATGATTTTTGCAAGCATTATGTTAACCTCAAGTCAAAAAAACCTGAAACAGATACACAAAAAATAAAAAGCAAGAAACTAAAACACACTACCAGAGAAAATCATCTTTAACAAAGGAAGGAAGGAAGAACCACAAAACAACCAGAAATGAAATAACAACACAGCAGTAGTAAGTCCTCACTTATCAATAATAACATTGAGTATGATTGAACTAACCTCTCCAATCAAAAAACACAGTGGCTGAATGATTTAAAAAATCCAACTATGTACTATCTGCAAGAAACTCACTTCCCCAACAAAGACACCTATAAATTAAAAATAAAGGGATATAAAAAGATACTCCATGCAAATGGAACCAAAAGAGAACAGGTGTGGATATGCTTTTATCAGATAAAATAGATTTCAAGGCAAAAATTATAAAAGGAGACAAAGAATGTCATTATATAATTATAAAGGGGTTCATTCAGCAAGAAGATATAAAAAATTCTAAATATATACACACCCAACACTGGGGCACCCAGATATACGAAGCAAATATTATCAGAGCTAAAAAGAGAGACAGACCCACTATGATAATCACTGGAGACTTTAACACCTCACTTGCAGGTCTGGACAGATCATCCAGATAGAAAATCAATAAAGAAGCAATGGATTTATTCTGCACTATAGATCAAATGGACCCAATAGGTATTTGTGAAACATTTCATTCAATAGCTACAGAATATACCTTCTCCTCAGATCATGGGTCATTCTTAAGGACAGGCTGTACATTAGGCCACAAAGCAAGTCTTAAAAAAAATTTTATAAACTTAAATCATATCAAATATTTTCTTTGACCACAGTGAAATAAAACTAGAAATTAATAATAAGAGAAACACTGGAAACTATACAAACACATGGAAATTAAACATTATGTTCCTAAATGACCAATGATTAATGGTTAATGAAGAGATTAAGGAGGAAATTATCAATTCACAATCACAAAGATGTGGAAACAACCCAAATGCCCATCAACCGATGAATGGATTAATAAATGGTAGTATATGTATACCATGGAATTCTATTCAGCTATTAAAAAGATAGAAATTTTACATCTTTTGTATTTACCTGGATGGAGTTGAAGAATATTCTCCTTAGTAAAGTATCTCAAGAATGGAAAATCAAGCATCTTATATGTTCAATACTAATTTGAAACTAGCATATGAACAACTATAGGCCCAAGACAAGAGAAAAACACAATTAAATTCAGGAAGCAGTGAGGGAGAAAGATAGGAAGGAAGTTTGGTGGTCTCTCACCTATCAGGTACAATATAGGGGTGAATGACACATCTCCTCAGTGAAGGACTCAACTACAACTGGACCTATACCTTGCAAACACAGACAATGTAGCCTAATCACATGTACCCTTATGTATTCCAAAATAAATAGCAATAATAATAAAATAAAAAATAAAATCATAGTTACTATTACAAAAAAAGAAAGAAATTTTAAAATTTCTGAAGAGAAATGAAAATGAGAACACAACCTGTGGAATACAGAAAAAGCAAAAATAAGAGGAAAGTTTATAGCAGTAAGTGCCTATATCAAAAAAGTAGAAAAGCTTCAAATAATCTACCCAAGAAAATAAATAAAATAGGTAAACCTTTGGCCAGACTAACTAGAAATAGAAAAGTAAAATCTCTAGTAACCTTAATCACAAATGATAAAGGGGAAATAACAACAGATGCCACAGAGAACAAGAGATTATCTCTGAATACTACAAGAAACTCTGTGCCCAGAAATTTGACAATGTGAAGGAAATGAATCAATATTTGGAATCACACCCTCTCCCTAGACTTAGCCAGGAAGAAATACATCACTTGGACAGACCAATTTCAAGCACTAAGATCAAAGAAACAGGGGGAGACAAGATGGCGGACTGAAGCCAGCTTTCAACAAAGGCTCCCGTCCAGAAGGAGAGTTAAGGGACAGGAATTTAGTAAGTATCCTGGTGGACTTGAGCCTCACCAAGAGAGAAGGCTGAAGAACGCACATCAACACCGCTGAGGCAAGTTGTGATCACAAGGACGCAAACAAAAGGTACAAAATCCACCACCAAGCGGACGGGAGTCTCCCTCCCCCATGAGACCGGCTCAAGAGCCCCACAATTGAACAAGCGGGCAGAAATTAAAGGCCCTCCCACTACACTCCACGGGAGAGATCTTCTAAAAACTGGACCTACCTCCCCTACTGGGGTGCCGTGGCGTTCTCCTGCCGGACATAGGGCTGAATAAAACTTTGGGAATCCTTTGCCGGCAACCCTGAATCCCCGGCACTCCCCTCCCGCCCACTGAGGTCTGGAGGCCTGTCCCCCAGGACTTTGGATCCTTGGGTGATTTCTCAAGGGGAGTGGACAGTCCCCGAGTTGCGACTGGTCAGCATTCACTCTGAGGCGCGCAAGTGAGGAGAGGGCACCGGACTGAGGGGGAGTCACGCCTCGCGGCACTTCCCTGCAGTGCAGTGCAGCAACCCTCCCCGGGCATACGGGGCCCAAGACCAAATAAGACTCTGGCCTCCCCGCTGAGAGCTGAGAACCCCTACTCTCACTCGGGGTCTGAGGGCCTATCCCCCAGGAGTTCGACTACTTGGGTGATTTCTCAAGGGGAGTGCACAGTGCCTGAGCTGCGTCAGGTCAGCGCTGACTCTGGGATACGTGAGCGAGGAGAGGGCACTCTGCTGAGGGGAAATCAAGCCTTGGTGGCACTTCCCTGCGGTGCAGTGCAGGAGCCCTCCCCTGACCGTAGTATTGCATAAAACTGAATGAAACTCTAGCTTCCCCCCCCCACTCCCAATCGGGGTCTGGGGACCCATCCCCCAAGAGTTCTGATTCTTGGGGGATCTCTTAAGGGGTGTGGACCCAGCACAAACTGCGGCCGCTCAGTGCTGACTCTGGGGCGCGGGACAGAGGAGAAAAGGGTAGCCTGAGTGCCCACACCAGAGCAGCAGTTCCCTGGAGGTAGATCAACAGCCGTTTTTTCTTTAACGGCAGAACGCTCACTTCTGGATATTCTGAGGCCACACCCCCTGTCTCCCTGGGCAACCAGAGGAGGCCACCGGTGACACGGCTCACAAACCCGGGAAGCTTCCAGGGCAGGGCCGACCCAGAGAGGTGTTCAGACGCAATTCTCCAGCAGCAAAGACGTTTGAACTCAAAACAGCCCATCTTCTGTAGGCGACGACAGGAACAGAGACAGAACCTCACAAAGTTGTCTGTTCTGTTCTGTTCTGTTAGCAGCATCCATCAGGGACGGGGCTAAGCCTGAGTGAACACCTCCTTCCCATCACCTGCATCAAACACTCAAAGATGTCAGGCTCCATCTCCTCCTGCTAGATAGCGGCAGTCTGCAGGGGCCTGGCAGACTTCCTTGCGATTCAGGCAGGTGCAAACCCCTGGAGTGTCTGTTCACTGCAGGCAACTGGGTTAGCCATCTGCAGAGATACCAGTGACTGGGTCCGGCGGAGGGGCAAAGTGGGGAAGGAGACGTCAACCTTCCCAGACTGCTCTGTTTGCTGGGTGGCTCCTCCTGACTCCACGCTGCACTGGGGTGAGCTGTGTCAGAGGAGTCACCAGGCCCCTGTGATCCAGTTCCCAGAGACCTCTTGAACGCTTCCACCTGAGACAAGTGCCGATTGAGACAGTTGATTCGGACCTTTTGAACTGGGCTAATAGACTGAGGACTTTTCAGGCGGTGCCCTGGGTGTATGATTGTAGGAAGGTTTGATTCTCCTTTTCCAACTGGGGCCAGAGGTGGGCAGGCGGGGTGACTTAATTGCTGATTTTTCCACACAGCTGAGACTTCAAGCCAGAGTAGAAGTTGCAATAGGATCGAACAGAAACCAGCTGAAAACAAGACAGAACCACTTTGCTCCACCACACCAGACAGGGCCCCAGTTTCTCAGGCCACAACACTGTACGGGCCCTCGATAAAACCCCAGGGGAAAAACCAAAGGGAGTAAACCATGGGGCGGAATCAGCGGAAAAACTCTGGTAACATGAATAACCAGAATAGATCAACCCCCCCAAGAAAAGATACGGCAGATGTGATTGAAGATCCCATTCATAAACAACTGGCTGAGATGTCAGAAGTCGAATTCAGAATTTGGTTTGCAGACAAGATTAATAAAATGGAATTAGGAATTCGAGGAGAAATTCAAAAATTGTCTCAAGAGTTTAACGAATTTAAAGACAAAACCACCAAAGACTTAGACACACTGAAACAAGAACTTACAGCCCTCAAAGATATGAAAAATACAGTAGGATCCCTCAGTAACAGAATGGAGCAAGCAGAAGAAAGGATTTCTGACATTGAAGATAAAGTCTTCGAACGCTCCCAATCTCTCAAAGAGGAAGAGAAATGGAGAGCAAAAACGGATCACTCACTCAGAGAACTCTCAGATAATTCGAAAAAAAACAACATAAGGGTTATAGGAATTTCGGAGAACGATGAAGTGGCTGCCAAGGGCACAGAGGCCCTTCTACATGAAATTATGAAAGAAAATTTTCCAGACATGCCTAGAGAATCTGAAATTCAGATAGCAGACAGCTTCAGAACCCCAGCACGATTCAACCCCAATAAGCCATCTCCCAGACATATCATAATTAGCTTCACTAAAGTTAACATGAAAGAGAAGATTCTCAAAGCAGCCCAGCGAAAGAAAACTATAATGTACAAAGGTAAGAATATTAGAATAACTGCAGATCTCTCTGCTGAAACTTTTCAAGCAGGAAGAGGCTGGTCATCAACTTTTAATCTCCTAAAGCAAAAAAACTTTCAACCCAGGATCTTGTATCCAGCTAAACTGAGTTTCATCTATGATGGAGAAATTAAATACTTCAATGACATTCATATGTTGAAAAAATTTGCCATAAGTAAACCAGCTCTTCAGGATGTTCTCAGACCTATCCTCCACAATGACCAACCCAATCCTATACCACAAAAGTAAACTCACTCAGAAACTTCGGATCAAACTCCAACTTCCACACTGGCGAAAGGATTAAAAATGTCCACTGGACCTTTGAAAAACTCGATACGCAAAATTCCACCAGACTTATCAATACTCTCCATCAATGTGAATGGCTTAAACTGTCCTCTAAAGAGGCATAGGTTAGCTGACTGGATACAAAAACTCAAGCCAGATATTTGTTGCATACAAGAGTCACATCTCAACTTAAAAGACAAATACAGACTCAGGGTGAGAGGATGGTCATCCAAATTTCAGGCAAATGGTAATCAGAAAAAAGCAGGTGTTGCAATTTTATTTGCAGATACAGTAGGCTTTAAACCATCAAAAGTAAGGAAGGACAAGAATGGTCACTTCATATTTGTTAAGGGTAATACTCAATATGACGAGATCTCAATTATTAATATCTATGCACCCAACCAGAATGCACCTCAATTTATAAGAGAAACTCTAACAGACATGAGTAACTTGATTTCCTCCAGCTCCATAATCGTTGGAGATTTCAACACTCCCTTGGCAGTGTTGAATCGATCCTCCAGAAAGAAGCTGAGCAAAGAAATCTTAGATTTAAACCTAACCATCCAATATTTAGATTTAGCAGACATCTACAGAACATTTCATCCCAACAAAACTGAATACACATACTTCTCATCAGCCCACGGAACTTACTCCAAAATTGATCACATTTTAGGTCACAAGTCTAACCCCAGTAAATTTAAAGGAATAGAAATTATTCCATGCATCTTCTCGGACCATCATGGAATAAAACTTGAATTGAGTAACAACAGGAATCTGCATACCCATACAAAAACATGGAAGTTAAATAACCTTATGCTGAATGATAGCTGGGTCAGAGATGAGATTAAGAAAGAAATCACCAATTTTTTGGAACAAAACGACAATGAAGACACAAACTATCAGAACCTCTGGGACACTGCAAAGGCAGTTCTAAGAGGGAAATTTATAGCACTGCAAGCCTTCCTCAAGAGAACGGAAAGAGAGGAAGTTAACAACTTAATGGGACATCTCACGCAACAGGAAAAGGAAGAACATTCCAACCCCAAACCCAGTAGAAGAAAAGAAATAACCAAAATTAGAGCAGAATTAAATGAAATTGAAAACAAAAGAATAATACAACAGATCAATAAATCAAAAAGCTGGTTTTTTTAAAAGGTCAATAAAATAGATAAACCTCTGGCCAACCTAATCAGGAAAAAAAGAGTAAAATCTCTAATATCATCAATCAGAAACAACAAAGACGAAATAACCACAGACTCATCAGAAATCCAAAAAATCCTTAATGAATATTACAAGAAACTTTATTCTCAGAAATATGAAAATCTGAAGGAAATAGACCGATACTTGGAAGCACGCCACCTTCCAAGACTTAACCAGAATCAAGTGGAAATGTTGAACAGACCCATATCAAGTTCAGAAATAGCATCAACTATACAAAACCTCCCTAAAAAGAAAAGCCCGGGACCAGATGGTTTCACGTCAGAATTCTACCAAACCTTTAAAGAGGAATTAGTACCTATATTACTCAACCTGTTCCAAAATGTAGAAAAAGAAGGAAGACTACCCAACACGTTCTATGAAGCAAACATCACCCTGATCCCCAAACCAGGAAAAGACCCAACAAGAAAAGAAAATTATAGACCAATATCACTAATGAATATAGATGCAAAAATATTCAACAAGATCCTAACAAACAGAATCCAACAACACATCAAACAAATTATACATCATGACCAAGTTGGTTTTATCCCAGGGTCTCAAGGCTGGTTCAATATACGTAAATCTATAAATGTAATTCAGCACATAAACAAATTAAAAAACAAAGACCATATGATTCTCTCAATTGATGCAGAAAAAGCTTTTGATAATATCCAGCATCCCTTCATGATCAGAACACTCAAGAAAATTGGTCTAGAAGGGACTTTTCTTAAACTGATAGAGGCTATCTACAGCAAACCCACAGCCAATATCATATTGAATGGAGTTAAATTGGAATCATTTCCACTCAGATCAGGAACCAGACAAGGCTGCCCATTGTCTCCATTGCTTTTCAACATTGTAATGGAAGTTTTAGCCACCGCAATTAGGGAAGAAAAGGCGATCAAGGGTATCCATATAGGGTCAGAAGAGATCAAACTCTCGCTCTTCGCAGATGATATGATTGTGTATCTGGAAAACACTAGGGACTCTACTACAAAACTCTTAGAAGTGATCAAGGAATACAGCAGCGTCTCAGGTTACAAAATCAACATTCATAAATCGGTAGCCTTTATATACACCAACAACAGTCAAATTGAAAAAGCAGTTAAGGACTCTATCCCATTCACAGTAGTGCCAAAGAAGATGAAATATTTGGGAATTTACCTAACAAAAGACGTGAAAGATCTCTATAAAGAGAACTATGAAACTCTAAGAAAAGAAATAGCTGAAAATGTTAACAAATGGAAAAACATACCATGCTCATGGCTAGGAAGAATCAACATTATCAAAATGTCCATACTACCCAAAGCAATATATAATTTCAACGCACTCCCTATTAAAGCTCCACTGTCATATTTTAAAGATCTTGAAAAAACATTACTTCGTTTTATATGGAATCAGAAAAAACCTCGAATAGCCAAGACATTACTCAGAAATAAAAACAAAACAGGAGGAATCACACTACCAGACCTCAGACTTGACTACAAATCGATAGTGATCAAAACAGCATGGTATTGGCACAAAAACAGAGAAGTAGATATCTGGAACAGAATAGAGAACCAAGAGATGAATCCAGCTACTTACCGCTATTTGATTTTTGACAAGCCAATTAAAAACATTCAGTGGGGAAAAGATTCCCTATTTAACAAATGGTGCTGGGTGAACTGGCTGGCAACCTGCAGAAGACTGAAAGTGGACCCACACCATTAACTAAGATAGACTCTCATTGGATTAAAGATTTAAACTTAAGACATGAAACTATAAAAATACTAGAGGAGAATGCAGGGAAAACCCTTGAAGAAATTGGTCTGGGTGAGTATTTCATGAGGAGAACCCCCCGGGCAATTGAAGCAGCTTCAAAAATACACTACTTGGACTTGATCAAACTAAAAAGCTTCTGCACAGCCAAGAACACTGTAAGCAGAGCAAGCAGACAGCCCTCAGAATGGGAGAAGATATTTGCAGGGTATATCTCTGACAAAGGTTTAATAACCAGAATCCACAGAGAACTCAAACGCATTAGCAAGAAAAAAACAAGGGATCCCATCGCAAGCTGGGCAAGGGATTTGAAGAGAAACTTCTCTGAAGAAGACAGGCGCACGGCCTTCAGACATATGAAAAAATGCTCATCATCTTTAATCATCAGAGAAATGCAAATCAAAACTACTTTGAGATATCATCTAACTCCAATGAGACTAGCCTATATCACAAAATCTCAAGACCAGAGATGTTGGCATGGATGCGGAGAAAAGGGAACACTTCTGCACTGCTGGTGGGAATGCAAATTAATACATTCCTTTTGGAAAGATATATGGAGAACACTCAGAGATCTAAAAATAGATCTGCCATTCAATCCTGTAATTCCTCTGCTGGGCATATACCCAGAAGACCAAAAATCACAACATAACAAAGATATTTGTACCAGAATGTTTATTGCAGCCCAATTCATAATAGTTAAGTCATGGAAAAAGCCCAAGTGCCCATCGATCCACGAATGGATTAATAAATTGTGGTATATGTACACCATGGAATACTATGCAGCCTTAAAGAAAGATGGAGACTTCACCTCTTTCATGTTTACATGGATGGAGCTGGAACATATTCTTCTTAGTAAAGTATCCCAAGAATGGAAGAAAAAATACCCAATGTACACAGCCCTACTATGAAACTAATTTGGGACTCTCACATGAAAGCTATAACCCAGCTACAACTTAACAATAGGGGGAAGTGGGAAAGGGGGTGGGTGGGTGGAGGGAGGGGAATCGGTGGGATCACACCTGTGGTGCATATTACAGGGGTATTTGGGAAACTTGGTAAATGTAGAATGTAAATGTTTTGGCACAGTAACTGAGATAACGCCAGAAAGGCTATGTTAACCACTGTGATAAAAATGTGTCAAATGGTTTATGTAGTGAGTGTATGATGCCCCATAATCATATCATTATATACAGTTATGATTTAATAAAAAAATTAAAAAAAAATGTGTCAAATGGTTTATGAAGTGAGTGTATGATGCCCCATAATCATATCATTGTATACAGTTATGATTTAATAAAAATAAAAAAAATAAAAAATAAAAAAAAAATTTGTGGTACATGTATACCATGTAATACTATGCAGCCTTAAAGAAAGATGGAGACTTTACCTCTTTCATGTTTACATGGATGGAGCTGGAACATATTCTTCTTAGGAAAGTATCTCAGGAATGGAAGAAAAAGTATCCAATGTACTCAGCCCTATTCTGAAGCTAAATTATAGCTTTCACATGAAGGCTATAACCCAACTATAGCACAAGACTATGGGGACAGGGCCAAGGAAGGGGAAGGGAGGGGGAGGTTTTGGTGGAGGGAGGGTAATGGGTGGGGCCACATCTATGGTGCATCTTAGAATGGGTACAGGCGATTGCACTAAGGTACATAGCTATGATTTAACAATAAAAAAAAAAGAATAACAATCACAAAGAGAAAAAAATAAAACAGAGACACCTGGTCAGAAACCTCCACACACACCCTCTGTTCTCTCTCTCACATCCACTCTGGAGTTCTGCACAAATTACCTTGTAACAGAGCAACGAGGAGAAGCCAGCTCAGCCCAGACACCATGGTTGGTCGTCTGTGTTCAGTCCCGAGCACCGAGTGGGCAGACCTGGGAGCCCCAGGGTTGGGGCTCCTCTCCCAGAGCTGCAGAGTCAAGGCTGTTCTGGTTTTCATGAGCAGAGGGAGGCCCCTATTTGCATGTCCTCCTGTGATATAAGAGGTCTGGGGTGGGTCGCTGAGGTAGGGTCAGAGCCCATAGTCGGTGTGGGTGTGCATGGGCAAATATTTGACCATTGTAGGATTTGGAAAGTTGTGATTATTATGAGATTGAGCTGTAATAGAAGTATAGCATACTTGACATGTTTATTTCAAATATTTTTACTTTTTTTTTTTTTTTTACAAAATCATAGATGTGTACAATAATGCTTTTATGCTGTACAATGTGCTGGTTTTATATTACAATTTGAAATAGTTAACAATAAACTGCTTAACATGGCAAAAAAAAAAAAAAAAAAGATCAAAGAAACAATAAAAAATCTCCCAACCAAAAAAATGCCCTGGTCCAGATGGCTTCACACTAGGAATCTGTCAAACCTTCAAAGAGCTTATTCCCATACTGCAGAAATTATTCCAAAAAATTGAGGAGAAAGGAATCTTCCCCAACATGTTCTATGAAGCAAACATCACTCTGATACCAAAACCAGGAAACAACCTAACTAAAAAGGAGACCTTCAGACCAATTTCACTAATGAATATAGATACAAAAATTCTCAACAAAATCCAAGCCAATAGATTACAGCTTATCATCAAAAAAGTCATACATCATTATCAAGTAGGTTTCATCCCAGGAATGCAAGGCTGGTTTAACATATGCAAATCCATAAACATAATTCACCATATCAGCAAAAGCAAAAACAAAGACCACATGATCCTCCCAATAGATGCAGAAAAAAGCATTCGATAAAATCCAGCATCCTTTTCTAATTAGAACACTAAAGAGTATAGGCATAGGTGGCACATTTCTTAAACTGATTGAAGATATCTATGACAAACCCACAGCTAATATTTTACTGAATGGAGTAAAACTGAAAGCTTTTCCACATAGGACTGGAACCAGACAAGGTTGTCCTCTGTCACCATTTTTATTAAACATAGTGCTGGAAGTTCTAGCCAATACAATTAGGCAAGACAAGGAAATAAAGGGCATCCAAATGGGAGCAGAAGAGCTCAAACTCTCCCTCTTTACTGACAATATGATTTTATACTTGGAAAACCCCAGAGACTCAACCACAAAACTCCTGAAAGTTATCCAAAAATACAGTAATGTCTCAGGATTTAAAATCAATGTCCACAAGTCAGTAGCTTTTGTATATGCTAATAACAGCCAAGATGAGAGGCTAATTAAGGACACAACCCCCTTCACAATAGCTTCAAAGAAAATGAAATACCTAGGAATATACCTAACAAAAGAGGTGATGGACTTCTATAAAGAAAATTATGAAACCCTAAGAAAGAAGTAGTAGAGGTTATTAACAAATGGAAGAACATACCATGCTCGTGACTGGGAATAATCGACATTGTTAAAATGTCTATACTTCCCAAAGCAATCTACAGATTCAATGCCATCCCTATTAAAATACCAACATTGTACTTTCAAGACTTGAAATGATTTTGTCTGGTTTTCTATATTTATCAGTGTTCTAGCATAGTTTTGCGTAACAATGATATTAGACACCAATAATAGAATATGATCAGTAGGCTTATTTCTCTTACTATTATCACTTACTATTTAAAATGTTCATTTGCCACAGCCTTACTTCTTTAACTTGAATCTAGCATCTTCTGGGTCAGTAGTTTTCAACTAGGGATGTACATCAGTCTTATCATGAAGTTTCATTAAAGAAAAAAATGCAGATGTCTAGACTCTATTCCCAAATTATAAAATTTCATTATTTAATATTTTTAGTATATTCTTGACATGTTAAGTATGTCTTATGTATACTTAAGGATGTTATATCCTAATAGTTTTACTTTATAAAAATTTTTATAAAATAAATGCAACATTCACTAAAATATTTAGTGTTGTTGTTCTTGGGAGTTTTCTAAAAGTTTTTGTTTTTCTTAATTTTTTTTTTTTTTTTTTTAGACAGGGTCTTATTCTGTCACCCTGGGTAGAGTCCCATGGCATCATAGCTCACAGCAACCTCGAACTCGGGCTCAAGACCTCCTCTTGCCTCAACCTCCTGAGTAGTTGGGACTGTAGGCACCTGCCACAACACTTAGCTAATTTTTCTGTTTTGTCTCTTTCTAGCTCAAGCTGGTATCGAACTGGCGGGCTCAAGCAATCCACCTGCCTCAGCCTCCCAGAGTGCTAGGATTACAGGTGTGAGCCGCCACACTTGGTAGGTTTTCTAAATGTTTTAAAATCAGCTTTGTTTACAAACGATTGAAAACAACAAATTTTCTTTTTTTTTTTTTTATGGTGAGACCCTGTCTCTAAAAATAACAATAATTTTTTTTTATTCAATCATAGCTGTGTACATTGATATGATCATGGGGCATCATTCGTTAGCTTCACAGACCATTTACCAAGTTTCACTCATACCCTTGTAAGATGCACCGCTGGTGTAATCCCACCAATTCCATTCCCTCTACCCACCTCTCCCCTCCCTCCCCTCCCTTTCCCCCTTCCCCCTATTCTTAGGTTGTAACTGGGTTATAGCTTTCATGTGAAAACCCTAAATTAGTCTCATAGTAGGGCTGAGTACATTGGGTACTTTCTCTTCCATTCTTCAGATACTTTACTAAGAAGAATATGTTCCAGCTCCATCCATGTAAACATGAAAGAGGTGAAGTCTCCATCTTTCTTTAAGGCTGCATAATATTCCATGGTGTACATATACCACAATTTATTAATCCATTCGTGGATCGATGGGCACTTGGGCTTCCTCAATGACTTAGAAATTATGAATTGGGCTGCAATAAACATTCTGGTACAAATATCTTTGTTATGATGTGATTTTTGGTTTCTGGGTATATGCCCAGTAGAGGGATTACAGGATTGAATGGCAGATCTATCTTTAGATCTCTAAGTGTTCTCCATAAGTGTCCTCTTTCCAAAAGGAATGTATTAATTTGCATTCCCACCAGCAGTGCAAAAGTGTTCCCTTTTCTCCACATCCGCACCAACATCTCTGGTCTTGGGATTTTGTGATATGGGCTAGTCTCACTGGAGTTAGATGGTATCTCAAAGTAGTTTTGATTTGCATTTCTCTGATGATTAAAGATGATGAGCATTTTTTCATGTCTGAAGGCCGCACGCCTGTCTTCTTCAGAGAAGTTTCTCTTCAAATCCCTTGCCCAGCCTGCGATGGGATCCCTTGTTCTATTCTTGCTAATGCGTTTGAGTTCTCTGTGGATTCTGGTTATTAAACCTTTGTCGGAGACATAACCTGCAAATATCTTCTCCCATTCTGAGGGCTGTTTGCTTGCTTTACTTACTGTGTTCTTGGCTGTGCAGAAGCTTTTTAGTTTGATCAAGTCCCAGTAGTGTATTTTTGAAGCTGCTTCAATTGCCTGGGGCGGGGGTCCTCCTCATAAAATACTCGCCCAGACCGATTTCTTCAAGGGTTTTCCGTGCACTCTCCTCTAGTATTTTTATAGTTTCATGTCTTAAGTTTAGATCTTTGATCCAGTGAGAGTCTATCTTAGTTAATGGTGAAAGGTGCGGGTCCACTTTCAGTCTTTTACAGGTTGCCAGCCAGTTCACCCGGTACCATTTGTTAAATAGGGAATCTTTTCCCCACTGAATGTTTTTAATTGGCTTGTCAAAGATTAAATAATGGTAAGTAGCTGGATTCATCTCTTGATTCTCTATTCTATTCCAGACATCTACCTCTCTGTTTTTGTGCCCATACCATGCTGTTTTGATCACTATCGATTTGTAGTATAGTCTGAGGTCTGGTAGCGTAATTCCTCCTGCTTTGTTTTTATTTCTGAGTAATGTCTTGGCTATTCGAGGTTTTTTCTGATTCCATATAAAACAAAGTATTGCTTTTTCCAGATCTTTAAAATATGACAGTGGAGCTTTCATACAGATTGCATTGAAATTATATATTGCTTTGGGTAGTATAGACATTTTAACTATGTTGATTCTTCCCAGCCATGAGCATGGTATGTTTTTCCATTTGTTAATATTTTCAGCTATTTCTTTTCTTAGAGTTTCATAGTTCTCTTTATAGAGATCTTTCACGTCCTTTGTTAGAGAAATTCCCAAATCTTTGGCACTACTGTGAATGGGATAGAGTCCTTAACTGCTTTTTCAACTTGACTGTTGTTGGTATATATAAAGGCTACCGATTTATGAATGTTGATTTTGTAACCTGACACGCTGCTGTATTCCTTGCTCACTTCTAAGAGTTTTGTAGTAGAGTCCCTAGTGTTTTCCAGATATACTATCATATCATCCGCGAAGAGTGAAAGTTTGATCTCTTCTGACCCTATATGGATACCCTTGATCGCCTTTTCTTCCCTAATTGCGGTGGCTAAAACTTCCATTACAATGTTAAAAAGCAATGGAGACAATGGGCAGCCTTGTCTGGTTCCTGATCTGAGTGGAAATGATTTCAATTTAACTCCATTCAATGATATTGGCTGTGGGTTTGCTGTAGATGGTCTCTATCAGTTTAAGAAATGTCCCTTCTATACCGATTTTCTTAAGTGTTCTGATCATGAAGGGATGCTGGATATTATCAAAAGCTTTTTCTGCATCGATTGAGAGAATCATATGGTCTTTGATTTTAATTTGTTTATGTGCTGGATTACATTTATAGATTTACGTATATTGAACCAGCCTTGAGATCCTGGGATAAAACCAACTTGGTCATGATGTATAATTTGTTTGATGTGTTGCTGGATTCTGTTTGTTAGGATCTTGTTGAATATCTTTGCATCTATATTCATTAGTGATATCGGTCTATGATTTTCTTTTCTTGTTGGGTCTTTTCCTGGTTTGGGGATCAGGGTGATGTTTGCTTCATAGAACATGTTGGGTAGTCTTCCTTCTTTTTCTACCTTTTGGAACAGGTTGAGTAATATAGGTACTAATTCCTCTTTAAAGGTTTGGTAGAATTCAGACGTGAAACCATCTGGGCCCGGGCTTTTCTTTTTAGGGAGGTTTTGTATGGTTGATGCTATTTCCGAACTTGATATGGGCCTGTTCAACATTTCCACTTGATTCTGGCTAAGCCTTGGAAGGTGACGTGCTTCCAAGTATCGGTAAATTTCCTTCAGATTTTCATATTTCTGAGAATAAAGTGTCTTGTAATATTCATTAAGGATTTTTTTGATTTCTGAGGAGTCTGTTGTTATTTCGTCTTTTTGTTTCTGATCGATGAGATTAGAGATTTTACTCTTTTTTTCCTGATAAGTTGGCCAAAGGTTTATCTATTTTATTGACCTTTTCGAAAAAACAGCTTTTTGATTTATTGATCTGTTGTATTATTCTTTTGTTTTCAATTTCATTTAATTCTGCTCTAATTTTGGTTATTTCTTTTCTTCTACTGGGTTTGGGGTTGGAATGTTCTTCCTTTTCCACTTGCTTGAGATGTCCCATTAAGTTGTTAACTTCCTCTCTTTCCGTTCTCTTGAGGAAGGCTTGCAGTGCTAGAAATTTCCCTCTTAGAACTGCCTTTGCGGTGTTCCAGAGGTTCTGATAGTTCGTGTCTTCATTGTTGTTTTGTTCCAAAAGTTGGCCATTTTTTTCTTAATCTCATCTCTGACCCAGCTATCATTCAGCATAAGGTTATTTAACTTCCATGTTTTTGTATGAGTATGCAGATTCCTCTTGTTACTCAGCTCGAGTTTTATTCCATGGTGGTCCGAAAAGATGCATGGAATAATTTCTATTCCTTTAAATTTACTGAGGTTAGACTTGTGACCTAAGATGTGATCAATCTTGGAGTAAGTTCCAGGGGCTGATGAGGAGTATGTGTATTCAGTTTTGTTGGGATGAAATGTTCTGTAGATGTCTGCTAAATCCAAATGTTGGATGGTTAGGTTTAAATCTAAGATTTCTTTGCTCAGCTTCTTGTTGGAGCATCAATCCAACACTGCCAAAGGAGTGTTGAAATCTCCGACTATTATGGAGCTGGAGGAAATCAAGTTGCTCATGTCTGTTAGAGTTTCTCTTATAAATTGAGGTGTATTCTGGTTGGGTGCATAGATATTAATAATTGAGATCTCATCATAGTGAGTATTACCCTTAACAAATATGAAGCGACCATTCTTGTCCTTCCTTACTTTTGTTGGTTTAAAGCCTATTGTATCTGCAAATAAAATTGCAACACCTGCTTTTTTCTGATTACCATTTGCCTGAAATATGGACGACCATCCTTTCACCCTGAGTCTGTATTTGTCTTTTAGGTTAAGATGTGACTCTTGTATGCAACAGATATCTGGCCTGAGTTTTTGTATCCAGTCAGCTAACCTATGCCTCTTTAGAGGACAGTTTAAGCCGTTCACATTAATGGAGAATATTGATAAGTCTGGTGAAGTTTTGGGTATCGAGTTTTTCAAAAGTCCAGTGGGCATTTTTAATCCTTTTGCCAGTGTGGAAATTGGAGTTTGATCTGAAGTTTCTGAGTGAGTTTACTTTTGTGGTATAGGATTGGGTTGGTCATTATGGAGGATAGGTCTGAGAATATCCTGAAGAGCTGGTTTGGTTATGGCAAATTTCTTCAACATATGAATGTCATTAAAGTATTTAATTTCTCCATCATAAATGAAACTCAGTTTAGCTGGATACAAGATCCAGGGTTGAAAGTTATTTTGCTTTAGGAGATTAAAAGTCGGTGACCACCCTCTTCTGGCTTGAAAAGTTTCAGCGGAGAGATCTGCAGTCATTCTAATATTCTTGCCTTTGAAGGTAATGGTTTTCTTTCACCTGGCAGCTTTGAGGATTTTCTCCTTCATATTAACTTTAGTGAAGTATATTATGATATGCCTGGGGGATGTCTTATTGGGGTTGAATTGTGCTGCGGTTCTGAAGCTGTCCGCTATCTGAATTTCAGAATCTCTAGGCATGTCTGGAAAATTCTCTTTCATAATTTCATGCAGAAGGGCCTCTGTGCCCAGCGAGGCCACTTCATCTGTTTCTGGAACCCCTATGATTCAGATATTCACCTTCTTCGAATTATCCCAGAGCTCTCTCAGAGAGTGATCCGTTTTTGCCCTCCATTTCTCTTCCTCTATGAGAGTTTGGGAGCGTTCAAAGGCTTTATCTTCGATGTCAGAAATCCTTTCTTCTGCTTGCTCCATTCTGTTACTGAGGGATTCTACTGTATTTTTCATATCTTTGAGGGCTGCAAATTCTTGCTTCAGTGTGTCTAGGTCTTTGGTGGTTTTGTCTTTAAATTCGTTAAATTCTTGAGACAACTTTTGAATTTCTCCTCGAATTCCTAATTCCACTTTGTTAATCTTGTCTGCAATCCAAATTCTGAATTCGATTTCTGACATCTCAGCCAGTTGTTTATGAATGGGATCTTCAATTGCATCTGCCATATCTTTCCTTGGGGGGGTTGATCTATTCTGGTTATTCATGTTACCAGAGTTTTTCCGCTGATTCTACCCCATGGTTGTTTTACTCCCTCTGATTTTTTCCCCTGGGGCTTTGTCGAGGGCCCGTATAGTGTTGTGGCCTGAGAAACTGGGGCCCTGTCTGGTGTGGTGGGGCTAAATGGTTCTGCCTCATTTTCAGCTGGTTTCTGTTCCACCCTAGTGAAACAGATACTTTGGATTGAAGTCTCAGCTGAATCACAAGGAAGTCTGCCAGGCCGCTGCGCTCTGCCTCTCTCCAGCAGGAGGAGGTGAGGCCTGACAACCTCGGGCGCTAGATGAAGGTTGAGGGGTTTTCACTCAGGTCCAGTCTCGCCCCTGATTAATGTTACTGACAGAACAGAACAGACAACAAATTTTCTTGTCAGTTGCATGATTCTTTCCATGAACTCACATCAAAATGTCTGGAAATTTGAAAATTATCAGTAATAAATTAATCGTAACTATTTAGTTTTTGTCATCTATAGAGAGTATTCATTTTACTCAGACACCTGCCTGAAGCCACTATGATAAGCTCCAGACCAAAGTTTGAGTATTCAACAAAGAACAGTCTCATAGTCTCAAGAAAAACAATAGTACCAGCTAGTTCAAACTATTAGCACTGCAAAGATGAACTAACATCATTTAGACACTTCTCAGACCTAATCTACAGGATTTCCAGGACACTTTTCAGTCCAGGAGTAAATGGCTTCGTGAGACTGCTAACTCAAGACTCTACAGGATAATAATAAATTATATATAAATATATGAATAGACTAGGGAAAATTTTTGTGGCCCTCCATTGGGAATATTGTTGATGTTGTGTCAATGTTATATTTTTTGGCTGTATATTCTCTTTCCTCTTAGATATCTGCAATCCACAACAATTTGCCAACTCTGCTTTTATAAACTGAAATAAAACATTTTACTGAACTGCCCCCCCCATAATTCATAAACTCTTAGTAAGTCTCCTTACTCTTTATGACAATGTAGTTCATTATATAGGTACAATAAGTATTTCTCTTCCACTTTACCAAGGTATAACTTGACAAATCAATTATGTAACCAAGCCTGGAGTGTCATATTTGAAAATGGTACTAATTTAACCAGCAATACAAGCCATTTTTAAAAAACTAAGATTAATTTTATTTAAATAGGTAGTGCCTACAAAGCCTTCTCAGGAAAACTGGCTGTTCCCCAGTTTACAGAGCCCTAGGCTTACAGATGTTAAGAAGGCCTCTTCCTGATTGTCTGGGAGGCTCAGGCTTTTAGGGGACCTCAAGAAAGGAGAAATCCCCACAAATTTATAGATATTACAGGAGAAACCTGGTGGAATTTGTTGTGATCTTAGCTTCAAGATCACAAATAAAAAAGGCTTTTAAAAGTCCAATCCAAGATTCTTTTTTAAAAATTCCAAATAGAAATTAATTTTGTAATGATTTAATATCATACGGCTCTTGATTTGGAAAAGCAAATTTAAGGAGACCTGGATGCTAACTTAATATTCTTGCTTCATTTTAAATAAATAATCAAGCCAAATCTAATGAGTCAGGCTTATTTTGTGGTCAAAATATCTTTTTCTACTCTTTCTCTCTTTTCTTTTTTTTAAAGATTATTCTGATCACAAGATGAATGAAAGGAGACTGTGAGAAAAAATTGTGAGAGCTTGGAAGCAGACAAAAAAAATAATAATGCATATTTTGTCTAACTCACCCATGCAAGTTATCTCAGCCTTTCCATGTCTTTGAGCTATTTTGCTTGAAAATTACAGATAACAGAGAGCAGTGGAAATGGTACTTTTCCATTGTCATACAAAATCTGTTCCATGTAGGGCACTTCTCACTAACCCATTTGTAGAAAAATGTCAGTTTTTGAATTTTTAAATTTTTTCTGCCTTTTCTTTCAGGTCTGTTTTTCCATCTACATATCAGAATTGATTTGTCTGGTTTTTAAATTTCTTTTAGCATTTCCATTGAAGTTACATTAAATTTATAGATTAATTTATAAAATTTATATCTTGTGAAATTGAGTCTTTATGCCCAAGAACAAAGTATACTTTTCCATTTATCCAAGTCTTCTTTTGTGTCCCTCAATAGCATTTTAATTTTTCTTTTTATGAGACTTCTAGATTTCCTATTAAATTCATTTCTGAGTATTTCACTGTATTTGTAGCTACTGTAAATTGGACCATTTCTTCCAACCCTGGAGGCATAAATCATAATTGGTTGAAGTCAAGCAGGAGGGTCTCATTTATCTTCCCAGTCAATATCCTTCTGGCCAAACTGAGACATGAGAAAAAGTCACGAAGAAAAAGGTTTTCCATGCTGAACTGGAAAAAAAAAAAAAATGGAAAGGAGGAGACCCTCATGTGAGGAAAAAAACCTTCATTTTTCGGTGTTAAGGTTTTTTGGTAACTTGTGGCTGAAAATATCTGATGAAATAACTATAACTGTGGAGAACACATATATCTTATCCTTTATCTCTTTATCTAACCTTAACTCTGTATCTCTTTAGACAGAATCTACAAACCTCCCATAATGAGCAGTGATGACATTTGTACATTTCTATTCTGGAGCAATATTCAGACATACACACTGCCAGAAATAAATGAAGATCAACCAAATGAGAACAGGAAAAGCCTGTTTAGCTTTTTATAGCAAGAGATTCAACCACCATCACTTGCCTTCTGGCAAAGACTCAAAACCTTCCCTGATTAGAAGTTACTGGTGTGGGGAAGGTGGAGGTGGGCTATCTAGAAGCATGGCATGATCCAGGATGATCTCATCTTAAAATCCTTACCTTACTTACTGCAAAGAATAATACTCCAAATAAGGTCATATTCTGAGGTTCATGGTAGGTCTTTCTTTGGGGGTACACTATTGAACCATGATAGGGTACAATTCTGAATATCCTAAAACCATTAAATTGTATTCTTTAAATGAGTGCATTTTATGGTATGTGAATTATAGTCTCAATTAATATGTTTTTAAAAACACAATAAGAAATACTTTTTTTAAGTTTATTTGCGAAACTTGGTAAATGTAGAATGTAAATGTTTTGGCACAGTAACTGAGATAATGCCAGGAAGGCTATGTTAACCATTGTGATGAAAATGTGTCAAATGGTCTATGAAGCGAGTGTATGATGCCCCATGATCATATCAATGTATACAGTTATGATTTAATAAAAAAAGAAAAGAAAATATAATCCAATAATAACCATATAAAACCATATGAAAGTACTAATATATTTACTACTAAAACAAATCACTGAGCTAGGAAAGATTTAACAGAGCATATAAAAGGAGAAAGTATCTGATCTCTTTCAAAGAATAATTTTTATTCTAATACTGAATAGTATTGGATAATACAGAGAGAAAATAATATATCAATTTTACCTAAAATATACATGCAAAGAAGACCATATGGTCACCTCAACAGATTTTTTTTAATTATTTAAAAAAATTCTACATTTAAAGGCTGTGCACAGTGGCTGAGCCAGAGCAAGACCTCATCTCTAAAAATAGCCAGTTGTTGAGACAGGCGCTTGTAGTCCCAGCTACTTGGGAGGCTGAGGCAAGAGAATTGCTTCAGCCCAAGAGTTTGAGGTTGCTGTGAGCCGTGATGCAACAGCACTCTACTGCGGGTGACAAAGTAAGACTCTGTCTCAAAAAAAAAATCTACAATTATAATTGAGCTTTTAAGTGTTAAATTAATAAAAGGTATTCAGCAGAAACTAGGTTATACAACAGAAACATTCATTTTTAAATCAGGATCAAGATGAGGATGGAAGAAGGGAAGAAATGGCAGACTAGAGGCAGACTCCTAGCACACTGCTCTCAACGAAAGAAGGGACAGGTGCAGACAGCTGCCTACATATGCATCTCTCAGCTCTGAAGCAGCATTGTGAAATCACAGAGAAGCAACGTGGAACACTCACTGTGGAAAAAAAGGTGATGGGGTGATACAGATAACAAAATCAGAGAATGTGAGAGGGAGCGCGGTTCCTGCCCTGCTGGTGCAGTATCGACTGACCTGTAAGATGGCTCCCACCAGCCCCACAGATCTCCTACTCCTGTAAGATGGCTCCTACAGCCCCACATTTATAAAGGGGGTCCTACCTGTGCAAAGCCATTGCAATAGACAACAGGCACCATGGGGACTGGACAACAGCTAAAGCCATTCCAAACTCTGAAGTGTACCACACCAGGTCTACACTGGGCAGGGGAGGGAGTAGACTGAATGGTGGTTTCCCTGAGCTATACCCTGGAACTTGAAACCAGGTGATTCACCCCTGGAGTGTCGCAAGACCAACCAGAGAGGGCTGGGGCAACCACTTCCCTGGGTCCTGGATGGGGTGTGGACAGCCATAACCCTTTGATGTCTGGCCTGGCATCTGTGGGACCCTTGTGACTGAGAAGCAACCTACTGTTTGCTCAGCCTGATTTTGCCCTCCAGGGCTACTGTGACCTCTCACTCCAGGTTGGTTTGGCCTCCCATTGCATGGCTGCACTTCTGGCTCAGAGGCTCTGCACTGAGGCTTTGCTTCCAGCTCCATCCCTATCCTGGCTCAGAGGCTCCTATGCCACAGGTGCAACAGGCTCCTCTGAGAGGCCTCAATTGTCTGCTTCGGCAGGTCCAGGGAAGGTTATGGAGAGCTATAATTTCTATAAACCTAACTTATGGAACCACTATGACTAAGTGGCAGCCTCCAGTTTGCTTGACCCCAATTTTACTTCCCCAGCCACAGCTGCCTCCCGTGTCCAGTCTGATCCTGCCTTCCAGGTCATGATCAGGAAGATGAATCAGAGAATGGCCCGTGCTTCTGCCTGGGAGGCCTTACCCAGAGGCTCTGCTACTCACTTCACCCCAGTCCTGGCTCTGAGACTCTCACACCATGCTCTGCAGACTAAACTGAGAGGCTCTGAGTGGCAGCTTTGCAGGCCCTGAGTGGAGTGAGGAGAGCCCAGTTGTCCTTCAGCTACTGGATGTAACATCATCCCTCCTGACTTGACATCCATGGGACCCCTGTGTTCAAAAGGTAGACTGCTGCATGCTTGGCCAACATCCTGCCCTCTGACCCTGAATTCCTCCTGCCTGCTTGGCCCTGTCCCCACCCTCTAGGTCAATCTGCACAGTCCTGCTTCTGGCTCAGAGCCCCTGCTCAAGGGCTTTGCTTCTGACTCCACCCAAGTCCAAGCTCAGAGGCCTAAATGCCAGAAAGCAGCAGGATCTGACTAGAGAGGCCTTGGGTAACCAAAATGGTTACACCATTGGTACTAGGTGGGATATGGAGAGCTCCAACCTCTGCACACCCGATCTGGCATTCACAGGAACCCTGTACCTACGAAGCAACCTGCTGCTTGCCTGATTCCACCCTCCGGACCACAATTGCCCCTTGACTGCTTGGCCCTGATCCTGCCCTCCAGATTGGGTCAGCCAGCCAACTGCACAAGCCTACTTTTGGCTCAGAGGCCCTGTTAAGAGGTTCTGCTTGCAGATCCTCCCATGTTCTAGGTCTGAGGTCCTCACCTCAGAGCCTAAGGCTCTGCTCTTTCCTATTTTTTTTATTTTATTCAAATTAATATGAGGGTACAATATTTGGGCTACACTGTTTTTACTTCCAAGGTAAAGTTCCATTTGTAGAAGAGCCCTTCACTCAGGGGGCATGTTATACACCCTCACAATGTGCACATTAGGTAAGATCCTGCTTCATGCCCTCCCTCTTTCTGCCGTACATCCTCCCCTTCCCCCCGCCCCCCACTTCCCTGTCAGGGGCTGCTCTGGACACACCCCAGACTTGCCAACATGGCGCTGTGAGGAAGTCACCCTGAACCTTAAGCAGTAAACAACTTTAAGGAAGTCCTCCTGATTGGTCTGTGTAGGCGCATGCTGTGCTCGTGGCTTGAGTCTGCTCCACTGTATTGTGAATGAGCTGTGCATGCCCTGTGCACATGTACTGTTCTGTGATTGGTTCCGCTACAGCATAAGAGTGGTAGGAGAGGGAGGGGAGAGAGAGAGAAGAAGAAGAAGAAACTACCCGGGTAGAGAGATGGCTATCGGTTCTCCGAGCTGTTCTAGAATAAAGTGCCTTTGAAACCCTGGTTGGTGTCCTCGTCTCTGCTGGTCGGCGGCGCTGCGACACCGACACTTCCCTACCTCCAGAACTGGACTACAGTAGTGTTTTATAGTTCTTATGAACATTTAATTGTTTTTATATTGATTTCATATTAGTATGGAGTACATTGGATATCTATTTTTCTATTCTTGCAATACTTTACTAAGAAGAATGTATTTCAACTCCATCCAGGTAAATGTAAAAGTTGTAAAGTCTCCATCTTTTTTAATGACTGAATAATATTCCATGGTGTATACATATATATCATAGTTGTTGATCCATTCATGGGTTGATGGGCACTTAGGTTGCTTCCGAGACTTGGCAATTATGGATTTAGGCTCTGCTCTTTTTCTCCAGAACCCCTTCCAGACCCAACACACCATCCCCAACTCTCCAGCACTGCACCTGGACCACAAGACCCCACCCCAAAGCCTCCACCACTAAAGCAGAGCTGTAAAAACTGTTCCAAAGTGCAATTTCCTGCCAGCCTCAAACTGTCTACACACTGCAACCTGCTTGAAGCAAATGTCCACAACCCAGACTCACAACAACCTTACCCAGCTTCTATGGTAAGGAGAAGAACCCTGTCAACATGAAAAATTAAAACAGATCAACACCTCATGAGGGATCACAATAGACATACGGCAATGAATTCCAACTATAAGGAAATTGTTGAAATGACAGAAATGGAATTCCAAACATAGATGATAAGTAAGATGGATGAAATTGGGAAGAAAATTGAAAACCAATGAAAAGAAGCCCAAAAAATATTTCAGGAAATTAATAACAAAGTCACTAAAAAGCTTGAAAAAATTAGGAAGGATATAATAGAACTTAAATAAAAGAGTCATTCAAGGATTTACAAAATGCAGCAGAAAGTCTCAGCAACAGCCCCATTTCTCAGAATCTCAGAGTTTGAAGATAACCTAATCATGCAAAGAGGTAGAGAATAAAGGCAGAGCAATCACTTGGAGAAATATAGGACTGCATGAGTGAACAAACACATAAATTACAGGTATCCCTGACAGGGAGGAAGAAAGTGCCAAAAGCATGGAAAATCTATTCGAGGGAATTATTATGGAAAACTTCCCCAGTATTACTAGAGATCCAGACATCCAGATATGAGATGGTCATTGGACTCTGGGAAAATTCATAACAAATAGGACATTTCCAAGACACATAATATTCAACCTGGCCAAAGTCAAAGTGAAAGGGAAAATTCTATAAGCAGCGAGATATAAACAACTCTACGCGGGAAAACCCCTCAGGATAACAGCAGACTTCACAGTGAAAACCCTATAAGCTAAAAGAGAGGGGGTCCCCCATCTTTAATTTTCTTAAACAAAACATTTGCCAGCCTAGAATTTTATATCCTGCAAAACGAAGTTTCACCTTTGGTGGATAAATTACATCTTTTTTCAAAAGACAAGCAAATGCTGAGGGAATTTGCCAAGTCCAGACCTGCACTATACATTGATCATCACAATAGACAGCCTCCAATGTAAAAACCCCAAAAGCTAAAGGTCAGGGCCCAGTCACTATAATGGTTCAAGAGGTAAATCAGAGCAATAAAGTTCTACTCAATAGGAAGAACAAAAATCTACCACACTTATCAATTCTTTCAATAAATGTGAATGGCTCGACCCTACTCAAGAGATATATAGGCTGAGTGAATGGATAAAAAAAAAAAAATACAAGCCAAGTACCTTCTGTCTCCAAGAAACACATCCGAACCACAAAGACTCATTCAGATGCAAGGTGAAGGAATGGAAAACAATATTCCATGTAAATTGAAACCAAAAGAAAGCTGGTATAGCAGTTCTCATATTCAATATTATAGATTTCAAATCAACAAAAGTAAAGGAAGACAATGATGGTCATTTTATAATGGTAAAGGGAGCAATGAAACAAGAAGACACAACAATTCTAAATCTAACACAGGTGTGCCCAGATTCATAGAGCAAATCCTACTTGATCTAAATACAATGATAAACAACAGCCCCATAATAGCCAGGACTGGCTGAACAGAAAAGAATAGAACAGATCCTCCAAGCAGAAAATAAAAAATGAACTTAAATTCTAAATCTGAAACAAATGTACCTAACAGATATTTATAGAACATTAACCCAAAACCCAGCAAATATACATTCTTATCAGCTCATGGAGTATCCTGTAAGATCGATTACATCCAAGGCCACAAAACATGTCTCAACAATTTTTAAAACATAGCAATTTTACTATGCACCTTCTCAGACCACAGTAGAAGAAAATTAGAAATCAACTCCAAGAGAAACACTCATTTCTACATAAAGTCTTGGAAACTAAACAACCAACTGCTGAACATCAGTTGAGTCAAAGAGGAAATTTGATGGAAATTTCCACAAAGATGGAAACCAAAAGAGTTTTGAACTAAAAGATAAAGGCGACACAAATTATCAAAATCTGTTGGATACAGCTAAAGCAATCCCAAGAGGAATATATTCATAGCCATAAATGCCTACATCCAAAAGACAGAATGATTACAAATCAACAATCTAATGAATCATCTCAAGGAGCTGGAAAAGGAAGAGCAAACCAATCCCAAGCCCAGCAGAAGAAAAATAACCAAGATCAGAGCAGAACTAAATGAAATTGATAATAAAAGAATTATACAGAAGATAATGAAATGAAATGTTGTTTCTTTGAGTCATATTAACCTGGATGGAAGTGGAAGACATTATTCTTAGTAAAGCATCACAAGAATGGAGAAGCATGAATCCTATGTACTCAATTTTGATATGAGGACAATTAAGGTCACGGTACGGGTGGGGGAAGGGGAGAGCAGAGAGAGAAAGAAGGAGGGAGGGGTGGGGAAAGGAAGAGCAGAGAGAGGGAAGGAGGGAGAGGGGTGGGGCCTTGGTGTGTGCCACACCTTTTGGTGGCAAGACACGATTGCAAGAGGGACTTTACCTAACAAATGCAATTAGTGTAACCTGGCTTATTGTACCCTCAATGAATCCCCAACAATAAAAATAACTAAATAAATAAAAAGAAAAGAAAAGATAAACAAAACTGACAGGACACTCATTAGATTAACCAGAAGCAGAAGAAAAAAAAAAAAAACTCTAATAAGCTCAATCAAGAATGAAAAAAGGAGAAATTCACAACCAAGATTATGGAAATACACAATATCATCCCTGAATACTATAAAAATCTTATGTACATAAACCTGAAAATGTGGAGGAAATGGACAAATTCTTAAAAATACACAGCCTCCTTAGGCTCAATCAGGAAGAAATGGAATTGCTGAACAGACCAATATCAAGTACCAAAATTGGAACAGCAACAAAAAATATTCCAACAAAAAAAGTCCTGGACCAGATGGTTTCACACTCAAATTTTGCCAGACTTACAAATATCTGGTAACTACCTTTCAGAAATTATTCCATCAAGAAGAAAGGAATCCCTCCCCAACATGTTTTACAAAGCCAAAATAATATTGATATGGAAGACAGGAAACTATTCAACAAAAAAAGAAAACTGTAGACCAATATCCTTTATTAATATAGATGCAAAAACTCAAGAAAATCCTAGCAAACTTAATTCAGCTTCACATCAAAAGATAATAATAATAATTCACCACAATCAAGTAGTCTTTATCCCAGAGATGCCAGGGTGCTTCAAAATAAGCAAATCTATAGATGTAATTCACCACATAAATAGATGTAAAAATAAAGACCATATAATCTTCTCAATAGATTATAGACACAGAAAAAGCATTTAACAAAATTCAGTACCCTTTAATGATAAGAATGCATAACAAAATAGGCATAGACAAAATTATAAAAGCCATATATGACAAACCCACAGTCAATATACTGAATGGGTACCTCATATAAATAGAATCATACAATATTTGCCTTTTTGAGACAGACTTATTTCAAATTGTACCTTTAGAAAATTTTCATTTTTTAACCTGTTAACAGCTTTGAGATATAATTCCCATACCACAACATCCATTTGTTTGAAGTATATAATTCATTGTCTTTCAGCATAATTAGAGTATAACTAGTATATAGTATAACTATACTAGTGTAAAGTATAACTATCACTTCAATCTATATTTAAAACATTTTCATTACTCCCCCAAAAGAAACTTTGTACTCACTGGCAGTCACATCCCAGCCCCGGACCATTTGCTACACTTCCCCACTCTCAGTCCTAGACAACTACATAATCTATGTTCTGTCTCTATTTGCCTATTCTGGAGATTTCATGTAAATTTAATCATACAATGTGTAGTCTTTTGTCACTGGCTTTTTTCACTGAGCATAATGATTGGCAGTTCATCCAAGGTGTGAGTTGTATTAGTATCTCATTCATTTTTATTGCCAATTAATATTCCACTGATAAACATTTGGGTTCTTTCCACTTTGGGGACATTATGAATAATACCTTTGGGAACAATTATGTACAGATTTAGATGTGGATGTATATTTACATTCCCTTGGATAGAGAGATACCTAGAAGAGCAATTGCTGTGTCATGTGGTACATCTAGGTACATTTTGAGGAACAGCCAAACTGCTTTCCCAAAGTGGCTGCACCTTTTTTTACCCTACTAGCAATGAATGAGCATTTGATTACAGGCATTCTAGTGGATGTGATGTGGTTTTTCCATTGTGGTTTTGATTGGCATTTCTCTAATGGCTAAAGAGATGAGCATATTTTCATGCACTTATTGGTAATTTGCATTTTTTCTTTGGAAAAATGAGTATTCAAATAATTTGTCCATTTATAAGACATTTATTATTGGATTGTAAAAGTTCTTTACATATTCTAGATACCAGTCCCTTATCAGACACTTGATTTGAAAATAATTTCTCCCATTCACATCTTTGATAGTGTCCTTTGAAGCACAAAAGTTCCTAATTTTGATGACATCCAACTTACCAATTTGCTTTTTTATCATTAGGACTTTTGGTATCCTATATAGTGTATCAGTGCCTAACCCAACATCATGAAGATTTAATCCTGTTTCAGTCTAAAAAATGTATAATTATGGCTCTTATGTTTATGTCTGTGACCAACTTTGAATTAATTCTTACAGATGGTGTGAAACAGGGTCCCAATTCATACTTTTGCGTGTGGATATCCAGGTTCTCCAACACCATTTGTTCAAGAATATTATTATTTTCCCCATTAAATTGTGTTGGTCTCTTTTTCAAATGTCAATTGACCATAAAGGTTAGTTTTACTTCTAGATTCTAAATTCTGTTTTATAGATCTTTATGTCTATCTTACGTCTCTCTCTCTGGCAAAACGATACTGGCTAGAATAGAAATCATGAGAGTGGACATCTTTGTTTCCGATCTTCAGAGAAAAGCAAACACTCCTTCACCATTAAGTGTTTTTATCCTAGTACTGAGTTTTATCAAAGGTTCTCTTTGCACTATTGAAATTATCATATTAAGGACAAAAAAAGTGATAATTTCAATTGTGCAAAGAGAACCTTTGATAAAACCCAGTACTAGGATAAAAAACACTTAAACTACAAAAGAAAGGGAAAATGACATTTATGAAAGACCAAAAGGAGGAGGCGGAGCAAGATGGCGGCCAAGTAACAGCTTCCTTGCATCTGGGCACCATGAGTCTGGGGAGATAGGACTTCACGCATCTCTGGCTGGTGGGATCTGCCTATCATCACCCTGTGAGGATACAGGGAGTCAGCGAGAGACTTCTGGACCCCAAGAGGAGGACTAAAACAGTGGAAAAACGTCCACAGGCACGAGAACTTAAAGAGCAAGAGGAAGTGAAAGGAAAATTAGGGCAAGGAAACAGATAAAAAAAAAAACCACTCATGAGGAAGAATCAGCAGAAAACTCCAGGCAACATGAAGAACCAGTCCAGAACAACCCCATCAAGGGACCATAACGTAGCTACTGCAGAGGATTGCACCTATAAAGAAATGTCAGGAATGACAGAAAGGGAATTTAGAATACACATGTTGAAAACAATGAAAGAAATGATGGAAACAATGAAGGAAACTGCTAATAAAGTGGAAAATAACCAAAAGGAAATCCAAAAACAGAATCAAATAAGAGATGAAACATATGAAGAATATAAAAAGGATATAGCAGAGCTGAAGGAACTGAAACAGTCAATCAGAGAATTTAAAGATGCAAAGGAAAGTATCAGCAACAGGTTAGACCATGCACAAGAAAGAATTTCAGAGGTAGAAGACAAAGTTTTTGAGATAACTCAGATAGTAAAAGAGGCAGAAAAGGAGAGAGAGAAAGCAGAACATTCACTGTCAGAATTATGGGACTTTATGAAGCGTTCCAACATACGAGTTATAGGAATTCCAGAAGGGGAAGAAGAATGCCACAGAGGAATGGAAGCCATACTAGAGAATATTATAAAAGAAAATTTCCCAAATATCACCAAAGATTCTGACACACTGATTTCAGAGGGCTATCGGACCCCAGGTCACCTCAACTCTAACCGAGCTTCTCCAAGACACATTGTGATGAACCTGTCCAAAGTCAAGACAAAAGAAAAGATTCTGCAAGCTGCCAGGACTAAGCACCAGTTGACCTACAGGGGCAAATGCATCAGAGTGACCGCAGACTTCTCTAATGAAACTTTCCAAGCAAGAAGACAATGGTCATCTACCTTTAATCTACTTAAACAGAACAATTTCAAGCCCAGAATTCTGTACCCTGCTAAGTTAAGCTTCAAAATTGACAGAGAAATCAAATCATTTACGGATATACAAACATTGAGGAAATTCGCCACAACAAGACCAGCTCTACAGGAAATACTTCAACCTGTTCTGCACACTGACCACCACAATGGATCAGCAGCAAAGTAAGAACTCAGAAATTAAAGGACAGAACCTAACCTCCACACTGATGCAAAAGATAAAACTAAGCAATGCACTCTCACAAAATAAGATGAATAGAATACTACCACACTTACCAATTATCTCAATAAATGTTAATGGCTTGAATTCCCCACTGAAGAGACAGATTGGCTGACTGGATTAAAAAACACAAGCCATCCATTTGCTGTCTGCAACAAACACACCTGGCTTCAAAAGACAAATTAAAGCTCCGAGTCAAGGGTTGGAAGACAATTTTTCAGGCAAATGGCATTCAGAAGAAAAGAGGAGTTGCAATCTTATTTTCAGATACATGTGGATTTAAAGCAACTAAAGTCAAAAAAGACAAAGATGGTCACTTTATATTAGTCAAGGAAAAAAATACAAGAAGAAGACATTTCAATTCTAAATATTTATGCACCCAATTTAAATGCTCCCAGATTCTTGAAGCAGACCTTACTCAGTCTGAGCAATATGATATCTGATAAGACCATAATAACAGGGGACTTTAACACTCCTCTTACAGAGCTGGACAGATCCTCTAAACAGAAATTAAACAAAGATATAAGAGATTTAAATGAGACCCTAGAACAACTATGCTTGATAGACACATATAGAACACTCCACCCCAAAGATAAAGAATATACATTCCTCTCATCATCCCATGGAACATTCTCCAAAATTGATCATATCCTGGGACACAAAACAAATATCAACAGAATCAAAAGAATTCAAATTTTACCTTGTATCTTCTCAGACCATAAGGCACTAAAGGTGGAACTCAACTCTAACAAAAACGCTTGACCCCACCCAAAGGCATGGAAATTAAACAATCTTCTGTTGAATAACAGATGGATGCAGGAAGAAATAAAACAGGAAATCATTAACTTCCTTGAGCATAACAATGATGAAGACACAAGCTACCAAAACCTGTGGGATACTGCAAAAGCAGTTTTGAGAGGAAAATTCATCGCTTTAGATGCCTACATTTGAAAACCAGAAAGAGATCACATCAACAATCTCACAAGCGATCTTATGGAATTGGAAAAAGAAGAACAATCTAAGCCCAAACTCAGTAGAAGAAAAGAAATATCCAAAATCAAAAAAATAAAACAAAAAAGAAATATCCAAAATCAAATCAAAGATCAATGAAATTGAAAACAAAAGAATCATTCAGAAAATTAATGAAACAAGGAGTTGGTTTTTTGAAAAAATAAATAAAATAGATAAACCACTGGCCAGACTAATGAGGAACAGAAAAGTAAAATCTCTAGTAACCTCAATCAGAAATGATAATGGGGAAATAACAACTGATCCCACAGAGATACAAGAGGTCATCCCTGAATACTACCAGAAACTCTATGCCCAGAAATTTGACAATGTGAAGGAAATGGATCAATATTTGGAATCACACCCTCTCCCTAGACTCAGCCAGGAAGAAATAGAGCTCCTGAACAGACCAATTTCAAGCACTGAGATCAAAGAAACAATAAAAAATCTTCCAACCAAAAAATGCCCTGGTCCAGATGGCTTCACTCCAGAATTCTATCAAACCTTCAAGGAAGAGCTTATTCCTGTACTGCAGAAATTATTCCAAAAAATTGAGGAAGAAGGAATCTTCTCCAAAATATTCTATGAAGCAAACATCAACCTGATACCAAAACCAGGAAAAGACCCAAACAAAAAGGAGAATTTCAGACCAATCTCACTCATGAATATAGATGCAAAAATTCTCAACAAAATCCTAGCCAATAGATTACAGCTTATCATCAAAAAAGTCATTCATCATGATCAAGTAGGCTTCATCCCAGGGATGCAAGGCTGGTTTAACATACGCAAGTCCATAAACATTATCCACCATATTAACAGAGGCAAAATAAACATCACATGATGCTCTTAATAGATGCAGAAAAAGCATTTGATAAAATCCAGCATCCTTTTCTAATTAGAACACAGAAGAGTATAGGCACAGGTGGCACATTTCTAAAACTGATTGAAGCTATCTGTGACAAACCCACAGCCAATATTTTACTGAATGGAGTAAAACTGAAAGCTTTTCCTCTTAGAACTGAAACCAGACAAGGTTGTCCTCTGTCACCTTTACTATTCAACATAGTGCTAGAAGTTCTAGCCAATACAATTAGGCAAGACAAGGAAATAAAGGGAATCGAAATGGGAGCAGAGGAGGTCAAACTCTCCCTCTTTGCTGACAACATGATCTTATACTTAGAGAACCCCAAAGACTCAACCACAAGACTCCTAGAAGTCATCAAAAAATATAGTATGTTTCAGGAAATAAAATCAATGTCCACAAGTCAGTAGCCTTTGTATACACCAATAACAGTCAAGATGAGAAGCTAATTAAGGACACAACTCCCTTCACCATAGTTTCAAAGAAAATGAAGTACCTAGGAATATACCTAACAAAGGAGGTGAAGGACCTCTATAAAGAAAACTATGAAATGCTCAGAAAGGAAATAGCAGAGGATATTAACAAATGGAAGAACATACCATGCTCATGGACGGGAAGAACCAACATTGTTAAAATGTCTATACTTCCCAAAGCAATCTACCTATTCAATGCCATTCCTATCAAAATACCAACATCGTACTTTCAAGATTTGGAAAAAATGATTCTGCATTTTGTATGGAACCAGAAAAAAACCCGTATAGCTAAGGCAGTTCTTAGTAACAAAAATAAAGCTGGGGGCATCAGCATACCATATTTTAGTCTGTACTACAAAACCATAGTGCTCAAGACAGCATGGTACTGGCACAAAAACAGAGACATAGACACTTGGAATCGATTTGAAAACCAAGAAATGAAACTAACATCTTACAACCACCTAATCTTCAATAAACCAAACAAGAACATACCTTGGGGGAAAGGCTCCCTATTCAATAAATGGTGTTGGGAGAACTGGATGTCTACATGTAAAAGACTGAAACTGGACCCACACCTTTCCCCACTCACAAAAATTGATTCAAGATGGATAAAGGACTTAAATTTAAGGCATGAAACAATAAAAGTCCTCAAAGAAAGCATAGGAAAAACACTGGAAGATATTGGCCTGGGGAAAGACTTCATGAAGAAGACTGCCATGGCAATTGCAACAACAACAAAAATAAACAAATGGGACTTCATTAAACTGAAAAGTTTCTGTACAGCTAAGGAGACAATAACCAAAGCAAAGAGACAACCTACACAATGGGAAAGGATATTTGCATATTTTCAATCAGACAAAAGCTTGATAGCTAGGATCTGTAGAGAACTCAAATTAATCCACATGAAAATAGCCAACAATCCCATATATCAATGGGCAAGAGACATGAATAGAACTTTCTCTAAAGATGACAGACGAATGGCTAACAAACACATGAAAAAATGTTCATCATCTTTATATATTAGAGAAATGCAAATCAAAACAACCCTGAGATATCATCTAACCCCAGTGAGAATGGCCCACATCACAAAATCTCAAAACTGCAGATGCTGGCGTGGATGTGGAGAGAAGGGAACACTTTTACACTGCTGGTGGGACTGCAAACTAGTACAACCTTTCTGGAAGGAAGTATGGAGAAACCTCAAAGCACTCAAGCTAGACCTCCCATTTGATCCTGCAATCCCATTACTGGGCATCTACCCAGAAGGAAAAAAATCCTTTTATCATAAGGACACTTGTACTAGACGGTTTATTGCAGCTCAATTTACAATCGCCAAAATGTGGAAACAGCCTAAATGCCCACCAACCCAGGAATGGATTAACAAGCTATGGTATATGTATACCATGGAATACTATTCAGCCATTAAAAAAAAATGGAGACTTTACATCCTTCTTATTAACCTGGATGGAAGTGGAAGACATTATTCTTAGTAAAGCATCCCAAGAATGGAGAAGCATGAATCCTATGTACTCAATTTTGATATGAGGACAATTAATGACAATTAAGGTTATGGGTGGGGGAGAAGAAAGAGGGACGGGTGGGGCCTTGGTGTGTGTCACACTTTATGGGGGCAAGACATGATTGCAAGAGGGACTTTACCTAACAATTGCAATCAGTGTAACCTGGCTTATTGTACCCTCAATGAATCCCCAACAATAAGAAAAAATAAATAAAAAAAAAGAAAGACCAAAAGGAAATATCACACTTAATAGTAAACCAATTTTGTATTCAAGGGATGAATCCCAATTGGTTGTAATGCAGAATTCTCATTGTATGTTGATATATTTGGATTGCTAATATTGTCGAGGATAATTTTTGTATATACCTTTATAAGGAATATTGACTTATGGGTTTTTTTTTCTTGTGATATCGTTGATTTTGTTATCAGGGTAAAACCAGTCTCAGATGGTGGGCTTGGAAGTGTTCCCTCCTCTACTACTTTCTAGAACAGTTTGTGAATTGAATTCTATAGTAACTTGTCTGATTTTAATATTAGAACCCTCATTTTGTTTATGTTTGAATTGATTCATATACTTTTGCCCATTCCTTTATGTTTGACCATTTTGAGACAATTTACCTTAAAACTATTTCTTCTAAGAATATAATTAAGTTTTGTTTTGTGATCCTAAACAATAATTTTTTGTTCATCTTTAAGTCAAGGCTTAAAGCTATTTTGAACAAGATGCATTGTTCAAAATTGAACATTCATATTTGGTATAGATTTTTTTTTTTTTTTTTTTGCAGTTTTTGGCTGGAACTGGGTTTGAATCCACCACCTTTGGCATATGGGGCCAGTGCCCTGCTCCTTTGAGACACAGGCACCACTCTTAGTATAGATTTTTAATGTAACATTAGATATTACATAAAAGACTGATTTAGGAAGAAAAGACAGAGATGGGATCCTAATATTCATACATGCTTTTCTGCCACAAACCTGATTTTGTCACTCAAATATGGAAGTGACTCCAGTAAAAACTGGGACTGAGGGAACACATACATAATTGAACAAGTTCTTTAGCTAAGTAGAAACAACACAGGGAAAAGTGAAGAGTTGGCACATTTCTATTTGTGGTAATCCGCATATATGTCAGCTGCTTCATCTCACTGACTCATTTAATGCTCCCAACATTCTTCCCGGCAGTAATCACCATCCCTATTTTGCAGATGAGAAAATTAAGGTTCAGATAGTTTTCTCAAAGTAGAAAGACCACCAGCATCAGCATCACCTGGGTGCTTGTTAGAAATGCAAAATCTCAGAATCTCAGGTCTTACCTTAGACATCCTGAATCAGAATCTGCCTTGAACAAGATCCCCAAGTCATTTGTATCCACATTAAATTTTAAGAATTACTAGTGAATTTCCACAGCCCTCAAATACAAACAGTAGAATCTAACTCTAAAGCCTGTGTTCCTTGCTGTACAGCTGCCACAGTGAAATCATAGTCACAGATTAAACTCACAGCTATGGCTAAGAAAAGAAGTGTGTGTTTTAACATCAGGCCTCAATTTTCTCATCTGCTGAAGACTTAATTACTAACACAAAATTTGATTCTGTCTCTCAAAATAGAAAGGTGCTCCAAACATTCTAGAACAACAAATAAATTCTAAGATGATAAAAGTTTGTCATGTTGAATACAGTTTAAAATTAAAAAGCTACCTTAAGCCAAAAAATTTCTGCTATATAAGATATATATTTGCTGCAATAAGATCTAAGCTTATTTCCAAGTGATGCTAACTCACTGTATGTGATGTTCCTATAACCATTCAGACTGGAAAGCAAATCCTACTATAACAATCACTGAACTTAAATGCAGATAACAAAGGAAAGCCTTTCATAGAACATTGTGATAACTGTTCTAGATTTGGGCCTAAGCCTTTAAATGTGAATGACAATTAAAACGGAATACATTGAGTTCAAATTCTGAATGAAAGTTCAATTCTTACAAAATTCAATTGTCTTTTTTATCCTGATTTTTAGACACTTTCCTATTGACTTTTTTCCCCAGAATATTCTGGGGGTACAAATATTTTGGTTACCTGTACTACTTTTGTACAGTTTGACTCAAAGTTGTAAGTGTGCCCCTCACACAAGTAGTGTGCATTGTCCCCTTCAGGTGTGAATTTGCCCTTCTCTCCCGCCTTCCCCCACCTGCTTGCTTTCCATTGAGTTTTATTACCAAATGTGCGTGTGGATGTTGATCAATTAGCTCTGATTTAATAATGAGTGCAGGTGGTGTTTGTTTTTTCCATTCTCATGAAACTTCACTTAGAATGGTCTCCAGTTCCATCCAGGTTGTTACAATTAATAAATGTTCAATTTTAGAGGAAATATTATGTCTTTGTTTTACAAAACAAAAAAGTTGATACACTTTTGATTTAGCCCTTGTGCTCTGAAATGGGCCAGCTTGTTCTGCTCTGTAGGCTTCAAAGACCTTTTTAAAGAGTAAAACAACAAAATAACTCAGTTATCATAAATGGTCCCAATGACACCGCCTGACTTGGGAAGACTGGATCATCTGTCTCAGAGAACATTGCATACTGTGCTCTTCTTGCTTCCTCTGCAAACTCGGAACTGAAGACCACTTCAGAATAAGGTTCATAGAAAATTAATGCAACTCCATTTCTTTAATTGCAAAAATTAGCCTTGATTTTCAGTTATTTAATTCTCTCAGTAAAATGTAGCTGTTGTTAAAGCACCATTTTTATGAGCACATACTGTACTCACTGATGCTATGGGGTTCTTTGCATATTTTCCCAGCTGGCAAAGTCTCTATAATGACATCTCAGGGATGAGAACACTAGGGAGAGAGAGAACACATGTCAGGATTTGCCCGGCAAATAAATCCTTTAAATTAGTACTTGCCCTAGGCTATGGTGTCTTTACAGGGGATAGAGGAAGGGAAAAGCAGGTAAATATGATCGACAGGCAAAATATTCAAAGGCTCTTAAATATATCTGGGCTCTAATACTATTATCACGGTGATGCTTTGCACAAGTTCAAATACCTATTTGAGCCTCAGTTTTCTCCTCTGCAAAATAGGATCTTTCAGGGCCTTTGTAAGAGTTAAGTGAGTTAATGGGTATAAAGCACGTGGTGTGTAGCAAACTTGTAACACGTGGTTATTATTACTGTAGGCCGATTTAAACCCTCCCTGAAAAAGACAACCTGAAGCTGAAAGACAAAATAAGAACGGAAAACGAGAACAGAAACACTTTCTCTTGGAATCAGCCTTCTCTCCATGAGACCACTCCTTCCCACTAGTGTAGGACATCTGGAAGGTTAAAGGAGAAGTCTGGCTGTCATGGAGCAGAAGTTTGCCTGAACGCCAAGGTTGGTGCCCTCTCTGGAGCAGTTCAGAAGAATTTGAAACACCAGCTCTGAGTCCCCCACATGGTGTTTTGAAACACCAGCTCTGAGTCCCCCACATGGTGTACCAACTCCCCTCCTATTGTCTCAGCTGTGGTGAGGCAACACTAGAGCCTGGCGTGGCCAGAGAATGGAGCTTCAGGCCTGTGGAAACATGAACAAAACACAGGACAGCAGGAAAGAAGCCAGACAGATCACTGTCCTGGCCACCTCTACCCAAACTTCTCTAATTGACTCTGCAAGACAGGAAAGGAACAGAAGGGGCAAAAAAGGGCAAACTTGAAGTGGCTAAAACACTGCGGCAAACTATCAGCCTGCAGCCTAAACTGTCAGCCCTGGTAAAGGGGAGGACACTCAACAGTTATCCATAGATCCCGTGGCCGGCACTCTCCCAGAGATCATTTCTCTCATCCTCGCCACATCTGTACTGGTAAGGCAAGTGTTATAGTCCCTCTTTTACAGAGGCTCTGAGAGACTAGGAATCTGTCCAAAGTCACACAACCTAATTATAGTCATAAACCAAACTGGAACACAACTGACATCTTACAAATTAGTCACCATAGAATTCTGTATTTGGTATAGAGAGTGTTTTTATTTTTGTGAGTTTGGGTTTTTGTTTAGTCAGTTAATTGATTTTTGTTTGTTCCTTGTTCTCTCCTGAACTTTAGTTATTTCAAGATGTTCTTGAAAGACCGATGATCAACATTCACAGAGATAGCCAGTGCTAAGTCATAGATACAAAATCTAATCCACTTCTTTCTAAAGACTATTAAGGTACTTTAACTGACCTTAATATTACATCTTTCCTGGAAAGTCTCCAGGTTCCAACAATCATTTTTTTATTGCCATAAGAAATTTAAAGAATTCAAGAAAATAGAAATTCTAACCCTTTTGGGTTCTTTTTCACAAGTGCCTGGTGCTTCTCTGAAATAATTGACTAATTTGTCCTTGGAGCATTCATATAATATGAATCCAAGAACTGAGCAGTCTTCAGAAATCATGATTAGGCCTTCTCAGGCAGGAAAGCAGGAAAGGCTGAAAAGCATCTCAAAGCATCTGCAGCAACCAGGACACCCATTTAAAGACATTATAAATGTTTCTTTCTTTTTCTTTCCTTTTTTTTTTTTTGAGACAAAGTCTCACTCCATTGCCCTGGATAGAGTGCAGTGGCATTGTCATAGCTCATAGCAATCTCAAACTCTTGGGCTCAAACAATCCTCTTGCCTCGGCCTCCCAAATAGCTGAGAATACAGGCATGAACCAGGATGCCTGGCTAAATGTTTTTTGTTGTTTTTGTTTGTTTTAATTTTTAGTAGAGATGGGTCTTGCTCTTGCTCAGGCTGGTCTCAAACTCCTGAGCTCAAATAATCCACCTGTCTTAGCCTCCCAGATTGCTAGGGTTACAGGAGTGAGCCACCACGCCAGCCCATCTTAGGTATTTCTATATAATTTTTTTCTATTAAAATTTTTTTACCCATTTTATGACAAACAACAGGGACAAATTTCTACACCTCTTTAAAGGCTCCCAGAATTTCATGTGGTTTGAGTTATGAGAAGAGAAGATGCAAGTTCCAAGACAATAGTGTTTGCTTTGTTGAATGAACTGAAAGGTTACATGTGAAATGGCTCCTGTCTGCTAAGGATATCGGTTTAACTGAGCTTTGGTTTTATGCTTTTTATTCTTTTAACAACATGTTGCTCTGCCAACAAAAGAACATTAACTAGTGTGGTAGTCTCTGTGTTTGGTTTGTTCTTACTCCACTGGAGATGTTCTTGAAAGACCGATGATCAACATTCACAGAGATAGCCAGTGCTAAGCCAAATCAAACTGTCGTCCTTCTACCCTCATCTTCCCTTAATCAACAGGTGCTTTCAAAATACTGTGAGTTGGATGGATCAGTGTGTTGATTAACCTGCTGAGAGTTTCAGATTCAGGTTAGAGTCATTTTCTTGTTGTTGTTTGCATTACTTCTGGAGCTGATAACCAATTGTTTTAATTGGTAGCCATTAATTCTTCATTTCCTGATGACGGGCTCTATATTTTTACCAAATAGAATTGTCCAATATTTTCCCCCTAAACATATAGTTGAGAGGACAAGCAGTATATAAATCAGAAGGCCCTAGAACTCAATTTGTATGCCGATATGCTTCCAACAGAAATGGTCAATGTAATATTTAGAACATAAGCCAGAAGCAAGCAACTTAGCACCCAACATGAAAGTTTTGCTAAGATTAGTTTGGTTTTAGGAAAGTACAGCTAATTTAGGCATATTGACTTGAATTCATTGTAGGATTCTGCTAAATATTTCTAAAAGTGTCGATGATTTGCTTTCTGTGTATAAAAACATATAGACACCTTAGCTATCTACTTTTTTAAAATATCAAAGCTCATTCTAAAACCCTAAATTACCAAGACATGATTGCAAGAGGGACTTTACCTAACAATTGCAATCAGTGTAACCTGGCTTATTGTACCCTCAATGAATCCCCAACAATAAAAATAAAAAAAAACCCTAAATTACTTTCATTTGTACTTTGCAAATGAATAGATCATTTGCGGAGCAAATTATTTCTATGGATAGGCTTAAACACATATATTTGGTTATGTGTTGTAACATTTCACTTAACTAAAATACTAGGTGGGAATAGAGTGCTCTAGGTAATTGGATTTTATAGCTAAATTTATTTAAGGTATTATATGAAATACTATAACATTTAACACCACACTTTTAAAAAACTATTTTTTCCCTGGATTCCATGACATTCCCTTCTATTTCCTATGTGCCAACCATTGTTCTGATTTTTACTAGTTTCTCTTACTCCTCAACACCCCGTAAATGCTCACGTTTCTCTTCTCAGTAACCTTTCTCTGTGCCTGTTCCTGGATACCAACAGCCTTTCACACACCTTCGACTGTCAGCTCTGTATAAATAATATTACCATCTCGTATCTTTATGGTGGAGAGCTGAAGGAAGGAAAAGAGAGAAGAGAATGGGGGAAGGAAAGAGAGAAGGAACAATTTACTCCTAAAAAAATTTTTCCTCCATGTTTCCAACCTCAATCTGGACCTACCCACTTAAATAATCTGTCCACCCCTTAAATACTAAAAATGACTTTCAAAAAAATATTTCTGTTGAGATCTAATTGACATAAAATAAACTGCATGTATTTTGAATGTGCAGTTCAGTAAGTTTTCATATGTGTATGCCCATGAAATTGTAAGCATATGGCTCACTGCCAGAAGTTTCCTCATGTTCCTTTGTAATCCCTTCCTCTCCCACTCTTCTCTTCTGTTCTCCCCTTCTCTATCCCTTCCCGAAACAAATTAGATTTTTGTTGATAAAGATTTGCTTTTATTTTATAGTTTCATATGAATGAAATCTTACAGTCTGTACTTTTAGATTGGCTTCTAAATTGTCTTTGTATCCAAAGCTCACTCCTCTTTATTGCGAAGTAGTAGTGCACTGTAGACCACAATTTATTTACCCCCTCACTTGTTGATGGAAATTTGGTCTGCTTTCAGTTTGGGGCTATTGCAAATAAACTCTATGAACATTTATGTACGATTCTTTATATGGACATGTATTTCCTTTTCTCTTGGGTAAATATGTTAGAGTGAAATGACCAGATCATGTAGTAGATGTATATCTAACTTTTAACGTTAATTGCCAGACTATTTTTCAAAGTGGTTGTACCATTTTACAGTCCCACCATCAGTATAAGAGTTCTAGCTCCTCCACATCCTCACTAACACTACTAATAGTCAAATCTTTTTACCATTTTGATACAGATGTAGTGGTATCTCACTGCAGCTTTTACTTTGCATTTCCATGAGTAATGATGCTGATTATCTTTCTATGTAGTTGTCATCTATGTATCTTTGATGAAATGTCCAAATCTTTATCTGTTTCATTGTTGTTTCTAATGTTCTTTAATATATTCTGGATACAAGTCTTTTATCAAATAGATGATTGCTAACAATTTTATCTCTGTCTGTGGTGTTTCATTCTCTTAACAGTATCTTATAAAAAAACAAGTTTTAAATTTTTATGAAGTCTAATTTACCAATTTGCTCTTTTGGTGATTGTGATTTTGGTGTTACCTAAGAAATGTTTGTCTAACCCAAGCTCACAAAGATTTTTCCTATGTTTTCTTCTAAGACGTCTAGGTATACATTTACATTTAGGTATATGATCCATTTTGAATTAGTTTTTTTATATAGTGCATGGTATGGATCCAAGTTCATTATAGATAGATAAAAAATATCCACTTGTTCCAACACCATTTGTTGAAAGTAAGTCTACCCTTTTACTGCTGTATTGCCTTTGCACCATTATAAAAAATTAATTGCATCTCGTTCAGAACTCTCTATTCTGCTCCTTTACTATACATTGTTTATCTTCATGCCAGTACTACACTTACAATCACAATAGCTTAATAATAATGGTTTAAGTCAGGTTATATAGCTCTCTAACATTGTTCCTTTTTTGTGAAGTTGTTCCCATACCAGCTTACTAATTTTTTTAAGTCTGCTGAGATATAGATTGGGATTGTGTTCAATCTGTAAATCAGTTTAGAGATCTGACATCTTAATGATGCTGAGTCTTCCAGCCTATGCATGAGGTTTATCTCTCTACTATTTCCACTACTGAAGTTGTCTTTAACTTCTATGAGCAAAATGGTGTAGTTTCCAGTGTATAGATCTTTCGCATCTTTGGTCAGATTTGTCCCTAAATGTTTTATTTTTATTTCAACTTGTTTGTTGCTGGTATATGAAAATTCAATTTCCTGTTTGAGAATTTATTGTATATTATTTAACGTATATTACTACCCAAACTCTGGCATGTAGCAAGGAAAGTGTTTTACAAGCAACAACAACACCTGCTAATGAATTAAACGGGTCGTGTGTGTGTATGGCAGGTGTGAGAGAGAACAAAGGGTCAAAAAATGAAATGTTTTGGGGCGGCACCTGTGGCTCAAAGGAGTAGGGCGCCAGTCCTATATGCCGGAGGTAGTGGGTTCAAACCCAGCCCCGGCCAAAAACGGAAAAAAAAAATGTTTCTAGTTGGGATAACTGAAATGGCTAGTGATCTTATGGTGAAAATAGGTGAACAAATACATTTTATAGGGGAGATAGTTTCATTTTGTATATGTTGATCAGGGAATCCTTTCAAAATCAAGATAGAAAAATCTGGCAGTTAGTTGGAAACTAGATTGTGTTCCCTTTGTTCTTTCAGGCAGCAAGGAAGGCACCTGTCTGAGTAACCTTCCCCACCAGGCTTCCCAGAGTTCTAACATTCTAACTGCAGATCTTCAGGAGGGAGTGAGTGGTGCAGTGTGCAGCACTCCCCAAACTTATTTGATGGTGGAACTCGTATTTGCTAGTTATCAGAAACACTGTAAAACACCACACTGTGATAGTTACAGCCTAGCATGTATCAGCCTCCTGAGTGCCCCTAAGTTTTAGCACTTGCTCAATTCACTTTGTGTCTTGGTTGGTTTTGTGCTGCTATAAAAAAAAAAAAAATCTGAGACTGAGTCATTTATGAAGAAAAAAATTTATTTCTCACAGGTTAGAGCTGTGAAATGCCAGATCAAGGTGCTGGCATTAGGCCTGGTGAGGGACTTCTTGGTGAGTCCTTACAGGGCAGCGGGTGCAAGGGTAAGCTGTGCGAAGCCTCTTCTATAAGGGCCTTCATCCCATTAATAGAGGAACCTGAATCCCACATATATTGGGAACTTGGCATCCCTTACTATCTCTGGTACTCTGGCTGGGGCGGCAGCAGGGATACTTTTCAACTCTAATCTGCTTTCATTAAATTCTTGGTAATTGTTCTGAATTTCACTTCCTACCTTATTATTAAGCTAATGAGCCCTTCTTAATCCTCTTATTATCGGGGAGACTACTATGGGGCAATAGAGAGGGGTTGCACTCCAGTGTTGCAGAGCCAACAATAAATTGAAGTTTGGATATCCCTGCTGCTGAACACATTACCAACCACCCTTTTTCCCAGGAAAGTCTCACTGGCTGCCGTCTCTTGTATTCAAGCTATACCTTCACATGCCTCTCAAGCTCCCTTTGTCTCTTCTTTGATTACTGTCCTGGCTCACCATAACCTCCACCACCTCTTCGCCTCACTTCTCAACTACATATGGCATATCCTGTAGTCTTTCTACAACCACAATAGCTAATCAAAGGCATTTTCTGATGGTCCCCTCCCCTAAGCAGAACTTTGCTGCCGGCATTGATTTTATAGGCCATTTTTTCCCTGTTAGTATTTGAAGGATACTATAGCTACACTGCTTTCTCTCATTCTGATGTCTCCTCCATGAAGCCCTAATGTTGTCTAACTTCCCACACTCAAGTTTCCCTCAGAGGAAGAATCTGATGAGGTTAGTTGGTCACAATCCTATATGGAGAGTTCCTATCTCCTCAGGTACCTGATTCTCATTCATCATTCTGGCCAAGGACAAAACTCAAAATGCTGCAGGCCATAAAGAACTTCCCATTTTGCTTAGGAAGAAGAGGGAGAGGTGGAAAAGCCAGAAAGATTAACAGAAGCATACAATTATACTGCTTGTTGGCACATTTAGGATACTTTACTGCCGAATCACCTTTGACAAAAAGACAATGAAGACAGGTCACGTAACATGTTTCAGGTCACACAGGGATCGGCAGAGTATTGACCAGGACAGGTCTTGACCACTCCAAATCTACTCAACAATACCAGCTCCCACCTGATAAAACAGTTAACTTTCACCCTTTTGACCACAACTCACTAAGATAGATATTTTGTACACACATGTATAACTTTTACATACCCCTTACTATATATGTGCATATATATTGGGTGCTGTGTGTATATATAGTGCCTTATAAATTATAATCTCTTTACATATGGTAGCTCATTTAATTCTCACAAGATCCTGAGGTAGGTGCCTTTATTATTTCCCTTTCACAAATGAGTCAGCTGAAGCACATAAGTTGTCCAAAATAGCCAAGCCAGGATATGAATACAAACGTGTGGCTCCAGAGTCCATGCCTTAATCACTTCACACACAGTCATGTGTTATGTTTCTGTATACAGACATATATGTCACGTGTACCCTTCATGATATTTTCTAATTTTATTTCATTTTTTAATTGACTGAAAACCACTAAATTGATTTATAACCAATGTTTTAAAAACATTTGAAAAACATTGCTAAACTAACCAAGTCAGATTCCCTTCTTAGACTTTTTTAGAAAAGAAGGAAACTAAATTAAAAACATAGTTATAAATTGGTCATCAAGTAAAAGAGAATATTCCAAGTTTCTGCCTCACAGGAAGATAATTATAATATTAGCACTTGGGAGAGAAAAGAAAAGATGGAAAAATTATTCTCACATTGTATTAGTGAGTAAATATGCCTACAGGTGAGACATGGCAAAACAGTTCCCTAAACCTTGAGCCACCATTATTAGTGCACATTTGAATTATATTTAAGTCAGCCAATCCTATCTATAAGAAAACTATCAAATTCAACAAAGATCTGCCACATTAATAAGACTAGTGTAACACCTCTTCAGTTCTTTCTATTTTGAGATTGTTCTAAGCACTTTACATGCAAGTTAACTCATTTATTAAGCCTCACAATCCTATAACATGGGTGCTATTAATAAGCCTATATAGACACTTCGGGATTTGGCCAAGATCACACAGATAATAAATATAAGTTGGTTTTCAAACCTACACAGCTGTATCCAGACTCTATTATTCTGTCTCCCACTCAATGTTTAAGCCATTGTGCTGGGTACTACACTGCAACCTCCAAAGCAAAATAACTGATAACTTGTATAATAATCGAGTAAGTAACATAAGATCTTTTGGACGGATGCAAAGAGAAAGCCAGCTCAATGCTCAGCCCAAATCAAATATTAATTCATCAACAGGCAAGAATGTTTCCAAGGATAGTGTCTTTGTTCACCTAACTCCATTGCTATTATAATACTTTTTTTTTATTGTTAAATCATAGCTGTGTACATTAGTGCAATCAAGGGGTACAATGTGCTGGTTTCATATACAATCTGAAATATTCTCATCAAACTGTTCAACGTAGCCTTCATGGCATTTTCTTGCTTATTGTATATAGAATTTGTATTCTGCCTTCAGTAAGTTTCGCCTGTACCCATTCTAAGATGCACCATAGGTGTGGCCCCACCCATTACCCTCCTTCCACTCTAACCTCCCCCCTCCCTTCCCCTTCCTTGGCCTTTCCTCATAGTCTTGTGCTATGGTTGGGTTGTAGCCTTCATGTGAAAGCCATAAATTAGTTTCATAGTAGGGCTGAGTACATTGGATACTTTTTCTTCCATTCCTGAGATACTTTGCTAAGAAGAATATGTTTCAGCTCCATCCATGTAAACATGAAAGAGGTCGTCTCCATCTTTAAGGCTGCATAATATTCCATGGTATACATGTACCACAATTCGCTAGTCCATTCGTGGGTCGATGGGCACTTGGGCTTCTTCCATGACTTAGCAATTATGAATTGGGCTGCAATAAACATTCTGGTACAGATGTCTTTGTTATATTGTGATTTTTGGTCTTCTGGGTATAAACCTAGTAAAGGAATTAGAGGATCAAATTGCAGGTCTATTTTTAGGTCTCTAAGTATTCTCCAAACATCCTTCCAGAAGGAACGTATTCGTGTGCATTCCCACCAGCAGTGTAGAAGTGTGCCCTTTTCTCCACATCCATGCCAATTTCTCTGGTTTGGGGATTTTGTTATGTGGGCTACTCTTACTGGGGTTAGGTGATATCTCAAAGTAGTTTTGATTTGCATTTCTCTGATGATTAAGGATGATAAGCTTTTTTTTTCATGTGTTTGTAGATCATGTGTTTGTGTGTCTGTCTTCTTTAGAGATGTTTCTCTTCAAGTCCCTTGCCCACCCTGAGATGGGATCACGTGTTCTTTTCTTGCTAATACATTTGAGTTCTCTGTGGATTCTGGTTATTAGACCTTTATCAGAGGTATAACCTGCAAATATTTTCTCCCATTCTGAGGGCTGTCTGCTTGCTTTACTTACTATGTTCTTGGCTGTGCAGAGCTTTTTAGTTTGATCAGGTCCCAGTAGTGTATTTTTGATACAATTGCCTGGGGAGTCCTCCTCATAAAATATTCACCCAGGCCAATTCCTTCAAGAGTTTTCCCTACACTTTCTTCAAGTATTTTTATAGTTTCATGTCTTAAGTTTAAATCTTTTATCCAGTGAGAGTCTATCTCAGTTAATGGTGAAAGGTGTGGGTCTAGTTTCAATCTCCTACAGGTTGCCAGCCAGTTCACCCAGCACCACTTGTTAAGTAAGGAATATTTTCCCCACTGAATGTTTTTTTTTTTTTTGTAGAGACAGAGTCTCACTTTATGGCCCTTGGTAGAGTGCTGTGGCATCACACAGCTCACAGCAACCTCCAGCTCCTGGGCTTAAGCGATTCTCTTGCCTCAGCCTCCCAAGTAGCTGGGACTACAGGCGCCCGCCACAACGCCCGGCTATTTTTTTTTGTTGCAGTTTGGCCGGGGCCAGATTTGAACCTGTCACCCTCGGTATGTGGGGCCGGCGCCTTACCGACTGAGCCACGGGCACCACCCCCCACTGAATGTTTTTAATTGGCTTGTCAAAGATCAAATAATGGTAAGTAGCTGGATTCATCTCTTGGTTCTCTTATTCTGTTCCAGACATCTACTTCTCTGTTTTTGTGCCAATACCATGCTGTTTTGATCACTGTGGATTTATAGTACAGTCTCAAGTCTGGTAGCGTGATTCCTCCTGCTGTGTTTTTATTGCTGAGTAATGTTTTGGCTATTCGAGGTTTTTTTCTGATTCCATATAAAATGAAGTATTATTTTTTCAAGATCTTTAAAATATGGCAATGGAGCTTTAATAGGAATTACATTAAAATTATATACTGCTTTGGGTAGAATAGACATTTAACAATGTTGATTCTTCCCATGGAGCCATGAGCATGGTATGTTTTTCCATTTGTTAACATCTTCAGCTATTTCTTAAAGTTTCATACTTCTCTTTGTAGAGAACTTTCACATCCTTTGTTAGGTATACTCCCAAATATTTTATCTTCTTTGGCACTACTGTGAAAGGAATAGAGTCCTTGACTGTTTTTTCGGCGTGGTTATTGTTGGTATATATAAAGGCAACAGATTTATGGGTGTTGATTTTGTAGCCTGAGACATTGCTGTATTCCTTGATCACTTCTAAAAGTTTTGTAGTAGAATCCCTAGTGTTTTCCAGATACAGGATCATATCATCTGTGAAGAGTGAAAGTTTGATCTCCTCTGACCCTATGTGGATACCCTTGATCGCCTTTTCTTCCCTAATTGCAATGGCTAAAATTTCCATTACAATGTTAAAGAGCAATGGAGACAATGGGCAACCTTGCCTGGTTCCTGATCTAAGTGGAAATGATTCCAATTTAACTCCATTCAATACGATATTGGCTGTGGGTTTGCCTGTAGATGGCCTCTATTAGTTTAAGAAATGTCCCTTCTATACCAATTTTCTTAGGTGTTCTGATCATGAAGGGATGCTGGATATTATCAAAAGCTTTTTCTGCATCAATTGAAAGAATCATATGGTCCTTATTTTTTAGTTTATGTGCTGAATTACATTTATAGATTTATGTATATTGAACCAGCCTTGAGACCCTAGTATCAATCCCACTTGGTTGTGGTGTATAATTTTTTTTATATGTTGTTGGATTCCTTTTGTTAGGATCTTATTGAGTATTTTAGCATCAATATTCATTAGCGATATTGGTCTATAATTTTCTTTTCTTGTTGGGTCTTTCCCTGGTTTGGGGATCAAGGTGATCTTTGCTTCGTAGAATGTGTTGGGTAATATTCCTTCTTCTTCTATATTTTGGAAGAGGTTTAGTAATATAGCTACTAGTTCTTCTTTAAAGGTTTGGTAGAATTCTGACATAAAGCCATCTGGTCCTGAGCTTTTCCTTTTAGAGAGATTTTGTATAGTTGATGTTATTTCAGAACTTGATATAGGCCTGTTCAACATTTCCACTTCATTCTGGCTAAGTCTTGGTAGGTGGCGTACTTCCAGGTATTGGTTGATTTCTTTCAGACTTTCATATTTCTGAGAATAGAGTTTCTTGTATTATTCGTTAAGGATGTTTTGAATTTCTGACGGGTCTGTTGTTATTTCATCGTTACCATTTCTGATTGATGAAATTAGAGATTTTACTCTCTTTTTCCTGGTTAGGTTGGCCAAAGGTTTATCTATTTTATTGATCTTTTCAAAAAACCAACTTTTGGACTTATTGCTGTGTCATATAATTCTTTTGTTTTCAATTTCATTTAATTCTGCTCTGATTTTGATTATTTCTTTTCTTTTTTTTTTTTTTTTTTGGCCGGGGCTGGGTTTGAACCCGCCACCTCCGGCATATGGGACCGGCACCCTACCCACTGAGCCACAGGCGCCGCCCGATTATTTCTTTTCTTATACTGGGTTTGGGGTTGGAGTGTTCTTCCTTCTCCAGTTGCTTGAGATGTCCCATTAGGTTATTAACTTCCTCTTTTTCCGTTTTCTTGAGGAAGGCTTGCAGTGCTATAAATTTCCCTCTTAGGACTGCCTTTGCAGAAGTTCTGATAATTTGTGTCTTGGTTGTTGTTTTGTTCCAAAAATTTGGTGATTTCCTTCTTAATCTTGTCTATAACCCATGTATCCTTCAGCATAACATTGTTTACCTTCCATGTTTTTGTATGGGTGTGCAGGTTCCGGTTGTTATTGAGTTCAACTTTTATTCCGTGATGGTCTGAGAAGATACAAGGAATAATTTCTATTTTTTTTAATTTGCTGAAGTTAGATTTGTGGCCTAGGATGTGGTCAATTTTGGAGTATGTTCCATGGGCTGATGAGAAGAATGTGTATTCAGTTCTGTTAGGATGAAATGTTCTGTAGATGTCTGTTGAGTCCAGATGTTGAATGGTTAAGTTTAAATCTAAGATTTCTTTGCTTCGCTTCTTTTTGGAGGATCTATCCAGCACTGCTAAAGGGGTATTGAAATCTCCAACTACTATGGAACTGGAGGAAATCAAGTTGCTCACATCTGTTAGAGTTTCTCTTATAAATTGAGGTGTGTTCTGGTTGAGTGCATAAATATTAATATTTGAAATCTCATCATATTGAGTATTACCTTTCACAAATATGAAGTGTCCACCCTTATCCTTCCTTATTTTGGTTGGTTTAAAGCCTATTGTGTCTGCAAATAGGATTGCAATGCCAGCTTTTTTCTGCTTTCCATTTGCCTGGAGTATAGATGACCATCCCTTCACCTTGAGTCTATGTTTGTCTTTTTTTTTTTTTTTTTTTTGTAGAGACAGAGTCTCACTTTATGGCCCTTGGTAGAGTGCCATGGCCTCACCCAGCTCACAGCAACCTCCAACTCCTGGGCCCAAGCGATTCTCTTGCCTCAGCCTCCCGAGTTGCTGGGACTACAGGCGCCCGCCACAACGCCCGGCTATTTTTTGGTTGCAGTTTTGGCCAGGGCTGGGTTTGAACCCGCCACCCTTGGTACATGGGGCCGGCGCCCTACCGACTGAGCCACAGGCGCTGCCCCTATGTTTGTCTTTTAATGTAAGATGCGATACTTGTATGCAGCAGATATCTGGCTTGAGTTTTTGTATCCAGTCAGCCAACCTGTGCCTCTTTAGAGGACAATTTAAACCATTCACATTAATTGAGAATATTGATAAGCCTTTTGAGCATCTGGTGGACAATTTTAATCCTTTTGTGACTATGGAAGTTGGAATTTGATCAAAATTTTCTGGGTGGGTTTATTTTTGTGGTGGAGGATTATGCTGGTGTTTATGGAGGATAGGTCTGAGAATATCCTGGATAGCTGGTTTAGTTATGGCAAATTTCTTCAACATGTGAATTTCATTGAAGTATTTAATTTCTCCATCATAAATGAAACTCAGTTTAGCTGGGTACAGGATCCTGGGTTGAAAGTTACTTTGTTTTAGGAGATTAAAAGTCGATCACCATTTCTAGCCTGAAAGGTTTCAGCAGAGAGATCTGCAGTTATTCTAATATTCTTCCCCTTGTAGGTGATGGTTTTCTTTCATCTGGCTGCTTTCAGAATTTCAGGTGATTTTTTTCTTTCGTCTGGCTGCTTCCTTCATATTAACTTTAGTGAAATTGATTTTGATGTGTCTGGGGGATGTCTTATTTGGGTTGAGTCATGCTGGAGCTCTGAAACTGCTATCTGAATTTCAGAATCTCTTGGCATGTCTGGAAAGTTCTCCTTCTTAATCTCATGGAGAAGAGACTCTGTGCCTTGTGAAGCCACTTCATCACTCTCGGGGATCCCTATAAGATGAATATTGATTTTCTTCATATTATCCCAGAGCTCTCTGAGAAAGTGATCTCTTTTGCCCTCATTTCTCTTCGAGAGTTTGGGAGCATTGGAAAGCTTTGTCTTCAATGTCAGAAATCCTTTCTTCTGCTTGCTCCATTCTGTTACTGAGGGATTCTACTATGAGACAAGAAGTTGCAGCCCTCAAAGATCTGTGAAACAATGTGTCAAAATCTTTGGTCATTTGGTCTGTGAATTCATTGAATTCTTGAGATATCTTTTGGGTTACTGCTTAGAATTCTAATTTGATCTTATTTGCTATCCAGATTCTGAATTCTATTTCTGACATCTCAGCTATTTGTTTGTGCATGGGATCTTGTGCTGTGTCTGCCCCATTGATCCTTCAGGGAGTTGATCTACTCTGATTATTCATATTGCCAGAGTTTTTCTGTTGATTTCGCCTCATGGTTGTTTTTCACTGTTGCCTCTGGCCGTCCTCAGAGTTGGGGAGGTGTCTCTCCAAGATTAGACCCCAGCAGGCTCACTCTATTGTTGCTGGATCTTTGTAGGGAGTGACCCTGTGTAGTTCCTCTTGGGCTGTCCCAGCTGGGGAGTTCTTGTGTGGAAGCAGCTCCGGAGTGTGACACACGTGGATCCAGCAACAGGGCGGGAGGTGGTGCGCACAGTTCTGGGAGTGCCTGGCACCCAGTGACTTTGGCACAGAGATCCCAAGGCTCCAGCAGTCTCTGGCCAGGAGAAGAGCTCTGCGCAGTGGCAGGGAGGGCTCCGGAGGGCACACAGCTACCAGAGTCCCTGGCCAGATGAGCGGGCCGGTGTGGATTTAGGGAGGGTACAGGAGGGAGGACGCAGGGTTGCGCAGCTCCCGCAGTTGCTGGTCAGGGCATGCAGAGGCCTGGCGGGTGCACGTTGCATGTCGGGGGTCACGGCACAGCTCTTATGGTGGCCCGGGTGGCGCCAAGCCCAAGAGTTTGAGGTTGCTATGAGCTGTGACACCATGGCACTCTACCCAGGGCTCCAGTGTGCCAAAACCGGTCTCACTCTGCCCCTGAGGTTTAAGGCTGTAAGGCTGCTCAGTCACTAGGTTACTAGCTCCCGCCGGATCCTTGTTCTGCAGTTATTATAATACTCTTAATTTCTGCATATTGTTATGACTTAGTATTATCACAAGTTTACATTTACAATTCATATCAATCCGAGTTAGCCCATCATTACAGTACAAACCTGTTGACTAAGTGGATTCTATTGGAAAAGATATTCTTGATTTTATGTCAAAATATCATTTTTATCTTCTACTGCCACTAACATTAGCAACAATAGTTTCCCCATTGGAGGGGAATAAATATACATATATATGCATGTATGTATATATAAATGCACACATAGTATACATACATATTTCTGTTTATATATATATACATGTACATTTTACATAAACACAGTCCAGTAATTTCACACTTTCTCTCAAGTTTTTAATATTTATTCTGTTACTCCTTTCCTGTGCTTCCCAGGCATCCTCAGACTTTTTAAACAGGGGGCCAGTTCACTGTCCCTCAGACCATTGGAGGGCTGGACTACAGTTTAAAAAAAAAAAAAAGAACAAATTCCTATGCACACTGCACATATATTATTTTGAAGTAAAAAACAAAATGGGAACAAATACAATCACACCGCCTCATGTGGCCCACGGGCCACAGTTTGAGGAACCCTGTCCTTGTTATCTTAAGATTAAAGGTTAAGAATAGCTGAATGAAAATTTTTTAAGAAGGCAATTTTAAACTGAGTAGAGGAAGATAGTTTCACTAATAGTTTCTGTTGCTTACAGAGGTCTGCTATTGTCCTTGCCCAAGAGATTTTCATAAATGCAACTCAAGAGATCATGCAAATTAACATTGTCTTTCAGATACTTTCCACAGGCACTGATAGAGCTGCCACTAGAGATTTTCTCAGAAATGGAATATTTGTGTATATAAAATGAGGTAACTTGGGGAAGGGACCCAAGCCTAAACACAAAATTCATGTTCCATACACACCCTATACATATAGCCTGATGCCAATTTATACAATATTCTCAATAATTTTGTACATGAAAGGAAGTTTGACTGGATTTTGATTGAATCGTGTGAGGTCAAGTGTAGAATTTCCCACTTGGGGTATCATGTCAGCACTCAGAAAGTCTCAGATTTGGGAGCATTTAGAATTTCAAATTTTTGGATTGGGGATGCTCAACTTGTACTCTTGCTTGTATCACCAAAGTAAAACTTAAAAAAAAAAACAAAACAAAAAAAAAAAGCAGTAAAAATTCCACTTTTAAGTTCCTGGGTCAACCTGCAATTAAACCTTTGTAATGAAGCCTAAACCTGTCAGAATTATTCTAGCGTTGGTCTAGTTTTTACTCTCCTGTTCCAACGTCTAGTATACAATGGGTTATCAATGAATGTGATAAAGATGTATCAGCTTCGTTCACATGCAAAATACTGAGATGCATGAAACTCAAATATCTGTACAAAAAGAATGCTATTTCAAATATTGTTAGTTAGACCAAATATTGTTATTAAATGATTTATAGTCTATGAGTTTAGAAGCCTTTTCACATTTAAGATGATTGGTGTATACTATGAAATACATAGGATTGTATTTACTATACTGTAAATTAATACCATCTTGGGATAGGTTCATAAATAGTATTTAAATAAACTCAGTTTATTCTAAGTTTCATCTAAGAGCAAATTCTCTTTTGAAAAATCAATGATTCAGAGTAACTCAACAATTATGGGTTAAATATTACCCCCCTCTATTTTTGTTTCTCTCTCTTTTATTTTTTAAAAGACAGAGTCTCACTTTATCACCCTCAGTAGAATGCCATGGCTTCACAGCTCATAGCAACCTCCAACTCCTGGGCTTAGGCAATTCTCTGCCTCAGCCTCCCGAGTAGCTAGGACTACAGATGCCCGCCACAATGCCCAGCTATTTTGTTGCAGTTTGGCCAGGGCTCCCTTGGTATATGAGGCCAGTGCCCTACCCTCTGACCCACAGGCACTGCCCTATTTTTCTTTCTCTTAATGTTTGCCACATGTATAATATAATAAGAATATTTTACATTTCAGGTTGGCAGCTGAGAGAGGAAGCTGGAAAGAGGCAAGTTCTTCGCACAAAGGTGGCTCTGCAGCATAATTTAGGCCTTGGCAGGGCTGTGGCTATAACACTGTACAGGATGGGTTTTCCCAAAACTGCTGGTTCTTTTAGAACTCATCAAATTGAGTTGCTCCCACCAGCTCTCCAGGAGATGAATTTAAGGCAAATCTTGTCTTTAAGGAGACTAAGAAGCTTGAAGAGGAAGGGAAACGGTGGGGATGCTCAACCTGTATTTTAACTTCAAGGTGAAGGATGGCCCTGGTGGGTAAAAAAGCCACCTCAGTGGTGGATATGAAGAACTCCAAAGGATCAGTGCTCAGCTAAGAAGGCTGACTGCACCAACACGATCACAGTGGCTTACTCCAACTCCTTGGCTTTAATAACTGGTAAGATGAATCCTCAGTTGGCCTTCTTTCAAGGCAAACAAAATCACTGGCAATGTGGGTCTGGCTATGAAGCTGCAAAATATTCAGCTTCAGCCAGGCAAAACTAAGCTACGAAGAACTCCCTTTGACTATTTTTGAAAGTCAATATGAGATACAGAGCTATAGCTCAGGTAGCATATATTTCATTGTCAGAATGTAGAGCGAAACTACACACTGGCATATTTTGTGAGACAGCTTTGTTTTTAAATTGGTATGACCATTCTTGTTTTCCCTAAGCTCTGGGTGAACAGAGCCTGATGGTATACAGCTGCTTTGCTGAGTTGTATACAACTGTGCGTTACAAAGTTAATATGGTAATTATGGTTTGGGATAAAACTAAGCTTCAGAATAAAATTAGGAAGAGTAAAATCCAAAAAGTTATGTAAATAAAGCTCTGATTATGCTTATAAAGTATATTTAGGGATTATTCTACTGAATATTCAATTTAAGAGTTTTCCTTGGGAGAACTAGTAAAGAAACAATACCAATGGCTGGTCAGTAATGAGTGTTGTGCACTTAATGACCTTAATTAATCTCTCATAATAGTGCTTAAAATTCTGCATTGATATGATAAAAAAAATCAACTTAAAAATTTTGCATTTCAAAACATTTTACATTTCATGCCATCAGAGACAGTATTTTCTTCCCAAATTAAAATAAAAGAAATATGATAACTGCTTAGGGGTGAGGAGTGTAGCTGAACACAGGCTCATTTTTAAAATAAAAATATTTAATATTTTAAAAATGGGTTTCCTTGAAAAATCTACAATTAGTCATAAAACAAAGTTAAAAATAAAGTTTGCTTTGAGATGCAGTTTTAAAATTATACTCTCATATTTAAATTTATAAAGTCTGTCTTTTGTTATAATTTTCCTTTTTCATTCATTTTTTTTCCTAATTTTTCTAATGCTAATATTATTTCTTATAATTCAGTAAGATAGAAGATAAAATAATGCTTTTGAAAGAATGTTTAATAAAAAATTAAAATAGAATAAAAAGAAATTTTACATTTCAGTAGTTCTCTTTTAAAAAAATGTGTTTTTCAAATGTCATTCTGATGACCCTATGGAGTACATAAGACAGTTATTATCATTATCTACGCAGCTAACAAGTACTAATGGTGAGATTCAAATACAATTCTTCCTAGAAAATGACCCCAAGCCTTACAGTATAGCTATGAGAAAAATGCTGACATCCTAAGACAAAGATGAAATTGGTCTTAATTTCTATGCTGAGTTTATAGAGATAGCAGGAGCCCAGTGGGGTCGGCAGCTTTTATTTTCCATAAATTGTCGGTTTTAAAATATAATTGGTGTACAGTGGCCCAAGTCAGCACGTTGTTATATACTTCTTTTGCAATTTTAGGATTCTGACTTTCCTGAATCTGTTCAACTTGGATATCCTCTCAATAAAATCCAAGTAGGCATTTTGTACACTTCACTATTTGAAGCCCAACACTGACACCTAGTGTATTAACTGATTTTCTCTTTCCTTCCTTTTTCTTTAAAGAATGGTTATAATTTAATAATAGTAAACATTTATTAAAAACATGTTATGTACATGCTATTTTAGACATATCACCTCATTTATCTGTATCAACTATGAGTAATACTTTATCATCCCTATTTCACAAATAAGGAGAAAGAGGCTTAAAGAGTTCAATCACATATTATTGCAAAAGCCAAGATTCCAGTCCACATCTGCCTGACTCTGGAGCTAGTGCACTGAATCACTATTTTTAAAGGAATCAAGGAGGACTGTGTTATTAAACAATTTAGTGTACATATATTCACTTAGAAGACATCTGCACATGCTTTAAGATTGTTGGCAAAGCTTCAGGTAGAGAAGGACAAATCTCAGGCCTACAGCATTAATTCGGCCTTCTTATTTATTTAATGTCTATTTCTATAGCAGGATGTTAGCCCTAGAGTTATCCGAGTCCTTTGCCTTCTCATTCCCGTTGAGAGTACAGAAGAGTCTCACTGAGTCTTCTGCAATAGTATGCATTGTCACTATGTTCTATTAATCCGTGTCTATCCTGATGTTAATAACACACTGTGTTGACTAATGTAGTCATAAATCAAGTAGTGTAAGATCTCAATATTTAAAAATCAAAATTGTTTTGGCTACTCTAACCTTTTAATATCCATATAAATTTTGTAATCATTTTGTCAATTTCTGTTATTACAACCCTACTAGGATATTGTGAATGACTCTATTTATAAACTTGGCTAGAATTAATGTTTTAATAATATTATGCCTTCTAATGAAGTAATACAGTATATATCTCCACTTATGTGTCTTAATTTCTCTCAGAATTGAGTTTTTTCAATGTACAATAAAGCATTTTGTTAACTTTATCCCTGAGTCTTTTATATTTTATACTACTTTAAATGCTATTTTTAATTACAACTTCCATTCATTGCAAGTAGATAGAAATAAGACTATTATATACTTTCTATCTGCAAGCTTGCTAAACTGTTATTCCTAGTAGCATTTTCATTTCCTAGACAATCATTTTTTCACATAAAAAGGCAATTTTATCCCTCCCTTAGCCATACTACATTGCCAAAAATCTTCAGCACAATGAATAAAAGCAATGAGACTCAACATTCTTGCCTTATTCTCAATGTTGGGGAAAAAGCATTCAGATTTCTACCATTCAGTATGACACCAGCTGACAGAATGAAAAAGCGAATTAGACAAATTCATAGTCACAGTTGAATATTTCAAGTCCTTCTTATAACTGATAGATTGAGCTGAAAGTCAGTAAATGTATACAAGACTTAAACACATTAGCAACTCAACTCAATTGACATTCGCTGTAGAAATAAATCCCTATCAGGCTAAGGAAATTCCTTCTATTCCTTGTTTAATGAGGGTTGTTACCTTAAATAAACATCAAATAGGATTTTCTGCATCTAGAGACATTCATTTTTTTTCTTTATTCTGTTAAAATGGTGAAGTACTTTGACTGATTTTCAAGTGTTAATCCTGGGATAAAATTCACTTGGTCATTAGGATGTCATTATTCTTTTGATATGCTAAAACAAATTTGCTTTTAAGAATGTCTACATCAGTGTTCATGAAGAATATTGCTCTGTATGTTTATTTTCTTGTAATGAGTTATTCTAAGTGTTTGTTCAACTATCAGGGTAATGCTGGACTCATGGAATAAGTTGAGAAATGTTTCATTCCGTTCTATTTTATAAAAAAGGTTGTATAAAAACAATAGTTTCTTTATTAAATATTTGGTAGAATTTGTCTTTAAACTCCTGTAGGCTAGGAATTTTCTTGGTGAGAAAGTAGTCAACATCAATTTCTTATCTTTAAGAGCTGTCAGGTTATTTCCAGTTACCTATATATATATTTTTTTTTGGGGGGGGGGTGAGGGGGAGACAGACTCTCACTCTGTCGTGGTGAGTAGAGTGCTGCTACGTCATAGCTCACTGCAACCACAAATTTCTAAAGGCTCAAGCAATCCCCTTGCCTCAGCCTCCTGAGTAGCTGGGACTACAGGACCTGCCACAATGCCCAGCTAATTGTTTCAACAACAATTTTTCAGCAAGGTCTCCCTCTTACTCAGGGTGGTCTTGAACTCCTGAATTCAAGCAATCTATCAGCCTCAGCCTACCAGAGTGCTAGGATTACAGGCATGAGCCACCACACCCAGCTCAGTTGTATCTTTCGAATAATAATCGATTCTATTTAAGTTGTCTAACTTATTGGTAGGATCTACCCATATTACCTTATTATTTTGACATCTATAGGATTTGTAGTAACATCCCCTCTTCTATTCCAGGTTTAATTATCTGTGCCTTCACTTTTTTTTCTGCTCTTAGTGGCCACATTTTTATCAACTGTGTTGCTCTTTCACAAATCAGCTTTTATTCCACCTAATTTTCTGTATCATTGATTTCTGCTCTGAATGTTCCATTTGCATATGTCAGTTTTGCTCTTCTTTTTTTAGTTTCTGAACATAGCTTAATTTGAAATTATTTCTCAATATAAACACTTACATTTTTCTTTAGACAATTCAGTTCATATTATTTCTTTGACCTATGTACTAGTCTGTTATTTTTCAAATATTTGAAATTTATATAGACAGTTTTTATAATTTTAATTTTGCTGTGATCTGAAAAAATACTTTGATTTCCACCTTCTTGTATTTGAGACCTATCTTATGGCCCAACATATGGTCTTCTATCTTGGTGAATATTCCATGTGAGCCTGAAACAAATGAGTATCATACTAGTTGCTAAAATGATCTAGGCATAAATGTCAATTAAATTGTTAAAGCATTAATGCACAAATGCCAATTGTTAAAGCATTCAAGTCTTCTATACACTTTCTCTCAAACAATTAAGAAAGACTTTTGAAATATTCAATTGTCAGTTTTTAATTTATGTATTCTGAAGTTCTCTAATCAGGTACATGATATTCAAAATTCTTATTTCCTTGTGATAAATTAACAAGACTATCAATAAGAAATGTCCAATATGAAATATATATACACACACACACACATATATATTCATTCCCAGAAGTACCTTTTGGTCTGTTTCTCTCATTATGCTGTTTCCTTCATTATGCTGTGAACAGTTTTAATGTCCCTGTTCACATTATGCTGTGAACAGTTTTAATGTTCCAGCATCTCTGCCATTTCTGGACCTCTACTGATTTTCATAGAGGTTGTGGGTCCTATTTTTTGCCTCTCTGCATACCTGAATCTTTTCGAGGGGTGTGGATGCTGTATATGCTAAGTCTTACACTGTTGAGTACTGGATTTTGTTTTAGTCCTTTAAATATAGCTGGATTTTATTCTGGCATGGAATCACTAGAATTCTTTGAGTCTTGCTCTGAAGTTTTTTAGCATAGCCCTAGTCTAGAGGTAATTAACCTCATTCCTGAATTCTACTTGGGCTGGTGAAAACAAATTCCAAGTCCTGCCAGTTCGGTAAACTGAGTACCTACTCCTACATAGTCCTTCTCTTCCTGACCTCAGATCATTTCCTCTCATACAGCACAGATTTGATACTCAACCAAAGACTCAACAGAACCCCTCTCACATCTCTAGAGCACTTTTCTCTGTAAAGCAAACCTCCGCTCTGGTACTTTGGTCTACAAATTCAAATCATCTTGGTTTCCCAGTCTCTGCTCTGCTGCTTCTGCCCTACTTATCTGGTGTGTAGCCTCAATGCCCTGAGACCTGGAATCCGCCTCCAGACAGTAAATTCCTACAATCATGTGACCACCCTGGTTTGTTTCTCTTGTGAATCCCATTCCTGCAATATCTCTGCCCATGTCTGAAAACTATTGTTATATTTTATCCTTTTTTCTGGCTGCTTAGAAGTGGAAGGATAAATCCAGTCACTATAGCTCCTTCTTGACTCAAAAAAGAAGCAAGGACAATAGTTTTGCAAAAGACCCTTGACCGTCACATAAAACTAGAACTTTCCATTTATGATTCAAGACGTGGAACAAATGTATTTTAAAAGCTTAAAACTTGGAAACATAAATTTCAAAAAAATTTTCCTAATGAACTAGAGATGCAGATAGTGAGGTGGAGGGATCAGAACACCATTCATGATATCAAAAAAAAAAAAAAAGAAACCACCCATACATCCAAGAAGAGAGAAAGTGTGCTTTTTCTTTGTTTTTTGAGACTGAAGTCTCACTCTGTTACCACTTTGTATGTTCTACCTGGTGTATTTTCTCTCAGTTCCTCTGCTGGCAAAACTAAGGCAAAAGTATGATCATGCACTTCCTGGGTATTAAATTTAAAAGCTATAATTTAGGGAGAAGATAGAAAATATCTGCAGAAAGATACCATCAGGTAGAATCTATATACCTAATCCACAAACTAGCTAAATTTCTTCCAGCTGGGGATGAGGAGCGAGAGTTGTAAATTGTAAGCAAAGCAAGTGGGTAGATACAAGGTTAGACCACTACTGTATAAAACTATCTTCCATTCCCTCAGATCTGTGAGGAAAAGAACAAAATCCCTGGCTCGGTGCCTGTAGCTCAAGCGGCTAGGGCACCAGCCACATACACCAAAGCTGGTGGGTTGGAATCCAGCCCAGGCCTGCCAAACAACAATGATAACTACTACCAAAAAATAGCCAGGCATTGTGGCGGGTGCCTGTAGTCCCAGCTGCTTGGGAAGCTGACACAAGAGAATGGCTTAAACCCAGGAGTTTGAGGTTGCTGTGAGCTGTGATGCCACAGCACTCTACCAAGGGTGATAGCTTGAGGCTCTGTCTCAAAAAATAAATAAAAGTACAAAATCCCCTCAGATATTTAGGTTTCCTAAGGCAGAGTGTGCATTAGTTTGTTTCCCAGAGAGCACTAAACTATGGAGAGAAGCCCCGTGCTCAGATGATGCCAAAGAGCTGGACTAGGGGTCCAGACACCAAAGCCCACTCATCTCAGCACAGTAAGACAGACAAGTTGACTTAGAACTGGCAGTAATCCCAAGGTCCAGTCAGGAGGAGGGGAGGTACAAAAAACAAATTAAATGCAACAGAAAAGCAAACATCTCCGCAGTTATCTGCAGAGAAAAGTGATCATACTCAAGGGCCAGCTAAGGACTAACAAGGATCAAGCATACTTCTAACACCTGGCTGTCATGTCAGTCACTTCTCTACACAGACATCATTTAGGAACAAAGAATGAATGAGAAAATTGGAGTTGACTGAGGAAATTTTCTTGAGGTAAGAAAACTTTCAATTGGCTATTTTTTTCTGATATAAGCCACCATCAAGAAACTCTGAAAACAGCTCAGAGCCCGTAGCAAAGTGGTTACAGAGCCAGACACATGCACCGAGGCTGGCGGGTGCACCTGTAATCCCAGCTACTTGGGAGGCTGAGGCAAGAGAATCACTTAAGCCCAAGAGGTTATGGTTGCTGTGAGTTGTGACACCATGGCACTCCACCGAAGGCAACATAGTGAAACTCTTGTCTCAAAAGAAAGAAAAAAAAAAAGTAAACTCTGAAAACTGAGTTGTAAAAGCCAGATTAACAAAACTGTATGCATGGCAGAACTCCATTGTTTGAGCATAATCTATAAGTAGTGATATTCTCTGGAGCGAGAGTTGTAAATTGTAAGCAAAGCAAGACTCTTAAATGACTTTCTTCTTTTTAGCCTACTATTTATGTGTTTTTAAAAATAAATATGTATTATTTTATCTTTCCCTGCAAAGGTTTTTTGTTGTTTTTTTTTTTTTCAATTATTTATGGGTTAGCACATGGCCAGATTGTGGATAAAGGGGACTATGGGGCTTATAACACCTGCTAGCATTCGCCTGGTTAGGAGGGAAGAAAGTAGTTTATTATTAATGTCTCAAAACTCTTGCTGGATGAAGCTTAAGTTCAGAATTAAATGGTGTTTTTTACATTCTCAGAAATGAAAGGGAATATAGGAGTATTTGCAGGGGTCACCCTTTCAAAACATTCAGTACCAGACCACACCAAACCTGAGTAAAAGTACCAAGAATAAATCCTGTTTGTTAAGTCCAAATCCTCGGAAAAAGCACAAAGGTATTATTGATTTTACTAAATGTTAATTACAAGGCCAGGAACTAGAGGGAGCATAAAAACATTAATTTCCCTAGATGCAAGAAATTTATAATCTAGCTGAGAAAATTTTAAAAAAGTAATTGAGTGCTAAAACTGCACGGGAATTCAGAGGAGTGTCAATTAAAGGGTGGGCAGAAAAGCAACAGAACTGGTCGGCAAGGACACAGTACGTTCTGGGAAAGGCGAGAACATACATTTTCCTAGGCAGCAAGATGAAGAAATATTGAACAGGAAATTTATGCCAGATTCACAAAGAACAAATTCCAAAAAGTTCAGGGAAAATACTGGTATGACTTAAATGAGCACTGACTTTGTAGCAAGACAGTTCTGTGCTCAAATCCCAACTCTGCCTCCCTAATAGGTAAGTAACCTTGAATAAACTTACTCTCCCAGAAAGTTGTCTAAATCTGTAAAAACATCTTAAAATGGGATTACTGTGAGAATTAATTTAAACTGTAAGGTTGAATAGCACTAAATTGTAGTTTGTATAAGTAAACAATAGTTGAATACTTGTGTATCATATGGTTCATAAATAAACTACAATGTCGGTCACCTGGTAGGTGCTCAATAAATTTGCTGAATTACATTGCCTTACTTCATGAAGAAAGCAAACATCATTTAAAAAGAGAAATGTGGCCAGAAGTGGTAGTTCTCAATCTGTAATCCTAGCACTTTGGGAGGTTGAGGCAGGAGGAGTGCAAGACCAGCCTATCCCAATAACATAGTAAAACCCCATCTCTACAAAAATTTAAATATTAGGCAGGCAAGGTGTGTGCATCTATGCAGCGGTCCTCAAACTGTGGCCCACAGGCCACATGAGGCGGTGTGATTGTATTTGTTCCTGTTTTGTTTTTTTACTTCAAAATAAGGTATGTGCAGTGTGCATAGGAATTTGTTCATAGTTTATTTTTTTTAACTATAGTCCGGCCCTCCAATGGTCTGAGGGACAGTGAATTGAAAAGTTTGAGGATGCCTGATGGTCTCACCTACTCAGAAAGCTGAAGCAGCACGATGGCTTACGCCTACCAATTAGGGGCTAGTGTGAGCTATGGTCGTGCTGAATTCATATCCTGGCTCAGCCACTTATTAGTGGAGTGACATCAAATCACGTACTCAGTTAACCTTTCTAAAGTATGTAAAATGAGAATACTTTCCTATTTTTATGATTACCTGAGGATCAAAGCACACGGAGTAAGTTATCACATTGTAGTTACCATTGTACAGCCATAGCAGGCAACATAACCCAAGCAGAAAAAAATCAAGAACATGAAACCCATTCTGGGCTGAAATTTGAGGAAAATGCTCAGATTGACAAAAAGGTCTTATAAAACGTAAACATAGGAAGAAGGAAAAAAAAGGTTAGATCTTTAATGTATTGCTATGTGTATGCCATTTAAATGGCACATACTATAATTTAGCGTGAGTCAACCAATCAGCTGTATGCACTCTATAGATATACACACACGTATATAAATCTTAAGTGCCATGCACTCTGAAAAAGAAATGCTGGTCAAAACTGAAGAGTACACTAGAAATTATAGAAAATGTGTTTTTAAAAAAATGTAAAAGGTTATAAGAAAACATCTTGCAGCCTTAGTGTGGGATTCACAGTGAAAAGAAATGACACACTGCCAGACCTGCACTGCCGTCCATTGTCTGGGGGGCCTCTGAACTGAGAATGACGAGATGTGGAGCATGCAGACAGGTGCTGAAAGGATTTTCTAGGTATTATGGACAGCAAATGTGAAGTCAGGAATGCTGAGGCACTATTTGAGATGGTTAAAAAAGATGATAAGGATAAACTAGAAAGCTCCTAAAGAGCCTTGCAGAGGAATTTAGATTCTATCCCATAGTTAATGAAAAGGCATTAAAGAATTTTGAAGTAGAAGAGAAACATAGATTCTCCTATTAGATACTGGCACTGGTGTGTGTGAGAAACGGGAGAAGGGAAGAGACTAAAGGAAGATGAGTGAAAACGCTGTTATAAACCATTTAGGCTCTGCGCCTGTGAAGCAGCTAAGGTGTCAGCCACATACACCTGAGCTGGCGGGTTTGAATCCAGCCGGGCCCACGAAACAATGACGGCTGCAAACAAAAAATAGCCAGACGTTGTGGTGGGCGCCTTAGTCCCAGCTACTTGGGAGGCAGAGGCAGAGCCCAGGAGTTGGAGGTTGCTGTGAGCTGTGATGCCATGGCACTCCACCCAGGGTGTCAGCTTAAGGCTCTCTCTCAAAAAAAAAAAGATTTATATGGTGGTGCCCATAGCTCAGTGGGTAAGGCTCTGGACACATACACCGAGGCTGGCGGGTTTAACCCGCACTAGGCCAGCTAAAACAACAATGACAATTGCAACAACAACAAAAAAAGGCTGGGCATTGTGGTGGGCACCTGTGGTCCCAGCTACTTGGGAGTCTAAGGCAAGAGAATCACTTCAGCCCAAGAGTGAGGTTGCTGTAAGCTGTGACGCCACGGCACTCTACCCAGGGTGACAGCTTGAGATTCTTGTCTCAAAAAAAAAAAAAATTATCTATAAATGTGGGAAATTCCATGCCTACTTCACTTCGGTTATTGACCAAATGAGAACATATATAAAAGGGTTTTGAAAATATTAAAGGTACTAACTAAACAAATGGTTATTATCCACAGAAACTGAACCAAATGCATGTAAGATTTTGAGAGTTGCTACCATTTTTAAAAAATCATAGAAAGTAGAAAGGAAAAAAGACAAGAAATTGGTATTCTTCAATTTTTCTGAAGTCAAAAGGGATGGACTTCTAGGAATTTAACATGAGTAACCTCACCTCAAGCCCCATTCCTACCAAGAATAATCCCTATACTTTTGGAGACACTCAGGGCCAAAACCTGGGATGGTCTATGTAATCCTCAGTCTAAAAAAATAAACCTTAGTCTGTTTAAGACATAAAAATGTATGCCTCTAAGATGAACTCCAATGACCCCTGCCCCTCTTGGTGTTTATGACATTGTTTAATACCTGCCCCTTGAGTAACTTTCTTCCAACCATCATTGAGAGTATGTCACTTCCATCATTAGACTACAGAAGACCCTGATTTCTGTCCTACTAGCAGGCTTGCTCCCTTGCTGGCTTTGATTCATCAAAGCAAGGCAAGTTGCCATGCTGGAGAAGCCCACGTCAAGGATCTAAAGGCAGCTTCTGCCCATCAGTTGGCTAGGCTGATCCATAAAGAGAAAATTGATGTTAGACTTAATTAAAATGTAATACTTATGCTCAATGCCGAGACAATGTCACAAGAATGAGAAGACTAGGAGAAAATACTTGCAAAAGACATGTCTGATAAAGGACTGTTATCCAAAATATACAAAGAACTCTTAAAAGTCAAATGTAAGACTATGCATAGTAGCTCACACCTGTAATCCTACCACTCTGGGAGACCAAGGTAGGTAGACTGCTTGAGGCCACAAGTTTGCAACCAGCCTGAGCAGGAATGGGACCCTGCCTCTGGGGGCAAGACATGATTGCAAGGGGGACTTTACCTAACAATTGCAATCAGTGTAACCTGGCTTATTGTACCCTCAATGAAATCCCAACCAAAAAAAAAAAAAAAAATACAAAAATTAGTTGGGAGAATCACTCAAGCCCAGGAGTTTTGAGGTTGCAGTGAGCTATGATGTCACCACCGCACTCTAGCTGGGGCAACAGAGCAAAACTCTGTCTTAAAAAATAAACAAGGGGGTGGCGCCTGTGGCTCAGTTGGTAAGGCGGCGGCCCCATATACCAAGGGTGGTGGGTTCAAACCTGGCCCCGGCCAAACTGCAACCAAAAAATAGCCGGGTGTTGTGGCGGGCGCCTGTAGTCCCAGCTACTCGGGAGGCTGAGGCAAGAGAATCGCTTAAGCCCAGGAGTTAGAGGTTGCTGTGAGCTGTGTGAGGCCACAGCACTCTACCGAGGGCCATAAAGTGAGACTCTGTCTCTACAAAAAAATAAATAAACAAGGGCAGTGCCTGTGGCTGAAGGAGTAGGGTGCCAGCCCCATATACCAGGGGTAGTGGGTTCAAGCTCAGCCCCGGCCAAAAACTGCAAAAAAAAAAAATTATAATAATAAATAAACAACTCAAAAGTAAGAAATAATATTAGTGTTTTGATTTTTTTTGTTTTTTTTTTTTCAGTTTTTGGCTGGGGCTAGGTTTGAACCCACCACCTCCAGCATATGGGGCCAGCGCCCTACCCCTTTGAGCCACAGGCGCTGCCCCTAATAATATTGTTTTAATTGTTTTGTTAGGCAGATTTTTTTTTAATAGTTTTTTTATGGCAGGATTTTTAGGTAGGATTTATACCCTAAGGATTAGCTAAATATATTACAATGTATTATCTCCACTTACTAAATATATATCCATATTGTTCACTAAATGCTACTTAAGAATATTTTTAAGTTATGTAGCATTTTTAAAGAATTTTTAAGAGTACTGCCAGAAAAGAAAAATTGTTTAAGTACACTGCTATTTAAAAAAATCACAGCTAGGGGCGGTGCCTGTGGCTCAGTAGGTAAGGCGCCGGCCCCATATACCGAGGGTGGCGGGTTCAAACCTGGCCCCGGCCAAACTGCAACCAAAAAATAGCCGGGCGTTGTGGTGGGTGCCTGTAGTCCCAGCTGCTCGGGAGGCTGAGGCAAGAGAATCGCTTAAGCCCAGGAGTTGGAGGTTGCTGTGAGCTGTGTGAGGCCACGGCACTCTACCGAGGGCCATAAAGTGAGACTCTGTCTCTACAAAAAAAAAAAAAAAATCACAGCTAACACTTACAAAATGACATTACCTCCCTAAAAAACAGAGCTACAGATGCCTTAATGTCTGTACCAGATTAAGAACATCAATTCAGTAGTCCCAGCTACTCGGGAGGCTGAGGCAAGAGAATTGCCTAAGCCCAAGAGCTGGAGCTCTCTACCACAGCACTCTACCGAGGGCAACAAAGTAAGACTCTGTTTCTTTAAAAAAAAAAAAAAAAAAGAATATCAATTCATTACTAAAGAGTAAAACTAAAGGATTTCAATTCAAACAACTCTTTTAAATTTTTATGAGGTTAAAGTTGAGATTTTTCTATATTAAAATCAGTAATTCTGATTTCCCCAATTTTCATAGTGTTCCTAAGGCACTCTAGTTAATACCAAAAAAAATTTTAAGTTTGTTTTTGAGACAGAGTCTCACTTTATTGTCTTCGGTAAAGTGCCGTGGCGTCACACAGCTCACAGCAACCTCCAACTCCTGGGCCCAGGCGATTCTCTTGTCTCAGCCTCCAGAGTAGCTGGGACTACAGGCGCCCGCCACAACACCCTGCCATTTTTTTGTTGCAGTTTGGTCAGGGCTGGATTCGAACCTACCACCCTGAGTATATGGGACCAGCACCCCACTCACTGAGCCACAGGTGCTGCATTTTTAAAATCTATACTTTTATGTTGATTTTTATGGAACAGTCTAGGAGTTCTACACACATAATCTCTAAGTGTTTCTGTAATTTGTATTATGTGCAACATGGCCTAAATGTCATCCATGAAGTTGACTGCCCTGCTTATAGATACGAATTTAAGATAAAGAAATTATTGTAAAACTTCTGTTCTGAGACATATTCTTTCTTACTTTCCTCCTAATTCCACACCCACAACATACACCACACAAAAAAGCTTGTAGTGGGCAGCGCCCATAGCTCAGTATGTAGGGTGCCGGCCACATACACTAAGGCTGACAGGTTCAAAACTGGCCCAGGACAGCTAAACAACAAAGGCATTGTGGTGGACACCTGTAGTCCCAGCTACTTGGGAGGCTGAGGCAAGAGTTTTAGGTTGCTGTGAGCTGTGACACTACAGCACTCTACCAAGGGCGACATGTCCAAAAAAAAAAGTTTGTACTATTACCCAATTCTACAATCCCACCTTGAGCTTAAAAAAATTCTAAAAATCCCGTACTCTCTGAAACTTTTCCTGGAGAGAACCTTACCTAAACAATTCCTGTTGAAAAATTATCTCCTTTTTCTTCACCAAAAGTTCCCATAATTGTGTGATGTTATGTTCCTAAAGTTAAGATAAATTAAGTTTTTTCCAGAGTCCAGTCACATTATGCCTATTTAGAAACTATTGACTAAAACAAAACAAAAAAAAAAAAACAGCTCCTCCTCCACATTAGAACATGTTCCTTCTCAATACGTAGTCAATTCTTAACATTTTAACTGTTTTTTTCATAATATTTCCTCCAAATCTCATTTCCTCGAAACATCATTTGTGTCTGCCACTTACCTTTAAATTTTTTCTCCTCTATGTGTGGGGTCCAACATCAAGCACAAAACTCTATAAAAACTTAGTGTTGAGTACAATGTGTGAAGACTCTGTAAAACACTGTTTAAATGGCAACACCCCCAATACACACTGTGCATATAATGCTGTATCATTGCTCAGCTCAGCAAGTACATGTAGAGTTTCTAGTTCCAAAAGAGTTATTTTTCATTTCTCTTTTTGAGAACTCATTGATTTTCATGAATAACCAACCATACATGGGAGACAGATGACCAATCATTAGTTCTTCAATGGTTTAGCAAATGCCATTGGTCAACCAGTCTATAGACCTAATTCATCCAAAAATAACATTTCTTCTAAAAAGTGGCATTGTTTCTTAAGAGGGAAAAAAAAACTGATAGAAATGTAACAACAAAATGGAAAAAGCTGCATCCCTTCAGATGTCATGTGAAAAAAGGAACTCAGATTGAAGTGTTGTTTTAGCTTGCAGAATTGCCCTACCACACAAAGGAACCCCATTCAAAAACAAACTAAAAATCATTTTTATTATGATTTGGGAGTGATAAAGAAAACAACATATTTACATACATGTTTACAAAACATTTCTATAAAATGATTGTTTGCCGTTCCTTTTAATTTGGCAAAAGATTAAAAACATTGTTTACCATAAACAATGAAACTCAGCACCTTTATAAAGTTATTTCTTCACTTTTTTCCTTAAATACAATATTCTTACAGGCTATCTAAATTCATAGTGACATTTAGAAGGATCAACTTATAGTAGTATGATTATGGCAGAACTGCTTTTGGGAGATAATGCTGAAGTATACTGGCGCTAATTGAGAATATGAAGGTATTTGGCTTTTTTTTTTTTTTAAAGAAGAGATGGGAAGGCCAACCGTTCTAGAATATCACTATAAGGAGAGAATGCACACAGCACCATCCCTGTGTTCAAACATGGGGCTGCCAGACGCAGGGCAGTAAATCTGCAGAGCTCTATTCTCCATTTTCAAAAGTCATGACAACAGATATAGAGAATTGAGTAGATTACTTACTGTAAGAAGCTAAAGAATTACAGCAAGCCTAGAAAGTGATAACCTCTCAGGTAACAACAGACTCTTCAGGACTATACAAGCAGCCTTTTGTTCTTATTTTTAATACACAGGGGGCAAATGCAACAAAGAGAAGAGAGGAGGATGGAAACAGGTCAGTGTCTTTATCTTCATACTAGTATCTTTTCTCTTAGAAGAAATACATTTTTAAATATTACCAGGTAATAAGCATTATAGAATTTTAACCAGTACACTCCTACTTAATTACCTGTGTCAATTAAATGAAAGAGGAAAGGTGCCAACTATGTTAAAAGGGAGGAAATAAATCTATCTTTGTATGGACTGCTTTAAGGTCCTAAATACCTGGAAGAGCATTGAAATAGGGAGTATCTTTTTCCTAGGGATAATCAATTTAACTGCAATGGAGTTTAGATTTTTTTTTAATATTTTGGCTATTCATATTAATTTGTCTTACTTATTTCCATTTATAAACCTCTTCTTCATTTAACAAAACAGTCACTGAACGTGACAAAATTCTTATGATTAAAACCCTCTATGTCTCTAATTTGTTATACAACTGTTACTTTTGTGAAGATGTTCCTAGGCTGATCCGCACATAAGTACAAAACTTGGTAAAGTTTCTTCATTTTATTCTTAAAGAATATTGAGTGGGGCGGCACCTGTGGCTCAAAGGAGTGGGGCGCTGGCCCCATTTACCAGAGGTGGCGGGTTCAAACTCAGCCCTGGCCAAAAACTGCAAAAAAAAAAAATAATAATAATAATAGTAATAATATTGAGTGTTGCTCTGTTATGAGAAAAGTAAAGTATATCATCTCCTTATCATACTACTGCTCATCTTGGGCAAAATAAAATTTGATGAAAATAACTCCACTTCCCAAATGTATATAGTTATCTCAAACTTGTAGAGAGGCAGTGGCAATGTCATCCCTAAAAGGGGGGGAGGGCGGGGGGGGGGGAAGGGTAGAAGCTGGCAAGAAAAGCTGAAGATTCTAACCAGAAAGCTGTTATCATGTGGTACTGACATTACTATAAAATTTCTGCCAAAAATATTCTTCTGAGCCAAAGTAGGAGTTACTTGTGTCACACGAGTTGGGCACAGAAACTTCTATTATGGACAAACATCTCTTCACTTGAGAACATAAAATTTCAAAGAAAATTTTGTTGTACCACTGATACCATCAGTGTTATCAAACACTGAACTAAAATAAAGTGCCTTTCAAGTAATTAGTAATGACTTAAATACTACATATTTACCTACATTTTTCTATCATCTAAAGATTACTTAAATCTCCATTTTAAAAATAAACAAAAATGAACTGTGAAATTTAACACATGTAAATAATGCAGAACTCTCTTATATCACACTTAAAATACCAATGACAATCAAGTAGTTTCAAATCTAATATTAACTCTACTGTGAATATCTGAGTGAAAAGTGATATTGATTCAAAATTCCATCTAAAACACCAGACTTGAACCTCACCCTAAATTGTTTTAGTAATAATAATTGTTTCAACTTACCCTACTCAATAATATAAACATGTTGTTAAAAACTGTTTTTGTTATTTAGAGATAGTAAGTGTGAAGATTTTCTTTTCTTTTTTTTTTTTGGCTGGGGCTGGGTTTGAACCCGTCACCTCCGGCATATGGGACCCGCGCCCTACCCCTTGAGCCACAGGCGCCGCCCAAGTGTGAAGATTTTCTAAATGGTAAAACAAAAAACACATTAGGGACTAGATTACTGCAAGATACAGTATTTTTCTAATAAAAAAAATAATGAAGAGAACCAGAAATTAGAAACGTATCTATGACAATTATAGAGATCTGCTTTTTAAAATACAAATTTATGAAGTATTTTAACTGTTAAAACAGGGATCACTGCTTCATCCAAGTTAATTTTCTCTGACAAGTGTACCAAGTAGACTTTTAGGAACAGACTAACCCTATAAAATTAAAATAAGAAACATCCACAGATACAATACAATCAGATACAAGTACTTGACAATTAATACAAGGCAGGAGGCACTTTCCAACCTAATAAAGGCCTACTTGTTCAACACTTATTACAGAAGTATTACATCAATGGCCTACTGGTAATGAAAAATACGTAAACTTTTGAAAAAGGGCTTGTTCAGGCTTGTTTTACAAGTTATTGTGAGATTGTTCGAATTTAACACATGGATTGAGCTTCCGGCTACAACTTTAAAAAGACATTTCCCACTTTTAATCACTATCTCTGGTTCTACATTGATTTTCAACTTAACATATTGAGATATCTCAAATGTCAAAAGTCTTAACTACGTACGGATTTAGTAATAAATCGGGTCATTACATGAATATAACATATCTAAAAAGTAACAAGGTTAATTTTTTTAATAATACAAGTTATATTTACAAATAGTTACTTTAACAAATTATTACCTTATTCCAATATGCCACTGTGGCAATTTGAGACGTAGGGCACTTTGAAGTATGTATGTTCCAGGAGAAAGGCAGATGTAATCCTTTATAACTAACCTACCTTCCCCCAAACTATATTATCCAATCTAATAACCCAGCTAATTGTCAACCACTTCTAACAAATACATCTCAAGAAATGTCATGCCATATATTCAAGAAGGTACCACAAGGCAATTAAACAGACTGTCTAGTATTTCTGCTAAATATATATTTATATATGTACATATAGATGTTTAAAGATGTTACTTTTTAACCTGGATAACTAATTAAAATATATTCTTTAAATGTTTTGCTGTTCTTGAAATACTTGTTCAAGCTAACCTTAGGATGACTCTATACATAAAACTATAAACTCGCCTGAATTTCATCATCTATATTCCACACCCCACAAACCACATACAGGATACACTTGAGACACATAAATCACAATTTTTAGATATTTTTAGATAAAAAAGGACTAAACTTCCACATTTTTTTCTCTTTTTTTGAGACAGAGTCTATGTTGCCCTCAGTAGAGTGTCATGGCGTCACAGATCATAGCAACCTCAAACTCTTGGGCTTAAACAGTTCTCTTGCTTCAGCCTCCCAAGTAGCTGGGACTACAGCACCCGCCTGCCACAACCCCCGGATATTTTTGTTGTTGTTGTTGCAGTTGTCATTGTTGATTTAGCTGGCCCCAGGACAGGTTTGAACCCACCAGCCTGAGTATATGTGGCTGCCAACCCTACCCTACGGGCGCCTCCCTTCCACACCATTTTTTAAAACATAAAAACCAGTATTTCTTTTTTTTAAGATTCTTTTAAAAAAACACACAGGCAAAAGAGGCAACAAAAAAAATCCAAACAGGATAGTTCACACAAAGAACCCAACTCAGAACTGACTATATATCCTCTTTTCCTTTTTCAACTTACAATGTATTAAATGTGTAGAGCATATTTGCTTTATAAATCCATATTCCTTAATTGCTAATAAAAACACAAAAAGTTTTGCTTTAACAAAGATCACAGAATAATCTTTGGAAAATTTATCCAGAAACTAAATTTATCCTTATAATCAAAGTTAGACAAGGCTAATCCTGCTTTCTGACTGGGAATTAGCAGGTCCTGGTAAGAAATGAGAAAGTTAGACAAGGCTAATCCTGCTTTCTGACTGGGAATTAGCAGGTCCTGGTAAGAAATGAGAAAGTGAGTCCAACTACAAAATAACCTATAATTCTGGTGGTACTAAATTCCCTATTTTAATTCAATTCACAAAAATAGATAATTCATTTCATCCTAAATTCATTTGCATAACCACCATATAACTTTTTTTTTTTTAAGTTTTTGACCTTTATTTCTGATCTGTTCCGTTTTACAGGAGAGGTAAGTAGCCAAACACTCAGGCGCTGACCTGACCTGACCTGACCTGACCTGACCGGAGCCCAGGTTGAAGGGAAGAACTCCTAGGATCTGTCCCCGCCCTTCCCCGCACCGCCTCCCCACTGTGCTTTGAGAGGCCGGATCTGTCCTCCACGGAACAGCTCCATACACACACAAAGAAGTTACGGGGTCGGGGGCGGTTGATCTCCACTCTAATGCTAGCATTCTGGGAGGCCGAGGCCGGTGGAGACCGGAGACGACCGCCCCGCTCCCCACCATAGTCCCAGCTGTTCGGGAGTCTGAAGCAAAAGCATCTCTGGAGCTCAAGAATTCTTGCTGTGACTTGTGATGGCGCCACGCCGCTCTTCCCAGTGAAGGTGGAGTCAGAGTGTATCGCCAAAAAAATAAATAAATAAATAAATAATCCCACACACATATACTGTCGTAGATTGTTGTGTAGACGTGAATGAAGAAGAGTTTTTTGTTTTTTTGTTTTTTTTTAGATAGAAATGACACAACCCCTAGGCTCACAGGCTGCCGAGTTCTCTCCTTAGCTCTAGTAGTTACACAGGAGGCAAGCAGTGCATATTGTCAGAACAAAGGTTTCAGAAGAAAGGGAGAGAGAGAAAGGGGGGGGAGAGAGACAGAGAACACGAACAGGAAAGAAGGAACACGGGGTGTCCCACCATATAACTTTTTAAAAGGAAAGATCTAGTAGAAAAATTCCCACCTGAGATCTTTTACCTTGAATTTCGACTGTAAAGTCCTAACCTTCAATCTTTCCTTTGTTATAAAATGAAGGTAAGGAAATTAAATTGAACATAGATGTGGTTATAAGACAAATAAACTAAAATAGAATATTAAAACACTTGTTTCAGGTTTTGTCGAAAATAAGTCTTTAAAAAAAAAAATCTTTTGGGTGGTGCCCATAGCTCAGTGGGTTGGGCACCAGCCACATACACCCAGGGTGGTGGGTTCGAACCCGGCCTGGGCCAGCTAAACAATGACAACTGCCAAGAACAACAACAAAAAAGGCTCGGCGCCTGTGGCTCAAGCAGCAAAGGTGCCAGCCACATACACCTGAGCTGGTGGTTCGAATCCAGCCTGGGCCCGCCAAAAAACAATGACAGCTACAACCAAAAAATAGCCGGGCGTTGTGGCAGGCGCCTGTAGTCCCAGCTACTTGGGAGGCTGAGGCAGAAGAATCGTTTGAGCCCAGGAGTTGGAGGTTGCTGTGAACTGTGACACCACAGCACTCTACCTAGGACGACAGCTTGAGGCTCTGTCCCCCCCCCCAAAAAAAAAAAAAAAAAGAAAGAAATCTTTCATACATTAACAAGAACACCATTAATGAATAATTTCCCTAATCACGTTTGCCCCCAAGAGGACAGTCAGAGACAAGGATTCAGAGACGAGACACTTATTTTGGAGGCAATCCCAGAAAATGCTGATGAAGCAATGAAAAGTGACAGAAGAAGAAAATAAAGAATACATATTTAATAGTTACTTGCTGAGAACAACGAGGTCCAATCCCCCCGAGGAAACAACATAAAACATGCCCTGGAGAATCACTAGAAGCCTGAAGAACCCGGAGTAACTCGTAACCCCCACTCCCTTCAACTCGCATCCATCACTGGCTGAGGACTGCTCCCAGGACATTATCTTCCCATCACTTTCAACATGCCCTGTGGTCCTATGTTGGAGAAATTCCAAGGCTGAGTTGGAGGTGCTTAAAGGACACTTTAGGCATGGATGGAATGGTGAGAATCAAGTAGCTGCTACAAAATCTCACCATCAGTGAGATTTCACACACCAAATAACGTAAACCTCATTTCTGTCATTGTCCCATTGTACATAAGTAGTGTGTTTTAAAGATGTAATAAGGAAGCGCGTAGAATATCATGAACTTAACGTAAAACTCCCAGCAAAGAAAACAGACATCTACAGAGTTATTAGAGGAGTATTTGAACCCACAAAAAGTAGTCTACTTTTGCCTAAATTAGTCAAAATAGCTATTTACATGAATAACTCCCATTTTAATTAAAGTTGCAAAATCCTATGACATTTTTTAAATCTCAAACAGCCAGCACTAAAAATAAAATGCAGAACAATGTGGTGCAATATTTGAAATACACAAGACTGAAAATCAGAGGAAATGAATTCTTGTCCTAGTTCTGACACTGACTACTTATTAAAACTTAAGAAATTCATGTAATTTGTATTTGCATCAGTAATATAAGGTAATAATGTCTGGCCTATTATTGTTAAGATGAAGGGGGAAAAGTTGTGAGATTTTAAAATTTAAAAGTATATTATATTAAATAAACAGGTTGATTTTTTTTTCTTGTCTTAGAAATCAAAGCTGGAAAGGCCCTTAGGAGTCATATTCAATTCTAATTTACATTAATGAAGAACTGTACTCTAGAAAGGAGAAATGATTTGTTCCAGCCAATCAGTAGCAACTTATTTCAAAAAGGCGAAAATAGATTCCAGCCCAATGTTTCTAGCACTCTACAGTGTCTTTCCACTTGAGGCTAGGCTGGACATGTCATTGGCATGTAGCTAATATGCATTTTAATAAATTTTTAAAATTTGGCAACACTTTTAACTAATGGTAAACATCATATAATATTGCTAACTATGAGCTAGAAATCATAGGTCAATGGTTTCAAATTTATATTATAATTCATTTCACTTAACAGAGAGCCTAGGAATATAAAATTCTACCCTCTTTTAAAATTAGTAAGGAGAATGGTTCCCACAATTAAAAACTGAAAATGGAAAAAGCCAATTAAAAGGTGGTTCCAATTAAAAGGTTTATGTTTTTCTGACCTTTAGAAAACACTTCACATAAAAAGTGTTCCAACACATAACTAAATATCTATTACGTGCTAATTTAAATGAATAAATATTAATTGAAAAACATTCTCAGAAAAACAATTCCATTTAAAAAAGTTACATTAAAAATGCTTTTATTAAATTTAATTCAACAGTCTATTTTTTAAAACTCACAAAACTCAGTTAATATGATCTTTTTTTAGTTTTCACCTTATTTTAGTACATTTTACTTAAATGTGTATAATATCACATTAAATAATTCAGAATATCAAATCAGAAAAATTAAAATATTTTCAAAAGTTTAAATTGCAATCCTAGCACAGTGGTTTAATCCGTGCCTGTAATCCTAACAATCTGCGAGGCTGAGGTGGTAGGATTGCTTGAGGTTGAGAGTTTGAGACCAGCCTGAGCAAAGTGAGACCCCATCTTTACAAAACATAGAAAAATTAGCCAGTGGTGACAGGTGCCTACAGTCCCAGGTACTCGAGTAGCAGAGGAAGGAGGATGGCTTGAAATAAGGAATTCAAGTTGCTGTGAGCTAGGCTAACACCATGGTACTCTAGCCCAGGTGACAGAGTGAAACTGTCTCCAAAAACAACATAGTTTACAACACAGATTTAAAGATCACAACTCAGGTCCTGCTTACAGATGAATCACCTGGCCTTCAATAGCTTCTTAATAATAGTATTTTATATTCTCTTTGGTTTCATTAAGATGATAGGGAAAAAATACAACTACATCCAAAAAAGTTATAGACCTAACTTTGCAGTATGAAATGTGCATTTGGACACAATTTACAATAATGAAAAACCAACTGCATTATAGTATGGCTTTCAAAATCAGAAGAACTGGCTTTTAAAATTCTTCCCACTACTTTACAGGGTGATGGCCCAAACCCTGCATTAGAATATGCACATGGGCGTGCACGGGCACACACACATACACACATATACACACACACGGAATAAATGTGATACGCTCCACCTCTCTGGAATCATCGCCAGAGAACCCTGGAATAAATGACAAATCCAAGAATTCTTTGTGTAGTACTAATGAACCCATGAAGTAGGCAGGCAAACAAAATCCATCACAACAGTGACTATAAAGAGGTAGAGGTATCAGCATTATTTAAGGTACACTGACAAAATGTACAGAATGGTCGCTGGTAACAGTTTATGTTATGCCACTCAGTTATACTGTATGTGCTCAGTTGCATCGTGTTTTATTCTATGTGAACAGTATAATTCTATTCTTACTCCAATTAACGGTATTCATATTTTATGTAAATAGAATTATTCTATGTGAATAATTAACTCCTTAATAATTAGTTAATAATTAACTCCCATAGAATAATTCTATTCCTATGTAATAACTCTATTCCATTCCAATATATGAAGAAAACTCCCCTCTCTTTAAACTTACCCTCTCCAAAATAAATACCGCCAATTTCTTCAACCACATCTCACTTTCCATGCTATTCAGGCCTTCTTCATTCCAGCTGCTTCCCTATAGACACTACAGTTCATAATGTCTCTCTTAATACGTGTAACTTACAATTTACCACAATAATATAAAAGTTTTAGTGTACATGTTGTTTATTATATCTTACTCAATAACAGTTTTTATAACTATATTAGGTCTTTTAGTAATTGAATCACAGCACTTCCCAGTCTATTGACGTATCCTAATACTTGATAAATATCTCAGTGACATAGAATGAGAAATTTTAACAGCAATTTTTTCATCAACTTAAAGTTATTCAAGTTAAATTACTCTGTTATCCTGACTTTATGTCCTTTAGATTGAGACATAAGGCATTTTTAAAATGCTAATGGAAGATGGTAATTATTTTCTCTTTTCTTTTCTTTTTTTTGAGACAGAGTCTCACTATGTCGCCCTCGGTAGATTGCCGTGGCGTCACAGCTCACAGCAACCTCTCAACACTCAGATACAAAAGTTTATCTGGTCTATTTTCTGTTATCATCTAGATAGCCAACCCCTTAGAATAACATAAATAATTTGGAACAACCAATCATAACCTCCATTGATCAATGTTTTAATTTACAGCAGCAAAGTAAACCTCCCCATAGGTTCCAGCAAATAAAAGTCCTTCAAAGTTCCTTAATGCTAATCCACAAGAGTCCTTAGTTTCCCTTATCCATTTCCCACTTACCTTTATGATCCTAAATAACACTCAAACCCAACAAATTTATATATCAAATTAAGAGAGACTTAAGATGGCAGAAATATACAATTACTCTTTGTAGCCTAGATTATTAGCCAACTATTTGAACTAAAAACACCACCATTTTGAACAGAAGATAGCAAATTAAGCCCGCAGGCCAAATCAAGCTCATCATCTTTGTATGAATAAAGCTTTATTAGAACAAATTCACATTCACTTGATTACACATTGTCTATGGCTGTTTTTGTGCTACAATGGTAAAGAAGAATACTCAGGACAGAGTCTATATGGCCTGCAAAGCTCAAATCATTTACTATCTCTTCCTTTTTATAGCAAACACTTACCAACTCGTAACCTAAGGGAATAAACTATTTGCTACCAGAGCAGTATTTGAGATCTGTAACGACCATCATTAACTAGCTCAGAACACCAGCCATTCATATAGAAACACCTAAATATAAATACTGAAATCTGAATAGTTCTTTATCCTAATCTGTATGAAGACTGTTGCCCACCCAAGACAGAGCACTTACTTATACTTACCTGCACAATGAGCTATTCTTTAACATACATTTCTCAAGGATTCCCTAGTGAAATAGTGAAGAATCCATGAATATGCTGCTCTGAGTAACCGAAGGTTAAATAAAAGTTGCTACAAAACACTCAAAAGTATATAACAAAGAAACAACTGTATGGAACTACATAATAATTTCCTTTACATTTTAGATTCCAATTACAAAACACGTTTAAAGGCACTTAAAGTAGAAAAGCTTCAGTTTAACAACTTATGTAATATTAACTGCATTAAATAATGCAAATTCATTTCCCTTTTGTGTTAAATAACAAGACTTTCATTTTCATGTATATAAAGGAGAAATCAAAATACCTCTAATCTATCATGTAGATATTTAACATAAGCGACATCACAATCTAAAAAAATTAAGTCATAACATCAAAGTACCTTGAAACTAGAAAATACTTAAGAGATCACCTCTACATTTTACAGATGAAAAATTTCAATGTGACACAAATATTAGGTTCAGAGAACTAATTAGTGAATTAGTGGCAGAAACAGAACTAGAACTCAACAGTCAACTATCAGTTTGGAATACTTTTTACTTCTATGAAAGTAGAGCATTGTCTTCTCTGAAAGGCATGTTCATATTCTAGAAAAGTGTAGAGTGATAGTAAAAGACACCAGAGATTATAGGTTTTTGTTTGAGGTAAGGTCTCACTATGTTACCCAGGCAGGTCTTGAACTCCTGGGCTCAAATGATCCTCCTGTCTCAGCCTCCCAAGTATCTGGGACTATACACATACAACACCATGCCCAGCTTCTAGAGTTTTAAGACTGTAGTAAACATACTCCTAAAAGTACAGTCTACCCACCTAGGCAACCCTCTCGTCTTTTTTATATAAACTATAAGATTATAAAAAGACCAAAAAATGACTAATTATGCAGCAAGTCTTATTAGAATGATCAAATAAACAACCAATTATTCAACAAATTTTTCATAAAGTTAGAAAAAATAATGATACTATTAAAGGGGCAGTATGATGGGTACTCATACATCGCTAATTTGGCACAATTTTTCTGAAGGGTAATTTGGCAATATTTTAAAGAATCTACAAAGTTCTCAATGTCTAAACCACTTATTCCATTTCCATGAATACATCCTAAAGAAAGAGTCTAATATAGAGTTCAAATTTTACATACAAGGATATCCATCCCACTATTATTTATAATGGTGAAAGATCAGAAACAACCTAATATCCAAAGAGAGAAGTGTTAAATTATGGTATAGTAATACATTAGAATATTATGCAGCCATTTGCTAAAATCACATTTTTAAAGACATGAGTAAGTACTTATGGTACCAAGTTAAATAGTAAAGAACAGGGTACATAACTATATGGTCAGTATAATCTCACCTTTGCTATTATATACACACACGCAAACACATATACACACACTCATAAATAGCATAGACAAAGACTGAAAGGAAATACAAAAAAATAGTAACAGTGTTATCTCTGGGTAGTGAGAGGGCAGATATTTTTTTTTCTCCTTTATACCTTTTAGTATTTTTCCAGATTTTCTATAACAATCATGTTATTTTTATACTCAGAAAACATTTTAAAATTCCCTCTGTAGTCACTTTGAAAACTTTTATAGTCCATATTAAACAAGGAGGATTTAGAGTACTAAAAGAAATCTAAGAGATGGAAAATAAATCACTAATGTGTAAGAATATAATTTCCGCACAAACATGGGTAGGTGATTTTGAATCTAAAAGGTAACATTATTGCATCTCACTCTTGAGTGTAGAAAGTTGAAATTTAATAAATAAGGAATGCAAATCTTTAAATAATATTGGCGCATTTGCTACTCTGGCATAACACTGAAGACACAAACACTCTCCAAGGTAATGTAGATCCCTAGTGTTAGATAAAAATGGGTATAATGTAGTACAGTAGCCAAATAACTAATTAAATTACATTTTTTCTTTTGCCAAAGTGAGTAGAATTGGTCTATGCTAAACAAAGGAAATAATACAACATCATACCATTATTTTAGTTGGAAGAGCCGCACCAAAATTTATGACAAAAAAAATTATGAAACTATAAGAAAATCCAGTGATTTAATGTTGTTGCTAAAAATTCAAGTAAAAAACCCAAATTGCTTAAAGTACTAAAAAAGCATAGCAGTTATGCTCTGCAATGATCTGAAAAACTGTAAGAACACTCTTCAATGCTTTCTCATTTGCAGACTATCAAATATGATCTTTGAAGGACTACGTCTGTGTTGTTACCAATCTTGAATATATGTTCTATTAGGATATAATGATATAAAGGAATGTCACACACAAAAAGGCAAACTGTATTTAATTTTAAAAGTCAACTTTAAGATGATGTGATTCTAATTTCTGTGGTTAAAAAAATCAGATAAATATGTAAAATATAAAATACATCCTAACACATTTTTACATAAAAGCTGAGGTTTACCATTTTTAACAAAAATTCTGAGATAGAATTATTAAAAAACGATTTTCAAATATACCACAGAGCAATAAGTTTAAATCAGACTATTTTGAGTTGTGTAGCCCTTTATTAGCAACTAAAATAGAAGGTATCTGTTGTACAACACGGGTAGTAATTGACTATAACTGGAGATTTATTATATTCTAATACAGATCATTTATAAATGCAGAATTTCTTTATTAAAAAGCTTCCACCTTTTTTGTTTGTGTACAATTTGCAAAACTATTCTGAAAGCGGAATATATGTGCACAAGTCTGCAAAGAGTGCAAATTTAGGATATGGTAAATGCTTTACAAGTTACTCTCAAAAAACTGTCTGCCACAACTGGGCCTTTACATTATCATCTTTTTTGATCAAAATATTTTGATGCCAGCCTTCCTTCCACTGCCCTAAACTATAAAGCATTTTTTAATGAGTTGAAATTAAGGAAGGACTACACCTACTAGAAAAGAAGAAAGTTCTATTAGTTTGAGGTTTCAGAATCCCCCCAAACCAGGACCAGTATCTTGATAAAGGCTAGGCTGGGACCCCGGACAGAATATGAGAATGTGCAGGTGGCATCCCTGAGGATTCAGAGCTTCAGTGGACCGTGAGTGCTCCAGCCGCATAACTCACAGAACTGTCTTGCCAGTTTCTACACTGGCTTGACTGGGCATAATTCAAAAAGGAAAAGCTCATATTCATTCCATTCTTCTGGAGCTCTGTGATAGCCTAGAAAAAGAAAAATTTGGTTAATACAGACATAAAAAAGTGAACACTCTTTGAATGTTACTTGACTCTATCTACTTCACAGTCAAAGCCTAGACTGACTGTTCTTTCACTTTTCTGTTCCTTGGATTTCTCACTGCATCGTATTAAGTAGAAAAGAGAATTAATTCCTTATTTCGTTCTCTCAAAGAACTTCTTCTCATCTAGTTTCTTGATAATTAAGTATCAATCATAATCTGCCCTACTTTTCCCTATAAGTAAAAGGGTCACGGGCGGCGCCTGTGGCTCAGTGAGTAGGGCACCGGCCCCATATGCCGAGGGTGGCGGGTTCAAACCCAGCCCCGGCCAAACTGCAACAAAAAAATAGCCGGGCGTTGTGGTGGGCGCCTGTAGTCCCAGCTGCTCGGGAGGCTGAAGAATCGCTTAAGCCCAAGAGTTAGAGGTTGCTGTGAGCCGTGTGACGCCACGGCACTCTACCCGAGGGCGGTACAGTGAGACTCTGTCTCTACAAAAAAAAAAAAAAAAAGGGTCACTTTTTAAGTTTTAAAAAATCTATTTCTGGGTGGTGCCTACAGCTCAAAGGAGTAGGGCACCGGCCCCATATGCTGGAAGTGGCAGGTTCAAACCCAGCCCCGGCCAAAAAAAAAAAAAAATCTATTTCTCTCTATTCTATAAACCAAATCCTGGCCATCCTGCCTTAATATGTTGGATTTTTTTCTTTCTCTGACTTTGGCTAAATTTGAAATGTATATAAATTGAGTTGCAGATCAAAAAGGTACATGCTAATATTTTTACTTCAATTGTGGGCTGGTTCAGTGTTTATTTTATAGGAAAATTTTCATTTGATTCAATTTAGACTTTAGGAGATTCATACAGTTTATCCTAACTTAAATTTCAGAAATCAGGTTAAGCTTTCAAGAGTCTTTTCTTTTAGTCAATCAATACTGCTTAAGAGAAAAACCCACACTATAATATCTTTCAAATCCCATCAAAATGACACTGGACTTCACCCTTCTCCATTATTTCTCTGCCTCTCCAAACAAACGAGCCTACTATTCCTTCTCCCTCTCATTCCTAAGTATCCACTTTGTAATCTTACAGAGTGTCACATTTTCTCTGAGGAAATCCATACTGTTCTATTTATTAGAAGAAAAACTAATGTTATATCTCTTCCTAAAATCCAGCTTACCAAAACTTCTATCTCTTACCTTAAATAAACATTACCATCTTTATGAGATGATTAAAGATAAAATAAACATTATCACCATTTAACAAGAAAAACATATATGTCATTTGTCTTGCTTTATCAGATTATGAACATCTAAAGTTCAAGAGCAAGATCTTCCATTCATTTTGTTATACAGTCTAGAACACTAAGCAAAACCCCCCAAATTAGTATGACTATATCTCTTGAAAGAACACTTGGTTTATATTTTTAAAAGGCATTTTGGGACTAAGAGTCAAGAGAAAATACGGGTCTCTATTGTAAATAACCCACTGCATTAAACACAAAGTATTCTGTATTCCAGTGATAAATAACTTTATTCAAGTAACTAAAAAGAATGGAAATCCAAATTATGTTAAAGGTACTAGAAAGAAACTTAAACAATAATGAGAATGAGTCACAATAACAATTAAAAAATTTTGGAACATCAGATGATCAAATGTTAAAGTCCCTAAGGATACTCACATTTAATAACACCCCAATGGGATGTCTTCCACATATAGTATTATGGTATTTCTTCAAGTAATTGCTAAACGATACAGGGTCTAATTGTTCTATAATACTCATACCCTAAAAAAAAGAAGAGGAAAAAAAAGAGAGAGAGAGAGAAAGAAAGGACAAAATTTATTACTTCCTAATTATATTTTAAAATTGTTACTTAGAGCTAAAATAATTTTTTATTTAAGGAGACACAAACATATTAAATAAGCCTTATAAAACATCAAACTTATTCATCAAAATTAATCTCATCACAGTCAACTATCTTGACAGAAAATTTCTAGTCTCTAGTTTATTTTCTCTAATCTCCAGATATGTTTCCAATACTAGCTTTACTAGTTGTCATTTAGCTTATGATCCTCAAAAATTACATAATTTTATATTTTCCTTAAAGAATATTCATATAATATGCTGTGAATTTTTTATATGAAATCCAGAATTAAATCTAATTTATAACTGTTTTTTCTCATATCCACTATATTTTTCCTGCCACTGGCATGAAAAAAATCAAGTTAATGGCTCCGCACCAGTAGCTCAGCAGTTAGGATGCCAGCCACATATACTGGAGCTGGCGGGTTCAAATCCAGCCAGAGCTTGCCAAACAACAATGACAACTACAACCAAAAAATAGCCAGGCATTGTGGCAGGCGCCTGTAGTCCCAGCTACTTGGGAGGCTGAGGCAGGAGAATCGCTTAAGCCCAAGAGTTTGAGGTTGCTGTGAACTGTGATGCCACAGCACTCTACCCAGGGCAACAGCTTGAGACTTCATCTCAAAAAAAAAGAAAAGAAAAGAAAAGAAAAGAAAAGAAAAATCAAGTTAATCACAATTCAAACATTTCCATAGCACATACTTCAATATCAACATAGTATAAGACATTTTAAATTACCAGTAATAAAAATGCTACAGAACTAAGAAAACAGTTAAAATATTTCTATTAATTTAATGCTCATGAAAGAATGATAAAAGTTTAAGCAATATAGATCCTTTATGAACAAGTTTAATAATGGGAAGTTTATCACTTTAAACTAGAATGTCTTATTTTCAAAATTTTAATTCAGAATAAAAAATTTTTAAACTACTATTAAGATAACCACTATGACTTGAATGCTTGTTTAAAATAAATTCTGCATTCTCCAAATATATTCAAATTATTTATAACTCATTAATATAGAGAAAATTTAACTCACCGAGTCAGGGAAATAAACCACTGATTTTAACTAATTCGTTCACCAATTACCTTACATCATTTTCTTATTCAGGTAAAATACTTTGTGTTCAATGAAATGAATTGATATCCTTGTGGCAAAATGTAAATGATGGTTCAACTGGAGACTTAGCTGGTATAGTCTGTGTAGTTTTTAAATTTCATGTTTTAACAAAACAGGCATGGCGTATAAGCACCGAGAATAATCAAATGAACACACATGATTTAAAAAGCATCTGAAAAGTTATAATGATCAGTAGGTGACATGCAAATTTGCAGTAGCAGCACCAAAGTTTAATTTTATAAAAAAAAAAAACTTTTATCAGAATATTCAAGTCTTTCATAAATAAAATCAATTTTCCTACAAAATGTGAAAGATAGTCACATACATGTGTGATCAACTCTGAATTGCCACTCTCAATTTATCTGCAATCATTTTTTGATGCTAAGTTCGTTTTTCTTCTGCCAACCAGGTCAACACTCGCCAATGACATTTGGTATAAGCCCAGAGAAATACAAACTAACTTAAAAATTAAAATTTAATATCCTAATTCCAGTGCCAAAAAAATGACTGAGTATATTTTTAAATCCAAGAAAAAGGAAGGCAGAGAATCTGCCTTTTGGAAGATCTCTTATGGAAGAGATTTATGGAAAATCTCTTCCATAAATATGGATAATCAAGATGTAATTCTACCAGAGATGAATGAGGAACTGGGACATAAAAAAGTCAAAACTCTGGCTCTAAGTTTCTAATCCTAAATGTTTTCTCACTGACTACTCTGATTCATTACAGTTTAACAAGAGTCATATTAACAATTCTTTGCATACCCTCACGTAGCTACAACTGGCTTACATATTGTAAAAGAAATTTTAATGCTCCTGAATGAAGTCTAGGACAGCTTACCTTAAGTAGAATTCCATGCAGTAATAAATTATGTGACAATGAGATTCCAATATACATTTTAATATTAAAATCTCAACACATGCTCAAAAAAATTATCACATTTATATATTGATATGAATTCAGAGAGAAGAAAACTAATGATCACATTCATAGAAGAAAAAGAATTCAAAGTAATTGGCCAAGAAACCATTTATAGAAAAATATAGTCATAAATGTAGAGAATACACTACTATATAAAGAGTTCAAAATGTATATTGGTTAAATTACAACAGGGAAAATAAAAAATTGAGATGATGAAAGTTAAGGAATTAAATGTGTTAAAATTTTAATTCCTTAAGGTATGCTATGTACCTACTAGGGAAAAACTCAATTCCATTACATTTAATTCTCTGACAAATGTGATGGTGAAAGAGGAATGCCTCTTTATAAGAAGAAATAGGGAAAAATTAAGGCTTATTCTCACAGGTGAACCTCTCCAATTGGAAAATTCATGAAGTATGCAATTAGAAACAATAATAATAAAATTTAAAAATAGAGCATTCATTAACTAACATTGAATACTGGCAAATACACTATTTATATATACTTATGTTTTGATGCTAATGATTGTGAAATTACTGTTACCAAAATTCCAAGGCAGCAAAAATGCTAGTTCAAAACCATTGCCAAAATTCCAAGAAGATGAAAAAGAAAGTGCTTCCCCAAATATGCCTAATTAACTTTTCTATGCCTTAAAATACTGGAAGATCAGATAAGTGGGTCGAAAGTGCAGGCAATGGGCTTGGCATCCATACATCGGTGGTTAGGGCGCCAGCCACATACACTGGGGTGGGCGGGTTCAAATCCGGCCAGACCTGCTAAACAAAAATGACAATTACAACAAAAAAAATAGCCAGGCATTGTGGTGGGCACCTGTAGTCCCAGCTACTTGGGAGGCTGAGGCAAAAGAATTGCTTAAGCCCAAGAGTTTGACATTGCTATGAACTGATGCCATGGCACTCTACCCAGAACGACATAGTGAGATTCTGTCTCAAAAAATAAAATAAAATAAAGTGCAGGCAATGGAAAGCTTCCTAGGGCCTAGTACAGTGAAAATTTGATTGTTCACATAAACTTAACCTAATACAGAACGGTAAAATGGGTCACTACCCATTCAGCTCTAAGACATAAGGCACACATTATAAACACGAAAAGCCTATCCAGGAGAAACATGGGTTTCTGAGGCATTTAGCATTTTCAGCAGAAAATTCAAAGATTTAAGGCTAACTCTCTAACTTTGGGGATGGGCGTAGGGGAGTGTGAGCAAACCGGTCACTGGGCTGACTCTACCAAGTAACAGGTGAAAGCTTGTGTTGTCAAATCCCAAGCGACAATCCTAAAAAGGCACTTTTAACTGACAGAGCTGCAAATTCAAGAGCAAGTATCTTCTTTTTAAAAAACAGTTGATCTACATTTAATAAAATGGTAATTTAAAAATCAGCACCCCGAAGTAACTCTGTCCCTAAAGTAACAAACACAAAAGAGTAGCAAAACTGTTTCAGAGACATTTAAGAAATAGCTAGAAACATGTTTTTTAATCATTAGAATTATGATCTAATCATTAGAATTACGAACTCCTATTTTAAACTAAGCGTACATATTTATACTTGAGGATAGGAATACATTTAGGGAGGTGAGATGGAAAAATATTCCAGTTTCTTTAAGAGACAGACTTAAAGATAAAATATTAACAGTAAAAAATTCCATGAGAAAATATCATCCTAAAGATAACAGTACTAAGAAGTAATGTAATAATGTTATGAAGCCTACTAAGTAACTACTGGCCTAAGTTCAAGAAAAAAGAAGTATAACTTGACAAATATAAACAATTTTCACTTTCCAAATACTAGGAAGAAAGGAATAAAAGCAGCTGATGTTCAAATTAAATGAAGTGACTAACAAATTTAAAAGAAAAAGAAATTACAATGACTACAATTGACATTTTCAGATAATCTTTGCCAAATCATAATTTACCAATGTCTATAATGAAACATTGGTTTACACCCAAAATGTGGTAAAATAAAAACAACATGCAACCCTGTGATATATATAAAATATGTATTAGTATGGCTAATATTTCAAATAAGTAACCCAAAGTTCACCAAAATTTTAAAAGATGTTCTGCTTCAGTCACAGTAATTATTGAAATTGCAAAGTACTAATTACAAAAAAAATGGTCTGCAGCCAATAAAATTACAAGAAGCCTTTTCATTATCTACATTTCTTATGCTATACTTCATGCTTAACATATTTCTGTCACAACATTTTCAAAATAGTTTATTTCCTACATATTTTCTTTATGAATTTTTTTCACATTATTAATTTCCAAGATATAAACATTTTGCAATAAAGAACAAGCAAATATGTCTCAGCGCCTATAGCACAGTAGTTACAGGACCAGTCACAGGCACCGAGCTGGGGTGTTCAAACCCAGCCAGGGCCAGCTAAACAACAATGACAACTGCAACAACAAAAAAAAATAGCCAGGCATTGTGGAGGGCACCTGTAGTCCCATCTACTTGGGAGGCTTAGTTAAGAGAATCGCTTAAGCCCAAGAGTTTGAGGTTGCTGTGAGCTGTGATGCCACAGCACTCTACCGAGGACAACATAGTAAGACTCTGTCTCAAGAAAAAAAAAAAAAAAAAGAACAAGCAAATAAAAACTTTGCTTCTGAGACTTAAAAATAGTTTTGTTTTCTAGCATTTTAATGACTGTATTTGGTAAAACTTTGTTGATTAAAAAAGAGTCAAAACTTAACACACTAATTTTGAACAGATACAGTATAAAATTTTTACATATGGTCAGGCATGGCCAAAGTTGGTGAATTTCATGAGCTCATGACACCAGCCTGAGCAAGATCCTGTCGCTACTATAACCAGGTGTCATGGCAGGTGCCTGTAGTCCCAGCTACTCGGGAGGCTGAGGTAGGAGAATCATCTGAACCCAAGACATTGAGGTTGCTCTGAGCTATGATAATGCCATGGCACTCTATCCAGGGTAACAGAGTGAGACTCTGCCTCAAAAAAAAAAAAAAAAAAACATAAAATAAAAATTTTATATGAATTTTAAGTATAAATTTAATTTTAAACTTTTTACTCTATCAAGTTTTCAAAATGTATACTTACTGCAATTCAGAACTGCTAATTTTTTTGTAATACTTATAAGACAATCATCTAAGTATGTTTTCTCTGAAAAAAATTGCACATAAAAACTAAGTTATTGGTTCTCAAATCATTTATAATATAAAATGACTTCTTGATATGAAGTCTGACTATATAAATCAATTAAGATGGCACTTTATACGGGGTAGCCATAAAGTTTGTGTGTGATTTAAAATAGTTTTATGGACACCCTGTATAAGAGTCTGCCTATCAGTGAGGTACATATGTTTATAGATGTATACGTACACATATCTAGATCTAACCATCTTTAATATTGTAACAGGTACACCTGAACCACCAGAATTAACTTGTAAGTTGAATTAAGTATGCTAATAAAAGAACACTTTGAGCCATTTTTAAATTCTATGTATAAATAAATATATCTCAATAAATTGACCACAAAAATAAACCCCTAGCCCAAATAGTACATCAAATCTTAAATTCAACCCCACTAATACAAAACAAATTCTCAATTTTTATTCACATATTATATTCTAGGCTATTTAAATAAAAAAATTTTAATTCTGTTCTGATAATTTGGAACATGCAGGGGTCCTCAAACTTTTTAAACAGGGGGCCAGTTCACTGTCCCTCAGACCATTGGAGAGCTGGACTACAGTTTAAAAAAAAAAAGACTATGAACAAATTCCTATGTACATTGCACATATCTTATTTTGAAGTAAAAAAACAAAACGGGAACAAATACAATCACACCGCCTCATGTGTCCCACGGGCCGCAGTTTGAGGACCCCTGATAAAGTTTGGTAAATCAGATTCAGACTTAGAAATTAACCCAAGCTTACTGGTTCTAATGTATACAACTTATTCTTTTAATTAACCAAAATTTCTAGGCCAGGCACGGTGGCTCACGGCTGTATTCCTAGCACTCTGGGAGGCTAAGGTAAGTGGATCACCTGTTCCCAGGAATTGGAGACTAGCCTGAGCAAAAGCCAGACCTGGTCTCTACTAAAAACAGAAAAAAATAGCCAGGCATTGTGGCAGGTGCCTATAGTCCCGGCTACTTGGGAGGCTGAGGCAAGCAGATCACTTGAGCCCAAGAGTTTGAAGTTGCTGTAAGCTGTGATGCCAGGACACTACCCAAGGTGACAGAGACTCTAAAAAATAAATCAATAAACAAATTTCTAACAAAGCTAGCCAAAAAAGGCAATAATCTCAGGAGAAATTATGAGAATCCTGACAATGGGTAAATGTTACTTTTTGTTCTGCCTCAAGGTAGGAAACTGAGGTCCATTTATCTTGCTGATCATTCACTTCAAGACAAACCGAAATAGTCCTCTTATGGTAAACTAACACTCAACACAGAGGAAAAAAGAGACTAAAAGACTAAAAAAATTATACAGCAGACTAACAAAGAATAGCAAAGTAGTTAAATGTGACCAAATTTCAGACTTCCCAAGGATAACATGTTCAGTGACTTTACCATCAGGTAAAACAATGTTTTGTAAAAAAAATCTTTGCACTAAAAGCATCAATTTCATTGATGTATAAATTCTTACATTTATAAAATTAAGTATTTCTTGGACTTGCCTAATTGAAGCACACAAATTATTTAAAGAGGAACGTAAAACACGGCAAGAGGAGACGAATAGAAAATTTTGTTCTACTTCAAAACGTCAAGGGCTATCTATATAGACCAATTCAAATTCGCCTAAGTTAATTTAGAAATAAAGATGTTGGGACTCTTTCCATATACTACTGAAAAAGGTTCTCCAGGGATGGGGATGGGCAATTTATATTTATATATATATATTTTTGTTTGTTTGTTTGTTTTGTTTTGAGACAGAGCCTCAAGTTGTCACCCTGGGTAGAGTGCTGTCGCATCACAGCTCACAGCAACCTCCAACTCCTGGGCTCAAGTGATTCTCCTGCCTCCGCCTCCTAAATAGCTGGGACTATAGGCGCCCACCACAATGCCCGGTTGCAGCCGTTGTTGTTCGGTGGGCCCAGGCTGGATTTGAACCCGCCAACTCAGGTGTATGTGGCTGGTGCCTTAACCACTTGAGCCACAGGCACCGAGCCGGGCAATTATATTTCAAAAAAGCTTCACAAATAATTTCAACTGTAATGACAGGAGTAAGTATTACTATTAATATAATAGAAAATATCATCTCTCCTCTGCTTAATTACCTGTTGGGACCTCTCAAACTTACTTCTCTAATTCTGATCCCTTCCCTTGAGCTCCAAAACCCAAACAGCCCATTAGCAAAGCCTTCTTGGCTCTTATATGTGAAAAGCTCTCAACTCTACTCCCTTCATCTCCACCAACATCACCCTAATTTCAAGTTACTATCATCTCTCCCCTTAACTACTACTGCCAGTTGTCACTACTTCAAACTCTTCTGAAGAATCCATTCTTCAAACAACCACCAGAGTGACCTTCAAAATAACGTAAATTACATTATTTCACTGCCTAATGTACTTACCTAAAGTACTTACCCTCCATTATAAAGCCTTACATTATCAAATCTCTGCCTTCCTCTTTCACCACAGCTTCCACCACTCTTATGTACTATACATTTGTAGCAGAGGCAAACTGTATGAATTTGCTGTACAGTTCAACAACAGCTGAAGGAAGCAATGTTAACTAGTTATTAGGGACTGGGCTCTGGGCACAGACTGGGTTAGAATTTGCACTTCCCAGTTCTTGTTCTCTATGATTTAGGGCAAGTGGCCTAACCTTCTCTGAAAAAAAAAAAAAAAAAAAAAAAAAAAATTTTTTTTTTTTTTTTTTTTTTTTTTGAGATAGAGTCTCACTATATTGCCCTGGGTAAAGTGCCGTGGTGTCACAGCTCACAGTAACCTCAAACTCTTGGGCTTAAGCAATTTTCTTGCCTCAGCCTCCCAAGTAGCTGGGACTACAGGCTCCCACCACAATGCCCAGCTATGTTTTTGTTGTAGTTGTCATTTTTGTTTAGCAGGCCTGGGCTGGGTTTGAACCCGCCAGCCCTGGTATATGTGGCCAGAACCCTAACCACTGAGCCCGGGAGCCAAGCCCCTCTCTGAATTTTATATGTTTACTAATAAAATGCAGTATGCTCCTGCAATACTGGGCTTTTTTCTCTTCTTCTAACCAACGTTCTCTTTCCCATCTTAAGGTCTTTGCATTGGCAATTCCTTTTTATCTACAATGATCTTCCCTCTGATATTCAATGGTTTGCTTCTTTCTTACCATTTAGATATCAATTTAATGTTTCTGCTCTCTCAGATCACTCAATCTAAAGCAGCTTCTTATAATTAGTATTATCTCAAAACCCTTTTAATGTTTTCTGCATTACACACATTACAACTTAAAATTTATGTATTTCTTTACCTCATAAAAAGATAATATATATCTCCTCCCCTTACAATAAATGTTCTATGAAAGCACAGGCCATGTTTATTTACTGCCATATCTCCACCAGCACCTCAGACCACAAATGTCCTCAAAAATAGTTGGCGAAATGAAAATCCAAATATATCTCCACTTAGATGTCTTAAAAGCAACAGTCAATATATCAAATCCCTAATAAAATGTATCATCTTCTTGCCCCCTCAAAATCTGGCCCCCTCTTCTTATTCTTCTGACCTGAGTGAGCAGTACAACTAAACAACCAGCAACATAGCTGGAAATTTAGGAATCTTCTTCAACACTTCCCCCAGCCCCGAAGTTCAATCCATCTCCAAAACCTATCTATCATCAATTTGTCTCCTGAAGATACTAACTATCAACACTTATATCCCTCTCTTCCAACACCACCACCCCACCCACTGCCTAAATTAGCATCATTTCTTACATGGAATACCTAAGTGGTCCGTGCTTATCTCCCCTAGCCTCCCTCAAACCCATTCACTACTGCAGCCAAACAGATTTTTTCATTGCCCTATTTAAAATCCTTCAAAATGGCTGCTCTAGACTCTTTGGTTTCATTTCTTACCACTCTCCTCATCCAATTATCCACCCATTCATTCAACAAATACACACATTGAGCGCTCGCTGACAGACACTGGGATACAAAATGGAGAAAGTCCCTGTTCTCATGAAGCTTATAATCTGATAGAGAAGTCAGTCACCAGATAAAACAAATGTACTAAAAAGAAAAATAAAACGGTGGCGCCTGTGGCTCAGAGGAGTAGGACACTGGCCCCATATGCTGGAGTTGGTGGGTTCAAACCCAACCCCGGCCAAAAACAAAAAAAAAAAGAAAAAGAAAGCAGGATAATATCACGGAACAACTATTCATCTGAATTAGGAGATGCTACTGGGATTCAGTGGGATTCCAGGGAAGCTGATATGGGACAGTCTCATACACAAAGAACTGTTCTCCATCCATAAGACTTTCACATGTCCATTTAGGTAGAAAAACCTGCTTCTAATTACCTATACCTTAATTCCATCTTATATACAACCAAAGAAGTTTTGCTTTGATTTTAATATATAGTGGATTTCTCAGGAGTGAAACCATCATGTAAAGTGAGGGAAGACTGTACTTTGTTTTGTTCATAACTTTACTAAGAATTGTTCACCATTTTGAACATTCGAATTACCCAGCAATAGCTCTTAGTAATCTGAGTCATAAATACCATATACCTGTACAAATTTTGATATTTATAGCTGTTGTACATGTATTAATATACTATGCATAAACATCTAACGACTTCATTGTGTCCTCTAATATAGTTGTGCCTGGGACGTTCAATTCTTAAATACATATTTATCATAAATTATTATTTTATTTACAATTACATTTAGGATATGCATGTTTTTAATTGTCATAAAGGAAGATTATATTCATTCAATATTCATATGAAAAATATTTACTAGGCAGCTACTTATGTTCTAATCACTATGCTCGGTATTATGGATATATCAGAGAACAAATATACTGACTGACAAAAATGTAATAAGTAAGTAATTATTTAGATTGTTAGAAGAAACATAGAGCAGGGTAAGGTAGACTGGGAATGCTGTAAGGGTTGAAGGCAGGATGCAAAATTAATGGGCTACTCAGAAGGCCCCCACTGGGAGGATAAGGGCTGAGCAAAAACTTGAGGTAGAGACAGTCAAGTGCAAAAAGGGCAAAAGCCAGAAGCTGGGCACATACATGGCATTATTAAGAACAGTAAGGAGACCAGTATGTCCATACCAGAGTGAACAAAGATTAAAAGTAAGAGAGAACTAGAGGCTCTTTACCTTCAAAGGGTGCAAATCATGTTGGTCCTTCCAGTGCACACAATGTAAAAACACTAGCTTTTACTCTAACTGGCATGAGGTTAGTAGGGTTAGTTAGGGTATGAGGCAGAAAAGTGACATGCTTTGATTTAGGTTTCAAAAGAACTGCTTTGATTCCTACTTTAAGGTACTTGAGACTGAAGAAGACAAGAGTAGGTTTAAGACCAGTTAGGAATTGGAAGGACCTGACTGCCATCAACTGAATTGGGAAAGCCTTTGAGAACAGGATTTTGTGGAGAGAAAGCAGTTCAAGTTGAACATGTTTAGTCTGAGCTGTCCGTAAGGCAACCAAAAGGAAATATCCAGCAAGTAGCCGGTGTGTACAGTGTTTGAAACCTAAATCAACATGAGAAAGTAGTCCTGGCTGGAGTTATTCTTCATAGTTTGGGTATGAAAAGCATTGCTTTTTCATAAAATTTGAGCAAACTTGCTAAAAACCACTTCTAGGAATACTTTGGAAATTTTTAATACTGAAATACCTTTTAAAATTATTTTCTGGACTCAGCAGCTGTGGCTCAAGTGGCTAAGGCGCCAGCCACATACACCTGAGCTGGCGGGTTCGAATCCAACCCGGGCCCGCCAAACAAAAAAACAATGGCTGCAACCAAAAAATAGCCAGGTGTTGTGGCGGGTGCCTGTAGTCCCAGCTACTTGGGAGGCGGAGGCAAGAGAATTGCTTATTTTCTGTATGGTTAAACAAAATAAAAATAATTTTAATGAAGGGAAAATTTACATGCATACCACTAATAATTTATATTTTACATATACACAGCCAATCCTCCTTTTGGATATTCTTTCCTAAATGAATAAAAAGACAGATAAGGAAGCACACAAAGCAGAAATGGGAATCACATAGCAAATATAATCTTGAGAGTTCAATCTCTCCAAGACCTAAAATTAGGAATTAACATTACTGAAAATTTTAAAGTGATCTCAACTTCCATCTTTAATATAAAGTCTTCCTTTATATCTTCCTACATCTCCTCATCCACAAAACCAGTTAACATGCAAATATTGCTCCTTTCTATCGCAGTCAAACTAGGAGAGAAAAATTTTGCTTTCATCTCCTCTTTCCAATTTAACTTCTAAAACCTTCTTCTGCTATCAACTGAACTGCTCTTGCAAGGCTCTTGATTTAATTCAATTCTATGTAGCATTTGATACTCTTCTTCCCTCCTCCCTGTGTTACCACTCATTCTCAGTTTCCTCTGAGCACAATTCCACTGGCCCTTCTTTAGCTCCTCACCCTGTTAATGTGGCTATGTCCCTCTGACCTAACCCCTCTTTTCTTTTTTTTTTTTTTTTTTTCCGTAGAGACAGAGTCTCACTTTATGGCCCTCGGTAGAGTGCCGTGGCCTCACACAGCTCACAGCAACCTCCAACTCCTGGGCTTAAGCGATTCTCTTGCCTCAGCCTCCCGAGTAGCTGGGACTACAGGCGCCCGCCACAACGCCCGGCTATTTTTTGGTTGCAGTTCGGCCGGGGCCGGGTCTGAACCCGCCACCCTCGGTATATGGGGCCGGCGCCCCATCGACTGAGCCACAGGCGCCACCCTAACCCCTCTTTTCTTCCCACTCTATTACTCTTTCTGGAAATCAGTCTACCTGAAAAATGACTTTAATACCATTTCTTTCTATCTATCCTTTATTCACCAATGATTTCAAAATGTTTATCTTCATCTAAGCCTACCTTCATGTTCTAAATCAGCACTGCCACAATAAAAATATAAGGCAGGCCATATATATAATATTAAATTTTCTAGCAGCCATATTAAAAAATAAAATCAAAGAGGTAAAATTAATTTTAATATATTTTATTGTACATGATCTAAGATATAATTTTATGTTATCAAGATAAAATATTGGTTTTAAGATATTTTATTTTTTTATGCCATGAATTCAAAATTCAGTGTGTATTTTACACTCACAGTACTTCTCAAGTCATATTAACACACTTCAAGTGCTCAATAAATATATGCAGATAGTGGCTTCAGTACTGAAAAATGCAGTTGTAAACATAACACAAAAGCCACATCTAAAATTGAATTCATTTCTTTCCTTAAATCTGCTCCCTTATATTCCATGTATGAGTGACCAATACCTATGTAAGCATGAAACCCAGAAATCAATCCTACATTCCTTCACTCCTTTAACATGATGTGGCTAAACAATTACTAAAGTCCTTTCATTCTACCTGACTTCTCAATATTGTAATGGCTTCTTTGTTAAGTCTGTTCAACCACTAGGCTGTTAAGTTGCACTAAGTTGGAAACCATATTTTCTCTTCACACAGTACCATACAGATAGTAAACACCCATTAAATATTTGCTGTGACCACCTTTAACCATTTACTACATGAATAAAATAAATGGCAATAGAAACAAAATGTTTTCAGAGGAAACTGACAAAACTCAGAATAAAAAGACTAAAACTAGAAGCCAAAAAAGTTAATTGAAAGGCTTTAATAAAGTATGGTATACGATATATCCTTTTCATAGGTTCCTTATAAATCCAGATTCCTTACTTAAATATTTTACCTACTTTAGACTAAATAATTTTGTATTAAACACACCCATAAAGCCTCACATATTGGTAAAGTTGATTTGAACAGATAGCAGACTTATAGGCTGATAGAATTTAAAGATAATTTAGAGACCACCTAGTCTAAGTTTCTCTTCTTACAGATGAGGACATAAGGTCTAGAGAATTAAAATTATCACTCAAAGGTCACAGAGAAAGTTAGTAATACTTCTGCTATATTTAACACTATGTTTATGAGTAGATATCAAAATTATTTGTGTTAATTTTAAAAAATTCAAGGCCAGGCGCTGTGGCTCACACCTGTAATCCTTGTACTGTGGGAGGCCAAGGCAGGTGGATTGCTTGAGCTCACAAGTTCAAGACCAGCCTGAGCAAAAAGCAAGACCCCGCCTCTACTAAAAATAGAAAATCTGAGGCAAGAGAATGATTTGAGCCCGAGCTGGAGGGTTGCCACGAACTATGATGCCACAGCACTCTAACCGAGGTGACAGCTTGAGACTCTGTCTCAAAAAAAAAAAAAAAAAACAAATTCAAGTAAGTACTATGACTACCATACTACTTCAAGAAAAAAATGGGCTTGGCGCCTATAGCTCAGCAGCTAGGACACCAGCCACATACACTGGAGATGGAGGGTTCAAACACAGCCCAGGCCCACCAAATGACAACGACAACTACAACAAAAGAATAGACGGGCATTGTGGTGGGCGCCTGTAGTCTCAGCTACCTGGGAGGCTGAGGCAAGAGAATCATTTAAGCCCACGAGTTAGATGTTGCTATGAGCTGTGACGCCACGGCACTCTACCAAGGGCCACACAGTGACACTCTGTCTCCAAAAAAAATAAATAAAATAAATACTTTATGAAGCATAACCAATCACTATGCATCGACCTTATTCAGACCTTAATATAGAGACTCTGTCTCAAAAAAGAAAAAAGAAAAAAACAGTAGGATCAATGTCTACTGTACTCCTAAACTGGGTAAAAATATAATTATATTTTAAAATTCTATGTTTTAGACAACAAATTAAAATTCCACTGAAGAAAAATCCAAATGGCCAAAAGTAAAATAATAAACTAAGAAATTATAGGAAGGGCAAAAGACAAGAGGAGAGAGAAAAACAAATTATTTGCATTTATATAAGTAATTTTGTTTTCTCAAGCTTTTTTTATAGCTCTTTTTAATAAAGACAAAAGGCTGCAGGCCACAGAAACTTAAAGCACAAATGTCAATATATACACTTAAGATCAATGAAAATCAAAACAAAAATAAAATTAGATATATAATAACCTGATTTATAGGAGATTCTACAGAAATACAGCAATGATGCAAATTTATTATGTTTAAAATCATGAATCTCACTTTTCAGTTCATTTTTAAAAGTTCTGGAAAATAGGAAGGAAAAAGTCAAAAGCAGTTCTAAAATAAACATGCCTGGAATTTTAAAATAAATCAAAGTATTTATATAAGTCCCTTTAGTATAAGTAGACAAGATTTAAGTCAGCAAAATTTTATATATGCTGGAATTACTACATACTGACATAAGAAGACTATGATGCCTTTATTCCCAGAAGGAAAAAAATAATTAAAAAAATAAAAACTTACAATAAAACATTTAAAAATTTTAGGTTATTTACAAAATAAGTCTACATATAGTTTCTCCCACAGAAGACAACTTTTTATTAGTTAATTAATAAAAACTCTAGCATCGCTCAAGAATAACAGTTTGGCCTGCTACCAAGACTAAAAATAGACTAAGTTATTTAATAAGTTGTAAGAAACAACACAGTTCAAAAAGAGTCAAAAGAAATATTCAGGCAGCCATCAAACACACAGGAATTAGAGTTAAGACACACTGTCATCTGCCATGGTTGCCACTGCTTAAGAGTAAGTAATGGCATTAGTATATTATCATATACCCTAAGGCTAAGACGCTTCTCCAAAAGTTACTTAAACTCCATATCTAACCATTCAAAAATATTCTTATTAATCAAATAAAATTATGATGTAGGAAATTACTACTAGAACAGGGATTATTCTTATAGTTAATATTCATATGTTGACACATTACATTTTATACATTTAATAACAGGGAAAAATTACTCCACTGAATATTTCAACGTATTAAGTCTTGAATCACTAATCTGAAATTAAAGAAAAATCCTTAGAGCATTAAAACCCCACACCTGAAAGACTTACCATTTTATCTAGATGTTCAATGGATCTATAAATCTCCCCCTGGGATTCATCATAGTAACTGTAACGGAACCTTTGACCTTGAAACAAATATCATGTACAAAATAAAATAGGGAAAAATTAGAAGCTAAAAAGAAAGCAAGCGCTTACCAAATAATTTCAGTTCTCATGAAAGGCAAAGCACAGCTTAAGCCTCTGAGAGAATCATTCCCAAGAGCCCTCATAAATAAAAATAAAAGGCATATTTGGGAAGGAATAAAGAAATGACACATCATCAATGCTTTATGATGTTAAAAACTACTTCAAATTGTTGGAACCTTAGAGGAAACAAAATAGCTTAAAAGTTAGAAGCATTGTTAAACACTCTATCAATCTATATTGGAAAGTAAACCCAGAGAATACAATTCAAGAAAATTTGTTTTAGGAAAACTCTCTCAATGTAACAAATCAATAAAAGCTTAGCTTCTGCTGTACAGATGCAAAGACTTGATCTCTATTATAGAAAAAAATGTATAGGTCAGAGTTACTGTATCTTGTTGTGAGTTTTATGACCGCAATAAAAAAATTTATCTCATTTTTGCACTACTTGGAGAAGGATAATACAAGTGCCTTATGCGATGTGAACAGGACACACAAAAGGATAATATAAAAAATAGTCGTACCCTGACATAAGATCTCAATAAGAGTATGAGCATAGAACATTCAATGTATAGCTGTTCTCCAAAGAATAGAGAGAGTAAAATGGAAGAAGCTTAAAAAGACAGAAAACATAGGTTCAGAAAAATAAATTCTATGCCCTACTATGTTCATATGAAAATCAAAATTAAGCATATTCATAATTATGAACTGTTATTCAACTATGACATACACCTAAATCTATCTTTCAGCAATGCCTTTTTTTCCAAAAACTCATTACTTTCACATTTCCTTATTTTTACAGATTCGCCAAATACATGTCTAAATATATTAGAAGATACCAATCATATGTACACACCACACATGTCATATGCTTCATGTTGAAAGCAGTGTCCAATTACTATCCTCACATCTGAGGAGATGGCTTTCTTTGGCCAAACAATAGAGGTTTTTAAGTTTTCTGTCCATCTTACCAAAAGAAAATCTCAGAAATAATTGGCAGTATAAAATTATAAAATCCTGTCTGATGTCCTTTTTTTCAGGAAGGAGACCACATATCATAGAACTTAATACTTCATTTGTTGACACTGATCACCTTTGATGGTCACCTTTCCAAAATAAACCTTAATATTCCTTAATGTTCATATATAATATACATAATTACTTAATGTAGCAGTTCTTATTTTCCCCAAGAGCCATTATTAAAACAATATTGCATCTTATAACTGATGATATCCTAGAATCAAACAATAGGGTCTAAAATAATATCTGCTTTTGAATACAACAATCAAGATTACTACATATTGTCATAGCCATAGATGTGCTATAGTCCCTAAGCTTAAAAAATTCTTAAAGGTAACAATAATAATTTATCACTGAATTCTTCTGTTTTAAATAATTCATCCAACATTTCTTTCAAAAGTTAAGAGTTTGGTGTAGCTTTATTTTCCTTTTAAAGAATGTGTATACTTCATGGATAATTAATAATGAGAATTACCTCATAAGCCCTATATGATGACCTATTTTTCTCATTTGTCAGGTGGCTGTCAGAAGGCTGATCAAAGCCAAATATAAAGTTCAGTCATAAAAAGTTATTGATTCATTGGTATTAAATTTATACCTCTATTTCAAAGTACTTGTGATAAAGCTGCCCACAATCTTCTGTGAAACAAATAAACATCTTAGACAAGAAAACTGTGACTCACTGTCACCAGAGAAAGAATAACATCCCGGGAGGAAATCATGGTATAATGTAGTTTGATTCTTTGACCTTAAGCTCCTACTTCAGACTTGTTCTAACACATACTCTTTTTCCCACCTCACTAAATAGATGTGAATTTCAGCTACTGTCAAGTCATGTGACTGGAACATAATTGCTACTCCTAGGTACAGAGAAAAATGCAAATACTTAGGAGTAGCCACTTGCTACTCAAAAGTCTTTTCTGCTTACTTCCAAGTTCAGAGCTGCTATAAAATGGCTACAGTTGGTCATCGCTGCCTTTTATACTAAGTAAAAATGTACTGATATCTTAAAGTGCTATCTGTTCTATGTAACTTTTACTTAAAAACTACTTCTCAAGGAAAAGTACATGAAATGTTTGAAATACTTTAAAATACTTAATCAGCATGTGATTTAATGACAATGACAAAATATACAGAAAACTGATTTCAGTGAATGTTTAATATTTTGCTATATACTTTGTGTTACTCTTTAATAGCCATCTCACATTTAGTAACTGAAAAACTCAGTATAAATATTTGAAGGACGCTAAACAATGTATCAGTTGAGAAACTAAATCCACACTACATATATGTTTTACACTGAATATTTTATCTATAACAACTCAAAAGTGTCTTGTGATAATTTTTAAAAATTATACAAATATTTAAAAAATACTTGAACAATGCATTCTGGTCAGTATACATACAGAAAGCATCTCATTGAAGTAAATAGTTGCCATCATCCTAGCTTGTTATGTATGTGTATATGTATTTATGTACATGTGCACACATGTATACACACACAACTTTAGTCAATCACTGCTTAGAAATCGAGTTCAAAAGACCATTTTTGATTCTTATTAAAAAAATAAGTTTCTCAGCGGTGCCTGTGGCTCAAAGGAGTAGGGCACCAGCCCCACACACTGGAGGTGGTGGGTTCAAACCCAGCCCCAGCCAAAAACAGCCAAAAAAAAAACCCCTCAAGATTTTATTTAATGATATAGGATAGCACAAGCACAATAAACTGATTATAACTGAACCTTTAATTAAATGTTTATTGTTGATTTAAAATAAATTATGATTTTATTTACCTCATAAGCACATTTATTTTACAAGTTTTTATATTTGTGACATTCAGTAAAGGTTAGGAATCTAAACTATGAACAAATATTGCTGTCCCTGTACCTCAAGAACTGGACCCATGTACTTTCATAAGTATAAATAAAGCATATTGCAAAGTAAGAGAAAATTACTTACCTGAAACTTATCCTTTCAGAAGGTACACTGGGAAAATGGATTCTTTGAGCCCCTGTTTCAACTCCAAGTATGAGCTTTCTAGCTTTAAGAGCCACTGACACTGCCCCTAGGGGCAGCACAAGCTTTGGAACTCCCCTAGTGAGTATGTCAGAAGTTTCTTCAGATGCCTTCCCTCAGTTCTTTTCAAATTCAAAAGATGAGAGGAAAAATAACCCAAGAAAAAAATCCTGTAAAGCAGAAACCTTACTCTTTGAGGGAAGGAGGGTAGCTCATTTGTGAATCCATTCCAGAGCACGCTTTCTGAGAAAAAGAAATACAGGTAAGTAATTTTCCCATCTCCAAAGGTGACTGGTGATTAATGAGTGGATTCACAAAGTGTGGAGAATAAGCTCCAGGGATGTCTATTTAACACACAACAATAACTAATGAAGACAAACATAACAACGAATGGTACAAGAACCAACACTACTTTTTAAGTACCTCAAAACAAAAGGTTAAAAATATTAAATACCTCAATATTAAGCTATGCACTAGACTGCAGAAATGAACAATGTCCTTGGAAAGTTTATTAAGTCCCCAAAAGATTAGTCAATACGACAGACTTCCTGACATATTTCTAATAAAACTGTACTTTTATATATTTACTTAGTCACTTTGTTTATATGTAAAACCACTGCCAAATGTTTGCATTGAAACTCAAAACAACCTGTGAGATGTGAGATTGATTACCTGGTTATTACATACTAAGGACCTAAACTGGGGACATTCATAACTAAAATCAGTACCAATGAAAAAATGGATCTCATAAAGGAAATATCATCTAAGTCATATCAAGTAGCTGGGTGCTAGCTCACTGGTTAGCACACTAGCCCTGCACACCAAGGGCAGCTAGTTTGATCCTTGCCTGGGCCTGATTAAAAAAAAAAAAAGGAAAGAAATATGCAAGTAGTATCAAGTAAGGTAATTATTTTTAAAAGCTACAGTGAATTACTGTCCCTTCATTTTAAAGTGTTAGTTATAATGTATAAGTATTAGCCTTATCTCAAATCTGCCAAAAAACAAAAACTAGATATGTAAAATCAGTACGTGCAAATATATGAGAAGATAAATAAGAGGGTTTGGATACAAAATATTTTCGAAATTAGCTAACTAACATTCAAACCAGTTTAACTATTTAGAAAATAGTAAGAGCCTTACATGCAAGAGGCTAACAGAAAGAAGAGAACGCATGAATAACCCCTAGTTAGTTATATATTAAAGAGGAATTCTAAACAAATACTAATTTTCTAAATATTTAAGGGAATGCCACTATTAGCAATGGAATTTATTAAAAAATAATGTAACCCAAGATAAGTGTCAGTTTATGGATAAAATGTAAAATTGCTAAAGAGACTATAGTAAATTTTATTCATATTTAATCAAAATAATATAACATCATAAACATCCACCAAGTAAATTTAATGAAACCAATTTGCAAAATCACCATAAAAGGCAAATCAAATAAAATCACCTAGTTTTATTTTTTTGTTTGTTTGGGGTTTTGTTAGAGATGAGATCTCACTATGTTGTCTAAGCTGGGCTTGAACTCCTGGGCTCAAGCAATCATCCTGCCTCAGCCTCACAAGTAGCTGGATAGCTGGGACTACAGCACAAATGCACCTGACTTGTGATGCCACTTTTTTTTCTCCCTCCTATCCTCCATGACTCCATTTTTAAAGAATCAATTTCTGTTAGACACAATTTCATTTAGAAATTTTTTTCTTTTGAGACAGAATCTCGTTCCAATGCCCCAGGTTAGAGTGCCAGGGTGTCAGCCTACCTCACTGCAACCTCAAACTCCGGGGTTCAAGCAATCCTCCTGCCTCAGCCTCCCAAGTAGCTGGAACTACAGGCACCTGCCATAATGCCCAGCAAATTTTTCTATTTTTAGTAGAGATGGGGGGTCTCGCTCTGGTTCAGGCTGCTCTCAAACTCCTGAGCTCAAGCAATCCTTCAGCCTCAGCTTCCCAGAGTGCTAGGATGACAGGCATTGAGTTAAAAGAAAATGTTATTTAAAGTTGTCAATAATCTAAATTAGGAAATATAAATTTCAGGAAAACAAACAGTAACAGTAACTATGAAGAAGTGCAAAACTTAAAGTTAGGTAAACAGGGGCAGCACCTGTGGCTCAAAGGAGTAGGGCGCTGGTTCCATATGCCAGAGGTGGCGGGTTCAAACCCAGCCTCGGCCAAAAAAAAAAAAAGTTGGGTAAACAGAATGAAAATTCTACTGATTAGAAAAATTAAAATAGACCCAGGCAAAATTCTCTCATACAGAGTCATCCTATAGAATATACAAAGTATGGAAACAATGTACTTAACCATGGCAAAAACTTAAACATTAGCTGCAAATGTCTTTTCATTTATCCCACTTCCTGCTACTAAAGGGAAGGATGAAATGAAGTACCTGAGAAACACACTCTGGGGCTAATACATTTCATTTGCTAAGTCAATGAAGGGATAAAAGGCAGGCATTGAAATTCCGGTTTTCTTTTAGAGAACACAAATGAGGGGACCAAACGAAGAGGATAACAGAATCTTAAGTTTCCAGTCCCTCCCTTGGCTTTCTTTAGCCCAAAAGAAAACTTGAGAGTATTCAAGTACTTCAACTTTTATCTCTCTAATGTCTTTTTTCAAGTCTAAGTAAAAGCTACATGGGATTTGAAAAACAAACATCTTTGAAACATTTTTTAAAAAGTCATTTTTATGATGGAAATTAGCTAACAAATAATGGCAACAAGAAGAAAAAACTCCAATTTACATATAGGAATCCCAACTATCTCTATCACCATCTTTCACTCTGTTTTTTGCAAAAGCTGGACAAAATTTAAGGAGAACCAAAGACTAAAAATGAAAAATGTAGCCACTGGCAGTAATTCAATATAATATTGCTCAATAAAAACAAACTTTCACTGTGTACATCTGAGTAATTTTTCATATGTACTATAACCGATTGAGTTATTTTTCTTCAAAAATCAGCAACTGAAAAATATAGAATGTATTAAGAGGTTAACTCAGTAAACCATCTAAAGTAGGTCTCTGTGTACTTGAGAAAATGAATCATTCCTGTGACACTATTTATTATAGAGGTCAGCATTATAATTGCTTTTGTATGAAAATCAATCTGTAGTATATAGTATCTTTTTAAAGAAGGAAAAAAACACTATTATCTTCATGAGAAAAAGCTAAATTTTTGAGATGGTAAGATAGCACTCTTACTAATTTAGGGAAAATGCCCAATGCCACTAGAGTACAAATTTGAGAAACATGAAACTTAATTCTTTATTAACAATAGTTTAACCTGTAATTAGCCAATAATTCATATTACTTCATTCAAGAGGCATGCAAAACAGAAAAACAGTAGCATGAAGACTAAACAATTTTAGAATATTACCTATTTAATACCTTTCACCTATCCCCAAGACCCAACAAATTTCTCAGTAAGAATTAGCACAGTGCTTTCCATAAGTACAAAGTAACACTTAACGAGCATTGTTAATGGTGGTGATACTAAGAAATAGAATACCTGAAAGTTTTATGACTTAACTACCAAAGTAAATATAAAGTAAATATGTTGTAGCCACTGGATAATTCTCATAGGTATCATTTACTAACCTTTAAAAATTTTGAGTTCCTTTTTGTAATTATCACCTGGATGGCAATCCTACCTCACAATTTACGTAACAAAATTTTCAAGAAAACAAGAGACAAACAGCCCAAATAATTTTCACAGAATCTGGGTAAAATATAAACAAAATTTATTTTTCTCTCTCAATCACAGTAGTGGACGGGGGTGGGGGTGGGGGTGGGGGGGTATTTGTTTTAGAACTCTTTACTGAGGAGAAAAGGATAAGTCCACAGAAAAGAGCAATATTAAGGTACCTAGTAATGTTTTATATGTATTTATGGTTGCACATGTGGCCAACTTAGAGGGAAAGCCCGGATTCTGAATAATAATAGCAAGGGAACTAAGTAATTATTTAAATCAAGTGATTCATAAGAGCCTTAAAACTGAGATTTGCTTCAAGAATCTTGAAGAATTTCAAAATTCTTCAAGAATTTTGCTTCAAGAATTTGCAAAGGAGATTTGCTTCAAGAATTTCTATTTCCAAAACATACAGGACACACTCCATTACCAACACAAATTCATAATACTAAGAAAACAGCCCCTTTTCAGTAGTAATACTTCTTAGTTTTTAACATCAACTCTTACTAAATTTCAAAATTCCTAAGAAAGGAATTCCTTACCCTAAAGCTGGGTTACCTAACTTCAGAACTGTTGACTGGGGGGGCCACGTAAACCTTTGATGCAGAGCTATCCTGTGCACTGCAGGATGTTTATTTAGCAGCTTCCCTGGACTTGACTCATCAGCATCCCCCAAACACTACTGAGATGATCAAAAATGTCTCTGGCACTTTTAAATAACCTCTCACAATAAAATCATTGCTAGCTGAGAATAAATGCCTTACCAAAAAAAAAAAAAATTATCTATACCATTATGGAAGATAGTTCTCTTAACTGAGACCTCAACTTTAAGAAGGCCATTCAAAGACGAAAGTGAGAAAAGATACAAGCCTAATCAGGATAGACAAATGTTAAATCAATTCTGGCAATCAATGGGTAAGATATGTAAAACTCCCTGTATCTCAATGAAGATGTTTTTCTGGCCATTCTCACACTCTATCCTAAAAAATTGTAATCTTATGTTTTATGTCTTCTTAAAATCAAAGAAATAACTGATAAATGAAAAGATATTGGCATCCTTAAACCAATGAATACATGGGTCAAAGAGATGTTCTAAAAGGAATGAAATATTCTGGGACAGTAATGGATAAATGAAAGCAAACTTCATCCAAAGAATGTGAAAATAAAGTTTAAACATAAGAGGCATCCACAAATGTCTCACTCCTTTATAATCTATTCACCATGAAGTGTCCCTTACTCTTTTAATTCACAATAATCATGAAAATCACTTAAGTGTCCTTACCCTTATAAAGCATTATCAATGAAGACCACAGTGCTAATAGCCAACGTGTTACAATCTTTGAAGGGTAGCTCTAAACTGATGGCAATTGTGGATAAAAAATAAGCACCGAAGGAAAAGAAAGAAAGAAAGACTAATTACAAAAAAGAAATGTGGAAAGGACTGGCATAGCACACAGTGCTCTTCTAAATTCTAAAGAAAAACATTTGTTTTATCCACCAATCTCAGAGAATCTACCCTATATACCCACCTGGAAATAAGGTTAAAAGATCTTAACTCCCACTAACACAAGTGTCTAAGCAAGGATGCCCTCACAGTGTGAATCCAATTATACCAGTCGCCTTTGGAAATGTATCCACAATCCACTATTATAATCTGGTCCTTTTTTAAATGATCAAAAAACTTTTATATTCACTTTTAAACATTGCTGCTACAAGTAAAACTTTCCAAGGAAAGTAATAAAAATGGAAAATCAGAGCTTTGAATCAAAAGATACCTTTAACCACAAGTGTATAATATCTACCATGATATTTTAATATCTAGAACTTACCCCAATGGCAGAAATCAGAAGAAACCACAAAGAGATTACTAGGATCCGCTAGATATTTACTGAAGAGTTTTCCGAATTCCTGTTCTTTTGACTCACTCAGAGCTCCAACCAGTACAGGAATAATGGTAAACTCATCCTTATGGCTTAAAGAAAACAGAAGAAAAAAAAAAAAAGTCATTTAAGATGTTTAAGAATAAAAATAGTTTTTCAAATGTGTTGCCACTAGGAAGCGGAATACTTATTAATAGTGGTAAGAATAACACATACAATATTATTATTAAATTCTTAGAATCTATAAATTAAATGCTTGAAGAAGACAACTTAAAATAGAAGTACAAAATACTAAAAATATCCATGTAAATAATAGAAATATATACTACTTTAAGTAAACAAAGCTCATACCAGGTATAATAATATCCTCAAAAATAAGCCAATCAGAACATCACCAACTCAAATCTTCTCAGCTATCCACCAAGGCTACAATCATCTGCCCAATTCTTCTATGATTTTAAAAGAACATTAAACTCTTCTTCACTTATTTATTTCAATCCTATCCTATTGTAAATACCATCATTTCTGGCACTTGTTCTATAAACCTGCCAAGTGAGACCTACAAAACTTAACCTTGACTCCATTTAGATTCATCAACTGCACTTTACACCTATCCTAATAATCAGAAACAAGACAGTCTGAAGATACAACACAAATTTTCACTGGCATCTAGGGTAGACAAAGAATGCAAGTATTAATTTCTAGCAGCAAGAAAAAGACATCACGCCTACCCACAATGTTTACAGCGTCCCTTTTTCACTCTACAGACTGAAGAGTTATGGAAAAGGAACAAAGCAGATTAATTAAGAGTAACTATGATGTGCTACAGAAAACAGAGGTACACTGAAAACTTTAAAATTTTTATTGTAGTGAAACTTTACTTACATATATTTGATATTATTTATATTCTAAAGGATCCCAGATTTGGAATTTTGGAAGCATGAATCATGTTTGTCTAACTTATTCTGAATAGCACTTTTTAAAAAAAAATCACCATTATAATAAATGCCTTTTAATATGATAAACTGACACTTAACTGATGTAAGTCAAGTAAAAGTCATAAAAGCTTTAAAAAATAGTTAAGTTCATATAATCCCAAAATAAATATTAGCCCATCTGTATGTATAAAGCTAAATTCAGGGCACCCAAGCGCCACCCCCAGAGAGACCCCCTTACCCTTGTCAACTGCGAAATAAACAGATCATACAGATCTCCAGTCCCTCTGCAATGCAGGGGCTTCTTGGGCAGAATCTGCATCTATGGAGTAAGAAAAAAAAAGGAAGCTGGCAGAGGAAGCTGCCACAGGATATCTCTTCCTCTCTTACCAGTTTGCTAAATAACTACCTGAATGAATAGGGGCTCTTCAATTAGTTAAGAGAGATTATCAACTGACAAAAAAGAATTTCACCTCGTAGTAAAACTTTAGGAACATTGTTATTAATTATTCTACCCTCAACTACTATCTACATAAATAGACTAAGACCATCAAAGACTCTGTAAGTTATCATGATATGATAGGAAAGAATTTATGTAGAGTGTAAAGAACAAGGAGAAGCCATAAGAAATGGGTTCAAGTACATTCCTATCACACACAAATGTAGAAAAGCACGGTTAAGTCCCTTGCCTGAAAATTGATTTCCTTATCTGTAAAATGACCATAAATATAACATATTTCACAAAATTGTGAAGGAAATATAACATATTTCACAAAATTGCAAGGAATACTATAGAAAAAGTACTTTGTCAATAGTTGGCTCCCTTTGAAGAAACAAGACATCTACTCTCCTCCACTGGAACCACCTGAGCTTTCAATTAACCTCAGTTTGAGCTTGCAAATTTATCTACACCAAGTTAAAAGTCTTATTCTACGTAGAAACCAAGGATCATCCATCGCCCCTATTTGTCATTCCTCTTTAAAAACAATTACTTGCTTTCTATTCCTATAGACAAAAAAGCATGAATTAGAGAAAAGAGCATGTGGTTTTGAAATGTAATATTCTCAGGTTTTAATTTAAGTTCTAAAGTTGGACTTCTCAGTAAGAGTACAAAATCTCGAGCCCAAAAAGCAATTATAAAAGTGGAAAAAACTGTCAAAATCAACTACTACTGTGCTCTAGAAATCAACCAAAGGCCAAAAGAAAAAAAGAAAATCCCCCCACAGTGAGTTTATTCATAAAGAAAACAACAGAACTACATAGTAAGAACAGTGGAAGTCTGGCATCCTACCAGGAGCTACCTACACCCCAACCCAACTTCACTAATAATGAAAGTTCCATCAAGTTGAGGCTGGTTATGAAAATCAGTAGCTTCATTGCTGAAGAAGGATGACTTTGATTTGTTACAGAGAATAGAAAACCCACACCCAGTGAGAAACAGAAAAGCCTGCAGCTTTCTTAACTTGACGTTGCTGTATCAGTTGGGTTAAGTCACAAATCTGAGAGCTAGCTGGAAATTTAACAGAGAGATCTGGACATGGGAGAACCATTAAGGTACTTGTTAAATTCTCCCTATACTCTCAGGAGAGGGCCTAAGCCAGGAACTTATGGCCCTATACAATTGGATTCAGTCAAAAGGCCGCACTTAAGAACCTAGAAACCACAGGCTGAAGGTTCTCCAATCCTGACCTACGTGCTCCATGCAACACTGGCTGACTAGAAAGCTGCTCACATGTGCAGGCAATCCCTACAAGTCTCAAGCTCCCCACAAAATACCAGCTAATTGGGAGACTGAAAGTATGCACAGGTAAACTGGAAACCTGAGAAACCAAGCTCTCCATACAATCTCTAGCTAACAGAAAACATGAGTGTATACACAGAGAAACCTAGACAACACAAAAGAAAGTAAAAGAGGCAAATATGAAAATAGACAGTACTTATTCTTTTTTTTTTTTAATTCCAGACACGGTCTCACTCACTATGTTGCCCAAGCTGGCCCTGAACTCTGGGCTCAAACAACCCTGCCAGCTCAGCAGCCATACAATCTACCAGCAGAGAATGAAAGTCTTATTGGCTCAGATGTTTAGGAACAACCTCAAAGTAATCATTAGCTAAGCCATCACAGACAGGAACTCTAGAAAGCCAAGCTAAAAATTAAAAATAGGTGAGGCACAAGTGGCTCATGCCTGTAATCCCAGCACAATGGGAGGCTAAGGCAGGAGGATAACTTGTAGCCAATAGTTCAAGAACAGCCCAAGCAACATGGCCAGACCTTGTCTCTACAACAAAACAAAAAGTCCTCAATAAACTTTCACACTTGTAAAAAATAACAAAAACAAGAAAAACAAAAAATACTATTTGGGTGCATTAAAATACACCTATAGTCCCAGCAATTAGGAGGCTGCGGCAGGAGGACTGCTTAAGCCTGGAAGTTCAATGCCTCAATGAGCTGTGATTGTGCATTACACTGGGCAACACAGCAAGATCCTGTCTCAAAAAAAAAAAAAAAAAAAGATGAGAAGACACATCAGAAGCCATACATGTTAGGGGCAACAGATTTTGCATATGAAATCCATAAAAGCTACTTGTAAATGAACATAACCTGTGGGGGGGGGGGAATAAAGTCCAGAATCCAGAATTCTGTATATGCTAAATAAAATGTCTAGCTCCAAAAAGAACTTATACCATGCAAAGAAACAGCAAACCATGACCAACACTTGGAGGTAGGGACTAGAGGGTGGGGGAACACAGTGCCTGTGGCTCAGTGAGTAGGGCGCCGGCCCCATATACCAAGGGTGGTGGGTTCGAACCCAGCCCCAGCCAAACTGCAACAACAAACAAGAATAGCTGGGCGTTGTGGCGGCGCCTATAGTCCCAGCTACTTGGAAGGCTGAGGCAAGAGAATTGCCTAAGCCCAAGAGCTGGAGGTTGCTCTGAGCTGTGACACCACAGCACTCTACCGAGGGTGACAAAGTGAGACTCTGTCTCAAAAAAAAAAAAAAAAAAAAAAGATACTCAGGAAAATAAAGTTCAAAGTTACAATGACATAACTAAACAAGTAGGAAATATCAACTAAGAAATGGAAACTATTAATATTAAGAAGAACCAAGTGTAAATTCTGGAGGTGAAAAGTATAATAACTGAAATTAAAAATTCACTAGATGGTCTCAAGATTTGATATTACATAGAAAAGAATCTGTAAAATCAAAGATAAAATAAAGAAATTCTTCAAATCAAAGAACAGAGAAAAAATATATAAAGAAATTTGAACAGAGCATTGAAGACTTGTAAACATCAAGAATACCAGCATGCATGTAACAGGAATACCAATTAAAGAGGATCACAAAAATTTTAAAAAACTGCTAAAAACTTCCCAAAGTTCATGAAAAACATTAATGTACACATCTAAGAAATTTCATAGGTCAGGTATGGTGGCGCCCACCTGTAATCCTAGCACTTAAGGAAGCCCAGGTGGGGAAATCACTGGGCCTCAGGAGTTGGAAACCAGCATGGTAAACATAGCTAGACCTCATCTCTGCAAAAAAATAAAAAATGTAGTCCCGGCTACTCGGAAGGCTGAGTAAGGCAGGAGAATCACTTAATCCTAAGAGGAGTTCAAGACTACAGAGAGCTATAATCAAGCCACTGTACTCTAGCCTGGCTGACAGAGTGAGACCTTGCCTTAAAAAAAAAAAAAAAAAAAAAAATCAATAGACCCAAACTAGGATAAGCACAAAGAGATCCCTACCTAGATACACCATAATCAAACTATTGAAAACCAAACGGTATTGGGACTATTTATTATATATCCAGATACCAAAAAAATGAACTTGTTTCTTTGCCTTACACCATACACAAAGATTAACTCAAATTGGATCCTAGAATAATTAAAACTGTAACACTTCTACAACAGGGGTCGGCAAACATCTTAGAAAGGGGCCGTAAAGTATTTTCGTTTTTCTGGGCCATATTGTCTCTATGGCAACTACTCAACAGTTACTGGAGAGGGAAAGCAGGCACAGACAATATGTAAATGTATGGTTGTGGCTATGTTTCGATAAGACATTATTATTATACAAAAATAGGCTGTGGTCCACATAGGGTCTGCAGGCAATAGTTTGCTAACTCTTGTTCAAGAAGAATCTTGAGTTAGGCAAACATTTCTTAAGTATCATACCAAAAGCAAATCCATATAGGAGGGGCAGCACCTGTGCCTCAAGGAGAAGGGCGCTAGTCCCCTATACTGCAGGTGGTGGGTTTAAACCTGGCCCCAGCCAAAATCTGACCAAAAAAAAAATCTGTATAAGAAGAAAATTGATTTATCAGGATAAAAAGTGCTTTCTTTTCTCTAAGAAAACGAAACTATAAGTTACGCAATGCAAAAAAATCTTTGCAAATCATATATCTAATAATTTACTTCCAAAATGTACAGATTCTCTCACAACACAATATAATGACAAATTAGCCAAATAAAAAATGTACAACTAGGTCTTTCATAAGAGAAGACATACAAATGACTAATAAGCATATAAAAAGTTGATCAACATCATTAGTATTTAGGGAGATGTACGTTCAATTATAAAAAGATTACACTTCACATCCATTTGAATAACTATTATCAAAAACACGGACAATAACAGAATGTAGAGAAACTGGAACCTCCATGTAATGTTCCTAAAATATAAAGTAGTACAGTCACTTTGCAAAACAGTTTGGCAGTTTCTGAAAGAGGCAAAGTACAGACTTATTACCCAGTAATTTCATTCCTAAATACCTATTCAAGAAAAATGAAAACATGTGTGGATGTAAAGATTCATGTAAGAATTTTTATAACATCACAATAGCCCAAAACTGTAAATAATCCACTTGTCTATCAACTTTTATTTGGTAATAAAAAGGAATAAACTACTGATTACATGCTAAAACATGGATGAAGCTCAAAAATAATATGCTAAGCGAAAAAGGACAGATACAAAAAAAGACTACATTTTGTACAATTCCATTTATCTGAAATTTCCAGAAGACGCAAATCTGGACAAAGAAAGTAGGAACAAGGAACTGACCTCCGATAAACACCAGGTTTCTTATTAGTGTAACAAAAATGTTCTAAAACTAGACTGTGAGAACAGTTGTACAACTCCATGAATTTACCTTTTATAAAAAAATTATTTGAGTTGAACTCTTACAAGTGAATTTATGGTATATAAATCATACCTCAATAAAGCAGTTTAAAATAAATAAATGTGTATAAGTGTGCATCTTTACCACTTACAAGCTATGCCACTGCTCCTGTGACTGTCATTAAACTGGAGAGAGGTTGAGAATCTCAGCCTTTATTCACATCTAGAAACAAGTCATTCCATTCTCTTAAAGATTACCCATACAAGAGCAGATCTTACCTTTTTCTGACCATCTTAATTTAAAAAAGGTTAGGAAAGCATTTGAGAGGATCAAAAATCCAGACATTTGGAATGGCAATATAGTAGTAGCTTGCAATTCGGGAAAAGACTTGAGAGTTTTACAAAAGAATTAACATAACAGACCTGATGCTATAAACTTTAGAAGGGCCTGTTTATAAGAGTGGTCTTTGGTTGGCATTTGGAAACTTGGTTTTTAAAATACTCATTATGTTTATAAGGCTGTTTTACTCACTTGGGACAATGAATTCTGGTGTATCAGCTTGCTAAGATTATCTACATTGTGATTAGATATAGTGGACACTTTTCTTCTTAACCACATAAGCGTAGTGACTACGTGACCATGCCCCAGTAAAAATCCTAGATTTTGAATCTTAAAGCAGCCTTCCATGGGCAGAAACACTGTGCACTCTCTAGGCAATCTGCCTTTAGGAGAGGGAGAACATCTGAAGACTGCAGGGATTTCTCTCCAGACTCTGCCTGATGTCTTTTTCCCTTCCTGGTCCTACTATGTACTGTTATCTTTTATAATAAACCATAGTAAATTAAAACAATTGCCTCTATGTCTTATGAGTCCTTCTAGAGATTAACACCTGTTTCAAGGGTTTAAAGGAAAGTCACATTAAAAAAAAACATAACTTCTGGTTTAGGGAACCCTCTAAGAAAGAATTTCTCTTAGCCGGGCGTTGTGGCGGGCGCCTGTAGTCCCAGCTGCTCGGGAGGCTGAGGCAAGAGAATCGCTTAAGCACAGGAGTTGGAGGTTGCTGTGAGCTGTGTGAGGCCACGGCACTCTACTGAGGGCCATAAAGTGAGACTCTGTCTCTACAAAAAAAAAAAAAGAAAGAATTTCTCTCATCATTTTCTTTTCATCAAATTAAACTTCAGACCAAAGGGACATAAATGCACACTTTACGCACAGTACTCAAACTCACTGTAAAAAGAAAACAAACTACAAAGGTCCAGAAAACATCACCCAGAGCCAAAGAACTGGGAAAGGGGTGGGAGGCAGAAAAAGAGAACGGTAGGCCAGTTAACATTTAAGTTATTATAAATCTTTATTGTCTGATCAGAAAAATGAATCTAACAAGATTCCAAAAATTAATTTTAAACATTTTATTTCTTTGGCTCAGCACCCATAGCAAAATGGTTACAGCGCCAACACCGAGGCTGGAGGGTTTGAACCCAGCCCAGACCACTAAAACAACAAAGACAACTGCAACAAAAAAACAGCCAGGTGTTGTGGTGAGCACTTATAGTCCAGCTACTTGGGAGGCAGAGGCAAGAGAATCTCTTAAGCCCAAGAGTTTGAGGTTGCTGTGAGCTATGACACTACAGCACTCTACTAAGGGTGACATAATGAGACTCTGTTTCAAAAAAAAAAAAAAAAATTATTTCTCTGAATTTCTGTATAAGAAAGGACATATTTCAGATATTAGAGAGCCCCACTAGATTCTATTTTGGATATCCAACCACTTGAGACTAATAAAGAAGCAAAACAACTCTACCATAAGTTGGCCAAGTTTGCCATTAAAATTATAGAGAAATTCTAGTATTTTATTAAAAAACAAGTCAAAATTTCCACATTCATTGTATAAACGTATGCCCATTTCTGGGTTTACCATGTATGATAATAGCAAAATTTGAAAGCCATAAGCTTCTCTTCATTTTATTCCCCCACATAGAAACCCATGTGGTTTCTATTTAGAATCCCAGTTAATCCTTAAATGCCTCCCACATCTGCTCATTATGCTATCCTATCTGCCACTACCTTAATTCAAAACCTCCATGATTTCCTTACTAATCTATTTCTATCAATTTCTATGTAAAATCGTGTTGATTTTAACCCTTAAATGTCTCCCATATCTGCTCAGTTTGATAACATACCTGCCACTAACTTAGTACAAAGCCTCCATGATTTTGTCACTAAACTAATTAAATCAATCTCTTCCAACTACCATCACACTATCAAGGAGCAGCCCATTTCCATTCACCTCCCTCTTTTACCGAGCACTTCTTTTAGCTTTCTACCAATCACAGAATAAAATACAACTATTTTTAAATGTTATTCAATTCCCTTCATATTCTGGTTCCAATTTATTTTCTGACTTGCTGATATTGCCCCTCTTTCTCTATGTTCTACAGGTCACCTACTCAAATGCCTTCAGCCCTAAGTTGGTGTCACATATGTGTGAAAAGATGGACACCACGTAACAGGGAGTGAGTGGTAGGACCAGTATCTTAACAATGAACATTCAACTATACATAAAAACTTCCTCTAGTTATGCAAGTCAAACAAACATCCACAAACAGATCTCAGTCACTACCTAAGACTTTTACAACTCCTTTAAGTTAAGCCAGATAGTCTTGCTCTTAAAATAAACCCTGGGCTTTCCTACTCCTATGCTTTGCATTGCTTAATACACTACACCCTTTACCATAAAAACCTAGGTCCTATTTTGTGAAAACTGTAGGCATCTTTAAAATCTACTCAAATACCATCTCCTTGATAAAGCCATCTCTGTGCTTCCCTAACTCAATTATTACCTCTTTCCTCCCACATCCGCTTTCTCTGCTTCCATAAACACTACAAAAGCACCTATTATATTTTTAATTGTTAATTATTTTATTTATATTTCTTCTCTCTCCTATCACACTATAAGATAAACAAAGAATGTATGCTTATTGATGTAGTCCACATCATTAATTGTACATAGATTAGTACATTTAGGTAGCTTCAGAACATTCAAAAATTTACTTTAACCAAAATTTTAAAAATTTAAATAAGCACTGGTGTTTGCTTTTGTTTAATTTGTAGATGAAGACTTTTAGGCAAGTAAAAGAAATAAATCCTCTTTTTAAACCCAGAATACATTGTTCAGTGTAAGTTTTGATATATTAAAAAGAAATACTATGAAAACAAAAACTAAATAAACATGGCTGGGCATAGTGACACACTCCTGTAATCCTAGCACAGGAGGTAAAGGGAGGAGGATTGCTTGAGGCCAGTAGTTCACGACCAGTCTAGGCAAAATAAGCTGGGCATGTCACATGGTACTGTAGTCCCAACTACTCAAGAGGCTGAGGCAGGAAGAAGGTTTTGAGCCCAGGAGTTCAAGGAGAGACTGAGCTACGATCCCACCACTATACTCCAGCCTAAGCAACAGAGTTGAAACCCTGTCTCTAAAAATAAATTTTAATCTAAATGAAATTGAGAGTAAATACCATCTTAAAAACAATCAAATTTTTACAAAACGTATCTAATAAAACTGAAAACTTTTGGAAGCCAAAATGAGTTTTATTAGCTTATATATTTATATATTTACTTATAGCTTATATATTTACTCTCAACATATGAAATACATTTTTCTTAATCATGATTAAAAGAAACATCAGAAAAGAGTCTCTTATTTTGTGTATTCTTGGGAAGAAGATAAAGGGGAAAAATCCTTTCTTGTTAAACTACTCCAAATAGTGAGTTTTAAACAGTGAAATCAGAACTATAAATTGGTAAAATTCTTTTACGTAACACTTGGGTCTTTCAGTAATTCATTAAGAGGAGTTTTCTTTAAGAAAATTAAAGAAGGCCAGGTGCTGCGGCTCACACCTTTAATCCTAGCACTCTGGGAGGCTGAGGCAGATAGATTGCTTGAGATCATGGATTTGAGACCAGCCTGAGCCAGAGCGAGACCCCGTCTCTACTAAAAATACAAAAAACTGAGGCAAGAGGATTGCTTGAGCCCAAGAGTTAGAGGTTGCTATGAACTATGATGTCACCATGGCACTCTACCCAGGACAACTTGAGACTGTCTCAAAATAAAAAGAAAAGAAAGAAAATTAAAGAAGCCCAGATTTGTGAATATCTACCTTTTCTTCCTCAAAATCCTGCTCTACCCTTGACCCTCTCTTCCTAACTCCACTCCTACGTACAGAGTGCTTAAAATAACTGTGTACAGAATGCACTAAATTTTCCTTAATAAAAATGAAAATAGGAAAAGTGATATAAAGAGGTGCCAGTTAAGATTCTAGGCAACTTCAGACTTCCTCCTCTGTAGTGAAGAAGTAAAAAAAATGAAAAGAACTTCTAGTTTCTGATAATGATGTAAAGAGTTTAGAAGTCATCATTCTCATCCAAAAAGAAAAAAAGGCAAAAAAATCAGTAACTCTTCTTTGATTCATCAGAGAATTGAAGCAACAGAGCAAATCACTATCCCAAAACCTGGAAAGATAGGCAAAATCGAAGACGCATAAGAAGAACCTACTAGCAGAAAACACCAGGAAAACACTATAGGATATTGGACTGGTCAAAGATTTGGGGGGGAATAAGACATCAAAAACAGATTAAAAAAAAAGCAAAAATACACAAATGAGGTTACACCAAACTAAAAGCATCTGCACAGCAAAGTAAACAATTAGCAAAGTGAAGAGACAAGTGACTGACAAAACTATAAAAAATATCTACAGCCCAGTGCAGTGGCTCAAACCTACAAGCCAGGCACTCTGCAAAGCCAAGGCAGGAGAATTGCTTGAGCTCAGGAGTCCAAGACCAGCCCGAGCAAGACTGAGACTCTGTCTTGACCAAAAATAGCAAATGAGCTGGGCAGAGTAGTGTTTGTATACAGTCCCAACTACTCAGGAGGCAAAGGCAGGAGGATCACTTCAGCTCAGGAGTTTGAGGTCATAGAGAGCTACGATGATGCCACCAATAGATAGCCTGTGTCTCAAAAAAGAATAAAAAAGCACTCTCCATCCACTAAGGGATTAGTAACTGGAATATATATGTTTTTATATCAAAAAAATAAATAACCGCACAATTTTTAAAAGGACAAAACACCTGAACAGACATTTCTCAAAAGAAGACATACAAATGGCCAACAGGTATGTGAAAAAATGCTCAACATCTCTAACAACCAGAGAAACGCAAATCAAAACCACAATCAGCTATTATCTCACACCAGTTAGAATGGCTATTATCAAAAAGACAAAAAATAACAAGTGCCAATGATGCGGCAAAATGGGAACACTCGTTCACTGTTGGTGAGAATGTAAAGTAGTATGGCCATTATGGAAAACAGTATGGAGTTCCTTTAAAAAACTAAAAATAGATCTGCCATTTGATCAAGCAATACCAATGCTGGGTATTTAGACAAAGGAAAAGAAATCAGTAAATCGAAAACACGTATTTACTGCAATGCTAGTCACAATGGTTAGATTATAGAATCAACCTAAGTGGCCTTCAACAGATGGGTGAATAAAGAAAATGTGGTATATACACACAATGGAATTATTATTCAGCCATAGGAAAAAATAGAATCCTATCATCTGTAGCAACATGGATAGAATTGAATGTCGTGTTACATGAAATAAGGCTCAGAAAGACAAATATCGTCTGTGTGGAAGCTAAAAAAATAGATCCTATACAATTAGAGTATAATGGTGGTTACCAGAGACTGGAAAGAAAGGGGTGAGGGGAAAATGAAGAGAATTTGATTAAGGGGTACAAAAATACAGTTAGATAGAAAGAGTAAGTTGTTAACGTTAAATAGTACTGCAGAAAAATTATACTTAATAATTTATTATGTATTTCAAACTACAATCGCTAGATGATTTGGAATGTTCCCGACACAAAGAAAAGATAAATTTTTAAAGTTATAGGTATCCCAATCACCCTGATTTGATCATTACATCAAAATATCACAATCATAGCCAAGCATGGTGGCTCACCCGTGTAATCCTAGCACTTTGGGAGGCTGAGGCGAGAGAACTGCTTGTGCTCAGGATCAGCCTGAGCAAAAGCAAGACACCATCTCTACTAAAAATAGAAAAAACTAGGCGAACATTGTGGTGGTCAGTTGTAGTTCCAGCTATTTGGGAGGCTAAGACAAGAGGATCACTTGAGCCCAGGAGTTTGAGGTTCCTGTGAGCTATGATACCACAGAACTCTACCCAGGGTGACAGAGTGAGACTCTGTCTCAAACAAACAAACAACAACAAAAAAAAAAATCACAATCATCCCCAAAATATGTGGAAATATTATATGCATATTATCAATTTAAAAAAATTTTAGAGAAAATATAAAACCAAATTTTAACAAAAGAGAGAAAAAAGAATTCTTTGTGGTAACCCAAAGAATACAAGGTTAAGAAAAACAAGAGATGGCTGGGTGGCGCCTGTGGCTCAGTCCGTAAGGCGCCGGCCCCATATACCAAGGGTGGTGGGTTCAAACCCGGCCCTGACCAAACTGCAACCAAAAAATAGCCAGGCGTTGTGGCGGGCGCCTGTAGTCTCAGCTACTCGGGAGGCTGAGGCAAGAGAATCGCTTAAGCCCAGAAGTTGGAGGTTGCTGTGAGCTGTGTGAGGCCACGGCACTCTACCAAGGGCCATAAAGTGAGACTCTGTCTCTACAAAAAAAAAAAAAAAAAAAAAAAAGAAAAACAAGAGATGGAAAACTAGAAGAAATTTTAGCTTCCAGCACCCTCAGCAAAAGCAAACAGGGCATAGAGTTTAACCCCAACCAGACAAATATAAAATCTCACACTAAGGCAAATTTACCTCAGTTCATTTAATCCAGTAACATCAAGTCCAGCTTTCAACAAAAAATTACAAGGCATACCAAGTCTAAAAAGACAAAGAGAATATAGATCAGAACCAGACTCAAATAAGCCAGAATTTTGGAATTATTAGACCAGGAATTTAAAAAAAAAAAAACTATTATTCATATGCTAAGAGCTATAATGGAAAAAGTGGACAACATCCAAGACAGATAGAGAGATGGAAACTCTAAGAAATAATCAAAAAAAGGAAGTGCTAGAAATCAAAAACACTGTAACAAAAATGAAGAATGCCTTTGATGGGTTCATCAGTAAACTAAACATGGCCAAAGAAAGAATCAGTCAATTGAACAACTGTTTTGTTTTTTTTTTTTTGTGGTTTTTGGCCGGGGCTGGGTTTGAACCCCCCACCTCCAGCATATGGGACAGGCGCCCTACTCCTTGAGCCACAGGCGCCACCCAAACAACTGTTAATAGAAACTTTCCAAGCTGAAAAGATAAAAAATAAATAAACAAAAAAACAGGAATTAAAACCATGTAACAGAATATCCAAGAATTATGAAGCAATTATAAAAGTTATAAAATTCACAATCAGGCTGGACAACATAGAGATCCCATTTTTACAAAAATTAAATGTTTAAACTTAAAAAAAAAATTCAATGAGGATGAAATAGAGAAAAAAGAATAGAAAAGAGGAAAGAGCAATTGAACAAAGTAAACTGCAAAGAAAAGAAAGAGTTGTAGGCCGGTCACAGTGCCTCACGCCTATAATCCTAACACTCGGGGAGGCTGAGGCAGGTGGAACCTCAAACTGCTTGAGCTCAGGAGGTCCATACCAGCCTAAGCAACAGTAAGATCCCTTCTCTAAAAATAACCACGTGCTGTGATGGGTGCCTGTAGTCCCAGCTACTCTGGGAGGCTGAAGTAAGAGAATCGCTTGAGTCCAAGAGTTTGAGGTTGCTGTCAGCTAAAATAACACCAAGCCTCTCTACTAAGGGTGACAGAGACTATCTCAAAATAAATAAATAAATAAATAAATAAATATCTTAGATACTTACTTTTTTAAAAAAAATTATTTATAATAGTCAAAAATTACAAAGTTTGAAAGTTAAATGTTCAAGAACTGAGGAAAGTATTAGACAAATAGTAGAAAGTCTTATGTATAGCCAATAAATTGGAGTAAAAAATGACAAAGAAGTATGTATGTTCATGATACAAAAATAAGGTAAAAGAGCATTTGATCCCATGCTTGAAAAAATACATACAGTACTGAAAATGAGAAAATAGTTAATAATTCATTATTATAATCCTTTTGTATACCAAGAAATGTGCTGGGCATAAGAGACAAAGCATAAACTAACCGCTCCAAGCAAATAACAGATTAGAAAACAACCATGAGAGAGAGAAAGACTTTCTCTGAATGCTATTTAACTATACCATCTATAAATATAACCACCAAAATTCTTCCTACCTCTAAATGCTCAAAAATAGTCTATTTCTCCCTCCACTGAATTTAGCCTAGCAACTCATTTTGACCAGTATGATAAGGCATAAGTGATGCTGTACCAGTTCTGTGCTTCAATATTAAGAGGACTGGAGATTTCTGCTTTTGTTCAGTTGCTACCCAAAGTGTTATGTAAAAACAGTGTGTCCTGCTAGAGAAGAATGCCACATGAAGAGAGAGGCCCTGAAGGGTGAGTGACAAGAGATGACGATAAAAGAGAACCAAGATGAGAACTGGAGTACCTCCGGAGGCAACCAACACCATCGCCCCAGAAAGGGAGTGAAAGTACCTTGCAGCCTTCAGCCTAAGTACCTGCTTCAACTGGCACCAGATGAAATACAAATAAGTTGTCTCTACTGACTCCATACCAAATCTCTAACTCATAGAACTATGAGCTAAAAATTAGACACATTGAGATGATTTGTTATGCTGCAATAGATGAAACCAAAAAACAGGGAGAAAAGAAAGTGCAGATGGCTAATATAACAGAAATCTAAACTACATTAGCTTTGGGGACTGAGAGATAGGTGGGAGCTGGAAGGATAAGGAGGAGATTGCTGAAGAACCTGAAAGAGCATTAAGGAAAATGCTACCGAAGGCTGGAAGCAGGGTAACCCACATTATACACTGGCAGAGCAATTAACAAAACTGTTACATAAAGTAACTTAAAATATACCTCAATGGATCTGGCTAAGAAACTTTCCAGGTAATATTCAAAGTGTTAGTGGATTCTTTTATAGATAAATATGAAAAGGTACAAACAGAAAATTATGAGTTAAAGAATGAACTGTTGGGTGGGCATGGTGACTTAGACCTGTAATCCCAGCACTTCCCGGGGGGCTGAGGCAGGAAGGTCACTTGAGCCTGGGAGTTCAAGACCAGCCTGAGCAACAGGGTAAGACCTCTGTAGAAAATTAAAAAATTGACCAGGTATATATATAGCATTGTGCACCTCTATTTCCACCTATTCAGGAGGGTGAAAGAAGATTTCTTGAGCTCAGGAGGTCTGCAATGAACTATGACCAAACCACTGCATAAAGACCTTGTCTCAGAATGAATAAGTAAATAAATAAATAGTTTAGTTCATAAACAGAATTTAAAGGGAAAAAATTTTTTTATTTTTTATTTATTTATTTTTTTTTGCAGTTGTTGGCCAGGGTTGGGTTTGAACCCACCACCTCCAGCATATGGGGCCAGTGCCCTACTCCTTTGAGCCACATGTGCTGCCCTAAAGGAAATATTTCTAACCAGAAATTGCTGCATTGAAAAATAACTGTTTCTCATCACTAGCTCTTCAGATAGCAAAAAACTGTCAAAGCAATAGCATAAGGACGAACATTAAATCTAGAGCACTGCCAAGAAAACATGGCCTCACAATTATCATAACAGAAATACATCTGTATTACCACAAACCCAGTGGCTTCCAAAAGATCTTTTGTTAATATTTTAGGAAGTGCTTACCCTCTCAGGTATGCAAAAGAGCTTCTAATAACTTACAGGACCACTTACTTGGGGACATGGGGTCCAAAGTAGAGAGAGTCTCACCTCAGAAAGAACTGTGGGTGTGACTTCTGTCTAATGGAGTATACTTACAATCTGATATACAGGAAACTGGGCACAGTGGCTCACACCTGTGATCCTAGCACTGCAAGAGGCTGAGGCAGGTGGATTGCCCTGGGTTCACAGATTCAAGACCAGCCTGCGCAAAAGCAAGACCCCATGTCTAAAATTAGCTAGACGTTGTGGCCAGCACCTGTAGTCCCAGCTACACGAGAGGCTGAGCCCAGGAGTTTGAGGTTGCTGCAAGTTATGATGCCACAACACTCTACAGAAGGTGACAAAGTGAAACTCTGTCTCAAAAAAAAAAAAAGAAAGAAAGAAAAGAAAACTGACAAAGTATTTAAAGGAGTACCATCAGTTTAAACTAAAAAAAAAAAAAAAAATATATATATATATATATATATACACTATTCCAAATAAAAAGAAGCCTATAGGATTTCAAATTTACTCAGAGGTAAAGTAGACTGAGTCTGCTACTCCAGGACATACAAGGCTCATTTTTTTTTTCTTTTCGGAACAGGCTCAAAAGGTTAAGGTCCATTTCTTAATGAAAAGCAAAAATGACTCAGAGAGTAGAGACAACACCAAAAAGGATCTAGTCAAAAGATTAAAAAAACAATGAATTATGAAAACACTACCAGAAGACAGAACCAAGCCATCATTACAGAATATTCTCTATTCCCTACTTGGAGTTCATAATTGCTTTTGGGCCAGAGACTGCTATATGATGCTTCCTATTCTTTTATTCTCCAACGGGAAGATCCATTGTGGTTAACTATCCCAATCTCAAAATTATATATTGTTTACATATATGGGTCATTACAAAAGTTTCTGAGATACACTAAGATCGAAAACCGTAAAATCCACATAGATGGGAACAAATGAAGCTGTGCCCCCACCCCCACCCCACCAACACCAATAAGCCAAGCAAGAAGAAACTCACACAAGTGAACCAGAAAGAATGCTGTTGATTGTGTTTCTTGCAAATGAAATAATGGACCAGCAAGGGTGGGGAGAGTAACCTGTCTTCTCAGTCCACAGATCTCCAAATCAAGAGGAGCCATACCCAAGAAGCCTCATCCTAATGTGGTGCACACACATCATAAAATAATGGATTTTGACCATAATTAGATGAGATTTCTGGGCATCCTAGGAGAGTTAGGTATGCATCACATGTTAGAAAGACAGGAATTATCCACCAGAGGAAGAACTACGGCAGATCATCTACAAAGATGGCTGCCAATCATCTCTCCTATTCCTGTATATATATATTACTCCTCCTATCAAGAGGTGGACTCTTTTTTCTTCTTCCCTTAAATCTTGGTGATACAGTCATTTTATTTGCTTTGAAAGCCATTCAATAGAATGGTGCTATATAGTTTCAGGTGTAGGCCCATAAAAGGAACAGATACTTCTCGTTTTCTTCTTTTGTTACCCAGATCCACCAAGTAGACTAGACTATCTTTCCTGACCAGTGATTTTCAAGTGGTGTGCCACAAGAGGATTTTAGTTGTGCTAGAAAAATTTTAAAGATCATTAAATTATTTTCAAAAGAAGTTCAAAGCACAGTAAGCATAATCTTTTTTTTTTTTTCACTTTTTTTTTTTTGATCAACATAATTGAAGTGTGCAGTGGAAGTTTAATTACAGGTTCAAGTGTGCCGTGAGATTAAAAAAAGGTTGAAAAACACTGTTCTACAGAGTGGGCAAGAAAGTCTTAGCTGATAAACAGGAAAGACACCCAAAGAACAGATGAGGGGTCTCGACTAAAAGCCACCACTAAAGCCCAACACCAACGAGTGAGGCCGTACCTAGGATCCTCTAGCCTCATTTAAGCCACTTCAGTCACATCTCATGGACCAGAGTAAAATGTTCCCTGCCCCAAAAAATTATAGCAATAAAATGGTTGTAATTTTAAGCCAAAATATTCTAAAATAATTTGTTAGAAATGGATAAATGGACATAGGGAGTAAGTGCAACAAATGCTACCAAGCCCAAGTATTTTAGTACTATCTAAAAGTCAGTGTTAGGAATCCTAATGTAATATGGGAGTAGTTTATTTAATGCTAATTAAGAGGAGGAATTGTTAGCCTTAAGTTCTACTTTCCTAAATTTTCCACAGTATACATGTTTTACTTTTAAAATATCAAGAAAAATGTCATTTTTTTATAACCTCCTTGAACATACTGTTCTCAGCTCATTGCTTCTATTGTACTGCAATCTATTCAGTCTAAACCACATTTTCTCATGATAAAATATACAAACATTTCAGCAAATAAAAATATTGTATTATTTTTTGTGGTGAAGGATGTGAAATTCTGATTGCACCAACAATCTAAGAAATAAGCAATATATAGTAGAACCTCTCTAAGTTGACCATCCAAAGAACTGTAACAAACTGGTCAGCATACAAAGGCAGTCAACATAAAGAACTAGGGCTACTAGAATGATACATATATGTGGTGCATGTCTGTCTGATCTATGAAAATTAGGTCAATTAAAGGGGGTAGGCAATATAAGCAGGTGGTCATCTATGGAGGTTCTACTGAATCTGGTTTCACAATTTCTGAAGAACTAAAATGTATTTAACGGCAACTTATAATAACATTGTCTGTAATTTAATATCACACTGAATATTCAGGTTTATTTAATTCTTCATAGTTATCGTTAACAGATGTGGATAACAAAAGACTGAGAAAAGTTAATAATATTTTGAATACAAAATTAAGAGTGGGAATGATCAAAAACAATCTGTAATAATAAACTAAAACCAAGAAGAAAAATATTAAACAGAAATAACTGAGGAGACATACACATTTAGCATTAAAAAGAAAACAACAACACAAAAGTCTGAGAAAGATAATCCATCTTAATAATAAGAAAAGGCCTCGGGTTTTAGCTGATTACAAGTACATTAGCCAAGAGCAAGAAAGCCATATGAGCACAAAAAGTGTTAATGTAATTTGGGCTTCTTTAATATATTTAATTAACAAACGTTTACTGAGAACCTAAAATATAGTGTATTTTACCAGGAGAATACAGGGAACAAATTCAGAGAAGGAATAATCTTATCATATTTAGAATTAGTCAATCTGAATATAAAATATTAAGACCACATAAAGGAAATGGTTTTAAAAATTAGAGAAATGTGACCTACAAAAGAGAAGACCTTCTAATTCCAATGTTGCATTAAAACAAGAAAGAAAACGCTTCAGTTTTTTTTTTTTATTTCATCAAAATAAATTAATGACTACTATGTGTTAAGTATTGTGATAGGCACTGGGATAGACAGCAAAATAGATACTGTCCCTGTCCTCACTCTACTTAGAGTCTAGTGAGTACCCTATCACTGGAAGACATTTAACAGGTACCAAATAATACTCTGTCAAGCATATTACATGTATAAGAGAGACGTGTGTACTTATAAATGATCTCCAAAATTGCTTCCAAACCTAAAATTGTATGCTTGTAACACTGTACTATAAAAGAATGCAATTGTTATTCTAAAATAAAGATACATTTAATAAATAAAATGACAAGCAAAGCAAAATACACACACACACACACACACACACAGGTTTTTTATAGTACTTCTACCTAACAAAACAACTTGTCAGTTCATATGTTTAGCCTTCATGGCAAACTACAGTCAACAATTTTAAGCCACATTAAGATACTCCAATCTCAAATTTTTATTTCATTTCTGAGTAACAAAAAGAATTTTAATCACCTTAGTCTAATAATTATTTTACCCTACTTAAAATAATTCCAAAGAAATTAATGTCTGACTTCTCTAAGATTTCTTATATCAATCAATATACCTTTCCATGGCTTTAGCTGTATAAGGCAAATGCATTTCAATACTGTGTTCATCTTCATCTGTCTGCAGAGACATGCGTTCAAACATTCCTGTCTTCCATAGTTCTCCGTAAACTAAAGAGATTTCAAAATATATTAAAACAAATATATTAATGTATATCCTTACCCTGTGAGATTCCGCCCAGTAACATAAAACTACATGCTTGGCAAGAGAAAGAAGTACCATATTTCATTTTTATTTTAAAAAAGAAGAAATTAAAAAAAAAACCTAGATTTTTACATACCAAATAAAACAATGGTATTTATAAAGACATACTCATCATTTGCATATGTTACATAGTTATATTTTAAAAATTAATTTAACTTAATTGGTTCTTTTCATTATTTCTAAAATCACCTCTGAGTTTAGGCTTTTCTTTTCTTTTTTTTTTTTTTTTTGAGAAAGAGTCTCACTTTCTTGCCCCCAGGAGAATGCTACGGAATCACAGTTCACAGCAATCTCAACACTTCAGCTCAAGCAATCCTCTTACCTCACCCTCCCAAGTAGCCGGGACTATAGGCACCTGCCACAATGCCTGGTTGTTTTTTTAGAGACGGGGTCGTACTCTTGCTCAAGCTGGTCTCAAACTCATGAGCTCCAGCAATCCACCTACCTTGGCCTACCAGAGTGCTGGGATTATAGGCGTGAGCCACCTTGCCTGGCCCAGGATTTAGGCTTTTCCTTAACTTTAATAAGCACACACTAGCAAAAACATAATCATAATTCCTTCCAAAATATGGGAAAAACACTAGCCTATTTATGAAATTAATAGTTTTTGAGTTTTCTTTTGTTTTTAAATAAAATGTATGATATTATTTAACGTTTCAGGTGTCTGCCCTACCAAGAACAAAAAATTCTCACTAAAAATGTCACTCTCTTCAAAATTCAAAATTAAGTGCACAGGATAGATCAGAACATAAATCCACCACAGTACCAAGTAAAAGACGTAGTAACTCAGGCCCTTCTAATAAACTATACTTAAAACTGGATATTATAAACAAGAAAAAGGGAATATTTACTCTGTTAGAAAAACATAATATTAGAATATTTTTATTTTATCATAGAACAAAACCAACATTTTTTATAACCAGAACCGTAAGTGGGTTTACCTATACCAAAGGAAAAAAACAAATGGTGCTATGACCTCTTTTCTACAAAATTAAACTGGCTAAAAATTCTCATTTCTTCACTATAAGGCTTTCCAAAATTAAAATTTTCTGAATATCCCAACATGGATTTTATAAATAAAATATATGCCCTAAAATCACCTTAAGGAATAAGGATAATAATATTCTAGCTTCATTAATAAGTTGCATGCTAACAACAAATTACTAATACTGTATGATACTTAAAACCCCAAATTATAAAAATTTAGGCCTAAAATAAAGAAAAAGCATTAATCATTTCTTTTGCAAATAAATTTTCATTCTACAGAAGAAACTGCTGCAAAATTTCTTAAAACAACAGCACCCCTAAATACTTAAAATAAAACTTGATGAGTGTGAAGAAATACACACTAGGTTCATAAAGGTGGTTACTTCTGGGGAGGTAATTTGAGTTCAGGATGAGCTTGAAAATTCTAATTGTGGACAATGAGTATATTAGTATTTGTTATATTATTCTGTATTTTAAAAATTATTCTCCCTCAGCATGCATGGTGGCTCACATCTGTAATCCTAGCACTCAGGGAGGCTGAGGAGGGTAGGTTCCTTGAGCTCAGGAATTCAGAGACCAGCCTGAGCAAGAGTGAGACCCTGTCTCTAAAAATAGATGGGCGTTATGGCGGATGTCTATATTCGCAGCTAGTTGAGAGGCTGAGGAAGAGGATTGCCTAAGCCTAGAAGATTGAGGTTGCTATAAGCTATGACGCCACGGCACTCTATCAAGGACAACAAAGTAAGACTCGGCCTCAAAAAAAAAAAAAAAAATTGCTTTATCCAAAAATCATTTGATGCCATAGATGTATCCTAGACCTTTCCATTACTGGATAATAGAAATAAAATAATTTATTTTAAAAAAATAATAATAATAATTAAAAAACATATTTAAGATTTGTATATTATCTTTCATTCAGAGCTTCACAATTAAGAGTCTCATATTTTTCCCCACAAAAATCACTTGAGAAAAAATATAGGTGTTATCACCATTATCAATTTACAGTGAAAAACGTGATATATATAGAGAGAGGTTGACTAACATGACCAGAATCTTTTATTAAGTTGATGTGGGAACTAATTTCTCACGGTACAATAAATATCAAGCATTCCCTGAATATAAATTTATCTGCCACAGTCTGGACATTAGTAGATTGAACAGATTTCTATAGCTAGTAGGAAAACACTAGCTGTCTTTTAGGGATAGGAAAGATTTTCTTGGTTTTTGTTTTATGCAGATTAGTTGCAATAAATTTTATTCTAAAAATTGAGAATATTACTTATTACATTCATGTTTATACTTTTTTTTAACTAACTTACAATTCCTATTACTTTACTTTAAAAACTACAGTGTTTCTATATACTTACTCTTTTGGTCAATACGAAGGTCATAGAGAGGTGTCCTATATACATCCACACTGGAAAGTGCACATCGAGAGAGGGGCACATGATGAGAAGGCCCAAGGATGAAAATTCTCCGGCTAGGAGATATACAGAGAAAAACACAGAACAATTGCACTTCTACACAACCTTATTAAATAAAAGAGGAAAACACTAAATAATTCTACAAAAATTACTCTTCCTTTCTGATTTAACACTTACTGTTAAGGCCTACACTGTTCTCCCCAAGATTAATAGGTTGAAATCTCAACCTCAGTCCCTTCCATGTAGCTGTATTTGGAGGTAAGAGCTTTAAAAAGGTAATTAAGTCTAATTGAGGCCATTAGTGTGGGGCCCTAATCAAACGTGACTGCTACCCTTACAGGAAGGAAAGACACGAGGGGCTGTCTAATCATGTCTGAAGAGTCAGCAAGAAGATAGCCAAGGAGAGAAGCCTCAGGAGAAAACAAACCCTGCCAGAACCTTGACATTAGACTTCTAGCTTCAGAACTGTAAGGAAATAAATTTCTGTTGTTTAAACCACCCAGTGTGTGGTATTTCACTATTGCAGCCCTAGCAAACTAATATACCTACTAATGATTTGCTTCTTGGTTATTAAAGTTCAATTCCTTATTACTGTCTTCATGTTAGAAGGCTTTTAAAAAAAATCATGTTCAAGACCTAGAAATGCCAGCTACCAATTTTTACAGTAAGCCAACTATACAAAAAATAATCTCTGTATTCACAATGGCTAGGATAAAGAAGATTTTCATAAGTTGTATTTTATTAACTGGATTTTAAACATCTTGGCTATTAAAATCTCAAAATTCTAACACATTCTAAAATCATTTTCTAAGATCCATAACAACTTAGATAAAATTACATAATAGCACAGAATTCTAAAAATCCATATAAAGTATCATTACAAAGAAACATTCTGGCAAAGTTATTTCCGTATTTCTTCCATGGCAGAGAAAAAAGGCATCTTGTTGAGAAAAATTCTAATATAATAAGCTTTCTCTATTCCCAATCAAAAAGTCTTTCTCAAAAACAAACTTGATTATGTGTTATTTTCGCTGTCGTCTAAAAAAAATAAGTAGCTTAAATCTTTACAATCTCTGTATCTTGACATCAGAAATAAAATTAACTTCCTCTCACTCCAGCCTGGGCAAAAGAGAGAGCAAGACCCTTTTTCAAAAAAAAAAAAAAAAAAAAAATTAACTTCCTTTCATTTTATCTTGAACATCCAAACAAGCCCTAAAATCTAAATTCCAAAACTATCCATTATCTCTGTTCTCTAAGATTCAAATGAACCAAATTCCCCTACCACACACAAACAAGAAAACTTACGGACCCCAAAACCCAAAGCTATTAGAAAGAAGAAAGTATATAATAGTCTATATACCTAAAAAATTAAGTATTACTCCTTGTTCAATGAATGGACAAAGACTGAGAGATGAACTAGCTCTTTCACAACAAAAATTAGCAGGCCAAGAAACTTGTGCCTTACCAATGTATTTATTCTGATAAAATTCTACTACAGCTAAGAAAATTAACCTATTTTTTGCTATATGTTACTTCACATTTTGAGGGAGCAAGGAGGAAATAAGAAAGTTGTGGGTAAGTGATTCTCAGTTTACAGTCCCCAAAACCCTTCAAGATATCACACATAGCAAACATGAAAGACTTCACTCACAGGCTGTTTCTGATCAGAAACATAATCTCTTTTTCTAACCCTTGCCCTCCAGTATGTTAACAGAACTTCTAATCCTCACTTAGTGATTTCTAGTTATCACTTCTATTAATTCAATAACCATTTCAGAAAAAATAGCTCAAATCTACAGAATCCTAAATGAATAAAATAAGAGATATCACCCTGATCTCCCATCTTAACAACACATAAGTAACATGACAATTTTTAAAATAAATATTTAATGTGGGACATACATAATGGTAACTCAGCAATGTGAAAGGTAACTTGGCTAAGGCCAGGTAATATATAAACCAAGAATCAAGAATGAAAAGGAACACTTTTCTGACTAAGGAATGTATTTCTATGAAAAAAAAATACAGAGGGATGGAATATTTAAAATAAGAATGCTCTTGGAAAATCTAGAACATATAGTTAAAACATATAATAATTTTTAGAGTATCAATCTAAACTCAAAGCATAGATGAATTTCATAAGTGGCATAATAAGATTCTAACAATGGCCAAACAATAAGCATTGCTCCAGAGGTCTGTTGGAAGCCTAATTAACTCCTCTGATACCTGACTACTTTCTTTCCCTGCCTTTTTGTCAGACCCAACCTAGATGAGGAGAAAACAACCCCCACCTATCAGAATCAACCAACTATGTACCTAAAAGATTCTTTTAAGTTTAGTAGAAACTCACCCATACCCTCTATAGTAAAGTTCCACATTTGATTAAAAGAGATGAGGAAAAAAAAAAAAAAAAAAGGTTTAGGTATCATCAATATAAACCCCTTAAAAGTGATATACCCAAAAACAAAACAAAAGGCTAGATATAACTGAAAAAGAAGTAACCAGTTAAACCAGTAGGAACCTCAAATGTTATAATCTCTTATCTAAATGGTAATAAAAGAAAATGAATAGTACACATTAAAGTTCAAGCATTTTCTTTATTTCTTTTTTTTTTTTCCCCACTAGATTGCTAGATTCACAAGCACCATCACCATAAGAATATTCTGGAGAGGCTGGGCGCAGTGGCTCATGCCTATAATCCTAGCACCCTGGGAGGCCAACACAAGCAGACTGCCTGAGCTCACAGGTTCGAGACCAGCCTGAGCCAGAGGGAGACCTTGTCTCTAAAAATAACCAGGTGTTATAGCAGGCACCTGTAGTCCCAGCTGCTTGGAGGCTGAGGCAAGAGAATCACTTAAGCCAAAGAGCTAGAGGTTGCTGTGAGCTGTGACGTCACAGAACTCTACTGAGGGCGACAAAGTGAGACTCTGTCTCAAAAAAAAAAACCCCAAAGAATATTCTGGAGAGAAATGAGTAATACGGGCATCAAAAGCAATGCCACTTTCCTCCCCACCTTAATTAACTACAAGATGTTTTGCCTTTAAAGGAATAATGTTTCAATATTAGCATATCCACTATTGACATATAAATAAAAGAAATTTTTAACAAGAAAAAAATGGAGGGAGGATCAATAGGCCTTTTCTTACATATAATAAAAGTAGTTCATGGGGGCAGCACTCATAGTTCAGTGGGTAGGGCGCCAGCCACATACACCCAGGTTTGAACCCAGCCCAGGCCAGCTGAACAATGACAACTGCAACAACAACAAAAAAAAAATAGCCAGGCATTGTGGTGGGTGCTGTAGTCCCAGCTACTTGGGAGGCTGAGGCAAGAGAATCGCTTAAGCCCAAGAGTTTGAGGTTGCTATGTGTGACACCACAGCACTCTACCCAGGGTAACAGAGGGAGACTCTGGCTCACAAAAAAAAAAAAAAAAGTAGGTCATATATAATAGCTCCAGAGAATTCACATTTGCAACATTACTATGATGAATGTAGTCTGTGCACCCAATATATAAGCTGCCTGAGTATCTACCCTCATAAATATTTATTCAACTATTAATACTTTTGCAAATGGAACACCCTTTTTAAAGGTATTTCAAAGGAAGTAGATATATTTTAAATAAAACATAACGTTATGTGGCCCCAAAGAAGATTCCTTCTTGCTCTCATTTTCTGTCCAACAAAGCTTTCCGAAAAATATGAATCAAAATCAACTTATTACCTAAGCATATCCAGAATTCTGGGTTTTAATGAGAGTTTTAGTAATCATCAGGAAAAGACTTTATGGAAAAGAACCTAATTAAATGCACCATTTTTTTTTTTTGTAGAGACAGAGTCTCACTGTACCGCCCTCGGGTAGAGTGCCGTGGCAACCTCTAACTCCTGGGCTTACGCGATTCTCTTGCCTCAGCCTCCCGAGCAGCTGGGACTACAGGCGCCCGCCACAACGATGGCTATTTTTTTGTTGCAGTTTGGCCAGGGCTGTGTTTGAACCCGCCACCCTAGGCATATGGAGCCGGCGCCCTACTCACTGAGCCACACGCGCCGCCCTAAATGCACCATTTTTTAATTCCTTAAACAGTCAGAGTGATTTTCTGAAAATTTGAATCAAATTATTCTACCCTTACTTAAATCTTTTCATGACTTCTCATGGTCATAGCACAAAATTCAAAATCCTTAAAATGGGTTCTACATCTCCAATAACCTGGCACTTTCTTACATTACTCTTGCCCCCTTTGACTATATAACACTATGTATACTGGTCTTCCTGAAGTTTCCTGATGACACCAACAAAGTTTTCACACATGATATTATTTCCTTCAGTTGACTAACTTGCCTTAAAAATCATTTTCTCAGAGGTATCTTCCCCAATTCTGTTCCAATTTAAATCAAATAGACTGTTGAAGTCTACTACAGCAGTCCTCAAAAGGGAAACTATGGATTCCTGGCATTCCTCAAGACCCTCTGAAGGAGTCTCTATTATTATGAAAATTAAAACTATTTTCCTAACAATGCAAGGAAGTTAATTTGCCATTTTCACTGTGTTGACATTTGCACATATGGTGCCAAAGTGAGGGTGGGTAAAACTGCTGGCACCTTAGACCCACACCAAGGTAGTAGAAGCAGCATGTACTAGTAGTCCTATTTTTTTTTATCTTCACTCACACTAAATTTAAGAAAAAACAAAAGGGTCTGGCACTTTAACAAAAAATCGACATACAGAGGGTACCCAAAAAACGTATACACATTTTAAGAAAGGAAAAAACTATATTAAAATTGTAATACTCAAGTCATGTTTGACTCCCGCCATTACAAGAGACACAAGACACAATGTACAAGGCTTGGTGCCTGTGGCTCAGCAGCCAGGGCACCAGCCACATATGCCAGGGCTGGCGGGTTTGAACCCGGCCGGAGCCTGCCAAACGACAATGACAACTACAACCAAAAAACAGCTGGCCATTGTGGCAGGCACCTGCAGTCCCAGCTACTTGGGAGCCTGAGGCAAGAGAACCGCTTAAACCCAAGAGTTTAAGGTTGCTGTGAACTGTGATGCCACAGCACTCTACCGAGGGCGACATATTGATACTCTGTCTCTTTTATTTTTTTTTAAAGAAAAAAAAAATACAATGTACAAGATAACAAACATTACTAGTATATACGGAGTATCACAATTTTAATACAGTTTTTTTTTTTTTTTTTTTTTTGTAGAGACAGAGTCTCACTTTATGGCCCTCGGTAGAGTGCCATGGCCTCACACAGCTCACAGCAACCTCCAACTCCTGGGCTTAAGCGATTCTCTTGCCTCAGCCTCCCGAGTAGCTGGGACTACAGGTGCCCACCACAACGCCTGGCTATTTTTTGGTTGCAGTTTGGCCGGGGCCGGGCTTGAACCCACCACCCTCGGTATATGGGGCCGGCGCATTACGGACTGAGCCACAGGCGCCGCCCAAGTTTTTTTTTCCTTAAAGTGTGTATACATTTCTTTCTCACCCTTTTTTTCTTGTCAATGGTAAAATTGAACTTTTCAGGTGAAAATTAAGCTTTTGTGATGCTCACAGCTATGATTTAATATAAAATAAAACAAAATAAAATAAAATAAAATAAAATAAAATAAAAAAGAAAATTAAGCTTTTGGAAAATCTTTATCACTGTGAGCTTCCCAATAGCTTTCTGATAAAATTGGTGGTAATGTGATACAACCACTAATGTTGAGTTTTTGATATTGTAGAACAAAACATCATTGCTGGAAATATCTAAATAATTCACTGGGCAAATATTTTCTAAATGTTCCATGCGTGATATTACAAAATCATGATTCAAAAGTAAAAAGATCCATTCAAACTACAATTAATTTATAAAAAGCACCAAAAAATTCACTGGCAGAACTGCAGATTTCACATTGTAAAAAATCTTTAAAAAACTCCTATTTGGAAAAAAAAAAAAGAAAAGAAAGAAACCCCTATTTGAGTTTTGCTGTAGTTAAGAAAAATATCCAGAAGTGTCTGAAAAGATAATTAAACTATTCCAACTATATAATCTATGTGAAGTTAGGTTTTCTTCATATACTTCAACCAAAACGAGTGATCAAAGGGAATGTAGAAGCAAATATGAAAATATAGTTGTTTTCTATTAAGCCAAATATTCAAGAGAGATTTGTAAAAATCTCTCACTTTTGTAAAAATGTGAAACTTTTTTATTTTGTAAAAAATGTAAAACAATACCATTTTCCCTGCTATCTTTTATTGTTATATTGAAAAATGTACTTATTGGGCGGCGCCTGTGGCTCAGTGGGTAGGGCGCCGGGCCCAGCCAAACTGCAAATAAAAAACAGCTGGGAGTTGTGGCAGGCGCCTATAGTCCCAGCTACTTGGGAGGCTGAGGCAAGAGAATCACTTCAGCCCAGGAGTTGGAGGTTACTGTGAGCTGTGATGCCATAGCACTCTACTGAGGGCGATAAAGTGAGACTCTGTCTCTCAAAAAAGAAAAAAATAAAAATGTACATATTTCTCATTTTTAAAAATACAGTTTTTGTCAGCCTCTACTAGATTTTTTTTTTTCAATAAATTGTTTTTCAGTTTCTCATTTTGATTTCTAATCCATTAAACAGAAGTGGATGGGAGCCACGTTTGATATCCTCAATAATTTCAAAGTATAAAAAAAAATTTTTTTCAAAGTATAAAGGGTTCCTGAAACCAAAAAGTTTGAGAACCACTGTTTTTACTTTCAGCTTTCTAATTAGATTTTTAATTTTAGATATCTATTTGTATTATTACATATTTAATGTCCATCTCACCCAGTAGTTTATAAGCACAAAAGAGCTGAAACCATGTCTGTTTTATTAATCACTGTTATTGCCAGCACTACCATAGTGCCTGGCTCATAGCAGTCACTTAATAAAATTTTTTAATAAACATTCTTTAATTTATTCATCAATTTCTCTTGGAGATCAACACTTGAAATCTTTTGCAACCAACTCTTTGTAGTTTTAAGCAAACAAGTCTGTTCGCAAACAAGCTTGGTTATCATCTTAAAATCTGCCTCTTACACTCCCCATAAATTTATAGGCTTTATTGGTTACTATAAAAAGAAAAATCTTGTTAAGACATATTTAAAAAAATTATATTGTTAAATCATATTTTTAAAAAATCAAAGGAACTATTTTCCAGTTTAAGACTGTTTAGTCCCTTTGATTTATAATCATTTTTGCACACTTATAAATTTTACATTTTTTGCCATAAAAATACAATTATTTTTCATACAAGGAAAGGGACATAAAATATTATCATCCATATTCAAGTACTGTCGTTTTGTTATTTTCTTTTAGACTTTTGTTACAATACTTTATTTTACCTCATATACCACATACTCTTCTGTCTCAATTTTGCACAATTATATACTCTTCTTTTTCTACTTGCTATAAATATCTTAGAAATTACTACAAAGTCTTTATAACCACTATTTTGAACAGCTACATAACATTCCATTGAGTAAATTGTCATATTTAATTAATTCACTATTAGAAATTTAGACTCTTTTGGCCAGGCACAGCTGCTCATGCCTATAATCCTAGCACTTTGGGAGGTTGAGACAAGAGTATGGCTTGAGGCCAGGAGTTCAAGACCAGCCTAGGCAACACAGAGAGACCCATCTCTACAAAACATATTTTAATTAGCTAGGTATCATAGTGTACACCTATAGTCCTAGCTACTCAAGAAGCTGAGGCAGAAGGACCACTTAGGCCCAGCAGTTAAAAGTAGCAGTGTCACTGCCCTCTAGCCCACATCACAGAGTAAGACCCTGTCTCAAAAGAGAAAAAAAGAAATTCAGACACTAAAAAATAATGCTACTGTGAAAATTTTAACACATTTAACTTATCCCGCTTTGGGACTTCTTAGGATAGAGTCTCAGAACCTAAATGTCTAAGCCAGCAACTATACAAATATTTATATCCTAATATAAATTTAAATACAAATTGCTTTCCTAAAGTGTTAATGTGATATTATTTTTGAAAATTAATTTCATAGGCCAGGCATGGTGGCTTATGCCTGTAATCCTAGCACTCCAAAATGGACTGATTGCTTGAGCTCAGGAGTTTAAGATCAGCTTGATCAACAGTAAGACCCCATCTCCACTAAAAATAGTAAAAAAACTATCACTTTAGGTAATAGTTTAGGTAAGCATTTAAGTAGGCATTATGGCATGTGCCTGTAGTCCCAGCCATTTGGGAAGCTAAGGCAAAAGGATCACTTAAGCCCAAGAGTTTTGAGGTTGCTGTGAGCTATGATGATGTTACAGCACTCTATCCAGGGCAACAGAGTGAGACTCTCTCAAAAAAAATAATCTCATACATTCTAGCCAGTCCTGGATTATAAAAACTACAAAAATGTATTGTCTTCAAATTGTTCCTTTGAATTGGTACCTCAGTACTGTTTTTTGTTTTGTTTTGTTTTGAGACAGAGTCTCACTTTGTCACCCTCAGTAGAGTGCTCCCACAGCAACCTCAAACTCTTGGGCTCAAGTCATGTCTCAGCCTCCCGAGTAACTGGGACCACAGGTGCCCACCACAATGCCCGGCTATTTTTGTTGTTTAGTAGGCTCAGGCTGGGTTTGAAGCCACCAGCCCTGGGGCATGTGGCCAGTGCACTAACCACTGAGCTACGGGAGCCCCTCAGTACTGTTTTTATTTCTATTTTTTAATAGAGAAGTAAACACATTTCCACTTATCTTTTATTAATCATTATTCCCTTTTCTGTAATTCCAGCTTTACTTTCAGCTTTCTGATTAGATTTTTCTTACTGTTTTTTGAAAATTTTAATCCTTTGCCTTTTTTTTTTAGGACTGTATAGTTGACAGATGACTGAAACCTTAGTTGTTATTTTTTTAGCAAGTAGTTTTCCCATTCTTTTGCTTGTTTTGGATAGATGTGACACAGGAGTTATTATTCATGTAATTTAATATTACTTTTCCTTTTTTTTATTAAGTCATTTGTAAATAAATCATGAATACATTTATGACTTTGTGGGATTCAATGTGTTGATTATTTGTACAAATTGGAGTGCTTACATCCTACTAATTAACATAGCCTTTACCTCATTTAACCAATTACAGTGTTAAGACATTTGTGTTTTACACCTGATAGATCCAACTTGTATTTGCAATATGCTCCATAGTTGTGGTCCCCCTACTATCCCTCCCTATATCGACCCACCTCCTCTCCCTTCTCCTCCCCTCCCCTCCCCTTCCCTCCTTCATCCTAGGCTATAGTTGTGATTCATCTTTCATATGAAAGTGTGAGTGATTATAAACTGGTTTCATAGTAGTACTGAGTACATTGGATTTTTTCTAATCTTTCTAATTATAATTTTAATACTTTTTAGAATCTCCCCAACAATACCTCATAAGCATCTAGACATAGTGTTTGTTCCCAATTAGCTATTACTCAAAATTCCTCTCCAGTGAGTGAATATCTTTATACAATAGCATTTAATTGATGGATGGTGTTTGTAGAGACTTTAAACCTATTTCAGCACTCTACCATCAATTTTAGAATAATTTTTTGCCTTATTCATAATGGCTTTTTAAAACCATATTTGTACCCCACCACTGTAAAGTTCTAGAAAGTAACATGTTATCATTTAAATTTTCAAAAGATGATTTTTGTTGAAATACAGAAAATGGATTAGTATGAAGAATGAAAACTGATGGTATAGATTTTAATTGTCTCACTTGGACTCTCATTTTTTTCTCTAGCCCTTTCATAGTTCCCAAAAAGGATGTTCTTTCTCTACTCAAATTACTCTAAAGACACTGCAACTTTCAAGGAGGACCACTTTCAAGATAATCCAACAATGAACATCAATTATTAATTATACATTTAGACTGCCAAATGTATTTATTCAGAATTGAGTTACTATACGCTAATTACAATCATTTGACTCTTTACTAATATTTTTTCACCTTCCTCTTCCTTCTTAGTCCTTGCTCTCTTTCCATTTATTTCTCCTTTGATTTTTCTCTTCCATTCTCAATTTCCATCAATTTATTTAACATGTGTTAAATAAATTTTTTTTTATTTAGTTACCAACTAAATTTACCAACATAGACTCTATAGCCCTCTACATATTCCTAAGTCAAATTTAATTCTGGGGTACCCTCTAGCACATGACATTATCAACAAAACTTCTGCCAAATAAAAGACAGGTTTGGAAAAGACTATTATGTAATAGGCCAGGTCAAATGTAATTTGTTTACTTTTATTCATGAAATAAAGTAGTTAAAATTATACATTAAATATGTATCAAGAAATATTTGTTAAAGACACCCCTCAAAATATCATAAATGAGATAGAGCTAACAGGAACCATATTAACTTGACAATATCATCATTATATTATTAAACACTTGCTAAACATAATTTTCAACAAAAGTATAACAATATTCAAAGAACACTACATAAAAATTTAAAAGAGTGGCTCTGTGTTTTAAAAATCTGAACGAACTGCTCAAAGGCTATGTGAGGGATGGGAACATTTTCTTTCTAATTCATGGCTGCAATGAGACTACTTTTGGATGACTATGCTGCATCCTCTATTTACTTAACAATCAGCATACGATAGAATTAATATGATAGTTTGTACAAGTGACAATGTAGACTATAGTGAATTAACCATTTGAATAAAACACTAGTCAGCAAACTAAATAATCTGGGTAGCTATTTCTAGCAGAAGCTCTCAGAAATTAACAAGTTTCTTATTTTAAAGAATAGTATACTACTTAATTAATTCTCAACTTCACAGAAAGTTTTATTTTTAAGCAAAGTTCAGAAATATCAATTATTAAGAGTTAATATACTTCAAACACCATATTAAATTCACTGTCAGATTCTAAAATATTTGAAGTACCTTATCCTGTCGATGAGAAATTATTCTCTTTTAATAACCATAATTTAACAAGTACAATAAAGAATTTTTTTTTTAAACAGAGATCACTCTTTTGCCCTGGGGTTGCATGCCATGGCATCATCGTAGCTCACAGCAACTTCAAACTCTTGGGCTCAAGACATCCTCTTGCCTCAGCTTCCCAATTAGCTGGGACTACAGGTGCCCACTACAATGCCCAGCTAATTTTTTCTACTTTTAGTAGAGACGGGGTCTCACTCTTCCTCAGGCTGGTATCAAACTCCTGAATTCAAGAGATGTGCCAGCCTCAGCCTCTGAGAGTGCTAGGATTACAGGTGTGAGCCACTGTGTCCAGCCACTACAAAGAATTTTAAATTACACACAGCTATGATTTAATAATAAAAAAATTAATTAAAAAAAAGAATTTTAAATTACAAAGTGATTAAAATACATCAAAGGGCTTTGCATTTTTACTTCAAAATGCTCGTCTCTAGATTTTCAAAGAAAAATTAAAAACCAAAATATTTAACTTAATAGTTTCAAAACTAAACATTTCACCAACTGAAGGGAAGGGGGAAAATGTTCAGACAAAGAAAAAGTATTAAAGTTTTCCTAAACTGTGTAACTGTGTAAGATATAATGAAATTCATAAAAGTCAAATTCTTTTCTTTTTTTAGACAGAGCCTCACTATGTTGCCCAGGGTAGAGTGCCGTAGCGTCACAGCTCACAGCAACCTCAAACTCTTGGGCTTAAGCAATTCGCTTGCCTCAGCCTCTCAACTAGTTGGGACTACAGGTGCCCACCAATAGCGTGGCTATTGTTTTGGGGGCGTGGAGTTGTCATTGTCATTGTTGTTTGGCAGTCTCAGGCTGAATTCAGAGGCCTATAGCCTCTGAGCTACAGGCGCTGAGCTGAAAGTCAAATGCTTAATGCAGTGAGCACATAAAAACAGTAAGAATGATAAACTAATTACTTCTATGACAAAGCAATTAATTCCTAAGATTCTAAACTATATTACTTACGTAATAGATGGATCCACTTGCTTGTAAGCATGGGCAGCACAAGACCCACAGTACGTATATCCTGCATGGCTACAAAATAAAATATTTTTAAATTGAATCATCAAGTTCAAAATCAAGGTATCATGAAAAACATTTGAAAGAAGTATATTAACTATGGTGAATATAAAAGAATTGAGTGTATAGATTTAAAAGCAACTTCTAGAAGATGATAGAGAACACAAAATGTTGTATACTGGGATCCAATTTTAAATTTTAAAACTATTTTGTAATTCGTTTTAGTCTGAAGGACAATTAAATTTGGAAGCACTGAAGGCTTACTTGCAGTTGTTAGTGTAACACTACAAGGCTTGTTTTTTTCTAGCATCCATATGTCATAGGGCAGATATATGAGTTTTTTTTTTTTTGCAAGTTTTTTTGGCTGGGGCTGGGTTTGAACCCACCACCTCTGGCATATGGGGTCGGCGCCCTACCCCTTAGAGCCACAGGCGCCGCCCCGATATATGAGTTTTTGATATTCCTCTTTAATGGCATTAGCAAACTATTACAGACCAAGGATAAGATCAAGAAGTCAAATCAGACCAAAACAAATACCCTACAACTAACAACTCGCATCCCCATCTTTAGGTGATGAGGGAATTGTTCTCTCTGTTGTGCCCCTCGTTTTTCTCCCCATACTACTCTTCCCTTTCATCCTCTGGTCTGAGCATTTAGTTAGTTCTCTTATTACTTCGGGAATGACTTTCCTGATTTCATTTTTCTTTCTTGACTCATTCTAGTTACATGAGTGTAGAGTCATTTCCTTCAGTGCTTACTTATTACCATATGATTACTGGTATGCTAATAAATGCTTTAACAACTGGCTCTGCAGAAAAAAAAGTGTATGCTTTATATATATGTACATAAGCTTATTATAAAATTTTATTGAGATAAAAATACGTACAGTGATTTATAAATAAGTTAAAATATGTAATACTGTTCATTATTGTAAATTCCATACAACCAATTGTCGCTGTCATTTTGTAACATGGACAATGAATTTTGCCAAACTCCTATAACCAAACAGTAGTTCCAATGACAAAAGAGTGGAACAAAGACATATGTCTGAACTTCACACGTTCATCAAAGATGTGAATAACTTCTTTGCTGATCATAGTTTTCAAATGTTAGAATTTTTTGTACCATTCACAATGTAAAGCCTATAGACACAACGTAATTTTTTTTTAACCTTTTGAGATTGGCTTTATTTCACTGAGCATAAATCCTTTGCAATTCATGCATGAACTATACTCTTTATCAAAAGTTTGCTGCTTTCCATTGCTCAGTGGCGGTCCATGGTATGGATGTATTGTAGTTTGCTTAACCATTCACGAGTTGAAGGGTATCTGGTGTTTCCAGGGATTTGTGTTCATTTTATTTTGCTTTTTGGCCTATTATGAATAAAGCTCCTATATTGGTCATGGGAAAAATACAACAAGAAGACATTTCAATTCTAAATATTTATGCACCCAATTTAAATGCTCCCAGATTCTTGAAACAGACCTTACTCAGTCTGAGCAATATGATATCTGATAATACCATAATAACAGGGGACTTTAACACTCCTCTTACAGAGCTGGACAGATCCTCTAAACAGAAATTAAACAAAGATATAAGAGATTTCAATGAGACCCTAGAACAACTGTGCTTGATAGACACATATAGAACACTCCACCCCGAAGATAAAGAATATACATTCTTCTAATCACCCCATGGAACATTCTCCAAAATTGATCATATCCTGGGACACAAAACAAATATCAACAGAATCAAAAGAATTGAAATTTTACCTTGTATCTTCTCAGACCATAAGGCACTAAAGGTGGAACTCAACTCTAACAAAAACGCTCGACCCCACCCAAAAGCATGGAAATTAAACAATCTTCTGTTGAATAACAGATGGGTGCAGGAAGAAATAAAACAGGAAATCATTAACTTCCTTCAGCATAACAACAATGAAGACACAAGCTACCAAAACCTGTGGGATACTGCAAAAGCAGTTTTGAGAGGAAAATTCATCACTTTAGATGCCTACATTCGAAAAACAGAAAGAGAGCGCACCAACAATCTCACAAGAGATCTTATGGAATTGGAAAAAGAAGAACAATCTAAGCCTAAACTCAGTAGAAGAAAAGAAATATCCAAAATCAAATCAGAGATCAATGAAATTGAAAACAAAAGAATCATTCAGAAAATCAATGAAACAAGAAGTTGGTTTTTTTGAAAAAATAAATAAAATAGATAAACCATTGGCCAGACTAACGAGGAATAGAAAAGTAAAATCTCTAGTAACCTCAATCAGAAATGATAAAGAGATCATCTCTGAATACTACCAGAAACTCTATGCCCAGAAATTTGACAATGTGAAGGATATGGATAAATATTTAGAATCACACTAGACTCAGCCAGGAAGAAATAGAGCTCCTGAACAGACCAATTTCAAGCACTGAGATCAAAGAAACAATAAAAAATCTTCCAACCAAAAAATGCCCTGCTCCAGATGGCTTCACTCCAGAATTCTATCAAACCTTCAAGGAAGAGCTTATTCGTGTACTGCAGAAATTATTCCAAAAAATTGAGGAAGAAGGAATCTTCCCCAACACATTCTATGAAGCAAACATCAACCTGATACCAAAACCAGGAAAAGACCCAAACAAAAAGGAGAATTTCAGACCAATCTCACTCATGAATATAGATGCAAAAATTCTCAACAAAATCCTAGCCAATAGAGTACATCAAAAAAGTCATTCATCATGATCAAGTAGGCTTCATCCCAGGGATGCAAGGCTGGTTTAACATACGCAAGTCCATAAACGTTATCCACCATATTAACAGAGGCAAAAATAAACATCACATGATCCTCTCATCCTCTCACATGATGCAGAAAAAGCATTTGATAAAATCCAGCATCCTTTTCTAATTAGAACACTGAAGAGTATAGACATAGGTGGCACATTTCTAAAACTGATTGAAGCTATCTATGACAAACCCACAGCCAATATTTTACTGAATGGAGTAAAACTGAAAGCTTTTCCTCTTAGAACTGGAACCAGACAAGGTTGTCCTCTGTCACCTTTACTATTCAACGTAGTGCTGGAAGTTCTAGCCAATACAATTAGGCAAGACAAGGAAATAAAGGGAATCCAAATGGGAGCAGAGGAGGTCAAACTCTCCCTCTTTGCTGACGACATGATCTTATACTTAGAGAACCCCAAAGACTCAACCACAAGACTCCTAGAAGTCATCAAAAAATACAGTAATGCTTCAGGATATAAAATCAATGTCCACAAGTCAGTAGCCTTTGTATACACCAAGAACAGTCAAGATGAGAAGCTAATTAAGGACACAAATCCCTTCACCATAGTTTCAAAGAAAATGAAATACCTAGGAATATACCTAACGAAGGAGGTGAAGGACCTCTATAAAGAAAACTATGAAATCCTCAGAAAGGAAATAGCAGAGGATATTAACAAATGGAAGAACATACCATGCTCATGGATGGGAAGAATCAACATTATTAAAATGTCTATACTTCCCAAAGCAATCTACCTATTCAATGCCATTCCTATCAAAATACCAACATTGTACTTTCAAGATTTGGAAAAAATGATTCTGCGTTTTGTATGGAACTGGAAAAAACCCGTATAGCTAAGGCAGTTCTTAGTAATAAAAATAAAGCTGGGGGCATCAGCATACCAGATTTGAGTCTGTACTACAAAGCCATAGTGCTCAAGACAGTATGGTACTGGCACAAAAATCGAATTGAAATAGACACTTGGAATCGAATTGAAAACCAAGAAATGAAACTAACATCTTACAACCACCTCATCTTCGATAAACCAAACAAGAACATACCTCGGAGGAAAGAATCCCTATTCAATAAATGGTGTTGGGAGAACTGGATGTCTACATGTAAAACACTGAAAATGGACCCACACCTTTCCCCACTCACAAAAATTGATTCAAGATGGATAAAGGACTTAAATTTAAGGCATGAAACAATAAAAATCCTCCAAGAAAGCATAGGAAAAACACTGGAAGATATTGGCCTGGGGAAAGACTTCATGAAGAAGACTGCCATGGCAATTGCAACAACAACAAAAATAAACAAATGGGACTTTATTAAACTGAAAAGTTTCTGTACAGCTAAGGAGACAATAACCAAAGCAAAGAGACAACCTACACAATGGGAAAGGATATTTGCATATTTTCAATCAGACAAAAGCTTGATAACTAGGATCTATAGAGAACTCAAATTAATCCACATGAAAAAAGCCAACAATCCCATATATCAATGGGCAAGAGACATGAATAGAACCTTCTCTAAAGACGACAGACGAATGGCTAACAAACATGAAAAATGTTCATCCTCCCTATCTATTAGAGAAATGCAAATAAAAACCACCCTGAGATACCATCTAACCCCAGCGAGAATGGCCCACATCACAAAATCTCAAAACTGCAGATGCTGGTGTGGATGTGGAGAGAAGGGAACACTTTTACACTGCTGGTGGGACTGCAAACTAGTACAACCCTTCTGGAAGGAAGTATGGAGAAACCTCAAAGCACTCAAGCTAGACCTCCCATTTGATCCTGCAATCCCATTACTGGGCATCTACCCAGAAGGAAAGAAATCCTTTTATCATAAGGACACTTGTACTAGACTGTTTATTGCAGCTCAATTTACAATCGCCAAAATGTGGAAACAGCCTAAATGCCCACCAACCCAGGAATGGATTAACAAGCTGTGGTATATGTATACCATGGAATACTATTCAGCCATTAAAAAAAAATGGAGACTTTACATCCTTCGTATTAACCTGGATGGTAGTGGAAGACATTATTCTTAGTAAAGCATTCCAAGAATGGAGAAGCATGAATCCTATGTACTCAATTTTGATATGAGGACAATTAATGACAATTAAGGTTATGGGGGGGAGGAAAAGCAGAAAGAGGGACAGAGGGAGGGGGGTGGGGCCTTGGTGTGTGTCACACTTTATGGGGGCAAGACATGATTGCAAGAGGGACTTTACCTAACAATTGCAATCAGTGTAACCTGGCTTATTGTACCCTCAATGAATCCCCAACAAAAAAAAAAAAAAAAAAAAAAACAAATAAAGAATTCAGGAATGCAGAGGTAGCAAAATAAAAAAAAAAAAAGAATAAAGCTCCTATGAACAATTATATACAGATTTTTGTGTGAACATAAATTTTCCTTTATCTGAGACAAATGTCTAAGAGCAGTGGTTCTCAACCTTCCTAATGCCACAACCTAATACAGTTCCTGTGGGTCACGACCCCAGGTTGAGAACTGCTGTCCAAGAGTGTACTTGCTGGCTTGTATTATTAGTTGTTGCATGTTTACTTTTCTGAGGAATTGACAAACTGCTTTCCAGAGTGGCTATAGCACTTTATATTCCCACCAGCAAGGACAGAACATAATTCTGAATTTACTATGTATCATTAGTATTTTCTTATTACCTTCTGAAGTGTAGACAATCAACAAACGATACATAAACCCTAATTTGTAACAACTTGCCAATTAATACGGAATAAATCATTCTTTCTGTGACTGATACAATAAGTTGAAGATGTAAATACAGTAAATAGAAAAGACAGAGTAGAAGGAAATATTTGTCAAGTATATATTTGATAAAGAATTTACATCTACATATTTAGAAATCTCAAAATTCAGTAAGAAAACAAACACCCCAATTTTTTAAAAACATAAGCAACCATTTTGCAAGCTAAAAAGATTCTGAAGATTGGATGCACAACAAGAATATGTAGGTCACTGTGTAAGCTGAGACAGACTGTGTTATGCTTGACTATTTTACTTCCAAGAAACACAGTCGACAAAGTCCTTTCTGATTCACCCATGCAAGTTTCAACTTGCTCAGCTTATCAGTGTTGCTGAGAGGGCTCCTTTTGTTTCCATCTGTACATTTCTTGATTTTGTATATCTCAAAACTTTCATAATGACCCATGTACACTAACCACTACTGTACTGTACACTAAGAATGTAAATAAGAAAAGATATGAACAGGTTCTTCATCAAGAGTATGTGGCGATGGCACATACACACCCAGAGCGATGCTCCACATCATTTATTCACTTGGGAAAGGCAAATTAAAACTACATTGAGATACCATGAATACCCAACAAAACAACTAAAACTAAAAAGAGTGCCCATAGCAAGTGTGGCAAGGATGTGAAAGAATTAAGACTCATACTGTGTTATGGAAATGTAAAATTATACCACCACGTTGGAAAAAAGCTTGGCAATTTCTTAGGAAGTTATGCATACTCCTACCATAGGATCCAGACATTTCACCCCAAGTATGGAAGATGAGGAGGAGGAGTAAAGGGATAATGATAATAATCATAGTAACATTTACTGAATGTTTACCTGTGTTGGGCACTCTTTTATGTACTTCAAGAAGGAAGAGTATGTCACAAAAAAATCTGTACACAAAACCTTATTGGGAAGATCAAATGCCACTCAAAAGGTAAATGTATAAACAAACTAAGGTATAGCCATGCAACAGAATATTCTTCACCAATAAAAAGGAACAAGCCACTGACACTTAAAATCACTTTTTTTTTTTTTTTTTTTTTTGAGACAGAGCCTCAAGCTGTCTACCCCGGTAGAATGCTGTGGCATCACAGCTCACAGCAACCTCTAACTCCTGAGCTCAAGCAATTCTCCTGCCTCTGCCTCCCAAGTAGCTGGGACTATAGGTGCCTGCCACAACACCCTGCTATTTTTTGGTTGCAGCTATCATTGTTGTTTGGCAGGCCCGGGCTGGATTCAAACCCTTAGCTGCTTTAAGCCACAGGCGCCAAACTTTTTTTTTTTTTTTTTTTGAGACAGAGTCTCACTATGTTGCCCTCAGTAGAGTGCCATTGTGTCACAGCTCACAGCAACCTCAAACTCTTGGGCTCAAGCGATTCTCCTGCCTCCGCTTCCCAAGTAGCTGGGACTACAGGCATCCACCACAATGCCCAGCCGTTTTTTGGTTGCAGCCATTATTGTTGTTTGGCGGACCAGGCTGGATTTGAACCCGCCAGCTCAGCGGTATGTGGCTGGCGCCTTAGCCGCTTGAGCCACAGGCGCTGAGCCATCATTATGTTTTTTAAAAAGGTAAAAATAAATAAGCCAAATGGGAGAAGTCAGACACAAAGAGTTCAGTCTGTGTGACTCTATTTAAATAAAATTCCAGAAAATGAAATTTAATCTATAGTCACAGAAAGTGACCAGTAGATACAGAAAAGAAAGAGGGGGAACCTAATCATGGGACCTCTTTTATTCCACTATTTCCCAAATCTCCAAGTGCCTAAGACTCCAATACTGATTGTTTCAGATTTCTAACACCTGTTCTTGATCTAAACCTAACCAGCTCCCTGATCAATCAGGAACCTTAAAACCTACCTGGTACATCTGGATCTGAACTGGTCTATCTCAAACCTGAATGGCATTCTCAAATTTTCAACACTGCTTTACTCTCAGGGAAGGGAAGAAGGAAGGGAAGGGTGGGGAGAGGAGGGGAAGGAATGGATAAGAGGGGAGAGGGAAGAGAGGAAGGGAAGAGTGGAAAGGAAGGGTAGAAGGGAAGGGAAGGGAAGGGAAGGGAAGGGGAAAGGGAAGGGAAGAAAAGGGAGAGAGGAGGGAGAAGGGAGAGGAAGAGGAGGGGAAAGGAGAGGAGAGAGGGGAGGAAAAGAGAGGGGAGAGGAGGGGAAGGGAGGGGAGAGGGGAAAAAAAGAAAAACAGATCTTAGTGACCAAGTATGGGAGATGAGGGAAAAAAAGGATAATGACGATAATCACAGTAACATTTACTGAATGCTACCTGTGCTGGGCACTCTTTTAAGTACTTCAAAGTATTAATTCATTTAATCCACACACCAACCCTATGAGATAGATATTTTTTTCTCATTTTACAGATGAAGAAACCAAAGCAGAGGAGTTAAAAAACTTGCTCAAGATGGTTACCATCTGGACTATCACAAAGATGTTTAAGTGGCCAAGCCAAGATGTAAGCCAGGCAGTAAAACTCTAGAACCCACTCTTAACCAGTGTAAGAGATCTTTACATATTTGAAGAAAGAAGGAAGTCTATGGAATAACAAAAACAACAAGCCTGAAAACAGGAAGAACAGTTATAGAATCATATACTCCAGTAAGATTACAGTAAAGGATAAAAGTTTTGAAAACAAGATAAAGATCAAATGAGGTAAATACATGTTTTATAAAGAAACGTAGATTTCATGGTTTGTCCTTTGTGAAGCTGAAGGCTTAAACATCTGCTTGAAGTAAAGACAAAGTGGTTTTAGACAGTCTTAAACAGGTGGTGGCTTGCAGAGAACACACTGCAGAGCACTGTGCACTATCCCTTTTAACCTCCATCTTGAAAGTAACAACATAATAACCAAAGAAAAGAAATGTGAATACTTTCCTTTATGCTGGCCTAGATACATGGTAATGAGGAAAGCCAGACTAATAACCATCAAATCTCATTTCAGATGACCTTTTCCTACCCCTTTTCTTCCTAATAGAATATATGATTCTACGTGAATCTGGAAACAAAGTTTTATCAAGGGATAATTCATAATAAAGGAGGTTTCACTAAAAGAACAGATAAAGTTTTTCTTTTGGGCATAAGAAATTTGACATCAAGGAAAAGCAGAGAGAAGGAAGGAGGGAGAGGGGTGGGACCTTGGTGCGTGCCACACCTTCTGGGGGCAAGACATGATTGCAAGAGGGACATGCAATCAGTGTAACCTGGCTTATTGTACCCTCAATGAATCACCAACAATAAAAAAAAAGAAGAAATTTGACATCTACAGATATTCAAATATGCATTTTAAAAGTATGTCCTACTCAGTGTTTTAAAAGTGCAGATGGTTATTAGCAATGTCATCTTGCTAACAGCCAAGTATCTGATATTTTTATATTCAGTAAGAAGTTTCTTGAGTGATGCGTACTTTATATGTCAGCTATACTCAGTTCCTTAAGTCTTTAATGCAAAAGGCCATCCCTGCTAGTTTTTCCAAGTCACTCTGGTTCCAAACATAACTTCTCATGAAGGCAAATACAAAATTGTATTTTAACATCTGTACTTTTTCATTAGACTAAAAACATGCCTCTAAAAAACTAATCATTTTTTTTTTTAAACAGGGAATGCTTTTGCTTCTCTCTTTATTGCTACACAGCAGACCCTTTACATCAGCAAATCCAGCTCCTGACATACCAGAATCTGTTTTCCCCCACAGAGCTGCAATCAAATGAGGATGCAAGGCCATTGTCTGTGATCATTCACTGGTGACAGTTTCCCACTTGCAGTGCGGGTATAATTTAAATTCCTACCTCAGGAAAATTACCCATTACTACATGACGTGGATTTCACTTGTTCATTCGAAGACCTTCAAAGTCATAAGTGAGTAGTATAAGCCATCAACGCCAAAATTCCACCACACATTCTATGTAAGGCTTTTGATCTAAGAAGATACAAGGAATAATAAAGGAATACCTGACTAGAATTCAAGAAATCAGGCTCCAATAGTGCTAGTCCTACTTACCAGCAGCAAAAATGAAAAATAAAGGACTAGATGAGATCTCCAATAATAAGAAAAGTCTGTAAGGTCTAAAGTCAGGTAAGAACTAAAAAGCTAAAAACTAAATTATAAAATTCCTATGAACAGACGAAATCAACTTCATCAACAAATGGCCCTAAATAATTTGCAGAAACAATGGCTTCTATATTTCATCTCTCAATTTTATTTTGCTGTACCTAGTCTTTTATTATTTTCTTTTATAGGCACTGCTCAATGGCCCTCAAGATTTTTGCTTTGATTAAAAAATAATAATTATGTCCCAAAAAAGTCCCAGTTAGTCAGAATATTTTATTTTTACAAAATATAACCTCACAATATATGAATTAAAGTTACTGAAATAAAAAGAAAATTAACCAGGACTTTGCACATCTGTATTTTTTTTTACTGTTAGGATATAGAGGATTTGAGATTTGACATGAATAGAGACAACAATGTTTGGATTGTTGGAAGTTGTACCTTCCTAGGAAATAACTTAAATAACTACATAATTTATGAAAATTCATTGTCTCATGAATATTACAATGTAAGTGCCACAGGTATGTCTGACCACATAAAAACTGGCCTTTTACATATACACAGATTTTAGCCTTTACATTTTTTAAACTAAGTTTGATATTAAAAATAATACATGTGCACAGTAAAAAAGCTGAACAATAAAGAGTATACAATAAAAAGTGAAAGTATCCTACTAGTTAACTACTAACAAATCAAAGTCTGTTTTAAATGAGGGCTTCAATAATTTCATCTTGCTAATAACCAAGTATCTGATATTTTTATGTCCAATAAGAAGTTTCTTCCCCCTCCCTCCCCCCCCGCCCCCCCAAGACAGAGCCTCATGCTGTTCTGTTGCCTTGGGTAGAGTGCTGTGGCATCATAGCACACAGCAACCTCCAACTCCTGGGCTCAAGCGATTTTCCTGCCGCTGCCTCCCGGCTATTTTTTGGTTTCAGCCGTCATTGTTGTTTGGTGGGTCCAGGCTGGATTCAAACCCGCCAGCTCAGGTGTATGTGGCTGATGCCTTAGCCACTTGAGCCACAGGCGCTGAGCCCAATAACAAGTTTCTTAAGTAATGCATACTTTGTACAGCTCCATACTAAGGGTTCCTGAGATATTCCCATAGTGCAAGACAAACAAGAAGACTGTCAATCAAGGTATCTGGAATTTACGATAGGAAGGCTTTTGGAAAGCCTAACATATGAGATCATTTCAATATATATCCCTGGCCAACATACTGTATCCTGCAACTATATACACACACATACACACACTCTGTTGCTCTGAGCCCTGAGTAGAGTGCCGTGGATCATAGCTGACAAGAACCTCAAACTCTTGAGCTCAAGCAATCCACTTGCCTCAGTCTCCCAAGTAGCTGAGACTACAGGCACCTGGCATAACACCCGACTAATTTTTCTATTTTTAGTAGAGACAGGGTCTGGCCTTTGCTCAGGCTGGTCTCAAACTCTTGAGCTCAAGCAATCCACTGGCCTCAGCCTCCTAGAGTTTTAGGATTATAAGCATGAACCGCTGCACCCAGCCCACAAAGTATTTTTAATCAAATACCTTGTGTACCTGTCTGTGTGTCATATAGTTTAGAATTCATTAAGATAGATCAATAGGGTGGCGCCTATGGCTCAAAGGAGGTGGTGGATTCAAACCCAGCCCTGACAAAAAAAAACTACAAAAAAAAGACAGATCAACAGTCAGTCAGTAGTCTGTATATATGTCAATATTTATACTTGGCCAGGTGTGGTGGTTCATGCCTGTAAACCCAGCATTTCAGGAGGCTATGGTAGGAGGGTCACTTGAGTCTAGGAGTTCCAAGACCAGCTATGGCAACATAGCAAGACTTAATCTCTACAAAAACATCTAAAAATCAGCCAAATGTGGTATCACCTCTAGTCCCAGCTACTCAGGAGGCTGAGGTGGGAACATTGCTTAAGTCCAAGAGTTTGAGGCTAGAGTTGAGCTATGATCGTAGCATTGCACTCTAGCATAGAACAACAGAGCTGTAATCTGTCTCCTTAAAAAAACAAAAAATTATTCTTTAATGACATTTATTCCATTTGATCTACCTCAATATAATAATGAGCAATATGTTTAAATAATTTTTAAAATATGCTATTTTCACAGCGCCTAATTGGCTACAACTATATCTAGATTCCAAGTTTAAGGAATCCATGACATAATTTATGCTTATATAGGAAAAATCTAAGAATACCAAAATGCTAGAAAGAACTTATAAAACTTAATTGTGTTTTCAATAAACTTGATTTCAAATAAAAAACTCTTAAAATAAGTTTTCTAATTGCTGTACAAGTGTGTTCTTATAGAGACTCTTTCATGTTGCATAACAATCAAATACTTATTGCATTTCTACCTCAACAAAAAAAAGAGGTAATTCTGGAATAGAAAATAATTACTTCTGGAAACCATAACAAAAAATTTGACTGTTTAAAGTTTTCATAAGTTAATAAAATAAAAAGTGCCTATAAATGCACAAACATAACTACAAAGTCACTTTATGGCAGAAACATACACCAAAGCCAATAGCCATCTTTAACTCTTAGGTAACTTGGAAATTAAATGTAACTTAGCCAAAAAGATTTCATTTCTCAGGTCACTGCCAATAATTTTAATTTAAAATTACCAGAAGGAAACAAGTCTGGCTACTTTTACATGAACACTAGCCTTAACTTAGATCATACGTTGATTCAATTCAGCTCCCACATTTAGAACAAGTTTTAACTAGGAAGGTAGCATGGGCACATATGTACACATGTATCTTTATGTACATAAAGATATACAACTATTAGGTACCCATAATTTAAAATAAAAAAATTTTAAATCCTCTCTGATAACTTCCCATTATAGGTATTGTCCTATTTTGCTAGAAAATTTCTCAAAAATCTATCTATACTTACTGTCTTCATTTCCCTCATTTCCTGAACTCATTCCAATAATGTTTTCCTTCTCACCACTCCACAGAAATTTTTCTTATTGAGGTCACCAATGATGTCCAGACTGCCAAATCCAATTATCAACTCTCAGTCCTCAATGTATTTGACTTATTGGCAGCATTTGACAGTTAGTCACTTTCTCCTCCCTGACACATTTTTCAGCCTTCGACCTCCCAAACACATCACTTACACTTGATTTTCCTCCTTCTTCACTTGTCCTCCTTTAGTGCCACCTCTGCAAATCTCATCTTTATTCTGATTTCTTTTTTTTTTTTTATTTGAGACAGCGTCTCAAGCTGTTGCCCTTGGTAGAGTGCTGTGGCATCACAGCTCACAGCAACCTCCAACTCTTGGGCTCAAGCAGAAATCTTCTTAACCTCAGTTTTTCCATTTTTAGTAGAGACAGAGGGTCTCACTTTTTGCTCAGGTTGTTCTCAAACTCTTGAGCTCAGGCAATCCACCCACCTTGGCATCCTATTGTTTTTGTTTTCCAGAAGAGTCTCACTTTGTGCCACCCCACCACCCCAGTAGAGTGCTGTGGCATCATAGCTCACCATTTCTCAGACTCCTGGGCTTAAGTGATTCTCTTGTCTCAACCTCCCAAATAGCTGGGACTACAGGCACCTGCCACAACACCCAGCTATTTTTAGAGGTGAGGTCTCACTCTAGCTCAGAGTATCAGCTCATCTCGGCCTACCAGAGTGCTGGGATTACAGACATGAGCCACCATGCCCAGCCTATTCTGACTTCTTAAAAGGTGGCCTACCCAAGGGCTTACCCCTGGAAACTATGTTTATTTTATTACCTAGGCAACCATTCTCTATTTATACTTTAAGCCTGATATCTAGTTAGATAGGTATATAGATAGATTGACAGATTGATAGATATACATATACCAATAAAGGCCAAATTTCTATCTCAAGTCTAGTGTCTCTGCCTCTTGCCTGATGCCAAATTCATATATCCATCCAGCTGCCCATGTGAAATCTCCATTTGGATGCCTACAAGGCATCTCAACATGAACAAGATGAAAACCAAACCCTAGATTCTGCATAAACACTTCAAAATCTACTCCGCATTTTATTTGTCTTCCCCTTATCAGTATAAAGGTATTTCCATCCTTCCAATTTCACAGGCCAACACTTAAAAGGAATCATCCTTGACTTTTCTTCTCTCTCTCTCTTATTGGTTCAACCTTTGAAATATGTCCAGAACACACTGCTTCTCATCACCTCAACCTCAAGCCCCAGTCCAAACTAGTATACCATCTCTTTTCTGAAATATCGTACAATAATGATAAGCCTACTAACCTGGACCTCCCCGTTTCCACAAAATATAATGCCCATACAGCAACAAGAGTAATCTTCTTCAAACCTCACATTATATCCCTCTACTGGTTAAAATCTGTCATGACTTACCCCACCACCCAGAGTAAAAATCAAAGTTCTTAGGACAGCCTACACGTGCCTCTGCCACATCCCTCATCTACTCCTCTTCTCCTTGTCTATGTCATTCCAGGTGCACTGGCCTCCTCACTTTTCCTAAAACACCAAGCCAGCGGTTCTCAACCTGTGGGTCGCGACCCACAGGAACTGTATTAAAGGGTCGGGGCATTAGGAAGGTTGAGAACCACTGCACTAAGCCTACTCCTGCCAGAAACCTGCGTATCTGCACAGCCTCCTCTCCCATATCTTTTAGACTCAAATGCTACTTTACCAGGAAATCCCTTTTTTACTATCCTGTATAAAACAGCTACTCCCTACCCATACTATTGTCAGTCCTCTATCTTTATTTTTCTTCTTAGCATCCATTAGCACCTGACATAGAATATAATCATTTAACTGTTTACTGCCTAACTTCTTTAAGTACTAAAATGCAAGTACCGTAAGAATAATGATTTTGATTTATTCAAAAAGCAGCACTAAGAAAAGCATCCAGTCTTTACCTGGTATATATTTGCTGAATGACTAAATAAATCACATCAAGTCATTTTACTACAAGTTTTATAAAGATCGGCTCATTTAAGTTTAAACACAACTACATCCAAGTGTGGGGGGATGAGAGGCGAAGAGGGAAAAGAAGGGGGTTTGGTAAGCTCCCACCTAATAGGCACAATGTAAGGGTATATAGCACACCTCCCGGGTGAAGGGCTCAACTACAACTTGGACTCTACCTAACAAATGTAAACATAATTGCACTCTTACATCAATCTGAAATTTTAAAAAAAAGATTGGCTCATTTAATCTTTTTATTAAAAACTTTCAGGGGGAGGCACCTGTGGCTCAGTGGATAGGGTGATAGCCCTTTATACCACAGGTGGCGGGTTTGAACCTGGCCCTGGCCAGCCAAAAAACAGCAGTGACAATTGCAACATAAAAGCTGAGCGTTGTGGCAGACGCCTGTAGTCCCAGCTACTCAGCAGGCTGAGGCAAGAGAATCGCGTAAGCCCAAGAGTTGGAGGTTGCTGTGAGCTGTGACACCACAGCATTCTACTGAGGGTGACAAAGTGAAACTCTGTCTAAAAAAAAAAAAAAAAAAACTAAGGGGGTACAATATTACTGGTATTTCATCTTTACCAACGATGAAATGACAAGAGAAAAAATAATTTGCATGTTACCTGGCTTCTAAGTGGTAAAGTCAGATCCTTCATCTTCTAAATGAGACCAAACAGTATCATGCAAATGAGATATTTAACAAAATACTTGGTGCATAAAATACTTATCTGCCAAACATTAAGCTCTTTATATTTATTTATTTAATTTTCATATTGATTACCTAAGAAGTGGTTATTATCATCACTATTTATGATCAGATTGTCAACCTTAGCACCAAAATAGTCACATGAAAGAAACTGCAAGAGAAATGACACAGACTCTTCTCATAAAATTGTTAACATGCCTGTAACACAATACGTTTGGAAGGTTAGCACTGGAAAACAAATCAAAATTAACTGAATTCGTATCATTCAGAGACACATATCATTAACTGCATACATGCTAGCTTGTAGTTCTAAAAAACAATCTCTAACATTCAAAGACAAAATAAGCACAGATTTTTCTCAATTAAAAAAAAAATCACCTGGGCGGCGCCTGTGGCTCAGTGAGTAGGGCACCAGTCCCATATGCCGGAGGTGGCAGGTTCAACCCAGCCCCGGCCAAAAACCACAAAAAAAAAAAATTACCCTCCCCAAATGTTGCTACTCCATAATGTACCACATCATGCTTTATATACCTTTTCCTTGTAAGTTACAAATTATCTTAATTATGCCAAGTTTATCTGATGTAAACAACTCTCTTCTTTTTTTTTGCAGTTTTTGGTCAGGGCTGGGTTTGAAGCCGTCGCCTCCGGCATATGGGGCCAGCGCCCTACCTCTTTGAGCCACAGGCACTGCCCTGACAACCCTCTTCTTTTTTTTTCTTTTTTTTTTTTTTTTTTGGCCAGGGCTGGGTTTGAACCCACCACCTCCAGCATACGGGGCTGGCGCCCCACCCTTTGAGCCACAGGCATTGCCCCAACAACCCTCTTCTTAAAAGGTCAGTTTTATTATCAAAAATAAACTTGGAAATTACTGCATATGAAGAAATAAAGTAGTCAATTCCTTAATCCTTGAGTTAGTGAAAACCCACAAGAATTATGAAAATTAGTGAATGCAAATTCTTCAGCTCAATATAGCATTTAGTTTTTAATTTCTGGTTCTCACTTTTTAGTAATAACAAACATATAAAAGATTTTAGGTAAAGACTCTTGAAACTTACGGTGCAATAATAGCTCTAGCAGGCCTTTTGGTAGACTGTACTTGCGAAAGCCAACCTTCTAGCTGTGCATTCAGCTGCGGTCCTATAAAAAGGCAAAGAGTGAAATTAGAATCAGCAAAGCAACGTAACACAGATAACCAACCATACATGACACAAAGCAATCACTGAACCTATTAAAATAGCTTAATTGATAGTAGATTGTAAGTTTGGATGTTAATCTTAGAACCTACCAACTGGAAGGAAGGGCTCTAGCAAGCCATAGAAGGCTGAGCACTAATTAAACAAAATTTACTTTTCTCCATTTATTTATTTACAACCATTTTCATTCAAGAGCAACAATGTGATTTATAATTTGAGGGAGTATTTAAACAAAATAAAATAGAAAGCAGAAGATATGAAGTATATTAAGAGGAAATAACTGAGTCAATGTATTTCAGAGCACCAGAACCTGCTTCAATCACTGAAATGAATCCATAGAGGTAATCACTCCCACAACCAGCGATCTTTTCTTTCATCCCACATCAGCCCCCAATTCCCATAATCAAATCGATAAGCAGTACCTCAAAATTTTCAATTTCAAGCACTCAATTCAAACTTATCTTTCCAGTTCACTCCTAGAAATGAATTCCAACAGTTTTTTCCACTGTCATTAGCTTCTCTCTTTCATCACTTCTTACCCAGCCTGAGACTCAAAAATCATCGTTATGGACTCAGCGCCTGTAGCACAGTGTTTATGGTGCCGGCCATATGCACCGAGGCTGGTGGGTTCGAAGCCGGCCCGGGCCAGCTAAACAACAATGACGACTGCAACAACAACAACAAAAAAAAATAGCCAGGCATTGTGGCGGGCACCTGTAGTCCCAGCTACTGGGGAGGCTGAGGCAAGAGAATCGCTTAAGCCCAAGAGTTGGCGGTTGCTGTGAGCTATGAAGCCAAGGCACTCTACTGAAAGCAACACAGTGAGACTCTGTCTCCAAAAAAAAAAAAAAAAATCATCACTATAATCACTCTTTTCCCTATGTCTCACTCCTCTACTCCTCTCTCCCTCCATCATAGTCAAAACATAGTTTAAAATCACAGTTTAAAATTTTTCCACTTAACTCAGTACTGACTACCAAAATAAGACAGAGAATAAAGAAGAGAAATACAATGATAAGAACTTTAAAATTAAAACCATATGCCAGACACTGTGGCTTGTGCCTATAACCCTAGCACTCTGGGAGGCCAAAGTGGGTAAATTGCTTAAGCTCCTGAGTTCAAGACCAACTTAAGCAAGAACCAGAACCAGCATCTACTAAAAACAGAAAAACTAGCCAAGTGTCATGGCACACACAGGCCTGTAGTTCCAGGTAATCATGAGGCAGAGGCAAGAGAATCGCGTGAGCCCAAGAGTTTGAGGTTGCACCAGGGCACTCCACCTAGGGCAATTGAGAGACTCTTATCTCAATCAATCAATCAATAAGTAAATAAATAGCATAAATTTCAGTAGACCCCTAGCAATGCTCAGAAATCCTATCGCATTAACCTAGTAAATTTGCTCTCCCATCTTCAATACAGAAAATCGCCGCATAACTTCCCTTTTTACTACAAGCTTCAAATACCTTCCCCTCATCCTCTTCTTACTTCCAGGAGATAAACAATGCTTTTCATTTTGTCAAGGAAAAACAAACAGAAGTAGAGTGGTCAACCATCTTGGTATACCTGGGACTTCCCTAGTTTTAGCACTGAAAGTCTGGCATCCTGGGAAAGCTTTCAGTCCCAAGTAAATCTAGATGTTAATCACCCTACATTCGGAAAAAGAACTACCTTATCGTCCCACAATTTATTGTGCTTTCTCTCCTGTTTCTACAAATCGTCCTTGCTCTAATCAAAAGCCAAACACACTATTTCTGCACTGGATCCCAGTATTTTTTCCTTACTCAAAGTTTCTGCTCCCACAACTGTGATCAACCTGTACCAACCTGTCCCTTTTTACATGATCACCACCATTAGCATGGTAATATGCAATACCAACACTGATTGATACCCTTTCAAGAACTTCCTCATGACTCTGGTCCCCTTTACAACAAATTTTCTTGAAGAGGTATCCTCATTTCACCCCCCCTCCATTACAACCATTCTCTTGTTTTCTTTTTAATATCAATTCTCCCTTTTACAGCTTTTAATTGTTAAATATTTAAACATTACAAAAGAATTTAGATAATAATATAAGAAACATCCATGTGCCCACTGTCTAAATAAATTAAATCTTAACATATTGCCTTATTTACTTATTTACATAGTGAGATTCCGTCTCAAAAAATAAAAAATAAAAAGAAATAAAAGAAGACCAGAGTAGTGGCTCACACCTATAACCCTAACACTCTGGGAGGTGGAGGCAGGAGGATTACTTGAGGTCAGGAGTTTGAGACTAGCCAGAACAAGAGCAAGACTCCCCTCTCCACAAAAAAAAAATAGAAAAATTAACTGGGCATGACAGCGTGCACCTGTAGTCCCAGCTACCAGGGAGGAAGATCGCTTCAGCCCAGGAGTTTGAGGTTGTAGTGAGCTATGATGATGCCACTGCACTCTAGCCTGGGCACAGTACAAGACTCTGTCTCAGAAAAACTAAAGGAAAAACCCCCTGCTCATCCCTTTATATCTACCCCTCCTTAGAGGTAACCACTTTATGGTTTTGGTGTTTATCATTCTGTTACACTTTTACTGTATATGTATTCTTAAATAATGTGGTCCTGCTCTGCATATTTTTAAATATCATCTAAATATATATATCCTGCACCTTGCTTTAGCAAATCCACAGTTTTTAAAAATTATTCACAGCCAAGCACGGTGGCTCATGCCTGTAATGCGAGCACACTGGGAGGCCGATGGGGGATTGCTCAAGATCAGTTCAAGATCAGCCTAACAAGAGCAAGACCTAGTCTCCAAAAATTAGCTGGGCATTGCAGCAGGTGCCTGGAGTCCCAGCTACTCAGGAGGCTGAAACAAGAGGATCACTTGAGCCCAAAGTTGGAGGTTGCTGTGAGCTATGATACCATGGCATTCTACTGAGGGCAACATAATGAGACTCTGTTTCAAAAAAACAAATAAATATTAAAAATGAAAATTATTCACATTGATATATGTAGCTCTAGGGCATTCATTTTCAATACTATATTGTATTCTCAAGATAACTACTGTATTTACAGTCTTAATAAGACAAATGCTAAAAATGAATTAAAACATTTTTAGAATACTATATAATATTTTACTTTATGAATGTAACAAAATTTATTCATTGTCCTACTCACAGGTATTTTGGGTGTTTCCAATGTTTCACTGTTAATATACTCAAGTATGTTATGAACATGGGTTAAGAGTTTTCCTGGGATTTATGCAGAAGTAAAAGTATTGGATACTAGGGATATGTATCTTCAACTCTACTACAACATTGCTAAATTGAACAGTAAATCAATTTATCATCGGTAAATAAATAAAAATAAAAATTAAGATGCTTAGGCTCGGCGCCTGTAGCTCAGCAGCTAGGGCACCAGTCACATACACCAGAGCTGGTAGGTTCGAACCCAGCCTGGGCCTGCCAAACAACAATGACATCTACAACCCAAAAAATAGCTGGGCATTGTGGTGGGTGCCCGTAGTCCCAGCTACTTGGGAGGCTGAGGCAAAAGAATCACTTAAAACACATCCCCCTTTTTAAGAGCATTTTCTTTAGTAAATTTTTAAATTCTTTCTTAGTAGTCATCTCTTTCGAATGTGTTTAAGGGAGTGACACCCCATCTCAGTTTCTGTGGGAGAAATGAACACGATCTTTGGTAGACCACCTACTTCAAAGTTGCAAACTTGGAACTTTGCGACTTGTCATGAAAGTATGAGTTTATTTTTCCTCTGGATAAAGCCAATTGTGTCATACAAAAAGTCAACCCAATTACCAAGTAAATTTATGATAAGTTATGTGTGACAAATGATGCTATCAAATCCTCTTAAGAGCTATTTATTCTTTACCTTGAGAACATACATGTAATGGGTTATAACTGCATGGCTATTTACAAGGGTGAGCCTTCTTTTGGTCCTTGCGATTTTTAGCAGATTACCTGTGATACACAACACATTCTGCCTTAATACTTATTCTAATTTTTAAAACAAAAAAAACTGTTTCCTTTTTTTTTTTGACAGATACTCTTTGTTCTATTGCCTATACAATCACAGTTCACTACAGCCTTGAACTCCTGCCTTGGCTGCCTGAGAAGCTCAGACTATATATATATGTAAATGCCACCACATCCAGCTAATTTTTCCTTAAATTTTCTTAAATTTTTTTTTTTTTTAAAGACAGAGTCTCACTCTCTCACTCTGGGTAGAGTACCATGGCATCATAGCTCACAGCAACCTCAAACTCTTGGGCTCAAGAAGCCCTCTTGCCTCAGCCTCCAAGGTACTGGGACTAAAGGTGTGGACCACTACACCCAGCTAGTTATTTTTGATTTTTAGTAGAGACAGGGTCTCGCTCTTGCTTAGGCTGCTCTCAAACTTTTAAGCTCAAGCAATCTACCTGCCTCAGCCTCCCAAAGTGCTAGTAGCATTACAGGCATTAAGCCACGGAGCCCACACTAATTTTCCTATTTTTTGTAGAAATAAGGTCTCATTATGTCACGCAGGCTTGAACTTCAGACCTCAAGTAAACCTTCTGTCTGGGACTTCCAGAGTGCTGGGATTACAGGTGTTGACCCACCACACCTAGCTTGCCCCTTTACCTTTGAAGAGATGGTCTCTGGGGAAACAGGAGACTTAAGAGTTTAATTATCTTTCTCCAAACACAGCAATAGTTAAGTTTCCCTTCCCTACATCCCTGCTAGTATTTGATAATGTAAGAAACCTTTTTGCCAATTTGATAAATATGCAATAATATTCCTTGAGTTTTTCTAAAATTTGTATTTCATTAATACCCATTTTGAGTAAGCATCTATTAATTTGTAACTCCTATACATAAGACTCTACATATAAACAAGTTTAAAATGGACAGCTATCTGCAAATTACCAAAGTATAAAAAAGTCTTATGCAGTTGATCTTAAAAATTTAAGAACAGGCTCAGTACCCGCAGCACAGTGGTTACAGCGCTGACCACATGAACCAAAGCTGGTGGATTCCAACCTGACCCAGGCCAGCTAAACGACGACAACTGCAACAAAAAATACCCAGGCGTTGTGGTGGGTGCCTATAGTCACAGCTACTTGGGAGGCTGAGGCAAGAGAATCGCTTAAGCCCAAGAGTTTGAGGTTGCTGTGAGCTGTGACACGCCACGGCACTCTACCAAGGGCAACACAGTGAGACTCTGTCTCAAAAAAAAAAAAAACATTAAGAACAGTTACCAAAATAACTTATACAAAATAATCTCATTATTAACTCAAGGAAAAATAGTTCCTATTCTCAGACTAAATCAAATTTGTGGACTAATGAATTTCATAGTAACTTAAAATAAGTACAGTCACGCACATTATTACATTTCAGTTAGCAATGAACCACAAATCCAACAGTGTTCCCATAAGATTATAAAACCATATTTGTACTGTATCTTTTCTATGTTTAGGTACATTTAGATAGACAAATACCACTGTGTTACAATTACTTACAGTATTCAGTACAGTAACATGTTGTACTGGCTCATAGCCTAAAAGCAATAGGCCAAATACCATATAGCCTAGGTTTATGCTAGACTACACTGGCTAGGATTAATTATTTTCTATTATATTCGCACAATGATGAAGATACCTAACAGTATATTTCTCAGAGTGTATCCCTGCCTCTATTTCCACAATACAGGAAGTTTTTACAAAACAAATGGGAAAAACAAAAGCAAAGAAAATATCTTTGAATTCAGTCACTTTAATGCCACTAATTTATTTCACTGTTTTTGAGCCCTAGACAAAGTTTTCTTAACACTACTTCTGTAAAAGGACCAATTTCTTTGCAAGGATGTTAAAGGTAAAAAGAGCCAGACTCCAAGGTTCTCACATATCTTTGAATTAAGATAATTCAGCATACCTATTTATTACATACAGTTGCTTTGTAACCTATAAAATGTCAAATAAAAATGTAAATTTGACTTCTTCCGCAAAGACCAGCTGAACTTGGCAGCATGGCATCCTTGATACATGAAGATGATGTAGAACATGTGCTTTGTTCATCAAATACCACTGATTTCACGGCATGCTAATAAATGGAAAACATAAAAGAAATGCTAAATCCCAGCAAAAGTTCTAAATGTTTGTGTGTCCTTGCCCTTATAAACGGGACAAATGGGCATTTGCTTCTTTGGATAAATTAGTAAATGTAGGTTCTTAAAGGATCAGTGTTAAGGTATTTCCTCAAGAAAAAGTCAATAAACAACGTGCAATAGGAAATTCAGTAACATTTGGACTTGAATCCCACTAAAACAACATTTCCCAAGTTTTGATGACAAAACCACAAAGACACTAAATACACACACATACACAGACACACACACACACACACACACACACACACACCTGCTTTTCAGGAATTCTCAGACAACTATTAGCAGAACCATTCTAAAGTAGGGTAGCAAATTAAGCCAAATTGGTTTTCTATATTTCTCTGTCTCTGTTTAGCCTGTTCTTCCTCGCTCTGGACAAAAGTAAGATGTTCTATAAACTCTTCCCAAATTGAATGTTCATATGAACCACCCAAGGATCTTGTTAAAATGCTGATCCTGATTCCATAGTTGCAGAATACAGACTAAGACTCTGAATTTCTAACATGTTCCCCCAGGTGATAGCAATGTTGCTGGACTAATGGCTACACTCCAGCAACCAGTCTAGATCAGACTGGTTGCCAGCCAAAGAAAGGATCTTGGACCCCCAAGGACTCCATAAATCTCTATGTTACACCACGCTTTATCTAGAGATGAAATAAATGTCTAGATAAATTTAAGTTCAACCACTTGTAAAGAACTGAGAAATATACACTCATTTAAAAGCGTTAATGAACGCTTGGCGCCTGTGGCTCAAGCGGCTAAGGCACCAGCCACATACACCTGAGCTGGTGGGTTCAAATCCAGCCCGGGCCCGCCAAACAACAATGATGGCTGCAACCAAAAATAAATAAATAAATAAATAAAAAATAAAAAAAAAAGCGTTAATGAAATTTCTTTTACCTTTTTTTGTCATGTATTTTCTCCATCAATAGATAATAAAGAACTGTCAAGTAGGAAATTTTGAAACTTCCTGACAGGAAGAAGGTTCCTATAAGGGACAAAAGGAGGTCCTGGCACAGTGATTGACACACCTGTAATCCCAGCAACTCAGGGAGGCCAAACCAGGCAGACTGCTTGAGGTTAAGCGTTTAGATCAGTATAAGCAAGGCGAGACCCAGTACCTACCAAAAATAGACAAACTAGCTGGGCATCATAGCAGGTACCTGTAGTCCCAGCTACTCAGGAGGCTCAGGCAAGAGATTTGCTCAAGCACAAGAGTCTGAGGTTGTTGTGAGAGTTGTGAGAAATTTGAGACTCCATCTCAAAAAAAAAAAGAAAAAAAGAAGAAAAGAGAGGGAGATGGATATACTTTGAAGAGCTTAATAATCATGCTAGACTTTACTAGAAGTTATCTAAACCGTGTTTCTATTACCATAGATCCTAGTTTTTACTAGCTATTTAATAAACTATTACATCACAGGGATAACTACCCCCAATGTTTTAATGTCAAAAGTAACTGCCTTCATTTGTTAACTGAATAAATATTTATGTGCCAGGAAGTGGAATGGATGCTGGAGTTATAGCAATTAAAAAAAATATATATGATAACTGCCTTCATGGAGCTTACAAGGATAAGCTAACAGGAGAGGCACTCTTCCACAGGGAACCTTCCAGTGGTGCTCAAACTATGTAAATTAAAGAATGGCCAACTGCTATAACTTTTTCATTCTTTTATAGGTAATACCTGCCTGGTAGCACAGTAAACTCAATTCCACAGGATTGGTTAAGGTAAAGTAACAAGAGACAAAGCAGAAGCAAAAACTACAAAGCCAAACGAAAGTAAGCTGTCAGCACCTAGGATTTCATTATTAATCACTCTGTGAAATAGGTTCAAATCAAACAAAGAAATGAATTCGGACCTACAGTAAGAAATCAATGAATAATAAAATGAATAAGCCAGACCTTTCTTTAACATTGGCTCTTGGATCTCTGCATTTCTCAGGCCAAGAAAATTTTAAAGGAAATTTGAGGACCCAACAAAGAACTTTCAGTTTATTTTACAAACATACCACCATTTACCTATGATCATCATCACTTCATAAAAGAACTATCCTAACACCAAAAAAGTAAGAAGCCTACAAATTTAAGATAACCTTTAAAAACTAAAAGTAGACCTACCACTTTATCCAGCAATCCCACTATTGGGTCATTTATCAAAAAGAAGTCATTTTATCAAAAAGACACGTGCACTCAAATGTTAACTGCATGGCTCGGCACCTGTAGCACAGTGGTCACGGCACCGGCCACATACACTGAGGCTGGCAGGTTCAAATCCAGCCCGGACCAGCTAAGCAACAAGGACAACTACAACAAAAAATAGCTGGGCACCTGTGGTCCCAGCTACTTGGGAGGTTGAGGCAAGACAACCGCTTAAGCCCAAGAGTTTGAGGTTGCTGTGAACTGTGACGCCACAGCTCTCAACCAAGGGCAACATAGTGAGACTCTGTCCCAAAAAAAAAAAAACATTAACTGCAGCACAATTCACAATCACAAAGATGTGGAACCAACCCACGTGCCCATCAATATACGAGTAGATTACTAAAATGCAGTATATGTATGCCATGGTATACTACTCTGCCATAATTAAAATGGTGAACACTTTATGTAACAACCTAGATGAAACTAAAGACCATTCTTCTAAGTGAAGTTTCTCAGAAATGGAAAAACAAACACCACATGTACTCACTAGTAAATGGGAACTAATCAATCAATAGCCATGTGAACATGGCTCAACTCAATAGAAAGCAAGCAGGTGGGAGGAGTACATTCACACCTAATGGATACAATACTCACTATCCAGGTGAGGGGCACACTTAAAACTTTGACTCAAACTGCACAAAAGCAATGCATGTTACCAAAACATTTGTACCCTCATAATAATCTGAAATAAAATAATTGCAATCCTTTAAATCAGCAGTTCTCAACCTGTGGGTCGCAACCCACAGGAACTATATTAAAGGACTGTGGCATTAGGAAGGTTGAGAACCACTGCTTTAAATTGAATAAATTAATCACATTCCATCAACGTCAAGATACCATCAATATTATGTTGCACATTTTTTTGTTGTTGTTGAGACAGTATCTCACTCTGTTGCCCTGGGCTACAGTACCATGGCATCAAACTAGCTCACGGCAACCTAAACTCCTGAGTTCAAGCAATACTCCTACCTCAGCATCCCCAGTAGCTGCAACTACAAGCACCCACCACAATGCCAAGCTATTTTTTTTCTGTTTTTAGTAGAGACAGAAGCTTGCTTTGCTCAAGCTGGTCTCAAACTCCTGAGCTCAAACAATCATCCCACCCTAGCCTCCCAAAGGGCTAGGATCATAGACATGAGCCACAGAGAGGGGCCGTTATTTTTACCAACACTAAGAAAGGGGAAAAAAACTTCTCAATTGAATTATGACACCTGGTATATATCACTTAGAATTGTTATTTTATACTTAGTGGGAAAGTTCTTTTGCACTTATTTGACATGAATTATCATATAACACTCCGGTGTTTATATAAAACACAAAAGCAAAACAAATGAAGGTATTCTTAAAATGTTCTTCACATTCACAATCTGATCACTAAATTGCTTTTTACCTCACAGTCATTATTCTTTTATCTTCTTTAAGTAACTTTAAGAGAATCAGTGATTCAACACTTTTTTAAAAGGTATCTCTATTGCCTCTAGGACTTTCTTCCAAGCCATGACATATATTGTCCAAGCCTTGATGTTATCTTTTTCTTGATTTGAACAAAGTATGTCACAAGAAAATGTAACTAACAGAAGACAAGCAAGGAATGATATGCCTTCCATAATTGGTCCTTAAATGAAAAGTTTGCTGAAACATCAGTGGGCTTAATTATGTAGTCATAAAAGGAAGATTAACTAGTTATCAAGTTCACATGCGTGCTGGCAGTAGAAATTAATTTTCAACCAACAATGATGATTTTATGTTGCCAATGATTGTAAAACATCTCAATTTCCGAAATGTTAAAAATGCAGAAAAATGTACCTCTTAAAAGCCATGAAATATAGTACCACTATGAAAACATCACTCACTATAATATTCTGATAATTTATTTTAATGCAGAACAGTGAAAAATTCAGAGACCAGCATTTGGGAACCAACACTTCTAAGTATAATGAAAAGTGTTTCTGAAAAACTTTATCAACTACTAAATCTCATTTAATTTTACCTTAGCACTTTTCCCTAAGTCCTTTCTCTCATTACTAATGCCCTACTATGACCACATACTTGAAATTTATTGCTCTGCTATTTACAAAATTAGTATCTTATTTTTAGATACATCTCAAGGGATGCTGTTTGTTTTTATGTATCTGTAATAGGTCGCCTTATACAAAAAATAACAAGCCCTAGGTACAACAACCTAGGGAACGCAAGAACCATCACATTGAATCTGACCCAAAAGCCACCCAAAGCAATATTGTATCAAACCAAAAAACATTAAAAATTTTTTAATTTAAAAAATAAACCTTGCCTTTCCTATGAAGAACATTGATTGGTCCCCTTGATATAAACCACAAAGGTTAGGCCAAATCTAAATATCCAGGATTCTTTTATTAATATCCATTCATTTAAATATTTTAAGATTTTTTTTTTTTTTTGGACAGGGCTGGGTTTGAACTCACCACCTCCAGTATATGGAGCCAGCGCCCTACTCCTTGAGCCACAGGCACCGCCCATATTTTAAGAATTTCTTTACAAAGAGGTAGCAAAGAAAAAAAAATTTTTTTAAGAATTTATTAAAATTGGGCAGCGCCTGTGGCTCAGTCGGTAAGGCGCCGGCCCCATATACCGAGGGTGACGGGTTCAAACCCGGCCCCAGCCAAACTGCAACCAAAAAATAGCCGGGCGTTGTGGCGGGCGCCTGTAGTCCCAGCTGCTCCGGAGGCTGAGGCAAGAGAATCGCTTAAGCCCAGGAGTTGGAGGTTGCTGTGAGCTGTGTGAGGCCACGGCACTCTGCCGAGGGCCATAAAGTGAGACTCTGTCTCTACAAAAAAAAAAAAAAAAAAAAAAGAATTTATTAAAATTATCGGTTAAACTGCAGTTCAGAATTCAACTGCATGGGACAATAAACCGTGCAAGTAAAGAATCTTTAGTGTGTACCAATCATCTCTGAGATTTGGCAAATTGCTTACCGCTTTTCTGTCCACGTAATTTCTCAAAATTCTTATATAGTTAATACTAATTCCATTACATTACATACCCAAAAGGGCCGCAAATTTGGAGGACCACTATTACTTCTCTCTCCAGATCATTTATAAAACTATGAGAACAGATTTAACTACAACCCTTATAACACTCCATTAATTTGGATTCTCTATACCTAAACCCAATTTATTGTTTTTAATTTCTTATCTTTGTCAAATGCCACTAAATACTTTGACAACACATGCTTATACTTTATCTAAACTATTTTTAAGATCAAAATACTGAAAATTTTTTTTTTTTTTTGAGACAGAGTGCACTACGTTGCCCTTGGTAGGGTGCCATAGCGTTACAGCTCACAGCAACCTCAAACTCTTGGGCTTAAGCGATTATCTTGCCTGAGCCTCCTGAGTAGCTGGCACTCATCACAACGCCAGCTATTTTTTTGTCATTGTTCTTTATCCAGCGCAGGCCCGGTTGGAACCCACCAGCCTTGATATATGTGGTTGGCACCATTACCACTGTGGTATGGGCGCTGAGCATGGTTAAAAACCGTATTTGGGGGCAGCACCCATAGCTCAGTGGGTAGGGCACCGGCTATGTACACTGAGGCTGGCGGGTTTGAACCTGGCCCAGGCCAACTAAAACAACAATAACAACTGCAACAACAACAACAACAAAAATGGCCAGGCATTGTGGAGGGCACCTGTAGTCCCAGCTACTTGGGAGGCGGAGGCAAGAGAATCGCTTAAACCCAAGAGTCTGAGGTTGCTGTGAGCTGTGACACTACAGCACTCTACTAAGGGTGACATAGTGAGACTCTGTCTCCAAAAAAAAAAAAAAAAACATGTTTGATATACAAAATTTCTGGAATGAAGTTTATGAATGGGGAAACCACAATCCCATAATTACAAAACTCACTATAATTAATATTTTCATTTCCTTCCAGTCTATAAAATGACATACAATTCTGTAGCCTACTTTTATTTATATAACATTATAACATAAGCGTCCCCTATATTATGAACTCTTCAAAGATAAGTTATGCTAAATAATATTTCATTGTATAAATAGATCACTACTTCCATTAGCATTAATGTAAGATATTTAGGTGGTTCTAATTTAATTTTGCTACATAAAAAATACATAGGCTGGAGGGAGGGGGGTGGGGCATGGCCCCTTCTGGGGGCAAGACACGATTGTAAGAGGGACTTTACCTAACAAATGCAATCAGTGTAACCTGGTTACTTGTACCCTCAATGAATCCCCAACAATAAAAAAATAAAGCCGGGCGTTGTGGCAGGCGCCTGTAGTCCCAGCTACTCGGGAGGCTGAGGCAAGAGAATCGCTTAAGCCCAGGAGTTGGAGGTTGCTGTGAGCTGTGTGAGGCCACGGCACTCTACTGAGGGCCATAAAGTGAGACTCTGTCTCTACAAAAAAAAAAAAAATAAATAAAAAATAAAAAAATAAAAAAACAGGGTGGCGCCTGTGGCTCAAGGAGTAGGGCACCAGTCCCATATGCTGGAGGTGGTGGGTTCAAACCCAGCCCCAGCAAAAAAATAAATAAATAAATAAACAAATAAATAAATGTAGGCTGAACCAGGTGGCTCATGCCGGTAATTCTACCACTATGGGAGGCCGAGGTAGGTGCATTGCTTGAGCTCAGGAGTTCCAGACCAGCCTGAGCAAAAGCCAGACCCGGTATCTACTAAAAGCAGAAAAATTGCCAGGTGTCATGGAGAAAACTCCCAGCTACTTGGGAGGCTGAGACAAGCAGATTGGTTGAATCTAAGATTTTGAGGTTGCTGTAAGCTATGACACCATAGCACTCAACCCCAGGGCAACAGAGTAAGACTCCATATTTTAAAAAAAGTAATATGTATCTATAAAGTTTTTTCCATATTTAAAATTATTTTCCCAGCCTGAGCAAGAGCAAGACCCCACCTCTACTAAAAAGAGAAAAAAAAAAAAGAGAGAAACCCATTGTGGTGGGTGCCTCTAGTCCCAGCTACTCAGGAGGCTCAGATAAGAGGATCGCTTGAGCCTAAAAGTTTTAAGTTGTTGTGAGTTATGACACCATGGCACTCTACCCAGGGTGACAGAATAAAACTCTTGTCTCAAAAAATAAAATGAATGAATAGTAACATTATTTCCTTTTTCAATTCTCCAGAAATGGAACTGCTATGAAAGTCACTATGAGTCTTTATAAGCTTTTTATACATATATTCAAACTATTATCCAAAACTGCATCCATTCATAACCATACATGATACTAAAATGAAAAACTGGCTTGGCACCCGTAGCACAGTGGTTACGGCACCAGCCACATACACCAAGGGAGCCAGGTTCAAGCCCAGCCCAGGCCAGCTAAACAACAATGACAACCGCAACAAAAAATAGCTGGGCGTCATGGCAGGCACCTGTAGTCCCAGATACCTGGGAGGCTGAGGCAAGAGAACCGCTTAAGCCCAAGAGTTTGAGGTTGCTGTGAGCTGTGATGCCATGGCACTCTACCAAGGATGACATAGTGAAACTCTGCCAAAAAAAAAAAGAGGATCACTTGAACCCAAGAGTTTGAAGCTGCTGTGAGCTACGATGCCACGGCACACTACCCAGGGCAACAAAGTAAGACCCTGTCTCCAAAAAAAAAAAGATTGTATGGACCAATATGACAAGGTTTCCCCATTGGCAAAAAAAAGACTTCCTCCTTTTCACTTCACTTCCCTAAATATAACATCCATCACCAAATTTCTGACAGATAATTCACTGACATTCATGGAATGTGGAAACATTCTTGAAAAGAATGATCTAGGAAGGGTCAACTGCAACAATTTGGATGGACTGCAGACCAGTATCATAAGTGAAGCCTCTAAAGAACATCACACGTACTCACTATTAAACTGTAACTAAATGAGGAGCACCCATGTGCAAAGAGGAAAGTAAAACTTAACAAATCAAGCAGAAAAGAGGAAAGCAGAAGGATGGGTAAAAAACCTACCTAAAAGGTATAATTTATACTATCTGAGTGATGGGCATACTTTTAACTATGACTCAAGCATTATAAAAGTGATGCATGTGGCTCAGCGCCTGTGGCTCAAGCGGCTAAGGCACCAGCCACATACACCTGAGCTGGCGGGTTCGAATCCAGCCTGGGCCCACCAAACAACAATGACAGCTGCAACCAAAAATATAGCCGGGTGATGTGGTGGGCGCCTGTAGTCTCAGCTACTTGGGAGGCAAAGGCAGGAGAATCACTTGAGCCCAAGAGTTTAATGTTGCTGTGAGCTATGATGCCACAGCACTCTACCCAGGGCGACAGCTTGAGGCTCTGTCTCAAAAAAAGAAAAGTGATCCATGTAACCAAAAATATCTGTACCCCTGTAATACTTTGAAATGTTAAAAAAAAAAAAAAAGAAAGAAAGAAAATGAATAGAGTCAAGGTATGAAATATTTTATTAGTATCTTTCTTTATAATTCTCCAATAAACACATGCATAATGTGGACTGAGAGACAGGAAATGTGCATGCCAAATATCAGATATACAAAAAAGAAAAAGAAAGTGGGGTAAAGTAGCCACACAATAAAAGGCTTTCTGAGAGTTCTGACATTAATTTGGGGGAAAACTAAGTTTGGAAACTAAGGGACACAGTTAAAATTTCAGTTGCATATATGTACCTACTCTACCAAATCTTTTCTATGTCTCTTTGAACTGAAATGCCTAACAATGGCACGGTGCCTGTAGCTCAGCAGCTAGGGCACCAGCCACATACATATACCAGGGCTGGCGGGTTCAAACTCTGCCCAGACCAGCTAAACAACAATGACAACTACAACCAAAAAATAGCCAGGTGTTGTGGCGGGCGCCTGTAGTCCCAGCTACTTGGGAGGCTGAGGTAAGAGAATCGCTTACACCCAAGAGTTTGAGGTTGCAGTGAGCTATGCTGCCCTAGCACACTAACTAGGGCGACAGTTTGAGACTCTGTCTCAAAAAAAAGAAAAGAAAAGAAAAGAAAGGGCGGTGCCTGTGGCTCAAAGGACTAGGGCGCCAGCACCATAGGCCAGAGGTGGTGAGTTCAAAACCCAGCCCCACCCAGAAACTGAAAAAAAAAAAGAAAGAAAGAAAGCTGTCTAACCCTGAAGCAAACATATTAATGTAAAAGCTACCCAGATTGAAGTGGTACCTCTCCAACTCCTAAGAAATCATACCAAAAAGCTGTGAGAGCCTCAGACATGCATAAGCACTAATACCTTTAAAAGGCCTTAGACAATTCCCCTGGCACCTTCTTCTAAACCACTGTCACCACAAAACTTTATTAAAGAAATAAGCACTCCCTCCCAAAACCCTCTGTACTTAAGCCAACTCTGTGGCAATAAATAACCATTCAACCAACCTTAATTCTATAAGCCAGCATTTGCCAGACTATGTTAATCAAGGACACAATAGAACTTTGTGCCTAAATAAACTGAAAGGGAACGAGTCAATATGAATAAATTTGAGGGCTAGATGAATGATAATACCAGTACCAATGACAAAATGAAGGAAGACCATAAAGTTTGTTCTAGGATGAAGACTGATTTTGGACACACTGAAAGTTACAGGGAACAACAAACAATGCACACAGGGGAAGATGTTCATTTGGTAAAAAGTAAGATCCTTAAATGCAGGAAAAGGGATAAAGGACAGAAACATAGATTTCAGAGTCATTTAATTAAAGTGGTAAAGACAAGAGAATAGAAAACATTAACAGTCACCCGAATGTGGACGGACTGATGATGACAGTACAAAAGTCATAAAAAAAATTAAAAAGTGAGTCCTGAGATACAGGCACTTGGGCATAGGAATAAAAACCTATGAGCCAATCAATAAAGAAGAGAAAAGAAGTGTAGCTCCAGAGAAAAAGGAAAACACAGTATAAGGAAGGCAAAAGAGACAAGATCTTGAAGCAGATTAACAGAATCCATCACCCCATAATAAATATCAATATCAAAAATATCAATCAATCAAAGGATTTGGTGATTATGAGAAATCAGTAACTTTAATGCAATCACTTTTCAGTGACGAGGGGTAAAAGATGAATTTACAAGTAGTTACAGACGAGATCTTGAATTATTAGAAAATGGAGACAGCAAATGAAAACTACGCAAAAAAAAAAAAAAAACTGAAAGTGGGCTCGGCACAGTGGCTCACACATGTAATCCTAACACTCTGGGATGCTGAGGATGGAGAATCACTTGAGCTCAGAAGTTCGACACCAGCCTCAGCAAGAGCAATACCTCCGTATCTACTAAAAATAGAGAGATTTAGCCAGATGTTGTGGTGGGCACCTGTAGCCCCAGCTACTCAGGAAGCTGAGGCAGGAGGATTGTTGGAACCCAGGAGTTTGAGGTTGCTGTGAATTAGGCTAACCCCAAGGTACTCTAATCTGGGCAATAAAGAGAGACTTTTCTCAAAAAAAAAAAAAAAAAAAAAAAAAAAAGGAAGGGGATGACTGAAGACAGATAAAAACCGCCTCCTTTTCCATCATCTCTAGGTCTCCCAATCTGAAGTCTAGTCCACAACACTTCAAATACAACATTTTATTCACCTTATGAAATATACCCTTAGGCAATAGCAATCTATATCTTTATCCCTCACAACAAAGAAAGCCATCTATTAATGTCATGAGAAAGTCAACATTCAAGCACTAATAACATGCTTCCGTAACTGCATCCAAAAAGACAGCAAACAATCTCAATATGAAACTACATTTTGAAAGATAAACAGTCTCTAAGACGTTCTCTACACATTCGCATTAAACATATATTACAGGCTAACAATCCTGAAGCTAGTGCCAATGTTTTATGTTAAAAAAGAGAGTGATAATTAAAAATAGTAGCTTTGGTGTTGGAAGCAAAGCTTTTATCTAAGAACATCAAAGCAACTTTTAAACATTATTAATTACGGCCTTTCTCAGCTTTCCTGTTTACTATAAAAAAATACAAGCATGAACATGATTACATTATACCCTGACAACAAATAAAATATAATTTTAAAACATTTGTGATTAATAGTTATTATAAATTGGGATGTAACAACAAAAGTCATTTTGGATAAAGTACTTCAGAATGAAAAGTAAAATCTGTTCCATTTAAACTTCAGAAACTGTCATCCATAAACATTCAAAAACAGACTAAATTTTTTTGAGACAAAATCTCATTCAGTCATCTCTGGGGCTCCCAGAGTGGTAGGATTACTGCTGTGAGCCACTGCACGCAGCCCAAACATTTTACTCTAATAAGGAAAAGGTTTGCTAAGCAAATACTACAAACAAGGTACTAAAGCAATAAAAACATACCACATATTTTCAGGTAGATATACTTACTTCATGTTCAATTCAAAAAGGAGGCAACAACATGGCAGAAAAAAAATGCAAACGGGGAGAACAAGAAAAACCAGAATTTAGAGTGTACGTACAATGTACCAGACACACTACAGGGCTCTTTAAAAGATGTAATCTTGGTTAACTATCATATTAATCCTATGACATAGTTATTATCTCTAGTTTACAAACAAAAAAAAATGAAGTTTCCTCAAGGCCATATAGCTAGTAAATGGCAAAGTCAAGACTCTGAGCCTACGCTGAAGTGCAGGGCTCTTCCATTTTATCACACTACTCTAAGAAGCAAGCCATCCATCTTCTAGCCCTAGCTTCTCCACTAACTTCCTCAATTTAAGGACCTCGATTTTCTTTTCTGTAAAATGAAGAGGGTAAACTCAATTATGTCTGCAATTCTAAGTTATCGTAATAAACTAAGAGGTGGACCTGATGATTAGGGTGATGCTTGAAAGAGAAAATTGGCTCAGCGCCTGTGGCTCGAGCGGCTAAGGCGCCAGCCACATACACCTGAGCTGGCCAGTTCAAATCCAGCCCAGGCCCGCCAAAACAACAATGAAGGCTACAACCAAAAAATAGCCGGGCATTGTAGTCCCAGCTATTTGGGAGGCGGAGGCAAGAGAATCACTTGAGCCCACGAGTTAGTTGGAGGTTGCTGTGAGCTGTGATGCCACAGCATTCTACCCAGGGTGACAGCTTGAGGCTCTGTCTCAAAAACAAAAAAGAGAAAATTACAAAGCCCCCTATTTTATTAAGTATGACTCTAAGACTATCAGCTTTTATTCTATGCTTCTGTCAAGTGCTGGATCAGAAATTAAGAAACATCAACATAGAGCGGCACCTATGGCTCAGTGAAGAGGGCGCCAGCCCCATATACCGAGGGTGGCAGGTTCAGACCTGGCCCTGGCTGAACTGCAAAAAAAAAAAAAAAAATAGCCGGGTGCTGTGGTGGGCGCCTGTAGTCCCAGCTGCCTGGGAGGCTGAGGCAAAAGAATTGCCTAAGCTCAGCAAATGGAGGTTGCTGTGAGCTGTGTGATGCCATGGCACTCTACCAAGGGTGATAAAGTGAGACTCTGTCTCTACAAAAAAAGAAAGAAAGAAACATCAACATAGCAGCGACAGACTAGACACCAAGAATCTCCTTCCCAAAAGTGAGAACTTAACATTTCTCCAAAAATTCCTGACATATAAACTAGGTGTTCTATTTGGGTTTTTTGTTTTGCTTTGTTTTGTTCTGCTTTTTGAGACAGTCTCACTCTGTGCCCTGGGTAGAATGCCATGGCATCACAGCTCACAGCAATCTTAAGCTCTTGGGCTCAAGCGATCCTCTTGCCTCAGCCTCCCAAGTAGCTGGGACTACGGGCATCCACCACAACTTGACCTGGTCTCCCTCTGGCTCAGGATGGTCTGGAACCTATGAGCTCAGGCAATCCACCCTCCTCGGCCTCCCAGAGTGCTAGAATTACAGGCATGAGCCACTGTGCTGGCCTAATTTTTCTAATTTTAGTAGAGATGGGGTCTCGCTCTTGCTCAGGCTGGTCTTAGAAGTCCTAAGTTCAGGTGATCCACCTGTCTGAGCCTCCTAGAGTGCTAGGATTTCAGGCATGAGCCACCATGCGCAGACTGCTCTATTTGTTTTGCAATTCAACAGCAATTTCTGTTTTTTGCTTTCATCCAAATCTTCTTGTCAATGGTGTCCATGGTATACAGAAGTTCGAGAGTAAGGCTGAGCATAGTGGCTCACACTTGTAATCCTAGCACTCTAGGAGGCCAAGGCAGGTGCTCAGGAATTCAAGACCAACATGATCAAGAGTGAGACCTAACTGTACTTGAGAAAGAAGGAAAGAGGGGAGTGGAGGGGAGGGGAAGGAAAGGGAAGGGAAGGGGAGGGGAGAGGAAAGGAGAGGATTAGCCAGGCATTGTGGCAAATGCCTGTAGTCTCAGCTATGCAGGAGGCTGAGGTAAGAGGATTGCTTGAAACCAGGAGATTGAGGTTGCCATGAGCTACTGCTATGGCACTCCATCCAGGTGACAGAATGAGACTCTGTCTCTAAAAAAAAAAAAAAGATACTAAATATGTTCTCTATTTAAACAGGATATTTCCATGCCAATTTTTTAACTCTCATAAATTAGAAAATACTAAACTACTAAAAAATTATCAGACAAGTTAATAAGGAGATGTCTTCTTTACATTTCATGTATTTTTTTTTTGTTGGTGGTGGTTTTCTGGTTGTGCCTGTTGGTTTGTGAGTGACAGAGTCTGGCTCTCTCACCCAGGCTGGAGTGCAGTGGCAGGATCACAGCTTACCACATTCTCAAGCAATCTCCCAGCTCTGCCTCCCAAAGTGCTGGGATTATAGGCATGAGCAACCATGCCCACAGCCCATATGTTATTAGTACCTACTAACATGATTTTAGATAAATGTTTCAGATAATTTGCTTTTCCTAATAATGTCTATCCTTTATATAGGAAAAGCTAGTTACTATATCCAGTGAGTCACTTAATAAATAAGACTACATTAAATACACAGGAAACTTTCTGGGAGGATTCCTAATTTCCAATATTCAAACAGGAAGTTGCAGATGTTAGACTCACTATTAAGTGAACTAGCAGGCTACAGAGATATACTCAGATTTAGAGAGAGATCCCATTTTTATACACAGACATGGAAAAAAGATAAGAAAGGTTATATTAGGATAACAAGTGATTTATTTCAGCTTTATGTTTATCTATCTTTTCTAAATTTTCCATAATGAACCTGAATTACTTTTATAATATAACGCAAGCAATTTATCTTTTTCATAACTTTCAACAGTCCTGTCTCCAAACAAATGGATAATTCTGTTCCTACACTCTCCCAACACGTTTTTACATTCAGCGTGGTAACATTATTGTATCTGAAAATGTAGTCTGTTTAAAAGAGATGATCCTAGTTTAGATTGATCTCAGCCACTTTCATATTTCAATCAACCACTTGAGCACTTTTATAATTAATTTTTATTGATTTATCCATTTAATAAAACATTTATTAAACATTCATTCTATGCTAGACATCGTTACACATCCTGCCTTCTTAACCAACTTAGGGCAATTATCTATTATCACCTTTCTTGACAAAACCATGTAGTTCTCTATCACATGCAAAATGCACCATTATTTCCACCAGGATAAAGCAAAACCTCATAATAATAATAACCCAACAATATATACACAGAAAACTTTTTTTTTTTTTTTTTTGGAGACAGTTTCACTTCTGTCATCCTCAGCAGAGTACTGTGATGTCACAACTGACAGCAACCTCAAACTCTTGGGCTCAAGCGATTCCCTTGCCTCAGCTTCCCACGTAGCTGGGACTACAGGTGCCCGCCACAATGCCTGGCTATTTTTCTTTTTTCTTTTTTTTTTTTTTTTTTTTTGAGACAGAGCCTCAAGCTGTCACCCTGGGTAGAGTGCCGTGGCATCACGACTCACAGCAACCTCCAACTCCTGGGCTTAAGCGATTCTCCTGCCTCTGCCTCCCAGGTAGCCAGGACTACAGGCACCCACCACAATGCCAGGCTATTTTTTGGTTGCAGCCGGGGCTGTTGTTTGGTGAGCCCAGGCTGGATTCGAACCCACCAACTCAGGTGTATGTGGCTGGCGCCTTAGTTGCTTGAGCCACAGGCGCAGAGCCAGCCTGGCTATTTTTCAGAGATGGGGTCTGGCTCTTGCTCTTGCTCTGGTCTTGAACTTGTGAGCTCCACCCACATCAGCCTCCCAGAGTACAAGAAATACAGGCATGAGACACCACACCCAACCACAAAAGACTTTTTATTAATGGTACTGACCATGTTGTCTCATCTGAATCATCACAGGTTTAAAATTATTTCCTATAGTTACCTACTAACTAGACCAGATAAGTTTAAGACTTTGCCTCACATTTGATGCCTTAATTATGCACTGATCCAAGACTTTGCCTCACATTTTTGGATGCCTTAATTACTATATGAATACTAATAACATATCCTACAAATGGTAAAAGTACTCTTTGTTTTCTATTTTTAGTAGAGATGGGGTCTCTCTCTTGCTCAGACTGGCCTCGAACTCCTGAGCTCAAGCGATCCACTCACCTTGGCCTATCAGAGAATTAAGGCGGCGCCTGTGGCTCAGTGAGTAGGGCACCGGCCCCATATGCCGAGGGTGGCGGGTTCAAACCCAGCCCCGGCCAAAACTGCAAACAAAAAAATAGCAGGGCGTTGTGGCGGGCGCCTGTAGTCCCAGCTGCTCGGGAGGCTGAGGCAAGAGAATCGCGTAAGCCCAAGAGTTAGAGGTTGCTGTGAGCCGTGTGACGCCACGGCACTCTACCCAAGAGCGGTATAGTGAGACTCTGTCTCTACAAAAAAAAAAAAAAAAGATTACAGGCATGAGTTGCCACCTCAAGCCTACTCCTACTCTGTTACATTGTAACAATTGTAAGCCCTTCTTCCTTGGGCACAAACCTAAGACAGGGACAGCTACCTAGAAAAACGTTAAGTATAAAGTTTTTATTTCAAAGAAGAACAACTAAAACCAAGCATGGGGAAGATTTAATCATTTTAAATTGTATCAAAGTCTTACAAGGCAAGATTCAAAAGATACAAAATCACATGTGTAGTATTTTTTTTTTTTTTTTGAGACAAAGCCTCAAGCTGTCACCCTGGGTAGAGTACTGTAACATCACAGCTCACAGCAACCTCAAACTCCTGAGCTCAAGCGATTCTCCTGCCTCCGCCTCCCAAGCAGCTGGGACCACAGGCGCCTGCAACAACGCCCAGCTATTTTTTGGTTGCAGCTGTCACTGTTGTTTGGCGAACCCAGGCTGGATTCGAACCTGCCAACTCAGGTGTATGTGGCTGGCGCCTTAGCCCCTTGAGCCACAGGCACCGAGCCAATATATTTTTTGATAATGTTCTTTCCCTCAAATGTTTCTGTAACTGATTTAACAGAGAAGTGATCTGGCAGTCTAATAAACCTATCTTTCTTTGAACTGATGGACAGTAAATCCAGTACAAGGCCACTCATGGATGGTCTTATTTCTCATGTGTTTCCAATTCCTCCATTTTCCAAAACAAATGAAACTGGGTTGTATTAGAAGCATACCAAATCAAGAAGTACTCAAACAAATATCAAAAGCTCTATTTAAAAACCAATTTAATGAAGACATTACTAGTGACCTTACGGAAAAGGGAAGGATAAGAACACTATGAACAGTTGCATACCAACACATTAGACAACCTACAGGAATGGACTACTAAAAACATAAATTAATAAATTACTAGAATTGACTCGAGAAAATGTGAACATATCTGTAACAAGTAAAGAGACTGAATCAGTAATCAAAACCTCCCAACAAAGAAAAGCCCACCAGGACCAGACAGCTTCATTGGTGAATTCTACCAATTATTTTAAAAAGCATTAATATCAATACTTTTCAAACTCTTTCAAAAAAGAGAAAGGAACACTTCCTAACTCATTCTATGAGGCTAACACCATCCTGATAACAAAGCCAAATAGTCACAAGAAAACAAAACTACATTATGAAAACATATATAAATATCCTCAACAGGGTGGTGCCTGTGGCTCAGTGAGTTGGGTGCTGGCCCCATATACTGAGGGTGGTGGGTCCCAAAACTGCAACCAAAAAAAAAAAAAAACATAGCCCAGTGGTGTACGCCTATAGTCCCAGCTACGTGAGAGGCTGAAAAAATAAAATCCTCCACAAAATGCTAGTAAACCCTGGTCACAGTGGCACTCACCCATTGTTCCAGCTACTCTAAGGGTTAAGGTAGGAGGATCACTTGAGCTCAAAAGCTTAAGACCACTGAGGCAACACAGGTCTCAGCATTATTTTTAGGACCCCATCCCTTAAAAAAAAAGAAAAACAACCAGCAAACCAAATCCTACAACATAGGAAAAGGATTATATACCACAACCAAGTAGAACTTATCCCAGAATGTAGGCTAGTTCAATATATAAAAATCAAACATTATAACACAGCACATTAGAACAAAAGAAAAGAAAAAGCACACGATCATTTCAGTTGGTGAAAAAGATAAGATCCAACACCGTTTGGTGATAACACAATAGGAACAGAAGAAAATTTCCTTAGCCTAATAAAGGTCGTTTATAAGAAAACCTGGAGTCAATGTCATACTCAATAGTGACGACTGAAAGCATTCTTCCTAAAATTACTCATAACATAAGAATGTAGGCTGGGCAAGTAATGCACATTTATAGTCCAGCTACTTGGGAAGCTGTTCTAGAAAAACTGATTGAGCCCAGGAGTTCCAGCCCACCTTGGACAACATAGCAAGACCATATCTTAACACAAAACAAAAACAACAAAATTAAATGTCTAAGATGCTTATTTATATAGAATATTGAAATGGAAGTTCCAGCAGAGAAATCAGATAAGAAATAAAAGACACCCAAATTGCAAAGGAAGATGTAAAACTAACTTTATTTGCAGATGACATGATCTTCTAAAAAAAATTCCTGAACATCCCAAATGAAAACTTTAAAGCTAATATAGGAACTAGGCAGTGTTAGAGAACACAAGATACAACAAAAATTAGTTGTAGTATTTCCATTCACTAGCAATAAACAATCTGAAAGAAAACTTAGAAAACAGTTTTGTTAACGATGGAATAAAAAAGAATACCTAGCAATAAATTTAACCACAAAGACTTGTAGACTAAAAACCATAAAACATTGCTGAAAGAAACTAAAGAAGACCTAAATAAATGAAAAAGACAACCTAAATGAATTGGAAGACAATATTGGTAAAGATAGAAATACTTTCCAGTGCGGCACCTGTGGCTCAGTGAGTAGGGTGCCAGCCCCATATACTGAGGGTGGCAGGTTCGAACCCGGCCCCAGCCAAACAGCAATAAAAAAATAGTTGGGCATTGTGGCGGGGGTCTGTAGTCCCAGCTACTCGGGAGGCTGAGGCAGGAGAATTGCCTAAGCCCAAGAGCTGGAGGTTGCTGTGAGCTGCGATACCACAGCACTTTCCCGAGGGCGACAAAGTGAGACTATCTCTTAAAAAAGAAATACTTTCCAAAGAAATCTATAGCTCCAGGGTGGCGCCTGTGGCTCAGTCAGTAAGGCGCCAGCCCCATATACCGAGGGTGGCGGGTTCAAACTGGGCCCCGGCCAAACTGCAACCAAAAAATAGCCGGGCATTGTGGTGGGCACCTGTAGTCCCAGCTACTCGGGAGGCTGAGGCAAGAGAATCGCTTAAGCCCAGGAGTTGGAGGTTGCTGTGAGCTGTGTGAGGCCACGGCACTCTACCGAGGGCCATAAAGTGAAACTCTGTCTCTACAAAAAAAAAGAAAAGAAAAGAAATCTATAGCTCCAATTCAATTCATATTAAAATCCCAACAGCCATTTTGCAGAAATGAAGAGTTAATCCTCCAATTCATATGGAATTGCAAGGGGCCCTGTATAGCCAAAATAGCCTTGAAAAAAAACAAAGCTGGAGGACTCAGATTTCCCAATTTCAAAACTTACTACAAAGCAGTAATCAAAACAGCATGCCACTGTCATAGAATAAATACAAAGACCAATGTAACAGAATTGAGAGTCCAGAAGTAAACCCAAACATCAATGGCCAGTTGATTTGAACATTCAATGAAGAATAGTCTCTTTAACAAATGCTAAGACAACTCGATATCCCCAATCAAAAGAATGAAGCTGGAGCCCTACCTCACACTACATACAAAAATAACTCAAGGCTTGGCACCTGTGGCTCAAGCGGCTAAGGCGCCAGCCACATACATCTGAGCTGGCAGGTTCGAATCCAGCCCAGGCACCAAACAACAATGATGGCTGCAACCAAAAAATAGCCGGGCGTTGTGGCGGGCACCTGTAATCCCAGCTACTTGGGAGGCTGAGGCAGGAGAATCACTTGAGCCCAGGAGTTGGAGGTTGCTATGAGCTGTGATGCAACAGCACTCTACCCAGGGCAACAGCTTGAGGCTCTGTCTCAAAAAAAAAAATAAAAAAAACTCAAAATGGGTCAACAACTTAAATGTAAGAACAAGCTACAACTGTAGAACTCAGAAGAAAATACAAATCTTCCAATCTCGTCTGATCTCGGAAGCTAAGCAGGGTCGGGCCTGGTTAGTACTTGGATGGGAGAAAATACAAATCTTCATGACTTTTTTTTGGAGACAGTCTCACTTTGTTGCCCCTGGTAGAGTGCCGAGGCATCATACCTTATAGCAACCTCTAACTCTTGGTTGGGCCCAAGCAATTCTCTTGCCTCAGCCTCCCAACTAGCTGGGACTATAGGCATCTGCCACAATACCTTGCTATTTTTAGAGACGTGGGGGGGGTTCTCCCTCTGGCTCAGGCTGGTCTCGATCCTGTGAGCTCAGGCAATCCACCTGCCTCAGCCTCCCAGAGTGCTAGGATTACAGGCAAGAGCCACCAAGCCTGGCCTCTTCATGACTTTAGATGTGGCAATGGTTTCTTAGATTTAACACCAAAAGTATAATTAAAAAAAAAAAAAAAAAAGATAAAATTGGACTTCATCAAAACTAATAACTTCTGTGCATCCAAAGACATTATCAAGAAAAAGAAGAAAACTTACAGAATGGAAGGGAAAACTTGCAAGTGATGTATCTTATAAGGCAGTGGTTCTCAACCTGTGGGTCGCAACCCCTTTGTAACAATTAAAATACATTGCAGCAGTAGGAAGGTTGAGAACCACTGTTATAAGGGATTAATACCCAGAATACACAAAGAACCCTTACAACTCAACAACAAAAAGACAAACAACCCAATTTTAAAATGGACATAGGACTTGGGCGGCGCCTGTGGCTCAAAGGAGTAGGGCACCGGCCCTATATGCCGGTGGCGGCAGGTTCAAACCCAGCCCCGGCCAAAAACTGCAAAAATAAATAAATAAAAGACATAAAACTTAAAAAGGCATTTCTCCAAGTAGAAATACAAATAACCAATAATCACATGAAAAGAAGCCCAACCACTTTAGGGATCAGGAAAATCCAGATCAAATCACAATGAAATTTCACCACTTCACATCTAGTGAGTTGGCTATTTTTTTTTAATTTAAATAATAATTTTATTTTTTTTATTTTTACATATACATGTGTTCATTAGGCTTCCACTTTTTGCCTTCACAAGGCTATTTATTTAAAAAGAAAATTAGCAAAAAAAAAAAAATAAAATAAAAAGAAAATTAGCAAGTGATGGCTAAGAGGTGGGCAGTCTGAAGATACTGCTGATGAGACTATAAGATGGTGTAGTCGCTATGGAAAACAGTTTGGCAGTTCCTAAAGCAGTTAAGCATATGACCCAGCAATTCCATTACTTGTATATACCTCAAGGAATTGAAACAGATATTCAAACAGACACTTATGAACAAATATTCATAGCAGCACTATTCACAAAAGCCAAAAGGTAGAAACGATCTTTTGAAATGTCCACCAACAGACAAATAGGTAAAGAAAAATGTGTTGTAGACATACAATAGATTATTCGGTCATAAAAAGGAATGAATGGGCAGGACATGGTGGCTCATGCCTATGATCCTAGCATTCTGGGAGGCTGAGGCAGTATTACTTGAGCCCCAGAGGTCACGGCCCATCTCTACTAAAAACAGAAAAATCAGCCAAGCGTTGTGGCAGGCGCCTGTAGTCCCAGCTACTTGGAAGGCTGAGGCAGGAGGATCCTTTGAGCTCAGGAGTTTGAGGCTGCAGTGAGCTACAGTGATGCCATTGCACCCCCAAAGAGAGACTCTCGTTACAGTGTGAACGAACCTCAAAAACATGCCAAGGGAAAAAACACAGACACAAAAAAGTTGCATATTGTATGGTTCCATTTATATAAAATAACCAGAATAAGACACAGAGACAAAAAGTAGATCAGGGTTTACAAGGGCTGCGGGGAGGAAGAAAGAGGGATTGACTGCTTAATAGGTTATAGAGTTTTCATTTGGGGTTAGGAAAATGTTTTGGAACTTCATACAGGTGATGGTTGTACCATGCATCAAATATCAATGAAATACAGACTTTAAAATTGCTCATCTATATTACATGAATTTTACCTCAATAAAACCTAAAACCAATAAACAAAAAAGGCAATTTAGACAAATCTTCCAGTTATAGAAGTTCATAACATTGATAAAAATGAAAAATTAAATAATAAACTATTAATTGTTCTCTCTCCCAATCTTTTACATCTTTTTAATATCATGATCATAAAACATATTAACGTTCTCTGTGATATAAAAAGAGGAACACTTTATTTACTCCCCATGTTTTTGCTTAAAGAAGCTATTTCAGTTTAATACTATTATTTGCAGTTAACAACTTACATAGTTAATTTCATTTAATATAATATATTGGTTGGAAAACATACAGTACCAAAATATTAATCAATTCAATCTTGTATTTATGACTTTGACTGCCACACAGAAAAATACAACAATGGTCATGAATAACAGAAACAGGTAGTCAAATCATAAAAATTCTAAGGGGTAGTGATTTTTTTTCTTAAGCTATAAGAGAAATATCATTTTTAAAAATAAGTTTTTCTAGCCGGGCATTGTGGTGGGCGCCAGTAGTCCCAGCTACTCGGGAGGCTGAGGCAAGAGAATCCCTTAAGCCCAAGAGTTTGAGGTTGCTGGGAGCTGTGATGTCACAGCACTCTACCGAGAGCAACATAGTAAGACTCTGTCTCAAAAATAATAATAATAATGTTTTCCTACTTAAATATTTTGCAACAGGAAAGTAAAACTATTATAAAAGAATTTTTTTTTTAATTTTAGGTTCAGTGCCCGTACCTCAGTGGTTAGGGCACCGGCCACATACACTGGGGCTGGGGGGTTTGAGCCCAGCCCAGGCCTGCTAAACAACAGTGACAACTGCAACAAAAAAATAGCCAGGCATTGTGGTGAGCACCTGTAGTCCCAGCTACTTAGGAGGCTAGGCAAGAGAATCACTTAAGCCTGTTGATGTGAGCTGATGCCAGGGTACTCTACTGAGGATGACATAATGAGACTCTGTCTCAAAAAAAAAAAAAATTTAAGTAACTAGCCAGGCGCGGTGACTCACACCTGTAATCCCAGAACTCTGGGGGCCAAGGCAGGTGGATTGCCTGAGCTCACAAGTTGGAGACCAGCCTGAGCAAGAATGAGACCCTGCCTCTAAAACTAGCAGGGAGATGTGGTGGGTTCCTGTAGTCCCAGCTACTCAGGAAGCTGAGGCAAGAGAATCACTTGGGCCCAAGAGTATGAGGTTGCTGTGAGCTATAACGCCACAGCACTCTACTTGGGGTGACAAAGTAACATTCTGTCTCAAAAAAAAAAAAAATTTTTTTTTAATACATATGAACAACAGTTTGAGTATAATGATACCCAAATTATGTGCTCTCCTGGGACAAGGTTCTTTAACTTAACAAAACTGGAGTTTGAAAAAAAATTCTCATGTCCAGATCTGTGCAACAGGGAGAACAGTTTGCAGGGAACATATAAAAATAGGACTTTTGTATATGGGAGGCTGAGGCAAGAGATCACTTAAGCCCAGGAGTTGGAGGTTGCTGTGAGCTGTGCGAGGCCACGGCACTCTACCGAGGGCCATAAAGTGAGACTCTGTCTCTACAAAAAAAAAAAAATATATACAGGACTTTTGAGGACCAGTTAAGTGAAAGCCTACACTCCTCTTAAATCCATTCCCTATTCTCCTAGACACATGTGAATTACCACCCAGATCTAAAGAATACACTAAGTGTAGCGTCCATATCCACTAGTATTTAGAAAAAGGCAGTATATAAATGACCTAGTTTCATTTCTTCCCCATCCCCCATGTGAGCTAATACTGAAAAATAAAGTGTCTTTGCCCAAATCTTTAGAGAGACAGAATGCAAGAAGCAAGTACAAATGATAAACTGAGAAAGGAATCCAAAATCTCAGGCAAAAATCAAAAATGCTGAAAATTATGTCTAAGTATGTACATTAGAATGACCTAGCATTCATTAATAGTCACTAACAAATCACATTTCCAAAAATTGCTAAAAATATATATTCATATGTTAAAAAGAGACAATAAAATAAGCCACAATGTCCAGAGTTGGAATACACATACAAATCTTTATATTCAGCCAGGCTCAATGGCTCACACCTGTAATCCTAGCCAAGGCAGGAGGATTGCTTGAGCTCAGGAGTTCAAGGCCAGCCTAAGCGCCTAAGCCAAAGGGAGACCCCATGTCTACTAAAACTAGAAAATTGTATATGGGCATCCTGACCCCCACCTGTAGTCCCAGCTACTGGAGAAGCTAAGGCAAAAGGAGTGCTTAAGCCCAAAAGTTCAAAGTTGCAGTGAGCTACAGTAATACCATTGTACCAGGGTGACAGAGAGAAACTTTGTCTCAAAAAAAAAAAAAGAAGACGATGCCTGTGGCCCAAAGGAGTAAGGCGCCAGCCCCATATGCCTGAGGTGGAGGGTTCAAACCCAGCACCGCCCAAAAAAGAAGAAGATAGAGAGGGAGGGAGGGGAAAAAAGGAAAAAGAAAACAAGTCCATCTTCTCAAGTAACCCATAAATTGTGAACATGATAAATTTAAGTTCCAACTAGACTCTTAATATAGCTAATTTCAATCACTTTTAACAAATGTTTCGACTGTGATTAATATTCTACAATCTAACAATGAATGAAGGAAAAACAAAGTGGCAAATTGAGAAGCAAATTTTGACAATTTAAAATTTTTCAATAGAGTTGGAGGAAGAAAAACACTAACAGGCTGAACTTAAAAACTTTCCCCACATACATTCCAAATTTAGAAAGGAAGTGTAATTTGGACCTATAAAGAGTGTATTTTCAAAATCAATATATTCAAAAAAAGTGCTTTTAAGAAGGAATAATTGGGGCGGCGCCTTTGGCTTAGTGGGTAGGGCATAGGCCCCATACACAGAGGGTGACTGGTTCAAACCCGGCCCCAGCCAACTGCAACAAAAATAGCTGACCGTTGTGGCGGGCACCTCTAGTCTCAAGTACTCAGGAGGCTAAGGCAAGAGAATCGCACTAGCCCAAGAGCTGGAGGTTGCTGTGAGCTGTGACACTACAGCACTCTACCAAGGGCGACAAAGTGAAATCTGTCTCAAAAAAAAAAAAAAAAGAGAGAATGAATAATTAGGGTGGCACCTGTGGCTCTGTGAGTAGGGAGCCGGGCCGGCCCCATCCATATACTGAGGGCAGTGAGTTCAAACCCGGCCCTGGCCAAACTGCAACAAAAAAATAGCCAGGCATTGTGGTAGGCACCTATAGTTGATATGGCATAGCTTCTTTTTAATCAGCAAAGCAATTACTAAGCTCTGTGTGTGACACACTATTGGTTGCAGCCATTTCCATCAAAAAGCTTAACTAGTTGAGGCAGCTCGTGGTGGCTCACACCTGTAATCCCAGCACTCTGGGAGGCTGAGGTGGGTGGATTGTCTGAGCTCACAGATTCGAGACCAGCCTGAGCCAGAGGGAGACCCCATCTCTAAAATATAGCCAGGAGTTGTGGTGGGCACCCATAGTTCCAACTACTTGGGAGGCTGAGGTACAAGAATCGTTTAAGCCCAACAGTTTGAGATTGCTGTGTGCTGTGACACCAGGGCACTCTACCGAGGGCGACAAAAACAAACAAACAAAAAAGCTTATCTAGTTGGGTATGAAGCTCAATAAAACAAGGTAGGATACATACAATACCTAATAAGGGATTTAGAGATCAGAAGAAGGGAAATGCTGAGAAGAATAGGGGACAGAAACTATAAAGAAGAACTAAAGGAACAGAAGGTGGTTGAGTATTCAAAATAGAAAGAAGCTATGAACAAAAGCACAGAAGTGGAAATGACAATTCCAGTTGCATGAAATAAAAGCCTGCATAATTAAAGAGCACAGCTGGTCAAAGTGACTCCTGAAAGCCCAGGTTAAGGAGTTTGCTTTCTTTTTTTTTTTTCCTTTTGAGACAAAGTCTCACTAAGTCAGCCTGGGTAGAGTACCAGGGCATCACAGCTCATAGCAACCTCAAACTCTTGAGCTTTAGCTGTTCTCTTGCCTCAGTCTCCCAAGTAGCTGGGACTATAGGCACCTGCCACAACACTTTTTTGTTGTTGTTGTTGCATTTGTCAATGTTGCTTAGCAGGCCCGGCCGGGTTCGAACCCACCAGCCTCAGTGTATGTGGCCAGTGTCCTAACCACTGAGCTGGTTGCTTTCTATGCAGACAAATAAGCTAATGAAGGTTTAGTACTTCTTGTGCTTGAAAAAGTATTTATAGGGCGGCGCCTGTGGCTCAGTCAGTAAGGCGCCAGCCCCATATACTGAGGGTGGCGGGTTCAAACCCGGCCCCGGCCAAACTGCAACCAAAAATAGCCGGGCATTGTGGTGGGCACCTGTAGTCCCAGCTACTCGGGAAGCTGAGGCAAGAGAATCGCTTAAGCCCAGGAGCTGTAGGTTGCTGTGAGTTGTGTGAGGCCACGGCGCTCTACCGAGGCCATAAGGTGAGACTCTGTCTCTACAAAAAAAAAAAAGTATTTATAAGAATAATGTATTCAATCAGGTACACGGTACACTTTATGCAACATGCATGGCTAAAATCTTTAACTTTAATATTTGTATATTTTCTTAAAATTATCTTGCTTTTATTCATTTTACACTACGAAACTCTACAAACTAAAATACGCCACGCAAGTTAAATGACTTCCTTTTTTTTTTCAAATAAACATATATGGCTAATAATCTAAAATATTAGTATGTTAAGGCCTTATATGGGAAGCAATGTGGAATGGTGATTAAGAGCTCCAACTGTGGACTCAGCTAGTTCAAATACCAGCACAAACTGTGACTTGAAAAACCTAAGCCTCAGTTTTTTTCATATTGTATTGAAAGAGAAACCCAAGAACAAATACCTGACCTATAGTACGGTGGCTGAAATAATTTAAAAGAATCCAGAAGCCTTATTATCCTAAACTTGAGGTAAAAACAGCGGTTTTCAATCTGTGGGTGGAGACTGTATTTTTTTTTTTCCAGTAACAAATTCAATCTCATCTAATTGAAGAAACTCTCATAATCAGGTATGAACATTGGCTTGTAAAACACACACTATGAACCAAGTACAGTAATGTACAGATCACATCATCCCAGCAATCTTTCATTCTTCATGACAAACTTTAAAACCAGCATTTTCTTTTTTTTTAATTAATTTATTTTTATTGTTAAATCATAGCTGTGTACATTAGTGCAATCAAGGGGTACAATGTGCGGGTTTCATATATAATCTGAAATATTCTCATCAAACTGTTCAACGTAGCTTTCATGGCATTTTCTTAGTTACTGTATGTAGGCATTTGTATTCTGTATTTAGTAAGTCTCACCTGTACCCATTCTAAGAATGTGGCCCCACTCCATTACCCTCCCTCCACCAAAGCCTCCCCCATCCCTTCCCCTTTCTTGGCCCTGTCCCCATAGTCTTGTGCTATAGTTGGGTTATAGCCTTTATGCGAAAGCTATAATTTAGCTTCATAGTAGAGCTGAGTACATTGGATACTTTTTCTTCCATTCCTGAGATACTTTGCTAAGAAGAATATGTTCCAGCTCCATCCATGTATTAAAGGAACTGTATTAAAAAGGAAGGTTGAAGGCGGCGCCTATGGCTCAAAAGAGTAGGGCACCCGCCCCATATGCCGGAGGTTGCAGGTTCAAACCCAGCCCCGGCCAAAAACTGCAAAAAAAAAAAAAGGGAAAGTTGAGAACCACTGAGTAAGAATGTCTTTCACTCAATACTGCCTTCTAATAACATTAAAATATGTATCCCTATTATGAACAAAGCCTTAAACACTGGATATACCATAAATCACCCAATTTAATCTCCTTGTTATTCAGCATTTTTTCTCTTGTAAAATGTATTTTCCCAAACATCTACTAATTTATTTCTATTCTGACCATATATTACCTTACACGTATGTCTCTGAAAATTTTTCACAAGGCAATAATTTGCCTATGGAATCACATTTTCCCAGACCTTGCCATTCTATGTAACGATTATGTATCAAAAGAAAAAAAAGCCTTAGGCGGTGCCTATAGCTCAGTGGGTAGTGCGAGGGCCCCATATACTGAGGATGGCAGGTTTGAGCCTGGCCCCGGCCAAAATTGCAGCAAAAAAATAGCCAGGCATTGTGGCAGGCACCTGTGGTCCCAGCTACTCAGGAGGCTGAGGTGGGAGAATTGCCTAAGCCCAGGAGGTGGAGGTGCTGTGAGCTGTGACACCCTGTCACTCTACCGAGGGCAATTAAGTAAGACTCTAAAATGAAGTAAGACTCTAAAAATAAGTCTCTAAAAATAAAAATAAAAAATTTAAAAAGACTTAATACTACTGAGATATAACAATAATCACGTTAATGTCAAAATTCTCATTAGCAAGGAAACTGCAAAATATTTCAAGACCTTTTTTGATTTCAAATCATGGCTCTTCAATTTTTATTTAATTATAAACATCTTTAAAGCATGAATCGAATTTATTTATCTGAACTCTCTCTGCCATTTTACACAGCTTCCCATTATTAGAATAAAACTCATTTTAGCACCCCCATGTAATATTCTATGCGATGTGGTTTTAGCCTCCTTCTCTAAACTTCTTCACTATGTTTCAGGCGCATATTCCCTCTAAATGGAAATTTCTCCCCCTGAGAACTTCATAGCTTTTGGGATTTCAATTTAATCTTTACCTCCACAGAAAAACTACCTATAACCTATATCTATAATGGGGTATGTCCCTCAGTCACTTCAGCATTACCTATTCTCCATAAGCCAAATGTAGAGATAAGTAGTACCAACCATAGTAATACGTATAAGGCATAAAACCCCAAGACCCTTCCAATCAGATCACAAATGACAGATAAGGAAATGGCGTCTGAACCCAAGAAGAGTCAGTTTATACACTGGCCAGCAGCCAACATGGTTGCTCAGGACCCAGAGAATTTCACACAAAGCAGATATGGTAACTAGAGAAATTCATCAGGATCTAATTCACCCTCTTGTCCCCCTCACATAGTTTAAATTAGTCAATAGCACCAATTCAGAAGAAGCAGATCTTGAATCACCTAGTATCGAAAGACTACAGCAAAGTATTTATTAGAATCTTAAAGAAATTAAGAAAAAATACACTAGCCTACAATCCCCATTCCTAGAGAAATCTAAGATTCAACAGATCTGGTGTAGAAATCCATAGACTATTTTTTTTTTTTTTTTGTAGAGACAGAGTCTCACTGTACTGCCCTCGGGTAGAGTGCCATGGCGTCATACGGCTCACAGCAACCTCTAACTCTTGGGCTTACACAATTCTCTTGCCTCAGCCTCCAGAGCAGCTGGGACTACAGGCGCCCGCCACAACGCCCGGCTATTTTTCTGTTGCAGTTTGGCCGGGGCTGGGTTTGAACCTGCCACCCTCGGCATATGGGGCCAGCACCCTACTCACTGAGCCACAGATTATATACCCTTTGGCTTAGAACCACTACAGGAGTAGACTATTACAGCTCCCTGTTTTCCTAAATGACCACCTACTTCCTCACCACACTGTCTTCCTGGCATCTTGCTAGGCAACATTTGGTACTTCTGTGTCCCTTGCATTCCCATAATAAACCTCCATTACTTAAGGCAACCTAAATCTAACCCTCTGTTTTCTAACTTAAATAATACACTACCTCACTTGTGGAATGAAAGCCATGTATACAGGTGTTAAAAGTAGTTACAAGAGGCTTGGTGTCCATAGCACAGTGGTTACAGCGACAGCTACATGGTTACAGCGACAGCTACATACACCGAGGGTGGCGGATCGAACCCAGCCCAGGCCTACTAAACAACAATGACAACTGCAACAAAAAATAGCCAGGTGTTGTGGTGGGCGCCTGCAGTCCCAGGTACTTGGTAGGCTGAGGCCAGAGAATCCCTCAAGCCCAAGAGTTTGAGGTTGCTGTGAACTGTGACGCCACGGCACAGGGTGACATAGTGAAACTCTGTCTCAAAAAAAAAGAAAAGAAAAAAAGTAGTTACAAGACAAATATTCTTCCTTGCCACATTTGTCCTCATTTTCTAAACACTGTGGTACCTATCAAGCTTCTACTCAAATTTAAAATGTTTTTACCAAATGAAAACCCATGAACAAGAATCAAAGGATAAGTGTCTGCCTTAACAAAACTGACATCTAAATCTACACGGGAAATTCATGCATTTCACTCCCAAGAAAGCATCAGAGAATTCAAGACTTTTATTTCACTCAGTTCTAATAAATTTATTCTCCAAACACCCAACCAGAGAACCACAGGTTCTTAGTTCAACGAAGGAGGCAAGATAGCCAGGCATTATGGTGAGCACCTGGAGTCCCAGCTACTAGGGAGGCTGAGGCAAGAGAATCATTTAAGCCCAAGACGCTATAGCACTCTACTGAGGGCGACATAGTGGACTGTCTCAACAAAATAAAAAATAAAAATAAATAAAAAAAAAGAAGGGGGAAAGAGACTGCTACAAAGAGGCACAATGACACCTAAAAAAAACTATATACACACATAAATTTTCTAAAGAAACAGACCTTTTTGCATTTGTCAAACTCACAGGATTGAATCAGAGAATTAACTTAAACATACATATTCAAGTGAATCAAATTGGAACTACACCAGTTGTCAAGATACCTAGGATGGAATATAGACATGATGGCAAATCAATCTAACTGTATTACAAATACAGGGTACTACCTCACTCAAGTGAGGAGTGGGAAGAAAGGCAGCTATGAAGTTCAGTAACTTTCCAAAATGATGCTCTGAGTAGAAATTATAATGCTAAATAACAAAAACTGTACATAAACCTATACTCTTAGTAGGTAAATTTCTTTCAAACAGAGGTATAGGTTAAAAATTCTAAACTTGCTTTACACGTCTACTAAAATTGAACAAATGAGTAATGGACGGTGGAATGGAAGCCAGATTTTTCACTGAAGATGGAAGTTACAGGTAAGTAAGGGTGAAAAAGTAATGAATCTTGAGGTACGGAATTAAGAGTTAGAGAAATGAGTATAAACTCATGTTTAGCTTAATACATAAATACAGATGGCTAGAGAAATAGCAACGTGTGTGTACATGAGTTCACATAAATACATTTCCTATCTCTATCCACTGATAGGGCTTAGAAGCAGTGCCACTCGGCAGCATAAACACATTAAGTGCCTAACTGTCTATAAATGCCATTTCCCAATGAAAGAAAGCAAAATTCCTAGAAGAAATGAGCCATTCTGACCAGATGTTGTGGCTCACATCTGTAATCCTACCACTCCGGGAGGCAGAGGCAGGAAGATTGCCTGACCTCAGTAGCTGGAGACTAGCCTCAGTAAGAGAAAGACTGGGTCTGTACTAAAAATAGAAAAAATTAACCAGGCATTATGGTGGGCACCTGTAGTCCCAGCTACTCAGGAAGCTCAGACAGGAGGGTCACTTGAGGGAGATTGAGGCTGCCACCACAGCACTCTAGGCAAATCTTCCTTAGAGAAAAACGCAAGTAATACATGTAGGTATTTCTTTGTACAAAATTATAGACTAGACTTAAGCAACACACATCCAATACTGGCGCGGATGTGGAGAGAAAGGAACACTTTTACACTGCTGGTGGGACGGGAAACTAGTACAACCTTTTTGAAAGGAAGTATGGAGAACTCAAGTTCGATCTCCCATTTGATCCTGCAATCCCATTACTGGGCATCTACCCAGAAGGAAAAAAATCCTTTTATCATAAGGACACTTGCACTAGACGGTTTATCACAGATCAATTTACAATCACCAAAATGTGGAAACAGCCTAAATGCCCACCAACCCAGGAATGGATTAACAAGCTGTGGTATATGTATACCATGGAATAGTATTCATCCTTTAAAAAAAATGGAGACTTGGGCGGCGCCTGTGGCTCAGTCGGTAAGGCGCTGGCCCCATATACTGAGGGTGGCGGGTTCAAACCCAGCCCCGGCCAAACTGCAACCAAAAAATAGCCGGGCGTTGTGGCGGGCGCCTGTAGTCCCAGCTGCTCAGGAGGCTGAGGCAAGAGAATCGCTTAAGCCCAGGAGTTGGAGGTTGCTGTGATCTGTGTGATGCCATGGCACTCTACTGAGGGCCATAAAGTGAGACTCCGTCTCTACAAAAAAAAAAAAAAAATGAAGACTTTACAGCCTTTGTATTAACCTGGATGGAAATGGAAGACATTATTCTTAGTAAAGGATCACAAGAATGGAGAAGCATAAATCCTATGTATTCAATTTTGATATGAGGACAATGAATGACAATTAATGACACAGTGGGGGGTGGGGGAAGGGGAGAGTAGAGAGAGAGACAAGGAGGGAGGGGGTTAGGGGAAAGGAGGAGCAGAGAGAAGGAAGGAGGGAGGGGGTGGGGTCTCAGTGTGGGACACACCTTTTGGGTGTGAGACACAATTGTAAGAGGGACTTCGCCTAACAAATGCAATCAGTGTAACCTGGTTTCTTGTACCCTCAGTGAATCTCGAACAATTAAAAAAAAAAAAAAAGGCAACTCACATCCAAAAAACAGACTATATAAAGATGAAGATAACTTTCGGCAGAAAAACCTGGCTAAACAAAGGTTACCTCACCATGTACCCTCCATATTCAAAGAAGCCATTTCAACTCTGTGGTATTCATCTCCAAAACCATTAAGCCCCATGTAATCATGAGAAAAAAAATCAGACATACCCAAATAAGGACCATTCTACAAAATACCCAGGTTTGGAGGGCGCAGTGCCCCAGGCCTATAATCCTAGCACTTTGGGAGGCTGAGGCAGGTGAACTGCTTGAGCTCAGGAATTCAAGACCAGCTTGAGCAAGAACAAGACCCGTCTCTAATAAAAACAGAAAAATTAGCTGGGCATGGTGGCACAGGCCTGTAGTCCCAGCTACTTGTGAGACTGAAGCAAAAGGATCGCTTGAGCCCAAAAGTTTAAGGTTGCTGTGAGCTATGATGCACTCTAGCCTGGGGAAATACAGTGAGATACTGTCTCAAAAAAAAAAACTAAGTTTTAACCTTAATTATTTACATAGTTATTTTCAACCAGAAATTAGTGATGCTACCTCTTACATGATTTTAAAAACTTTGCAGAATAACATTTATTCATTTATTAATACAAAACTTCATATTCCATAAGCAATTTTATACACCAGAAACCCTAATATGTATGTAATGTTTAACTTAATAACCTAGAATATAGGAATTCTTTCTTATGGGAAGTCTTTATTAATAAATACAATGTTAACCTTATTCATTAAGATAGTTGAGTAATCATCTTCCACATCTTCTTTTTACTCATTCACTCTTTTATGTTTTTTGAGACAGAGTCTCACTATGTCGCCCTCAGTCGAGTACCGTGGCGTCACAGCTCACAGCAACCTCAAAGTCTTGGGCTTAAGCAATTCTCTTGCCTCAGCCTCCCAAGTACCTAGGACTACAGGCACCCAACACAATGCCCAGCTATTTTTTCATTGGAGTTGTCATTATTGTTTGGCAGGCCCGGGCTGTATTCAAACCTGCCAGCTCCAAATAAATTTATATAATAAAAATGCCTATTACAAACTAGGACTATTTCTGGTTATGGGGATACAACAGGAAACAAGGTAGGCAGGCAGATCTATGTTCTCATGAGCATATATTCTAGATAAGAATATAAGAAAACAAATCAAGTAACTTCAAATTGTGATAAGTACTATGAAAGAAATAAACAGAACCATTTATTTCATTTCTATTCTATGTACAGAAGAAAATAGACTACTTCCCAAAAAAAAAGACAGAAAAGGCACCTGTAAGTATATGACACCTGAATTACAATCTAAAGGAGCTAAGGAGAGAGAACTGAGGAAAGAGCTGGGGGAAGAAATGCCTAGGAAGAGAGGACTGCAAGGCCCTAAGGTATGGCATGTAGCATGTTGGAAGAACCAGAGAAAAAAAATCACCAAAGTTTTGTTAATTATGAAATACAGAGAACAAGGTAGAGAATGACAAAAGACGAAGTAGGATGCACAGGCACAGACCAAATCATGGAGGCTGTAATCAGAAGCTTAAGTAAACAGAAAATCACTGAAGGTTTTAGGTAATTATCTGACTTACATTTTTTTAAGTTCTAAAATATATTTCTAAGCATACTAAGAAATATAATTTAATACAAATTATTAAGGCTAATTTTGTCATCATTTAATTTGGAAAATTGATGTCAGACAAATAATAATCTAGTCAGATTAGTCACTCAATCATTCATGAAGCATTTACTGGGCTCCTGCTCTATGCCAGACACTTCTCTGGGTACGGAAAATACAAACCTGACAGTGGTGACATCACCTTCACTCTTTTTTTTTTTTTTTTTGGCCAGGGCTAGGTTTGAACCCGCCACCTCCGGCATATGGGACCGGCGCCCAAAGGGTCGTTCGACCCCCAAAGGGGTCCTGACCCACAAGTTGAAAACTGCTGCTTTAGAGAATGTTAAAAAATGCAGATACTTGGGTCTTTAGACCTAATCAGTAATTCTAATTCAGTAGGTTTCAAATTGTCCCCACCATATTGGAGAAATAGAAGTAGATGAAAAAAATATCAAAATCACCTGTGATTTATAAACTACACTTCCCCATGGTCCTCTTGAGAATCATGAGGAAGCCACTGAAATTAATGGAAGGGGTATGTAGAAGGGCACAGGGTGTGTTGGAGGTAGAGGACAGAAGTGCATATGGAGAGAGAGATTAAGATTGATAACCACTACAATGGAGAGTTCTTGGTTTCTTTTTTGCCTTTTTAATTGCCAAAGAAGAAATACAGATTTCTACAAAAAAAATTCTGAAAGTGACATCTACAGACTCCTCGGAATTGGCCAAGACCCTTTCAGATATCCCCCAGATTAGCTGTGCACAGTGGCTCATGCCTATAATCCTAGCATGCTGGAAGGCTGATAGCTTGAGCTCAGGAGTTTGAGATCAGCCTGAGAAAGAGTGAGACCCCAACTATACTAAAAACACAAAAAACTAGCCAGGCGATTCGGCACCTGTGGCTCAAGTGGCTAAGGTGCCAGCCACATACACCTGAGCTGGCGGGTTTGAATCCAGCCCAGGCCCACCAAACAACCATGACAGCTGCAACCAAAAAAATAAATAGCCGGGCATTGTGGTAGGCGCCTGTAGTCCCAGCTACTTGGGAGGCTGAGGCAGGAGACTCACTTGAGCCCAGGAGTTGGAGGTTGCTGTGAGCTATGATGTTACAGCACTCTACCCAGGGCAACAGCTTGAGGCTCTGTCTCAAAAAAAAAAAAAAATAGCCAGGTATGGTGGTGGCTTGCCTGTAGTCCCAGCTACTTGGGGGGCTGGGACTAGAGGATGGCTCAAGCCCAAGAGTTTGAGGTTGCTATGAGCCATGGCAGCATGGCACTCTGCCCAGGGCAACAAAGTAAGTATTTCTGTCTCAAAAATACATAAATAAGTCCACCAGATCAAAACTATTTTCATAATAATCCTAAAACATTCTTTGCTTCTTTCACTAAATTGGCATTTACCCTGATGGCAGAAAAGTAACAATGGTTTTGTAAAACTGTTGGTGTCTTACTAGCAGTGGCACTAAACTATAGTAGTCAATACATTCTTCATTACCACACAATCATCAAAATTTAAATAAACCAAAAAAAGTCATTTTCACTTAAGAATGTCTGGCTCGGCGCCTGTCACTCAGCAGCTAGGGTGCCAGCCACATGCACCTGAGCTGGCAGGTTTGAATCCAGCCCAGACCTGCCAAACAACCATGACAACTGCAACCAAAAAAATAGCCGAGTGTTGTGGCAGGCGCCAGTGGTCCCAGCTACTTGGGAGGCTGAGGCAAGAGAATCGCTTGAGCCCAAGAGTTTGAGGTTGCTGTGAGCTGTGACACCACCGCACTCTGCCAAAGGTGACATAGTGAGATTCTGTCTGAAGAAAAAACAAAAAGGGCTTGGCGCCTATAGCTCAAGCAGCTAAGGCGCCAGCCACATACACCTGAGCTGGCTGGTTCGAATCCAGCCCAGGCCCACCAAACAACAATGACGGCTGCAACCAAAAAATAGCCAGGCGCCTACAATCCCAGCTACTTGGGAGGCGGAGGCAGGAGAATCGCTTGAGCCCTGGAGTTGGAGGTTCCTGTGAGCTGTGATGCCATAGCACTCTACCCAGGATGACAGCTTGAAGCTCTGTCTAAAAAAAAAAGAATGTCTTTGACTGACAGTGGCTCATGCCTTAATCCTAGCACTCTGGGAAGCCAAGGCAGGTGGACTGCTGGAGCTCAGGAGTTCAAGACCAGTCTGAGCAAGAGAGGACCCTGTCTCTAAAATACCAGGGCATTGTGGTGGGCACCTGTAGTCCTAGCTACCTGGGACTACAAGAGAGAGATATCACTTGTGCCTAAAAGTTTGAGGGGTTGCTATGAGATATGATGCCACAGCACTCTACCAAGGGCATGAAAGTGTCTCAAAAAAAAAAAAGTCTAAGCTCAGCGCCTGTGGCTCAAGTGGCTAAGGCACCAGCCACATACATCTGAGCTGGAGGATTCGAATCCAGCCTGGGGCCACCAAACAACAATGACAGCTGCAACCCCTGTCAAAAAAAATAGCAGGGCATTGTAGCAGGCACCTGTAGTCCCAGCTACTTGGGAGGCGGAGGCAGGAGAATCACTTGAGCCCAGGAGTTGGAGGTTGCTGTGAGTTATGATGGCACAGCACTCTACCCAAGGTGACAGCTTGAAGCTCTGTCTCAAAAAAAAAAAAAAAATCTTTGATATAGTTGTAAATATAGATTAAGTCTCAACACTTGAGTACATAACTTTTTAATATGTGCACTGAAATGGGAAGATGATTATCTTAAGAAAAAGCATTTTTATGACAAAGCTGCAAACTATACTAGCCTTTTTTTTTTTTTACAGAATACCATTTCTCTTGAAAGTATGACTGACAAATGATGGTTACTTAATCTTAGGTATTTGAAAGGTATTACCTTGAAAATGAACAGTGGGCCTGTCACATCAAGGAAAACTACTGACAATATTTAAGCTTTGAAAAAATTAGAATTTTGCAAAATTTGTTTTTACCACTATGGGCTTTGCACACCTTAAGTCAAAAAGACTTTTCTGATGAGAATGGTGATGATAGTAATAGGTGCGATTCTTTGACAATGAATAATGAAATTCGTAAACATTTGGAAGATCTCCATACCCAAGCAACAAATATCTTCCCAATGACTAATGCATGGTGTAAAAAAAAAAATCTTGCATAAATAAAAGATCCGTTCAAAATGGAAGACAGATCTACTAGATTCACACGTTACTGAAAACAGAATATAGGGCTCGGCGCCTGTGGCTCAAGTGGCTAAGGCGCCAGCCACATACACCTGAGCTGGCAGGTTTGAATCCAGCCTGGGCCCGCTAAACACTGATAGCGGCAACCAAAAAATAGCTGGGCGTTGTGGTGGGCGCCTGTAGTCCCAGCTACTTGGGAGGCAGAGGCAGGAGAATTGCTTGAGCCCAGGAGTTGGAAGTTGCTGTGAGCTGTGATGCCACAACACTCTACCCAGGGTAACAGCTTGAGGTTCTGTCTCAAAAAAAAAAAAGAAAACAGAATATAAAAATTTCAGTTAGAGGGCAGCGCCTATGGCTCAGTTGGTAGGGCGCCGGCCCCACATACCGAGGGTGGCGGGTTCAAACCCGGCCCCGGCTGAACTGCAACCAAGAAATAGCCGGGCATTGTGGCGGGCGCCTATAGTCCCAGCTACTTGGGAGGCTGAGGCAAGAGAATCGCTTAAGCCCAGAAGTTGGAGGTTGCTGTGAGCTGTATGATGCCAAGGCACTCCACCAAGGGCCATGAGGTGAAACTCTGTCTCTACAACAAAAAAAAAAAGATAAAAACAAAATTTCAGTTAGAGATTCAAATTTTATACTGCAATTGATCTTTAAGAAACCTACCTTTATGGGCTCAGCACCTGAAGCTCAGCAAGGAGGGCACCAGCCACATACACTGGAGCTGGCAGGTTCAAACCCAGCCCAGCCTGCCAAACAAGGACAATTACAACAAAAAATAGTAAGGCATTGTCATGGGCACCTGTAGTCCCAGCTACTTAGGAGACTGAGGCAAGAGAATTGCTTAAGCTCAAGAGTTTGAGGTTGCTGGGTGGTGTGATGCCACGGCACTCTACCAAGGGCAACATAGTGAGACTCTGTCCCAAAAAAAAAAAAAAAAGAAAGAAAGAAAGAAAAGTAAAAGAAACTACCTTTCTAAATACACCATTTTGGGCACAGTACCCATAGCTCAATGGTTAGGGCACTGGCCACAGGCCTGGTGGGTTCGAACCCAACCTGGGGCCTGCTAAACAGCAATGACAATTTCAACAACAACAACAACAACAAAAAATAGCCGGGCATTGTGGCAGGTGCCTGTAGTTCCAACTACTTGGGAGAGTGAGGCAAGAGAATCACTTAAGCCCAAGAGTTTGAGGTTGCTGTGAGCTATAACACCACATACTCTACCAAGGGTGACAGAGTAAGACTCTGTCTCAAAAATAAAAATAAAAAATACACCATTTTGGCCAGGCATGCCTATAATCCTAGCACTCTGGGAGGCTGAGGCAGGTGGATTGATTGAGCTCAGGAGTTGAACATCAGCCTGTGAAAGAGTGACACCCTATCTCTACTAAAAATAGAAAAACTAGCCATGTGTTGTTGCAGGCGCCTGTAGTCCTAGCTACTTGGGAGACTGAGGCAAGAAGATCACTTAACCCCAGGAGTTTGAGCTTTCTGTGAGCTATGATAACTCCATAGCACTCTTGCCTGAGGCAACAGAGTGAGACTCTGTCTCAAAAAAAAAAAAGGAAATCACCATCTTGATCGTTAGTTTCACAGGTATAATACATACGTGTTGTTTATTGTTATGTCAACTATAACCGAACAAAACAATTTTTAAAAATAAAAAAATCACTTGGTAAGTTTTAGTGTGGCAACAAAAAAGAATATCCATCTTTACCTGAAAAGTACTCTGGCTTTTTCCTTTTTTGTTAGTTTCAGATTAATACGGGTACATACGATTAGTAGGTTACATTGCCAAGTTCCAGTTGTAGTTGTGACCTTCACCCAGGAAGTGTGCCTTTACCTCTACATTGGACACATTAGGTAGGAACTTACCAAACTCCCTCTACCCCTTCCCACTTCTTGAATTTAAACAAGTTTTTCTCTCGTGTATTTATTTGTTAATCTACAAATTTCAATATACTACTGAGTACATGTGATGCTTGTTTTTCCATTCTTGTGATACACTAGAAGTATTTATTCTCCAAATCCATCCAAGTTATAAAAAAAATACAAAATCTCCATCTTCTATGGCTAAATAGTATTCCACAGTATACATATACCACAGTTTAGTAATCTATTCATGTGTTGAAGGACACTTGGGTTGTTTCCACATCTTTTCAATTTAAACTGGGCTGCTATAAACATTTGTATTCTGACCTTTTCCAAATTCCTATCTGTATAAGGCTGGATTTTGCATATGCTTCAAGCAAAACAAATATCATAATGGAGTAAATGCAATAGCAGATATGAGAATTCAGCAGTTTTCTATTAAGCTAGATATGAAAGATATTGGCAAAAATACCACTCTTATTTTTGTTTTAGAGGTCAGATATTGTCATTAAAATGTCATTTATAACATGTGATGGGTTTATTATTGGGTTTTTGTTATTTTGGTTTGTTTGGGGGTTGTTTTGTTTGTTCGTTGCCAGGACTAGAATGCCATGGCATTAGCCTAGCTCACAGCAACCTCCAACTTTTGGGTTCAAGCAATCCTCCTGCTTCAGCCTCCCAAGAAGCTGGGAATTCAGCATGCCACAATCACCAGCTTTTTTTTTTTTCTTTAGAGACAAGAATCTTACTCTGTCACCCAGGCTGAAGTACACTGCAATCCTGAACACCTGTGCTCAAATAACCATCCCACCTTAGCCTCCTTAGTAGCTAGGACTACCACAGTACACAACCACACCAACCAATATTTTTTTTATTTTTTTATAAAGATGGAGTTGCACTATGTTGCTCCAACTAGTCTCGAACTCCTAGCCTCAAGCACTTTTACCACCTCAAACACCCAAAACCCTGGGATTACGTGTGTGAACTACCTTGCCAAGCCCATTATTGTTATTTTTAAATAAAAGTAAATTTTTTTAAGGTTTTCACTTTTAGAGAAAATTAATTAATTAAATTAATATATTAATTTATATATTAATAATTTGCTAATTATTAATATATAAACCACCTAAATAAAAGCTATTTAGGGATAACAATCATTTTGAAAAGGGCCAAGTGCAAGTGGTTCATGCCTGTAATCCCACCAATTCAGGAGCTACTCCCCAGTCGCTAGGCCTACAGGCACCTGCCACAACACCCAGCTTTTTTTTGTTCATAGAGACGAGGTCTCACTCTGGCTCAGGCTGGTCTCAAGAAGGCAAGAAGATCACTTGAGGCCAGGAGTTCAAGTGGACAAGACCAGACTCCTGCCTCTACAAAATATTTAAAAGTTAGGCATGGGGGCGGCCCCTGTGGCTCAGTGAGCAGGGCGCTGGCCCCATATACCGAGGCTGGCGGGTTCAAACCCAGCCCCGGCCGAACTGCAACAAAAAAATAGCTGGACGTTGTGGCAGGCGCCTGTAGTCCCAGCTACTCGGGAGGCTGAGACAGGAGAATCGCCTAGGCCCAGGAGTTGGAGGTTGCTGTGAGCTGTGTGACGCCACGGCACTCTACCGAGGGCAATAAAGTGAAACTCTGTCTCTACAAAAAAAAAAAAAAAAAAAAAAAAAAGGTAGGCATGGTAGCACATGCCTATAGCAGGAGGCTGAGGCAAGAGATCACCTGAGACCTCTGAGGCTGAGGCTACAGTGAGCTATGATAGAGCCACTGTACTCCAACCTGGGGGACAAAGGAGACCATGCCTCTATTAAAAAAAAAAAAAAAAAAAGAAAAGAAAAAAAATTATTTGAAAAGTATGAAGAGGGCCAGGCGCAGTGGCTCACACCTATAATCCTAGTACTCTGGGAGACTGCCCAGGCAGTTGCTTGAGCTCACCAGTTCAAGACCAACCTGAGCAAGAGTGAGACCTTGTCTCTAAAAATAGCCAGGCGTGGTGGCAGGTGGCTGTAGTTACAGCTACTCGGGAGACTGAGGCAGAAAGAATCGCTTGAGCCCAGGAATTTGAGGTTGCTGTGAGCTATGACACCATAGCACTCTACCAAGGGCAGCAAAGCCAGACTCTATCTCAAAAAAAAGAAAATAAAATTATGAAGACATTCTGAGACTGAGCAGTTTCAAAGTAACTGCTGGAGATCAAAAAGCATGCTGTTTAGCTATGCATTTCTAGATTACCTTTCTGAATGCATGCATCATAACTATCTTCCTCTGAAGAACCAGATGATACAAAAGGGGGTATTATAGGCAAAATAATGACTAGGTTATAATATGGAAAAATCTTCGATTATTAAATGTGTTACATACAAAAAGACAAAGTATAAAACAATTATACAAGGCGGCACCTGTGGCTCAGTGAGTAGGGCGCCGGCCCCATATGCCGAGGGTGGCGGGTTCGGACCCAGCCCCGGCCAAACTGCAACAGAAAAATAGCTGGGCGTTGTGGCGGGCGCCTGTAGTCCCAGCTGCTCGGGAGGCTGAGGCAAGAGAATCGTGTAAGCCCAAGAGTTAGAGGTTGCTGTGAGCTGTGTGACGCCACGGCACTCTACCCGAGGGCGGTACAGTGAGACTCTGTCTCCACAAAAAAAAAAAAAAAAAAAACAATTATACGATAAGCTACTATTTGCTGCAAACGGAGAAAATAATGTATTTATATATGCATAAACAAATTCTGGACAGGCATTTAAAAAAATGACAAAAGCAACTACCTATAAGAGGAATATGAAGGGTTTTTTTTTTTTAATTTTCTTTTTTATTTTGGATTTTTTTTTTTTTTTTTTTGAGACAGAGTCCCACTTTGTGGCTCTCAGTAGAGTGCTGTGGCTAGCAACCTCCAACTCGTAGGCTTAAGTGATTCTCTTGCCTCAGCCTCCCTAGTAGCTAGACCTACAAGCACCTACCACAACACCCAGCTTTTTCTGTTTGTAGAGACGAGGTCTCACTCTAGCTCAGGCTGGTCTCAAACTCCTGAGCTCAGGGCAATCCACCCACCTTGCCTCTCAGGGTGCTAGGATTACACCCATGAGCCACTGCACCCAGTCCTATATAGGGAATATGGAATATATAAGAATGGTATAGAAATGAGACCTCTTAAGGAATACCTTTGATTTTTAAAACATAAGAATGTATTCAAATTTTTCAATTAAAAAAAAATGTTTTTGAGACAGAGTCTCACTTTATCCCCCCTAGTACCTCAAACTCTTCAGTTCAGGCAATCCTCTTGCCTCAGCCTCCCAAGTAGCTGGGACTATAGACACATGCCACAATGCTCAGCTATTTTTTTATAGATGGGGTCTAGCTCTTGCTAAGCCTGGTCTCAAACCCGTTAGCTTAGGCAATTCACCCACCTAGGCCTCCCAGAGTGCTAGGATTACAGGCATGAGCCACTGTGCCTGGCTAATTTAAAATTTAAAAGAAAATAATTCCACTAAACCATATTAAGCCATAATTCAAATGTATTTTCAATTTCTAAGTTGTTCTGATCTCAGAAGAACTCAAAAAATCTTACTTTTTCCCTCCTCCAAGGCAAAACATTGTTGCTAGCAACTAATTAATCATGGCAAAAGAGTAAGCACTGGTCGATTTAATTTCTAAGACATAGGAGCAAAATGGTTTTTTAAACCTATAAATAAATCTGTCATCTGTAAAAAAAAAATAGTAATAAGTAAAGTTATTGAAAATAACTTTATTATTAAGAAAGAATAAGAGGGCAGCGCCTGTGGCTCAAGGAGTACAGCGCCGGTCCCATATGCCAGAGGTGGCGGGTTCAAACCTAGCCCCGGCCAAAAAAAAAAAAAAAAAGAAAGAATAAGAAATAAGAAAACAGAGGGGTAAAAACCAGCAATTAACTCCTACTACGAGCCATCAGTCATAAATAGCTTAACCTTTGCTTGCATCTCAGATGAGAATTCTGTAACAAAAAAGTTCTCAAATTTTTCTTAAGACTGGAAACTTAGTAAAAATTCTTAAATTACTTCTGCCACCCTTCCTAATAGTCTAAAACAAAAAGGCACATTTCTTTCCATATGATTAGTTACTCTCCACAATTTTTTTTTTGAGACAGAGTCTCACTTTGTCACTCTCGGTAGAGTACCATGGTGTCACAGTTCACAGCAATGTCAAACTCTTAGACTCAAGCAATTCTCTTACCTCAGCCTCATAGTAGCTGGGACTACAGGCTCCTGCCGCAATGCCCAGCCACTTTTTTGTTTGTTTAGCAGGCCTGAGCTGGGTTCCAACCACCAGCCCTGGAGCATGTGGCTAGCACCTACCCACTGAGTTATGGGCATCCAGCCTCTCCACAATTGCTTTTCTTTTTTTTTTTTTTTTGAGAAAGAGCCTCAAGCTGTTGCCCTGAGTAGAGTGCTATAGCATCACAGCTCACAGCAACCTCCAACTCCTGGGCTCAAGCAATTCTCCTGCCTCCACCCCCCAAGTAGCTGGGACTACAGGCGCCTGCCACAACACCCAGCTATTTTTTTTTTGGTTGTAGCCATCATTGTTGTTTGGCGGGCCCGGGCTGGATTTGAATCTGCCAGCTCAGGCGTATGTGGCTAAGCACCTTAGCCGCTTAAGCCACAGGCACCGAGCCTCCACAATTTCTGAGACAGAGCCTCAAGCTGTCCTGAGTAGAGTGCTGTGGCATCACAGCTCACAGCAATCTGCAACTCCTGGGCTTAAGCTATTCTCTTGCCTCAGCCTCCCAAGTAGCTGGGACTACAGGAGCCCGCCACAACACCTGGCTATTATGTGGTTGTAGTTGTCATTGTTGTTTGGCAGGCAGGCCCGGGCTGGATTCAAACCCACCACCTCTGGTATATGTGGCTGGCACCTTAGCAGCTTGAGCTACAGGCACCAAGCCCCTCTCCACAATTTCTAACAGTTCTCAAGCCAATCTCCTACATCAGGGTTGAACAAACAGCCCATGTCTGGTTCACCACCTTTTTTTGTAAATGAAGTTTTACTGAAACACAGCCACACTTACTTATTCAAATATTCACTACAGTTGCTTTCACAATATAAGGGCAGAGTTGACTAGTTGCAACAGCATAGATCATATCACCCACAAGACGTAAGATACTCACTATCTGATCCTTTACAGAAAAAGCTTAAGACCTCTATACAGGTTATTAATTTGAACAGAAGATAACATGCAAACCCCACTACAGAAGATCATATCACCACTTAGGGTGCAAATTTTTTTTACTTTTTATTAAATCATAACTTTGTACATTGATGCATTTATAGGGTTCAGGGTACTGCTTCGATATACAATGTGAAGTTTTACATTAAACTAAGTAACACATCCATCACAATTATACTCATTTCTTAATAGTTTTGAAATGTACCACTGCATCAGGCACATTAGGTGAGGTCCCCCCAAATGCCCTCCCCTCCTTCCGTACCCCCCTCCCCTCCCTAGGGTGCAAATTATACCTTGTTTAGAGCGGCTTTCCCGCTCACTTTCAGTCGTGACTCATAGAGATTAATTTTTTTTTTAATAAAGGAAAGAACAGCAAGAAATAACAGGAAGCAAAAAGAAGACTAATTATGTTTCCCTAGAAAAATTCCAGGTTTCAATCATGATACTACCTCATCTTCAGGAAATAAAAAGAATGGTATTGGCTGGGTACAGTGTCTAAAAATTACCACTCTAGGAGGCCAAGGCAGGAGGATCTCTTGAGCTCAGGAGACCAGCTTGAACCCTAAGCAAGACCAAGACTCCACCATACTAAAAATACAAAAAATTAGCTCAGTATGGTGACCCAATACTGTTGTCCCACCTACCAGGGAAAACGAGGAAGGAGGATTGGTTGAGCCTAAGAGTTTGAGGTTGCTGTGAGCTAGGCTGACACCATGGCACCCTACCCAGGGCAACAGGGAAAGATTTTGTCTCAAAAAATGTGTGTGTGTGGTTGTATGTGTGTATATGTGTATGTGTATAAAAACCCAAACATATGGCTCAGCACCCATAGCACAGTGGTTATGGAGCCAGCCACATGCACCTAGGCTGGCGGGTTCAAGCCCACCTCAGGCCAGCTAAACAACAACGACAACCAAAATATAGCTGGGCATTGTGGCGGGTGCCTATAGTCCCAGCTACTTGGGAGGCTGAAGCAAGAGAATCACTTAAGGCCAAGAGTTGGAGGTTGCTGTGAGCTGTGACGCCACAGCACTCTAACAAGGGTGACATGGTGAGACTCTGTCTCAAAAAGGAAAAGAAAAATTAACTAGATATGCTGGCCTGTACTTATAGTCCCAGCTACTTGGGTAGGCTGACACAGGAGAATTGCTTGAGGATAGGAGTTTAGCCAAGCTATAATAACCAAACTATACTCTAGCCCTAGAGAAAGAGCAAGACCCTATCTCAAAAAAAAAAAAAAAAAGGAAAACTAAAAGACAAAATAGATAAATCCACAATTACAGTAGGAAATTTCAACATCGCTCTTAGGAACTGATAGAAATACTGAAAAGAAAACCAGTAGGAATTCAGGAGATTTAAATACAATAATCTAACTTAATATAATTAACTTTATAGCACATTCTACCCCACTGTTACAAAAAACATACTTTTTTTGTTTCGAGACAGTCTCACTTTGTGACCCTGGGTAGTGTTGAGGCATCATGGCTCACAGCAACCTTGAACTCTTGGTTTCAAGCAATCCGCCTGCCTCAGCCTCCTTAGTTGGGACTACAGGCGCCCACAACATCCGGCTATTTTTTTTTTTAAGAGATGGGGTCTCGCTCTTGCTCAGGCTGGTCTCAAACTCTTGATGTACATTTTTTTTCAATGAACATGGAAAACTCACCAAGACAGACCATGTAATAAGACACTAAACAAGTCTACTCTGACTTGTCAGGACTCAGGAAGAAAAACAAATATAATATTTCCTAAACTTATTTGACCATAATCCCTATCTGCGGGGGTGGTGCCTATGGCTCAAGGAGTAGGGTGCCAGCCCCATATACTGGAGGTGGCGGGTTCAAACCCGGCTCCGGCCAAAAAAAAAAAAAAAAAACCCTATCTGCAAAAGGCATCTCCAGGAACTATTTCTCAGAACACTTTGGGAAAAACTACCCTATACATTTTTGACATCTCTTCCTCTCTCTCCCCCGTGCCTAACAAAATGAGAAAATTAATAAAATTTTTCTTTTCTGGCTCAGCGCCTGTAGCACACTGGTTACGGTGCCAGCCACATACACCAAGGCGGGTTCAAACCCAGCCCCGGCCAGCTAAACAACAATGACAACTGCAACAAAAAAATAGCCGGGCATTGTAGCAGGCACCTGCAGTCCCAGCTACTTGGGAGACTGAGGCAAAAGAATCACTTAAGCCCAAGAGTTGGAGGTTGCTGTGAGCTATGACGCCACAGCACTCTACTGAGGATGACACAGTGAGACTCTGTCTCAAATAATAATTATTATTATAATTATTTGCAATTTTTTGGTAGAACTCAAGCAGTTCTCAAGCATGAACTTTGTAGACGACAGGATGTCAAAATGTCATGTAAAATAAATATATAGATGCTCTTGATATTTGTACACACATGTGGCTTCAGTTTATAGTAGGGTGTGGCTTTCAGTGTGTTATCTTCCAAGCACAGACGTTAACACGTGTTCTTGGTGACTTGGTGAGGCAACTATTATCAATATTTCAACCTACCATTGCAACGTTAGGCAATTAATGTTATTTAGAAGTCAGTTAAGCATTCTTATTCGATTTTTTTTTTTTTTTGGAGACAGAGTCTCACTCTATGCCCTGGATACAGTGCCATGGTACCATAGCTCAAAGCAACCTCAAACTCCTAGGCTCAAGAAATCCCCATCCCCTTGCCTCAGCCTCCCCAAGTAGCTGGGACTACAGGCATCCAACACAATGACAGCCTAGTTTTTCCGTTTTTAGTAGAGACAGGGTCTCACTTTTTCTCAGGCTGGTCTTCAACTCCTGAGCTCAGGGTATCCATGCACCTTGACCCTCCAGAGTGCTAGGATTAACAGGAGTGAGCTACCACCCCGGGCCTGCTTATTTTTTAAGGGTACTTACACATTCAGGGGTGCCTCACATGTCACTTGCTATGTGCTTTAAAAGTGCCCCTCTGTCTCACCCTGCATTTGCAGAAAAGATACTGAAGGGCCCAAACCTTGCTTTCAATTTTCCTGTCAATAAATTTTCATAATAAAAATATAGTCCTTTACCTATTATTTTATGTTGCCCATTTTTTACCTTTATAATGTAAACAATCGTTTTTAAAAAGACATTTTATTACTTAAATATGCACATTTTCTGTATTATTGATCACAAACTTGGGACTTGCTCAATGATTTTAAAAGACTCTGAACAGGCCAATGTATAATTAGGATTATTACATGAGGACTTTTTGCTTATCTGTGGTGGCAAATATCACAAAAGTTATGCGCAGACCCTTTTTCTTTTTTTTCCCCACTCATCAGCTTTTGTTAGTGTTTCTGTATTTGTTGTATGGCCCACAACAACTCTTCTCTCCAGGTAGCCCAGAGAAACCAAAAGGTTGGACACCCCTGCTTCACAATACAATTCATTCTCCTCCTCATAAGATATCTAATTTGTATTTCTTACAAGGTCTCCTTATGTGAGAAGGTAAGAGTAAGAGTGAGCGTGAACCTCATTTTTCAAGCTATTCTCACTCCCATGGTGATTTCATCTAGACTAGCAGTTCTCAATCTGTGGGTTGCAACCCCCAGGAACTGTATTAAAGGTCCACGGCATCAGGAAGGTTGAGAACCACTGATCTAGACACTTAGCTTTAAATATCACCTATGGGCCGGGCTCAGTGGCTCACACCTATAAATCCTAATACTCTGGGAGGCCAAGGCAGGGATCACCTGAGCTTAGGAGACCAGCCTGAGCAAGAGCAGGATCCCACCTCTAAAAATAAATAGGCATTGTATGGGGCGCCTTTAGTCCCAGCTACTTAGGAGGCTAAGGCAAGAGGGTCACTCCAGCCCAAGAGTTTGAGGTTGCTGTTAGCTATGACATCATATCACTCTACCCAGAGCAGAGTGAGACTCTGTCTCAAAAAAAAAAAAAAAAAGAAAAGAAAAGAAAAATCACCTATGTAATGATAATTCCCAACTTTAAATCTCCTATCTAGACCTCTCTTAAACTTTAGACCTATATGCTTGACTGTGTCGTAAACATCTGAAATGTAACAACCAAAATTGAGCTTCTAAATTTCCCCTTCCAAAATTGTACCTCTGAAAATCTTCACTGTCTCAAATAATAGCAACTCCATACTGCAACTCTTCAGGGATAAACCTTAAGGTATACACATGACCCCACTCTTTCTCTCACATCCCATCTTAAATATGTTAGCAAATCCTCTCAGCTTGACCTTCAAAATATATCCCAAATCTATTTCTCACCATTTCCACTGTTATCATTCAGTCCAAGCCACTATCACCTCCTGCTTGGATTACTGCTCTCCTAAGCGGTCTCCCCAGTTTTGCCCTTCTCACTTCTTTCACCACTCCCCAACCTTAGGCTACTCTCCATATAGCAGCCAAATGATTCTCTAAACTCTAAATTAGATTTGGTGGCTCATGCCTATAATCCCAGGGCCTCTGGGAGACTGAGGCAGAGGATGCCTCAGAGTTCAGAAGTTCAAGACCAACCTGAGCAAGAGCAAGACTCCATTTCTTTTTTTTTTTGTAGAGACAGAGTCTCACTTTATTGCCCTCGGTGGAATACCATGGCGCCACAGCTCACAGCAACCTCCAACTCCTAGGCTTAAGCATTCTCTTGCCTAAGCCTCCCGAGTAGCTGGGACTACAGGCATCTGCCACACACCTGGCTATTTTTTTGTTGCAGTTTGGCCAGGGCTGGGTTTGAACCTGCTACTACCCTCAGTATATGGGGCCAGAGCCCTACCCACTGAGCCACAGGCACCTCCCAAGACCCGGTTTCTAATAAAAAATAAATAAGTAAAATTAGCCAGGTGTGGTGGTACATGTCTATAGTCCCAGCTACTCAGGAGCCTGAAACAGGAAAATCTCTCAAGCCCAGGAGTTTGAGGTTGCAGTGATGACACCACTGCACTTTAGCTGGGGCAACAGAACAAGACCCTGTCTCAAAAAAAAAAAAACTAAATTAGACTATGTCATCAAGATCTCAAAACCTGCCAATGGCCTCTGAGACCCATATCATCTAACTACCACTCCTTTGTGCCCACGCTCCAGCCACTTACTTACCTCTCCACCCATATAATACTTTTCTGTGCCAGTTCACTTCATTTCAGCGTCAGTGACTTTGCCTCCTATTTCAGGCCTGCTCTGGCCTCAGAACCTTTCTTTTTTTTTTTTTTTTTTTTTTTTGTAGAGACAGAGTCTCACTGTACCGCCCTCGGGTAGAGTGCCGTGGCATCACACGGCTCACAGCAACCTCTAACTCTTGGGCTTACGCGATTCTCTTGCCTCAGCCTCCCGAGCAGCTGGGACTACAGGCGCCCGCCACAACGCCCGGCTATTTTTTGGTTGCAGTTTGGCCGGGGCTGGGTTTGGACCCGCCACCCTCGGCATATGGGGCCGGCGCCCTACTCACTGAGCCACAGGCGCCGCCCAGCCTCAGAACCTTTCAATCTGCTATACTTCCCACCTAAAATTATGTACCTGCAGATTATATGCAACGCTTATTCTTTCACCTACTTGAAGTTTTTACTCAAATATCTTCTCAGTGAAGTATTCCCTTTCCATGCCATTTAATATTGCAACCTTCATCCCCTACCTTCCTCCTTTAACATTCTCTTATGTACCAGCTCTGCTTTATTTATAGCACCTTCATACTATATATAGTATACTATATATTTTACTTATTTTATTTCTTATATGTCTTCCTTAATTAAAGTGCAAACTAAGAATTTTTTCTGTTCCATCCTCTACTACACACCCAGTTCCTAAAGCAGTACCTTTCACAAAGAACTCAATTTGTTCAATATTGAATCACTAAATGTTAGTTCAATATAGCCTCTTCAAAAGTGCCAAATTTTGTTAGGTCCAATTCAAATGCCAGAACTAGCCTAATTAAAATGTATCAATTTTTTATAATATAAATTATAATAATTTCAAAATTGTTAAGTTTTTAGTTATGATTTTATTTCATAATCTAAGATAATACTTGACAGTTATATAGATGCTTACTGATTCCAAACAGTTCAACTTCTTACTTATTCTGGCATTACTATAAATAGAACAGTAGGCTTCAGCCAGAAGTCCTGCATTCAAACCCTAGCTCTATCATTTACTAGCAGTATGACTCAATCAATGAAACCTCCTCCAAGTCTTAGTTTCTCATCTATAAACTGGCAAGGTAGAAGTGGATTAAAGACCTTCCTGCCTTACCTATCCTGTGCCTAACATAGCATTTTTGTGAAAATCAAAAATATATGGAAAATGTTCTATAAGCCATAAATGATATGCAAGTGTGAGTTAAAGGTCCGTCCTATAGTTTGGGAAAAACTGAAACAGGACAGAAAAAATTCAGTGTTTGGAGCAGTATATCTCACCATATTACCCTGACCCCAACGCTAAAATCTAGTTTTACAGTCAAGCTGGTTCTTCAACTAACTTGTTATACCTTAAACAAGTTACTCAACCACTGTGAGTCATCTTTTCCACATCCAAAAACGGAGATAATACAAACCTGGTACAGTCCTTTGGAGAACTAGAGATAAATACATACATACATAATGTACCCATAAAACACAACTAATTACAGACATGTTTAATTTTAGGTTATTCTCATCTTCTTTCAAATAGACAAAAACCCAAAAGCAAATAGTAGAAGCTACAGCATTGAGATAGGGAAGAAGATGACTTTGACTTGGAAATTGCATGTGAAAGGGTAAGAAGGAAACTGAGAACTAGAAGTAATCAAGCAATAATATCAACAGTTTGCCTATTATTCCTGCCTTTCTCCAAGGTAAATGAGGATGAGCTGCAAAGAAAAATCACCATCCAGAAAACTGTCTTTTGTAACTTAAAAGAGTTCGCTTTTTTTTTTCTTTCGAAACTTTGCCTCAAGCCGTGACCCTGGATAGAATGCATGGCATCACAGCTCATAGCAATCTCCAATTTCTGGGCTCAAGCGATTCTCCTGCCTCTGCTTCCCAAGTAGCTGGGACTACAGGCGCCTGCCACAACGCCCGGCTATTTTTTGGTTGCATTTTGGCTGGGGCTGGGTTTGAACCCGCCACCCTCGGTATATGGGGCCGGCGCCCTACCGACTGAGCCACAGGCACCACCCAATTAGTGAGTTTTTCAATTTCAAATACACCAAGATATTTTAACACTCCAGAGCTTAAGGCGCATGTCAAAAAACCTAAGTTGTGTTTTCCCAGCTATACAGCCCCAGATATAATTTTATTAAATGTTCAGAAACACGGCTGAATGAAAACAACTTAAAAAGCAAAACTGGGCGACACCTGTGGCTCAAAGGAGTAGGGCGCTGGCCCATATGCTGGAGGAGGCAGGTTCAAACCTAGCCCCAGCCAAAAACTGCAAAAAAAAAGCAAAACTGCATTTAAGATACATATCATACAAACACTTCAGGAATGCTCTTTGAAGTCAGGGCATAGGGGTTCACAACTGTAATCCTAGCACTTTGGGGGGTCAAGGCAGGATGACTGCTTGAGGTCAAGAGTTTGAGACCAGGCTCCGCGCCGTAGCTCATTGAGTAGGGCACCAGCCACATACACCAAGGCTAGCGAGTTCGAGCCTGGCCCGGGCCTGCTAAACAACAATGACAACTGCAACAACAACAAAAAAAAAAAAAAAAAAATAGCCGGGCATTGTGGTAGGCACCTGTAGTCCCTATTAAGCTCAAAGAGTTTGAGGTTACTGTGAGCTGTGAGGTTACTGTGACGATATAGTAAGACTCTGTCTCAAAAAATAAAACAAAATTTTTTTCAGGAAGCATTAAAATGTAATATATCCCTCTAGGATTCTAAAATGTTCTCTTTTCCTTTTTTTTTTTTTGTAGAGACATAGTCTCACTTTATGGCCCTCAGTAGAGTGCCGTGGCCTCACACAGCTCACAGCAACCTCCAACTCCCGGGCTTAAGCGATTCTCTTGCCTCAGCCTCCCGAGTAGCTGGGACTACAGGCGCCCGCCACAACGCCCGGCTATTTTTTGGTTGCAGGGGCTATTTTTTTGGCCGGGGCCGGGTTTGAACCCACCACCCTCGGTATATGGGGCCGGCGCCTTACCGACTGAGCCACAGGCGCCGCCCTCTCTTTTCCTTTTTAAGAGACAGGCTAGTCTGTGTCGCCTAGGCTAAAGCACAGTAGCACAATCATAGTTCACTGCAGCCTGGAAAACCTGGGCTCAAGCAATTCTCCTGCCTTAGCCCCCCAAAATGCTGGGATTACAGGCATGAGCCACTGAATGTTCTGTTTCTTAACCCAGGAGCTGGTAACCCAAGGAATATTAAATTTGTGAATATTCACCAAAGTGTACACTTGATTTGTATGATTTTCCTGTCTATATTTTTACTTAATTTTTTTTTTTTTTTTTTAGAGACAGAGTTTCACTTTATGGCCCTCGGTAGAGTGCCATGGCATCACACAGCTCACAGCAACCTCCAACTCCTGGGCTTAAGCGATTCTCTTGCCTCAGCCTCCCAAGTAGCTGGGACTACAGGCGCCCGCCACAACGCCCGGCTATTTTTTTGTTGCAGTTCGGCCGGGGCCGGGTTTGAACCCACCACCCTCGGTATATGGGGCCGGCACCTTACCGACTGAGCCACAGGCACCGCCCTACTTAAAAATTTTTAATGTAGGGCGGTGCCTGTGGCTCAGTGGGTAGGGCGCCGGCCCCATATATGGAGGGTGGTGGGTTCAAACCCAGCCCCGGCCAAACTGCAACAACAACAACAACAAAAAAAAAATAGCCAGGCATTGTGGCAGGTACCTGTAGTCCCAGCTACTTGGGAGGCTGAGGCAAGAGAATCGCCTAAGCCCAGGAGTTGGAGGTCGATGCAAGCGGTGACATCATGGCACTCTACCAAGGGCGATAAAGTGAGATTCTGTCTCTAAAAAAAAAAATTTTAATACAATGTACTGCTACTTCAGATACACAGCATACGTATATCCAATCAACCAGATAAATTATAGATCTTACTATGAAAGGTAAAATAATAAAGATCTTAAGGAAGAACACGGGACAGTAACTTCATGACATTCAAGTTTTGATTTCATAAAAAGAAACAAAAAAGTACTACTCAATAAATAAACTGGACTTCTTTAAAATTAAAAACTTTAACTTGCTAATCATCAAGATTCTGAAAGGGCCATCCATCTACAGGGTGGACAGGGTGGAAGATATTTATAATACATAAAACTAACAAAGAACTGTATCCAGAATAAACAAAAATCTACAAATCAATATAAGAAAAGTAAACAATTCAACAGAAAAAAGGGCAGAAGGTTTAACAGACACTTCACAAGAGCAGAATTCTAATGGCCAATAAACATAGGGTCCCTAACATGAAAAAATGTTCAATTTTATATTAGTCATCAGGATAATATAAATTAAAACGACACTGCATCGCAGCTCAATTTACAATCGCCAAAATGTGGAAACAGCCCAAATGCCCACCAACCCAGGAATGGATTAACAAACTGTGGTATATGTACACCATGGAATACTACTCAGCCATTAAAAAGCTGGAGACTTTACATCCTTTGTATTAACCTGGATGGAAGTGGAACACATTATTCTTAGTAAAGCTTCACAAGAATGGAGGAGCATGTATCCTAGGTACTCAATCTTGATATGAGGACAATTAATGACTTAGTCCCCAGGGTGGGGTGGGGGAAGGGGAAAGCAGAGAGAGAGAAGGAGGGAGCGACTTGGGGGAAAGGAAGAGCATTGAGAGGAAAGGAGGGAGGGGCATGGGAGAAGGGAAGAGCAGAGAGAGGGAAGGAGGGAGAGGGTGGGGTCTCGGTGTGTGACACACCTTTTGGGGGCAAGACACAATTGTAGGAGGGACTTTACCTAACAAATGCAATCAGTGTAACCTGGTATCTTGTACCCTCAATGTATCTCCAGCAATAAAAAAAAAAAAAAAAAAGAACAACCACACTGCAATACCACTACACACCCTTCCACAACAACTAAAAAGACTGACAAAACCAAGTATTGGCAAAGATATGAAACAAGAACTCTTATACACTGCTGATGGGAGTGTAAATTTTTAAAACCACCTGTACAATTTTAGCAGAATCTACCAAAACATATATGCATAAACCATGACTTAATAATTCCACCCCAAGGTATATCCCCAACAAAAATCACACATATATTTACCCAAAAAAGGTGTAAGAATGTTCATAGAAGCAAAACTAAAAAACCAAATGTCCATCAACAGCAGAAGAAACTGTATTCACACAACCGAATACAGCAATGAAAATGAATAAAAAACACAACAGGGATTAATCTTAAAAATGTAATGTTAAGCAGAAGGAGCTCAAAGAATACATGTTATCTGACTCTATTGGTACAGAACTGAAAAACAGGCAAAATATTTCTATAGTATTAGAATACAAGGAACACAAAGCAAAGGGTGGAGGGGTATTTGTTGGGAGTTCCAGTACTGATGTTTCTTGATGAGGGTGCCCATCATCTGAATGTGCTTATTCATCCAGCTGTCCACCCTTCTGTATGTATGTGATACTCCTCTAAAAAATCTTGCATTCATTGGATACCCTACTACCAAGAATCTTTATCTATACTATGCTCGGAGACTTGATTGGCAGCAGTTCTACATCAGCCTTAGTGCTCTTCAATATTTAAATATCAGGGTGGGTGGTGCCTGTGGCTCAAAGGGGTAGTGCGCCGGTGCCATATGCCGGAGGTGGTGGGTTCAAGCCCAGCCCCAGCCAAAAATTGCAAAAAAGAAGATTTAAACATCAGTATCTCCATTCATATACTACCAATACCTACCACAAGCTAATCACCTACTATACAACTAACATTTGGTTAAATACTTGCTACGTATTAACCATGTACGAAATCTGTGCTTAGGTACAAAAATTGGGTAAGACATGGCCCGTGGCCCCTGACTTCAAGGAGATTATAATTTATAGAAGACAAGGTAAATGCATGAAGATATGCAACAGGATATTATAGGAGCACAAAGAAACATCAAAAATCGCCCAAGGGAGGAAAATCATCAGGATAGGTTTCTTGGTGGTGTTAACACCTAAGTCTTTTTTTTTTTTTTGTAGAGACAGAGTCTCACTTTATGGCCCTCTGTAGAGCGCTGTGGCCTCACACAGCTCACAGCAACCTCCAACTCCAGGGCTTAAGCGATTCTCCCGCCTCAGCCTCCTGAGCAGCTGAGACCACAGGCGCCCGCCACAACGCCCGGCTATTTTTTTGTCGCAGTTCAGCCGGGGCTGGGTTTGAACCCGCCACCCTCGGTATATGGGGCCGGCGCCCAACACCTAAGTCTTTAAAAGATGAGTAGGGAGGCAAAGGTGGGTGGGTTGCCTGAGCCAGAGCAAGACCCCCCCTCTCTAAAAACAGCCAGGCATTGTCGTGGCGCCTGTAGTCCTAGCCACTTGCGAGGCTGAGGCAAGAGAATAGCTTGAGCCCAAGAGTTTGAGGTTGCTGTGAGCTGTGATGCCACCGCACTCTACCAAGGCGACAAAGTGACTCTGTCTCAAAAAAAAAAAAAAAAAAGAAAGAAAGAGAAAAAGCACACTGATAAGAAACAATATGATGTATTTAAAGAAACAAGGAACAACTGCTAGATGTTGCTTAAAGGTAGTATAAATAGGTAGTAAGAACTAGAATAGGGTAGGGAGAAGGTGTCAAGTCATGAAAGGACTTAGACCTCATCCAAGAGGCAAGATGGATCAGTGAGGAAATGATCAAAGGAATAATATGGTCGACAAATTATTCAGGCAGCAGTAAATAGGACAGAGTTAGCTACAAGTAGAGTAGAGTTAGGAGACAGCTATGATGGTCCTGACAGAAGATAAGGGTCTGAAATAATTAAAACTGTAACAAATCATGAGGAAATAGACTAGATACATTATGCTGCTGGTCGGAAGATCACACTTTGAGAACCTATACTAGGGGTTAGCAATTTTTTTCTATAAAGGTCCAAACAGTAAATATTTCATACTTTATGTGTAGGACATGGTCCCTATTGTATTGGTTTTTTTGCTTTTTATACCTTTTAAAAATAAAAAGCCATTCTTTTTTTTGAGACAGAGACTCAAGCTGTCGCCTTGGGTAGAGTGTTGTGGCATCACAGCTCACAGCAACCTCCAACTCCTGGGCTCAAGCGATTCTCCTGCCTCTGCCTCCCAAGTAGCTGGGACTACAGGTGCCCGCCACAACGCCTGGCTATCTTTTGGTTGCAGCCGTCATTGTTGTTTGGCAGGCCCAGGCTGGATTCGAACCCTCCAGGTCAGGTGTATGTGGCTGGCGCCTTAGCCACTTGAGCCAGAGGTGCCAAGCCTCAAAAACCATTCTTAACCAGTGGACCTTACCAAAAAAAAAAAAAAAAACAAAAAAAGAAGAAGGCTGCTGGTTGTATTTGGGCTATGGGCCATAGTCTATTCACTGATCCCTGCTGCACACCAGTAAAGAAGTGAGGATTAACCTTCCTATGAGATTAATTTTCCTAAAATGATACTTGCATCGTATTAGTTTCCTACTCAGAAACCACCACTAGTCCTCAGTACCTAACTCTAATCACTATTAGACCTAACATTCATAATCATAGATACTTTAGCACCTGCCTACTATTACAGGCTCATGAACTACACCCTTGTGAACCTTCCATCGTTATTAAATTGAACTATTTAGATTTACCAGCCTCTGTATGTTTGTAGTGTTTCCCAATCCAGTGTTCTTTCCTACTGTTCCAAACCTAGTCAAATACCCCTCCTTCAAAGCATACTTTGAATCCTACATCAAAGTGATTTCACCCTCCCCAGAAATCTTAAAAGCACTATCTCAACTTATCTGATTATTTATTTGCTGCCTTGAGTTATTACTTTAATAAATAAACTGAAAATTCCTTGAGGGCAAGCAACAATTTATAGTAATCTTTATCAATGGATCGAGTTATAAGAAAAGATTAATAAAAAGGAAGATGTGTGTATATATATGTAATAGTTATATATTTACACACATACTTTCTTCTGAAATAACGAAATAACTGAAGCAAATGTGATTTTGCCTTTAGTTATATCAGTAATTGAACACCTTAATTCTATGGGACGCAAGCTGAATGCTGTAGAAACCATAGAATGACAATCCACAAACACATCTCTCTTTTCTATTCCCCACATATTTTTAGGACTAGTTTACTAGAGAAACCATAAAACAAGTAGAATTTTCCCAACAATGTTACCAGCGTAGGTATACTGCCATATTAAAGATAGAAGTTAGAAAAGCAATTTGAAGTTTAGGTATCTATAGTTTTATTTCATTTACTTTTTAAGATACAACACAAGCTTTTACACCTAAATTGCTTTAATTTCACAGTCAATTATTACCCAAGTTTAAAAAGTTACACACACCCCAAAAAGTCTCATACATGGTCTTAATTTTTTTTTTTTTTTTTTTAGAGACAGAGTCTCTCTTCGTTGCCCTCGGTAGGGTGCCATGGCGTCACAGCTCACAGCAACCTCCAACTCCTGGGCTTAGGGGATTCTCTGGCCTCAGCCTCCTGAGTAGCTGAGACTACAGGCACCCTCCACAACACCCAGTTATTTTTTGTTGCAGTCTGGCCGGGGCCAGGTTTGAACCCACCACCCTTGGTATATGGGGCAAACGCCCCACTCACTGAGCCACAGGCCCCGCCCACATGGTCTTAATTTTAAGTTTCTCTACAACAATTCATACGCCAAAAATGGCATTATTGATATCACTCAGAATTTAAGGAAATAAGAATACATTCAAATTTTTCAAGAAAATAATGCATTTTAGTTCACAATTGACAACTGTAATCACAGACTTTTTTGAGCTGGATTAAGGGATTCATTTTATATTTCAGAAGATACACTGAAGACGATTTTCCAAGTCCAAAGTGTAAGCTATGTCCTATTATCCAAAGAATGTTCAAGAATCTATAAAAATTCCTCCAAAATCACTTGCCCACATTCCATTGGAAACAATAGAAGTTTAAAACACTTATAGAAAAGTACAGAAAACCAAAATGAGCAAAAAAAAAAAACATGGCCAAGAAAGAAAACCTGAGATTTTTAAACTCTTTTAAATTCTTCAAAACAGTATTCCAAACATGGAAGAAAAAGTTTAGTCATTTACAACCCTGAAAAGGCCATTACTCATTGATAACTAATATTAATAATACACTGATGTTAGGACAAACTCAAGAGCCAGGAACTCCCATTTCCAAACTCCTGTTTTGCCACTGGCTCAGTATAAGGAGTCTTGGGCACATCACTGAACTTCTCTAGTTTTCCCATATGTTGAACAACAATAGCTTAACTGACATTCTCCGTTGTGAGAACTGATAAAATGTTGATGAAGTATTCTAGGATCATGAAGAAAGGCCACGGTAACCACAAATGTCATATTTCTTTAATGCCAAACTATAGCTACCTGTTAGCTATAGCTGCAAATCCAATCATCACAATTCTTCTGGGTCTTAACACAGCAAATCCTCATTGAGTCAGTAAGATGCATGTATTAATAAGGAAGTTTAGCAACCCCAGAAAAATTTATTTTCTTCCAAATCTTTTTTTCTCCCAAACCATCTCACTGTCCAACCCATACGATCCCATTTACATTAAGAAGCGAGGTCTAGTTATTGATAAGCCAATACCAAATGACTGAACAGTATTAGGAATCACAGTGGAATTGTTAACAAACCAGAAATCTGACTCCTGAAAATAATCCCAGAAACAGGCATTCTAACAAGAGCTTTATTAAAAGGAAAGTCCCTACACTCTCTTACATAGAGAACTCTAAAATGTTGTCAGACAATGGAGACAGAAGATTAAATTCGTTCAAAGCCTAAACTAATTTGTTGGGTAGTCCAGCACCTGCTCGGTGTTGGGCGACTGGAGATCGAGGAGGCTGCTCAGGAAAAGTGCTGATGCCATCTCCAGCTGCCCCTTTCGTGAATGACAGCAACAATGCAAACACTGACAAAAGAACTGGGAGGCCACCCAAAGCCCCTGTTTAGCACTACTTCTACTCTAACCCCAACATACAAGGCGACAAATCTCGGAAAGACCCTCCTCTGACAGCTCTCTCATGAGAAGACCTTGTCTCCAGTCTGGTAACATGAAAAAGCACTACCCTTCACTCCTTCCAGTAGAGCGGAGCGCTTAAAGGTGAGGGAAAACGCCGCCTGCCTTTCCAAAGTGCCAGAGGCAAAACGCGAGAAGACTTCCTCCCGGGCTGGGAGCGAGGCGGCTCGGTGGGCAGCCAGAGAAAACTCGCGCGGGGAGAGGGCGCCCTTCTGACCGCCGCCAGGGAGGGCAGGGAAGCGGAGGAGGGAGCAAAGCGCGTCCCCCACTTGGCAAGTGGGCAGAGGGTCGCTGCCCAGAGGTGTGGTGAGCCAGGCTTGGCGCCCGGCACACGGTCCTTCCCGGGGATGGCAGCAGCGGCCGGCCGCCAGCTTCCAGCGACCCAGAGCAGGCGACAAGTAGACTCGGATCCGGGAGCACGTTCTCTCCGTCAGCCTGGTCCCGAGGGAGGACGCAGGCTGCGAGGCAGCAACTCTCCCTCTCCGCCAACTCTGGGGAGCGTAAGGCCGGCCGGCCGGCCGGCGGGCTGCCGGCCACCCGGGTGGGGGAGGCGGCGAGGTCGGCCTCGGCCCGCTCCCTCCGCACGCGGTCCGCGCCTGGCGGCCCGTCCGCTCCCTCGTCCCCGCCCGCCGCCGCCGCGCGGCCCGGCCGCCGACCTCGGCCGGCCGGGCGCGGGGCCAGGCGGCGGCGGCCGCGGAGGGCGGGGGGCCTGGGGCCCTACCTGAGGCTGTGTACCAGCTCCCGGCGTGACTGGCTTCCCGGCAGACCACTCGGTTGGACATCTTGGTGCCTGTGCCGCCTATGGTGCACGAGGATGAATGAGGAGGCGGCGGCGGCGACGGCGGCAGGAGCGGCTCCGCGAGGGGACGAGACACCGCGGGCCCAGCCCAGGAGGAGGCGGCAGCGGGGAGGGGATCGGCCCGGCCCAGGAGGAGGAGGAAGAGGAGGTGGCGGCGGCCCAGAAGGAGGAGATGGCAGCCGGGGCGGTGTCGGTAGCAGCAACAATCACCACAAACTCCGCGGACCGCCGGAAGATGGGGCCCACGGCGGCTTCACCGAAGCCCGGAAAGCCCTGGCCCCGGCCCCCGGAGTCGCCACTGCTCCCCAGCCGGGGCTGGTTCCGCCGAGCCGCCCCCACGGCCCCCTCCCCTCCCAGTTGGCCTCCCGAAGCCACCGCCGGTGACCCCACCCCCGTGACTCCGCGCCCGCCCCCTCCCCCCACCCCCCGCGGGGCTCCCAGCACCCACCCCCACCCCCGGCTGGGCCCTCCTGCCTGTCCGCCCGCCCGCCGGCCCCGCCCCGCTCCTCCTCCCGGCCGCTCGGCGAGGTTAACGGCGGAAACCGGACAGGCCAGCCGGCATTTGGGGTCGGGCGGCCCCGAGAACAGGCAGCTGTAGCTGCGGCTCCGCGCACACAAAAGCCCAGGGCCGGGGCCTGAACCGGGGAAGGCAGACCCAGAGAAGAGCCAACGCTTCCTTACTCGCCACTCTAACGAGTCCTGCCCACTGAGCATGCCCAGCACTGCTGCCAGGCCCGCCGAGGAATCTCAACGTGCACGCTCCGCTCTTCCGGGGTTTAGCAGCAGCAGAGGCTGGGGGTGGGGGAGCGCGCAGGGAGCAGGACGCAGCCGCAAGGCAAACCCCCTCCCCCAGCCAACTTCCTTAAATGAAGAGCACCGAGGGCACGCAGATGAGGCTTTCCTGGAGGAAAGTTCAGGTGGTGTTTCCCTTCCTACAGAGGAATCCTTGGTGGATTCGCACTCTCAAGGTTTCATTCCTAGGGATGCCAGTCTGTGGCCACACCACACCAAAAGTTCATTTGCAGAAACGGGCACGTGGTAAAGTGCGCCGCTGGTCCTTCAAATGTTAGTTTTTGCTTTACGTGGTCAATGTAACAAATTTATCTTGTTTCATGTTACATTTATTCACGTGCATGTTTTATCTCCCTTAATTAAAGTGCTAGCCTCAGTTATTCTCAACTGTAAAATGGGGGTAACAACAGGGTGAACGGAGGTTACGGAATGTAAAGGAGCGTGACAGGATAGGCATACAAAAAATATTATTTCTAGCTTACGTTATAAATCCCATTATTCCACATAAGCGTCAGAAACAATTCCTTTACAATTGTGGAAGAATCACAGCAACGGGGGATAGCTTGCTCCTCTGAAAATGTCCTCCTAAAGTCACCATACATAGGGAAAATAGAAATTATAGCTAAATGTACCTTTGTTTACAAAATATTGTCTACATGTTGGCAACATCTTTGTAAAATTTTATTATAAAATACATAAACTATTCCAAAACTAGATAAAGAATAAGCAAAAGTTCCTTCTCGTCGATGAAAATTTGGGGGTTATAACCATAAAATTGTAAATCTGAGTTTTACAATAAACCTGCCCCTGGTAAAACCCCAAAGTACAAAACCAACTAATATTCAAGTTTAGAGTTTCCTAGGGCTATAAGATATACTACAAAAAGAAAAAAGGCACCATTCTGTTCCCTCTCCAACATTTTCCAAGGATTTTGTGTGAAATCCCTATCCTAAAACCTGGTCAATTATTAGAACACGTCTGACTTAATTCTACAAAGTTAATTAAGCTAAAATCTCCACTGAATCTCTATTCCATTCATTCGTTCATTTTCAGAGACAGGCTTTCCTTCTGTCGCCCAGGCTGGAGTACAGTGGCATGGTCATAGCTCACTACAGCCTCAAATTCCTGGCCTCAAGCAATCCTCCCACTTAGGCCTCCCAAAGTTCGGGGACTATAAGCATAAGCTACCACACCTGGCCAAGTCTGTTCTTATTATCCCCTGCTCCTAGCAACAATTGTAAGTCTCATTCCAAACTAGCAATCTAATTTAAAATTAAGATTCCTCCGTATTAAAATGCTCAGTTGGATACTTCTTCCCCCAAAGAGTTTTTCTCACTTGTAAAACTCAGCAAAAACAACAATGACAACTAAAGTGCAAGTTATCCTGTATTGTCTCTAGAATATAGGGGAATTTTGTTGGGTTTTCTGGGGAGTTGGTGGGTGGTTTTGGGGGGAGTGGGCAGTTATTTTTTGTTTTGGGTTTTTAAGACAAGGTCTCATTCTGTTGCCCAGGCTAGAGAACAATGGCTTGCTGCAGCCTCAAACAACTGGACTCAAGCAGTCCTCCTGCCTCTCAGCCTTCCAAGAAGCTGAGACTACAGACAGCACCCACCACAATGACTGGCTAATTTTTTTTTTTATTGTTTGTAGAGACAGGGTCTCATTATATTGGCCAGCTAGTCTCAAACTCCTGGCCTTAAGAGATCCTCTTGACTCATCCACCCAAAGTGCTGGGATTACAGGCATGAGCCACTGTGCCACTAGAATGTTCTTAATGTAATACACGATTACTCCCCTGTCTGCCTTATTATGGCTACATTATTCAGGTACACTCTTGAAAGAAATAAGTTGAAAATATTCACTTAACCACCTCCACTAAATTAAAGAAAATTCACATAATGCAAAATGCATACTTTGCGTTCCAGGAGAACCTTACTTGGCAAAACTGTACAATTCTCATGTTATCAGCAAATTCCATTCTGGCCACCAGTGATATGAGTTTGACACCCCATAAACATCATTCATAGTAGTGGGCAAGGTGGGAACCTTCATTAATCAGACCGTCTTAAGAAGCACTGGCTTCGGGCGGCGCCTGTGGCTCAGTGAGTAGGGTGCTGGCCCCATATACTGAGAGTGGCGGGTTCAAACCCAACCCCAGCCAAACTGCAACAAAAAAAAGCTGGGCATTGTGGCGGGCGCGTGTAGTCCCAGCTACTCAGGAAGCTGAGGCAAGAGAATCGCTTAAGCCCAAGAGCTGGAGGTTGCTGTGAGCTGTGTGACGCCATGGCACTCTAACAAGGGCGACAAAGTGAGACTCTGTCTCAAAAAAAAAAGAAGCACAGTCTTCAAAAAATAAGAAGGCTTAGCCAGGCATTTTGGCAAGGGCCTGTAGTCCCAGCTACTGTGGAGGTTAAAGCAAGACAATTGCCTAAACCCAAGAGCTGGAGGTAAATAAGGCACAATCATTTGTCCTAAATCTAACAGTAGTGCACATACCTTCATTTTTTGTTGTTTAATTTTGCTTTCAATTGTCTTAGTTTGAAGGTTTTTTTCTTTTCTTTTTCTTTATTTCATTCTTTTCTTTTTTTTAATTGAGACAGTGTCTCACTTTTGGCCCTTGGTAGAGTGCCATGGCATCACAGCTCACAACAACCTCCAACTCTTGGACTCAAGCGATTCTCTTGCCTTAGACTCCCAAGTAGCTAGGACTATAAGTGCCTGCTACAACACCCAGCTATTTTTAGAGACAAGGTCTTGCTCTCACTCAGGCTGCTCTTGAACCTGTGAGCTTAGGGCAATCCACCTGCCTCCCAGAGTGCTAGGATTACAGGTGTGAACCACCATGATTGGCCACTTCTTTTTTCTTACTTTCTTTCTTTCCTTTTCTTTTTTTTTTCTTTCTTTTTTTTTTTTTTTTTTTTTTTTTTTTTTTTTTGAGACAGGCTCACTCTGTTACCATAAGCTAGAGTACCATGGTGTCAGCCTAGCTCACAGCAACCAAACTTATGGGTTCAAGCAATTCTGTCCCAGCCCCCTGAGAGCTGAGACTCCAGGTGCCCACCACAATACCCTCTGCTAATTTTTCTATTTTTAATAGAGATAGGGATGTGAATCCTAGTAAATGTGGAATGTAAAGGTCTTAGCAAAATAACTAAGAAAATGCTACAAAAGCTATGTTAACTAATGTGATGAAAATGTGTCAAACGATATATGAACCAAGTGTATGGTGCCCCACAATCATACTAATGTACACAGCTATGGTTTAATAAAAATAAAAAAAAAAATAGAGATAGGGATCTCACTCTTGTTCAGGCTGGTCTCCTGAGCTCAAGCGATCCTCCAGCCTCACCTTCCCAGAGTACTAGGATTATAGGAGTAAGCCACTGTACCCAGCCATGCACAAATATCCTGAAACATACATCCAATACTCACTCCAGTAGTCTGCACTAACAACTACAACCAACCACAGTATTAATGTGAAACTTGATATATTAGGATATAAATATAGATCCATTAAAAAGAATAAAGTGGGGCGGCGCCTGTGGCTCAGTGAGTAGGGCACTGGCCCCATATACCGAGGGTGGTGGGTTCAAACCCAGCCCCGGCCGAACTGCAACAACAACAAAAAAAAAAATAGCCGGGCGTTGTGGCAGGCGCCTGTAGTCCCAGCTGCTCGGGAGGCTGAGGCAAGAGAATCACATAAGCCCAAGACCTGGAGGTTGCTGTGAGCCATGTGACGCCATGGCACTCTACCGAGGGCAGTAAAGTGAGACTCTGTCTCTACCAAAAAAAAAAAAAAAAAAAAGAATAAAGTGGACTCAGGGCCCATACCACAGTGGTTAGGGTGCTGGCCACTTACACAAAGGCAGATGGGTTCTAACCCACCCAGGCCTGCTAAACAACAATGACAACTGCAACAAAAATAATAGCCAGGCGTTGTGGCAGGCACCAGTAGTCCCGGCTACTGGGGAGGCTGAGGCAAGAGAATCACTTAAACCCAAGAATTGGAGGTTGCTGTGAGCTGTGACAAGGGTGACATAATGAGACTCTGTCTCAAAAAAAAAAAAAGAATAAAGTGGTACTATGTACTGGTGTGGAAAAAGTTTCAAAAAAAGTGAAAAGGCAAGCCTGTAGCACTTTGGAAGGCCAAGGTGGAAGGATTACTTGAAGCCAGGAGTTCAAGACCAGCCTCAGCAACATAGCAAGACCTCTGTCTCTACAAAACATACAAAAATTACCTGGATGTGGTGGCACCTGTGCCTGTAGTCCACCTACTCTGGAAGCTAAGGCAGGAGGATCACGTAAGCCCTGGCATTTGAGGTTGTAGTGAAGACACCACTGTACTCTACCCCAGGCAATAGAGTGCAACCCCGTCTCTAACAAAAAACAAAAAAAAAGAAAAAGGGAGTGGGAATCAAACTGCAGAATATGTAAAGTATGCTACTATTTGTGTAAAAATGACTATTTTCATACACTTGAATACAAAAGGGTTACTTCTAGAAATTACGTAACAACAAACTGGTAACAGTAATTGGGTGGCTGAGGTATAAGGATGGACAAAGGATTTAATGTTTTCAATATATATCTTTGTGTATCTTTTTAATTTTGTGCCAAATACATATATTTCCTATATCAAAAAAATCCAATTTAGTAACATCCTTAGTTTTTCAAATTAACATGGCAATATTAAATTAACCAATTTCAGATTTAGCTAATCTACAGCTGACAGACAACTTTAGGAGCCCCTCCCAACACTGAAAGCCCCCTAGATCAAGAAGATATTCTAAAATGATACAATGTTTTCAACAAATCAGGGAGCTGAGAAAAGAGTTGAGAATAGAGACATTCTTTTGATATTTTTTTTTCCTTGAGACTGAGCGGCACTTTTTTGCCCCAGGCTAGAATATCATGATATTATCATAGCTCACAGCAACCTCAAACTCCTGGGCTCAAGACATCCACTTTCTTCAGCCTCCAGCAATCTGCCATGCCACCCAGCTAATTTTTCTGGGTTTTTTTTTTTTTGTTTGTTTGTTTTTAATTGCAGTTTGGGGCTGGAGCTGGGTTTAACCCGCCACATCCGGTATATGGGGCCGGCACCCTACTCCTTGAGCCACAGGTGCCTCCATGTTTTTTTGTTTTGTTTTGTTTTTTTCAGTAGAGACATGGTCTCAATCTTGCTCAGGCTACTCTCAAACTCCTGAAAGCAATCCACCCACCTCTGCCTCCCAGGTTGCTGGGATTACAGGCATGAGCCACTGCACCTAGCTCTTGATTTCAATTAAAACCGGTGCTCTATGGGCAGCGCCTGTGGCTCAGTGAGTAGGGCACTGGCCCCATATACCAAGGGTGGTGGGTTCAAACCCAGCCTCAGCCAAACTACAACAGAAAGATAGCCGGGTGTTGTGGCAGGCGCCTGTAGCCCCAGATACTCAGGAGGCTGAGGCAAGAGAACCACCTAAAACCCAGGAGTTGGAGGTTGCTATGAGCTGTGACACCACAGCACTCTTCCAAGGGTGATGAAGTGAGACTCTGTCTCTAAAAAATTAAAAAATAAAACTGGTGCTCTACTGGGCACAATGACTGGCATCCGGAGTAAGACAGGAGGAGTCACTGAGGCCAGGAGTTTTTTTTTTTTGGTTTTTGGCTGGGGCTGGGTTTGAACCCGCCACCTCAGGCATATGGGACCAGTGCCCTACTCCTTGAGCCACAGGCGCTGCCCGAGGCCAGGAGTTTAAGGCCAGCCTGGGCAAAACAGGCTGTCTCTAAAAAAATATGAACACAACTTAAAAAGTAAAACAAACTGGTGCTTTAATCTAGTATCAGTCAACTTGCCTGTATTCTGCTTTATTTTTTTTTTTGTCCGGGGCTGGGTTTGAAACTACCACCTCTGGTATATGGGGCAGGCGCCCTACTCCTTTGAGCCATAGGCACCATCCACATTCTACTTTAAAAACCAAACTTATGGGTGGCACCTGTGGCTCAAAGGGGTAGGGCGTCGGCCCCATATGCCAGAAGTGGCGGGTTCAAACCCAGCCCCAGCCAAAACCTGCAAAAAAAAAAAAAAAAAATTATTAAGAAACACTTATTGGGCCATGTACAGTAATCACACCTGTAATCCTAGCACTCTGTGAGGCTGAAGTGAGTGGATCACTTGAGCTCAGGAATTCAATACCAGCCAGAGGAAAGCAAGACCCCAAAATAGAAAAATTAGCCAAGCGTTGTGGCAGGCAACAGGGCCCAGTAGTCTCAGCTACTCAGAAGCCTAAGGAAAGAGAATTGCTTGGACCCAAGAATTTGAGATTGCTTTTAGATTGCTATTACACCACGACGGCACTCTACCCAGGTTGACAGAGTGAAACACTAAGGGGCGGCGCCTGTGGCTCAGTGAGCAGGGCGCTGGTCCCATATACTGAGGGTGGCAGGTTCAAACCCAGCCCCAGCCAAACTGCAACAAAAAAATAGCAGGGCGTTGTGGCAGGCGCCTGTAGTCCCAGCTACTCGGGAGGCTGAGGCAGGAGAATCGCCTAAGCCCAGCAGTTGGAGGTTGCTGTGAGCTGTGTGACGCCACGGCACTTTACCGAGGGCGATAAAGTGAAACTCTGTCTCTACAAAAAAAAAAAAAAAAAAAGTAGCATTTATTAAATAATTACTATGTAGCTGACACTGGGCTAGGTACTTAACATATTTGATTCCAATAAGATAACATCTATTCATTTCCAATGTTCCACAATGAAATTTTGTACAAAAATCTTTCCCATATTTATTGCTAATATTTAGGATTCCCAGAAATGAAATAAATGAGTCAACAATATAAAAGCTTTTTTAAAGGCTGGGAAGTTTTTTTAAAAGACAAATATTTTAGGGCGGCACCTGTGGCTCAGTGAGTAGGGCGCCGGCCCCATATGCCGAGGGTGGCGGGTTCAAACCCAGCCCCGGCCAAACTGCAACAAAAAATAGCCGGGCGTTGTGGCGGGTGCCTGTAGTCCCAGCTGCTCGGGAGGCTGAGGCAAGAGAATCGCTTAAGCCCAAGAGTTAGAGGTTGCTGTGAGGTGTGTGATGCCACGGCACTCTACCAAGGGCGGTACAGTGAGACTCTGTCTCTACAAAAAAAAAAAAGACAAATATTTTAAAATTAAATACTCATTACCAGCTGCCCCTTTTATCTCTGGTGACCTATTTTTCACTGTTATATTACTTTTTGTCCCTAATTTACACCCAGGGATTTTTAAACAAGGGGATTCTCAGTTATAGCTACTCACAGGTTTCATCTTCTGCCTCATTTATCCAGTTTGTTGATAATGTGTCAGGCCTTCAATTTGTTAACGTCTTTTTGTAAACAAGTCCAGGAAAATATCTGGCTACAGTATTTTATGCTATTCTTAGAACTATTCTGTCATGTTTCTCACAGGAAGTTATCAATCTTTAACATATTAATTGCCATGTGAGTTGTATTTAACTTAAGCTGGTTTTGAGTCTTGAGCCTCAAGAAGCATATATAACTCACATCTCTTTAACATTGACTGCCACAATAGAAAAAAAATTTGTCCCTGGGCGGCGCCAGTGGCTCAGTGAGTAGGGCGCCGGCCCCATATGCCAAGGGTGGGAGGTTCAAACCCAGCCCCGGCCAAACTGCAACAAAAAAAATAGCCGGGCGTTGTGGTAGGCGCCTGTAGTCCCAACTGCTTGGGAGGCTGAGGCAAGAGAATCGCGTAAGCCCAAGAGTTAGAGGTTGCTGTGAGCCGTGTGATGCCACGGCACTCTACCGAGGGTGGTACGGTGAAACTCTGTCTCTACCAAAAAAAAAAAAAAAAAAATTTGTCCCAGGGGCCATAATTCAAAAACTCACTGTTAAGTGGACATTGTGGCTCTTGTGTAATCGTAGCACTCTGGGAGGCTGAGACAGGATCACTTGGGCTTACAAGTTTGAGACCAGCCTGAGAAAGAACAAGAACCCATCTCTATTAAAAATAAAAAAATTAGCCAGACCTCATGGTAATGCCTATAGTCTCAGCTACTCAGTAGGGTAGAGGAGGAGGATTGCAGCAGCCCAGGAGTTGGACATTGCAGTGAACTAAGAAGACACCACTGCACTCTACGTAAGGTGATAGAACAAGACTCTGGCTCAAAAAATAAAAGAACAAAAACCAACAAACCCAAAAACAAAACTCAGTCTTAGCCAGCCCTTCTGGTTCATGCATATATAATTCAAGGTAGGAAGATAGCTTAAGGCCAATATTTTGAGACCACCCTGAGCAACATAGCAAGATCTTGTCCCTACAAAAAATTAAAAAATAAATAAATATAGCCGGGCGTTGTGGCAGGAGCCTGTAGTCCCAGCTACTTGGGAGGCTGAGGCAAGAGAATCGCTTAAGCCCAGGAGTTGGAGGTTGCTGTGAGCTGTGTGAGGCCACGGCACTCTACCGAGGGCCATAAAGTGAGACTCTGTCTCTACAAAAAAATAAATAAATAAAATAAATAAATAAATAAATAAATAACCAAGCATGGTGATGAGCCTGTAGTTTCCAGCCACCTGGAAGGCTAAGGCAGGAAGCTAGATAGGGCCAAGAAGTTTGAGGCTGCAATAAGCTATGAAGACACCACTGAACGCTAGCCCAAGCAAGAGACCCTGTCTAAAAAACAAAATAAAACAACAATAACAACAACTTAAACAGTTTTTACTCTATATTTATTTGCTAAACAATATCTACTCCACTTAAACTAAGTGGTCATGCAGGACACTGTAGGACCTCAGCTCTACAAAAAATAGAAAGATTAACCAGGTTGTGATGGCTGGCACGTGTATTCCCAACCATCAGGGAAGCAGAGGCAGAATTGCTTGAGCCCAGGAGTCTAAAGTTGCAGTGAGATATGATGACACCACTGCACTCTAGCCTGGGCAACAGAACAAGACCTTATCTCAAGCAATAAATTAAGTGGCCAAAGGGTAGAAATTATTTTTATAATTGCAGCTACACATAAAATACCTGACCAAAGTATAGTATAGAGTAGAAGTTTCTAAACTGATTTTCGTATAACCAATTTATTTATTTTGTAGAGACAGAGTCTCACTTTATGGCCCTCGGTAGAGTGCCGTGGCCTCACACAGCTCACAGCAACCTCCAACTCCTGGGCTTAAGCGATTCTCTTGCCTCAGCCTCCCGAGTAGCTGGGACTACAGGTCCCCGCCACAACGCCCGGCTATTATATATAACCAATTTATTGAAGTGATGCTCTCCATTTGTACAGTAAAACAAAATGATTTAAAAAAAAAAAGAAAAAACCCACTGAATAATGCCCAGTAAAAGTCTTGAAGGTAGTAGACCACATCCTTTTTTTTTTTTGAGACAGTCTCACTATGTCACCCTCAGTAGAGTGGCATGGTGTCACAGCTCACAGCAACCTTAAACTCTTGGGCTAAAGCAATTCTCTTGACTAGCCTTCCATGTAGCTGGGACTAAAGGCACCCGCCACAATGCCTAGCTATTCTTTGTTGTTGTCATTGCTTAGCTGGCCTGGGCCAGGTTCGAACCCACCAATCCCAATGTATGTGGCCAGTGCCCTAACTACTGAGTAACAGTTGCCCAGCCTAGACTACATTTTTTTTAAAAACCCTCACACTATTGTACTCTCCCCACGTTTGTGTGCATGACTGACAAAGATCAATCATGTTCTCCAACTTTATTCCAGTTGTCCTAGGTATTGCCATGATATAATTAAATATTATAGAAACCAGGCTGCACCTATGGCTCAATGGGTAGGGCGCCAGCCCATATACCGAGGGTGGTGGGGTCAAACCCGGCCCCGACCAAAAACTGCAACAAAAAAATAGTCGGGCAGGTGCCTGTAGTCCCAGCTACTTGGGAGGCTGAGGCAAGAGAATCGCTTAAGCCCAAGAGCTGGAGGTTGCTGTGAGCTGTGACACCACAGCACTCTACTGAGGGTGACAAAATGAGACTCTGTCTCTTAAAAAAAAAAAAAAAAAGAGGGGTAGTAACTGTGGCTCACAAGAGTAGGGCACTGGCCCCATATACCGAAGGTGGTAGGTTCAAACCTGGCCCTGACCAAAAACTGCAAAAAAAAAATTATAGAAACCAATGCAATTTAAATACATAATGCAAAAGGTGTGCTATTGTCTGAACATTGCATTCCCCCAAAATTTCTATGCTGAAGTCCTAACCACTAAGGTAATGGGATTAGCAGTACAGGGACTTCTGGTGGTGATCAGATCATTTCATAAATGAGATTGGTGCCATTATGAGAGACCCCAAGGAGCTAGCTAGTCCATCTCCGTCACGTGAGAACAAAGCTAGAAGGTGCAATCTGAGAAACACAGAGCAGGCCCTCACCAGACAACCTTATCTTGAGCTTCCAAGCATCCAGAAAAATGAGAAATGAATTGTTTACAAGTCACCTAGTTTGTGGCATTTTGTTGTGGCACCTCAAAGGCACTATGACAAGGCATTTGTATCAAAATTAAGTTGAAGGCTTTCAAATGACTGTCAAATTAGAGACAGATAATATGATGGAAAATTAGAGAAAAAGATAAACCATTCTACAAATCACTTCTTAAATGTCTAAAATCTTACTCTACTTTCAAAAAATTTGAAACTGAGGGCGGTGCCTGTGGCTCAAGGAGTAGGGCACCAGCCCTATATACTGGGGGTGGCAGGTTCAAACCTGGCCCTAGCCAAAAACTGCAAAAAAAAAAAAAAAATTTGAAACTGAAGACTGGGCAAGGTGGCTAATGCCTATAATCCCAGCACTCTGGGAGGCCAAGGAGGGTGGATTGCCTGAGTTCACAGGTTCCGAAACAAGCCTGAGCCAGAGGAAATTTCTCTAAAAATTGCCAGGCAGTGGCAGGTGCCTATAGTCACAGCTACTGGGGAGGCTGAGGCAAGAGAACTGCTTGAGCCCAAAGTTTGAGGTTGCTGTGAGCTATGATGCCCCGCACTTTACCCAGGGCAACAGAATAAGACTTTTCTAAATAAATAAATAATGACTATTTAAAAAAAAAAAATTGAAACTAAAATTTTTAGACTATGTGTAAGCATAGTTTGTGGGAGAAAGGTGATACAGAATTCTAATCAAAGAATTTGTACCCAAAGACTAAAATCAAAATATTATCAAGTTAATGTAGATTAATATTTTTAAGTTTTAAAAAAAACTGTTTACAAGCCAGGTGTGGTGCTCACGCCTGTAATTCCAGAACTCTGGGAGGCCCAGGCATATGGATTGCTTGAGCTCAGGAGACCAGCCTGAGCAAGAGCAAGACCCCATCTCTAAAAGAAAAATGCTAGCATTGTGGTGGGCACCTATAGTCCCAGATACTTGGGAGGCTAAGAAGACTGCTTGAGCCCAAGAGTTTGAGGTTGCTGTGAACTATGAGGCCACAGCACTCTACCAGGGGCAAGAAAATGAGACTCTGTCTCAAAAAAAAAAAAAAAAATTCAATAGGACACTAGAAAGCATACAGCACTTGGCAAAGTAACACATACTTACAATTCCAAAATTAAGATAGCTTCTAAGCCATCTTTAACCAGAGGTATGTATCAGAATGCCTTAAAGAGTTTTCTTGGGGCAGCGCCTATGGCTCAAGGAGTAGGGCACTGGCCCCATATACGGGAGGTGGCGGTTCAAACCTAGCCCTGGCCAAAAACTGAAAAGAAAAAAAAAAAAAAAACAACTAAAATTAAAGCGTTTTCTTCAAATTCACAAATTCATGAGACCTGATGCTATCCAATTGAATCATGTTTTCCAGACACTTATCAATGATATTTATATTTATATATTATATATAACTTATTTATATTTACATTATTTATACTAATATTTCAAAAGTCCCAAGTAGCTCTAATGTGAATCACCAGTGAAGAACCATTGCTAAAAAAATGGTGTTATTGTTACTTTCATAAAATTACCCAATTACTACTTAAATGTTACAGTATCACTAAAGGGACTTAGGTGAATTAACTTAAGAATAAGCCCAATAACCAAAATAAATTTGATACAATACTTGCAAAAACTACTATGCAAGGAGATCCCAGTATTTCCAGCTTTTTCCTGTTCAAATATATAGATCTACAGATATAAATCAAAATACAATCACCTTCCCAAAAAAGTGTCAGTCCTACTGAAATAATTATTTTCTTGATTAAAGAAAACTGTATGAAATATCTCATCAACCTTTAAAACTTTGCAAAGGCCCTAACATTTTTAGCTTGGAGATGTAAGACTTTAATATGCTCCTAATGTAGTGCTTCTCAACATTCATACTATTGACATTTTGAACCAGATAATTCTTAGGGACATGGGGGATTGGCATGTGAGTTGTCCTATTCATTGTAAGATGTTTCAGCAACATCCCTGGCCTTTCTATCCACTAGATAACAGTAGAATCCTACCTTACTCCAGTTGTGACCAGTAAAATGTGCCCATACATTCCCACATATCCTTTGTGGGGGTGAGAAACACTCACTTTCACTCATTCTCACTTCTCTTAGTGAGAATCTCTGCACTAAGAAATGTTTTGTCTGGCTTTCTCCAATTTTCTGAATTAGTGAGCTTTTTTAATTTCTTCATAGGGACAATGGGAATAGACGTGAAAGAAGACTGGCGGCTGCTTTTTACTGCAAAGAGAAGCAATGACGTTAAGTAGCACAAATACTTCTGACTTAGCTATCAGCAACAGATAGGTAGAACTAGGTTTGAGTTCCCATTCAAGTACTTACCAATAGTGCTGTCTTGAGTATGCCACTTAACCTCTCCAAGTCTGTTTCCTCATCTGCAAAATGGGAATAATATCTACTCTGCAGAGTTGTTACCTTAGAGATAATTTAAGTAAAATAGTTTATAGATAATTTAAGTAAAAAAATTGTGCCTGACACATAGGACTATAATAGTTACATAATTACTATGAAGGGTGATAGCACTGGAGAACTATACATCCTCTAGAATGCTATTATAACTGCTACAATTTTATTGTACATTAGAATCAGCAGTGATTTTTGTTAAGTCATTGAAGATGCCCAAATCCCACCCTCAGAAAGGCCTGGAGAGAAAGCTTTGGAAAATTGGTTGTGGTCTTTTGTTTGTTTCCAAAATGGAATCCTTGTTGCACGGTTGACTTTTTTATATTATAGTTGAGTCTGCTGTATTTTCACTCTGTTGTAAAACTGCAGCATTTCAAGACACAAGAAAGAAGCAATTCATGAAAATAATTCAACCACATAAAATATTTGTCATACAGAACAAAAGCTACTTTAAAATAATGATGTTTTGAGAGTTTATTTTGAAGGTCATTTTAAAAACAAAGTTAAAGACAATCTGAGAAAAAATTGCACAGAATACACTCATTAAATAAGTATGATGATTAAATCAAATTAAGGGAAATGTGTTCTCTTCTGCAACTCCTGAAATAAGTTCTGTTGTACTGATAGTTTTTACACTTCCAGAAAGGGGAAATAATCATGGCAATTAAAGCTGCCTCTTAATCATGTAAATCTACAGTAGCAATCAAATTTTTCTGTTCTTTCCAATAAGTCAGTTTCGATCTTCAAACTGTGCCTTGTTTTTTAAAAGATAAGATGCTAGAAATTCAATGGGATTTGGTGGTCTGTAAAGGAAAAGAAATCAAAAGTTTAGAAATATATTTTCTAGATGTGTTAATTAAAATGTATCATTCCATAATGAATGGCCATTTGTAATAAACATGGTAAATGAAATAGGCAAACAAACTCACCAATACAGTTTAAAGACAGTGAAATTTTTGTATAGCTTAAATTTAGTTATGAACTAAATTCTAAAGAACAAATTTCAAAAATGTGCAGATAACAGGAGTATGGTTAGCCCAGGGAGTATAACTACATGAAAGGGTCGCAAAGGAGGCTGCTGAAGTGTTAACAGTATTCAGTATTTCTGGTTCTGAGTAGAAGTGACATAGTGTTTAGTTTGTGAAAATTCATCACACTGTATACATATGGCATGTAATTTTCCATTATTATCCATCAATAAAAGAAAAAACCATATACGACAATGGCCATAGCACCACCAAGACATGCAGATGAACTCAAGCAACTAATCAAAGGAGACAAAACTAATTTAGACATGTCGTTTCTTTCCTCAAAGCCAATTCTTTTTTCAAATAACTTAAATCAATAATAATTCTAATATTACAAACACAGCACAACTAAAGTTTAACACATTTATAAAATTAAGAAGTGTTATTTTGGCGGCACCCTGTAGCACAGTGGTTATGGCACTGACCACACACACCTAGGGGGATGGGTTCGAAACTGGCCCGGGCCAGATGAACATCAATGACAACTACAACAGCGTCAGCACCTATAGCTCAGCAGTTAGGGCACCAGCCACATAAACCAGAGCTGGCAGGTTCAAATCCAGCCCGGGCCAGCCAAACAACAATGACAACTACAACCAAAAAAATAAAAATAGCCAGGCATTGTGGCAGATGCCTGTAGTCCCACCTCCTTGGGAGGCTGAGGCAAGAGAATTGCTTAAACCCAAAGAGTTTGAGGCTGTTGTGAGCAAAAAAAAAGGTGTTATTTCAAATTTAGTTTTTTTCCCCAAATGTATCACTTTTATAGAAATTTTTTTTTTTTTTTTGAGACAGAGTCTAACTATGTTGCCCTCAGTAAAATGCCGTGGTGTCACAGCTCACAGCAACCTCAAACTTTCAGGCTTAAGCGATTCTCTTACCTCAGCCTCCCAAGTAGCTGAGACTATAGGCGCCCGCCACAACACCTGGCTATTTTTTTGTTGGTGGTGCAGTTGTCTTTGTTTAGCAGGCCCAGGCCAGGTTTGAACATGCCAGCCTGTGTGCATGTGGGTGGCGCCATAACCACTGTGCTTCGGGTGCCAAGCCTATATAAATTATTCTTGTTGAGGAAACAAGTCCAAAGATGCAAAATTGGAGAGACATCTATTTTAAACTCTACCATGAAAAGGCACGTTGAAACTGATATACAGGCTCAGTGGCCGTAGCTCAGTGGTTAGGGCACCAGCTACATACACTAGGGCTAGCAGGTTCAAACCCAGCCCAGGCCTGTTAAAAACAACAATGCCAACTGCAAGAAAAAATAGCCAGGGATTATGGCAGGTGCCTGTAGTCCCAGCTACTTGGGAGGCAGAGGCAAGAGAATCACTTAAGTCCAAGAGTTGGAGGTTGCTGAGAGATGTGACACCACAGCACTCTAGTGAGAGCAACACAGTGAGACTCTGTATCAAAAAAAAAAAAAAGAAGAAAGAAAGAAAACTGATGTACAATGAACTCAAAACATTCCCTTAACACTTTAAATAGCCCATTGGGCTGCCTACACATAGATAACATTTTTCATGTAATATTTACCCTTAACTAGAAAAATTATTTTGTCAGAACTCTTTCCTTAAAAATTGTATTTATTAGTAAGCTGTTACCTAAAAACTTCTTCAAAAACTTTTTTTTCTAGGTGTGGTGGCTCATGCCTGTAATCCTAGCACTCTAGGAGGCCTAGGAGGGTGGATTGCTTGAGCTCAGCAGTTTTGAGACCAGCCTGAGAAAGAATGATACCCCGTCTTTACTAAAAATGAAAAACTGAGGCAAAAAGATTTGAGCCCAAGAGTTTAAGGCTGCTGTCAGCTATGATGCCACAGCACTCTACTGAGAGTGAAAAAGTGAGACACTGTCTAAAAAAAAGAAAAAATTTTTTTCTAGCATTTAAAATATTTAGCATGCATATAATCCTAGCACTCTGGGAAGCCAACATTGAGTGGATCACGTGAGCTCAGGAGTTCAAGACCAGCCTGAGCAAGAGCGAGACCCCATCTCTAAAAATAACTGAGCATTGTGGCAGGTGCTTATAGTTCCAGCTATACCAGAGGCTACAGCAAGAAGATCACTTGAGCCCAAGAGTTTGAGGTTGCTATGGGCTATCACGCCACAGCATTCCACTGAGAGCAACAAAGTGAAACTGTCTCAATAAACTTAATAATAAATTAAAAAATAAAATTTAGAATTTCCAATATATTACCCTTCTTTTAAAGAAAAAAATATAAAATATGTCCATATTTTACTTGTCAAAGCCGGACATATCTCAATCATATAACAATGAAAAAGCAAATATATATTGCCTATTTATATAAATTTATATAACTATTCTAGGTTACTAAACTTACTATGAGACTTATTTCCATCAAATTCCTTATTAAATTGTCAATTTGCTACAATGTTGATCATCCTCTGAATAAAACAGAATATGAACCTAATAAATGTTGACTAACTTATAAAACAAATTGTTATTGGATTTGGGTTTTTTTTTTGGTTTTTTGTTTGTTTGAGAACAGTCTCACTTTATCGCCCTCAGTAGAGGGGCATGGCATCAGAGTTCACAGCAACCTCTAAATCTTGGGCTCAGGAGATCCTCTTGCCTCAGCCATAATGCCTGGCTATTTTTAGACGCAAGGTCCTGCTCTGGCTCAGGCTGGTCTCAGACATCCACCTGCCTCAGCCTTTCAGAGTCCTAGGATTACAGGCATGAGCCACCCTGCCAGGCCTCTTTTTTTATTTTTTTTTTAAAGACAGAGTCTCACTTTCTCACCCTAGGTAGAGTGCTGTTGCGTCACAGCTCACAGCAACCTCCAGCTCTTGGGCTTAGGCAATTCTCTTGCCTCAGCCTCCCAAGTAGCTGGGACTACTCAATGCCACACCCCTTCCACAATGCCTGGCTATTTTTTGTTGCAGTTTGGCCGGGGCCAGGTTCAAACCCACCACCCTCGGTATATGAGGCCAGCGCCCTACTCACAGAGTCACAAGCGCCACCAAGGCTGCCCGGCCTCTTAGTAGATTTGTTTACACAAAAGAATTTATATGAAAATCACTGGGAAGAAACATAGAAAAAAGAAATAACTATTACCTTGCTAATAGAAAATTGTAAATTATAACAATTTGGCAAAAAAGTTCATAACACTCATGTTATTGAGTGTACAGTAACTATAGAATTTTAAGGACAGACTCGGCACCTGTGGCTCACGCGGCTAAGGCACCAGCCACATACACCTGAGCTGGCACGTTCAAATCCAGCCCTGGCCCACCAAACAACAATGACAACTACAACCAAAAAATAGCCAGGAGTGAAAAAAAAGAAAGAAGAAAAATAGCCAGGCGTTATGGCAGGTGCCTGTAGTCCCAGCTACTTGGGAGGCAGAGGCAGGAAACTCGCTTGAACCCAGGAGTTGGAGGTTGCTGTGAGCTGTGTGATGCCACAGCACTCTACCCAGGGGAGCCTCAAAAAAAAAAAAAAAGAATTTTAAGGACAAACTTTTGGACAGAAATACAATACTGCATGTCTAATACCAAAAAAATAGCCATGCCCTTTGAACTAATAGACTAATTCTTGGGAATTTATCATAAAAAAGGCAAAAGAGGGCGGCACCTGTGGCTCAGTCGGTAAGGCGCCGGCCCCATATACCGAGGGTGGCAGGTTCAAACCCGGCCCTGGCCGAACTGCAACAAAAAAATAGCCGGGTGTTGTGGCGGGCGCCTGTAGTCCCAGCTACTGGGGAGGCTGAGGCAAGAATTGCTTAAGCCCAGGAGTTGGAGGTTTCTGGGAGCTGTGTGATGCCATGGCACTCTACCGAGGGCCATAAAGTGAAACTCTGTCTCTACAAAAAAAAAAAAAAAAAAAGGCAAAAGAAGGCTCGGCACCTATGGCTCAAGAGGCTAAGGCACCAGCCACATACACCTGAGCTGGCGGGTTCCAATCCAGGCCAGGGACCGCCAAACAATAATGATGGCTGCAACCAAAAATTAGCCAGGCATTGTGGTGGGCACCTGTAGTTCCAGCTACTTGGGAGGCAGAGGCAGAAGACTCACTTAAGCCCAAAAGTTTGAGGTTGCTGTGGGCTGTGAGGCCATGACACTCTACCTAGGGCGACAGCTTGAGGATCTGTCTCAAAAAAAAAAGGCAAAAGAAGCATGAAAATAGTTTGACTGCCCGGTGACCTATAAAAACAAAGCAAATTGAACTTAAACATTCAACAATGGGAAAATGGCTAAGTTGCATGTGGTTTTATGTGGTTTTATTATTTAAATTACAATCATGAGGCCAGATGCATGCGGTGGCTCAGACCTGTAATCCTATTACCTTGAGAGGCCTAAATGGGTCAATTGCTTGAGCTCAGGAGTTCAAGACGGGCCTGAGCAAGACCAAGACCCTGTCTCTAAAAATAGCCAGGCATTGGCTCTGCACCTGTAACTCAAGCAGCTAAGGCGCCAGCCACATACACCTGAGCTGGCAGGTTCGAATCCAGCCCGGGCCCGCCAAACAACAATGACAGCTGCAACCCAAAAATAGCCAGATGTTGTGGCGGGCGCCCGTAGTCCAAGCTTCTAGGGAGGTGGAGGCAGGAAAATCGCTTGAGCCCAGGAGTTGGAGGTTGCTGTGAGCTAGGATACCACAGCACTCTAAACCAAGGTGACAGCTTGAGGCTCTGTCTCAAAAAAAAAAAAAACAGCCAGGCATTGTGATGGATGCCTGTAGGCTGAGGCAAGAGAATCACTTGAACCCAGGAGTTTAACGTTGCTGTGAGCTATGATGCCCTGGCACTCTACCGAGGGCAACATAGTAAAACTGTCTCAAAAAATAAATACATAAATAAAGTATAATCATGAAGACTATGGAGAAATATAGAAAACTTTTAAGTCATAATTTTAAGTAAAAAAGAGATAGAAAATTTTACATATAGCATGGCCACAAATAATTATAAATATGCATATAACCTAAGACTGATAGAAAAAAATTTAATGACTATTTTTAAAATCTTCAATATTGGCTCAGTGCCTGTAGCTCAGTGGCCATGGAGCCAGCCACATACACCAGGGCTGGCAGGTTCAAACCCAGCCCATGCCTGCCAAACAACAATGACAACTACAACACAAAAATACCAGGCATTATGGCAGGTGCCTGTAGTCCCAGCTACTTGGGAAGCTGAGGCAAGAGAATCAGTTTAGCCCAAGAGTTTGAGGTTACTGTGAGCTGTGATGCCATGGCACTCTGCCGAGGGTGATGTAGTAAGACTCTGTCTCAAAAAAAAATTCAATATTCTTAAATCACACATTAAAAACATAGCTATATTTTGGGGGGGGTGTTGAGACTGAGTCTCACTTTGTTGCCCTCCATAGAGTGCCATGGTGTCATAACTCACAGCAATCTCAAACTCTTGAGCTAAAATGATTCTCTTGCCTCAGCCTCCAGAGTAGCTGGGACTACAGTTGCCCACCACAATGCCCAGCTATTTTTAGAGACAAGGTCTCACTCTGGCTCAGGCTGGTCTCGAACTGATGAGTTCAGACAATCCACATGCCTCGTCCTCCCAAGTACTAGGATTACAGACATGAGCCATGGCGCCTGGCCTTTGTCTCTTCTTTTATTTTTTTTTGAGACAGGGTCTCACTCTGTCACCAGAGCTTCAGTATAGTAGCATCATCATAGCTCACTGCATCCTTAAACTCCTTGGGTCTAGCAATTCTCCTGCCTCAGCCTCCCAAGTAGCTTGAACTATAGGCATGGGCACCACCACATCTAGGTAGTTTTTCTATTTTTTGTAGAGACAGGATCTCTTGCTCAGGCTAGTCTATATCTCCTCTGAATATGCTAGGATTACAGGAATAAGTCACTGTACCCTAATGGTATTTCAATTAGACAAGTCTATATTGCTTTCTCTACTAACTCCATTTGCAATCTTACCTTTCCTTTGCAAGCACAGCAAGTCCCTGTAATAAGATAGGCACAACAGTCTGATCCAGGTAGGCACGAGTTGGCAAAGATTGTAGATCCACCTTCTGTTTTGATGACTTTTCTGCATTAATCTTCTCATTTTCTACTATCCTCTAGTGAATTCAAAAAACAATACAGGAACATGCCAAATAACCAGATTACGCTGAGTACTGAAAACAAAAACTAATAGAGAAATGTGATACTAATAGAAAAGTCAAATCAATAACCATAAGCTGGTATTTGACTGCAAAGCTTTCTGCTAAAATAAATTCAGATCCATCTCTAAATATCAGTCAAGCCCTTTCTCTCTAAAGGAACCATATTTCATTGTCCTAATATCCTATTTCTAAATCTACTCTTCACCTGTAGTCCCAGCTACTTGGGAGGCTGAGGAAAGAGAATTGCTTAAGCCCAAAGAGTTTGAGGTTGCTGTGAGCTGTGATGCCTCGGTGCTCTATCTGGGGCGACAGCTTGAAACTCTGTCTCAAAAAAAAGGAAAAATAAATGAACAAATAAATAAATAAAAGTAAATTAAAAATAAATAAATTTAAGAAAAACATTAAGTGAGAAAAATGATTAATATGGAAAAGATTGTTAATGTGTTATTTAGTGAAGTTTAGGAAATAATAACTTACACTTTCCTCTTAACAAACCCCAAATTTTAGTGTTTTTATATAGATTCAGCTGATATCCAGAGCATGAAAATTAATTTATTAAAAAACTTTGCATTCTGGGCAGCGCCTGTGGCTCAGTGGGTAGGGCGCCGGCCCCATATACGGAGGGTGATGGGTTCAAACCCAGCCCCGGCCAAACTGAACAAAAAAATAGCCGGGTATTGTGGCAGGAGCCTGTAGTCCCAGCTACTTGGGAGGCTGAGGCAAGAGAATCACCTAAATCCAGGAGTTGGAGGTTGCTGTGAGCAGTGACGATAGGCACTCTACTGAGGATAATAAAGTGAAAGTCTGTCTCTTCTTTTTTTTTCCTGGCCGGGGCTGGGTTTGAACCCGCCACCTCTGGCATATGGGGCCGGCACCCTACCCCTTTAAGCCACACTACACTTCCTATAATAAATTCCTTACCCAAATTCTTTCATTTATTTCATTAGAACATTTTCTTTGAAAGTTATACCATGTGCCAAGTCTTTTTGTTTGTTTGCTTTTGGGGGGTTTTTTGAGTCTCACTCTGTGGCCCTGGGTAGAGTGCTATGGCATCATTGCTCACAGCAACCTCAAACTTGGCTCAAGCAATATACCTGCCTCAGCCTCAGAGTAACTGGAACTACAGGCGCCCACCACAATGCACGGCTTTCTCCATTTTCAGTAGAAATGGGGTCTTGCTCTTGCTCAGGCGAGATCTCAAACTCCTGAGTTAAGTAGTTCACCCAACTTCACCTCCCAGAGAGCTAGGATTATAGGCACAAGCCACTGTGCCATTTGGTATGCCTAATTTTACTTAAGTCAAAATCCTGAATTAGTCTAAAAATAAGCATATGCAAACTACCACTAACAAAAAAGAATTGATAAGACAGTGTAGAACAGTGATCACAAAAAAAGAACAACATGACATGAGCCCTATGACTTGCTTCCTGCCTAGAGAACTTGTATGATGCAAGAGAGGTTAACTTGAGCAGAGATTAGTGTTCTCCCTGAGTTGAATAGACAGAGTTGAAAATTCTGAGCAACCAAGACAACTAGAATTCACTGAGCAGTCTTAGAGGAGAAAGCTGTGAAGAGAGAAGAACTGCACCAAAAAGGGACTAATGAAATTACCTTCCAGTCTTCAGGTAAATACTTAACAGTGCATGGCAATAAGGCAACTACCTAAGGCCAGGGAAAGAATCACCTAGAAGAAACAGCAGTTCCAATCTCAGGAGCTCACACAATGCCAGGAATAGTTGATGTTCCCATGATTCAGAGGGGAAAACCTTCTAATGCATGGAGCGCTGAGTAGAATATTCAAGGAAAGAAATTAGGCCTAACCTAAAGACTGGTCTGGGCCCATCTAACAAAGCTTACAAGCAAGTCTCAAAAGGACCAAACTGTTTCCAAGTAACTATGTCCTAGAATGAAAGTAAACAATGAAGAAATAAAAAAAACTCCAATTCCCTACAAGGTAATATTCACTCTCCCACCATCCAATAAGAAATTACCAGGCACGCTAGGTAAAGTGGCACATGCCTATAATCCTAGCATTCTGGGAGGCAAAGGTGGGTGAACTGCTTGAGCTCAGGCGTTTGAGATTAGGCTGAGAAAGAACAAGACCCCGTCTCTAAAAATAGTTGGGCATTGTGGCGGGTGCCTATCATCCCAGCTACTGAGAAGACTGAGGCAAGAGGATCACTTGAGCCTAAGAGTTTGAGGTTGCTGTGAGTTAGGATGCATGGTACTCTACCGAGAGCATCAGAGTAAGACTTTGCCTAAAAAAAAAAAAGAAAATTTTCCAAATTTGATAAAAACTCTAATCCACAGACCTAAGAAGCTCAACAAATCCTAAACTGAATAAACATTTAAAAAAGAAAAACTAGGGGCGGCGCCTGTGGTTCAGTTGGTAAGGCGCCGGCCCCATATACCGAGGGTGGCGGGTTCAAACCTGGCCCTGGCAAAACTGCAACCAAAAAATAGCCGGGCATTGTGGCGGGCGCCTGTAGTCCCAGCTACTCGGGAGGCTGAGGCAAGAGAATCGCTTAAGCCCAGGAGCTGGAGGTTGCTGTGAGCTGTGTGAGGCCACGGCACTCTACCGAGGGCCATAAAGTGAAACTCTGTCTCTACAAAAAAAAAAAAAAGAAAAACTAGGCTTGGCACCCATAGCACAGTGGTTACGGTGCCAGCCACATACACCAAGGCTGACAGGTTCAAAAACAGCCTGGGCCAGCTAAACATCAATGACAACTGCAACAACAAAAAAAGCCAGGCATTGTTGTGGGTACCTGTAGTCCCAGCTACTTGGGAAGCTGGGGCAAGAGAATCGCTTAAGCCCAAGAATTTGAGGTTGCTGTCAGCTGTGATTCTAGGGCACTCTACCAAGGGCGACATAGTGAGACTCTGTCTCAAAAAAAAAAGAAAGAAAGAAAAATAGAAAAAGAAAAACTACACAGGGTGGCGCCTGTGGCTCAGTGAGTAGGGCGCCGGCCCCATATGCTGAGGGTGGGGGGTTCAACCTCAGCCCCAGCCAAACTGCAACAACAAAAAAAAATAACCGGGCGTTGTGGCGGGCGCCTGTAGTCCCAGCTGCTCGGGAGGCTGAGGCAAGAGAATCGTGTAAGCCCAAGAGTTAGAGGTTTCTGTGAGCCATGTGACGCCATGGCACTCTACCCGAGGGCGGTACAGTGAGACTCTATCTCTAAAAAAAAAAGAAAAACTACACCAAGCACATCACAATCAAATAACTTAAAAAAAAACTCTGATAAACAGAAAAATCTCAAAACCAGCCAAAGGAAAGACATCATACATTGAAGAGCAGAAAAAATATCTGTCAGTAGAAATGACCTGCACTACAAAGACATGTTAGAGGAATCCTCAGGCAAAAAGAATATGGTAACAAATAGATACTAAGATCTACACAGAAGAATGAACTGCTGCAGAAATGTGTGGCATAATGTAAATTTCTTCTTTTTCTTATTTTTTTAAAATCACCTAAAAGAGGGCCTGGTGCCCAGAGCTCACTGAGTAGGGTGCTGGCCACATACACTGAGGCTGGGGCTTCCAGCCCAGCCCAGGCCTGCTGAACAACGACAACTGCAACCAAAAAATAGCCAGGCGTTTTGGTGGGAGCCTGTAGTCCCAGGTAATTGGAAGGCTGAGGCAAAAGAATCACTTGGGCCTTATGGGGGGGGAAACAGAAAGAGGGATGGAGGGAGGGGGGTGGGGCCTTGGTGTGTGTCACACTTTATGTCTTTATGCAAGACATGATTGCAAGAGGGACTTTACCTAACAATTGCAATCAGTGTAACCTGGCTTATTGTACCCTCAAGGAATCTCCAACAATAAAAAAAAAAAAAGAAAGAAAAAAAAAAAAAGAATCACTTAGGCCCAAGAGTTTGAGGTTGCTGTGAGCTATGACGCCATAGCACTCTACCAAGGGCAACATAGTGAGACTCTGTCTAAACATAAATAAATAAATAAAAATAACACACAAATCTTTTCCAGAAAGCCTCTTTTCCTAACGAATCCCACCCTGCTCTGGTTAATTCATTTGTCCTAAATGAGCATTTAGTCATTCATTTACAAAGTAGTCCCTGTTTTCTAGAAAACAACCTCTTATCATTCATGAAAAATTTCTATAAAAATATACTTTCCTAGGCAGCGACTGTGGCTCAAGGAGTAGGGCGCCGGTCCCATATGCCGGAGGTGGCGGGTTCAAACCCAGCCCCGGCCAAAAATATATATATATATACTTTCCTGTCTGTTTTTCAGACTCTCTGAATCAGACTTAATTATGTAAGGCAAAACACAGTATCTACTATGTATATTATAGGGTCCAATAGCACCTACTATTGAAACTCTACAAAGAAACATTATTAAGTGTTGACTCCACCAGCACCCTATTCTGCTACAAAAACCAATAGGATTCTTACTACTGCAGTTTTTACTTAACAAAATCTGAACAGATGCATTAACAGCCACCAAACTGAAAACAATTCTGGCAGTGTCCTTAATAATGTGTTTGTTTCTGAATATCACTTTTAAAAGTTCAATCACTTGGCTCAAAACTAATTTGTATCTCTGTATACCCTCAAAGTATTAGTACCGCTAATAAAGTAAGTTACCCATTATTTCAGTTCGTGAAAACAAAAAAAAGAGTTCCCTGCTCGGCCCCTGTAGCTTAAGCGGCTAAGGTGCCAGCCACGTACACCAGAGCTGGTGGGTTCTATTCCAGCCCGGGCCCACCAAGCAACAATGACAACTATAACCAAACAATAGCCGGGTGTTGGGTCGGGCGTCTGTAGACCCAGCTACTTGGGAGGCTGAGGCAAGAGAATCTCTTAAGCCCCCGAGTTGGAGGATGCTGTGAGCTGTGATGCCACCGCACTCTACCCAGGGCGTCAGCTTGAGGCTCCTGTCTCAAAAAAAAAAAAAAAAAAAACACAAGTGTTCCCTTCTGCAAAGTAACCCAGTGGGAATGGATCTAAGTTTTCTCCAGCTCTCAAGAGACACAGAATGAGGCATAGGCACAGGACAAGTTACCTCGACGTTGTCTGTGAGACCGTACTCAGAGTGAGGATTTTCTGTAACCTAGAAAACAAAACACAAGTCACAGACATAACCCCTGCGCCCTTTCTCCCTGCTTCCTTGCACGCCCTGAATCCAGGGCCTCCTGGTACCTGTGTCTGTCCCTCCAGCATCTGCTCCGGCTCCATGGCGAACCCTGAAATTCACACTCCCGGATACTGGTCTTGGAAAACAAGAAGAGCTCCGAGTTACCCGATAGATTTATTTCACCACGAAGACGCCAAGATGTGGAATCCAGCCCAGCCCCCGACCCCGCCCCTCACCCCCACCTGGGCGCGGGACCACCCGGAGCAGGAGAGCAGCAAGGTGGGTAAGTCCACCACCAAGTACCCGCATCAGGTCCGTAAGCTCTGCGGCAGTCCCAAGTACCCAGAATAAGTGGGAAAGGGTGGGGAGGGAGATAATTACCTGCGACCAAGCCGTTCGTTCCTAAGAGCTCTGCACCGCGCCACCAACTCCCGGCCCGAACCGCTCCGGCCGTAAGTGACGGATGTCGCGCGACTGGCGCGCGTGCGCAGAGCTTCCCGGAGGGCCTTGGGATGGGCTTTCAGACGGTTTCGACTTTAAAAGGTTGTGTGTGGTCTACAGTGTGTCCTGACTAAGGTCTAGTATCACAGGGTAGACCTCCTGCGAGAATCGTTTCTCAGCCTTCCTTCCTAGCACGAGCGCCACCCCAGCTGCAGGCCCCACTGACCAGCTCAGGGGGCAAGGGCTTGGCCTGATGAGCTCCCGGTGCTGCCGGGTCGGCTTAAGCTCTTTCTCAAGGAACTGAAACCGCTAACTCCCTGAGGGGTTCTTACTAGAAAGTCCTAGGCCGGCCAGGCGCGGTGGCTGACGCCTGTAAATCCCAGCACTTTGGGAATGCGAGGCAGGTGGATCGCTTGAGCTCACGAGTTTGAGACTAGCCTGAGCAAGAGAGAGACCTGGTCTCTAGAACTAGCAGGGTGTTGTGGCGGACGCCTGTCCGTCCTAGTTACTTGGGACGCTGAGGCAAGAGGATCACTTGAGCATAAGAGTTTGAGGTTGCTGTAAGCAATAAACGCGACAGGGAGATTGAGTGAGACTCTGTCTCAAAAAAAAAAAAAAAAAGTCCTAGGCCCAGGCTGATCAATCAATGATACAATGTCATTGTTACACTTTACAGCCAAAGGCAGGGAAAGAAGCAGTGTTTGGGGGTTTTGTAGTCAGCATTATTCAAGACCTTGAATCTGTGAATTGCAATGTTATTGGTACCTTCCGTTTGTACTAAGACTAGTAGCATGCTGCAGCACAGTGGGTAGGGCTCCGGCCACATACACTGAGGCTGGCGGGTTCGAACCCGGCCCCTGCCAGCTGAACAACAATGACGACTGCAACAAAAAATAGCCGGGCGTTGTGGTGGGCACCTGTAGTCCCAGCTACTTGGGAGGCTGAGGCAAGAGAATCACTTAAGCCCAAGAGTTGGAGGTTGTTGTTAGCTGTGATGGCAGGGCACTCTCCCGAGGGCAACACAGAGAGACTGTCTAAAAAAAAAAAAAAAAAAAAAAGATTAGTAGGCGGCGCCTGTGGCTCAGTGAGTAGGCGCCGGCCCCATATGCCGAGGGTGGCGGGTTCAAACCCAGCCCCGGCCAAACTGCCACAAAAAATAGCCGGGCGGGGCGGCGCCTGTGGCTCAGTCAGTAAGGCGCCAGCCCCATATACCGAGGGTGGCGGGTTCAAACCCAGCCCCTGCTGAACTGCAACCGAAACAAAAATAGCCGGGCGTTGTGGCGGGCGCCTGTAGTCCCAGCTACTCGGGAGGCTGAGGCAAGAGAATCGCTTAAGCCCAGGAGTTGGAGGTTGCTGTGAGCTGTGTGATGCCATGGCACTCTACCGAGGGCCATAAAGTGAGACTCTGTCTCTACAAAAAAAAAAAAAAAAATAGCCGGGCGTTGTGGCGGGCGCCTGTAGTCCCAGCTACTCGGGAGGCTGAGGCAAGAGAATCGCTTAAGCCCAAGAGTTAGAGGTTGCTGTGAGCTGTGTGACGCCACGGCACTCTACCGAGGGCGGTACAATGAGACTCTGTCTCTACAAAAAACAAAAAAAAGATTAGTAGTATGCAACTAGCTCTCCTAACGATGACCCTGTTGATAATACTGTGTTTCTAAAAAAATCCACAGGATAATTTGCCTCCTATACACAATTTGTAAATAGCAAACGGGGGGATCTGGTGAATTGGATGGTTTTAATTCCGATAAATTAAATTTATTTTAATTTAAAAATGATACACTAAAACTTCCTGGCTTTGATAGAATCCAATTTGTAGTTGCACTTTGTAATATGCAAACTTGAAAATTTAGTATCAAATATTTGGAGACTAAATTATGGCATATCAATATGATGTAATACAAGCCATTCAAATGAAAAATCATGACTATTGGGCTTGACAACCATAGCTTAGTTGTTAGGGTGCCACCACATACACCGAGGCTGGCAGGTTCGAACCCAGCCGGGGGCCAGCTAAACAACAATGACAACTGCAACAATAACAACAACAACAACAAAAATTAGTCGGGGCTGCTTGAGAGGCTGAGGCAGGAGAATGGCTTAAGCCGAAGAGTTTAAGGTTGCTGTGAGCCGTGACGCCATGGTAACATAGTGAGACTTTGTCTCAAAAAAACAAAAAATGCATGAAGATCTGAGATAAATAAAATTTGGTTAAAAACTAGACTTGTATGTTTTTAAAGTTTTGCTTTATAATGTATACTTGATCATTAGTATTGTGTTTGATGATGGCAATTTGAGAATTTTTCATGTAGGATTGACTTACAAAGATGTGTACACATATGCACATAGAGATATAAATTAACTAAGACGTATTAACTCAAATTAAGATTAAATACTTCTCAGCCAGGCACAGTGACTCCTGCCTGTAACCCTAGCACTCTGGGAGGTTGAAGCGGGTGGATCACCTGAGCTCAGGAGTTCAACACCAGCCTGAGCAAGACCAAGACCCTGTCTCTATTAAAAATAGAAAAAACTGGGCGGCGCCTGTGGCTCAGTGAGTAGGGCGCCGGCCCCATATGCCGAGGTTGGCAGGTTCGGACCCAGCCCCGGCCAAACTGAAACAGAAAAATAGCCGGGCGTTGTGGCGGGCGCCTGTAGTCACAGCTGCTCGGGAGGCTGAGGCAAGAGAATCACGTAAGCCCAAGAGTTAGAGGTTGCTGTGAGCCGTGTGACGCCAGGGCACTCTACCTGAGGGTGGTACAGTGAGACTCTGTCTCTACAAAAAAAAATAGAAAAAACTGGGCGGCGCCTGTGGTTCAGTCGATAAGGCGCCGGCCCCATATACAGAGGGTGGCGGCCCCGGCTGAACTGCAACCAAAAAAAAAAAAAACAAAAATAGCTGGGCGTTGTGGCGGGCGCCTGTAGTCCCAGCTACACGGGAGGCTGAGGCAAGAGAATCGCTTAAGCCCAGGAGTTGGAGGTTGCTGTGAGCTGTGTGATGCCATGGCACTCTACCGAGGGCCATAAAGTGAGACTCTGTCTCTACAAAAAAAAAGAAAAAAGAAAAAACTAGGGTGGCGCCTGTGGCTCAAGGAGTAGGGCGCTGGTCCCATATGCCGGAGGTGGTGGGTTCGAACCCAGCCCTGGCCAAAAAAAAAAAAAAAACAAATAAAAATACAAAAAACTAGCTGAACAGTGTGGCTGGTGCCTGTAGTTCCAGCTACTAGGGAAGCCAAGACAAGCGCATTGCTTGAGCCCAAGAGATTGGGAGGTTGCTGTGAGCTAGGACACCACAGCACTCTACCCAAGGCAACTGTGAGACTGTCTCAAAAACAAAAAAAGAAAAAAATACTTCTCAAGAATGAGCAATAAAAGCAAATGCAACTACAGAATAATTGGGAAAACTTAAAGATAGAATAGTTATGTTCATTTTTGCCATATATCCATACATTTCCCAATACATAGTAGGTTCTCAATAAATATTTCCAAATTATAGGAAGTAGCTGAGCTGTGCTAATTTAAATTTTCTAAGGACTCACAGTTTTACTAAAGTAGGAAACTGAAGAGCTCCTTCAGGGCAGGTACTTCACAGGTGAACATGTATAAAGTTGATTTGTAGTCAAAATTTGATATTTTTGTTTTGTTTTGTGTCAAGACACAGTTCTACCCTATGCCCTGAGCAGAGGGCAGTGGCATTGTAGCTCACTGCAAAATCAGACTCAGGCTGTGGCCATCCTGTGGCCTCAGCCTCTGAAGCCTGGGATTACAGGCGCTCACCACGGAGCCCACCTGGGTTTTTCAATTTTTTCCATGAGTTGGGGGCTCACTCTTGCTCAGATGAGTCTCAAACTCCTGAACTCAAGCAATCCTCCCACCTCAGTCCAACAGTGCTGGGATTACAGGCGTGAGCCACTGTGCCCCACAAAATTTGATATTATTAAATATTATATGCACTGACACCTCAGAAGGAAATAAAAAAGATGTTATAAAAATGTTTACTGTGGATGTCTCACACCTGTAATCCTAGCACTTTGGGAATCTAAGGTGGGATAATTGCTTGAGGAGTTTGAGACCAACCTGAGCAAGAGCAAGACCTTATCTCTATGAAAAAGCGATAACTTAGCCAGGTGTGGTGCTGTGCCTCTGTGGTCCTAGCTACTTAGGAGGTGGAGGCAGAAAAATAGCTTAAGCCCAGGAGTTTTTTGAGGTTGCAGTGAGCTATGATGATGCCACTGCACAGGCTTAAAAAAAGTTTACTGAAGGAAGCAACACAGAATAATTGTCATTCTGGTTTCTCTCAATAAAGATAAGAATTATTAGTATGATTTACAAAAAAGCTTCACTAAAGATTTTGCACTTAAAACATTACACTGAGAACTGGTTTTGGTGGCTCATGCCTATAATCCTAGCACTCTGAGAGGCCGAAGCGGGTGGATTGCCTGAGCTCACCTTGGGGACCAGCCTGAGCCAGAGCATGACCTAGTCTCTAAAAATAGCTGGGCATTGTGGCAGGTGCCTGTAGTCCCAACTACTCTGCAGGCTGAGGCAAGAGAATCGCTTGAACCCAGGAATTTGAGGTTGCTGTGAGCTGTGACGCCATAGCACTTACTGAGGGCGACCAAGTGAGACTCTGTCTCAAAAAATAAAACATTACACTGTGGTGGTGCCTGTGGCTCAAAGGGGTAGGGCGCTGGCCCCATATGCCAGAGGTGGCGGGTTCAAACCCAGCCCCGGCCGCAAAAAAAAAAAAAAAAAAAGGGCGGCTCCTGTGGCTCAGTCAGTAAGGCGCCAACCCCATATACGAGGGTGGTGGGTTCAAACCCGGCCCGGCTGAACTGCAACCAAAAAATAGCTGGGCGTTGTGGCGGGCGCCTGTAGTCCCAGCTACTCGGGAGGCTGAGGCAAGAGAATCGCTTAAGTCCAGGAGATGGAGGTTGCTGTGAGCTGTGTGATGCCATGGCACTCCACCAAGGGCCATAAAGAGAGACTCTGTCTCTACAAAAAAAAAAAAAAAAAAATTACACTGTTTGAGGAGGACATCTTAGAAACATGCTTTTTCTTATTATTTATTTATTTTTATTTTTATTTTTTTTTGAGGCAGAGTCTCACTCATTTGCCCTGGGGTTGAGTGCTATGGCATTAATAGCTCAACAACCTCAAACTCTTGGGCTCAAGCAATTCTCTTGCCTCAGTCTCCCAAGTAGCTGGGACTACAGGTGCCAGCCACAATGGCTGGCTATTTTTAGAAAGGGGGTCTCCACCTGCTCAAGTTGGTCTCAAACTCCTAAGCTCAAGCAATCCGCCCACCTCAGCCTACCAGAGTGCTGGGATTAGAGGCGTAAGCCCTGCCCCTGGCACAGAACATGCTTCAATAAAGAAAAGTTTTGAAGAATGCACAAACTGTTAGGTAGCCAGTGAGGATCTCTGGGCCCCTCCTGGGGGGCAAATGGTGGGCCACCAGGCCTTCATACCTTCATCTTGGTGCTCGCCACTTAACCCTGTCCTGAGTGATTGCCCATACCTGGGAAAGGAGGGAATGCCCTACCAGTCAGAACTTAGCATGCCAACTGCAAAAGGATGCAAAGGACTCTAGCCCACTGACCAAGCTTCATAGATACAATAGAGTCTGGAAAGTGGGAAAACAACCATAAGGCTAATTATCATGTCATTAGCATCTATTTTTCAGTTCATAGCCCCCGACCTGATAGGTTTTCAGAGAGGCTCATGGGAGGTCCCCAGAAGCAGTAAAACTCTGTGGTCCAAGGTGACCTATGAACCACGAGGTCGGTCCAACCAAGACAACATAAAATAGAACCCCCAACCATAAGCAAGATCTATTTTTTTTTTTTTTGTCACAATAAAGTGGTGTGCTGTTCGTCTTACTCTATAAACCTGTATCTTGCTCTAGCAAAGTAAACCTGCCTTTCTCTTTCTCCATAAACTTTGTTTTATGCTTGCTTTACTTTGGGACGTCTGGTCGTTTTTCAGCCAGAGCACACAGAACTGAGAACACAGCTAGCTGCCTGAACTCAACATTACCATGGGCTTCAAGAATCCCTGCCGACCCACCCTGCTGATTTACACCACCTCTGACCTGGATTTCTTGTTGGCCGGCCCTATAAAAATTCCATGCTGTAAGTCCCTATGATATTCAAGAGCCAATTCCTTCCTTAAGTTTATATCTCAAAAATCAGGCCAGTATATTTTGGTATGAAAACTAAGGGAAGGTGTTGGCTCAGCCCCTGTGGCTCAAGTGGCTAAGGCGCCAGCCACATACACCTGAGCTGGTGGGTTCAAATCCAGCCCCAGCCCACCAAACAACAATGATGGCTGCAACCAAAAAATAGCTGGGCGTTGTGGTGGGTGCCTGTAGTCCCAGCTACTTAGAAGACAGAGGCAAGAGAATCGCTTGAGCCTAGGAGCTAGAGGTTGCTGTGAGCTGTGATGCCACGGCCTTCTACCCAGGGTGTTATCTTGAGGCTCTGTCTCAAAAAAAAAAAAAAAAAAGACTAAGGGAAGGGGTGGCACCTGTGGCTCAGTGGGTAGGGCGCCGGCCCCATATACTGAGGGTGGCAGGTTCGAACCCGGCCCCCAACCAGCTAAAACAGCAATGAGAATTGCAACAAAAAATAACTGGGCATTGTGGTGGGCGCCTGTACTCCCAGCTACTTGGGAGGCTGAGGCAAGAGAATCGCTTAAACCCAAGAGTTGGAGGTTGCTATGAGCTGTGATGCCACTGCACTCTACCAAGGGCAACAAAGTGAGACTCTGTCTTAAAAAAAAAAGAAGAAGAAAAGAAAGAAAACTAAGGGAGGAAGAGGCTGAAGCAGGTGGATTGCCTGAGCTCACAAAAGTGAAACTCTGTCTCAAAAAAAAAAAGTTTTCAATGAGCATGTTACTGGCAAAATAATCCATTCCATACCATATAATGATTTATGTATCCATTCTTCTAGTCTTGACCATGTAACTCATATTCGTTTGTTGGTTTGTTACAATAAATAATGTTGTGATGAAATTTCTTTTAAGGAGGGGTTTCTGATGAGTGAGATTATTGGTTTAAAGGAATAAAAACTTTTTCAGGATCTTAGGAAGCTTTTCATTCACTAAAGTCTTATTAGCTCTCTATGCATGCACATCTCACTAACTCAGTATTATGTTTTAATCTTTGCTAATATGTTTGAAGAACATCTCAACGTTTTTAATTAAATTTAATTTTTATGGGCTTAAAAAAAAATAGACAGGAAAGGCTTGATGGAGTTAGTGGGGCATCCTGAATGTTTTCCTTAAAGGGAATTATATTGGGGCCCTTCTCCTGAACTGGTAGTCTAATGTCTGTATAGAGCTGATTTGGCCTTAGCAAGAATATCGTCTAGAGTTCTCCCACCCTGCTATACTAACTCTGAAGTAGTTCATGAGATGTTAATGTCCCACACTGAAAAATTACTAGCAATCTAGCCCCAAAGTTACAAAGCAAATTCCAGGTTTCTGACAAGTTTTAAAAGCTCCCCAGTGTTATTCCAATGAATAGTCCAATGGTTACCATTGAACTACTAAAAATGACAATGAAAATGTGAGATTGACTAAAATGTTGATCAGTCAAGCTTTACATTTGAAAAGGGCTCAAATTATGAAAGGGGTGGAGGGAGGAGTCTTCTTTTCACAAGGGAGAATACCCACCACTCTTGTATTTGCCCAGTAGTACTGATGGATCTAGGACTCAGCATTAGTGGGCTACCAGTCTGTCAGTCAGATCCTCCAACTCCAGCCTCCCAGAGTGCTACGATTACAGAGGCATGAACCACCACACCAAGCCAGGAAATTATCTTTGGAACTATATGGAGCAAAAAATAAGGATTTAAGCAAAGCTTCAAAAGACAAGCCTGGATGGGAGGGGTGGGGGTCAAAGATCAGAGAAACAATAATGAACAAAATAAAAGGAGAAAATAAGGTATTTGAAAAGATGGAGATGAAGGTCTCAGGATAAAAGAGACTGAAACCAATGCAGTTGCTAGCAACCACCTTTGAAAACAAACAACTCTTCTGTGTCTCAACATTTTACCTGGCGCTAACAGTTCCCATTACTCTGCTTTTCTTGTGCACTGGAATAAACATGCACTGTCTACCATAAATATAGAAATAAAAGTATATATTTATAGTCCATGTATTTTGCTTACAGTATCAACTAGTTATGCCTGTTGATAATCTAGATTGCCATTCTAGGGTACTCATTTAAAATTCTATATTAACTGACTCTGCTGTACTTACATATAGCATCATAGCTTCAAAAATCAAGTTGAGCAGGTTGGGTAACAATTTATACTTACACCCACTATTTCAAAACCATGAGCTCATTCACACTTTCACAGAAGTAACAAATACAATGCAAACTGGAAAATCTCAAACTGGTGACTCAGAGTTTTGTGTTTCGTTGATTGGTTAGTTTTGAAATATTGGGCCGATATTTCATAGCCAATGATTTCACACAAAAATTCAAACTTCTAGGAGCGGCACCTGTGGCTCAAGGAGTAGGGTGCTGGCTCCATATACCGGAGGTGGCAGGTTCAAACCCAGCCCTGGCCAAAAACAAAAAAATTCAAACTTCTAGTTTCTGTTTAAAACATTGTAAAAATCTGGCAACATTACACCCCATGTACCTGAAAGGCAAAAATCAGTAACAGCTGCCCTATTTAATTAGGAGATGCAACTCTTCAGTTTCTCACAGTCTCCATCATTTACATCAGTCTATACTTTGGTTGGGGGAGTGATTTCTGAGACAGGGTCTTAATCTGCCAACCAGGCTCACCTGTTGCACAGACTTGTCTTGAACTGAAGGGCCCAATCAATCGTCTCGAACCATCCTCCCAAAGTGCTGGGATTACAGGCTTAAGCCACCATGCCTGGCTATATATGCGTTTTTTTTGTTTTGTTTTGTTTTGTTTTTGTAGAGACAGAGTCTCACTTTATGGCCCTCAGTAGAGTGCCATGGCATCACACAGCTCACAGCAACCTCCAACTCCTGGGCTTAGGCGATTCTCTTGCCTCAGCCTCCCGAGTAACTGGGACTACAGGCGCCCACCACAACGCCCGGCTATTTTTTTGGTTGCAGTTTGGCGGGGGCCGGGTTTGAACCCGCCACCCTCGGCATATGGGGCTGGCGCCCTACCGACTGAGCCACAGGCGCCGCCCTATATATGCGTTTTTGAATACCACACCACCCTGTCAACTCAAGTGATTGAGGTAAAAATCATAAAAACTGGAGATTTGTCAAGCCAAGATTTTGAGGACCCACCTGAGAAAAACATGAACTGCTGTTTTTTGGAAAGGGAGGTTGGGGCGGAGCCTGTGGCTCAGTGAGTAGGGCACCGGCCCCATATGCCGAGGGTGGCGGGTTCAAACCCAGCCCCTGCCAAACTGCAACAAAAAAATAGCCGGGTGTTGTGGCGGGCGCCTGTAGTCCCAGTTACTCGGGAGGCTGAGGCAAGAGAATCACCTAAGCCCAGGAGTTGGAGGTTGCTGTGAGCTGTGGGAGGCCACAGCACTCTACCGAGGGCCATAAAGTGAGACTCTGTCTCTACAAAAAAAAAAAAAGAAAGAAAGGGAGGTTGGAACTGTCAGTGTTTTTTGTTGTTTTGGGGTTTTTTTGGAAACAGAGTCTCTCACTATGTTGCCCTCGTTAGAGTGCCATGGCATCACAAATTCTTGGGCTTAAGCAATTCTCTTGCCTCAGCCTCCCAAGTAGCTGGGACTACAGGCGCCCACCACAACACCCAGCTATTTTTTGTTGTTGTTGCAGTTGTCACTGTTGTTTAGCAGGCCCAGGCTGGATTCGAACCCACCTGCCTATGTGTATGTGGCCAGCACCCTAACCACTGAGCTACGGGCGCCGAGCCCAACTGGCAGTGTTTTAAAGGCATACAGAGGGAAGGAAAGAGGCAGAGCAAAGGAGAAGCTGATGAGGTAGTCACATTCTTGTGAGGCCCAAGAAATATACATTTTACATAAAATAAGGGAGTGAAGAAAGCATCAGTTATATACATGTCCCTGGGTAAATGGAAGAATATCTCATTTTGTCTTTTCTTTTTTAAGACAGAGTCTCAGTCTGTTGCTAGATAAGACTACCATTTTGTGATCATAGCTCACAATAACCTCAAACCTTTGGGCTCAAGCAATCCTCTTACCTCAGCCTCCAAGTAGCTGGGACTACAGTCACGTGCCACCACACTCAGCTAATTTTTCTATTTTTGCTAGACTGGTCTAGAACTCCATCCACCTGCCTCAGCCTCTCACAGTGCTAAGATTATAGATGTAAGTCACTTCACTCAGCCCCTGATTCTGTCTCATTTCCAGTTCTGTTACCTGTAAAACAACCTTTTTTTAAAAAACAAGAGTCTCACTCTGTTGCCCCGGATAGAGTGCCATTCCATGATCACAGCTCACAACAACTTCAAACCCTTAGGCTCAAGCAATCCTCTTGCCTCAGCCTCCCCAGTAGCTGAGACTACAGGTGCCCGCCACAACACCAGGCTATTTTTTAGAGACGGGGTCTCACTCTTGCTCAGGCTGGTCTTGAACTCCTGAGTTCAAGCGATCCACCTGCCTAAGACTGTTGAAGGAAAAGTTCAGAGACCAGTCTGGGCAATATAACAAGGTCTTATTTCAACAAAAACTAGAAAAATTAGCCAGTAGCAACTTAGGAGGCAGAGATAGGAGAATTGAAGGAGTATGAGACTGCAGTGAGCTATGATCATACCACTTCACTCCAGCCTGGGTGACTGGTGAGACCTGGTATCTGAAAACATAAAAGAGAAAACATTTTACTATAAATTCCATTGTTATCTCTGCTGTAAACTTGGCACCTCATTCTTTGCCTGGTAAATTGTTTGTTCTCAATACCTATTTGTTAAATGACTTGATAATCTGTGTCACACTGTGGACTCAATTCAGGGAAATGTTTAGTTGTTCACAATTATGATTTTGCTTATTAACACAGAGATGGGATAAAAATCCCACAATTGTCACTTTACTTCTCTCATCCCTCACCTCCAACCATGTTTGAAAATTGGTTTTTCTACTTTAGATTTTCTGCCTTTTTCAAAATGAGTCATCTCTTCTCTTGGCTCTAGATGTGCCATTTTATTTTACTTTTTTTTTTTTTTAGTTGAAAAGAAGTCCTTAATATTTGTTATTGCTCCCTACCTCAAATAATCTAGTATTTCTCAAACTGAAAGTTTGGAGTTCCTTAGAAGGCAAGTAGGGCAGCAATATCCAAAAAACTATTTGGTGATAGCTCTGTGGTAAATAAATTCATGGGTTAAAGTGATAAAGTGACTGAATGTCCTGGATTAGTTAGCACAGCGCCTGGCTTCTCCTTTTTGTTCTGGTGAAACTGGCCCAGATTCTGTCCAAGATTAAGTGTCCTGAAAGTTCTTAACAATCAAAAAACTGAGAGGCTGTCACACTTTGGATGGAATGGCCAAGAAGGTTAGGATCTTCGGTCCAGACAGATTATAAGGCCAGAATATTAAAGGCACTGTCTTTGTTTCTTTCCCTTCTTCCTTCCCTTTCTTCTTTCCTTTCCTTCCTCCCTTCCTTCTTTTCTCCCTTTCTTTTTTTTACCATTTATGTTGCCAAGGCCGGATTCAAATTTCCGGGCTCAAGTACAGGCACATACCAATGTACCTGAAGACATTATTTTTTTTTAAAGACAGATTTAGGAAGATATTAATTTGAAAAATGGGTTTGAGACTGAGACATAACTGCAAAGGACAGAAGATGTGGGTTTAGAGTACTAAAAGTGAAATCACAGGAGAGTGAGAAGTCTACAATGGCATTATAGGTATAAGAGACAAAACCAAAACATAAGGCCAGGCACAGTGACTCTTCCCTATAATCCCAGAACTCTGAGAGACCAAGGAGGGTGGATTGCTTGAGCTCAGGAGGTCATAGCATTCAACACTCAACCAAGGATCACAAACTGAGACTCTGCCTAAAAAAAAAAAAAAAAAATTATTGTACCCTCAATGAATCCCCAACAATAAAAAAAAAAAAAAAAATGTACTGAGCTCTGTGATTTTGCAGGTATTCTGCTGGAGGTACTATATGTATTCTTTCATTTTGTACTTTAATTCTATTATATCCATTTTACAAAGGAGTTTCTCCCATCTTTTTGCCAAAACCAAAAAAAATGGCAAAAGTACAGAAAAGCACAGCCAGTAATATTAAGTACAACCGAACAGCAGAGACTAAGCAAGTAGCAGGCCAGAGGTCAGAAACCCAACATATGGATGCCTGTGAATTAAAGATCATTCACCCTCTAGTGGCTAAAGGTATATTTATTTCATGATTAATAAACTATATATAGGCCATCTAAAAACATTCTTGAAAGCAAAGATCTTTTTTTTTTTTTTTTTTGTAGAGACAGAGTTTCACTTTATTGCCCTCGGTAGAGTGCCGTGGCGTCACATGGCTCACAGCAACCTCCAACTCCTGGGCTTAAGCGATTCTCTTGCCTCAGCCTCCCGAGTAGCTGGGACTATAGGCGCCCGCCACAATGCCCAGCTATTTTTTTGTTGTTGTTGTTGCAGTTTGGCCAGGGCTGGGTTTGAATCCGCCACCCTCGGCATATGGGGCCGGCGCCCTACTCACTGAGCCACAGGTGCCACCTGAAAGCAAAGATCTTTATCTTAAATCACTAAGGCAATATGTGTAATTAACTAATACAATAGAACCTCCACAGTTGACCACCTCTTTATCTTTCTTTTTTTTTTTTTTTTGTGGTTTTTGGCTGGGGCTAGGTTTGAACCCACCACCTCCAGCATATGGGACCGGCGCCCTACTCCTTGAGCCACAGGCGCCACCCTACCACGTCTTTATCTTAAGTCACTAAGGCAATATGTGTAATTAGCTAATATAATAGAACCTCCACAGTTGACCACCTCCCTACTTGACCCCCTCCTTAAGTTGACCTATTTTCTTTTTTTTATATATTTTATTTATTTATTTATTTATTTTTATTAAGTTGACCTGATTTTCATAGACACACGCACTGCACATGTACAGGTCAGTACAGTAGGGCAAGTTCCTTACGTGGACCACTTCCATATGTTGACTGGTATGTTACAGTCCCTTGGGTGGTCAACTAACAGAAGTTCTACTATATGTGATATTAGACAAGTAACAGACTCTTAGAGTCTTAAAATCTTTATTTAAAAAAATTGAAACATGGGCGGCGCCTGTGGCTCAGTCGGTAAGGCGCCAGCCCCATATACCGAGGGTGGCGGGTTCAAACCCGGCCCGGCTAAACTCCAACCAAATAGCCGGGCATTGTGGCAGGCGTCTGTAGTCCCAGCTACTCGGGAGGCTGAGGCAAGAGAATCACTTAGGCCCAGGAGTTGGAGGTTGCTGTGAGCTGTGTGAGGCCATGGCACTCTACCGAGGGCCATAAAGTGAGACTCTGTCTCTACAAAAAAAAAAAAAAAAAATTGAAACAATTGGCTTGGTGCCAGTAGCTCAGTGGTTAGGGCACCAGCCACATGTACTGGGGCTGGTGGGTTAGAACCCAGCCTGGGGCCTGCTAAACAAACAAAGAAAAATTACTCAGGTATTGTGGCAGACACCTGTAGCCCCAGCCTAGGGAGGCTGAGGCAAGAGAATCGCTTGAGCCCAAGAGTTTGAGGTTGCTGTGAGCTGTGAGACACCACTGCATTCTACAGAGGATGACAGTGTGAGATTCTGTATCTAAATAAATAAATAATTGAGACAATAATACCTGACTTAAGTAGTGATGATTGAACAAACCAGTAAAAGTTAATCTGTTTAGGCTTGGCGCCTGTGGCTCAAGCAGCTAAGGCGCCAGCCACATACACTTGAGCTGGTGAGTTCCAATCCAGCCCGGGCCCACCAAACAACAATGACGGCTGCAACCAAAAAATGGCCGGGTGTTGTGGCGGGCACCTATAATCCCAGCTACTTGGGAGGCTGAGGCAAGAGAATCACTCGAGCCCAGAAGTCGGAGGTTGCTGTGAGCTGTGATGCCATAGCACTCTACCTAGGGTGACAGCTTGAGGCTGTGTCTCAAAAAAAAAGTTAATCCGTTTAGCTCAGAATATGGGTTCAATAAATATGTATTAGCATGTAGTAGTAGCCATCATCTTTTTTTTTTTTTTATTGTTGGGGATTCATTGCATCATCATTGTTATTGGCTCCTTAAACTCAAGTATGTTCATTTATCTTGTGATCAAATCTAAGGCTTTTATGATGCAGCAAACCAGTTGGGAAATGCTATCTTAAATAAGAGATGCTTAAGCTCACATCTAAACATGAAGTAAAAGGAGATCCTACATGTAATCACTATGCTAGAACTTGCAAAAGGACCCACAACAATTCCCATCTCTCTCTATGTGCTCCTTTGCAATGTGACTTTGCCATTTCTCTATCAAGATACAGAGTTTAGGCTGGGCTCAGTGGCTCATGCCTGTAATCCCAGCACTCTGAAAAGTTAAAGTGGGTGGATTGCCTGAGCTCATGGGTTGGAGACCAGCCTGAGCAAAAGTGAAACCCCATCTCTAAAAAATAGCTGGGTGTTATGGCAGGTGCCTGTAGTCCCAGCTACAGGAGGCTGGGCAAGAGAATCACTTAAACCCAAGAATTTGAGGTTGCTATGAGCTATAACAACTTGCACTCTACCCAGGGAGACAAAGTAAGACTCTCAAAAAAAAGAAAAGAAATGGAGTTTATTTTCCCATTTCCCATTTCTTAAATTGGAGTAGGCCTTGTGACTTCTTGCTTCTTCTTATTTTTTTTTTTTGAGACACAGTCTCACTTTATTATCCTTGGTAAAGTGCCATGTCATCAGAGTTCACATCAACCTTAAACTCTTGGGCTCAAGTGATCTTCTTGCCTCAGTTTATTTTACCTTATTTTATTTCATTTTATTTTATTTTATTTTATTTTATTTTATTTATTTATTTATTTATTTATTTATTTATTTTAGTTTTGGCCAGGCTGGGTTTGAACCCACTGCCTCTGACATATGGGGCCGGCGCTCTACTCTTTGAGCCACAGGTGCCGCCCTATTTTATTTTTTAATTTCATAAAAAATAAGTGTTTATTTCAAATACGAAAACTAATATTAATTATCTTATTTTATTATTATTATTTATTTATTTATTGTGAGACAGAGCCTCAAGCTGTTTCCCTGGATAGAGTGCCATGGTGTCATATCTCACAGAAACCTCCAACTCTTGGGCTCAAGCAAGCCTCTTGGCTCAATTTTCCTATTTTTAGTAGAGATGGGGTCTCAATTTTTGCTTGAGCTGGTCTTGAACTCATGAGCTCAAGCTATCCACCCGCCTCAGCCTCCCACAGTGCTAGGATTACAGGTGTGAGCCACTGTGCCTGGCCATGGTTTATTTTAATGAAATAAAAGTTTTTCTTTCTTTCTTTCTTTCTTTTTATTGTAAGACAGAGTCTCACTTTGTTGCTTTTGGTAGAGTGCCATGGTATTATAGCTCACAGCAACCCCTAACTCTTGGGCTCAAGCAATTCTCTTATCTCAGCCTCCCAAGTAGCTGGGACTACATGTGCCCATCACAATGCCCAGCAATTTTTAGAGTCGAGATCTCCCTCTGGCTCAGGCTAGTCGTGAACCTGTGAGCTCAGGCAATTCATCCTCTTGGCCTCCTAGAGTGCTAGGATTACACACGTGAACCACCTCACCTGGCCTGAAATAAAAATTTTTCATTTTTAGTAGAAATGGGGTCTCAATTTTGCTCAGGCTGCTCCTGACTTCAAGCAATCCACCCACCTGGGCCTCCCGGAATACTAGGATTATAGGCATGAGCCACCATGCCCACCCTTACTGCTTTTTTTTTTTTTTTTTTTTTGAGACAGAGTCTCACTATGTCACAGCTCACAGCAACCTCAAACTCTTGGGCTCAAGCAATTCTCTTGCCTCCGCCTCCAAAGTAGCTGGGACTATAGGCACCTACCACAATGCCCAGCTATTTTTTGGTTGAAGTTGTCATTGTTGTTTGGCAGGCCTGGGCTGGGTTAGAACCCACAAGCTCCGGTGCATGTGGCTGGTACCCTAGCTAATGAGCCATAGGTGCCAAGCCAATTTTTTTTTTTTTTTTTTTGAGACAGGGTCTAACTTTGTCACTTTGCCAGGGCATCACAGCTTACAGCAACCACAAACTCTTGGGCTCAAGCGATTCTCTTGTTTTAGCCTTCCAAGTAGCTGAGACTACAGGCCTCTGCCACAACACACAGTGCTAGGGTTGCAGGTGTCTTGCTTCTTCTTTTTAAAGACAGGGTCTACTCTATGACCCAGGCTACAGCACAGTGGTAAGATCACAGCTCACTGAAGCGTCCAACTTCCAGACTCAACTAACTCCTTCCAGCTCAGGCTCTCAGGTAGCTAGGAGTACAGGTGGCACCACCACACCTGGGTAAATTTTTAATTTTGTAGAGACAAGGTCCAACTGGTTTGAACTCCTCACTTCATGCTATCCTTTCACCTCTGTCTCCTAAAGTGCTGAAGTTATGAGCATGAGCCACTGCACTTGCCTTTGACCAAAAAATGTAGTAGAAATGACATTTTACCACTTTGAAGTTTAGGTTTCAAGAAGCCTCACAGCTTCTACTTCTACTCTCTTGGAAGCCAGATGCCATATAAAAAAAATTCTGGGCTATCCTGATAGAAACACATATCCCAGCCAAAAGCCACAAACAACCCCTGGACATGTGAATGAGGCTAACTAGGCCATCCAGCCACTTAGTCAAACAATCAGATTACTGCATCCACATGAACGATCCATAGGCAAGGCCATCAGAAGAACTGCCACCAGAGGAACTACCCAGATAGCCCAAATTGTGAGTAAATAAATGCTGTTATCTTTTTTTTAATGCTTTTCTTTTCTTTCTTTTTTTTTTTTTTTTTGTAGAGACAGAGTCTCACTGTACCGCCCTCGATAGAGTGCCGTGGCGTCACACGGCTCACAGCAACCTCCAGCTCTTGGGCTTATGTGATTCTCTTGCCTCAGCCTCCCGAGCAGCTGGGACTACAGGCGCCCACCACAACGCCCGGCTATTTTTTTGTTGCAGTTTGGCCAGGGCCGGGTTTGAACCCACCACCCTTGGCATATGGGGCCGGCGCCCTACTCACTGAGCCACAGGCGCCGCCCCTTTCTTTTTATTTATTTATTTATTTTTGAGACAGAGCCTCAAGCTATCGCCCTGGGTAGAGTGCTGTGGCATCACAGCTCACAGCAACCTCAAACTCCTGGGCTCAAGCGATTCTTCTGTCTCCACCTCCCAAGTAGCTGGGACTACAGGCACCTGCCACAATACCGGCTATTTTTTGGTTGCAGCTATGATTGTTGTTCGGCGGCCCGGGCTGGATTCGAACCCGCCAGCTCAGGTGTATGTGGCTGGCGCCCTAGCCACTTGAGCTATAGGTGCAGAGCCAGATGGCTATTATCTTAAGTCAGTAAGTTTTGGAGTGGCTTATTACATACAACAAATATCTAATATTAATACAATCAATATTTTCAAATTTTTTCAAATTATTCATATTTATTAAATGAGTACCATTAGCAAGACCTCAGCCTAGATGTAGAAATTGAGGGAAAATGAAAAAAAAAAAGAAATTGAGGGAAAATGTATAAGGAGTGACAACTGCCTTTAATAAGTTTACAGTCTCTTTCAGGAAGGGATAAAGTATTTAAATAACTATCATACAGTGCACTATATTATAAGAGTCATGAAATAACCAACTTGTCATAAGAATTGAAAAATAGAATCATTTCCCCTGAAAACACAGTCTGACATCCCTTCTTTCTCCCTAAGAAGTCAGGACACTGCTGGACACCCCCCATCCACTTCTTATACTCTTGCTCTTGGGGGACCATTGCCAACATTGGCCCTGAAGAGCCACTGATGCCATCTAAGCGTTGGGTGCTATAAGTTCTAAGTCTCAGAAAGTACAATGGACTAAGAATCAGAAAGATATCTGGAGTGTGCCGTGAGGACTGTGTAATCATCTCGTGTGATCTTCACCACCACCTTGTAAGACGAGGATTCATAACCTCACATATTCACCTTTCTCCTGTTTCCTCATTAATTTGATTTTTATTGTGTGACTGGTTAGGTTTTTGCTTCCGGTATGCTACCAAAATTCTCGCTTCAGACAAAAGGAAGCCGACGCTGTCGAGGTCAAGTTGCATGTCATGCTTACAATCAAGAGGTGGATCTATGGCACATCTCTGATTTGAACCAGGCCTCTTTGGTTGTAAAGTTGATGTTCACACGGCAAACCCACAATTCTATCTCTCTCTCTGCTGCCAATTGCCAATTACCTATGTCATTTTGTATATGTGAAGAACTTTTTTTCCTTCTATAAAAAGTATGGGGAACAACGAGATGATTCCTAAGGCCTTGCTTCTCAAATTGTACATTAATAGGGATTACCTCGGGCTCTTAAAAAAAAGAAAAATAGAATCATTTCCACTTGAATTGATAAGGGAAGAATTTATCAAGAAGTACAATTAAGGGGCTGGGCAAGATGGCTCACACCTGTAATCCTAGCACCCTGGAATGCCAAGGTGGGTGGATCACCTGAGCTCAGGAGTTTGAGACCAGCCTAAGCCAGATACTCCATCTCTAAAAATAGCTGGGGGTTAGGGGAGTTCCTGTGGCTTAGTGAGTAGGGCGCTGGCCCCATATACCAAAGGTGTGTGTTTGAACCTGGCCCCGGCCAAACTGCAACAACAACAACAACAACGACAAAAAATAGCCAGGCATTGTGGCGGGCGCCTGTAGTCCCAGCTACTTGGGAGGCTGAGGCAAGAGAATCACTTAAGCCCAAGAGTTGGAGGTTGCTGCGAGCTGTGATGCCACAGCCCTCTACCAAGGGTGAGAAAGTGAGACTGTCTCTATTAAAAATAATAATAATAAGGGCGGCTCCTGTGGCTCAGTGAGTAGGGCGCCAGCCCCTTATACCGAGGGTGGCGGGTTCAAACCCGGCCCCAGCCAAACTGCAACAAAAAAATAGCTGGGCACTGTGGCAGGTGCCTGTAGTCCCAGCTACTTGGGAGGCTAAGGCAAGAGAATCACTTGAGCCTCAAGAGTTTGAGGTTGCTATGAGCTGTGACTCTACAGCACTCTAATGAGGGCAATAAGGTGATACTCTGTCTCTACAAAAAAAAAAAAAAAAAACCAGTGGGGTGTTGTGGCAGGTCCCTGTACTCCCAGCTACTTGGGAGGCTAAGGCAAGAGAATCACTTGAGCCTCAAGAGTTTGAGGTTGCTATGAGCTATGATGCCACAGCACTCTACCCAGGGTGACAAAGTGAGACTCTATCTCTAAAAAAAAAATAGTCTCAGCGCCTGTGGCTCGAGCAGCTAAGGCGCCAGCCACATACACTTGAGCTGGCAGGTTTGTATCCAGCCCGGACCCGCCAAACAACAATGACGGGTACAACCGAAAAATAGCTGGGCATTGTGGTGGGCACCTGTTGTCCCAGCTACTTAGGAGGCGGAGGCAGGAGAATCGCTTGAGCCCAGGAGTTGGAGGTTGCTATGAGCTGTGATGTCACAGCACTCTACCCAGGGCAACAACTTGAGGCTCTGTCTCAAAAAAATAAAAATAAAAAGAGCCAGGCTTTGTGATGGGTGCCTGTAGTCCCAGCTACTTGGGAGGCTGAGGCAAGAGAATCACTTGAGCCCAAGAGTTTGAGGTTGCTGTGAGCTGTGACACCACAGCACTCTCCTGAGGGTGACAAAGTAAGACTCTTGTCTCAAAAAAACAAACAAACAAACAAAAAAAAACTCACCCATTAGCACTGAACTAAATAACCTTCAACAGTTGAATGGGTAAATTAAATTGTGGTAAATTCATATAGTAGAATACTTCATAGCAGGGAAAATAAATGTACTGCAACTATAGAAATAAATGGGGAGGAATTTCAAACACTTAACTATTGAACAGAAAAAGCAGATCAAGAATACTTGAAACATGGGCCAGGCAAGGTGACTCACATCTATAATCCTAGTGCTCTGGGAAGTCAAAGTAGGTAGATTGCTTGAGCTCAGGAGTTCAAGACCAGCCTGAACAAACATGAGACCCTGTCTCTTCTAAAAATAGAAAAACAAGCCAGGTTTTGTGGCAGGTGCCTGTAGTCCCAGCTGCTCAGGAGGCTGAGGCAAAAGGGTCACTTGAGCCCAAGAGTTTAGGTTCCTATGAGCTATGATGCCCATGGCACTCTACCCAGGGCCACAAAATGAGACTCTGTCTCAAATAAAAAAGAATACTTGCAACATTTGTATTCATTTATATAAAGTCAAAACTAGTGCAACACAATTCACTAGTTTTGTTCGAAAGATGTGTAATCAACCTAAATATCCTTCATGAGTAGATAAAGAGAATGTGGTACAGGTTGTACTCCATGGTGTGTATGTATATATATATATATGGAATACCAAACACCATATGTTGTCACTAATAAGAGGGAGCTAATATATAGGTGTATATGAACATAAAGTGATATAAAGGACATGTAAAACCAAGGAGGAGGGAGGACAGAGAGTGAGTTTGGGATAAAACCTTACTTATTGGGTATAATGAACACTACTCTCATGATGGGCATACCAAAAGCCCTGACTCAAGGAATATATCAATGTAATAAAAACACTTATACTCCCTAATTAATATTTTGACATAAAAAATGCAAAAAAGGGGGCGGTGCCTATCGCTCAAGGAGTAGGGTGCCAGCCCTATATACCAGGGGTGGAGGGTTCAAGCCTGGCCCCAGCCAAAAAAACTGCAAAAAAGAAATATATAAATAAATAAAAAATAAAATAAAATAAAATGCAGAAAAGTCATAACCAGGAAAAATTATAAAACACATTGTTTAGAAGTACATATGTACATTGCAAACTAATCCCTAAAAAGCTTCTGCACAGCTAAGGAAATAATCAACCAAGCAAATAGATCACTTACAGAATTGGAGAAAATATGTGCAATCTACACATCCAATAAAGCGCTAATATCCACGGCTCTGCGCCTGTGGCTCAAGTGGCTAAGGCACCAGCCACATACACCTGAGCTGGCGGATTTGAATCCAGCCCAGGCCTGCCAAACAACAATGACAGCTGCAACCAAAAAATAGCCGGGCTTTGTGGTGGGCGCCTGTAGTCCCAGCTACTTGGGAGGAAGAGGCAGGAGAATCGCTTGAGCCCAGGAGTTGGAGGTTGCTGTGAACTGTAACGCCACGGCACTCTACCCAGGGCGACAGCTTGAGGCTCTGTCTCACAAAAAAAAAAAAAAGAAAGAAAGAAAGAGCTAATATACAGAATCTACAAAGACTTTAAACAAGTCAGAAAGAAAAAAAGAAACAACTCCATTAAAAAGTGGGCAAAAGGCTTGGCACCTGTAGCTCAGCTGCCAGGGCACCAGCCACATACACCGGAGCTGACATGTTCAAATCCAGCCTGGACCTGCCAAACAACAAAGACAACTACAACCAAAAAATAGCTGGGCTTTATGGTGGGTGCCTGTAGTAAAGCTACTTGGGAGGCTGAGGCAAGAGAATCACTTAAGCCCAGGAGTTGGAGGTTGCTGTGAGTTGTGACACCATGAAACTCTCCCTAGGGCGACACAGTGAGACTGTCTCAAAAAAAAAAAAAAAAAAAAAGTGGGCAAAAGAGGCCAGGAAAGGTGGCTCATGTAATCCTAGCACTCTAGAAGGCTGAGGTAGGTGGTTTGCTTGAGCTCAGGAGTTACAGACCAGCCTGAGCAAGAGCAAGACCTGTCTCTAAAGACTAGCCGGGCATTGTGGTGGGAGCCTGTAGTCCCAGCTATTAGGGAGAGCAAGGCAGAAGGATTGTTTGAGCCCAGGGGTTTGAGGTTGCTCTGAGCTATGATGAAGCCAGGACATTCTATTGAGGATGACAAAGTGGGACACTGTCTCCAAAAAGGAAAAAAAAAATGTGGGCAGAAGACATAAAGAGAAATTTTTCAAAAGAAGATAGGCAGCTTGGCGCCCATAGCTCAGGGGTTAGGGCGCCAGCCACATGCACCGGGGCTGGTAGGTTCAAACCCAGCCTGAGTCTGCTAAACAAACAAACAAACAAACAAAAAATAGCTAGGCGTTGTGGCAGGTGCCTGTAGTCCCAGCTACAAGGGAGGCTGAGGCAAGAGAATCGCCTGAGCCCAAAAGTTTGAGGTTGCTGTGAGCTGTGACGCCACAGCACTCTACCCAGGGCGACATATTAAGTCTCCATTTCAACAAAAAAGAAGATAGGCAAATGACCAACAAACATATGCAAAAATGTTCAATATCACTAATCAAGAAAATACAGATTAAAACCACGATGAGTTATCTATCACCTTACTCCTGTCAGCAAAAAGTCCAAAAGCAGACCAGGTGAGGTGGCTCAGGCCTATAATCCCAGCACTCTGGGAGGCAGAGGCAGGAGGATTGCCTGAGCAAAGTGAGACCCTATCTCTGCTAAAAATAGAAAAACAGGTCAAGTGTTGTGGTGCGGGGTGCTTGTAGTCCCAGCTACTCTGGAGGCTGAGACAAGAGGATTGCTTGAGTCCAAGAGATTGAGGTTGCTGTGAGCTATGATGCCACAGCACTCTACCGCAGGGGGACTGAATGAGACTCTCTCAAAAACAAAACAAAACAAACAAACAAACAAAAACCCTCCAAAAACAATAGATATTGGCTCAGAGTCAGAAAGCAACACAAAGACTAATTTGGTGGGACTCCAAATTAGTACAACCCCTGTGGAAAACAGTATGGAAATTTCTCAGAGAACTAAAAATACACCTACCATTCAATCTAGCAATCCCACTACTGGATATCTACCAAAGGAAAAGAAGTCATCTTATCAAAAAGACACTTGCATACAAATGTTTATTGCAGCACAATTCACAATTGCAAAGATATGAAATCAATTCAAGTGTCCATCAATTCATGAGCAGATTAACAAAATGGAATATATATATATATATATATCATGGAGTACTACTCAGCCACAAAAAGGATGAATTAAGATCTTTTGCAGCAATTTGGAGGAATTTGAGACCATTATCCTAAGCAAAGTATCTCAAGAATGAAAAAAAACCCACATTTACTCTCTAACAAATTGGAACTTACGGATTGGCATACGGGAGCACAGAGGGAAACAAAAGTCATTGGAAATCAAGCAGAGGGAGAGGCCTGGGGAGGCAAAAACCCACCTAACAGGTACAATGAACACTATTCAGGTGATAGGCAGATTTACAGCCATGACTAAAGCCATATTAAAAAAACAAAAACAAAAAACACTTGTATTCCCTTAATGTTTTGGGAAACTAAATAAGTGCATTACGGACTAAAAGGTGAAAGAATGACAAATTCTTTGTATTCAAAGAATACAAAATTCAGGGTAGCATCTTCCTTCAGAGGGGGAAAAGATGTTGTGATTACAGAGTGTTTTAAGGAGGTGGTTAATTTGTCTTCTCTTTCTCCCCCCCCTTTTTTTTAGACAGTCTTTGTCACTCTCTGTTGAGTGCTGTATCATCATAACTCACAGCAACCTCAAAGTTCTTAAGCGATTTTCTGGCCTCAGACTCCCAAGTAGCTGGGACTGTAGGCACCTCCACAATGCCCTGCTATTGTTTTTTTATTTTTTTATTTTTTGTAGAGACAGAGTCTCACTTTATGGTCCTCGGTAGAGTGCTGTGGCATCACACAGCTCACAGCAACCTCCAACTCCTGGAGCCAAGCAATTCTCTTGCCTCAGCCTCCCAAGTAGCTGGGACCATAGGTGCCTGCCACAAAGCCCGGCTATTTTTTGGTTGCAGTTTGGCCGGGGCCGGGCTTGAACCCGCCACCCTCGGTATATGGGGCCGGCGCCCTACCGACTGAGCCACAGGCACCGCCCTGCCCTGCTATTTTTAGAGATGAGGTTTCACTCTGGCTCAGGCTGGTCTCCAACCTGTGACCTCAGGCAATCCACCCACCTTGGCCTCCCAAGCGCTGAGATGAGTGGTTAATTTTTCTTTTTCTTCTTCTTCTTCTTTTTTTTTTTTTTTTAGAGACAGAGTCTCACTTTATCACCCTCGGTAGAGTGCCATGGCATCACAGATCACAGCAACCTCCAACTCCTGGGTTTTGGGCGATTCTCTTGCATCAGCTTCCCAAATAGCTGGGACTACAGGTGCTCGCCACAACATCTGCTATTTTTTTGTTGCAGTTTGACTGTTGCCTTTGGTAGAGTGCTATAGTGTCACAGCTCACAGCAACTTCAAACCCTTGGGCTTAAGTGATTTTCTTGTCTCAGCTTCCCAAGTAGCTGGGAATACAGGCACCCACCACGATGCCCAGCTATTTTTTTTGGTTGCAGTTGTCACTGTTGTTTGGCAGGCCCAGGCTGGGTTCGAACCCACCAGCCTCGGTGTATGTGGCAGGCGCCCTAACCGCTGAGCTATGAGCGCCAGAGCCACTAGGCGCGCTGAGTGTGTTAATTTGCAGTGCTGTTAATTTTTCTTAAACTGGATATGGTTTATTACTTTTCTTTACATTGTACATGTAAGTTACATACATCTTTTTTACACAGTATATGAATAAATACTGTATAATAGAATTCACACAAATAGTATGGGATTCAAACGAGAGAAGTCAGATACTTTACCTGGCAGGGGAGATACCATGGTCACAAAGAGACAAGGTCAGGTTTTCTGGAGAAGTCAGGAAAAGAAATGAATACATTTGAAAGAGAGCATTTCAGAATGAGGAACTAGCATAAGCACAGAGGCAGAAAAGTGGGAGCTGCAGGAGGGAAACATGGAGCAGGCCATTTTTGCAGTAGCTTATGGTATTTGTAGGGGAGTATTGGTGGGGAATAATTAGATAAAGTTGTACCAGAATGTGGAGATTCTTGGAAGCTCTTGTGAGGCATATGTAAACCTCACTTTGTAAACAATGGAGACTTTGTATCAGTTAGGATTCCTTAATTTTAGCCAATAAGAAACAATTATGAATAACTCAAGTCAAAAAAGAAATAGGAAAAATAGAGAAGGAAAGGGAAAAAGAGGGAAGGGGGAAATAGGAAGAGAAATAGGGACTGAATAGTTTATTGTATTGGCTAGGTTACATAATCAGTGAATAGTCAGAAACCCGGTCTGGAGAATCTCAATGTGATGAACTGATGGACCAGTTCTTTAGAGTACTGGTTTCCAACTACCTTTTATCTCAGCGCATCTCCATCCAAGATCCAGGTCCCAGGACGGTCTGATTGACACCTTGTGTTTCTCCCCATAGTGATCTTGCTTGCAACTCATTAGAATACAAGGAATAGAGATGGTAGGTAGTTCCTCAAAGGAGGAGATGTCTAGTAGATTTAAAAAGTGGCGGCACAGTGTTGATTCTTCAATAAATTATGGGATGGTTACTACTATGCAAAACCTAAAATTCTCAGGCCAAGCTTGCTGACTCATGTCTGTAATCCTCCGGGAGGCCCAGGCCAGTGGATTGCCTGAGTTCAGGAGGTGGAGATCAGCCTGAGAAACAGCGAGACCCCACCTCTAAAAAATGGCCAGGAGTTCTGGTGGATACCTGTAGTCGCAGTTACTCAGGAGGCCTAGGCAAGAGGATCGCTTGTGACCAAGAGTTTGAGGTTGCTGTAAGCTAAGATGCCACGGCAGTCTACCGACAGTGACAAAGTGAGACTCTGTCTCAAAAAATAAAATAAAAACCTAAAATTCTCTATTCAAATAAATTAATTGTACAGATTAGGCATCTAAACGCTTGCTAATGTAATCTCAAACCTCTGGATTCATTGACCCCATCATACTGAGCTAACACTTTTTGTTTTGGTGTGACCTGAAGTTCGTCTCTACAACTATTTTCTTCTCAAATAATAATTCCTAGACTGTCCCGGCGCGGTGGCGCGTGCCTGTCGTCCCAGCTACTCGGGAGGCTGAGACAGGAGGATCGCTTGAGGCCAGGAGTTCTGGGCTGTAGTGAACTATGCCAACTGGGTGTCTGCACTAAGTTGGGCCATCAATATAGTGACCTCCCGGGAGTGGGAACCACCAGGTTGCCTAAGGAGGAGTGAACCCGCCCAGGTCGGAAACGGAGCAGGTCAGAGCTCCCATGCTGATCAGTAGTGGGATCACGCCTGTGAATAGCCACTGCACTCCAGCCTGGGCAATATAGTGAGACCTCTGTCTCTAAAAAAATAAAAATAATTCCTAGACTGATACGCATTTCTTCGGAGATGGATCAATTATCGCTTGAAGAAGATCTGGGTCCCTTTACAGAAAATGATGAAAGAAATGTAAGAAAACAACGACACTGAGAAATATAGGGCCTGCGACCTAGCTGATCTACCCCAAGTCGCAATTTCCCCCGCGTGGGTTGGTGACCCAGGCTCCCCACTGGGCGGTCGGGAGGCAAAGAAGTCGGCGGAGCGACGGAGCGCTGGGCCGATGGGAGCCGATCTGCGCATTGGGAACTGTGGTTCCTCCGGGAAGGGAAGCCGAGCGCCGCGCACGCGCACAGGCGCCCAGGTCAACAAAGACGGCGGCGTGCGCGCGCCGGAGAAAGACACAGGAGAACGTGCGCGTGCGCGGTGGCCGCTCGGAGCTATCAGGCGGCTGAGAGGACGGAGGGAGGGAGGGGCTGGAGCCTTCGACAGCTGGAGGAGACCGGGTTGTGCTCCTGAGCGCGGAAGGAGAAAGGGGCGGGGCCGGCGGACCGTGTGTGGAGGTGCCGAGCTTTTGCGGCCGGCCGGCGCGCGGGCGTGTGTGGCCCTTGCCGTCGCAGTGGCCGTCGCCGTCCTTTGGTCCCCGTCGGTCTGCGGGAGGCGGGTTATGGCGGCGGCGGCAGTGGGAGTTGTGAATGAATTCTCCGGGTGGACGAAGGAAAAAGAAAGGCTCCGGCGGCCCCAGCAGCCCGGTGCCTCCCAGGCCTCCGCCTCCTTGCCTGGCCCCCGCCCCTCCCGCCGCCGGGCGGGCCCCTGCGCGCGAGTCGCCGCATAAGCAGAACCTGTACTACTTCTCCTACCCGCTCTTCGTAGGCTTCGCGCTGCTGCGTCTGGTCGCTTTCCACCTGGGGCTCCTCTTCGTGTGGCTCTGCCAGCGCGTCTCCCGCGCCCTCATGGCAGCCAAGAGGAGCTCCCGGGCCGCTCCGACGCCGTCTTCGGCCTCGCCCCCGGCGCCGGTGCCAGGCGGTGAGACCGAGAGCGTCCGAGCCTTCCACAAACAGGCCTTCGAGTACATCTCCATTGCCCTGCGCATCGACGAGGACGAGAAAGGTAATCGGGGCTGGGGAAAAGGGGTGGCGGCTCCGGGAAGAAAGTGGTGGGGTCGTAGGGGGTGGGGGGGCAACACCTGCGCCCCTTGCGGGAAGGAGCAGTGCACCCCCAAAGTTAATCTGCCCGGAGAGGCTGCTTTCCCGCAGGTCAGAGCCTCATCTAGGATTCTCTGTTAAACCTCTATCCCTGTTCAGGGCTCCCTGGTTGTCGACTTTGTTTCAGACTTCAGCCTTCCCCCACGCTTTTGCATGACCCAGGTCACTGTGAGACACCCAGATGTCCTGGTGACAGTGACAGTTGTCCCAGAGTGATGATACGGATCCTTTTAAACAGTGTAAACAATGTATGACTCCCTCTGAGCCAGGTTTCCAAAAGGTTTTGATATCGAAGAAGCTGTGTCTTGTTAATAAGCTTTTTAATGAAAGTAGAGTACTGTAGTTCAGAAAAAAGAAGAAATGGTGACTTAAATCTCAAAGTGTTAGCTGCATATAATTAGTTGAATTTTCATTATTTTAAAAGGTTTCATGACAGTCATTTTATCAATATAATGACTCCTTAATATTTTTCAGTAAAGTTGTACTTTAGCATAAAACCTGCCTCTCATTGCTTTGATTTTAATTAAATCGGTATTCTAAGGTAGCCTCTGTTTCTAGGTTGAAATGTAAATGAACGAATTGAATAAACTTACACACATCATTTTACAATAAAACCTTCAACAAAATACACGTTTATAAAAGAAAATGAGGAATCAAGTCTCTCTTAACCTAGCATTTTTTAGTGTAGCTATGTTCCAGGCATTGTGCAATTAGCTTTCCATGTGCTATTTTATCTAATCCTTACAATAACCCAGTGACATGCAACTGTTAACTAGGGGCTCTGGCGCACATGGCTCAGTGGTTGGGGTGCCAGCTACATACACAGAGGTAGGCGGGTTCAAACCCAGCCTGGGCCTGCTGAAACAATGACAACTGCAACAACAAAAAAATAGCCAGGCTTTGTGGCATGCTCCTGTAGTCCCAGCTGCTTGGGAGGCTGCTGAGGCAAGAGAATCACTTAAGCCTAAGAGTTTGAGGTTGCTGTGAGCTGTCACACCACAGTACTCTACCCAGAGCAACGTAATGAGACTCTGTCTCAAAAAAAGGGACGAGTAACAGCAGTTTACAGATGAAGAAACTGAGGCTCAAAAGATAAAGCTCATTATAAAGCTCATTGGCTGGGCCCAGTGGCTCACTCCTGTAATCCCAGCACTCTGGGAGGCCGAGGCCTGTGGGTTGCCTAAGCTCACAGGTTCGAGACCATCCTGAGCCAGAGTGAGACCCTGCCTCCAAAAGTAGCCAGATTGTGGTGGGCACCTTTAGTCCCAGCTATTTGACAGGCTGAGGCAAGAGAATCACTTGACTCCAAGAGTTTGAGATTGCTATGAGTTGTGACACCATAGCACTCCACTGAGGGTGACAAAGTAAGACTGTCTCAAAAAAAAGAAAGAAAGAAAGAAAAGAAAAAGTTAAACCACGTTATTCCAAACCTATGCTAATAGCTATTGAAAAACTTTTTATGCAAAAAAAAAAACTTTTTATGCAAAATGATAAAGTTAGAGTCTTTAAAAAAATTTTTTTTTTAATTCCCTCTTTTTATCCTTTCTTTCCGTGTGTTGAGATCTGGCTTTTTCCTCTCCCAAAGGGCCTTTCCACAGCACCTCAATTAGGTAGTTACATAAATTGTCCATTAATGAAAACAAGAGCTATCTGCACTTCGTTCCCAATGTTTCTCCCCACTACCAATGCCAGAATCTGTTCTAGAGTTTCAGCCTCGTTGACACCTGTTTTCTTTGTGGGCCTTGGAAGTGAGAAGTAGGATATAGGGAAAGAGGCAGGTATTCATGCTTTTAGAGTGTTGACGAAAGAGTGGAGGTTAAGAGAGTTCAAGGAAGGAAAGGAATTTAAGAAAAGAATACTGTGTTTGTGGAAGGAAGTTTTTTATTAACTGCACCATTCTTCACCACCTCCTAGGAACATCCAAGATCTCTTTGGGGAGAAGAGGTGGGCCATCATCCCTTCCTAGATTGTTTTATTGCAATATCCTGTTATAGAAGTCTTCTGAAGCTTACCCATCTACATTGGATGTTTTAGAATAGAGGGATCTGTTTAAAGATAGACCATTATAATTGTTGTATTTAGGAAGAGAATGTCAAAACATACCAGGAAATGTTGGTTAACATTGAGAGTTAGGAGGTAGCATAAAGGAGAGATTAAGGAAAACTTACGTATTTTAAAAAAAGCAAGCTCCTGGGCTGTTAGATTTGAAGAGAAAGCAGTTCTAGTTGAAGAATAAGTGACAAATAGATTTCAGACCTTGGGTGTCATGCTGGTAACTTGAGTGTCACATATATCTATTATACTTAAATCCTCTTTTTTTTTTTTCTTTTTGAGACTGAGTCTCACTTTGTTGCCTTTGGTAGAATGCCCTGGTGTCACAGCTCTCCGCAACCTCAAACTCTTGGATCAAGGAATTCTTTTACCTCAGCTAGGACTACAGGTGCCCACCACAATATTTAGAGATGAGGTCTCTGTCTGTCTGAGGCTTGTCTTAAACCCTTGAGCTCAAGCAATCCACCCACCTCTGCATCCCAGAGTGCTGGGATTACAGGTGTGAACCACCATGCCCGACCTTTAAATCCTCTTAAAAATGTTTCAAATGGGCTGGGCATGGTGGTTTAAGCTGGTAAACCCAGCACTCTGGGAGGGCCAAGGGGGCAGATCTCCTGAGCTTATGAGTTCGCAGCCAGCCTGAGCTAGAGCAAGATCCTGTCTCTAAAAAAAAAGAGAAACTAGTGGGGCGTTGTGGCAGATGCCTATAGTCCTGGCTACTTGGGAGACTAAGGCAAGAGACTCTTGAGCCCAAGAGTTTAAGGTTGCTGTGAGCTATGATACCATGGTACTCTACCAGGGGCGACAAAGTGACACTCTGTCTCAATAAAAAAAAGTTTAAAATGTATTCAGCGATTTGTGTATCACTTATTCACACTCTTTCTGATGTTTCTATTCCCTTTTTTGCTTTATACTTTGTTTTCTAAAGTGGACATGAGAATAGCTTATGACAGCTCTTTAGTTTGATTTGAGTTCTGTTGATACAACTGGTGATATTATATACTGATTTAAATTAGTTCAAACTGAAGCTAATTATATATTCATTTTTCTTTAAAAATAAAGTAAAACTGAGTTTGTATTATATGGCTCTCTTTTTTGTGAGACAGAGTCAGGACCTTGCTCTTGCTTAGGCTGGTGTCTAACTCAAGCTGAGGCAGTCCACCTACCTTGGCCTTCTAGTATATGGCCCCCTTTAATCTTAAATGTTTTCTTTTTTTTCCCCCCCTCAAAGTCTTGGGCTTAAGTGATTCTCTTGTCTCAGCCTCCCAAGTAGTAGCTGGTAGTACAGGTGCCCACCACAACATCCCACTATTTGTTTCTGTTTTTTGAGAAAGTCTCACCCTGTCGTTCTGGGTAGAGTGCCATGGCATCATTATAGCTCACATCAACCTCAAATTCTTGGGCTCAAGCAATCCTCTTGCGTCAGCCTCCTAAGTAGCTGGGACTACAGGCATCTGCCACGATGCCCAGCTAATTTTTCTAGGTTATTTATTTATTTATTTTTTAACTAGAGACAGGGGTCTCACTCTTGCTGGGGTTGGTCTTGAACTCCTGAACTCAGGTAGTACACCCACCTCAGCCTCCCAGAATGCTAGGATTTCAGGTGTGAGCAACTTTGCCCTGCTCATGAAACCAACTATTTTAAGAGAGGAACAGCACTGCAGATCCTTTTTACTTAATGCCAGGATATGTGAGGTTTGTTTATTGAATGCCATTTAATTTCACAGCTACATTGTAGGTGATTTTGAGAAAAACTTTTCTCTCCAGTGAGATGTGTTAAAACAGCATTTCTTATGTGATGAGGCCAGATGGTTGCTCACACCAGTAATCTTAGCACTATGGGAGGCCAAGGTGGGTGGATTCCTTGAGCTCAGAAGTTCAAGACCAGCCTGAGAAAAAGCAAGACCCCCATCTTTACTAAAATATAGAAAAACTAGCCAGGCATTGTGGCATGCACCTATAGTCCCAGCTACTTGGGAGGGGAGACTGAGGCAAGAGGATTGCTTGAGCCCAAGAGTTTGAGGTTGCTGTTAACTGGGCTGATGTGACAGCACTCTAACCTGGGTAATTGAGTGAGACTGTGTCTCAAAAAAAAAACAAACCTCAGTTTCTCAGCCACTTTTGCTTCTGAATTGACAATATTGACAATTGCTTCAAGTAGAGAAGTACTACTCTAAATGCCAGTGTCCCCTCTGTTAGCTTCACTTCTTTTCATACCTTGGCAATTTTTATAATAACCATTCTAGTAGGATTGGTAATTTTCATTGTTTTGGAAACTTAACTCTCTTCAAACTGATATTTTTTATTTTATTTTATTTATTTATTTTTTGTAGAGACAGAGTCTCACTTTATCGCCCTTGGTAGAGTGCTGTGGCGTCACACAGCTCACAGCAACTTCCAACTCCTGGGCTCAGGCAATTCTATTGCCCCAGCTTCCCCAGGAGCTGGGACTACAGGAACCCACCACAATGCTCTGCTATTTTTTGTTGTTGCCATTTGGCCAGGGCCAGGTTTGAACCCGGCGCCCTACCCACTGAGCCACAGGCGCCGCCCCTCTTTTATTTTTTTGAGACAAGAGTGTCACTGTGTAGGCCTTGGTAAAGTGCTGTGGCATAACAGCTCACAGCAACCTCAGACTTTGGGCTTAAGCGATTTTCTTGCCTTAGGCTCCCAAGTAGTTGGGACTACAGGCGCTTGCCACAACACCCAGCTAGTTTTGGTTGCACTTGTTATTTAGCAGATCTGGGCCGGGCTCAAACCCACCAGCCTTTGGGTATGCAGTTGGCGCTGAGCCATATTTATTTATTTTATTTCATTATTTATTTATTTTTGAGACAGATCCTCAAGTTGTCGCCCTGGGTAGAGTGCTATGGCATCACAGCTCATAGCAACCTCCAACTCCTGGGCCCAAGCGAGTCTCCTGCCTCTGCCTCCCAAGTAGCTGGGACTGCAGGTGCCCACCACAACGTCCAGCTATTTTTTGGTTGCAGCTATCGTTGTTTGGTGGTCCCAGGCTGGATTCGAACCCACCAGCTCAGGTGTATGTGGCTGGCGCCTTAGCTGTTTGAGCCACAGGCGCCAAGCCATATTTATTTATTTTTAAGACAGAATCTTACTCTGTCACCCTCAGGAGAGTGCTATAGCATCATCATAGTTCACAGCAACCTCAAACTCTTGGGCTTGAACCATCCTTTTTTTTTTTTTTGGTTGCAATTTGGCAGGGGCTGGGTTTGAACCCGCCACTTCGGTTTATGGGTCCAGTGCCCTGCTCACTGAGCCACAGGCGCCACCCTGAACCATCCTTTTGCTTCAGCCTCCCCTCCTGAGTAGCCGAGACTACAGGCACTTGCCAAAATGCCCAGCTGTTTTTAGGGATGGAGTCTTGCTTTTGCTCAAGTTGGTCTTAAATTCCTGAGGTCAAGCAAGCCATCTACCTCAGCCTCCCAGAGTGCTAGAATTACAGGAGTGAGTCACTGTGCCTAGCAAAAACTGATTTTTTTTTTTCTAGTTCTTCTGTTCTGGATAAATTCAGAATTTTGGATAATCAAACTTTTAGTTTTGGTATTATAACTTAAGCCACAATGAATATCCTTAAATATAAATATTGGAATAATAAACCTTTTCAAAATCAGATTTATAGAAATATAATTTTACATATAGCAAATTTTGTCCTTTTTAGGGGCATAATTCAGTGACTTTTTTTTTTTGTAGAGACAGTCTCTACATTACATTATCATTATCACTTTATCATCCTCGGTAGCTCACAGCAACCTCCAACTCCAGGGCTTAGGCAATTCTCTTGCCTCAGCCTTCTGAGTAGCTGGGACTACAGGCACCTGCCACAATGCCCAGCTATTTTTTTTTTTTTTTTTTTTTTGTGGAGACAGAGTCTCACTTTATGGCCCTCGGTAGAGTGCCGTGGCCTCACACAGCTCACAACAACCTCGAACTCCTGGGCTTAAGCGATTCTCTTGCCTCAGCCTCCCGAGTAGCTGGGACTACAGGCGCCCGCCACAACGCCCGGCTATTTTTTGGTTGCAGTTTTTGGCCGGGGCTGGGTTTGAACCCCCCACCCTCGGTATATGGGGCCGGCGCCTTACCGACTGAGCCACAGGTGCCGCCCAGCTGTTTATTTTTTTTTGTTGCAGTTTGGCCAGGGCTGAGTTTGAACCCGCCACCCTTGGTATATGGGGCCGGCCGGCGCCCTATCTACTGAGCCACAGGCACCACCCAATTCAGTGACTTTTGACAGGGAGCAAGCAGCATCGCAATATATTGAATGTTTCGTTACCCAAAAAGTTCCCTTGTGACTCTTCATAGTCATTCTACTTGCTTTCCCCTCAGCTACTTCTGGCAATCACTGATCTGATCTGTTTTTATAATTTTATCTTCACTGCATGTCAGAAACTTACAATGTGTAGCCTTTTGTATCTGGCTTTTACTTTGCATAATTTTTGTCTGCTTGTTTGTCTTTTTTTTTTTTTTGAGACAGCATCTCACTCTGTTGGCCAGAGCTGGAGTGCCGTGGTATCAGCCTAGCTGACAGCAACCTCAAACTCCTGGGTTCAAAGAAATCTTCCTGCCTCAGCCTCCCAAGTAGCTGGCACTACAGGTGTCCAATACAAGGCCTGCCTAATTTTAGTATAGATGGGGTCTCCCTCTTATTCAGGCTGATCTCCAGTGATCCACTGGCCTTAGCCTTTCAGGGTGGTAGGATTATAGGCGTGAGCCATCATGCCTAGCCTGTATTCTCTCTCTCTCTCTCTTTTTTTTTTTTTTGTTGCAATTTTGGCCAGGGCCGGGTTTGAACCTGCCACCCTCGGTATATGAGACCAGCACCCTACTTCTGAGCCACAGGCACCACCCTCTCCTCCCCCACCCCCACAGAGTCTCTGTCATCCATGCTGGAGCACGTGGTTGTCATCATAGTACACTGCAACATCAAAGTCCTAGTCTCAGCCAGTCCTCCTACCTTACCCTGCATAGTAGCTGAGACTACAGGCATGTGTCATCCCACCTGCCTAATTTTTCTATTTTTGGTGGAGATGGGGGTCTCAAACTCCTGGCCTCAAGCAATCCTTTCATCTTAGCCTCTTAAAGTGCTGGGACTATAGGCACGAGTAACTCTATCTGGCCTGTATTTTGTTCTATAGGTTGTATATTTTTAGATTTGACATTTAGGCCCATGATCCATTTCAAGATAATTTTTCTATGTGGCGTGAACTTCATTCTTTTGCATATTAACGTCCAGTTGTTTCAGCATCTTTCCCTCCCTTCACTATATTGCCCAGGCTGGTCTTGAACTCCTAGGTTCAAGCAGTCCTCCCACCTCAGCCTTCTGAGGAGTAGTTGGGACTACAGGTTTGCACCACTGCGCCTGGCTCCAGCAGCATTTTTTTCTAAATGCCATTCTTTCTGGTAGCACCTGTGGCTCAGTGGGTAGAGCGCTGGCCCCATATACTGAGGGTGGTGGGTTTGAACCCCTGCCCCAGCCAAACTGCAACAAAAAAATAGCCAGGTGTTGTGGTGGGCGCCTGTAGTCCCAGCCACTTGGAAGGCTGAGGCAAGAGAATTGCCTAAGCCCAAGAGCTGGAGCTTGCTGTGAGCTGTGACGTCATAGCACTCTACTGAGGGCGACAAAATGAGACTCTGTCTCTAAAAAAAGAAAGAAAATAAATGCTTTGCTTTCTCTCTTGAATTACCTCATCATCTTTGTCCCAGTCAATCAGCAATATATGTGTAGTTATTTCTGGACTTCTGTTCTATTGACCTATATTTTTTTGTGTGTGTGTGGTTTTTTTTTTTTGGCCGGGGCTGGGTTTGAACCCGCCACCTCTGGCATATGGGACCAGCGCCCTACTCCTTGAGCCACAGGCGCCACCCTGTTGACCTATATTTTTATCCCTTCTCAAGTAGACTTATACTTTTAGGTAAGAGGTGTCTGCATTTTCTACTATTGTACTGACTTACGAGATTTAAACAATGTAATAAACCAAGTAGCTGTTAACAAAGAATGTTAGGTAATACATTAAGTAATTTTTTTTTTCTTTTTGAGACAGAGTCTCACTTTGTCACCCTTGGTAGAGTGTTGTGGCATCAGAGCTCGCAGCAACCTCAAACTCTTTTTTTTTTGTTTGTTTGAGATAGAGTCTCGCTATGTTGCCCTCAGTAGAGTGCCATGGCGCCACAGCTCAAAGCAACCTCTAAGTCTTGGGGTCAAGTGAGTCTCTTGCCTCAGCCTCCCAAGTAACTGGGATGACAGGTACCCACCGCAACGCCCGGCTATTTCCTTCCTTCCTTTCTCCCTCCCTCCCTCGTAGAGTGCTGTGGCATCACAGCTCACAGCAATCTCTTCTTGGGCTTAGGCGATTCTCTTGCCTCAGCCTCCCAAGTAGCTGGGACTACAGGCACCCACCACAACACCCAGCTATTTTTTTTTTGGTTTTTGGCCGGGGCTGGGTTTGAATCCACCACCTCCGGCATATGGGACCGGCGCCCTACTCACTGAGCCACAGGCACCACCCAACGCCCAGCTATTTTTGTTGTTCTTGTTGCAGTTGTCATTGTTGCCTTAGCTGGCCCAGGCTGGGTTCGAACCCGCCAGTCTTGGTGTGTGTGGCCAGCTCCCTACTAGCTGAGCTATGGGCTCCGCCCCAGCTCTTTTCTTGTTGCAGTTGTCATTGCTGTTTAGCTGGCCCAGACTGGGTTCCAACCCACTAGCCTGGGTGTATGTGGCCAGCACCCTACTCACTGAGCTACAGGCGCCACTCAATCTCTTGAGTGTATCAATTCTCTTGTTTCAGCCTCCCAAGTAGCTGGGACTGTAGGCTTCTGCCACAATTCCTGGGTCTTGCTCTGACTCAGGCTATTCTCCAACTTGTGAGCTCAGGCAATCTACCTGCCTAGGCTTTACAGAGTGCTAGGATTATAGGCGTGAGCCACTGTGTCTAGTCACCTTAAGTAAATTTATTTGTGATCACTGATTTGGCTACAGATAATGTACCAAAACTCCTCAGAATATTTTGTTCTTTTAAAATAGATCAGCAGGGCCAGGGATGGTAGCTCACACCTGTAATTCCAGCACTTGGGGAGGCTAAGGCAATAGGATTGCTTGAGACCAAGATTTCAAGACCAGGTTAGACAACATAGAGACTTTGTCTCTAGAAAAAAATTCAAAAATTAGCCAGGTGTGGTGATATGTGCTTGTAATTCCAGTTATTGGGGAGGCTGAGGCAGAAGAATTGCTTGAATATAGGAGTTCAAACCTACAGTGAACTACAAGTGAACTACAGTGTACTCCAACCTGGGAGACGGAGTGATGAGACCCTGTTTCAAAAACAAAGGTCTGCTCGGCACCTGTGGCTCAAGCAGCTAAGGCACCAGCCACATATACCTGAGCTGGTGGGTTGGAATCCAGCCTGGGCCCACCAAACAATGATGGCTGCAACAACAACAAAAAAATAGCTGGACGTTGTGACAAGTGCCTGTAGTCCCAGCTACTTGGGAGGCGGAGTCAGGAGAATCACTTGAGCCCAGGAGTTGGAGGTTGCTATGAGCTGTGATGCCACAGCTCTCTACCCAAGGAGACAGCTTGAGGCTCCATCTCAAAAAAAACAAAGGTCAACATACTGTTTATTCTTTTTGAACTTCAATTTTTTCTAAAAAACACTTTGAAAATTTTGTTGCATATGCACTATTCGTTTTAAAAAGTATGGAGTTTTATGAATAACAGAATCAGATCTTGATAAGGATGATAGTCAGAACACTCACACATTACTGTTAGGAGTGTAAATTGATACAATCACAATTGATATTTCTTTATATCTCAAAAGAAATATAAATTTATGCCTTTCACTAGTCTTTTTTTTTTTCATTTTTGGAGACAGAGCCTCACTTTGTCGCCCTTGGTAGAGTGCTAGACACCATGGCTCACAGCAACCTCAAACTCCTGGGCTCAAGCGATACACTTGCCTCAGCCTCCGAAGTAGCTGAGACTATAGCCAGCCACCACAACACCCAGCTATTTTTTTTTTTTTTTAATTTTCTTTTTTTTTTTTGGTTTTTTTTTTTTTTTTTTTTGGCTAGGGCTGGGTTTGAAACCCACCACCTCTGGCATATGGGACTGGCGCCCTACTCCTTGAGCCACAGGCGCCACCCATACACCCAGCTATTTTTTAGAGACAGGGTCTCGCTCTTGGTTCAGGCTGGTATCAAACTCATGAGCTCAGGCAATACACCCGTCTTGTCCTCCCAAACTGCTGGGATTACAGGTGTGAGCCCCTATGCCTGGCCCCATGAAAAACAGTTCTGATCAGTGATTTCTACCTTCCTTTGTAACTGTCTATAACTGTAGTAGACATTTATGAGGCTTTGGGGGTTCTAAAGACTAAGAATTTAAAAACAATGAAATTTGAGAATAATGATCACTTTACAGAAGTATCTTATACATTTTTTTTATTTATTTTTTTATTTTTATTTTTTATTTTTTGTGGTTTTCGGCCAGGGCTGGGCTTGAACCCGCCACCTCCAGCATATGGGACTGGCGCCCTACCCCTTTGAGCCACAGGCGCCACCCTACATGTTTTAATAATGCCAAATTTTGGGTGGCACCTGTGGCTCAGGGAGTAGGGCGCTGGCCCCATATGCCGAGGGTGGCGGGTTCAAACCCAGCCCCAGCCAAATTGCAACAACAACAACAAAAAAAAATAGCCAGGCATTGTGGCGGGCTCCTGTAGTCCCAGCTGCTCGGGAGGCTGAGGCAAGAGAATCGCATAAGCCCAAGAGTTAGAGGTTGCTGTGAACCGTGTGACGCCACGGCACTCTACCCGAGGGCGGTACAGTGAGACTCTTGTCTCTACAAAAAAAATAAATAAATAATGCCAAATTTTTAGATCCTTTTTAACGTTAACTTGGATCAAGGATTAATGTTTTTGCCCGGCAAGATGGCTCACACCTATAATCCCAGCACTCTGGGAGGCCAAGGCTGGTGGATTGCCTGAGCTCACAGGTTTGAGACCAGCCTAAGCAAGAGCAAGACCTCGTCTCTAAAAAATAGCCAGGCGTTGTGGCGGACGCCTGTAGTCCCAGCTATTTGGGAGGCTGAGGCAAGAGAATCGCTGGAGCCCAAGAGTTTAAGGTTGCTGTGAGTTATGACGCCACGGCACTCTAACGAGGGTGATAAAGCAAAATTCTGTCTCAGAAAAAAATAAAAAAAGAATGTTTTAGGTCTGGCACGGTGGCTCATGCCTGTAATCCCAGCACTTTGGGAAGCCAAGGCAGGTGGATTGCTTGAGCTTAGAAGTTCACAAGCAGTCTGAGCAAGAGCGACACCATATATACTAAAAATAGAAAGACTGGCAGCACCTATGGCTCAGCGGCTAGGGCACCGACCACATATACCAAGGGTGGCGGGGTGTCGGGTTCAAATCTGGCCCCGGCCAAACTGCAACAAAAAAATAGCCGGGCTTTGTGGTGAGCGCCTGTAGTCCCAGCTACTCCGGAGACTGAGGCAAGAGAATCACCCTAAGTCCAGGAGTTGGAGGTTGCTGTGAGCTGTGACGTTACAGCACTCTACTGAGGGTGACAAAGTGAGACTCTGTCTCTAAAAAAAAAGAAAAAAAGACCTAAAAATACAAAGACTATTTGCCTGGTGTAGTGGCTCAATGTAATCCTATCACTGGGAGCTAGTGGATTGCTTGAGCTCAGAAGTTCAAGACGAGTTTGAGTAAGAGTAAGACCACCTCTCTACTAAAAATAGAAAAACTAGCTGGGCCTGGTGTTGTGTGCCTATAGTCCTAGCTACTTGGGAGGCTGAGGCGAAAAGATTGCTTAAGCCCAGGAGTTGGAGGGTTCATTGAGCTATGATTATACCACTGCTCTGCAGCCTCCTGCAATCACAAAGCGTGATCCTGTATGTTTAAAAAAAAAGAAGAACAAGAAGTGGCCGGGTATGGTGGCTTACTCCTTTAATCCCAGGATTTTGGGAGGCTGAGGTGGGCAGTCGCCTGAGCTCATGAGTTCCAGATTAGCCTGAGCTAGAGCAAGACCACATCTCTTAAAATAGCTGGGTGTTGTGGCAGGTGCCTGTAGTCCCAGCTGTTTGGGAGGCTAAGGGAAGAGAATTGCCTGAGCCCAAGAGTTAGAGGTTGCTATGAGCTATGATACCCGGGGGGCGACAAAGTGAGACTCTATCTCAAAAAAAAAAAAAAGTTATTCTAGAAATGAGGCACCCAACAATGAATACATTGCATCACATTTAAATATTAAACAGTGGTTTTTTCCCCCTCACTTTTATGGAAAATATGTTTATGATTTTCAAAAGCATATATTTAAGAAAATTCCTAAATAAAATTTCTTTTCCTGGTTTGGCGCCCATAGCTCAGCAGCTATGGACTACAGGTGCCAGCCACATACACTGGGGCTGGTGGGTTCAAACCCGGCCAGGCCTTCCAAACAACAATGACTACAACAACAACAAAAAATCGCCGGCTGTTGTGGCTGGTACCTGTAGTCCCAGCTACTTGGGAGGCTGAAGCAAGAGAATTGCTTAAGCCTAGGAGGTGGAGGTTGCTGTGAGCTATGATGCCATGGCACTCTACTGAGGGCAAAATAATGAAACTCTGTCTCAAAAAAAAGAAATTTACTTTCCTAATATAGCATTTTAGTGGTTATGAACATCAATACCATGAGATAGTAACCAAAAAGGGACACACAGCCCTAAAATTTTGAGAAACAATGTGACTATATTCCCCCCTCCTGGAGATATAAAAACATATTAAGATACTGAAAGTACTAAGAAGTTATATAGTGATATTTTTCAGGCTTCTTTGATCACAACTGTATCTTTTAGGTATCATCTATCAGATAGATGATAGACGCTTTCGGAAATGTTTATTGTTTTGTTCATACTCAAGAGATGTACAAATAATTATTTTTATTTAAGCAGGACAGAAGGAGCAAGCTGTGGAATGGTATAAGAAAGGTATTGAAGAACTAGAAAAAGGAATAGCAGTCATTATTACAGGACAAGGTATGGTTATAGTTATATTTGTTTATAGCATTCCAAATACTCACATGATTATCCTGATTTCAGATATGTTTATCTTAGTAAAGATGTTTAAACATTTTTAAATATCTTTGTTAACATTTGTAGACTTTTTTGTTTTTTTGTTAGTTTTTGAGACAGAGTCTTACTATATCACCCTCGGTAGAGTGCTGTGGTGTTACAGGTCACAGTACCCTCAAACTCTTGGCTCAATATTCTCTTCCCCAAGAGAATTGTAATCCCAAGTAGCTGGGACTACAGGCGCCTGCCACCATGCTCAGCTATTTTTTGTTGCAGTTGTCAATGTGGTTAGCTGCTCCAGGGCAGGTTCAAACCCACCAACCTTGGTATATGTGACTGGCACCATAACCACTGTGCTACAGGTGCTGAGCCAACATTTGTAGACTTTTAGGTAATTCTTATGATCTACTCTAAAAATGAAATTATAGGGTGGCGCCTGTGGCTCAGTCGGTAAGGCGCCGGCCCCATATACCCGAGGGTGGCGGGTTCAAACCCGGCCCCAGCCAAACTGCAACCAAAAAATAGCCGGGCGCTGTGGCGGGCACCTGTAGTCCCAGCTACTCGGGAGGCTGAGGCAAGAGAATCGCTTAAGCCCAGGAGTTGGAGGTTGCTGTGAGCTGTGTGAGGCCACGGCACTCTACTGAGGGCCATAAAGTGAGACTCTGTCTCTACAAAAAAAAAATAATAATAAAAAAAAATAAAAATGAAATTATAATCAGATATGCTGAACTTGATTTACCTGTAGCAGGCCAGCAATGACTTACTCATACATTATTTGTATCCTTGGAACCACTGTTGGTGATCGATCTCATGTTTTACTCCTATTTTTAAAATGTAGTCCCTTCATCACTGGCGAGGAGGGAAGCAGTTAATCCACAAACCCCTTGCACTTCTGGATAATGCTTCTTGACTGTATGTTAGAATATGAGCCATAGGCTCGGTGCCTGTGGCTCAAGGCTAAGGTGCCAGCCACATACACCTGAACTGGAAGGTTCAAATCCAGTCCGGGCCCACCAAACAACAATAATGACTGCAACCAAAAAATAGCCTGGCGTTGTGGTGGGCACCTGTAGTCCCAGCTACTTGGGAGGCGGAGGCAGGAGAATCGCTTGAGCCCAGGAGTTGGAGGTTGCTGTGAGCTGTGATGCAACGGCACTCTACTCAGAGCAACAGCTTGAGGCTCTTTCTCAAAAAAAAAAAAAAAAAGAATATGGGCTATAAATATCTTATGTTGACTCACGCTTGAATTATTTCTCATCTTTACTTTTGTATCACCTCGAATTAAAAATTAGAGTCTAATAATATCTTTTTTTTTTGTGGTTTTTCTATTTTTGGCCGGGGCTGGGTTTGAACCCACCACCTCCAGCATATGGGACCGGCGCCTACTCCTTGAGCCACAGGCGCCGCCCAATATCTTAAATGTTAATAGGTAATATTTATTGCACAATTATAATATAATATGCACAAACATCATTGTAAGTGCTTCATATGTAGTATTTCTTTTAATTTTTACCCCTATACTCTGTAGCCAGTGTTATCTTTATTTCTTAGACGAGTAACCTTAAGTATAGAGAAGTTAAACAGCTTACCTAAAATCTCATAGCTGCAAGTGGTAGAGTGAGGATTTGAACTCAGTCTGACTTTAGAGCCTAAATTCTTAAATACTGTACTATGCATATTGTATAGTATGTGGGTTCCACTATTAAAGTACTTCAGTTTTTCAGAGCTAAAATAAATTCACAATAAAAATTTGTAGTGTTTAAGCTAATACTTAATCCATTCAATAGATGTTTGTTACCTGGCTAGATGACTCTACTACTTATATTAGCTAATTATAATGTACCTGATATTTACCCTGTTTTTATCCTCCCCCCTTTGTATTTTGACTGTGTCTCTGGCTACTGGGCTGCTATATAAAAGAAAGCAGAATACAATAAATAAGGTGGGAGGTTGGGCCTTTGTGACTTTGATGAGCATTACTTCATGAATTATGTGCAAAATATATTGTTGTCAGTTACACAGAAGAAAATACATTGGTTATAAGAAAAACATTATTTCATTAAATACAAAATGTATTCAATGTGTTCGATGGCACTGCTAAGAGAAAAAACAGTTGAACAATGATATATGCTTTTCTTCTCACTTAGAATTAGAATTTTTTTTTGTTTGTTTGTTTTGAGACAGAGTCTCACTATGTAGCCCCTCAGTAGACTACCATGGCATCACAGCTCATAGCAACCTCCAACTCCTGAGCTTACGCGATTCTCTTGCCTCAGCCTCCCAAGTAGCTGGGACTACAGGCGCCCGCCATAATGCCCAGCTATTTTTTGGTTGTAGTTGTCATTGTTGTTTGGCAGGCCCAGGCTGGATTCGAACCCGTGAGCTCTCGTTATTTGGTTGGCGCCCTAGCTGCTTGAGCTACAGGTGCTGAGCCATGTAACTCATTTTTTAATAGCTAATATTTGAAAGTAATATTTTCTTAATTTTTTTATAAAGACTTATAATCCCCATGAAAGTAGTGGAGTGGTAGTTTATCTTGAAATAATATTGATAGGGAAATGTAGATATTTTAATTAATTCTTTGATTTTTTCTTTCAGGTGAACAATGTGAAAGAGCTAGACGCCTTCAAGCTAAAATGATGACTAATTTGGTTATGGCTAAGGACCGTTTACAGCTTCTAGGTATAAAGTTATCTGTTACATGATTAGATATGAGATATATTGGAAATGTGTTCAGTGAACCTTCAGTTGTGGATAGATAGGCAGCTGAGTGTGGTGGCTCATGCTTGTAATCCCAGCACTTTTGGAGGCTGAGGCAGGATTGCTTGAGGCTAGGAATTCGAGACCAGCCTGCAACATAGTGAAACCCTGTCATTACAAAAAATAAGAAAAATTAGCCAGATGTGGTGATGCACATGTGTAGTCCCAGCTGGTTGTGACGCTTAGCAGGGAGAGGCTGAGGCAGGAGGATTGCTTGCCCTGGAGTTCAAGGCTGCAGTGAGCTATGATGGTGTGACTATATTCTAGCCTTGGCAATATAGACCTTGACTTTAAACTAAAAACAAAATAATTGTAGGTAGATCAATGATTGAAAATGTGGTCGAGGCTTTCTTTTTTAACTTAAAGAAAATTTCTTTTTCTTTTTCTTTTTTTTTTTGAAATAAGAGTCTTACTATATCGCCCTTGGTAGAGTGCTGTGACAACATAGCTCACAGCAACCTCAAATTCTTGGGCTTAAGCGATTCTCTTGCCTCAGCCTCCCAAGTAGCTGGGACTATAGGTGCCTGCCACAACACTCGGCTATTTTTTGTTTGCAGTTCTCACTGTTGTTTTAGCAGGCCCGGGCCAGGCTCAAACCCGCCCACCTCAGTGTATGTGGTCAGCACCCTACTCACTGAACTATGGTGCCAAGCCAGAAAATTTCTAACAGGTACAAAAATAGAGGAGTATAATGAACTTCTTTTTTTTTTTTTTTTTTTTTTGGTTTTTGGCCGGGGCTGGGTTTGAACCCGCCACCTCCGGCATATGGGACTGGCGCCCTACTCCTTGAGCCACAGGTGCCGCCCGTGGAGTATAATGAACTTCTGATGACTCATCATTCAGTTGTATAATTATCAACTCATGTTCAGTCTTGATTTATCTATACCAAGGACTGGTGAACTACAACCCATGGGCCAAACCCAGCTCACTGCCTGTTACTATAAAGTTTTAGTCACATATAGCTGCTTTCATTCCTTTGTGTGTTGTCCATGGCTTTCATGCTATAATGGCAGAGTTTAATACTGGATACAGAGACTGCGCAGCCCTCAAAATCTAAAATATTTACTATCTGGCCCTTTACAGAAAAAATTTGCCTCCCCCCTTTATATCCATACTCATCTTCTCTCTTTTATATTATTTTGATTATTATTTATTTATTTTTGGAGACAGAGTCTCACTTTGTTGCCCTGGGTGGAGTGCTATGGTGTCATAGCTCACAGCAACCTCAGCCTCCAGGTACTCCCCACAATGTCCGGCTATTTTTAGATACTGGGGTCTCACTCTTGCTCAGGCTGGTCTTGAACTCATGAGCTCAATCAATCCTCCTGCCTCTGCGTCCCAGAATGCTAGGATTATAAGCATGAGCTACCATGCTCAGCCTTTAAATTTTAATTGTTTTTGTTTTTTGGTTTTTGGGGTTTTTTTTGAGGCAGGATCTCACTCTGTCACACAGGCTAGAGTGCAGTGGCATCATCGTAGCTCATACAACCTCCAATTCCTGGGCTCCAGAGCAATCCTGCCTCAGCCTCCCAAGTAGCTGGACTACAAACACATATTACCATGCCTGGCTAATCTTTTTTTTTTTTTTTTTTTAATTGGTAAAGATAGTATTTCACTGGTACTGAGGCTGATCTTTACCTTCTGGCCTCAAGCAGTCCTCCTGCCTTGGCTTCCCAAAGTGCTAGGATTACAGGCATGAGCCACCATACCCCCACATTTATAATTTTGTCATAAGTTAATAAATTTTACGATTTTTAATAATTATTTGGCAGGGTGTGGTGGTTCATGCCTATAATCCTAGCAGTCTGGGAGGTCATGGCAGGTGGATTGCTTGAGCTCAGGAGTTCAAGACCAGCCCCAGCACCAGCAAGACTGTTTCTCTAAAAAAGTAGCCAGTTGTGGTGGTGCCTACAGGCCTACCTACTCAGGAGGCTGAGGCAAGATCACTGAAGCCCAAGAGTTTGAGGCTGCTGTGAGCTAGGACGCCATAGCACTCTTATCAAGGGCCACAGAAGGAGAGTGTCTCAAAAAAAAAAAAAAAAAAAAAAACAACAGTTATTGAAACCAAGATCTCTGATGCATGTATTATGTGTCTTTTAATATTATAGGCCCACCTGTTTTTTCTTGCAATTTTATTTGTTTATTATTTAATTTATTTATTTATTTATTTATTTATTTATTTATTTTTTGAGACAGACCCTCAAACTGTCACCCTGGGTGGAGTGCTGTGGCATCACAGCTCACAGCAACTTCCAACTTCTGGGCTTAAGCGATTCTCCTGCCTCCGCCTCCCAAGTAGCTGGGACTACAGGCGCCTGCCAAAGCACCCAGCTATTTTTTGTTTGCAGCCGTCGTCGTTTTGGCGGGCTCAGGCTGGATTTGAACCCGCCAGCTCAGGTGTATGTGGCTGGTGCCTTAGGTGCTTGAGCCACAGGTGCCGAGCCTATCATTTTTATTTATTTTGAGACAGAGTCTTAATATGTTGCCCTCAGTAGCGTGCCTTGGCGTCATAGCTCATAGCAACCTCCAACTATTGGGCTTAGATGATTCTCTTGCCTCTACCTCCCAAGGAGCTGGGACTGCAGGCACTCTTCACAATGCTCAGCTATTTTTTTGTTGCAGTTGTCATTGTTGTTTAGCTGGCCTAGGTTGGGTTCGAACCTGCCAGCCATAGTGCATGTGGTTGGCACTGTAACCACTGTGCAACTGGTGTGGAGCCTATTTATTTTTTTGAGACACAATCTCACAGACACAGTTACCCCAGGCTAGAGTGCTATGGCATCATAGTTCACAGCAACTTCAAATTCGTGGGCTCAAGTGATCCACTAGCTTCAGCTTCCCAAGTAGCTGCTGCCACAATGCCTACCTGTTTTTAGAGATGGGGTATTGCTCTTGGTCAGGCGGGTCTCTAGCTCCTGAGCTCAATCAGTCTACCTGACTGGGTCTCACAGAGTGCTAGGATTACAGGCGGGAGCCACTGCACCTAGCCTGAGTTTTTACTTTTAAACAGGATTGTCAGGGTATCACTCCTTGAGAGGTTGACATGAGTTAGCCACAATGATTTCTGGAAGAAGAATGATCCAGAGAGAAGTAAGCCTTATGAGAATGTACCTGGTGTATTTGTAAAGCAGGAAAGAGGCCAGTGTACCCCAGAAATATAGGTGAGGTCAGAGAACTCATGGAAGGATAGGGCTGAGTAAGGCTGTATGAAGTACCATGAGGACTTCAGCTTTTACTACCTGTGAAATGGGGAGCAGTTATAAGGATTCTTAGGAAAGGAATGATAAAATATGACTTCCAAGTTTAGAAGGATCACTGGTTGCTGTGTTAAATATAGAGTCTAAGAGTAGAACCAGAGTTAGGTTGGCGCGGTGGCTCACACCTATAATCCTGGCACTCTGGGAGGCCAAGGTGGGTTGGGCGGATTTCCTGAGCTCAGGAGTTTGAGACCATCCTGAGCCAGAGCAAGACCTCATCTCTAAAAATAGCTGGGCGCTGTGGCAGGTGCCTGTCGTTCCGGCTACTTGGGAGGCTGAGGGTTTGAGACTAGCCTGAGTCAAAGCGAGACCTCATCTCTAAATAATAGCCGGGCAATGTGGCAGGCGCCTGTAGTCCCAGCTACTCAAGAGGCTGAGGCAAGAGAATCACTTGAGTGCAAGAGTTTGAGGTTGCTTGAAAAAAAAAAAAAAGAGTTTGAGGTTGCTTTGAGCTGTGACGCCACGGCCTTCTACCAAGGGTGACAAAGTGAGACTCTGTCTCAAAAAAATAAAAAAAGTTCTATTTTCCTTTCCTGAAACATACTTCTTTTTTGTCTTTTCAAATCCTAGCCAGCTCATAATCCACTTCGTCTGTAAAGCCTTTCCAGTGTTCTCTTTCTTTTGTGCTGTGGAGTCTTTTTATTTATTTTATTTTTTGAGACAGAGTCTCTCTTACTCCGGATAGAGTGCTGTGGCATCATAGCTCACAGCAGCCTCAAACTCTTGGGCTTGAGCAATCCTCTTGCCTCAGTCTCCTGAGTAGCTGGAGCTATAGGCATGTGCCACTACACTCTGGCTAGTTTCTCTTTTAAATAGAGACTGGGTCTCACTCTCGCTCAGTCAAGCTGGTCTGGAACTTCTCAAGCAAGCCTTCTGCCTTATACTCCCACGTAGCTGGGACTATAGGCACCTGCCACAATGCCTGGATAATTTTTCTATTTTTAGTAAAAATGGGGTCTCGCTTTTGCTCAGGCTGATCTTTGAACTCCTGAGCTCCTCCTGCCTCAGTCTTCCAAGAGTGGAAAATTACAGGCATGAGCCACTCTTCCTGGACTATGCAGACTTTTTAAAAAATCCATAGGTGTATGTATTATAAGTTGTCAATTATATTTAGTAAATGTCTACATAGTAGAAACTATTAATTTTTTTAAATCTCCATGATACATACAGCCAGGCACCGTGGCTCACGCCCATAATCCTAGCACTCTGGGAGGCCGAGGCGGGTGGATTGCATGAGCTCACAAGTTCAAGACAAGCCTGAGCAAAAGTGAGACCCCATTTCTACTAAAAATATAAAAACTGGCTCAGTGCCTGTAGCTCAAGCGGCTAAGGCGCCAGCCACATACACCAGACCTGGTGGGTTCAAATCCAGCCCGGGCCTCTCAGACAATGACAACTACAACCAAAAAATAGCCAGGTGTTGTGGCGGGCATCTGTAGTCCCAGCTACTTGGGAGGCTGAGGCAAGAGAATTGCTTAAGCCCAGGAGTTGGAGGTTGCTGTGAGCTGTGATGCTACGGTACTCTACCCAGGGCAACAGCTTGAGGCTCTGTCTCAAAAAATAAAATAAAAATAGAAAAACTGAGGCAAGAGGATTGCTTGAATCTGAGTTGGAAGTTGCCATGAGGTATGATGCCAGGGCAACAGCTTGAGACTCTGTCTCAAAAAAAAAAAAAAAATTCCATGATACTCTCTTAGCGCAGTAACTTGAACATATTAGGTAATCAGTGAATATTCCCTGGTGATAATACTGATATATTACTGCCTCAGGTTACCTAATCTAAATAAGGCATATTTTAAACATAGCCATTCACTTGCTAATTTCTTTTTTTTTTTTTTTTCTTGTGACAGAGTCTCACTACATTGCCCTCGGTAGAGTGCTGTGGCTTCACAGCTCACAGCAACCTGTAACTGTTGGGCTTAAGCAGTTCTGTTGCCTCAGCCTTCCCAGTAGTTGGGACTACAGGCACCCGCCACAATGCCCGGCTATTTTCTTTTTGCAGTCATTACTGTTGGTTAGCAGGCCCAGGCTGGGTTCGAACCCGCCAGCCTCGGTGTATGTGGCTGGTGACGTAACCACTATGCTACGGGCACTGAGCCCACTTGTTAATTTCTGTTGCTGTTTTCATGTCTGAGTTTTTACTAATTATATTTTTAAGGAATTTTAAGTGCAAAAACTTAATCTTGTAACAACCTTGTAACACCTTAAATATTTTTTCATTTCACATGCACGTTTTATTTGTTCATTATGTTTATTTTTTTGTTTATTTTGTTCCTTTTTTTATTACCCCCTTTGTTGCATAGAGAAGCTGCAACCAGTTTTGCCATTTTCCAAGTCGCAACCGGAGGTCTATAATGACAGTACTAACTTGACATGCCGCAATGGACATCTTCAGTCAGGTGGGTTTAGGTTAACTAACATGTAAAATAACAAAGTTTGCATGCAAAGTAGAGTCTTACTTTATAATGTTAATTTGCTTTGTTTTGTAATATAATATTGATTTGACTTTATAATGGTAGGTTTAAGTTTTTGTTTTCACAGGGCTATGTTGAAAAATAAACTACATCATTCATAGTGTATAAGCATGTAACAAGTAATATATAACCATTCTAATCATGCTTCCTTTGCATAGTTTGCAACCTTCAGTTTTTGCAACTATAAATTATGAAGGCAAATTTTCTCTCTGGCTGGGCATGGTGGCTCACACCTGTAATCTTAGCATCCTAGGAGGCTGAAGTGTAAGGATTGCTTGAGCTCAGAAGTTTGAGATCAGCCTGAGCAAAAGCAAGACCCTGTGTCTAGAACAATTAGCTGAGTGTTATAGTAGACATCTCTAATCCCAGCTGCTGGGAAGTGGCAGAGACAGGAGAATTTCTTGAACCCAGGAGTTTAAAGTTGCTGTGAGCTAGGCTGATGACACGGCATTCTAGCCTGGGCAACAGAGTAAAACTCTGTTTAAAAAGAAAAAATTCTTTCTCTTTTTTTTTTTTTTAAATAGTGATGGGGCGGTGCCTGTGGCTCAGTGAGTAGGGTGCTGGCCCCATATACGGAGGGGTGGTAGGTTCAAACCTGGCCCCTACCAAACTGCAATTTAAAAAAAAAATAGCCAGGCTTTGTGGTGGGTGCCTGTAATCCCAGCTACTCGGGAGGCTTAGGCAAGAGAACCACCTAAGCTCAAGAGCTGGAGGTTGCTGTGAGCTGTGACCCTACGGCACTCTACTGGGGGCGCCAAAGTGAGACTCTGTCTCTTAAAAAAAAAAAAGAAAAGAAACAGTGATAGGATCTTGCTCTGCTGCCCAGGCTGGAGTGCAGTGGCATGATCATAGCTCACTGCTGCCTCAAACCCTTGGGCCTAACCTGTCTTCCTGTTTAGCTTCCCAAGTAGCTGAGATTACAGGTGCAAGTCACTGCACTTGGCTTTTTTTTTTGTAGAGACAGAGTCTCACTTTATGGCCCTCGGTAGAGTGCCATGGCATCACACAGCTCAGCAACCTCCAACTCCTGGGCTTCAGTGATTCTCTTGCCTCAGCCTCCCGAGTAGCTGGGACTACGGGCGCCCGCCACAACGCCCAGCTATTTTTTGTTTGCAGTTCAGCTGGGGCCGGGTTTGAACCCGCCACCCTTGGTATATGGGGCTGGCGCCTTACCGACTGAGCCACAGGCGCCGCCCAGCTTGCTTTTTTTTTTGTTTGTTTTTTAATAGAGATGTGGTCTTGTTAATTTACCCAGGCTGGTCTTGAACTCTTAGCCTCAAGTGATTCTGATCTGCCTTGGCCTCCCAAAATGCTAAGATTACAGGTGTGAACCACAGTACCCAGCCCCTTACATTCTTTTAAATGATTAAAATATTATTTGTTTCTGTTATTTAAAGCTTTTTTTTTTTTTTTTGTGGTTTTTGGCCGGAGCTGGGTTTGAACCCGCCACCTCTGGCATAAGGGACCGGCGCCCTACTCCTTGAGCCACAGGCGCGGCCACTTTTATGTTTTTTTGTGGATAGCCACACCAATTTTTTTTTTTTCCAAGACACAGAATTAAAATTTTTAATTTTTTTGTTATGTGTTAATTTTCATTGCATATCAGTTTTCATATATACTATGTATGTACGTGAATTTTTTTAGTACCTGTTAGAAAAAACTTGAAGCTTCATGTAGTAAAGAGAAACATTAGAACATTGTTATGGATTAAATCTGTGTTCTAAAACTTTTGGGTGTTAGCTTCTACAGAAGATTAAATTGTTTTTGTTTTGTTTCGCTGGGGTACTCTTCTTCCTAGATTCTATGACATCTCCGCTACTTTATCGGATAGCTGACTATGCAGCAATAGTTTCATGTCCAGAGCTAAAATTAAAATAAATAGTACTGTGTTCAGATTATAGCAGCGAAGTCTAAGATTTCCTTTAGGTTATAAGAAAACTGCTTTTTTTATTCATGTATAATACAAAACTTTTAAGGTTTTGATAGAGAATAGATAGAGTAAATGGTTTTCTGTGGCCGGAAGAAATATCATCACCTCTTTCCCTTGTGGCTTTCTCTATCCCTTACCAAGTTCTCACTTTGACTTGGTCTTCCAGAACAGAATTAGTGGCTATACTCCTTTTCCTATTCCTTTCTATGTCTGATTTAAAATGCTTTTTCAAGTATAGATGTATTTTGCCTGTTTGTCTTAGCATAGCTTTGAAGGGCTAACATTTTCTTAAGAAACGTTCTGAAAAAAAAAAAAAAAAAAAAGACTGTACCACATACAAATAGTTAAGTTTCTATAATATATATTTTGAATCCTAACAGTCCTACCAGGATAAATAGTAAAAATTCTGTGGCCCTGAAAAGCTGATCTGCCTTTCTCTTGTTATCTTGGTTCTCTTTTACTTCATTACACATGCTGGATGATCCCATATGTATTTTTCTGCTGTGCCCAAAAAAAAAAAAAAAAGAAGAAGAAGAAGTAACTTTGGGGCGGCGCCTGTGGCTCAAGGAGTAGGGCGCCGGTCCCATATGCCGGAGGTGGCGGGCTCAAACCCAGCCCCGGCCAAAAATCACAAAAAAAAAAAAAAAAAAAGAAGTAACAACTTTGTTTTCTTGGGACCCATTTAAAAATAAAATAAACTTGGGCTTGGCGCCTGTGGCTCAGCAGCTAGGGTGCCTGTCACGTACACCAGGGCTGGGGAGTTCGAACCCAGGCCGAGCTTGCCAAACAACAATGACAGCTACAACAAAAAAATAGCCGTTGTGGTGGGGACCTACATTCCCAGCTACTTGGGAGGCTGAGGCAAGATAATCAATTAAGCCCAAGAGTTGGAGGTTCCTGTGAACTGTGTCACCATGGCACTCTACCAAGGGTGACATAGTGAGACTCTGTGTCAAAAAACAACAACAAAAAATAAATAAAATAAACTTGGTCTTATTTCAAAATCCCTAACACAGGTTGAGTATCTCTTGAAATCTGAAATGCTCCAACATCCAAAATTTTTTGAGTGCTGAAGTGATGTTTAAGGAAATGCTCACTGTAACATTGCAGATTTTGGATTTTTGGATTAGGAATGCTGGATTAGTAAGAGTAATGCAAATATTAAAAAAAAAAAAATCAGCCAGGTGCTGTGGCTTACACCTATAATCCTGGTACTCTGGGAGGCCCAGGCTGGTGGATTGCTTCAGCTCAGGAGTTAGAGAATAGCGAGACCCCATCTCTACTAAACATAGAAAAACTAGCTGGCCCTTGTGGCAGATACCTGTAGTCACAGGGGAGACTGAGGCAGAAGGATTGCTTGAGCCCAGAAGTTTGAAGTTGCTGTGAGTTGGGCTGATGCCATGACGCTCTGTCTCAGGGGAAAAAAAAAGGTTAAAAAAAAAAAACCAAATCTGAGACACTTCCCATCCTAAGCATTTCAAATAAGAAATACTCAACCTGTATAATCTGTCTGTCCTATTAACTCTGTTTTCTAGTTGGTGGGACATAATGGCTTGACAGCTGATTTGTATGGCATTTTTATTTGATACTAAGTAAGCCTTAATGAAGGAGCTGACTCGCTCAGTCTTCATTTATTAGTGTCATGCACTTTTGGAACATTTGGTGTGTTTCACTTGGCTGAGTTAGGAAATAATGATACCAAAGTCTACTTACTGCTTCAACAGGTTGTCTATATTGTCCAATTTTCAATTCAAAGTTTGTAGGACATGCAAAGAAATAAGGAATATGATCTTTTCTCAAGAAAAAAAGAAGTCAGTAGGAACTGTGAGTGGGCCCAGATACTGGATTAAGCAAAGTCTTCAGAGCAGCTGCTTTAAATATGTTCAAAGAATTAAAAGAAAATATGGCATCAGTTAACAAATGGGAAATCTTAGCAGGTGCTATAAATCAAACAATAAAAATAATAGATATTCTAAAGTTGAATAATTACAGAAAGTAAAAATTTACTAGATAGCCTCAAAAGCAGATTATGGATATCAAAAGAAAAATTCAGTGAGGAATTTTGGAGTAGAATTTGAGTAGAATTTACTAAATCAGATGACTCTTACAGTATCAAAATGCAGATTAATGGTTGCCTGGGGCAAGGATCAGAGTGTAAATGGACAGAAGGAAACTTTCGGCTGTGATGGAAAATTTTGTGTCTTGATTTCTAATGGCTGCTTTACCATTGTATACATTTTTATAAACACATGAAATTGTATACTTTAAAGTGGATGCAATTTATTATATATAGATGATACCTCAATAAAATTCATTTTAAAATACTGAAAGGCTTATAAAGAAAACTAATAATTTCCCGCTTACCCCTTTCCTCTTACTACCCAGCTTTTACAAGTTCCTCATGCAGTGTTTAATTTGTTATTTTTTCTCATACTTCCTACTGTATTTTCAGGTATTATTCTTATATTGCTATTCCTGGTTGATCAGTTCGTGATACTTATTGACTTCTTTTTATTTAAATGAGACAAAGTCTCAGTGTGTCACCCTGGCTACAGTGTAGTAGCATCATTATTCACTTTAACACCCCTGTAACTCCAACTCCTGGGCTCAAGTGATCCTCTTGCTTCAGCCTCCCCAGTACAGGGGCCATCATGCCTCACTAATTTTTGATGGGGTCTGGCTCTTGGGAGGGCTGGTATTAGTCTCCTAACCTCAAACAGTCCTCTTGCCTGGACCTCCCAGAGTGCTGGGATTACAGGTGTTAGCCACTGTACTGGACCTGACTTCTTCTTTGTTTATTTATTTATTTTTTGAGACAGAGTCTCACTTGGTAGAGTGCAGTGGTGTCATAGCTCACAGCAACCTTAAACTCTTGGGCTCAAGTGATCCTTTTGCCTTAGCCTTCCAAATAGCTGAGAGTACAGGTGCCCACCACAACACCCAGCTATTTTTAGAGACAGAGTCTTGCTGTTGCTCAGGCTGGTCTTGAATCTGTGCGCTCAGGCAGTCCACCTGCCTCGGCCTCCTAGAGTGCTAGGATTACAGGTATGAGCCACTGCACCCAGCCTGGGCCTGACTTGTTTATTAAGGTGGAAGAATAGGTAATTCTCTTAGGCTGCCATTACCCTTTGTTTCCCAATATATATCTTGTTATTTTTAATTATATCAAAAAATTATAATTAACATTATTAGGACTTTGTAAAAACATGACCTACTTGAAGCCAAGTAGTGTACAATATTTTCCACTTTGAGGTTTTCTTTCCCACAAGATTTTTTTGGCCGGGGGCTGGGTTTGAACTTACCACCTCTGGTATATGGGGCTGGCACCCTACTCCTTTGAGCCACAGATGCCGCCCACATATTATAGCTTTTTGCTCCTTTCTGTGTTCTGTATAAAAATATCCTCATTCTTTTATTTATTCTTTTAGTCTCACTTTGTCACCTCCGGTAGAGTGCTCTGGTGTCATAGCTCACAACAACCTCAGACTCCTGGGCTCAAGCCATTCTTTTACCTCAACTTTCTGAGTACCTGGGACTATAGGCACCTGCCACAACACCCAGCTATTGTTAGAGGTGGGATCTCGCTCTAGCTCAGGCCAGTCTCGAATTTAGGTAATCTGTCCACCTCGGCCTCCCATTGTGCTGGGAAAATATCCTCATTCTTATGTTACAGGTCACTTCTCCCCCCTCCACATTTTGAACATACCTCATTTGCCTATTGACATTTGTTACTTCTGATAAATTTATCATTCTTGCAATTTTTCCATTTGAAATTTTTTATTTATGGTCTCAGGATTATGTATTTTCTGTCTGTAGAATTTATTCCTTATTCTCCTTTTTTCTTCTCTGAAATGAATTCTATTTAGCATTGCCGTATATGGATTTTGCTTTTTCTTCACATCTTTGCTTTTCTTACGTTATTGCCTGTTCTGGAATGCTTTCTTGCTGCTTCTCTGATGGTCTGTGTCCATCCATTTCTTAAGAGTATGATTCAGAACTTAAATGTTACAATGTTATGTACTGGAAAAACTTTTTTTTTTTTTTTTTTTTGAGACAGAGCCCCAAGCTATCGCCCTGGGTAGAGTGCTGTGGCGTCACAGCTCACAGCAATCTCCAACTCCTGGGCTTAAGTGATTTCTCTTGCCTCAGCCTACCAAGTAGCTGGGACTACAGGCACCCGCCACAATGCTCGGCTTTTTTTTTTTTGGTCATTGTTATTTGGTGGGCCCGGGCCGGATTTGAACCCACCAGCTTTGGTGTATATGGCTGGCGCCTTAGCTGCTTGAGCTACAGGCGCTACCAGCTGGAAAAAACTCTTAATCAACCCTACTCTATTCTGAAGTACCTAAAGCTATTTTATCATTTGGATATATCTTTACTAATTATTATAAATTAGATTCATGCTCTATTTGTCTTCTATAGATTGTGATTTTTGAAGATAGGAACTATATTTACATTTTTTGGTTTTTTTTTTCTTGCATTTAGTACGTTGGGCATAGAGACTATTTGTTATACAGGGTGCAGTTTAAAATTGCACACTATTTAAAATAGGGCATGAACTTTGTGGCCACCCTTTATTTGTTAGTTTTATTAAATGAGTCTACAAATGGCAAGACCTGGGGAGATAGGGGTAGTTTCAGCTCCTACTGTGACTAAAATAATTCTAGAAGTCCTAGTCATTTATGTCCTAAAAGAACAACCCAGGATAGTCTGGAGTGGATTTATAATACTCTTCATGATTGTCATAAATTTGATTAACATAATACAAGACTGGGGCGGCACCTGTGGCTCAGTGAGTAGGGCGCCGGCCCCATATGCTGAGGGTGGCGGGTTCAAACCCAGCCCCGGCCAAACCGCAACAGAAAAATAGCCAGGCGTTGTGGTGGGTGCCTGTAGTCCCAGCTGCTCCAGAGGCTGAGGCAAGAGAATCGCATAAGCCCAGGAGTTGGAGGTTGCTGTGAGCCGTGTGACATCATGGCACTCTACCGAGGGCAGTACAGTGAGACTCTGTCTCTACCAAAAAAAAAAAAAAAAATTAATACAAGACTCTCAGTTGGCAGAGTATTTGGGTACATGGTCAAAACTACTACTTTCTCGATGCTGTATGTTGTTCCACTTGTCTTTAAGGTCCTCATTTTAGTCCCACCATGTGAATTAAAAATTTAGACTCAGGGCTTAGCGCATATAGCTCAAGCGACTAAGGCACCAGCCACATACCCTGGAGCTGGCAGGTTCGAATCCAGCTCGGGCCCGCCAAACAACAATGACAACTATAACCAAAAATAGCCAGCCATTGTGGTGGGTACCTATAGACCCAGTGACTTGTGAGGCTGAGGCAAGAGGATTGCTTAAGCCCAAGAGTTGCAGGTTGCTGTGAGCAGTGATGCTGCGACACTCTACCCAAGACAACGGCTTGAGACTGTCTCAACAAAAAAAAATTTAGACTCAGTGTCAGAACCTCATTTTAGCTTATTCTGAATGTGGAGATTTTTAAAACTTGAATTTTGTGCACTCTTTCTAATTGTATAACAGCTTACCTGAGATAAACTGTTTGGTTCTCTAAATAAATAAGCTGATTTCCCTATACCAGTATAAAGTCTTTAGTTTCCTTAAACTGTATTATGGGATTTGATGATGAAAGCAAAACTGAGGCTTTTGTCTTTTCTCATGCTACTCTTAATCTGCTGACTGATTTAACATTTGTCTTCACAGTAGACATTGTTATTAATAAATAGTGATGTCTGACATGTAGTATATATAAAATGTTATTTAGAAGCAATGATATTTGAACATTTAAAAGCCTATAATTTATATGGAAGAGTGTCACAGGACAAATAGTCTTTTTGACTTAGAGTCATTCTATAAATATTTATTTACGTATCTCCAGCATATAAAACACAGGCAGTCCCAAAATTGCAAACATGTGGCTTATGCACCACTCTCACTTACTGTAAGTTCCCAAGTCACAAATATCTGATTGAGGTATGACTTACACTTATAGAGACAACTACAGGTAATAGATAAATGTACCTATTCCAGCTTTACCTACAAATTCAACGTAAGAACAAACATTCAAAACCTATCTGTTGTAACCTGGTGACTCCCTCTGCTTAGCATATTAAAAAGTATATCTTTATAGTCTTTCCATTGAAACTGACTGATTTTAAAACCTCTTTTGGTGAGAAAAGGCAGTGGACTTTTACAGTATTTTTTAGTCATAAAATTTTGGTGGAACTAAAGTAAGAGAGTGCTTTTTTTGTGTGTGTGTGTTTTTGTTTAAGACGGAGTCTCACTATGTTGTCCTCAGTAGAGTGCCGTGATGTCATAGCTTACAGCAACCTCAAAGTCTTGGGCTCAAGCAATTCTCTTGCCACAGCCTCCCAAGTAGCTGGGACTACAGGCGCCTGCCACAACATCCAGCTATTTTGTTGTTGTTGTTGTTGCAGTTGTCATTGTTGTTTGGCAGGCTGGGGCTAGCTTTGAACCCACCTGCCTCCGTGTATGTGGCCAGCGCCCTAGCCATGGGCACTGAACGAATACAGTGCTTTTTTATTCTTTGCCTCTATACAACTTATTCCTAATGCTTATGTTTCATTTCCTAATGCATTTGGAAACTTTATTTCCTAGGCAACTTTCTTGTATCATCCTCCTGATCTTCCAAATCAAGTTGTTTCTTCTTTTTACTACAAATATTTTTCTTTATAAGAAAATTAGAATATACATTAGGAAAAGGAAAATCCTGTCCACCTAGTGACAGTTCTTGTGAATACTTTGGTATATGTTCTCATTGAAATCTTATTTTAAAATATTTCTGAGTTTAAAAAATTGTTACCTTGGTATTACAAATTTGTATTTGTTTTTATTATTGCTTTTTATAACGTTTGGTCACAATTTTGTAACTACTGTTTTTTGTTTTTTTTTTTCCTTACTAGAAAGCGGAGCTATTCCAAAAAGAAAAGATCCCTTAACACACACTAGTAATTCACTGCCTCGTTCAAAAACAGTTATGAAAACTGGATCCACAGGTCTTTCAGGCCACCACAGAGCACCTAGTTGCAGTGGTTTATCCATGGTTTCTGGAGTGAGACAGGGACCTGGTCCTACAATTACTACTCATAAGGTATTCTTGGATAGCACCTTCAATCGCTACTTTGGAAAGTAGAAAATTTTGAACATATTATGCTTGTTTAAGTTTCACACAAGTGCTTTGCACTAAATACTTAGAGAATAAGTTTTTATGTAGTTAAATATCTTCTAAGTCCACAGTGGCACATTGCTATGAAACTTTTTTTGGCCCTATTTAGTCATTTTATGTTAACTTTGCCTACCCAAGCGGTTTTATATGATGCTATATATTTCATTTGAAATTTATTTTCAAAATTATTTAAACCTACGTAAATGTTTTATAATGTCACCATACCTAGAGATTTGTCATACCTCTAAAAAGAATCCAAACTGCATAATTCTATTATCATAGGGCCTTTTTCTTTCATAAAAAATATCTATGGTTAAAATCTACTATAACTACTTCATGCCAAATACAGTTCTATAGTGAATGGAGTTTTGCCTTGGTGTACATGTACAATTTTCAAAATTTTATATAATTTTTACTATTTTTAAAGCCTGAATTCTATGGACTTGAGGTTTATTCATTTGTAAAACATGTAAATGTTAGGTTGTATATTTACATTAAAATTTTGTATCCTTTAAGGGTACTCCAAAAATAAATAGAACAAATAAACCTTCTACTCCTACAACTGCTGCTCGAAAGAAGAAAGACTTGAAGAATTTTAGAAATGTGGACAGCAACCTTGCTAACCTTATAATGAATGAAATTGTGGACAAGTAAGTTTTGCCATTTAAAGTGTTGTATTTTACAATTTTTAGTTTTGAATTTTATTTATAAAATGTTTCATGGGTGAAATAGATCATAAATACCTTATCTGATTTACATACATGATTTTTATGATAGTTTTCAATTATTGTAAATGTAGAAAGACTCTGTTTTATTGATTTAACTATAGTTTAACAGTTTACATAAAAATGACTACACTTTGTAGAAACTAAACTTCATATTATAATAACTGAACCATATTTCTATTACTGAACTAACTGAGGTTTTGTTTATTAGTGGAACAGCTGTTAAATTTGACGATATAGCTGGTCAAGAGTTGGCAAAACAAGCATTACAAGAAATTGTTATTCTTCCTTCTCTGAGGCCTGAGGTAAGAACTTTATATTATCATTTTCCTATAACATCATCCATTACTGAATCCATAGTAGTGGTAAAAAAAAAAATGTTTGGATAGTCTAGAATGATTAATTCACAAAAGGTAACAGTAATTTTTTAAAAAGACAAAACATTAGCAATTGATGCTGACAATTTATTATAGGAAAGGAGAATGAATGTAGGAGTACCCGATTCCCAATCCATTTTTAAAACTTCTAGAAAAAGTAGGTAGTAGAGTATAATTTTGATTATATTCAAAATCAAGATGAAAGAGATTTAAAATTAAGAAACAGAAATCAGGGCGTCGCCTGTGGCTCAGTGAGTAGGGCACCGGCCCCATATGCCGAGGGTGGCGGGTTCAAACCCAGCCCCGGCCAAACTGCAACAAAAAAATAGCCGGGCGTTGTGGCGGGCGCCTGTAGTCCCAGCTGCTCGGGAGGCTGAGGCAGGAGAATCGCGTAAGCCCAAGAGTTAGAGGATGCTGTGAGCCGTGTGACGCCACAGCACTCTACCCGAGGGCGGTACAGTGACACTCTGTCTCTACAAAAAAATAAAAAATAAAAAAAGAAACAGAAATCATACTAAAGAAAAGAGAAATTAAGATTAAAATAATTCTTTCTTACACACACATATACAAAAAGAAATTCATTCTTCTTTTCTGTTGGGTAGAGATAGGGTCTTGTTATGTTGACCAGGCTGGTCTTGAACTCCTGGTCAGCAGCAGTCTTCCTGCCTCAGCTTCCCAGAGCACTGAGATAACAGGCATGAGCCACCACGCCTAAAAATAATTCTTTAAAAGTTTGAAGACAATTTTTAGAATAATTATTTTCAAGGTTATTAATACATTAAAGTAGACAGAGAACCATTGAGTGGTGGTTAGGAACCTATCCTTCCATCCTGTATGTTAGGATTCATTAAGGAATATAGATAATCTTGTAGTTGATAATATGTGATTTTCTATACATTAAGCACTGTTTTGGGTTTTTACAATTCACAGATTGCATATTGAGTGCTGTTTTAATAATACTACAAAAATAAATCTGAGGACCCACTTCTGAGTCACAGTTATTTCTCCTTGAACATTCAAATCTTACGGTTTCATCTACAACAGCTAATGGAAATATAGTTGTGTGGTGCATTGTGATGGATGCATTATTAAATGAATATACAAAGATGTGTGGCTCTATTTTTCCATAGTCCCAATTCATTTGCATGTTACCTTCATGGTATTTTATCACCTGTGAGTACCAACTGTACTAGGATTTACTGAATAATTTTTAAGTCTTATTTTTTTTTTTATTTTATTTACTACTCATTCTAAGTACAGGAAATCACTGGTTTGATATGCTAGTTTAGTTCTTCTCATACCCAATAAAATAGAGAAATTTTTTTTTTTTGAGGTCAAGTCTTAATTCTTTTTTTTTTTTTTTTTTTTTGAGACAAGAGTCTCACTTTTTCACCCCTAGTAGAGCGCTGTGATGTTATAGTTCACAGCAACCTCCAACTCCTGGGCTCAAGCAATTCTCTTGCCTCAGCTTCTCAAGTAGCTGGGACTATAGGTACCTGCCACAATGCCCAGTTATTCAAGTCTTATTTATTTATATATTTTTTTAGAGACAGAGTCTTACTTTGTCACCCTTGGTAGAATGCCGTGGCATCACAGGTCACAGCAACCTTCAGCTTTTGGGCTTGGGCGATTCTCCTGCCTCAGCCTCCCAAGTAGCTGGGACTACAGGCGCCCACCACAATTCCTGGCTATTTTGTTGTTGTCGTTGTTTAGCAGGCTCAGGCCGGGTTCAAACACACCAGCCCTGGTGCATGTTGCTAGCACCGTAACCACTGAGCTATGGGTGCCAAGCCTCGGGTCTCTTGCTAGGCTTTCTCAAACTTCTTTTTTTGTGTGTGTGTGTAGAGACAGAGTCTCACTTTATTGCCCTCAGTAGAGTGCCATGGCATCACACAGCTCACAGCAACCTCCAACTCCTGGGCTTAAGCGATTCTCTTGCCTCAGCCTCCTGAGTAGCTGGGACTACAGGCGCCCACCACAACGCCCGGCTATTAGGCTTTCTCAAACTTCTAAGCTTTCTCAAACTTCTAAGGGATCCTCCCACTCCCCTCTCAGAGTGCTACAGTTACTGGTGTGAGTCACTGCACCCAGCCCATTCTATTGCTTTCTTTTTTAAATTTTATTATTAATTAAAATTTTTTTTTTTTTTGAGATAGAGTCTTGCTCTGTCACCCAGGCTGGAGTGGATCATCATAGCTCAATGCAGCTTCAAACTCCTTGGGCTCAAGCAATCCTCCTGCTTCTTCCTTCTAGGTGGCTAGGATTATAGGCAGGCACCACAACCCACTAATTTTCAAAATTTTTGTGGAGATGGGATCTTGGCTGTGTTGTCCAAGCTGGTCTTAAACTCCTGTCCCCAGCAATCCTCCTGCATCAGCCTCCTAAAGTGCTTGGATTACAGGTGTGACCCTTTAAGCCCAGCCTCTCCTGCTTTCTATGGTACTTGAAGCCTTCAATTCTGAGCCTTCCTGGAATTTTTTGTTCACATCAGGGTTGCTTAACAGGCACATAGGTTTTAACTCAGTCAGCTCTGCTGAATAACTTATCATACTTTATGAATTCTCCATATTACAGAAATGTATTGTGTCTGCTATTACCTCCTTTCCTATTTTTGTTTGGAAGATTTATGTCTTTTTTATATATTTAGTATTATTTTTGGTGTGATTTCTCAGCAGAGAAACATGCCGGTGTTCAGTTTGTTTAACCAGTGCACTTTCATTTTATCACTGAGGAGCTGGTTTTATTTATTTTGTTTTTCTGTTTTTTAATTATTACATTAAATTACTGATTATTTGTTTTTCCCTTTAAAACCCTGTGAAGCTCTCTTTGGAAGGATGCTACTGAAAAAGGATGTTTTTAGATTACAAATAATACTTAAAATGTCTAGAAAAAATAATTTCTAGAATTATAGTTGTGATCTAATGTATATATTTTTAAGTTATTCACAGGGCTTAGAGCTCCTGCCAGAGGATTACTACTCTTTGGTCCACCTGGAAATGGAAAGACAATGCTGGTAAGAATTCTTTCAAATTTGAGGGTTCTATGGAGATATTAGGGACAATAGGAAGAAAAGAAACTTTATATTATTCTTGAGTCCATTTTTGCTTCTTGTTAGGATATACTTAAGTTTTTAAACTAGTTCTCAATGCAGAAATAGATGAAAAAACCAGATATCTTATCCTCCATAGCATGTTTTCAGTTGGTTACATTTAACAGTGTATTTGTGATTATTTTTCTAAATTAAATAGTAAAAATTTTCCCTTAGAAGAGCTTACCTTACCATCTTGAGTATCTTTCTAATTTTTTACCATTTTAATGGCTTTATTTAAATAATCAGTATATTATGAATTTTTTTTTTTAGTATACTTTTGGCAAAAGACTTTACTAGGATCTGGATATCTCTTTCTCTGCGTTAACTCTTTTTAGGACTTAAACCGATGAAATAATGTTGTTGTTGTTGTTTTTTTTTGTAGAGACAGAGTTTCACTGTACCGCCCTCGGGTAGAGTGCCGTGGCGTCACACGGCTCACAGCAGCCTCTAACTCTTGGGCTTACACGATTCTCTTGCTTCAGTCTCCCGAGCAGCTGGGACTATAGGCACCCGCCACAACGCCTGGCTATTTTTTTGTTGCAGTTTGGCCGGGGCTGGGTTTGAACCCGCCACCCTCAGCATATGGGGCCGGCGCCCTACTCACTGAGCCACAGGCGCTGCCCAATAATGTTGTTTTTAAAGTAAGATATTGAACTCATTTTATAATTTGCTCTTGTCATTTTTAAAGGCTAAAGCAGTAGCTGCAGAATCGAATGCAACCTTCTTCAATATAAGTGCTGCAAGCTTAACTTCAAAATATGTGAGTGCTCTTTTTCCAACATTGTCATGTTTTTTTCTTTTTTTAGTCATGTTTTAAGTTATGTTACTATTAACAATGTTGCTATGTTAACAATTTCAAGAAAAATACTTTTCTATAAGGTTTATGTCATTTACATGTGATTCATACCAGTCTTCAAAGTAGAAACTGCATTCATTAGACTCTTAAAATTAGAATTGCATTTTCTTTCTTTCTCTTTTTTTGAGACAGTTTTGCTATGTTGCCCTCGTTAGAGTGCTGTGGCTTCACAGCTCACAACAACCTCAAACTGGGCGGTGTCTGTGGCTCAAAGGGGTAGGGCACCAGCCCCATATGCCAGAGGTGGCAGGTTCAAACCCAGGCCTGGCTAAAAAAAAAAAAAAAAAACTACAAAAAACAACAACCTCAAACTGTTGGGCTTAAGTGATTCTCTTGCCTCAGCCTCCCAAGTAGCTGGGAATATAGGTTCCCACCACAAATAGAATTGTATTTTCAAAAAAATATCCAATGTATTCGATACTACTATGAAACCGATTTATAATCACTCACACTTTCAGATGAAAGATGAATCACAACTATAGCCCAGGATGAAGGAGGAAAGGGGAGGGGGAGGGTAAAGGAGGGGAGTGAGTCATAGGGGGACCACACCTATGGAAGGCAAGTACAAGTTGGATCTATCAGGTGTAGAACACAAATGTCTTAACACTGTAATTGAGTAAATGAGGTGAAGGCTATGTTAATTAGTAGGATGTAAGCACTCCAATTTGTACAAGTAATCAACACATTGAATCTCACAATGGCATAAATGTATTCATGATGTATGTACAAATGACTTAATAAAAAATTTTTAAAAATTGTATTTTCAAATACTGTATTGATTTGCTAGCACTGCATAACCAAATACCATAAATTGGCTGGCTTACCCTATCTTTACTAGAGAAAAATAAGCTGGGTGAAGTTCAGTTGTAATCCCAGCTGCTTGGGAGGCTGAGGCAGGAGGATTGTTTGAGTCCAGAAGGTTTGAGGTTGTTGTGAGCTTCAGTGACATCACTACACTCTACCTAGGGTGACAGAGTAAGACTCTGTCTCCAAAACAAAACAGTTAATGTCATAAGAGATTATCTCTTGAGATTTCTTTCAGTTCTGAGAATATTTATATTGATGATTCTAGATCTGGGACCATTGTTTTTATTTGTTTTTAAGTGAAATTGTCAATAAGAAGAATAATTGCCACCTAGAAGACAGAAGAGTTTACAGTAGATTATTACAGAACTCACTAGATGCTTCATTAGATGCTTCAGTGGGTAGAATGACCTTAGTATGTGTCAGTATCTGGGAATGTTTCAAAGAATCTTACACCTTCTGGACTACTTAGAAATAATTAAATTTACTAACACTGGTATTGAGAGAATGACTTCTCTCTCTTTTTTTTTTTTAATTTTTAAAATTATTTTATTATTTGTTATTATTACTATTTTTTTTTGCAGTTTTTGGCCAGGGCTGGGTTCCAACCCGTCACCTCTGGCATATGGGGCTAGCGCCCTACTCCTTTGAGCCACAGGTGCCACCCGAGAGAATGACTTCTCAAAGTGTTCTTTTTTATTTTTATTTTTTTTGAGACAGAGCCTCAAGCTGTCCCCCTGGGTAGAGTACTGTGGTGTCACAGCTCACAGAAACCTGCAACTCCTGGGTTTAAGCTATTTTCTTTTTCTTAAGCTATTTTCTTGCCTCAGCCTCCCAAGTAGCTGGGACTACAGGCACCCGCCACAGTGCCCAGCTGTTTTTTGGTTGTAGTTGTCATTATTGTTTGGCATGCCCAGGCTGGATTCGAACCCACCAGCTCTGGTGTATGTGGCTTGCGCATTAGCCGCTTGAGCTACAGGCACTGAGCAACTCTCAAGGTGTTCTTTTTTTTTTTTTGTAGAGACAGAGTCTTACTTTGTCACCCTCAGTAGAGTGCTATGACGTCACTCAGCTCACAGCAACCTCCATCTCTTGGGTTTAGGCAATTCTCTTGCATCAGCCTCCCAAGCAGCTGGGACTACAGGCGCCGCCACAATGCCCGCCTATTTTTTTGTTGCGGTTTGGCCAGGGCCGGGTTTGAACCCGCCACCCTCGGTATATGAGGCTGGCGCCCTACTCATTGAGCCACAGGCGCCACCCACACTCTCAAGGTGTTCTTAATAGAGCAAGTTTTATTTAGGAGAGCACTTTGCAACTTAACTGCTTCTATAAATATAGCCTATGATCCAGGATTTAATGTTTTAGCATCTCTTTCCCTGCCCCAGAATTACCTCTTCTCTTTCTTTTTTTTTTTTTTTTTTTTTTTGCAGTTTTTGGCCGGGGCTGGGCTTGTACCCGCCACCTCCAGCATATGGGATCGGTGCCCTACTCCTCTGAGCCACAGGCGCTGCCCTAGAATTACCTCTTCTCACTAATTGTATTTATGACTGATGGCTATTCCATTCTTAAGTCTTAGGAATGTAGGGTAAAGCAAAATAGAGATATATTTCACTTTTCAAAGTACTTACCAGGCTGTATTAAATCATAATCTATTTTCTAACATTGTAAGGGTCATTTCATAATACCCCCCACCTTTTTCAAACCAAATTTTGAGTTATTGGAAGGCATTTAAATTCCTAGGTTATAGACTTTATTGACTGAGTGATTGATTGAGACCAGGGTCTTGCTCTGTCACTGAGGCTATAGTGCATTGGCATAATCATAGCCCACTGAAACCTCTAACTCCTGGGTTCCAGGGAAATTATAGACTTTAAATCATGAAATTTAAAAAGCTGGAATAATGTATTTTATAACAATATATAATGTCTTTAGGTGGGAGAAGGAGAGAAATTGGTGAGAGCTCTTTTTGCTGTGGCTCGAGAACTTCAACCTTCTATAATTTTTATAGGTAAGAATGTGTTTTCCAACTAAATTAGTTGAATATTTATGAAATTCCCCTCTCCAAAGATAAGAGGTATGATAGGAAAAATTATTCAGAAGAAAAAAATTGGAAATAAGAATGTTAAAGACTAATGAATTCAGTAAGACCCACTGTATTAGTAACTTACATACTAAACTAGAGTACTCTCAGATGACTAAACTCACATAGCTCAGCCTTTATAATTAAGGTCTTTATTTCCTCTAGATGAAGTTGATAGCCTTTTGTGTGAAAGAAGAGAAGGGGAGCATGATGCTAGTAGACGTCTAAAAACTGAATTTCTAATAGAGTTTGATGGGGTAAGTATTGATTATAACGTTTTTAATGTAGCAGCATTTTGGTACATGTTTTCCTATTAAATGACCACATTTAGAAACACAAATATCTGGGTGGTGCCTGTGGCTCAAAGGAGTAGGGTGCCAGCCCCATATGCAGGAGGTGGCGGGTTCAAGCCCAGCCCTGGCCAAAAACTGCAAAAAAAAGAAAAAGAAACACAAATATCTTTATTTTTATTTTATCTGAAAGTATTGAAAAAAGTATATTTTTGGCTTATAGGTTCAGTCTGCTGGAGATGACAGAGTACTCGTAATGGGTGCAACGAATAGGCCACAAGAACTTGATGAGGCTGTTCTCAGGTAGGGCGACTTTTGTGGAAACACATGCATTCATTATGGAGACAGTTACTCATGTGTTTATCTCACACAGTTCTTTGAAGACTTAAAGTCATTATTTTCCCCTCTGTACTATCCTATAGCCTCTTATTACCAACTAAATAAGCATTTTGAGGTCAGGGCCAAAATGACATCAGGAGAAACGGTCTTACGGTTTTAGGCAAATTGCTCATTTCTTCTGTGTTACATTACGTTATCTTTAAGCTCTAACATTGATTCTTATACTTTTTCACTGGGCTTCCTGAGAAGAAGAGTTCATGGGAAATGTATTTTCTATTTTTGTGTTTGTGCAAATTTATTTTCTTAATACCAGAAGGACAGTTTGACTCAGAATAAAATTCTTAGTCCTCCTTTCCCAAAGAATTCATAATATTGCTCTGTTGTTTCTAGGGTTGGATACCACAGTGTAAAACTCAGAATCCAGACTATTTTTTTTCCACATTTATAGATTAATGTGATTTCTTTTTTTTTTCCTCTTCGCTGCATAGAATTTTCAACCATTGAAATCTAGTTATTTGAAAAATATGTTGGGTCGTCGCCCGTATCGGCACAGGCCACATGCACTGAGGCTGGCAAGATCAAACCCAGCCTGGGCCAGCTAAACAACAATGACAGTTTCAACAAAATGTAGCCAGGCATTGTGGTGGGTGCCTATAGTCCCAGCTACCTAGGAGGTTGAGGCAAGAGAATCACTTAAAGCCAAGAGTTTGAGGTTACTGTGAGCTATGATGCTATGGCACTCTACCAAGGGCAGCATAGTGAGACTGTCTCAACAAAAAAAAGAAAAATATGTTGATTGATCTGTGTTTATTTTTCCTGGTATTTGATGTTTAAGTTGATAGTTTGCAACTTTCTTAGTTTGGGGAATTTTATTTTAAATATTGTTTTTAGTTTTTTCCTAATTCATTTTTCTGGGTTTTCTTATCCTTTGTGCATAAATTGTGTTACGTTGCACCTTTTTGTTTCCTGTATTTGTAATTTTATTTCTAATCTGTTTAAACTATTAGGTCTTTTTGGTTTTATTCTATTTTTTCAAGCCTATTGTTTTTATTTCTTACTAGGTTAGTGTCTGTTTTAATCTCTTTTATAAATCTTTCTGTGGTGGTTTTCTTTTTCATTGCTTTCCTGACTCCTACTTTACTTTTCATCTTCTCTTGTCTCGTATCTCTTTGAGCCCTTATATGTCATTTCTTTGGGCTTTTATATCTCACTGAACACTTGTTTCATAGAAAACAATCTTTTTCATTAAATTATTTCACAAAAATTTGCTCATAATTTTAATTTTTTTTTTCATAATTTTAATTTTTACTATGGCAAAATTTCGTGTATATCCTTCATAGTTTATATTTCTTGTGTTCTTTTTCCTTTTGCTTATTTTTTTTTTTTTTTTAGTGAGATGAATTTTCTTGGAAAATCTAATTTTGGAAGGTTATTATAGGGAAAGGGCTAGAAAAATAAAATACAAAATAGGCATCTTGAGTTTTCCAGGTATACCCTGGACTAAGGGGTAATATCCCTGACTCACAGTGAGGCCCTACTTCATAATGAAGTGTGTGTGTGTGTGTGTAAATGAGTTGATTTGTTGGCTTCAACTAAAACACATTGATCACTGCAAAACAGCTTGCCATTCTGCTGGATTGATCAATGCCTTCTTACAAAGATGATTGAATTTCTTTATTCAATTTTATCTTCCTTGCAATTCCTGTGCCGTCAGTTTGGTTTTATGTGATCTGCAGAGCTAGGCTTTATATCATGCTTGTTTAATGGCAGGGACAGCCAGTGGGGCAGAGCAGGGTTTATATTCTTTAGGGTGTGTGTTGATTGTTTTGTTTTTGAGAGAGATTCTTTTTTTTTTTTCTTTTTTTGAGATAGAGTTTCACTATGTCATTCTCGGTAGAGTGCCTATGGTGTCACAGCTCACAGCAACCTCAAACTCCTGGGCTTAAGTGATTCTCTTGCCTCAGCCTCCTAAGTATCTGAGACTACAGGCACCAACCATTAACTCCTGGCTATTTTTTTGTTGCAGTTGTTTAGCTGGCCCGGGCCAGGTTCGAACCTGCCTCCCTTGGTGTATGTGGCTGGCGCCGTAACCACTGTGCTACAGGCACCAAGCCTTGAGATAGATTCTTACTCTGTTCCCCTGGGTAGAGTACCATGGTATTGTAGCTCACAGCAACCTCAGACTCCTCGATTGGAGCAATCCTTTTGCCTCAGCTTCCCCAGTAGCTGGGACTACCCACGATGCCTGGCTAATTTTTCTATTTTTTTTTTTCTTTCTTTTTTGACAGGCTCTAATTTTATCACCTACCTGGGCTATAGTATAGTGGTGTTATCATAGCTTAAACTCCTGGGCCTCAGCCTCCACAGTGGGGAGGGGGATGGGGGACTAAGACTGGCACCCCCATTCCTGGCTAATTATTTTATTTTTTGTAGAGGTAGGGTCTCATTATTGCTCAAGCTGGTCTCAAACTTCTGGCCTAAAGTAGTTCTCCCATATTGGCTTACCCAAGTGCTAGGAAAAGAGACACGAGCCACTGTGCCTGGCCTCTTTTTTTTTTTTTTTTTAATTCTGGCTAGGCACACTGGCTCGCATCTGTAATCCTAGCACTCTGGGAGGCTGAGGCAGGTGGGTTGCTTGAGCTCACGAGTTCAAGACCAGCTTGAGCAAAATCAAGACCCCATCTCTTCTAAAAATAGAAAAGCTGAAGCAAGAGGATTGCCTGAGCCCGAGTTGGAGGTTGCTATGAGCTAAGACGCCACGGCACTCTACCCAGGGTGACAGCTTGAGACTGTTTCAAAAAAGAATATTCTGACAGCCATGTCCATGATTCTACATGTCCACGTAGAATCCCATGTGTATCTTCCTTTGCCTGTGTAATATTCACTGTTCTAGGGAGCCCTTCTTCATATATTTTAGTTCATTAATGTTACCTAATTTGTTGATGATGTTTACTTTTCTGTTTCTGTTATCCTTGTTGATTTCAGTTGTTTTTACATTTAAGAAAATAGTTGTGGCGCCTGTGGCTCAAGGAGTAGGGCGCCGGCCCCATATGCCGGAGTGGTGGGTTCAAACCCAGATCTGGCCAAAAACTGCAAAAAAAAAAAAAAGAAAGAAAATAGCAGAGATTTCTTTATTCCACTTTTTTTTATCAGATATATTATGTATTTTAAAGCATTATTGCTAGTAAAAATGTCTACATATGTAAATGGTTAATTCTGACAATTTTGAATTAAGTATTTTAAAAAACCAGAGAGTTTTAAAAGTAAAATAACTTTTACATTGGTAACTAATACAATAGAGTCAGATGCCTTCAATATTATATAATATTTAAAGCCCTTTTTGCTACTTAAGCTGAGTAATCTTTAAATTCAAAATTACATTTCTAAAATTTCTATAATTTTTTTTTTAAGGCGTTTCACCAAACGGGTATATGTGTCTTTACCAAATGAGGAGGTATGTATCTGTATTGGAATTTTCTTTTTAAACCTAAACAAGAACTACTGTTTTAATAATTTTGAGTCTTTCAATTCATGATACAGCCACTTAGGAAGACACTTGACAATTTGTTTTGTTTCTTTGAGATATGCTCTTGCTCTGTCACCCAGGCTAGAGTGCAGTGGCACAATTATAGCTCACTACAGCCTCAAACTCTGGGCTAGAGCGATCTTCCCACTTGAGCCTCCCAAGTAGCTGAGACTGTAGTTGCACACCCAGCTAGTTTTTAAATTTTTTCTAGAGATAAGGTCTTGCTTTGTTCTTCTGGCTGGTATCAAATTCTTAGGCTCAGATAGTCCTCTTACCTTGGCTTCCCAAAATGCTAGGATTATAGGTATGAGCCACTATGCCTGGTTTGGTGGTTTCTTAAAAAGATAAACTTAACGGGCGGCGCCTGTGGCTCAGTGGGTAGGGCACCGGTCCCATATGCCGGAGGTGGCGGGTTCAAACCCAGCCCCGGCCAAAAAAAAAAAAAAAAAGAAGGCCCTCAGCCAGTGCCCAGCCATGTCCTCGGATTTCCCAGCTTTCTGAATTGTAAGAAATAAATTTCTTTAAAAAAAAAAAAAAAAAGATAAACTTATCATTAGAACCAGTAATTTCACTCCTAAGGATTTGTCCAAGAGAAACAAAAGCATATGTTCACACAGACATGTATAAGAATTTTTGGGCAGGGCAGCGCCTGTGGCTCAAAGGAGTAGGGCGCTGACCCCATATGCTGGAGGTGGCGGGTTCAAACCCAGCCCCGGCCAAAAACTGCAAAAATAAATAAATAAATAAATAAAAATACTGTTGCCTTTAAAAAAAAAAATAAAAAAGAATTTTGGGGCAGTACCTGTAGCTCAGTGGGTAGGGCACCGGCCACATACACTGAGGCTGGCAGGTTCAAATCCAGCCTGGGCCAGCTAGAAAATAACACTGACAACTGCAACAACAACCATCACAACAAAAAATACCTGGGCGTTGTGGCGGGCGCCTATAGTCCTACCTACTTGGGAGACTGAGGCAAGAGAATCACTTAAGCCCAAGAGTTTGAGATTGTTGTGAGCTGTGATGCAACGGCACTCTACTAAGGGTGACATAGTAAGACTGTCTCAAAAAAAAAAAAAAACAAGAATTTTTATAGTAGGTGCGTGGCTCACGCCTATAATCCCAGTACTTGGGATGCTGAGGCGGGTGGATTGCCTGAGCTCACAGGTTTGAGACCAGTCTGAGCCAGAGTGAGACCCTGTCTCTAAAAAGTAGCCGTATGTTGTGGTGGGCACCTGTAATCCCAGCTACTTGGGAGGCTGAGGCAAGAGGATCACTTGAACCCAGGAATGTGTTTGAGTTGCTGTGAGCTAAGATGCTACCGCACTCTACCAAGGGTGACCAAGTAAGACTCTGTCTCAAAAAAAAAAAGAATTTTTGTAGTAGCAATATTAGTAATAGCTGAAGACTGCACAGAATCTAAAATATTCATTTAGCAAATAAATGTGGCATATGCATTTAGTGGATACTATTTAGCAGTAAAGGGAATGAGGTGTACATGCTATATATTAAATTCATACATTGAATTCTATGAATGGAACTTTTTTTTCATTTTTGTTTTTTGAGACAGAGTTTCACTTTTTTGCCCTTGGTAGAGTGCTATGGCATCATAGCTCACAGCAACCTCAAACTCTTGGGCTCAACCAATCCCCTTGTTTCAGTTTTTCTTTATTTTTAAGTAGAGATGGAGTCTTACTCTGGTGGTGTCAAACTTGTGAGCTCAAGTGAAACACCCACCTTGGCCTCCCACGGTGCTAGGATTACAGGCATGAGGCACTGTGTCTGTGAATGAAACTCTAAATCTAAAAGATTGTAATAAGTGAAAGAAGCCAGATAATATGTTATATATCATGTGATTTCATTTACGTGAAATGTCTCCAAAAGGCACATTTCTAGAAATATAAACCAGGTCTATGACATGCTAGGGTGAGAGTTGGGAGTTAGGGTTAACAGACATGAATGAACTTTTTGGAGTGATAAAAATATTCTAAAACTAGATTATGGTGTTGATTGTACAATTCTTTAAATTTATTTAAAGTCCATTAATTATGTACTTATGATAGGTGAAATTCATAGTATGTGAATTCATATCTCTACAAAGCTTTTTTTTTTTAACTGTGACCCTGGCCCGGTGCAGTGGCTCATACCTATAATCCTAGCACTGTGGCGGGGGTGGGGTAGGGAGATGTGGCCAAGGTATGGGGATCGCCTGAGCTCGGGAGTGTGAGACTAGCCTGAGCAGGAGTGAGACCCCATCTGTACTAAAAATAGAAAAATAAGCTGGGCATTGTGGTGGGTGCCTGTAGTCCCAGCTACAAGGGGGACTGAAGCAAGAGGATCATTTGAGCCCAAGAGTTTGAGGCTGCTGTGAGCTATGATGCTATGGTACTCTACCAAGGGTGAGACTTTGTCTCAAAAAAAAAAAAAAAACAAAGAAACTGTGGTTCTTGGCTAGGTACATGAGCTCATCCCTGTATTCCAAGCACTCTGGGAGGCGAAGGTGGGAGGATCACCTAAGCCCAGGAGTTGAGGTTGCAGAGAGTTACAATAATGCCATTGTACTCCAGGCAGGGTGATAGAGGAAGAGTCTCTTAAAAAAACAGTGAAGTGGCCAGCGCCTGTGGCTCAGTGAGAAGGGCACCGGCCCCATATGCCGAGGGTGGTGGGTTCAAACCCAGCCCCGGCCAAACTGCAACAAAAAAATAGCCGGGCATTGTGGCAGGCACCTATAGTCCTAGTTGCTTGGGAGGCTGAGGCAAGAGAATCGCGTAAGCCCAAGAGTTAGAGGTTGCTGTGAGCCGTGTGACACCACGGCACTCTACCAAGGGAGGTACAGTGAGACTCTGTCTCTACAAAAAAAAACAAAAAACAAAAAACAGTGGAGTAGCTTGGGGCCCATAGTTCAGTGGGTAGGGTGCCTGCCACATACACCAAAGCTGGTGGGTTCAAACCCAGCCTGGGTCAGCTAAACAACGACAACTACAACAACAAAAATAGCTGGGCATTGTGGTGGGGACCTGTAGTCCTAGCTACTTGGGAGGCTGAGGCAAGAGAATCACTTTAGCCCAAGAGTTTGAGGTTGCTGTGAGCTGTGACACCAGGCATTCTACTCAGGGTGACAGCTTGAGACTCTGTCTTTTTTTTTTTTGTAGAGACAGAGTCTCACTTTCTGGCCCTCGGTGGAGTGCCATGGCATCACACAGCTCACAGAACCTCCAACTCCTGGGCTTAAGTGATTCTCTTGCCTCAACCTCCCGAGTAGCTGGGACTACAGGTGCCCGCCACAACGCCCGGCTATTTTTTGTTGCAGGTTGGCCGAGGCTGGGTTTGAACCCGCCACCCTTGGTATATGAGGCTGGCTCCTTACCGATTGAGCCACAGGCACTGCCCCGAGACTCTGTCTTAAAAAAAAAAGTTAAAAGTCGTGTGCCTTGGTGCCTGTTGTTCAGTGGTTAGGGCACCGGCCACATAACACCAGGGCTAGTGGTTTGAAAAACAGTGACACTGCAACAAAAAAATAGGCATGGTGGTGGGTACCTGCAGTCTCAGCTACTTGGGTGGCTGCAGTAAGAGAATCCCTTAAGCCCAAGAATTTGAGGTTGCTGTAATGCCATGGCACTCTACCGAGGGTGACATAGTGAGACTCTAAGACCCTTAATAGTAATCTTATCATCCTTTTTTTTTTTTTTTTTAAGCACACCTATTTATTGTAGAGGCACCTTTTTATTATTATTATTATTATTTTTTTTTTTTTTGCACTTTTGGCCTGGTCCGGGTTTGAACCCGTCACCCCTGGTATATGGGGCCAGCGGCCTACTCCTTGAGCCACAGGCACTGCCCTGTTTTTAGTTTTATTTTGTTTTGTTTTTTGAGACAGAATCTCAAGTTTTGCTCTGGTAGAGTGCCCCAGTGGCACATATATATAGAGAGAGACAGGTTGTGTGTCAGCCACTGCACCCGGCCAGCTCCTGTTGTTATTAAAGATGATAAGGGTTGAGGTGGCTCACGCCTGTAATCCTACCACTCTGGGAGGCCGAGATGGGTGGATGGCTTGAGCTCACAAGTTTGAGACGAGCCTGAGCAAAAGCAAGCAAGACCCTATCTCTACTAAAAATAGAAAAACTGGCGGTGCTCCTAGCTCATTGGGTAGGATGCCAGCCACATACACCCAGGCTGGTGGGTTTGAACCTGGCCCAGGCCTGCTAAACAACAACAACTGCAACAAAAAAATAGATGGGCGTTGTGGCAGGCACCTGTAGACCCAGCTACTCAACTTGGACAGCTGAGGCAAGAGAATTGCTTAAGCCCAAGAGTTTGAGGTTGTTGTGAGCTGTGACACCATGGCACTCTATCCAGGGTGACAACTTGAGACTCTGTCTCAAAAAAAATAATAGAAAAACTGAGGCAAGAGGATTGCTTGTGCCCAGGAGTTGGAGGTTGCTATGAGCTATGATGCCACAACACTCTACTCAGGGCAACAGCTTGAGACTCTTTCTCCAAAAAAAAAAAAAAGAAAGAAAGAAAATAATAATAAGAGCTATTTCCTTAGTGCTTTCTTTCTTTTTTTTAGAGACAGAGTCTCACTTTATCACCCTCGGTAGAGTGCTGTGGCATCATAGCTTATAGCAACCTCCAACTCCTGGGTTTAGGCAATTCTCTTGCCTTAGCCATCCAAGTAGCTGGGACTACAGGCGCCGCCCTATTGCTTTATTTCTATTCTTTAATTCTCTCGGGAACTCTCAATAAAGAGGTAATTTTAACTCCATTTAATAGACATGCATGACCCTTCAAAGTAACATTCAGAATTTGATCTTGATTCCTGGATATTAACTTAATTCTCAATATATTAAGAATTTATTAATTCTGATGTCAAATTAGACTACACTGATAATTCCTTAATTTTTTTTTTCAGACAAGACTACTTTTACTTAAAAATCTATTATGTAAACAAGGAAGCCCACTGACCCAAAAAGAACTAGCACAACTTGCTAGGTGAGTGATTTGGTTTGATTTATCATGCAGCTTTTTGGGGGGAGGGTAAATAATTATTTTTTCTGTGTTATTTAAAGTATACTTAAATATAAAATGAGAAATTTATTTATCTGAAACTTCTCATCTCATCCTCTGATTCCTTTATCTTTTTTCTTACTTCTTATTTCTATATGTTTTCTAAATTTCAATATTTATGACCTCTACAAGACATGACCTAAATATCTAATATCTAATTTTTATAACTTTATTAACACTTCTCAGTTTAGTAATTTGATATTTTAAAACATCTCATGTCTGCCCGCACTAATACAGATATTTTTACATAGAATTTTTTTTTACTTCTATATCTTAAACTGTTTTGTTCATAGTGTACTTAAGTAAAACTGAATATGGGTGATGCAGTTGTGAATTTTAGTCCCCCAAAATGTGATGAAGTAATTTAAAATATTCAACAAGTCGGGCAGTGCCTGTGGCTCAGTGGGTTGGGCGCCAGCCCCATATATCGAGAGTATATGTACCCAGCTCCAGCCAAACTGCAACAAAAAATAGTTGGGCGTTGTGGCAGGCACCTGTAGTCCCAGCTACATGGGAGTCTGAGGGAAGAAATTGCCTAAGCCCAGGAGTTGGAGGTTGCTGTGAGCTGTGATGTCACAGCACTCTACCAAGGGCAATAAAATGAGACTCTGTCTCTTAAAAAAAAAAAAAAAAAATCAACAAGTTTGTGAGTAGCAAATAACCTTAGTAAGAACACTGAGTTTCCAGATGACTATGAGATAATTGGAACTATGGAAGTCCTTCATTGTCATTTCAATAAAGAATTCTAATAATGTTTGATCTGTGTAGTTGTTTAACATAGTACATCATAAGTAAGTGTTTTTTCCCTATTTTCCTCTCCTCTTTCCCTTTGCCTTCCTTCCCTAGTTCCTAGTTCCCTTTGGTAATCTCTTGGCTGCCCAGGACTCTCCACTGTGGCATCCTGTTCAGGTGTGCCTCTTTTTGCCAGTGTCTTGTACTTCAGACCCTTCCTTCATCTTGTCTGTCCCACATTTAAAGATAGCTCTTTTGAGTGGCCCTTGTTCCATCACAAGAGTGCTTTTTGCCAAAATAAAAACTAACTTATATGGAAGTAATTGCGTTTATGTGTCCCTTGGCCACCAGTGACTTGTAGATGTTACCTTTCCAGGTGACATGTTTACAGTTGGAGCCTCTGGAGATAGTATGCCTTAATCTAAAAGAATGGTTCTAATGATTAAAATTTGAGGCTATAATATAAGGAGCCAGCCATATACTGTTTTTTGTTTGTTTTCAGCAGATGAGCCTTTCTGTACCCTTAAACCATGTAACCATTTGCTTTCTGACAAAGGCAAACTAGTTTTTACTCTTACTTTGTGGACATTTTAAATCAACAGAGATGAAAATAATTTGCTATTTCTTCCTTCCCCTTTTCAGAATGACTGATGGATACTCAGGAAGTGATCTAACAGCTTTGGCAAAAGATGCAGCACTGGGTCCTATCCGAGGTGGGTGTGTACAAGAGTTTGAAACATTTAGTGCTAATTATTACACTACTACTTTTGAAATTTAAAAAGTCTGAGAGATCATTTTTTATGATCAGTGTGAAAACAGTAAAGCTGTATTAGTGGAAAACATGTTATAAAGTTATTTCTAGAGTAGAGGGGAGCAAATTTTTTGGTAAAGGACAAAATAGTAAATATTTCAGGCTTTGTATACCACATATGGTCTATGTTGCATAGTCATCATCATTACCTTTTTTTTTTTTTTTAAACAACCATCTTAGATCTAAAACCACTCTTAGCTTACAGGTCATACAGGAACAATCCATGAGTCAGTGCACCATGGCCCCTGTTCTAGACAACAGCTTTCACTTCCTTATAGTTGGTAAGCAGCAGAAAAGTCAAATGAAAAGAAAACTTTTTAAAGTAACAATTACAGAATAATACAAGGAAAATGTTCATCAGCATAGGCAATGATGCCCTCAGGTGTATACTTGGATTATGATTGGCTGTGATGATAGAACAGAACAGCAAACACACAACTTCCAAAGCACTGCTTATAGTTCCACCCTTTAACTCAAGTACATGCAATTGTATGAGAAATGTTATCATAGTTTCTGCTATAATTTGTGTTAAAAGCCTACAATATACAAAAATTTTTGCCTTATTTCTAAAAAACTGTCAACACATCTCCCATAATGAAATAGGATATTGATTGAGAACTGCTACTTTGCAAAATAATAAATATAATCTTGAGAATATACATATTTTGATACTTTAGGTAAACAGACTTTCTTGCTCCACTAAACATGAAATCTTGTCTAGATAGTGGATGCAGAAACAGTAGATAATGTATTAATTGTTTATATTTTTTAAGTTTTACCTTTTTTTGAGATAGAGTCACTGTGGGTAGAGAGCTGTGGCATCACAGCTCACAACAACCTCAGATTCTTGGGCTCAAGCAATTCTTTTGCCTCAGCCTCCCAAGTAGCTGAGACTATAGGCGCCCGCCACAATGCCCAGCTATTTTTAGAGACAAAGTCTTGCTCTGGCTTAGGCTGGTCTCCAACCTGTGAGCTCAGGTAATCCTCCTGCCTCGGCCTCCCAAGTGCTAGAATTACAGGCATGAGCCATTACACCCGGCCTCATTTATATTTTTTAGAATATTTTAGCAGTTAAGCAGACAAATTTTTGCATTTTTTGAAGTTCACTTTCAATTTCAAGTTGTAAACTATTATTCTTGGGCAATATGTAAGAAATTGAATTATTCTCAGTTCCTCCTAAGACAGAATATTACATGGGTCATTACCAAAGTTTTGAGATAACATAAAAATCTGTGAGAACGGAAACAACTGAAGCCTTCATAGCAACACCGATAATTTGCACAAATGAATCAAAAAGGATGCTGTCAGCATTATTTCTTGAAAGTGAAATAACGGACCATAACACAGTCTGTCTCAAGACTTTTGTCCTGACCCATGCATTCTAAGCATTTATAAATTGGATGTGCTCTCAATATTAAAGTGTGTATCTTTCTTTTAACGTAATGATTTGTATTAAACAAGATACTTTTAGATCGTTATACATTGTTTTGCCCCTCAGCAGTTTAAACTTATATTTTACAGAACTGAAACCAGAACAAGTGAAAAACATGTCTGCCAGTGAGGTAACAATTTTACAATTACCTTTTACTTTGATCCTCTATATTGTAGGACTTATACAGGGTGGACATAAAGTTCGTGTGCAGTATAACATGGTTTATCATAATAAATTGTACACAAATTTTATGGACACTCTGTATCTTGCATAGATTTTTCTAGTTTAGTTGATTAGAAACTAGAACAAATTAACTTTGCTTCTTTTCAAAATATAGAAGCTTGTGAAATTAGTTTCCTTTATTTTTCCTTGCTTGTGAACAAAAAAATACATAATGATAGTAACTAAGTAATTTTCTATCGTATATTATGTGAGGATTTTTTTTTTCCATACAGACTTGCTCTATCACCCTGTCTAGAATGCAGCGGCATCAACATAGCTCATTGCCACCTCAAACTCCAGGGCTCAAGCAATCTTCCTGCCTCAGCCTCCTGAGTAGCTGTCACCACCACGCCCAGCTAATTTTTTCCATTTTTTTGTAGAGACAGGGTCTTACTCTTGCCTGGGCTGATCTTTGACTCCTGACCTTAAGCAGTTCTTCTGCTGTGCCTCCCATACTATTAGGATGACAAGCATGAGCCACTGCCCCCAGCCAGATTTTATACATTATGAAAATAATTTATCATTATAATTTAACCTTTTTATGTTATTTTTATTTTTTTTTACTTTTTAGTTTTTCAATCTCGTTTCTTCATAAAAGCTGTATAGCTACTACTGTAATGTGATTTATTACATTTTCTTAATCAGGTCCCCTTATGAAGATGCTGAAACTTTTTTTTTTTTTTTGAGACAGAGTGTTACTTTGTCATCCTCGGTAGAGTGCTGTGCCATCATAGCTCACGACAATCTCAAATTCTTGGGCTCAAGCAATTCTATTGCCTCAACCTCCCAGGTAGTTGGGACAACAGGCCTCCACCACAATGCCCAGCTATTCTTAGAGATGAGCTCTCGCTCTGGTTCAGGCTGGTCTCGAACTTGTGAGCCCTTGTGCCCGGCCTGAAATACTTTTAAAAAAATTTTTTTTCATACAGAATATAAAATTGAATATACAGAATGGTCGTAACTATGCGAACAACTTTTGGAATCACACCTGAATTACATTCAGCCCTCCCTGTGTGTGAGTTTTGCATTTTTGAATTCAACCAATTGTGAATTGAAAATACTCAGGAAAGAAAAAAGGGTCTATACTAAACATTTACAGATGTTTTTCTTTGTCATTATTCTCTAAAAAATATAGTATAACAACTGTTTATTTACATAGCATTTACATTGTATTAGACATGATAAATAATCACATGATTTAAAGTATATGGGAGAATATGCATAGGTTATATGCAAATACTATACCATTTTATGTATGGGACTTTCAGCATCTATGAATTTTAGTATCCATGAGAATCCTGAAACCAATCCCATAGAAATACCAAGAGACAACTGTATATCTGTATCTTATCTGTCAGAGACTTTTTTTTTTTTTTCTTTTTTGTAGAAACAGAGTCTCACTTTATGGCCCTTGGTAGAGTGCCGTGGCCTCACACGGCTCACAGCAACCTCCAACTCCTGGGCTTAAGCGATTCTCCTGCCTCAGCCTCCCGAGCAGCTGGGACTACAGGCACTCGCCACAATGCCCGGCTAATCTGTCAGAGACTTTTTATTGTACAACTTTCAACAGCTATTGAGGAGACAGTGAACTGTTAACATAGAGAATAAGTATCATGTACATTTTAGTAGTCTTTTCTTTTTCTTTTTCTTTTTAATTCTAAATTTATTATTATTGTTACTATTTAGAAACAGGGTCTCGTTGTGTTGCCCAGGCTGGTCTCAAACTCCTGGCCTCAAGTGATCCTCCTGAATTGGCCTCCCGTAGTGCTGAGATTATAGGCATGAGCCACCACAGTTGGCTAGGTAGCCTTTTATTCTCTAAACCAGCATTTCTCAACGGGATCTATATTAAAGGGCCACGGCATTAGGAAGGTTGAGAACCATTGCTCTAAACTTTGTTGTTGTTGTTTAGAGACAGAGTTTCACTTCGTCACCCTCGGTAAAGTGCTGTGACGTCACAGCTCACAGCAACAAGAACAACCCCTCTTGGGCTTAGGCTATTCTCCTGCCTCAACCTCCTGAGTAGCTGGGACTATAGGCATCTGCCACAACGCCAAACTATTTTTTTGTTGCAGTTTGGCTGGGGCCGGGTTCAAACCTGCCACCCTCAGTATGTGAGGCTGGGGCCCTTACTCACTAAGCCACAGGTGCCACCCTGCTCTAAACTTTTAAATAAACTTGAAGTTGTCTGATCAGCCATCTTACACACTATAGTTAACCAACTACATTACTCAGAAAGTCTCCAGGCTTCTTGTAACCTCCCTCCCATTTTACAGTCTAGTTTACTGAGGATGTATTTTATATGAATGAAACTTGGGGAATTTATATATAACAGAAAATTCTATCATATATAACCCATTTTGGCGCTTAGCTACCATTACCTTTAAAATTCATGTTTATTCTAGCATTCTGGGAGGCCAAGGAAGGCAGATTGCTTGAGCTTAGAAGTTGGCCTCATATGCCAAGGGTGGCGGGTTCAAATCCAGCCCCCGCCAAACTGCAACCAAAAAATAGCCGGGCGTTGTGGTGGGCGCCTGTAGTCCCAGCTGCTTGGGAGGCTGAGGCAAGAGAACCGCGTAAGCCAAAGAGTTAGAGGTTGCTGTGCACGGCACTCTACCCGAGGGCGGTACAGTGAGACTCTGTCTCTACAAAAAAAAAAAAAAAAAAGAAGTTGGAGACCAGCCTGAGCAATAGCAAGACATTGTTTCTACTAAAAAGAAAAACTGAGGCAACAGGTTCATTGGAGGTTGCTGTGAGCTATGACGCCATGGTGCTCTAGTGAGGGCACCAGAGTGAGACTGTCCCAAAAAATAAATAACTAAATAAATAAAATTCATGTTTCAAGTATTAGCTCCAAGTGCCTTTTATGTGATTTATAATTTTAGTTCTTTTTTTTTTTTTTTTTTTGTAGAGACAGTCTCACTGTACTGCCCTCAGGTAGAGTGCCATGACGTCACACGGCTCATAGCAACCTCCAACTCCTGGGCTTACACGATTCTCTTGCCTCGGCCTCCCAAGCAGCTGGGACTACAGGCGCCCACCACAACGCCAGGCTATTTTTTTTTTTTTTTTTTTTTGATGCAGTTTGGCCGGGGCTGGGTTTGAACCCGCCACCCTCAGTATATGGGGCCGGCGCCCTACTCACTGAGCCACTTAGTTCTACATTTTTCTGTTTTTAAATTTATAAGTACTATATAGTTTGTTCCTAAATTGTCTTGTGAGTTTTTAATAGTTTTAAGTGTAATTTACTGACAAAATCCTATAAGATTATTCTTTTATATATATATTTTTGTTGTTGTTGTTGTTGGGGATTCATTGAAAGTACAAGAAACCAGGTTATACTGATTGCATTTGTTAGGCAAAGTCCCTCTTGCCTATAAGATTATTTTTAAGTGTTCTTATATTCATGGCATAAACTTAGTATTTTTCTACTCAAAAAGTAAGCACTGTGCACGAATTATTTCTTCTTTACACCCTCTGCCTTGGAGTCAGAGTGGATAAACTTTATATCATGTACTCTGTCCCCTAAAGTTGAGGAAAGGTCCATTGTGTGATGTTTTAGACCTCTGTGGTTGTCCCTTGGAAAGATCATAGAGAATAAAGGAAGTAGTCAAGGGGTAGTGATACTCTAAAACTACCCCTGACATACAAATTTAAGCAATAAACAATCTCTAAATTCACAGTCTATTTAAAGGTTATTCCAGGCACATAGAATTGGCACCTTTCTAAGAACTCTGGTTCATTTTAATGAAGAGTAATATTAATAATACTCTGGGTATAAAAATGCATACTACTTTGTTTATGAGTATGAGGTTAGGTCATTCCAATAACAAGAACATGAAAATACACATTTTTATATGTCATGAATCCATTCTGATAAACATGATTCCATTAATTTTTTTTTTTTTTTTTTGAGGCAGAGTTTCGTATACTTTAAAGCTGTCACTCTGGGTACAGTGCCATGACGTCATAGCTCACAGCAGCCTCAAACTCTTGGGCTTAAGAGATTCTCTTGCCTCAGCCTCCCAAGTAGCTGGAACTACAGGCGCCCCCACAGTGCCTGACTATTTTTTTATTGCAGTTTGGCCAGGGCTTGGTTCAAGCCCACCACCCTCGGTATATGGGGCCAGTGCCCTACCCACTGGGCCACAGGCGCTGCCTAAGTCCATTTAACTTTTTAATCCCACAATTAAAAATATAATTGTATTTACCATTTATTTATCTACTACTTTAAAATGTCATAAAGTTATTTTCTGTTAAAAATTTAGATACCAGAGGCTGGGCTCAGTGGCTTATGCCAATAATCCCAGCACTTTGGGAGGCCGAGGTGGACGGATCTCCTAGGCTCACAAGTTTGAGATAAGCCTGAGCTAGAGCGAGACCTAATCTCTAAAAAAAATAGCCGGGCCCGGTGGCGGGCACCTGTAGTCCCAGCTATGTGGGAGGATGAGGCAAGAGAATCGCTTGAGCCTAAGAGTTAGAAGTTGCTGTGAGCTATGACAGCAGAGCACTCTACCAGTGGCAACACAGTAAGACTCTGTCTCAAAAAAAAAAGAACTAAAAATTAAAGCTTAATAAACTAAGTGAAGTATAAGAAATATTACTGATACCTTTTGTGACTGTCCTGTTAATTATGTATACTCAGTTATATTGTTAACATTTCTGTTTCTACTATATACTTTTATCCAGTTTAAATTTCTTTCTTTTTTTTTTTTCTTTTTTTTTTTTTTTTTGGCCGGGGCTGGGTTTGAACCCGCCACCTCCGGCATATGGGACCGGCGCCCTACTCCTTGAGCCACAGGCACCGCCCTAAATTTATTTTTAATTCAGTGGTTTGGATATTAGTAATCTGATAAGTGACCTTTAGCTGTTACTCTTTATTTATGAGTTAATATTTATAAAGCTTAAAATAGTATGGCACGTAGTAATTACTACATAAGGATTCATTAAACAAATTTCAAAATACGTAAAACTCAGGCAGGGGGTGGTGGCTCACGCCTGTAATCCTAGCACTCTGGGAGGCCGAGGCGGGCTGATTGCCTTAGCTCACAGGTTAGAGAATAGCCTGAGCCAGAGCGAGACCCCATGTCTAAAAATAACTGGGTGTTGTGGCAGGCCCCTGTAGTCCCAGCTACTTGGGAGACTGAGGCAAGAGAATCACTGAAGCGCAAGAGTTTGAGGTTGCTGTGAGCTATGACGCCACCACACTCTACCAAGGGCGACAAAGTGAGACCCAGTCTCCAGAAAAACAAAAAGATAAAACTCAGCCTAGCAAGAGTAAGACCTTGTCTCTGCAAATTATAGAAAAATTAGCCAGGTACGGTGGCAGATGTCTGTATTTCCAGCCACTTGGCACTCTGAGGCAGGTGACAACCCACTTGAGCCTATGTTGATATGATAACGTACATGTGGCGCATGTCTGGTCTATGAAAATTAGGTCAACTTAAGGAGTTTGTCGATGTAAGGAGGTGGTCAACTGTGAAGGTTCTACTATAATTCAAATAGTGGTTGTATATGTGAGTGGTGGGACTATGAGCCTGTATTTTGTCAACTTATGAGTGGTTTTGTTTTTACATTACAAAAATGTTATGCTTTGAAATCTTGTTACTATGAAACTAAACACAAGTAATAAAAGTATATTGATTGATAAAGCACTTTATAAAGTTTTTTATATAGCAAGTTTATGGAAAATCTAGTAAAATGATTGGCATGACTTTCAGGATATCTATATACTATATTATAACATTAATAAACAGTAGTGCTGTTACTTTAATCTTTCATGGAATTAACCATCTTTTACATGTTCATCATTTGTTTTGTATTTTTTTTTTAAATCCAGATGAGAAATATTCGATTATCTGACTTCACTGAATCCTTGAAAAAGATCAAACGCAGCGTGAGCCCTCAAACCTTAGAAGCATACATACGTTGGAACAAGGACTTTGGAGATACCACTGTTTAAGGGTATACCTTTGTTAGCCTGCAGAACATTTTACTTAACAAGAGAGAAATGCACATTCTTCAGTGAACAGTTACTAGCTACAGAAACTCAGCCTAAGTTTACAGGATTTTTCAGAGTCTTACATATTTGTGCACCAACCTTGAACCAGATAACAAATTTAAATAAAAGATACTTTGTTGTTGAAGGCCTTCTTGCCTTGATGGTCATGGTTATCCCAATGACTACTGTAAATTTGAGCACTACACAAACTGATTCTGGTCTTCTTTACCAATATAATCATAATGTAAATAATTTGTATATTGTGTTGCAGATGAAAGTATTCTACAGACAGTGAATGGTAGAAGACGCAAGAAGCTTTGGTGGTTTGTCTTCTGGAGTTTTTTTTAATAGTATTTTTTCCTGATTTTCTTTTGTGCTCTTGTCTTAACTATGGGTGATTAGAATGCCAAACTCCATTAAGTTTCTTGCTTTTTGTATGTTTGTTTGTTTGTTTATTTGTTTTAATCCATTCATTGTGCCAAATGAAATTTTTTCCTAAGTAATTGTAACAGGAAAAAATTATTTTGAGGGTTTTTCTTCATAAATCTATAGACATTATATAATTGTCCTGTTCTTTTCACTTTTTATTTTTTTATTACCTTGCTACCAAACACTTTAGAAAGCAATATAATAGCAACAATGTAATGGTAGAATAGAGAAGGTTTTAAGGTTTGAGTTACTCTGTCACATAACATGTAGATCAGTCCTCACGTGACCTGTATTTTTTTCTAATATTTGTCAAAAAATTGCTGTTGACTGTTAACTTATTTCTGATAGAATTTATTTTCTGCTAGAATTATTCTAATATTGTTGTAAAACTGATTGCAGTATGAGAGAAGGGAAATACTGAAGAGTTGAGGCATTTCTAATTTATTGCTTATTACTTTCTTACTGTTTACAGGATAACTATAAGCCAGTGGAAATACCATCTTTTATTCTTAATAAGTATTAATCCCTTCAGTGAAACTTTAAAAAATACTGAATTTTTATACATTGCATACATTTTATAGGTTTCTTGTGCTCACTTTATTAACTAAAGAGTTCCAGTCTGTTGATCTGTGTTTTGTTCCCCCCAAAATGTACAGTAATTCTGTTTCATGTTTGTATAAATAAGCCTGGATTTTTATTATGAAAATGTCATTGTAGGAAGTAGAAACTCATATCATGGCCTTTTAAATATTGTAATAAAGGCAAATGTATATTTGCCCTTAGTTTACTGGGTAAAAGTTTGTTTACAGAATTTTTCTTTGGTGCTTAAATGATGCTATGTAAAATGTCATGAATGGAAAGGAATAACTTTGTAGTAATGACAAAGATTTTTCACTTAGGAAAGATTTCTTTGTTTCTAAAATAATACATTTTATTTTAATGTATTTAACCCTGCCCCTAATAGAGAGGAATTTTATAATGAAGACATCATACATCCTTTTAATTTCACTCTTCCTCCTGTTAAAAGCTTTTTAATTTTAGTCTTGCTTTTCTTGTTTTGTTTTGTTTTGTTTTGTTTGAGGCAGGGTTCACTCTGTTTACCTGGCTAGAGTGCAGTGGCATCCTCATAGTTTACAACCTCAAACCCCTGGGCTCAGGCGATCCTTCTACCTCAGACTAAGTAAGTGGGACAACAAGCACATACCACAAAGCCTGGCTAATTTTTCATTTTTTTATAGAGATGGGTTCTCACTCTTGCTCAGGCTAGTCTCAAACTCCTTACCTCAAGCATTCTTTCTGCCTTAGCCTACCAGAGTGCTAAGAATCTCTTGCTCTTCAAAATTTTACAGAAGATGTATGATTTCTTAGGATCAATCATACACCAGTTTTAGCCGGTGATTTGTAACTTGAATCATATCTCTTCTGATTATGACTTTAGAACTCTCTGTATAATAAAAAATGAGAAGCCGGCATTGCAGCACATGGTACTCTAGCCAGGGACAGTGTGAGACTCTCTCATAAAAATGAAAAACAAACAAAAAAAAAGTGTTGAGATAATAGGAAAAAAGATTTTTTTAAGCCAAAACTATGCATATTGTAGCTGATGGGTAGTGTCTATATATTTATTTACCCTTTTTTTTGAGACAGCCTCAAGCTGTCGCCCTGGGTAGAGTGCTGTAGCATCACGGCTCACAGCAACCTCCAACTCCTGGACTCAAGTAATTCTGCCTCCGCCTCCCAAGTAGCTGGGACTACAGGCACCCACCACAACGCCCTGCTATTTTTTGGTTGCAGCCGTCGTTTGCCGGGCCTGGGCTGGATTCGAACCCCCCCAGGTCAGGTGTATGTGGCTGGTGCCTTAGCCATTTGAGTCACAGGTGCCAAGCCAACCTCAAACTCTTGAGCTCAAGCAATTCTCTTGCCTCAGCCTCCCACAGGCGCCTGCCCGAACATCCACCTATATATTTTTTGCAGTTGTCATTGTTTATAGCAGTCCAGGCCAGGTATGAACCTGCCAGCCTTGGTGTATATGGCTGGCGCCTTACCCACTGACCTACAGGCACCACCCAGTAATATCTTTTTAAAGTCACAAACGTTAATACTTCAATTATAAAATATGGATAATGAAAGGTAATGATGAAATATACATGATGAAAAGAACAAGGGAAATTCCAAATTAAAACATTTTCTTTTTATTTTTTTGAGACAGAGTTTCACTGTGTTGCCCTCAGTAGAGTGCCTGTGGTGTCACAGCTCACGGCAACCTCAAACTCTAGGGCTCAAGCAATTCTCTTGCCTCAGCCTCCCAAGTAGCTGGGACTACAGGCACCCGCCACAATGCCCAGCTATTTTTTGGTTCCAGTTGTCATTGTTGTTTTAGCACGCCCAGGCTGGGCTGGAACCCGCCGGCCTTGGTATATGTAGCCAGTGCCCTACTCACTGAGCTACGGCTGCCAAGCCCAAATTGAAACATTTTCAATAAAGTCTATAAAACTTCATTTTGTTTTCATTTAGAAAGGGATTAAGGCTGTAATACTAGCACTCTGGGAGGCTGAGGCAGGAGGATTGCTTGAGCTCAGGAGACCAGTCTGAGCAAGAGTGGAGCCTTGTCTCTACTAAAAATAGAAAAACTAGCAAGGTGTTCTGGTAGGCGCCTGTAGTATCAGCTATTTGGAAGGCTGAGGCAGGACGATCACTTGAGCCCAGGAGATTTACGGTTGCTCTGAGCCCCCATGGCTGTAAGCTATGATGACAGCTCAGCAAATCTACCCAAGGCTATGGAGTTAAAAAAAAAGGGGGGGAGGCAGCGCCCGTAGCTCAAGAGTAGGGTGCCGGCCCCATATACTGGAGGTGGTGGGTTCAAACCCAGCCCTGCCCCCCCCAAAAAAAAAACCGTAAAATTGGGTAGTGCCTGTGGCTCAAAGGAGTTGGGCACTGGCTCCATATGCCAGAGGTGGGGGGTTCAAACCCAGCCCTGGCCAAAAAAATGCAAAAAAAAAGGGGGGGGTGGCGATTAGTGATAATTAATAGCTATTAGTTAAATAGCTAAACATATTAAAGGATACTGTGGTTCCAGTTCAACTTTTAAAATATTTCTTTTGAAATTATCACGGTTTATATATTTTATTGGGAAAGTTCTTAGATCACAAAAATTTCAAATGTTAAAAGATACAAAAGTTGTTACATTGTTCCAAACATTGAGTCAGAAAAATACTATTATTGTGTACAAGTAACTTTAATTTCCTGATCAAGTTTGGAGTTCAGCTGGTGCTTGAGAACTATTTTCTGTGATTTACTATGACTAAGTTTTATATTTTTTTTTTCAGAAGGGCCATGAAAATAGAATAGTGATTTAGTAGGAGATAAGAGATTGGTTTGGTCTTTTTCAATAAAGATAGAAGTTGTTGAAGTTTTCTGAATTAATATCGACCTAGATTGTGACATTCTAGATTTTGTGTTAAACTCTATTATATTACTTTCTAAGAGATATTGCATAAACATTAAGCACTAGTTAGCCAGGCGTTGTGGAGGGTGCCTATAGTCTCAGCTACTTGGGAGGCTGAGGCAAGAGAATCGGCTATGCCCAGGAGTTGGAAGTTGCTGTGAGCTCTGATGCCAGGGCACCCTACCACAGGTGATAAAGTGAGACTCTGTCTCTGAAAAAAGAAAAAAAAAACCATTAAGCACTACTGTACTCTTCTTGTTAATATGGCAAACTTTTATAAACTAAATTAAAACTTAATAATGTGTACTGGACTTGGAGCTAAAGGAAACAGTCAGTACTATCCTTCCATATTTCTTAAGAGTAAAAACTTACTCTGAGACAGTGTGCCCATTGAAGTTACTAGATTTCTGACTTGCGAATATGCCTTGTGCTCAAGAAGAATGGTAGGAAAAGAAGATATTAGAATTCTAATTTAAGTATGGATACAGCAGTCTTTGTTTATAGTGTAAAATTCTTTATATTTATTTGTACAAAAGTTAATTCTTTTGGTAAAGTGAACCATTTACAGTTTGTTTTTAGACTCTGAGTGAATGGATTTACCTTTAAATGCTTGTCTCAGTTTTAGTGTAGTCTTTTGCACTTTTTTCCAGAAGAAATGAATTAAAGGGTTTTTGTTATAGTCCTTATCTTAAACATTGTTATTGTTATTAAATTTTAGAAGAAAAGAAATGAATTAAAGGGTACAGCTGCATAAAGTAGGCTTTTATCCTAATGGATTGGAAATAAATGATAAAGTATATTTTGCCTTAATTTTTTTTACTTTAAAACTTTCTGAAATATCAGGGATTAGAATGTGATAATAAAGGAGTTTGTATTGCACTAACTCTTGAATAACAATTATAAACTCTGCCTCAAATATAGAAAGCAATGAATAGAAAAATAATACAAAACCTCCATGAGCTACACTTTCTTCCCAACAAATTACCTTTTTTTTTTTTCCAGTTGACACTACATTTTATGAGCGTTTCGAAACAGCAGAACTCCTGTGTACAACTGGCGTAGTATAAACTGGAACATTTTCAGAGGTCTAATAGAATAGATGAACCTTTTAAAAAGGATTAATTTGGCAGAGGCCCAGGGACTGCTGGAGACAGCGGGAGCGCGTTCCCCCTAGTCTCCCGTCGCCAGCACCGGTACTTGCGGCGCGGCCGGCCGGCGCGGGAGAGAAAGGTACCGTGAGACCCTCCTCGAATGGAGGTCCGGTGCCCCCCAACTCCCAGGTGGACCATGTCCACAGGCACAAGAAATTAAAGAGCAAGAGGAAGTGAAAGGAAAATTAGGGCAAGGAAACAGATAAAAGAAATCACTCATGAGGAAGAATCAACAGAAAACTCCAGGCAACATGAAGAACCAGTCCAGAACAACGCCGCCAAGGGACCATGAGGTAGCTACTGCAGAGGATTCCACCTATACAGAAATGTTAGGAATGACAGAAAGGGAATTTAGAATACACATGTTGAAAACAATGAAAGAAATGATGGAAACAATGAAGGAAACTGCTAATAAAGTGGAAAATAACCAAAAGGAAATCCAAAAACAGAATCAAATCAGAGATGAACGTTATGAAGAATATAAAAAGGATATAGCAGAGCTGAAGGAAATGAAACAGTCAATCAGGGAACTTAAAGATGCAATGGAAAGTATCAGCAATAGGTTAGACCATGCAGAAGAAAGAATTTCAGAGGTAGAAGACAAAGTTTTTGAGATAACTCAGATAGTAAAAGAGGCAGAAAAGAAGAGAGAGAAAGCAGAACGTTCACTGTCAGAATTATGGGACTTTATGAAGCGTTCCAACATACGAGTTATAGGAATTCCAGAAGGGGAAGAAGAATGCCCCAGAGGAATGGAAGCCATACTAGAGAATATTATAAAAGAAAATTTCCCAAACATCACCAAAGATTCTGACACACTGCTTTCAGAGGGATGTCGGACCCCAGGTCGCCTCAACTCTAACCGAGCTTCTCCAAGACACATTGTGATGAACAATGTGTCCAAAGTCAAGACAAAAGAAAAGATTCTGCAAGCTGCCAGGAGTAAGCGCCAGTTGACCTACAGGGGCAAATCCATCAGAGTGACTGCAGACTTCTCTAATGAAACTTTCCAAGCAAGAAGACAATGGTCATCTACCTTTAATCTACTTAAACAGAACAATTTCCAGCCCAGAATTCTGTACCCTGCTAAGCTAAGCTTCAAAATTGACGGAGAAATCAAATCATTTACGGATATACAAACATTGAGGAAATTTGCCACAAGAAGACCAGCTATACAGGAAATACTTCAACCTGTTCTGCACACTGACCACCACAATGGATCAGCAGCAAAGTAAGAACTCAGAAATCAAAGGACAGAACCTAACCTCCACACTGATGCAAAAGATAAAACTAAGCAATGGACTCTCACCAAATAAGACGAATAGAATACTACCAAACTTATCAATTATCTCCGTAAATGTTAATGGCTTGAATTCCCCACTGAAGAGACATAGATTGGCTGACTGGATTAAAAAACACAAGCCATCCATTTGCTGTCTGCAAGAAACACACCTGGCTTCAAAGGACAAATTAAAGCTCCGAGTCAAGGGTTGGAAGACAATTTTTCAGGCAAATGGAATTCAGAAGAAAAGAGGAGTTGCAATCTTATTTTCAGATACATGTGGATTTAAAGCAACTAAAGTCAAAAAAGACAAAGATGGTCACTTTATATTGGTCAAGGGAAAACTACAACAAGAAGACATTTCAATTCTAAATATTTATGCACCCAATTTAAATGCTCCCAGATTGTTGAAGCAGACCTTACTCAGTCTGAGCAATATGATATCTGATAATACCATCATAACAGGGGACTTTAACACACCTCTTACAGAGCTGGACAGATCCTCTAAACAGAAATTAAACAAAGATATAAGAGATTTAAATGAGACCCTAGAACAATTATGCTTGATAGACGCATATAGAACACTCCACCCCAAAGATAAAGAATATACATTCTTCTCATCACCCCATGGAACATTCTCCAAAATTGATCATATCCTGGGACACAAAACAAATATCAACAGAATCAAAAGAATTGAAATTTTACCTTGTATCTTTTCAGACCATAAGGCACTAAAGGTGGAACTCAACTCTAACAAAAATGCTCGACCCCACCCAAATGCATGGACATTAAACAATCTTCTGTTGAATAACAGATGGGTGCAGGAAGAAATAAAACAGGAAATCATTAACTTCCTTGAGCATAACAACAATGAAGACACAAGCTACCAAAACCTGTGGGATACTGCAAAAGCAGTTTTGAGAGGAAAATTCATCGCTTTAGATGCCTACATTCGAAAAACAGAAAGAGAGTACATCAACAATCTCACAAGAGATCTTCTGGAATTGGAAAAAGAAGAACAATCTAAGCCTAAACTCAGTAGAAGAAAAGAAATATCCAAAATCAAATCAGAGATCAATGAAATTGAAAACAAAAGAATCATTCAGAAAATTAATGAAACAAGGAGTTGGTTTTTTGAAAAAATAAATAAAATAGATAAATCATTGGCCAGACTAACTAGAAATAGAAAAGTAAAATCTCTAGTAACCTCAATCAGAAATGATAAAGGGGAAATAACAACTGATCCCACAGAGATACAAGAGATCATCTCTGAATACTACCAGAAACTATGCCCAGAAATTTGACAATGTGAAGGAAATGGATCAATATTTGGAATCACACCCTCTCCCTAGACTTAGCCAGGAAGAAATAGACCTCCTGAACAGACCAATTTCAAGCACTGAGATCAAAGAAACAATAAAAAAGCTTCCAACTAAAAAATGCTCTGGTCCAGATGGCTTCACTCCAGAATTCTATCAAACCTTCAAGGAAGAGCTTATTCCTGTACTGCAGAAATTATTCCAAAAAACTGAGGAAGAAGGAATCTTCCCCAACACATTCTATGAAGCAAACATCACCCTGATACCAAAACCAGGAAAAGACCCAAACAAAAAGGAGAATTTCAGACCAATCTCACTCATGAATATAGATGGAAAAATTCTCAACAAAATCCTAGCCAATAGATTACAGCTTATCATCAAAAAAGTCATTCATCATGATCAAGTAGGCTTCATCCCAGGGATGCAAGGCTGGTTTAACATACGCAAGTCCATAAACGTTATCCACCATATTAACAGAGGCAAAATAAACATCACATGATCCTCTTAATAGATGCAGAAAAAGCATTTGATAAAATCCAGCATCCTTTTCTAATTAGAACACAGAAGAGTATAGGCACAGGTGGCACATTTCTAAAACTGATTGAAGCTATCTATGACAAACCCACAGCCAATATTTTACTGAATGGAGTAAAACTGAAAGCTTTTCCTCTTAGAACTGGAACCAGACAAGGTTGTCCTCTGTCACCTTTACTACTCAACATAGTGCTGGAAGTTCTAGCCAATACAATTAGGCAAGACAAGGAAATGAAGGGAATCCAAATGGGAACAGAGGAGGTCAAACTCTCCCTCTTTGCTGACGACATGATCTTATACTTAGAGAACCCCAAAGACTCAACCACAAGACTCCTAGAAGTCATCAAAAAATACAGTAATGTTTCAGGATATAAAATCAATGTCCACAAGTCAGTAGCCTTTGTGTACACCAATAACAGTCAAGATGAGAAGCTAATTAAGGACACAACTCCCTTCACCATAGTTTCAAAGAAAATGAAATACCTAGGAATATACCTAACGAAGGAGGTGAAGGACCTCTATAAAGAAAACTATGAAATCCTCAGAAAGGAAATAGCAGAGGATATTAACAAATGGAAGAACATACCATGCTCATGGATGTGAAGAATCAACGTTGTTAAAATGTCTATACTTCCCAAAGCAATCTACCTATTCAATGCCATTCCTATCAAAATACCAACATCGTACTTTCAAGATTTGGAAAAAATGATTCTGCGTTTTGTATGGAACCGGAAAAAACCCCGTATAGCTAAGGCAGTTCTTTGTAACAAAAATAAAACTGGGGGCATCAGCATACCAGATTTTAGTCTGTACTACAAAGCCATAGTGCTCAAGACAGCATGGTACTGGCACAAAAACAGAGACATAGACACTTGGAATTGAATTGAACACCAAGAAATGAAACTAACATCTTACAACCACCTAATCTTCGATAAACCAAACAAGAACTTACCTTGGGGGAAAGATTCCCTGTTCAATAAATGGTGTTGGGAGAATTGGATGTCTACATGTAAAAGACTGAAACTGGACCCACACCTTTCCCCACTCACAAAAATTGATTCAAGATGGATAAAGGACTTAAATTTAAGTCATGAAACAATAAAAATCCTCCAAGAAAGCATAGGAAAAACACTGGAAGATATTGGCCTGGAGGAAGACTTCATGAAAAAGACTGCCATGGCAATTGCAACAACAACAAAAATAAACAAATGAGACTTCATTAAACTGAAAAGCTTCTGTACAGCTAAGGAGACAATAACCAAAGCAAAGAGACAACCCACACAATGGGAAAGGATATTTGCATATTTTCAATCAGACAAAAGCTTGATAACCAGGATCTATAGAGAACTCAAATTAATCCACATGAAAAAAGCCAACAATCCCTTATATCAATGGGCAAGAGACATGAACAGAACTTTCTCTAAAGACGACAGACGAATGGCTAACAAACACATGAAAAAATGTTCATCATCTCTATATATTAGAGAAATGCAAATCAAAACATCCCTGAGATATCATCTAACCCCAGTGAGAATGGCCCACATCGCAGAATCTCAAAACTGCAGATGCTGGCGTGGATGTGGAGTGAAGGGAACACTTTTACACTGCTGGTGGGACTGCAAACTAGTACAACCTTTCTGGAAGGAAGTATGGAGAAACCTCAAAGCACTCAACCTAGACCTCCCATTAGATCCTGCAATCCCATTACTGGGCATCTACCCAGAAGGAAAAAAATCCTTTTATCATAAGGACACTTGTACTAGACTGTTTATTGCAGCTCAATTTACAATCGCCAAAATGTGGAAACAGCCTAAATGCCCACCAACCCAGGAATGGATTAACAAGCTGTGGTATATGTATACCATGGAATACTATTCAGCCATTAAAAAAAATGGAGACTTTACATCCTTCGTATTAACCTGGATGGAAGTGGAAGACATTATTCTTAGTAAAGCATCACAAGAATGGAGAAGCATGAATCCTATGTACTCAATCTTGATATGAGGACAATTAATGACAATTAAGGTTACGGGGGGGGGAAGCAGAAAGAGGGATGGAGGGGGGGGGGCCTTGGTGTGTGTCACACTTTATGGGGGCAAGACATGATTGCAAGAGGGACTTTACCTAACAATTGCAATCAGTGTAACTGGCTTATTGTACCCTCAATGAATCCCCAACAATAAAAAAGAAAAAAAAAAGCAATGAATAGAAGGCTCTAGAGAGCAATCAAATATACATGATGAAAAGAACTAGGGAAATTCCAAATTAAGGAATTTACAAAATTCAATGTATGTGTATGTGGCTGGCGCCCTACCCACTGAACTATAGTTGCCACAGAGGGCGGTGCCTGTAGTTCAGTGGGTAGGGCACCAACCAAGTACACCAAGGCTGGCGGTTTTGAACCTGTCCCGGGCCAGCTAAAACAACAATAATAACTGCAAGAACAACAACAAAAAAATAGCCGGGCATTGTGGCAGGCATCTGTAGTCCCAGCTACTTGAAAAGGCTGAGGCAAGAGAATCACTTAAGCCCAAGGGCGTGAGGTTGCTGTGAGCTGTGACGCATGATGCCACAGCACTCTACCAAGGGTGACATAGTGAGACTCTGTCTCAAAAAAAAGTAGAATCTGCACAAAACCATGTAGTAGAAGACATCCACTATAACCAGCTTTAATTCATAGGGCAATTTCTGCTTTGGATTTTTTTTTCCCCCTGTTTAAGACAGACAGTGCCGTGGTATCATAACTCAAATTCTTGGGCTCTATTTACCCTCTTCCCTCAGCCTGCCAAGTAGCTGGGACTACAGGCACACACCACAATGCCTGGCTAGTTTAATTTTCTATTTTTAGCAGAGACAGTGTCTTGCCTTGCTCAGGCTGGTCTCAAACTCCTGACTTCAAGCAATCCTCCATCCTCAGCCTCCTAAAGTGCTAGGATTACAGGCATGCGTCACTGTGTTCAGCCCAATTTCCAGTTTATACAGTTCACATGGGAATAGAACTCAAGAAAAGTGTGGCAGTCTTGCTGGGCTGAGGAGTCATTTGGAACTTCTCTAACAAAGAAAGGAAATTCAGGGAAGGAGAGTACCTCAGAAAGCTTTAAATCTGCCTTATGTATTTCTTTTAAATATGTGGTGGACTCCAAAATGTCTGTGCAGTATGATATTCAGAGGAACCCAACAGAAAGCAATAGTTAAGTCTAAAGAACTGAGCAGAGAATGCAGCTGCTCAAGGATACAGACTTTGAAGTTAAAGTTTCACCAAGAGTGGTTGAGTAAACACTTTTTTTCCCATTGAAACTCTTAAAAAGGAACATGGGTTGAGAAGTGACAACATCCTAGAACCAAGGGGCTGTGCATTAGCCTTAAGAGCAAAATGGAAAGAAACTCACTGTAACAAAGCTTAAATCACAGCATGAGGATTATCCATAGGCGGACATGCCATCTTCCAGTAATTCACCAAAATGACAAAGGGAAAGAGGAGAAGCACCCAATACATGTTCTCTAGGCCTTATAGAAAACAAGGGTTGTTCCGTTGGCCATATGTATGCGAATCTACAAGAAAGGTAATATTGTAGACATAAGGGGAATGGGTACTGTTCAAAAAGGCATGCCAACCAAATGTTACCAAAGCAAAACTCGAAGAGTCTACAATGTTACCCAGCAGGTATAAACAAATGAGGGCAGATTCTGGCTAATAGGATTAATGTTGGTATTGAGCATATTAAGCCCTCTAAGAGCCGAGATAGTTTCCTAAAATGCATGAAGGAAAATAATCAGAAAAAGAAGGAAGCCAAAGAGATGGGTACCTGGGTTTAACTGAAGCACCAGCCTGCTCCACCCAGAAAAGCACACTTTGTGAGAACCAAAGCAAAGGAGGTTGAGCTGCTGTAAACTATACCCTATGAATTCCTGGCATAATAGGCGTATAGTGTAGCACACAGGACAGTCAGTTGGAAGGAGGCATAAGGTGCTGGAACCTATTCCCTATGAATTCATAGCATAATAGGTGTCAAAAAATCAAAGGTTACTGTAAAAAAAAGATTATTTATTAGTGATTTAAAGCTAAAACAAGCTCGGTGCCTGTAGTTCAGTGGCTAGGGGGCCAGCCACATACACCAGGGCTACCGGGTTTGAACCTAGCCCGGGCCCACCGAATAACAATGACAACTACAATAACAAAAATAGCCAGGTGTTGTGGTTGGTGTCTGTAGTCCCAGCCATTTGGGAGGCTGAGGCAAGAAAATCAGTTAATCCCAAGAGTTTGAGGTTGCTGTGAGCTGTGACGCCACAGCACTCTACCAAGGGTGACATAGTGAAACTTTGTCTCAAAAAAAAATATTAGCAAGATGGTAGCTGAGTAACAGCTTCCTTGCAATTGGGCACAGTGAAACTGGGGAGAGAAGACTACAGGCATCTCTGGCTGGTGGTATCTGCCTAAAACATCCCTTTGAGGACATGGGGAGTCAGCGAGAGACTTCTGGACCCCATGAGAAGGACAAAAGCAGTGGGGAACTGTCTTCTCATCCTTCTGGTTGTGTACCAAAAGGACTCATCAAAACCCTAGTCCAGAGGCATTGTAACTTATAGAGCAAGAGAAAGTGAAAAGAAAATTAGGGCAAGGAAATAGATAAAAGATGTTTCCACTCGTGAGGAAAAATCAGCAGAAAAATCTTGGCAACATGAAAAACCAGTCCAGGGCAGCGCCTGTGGCTCAGTAGGTAGGGCACCAGCCCCATATACCAAGGGTGGCGAGTTCAAACCCGGCCCCAGCCAAATTGCAACAAAAAATAGCCATGCATTGTGGAGGGCACCTGTAGTCCCAGCTACTTGGGAGGCTGAGGCAAGAGAATTGCCTAAGCCCAGGAGTTGGAGGTTGCTGTGAGCTGTGTGATGCCATGGTGCTCTACTGAGGGCAATAAAGTGAGACTCTGTCTCTACAAAAGAAAAACCAGTCCAGAGCAAACCCCCTCCTCCCCCCAAGGGATCGTGAGGTAGCTACTGCAGAGGATTCCACCTATAAAGAAATGTTAGAAATGACAGAAAGGGAATTTAGAATACAGATGATGAAGGAAATGATGGAAACAATGAAGGAAACTGCTAATCAAGTGGAAAATAAAAGGAAATCCAAAAACAGAATCAAATAAGAGATGAACGATATGAAGAATATAGAAAGGATATAGCAGAGCTGAAGGAACTGAAGCAGTCAATTAGGAAACTTAAAGATGCAATAGAAAGTATCAGCAACAGGTTAGACCATGCAGAAGAAAGAATTTCGGAGGTAGAGGACAAAGTTCTTGAGATAACTCAGATAGTTAGAGAGGCAGGAAAAAAGAGAAAGCAGCTCACTCACTGACAGAATTATGGGACTTTATGAAGCATTCAAACATACGAGTTACAGGTATCCCAGAAGGGGAAGAAGAATGCCCCCAGGAGAATGGAAGCCATACTAGAGAATATTATAAATGAAAATTTCCCAAATATCACCAAAGATTCTGACACTCCTTTCAGAGGAATATTGGACCAGGTCACCTCAACTCTTAACAGAGCTTCTCCAAGACACATTGTGATGAACCTGTCCAAAGTCAAGACAAAAGAAAAGATTCTGCAAGCTGCCAAGAGTAAGCACCAGTTGACCTACAGGGGCAAATCCATCAGGGTGACTGCAGACGTCTCTAATGAAACCTTTCAAGCAAGAAGACAATGGTCACCTACCTTTAATCTACTTAAACAGAACAGTTTCCAGCCCAGCATTCTGTATCCTGCTAAGCTAAGCTTTATAATTGACTGAGAAATCAGGCACAGCGCCTATAGCTCAAGCGGCTAAGGCGCCAGCCACATACACCAGAGCTGGTGGGTTCAAATCCAGCCTGGGCCTGCCAAACAACAATGACAACTACAACCAAAAAATAGTCAGGCGTTGTGGTGGGTGCCTGTAGTCTCAGCTACTTGGGAGGCAAGAGAATCACTGAAGCCAGGAGTTGGAGGTTGCTCTGAGCTGTGATGCCACAGCACCGTACCCAAGGTGGCAGCTTGAGGCTCTATCTCAAAAAAAAATTGACTAAGTAATCAAATCATTTACTGATGTACGAACATTGAGGAAATTCTCAACAAGACCAGCTCAAGGAAATACTGCAACATGTTCTACACACTGACCATCACAATGGATCAACGGCAAAATAAGAACTCAGAAATTAAAGGACAGAACCTAACTTCCACAATGATGCAAAAGATAAAACTAAGCCATGGACTCTCACAAAATAAAATGAATAGAACACTACCACACTTATCAATTGTCTCCATAAATCTTAATGGTTTGAATTCCCCACTGAAGAGGCATAGACGGGCTGACTGGATTAAAGAACAAGCCATCCATTTGCTATCTGCAGGAAACACACCTAGCTTCAAAAGACAAACTAAAACTCTGAGTTAAGGGTTGGAAGACAATTTTTTAGGCAAACTGAATTCAGAAGAAAAGAGTTGTATTTTTAGACACGTGGATTTAAAGCAACTAAAGTCAAAAAAGACAAAGATGGTCACTTTACATTGGTCAAGTGAAAAATACAAGATGTTTCAATTCTAAATATTTATGCACCCAACTTAAATGCTCCCAGATTCTTCTTTTTTTTTTTTTTCTTTTGCAGTTTTTGGCTGGGGCATTGTTCAAATCTTCTACCCTCGGTATATGGGGTCAGTGCCCTCCTCCTTGAGCCACAGGCATCACCCTGGTTCCAGATTCTTGAAACAGACCTTACTCAGTCTGAGGGATATGGTATCCTATAACACCTTAATAACAGGGGACTTTAACACTCCTCTTACAGAGGATTGCAGATTCTCTAAACAGAAATTAAACAAAGATATAAGGGACTTAAATGAGATCCTAGAACAACTTGCTTGATAGCCGCTTATAGAACACTCCATCCCAAAGATAAAGAATATACATTCTTCTCATCGTCCCATGGAACATTCTCCAAAATTGATCATATCCTAGGACACAAAACAAACTTCAACAGAATCAAAAGAATTGAAATTTTACCTTGTATCTTCTCAGACCATAAGGCACTAAAGATAGAACTCAACTCCAACAAAAACGTTCAATCCCACACAAAGGGATGGAAATTAAACAACCTTCTGTTGAATGCAGTTGGGTGCAGGAAGAAATAAAAGGAAATCATTAACTTCTTGAGCATAACAACAATGAAGACACAAGCTACCAAAACCTGTGGGATATTGCAAAAGCAATTCCGAGAGGAAAATTTATCGCTTTAGAGGCCTACATTCAAAAAACAGAAAGAGAGCGCATCAACAAATTTACAAACCATCTTGTGGAATTGGAAAAAGAAGAACAATCTATGCCTAAACCCAGCAGAAGAAAATAAGTATTCAAAATTAAATCATAGATCAATGAAATTGAAAACAAAAGAATCATTCAGAAAATTAATGAAACAAGGAGTTGGTTTTTTGAAAAAATAAATAGATAAACCTTTGGCCAAACTAACTAGAAATAGAAAAGTAAAATCTCTAGTAACCTCAATCAGAAATGGTAAAGGGGAAATAACTGATGCCACAAAGATACAAGAGATCATCTCTGAATGCTACAAGAAATACTATGCCCAGAAATTTGACAATGTGAAGGAAATTGATCAATTATTTGGAATCACACCCTCTCCCTAGACTTAGCCAGGAAGAAATAGAGCTCCTGAACAGACTAATTTCAAGTGCTAAGATTAAAGAAAAAATACAAAAATCTTCCAACAAAAACTGCCTTGGTCTGGTGGCTTCATACCAGAATTCTATCAAACCTTCAAGGAAGAGCTTATTCCCGTACTGCAGAAATTATTCCAAAAAATTGAGGAGGAAGGAATCTTCCCCACCACGTTCTACGAAGCAAACATTACCCTGATACCAAAACCAGAAAAAGACCCAAACTAAAAAGAATTCAGACCAATTTCACTCATGAATATAGATGCCAAAATTCTCAGCAAAATCCTAGCCAATAGATTACAGTTTATCATCAAAAAAGTCATACATCATGATCAAGTAGGTTTCATCCCAGGGATGCAAGGCTGGTTTAACATATGCAAGTCCATAAACGTTATCCACCGTATTAACAGAAGCAAAACCAAAGACCATTTGATCCTCTCAATAGATGCAGAAAAAGCAGTGGATAAAATCCAGCATCCTTTTCTAATTAGAACACCTAAGTGTATAGGCATATGTGGCATATTTCCTAAACTGATTGAAGCTATCTGTGACAAACCCACAGCTAATATTTTACTCAATGGAGTTAAACTGAAAGCTTTTCCTCTTAGAACTGGAACTAGCCAAGGTTGTCCTCTGTCACTATTACTATTCAACATAGTTCTGGAAGTTCTAGCCAATACAATTAGGCAAGACAAGGAAATAAAGGGAATCCAAATGGCAGCAGAGGAAGTCAAACATTCCCTCTTTGCTGACGATATGATCTTATACTTAGAGAACCCCAAAGACTCAACCACAGACTCCTGGAAGTCAGCAAAAAATTCAGTACTATCTTAGGATATAAAATCAATGTCTCAAAGTCAGTAGCCTTTGTATAAGGCAATAAAAGTCAAGATGAGAGGCTAATTAAGGACACAACTCCCTTCACCATAGCTTCAAAGAAAATGAAATACCTAGGAATATACCTAACAAAAGAGGTGAAGGACCTCTATAAAGAAAATTATGAAACCCTAAGAAAGGAAATAGCAAAAAACGAAAGAAAGGAAGGAAACAGCGGATTTTAACAAATGGAGGAACATACCATGCTCGGGGCTGGGAAGAATCAACATTTTTATAATGTCTATACTTGCCAAAGCAATTTATCGGTTCAATGCCATCCCTATTAAAACACCAACATCGTACTTTCAAGACTTGGAAAAAATGCTTCTGCCTTTTGTATGGAACCAATCAGAAAAACAAAAATGTATAGCTAAGGCAGTTCTTAGTAATAAAAACAAAGCTGGGGGCATCAGCATACCAGATTTTAGGCTGTACTACAAAGTTATAGTGGTCAAGACAGCGTGGTACTGTCACAAAAATAGAGACATAGACATTTGGAATTGAATAGAAAACCAGGAAATGAGGGCAGCGCCTGTGGCTCAGTCGGTAGGGCGCCAGCCCCATATACCGAGGGTGGCAGGTTCAAACCCGGCCCCAGCCAAACTGCAACCAAAAAATAGCCGGGCGTTGTGGTGGGCGCCTGTAGTCCCAGCTACTCGGGAGGCTGAGGCAAGGGAATCGCTTAAGCCCAGAAGTTGGAGGTTGCTGTGAGCTGTGTGAAGCCACGGCACTCTATTGAGGGCCATAAAGTGAGACTCCGTCTCTACAAAAAAACAAAACAAAAATAAAAAAAAAAAAAGAAAACCAGGAAATGAAACTAACATCTTACAACTGCCTAATCTTCGATAAACCTAACAAGAACATACGTTGGGGGAAAGACTCCCTGTTCAATAAATGGTGCTTGGAGAACTGGATATCCACATGTAAAAGACTGAAACTGGACCCACATCTTTCCACTCACAAAAATTGATTCAAGATGGATAAAGGACTTAAATTTAAGGCATGAAACAATAAAATTCCTCAAAGGAAGCATAGGAAAAACACTGGAAGATAATTGGCCTAGGGAAAGACTTCATGAAGAAGACTACTGTGGCAATTGCAACAACAAAAATAAACAAATGGAACGTAATTAAACTGAAAAACTTCTGAACAGCCAAGGTGACAACAACCAAAGCAAATAGACAACCTACACAATGGGAAAGGATATTTGCATATTTTGAATCAGACAAAAACTTGATAAGTAGGATCTATAAAGAACTCAAATTAATCCACATGAAAAAAAACCAACAATCCCATATATCAATGGGCAAGAGACATGAATAGAACCTTCTCTAAAGAAGACAGATGAATGGCTAACAAACATATGAGAAAATGTTCATCATCCCTAATTATTAGAGAAATGCAAATCAAAACCACCCTGAGATACCATCTAACCCCAGTGAGAATGGTGCACATCACAAAATCTCAAAACTCAGGTGGCGCCTGTCGTTCAACAGAGTAGGGTGCTGGCTCCATATGCTGGAGGTGGTGGGTTCAAACCCAGCCCTGGCCAAAAACTGGGCAAAAAGAAAAAAGAAAAAAAAATCTCAAAACCACATATGCTGGCATGGATATGGAGAGAAGGGAACACTTTTACACTGTGGTGGTACTGTAAACTAATACAACTTTTTTGGAAGGAAGTATGGAGAACCCTCAAAGAACTCAAGCTAGACCTCCCATTTGATCCATAATCCCATTACTGGGCATCTACCCAGAAGGAAAAAAATTCTTTTATCATAAGGACACTTGCACTAGACTGTTTATTGCACCTCAATTTACAATCGCCAAATGGAAACAGCCTAAATGCCCACCAACCCAGGAATGGATTAACAAGCCATGGTGTATGTACACCATGGAATACCATTCAGCCATTTTTAAAAATGGAGACTTTACAGCCTTTGTGTTAACCTGGATGGAAGTGGAACATGTTATTCTTAGTAAAGCATCACAAAATTGGAGAAGCATGAATCCTAAATCCTGTTCAATTTTTGATATGAGGACAATTAATGGCATGGTGGAGGTAGGGGAAGTGGAGAGCAGACAGAGAAAGAAGGAGAAGGGTGGGGGAAAGGAAGAGCAAGGAAAGAGAAGGAAGGAAGCGGGTGGGGCCTTGGTGTGTGCCACACCTTTTGGGGCAAGACATGATTGTAAGAGAGACTTTACCTAACAAATGCAATCAGTGTAACCTGGTTTCTTGTACCCTGAATGAATCCCCAACAATAATAATAGCCGGGTGTTATGACGGATGCCTATACTCCCAGCTACTTGGGAGGCTGAGGCAACGGGATTGCTTGGGTCCAGGAGTTTGACGTTGCTGTGAGCTATGATGCCACAGCTGAAGGTGACAAATGAGGCTCTGTCTCAAAAATAAATAAATAAATAAATAAATATATTACAGTTATTTATTGGCATATTGTTTTTAATTTTGGTTATTGTATTTTTTTAGTTCTTTTTTGGGGGGAGTACAGAGTCACACTTTGATACCTTTGATAGAGCGCCATGGCGTCATAGTTCACAGCAACCTCAAACTCTTGGGCTCAAGTGATTCTTTTGCCTCAGCCTCCTTATTTATTGGGATTACAGACGCCCACCACAATGCCTGGCTATTTTTAGAGACAGGGTCTCCTTCTTACTCAGGCTGGTCTCCAACTCCTGAGCTCAGGCAATCTACCCACCTTGGCTTCCTAGAGTGCTGGGATTACAGGTGTGAGTCATCATGTCTGGCACTACTTTTTAGTTCTTGAATTTTAGCTTGTTTCCTTTTCAAATCTGCAATATTGCTTTCTACCTTTTCCAATTCTTTGCTGAAATTGTTTTGTTTTGCTTTGATCTCCTTGAGCTTACTAGTCATAGTAGTTTTATAGTCTGTGTCTACTAATTTCATTATCTGGATTACTTGTGTGTATAATTCTATTGTTGTTTGCACCGATTGTTTTTCATGGTCTTGTGTTTCTTTGAGACCTGATTATATTTTATTGTGTGTTGGACATTGTATTTGAAAGGATTACTTGTAAAAATAATTTGAAGCCTAGAACAGTAAAAAAAAAAAATCTGGAATCATTACAGTAGGACTTGTACGCCCAAGGGACTGTAACAAACTGGTCAACATAGGGAAATGGTCACTTTAAGGATGTACTTTTTTATATATACAATCCTACCATACTGATACGTATATGTGCATGTCTGGTCTATGAAAATTAGGGCAAGTTAAGGAGGTGGTCAATGGAGGGAGGTGATCAGCTGTGGAGTTCTAATGTATTAAGAGAAAAACAATTCATAGTCTTCATAGCTATCCCCAAATTTCAGTAGACAATAAAAAATTACCAGGCATACAATGATAACTTGTGATCATTTTGTGTCAGTATCCTGATGGAAAGAAAATTATGACCTATACCATAATCAATAGAAAATACATAGTAGCCAGGCATCATGGCAGGTGCCTGTAGTCCCAGCTATTTGGGAGGGTGAGGAAGGAGCATCACTTGAGCCCAAGAGTTTGAGGTTGCTGTGAGCTATGATGACTCCACAGCACTCTACCCAGGGCGAAAGAGTGAGTCTCTGTCTCAAAACAAAAAATATATAGAAGTAGATGTACAATTGATGCCTACAAAAGTGATTTTAAAATAGCTTTAAAATGTGTTAGAGAATTTATAGGAAAAGAGATAAAAGATGAACAGATTTGAGATTTTCAGCAGAGAAGCAGAAATTTAAAACCCAATGGTAGCTTTGCACGGTGGCAATACTGTAGTCAGTTCCAAGGCATGATGATTGCTAATTGAAAATTTCCCTAATACCTTACCGTGAAAACTTGCAATACAATCAGCATTGCAATTTTTGACAGCCTCTACGGAGATTTAATTTTTTTTAAAGGTAAGTGTCATAATGAAAAACACTAATCTGAAAGGGTACTAGTCAAATCTATCAAGTATAGACCATAAATGTCTTAACATAATAATCAAGTAAATGAGGCGAAAACTATATTAATTACTTTGATGTAAGCACTCCAAATTGTATTAAAAAACAACACATTGTACCCCACATATGCATAAATGTATTCTTGATCTATGTGTATATGACTTAATAATAAAAAACTAAAGGGCAGCACCTGTGGCTCAAAGGGGTAGGGCGCCGGCCCCATATGCTGGAGGTGGTGGGTTCAAACCCAGCCCCTGCCAAAAATTGCAAAAAAGAAAAAAAAAAAAAAAAACTTAAATTGGAACCAAAAAAAAAATTAAAATTTTCATTGGATGGGCTTAACAGTAAACTTAATACAGCAGACTGAACTCCAAGACAAACCAAAAAAATTATCAAACCAAAGCACATACAGAAAGAAAAATAGATCTTTGATACCTGAGGTACATTATCAGTCTAATGTTCCTCTACTTTGAGATACAGACGGAGAGCACAGGAAGAGAATGAGGCAAGAGAAATATTTGAAGAAATAAATGCCCCCTCGATTCCCCAAATTTGTTGAAAAATATCAATTTGCAGATCCAAGTTCAGTGAACCCCAAGAAGAATGTAATACAGAACACATCTGGATACATCACACTGCCCCAAAAGGAAAAAGAAAAAAAAAATCTTAAAAGTAGCTTCAGAGCAAGCAGATAGCATTACAGCAAATAAAAGAGTGATGACTAACCCCATCAGAAATGATGTAATGCAGAAAATGATGGAATGATACCTTTAAGGTATAAAGGTTAAACAACAAGAAAAGTTTAACCTAAAATTTTTTATCTAGTTAAAATATCCTTCAAAGTGGTAAGGCAAAATAAAAAAGTTTTCCCACATGAATAAAAACAGAATTTGTTGCTCACAGACTGATGTTACAGGAATAGCAAATGCTTTAAGAAATTCTTAAAGCTGAAGGAAGATTATCCATAATGGGAAGCTGTATCACCAGGAAGGAATTAAAAACTTTAGAAATGATAAATACATTGGTAAATATGAAAACTTTTTTTTTTTTGAGACAGAGTCTCAAGCTGTTGCCATGGGTAGAGTGCTGTAGAGTCACAGCTCACAGCAACCTTGAACTCCTGGGCTAAGTGATTCTCTTGCCTCAGCCTCCCAAGTAACTAGGACTACTGGTGCCCGCCACAACGCCCGGCTATTTTTTGGTTGTAGTTGTCATTGTTGTTTGGTGGGCCCGGGCTGGATTCGAACCCGCCAGCTCCAGTGTATGTGGCTGGCGCCCTAGCCGCTTGAGCTACAGGCGCCGAGCTGAAAACATTTTTTCATAAATTTTACTAAACATCTATTGGCCATTTAAAGCAAAAGAAAAGTACATTATGGCTTTCCTTCTCTTGCTGCTTGTTGTGAAGGTCCGTGTCTTCCCCGCACGCCTCGTCGTCATGCCTCGGAAAATTGAGGAAATCAAGGACTTTCTGCTCACAGCCAGGCGAAAAGATGCCAAGTCTGTCAAGATCAAGAAAAATAAGGATAACGTGAAGTTTAAAGTTCAATGCAGCAGATACCTGTATACCTTGGTCATCACAGACAAAGAGAAGGCGGAGAAACTGAAGCAGTCTCTGTCCCCCTGGTTTGGCAGTGAAGGAGCTGAAATGAAGCAGACATGCTGATTTGAATTGTATTAAATTTTAAAAATTCAAAAAAAAGAAAAGTACATTATGTGTGGAAGTAAAATATAGGACAAAAATAGCACAACAGACAAACATAATAAAGAACAATATAAGACAATAAGTGGAATTTTATCGAAATAAGTATTACATTGTACACAAAGTGAGATATTATCAATATAAGGTCATCTATGGTAAATTAAAGATGCATGTTGTAATCTCTCACCCAGTCACTGAAAAAATACAGTCAATCTAAAAAGCTATGAGAAAAGATTTTAGTAAAATTTAAAATTATGTGATTGATTCAAATGAAGTGAAGGCCTGGGTGTAGTGGCTTACACCTATAATCCTATCACTCTGGGAAGCCAGAGGATTGCTTGAGTTTGAAACCAGTCTGAGCAAGAGTGAGACCCCCATAGAAAAACTAGCCGGATTGTAGCCTTCATATGAAAGCTATAAATTAGTTTCATAGTAGGGCTGAGTACATTGGGTACTTTTTCTTCCATTCTTTGGATACCTTGCTAAGAAGAATATGTTCCAGCTCCATCCATGTAATCATGAAGGAGGTATAGTCTCCATCTCTCTTTATGGCTGCATAATATTCCATGGTGTACAAATACCACAATTTACCTAGGGTGCATCTTGGAAGGGTGCAGGTGAAGTTTACTAAGTGTAGAGTATAAGGGTTTGAACACAATAATTAAGAAAATGCCATGAAGACTATGTTAACCAGTTCGGTGAAAGTATTTCAGACTGTATATGGAACCAGCACGTTCTACCTCATGATTGCATTATTGTACACAGCTATGATTTAATAAAAAAGAAAAAGAAAAACTAGCCGGGTGTTGTGGCGGGAGCCTGTAGTCCCAGCTACTTGAGAGGTTGAGGCAAGAGGATCATTTGAGCCCAAGAGTTTGAGGTTGCTATAAGCTATGACACCATGGCACTCTACTCAGGAGTGACAGAATGAGACACTTAAAAAAGAAAAAAAAAAAGAGACAAAAGGAACAAAAAGCAGATGAGAAAAGTAGAAAATAGGATGTAGAACTAAAATAAAACAATGTCAATTAAGTTAAATTTAAATGACTTGTTCTCTTACAATCTGCCTTCCTGCAGGTTTGATGATTCACTCACAGGACTCAGCACAGGATACAAAGTAAAATCAGGAAAGAGAAAAAAGGCAATCCAGTGAAGTCCGGAGGAAATCAAGCACCAGCTCCCAAGAATTCTCTTCCAGTGTAGTCACATAGGATATTCTTTTTTTTTTTTTTTTTTGTAGAGACAGAGTCTCACTGTACCGTCCTCGGGTAGAGTGCCGTGGCGTCACACGGCTCACAGCAACCCCCAACTCTTGGGCTTACGCGATTCTCTTGCCTCAGCCTCCCGAGCAGCTGGGACTACAGGCGCCCGCCACAACGCCCGGCTATTGCACATAGATTATTCTTAATTCTTCCTAACAAGTAACAACATGCATGTTAGGCATAGTGAACCCCTCTATCTGTTAGGGAATGGGAGGAATCCTTTCCCAAATCTAAGTTCCCAAAACCCAGGCTTGCTACCAGGGCTTTCTAAGGAAAGCAATCTCAGACCTGGTATTTTAATTCTGTACAGTGGTCCAGATCAAAGTGTGTACAGTGGGTAGAGGGGAACTATGGTAGCTCATAGTTGGGTTTCAGACACCTAGTAGGGTGAGGAGGGTATCTATAATGATGGGAAGCTACGTATGGGGCGGCAGGGACAATGATGGAGTTATTCACATGGTAGATAGATAGCAGCCACATGGAATGAGGAATAAGAGCTCAAGCGTGTAGAAGAGAGACTGTATGGGAGAAGGGCATCAGGGGAGATTGGTTGCATACAGGAGACTTTGTCAAAGTGAATATACTAATCATAGTGGAGGCCAGGTTTATCACTGTCAGAGAAGGGGGTTATGAATACAAAAAAGGAGAAAACTAGAATGAAACCTGTAGAGTTGGGCTGGAATTGGATTTAAGTAAATTCATGGTTTACAATCTATAAAGATGAGAAAATAATAGCTATAATTGTGTGAATCAAAACTGGCAGGTTCAAATCCAGCCTGAGCCTGCCAAACGACTACAACCAAAAAATAGCTGGACATTGTGGTGGGCGCCTATAGTCCCAGCTATTTGGGAGGCTGAGGGAAGAGAATCGCTTAAGCCCAGGAGTTGGAGGTTGCTGTGAGCTGTGATGCCAAGGCACTCTACCCAGGGCGACAGCTTGAGACTCTGTCTCAAAAAAAAAAAAAGCCGAGCATCGTGGCAGGCGCCTATAGTCCCAGCTACTCAGGAGGCTGAGGCAAGAGAATCAGGTCTTGCTCTTGCTCAGGCTGGTCGAGACAAGTTTCTTTTCTTTTTCTTTTTTAGGTTTTTTTTTTTTTTTTTTACAGTTTTTGGCCGGGGCTGGGTTTGAACCCACCGGGATCGGCGCCCAACTCCTTTGAGCCACAGGCGCCACCAAGAGACAAGTTTCTTAATCTTCCTCTTTCCTCACATATACAGCGAAAATACTATTTATTTCATAAGCTTAAATCACACAACATAGGTAAAAGAGCTGCAGCACTCAACTAAATTCTCTTAACATTAGAAATGAACTCTGATCCCTCTTCCCTCAGCGATTTAAATCCCGTACCAACCCTTCGGACTGCTGAGAAATCCCCATTCCACCACCGCGTCTAAACAATGCGGGGCCCGCTGGGATACGGGGGCGGACCCGAAGGCCAGGACGCACTTCCGACTACGTGTCCGTATCAGCCAATCGGCCTCTCTGCCCCACCCCTTCCCTTCTGGGAAAAACCCAGCCCCCAGTGCGTCTTCCGGCGGGAGCTCTGCTGCTCCTCACCATGGTGAGTTGGCTGGGGAGTATGAGGGTTTCTGCTCTAGGTGGTTCTTACCATTTCTCTTTCCGAATCGGGCTGGAAGTCCCTCAGCCTCTAAGAAAAGGGGTCATCGCAGTTGTGGTCGGGCCTCTTGGGAAAAGTGGCTGGGTCTCGAAAGGTTCCCCTGGGACCTCTGATCCCGTGGGGTCCTTCATCCGGTTCCTTTGGCCCTGGGCATCCCGGCCCCGCTACAGGCCGAGCTTTCAGCTCCCAGTTAGTTTATGACTTCCTCCTGTCGAGATCTCCTTGATGTAGAAATAAAGGGCATTGTCGGCTTCATCTACTACACCACCAGCAAAGCATCTGAAAACAAGTATACACTGACGGCTATAGTGGTGATTCTTAGGGCAGTGACGATAACGCCAGCGGAAACAAGGGAGGTTATTAGTCTGTTTTATGGCAAACGCTCCACTGTGCAACTTGGCTTTACCAGGAGCAGGTGGCATGATACAGCAGCAGTTTTCATAAAGGTAGTGAGTGAAAGCCAAGGTGTTGGTAGAACATCTTATTGCTGCTTTACTTTTGCCTTGATATAAACTAGTGGAGGATCCTAGTAGACGTTACAGTTATTGGATGTGTTTTCTCTAAAGTATGTTAGAGAAATTATTATGTTAGGAATTATTCATTTTATGCCTTTAGAAATCGAATATGTAGCTCTGAATTTTATCTAAAGATAAGCAGTTCGTTAGGATTTCAGATGTCAGAGTGATGTGTGCCTTTTGAAAATGGATTTACCGGAAAAATTCATGGAGCACTTATTGATAGTCTGCAAATGAGAAAGGAACAGTTGTGTGCCTAAGCTGTTTTCATTCTGTTTTTCCTTAAGTGCATATGGTTGAATAAAATGTCTTATTCACACACCATCTTTTGTAAAGTTCTGTGATATTTTTGCACACAAAAAAATACTCTTTTTTTGGCCAGTGACCAAATAGCCTCCAGCTATACTTTTTAAAACATTCGTCATTATGTAGCCACAGTTATATTTCTAAAATTTGACCACATCACATCTTTACTTAAAATTTCTCGTTTTTATTTTCTGTAGCACTCAAGACAGTGTAGCACCTAATTTTTTAACATGGCATATGGCCAGGCTCAGTGGCTCACACCTGTAATTCCAGCACTGTGGGAGACTGAGGAGGGAGAATTGCCTGAGCAAGAATGAGACCCCCCAATTCATAAAAAATGAAAAAAATAAACCCAGCCAGGCGCCATGGTGAGTCCCTGTAATCCCAGCAGCTTCGGGAGTCTAAGGCAGCGGGATGCCCACACCCTGAGTTTGAGGTTGTAGTGAACTATGATGCCATTGCACTCTGCTTAGGGCATAGGGTGGGACTCTCTCTCAAGAACAACAAAAAAAAGCAAGAAAATAAAAAGAAAAAAATAAAAATAAATAAGGAAATGAAAAAAAAATAACATGGCATATGAAGCCATCCATAGTCAAGCTTCTTAACCGTTATGGCCTTTTTATTGTACATACACAACATCCATATTTCAGCCACAGTGAACAGCTTGCATATCATGCTATATTGAATTGGGCTTTTGCACCTATTGTATATGCTATTCCATCTGCCTGTATCTCACACTCCTGGGCTCTAGCCATCCTCCTGTCTTAGCCTACAGTGTAGGTGGGCCTACAGGTATGTACCACCATGCCTAGCTAAGTTTTCTGCTTTTTGTGGAGCCAGGGTCTCACTCTTGCTCAGGCAGTTCTTGAATTCCCTGCCTCCAGGGATCCTATCACTTCAGCCTTCCAAAGTGCTAGTATTATAGGCTTGAGCCACTGTGCCATACCCCTTAATTCTTTTATCTTGAGCCTTTCCCTGTGATGTCTCAGTATCTTGTTAGGTTCTTCTCCCTGTGCTCCCTTGATACCTTGTGCTTTGGTACATTTATACATACACACATGCATGTGTAAGTAACAATTTTATTGCATAAAGCTTTGCAAAACGCATATGTATCATAAAAACCTAACAGCCTAAAACACTCATGAAGAGATTTAAAGGCAAAGGGATAAGAAACTTAAAATTCAGAGCTTTTTCAGGTAATAAAGCTTTGTTAATTCACAGCCCTATTTTAATAAAGTTAATTTGGATCCCTTGTGGGTTTTGCCAATAACATCTGTAGCTTTTACCAGACTGTGTTGAAATTATGTATTTATTTGTCTTTCACTTCTCAACTGTAAGCTCATGGAGAGCAGGATGCGTATATTTCACTCTGGTATTCCCAAAGCCTTGTACATTGCCAGGCCCAGAGAAGGTTTTTAATAAATACCTGTTTTTATAAAACACTGAATAAACTATGGTACTAAATTTCTATGCTTGAAATGTTAGTATCACTAATACAAGGAAATAACATTTAAGATTTAGTTTAAAGGTTATGGGGAAAAAGATTTTGTAAGTCACTGATTAAGAACATGCTATGGCAAAATAGTGCTTTCTAAGAAAATATATAGAAAATACAGCTTTTATCATTAGTGAAGTTACTAAAAAATTAACTTACAGTGCAAGATAAGGTGAAAGCTATCTTATGGTAAACTACAAAAACACTATAGTTTGGCATAATCTAGGAAGACTTCACATAGCAGGTGAAACATGAAACAGCAATTTGTGCCTTATACTAATCCTCTTAATTCAATATTTGTTTCTCTCATTTAGATGAGGAAGCAGAGAGGTCAGGTATTACAGGGCTAGTAGAACTTGAGTTAGACAGATCTGAGCTTTTCACTATATAGTGATGTTACCAGGAGTCAAGGGGTAGATCAGTTTTAACTCGAGTTGAGGATTTCTATTGGAAGTAAGAGATAAGACTGGAAAGAAACACAGTAAGTCATTGAAAGCTTGGAATTTCAGATTGTAAAATTCAGAGTTTATTCTGATAGCAATGGAGAGCCAATATAATTTTAGAAAGTAATATGAACATTAGAAATGTGATTTTGTGGGCGGTGCCTGTGGCTCAGTGGGTAGAGCGCTGGCCCCATAAACCAAGGGTGGCGGGTTAGAACCCAGCCCCGGCCAAACTGCAGCAGAAAAAAAAATAAAAAATAGCCAGGCGCTGTGGCAGGTGCCTGTAGTCCCAGCTTCTCAGGAGGCTGAGGCAAGAGAATTGCCTAAGCCCAGGAGCTGGAGGTTGCTGTGAGCTGTGACTCACATGACACTCTATCGAGGGTGATAAAATGAGACTCTGTCTCTAAAAAAAAAAAAAAATTGATTTTGTTATCGATATCAGGATGGCATCATAAGTGGTCCTCTACTCTTTAGAAACCTTTTTGATTTTCTCAACCTGAAAATTAGTGACTTAAATAAAGAGGACTGAAGTTAAACAAAAGATATCCAAGGATAACAATATTAGCAGGATTTTTTTATCTTTGTGACCAAAATATCCCCCACATAATGCTTTAATAAAAGAATATATAAGGCCAAGTACGGTGGCTCACTCCTGTAATCCTAACACTTTGGGAGGCCAAGGCAGGCAGATCGATTGAGCTCACGAGTTTGAGACCAGGATGAGCAAGAACAAGACCCCATCTATAAAAACAGCTGGGTGTAGTGTTGGGCACCTGTAGTCCCAGCTGCTTGGGAGGCTGAGGCAAGAAAATCACTTGAACCTAAGAGTTTGAGGTTGCTATAAGCAACAATGCCAAGGCACTCAACCCCAGGGTGACTGAGACTGCCTCAAAAAAAAAATATATATATAGACTATATCTGTCAACATTAACATGTATTAGTAAGTCAAACGGAAATAGCATATTGTTCCTTTTTTTTTTTTTGAGACAGAGTCTCAAGCTGTTGCCCTGCTTAGAGTACCATAAGCTCTAACTGCAACCTCAAACTCTTGGGCTTAAACGATCCTCTTGCCTCAGCCTCCCAAGTAGCTGGGACTACAGGCACCAGCCACAATGCCTGGCTAGTTCCTTTTAAACTGAGTTAGCTGAGCGGCACCTGTGGCTCAGCAGGTGGGGTGCTGGCCCCATATACCAAGGGTGGAGTGTTCGAACCTGGCCCCAGCCAAACTGCAACAACAACAAAAAATAGCCAGGCATTGTGGTGAGCACCTGTAGTACTAGCTACTTGGGAGGCTGAGGCAAGAGAATTGCCTCAGCCCAGGAGTAGGAGGTTGCTGTGAGCTGTGATGCCACAACACTACCGAGGGCTACAAAGTAAAACTGTCTCCAAAAAAAAAAAAAAAAAAACAGCTTAGCAAAGCCTTAGGGTTATATATATAGTGATCATAATTTGGATATCAAAATTAGTAATATTTTTCTGATGCTTTATTTTAAAATATTTTTAATTTGGCTGAGGTTGGTTGCTCACACCTGTAATCCTAGAACTTTGGGAAGCCAAGGTGGGAGGATCCATTGAGCCTAGGAGTTCAAGACCAACCTGAGCAAGAGTGAAACCCTGTCTCTACTAAAAATAGAAAAAATAGCTATGTGTTGTGGCAGGTGCCTGTGTACTCCCCAGGTACTCAGGAGGCTGAGTTAGGAGGCTCACTTGGACCCAGGAGTTTGAGGTCACTGTGAGCTAAGCTGAAGCCATGGCACTCTAGATTGGGCAACAGAGTGAGACTCTGTCTTAAAAGAAAAGAAAGCTCAGTTTATTTTGTTTTGTTTTATTTTATTTTATATTTATTTAATTTTAATTTCATTTTATTTTCAAGATAGGGTCCCACTCTGTTGCCCAGGCTAGAGTGCAGTGGCATCATCATAGCTTACCACATCCTCAAACTCCTGGAATGAAGTGACCCTCCTGCCTCAGCCTCCCAAGTAGCTGGTACTACAGGGAGCTGGTACTACATACTACCATGACCAGCTAAAGTTTTTCTTTTTACTTTCTGTAGAGGTGGGATCTTGCTTGTTGCCCAGACTGGTCTCAAACAATTTCACTCACTGTAGCTTCCCAAAGTTTTGGGATTACAGATGTGAGCCATCGTCATCTACCCTGGCCTACTTTATACTTTTATTACTTTTTTATTATGAAAAATTTTAAATATACATAAAAATAGTGATACTATAATACTATAATATAATGGAACACCCCCCCCCACCAATGCCTGCCATCAATAATTGTCAACATTCTGTTAATTGTCCTTTTTCTGCCTTTCCTGAGTCTCAGTATAATGTAGCAACAGGCATATCCAAGCTTTGAAGGAATGGGTTATCCCTTCTTACAACTACTCTAATGTTCCCTAGATGCTAACTATGTAGAAAAAGCATGCTTCTGCTTGAAATGAATCTGCAAGATTTTTACATTTATAATCTGTTAATACTCCAGTTGCATTGCTTTCTGGGGCTTCAGAGTCAAATTGGCCAACTTGAGTAGGCAAACTACTTTGTGGCTTTTATCGTCTAGGAAAATATTTTGTTAAAATCCAAATATTTAAGTGTACAGCAGTTAGCAATCAAATTATTGTGAAAACACCCTCCCCCCCCAAACAGTTACTTGCCATGGAATAACAGAATTTTTTCTTTAGGCTGGACATGGTGGCTCACATCTATAATCTTAGCACTCTAGGAGGTCAAGGTGGGTGGATTGCTTCAGCTCAGGCTGAAGACCAGCATGAGCAAGAATGAAACCCCCATCTACTAAAAGAAAAAACTAGGCATGGTAGCACATGCCTGTAGTCCCAGGTACTCAGGAGGCTGAGGCAAGAGGATTGCTTGACCTAAGAGTTTGAGGTTGCTGGGAGCTACGATGCCACCACAACACACTATGCAGGGTGACAGTGAGACTCAGTCTAAAAAAAACTAAAAGAATTTTCCCTTTAAAAGTAGCTGTAGGCCAAGGATAGTGGAACCATCAGTAATCCTAGCACTTTGGGAGGCCACAGCTGGAGGACTGCTCAAGGCCAGAGTTCAAAACCAGCCTGTGCAAGAGTAAGACTTCCTCCCTACAGAAAAGAAATAAAGAAAAATTAGCCAGGGCAGCGCCTGTGGCTCAGTGAGTAGGGCGCCGGCCCCATATACCTTCAAACCCAGCCCCTGCCAAACTGCAACATAAAATAGCTGGGTGTTGTGGTGGGCGCCTGTAGTCCCAGCTACTTGGGAGGCTGAGGCAAGAGAATCGCCTAAGCCCAGAAGCTGGAGGTTGCTGTGAGCTGTGTGACGCCGTAGCACTCTACTGAGAGCGATAAAGTGAGACTCTGTCTCTAAAAATAAATAAATAAATAAAAAAGAAAAATTAGCCAGTTGCAGTAGGCATGTCAATAATCCCAGCTACTTGGGAGACTGAAGTAGGAGAATTGCTTGAGCCCAGGACTTTTAGATGGCTGTGAGATACGTTGATGCCATGGCTCTATAGCCTAGGGTCTCCCTGAGTGAGGAGGCCCTGTCAAAAAAAAAACAATACAGCTATTGACTATTGTTTTTGGGAAACCTATTAATTAATAGAATGATGCCATGTTTTCCCATATAAAAGATTAAGTATTTTTGAATAACTGAAACTATTATTAAAGTAATTACAGGTTTTTGGCATTATTTCCATTATTACCAGTAAACATCACAAATTCAACTCATGGTAGCACATGAAGTACGATTGTTGGTCTTCCTTATAGGCATTAAATGAAGTTTCTGTTTCATTATCTGTTCCACATCATAGGAAAATGACTGGAATGGTTTTCCTCAAATTTGGGATGGTCTGATTTTAAATATAGGGCATATGGCAAATATGATATTTACTCTGTGATAGGGGATGTACTGAAAAGTCAGTTGAGAAAGGCTTCCTCCAAAGAAGCTGAAGCTGAGGTTTAGAAAGGTGGGTGGAGGGGAGAGGTATTCCATGTTCATTTTTAAAATAGTAATAGAAATTGTGATTTTAAATTAGCAATGCAAAAATCTCAAAAACGTAAATAATAGGTAGCTATTGATTTGGCCAGCTTTATAAATATGTAACTTTTTTAATTGGGTCATGTGTCTTTTTTTTTTTTAATTTGTAGAAGTTGTATATAGAGGAAATTGAAAATTGGCCTGTTGTCTATCATGAATTACCATTTTTTTCACAGTTTAACTTCTCTAGTCCCCCTGACTCCCTTTAGGGTATTCTTTTCTCATATGAAACTTGTGAAGGAAAATTAATCAGTTTTTTTCCATTATAACTTCTTGGTCTTATGTCCTATTAAAAAGTTTGTCTCCAACTCCAAGGTTGTAAAATTACACATCCATACTTTCTTCAAATATTATTATTTTTTTTGAGACAGTTTCACTATGTTGCCTGGTAGAGTGCTGTGGCATCAAGGCTCACAGCAACCTCAAACTCTTGGGCTTAAGCAATTCTCTGGTCTCAGCCTCCCAAGTAGCTGGGACTACAGGCGCCTGCCATAACCCCGGGCTATTTTTTGGTTGTAATTGTCATTGTTGTTTGGCAGGCGCGGACTGGGTTCAAACCTGCCACTTCTGGTGTATGTGGCTGGCGCCCTAACTGCTGAGCTACAGGCACTGAGCCCAAATATTCTTTATAGTTTTATATTTTAATTTATTTTTCAAGACACCTCTTTCTCTGTCACCAAGGCTGGATTATACTGGCCTGATCGTAGCTCACTGTAACCTTAAATTCCTGGGCTTAAGCTGTCCATCTCCCTCAGCCTTCCCAACTACAGGCACATGCTAAAATAGCCAGCTAGTTTTTAAAATTTTATAGAGATGGGGTCTTGCTGTTTTGTTCAGGCTAGTTTCAAACTTCTGGGTTCAAGCAATCCTGCCTTCTTAGCCTCCCAAAGTGCTATGACTGCAGGCATGAGGCACTATACCTGGTCTGTATATTATTTTAAAAAGAATTAACAAGTTAGAGTAAAGAGTATAGGAAGGATGCACCATTACCTTTTTTTTTTTTTTTTTTTGTAGAGACAGAGTTTCACTTTATTGCCCTCGGTAGAGTGCTGTGGCATCACACAGCTCACAGCAACCTCCAACTCCTGTGCTTAGGCGATTCTCCTGCCTCAGCCTCCTGAGTAGCTGGGACTACAGGCGCCCGCCACAACGCCCAGCTATTTTTTGTTGTTGTTGTAGTTTGGCCGGGGCTGGGTTTGAACCCGCCACCCTCAGCATATGGGGCCGGCACCCTGCTCACTGAGCCACATTACTTTTTTAAAAATACCATTTATTGGCTTAGTGCCTGTAGCTCAAGTGGCTAAGGCACCAGCCACATACACCAGAATTGGTAGGTTCGAATCCAGCCTGAGCCTGCCAAACAACAATGACAACTACAACCAAAAAATAGCTAGGCATTGTGACGGGCACCTGTAGTTCCAGCTACTTGAGAGGTTGAGGCAAGAGAATCGCGTAAGCCCAGGAGTTGAAGGTTGCTGTGAGCTATGATGCGACAGCACTCTACCCAGGGCGACAGCTTGAGGCTCTGTCTCAAAAAAAAACAAACATTTATCGAGTAGCTCATATTTTCACTGATATTGAATCCTGCCCTTATCATAAGTTAATTTCTGATATATGCATGAACTCTCCTTTTTGCTAAGGCTTTTCCACATGGTTTCCTTGGTTGTTAAATCTTTGGTTGCTGCTTGGTCTCCGTTCTCATTGGTAACCCTACTCCTAGGCCCTTTCTCTTCTAGATCCATACTATGTACTAGCCAGAGTCACAGAGACTAGCTAGGATGTCAGATACTTTGACTTAACACCTAATAGAGAACTTTAGGGGGGTTTCTAAAACAGTTGCCAGTACTTATATGTATATATAGCTTTGATAATATAAATTGTGATATTTTCTTTACAGTAGAGCAGCTGGCAAACTGTTTTCCTTTTCTGGTTCAAATTGCTGTATTCCCTTAAAAATAAAATGTGTGGTCTGGAGCTAAAATGCTTGAGTTTGATTATTGTGAGTGTTAAATTGATAAATACAGTAGAACCTCTGTAGCTGACCACCTCATTAAGTTGACCTAATTTTCATAGACCAGACATGCACCACATGTAGGTATCAGTAGGCCTAATTCCTTATGTTGACCACCTCCCTATATTGACCGATTTGTTACAGTCCCTTGGGTGGTCAACTTACAGGTTCTACTGTACATGTAAAGTATAAGTGCTTGTCATATATTGAGTACTCAATAAACGTTAGTTGTTATTACTACTATACCACATCACAGGAACTATGAGAAAGATTAGATATTTAAGTGCTAATTTGTATATTGTTTGTTTGAAAGGGGACAATTCATCTCTTTCGAAAACCACAGAGATCCTTTTTTGGCAAGTTACTACAGGAATTTAGACTTGTAGCAGCTGACCGAAGGGTAAGTTATTCCTTAATCCCTATTTTAAATACTGAATAAACAATATTATGATATTGAAAGAAGGTAATTTTTAAGGCAAATGGAAAAAATCCCACTACACTTTTTATTTTTCCATGTTGGATAATTATTATTTAAATGTAAACTTGCAGTTGTTTGGTGTTCAGTTCTGCTTTGTTGGGAGGAAAAGAATATTAAGTCAAAGTATTTATTCTTGGGCTGGTTGTGGTGGCTCACGCCTGTAATCCTAGCACTCTGGAAGCCAAAGCGGGTAGATTGCTTGAGCTCAGGAGTTGAGACTAGCTGGAGCAACAGCGAGACCCTGTCTCTAAAAAATAGCCAGGTGCTTTGGTGGGCGCCTGTAGTCAGTCCTAGCTACTCAGAAGGCTGAGGCAAGAGGATCATTTGAGCCCAGTAGTTTGAGGTTGCTGCGAGCTGTGACACTATTGAGGGTAACAAAGTGAGACTCTGTCTCAAAAAAAAAAGTATTCTAATTCTAAAATGTTTTAAGAAAAATCACTTTGCAGTTGCCTTTTGTTATTTATTTATTTATTTCATTTTTTGAGACAGAGTCTCACTTTGTCACTCTCAGAAGAGTGCCAAGGCATCACAGTACAGCAACCTCAAACTCTTGGGCTCAAGTGATTTTCTTGCCTCAGCCTTCCAAGTAGCTGGGACTATAGGCACCTGCCACAAAGCCTGGCTAGTTTTAGAGATTGGGTCTCGCTCTGGCTCAGGCTGGTCTCCAGCTCTTGAACTCAGGCAATCCACTTGCCTTGGCTTCTCAGAGTGCTAGAATTGCCTTTTGTTATTTTTTAAAAAATTAAATGGTTGTAGTCTAAAGCTATGTTTTCTCATTTTTAACATAAGGCAGGAAAAAATATATACTGCTTTGAGACTATTACTAAAAAAATATATTTGCTATCCTTTTTGGCTACCAATATAGACTCTGCTGTTTTCATTTTCATTATTGTCTAAATCAGGCGTCCTCAAACTTTTTAAACAGGGGGCCAATTCACTGTCCCTCAGACCATTGGAGGGCCGGACTATAGTTTAAACAAAAAAACAATGAACAAATTCCTATGCACACTGCACATATCTTATTTTGAAGTAAAAAACAAAACAGGAACAAATACAATTCACACCGCTTCATGTGGCCTGCGGGCCACAGTTTGAGGACGCCTGGTCTAAATTCTCTAAAATTCTGAGGGTAGTGACTATGTGTGTTTTGCTCACCTTCGTATGGAAGTACAATGTGACTACTCAATAAATATTTGATGAGTTTTAAGTAAAACTAGCTTCAGCAAAATATAATATTGAGCACTGTCAATGATTTTGACCTTGCACTGTGAATTAGATTAGAATGTTTTTTTCTTTGCATTTTCCACTTTATCTCCTATTCCTAAAACCTTGGGACTATAGTCAAAATTCAATAAATCTAATATATGGAGATATTTTCATACCCAGAATGAGAATGTTAAAGAGCCAAGGGTAAGGAATTCATCTGTTTCTTAGATATATAGTCCATTCAACATGATTTCTTGAGAACAGATAGAGCTCTGTGATGTTGATGGAAAGGAACAGTATTACAGAAGTCAAAAGGAAATTCCTTAACAGTTCACTTTATTGAAGTGCAGTAAACCACAGCATAGTAGGAATAAAATCAATATAGGAACATCTGAACTGTGCCAATATTCTCTATCATAATTTACATTTTAAGAGATACCCTGGGCTCATCTGTCTTTATGATTGCTCATAATTCTTGGTGATTTCATATTTCAGGATCCTTATCTCTCAGTTCTTTACTTCTTCACCACAAATAATCTTGTCCTCTATCCCTCAGTCATCCAATCTTGTGGTCATACCATAGACCTTATCTCTTATAATAACTTTATCCTCCTATTGTCTCAATTTCAGGCATTTCACTCACCAGTTACCAGCTCATGTCTTTCTAGTTCATTCCTGTTACCCCAACTCCATTTTTCTATTTTACTGCAACCTCCAAGCCATTGACTCTACCATATTTTCAGAATTTTCACCTCCCTTATCGTCATGTGCTTCCTTATCCAACTTAGAGTCTATGGTCCATCATTTTCTTTTATACAGGGTGTCCATAGGTTTGTGTGCAGTTTAAAATGGACAACTGGTTTATAAAATGGACAACTAGTTTAGACTGTACATGAACTTTATGGACACCCTGTATATTTTCAACTCCCTGTGCTTCCTTTCCCTCTGCCATACTTCCCTGGAAAATCCTTAACCTTCATTAAGTTCACTTTGTATTCTGTACCTGCACCTAAGCAACCGAATATAGAGAGAAACAAAACCATGCTGACTGGTCCTACTTTGAATTCATAATCAAACATGCTGTTGGTGCTGCCCATACTATATTCCCTTAGCTCAAAAGTTTTCTACTTTCCTAGATAACCTTTTCATACCATTTTCTTTGCTTTCTATCCTCAGACTTCCAAAACCTTTTTTATCCTAGCTATAGCCTATTTCACTCAGGGAAAAGAGATAATCACAAGGAATCCTGTACATCCTATCATTAGCATTTCAACCAACACTCTTGCCTTCCCTCCTGTTGTATGAATCAACACTTCTACTATGTAAGGCCAATCCCTGTACTTGTTGGCTACTCAGAAATGATGTTCCTGTAATTGTTCCGTTTCTCGCATCATTGTTCTTGCATCATTCTCCTCTTTCTTGCATCATGATTACATGTTGTATGTTCTATTCTCAGGAATGCTTCATTTCTCAGCTTACTTTTCTAATACTACTTAAGTCTGTACTGTCTGTTCACCTTCTCTTTTCCCTATCCATGTTAAACACAAACCACCTTGAGAATAGTCCCCACTATAACACATAAACAGCTTTTACAAGGTAACCAGTAACCTCTGTGTTGCGAATATTAATGGTTGTCATCATTTTATTTATTTTTTATTTTTCTTTCTTGTAGAGACAGAGTTTCACTTTATGGCCCTCGGTAGAGTGCCGTGGTGTCACACAGCTCACAGCAACCTCCAACTCCTGGGCTTAGGCGATTCTCCTCAGCCTCCCGAGCAGCTGGGACTACAGGCGCCCGCCACAACGCCCGGCTATTTTTTTGTTGCAGTTTGGCCGGGGCCGGGTTTGAACCTGCCACCTTCGGTATATGGGGCCAGTGCCCTGCTCACTGAGCCACAGGCGCCGCCCTATTTATTTTTTATTAAATCATAGCTGTGTACATTAATGTATTCACACAGTACCATGCACTGGTTTTATATACAATTTGACATATTTTTGTCACACTGGTTAACATAGTCTTCCTAGCATATTCTTAGTTATTGTGTTAAGACATTTATATTCTACATTTAGTAAGTTTCACATGTACCCTTGTAAGATGCACAGTAGGTGTGGTCCCACCAATTACCCTCCCTATACCCATCCTCCCCCACCCCTCCCTTCCCTTTCCCCTTTACCCATATTCTTAGGTTATAATTGGGTTATAGCTTTGAAAGCTATAAATTAGTTTCATAGTAGGGCTGAGTATATTGGATACTTTTTCTTCCAAACTTGAGATACTTTGCTAAGAAGAATATGTTCCAGCTCCATCCATGTAAACATGAAAGAGGTAAAGTCTCCATCTTTCTTTAAGGCTGGTTGTCATCATTTCTAACCTTACTTGACCTTCAACAATGTTTGACAAAAATTGGTCACTTCCTTCTTAAAACACTTATTCATTTGGACTCTGAAATGGCACTCTTGGTTTTGCTCCTACTTAATTCAGCCTTTATTTTTTAGTCTTTTCTGCCACTAAATTTTGGAGTATCGGCTTCGATCTCCAACCTTCCTTTTTATGTTCATATGTGTTTCAGGATGCCATCTATATGTTGATGACCCCATATTTGTATTTGAAGTTCTAACTCACCCCTACCTCTGTATTCCTATAGATAATGGCCTTATCAGCATTTCCAACTGGATATCTAATAGGCATCTGAGACTTCATATGGCTGTCTCTGAACTTTGATCTTCTGTTGCTTCTCCACTTCCCCATTAAATGCCCATTCTTTTCTTCCAAATGCTCAGGCCAGAAAATCTGTAATCATTCTCAACTCCTTTCTTTCCCTTATACCTCACATCGATTTTATAAGTAAATCTGCAAGCTCTTTTTTCAACATAATACGCAGAGTCTGACTCTTCTAACACCTTATCACCTTTGAAGCTACCATCATTTTTCACATGGATTATTACAATCACATTCTAAATGATCTTCCTACTTCCATCCTTACTTTCTATATGGTATATTCTCCAAAAAAGAAGCCAAAATGATCTTTTAAAAATGTAAGCTAAGTCATTTTCTGTCTCATTTGGGATAAATCCCAGATCTTTTTCTAGGAGTCATACCAGGTACTACTTGATGTAGTCCCAAACTCTTCTCACCTACTCTACTTCAGGTGTCTTCAGCCACATACTCTTCTACCTCAAGGCATTTTCATTGTGGTTTCCATTTTCTCTTCTAGATATCTGCATGCTTATCACCTTTGCTTCTTCCAGATTTCTGCTCACATGTCGCCTTATCAACAGTGTCTTTTCTGGCCATCCTATGTGGAAGAACAACCCTTCCATATCTCCCATTACTGTCCTTTTACTGTACTTTATTTTTTCTTCCTAGTATATATTACCATTTGATCTTATTATTATTATTATTTTTGAGACAGAGCCTCAAGCTGTTGCCCTGGGTAGAGTGCCATGGCATCACAACTCACAGCAACCTCCAACTCCTGGGCTTAAGCGATTCTCTTGCCTCTAGCTGGGATTATTTTTTGGTTGTAGTTGTCATTATTGTTTGGTAGGCTCAGGCTAGATTCGAACCTGCCAGCTCTGGTGTATGTGGCTGGTGCTTTAGCCGCTTGAGCTACAGGCACCAAGCTCACTTGACCTTATTTTTTGTTTTTGAGATAGTCTCAATCTGTCACGTGGGCAAGAGTGCATTAGCATCTTCGAAGCTCACTACACCCTCAAACTCTTGGGCTTTAGCAATTTTCCTACCTCAGCCTCCCAAGTAGCTAGGACTATAGGCATGCACCACCACACCAGGCTAATTTTTTCTGTTTTTAATACAAACAGGGCTCATTCTTGCTCAGCCTGGTCTTGAACTTCTGACCTCAAATGATCCTCCCATCTTAGCCTCCTAGAGTGGTAGGATTCTAGGCATGAACCATTGCACCCAGTCCCTGACTTTATATATTTATTTATTGTCTGTCACCCCACTTAGATTGTGAAGTCCATATTTTGTTCACTACTATGTCCTCAGTGCTTAGAATAGTACAGCATAGGGTGGCGCCTGTGGCTCAGTGAGTAGGGCACCAGTCCCAAGTACTGAGGGTGGTGGTTTCGACCCTGGCACCGGCCAAACAAAAAATAGCCAGGAGTTGTGGCAAGCACCTGTAGTCCCAGCTACTCGGGAGGCTGAGGCAAGAGAATTGCCTAAGTCCAAGAACTGGAGGTTGCTGTGAGCTATGACACCACAGCACTCTACTAAGATTGACAAAGTGAGACTCTGTCTCTTAAAAAAAAAAAAAAGTACAGCATAAAATAGATGTTCAAATATAAACATCTTGATTAATAGCTTGATTTCAGCGACAGAACAACAGAGAATATCATTTTTCTGGTCATCTTGTTTATCCTGCTTTTCTGGCCGTTTTTGAATCCCTGTCCCGACTAGATTCCACGTCCAGTAATTTCATTGTCTTTGCTAGTATTAAGTCCTTTGCCCCATGTCAATTCTCAAGTCTCTAACATCATATCCTACTTGCTTCTTTGGCCTGGTCCCTGGGTTTAGAAGAAGTTGCAGAATGGTGCCTACCAAAAATTCATGCTGGTATTAATGATCTTTTGTTCTTATCTTTGATGATTCAACAGGATACTCATCATAATAGCTTCTTCAGATTCTCCTCTGAATTTAAGTTTCTAGTCCTCTTTTCCATATTCCTTAATTTAGAAAATGGTTTTGTGCCTACCGTTCCAGAGATTTGTAGACTTTTGGCTACTTTGCTATTCACTTCTTTCCATCCCAATAGTTTCTCTGTCCTTTCAGGTACCTCCCTACCCTCATTTTCTCAGAGGTGCTGTTTTTTCTTTCTAAACCTGTACTTATCCTCTGAGTTCTAATGCTCATACCACACTTGACCTTCCCAGCTGCATGTCTTTTCACTAATTTCTTTCCCCTCTGCATAGGTCTCTCTTCTTTGCAGTGAAACACTTCACTTGATTTCTTCTTGTTGTATATTTAGAATGCCCTTTCTTCTTCCTCTGACTAAATCCTAATGATTTTTGAGCCTTGTCTCAGGTCTTCCCGCTTATTGAACTTCTAAACCATGGTAATTTTCCCCTCTTTTGCCATACTGTTTCATACAATTTATTATTTGGTAAATAATCAAGTACTGTTCCTTTTTGAACACAGAGTCTCTGTTGCCCTGGCTAGAGTGCTGTAGCCTCAGCCTAGTTCATAGCAACCTCTAACTCCTGGGCTCAGGTGATTTTCCTGCCTCAGCCTACTGAGTAGCTGAGACACAGGCGTGTGCCACCATGCCTGGCTAATTTTACTGTTTTTAGTAGAGTCAGGGTCTCACTTTGTTCAGACTGGTCTTGAACTCCTGCTCTCAAGGGCTCCTCCTGCCCTGACCTCCCAGAGTGCAAGGATTACAGATGTGACTTTTTATTTTATTATCTTTTTTTGAGACAGAGTCTCAGTTTGTCACCCTTGGTAGAGTGCCATGGCATCACAATTCATAGCAACCTCAAACTCTTGGGCTCAAGTGATTTGCTTTCCTCAGCCTCCTGAGTGCCTGCCACAACGCCCGGCTATTTTTTGGAGATGGGGTCTTGCTCTTGCTCAGGCTGGTCTCAAGCCTGTGAGTTTAGGCAATCTACCTGCCTCTGCCTCCAGAGTGCTAGGATTACAGGTGGGAGCCACCGTGCCCGGCCTCTGAGTAACTTTTTATTTTGATATAATTTCAGACACATGTATTAGAAGATTAACATAAGGAACAGCTTTATGCCCTTTACTGAGACTTACCAATTGCTTATATTTTGCCCCTTTGTTTCATCATTGTCTCTATGTACATATTTAGAGAGACAAAATGATCTATATGTATTTGCATATTTTTTCTCAACTATTTGAGAGTTTCTGTGTCTGAATTTATTTTCTCTTTAAAAGTTTCCCAGCAGGGCGGCCCCTGTGGCTCAGTGAGCAGGCCGCCGGCCCCATATACCGAGGGTGGCGGGTTCAAACCCGGCCCGGCCAAACTGCAACAAAAAAATAGCCGGGCATTATGGCGGGCGCCTGTAGTCCCAGCTACTCGGGAGGCTGAGGCAAGAGAATCGCGTAAGCCCAAGAGTTAGAGGTTGCTGTGAGCTGTGTGACGCCACAGCACTCTACCAAGGGCGATAAAGTGAAACTCTGTCTCTACAAAAAAAAAAAAAAGTTTCCCAGCTTGTTGCCTGGGGCTCAGTGGTTAGGGCACCAGCCACATGCACCAGGGTTGGTGGGTTTGAACCCAGCCCAGGCCCAGTAAACAGCAGTGACAACAGGGTGGCGCCTGTGCTCAAAGGAGTAGGGTGCCAGCCCCATATGCCAGAGGTGGCTGGTTCAAACCCAGCCACGGCCAAAAACTGCAAAAAAAGAAAAAAAAACAGTGACAACAACAACAAAAATTACCAGGAGTTGTGGCGGGCACCTGTAGTTCCAGGTACTTGGGAGGCTGAGGCAAGAGAATCACTTAAGCCCAAGAATTTGAGGTTGCTGTGAGCTGTTATGCCACTGCACTCTACTGAGACATAGTAAGGCTCTGTCTCGAAAAAGAAAAAAAAAAATTCACTTCTGGAACTATTCTTTTAGGTTTATATATTATAATAACTTGGTGAAAATTTTGGTAAATGTAGAAAGCAAGACACAGACTTTGTGAAGGAAGTTGTGTTTATTCCTTCAAATACCAGAATATGAATTTCAGCAGCTTGAACAGACCCAGTGAAATTTATCAATACTGTACAAATAAGAGTGATTTTCTTTTTCACAGTCCTGGAAGATACTGCTCTTTGGTGCAATAAACTTGGCATGTACTGGCTTCCTGCTTATGTGGTGCAGTTCTACTAATAGTATAGGTATGTCACAATTTTTATATTTATGGAGTTAATTATTAGTTTCACTTTTATTTTTCTGATTTTAAGTGAAGATGTATCTTCCTTTACATAGAAATTGCATTGTCAAATGTATAAAACTCAAATGATTTAAATGAGAGAATGTATTTAAAACTGCCCTGTAGGCTATAGTTTCATTGATTTGTTAGGATATTATCATTTTAATGAGCTGTTATTTAAAAAAAAACTTTAAATCTATTTGTGACACTGAGATACCTTTTTAAGGTGTGATAAAACATTTATATAGTTCATAAGTAAGATTTTGATTTTGATTTTATTTGTTTTTCCTTAAAAAGAGACTCCTAGGGTGGTGCCTGTGGCTCAGTGAGTAGGGCACCGCCCCATATGCCAAGGGTGGCAGGTTCAAACCCAGCCCTGGCCAAACTGCAACAAAAAAATAGCCGGGTGTTGTGGCAGGCGCCTGAAGCTGGCAGGTTCAAGCCCGGTCTGGGCCTGCCAAACAAGGACAACTGCAACCAAAATATAGCCAGGTGTTGTGACAGATGCCTGTAGTCCCAGTGGCTTGGGAGGCTGAGGCAAGAGAATTGCTTAAGCCCAAGAGTTTGAGGTTGCTGTGAGCTGTGACACCATGGCGCCTTACAACATAGTGAGACTCTGTCTCAAAAAAAATGAGACTTCTGTAATTTTTTGTGTCTTAGGTTTTTATGCACCACTCTTTTTCTTCTGCTTTTCAAATAATACATTTAAAATACTACTGAGAGTGCTCCAGTTGCACAATCGGTTAGTGCATGGTAGTGATGATAAAATGCTACTGGATGACAGAAGCAGGCAGAAAAATGGTCACAAAGCTTTTGAGCATTTGCTGCTCCATTTTTCCTGATGGAGAAATCAGTTTCTAAATGAGTTTTCTAATAACTTTGGCTACCTATATTTATCATTTCAAATTTACCATATAATTGCCAATATATGAGATTGAACAGTGATTCAAAACTTTCTATTGTTAATGGATACCCCTGGTGTGAACAATTTTGGTGACTTGCTTTTTTTTTTTTTAACAAGGGATTCAGTAACATTATAATCAGTCTTTTTGTTGTTTTGCAGCTTTAACTGCTTATACTTACCTGACCATATTTGATCTTTTTAGGTAAGTTTAAAAAACTCTCTTTAATGTTCTAGTGCCAATAAGGAATTTGGTGCTCCAAATTTACGAAAAAGTTTTCTTTGCTTAAAGGGAAGTAATCTACTAAATAAGTAAATAATAATCAACACGGAACATATGTGTTATAAAACAACAATAATTGGAGACTTAATGATAAGAAAATATGACATTTACATAATAACAGGAACGATAAATAACTCGAACATAAACTTAATAGGGTGTTTATTCTGTGTAAAGAAAACTTCAATATGATTTTATACGAAAAAAATGACAATAGAATGGTAAACCATGTACTTAGACAGTAATACTTGAAATCATTTAAAAAATCAATTCTTTGGGGCGGCGCCTGTGGCTCAAGGAGTAGGGCGCTGGTCCCATATGCCAGAGGTGGCGGGTTCAAACCCTACCCCTGCCAAAAAAAAAAAAAGAAAATCAATTCTTTGGTGGTGCTTGTACTCAGTGGGTAGAGTGCTGGCCACATACACCGAGGCTGGGGGTTCGAACCGCCCCGGGCCAGCTAAAACAACAATGACAACTTCAATCAAAACAATAGTTAGGCATTGGGTGGTGCCTGTGGCTCAGTGAGTAGGGCACTGGCCCCATATATCAAGGGTGGTGGGTTCAAACCCAGCCTCAGCCAAACTGCAACAAAAAAATAGCCGGGTGTCGTGTCAGGTACCTGTAGTCCCAGCTACTTGGGAGGCTGAGGCAAGAGAATCGCCCAAACCCAGGAGTTGGATGTTGCTGTGAGCTGTGATGCCATAGCACTCTACCGAGGGTGATAAAGTAAGACTCTGTCTCTAAAAAAAATAATAAAATAAAACATAGCCCATTGTGGTGGGCACCTGTAGTCCCAGCTACTTGGGAGGCTGCAGCAAGAGAATAGCTTGGGCCCAAGAGTTTGAGGTTGCTGTGAGCTGTGACATCATGGCACTCTACCCAGGGCAACAGCTTGAGACTTTGTCTTAAAAAAAAAAAAAAAAAAAATCAATTCTTTCACCTGTTTCTCAGTGGTTAGGGCGTCAGCCACATGCCCTGGCGCTGGTAGGTTCAAACCCACCCCGGGCCTGCTAAACAAACAAAAACAATAAAGGGGCATTATGGTGGGCTCCTGTAGTCCCAGCTAATAGGGAGGCTGAAGCAAGAGAATTGCTTGAGCCCAAGAGTTTGAGGTTGCTGTGAGTTGTGACTCCACCGTGCTCTACTGAGGGTGACAAAGTGAGACTCTGTCTCAATTAAAAAGAAAGAAAGAAAGATCAGTTGTTTCTAAGTTAATTAAACTAGGCAAGGTTATTCTAAGGTTATGTGAAAAAATGAACAGAATAGAGGGTGAACAGTAGGCGAATTTACTGTGTGATAAATGACACAAAACTCAAAAGCCATAAAAGAAGATAGTGATAATCCTATTATATATAAGTTCTAAAATCCAGGTAACAGGTATCATCATAAACAGAAAATAACCTGAGAAGATATTTGAAATTTGTATCTCAGACAAAGAGCTAATTTTGCTAATATTAAAAGGGCCTGACAATTTAATAAGGTGAAGAAAAAGGACAAAAAGGAAAGAGAGAAAGAAAAAAAATTGTAACACTTATAGAGAGAGAGTTCACAGAAAAGGAAATAGAAATAACTCTTATAAAAAGTTGCTCAGGGCGGAGCCTGTGGCTCAGTCGGTAAGGCGCCAGCCCCATATACCGAAGTTGCTCAGGCACAACTTTTGGGTCAGGGACATAACTACAAGAGGGACTCTACCTAACAAAATGAAATATTTTGACCTGGTTATTTGTACCCTCACATTGACCTGGAATAAATTTACTTTTCAAAAAAAAAAAAATTGTTCATCTTCACTAACAGTAAGACTAATACAAATTAAAATTACTCTGAAATGTTATATTTTGCCTATCGGTTGAGAAAGATTAAAAAATTTGTGCATGGGCGGCGCCTGTGGCTCAAGGAGTAGGGCGCCAGTCCCATATGCCAGAGGTGGCGGGTTCAAACCCAGCCCCGGCCAAAAAAATAAAAATAAATAAATAAATAAATTTACATTTAAAAAATTTGTGCATGTGAACCTCCACCTGGATTCAAGTGATCCTCCTACCTCAGCCTCCCTTCCAAGTAGCTTGGACTACAGATTTATGCCACTACACCGGGCTAGTATTTTCTTTTTTATTTTATTTTATTGTGTTTTTTTTTTTTTTTTGAGACAGTCTCACTATGTTCCCCTGGGTAGAGTGCCATGGTGTCACAGCTCACAGCAACCTCAAACACTTGGGCTTAAGCAATTCTCTTGCCTCAGCCTCCCAAATAGCTAGGACTACAGGCGCTGGCCACAATGCCCAGCTATTTTTGGTTGTAGTTGTCAGTGTTTTTTGGCAGCCCAGGTTGGATTCGAACCTACCAGCTCCAGTGTATGTGTCTGGCACCCTAGCTGCTGAGCCACAGGCGCTGAGCCTGTGTTTTCTATTTTTAATAGAGACTGGGTCTTGCTCTTGCTCAGCCTACTTAGGGTCATGATCATAATTTACTGCATCCTTGAACTCTTGGGCCTGAGTGGTCCTCCCACCTCAGACTCCCAAATACCTGGGACTATAGGTGCATGCCACCATGCCCAGCTAATTCTTCAATTTTTTATAGCAAAAGGGTCTCGCTATATTGCCCAGACTGATCTTGAACTCCTGGCCTCAAACCGTCTTCTTGCCTTAGGCTCCTAAGGTGCTGGGATTATGAGGTATATTTCTGGAGTCTCAGTTCTGTCCCATTGATCTGTATGTCTGTCTTTATACCAGTACCACCAGACTTGATTACTGCACCTTTCTAATATGTTCTGAAATTGGGAAATGTGAGTCTTTCAACTTTGTTCTTTTTAAATCTTGTTTTGGCTAAGCAGGCACTCTTATATATTGTTGGTGGGAATATAAATTGATACCACATCTGGAGGTCAATTTGGTAATATCTATCAAATTTGTAAATGCCCATAACCTTAAACCTAGCAATTCCTTTTTTAGGAATTTATGCTATAGATATATTTCATATGGTTAAAAATGAGTTGTGTTATTTAGTACAACAGATTGGAAGCATTCACTCTCTGAATGATAAATTATGGTACATATGTACTGTTTATGGTACGTATGTTACATAGGAGTCTCAAACTTGAGCATACATCAGAAAAACTTGGAAAGTCTTGTGAAAATATGGATTGCTCTATTTTCAGAGTTTCTGATTCAGAAGGCTTAGGGTGGGGCCCAAGAGTTTACATTTCTAGTATCAGGTGAAACTAATACTTCTGATTTAAGGACCACACTTTCGAGAAGCACTGGTCTGCATAATGAATTATTAGGTAGCCATAAACAATAAGGGAAAAGCTTTACTTACTTTATTTTATATTTACATGGAATAAATAGAGGTAATAATGAGCAGAAAAGGCAGAATACACCAGTGTGAATACACCAGCTGCAATTTGTACTAAAAGAGAAGAAGGAATACAAAGAATACACGTACACATACATACACACATCTACACACTACACTCACTTACTTATGTTTGCATAAATATTTATGGAAAGGATAAACGAGAAACTAATAGTAGTGGTTGCCTCTGAGGAGGAAGACTCAGTGCCAGAAGGACAAGGTTAGAGTTTTCCCACCTATATCCTTGTGTAAATTTTGAATTTTAAATTCTGTATAAATATAATACTAATTCAAAAATAAATAAATGCAATTTAAAATGTTACTTAGGGGAATAGTTATTAATGTTACCAATCATATTTGATAATAAATAATAGTAAAATAAAAAATAATAAAATGTCTCCCCTGTTGTCTTGAAGTTTGTGAGAAAACCTTTTTCACTTAATTTGAAGAGGTTTCTTTCTTTCGAAGCTTTTACTTTTCTATATGAGTCAAGTATCAATATATAACATTTCAGAAAAAAGAAAGGTGTAATTTAGGCTCCTGTAGAGCTTTACTAACATTAAAGGCACAAAAGAAACTGGATAGCTCATTTTACAGTACTAAAAATTTTAATAAATTCTACTCAGTATAGTTTTACATACAGGTGTTAGAAATATGTTTTAAAAGAGAACATTAATAGGTAATATTAAACTAGAAATTAATGAGAATTGATTTATACATATAAGTAAAATTAAATGTATTAAATGAATTCATTGAAATGTAATAATGAATGGGTGCTGATTTATTAGATTTGTATAGTAATGGGAAATAAACTAGATCAATATACTATATTTCATCAAATATTAGCTATGAACAGTTATAAAACAAATAATTATTTTAGGGCTAGACGTGGTGGCTCACACTTGTAATCCTAGCATTCTAGGAGGCCAAGGCAGGTGGATTGCTTGAGCTCATGAGTTTGAGACAAGCCTGAGCAAAAGCAAGACCCTGTCTACTAAAAAATAGATAAACTGGCTTGCTCGGCACCCATAGCTCAGTGCTTAAAGCTCAGGCCACATTATTGTACCCTCAAGGAATCCCCAACAATAAAAAAAATAATAAAAAAAAAGCTCAGGCCACATGCACCAGGGCTGGTGGGTTCGAACCCAGCCTGGGCCTGCTAAAACAACACTGATGACAACAACAAAAAAATAGTTGGGCACAGTCCCAGCTACTTGGAAGGGCTGAGGCAAGAGAATCGCCTAAACCCAAGAGTTTGAGGTTGCTGTAAGCTATGATGCCACGGCACTCTATCAAGGGAGACATAGTGAGACTCTGTCTAAAAAAAAAAAAAAATTATACATTCTCAAGAAAGAGAAAGATGCTGTCAATTCAACTGTGTTACACCATAAATAGTAAGACTCATCCAAAACCAAGATTATTAAAATATGAAAAGTAGGCTCAGTGCCTGGAGCTCAAGCGGCTAAGGCGCTAACCCACATACACCAGAGCTGGTGGGTTCGAATCCAGCCCGGGCCTGCCAAACAACAATGACAACTACAACCAAAAATTAGCCAGGCATTGCAGCAGGTGCCTACAGTCCCAGCTACTTGGGAAGCTGAAGCAAGAGAATCACTTAAGCCCAGGAGTTGGAGGTTGCTGTAAGCTGTGATGCAATGGCACTCTACCCAGGGTAACAGCTTGAGGCTCTGTCTCAAAAAAAAAAAGAAAAGTATACTTCTTAAAATTGATGAACTATAATAAAGGTTTCAGAGATTTTTAATCATTTTCAGACACATTAAATAAATTTTTAGGGTTTCTTGTTATTGATGAATCTCAGCCACATTTGTAGTATGTTTAGTTTACATACATGATTTTAAAGAAAAATTTTATAATTTATAATTCAACCTTCAGTAGTATATTCCTGGCCTGGGTGTGGTACTTCACATCTATAATTCCCATTTCAGGAAGCCAAGGTGGGAGGATTTCTTGAGCCCAGGAGTTCAAGACCAACCTGAGCAACATAGACCCCATCTCTACAAAATATTCTTTCAAAATTAGCTGGGCATGGTGCAGTGCACACAGGTGGTGCACACAGAGCCCCAGCTACTCAGGAGGCTGAGATAGGAAGATTGCTTGTGCCCAGGAGTTTGAGATTGTAGTGAGCTATGATCATGCCACTGTGTTGCAGTCTGGGTGACAGAGAAGACCTCATCTCTTTTTTTTTTTTTTTTGAGACAGAGTCTCATTATGTCACCCTCAGTAGAGATTATGGTGTCACAGCTCACAGCAACCTCCAACTCTTGGGCTTAAGCGATTCTCTTGCCTCAGCCTCTCAAGTAGTTGGGACTACAGGTGCCCGCCACAATGCCTGGCTTTTTTTGTTGCAGTTGTTTAGCTGACCAGGGCCGGGTTTGAACTTACCACCTTCCATGTATGTCCCTGGCCCCGTAACCACTGTGCTACGGGCACCTAGGCAAGACCTCATCTCTTATTAAAAAAAAAAAAAGGACTTGACACCCATGGCTCACTGGTTATGGTGCCGGCCACCTACACCAAGGCAGGTGAGTTCAAACCCAACCTGGGCCTGTTAACAATGACAACTACAACAACAACAACAACAACAAAAATAGCTGGGCATTGTGGTAGGCGCCTGTAGTCCCAGCTACTTGGGAGGCTGAGGCAAGAGAATCACTTAAGTGCAAGAGTTAGAAGTTGCTGTGAGCTGTGGTATGGCACTCTACTGAGGGCGACATACTGAGACTCTCTCTAAAAAAAAAAAAAAGAATGGAGTGCCTTAGTTCCAATTTCAAATTTTCCCAGAGCAGGATTTTGGCCTAGCTTAGATCAGATGCTTCAAGTGTCTACCTGTGGATGAGTCAGCTGTAGCCAGGGCACAGGGTCATGTAGGAACGTATCAGTTTCTACTATAAGTATGTAAATGAGGAAATAAATGAGAGACAGTTAATGACTGAGAGAGAAGGAATTGAGACAGCCTAGTGGCTCCCTGACTCATGGAACCTTTTATATTCCAATATAAGGATTATGAAATATCTTGACTTTGATGTGTTCAGGATCCGTATGATAGGAGTATGTAATAAGATTTTCATTAGATAATTATAAACCTACTTAATTGGGTCTAAAACATAGTTGTCACCTGAATTTCATACTGTAATGAACGAAAAGAACATTCGTGGTGTAGTGAATCTCCATGCTACTTGGAAAATTAACATAATTTTATCTCATCCAGAGTATTGTCAGAATGTTATTAATATTTAGTTTAACTTTTAACAATGATTAAATAAAGCTTATCAAAGTTAAAATTTACTGTATTTGCCTAGAATAAAATATATTACCATTATTATTATTGTGTCTTTATTAAGCATTCTCAGTTATGGAAACCACTTAGGGTGGATAACATTGTATAGAGAAAGTATGAATTTAGGTTCTATTTAACTGATTTAATGAGGTATTGTAACTCTTTTCTTCACCTAGTAGTTGCCATCTTTCAAGTATACCATGTGTTCGGATGCTCATGTGATTAGATTATAAATTATTGGTATTAGTTTTGTTCATCCAAACACTGACAACTTTAAACAGCTTTGGAGTTCTGAAAATGTAATTTCTCTATGCATTGTTCTTTTCTAGTTCTGGTTCTAATACTAAATTGTTATCTTTTTACTTAGTTTAATGACATGTTTAATAAGTTACTGGGTGACGATGAGGAAACCTAGCCCTATCTATTCATTTGGGTAAGTGCAAATTATTTTATTATCTGCTGACTTATGGCTATTATAAGTTAGTTCAGTAGGCAGTGAAGAGCTAACTGACTTATTTCTGGGCAATAAATGCTGCTTGCTTAGTCAAATAATGGTTAACTAGTGAAAGTTGTTAGAAAAGCATCTTCCAAGGGGATTCTAGTAAAGAAATGGAATATTTGAATATAAATCATATCGGGTGGCGCCTGTGGCTCAGTGGGTAGGGTGCCAGCCCCATATACTGAGAGTGGCAAGTTCAAACCCAGCCCCGGCCAAACTGTAACAAAAACTAGCCAGGCATTGTGGCGGTCACCTGTAGTCCCAGCTACTTGGGAAACTGAGGCAAGAGGATTGCCAAGAGTTGGAGGTTGCTGTGAGCTGAGACACCACGACACTCTACTGAGGGTGAGAAAGTGAAAAAAAATATATATATATATATATCATACTAAAATAAAACTTTCACATTAGGTTCTATTATACTTTATAAAACAAATATTAACACATAGTGTTCACATTAAATTCTTTAATATTTTGTGCATCTCTTACTTAGAGAAAGTATGAAGGATTTTCATGTCAGTGTATCTTTTAGATGTTAAAGTCAATGTGATATGGTTTAATATTATATGGTGGTAGAGATGGATTTTAATCTAAGACTTCAGATTTGTGATAGCAATGGACTTACAAAGAATTTGAAATTTGTTTGCATAATTTTTTTTTTTTTTTGAGACAGAGTCTAACTATGTCGCCCACAGAATGTGGTGACGTCATAGCTTACAGCAACTTCAAACTCTTGGGCTCAAGTGATTCTCTTGCCTCCGCCTCCCGAGTAGCTGGAACTACAGGCGCCCGCCCTCCAGCTCCGGTGTTATGTGGCTGGCGCCCTAGCCACTGAGCTATAGGCACTGAGCCATGTGAGTAGGGTGCCGGCCCCATGTTACTGAGGGTGGCGGGTTCAAACCTGGCCCCAGCCAAACTGCAACAACAACAACAAAATTACTGAAAGTTGAAAGTTAACAGTTTATCTTATCTCAGAGGGTTTTTTAACTTAAAGAATGCAGATTTAAAGAAACAGCTTGAAAAAATTTTCTTTAGTAAAGTAACTTTTGTTTTTCTTTTGTAGTTGTTTTTGTTTTTTGGAGGCAGAGTCTCTGTCTCCTTGGGTAGAGTGCCATGGCACATCATCTTGCCTCCCGTGTAACTGAGACTGTAGGTGCCTGCCACAATGCCCAGCTGTTTTTTGTTGTTTTTTTTTTGTTCCTTTTTTTAGTAAAGACAGGGTCTCAATTTTACTCAGACTGTTCTCCAGCACCTGAGCTCAGGCAGTCTTCCTCCCTTGGCCTCCCAGAGTGTGCTAGTATCACAGGTATGAGCCATCTCGCCTGGCCAAGTAAAGTAACTTTTGTATCAAACTTACCTTTCTCCACCATAATATTCACTGGGATTATATTCTTTTTTTTTTTTTTTTTTTAGTCAGTATCCTACTATGTTACCCTTGGTAGAGTGCCCTGGAGCCACAGCTCACAGCAACCTCAAACTCTTGGGCCCAAGCAGTTCTCTTGCCTCAGCCTCCCAAGTAGCTGAGACCACAGGCGCCCTCCACAATGCCTGGCTATTTTTTTTGTTGCAGTTGTCATTGTTGCTTAGTTGGCCTGGGCTGGGTTTGAACCCACCACCCTCCATGTATGTGGCTGACACTGTAATCACTGTGCTATGGGCGCTGAGCCAGGATTATATTCTTTTAAACAGAATAAGATTTTATTTATTTAAACAGTGGGGCAAAGGAAGCATGAATTTTTTTTTTTTTTGCAGTTTTTGGCTGGGGCTGGGTTTGAATGATAACTGGAACAAATAATAGCCAGGCATTGTGGCGGGCACCTGTAGTCCCAGCTTCTTGGGAGGCAGAGGCAAGAGAATCGCTTAAGCCCAAGAGTTTGAGGTTGCTGTGAGCTGTGATGTCACGGCACTCTACCCAGGGCAACATAATGAGACTCTGTCTGCCCCCTTCCTCCCCCAAAAAATGGAATCTTACTTTGTTACCCATGCTGGAAGGCTGGAGTGCAGTGACACAATCACAAATCACTCTAGCCTCGAAGTCCTGGGCTCAAGTTATCTTTCTGCCGCAGCCTCTGGAGTAGCTAGAACTACAAGTGTACTCCACCAAGCCCAAAGCCTAGCTAATTTTTAAAAAAAATTTTCTTCGTGTCCAGGCACAGGAGCTGACGTCTGTAATCCTAGCACTCTGGGAGGCCAAGGTGGGTGGATCGTCTGAGCTCAGGAGTTCAAGACCAACCTGAGCAAGATTGAAACCCCATCTCTACTAAAAATAGAAAAACTAGCTGGGTGCTGTGGCAGATGCCTATAGTCCCAGTTTCTTGGGAGGCTGAGGCAAGAGGATCTGTTGAGCCCAAGAGTTTGAGATTGCTATGAGCTATGACACCAGGGCTTTCTACCCATGGCAATGGAGTGAAACTATGTCTTAAAAAATAAATAAATCTTTTTTAGTGGTAGGATCTCACTTTGCTGCCCCAGGATGGTCTTGAATTCTTTTGGCCTCCCATGATCCTTCCACCTTGACCTCCCAAACTGCTGGGATTATAGGTGTGAACCACTGCACCTGACCCAGTATTCTGAGTTCTATCCTTGCACATTAGTTTTGCCTGTTTTTGAGTATTGTAGAGATAGGGTTACATTATACTCACATGTAGCAGTTCATTCTTATTCATTGTTCTAATATTCCATTATGTAAATATACCACAGATTTTTTTATTTGTTTAACTATTCAAGGACATTTAGGAGATTTTCAGCTCTCATCTACTATAAATAAAAAACTTGTGAACATGTCTTTTGGTGCACATGTGTGTACTCATTTATGTTAGGTACATATTTTTTTGGTAGAATTAGGTAGGATTTACATGTGTTCATTATTAGGAAATAATACCAGTTTTCTAGTGTTGTTTTACCAATTTATACTTATACTGACAATGTTAGAATTCTAATTGGTTTATGTCCTTACCAACAGTTGTTATTTTTTATTCAGAAGTCATTGTGGGGTATACAATGCTGTGACATACTTTTGTGTATATTTATTAACCATTTAGATGAATTCTTTTCTTTTTTTGTTTAGAATCTTTTTTTTTATTTATTGTTAAATCATAGCTGTGTACATTAGTGCAATCGCCTGTACCCATTCTAAGATGCACCATAGATGTGGCCCCACCCATTACCCTCCCTCCACCAAAACCTCCCCCCTCCCTTCCCCTTCCTTGGCCCTTTCCCCATAGTCTTGTGCTGTACTTGGGTTATAGTCTTCATGTGAAAGCTATAATTTAGCTTCATAGTAGGGCTGAGTACATTGGATACTTTTTCTTCCATTCCTGAGATACTTTGCTAAGAAGACTATGTTCCAGCTCCATCCATGTAAACATGAAAGAGGTAAAGTCTCCATCTTTCTTTAAGGCTGCATAGTATTCCATGGTATACATGTACCACAATTTGCTAGTCCATTCGTGGGTCGATGGGCACTTGGGCTTCTTCCATGACTTAGCAATTATGAATTGGGCTGCAATAAACATTCTGGTACAGATGTCTTGGTTATATTGTGACTTTTGGTCTTCTGGGTATAAACCTAGTAAAGGAATTATAGGATCAAATACATGAATTCTTCTGGGAAATGCTTGTTAGTGTCTTTTAGCTGTCCTGTCTTTTTCTTATTAATCTGTAGTTCTTTTTCAAAATTTTTGCAAGGCTGAGTACAGTGACTCGTACCTGTAATCCTAGCACTCTGGGAGGCTGAGGCGGGTGGATTGCGTGAGCTCACGAGTTTGAGACCAGCCTGAGCAAGAGTGAGACCCTGTCTCTAAAAAATAGGCAGAAGTTGTGGTGGGCAACCTCTTGTAGTAGTCCCAACTACTCAGGAAGTTAAGGCAAGAGGATCACTTGAGCCCAAGAGTTTGAGGTTGCTGTGAGCTATGATGCTGTAGCACTCTATTGAGGGGGACAAAGTGAGACTCTGTCTCAAAAAAAAACAAACTGTCACAGCCTCCCGAAGTGTAAAGTGATTACAGTTGTGAGCCACTAGACATGACATATAGGAGTTCTTTGTGTGTGTGTATAGATATCTTCTTGTTCTCCCAGATGCCTTTGTTTTAATGATATCTTCTGATAAGTAAAAGTTTCTAAATTAAATGATAAATTCATTTCATCAGTCTCTTCCTTTCTGATTGTTACTTTTTGTGTACCTGTTGAGAACTCTTGGCTTCCCTCAAGGTCATAAAGGTATTCTGCTCTGTTACCAGCTAGAAGTCTTATTGTTTGACTTTTCATAGTTGGGCTTATAGTTCAACTAGAATTAATTTTTTACATGATATGAGGTAGAGATTCAAGGCATATTTGCTTCCGTATAAATGGGGAATTATCCTTTCTCTACTGCTTTTATGTGCCACCATTTTCATAAATCAGGTGACTGTGTGTGTATATATACATACACACATGTGTCTGTTTCTGGATTCTCTTTTCTGTTCAACTTGGTATATCTTTCATTACATTAGTACTGTACTATGTTTATTGTAACTTTGAAAGAAGTGTAATAAAATATCTGGTAGTACAACTCTTCCAGCTTTGTTCTTCTTCAAGATTATTTCCTTTATATTTTACATTCCATATGGATTTTAATATTAGCTTATCAATTTCCACAGTATCATTGGTGCATTTACATACTGGTTTTTCATATTTTTTTTATAACTGGTGCCTAAGGCAAGTTGGATCAATTACATGCTAGCTATTATTATAATAATGATTACTTCTCGAAAAATAAGGGCCATAAGTGGGTCCTGGTAATTATACAAATATGCACTTTTCCTCCCAGAGTATTACAGGGGTACACGTGTTTTGGTTACATGATTTGCTTTTGTGCAGAATATGTTCATTGTGCCAGTTAGGAGTGAATTCACCTAATACCTCTTCCCCCTTCCTATCTACTGGATTGCTATTGAGTGTTACAGCACTCTTTTTAATTTGTGATTTTCATTGTTTGTTATCCTTCTAGAAACTCTGTCATCTATTCTGACAGTGTTTGGCTCTAAGCAGAATGTACATACGTATGTTGAGTGAGGGAATAGATGAATGTATTAGCTCTAGAATTACCACAGTTATCCAAATAGGAGACCGGCGCCTGCCTCCCCCCACCCCCGCCCGTGGGAGAAGAGCTCACCGGGTTGGTTTTGATCTAATATACGCATGCATCCCCCCCGCGAAGGGGGAAATAGATGAATGTAAATACATTTAAGAGAGATTAGTTTATGAACCGAAAGAATCATGGTGATCTAATTAAATTTCTGATTTCAGGTTTGAAAGATTAGAAGTCCTCGCTGTATTTGCCTCCACAGTCTTGGCACAGTTAGGAGCTCTTTTTATATTAAAAGAAAGGTATGTTTGTGTAAAATGTTCTAAATCCCACCTAGGACACCTTTGGGAACATGAAAGAAACCAGTGAGACTTATCTGGTTAGAAGGGTATGCAAATTAAGATGAACAGTGCTAGACTTTTGATAGTCTAATCCCTTCACACTTCAGACTTCTCTCCCTTACTTTTACTTCTTTTATAATATTTCCTTCTTTCTAAACTCGGCCCTGTCCAAAACTTCAACAACAACAACAATAAAAAAAAAATAGTCGGGCGTTGTAGCAGACACCTGTAGTCCCAGCTACTCCGGAGGCTGAGGCAAAAGAATCGCCTAAGCCCAAGAGCTGGAGGTTGCTGTGAGCTGTGACACCATAGTACTCTACCAAGGGTGACAAAGTGAGACTCCTGTCTTAAAAAAAATTTCCTTCTTTGATGCTACTAAATTCAATCATAGGTAGCTGTGAATGAAAGAGATTCAGTCAGACATGTTTTGATGCTTAGTACAAATCCATTGAAATAAGTTTGGTACCAAAAGATTGACATTACATATTGAAGATAATTCATGAGTCTCCTTGCGTCATCACTGCTAACAATCACTAGTTGGCTATAGTATTAAAAAACATTTGTGAAATTTAAGGTAGATTAATTATTATATTTAACAAAGCTTTTAATTTTTTAATTTATAGAACTTATTTTTTTTTTCTTTTAGTGCAGAACGCTTTTTGGAGCAGCCCGAGATACACACGTGAGATTTTATTTTTGACATAATATATACTTTACTATTAAGTTTGATTACTAATTGATGTATTATTAAATAATCATTACTTTGGCCAATATCAGAGTTCAGAGTGTGGCAATATAAATTTTTACTGATGTTTCAAAAATAAAATCCCCCAAACCCAAGATGACTTTTCCTTTCTTTTTTTTTTTTTTAAACCTAAAATGGTTCCCAGGTCTTTGATGCTTTTATAGTGCTCTGAAAGGGCTTTCTGTCTTGGCTTCAAGTCTCTCATTATTTCTAGACCTAGGTCAGCACACTAAGCCAGCCAGCTCCCTCTAGTCTTCTAAATTTTCAACATTTGCCTTCAAAATCTTTTTATAGCACCTATAGAAAAGAGAATTGTGTTTGTCAACCACATTGTTACCTACTATACAGATCTTCCATATTCTAATTAATTTAATTCAGATTAGTCTGACTTGTCCAGTGCATTGTAAACCAGATACCACCAGCATTTATAACAGCAATTATTTGTAAGAATATATTGTTATTGCTGAGAGTCCTTTCTTGTCCTGTGGAAGATGGTGCAACGGAAGACAAAACTTGGGGCTAGAAACCAAGTTCATATTCTAGCTCTGGAAATGCAAACCATTGAAGCAGACTGCTGTACCTTCTCATCTCTCCATCTCTATACATACTTAAATTACATATTGGTATTACCAAAAATAATAATAATAATAAAAGTAAATGTTATTGTTGTTCTTTTTAGGGGAAGATTATTAGTTGGTACTTTTGTGGCTCTTTCTTTCAACCTATTCACAATGCTTTCCATTCGGAATAAACCTTTTGCTTATGTTTCTGAAGGTATGTTTTACGCTTATTACTTATTAATAATAATAATCCAATTAATCTCTCATGAAAACAAGTTTTCTGTTTGTCTCATTAACTCATAAATCACTAAAAAAGTCTGTTCTGAAAAGAAGAGAGAACTAGCCCAAAGGTTCTCAAGTCTTGTGTAAGTAGAGAATGATAAAACAAAATCTCAATTAATTCAAGATTTAAAAGAACATATTATTTAAAAACAGGCAGGATTGACTTAGGTATTAAATTACATAAGATGAAAAATTACATTTACAAATAACATGAAGGAGAATGAGATTTTAGGTGTGTAATTTACTTAAGAAAAGCCTATTGTAAGCATTTTAGAAGCACCAGTATATTTAGAATAGTTGATGTGATAATAAAAATAATTATATTCCGTTAATTAAATAAGTTCCCAGGGGTCCAGTTGTGGTGACTCACACCTATAATCCTAGCACTTTGGGAAGCCAAAGCTAGTGGATTGCTTGAGCTTAGGAGTTGAGACCAGCCTGAGTAAGAGTGAGACCTTGTTTCTACCAAAAATAAAAAAATCCACTGGGCATTGTGGTGCATGCCTAATAGTCTTAGCTACTGGGGACTCTGAGGCAAGAGGATCACTTGAGCCCAAGAGTTTGAGATTGCTGTGAGATATGATGATGCCACAGCACTCTACCCAGAGTGACAGAGTGAGACTGTCTCAAAAAAAAAGTTCCTAGGTACTTCTCTTTGGCAATGGTGGATTGGCATGTACTTGCAAATAGCAAAACTTTCTTTTTTTATTTTTTTGAGAGAGTCTCACTTTGTCACCCTCAATAGCGTGCTATGACATCATAGCTCAGAGCAACTTCAAACTTTTGGGCTCAAGTGATCCTCTTGCCTCAGCCTCCCAAGTAGCTGGGACTACAACTGCCTGGCACAACACCCAGCTAGTTTTAGAGTATCACTCTCGCTGAGGTTGGTCTTGAACTCCTGAGCTCAAGCAATCCACCCGCCTTGGCCTCCTCGAGTGTTAGAATTACAGGCATAAGCCACTTTGCCTGGCTGCACAACTTTATTTCTTTTGAAATAGTCTTTCATTTTCAAGTCTTTATAACATTAGACTGGATTTTTTACTTGATCTAAATGGTCTAATTATTGACATTTTCCAATAATTTCAGTGTTTTGGGATTCTGCTTTGTCAGAAAGAGTTAATTATTAATTAAGGAAGAGAAATGAGGTGAAAACAAAAGTGGAATGTGTGCATAGGGCCACACTTCAAAGCATAGAGAAGCAGAGATAGGTGAGCATCTTTTTAGGCCTTACTTGTTTGAACACTAGAATAGTCAAGAGATGTCTTATATGCCCATTCAAGTTTATTTATTTGTTTATTTTTTTGAGCCAGAGTTTTACTATGTCGCCCTCAGTAAAGTGCCATGGCATCACAGCTTGTGGCAACCTCCAACTCCTGGGCTTAAGCGATTCTCTTCCCTCAACCTCCCAAGTAGCTGGGACTACAGGCACCCGCCACAACGCCCAGCTATTTTTTGTTACAGTTGTTTAGTTGGCCCAGGCCAGGTTTGAACCCGCCATCCTCGGTGTATGTGGCTGGTGCCGTAACCACTGTGCTATGGTTACCGAACCAGGTTTAAGCAACTTCATGAGTGTTATGAAAATGAGTATATTTGTATATTATTTGTATGAAATAAAGAAATACTGCATAAACTAGAAAATTAAAGAATGACACCTAGATTTTTTTGAAGAAAACTTTTTATATAGCTGGGCATTGTGGCAGGCACCTGTAGTCTCAGCTATTTGAGAGGCTGAGGCAAGAGGATTGCTTGAGCCCAAGCATGTGAGCTCTGAGGATGTCACGGCACTCTACCCAGGACAATAGACTGAGACTTTCTCTCAAAAGAAAAAAAGAAAAGAAAAAAACTTTTTATAAATTATAAAAGTAGTATAATACTCACTCTAGAATTTTCTATAAGTTATGAAGATTTATTTATTATTTATTTATTTTTTTTTTTTAGACAGAGTCTCACTTTATCACCCTTGGTAGAGTGCTATGGTTGTCACAGCTCACAGCAACCTCAAACTCCTGGGGTTAAGCGATCCTGTTGCCTTAGCCTCCCTGGTAGCTGGGACTATAGGCTATTTTTTAGAAATGGGGATCTCGCTCTTGCTCAGGCTGGTCTCGTACCTGTGAACTCAGGCAGTTTACCCACCTTGGCCTCCCAAGTGCTGGGATTACAGGCATGACACTGTGCCCGGCCAGTTACAAAGATTTAGAAGCACTCTCTCTGTAAAGACCAGAAAGACACAGGAAAGAAATACTGATAATCTCATGATTTAGAGATAATATCTGTTAACATTTCTATTTTATTCCTTTCCATTTTTTATACATATATATAATTTTATATATTTAGAATTGTATGTATTTACAGTTTTATGTCTGGCTTTTTTGATAACATTATTTCTTGAGTATTGCCTTTCATTAAATGCTCTGTAAATAGAAATGATTTTTGAAAGCTTATATAATCTGTTATATGAATATTTTAAATATTATTCTTTCACATTTTTCTAACTATGCTTTTTATCAATAATGCTGTACTCAGCTTCTTTTTTTTATGTTTAACTCCTTGCCATGTAGTAACTCAGGCTCTTTGTATTAGATTTCTTGTCTGCATTTCTGATTCTTTATTTAGGATAAATTCTGAGAGAAGGAATTATGAACTGGATTGAAAATCTAGTATTTTTGCTGGGTATAGTGGTGTACATGTTTAGTCCCTGCTACCTAGGAGGCTGAGGTAGGAGGATCACTTGAGCTCAGGAGTTTAAGGCCTGACTGGGAAACACAGTGAGATTGCTTTTAAAAAAAAAAAAAATCACCAACATGCAAATAAAAAATGTTATTTTTTTTCTTTTTTACATATGACATGGGTATAGAAATATAGTATTTTTTGATGGCGCCTGTGGCTCAGTGAGTAGGGCGCCAGCCCCATATGCTGAGGGTGGTGGGTTCAAGCCCAGCCCCGGCCAAACTGCAACAAAAAAATAGCCGGGCGTTGTGGCGGGCACCTGTAGTCCCAGCTGCTTCGGAGGCTGAGGCAAGAGAATCATGTAAGCCCAAGAGCTGGAGGTTGCTGTGAGCTGTGACGCCACGGCACTCTACCAAGGGCAGTAAAGTGAGACTCTTGTCTCTACAAAAAAAAAAAAAAAGAAATATAGTATTTTTTAAAGGGTTTGGTATATGTTGTGAAATTTATTTCCAGAAAGATTATCTAGTTCGTGTTTTCATTAGTTGGAAATGAAGTTTCCTAGAAACATCAAGACTTATGATCTTTGAAATTTGAGTAGGAAAAAAATATTGACAAAGAGACACTTTCTGTATGCCAGGTACTGCTAAATGTTTTACATATAATGATCCATTTAATTCTTCCCATAACTATATGAAGTAAATTATTTTATTATCTCTATTTTATATTGAGGCATGAAGAGATTAAATTCCTTATCCAGCACCACACATCTGTTATGGACAAAGCTGGAATTTGAAGCCAGGAATTCTGGCATCAGTCTTCTCTTAGTTGCTTCTTCTTCTGTATAGGGCTTGCCAATCTTTTTTACATCATGGTACACATAAAAACATGAATACTTTTGTAGTACCCTGGGATAAATGGAAGAGGATGCTTGATTCTGGAAGCTACTTATCAAGAATGGTAACTGGCAGGTGTCTTTGGCTGTACCTAGATCCCTACCTGGCTTTTTCGAGAGCTAAGGGAAATAATAATTGGTATGCAGCTTAAGTATCCCTTATCCAGAATATTTGGGATAAACATAATATTTCAAATTTTTGACTTTTTATTTTTATTTTTTTAGATAATGGGATATTTGCATTGTACTTAGTGACTGAGCATCCCAAGTCTAAAAACATGAAATCCAAAATGCTCCAATGAACTTTTCCTTTGAGTGTCATGTTGGTGCTGAAAAGTTTTGGATTTTGGAATATTTTGGATTTCAGACTTTTCAATTGGGGATGCTCAGTCTAACCTATCACCCATATTCAGCACACTGGTTAGAAAGTTCTGCTTTACAATATAAAGAACCATTAAAACTTCAAATTAATAGTAACAATGACATATCTAAGCTCACTAATTCCTTCAGGTCAACTGTATGTTTTAGTTGAAACTGCTTTTGACTTAACATCTTAAGAACATAGAAGAGGAAAAACTTCTAGATTTGAGGAGTAGCATGTCCTTTTGTAATATTATACAGTCACTGACTGCCAAACTTATTTTTAAAATTAAAAAGCTGAAGTATTTCTGGTAGTGTTTTTTTCTTCTGTATAGATAATTTAAGCATTTTCTTCTTAAAGCTGCTAGTACGAGCTGGCTTCAAGAGCATGTTGCAGACCTTAGTCGAAGGTAAGATGTTACGGAGTTTTGTGACATGCATAATATAAAAGGAACACATAAGATGCATCTATCATGGGAACTTACATTATTCACTGCTGAGGTGACTACATGAATCACACAAATAAGATTTTTATTCTTTTTTTATTTTTTCTTACTTTTTAATTGATACAAAAAGAGACCTTTCTGAGTGAAAGCACTTTGTTCGCAAAGCTTTCTTTAAGAAATGTTATGTGATACTACAATACAAGTTATCTTTTGCAAGATTTTCATCAGTATTATATGAGTTCTACTAATGCATACTTTGTTTCTTTATAGCTTATGTGGAATTATTCCAGGACTTAGCAGTATCTTCCTTCCCCGAATGAATCCATTTGTTTTGATTGATCTTGCTGGAGCATTTGCTCTTTGTATTACATATATGCTAATTGAAATTAAGTAAGTATTTTTTATTGCTATCATATATGTTTCAATTCCTGGGGTCTTAAGATTAAGGGCATCAACAGGATGGATGGGTTCAGGCTTCTAGCATTTTTGCTTCTGACCTGTGTAACTTCGATCCAGTCTTTTCGTCAAGTGTTTTCACTTAAGGGGATTTGCTTCAGTATTTCTTACCACAGTCTATAAGGTAGAGTGGAAAACTATTTAAATTCTCTACTGCCGACCTGCTGAGTAAAACAGAGAAGAGGACACTAAGAGAATTAAACCACAGCTGCTGAGAGAAAAGAAGTGGAAGTAGGTGTGAAGCAATTTGTAAAAATAAAGGCTCTACTATGAAATACCTTATCACATATGGTTCCTTGGCTACCTACTTTTTAATATTGGTTTGCTAGACTGTGTCCTTAATTATTCTTATTTTGCATATTCTCTTTATTATTATTTTTTTTTTTTGCAATTTTTGGCTGGGGCCAGGTTTGAACCCACCACCTCCGGTGTATGGGGCTGGCGCCCTACTCCTTTGAGCCACAGGCGCCACCTTGCATATTCTCTTTAAAAAATTACCTGTAATTATTTGTTTTTATTTGCTACCTCTATGGGACTCCCAAACCTTTATTTCTCACCTAGATCTCTACTGAATTCCAAAAGGCATATCTTCCTGATTTCTGTTCATGTCTACCTCATCTGAACCTGTTTTCTCCGATCTCCAAAACTGTCTTTTTCCTATATTTTTTGTCTTAGAGAATGCTATCTATTTAGGTATACTTTAAAAAAAAATGTGTTAAAATACACATAAAGCTTATCCCTTTAACCATTTTTAAGTATACATTTCAGTGGCATTTAGTGCATTCACATGGTTGTGCAACTATCACTACCATTTATCTCTGGAGCCTTTCATCATCCGCAGCTGAAACTCTGTTAAACAGTAACTCCCGATTTTTATCTCCTCACGGTCCTGGAAACCACCATTCTACTCTGTCTCTGGGAATGTGACTACTCTAGGTACCTCTTAGAAATGATCATATAGTATGTTCTTTGTGTCTGGCTTATTTCACTTAGCATAATGTTCTCAAGGCTCATCGAGTTGTACCATGTGTCAGAATTTCCTTTCTCTTGACGGCCGAATAACATTCCATTGTATATACATGCCACATTTTTTACCCACTCATCCACTGATGTACATATAAATTGTTTCTGTGTTTTATCTATTGTGAATACAGCATAGGTATATGATAAATCTGTTTGAGTCCCTGCTTTTAGTTCTTAGTGGTAAATACCCAGAAGTGGAACTGCTGGATTATACGGTAATTTTATATTTAATTTTTGGAGGAGCTCCAGTTGATTCCTTTTTTTGTTTTTATTTCTTTTCTTTCTTTTTTTTTTTTTTAAGAGATAGGGCCTCACCGTGTTGCCCAGCCTGGCTTCAAACTCTTGGGCTCAAATGATCCTCCCACCTACACCTCCCAAGTAGCTGTGACCTCAGGCATGCACCACGGCACCCAGCTTGCATTTTTTTTTTTTTTTCTTTTGAGACAGAGCCTCAAGCTGTCACCCTGGGTAGAGTGCCGTAGCATCACAGCTCACAGCAACCTCCAACTCCTGGGCTCAAGCGATTCTCCTGCCTCCGCCTCCCAAGTAGCTGGGACTACAGGCACCCGCCACAATGCCCAGCTATTTTTTGGTTGCAGCTGTCATTGTTGTTTGTCAGGCCCGGGCTGGATTTGAACCTGCCAGCTCAGGTGTATGTGGTTGGTGCCTTAGCCACCTGAGTCACAGGCACCAAGCCCCAGCTTGCATTCTTAAATACCTATTTCTCCTCCCTCCTCTCCTTTCCCCCTTCTCCAAGCCAGTTCTAATTGGTCACCACATCTTATGTAATATTTCCTTAATGTTCATTCATATCTTCTTTTCCATTATCATTGCTTCTATCCCAATTAAGCCCTTTATCATCATTTCCTTGGCCCAATTAGAATAGCTTTCTGGTTTACTAATTTTTATTCTCACCCATCCCTAGTTACCTTCTAGTTTGCTGTTAATGTGATCAGATTGTTAATTTGGACACAATATTTTCCTATTTCAACACTCTCCCCTTTGCATATTTGTAAAAACTGTAAGTTGTTAGCATGGAGTCCTGTGTAGTCAAGACCCCTACCATCCATCTATCTATCTACACCTATTTGTGGTTTCATTGACACATCAGGATTTTCATGCTTTTGCACATGCTGCTTTCACTCATCTTTGAAGGCTCAGCTTTAAATGTTACCTCTTCTTTTTATATTTAGCCTTTTGGAATACTCAGTTCTTTGTGCGGCCATGGTACCCTGTAGACATTTTGACTTTAGTATCTATAGAGCTTTATTATGTTTTCTACATATGTATCTCCTGCTTTACTAGAGCAAGGAGTATGTCTTCTTCATGTTCATATTCCCAGCATGTGGGAAAAAGTAAATAAAAGTACATAATCATCTTGTGACCATTGGCAGTTTGATCTGTCTTGCAAATAAAAAAACTTCAGGCTAAGCTCATTGGCTCACACCTATAATCCTAGCAATCTGGGAGGTGGAGGCAGGTGGATTGCTTGAGCTCGGGAGCTTGAGCTCACCCTGAGCAAGAGTGAGAGCCTGTCTCTACTAAAAATAGAAAAAATAGCCAGGTGTTGTATCAGGCATCTAGAATCCCAGTTACTTGGGAGGCTGAGGGAAGAGGATTGATTGAGTCCAAAAGTTTGAGGTTGCTGTGAGCTGTGATGCCATGACACTCTACCCAGGGTGACAGAGTGACACTCTGTCTCAAAAAAATAAAATAATGAAATAAAGTGAAATAAATAAAATACTTTAGCACAGTTTAAACTATTGATGTCAGCCATAGTGTTACTATAACACATTGCTGCAGAATATCACCTTGTGATATTTCTGGGGCATTTTCAAATTGGCTTAGCGCTTGTAGCTCAGTGGCTAGGGCACCAGCCACATACACCAGGCTGGTGGGTTCGAACCCAGCTGGAGCCTGCCAAACAACAATGACAACTACAACAAGAAATATCCAGTGTTGTGGTAGGCGCCTGTAGTCCCAGCTACTTGGGAGGCTGAGACAAGAGAATCGCTTGTGCCCAAGAGTTTGAGGTTGCTGTGAGCTGTGATATCATAGCACTCTACTGAGGGTGACATAGTGAGACTCTGTCTGAAAAAAAAAAAAAAAGAAATTTTATCATTATTTATAGGAAAATTGATAGAATCTCTGTTGTATTTCCTGTTAGGCTCTATCAAAATTTGGAGTTTTTTATTTGTCTGTCTCAAGCAAGTGAATATATTTGAAAACTTTCTAGTTGACAAGTGAATTGACTGAAAAATACATAGGGGAGAAAAGGTCACTTTTAAAAATATTTTTTTGGGCAGCACCTGTGGCTCAATGGGCAGGGTGCTGGCACCACATACTGAGGGTGGCAGGTTCGAACCTGGCCCCGGCCAAACTGCAACAAAAATAGCCGGACATTGTGGCGGGTGCCTGTAGTCCCAGCTACTCAGGAGGCTGAGGCAAGAGAATCGCCTAAGCCCAGGAGTTGGAGGTTGCTGTGAGCTGTGACACCACGGCACTCTACCGAGGGAAATAAAGTGAGATGCTGTCTCTAAAATAAATAAATAAATAAAAATAAAAATATATCTTTATGCTAGTTAACATAATCATTAGTTATGTTTCCACTAAACTTTGCCAGGAGCACTGTTGGGTTTTTTTTCCCCCTCTTTGAAATTCTCTGTTGCCAGTGGTGGCCAATTGTGATAAACAGTTGTATTGCTTAGTCCTGTTGCTTTTTTTTATTTTTTGCTTAGTCCTGTTGCTTTAGATAATTAATAGATTGAATTTTAAGATGCCCAGTGAGACATACATTTAAGATTTAGAATTGTTTTTTCCTTCTAGCAATTATTTTGCTGTAGATACTGCCTCTGCCATAGCCATTGCCCTGATGACATTTGGCACTATGTACCCCATGAGTGTGTATAGTGGGAAAGTATTACTACAGGTAAGGTTCTTCTTTCAGTGCATATACTTAATATTAGCCATACTCTTCTATCAGATTATAAAATTGTATGTGTGGCTCAACGCCTATAGCTCAGCAGCTAGGGCGCCAGCCACATACACTGAGGCTAGTGGGTTCGAATCCAGCCCAGGCCTGCCAAACAATGACAACTACAACCAAAAAATAGCCGGGCTTTGTGGCTGGCATCTGTAATCCCACCTGCTTGGGAGACCAAGGCAACAGAATCACTGAAGCCCAAGAGTTTGAGGTTGCTGTGAGCTGTGACACTACAGCACTCTACCCAGGGCAACAGCTTCAGACTCTGCCTCAAAAAAGAAAAAAAACTTATATGTGTTTTACCAGATTATAAAATTTGTAGCTACTGGAGGTCTCTGTTAGGAATGAAGTCAAAATAGTAATCTCTGAAATTTGTATAATAAGCTAAGAATGAAATGAGATTTCATTAACCCATAAAATCCAGGGTCCAAATCCTGCTGTTTTTATGTGTCACAAAATCAGGAATTTGAACTTATTTGCCTCTCCTAATGTTTCAAGTGAAAATAGCGTTACTATAAAATGTTTTTAGATATTTATTTTCCCTTAGGTAATGTGCTTTGGCTATTGTATGAACAGGTTATAATTGTTTTGTTATTTCCTGCCATTGGATCAGTGAGACTTTTTTATTATTATTATTTTCTTTTTGAGACAGAGTTTCATTATGTTGCCCTCGGTAGAGTGCTGTAGTGTCATAGTTGACAGCAACCTCAAACTCTTGGGCTTAAGCAATTCTCTTGCCTCAGCCTCCCAAGGAACTGGGACTACATGTGCTGGCCACAATGCCCATCTATTTTTTTGTTGCAGTTGTTTAGCTGGCCTGGGCCGGGTTCGAACACACCACCCTTGGTGTATGTGGCTGGCGCCATAACAAAATGTGCTACAGGCGCCAAGCTAGAGACTTTAAATTTAAAATTTAAATTGGCAAATCGCTGCTTGTTGAAACAGTAGAAACACGTGTAGATAAGCCCATGGAAAGAAAAGTTTCCTAGAGCTAAATATGTGTGTAAACATTGTTCCTTTTCCCTGACCCTCATGCCTTTCCTATAACTTTGAGGCAGTGCTCCATCTTTTGAAATAGTAATAGCAATAATAGTAGTATAGAACATAGTAGCACTAGACTACAATGTTTCTAGCCATTTCTTGAATATTTTGTATTGGTTGGTTCTTTACGTCTTATTTAATTCTAGAGGTAGGCTCTTCCTTGTGAGATAAAAAACAAATATGGACAAATTGATAATGTTGCCCCACTAGGGAGGTCAATTAAAGCCTCTCTTCCCTAAATCACGATAGACACATGTCACATGTTAGACACAGACTGGCTGAACATCTATTTGGGGGCTGGGTGCTGTGGGTCACGCCTGTAATCCCACCACTCTGGAAGGCCTAGCTGAGAGGACTCCTTAAGCTCAGGAGTTTGAGACCAGCTAGAGCAAGAGTGAGACCCCATCTCTTCTAAAAGTAGGAAAATCAGTGCGGTATTGTGGTGGGTACCTATAGTCCCAGCTATGGGGAAGCAGAGGCAGGAGGATCACCTAAACCCAGGAGTTTGAGGTTGCTGTGAGCTAGGCTGACACCATAGCACTCTAGATTGGGACAACAGAGTGAGACTCTGTCTAAAAAAAATCCGCTAGGTAGGAGGGGTTTCAAGACCATTATTGGCAAAATTATTTTTTCTCCTAGGTTATTTATATTTTATTTTATTCTTTTGCCCAGACAACACCACCTCATGTTATTGGTCAGCTGGACAAACTTATCAGAGAGGTAAGATGAAATAGTAAGTAAAATCATTTTGATTTATATTCAGGGATAGAAGGGGTGAGTATATATAATACTTTATTCAACCCTACCTAGAATTTTATTTTAGGGAAGCTTGTATTCTTCATAATAATTAGGAGCCATAACATAAGGGCGAAAATAGAAAAATCTGAGGAATTGTTCAGCCTAGAAGCCAAATTCACTTGAAATAAATGTGAATGAGATCAGGGATGTCCAACCTGTGGCTCATGAGCCACATGCAGATTATTTGAGGATTGTTTTCTTTGGTGTTGGATATCATGAAAAGTATGCACAGATTTTTTTCTTTTTGGCTAATCAGCTTTCCTTAATGTGTGTATATTTAATATGTGGCCCAAGACAACTCTTTTTCCAATGTGAAGCAGAAAACAAAAAAGATTAGATACCTGGAGTGGCGCCTATGGCTCAAGGAGTAGGGCACCGGCCCCATACACCAGGGGTGGTGGGTTCAAGCCTGGCCCCGGCCAAAAACTGCAAAAAAAAAAAATTTAGAAACCCTTGGGCATGCGGCCCAGAAGGGGTATGAGTGCAGCCCAACAAAAACCGTAAGCCATAAGCTTACTTAAAACGTTATGAGATTTTTTGGTGGAATTTGATTGCACAGTTCTTGAGTGTGAAATTTGTAGGCGGCATGTTGTGTCACAGTCATATGAAATAAACATATGGACACTCCCTATTTGTACTCATATTTGCTTCAGTTTTATGGTGGTATACAGCTTCCAGCATGTTATCTTCTAAGTAAAGACAGTTGAATTGTCACCATTAGACATTACGTGTGCTCCTAGTGACTTGGTGAGGCAGAGATTATCAATGATATTTCAGCCTACCATTGCGACGTTAATTGTTTCATGTCATTTAGAAGTCAGGTAACTGTTCTCACTTGATTATTAAGGGCACTTCCACACCTTGGCACCACCTCACACATTGCTCACTGCTGCTTATAGCCAGCCCTCTGCCTCGCTCTACATCAGCAGCCGAGGTGTGGGAGGGCCCAAACTTTGCTTTCTATTTTCCTATCAGTTAATTGTCATAATAAAAGTAAATATAGTCTTTGTCTATTTTGTGTGTGTGTGTGTGAGACAGAGTCTCAAGCTGTCACAGCAACCTCTAACTCTTGGGCTTAAGCGATTCTCTCGCTTCAGCCTCCCAAGTAGCTGGGACTACAGGTACCCACCACAATGCCCAGCTATTTTTTTTTTTTTAACCTAACAAATGCAATCAGTGTAGCCTGGTTTCTTGTACCCTCAATGAATCCCCAACAATAAAAAAAAAAAGTCCAAAAACAATGGATGCTGGCAGAGATGAAGAGAGAAAGGAACACTTACAGACTGTTGGTGGGACTGCAAATTAGCATAACTTCTATGGAAAACAGTTTGGAGATTCCCAAAAGACTAAAAATAGACTCCATTCAATCCAGCAGTCTCACTACAGGGCATTCATCCAAAGGAGAATCTTCATCAAAAAGATACCTATGCTCAAATGTTTATTGCAGCACAAGTCAGAATTGCAAAGATGTGGAATCAACCCAAGTGCCCATCAATTCATGAGTACATTAATAAAACACTGGATGTGTATATCATGGAGTACTACTCGGCCATAAAAGAAGATGGATTAAAACCTTTTGCAACAATCTGAATGGAACTGGAGACTGTTCTGCTAAGTGAAGTATCTCAAGAATGGAGAAACAAACACCACATGTACTCACTATTAAATTGGAGCTAACCAATGAGCACATATGTGCAAGGGAGGAAAGTGAAGCTCAGTGACAGTTGCCTAGAGGAGGAGGGGAGGGAGAATAAACCAACTTATTGGTTACTGTGAACACCATTTGGGTGATGGACACACCTATAGCTGGACTCAAGCATTACAAAAAGGATCCCTGTAACCTAAAACGTTTGTACTCCCTTAATATTTTGAAATTTTTTTAAAAAGCTGATACCACAGAGTGATGGATATAAATATATTCCATATTGACAAAATGTAAAGAACTACACACTGTTGAAGTTGAGTGGGAAAGGTTAATATTAAGCAGTTGGGACTTGATTCTAAAAGAATTGGAATAAGCAAGAAAGTGGGAAAACAAGCAGCAATGGTATCTTGAGTGGCGTGGGACTTCCCTTGGCTGATGAGTGTCCTTGTGCAGTATTTGACCACATGGTTTTTAGGCTTAAAGTAAGTCCATATGTGAATGAACTGTGTTGGATGTGTCAGATACAGACACTGCTGATAACCTATTTCTGTGCTTTTAATTAGGTATCTACCTTGGATGGAGTTTTAGAAGTCCGAAATGAACACTTTTGGACCCTAGGTTTTGGTTCATTGGTATGTTTTTACATGTTACTTTAGTTAAATTTAAAACATAGTTTTTAATTTTTAAACCTGAATACAGTATTTCTTTAAAATTTTCTTTGAGTCTTATGAAAAGGCTTTCTGTGTGTTCCCTATTTGTGTTCAAAAGAGTCTAAAATGTAGATAGACTCAATTACCTAATTGAGATTAATTGAAGGATGTATTTCTTTTTTTTTAACGTGTAAATGTTTTTTAATTTTATTTTTAATTGACAAATAACAATTTTAACAAATACCTATTCTATGCCTGGGACTCTATAGCCATCCTCTAAATTTATATCCTCATAACAAATTTAGAAGACAAGCATTCTTTTATTTTTTTCTGTATTTCATAACTTTTTTCCTTCAAACAACTGTATGATCTTATTGTTAATAACACCAAAGTGTCCACCTAAAACAAATCTACAGTTATACTTTAGGAATGATCAGGAAAATACAGAAAAGTACCCAGAAAAAAAATTAAAATCACCATAATTCTATCCTCAGGAGAAAACTGCTGTTGGTATTTTGTTTGTTTTGTTTGTTTGTTTTTTGAGACAGAGTTTCAAGCTGCTGCCCTGCGTAGAGTGCTGTGGCATCATAGCTCACAACAACCTCCAAGCTCAAGCGATCCTCTTGCCTCGGTTTTTCTATTTTTAGTAAAGACGGGGGTCTCACTTTTGCTGAGGCTGGTCTCGAACTCATGATCTCAAGCAGTCCACCCGCCTCGGCCTCCCAGAGTGCTAGGATTACAGGTGTGAGCCACCGCGCCTGGCCACAGATATTTTGGAATTTATGCTTACACATTTATTCTCCTTGGGAAATGAGATCTTGCTGATTGATAACTTACTCTTTTTGGGTTTTCATGGAGATATTCTCCTACAATATCTTTTTTAAAAACCAAATAGGGATTGGCTTAGCGCTCGTAGCATCGTGGTTACGGTGCCAGCCACATACACTGAAGTTGGTGGGTTCAAACCCAGCCCAGGCCAGCTAAACAACAATGACAACTGCAAGAAAAAAATACATTGGGGTGGTCACCTGTAGTCCCAGCTACCTGGAGGTTGAGACAAAGAATCGCTTAAGCCTGGGGCAGCATCTGTGGCTCAAAGGAGTAGGGCGCCAGCCCCATATGCTGGAGGTGGCAGGTTCAAACCTAGCCCTGGCCAAAAACTGCAAAAAAAAAGAATCACTTAAGCCCAAGAATTTGAGGTTGCTGTGAGTTATGATGCCATAACACTCTACTGAGGGTGACCAAATACGATTTGACTTTTCTAACATAATACAAGTTCCAGAAGTAAGCACGTCATAGCTAGTCCAACAGTTCAGTGATGTCATCCACTGTGCAGTCTTTAATTTCAGGCTTATGGTCTTTTAATGGCAAAATTGTCACTTCACTTCCACCTCCCCTGACTCTTTCCCTCTCTAGGCATTTTGGATGTCTAAAACTCATTCTCTAGTAAATTATTCAGAAAGGGCCTCTGGGAATAATATTTTCTAAATTCTTGAATGTTGCACAGTTTGTGCATATTATACTTGAAGATTAGTCTGTCTGGATATAAAATCTTTACTACACATTTTGTTTCTTTGACTTTCTTAAATATGTTACCCCATTTACCTCTGGCATAAAGCATGGTTGTGACAATGCCTAATGATAATCTGATTTGTTTTCTTTTATATGTGACTTGATCTTTTTGACTAGAAGCTCAAAAGATATTTTTTCTTTTCTTTCGAAGAGCGTTTCACTTGGTTGCCCAGGTTAGAGTGCCATGGCCTCAGCCTAGCTAACAGCAAACTCAAACTCCTGGGCTCAAGTGATCCTTCTGCTTTAGCCTCCCCAGTAGCTGGGACTACAGGTGCCTGCCACAGTGCACAGCTAATTCTTTCTGTTTTTTTAGAGATGCTCTTGCTTGAACTCCTGAGCTCTGTCTCAGCTTCCCAGAGTGCTAGGATTACAGGTGTGAGCCACTGTGCCTGGCCTGATATTTTTTCTTTAAAGTCCCGCAATTTTACTAGAATGTATCGTGGCATTAATTATTTTAATTATGTCATGTACCCTTTCAGTAACGTTGTTTCAGAAATAATTTTTTTTAATATTTAAGAAAGGTTTTTAAATTATATTATGTAATTTTTATTCAGGTCTCTTGCTTTGGTTTTCTCTTTTGGGCACTCCTATCATATGCACGTTGGATCTTTGCCTTTTATATTTGTTATTTTTTTTCTCAAATCCTTATCATCTCTTAATTTCCTTTTGATTAAAAAAAAATATTCTGGGTGGCACCTATGGCTCAGTGAGTAGGGCGCCGGCCCCATATACCGAGGGTGGTGGGTTCAAACCCAGCCCCGGCTGAACTGCAACCAAAAAATAGCCGGGCGTTGTGGCAGGCGCCTGTAATCCCAGCTGCTCGGGAGGCTCAGGCAGGAGAATCTCGGAAGCCCAAGAGCTAGAGGTTGCTGTGAGTCCTGTGACATCATGACACTCTACTGAAGGCGGTAAAGTGAGACTCTGTCTCTTTTTGGCTGGGCATGATGGATGATGGCTCACGCCTGTAATCCTAGCACTCTGGGAGGCCAAGTCAGGTGGATTTCCTGAGATTATGGGTTCAAGACCAGCCTCAGCCAGGATGAGACCCCCCATCTCTAAAAATAGCTGGGCGTTGTGGCAGGTGCCTGTAGTCCCAGCTACCTGGGAGGCTGAGGCAAGAGAATTGCTTGAGCCAAAGAGTTTGAGGTTGCTGTGAGCTGTGATGCCATAGCACTCTACCAAAGGGCAGCAAAGTGAAACTCTGTCTCAAAAAAAACTTTTTCTTTCTTGCTGTCTTTTATTTCCCTTGGTATACTCCTATGTTTATTTGCTTTTCTATTCCTTCTAGATAAGTTTTTATTTCTGAAGTGATTTTTTTCTTGTATTTTGTCATCTCATTTCTAAGTATTTTAAATTCTGATTTATGTTCTTATTTTATATCTTTTGCCTTGTTTTGAAAAAGCGGCTTATATTTTTTGTTTGTTTGTTTGTTTTCTTAGAGACAGAGTCTCACTTTGTCACCCTCAGTAGAATACTGTGGTGTCACTGCTCACAGCAACCTCCAGCTCTTGGGCTTAGGCGATTCTCTTGCCTCAGCCTCTAAGAGTAGCTGGGACTACAGGTACCGGCCACAATGCCCAGCTATTTTTTTGTTGCAGTTTGGCCTGGGCCAGGTTCAAACCCACCACCCTCGGTATATAGGGCCGGCACCCTACTCACTGAGCCACAGGCGCCACCCAGGCTTACAGTTTTTAATCTGTTTTGTAGTTATATCTTTCTGGTGATCTTTAATAATCTGTATTTGTATTCTCCTTTTTTCCTTATAATAACTGTGTGGGATGTGGCTTTAATCCTTTTCCATTGCTTGCTTTATTTCTTTTTATTTTGGAGACAGGGTTTCTGTCATTCAGACTGGAGTGCTCTGACTCAGTTATAGCTCACTGCAGCCTCAAACTCCTAGGCCTAGGCTCAAGCATTCCTCCTGCGTTAGCCTCTGGAATAGCTAGGACTATAGGCACCTGCCACGATGGCACTACCTTACCAGGCTAATTTTTTTTAATTCTTTGTGGAGATGAGGTCTCACTGTGTTGCCAAGGCTGGTCTGGAACTCCTAGGCTCAAGCAATCCTCCTGTCAGCCTCCCAAAGTGCTGGGATTACAAACATGAACCACCTCACCCAGCTGCTCAATGTTTTTGAAATTAGTTTTCCTGAACTTTAAAATTAGGAGTGGTTTAGGGTAGTGTATATGAATTCATAAGTCTAGAGCTCCCTCTTCTGATGATTTTGTAAAATAAAAGTTCTTTTCTTTCTTCTGTGTTCTTTCTCCCATTTGTATCTCCTCCACCTCTATCCTTTATCTCAACTGTGCTGCTCAAGTTGGATTCTCTTCCCAGGTGTTTCTTCTTACTGTGTGGCTTTGTCTTAGAAAAGAGTTTTGCCTGGTTACTTTTGAGAACTTACAGGCTCAAATTGCTCCAGCCCTTCAGACTTTATTGCAAACCCAATACACTTACCCAGTGGAGAAATGTGCAAAACTCCCCATTTCAGCCACCTTTCTCAAATTGTCCTGGATTTCCAGTAAGTGTCAGTTAACTGCTTTGGGGTTTTAGATCAGTCAGATGCCCTCCTTGTTCCTTCTGATACCTTACAGACCTCATAGCTTGTACTTGGAGCTTCACAGGGGTACTCTGTTACCTAGTTTTTTATAGATGTCCATAGATTTTCAGTTTTACTATCTTAGTTTCTCTGTTTTTATGGAGGCATTTCAAAAACTGCCACTACTGCTTCCATCTTCCAAGAATTGCAACATTATTTTTAATGGTTGTGGAGTTTTACATTATGTAAATATGCCATACTTTTTTTTTTTTTTTTTTAAGACAGAATCTCACTTTTTTGCCCTGGGTAGAGTGCCTTGGCTTCAGAGCCCACAGCAACCTTAAACTTTTGGGTTTAAGTGATTCTCTTGCCTCAGCCTCCCAAGTAGCTGGGACTACAAACTCCCGCTACAATATCCGGCTCCTTTTTGTTGTAGTTGTCATTGTTTGGCAGGCCTGGGCTGGGTTCGAACCCGCCAGCTCTGATGTATGTGGCTGGTGCCCTAGCCACTGAGCTACAGGCGCCAAGCCGGCTCCCAGCTATTTTTTTTAGAGACGAGGTCTTGCTCTGGTGCAGGCTGGTCTCAAACTTGTGAGCTCAGGCAGTCCACCTGCCTCGCCTCTCAGAGTGGTGGGATTACAGGCATGAGTCACTGTTCCCAGCCTTAAATATGCTATAATTTATTTCATCAGTCCCGTGATGGACATTTAGATTGTTTTCTATTTTTTCCTATATAAGCAGGGTTGGGATAAACATTTTTATGGGATAGTCTTTGTATATAAACATGATTATTCCGTAAGCTTCATTTTTAGAAGTGGTTTTTGTGAGTCAATGATGTTTACCTTTTTTATGGTTTTTAGTATAAATTGCCAAATTGCCTTGCCTTTTAGAACTACACACTTCCAGTTGTGTAATTTTTAACCATTTTTTAGTTGTGCTGACAATATTAACAAGTAGACAAGTGTTAATCTGGATAGCTTATAAACACAAAGAATAGTCATCTCAACTATTCAGAACTTGGCCATCTAGAAACCATACCTAGTATGGTACCGAATAATTCCTAAAATTAGTATCTGGATAAGACTCAGGAAATTAAAACAAGCTTTTGAACTGCCAAAAATTGATGTTACAGAATCTATAGATAAAAACATGCACCATAATCATCAGAGAGTATTTTAGTTCATACTCTGCAAATTTTTAACTTACTTTAATTAAGATACAGTATCTTTTATAGTTTTGTATACTGCCAACTATAAGATAGCAGTGGCAAATAAAGGGAAGTAATCAAAGGTGACTTGATTTCTAGATGTGATTGTCTCACCTAAAAATAGTCAATAGACATCCAATTCAAGTAATACAGATTATTTTCTCTATCTCATAGTTGACAACTCTCTTATTACTGTTCTGTATTTAGCATTTCAAGTTGTAGATTTAGCCACATTGTAACTAAACAATTAGGCTAGTTTATGTGCAGTTTATGTTTTATAATTTTTTCTTTTTTGAAAATCCAAGTTTATGGGCAGCACCTGTGGCTTAGTGAGTAGGGCACCAGCCCCATATACTGAGAGTGGCAGGTTCGAACCTGCCCCAGCCAAACTACAACCAAAAAAAAATAGCCAGGCATTGTGGTGGGCGCCTGTAGTCCCAGCTACTCGGGAGGCTGAGGCAAGACAATCGTGTAAGTCCAAGAGCTGGAGGTTGCTGTGAGCTGTGATGCCTGCACTCTACCGTGGATGACAAAGTGAGACTCTGTCTCAAAAAAAGAAAAAAAAGAAGGCTTGGTGCCTGTGGCTCAAGTGGCTAAGGCACCAGCCACATACACCTGAGCTGGCAGGTTCGAATCCAGCCCGGGCCCGCCAAATAACGAAAGCTGCAAACCAAAAAATAGCTGGGGGTTGTGGCAGGCGCCTGTAGTCCCAACTACGTGGGAGGCAGAGGCAGGAGAATCACTTGAGCCCAGGAGTTGGAAGTTGCTGTGAGCTGTGATGCCACAGCACTTTACCCAGGGTGACAGCTTGAGGCTCTGTCTCAAAAAAAGAAAAAGAAAAAGAAAATGCACGTTTATCTGGAATCAACATGGAGTATTTGCTGGGCATTTTATTTAATTTTATTTACTCTACTATATATTATTATTTAAATTTTTTAGGCAAATAGTACCCAATTGCTAGAAAAATAAGAATTTATAATTAAAGCCTTAAAGAGAGATTAAAAATCCTTACTAATTCTGTCATCTGGAGATAAGTAATATCATTTGTGATAGTGATATTTCTGTGTGTGTGTTTTAACCAAAATAGAATCATTGTTATAACTACTACTTTTATTTACTTTAAAAACATAACTTGTGGTAAACACCTTTTCAATATAATAAACATACTTCTGATTATCACTGTAATGCCTGATGCTCTCTACTCTTACAAGTCTGAGATTGTCTTTCATGAGCCCATCTCCCTCATCTACTACTTACAGTTGGCTATGAAGCCCTCCTACTTCTCCCTCTGGGATACGTGAATTTATCTATCCCTCTCTGATCCCTTTTCTATTTTTTTTTTTTTTTTAAGAGACAGAGTCTCACTTTGTCACCCTTGGTAGAGTACTGTGACATCACAGCTCATAGCAACCTCTAGCTCTTGGGCTCAGGCAATTGTCTTGCCTCAGCCTCCTGAGTAGCTGGGACTACAGGCGCCCGCTACAACGCCCAGCTGTTTATTTATTTATTTTTATTATTATTATTATGTATTTTTTTTTTTTTTTTGCAGTTTTTAGCTGGGGCAGGCGCCGTCCAATGCCCAGCTATTTTTTGTTGTAGTTTGGCCAGGGTCAGGTTCAAACCCGCCACCCACAGTATATGGGGCCAGCACCCTACTCACTAAGCCACAGGCCCCACCTTGATTCCATTTTTTTTTTTTTTTTTAAATCCTAGCTCTGCTTTCCTCATTCCTTGCCTGATACCAATTATCCATTCCTTGCCTGATACCAATTGTCCTACAATTTTTTGGAACTCTTGATTATTTTACTTCTATTCAGTTGCAAAACTCCTTATCATTTTAAGGCCATCTGCTAACCTTTGTTTTTAACCTGTTCTTCCTCCTCCTTCACTCCTTTGTTTCCTTCCTTCCCTCCCTTCCTCCCTATCTTATCTTTCTCTCTCCTTCTCTCCCCTGAAATATTATACTTCTTTACATATTAGTATTGTTGCTTGTTCTTACCAAACATGCCATACATTTTAACTGCTGTTCCCTCAGTGTAAAATATCTGTTTGTGCTTTTTGAAATTCTATTTAATCATTAATCCTAGATCAAATGCTATCTTCTTTTGCAGTCTTCTTCAATTGGAATCAATACCTATTTTTTCTGCCCTTCCATTGTATTGTTCATATACTTCATTTATATTCTGCCTTGCATTATGATTTGTCTGTCTTCCTCCTACATGGATTTCTCTTCTTCTTTTATGTTTTAAAGAGTCACAGATGGCTCTGTGCCAGTAACACAATGGTTATGGCATCAGCCACATATACTGAGGCTGGCAGATTCGAACCCAGCCTGGGCCAGCTAAACAACAAAGACAATCGCAACAAAAAATAGCTGAGCATTATGCGGGCACCTGTAGTCCCAGCTGCTTGGAAGGATGAGGCAAGAAAATCGCTTAAGCTCAGGAGTTTGAGGTTGTTGTGAGCTGTGATGCCATAGTACTCTACCGAGGGCGACATAATGAGACTCTCTCTCAAAAAATAAATAAATAAATAAACATAAAGGGTCAAAGATTATTTCATTATATTGATAATCATCAGGAAAACTGACAAGACATTTAACTTTCTCTTGTTTTAAAGAAAATTCCAGCTACTAACAACATCGTAAATAAAATGTTTACTTTCAATGGAATTTTTATTAGTGTAATTCTTTTGTATTTTTCCCCTTTTAGGCTGGATCAGTGCATGTAAGAATTCGACGAGATGCCAATGAACAAATGGTCCTTGCACATGTGACCAACAGGCTGTACACACTAGTGTCTACTCTGACTGTTCAGATTTTCAAGGATGATTGGATTAGACCTGCCTTACTGTCTGGGCCTGTCGCAGCCAATGTCCTAAACTTTTCAGATCATCACATAATCCCAATGCCTCTTTTAAAGGGTACTGAGGATTTGAACCCTGTTACATCAACTCCAACTAAACCGAGTAGTCCACCTCCAGAATTTTCTTTCAACACCCCTGGAAAAAATGTGAACCCAGTTACTCTTCTAAATGCACAGACAAGGCCTTATGGTTTGGGTCTAAATCATGGACACACACCTTATAGCAACATGCTTAATCAAGTACTTGGAGTTCCAGGAATTGGAGCAAGCCAAGGATTCAGAACTGGTTTTACAAATATACCAAGTAGATATGGAACTAACAGCAGAATTGGACAATCAAGACCATGATGGACGCTAACTTATTTCTGTGAGGAATATTGACTCCTTGGCTTCCACTTTATTTAGCAGTCCTACTTTGCATTGACTGTTCAATCATTTACTATAAATGTTAGCGAATTGTAGGCTTGTTCACATTTCATGAAACCTATGAAACTATATTTTTGTAAAATATATTTGTGGTCATGAGATTCCTGTAAATGTTGTAGGCTTTAAATAGGCTTTTTTTAGAAAATGTGTTTCTCTGAATTTGGATTTTGCTGTCTTTGATTTTGTAGTTGACTTCAGTGTGATGTGACCGTACCTTTATAACAGAGCCATTTGATAGAGTGGATCTGTCATGTGACTAAGACTATAATTTTTTTTTTCAGTCAAATTTATAAACATGCTCTTGGGTAATAAACATTTTAGGAAAGTAAAAAAATGTCCATTCAAAAATTAAGTCTCTTTTTTATAGCTTTTCCAAACTTAATTGCTACATTTTTTCTTTGAGGTTTTCCTGAAATTATATCTTGCAAATTAAAAGCAAAAGTTTTTATTAGGAATTTTGGAACACATTCTATCTAGCACAATTTAAATTTTTTAATTATCGGGATTTTTGTTGGAAGTTTTTCTCATTTAAAAATTTCAATACATTTGTAAATAGTCCATGGCTCTCGGTGTTTCATTTTAACTAAGTGAATACCCAACCTTTGGTGATGTGCAATGAAAGAATCCCAATTTACTGTGTCATATTTAACAACATAATGATGGAATGTACCTTTTATGTCACTTCTTCAGTGGTTGACGTTTTTAATTTCTCATTTTATTAACAAAATATATCAACTATATTACCAAAATGTATGGAATTCCATACATGATATGGAATTTGATGTCTTTTCAAAGTTGCACAAAGAATTTGGCTATATATAATTTTACCAGACCATAACATTGGTTATAGAATACAGTGTTAATTAGGTCTACAGTGGGAAGTTTCTAACTTTTTTTGTTTTGCTTTGTCAAAAATGGTGATTTGCCAACTGATAAAGTGTGAGGATCATGTAGATTATTTTACTTTTTGATGATTTTATCCTTTGTTTACTAAATGCAGATTTTCAAGTATTTCCAACATGGCTAGTATTACTCCCAAACAGCATAACAGACAGCAGTCACACATTTCCTTTGAGGGGGTTTTGTTGTTGTTTTGTTTTATCATTATTTCTATAATTATGGTTTTTAAAAGGGATTTTGAAAGTGGATTCGACTTTCCTGGAATCCAGTGTTTCTGGAGATTTCTGACTTTCCCAGCCATCAGCCAGCTATCTAGAGATTTGTTGTTTTTGCAACAGTTTCTTCAGTCAACTCGTCTTCTTTTAAATAGGAGCAACACTTCCAAATCCTATTTCTTCACAGTGGAATAACATATATCCAAGAAGCCTTCTCTGTCAAGCAGAATGTGGTCATCTGTGGTAAGATATCTAAATATCTTGGTGAGGAATTGGGCATTGTCTTTGATATCTGCAACCTGTTCAGACATTTAAGCTGCTGAAAAAGTAATAGCCCACGCTACCTTGACTACTGGGGAAAATTAAATTTTGTAAAATGTAATAAGACAGCCTGTTTCTTGTCCTTGGTCTTATGTTCTGTTTTGCAACTATTACAGTATCTGTCGTTGACCTACTATTACAGGATGAATTTTTTTCTCCATTGACCTTATCTGAATGTCAGTTAGGGTCATGCATAAAATCTGAAGAACTGTCATGTACTGAGTGATGATTAAGCAGTATGTGCTCCTACCCCATGCATGTCTTTTCCATCCCCATGGGATTTTAAAGTGCTTAGGTATCAAACACAGTTCTGTGTGCGGTTTCATGCCTGGTTCCTCAACACCCATTCAGAGACAACACCTGTATATCTGTCTCACCAAAGGTGCTTTAATACCCATTCACACTATTTGAAAAAGGTCATGCAGAGTATGAAGGAATTAGCCCCATTTGCTGAAAATCAATAATGCCAGCTGTTAAAAGTGACATTGGCTCATGTATTATTGTATAGAGAAGTCTTAGTTGCCAAATTCTAACTAATTTCTAGCTATGGAAACAAGGAACTTGACCAACATAGGTCTACAGGCAGCAGTCTTACTGGTAAGTCTTGACCTATAATCACTTGAATCTAGACAAAGGAGGAAGTTTGATTTAAATACTTGGCCCATAGCTTGTGATTAAAAGTAAGCTCCATGGACTGTGATTAACCCTGTTTTAAGAAGTCTCTATGGGCTTGGTGCCTGTAGCTCAGCAGCTAAGGCACCAGCCACATACACCGGAGCTGGCAGGTTCAAACCCAACCCAGGCCTGCCAAACAACAATGACAACTACAACCAAAAAAAAAAAAAAAAAAAGCCAGGTGTTGTGGCAGGTGCCTGTAGTCCCAGCTACTTGGGAGGCTGGGGCAAGAGAATCGCTTAACCCCAAGAGTTTGAGGTTGCTGTGAGCTGTGACTATGATAGCACTTTACTGAGGCTGACATAGTAAAACTCTGTCTCAAAGAAAAAGAAAAGTCATTATGTTGTAATGGAAGAAATACTGAATTAGGACGCAAAAGATTTGGATTCCAATCCTGATGGTGCCACTGTATACGAAGTTTTATAACGTATAGACAACTCATTTAACTTCTCTCAGCTTTCTCATCTGTAATGTTAGGGAGGGCAAGCCGGGTGTAGTGGCTCACTCCGTAATCCTAGCACTCTGGGAGGCTAAGACCAGTGGATTGCTTAAACTCAGGAGTTGGAGACCAGACTGAGCAAGAGTGAGATATCGCCAATTGTACTAAAAAGAGAAAACTGCTGGGTATGGTGGCGCATGCCTACAGTCTCAGCCATTCGGGAGGCTGAGGCAAGAAGATGCCTTGAATCCAGGAGTTTGAGGTTGTTGTGAGCTATGACACCTGGCACTCCACCCAGGGTGACAGAGTGAGACTTGGTCTCAAAAAAAGGGCAGGAGGATGACTTTGTTGATCTGCAAAACATCAGCTCTAAAAATTTATGACCAAAATTTGCAGAACATTTGCCCAATTGCTAGACAAATACCGTGCCCAGAATTTCCTTGGTGACTACCTCGACATACAGGCCAAGTGTTGCAGGATAACACCATTTTAGGTGTTTTGTTGTTTTTTTTTCTTAGACTTGCCTCAATTTAAAACTGTTTAGATTTGAGAGATTCTCTTAGAGTTCTTTTTTTGTGAGGAAGGATTACATTGAAGATGTTTGAAAAAAAAGATTAAAAAGATTAGGGCAAGAATACCCTTACTTCTGTAGGCTACAAAAGAATGGGATACACTTTTCCTTTCTTCCTTAATCTCTGAAGTCAGGATTGGAATTACATACCATGTATCTGGTATTGGAGAAGTCCGGCATTGAAAACGTCTAATTTAGCTGTGCGTAAACTGCCAATTTTGCTCAACCGAAGAAGGCCAATCTTTTTTGGCGAGTCTGATCTGCTTCTAACATGAGTCAGTGCTTTTTACATTCCAGATTGTTTGAATTAAAGAATGTCTATAGAGTTTTCTCTTTGATTTTAAGTAATTTTGTTTTATTTTTACATTCAGTAGCTATTTATTGGTAATTTAATTTTCTCATTCAGCAAATATTTGTTGAGAATCTAGTACATGTCAGGTACTGTACTGAGTAAATATGCATTTAATATATTAATTTTTGTGACCTGGTGTCCTGGGGTCAAGGGTAACACAAAGATGTACAAGAGTCACTTCAAGGAATTACTAATACTAGTAGGAGAGATGAAACAGCAAACTATTGCACATCATCAAATTAAAGTCCCTTCTATTTCCTCTTCCTCTTTGGCTTCCTTTTGTAAGATTTTAGAATCACTAGGCAGAAAGTAATGGGGTCCCCAGAGCACTTATTGGCTTAGGGTACCTATATTTAAGCAGTTACTAGTTTAAAAGCACCTTTAATAACACTGAGGTCATCATCATCAAATTGCCACCCAACAAGCCTAGCTTCTTGCAAAAAAGTTAACTTGGCTAACACATGGCTAAGTTTTCTGACTAATGTTGCATCAGGCAAAAATTCTTTAGTACTGAAGTCAAAAAACACTAATTGCTTAAGATTCTCTAGTACCCCCATGAAGGCAAGCCATCCATCACTGCTCACGCAATGTCCTGCCAAATCCAACTGCTGGACGTTTTTCAGCAGGTTCTTTCCAAAAAATGCACCTGGGTAAAGAAATATGTATTAGTTGGAAGAAAACAGTTTTTAAAGAGAAATACCATAGACTGTATTTATTTTACATAAATTTATTTTTCCATTTTGAAATGGCCATATTTAAACTAGTGCTTTGCTTCAGAAATGAATTAGAATTCTCTAGAGGGAAGGCAGGGATTGGGAATATGATCCATTATTTTCACAACTTACATTTTTTTCCTGTGTTTAAGGGAATCTGGCAAGTACCATTAGCAGTGGTATAGCAAACAAATATAAATGAATTCTATATTGTTCCTTCTTTCACGACTTCTAGGAAACGGAAGCTTGGTTAAAAGTTGAGGTGTGTGAGATGCTGTTGAGTATTCAGTACTTGTTTTCAAAACTGGAGTCAAACTGCCGCACCATTAGGGCATTCCCTCTTTTGAAGGAGGAAATACTACCTAACTATTGTTTCTTTGGGTGTGGAATGTTCCTTATCTGTCAACTTTGGTGAGCTTGCTTTACTATCAGAATATTTGGGTGTTTTTGTTTCCTTGTTATAACCTTCCCTAGCCTCTTGAGGAAGTTCCTCTGTTTCTCACAGAATAGGGCACCCTAAAGTACCTCCTATAATAGCAAGATGGATATCCGGTCCTCTGATAGACAAAGAAGGCAGGCCTTTTTATTCTTTATTCTCATGTTACAGTTTAGATGGGATTGGAACTTGGTGAATCTTGCAATAAGAAAAATATACCTCTCATTCAGGTCAGGTACCAGCATGCAAATTGGCAGTCCAGTATTCTATGTCGGGGGTTCACATAGCTCCATATGAATTGCATGTCTTATCTGTGCAAAGCATTAGCCCTACCCCCTGCTGTGGCCTTTTCTGGGTAAGTTCACTCTGAAATACAGGGTAGACAATCAGGCAGACTGGACAAGGGAACTCTATTATGTGTTTAAACTCTGGACTCTCATCCACAAATTGCAGAAGACACATATGTATACCTGGCTGATCAATCCACATTGCTCAGCTCATTCCAGCTCATCTGAGTCCCACACCTCAGCTTTAAGCATGGAGGTTTAATTTATTACGTATTAAATCTGTGTTGCTTAGGAGATATTTGCTGTTAAACAGTGTTGCAGCCTTATAGAAATGAGGATCCAAGATTCAGTTTGGATTCCAAGGGGGAGGAGATACTTCCTAAAAAAAGAGATTTTAGAAGTCCCTTTCCAGGCTCAGCACATGTGGCTCAAGCGGCTAAGGCACCAGCCACATACACCTGAGCTGGCGGGTTCGAATCCAGCCCGTCAAGCAACAATGATGGCTACAACCAAAAAATAGACGGGCGTTGTGGCGGGTGCCACCTACTTGGGAGGCAGAGGCAAGAGAATCGCTTGAGCCCAGGAGTTGGAGGTTGCTGTGATCTGTGATGCCACAGCACTCTACCCAGAGTGACAGCTTGAGGCTCTGTCTCAAAAAAAAAAAAAAAAAGTCTCTTTCCAGTGTCTCAGTACAGAAGACCACTGCTCCCCATAGATAAAAGACAAAGGAGGCCAAGAAGATCAAGTTCAAGGAAGGTTCAATGGCATTCGACCTATCTTCAGTTTAACAAGCAAAGACTGAAAGCTCCCTAACACTGTAATGAGGGCTGGAGCACAGAAATGGTCATTCTTTTCTAACCAGCTTATGTGTTGAGGTCAACCCACTGGTGCACTGAAGCTATACCCTCACTCACTCTCAGTAAGGGTGTTTACCAGATCCCTAGTGAGGGAGGCTGTGCATTTGGGCTGAGATGTCTCTGTGTGGCCTCATGTAGTTGTTCAGTGCAAGTAAGTACAATGTTGTAGATAGCACTCATTCCAGAGTTTGTCTTCAGTGGATGTCAACCAGAACTTTTATCATTGTCATAAGAGTTTGATGGTTCTTCAGGTTCTTTACCAGATAAGTGCAGTGAATGGGCTCTGACCATAGTCAAGATGTTGGTGGAAGGAGTGGGCAAAACCAGGTGAGGAGGTGATTCACAGGGGTCCTGTCTCTTAACAATGGTCAGTGTGCTACTTGCCACTGAGACTATCATGGGACCCTCCTTTCTCTGCTTTTATTTCCTTGAAAAATGAGATTGCTGGGGTTTCCCAAATCCGTCTCTCCTTATTCCATAGTTACAGATTTTCATCTGGACATATGGCCAGTCATATCCCAGCCTCCCTGGCTTCTAGGTGTGACTAAATTTTTGCCAAGGAAATACAGGAAGAAGTGATTCATGCAACTCCCATGTCAATTTTAAAAACAAATGTCCCCCACTTTCACTTTCCCCTTTTCATTAGATTACTCACAGGGCAGCAATCTAGCTATGACCATGAGGTAAAAGATAACACTATAAGGAACGGAGGAGTAAAAAAGGTGTCTAGGCCAGGCACAGTGGCTCACGCCTATAACCCTAGCACCTTGGGAGGCTGAGGCAAGTGGATTGCTTGAGCTCCGGATTTCAGAGACCAGTCTGAGCAAGAGCGAGACTCTGTCTCTACAAAAAGAAAATAGAAAAAACTAGCCAGGCATCATGGCAGAGCCTGTAATCCCAGCTACTCAGGAGGCTGAGGAAAGAGGATCACTTGAGCCCAAAGAATTTGAGGTTGCTGTGAGACAGGATTCTGCCATGGCACTGTACCCAGGGCTCCAGAGTGAGACTCTGTCTCAAAAAAAAAAAAAAGACAGGATCTTACTGTTGCTTAGGGTGGTTTTGAACTCCTGAACTCAGGCAATCACCTCCCTGGGCCTCCCAGAGTACTAGTTACAGGCATGAACTGCCACTCCTGCCCCTAAACAAAACTCCTGTTTTGCCCTGTAGTTCACCTGAGCCTGTGCCAGAGCTCAACATGTATTTTTGAGCACCCATTATGTACCACAAATTGTGCCAGTTGCTATTGATACGTGAAAAGGACAGACATGGTTCTTATCTTATTGGGCTTACAACACAGTGTGAAGGTGTATGTTATAAGGTAATTAGTTGGGGGCGGGTGCTATGGCAGGATACCCTGGAAACACAAAAAAGTAGGAGGCTTTCCAACTCTGTTCCCAGAACACTGGCAACTGGGCTTCTATGGCTCAAGGAGGAAGACTGGGCCTTGGCGCCTGTAGTACAGTGGTTACAGTGCCAGCCACATACCCCAAAGTTGGCAGGTTCGAACCCAGCCCCCAACATGGCCCGGGCCGGCTAGCCAACAATGACAACTGCTACAAAAAATAGCTGGGTATTGTGGGAGGCGCCTGTAGTCCCAGCTATTTGGGAGGCTGAGGCAAGAGAATCACTTAAGCCCAAGAGTTTGAGGTGGCTGTGAACTGTGATGCCATAGCACTCTACCGAGGGCAACATAATGAGACTATGTCTCAAAAAAAAAGGAGTAAGACTGGAAGACTGGAGGATTTTTCTCAGGAGAAAATGAACAGCTCACCACCCCAAGGCCCTATAAACAAAGAGCCATTTTCCATGGGCGGCACCTGTGGCTCAGCGGAGTAAGACGCCAGCCCCATATGCTGGAGGTGGTGGGTTCAAATCCAGCACCAGCCAAAAACTGCAATAAATAAATAAATAAAAATAAAAAACAAAGAGCCATTTTCCTTGCCTGATCACCTCAGAGTTAAGCTAACCAGTCAAAAGTCAACCCCCAGCTGGGCTCAGTGGCTCAGGCCTATAATAACTACCACTCTGGGAGGTCAAGGCAGGAGGGTCACTTGAGCTCAGTGTTCCAGACCAGCCCGAGCAAGAGTGACACCCCCATCTCTACTAAAAATAGAAAAATTGGGCCAGGCGTGGTGGCTCACGCCTATAATCTCAGCACTCTAGGAGGCCAATGTGAGCAGATTGCTTGAGCTCTGGAATTCAAGACCAGCCTGAGCAAGTGTGAGACCCTGACTAAAAAATAGATGACCATTGTGGCAGATGCCTGTAGTCCCAGCTACTTGGGACAGTGAGGCAAGAGAATCACTTGAGCCCAGGAGTTGGAGGTTGCTGTGAGCTATGATGACACCATGGCACTCTAGGGTGAAAGTTTGAGACTCTGTCTCATGAAAAAAAAAAAAAGAGAGAAGAAAGAACCTCTTAGAAAATAAAAATATGCTGCAGAATCCATGTGGCAGAATGACTGGATCCAGGATTTACCAAGAGCTTCTAGAAAAGGAGTAGAGTGTGTGACAGCTCTCTCTTTTTTTTGGCAAAAGTCTGAATAATAGAGTTCAGCCTCAAATACTTCAGTTAAAAAATGCCATTTAACACAGGGCTTTGTTAGAACAGATGAAATCTATCCCTGACGTAGCAATGATTTCTCTCTTACAGTGCCAGATTTCTGACGGACTAGAAACAAAATTTTGGGAGTCATGAGCAAAAAGAAAAGGGGGGGTGCAATTAAGGATTTGAGATCACTCTGGGAGGCCAAAGCTGGTGGATTGGTTGAACTCAAGAGTTCACCACCAACCTCAGCAAAAGCGAGACCCTGTCTCTACCAAAAATAGAAAGACTGGTGGGTGTTGTGGTGGACACCTATAGTCCCAGCTACTAGGGAGGCTGAGGCAAGAGGATCTCGTGAGCACAAGAGTTTGGATTTGCTGTGAGCTATAACACTAGAGCACTCTACCCAGGCAAAGTGACAGAGTGAGACTCTCTCTGGAAAAAAAAAAAAAATTTTTTTCTTTTAAAGATATGAGGTCAAATGTCTCAGAGGGAGAATTGCAGAGTGTCTAGGACTAAGCTCTAAAGAAAATCAAGAGCATTTATTTTCTTGGTAGAGGAATTGCCACTAAAAAGGAGCCTGAGAAGTAAACAAGGTGGCCTGGAAGTCAAGAGGACATTTTGAAGAGAGCTTCAGTGTCAACTTCTGCAGCAGGATCAAGTAAGTTAAACACTTTGAAAACAGTCTATTGAATTTAGCCACATGCAGGTGCAGAGAGTTAGATGGAATGGATGGGAAGAGACAGATGAGCAGGAGGTGGAGATGTACTGATGGTACATACGTTTTTTTTTAGAGCTTTTACTTTAAAGGACAAAAGAGAAAAATAAGCAGAGGAGGAAGGTAGGGCTCAGGGAGAGTTTTGTTTAAAAGGGGAGAGATGTGAACAACTGATAGAAGGGAGCCGAGTACAGAGTAAAGAGAGCACCCCCAGAGAGGAGAGAGCCCACGATAATGTAACAGGAGAGTGATAATCACATCCTCTGTGAAAGAGGAGAAATGGGAGACTGTTGGATTGAGGACAATAAAGTTTGAAAGAGTTTATGTGGAGAGTGTTGAATACAGACGTATTATAAGATTGTCAGGCAATGTTGAGAAAGATTGTGTTTAGTCATTGTTTTAATGAACTCCAGGTGTTAGGAGTTGGATCGCTCTCTAAACTTACCCACTTACCTACTCACTCTCGTGAATCTATCACCCAGAGAACAAGAACACAGACAAAATCCTGGATCTATTGCACAATGTTTTCCTCTTCTACACATCTGACCCAAGGTAGTTACTATTTTGGATTCAGAGTTTGTCATTCCCTTCTATTCGTAAAAAGATGATTTTGACAAGTACTATATGTCTTAAAAATATATCATTTGGGATATACCTTTTAGTTATAGTTTTTGTTTGTTTGTTTTAGTTTTTTGAGACAGAGTCTCCCTCTGTCGCCCCAGCTAGAGTGTATCAGCATCATCACAGCTCATAGCAACCTCAAACTCCTAGGCTCAAGTGATCCCCTGCCTCAGCCCCCCAGGTAACTAGGACTACAGGCACCCACCACCAGGCCCAGCTAAGTTTTCTATTTTTTGTGGAGACAGGATCTTGCTTTTGCTCAGGCTGGTCTCAAACTGGGTTCAAGCAATCCTCCTGAGAACATTTGATGTCAATCTCCCAAGTAGCTAGGACTACAGGTGTCTGCCACAATACCCTGCTAATTTTTCTTTTTTTTTTTCTATTTTTAGTAGAGACTGGGTCTCAATTTTGCTCAGGTTGGTCTTGAACTCCTGAGCTCAAGGGATCCTCCTGCCTTGGCCCTCCAGAATGCTAGGATAGCAGCAGGTGTGAGCCACCCTGCCTGGCCCATTTGATCTCTTGATTAAGGTAGTGTCTGCCAGTTTTCCCACCATAAATTGATAAATACTTTCAGTGAGATACTTTGATATTAAACTGATATCTTATTTCTCCTCAACAGTTTTCCCACTGATTTTAGCATCCACCAGTTAGTTGATCTTATCTGTGATCACTGTTACTATGAGGTTACCTAATGGTGAAACTTGACCCCAAATCTATCTCAGATTAGTTTTTTCTACTCAAAAAGAAGTTTAATTATTTATTTTGTCAGTACCACGTGCGCTAACCAATTGTGCCACTGGAGCACTAGAAGTTTAATTATTTATAACATATAGGATTATTTAGGCTTTCTCTTAATTCCTGAACCAGTTTGATAAATAATATATATATATATATTTTTTTTGTAGAGACAGAGTCTCACCTTATCGCCCTCAGTAGAGTGCCGTGGCATCACACAGCTCACAGCAACCTCCAAATCCTTGGGCTCAGGCGATTTTCTTGACTCAGCATCCCAAGTAGCTGGGACTACAGGTGCCCGCCACAATGCCCGGCTATTTTTTTGTTGCAGTTGGCTGGGGCTGGGTTCGAACCCGCCACCCTCGGCATATGGGGCTGGCGCCCTACCCGCTGAGCCACAGGCGCCACCCGATAAATAATATATTTTTAAAAGCATGTCTCCTTTATCTAAATTTTCCAATTTCTTGGTATTATAATTGATGGATTTCTACCTTTTAAATCTCTAATTTATTTATGATTCCTTTTATGCCTTTTATTTATTTCTTTTTCTTTCTTTCTTTTTTTTTTTTTGTAGTTTTTGGCCGGAGCTAGGTTTGAACCCGCCACCTCCGGCACATGGGACTGGCACCCTACTCCTTGAGCCACAGGCGCCGCCCTATGCCTTTTATTTTTTAAGTTTAATTTTTTTTGTTTGTTTGTTTGTTTGTTTGTTTTTTGCAGTTTTTGGCCGGGGCTGGGTCAGAACCCACCACCTCTAGCATATGGGGCCGGTGCCCTACTCCTTTGAGCCACAGGCGCCACCCAAGTTTAATTTTTTATACGGGTTTCAGATTTACAAAACATTTAAAAAGGTAATGCATAGAGTTCCCATACATTCCATATCCAGTTTCTTTTACCATTATATTAACATCTTAAAGCAATATTGATACATATTGTTAAATTCATACTTTATTCAGATTTCTTTACGTTTTACTAAAGGTCCTTTTCTGTCCCCTGATCTCGTCCAGAATACCACATTGCATTCAATCATCATGTCTCCTTGGGCCCATGTTGATTATGAAAATTTCTCATACTTTCCTTCAGTTTTGAGGAGTATTGGTCAAGTATTTTGTAGAAGTCCCTTAATTAGGATTGTCTGGTGTTTTCTCATGATTGGACTGGGGATATGAATTTTAGGGGGGAATATCATAGAGGTAAAATGACATTTTTATCAACATGAATTAATACTCTCATTGTTGACCTTGATCACCTGACTGAGGTAGTACACTTTTTTCCACTGTAAAGTTACTAGGTTTTTGTTTGTTTGTTTTGTTTGCTCAGAGTCTCACTCAGGACCCCTGGGGTTGAGTGCTATGGTTTTATAGCTCACAGAGACCTCAAAGTCTTGGGCTCAAGCGATTCTTTTGCCTCAGCTTCTGAGTACCTGGCACTACAGGCACCTGCCACAACACCTGACTAGTTTTTCTATTCTTAGTAGAGTCTCACTCCTGCCTACGCTGCTCTTGAACTCCTAAGCTCAGGAGATCTGCCTGCCTTGGCCTCCCAGAGTGCTAGGATTACAGATGTGAGCCATCTCGCACGGCCTAAAGTTACTCTTTTTTACTGTGTTTCTATACTATCACTAAGGAAGTGTGCAGTGGGAGTTATGCTTCACTTCCTTGTACGTGAAATATTCATGTAATTCTTTGAAATTCTTCCGCATGAGAGATTTGTTTCTTTCCCTACCATTTATTATATCAGTATGGATCCATGAATATCACTTTGGCATATGATCCAATACTACTTTATTTTATTGCTCAAATGGTTCTACCTTTGGCCATTGTGAATTGTTTTAATTGACTCCTGTGTCATTTTGACATAGCCCCATTGATGTAAGCTTTTTTTATTTGTTTGTTTGTTTTTGTCTTTTAATACTTCCTAACTTTCTGAGATGCTCTAGACTCATCTTATACACTGGGATGTTATTGGATTTTCTTTTTCTTCTTTATTTTTGAGAGTTTTGCTCTGTTGCTCCAGGTACAGTGCAGTGGTGTCAGCATAGCTCACTGCAACGTCAAACTCCTGGGCTCAAGAGATCTTCCTGCCTCCGCCTACCAAGTGGCTGGGACTATAGGCATCAGCTTGTCTGGCTAAGTTTTCTGTATTTTATAGAGATGGGTTCTTGCTATGTTGCTCAAGCTGGTCTCAAACTCCTGTATTCAAGCAGTCCTTCCACCACGGTCTCTAAAAATGCTTGGATTAGGGTGGCACCTGTAGCTCAAGCGGCTAAGGCGCCAGCCATATACATCAGAGTTCGAATCCGGCCTGAGCCTGCAAACAATGACAACTACAACCAAAAAATAGCCGGGCGTTGTGGCGGGTGCCTGTAGTCCCAACTACTTGGGAGGCTGAGGCAAGAGAATGGCCTAAGCCCAGGAGTTGGAGGTTGCTGTGAGCTGTGTGATGCCAGGGCACTTTACTGAGGGCAATAAAGTGAGACTCTGTCTCTACAAAAAAAAAAAAAAAAATGCTTGGATTAAAAGTGTAAGCCACTGTGCCAGCTTGGGGTAGTATTTTTAGACCCTCTCAGCTGACAGAGCAAGGGAATATATGTATTTATATTAACTTGTGTATGTATGTACGTGTGTGTATATTTACATATGTTATCTGTATCTGTGTTAAGCTGAATGTGAGTTCTTACTGGCATTTCCAACTCTATCCATTACCACGTAGATCATTCTTGTCTCTTCCTCTTGCTGTAAATTCTTACCCCGCCCGGCTCCTGCCATCCATATACTTAGCTTTTCAATTCCAGTGTTCATGACAGGCAGTATCAGAACTGTTAACCTGTACCCCTGTGGCATATAACGATATCAGTTAGAGGACTTACATATGCTTGACTTTGCCTTTAGTTTCACAGATTACTCGTTTCCAAAGCATCTTTCCTCTCATCCCCTTTACTTAGTTGTTTCAGTTAGATTGTTTTGCATTCTGCATTTCATCCTGTGGTTTCCTGGCCATCCTAAAGATTTTTTTCAGTTTTCATACATTAAGATTCATTCTTTGTAAAGATCTGTCGATTTTGACAAATGCATAGTATTATGTATTCACAACTAAAGTATCAGAAAGCATAGTTATACTGCCCTAAAAACACCTCCAACTTTCTCTCTCGCTCCCAAGCCCCTGGCAACTAGAGGTTTTCACTGTTTCTATAGTTTTGTCTTTTCCAGAATGGAATATAATTAGAATTGGGCATCATGTCGCCTTTTCAGATTTGCTTCTTTTACCTAGCAATATGAACTCAGCTTCATCCACGTCTTTTTATGGCTTGAGAGCTCATTTCTTTTGACTAGCAAATACTGTACTACTGTATGGATATACCACAGTTTCCTATCCATTCACCTATTTTTTTAATTTAATTTTTAATTATTATGGATACATAATAGTTGTACATATTTATGGGGTACCTGTGATACTTTGATACAAGCTTGTAATGTGTAATGATCAAATTAGGGTAACTGGGTCATACCTTATTTCTAGCTTTATCATTTCTTTGTTCAGGAACATTTCAGTTTTACTTTTTCTTGTTATTTTGAAATATACAATAATTTTTTTTTTTTTTTTTTGGTAGAGACAGAGTCTCACTGTACCGCCCTCGGGTAGAGTGCCGTGGTGTCACATGGCTCACAGCAACCTCTAACTCTTGGGCTTACGCGATTCTCTTGCCTCAGCCTCCAGAGCAGCTGGGACTACAGGCACCCGCCACAACGCCCGGCTATTTTTTTTTTTGTTGCAGTTTGGCAGGGGCTGGGTTTGAACCCGCCACCCTCGGCATATGGGGCCGGCGCCCTACTCACTGAGCCACAGGCGCCGCCCACAATAAATTATTTTTAATTATACTCGTCCTATTGTATTACTGAACACTGGATTGTATTTCTTCTATCTAACTATATATTTGTACCCATTAACCATCTTCCCTTTATCCCTCCCCTCTATCCCGTAACTATCATTCCACCTTCTACTTTTTTTTTTTTTTTTTTTTTTTTTTGTAGAGACAGAGTCTCACTTTATGGCCCTCAGTAGAGTGCCGTGGCCTCACACAGCTCACAGCAACCTCCAGCTCCTGAGCTTAAGCGATTCTCTTGCCTCAGCCTCCCGAGCAGCTGGGACTACAGGCGCCCGCCACAACGCCCGCCTATTTTTTGGTTGCAGTTCGGCCGGGGCCGGGTTTGAACTCGCCACCCTCGGCATATGGGGCCGGCGCCTTACCGACTGAGCCACAGGCGCCGCCCCCTTCTACTTTTTTTTTTTTTTTTTTAATTGAGACACAATCTCACTATGTCACCCTCAGTTGAGTACTGTGGTGTCACAGCTCACAGCAACCTCAAACTCTCTTAAGCTTAAGCAATTCTCTTGCCTCCCGAGGAGCCGGGACTACAGGTGCCCACCCACAATGCCCAGCTAGTTTTTGGTTGCAGTTGTTATTGTTGTTTAGCAGGCCCAGCTGGGCTCGAACCCACCAGCCTCGGTGTATATGGCCGGCACCCTCCTCACTGAGCTATGAGCTCCCAGCCTCCACCTTCTATTTATGAGGTTTTTTTTTTCTTAGCTCCCACATGAGTGAGAACATATGATATTTGTCTTCAGCAGCAGGGCTTATTTCACTTAACATATTATCTTCCAGTTTCATCCATGTTGTTGCAAATGAGAGGATTTCATCCTTTTTATGGCCGAATAATATTCCATTGTGTATGAATATGTACCACATTTTCTTTACCCATTCATTCACTAATGTACACTTAGTTGATTTCATATCTTGGCTATTGTGAATTGTGCCACAATAAGTATAGAGGCACAAATAGCTTCCTTTCTTTGGATATATACCCAGCATTAGGATTGCTGCATCATATGGTAGTTCTATTTATTTTTTATTTATTTATTTATTTATTTGCAGTTTTTGGCCGGGGCTGGGTTTGAACCCACCACCTCTGGCATATGGGACTGGTGTCCTACTCCTTTGAGCCACAGGCGCCACCTGATCGTTTTATTTTTAACCTATTGAAAGGCATCTCAGCTGCTTCCAGTTTTTTGTTTTTGTTTTTGTTTTTTTAAGGCAGAGTCTCACTTTGTCGCCCTTGGTATAGTCACCAGAGTGCCGGAGTGTCACAGCTCACAGCAACCTCAAACTCTTGGGCTCAAGCCATTCTCTTGCCTTAGCCTCCCAAGTAGCTGGGACTACAGGCATCCGCCAGAATGCCTGGTTATTTTTTTTTTTTTTTGCAGTTGTCATTGTTGTTTAACTGGCCCAGGCCGGGCTTGAACCTGCCAGCCTCAGTGTATGTGAGCCTGCTTCCAGTTTTTGATGAGTATGAATGTACTAGTCAGGCTTTTCCAGAGAAGTAGAATATATATGTATATATAGATATACACACATATACATATCTACATTCACATATATACACATGTACGTAAAGGAGATATATCATAGAAATTGGCTCATGGAATTATGAAGGCGGAGATGTCCCATGATCTGCATGCTAGAGAACCAGGAAAGCCAGTGGTGTAATTTAGTCTGAGTCTGAAAGCCGGAGAACTTGGGAAAAGTGGGGTGGGAGTGCAGTGCAGGGGAATTTGATGACTGACATAAGTCTTAAACCAAGAGTGCCAATGTGCAAGGGCAAGAGAAGATGGATCAACAGAAGTAAATTTGCTCTTCCTCCATCTTTTTACTCTATTCAGGCCCCCAAAGGATTGGTTGATGCCCACCCTGATTGATGAAGTGACCTTTACTCAGTCTACTGCTTTCTCTTCCAGAAACACCCTCAAAGATACACCCAGAAATAATATTTTACAAAGTCTCCGGGTATCCCTTAGGACAGTCAAGTTGACACATGGAATTAACTACCACAATGAATAAACCTGCTATAAACACATCTCCATCTTGGCTTTTTGTTTTTGTTTTGAGACAGAGTCTCACTTTCACCCTGGGTAGAGTGCCGTGGCTCATAGCTCACGGCAACCTCAAACTCGTGGGCTCAAGAGATCCTCTTGTGTCAGCCTTCCCAGTAGCTGGAGTACAGGCACCTGCCACAACACCTGGCTATTTTTAGAGACGGGAGTCTTGCTCTTGCTCAGGAAATCTACCTCTCAGCCTCACAGAGTACTCACAGGTGTCAGCCACCACACCTGGCCTTATATCTCTATTTCGATTAATGAAATGCGTCCCTCTGTTTTATTCTTAACTGGTCTTGCTTAACTTTGATCTACTGAGTTACTCTTTTTAAAGAACCAACTTTAAGCTTTGAATAATTGTTTCTATTTTTTCTATTTCATTGACTTACGTTCTTATGTTTATTATCTTGGGATTTATTCTGAGTTTTTTTTTCATAGCTTATTAAATTAGAAACTTAACTTTTTAGTTTTCAGCCTTTCTTCTTTCTTAACATATATCTATAAGTATTTAAGACAGTAAGAATTTCCTTCACTATGTCTTCAGTGCATCTCAGCCACCCTACATCTCATTACATACTGCCCACACCAAGACTCGTTTCTTCCTACATCTTCTTACATGGACTTTACTTCATTATGCTCCCCGTATCTTATTACCAGTCTGTATCTTATTATCCCATCTCAAGGCATATTGTGTCTCATCTATCACTCATGCCACCAGTAAATGTGGATGGGGATCCCTAAGTCAGGTCGGATCCAGTAGAGAACTGTGGACCAGAGCCAGAAAACTTAAGATAGAAGGTTTCTGTCTGAGCAGTTAGTTGGTTTGGACATTGTAAGGAGGCTGTGAAGTTAGATAAACATGTTTTAGATTTGGGGGGATGATTTTATATATGAGAAAACAGCAAGACCCGGTGCAGTGGCTCACACCTATAATCCTAGCACTCTGGGAGGCTGAGGCAGGTGGATTGCCTGAGCTAAGGAGTTCAAGACAAGCCTGAGCAAGAGCGAGACCCCATCTCTCAAAATAGCTGAGTGTTGTGGCGTGTGCCTGTAGTCCCAGCTGCTCAGGAGGTTGAGGCAAGAGGATTGCTTGAACCCAAGAGTTTGAGATTGCTGTGAGCTATGATGCCACAGCGCTTTTCCAAGGGTAAAAAAATGAGCCTCTGTCTCAAAAAACAAACCAACCAAACAAACAGCAAAAAAAAAAACAAACAAAAAAAACCCAGCATTTACTATAACAAAGTTTAAGGTTCTAAGAACCTACATTACCTAAGCTTTTACCTCAGGGCAAATTGTGGCACTTCTATAACTTTGTTTGCTCATTTATTCAACAAGTATTTTGGCGGCACCTGTGGCTCACGGAGTAGGGCGCCGGTCCCATATGCCAGAGGTGGCAGGTTCAAATCTAGCCCCGGCCAAAAAAAAAAAAAAAACAAGTATTTTTCGAGCATTCACTGTGGGATATACACTCAATAACAAGCCCAATGACATAGGCTCTGTCCTTAAAGAGGTCACGGTTTAGTGGACCACATAGACATATGAACACATTTTCTAAATATATGTGGTAAGTGCTATGATAAAAACACAGTGTTGTCTGTTTATGATAAAGAAAACCATTGGTTTTTTTTTTTTTGACCTTTTTTTTTTATTGTTGGGGATTCATTGAGAAAACCATTGTTTTTTAAAACCTATATTGGATACAAGGACATTGGAAAACTGGCATATCTACTAAAACTTAACATTTGCCTACCTATGATCCAAATTCCACACTCAACAAAAATGTGCCCATATGCTCATAGCAATTCTATTCATAGTATTCAAAAACTAGAAGAAGGGTGGCACCCATAGCCCAGTGGGTAAGGGTGCCAGCCACATACATGGAGGGTGGTGGGTTCAAACCTGACCCAGGCCAGCTAAAACAACAATGACAACTGCAGCAAAAAAATAGCCAGGCGTTGTGGTGGGCACCTGTAGTCCCAGCTACTTGGGAGGCTGAGGCAAGAGAATTGCTAAAGCCCAAGAGTTGGAGGTTGCTGTGAGCTGTGACACCACGGCACTCTACCCAGGGCAACTCTGTCTCAAAACAAACAAACAAACAAAAACTAGAAGTTACCTAAATGTCCATCACTAGCAGAATGGGCAAATGAGTTGTGTATTCATACAGAAGATTTTACAGCAATGAGAATGAACTACAACTATATATAATATGGATGAATCTCACATCTATAATGTTAACCAAAAGAGGCAGATACATCCAAATACCTAATGTATAATTCTATTTGTATAAAATTTAAGAATAGCAAAGGCTACAGTCTTAGAAGTCTGGATAGTGGTTACATTCACCTTGAGAAAACTCATCATACTATTTATTTTTGATTTCTGCATTTTTCTGTATGTTATACATCCATTAAAAAGTACAAAACTAAAGGAACCTGGACCCTGGCTGCCTCTTCCAGAAAGATGCTATGATTCCTATAGTGGAGAAATAAATATGTTCTCCCAGCTGTTTGTAGACCTCCTTGGTAGAAGAGGAGTGGGTAAGAACTGGAACAGAGGCTTGTTATTATTTAGCATATTTTTTGAATCTTTAGATATGTAAAGAAAGGCCCAGTGCTGAGTCTGGGTTTAGGGGATAGCAATAATTGAATTACTCTTCATAGTTAAATGGAAGGAATTTCTTCATAATTGCCCAGGGACTATAAGAGATGGAGATGGAAAGAGGACAAGGCAATTGATAGGCAGCTGGAGCCTGCAGGGGCAGGAATGGGCAAGCATCTCTTTTGAGAATGAGGAAACGCTAATATGAAATTTAAGTAACTGGCTATTTAGGACCATCATATAATCCCATCCACAAACACTCAATCTACCACACCCATAAACATCCTGCAGCCTCTTATAGAACCTGAGCACTGGTGACTGTTCTCCCCACCTGGGTCATGGGCAAAGGGAAAAGAACCACTGCAAGAGGTGAGATGTCACAGAACTAGAGATCCCACCAGAGCAGAAATCCAGAGCCAGCAGTGATCATGGAAACACAAGCTCAGGGTAGGATATGGATTAGGGCAGTGGTTTTCTCCAAGCTACTGGTTTCCCCTCCTTTAGAGAATTATGAAATAAATCAAAGGGGTTGTAATCAGAATTTTTTAAGGTGAAATAAAATAGAAAGAATAGAAAATAATAGTGTATCACACACAGCAAAACAATTAGCTTTTGCAAAATGTATGTATATGTCTGTGTGTATTAGAACGAGTTTGAACATCAGGTTCTACGTGGGGGCACAGAAGAGGGAGTATACAGAGCATGTGCCAGCCAGCAAGGAGATACTTAAGTTGGGTCTTAACAGGAGTGCAGGAGAAGTTGGGGAACAGGGAGAAGTCCGTCTGTGGAGCTGTGTGTGGCTGGGAGGTACAGAAGAAGACAAAAGTACAGATGGACAGGAAGGTCAGGAAGGTAAACTGAGGCTGTGCCAGGAAAGTTCTCATCCATTAAAGCTGAGCAGGTTGTACTTTATTTTGCAAGCAGAGAAGGTTTTGTTTTTTTCTGGAAGGTAACTCTAGTATCTGGTTCCCCTGGAAGTCCACAGAGGATAATGATGACAGTACCATTTACTGAGGGTATCCAGTGGATCAATGTTGAGCTTCTTACTTTACATGCATTAGCTCAATTACGATTAGCATGATAACAGCTAATATGGCAGGTATCATAATTACCCTCATTTGGTAGATAAGCAAATTGAGGCTCAGAGTATTTAACTAAGTTGCTGCAGGCCACAAATCTATCAAGTGAAAGGGGTAGGCAGGTTTGTCGGATTCCAAAATCAGTGCACCTAACTACTTCATAAACATAGACCCTCTAAGGGGGCTTGACAGATGGCAGTCTCAGCACCTGGCTAGAGACCAAAGGCAAGGAACTCTTGGCTCTCACCTTTGGCTTTGGCCTCTAGCCCTAGCTGACTTCATGTTACACCTCCGGGAGGTGGAGGAAAGGGCTGGAGAGGAGCAATGTCAGCACCCACCCTTGCCTCTTCCATCAGATTTTCTGTCTCCAACTCTTTTTCCTGCTTTAGTTTGATAATCTCCTTATGTCTAAGCATCTTTGTACAACAGGGATAATGGTTATCTTTCATAGGGATATAATGATAATTCTACAAATTACCTTTTTTTAACTTTGAGAATAAGTTAGTTGCTACTATTGATTTGTTAGGTTTCACTCGTTTTTTTAAACTTGCATTTTAGGGAGCATCATTACAGCTACATTTCTAGGATTCAACTGCCTTTTCATGTATTTTAGGTTTTTTTTTTAGAGACAGAGTCTCACTTTGTTGTCCTTGATAGAGTGCCGGAGCATCACAGCTCACAGCAACCTCAAACTCTTGGGCTCAAGTGCTTCTCTTGCCTGAGCCTCCTAAGTAGCTGGAACTACAGGCGCCCACCACAATGCCAGGCTATTTTTAGAGACTAGTTCTCACTCTGGCTCAGGCTGGTCTCGAACTTGTGAGCTCAGGCAATCTACCTGCCTCAGCTTCCCAGAGTGCTAGGATTACAGCTGTGAGCCACCACATCTGGCCTATTTATTTTTCTTATTTACTCATGGAGGCTATGAGGCACTAGGAAATTAAAGTCAAAGGGCAAATTATTAGTTCAGTTCTTATTTCATCAAACATATCACTATCTTCTCTGGTCTCAATGGCTAGCTTCTGGAGTGCGAAAATTAGGTAGCTACGTACTTAAAGATTTGAAAGATGCTAAAAGACTCCAATCTAAAAAATGCCTCCACCACATGAATTCTAAATCTGTACACTCTCCAACCACCTCCTTGGAAAGACATATACTTTCCTACTCATGCAAGATATGATGTTGCCTTAGAGAGATTATTTATCAGCTAGCTAATTAGTCTGTTACAGAAGCCACCTCCTCTAATCTAATAGCACCTAGAACAGAGGAAGGGCCTGAAAAAAATGACACCCAGGATAAGAGTTAATGTGTCTAGGGAGTGGTTAGGGGAAATGGAAGTGGAGTTAAGAATTAAGAAAAGGAAAGATCCAGAACTTGAAGCACTATTAGGGTGGGCAAAATCCTGGGAAGCTGAAGGACTTACAGAGGTAAACATTTCCACAAGAGAAGATTTTAAATGGAGGAGACTATTGGAGTTAATGTTTAATGGGTACAGAATTTTAGTTGGAAATGATGAAAAGGTTTTGGAAATGGATGATGGTTGCCTAACAATATAAATGTACTTAATACCACAAAGCTTTTACAATTAAAAATAGCTGAAATTTTATGTAATATAAACTAAACACATTCTAGAACTTCTGTAAGGGGAATGAAGGCCCTTGAAGTTGTTTTCATCAGTCCTTTGAAAGGATTGTGGGATAGCTATCCAGATGGCCCCAGTGATCCTGAACTCTCTGTATTCATGTTCCTGTATTGTCCACTCCCACAATGGATAAGGTTGACCCATGTAACCAATAGGATATGCAGAAATGACCTTGCAAGGCGGCTAGGTCATAAAAGACATTGCTGCTTTCAGGATCCATGCCATAGCACAGTGGTTATGGTGTCGGACACATACACCAAGGCTGGTGGGTTCAAACCCAGCCAAGGCCTGCTAAACAATGGCAACTGCAACAAAAAAATAGTTGGGTGTTGTAGTGAGTGCCTGTAGTCCCAGCTACTTGGGAAGCTGAGGCAAGAGAATTGCTTGAGCCCAAGAGTTTGAGGTTGCTGTGAATTGTGGTGCCACAGCACTCTACCAAGGGTGGCATAGCTTTTCTTCTGGATCACTTGCTTTGGGGGAAATGAGTTACCATGTTGCAAGGTAGCTCAAAACAGCCTATGGAGAGGTCTAGTGATGAGAAACTGTGGCCTCCAGCCAACAGCCAGTGTTAATCTGCCAACCAGGGAGGAGCTACCTTGGAAGCAGATCCTTCCGTAGTCCCTGCCATCATCCAGCCTGCAGTCTTAGAAGAGAGCTTAAGTCTGAACTACCCACCTAAACTGCTCCAAAATTCTTGACCCACAGAAACTTGAAGATAATGGTTATTGTTTTAAGCCATTATATTTTGAAGCAATTTTTTACCCAGAAATTGATAACTAACACAGACAACATGAGGACCTTTCATCAACTACTGAGATTGGTGGTGTTTTAGGTCATTTATATAGATCTATTTGTCTTTGGATTATATCACAGCTACTGAAAGATAGTCTCTGACTCCATTTACATACAACCGTACTTACCTTTATGTGTTTTGAATATCTAATAAGTGACTAGAAAATTTTCCAGAGATTGAAGGGGCATTGCTGAATTTCAGACAGTTAAAGCTGGGAAGAGCCATTACTAAGGTAAGACATTTTGTCAGATGCTGTGAATGCTTTTCTTTTTCATTTTTTTTTTTTGCAGTTCTTGGCCGGGGCTGGGTTTGAACCCGCCACTTCAGAATATGGGGCCAGCATCCTACTCCGTTGAGCCACAGGCGCCACCCCCATGAATGCTTTTCATTTAATTATATAGGTAACATGGTTAAAAACTTGAAGGAAGGCCAGTTTTTTTTGTTTGTTTGTTTTGTTTTTTACTGTAGAATTATCTTTTTATTTTGGGTAAAAACCCACAGTCATTTTGGGGAGCTGTAATTAAGATTTAACAGCATTATAATTCTAACAAATAACTTAAATATCCTTGTGAGATAAATATAATAATATTTTATGGGTATTTTGGAACCCGACAGTATTAAGACTACAAATCACACTAGCTTACATCTATCACCAATGACTCATGCTCTTTCTTTGGAAGGCCAGTTTTTAAATCATCTTACTCCTTACCATGTGTGAGCTGTCTTTAAACATATTTATGGTATTTTTTTTAAAGAGGAGGCAGAATAAGTGAAGCCAACTTAAAAAGTTTCCTAGGGCCAACCCCTTTTCTCTTGGTTGTGTGTGTGTGTACCTACCTAAAATTCTAATCTCTGCATCTGTGAGTCTCCAGTCTTTCAACCCAAGTTTGATGAGCTGTGGCACCCCCTCCAGTTGCTCCAGCAGGCTGGTCAGGCTGACCTGCACACCAGAGCACCAAGGCAGCATCAGCGCCGTTAGCTGTTCCAGAATGTTCAGCCTGGCAACTTGAAGAAACAGAGAACAGTTCAAGAAGTAGATCATTTCGAAATTGAGGACAGGTGAGGAGATGTGGAGGAAGGAATGATCTTTATGTTCTGTGGCTCAGCAGCCTACTCAATCTGCAATGAGAATCTTCTTGGTTTTTGGTTATGTTTATGGAATGTATTCAAGAACTTACAAACATGCAGAACTGTAACATGAAACTGGACATACTAATAAGCAAACATTCACCAAATACCGAATTATGAATAATCTTGCTTAATTCTGACCTAATGCCTTCTTTATTATTCCACATAACAAAAAACACTTGTAGCCCCTAAATCTATTGAAATTTAGAAAAAGAAGAAAGGGCGAAATGACTTTCCTAAGGAAGTTGAGTGTAGTAAGATACCAAAGACCTCAGGGCTCAGGCTGTGCTTTTCCCACCACCCAGGGCACATATCCAAATATCTGATTTTGGTGTAGTTGTCATTCTTACTCAGTTCGTGTAGAGCTTCATTTCCATCCTTTCCCAGGTAATTTTCTGATAAATCAAGAATGCTCAGTTTGACCAAATTGTGAAGATTCTGAGCTGCAAAAAATAATCCAAAATAAAAATATTTTCAAGTAAATATATATATACACATCTTTTAAATCTTTAGAGGAATTCTAAGTCCTTGTCATCTTTCCTAATGGCAATGCAAACCATCACTTTATTAATTTTATTATTACCAAGGAACCTGGATAGGTATATCCCCCAACTCCCATGACTATGGCAAAATGGACAGATATTTTCAGGTTCCAATTAATAAACCTCAGGTTACAGAGAGTCAAAAGCAGGATGGGAGGGTGGTGCCTGTGGCTCAGTGGGTAGGGTGCCGGCCCCATATACCGAGGGTGGCGGGTTCAAACCCAGCCTAGGCCAAACTGCAACAAAAAATAGCTGGGCATTGTGGTGGGTGCCTGTAGTCCCAGCTACTTGGGAGGCTGAGGCAAGAGAATCACCTAAGCCCAGGAGTTGGAGGTTGCTGTGAGTTGTATGACGCTACAGCACTCTACCAAGGGCGATAAAGTGAGAGTCTGTCTCTACAAAAAAAAAGCAGGATAGGATATGGTTGCTATGTTAACCATGGGCAAGTCAATCTCTCTAAGCCTCAGTATCTTCACCAATAGCAGTGATTTTCAACTTGTGTGCCTCAACCCACTGATGTGCTATGGAAGGATCTTAGGTGTGCCATGAAAAATTTTAAAGATCTTTAATTATTTTCAAAAGAAATTCAAAGCACAGTAAGTATATTCTTTCTTGGCTTTCTTTTTTTATTTATTTATTTATTTTTTTGTAGAGACAGAGTCTCACTGTACCGCCCTCGGGTAGAGTGCCGTGGCGTCACACGGCTCACAGCAACCTCCAACTCTTGGGCTTATGCGATTCTCTTGCCTCAGCCTCCCAAGTAGCTGGGACCACAGGCGCCCGCCACAACGCCCGGCTATTTTTTTGTTGCAGTTTGGCCGGGGCTGGGTTTGAACCCACCACCCTCGGCATATGGGGCCGGCGCCCTACTCACTGAGCCACAGGCGCCACCCGGCTTTCTTTTTTTTTTGAGACAGTCTCATTTTGTCACCCTTGGTAGAGTGCCATGGCACATAGCTCATAGCAATCTCAGCCTCCTGGGCTTAAGTGATTCTCTTGCCTCAGCCTCCCAAGTTGCTGGGACTACAGGCACCCACCACAACACCCAGCTATTTTTAGAAATGGGGTCTCGCTCTGGCTCAGGCTAGTCTAGAACCTGTAAGCAAGCTCAGGCAATCTACCCACGTTGGCCTCCCAAATGCTGGAATTACAGGCATGAGCCACTGCACCCAGCCCTTTTTGCTCTTTTTTTGATCAACATAATTTAAGTGTGCCATGGAACCTGTTTAACTACAGGTTCAGATGTGCTCTGACATAAAAAAGGTTGAAAAACACTCATCTATAGAATGAAATGATTGGAATAGATACACGGTGAGCTCACTTTCAGTTCTAAAGTGCCCTTAATTATGCAAGAGAAGCAGAGGTACAAAAAACAGATGAGATGAGCTTTTCTGTGTGTGTACCTTCACGTAGATGATTTTGTTGCCATCAGTTGCTACTATTGGTGAAGATACTGAGGCTTAGAGAGATTGACTTGCCCATGGTTGTTGCAACTGATGGCAACAATAATAAAAAATAAGTTTTTAAAAAGGATGATAAAAAGGAAAACAAATAGTAAAAATGGCAGATGCAAATCTCATATAATTACATTAAATGCAAATGGACTAACCACTCTAATTAAAAGGCAGAGATTATCAGAACCAGGTTTTCAAAAAAAAAACAAGCTCTATGCTGTCTATAATTTTAATGACAAAGACACAAATTGGTGGTAAAAAAACAAAAGTATTTTGCATGCAAACATTAATCATATAAAGGCATCACTGTAGCTAAAACCTACTTCTTTTTTTTTTTTTTTTTAGAGACAGAGTCTCACTTTGTCACCCTCGGTAGAGTGCCTTGCATCACAGCTCACAACAACCTTCAGCTCTTGGGCTTAGGTGATTCTCTTGCCTCAGTCTCCTAAATAGCTGGGACTATAGGTGCACGCCACAACACCCAGCTATTTTTTGTTGCAGTTTGGCCAGGGCTGGTTTCAAACATGCCACCCTTGGCATATGAGGTTGGCGTCCTACTCACTGAGCCACAGGCACTGCCCAAAACTACTTTTCTTCATTTTAGATATTTGTCATTCTTGCTTAATCTAATCAGAGCTTTTACTATCTAGACTAATTAGAAAAATCTACATTTAGAAAAACAAGTTTTTGGGCGGGACCCGTGGCTCAAGGGAGTAGGGCACCAGCCCCATATGCTGGAGGTGGTGGGTTCAAACCCAGCCCCAGCCAAAAACTGCAAAAAAAACCCAAAAACAAAAAAAACAGGTTTTTGGCCTGTGTGGTGGCTCATGCCTATAATCCTAACACTCTGAGAGCCTGAGGTCGGTGGATGCTTGAGCTCAGGAGTTCGAGACTAGCCTGAGGAAGAGCGAGACTCTGTCTCTACTACAAATGAAAAACTGAGGCAAGGGTATTCCTTGAGACCAAGAGTTTGAGGTTACTGTGAGCTAGGATGCCATTGCGCTCTACTGAGGGTGGCAAAATAAGACTTGGTCTCAAAAATAAACAAGTTTTTCATGAACATATATTCTTGTTACATTAGCTATTATTTTAATCAATCGTATAAGACCTTTTCTTTCTTACTTATTTTGTATTTTCTTTCTTTTTTTAAAAAATATACTCATGGCCAATACATATGAATCCTTTTCTTAGAGAAAATATTTTCTGGGTTTTGGTGTTCATAAATAAAAAACCTGCTGAATCTCTCTTTAAAAGGGTACCTTTGCTATTTTCATTTCTAAGCCTGTCTTTTCCCAGTGGCATGTAGGGAAATAAAGGACTGTGCTCATTGTTCTTAGGTTCCCAGTATTTGTCTAGTCTTTTCCAACTATGGGTTTCTCTAACTGTATTATATTAATATACAAATATGGGTTTCTCTAACTATATTATATTAATATACAAATGGTTTACTTATATTAATATACAAGTGGTTTCCTTAGTGATCTTTACAGACTCCCACCTTTATAGTGTGATTTTATTTTTTATTTATTTATTTTTTTAGAGACAGAGTCTCATTTTGTCACCCTTGGTAGCGTGATGTGGCATCACAGCTCACAGCAACCTCCAAATCTTGGGCCTAGGCGATTCTCTTGCCTCAGCCTCCCAAGTAACTGAGACCACCGGCTCTGGCCACAACACCCAGCTATTTTTTGTTGCAGTTTGGCCGGGGCCAGGTTTGAACCCACCACCCTTAGTATATGGGGCCGGTGCCCTAATACCCTGAGGGTGGTGGGTTCAAACTCGGCATGGGCCTGCTAAACAACAATGACAACTGCAACAGAAAATAGCCAGGTGTTGTGGCGGGTGCCTATAGTCTCAGCTACTTGGAAGGCTGAGGCAAAAGAATCATTTAAGCCCAAAAGAGTTTGAGGTTGCTGTGAGCTGTGACACTACAGCACCCTACTAAGCATGACATAGTGAGACTCTGTCACAACAATAAAAAGGAGAAAAAGGAAATCATCTTCACTCTCTTTCTCAATCATTTATTCATCCATTCAGCCAAATATTTATTAGATGTTTCTTATTTTCTTATTTTCTTGTTCATTTTCTCTTTAAGTTATAACATCCTCAGTTATTCTGAAATTCTCTACTATTTTTCCATCAATATTTAATTTTAATTCTAATGTGGAGAAAGAAAAATCAGTAAGAATGGGCTAGATATTAACTAGAAGTCTTTTTTTTTTGGCCAGGGCTGGGTTTGTACCCGCCACTTCTGGTATATGGGGTTGGCGCCCTACCCCTTTGAGCCACAGGCGCTACCCTAACTAGAAGTCTTTACTATATTTTCTACATTCTCTTAAAGTTAAATTTCCATTTGAGAGATTTAGTGTGCAACAGCATGTTGTTACGCTGCTCTCACTCAGTTAATGGAGGCATTAGTTACCTAGGGTTTTCACTGCGTGTGCAGACAGGCAGCAGGACACTAATTGGATTTCTTCAAGGTCACTGGGCTCACTTGACAGAGACTTGACTATGTAATCCGCTCCCTCCCCAATGTCAGACAGGTGGGTCAAACGAAATAAACACATCTTCTTCAGGTTTGTCAGACCTTCAGCTACAAAGAGATCAAAAGCAAATGCCCTAAGATACCAAGTTAATTAGATTTAAACATTGATTAATGGACTTAAAAAGAAGGGAAAAAAGAACAATTGTGCAGAGACCTTCCCATGTTCTTTCTGTAGAGACCTCAGGTTACAAAGAGTCAAAGAGAGTTGTTTTTCTTTCAACTTTCTCTTTCCAGTCTTCTGGATCATACAAAGGTCTCCTCTGTGGAGATTATTCTCTTAGTAACATAAAAACTAGAGTAAATGTGTAGTATTTTTGAGGGGATCAGTATGTGCTCTTACCATAACTCTTTTTATGGATGAAGCCTTCTGGGAGCAATTTCCTTTTGATATCCTCAAAAATCTTAGGGTGGGGCTGAGTTCAGAGGCGCAGCATGGAGACACTGATGCCTTGGCACGCTTCTAGTGCAAGTGTGTCAAACTCCCAAAATGTCCTGGTTTGGACCTCATGACTTGGGGCCTGCCTGATGCTTTATAATGAAGACCACCTCCAATGCAGCATGTTTAACCAGAAGAGAGATCTACCTTCATCAACAGTATAATCGAAAATACTCTAAAACGTTCCTCATTCTTAGTTCTAAAACCAATGTGAAGGTTAGTACTGATTATACATAGTACTTATGTCATGAAAATATTTACTTATTTTGACCTCTATCTTTTAAGACGGTGGTTCTCAACTTTCCTAATGCCATAAGCCTTTAGTATAGTTCCTGTGGGTCGTGACCCGCAGGTTGAAAACTGCTGCTTTAAGAAGAAAATATACAGTTTCAATAATACCAAACTTCAGGCGGCACCTGTGGCTCAGTAGGTGGGGTGCCAGCCCCATATACCGCGGGTGGCGGGTTCAAACCCAGCCCCGGCCAAACTGCAACAAAAAAATGGCCAGACATGTGGCAGGGGTCTTAGTCCCAGCTACTCAGGAGGCTGAGGCAAGAGAATCGCCTAAGCCCAGGAGTTGGAGGTTGCTATGAGCTGTGATGCCACAGCACTCTACTGAGGGCGATAAAGTGAGACTCTGTCTCTACAGAAAAGAAAAGAAAAAGAAAAAGAATACCAACCCTGCAGGGCTTTGGAAGGTTGCAGATAATGTATATATTTCGTATGGTGCCTGGCACATGATAAATGCTTAATAAATGTTAATCGTTGTCATGGGAGAACAGATTGCAGAAGCTATAAGCGTGAGCTTTGTAGTCAGGCTGACTCTTGATTCCCCTACTTAATAATTGTATAAACCTGGGCAAGTTATTCAACCTTTTAGCTTGGCTTTCGAGATCATTATACCTATGTGCCAGGACTGTTATGAGAGTCCAATGAAGTAACGTATATAAAAGTGCCTACTGTAGTGTCTAACCTATTGCACAGTAATTCTTTAATATACAGTAGATTATTGGTGATTGCTAAAATAGTTGAATAACTAGTTTATTCAAGTTCACATTTTCTTTTTTTGAGACAAGAGTTGCAGTTTGTTGCCCTCAGTAAAGTGCTGTCAGGTCATAGCTCTGAGCAACCTTAAACTCTTTGGGCTAAAGTGGTCCTCTTGTCTCAGCCTCCCAAATAGGTGGGGCTATAGGTGTCCACCGCAAGACTCAGCTATTTTTAGAGATAGAGTCTCATTCTTTCTCAGGCTGGTCTCAAACTCCTGAGCTCAGGCAATACACCCACCTCAGCTTCCCAGAGTGCTGGGGGTTACAGGCATGAGCCACTGAGCCTGGCCTTTGTTTTGTTTTTTAAGACAGAGTTTCACTCAGTCACCCTGAGTAGTGTGTTGTCACCTCACAGCTCACAGCAACCTCAAACTCTTGAGCTTGACCAATTCTCTTGCCTCAGCCACCCTAGTAGCTACAGGCATACACCACTACGCTTGGCCTTTTTTTATTTTTAGTAGAGATGGATCTCACTCTTGCTCAGGCTGGTCTTGAACTCCTGAGCTCAGAGCAATGCACTGCTTTGGCCTCCAAGAATTAGAGACATGAGCCACTGCACCTGGCATCCAAGTTTATATTTTGATTCCTTAATAGCAGAACCAGACTGTCCTAGAGAGGTACTTCTTGACCACTTTCTACCAAATGGTGAGACATTGAGCAAGTCAATAAACCATTCTAGGTTCCAGGGGAGTTTTCTATACAATGACTGAGTTGGAGTTGATGCTCTCAGGCTTCTGCCCGCTCTGATATTCTGTGTATTTCATATGTATTCAGTAAGTGTTTATTGAACAGTGAATTAACCTGATTATTCTTAGGCTCAACAAGGAAAAAGAGGTCAGGCATGTTGCTATAGGACAGAATTGGGTTTTGGAAGGAAGCAAAATGAAAAAGAACATGGCTGAGGGAAGAGAGGAGCGCTGGAGCGTTTTCCTGAGGGCTCACGCAGCAGAAAGAAGAGAAGAGGGGAAAAAGGAAAGGACCCTGGGGGAAAGCGATCACCCAGGTGTTCTGCTTGTGCTCCTGAAGTTTCCTTGATCCACATTCTTTCTTGTGTCTCTTTTTATTTATGAAGTTTTACTTAACCATGAAACCATAGTATAAACTTTTTAATATTGTTTCTGTTATAAATACAAACAACCAATCAGCCAGGGAAAGGAAGTTAAAAGCTTATAAACATGTCATAGCTCTGCTTCCCAAGGGTTACTGTCTAGTAGTGTACAATTTGAATTAAATAGCGCTGGTGGGTTGTAATGGGAGTAGAAAAGATGTCTCAGGAGACCAAGGTAGGCACAGGCACATAAAAAAGCAAGCACATCCTTGCTTTGTGCAGACACAGACAGTGTTAGAGACTTGAGTTAACTAGTCTTATTATCAAACTTACATTAATAAAAATATTGAAAAAAACAAAAATCTGACCTAGTTTTATAGCATCTGCCTCATTCATCTTAATGTTATCCAGTATGAGTTTTGTAAGGTTCTTCAAATTACCCAAATTGTCAGTCAGACCACCTGCCAGAAGAAAAAAAAATTAGACTGTGTACAGTTGACATTTACTATTTCTGTCATTTCTATTATCAACTAAAAGATTTTTAGTTATCACCATGGACGGGAAATGTTCATGAAATAGACATAAAAATGTATTTTTGATAAGTGATGGGCAATGTACTTGGCTATAACCGTGTTCTCTAAGAATAAAGAAATTAGACTAGATATGAATAATAGAAAGACGATAGGGAAATCTCCAAACACTTGGAAATTAAACAATACACCTTTAAACAATCCTGGTTCAAAGAGTAAGTCTCAAAGCAAACTACATAATACTTTGAAAAATGCAGAAATAAAAATAAAGCATCAAAATCTGCAGCTAACATAGTGCTTACAGGGAGGTTTATAGCATCGAATGTTTATATTAGACATGAGGAAAGGTCTCAAATCAATAAGCTAGCCTTACTATTTAAGATATTACAGCAAGGGCGGCGCCTATGGCTCAGTGACTAGGGCGCCATATACAGAGGGTGGTGGGTTCAAACCCAGCCCTGGCCACACTACAATAAAAAAATAGCTGGGCGTTGTGGCCAGCTCAGGAGAATTACTTGAGGCCGTGCCTGGGCAACATAGTAAGACCCTGTCTCTACCAAAAAAAAAAAGGCCCAGTGCCCATAGCTAAGTGGTAGGGCACCAGCCACATACACAGAGGCAGGCAGCTTAAACCGCTGATGTTTACCATACCTGACAGCCGTTGAGTCTGCAGGTTATGAATACTCAAAGTTTTTAGGTTTGTCACAGAGGCAATATGTTGCTCATCCTCTATGGTGAGTGGACTGGCTTCTACCAGGAGAGAATCAATGTTCTTACAGGTGCTGAGGACCAAGCTGAGGCTTTCAGCCACACCAGCACATCTCTTAATGTACAGTCTGAGGCTTGCGGCAGAGCTGAATATCTTTCCCAGGTATCTGATATCCTGCTTGTTCAACTTGCTGAAATCCCGGAGTATGACCTCCAGAGTCTTGAATTCCTGCTTCCAGTTGAAGAACAAAGATACAGCCCTGCTGGGAATGTAGGTTTCTGAGGACTTGTCTGTGTGGACTCTGCCTGTGTCTTCTGTTGCCTTGTCCTGTGAAGCCGTAGCTCCCCCGTAAAAGTCCAGTTTGATGAAATCCAGAGCGCTTGCACAATTAGGCAAGTGTTCAAAGAAGTCAAATAAGTAATCAGGGATGTTCTCTGAGCTGATATATAAGCTTTTACCACAAAAAAAAGCTTCAAATTCCTGGCTCAGGGCGGATTTGGATATACTCTCATGGAATAAATTGATGCCACACTCAACAAAGGAATTGGTGTTAATGGCCTTCAGAACTTCTTGCTCCGTGGTGTTTTTCACACTCTGCATGGATTCCTGCCTCCAGAGTGGCCTCTTGGCGATGGACAACCCAAGGAGGCTGCCATGGTGACACACCCCTGCAAGGTGCTTCATGACAGCCCTGGTGGCTTCGGTGGACGACCCGCACGTGTATAGGAGCAGGTTGCTGTACAGGGATGTAATGTCGGAAATGGAAACCATTTTCTGCAAGTAACTGTTCCCCTTGGTCACCTCCTCTGGCTCCCGGGACATCAGTAAACTGCTGAGTCTTCGTCCTGCTGTGTACTCCTGGAAGGATTTATGAAAGAATTTATAGGTCGGCTTAAACCTTTGAGCTGTGTATTTACAGAGGAGACCAGTTGTCAGCAGGACATCCTCGTTCATACTGCACACATCCTCCAGTTGGAAATCAAATCTGCAGGAGAACACGCCTTCCAGAGCGAGGTCTCCACAGTGGTCCAGGCTCTGGGTGAAGTCACTTGCCGTGAGGCCCCTGTGTTTGTGTTTGTTTTTCTGTATCAGCAGGTCGTAGAAGGCACGGAACAGCGTCGTCTGCGTGTGAGAGTGGAACTCACTTTCACCCATCTGGAGTGCACAAGCAATGACCACAAAGAGTGGGGTCTTCATCAGATTCCTCAAGCACCTGGATTTGTGAATTTGGAGCAGCAAGCCCTCAGCCAGCTCCTGGAGCAGCACTGCCCGGATGAGCACCTGGGCACCATCCTCTGTCATGTCCCCCACCTCGGCCATCAGGGCACCGAACTGCCTGATGTGTCGCAGGCACTCGGTGGTGGTGGTGACAATGACCATGTTCTTGAAGCGGTGGTTTTCCTTTATCAGGGCTTCAATTTCTGGGCAGTTCTGCGGCTTGAATTCGTTGTAGCCATCAAGGAGGAAAAGAACCCTCTGCCGAAGCCTCAGCAGCATGCCCATGAAGGCCTGCCTCGTGATCATCTCAGGTATATCCAGAAGTTGATCACACAGGGTTTCAAAGAGCCCACCCTGGGCCCTGCTGAGACGCAGGAAGAAGACAAATTTGAACTTGGTCAGAGCCGCACAGCTTCCGGAGCCCCAGAGCATGGCGATTCGCTGCAACAGGGTGGACTTCCCTTTGCCCGATTCCCCCTCGATGATGCAGGGGCTCTGGAGGGTTTGCAGCAGGCTGCTCAGGGTCAGCGGCTCCATGCGGCGATGGTGCTGGTCCTTCCTCCAGAGGACAGGTTCTGTGAAGGTGCTTTTCAGATTGAAAATTATGTCAATATCTTCACCCAGAGGGTAGAAGTTCAGAAAAGATGGGGTATGGTATAAGTCCTTTAATTCCTGCACCAAATCATCCAGGTCTCCTTCTGATAGCGGATGAAAAAGGCCTGTTAGACAAGAAATGGTATTAAAGAGGACCCAGTTCTGCGCCTCCCCGATACTTAGAGTATAGGAGGGTGAAGGAAGGTGAAGGGAGGAGTGATAGATCTGCCCTTGCTGACTTTGATCTTCTTCCCCAAATCTGAGCAGGTGTGGAGGGTACCAAAAGCCCACTCCTGCTTTCCCCTGGTAAAGCCCTCCTCCCCCTTTCGTCTCGTGTGTCTGCCTTCCTACCACCAAATGACTGGGAATGGGAGCAGCTTGTGTTTGAGTTACGGAAAGTGAAGGATGTGGCTGAGAATGATGATTCAGGGTAACTGTCAGCCTTAACCTTAATGAAAATCTGTCATGATAAGATTTACTAACTTAAAAAATCAAATTAATATTTCATGAGAAGCAGAATCATTCTCCTGGAGGCAGGCAGTCTCTCTTTACCAGGAAGCTTGGATCATGGACTGGGAAGTCAGCTGGGACTATAGCCCATGGGTAGATCTCATCAGACCAAGGAATGTCAAGAACCATGGCAGCGTTGGCTTAACAGGAGCATCTATTGTCCTGTTTTATTTTGAAGTGAGACTATACTAAAACCATTTCCTCCTCAACCCTGAGATTACTTATTTGGCTTCACCATGAATTGATCTAATGGGAGTTTTTCCTGAGCTTTTCAAAGCCCACCACCAGGCAAATTTCTTGCATATATACGCAGAAGGAAGAGAGCAGAGGCTCTACCATAGGGATTGCTTCTCCTTCTTCATGGTTGATTCTATTTGTAGAAAAAGATGCAAACAAACTGATACTTACTTTGTCCATTCAAATCCTGAAATAGAGGATAGTTCCACTTTTCAAGGGATTTAAGAAAGAGGTTGCAGGCCTCTGAGCCCTTCTTCAAAATCATGTGAATGACTCCCCTGGCAGCATCCTGCTCAACCTTCTCACAGCAAATGGTGTTTACTTCTTCACCATTCAGAACATTCCATACAAATAGGTCATCTGTAATTTGCTTGGTAACAGTCATTCCCATCCTTTGAATGAGGACTTGACTATTCCCTTTTATGAAATTCACTGAGGAGAGGGGGGAGATATACATATTTATTTGTTTACATAAAATATGCACATCAGTATCTGTTGCCAGAGCATCAGGGCCGTAGAAAAAAGAAATGAGTCATGAAGATGCCAAATGTTTGAATTTCAGGCCCTCAAGAAAAGCTCCACAAAGCCCCTCATTCCAAACCCCAGAGTCATTGGTGAGCAAGATGGTTTTGCCTTGGTGATGAAGTAAGGTGAGTAATCTTGTCCTCCACTATTAAACAGTCCCCAGTGAGGTCCCAGTGATAAGACTGTGGGTTTTAGACTCTGCCACTCGCTGCCATCTCTGTAACTTTGGCGAGTTACTAAACCTCTTTCAGCCTGTTTCAACAATGTGCTGCTAAATGTTTAACAAATTGGCCCTCTGCGCTGGTCGAGGTGGCTCACGCCTATAATCCTAGCATTCTGGGAAGCCGAGGCGGGTGGATTGCTTGACCACATGAGTTTGAGACCAGCCTGAGCAAAAGCAAGACCTGTCTCTACTAAAAATAGAAAAACTGAGGCAAGAGGATCGCTTGAGCCCAAGTTGGAGGTTGCTGTAAACTGTGATGCCACAGCACTCTATCCAGGGTGACAGCTTGAGACTTTGTCTCAAAAAAGCAAAACAAAAAAAAACTGGCCCTCTGGGAGTTAAGGCCCTAATTTGCCAGTCCCTATGGTATAAATATTCTCACCATGGCCAATTTCAAGCTAACAATGTATGTCAAATGGCCAAAAAAAAAAAAAAAAGTCTTGAAAATTCAACAGTCAGGTTTTATAAAACAATAAGATCTAGCCCCGGCATACCACTGATTCCTCATCTGTAAAATGGGGTTGAGAACAGTTTTTAACTGTTGAAGTTATTATAAGAATTCATATACTGGGCTTGGTGCCCATAGCACAGTGGTTATGGCACCTGCCACATACACCGAGGGTGGCAGGTTCAAACCCAGCCTGGGTCAGTTAAATAACAATGACAACTGCAAACAAAAAAAAGTAGCCAGGCTTTTTTATAATAATAATAATAAAGAATTCATATACTGTATCTCCTACGAAGTAATAGGTCCATACATGTTAGCTACTACTTTTTGTTTGCAGATAAAGTCTCATTCTGTTGTCCCAGTTAGAATGCAGTGGCATCATTATAGCTCGTGGCAAGCTCAAACTCCTGGGCTTAAGTGATCCTGCTGCCACAGCCTCCCAAGTAGCTGGGACTATAGGCACACACCACCATGACTGGCTAAATCTTCTATTTTTTTTGCAGCGTCAGGGTTTCAAACTAGTGGGCTCAGGGGAGCCTCCCACCCTTTCCTCCCAGTGTGCTAGGATTACAGGCATGGGCCACCATGCCAGGTCTTAGGTACTGTTTTTAACCATTATTCTGCTGTCACCATGCAACAGAATAGTAACACATTTTTATCCCCTACAACTTTTGTTTTTTCTGAAGAGTATCACTTCAAAACATTGGTTTCTAGGCAGTCTAAGCTTTCTTACCTCTCCTGGTCTCTGGGGAAGCTGTATCATTTTTGTATCCACTCTACAAGGTCTAATTCTCTCTCTTTTTTTTTAAGACAGAGTCTTACTTTTTTTTTTTTGCAGTTTTGGCCAGGGCTGGGTTTGAACCCGCCACCTCTGGCATATGGGGCCAGTGCCCTACTCTTTTGAACCACAGCCAATATAGACTACATTGCACCCAGGTTGTATCCCAGACAGCCTGGAGAAATATCTTCTTGGTTTCTCACTCTGCTCTAGTTTTCTTCCCGGGTTAGGCTGCTACTGGCTTTCAAACCTATCTTGAGGCTCGGGGCCCTCAGTGAGTAGGGTGCCGGCCACATACACTGAGGCTGGTGGGTTAGAGCCCAGCCCAGGCCTGCTAAACAATAATGACAACTGCAACCAAAAAATAGCCAGGCATTGTGGCAGGCATCTGTAATCCCAGCTACTTGGGAGTCTGAGGCAAGAGAATCGCTTGAGGCCAAGAGTTTGAGGTTGCTGTGAGCTGTGATGTTATGGCACTCTGCTGAGGGCAACATAGTGAAACTCTGTCTCAAAAAAAACAAACCAAACAAAACCTACCTTGACTGAACTGAGAGTGAATGAGCAAGCCCCAAAGCCACTTGGGCCTGAAATGCAGTACACTTCGAAGTACAGGCTCCACCCTGGTTCTCTTCCTCACCACTGCAGTCCTTTGCTAACCTCAGCTAGAGTTTTGCTCCATCCCTTGTCCTGTGAGGGCGTCCCATCTCTCTCCTTCGGGGTCTTGTTTCTTTTGGTTTCTACATCCTTTCTATGGAGGGAAAGTCTAAGTCTGTCTGCATCTAGTCATGATCTTCAGTTTATAGTAGAAGAAATACAGCCTCAGAAAGACCTAAAGACCTGCTCAAGTTCACAAGACTAGGCTTTCTGAGGCTACATTGCTTCAGCTATCAAATGAAGATACATATACTTTCTCTGATTATTTTAAAGACTCATGATATGGAATAAAATCACATAAGTCCCCTACATTAAAAAGTTTTAAAATTTGAAAAGTACACTATATAACTGTATATATAAGACATTCTTTTTACCAACTATGGCATAGATCCAAGGATATGGACCAAGTAGTTAGGTGGTATAAAATGCTGCGCATTCATTCATTTATTCATTCACTGTTCACCCTTCTCGGAACATCTCTTTGTTAGACTAGTGCTTTACAATAGAACTTGCTGTGATAATGAACATGTTCTACGTGTGTGTATATCTGCACTATACAATATGATGACCATTAGCCACATGGAGCTATAGAGCACTCGAAATGTGGCTAAAATGACTAAACAGCTGAATTTCAGATTTTATTTCATTTTAATTTATTTAAATTTATGGTTAAATAGCCACAAGTGGCTAGTGGCTACTACATTAGATAGCATAAGCCTATACCCAGTCACCAGCTTGGAAAGAGCTACATTTTGATTGCCACTTAGATCTATACCATGTTTCTTCACAATGACCGTGAAAAGTATAGCTCTCTGCTGCCTGGCTAGAAAGACATGCTTAAACAGGTGACGTCAGGGAATTAACAGTTTAAAACACACACCTGGTCACTCTCCTGTAAGTCCTATCAGTGGTTCTGCCTTTTATCACAGGTTGCCATGTTTGTCACTGAATTCCCAAAACAACAAAATAATATTTATTGGGAATTCCATTTGCGACTGGTCAGAAGAAGGCATGAATTGATTTTCCATTTAGTATCATCCATATTTGATAGAAGACTATATAACCAGGCAAACCTTATTCCTAGTATACTTACTGTTGTGAATAAAAGCTTTCTGCCTTTCTATATCTCAGTAAAATATTTTATTTCCAAATGAACATGTTGAAGATGATCCCAATATTGTCCTCTTCTTTCTGTAAAACTACTCTTCTTTCTGTAAAACTAGGAAAAAAAAAAACTCCAAAATCAGAAACTATCAGGTGGACAGACTGAAACAATTATCTAGCTAATGCCCCTCTTTTTATAGATGAGAAAATGGTGGCCCAAATAAGATAAACCTTGTTCAAAGGCACTGGCTATTTAAGGTCAAGCCCTAGAGAGAACCCAGGTCTCAGGATTCCTGGCCTAGAGTTCCAAACTATACTCAACTGGAACTTTGTCTTTCTCTCTTAACTTTCTTCCCGTTGCTGCTGCTCAGAAGTAGGGGGGCAACTTGGAATTCAATATCAAAAGATTGTATGAGTGAGTGTCAGAATGAGTGGAGTGGATCTTTCTTTTCTTGTCGTTCCAGGAAAGAGCAACATAGACTGGGATCATCCAGAGAGGAAGTTGTCATAGAGGAGACAGCACCTGAACCAGGGTGTAAAGGATTAGATGAGGCCAGGTGGTTTGGCTGGAGTGGAAGTGGAGGTAAGGAGGTCAAATGCCTTCCAGGTGAGAGGAAAAAGAGGCACAAGGCTATGAAGACAAGGAGAATGAGGGATTGCGACAGAAAGAGGAGTTATGTTGTCAGAGTACAAAGAAGGAAAGCCACGGAGAACGTTGTGTGCTAAGATGAAGCATTTTTGCTTTATTACATGAGTAACTGAAATGGATCATTGTAAGAAGAGCAGTTGAAAGTGATGTTTTCAGATAACAGAAATTGGCTGGACTGTAATCTTAGCACTTTGAGAGGCTAAGGCGGTGGATCGCCTGAGCTCCAGAGTTCAAGACCAGTCTAAGCGACAGCAAGATCCTCTTTCTAAAAATTAGCTGGGCATTGTGGCAGGTGACCACAGTCTCACTGTCGTCCTCAGCAGAGTGCTGTGATGTCACAGTTCACAGCAACCTCAAACTCCTGGGCTCAAGCGATTCTCTTGCCTCAGCCTCCCAAGTAGCTGAGACTACAGGCATCCACCACAATGCCCAGATATATATTTTTTTGAGACAGAGTCTCGCTATGTCGCCCTTGGTAGAGTGCAGTGGTGTCACAGCTAACAGCAACCTCAAACTCCTGGCCTCAAGCGATTCTCTTGCCCCAGCTTCCCAAGTAGCTGGGACTATAGGCGTCTGCCATAGCACCCAGCTAGTTTTTGGTTGCAGTTGTCATTGTCTATCAGGCCTGGGCTGGGCTCCAACCCGCCAGCCTCGGTGTGTGTAGCTGGTGCCCTACTCACTGAGCTACAGGCACTGAGCCTGTCCAGCTATTTTTAAATCACTTGAGCCCAAGAGTTTGAGGTTGCTATAAGCTATAATGTCATGGCACTCTACCAGGGGCAACAGAGATTCCGTCTCAAAAAAAAAAAAAAAAAAAAAAAAGAAAGAGAAAGAAGAAGAAGATAGAGGAAGAAGCCCAGAAGTTCCAGATATTCACATATAAACAAAATAAACTAACCCACAGTTGGCCATGCAGTCACTTGTCTGCTAGAATAATCAATTAAAATTGCGGCATGGATCATTAGGAAAGAATCTCAACTGATTCTGAAGACACTAAAAATTCATATTCAGTTTGGATACTGGAAATATTCTTCCTACCCACAGAGAGAAAGTCTGTGACCAGAACAGGGAATCAAGTCAAAGCCAATTAACTAGTTAGTACTTGCTCTTGAGAACAGAATCACCCCTCACGCTGAAGCCCATGTAGTCTGTTTTCAGTTACCCCTCAGTGTAAAGAGCTGGGGTGTGACCAGTTTGTTCCTCCCCTGGATCTCAGCTATGGCTCTGCAACCCCTCCCTTTCCAGTAAGCTGTCCAGTGACTGAATTGGGTAGAGGAAGTCCCTTTCCTTTCTGTTGTTTTTTTTTTTTTGGCTGGGGCTGGGTTTGAACCCACCACCTCCAGCATATGGGACGGGTGCCCTACTCCTTTGAGCCACAGGCGCTGCCCAAAAGTCCTTTTCCTACACACATATTTGTATATTGGGAAGTAATATTTAGAACTAATTCTAAAAATGATAATTTTCTTACAGTTGATTACATGAGCTCCTCAGAGACCCGTATGACCCACATCTATGGATGAATTAAGGGGAAGAATGTAACTGGGAGCAGAGGGGCAGCACGTGGAAATGAGAAAGATGCTTGGGCTTCGGCACTGGTAGATCCTCACTCTGCAGCTGGGTACTCCTGGACATGTTCTGGATCTTTCTGCATCTTGCTTTCTTTACTGAAATACTGACAAGTGGGATGCCCACCTCCCCAGGTTGCTGGGAGGATTAAACGTGAAAGTGGTTGGGACAAAGATGGTCAGTGGGTCTTCTTCATCTTCCTTGTTAGTAAAAAGGCTCTAGACAGAAAGTTCTTAAATCTCTAATAGACTCCAGCACACTTACAGATTACCGTTAATATTAGTGTTATGGGCTGAACTGTGTTCCCCCCAAATCCATATGTGAAAGCTCTAACCACTCAGTACCTCAGAATGTGACTGTATTTGGAGACAAGGCCCTTAAAGAGGTAATTAAATTCAAATGAGGCTGTTAGGGTGGCCCCAAGTCCCGTGTAATTTGTGTCCATATAAGAAAAGGAATTTGGTGCATAAATGTATTCATGATCTATGTATATTTGACTTGATAATATATGTATAAAAAAAAAAAGAAAAGGAATTTGGATACACCAAGGAAGATACCAGCAATACGCACACGCAGAAGAGGTGAAAGGGGGGGCAAAGATCTCACTCCACCAGCAAAGATCTCACAGACCACCAAGGCTTGTACAAAAGGTTTTTATTGGCGAGGGAGGGATGCTGCAGAGCAGCACCAAGGAGGAGAGAAAAGGAGAGAGAGAGAGGGGAGAAAAGAGAGAGAGAGGAAAGGGAGAGGGGGAGAGAAGAGAGAGAGGAGACAGAGAGCACGCATGCGCGAGAGAGCTATATTCTGGGGGAGGGGCTTTCTCTGGGGCAATTACCTAACAGGAGGAGCAAGGCCTCCGGAGAAAACACCCCTGTGAACAGTTGCTCTCTTAGACTTCCAGACTTCAGAACATTGAGGAAATTAATTTCTGTAGCTTAAGCCACCCAGTCTGTGGTATTGTTAGCAAACTAATACAATTAATATTATAGAAGTGAGCTGAGCTGCCAAGAGCAGAAGCAGGAGAGGAAGTTCTATCCAAGTTCAGGAGATAATTAGCTGCATGACCTAGGGCAAGTTCTTTTTTTTTTTTGTCTCACTCGGTCACCCTGAGTAGCGTGCTATGGCATCATAGCTCACAGCACTCTCCAACTCTTGGGCTCAAGGGATAGTCTTGCCTCAGCCTCCAGAGTAGCTGAGACTATAGGTGCCCACCAAAACGCCCAGCTAGAGACAGGCTCTCATTATTGCTCAGGCTGGTCTCAACTCCAGAGCTCAGGCAGTCTACCCCCTGGGCCTTCCAAAGTGCTGGGATTACAGGCATGAGCCACCAAGCCCGGCCTAGGGCAACTCATTTACCTTCCCTTTAGCACACTTTCCACCTCTCTAAACCAGATTATGAGGATCAACTGAGACAATTATGTAAAGACTGTATCACAAAGTACGTGTCCCTGGAAGAGTGGTTTCCTTCATTTCTTTCTCCAAATATCAGGTTTCTCATAAATAACTCAGGGGACTGTTTTTAAAAATAAACAAATAAAAGAGGGGGTAAAATGCCCAACATGAAAAAATAATAAAATGAAATTTACAAAAAGAAGTAACTCAGGAAATTGGATGTACTGATTCAGCTCTGATCTTTATTCGAATTCTAATAAAAGTTTTAGCAGAAAGTGTGGGCTTTCCTATCAGAATGGCAAAAAGGGTTTTCAGCGTCTTTTCTCTCTCACAGTAAACACCTGCACCCCTCATTTACACATCAATTCGGAAAAACCTGGTGATATCCCAGCAGAGCAGATTAACCACCCACTGCAGGCTAAATCCAGCCAGTCCTGCAAACCACTCTCCTCAGTGTTAAGACTTTTATACCTCCCGGACCAAAGCTTTAAATGAATGCAAACCCAAATGTTAATATTTGGCTCCAAAACCGACTTAAAATCCCATCCTCTCATAGCTGGGCATTGTGGTGGGCGCCTGTAGTCCCAACTACTTGGGAGGCTGAGGCAAGAGAATCACTTAAGACCAAGAGTTTGAGGTTGCTGTGAGCTGTGATGCTACAGCACTCTACCGAGGGTGACATAGTGAGACTCTGTCTCAAAAAAAATTAAAAAGAAAAGAAAAATCCCACCCTCTCTCCCCATGGTACCTGGCTGAGCAATTAAGTCGCGGCTTCTTGATGGATCGGAGGTGTTTTTTAATGGAAGTTTCTTTTCCTGAGCTTTCTGTTTCCCAGTGGGGGTCTAGGTGAGGCCTTCCTGTTCTGTGAGAGGAGAATTTACCAGAAAAGGAAACACTAAGCAGTTTTTTTTTTTCTTCATAGCATTCTGAGAGGTTTCCACACAAGTACACACTATGGTTTAGAAAGTTCAGAAAGGGGAAGATGAATGTGGGCAACAGCAGCCAGGGAAGAAGTGGGACTACAGTCTTAAAGATGCAAGAGCCAGAAATTCACCTCAGGAAAGGAATTACTCACATGTTTCCTGTTTATTCAGAGCATGCAAATCCTATTGCTATTTGTTTATTTTATACGTTAAAATGAAAGTGTTTTGAACATTCATTATGTGTTTTTATGATTAAAGGGGTAAGAGAGAGAGTGAGCAAGAGAGAAATGAAATGAGCCAGTTTAGTTGGTGAGAGTATATTGCTGCTGCAGTCAAGGTCAGGGTCACCCCTTGTACTGTGAATCTCAGAAGACTTTCAGCAAATGTGTACTCTCTGTCTCTGAGGGTCTAGGCAAGGCTAGCACACAGTGAATGGATCCCCAGTGTCAGTCTACTCCACTGATGATGTGCACAGACACTCTCCTGAGTATAAAGATCCGGGGGCTCACATTGGCACACACGCATTTGACATTCAGGGTCTCAGACTCCAAGAAGCCAGTTTATACTTACCTCCAGGAATGGAGAAATCTCTGTGCTGCTTTAAAGAACGACACTCTTGTGTACTCTTTCCTCTGCAGTTGTACAAACTACCAGGACTTTTCTAATGTTACATAACATCTTATTTTATAAAGAGCATCTTGACGTTAACCTATCTGGCATAGAGAGATATCTGATACATTTCTTTTTTTTTAATTAAATCATAGCTGTGTACATTAATGCAATCATGGGGCACCATACACTGGTTTTATAGACCATTTCACATATTTTCATCACACTGGTTAACATAGCCTTCCTGGCATTTTCTTAGTTATTGTGTTAAGACATTTATAGTCTACATTTACTAAGTTTCACATGTACTCTTGTAAGATGCACCATAGGTGTAATCCCACCAATCACCCTCCCTCCGCCCATCCTCCCCCCTCCCTCCCCTCTCTCCCCTCCCTCCCCTCCCTTGCCCCCTGCCCCATATTTTTAGGTTATAACTGGGTTATAGCTTTCATATGAAAGCCATAAATTAGTTTCATAGTAGGGCTGAGTACATTGGATACTTTTTCTTCCATTCTTGAGATACTTTGCTAAGAAGAATGTGTTCCAGCTCCATCCATGTAAACGTGAAAGAGGAAAAGTCTCCATCTTTCTTTAAGGCTGCATAATATTCCATGGTGTACATATACCACAATTTATTAATCCATTTGTGGATCAATGGGCATCTGGGCTTTTTCCATGACTTAGCAATTATGAATTGGGCTGCAATAAACATTCTGGTACAAATATCTTTGTTAGGATATGATTTTTGGTCTTCTGGATATATACCTAGTAGAGAAATTATAGGATTGAATGGCAGGTCTATTTTTAGATCTCTAAGTGTTCTCCAAACATCTTTCCAAAAGGAATGTATTAATTTGCATTCCTACCAGCAGTGTAGAAGCGTTCCCTTTTCTCCACATCCACGCCAACATCTCTGGTTTTGGGATTTTGTGATATGGGCTAATCTTACTGGAGTTAGATGATATCTCAAAGTAGTTTTTATTTGCATTTCTCCGATGATTAAGGATGATGAGAACTTTTTCATATGTCTGTAGGCTGTGCACCTGTGTTCTTCAGAGAAGTTTCTCTTCAAGTCCCTTGCCCAGCCTGCGATGGGATCACTTATTCTTTTCTCGCTTATACGTTTGAGTTCTCTGTGGATTCTGGTTATTAAACCTTTGTCAGAGACATAACCTGTAAATATCTTCTCCCATTCTGAGGGCTGTTTGCTTGCTTTACTTACTGTGTTCTTGGCTGTGCAGAAGCTTTTTAGTTTGATCAGGTCCCAGTAGTGTATTTTTGAAGCTGCTTCAATTGCCCGGGGGTCCTCCTCATAAAATATTCGCCCAGGGGCGGTGCCTGTGGCTCAGTGAGTAGGGCGCCAGCCCCATATGCTGAGGGTGGCACGTTCAAACCCAGCCCTGGCCAAACTGCAACAAAAAAATAGCCGGGCGTTGTGGCAGGCGCCTGTAGTCCCAGCTGCTCGGGAGGCTGAGGCAAGAGAATCGCTTAAGCCCACGAGTTAGAGGTTGCTGTGAGCCGTGTGATGCCACAGCACTCTACCCGAGGGCAGTACAGTGAGACTCTGTCTCTACAAAAAAAAAAAAAAAAAAATTCGCCCGGACGGATTTCTTCAAGGGTTTTCCCTGCACTCTCTTCTAGTATTTTTATAGTTTCAGGTCTTAAGTTTAAATCTTTATAGTTTCAGGTCTTAAGTTTAAATCTTTATAGTTTCAGGTCTTAAGTTTAAATCTTTAATCCAGTGAGAGTCTATCGGCAGTCACCTTTTGAAATAAATAAATGAAATAAATATTTTCATTGATTAATTTATTTTTTCAGGGTAAAAGAGAGATTTTATTTAAAACTGAAGTGGCACAGGCAGTGTTGAGAGAAAGCAAAAGTAACCTCCACAAGTTTCAGGGTAAAAAAGAGAGATTTTACTTCAGAAGAACAAAGAGAAAGTTTAGAGCACTTCCAAAGAGAGCTGGAATGGGTTCCTCTCATGAAGGAGAACAGGCAAGAGAGAACGAAGTCACATCTTGTAAAACATCAGAGCAGCAGCAAAGAGACAGAACTTGCCTAAGCCTAAAGTTCCACCACCCCCTGAGCAGCCCATGTGGAAGTGGGTTTTTGATTGACCTGAAGAACCATCTGAAACACCTAAACAAATAGTTACTATTGCTCTCTGATGTCCAAGTGGGAATATCCTGAAGATAAGGTTTTGTGGGGTTTTTTGTAGAGACAGTCTCACTTTATTGCCCATCACAGCTCACAGCAACCTCCAACTCCTGGGCTTCGGCGATTCTCTTGCCCCAGCCTCCCAAGTAGCTGGGACTACAGGCACCTGCCAAAAACACCCGGCTATTGTTTTGTTGCAGTTTGGCCAGGGCTGGGTTTGAACCCGCCACCCTCAGTATATGGGGCCGGCACCCTACTCACTGAGCCACAGGCACCGCCTGAAGATAAGATATTTAAAGTCCTGCAGTTCACAGGTCTTATTTGACTGGATGAAGAGAACTGGGTGCCACATATCCATTTACAACCTTTCTCCTTCTTTCCCCAGAAGGCCTCTGGAAGTGGACAGAGACTTGTCACTGGAAGACATAGGGATGGCTGTGAATACTGTGTTCAGCATGGGAGAGAAAGAGTAGAGCAACTAGGAGAGTAATGAGAACCATCTGTTCTACAAAAAATCAGCTATGCTGGATCTTACAGGACAATAAAGGCTTCACATTGAACTCCTGCCCTACCTTGATTGAGCTCAAGGCAGTAAACACTGGTAATGTTGATATCCATGGGACTATCAATATAAAGGATTGTTCTCTGCATATAATAATCTGTAAAATGTGTCATCTTACAGTGTACTGAAAAAGAATGAGGCAAAGGGTGGTGCCTGTGGCTCAAGGAGTAGGGTGCCGGTCCCATATGCCGGAGGTGGCGGGTTCAAACCTAGCCCTGGCCAAAAAAAAAAAAAAAAAAGAATGAGGTAAAAAATATAATAAGGCTGTCAATAATTTGTATTTTTCCCAGCTGACATCATTTCTCAGTATGTTAGAAAACAAAATTATAGAACCTTGATTTCTGCCTCTTTATTTAATACATCTTACCACACAATGAATATGTCACAATTCAGTTAAACTTTTCAAAGTGTTATAAGTGGTAATGCCTAGTCTACTATATTTCTAGAATTTAAAAAGAAGTTTGAATAAAGCTTTAAAGCTTTTTCTGGTAGGTAGATATTACACTTTACTTACATCTGAAGATTCTATAATTTTGCCTTGTGTTACATTGTAACATTTACAAAGTTAAATAAAAGTTTTATTATGTAATGACTGTTGTTTCAGAAAATAATATTAACGGCTCGGCAGGTGTAGCACAGTGGTTACGGTGCCAGCCACATACACCAAGGCTGGCAAATTCGAACCTGGCCTGGGCCAGCTAAACAACAATGACAACTGCAACAAAAAAATAGCTGGGCATTGTGGCAGGTGCCTGTAGTCCCAGTTACTTGGGAGGCTGAGGCAAGAGAATTCCTTGAGCCCAAGAGTTTGAGGTTGCTGTGAGCTGTGATGCCCCAGCACTATACTGAGGGTAACATAATGACACTCTGTCTCTAAAGAATGATATTAACTAACTCATTAATTTGTTTAAAATTTATATTAAAATAACCTTGAATTATAGGCCTTCCTTGACAACTGATCACTAAATGTCATTGGTAAATGACACTGATTTGCACTGACATAATTGTATTTGAAATTCACAAATTACACATCATTCCATCACACTTTCTTTTTTTTTTTTTTTGTAGAGACAGAGTCTCACTTTATGGCCCTCGGTAGAGTGCCGTGGCCTCACACAGCTCACAGCAACCTCTAACTCTTGGGCTTACGCGATTCTCTTGCCTCAGCCTCCCGAGCAGCTGGGACTACAGGCGCCGGCCACAACACCCGGCTATTTTTTTGTTGCAGTTTGGCCAGGGCTGGGTTTGAACCCACCACCCTCGGCATATGGGGCTGGCCCTCTACCCGCTGAGCCACAGGCGCCGCCCATCATCACACTCTCTTATATGGACTATGGGATCAAGGCATGAGAACTTATATAAGAAGCTCTATGACCTGAACCACAGAAATATAGATAGACCTTTAATTCATGACTTTTAAAAAGTTTTTCTTGCTTAAGATATAGTTAATAGGGCGGCGCCTGTGGCTCAGTGAGCAGGGCGCCAGCCCCATATACCAAGGGTGGCAGGTTCAAACCCAGCCCTGGTCAAACTGCAACAACATCAAAAAAAAATAGCCGGGCGTTGTGGCAGGCACCTGTAGTCCCAGGTACTCGGGAGGCTGAGGCAGGAAAATCGCCTAAGCCCAGGAGTTGGAGGTTGCTGTGAGCTGTGTGACGCCACGGCACTCTACCGAGGGCAATAAAGTGAAATTCTGTCTCTACAAAAAAAAAAAAAAAAAGATATAGTTAATATATTTATTTACATTTATATATGTGATAAAAGCCTTGTAAATAAAAATAGAAATAAACTTTCCCTTGGAAAAAAGTTGGGAAAGAAAGATGGGCGGCGCCTATGGCCCAGTGAGCAGGGCGCCGGCCCCATATACTGGTGGTGGTGGGTTCAAACCCAGCCCCGGCTAAACTGCAACAACAACAACAAAATAGCCGGGCGTTGTGGCAGGCGCCTATAGTCCCAGCTACTTGGCAGGCTGAGGCAAGAGAATCGCCTAAACCCAGGAGTTGGAGGCTGCTGTGAGCTGTGATGTCATGGCACTCTACCAAGTGTGATAAAGTGAGACTCTGTCTCAAAAAAAAAAAAAAGTTGAGAAAGAAAGAAAAATGATTGTAAGGATTAATACTAATGTTAACAGTGGCTACCTTTATAGGTACTATATTAGGGTTTTAAAAATTGTCTCTAATAAATGTGCATTAATTCTAAGATAAGAAAAGTTATAAACATAAAACAAACCAAGCCATGGTTTGTTTTCCACTTAGATTTAAGAAAGTTTCAATGAATATGGTAAATAAACTAGCCCTCTTAAACAATATTTACAATTGGTAAATATTGAGGGTGAGATAAGCAGATTAAACATAGTATTTGTACCACTCCTTGAATGACAACAAAACCATTATTTGAAGAACTAAAACAGGACATGAATTCCTGAAATAAGACTCCAGAAATAAGAATCATTGAGTTATTGTCTGAAGATAACCTGGACTCAACTCCCCAAAGTCTGGACTCAAGAAATGGATATCTAAAATGTATTAGGATTATATTCTCCTTGCCAGAATGGTTACGAGAGTGCAGCAGCACCTATGTAATTACATAAAAACCCTTTTTTTTTTTTTTTCGAGACAGAGTCTCACTTTATGGGCCTCAATAGAGTGCTGTGACATCACAGCTTACAGCAACACAGCAACCTCCAATTCCTGGGCTTAGGCAATTCTCTTGCCTCAGCCTCCAGAGTAGGACTACAGGAGCCTGCCACAACGCCCAGCTACTTTTTGTTGCAGTTTGGCGGGGGCTGGGTCCGAACCCGCCACACTCAGTATATGGAGCCAGCACCCTATTCACTGAGCCCCAGGCACCACTGATAAAAAGCTTTTTTACATTGATCCTCTTGGGATTTGATTGCTAAGGTGTTAAATTCAGTTGATAACCAGAGCTATGTGAAGTGACCTATTAACTCATACAGAGCCATAAAAAAAGAAAAGAAAAGAAAAGGTGGGGGTGGGGGTTCATGCTGGGAGGCTGAGAGGAGAGGATCTATAAAGGTCAGGAGTTGGGAGACCAGCCTGAGCAAGAGAGAGACCTTGTATTATAGAAAACTTAGCCAGGCATTGTAGCAGGTGCCTGTTATCCCAGCTACTTGGGAAGCCGAGGCAAGAGGATTGTTTGAGCCCAAGAGACTGACGTTGCTGTGAGCTGTGATGACACCATGTCCCTCTGCCCAGGACGACAGAGACTGTCTCAAAAAAAAAGTCATAAAATGTATTTGTAGATAAAACTAACAGATTTTCCACCAGTAGACCCCTCACTAAAGGAAACCCTAAAGGAGGTACTTGAGGCAGAAAGAAGTAGATACTCAGAGAACAAATGATAAGCAAAGAATGTCTAAATTTTTTTGGAAAATCTAAATACTGACTATATAATGCAATTTTTGGTGGAGTTATAAAAAAAGCACAAGCCAGAACTAAAATATCTAAAAAATAACAGTTTCTCAGACATTTTAGGGTTTGCTAAAGTTAGTATTCTAGGACTCTTATATGATCTGGGACAGGATAAAGATACTGATTAACTTTATTTATTTTTATTTTTATGTTTTTTTTAAATAAACATTTTTATTTTTTTAATTATTTATTTTTATTGTTAAATCATAGCTGTGTACATTAGTGCAATCAAGGGGTACAATGTGCTGGTTTCATATGCAATCTGAAATATTCTCATCAAACTGTTCAATGTAGCCTTCATGGCATTTTCTTAGTTATTGTATGTAGACATTTGTATTCTGCATTTAGTAAGTTTTGCCTGTACCCGTTCTAAGATGCACCGTAGGTGTGGCCGCACCGATTACCCTCCCTCCACCATAACCTCCCCCCTCCCTTCCCCTTCCTTGGCCCTTTCCCCATAATTGGGTTATAGCCTTCATGTGAAAGCTATAATTTAGCTTCATAGTAGAGCTGAGTACATTGGATACTTTTTCTTCCATTCCTGAGATACTTTGCTAAGAATAATGTGTTCCAGCTCCATCCATGTAAACAGAAAGAGGTAAAGTCACCATCTTTCTTTAAGGCTGCATAATATTCCATGGTATACAAACATTTTTAATTAAATTTCAAAATACTCATAATGGCCTTTCTTAGAAGTAAGCTTTTGGTAACATTTTGATTAAAAAAAAAAAAAAAACCTTCCACATTGTACTTACACTGTGATCATTTGCATGCTAATTTCCCTGTATAAATAATGACCTCTTTCAAGGCTGGACTTAAAAAAAAAAAAAAAAAACCTTCCAAATTGTTTTTTAGGAATCTATAAGCAAATTTTTACAGAAATTGTATCCTATTTGTATAGAGTTTTGAAAATTCTTTTCTTTGGTTTAGTGAATCATGATTATTTTTCTATGTCAAGGAATTTTTTTCACCACATAATAATGAGTCACATGTATTCCATTGCTGGGAGAACCATTATTTAGTTAACCAATCAATATTGATTACATATATAATTAGCCTGTCACATGTATTAACTATTAGAAAACAAACCTTAGATAAAAGAGGTAGGCTCCTGCAATAGGACTTGCATTGTTACACCTCTGCTAATTGAGCACTTTGGGTGGTAGGCATGATGTCTACCATAAACCAACATTTCTACATGTTTGTCACTTATCTAACTTTTTGTTCCAAAGTGTTCACAGATTGTTCCACAAATTACTGAGCAATTAACATTAATGTTAATATAGGTTACTCCACAAATTACTGAGCAATTCATTTACTTATTCTGAGAAAAAGAGAGAGATTTAATAGGTTTATCCCATTTTTAACCTTGATGCTAATGAGCCCTGGCCTCTCATTTACAGCCTTTGAGACAAAGTCTCACTTTGTCACCTTCAGTAGAGTGCTGTAGCGTTACAGCTCACAGCAACCTCAAACTCTTGGGCTCAAGCAATTCTCTTTCCTCAGCCTCTCAAGTAGCTGGGACTACAGGTGCCCGCTACAAAGGCCATCTATTTTTAGAGACTGGGTCTCACTCTTGCTGAGGCTGGTCTCGAACCTGTGAGTTCAGGCAATCCACCCCCTCTGCCTTCCAGAGTGCTGGGATTACAGGCATGAGCCACAGCACCCATCCTACACCAACCCTTTTCAAGGCCCAGGAGGGTACCTGGTACTATGTAAATATGGTAACATGCTTTTTAAATTTTGAAAAAGTAAGATTTTTGACCACTGTCTCTTCCCAGTCTGACTTCCCCTTGGTGAGCACATTCTTGTATGAGTTGTGGCATTGGAGGGACAATGGAAATTTGGGGGATCTGAATATGAGAAATTAGAGTTGAGAATATATCTATTTGAGGTTTAGTGGCATATGCTTGTCAGGCTTGTGAGCACGTCTACTGCTTGCTGTTGTGATACACGGATGACTTCAGAAATAGTCCACTGCCTCCCAGCCTGACTGGCCTGGGGCTGGGATAACGGCTGGACCACATGGAAGTAACCAGAACCAACTGTAGTTGGATATTGGAAAAGGAACATGGTTTGACAAATAGACATGTAGAGATCCAGTTATTTTTATGTTTTTTTTGTTTTTGTTTTTGTTTTATTTTTTATTTTTATGTTTTTTTTTTGAGACAGTGTGTCACTATGTTGCCCTCAGTAGAGTGCTGTGACATCATAGCTCACAGCAACCTCAAACTCTTGGGCTTAAGTGATTCTCTTGCCTCACCCTCCCAAGTAGCTGGGACTACAGGCCCCTGCCACAACGGTTGGCTATTTTTTGTTGCAGTTGTCACTGTTGTTTAGTTGGCCCTGGCCAGGTTCAAACTTGCCAGCCTCAGTGCATGTGGCCCATGACGTAACCACTGTGCTATACCCTGAGCCAATACAGCTTAACTTTAGACTATGATAAGTTAAATACACATGTAAAAAGTTCATTATAACTGGGCAGCGTCTGTGGCTCAAAGGAGTAGGGCGTCGGCCCCATATGCCAGAGGTGGCGGGTTCAAACCCAGCCCCGGCCAAAAACTGCAAAAAAAAAGAAAGAAAAGTTCATTATAACTGACAAAAGGTAAAAATAGAGAGCATAACTTCAAAACTAGTAAAAGGAAAAAAAATTTTTTTTTTTTTTTTTTGTAGAGACAGAGTCTCACTTTATGGCCCTCGGTAGAGTGCCGTGGCCTCACACAGCTCACAGCAACCTCCAGCTCCTGGGCTTAAGCGATTCTCTTGCCTCAGCCTCCCGAGTAGCTGGGACTACAGGCGCCCGCCACAACGCCCAGCTATTTTTTGGTTGCAGTTTGGCCGGGGCCGGGTTTGAACCCGCCACCCTCGGTATATGGGGCCGGCGCCTTACCGACTGAGCCACAGGCGCCGCCCAAGGAAAAAATTTTTAATGAGATTAAATAATCAATTTAAAGAAAGAAGATGGCAAAACAGAATTCAATTTAAAAGGCAAAATAAATAGAAAGCATTAACATAAGATAAAAATAATCCAGTGTTGCAATGACTACAAAAAGTGTAAATAGATTCAATGTTCAATTTAAAGGCTAAGAGTGCTAGAAAAAATAATAAAATGCTGCTGACCAAAAAAAAATCTAAACTGTAGAGATACAGAAAAGTTAAAATAAAAAGATGGGCAGATGGAAGAGATGGTCTACTTTCCTAATCATCCCATTTAAAATTGTAACTTATCTCACCTCTTTTGCTGCCAATTTTATCTAGATTACTCCTGGCACTCTTCTCTCACTTAGTATGCTATTCTTGGACAATCTCACCCATATTCATAGATCTAATTACCAATCATGCACTGATGACTACCATGCTATACTTCCAGTTCAGAACTCTACCCTGAATATTGGATTCTTACCAGCCAAAGAATAACTGGATAGCTCCAACTACATGTTCTTAAATTTATGATGTTGAAGACTTTCCTTTCTCACCAGACCAGCTCCTCTTCATCTATTTCCTCACTTTCAACTACCTAAGTAAGAAATATGAAGTCACCCTAGGCTCCTTCCTATTCTTTAGTCTCAACCTCTTTCAATTGATCTCTAAGTCCTGTGGATTTTTTGTTTTGTTTTGTTTTGAGACAGAGTCTCACTTGGTTTCCCTCAGTAGATTGCTGTGGTGTCATAGCTCACAGCAACCTCAAACTCTTAGGCTCAAGCGATTCTCTTGCCTCAGTCTCCCCAGTAGCTGGGACTACAGGCGCTGGCCACAATGCTCAGCTATTTTTTCCGAAATGGGGTGGGGGTGTGTGTGGGGTATCTCACTCTAGCTCAGGATGGTCTCGAACTTGAGCACGCAGGGGATCCACCCCGCCTTAGCCTCCCAGAGTGCTGGGATTATAGGCGTGAGCGACCACGCCCAGACACTCCTGTTGATTTTTATTTTATTATTATTTTTGTTTTTGTTTTTTCTGTTTTTGGCCAGGGCTGGGTTTGAACCCGCCACCTCTGGCATATGGGGCCAGCGCCCTACTCCTTTGACCAACAGGTGCTGCCCTCCTGTGGATTTCTTTCTTTCTTTCTTTTTTTTTTTTGTAGAGACAGAGTCTCACTGTACCGCCCTCGGGTGGATTTTTTTTTTTTTTTTTTTTTTTGTGGCCGGAGCTGAGTTTGAACCCGCCGCCTCCGGCATATGGGACCAGCGCTCTACTTCTTGAGCCACAGGCGCCGCCCCTTCGGGTGGATTTTTAAACTTAATACTTCTCATATTGTTTTCTCTTTCCCATCCGCAGTGCTGCAACCCTCGTCCAAAACTGACTTAGGTATCTGGAAAAGTTTTCATAACATCTCTCTGTTTACCATGTCAAAATACAAGTCTGATTTTGTCACTCCCTTGCTCCAATTCCATTAATGGTTCCTCCATCATTTCCAGAAAAATAATCTAGATCGAATGGAATAACATTATTTCACGATCTGTTCTTTACTTGTGCAATCTCGTCTGTAGCCTTTCCGCTGAAATTTAAGCTCCAAGTAAACAGAATGACTTGCGATTGCCCAAGTCCATTAAATGATGTCTGGAACGTTATTAGCCCCCTTGCCTTTAAATTTTTACTCATCCATTAAGTGTCAACTTCATTCTTATCTCCTGTGAGAAAAATTTTTTGAAATTCCATTTAACACATTAATGGCCATGCCTTCCCCTTCTTAATTGCTGATTCATCATGTATTTCTTAAAATATATCCCCTAATATATCCTAACTCCTATCTCTTCAAATTGGAAGCCATATTTATGTAGCTTGGATATTAAATTTAAGTATATTTATTAAACACTTAAACACTTGGATGAGTTCATAAACTCTGGAAAGTTTATCAACAAATAGGATCTTCTAATGAAAAGAGCACTTTGGTGTAAGTCAGGTTTCTTTCTTTTTTTTTTTTGTAGAGACAGGGTCTCACTTTTATGGCCCTCAGTAGAGTGCCGTGGCCTCACACAGCTCACAGCAACCTCCAACTCCTGGGCTTAAGCGATTCTCTCGCCTCAGCCTCCCGAGTAGCTGGGACTACAGGCGCCCGCCACAACGCCCGGCTATTTTTTGGTTGCAGTTTGGGCGGGGCCGGGTCTGAACCCGCCACCTCGGTATATGGGGCCGGCGCCTTACCGACTAAACCACAGGCGCCGCCCATAAGTCAGGTTTTTTAGGCACCGTCATAATTGTTATTTCCATATCTTCTGTGGCCTCGGTTTCCTTCCTTATGTAAGCATATGGGTAGACTACAACCCTAGTGTCTGGGTACCAATTTGTTGTTGTTTTTTTTTTTGTAGAGACAGAGTCTCACTTTATGGCCCTCAGTAGAGTGCCGTGGCATCACACAGCTCACAGCAACCTCCAACTCCTGGGCTTAGGCGATTCTCTTGCCTCAGCCTCCCGAGTAGCTGGGACTACAGGCGCCCGCCACAACGCCCGGCTATTTTTTGGTTGCAGTTCAGCTGGGGCCGGGTGTGAACCCGCCACCCTCGGTATATGGGGCCGGCGCCTTACCGACTGAGCCACAGGCGCCGCCCTTGGGTACCAATTTATAATTTATCTGCTTACATTTTACTCCCTAGTCCAGCTCCCTTAATCTACAAATGAGGAAACAGAGCCTTCCTTGGAGATGATACACAATTTAGTCAAGTCCTATGTATTTAATAACCAAGGGCAAAACAATCTTGAGATCCCGGGTGGGGCTGACTTCTAGAAACCCACCTAGTTCTAAAAGTCTTTAACTCGCACAGTTAATAAAGACGGGACTCGAACCAAACACGAGAGGAGAAGGATGCAGAAGGGTATTACGAGAGAACTTCCGGTCCCGGGGAAACCTCCGGAATCAACAACAGGAAACCCAATCAGAACCTTTCTCCGGGAGCCAATGGGAGAGCACAATACAAATAGCCAATCCGAGCGCCGCTGTCACTGTTATGGTCCTGTCAGGGCGCCGGCCTCCCGGTGCCTGGGTGGTCGCCACCGACAGGGCTTCGGTGGGTCAGTTTTGGAGGCGCCCTTGCAGCCGGCCGCGCTCGTCTTCGGCCTCGTCCGCAGCCTGCACCTCCCGGCTCGCAGGCCGCATCCTAGGGCGAGCGTGCGGGTCGGCGCGGCGGCCTCCGCGGGGCCTGGGCCCAGCCGCAGCCTCCTCTGCCGCTGCCGGCTCGGTGGGGCCGCGAGATGCAGCCGCCAGGCCCGCCCCCGGCGTATGCCCCCGCTAACGGGGACTTCACCTTTGTCTCCTCCGCAGACGCCGAAGGTGAGGCTGAGCCCCAGGAAGGCCCGTCACCCCGGAGGTCGCCAGGGTTCGATTCGGTGGAGCCTTTTGGGTGCTGAGGGGCTTGTGGCCGGGTGGGGACGGGCAGGAAGCTGACTTGGTGACTCCAGCCCTCTACGCCCGCCGGGCCTTCGGCGGGGCCCCGAGCGGCTGCGGGAGGGCCGGAGGGAGCTGTCTGTAAGCTTCCAGCAACTTGGTCGGCTCCTAGCTTTCCCCTGCACCGTCTGGTGGCGGGTTTCTCTGGTTGGCTTGTTCACTTCGAGTGGACCTACAGAACCCTAAGATTGTATTTCTGGAATTACTTGCTGTTACTCAGAAAAGGGCAGATTGGCCAGGGAAGGTATCAAAGAATGAGAACAAGCTGTGTTCCTCTGTTGTTTATCAAGAAATACTTTTTTTTTTTTTTTTTTTGCTGGGATTATATTGGACACTGCTAATACAAACTAAGTGGTTTTTATTGAATTTGATAGCTTGCCTGGGTCCCAATTTTCCTCCCATGTTTGACCTCATTGTTCAGAGGAGTGGACCCAGGTACACTGGAAACTTTTCATAATCCAACTAAATGTCCCCAGTAGCCTGGACAGATTCCTTTGTCCTGTTTTGAGGAAGCAGTTATACTGGAGAGTTGTTTTCCTTTTTTGTTGTGTGTGGTTTTTCTTTTTTTTTACGGTACATGAAAATGTTTTCCTCCTCTCTACTCTTCACCCAACTCCTTCTAACCCGAGTGTTCCTCTGCTAGTCATTTTCAAATTTTACTTTTATGTACTCTGTACACCAGTTACTTTACTTTCCAGTGACCAGAGTTACTGCACGGTATGAAAAAATAAATTATGTTTAACTATAGACATTTCTGTCTAGAGAAGAACATAGATTTTCATCAGAAATCTGATTTCATAGTACATCAGTTAATATAGATTGTTTTCCCTTTTTGTTTTGTTTCCCTTGTTTTGCTATTTGAATGGCATTGTTTTAAAAATAGTACTACTGGGCGGCGCCTGTGGCTCAAGGAGTAGGGCGCCGGCCCCATATGCCGGAGGTGGTGGGTTCAAGCCCAGGCCCTGCCAAAAACCGCAAAAAAAAAAAAAAAAATAGTACTACTAATAATTTAAAATACAAAATAGGACCCGCACAGTGGCTCACGCCTATAATCCTAACATTCTGGCAGGCCTAGCCATGTGGTTTGCTTGAGCTCATCAGGAATTGGAGACCAGCCTGAGCAAGAGGAGGGCCCCGTCTCTGCTAAAAATAGAAAAACTAGGGGCGGCGCCTGTGGCTCAGTCTGTAGGGCGCCGGCCCCATATACCGAGGGTGGCAGGTTCAAACCTGGCCCCGGCCAAACTGCAACCAAAAAAAAAAAAAAACAGCCAGGCGTTGTGGCGGGCGCCAGTGGTCCCAGCTACTAGGGAGGCTGAGGCGGGAGGATCGCTTAAGCCCAGGAGTTGGAGGTTGCTGTGAGCTGTGTGAGGCCACGGCACTCTACCCAGGGCCATAAAGTGTGACTCTGTCTCTACAAAAAAAAAAAAAAAAAGAAAAGAAAAATTAGCTAGGGTGTTGTGGGGGCACCTGTACCTGTAAACTCAGCTTTTGGAGAGGCTGAGGCAGGAGGATTGCTTGAAACCAAGAGTTTGAGGTTGCTGTGAGCTGTGATGCCATAGCACTCTACCAAAGGCAACAAAGTGAGACTTTGTCTCAAAAATAAATAAATAAAATATCAAATAAATTTTTATCAAAGAGAACATAGCTGATAAATTTCTTTTAAAGTGAAATATAGCAACCCAAAATATTTGTTTTTTTCATTTATATTTAATGGCATAGTGTTTAGGCATGACTAGGCCTGCCAGAATGGTAGGATTATAGGCGTGAGCCACTGCACCAGGCCTATTTTGTATTTTAAATTATTACTGGTACTATTTTCAAAACAATAAGGAATATCAACATTAGTTTCTCAAACTTAAAAAAAAATTGTCTCCATTGAGTATCTGAACCTGATGTTTTGTTGAAACTCACGTGTCTATGTATACATATTTTTTCATATTCTCCTTTCCCCCAGTAATTACCTTTCTTAAGTATGCCTAAAAAATCTGACAGAATAATATAACTAAGAAACCTGGAATAAGTAAAATCCATAAAGTTTATTCCAATGTCTCCGTATTTCCTCAAAAGACATACAGATCCTGTATGTATCCAAGGATATATAACCTTGTACAGTTTAAATTTACAGAGTACTTTAAGCATACTACTTTGATCTTTATAAGACGATGAACAATAATTCCTACCTTTTGTAAAGAAACCAAGGCTTAGAGAGCTTTAATGACTTCCACACAATGGATCTGGAATTAAGAGCTGGTCAACAGCCAGGCATGGTGGCGTGGACCTATAGAGCCAGGCAGGCTGAGGTGGGAGGATAGTTTGAGTCCAGGCATTTAAGGCCAGCCTGGGTAACAGAGAGAGACCTGGTCTCAAAAAACAAAACAAAAGAATTAGTCTGCTGACTTCTCACATTTCTTTCCACTGAACTGTGATTCCTCTTTCATATATATATATACACACACATATATATATATATTTTTTTTTTTTTTTCAGTTTTTGGCTGGGGCTGGGTTTGAACCCACCACCTCCGGCATATGGGGCCGGCACACTACCACTTTGAGCCACAGGCGCCGCCCTGTATTTTTAATGTCAAGACAGTTCTATCCTATGCCCTGTGCAGACTGCAGTGGTGTCATACCTTACTGCATCCTCAGACTCGTGCTGTGGGCATTCTGCTGCCTCAGCTTCTGAAGCCCCTGGGATTACAGGTGCTCACCGTGGCACCCGGCTGGGTTTTTCAATTTTTTTCATGAGTCAGGGTCTCACTCTCGCTCAGACAAGCCTTGAACTCCTGAGCTCAAAGCAATCCTCCTGCCTCAGCCCCCCACAGTGCTGGGATTACAGGCATGAGCTACCACACCCGGCGTGGCTCTTTCTTATATTTTTATAAATTGAATTGTATATTTGAAGTATAGATGAGTCCTGAGTTTGCATCCGGGCTTTACCAGTTACTGTCTATGTGATCTTGGTCAAATTACTTACCGTCTCTTAACTTTGGTTTCCTCATATGCAAATTTGGAATATTAATACCCAAGTGCTCAAATATTTTGTAGAAGAAAAGCAATACAGTATCTGGCAGAGTTAAGTGCTTAATATATGTAAATAATGATGCTGTCGGTCAGTTTTCGGTGTCAGCTGGCTCTACACTTATTATTTATTATTGTGAACATTTTACTCTGCAGCTCCAGGTCTTTCTCTGGTTTCTATATGCCATGTAAATTCTTGCCTCTCACCATTTTATGCTGTTTCTTTAACCATGAATGTTTTTAGCTTATAGTTGTTTTCATTGTATACCCTTCTTTCTAGATTTTGTTCAAGTCTCTTGTTCTGAACAATACCTATCCATTTAAATTTGTCCACACATACCCTTGTCTTAAAATGTGCCTTGGTGTAGGCTTGGCGCCCATAGCTCATTGAGTAGGCGCTGAGGCTGGTGGGTTCAAGCCTGGCCTGGGCCAGCTAAACAACAATGACAATTGCAACAACAACAACAACAAAATAGCCAGGCGTCGTGGCGGGCACCTGTAGTCCCAGCTGCTCTGGAGGCTGAGGCAAGAGAATAGCTTAAGCCCTAGAGTTTGAAGTTGCTGTGAGCTGTGAAGCCACAGCACTCTACCAAGGGTGACATAGTGAGACTGTCTCAAAAAAAAAAATAGTGTCTTGGTATGTGTATCCTGGTTTCTATACTTAGAATGCCTTTTTCCTCCTTTCCTCACACTTATGACTAAACTCAAATACTCCTTCCTTGGTGAAATGTTGCCTAAATGTCCTTCAGAAACAGAAATATCCCTAATATTTTCTATGTCTCCACACCTACCACAGAATCCATAATATAAATCTCACAAAATAATTGTTTGTTGAATTAATAATGTTTGCTTTCTTTGAGTTATATGTCTTTGATAGATAAGACTTCAAAACTTAGCACATTTTAGATGGTATAACCAAAAACTAGATTTAGAGCAAGAGATTTCAATTAAAGACCTAACTCTCATAGCAGCTATGTGATATTGGGCAAACTATGTAGCATCTGTAAGTTTCCATTTTGTCCCCTATAAAATGAAAAACACACTTATAAGAATACTGTGTGCTTGGCACCTATAGCACAGTGGTTATGACACTAGCCACATACACCAAGGCTGGGATGGCGGGTTCAAACCCGGTCCACGCCAGCTAAACAACAATGACAACTGCAACAAAAAAAATACCCAGGTGTTATGGTGGGCGCCTGTATTCCCAGCTACTTGGGAGGCTGAGGCAAGAGAATTGCTTAAGCCCAAGAGTTTGAGGTTGCTATGAGCTGTGATGCCATGGCACTCTATTGAGGGCGACATAGTAAGACTGTCTCAAAAAAAAAAAAAAATTGAAAATTATTTTATTTATTTATTTTTTTTTTTTGTAGAGACAGAGTCTCACTTTATGGCCCTCGGTAGAGTGCCATGGCATCACACAGCTCACAGCAACCTCCAACTCCTGGGCTTAAGCGATTCTCCTGCCTCAGCCTCCCGAGTAGCTGGGACTACAGGCGCCCGGCACAACACCCGGCTATTTTTTTGTTGCAGGTCGGCCGGGGCTGGGTTTGAACCCGCCACCCCCGGTATATGGGGCTGGTGCCTTACCGACTGAGCCACAGGCGCCGCCCTGAAAATTATTTTAAGTACTACGTGTTAAAATTTGTAAGTACAAGTTAAAAGAACATTCACATATGTGTGAATGAGGCAATAAATGAATACTGAAATCTAGACTGAATATTCAAGTCTGAGGTATAAAACTAAATCCAAAAGCAGTAGTGAAATGCATGTGTATAAGAATGTAGCAATACCCGGGTTTGTTTGTTTATTTGTTTGTTTGTTTTTTTGAGACACAGTCTCACTATGTTGCCCTGGGTAGAGTGCTGTGGCATCACAGCTCACAGCAACCTCAAACTCTTGGGCTTAAGCCATTCTCTTGCCTCAACCTCCCAAGTAGCTGGGACTACAGCTGCCCACCACAATGCCCAGCTTTTTTTTTTTTTTTTTGAGACAGCCTCAAGCTGTCACCCTGGGTGTCTGCCTTGGCATCACAGCTCACAGCAACCTCCAACTCCTGGGCTCAAGTGATTCTCCTGCCTCCGCCTCCCAAGTAGCTGGGATTACAAGTGCCTGCCACAATGCCCAGCTATTTTTTGGTTGCAGCCATCATTGTTTGGCGGGCCCAGGCTGGATTTGAACCCGCCAGTTCAGGTGTATGTGGCTGATGCCTTAGCTGCTTGAACCACAGGCGCTGAGCCAGCCGCTATATTTTTGTTGCAGTTGTTGTTTAGCAGGCCCAGGCCGGGCTGGTCTCAAACCGGCCAGCCTTGGTGCATGTGGCCAGCATTGTAGCACTGCATTAACGAGTGCCCAGCCCCAATACCCATTTTTTTATATATTTAAATTACATAATAAAAATCTTGGGCCAAGAACAGTGGCTTATGCCTGTAATTGTAGCCCTTTGGGAGGCCAAGACTGTAGGGTCACTTGAGTGTAGGATCACAGCCTAGGCAACACAGTGAGAATCCATTTCTAAAAAATGAGTTAAACAAATTAACCAGGCATGGTGGCACACATCCATAGTTCCAGCTACTTGGGAGGCTGATGCAGGAGGATTGCTTGAACTCAGGAGTCCATGGCTACGGTGAGTTATGATCACCCACTGCACTCCAGCCCACAGCAACAAAGCTTGGTTAGATCCTGTCTCAAAAAAGAAAAAGAAAAATCTTTAAATCAGTGTTTTGCTTCATTGAGTTTGTATCAGACAACTATTTGTGTACATACTTCATGTTCACGGACCAGCAGCATTGGCACTACCTGGTGATTAGTAATGTATACCTTAATCATAATTTGCATTTTAACAAGATCCTGCAGTGATTCATATGCACATTAAAGTTTAAGAAGTACTGGTTCAGATGTATATTATAACGATCAGAAGAGAAGGAAGTTGGGGCGGCGCCTGTGGCTCAGTCGGTAAGGCGCCGGCCCCATATACCGAGGGTGGCGGGTTCAAACCCAGCCCCGGCCAAACTGCAACCAAAAAAAAAAAAAAAAAAAAAAAAGAAGAGAAGGAAGTTATTTCTGTCTAGAAGATCAGGAAAAATATAATGGAGGTGGTATTTTCCTGAACATTGAAGGATGGATAATGCTTTGTATGTATAGTTTGGAGGCAGTACCTTCATATGCAAGGGACTGCTTCTGAAAAAGTCCCTACCACCAAGAAATGCTCTACTAGGAAAGAGGTAATTTCAGTGCACCTAATAAGTTCAATGAAGAGTATGGTTCTGAGGAGGAAGTGGTTAACTATGCAGAAAGTGATCAAGGAAGACTTCAGAGACAGATGAGGTACAGTTTGTTTGTTTGTTTGTTTTAACATGCATTTTGAAGAATAAGTGGTTCTTCAGACTGAAAAGGGTGAAAATATTTATATAAGAACTATGCAAGTACAATAACGGATGGAGTGGAAACAGTGTGTATAGCTTCTTAACTTCTAAAACAATACTGATTTAGAACATGAGCTCCTTAGGTTAGAAGCCGTGATTTCTTGTATAGCAATATATCCCTTCGTCTATCATGAAGCCTGGATCATGAAAGGAACTCAGTGAATGTTTTTGAATGAATGACTAATTAATACTTTTTGAGTAAGATAATGGTCCTGGCTGGGTGCCTGTGGCTCAAACTGCTAAGGCACCAGCCACATACACCTGAGCTGGCAGGTTTGAATCCCGGGCCCACCAAACAGTGACTGCTGCAACCAAAAAGTAGCCGGGTGTTGTGGCAGGCACCTGTAATCCCAGCTTCTTGGGAGACAGAGGCAGGAGAATCGCTTGAGCCCAGGAGTTGGAGGTTGCTGTGAGCTGTGATGCTACAGCACTCTACCCAGGGTGACAGCTTGAGGCTCTGTCTCAAAAAAAAAAAAAAAAGATAATGCTCCTATGCTGCTAGAACTGAAGCCACACTAATTCAACAGAAATTCAATAAGTATTTGGAAATGACATGAACAGGAAACACTAAGGAAGAAAGATGATCAATAAGTATTTGGAAATGACATGAACAGGAAAAACTAAGGAAGAAAGAAAAACTAAGGAAAAATAAACCATTTTCCCATCCTAATTTTTTTGTTTCTAAATATCTTTTCTTCCTCCTCCTCACTCTGCTTTCTAGGCTATAATGCAGTGGTGCCGTTTTAGCTGACCGCAGCCTCAAACTCTTGGGCTCAAACAATCCTCCCACCTTAGCCTCCTGAGTAGCTAGGACTACAGTCATGTGCCACCATGCATAGCTAACTAAAAACTTTTTTTAAATTTAGTGATGGTGTCTTGCTATGTTACTCAGACTAGTCTTGAACTCCTGGCCTCAAGCAGTCCTCCCTCCTTGGCCTCCTAAAGTGTTGGGATTATTACAGGTGTGAGCCACTGCTGCCAGCCCTCTAAATTTCTTTGTATCTGTACTGAAATGTTCATTTTTCCTCCAAATATTGATAGAAAGTTTTTTGTTTTTTTTTTTTTAGCATAAGTCTCTGCTCATGCTTTTATTCTCATCTCTTTCTACCTCCTTTGAGGACTTTATTTTTCTCTAGCATTTTATTGCTGTATTATTTCTTCCATTTCTACTCTTATTCATCAGTGTCTTCCCAGTTGACAAAAAATTAAATCTGCTACTCCCCTTTTCCTTACTTTCACAGCTAAACTATCCTGTTATTTACTATTTGCTCTGCATTGAGCAGTCTCTACCTTTTTCTAGATCTGCGCGAGCTTCCTATTGTCTACCAAGTATCTTTAGCATTGTTTCCCAAAATGGAAATGGTCCCATGATAACATAAATTTGGTAAAAAAATGTCAGGCAGTTAAACCAATGGCCTTAATGTACAGAATTCTCAGAGCCTTTAATATGCCAATATTCTGAAACTCAAGTGGGAATTGTAATATGCAGAGTTTTCCAAATTTAGCATCAAAAATCTTTTATGGAGAGTGTCTCATGGGAACTAGATTCTACAGAACATGCATAAAGAAACACTTGACCTACAACATAAAGACAAGGGTTGGGTTATTTTTGTTGTTGTTGTTCTGATATTTATGCTCTTAATTTGTCCCTAACTGTACAAGTTTTGGAGTTAAGTTAAATTCTGTGCCTTATTTTAACTGTAAGATTCCATGACAGAATGTACAGGGATTATTTTTAAATTTTAGGAAGGGAAGGACAGTGAATTCAAAGCTACTAAAATTTGTCTCTAGTGGAGTAAGCTCTCTTATAAAAACTGTGTAGAATCATATAATGTTTTACCTGGAGAGAACTTTGAATAGGACACTGGGGCCCAGAAGACATAAATGATTTGCTATATTAATTAGTAGCTAGGCTGGGATTTAGCTACCAAATGTCCACTTTTGGGTGGCGCCTGTAGCTCAATGGGTAGGGTGCCGGCCATTTGCACCAGGGCTAATGGGTTCAAACCCAGCCTGGCTTGCTAAAACAACAACAACAAAAATAGCCAGGCATTGTGGCAGGCACCTGTAGTCCCAGCTACTTGGAAGGCTGAGGCAAGAGAATCACTTGAGCCCTCCAGGAGTTTGAGGTTGCTGTGAGCTCTGCCAGCATGGCACTCTACCAAGAGCAACAAAGTGAGACTCTGTCTCAATTAAAAAAAAAAGAAAAAGAATGTTTACTATTTTTTTTTTTTTTGGGGAGTCTCACTTTATGGCCCTCTGTAGAGTGCCGTGGCCTCACACAGCTCACAGCAACCTCCAACTCCTGGGCTTAACCGATTCTCTTGCCTCAGCCTCCCGAGCAGCTAGGACTACAGGCGCCCGCCACAACGCCCAGCTATTTTTTGGTTGCAGTTTGGCGGGGGCCGGGTTTGAACCCGCTACCCTCGGTATATGAGGCCGGCGCCTTACCGACTGAGCCACAGGTGCTGCCTTTTTTTTTTTTTTTTTTTTTTGTAGAGACGGAGTCTCACTGTACTACCCTCGGTAGAGTGCTATGGCGTCACACGGCTCACAGCAACCTCTAACTCTTGGGCTTACGCAATTCTCTTGCCTCAGCCTCCCAAGCAGCTGGGACTACAGGCGCCCGCCACAACGCCCGGCTATTTTTTGTTGCAGTTTGGCCGAGGCTGGGTTTGAACCCACCACCCTCGGCATATGGGTCCGGTCCCCTACTCACTGAGCCACAGGCACCGCCCAAGAATGTTTACTTTTTTTTTTTTTTTGGCCAGGGCTGGGTTTGAACCCGCCACCTCTGGCATATGGGACCGGCGCCCTACTCCTTGAGCCACAGGCGCCGCCCAAATGTTTACTTTTGTAGCCAGGCATTGTGGCACATACCTGTAGTTCTACCTAGTCAGGAGGCTGAGGCAGGAGGATCACTTGAGCCCAGGAGTTTGAGGTTGCTGTGAGCTAAGCTGATGCTGTGGCATTTTAGCAGGGGCAACAGAGTAAAAGTCTGTCTCAAAAGCAAACAAAAACCACAATTTTGTTAAAATTAATTACGGTTGTCACAACCAGACCAGGATATGACTCATAGAGTATTGTGCATGTTAAGCTCTTTGTACTATAGATGGAAAACTTTGCTTAGTTTTTTGTTTTGTTTTGTTTTTGTTTTTTTGAGACACTCTCACTCTGTGCCCTGGGTAGAATACCATGGCATCATAGCTTACAGAAACCTCAAACTCTTAGGCTCAAGAGCTCCTCTTGCCTCATTCTTCCAAGTAGCTGGGACTACAGGTGCCCACCACAATGCCCAGCTAGTATTTCTGTTTTTATTAAAGATGGGTCTTGCTCTTGTTCAGGCTGGTCTTTAATTCCGGAGCTTAAGAGAACCACCAGTCTTAGCCTCCCATAGTGTTAGGATAACAGGCATTAGCCACTGTGCCCAACCCAATTAGTTTTTATTTTATGTTTTTATTTTTATGTTTTTTTCAAGGAATTTAATTTTAGTGTTAGTTGGAGATGATTTCCATTGGAGGATCTGTGTTAGAGTGTTCTGATTTACTGTTGCGAAAATTATTTTTCTAAAGTATTACTCCAGTCATGTGACTTAACATTGAAGGTTGTTTACTAGTGCATGTTGTCTGGTCCAACAACTGTGCTTTTTTCTTCTAAATTCCTATGTAGCCTCAAGTAAATCCTTAATTATTCTCAGTTTTTTCAACCAGAAAATGTGGCATTTTGTAGAAATATGATTTTCTGTAACCTCCAAGATATTGTACATGCTATCCATGGAATTTATTTATATATTTATTTTGAGACAGAGTCTCTGTCACCCTTGGTAGAGTGCTATAGCATCATAGCTCACAGCAACCTCAAACTCTTGGACTCAAGAGCTCCTCTTGCCTTAGGCTCACAAGTAGCTGGGACTACAGGCACCTGCCATGGCACCCAACTAGTTTTTCTATTTTTAGTAGAGATGGGGTCCTGTTTTTAGTAGAGACAGGGTCTTGCTCTTGCTCAGGCTGGTCTCAAACTCCTGAGCTCAAACATTCCTCCTGCCTCAGTCTCCTAGAGTGCTAGGATTACAGGTGTGAGCCACTGCACAAGGCCTTTTTCACCTCTTTCATCTTTCATTTTCTCCTTTATAAAAGATAAAGATGATTTTTAATGTCAACTATAAAATTTGAAGGTTACATAAAATAGCAGATGTTCATGGAGATCTTCCAGTGATAATTGTTTCAGCTGAATAGCTGCTTACTTTGGTTGAAATTCACACATTTTTGCCTTGGTTTACAGTTTTGTCCTCTTTTCTCTTAAGATCTCAGTGGTTCAATAGCATCCCCAGATGTCAAATTAAACCTTGGTGGAGATTTTATCAAAGAATCTACAGCTACTACATTTCTGAGACAAAGAGGATATGGCTGGCTTTTGGAAGTTGAAGATGATGATCCTGAGGATAACAAGCCACTCTTGTATGTAAAAATGATAATATGTATATGTATTTCTGGTTTTTAGAGCTAGTCTATGGGATGATTATATTCTCTCTTTTTTTTTTTTTTTCTGGTCAAATGACTTTTTTTTATTATAAGAATCATCATTTATTTATTTTACAGAGTAATGATTTAAATTGATGCATTTGGGCACGCACGCAGATATTTGACATGAAAAGTAGTTGTATCAGAATGGGCATCAGAAAAATAGCAACTCATCTTACACATAATAACTAGAAAATATTATTCTGTCTGATCATTTAAATGTTACAAATCCTGAGAATGTTAAACACTGAACAAATTAGATACTACCTTATAAGTAAATTTTGCTTGGAAATAATTATTTAAAAAAATGTTTCAAGGTATAATTCTCTCTTTTATTTAAAGAGAGATGTGGGAAACCTTAATCTTTTTGGTCAAAAGCCATAGCAGTTTTCAATTACATGAGTAATTTTATTTTTATTTATTTATTTATTTTTAGAGACAGAGTCTCACTTTATTGCCCTCGGTAGAATGCTGTGGCGTCACAGCTCACAGCAACCTCCAACTCCTGGGCTTACGCGATTCTCTTGCCTCAGCCTCCCGAGTAGCTGGGACTACAGGTGCCTGCCACAATGTCCGGCTATTTTTTTTTTTGCAGTTTGGCCAGGGTCGAGTTCTAACCCACCACCCTCAGTATATGGGGCTGGCACCCTACACACTGAGCCATAGGCACTGCCCTATATGAGAAATTTTAAAAACTGAAAGAATGAGAGAATATTCTTTAACATGTTTAATGGCAAAAGTTAACAGAATGAGGGCAGCACCTGTGGCTCAACAGAGTAGGGTGCTGCCTCCATATGCCAGAGGTGGTGGGTTCAAACCCAGCCCCGGCCAAAAACTGCAAAAAAAAAAAAAAGTTAACAGAATGATATTTCTATATCTCACACAAATACAGTATATGGTAAACTATTAGAGCTTACCTGGATCTATCAGTTTTCTCAAGTACTCATGCAATCTGAAAAAGTAGGGCTTTTGGGTATTTGCTGTTGAAATTTAGGTTTAACAACCAATTAAAATTTCTACAGAGATTACTCCTCCAAAATCTCTCCTATATAGAAATTGTGGTGCTGCCACCAGGAGGAAGGGTATAAAGATACTTTAATTTTCTTCACAGTATGTGAAATTTTATAATTATCTATCATGAGATAAATAATAGGGGAGGAGGAAGTGAAATAATTTTGTAAAGAAGAACCTATAGCTTTGTAAAATTGAGACATTTTCAGGTTATTCTTTGTAATAATTATTTGTAGATTTAGTGCCAAAACATCCTATGTTTATTTTTTTAATTATTAATTATTTTTAATTAATTATTAATTATTTTAATTTCAGCATAAGGGTACATATGATTAGGTTACATTATTTGTGTTTGTAAGACGGACAAGAACAAGCGAAGGAGGGGCCCTTTTTTTTTTTTTTATAGACAGAGTCTCATTCTGTCACCCTTGGTAGAGTGCTATGGCATCTCTGCTCACAGCAACTTCCAGCTCTTGGGCTTAGGCGATTCTCTTGCCTCAACCTGCAGAGTAGCTGGGACTACAGGTGCCTGCCACAATACCCAGCTATTTTTTTTTTTTTTTTTTTTTTTAACACCCAGCTATTTTTTATTGCAGTTTGGCTGGGGCCAGGTTCGAACCTGCCAACCTCGGTATATGGGGCCGGTCTTACTCACTGAGCCAAAGGCACCGCCCAGAGGGGCCCCATTTTATGTTTCTTAAGTTAATATACCATATTTCATCAAGTCTAAGACCCTGTGGATTTTAAGGTGAAGTTACTTTATATATTAATTAAAAGGAAAATTATGTAAGATAGCATAAAGCTGGGACATCAAAAGGTGATCTCCTTATTTTTTAAGTATAGATGAGAAACCACCCACCACACAGGAAGAGGCAGCAAGGAAGTTTGCTTCAGTTTGGCATTGGATAGGTTGAAAGAAAGGATTTCCCCTGACGTATAAATGCCACGCTGGTTCTCATTTAGCTTTGTGGTCTCATTTAGCATTGTGAGTATGGCCCCAAAAAGTTTCCAGCAGAAAATTTTATTTCAAGTTGTTTTATAATACTAATATGCAGTACCACCAGGAGACTGGCAAAAGGAAAGGGAGATATCAGAAGCACTTGGCTTCTCTCCAGGCTAACAATTGTAAGACACGAGTAATTGTTAGAGGTATCCCAACTTTAGACAAATTAAAATGTTGAAAGTGTATCTTGGAATTAGTGAAATGTGGTACTTCAGATGCAAATGTTTTGTTGACTTATACTATCATATTTAAATTTTTAAAAAATTCTTTTGCAACTGTCTTAGTATTCAGAAGTGTGTGCCTATTGAGAATTTTTATTTTAAAATTATAGGGAAGAATTGGATATTGATCTCAAGGATATTTACTACAAAATCCGATGTGTTCTGATGCCAATGCCATCACTTGGTTTTAATAGACAAGTGGTGAGAGACAATCCTGACTTTTGGGGTCCTCTGGCTGTTGTTCTTTTTTTTTCCATGATATCATTATACGGACAGTTTAGGGTAAGTATATCTTATTTCATATAAATTTTATGTTTTAATAGTTTCAAAAATTAGATATAGTCAAATATTAACTGTAATACAAAATTGTGTTTAAGAAATGCTTTGCTTTTACCCATTATTTCTCACTTTTTTTTTTTTTTGAGACAGAGTCTTGGTAGAGCGCTGTGGCATCACAGCTCACAGCAACCTCAAACTCTTGGACTTAAGCTATCATCTTGTCTCAGTCTCCCAAGTAGCTTGGACTACAGGTGCCCAGCTGGCTATTTTTTGTTGCATTTGTCATTGTTGTTTTGCTGTCCTGGGCTGGGTTCAAACCCGCCAGCCTCAGTGTATGTGGCTGGCGCCATAATCACTGCTATGGGCCAAGCCTATTTCTCACTTCTTCATCCCTAAAACCACTCCATAGTTACATAGCTAGGGAGTACCTTAGGCCAGTGCTTTCAAACTTTTCCATTTCTAGAGGCTGCCAACATTCTTTGGCTTCTGGCCACATCACTGCAATCTGTGTTTCCATGGTCACACTGCCTTCTGTTCTAATATATTCAAATCTCCCTCTCTTCATCTTTGAAGGACAATTGTTATTACATTCAGAGCCCACCAAGGTAATCCAGAATAATCTCCCCATTGTAAGATCCTTGACACATTATATTAGTCCTTTACTTTTTTATTTAAATTTATATTTTAATTCCATGAACTTTTTTTTTTTTTTTTGCAGCTTTTTTTTTTGGCTGAGGCTGGGTTTGAACCCACCATGTCTGGCATATGGGGCCAGCACCCTACTCCTTTGAGCCACAGGCGCCGCCTATATTAGTCCTTTTCTTAGTTGCCCTAGATTAGTATTTTATATTAGATACTTTGCTGAAGTCTTACAAGGACCACTAAGAAAGTGAATGGGGGCTCTGGTCTGGTCTCCTACCTACTATGTGCCCTTCTTCTAGAACAGTGGTTCTCAACCTTCCTAATGCTGCAACCCTTTAATACAGTTCCTCATGTTGTGGTGACCCCCAACCATAAAATTATTTTCGTTGTTACTTCATAACTGTTTGCTACTGTTGTGAATCATGATGTAAATATCTGATATGCAGGATGTATTTTCATTGTTGCAAAGGGGTCGCAACGCACAGGTTAAGAACCGCTGATCTAGAACATCTCTCATTTTATCTATTTTTTATAATCTTGTATTTGAACAAAGGGTACTAAGGCTGAAAGCAAACTATACCATTTGAATATTGCTCAATTTGGATTTACTTGACCTTTTCACATAAGTGATATTACTGATAAGTCTTATTACTTAATCCCTTGGTTAGGTGATGGGGTGGTGTCAGCCCAGTTCCTCCACTATGTACTTACTATTTTTTTTCTTTTTGTAATTAATAAATATCTTGTGGAGATAACTTTGCAATTGACAAATATCCCATTTCCCATCTGACTTTAGCTTTCAAATTTTAGCGTTCACTGATGGATCTTGCATGCAGTAATTATTACTGTGGTATTTACTGAATAGCGATTTTTCTATTTCCCTTATTCATTTTACTCTTTGAGTTATAATCTAACACTGTCATAATTTATTTTATTCCTCAAATTTTTCTCTTTTTTTTTTCTCAAATTTTTCCAGCCTTGGCTATTGGGAGCTCCTTTAAGTTACCTTCTATGTCCTTTCTTTCTTTCTTTTTTTTTTTTTTTTGGTTTTTGTCTGGGGCTAGGTTTGAACCCACCACCTGTGGCATATGGGACCGGCGCCCTACTCCTTGAGCCACAGGCACCGCCCAACTTCTATGTCCTTTCAACATAGCCTATCTTTTTTTTAATGGCATAAAGAATCTTTTTGGGTTTTTTTGCAGTTTTTGGCTGGGGCTGGGTTTGAACCCACCACCTCCAGCATATGGAGCCGGCGCCCTATTCCTTTGAGCCACAGATGCTGCCCGAAGAATCATTTTTGTATTTGTACAAATTAATGCAGTACATGTGCAATTTTGTTACATGCATAGATTGTGTGGTGATTTAGTCAGGGCTTTGAGGATATTCATCAGCTGAATAACGTACATTGTAGCCAGTAAGTGATTTCTCATCATCCACTCTCTTCCCATCCCCTTGCCCTTCTGAGTCTCCTTTGTCTGTCATCTTTTTTGAGCTGTTCCTTTCATTCTGGCCCCACAAAATGTTCCAGGCTAATCTTGTATTTTGCTTGCCCCAGCCCTGGTATCAACCATTTCTCTAAGGAGTCCTAGCTCCTTTAAATTAGGGAACGATATTTAGAAACTAGTTTGTGGTCAGTAAGTGTGCTTATGTTGCTACTGGGGTATTACTTAGAGATCTCCCAGCAGACAGAACTTGTTAATATATATATGTATCATTATACTAGGTCTGAGGAGTTAAAATTATCTGAAATGTCTTCCATATTCTGTTATTTATTTAGTTAAATATTAACACAAGTTTTAAAGATGTCCAGAGAAAACTGGTAACATATTTCAGGAAAAAAATTTTCTTTGTTTTTTTCTTTCAGTTTTTGTCTGGGGCTGGGTTTGAACCCGCCACCTCTGGTATATGGGGCTGGTGCCCTACTCCTTTGAGCCACAGGTGCCGCCCCAGGAAAAAATTTTCTTTGCATGGTGCTATAAACTAAGGGGTTGGTGGTAAACACTTTGTTCCCTTTTTTTTTTTGAGATAATCTTTTATCATAGATCTTGAAATACTCAGGTTTCTTTAGGCAATTGTGAATATAAAATTGTATTTCACATTGTATTCTTTTTTTTTTTTTTTTTTTTTGTAGAGACAGAGTCTCACATACCGCCCTCAGGTAGAGTGCCGTGGCATCACACAGCTCACAGCAACCTCTAACTCTTGAGCTTACGCGATTCTCTTGCCTCAGCCTCCCGAGCAGCTGGGACTACAGGCGCCTGCCACAACGCCCGGCTATTTTTTTTTTTGTTGCAATTTGGCCGGGGCTGGGTTTGAACCCACCACTCTCGGCACATGGGGCCGGCGCCCTACTCACTGAGCCACAGGCGCCGCCTTCACATTGTATTCTTATTAAGTTTGGGAAAGATACCTTAAAACCCATACAGCCTTTCTATGTCCTAAAACTGAGCATGTCAAGCTGTCTTTTATGGCACAGAATTGAGTTCCTAGAAATTCATCTGTTTATTTGGTACAAAAATATTAATTGCATGATTTTCCTCCTCTTAAGGTGGTCTCATGGATAATAACCATTTGGATATTTGGTTCGCTAACAATTTTCCTACTGGCCAGAGTTCTTGGTGGAGAAGTAAGTAGTTAATTTTGAAAAAACTCTGTTTTCTTATAGTACACTTAATTTTTAATGCTGCAAATACCATCATTGACTATACACATTATTAACTATGTCTTGTCCCAGAATTGCTTCTAAGTTATACTTAAAAAGTTCTTTTAAGATGCTCAGCGCCTGTGGCTCAAGCAGCTAAGGCCCCAGCCACATACACCTGAGTTGGCAGGTTTGAATTCAGCCTGGGCCCACCAAACAACTGACGGCAGCAACCAAAAAATAGCCGGGCATTGTGGCAGACACCTGTAGTCCCAGCTACTTGGGAGGCGGAAGCAGAAGAATCGCTTGAACCCAAGAGTTTGAGGTTGTGTGAGCTGTGATGCCACAGCACTCTACCTAGGGCGACACTTTGAGGCTCTGTGTCAAAAAAAACAAAAAAAAAGTTCTTTTAAGATGATCCAAAAAATAAAAATAATAAGTAAAAGTTAACAATAAATCAACTACATTTTAACATAATACATTTTAAAGGAAAATAAATATATATTTTCCAAAAGAAAACCGTTTGAGGGCGGCACCTGTGACTCAAAGGAGTAGGGTGCTGACCCCAGATGCTGGAGGTTGCGGGTTCAAACCCAGCCCCGGCCAAAAAACTGCAAAAAAAAAAAGGAAGAATACCGTTTGAGAAGAGTAGCATTGCTTTACATTTTTCAAGTAGCTTTAATGTCTGGCTAAATGGAAGTTGGATTCTACTGTCTACTTTGTCTATTCAGTGTCTTAGGATATGTTGTTTTGTTTAAAAGTATATGAGAAAAATAAGGCCTCACACAGATACAAAATTAGAAAGGGAGAGTATTTTAATAGCCTTTTCAGATGATGATGAATATTCTCCTCTGATACTACGCCAAAATTAAACAAATAGTGGGGTTTTTTTTTTTTTTTTTTTTTTGAGACAGGGTCTCAAGCTATCACCCTGAGTAGAGTACTGTGGCATCGCCGCTCACAGCAACCTCAAACTCTTGGGCTTAAGTGATTCTCTTGCCTCAGCCTCCCAAGTAGCTGGCACTATAGGCCCCCATCACAACACCGGCTATTTTTTTTTTTTTATTGCAGTTGTCATTGTTGATTACAAGTATTGTTTCTTAAAGGTTGGTTTCAGTGAGGAATCTCAAACCATCTCAATATACTTTACATACTATTTAATTAAAATTCACTTTGAATGGATCATCTTTTTTTACCCAAGCATGGATTTGTAACATCATGCATTGATCATTTAGAGAGCATAGTTCACTGATTTTCCAAATGTTGACATATTTTATTACATAATATCAGAAAATCATATTCATTAATGTCACTACCTATCTCACTAGAAAAATTTATGATGGAAAACTATCAAACTTACAGGAGGATTCAAGTTTTTCAAAATTCTAATTTTTACTTGAAAGTTAGAATTTTACAATACATAATAAATACTGTCCGTTGTTTTCATTGTAGCAACAAGCTCAGTTTATTTTGTGAATATGCTGCGATATCCAAGTCTGAAGAACCGTAGTTTGCCATTTGTTCTTTTAAGTAAAAGTGGTGTTCCGTGGCAAAAGCATTTTATTCAACTTTTCACTGAAACATGCTCTCTTGGGGGATAATCACATGCTTTCTGCGTACTTCCAATTTTTGTCACATAGAATATTAAAAAGACTATAATCAAAGGTTGGTATTAAATAAAAATTAATCAATTTTCATATAGAAAATTCTTAAGTAAAGCTGGGTTTTCTTTTTCCTTTTTCTATGGGTGTGTGGCAGTAAAGAACACAGTTACTTCTAGTATAGTTAGTGATACCTTGATTAGTGCTGACAGAAGCAGTTCTACCTGTCATGGCTTGTTCCCTGTTAGTGCCAATATCAAGCCAATGAAAAGGAAAATAATGTTTTATTACTATTATAAAAAATAGTTCTGACCTTACATTTTCTGGAAGAGTCTCTAGGATGTCCAGGAGTCCATAGGCCATACCTTGAAAACTACTGCTCTATCAAATATGTTGTGAATTGCTGTAAACCTAGGATTTCGGGCAGTTTATCCTGTGAAGAAAGTTAAGTAGAGGGATGCCAGAGGAGAGGCTATCTGTGAATATTGAATACTAAATGCAGAAACTTTGAGCCTTTTCTCACACTACTGGAAAGACACATCAACTCTGTAACTTATTTCTACCTCATGTGCTTTCCATCTTCCAAAATGACGTTGCTATTGTCCTGGCTCCTGTTCATCTGTGTATGTCCTCTTATGAAGAGGAGTTTCACTAGGCACAGGGGCATGTGCCTGTACTCCTTGCTACTCAGGAGGCTGAGGGGGAAGGGTTGCGTGAATCTAGGAGTTTGAGGCCAACCTGGCTAATATAGCAAGACCCTTTCTCTTTAAAAAAAAAAAAAAAAGTTTCTTTTTCTCCTTTACTTTTAGTGGAGTTTGAGGAGGGAATGATACTGGGCATATATGCCTAATCCAAAATCTTAACCTAAAACTCAATGTAGAATAAAATTTATGAAACTTTTTTGCTTTGCATGTAGAAATTTTAAATAATAGATACTTAAGATTATATGGATTTATATGTTATTTTTTATATTCTAGACCAAACCTAATATAATATTTATGTGAAAATAAATACCACTGAATTTTTTTTGTTATTTGGGACTGTTGATACAGAAGTTAAGAGACCAGATCTTGGCTAGGTATGGTAGCTCATGCCTGTAATCCTGCAACTGTTGGGAGGTGGAGTCAGGAGAGTGACTTGAGGCCAGAACTTGGGACCATCCTGAGTGATATGATGAGACCCTATCTCCATAAAAAAATTGAAAATTAGCCAGATGTGGTGGTACATGCCTGTGGTCTCAGCTACCTGGTAGGCTGAGGCAGGAGGATTGCTTGAGCCCGAGAGTTTGAGGTTGTAGTGATCTATGATGATGTCACTGTACTCTAGCCCAGGCAACAGAGTGAGACTCTTTCTCACAAAAAAAAAAAAAAAAAAAGGAGGGGCTAGATTTTTTTTTTTTTTTTAATTGTTTGGGATTCATTGAGGGTACAAAGAATTAGGTTACATTGATTAGGTTAAAGTCCCTCTTACAATTGTGTCCTGCCCCCAAGAGGTTTTTCATGTACCATGACCCACCATCCTCCTTCCTCCTCTCGTCTCCCTCATTCCCTTGTCCACCCCCTTGTATTAGCTTATTTACTGCCTTCGTATTAGAATTGAGTATACTAGATTCTTGTTTCTCCATTCTAGTGATGCTTTACTAAGTATACTATTCAGCCATTGAAAAGATGGGAGACTTTATATCTTTTGTATAAACCTGTTACATATACCACAGTTTGTTATCCATTCCTGGGTTGGTGGGCATTTAGGCTGTTCCACATTTTGGCAATTGTAAATTGAGCTGTGATTAGCAGTCTAGTGTAAATGTCCTCATGATAAAAGGATTTTTTTCTTCTGGGTAGATGCTTGGTAATGGGATTATAGGATCAAATTGAAGGTCTAATTTGAGTTCTTTGAGGATTCTCCATACTTCCTTCCAAAAAAGTTGTATTAGTTTGCAGTCCTATCAACAGTGTAAAAGTGTTCCCTTCCTTCCATATCCCCGCCAGCATCTGTAGCTTTGAGACTTTGTGATGTGGGCCATTCTCACTGGAGTTAGATGGTATCTCAAGGTGGTTTTGATTTGCATTTCTCTGATGATTTGGGACAATGAGCACTTTTTCATGTTTGTTAGCCATTCATCTGTCTTCTTTAGAGAAGGTTGTATTCATGTCTCTTGCTGAGTAATACGTTGGATTGTTGCGTCTTTTTTTGTTGATTACTTTGCGTTCTCTGTAGATCTTAGTTATCAAGCTTTTATCTGATTCATAATATGCAAATATCTTTTCCCACTCTGAAGGTTGTCTATTTGCTTTGGTTGTTGTTTCCTTAGCTGTACAGAAGCTTTTCAGTTTAATTAAGTCCATTTGTTTATTTTTGGGGTTGTTCCAATTACTGCAGAAGTCTTCTTCATAAAATCTTTCCCCAGGCCGATATCTTAAAGTGTTTTCCCACACTTTTCTTCAAGGATTTTTATTGTTTTGTGCTTTAGGCCATCCTGATCAAACAGCATGATGTTTGCACAAAAATAGAGACGTAGACATTTGGAACCGAATAGAAAACCATGAGATGAAACTAACATCTTAGAACCACCTGATCTTTGATAAACCAAACAAGAATGTACACTGGGGAAAAGAATCCCTATTCAATAAATGGTTTTGGGAGGACTGGATAACCACATGGGCGGCACCTGTGGCTCAGTGAGTAGGGCACCGGCCCCATATGCCAGGGATGGTGGGTTCAAACCCAGCCCCGGCCAAACTGCAACAAAAAAATAGCCAGGCATTGTGGTGGGCGCCTGTAGTCCCAGCTGCTCGGGAGGCTGAGGCAAGAGAATCGTTTAAGTCCAAGAGTTAGAGGTTGCTGCAAGTTGTGTGACATCATGGCACTCTACCTGAGGGCAGTACAGTGAGACTCTGTCTCTACAAAAAAAAAACACTGAAACTGGACCTGCACTTCTTACCACTTACAAAAATTTATTCAAGAGGGACCTAGATCTTAATTTAAACTCTGGTACCTACCAGCTCTGCTTTCCTGAGCAAAACACTTAATCTAAGAATCAGTTTCTTCATAATGGACACAATAGGGCCTACTTTGTGAGTCGTTACTTCATTTGATCTTCACAGCATGTGAAACCCTATCACAGAGTTTGGCATATGGTAGTCACTAAAAAATATTTTTCTCTTCAGTCTCTCCTGGCTGCCCTCCCTTCTTTTCTGGTCTGCATTTGTCACATCTGGCTTCTCTAGACCTTGGATTTTTCATCTGAACAGGATGGTTGTGTTTCCTTTAATCTTCTTACAATTTAAAAGAAGTGGTAAGCAAAATGTAATGCAGAGATACACTGAAGTTAATAAGATACACAAGTCTGAAGCTCCAGAGAGAGATAAATGCTAGAAATACAGATTTGTGTAACATCATCAAATTGATGATAATCGAAACCGTGGTGGTTGGTGAGACTGCACAGAAACATGGGAGACTGTATGATAATTTGAAATATAATGAGTACGATACTTTATGATTTCTTTTTAATTATCACACTTATGTAAATACAGCAAAGAATATATGATGGTCAATAGTGGCTAAAATGAGCATTTGATTTTTATGATGTTTATTTAAATTTTTCAAAATTCACAGGTTGCATATGGCCAAGTTCTTGGAGTTCTAGGATATTCATTACTTCCTCTCATTGTAATAGCCCCTATACTTTTGGTGGTTGGATCATTTGAAGTGGTGTCCACACTTATAAAAGTAAGTTTAGCATATATTATATAAAGTAGTTCACTGTTTTCTAATAGCAAGAGTATACTAGTTCTCTGGCTAAAAATGTTATAACGTAAAACTGTTTCTCAAACAGTTGGTAGTATTTGGGAACAGTAATCTTCCTTACTGATACTACCAATTGGTTTTCTTTTTGTTCGTTTGTTTTTTATTTTTTTGAGACAGTCTCACTTTGTCACCCTCTATAGAGTACCGGTAGAATCACAGCAACCTTAAGCTTTTGGGCTCAAGCGATTCTCTTGCCTCAGCCCTACAAGTAGCTGAGACTACAGGCACCTGCCAAAACACCTATAGCTATTTTTAGAGATGGGATCTCACTCTGGCTCAGGCTGCTCTCAAATCCTCCTCAGCCTCCAGAGTGCTAGGATTACAGACATGAGCCATTGTACTCAGCCTGATGCTACCAATTGTATTTCTTTTATTTTTTCCTTTTTTAGTCACCAGAAATTATGAAGTATTTCTATGAGGAAAAATAGAGCAGATCAGGTTTCAGGATATTATAGTCAGAATTTTTTTTTTTTTTTAGAGAGAGTCTCACTTTATCGCCCTCCATAAAGTGCCATGGCGTCACAGCTCACAGCAATCTCCAACTCCTGGGCTTAGCCAACTCTTTTGCCTCAGCCTCTGGAGCAGCTGGGACCACAGGCGCCCACCACAACGCCTGGCTATTTTTTTTTTTTGAGACAGAGCCTCAAGCTGTCGCCCTAGGTAGAGTGCTATGACGTCACAGCTCACAGCAACCTCTAACTCCTGGGCTTAAGCAATTCTCTTGCCTCAGCCCCAAATAGCTGGGACTACAGGCGCCTGCCACAACGCCTGGCCATTTTTTGGTTGCAATAATCATTGTTGTTTGGCAGGCCCGGGCTGAATTCAAACCCGCCAGCTGTGGTGTATGTGGCCAGTGCCTTAGCCGCTTAAGCTACAGGCGCCAAGCCCTGGCTATTTTTTTTTTTTGTTGCAGTTTGGCCAGGGCTGGGCTTGAACCCACCATGCTTGGTTATGGGGCTGGCGTCCTACCCACTGAGCCACAGGCACCACCTAGAACTTTTTTAATGTTGAATTTTTCTTCTCTATATTTATGAATTCATCTGATTTAGATTTTGAGGGAGGTGTTTATTTAAAATTCTACTGGACATTTATTTAATAAGTGGTACTCCTATTTGACTTTCTTATCAAATATGATAGGTATGATTCTAATAAATTACATTTTCTATAATGCAGAGATTAGGACTTCTTTATTCTGATATATATATAAATTAACATTTGAAGGCCAGGTGCAGTGGCTCACGCCTGTAATCCTAACACTCTGGGAGGCCAAGGCAAGTGGATTGCTTGAGCTCACAAGAGTTTGAGAGACCAGTCTGAGCCAGAGCCAGATTCCATCTCTAAAAATAGCCAGGTGTTGCGGCTGGCCCTATAGCCCCAACTACTGAAGAGGCTGAGGCAACAGAATCACTTGAGCCCAAGAGTTTGAAGTTGCTGTGAGCTATGACACCATGGCACTCTACTGAGGGTGACAAAGTCAGACTCTGTCTCAAAAAAGAAAAACAAACATTTGAATACATTTTAAACATTTACTGATAATATTAAGTATTAATAAATACTAACAAAATTTGCATTTATTAATGTTGAACAACTATGGGAAATAAATGACTGCTTTAGCACATACATGCATATCACACAATGAATGTAAATTTTTTTCTTTATGGAAAATAAAACCTCTGTTATGTAGCCTCTATACTAAAGAACTTGTTTTTAAGTAGCTGGAGCCACCTAATTTTTATGAGATTTTTATTTACTTAATGTTCATTGCTAAATTCAATATAAAAGAAATAATGATTCCTTTTAGAATTTGGTAACTATAAGCTAATACTGATTTATGAGCACTGCGTATTGAAAGAACCAATCGATTCTGAATTCAAACCCTGATTCTGCGATTTACTTGCTCTCTGGTCTTCCAAAAGTATCCTGACTTTTCTTATCTTCAATCTGTTGTTTATAATGATAACCTTAACAACTATATTTTAGGGTTTGCTATGAAGACTTTAATGTATGTATGTTACCTAGTACAATTCTTGACACAGAGTAGGCACTTAAGTGATAGCTGTTATTATTACAGATATTATAAAGAATATTTTGAGATCAGCTTTATTGTTTTGAACTGTTTGAATACTTTAAAGACCTAGGAGAAGATCCCGCTTTGAAGTACATCCTAACCCTAAAATTTGTTTTTTAAAAAAAATTGACATTGCCTTTACACCTGTGCTCAGTGGTTAGGGCGCCGGCCACATGCAATTTTATGTGGGTTTAAACTGGGCCAAACCTGCTAAATAACAATGACAACTACAACAATAACAACAACAACAAAAAAAATAGCAGGGCGTAGTGGCGGGTGCCTGTAGTCCCAGCTACTCGGGAGGCTGAGACAAGAGAATCGCTTAAGCCCAAGAGTTTGAGGTTGCCGTAAGCTGTGACGCCACAGCACTGTACTGAGGGTGACATAGTGAGACTCTGTCTCAACAACAACAACAAATTAACATTATTAGAACTTAGATTAAAAGTCTTCCAATGCGGGCGGCGCCTGTGGCTCATTCGGTAAGGCGCCGGCCCCATATACCGAGGGTGGCGGGTTCAAACCCCGCCCGGCCAAACTGCAACCAAAAAATAGCTGGGCGTTGTGACGGGCACCTGTAGTCCCAGCTACTCGGGAGGCTGAGGCAAGAGAATCGCTTAAGCCCAGGAGTTGGAGGTTGCTGTGAGCTGTGTGATGCCATGGCACTCTACCGAGGGCCATAAAGTGAGACTCTGTCTCTACCAAAAAAAAAAAAAAAAGTCTTCCAATGCAGCAGCTACCCTTATGCTGGCATTTAATTATTCTAGCCTTAGTTAACATACATACCACTCATTTAGAATCACTTCCTGCTGTGTGTTGTTTTACTTGAATTAAGCTTGTTTGAATATTTCTGAGACTACTTCCCAAGTGGCCAAAACTGTTATTCTCTGGTCATTTTTAGCCATCTAGTTCAACTGAAACTTGTCCTTAATATGCTTTATGCAACATCTGTATGTATTACAAAATGGAAAAATCTTTTTTATATCACTGAAAATTTAGGATAAAATTTTTCTTTTTTTTTGTTTTTGTTTTTTTGAGACAGAGTTTCATTATGTTGTCCTCAGTAGAGTGCTGTGGCGTCATAGCTCCCAGCAACCTCAAATTCTTGGCCTTAAGTGATTCTCTTGCCTTAGCCTCCCAAGTAGCTGGGACTACAGGTGCCCACCACAACACCCAACTATTTGTTATTCTTGTTGTTGTTGTTGTAGTTGTCATTGTCGTTTAGCAGTCCAGGCTGGGTTCGAACCTGCCAGTCCCAGTGTATGTGGCCAGTGCCCTGGCTGCTGAACTATAGGCATCAAGCCGATAAAATTGTTTTTTAACTTAAAATTTTTTCTTTGCCAATTTTTTTTCTAGAATAATAAGCTATTGTAACATTTCTTATTTCAGTCCAGGGTTTTTTGAAAAATATGTCGTTGCAATTTTTTTTTGTTTTTTTTTTTTTTGAGACAAGGTCTTGCTCTTCTTCTTGGGCTAGAATGCAGTGGTATCATCATAGTTCATTGCAACCTCTTGGGTTCAAGCAGTCCTCCTGCCTCAGTGTCCTGAGTAGCTGGGACAATAGGCATGTGTCACCATGCCAGGCTAATTTAAAAACATTTTTCTTTTTGTGGTGACAAGGTCTCATTGTGTTACCCAGGCTGGACTCCTAAGTCCTGACATCAAGTGATACTCCCACCTCTCCCTTCCAGAGTGCTAGGATTACAGGCATGAAGGCACCACACCCAGCCTCTATAAGCCCTAATTTTTTTTTTTTTGTAGAGACACAGTCTCACTGTACCGCCCTCGGTAGAGTGCCATGGTGTCACACGGCTCACAGCAACCTCTAACTCTTGGGCTTAGAGTGATTCTCTTGCCTCAGCCTCCCAAGCAGCTGGAACTACAGGCACCCGCCACAACGCCCGGCTATTTTTTGGTTGCAGTTTGGACGGGGCTGGGTTTGAACCCACCACCCTCGGCATATGGGGCTGGCGCCCTACTCACTGAGCCACAGGCGCCGCCCTATAAGCCCTAATTTTATTTAACATTAAATTTTTTTTTTGAGACAGTCTTTTTTTTTTTTTTTTTTTTTTTTGTAGAGACAGTTTCACTTTATTGCCCTCGGTAGAGTGCCCTGGCGTCACACAGCTCACAGCAACCTCCAACTCCTGGGCTTAGGCGATTCTCCTGCCTCAGCCTCCCGAGCAGCTGGGACTACAGGCGCCCGCCACAACGCCCAGCTATTTTTTGGTTGCAGTTTGGCTGGGTCTGGGTTTGAACCCACCACCCTCGGCATATGTGGCCGGCGCCCTACTCACTGAGCCACAGGCACCGCCCTATAAGCCCTAATTTTATTTAACATTAAATTTTATTTTATTTATTTATTTATTTTTTTTTGAGACAGAGTCTTACTTTGTCATCCTGGGTAGAGTGTTGTGGTGTCATAGCTCCCAGCAACCTCAAACTCCTGGGTTCAAGTGGTCCTCTTACCTCAGCCTCCCAAGTAGCTGGGACTACAGGCACCTGCCACAACATCCGGCTATTTTTTTTTTTTTTTAGAAACGGGGTCTTCCTCTTGCTCAGATTGGTCTAGTACTCGTGACCTCGAGCAATCCACCACGCCAGGACTTAACATTAAATTTCTTTTTTTTTTTTTTTTCTGTAGAGACAGAGTCTCACTTTCTGGCCCTCGGTAGAGTGCCGTGGCCTCACACAGCTCACAGCAACCTCCAACTCCTGGGCTTAAGCAATTCTCTTGCCTCAGCCTCCCGAGCAGCTGGGACTACAGGCGCCCGCCACAACACCCGGCTATTTTTTGGTTGCAGTTTGGCCGGGGCCGGGTTTGAACCCGCCACCCTCGGTATATGGGGCCGGCGCCCCACCGACTGAGCCACAGGCGCCGCCCAACATTAAATTTCTATAACACTTAACAGGCTTGGCTGGGTGTAGTGAACCATGATTGTGCCACTGTATTCCTGCCTGGACAACAGAGTAAGTCCTTGTCCCTAAGAAAATTAAGTTAGAATAAATAAAAGACTGATAAGATCCTTTCCTTAGAAATTATATATATATATATATATATATTTTTTTTTTTTTTTTTTTGAGACAGAGTCTCACTATATCACCCTCAGTAGAGTGCTATGGCATCACAGCTCACAGCAACCTCAAACTCTTGAGCTTAAGGGATTTTCTTGCCTCAGCCTCCCAAGTAGCTGAGACTACAGGTGCCCACCACACACCCCTGGCTATTTTTTATTGCAGTCGTCATTGTTGTTTATCAGGCCATGGCTGGGTTCAAACCCACCAGCCTTAGTATATGTGGCTGGCACCATACCTACTGAGCTACAGGCGCCGAGCCACCTAAGAAATTCTAATTCAGCAGAATCAGAGTGCCCCAAGTCTCTTTCTAATAGGCACCATAGGTAATTCTTACGATTAGACCAGTTTGATAAGAAAAGACCAGATTTGGGCGGCGCCTGTGGCTCAGTCGGTAAGGCGCCGGCCCCATATACCGAGGGTGGCCGTTTCAAACCTGGCCCCAGCCAAACTGCAACCAAAAAATAGCCGGGCATTGTGGCGTGTGCCTGTAGTCCCAGCTACTTGGGAGGCTGAGGCAAGAGAATCGCTTAAGCCCAGAAGTTGGAGGTTGCTGTGAGCTGTGTGAGGCCACGGCACTCTACCGAGGGCCAGAAAGTGAGACTCTGCCTCTCCAAAAAAGAAAGAAAAAAAAAAAAAGAAAAGACCAGATTTATGGAAGTCAGGTAGCAAAGCAAGTATGAACATGTTTATTAAGTGTTTAACATTCTTAATATATTTTACCACAATTGGTGGTTAACTTAAAAAATGTTATAAGCATTATGTTTATTATATACAAAAGTTAATTGATTTTCTAATCTGCTAATTTTTGTCTTTTTTTTCCTTTTAAGCTGTTTGGTGTGTTTTGGGCTGCCTACAGTGCTGCTTCATTGTTAGTGGGTGAAGAATTCAAGACCAAAAAGCCTCTCCTGATTTATCCCATATTTTTATTATACATTTATTTTTTGTCTTTATATACTGGAGTGTGATCCAAGTCATACATGGATAGAAAAGGGTGATGTTACATTGGTGTGGAGGCTGGGAATTCTTGTTGAAGTAATTGGAGAAAACCTGTTGCTGATAAAATCTTACATGTTCTGATGTAAAGGCAGGTTTAAGATCTTTTTAAAACAATATATTTTGTATTTAATTAACCAATTGCAGTTACCTGAGATTTTCGGTCAGAATTCTAAATTCTGTTTGATTCTATATTCCAGTGAATAAAACATAAAAGCATTGTGTTTTTAAGATTGTGTCAATATTCACCTAAAAACTTGTGCCAAAAGCAACTGGATTGGTAATTATATTTCACTTGAAGGCTAAATTTGACAATATCCTAATAACCTAAAAAGGCAGTTTTTTTCTTTACAGTGTTTTCTCTAGCATCTCAGATCCTGTGGATATATATTTATATTTATACATGTATATATTTATGAATTAATTCTTATTCTTCACAAAATATATTTCTGAATAGCCAAAAATTAAGATATTAACTCTGATGCTCAAACTTTTAAAACAAATTTGGTCATAAATCATTTTCCTTTAAAATTTTAAATGTTTCTTAAATTGTTGTGATTTTAAAATCTCATATATGCTTTAGTCCTTTCTTGTTAGGAATTCTTAATAATAATAACTACTAAAACTAAGTTTAATAATTACTGATGTAGATTTGGTTTGTTTGGGTATACTTTTAAAAACCATTTTTGAGGTTGGGCATGATGGTGGCTCACACCTATAATCTTAGCACTCTGGGAGGCTGACGCAGGAGGATCACTTGAGCTCAGGAGTTTGGAACCAGCCTGAGCAAGAGTGAGACCCTGTCTCTAATAAAAATAGAAAAATTAGCCAGGTGTCATTGTGAACACCCGTAGTCTCAGCTACTTGGGAGGCTGAGGCAGAGGGATTACTTGAACCCAGGAGCTTAAGGTTGCTGTGAGCTAGAGTGATACCATGGCACTCTAGCCTGGGCAACCAAGTGAGACTCTTGTCTCAAAAAAAAATAATAATAATAATAAATAAATAAATAAAAACCATTTTTGAATGTCCAAACATCTGATTTAAAGTTTCTGTTTAGACTGGGCAAAGTGGTTTGTGCCTGTAATCCTAACATTCTGGGAAGCCGAGGCAAGTGGATTGCTCAAGCTTAGGAGTTCGAGAGCAGCCTGAGCAAGAGTGTGGCCCCCGTCTCTACTAAAAATACAAAAAACTAGTTTTGGCTCCCGTAGCACAGTGGTTATGGCGCCAGCCACATGAACCAAGGGTGGCAGCTTCTAACCTGGCCTGGGCCAGCTAAACAACAATGACAACTGCAACCAAAAAATAGCTGGGTGTTGTGGCAGATGCCTGTAATCCCAGCTACTTGGGAGAGAATCACTTAAGCCCAAGAGTTTGAGGTTGCTGTAGCTATGACACCATGGCCCTCTACAGAGGGTGACAACTTGAGACTTTGTCTCAAAAAAAAAAAAAAAGAAAACTAGCTGGGCGTTGTGGGGGATGTCTGTAGTCGCAGCTACTCGGGAGGCTAAGGCAAGAAGATCGCTCCAGCCCAAGTGTTTGTGGTTGCTATGAGCTATGATGATGCCACAACACTCCACCCAGGGTGGTAAAGTGAGACTCTGTCTCAAACAATAAATTAACAAAAAATTTCTGCTTACCTTTCTGACCAAAGCACCAAAAGGTATAGTGGATATGGCATTCATTAAAATCATAGTATGTACAAAACAGTAGTATTTATAGCATCAGTAAATTTTTTTTTGAGAGACAGAGTCTCACTTTATCGCCCTTGGTAGAGTGCTATGACATCACAGCTCACAGCAACCTCCAACTCCAGGGTTTAGGCGATTCTCTTGCCTCAGCCTCCCCAGTAGCTGGGACTACAGGTGATTGCCACAATGCGCGGCTATTTTTTTTGTTGCAGTTTGGCCGGGGCTAGGTTTGAACCCACCACCATTGGTATATGGGGCCAGCGCCCTGCTCACTAAGCCACAGGCACTGCCCAGCATCAGTAAATATTTTTAAGTGGTACTTCTAAATCAGAAAAATAATGAGAAAGAGACCTTTAAAGTCTTGCAGTCCTGACCAAGGTTATACAAAGTAAAAAAAAATAAAATACGTTCTAGCTGTATGTTTTGTTTCATAGCACTTTGCCCTGTATTACCTGATATTTTAACAAGTATCAGGTACTCTTTAACAAATGTGCAATTTTTGCTAAGGGAAATATTAAGAAATTTTTATTAGTAAAATATTTGTTGGAAAGAATTTTACAGGTTATGGATATACTCTTAGTTAATATTACTTTGTAAAGTAGATAAAAAAAATTTAGGTCCCTGAAAGAACAAGTGTCTATTAATTATTAGCAAATTACTGTTTTATCCTTTTCACTCTCAACTCGGGAACAGTTGACAGCTGTTCTCAATATGATAACATGGCCACATTTTGTTACGTTTTTCTTTAGCAAACTCATTCGTCAGGTAGTATCTAGCACCTCTGAAGCAAGTCTACAAATTAGCAGGTTATCAAATCCACTTCTGGTTCTTTACCTAGTTCCCAGAAAAAGAAAGAAAAGCTTATTTTAAGCTGCAGGAAAAGTGTGGGATACCTTTGGGCAAAAATAATGTAGAAAATTACACATAGTGATTTTTTTATAAAACAGGTTTAGGGGCTCAGCGCCTGTGCCTCAAGTGGCTAAGGCGCCAGCCACATACAACTGAGCTGGGGTATGTGGGGTACCTTTGGGCAAGAATAATGTAGAAAATTATACATGGTGACTTTTTTATAAAACAGGTGTAGGGGCTCAGTGCCTGTGCCTCTAGTGGCTTTGGCGCCAGCCACATAGACCTGAGCTGGCAGGTTCGAATCCAGCCCGGGATTCAAACAATGATGACCACTGCAACCAAAAAATATCCAGGCGTGGTGGCGGGTGCCTGTAGTCCCAGCTACTTGGGAGGTGGGGGCGTTTGAGCCCAGGAGTTGGAGTTTGCTGTGAGCTGTGATGCTACCGCACTCTACTGAGGGTGACAGCTTGAGGCTCTCAAAAAAAAAAAAAAAAAAAAAAAACAGGTTTAGAAAAACAAAAGCAACAGATGGATAGGATTTATAGAACATAGAATAGTATGAAGTGGTAAGGAAAGATCTATGGCTACAGAAGCAGCAACTATAAAATAAACATTTGTTGCACATCAGAAATTCCTGAGGTTAATGCTTTGTTACAGTAAATTTTTTTTTTTTTCTTTTTTATTGTTGGGGATTCATTGAGGGTACAATAAGCCAGTTACCCTGATTGCAATTGTTAGGTAAAGTCCCTCTTGCAATCATGTCTTGCCCCCATAAAGTGTGACACACACTAAGGCCCCACCCTCCTCCCTCCATCCCTCTTTCTGCTTCCCCCCCCATAAACTTAATTGTCATTAATTGTCCTCATATCAAGATTGAGTACATAGGATTCATGCTTCTCCATTTTTGTGATGCTTTACTAAGAATAATGTCTTCCACTTCCATCCAGGTTAATACGAAGGATGTAAAGTCTCCATTTTTTTTAATAGCTGAATAGTATTCCATGGTATACATATACCACAGCTTGTTAATCCATTCCTGGGTTGGTGGGCATTTAGGCTGTTTCCACATTTTGGCAATGGTAAATTGAGCTGCCATAAACAGTCTAGTACAAGTGTCCTTATGATAAAAGGATTTTTTTCCTTCTGGGTAGATGCCCAGTAATGGGATTGCAGGATCAAATGGGAGGTCTAGGTTGAGTGCTTTGAGGTTTCTCCATACTTCCTTCCAGAAAGGTTGTACTAGTTTGCAGTCCCACCAGCAGTGTAAAAGTGTTCCCTTCTCTCCACATCCACGCCAGCATCTGCAGTTTTGAGATTTTGTGATGTGGGCCATTCTCACTGGGGTTAGATGATATCTCAGGGTTGTTTTGATTTGCATTTCTCTAATATATAGAGATGATGAACATTTTTTCATATGTTTGTTAGCCATTCGTCTGTCCTCTTTAGAGAAAGTTCTATTCATGTCTCTTGCCCATTGATATAAGGGATTGTTGGCTTTTTTCATGTGGATTACTTTGAGTTCTCTATAGATCCTGGTTATCAATTGTTACAGTAAATTATATTTGATGTTCATAGTGTTAACCTGGACTCTTTCCCCAAAAGCTTGAAGGTCAGGACCAGGGGGTGAAATTATATCAAGCAGTAAATCAAAATATCTCAGGACCACCTATATCAAAAAAATGGTTTAATTTTTAAAAACTATCATTGCTTTAAGGTGTGAATTAAAAATACACTTATATGGGGCAGCGCCTGTGGCTCAGTGAGCAGGGCGACGGCCCCATATGCCGAGGATGGCAGGTTCAAACCCAGCCCCGGCCAAACTGCAACAAAAAAATAGCTGGGCGTTGTGGCGGGTGCCTGTAGTCCCAGCTACTCGGGAGGCTGAGGCAGGAGAATCGCCTAAGCCCAGGAGTTGGAGGTTGCTGTGAGCTGTGTGACGCCACGGCACTCTTACCGAGGGCAATAAAGTGAAACTCTGTCTCTACAAAAAAAAAAAAAGTTAAAAAAAAATACATTTATATGGATCATGTTTATTCCTAATGATATAAAATGAAGTATTTATGTTCTAAAAAAGGTATTTAAAAATTGGCCAGGCATGGGCAGCGCCTGTGGCTCAGTGAGTAGGGTGCCGGCCTCATATACCGAGGGTGTCTGGTTCAAACCCAGCCCCGGCCAAACTGCAACAAAAAAATAGCTGGACGTTGTGATGGGCGCCTGTAGTCCCAGCTGCTCAGGAGGCTGAGGCAAGAGAATCACGTAAGCCCAAGAGCTGGAGGTTGCTGTGAGCTGTGTGACGCCACGGCGCTCTACCGAGGGCAGTAAAATGAGACTCTGTCTCTAAAAAAAAAAAAAAAAAAAAATTGGCCAGGCACAGAGGTTTATACCTGTAATCCTAGCACTTTAGGAGGCTGAGGCAGAAAAATCAGTAGACCCCCAGGACTGCAAGACCAGCCTTGATGACATAGCCAACAGGGTGTCTACAAAAAATAAGGATTAGGCTCGGCACCCATTGCTCAGTGGTTAGGGCACTGACCACATACACAAAGGCTGGCAGGTTTGAGCCCCGCCTGCACCTGCTGAAACAACCACTGCAACCTAAAAATAGCCGGGCATTGTAGAGGGTGCCTGTGATCCTAGCTACTTGGGAGGCTGAGGCAAGAGAATCGCTTAAGCCCAAGAGTTCGAGGTTGCCGTGAGCTGTGACACGACAGCACTCTTTTGAGGGCAATATAGTGAGACTCTGTCTCTAAATAAATAAATAACTAAGGATTAGCCAGGCATGGTGGCATCCATTTGTAGACCTAGCTAGTTAGAAAGTTAACCCAGGAGGGTCACTGGAGCCCAGGAGTTTGAGGTTGTGGTAAAGTATGATGACAACACTGCTATAACCAAGCGATATAGAGCAAGACCCTGTCTCAAGAAAGAAAGAAAAAAAAAAAAACATGATTTCTGGATGTGTACAAAATACAATATTGCTATAGTTAATAATAAGATGACCAAAACAATGCCCTCTTCTTGGATTTTTTTATATTACAATGTTTTCTAAATCATGCTGATTTTAAAGTTATGATTCCCAGCTTAATACTTTATTAGTAGTTGTTTTTTTTTTTGTAGAAACAGTGTCTCACTGTATCGCCCTTGGTAGAGTGCCGTGGCGTCACACAGCTCACAGCAACCTCCAACTCCTGGGCTTAGGTGATTCTCTTGCCTCAGCCTCCTGAGTAGCTGGGACTACAGGTGCCCGCCATAACGCCCGGCTATTTTTTTATTGCAGTTTGGCCCGGGCCGGATTTGAACCCACCACCCTTGGTATATGGAGCCGGCTCCCTACTCACTGAGCCACAGGCATTGCCCAGTTTATTAGTATTTTTAAAATGTGACTTGCCAAATAGCTATATATCCTTCGTCTCTTCTAAGTTGTGTGTGTTAAGTGTGTTAAGTTGTAGTACTCTTGATAAATGGTAGTGCTCCAGAAAAGAATTATGAGACATGTTTAATTTTGTTTCAAATTGATTATAAAATAATTGAAATTTATATTAAAAATTAAAGTCTATATCTAATTAAACATTATGTTAAAAAGTAGTTTAGGGGCTCCGCACCTATAGCTCAGCAGATAGGGTGCCAGCCACATACACCAGAGCTGCAGGGTTTGAATCCAGCCCCAGCCTGCCAAACGACAATGACAACCACAGCCAAAAAACAGCCAGGCATTGTGATGAGCGCCTATAGTTGCAGCTACTTGGGAGGCTGAGGCAAGAGAATCACTTAAGCCCAAGAGTTGGAGGTTGCTGTGAGCTTTGATGCCATGGCACTCTACCCAGGGCAACAGCTTGCAACTCTGTCTCAAAAAAAAAAAAAAATGTAAGATTTTAAAATTCATGAGCCCTTATAAAACCTTCTTCAAAGTTCTATAAAACAGTTTAATATACAATAATGTGTCCATTTCCAAGAATTCCCCATATATTCATGAGTGTTAACTATACCTAATCGAAAATTCAAAATGCTCCATAATCTGAAAATTTTTGAGCCCAAATATTACACTCAAAGGAGCATCTTAGATTTCAGGTTTTTGGATTAGGAGTGCTCAGCTATTACGTATTCTGCCAATATTTCAAAATTTGGAAATATCTGAAGCATTTCTGGTCCCAAGCACTTCAAATAAGAGATACTCAGCCTGTATTAAGTTCTAAGTTAATGAAAATTTGCATTGACTTAAAATATGAAGTAGAGGCACTGCCTGTAGCTCAGTCGGCAGGGCACTGGCCACATACACCAAGGATGGCAGGTTCAAACCTGGCCCGGGCCAGCTAAAACAGCAATGACAACTGCAACAACAACAGCAAATAGCCAGGCATTGTGGCAGGCGCCTATAGTCCCAGCTACTTGGGAGGCTGAGGCAAGAGAATCACTTAAGCCCAAGAGTTTGAGGTTGCTGTGAGCTGTGATGCTACAGCACCCTAACCAAGGTGACATAGACTGTCTCAAAAGAAAAAACCAAAAATATGAAATAGATATGTTTATTACTTAAAATTTAGTGATTTATTTTAATTTTTTGATGTAATAAAACATTGAATAAAATAATGCTTTTACAACCTAATAATAATATTTTTCATAGTCAAAACCAGTTGAATATTTTAAAATGATTTTTAAAACATTTTTATTAGTGTTCATGTTAGCCAGTTTTAGGTTTTACGGAATTGTAATACTTTTGCTTTTAAAATAGCATCTTACTTCCGTACAATTCCTTCAGATTGTATGGGTTGGCATTTTGAAGTAAGTCTTAACAGAGCTAAATATCACCCTCAGCAATTCTCTGCACTGATGTACGCAAAGTAATATACCATTTTATTATTCTCCATAAATTAATTTCCCTTTAAAGTCTGAATTATAAGTGCTGTATTGATCATTTGTATACAATTGACCCTTGGTATTTGTGGGTGAATTGGTTCCAGGACTGGTCCTCCAATATCAAAATTCGCACGTGTGTACTCAAATCCTGCAGTTAGTTCCATGGAGCCTAATTAGATATACAAAAAGGCAGCCCTCCATATATGCAGGTGTCACATCCTGCAAATACTGTATTTTTATCCTAGTTTGGTTGGGGGGAAAAAATCCATATATAAAAAGACCTGCACAGTTGGAACTTGTGTTGCTTACGGATCAACTGTAATTTCCTAGCAGCATTTTGTGTTTGAGAATCTGTTGACAGTGTTTGATTATATCCTAAAATGTAACTTTGACATCAAAAAGGCTAGACATTCTTTCTAGTAACAACATACTTTCTGAAGAAAGTTCTACTTGTAAATATATTTCCTTTGTAAAAAACTGGTATGCAATTTTAGGCCCTACTGTGTCTTTAGGGGTGCGGTGGTATGAAATGATTAAAGAATGTTGCCTGTAGAAGGCAATTAAACATGAACCTTAGGGTTAGGTTTTTCTTTTAAAATTATTTTGATATGCTGAGGTTGCAGTTCAGAGGTTAAAATAGACAAAGAATGTAGGGAAGATTAAGATGGCAGTAGTAGGGCAGTGCCTGTGGCTCAAGGAGTAGGGCGCCGGTCCCATATACCAGAAGTGGTGGGTTCAAACCCAGCCCTGGCCAAAAACCGAAAAAAAAAATAAAAAAAGATGGCAGTAGTAAAATATTTCCCACTCCACATTTCATATTGGTAGTAACCCTGGTTTCAACTTTTCAGTTTTCATCAAGGTATCTACAAGTTTATACTTTGAAGATATTTGGCTTATAGTTGGTAAGTGTGTGAAAAAAATTCCTTAAGCATCTCTTCCAAAGAATTCAATGGTATATTAGTAGAATCACTAAGGTTATTTTTAAATTGGATATTAATATAAAAAGAATATTTTTATATTTTGAATTTAACATGTAATTAAATATACATAAAAGTTGTTAATATTTATGAAAAAGCAAGCATTCCTGCCAATAATTTTGTTAAATTAACACTTAGAATATCTAAGTAAGTTTATCAAAAATAAAATACTTAGTTTTTCTGTTATAGTTGCCACTGAGCAATTTTTATCAATTTTTATTAAAAACCAAATGAGCAGGGCGGCGCCTGTGGCTCAGTCGGTAAGGCGCCGGCCCCATATACCGAGGGTGGCGGGTTCAAACCCGGCCCTGGCTGAACTGCAACCAAAAAATAGCCGGGTGTTGTGGCGGGCGCCTGTAGTCCCAGCTACTCGGGAGGCTGAGGCAAGAGAATCGCTGAAGCCCAGGAGTTGGAGGTTGCTGTGAGCTGTGTGAGGCCACAGCACTCTACCGAGGGCCATAAAGTGAGACTCTGTCTCTACAAAAAAAAAAAAAAAAACCAAATGAGCAAAAAAACAAAATATTTACACAAGAGCAAGTGAAATTACACAAAATGATTGATTAGGAGGAGAAATTTGTCATCTGGTGATGAAAAGAAAAAATATAAAAAGGAGATTGCTGGCCAGGCATCCTGGCTCATACCTGTAATCCTAGCACTCTGGGAGCCCAAGGTGCAAGGATCACTTCAGCTCAGAGTTGGAGACCACCCTGAGCAAGATTTAGACCCTGTCTCTACTAAAAATAGAAAAATTAACCAGTGTTATGGAGGGCCCCTGTATTAGCCAGTGTTGTAGATGGGCCTCCCTCCCAGCTACTTGGGAGGCTGAGACAAGAGGATTGCTTGAACCCAGGAGTTTGAGATTGCTGTGAGCCATGCTGAAGCCAGGGCACTCTAGCCTGGGTAACAGAGTGAGACTCGGTCTCAAAAAAAAAAAAAAGCAAGACCGGTTTCTAAAAATAGCCAGGCATTCATTGTGGTGGGCACTCCACCTGGGGCAACAGAGTGAGACTTGCTCAAAAACATAAATAGGTAAAATAAAATCTGCATTTTCACTCTGTGATGAACTACTTATTTTGTGGAATTAATGAGTTGTGTATGTAAAGTGTCTCTTAAATAGTAAGCACCATTTGGGCTGGGCATGGTGGCTCACGCCTATAATCCCAGCACTTGGGAGGGCGAGACAGGTGGATCGCCTGAGCTCACAGGTTTGAGACCAGCTTGAGCCAGAGCGAGACCTCGTCTGTAAAAATAGCTGAGCGTTGTGGCAGGCACCTATAGTCCCAGCTACTAGGTAGACTGAGGCAAGAGAATCACTTAAGCCCAAGTGTTTGGGGTTGCTGTGAGCTGTGACACCACAGCACTCTACAAGGGTGACTAAGACCCTGTCTCAAAAAACCCAACAAACAGTAAGCACTATTTGATAGAGACAACCCACATGTTTTATAATCTTCATAGAGAATTACTTGTTTTGGTAATAGTTTCTCCACAGAAAACAATAAAAATATTCTTTGTTTATGGTGATGGGCCTAGGTATAAGTTTCTCATATGCAATCTTTTTTACCAAGCCTTAACCAAATCTTTTTCCTAATATGAATTTATTTTCAAAAGATGGTACTGGTTGTGGCCTAAAAAATAAAACATTGAAATGAAACTGCATTTGAATTTGGGGGATAACTTGGTGTGTGCCACACCTTAAATAAAAAAGAAAAAAAAAATCCACCCTGAGATACCACCTAACCCTATAAGATTAGCACACATCATAAAGTCCCAAAGTTGTAGATGCTGGTGTGGATGTGGAGGAGAAACTTTCACACTGTTGGTGGGACTGCAAACTAATACAGCCTCTTTGGAAAGAAGCATAGAGAATCCTCAAAGAACTCAAATTAGATCTCCCCTTTGATCCTGCAATCCCATTAGTAGGCATCTACCAAGAAGAAAAAAATCCTTTTATCTTAAGGACATTTGCACTAGATTATTTATCGCAACTCAATTTACAATTGCCAAAATGTGGAAACAACCTAAAAGCCTACCAACCCAGGAATGGATTAACAAATTATGGTATAGGTATACCATGGAATACTGTTCAGCCGTAAAGAAGGTGGAGACTTTACATCTTTTGTATTAATCTGGATGGAATTGAAACACATTCTTCTTAGTAAAGTATCAGAAGAATGGAAAAGCAAGTATCCGATGTACCCAATACGAATATGAAGCCAGTAGATGATCTAATTCATGCCCACATGGGAGAAAAACTCAGTTCAGTTCAAGTTTGGGGGAGGGTGAATGAGGGGGGAAAAAAAGGAAGAGGGGAGGGGATTGGTGTTGTCCCACTTAATGGGCACAATGTCAGGGTATATGACACACCTCAGGTGTGGGACACAACTACAAGAGAGACTACCTAACAAATGCAAACATTGTAACCTAGTTGTACCCTCACGTTAACCTGAAATGTAAAAACAACAAAGAAAACAGCTTAACATGGTATAATATACATATCATAAAATTCATCCATTGTAAGTTAACAGTTTGATGATTTTTAGTAAATTTGTACAGTTGTGCAACTGTCATCCCATTTGGCAAATCATTTTTATAAAGAACAAGAAAATTGTGTTTACTTAGCCTTCACCTATACTACAATTGGAACAATGAGAAGATTAGAGTGGCCCTGGTTTTGGGGGGTTTTTTCGAGACAGAGCCTCAAGTTGTCGCCCTGGGTAGAGTGCTGTGGCCTCCAACTCCTGGGCTCAAGCGATTCTCCTGCCTCTGCCTCCCAAGTAGCTGGGACCACAGGCACCCGCCACAACGCCCAGCTATTTTTTGGTTGCAGCCGTCATTGTTTGGTGGGCCCCAGGCTGGATTTGAACCTGCCAGCTTAGGTGTATGTGGCTGGCGCCTTAGCCGCTTCAGCCATAGGCGCCAAGCCGGTGTGGCCCCATTTATGCAAAAGAAAAATAAATAAAAAGAAAATGGTCACCATAAAAGCTCAGTGTTACTGGGAAGGAAGGAAGGTTGTGCTTGGAAAAGGGCATGAGGACTGACTTTGTGGGTGTTTGGTTTTTAATAATTAAGCATATGTTTTATATTCTTTTCTATGTAAGTCACATCTATCATTTTAAGTGCTTTTTAAATAGTTTTGGGCAAATTACACATTTAATATAATGAAATTGCCAATTTGCCTCTTAATTTTTTTCACTTACCTATCTTTTCATATTACACAAACTTCATAACCACCTCATCAGAGAAATTTCTGAAAACTTGATCAAACCACATGCCCCCCAGTTCATCTTATTGCATCCTTGTGTATTTCATTCATGCGTCTAGATTTATTTCTATTCCTTCACAATAATGCAAGCTCCCTTAGGGCAGGGACACTTCCTGACGTGCTCATCTGTGTGCCTCTAGCACTTTCGTCGAATGAGTGTGTGGACCTGGTTATTATATCCTGAGCTCGAATCCAAATCCAGTGGATTTCAAAACCTGTGGTCTTAGTCGCTAGTCTTTCATAGAATGTTAAAGTGAGGCAAAACTTTGTAGAGATTATCTAATAAATATACATTATTATATAATGCATATAAAGAAAGTAAGGCTTAAAAGAGGTATTGTCTAACATAACTATTGATCTACACAGTTGGAATAAGGGCTTAAGTCCTCAAACCCCAAGTTTAGAGCTCTTTCCATTACAGCATGGAGCAGCAGTGTGTCAAGTGGATAGAACTTAGGTAATTGCCTCCTACCTTCTACCTTAATCCTTCGTAAGGATAATTGAAACATCTTTCAGCCTGGGCAATAGTGACAACTGATATCTACAAAAAAAAAAAAAAACTTAACCAGATGTGGTGGCATGTACCCATAGTCCCAGCTACTTGAGAGGTGGAGGAAGTAGGATTGCTTGAGTCCAGGAGCTCAAGATTGCTGTGAATTATGATCATGCCACTGAAAAATAAAATAAAATAAAGGGCGGCGCCTGTGGCTCAGTGAGTAGGGTGCCGGCCCCATGTACCAAGGATGGTGGGTTCAACCCCAGCCCCGGCCAAACTGCAACAACAACAAAAAATAGTCGGGCATTGTGGTGGGCGCCTGTAGTCCCAGCTACTCAGGAGGCTGAGGCAAGAGAATCCCCTAAGCCCAGGAGTTGGAGGTTGCTGTGAGCTGTGACGCCACGCACTCTACCGAGGGTGATAATGTGAGACTCTGTCTCTAAAATAAATAAATAAATAAATAAATTTAAAGATTCTTAAATGAATTTGACAAAAGCTAGAAGTGATTGGACATACGTATATAAAACTAAAAGCATACAAAAAGCAAAACTTACTTAAAGAAGTGCAGGCCAGACCCAGTAGCTCACGCCTCTAATCCTAGTGCTCTAAGAGGCTGAGGCAAAAGAATTGCTTCGTGCAGGCATCCAAGACCAGCCTGAGCAAGACTGAGACCCTCGGCGGCACCTGTGGCTCAGTGAGTGGGGCGCTGGCCCCATATACCGAGGGTGGTGGGTTCAAACCCAGCCCCGGCCAAACTGCAACAAAAAATAGCCAGGCGTTGTGGCAGGCGCCTGTAGTCCAGCTACTCGGGAGGCTGAGGCAAGAGAATTGCCTAAGCCCAGGAGTTGGAGGTTGCTGTGAGCTGTGACGCCACAGCCCTCTACTGAGTGAGATAAAAAAAAATAATAATAATAATTGGATGAAAATAAAAAATTAAAAAAAAAAGACTGAGACCCTGTCTTTACTAAAAATAGAAAAGTTAACTAGATGTGATGATGGGCATCTATAGTCCCACCTACTCTGGAAGCTGAAGCAGGAGGATTACTTTAGCCCAGGAATTTGAGGTTGCAGTGAGCTATGATGATACCACTGTATTCTACCTGGGGCAACAGAGTAATACTCTGTCTTAAAAAAAAAAAGAAAGGGCGGCTCCTGTGGCTCAGTGAGTAGGGCGCCGGCCCCATATGCCGAGGGTGGCGGGTTAAAACCCAGCCCCGGCCAAACTGCAACCAAAAAATAGCCGGGCGTTGTGGCGGGCGCCTGTAGTCCCAGCTGCCTGGGAGGCTGAGGCAAGAGAATCGCGTAAGCCCAGGAGTTAAGAGGTTGCTGTGAGCTGTGTGATGCCACGGCACTCTACCCGAGGGCGGTACAGTGAGACTCTGTCTCTACAAAAAAAAAAAAAAAAAAAGGGCGGCGCCTGTGGCTCAAGGAGTAGGGCGCCGGTCCCATATGCCGGAGGTGGAGGGTTCAAACCTAGCCCCAGCCCCCCAAAAAAGTATAGACTTGGTGCCTATGGCTCAAGCAACTAAAGCGTCAACCACATACACCTGAGCTGGCAGGTTTGAATCCAGCCTGGGCCCGCCAGACAACTGTGACGGCTGCAACCAAAAAATAGCTGGGCGTTGTGGCAGGAACCTGTAGTCCCAGCTACTTGGGAGGCTGAGACAGGAGAATCGCTTGAGCCCAGGAGTTGGAGGTTGCTGTGAGCTGTGATGCCCCGGCCCTCTGCCCAGGGCGACAGTTTGAGGCTCCGTCTCACACACACACACACACAAAAAAGTATAGTGCGGCGCCTGTGGCTCAATGAGTAGGGCGCAAGCCCCATATACTGATGGGTGATGGGTTTGAACCCGGCCCTGACCAAACTGCAACAACAACAAAAAAAATAGCTGGGCGTTGTGGTGGGCGCCTGTAGTCCCAGCTACTCAGAAGGCTGAGGCGAGAGAATCACCTAAGCCCAGGAGTTGGAGGTTGCTGTGAACTGTGTGACGCCACGGCACTCTACCAAGGGCAGCAAAGTGAAAATCTGTTTCTAAAAAAAATTTTTTTTTAAAGTATAATTTTTTTTTTTTTGTTTGTTTGAGACAAGAGTCTCATTTTGCCGCCCTTGGTAGAGTGCTATGGTGTCACAGCTCACAGTAACCTCAAAATCTTGGGCTTAAGTGATTCTCTTGCCTCAGCCTCCAAAGTAGCTGAGACAACAGGTGCCCACCACAATGCCCAGCTATTTTTAGAGCTGAGGTCTCCCTCTGGCTCATGCTGGTCTTGAACCTATGAGCTCAGGCAATCCACCCACCTCGGTCTCCCAGAGTGCTAGGATTACAAGCATGAGCCACTGCGCCCAGCCAAAAAGTATAAGGTATTTGAAATAAAATATAAAGCTAAATCTAAAGGAAATTATTATTGTCTAATAAGTTGTTTGATAACATTTTAATATATTTCTGTGGTGCTTCTGGGTATTTCTGTAAGGGTGTTTTTAGATAAAATTAACATTTAAGTTGGTAAAACTAACTTACAGGAAGGATATTACCCTCCCTAATGTGGGTGGCCCTAATTCAATCAGTTGGAAGACTCAATTGACAAAATAAGCAGACCTTCCTCCGGTGAGAGAATAATTCCTCCTGCCTAACTGCCTTTAGGCTGGTGTGTTCCTGCCTTCAGATTCAATTGTAACATCAGCTTCTCCTGGATCTTAGGTCTATGGTATCAGCCTTTGCACTTTCCTGGGTCTCCAGCTTGCTGACTCACCCAGAAGATCTTAGGACTTGTCTGCATCTGTAATCATGTAGCCAATTCCTTGTAATAAATCTCTTTTTATGTAAGTATACATCCTGTTGGTTTCTCTTCTCTTGGGTCACTTTGTGACTAATACACTTTCTATCCTTTTTTCTATACATAGTATTAAAACACAAATATTTTATGTAGGTAATTTTGATATAATTTTGTTATAATTAAAATTTGTGCTCATTGACTCTCAGAAACCTATATAAGAGAAAGTATAACTCAATTAAAAGTGAAGTAACATCAGGCCGGGCACAGTGGCTTCTGCTGGTAATCCCAGCACTCTGGGAGGCCAAGGCGGGTGGATTGCCTGAGCTCATTGAGTTCAAGACCAGCCTGAGCAAGAGCAAAACCACATATCTAAAAATAGAAGGCCATTGTAGGCTCCTGTAGTCCCAGCTACTCAGGAGGCTGAGACAAGAGAATTGCTTGAGCCCAAGTGTCTGAGGTTGCTGTGAGCTGTGACACCATAGCACTCTACCAAGGCCACAAAGTGAAACTCTGTCTCAAAAAAAAAAAAAAAAATGAAGTAACATGGATAGTTAAAATTACACTACCCCAAGCATTAAAGGTAATATAAAAATCCATGAAATTATGTTCTTTAATACAATATTTACCTACTTAAAGCACAGAGGATGTAAGGCTGTCACAGAGTATTTTTAATTGAAAGTGCAACTCATTTCTGAGTGCTTTTTGGCTAGTTGCTGTTCCTCAGAATGGATAGGTCTGACTGGCTTCCAGTTGGATTTCTGACCCTCTGCTAAACTCTGGGGCATCTAAGTCTATTGGTACATCTTTAACACAGGCGCTTATGATGCCCCTCAGTTTGGTGTTTTTCATCTTCATGCATTTTGTTAAAATTTTATTATATATGTATATATTCTTAAGAAATACATATAGAATTGTTTTGCTTTTTTTTTTTGAGACATAGTCTCACTTGGTCACTCTCAGTAGAGTGCTGTAGTGTCTTAGCTCACAGCAACTTCAAACTCTTGGGCTTAAGTGATCCTCTTGCCTCAGCCTCCCAAGTAGCTGGGATTATAGGCACCTGCCACAATGCCTGGCTATTTTTTAGTGACAGGTCTCGCTCTTGCTCAGGCTGGCCTCGAACTTGTGAGCTCAAACCATCCACCCACCTCAGCCTCCCGAGTGCTGGGATTACAGGTGTGAGCCACTGTGCCTGGCCACTGTTATGCATGTTTTAAAATTTTATGTCAAAAAAATTGTGTGTGGGGGCGGTGGCGCCTCTGGCTCAAAGGAGTAGGGCGCCGGCCCCATATACCAGAGGTGGTAGGTTCAAACCCAGCCCTGGCCAAAAACAGCAAAAAAAAGTGTTGCGGCTTGGTGCAGGGGCTCACACCTATAATCCTAGCATTCTGGGAGGCCAAGGTAGGTGCATTGCTTGAGTTCAGGAGTTCGAGACCAGCCTGAGCAAAAGCAAGACTCTGTCTCTACTAAAAATAGAAAAAAATTGGGCGGCGCCTGTGGCTCAGTCGGTAGGGCGCCGGCCCCATATACCGAGGGTGGCGGGTTCAAACCCGGCCCCTGCTGAACTGCAACGAAAAAATAGCTGGGCGTTGTGGCGGGCGCCTGTAGTCCCAGCTACTCGGGAGGCTGAGGTAAGAGAATTGCTTAAGCCCAGGAGTTGGAGGTTGCTGTGAGCTGTGTGATGCCATGGCACTCTACCAAGGGCCATAAAGTGAGACTCTGTCTCTACAAAAAAAAAAAGAAAAAAATTACCTGAGCATCCTGGTAGACACCTGTAGTCCCAGCTACATGTAAGGCTGAGGCAGAAGGATGACTTGAGCCCAAGAGTTTGAGGTTTCTGTGAGCTGTGATGCTACAGCACTCTAGCCTGGGCAATAGAGTAAGACTCTTCTAAAAAAAAAAAATTGTATGTGTTCTACATCCTGTATTATCTATGGAGATACTGTAAATTTATAGTAGGTAGCGGTAAATTTATTCTTTTCCACTGCTATAGAAAATTTCCTGAATGAATATACCACATGTTATTATCCAGTGAATGGGACATTTAGATTGTTGCCAAATATTTGCTAGTATATACAATATAGCTATGCACATTCTACATCAATATAAATTGCCAAATTATTCTCCAAAGTAGATACCAGCCTACCTACCCTCTCACTAGAAAGCTCTTTGTGCTTCATCAATCCAATGCCAATGCTTGGCATTCTCAGAATTCTTAATTAACTTTGCCAATCTAATGGTATCTCATTATGGCTTTAATGTTCTTGATTACCAATGAATTGGATCATCTTTGCATATGTTGTTGGCTATCCAAGTTTCCTCTTCTATAAAGGGCCTTCTGCCTTATTTATACCCTCTGTTCTTATTATTTGTGTAATACTGGATTGCCTTCTTTTGTTAATTTATACACTCAAGGAATAAATCCCTTGTTAGCCATTTATACTTATAAATATATTCTCCCAATCTGTGGATTGTCTTTTTACCTTGTTTAAGGTATTTTTATGTGTACAGAATAGTTGAACTTTAATACTTTAGCATAGTCAAATGACAATTTTTTTTTAAGACAATCTTTTTTTTTTTTTTAAGTCTTACTCAGTCACCCTTGGTAGAGTGCCATGGTGTCCTAGTTCACAGTGACCTCAAATTCCTGGGCTCAAGCGATCCCCTTGCCTCAGCCTCCCAAGGAGCTGGGACTACAGGCGCCCGCCACAACGCCCAGCTATTTTTTGGTTGCAGTTTGGCCGGGGCTGGGTTTGAACCTGTCACCCTCGGTACATGGGGCCGGCGCCCTACCGACTGAGCCACAGGCGCCGCCCAGAGACAGGGGTCTCACTCTTGCTCAGGCTGGTCTTGAACTCCTGAACTCAGGTAGTCCTCCCTCCTTGGCTTCCCAGAGTGCTAGGATTACAGGCATGAGCCACCTCGCCCAGCCCAAATATGTATTTTTATTTTGTTTTAGAAAACTCTCTCTTGGTTGGCGCCTGTGGCTCAGTGAGTAGGGCGCTGGCCCCATATACTGAGGATGGTGGGTTCAAACCCAGCCCTGGCCAACCTGCAACGAAAAAGGGGACCTCCAGCTCCTGGGCATTGTGGCGTGTGCCTGTAGTCTCAGCTACACCTATAGTCTCAGCTACACGGAAGGCTGAGGCAAGAGAATCGCCTAAGCCCAGGAGTTGGAGGTTGCTGTAAGCTGTGTGATACCACGTCACTCTACTAAGGGTGATAAAGTGAGACTCCGTCTCTACAAAAAAAAATAAATAAATAAAAAAATAAATGAAAGCCAAGGAACATAATCTATTGAGTAAAGAACAAGACCACCAAGAAATAAATAGAGCTCATAAGAGTGAGCTATCAAAGGGTCAGGGTGGGTAACAAAGATATCATAATAAAATGATAATAATTGGTGGATCTAAGTGAAAGGTGTTCAGGAGATTTTGTACTGTTCTTCAGTTTTTCTGTCTGAAATTAAGCCAAAATATTTAAGAATTTTACATATATGTAAAAGAGCTTAGAATGCCGCCTGGCACACAGTAAGGAGTATATGTATGTTTGCCATTACTATGAAGGTAGTTTGAAGCATAGGTTAGGTGAGGATACTAGAAGGTGAGGGTAAAGAATAGCAGGTAAGTGACATTTGCCTTAGATTTATTGCCAGTCCCAGAACTTGTGATAGTTTAATGTTTAATGTAGCCTGGATCTTTTTTTTTTTTACTTTGAAAGAATCTAAAAGCATATGATCTTAAAGTGGAAAGTAAAAAAATAGCTTTTTATTTGAAAAGAATAGAAAGATTTTGTAGGCAGATCATAAGTACACCATCTGGTTAACTCAAGAGAAATCCTAAGAGCTTAGATTTAACATATTTATCAACCATGTATGGTTTCTGATAAACCTTCCTAAGCTAAAAATATAGAACTGTATTTGTTCTGCTATTCATAAGTTAGTTGGAAATGCCACTCAACTGGAATGTTTAAAGATCCCATTTATCTTATCTGAGAATCAGATTATGTTTATGTTTCTCAAATTCAAATGTTCAATGGTGTGTAAGACGAATTCATTACATAAGAAATAAACAAGGGGTGGCATCTGTGGCTCAGTGAGTAGGGCGCTGGCCCCATATACAGAGGGTGGCGGGTTCAAACCCAGCTCCAGCCAAACTGCAACAACAACAAAAATAACCGGGCGTTGTGGCGTGCACCTGTAGTCCCAGCTGCTCGGGAGGCTGAGGCAGGAGAATCGCCTAAGCCCAAGAGCTGGAGGTTGCTGTGAGTCCTGTGACATCATGGCACTCTACTGAGGACAGTAAAGTGAGACTCTGTCTCTACAAAAAAAAAAAAAAAAAGAAATAGGCAAGGGCAGGGCCTGGTGTCTCACGCCTGTAATCCTAGCACTCTGGGAGGCCAAAGCGAGAGGATCCCTGGAGATCAGGAGTTGGACAGAACAAACTGAGCAACATAGTAAGACCTCATCACTATAAAAAAGAGAAAAGTTATCTGGGTGTGGTGTGCATGCCTGTACTCCTAGCTATTTGGGAAGCTGAGGCAAGAGGCTCTCTTGAACCCAGTAGTTTGAGGTTGCAGTGAACTATGTTCATGCCAGTGCCCACATGCCCCAATAACAAAGTGAGACCCTGTTGGAAGGAAGGGAAGGAGGGGGAAGGGAGAAGGAGGCAGGGAAGGAGAGAGGGAAATAGGCAACACTGGCACAGTAGTAGTATCTCTAAAATTAGATGACCTTTAGTTCTTTTTTGTTTGTTTGTTTTTGTAGAGACAGAGTCTCACTTTGTCACCCTCGGTAGAGTGCTGTAAAATCACAGCTCACAGTAACCTCCAGCTCTTGGGCTTAGGCGATTCTCTTGCCTCAGCCTCCCAAGTAGCTGGGATTACAGGCACCCACCACAACGCCTGGCTATTTTTTTTTGTTGTTGTTGTTGCAGTTTGGCCGGGCCCGGCTGAACCCTCCCCACTCTATGCATGGGGCTGGCGCCCTACTCACTGAGCCACAGGTGCTGCCCGGAACTTTAGTTCTTTAAACACATGATCACACTCAACAATTCTTAACCAAGGACAATTTCACCCCCAGGGGACATTTTACAATGTGTGGAGACATTGTCACAACTGAGGGGTTGGAAACGGGGAGGGTATATACTGGCATCTAGTATAGAAACCAAGGATATTGCTAGATAATCTACAACAGGGGATAGGGCAGCCCCTCACAACAAGTATCTGGTCCAAAATGTCGGTCAACAGTGCCAAAGTTAAGAAGCCCTGCACTAAACAAACACATTTTCTAAACTTTCAAGCACCTAAAGTGCTATTGGGGATGAAATAATGCTTCTAGCCCTGTCTTGTTACAGAATATTATCAGCTAGCCTACTGCCTGGTCCATAATATGTACTTAATATATATTTGTTTAATCAGTGAATGAAGAATTAGTGCTGCTCTTTTCGATAAGCATTTTTTTTATGTTTTTTCCCTTTCATTTATATGTGCAGTTAAACTTAACCAGAACCTGCTAACTGCTGCCTGACCCATCACTATCCCACCCTTGCCTCTAAATATGGCAAGGGAAGGACCTAGGGATAGATTTTTATGTAAGAATATAGATCAGGGCGGCACCTGTGACTTAGTAAGTAGGGCACCGGCCCCATATACCAAGGGTGGCAGGTTCAAACCGACCCCGGCCAAACTGCAACAAAAAAATATCCGGGCTTTGTGGTGGACGCCTGTAGTCCCAACTACTTGGGAGGCTGAGGCAAGAGAATTGCCTAAGCCCAAGAGCTGGAGGTTGCTGTGAGCTGTGACGCCAGAGTTCTCTACCAAGGGCAACAAAGTGAGACTGTCTCTAAATAGATAGATAGATAGATAGATAGATAGATAGATAGATAGATAGATAGAGCCAAATGTAGTGCCTCACACCTATAACGCCAGCACTTGGAGGTCAAGGCTGATGGACTGCCTGAGCTCACAGGTTCTAGACCAGCCTCTGCAAGAGCGAGACGTCTCTAAAAAAACAGCCAGGCATTGTGGCAGGCACCTATAGTCCCAGCTACTTGGGAGGCTGAGGCAAGAGAATCACTTGAACCCAAGAGTTTGAGGTTGCTGTGAGCTAAGACACCAAGGCACTCTACTGAGGGTGACCAAGTGAGACTCGGTTTCAAAAAAAAAAGAATATAGATCAATCAGGTTACAGGAAAGTAGAGAATACCAATATTCATTAAAGACTGAATATTTGGAAGAGATCAAATTTATGTGACTTTTAGCATAACATGATAAAATAATTTTAAATTAATAAATACATTTATGAGGAAATCTCACTTTTGAAAAAGGTATCCAAATGGTATTCAAAACATGGATAAGCATTCAATCCTGTGAGTGCTGTGCAAATCTCTAAAGCTCTTCAGGCCCAAACTACTTGTCCTAACAAACTGTGGGGAGGAAGAAGTTCTTCCCATCCTCCCTGCATATTCTGTGCTCAAGGAAAATGATATAGCAGGAAGTTACTCATCCCTTCTCCACGCTGCAGTGAGTGCAAGCTGGAAGGTACACTCTTGGCCCCTGTGACATGGGGAAGGTGTGAATTGTTAAGAGTTCCTCTACATCGCTTGATTTTCTTTCTTTCTATTTAGGAAAGGAATTGTCCACTGTGTAGCAAAATCTCAGGTCAGGTTTAAGCAAGTTCTCAGATTGGTTTGAAAATTTTATTTAGTGAGTTATATTCAAATGACTACCTCATTTGTCTAGAAATCTCTAAAATGAGAAATCAGTTATAAATACTTAGAGAACATAGTAAACAAAAAACAAAAGTATTAATATGTTTTAGAAACTATTATCAAGTTTTTTATTATTTACTTGTATTTAGTTGATTACAGTGATTTTTTTATTGGCTACTATATTCTAAAATATCCTACATCTAACAGCAGTTCCTCTCACATTTGAAATGCTAAGAACAAAAATTATATCTTTTTTTTGTTGTTGTTTGTTTTTTTGAGACAGAGTCTCACTCTGTTGCTCTGGCTAGAGTGCCATGGTATCATAGCTCACAGTAACCTCAAACTTTAGACTCAAGTGATCCTCTTGTCTCAGCCTCCCTAGTAGCTGGGATTATAGGCACCTACCTCAACACTCTGCTAGTCTTTTCTTTTCTTTTTAGACAGAGTCTCACTTTCTTGCCCTTGGTAGAGTGCCATGGCGTCACAGCTCACAGCAACCTCAAGCTCTTGGGCTTAAGCGATTCTCTTGCCTCAGCCTCCAGAGTAGCTGGGACTACAGGCTCCCAGCACAAAGCCCAGATATTTTTAGAGACGAGGTCTCACTTTTTCTCAGAGGCTGGTCTTAAACTCATGGACTCAAGCAATCCACCTGCCTCGGCCTCCCAGAATGCTAGGGTTAAAGGAGTGACCCACTACACCTGGCCTTGTATCTTTTTCAATCCAACTTGGTTGTTTTATTTTTATTAGCTGTTTTAAGAGATTAAATTGGCCTCTTCATCTCCTTGCCATGGCAATGGAGGCCTATTCACTGTCTATGGCAAATATATCCTACTTTGTAAACTTTCTTACTCTGTAAATCTCTTTCTCTTCCTCAATAAACTTTGTTTCATGTTTGACTTGAAAGAAGAGAGAGATTAAATTAATATTTGCACATATTAAAAAAAGTTAGCCAGTCCAGAAAGACCTACAATGAAATGTCATAACCCTCACTACGATTCATTCCTTACTCCTCACCCCAGTATTGCTTCTCGGGGGCAATTCTTTGATTTTGGTTTTCAGGTTATCATCACTTTCTAACTGAATTTTTTTTTTTAAACAGTCTCACTATGTCACTCTGGGTAGAGTGCTGTGGCATCACAGCAACCTCAAATCTTGGGCTTAAGTGATTCTCTTGCCTCAGCCTTTCAAGTAGCTGGGACTACAGGCACCCGCCACAATGCCCGGCTATTTTTTTGTTATAGTTGTCGTTGCTGTTTAGCAGGCCAATACAGGGGTCAACCCCACCAGCTCTGGTGTAAGTGGCCAGCACTCTAACCGCTGAGCTACAGGCGCAGAGCCAGAATTTTATTTTTATTTTTTATTTTTATTATTTATTTATTGTTGCCCTCAATAGGGTGCTGTAACATCACAGCTCACAGCAACCTCCAGCTCTTGGGCTAGGGTGATTCTCTTGCCTCAGCCTCCCAAGCACCTGGGACTACAGGTGCCCACCACAACGCCCAGCTATTTTTGTTGCAGTTGCTACTGTTGTTTTAGCTGGCTGGGGACAGGTTCAAACCCCTCACCCTCGATATATGGGACTCGCACCCTACCCACTGAGCCACAGGCACCGCCCTATTTTTTTATTTTTTGAGACAGAGTCTCAAGCTGTCCCACTGGATAGAATGCCATGGGGTCATAGCTCACAAAAATCTCCAACTCAGGCTCAAGTGATCATCTTGGCTCAGTTTTTACTATTTTTAGTAGAGATGAGGTCTCACTTTTGCTCAGGCTGATCTTGAACTTATGAACTCAAGCAATACAGAAAGAATTTTTATTTTATTTTTTTTGAGACAGAGTCTCACTATGTCGCCCTAGGTAGAGGGCCATGGTGTCACAGCTCACAGCAACCTCAACCTCAAACTCTTGGGCTTAAGCAATTCTCTTGCCTCAGCTTCTCAAGTAGCTGGAACTACAGGCACCTGCCACAATGCCCGACTATTTTTTGTTTCAGTTGTCATTATTGTTTTAGCTGGCCCAGGCCAGGTTTGAACCGCCCAGCCTCGGTGTATGTAGCTGGCACCATAACAATTGTGATACAGGCACTGAACCCAGACAGAATCTTTTTTTTTTTTTTTTGAGACAGAATCTCATCATCATAGCTCAAAGCAAACCTCAGTCTCTTGGGTTCAGGCAGTCCTCTTGCCTCAGCATCCTAAGTAGCTGGGACTAGAGGCACCTGCCATTACACCCAGCTAATTTTTCTATTTTTAATAGCGATGCGGTCTTGCTCTTGCTCAGGCTGGTCTTGAATTACTGAGCTCAATCTATCTACTGGCCTTGGCCTTCCAGAGTGCTAGGATTACAGGTGTGAGCCACTGTGCTCAACTCTGAATATTTCTATGTTATTATTACTTGATATATGAGTTTTAGACATGTATTTACCCCCACCATTAAAAAGTCTTTAACTAGGCTTGGCACCTGTGGCTCAAGCGGCTAGGGCACCAGCCACATACACCTGAGTTGGTGGGTTTGAATCCAGCCCAGGCCCACCAAACAATAATAATGGCTGCAATTAAAAAATAGCCCGGCCTTGTAGCAGGCACCTGTAGTCCCAGTTACTTGGGAGGTGGAGGCAGGAGACTCGCGTGAGCCCAGGAGTTGGAGGTTGCTGTGAGCTGTGATGCCACAGCACTCTACCCACAGCTTGAGGCTCTGTCTCAAAAAAAAGTCTTTTAACTACTGGGCAGCACCTGTGGCTCAGTGGGTGGGATCCCAGCCCCATAAACTGAGGGTGGCGGGTTCAAACCCGGCCCCGGCTGAACTACAACAACAACAAAAAAAAAAATAGCCACACTTTGTGACGGGCACCTGTAGTCCCAGCTACTCGGGAGGCTGAGGCAAGAGAATCACCAAAGCCCAGGAGTTGGAGGTTGTTGTGAGCAGTATGATGCCATGGCACCGTACCAAGGGCCATAAAGTGAGACTGTACAAAAAAAAAAAGTCTTTAACTACTTAAGCCACTCTCCATCCTTCCCATTTTTTTTTTTTTTTTTTGAGACAGAATCTCAAGCTGTCACCCTGGGTAGAGTGTTGTGGCATCACAGCTCACAGTAACCTCCAACTCATGGGCTCAAGCGATTCTCCTACCTCAGCCTCCCAAGTAGCTGGGACTACAGGCACTCACCACAAACCCTGGCTATTTTTTGGTTGCAGCCGTCATTGTTGTTTGGCGGGCCCAGGCTAGATTCGAACCTGCCAGCTCAGGTGTATGTGGCTGGCACTTTAGCCACTTGAGCTACAGGCACCGAGCCCATCCTTCCCATTTTTAATAGTTATACTATATTTATTTTTTTTCTTTTTCTTTTTTTTTTTTTTTTAGACAGAGTCTCACTTTGTCACCCCTGGTAGAGTGCATCACAGCTCATAGCAACCTCAAATTCTTGGGCTCAAGTGATTCTCTTGCCTCAGCCTCCCAAGTAGCTGGGACTACAGGAGCCCACCACAACACCCAGATATTTTTAGAGATGAAGTCTCACTCTTGTTCAGGCTGGTCTTGAACCTATCAGCTCAGGCAATCCACCTGCCTTGGCCTCCCAGAGTGCTAGGATTACAGGCATGAGCCACTGTGCCCCGCATAGTTATACTGTCTTTAGTTATTTTATTTATTTATTTATTTTGAGACAGAACCTCGCTATGTCACCCTTGGTAGAGTGCTATGGAATCACAGCTCACAGCAGCCACCACCTCCTGGGCTTAAACAATTCTCTTGCCTCAGCCTCCCAAGTAGCTGGGTCTATAGGCGCCCACCACAACGCCTAGCTTTTTTTTTGCAGTTGTTTAGTTGGCCCGGGCCAGGTTCAAACCCGCCACCCTCAGTGTATGTGGCTGGCGCCATAACCACTATGCTACAGGTGCGGAGCCAAGTCTTTAGTTATTATTTTGGAAGTCTTAAAATAAGATACCTAAAATTCTGTTTCTTGTTCATCAACTTTATAGCTACTCTGGCCTCTCCAGTATGTAAAATAAAGCCATTATCACATCTTCCTCTTATTCTCTCCTCTTCTTCCCCCCAACTTCTGTCAGTTTCGGTTTTGCTTTCTATCTTTAAATTTTATAACATCAAGGTTAATGACAACTACACCCTGTTCTGTAACGATAAATAAATTGTCAATGTTTTGTCTATAACCCATTCTAAACTTTGAACGGCAGTAAACAACATTTGCTCCATTATCATTATGTAAACATTACTCAGTGCAGACACAGGAGCTATATCAGGACATTTCCTCCTTCATGGTTCACTTTTTGACCCCTCCGTCACCAGTGAGTGAGTGTGTTTCTCCTTAAATTCCGTCAACGGTGGACAATCAAGCTCAATTTTAATTTCTTTCAACTGTCGACAATCAAGCCCAATTTTAATTTCCTTCATTTCTGGACCATGAATTTCTTGTGTTTGGGGGGTTTTCTTATAATTTTAAATGCCTTTCTTTTTCTCTACTGAAAAGAAGAGTTATATACCTCCTTTACCAATCTACAGTGTGAAATACATCCTATTCTCATTCTTGAATAAATGTTCCTTGGAGTCCACTGATAGTGGATTGGATTGCTCAGCCACATCTTGGCATTCTTCTTTGCTGAATTCTTAGTTGGTTGCCAGGTTTCTTAAGTCCCATGTCTTCATTTTATTGATATTTTCTGGAATATATCACTAGGTTTTCCTGAGGATTTGTTTTCTCTTTCAGAACATATCCTTCATTCTCCTTTCGGAAAAAGAATTACATAATATCCATCCATCTGAATTTCTTCTACTTTAAATGTTCTCACTCGGTGAACATATCTTCCAAATTCCTTCCTAGATTTACTCCAAGAGAATCACAAATTTCTTCTTTAAATGGTGGGCATATTATCAATTCTATAACCCAGAGCAACCATTGATTCTCTATACCATGTATAGTGGGATAATAATCCAAATAATACGAAATAATTTTTTTTTTTTTTGTGGTTTTTTTTTTTGGCCGGGGCTGGGTTTGAACCCACCATCTCCTGCATATGGGACCGGTGCCCTATTCCTTGAGCCACAGGCGCCGCCCGAAATAATTTTTTTTTTTTTTTTATTGAGACAGAGTCTCACTATGTCACCGTGTGAGTGCTGTCGCATCACAGCTCACAGCAACCTCAAACTCATGGGCTTAAGTGATTCTCTTGCCTCAGCCTCTCAAGTAGCTGGGACAACAGGTGCCCACCACAGTAGCCCCACCAGGCTATTTTTTAGAGACTGGGTCTCACTCTTGCTCAGGCTGGTCTCGAACTCCTGAACTCAGACCTGCTTCGGTCTCCCAAAGTGCTGGGATTACAGGTGTAAACCACTACACCTGGCCCAGCCTTTTCTATAGTAAGACAGGAACTAGAAAGGCTGATCAAGTTTGAGAGCTCTGTTATAAGGATATTTTATGTAAGATGAAAGTCCTGGGTGTTTATCAGGACCTAAGATCAAGAGTTGGATAGTGAGAGTCCCCATAGTGAGATAGTAAAGATTCACAGAGCAAATGAAAGGCAAGTTTCCCAGCTGCAAACAGATAATAGAGGTAAAGGGGCTTACCCAGTCAAAAAAGACTGCAGGCTTGTATGAGAAGTGATTTTTGAAACATTAAAGAACCAATAGAAAACTTCAAGAGCTATTCAGAGTTGAGGCTGATCATGGCTCTGGAACTGGGGCCCAGAGGCCTCTCTGTTGGACTGGGCTTTAATTTTTAGTGAATGCTTCACAGAAAGGATCTAGGTAACCCCCAGATTGGGGGGGGAAGTGTGAGGGAGCAACTGTGGTGTCCAGGATAGTAGCTGTTTCAGTGTTTTAACAATCTGTTCATCCATAGGATGGAGTTCTAGAATAGGTCTTTGTCCTGGAGCATTTACAGGGATCAAAGACCTGGGTAATGTTTTAACCATGTTTTTTTTTTTTTGAGACAGATCCTCAACCTGTCACCCTGGGTAGAATGCTGTGGCATCAGAGCTCACAGCAACCTCCTGGGCTCAAGCGATTGTCCTGCCTCTGCCTCCCAAGTAGCTGAGACTACAGGCGCCTGCCACAACTCCCGGCTATTTTTTGGTTGTAGCTGTCATTGTTGTTTGGTGGGCCTGGGCTGGATTCGAACCCGCCAGCTCAGGTGTATGTGGCTGACACCTTAGCCACTTGAGCCACAGGCACCGAGCTGTGTTTTAACCACTTAGCCTCCAAGGCATTAGACAAATCCATTCTTGAGAAACTGAGAAGTAAGTATAGAAACTCAGTTTCAGAGGGGAGGTTAAGCCGGATGCTGAGAAGCATAGACCAAAGTTCAGGTCAGGACAAGCAGCAAAGCCAGAGGGTTACTGAATTAGAACTCTGTGTATCTTATCAGCCTGGGGTCAAGGTTGGAATCTAAGTGAAGGGCAGGCTAGGACCTCTGGGGAGTAATTAGAAAAGTAGAATTAGAATGTGAGGGCTAGGCAGAACATTTTTCTGTATAGTTTTTCTCTGAAATCCTACTGATTGTACCAGCCAGTGCAGGAAACAGAAACCACTGAAAATATTTCAAGCATGAACGGATTTATCATAGAGATTTATGCGCTTAGAAAATCTTCGAAGGGGCCAAAGGAGTAGACTCTAGGCAGGGCCTTCAGGAATGACTCCTAAAACAATACAAAACTGACTCATCAGGACAGCTATCTCTGAGTGAGTTCAGGACCAGGAAATGCAACATGGTTTCTGTTGCCACAGCAACTGCACCCAACCCTCAGGAAGCTGGAAAAGGAACACTGAAGGAGGTTCTATAAAAAATAAAACCTCACATAGCCACAGTCTCACCTACAGCAGGAAAATAAACAAGAGCAACAGGAAAATAACTTCATCTCACTTCTGTCTTGCAGATCTCACTCAAATGTGTCCAATTGGTGGGAGCAATTCACATCCAGCCCTGTACCTGCAAAGGAGCCAGAACTGTAGGTTTAGCATTCTACTTCTGCAGCACAGGAAGATACCTTGGAGGAAGGTAGCGCAGGTAGAGCCAATCCAGATTGTCCACTAAAAGGACATGCCTGGGCGGCACCTGTGGCTCAAGGAGTAGGGCGCTGGTCCCATATGCCGGAGGTGGCAGGTTCACACCCAGCCCCGGCCAAAAACCACAAAAAAAAAAAAAAAAGGACATGCCCATTTGAAAGTGTAAAAAAATGGGAACAGGAAGGGTCATTCAAGGTATCAGCTAGAGGCCAGGTGTGGTACAGAGGAGCTGAATTCAAGATCGACATTTTTCTGTGGCATTTCTAATCACTGTGGCCATGACTTTCTTTTATTATAACAGTTAGTACCTTATTTGTCAATTCTTTCTTCCTTCAGAAAGCTTATTTGATGATTTGATCTTATTTTGTGAATAGATATGGTTTGTTTTTTGAAAAGTTCACAAGGCTTTACAGTAACTGTCTCTCAGCTACTGTTACTCCCTCTAGAAGTAACCAATTACCTTTCCATGTATATCCTGCAGAGATAATGCACGCAGGCACAAGCAAATATGTGTATCATATTCTTTCCTTAAGCCCAAAAGTTTGAGATTACTGTGCGCTGTGATCACGGCACTCTACCTAGGGCAACAGCTTGAGACACTGTCTCAAAAAAAAGAAAGAATAAAAAGAAAAAGAAAAAGAAAAATTAACCGGGCATCTGTAGTCTCAGCTACTTGGGAGGATAAGGAAGGAGAATCATTTGAACCCAGGAATTTGAGGTTTCTGGGAGCTAGATTGATGCCGTGGCTCTGTAGCCTGGGCAACAGAGTGAGACTCTGTCTCAAAAAAAAAAAGTGTCTCAGGCCTGTAATCCTAGCATTCTGGGAGGCCGAGGTGTGTGGATTGACTGAGCCCACAGGTTCAAGACCAGCCTGAGCAAAAGCGAGGCTCTAAAATAGCTGGCCGTTGTGGTGGGCGTCTGTAGTCCCAGCTACTCAGGAGGCTGAGGCAAAACATTCGCTTGAGTCTTGGGAGTCTTGTCACAACAACAACAAGAAAACAGTAGTTAACTATTAGTAGCAGTGGACGACAAGGCAGGCAAATAGAAGCTAGATTTTGGGGGTGGGCAAAGATGAAAGAAAAGGAGGGGGAGAAAGTTTTGTTTTTTTTTTTGTAGAGACAGAGTCTCACTTTATCTCCCTCAGTAGAGTGCTGTGGTGTCACACAGCTCACAGCAACCTCCAACGCCTGGGGTTAGGCGATTCTCTCTTTTTTTTTTTTTTGTAGAGACAGAGTCTCACTTTATGGCCCTCGGTAGAGTGCTGTGGCATCACACAGCTCACAGCAACCTCCAACTCCTGGGCTTAAGCGATTCTCTTGCCTCAGCCTCCCGAGTAGCTGGGACTACAGGCGCCCGCCACAACGCCCGGCTATTTTTTGGTTGCAGTTTGGCCAGGGCCGGGTTTGAACCCACCACCCTCTGTATATGGGGCCGGCGCCTTACCAACTGAGATATATATATATATATATATTTTTTTTTGTGGTTTTTGGCCGGGGCTAGGTTTGAACCTGCCACCCCCGGCATATGGGACCTGCACCCTACTCCTTGAGCCACAGGCGCTGCCCAAGGTTTAGGCGATTCTCTTGCCTCAGCCTCCCAAGTAGCTGGGACTATAGGCGCCCACCACAACACCCGGCTATTTTTTTGTTGCAATTTGGCCCGGACCTGGGTTGAACCCTCCACCCTTGGTATATGGGGCCAGGGTCCTACCCACTGAGCCACAGGCGCCACCCAAGAGAAAGATTTTTTTTAAAGACAAAGCATGAAATAAACTTTAATTAAAATATACCAGAAGTACACCACAAAGGTCTGACATTTAAGTTTGTGAACTTGCCACCATGCATGCAGGTTGGAAGCACTGTACAAACTGCTTTGTAAGGTTTCATAACCCTGGGATATTAGTGTCTCACCTTTGTGTTCATGTGGTGGTATCTTACTGAGTGGCGTTCATTATTATTGTGCATTTTTGTGTGCTGTCCCAAGAACGTTGGAACTTGAATTAGAGCAATGAACAAACATTAAGTTTCTTGTTAAACTTGGCAAGAGTGGAAGTGAACAGGAACATCTTAGGCCAAGTTCATGGGCATAATGCCATGAAGAAAACAGCAGTGTATAAATGGATTAAACATTTTTCTGAGGGGAGAGAATTGCTGATGAAGAGTGATCACTTCCTCACTGATGAAAAGAGGTCAGGGTAGCCCATAACAGCAGAACTGATGAAAACATTGCCAAAATGTGTTAAATTGTGTGTCAAAATCATCAGCTGACTGTGAGAAGCGTAACAGACCAGATAAACATTGATAGAGAAACAGGAAAATCTTTTTTTTTTTTGAGACAGAGCCTCAAGCTGTCACCCTGGGTAGAGTGCCGTGGCATCCCAGCTCACAGCAACCTCAAACTCCTGGGCTCAAGCGATTCTCCTGAAGGGAGACTTCCCAAGTAGCTGGGACTACAGGCACCCGCCACAACGCCCGGCTATATTTTTAGTTGCAGCCATCATTGTTGTTTGGCGGGCTGGGCTGGATTTGAACCCACCAGCTCAGGTGTATGTGTCTGGAGCCTTAGCCGCTTGAGCCACAGTCGCCAAGCCAGAAACAGAAAAATCTTAACTGAAAATCTTGGCATGAGAAAGATGTGTGCAAAAGTGGTCCTGAAGGAGCTCACTGGAGAACAAAAGAAAAGGAGAGTTGAAGTTTGCCAAGACCTTTGGGAGAGGCAAGGTGTTGTTTTGGGCCACATTATCACTGATGATGAAGCATAGGTATACCAATACAACCTTGACAGAAGGGTCAGCCAATTCTCCAAGATCAGAAATGTTCAGTCAGCCCAAATCAAGAGTCAAAATGATGTTTTTAACCTTTTGTGATGTCAGAGGGATTATTCATTATTAGCTTGTATCAACTGGACAGTCAACCAAATTTACTATTTAGAAGTGTTGATGCCTGTAGTCCCAGCTACTTGGGAGGCTTAGGCAAGAGAATCGCCTAAGCCCAAGAGGTGGAGGTTACTGTGAGCTGTGACGCCACAGCACTCTACCGAGGGCAACAAAGTGAGACTCTGTCTCTAAAAAAACAACAACAACAACAACAAAAGAAGTGTTGAAAGCCTGTGTGAAAAAGTTACATGCAAACAACCTGAACTTTTCACCAACAACTCATGGTTCTTGCATTGTGACAATGTAGCAGTTCGCACAGCCTCGCTGTGAGGGAGTTTTTAGCCAGTAAACAAACAACTGTATTTGAACACCCTCCCTACTCACCTGATGTGACCCCCTGTGACTTTTTTCTTCGTGCAAAGATAAAGGCAATGTTGAAAGGAAGACATTTCGATGACCTCAAGGTCAATACGAGAACAGCTCTCATGGCTATTGCAGAAAGAGTTCCAAAATTGCTTTGAAGGGTGGACTAGGCCCTGATGTCAGTGCCTGACTTCCCACCAGGAGTACTTTGAAAGTGACTTGTGATATTCAGCAATGAGGTATGCAGCACTTTTTCCAGGCTGGGAAATCCAGTATCCCTCCAAAACCTCTAGAATTCCCTGTGGTACCACATATTTCCCAGTCGTCTCTGTGTTTGAGTTCCTGCTGCAGCTGACTTCCTTTCTTCTCTGCGGTTTCATGTCCCTTGCAGTGTTAGTGATGCTGCTTTGCCATCCTGTGTGACGGCGACGCATCCCTCTGACTCTGTTCCCATCCCATCCCCCCCAAGGCTGCCTGTCACACACATGGACTCCAGGGAGTAGGGACGTATAGCACATAATGGGCCAACAAACAACTCGAAACCTTGGCCCCTGTCTTAAAAGTCCCTTGGCCACCCCTTCCCCATAACTTTCTCCACAAAGAGCCATGGAACTGAGTTCTTGTCTCCTCTTCAACTTTCTCTCCTGTCCTAAGAATTCCTGGGATTCCTTAGGGAAAGTAGTTTGGCCCTCTCTTTGCCTCTCAGTCCGTTCCAGAAGGCTCCATCCAACCACAGGGAGCCTTTCAGGTATGTGCATGTGCACAAGTGCATCTGTTTGTGTGGGAACTTTTCCTTTTGAAATAATTTAAATATTTTAATATTTCACACTATGAAGTCACATGGGAGCTCCAACTTCAAATTCTGACTCCTTTACTTGCTAATGTCTGATCGTCCTTATCCCTTTGCCCCTTAACTTCCTTAACCACTTAGAACTCCAGTGGCATCCTCCACAAAAGAGGAATAATAACAGCTTGTACCTTAGGATTATTGTAAGGCAGATCTAAGACAATGTTCCTCCTTTAGTGTTCTCAAACTCTGTATTGCCCACATAGTGACTTATGATTTGAAAAGTTCACCGCAGGTGCTACCTTATGGGAGAGACTGCCCAGCATCAGGGTCAGGAAACAATCAGAATATTGACTATTCTCTGACACATGGAGCAGGTAAGAAATGAGGAGAGAGCTACCCAAAGAGATAAGGGGTGGGCATGACATATAAAAGTAGCTCCGATTAGACAGGAGAGATCACGGGCCACAGGAAACGTTAGGCTTTCAGGATAGATCATGCTAGTCTAGACAAGCATCCTGAAATGAAAAACCCAACTTTCTTTTTTTTTTTTTTTGAGACAGAGCCTCAAGGTGTCGCCCTGGGTAGAGTGCTGTGGCATCACAGCTCACAGGAACCTCCAACTCCTAGGCTCAAGCGATTCTCCTGCCTCTGCCTCCCAAAAAGCTGGGACTACAGGCACGAGCCACAATGCCTGGCAATTTTTTTTTGGTTGCAGCCGTCATTGTTGTTTGGTGGGCCGGAGCTGGATTCGAACCCGCCAGCTCAGGTGTATGTGGCTGGCGCCTTAGCCGCTTAAGCCACAGGCGCTGAGCCAAAGCCCAACTTTCTTACATGTCAGGTGGCTGGCCTCTCACCATCTCATTTTATATTCAGGACACTGGGTGTTTCCTCTCAGATAGGGGTTTGTTCTGGGGCAAGTAGTCAGTAGCTATGTTGATGTATTTGTTCCTCTTCTAGATCGTAAGTGCTGCTGGATTAAAACACCATGACACGCCAACCACTTACTGTCATGATTTTCATTCACTCAACCAACCTTGAAAACAGGGAGTCTTTCTCAACATCTCTCTTCCCCTTATCCCAGGCCATCATCTAGTATTGTTGATTTCATGTTTCAAACATCTCACTTAGCCGCTGCACTCCGTTTCTTTGCACTGTGCAGGTTCAAGCCCCTGCCTTTTATCTCCTGAACTCTGCTCTAGCCTGCTTTGACATCTCTGCTACCTGGGACACTCTTTCCCTGGCTCTTACCATTCAGGTTATAGTTCTATTCCTTTTCTCTGGTCACAGCCTCTTAAGTAGCCCCGTCCTGGTCACCACATCAAATTCTCCTATTTACTTCCTTTCTTTCTTTTCTTTTTGTTTTGTTTTTTTTGAAACACGGTCTCACTATGTCTCCCTGGGTAGAGTGCTAGAGTGCTGTGGCGTCACAGCTCACAGCAACCTCTAACTCTTAGACTTAAGCGATTCTCTTGCCTCAGCCTCCCAAGTAGCTGGGACTACAGGCACCTGCCACAATGCTTGACTACTTTTTTGTTGTTGCTGTCATTGTTGTTTAGCTGGCCCGGGCTGGGTTCAAACCTGCCAGCCCTGGTGTATGTGGCCAGTGCCCTAACCACTGAGCACAGGCAATGAGCCTATTTACTTTCTTAATTGCATTTCACATAATCTAAAATGATCTTGTTTATGTACTCATGTATATTACATTAGAATAGATACTCCACGACAGTAGAGACTATTTTTTTCACTCTGCACCAGTACAATGTAGAACAGTGTCTGACGCCGTTGAATGAATAATGAATGATCTTCTAATTGGTCTTCTTATTTCTGCTCTTGTGGGATGAAGCAAGTGAGGGACTTGCCTTAGGAGTAGAATTTGAGTTGGCTGGTCACAGTGTCTCACGCCTGTAATCCTAGCACTCTGGGTGGCTAAGGTGGGTGGATAGCTTGAGCTCATGAGTTCAAGACCAGCCTGAGCAAAAGCAAGACCCCATTTCTACTAAAAATAGAAAAACTAAGGCAAGAGGATCACTTGAGCCCAAAAGTTGGAGGTTATTATGAGCTATGATGCCACGGCACTCTACCCAGGGCAATAGCTTGAGATTCTATCTCAAAAATAAATAAATAAAGATTTTTTATTTATTGAGATTATTTTTTGAGATGGTGTCAAAAACCTCAGTAGTTATAATAAATCATATTTTGATGCCATACTCTAAAAAAATCAAAACAAATGCAAAAAACCCATAGTGAAAAGGTATTTAGTTTTAAGTAAAGTCAGGATCTGCATTTGTATGTTCCTATTGTTGTTTTTTTCATGCTGGATTCAGCTCTGGTTCAACTCTGGTTCCAACTTTAGAGACAGTATCTGTTATCCCAGGCTGGAGTGAAATGGCATGATACAGGTCACTGCAGACTCACAGGGCAGGAGACACTGCACCTGGCTTCCAGCAGAACTTGACTTACAGAAACACGGAGCTAGCCTGTAGGTCATAGTTTGCATATTTGTCTTTTGAAAATATTGCATTAAGGGCGGTGCCTGTGGTTCAGTGGGTAGAGCACTGGCCCCATATACTGAGGGTGGCAGGTTCCAACCCGGCCCTGGCCAAACTGCAACAAAAAATAGTCGGGCGTTGTGGTGGGCACCTGTAGTCCCAGCTACTTGGGAGGCTGAAGCAAGAGAATCGCCTAAGCCCAGTAGCTGGAGGTTGCTGTGAGCTGTGACGTCATTCCACTCTACTGAGGGTGATAAAGTGAGACTCTGTTTCTAAAAAAAAAAAAAAAAAAAAGAAAAAAGAATGGCGGTGCCTGTGGCTCAGTCGGTAAGGCGCTGGCCCCATATACCGAGGGTGGCAGGTTCAAACCTGGCCCCGGCCAAACTGCAACCAAAAAATAGCCGGGCGTTGTGGCAGGCGCCTGTAGTCCCAGCTGCTCGGGAGGCTGAGGCAAGAGAATCACTTAAGCCCAGGAGCTGGAGGTTGCTGTGAGCTGTGTGAGGCCATGGCACTCTACCCAGGGCCATAAAGTGAGATTCTGTCTCTACAAAAAAAAAGAAAAAAAGAAAAAAAAGAAAAGAGGCTCCGCACCTGTGGCTCAAGTGGCTAAGGCGCCAGCCACATACACCTGAGCTGGCGGGTTCGAATCCAGCCTGGGCCCGCCAAAACAACAATGATGTCTGCAACCAAAAAATAGCCGGGTGTTGTGGCAGGTGCCTATAGTTCTAGCTACTTGGAAGGCAGAGGCAGGAGAATCTCTTGAGCCCAGGAGTTAGAGGTTGCTGTGAGCTGTGATGCCCTAGCATTCTACCCAGGGTGATAGCTTGAGACTCTGTCTCAAAAAAAAGGAAAAAAAAAAGACATAAAGAAAATATTGTATTAAAATATATTTTATCTGGATTACTGAGTATTTTGGTGGTCCTTACTTGGTTCTCCCTACTTGTAGCTTTTAAATTTACTCTTCGCACAGCAGCCAGAGTGGACTCTTTAAAAACAAATTACACCACGTCACTCCATTATCAAATGGTTTTCCTTTGTACTTAACATAAAGTCCAAAATTCTTATTTTTTATTTATTTATTTATTTTTGTAGAGACAGAGTCTCACTGTACCGCCCTCGGGTAGAGTGCCGTGGCGTCACACGGCTCACAGCAACCTCTTAACTCTTGGGCTTACGCGATTCTCTTGCCTCAGCCTCCAGAGCAGCTGGGACTACAGGCACCCGCCACGCCTGGCTATTTTTTGGTTGCAGTTTGGCCGGGGCTGGATTTGAACCCGCCACCCTCGGCATATGGGGCTGGCGCCCTACTCACTGAGCCACAGGCGCCGCCCATAAAGTCCAAAATTCTTGATGTGGCCCACACATCTCAGTTCCTACTTGATGGCTCCTGCCCTCATCCTGAATCTCATTTTGTGCCATTTTTCCCTTTGCCTGATGAATTCCAGGCACACTGGCTGCAATAAGCCAAGTAAATGCCCCAGGACTTTTATATAAATATTCTCTATTTTATATAAATATTCTCTATTCTTTTATATAAATAGAGAATATTTATATAAAAGAGAAAATATTCTCTTTTCTAAGATATCCCCATATGCTTTCCTTTTCAACTGGCCATTCCTTTTTTTTTTTTTTTTTTTTTTTGTAGAGACAGAGTCTCACTTTATGGCCCTCGGTAGAGTGCCGTGGCATCACACAGCTCACAGCAACCTCCAACTCCTGGGCTTAAGCAATTCTCTTGCCTCAGCCTCCCAAGTAGCTGGGACTATAGGCGCCCGCCACAACGCCCGGCTATTTTTCAGTTGCAGTTTGGCCGGGGCTGGGTCTGAACCCGCCACCCTCGGTATATGGGGCCAGCGCCTTACCGACCGAGCCACAGGCGCCGCCCACTGGCCATTCCTTTTTTAAGTTTTACATGTTGGCTTGACATCCACTTCTGTTGAAAAGCCCGATGTGACTCTCCAGTCTACAGCAGTATCCTTGTCACTTTTTCTTAGCACTGAGTCTTTCCTCATACAGTTATCACATTTGCAAGCAAATATTTAGTACTGTGATTATTTGATTAACAATTGTCTGGAGCAGAGGTTCTGTCTATTTCTTTGTTCTAGTGTTTCTGTCACCTTTGCTCTATTCCCCAGCACCTAGTATATAGTAGGCACTTCATAAATATATGACACAAGGACTGGATCATACAAAATTCTCAATAAATGTTTGTAAAATTATTATTAAAAAGGCAAATTAGGTAGCACAGTAACATGAGGAAGGTGGCCAGGTGGGATGGCTCATGCCTGTAATTCCAGCACTTTTGGAGGCCAAGGCAGGAGGATGCCTTGATACCAAACATTTAAGACCACCGTGAGAATATAGCAAGACCCTATCTCTACAAAAGAAAAAAGAAAAAGCAAGCAAGCAAATTAATTTTCCAGGCATTTTATTGAGATTTTAGGGTTCTTTTTTCTTTCTTTTTTCTTTTTTAGAGGCAGAGTCTCACTTTATCACCCTTAGTAGAGTGCAGTAGTGTCATAGCTCACAGCAACTTCCAACTCCTGGGTTTAGGAGATTCTCTTGCCTCAGCCTCTGAGTAGTTGGGACTATAGGCACTTGCCACAATGCCCGGCTATTTTTTTGTTGCAGTTTGGCCGGGGCTGGGTTCGAACCTGCCACCCTCAGTATATGGCATAAGCACCCTACCCACTGAGTCATAGGCGCCGCCCAAAATTTCAGTTTTCTTCCACTGGCTTTTTGCTTGTTCAGTCTATTACTTTTCCTTTAATCTCAGATTGCAACCCTTATCACAGCTGTAGCTTCTGAGGATATCTATCCTTAATTCAAATTAGCCTGATGATTTTTTTTTTTTCTGATTGCTTAAAAGAGTCACAGGTAATGGATCATTTTCATAAGAGATCTCACTGCATTAAAAACAAAAAAAAAGTAAGTGGATCAGGTGTCTAAGCCTTTCAATTAAATGCCTGCCACACTGATATTTTTGTCCTTAAACAAAGGCTGCTCCCACCAAAAAGGCACCAGACTTTTTTCCTATAATTATTTTATATCAAATTCAGAAATGAAAGATATTTAATATACTTTACTTCATAGGAGTGTGGTTTGGCCAGACAAGAAGAACTAAGCCCATGAAAGAATAGTTGTGTCCCATTGCCTTAGACAGAGTCTAAGTCTGTTGCCCCAGGCTAGGGTGTAGTGGCTCACAGCAACTTCAAACTCCTGGGCTCAAAGATCCCCTTACTTCAGCCTCTCAAGCAGCTGGACATGCTCTATAATTCACAGTTAATTTTTCTGATTTTTTTTTTTTTTTTTGTAGAGACAGAGTCTCACTTTATGGCCCTCGGTAGAGTGCCGTGGCCTCACACAGCTCACAGCAACCTCCAACTCCTGGGCTTAAGCGATTCTCTTGCCTCAGCCTCCCGAGTAGCTGGGACTACAGGCGCCCGCCACAACGCCCAGCTATTTTTTGGTTGCAGTTCGGCTGGGGCCGGGTTTGAACCCGCCACCCTCCGTATATGGGGCCGGCGCCTTACCAACTGAGCCACAGGCGCCGCCCCACAGTTAATTTTTCTATTTTTAGTACAGATGTGTCTCCCTCGTGCTCTGGCTGATCTCAACTTCTGAGATGTCTCCCTCTTGTTCACACTGGTCTCGAACTCCTGAGCTCAAGCAATCCACTGGCATCCTAGAGTGCCAGGATTACAGGTATGATAAGCGGCAGTGTGTCCTTCCTTTCACTTCTTATCTTGGGTCTTTGCATGTCTAAGTATGGTCTGGATATCAGCAGCATCAGCCTCAGAGTTGGGGACTTGTCAAATGCAGATTTGAGGCCCCCACTCTCAGAATCTATATTTTAACAAGAAAAGTTTAAGAGCATGTGTTCTTAGTAAGGGTTTGGTAAAAACAGGTATCTGCTGCAGAATGGAAAAAGACTATATAGTCCAGGCATTTCCAAACTTGGCTGGTATTAAAACCCAATGAGGTGCTTGTGTAAAAATATAATCCCTGGTTTATACCTTTCAGGGAATTTTAATTTTATAGGTCTAGGGTGGAGCTGCAGAGTGAGTCTGCCAACAAAGTAACATTTGGAAACTGTTGATTTTGTTTAGTTTTATAATTTAAGCAGCTTCCTCATTGTCACTAGTGATAAAACTGCTCTTGAGGCTTGGCGTTTGTAGCTCAGCGGCTAGGGCGCCAGCCACATACACTGGAGCTGGCGGGTTCGAATCCAGCCCGGGCCTGCCAAGCAACAATGATAACTACAAACAAAAAGTAGCCGGGCATTGTGGTAGGGGCCTGTAGTCCCAGCTACTCGGGAGGCTGAAGCAAGAGAATCACTTAAGCCCAGCAGTTTGAGTTTGCTGGGAGCTGTGTCGCCATAGCACTCTACCCAGAGTGACAGGTTGAGGCTCTGTCTCCAAAAAAAAAAAAAAAATTTCTTTAGAAAGAAATTTTGTTGCCCTGCTAAAGTGCCATCATAGCTCACAGCAGCCTTAAATTCTTGGGCTTGAGAAGCCCTTTTGCCTCAGCCTCCCAAGTAGCTGGGACCACAGGTGCCTGCCACAATGCCCAGCTAGTTTTTCTTTCTTTCTTTTTTTTATTGCATCTTTTATTTTATCTTTTTTTTTTTTTTTTTTTTAAGAGACAGAGTCTCACTTTGTCGTCACAGCTCACAGCAACCTCCAGCTCTTGGGCTTAGGCGATTCTCTTGCCTCAGCCTTCCGAATAACTGGGACTACAGGCACCTGCCACAACCCCCAGCTATTTTTTTGTTGCAGTTTGGCCGGGGCCAGGTTCGAACCTGCCACCCTTGGTATATGGGGCCAGCACCCTACTCACTGAGCCACAGGTGCCACCCAGTTTTTCTTATTTTTAATACAGATGGGGGTTACTCTCTTGCTTAGGCTGGTCCACCCACCTCGGCTTCTAAGAGTGCTAGGATTACAGTCCTGAGCCACTAGGACCCACCTCACTTAAATTTCTGAAGTACCAAAAAACCCTCCTACAAACCTAGTAAATCTATGCAAATTACTACAGAGGGTAATTTTTTTAAAAAAACAGTATCTCTTAGATCTCTATTAACTTTATGAAGTCTATTTTTTTTGGCACTAGATGTAATTTTGGAACTAACATGTTATTGTTCCCCTGGCAACATTTCCCTTCTATAAATCATCATGTTCACACCCCCTACACATGCATCCTGTGACAGCCCTAGCTCTGGCTTCTTTCCAGGACACTAGGATACTGCTAATGTGAACTGAAACTATATCTGGAAAAATTGGGGGAACTCTGTTTCCTTCTCAGTAATGAGAAACAAATCTGGACTGTGTGCCTATTTTCTCCTGAGGGTGAATTTTTTAAACTGAGGTAAAAAACAGAATGTAAAATTTACTATCTTAACCTTTTCCAAAATTAATAAACTTCAGTTTTTAGAACAGTTTTAGATTTACAGACAGATAGTACAGAGAATTCCTGTATCTCCTTTCCCCTGCATTGTTTCTCCTACTATTAACATTTTGCATGAGTGTGGTATATTTGTTACAAAAACGAACCAACACTGATACAAATTATTACTAAAGTCTGTAGTCTTTTTTTTTTTTTGAGATACAGTCTCAGTATGTTGCCCTCAGTAGAGTGCTGTGCCGTCATAGCTCACAGCAACCTCAAACTCTTGGGCTTAAGCGATTCTCTTGCCTCAGCCTCCCAAATAGCTGGGACTACAGGCGCCTACAACACCCTGTTATTTTTTTGTTGCAGTTGTCATTGTTGTTTAGCTGGCCAGGGCGGGCTTGAACCCTCCAGCCTCAGTGTATGTGGCCAGCGCCCTAACCATTGTGCTACGGGAGCTGCCTCAAGTCTGTAGTTCACATTAAAGTTCTCCCTTTGTGTTATAAAGTTCTGGTTTTGCCAAATGTGTAAATATAACGTATCCACCATTACAGAATCACACAGAATAGTTTCAGGCCGAAAAATCCCCTGTGCTCCATCTAGTCATCCCTCCCTGCGTCCCTGTAGGCCCTGGCAACCACTGATCTTTTTATTCTGTAGTTTTACAGTATGTCATATGGGCCAGGTGCGGCGGCTCGCGCCCCTAACCCTAGCTCTCCTGGAGACCCAGGCGGAAGGATCCCTCGAGGTCAGGAGTTCAAAAACAGCGTGAGCAAAAGCAAGACCCCGTCCCCACTAAAAATAGAAAAAAATAGCCAGGTGTTGAGGCAGGCTCCTGTAGCCCCAGCTACGCAGAAGGCTGAAGGAGGAGGGTTGCTTGAACCCTGGAGTTTGAGGTTGCTGTGAGCTCGGCTGAGGCACTCTAGCAGGGACAACAGAGTGTGACGGTGTCTAAAGAAAAAAAAGTGTCATATAACTGGAATCTTTTGTAGTATATAGCCTTTTCAGACTGGCTTCTTTCATTCAGCAGTATGCATTTAAAGTTCCTCCATGTCTTCCTAGTTTGATAGTACATTTCTTTTAATTACTGAACACTATTCCATTAGCTGTACCATAGTTTGTTTAAAAGGGCATCTTAACAGTTTGGGGTAATTATGAATAGAGCTGCTATAACTATTCATGTGTGGGTTTCATGTGGACATTAGTGTATAATTCAATGGAATAAATACCTAGGAGTATGACTGCTGAATCATTTGGTAAGACTATGTTTAGGTTTATAAGAAAATACCAAACTGGCTCAGTGCCCATAGCTCAGTGGGTAGGGCGCGGGGCACATACACAGAGGTGGCGGGTTCGAACCTCCTCCCCCTCAGCTAAACAACAATGACAACTGCAACAAAAAATATCTGGGCATTGTGGTGGGCGCCTGTAGGCCCAGATACTTGGGAGGCTGAGGCAAGAGAATCACTTAAGACCAAGAGCTGGAGGTTGCTGTAAGCTGTGACGCTACGGCACTCTTCCCAGGGCGACATACGGAGACTCTGTCTCAAAAACAAAAATGGAAAAAAAGAAATTACCAAACTGTCTTCCACAGTGGTTTTACCATCTTACTTTTTTTTGAGACAGAGCCTCAAGCTGTCGCCCTGGGTAGAGTGCTGTAGCATCACAGCTCACAGCAACCTCCAACTCCTGGTCTCAAGCAATTCTCCTGCCTCCACCTCCCAAGTAACTGGGACTACAGGTGCCTGCCAACCATCTTACATTCTTATCAGCAATGAATGAGAATTCCTGTGGCTCCACATTCTTGCCAAAGTTTAGCTATTCTAATAGGTGAGTAGTGAATGGTACTATCTTAGCCAATTTTAAGCGTACAGTTCAGTGGTAATAAGTACATTCACATTGCTTTGCTGCTATCACCTCCATACACCCACTGAACTCTTTTTTTTTTTGGTGAGACAGAGTTTCACTGTACCGCCCTCGGGTAGAGTGCCATGACTTCACATGGCTCACAGCAACCTCTAACTCTTGGGCTTACGCGATTCTCTTGCCTCAGCCTCCCAAGCAGCTGGGACTACAGGCGCCCGCCACAACGCCCGCCCGGCTATTTTTTTGTTGCAGTTTGGCCGAGGCTGGGTTTGAACCCGCCACCCTGGGCATATGGGGCCGGCGCCCTACTCACTGAGCCACAGGCGCCACCCCCACTGAACTCTTAATTTTGCAAAATGGAAACTGTGTACCTATTAAACAATGATTCCCTATTTTTCTCAACCTATAGTTCCTGACAACCTCTTTTCTACTTTGTGTCTCTGTTGATGTGACTACTCTAGGTACCGCATATAAATTGAATCATACAGTGTTTGTCCTTTCCTGTTTGGATTATTTCACTAATGTATCCATGTTGAAGCATGTGTCAGAATTTCCTTCCTTTCTAAGGTTGAATACTGTTTCTTTGTATGGCTATATCACATTTTGCTTATCCATCATCTGTCCATGGACGCTTGAGTTGCTTTCACATATTAGCTCTTGTGAATAATGCTCCTATGAACATTTATGTACAGATATGTCTTTGAGTTCCTACTTTCAATTCTTTTGAATATATACTCAGAAGTGGAATTGCTAGATCATATAGTAATTCTTTTTTTAATATTTTGAAGAATTGTCACGCCGTTTTCCACAGCAGCTTTTATATTCTCTCTAATAGTACACAGGTTTTAATTTTTCCACATTTTCACCAACATTTATTATTTTCTGTAACTTTTTGTTTGTTTGTTTTGTAGCCATCCTACTAAGTATGACGTGGTATATCAATGTGGTTTTATCCTAGGGTGAATTTTAATGATACAAATATTGTCTGTCAATATCACACTAGATAGAAGGAATACCTAAGAAGAGCTTTCCATTAGAAATCATTAGAATTTTATCTTTTTTTTTTTATCTTTGAGATAGAGTCTCACTCTGTTGCCTAGGCTAGAGTGTTGTGGTGTCAGCCTACTTCACAGCAACCTCAAACTCCTGGGTTCAAATGATACTCTTGCTAATCCTCTTGCCTCAGCCTCCCAAGTAGCTGGGATTACAGGCACCCACCACAATGCCTGGCTAATTTTTCTATTTTTAGTAAAGACAGGGTCTTCCTATTGCTCAGACAGGTCTGGAAGAACTCCTGAGCTCAAGGATCCTGCCTCCTTAGCCTCCCAGAGTGCTAGGATTATAGGCATGAGCTTGGTTTATCATACTTTGTTTACAGCAAATCTGTCAGTAAACTTCAGCAGAGAGGTTAATTAACTTGGGCATTAGGGTGATGATGTTTACAAATTTTTTTTTTTTTTTTTTTGAGACAGAGCCTCAAGTTGTTGCCATGGGTAGAGTACTGTGCCATCATACCTTACAGCAACCTCCAATTCCTGGACTCAAGCGATTCTCCTGCCCCTGCTTCCCAAGTAGCTGGGACTACAGGCACCTACCACAACACCCAGCTATTTTTTGGTTGCAGCCGTCATTGTTGTTTGGTGACTAGGGCTGGATTTGAACCCGCCAGCTTAGGTGTATGTGGTTGATACCTCAGCTGCCGAGCCAGCTTACAAATTTTTAAATTATCCTTTTTTTTTTTTTAAATTTGGGGATTCCCTTATTCTCAACTGTTTATTTATTGAGTTTTTGTATCTGGCTCAACTGTGGGTGTGTGCATGCACATGCGCTGTGGGTTTTACCAGTGAGGTATCAATGATCCCAAACTGTAGCTCATATGGTCAGACCTCCACCGCCCATTCAGAGTTCCCCCTGGTATTTCCCAAGGAATCATCAGGGATGATGATGTTTTCTGTAAGCTCCTGAATCAATTATGCCTCTTTCTCTTTGCTGCTGCCCAGACACAAGCCTCCCTTCATCCAGAGCCCCCGCCTACCTGTCTGCCAATCATCAGCAGAGGTTCTAGAGCAGCTTGTCTCTTGTAGGGCTCAGCCTCTACTCCTCCTCCTATCTAACCGCTACCAGTACTGCACAGGGGGTGGAGAGTGGGAGGTGGGAAGCTCTATTCCCTGTGCTTTTTATTTCTTTTTCTTGCCTTGTTGTAGTGACTTCTAGTACATTTCAGAACTCCCACTGCTATGTTGAAAAAGAATGGTAAGGGCAGATATGTCCTTGACTTGTCACTGATTTAGAGGAAAAGCATATAATCTTTCAGTGTCGAGGATGTGAGCTGTAGGTTTTTTTGCAGATGCTTTTAAACTACAATTTCCCTCTATTTTTAGTTTGCTGAGAGTTGGAGTTTTCTTCTGCCATGAATGGGTGCTGGATTTTGTCAAATGGTTTTCTGCATCAATTACTCCTAATTTCTGAGTCCATATTTCTGATTCCAGCAAATTTTACTTTCTAGAATGATTGTCACCACCTATGCCTAAAATGGTTTGACTGGAGGCCCTTAAAAGGCTGTCATTTCAACATGGACCGGCCATGAAAATTAGTATATTTTTCTTTTTTTTTTTTTGTAGAGACAGTCTCACTTTACTGCCCTCGGTAGAGTGCCGTGGCGTCACACGGCTCACGGCAACCTCCAGCTCTTGGGTTTATGTGATTCTCTTGCCTCAGCCTCTAGAGTAACTACAGGCGCCTGCCACAACGCCCGGCTATTTTTTTGTTGCAGTTTGGCCGGGGCTGGGTTTGAACCCGCCACCCTCGGCATATGGGGCCAACGCCCTACTCACTGAGCCACAGGCGCCGCCCCGAAAATTAGTATATTTCTCAGTGGTGGGGCATTTTCTCTCAACATCACATGCAGAAAGACATCAATAACATAGTGGATGTTGAATATTACCTGGTCTTGCCCAATTCAATTTTTATAATCACTTAAATTTATTGGGTCCTGAACTTCTTTTTATTAAAAAGCCCCTCAAATTTAGTAGTGGAGGGTTCTATATCAACTTTAGTAACATTAATGTTATTAAGTTTTGATAATCTACTACCATCAGACTAGCCATGAACCTCTTAACTATAGTCATTGAGGTTTTAACAAGTTTTCAAACAAAAACACATATTCAAAAAAAGAAGCATCAAGTTACAATAAAGAGTGCTCTTTGAGATGGTGCCTGTAGCTCAGTGAGTAGGGCACTGACCACATACACCAGAGCTGGCGGGTTCAAGCCCAGCCTGGGCCGGCTGAACAACAATGACAACTGCAAAATAGCCGGGCGTTGTGGCGGGCGCCTGTGGTCCCGGCTACTCGGGAGGCTGAGGCAGGAGAATCGCTTGAGCCCAGGAGTTGGAGGTTGCTGTGAGCTGTGCGAGGCCACGGCACTCTACCGAGGGCCATAAAGTGAGACTCTGTCTCTACAAAAAAACAAAACAAAACAAAAAAAAAACAAACAGAAAACAATGACAACTGCAAACAAAAAATAGCCGGGCCTTGGGGCAGGCACCAATAGTCCCAGCTACCTGGGAGGCAGAGGCAAGAGAATTGCTTAAGCCCAAGAGTTTGAGATTGCTGTGAGCTGTGACACCATAGCACTCTACCGAGGGCAACATAGTGAGATTCTGCCTCAAAAAAAAGGAATGCTCTTTGAGACACTTGCTTTGTATGACTATGTGGTTAATCAGTTTTTGAATGTTGGTGAAAGGAGGTTAAATAGGATTCTTTTTTTTTTTTTTTTGTAGAGACAGAGTCTCACCTTATCGCCCTCGGTAGAGTGCCGTGGCATCACACAGCTCACAGCAACCTCCAAATCCTTGCTTGGGCTTACGTGATTCTCTTGCCTCAGCCTCCCGAGCAGCTGGGACTACAGGCGCCTGCCACAACGCCCGGCTATCTTTAAATAGGATTCTTTATCATGGGAGGTCTCACAGCTTTTGATATGTGCTAATGTGTATTACAAATCTCCAAAGAGGAGAAATACAGTTGTTTCCCAAAATCTCTTTTATAGAGGTGTTCTATTTCAGAACATCTTTTGAACAGCTTTGGAGAACACAGGTGGAAAGCAGTCTAATTTCATAGAGAGAAAAGAAAACTTTCCTAATTCAAAAGAAGTAATACAGGCTAACAAAACTCTTGCTTCTTTCTTTTTTTCTTTCTTTTGTTTTTTTTTAGAGACAGAGTCTCACTTTTTCACCCTTGGTAGAGTGCTGTAGCATCACAGCTCATAGCAACCTCCAACTCCTGGGCTTAGGCAATTCTCTTGCCTCAGCCTCCTGAGTAGTTAGGACTACAGGTGCCCGCCACAATGCCCAACTATCTTTTGTTGCAGTTTGGCTGGGGCTGGGCTTGAACCCGCCACCCTAGGTATATGGGGCCGGCGCCCCACTCACTGAGTCACAGGCACTGCCCCAACTCTTGCTTATTTCTGTTCAATATAGTATAACATTAAAGTGTAATATTTAATTTAAATCCGTTGTTATGGTTATCAGTTTGTTTTTGCTATCAATAAGATGTGGGCTTGACTTGCATTCGAGACCTATTCAGGGAAATCTTTCAGATTAAAGGAAACGTTTGGCCAAACAGAATCTTGAGGGATAAAAACTTTCTTTTTTTTTTTTTGTTTTTTTTTTTGGCCAGGGCTGGGTTTGAACCCGCCACCTCTGGCATATGGGACCGGCGCCCTACTCCTTGAGCCACAGGCGCCACCCAGGGATAAAAACTTTCAAATGGCAATTTTTACAGTTACTACTTGGGTAGTCATTTTTTTTTTTTTTTTTTTTTTTTTTTTTGCAGTTTTTGGCTGGGGCTGAGTTTGAACCTGCCACTTCCAGCATATGGGGCTGGCGACCTACCCCTCCCCTTTGAGCAACGGGCACTGCCCTTTTTTTTTTTTTTTTAGAGACAGAGTTTCACTTTATTGCCCTCGGTAGAGTGCCATGGCCTCACAGCTCACAGGTGCCTGCCATGACACCCAGGTATTTTTTGTTGCAGTTTGGCTGGGGCTGGGTTTGAATCCACCACCCTGGGTATATGGGGCCGGCGCCCTACCCACTGAGCCACAGGCACTGCCCTTGTGTAGTAAATATTTTAAAAATTGTCTCATAAGGACATCCCGATCAAATTTAGATTTGATTACTTGTAGTCTTTACCTCAAGGCGCTGAAGTTTTGAACAGGCAAGTTAAATTAGGGGTATCAGTTCTGGAGTCATACTTAACTGAGCTAAAATCTAGGTTACTGCTACCTCTTATCCCACAAGCTGTGAGGCCATGGGCATGCCATTTAACCTGTCTGCATTTCTGTTTTCATAGTTTACAAGTGCTTTCCCAAGTACTTATATGACAAACCTAAGTAACTGGGGTAAGAGATCTTACCAAATCTGGGCAGTGCCTGTGGCTCAGTGAGTAGGGCACCGGCCCCATATACCAAGGGAGGTGGATTCAAACCCAGCTTCGGTCAAACTGCAACAAAAAAGTGGCCAGGCGTTGTGGCGGGCGCCTGTAGTCCCAGCTCCTTGGGAGGCTGAGGCAAGAGAATCACCTAAGCCCAGGAGTTGGAAGTTGCTGTGAGCTGTGATTTCATAGTACTCTACCCAGGGTGATCAAGTGAGACGCTGTCTCTTAAAAAAAAAAAGAGAGAGAGAGAGAGATCTTACCATCTCCATTTGAAACTTGGGTGAAACATTCTCAGAATGTGTAAGTGACTTGCCTAGGTTCATAGATGGAGGTGATCAATGACACGACAGAAACTCAAAAACAGATATTCATTCTGACTTTACCATGGCAAAGATTCTTTGCTTGGCCAAGCTTTGGTCAGCCTTCTGCTAGGTCTACCTGAGCCCTTCCTTATAAAATACAGTGTTAGCAAAAAACCTCTGCTAAGTTAGTTTAGCAAGAACTTTTCTTCCTTGATATCTGATCAGGTTCCTCGATGCTCACCATCCCCCAGGTGTTGTCTTATCACTCTGGCCTGTCTTCAGCAAGAATCTTATTAGTTTGGTTTAGCCAAAGCGTCACTTAACTCTGACCTTTCCTCTTAGTATTTTCCAACCACTGGCCTGCTCACTGCTTCTTAGTGAATCAGACTCCTCAACCATTGCTCCAGACAAATGTTTATTGGAGCTGGTAAGAAAAGATTTTGACTTTTTTTTTTTTGCAGTCTTTGGCTGGGCCTGTGTTTGAACCTACACACCTTCGGCATATGGGACCAGTGCCCTACTCCTGGGAGCCACAGGCACTGCCCAAAGATTTTGACTCTTAAGGAAGATATGAGTTCTGGAGCGGTTCCAGGTTTCTTCTGAAAGGTAACTGCTGGGCTGGAAGACCTGATTCCTTATTCAGAGTGGGGATTATTCCCTGACTCCCTGGGCTGGAAGTCTCTTCTTCCTGGCTCCCTGTGAGCATCTCTATTCTCTCTGCTCTCTATTGGATCCTGCTTCTCTCAGGAGAACTTCTCTGTCACCAGACACACCTTTTGTTAACTCTGGAAGACTATATGCTCTGCCAATTCTGAGCACTGCTGCCAAACTCTGGAAAGAGTTTCCTATTCTAGCCCCTTAGTCACTTGAACTCCCCCCACCCAGAGACAGAGTCTCACTCTGTCACCATTGGTAGAGTGCCCTGGTGTCATAGCTCACATCAACTTCCAACTCTTGAGCTCAAGCATTTCTCTTGCCTCAGCCTCTCAAGTAGCTTGGACTACAGGTGCCCGTCATAATGATACAGGGTTCCCCCCCATTCAAAGCTGGACAAGGGACCCCCGTTTTCCTAGGCTTGGGCGAGTTCATGAAGAGAACACCCTGACCTTTTTCCCTGAGCTGGAGGGATTGCGTTCATTCCTTTGTCAATAACACTCATTGACATGTTTCTATTTGCCAAGTCCTAGCCTAATGTAATTTCAAGACCTAATACCCCTAGATAAACAACCCACGTAGAGACTCCCCAGTTTGTTATTTCTTCTCCCCCACCAGAAGTTCTGGTGCCTTTTACTTCTGCTGTATTCCTATCTAACTTCTAATAAAAATCCTGTCTTGCCACTGATCTGTGGTCTGTGGGTTCATTCCTCGAATATCCAAGACCAAGGATCTACTGAATAGCGAAATTCCAGTATCAATAACACCTGGCTATTTTATTTTTTTTTGTAGAGACAGAGTCTCACTGTACCGCCCTTGGGTAGAGTGCCGTGACATCACACGGCTCACAGCAACCTCTAACTCTTGGGCTTATGCGATTCTCTTGCCTCAGCCTCCCGAGTAGCTGGGACTACAGGCGCCCACCACAATGCCTGGCTATTTTTTTGTTTGAGTTTGGCCGGGGCTGGGTTTGAACCCGCCACCCTCTGCATATGGGGCCAGCGCCCTGCTCACTGAGCCACAGGCGCCGCCCCAGTTTTTCTGTTTTTAGTAGAGATGAGTCTCGCTTTTGCTCAGGCTGGTCTCCAACTTGTGAGCTCAAGCAATCCGCCCTTCTTGGCCTCCCAGAGTGCTAGGATTATAGGTGTGAGCCACAACACCGGGGCCCTTTTATTTATTTATTTTTTATTTTTTTTGTAGAGACAGAGTCTCACTGTACCGCCCTTGGGTAGAGTGCCGTGGCCTCACACAGCTCACAGCAACCTCCAACTCCTGGGCTTAGGCGATTCTCTTGCCTCAGCCTCCCGAGTAGCCGGGACCACAGGCACCTGCCACAATGCCCGGCTATTTTTTGGTTGCAGTTTGGCCGGGGCCGGGTCCGAACCCGCCACCCTCGGTATATGGGGCCGGCGCCCTACCGACTGAGCCATAGGCGCCGCCCCCTTTTATTTATTTATTTTATTTTATTTTATTTTTTTGTAGAGACAGAGTCTCACCTTATCCCCCTTGGTAGAGTGCCATGGCGTTCACACAGCTCACAGCAACCTCCAACTCCAGGGCCCAGGCGATTCTCCTGCCTCAGCCTCCTGAGTAGCTGGGACCACAGGCGCCTGCCTGCCACAACGCCCGGCTATTTTTTTGTTGCAGTTTGGCCAGGGCTGGGTTTGAACCCGCCACCCTCGGCATATGGGGCCGGCGCCCTACTCACTGAGCCACAGGTGCCACCCAACACCTGGCTATTTTTTAGAGACAGGGTCTGGCTCTTGCTCAGGCTGGTCTCGAACCCATGAGCTCAGGTAATCCACCCACCTTGGCCTCCCACAGTGCTAGGATCACAGGTGTGAGTCAGCACGCCTGGCCGTTGATGGTTCTGTTAATCAGTTTGATTTAAGCATTCCACATTGTATATCAAATCATCACATTGTACTCCATAAATGTATAGTTATGATTTTAATTAAAAATTAAAAAAAAACCTAGGCTGGGCTCAGTGGCTCAAGTCTGTAATCCTAGCACTCTGGGAGGCGAGGTGGGTAGATTGCTTGAGCTTATGAGTTTGAGACCAGCCTGAGCAAAAGTGAGACCCTGTCTCTCCTAAAAATGGAAAAAACTGAGGCAAGAGGATCACTTGAGCCAGCACTGGAGATTGCTGTGAGGTATGATGCCATGGCACTCTACCCAGGGTGACAGCTTGAGACTGTTTCAAAAACAAACAAAAAAACAAAACCCAAGCAAAACAAATGTTTTGGGTTGTGTAAGAATTTCCAGGTGGCGCCTGTGGCTCAAGGGGTAGGGCACCAGCCCCATATACTGAGAGTGGCGGGTTCAAACCTGCCCCAGCCAAACCGCAGCAGTAAGACAGCCGGGCATTGTGGCAGGTGCCTGTAGTCCCAGCTACTCGGGAGGCTGAGACAAGAGAATTGCCTGGGCCCTGGAGTTGGAGGTTGCTGTGGGCTGAGACAGTTATATAGCTATAACCCACAGCTTATATAGCTAAGTAACTATAGCTTACTGGCACTCCACCGAGGGCAGTAAAGTGAGACTGTCTCTACAAAAAAAAAAAAAAAAGAATTTCCAGATTGCTGGTGAAACTGCAATAAAACCTACAGGTTCATAAAACTGCTAACCAAGATCGATCAAATAGAACAAAATTAACTATCATCCTAGGTAGAGTGTCGAGGTGTCATAGCTCACAGCAACCTCAAACTCTTGAGCTCAAGTGATCCTCTTGCCTCAGCCTCCAGAGTAGCTGGGACTACAAGCACCTGCCACAATGCCCAGCTGTTTTTAGAGACGGGGATCTTGCTCTTGCTCAGGGCCGTCTTGAACTCCTGAGCTCAAGCAATCCACCTGCCTCAGCCTCCCAGAGTACTAGGATTACAGGTGTGAGCCACTGCACCCTGCTGAAGATAATTTTTAATAATTTTTTAAAAATTTAGGGCGACGCCTGTGGCTCAGTCGGTAGGGCGCTGGCCTCATATACTGAGGGTGGCGGGTTCAAACCCGGCCCCGGCTGAACTGCAAACCAAAAAATAGATGGGCATTGTGGCGGGCACCTGTAGTCCCAGCTACTCAGGAGGCTGAGGCAAGAGAATCGCTTAAGCCCAGGAGTTGGAGGTTGCTGTGAGCTGTGTGATGCCATGGCACTCTACCGAGGGTGATAAAGTGAAACTCTGTCTCTACAAAAAAAAAAAGTAATAATAAAAATAAAAAAATAATAATTTTTTAAAAATTTGAAACATTGCTGGTTCTTTAAATGTTTTCTTTTCCAGATTTAAGTAAACATTTTCGTTATAAGCTAACTATAGCTTACTGCAATTCAGTAAGGTTTACTTTAAGGAATAAAAATGAAAAACATTCACTTATTTTCCCTACCTAATCCCTCCAGAATTCTGAAACCATTTGTGAGTATTCTTTTTTTTTTTTTGGTTTTTGGCCAGGGCTAGGTTTGAACCCGCCACCTCCGGCATATGGGACCGGCGCCCTACTCCTTGAGCCACAGGCGCCGCCCATTTGTGAGTATTCTTTATGGCGATATAGTTATTTGTATAAGTTCAATAATTTTTTTCTTTCTTTTTTTTTTTTTGGCCAGGGCTGAGTTTGAACCTGCAACCTCTGGCATATGGGGCTGGCGCCCTACCCTTTGAGCCACAGGCACCACCCAGTAATTTTTTTTCCTTATAAAAAGAGAACTGGAAGCACTGGTTATATTACCAAAGCTTTGACTATAATGTCAGATATGACCAGATGGTTTTTTTTTTTTTTTTTTGAGACAGAGTCTCATTGTACCGCCCTCGGGTAGAGTGCCATGGCTTCACATGGCTCACAGCAACCTCTAATTCTTGGGCTTACACGATTCTCCTGCCTCAGCCTCCCGAGCAGCTGGGACCACAGGCGCCCGCCACAAAGCCCGGCCATTTTTTTGTTGCAATTTGGCTGGGGCTGGGTCTGAACCTGCCACCCTCGGCATATGGGGCCGGCACCCTACTCACTGAACCACAGGCACCTCCCTGACCAGATGGTTTTAAGGAACCTTAGTTGAATCTATTGAACGAGTAAAGTTATCTTTGGAAAAACTGGCTTGAGCATTCCCAGCCTAACACATGAGTAACAAATGTCACTCCTTTTAGGCCCAGGAACCTCAGGATACTTTGGGAACCTCAAGAAGAGAGGAATTTATCCAAATCTATAAGTTTCAGATGCAGCCTGATGACAAGTCCTTGGTTTGACTTCCTAGCTTTGAGAGTCTTTTATAAATTTAATCTGATATTCCTTATTAAAAGCTGAAGCAAATTAAGTTTAAAAAGAACCTATATGGCCTTGGCACCTGTAGCTCAGTGGTTAGGGCGCCAGCCACATACACTGGAGCTGGTGGGTTGGAATTCAGCCTGGGCCTGCCAAACAACAATGACAACTACAACCAAAAAATAGCTGGGCATTGTGTCAGGTGCCTGTAGTTCCAGCTACTTGGGAGGCTGAGGCAAGTGAATTGCTTAAGCAAGAGTTGGAGATTGCTGTGAGAGATTGGAGATTGCTGTGAGCTGTGATGCCATAGCACTCCACCCAGGGTGATAGCTTGAGACTCTGTCTCAAAAAAAAAAAACCCTGTATGGTTCTTGCTGCACTTATGTACATAAGAAAAGCTGGCTCGGCACCCGTAGCACAGAGGTTATGGCTCCAGCCACATACACCGAGAATGGCCGGTTCGAACCCAGTCTGGGTCAGCTAGACAACAATGACAACTGCAACAAAAAATAGCTGGGCATTTTGGTGGGCGCCTGTAATCCCAGCTACTTGGGAGGCTGAAGCAAAAGAATTGCGTAAGCCCAGAAATTTGAGATTGCCGTGAGCTGTAACACCATGGCACTCTATCTAGGGCGGCGAGATAGTGAGACTCTGTCTCAAAAAAAAAAAAAGCCAAGTTTAGTGAGACTTAAGATTTTTTTTTGAGACAGAGTCTTACTCTGTCGCCCTGGGTAGAGTGCCGTGGTGTTGTGGCTCATAACAACCTACATGGCTCAAGCAGTGATTCTCTTGCCTCAGCCTCCCAAGTAGCTGGGATTACAGGAACCTGCCACAATGCCTGGCTTATTTTTCTATTTTTAGTAGAGATGGGGTCTCACTCCTGCTCAGGCTGGTGTTGAACTCCTTAGCTCAGGCTATCTACCAGCCACGGCCTCTCAAGAGTACTGGGATTACAAATGTGAGCCATGGTGCCCAGTTTAGTCCTGTTTGTTTTCTTTCAGGTTTTATTATCTACTTGTAATCTGGACTGAATCATGAATTATTCTAGTTTCCTTCAACATCTGGTTATGATTCTCCAAATTAATATTTCTGAATTTCTCCCATCCTTATGGCTTGGAATCACTGGTTTCCTGAAGTCCTGCAAGCTGAAGCTGGGCAGTTTGTTAACTTCGGAGAAACCACCATAAGACTTTACACGAGACCTTTATGATATCCAAGCTGCAAACCAGGAAAATCAGATTGCCATTGCCTGTCCTCACTCCAACTGAAGATGCTCAGGGTCAGCATCTAGAAATCTTGACTAGCTACCCTGTAGACCAATGGTTCTCTCAACCTTCCTATTCCATGACCCTTTAATGAACGAAACTACTTGCTACTTCATGAACGAAAATAATTTTATGGTTGGGGGTCACCACAACGTGAGGAACTGTATTAAAGGGTCACAGCATTAGGAAGGTTGAGAACCACTGCTCTAGACCCAGGATCTTAGTTTCTAGTTTGTTCTAACTAATAATCTTTGTTAAACTCCCCTCATTAAAAACCTGATGGCTCATACCATCCAGGATATATTTCTCTACTACCAAGTCCCAACAGATGACTCAGCTGGTCCTTGATGATCTCAACAAGAAAATGGACTCTTTTGTTCAAAAGAAAGAAGAGGCAGGGCGGCGACTGTGGCTCAGTGAGTAGGGCGCTGGCCCCATATACCGAGGGTGGCGGGTTCAAACCCGGCCCCGGCCAAACAACAACAACAAAAAAATAGCCGGGCGTTGTGGTGGGCGCCTGTAGTCTCAGCTACTCGGGAGGCTGAGGCAAGAGAATCGCCTAAGCCCAGGAATTGGAAGTTGCTGTGAGCTGTGTGATGCCACGGCACTCTACTGAGGGCGATAAAGTGAGACTCTGTCTCTATTAAAAAAAAAAAAAAAAGAAAAGAAAAAGAAAGAAGAGGCTCCGTGCCCCTAGCTCAGTGGTTAGGGCACCAGCCACATACAACCGAGGCAGGTGGGTTCAAACTAAGCCCCAGCCTGCTAAACAACAATGACAACTGCAACAAAAAATAGCCTGGCATTGTGGTGGGCACCTATGGTCCAAGCTACTTGGAAGGATGAGGAAAGAGAATCGCTGAAGTTCAAGAGTTTGAGGTTGCTGTGAGCTGTGATGCCTCGGCACTCTACCAAGGGCAACATAGTAAGACTGTCTCCCCCCCCCCCCCCCAAAAAAAGAAAGTAATGATGTGGTGACCAGGAGGAGGGGGCTACTTAAAAAGGTGTGACCAGAGAAAAGGAATAGAACTATATATAACCTGAATGGTAAGAGCCAAAGGTTGGTGGGCAGATGATTCTTTGCTTGGCCAATTTTAGTTAGGCTTCTGAATCTCCTGCTAGGCCTATCTGTGTACTTCCTTGTTAAGTCCAGTTCTAGCAAAGAACCCCTATCCTTGATATCTGATTACCCTTCCTATTGGATCAGGTTCCTCTTCCTCTACCAACACTCAGGTGACCTCTCACCATCCTGGCTTGTCTTGGAATCTTGTTAGGAATTCTGTTAGGTTGATTTAGCCAGAATCCCTTTTATCCTGGATGTTCCCGCTTAGTAATTTTCCATCCACTGACCCTGCACACTGCTCCTTGGCTCAAAATTGCCACTTGCCTATGCTGTATTCAGAGTTAAGCTTAATCTCTCTCCCTTACTGCAAGACCTCATTGCAATATTTTAAGATATAGTTGATGTAATCCATGAAGATTCCCTGAAGGAAGTCTGAGAAGGCAATTAACTTTCATAATTTTTACTGCGCACCTAGTATGTCTAATGCTACTCTACACATTTTACAAATGATTCTTAATCCTTATAACAGCTCTTTAGTGATTAGGTTTAAAGGAAGAGGAAACTATGTGTAGATAATGTAATTCCAAAGCACAGAACATACACTTCTGCATCCTAATTATGGGGCATGAATCTACATGTGATAAAAAAATACTATACACATATTGTACAAATGTCAAATCTCTGCTTTGATAGTGTACTAAAATTATGTAGTATATGTTGGAGGAAACTGGGTGAAGGGTAAGTTGGATCTGTACTACTCTTGTGCAGCAGTAGTCAGATATGTTATAAAATGTCTTTCAATTTGTGTTTATCCAACGTTTTTCTCATAAAGTATCATGGATTTTGGAGAGCTAGACCATATATTTTTAACCATCCGTAAAATGATTTCAAAACAAAAAAATGGAAAAAGTTATTTTCCAAAGGGAGATGATTAATATTGTAACTCGAAACTTTTCTAGTCCTTCAACACACAGACAAGCCCCCTCGCCCCGCCAACGATTCACCTTAACCCAGGATGTTTGCAATGTGAATAGGGAAACTAAGTTTAATTATGTCTCCAGCACCGTCTTATTTGGTACTCTTGTTCAACAAAAAGATTTGGGGCTGGGGACAGGAGGCGTTGTAAAAGGCACGGGCTTGGGAGGGTCTTTTGGCTCCCTGAAGTCCAATGAAAGGCTTCTCAGGCTGCTTATTCTCAGAGCAGAGCCGGGGCCGGGACCCAGAAGTCTGCTTTTGGCCACCGCCAAACAGCTGCACTGGGAACGGTCAAGGCACAGCTGGAACCTCTGCCAAGGGCCTCCGGGTGTACCAGCCGGGTGGCACGCGAGGGAGCCCCAGCTGAGCGGAGCTACGCGGAGACCAAGGCCCTCCTCCTCCTGCGAGGAGCTGGAGAGCCGGGCGGACGCAGCAGCCACCACCCCGAGGCTCGCAGGAAGAAACCGGGACGTTGCGAACGCCGAGCGGGCTCGCCCAGCGGCGCGTGGCACGCGCGAGCCCTCCCGCGCATGTCCCCCCGCCCCCGCCCCGGGTCCCGCCTCTTTCGGTCCTTCTCCCTCTCCACAGCAGCCGCCTCCGACTTCGGCCCCTCCGGCCGGGCGGCCGACGTGCCGCGTGCGTGCGGGCGCCTGACTTCACTTCCGGCTAACGCGCTCTGCTTGCCCCCTGGCCCCGGATGGTGACTGGCGGTGGTGCTGCACCTCCCGGGACTGTCACTGAGCCGCTTCCCAGTGTGATTGTGCTGAGCGCAGGCCGGAAGATGGCGGCTGCGGCTGCGGCGGCCTCGGGCCCGGGCTGCTCCTCCGCGGCGGGGGCGGGGGCAGTCGGGGTCTCGGAGTGGCTGGTGCTGCGGGACGGCTGCATGCGCTGCGACGCCGACGGGCTGCACAGTCTCTCCTACCACCCGGCGCTCAACGCCATCCTGGCCGTCACCAGCCGCGGGACCATCAAAGTCATCGACGGCACCTCGGGGGCCACCCTACAGGCCTCGGCGCTCAGCGGTGAGGGCGCCGCACGCCGGGTGGGGGCCGGGCCCGCCGCGGGAGGAGCCGGGCCGGCGGGATGCCGGGGCAGGAAGCCGCCCAGCCCCGGGGCTTGGGCTCCGGAGGAAGGGAAGCGGGGTAGCGGGAGGGCAGGGCTGGGGGCTCGGGCCTGTCCGGGAAGGGAGGCCCGGAAACTGATGGAGGAGGGCCGTAGGACTTGGCTTTTTCGGTGGCTGCTGCTGGGAAGGAAAGACCGGCGAGTCAGGCAGTGGTAGGAGTTGCCTTTCGGGCCTCGAGCGTCCGGTCTTGGCTTATACCTCCGGAATAGGTAAGGAGGCCTCGGAGATCGGCAGTGGAGAAGGCGAGGCCCCCGGTAGGTCCTGGAGGTGTCTGTACCGCGCTCTGCTGGATCCGAGAGCGAAGGGCTTGAAGGGAGGACCCGGGCGGGAGAGGCCAGTAGCCGGAGGCAAGGGGCAGGAAGCGTCTGAGCGGGCATCCAAGCCCTACCTTGGAGAGAAGGAGCCGGTCTGCTGTTCGTAGGTCCCGCAGGTGCGGGGACCGACCGCGGGCTTCGCGCCCGGGGTGGGGGTGGGGTGGGCCTGGAGTGGGGGTGGGGAGGGAAGTAGGCGGGCCAGCTGCCTGAACTGTTCGGTCGACCACTGTAGGACTCTGCGGAGGCCAGAGATTAAATTTGGTCCCCTCGCTCGGGGCTTCAAACTTACACCTGCCTGTGATGAAAAATTCAGGACCTGCAGTATACGAAATAGAAACGCCTTTGGGTTTGTATTTGGGTAAAATTTCAGGCCCTCCTCGTTTGTTTTACCAAAGCGAGCCGAAAATTTGGATTTGGGTGGTACATCTGAATGTCACCATTGGAAGGGAGCATTTCTGGGTGGTGTAAACTTTGGTCCAGGTATGGAACTTTTAGAATGTGAATGGACGCTCAGGGGATGGACTGCTGTTTTGGAACTGACCTGGCAAAGTTACATTTGACTGAGGTGACAGTTCATTTGTGGTTAAACTATGAGTGACTTAATTTGGGTATTATAGATTAAAATTGGAAAGTTTATGAATGAGTTAAACTGTCTGCATTTAGCTAAGTGGAAGTAGTATGTGGTCTATTTTACCTGTATTTTAACATTAACATAGACAAATACAAGTTTACTGTGTGAGTAATAAGTTATTCATAAGACTAAATGGCAATTTGGGGATACAAAGATGAAATTAGAGATGTTAATTATTTATGTGAGAATTGTGAAAGAACTAGATTGTGTCTAGTTATAGAGTATAAACCTGGGATATATGTAAGAGCTGTATCTAAGAGAAGTTTTGGGTGGTAGGTTTGTAATTTTTTCTTTTTTTGGCTTAGGTAAAAGACAAGAGGGGCAGCCTACATGTATCATTCATCAGTGACTACAGCTTGGAAGTAATAGCTTGTCACTGTGTGTAAGAGGAAGATACTCCTTAGTACTTGGATATCTTTCTTTTTAAAACGCATTTAAAAGTATTTAAAATATGAAAAAGCGTAAAGAATAATTGCAGTGAACAACCCCATCTCAGCTTAAGAAATAAAGCATTACAATTGGAGTTGAACCTCCTTTGTGACTCTCCTAGATTGCGTTTCTTCAACGCTCTCTCCTTCATAAGCAGTGTTCTTAATTTGGTTTTACCATTTTCATACATGTCTGTACTTTTTAGTGTATGTTTGTATCTTCAATACTTGATAATGCTTTTTATGGCTTTTAACTTGAAATAAGTAATATCAGAGGGGGCGGTGCCTGTGGCTCAGTCGGTAAGGCGCGGGCCCCATATACCGAGGGTGGCGGGTTCAAACCCGGCCCCGGCCAAACTGCAACCAAAAAATAGCCGGGCGTTGTGGCGGGCGCCTGTAGTCCCAGCTTCTCTGGAGGCTGAGGCAAGAGAATTGCTTAAGCCCAGGAGTTGGAGGTTGCTGTGAGCCGTGTGAGACCACGGCACTCTACCGAGGGCCATAAAGTGAGACTCTTGTCTCTACAAAAAAAGGTAATATCAGAGTATACGTACTAGGATATCTACAGGAAGTCATTAGCAAAAACATTCAAATGTTTTGGATATAAGGAATTTCATGGGTTGATATTTTTTGTTGGGGCCATGTTTTAGAACAATTATGTCTATCAGTGTTAAAATGGTTGGAGAAATTGGACATATGTTTCTGTGCTTGCACCTGGAAGAAAAGAAAATATTCACTCTAGTGGTAGATTATTAAAGAGGAGGATTTTAGGTGCCTGTTGTGAATGTACAGGTAGATTCATCAAACAGCACTGATTTGGGATAACTTAGTTGGGGTATGTTTGGGCATTTGTTATTAGAAAAGGATGAGATGGGGTGCAGTTGCAGGTGTCCGTGCAGGAAGAGAGAGTATGTGGATAAAAATATGTGGAAGAGTCTATGGCAAATAGAATAAAGTACAGAAAAAAATTGAAGGTAACAATGGCTACATTTCAAAATGCTATAATGTTCGAGAACTGAAGTTTATTATTAATAATAATTACCAGAGGTGGTATAGAGTCCTGTGTATGTAATCTATTAATCTATTCAGAGTGGGGGAGGGAATGCTGCATTTTATATCGGTTTGCTTTTAATGGTTAATAGAGGGTGACAGTCCTATAAATAGGGTAGGGAGAAGGTGCCAGTCCTAACATAATCCCTCTTTCCAATTCATGGGCACTGAGCCATCTTCGGTTCTATCCCAGAGGAAAGATGCCATTGTCCGAGGAAATAGTCAGGTAACTATTGAATTTTATTGGGTGATAGAGTAGTATGCCTTATGGATACATGGGGTTCAGTTTATAGGGTTATGGGTTGCCCGTAGTGTGGATTGGAAATTGAAGAATGGAAACATACTCATATACATACCACATGTGTTCAACTGGGTGGCAGAAATAGTGAATTTTTAACTATGTCTTCTAGTATATGTCTTCAAATTATCTGTACCTGATGTACAGTGTTTATAAATACATTTTCACTAGATTGAGAGCTATCAGAACCTACACTGGGAAGGCAAGTATTTTGCTCTCTGTCAGTAAGAGTTAAGATTTCTGAGGTTCTGAGCTGATTCCTTGGCTTGGCATTCAGTGACCTCATGATCTGGCCTCCACCAATCTTTAGTCTTCTCTCTATTTTGTTCTGTGAAACTGGTCCATTTAATTTTCTTTCCTATCTACAGTTGTTTTTTTCTTCCTCAGAATGTACCAATTCCCTCTAGTCATTTAGACAAATCTCACCTATTTTTCAAGACCTAGAGCGCATCTTAATTTCCTGATCCCCTTAGCCGGAAATGACCGAGATGCTAAGTACGCATTGTTCTATTAATATCCATTTTAGTAATTTGGCAGCTTGCTTTTTTTAGTGTGCTTTCTGCTGTCTTGAACTATTTAAATTCCATTTTATTTACCTTTTTGTAAAATATGAGGTCTGTCTCATTATTTCAAGCTTCTTGGGGCAGGGGTGCATACTTTGTCTACTTGCTTGTATCCCCTCACCAGGATACCTAGTACAAAATGTTAACTCAGATTTTTTTTCTTTAAGTGAGGGTCTTACTCTGTAACCCAGGCTACAGTGCAGTGGCCCGAGGCTCATGTGATTCTCCTGTGTCAGCCTCTGGAGTAGTTGGGGCTACACGTGCGGACCACCTTGCCCACTTATTTTTACTTTTTTTTTTTTTTTAGAGTTGGGGTTTTGCTGTGATGTCCAGGCTTGTCTTGAACTTCTGGGCTTCAGTGATTCTCCCAGCGTGGTCTCCCAAAGTGCTAGGATTATAGACATGCGCTATCACACTTAGCATTAGGTATTTTTGATTTGATGAGTGTATCCTGATGACTGTGTTAAATGGATGCTTCCTTACATACTAATTGCTAAATACTTTTATTTTTTTTGAGACAGAGCTTCAAGCTGTTGCCCTTGGTAGAGTGCTGTGGCATCACAGCTCACAGCAACTTCAAACTCCTGGGCTTAAGCGATCTTTTGCCTCAGCCTTACAATTAGCTGTGACTATAGGCACCCACCATAATGCCTGGCTATGTTTTGGTTGTAGTTGTCATCATTGTTGGACAGGCCCAGGCTGGATTTGAACCCACCAGCTCTGGAGTATGTGGCCTTTGCTGCTTGAGCTACAGGCCCCGAGCCTAAACACATTTCTTGACTTGAAAAAAAAAAATAGACTTTAGGGCAGTGCCCATGGCTTAGTCAGTAGGGCACTGGCCCCATATACCAAGGGTGGTGGGTTCGAACCCAGCCCTGGCCAAACTGCAACAAAAAAATAGCTGGGCGTTGTGGCGGGCGCCTGTGGTCCCAGCTACTTGGGAGCTGAGGTAAGAGAATCGCCTAAGCCCAGGGTTTGGAGGTTGCTGTGAGCTGTGATGGTACAGCACTCTACTGAGGGTGATAAAGTGAGACTCTGTCTCTACAAAAAAACATATATATATATAGACTTTAGGGCTGTGCCTGTGAGTCAAGGAGTAGGACGTCTGCTCCATATACCAGAGGTGCAAAAAAAAAAAAAAAAAAAGGACTTTATGGCTTGGCGCCCATATCTCAGTGAGTAGGGCGCCAGTCACATACACCAAGGCTGGTGGGTTCGAGCCCAGCCTGGGCCTGCTAAACAACAATGACAACTGCAACAAAAAAATAGCTGGGTGTTGTGGTGGACGCCTGTAGTCCCAGCTACTTTGAAGGGTGAGGCAAGAGAATCACTAAAAAGCCCAAGAGTTTTGAGGTTGCTGTGAGCAGTGGTGCCATGGCACTCTGCTGAGGGCAACATAGTGAGACTGCCTCAAAGAAAAAAAAATAGATCCACAGTAAAATTGGACAGAAAGTACAGAGAGTTCTTATAGTATATATCCTCTGCCACTACACTCACATAGCCTCCCCCACTGTCAATCTCCTGAACTAGAAAGGTATGTTTGTTACCATTGGTGAACCTGCGTTAACAAACATTTTCACTCATTAGGGTTCACTGTTGGTTTTTTGTATGTTTGTGATTTTGGACAAATGTATGAGATGTATCCACCATTGTAGTATCATACTCAATTGTTTCACTGCCCTAAAAATCCTCTGCCCTCCCTTCATCCCCCTTTCTTCCCATCCTCTCCCCCTGTCACCTCCCTAGGAAACATTGATCTTTTTACTGTATTCTTCTTAGTTTTGTCTTTTTCAGAATGTCATAGTTGGAATCATATATATAGACTTTTTGTAGACTAATATGTTGGAATCATATGTAGACTTTTTTTTTTTGCAGTTTTTGGCCAGGGCTGGGTTCAAACTCACCACCTCCAGCATATGGGGCCGGTGCCTTAGAGCCACAGGCACCACCCCATATGTAGACTTTTTGATTGACATTTTTCATTTATTAGTATGCATTTAAGATTTTTCAGGCTGGGCGTGGTGGCTTACACCTGTAATCCTAGCACTCTGGGAGGCCAAGGTGTGTAGTTGCCTCAGCACTTGAGTTTGAGACTAGCCAGAGCCATACTCTGTCTTTTAGAATAGCCACATGTTGTGGCGGGTGCCTGTAGTCTCAACTACTGGGGAGGCTGTGACAAGGGGATCACTGGAGCCCAAGAATTTGAGGTTGTTGTGAGGTATGATGCCATGGCACTCTACTGAGGGTAACAAAGTGAGACTCTATTTCCAAAAAATAAATTTCTTTTCCTTTTTTTTTTTTTCTTTAGAATCAGGATTTTGCTCTCTTACCCAGGCTGGAATGCAGTGGTGTGGTAATAGCTCACTGTAACCTCAAACTTCTAGGCTCAAGTGATCTATCTGCCTCAGCTTCCTGAGTAGCTAGGACTACAGGTGTATGTCACTGTGCAGGAATAATTACAAATTTTTTTTGTAGAGATGAGGTCTTGTGTTGTCCATGCTGGTCTTGAACTCTATGCATCTTTTTATGGCTTGATAGCTTATTTCTTTTTATTGCTAAATAATATTCTATTTTCTGGTTGTACTACCATTTATTTGTCTATTTACACAATGAAGAACACCTTGCTGGCTTCCAGGTCTGTACACAGATGTGTACAGATTTTTGTGTGGACGTAAGTTTTCAAGACGTTTGGGTACATAGTAAGGAGCTGCATTGCTGGATTGTGTGGTAAGAGTATGTTTATTTTTGTAACAAACTACCACACTGTCATCCCTGGTGTTTGCACCCTTTTGCATTCCTACCAGCAAAGCATAAGAGTTGTGCTCTGGGCGGCGCCTGTGGCTCAGTCGGTAAGGCGCCAGCCCCATATACCAAGGGTGGCGGGTTCAAACCCTGCTCTGGCCAAACTGCAACAAAAAAATAGCCGGGCGTTGTGGTGAGCACCTGTAGTCCCAGCTACTCCGGAGGCTGAGGCAAGAGTATCGCTTAAGCCTAGGAGTTGGAGGTTGCTGTGAGCTGTGTGAGGCCACGGCACTCTACCGAGGGCCATAAAGTGAAACTCTGTCTCTACAAAAAAAAAAAAAAAAAAGAGTTGTGCTCCATATCCTCACTAGTATTTGGTGATGTTTTGGATTTTGGCTATTCTACGAGGTGTGTACTGATATCTCCTTGTTTTAATTTGTGATTTCCTAACAACATAGGCTGTTGAGCATCTTTTCATGCTCTCATTTGCCTTTTTTTGTTTATTTGCTGACTTGGGGTTTTATTTATTTATTTGGAGTCTCACTTTGTTACCCTCTGTAGAGTACTATGGTGTCATAGCTCACAGCAACCTCAAACTCTTGGGTTCAAGCAGTCCTCTTGCTTCAGGCTCCTGAGTAGCTGGGACTATAGGCACCTGTCACAACACCTGGCTGTCTTTTTTTTTTAGAGATGGGGTCTTGCTCTAGCTCAGACTGGTCTCCAACTCCTGAGCTCACCTCCTGCCTTGGCCTCCCAGAGTGCTAGGATTATAGGGACTTTGGGTTTTAAAAGTCAGAGAAGCTACACACCACTTGACCATCCTGTTAATATTACTAGATATGTCCCTCTCTGTAGCTATTGTTTCTTCATGTAATATAGCATAAGAGAAAGGAGCTTTGGTTCTAGAGACAGATGGTTTGGTTTAAGATCCCAGTTTCTGTTTTTTTTATTTCTATTTTATTTTTTAAACAACTATGTAACCTTCAGTAAATTACTTAACATTTCTGTCCCATTTTCCCTGTTTGCAAAATGGGGATGATAATTGTACTAATAGTGAGGATTAAGTATTGATGCACATGAAGTGTTGAGAACAGTGTATGAACCAAACAAGTGCTCAAAATAAGTTCCAGCCTACTTACAGTTTCTTGTAAAAATCTTGTCTTTTTTTTTTTTCCCCTTAAAGCTGTTTCTTTTTTCTTTGGGTGGGGTTATGCAGAGTCTAACTTTGTTGCCCAGGCTAGAGTGCTGTGGTATCAATGTAGCTCACAGCAACCTCAAACTCCTGCGTTTAGGCAATCCTCCTGCTTCAGCCTCAGAGTAGCTAGGACTACAGGCATGTATCACCACAGCTAGCTAATTTTTTTCTCTTTTTAGTAGAGATGGAGTCTCATTCTTGCTCAGGCTGGTCTTGAACTCCTCAAAGGGATCCTCCTGCCTTAGCCTCCCAGAGTGCTAGGATTATAACTGTGAGGCACTGCATCTGACTCCTTAATGCTTTTTTTTTTTTAGAGACAGGGTTTCATCTTGTTGTCCTTGGTAGAGTGCCTGGGTATCACAGCTCACAGCAACCCCCAGCTCTTGGGCTTAGGCGATTCTCTTGCCTCAGCCTCCTGAGTAGCTGGGACTACAGGCGCCCACCACAACACCCGGCTATTTTTTTGTTGCAATTTGGCTGGGGCCGAGTTTGAACCCACCACCCTCAGTGTATGGGGCCGGCGCCCTACTCACTGAGCCACAGGAGCTGCCCTTCTTAACACTTTTTGATATTCTCTTTTCTTTTGAAGTTAACCCGAAACTTGAACTGCCTAAGTATTTTTTTCTAACTTAGCACTTTCCACTATCCTACAGAACCCTTCTAGCTTTTGCTCTATGGGAAGGTAATAATAATAATAAGGTATTATTAAGATATTGTCTTATTGATTCGGCACCTGTGGCTCAAGCGGCTAAGGTGCCAGCCACATACACCTGAATCCAGCCCAGCCCCGCCAAACAACGATAGCTGCAACCAAAAAAAAAAATAGCCAGGCATTGTGGCAGGTGCCTGTAGTCCTAGCTACTTGGGAGGCGGAGGTAGGAGACTCGCTTGAACCCAGGAGTTGGAGGTTGCTGTGAGCTGTGATCACGGCACTCTACCCAGGGCAACAGCTTGAGGCTCTGTCTCAAAAAAAAGATACTTATTTATGTAACAATTTTTTTTTTTTTTTGAGAGAATCTCACTATGTCATCCTTGGCAGAGTGCTGTGATGTCACAGCTCACAGCAACCTCAAATTCTTGGGCTTAAGAGATTCCCTTGCCTCACCCTCTCTGGTAGCTGGGACTACAGGCGCCTGCCACAACACCCAGCTATTTTTAGAGCTGGAGTCTGGCTCTACTCTGGCTGGTCTTGATTTTGTAGAAGCTGTGTCTTGCTCTAGCTCAGCTGGTCTCCAACTCCCAAGCACAGCCTTGGCCTCCCGGAGTGCTGGGATTACAGGCCTCAGGCCTATTTGTTTCTTGTTTTTGTTTTAAATTCTTGTGGTAACAGTGGCCAATTAAAAGGTTACTGATTGCAGTAGTTGTTTTTGCTACAGGTATTGTATTGAAATTGTGGTAATATCTTCTAGTTGTCTTTGTGGGAATGCAGCAGGGTGAACTGTAATAAATGTAAATGACAAGAGCAGTAATTTTTATATTTTTGTACAAGAGATTTATGTTAATTGATTTTGGACATAAATTTTTTTTTTTTTTTTTTTTTTGTGGTTTTTGGCCGGGGCTGGGTTTGAACCCGCCACCTCCGGCATATGGGACCGGCGCCTTACTCCTTGAGCCACAGGCGCCTCCCCTGGACATAAAATTATTAAAAGAGGAAGGTGATATGAAGAGCTGTTTTATTGGTATTCGGGCATTTATTGAATGCATGCTAGACATGTAGAATAAAAATAGTTAAGGTGACATTTTGCTGCTGTATGCTGGGTGACACTTTTTAGGGAAGCCATTTTAGCATAATGTCACAAGTACTGTAATATATTTGTGCATAAAGCTGTGTGAATACAGAGGAATGAATTCAAACTCGGAAGTAGAGAAAGCTTCTCACAGAAGGGAGAATTTGTGATCCCTTGAAAGATAGAGATGGTGGGAAAGAACTGTTACAGGGATGATTATTACAAGTCATAGTACTTTCTTGTGCAGAGGCAGGTTGGTCTTCAGAAATATGGTGAATTCAAGGAACAGAAAAGAAATTTTTTTTTTTTTTGGTAGCTAGGGGTTGGCATTTAGCGTGCCTGCAGGATGGTTATAGTTGAAATTGAGACATAGGCATAAACAAAAGCGTAGTATCATCTTTTAAGAAGTTTGGACTTGATGTCAGTACTAGGGAGTGAGTGTAGGGTAAGGCATGATGGAAGCTGTGTTTAGGATGATTTGATGGTAGTGCCCAGTTGTCAGAAACGATGAGAGCCTAATGTAGGTTAGGTTGGTAGGAAGGAACAGTGTAATTTGGTGAGTGCCAGGGATGAGAGAAATTGACAAGGTGAAAATTATCCTTAGGTTCCTGCTTTGGGTAACTTGGAGGATTGGTGTTTGTTAACCCTGACAGACAACACAAGAAGATGTGGTAACTAGCTTTCGTGAGGGAAGGCTGTGAAGAGAGAGGGAGATAGTGATTTCAGTTGCGTTGATTTTGAGGTTCTTGAAAGATAACTAGAGGTGGATGGAAGGCATTTGGAAGTTCAGATTTGAAGCTTGAAGATTTGGGAATACAAATTTGGAAAGCATTTTATTTGTAGAGAAAGCTCAGTCTAGTGGTTAGGGATATTAGCTCTGGAGCCAGACTGAACAGTTCCAGTCTCTGGCCATTTATCTGTGACCTAAGGCAAGATGCTTATTGGAAAGATTAAATAAACTGATAGATGTCGAATACTGCTTGATGTTTCATAATCACTCAGTAAATGTTACTTTTTGTTTTGACGTTTTATTTATTTATTTATTTTTGAGAGAGTCTCACTATGTTGCCCATGGTAGAGTGTTTTGGCATCACAGCTCACAGCAACTTCAAACTCTTGGGCTTAGCAAGTCTCTTGCCTCATCCTCCTGAGTAGCTGTGACTACAGGCGCCTGCTACAATGCCCAGCTATTTTTTGGTTGTAGTTGTCATTGTTGTTTGGCAGGCCAATGCTGGATTCAAACCTCCCAGCTCAGGTCTATGTGGCTGGCGCCCTAGCCGCTGAGCTACAGGCACCGAGCCTGTTTTGATGTTTTAAATTATTAATGTATAGTGCATTTCAACAAGTGTTTGTCATATGCAGATAAAAGGATACATTTGAACCTCCTCCCACCCCATTTACTAGTCCACTTTGGAAAGCTTCCTAAAACAGGTGATGCCAAGCCAGGTATGGTGGCTCATGCCTGCAATCCCAGCGCTTAGAGAGGCCAAAGTGGGAGGATAGCTTGGGGCCAGGAGTTGGAAGCAGCAGTGAGCTGTGATCTTACTACCACTGTACTCCAGTCTGGGCAGCAGAGGGAAAGCCTGTCTCTAAAGAAAAGAGGTATGGGTGGCACCTGTGGCTCAATGAGTAGGGCACCATTCCCATATACCGAGGGTAGCAGGTTCAAACCCGGCCCCGGCCAAACTGCAGCAAAAAAATAGCTGGTTGTTGTGGCGGGTGCCGGTAGTCCCAGCTGCTCCGGAGGCTGAGGCAAGGGAATCTCCTAAGCCCAAGAGCTGGAGGTTGCTGTGAGCCGTGTGATGCCACGGCATTCTACTGAGGGCGGTAAAGTGAGACTCTGTCTCTACAAAAAAAAAAAAGAAAGAAAGAAAGAAAAGAGGTATTGGCTTGGCGCCCGTAGTGTAGTGGTTACGGTGCCAGCCACATACACCAAAGTTGACAGGTTTGAACCTGGCCTGAGCCAGCTAAACAACAATGACAACTGCAACAAAAAATAGCTGGGCATTGTGGCAGGTGCCTGTAGTCCCAGTCCTGGCTGGGCAAGAGAGTTGCTTGAGCCCAAGACTTTAAGGTTGCTGAGAGCTATGACACCATGGCACTCTACCGAGGGTGAAACTTGTCTCAAAAAAAAAAAAAAAAAAAAAAAAGGGAGGTGTTGTTTCAGCTGAGACTCAAAGGATAAGGAGTTAGAAGAGGGAACAGCATGAGCAACAGTAGATGCATGAAATGTAGTAGGTAGTATTTCTTATAAGCAACTTGGTGTTAGTGTGCAGGTAAAGCATGAGGAAGGGAGTGGGGAGAGAGCCTAGGATCGTGGACGTGGCCCTCCTGGAGGCTCTGATTTCCATAGTTTTAGGTATAGTAACTTCCTGTTTAAGGCAAAGAATTAGGGCCCTATTATGATATGAGCTCTGTTGTAATATTAACTAATTGAGAAAATATTGCAGAAAGCTAATGGTTTTTTTAGACCTTTTTGATCTATATATTTGAAAAATACTATAATTGGGCAGCACCCGTAGCTCAGTGGGCAAGAGCACTGGCCACGTAGACCTAGGGTGGCCAGTTCGAACCTGGCCCAGGTGTGCTACCAAAAAGTAGTCGGGTGTTGTGGTGGCTGCCTGGAGTCCCAGCTACTTGGGAGGCTGAGGCAAGAGAATCGCTTAAGCCCAAGAGTTGGAGGTTGTTGTGAGCTATGTCACAGCTACCCAGGGCTACAGCTTGAGGCTCTGTCTCAAAAAAAGAAAGGCTGTGCCTGTGGCTAAGTGGGTAGGGTGCCAGCCCCATATACCGAGGGTGGCGGGTTCGAACCCTGCCCCGGCTAAACTGCAACAGAAAATAGCTGGGCCTTGTGGCGGGCCCCTATAGTTCCAGCTACTCAGGAAGCTGAAACAAGAGAATCACCTAAGCTCAGGAGTTAGAGGTTGCTGTGAGCTGTGATGGCAACAGCACTCTACCAAGGGTGATAAAGTGAAACTCTGTCTTAAAAAGAAAAAGAAAAAAAAAAAGGAAATACGGTTTGGGCTTTTCTCTCTGATAGCTTAGCTTTGGGATTTTGGAGGAAGAGAGGGAACAAGTTAGTTAATACTATTCCATTTGGCTTTGAGCTTCAAACATTTTGTTGCTGTTATCTCCTCTCTTGTTCTTTTTGTCTTTATGGATTTGTTTAACACCTTTATTTCCTATTGTCCAGTAGGAGCTTGAGAGGGAGCAGAGATAAATGTGGATATATTATGTCTTTTTGAAACTGGGAATCTCTTTGCATCTATTGAAATGCAGAGTAAAAAAGAAAAATAAACTGGAAATCGCTAGTTGTAATTATTCTTAAGTTTCTGGTACTCTGTCCTTAGTAATGTTGGCTATACCTATAGATAGAACATAAAACAATAATAGATTTCTGCAATGTGATATGTAAGAACAGTGGGGAGATAAAGGGAGTGTTCATGTGCGTTTTACTGCTCATGGCCTCACAAAACGAGGACCTTTGGCAGGATGCTTCTCTGAGTCACCATCTTTAAACTGGGCTAATCATACTTGCCCAGACTTTGTCATTTGATAAGATGATGAATATAGAGATTCTTTGTAAACTGTAGCACTTTAAATGTAAGAGATATAAAAATGTTAAAATAAACTTAAATATAGAAGAGGAGACAATAGAGGTACAGATAGTAAAAAGAAGGAAATATAAAGAGGAGATGATGGAGGTACAAATGTGAATAAAGCAGCCATGACTGGGACAGTGCTTCTAAAAGAAGTATATGTGATATAATTTCAGTGTTTAAATCAGGGATGTGTTTTAGAGGAAATGATACAATTTTAGCCTAGGGAAGATGGGAATGTCCACCTAAGATTTATTGTGGATAGCAGGAATTTTAGTCTTCATGATTTATTTCTGTACTTTTAATTTGATTTATGAAGTTAGACAAATGAGACTGGGAAGATGGCACCGGGCAGTGCTTCTCAATCTTGGTTACTGGGCGGCGCCTGTGGCTGAAAGGAGTAGGGTGCTGGCCCTATATCAGAGGTGCCAGGTTCAAACCCAGCTCTGGCAAAAAAAAAAAAAAAAAAAAGAGAGGAACAAATCTTGGTCACTCATTAGAATTATTAGGGGAGCTTTTAAAAAATGTTGTCATTGGGGCCTGGTATTCTGGCTTAAATGGTCTGGAGGGGGTGTACTGGGCGTACTATGTTTTTTTTTCTTAACTGGTTGGTTCTAATGTACAGCTAGGTTTAGGGGTGCAAACCTTGCCTAAGTCTTTAGGTAAGCAAGTTTATTTGATAGGTCTAGAATAAATGAGAGCGTTTTCATTTGAATTGAAGAATATTCTGTTTAGCTTTGAGCATTTTTTCTTTGTAGAAAAACCTCCCAAATTAGTTTGTCTGTTAATGTATACCATGTATTTTAAGTTGTATTTTGTGAATATATAATGAAGTATGTCTATAAGCCACAGGGACATATTAAGGGCCAAGTTTCTGTTGCTTCCATTTTGTCCTTTTCTGCCATTAACTTATTTTTGGTTGATTTTTGAATGAAATAAGTGTTATGATACTTTTTCATCAAAATGCCGTTGTAGCATGAAAGAGTGGAGTAAAGGAGAAAGGGAATAAGGACAGGTAGAAATGGCTGGTATCTTATACCACCCATTCACCTAAATCTTCATGCCTAATATGTCTTTGTCTCATGTTGTATTAAAAACAATTTAGAGACTTGGTGCCCGTACCACAGTGGTTACAGTGCCAGACACATGCACTGAGGTTGGCAAGTTTGAACCCAGCCCTGGCCTGCTAAACAACAATGATAACTGCAACAAGAACAACAAAAAGAAATAGCTGGGCGTTGTGACAGGCGCCTGTAGTCCCAGCTACTTGGGAGGCGAGGCTGAGGCAAGAGAATCACTTTAGCCCAAGAGTTTGAGGTTGCTGTGAGCTGTAACACCATGGCACTCTACCAAGGGCAACACAGTGGGACTCTGTCTCAAAAAAAAAGTAGAATATTGTGTTTTACCACATTATAGCTTACCTTTTCTTTTTTCTTCATTTTTTTTTTTTTTTTGTAGAGACAGAGTCTCACTTTATGGTCCTCGGTAGAGTGCCGTGGCATCACACAGCTCACAGCAACCTCCAACTCCTGGAGCTAAGCGATTCTCTTGCCTCAGCCTCCCGAGTAGCTGGGACTACAGGCGCCCACCACAACGCCCGGCTATTTTTTGGTTGCAGTTTGGCCGGGCTGGGTTTGAACCCGCCACCCTCGGTATATGGGGCCGGCACCTTACCGACTGAGCCACAGGCACCTTTTCTTTTTTCTTTTTTCTTGTTTTTTTTTTTTGTGGTTTTTGGCCAGGGCTGGGTTTGAACCCACCACCTCCGGCATATGGGACCAGAGCCCTAGTCCTTGAGACACAGGCGCCGCCCTTTTTTCTTGTTTTTGAGACAGAGTCTTGCTCTGTTGCTGCGGTTAGAGTGTCTTGGCCTCAGTCTAGCTCACAGCAACTTTAAACTACTGGCTTCAAACAATTTTCCTGCCTCAGCTTCCCCAGTAGCTGGGACTGTAGGTGCCTGCCATGACGCCTGGCTAATTTTCCTATTTTTAGTAGTGATGGAGTGTCAGTCTTGCTTAGGCTAATCTGGAACTCCTGAGCTCAAGGGTATCCTCCTGCCTTGGCCTCCCAGAGTGCTAGGATTACAGGCTTGAGTTACCTTGCCCGGCCCAGTTTACTTTTAACATACTAAAAAGTTTTTCAGGTCTATATAAAGTGATTCATTTGTTCAAATTTATTGTATATGAAGCACTGATAATATAACAGTTAATGAGCTTTCATAAAGCTCATTTAATGGGAAGAGATCTATTATATGTACACACTAGATAGTAGTAGGCCATGTGGCGATAAATATCATAGGAAAATTAAAGGTGGTATGAGAATGCTGGTTGTAAAGTTTGTGCTTTTCAGTGGTCTGGGAGGGTCTCTTTGAGGTGGTATTTAAGCAAAGATCTGAATAATACTCGATAGCATTATGTAGGTACCGGTGAAGTTCTGTCAGTCTGTTATTAGAGCAGGCAAAAACAGCTAGATGAATGTTCATCATATTTGGATGGATTTTAACATGACTTCAAATGTAGGCTATATAAGAAGTGATGAGGGGCTGGGCACAGTGGCTCACGCCTCTAATCCCCGCACTTGGGAGGCTGAGGCGGGTGTATTACCTGAGCTCACAGGTTTGAGACCAGCCTGAGACAGAATGATGCCTCCTCTCTAAAAATAGCTGGGCTTTGGGGCGGGCGCCTGTAGTCCCAGCTGCTAGGGAGACTGAGGGAAAAGGATCACTTGTACCTAAGAGTTTGAGGTTGCTGTGGGCTATGACTCTGTGGCATTCTCCTGAGGGTGACAAAGTGAGACTCTGTCTCAAAAAAAAAAAGAAAAAAAAAAAAAAAAGAAATGATGAGGGATTTGTGTGAATACCATTCTGGAGATGTGTGCCAATCTATATTAAACAGAAAACAATAATTTGAAATGTGGACTCCAAATAGAAATTTCCAAGGGTACAGTACTCCAAGTTGTATAGTAATTGTATTAATTTGTAGCCGAGTTGCTTCTTACATTTGCAACGTTGTTTAGCAATTTGCTATTTATTTACAGATGGTTAAGGGTTCTCTTGAGCAATATCAGATAGAGTAGTTAGTTACCAGATTTTATTTAATTATAGTCAGGTCAGTATCTTGAATGAAGAATATATTCTATGTGCCCCCAAAATTGAGATATTTAACTCTGGGAAACTGAACAATTTATATCAAAGAAGGCCCCACAGCAAGGACCTTGCAGGTCTTTAGAGACTGAGCTCTAACCATGGAAATTTTTCAGTGGCGATTGTTTTAAAAATGTTCTTAATTGATGTTCAGATACTAAAGATTATGGTAAAATAGAGTGGTCTGGTGATACTTTTGCTTAAAGAGAACTTGGAACTCTTCTAATTGTATCCTTTGCAGAGCCTTTTCTCCATCCTGGAATACCACTGTCTCCCCATTGCTTTTTTTTTTTTTTTTTTTTTGCAGTTTTTGGCCGGGACTGGGTTTGAACCTGCTACCTCTGGTATGTGGGGCTGGCGCCCTACTCCTTTGAGCCACAGGCGTCGCCCTTCTCCTTTGCTTTTTATCGTTTGTTACCCTTTCTTCCTGGCCTATGAACTTTTCCAAACTTACATTGTTTTACACTGAGTTCGGTTTTATGGAAATACTCATTTTGCCTTTTAATACTATAATGTTATTGATACCTTTTCTCTTATTAAATTATTTCATTTTTGGTTAATTGTATTTTAAAAGGCTTATGAAAACAACATTAATTTTATACCTTTATTGACTTTGAATGGTATTTACATATAGTATGTTATAGTAGGCTACTTAAAGCACGGAAGTCTGAAGCTACCTCAGTGGAAGTGGATATTTTTCCAAGTTTGTTGGACTGTACGCTGTTTCTTAAAGTAGATATTAGAATTGGTAACTCTTTTTTTTTTTTTTTTTTTTTTTTTTTAGAGACAGAGTCTCACTTTGTTGCCCTCAGTAGAGTGCTGTGATATCACAGTTCACAACAACCTCCAGCTCTTGGGCTTAGGCAATTCTCTTGCCTCAGCCTCCCAAGTAGCTAGGACCACAGGCGCCTGCCACAATACCCAGATATTTTTTTGTTGTAATTTGGCTGGGGCTGGGTTTGAACCTGCCACTCTCAGTATATGGGGCTGGTGCCCTACTCACTGAGCCACAGGCACCACCCAGAATTGGTAACTAATTTTAAAAACAGGTTTCCTTCCTTTGAAATTTTGAATTTAAAAGTTATTATATAGACTTAAGGCAACGCGTAAGCACCTATCATTTCATTACTGAGAAATGGCTGTTAACGTTTTGCTATTTCTTTTTACTTTTTCTATTCTTTCATATGCACACTTACACACTTTTTTTTTTTTTGAGACGGAGTCTCACTCTGTTGCCCAGGCTAGAGTGCCATGGCATCATCATATCTTACGGCAACCTCAAAATCTTGAGCTCGAGCAGTCCTTTGCCTCAGGCTCCCAAGTAGCTGGAACTGGAAATGCCCACAACAATACCTTGCTGATTTTTCTATTTTTGGTTCAGGAGAGGTCTCACTCTTGCTCAGACTGGTTTTGAACTCCTGACCTCAAGCAGTCCTCCCACCTTGGCCTCCTACAGTGCTAGGATTATATACATGAGACATTGCACCTCGTCTGTTGAATATATTTTTATAGAATTTCAACATAATGATGTATTATGAAGTACTTGTCTTAGTTAATAATATGAATATCACCCTGTGTCTTTATTCTTTTAGAATATTATTTTTAAAATTTAATTAATTAATTAATTTTTTTTTTCTTTTGGTAGAGACGAATCTCACTTTACTGCCCTCGGTAGAGTGCCATGAAATATTTAAAACAATCTTGTATCTTTTATATTTATTTATAAATATCAGTTGTCTGTTTTTTGAGACTTTGGAAAAAAAATAATAAGTAACTGATGAATCCATACTGAACGTCAGAGTCAAAGCATTCTATAATAGACATACTCTTATTTGACAATGTGAATGTTACTTTTTTACATTATTATTATTGTTGCTCAATATTTTGTTGCAGCAATTGTCTGATTTCTTTTCTGGAAAAAAAAATTTTTTTTTTTTTTTGGAGACAGAATCTGACTTTATCACCCTTGGTAGATTGCCATGGCATCACACTGCTCACAGCACCCTCCAACTCCTGGGGGCTTAGGCGATTCTCCTGCCTTAGGCTCCCGAGTAGCTGGGACTACAGGTGCCCACCCCAATGCCCGGCTATTTTTTTTTTGTTGCAGTTCGGCCAGGGCTGGGTTTGAATCCGCCACCCTCGGCATATGGAGCCGGCGCCCTACCCACTGAGCCACAGGCACTGCCCTTTTCTTTTATGAATGTATTTATCTTTGTTCATTCTTTATGAGGTTTTTCTTCTAGTCCTTATCTTAAACATTGTTATTGTTATTGTTATTAAATTTTAAGTCTTTTTGATTTTGAAGGCATAAGGTGGAAACCAAATAAACACTTGTCTATGTAAAAAAAATATTAAAAAAATACTATTTTTTAGTTACTGTAAAGCAAAATATCCTTTTTTGTATGTGTGTGTACTTGTAGTACATGTAACCACCATCATGATTAGAATATAAGGCAGTTTCAACACTTGATAAAATTACCTTGTGGTGGGCGGCACCTGTGGCTCAGTGAGTAGGGCGCCGGCCCCATATGCTGAGGGTGGCGGATTCAAACCCAGCCCCAGCCAAACTGCAGCAAAAAAATAGACAGGTGTTGTGGCGGGCGCCTGTAGTCCCAGCTGCTTGGGAGGCTGAGGCAAGTGACAGCTTGAGGATCTGTCTCAAAAAAAAAGTTAATCCGTTTAGCTCAGAATATGGGTTCAATAAATATGTATTAGCATGTAGTAGTAGCCATCATCATCTTTTTTTTTTTTTTTTTATTGTTGGGGATTCATTGCATCATCATTGTTATTGACTCCTTAAACTTAAGTATGTTCATTTATCCTGTGATCAAATCTAAGGTTTTTATGATGCAGCAAACCAGTTGGGAAATGCTATCTTAAATAAGAGATGCTTAAGCTCGCATCTAAACATGAAGTAAAAGGAGATCCTACATGTAATCACTATGCTAGAACTTGCAAAGGGAGCCACAATTCCTCCCATCTCTCTCTGTGTACTCCTTTGCAATGTGACTTTGCCATTTCTCTATCAAGATATAGAGTTTAGGCTGGGCTTGGTGGCTCATGCCTGTAATCCTAGCACTCTGGAAGGCCGAGGTGGGTGGATTGCCTGAGCTCACGGGTTTGAGACCAGCCTGAACAAGAGCGAGACCCCATCTCTAAAAAATAGCCCGGTGTTATGGCAGGTGCCTGTAGTCCCAGGTACAGGAGGCTGGGCAAGAGAATCGCTTTGAGCCCGGGAGTTGGAGGTTGCTGTGAGCTGTGATGTCACAGCACCCTACCCAGGGCGACAGCTTGAGGCTCTGTCTCAAAAAAATAAAAGTCCAGACTAGGATTTTGATTAAAGCTGCATTAAATATATACTTCCATTTGGGGAATATTGACATATCCAGACCCTTCCAGCTGTGAACACAGTATTATTTAGGTCTGTGATTTCTATTTTATTTATGTTATTTTTTTGTCTAGATAAGTCTTGCTGTGTTGCCCAGGCTGGTCTTAAACTCCTGGCCTCAAGTGTTCTTTGGCCTGAACCTCCAAAGTGCTGGCCAGGTCCTTGATTTCTTTTTCCTTTTTTGGTTTTAGTTTTACTTATTTATTTATTTTTTTGTAGAGACAGAGTCTCACTTTGTGGCCCTCGGTAGAGTGCCGTGGCCTCACACAGCTCACAGCAACCTCCAACTCCTGGGCTTAAGTGATTCTCTTGCCTCAGCTTCCCAAGTAGCTGGGACTAGGTTTTAGTTTTATTTTTAAAAATTGACAATAATTTTATATATTCGTGAGATATATAACAATGTTTTGTTTTGTTTTTGTAGAGACAGAGTCTCACTGTACTGTCCTCGGGTAGAGTGCCGTGGCTTCACACAGCTCACAGCAACCTCTAACTCTTGGGCTTACGTGATTCTCTTGCAACTCTTGGGCTTACGTGATTCTCTGGCCTCAGCCTCCCAAGCAGCTGGGACTACAGGCCCCCGCCACAACGCCCGGCTATTTTTTTGTTGCAGTTTGGCCGGGGCTGGGTTTGAACCCGCCACCCTTGGCATATGGGGCCGGCACCCTACTCATTGAGCCACAGGCGCCGCCCCATAACAGTGTTTTGATACATATAATGTATATTGATCAGATCAGCTTAATTAGCTAATATGTCATCTCAGATGTCATTTCTTTGTTTTGGGAGCAATTGTTATCTTACTCCTAACTATTTGAAACTGTATAATAATAACTGTAGTCATCCAGCAGTGGTATAGAACATTAAATTTGTTCCTCCTATCTAGCTGTAATTTAAAAAAATATTTATTGATTGATTGCTTGGTAGATAGATCTTGCTTTGTTGCTGGGGCTAGAATACCCTCGCATCATCATAGCTCACAGCAACCTCAAACTCTGTGTATGGCTCAAGCAGTCCTCTCACCTCAGGCTTCCAAGTAGCAGGGACTAGAGGCAGATAGCACCCTTTATACCTGCCTGATTTTAAAACTTTTTGTAGAGATGGGGTCTCATTATGTTGCCCAGGCTGGCCTCTGTACTCGTGGCTTCAAGCAGTCCTCCTGTCTCAGCCTCCCAAAGAGCTGAGTTTACAGGCACGAGCCATTGTGCCCAAGCTGTTTTTCTTCTTTAGACTATTAATATGTTAGATCACATTTGAATATTGAGTGAGTTTTGGACTGCTGGCATAAACTTAACTTACTTCTGTTGTACTATTCTTTTTATATACTGCTAAATTTGATTTGTTGAGTTTTTAAATTTTTTGGCATGATCTTCATAAGGAATAATGGTATGTAGTTTTCTTGTACTTTTTCTGGTTTTGGTATCAGGTTAATGCTGGGCCTCATAAAATGAAAAAAAAAATTTTTTTTTTTAGTTCCCTTTGGCTTAACATAAAAAGAATTTGAAAGGGTTCCCTCTTCTATTTTCTGGAAGAGATTGTGTAGAATTGGTGTTACTTCTTACTCAAATGTTTAGTGGAATTCTCCAGTAAAACTATGTGAACCTCGAGGGTTCTTTAGGAAATTTTAAACTGAAATGAATTCAGTATCCTAATAGTGTAAGGCTGTTTCCTCTTAGATAAGTTTTGGTAGTTTCCACTTTTTAAGGCATTGGTACAGTTCATCTATGTTGTCTTGTCTTTTATGTATAGATTTATTTATACTATTCCCCAAATATCCTTTCAACGTTTACAATACCAAACTCATTTTGACAACCTAAGCTGTCAAATTCATGTGCACAGAGTTACTCATACTATTCTCTTATTATCTTTTCTTTTTTTTGAGACAGAGCCTCAAGCTGTCGCCCTGGGTAGAGTGCTGTGGCATCACAGCTCACAGCAACCTCCAACTCCTGGGTTCAAGCGAGTCTCCTGCCTCTGCCTCCCAAGTAGCTGGGACTACAGGCACCTGCCACAATGCCTGGCTATCTTTTGGTTGCAGTCATCATTGTTGTTTGGTGGGCCCGGGCTGGATTCGAACCTGCCAGCTCAGGTGTATGTGGCTGGTGCCTTAGCCACTTGAGCCACAGGTGCTGAGCCTTTTTTTTTTTTTTTTGAGACAGTATCTCACTTGGTCATCCTCAGTAGAGCGCTGTAATGTCACAGCTCACAGCAACCTCAAACTCTTGGGCTCAAGTGATTCTCTTGCCTCAGGTTTCCAAGTAGCTGGGATTACAGGTGCCCGCCACAATGCCTGGCTGGTTTTTAGAGGCAGGATCTTGCTCTTACTCAGGCTGGTCTAGAACCTGTGAGCTCAGGTGATGCACCTGCCTTGGCCTCCTAAGTGCTGAGATTACAGGCGTGAGTCACCACACCCGGCTCTCTTATTATCTTCTAATATCTTCAGGCTTTCTCTCCATTTGTTTGTTTGTTTACTTATTTATTGATTTATGACAGTCTTACCCTGTTGCCCAGGCTAGAGTGCTGTGGCATCAACCTGGCTCACAGCAACCTCAAACTCCTGCATTCAAATGATCCTCTTGCCTCAGCCTCTCTCCTGAGAAGCTGGGACTACTGGTGTCCACCACAACACCCAGCTAATTTTTTCTGTTTTTAGGAGAGGGCTGGCCTCCATCTTGCTTAGGCTGGTCTGGAATTCCTGAGCTCAAGCGATCCTCCTGCCTCAGCCTCCCAGGGTGCTAGAATTACAGGTGTTGAGCTACTTTCATTTCTGGTATTGGTTATTTGTGTTTTCTCTCTTTCTTAATGCCAATTTTTTATCTTTTCAAAGAACTAAGTTTTTGGAGGGGGCAGTGTCTCACTTTGTCACCTTTGGTAGGTGGCGTCATAGCTCACAGCAACCTCAAACTCTCAGGTGATCCTCTTGCCTTACCCTCCCCAGTACCTGGGACTACAGGCTGCTGCCATTACACCTGGCTATTTTTAGAGAGGAGGTCTCCCTCTTGCTCGTTCTGGTCTCAAACTCCTCAGCTCAGGCAATGTACTCGACTTGGCTACCCAGAGTGCTAGGATTACAGGCGTGAGCCACTCTGCCTGGCCATCAAGGAACTAATTTCTTCTTGTGTTGATTTTTCTCTTTTTAATTTCTTTTCTTTCTTTCTTTCTTTTTTTTTTTTGTTTTAGAGATAGAGTCTCACTTTGCCGCCCTGGGTAGAGTGCTGTGGCATCACAGCTCACAGCAACCTCTAGCTCTGGGGCTTAGGTGATTCTCTTGCCTCAGCCTTCCCAGTAGCTGGGACCACAGGCACCCGCCGCAATGCCCGGCTATTTTTTTTTTTTTTGTTGTTGTTGTTGCATTTTGGCTGAGGCTGGATTTGAACCTGCCACCCTTGGTATATGGGGTCGGTGCCCTACTCACTGAGCTATAGGTGCTGCCCTCTCTTTTTAATTTCATTGGTTTTGCTATTTTCTTCCTTTCCCTTTCCCTTTCCCTGTGGTTTTTGGCTGGGGCTGGGTTTGAACCCGCCACCTCCGGCATATGGGACCGGTGCCCTTCCCCTTTGAGCCACAGGCGCCGCCCGGTTTTGCTATTTTCTTAATTATTTTTTCTGCTTGTTTTGAGTTTGCTTTACTCTTTCTAGTTTCCTAAGTAGGAGCTTAGGTGATTGATTTGAAACTATGTCATCTATTACAATATAAGTGTTTAATTTCTATTAATTTCTCTCTGAGCTTTGCTTTAGCTACATATGACAAATTTTGATGTTTTATGTTTTCATTTTTATTTGATTCAGAACATTTCAGGCTGGGTGTGGTGGCTTACTCCTGTAACCCTAGCACTCTGGGAGGCCAAGGCAAGTGAATTGCCTGAGCTCAGGGGTTTGAGTTAGGAGGATCGCTTGAGCCCAAGAGTTCGAGGTTGCAGTGAGCTATGATGAGGCCACTGCACTCAATCCTAGGTAATAGAGTGAGCCCTTATGTCAAAACAAAAACAAACAATAACAACAAAATTCCAAAACAAACAAAATCCAGAAAACATTTTTTGCATTACCAGAGACTTCATTGACCTGTGGATTATTTAGAATTATGTTGATTAATTTCCAAGCACTTAGGGTTTTCCTGTAATACTTGTTATTGATTTCTACTATAAACCCATTAGGGTAAGAGAATATACTTTTAATTTTAGTTCTTTGATTTGTTAAAGTCTCCTTTATGACCCAGGGTATGATATCTTGAATGTTCACATGTGTACTTGAGAAAAACATGTTTTCTACTACTGATAGGTGGGGCAGTCTTTAGATGTTAATTGGTTGGTGGTGCTGTTCAGATTCTTGATGTTTATTGTTTTCTGTCTACTATGTCTATCAGCTGCTGAGACAGTATCACTTACTGAGAACAGAATGTTGAAGTCTCCGACTGTAATTATAGATGTCGATTTCTTCTTTTAGTTTTGTCAGTTTTTGCTGTATTTTGAAATTCTGTCATGTGTATGTAATACACTTTTAACAATGCCTTTTATTTTATTTTATTATTTATTTATTTTTGAGACAGTCTCACTTTGTCACTCTTGTAAAGTACTGTGGTGTCAGAGCTCACAGCAACCTCAAACTCTTGGGTTCAAGCAATTCTCTTGCCTTGCCTCACAAGTAGCTGGGACTACAGGCACTTGCCACAACGCCTGGCTATTTTTGTTTAAGAGATGAGGGTCTCTCTTGCTAAGGCTGGTCTCGAACCTATGAGCTCAAGCAGTCTACTAGCCTTGGCCTCCCAGAGTGCTAGAATTATAGGTGTGAGCCACCATACCCGGCCAACAATGTCTTTTCTTCTTTGTGAATTTACCCATTTATCACTGTGTAATGTCCTCCTTTATACCTGGTAATCTTCCTTGCTCTTATCTCTTTGTTCGATATTAATAGAGGCATTCTAGCTTTAGCATGAGGGTGTATTCCTTAACAACAAGAATAAAACAAGAAGTGTCAGAGTGAAATGTGGGTGATAACAACTGTCACGCTACTTAAGGAAATTAGACATTTTATACTTAACAATCTAATAATTGGCATGTTTTGGGCTATGTATATTTAATGTGATTTATTGATGTTTTGGTATTTACTCGTTTCCTTTTTTCCTCTATCTTTTCTCCTTTTTTTAGGTTAATCATTCTTTTTTATTATTTTATTTTATCTATGGTGATTTTTTACCATCGTTCTTTCTTTTTTTTTGTTTTTCTTTTTGAGACAGTGTCTCAAGCTGTCGCCCTGGGTAGAGAGTGCTGTGGCGTCACTATTCACAGCAACCTCAAACTCCTGGGCTTAAGCGATTCTCTTGCCTCAGCCTCCCAAGTAGCTGGGACTACAGGTGCCCTCCATAACATCCAGCTATTTTTTGGTTGCAGTTGTCATTGTTGCTTAGCAGGCCCGGGCCGGGTTCGAACCCACCACCCTAGGTGTATATAGCTGGCACCCTGTCGACCGAGCTATGGGCTGCGCCTTGACCATAATTCTTTTTTTTTTTTTTTGTGGAGACAAGAGTCTCACTTTACTGCCCTCAGTAGAGTGCCATGACGTCACAGGACTCACAGCAACCTCCAGCTCTTGGGCTTAGGCGATTCTCCTGCCTCAGCCTCCCCAGCTGCTGGGACTACAGGTGTACGCCACAACGCCTGGCTATTTCTTTTTGTTGTTGTTGCAGTTTGGCTGGGGCTGGGTTTGAACCTGCCACCCTCAGTATATGGGGCTGGCACCCTACTTACTGAGCCACAGGTGCTGCCCATCCATAATTCTTTAGATATTTTTTTAGTAGTTACCTGAGTAATTACAAATATATACTTAATGGTTCAAAATATAAATGAATATTTTACCACTAAGTGCACTATAGAAAACTTCCCAGTCTTTTTTTTTTTTGAGACAAGAGTCTCAAGACTGTCACCCTGGGTAGAGTGCTGTGGCGTCACAGCTTATAGTAACCTCCAGCTCTTGGGATTCTCTTGCCTCAGCCTCCAGAGTACCTGGGACTACAGGTGCCTGCCACAACGCCTAGCTATTTTTTGGTTGTAGTTGTCATTGTTGTTCGTTGTTTGGCGGGCCCAGCTGGATTCGAACCCACCAGCTCCAGTGTATGTGGTTGGCGTCCTAGCCGCTTGAGCTACAGGGGCTGAGCCACTTTCTAGTCTTCATAATGCCCTCCACACTTTAAGTTATAGTTGATTCATTGTACTTACATACCTCAATATGCAATGTAATAATTTTTGCGTTGAATTATCAAATATATTTTAAAGAACTGAGGTTAAGAATTGCTTGGGCGGCACCTGTGGCTTAGTGAGTAGGGCGCCGGCCCCATATGCCGAGGGTGGTGGGTTCAAACCCAGCCCCGGCCAAACTGCAACAACAAATAGCCGGGCGTTGTGGCGGGCGCCTGTAGTCCCAGATGCTTGGGAGGCTGAGGCAAGAGAATTGCGTAAGCCCAAGAGTTAGAGGTTGCTGTGAGCCGTGTGACACCACGGCACTCTACCCAAGGGCGGTACAGTGAGACTCTGTCTCTACAAAAAAAAAGAATTGCTGCTTTTGGCTGGGTAAGGCTCATGCCTATATAATCCTAGCACTTTGGGAGGCTAAAGTGGGTGGATTGTTTGAGCTCACGAGTTGGAGACTAGCCTGAGCAAACGCAAGACCCCGTCTCTACTAAAAATAGAAAAAACTGAGGCAGAAGGAGAGCTTGAGCCCAAGAGTTGGAAGAGCTGTGAGCTTTGACTTCACAGCACTGTATGCAGCATGACAGCTTGAGACTCTGTCTCAAAAAAAAAAAAAAAAAATTTGCTGGTTTTATTTACCCGGATATTTGCCATTTCTGGTTTTTTTTTTTTTGTCCTTCATTCTTGATCTTCATACCATGTAGTGAACTTTTTTGTAGTACTTTTTTTTTTTTTTGAGACAGAGTCTCACTATGTCGCCCTTGGTAGAGTACTGTGGCATCACAGCTCACAGCAACTTCAAACTCTTGGGCTCAAGTGATTCTCTTGCCTCAGCCTCCCAAGTAGCTGGGACTACAGGTACCCACCACAATGCGCAGTTGTTATTGTTGGTTAGCTGGCCTGGGCCTGAACCCACTACCTTCAGTATATGTGGCTGACACCATAAACACTGTGCTATGGGTCCCGAGCCTTGTAGTACTATCTGAGTAGCTTTGCTGGCAAAATTCTCTTTAGTATTACTTCATCTGAGAATTTCTTTGTTTCATCCATATTCTTGAAGGATATTTTTGTTGGATGTAGAACTTATTTTTTCTTTTCCCTTTTTTTTTTTTGGAGACAAAGTCTCACTTTGTCGCCCTCAGTAGAGTGCTCTGGCATCACAGCTCACAGCAACCTCCAGCTCTTGGGTTTGGCGATTCTCTTGCCTCAGCCTCCCGAATAGCTGGGATCACAGGTGCCCGCCACAACACCCAGGTTTTTTTTTTTTTTTTTTTTTGTTGTTGTTGCAGTTTGGCCGGGGCCGGGTTTGAACCTGGCACCCTTGGTATATGGGGCCAACGCCCTACTCACTGAGCCACAGGCGCTGCCCAGAACTTCTTTTTTCAATACTTAAAAAATAGTCCACTTCCAAGAAACCCTTGGTTTTTAATGATAAATGTGCTTTTATTATAATCATTTCTTCCCTATAAATAATATATCATTCTCTGGTTGCCTTATTTGTGAAATTTCTCCTATACCAGAAAGAAATCTGTGCTAATGCAAATCATTAGTATAAATGAAAGGTCTACAAATTATGGCCTATGTTTGAGGTGAAAAATATACTCAAAGTGTTTATCATATTATCTCACTCAACAGCAGCAATTGACGCAGAAAACTTCTGTGACCAGACGTGTAGGGATCTCTTTTTATCAACAAGCAAGCAGTCATCCCTCTAACAGATACCAACTGGGCGTCCTCCAATTCAGTTCCAACACTATCTGTGGATAGTTTGAGACCCCAGGAGTAGATGACTCTGTCCCACAAGACCATCTCCCCACCCTCCTTTAGACACCAGTCACAGTTCTGGGCCTCCAGATCTTTTGACCCACTGACTGTAAATCGAGAATCCCGCAACACCCCTTCTTTAAGTTTGATTAATTTGCTAGAGCAGAACTCAGGGAAACACTTTCACTGGTTTATTACAAAGGTTATACAAGAGATACAGATGAAGACATGCATAGGGCCAGGTATGGAGGAAGGAGCTCAAGAGTTCTCAGGTTTTCCCTGGGTGTTCCACTCTTCACGAATTTAACATGTTAGCTGTCTGGAAGCTCTCTGAACCCTGTCCCGTGGGCCTTTTATGGAGACTTCATTGGATAGGCATGATTGAATCATGGATGACTATGTTGAAATGTGATAGGACAAAAAGGGTATGGGGCCAGATCCTCTCTGGTTTGAGGGTGTTATGACCCACAATCAGAAAGGCAGAGGAAAATAAGAGTTCTGCCTTGGGCAGGTGAAAGGAGAGCGGAGGAAGGTTTGGAATATGTTCCCTGAGGCCTGTTTCTGAGGCCTAAATTGCCCCAACACTACAATAAAAGACTGAGATATGGCCTATGGGAGTTATGAGCTAGTAACAGTGGATGAAAACTTACATATGTTTTTTTGTGTGTGTTTATTTCTCATAATATCATAGCCTGCCACTGCTGTCGGTCTCAGGCTGCTTTCTCATTTTGTAAATAAAGTGTTGCTACGATCTGTCCACACTCATTGATTCACATACTGTCCATGACTGCTTTTGTATCACGGGCAGATTTGAGTAGTTGTAAGAACTACTTTTGGACCCTAAAGTATTGACCACTTGACCCTTTTCAAAAAAAGTTTGCTAATTTCTGGTGTAGATTTTTCTTCATTAAAATTTCCTACTTGATTTTTTTTTTTTTTTTTTTAAGTTTTTGGCCGGGGCTGGGTTTGAACCTGCCACCTCTGGTATGTGGGGCTGGCGCCCTACCCCTTTGAGCCACAGGTGCTGCCCACCTACTTGATTTTTTTAAAACGTTAACCATGTAGGCTTAAAAATCTTTTTACACCTTCCTTTAGGCCGGAGATGCCATCTTCTAGTAATTCACCAAAATGACAAATACAAAGGGAAAGAGGAGAGGCACCCGATACATGTTCTCCAGGCCTTTTAGAAAACATGGAGTTGTTCCTTTGGCCACATACAGGCGAATCTACAAGAAAAGTGATATTGTAGACATCAAGGGAATGGGTACTTTCAAAAAGGCATGGCCCACAAATGTTACCATGGAAAACTGGAAGAGTCTACAGTGTTACCCAGCCTGCTGTTGGCATTGTTGTAAACAAACAAGTTAAGGGCAAGATTCTTGCCAAGAGGATTAATGTTCTTATTGAGCCATATTAAGCATTCTAAGAGCCGAGATAGCTTCCTGAAACGTGTGAAGGAAAATGATCAGAAAAAGAAGGAACCCAAAGAGAAAGGTACCTGGGTTCAACTGAAGCGTCAGCCTGCGCCACCCAGAGAAGCCCACTTTGTGAGAACTAACGGAAAGGAGTCTGAGCTCCTGGAACCCATTCCCCATGAATTCATGGCATAATAAGCATATAACATAGCACACAGGAGTACCAGTGGCCCCGGGTTTTTAGGTGGAAGAACCTATTTATTCCCCATGAGCTCATGGCATAATAGGTGTACAGCATAGCACACAGGATAACCAATAGTCCCCATGTAACAGTGATACAAGGTGCTGGAACCTATTTCCCACAAATTCAAAAGTCAATTAACACTTTGTCACATTCAATGGCAAGGTGCCTCCCTGAGCTACTGGAACCTCTTCCCTATGAATTCATGGCATGGTAGATAAAAATAATAGCAAATGTTTCTTGTTCATTCACTAAAAGTGTGATTATTTTTTCCCCCAAAGAAGTATTAAAGCAAATTTTAATGTGTCCTAAAAAAAAAAAATCTTAACAAATATATTGTATACAAAATTCTAACAGGGAGCAATATGTGTAAGAATTTTTTCCCCTATTTAAAAACCAGAACTACGGCTCAGCGCTTGTAGCTCAGTGAGTAGGGCACCAGCCACATACACCGAGGCTGGTGGGTTCGAGTCTGGCCCAGGCCTGCTAAACAACAATAACAACTGCAACCAAAACCCCAAAACAAACAACCCCCCCAAAACCAAAACTAAGCTTAGCACCCGTCGTTCAGTGGTTAATGTGCCCCTTACATACACTGGGGCTTGCGGGTTCGAACCTGGCCTGGGCCTGCTAAAAACAATGATAACTACAACAACAACAAAAAAATAGCTGGGCGTTGTGGCAGGCACCTGTAGTCCCAGCTACTTGGGAGGCTGAGGTAAGAGAATTGCTTAAGCCCAAGAGTTTGAGGTTGCTGTGAGCTGTGATGCCATAGCACTCTACCGAGGGTGACAAAGTGAAACTCCAAAAAATCCAAAACAAAACTAACTCTTCAGCCAACTTTTCTTGAAGACATAACAAATATTAGCTAAACATAGCTTATCTTTAAAAAAAGTATTTTTATTTTTTTACTTATATATTTTTAATAAAACCCTTCACATAATCTTCATGCATAAAGACCATGACATTTAAAACTCATAAGGCAAACAAAACAAATTTTTGTTAAATAACTGGTTGATGTGAAGTCTGATTTGATGTTTTTAAAGATAGGCTTCAGGTAACTTAAATATAGGTTGTAAATTGAATGTAATGTTATTTGCAACATTACAATCTGTTGACCTGAGCAGAAGCAATAGGAGTAAAAGTGTAACCTTCCTGCAATGTCGTAAGAGACTGAAGAGCCATAGTCTAACTGAGTGGCAGTCAGTTTCCAGTATGAGTCTCTTGGTTTCCTTATCATTTATGTACTGAAAATGGTTGAATTTTACAATTTTGAGTTCCTGTAATTTGTATTATTTTTTGTGGTTTTACCTAGAGATCAGAAATGCTAATAAATATTCCTATTTTATTGTATTACAGAGAAAATGTATTACATTTTCCTATATGTAATACTAACACGCATTTCTTTTCAAACCTTCAGACCTGGGACTGAACTGTAGAAGTTCTATGAATTTTTTCTTTGTTTTACATAGGTAATGAATTAGTTACTAATCAATTTTGTAATGCCTTCAAGCTGCCTATCAAACCCCAAGAAAGCCAACTCTAGTTTTTTTTTTTTTTTTTGAGTCAGAGTCTTAATATATTGCCTTCGGTAGAGTGCTGTGGCGTCACAGCTCACAACAACTTCCAACTCTTGGGCTTAAGCGATTCTCTTGCCTCAGCCTCCTAAGTAGCTGGGACTATGGGCGCCCATCACAATGCCTGGCTATTTTTCTTGTTGTTGTTGTTGTTGTTGTAGTTGTCTTCATTGTCATTTAGCAGGCCTGGACTGGGTTCAAACCCACCAGCCCTGGCGTATGTAGCTGCCACCTGAACCACTGAGTTACAGGCGCTGAGCTGACTTTATTATTAGTAGCCTACTGTTGACCAGAGTTTTACCAATAGTTGATTAACTGATACTTTGTATATTCACGTATTTATTGAAAAAAAATCATGTATGAGTGGACATGCGATTCAAACCCATGTTGTTTGAAGGTCAACTATATGTTTTTTCTTATGCATACATACATATCCACAAATTTATAAATTAGTTACAATAAGAGATTAACAATACCCAATCATAAGATAGAATATGACAGTATATTATAATAAAAGTTATGTGAATATGGTCTTTTCTCTCAAAATATCTTACCAAACTTACCCATTTTTAGACCTTGATTGAAAATATTTTATTGTACCGTACTTCCCTATTTTTGGATCTTGATTAATTGTGGGTAACTGAAACTGCTGAAAGTGAAACTGCAGATGTGGGGAAGACTGCTGTTCTAGTAACTATCTACAATGACTTTATGCTTACTCAGATTTTCAAAACATGACATTTCATTTTTAAAAGATTTGTTCCACTTTTTTATTTATTTTTTTTAAAAGAGATAGGATCTCATTCTGTCACCCAGGCTGGAATGCAGTGGTATAATCACAGCTCACTGTATAACCATGAAACTCCTGGGTTCAAGTAATCATCTTGTCTTAGCCTCTTGAGTTAGCTAAGACTACAGGTGTACACTACCACACCCAGCTAATTTTTTTTTTTGTAGAGACAGAGTTTCACTTTATTGCCCTCGGTAGAGTGCCGTGGCGTTACACAGCTCACAGCAACCACCAACTCCTGGGCTTAGGTGATTCTCCTGCCTCAGCCTCCCGAGTAGCTGGGACCACAGGCGCCCGCCACAACACTCGGCTTTTTTCTTGTTGCAGTTTGGCCGGGGCCGGGTTTGAACCCACCACCCTAGGTATATGGGGCCGGCGCACTGCTCACTGAGCAACACCCAGCTAATTTATGTTTTATTTTGGTGAGGGGGTGTGATGCCTGGGCTGGTCTTGAACTCCTGGTCATCCTCCTGTCTCTGACATTCAAAACTCAGGGCTAACAGTGTGAGCCACTGCACCTGGGCAGAACTCTCTTTTATAATAGCATTTCACTTGTCAAATTTTGGTGATTTTTGTATTGATACTTTCATTTCTAGTACAGTTTCCAATTTAATTAATTGTCCCAATAATGTTCTTTAGAATAGTTTTTCTTTTTTTTTTTGTAGAGACAGAATCTCACTGTACCGCCCTCAGGTAGAGTGCCATGACTTCACACGGCTTACAGCAACCTCTAACTCTTGGGCTCATGCGATGCTCTTGCCTCAGCCTCCCAAGCAGCTGGGACTACAGGCGCCCGCCACAACGCCCGGCTATTTTTCTGTTGCAGTTTTGGCCGGGGCTGGGTCCAAACCCGCCACCCTCGGCATATGGGGCCGGCACCCTACTCACTGAGCCACAGGCACCGCCCTAGAATAGTTTTTCTTCCAGTCGAGGATTGTATATTGTATTTAGTTGTTACATAAATATTTATTTTTAATGGACTATTGCTTTTAAAATTTTAAATGTCGAATTTTTGTTCTTTTAACAGCTAAACCAGGTGGACAGGTGAAATGTCAGTACATTTCTGCTGTGGATAAAGTTATATTTGTGGATGATTATGCAGTAGGATGTAGGAAGGACCTTAATGGAATCTTGTTGTTAGACACTGCTCTGCAAACTCCAGTTTCAAAGCAGGATGATGTGGTTCAGCTTGAATTACCTGTTACAGAGGTAAGTTGAAATAAGTGTCAGTGTGGTCTTATAAATGTAATCTTTGACATTTAAATGTTAAATGAAGTCAAGCAGCTCTTTAAAGACATTATATAAGTACCCTATAGAAACAAAAATTGACTTATCAATCAAAATTTTGTTTAGATGTCTTTTCCTCTGCATAATAAATTGGTTCTCTTTGAAGGGTTGGTGTTTTACCTGTGAATTGTGCATCGTCCTAGATTGAACAGCTATAACATAGACCCCAAAACACAATGGCTTGAACAAGAAAAGTTTCTTTCCAGTGATAGTCCAGGGCTAAGTGGAGTACCAGCATTACTAACTCCAACACTCAGGTTAACTTGTGAGTTCAGTACTGCTGCTTCAGGTCTCGTCGTTTCTCATTTCATAGGGAAGAAGAGGGCAAAGGCCAGGGGAGCAGCACACTGGCATCTGTGTTCCTCAACTTTCCTTCCCTTGTTGCCCTTTCCCTTTTCCCCTCTTATTTGTATTCTTTTTTTGTCAAGTTTCAGAATATTATGGGGGGCCTTATCTGTTCTTCTGTTTCTGTCTTCCACACACACCCTCATATATCCTTTCCTATTCACCCCATTGGACTGAATTTAGTCCCATGGCCACACCAAGCTGAGAGGGAGACTAGGAAAGAGGTGTTCTTTTTTTCTAATATTAAAAGAGAAAGGAGAAATACAGATTAGTAAACAACTAGTAATTTTTGCAGTATATCATGTCTCTTAATAACCCCAGTTTTAAATTATAACTTTATGAATTTTTCTGTAGTGTTAAATTTTCATTACTTAATTTTTATGTTTACTCCTAACTTAAAAATATTTTTTATGTGGGTTAATGTTAATATCATGTAATTTTAAAGTATATTTCAAAGTCATTGCATCTTGAATCATCTTGAATAAGTTTATAAACAATTATAATGTGTTCCCTAATAAAATGAGATATTGTTTGTCTTCATGCTAATGTGTTAATTATTAATTATTTTGCATTTGGTGGATTTTTTTTTTTTTTGCAGTTTTTGGCCGGGGCTGGGTTTGAACCCGCCACCTTCGGCATATGGGGCCGGCGCCCTACTCCTTTGAGCCACAGGTGCCGCCCAAGGATTTTTTTTTTTTTAAAGACAGAGTCTTGCTCTGTCACCCAGGATAAAGAGTAGTGGCCCGGGCGGCGCCTGTGGTTCAGTCCGTAAGGTGCCGGCCTCATGTACCGAGGGTGGCGGGTTCAAGCCCAGCCCCGGCCAAACTGTAACAAAAAAATAGCCGGGTGTGTGGCGGGCGCCTGTAGTCCCAGCTACTCGGGAGGCTGAGGCAAGAGAATTGCTTAAGCCCAAGAGATGGAAGTTGCTGTGAGCTGTGACACTACAGCACTCTACCTAGGGCGATAGCTTGAGACTCTGTCTCAAAAAAAAAAAAAATAAAAAATAAATAAATAAAAAATTGTAGTGGCCCGATCATAGTTCACTATAACTTCAAATTCCTGGGCTCAAGGGATTCTCCTGCCTCAGTTTCCTGAGTAGCTAGAACTATAGGCGTGCATCACCATGCCTGGCTAATTTGAAAACAATTTTTTGTAGAGACAGGATCTCACCAAATTACTTAGGCTAGTCTCAAACTTTTGGCCTCATGTGCTCCTCCTGCTGTGGCCTCCATGTTGGTGGGAGCCACCACACCCAGTCTGCATTTGGTGGATCCATATATCAATTGGTGAAACTAATGTGACATGAAAATCATCAATGTGTACATTTTAAGCTAATTAAATTAAAATGTCTTTATTTGCATTTTTCTCTTTGGATAGACTTTTTAAAAATACAACAAAATATATCTACTTAGGTTTTAAGTTTTGTGTCATGTACAGTAGTCTGTTTATTTATTGTTTGAAAGAGAGTGTCTCACACTGTCTCCCAGGCTGGAATGTAGTGGTGCCGTCATGGTTCAGTGCAACCTCCCAAGTCTTGGGCTCAAGCAATCCTCCTGCCTCAGCCTCTTGAGTAGCTGGGACTACAGGCACATGCCTAGCTAATTTTTTTACTTTTTTTGTAGAAATGGAGCCTTGCTGTCCTGCTCAATCCGGTCAACCGTAGTCTTATTTATCTGTTAAAAGCATGTTTCTGGGAGTTTGAGTTCTAAAACAGAGAAGCCATTTTTTTTCTCACCACAGTCGCTGGATTTGAAGGTGTAAAATCTTTAGGCAGGTTGGGCATAGTGGCTGCAACTGTTATCCAACTAGGGAGGCCTAGGTGGGGGATCACTTAAGGCCAGGAGTTTGAGACCAGTCTGGGCAATAATAGGGTTCCATTTTAACGAAAAATAAATGCTGTTTGTTTAGCTGGCTTCTCTCTTGCTTCACTTTGCTTGCTATTACGTTTTTTTTTTTTGAGACAGAGTCTCACTATGTCGCCCTCGGTAGAGTGATGTGGTGTCACAGCTCACAGCAACCTCAAACTCTTGGACTTGAGTGATTCTCTTGCCTCAACCTCCTAAGTAGCTGGGACTGCAGGCGCCTGCCACAACGGCTGGCAATTTTTTTTTGGTTGTAGTTGTCATTGTTGTTTTAGCAGGCCTGGGCTGGCTTCAAACCTGCCCTCTTAGGTGTATGTGGCCAGCACCCTACTTGCTGAGCTATGGGCACCGAGCCGCTTGCTGTTACATTGCTTGCTTTTTATTTTTCCTTTTTACCTTAAATAGTCACAACTGTGTTGTTCATGTAAAATCATTTGTAGATCTTTGTGATTCCAGGCATTGTTAATTTACTGCATTACATATTTTATCTTTCTTCCCTAAAGTATGGAGAGGATTTGTTTGAATAGTGTAGGTGTATTCTTTTCCTTATATTAGTGACATATTTTAATTAAGATAGTTTGTAGTTTGTATTCAGGAAGTTCATATTGAGTATGCAGGCAGCAGTGCAAAGGGCCTTTTCATATTACTTATTACTTGCTAACTTATTCAATGTCTTCTTTTAAGTCTGTGTAATTTGAGTAGTTAAAGGGCATTGGAGGGCTGGGCACATCTAGCATAGTGGTTACAGTGCCAGTCACATACACCGATGCTGGCGGATTTGAACTGGGCCTGGGCCAGCTAAACAACAACAATGACAGCGGCAACAAAAAATAGCTGGGCATTGTGGCAGGTGCCTGTAGTCCCAGCTACTTGGGAGGCTGAGGTAAGAGAATTGCTTAACCTCAAGGGTTTGAGGTTGCTGTGAGCTGTGATGCCATGGCACTCTACCAAAGGTGACTTAGTGAGACTCTGTCTCAAAAAAAAAAAAATAAATAAAAAAAATAAATAAAAAATAAAATGCATTGAAGGATTTTACATTTAGCCTTTGAAAATTTTACCTGTTTTAATTTTGCTTACGGTTTCAGCTTGTCCATTTTTCTATCTTGATTTGACTTATAATTACTACCGTGTCCTGAAACTTACCATGTAGCACTGCACTAAATACATTGCTTAATTTTATTAGTTTATAATAGCCGTTTCAATCTTTATTTGATTAATTGTGTTTGTAAAAAATGTAAAAGTAAGTTTAGTATAGTCCCTCTTGTTATCATTGCATATTAAAATATCTGAACGAGGATCTGAATTTTTTTGTATTCGTGTGTGTGTTTAATTTTCTGTGATCTTTTTTATTTAGGCGCAGCAGCTCTTATCAGCATGTTTAGAAAAGGTAGATATTTCTAGTACGGAGGGTTATGATTTGTTCATCACACAGCTCAAAGATGGTTTAAAAAATACATCACATGAAACTGCAGCAAACCACAAAGTTGCTAAGGTAAGAAATGAAAAATTACCTTGTTTGGAGTTATAACAGAATGAATAAAATACTTTTGTCCTTTCAGTTTTCTTTCTCTTTCTCTTTGGAAATGTTCTAATTCTAGATTTTTCTCCTTTTTGAAAAATAAAATGTGCTTATAAATCATCCCAAAATTGAAACTTTCATTGATGTTTACATTCAGTTTGTGGGAGCTACTTTGCTTTCATTGTGTTTCTAAGGCTTTTCTAACAATCTATCTTAGTTCCTGATGCCCCTGTGTTGGTCAAGAGGCTAATGAAAGAGGCTTTCTTGTTAGGTTGTGAGCTTGGATGAGAATGGCATGTCTTTGGAAATGTGATCATTTTGTGCTTTCTTTAAAATTACTTTTTTGACATGACTGGGATGGCTGTGGGAGAGGATGCTTTGAATGAAAACTTTTCATACATTTCATTAATTTCTTCTGTATTTTCTTTTATGATCTTGTCTAAATTATAAATGTAATAATATAGTACTTCCTTTTCTCAGTTTATTTATATAATACTTCCTTACAGAAGGATATAAAGTATTCTGTAAGGAAGTAAAAGTCATTTTTCCAAAAGTAACTTGTGCATTTACACAGGTTTTTTTTTTGTAGAGACAGAGTCTCACTTTATAGCCCTTGGTAGAGTGCTGTGGCATCACACAGCTCACAGCAACCTCCAACTCCTGGGCTTAAGCAATTCTCTTGCCTCAGCCTCCCGAGTAGCTGGGACTACAGGCGCCCGCCCATGCCTGGCTATTTTTTGGTTGTAGTTCAGCCGGGGCCGGGTTTGAACCCACCACCCTCGGTATGTGGGGCCGGCGCCTTACCTACTGAGCCCCAGGTGCCGCCCCAGGTCTTTTTTTTTTTTAAGCATAGTTGGAATTATACTAAAATATTGTGATATACCTTGTCTTTTGTCACTTAAGAATTTATCTTGTGGCTCGGCACCTGTTCCTCAAGTGGCTAAGGTGCCAGCCACATATACCTGAGCTGGTGGGATTGAATCCAGCCTGGGCCCGCTAAACAACAATGATGGCTGCAACAAAAATAGCTGGGCGTTGTGGCAGACACCTGTAGTCTCAGCTACTTGGGAGGCAGAGACAAGAGAATTGCTTGAGCCCAGGAGTTGGAGGTTGCTGTGAGCTGTGATGCCAGAGCACTCTACCCAGGGCGACAGCTTGAGGCTCTGTCTCAAAAAGAAAAAAAAAAATAAAAAAGAATTTATCTTGGGGGCGGTGCCTGTGGCTCAGTGTGTAAGGCGCTGGCCATAAATACTGAGGGCGGCGGGTTCAAACCCAGCCCTGGCCAGAAACTGCAAAAATAAAATAAAATAAAATAAAATGAAATAGCCTGGTCGTTGTGGTGGGCACCTGTAGTTCCAGCTACTGGGAGGCTGAGGCAAGAGAATCGCTTAAGCCCAGTAGTTGGAGCTTGCTGTGAGCTGTGATGTTATGGCACTCTATCGAGGGCCATAAAGTGAGATTCTGTCTTTAACAACAACAAATAAAAGAATTCATCTTGGTTATTTTTTCATACCATTCTTTTTTCTTTTTTTTTTTTTAAAGAGACAGAGTCTCACTTTGTTGCCCTCGATAGAGTGCTGTAGCGTCACAGGTCATAGCAACCTCCAGCTCTTGGGCTTAGGTGATTCTTCTAACTCAGCCTCCCCAGTAGCTGGGACTACAGGTGCCCGCCACAACGCCTGGCTATTTTTTGTTGCAATTTGTTTGGGGCCGGGTTTGAACCTGCCACCCTTGGCACATGGGGCCAGTGCCCACTGAGCCTCAGGTACCACGCTTGTTTATTGAGAGAGTGTCACTTTGTTGCCCTCGGTAGAGTGCCATGGCATCATAGGTCACCACAACCTCTAGCTCTTGGGCTCAAACAGTTCTTTTTTTGAGACTCACTATGTCAACCTCAGTATGAGTGCTGTGGTGTCACAGGTCACAGAAACCTCAAACTCTTGGGCTTTAGTGATTCTCTTGCCTCAACCTCCCAAGTAGCTGTTTTTTAGAGGCAGGATCTCGCTCTTGCTCAGGCTGGTGTCAAACCTGTGAGCTCAGTCCATCCACCCGTGTTGGCCTCCCAGAGTGTTGGGATTTACAGGCGTGAGCCACCATGGTTGGCCTGCATTCTTCTTATTTACATTGAATTTTATTTTGTAGAGTTACTATGATTTTATTAGTCCTTACTCTATTGATGAGCTGTCTTATTTAGGGAAACAGACCCATATTATGAATTTCTTTTTCTTTTGAGACAGAGTCTCAATATGTCTCCCTCTGTAGAATGTTGTGGCATCACAGCTCACAGTAACCTCACACTCTTGGGCCTAAGTGATTCTCTTGCCCTCAGCCTCCCAAATAGCTGGGACTACAGGCACCTGCTGCAATGTCTGGCTATTTTTTGGTTGTAGTTGTCATAGTTTGTCAGACCCAGGCCAGGCTCAAACCCGCCAGCTCTGGTATATGTGACCGGCGCCCTAGCCACTGAGCTACAGGCGCTGAGCTCCACATTATGAATTTCAACAGGAAGAATTTATTGTAAGAAATGAATTTAACCAGATGTTTGAAAACTGAACAAGTGAAAAAAAAACTCTGAGCTAACACAGAGATGGTAACTACAGGACGCAGCCGTCATTGAGGTCTAGAGGAACAAGGAGAAGTTAGGGTTATTGGAACCTAGATGCTAAGAGAATAGATCCCATAGATCTGGTATGCAGACTTTTTTTTTTTTTCGAGACAGTCTTACTATGTCACCCTCAGTAGAGTGCTGTAGCATCACAGCTCACAGCAACCTCAAACTCTTGGGCTTAAGTGATTCTCTTGGCTCAGCCTCCCAAGAAGCTGTGACTACAGGTGCCCACCACAACACCCGGCTATTTTTTTGTTGTAGTTGTTACTGTTGTTTGGCAGGCCCAGGCCAGGTTTGAACCCACCTGTCCCGGTGGCTAGCACTCTTGCCGCTGAGCTACAGGTGCCAAGCCAGACTTTTGAGGAGGAATGGCTGCCCTGGTGATACCTCAGGAGCTTGAAGGAGTTTCCTATGGACCTGGGACTCAGATCTCTAAAGAGAGATGCTAGTTGGATGTTGTTACCTCTAAGGGAAATTCTGTGAAACTGGATCTGGGAAGACTGAAAAAAACAATACTGGAAGCATTAACTGCTGCTGCCACTTCTTTGATGAAACAGTGCTGACAGCAATGATGTGCTTCTATTGGCAGAACCTAACAAGCACGAAAATGATTGACATAAAGAGAAAACAGGGTTTATGATACCCAGCCCCAACATGACACAGCAGAGAGTTAAAGCACAGGTTTGAGCTGAGAGATGATAGTTTAATAACTGGCACAGTTTATCCCTTTGGCTACTCACCATCTCCATATATATTTTCTGTATGCATGTATGTGAACTTTCATGCAACCAAAACCTTATACTTAATAAGATGCACTGGTCCTTTTTACAAACGAAAATTTTCTTTCCTTTTCCCTGGAAAAGGGAGATACAACATTTTTTTTTTTTTTTAAATAACTCTAAAAATTTAGAGTTATATTTAAAAAGCAATACTTCTAAAATTTAGTCTAGTTCCATTGGTTAAGTAACAGAACTATGCTACTTAAAGACTAAATGAACAACAATCAAAAATTCTTATATAAAATAAGTCTCTAACTATATGCTTTATAGTCATGTCCATCTAAATCAACATCTATCCATTTGTCTATTGTTTATGTAATTTGAAGAAAATATGCATAGCAGCTGTAGTCCTCAATTCTATTAATGGTCAAAAGGATACATTTGCTGTTTTTAATGTCTTTTTTTCTACTACCTATTCCATATTCCCTTTGTCCTCAGCTAGCACCTTACCTGGCCAGAAGTTTTTACATGATGGAGTAATCCAATACTTTATACTTGAAGTATTTGAATTCTCAGGGGTGCTGTGTTTTTTTTTTAGTTGTAATTATCCATTCACTTTTACTGTTGCATATGGAAGTACTAACAGGTACTCTATAGACTCTTCCTGGGTTCTGCATAAGCGCCTTGCTCCTGTTATTCAACATTAATTTAGTTTGTCAGTTTCAATCAGAACAACTGGTAGAATAACCTACTTTTTTGCCTCTTCATTCAGTGGTAAGGGGAACCCAGAATTGAGTAACAGTGTGAACACCCTGTTCAATGGAAGCAGTGTTGTACTCCTACTGGAACGTTCTTCCCTTGGGAAGTAAAACTTATAGAGGTTAAGGCTTAATAAAAAATATGTGAATGAATTTTTAAAGTATAATAGTGACCATGCTGAGAGAAACTCTTATGATGCATGTTTCATTGATTCAAAGCATACTCTTTATTCTGTAAGGTAGAATTCTAACCTTTCAGAGTGTTTCTACCAATTAGTGTTGAAAATGAATCTTTAGGAGGCCATTGAACTCTTCTGTCGGCCAACTCCCTCCAGATGATGCACGTAAGACCAGTGAATTTCCCAGACAAGAGCCCGTTGTTGCATCCTGTTTTGCTTTAAAATTCTTTCCTTGCTCAGAAGCAGAGTTGTCTGAAATGCCATGATGGTGCATAAGACATTTTGTTAGTCCACAAGAAATGATGGAGACCTTGTGGGCAGAACAGGTAAATGCATACCTGGAATACGTATCTGTTACAGTGAAGAACAAAATTGCTGCCAGTGCATGGCTGAAGGAATCGGTACAGTCCACCTGCCGTTAGATAGCTGGCTTATTCTCCTGGGAAGTGGAGTCATAGTGGTGGCCTACCTTTGCTAACAGCTGTTGGCATATTAGGCCATTAGCAACAGCTGTAGCCTGGTTAGTCTGGGTTAGGGAAGTCTGTGGTGGTGTTGGACTATCTTTTGCCTTGGCATTTTGCCTACAGGTCCATTGACCAAGCCCTGGAATGGCTAAGGGAGAGGCTGGCTGATATGTGTGTAATTTGTCCATTTCCTCTGCAGTGGGTGCCTTCGGTGACAGTTCACGTATTGCACAAATATTTTCACATACTATTTATTTTGAGAGTTCTGTCCATACCCTTTACTCTTGATCTTTCTTGTTAGCAGTTTTCAATCCTGTTTTTTCTAAGTGCCTGATCATCCAGCCAACAAATTGGAACAGTCCATTTGTTAGTTCTTAATTCCTGGCCAGCTCTCAGTCCAGACAGAGAAAATAGTCAAATACAATGATTGAAGTTCTGCCCACTGAAATTTTCCTTCACCACTGTACTTATGATTGGGGGCTGTAATGGTATAGCAGTCTACTTTATTTTTTTTTTTTTGTAGAGACAGAGTCTCACTTTATGATCCTGGGTAGAGTGCCGTGGCATCACACAGCTCACAGCAACCTCCAACTCCTGGGCTTAAGTGATTCTCTTGCCTCAGTCTCCCGAGTAGCTGGGACTACAGGCGCCCACCACAACGCCCGGCTATTTTTTTGGTTGCAATTCAGCCGGGGCCGGGTTTGAACCTGTCACCCTCGGTATATGGGGCCGGCGCCTTACCGATTGAGCCACAGGCACCGCCCAGCAGTCTACTTTAAAATGGCACGAACATATCACACAGAGCCAAGAGTATTTTCTCCTCAAATTATCACATTATAGGGAGTTATCTATGGAACTACTGATAGGGAATGAGGAGGTGGCATTGTAAATGGGAGCGGGTATTGTGTAAGTCTGAGCCACTTCTTACTCAGTTTGTGCCTTTTGGACTTTCTCCGACTGATCGCTGTAAGACACTTAATGAAAGGTACTTGTTGCTTGTGCTAAATATTGTCATGTAATACCTACTTTGTGATGGACAGCTCTGATTGTATAGACCTTAAGTGTCATGGATAGGTATTAGCCTCTTATCTGGGACCAGTAAGAGGCCAGGAGCTGCTTTTTTTTTTGGCCAGGGCTGGGTTTGAACTCGCCACCTCCGGCATATGGGACCGGCACCCTACTCCTTGAGCCACAGGTGCCGCCCCAGGAGCTGCTTTTTAAAAGGAGAACATTAATTGCATGAAAGGGCTTGCCTTTGCTCCAAGACTCTAGCATTCTTCTGTGTGAGTGTCCCTATTTAGGTTCCTGCAGGCTCCTGCAGAATTAATATTTTCCATGGATACTTCTCCTGTTAGTGGTCTCAAGTAAAAGTGGCAGAGCATCGTGCAGCACTGTCTGGACCTGTCGCAGAGCTGCTGCTTGTTCAGAACTTAAAATTGGCAGCTTTATGTACTTCTTGATAATTGGATTATAGCAGCATGTTCAAATATGCTGAACATTGGTTGCAAGATCCAAATAGGCCCACCGAGCATTGTGCTTTTTCTCAATGCTTGATTCAAGTTGTAGCAACTTGTTCACCTTGGAGGTAGTATCCTGACGTGACTAGACCACTGGACTGCCAGAAACTTCACTGAGTTTGGAGGATCCTGAATATTTTTGGGGACTGTTAATTTCCTCTGGCTTGCGTCTTACTGAGGCATTTAAGTTCCTTGCTATTATTTCCTCTCTGGGCCAGTCAGCATGATGTTATTGAGGTAGTGGACCAGTATGGTTAAATGTACAGTGTTAGGGTGATCAGGATTTCTGTATACCATTGTAGATGATGGTAAAGAATGTGAGGTACAGTGCAAGGGTAAGATTTATTGTTGGTCCTACCAGGTAAAAGTGGGTTTAGAAAAATACTTGACAGAACTGTAAATGCCTAGCAGATATCAGGAGATTTGTTGATTTGCTTCAGTAAAGATACCTCATGTGGAATAGCAGCTGCAATCGAAGTCTCCACCTGATAGCTTACTATGCACATTTTTTTTTTTTTTTTTTAAGACAGACACTTTTTTGCTCTGTAGAGGGCCCTGGCATCATAGCTCCCAGCAACCTCAAACTCTTTGGCTCAAAGCGGTTCTCTTGCCTCAGCTTCCCTGGTAGCTGGGACTACCCCCTCCACAATGCCTAGCTATTTTTTTTAGAGACAGAGTCTCGCTCTTGCTCAGGCTGGTCTGGAACCTGTGAGCTCAGGCAATCCACCCACTTCGGCCTCCCAGAGTGCTAGGATTACAGGCATGAGCCACTGCCCTTGGCCCACAGTCATTCTTCAGGATCCCTTTACATTCTGCATAGATGACACAGGACAGTTAAATGGGTATGAGATTATTTGTTTGCTTCTGTATTCTTTCAAATCTCTTATAGTGGCGTTAATCTTAGAAATTTGCTCAGGAATGTGGTACTACTTTGATTTAATATCCTTGGAGAGAAGCAAAGTTCTAGGGGGACATCTACTTGGTCTTTCCTACCGTAATGGTCCTCAGAGAGGAACAGAGAGCTAATGTGGGGATTTTTCCAGTTGCATTTTGTTTTTTGTGTTTTTTTTTAAGACACAGCCTCAAAGCTGTCCCCCTGGGTAGAGTGCTGTGGCATCACAGCTCACACCACCTCCAATTCCTGGGCTCAAGCGATTCTCCTGCCTCTGCCTCCCAAGTAGCTGGGACTACAGGGGCCCGCCACAACGCCCGGCTATTTTTTTTGTTGTTGCAGCCGTCATTGTTGTTTGGCGGGCCTGGGCTGGATTTGAACCTGCCAGCTCAGGTATATGTGGCTGGTGCCTTAACCGCTTGAGCCACAGGCGCCGAGCCCAGTTGCGTATTTTGTATCTCTTTGGATTATGCATTTAAGAGCTAGGGAAATTATTGCAATATGGGTTTGTGGACACCCTGAGCTCCTTGAGACAGCTTTTGTGCCAAAAGTCCATTAATCACTTGGTCATCCTAAGCTCCACTTTGACTGGTGGAACACAGTCGTATTGTAGGAGTTCAGTTCCATGCCAGTTTGGGACAATATTTGAACAATCTTTTCACTGTACTGAAAGCCCACAGGTCCCTTTGGGGTAAGGTTTTTACTATGATGTGTACAGTACTGTATAGAGTTGGGGTATTGTGGAGGGTATTTTCCCTTTCAATGAAAAGTTCTACATCTATGAAAAGATTAGGTGAGAAGTTTTCATTTTTCATTTTTTTTTTTTTAGCAGTTCTTGTTTTTGACTTGAGTTTTTCAATTTATATGAATAATAACTTACAAGTCTGCCTAGAGTGTACTAGACTCAGTGGAAGCCTTTCACAGGTGAACTGGGAAGAGGATATGAAGATGAAATTACATTATAGACATTTCTTTGGGAGAATAATACTTAGCATTTTTGTGTTACAACTTCTTAAGTAGTTTTTGTGCTGTTTTGTAGTTGTGTAATGTTAAAGCATGATTAACATTTATTGAATATTGAAACTGGTCTCAGAAACAAGGTAGGCCTGTTTTTAGTTACTGCTGGATAATGATAACAACAACAATAAAAATACATTAGAACCCACAGTTGACCACCTCTTTATGTTGACCACCTGATGCTTCACATGTACTCAATGGAAGTTCCCTATGTCGATAACTTCTGTATGTTGGCTAGCTTGTTACAGTCCCTTGGACGGTCAAATTACAAAGGTTTTACTGTGTAAACATTCACTAAGCTGAACTAAATCCTTATGTAGGTTGTACCCCAGTGATGATAATTGTCCAAATATGTTCTTGTGGTTGGAGATATTTGCAGGGTCTTAACATTGTGCTTAACATTTGTATATGCGGGATGACTATGAACAAAGATGTGATTTTAGTTTGTGGTGAGCTATGTAAGAAGATGTGTCACCATCTGGTTTTAAACTGTCTTCAGGTTAGTTGAGGTTTCATTTGAAAAAATTAAATTTTAATTGACAAATGATTATATATTTGTGGGGTACGGTGTGGTGTTTTATATATATATACATATAGATAGATATATACACATACACTGTGGAAAGATTAAATCAAGCTAATTAATGTATCTGTGGGCTTACCTTATTTCTCTGTGGTGCGAATGTTTACAGTCTACTCACGGTAATTGTGAAATGTACATTAACTGTGGTCACGGTGCTGTATAATAGATCACTAAGAGTAAAATAGACAACTAAAACTATCTCTCTTGTCCACTGAAACTTTGTATCCTTGACCAACATCTCCCTATTCTCCAACTACTACCCTCCCCCCTGCCCGCCTGCTAATTACCATTGCACTTTCTGCTTGTCTATGAATTTAACTTTGTTGGATTCCACATATAAAATGGGATGGTGCAATGTTTGTCTTTCTCTGCCTGGCTTACTTTACTTAGCATAATATCCTTCAGGTTCTTCTGTGACTTTGCCAGTGACAGAATTTCCCCTTTACAGGCTGTGTGGTATTCTGTTGCATATATATACACGGCATTTTCTTTGTCCATTCAGCCATTGATGGATATTTACATTGTTTCTGTATCCAGTGAATAAGAGACTTCTTTTTTACATGGCTCCACATTTCTGCTTTATTTTTTTCCCCATCCTAGAGTCCAGCGGCAGCACGCTCTTGCTTTAAATGATAAACAAATAGAGTAAACTGATTTGAGACTGAAAAATTGTTCTTTATTTGGTAGTGATTGTGTTATGATTTTGGTTAAAACTTTTGAGTACATTTTCCTTTGTTTATGCTCCCATATTCTTTCAGTGGGCCACAGTTACATTTTATCTTCCTCATCATGTGTTGAAGTCCATTGCCAGTGCCATTGTAAATGAACTCAAGAAAATAAATCAAAACGTTGCTGCCTTACCTGTGGCGTCCTCAGTGATGGACAGATTGTCTTACCTCTTACCTAGTGCACGTCCAGAACTCGGAGTGGGGCCAGGCCGTTCTGTAGACAGGTATGAACCTGGCTTATCAAGAGAGATGGCAATGAGATTGAATTGGTTAGCTTTTGGATTAACTAGGAATAACTATAAAATATGATTATGATTAAAAAACATTTTAAATAGTTTGAAGAACCAATTCCAGTTGCTATCAAAATACTAAATTGAACTAAACTACTACTTAAATTGCTTTTGTTAAAAAATATCTTTTAGTACCCTAAAGATATTTGAAGGGATTATTAAAACCATATTTGAAAATTCCAGTTTAGTATTTGCCTAGTAAATATTGGGATAAACTTAAACGATTAGAATTAATATAAAAGAATTATTTTGTGACTTTCGAGATAAATTTTGACAGACTTAAAAACCAAGCTGAATTGTGAGTATAAGGTAAGAGTAATCTATTGTTTTATAGTAAAAAAAAAGAAAAGTTAAAACATTTATTGAGGGCGGCGCCTGTGGCTCAAAGGAGTAGGGTGCCGGCTCCATATACGGAGGTGGCGGGTTCAAACCCAGCCCCGGCCAAAAACTGTAAAAAAAAAAAAAAACAAACCAAAAAACATTCATTGGGACAGTTTTTTGAATTCAGATTTTTATGCTGCCTGCCATAGATTTATATAACAAAAATCATATTTTATCCATCACTTTTTTCTTTAGTAGCAATTTTTTGATTGCTTGTTTTGTGTAAAACTAATTAAAAAGCCAGTAATGAATTCACTTAAAAACTTAAATGATTTGTTATTTGAAGTAATGTTAATTAGGTTCTTATTAAAAGTACTGAAGTTTAGAAATTTTATTCTGACATATAAAACCTAGCAGTTTTGATTAGATATTTATACTTGTCTTCTCATGTTATGCTTTATGTTTTTACATTTTCATTGGACATGAATTGTGACTTCTAAATATCTTTACAAAATGCATTTATAAATAACATATGCTGATGTTAGCTGAAGTGCTACTGAATAAACTCAGTTTCTAATTTATGTCATTTTAAGCATGGCTCTTTTATTCAATTGCAATATTTATTTATTTTTTGTAAATAATGATTTTGCTTTATTAGTTGCCCTATTTTTGTTAGTTAAGTGATTTTATTACAATATAAATAAAACTTAATAGTAATTTTAATAATTTTATTTTCTTTTTTTTTTTTTAATTTGGCCGGGGCTGGGTTTTTGAACCCGCCACCTCCGGCATATGGGACCGGCGCCCTACCCGCTGAGCCATAGGCGCCGCCCAATAATTTTATTTTCTATAGTATCATTGCTACCTCATTTGGACAATGCAGAGATTCTCTCTCTCTCTTTTCTTTTTTTTTGAGACAAAATCTTATTTTGTTGCCCTTAGTAGACTGCCATGGGGTCATAGCTCATAGCAACCTCAAACTCTTAGGTACAAGTGATTCTCTTGCCTCAGCCTCCTGAACAGCTGGGACTACAGGTGCCTGCCGCAACGCCCAGCTATTTTTAGAGATGAAGTCTCACTCTTGCTCAGGCTGGTCTTGAACTCCTAAGCTCAGGCAGTCTACCTGCCTTGGTCTCCCAGTATACTGGGATTGCAGGCTTGAGCCACTATGCCTGGCCTAAGGTTTCATTTTATTTTTTTGATAAATTCCTGGAGAGTACAGCTTTCTTGGAAATGGATTTCTCTGGAAGAAGTGCAGAAAATTGCTTTCTACTTATGAAAAAAAATTAAACCTGAAAATACTTAATATAGTTGAGATAAAACCACTGTTTGGTGTATAGTTCATCTAATTATGTAAAATTTGGCATGTGATGAAAGTATAGGATACTCTGGGCGGCGCCTGTGGCTCAGTCGGTAGGGCGCCGGCCCCATATACCGAGGGTGGCGGGTTCAAACCCGGCCCCGGCCAAACCGCAACCAAAAAATAGCCGGGCGTTGTGGCGGGCGCCTGTAGTCCCAGCTGCTTGGGAGGCTGAGGCAAGAGAATCGCTTAAGCCCAGGAGTTGGAGGTTGCTGTGAGCTGTGTGAGGCCACGGCACTCTACCGAGGGCCATAAAGTGAGACTCTGTCTCCACAAAAAAAAAAAAAAAAAAAAGAAAGTATAGGATACTCTGCCTCTACATTTGCAGATTTTCTGTTTTATCCTTGGCAGTTAGCAACATTGGTTAATTTAATCTACACCAGAATTGTTTTGTTTTTTTTTTTTGTTTTTTGAGACAGAGCCTCAAGCTATCGCCCTGGGTAGAGTGCTATGCCATCAGAGCTCACAGCAACCTCCAATTCCTGGGCTCAAGCAATTCTCCTGCCTCTGCCTTAGCCGCTTGAGCCACAGGTGCCGAGCATATACCAGAATTGTTTATCAACAGTAGTCATCAATCAGATTTTCATTTTCCTTAATGTTTAAGGGGAAATTTTGAAAAATTATTTTTATTTTAAAATAAAAATTTGAAATTGATTATTAGACCCTTCCCAGTCTTTGCTGATAACCTAGTAAATTTGTTTTCTGCCTTTAGGAGTATCACTGTAATTTGATGCCTAACTTCAATTCAATGTTGACTTTTAGATCATTGATGTATAGTGAAGCTAACAGGCGGGAGACATTTACCTCATGGCCTCATGTAGGCTATCGGTGGGCACAGCCAGATCCCATGGCTCAAGCTGGATTTTATCATCAGGTAAAAAAGACTTTCTCTCTCTATATATTTTTAGTATGCTTTTGTAAAATAATTAGTAAAATTATTAGCATTTTAATACTTTTTCTAAGACTTATTTTATGTGACTTGTTTGTGTGCATGTATGTTAGTTTTGTGTTATTTTACTTTTTTTTTTAAGTTATGGGGTCTTGCTCTGTTGTCCAGGCTGGACTCTGAACTCTTGGTCTCAAGCAATTCTCCTAACTCAGCCTCCCAAGTAAGTGGTGCAGGCCACTATACTTTTGAATATGATACTGAGTGAGTTCCTGTGTTGTGTTAGAAGAAAAGGAAAAAAAAAAGTTAAAAGTAACTAATAGGCTCCGCACTGTAGCTCAGCGGCTAGGGCGCTGGCCACATACACTGAGACTGGTGGGTTTGAACCCAGCCCAGGCTTGCCAAACAATGACAACTACAACACCACCACCAACAAAAAATAGCTGGGCATTGTGGCGGGCACCTGTAGTCCCAGCTACTTGGGAGACTGAGGCAAGAGAATTGCGTAAGCACAAGAGTTGGAGGTTGCTGTGAGCTGTGACGTCACAGCACTCTACCCAGGGCGACAGCTTGAGACTTTGTCTCAAAAAAAAAAAAAAAAAAGTAACAACTGAGTTACTTAAGACTTAATAACAAAGTATTTTCTTTCAGATTAGATACAGTTTTTTTTTTTTTCTTAAATCACCAAATAGGCTGTATTCTCCAGATTTGGGTTTTGAAAAATGTTCTCTTTGAATATGTATTTGTTTTCTTTTTGACTCCTGCATTGTAACACTGTAGTATATGCTTAGGGTAATGCATTAAAGCAGTTTACAGTTGCTCCTGAGATTCTAATTTTAGTTGGGATACAAGTTACCCATAAACTAGATAGCTACAGAAGCAGCATTACAGGTAGAGCAATGCAACCTTAATACATATATACTGAAGAACTGATTAAGAAGTTGTATAACATCAAGAAATGATAAATGCCTGTGGTGATAGATAATCCAAATCATCCTGATATGATTAATTTATAATGTATGCCTATATAAAGACCTTACATGTCCCCTGTAAACAAATACCACTTAATAGTGCTCATAATAGGGTGGACGTGGTGGCTTACACCTGAAATCCTAACTCTCTGGGAAGCCGAGTCAGGTGGATTGCTTGAGCTCACTAGTTTGAGACCAGCGAGACCCTGTCTCTACTAAAAACAGAAAAACTGAGGCAAGAGGATCACTTAAGCCCGAGTTGGAGGTTGCTGTGAGTTATGACGCCACGGTACTCTACCCAGTGTGACAGCTTGAGACTCTGTCTCCAAAAAAAAAAAAAAAATGCCCATAATAAGTAAAAAATTAATCATAAGAAGTTGTGTAGATACAGGAAGAATTAATCAACAAAAATACTCATGTTTTTATGTAGAAGAGGGTGTACAGTATAAGGATTATCATGATAAAAAGACATGAGAATGGGACACTGTAGAAAGCTTTACTGAAATAAAGTAGAACGAAGTAAAGAAAAATGATTTTATCCAGGTGTAATGTGCTAGTTAATGGTAAACTGAGTAGTATAGACTGACTACTGAATAATCTGAGAAATCAAATAACATGTTAGTTTACATAAATCATGTTTAACTTTAGAATGCAATTGAACTGGAAGTATATTATAGTTACTGTCTTTAAGAATCTGAACAGTGATTATTCCTTAGTTATCTTAAAGTATTCTGAGTATCTAAACTAAAATTAAACCAGAAAACAGGCTAGGTATGGTGGCTTATGCCTGTAATCCCAGCATTCTGGGAGGCTGAAGGGGGTGGATTGCTTGAGCTCAGAAGTTCAAGACCAGCCTGAGCAAGAGTGAGACCCTGTCTCTATAAGAACAGAAAATCTAGCTGGGTGTTGTGGTGGGCGCCTGTAGTCCCAGCTACTTGGGAGGCTGAGGCAAGACAATTAGTTGAGCTCAAGAGTTTTAGGTTGCTGTGAGTTGTGACACCACAGCACTCAACCCCAGGGCGATTGAGTGAGACTTGGTTTCAAAATATATATATATACCAGAAAACAATGTATATTTGACTTTTTTATTCAAAGTTTATCAATTTTCCAGTTAATGATTGATAAATTTGGAGACTGGCTACTGTTAGGATCATGGAAGTTACTTCTCTAACCTACGAACTGAATGTAAACCCTTCTGGCGATTATCTTTTTCCTTTTAAAGTGGTGTCATTTTCTAAGAGATTCTCCATTAAGCGATGCCTTGTTATTTTTTCTTTTGAGTTGTTATTCATTATACTCTCTTTTCAACGAGATTAAATAATAGATTTCTTGCTCGTGTTAGGGGCTGATTATTCTGAATCTTCTAAAACATATAATAAATTTGCACCTATAAGGTGTACATATTCACAATTATGAATATTAGTTTTCAGGTATATTTCAGTTCATACTATATATCTTCACAACATGAACTGAAATGTATATATTTTTATATATAATGCTTAAAATATATTAAAATATATAAATTATAACACTAATTTTTTATACTTATATAAAATAACATAGTAAATATTATAAAACATGTAATTTTGATATGTTTGAGTAATTTGTGTATCAAACCTTGTGTCCTAAAGAATATTACAGAAATTTAATTTGATATAGTGGTTCACACCTCTAATTCCAGCACTTTGGAAGGTCACAATAAGAGAATTACTTGAGCCCAGGAGTTTGAGACCAGCCTGGGCAACTTAGTGAGACACATTTTTTTGTCTCTACAAAAATATAGAAAAATTAGCTGTTTGTGGCAGTGTGATTATAGTCCCAGCTATGGAAAAGGATCAGTTCAGTTGAGTATAAGAATTTGAGGTTGCATTGAGCTGGATCGTGTGATCCTGTGTCTTTAAAAAAGAAAAAGAGCATTACATGAATTGAAGAGTTTGTTTTTCCTTTTTACTTGCTTTTCTTGTGTGGTTATATGGGATTCAGTATTTAATAATAAACTATTACACTCTTTTGGATTAAGTATATGTGTGCCTTTGTGTTTGTTTTAGTGGTTGTTTTCCACTAAAAATAGGGGATGAAACACTTTTTCCTTTTTTTTTAAGAGACAGAATCTCACCTTATCGCCCTCAGTAGAGTGCCGTGGTGTCACAGCCCACAACAACCTCCAACTCCTGGGCTTAGACGATTCTCTTGCTTCAGCCTCTCTAGTGGCTGGGACCACAGGTGCCTGCCACAACGCCTGGATTGTTTTTTTGTTGCTGTTTGTCCGGCACCGGGTTCGGACCTCCCACTCTTGTTATATGGGGCTGATACCCTACTCACTGAGCCACAGGCGCCGGCCAAAACACTGTTTTTCAAATAACATAGTCCATAAACATTTGAAAGTTTCCTTGTGGTATTGGGAGCTAATAGCATAAGACTAATTTTCTTTGCTGCAGTATGGAATTTTACTTAAAACTATGAACTTTTTAAAAGAATTTTTATTATAAAGCTGTTTTAATAATAATTTACTTTTTTTGTCTCCTTTTTGTATAATTTTGCAGCCTGCCTCATCTGGAGATGATAGAGCCATGTGTTTTACTTGTAGTGTATGTCTCGTTTGTTGGGAACCTACTGATGAACCTTGGTGAGTCTTGATTTTTGAGGGACATAATCAGCTAAGTTAGTGTTGTAAATGTGATTCCAGATTTTTTCTGATTTTGATAAAATTACTTGAATTTTTGCCATTTATACTTTTGCTGTTGTTCTAAGAGAATGAGGTATCCCTGTGTCTACTGTGTCATACCACTCTGCATCCAGAGTCTCTAAGGTCTGTGATTTTCTAAACTTTGTACACAGGGAAAGAATACACCCAGGCTCTGGTCAAAACCTAGAGGCTCTGATAAAGTGAACTCTATCATGACCTTCAGCAGTTTAGTCTTAGTCTGTTGAGGGCAGGTTGCCAATAGAGAATCCATGGAGGAAGGCCTACAGAATACATTGCTAATTTTGGGGGTATCTGGTGTCTTTGAATTCTAGTGCATAAGAGTTTAGAACCTGGTTATACTTCAGGAGATCATGTATTGAAGCTTCATTTTTACATATAACTACTCTAAGATCACATTAATAGAAATAGTAAAAAAAAAAAAAAAGTAATAATAGCAAATATTTTTATAATAACAGGTGCCATTCTAAGCACTTTATATAATTTTAACTTATTTAAATATTTCATTAACCCTGTTTAGTAGGTACTAGTATCATCTCCATTTTATAGGGCAGAACTAAGAATATGCTGCAGTTTAATCCTTCCAGTCACTCTGGAACTGGGAATTATTATTGCATGTTAAAATGAAGAAAATAAAATTTACTGAAGGGCATATAGCTAGTAAGTGATAGAATCGGGTTTTGGTTTTAAGTTATTTTGCTTATTTTGTATTAAAATTAGTTTGAAGTCTGTGGATGTTCATCAGTTGATGTGAATGGGATAAACTTGCTAAAGCTTGTAGTGCTATACATACGGAAAAAACTATGAAAAATTAAAATAGCATGTCATTGCGCACTGGCAATTGAATACAGTAGGCCCCACTTATCTTGGGGGATATGTTCTAAGACCCAGAGTGGATACTTAAAGCATGCCTATGCTAAACCCCATATAGCACTGGTTCTCAATTTTCCTAGTGCCGCAATCCTTTAATATAGTCCTGTGGGTTCCTATGTTTTTTTCTTATCTGTCCATACCTAAAATAAAGTTTAATTTATAAATTAGGAACAGTAAGAGAATAATAAGCAATAACTAATAATAGGATATTTATAGTACACTATATTAAAAATTCTGTGAATGTGGCACTGCCTCCCTCTTTCTCTCAATACTTTGTTGTACTGTATTCACGTATTTTGGACCATGATTAACCATGGGTAAACTGAAACCATGGACTATGGAAATGGTTGGGGGTTACTACTTATATGAGCAGTTTCCAATTTAAGTTTCTGTTTGGAACTCAGTTTTTCCGTATAGAAGCTGTCTTTGTGTGTGTGTACCATTTTAATATATAATTTTTAGTTTCCTAGGGCAATCCTCATAAAGTTACGTAACACATACCTGACAAATTGTACTATGATATAATAGAACATAATCTTATTTATAAATAGTTTCTTTGGACTTGGAGGTTCTCAAAACCCATGTTTCCTTGTTATGGTCAGGTATTTCAGGGATACCTGAATTCTGCCTCTTTGCTATGGGATTTAGGATTCCTCAAACACACAGGAAGTTAGTGGGGTCATTGAAGGCCCGGGACTAGTGCTCTAAATGGATAGGAGGGAAGGGGATTGGTGGAGGCAGCAGAGCCCTAGGTACCTTTTGAATTGTAGGGGAGAAAAGGAGGGAAATGGGATTCTCAAATGTTGATGGTGGGAGTTGATACGTGTAGTGTTATTTATTTTGGAGGGAGATAGAATATTTAAGAAAATAAAAATGGATGCACCCTGTTACCTAGCAATTCCACTTTTACTTATCTACTCTCAGGAGTTAATTGCTTTTGTGTGCATAGAGGCATATAATGAATGGTTACTGCAGTGAAAAATTGGAAGCATCTTAAACGACCATCAGAAGGGCAATAGCTAAATAAAATATGATGTATTTGTGTAATAGATTATGATGTAAAAGTTGAATGGATTGAGCAGTTCGATCTCCATTAATCACCATTAGTAACTTTCAGTTATATTACTGTATCGAGAAAGCTTTTATAGAATGATTCATACAATGATACTGATTGTTAAAGATAAAAACCCCTATATTTTCTGTATGTACTTTTATATATGTAAATTTAAAAAGTATTTTATTTTGGGCGGCGCCTGTGGCTCAAAGGAGTAGGGCACTGGTCCCATTATGGCGCAGGTGGCAGGTTCAAACCTAGCCCTGGCCAAAACTGCGACCCCCCCACCCCCAATATATATATATTATTTTTTATTTTATCATTTTTAGAAAATGAGCAAAAGGGTGGACCTTAATCTTTAATCTTTATTTGTAGAACACCGCAAGATAGGAAATTCTACGTAGAGATAAGAAACCCTTTCAGAGGACAGGCTATAAAAATATTTTGAAAGTTTACCACTTAAATTTGTAACAGTGGTTATCTGGCAGTGAGATAGGAGATTACTGGGAATAAGTACTATAATAAATACTATTTTATATACTCGTGTAATTTGTATAAATAAAATTTTTATTACAAAGATAAAACCTAGGTAAGAAAGATAGATGGAAGGGGATAAAATATGCTAGGATTTAGCTGGGAAGGAATTACATTCAAATATCCTGTGCTTGGGGGTGCAATGCAAAAGGGTTTATGGACGACATCTGTGTATTATAAATAGTACAAGATTTATATAGAGATTTAGGTAAGTTGTAGGCACATTGTAAAAAGAAGTAACAGCAGAACCTTCCAAGGGCCTATAGACTATAACAGACTGGTCAACATATGGAGGTGGTCAACATAAGGAACAAGGCCACTTGTACTGATTTGTATACGTGGTGCATGTCTGGTCTAAGAAAATTATGTCAGCTTGAGGTGCTCAACTGTGGAGGTTCTACAGTGTTTGTACTCTTTTTTTTTAACTTCAGGTTCGTGTGAAGGTACAAACAACTAGGTTACAATGTTTACATTCATTAGTTAGACTCCCTCTTGTAGTTGTTTCCCCGCACCCAGAAGGTGTGCCATATACCCTGACATTGTGTCCATTAAGTGGGAGCACATCATGCCTTCCCCTCCTCCCCTCTCCCCCTTTTCTCATTCCCCTTCCTCCCAACTGGAATTGAATTGAGTTTTTCTCTTATGTGGGCATGTATTAGATCATCTACTGGCTTCATATTAGTATTGGGTACGTTGGATATTTGTTTTTCCATTCTTGTGATACTTTACTAAGAAGAAATGTGTTTCTAAGGAGTAGCATGTCTCATAAGTAAAGTTTTCTTTGCCATGGAACTATAACAGTGGATTAAAAAAAAAAAGATTATTTAAAAACATTTTAAAATTTATTTTCTTTTTTTGAGATGGGGTCTCACGGGGCCTTATTGTGTTGCCCAGGCTAGAGTGCAGTGGCTATTCACAGGCACAGGCATGTTTCAGGATATAAAATCAATGTCCACAAGTCAGTAGCCTTTGTGTACACCAATAACAGTCAAGATGAGAAGCTAATTAAGGACACAACTCCCTTCACCATAGTCTCAAAGAAAATGAAATACCTAGGAATATACCTAACGAAGGAGGTGAAGGACCTCTATAAAGAAAACTATGAAATCCTCAGAAAGGAAATAGCAGAGGATATTAATAAATGGAAGAACATACCATGCTCATGGATGGGAAGAATCAACATTGTTAAAATATCTATACTTCCCAAAGCAATCTACCTATTCAGTGCCATTCCTATCAAAGTACCTACATCGTACTTTCAAGATTTGGAAAAAATGATTCTGCATTTTGTATGGAACCGGAAAAAACCCTGTATAGCTAAGGCAGTTCTTAGTAATAAAAATAAAGCTGGGGGCATCAGCATACCAGATTTTAGTCTGTACTACAAAGCCATAGTGCTCAAGACAGCATGGTACTGGCACAAAAACAGAGACATAGACACTTGGAATCGAATTGAAAACCAAGAAATGAAACTAACATCTTACAACCACCTAATCTTTGATAAACCAAACAAGAACATACCTTGGGGGAAAGACTCCCTATTCAATAAATGGTGTTGGGAGAACTGGATGTCTACATGTAAAAGACTGAAACTGGACCCACACCTTTCCCCACTCAAAAATTGATTCAAGATGGATAAAGGACTTAAATTTAAGGCATGAAACAATAAAAATCCTCCAAGAAAGCATAGGAAAAACACTGAAAGTTATTTCTGTATTCTTAATAAATGTCATTTTATCCACACTAGAGATCTCCTTGCTTTCCAATCTTTACTAAAAACCCTTTGCAATGTGAGTGGCATTTAGTTGTGGCCACTGATAGATATGGAGAATTTTAAACTGAAATGAAGTAGTTATTCATTTAAAAATAGTAGGATACCAGTGTGAGGAGATAATGGGAGTTTAAACAATTTTATTAGTGTGTAATATAGGATTAACTGTAGCATTGGTTTCTCAGTTTTATCTAAGATTGACTTCATTTGTAATTAAGATAATAACTGGTATGTTGTATTTTGTGAATATTGAATATATGAATGTTGTGAATGGTTGAACATAGTATTGATAAAATTAAATGGTTTGTTAAGATTAGGACTGTTATGAATGATGAATACTTTAAGTTAAATTGTTTAAAAAGAAAAAGAGGAGGCTACTTGGGAGGCTGAGGCAAGAGAATCGCTTAAGCCCAGGAGTTGGAGGTTGTTGTGAGCTGTGTGAGGCCACGGCACTCTACTGAGGGCCATAAAGTGAGACTCTGTCTCTACCAAAAAAAAAAAAAAAGGAGATAATTGGGGAGTTGTGTTTTAATGTGAGTTTAACTGCCTTGTTGTCAGTAAACTTTTCTTAATCTGTGTACAGGTCTGAACACGAGAGACATTCCCCGAACTGCCCCTTTGTGAAAGGTGAGCACACACAGAATGTGCCACTGTCGGTCACTCTTGCAACCAGTCCTGCGCAATTTCCCTGCACGGATGGAACCGACAGAATATCTTGCTTTGGGTCGGGAAGCTGCCCTCATTTTCTAGCTGCTGCAACTAAACGAGGGAAGATCTGTATATGGGATGTTTCTAAACTTATGAAGGTATGTTTTAATTTTAAAGTAGCAGATTTCTAATTGGAAAAATAATCAGTTGTAAACTTAGGCTTTTTGTTTGTTTAGGTGCACTTAAAGTTTGAAATTAATGCCTACGATCCTGCAATTGTACAACAGCTTATTCTGTCAGGAGAGCCGAGCTCAGGAGTTGATTCCAGGAGACCAACATTGGCATGGCTGGAGGATTCCTCTAGTTGCTCAGATATACCTAAGCTGGAAGGAGATAGGTATGAGAATTTGTTTTATAGAATTTATCAATGTTACATGTTTTTTCCCACTAAGTTTTATATTCTAATAGTTCTAATTAAAGAGGAAGAAAGTTACCAAGTTATCAGAGAATAAATGTTTGCTTAGAAATCTGAAAACTGTGATTTTTGAAGAAAATTTTCATTCAGAAATGCCATAGTCTGTAAAATACATTTTATTTTCTATCTTGATTTGTGTCAGTTGGATATAATTACCACATTGAAAAATAAAGTCTAGGCCAGGTGCAGTGGCTCATCCCTGTAATACTAGCACTCTGGGAGGATGAGATGGAAGGATCCTTTGAGGTCAGGAGTTGGAAACCAGCTTGAGCAAGAGCAAGACCCCATCTCTACAAAAAGATAAATAGAAAAAAATTAGCCAGTCATAATGGCAGGTGCCCATAGTCCCAGATACTTTGGAGGCTAAGACCGGAGAATTGCCTTGAGCCCAGGAGTTTGAAGTTTTGTTGAGTAGTGATCACACCACTGTATTCTAGCTGGGGCAACAGAGCAAGATTTTGTGTGTGTGTATGTGTTTTTGAGACAGAGTCTTACTTGGTCGCCTTGAGTAAAGTGTTGTAGCATCATGGCTCACAGCAATCTCAAACTCTTGGGCTCAGGGAATCCTTTTGCCTTAGCCTCCTAAGTAGCTGGGACTACAGGCACCTACCACCATGCCCAGCTACTTTTTCTATTTTTAGTAGAGATAGGATCTTGCTCTTGCTCAGAGTGGTCTTGAACTCTTGAGCTCAAGCAGTCCACCCATGTGAGCTTCCCAGAGTTCTAGGATTATAGGGATTAGGTACCATGCCCAGCCAAGACTCTTATCTTAAAACAAAAAGAAAAAAAAGAGAGAAAGAATAAAGAAAAATAAAGTGTCAATATTGAAATGAATTTCTTGGATTAGATTCGTAATTTTACCTTCACCTAAATCTTCTCCTAGGTTAGTTGAACCAAATAGCTTTTTTAGTTTCTAATTTTTTTATTAGCACCTCAAATTATATAAGTGCTAACAAATAGTGAAATGACCTGAAGTGAGGTAAGAGGATCTATTTATTTTAAGCAATATACCAGAAGTCAGAGTGAGTTGAGACATCATAATTTTCACTATAGAAACATTTCAGTAAAATTGCTGCTCTGGATTCTCATTCATTGAACTTTTTTGACAGATTCCTAATTTTTGTGGCTGCATCTGGTTTATGGGAAGCAGGAGAGTAAAAGTATAATCCTACTTTACGCACTTGTTTTTTAATGAAGCCCTGCCATTGTGACTGTGAAATACCTGCAGTATTTGAGGTATCACCTAGTAGACAGAATAAAAGGCTGCATAAGGCATTCAATGTGATAAGCAGTAGGAGCTACCCCTTTAAATTGCAGTAGGTGGAGCGTGAAATGGAGCCTGTCTAACTTTGATCGGATGTCTTGATACACTCAGAGTATCTCCCATTTCACTTGCAGGGGCTTCTTATGTTTCTGATGTGTGATGTTAGACTACAGTCAGTGATTTATCATTTTACTTCCTATCACCTTTGTGGCACGCACTTTTAAGAAATAATGTGAAAATTTTATTAAAGGAAATTATTTCATTAATGGAATTAATAGAAAATTCACAATATAAGTTTCTTCCCTCTAGTTATAAATGACAATAACATGTTAAAGCTTCACAGTTCTCGTTATAAGGCAGCGTACACATTGTCTGAGTTTTTGACAATAGGACAGGGAACTAACTAAGTATGCTTGATTTATCTTAGAAATTAGTGGAAAATTGATAGCAGATAATGAATTTATGTCTTGTAGACACTGATTTTAATTAGAACTTTGTGTTAGTGTTTTGAAATTAGAGGATTAAAAATCAAATCAAAAATGCAGGTGGGCTAAGATGGCTTATGCTTGTGATCCTAGCACTCTGGGAGGCTAAGACAGGTGATCTCTTGAGCTCAGGAGTTTGAGACCAGCCTGAGCAAGAGTGAGACCCCATTTCTACTAAAAATAGCTGGGCATTGTGTCGATGGCTGTGGTCCCAGCTACTCAGGGAGGCTGAGGCAAGAGGAACCCTTGAGCCCAAGAGTTTGAGGTTGCTGTGAACTATGAGGCCATGGCACTCTTATCCAGGGCAACACAATGAGAAAACAAAATAAAAATATCAAATCAGGGGTGGCACCTGTGGCTCAGTGGGTAGGGTGCCAGCCCCATATACCGAGGGTGGCAGGTTTGAACCTGGGCCCGGCCAAACTGCAACAAAAAAATATTTGGGCATTGTGGCAGGTGCCTGTGGTCCCAGCTACTTGGGAGGCTGAGGCAAGAGAATCACCTAAGTCCAGGAGTTGGAGGTTGCTGTGAGCTGTGAAGTTACAGCACTCTACTGAGGGTAACAAGGTGAGACTCTGTCTTTAAAAAAAAAACAAAACATCAAAATTTATGTGGTCTGGGGCGGCACCTGTGGCTCAGTGAGTGGGGCGCCGGCCCCATATACCAAGGGCGGTGGGTTCAAACCCAGCCCCGGCCAAACTGCAACATAAAATAGCTGGGCGTTGTGGTGGGCGCTTGTAGTCCCAGCTACTTGGGAGGCTGAGGCAAGAGAATCGCCTAGGCCCAAAGCTGGAGGTTGCTGTGAGCTGTGTGACGCCATAGCACTCTACTGAGGGCGATAAAGTGAGACTCTGTCTCTAGGGAAAAAAAAAAAATTTATGTGGTCTGTACTTCTAGGGTTACCCCCACCCCCATACATATCACACCTTCCTAGTTAAAATGTACATTTTTAGGCAAGCGTGTATAGTATTTCTAGTGGAAATTTCCCCCAATATCATATGGGGTAGTGTGCTAGAGTTGAGATACAAATCTCTTTGTGCTTTATTTATTTATTTTTAAACCGAGGGCTGTGGCGTCACATCTCACAGCAACCTCCAACTCCTGGGCTTAGGTGATTCTCTTGCCTCAGCCTCCCAAGTACCATATTTAAGAAATAATCTGTCTATGGTAGAAAGACTATTTTCTCTGAAGAAAATGTCACATGAATCATAGAGAAAGAGTACCCTACCCTGGTGTGATAGGAGGAAGCTGAAGACCTGAATCTTGGTTCCTAACCTTAGGCTGTGTACTCTGTACTTCCCTTCCCCCAGACGTAGCAGGAGTCTTGCTGGATTAGTAGTGAGTATAGTGAGCCACACTGCCTCTGACTTTTATAATACACTATATGGACTTCATTAGCCTGAAGAATAGTACATTAATTTGGGAAATTGGAACTTATTCAAGAAATTTAATTAGCAATATATCTTGCTTAGGAATTATTTTTGACCACTTTCACTTAGAAGACAACATATTGGAAGGAACACACTTAATTGTAATGAATAAACATTTTGTCTAAATGTTTCATTTGTTATTTATATGTTACAGCTCATGAAATTCATAAAAATTTCTAGAATTTAACTTTGCAGTTGTTTATGGTATTGGTGTAAGCCAAGGTATCCTTGTGATATTAATGTCTAGTTTTCAGATACACATATAACTTAACATGTTTAACTTGCTCATAATAGTTTGTGGGTTTGTTACTTTGTAAAGGGTTTGTATCATGTAAAAGGCTTTTATAAGTTTGAGTGCCTATTACATAATTAACGTATGCTTATTATAGAAAGATTAGAAAATATGGAGATGGAAATTGAAGAGACATAGAGTAGCCATAATCACACTGTGAGATTTACATATATATATATAACATTTTATTTATTATAATTTTTTTGAGGCAGAGTTTTAGTATGTCTTCCTCGGTAGAGGGCTGTGGCGTCACAACCCACAGCAACCTCCTACTGTTGGGCTTAAGCGATTCTCTTGCCTCAGCCTCCCAAGTAGCTGGAACTACAGGCGCCCGCCACAATGCCCGGTTATTTTTATTGTTGTTGTAGTTGTCACTGTTGTGTAGCAGGCCCAGGCCAGGTTCGAACCCACCAGCCCCGGTGTATAAGGCTGGGTCCCTAAACAGTGAGCTATGGGCGCTGAGCCACTGTGTAGTTACATTAACGTTTGTGTGTATTCTAGTGTTCTTTTACTCATGATTTCTTTTAAAAGGTTTTATTGATATGAACTTTTCCGTTTTTTTTTTTTTTTGCAGTTTTTGGCTCAGGCTAGGTTTGAACCTGCCACCTCTGGTATATGGGGCCGCGCCTTACTCCTTTGAGCCACAGGCGCCACCCTGATATGAACTTTTACAACCCCAAACCTCATCCTTTAAGCGTACCGTTCAATCATTTTACCCATACTCTTTTATTATGTAATAGTTTAGGAATTTTTGTCACAAAAATATTTTAGGAACAGATGATTGTATTTTTGAAGACCTTCAGAATAAAACTTTATTGCCAACTTAAGGTTTTTATGTGGCAAGAGTCTTTGAAACACCTGAATTTCTTCTTTAATATATACTACTTTATTTTATAGTTTATTTCAGTGTAGTTCGGTAATACTTAGATATTTTTCTTTTTTTTTTTTTGGTAGAGACGGAGTCTCACTGTACGGCCCTCGGGTAGAGTGCCGTGGCGTCACACGGCTCACAGCAACATCTAACTTTTGGGCTTACGCGATTCTCTTGCCTCAGCCTCCCGAGCAGCTGGGACTACAGGCGCTCGCCACAACGCCCAGCTGTTTTTTGTTGCAGTTTTGCTGGGGCTGGGTTTGAACCCGCCACTCTCGGTATATGGGGCCGGCGCCCTACTCACTGAGCCACAGGCATCACCCTAGATATTTTTCTTAGTGGAACAGGCCTTCTGTCCTTGAAAACTATTGTGTCTTCTTGATTTGGACTTTCTTCATTCTGGATAATCTCAATCATTAAAATTTCTTGTTGGGATTTATTTTTCCAGTGATCTTACTATTTTTCTCTGAAATCAGCTAGTTAGCATTTGAGTAGTAAGGCTAATTAGTTCATCTTCAACTTCTTTGAATTCTTTTTATTGTTTTAAACTAATGCGCCAGCCACATACACCTGAGCTGGCGGGTTCGAATCCAGCCCGGGGCCTGCCAAACAACAATGACGGCTGTAACCAAAAAAATAGCCGGGTGTTGTGGCGGGTGCCTGTAGTCCCAGCTACTTGGGAGGCTGAAGCAAGAGAATTGCTTAAGCCCAGGAGTTGGAGGTTTCTGTGAGCTAAGATGCCACAGCACTCTACCCAGGGCGACAGCTTGAGGCTCTGTCTCAAAAAAAAAAAAAAACAAAACTACAGCACTAAGTTGATTTAAGGACAATTATTATCACTTGAGAAAAACTTAAAAACAGAAACTTTTGTCAAAAAATAACTAAACAATTGAGCCCCCTGACTCCCAAATTTCAAACGTTGCTTTGGAGACAGTCTTACCATGTCGCCCTTGGTAGAGTGCTGTGGCATCACAGTTCACAGCAACCTCAAACTCTTGGGCTTAAGCGATTCTCTTGTCTCAGCCTCTCAAGTATCTGGGACTACAGGCACCCACCACAATGCCTGGCTATTTTCTTGTTGCAGTTGTCATTGTTGTTCAGCAGGCCCAGGCCAGGTTCAAACCCACCAGCCTTGGTGCATGTGGCTGGTGCCATAACCACTGTGCTACAGGCACCAAGCCTGTTAGGCATTTTTAATAGAGGATATAAACTTACATATAAACTAGTATCGTAAAACCTGTGCATTTCAGATGTGAGTGCCCTATGTTTTAGGTGAGATTGGGTGTGTTCAGGGTGGTATGGCAGTAGGCAGTGCAATATGTTTTTAAAAAGACATTCTTTAAAAAGAATTGCCTTTTCTTTCTACAAAATACATGTTTTTGTAATGGAATTGTCAGTATTTTAGAAATTGTTGTAGACATGCTTTTTAATAGAATACAGAGAGAGCTTAATAATGTGTGATAGTGCTTTGTAATCTCATCTTTTTTCTTTGGTGTGCTAGCAGTGGAGAGAGTGAGGATAAAAGTACATGCAAAGAGGGAGTCTCACGTTTTGTTGGCCACCTATGTGAAGAGCAAAGGAGGGACTGTTGTCTTATCTTGGTGCTAATCTTCTGAGTTGTAATAGTTTTTTTCCATGTCAAGGAGTTCTTTACAGCCCCTCCAAAATGAACAAAATACAAAACAAAAATAAAATGGTGTCAGTATATACACACATACACAAGTATTTATACAGCTGTTCTGTTTGGTTTTAGGGTAATTCCTGAATTCAGTAACAGAATAGTTCTGAAAATTTTACCACTGTCAGCTTGTGCTTGATTTTATAGTTGTTGCTGTCTTTTATGTTTTTATTTGCTCAAAATATCCTATCCTCAGATCCCTACAAATGTTATCATAGATTCTTAGAGGTTTCTGCACTTTATTTCAGGAGGATATTTATTTAATGATTTAAGATGATTCTTTGACAGTGTTATTGATCGGTTATGACCTCAGACTACTCTTTATGTCTTATTTAAGTAAGTTTTAATAATTTGTATGTTTATGTTTGAGGTATGTAGTGGTAGTTTTAACACTGTACTTTTTTCTTTGCTTTCTCATATGATGTATACTTTTTTTGAAATTGAAATATTTTTGTTTTGTCTTTTTATTTAAGTGATGATTTACTGGAGGATTCTGACAGTGAAGAGCATTCCAGATCAGATTCTGTGACAGGTATGTAACATGTATTAGGTAATAAGTTTTGTAAATTCTTGGATTTATATAGTTCTGGTAAAGCTAAATTTAATTCTAAATTTCTTATTTAATGCAAACTCTAAATTTTAACTAATAATGCATATAAAATAGAAATATTGCATATTATAGATCATGAATTAGTATTATGTACATACTACCCTATAATTAAAATTTAAATGGTACCTACTTGAATGAAAGGAATTAAAGTAATAATTATATTAATTTTTTGTCATATATGTGAGGCAATTCATCATTTTTATTTGTATAATGCATTCTATTAACTAAAAGTAGTGTTTAAAGCTCTTTATTCCCCATAGGAAACAAATAGAGAATAAATTTTAATGTATTAAAATTGCAGACATTAAGGCATCCAGTGAGTGCTTCCTTTATACTAAGTCATGAAATAGTAAGACAAAGAAATATGCTTCATATTTTAATGTTCTAAATGAATGATTAAATGTTTTAAAAGATTAAAATATATTTTTACAGGAAAGTCTAGTTGTACATCTCAAAATACTTTTGCTATGTTAGAATTTAAATCCTTACTGCTAATTGTTATAGTCTGATTATACTTCCTAATATATGAAATAGCGATCCATTATTTAGAGTTTTAGTGATTATGTAAAGTAAATGCATAAAAAGCGAAAAGCATAGTGCCTGAGAAGGAGCCAGTATTTGTTAAAAAGTGACTGCTACTATCTTGTGGCTATACTTTAATGTCAAATGTTAGGTACTAAGGACATCTATAACTTAGTAAATCTTTTTAGAAGATGCATGGCTTTGTATAGTACAGTTATCAAAAGTTATATTTAGTATAGGGTAGTCAGTGTCCTCCAAATTCCGATTTGTCATGAAATCTTTTTGAAAGTCACTGAACAGAACACTGGACTGATTAGGGGTCAACCCTCAGCTGTTTTTTGAAACAGGTCCCCACAATGAAAAATAAAAATGTGTAATAAGTCCTAGAAAAATAAAGAATTGAGTGCATTAGAAAAATTTAGACTGATGAAGATAGTGGTCTTTTCCTCCTTGATTTTTCTTTTGCAAAAACAGAAGAGTTACTTTTTCATTTTCTTAATCTGGCAAAGAAGAATCTTGTAGTCACTGGTCACTTGGAAACCTGGTTAGAGCTTAAAGTTTTTTATAAAATAACTCTGGCATTGTAAAGTCACTTAGCTTTTACAGGTTTTCGTTTGTAAAATATTTGCACGAAATGTTCTTCCATATTCCATTTTCTGTGTTAAATTTTTTTGTTGTTCTAACTATAACTTTTCCTTTATATTTTACAGCTTTGGTGTTTTCTAATGATCTCAGTATGTATTTTTGTAATTATAATCATGTTTGGTTTATTTTCTTAGCTTTTAAAATTTTTATTATATTTATTTGTTTTTTTGAGACAGAGTCTCAAGATGTCGCCCTGGGTAGAGTGCTGTGGCGTCATAGCTCACAGCAACTTCCAACTTGGGCTCAGGCGATCCTTTTGCCTCAGATTTTTCTATTTTTAGTGGTGATGGGGTCTCATTTTTGCTCAGGGTGGTCTCGAACCCATGAGCTCAAGTAATCCACTCGCCTCTGCCTCCCAGAGTGCTGGGATTATAGGCGTGAGCCACCACGCCCAGCCAACATTTTCTACCTTTGTCTTTTTCATCTATGCTTGTTTGATTTTTCATACTTCCTTTAGATACTGTACTTCTGTTTACTTCCCAGTTACCTAGAAAAATACTATATATTTTTGTTGGCTATAGTGGCACCTTTCTTAGAGGTGGGAATATTGTGTATATGTAGTAGCTGTGGTAAGAGAAAAAAACCCTTCCCATTTACAGTTTTAAATTTACTCATTTGAGGATTTATAAGTAGCTCATTCATTCATAGTAAAATACGTGACTTCTAAATTTTGTTATATTGAAAGACTATTGGTGACTTTTTGGAGACTCATGGGATAGCCATGTGTATACTTGATATTAGCGGTTGACATGTTCTATACTCAAAATGTCTACGTTTATTTATAGCACCAAGTATTTCCCATCTAATTGAATGATACAGTCTGAAGAATTGTAGAATATATTTCTTAATTTCAGAAATGTGAGTACAGAGTAAGAGACATCAGTTTTTCAGTTGGAGGTTATAACTTTTGCAAGTGTTTACGTGGCTACAGAGAGAAAAATTTAGTTTTTGGACCTCATACTGGAATTATGGATATATGGCTTATTGTGAAGAATGAGAAAAATGTTTGGCGGGAGATTAAAGAAGGGTTCAAATTGAAATTTTAGAAAAGTGCCCAGATAAAACCTAATTGCTAATCTTAGGACGTGTGCTTGCAGAAGCACTATGAGTCTGACACTACCTGAATAGGCAGAATAAGGTTTCCCAAAATGTCTGAAGAATGTTACACTGTGGGATGTTTGTAGGTATTTGTGTAACAATTCGTTTTGTAGCCTAGTAGATTTTAAAATTTGAGATACGTAGAGATGATAGGCTTCCGTACTGCAAGATGTGCCAGTTTTCTGAAGTAGAATATGTGGTTTATTGCCAAATATTTGAGAGCCAATAATAAGGCCATTTGTTATGTATTTTTGTTTTTAATGAACAGCCTTACCACATGTCATTTACTTTTAATATTATCCTAAATATATGCTGAGATACGTAGTTAATACTTTATTTGTTTTTGTCTTAGTATATATGTAGACTATATTTGTTCCCCCCTCCCCCCCTTGGCAGTTTCCTACTATAACTTAACTTTGTCACTTTTGGTAGACTCCTGTGCCATCATAGCTCACAACAACTTCAAATTCTTGGATTCAGGCAAGCCTCTTGCCTCAGCCTCCCAGGTAGCTGGGACTATAGGCACCTACTACAATGCCCAGCTGTTTTTAGAGACAGGGTCTTGCTTTTGCTCAGACTGGTCTTAAAACTCCTGAGCTCAGGCAGTCCATTGGCCTTAGCCTCCCAGAGTGCTAGGATTACAGGTGTGAATCACCACACCTGGCCACATTTCCTACTATAACTTTTTAAAAAAATTATTTAAGTAAGTTTGTCAGTTCAGTTCAATAAACAGTTGAGTATCCTCAGGATTTATTGTTTATAAGTAAACAGAAAAAATTTTCACTGTCATCTTGCAGTTTCTAATCTGAATTAGTAGAGAAAATAGCCATAAATATTCCATGGCAGGTAAAAGGCTGCTTATGGGTATAGTCAGATGAGTGTGCAAGTAAAGTGAGCAGTTCCATTGGTACAATTAAATAGTTCTTGCCATTAGAAATTCTGCTTTGGTGCTCGCTTTGGCAGCACATATATAAAAATTGGAATGATACAGAGGAGATTAGCATGGCCTCTTCAAAGGATGACATGCAAATTCATGAAACGTTCCATATTTTTCTATTGAAAGCAAAATTAAAAAAAAATTCTGCTTTAGATAGAAAAGGTTTCAGTGTTAGAAGATAGCTGTCAGGTAACATATTGAAGAGATCATGAATGAAATAGTTTACAAAAATGGTTCCAATGGAGCTTTTCATATATCTTAAATGTTTGATGTTCCATGAATCTCTTGTTGCTCATTCCTAGATGTGGCAGCTTTCCAGCCACCATGTAGTCACCTCGATTTCTTTATATGTATTTATTTTACTATTCTGTGTTCTTCCTATCTAAAGTGTATAAAGGCATTTCTAATTTTTTGTATTTCCAAAAGTTACCCAGAGTGATCTTGATGTTATTGTTGCTAATGATGTTGTTGCCTGACTGATAGTAGTTTGTGCTACTGAGACAAAACCAGATTGGTCGAAACAATTTTCAGTTCAGTATCAAGAGATCATACTTGCTTTGGGGGTTGACTAGCATCTACTGTAGAGGTTTGTGTTGACACAGATCGTATGTTTGAAAGGTGGAGACAGAGCAATGGCTTTTGTACTATTTGTAAGGGGACAGCTTAAAGAGAACACAACGGAAAGAAAGTTAAGAGATAGTGTAGATGTGTGACTTCAGTGAAGTAAATGTAAGCAGCAGATATTATGGAAGGCTCGTTCGACAAACTTTGGAACTTTTTCTTTCTACTTACTTTTTTCTAAGCTCATGTTGGGATTAAAGTGCATATTCTGACAATTTACTGGTAATCAGCATAAGGGATGAAAGGGAAGTAGTGCTATAATTCCTTAAATGATTAAGGGAATTGAGATTAGTCATTCTTTTGGATATTCTGCAAGTGCATAAATGACATGTATAAATAATATTAAGTATCTTTTTGGTTTAGAATTGAAGTACAAAATCCTGTTATTTTGATATTAAGAGTGATGAATAAATAGTATTTTAATTCTTTAACTTTTAAATTTTTTTTGAAGAATAATATTCACAAATTATCTAAATATATTTTGGATTGAAAACTCAGAATTGAGTCCTTTGATTTTTCTGAGAAGGTTCATCTCAGATTTGATTATATTTCTTTTAAAATACATGATATCAATGGAGGATTTGTCCCAGGATCCCCTGTGGATGCCCAAATCCACAGATGCTCAAGTACTTTAAAGTGGTGTAGTATTTGCATATCACCTATGCACTTCTTCCTTCATACTAATCATCTCTAGATGACTTACAATACCTAATCTATGCAAACGCTATGTACATAGTTGTTATTCTAAATTGTTTAAGGAACAATGATAAGAGAAAAATCTGTACACAGTAAGTACAGGCACAACCAGTCATTTCCCTCAAATATTTTCTTTTTAATGAATTAATTATTATTATTATTATTATTTTTTGTAGAGACAGAGTCTCACTGTACCACCCTCAGGTAGAGTGCCGTGGTGTCACACGGCTCACAGCAACCTCTAACTCTTGGTCTTACGCGATTCTCTTGCCTCAGCCTCCCGAGCAGCTGGGACTACAGGTGCCCGCCACAATGCCTGGCTAAATTATTATTATTTTTTAAGAGACCAGGCTCTTGCTTTGTCACCCATGCTGGAGTGCAGTGACATGATCACAGCTTGCTATAGCCTCCATCTCCGGGGCTCAAGTGATCTTCTGCCTCAGTCTCCTGAGTAACTGGGACTGTAGGCTTGCACTACCGCACCAGGCTAATTAAAAAATGTTTTTTGTACAGATGAAGTCTCTCTCTATTGCCCAGGCTGGTCTCAAATTCTGGGCTCAAGTGACCCTTCTGTTTGTCCTCTCAAAGTGCTGGGATTACAGGCATGGTCCATCATACCCAGCCTTTTCCAAATATTTCCCATCCAAGATTAGTTAAATCCATGGATGCAGAGCCAGTGAATATGGGGGACTGACTTGACTTTAAATTCTTTTGCTTCTATAATTGTAATGCATTGCCCGATGAGTAAGAACAAATACAGATAGTCCCTTGAATTATAAACATCTGACTTACGTTACAACTTGCACTTAACAAACGGAAGCTATTACACCAAGTCACTGAGTTAAAAGCATCTGATTGACGTATGACTCACGCTTAGGGATCAAGATGGTTACAGGTAATTGGCAAATATACCTGTCTAACTAACATACAAATCCAACTTAAGAACAAATCAACAGAGCCTATCTATTTTGTAACCCGGGGACTGCCTGTAATGAGTATGTTAAACTGCAGATTTTAATTTTATTTAAAGGCCATGTCTAATGAATACTGTTTCTTTTCAAAGGGCACACATCACAGAAGGAAGCCTTGGAAGTAAGCCTTGATATTACAGCCCTCAGCATTCTCCAACAGCCAGAAAAACTCCAGTGGGAGATTGTTGCAAATGTGCTTGAAGATACTGTTAAGGATCTTGAAGAACTTGGGGCAAATCCCTGCTTAACAAACTCTAAGAGTGAGAAGACAAAGGAAAAGCACCAGGAACAACACAACATTCCCTTTCCATGTTTATTAGCTGGAGGTTTATTAACATATAAATCTCCTGCTACCTCACCCATTAGTAGTAATTCTCATAGGTCACTGGATGGTTTAAGTAGAACTCAGGGTGAAAGTATATCAGAACAAGGGTCAACTGACAACGAATCCTGCACTAATTCAGAACTGAATTCTCCTCTAGTGAGGAGGACTTTACCTGTTTTGCTTCTTTATAGCATCAAGGAATCTGATGAGAAAGCAGGAAAAATCTTCTCACAGATGAACAATATTATGAGTAAAAGTTTGCATGATGATGGTTTTACTGTTCCACAAATTATTGAAATGGAGCTGGATAGTCAGGAGCAGTTGTTGTTGCAGGATCCTCCTGTTACTTACATTCAGCAATTTGCAGATGTAGCAGCCAATCTTACCTCTCCAGATTCTGAGAAGTGGAACTCTGTGTTTCCCAAGCCTGGGACTTTGGTTCAGTGCTTGAGGCTGCCAAAGTTTGCAGAGGAGGAGAATCTTTGTATAGACTCAATAACACCTTGTGCTGATGGAATTCATTTGTTGGTAGGACTGCGGACATGCCCTATTGAATCCTTGAGTGCAATAAATCAAGTAGAGGCCTTGAATAATTTAAATAAATTAAACTCTGCACTATGTAATCGAAGGAAAGGTGAGCTGGAATCGAATCTTGCTGTAGTGAATGGTGCAAATATTAGTGTAATCCAACATGAATCACCAGCAGATGTACAGACTCCTTTGATAATTCAGCCTGAGCAGAGGAATATTAGTGGTGGATATTTAGTTCTTTATAAAATGAATTATGCCACTCGGATAGTGACTTTAGAAGAGGAGCCAATAAAAATCCAACATATCAAAGATCCCCAGGACACAATTACCTCGCTCATTTTGCTTCCACCAGATATATTAGATAATCGGGAGGATGATTGTGATGAACCTGTTGAGGAAATGCAGTTAACCTCAAAGAATGGCATCGAAAGAGAAAAAACGTCTGACATTTCTACTCTTGGACACCTGGTAATAACCACTCAGGGAGGATTTGTAAAAATATTAGATCTTTCAAACTTTGAAATTTTGGCCAAAGTGGAGCCTCCTAAAAAGGAGGGCACTGAGGAACAGGACACATTTGTTTCTGTCATTTATTGCTCTGGCACAGATAGGCTGTGTGCATGCACCAAAGGTAAGCTCTTTGTTTGATTCTTCTACAAATCTTATAAAATTGGTATATATGGTGTTTGTGTGCATATCTAGCATGAATTTTAGATTCATATAGATGGAGAAGAAATAATTTTTTTTATAATGAAGTGGTAAATTCTTCTATTTAAACTGTTCTAAATTTTTTTTCTGCTGTCCCAAGTAAGAATTCTTACTGTATTAATAATACAGAAAATATCTTCTGTGTTTTATACTCAAGAAAATAGCCTGTTGTTGAGTTGCAACTTTGTATCTGTTTGTGATTGTGGATGAGTTACTTTTAACTCAGTATACTTGTTTTTTTATTTTATAGACTAGTATAAGGCCTATTTCCTAGGCTTGTTACAAATAAGTGAATAATGTATGTAAAGTTTCTGGCAGAGATGATTGGTTATTTCCTTGTGAAGTAAAAATACTTAGCAAATAATTATTAGTTTTGCCAAATAAAATTTGTCTGATTTACTCTTGACCTTGGGTGGTGAATCACTTTTGCAGCATCTGAGGTCCCATATAAAATAATGCAGTGTGCAATTTTTTCCTTAATTTTTCATATACATTTTAAGTTGGAGATAAAGCAATTTTTGTAAAGGGTTACTGACAATATTAAGCAGAATGAACAGCCTTACTGATAGGAATTTAGGACTTGGAGATATTTGAAGCATAGGCAATTTTAACCAAGGCTTGATGGAGAAATTGTTATTTTAGAAGGGTTACACTGTTTCTTACCAGTGGTTCTGGTCTGAATTAACCTGGTTTTCTTCTCTTTGAAGAGATCTCAAGAGTTTAGCTGGAGAAGATAATTGTTAATGTAGTGTTCAGATCGCCTCTTTTGAATTAAATCTAAGTTTAAATAACGAGGAAAAACTCTTCCAAATAACATCAAAATTCAAGAGATTACTTTAAAAAGTGAGCAATGTAGAACAATTTTAAACTAATAAAAATTTAGCATTGAAAAGTATAGAGCAACTATTAAAGCACTGTAGGATATCAAAGATAATTTGACTTTTATTGGTCATTGTTACAACTTTACCTCTGTTAAGTTGTTTAGTTATAACAGCTTTATGAGGTGTGTACTATTGTTGTTTGCATTTTCCAGATAAGGAAAGTAAGTGAAAGAGTGGGTAAGTAACTTGCTTAGTCACAGAGCTAATAAATGGCAGAGCCAGTGGTCAAACCTGCGCAGTCTTTCATTAAAGTGCTTCTATCTATCTATCTAATCTGGAGACAGCGTTTCACTTGTCATAGCTCATAGCAACCTCAAGCTCTTAGGCTCAAGTGATCCTTCTGCCTCAGCCTACCAAGTAGCTGGGACTACAGGCACATGCTACAATGCCCGGTTATTTTTAGAGACGGCTTGTTGTTCTTACTCAGACTGTTTTCGAATCCTGAGCTTAAGCAATCCATCCACCTCGGCCTCCCAGTGCTAGGATTACAGGCATGAGCCACTGTGCCTGGCCTGTAATCACCTCTTTTTTTTTTTTGAGACAGAGCCTCAAGCTATTGCCCTGGGTAGAGTGCTGTGGTGTTACAGCTCATAGCAACCCCCAACTCCTGGGCTTAAGCAATTCTCTTGCCTCAGCCTCCCCAGTAGCTGGGACTACAAGTGCCTGTCACAATGCCCGGCTATCTTTTGGTTGTAGTTGTTATTTGGCAGGCCCGGGCCAGATTTGAACCTGCCCCCTCTGGTGTATGTGGCTAGTGCCTCTTAGCTGCTTGAGCTATAGGCGCCGAGTACAACTACCTCTATTTCTAGAACTTTTCTGTCATTCTAAACAGAAACTCTGTATGCATTAAGCAATAACTCCCTGTCCTCTCTACTCCCAATCTGGTAACCTCTGTTTTCTGACTCTGAATTTGCCAGTTTAGATACTTCATGTAAGTGAAATCATACATTTGTGGGGGCAGCGCCTGTGGCTCAGTGAGTAGGGCATTGGCCCCAGGCAGGTGCGAACCTGCCCCGGCCAAACTGCAACAAAAAAATAGCCGTGTGTTCTGGTGGGTGTCTGTAGTCCCAGCTACTTGGCAGGCTGGGGCAAGAGAATCACCTAAGCCCAAGAGCTGGAGAGTGCTGTGAGCTGTGACACCACGGCATTCTTTCGAGGACGACAAAGTAAGACTCTGTCTCTAAAACCAAACAAAAAAGAAATCATACATTTGTCCTTTGTGTCTGGCTCTTTAAACTTAATATATTTTTTAATTTATTTTATTATTTTTTGAGACAGAGTCTCACTTTGTTGCCCTGGGTAGAGTGCTATGGCATCACAGCTCACAGTAACCTCAAACTCTTGGGCTTAAGCAATTCTCTTACCTCAGCCTCCTGAGTAGCTGGGACTACAGGTGCCTGCCATAATGCCTGGCTGTTTTTAGAGACAGGTTCTCGCTCTTGCTCAGGGTGGTCTTGAACCTGTGAGCTCAAGCAGTCCGCCCACCTGGGCCTCCCAGAGAGCTAGGATTAGAGGCCTGAGCCACTGTGCTTGACCTTTAAACTTAATATATTTTTAAAGCTCACACATGTATTTTAAATCCCATCTTCATGGCTTTTTATAGCCAAATAATATTCCATTGTATGTATATGTAGTGGGACTAACTAGGACTAGTTACCTCTGGTCAACTGCCGTCTGAAAATATTAAATAGAAAATCTGATTAAGTCAATAATTCAAATTGTGCAGTGTTCCAGGAAGCGTGATGAAATAGATCTGTTGCCCCACTGAAGACATGAGTAATTGTTTTGTCCACTGTCTCTATATGTATACGCTACCTGCTGTTAGTCACTTTGTAGCTGTTTTGTTTATCAAATGCATGGGCCAGGTCTCTCATGGCTTATGTTTAAACAATGCTTATTTTATTTAAAGATGGCCTCAAAGTGATGTTGGCAATTCCTGCATGCCAAAGGGTGGCCTTTTTGGGGGGGAGGAGGGGACAGATTTTTTTTTTTTTTTGAGACAGAGTCTCACTATGTTGCCCTTGGTAGAGCGTTGTGGCATCACAGCTCACAGCAACCTCCAATTCCTGGGCTCAAGAGATTCTCTTGCCTCAGCCTCCCAAACCAAATAGCCAGGACTATAGGTGCCTGCCACAATGCCCGGCCATTCTTTGGTTGTAGTTGTCGTTGTCTGGCAGGCCTGGGCTGGGTTCGAATTCGCCAGCTCCGGTGTACGTGGCTGGTGCCCTAGCCCCCTGAGCCACAGGCGCTGACCCTTTTGAGACAGAGTCTCACTCTGTCGCCCTAGGTAGAGTGCTGTGACGTCACAGCTCACAGCAACCTCAAACTCCTGGGCTTAAGTGATTCTTTTGCCTCAACCTCCCTAGTAGCTGGGGGTATAGGCGCCCGCCATAATGCCTGGCTATTTTCTTGTTGCAGTTGTCATTGTTATTTAGGTGGCCCGGGCTGGGCTCGAACCTGCCAGCCCCTGTGCATGTGGCTGGCGTCATAACCACTGTGCTACGGGTGTCGGCTATTTTTGTAGTTGTCATTGTTGTTTAGCAGGCCTGGGCTGGGTTCAAAGCCACCAGCCCCTGTGTATGTGACCTGCTGCCCTAGCTGCTGAGCTATAGGTGCTGGGCCAGGGAGGCCTTTTTGTTGTTGTTGTTTGCTTGTTTGGGCTTTGAAATTAATTTTTTGAGACAGAGTCTCCCTCCTTTGCCTGGGCTAGAGTGCATTGCCATTTCTTCCTGCAACCTCAAACTCCTGGGCTTGAGGCATCTTCCACCTCAGCCTCCCTAGTAGCTGTCACTTTAGGGATGAACCACCATACCTGGCTAAGTTTTCTATTTTTCAGTTTTTGGCCAGGGCCGGGTTTGAACTCGCCACCTTTGGAATATGGGGCTGGTGCCCTACTCCTTTAAGCCACAGGCGCCGCCCAGTTTTCTATTTTTCGTAGAGGTTCATTCTTGTTTGGGCTAGTTTTAAACCCCTGGCCTCAAGTGATTTCCCACCTTGACCTCCCACGGTGGTAAGTCAGATGTGAGGCACCATGCTGGCAACAGAGGCTGTGTAAGTGATTTCTTTAAGTAAAAACGTGAAAGTTTTTGACTTAAGAAAGAAAAAGAAATCTATGCTGAAGTTCCTAAGGTCTGGGATAAGAAATGAATCTTTTATTTGTGAACATATTGTTAAGATTTTCTATTTTTGTTATTGTTGTTAATCTCTTACTGTGCTTAATTTATAAATTAAACTTTGTCCTAGGTATGTATGTATAAGACAAAATACAGTATATAGGGGTCAGTACTCTGTGGTTTCAGGCAGCCACTATGAATGGGTCTTGGAAACTCACCCTTTGAGGATAAAGGGTGACTACTCTAACCCATTTTTTTTTTTTTATAGTAAAAAATTTTTTTTTTTATTAAATCATAACTGTATACATTGATACGATCATGGGGCATCATACACTCGCCTCATAGACCATTTGACACATTTTTATCACAATGGTTAACATAGCCTTTCCGGCGTTATCTCAGTTACTGTGCCAAAACATTTACATTCTACATTTACCAAGTTTCGCAAATACCCCTGTAAGATGCACCACAGGTGTGATCCCACCGATCCCCCTCCCTCTACCCACCCCCCCCTTCCCACTTCCCCCTATTGTTAGGTTGTAACTGGGTTATAGCTTTCATGTGAGAGCCCCAAATTAGTTTCATAGTAGGGCTGAGTACATTGGGTACTTTTTCTTCCATTCTTGAGATACTTTACTAAGAAGAATATGTTCCAGCTCCATCCATGTAAACATGAAAGAGGTAAAGTCTCCATCTTTCTTTAAGGCTGCATAGTATTCCATGGTGTACATATACCACAATTTATTAATCCATTCGTGGATCGATGGGCACTTAGGCTTTTTCCATGACTTAGCAATTATGAATTGGGCTGCAATAAACATTCTGGTACAAATATCTTTGTTATGTTGTGATTTTTGGTCTTCTGGGTATATGCCCAGCAGAGGGATTACAGGATTGAATGGCAGATCTATTTTTAGATCTCTGAGTGTTCTCCATATATCTTTCCAAAAGGAATGTATTAATTTGCATTCCCACCAGCAGTGCAGAAGTGTTCCCTTTTCTCCGCATCCACGCCAACATCTCTGGTCTTGAGATTTTGTGATATAGGCTAGTCTCAGTGGAGTTAGATGATATCTCAAAGTAGTTTTGATTTGCATTTCTCTGATGATTAAAGATGATGAGCATTTTTTCATATGTCTGAAGGCCATGCACCTGTCTTCTTCAGAGAAGTTTCTCTTCAAATCCCTTGCCCAGCCTGCGATGGGATCCCTTGTTTTTTTCTTGCTGATGCGTTTGAGTTCTCTGTGGATTCTGGTTATTAAACCTTTGTCAGAGATATACCCTGCAAATATCTTCTCCCATTCTGAGGGCTGTTTGCTTGCTTTACTTACTGTGTTCTTAGCTGTGCAGAAGCTTTTTAGTTTGATCAAGTCCCAGTAGTGTATTTTTGAAGCTGCTTCAGTTGCCCGGGGGGCTCTCCTCATGAAATACTCACCCAGACCAATTTCTTCAAGGGTTTTCCCTGCATTCTCCTCTAGTATTTTTATAGTTTCATGTCTTAAGTTTAAATCTTTAATCCAATGAGAGTCTATCTTAGTTAATGGTGAAAGGTGTGGGTCCAATTTCAGTCTTCTGCAGGTTGCCAGCCAGTTCACCCAGCACCATTTGTTAAATAGGGAATCTTTTCCCCACTGAATGTTTTTAATTGGCTTGTCAAAAATCAAATAGCGGTAAGTAGCTGCATTCATCTCTTGGTTCTCTATTCTGTTCCAGACATCTACTTCTCTGTTTTTGTGCCAATACCATGCTGTTTTGATCACTATCGATTTGTAGTAAAGTCTGAGGTCTGGTAGTGTGATTCCTCCTGTTTTGTTTTTATTTCTGAGTAATGTCTTGGCTATTCGAGGTTTTTTCTGATTCCATATAAAATGAAGTATTGTTTTTTCAAGATCTTTAAAATATGACAGTGGAACTTTAATAGGGAGTGCGTTGAAATTATATATTGCTTTGGGTAGTATGGACATTTTGACAATGTTGATTCTTCCCAGCCATGAGCATGGTATGTTTTTCCATTTGTTAACATTTTCAGCTATTTCTTTTCTTAGAGTTTCATAGTTCTCTTTATAGAGATCTTTCACGTCTTTTGTTAGGTAAATTCCCAAATATTTCATCTTCTTTGGCACTACTGTGAATGGGATAGAGTCCTTAACTGCCTTTTCAACTTGACTGTTGTTGGTTTATATAAAGGCTACCGATTTATGGATGTTGATTTTGTAACCTGAGACGCTGCTGTATTCCTTGATCACTTCTAGGAGTTTTGTAGTAGAGTCCCTAGTGTTTTCCAGATACACAATCATATCATCTGCGAAGAGCAAAAGTTTGATCTCTTCTGACCCTATATGGATACCCTTGATCGCCTTTTCTTCCCTAATTGCGGTGGCTAAAACTTCCATTACAATGTTGAAAAGCAATGGAGACAATGGGCAGCCTTGTCTGGTTCCTGATCTGAGTGGAAATGATTCCAATTTAACTCCATTCAATATGATATTGGCTGTGGGTTTCCTGTAGATGGCCTCTATCAGTTTAAGGAAAGTCCCTTCTACACCAGTTTTCTTGAGTGTTCTGATCATGAAGGTTTGCTGGATATTATCAAAAGCTTTTTCTGCATCAATTGAGAGAATCATATGGTCTTTGTTTTTTAATTTGTTTATGTGCTGAATTACATTTATAGATTTACGTATATTGAACCAGCCTTGACACCCTGGGATAAAACCAACTTGGTCATGATGTATAATTTGTTTGATGTGTTGCTGGATTCTGTTTGTTAGGATCTTGTTGAATATTTTTGCATCTATATTCATTAGTGATATTGGTCTATAATTTTCTTTTCTTGTTGGGTCTTTTCCTGGTTTGGGGATCAGGGTGATGTTTGCTTCATAGAACGTGTTGGATAGTCTTCCTTCTTTTTCTACCTTTTGGAACAGGTTGAGTAATATAGGTACTAATTCCTCTTTAAAGGTTTGGTAGAATTCTGACGTGAAACCATCTGGTCCCAGGCTTTTCTTTTTAGGGAGGTTTTGTATAGTTGATGCTATTTCTGAACTTGATATGGGTCTGTTCAACATTTCCACTTGATTCTGGTTAAGTCTTGGAAGGTGGCGTGCTTCCAAGTATCAGTCAATTTCCTTCAGATTTTCATATTTCTGAGAATAAAGTTTCTTGTAATATTCATTGAGGATTTTTTGGATTTCTGATGAGTCTGTTGTTATTTCGTCTTTGTTGTTTCTGATTTATGATATTAGAGATTTTACTCTTTTTTTTCTGATTAGGTTGGCCAGAGGTTTATCTATTTTATTGACCTTTTCAAAAAACCAGCTTTTTGATTTATTGATCTGTTGTATTATTCTTTTGTTTTCAATTTCATTTAATTCTGCTCTAATTTTGGTTATTTCTTTTCTTCTACTGGGTTTGGGGTTGGAATGTTCTTCCTTTTCCAGTTGCTTGAGATGTCCCATTAAGTTCTTAACTTCCTCTCTTTCCGTTCTCTTGAGGAAGGCTTGCAGTGCTATAAATTTCCCTCTTAGAACTGCCTTAGCGGGGCGGCGCCTGTGGCTCAAGGAGTAGGGTGCCGGTCCCATGTGCCGAAGGTGGCGGGTTCAAACCTAGCCCCGGCCAAAAAAAAAAAAAATGTTAATAGAACTGCCTTAGCGGTGTCCCAGAGGTTCTGATAGTTTGTGTCTTCATTGTCGTTTTGTTCCCAAAAATTGGCGATTTCTTTCTTAATCTCATCTCTGACCCAGCTATCATTCAGCATAAGGTTATTTAACTTCCATGTTTTTGTATGAGTATACAGATTCCTGTTGTTACTCAATTCAAGTTTTATTCCATGATGGTCCGAGAAGATGCATGGAATAATTTCTATTCCTTAAAATTTACTGAGGTTAGACTTGTGACCTAAAATGTGGTCAATTTTGGAGTAAGTTCCGTGGGCTGATGAGAAGTATGTGTATTCAGTTTTGTTGGGATGAAATGTTCTGTAGATGTCTGCTAAATCTAAATATTGGATGGTTAGGTTTAAATCTAAGATTTCTTTGCTCAGCTTCTACTCTAACCCATTTTGTTTATCCATTCTTTTGTAGATGGACACATGGATGTTTCTTTTTGCTATTGTAAATAATGCTCCTGTGTACATTAATGTGCAATTGTCTGAGTGCCTCTTTTCATTTCTCTCGGTTATGTACCTGGGGGTGCAATTGCTAAGTCATGGAGTAATTTTCTGTTTAGCTTTTTAGAGAATCACAAAATGATTTTTAGCAGAGATTGGACAATTTTACTTTTCTATGAACAATTTGGAGTGGTCTAAGTTTCTCTGTGTCCTGATATTTGTTATTCATGTTTTTGATAGTAGACATCCTAGTGGTTGTGAAATGATGATATGTTATTGTGGTTTTGATTTGCGTTTTCCTAGTGGTAAGTGATGTTGAGCATTTTTTTCATGTTTTCCTTGGTCATTTGTATTTCTTCTTTGTGGAAATGACTATTCATGTCCTTTAGCAACTGTTGAATTGGTTTTTTTGTTGTTGTAGGGATTTTTTTTGTGAAATATGATTAGCAGATGTTTTCTTCCATTCTGGTGGGTTGTCTCTTCACTTTCTTCATAGTGTCCTTTTATGCAGAAAACATTTTAATTTGGAAAAAAATCCTTTCTATCTTTTTATTGACGATAATCTCCTTAAGTTCATTTGTTACTTTCTTGTTTTCCTTTTGTTTTTTTTTTAATCTATCGTTCTCTTTAGCTAATTGACCATATAAAAACAGTTGACTTAATATTTCTGACGAGTAATGTCTGAACTTGCTCAGGATTGGTTTCTGTTAAATTATTTTTCTTTTCCTGGGAATGGGCCATTCTTCCCTGTTTCTTTGAGTGCTTTGCAATTCTTTGTTGAGATTGGGGCATTCTCAGTATTCTAATGTGGCACCTCTGGAAATCTGATTCTCTCATGCAAGGGGATTTCGCTTGTTGCCAGCTGTAAGTTACATAATTTTTGACTTTCCAAACCCTTTTTCCCCCCAAAGGCTATAGAACCCCTTGTCTCCTCCTGTCTTCCTAAAAGAAGGTTCTGTCACTTTAAATATTTTTACCTGGCTAGTTGGTTGTAGCCTGAGAAGGCTGAAACAAGGGCCAGAGGCACAAGTCTTCTCAGGTCCCTCCAGGAACTACCAGAGCCACAAAGCTCCTGCGTGGAGGCTACTCTCTGATCAGCGATAAGCCCCTGGCGCTCTTCCATTTGTTCTAAGTTTCAGAGTCATGAAATGTGGTTTTTTCCAATCATACTTTCTAGTTCAGTGGTTGCTTTAGTGGAGGGCTTCCTAGGATATCCTTCTCTGCCCTTCGTCATGAAGTCACTGGTCCCTGTGTTGATTTTTTTTTTAAACGCTACTCTTTAAAAAAATTATATCTTCATTAGCTTAATTTAAAACACAATCTGTTTCAGGATAATGATAACTTAATTTTTGTAAAATATATAGAAACCTTGCTCTTAACCTTTACTCCTGTATGTTACATTTAGATATGTTAGAAAACCAACACAAATATAGTTATTTTATAGAATTTTTATCTTACTCACTGAGCTATGGGCACCGCCTTTTTTTTTTTTCCGCAGTTTTTGTCCGGGGCTGGGTTTGAATCTGCCACCTCTGGCATATGGACCTGGTGCCCTACTCCTTTGAGCCACAGGTGCTGCCCTTTTTTTTTTTTTTTTTTTTTTTTTGAGACAATCCCTGTCTTTGCTCTAGGTGGAGTATAATGGGTGTCGTCATAGCTCACTGCAAGCTTAAACGCCTGGGATCAGGCAATCATCCTGTCACGGGAGCTGCCACTCCTGACTAGCTGGAGCTACAGGAGTGCGCCATCATACCCAGCTAATTTTTCAATTTCTATTAGAGATGGAGTCTTTCTCTTGCTCAGGCTGGTGTCAGACTCCTAAGCTTAAGTAGTCCTTTCTCTTTGGCGTCTAGAGTGCTAGGGTTATATGCATGAACCACCGCGCCTGGCCCTACAACCTTTATCTTTTAAAAAAGTTGACAAAGAAATGAAAAAAACCTTATATTACCCACTTCCTATTTCTAGGTTTTCTTCTGTGAATTTGGTGTTGCTTTCTTCTTGACTTTCCTTGGTACTTACTGTAAGGCAGGTCTGCTAATGTACGCTTCTCTCAGTCTTTATTAAGAAATGTCTTCATTTCACATTCATTTCTGAAGAATAATTCTGTATATAGGATTATTAATTGAAAGTTTCATTCTGTCCTTTGAGTGTGACTCCTTCGCTTCTGCATTCCATTATTTCTGGTGAAGTCATCTGTTAATTTGTATTATTGTTTCTGTGTTTGTGATGGATACTTTTTTTCCTTACTGTTTTCATGATGTTCTCTTTGCCCTTGACTCTCAACAGCTTGTACGTATGGGTGTTGTCTCTGTGTTTATCCTGTTAGAGGTTCATTGAACTTGCTTGGATTCGTAGTATAATGTTTTCTATCAAATTTACCGAGTTTTTGCCCATTATTTCTTCAGAGTTTTATTTTTTATTTGTCTCTTTTTAATGGAATCCCTGTTACATGTATATTCTATTTGGTCGGTCCCAGGAGTCTCTCAGTTTCTTTTTACTTAGAAGAAACTTTTCCTTCTGTTACTCAGATTGGTTAATTTCTGTAATCTATTGTTATTTCACTGTTTACTTTTACTGCTCGCATTTTCTTTGACCCTCTTCTAGTGAACTTTTTGTTAATTTACTTCTTTTAAAACATAATTTCTCTTTGTTGAAACATTGTTCCATTCTTTCCTGTAATCCTCTATACTTGGTTTCCTCTTTTTCTATAAAAATATTTACAGTAACTTCTTTGAAGTCTTTGTCTATACTACATCTGGCATCTGGAACACTCAGACATTTTCTATTATTATTATTATTTTTGGTTAATCTTGACTGCATGTCATTCTTTGCATGTCTTGCAATATTTTATTCATTACTAGACGTTTTAGATATGTATACAAACTCTGGATTCAGGTCCCCTTCCCCATTTGTTTCCTTATTACCTGCAGCTGCTGATTTTCATCTTTCCCCCCTATCCTTTTTAAGCCTTGTTGCTTATGTTGTTGCTTTTGTGTCAGGATGGCTAACATTTAGCCAATGATCCATAACTTCTTGAGCTGTTTTCAAATGTGCCCCGGTTTTTATTTTCTCTTGCGTTCTTTCAAGTCTCTTCTGCCTGGGCATAGAGACTAGTTGGCCGGGGATGCATTGATGGCTTGGGACCCATTAGTCTCTGTTTCACGTGTGCACAGCCTCTGATCAATGTGAGTTATGTGGAAAGGTTACCAAGCTTTATAAGTTTACTCTGTGCTTCTCTCACTTCTTGTCATTCTGTGTTAAATTCCTAGTATTTCTAGTGCTTTGCTCACCCTACAGAGGATCATGACCTCAGGTAGCAGATCTTGTTCATTTCTCATTCCAATCACCACTTTAAACTGAAAGCTCTCCCAGTGCGCCCTCCTAGGAAGTGGCAGCAAATCTGCTTGTTATGCTGCTTTCCTGTCCTGGTTGAATGACAGTTTTGTTAGCTCAATAGTAGTAGCTTTTCAGGAAAGGGTTTTGTCATCTTCCTTGTTTTATCATTCTGAAAATCAATCTCTACTCTTATTGGAATAAACTATCATCCATTTTTTTTTGTTTTTTTGCTGTTAATTGGTAAGTTTGCTGTTGTTTTTTTCCTTTGACATAGATACGAAAAGTAGAAATTTGAGTTGCTTTCATTTCATTGTGAGTGCTTCAAAAAGTTGGAATATTTGTTCAGTGTTATTACTGTTGGGATTACAGTTTGGACTATGCATCCTAGTATAGCTAGTGTACCAGTTTCTCATTTGTGAAATGGCTGCAGTAGCAGCCCATACCTGAAGAGTGAAGATTACGTCAATAAATCAAACGACTTACAGCCATATCCTATACACAGTAATAGATAAATGCCTGTTTTCACGTACATTTATGTATTTGTCATTTTCTTGATTAAAATTGGTTTTCAGTTTGTAATTTCTTGGCAATTAAATTTCTGAACTCTTGGAAATATCTCACTTTGGTAGCCTTTTTAAAAATCAGCCTTTGATATGATATAAAAATAAACTTGTTCTTAACTAAGTAGTATTGTGTTAGAATATTTGAGTGTTTATCCACTTTCCATATATCAATGAAACTTAACTGCACCATAGGTGGTGAGCTTCATTTTCTCCAAATTGGAGGAACCTGTGATGATATTGATGAAGCTGATATACTGGTGGATGGATCTCTTTCTAAAGGAATAGAACCATCTGCAGAAGGTTCCAAACCTTTATCAAATCCTTCAAGTCCTGGCATTTCAGGTATGATATTAAATTGTTAAGTTTTTTTAAAAATGTGAATTCTTATCATACTAAGTTTTCTAAACCGGTTTTATATAATTTTAAATGTTATTTCATTTTTTTATAATCAACTCATGATTGCTTTGTTGAGGGCTTCATGTCCCTGTTGAGGTTCTTTTAGTGGACTTGTTACTATATATTCATTATTTTTCTAGTAATTAGAAGATACAAACAAAATAAGAAATGATTCTCAGCCTGTGGTAGTTTAGTCAATATTGATGAAGTCACCTAGGAGCTAAAAACATCATTTCAGCCTTTAAGTAGCTTTAGTCTAGTTAGGGAGGAAAGTATATGCAAGAGAAGAGAATTCATTGAGTAAGTTTAAAATCAGTAGACCGGCTAGTATTACTGATATTACCACTGAAATTGAAAAACTGAAAAAATATACTCTTGCTAAGTGTTTTGAGATGGTACCCACATTGTTCCATTCTAAATCTCTAGGTAATATTTTGTTTGTTATTTCTTTTTGCAGTTTTTTTTTTTTTTTTAATTTTTTTGGCCAGGGCCGGGTTTGAACCTGCCACCTCTGGTATATGGGTCCAGTGCCCTACTCCTTTGAGCCATAGGTGCCCTTCAGATTTTGTTTGTCATTTTTGCTTTTTTTTCTACCCAGGTTCCATGTGTGCCCCAGAGCTATTTTTTCAAAAGAAGTAATGAAGCATGTTTCTCCCTGCTTAAAAATCATTATTTGCTTCGTAGACTTTTTTTTTTTTTTTTAAGAGACAAGAGTCTCACTTTGTCACCCTTGGTAGAGTGCCGGGGCATCACAGCTCACAGCAACCTTCAGCGCTAGGGCTTAGGCGAGTCTCTTGCTCCAGCCTCCCGAGTAGCTGGGACTACAGGCGCTTTGTAGACTTTTATGAAATAACTCTAAACTGTTTCTCAGTTTCTAGTATGTAATTCAGTTTCATGCTTTCATGTGTTTCAGGAGGCTCTCTTAACTCCCACCCTCTACACCTCCTGCCTACATTACTGCTTTTGCGATTTGATAGTGCTGTTATGTTTTACTTGTGGCATTTACCACAGTTTATTCTCTCTGAAGCTAGCGTTTAAAAGTTTAAATCTTTAATGAAAAGTATGATTAAGCTCAAACGTATTTCTGATATAAATAATTCTGAAAATTGGTATTTGATCTTTATGGATCAATTTAAAGTTCAAACTGGGTATATGATCATTTTATTTGGGTATTCGATCATTTTTCCTTGCACTAAAAGCAGACTTTAGTAATTTTTAGGACTTATATAATATGTGGCTTTCTTCATTACTTTTGTATGTCAAGGTTTCTCAACTTCAGCACTATTTCAGGCCAGGTAATTTTTTGTCATGGGAGGACTGTCCTCTTTATTTAAACAGCATCTCTGGCTTCTAGTAGTCATCCCCATCATGACAAACTGCTTGTAGGCAAACTTATTCCCCAGTTGAGATATGTTGATTTACTGTAATTAATTAAGACTTGAGTGTCTTGATTAATTATACAACTTGGTAGAAAAACTAACATACTGAATATTTTCATACCTGGCAGGTTATTGGTAGAATAAGGAAGAATTTTCACATTAAGTACATAAAAATACTTTTTAGTAGAGAAGAGGTAAATTAGGTTATAAAGAACAAAAATGTAGGGCGGCGCCTGTGGCTCAATGAGCAGGGCGCCGGCCCCATATACCAAGGGTGGCAGGTTCAAACCCGGCCCCGGCTGAACTGCAACCAAAAAATAGCTGGGCGTTGTGGCAGGCGCCTGTAGTCCCAGCTACTCGGGAGGCTGAGGCAGGAGAATCGCCTAAGCCCAGGAGTTGGAGGTTACTGTGAGCTGTGTGACGCCATGGCACTCTACCAAGGGCGATAAAGTGAAACTCTGTCTCTACCAAAAAAAAAAAAGAACAAAAATGTACAGAAAAGGCACTGTCATGCAGTGTTATTGCGTTTACAAACAATATTTATTGCTCTTAATCAGATTTTTTTTGGGGGGGGGGCTGGTGAGGAGACAGGGTTTCTCTCTGTTGCCCTGGGTAGAGTGCGGTGGTATTATAGCCACCATCAAACTCTTAGGTTCAAGCAATCCTCTTGTCTCAGCCTCCCAAGTTGCTGGGACTTCAAGCACCCACCACCTCACCCAGTTAATTTTTGTGTTTTTTAATAGACATGGAGTATGTCTTTCTTTCTTTTCTTTCTTGTCTCACTTTGTTACCCTTGGCAGAGTGCCATAGTGTCATAGCTCACAGCAACCTCAAACTCCTGGGCTTAAGAGATTCCTCTTGCCTCAGCCTCCCAATTAGCTGGGACTACAGGTGCCTGCCCCAAGACTCCAGCTACTTTTAGAGACTCTGGCTCAGGCCGTCTTGAACCTGTGACCTCAGGCAATCCACCAGCCTCGGCCTCCTAAATGGTAGGATTATAGCCACTGTGCCTGGCCTAGAGGTGGATTCTTGCTCTTGCTCAAACTGGTCTCAACTCCTGAGCTCAAGCGATCCTCCCGGCCTCCCAGAGTCTAGGAGTAAAGGCATGAGTCACCACGCTGGGTCAGCTTTTGATTATTACTTTTTTTTTTTTTTTTTTTTGAGACAGAGTCTCACTATGTCGCCCTTAGTAGAGTGCTATGGAGTCACAGCTCATGGTAACCTCAAACTCTTGGGCTTAAGCCATTCTTTTTCTCAGCCTCCCATGTAGTTGGGACTACAGATGTCTGCCACAATGCCTGGCTATTTTTTGTTGTTGCAGTTGTTTTGTTGTTTAGCAGATCTGGGCTGGGTTTGAATCCACCAGCCTCGGTTTATGTGGCTGGCGCTCTACTCACTGAGCTATGGGTGCCAAGCCAGCTTTCGATTATTTTTAAAATCAGTTTGTTTTTTTCCTAAAAAGGCATATGACATGTATTTGCTGATGTCTAGCATTTTTTTGTTCTAAATAACAAGGTCTAAAGTTATTTATTTTTGGAGACAAGAGTCCTTGAACTACTGAGCTCAAGCAGTCCTTCTGCCTTGGCCTCTCAAAGTGCTAGAATTATAGGCCTGAGCCATCATGCTGGGTCATAAAGATAATTATTGATTAGATTTAAATTGGTTTGCATTTTAGCACCACTACTTTTCTTGCTCTTATTAACTTAGAGCAAAAGCTGTGTAATACTTCTTCTAACAGGTTGAATTTGGGTTTCTTCAATAGTGCTATGCTTGCTATAATTTAAAATAATCAATATGGAGTTTTATTCTTTGCCATTATTTAGTCAGTGCTAGTTACTTTAGTTGTGAATAGATACCTGAGCCCACTTTATTAACTTTCAGGATATTTGGCAAGTGTTGCAATTTAATAGACAAAAAACGTGAATTAAAACTTTATCATCATCATCATCTTCTTCTTTTTTTTTAAACCCATTTCAAATATTAAATCCACTCATGTTAAGGAGTTGAGTTATTGGTGGACCAGCCATTCACCCTTGAAATCTTGACATCTCTAGTGGAGTTAACCCGCTTTGAGACTTTGACGCCACGGTTTTCAGCTACTGTTCCTCCATGCTGGGTTGAAGTTCAACAAGAACAGCAACAAAGGAGGCATCCTCAACATTTGCATCAGCAACACCATGGAGACGCTGCTCAGCATACTAGAACGTGGAAGCTGCAGACCGACAGGTGGACATTTCCCCACAATATTTAAATTCATATTATGCTTTGTTAGAGACTTAAGGAATTCCTGTTTATCTTAACTCTTGCATGTTAATAACTTTGTTCTATCCATTTGTCATCTCGATTTTAGAAATGGCTATATTCTTAGTTGTAGGATAAAATAGTGAGAGTAGTTTACCATGGCAGTTGGTTTCATTACTTAGTCCACAAATTTATTTAACAAATACATGAATGCTTGTTTTATAAAAGTAGGCAGTCTCGTAAGCTAGTGGTTATAGACAATAAACAACTATATAATTTACTGTATGGTTATAAAGGCTGTGAAGAATATTAAACTAGAGTGTGGCGATGGCGTGTGGTCATTAGACATATAATTGTGTGTAAGTGTGAGAGAGTGAAAGAAAGAAAAACATACATAGTATTTTTTTTTTTAAAGACAGAATCTCACTTTGTTGTCCTTGGTAGAGTGCTGGGGCATCACAGCTCACAGCAACCTCCAGCTCTTGGCCTTAGGCTATTCTCTTGCCTCAGCCTCCCAAGTAGCTGGGACTACAGGCGCCCGCCAGAATGCCCAGCTACTTTTTTGTTGCAGTTTGGCCGGGGCTGGGTTCAAACCCGCCACCCTTGGTATATGGGGCCTGCGCCCTACTCACTAAGCCACAGGTGCCGGCTTATACATAGTATTTATATAAGGGGCCTGAGAAATGAGTATGAGAAATGACCTCCATGGTCATACTCACTAAGAGACAAGAACAAATACAAATGTCCTGAAGATCATATTTGATGAGTTTAAGGGAAAGAAAGACTATTAAGTACAGTAAGTGTAGGCGGGAGTGTTAGCAGGTGAGGTCAAAAAAGATCGCTAGGAGCCAGATCCTGAGTGTTTTTGTAGGATGTAGCAAAATACTTTTATGATACATGAAATGGGAAGGTGTTGTGTTGAAGAGTAACGTGGTATGGTTTATTTAGAAGGACTACTGTGTTGAGAATTACAGTGGTTGTGGTGGTGGAGGGCAGTGGTAGAAGCAAGCATTCTGGTTCGGTTGCTCTTGTGATAATCCAGGTATAAGGCTGAGGTTTGGTTGGACCACTGTGTTGGTGATGGAAGTAGTGAAGAGGGTGGTTGGATTCTGGATATAATTTGGAAGTAGAAGAATGGAATTTGCTGATATATTAAACATACTGTGTGAGTGAAGAGTCAGTGATGACTCTGAGGTTTTGTGTTGAGCCAACAGAAAAGTGAAATTTTTGTTCAGTTTAGATTTAAGATTGTTTTTTGTCATGAAAAGTTTGAGATGTTGGTAGACAGTTGGATATCAACCTTAAATTTAGCAGAGTAGTTTGGTTTGGATGATTTTCATTTTCCAACATATATGTAGAATCTGCAACCCAAGAATGAATACATGAAAGAAATATAAGAAATTCTTGTTTTAAAATGAAGCTTCTGAGACTTCACTCATAGATCTAGGGGACAGTCCAGGGGATCTGCAGGTAATCCCACACTTTGAGGATAAATAAACCAAGAGTTTATTGGTTTATTGGTTGTGCTTTCAATGCACAAGTAGATTCCTAAAGTAAAAACATTCGTTACCCTATATTTTAACTTTCTCCATTGGGAGCTGCTTATCTTCTCTCTTGATCCCATTGAGAAACATTTTCTTAGAAGCTGCAAACCAACCAAAAAGCAGAAAGATGCTGTTAATGAAAATATGGTTTTGGTTGAAGAAGTATTTTTGCTTTGTTGAATGTTTTTCTCTTTATTTGACAGCAACAGCTGGGATGAACATGTATTTGAATTGGTATTACCTAAAGCTTGTATGGTTGGACATGTGGACTTCAAATTTGTTTTGAACTCAAATATCACCAACATTCCACAGATACAAGTGACCCTGCTGAAAAATAAAGCTCCAGGCTTAGGGAAAGTCAATGGTAAGAACAGATCAAAATTGATGTTTGAAGATTTTATGTTGTTTTTTGAAAATACTAATTTTCAACTTGGCTGTCTAGGTTTGATGTCCTTTCCCGCCCCCATTGCTATTTACCTGCTCTACGGTTTGTGATTTTATTTAGAAAAGTAACTCAGAGAGCATTTTGGAGCGTTTCAGTAAACCAGTAATGTTCAGAGTTGTGTAAATTTGAATAATACCACGATCATATTTTTTGGGAGGTGGGATTAGTTCCTTTTTGAATTAGCTTCACTTTTAGTATTACCAACTTCATGCATTTCTTTTCCTAAGATGAGACATAATTGTAAAAAGAACTGTTAATGGAAGTTAATGGAAGTCTTTTAAGGTCATTAGTGAAACCAACTTTTCATGTAATGCTGGAAATATACGCATTTTTCTTTTTCTTTCTTTCTTTTTTTCTTTTGCAGTTTCTAGCTGGGGCTGGGTTTGAACCTGCCACCTCCAGCATATGGGGCTGGCACCCTACTCCTTTGAGCCACAGGCACCGTCCCTCCCATTTTTCTTTATGTTTCTTTTTTTTTTTTTTTTGGTAGAGACAGAGTTTCACTTTATTGCCCTCAGTAGAGTGCCGTGGCCTCACACAGCTCACAGCAACCTCCAACTCCCGGGCTTAAGCGATTCTCTTGCCTCAGCCTCCCGAGTAGCTGGGACTACAGGCGCCCGCCACAACGCCCGGCTATGTTTTTGTTGTAGTTTGACCGGGGCTGGGTTTGAACCCGCCACCCTCGGTATATGGGGCCGGCGCCCTGCTCACTGAGCCACAGGCACCGCCCTTCTTTATCTTTCTTACAAGATGAGAATTTGATATACTAAGTTATTGAAATAGATTGTACATATTTTGAATGTTAGAAGCAGATGTTGCCTCTCAAGTGTTTTCTTTTTCATAGGTAGTTTAAAAGGCTGGGGATAATTTCAGGGTAAAATGGCATGTAAACACCAGAGTTTCAAGTACTGAAATCCGAAAAATTTCTCAAGTCCAAAATTTGCATATTGGCCAGGTGTGGTGGCTCATGCCTGTAATCCTAGCACTCTGGGAGGCCAAGGATTGCTTGATAGGAGTTTGAGACCAGCCTGAGCACGAGCAAGATCCTGGCTCTACTATGAAGGAAAAATTAGCCAGGTGTTGGCGTGTGCCTGTAGTCCCAGCTACTTGAGAGGCTGAGGCGGGGGGATCACATTAGCCCAGGGTTTGAGATTCCAGTGATGCCACTGCACTCCACCTGGGACAATAGAACGAGACTTTATCTCCAAAAATTAAAAAAAAAAAAAAAGTTACATTTGGTCCTTGGTATCTATGGGTTTTGCATCTGACAGTTCAATTAATCACAGATTGTAAATATTTGAGGAAAAAATCAATAAAAAACAATATGACAGTAAAAAACAATATGGTACAACAACTATTTACACAGTGTTTATATTGTATTAGGTATTACGAATAATCCAGAGATTATTTAAGACTATGGGAGAATGTGTGTATGTTATGTGCAAATACTACACTATTTTATATAAGGGACTTGAACATCCATGGATTTTGGTATCCTTGGGGGTCTTAAAACTAGGTCCCCACAAATACCAGCGGATGAGTGTGTGTATGCTTTGTGTGTGTGTGTGTGTGTGTGTGTGTGTTTGTGTGTGTGCATGTGTTCTTTTCAATCATGATAGATTGTGAATTGAGTCTAGGACTTAGCCTTTGGTATATTTAAAACTCTGCAAGTCCTTCTACTGTGTAGCCTAGGGTAAGAACTTTTAGTTTATTTGCCAATAAATCATTTCTTCACATGAAATCTGATTACCATTAAAAGAGAGATGAGTGCATCAAGCAATTAATTGAATCATATTTTCTTCCTCTCCTGACTGCCATTTTATAGCACCTGTGATGAAAATCACAGCAGTTCCCCAAGTTACAGAGAATTATAGTTTTTTAGGCACCTAAATTATTGATACTAAGCAAAATTAAGTTTACTAATATTTTTATCCTCTAGAAACAGCAGTAGATAGGCAGATCACCTTTCCTTTGTCTCCAGCTCTTAACATTGAAGCGGAACAAAATGGGAAACCGTCCTTGATTGATATGAATGAAGAAATGCAGCACATGGATGTAGAGGAATCACAGTGTGAGTTAAATTACAGAGCTGTTGTCCATGACAGTAAAAGGAGTAGTGATCCAAATGCATCATGTTGGGCAGAGATTTCCTTGTGGCTTGCAAAAACTTGGTTTTGAGAACATGATTAAAAAATAACCTATAATTCTGCTTTGGCAATATGCTTTAACTTTCAGCTCATCTTTGTGAACACAGCTGCACTAATACTTGCATTCTTGTTTTAATTTCTTAGAATTTGAAATCAGATCATGGTTTTATAAATTTTTTGAAAATCAAGGTGAAATGTAAAATAATATGGGAATGGAAAGCAAGATAATATATCAGATAATTGATAATAGCTCCTTAGCATGACAGTTCTTATTTCAACACATTCTAAGTATGGTATTTTATATGGTGATATTATGTATAAATAGGATGGATATTTGCTAACTACAGATTACATTAAAAAATGATTTAAAAGAAAAATGTGTATTTTTCTTTCTAGGTCTTAGATTGTGTCCATTTTTAGAAGATCATAAAGAAGACATTCTGTGTGGCCCAGTGTGGCTTGCTAGTGGCCTTGATTTATCAGGGCATGCTGGGATGCTGACGCTGACAAGCCCCAAACTTGTTAAAGGTAAAGTAATATATTTTACAAAAGCAGAATAAACAATACCACAGTTATAAAAGAGATTTTAAAGAAAACTGATCTTCAATAAATATTTTTGTTTGGGACTTTCATTAGAAATTCCGTCAGTTTCCTGTTAGCTGAAGTCATTCCCACTCATAATAACTGTGTGGGAGTCTTGGTGCTTTTTGGAAAAGCATAAAGAAACAATTATAGGGTGACATAATAGAGCTCTTCCTTATAAGCAAACAAGAAAAAAACTGATTACCTGGGCAATAACTATTCAAATTTGTGTCCATTTCCTTTATAATGTTTTCCCCATATTCACATTTACATAGTTATAGATGTAGCGCAGGTCTAGTCTTCTTCTCTTCTTTTTTTTTTTTTTTTTTTTTTGAGACAGAGTCCCACTATGTTGCCCTCAGTAGAGTGCTGTAGCGTCAAAGCTCGCAGCAACCTCAGACTCTTGGGCCTAAGTGATTGTCTTGCCTCAGCCTCCCAAGTAGCTGGGACTACAGGTGCCTGACACAATGCCTGGCTATTTTTGTTGTTGTTGTTGCCATTGTTGTTTAGCTGGCCCGGGCTGGATTCAAACCCATGACACCATAAACCACTGCTACGGGTGCCAAGCCAGGTCTAGTATTCTTTACCTGAAGTGTTTGTGATCAGAAGGATTGCATGTTTCATATTTCTTTCAGATTTCAGAATGTTTGCAGCATACTTAACTGGTTTAGTATCCCTAATTGAAAAAATTCAAAATCTAGAATGCCCCGGTGAACATTTCCTTTGAGCATCATGTTGATACTCAAAGAGTTTCACATTTTGGGCATTTTGAGTTTTTAGCTGTGGGGCCCTCAACCTTTGTACATGCAAATTTTCTTGTGCTTTCTTGACTATATCTTATTCATTGAGTTGTTGAGAACCTATGATGTGTTAGGCTTCGTAGTGGGATGCAGTAGTGAACAAAAACTCATAAAATCTCTTCTCATATTGTTTTTCAGTTTTGTTTGATGAGAGTGTAAAACCTTAATTTTTATATGAAAAAATGTTGATTTTGATGAAATGGAAGATAGAATTACATAGCATGTAACTGGAAACCTTAATAATGAAAGGTGTTAATTTTCTTTGAATTTACTAAGATTTACTTTTTTTTACCTCATCATATCCCCTTAACAATCTTTTGAACCGGCTCGGCACCTGTGGCTCAAGCGGCTAAGGCTCCAGCCACATACACCTGAGCTGTCGGGTTCGAATCCAGCCCGGGCCCGCCAAACAACAATGACAACTACAACCAGGAAATGGTTGGACGTTGTGGTGGGCGCCTGTAGTCCCATCTACTTGGGAGGCAGAGGCAGGAGAATCGCTTGAGCTCAGGAGTTGGAGGTTGTGTGAGATTGATGCCACAGCCTCTACCCAGGGCGACAGCTTGAGGCTCTGTCTCAAAACAAATAAAAAAAATCTTTGGAACTGGAAAAGGTGATGGCTTAATTTTTATAGAAGAGTAAAAGGGTGAGATGTGCCAAAGCAATTTTGAAACAGAAGATTGAGAGGGAGAGTCTCATCAGATAACTAGAACACAGAATAGTACAGCAGAAAGAAGAGTGTAATGGTATAGTGCTAGCACAGTAGGCAAGTAGATAAATGGAAAACAGCAGAGGTGGCATTTGCAGTCATGAGAAGATTTTATACCTGCTCGGGTAGGAATAGACTGGTGGTTTGCTGGCAGTTGTATTAATTTGAGGGAGTTTTTTATACTATGATCTCAATTTAGTTAAAACAAAATAAAGTACCTTCAAGTGATAATGATTTGAGTGCTTTTCTTTGTGCCAGACACAAAGTATTTTAGTTAACTCTGAGATAGGTACTGTTATTCTCATTTTATTTACATTTGAAGAAGCAATGTGACAAATGACAGACCCATTATTGAGGCCCAGGTGGTGAGTCCAAAGCCTGTGCTGTTTTCACTGTTAACCCTATTAATGCCAAGCCTGCATACACATTCATGTATTCTTAGGAAGACTAGGTGGATACATACAATGATACTATAACTGTGTATGGATGGATGGTACCTTAAATGACAATTGTATCTTCTTTTCTGTAATTTTTTGATAGTTCACAGACTCACAGACTTTCTACCATGAAAATGAATAATGTCATTAGTGAAAAACATGCCAAATGTTTATAAAAACTAGTAAAATATTTCTAACTCACACTATTCATATAACTCCTGTGGTCTTTGTTTTTTGCTACCAACATATGAAGATTGCCCAACCATATTGTACTCAAACAATATAACCTGAACATTCTGGCCTGGTATACTTTTTGTAGAGGTAATTATTTAGCTTGCTTTATGCTGATGAATAGCGGCTGACTTTTTTAATGATTTGTTTATCCTGTCCTCTGCCACTTCTCTAGGTGTGGCAGGAGGAAAATACCGTTCGTTTTTAATCCATGTCAAGGCAGTGAATGAAAGAGGAACAGATGAGATATGTAATGGTGGTGTACGCCCTGTAGTAAGACTGCCATCCCTCAAACACCAGAGCAACAAGGGTTACTCACTTGCTTCACTCTTGGCAAAAGTTGCAGCAGGCAAGGTATGACATTTTCATTTTGAAAATTTTGAACAGTAACAATGCTGTTTCACACATTGTAAATCTGATTTGACACACTTTTGCAATGTTTTACTTGAGACTTGGTTTGTTGTAATTTTTCTTGGCAGTGACTTAAAATGTTATTAAGAAGATGTTTTGGGGAGGTGCCTGTGGCTCAAAGGGGTAAGGCACCGGCCCTATATGCTGGAGGTGGCGGGTTCAAACCCAGCCCCGGCCAAAAACAGCAAAAAAAAAAAAAAAAAAAAAGAAGATGTTTTGAATTAATTTTAGCTTTTATAAAGTATATTCAGTAAGGAGTAATTGTTAGCAGATACTTCCTTTTATTATTATTTTAGACCATAATGCTTATTTCCTTAGGTATGAGACTTTTTTCCTATTGCTTCTATTAGTAACTCACAACTTTTTTTGTGTGTGGGGTGATAAATTTGGGAGGATGCAGAAAGAGAAGTTGGGGGGGTAATTTTGGAGATACTTGTTAATGTTCATGGTTGATTTTCTACAACTAGTGGTATACCATGCAACGCTTCATAATTTTCTGACCTTGGATTTTCCTGGAGGTTTTGTTTCTCTATCATCATTATTCATAAGCAACAATAGCAGCAATATCAGTAACACCAATTATCTTATGTTTGTATAGGTCTTCCAATTTTTCAAGGACTTCTGTGTACTTTATCTGATTTAATCCCCAAAATAACTGAGTTAGGCAGAGCAGGTGTTGTTACCTCCATTTGTTTATATTGAAAGTGAGTGAACCTTAGCAGTTAGGGAGCTGGCATATCTTCATAGTTTATAAGTGGTGTAGCTGGGAAGTAGACTTAGGACTTTAGATTTATAATCTTGAATCACTGGATTATTCCTTTGAAAATAGTGATTGTGCCTTTTTTCCTATATTGTAATTCTGGGTAAAGTTAGTAATTTACTAAATATAAGGGTAAATGCTATCATTTTAATTTGAGATTTATGTTTTGATACTCATAATTTAATTATTTTATTTTACAACTTTTTTTTTTTTTTTTTTTTGGCCGGGGCTGGGTTTGAACCCGCCACCTCCAGCATATGGGACCGGCGCCCTACTCACTGAGCCACAGGCGCCGCCCTTATTTTACAACTTTAATAGTAATTTAGTTTTGTTTGTTTATTCCATTATTTATTTTTGTATATTTAGGAAAAATCATCTAATACTAAGAATGAAAATACAAGTGGCACCCGTAAATCTGAAAACCTCCGGGGCTGTGACTTACTCCAAGAGGTCTCTGTTACCATTCGGAGATTTAAGAAAACATCGATTTCTAAGGAGAGGTAATCTCACTTCATTTTCCTGCTCTTACAGTTAGAAAAGTACAGATCATACCAACACAAAGAAATTTAAGAATCTTAACTTTTACTTGAAAAATTTTTTCCTTTCCATTTCTCTTAAGAAATTATAGTCTGAATGAGGGTATGAATTGTCTTTCTGCTTCATTAGTTTATTCTTGGCATCTCTACTGCTTTCTCTACCATGAATAGGTGAGGAAAGAAATACCTATGATTTGAAATTATATTCTGCTTAATGTGGTTGGTACGTGTTTGTAGTTTCAGGCTGAGGCTAAGGTGCAAGGATTTCTTGGGTCCTGTAGTTTGAGTGCAGCCTAGACAGTATAGTGAGACTCCATCTCCTAAAAAAAGGGTGGGGGGAGTTATTCTTTGTCAGATTATAACACATTATTGTAAATTCCATGTCCTTTAAAATTTTCTGCAAAGTATTCCATATGTATTATTTAAAAAAATTAGAAAATGTAGTTGTGATATTCGTGATTTAAAATGAAACATGACATGATTCACCAGGTTGTGATTGCCTTAGTTTAATTGTGCTATTTTGATTGATAATGTGTTTATATTTTCTTTTTCTGTAGAGTGCAACGATGTGCCATGTTACAGTTTTCAGATTTTCATGAGAAGCTTCTTAATACTCTTTGCAGAAAAGCAGATGACGGTCAAATCACAGAACATGCCCAGAGCCTTGTGTTGGATACTCTCTGTTGGTTAGCTGGAGTATATTCAAATGGACCTGGAAGGTTAATAATTAACATTTTGCTTATCATTATTGATTGCGTTTTGAATGTTATTACAAAACTTCAAGATAAGTCTAAATGTCTGCTATTGTTTTGCAGCTCAAAGGAAGGAAATGAGAGCCTCCTTTCAAAAACACGAAAATGTCTTTCAGACATCGTACGTGTTTGCTTCTTTGAGGCAGGACGAAGTATAGCCCATAAATGTGCCCGATTTCTAGCCTTGTGCATTAGGTTGGTGTGTTTTTAAGTTGAAAGCAGACTTTGTAGATTTGCCTGAAGTTTAGTGTGTAGTACTGTATCTGTTGTATAATTTATAGCTGAATATATGTATAACTTCAGAGAACTTTAAAAGTTGATGAGGCTTATTGAGATTCTTAGCAAGAATTTATGGTTTTTAGGGTAAAATGTCAGTTAACTAAGCCTATTGATAAAATAAGTCTACTCATCTTCATTGCCCTTTAGTAGCATTGTAGAAAACTTGGTGAGGAGCACTCCCCCCAACTTCCCCTTCTTCACTCCTGTTGTCCCTGGTTTTCCTTTTCCCCCTGACTCCGACTGGTCTTTTTGTACCATTGTTTAGGTCATTTTTCCTCAACCCTGAAACCTGAACTGCCATAGTATGCCCTTACCCACAGATATGTTCCAAGAGACCCCCAATGGATGGCTGAAACCGTGGATAGTACTGAACCCTATATATACATGTTTCTACTTAAACATACACACCCATTGGCCAAGTTTAATTTATAAATTAGGCATGGTAAGAGATTAAAAATAACTAAATGCTAGAGCAACTGTGACAATATACTATAATAAAAGTTACATGAATGCTGTATCCCTGTTAAAATAATCTTACGATACTATACTTGTTTTTGGCCCACATTTGACCTTAGGTAACTGAAACTGTGGATAGGGTTCCTACTTCCTGTTGTATTTAGGAAGTGTTTAAGATTAGCTAATGGTCAGTAGTGGCTGTACGTGCTTGTTAGCCCTTTTAGTAAAGATAATGGTATAATGCATAAGAAAATAGTTAGAAAGACCCCTAGTCTGATCACTTCCGTCTCTCTTTTGGTATGCCTATAGTGCTTTAGGGCAGATTTTTCTAATCAGTATGAATACATTTTTAAGATTTTTAAGTGCTACAGCAGGTTTAGTGTTGAATGTAGACCTTGAGAAATGTCTCTGAAATTTTCTTTTAAAATATTTTCAGTAATGGCAAGTGTGACCCATACCAGCCAGGATTTGGATCTGTTCTATTGAAGGCCTTACTTGATAATATGTCATTTTTACCTGCAGCAGCAACTGGTGGTATGTATGTAAAATTAGTTTAATTACACATAGCTGTCATACGCAATATCCCACGTGTCTCCTTAGGATTTTAATGTAATATAATTTTTCTCCGTTATTCCTTTTTTTCCCTATACCTTGTAGTTTTCAAAGAAGTTGGTAAAATTGTGGTTGGGTAGGCATGTTCTCTCTGGTAATATTTCTAGGGAAAATTCAGTGGGCTAGTTAAGTAAATACCAGGTCATTTCAGTCCATACATTTTTCTGTATTTCATTAAAATTATTGAGTTGAAATATTTTCATCAAACTGGTTAACATAGTTTTCATGGCATTCAAACTGTATATAAAACCACATTGTACCTCAGCTATGATTGCATTATTGTACACAGCTATGATTTGATAAAAAAAAAAAAGTATTTAGTCGAATTGTTTGGTTCTTTGTTGACTGTAGATCAGACATCACAAACTAAAATGCCAGTGAGTGCCAAGGAGATGACATAAATAAGTGAAATGGCCCAGGGTCACTGCCCATGGACATATTATGTAAGATTGGTAGAAACCCTGGAAAACTGGAGTTTCCTGAAAGAGTACAGTGTGTTTTTTAGCCCTTAAAAACTCTGTGGAATACCTTTCAAAAATGAATTCAGTTTGAGATAGAAAGTAGAATGATTGTTACCAGAGAGGCTGGGAAGGGGGCCCCAGGGGATGATGAGGGATAGATTAATGAGTACAACCTTATGATTAGGTAAAGTACTAAGTTCTAATGTTCAGTAGCACAGTAGGGTAACTGTAGCTGACAATAATTTATTGTGTATTTAAAAATAGCTAGCCAATGGCTCATGCCTGTAATCCTAGCACTCTGGGACTTATTTGGTCTTTTAGGCTTAATGTTTTTTGTAGACCTTTCTTACAATCTCTTGTTTTATAAATAACCAACTCATTTAATAAATTACCTCAGTTTCATAAGGATTTGGTCTTTGTGGTAAACTAGAAGAAATACTTGCTCAAAGTTACTTGGCCAGTGACTATTATGTCATCTTAGTTTAGTTAGTCAGTCTATATTTACTTGATCATATTTTGACTAAAACTGCCCACTCTCAAAGAGTAGAATGTTTCAGACTCAGGCGCTCACTGTCGTAGTCCCGTGTGTAAAACAGTTTCTTGAGGATTGCTGTAAAGATTGGATGCTTAAATTATGGGGCACTTCAAATACACCATCATAATCATCTTTTTTAATTTTATTTATTTCCCTGAGCCTTATGAGATGCAACAATTTTATTTATTTTTTCACTGAATCATATGAGATGGAAGTGATCTTCTTTTAAGCCATATTGGTCTATATCCAACTGGCAGTGTAGCGTAACTATATTACGTTCACTTGGTAGCCATATACCTGTATCGCATGCAGTGTGCTATTTGACGCTCATTGCCATCCACTGTTTTTGAAAATTTTATTACAGAGAAACAACATTGTAGGAAAGATAGCTTGAATGACCAGTAATTTTATTTTTTCAGCAATTCTAAAACATTCCTCAGAGTCATCTTACGTTATTTTACAGTTAATGCCTATGCTGACTTGATAAGCCTCTCAAAAGATATATTTGAAATTCTTAGTGTTAGACTGTGCCTCGGGGTGTGGTTTATACTGTCAGTGTCATTGTCCTCTGATCCCTACAAGGACTTGGTCCTTCTTTGTCAGTTGCCCTTAAAGAAAAATAGAGGCCTCTTTTTAGCAAAATACTGATAAATATGTAACATTAAGTTCTCCGTGTTAGAGAAAAAGGAGAAAGAAAAAGCCATTTATTTTTGTCCTTTCCAGGTTCTGTCTATTGGTATTTTGTCTTACTGAATTATGTTAAGGATGAAGATTTAGCTGGGTGCAGCACAGCTTGTGCATCTTTGCTTACTGCAGTGTCCAGACAGTTACAGGACAGGCTAACACCATTGGAGGCTTTACTTCAAACAAGGTATTTTAGTTTATGCAATGACTAATAATGGGCCTTTCTGGGTATGTTACCACCTTTGCACAAAACTATTATTGAACATATATGTTGATAACACTATTTTTCTTGCAAAAGTATTTACTTTATGCTTTACATTTTCCCAAATGATATTAGTCTGAGGTTTTCCTTTCCCTAATTTTCTCTGAAATTATTCCTTTTAACAGTTTGAGAAGCCCTGAAGCTGATTATTGAGGGAGCTAATTAATTATATTTACTACTTAACAGTAGTATTCCTTGCTAATGGGAGAATTTAATGTGATTTTTTTTTTTTTTTGTTATAGCTTTATAGGTAAAACTGTATAAATTACCTGTAGCCCTTAGCTTGTGTTTCTCCATTTGCTTTTTGTTTCCCAAACTTTTTTTTTTTGTTTTGTTATTGCAGTTTGGCCGGGGCTGGGTTTGAACCTGCCACCCTCGGTATATGGGGCCAGCACCCTACCCACTGAGCCACAAGCGCTACCCTGTTTCCCAAACTTTTACACGATGAATTAAGAAATAATTAAAAGGGTAGATTTGAGTTTTTGTTTGTTCATCAACATTTGAAGTAAGCCATTCCTTTACTTAGAGCAGTGATTTTTCTAATCTTTTGTAGATTAAAAATTTTTATTTTGATGAGATTTTACTCAAAGCCCCTGTGTCACTGTAGTGATTAAGGGAAGTGTGAGGATACCTGATCATCTCTTCCTTGCTTCAATATGCAGGTACATTAGCTGCCAACTTACTGAGCTCAGCATTTGCTGAGTCTCTGGACAGTGTCTTTTAGAGTATAGATTGCAAAGAACATAGTTGAAATTCACTGAATTTGATGGTTTAAATCTGGTTAGTGTCCCTTCTGGCCCTGTTAGTCAAATTGCTTTTAGAGTGAAGTAAATATGTAATTTACTAATTAGGCAGCTGGCAGGAAAACTGTTATTACCTTATTTTATTTTTCAGATATGGATTGTATAGCTCACCATTTGATCCAGTCCTCTTTGATTTGGAGATGAATGGCTCTTCTTGTAAAAATGTATATAACAGCAGCATTGGTGTTCAGTCAGATGAAATTGATTTATCAGACGTCCTTTCAGGTAGTTGCTTCTTTTATTAAAGGCATTTCTGAATGTTATATCTTGGATTTAAATTTTACTTAATCTAGTTACAACATTTTGTCTTTAGAGAACTAAAATTATTGAGAACTTAACTTTTAACATCTGTGAATCATTAAATCGTTTACCTTAATTTCTTAACTTTCCCTTTCACCCCGAGAAAACCCCAAGTATATTAAAGTAATCTTTGAAAGCATTGTGAATTTGTTTCACTGTTTTTGTTTTTCGTTGTATGTTAGTGCAGTTTTAATGCTCATAGAAGACTATTTAAAATTGACTTATTTGTTGTAGCCTTTTTACTTTTTATCTTTTTACTTGTTATCTCTATAAAGTTAAAGAACTTTATTTCATATTTTAAAATATAAAATTGATATATACTTATTCTAATAAGCAAGGATACAGAAAGAAAAAATAGTTTCCTCCTGAGGTAAGCTGTTACACTGTAAATATTAGGTGTATCTGATACCTTCTAAAGAATGTGTTTTTAGGATTACGTGTATCAAATTGTATAATATTTTCAGGGCTAAAATTTGATGTTTGTTTTTGTTAGATAAAGCAATAACCCTTTTAAAAATTTTCTTCCATGTAATTGCACTTCCTGGAAATATTGCTATGTAATTTATTTGCAAGCATGTTAAGATAATTACTACTTTAAAAATGTAAGCAAATTTTGGAAGTTAATCTCTGTTTTGTTCATTGTAAAGTGAATTGTAAGTTGTGAAGAAAGGAACATAGACCAAATATAGAAATATAAATAAAATGTAAAATGCCTCAATTTCACCCTTCCTGCCCTCTTAGGTTACCATTGTTAACAAGATGTTTAGATATTTAGACTTGTTTGCTACACATATTCTTTAATATCTGTAACAAGATCCTATTACACATACTGGTGTGTCACTTGCTTTTTAATGGCTTATGCTGCCTTCAATATATGTGTCATCACTCTGATGACGTGGGCTCTGATTACTTTGTGCCCATCTCACTGTCTTCTCTCTTCTTTAAGTGGCACATTAGCCATTGCAATTTATAGGTGGAACTGGGAGGAGAAACTAGAACTAGAGATACAGATATCTTCAATATATAGTAAGACAGAATGAGATTCCTTTGGGTGAAAGTGTAAGGAAAAGACCACAAGTTGCAGGCCAAACTTCAAGGCAGTCATGTTTTCTAATGCTCAGGAAAAAAATCTTAGAAGGGACTTAGAAATCATGGTATGTCTCTGTAGGAATGTCTCATTGTCTCGTCATTAGTCCTCGTGCAGCATTCCTGTTTTGGGTTAATGATATCAGTGGCACAAGACAGAAATTTGAATGTCATCCTTGATATGTGTATCTTTTCACCTTGAGGCTATCAGCAGATCCCACCTATTTTTCTACCAATGTACATGTAGTTGTTCCTTGCTATCTGTGGGGGATCGGTTCCAGGAATCCCTCCAAATACCAAAATCTGTGGATGCTCAAGTCCCTTACATAAAAATGGTGTGGTGTAGTATTTGCATATATTCTCCTGTATACTTTAAATCATCTCTAGGTTACTTACAATACATGGTACAATGTAAATGCTTTGTAAATAGTTGTTATGCTCTTATTTAGATAATGACAAGGAAAAAAGTCTGTACATATTTAGTACAGATGAAATCATCCCTTTTCTCCCCTGAATGTTTGCAGTTTGTGTTTGGTTGCAGAGGATCCATGGATCCAGCCAAATACAGAGGATCCAACTGTGTTTCATGTTTGCTCATTATGTTACCTCCCATGAGCTCAGATCTACAACCCAGGCCACAGTCATCTTGAACCTGGACTACAATGGTGGTTTCAAACTGACCTTTCTTCATGTTTCTTTGCTTCACTTTAGTACATTCTCCACATTGCAGTGACCATATTTTTTGAATGCAAACAATTGCTTTTTGCTTCTCTCCTTAAAATACTTTTCATGTCTTCCTGTTACTCTGAAGTTCAAAGTCTCTAATGTGCCATATAAAATCCTATATGATTTAGCTTTTCCCTTGCCACCTTTCCTTTGCTGTTGGAATTTTGGAGAACTCGTATCCTCCATAGTGAGCTTGATAACTCCCCACTATGTAAAGACACTTTGGGATGTGATGATAGGAATGAGTGTCATTTTCTGATACTGTAATGAAATTGGAAGATTTGTATACAGTGATGAGTCAGTATTTTCCAAATGATCAATGCATATTTCAAAAATATTCCTTGAAAGTACAAGATATGAACTTAATGTAACAGAGTTTGAGAAGTCATTGATAAAATTTCAGATACCATATTGTAACTAATCTTTACGTAACTTCCACTTCTCAAGTTTTTGAATATGCAAGGCTATTAACATCCTTCTTTCCAACTACATCTTTGTGTTGGATCAGATTTTTTTCACATGCTTCTACCACAAAGCATATTGCAACACAGTGAATGCAGAGGCAGGAGGAGAATCCAGCTGTCCTTTCATAATCACACTGTCACCCTTCTCATTATATTATTTTGATTTTAGAAAAAGTTATTTTAATCAAATTGTGCTCTTTAAAATACTTAATGAGTATAAAATGAGTATAAAAATAACCACTAACACAGAATATATAAACTTCCTGAGGACTAGGGCCTGTCTTTTCACTCTTATCTCCCAAGTCTTTCTTGTATTAAGTGCCTACTCAGTTGTTTTTATTTTTTTGGTGGGTGGTGCTGTTGTTTTACATGTCAGGCCCTATGCTGGCTCCCAGTAGCACTGTGGAAAGCAAATTAAGACAGTTTAGCCTGGCATTTAGTCGTTCTTCAGTTGTTGATGACACTTTTTACTTATTACTGTTTTTTTCATTTCTGGATTCTGTTTTACTTTGTCTTTTAAGGAATTCTGATTAAAGGAGTGCAAATTCTACAAAAAATGGGAAGTAGTCAATACAGTCCCGTTCTCCGAAACGTGTACATAGTTACTGTGGATTCTTTTGTTTTCCTGGGCTCAAGTGATCTTCCTGTCTCTGCCTCCTAAGTACACAGACCACAGGCATACCCCACCATGCCTCGCTAATCTTTAAAAATTTTTTTTTGTAGTGATGGCGGATGTCTCCTTCTGTTGCCTGTGTTGGTCTCTAACTCCTGGGCTCAAGTGATCCTCCCACCTTGACTTCCCAGAGTGTTGGGATTATAGCTGTGAGCCCCCACACCCAGCCTGTGAACTCTTTGATGGTCTTCTTCCCATTTGTCTTGCTGTGGTTTTATTGGTCACGTATTTGTGGCCATGTGGTTTTCTTTTAAAACTGTTCATGCTAGCTTAAAGTGTTTTTATGATTATAAAGTAGTAGTATTCATTGTAGAAAATTGATAAGTATACAAACTCTACAGGGAAATAGAAAATTGTTACTAATATTTTAAAATGTTTCTGTAATCTTTTAAGTGTATTCTGATTATATATATGTGCGCACATACACACTCAGCTGATTGAACTGATTGGGCGATAGCTAATGACAGTATCTAGTTTATCATTTTTCCTCATTTAGAATCTAAATTAGTTGTTAAAGTGAACTTCATGTTATAGAAAACTTACTCATGTTTTTTATTAATGTGTAGGGCTTCTACACATTATTTAAATCTGCTTTTGTATCAAGGAAACGTGTATCTGCTGTTGTATTAATACCACTTCTGTTGTGGAGGCACTTTGTAAGCATTTATTTATGTTCTAATTAAAATTGGAGTAGAAGCTATAAGTATTGATCTGACTGTTGCCTTTTAAGATAATCTTCGCATACCTTAAGACTTGTCTTTTCTTTGTATTAGGAAACGGAAAGGTCAGTAGTTGCACAGCTGCTGAGGGTAGTTTCACATCTCTCACTGGACTTCTGGAAGTTGAACCCCTGCACTTTACTTGTGTCTCAACTAGTGATGGAACGAGAATAGAAAGGGATGATGCAAGTACGTTTACTGGTATATACCTTCTTTTACTATATATTTTATTCAGTAATATACAAAGTGATATGTAAGTATTTAAATATAAGTTATATCTAAGTTTCATTGCTGTTATGTGTAGCATAAATTTCCTTATGGGAGAGATATTTGGGGGGAAGTATAAATAGTTTTGTATTCTTTTCCAATTTGACTCAGAGTTATCCCCCCCACACCACCACTACTAGAACAGTCTTAAATCTTTCTGTTCTCATGTGTGTGCACTTTCAGAAACTTTTTAATTTGGAAACTATCAAGTGTGTGTGCACTTTCAGAAATTTTTTAATTTGGAAAATATCAAGTTGTAATATCAAGAGTAAAGTAGACTCCATGTTTTCACCACTCAGCAATAACCATTATCAGATGGTGATCAGTTTTGTTTTGTCTATACTATTTGTAGTTTTGGCATCATAATGTTATTTCTTGCATTTAACATGGGCAGTATATTTTGTGATATCTTTGAGAAATTCGAGATGAATAGCCAGGGAATACTATTTTTGCAACTAGTTTCAAGCAACTTTGAATATTTGAAACACTATTTGAGTGTGTTGATATATGATGATGTTGTTTTCAATAAATACCTTTACTTGGGCAGTGCCCGTAGCTCAGTAGGTAGGACACCAGCCACATACACCAAGGCTGGTGGGCTCAAACCTGACCTAGGCCAGCTAAAACAACAATGACAACTGCAACAACAAAAAAATAGCCTGGCGTTGTGGCGGGTGCCTGTAGTCCCAGCTACTTGGGAGGCTAAGGTAAGAGAATCGCTTAAGCCCAAGAGTTTGAGGTTGCCATGAGCTATAATGCCACCGCACCCTACCCAGGGTGACAAATTGAGACTCTCTCAAGAAAAAAAAAAACCTTTACTTAAAAATAAGTTCTTGAGGGCAGCACCTGTGGCTCACTGGGCAGGGCGCCGGCCCCATATACTGAGAGTGGCGGGTTAAAACTGCAAAGAGTGGCGGGTTAAAACTGCCCTGGCCGGGCGGCGCCTGTGGCTCAAGGAGTAGGACGCCGGTCCCATATGCCGGAGGTGGCGGGTTCAAACCCAGTCCTGGCCAAAAACCACAAAAAAAAAAAAAAAAACACTCTTCACTTTGGGCAGCACCTGTGGCTCAGTGAGCAGGGCGCCGGCCCCATATACCGAGGGTGGCGGGTTCAAACCCGGCCCCGGCCAAACTGCAACAAAAAAATAGCCGGGCGTTGTGGCAGGTGCCTGTAGTCCCAGCTACTCGGGAGGCTGAGACAGGAGAATCGCCTAAGCCCAGGAGTTGGAGGTTGCTGTGAGCTGTGTGATGCCACGGCACTCTACCGAGGGCAATAAAGTGAAACTCTGTCTCTACAAAAAAAAAAAAACTGCCCTGGCCAAACTGCAACAAAAATATAACCGGGCGTTGTGGCGGGCGCCTGTGGTCCCAGCTACTTGGGAGGCTGAGGCTGGAGAATCACCTAAGCCCTAAGTTAGAGGTTGCTGTGAGCTGTGATGCAGCGGCACTCTACTGAGGGTTATAGAGTGAGACTCTGTCTCTACAAAAAAAACAAAACAAAACAAATTAAGTTCTTGAGTATTAATCAGTGGAATTTTGTTTTCTTTGTTTTCTGTGATTTTTTTCCTTCACATGGTAGGATTGGTGTTTATAATTAGTTTTATTATGGCACAAATAATCGATGTTTTATAATAACAGTATTAGTTATTGGTATATTACAGTGATTGAAGGGTTTGAATATTGTGTTTGAAGTGATTCTGCTGGGGTGGTTTTGTGTCACGGGTGTGGTCTTATTTTTTTTGACTGTTTAACAGAAAGAGAAAACAATTTGCATAAGAAGTTGTAATAAATTTTATCTTGGGCTTGTCTCCAGAATGGCAAGGGCTTTTATTTTTATTTATTTATTTTTTTGAGACAGAGTCTCACATTGTTGCCCTCAGTAGGGTGCATTGATGTCATAGCTCACAGCAACCTCAAACTGTTGGGCTCAACAGACCCACTTGTCTCATCCTCCTGAGTAGCTGGGACTACAAGTGCCTGCCACAGCGCCTGGCTGTTTAGAGGAAGGGGTCTCTCTCTGGCTCACGCTGGTCTCGAACTCTTCCCAAGTGATGAGATTACAGCCGTGAGCCACCGTGCCGCATGGCAAGGGCTTTTAAAAGGAATATATCAGTTCTTCATTTTAGCGTCTTTTTATTCAAGATTGTCTTATATCTTGAATAAATATTGTGAATTTTATATTAATATAAATATAAATATATAAATATAATATAAATTTATACTAATATAAATATTATCACCACTAAGTATAATTCATAGCTCATGTAGTAAAGAGCCACTTTTACATAAAAATACAGTATTTCCTTTATATGGAGATTCTGAAAGGATCAAAATTAATTTGTATTTGTCCCATCATCATTTTATAATAACTTTTACATTTATGCTGGAGTAGAAACATGCCATAACAAAAAATTTTGAACTTTACAAAAATTACTTATAGAGGCTCTTTCTTGGAACTGGTTTGAAATATCTATTCTTGAAGTATCTAAGAATTTTACCTTAAGAAAATTTGTGTGAGTAAGTAATGCTTCTAGAAGGTATATAATTAAAAATAAAAGATTAGGTTTAAAAACATATTCCTCCACACTCTTCATCCTGCAGTGCAAGTAATTATCTTTTCAGAAGTAATCTGTACATATAAACAATCACTTGTGTATTTTTCCCAGTCTAAAACCACTGCCAGTAGAGGGTTTTTTGAAATGTTATATCAAAGTCCCAACTAGTGATATATGGAGCTGAGACATGATTGTAATCTGTCAGCTTCCAATGTTAACAAGTTTACTTTTTTGAAACACGTTAAGTTGTTAAATACAATAGTCATGCCAAAAATCCAAAAACAATTGCATAGCTCACGGTTTATCATGATACATATTAAACATGTGACCACCACCAGGTAAAGAAATAACATTTCCAGCAACCACAAAATGTGTGTTCATGTTTGCTTCCATTTATTTCTCTCTCATTCTCTCCAAAAGGTAAACATTTTTCTAAATTTTAAAGTAATCGCTTCTTGATATTTATTTTTTGGAATAACCATTTAATCATGTATTCCTCACTGCTTGTTGAGTAAGGTCTGTATTATATAGAATTATGTGTATGTATGGGTATGTATGTATGTATATATGTATATATATTTTGGTTTGCCTTCTGTTCAACACTATGATTATGACATTGATCTTTTTTTTTTGACAATCTATAGATACATCATTACATATAGGCAGTTGGGTTTTTTGGTTGCTGTTCATGTTTCCCTTGTCTGAATAAACAATTTATGTATCCACTATTGATTTGTATACTAATGATAGACATTTGAATTATTTCGTTGTGAGACCATTAGTACTAATGGATATACTTTTCTCTTGGATGTGAATGTAGAAATTGATTCATTGCTTCATAGGATATTTGTATGCTCAGCGTCAGTAATCTTTTTGCTATTGATTTCTATTTCAAATTGTCAGGGACTCAAAAGAAGTACTATGATTATTAATTTTGCATCATTTATTAGTAATGATATAGGATCACTTTTTGTAAATATTCCATGCATGCCTACTAATGTTTACTCTGCACTTGGTGACATATACTCTGTATATCCATTTGGTCAGGTTTGCTAATTCTGTTTTTGAAAATCTCTGTCTTTATTCCTTATTTTATCTACTTTTTTTTTTCTCAGCTAATGAGGCCTATAAAAATTTTTGGTATAACTGTGGATTTAGTTTTATTAAATTTTATTTTATACATTGTGAGATGACCATATAAATTTAGGATGGTTGTATCTTGGGAATTAATTCTTTCAGCATTATGAATTATTCCTCTTTTTTTGACATGGGGTCTTGCTGTATTGCCCAGGCTGGTCTTGAACTCCTGAGCTCAAGAGACCCTCCTGCCTCAGTCTCCTGAGCAGCTGAGATTCCCGGCGTGTGCCGCCATAGCTGGCATGAATTATCTTTTTATCTCTCCTAAGATCTATCTTGTCGGATATGTATACACTAACACCGACTTTGTTTTTGTTGCTGTTTGCATGACATATATTTTTCCATTCTTTTACTCTCCAGTTTTCAGTGTCTCCTTATATTTTAGATATACTCTTTAATAAACAGCATGCAGTTACTTTTAAAAAAAAAAATCAAGCTTAGTATTTTTGTTTTTCAATGGGATCATTTAGTTTAGCTGCATTTAATCTAATTAGTGATATATCTACATGTTTAAATCTATCATGTTTGTAATATATAATATTAGATTTCTCATAGTCTTAATAGTTATCAAGTTCTTTTTCTCTCTTTTTTTTTTATTTTTATTTATTTATTTTTTTATTGTTGGGGATTCATTGAGGGTACAATAAGCCAGGTTACACTGATTGCAATTGTTAGGTAAAGTCCCTCTTGCAATCATGTCTTGCCCCCATAAAGTGTGACAGAAACCAAGGCCCCAACCCCCTCCCTCCGTGCCTCTTTCTGCTTCCCCCCCCATAACCTTAATTGTCATTAATTGTCCTCATATCAAAATTGAGTACATAGGATTCATGCTTCTCCATTCTTGTGATGCTTTACTAAGAATAATGTCTTCCACTTCCATCCAGGTTAATACGAAGGATGTAAAGTCTCCTTTTTTTTTTTATTGTTGGGGATTCATTGAGGGTACAATAAGCCTCGTTACACTGATTGCAATTGTTAGGTAAAGTCCCTCTTGCAATCATGTCTTGCCCCCATAAAGTGTGACACACACCAAGACCCCCCCCCTCCTTCCCTCTTTCTGCTTCCCCCCATAACCATAATTGTCATTAATTGTCCTCATATCAAAATTGAGTACATAGGATTCATGCTTCTCCATTCTTGTGATGCTTTACTAAGAATAATGTCTTCCACGTCCATCCAGGTTAATACGAAGGATGTAAAGTCTCCATTTTTTTTAATGGCTGAATAGTATTCTATGGTATACATATACCACAGCTTGTTAATCCATTCCTGGGTTGGTGGGCATTTAGGCTGTTTCCACATTTTGGCGATTGTAAATTGAGCTGCCATAAACAGTGTAGTGCAAGTGTCCTTATGGTAAAAGGATTTTTTTCCTTCTGGGTAGATGCCCAGTAATGGGATTGCAGGATCAAATGGGAGGTTTAGCTTGAGTGCTTTGAGGTTTCTCCATACTTCCTTCCAGAAAGGTTGTACTAGTTTGCAGTCCCACCAGCAGTGTAAAAGTGTTCCCTTCTCTCCACATCCACGCCAGCATCTGCAGTTTTGAGATTTTGTGATGTGGGCCATTCTCACTGGGGTTAGATGATATCTCAGGGTTGTTTTGATTTGCATTTCTCTAATATATAGAGATGATGAACATTTTTTCATGTGTTTGTTAGCCATTCGTCTGTCATCTTTAGAGTAAGTTCTATTCATGTCTCTTGCCCATTGATATATGGGATTGTTGGCTTTTTTCATGTGGATTAATTTGAGTTCTCTATAGATCCTAGTTATCAAGCTTTTGTCTGATTGAAAATATGCAAATATCCTTTCCCATTGTGTAGGTTGTCTTTTTGCTTTGGTTATTGTCTCCTTAGCTGTACAGAAGCTTTTCAGTTTAATGAAGTCCCATTTGTTTATTTTTCTTGTTGTTGCAATTGCCATGGCAGTCTTCTTCATGAAGTCTTTCCCTAGGCCAATATCTTCCAGTGTTTTTCCTATGCTTTCTTGGAGGATTTTTATTGTTTCATGCCTTAAATTTAAGTCCTTTATCCATCTTGAATCAATTTTTGTGAGTGGGGAAAGGTGTGGGTCCAGTTTCAGTCTTTTTTGTTTTTTTTGGCCGGGGCTGGGTTTGAACCCGCCACCTCTGGCATATGGGACTGGCGCCCTACCCGCTTAGCCACAGGCGCCACCCCAGTTTCAGTCTTTTACATGTAGACATCCAGTTCTCCCAACACCATTTATTGAATAGGGTGTCTTTCCCCCAAGGTATGTTCTTGTTTGGTTTATCAAAGATTAGGTGGTTGTAAGATGTTAGTTTCATTTCTTGGTTTTCAATTCAATTCCAAGTGTCTATGTCTCTGTTTTTGTGCCAGTACCATGCTGTCTTGAGCACTATGGCTTTGTAGTACAGACTAAAATCTGGTATGCTGATGCCCCCAGTTTTATTTTTGTTACAAAGAACTGCCTTAGCTATACGGGGTTTTTTCCGGTTCCATACAAAATGCAGAATCATTTTTTCCAAATCTTGAAAATACGATGTTGGTATTTTGATAGGAATGGCATTGAATAGGTAGATTGCTTTGGGAAGTATAGACATTTTAACAATGTTGATTCTTCCCATCCATGAGCATGGTATGTTCTTCCACTTGTTAATATCCTCTGCTGTTTCCTTTCTGATTTTTCTCCCTTTCTATGGGAGTCCATTATTTATTTTTATTTTTATTTTTGGTTTATTTATTTATTTTTTTGCAGTTTTTGGCTGGGGCTGGGTTTGAACCTGCCATCTCTGGCATATGGGGCCAGCGCCCTACTCCTTTGAGCCACAGGTGCCGCCCGAATCATTATTTTTTACTGGTTCATTTTTCTATTTTTTTAAAATCCTATTTTATTAATAGCAATTATGTCATTAAGAGCAAACATACACTCTGTATTCTTTGCTATATTTAATGCGTAGAGAAAATATCATTCTCCCTATTTGTATAACACTGTGCTTTTCTATATTAATTTTGTGTGGTTTGCATCTTAATTTTATGTATATTTTAATTCCTATAATACATTATGATTGTAGTTCTAAAATTCAGTATTCACTTGGATTTACCTGATCATTCCTTTTTCTTCTTATCCTTAAGTTTTTATCTGATATGATTTTTCTTAGATTTAAAGAATGGATACCTTTTTGTTTTTGTCTACTGGTGATGGCTTTACTTAGGTTTTGGGGAAAACTTTCAGATTCTTCTGTGTAATTAAGTGACCATTCCACATAGTTGTTATTTAGATTCCAATACTGTTGGTACTTTTTCACATTTCCTTTATCTATTCCTCTTCTCTTTTCCTTTGCCCAAGTACTTGAAAGCAAATTCCAGACATTGTTACATTTTTTTTACTTCTCCTTACATAATACAAATGCAAGTATTTGAAATGTAGATACTGTCTTGAATAGCTGATGGCATTTAACCCCAACAGCTAAATTAATTGTTATTTATTATGCAGCTTTGTCATAATTGACTAAATTAACATAATCAGTTTCACAGTATCATGTTTTCAATGCATAAGTACATTTATCTTAATATCACATAAGTAATACTTTATATTTAGCTATATTTAGCTTATTTGGATCAAGATGCTGTCATTCTTGAAATATATTTTCACTTGATAGAATTCTAAGTTAGCAGTTTTTTTTCCTGCTATTCAAAGATAATCTTCCCTTCTGTCTTACCTTACCTTGTATTCATTAGAAGTCATCTGTCAGTCTTTTTTGTTTGTTTGTTTGTTTGTTTGTTTGTTTGTTGAGACAGAGCCTCAAGCTGTTGCCCTGGGTAGAGTGCTCTGGCATCATAGCTCACAGCAACCTCCAACCCCTGGGCTCAAGCCTGTTATAATATTCTCCTGCCTGTTATAATACAAATATTTATGCTGTAGAGTTTGCTTATTATCTTTTGTTTTGTGTTGACTTGTTGGACTAAGTTGTGAAATTAAGTTTTAATTCAGCTTTTCTGAAAATATTTCTCATAAATCCTGCTAAATATTTAATGGAAAAGAATTATTTTATAATGTCTGTTTGAATAACATTGAAAACAAAATTTATTCACTTGCATGATTTCATAGAGCCTTGTTGATGGCAGTGCTCATAGACGAGCAGTTGGCTGGATTTGACTATGAGGGGGGATATTGCTCCAGTTTAGTGTTCTGGGGAGAATACTGTAGGAAACATTGCTTTACATCGTCTGTGCAGAGCTAACGTCTGTTTAGGTTATGCTTTAAAATGAAGAAATAAGTGTCATCTTTCTTTTTAAATAATGTCCTTATAATCAAAAGATTTTTGAGCTTTTAGGAGGGTGGAGTAGGACATGTTGCTATAAGAAAACTTAGTAAAGGAAATTTAAGTTTATTTCTTATGCTCAAATTGTATAACATGATTAACTCTCATTTGTAACAATAATTTTAGTAAAATTAAATGATATTTCTTCAATACTGAGAACATTTGTAAACTAGAAACTATATTGACTCTAATTTTTCTTTGAATTAGAAATCATTCCTGGATTTCCTAGATCTTGATACTAGTATTGTCAATATACTAATACCATAGGTTTCTTATTTAAACTTTACTGGTTCCTTTTTGAAAATGACAATTAACTATAGTTTAGTCTCAGAATAGTGTGAAAATACTTGAGTATGTTTTCTTTGTGGACTTTTTCTTCATCCTGCTGTTTTATGTTTTTTTTCCCCTTCTTGCCTCATGCCAGTGAGTTCCTTCGGGGTTACTCCTGCAGTAGGTGGACTATCTTCTGGGACAGTTGGGGAAGCCTCGACAGCCCTGAGTTCAGCAGCCCAGGTAGCTTTGCAGTCTCTCTCTCATGCAATGGCTTCAGCCGAGCAACAGCTACAGGTGCTGCAAGAGAAACAGCAGCAGCTTTTGAAGCTTCAGCAACAGGTTGGAGACTATTTGGCTCTTTGTTCATGCTGTCTCTAAACTTCAAAAGCTGAAAAAATACTGTAAAAATGACCGTTATTTTCATAAAGGAAAGTAGTTTGACCGATCTGAGCTAATCATTTTCAACAAAAATTGAGGTAAAGTCTTTGCGATATATTTAAATGTGTTAAAATTCTGTGAATGCATTTTATTTGCTGCATTTTTAATCAACTGGCAACTTTTTTGTGCAAAATCTATCCTTTGTTTAAACACCCTTGATTAGGCATTGCAGTTACTATTGCTATTTCCTATGGAGTATAGAATGCAAAAAAAAGTTTTAAATACCACTTAAATTAATGTGACTTAAAATTGAGAAACAATGAGAGATGTTTTATGGATTGCCTTATGGTGAAGCCTGTGGCAGTTCTTGGTGACAAATTGTATTAGGTTAATCAACACAATAATCTGCCTTCTGATAATATTGTGGTTTGAGCAGAACTTTGTTTCCTCATTTACATTTAATCGTTCTACTTTCTTTTCACCTTTGCTTTGAGGAAGTCTTTGTTTCAAGAACACAAAAAAATTTATGTTAAATACTTGTGAATTATATATAGCAAAGCAATGTAACATTTATATTGAGTCCAGTTTTGATTTAGCTTCATTTTTCTTTAATGGAGATCTAGTAATTTTTGTCTTCATAACATATACCCATGTAGTATTTCCCACAACTCAGGTAGACAGGATTCGTCTATATTGTTGCTTTTACTTCTTTTACAGAAAGCAAAGCTGGAAGCCAAGTTACATCAGACAACAGCTGCAGCAGCTGCAGCAGCATCAGCAGTAGCTCCTGTTCACAACTCTGTGCCTTCCAACCCGGTGGCTGCCCCTGGATTCTTCATTCACCCATCTGATGTTATTCCACCCACTCCAAAAACAACACCTCTTTTCATGACTCCACCACTCACTCCGCCCAATGAAGCCGTTTCTGTTGTGATTAATGCTGAGCTCGCACAACTTTTCCCAGGCTCAGTCATCGATCCCCCTGCAGTCAATCTTGCTGCACATAACAAAAATTCCAACAAGTCCAGAATGGTAAATTATGTTTTAAATAGGTATTGGCTTTGACATTTAAAAATATTTTGAAGAATATTGTAACTTTCAAGGCAAAATTTTATTATACCAACTTGAAATATTTTATTTTATAGAATATTACGGAATATACTTAGGAAAATAGACTTATTAATTTGACATTATGGTTAATAGTTTTTATAGAGCAAGAATAATATCAATATAGATTTTGTATTTTTTTCTTTTCTAGAATCCACTTGGTTCTGGTCTAGCCCTTGCAATTTCTCATGCTTCACATTTTCTTCAACCTCCCCCTCACCAGTCCATTATTATAGAGCGAATGCATTCAGGTAATCTTTGACTTTCTTAAGTTATTTTTGTTTCCTAGTCTGCTGTCCTTTTAAGATTCATTGTTTTTCAGTTTGATCCTTCTGTTCAAATAAATCACGTTTGCTCTTTGGTAAGTATATTTTACTAAAAATAAGCACTGACGTTCAAGCTGTGTGTGCTCCCCGTATTGCGTGAACATGGTGTTGTGTAGTGCATTTCATCTGTAGGCGAATATCTGCATTCGTTGTAATTGCTGACATTGCTGCTACAATAGAAATCGTACTAAAGGAAGTATTCCTAAAACTAGCATTCTTATAGTGGAGCTGTTTACTGAGAATAGCAGGTAGAACTACTGTTTATTATAATGACTAATATTAACAGCACTTCCTGGTCCCTTAACAGTTTAAATCTTACCTAAGTTTGTCTTATGCTTCTATGCTAGAGAACTGCAACTGGGTAAGTTATTTGAATTAGCGCGTATTTTAAAATACTGTAGGCAAAATTTACCTTATATTTCTAAGGTAAATGTGCTTGAGCAGTGGGAGAAGTCAAAAACAATTTCTAGGGAAGAGAGATGGATATAACATGGATATAGTGTGCACAGTAGTACTTTGCATTATGTGAACAATTAAACCACATTTGCTTTATTACAGTGGGGTGTTTCCTTTTTGAAAAGGGAGCTTGAAAGATAAAATATGTATAAGTCTTTTTCTATTTTCTGTCCAAATAATCATTCATTGGTAACAACCTTAGTGTTTATAATGTTTAGAGTGATGATTTGTTATTCTGCAGTCTTCTGGGATATGAGCAATTGTTTATATTGCAGTTTGAATTTTTATCCATGGAAATGACCGCACCACATAAACCTCATAGCAAGAACTATGTTGCTTGCTATTTAATAATTTTTCTCTTTAGGAAAACATTGGTAATTGCTTTCTTTTTTTTTTTTTTTTTAAACTTGTTCTATCCATAATAGCACTATTCCTAGAAGTTTAATTTAGTAGTTGTTTGCCTTCACTGTAAAATGTTGCTGATAAGTTAGTAGATGGTCTTCATCCCATGTAATGAAGAAGAAATAGAAATATATTAATGATCTTTCTTATGTTTTACTAGTTGCACTTATCCTTGTAATGTCTACGAGATGAGAGAGGTGAAACTACTTTATCTATTTCTTTTTTTTTTATAGAGACACAGTCTCACTTTACCACCCTCGGTAGAGTGCTGTAGCTCTTGGGCTTACATGATTCTCTTGCCTCAGCCTCCCAAGTAGCTGGGACTACAGGCGCCCGCCACAACGCCCGGCTATTTTTTTGTTGCAGTTTGGCCGGGGCCAGGTTTGAACCCGCCACCCTCGGTATATGGGGCCGGCGCCCTACACACTGAGCCACAGGCACCGCCCTACTTTATCTATTTCATCTGCTCTTGAGCTAAAGAGCCAGTTATGTTTCTATAGTGACAGGAAAACATTGTTGGAGATTAAGCTGTCTACACTGGGGACCTTCTAACGCATTTTTCAGTGGTAGTTTTACTACATAGGATTTCAATTACACTTTCACTTTGCATCTTAATTCCATAATGCAACTCCATAAGTGGTTGCAAGACTTAAGAAAAGTAAAGTCAAATAATAAAATTTGGTATTTTTTATGCATCTACTTGCGTAATTTAAAAAATGAAAGAAGATTAAATTTGCACTTCACAGAATTAACTTCTATACCACTTTTGCAGAATTAATTTTTTAAAATCTGATGTTTGTTTGTTGGTTTATTCATTTAAGAGTCTCCCTCTGTTGCCCTGGAGAGTGCTGTGGCATCGTCATAGCTCACAGCAACCAAACTCCTGGGCTCAAGCAATCCTCTTGCCTCAGCTTCCCAAGTAGCTAGAGATTATTAGCACCTGCCACAACACTGGCTAGTTTTTCTCGTTTTAGTAGAGATGGGGTCTTGCTCTTGCTCAGGCTGGTTTCGAACTCCTGAGCTCAGGTGATCCACCCGCCTCGGCCTCCCAGAGTGCTAGAATTACAGGCGTGAGGCACTGTGGTTGGCCAACTCTGATGTTTTAAAGAACTTAATGGGTATAGTCAGTTGATTGCCTTCATGGTAACAGTCTTACTCTCTCTCTCTCTCTCTTTTTGTAAAGATTTGGGGGTTTTGCTATGTTGCATCACCTCACCTAGCTACTTTTGCAAGTTTTGGAGTTCAGTACTAACATAGACTGGTCTACAGGTATAGAAAAGACAAAACATAAATACAGAAAAGATGACAAAGCTATCATAGTTTGGGGTTTCAGAAAATTTTTGAATGAGAATTGACAAGGCTATTTTTACTTATTGACTTTTCCTCTCATTTGTTTGTAGTTTAGTGAGTTGATTTCATTTTTTTTTAGAGACAGAGTTTCAGTTTGTTGCCCTCGGTAGAGTGCTGTGGCGTCACAGCTCACGGCAACCTCTAGCTCTTGGGCTCAGATGATTCTCTTGCCTCAGGCGCCTGCCATAACGCCCTGCTATTTTTTGTTGCAGTTTGGCCGGGGCTGGGCTTGAACCCGCCACCCTTGATAGATGGGGCTGGCGCCCTACTCACTGAGCCACAGGCGCCAAGTGTTCCATATTGTTCTTGAGGGTATTGTTGGTTAATTGGTAATTCTATTTTTATAGGGGCAAGGAGATTTGTGACCTTGGATTTTGGCAGACCTATATTGTTGACAGATATTTTAATTCCTACTTGTGGAGATTTGGCCTCCTTATCAATTGACATTTGGACATTAGGAGAAGAAGTGGATGGAAGGCGATTGGTAGTGGCAACTGATATAAGCACCCATTCACTAATTCTTCATGACTTAATACCACCACCTGTGTGCAGGTTCATGAAGGTAAAGAAGTGCAAGAAAGTACATTGATATGTTTTTCCATTTCTGACAAGAAAAATACTCCAACCATGATTAAAAAGTATAACTATATCTTTTAAAATATATTGCTCAGATTTTTATTGTAGCAGATGTTTGCATATATTTATGAATTTTCATTTCAGATCACTGTCATTGGACGTTATGGAAGTACAAATGCCAGAGCTAAAATCCCATTAGGATTTTACTATGGTCATACCTATATCTTGCCTTGGGAAAGTGAACTGAAGTTAATGCATGATCCTCTAAGGGGAGAGGGAGAATCTGCAAACCAGCCAGAAATTGACCAGCATTTAACAATGATGGTTGCTCTGCAGGAGGATATACAGTGCAGGTTAGTAGAAAATTGGCAAATTTTAATCTTACTGAAACTGTATCTTATATATGTCCTGCTTATATTTCTGTTAAGAAAATGTCGTTTTTGCTTGGTGTCTGTCGCTCAGTGGCTAGGGCGCCAGCCACATATACTGGAGCTGGGGTTTCGAATCCAGCCCAGGCCTGCCAAACAACAATGACAACTACAACTAAAAAAAATGGCCAGGCACTGTGGTGGGTGCCTGTAGTCCATCTACTTGGGAGGCTGAGGCTAGAGAATTACTTAAGCCCAAGAATTTGAGGTTGCTATGAGCTTTTGACACACTGTACCAAGAGTGACATAGTAAGACTCTGTCTCAAAAAATAAAAATAAAATAAAATAAAATGTCATTTTTGTGGGTATGCAGTAAAGAGCAAAAGGAAGTAGGACAGTAGCTCATTATAGTAATACTTAGTGTATGACATTATTGATTAAATTATTGGCTACGCTTATTAGTGCTAGACTTACCATTTGAGTAATTCTTTTAAAAGGGTTGTGCGTTAATGTGTTTTAGAGACTAAGTTCTTAGTATTTATACATGGATATCAAGAAAGCATTGCATGAAATACTTTCTTTTTTACTTGTAGATATAATTTGGCTTGTCATCGTCTGGAAACTCTTTTGCAAAGTATTGATCTTCCTCCTCTCAACAGTGCTAACAATGCACAGTACTTTTTACGAAAACCAGACAAGGCAGTGGAGGAAGATAGTAGAGTTTTTTCTGCTTATCAAGATTGTATTCAGTTACAGCTTCAACTGAATTTGGCTCATAATGCAGTGCAGAGACTCAAAGTAGCTCTAGGTGCAAGTCGGAAGACGCTGAGTGAAACATCAGATCCGGAAGATTTAATTCAGATGTCTTCCACAGAGCAGTTACGTACTATCATCAGATATTTATTGGACACTTTGCTCAGCCTTCTTCATTCTTCTAATGGTTTGTATTTGGCTCATCTACTTTAAAGGCTGGGAATATATTTGATACGTTTTTTGCATGTTTTTGGTTCCATGTTAATATTGTCTGGGTATGGTTAATTTTGATTTGTCCACTGATGGCTGGTAAAGAAGAAAGCATATCTAAGCATGCTGATTTTGATATTATATATCATACACTTAAAATAGGATGGATATTTTACTGTTTTCTTTCTTATAATAGGACACTCTGTTCCTGCAGTTTTGCAGAGTACATTTCATGCCCAGGCCTGTGAAGAGCTCTTTAAACACTTGTGCATCAGTGGAACCCCAAAGATACGATTACATACTGGTCTTCTGCTTGTTCAACTATGTGGTGGTGAAAGATGGTGGGGTCAGTTTCTCTCTAATGTTCTTCAGGAATTGTACAATTCAGAGCAGCTTCTCATCTTTCCACAGGATAGGTAGGTCAGAAAATATTGGAGATGTTTGTTACTAGAGAATTGTGCTTGTCATAGTCATTTGAAATCTCATTTATGTGGACACTAAGTGTGGCAAAAATGGAGCAGTTTTTCTCCTCAGCATTCTGGGAATGCCCAGCGAAGAGCATCAAGATTATTCATGATATAACTAGTCCACGATCCAGTTACCTAACCGAACCTGCGCGGTTTATAGATCTGTGTTTATAAATATTTCCTATCAGATTATGTTACCTTTTTGAGACTAAGTTCTTTTCACTGTACCTGGTTTCTTGTTGATAACATTAGAAAATAGAACTGATACTTAGAGCTAACATTTAACATAATACATCCAGATATAAATCTTGCTTACCCAAACTGAAATACAGGGATGTTTAAGAAACAAAAAGTTTTGTCATTATTTTGTTAAATTTTAGTGTAAATTATTTGAAAAAATTGTGAACAGTTAAATTTGATTCTTACTGCATATTTTCTTGATATATATTTTTTAGGGTCTTCATGTTACTTTCTTGCATTGGTCAACGATCACTTAGTAATAGTGGAGTATTAGAAAGCTTACTTAACCTCTTGGATAATTTATTGTCCCCTCTTCAGCCACAGTTACCCATGCATAGGAGGACAGAAGGTATTTATAAAGCAGTGTTTTTTCTAAGATTCCTATAAATTTTGCTTTTATAAAATATTTTTTTCTGGAGTACTTATTTTAATTTTTTTTTTAATTTTTGTTAACATATGTTAATATATTTATGAGCAACCTTCATGTGATATAGATATTACTTTTAAAATCTAATGCTTTTCATTATTTGAACTTAGTGTGTTTTTCCTATACTATCATAACTAAAATTAGAGTCTCTTATATAGGTTTAAGCTTTAAGATGCTTTTCTAGTTAATGATAATGAGTTTCATTTGAGCAAGAAAATTGTTAATAGCGCCAAAACTTTAGAACATAGTTTAATACTTTATAAATTGCAAATTTTGAGAGTTACAGCTTATTTCATTCACCTACGAGTCTAAGAACCGTACCATATACCTTTCTAGTTTATATACCTTTATAGTTTACCTTTTGGATTCAGCTTACACTTACGATTTTGTACCTTTTGGATTCAGCTTACACTTATGATTTTGTACCACAAAGCATTTGTCTTTCATTAGATTTGATGTTCTACTCAATTTGTGGCTCATTATATACAAATATTAGTATAATGATATATCTTTTGGATTTATTAAACATTTTCTATTTATAACTTTATCAGATATCATTAGGACTCTTAAATCACCTGGCATTTTTCTTTTCCTCTTATCTCTGTATAGGAGTACTAGACATCCCCATGATCAGTTGGGTTGTTATGCTGGTGTCCAGGTTGCTAGATTATGTGGCAACTGTTGAAGATGAAGCAGCAGCTGCAAAGAAACCTTTGAATGGTAAAGACAGGGAGAGGTTTCTGACAGGTATCAGAAGTTTATAATAATATGTTGGTGGGGATTTTGAGTGACTCCGCAGTTGTTCCTGAACTGGCTATTGGCTTGGAGATACCACTTGTATGTAATTTATGGAAAATATGAATTAACTTTACTAAGGCTCTTTTTAAAGATAGAATTTATACTTGATGGACTTTATAGGCAAGCTGAATTGTTTGGGCATGACTTTCGGTTTCTAAACACAACTGTGTTTTTCACAATATTTTCATCTGGGTGCCCATTAAATAAACATTTCAAAATAACATGCATATAAGTGAGTTATGAAAGGGAAATTTGTGAAGAGTTGCTGTAGTATTTTTCTTAGTGTGATAAATAATTTCATTTACCATTATCAAGTTCTACTAATTAACTACAAATGGACTTTATACTTAAATTCACAAATACCCAGATTAAAGTTAAAGTGTCAAACTACGTGACTATTTTCTTTTCCTCTTCCTAGTTAATAAGGCTTTTCAGAAAGGATTTCAGATAGATAAATCTTAATTTGTAAACACAGCCATTGAGGTCAATAAAATGTGGAATTATACATACACTGTCAGGATCTCAGGGTTTTTTTTTGTTGTTGTTTTTTTTTTTTTTGTAGAGACAAAGAGTCTCACTTTATGGCCCTCTGTAGAGTGCCGTGGCCTCACACAGCTCACAGCAACATCCAACTCCTGGGCTTAAGCGATTCTCTTGCCTCAGCCTCCCGAGTAGCTGGGACTACAGATGCCCGCCACAATGCCCGGCTATTTTTTGGTTGCAGTTTGGCCGGGGCTGGGTTTGAACCCGCCACCCTCGGCATATGGGGCCGGCGCCCTACCGACTGAGCCACAGGCACCGCCCGGATCTCAGGGTTTTAGAAAGTTCCCTTGAGATGTTTTATAGCTAAATAAGTTGTTTATTGTACATAGTATGTTTTAAAGGTGCTGGAGAATTCTCATGTACAGAGTTTGCTTTATATAGATTTTTAGAAGAGTGTTATCTGTGGTCAGTTTAGTTTATGGGATATAGATGTAACATATACAACTAAAATAAATACAACTACAATGTAAATATGGGATATAACAGTACTGGAAGTATTAGTTTTTATTTATATTGCTTAGGTACTATGAAAATGTTGGTGGAAGATTGGGTTTGAAGAATTTTTATGAAGACTTGACAAATGGGTAGTAGAGAAGAGGAAAAGATTTTTTTAGGTTAAGGAAAAGATATTCTAGGTTTGGAGGTAAATAAAGTGTGGCATTCAGCTTAAGTTGACCAAAAGAATGGCCCAGAAAAATCTGCACATGTTCAAAAAAGTGAGAGTAAATGTCGCTATACAGACTGGTTTTTGAACTATTCGACCTTATTTTGGCAGTGAATAGTCAAATTATTGAGCACTCTTTTTTGGTCCCTGCATGAAAGTATTTGTTGTTAAACCTAAGTGACATCATCAAAGTTATGTTTAAGATTTATTTTTATTTTTATTTTTTGTTGTTGCAGTTTGGCTGGGGCTGGGTTTGAACCCACCACCCTCGGCATATGGGGCCGGCGCCCTACTCACTGAGCCACAGGCGCTGCCCCCTAAGATTTATTTTTAAACAATTGTGGAAGAAGATGACTGTTATCCTAAAGGAAAGACTGGAGATAGAACGCATCTTAAAATGATCTGGGGTCTAGTTTAGAGCAGTGACAATTATCTAACCTTTCTAGAGTCGGCTCTAATAGCAGTTCCTTTACAGTGGTTCCCTTAATTTTCTTGAAAACTGCTTTGATATGTCATGATTGACACATTTATAATTTTGTGTGTTCTGGATATCAAAGGTACTGTAAAATCATACTTACAATAATTTCACTAATTATTAATAAACTTTTCCTTCCCTTATAGGTAATCAGTGGAGTTTTATTAACAATAATCTGCATACTCAGAGTTTAAATAGATCTTCCAAAGGTAGCAGTAGCCTCGATAGATTATATTCCAGAAAAATCAGAAAGCAGCTTGTTCATCATAAGCAGGTAATTATCACTATATTTTGAAATTACTATTTCAAACTGTTATGTTTGAAATTACTGTTTTGAAGGTTGTATGAAGTAGATGTGACATAAGATCCTACATTATGACATATAATGAGTTACTAAGATAAGGAAAATTATTTAACACGGAGACTGAATTTCTTTAATTGTAAAATGGCAAAATGTACTTTACAGAGTTTTGGTGATTTTCTTTAAATGATTTGCCTTTCTCCAACTCTTTTACTACTATTATAAATGAAGTCTAGCAAAAGCCTGCCTGTCTTTGTTCTTTAATCCAGTTCATTTTCCATGCTGCCTGTAGAGGAGTGATTTTTCTTTTTTTTTTTTGTAGAGACAGAGTCTTACTGTACTGCCCTCGGTAAGTGCCGTGGCATCACACGGCTCACAGCAACCTCTTCTCTTGGGCTTAGAGCGATTCTCTTGCCTCAGCCTCCCAAGCAGCTGGGACTACAGGCGCCCGCCACAACGCCTGGCTTTTTTATTGTTGTTGCAGTTTGGCCAGGGCTGGGTTTGAACCCGCCACCCTTGGCATATGGGGCCAGCGCCCTACCGACTGAGCCACAGGTGCCGCCCAGAGGAGTGATTTTTCATCTGGTATGTGAGAGGATGTTACGTATGGAGACAGAGTCTCACTTGGTCCCCCTTGGCATCATAGCTCACAGCAACTTGAAACTCTCGGGTTCAAGTGATTCTCTTGCATCAGCCTCTCATGTAGCTGGGACTACAGGCACCTACCACAGCACTGGCTATTTTTTAGAGATGGGGTCTCGCCCTTGCTCAGATTTGTCTCAAACTTGTGAGCTCAGACAATCCACCTGCCTCAGCCTCCCAAGTGCTGGGATTACAGGCTTGAGCCATTGTGCCCAGCCCCCCGAAATATGGAATACTTCACGAATTTGCGTGTCATCTTTGCACAGGGTCCATGCTAATCTCTGTATCGTTCCAATTTTAGTATATGTGCTGCCGAGGTAAGCACAATGCTGTGAAAAATTTTAAAGGTTATTAGTTAAATTATTTTCAAAAGAGCTTAAAGCACAGTAAGTATATTCTTTTTTTTTTTTTTTACTCTTTTTATGATCAACATAAACACGTGCAAGGTTAACATGAACCACAGTTCAGGTCGTGCCATGAGATAACAAAAGGTTGCAAAATGCTACTCTGGAGAGCTGTTTTTTAGATACAAATGTGATGATATTGTTTCTTCCTTTAATTCTTAGGAAATTGTGCTGGATATCCTCTTTTATATCTGACTTCTGTTATTCAAAATGATGTTTTTGAGATTTATCCATGTTGAGTATATAAAAAACAGTTTACTGTTTTTTATTTCTGACTACTAATCTGTTCTTTGAATGTTTCAAACTCTTGTTTATCCAATTTTCTGTTGATGAACCCTTTAGTATTTGACTTACTTTTCCTATTGTTTCTTTTAAAAATATAAACAAATATCCATATTTATATTGCTCTTTCTACTTTTCTATTGCACACGTTTACATTCTCTATTACTCTTTCTTTCTTTTACAGAATGTCATGTAGTAGAATGTGGTTTTATTGCAGGATAATTGAATCTTTGTGGTTTTTTTGAGACAGAGTCTAACTGTGTTGTTCTCAATAGAGTGCTATGGCGTTACAGCTCACAGCAACCTCAAACTCTTGGGCTTAAGTGATTCTCCTGCCTCAGCCTCCCAAGTAGCTGGGACTACAGGCGCCCGCCACAACGCCTGGCTACTTTTTGTTGCATTTGTCATTGTTGTTTAGCTGGCCTGGACTGGGTTTGAACCCGCCAGCCTCAGTGCATATGGCCGACGCTGTAACCACTGTACTGTGGACGCCAAGCCAGAATCCTTGTGGTTTCTATGAATGGGCTACGTTCCTTACATGATCTCTCCTGAAAGTACACATAAAAGTTATTACTGTCTCAGGAGTATGAGGAAGCGAGTTTATAGTTGATGTCAGATTCACATGAACTAGTACTTTAGTATAGTGCCTTTTTTTTTTTTTTTTGAGAGAGTCTCACTCTGTGGCCCTTGATAGAGTACTGTGGAGTCATAGCTCAGAGCAACCTCAAACTCTTGGGCTCAAGCGATCCTCTTGCCTCAGCCTCCTGAGTAGCTGGGACTACAGGTGCCCACCACAATGTGTGGCTAGTTTTTCTGGTTTTAGTAGAGATGGGTCTGGCTCTTGGCTCAGGCTGGTCTTGAATTCCTGAGCTCAAGTGATCCTCCAACCTTGGCCTTCCAGAGTGCTAGGATTACAGGTGTGAGCTACCAACCGACTTGATTTTCACTGAGATATTTCCATATTGTGCATTTAAGTATTGATAATACAATGTTGTTTGTTTTTCACTTCTAAAGTTTTCAACTAAGAGCTAACTTGATTTTCTGCAAAAGGTTCTTCAACTTTTTTTCTTTTTGAGACTCTTAACCAATTTTGGGTAGTACTAATTTGTATCTTTTCACATCTGGCTGAAATTTATTAAGCCTTTAATGTTTATCCTTGCTATACTTAATTTAGGATATGAAGATGGAAAACAACATCTACCATGTAAAAAGGAAATATTTCTTTGTAAAATATTACTGTTTGATTCTTTCTTATGAAGGGCAGTCTATTGGCATAGTTGGCAAAAGGATTTTTTTTTTAATTAAATCATAGCTGTGTACATTAATACGATCATGGGGCACCATACACTGGTTTTATAGACCATTTGACACTTTTCATCACACTGGTTAACATAGCCTTCCTGGCATTTTCTTAGTTATTGTGTTAAGACATTTATAGTCTACATTTACTAAGTTTCACATGTACCCTTGTAAGATGCACCGCAGGTGTAATCCCACCAATCACCCTCTCTCCTCCCATCCTCCCCCCTCCCTCGCCTCCCTCTCCCCCTTCCCCCTATTCTTAGGTTATAACTGGGTTATAGCTTTCATATGAAAGCCATAAATTAGTTTCATGGTAGGGCTGAGTACATTGGATACTTTTTCTTCCATTCTTGAGATACTTTACTAAGAAGAATATGTTCCAGCTCCATCCATGTAAACATGAAAGAGGTAAAGTCTCCATCTTTCTTTAAGGCTGCATAATATTCCATGGTGTACATATACCACAATTTATTAATCCATTCGTGGATCGATGGGCACTTGGGCTTCTTCCATGACTTAGCAATTATGAATTGGGCTGCAATAAACATTCTGGTACTAATATCTTTGTTATAATGTGATTTTTGGTCTTCTGGGTATATACCTAGTAGAGGAATTATAGGATTGAATGACAGATCTATTTTTAGATCTCTTAAGTGTTCTTCTCCAAACATCTTTCCAAAAGGAATGTTGGCAAAAGGTTGAAGGGGATCTGTGGAGTAATTGGTTAGGCATTAGAGTTCCTTTGACTTTAATGGTTGTGCTCTGATTTGTAGACTATTGTTGTTTCAGGAATTGCACACCAAAGTATTCAGGGTGATTGGACATAAGGTTGCCAACTTGTTAAATAGTTTAGAGAAAATAAATGTTATTTGTGCAAGAAATAAGTGTAGTTGTTTGGAAATAAATAGAAATTTTAATCTTGCTTTTAATTGTTGAATATATTAATTGTAGAACTTATGAAACTATTTTCTGAAATTGGTGATAATTACTAATTAACTTATCAGGTGATTTTTTTCTATTATGTGCATACTAATTTTAATTTAGGATGCATTTTCTTTGTGAAGGTAACAGCCAAGTGATTTATTCTTTATAACATAGTTAATATTTTTTAATCTTGATACGAAAAGTATGTGCCAATAGTAGAAATTTAAAACTTGATTTTAAATTTAAAATTTAAATTTAAAAAATGATCTTTGAAAAACCAGATTTATTAAGCTTTCAGCTAAAATAGCATTCATTTGTAACATTGGTTATACTTCTGTAGTAAAAATTCTTTTTTTCTTTACAAAGTTTTTTAAAGATTTATTTGAGTATAAAATTCTGTTTAAAGGGGCAGTGCCTGTGGCTCAGTGAATAGGGCCACTGGCCCCATATACCAGAGGTGGCAGGTTCAAAGCCAGCCCTGGCCAAAAACTGCAAAAAAAAAAAAAAAAAAAAATTAACTACTAAAATTCTGTTTAAAGTAATTTTTGGTATACATGGGTAAGTCATTCAGCAGTGTTTAAAGATTTTAAGGTTGTTATAGGCAGAGAATTTTTTCTTCCCTTTCGTCTGTTGGTTCGTATTACTGATTGCTAGGGTTTAAGGATGAGAGAGATGGGGTTGTGGATATAGTTATAAAAGGGCAAGAACATAAGGGAATCTTGTGAGGGAACTGTTCAACATCAAATATTGTAGTGGATATATGAGCTAACGTGTAGAAGTGTATACAACGAAATACACAGACATACAGATAAGTACAAGTAAACCTGGAAAAATTTGAGTTAGATTGCTGACTTGTATCAATGTCAGTATTTTGTTGTGATATTAATAGTATAATAGTTTTGCCAAGTGTCGTCATTGGGGAAAATTGTTATTTTTTAATTTATTTCCGTGTGGCTTAATTATTTCTTGAGCTGTATATGAATCTACAGTGATCTCAAAAAATTTAATTATGAACGTAGACGCACTAAAAATACGGATTACGCTTGAGGAAAATTCCCATATAAACAAAGTTTTGAAATATTAAGCAATAAAAATATTAAGCAAAAAAATTTTATTTAAAACTAAACAATTTATTTTTCTCTATTAAAAATTATTCAGTGTTGGGCAGCGCCTGTGGCTTAGTCGGTGAGGCGCGGGCCCCATATACCGAGGATGGCGGGTTCAAACCCGGTCCTGGCTGAACTGCAACCAAAATAAAATAGCTGGGCGTTGTGGTGGGCGCCTGTAGTCCCGACTACTCGGGAGGCTGAGGCAAGAGAATCGCTTAAGCCCAGGAGTTGGAGGTTGCTGTGAGCTATGTAATGCCATGGCACTCTACCGAGGGCCATAAAGTGAGACTCTGTCTCTACAAAAAAAAAAAAAAATTATTCAATGTTTTTAGTGGCTTATACACATAGAAGAAAGCTTTCTAGTTATTACCGCTCTTCCGTGGGTCCTTGATGATAAGATGGAGGGATCTCGAAGCCAGTGTTTAAAAGTGATTGTTTTATGAAAAATCAGCACAGTTACAATTGCTTTACAGAATCTTTCAAGGATTTACTTGTTCCTTTTAATGTATGAATTCTGTGAGGAGTAATGATTTACTTTTTCTTTTGATTTTTAACATTGTTATTTTAAATTTTAAGTTGTTTGTTTGTTTTTTAAAGCAACTTAACCTATTAAAAGCAAAACAGAAGGCTTTGGTGGAACAGATGGAAAAAGAAAAAATACAAAGTAACAAAGGATCATCATATAAACTCCTGGTGGAGCAAGCAAAACTAAAGCAGGCTACTTCAAAGGTACAATCTAGATTATCTCAGAAAGGCTGCTTTTCCATTTAGTATTTTAAGTTATTTGAGCAATTAAGTATCTTCAATAACAGGAAAATTGGGCAGTGCCTGTTGCTCAGTGCGTAGGGCGCTGGCTCCATATACCAAGGGTAGTGGGTTTGAACCTGGCCCCAGCCAAACTGCAACAAAAAAAACAGCTGGGCACTGTGGCGGTTACCTGTATTCCCAGCTACTCAGGAGTCTGAGGCAAGAGAATTGCCTAAGCCCTGGAGATGGAGGTTGCTGTGAGCTGTCATACCACGGCACTCTACCAAGGGGGATAAAGTGAGACTATGTCTCTTTAAAAAAAAAAAGAAAATCAAGAGATTAAAATATGTGCTCTTCTGTTTATCAAGACAAAAATCAATCTACTCTGGACTTTTTTTCAGTATGGTAGCTTTTAACTCAAGGCAGTATGTAAAAAATGTTGACTTTTAAATATTATTCTAGTGCATTATCTTCAAAGTGGATTGATTCCAGTAAATTGAAAATTAAAGACAATGGAATATATAGTTTTGCTAATGTGGCATTGGCAGTGCTGTTTATTATTTTAATATTATAACACAAAACTATACAGATTAGTGGTAAATAGCATTGTGTCAGCCATGAAAATAAAATGTAAAGTGAAAATTCTGGTATTCCCTTTTCCCTTAATTTTGTTATTGGAAAATTTGGGAGGCTGAATTTCAAAGTGAAACTTTTTTTTTTGGATCCAGTGGTGCTCAAAAGACTGAAATACAGTATATCTTTTCTTTTCTTTTTGGCCCAGGCTATAGGGCAGTGGTGTCCTCATATAGCTACATGCAACCTCAAACTCCTGGGCGCAAGTGATTCTTCTGCCTCAGGCTCCTGAGTAGTTGGATCTACAGGTGCATGCTGCCATGCCCAGTTAATTTTTCTGATTTTTTTGGTAGAGACAGGGTTTCTTGCTCTGTCTGGTCTCAATCCTCCTACCGTGGCCTCTCAGAGTGCTAAGGTTCTAGGCATAAGCTGTGATGCCTAGCTATACCATGTCCTTTCTAAGTGAAAATGAAGTTCAAGTGATTTGTAAATAAACTTTTAAAAAACTTGATATGTATATTTTTAATTTGGGGGAATAACATTTATAGGTGGTAACCAAGTTTGTGTATTATTTCTATAAATATGAAATTATGTTTATTCTACTAGATTTTGAAGTAACTTGAATTAATACTTTAAGGTTTTCCTGTGAATTAAGTTTAGGATGTTATGGTAATATTTATTTAAGTTGTGTGATTTAAGCTAACAATTTCAGAAGTTTCCTATGATGAGTATCTGTTGAAATTCAGTTTCTGAAGTTCTGTTGCCTATCTTATATCCTAAATCTAAATAGAAGTTAAGGTATATTGGTCAGTATAGCTTTAATAATCTTACTTTACGGATCTCTTTTTATCAAAAACATTTGTTCTTTAGAAGTTATACATTTTCATTACATAAATAAATTTGTATTTAAAATTTTGAATATTGATTTAAATACTGTAAATTTCTGCATGCAGCACTTTAAGGATTTAATTCGATTACGTCGGACAGCAGAATGGTCCCGTTCTAATTTAGATACAGAAGTGACAACAACAAAAGAATGTCCAGAGATAGAACCACTTCCATTTACTCTGGCCCATGAACGTTGTATCTCAGTTGTCCAGAAACTTATTTTATTTCTCCTCTCCATGGATTTTACATGTCATGCAGATCTCTTATTATTTGTTTGTAAGGTAAGTAAACTATTAGGCATTATTTATAAAAGTATAAGCTTGTAGGGTTAGAAAAAAACGATGTAATTTTCAATTGATTTTTGATTAAGAGAAATAATAGTACCATATTTTGTTGTGTAAATTGTGCTCCTGTGTATAAATGTGTATCCACGTTTTTGGCCCAAACTCTCAGGAAAATGCTCCTTGAAAAAGTGGCTGGCTGGCTCTCAGCTAGGAGAGACACATACGAGGAGGGCTGATGTTGTCCTGGTTAAGTCTGCAGATTGTACCGCAGATGCCTGCTCTGTGAAGGCTGCCCCTTCCCTCTCTCCAGTGACCTCTTCCCTCTCTGCCACATCACAGCCTGTGGCAAAGAAGGCCATGCATGTGGCTGGTGGGGTGGGAACTTAGGAGGCCTGATTAGGAGCCTTAGGAGGTCAGCCAGGCAAGTCCCTGGGACCTGCGTGGAGTTCCTGGCCCGTTCTGTATGGTCTGGTCTCGGCCCCCTTTGCTACCCTACTACCACCCCTTCTCTTAATCCTGGTGCTTGGTGGAGGAGCTCTAGCCTGCTCCCGCTGGATCCTGGATCCACCTAGACTGCTATCCTGTGTACCCGGTGGGCCCAGGTGAGAGGATGCAGAGGCCTCATTCCCAAGCCATGCTACTCATGTATACGTTATGTGTCCTTATTTTTTCCTTAAAATTTTGGGCAAAAGCCCAGGCGCAGTGGCTCACACCTGTAATCCTAGAACTCTCGGAGGCTAAAGGGGTGGATTGCCTGAGCAAGAGCGAGACCATGTCTCTAAAAATAGCCGGGCACTGTGGCTGGTGCCTGTAGTCCCAGTTACTTGGGAGGCTGAGGCAAGAGAATCACCTGAGTCCAACAGTTTGAGGTTGCTGTGAGCTATGACACTACGGCACTTGATCAAGGGCAACAAAGTGAGACTCTGTCTCTTAAAAAAAGGGGGGTGCTCAAAAATGTGTGCATTATACACAGGAAAGTATGGTACTCTTGGACTTCCTTTATTTGTTGTTAATTAGCTTTTTTATTATGTCGTGAAAGTCTTAATATTTTTCATTTATTCCAAAGAAAACTTGATTAATGTTTTACTTTAGTTAAAATTTAAGAGTTTTACATGTAGGTAATGTGGTTCTATCTCCGATCTACCATTTTCCTATTATTTAAAATAGGAAATAATGCATATAAATGTCAAATTAGTGAAGAACTTTCATTGTCTTGGTTTCCTGCAGTATATTCAATGTTTGTTGAAATTATTTTTAATTTTTTCACCTAGATTTGCAATTAGATTTTAATGTTCTATGAAATTGCATTCTTTTGCATTCCGTCTCAAGTGATTATTTTGACACTAGAATCATGCCTTGATGGTATTGGAAACTAACATTCCAATGCTAACGTGGTAGATCTGTTATGTTTTAAAAAACATGTTAATTGCTGTTTCACTGTATCATCTTATAAAATGTATTACAGGTTCTTGCACGCATTGCAAATGCCACAAGGCCAACAATTCATCTGTGTGAGATTGTGAATGAACCCCAGCTGGAAAGACTGCTATTGCTTTTGGTTGGAACTGACTTCAATAGAGGAGATATATCTTGGGGTGGTGCTTGGGCTCAGTATTCCTTGACTTGTATGCTACAGGATATTTTAGCAGGTTTGTCAGAATTTATTATTTCATAGGGTATGTCAGAATTAGCTGGTCATTGGTATACTAAGTAATATATATATATATTTTTTGAGACAGTCTCAAGCTGTCGCCCTTGGTAGAGTGCCGTGGCGTCATAGTTCACAGCAACCTCCAACTCTTGGGCTTAAGCAATTCTCTTACCTCAGCCTCCCTGGTAGCTGGGACCACAGGCACCTGCCATAACTCCTGGCTATTTTTTGGTTATAGTTGCCATTATCGTTTGGCAGTTCTGGGGTAGGTTTGAACTTGCCAGCTCTGGTGTATGTGGCTGGCACCCTAGCCGCTGAGCTACAGGCGCCGAGCCTATACTAAGTAATCTTTAAAGTGAATTGTAACCCCCTAAAAGGGTAAAAGGTTTTTTTTTTTACCCCCTAAAAGAATAAAAGGTGGTGGTACAGCACCTGTGGTCTCAGTTCCTGGGGAGGCTAAGGTGGGAGGATCACTTCAGCCCAGGAGTTTTGGGGTGTAGTACTGTAGGAAATCACTGTGCTTAGGGTGGGAGGATCACTTCAGCCCAGGAGTTTTGGGGTGTAGTACTGTAGGAAATCACTGTGCTTAGGGTGGGAGGATCACTTGAGCCCAGGAGTTCTGGGGTATAGTACTGTAGGAAGTCACTGTGCTTAGGGTGGGAGGATCACTTGAGCCCAGGAGTTCTGGGGTGTAGTACTGTAGGAAGTCACTGTGCTTAGGGTGGGAGGATCACTTGAGCCCAGGAGTTCTGGGGTGTAGTACTGTAGGAAGTCACTGTGCTTAGGGTGGGAGGATCACTTGAGCCCAGGAGTTCTGGGGTGTAGTACTGTAGGAAGTCACTGTGCTTAGGGTGGGAGGATCACTTGAGCCCAGGAGTTCTGGGGTGTAGTACTTAGGAAGTCACTGTGCTTAGGGTGGGAGGATCACTTGAGCCCAGGAGTTCTGGGGTGTAGTACTGTAGGAAGTCACTGTGCTTACGTGTCTTCATCTGTACTTTTGGGCTCTGTGCCAATTGGGTTTCTGCCTTGAATCGAGCATCAATATGGTGCTTCCTGGGAGCAGGTAACTATGAGGTTGCCTAAGGAGGGGTGAACCAGCCCAGATTGGAAACAGCACAGGTCAAAACTCCTTTGTTAATCAGTAGTGGGATCTTACCTGTGAATAGCTATTGCACTCAGCCTGGGCAACGTAGGGAGTCTCTTAAAAAACACAAAAGAGTCTTTTTAATATTACAGCAGTAGTAGCCATTTGGAATTACATTTATATTCAATTACATTGACAGAGATGATAAATACATGTCTTTTAAGGGAGTCAGTTGGTTAAAGTGCATGGATATTAGAGCTAGTCTGCTGTTACTACCAGTGGGGTGCTGCTGCTCACTGGTGCTTTGTGTAACCTTAAGGAAATCACTGTGCCTCAGTTTCTTCATCTGTAACAGAGGATAATAAAAATACCTTTTTTTTTTTTTTTTGAGACAGAGTCTTAAGCTGTCTCCCCAGGTAGAGTGCCATAGCATCACAGCTCACAGCAACCTCCAACTCTTGGGCTTAAGCAGTTTTCTTGCCTCAGCCTTCCAAGTAGCTGGGATTACAGGTGCCCACACAACACCCGGCTATTTTTTGGTTGTAGGCCTGGGCTGGATTCGAACCTGCCAGCTCCCATGTATGTGGCTGTAGCCCTATCTGCTTGAGCTACAGGTGACGAGCCATTATAAGGCTCTTTTGATAAATAAATGAGTCTGCATAATTACATTAACTGTGAATGATTGCATTAACTCCGTGTATATATGCATTTTGTCTTTTACACTACTGGTTACTTGACTTTGGCATTTGAAGGTAATGTGCTGAGTCCTAGCATTCCATAGGTGGTTGGGGACTTATTTGCCTCTGATTCTTTTATAATTGGTAGAGCAGGTATTTTGTCATTCTCTAAATAGGAGGAAAAAATCTGGTTTAATATGTTTCATTAATGTCTGTTTAAATTATTAAAGCAGTTAGGACTGTTTCCTTCTCTATAGGAGAATTGTTGGCTCCTGTAGCTGCAGAAGCCATGGAGGAAGGAACGGGAGGTGATGATGTAGGAGCAACCGCTGGTGATTCTGATGACTCCCTCCAGCAGTCCTCAGTTCAGTTGCTGGAGACCATAGATGAACCTTTAACACATGATATAACAGGTAAGTTTTACAATTGTGTTTTAAGAGGTTTTCAGTTTTTCTATTAAAAACAATGTTAGAAGTTTAGAGATGATTTTTATATTTTTCTAATAGGTATTTGTCCTTGTAAACGACATGATTTTTTTCCTGATAAATAGATTTTGTCTTGGTTCTCTGCGAGGAATTTCTTTGTTAACAAAGTGGTAGCATTTTATCATGTCCTGATTATTTTGATGCAGTCCGATTTGCCTATATTAAAGAAAATACAAATATAAAAATGTAAAGATATGATATGGTGAAGACATCAAGCTGGGCTTTTGTTCTTTAGATCCAGCCAGCATTTTTATGGAGTTTTTTGTGCTTTGTTTGTTTTTCATCCTTTTTAAAAACAATATTTGTAAATTAGCATTTATAATCCTTTGTGATCTGGAAACTGATTTGGTTACCACCATGTGCATGTAAGCTTCTGTAGTTATTTTCAACCATTTCTCATTTTTTTTTCCCTTCCCTCCCCTGTCATCTCTCCTCTCCCCTTTGCTCCCTTCCCTCTCCTTTCCTTCCTCTCTTCCTCTCTCCTCCTCTCTCTTTTGCTTCCTGTCTCCTTTCCTTTCCCTTCCCTTTTCCTTGACAGAATCTTGCTCCATGGCTTGGGCTAGAGTGCCAAGTTCACAGCAACCTCAAACTCCTGTATTTAATCAATCCTCCTGCCTCAGGCTCTTGAGTAGCCAGGATTAGAGATATGTGCCACAACACCTGGCTGATTTTTCTCTTTTTGGTAGAGATGGGTTCTCGCTCTTGCTCATCAGACTGATCTTGAACTCCTGAGCTCAAGCAGTCCACCCGTCTTGGCCTCTTAGAGTGCTAGGATTTTGGGTGTAAGCCACCATGCCTGGCCCATTTGTCATGTCTTAATCTTACAGGTGGTATTCTCCTATTTAGATGATGAATTCCGCCTTATGTAAGGTTTACATGAAGCATGCTTTCCTCAAAGAAGCTTTTTTTTTTCTTTTATCATTACCTGCAGAGTTGGGGACTGTGCTGTCTGTACTCCCCTTGTACTGTTGAATATTTCTACTAGCATATCATGTTGTAATCAGTTTTATTATAGTGCACTGCCACCTCGGATCTTCTTTTATTCAGGGGAGATTTGTTTCATTAATCTTTTTGTATATATACTCAAACCGCAGTGCTAGACTTTCTTTTTTTTTTTTTTACTTTTTTTTTTTTTATTGTTGGGGATTCATTGAGGGTACAATAAGCCAGTTACACTGATTGCAATTGTTAGGTAAAGTCCCTCTTGCAAAGTGGGACTTTGCAAAGTGTGAAAGTGTGACACACACTAAGGCCCCACCCTCCTCCCTCCATCCCTCTTTCTGCTTCCCCCCCCCATAACCTTAATTGTCATTAATTGTCCTCATATCAAGATTGAGTACATAGGATTCATGCTTCTCCATTTTTGTGATGCTTTACTAAGAATAATGTCTTCCACTTCCATCCAGGTTAATACGAAGGATGTAAAGTCTACATTTTTTTTTAACGGCTGAATAGTATTCCATGGTATACATATACCACAGCTTGTTAATCCATTCCTGGGTTGGTGGGCATTTAGGCTGTTTCCACATTTTGGCAATGGTAAATTGAGCTGCAATAAACAGTCTAGTACAAGTGTCCTTATGATAAAAGGATTTTTTTCCTTCTGGGTAGATGCCCAGTAATGGGATTGCAGGATCGAATGGGAGGTCTAGGTTGAGTGCTTTGAGGATTCTCCATACTTCCTTCCAGAAAGGTTGTACTTCTTTTTTTTTTTTTTATTTTCTTTTTTATTGTTTGGGATTCATTGAGGGTAGAGAGAATTAGGTTACACTGATTGCATTTGTTAGATAAAGTTCCTCTTATAATTGTGTCAAGGCTTTCTATTAATATATGTTGAATAAGAGGATGGGAATGATGGGAAAGTAAGATTTATAAGTGATAGGGAGCTTAACGTAAAAACTTAAGACAGTTGAGCAAAGTAATTTCTAATTGACAATAGAAAAATAAAATAATTAGAAGTCTTATAACTTAAGTTCTTTGCTTTTCTCTTTCTTACTGGGCAACATTACCTATAATAGAGGATTCACTATAATAGATTACATATTGGATATTATAGAATCACATTTATTCCAGAAATGTTAGGTTTTTTTTTTCTTAAACTTGACTGCAGCAGGGTCTTACAGTGGGGAAGAGAGATTGGGTTTGGCTCCCAGCAACTATCTTTAATAACAAAGTTTATGCAACTTGGTTCAGTAAGAATTAATATGGTGGTCTTTTCCCTAGGAAAGTCAATATCAATTTTTTTTTTTTAATTTCCGAATGTTAGGGAGTATGCATGTCTTGTTCACAACCCCTTTTTTTGGTATAGGTTATGTAAAAATTATACATGGGAGTGAGCTCTTCACTCAGGTAGTGTCCACTGTACCAATCCAGTAGGTGTGAATTTACCCATCTGTTCCTTCTGCCTACCCCTGGCTTGATTTTCATGGAGATTTACTTTCATATGTGCACTTAAGTGTTGATCAGATAGTTCCAGTGTGGTATTGAGTACATGTTTTGTTTCTGCATCTTTGTGATATTATGCTTAGAAGAATGGTTTCCATTTCCCTCCAGGTTGTCCAGAAAGATAGTAGTTCACCATTTTTGTTTATGGCTGAGTAGTATTCCATAGTATGCACATCCCATATTTTACTAATCCATTCACTTATTGGACACATGGGTTGTTTCTATATCTTTGTGATTGTGAATGTGCTGCTATGAACATTTGAGTACACGTGTCCTCCTTATAAAATGACATTTTTCGCTTTGGGCATATACTCAGCAGTGGGATTGCTGGATCAAATGGTAGGTCTACTTAATGTTTTTGAAGTGTCTCCATACAGTTTTCCCTAGAGGTTGCACTGGTTTGTAATCCCACCAACAGTGTATAAGAGCTTTTTTTTCTCCTCATTTTCTTCCTCCTTCTTTTCTTTTTCTTTCTTTTTTTTTTTAAAGACACTCTCTCTGTCTTGCCACCCAGGCTAGAGTACAGTGGTGTCATCATAGCTTACAGCAGCCTCAGACTCTTTGGCTCATGTAGTTGTCCTGCCTGAGCTTCCTGGGTAGCTGGGACTACAGCCCATGCCATCAAGCCTACTAATTTTTTCTGTTTTTGGTAGAGATGAGGTCTTGCTCTTGCTCAGTCGGGTCTCCAACTCCTGACCTTAAGCTGTCTTCCCATGTAGGCCTCCCAGAGTGCTAGGATTGCAGGTGTCACTTTGCCTAGCTGCATTGTTGTTTTTGTGTATTATGGAATGGTACATGTGCACATCTATTATTGCTTAATTGTTAAGTGAAAATTTTTTTTTTCTAAAAAATATAGGTATATGTTACATGCAAGCAAAGTAATTTCTTCTAAAATAAAAGCAATCAATATATCAGCTAAGTTTTATGTACTATGTTCCACCAATAAAATAACTTTTAATTATTTGAAGGTACACCTCCTCTTTCTTTGGAAAAAGATAAAGAAATTGACCTAGAACTACTCCAAGATCTAATGGAAGTTGACATTGATCCTTTAGATATTGATTTGGAAAAGGATCCTCTTGCAGCCAAGGTTTTTAAGGTATGATATATTGGAATACTCTTTGTGGTTAACATCTTTCATCTTAGACTTTTGGCTTAATAATTATTTAAAAGAGGAAATATATGTACATATGTATCACTAAATGCAACCCTTTATTCAGCATATTCAAAATGTATTAAGTTGCTATAGGTATTATAGTAGTTTTTAATAAAATGCCAATGGAATAATATAAACTTAGGCCTTTTTAGTAATGTAGCTATTAACAATCATCTTATAGCACTAAGAACCATTATTAAGTGTGTAGAAGTATTACAGTTAGGAGTCACCAGCATTTTAGCAGTCATTTAAATGCCATTGCAGCTTCTATTTCTGTGTCAGCCTCCATTTCTTCTAAGGCACATACACCTGTAATACTTCATTGGTGTATCGTTCTTCTTTTTTGGTGCATAGGATATTTTATTAGGGATGCTCATTCTCTCAGTTCCTAAAGATATTTCTAGATTTTTGCCAGAAAATGAGCAGAATATTACTATACTCATTCTTGTATATCATTTAAAGTACAAGTGAGTTTTAGAAATTTAAAGGGTGGCAGGGTGGTGCCTGTGGTTCAGAGAGTAGGGTGCCGGCCCCATATACTGAGGGTGGTGAGTTCAAGCCCAGCCCTGGCCAAACTGCAACAACAACAACAACAACAACAACAAAAATACAAAAATAAATAAACTTAATTAAAAAAAACTTAAAAAAAAGAAATTTAAAGGGTGGGGACAATGTTTATTTTGTAGTCTTATTTGACTTTAGATAATGTAATAATGTGTCACTCAGTGAAGGGACAAAAATAAACCACACTTTTCCCATTTTTTTAAGCCAATAAGCAGTACATGGTATGATTATTGGGGTGCGGATTATGGCACCTACAATTACAACCCTTACATTGGAGGTCTGGGAATTCCTGTAGCAAAGCCACCAGCAAACACAGAGAAGAATGGATCACAGACCGTTAGTGTTTCGGTGTCTCAGGGTAAGTGGATATTTATTTTAAAGCATGTAGTATTCTTAATAAAAATCCCAGGTTTATGTATACTTTATATCTTGAGAAATTGAGACACCTGTGTCATACCTGTGTTACACGTGCCTTTCGGAGCCGTTTCTCTGTCAGTCAGAGAAGGAGCTTCCGTTTATGGTCTGTGTGTTTCTTTCTCCAGATAACATCTAGCAGAAGGATTAACAGTGATTTTAATTAATTCTTCTTTGTTTTAGTTTCTTTCTCTTTTTTTTGAGACAGAGTCTCACTATGTTGCCCTTAGTAGAGTGCCGTGGCATCACACCTCACAGTAACTTCAAACCCTTGGCCTTAAGTGATTCTCTTGTCTCAACCTCCCGAAGAGCTGGGACTACAGGCGCCCGCCACAATGCCCAACTACTTTTTTGTTGCAGTAGTTTAGCTAGCCTGGGCCAGGTTCAAACCTGCCGCCCTTGGTGTATGTGGCTGGCGCTGTAACCACTGTGCTACGGGTGCAGAGCCCAACTATTTTCTTGTTGCACTTGTCATTGTTGTTTAGTTAACCCAGGGCCAGGCTTAGACCAGCCAGTCTCAGTGCATGTGGCTGGTGCCATAACCACTGTGCTATAGGCTCTGAGCCATATTTTCCTCAGTTTTGTTTTGTATGCTATTTCCTCATGGTTAGATTCAGATCATGAATCTTGGCCGGAAAGTCCCAAAAATAGTGTTTATTTTATTTCTTTTCATCTGAGTAAGTGAGCCATGATTTTGATCTGTTCAATACTGGATGTGTTAGGTTTAATTGCTTAATTAAGGAGGGGTCTGCTGGGCTTCTCCCTTCTCCTTTGTAAAATGTTTCTGGGGGCTGGGGTAGCAGAGTAATACTTGTAAACTATATAAATATTTTGTTCCTTTCCAAATTTCTTTTTTAAATGTTTACTAATTTATTCATTTAGTTTTGAGTGTACTCATGATTTCCTTTTTTATTCAGTGGGGTGTATAACATTATTACATATCTATTTCTATTTTGTTAAAATGTAAATAACAATAATCATTTTAACCATTTTTTGGTGTATAGATCACAGTCATAAGTACACTCACAGTACTGTCATTATGTTTTTATTGATGCTCAAAATGTCCCAGTCTTGACCAACAGGATCACCCTTAATGTGGTCTCTGGCTTTTGACGCATCCTTATGATTCTTTGAGCACTTGCTTATTCTCTGGCAAAACATGATACCCTAGCTTCATCATTTACTTTACCTGTTCCAATCTGGGAATTAGCTACTTACCTATTTTTATATGTCCGTTACTGCAAAGAGTACAGTAGTTCAAAACTGTTCAAAGCAGAGATTTGCTTAAATCAAAATTTGGGTACTAGATAGACTTGATGTTGTTTTGTTAACTGCTTCCATACCTTCTTGTTAGAGAGCGAGTATGCACAAGTGAGCACACAAGTTTTTGCCTGTCTGCATTTCTGTATCTATTTATATATATATATATATATATTGAATGTGATGAGTTCACATCAGTGTATCTGATAAACTAACCCCTTCAGGTTCATTTTAGTTGTCTCCCTTGTATATTTATCTGCCTGCCGTTTGGCAGTGAGAAACTTGGCTCTCATCCTTAGTATGTTTGCGTCCATTGCTTTGGGATGTGATCTGCCTGTTTCTGTGTAACTCCTCCTCCCATTTCTGACTTCCTTTCTGCAGATGTTCTCCCCCCTGCTGCTCCAGTTCCACATGTCATGTTGTTCCTCTGTAAGGACACACTTCTTCTCCTCACTCTCTCTTGGGTTCAGATGTTGACAATTTATTGTAGAAAGTAGGACATGAATAGTAATTATCAAATGTGCTTTTTTTCTTTCAATTGCTTTTTGTAGCTTTAGATGCTCGTCTAGAAGTTGGACTTGAACAGCAAGCAGAACTTATGCTGAAAATGATGTCCACCCTGGAAGCAGATTCCATTTTACAGGCTTTAACAAATACATCTCCAACGTGTAAGTAAAATGACCATTTCTAGGGTATTGCAGCAAATGTTTTTTTATCTATTGATAATTTTCAGGTACACAGATCAAGGATAGATTTTAAAATTCCATGTTTGGTCTGAGGGAACTTAGTATATATCACCTCTCTTCCTCTCTTCAGAACTTAGTAAAAGGATCAATGAATGGAAGGTAGAGCTTCAAAATATCTCCATGTAGTGATCTCAGTTTAGTACAGAAACCTGGCCTTTTTGTTATTATGTTGTGGTGAGGTTATTGATATTAGTAGGAATCCTGCATAGCTGGGTTAATTGTGAGTTAATTGCACTATATCCAAATTTATGATGAAGTGGATGTTTTTTAGTAACATCTTTATCATCCTTAAGGACTAGGATAGAAGACATATGGGCAGACAGCCAAATGAGCCTCTTACACTGGATCCCAGAATTGAGGGGATTAATTACCTGATTATCTGTAGGAAAGGAAGGCAAACTTTTCATAACTAGCTAGTAGTAAATATTTTAGGCTTTGCTCATCATATTGTATGTGTTGGAAATACTCAACTGTGATTTGGTAGCATTGATTTCAGTAGAGAATTTGGGTCTTTTAAATCTTCCTTTTGTTAACTTGAATTCTTCTGGTTTGCAATTTTCATGTATTTCTTGCATTAGAAAGTATAGAAAAGGGGGGAAAAAACCAAGAAGGAATAATCTAGTTTTCTATCATCTTAATGTTTGTGTACTATTTAATATTTTTGTAGCTAATCTCACAGGTAATAGGGTTTGTATGGTTCCACCTCTGCATGCTTAGAGATAGCTCAGCATTGCCTAAAGTAGCCCTTTTCTTTGTTAAAAAACATTTCTTGTTTCAAAAGTTTATTAGAGGATCCTTTTGAAGTTCATGTTTGCTTCTCAATTTTCTTTTGATTATGCTACATACACCTTTTAGTATATTGTTTCCTTTTTAGTATAATGTTCTAGATATATGAAAAACCTTTCTTAACATTACTGGTTTTCTCTGCTCCTCATGGGTATATTTTTATTTGATTAGTTTAGTGTGTTACTTGAGCATCAAAAGTTTTGAAAGCCTCTCAGATGATTCTAACGTGCAAAGTTAAGAATCAATAAACTAGAAATTAGATTACTCTAAAACTGTCTTCTCCATAATTAACATTCTTTTTTCTTTGCTTTTACTATTCCTTCTTTATTAATTTAAAAGAATGCAATTAGAAATTGCTGAAGAGTAGGTTTTCTTTTGTTGGGTAAATTCTATGAATTTTGTAGGTTTTCTTTATAGTGATTGTCTTAAAAATAGTGTTATAAAGACAGTTTTTTTCAAATAATATAACTTTGAACCATTTTAAAGAATGTAACTTTAGTTTTTCAAAAAAGTTTTTACCTATTTTTACATATTTATAACCAGTTACTATGCCTACTGAGACTTAAAAAATCTTGTGTTTAATTTTCAGTGTCACAGTCTCCCACTGGAACAGATGATTCACTTCTAGGGGGTTTACAAGCTGCAAACCAAACCAACCAGCTTATCATACAGTTATCATCAGTCCCAATGTTAAATGTTTGTTTCAACAAACTTTTTTCCATGCTTCAAGTCCATCATGTTCAGGTATGACTGACTGTAGGAGAAAGGGTATATTTGTTCCTATTATTGCTAGCTTAGTAAAAAATGAAAACTAACCAGGAGGATCATTCTGAACCTGGCAGGATTCTTTATTATACTCAGGTAGAAAAATATTAGAAATACTTCATCAAAGTAATCACCGCTCCTCTGTGATATGATGTAAAGCTTTATTCTTTCGTACAGTTCTTACTAGTATATATATACAAATTCGTGACTTAAAGACTTGAATCACCTATTATGATATTTTTCTTTTTTTTTTTTTTTGAGACTCACTTTATCGTCCTTGGTAGAGTGCTGTGGCATCACAGCTCACAGTAACCTCCAACTCCTGGGCTTAGGCGATTCTCTTGCCTCAGCCTCCTGAGTAGCTGGGACTACAGGTGCCCGCCACACTCCCAGCTATATTTTGTTGCAGTTTAGCTGGGGCCGGGTTCAAACCCGCCACCCTCGGTATATGGGGCTGGCACTCTGCCCACTGAGCCACAGGCACTGCCCTGCCTATTATGATTTTTAAGATCCTTTATATGAGGTATAAATTTTTATTCAGTTAAATTTTATTTCAAAAATTTTAAGGTAGATTTAGTTGCCTTGGCAATTGAATTGAAGTAACTATAGGAAGAGTTTAATAGAAAAAATTCTTTCCTCCAGACAAGGACTTAAACCTAAGATACTTGTTTAAATAGTGTTCCATAATAGGGTTGTTTTTTTATCAATTTTCATTCTTTTTCAGTTGGAGTCACTTCTCCAATTGTGGCTCACATTGAGCCTGAATTCTAGTTCATCTGGAAACAAAGAAAGTGGAGCAGACATATTTTTATATAATGCTAATCGAATACCTATCATTTCATTAAATCAAGGTAAGATTATTAGGAGGAAAATCATTATAAATAACAAGCTTAAAATGTAATGATTAGCTTAAAATACACCCAATCTTTGCCATTAGGGTTAAAATGTTCCTGTGTGTGTGTGGGGGGGTGGTTGGAAAACCTGTTTTGAATGCAATTTATTAATTGAAAGAGAACAGAAAACTGTATTCTCTGTTCGTAGTTATTTTATGCCTGTGGGCAGTTAAAATTCACAATGTTCTGTTAATGTTTACATCATATTTTCTTAAAGATTTTTCTTATTTGTAGCCTCTTCTGCTGCAACAGATACTTGCTTTATGTAATGCAAATGAGCATTGCATAAATTGGTGAATTGATCAGCTGGAGAAAGTTGTTAATTTCTTGTAGAAGTTATGTTTCCCACTCCATGGCAGCTAACAAGCTCATGGGAATGGTGGAAGTAAAATAACCTTCAACAGGAAAAGAAGTAGCCTTCAGCACTGGCTACCGAGGGTGGCGGGTTCAAACCCGGCCCCGGCCAAACTGCAACAAAGAAAATAGCCGGGCGTTGTGGCGGGCGCCTGTAGTCCCAGCTGCTCGGGAAGCTGAGGCAGGAGAATCACTTAAGCCCAGGAGTTGGAGGTTGCTGTGAGCTGTGTGATGCCACGGCACTCTACCGAGGGCCATAAAGTGAGACTCTGTCTCTACAAAAAAAAAAAAAAAGAAGAATCTATTTTAGTTATATTTTAAGAAAAGTAAAAATTAGCGTCTATTTCTGGTGTTTTCTCCCTAAAGTGGTATATCTCATATCTGTTTCAGCTGTTAAATGGTCTTGCAACCTTAGTGACAGCTTCACTGGCTCACGAATTCTCTTATATGTGCATTGTTTTTGCACCAGCCACTCCTGTGTTATCCGATAGATTTTTATCCTTTCCACTGTAGTATTAATAATTATTACTATTAGAAAATTTGCTCTCCTCTCATTTTAATTTTGTTACTAAAAATATTAAATATATAAGAAATATTAGAGTAGAAATATAAATATTCCTTATTATGAATCTAGATAGCATTCTACTTCCCAGTTGCCTTAATGTTATAATTTTTTTTTTGTTTATCTCAAGTAGAATCAGTGTAGGATCCGTACACTTGATTTAATTATGTTTCTCAAGATCCTCTTAATCTGTATAATTTCCCTCTTAAAAAAAAAAAAATCTCCTTTGGCTCCACAGCTGTAGCTCAGCAGCTAGGGTGCCAGCCACATACACCAGAGCTAGCAGGTTGGAACCCAGCCTGGGCCTGCCAAACGATAGTGACAGCTATAACCAAATAATAGCCGGGCATTGTGGTGAGCGCCTGTAGTCCCAGCTACTCAGGAGGCTGAGGCAAGAGAATAGCTTGCCAGCCCCATATGTTGGAGGTGGCAGGTTCAAGCACAGTCCCAGCCAAAAACTGCAAAAAAAAAGAAAAAAAAAAAATCTCTGGAAAGCCTTTTTTTTTTTTTTTTTTTGAGACAGAGCCTCAAGCTGTCTCCCTGGTTAGAGTGCTGTAGTATCATAGCTCACAGCAACCTCAAACTCCTGGGCTCAAGTGAGTCTATTGCCTCTGCCTCCCAAGGAGCTGGGACTATAGGCGCCTGCCACATCGCCTGGCTATTTTTTGGTTGCAGCCGTCATTGTTGTTTGGCAGGTCCGGGCTGGATTCGAACCTGCCAGCTCTGGCATATGGGGCCGGCGTATGTGGCTGGCTTCTTAGCTGCTTGAGCCACAGGCGGCGAGCCTGGAAAGCCATTTCTCAAATAAGTTTGGTTGATTGTTTTCAAGGGTTCCCATGGTTCAGATTTTTGATGTTTTATGTCAGTGGTTCTCAACCTCCCTAATGCTGTGACTCTTTAATACAGTTCCTCATGTTGCGGTGACCCCCAACCATAAAATTATTCTATTTTCGTTGGCAACAAGAATAATTTTATGGTTGGGGGTCACCGCAACATGAGGAACTGTATTAAAGGGTCGCGGCATTAGGGAGGTTGAGAACCATTGATCTACTAGTATTATCTTAATTTCCCATAGATTGGGGTTAGTCCTAGAGCTTATTGTGATCCAGGCTTTTAAATTTGTTCATTTTTTATTAAAGGCAATTTCCTGTGTTGTCTCCTTTTTTCTTAGTGCCTAGACATATAACAATTTGAGGTTTCCAAATTATCATAGTCTCATTTCATTCCTGCTTCTTTTCTTAGATGAAATATTTACATAAAGAGAAACTTCCTTTTAAAATGCTATTAAGTCACCCTGTGGTATAGTTTGTGTAAGAGACAGAAAAATGCTGGAAATTTTTCTTTTTTTAAATTAATTTTCAAAATGAGTCATAAGCAATTCATAGTCATGACCAATTTAGTGTCATTAATATGTACTTATGGAAGTTCTTGGATTTAAAAATATTTCTTATGGTCCTTTGATAATTATTATACTTGATATTGAAATTTTGCTATTTGTGGACACCAAGATGCTTCTTTTTCTGTTACATTTGGTTTTTAAAATTCATGTTTATATTTTTGTTTTCCAAAATGCCTTATTTTCAGCTTTTGGTTTTGTAGAATATCAGGATTTTTAGTAACACAAATTGTGGCAAAGTAGAAATGCCTGCAGTTTTGAAAGTACAGATTTTTGGTGGTAACATTTCGTTTTATGTGTAGTGAGCTGAGCTTTAAGCCTTGCCATAAAAGGTTACTGACTCTTAATGCTTCTATTATGTTAAATGGGGAGTTCTTTTTACTGGGATGTTTTGGGAATACTGATTAGTGAATTGATTTATACAAATAACGTCTTATTTTTGAATTTACTCTTTTGGTATATAATCGTTCAGTAAACATTCGTGTTTTTGGAGTAAAATTTTTTTCCCTTTCCCTTTCTTGTGTAGCATCAATTGGTAGCTTTCTCACAGTGTTAGCTTGGTATCCTAATACTTTGCTCCGGACCTGGTGCCTTGTGCTTCACAGCCTAACACTCATGACAAACATGCAGCTTAATTGTAAGTTCAAAAACTTTTTCATATAAGTCTCTGCCATACACTTTAGTATTCTTGCTGTCAGATTCTTAACATAGATTTTTCCACGAAGTGGCATATTATAGTTAAGATGATTGAATTTCTTATTTGTAGATCTCTTTCGAATTTGTTGTTATATATCTTATTCTTTGTGCTTTTTACTTTGATAATATAAATATTCTCAAATATCTCTCATCAGAAGTTTAAATCATACTTTTATCTTTTTAAAGTTTACTATTCGTTAAAAGAAAATTGATTGCTTGTAGAGTACAAAGTGAAATTTTCATGATTAGTGTAAGATTTTTTTTTTTTTTTATTGTTGGGGATTCATTGAGGGTACAATAAGCCAGGTTACACTGATTGCAATTGTTAGGTAAAGTCCCTCTTGCAATCATGTCTTGTCCCCATAAAGTGTGACACACACCAAGGATTAGTGTAAGTTTTTATGTTGGTTATTTTAATATGAACATGTCTGACTAAATTTCTGGGTTTTTTTTTTTTTTAATACAATTGAAATCACTGCTTAGCTCAAAATAGTATTCCATTTTCTTAATTGGGATATATTTTCCAAAAAATGGGATCAAAACATTACTATCCGATATTGATGATAGATTTAATACCAAGAATGTTTTCTTCAGTTCATAAACTGGTGTGTTGCTTACATATTATTTCACAGATAACTGGTATACAACTAACAAGCAATAAAGAATAGTATTTGCCTCATTTTAGAATACTAGGTTAAAATTTATCTAAAAAAGTATCTCTCTGTTTCTGGAACGGGGAACTGGTTACTAACAATAACCTCACCGAATAAGACAGTAGTGCACTTGACTGTGTACTGAATAAGATGCATATTAAACAGTTTTCACTATAAGAAGCAAAATAGGAGAAGACATGTGGTAGATGAAAATAGAAAATACGGCTCGTGTCTGTAATCCTAGCACTCTGGGAGGCCTAGATGGGTAGATTGCTTTGAGGTCAGGAGTTTGAGACCAGCCTGAGCAAGAGTGAGACCCTGTCTCTAATAAAAAACAAACACACATACAACAAAGAACAAGCTGGGCATTGGGATGGTTGGCTGTAGTCCTAGCTACTTGAGAGGCTGAGATAAGAGGATTGCTTGAGCCCAGTAGTTGGAGGTTGCTGTGAGTTACGACACTACAGCACTCTACTGAGGGCAACATAGTGAAACTGTCTCAAAAAAAAAAGAAAATAAAGTCCAGCTTAGTCAATATGGCAGAAATTGCAACCCCCTAAGATAAAACTACAGTTACTGGAAACACGTTTTACTTGAAACTACAGGTATTTTAAGTATTTTATTCCCATTGTCTTATGGTCCATTTGTTAAGAGATTTTTTTAAAAAAATGTTTTATAGCTGGTTCCAGCAGTGCCATTGGAACTCAGGAGAGTACTGCTCATTTGTTGGTTTCAGATCCAAACCTTATTCATGTGTTAGTGAAATTCCTTTCTGGCACCAGCCCACATGGAACAAATCAACACAGTCCACAGGTAATACGACTTTTAAACTAGGATATGCCCAGACTATTCGACAACCAATATTTGTAAAGTAAAACTATGTTTTTATTTTGCTAAAAAATTAAGTAACAGCATTTGTGTATCAGTGTAATAAAATACTTTGTGTTTTTGCTAATACTAGCTATGCTGGTGCTGAAGAAAAGGTTTTGATTTAGATATGTATCAAATAATATGTTGACATTAATTTTAGAAATGTTTTGAATAGGTACTATTGTAAAGTCAGGAAAGAAAGCATTTCAAAACTTTTTGAATTAAAATATTTAATAATACCACTTTTGATGCACTCTACTATTAAGATTGAGAGTTCACCTTAATCCTTTTATGATATTAATGATTTTGTTTAACAAATTATTACTCAGGACTTAGAAGCATTTTTCATCTCAGTATAGTTTTTCTTTTTTATCCGTTTAATTTCTTGCCGTATCATACTGCTTTTATATAAATATTTCTACATCATTTTATTTCTTCTTATATAAAAATATAGTTAGTATTTATAGCATCTTTTTTAACAGAGATTACTCAAGATTACCTTGCAAAATTATCATTTAAATATTCTTACCTAGATTTTCCATTAGATAAGTTCTAATTTAGTTAGACTGTTACTCTGTAACAGTTCCATTACTTCTGTTTCATGTATTCAGGATTTAAGAGGCTTCTGTGTGCTAGTTCTAGGTACAGTTTTCTGTGCTAGCAATATAATACGTACCATGACCAAATCTCTATCTTCAGAGAGCTTAAATTCTGATGGTTGTATTTAATCAGTACTCTGATATTGATTATACCCTAACTTTGTAGTGACAAAAGGAAAAAAGTGAGAAAGAAGAATCTACTTGTAGTTAGACTGGGACATGGTTTTGGTGGGGACAGAGATGTGTTATCTAATGGATATTGTACTTAAAGATTGAATTTGGAACAAGAGGAATCCTGGGACCACAATTCTAGTTACACCATTTGAGAAAACAAGCATCAGCTATATTGCCCAGAATTGTACAGCTGTTTGTGACAGAGCTAGGTGTCAAAATGCAAGCATTGTGTAAAATAATATTTTTTTTCCTCCTGTTTTTTTGTTTATTTTAAGGTAGGAAGAAGTAACTTTTAAAGATTTTCTAAAAATGATTGAAGATCATTAATATTCTATACAAAAGTTTGAGAGTGCTGGGATTTATATGCTCAGTATTAGAAATTAATTTTATTGAACTCTGAAATATTTAGAGGATTATAGTGGTTTTTTTCCCCCAACCTGCCTCCATGGTTTTATGATTTGTCCATCAAACCAAATTAGGATCAAATAAAATAATACGTAAAAGTATCATAACCTGGGCGGCACCTGTGGCGCAAAGGAGTAGGGCTCCAGCCCCATATGCCAAAGGTAGCGGGTTCAAACCCAGCCCCAGCCAAAAACTGCAAAAAAAAAAAAAGTGTCACAAAACATGTTACTCAGTGTGATGTTCATTATCATTTCTTTCACTGTTGAAATAGAAGTTTTTTTGTGACTTGGTATAGTTTTTTAGCTTTAGTTTTTGTTTTATTTTTCACTAATTTCAGTATTTGCTCTGCCAGGTGTTAGAAGCATGGCTTCTTATGGATCACTTTACCTCTACACTTGAGTTCTCCTTTGTTTTGAAAGGGGATAAGATAATTGTTACTGGTGAAAATCAATGCAGAGGTTTATGTAAATTCTTGACATTATACTTGACATTTTGTAAGTGAATGATCATTTAAATGGTATCACTTAACAGTTTTCTGTGCATACACACTTTATTCAGGTTGGTCCAACAGCTACACAAGCTATGCAAGAGTTTCTTACTCGATTACAAGTACATCTTTCTTCAACATGTCCTCAGATATTCAGTGAATTTTTGCTCAAGCTAATTCACATACTTTCAACTGAAAGGTAAGGTTTGATGCACTCGTATGTTCCTGTTACATAAGTAATGTATAATGGGGCTTTCTCATTGATTCTTCTTCAAAACAAAAATAAAATGTTTGTCTCAACTGAACTCCACCTTGTATGTTTGGGCGTTCTGTGCTAGACAGCAGTGCCTATTCTACATTGGCGGCAAACTGCCAATGGGATTTGAGGATTTTCCCTCCTGACAATAAATTTGTTGGTGTCTTTGCCAACGCCAGTTCTTTTGGTTCTTCAATTGGGTATCTTTCCAATACTATTGTGACAGTACTCAAAGCATCAGATTCCATATGTTTAAGGGTCAGTCTCACAAGACTGCCCTCACTTTAGATGCTATTTGTGATTCTTCAATCTCCGGGCTACCCATACTTCTCTCCAACTTGGCTATAAGTTTGGGGATTTTCCTTCCTCAGGTTTGGTAATTCATTAGAATGACATGCAGAACTCAGCCAAAGCCCTTTACTTACATTTTCTAGTTTATTATGAGAACATACAATTTAGGAAGAGCCAAACAGAAAGATGCATATGGCATGATATGCAGGGAATTCAGGGATGGGGAGGGCTTCTTTGAGTGAGTGTGGAATAGATTATCACCCTAGGCTAATTATCACTTTATCGGCCTTCAGCAATATTGTTTTAAGAATCAAGGTATAAAACCAAGAAGCAATTTTAAAATATTGTAGCTGAATTCTTTTTACCTATTTGTACAGTGCCAATGTCTCCACTTCCCCTCCTTGCAGTTGCCTATCTTTTCCCAAGCTTTTTTGGTTGGCTTCAGGTGTCTAATGGTTTCAAGAAACAACTTTTAAGTTAATTTAGCCTTTTCTTATTGTTAGGTCCAGCTTCCTGTATCTTAGACATAAGCAGAGTTTGAGAGTATTCAACTTTAATACATGAGAATGATTTTACTGAATTTCAGTTTTTGAGTATCAAATCAGTAGGGACTGTTCATAATAGCATCATTGGAGAATGTAGCGAAGTAGAGCTTATTCTATTACAGTGAGTGCCTTGTGACTTCAAAGCATTTTAGTCTATCTTCAAAAATCAACTTCTTTGATTTTTATTTGTCCCTTAGTTTTCTATTTGGAAGAGAAGTTGTTTTTGAGTTTAGAGAAAATGGAGGCAAGAATAAGACTCTAGAAAGATGTAAAGTGTTTGCCATCATGAAATAGAGAATACCAGGAGTTTAATTATTGTTTAGATTTCTTGTGCTGTGGTGGTTACGCCTTTGAAAACTAGTTAAAATTACTTAAAATGTTAATTTTTAATAATCCTCTTCTTTTTGCAGGGGTGCTTTCCAGACAGGCCAAGGACCTCTTGATGCCCAAGTGAAGCTCTTAGAATTCACTCTGGAGCAAAATTTTGAAGTTGTTTCAGTTAGTACCATTTCTGCTGTGATCGAATCTGTCACATTTTTGGTGCATCACTATATCACTTGCTCAGACAAAGTAGTATCTAGAAGTGGATCAGATAGCTCTGTGGGTGCTCGAGCATGCTTCGGAGGACTGTTTGCCAACCTCATTCGTCCAGGTGATGCGAAAGCAGTTTGTGGTGAAATGACAAGAGATCAGCTTATGTTTGATTTGTTAAAACTTGTGAACATTTTAGTACAACTGCCTCTTTCAGGCAACAGGGAATACAGTGCAAGAGTGTCTGTGACCACCAATACAACAGATAGTGTTTCAGATGAAGAAAAAGTCTCAGGAGGCAAAGATGGCAATGGAAGCAGTTCCAGTATTCAAGGATCACCTGCTTATGTTGCTGACTTAGTCTTGGCCAATCAACCGATTATGAGCCAGATTTTGTCTGCTCTGGGCCTGTGTAATAGCAGTGCCATGGCAATGATAATTGGTATGTATTACACTTGTTTCTGGTACTATACCTATTTTCGTTAGCAATATATGGATTCTTTTTCTTTTATTGCTCAGTGTAATAAAAAAATAAAATTATGTACTACTTTATTGTAAAGTTCTTATTGTAGCTGATTTTTATTAGTAAAGACTTTCACAGAGCTTCAGTTAATAAATGTAAGTGAAAAAATTAAAAATTTTATGTCCATTTCAATATAAAATATTGGAAAATAACAAAATAAGTTTTAGTCAACTAAGAAAAACATTAATTTCATGAGTTGGGTATTAGAATTTATAGCCAGTTCTAATGTTTCAAGACGAAGAATTTCACATTGAATTTTGTATTAGAGACGAGTAAGACTTAATTGGTTCACATTTTCATTAAAAATGAAATACAAAATTTTATTCAGAATTTCTGCAATACATGTATCAGCGACATTTGTATATTGCTTAAATGTTCTTTTTTAACTTTTGTACCTGTTTGGAAGCTACTATTAATATACAAAATTTTTAAATTGAACTTCCGTAAATTGTGACAAAATCCATATCTAATCTGTTTCGCCTGCTGGTATTTCTTTCTTTGTCAGTGTATGGGAAACCATGTCTTCTTTTTTGATTAGATGTTTTAAAGTATAGTGACATATCACTATCTTTTCTCTTCCTCCCCCCCATCTTTATATGTAGTTAGTTATGTAGAGTGATGTTCCTGAGTCATATACGTATAATAGAGCACATTCTTCTTTATTGTTATCAGTCATTTCATGTAACATCAACAGAACATCTGTACTGAATATTGTAAATATTTTAATATCTAGGTGGTGTGTGTGTGTGTTTGCAGCTATTAATGATATATACTCATTCTTTAGTGGTTTTAGAAAAAATGTATAGTCTATTTTGATTATTATTACTTTTTAAAAATGTGTAATCTTTTATTTTTATTAGGGGCAAGTGGATTACATCTCACTAAACATGAAAATTTTCATGGTGGATTAGATGCCATTTCAGTTGGGGATGGATTATTCACCATATTGACAACCCTTAGTAAAAAAGCTTCTACAGTCCACATGATGCTGCAGCCAATTTTAACCTACATGGCCTGTGGATATATGGGCAGACAAGTAAGTGCAAGCCAGAAATAGCTGCAGTAATTTAAAGACTTCTGGCAGCCCAGGTAGAGAATTATATGTAGAACAAACAAAAATAATTGTATTCATATTATACAGGGCGGCCAAAAGATCATGTGCAATTTAAATTAGTCTATGTTGAACAATGAAGAGCATCATTGAGTAGGGGCCATGAATTACTAATGAAAGTTACAGAGTAAAGTTTCCTTAAAGTGATTATTTTCAAAAATGACCACAGTAATACAAGAATAAAGCATTCAATGTGTTCTTAAATTTTATATTTCTTTCTATAATCCCAAGAAGTAGTTCTTCCTTTTCTCTCAAAATAGCACAGGAGAATGCCAAGATGTTTTACATAGATGTTAAGAACATTTAATATGAGTGTTTTTCAAATTTATGTTGTATATATTTAGATTTCTTTCAGATCAAAGGGATTACTATAATTTAAAAAGAAAAATAGGGTAGGAATTTTTGCTTTTGTATTTCTTCTTTAAAAATGAAATTATAAGAACCTGTTTGATTATGCTATAGACTTTGTAGTCCATTTACCATTTTGAAATGTAGATTTTGAAATAATTTCTTAGAGTCTATTTAATTACCATTTGTTTACATATTTGTTGAATGTATTTTTTTCTCCATTGGAAAGTATAAAAATATTTGAGAAAGTCCAAATTTTTTAAATGAAATCAGTGTCTAGCAGAAAACAAATACACATTAATATAAAAACTGATGATAATAATGTAAAAAATGATAATGCTTTTAAAAACTGCTCTGAGTTCAGAGAGGAGGTATGTCCTTTCTGGTCCAGGTAAGATTTCTTAGGTATTCTGGCAGACTGAATTTATAAAAATTAACTGTACATGTACTAAGAATTTTAATTGCCTTATTCATAGGAAGATGAAAATCAAAAAAAATGCATATTTAATTTTTTAGGGCTCTCTTGCTACTTGTCAGTTATCTGAGCCATTATTGTGGTTCATTCTGAGAGTATTGGATACTAGTGATGCCTTGAAAGCATTCCATGATATGGGTAAGTTAAAATTCCAAAACTCTTACTTAAGTATGACCATGGAATAGTGTGATGTTGAAGCAAGCATCCATCCTAACATAGTTTTCCTTTCATATTCTTTGTAAATTTAGGTGGTGTTCAACTCATATGCAACAATATGGTTACTAGTACAAGGGCTATTGTTAACACTGCAAGAAGTATGGTATCAACTATTATGAAATTTCTTGATTCTGGTCCAAATAAAGCTGTTGACAGCACTTTGAAAACAAGAATACTGGCTTCTGAACCTGACAATGCAGAAGGGATCCATAACTTTGCACCCCTGGGTAAGAAAAGTGTTATTAAATCTTACTAGTATGAATTACCTTATTGCTACTATGAAGCAAAACCAGTTGTTGAAGTGAGTTGGTGATGGTAAACTGTTTCAATTATAAACTGTTGAATTTAGTGGTAATGGATGTCAAAACATTCTACTGATTAGAAAGAACGTTTAAACAGTTCTTTAGCAATATAGTTTCCTTTTATTTCTAAGTTTTAATAGAAACACAATTCAACTAGAGATTCTTTTTATTTAATTAATTCATTTATTTTTGAGGCACTATGTTGCCCTCGGTAGAGTGCTGTGGCATCACAGCTCACAGCAACCTCAAACTATTGGGCTTAAGTGATTCTCTTGCCTCAGTCTCCCAAGTAGATGGGATTCCAGGCGCCTGCCACAACGCCCAGTTATTTTTTTGTTGCAGTTGTCATTGTTTAGCTGGCCCGGGCTTGGCTGAAACCCACCAGCCTCGGTGCATGTGGCTGGCACTGAGACTAAACTAGGGATTATTATGTCAGTTTCACCTTAAATACTAATCATTTGGAAGAATTTTTTTTTCTTTTTTTCTTTTTTTTTAATTTTTGTTTGTTTTTTGAGACCGAGTCTCACTATGTCACCCTCAGTAGAGTTCTGTGGTGTCACAGCTCACAGCAACCTTTGATTGCTGGGGTTAAGCGATTCTTTTGCCTCAGCCTCCCAAGTAGCTGGGACTACAGGTGCCCGCCACAACACCCGGCTGTTTTTTGGTTGCATTTGTCATTGTTGTTTAGCTGGTCTGGGCAGGGCTTGAGCACGCCAGACTTGGTGTATGAGGCTGGCACCCTACTCACTGCTACAGGCACTAAGCCGATTTGTTCTTTCTTAAGTGGTACTATCTGTAGAAAATGTTTGAAATTAGGTATTTAATCCTTTTTCCAGTCTATATAGTTTTTTGAATATAATTTTCTTATTTCTAATTCATAAAGGTGTTAGATAATATATATCTTAGAATAAAGATGATTATTTTAAAGGCAAAGAATATATTGAACTTTCTTTTCCGCTAAGTCATTCAAGAATGATTGTTAGATTTGTTGTCATTACTTTAGTTTCCATTTATCATATGAATATAAAGAAGTAGGCAGCAGTAAATATTTTTCAAGTTGCCAATAGACTCAATATCCTGCTGTTTTCTAAATATTGTGAGATCATTAAGATGTTAGAACATTAATTAATAGCATCAAATGTTCATGTATTCAGCCAGTTTTTCTATTTTAATTATGATTTGAATAGTTCTTAATGCTTTATTGCATTTCTTTTACAAGTTCTTATTTTATTGAAAATACCATCTCTAGGTACAATCACATCTAGCAGTCCTACTGCCCAGCCAGCTGAAGTGCTTTTGCAGGCTACACCCCCTCATAGAAGAGCTCGCTCTGCTGCCTGGTCCTACATCTTTCTGCCAGAGGAGGCCTGGTGCGATCTTACCATTCACCTTCCTGCAGCAGTGCTCCTTAAAGAGATACATATCCAGCCTCATCTTGCATCTCTTGCAAGTGAGTAATATTCTATAAAGAAGCATTTTAAAAATAAAGTACCATTTAGAGATATTTGAAAATGAGAAAAATATTTAGCAAGTGGTGATATACTTTGTTATGATTACCAGATTGTGTAATTTTTGAATTATTTTTAGTGGAATATGTAACACTACCAAGTCATTTCCCATGAAATGAAATGACATAGCTGTTATCTTCGAATAAATAGGCTGGTTTGGTTTTTTATTCCAGTAATATATTACTTTGCTTTCCTCTTCTCCCAAATTTTTTAAGCTAAGGTGTTAAGCTGAAATGAGTTTATTTACTCACTATGGTTAAATTGGTTTGTCTAGCTTAGTCCTCAATCCTAGCCCTGTAATAGGAAATCAGCATTGGTAATTTAAATAATTAAAAATAATTTTAGAAAATAAGTTCTAGATTAAGAGCAAACACTATTTCAAGTATTCATAAAGAATGGGAAATATTTTATATTTTTGATGGTCACCAAATTTTATTATAACTTTTACTGAATTGTTGCAATTGTTACATTTATGTTCATTGATTCTCTCTGGTATCAAATGTCACCCAATAATTAGATGAAGAGTTGTATGCAATTCTGTAGATTTCTGGCATATTTGCAAGAATAAATTTTCTCTACTTATTTGCAAGATTAAACTGTTATATCTTAATTGTGGAATCCTCATTACTTAGATTAAAAACAGGTATGACTAATGTAAAGGTAGAGAGTGTTTTAGGAGATCAAAAAATAAAGTACAAAGTATAAGTCAACAGAGAACATTCTAAATGAGGAAGAGATTGATATGGAAGGCAAAGGGGAAGGGTTCATGTAGATGGTAGTTTTTGAAGTATTCCTAGATTTTGCACTAGGGGTGATACAGGAAGCATATTATAGAGGGAATAACTCCGTTGTGGTGTAGGTTGTACCTATTTGAATGTACTTGATTTAAAAGTTTGGTTGTTGGATTAGAGCAGAAATTGGTCTGTTATGCTATGGTGGATTTAACAGTCTTTAGAATCAAATGTGGGCTTGAATATAGGATGTCTCCTTTGTTCTTGTAGGAATGTGGATTGCTTAATCACATTTTCTGTCTTCTCGTGTAAAATGTGGATACTTTTCTCAAAAGATTTTTAAGATTAAATTTAAAAACTGATGTGACTTACGTAGTTCTCACTGCAAACCTGCCATATAGTTGGAGTACAGTAAAGGTTACTTCCTGATTTTACCGTTAAAATTAAAACCAAATTTTAAATGTTGTTTTAGTTAATGGATATATTTACTATATGGGCTTGTATGTTATGTTATGAACAAACAATTTTTCCTGTAGTAGCTGCCAATTGTTAACTTCATCGATTACTTCTTAAATTTTAGCAAGAATTGATTTTTAGAAAAATCTCGTTGATGTTTGGGTCATTTGAAAGGGAAACAGGAGATTAGAAGTAAAAGCAATTTCTAAACTCATTTAAAAACATTGCAATATGGTAGTGAAGTGATCAGTTGGCGTAAAAACTTTTATTTTATTTTTTTAATTTTGTTACTATTATTTATTTATTTATTTATTTTGATATGAGAGCAAACATATAATTTTCTTATTTCTAATTCATAAAGGTGTTAGATAATATATATCTTAGAATAAAGATGATTATTTTAAAGGCAAAGAATATATTGAACTTTCTTTTCCGCTAAGTCATTCAAGAATGATTGTTAGATTTGTTGTCATTACTTTAGTTTCCATTCATCATATGAATATAAAGAAGTAGGCAGCAGTAAATATTTTTCAAGTTGCCAATAGACTCAGTATCCTGCTGTTTTCTAAATATTGTGAGATCATTAAGATGTTAGAACATTAACATTAAATTATTGGGCCTCACCGCTTTTGGTACCACTTCTTCAGAGTCTCAAGTTGTTGCCCTGGGTAGAGTGCCGTGGTGTATTTTATTTTATTTATTCGTTTTTTTTTTTTTTTGAGACAGTCTCTCTCTGTGTCACCTGGGCTACAGTGCCGTGGCATCATCATAGCTCATTATAATCTAAAATGACTGGGCTTAAGCCATCCTCCTGTGTACTTAGAACTACAGGAACTCCTAGCTAATTTCTCTATTTTTTTGTGGAAATGGGGTCTCTCTCTCTTGCTCTTAAGCTGGTCTTGAGCTCCTGGCCTTGCAGTCCTCCCATCTCAACTTTTCAGAGTGCTAAGATCACAGGCATGAGCCAGCATGCCTAGTGGGAAAAACCTTTTTTTATTACAACTTTCTCTCTCAAATTATTTTAAAAAGTAAATTATAAGATTAACCATAGTTTCATGTTATTTATGGTAACTTTGATAAAGTAGAAGTGTTAAAATAATTGCCTAATTGACTGGTTTTTTCCTTGGGGAACATCACATGTAAGTGGATTGCATGTTCTTAATTAACTGATTTTTAGTTGAATGTTAGAATGTTTATAATTTTTATTATATTGTGTTAGAATGTTTATAATTTTTATTATATTGTGTATTATGTATTTTATATTGGAAAGTAGTTCCAAAATTAATTATGATGAAAGTCATTTGCAGGGTATGATCCAGTACATAAATTTTCTTTGTACAAGTTCATAATGAAGGTAACTGAAAGGTGCTGTTTTACAGGGTTTTTTTTTAATTAGACCATGACACCTAGTTCAATTTTTTTGTGTGTGTGATAGTTCAATTTTCTCTTTCTATAGCCTGCCCATCCTCAGTGTCCATTGAAGTAAGTGCAGATGGAGTAAATATGCTACCTTTGTCCACTCCTGTTGTCACAAGCGGCCTCACCTACATAAAAATTCAACTTGTGAAAGCCGAAGTAGCTTCTGCTGTTTGCCTTAGACTACATCGTCCGCGAGATGCCAGCACGTTAGGCCTCTCACAGATTAAATTATTGGGCCTCACCGCTTTTGGTACCACTTCTTCAGCAACAGTAAATAATCCTTTTCTTCCGTCTGAAGATCAGGTATCCAAAACAAGGTATGTTTTATTTCTCATTCTTAAAAAAAGCAGTGTCTGTGTTTTTCTTGAATTACTCATTCTGGTTTTTTTGTAGGAAATGCTTTGTTCTATAGGTTATCAACATAATTTTATTTGGTATAATAGAGACAATTTAGTGGAAGCATAACCTTGAGGCTGATTAAAATTGAGATTTGTGTGTATTTGATCTTTGAGATGATCCATACTACATGTGGGTTAGATACTATTTGTTTTGATCGTAATCTATTATAGGGGTTTCCAAATCCCTATAACCAGGAGTTCATTTGAACCATACCAAACTGACCTTAGAAACAGAGACACCTCGTCTTATATGGTAAAATCCTAAATGCTAGTTAAAAGTATTATATCTGAACCAAAAAACAAAAACTTGAATATATCCTTTAATCAATATTTTTCTGTTTAATTTTGATAGTTGGTACTTTTATAGATGGGTTTTATTGCTTGTGCCTGTAGTTACAGCTACTTCGGAGGCTGAGGCAAAGGATCCACTTGAGGCCAGGAGATCGAGACTAATTTGGGTAACACAGTGAAATGGTTCACTGTGTCATGGTTCACACTTGCAGTTTTACCTACTGGATAGGGAAGATAGCTTGAGTTCCGAAGTTGGTGCGTGAGCAAATTGGCAAGACTGCATGTCTTTAAAAAACAGATTTTTTTCTTCTTCGAAAAGTGCTAAGACTTTATAGTTTTACAAATTTATTATAGTAATAGTTTGTATTTATATACATAAATATGTTTAAAAACAGATTCCTAGCTCATTTAATAAAAATGAGCAAGCTTACAGTTTCTAAATACTGTGAACACTTAAGCCTTTTTATGTGGTTATAGGGGAAACTTTGTGTTTATTGATTTTGCAGCACTCTAAAAACATGATTTTTAGATTGGTTAATACTATTTATGAAACACTCTCTGCTGATGTTTAAAAGTTGTTTTCTGCCCCAAGATAAATTGAGCTACTTACATTTACTGTGTAAGTCCTTTTGTGTTGTGTATTTCAGCATTGGGTGGTTACGGTTATTACATCACTGCCTTACTCATATAAGTGATCTGGAAGGAATGATGGCAAGTGCGGCTGCACCTACTGCTAACCTGCTACAGACTTGTGCCGCTTTATTGATGTCACCGTATTGTGGAATGCATTCACCCAACATTGAGGTTGTGCTTGTAAAGATAGGACTGCAGTCCACTAGAATTGGCCTGAAGCTTATAGACATTCTCCTGAGGAATTGTGCCGCATCAGGCAGTGATCCTACAGGTGATAATTAACTTTGATATTTTAATTTTTACATGTCTCCAAAGTAATAGCAGTTGAGTTCTTTTATGATTACCTCTGTCTCGGAAATTAATTTCCCTTATGGCTTTATTATTTTCGAAATTTGTTGTTTCTTGTTGGTAGAAGTTTATAGTAGACTTATTTTTAATGAGTAATTATATTAAACAAATCTTCCCATCCCCAATTTGCTTATTCAGCAAACTTTCTCTTTTGATTCTTTGTTGCAAGATTTAAATAGCCCTTTACTTTTTGGAAGACTGAATGGACTTTCTTCGGACTCTACAATAGACATTCTTTACCAGCTTGGAACAACTCAGGATCCTGGAACAAAAGACAGGTATATGATCTCGTTTTTCATTTAAGCTTACACACACACACAAGCACACTGTAGTGAATGCTACTTACACTGTCTCCACAGGTACTCTTACAACAGCTAACACAGTACTCTTACATGTTATGTTTACACATATTCCTCACTTGATGCAACCTCTGCAGAGTTTCATGAACATTAGGTATACATTTTGGACATATTTTGACATTTTAAGCAAATATGACCTTAGATTTCTTAATACTACTTTTGAGAATGGAAAAGAATACAACATTTTTAAGTGAGCTATTAGCATCCTTATGAGGTGATGGGATCATAATCACATTTTCTTAGGTACTATTTACTAAATGTATGTGAATAGAGGAGTGTTGTATCCAAAGTTGGTACTTGGATTGTTTTGATAATGATAATAATGTTTGTTCTTAATGATTACTTGCTATTAATTGTTTATAATATTCACTCCTAGCTTTAAATTAAGCCCCGTACCCTCTTTTTCATGCTTCCTTGCACAAAATGAAATAATATTATACCAAGTAAATGATACCTGAATGCTTCAGGTAAATATTTAGTGATTTTGATGTTGAGATAATTTTGATGAGTTTGCTAATATATTTTTACTGTGTAGTCTTTTATTTCAAAATGATGAGAACTCCCTAGCCGCTGTTGTGGCGGACAGCTACTTGGGAGGCTGAGGCAAGACAATCACTGAAGCCCAAGAGTTTGATGTTGCTATGAGCTGTGATGCCACAGCACTGTACTGAGGGCCACATGATAAGACTCTGTCTCAAAAAATATATATATAATAATAAATGATGAGAACTCCGAAGTATTTTTGAAAACATATTTTTATTGGTATATTTTTGAGCAAATCTTTGGCATTCTCTGGTTTGAATGTGGTCTCCTATGTTAGCAGAATATAATTTATAGAATATGTGATTATTTGAATAATTTTATACTAAGAATTATTTCCTTCTTTGTAAATGATTGGAATTATTAATGTTTTGGTGAGTGCTTAGTCATTTTATAGTTATTTCCTTAATAGCTGCTCTATGGCTAGCATGCTGCTAACAATGAAAAGGAGTAAGTTAATTAAGTCCTGCTTTGTGCCCCCAGGGTTAGGAAGAGAGCAGTGTCACCCACTAAGGAGGGAGTTAGACTTGTGAATATGGAAAGTACTGTCAGGCAGTGAAGGCATTCTAGTGAAAAATTATTCATAAACAATGTAATGACTTTTACTTTTTAGACTAATTACTTCCATCTTCTCTTGATTAAAAGTGTTTAAACTACATTGTTAGCACTGTAAATTTGTTTTTAGCATATCTCTGCAATGTTATGTAGGCTGCTTTTTTTTTTTTTTGAAGACTTTTTCAATGTCTCACTCTGTCACTTTGAGTAGAGCGCTATGGCATCATAGCTCACAGCAACATCAAACTGTTAGGCTCAAGTGATTTTCTTACCTTAGCTTCCCAAGTAGTTAGGACTGTAGGTGCCTGCCATAGAGGCTGGATGGTTTTTCTGTTTGTAGTAGTGGTTGTGTCTCACTCTTGCTAAGGCTGGTCTGGAACTCCTGAGCTCAGGCAATCTACCTACCTTAGCCTCCCAGAGTGCTAAGATTATAGGAGTGAGCCACTGTGCCTGGCCTGCAATGTTATATAAGCTGGTTCTTTTTAGCTTTATATAAACTATATGATAACTATATACATTTAAAAATAAATTGAAGTACTTTTTGACAAACTAATTAACAGTTTGTGCCAATCTTGAGTAACAGGAGGTAAAACATATTTTAAAAATCAGTGTTAAATATTTTTCCAGGGAGGCGCCTGTGGCTCAAAGGAGTAGGGCACCAGCCCCATATGCTGGAGGTGGTGGGTTCAAACCCAGCCCCAGCCAAAAACTGCAAAAAATGTTTCCAGAAAACATTGCTTAAAATCTCTTATTTAATTTTTAAATATTTTATGGGTATTTTCTTTATGAGAAGGAAATAAAGCTTAATTTATTTTCTCAGCATAATACTTTCCAAAACATGAATGTTTATTTTTAGAACTCACATTAATGACAAGGTTGTTGCTTGTCATGGCTAAGAAAGCATTTCTTTTCCCTTATGCCCTATCCTCCTTCTCTTTCTCTGAATTGTCTTTATTTCCTCTCATATAAAATAGAAAGTTTAAGAATCTTAACCTTTCAGTCCTTCGGGGTAGAGAAAGACATCAGTTAGTATTATGTACCTTTCTACTGCCACTTTTTCTACCCTGAAGCAAAGAATCTTATGCCCAATCTAGAAATTTCAAAGGAAGTAAATCAAATATAGACAGTGCTTTAAGAATTTGCTATTAAATCTTATCTAATATTTTGGGATTTTTTTTATACTAACTCTAAAACATTATTGCTTTAAAAATTTTTTTGCTCCCATCTAATGGTTCAAAGTGGATGTATTTTACAAGTCCTCTGCTCCAGTGGTTTGGGAGTAGTTTGTTACTTGAAAAACTATTTGTGTATGTTGAGGCTATTTTCTGTTGTCACAATGAATAGGGATGGGTACCTGCTGTTAGTATTTACTGCTAGGGGTCCAGGGATGTGACACTTCCTACATTAAGGAATTAGCTGCAGATCATTGCTCTAGGTTGTATGGATTTGCTGTAAGATGAGAGAAAATTTAGAAGAGTGTGAGTTTGTTAATATGTGTACCCCTTTAGTCTTGAAATTTATACATTTTCTTATAAATAAGGTAACAAGGAATCAGTCCTTATTTGGTGAGTTATTAGTTCATAATTGTGGCCTTTTGATTGGTTAACATTGGTATGTAAATTGGAAAACTGGAATTGAGACTACCATGTCTCTGGTTATAAATTTGGAATAAATTCCCTTTAGTCCATATTTATGCTAAAATGATCAAGAATAAGAAGTATATTTTTCTCAGGCAGTGCCTGTGGCTCAGTGGGTAGGGCACCGGCCCCATATACTGAGGGTGGCGGGTTCAAACCCGGCCCCAGCCAAACTGCAACAAAAAAGTAGCCAGGCGTTGTGGCAGGCGCCTGTAGTTCCAGCTACTCGGTAAGTTGAGGCAGGAGAATCACATAAGCCCAAGAACTGCAGGTTGCTGTGAGCTGTGATGCTACAGCACTCTGCCAAGGGTGACAAACTGAGACTCTGTCTCTAAAAAGAAGTACATTTTTCTCATAAAAACTATTTAATATGCAAAGATTGCATTTATCTGTATTGCATGCTGGTTTTACTGTAGTTGGTTATTTGAATCCATTTCCTTCTTTTAAGAATTCAGGCCTTGTTAAAATGGGTCAGTGATTCTGCAAGAGTGGCTGCCATGAAGAGAAGTGGCAGGATGAACTATGTGTGCCCTCACTCTTCAACAATAGAGTATGGTCTTCTGATGCCCTCTCCTTCTCATTTGCACTGTGTAGCAGCAATTCTGTGGCATAGTTATGAACTGCTTGTAGAGTATGATTTACCAGCACTGCTGGACCGAGAGCTCTTTGAGTAAGTATGATTTGTAAAATCCTTTCTTCCCCCTAGTACTAGATCACTTTAGGTGTTCACTTGATAAAACGATGTTTTGTATGTTTATTTAGATAAAAATATTTTGAATGGGGCAGTTCCTATGGCTCAATGAGTAGGGCGCTGGCCCCACATACCAAGGGTGATGGGTTCAAACACGGCCCCGGCCAAATTGCAACAAAAAAATAGCTGGGCATTGTGGCAGGTGCCTGTAGTCCCAGCTGCTCAGGAGGCTGTGGCAAGAGAATCGCCAAAGCCCAGGAACTGGAGGTTGCTGTGAGCTGTAACGCTATGGCATTCTACCAAGGGTGACAAAGAGAGACTGTCTCTTTTAAATAAATAAATAAATAAAAACAAATTAAAAAAAAATATATTTTGAATGCAGTAAATCTAATCAGGTATACTACTGAAAGGAAATGTCATACAAATGCAGTTTGCCCTCATGTTTTAAGGAGATGTATTAGCAGCGCCACTTGTGTTTCTTACCTAATACCGAAATGTTCAGGGTAGGTATTCCTATACTTTGTTATTCTCAGTTGCTGGTTTATTCACTAGATTCCTTTATCTGTAATGTAAAACTGTGGAGGAAAAGTACAGCTAGAAATGTTGAAAGACTATCTCTAGAATGTCCTTTTGACTACTTTAGTGTACATTTATCCACATTTCTTCATCATATTCAGCTAAGGCTTTGATGAACTTATTGTTTGGTTACTGGTGTGTCTGTAGCAGAATATTATATACAGCCCTGAGGCTAATGGGTCTGTTGTTTTTTTTACATGACTTTTTAAGGTCACAAATACAATAGTAGAAATGTTTTAGTATTGGTTGCTTTGTTTTTTGGACTAATTTGCAAGTCTAACCCAACTCCCAATTTACCTAAATTCTTAAATAATATATATATTATAAGCAGTCTTTCTGAAATCTTAAATTTCAGTTATTATATTATGTAATATCGAGTAACTTTGCAGAGTATAAATTGATCTTTACTAGAAATACAGTAAGAGCTCTGTACTGTACTGTACTCGTTACCACCCAAAGGTCTGTAACAAACTGGTCACTGTACAGAGGTGGTCACCTTAAGGAACTAGACCTGCCGTGCTGCATGCACACTTGGTGCATGTCCAGTCTGTGAAAATTAGGTCAACTTAAGGTGAGTGGTCATTGTAGGGAAGTGGTTCTACTAGATTTGAAATGAGTTTTTTTCTTTAAAAAATTGTATTATTAACATGGTATTTTTTATTTTTCTAGGTTACTTTTTAATTGGTCCATGTCTCTTCCCTGCAGTATGGTTTTGAAGAAAGCTGTTGATAGTCTCCTTTGCTCGATGTGTCACATACACCCAAATTACTTTTCTTTGCTCATGGGCTGGATGGGAATTACCCCTCCTCCAGTGCAGTGTCACCACAGACTATCCATGACCGATGATAGCAAAAAGCAGGATCTTAGTTCATCTTTAACAGATGACTCAAAAAATGCACAAGCCCCTCTGGCACTAACCGAATCACATTTGTCAACCCTTGCTTCCTCTTCTCAGTCTCCAGAAGCTATTAAACAGTTACTAGAGTCAGGTTTGCCTTCTCTTCTTGTGAGAAGTCTGGCTGGTTTCTGCTTTAGTCACATTTCTTGCTCAGAAAGCATTGCTCAGCCTATAGATGTTTCCCAGGACAAGCTCAGGCGACATCACGTTCCACAACAATGTAGTAAGATGCCTATCACGGCAGACCTGGTTGCTCCTATTCTTAGGTTTTTGACAGAGGTTGGCAATAGTCACATTATGAAAGATTGGCTTGGCGGTTCTGAAGTCAACCCATTATGGACAGCACTTCTGTTTTTATTGTGTCACTCTGGGTCCACTTCTGGAGGACATAATTTAAGCGTACAGCAGACTAGTGCAAGATCAATTTCTCTCTCTTCGGCTGTTACAACAGGATTGACTACTCAGCAGCGCACAGCAATTGAGAATGCAACTGTTGCATTCTTTTTGCAGTGTATTTCATGCCACCCTAATAATCAAAAGCTGATGGCACAGGTAAGAGAAGAAAAATTCTTACCTTAATATGCTGTCATATAGTTAGTGGAATTAGGTAAGGGAGTCATGTATAAGGGCCAGGTGATGGTAAGATTTAGAGTGCTTAAGATCTGAATTTAAACCACAGTTAATCTGTTCTTACCTCTTTATTTATGCTGTCACGTAAATAAGTTATTCTTTATGATGAGATGATGGACAGATATATTGGGATTTTAGCTATATATGCTTTACTCCTCTCTTTTTGTAAAACTCCCACAAATAAAAAGAACAAGCCCATGAGAATGCTAAAATGATTGACCACTTGACAGTGGCCATTGAGTGCTGTATCTGCATTAAGGCATTGCATTTTGATGGGAGCACTTTGCCATCAGTTGTGATTTGCTTCACCTTACGTAGACATTAGAATTATAGTAGGTTTCGGATAGGAGGCCACAGATAAATCACATTTTAAAATGTAGAAGATGGTGTATTGTATTGAGTCTATGTGGCAAAAAACCTTGAAAGGCAGAATTTTTTGAAGAGTAGTTCTAGTTGCTTTCTAGCTGTTGTGATCCAAATCTGGTAAGTAGTTTAATTGATAACAGTGAGGCTAGCAATTCCTACCTCACAGATTTTTTGAGAGGATTAAGTATTTTAATGGTAGATACTAATAAATAGTTGTCAACTTCTTTTTTCTTTCCCTTATTTGATAGTGCTCGTTCAGGTCAAATGTTATTAATATTTGGAAGGGTAGCCATCACAGTTTTTATAAAATATTGAATGATTTAACTTTTAAGAACAAAAGCTGAATAATTTTACTGCCTGTAGTATTACTTATTGGGAGAATAGCTCTCTGTTAAATGTTCCTAATTAAAAGTAAATGCATAGGCTTGGCGCCTGTTGCTTAGTGGTTAGGGCTCCAGCCACATACACCAAGGCTGGCAGGTTTGAACCTGGCTGGGGCCTGTTAAACCACAATGACAATTACAACAAAAAAATAGCCAGGCGTTGTGGCAGGCACCTGTAGTCCCAGCTACTTTCAAGGCTGAAACAAGGGAATCGCTAAGCCCAGGAGTTTCAGGTTGCTGTGAACTGTACTGCCATGGCACTCTACCGAAAGGCGACATAATGAAATTCTGTCTCCCAAAAAGAAAAAAAAGTAAATCATAAGTTAACAACTTGAACCACAGTTGTGATAGAAACTTTTGACAATTTGTATCCCGTGGCTTAGTTAAATATCTCTCTTAGTTATGTATCTCTTAGTTAAATAAGAGATAAGTATCCCATGGCCTACTTATCTTTTAGTTTTTATTAGGGCTCTGTTCTAGGATTTTAATATATTTTTTCATATTTTTTGGGGGGTAAGTACTTTGATACTGACTAAAGTTAAAAATTAAGTTGGTTATGTTAGGTACTCATTATGTGAAAACCCTATAGTAGCAATTTACCCACAGAATATTTGTTATGCTTTTAACTTTTTATCTGCCTCTATATTCATATACCTTAAGATGAAATAATTTGTTCTTTATTGCTGATTTGAATGGTGTGTTAAAATATTCTTATTAATCTACATTTTTAATTTGTTGATTTTTGAAAGAAAAAAGCTGGAAATGAATTTGGCATTTAACTTTTTATATCTCTTGTCTTGCTAGGTTCTTTGTGAACTATTTCAGACCTCTCCTCAGAGAGGGAACCTTCCAACATCTGGGAACATTTCAGGATTTATACGAAGATTATTTTTACAGTTGATGCTAGAAGATGAGAAAGTGACAATGTTTCTTCAGTCCCCCTGTCCAGTGAGTTTTTAACACTTATATCTTAATGATTAGCTGTGTATAAATAGAGTCTATAATTTCTTATCTCTTATGTTCTTCTACCTTCTAATATAGCAACCTGAAACCAGAATGACCTTTCTACTTAATGACAGGACTTGAAAATCTCATTAGGATGATCCCCCCCCCACCCCACACACGCTTAAAACATAGTTATGTCTTGCCCTAAGTATTATAATTTGGTTTGGGACAGAATGAAAGAACATTAACCATAATATTGCTAATGCAAAAGATGACCAACAAATCATGTGTCAAACATGCTACGTTTAAAGAAATCTGTAACATAAACCACATTTTGTATGCTTTATTGACTTTTTAAATCTTGTATTCTTTGTAGTTGTTTTGTAATGATACATGTTCTAGAAAGTGATTCCTTGATTTTTTTGATTTCTTGATTTTCAGTTGTATAAGGGTAGAATTAATGCTACTAGCCATGTCATCCAGCACCCGATGTATGGAGCAGGCCACAAGTTCCGTACTCTTCATCTGCCAGTCTCAACAACACTGTCAGATGTTCTTGACAGAGTGTCAGGCAAGTCTTATTTAAATATAAATTTTTCTTTAACTTTGTGTTAGAGGTATATAGAGTTTTACTGAATCGCTTATTTGACTACTATTTATTAACTAGAAAAGATTAAGACATGGGTACAGTTTGAAGTATAAGAAGCTTTAGTCAAGTGGGCAAAATGTACAATACTTGCAAGCATTTATAATAATTTTTTTGGTAGAATATGTGTTAGTGTGTATTAATTACAAAATGGACAGCTAGAAATATGGATAGCCATTGGAAGTCATTTGCCATAATAAACTTAACTGGTCATTTCATAGTAGTTGAAATGCAGGGTATTTGGTTGGATGACAGGATTTTAATTAATGGATATTTACTAAATGGGGGGGGTCAGTAGTTGAGAGTAGGTAAGTGGAGTAGGTAGAATGGACTGATCACCTCGTTGTTTATTGGAGTCAGGGAAGAAAACAGAGAGAATATTTCCCCCTAGGTTTCTTTCCTCCATTTATAGGATGATATTTTTTTTGAGATGGGATCTCACTGCTGCCCAGATTGGAGTGCAGTGGTGTCCTCTTAGCTCGCTGCTTGCTGCCTTGGATTCTGAGCTTAAGTGATCTTCCTCCCTTAGTTTTCCAAGTTGCTAGGACTGAAGGCTTGAGGTACTATGCCTCACTAAGATGGAGCCTTTAAACAATATATAGGTTATTAAAGAAAAACCAAGTTTCGATGACAGAATGTATAACAACTTTAGATAGTTTGAGTTATTTCTTATGAGAAATCCTAGTTAATTGATGAATGAATTCATTGAGCATCTGTAATATGTCAGGCACTGTAATTTGTCCTAAAGATGTAAAAGTGAACAAGACACACCTTCTTCCCCTTAAGGTAGATGTGGTCATATGTATGTTGTCAGATTCTGAAATAAACTTGAAGTGTAAATATTTGCATTGTAGCATAAATATACAAAAGACATATTTCTATCTCTGTATATAAGAGGGGAACCTCAGTTTTTAAGGAGAGCTAAGAACTGAAGGAAAAACAGCTGAAAATACAAATCTAAAGCTCAATTAAAAAGATGGAGTTGAAGAGATTTAGGAATTGTTACCACAGATAGATGGTAAGTTAAACCATGTGAGTGGATATGATCACTGTAGGTAGGAAAGTTCCTTTTCCAGTTCTCAGTCATCATATCTAACACAAGTATACACATAAAGTCATAGTTCTTTCCTGCCTTTTTACAAGATACACAACATGTAGTTAGCATACTATTAAATCATGTTTAAAAAGTGTTTATTTGAAAATGCCACCTTATCTGTTAACTTTTTTATAAATTTGATTTTAAGAAGCATTTTCCATCATAGCCCTGAAGTTGTTCATTCCATATGATGAAGAAAAATGAGAAATAAAAATAAATTAGGTCAATGAAAGAAACAGAGGACTCAGAAGTTCAGTTATTGATATTCCATGCATTTAATTTGAAATAAAACAGAACATTTTAAGATTTTTATTGATCTATATACTGTGAAAGAATGCTATTTTCTTTTCTTTTTTTTTTTTTTTTTTTTTTTGGTTGCAGTTCAGCCGGGGTCGGGTTTGAACCCACCACCCTCGGTATATGGGGCCGGCGCCTTACCGACTGAGCCACAGGCGCCGCCCGAAAGAATGCTATTTTCAAACATCTCATTTAAAATGCCAAATTCTCTTTATTGCCTAAAAGTAAAAAAAATGCTTTGAAAGGGTATCACATCAAAACGTGTTGAATTTAACCTCCACTTAGCAGTGCTTTGGTTCTTTTAGTAGCTTTATGATCTCTAGCCATCGTATATCCTTACATGTATGTTTACATAATATAAACGTGTACAAAAACGAATTTAAATGTAATTATTAATTTTATCCACTTTCTGTAACTTCTCAATAATAAAGTATATGAGTCAATATTTTTGCTTGTATACATTTCTGTCACTGGTTTTAAGCATTTTGATTATATGCCTTGTTTCTTCTTCATATTTATGATTGCAGTTCTTATCTTGAATCTGTGAGTTTATGAATTTCATCAGGTTTGGACATTCTTAGCAATTCTTTAAATATTTTGTCTCACCCTCTCCCCTTTTGTGATTACAATTAGTCATATATTATGGCACTTGAAGATGCTTCACAGGCTCCAAAGTTCTGTTCCTTTTTTTCCTCAGTAATTTTTTTTCCCTCTGTTTTAAAATGTTGGATAATTTCTTGTGGTATGTCCTCCATATCATCTGTTCTGCTTCAAAGTCAAATCTGTTAGAAGTTTAATTTTTTAATTTTAATTTTTTGAGATAGAGTCTCTTTCTGTTGCCTAAGCTGGAGTACCTTGGCCTCAGCCTAGCTCACAGCAACTGGATTCGGCAATCTTCCTGCCTTAGCCTCCCAAAGAATTTTTTTGTTCTGTTTTATTTTACTGTTTCTTTCTCCTTACTTAAAGTGTATATGCTTTCTTCTTCTTTCTTGAACATATTAGTCTGTGTTATTTTTCTCCTCTTTATGAATTATATGTTCTTGCTTCTTTGCCTGGAAAATTCAATTGGATTGCAGACAGTGAATTTCGTTTTTGGAGGTAGTGGATGATTTTGTGTTCTGATAAATATTTTAATTTTTTTTGCTGACATGTAGTTTTGTTATTTAAAAACAGTTGTTGCTTTGGGATCTTTTAAGCCTTATTATTAGGTAGGATCAGAGCAGCTGTTAATCTAAGACGAAACTTACTGTGAGAAGGGAAATTTTTATAAACCTATGTTGTCTAGTTCAGTAACTTTTGAGCACATGAAATGAGACTAAGGAATTAAATTTTTAATTTTAATGAACTTAATTTTGAACAGGTACTCTATTAGAATAGAAATAGGCTATTTGAAAGCGCAGGACTGAGTCCAGTTTGATGTCATTACTGAGGCTGTCTTCTTCTGAGTACTCCGTCAGGAATTCCCTGGACAAAAGGAACACGAGCATGCCTTCCCCATTTGAACCTGGCCTTTGTTTCCCTTGCTATTTTTCTATAGTACCCTTCCTGGCCTTCAGTGATGTCTGTGTGTGTGTATGTGCAGACACTTGTCAGTGAGTGCATTGTGAAGACTCAAGGAAGACCTTGTATAGATCTCCAGAGCTCTGTGCAGATCTCTTCCCCTTGGCAGTGTCTGTGAACTACCACCAACTACCTTTGTCTTCTGGTTTCCCAGCTCCGTATCCTTAACCTAGGGTGCCATCTGGATTGTACTGTGCTGTGGCCCAGGGAACTCTACAGATAGTAAGCTGGCTCAATCTTAGGGGTCATTTCATTTGTTTCCACTCACCCAGGCATCACTGTCCTCCCCTACCCTGCCCTGTCTGTCCAGTGTCTGGAAACGATTTTGTGGCATGTATTTTGTAATTATTAGTTTTTTCAGGTGGGAGTGCGACTGTGATCCTGATTTTTCTATCTTAGCCAGAAGCAGAATTCTCAACCAGAGCTTTTTAAACCTGCAAGTTGTGAAAAATTTGTCTTAGTGATACACCTTTTAATGTTTGAGTGCTATTTATTTTTTTGATTTTACTTTTTAGATAAGAGTAAATAAATGAAAATCAGTTAAAATTCTTATCACCTAATGTCCTTTCCACGTTTTTCCTGCCTGGTTATGCTCTGAATTAATTTTATAAATTTTTAATTACTTAAATATTTCACTCTGACTTATGTTAATATTTTTGCCATTTGGAGTTGCTTCTTTTGTTAAAAGTAAAATTTATTTTCACACTATATAGGTTACAGAATTTATAAATTTTACATAAGAACTATCTAAAGACAATCAGCAGTCAGTAAAGAAGCTCTAGAAAATGAGATCACTTGGCTATTTTATGATACACAAAGAAAACTATACAATAGAAGTTATTACAAAAGATGTTTATCATCTTAGTCTCTTCAATACTATAAGACACTTGGAATCATAATTGTGTTAACTTAGGAGAATAGAGAATCCATATCAATTATATCCTTATATTGAGGAAAATTGCTAATATAAAAACATTTCACTCAGCCTTTGGATTACTTAATGGCTAAATCATAGCATTATATCATCTCCCACTTATTTTATGATTTTTATGGCATGCTATATACCAAAGTAATGAAAGAAATATTAATTCAGAGAGTAATAACTGTGAAATCTTTCAGTATACATTTTCAATATATTATAAAACACACTACTTTGTGATCTCAGATTTCCTGTTTTAGTCCTAAATAAAAATAACAGAGCAGACAGACTGTTACAGAAGTATGTTCCTTTATACTCCCATTTGTAATATAAATAGATGTCTACTGAAGGCTTAGAGTGAGTTCCTGGGCTCGAGTCACATTTGCCATTCAAAAGTTTTATCATTAGCTTTTATAAGGATGGTTCCTTATTTCAAAAATAATATTTCTTGATATCCATATTGCGAGGACTGAATTAGATATAAGTGTGCCAAGCGCATTGATTTATAACTAAAATTAAGCAAGTTTTCATGCTAATGGTTTTTCATCGTCTCTAATAATAACAGTACTATTAAAAGACTATGTTTAAGTTTCTAGAAGACTGGAACTTAATTATCCTGCTATAGAACAAAGGCAACTTGCTTTTTTTTTGTTTTTTCTTTCAATACTTTTTTTTTTAAATTCTAGATTAACATGAGTGTACGGATGATTAGGTTACATTGTTTACATTTGTTATCCCTCAGTGCCTTTTTAAGTGTTTCAATTTTTAATTACTATGGATACATATTAGTTGGGTATACTTGCAGAGTACATGTCATATTTTGATATAAGCATACAATGTATAATAATCAAATCAAAGTAATTGAGATACCCATCACCTTGACTGTTTACCATTTCTTTACATCAAGAATGGCAAGTCGCTTTTTAACATGAGGAAGGACTGAATACTAGTTTTTACCATGTAACATTTCTTCTAAATTCCTTTATATTGTCTCAAGGAATAATATCATCTTGTACAGTCTTCCTGAAATACTTATTGCTTCCTCTTTTTAATGATTTGGAAAAGCAATGTATTTTAGATAATATTTTCTTACAGATACTCCAAGTATCACAGCTAAACTAATTAGTGAACAAAAAGATGACAAAGAAAAGAAAAACCACGAGGAGAAAGAAAAAGTAAAGGCAGAAAATGGATTTCAGGACAATTACAGTGTTGTTGTTGCCTCTGGTATGCTTTCTGTTTTTTATAATTTTGATTTTGTTTGGGTTTCTATAAAATGTAATCATTTTAATTATAGGAACTTGTAATAATATGTATTAAAGTAAAAACTGACTTGTGATGATGTTTAAATGCTAAATTTAAAAATACTGTAACAAATCTATTACTCTTTGGCACTAGAATTATTATTAAACTTAATTATATTTAAAATATTATTTTATGTCTGCAACTTACTATATTTTATTGGATACAGAACATAGTTTAGAATAGCTATCTCATTTAAGCTTGATGGTATGTGCTTATTTGACCATACGCTGGTGAATCATATCCTTACTCATCTGCTAAGTGTTAAGGAATTTTTGTATAATCACCTTGATTTGCAAAAACAAAATGAAAATGTATTCACTAGTTTTCATTTACACTGTGTTATCACACAGAATTAGTAAATAAAATTAATTTTTTTAATTGACTGAAAAGTCAATTTTTAGTATTACATTCTAGAAGAAGAATTAGCAAGAATAACTAATAATTTTGGAGGGGTATTTCTTCAACAAAGATGAGGTCATTTTAATTCAAAGACCTGTATATTGGTGTAATCTATCCTGTATTGGAGAAAAATTAAGAACACAGATTTCTTACACATATTTGCATAATAATGCTGTCTTCTAAATGGGTGATCACCTATATACATCAGCTAGCTGTAGTTGTCATTTTCTTGGAAAATACAGATACGAAATCAGAATTATTCATGGTACATCATGAAGGACAGACAAATAGAATTAGAGATTATATATTAGATTAGAAGAAATTGATTGATTGACAGTATCTTGCTCTGTTGCCCAACCTGGAGTACACTGGTATGATCATAGCTCATTGCAGCTTTGAATTCATGGGCTTAAGTGATCCTTCTGCCTTAGCCTCCCAAGTAGCTAGTACCATGCCCGGCTAATTGTATTTTTTTGCAGAGATGGGTAGCCCAAGTTATCTTCCTGCCTCAGCTCTGCAAAGTGCTAGTGTAGTAGACATCAGCCACTCCGTCCAGCTTTTGGGGTTAGCTAGGAATACATGTTTTTAAAAAATATTTTCTTTGAACACCCTTTTACTTTATATTAATGTGTTGGCTACGTAGAATCTTACTGCTGCTTTTCTTTTAGGGTTGAAATCCCAATCTAAACGTGCTGTGTCAGCTACACCGCCTCGCCCACCATCCAGGAGGGGAAGGGCTATACCTGATAAAATAGGAAGTACTTCCTCAGGAGCAGAGGCTGCTAACAAAATAATCACTGTCCCAGTGTTTCATCTGTTTCACAAACTCTTGGCAGGTAATATTCCTAATGAATAAACATTGAAGACATTTTAATAATTAAGTCAGATGTGTAATCACCAGACTCAAGTTGTTTAGGTGGTATTGATGAGATAAATGGGTTAGAGACTCTCTCAATCTTATTTCCTCCAAGGGAAGTGAGAGTTAAAAGGGAATTACCTATTATATACCCTTCTAATACTATCAACTCAGATAGTATTAGACACTTAGCCATGACACTAAGATACATAGTGTTAACACATCTGATCAGGAAGCAGTGGAGAAATTCATTGATGAGTTTACCAAGATCATCACTGATGAATATATGACTGCAGAACAAGTCTGTGAGAACATACTGCTCCACCACCAGACTCACTGTTGTGGCGTTACTGCCCCAGAATAACAGTGACTATAGCTGATGTGACAACCCCTATAGGAATTAAGGTTTCCAAGGACATAATAACTGTGTTGGGATGTGCTAAAGTAGTAGACTAACGTAAATATAAACTTAACTGTAACAAGGGAAAAGCTTGCATCTTCATTGTCATCAAGGAGTGAATTTCTTACCTATCTAATATTACGCAGACAAGAAGGCATGGATCACTAGGAGTACGTGTTTGTTTTCCAGTCAGTTTCGCAAACATTCTGTGCTTCAGTGTGCGGAAGCTGGCCTGGATGATTATGCAAGACTTTGTTACTTCTCGACATGTGTTCTGCCCCTCATCCAGCTGAATGTCCTTTCCTCCAAGTGTGACTTTTATTAGAAATTTAGCCATGTGACCAGAGTATCTTTATGGCACTGGTTCTTGGGAGGAAAAAAAAAGCACATAGTTGAACAGCATGCTAGCAGCAATGAACAGAGTATGGGCGTGGAATCTTTTCAAAAGGAGTTTAGCATAAAGGATGCTGTATATGCTGTTGCCAGTCCTTGGGACACAGTGACTAAAGACTCGTCATGTAGCTTGGCACAACCTTTGATTGTGACTGGTGATAGTGATGAATTAGGTATAACTTTGGTGGATTCTACATGTCAAAGGAGAAGAAAATGATGTCGGACCTCCTTCTGTATATAAAAAATACTATCTTCAGTGAAGTCTGTCAGTCAAGTAGAAAAGCAGATATCAAAGAAGTGAAGATCATTCATTGATTGTGAACTAGCTGAAATGGTTCTGAATCAGGGTGATCATGATGAAGATGGCATTAACACTGTAGAAAAAAATGCCTGTGGATGACACAATGAAAATGTTTGGGCACATTGAAGGATGAGGGCCGTGTGCATTCATAACTGAAGAAGAAATCAAGTCAATTTATAAAATCAAAGAGAGACTTCTAAGATAAAAACCTGTTAAGGAGGCAAATGACTGGAGGAAATCTTCTTGAGAGACAGTCTCGCTCTCTCACCCAGGTTGGGTGCAGTGATATGGTTGAGCTCACTGTAACCTCAAATTTCTTGGCTCAGGCGATCCTCCCATCCCACCTTCTCCAGGAGCTGTGACTTGAGGCACACACCAGCATGTCTGGATAATATAATTTTGCTATTTTTTTTTTTTGCAGACAGGGTCTTGCTAGGTTGTACAGGCTGGTTTTCCACTTCTGGCCTCAAGCAGTCCTCCTGCCTCAGCTTCCCAAAGTGCTGGCAAAGCCACCCAGCAGAATGCTTCCTCATTCCTAGGGGATCCACTTTCTGGTCCCTTAACTGCTTCTGATGTTTCTTCTCACCTAAAAAACACAATGCATATTGTATCTGTGTTAGTGAGAAGGGGGAAAATACAGTGTACAGTAACTTCTTAATCAAAACAGCACTGTAGGGCGGCGCCTGTGGCTCAGTCGGTAAGGCGCCGGCCCCATATACCGAGGGTGGTGGGTTCAAACCCGGCCCCGGCCAAACTGCAACCAAAAAAAAAAAAAAAAAAATAGCTGGGCGTTGTGGTGGGCGCCTGTAGTCCCAGCTACTCGGGAGGCTGAGGCAAGAGAATCGCCTTAAGCCCAGGAGTTGGAGGTTGCTATGAGCTGTGTGAGGCCACGGCACTCTACCGAGGGCCATAAAGTGAGACTCTGTCTCTACAAAAAAAAAAAAAAAAAAAAAAACAGCACTGTAGGTGAAACTGAAAACCTGTTGCTGTTGTTTACATCTGACATGGGTATTGTGGTGATGCTACTGTGCAGGTTGGTTACCCGGAACACTTAGTTTTTCACTCTATTAATGATGTGTTGTATTTTTACTGTTAAGTACTTATATGTGAATAATTGTAAGAAAACTATTGCTTATCAGTAGGATATGAATTCAGAATCAGAAATGATGATGATGTCAACCCACTGTTGTTCCTACACATGGCTGAGATAGTAGCACCTTTATTTCTTTTTTTTTTTTGTAGAGACAGAGTCTCACTTTATGGCCCTCAGTAGAGTGCCGTGGCATCACACAGCTCACAGCAACCTCCAACTCCTGGGCTGAAGCGATTCTCTTGCCTCAGCCTCCCAAGTAGCTGGGACTACAGGCACCTGCCACAATGCCCAGCTATTTTTTGGTTGCAGTTCAGCCGGGGCCAGGTTTGAACCCGCCACCCTCGGTATATGGGGCCGGTGCCTTACCGACTGAGCCACAGGCGCCGCCCAGCACCTTTATTTCTAATGGTTTAATGTATATAATCTTTGTTTCATGCACAAGTTATTAAAAATATTATGTAAATTTATCTTTAGGCTGTGTGTATAAGGTATGTCTAAAACCTAAGTAAATTTTGTGTTTAGACTTGGGTCCTATCCTCAAGATATTTGTATGGAAATAATTCCAAAATCTCCCCAAAAATTGAAATCTTAAACAGTTTTGATCCTAAGCATTTTGGGTAAGGCATACTCAGGCTATATCCATTTTATCATTATTTGTATATTACATTTTAATGAAATTGCTGACTTAATTTAAATGGATTGGCCTTCTTAATTTCACATTGTCTATTAATAACAGATCAATAAACTATGGCTAATGTTTGGTTACCTCTTTTTGTGAAGAAAGTTTTATTGAAATACAACTATGCCCATTTATTAATGTATCGTTCATAACTGTTTTTCTGCTATACCAGTAGATTAGCAGTTGCAGCAGAGACCATATGGCCACCACAGTTTAAAATAGTTATCTATGCATTTATGGAAAAAAATTACTAGCCCCAGGTTTATAGGAATGTTTGCTTCTTTGCTTCTATTTTCTTACGACTTTCAACTTTAATTAACACCATCTGCAGATATTATTGTTCACATATGTCCAGAGTAAAATCAATTTTTGTAAACTTTTTGATGATTATTTTTAAATTATATAGCAGTTGGTGTCAGAGTCATGCTTTTCCCTGTAAAATAATAAAAACAGTAAATAACTGAGTAAATTGAACCAAGTAAATGTTTCTTTCTTGGATTCCAGACTTAACTTAGCTGTATTATATTTAGGCCAGCCATTGCCAGCTGAAATAACACTTGCCCAGCTTTTAACTCTCCTGTATGACCGAAAACTTCCTCAAGGTTACCGCTCAATAGATCTAACTGTCAAATTGGGATCAAGAGTTATTACAGACCCAAGTCTGTCAAAAACAGATTCTTTTAAAAGACTACACCCTGAAAAAGGTATGTGTGTGATACTACTTTAAAAATTATTGTCTGTCATACAGGGAGACAGGGATTTCTGTAGCTAATAATTTAATTGACCTGTTTTTTATTATATTACCTTAACAAGATGTCTTCTTTCTTTATGACTAAGTTGTTTGTAAACATAGGAAATTGGCATTATTTCCTTCAGATACTAAGTTGTGTTAATAATTCCTCTTAAAACATTCACTTATTTTATGAGCATAAGTACTTTAATTTCTATTATTTCTTTGAGAACTATATGAACTGTTTATCATTCTGGAATCAAAGTGAGAAACCCCAATTTGCAATCTTTTTTTTTTTTTGAGACAGTCTCATTCAGTCATCCTGTGGTTGAGTACTGTGGTGTCATAGCTCACAGTAACCTCAAACTCTTGGGCTCAAGTGATCCTCTTCCCTCATCCTCCCAAACAGGTGGGAATACTGGTGCCCTCCGCAAAACCTAGCTATTTTTAGACATGGAGTCTCCCTCTTGCTCAGGCTGGTCTTGAACTCCCAAGCTTAAGCAGTCCACCTGCCTTGGCTTGCCAGAGTGCTAGGATTACAGGCATGAGCCACCGTGCCTGGCCTACAATTCGTATGTAGTTAATATTGAGTGGCATTTCATGCTCAAGAATATTTTTTCCTCATACAGATACATTTTATCTTTTTGTTTTTCAAAACGAAAGTTTTATTTTTATCTTTTGTTTTTCATATCAATGTTTTTTTTTTTTTTTTTTTTTAAAGAAAGTGTCTTGTTCTGTTGCCAGGCTTAGAGCTCAGGGCACATCATATCATAACTGAACTGCAACCTCAAACTCCTGGGCTCAGTTCTCAGCCTCCTGAGAACCTGGAATACAGGTGCATGCCTGACTAATTTTTTAAATATTTTTTGGAGATATTGCTCAGGCTAGTCACGAATTCCTAGCCTCAAATGATCCTAGTCACGAATTCCTAGCCTCAAATGATCCTCGCCCACTTTGGCTTCCTAAAACGTTGGGATTACAGCCATGAGCTTCCATGCCTGTCCTATCTTTTAATTTTTCATTTATATGTTCTTTTAAAGTATTCCCCCCCTTTAGGAAAAAATAATAAATTTATTACTTCTTCTCTAGGACTTCATTTTTCTATTTATTTTTAAATTTCAGAATATTGTGGGAGTACATGTTTTGTTACGTAATTTGCTTTTATATATTTAAAGTCAGAGTTATAGGTATGTCTTTCACCTAGAGAGTGTGCAGTGAACCTGTGCACTATACTTGTTTGTTGGAGATTTACCCATTCCCTTTCTCCCCCCATACTTGAATTTCATTTGAGATTTGCTCAGATATGAGCATACAGGTGTTGATCAACCAGTTCCAGTTTAGTGTGGAGTGCATGTGATCTTTGTTTTTCCATTCTTGGCTGTTAAGTATTTTTTTTAATGTACATTTTTGATTGGTTATATTTTCATGTGGATATAAAAATGTATTTGTTCTGTTTCCCAGTCATTGAAACTTACTGATTGTTCTAATATTTTGCGATCATAAATGCTATTTAACAATGAATTTTTATCCTGTGAATCTATTATCAACTTACTTAAACTTTTGATCTTTCTCATGATTAAAGTTTAGTTTTTTAGCTATTCACATTTTATATTTGTAAATTCCAGTACATTTTCTTTGCCCAGTTTTACAGCAGGATCATCTTTTTAAAATGTTTATAAATTGGGGTTATGTGTTGAACATACTAACTTTTTGGTTTTCGTCAGTGAGTAAAGTTAAACCAGTATGGCATATATGTTTAGTTGTCAGTCAGAAAATTATTCAGTTTTTCTTAATTGGATACTGAGAGCTTAAGTATATATATTATTTGCTATGAGTTCTTTTGAAGACTTACCTATTTTAACATAAAATGTAACTTAGAACTATGCCCTAAGGGGCCGTGCTCTCTAAACTTCAGTAATCTTAGAAACTACCTACATAATAACATTGAAACATAGTGAGACCTGAGATTCTACATTTCAAGCAAGCTGTCAGGCAATGCCCATGCTGTAGTCAGTGGACCATATTTTGAGTAACAGATTGTACAGGACAATGTCAGAAGTCACTTCAAGGTCATTGTAGCATCTAGCCTTAATGCAGCTGTATTTGAATAATTGAAGATGTTTTTATGTTCTTTTGATGAGTAGGGAGAAGGCAACACTATCTGCTTTTGTAAATGAGAGAGTATTTAAAAAATAGATACTTTTCTTTTCTGCTCATTTATTTGTAATTTATTATCTAGATCATGGAGATTTACTTGGTAGCTGTCCAGAAGATGAGGCTTTCACTCCAAGCGATGAGTGCATGGATGGGTTATTGGATGAGTCTTTACTGGAAACCTGTCCTATTCAGTCACCATTACAAGTTTTTGCAGGAATGGGTGGACTGGCTCTCATTGCAGAAAGACTACCCATGCTATATCCAGAAGTAATTCAGCAGGTAAGAAAGTATTTTCTAATTTACTGTGTCATTCAAGACAGCCCTCCCGTGTTCTTGTTTTTTCTTGAGTTTCTGCCGACACTCACAAGCCATCCTCCCCATGTGTATCTGTGTCTGCATCTCTCTTCTCTGACCTAGGGCTCCCCAGGCCAATATTTCTTCGTCTTCCCTTGATTTTATCTACAAAGACGCTATTTCTAATACACTCATAGGTATTAGGGATTAGGACTTGAACATATCATTTAGTGGGGCAATTCAACCCATAGCAATACCTATTTAGTAAGTGGTTATTGCTTGCCTACTATTCAAAATGTTTACTGTATATTGATTTGCTATTATTCTTATTTTTCTCTGTTAAGGAAAACTGTTTAGCAGAGAAAAATAAGAATAATAGTAAATCAAAGGTAATGACATAGTCAAAAGTGTGAAGCAGAAAAGATAAACCAACATTCCTTGCTCAGTGAAAGTGATTTTCCTAATTCAGTATTCATTATGGTTTACTATATTGATTGGTACCTGGAAGTGGGGTGCTGCTATAATACATACGTAAAAATGTGAGTAGTTGGCAGAGTGTGGGAGAATTTTAGTAGCATGATAAAAATTTGTTTTTTCGATTGTCTTAAACTGATTGTTAGTTGAAATATGGATGGGAAAGCCTCTGTCAGGGAGGGCTCCAGAGGAAGTGAGGATCGTAGAAGAGAAAACCTTCACTTGTCTTAGAGAGTACCTAGATTGTCACAAGCAGACTTGGTAGAAATATGGATGTGAAAATTTCTGACAATGAGGCTTAGAAGGAAATGATGTACATTTTATTGGAAACTGAAGGAAAGCAGATCTTTGTCACATAGTGGCAGAAACCTTAGCTCATTTGTGTACTACAAGTGGAAAGTAGCACTTAGAAGTGATGAATTTGTGTATTTAGCTGAGATTTCCACAAGGAGGGCTGAAAATACAACCTATTTTCTTCTCACTGCTTCTAGTAAAATGTGTGGGGGAAAAGGCAAATTTGAAGGAGTAATTAAACAACAAGCAAGCAGCCCTTGACGGACAGGGAAATTGCCTCTACACATCGCCGAAGGTGCTAACATTAGAGATACACTGTCAGAAAAGCATGCTCTGAGGGAAGCCAGCATTGTGGCTGGGCATCCTTTCACCTAGTGCTTTAGAATTTAAAATAGGTTACTTCTCTTAGTTGTGTTTTTAGACGTTAATCAAAATGAACATATTCTTAATAGAATCCTTTCCTTGGGGAATTAAGCTGTTTTATCTGTGCCTATCAGAAATATGAATCTTTGTTTTAATTGAGAAAAATGTTTTTTATACCATTTTAATTCTGACATTTTTATTGTGAAAATAATACATACAAGTGTATAATGTATATGTAAATGTAGTTTTAAAAATTAAATCCATCAGTACAAATATCCTAAAGCAAAGCTGCTTACATAATCATACTTCTAGCATTTATGTAAATAACAATTGATACTCTTTATAGTTTGCTTCTTTTGCTGAACCTCTATCCTGAAATTAATGTTTTGTTGATGCCTGAAACTGTAGTACTCTAATTTTTACTGCTCTAATGTGCCGTATTGTATAACTATTTCAATGTTGACTAATGTGTTCATTGTTTAGATTTATTGGCTGTAATGAAAAAAGTTGTTCTGAAGAATTATATATATATCATAGTATAAGACTTGTACGTGTTTGGCAGTATGAGGGGAGAATGGGAGGTGATGTGTAATAGTGGTTTGAATTTGTTCTTTTATGATTTTCCTGAGGTAAAGGATCTCTCACACTTCTCATTAAACAGTTTGCATATTATAAATCAGGAGTTTTTGTTTTTAGTTTCTTTTTGCTTGTAATGTACTCATTTTGTGACATCATTTATATTTTTTTTTAATATTAAAAAAATTTTTTGTTAAATCATAGCTGTGTACATTAGTGCAATCAAGGGGTACGATGTGCTGGTTTCATATACAATCTGAAATATTCTCATCAAACTGTTCAACATAGCTTTCATGGCATTTTCTTAGTTATTGTATGTAGACATTTGTATTCTGCATTTAGTAAGTTTCGCCTGTACCCATTCTAAGATGCACCGTAGGTGTGGCCCCACCCATCACCCTCCCTCCACCCTAACCTCACCCTTCTCTTCCCCTTCCTTGGCCCTTTCCCCATATTCTTGTGCTATAGTTGGGTTATAGCCTTCATATGAAAGCTATAAATTAGCTTCATAGTAGGGCTGGGTACATTGGATACTTTTTCTTCCATTCCTGAGATAATTTGCTAAGAAGAATATGTTCCAGCTCCATCCACGTAAACATGAAAGAGGTCAAGTCTCCATCTTTCTTTAAGACTGCATAATATTCCATGGTATACATGTATCAAAATTTGCTAATCCATTCGTGGGTCGATGGGCATTTGGGCTTCTTCCATGACTTTGCAATTGTGAATTGGGCTGCAGTACACATTCTGGTACAGATGTCTTTGTTATGTTGTGATTTTTGGTCTTCTGGGTATAAACCTAGTAAAGGAATTATAGGATCGAATGGCAGGTCTATTTTTAGGTCCCTAAGTATTCTCCAAACATCCTTCCAAAAGGAACGTATTAGTGGGCATTCCCACCAGTAGTGTAAAAGTGTGCCCTTTTCTCCACATCCACGCCAGTATCTCTGGTTTTGGGATGTTGTTATGTGGGCTACTCTTACTGGGGTTAGGTGATATCTCAAAGTAGTTTTGATTTGCATTTCTCTGATTATTAAGGATGATGAGCTTTTTTTCATGTGTTTGTAGATCATGCATCTGTCTTCTTTAGAGAAGTTTCCCTTCAAGTCCGTTGCCCACCCTGAGATGGAATCACTTGTTCTCTTTTTGCTAATACGTTTGAGTTCTTCATAGATTCTGGTTATTAAACCTTTGTCGGAGGTATAACCTGCAAATATTTTCTCCCATTCTGAGGGCTGTCTGCTTGCTTTACTTACTATGTTCTTGGCTGTACAGAAGCTTTTTAGTTTGATCAGGTCCCAGTAATGTATTTTTGATACTACTTCAATTGCCTGGGGAGTCCTCCTCATAAAATATTCACCCAGGCCGATTCCTTCAAGAGTTTTCCCTGCACTTTCTTCAAGTATTTTTACAGTTTCATGTATTAAGTTTAAATCTTTTATCCATTGAGAGTGTATCTCAGTTAATGGTGAAAGGTGTGGGTCCAGTTTCAGTCTTTTACAGATCGCCAGCCAGTTCATCCAGCATCATTTGTTAAATAGGGAATCTTTTTCCCCACTGAGTGTTTTTAATTGGCTTGTCAAAGATCAAATAACAGTAAGTAGCTGGATTCATCTCTTGGTTCTCTATTCTGTTCCAGACATCTACTTCTCTGTTTTTGTGCCAATACCATGCTGTTTTGATCACTATGGATTTATAGTACAGTCTCAGGTCTGGTAGTGTGATTCCTCCTGCTTTGTTTTTCTTGCTGAGTACTGTTTTGGCTATTCGAGGTTTTTTCTGAATCCATATAAAACGAAGTATTATTTTTTTCAAGATCTTTAAAGTATGACAATGGAGCTTTAATAGAAATTGCATTAAAATTATATATTGCTTTGGGTAGTATAGACATTTTAACAATGTTGATTCTTCCCAGCCATGAGCATGGTATGTTTTTCCATTTGTTAACATCTTCAGCTGTTTCTTTTCTTAAAGTTTCATAGTTCTCTTTGTAGAGATCTTTCACGTCCTTTGTTAGGTATACTCCCAAATATTTCATCTTCTTTGGCACTACTGTGAAAGGAATAGAGTCCTTGACTGTTTTTTTGGCTTGGTTATTGTTGGTATATATAAAGGCTACAGATTTATAGGTATTGATTTTGTAGCCTGAGACATTGCTGTATTCCTTGATCGCTTCTAAAAGTTTTGTAGTAGAATCCCTAGTGTTTTCCAGATACACGATCATATCATCTGTGAAGAGTGAAAGTTTGATCTCTTCTGACCCCAGGTGGATACCCTTGATCGCCTTTTCTTCCCTAATTGCAATGGCTAAAACTTCCATTACAATGTTAAAGAGTAATGGAGACAACGCCTGGTTCCTGATCTAAGTAAAAATGATTTCAATTTAACTCCATTCAGTACGATATTGGCTGTGGGTTTGCTGTAGATGGCCTCTGTGAGTTTAAGAAATGTCCGTTCTATACCAATTTTCTTAAGTGTTCTGATCATGAAGGGATGCTGGATATTATCCAAAAACTTTTTCTGCGTCAATTGAGAGACTCATCTGGTCTTTATTTTTTAGTTTGTTTATGTGCTGAATTACATTTATAGATTTACGTATATTGAACCAGCCTTGAGACCCTGGGATAAATCCCACATCGTCATTGTATATAATTTTTTTGATGTGTTGTTGGATTCTGTTCGTTAGGATCTTATTAAGTATTTTTGCATCAGTATTCATCTTTTCTTGTTGGGTCTTTCCCTGGTTTGGGGATCAAGGTGATGTTTGCTTCGTAGAATGTGTTGGGTAATACTCCTTCTTTTTCTATATTTTGGAAGAGGTTTAGTAATACAGGTACTAGTTCTTCTTTAATGGTTTGGTAGAATTCTGACGTAAAGCCATCTGGTCCTGGGCTTTTCTTTTTAGGGAGCTTTTGTATAGTTGATGCTATTTCAGAACTTGATATAGCCTGTTCAACATTTCCACTTCGTTCTGGCTAAGTCTTGGTAGGTGGCGTACTTCCAGGTATTGGTCGATTTCTTTCATATTTTCATGTTTCTGAGAGTAGAGTTTCTTGTATTCGTTAAGGATTTTTTGAATTTCTGAGGGGTCTGTTGTTATTTCATCGTTACCATTTCTGATTTTATGAAATTAGGGATTTTACTTTTTTTTTTTCCCTTGGTTAGGTTGGCCAAGGGTTTATCTATTTTATTGATCTTTTCATAAAACCAACTTTTGGATGTATTGATCTTTTGTATAAGTCTTTTATTTTCAATTTCATTTAATTCTGCTCTGATTTTAGTTATTTCTTTTCTTCTGCTGGGTTTGGGGTTGGAATGTTCTTCCTTTTCCAGTTGCTTGAGATGTCCCATTAAGTTATTAACTTCCTCTCTTTCCGTTTTCTTGAGGAAGGCTTGCAGTGCTATAAATTTCCCTCTTAGGACTGCCTTTGCAGTATCCCAGAAGTTCTGATAATTCATGTCTTGATTGTTGTTTTGTTTCAAAAATTTGGTGATTTCCTTCTTAATCTCATCTATAACCCATTTATCCTTCAGCATAAGGTTGTTCAGCTTCCCTGTTTTTGTGTGGGTATGCAGATTCCTGTTGTTATTGTGTTCAACTTTTATTCCATTATGGTCTGAGAAGATGCAAAGAATAATTTCTGTTTTTTAAAATTTGCTCAGGTTATATTTGTGGCCTAGGATGTGGTCAATTTTGGAGTATGTTCTGATGAGAAGAATGTGTATTCAGTTTTTTTTGGTATGAAATGTTCTGTAGATGGCTGTTAAGTCCAGATGTTGAATGGTTAAGTTTAAATCTAAAATTTCTTTGCTTAGCTTCTTTTTGGAGGATTTATGCAGGACTGCTAAAGGGGTGTTAAAATCTCCAGCTACTATGGAACTGGAGGAAATCAAGTTGCTCATGTCTGTTAGAGTTTCTCTTATAAATTGAGGTGCGTTTTGGTTGGGTGCATAAATATAAATAATTGAAATCTCATCATATTGAGTATTACCTTGAACAAATATGAAGTGTCCATCCTTATTCTTCCTTATTTCAGTTGGTTTAAAGCCTATTGCGTCTGTGAATAGGATTGCAACACCTGCTTTTTTCTGCTTTCCATTTGCCTGGAGTATGGATGACCATCCCTTCACCTAAGTCTATATTTGTCTTTTAATGTAAGATGAGATTCATGTATGCAGCAGATATCTGGCTTGAGTTTTTGTATCCAGTCAGCCAACCTGTGCCTCTTTATAGGACAATTTAAACCATTCACATTAATTGAGAATGTTGACAAGCCTTTCGAGAGTCCGGTGGACATTTTTAATCCTTTTGTGACTGTGGAAGTTGGAATTTGATCAAAATTTTCTGGGTGGGTTTACCTTTGTGGTTGAGGATTACGCTGGTCTTTATGAAGGATAGGTCTGAGAATATCCTGGAGAGCTGGTTTAGTTATGGCAAATTTCTTCAACATGTGAATGTCATTAAAGTATTTAATTTCTCCATCAGTTTAGCTGGGTACAAGATCCTGGGTTGAAAGTTATTTTGTTTTAGGAGATTAAAAGTCGATGACTATCCTCTTCAAGCTTGAAAGGTTTCAGCAGAGAGATCTGCAGTCATTCTAATATTCTTGCCCTTGTAGGTGATGGCTTTCTTTCGTCTGGCTGCTTTCAGAATTTTCTCCTTCATATTAACTTTAGTGAAATTGATTATGATGTGTCTGGGGGATGTTTTATTCGGGTTGAGTCGTGCTGGAGTTCTGAAACTGTGTGCTATCTGAATTTCAGAATCTCTTGGCATGTCTGGAAAGTTCTCCTTCATAATCTCATGGAGAAGAGACTCTGTGCCTCGTGAAGCCACTTTATTGCTTTCGGGGATCCCTATAAGACGAATATTGGTTTTCTTCGAATTATGCCAGAGCTGTCTGAGAGAGTCATCTGTTTTTGCCCTCCATTTCTCTTCCTCTTTGAGAGTTTGGGCGCATTTGAAAGCTTTGTCTTCAATGTCAGAAATCTTTTCTTCCGCTTGCTCCATTCTGTTACTGAGGGATTCTACTGTGTTTCTCAGATCCTTGAGGGCTGCAATTTCTTGTCTCAATGTGTCAAAATCTTTGGTCATTTGGTCTTTGAATTCGTTGAATTCTTGAGATATCTTTTGGGTTACTGCTTGGAATTCTAATTTGATCATATTTGCTATCCAGATTCTGAATTCAATTTCTGACATCTCAGCTATTAGTTTGTGCATGGGATCTTGTGCTGTGTGTGCCCCATTGATCCTTGGGGGAGTTGATCTACTCTGATTATTCATATTGCCAGAGTTTTTCTGTTGATTTCGCCTTATGATTGTTTTTCACCATTGCCTCTGGCCGTCCTCAGAGTAGGGGAGTTGTCTCTCCAAGATTAGACCCCAGCGGGCTCACTCTGTTGTTGCTACATCTTTGTAGGGACTGACCCTGTACAGTTCCTCTGGGGCTGCCCCAACCAGGAGTTCTGGTTGTGGAAGCAGCTCTGGAGTGTGACACACCCGGATCCAGCAACAGGGCAGGAGGTGGTGCGCAGGGTTCTGGGAGTGCCTGGCGCCCAGTGACTTTGGCACAAGAGCCCAAGGCTCCAGCAGTCTCGGGCCAGGAGAAGGGCTCCGTACAGAGGCAGGAAGGGCTCCGGAGGGCATGCAGCTACCAGAGTCCCTGGCCAGATGAGCGGGCTGTTGTGGAGGCAGGGAAGGTACAGGAGGGAGGACACGGGGTTGCGAGGCTCCTGCAGTTCCGGTCAGAGCGTTTGGAGGCCCGGCTGGCACGGGTCACGGTTTGGGGGTTGCGGCGCAGCTCTTACAGAGGTCTGGTGGGAGCCTATCGCTGTCGCAGCCTGCTTCATATATCCAAGACCAAGCCCTGAATCAGGAGTTCAGTCAAAATCTGTGAGCTGTTGTGATGTTTTTGGACTTGGCACTCAGTTGAACTTCCTTTGGAGAGCTTAGGGAGGAGTGCAGAGAACTTTGGGTGTTGTCTAGGGCCCCAGACTGAGCTGCTGTGTCAGACGGAGCTAATCTTGTGACAGCATTTAAAATAATCTTTAAGAAAATTGAATGATGACAAGAAGGTAAGGTTCTATCTATAAAACAAACTACCATTCATTGTCATATAAGTACTTTTGTTTTTTTTGTGTGTAGCATAAAATGAATGGAAAAGCACTTTAGAAAATCACCTGAAAATGATTATTGGAATGGATTAAGTGAAGAGTGCTTTGAATTCTTGTTTTTTTCAGTTAGGCTATTTCATGTTCTATGATTGTTGCCTTAACTTCTATGATCAAAATCTGGCTGACATCAGAATTGCAACTGATTTATTCAGTGTACAAATGCATCTGGTATAGATGGAAATCTATTCAAGAATTTTGTCTTTGACCCTTCCCTAGGAATGATCCTTATATATGTGTCTTAAATGTATGATGTTTGACTCTGTAGGGTGATTTTTTATTTTTATTTTTTGCAGTTTTTGGCCGGGGCTGGGCTTCAACCCACCACCTCTGGCATATGGGGCCAGCTCCCTACTCCTTTGAGCCACAGGTGCCACCCTGTAGGGTGATTTTTAAATGCGTGATGCAGTAACTGTCATTAGCTTCGTATTCACTTAATTATATGTTTGTGAAATTAATCTTTAGTGACATGTATTATATATGGCCAATAAAGACAAAAGATTTCTAAACAAGAGGGAAGGGTTCCGTTAACATGCATGCTTAGTATCAGAGAGACTTGTTAAGATTAAATTGTAGATATGCCTTTATTTCTAAGTGCAAAGACCTTAAATAACCACAATTATTCAAATAAATAACCGTAGTTATTCAGATCAGAAGTTCACGTTGACACAGTACTGTGAGCTACCAATTTTAATCACATTTTGCCAATTTTCTGATGTTCTTTAGAGCCAATAGAAAAAAAATAATCCGTTTTCTTTTACATGATTTTGAGGGTGGTGGTTCAGGATCCAATTTTGGATATTGCATTTTGTTTTCTCTGTTGTTTCTATAATTTGTAACAACATTCTGCTATCTTTATTTGTCTCATGGTTTGACATTTTTGAAAACACTGGGAAATAATGTCTATGTGTGCACTCAAACATACAGCAATCATTATGAAAGTTTTCAGATATACAAAAATTAAGAAATGTAAAATCTGCACAGGTGGAAGCATGTGACTTCCTTCCAGCAACACCCATAAGCCAAGCAAGTTGAAATTTGGATGGGTGAATAAGAAAGGGCACTGTCAACTGTGTTTCTTAGAAGTAAAATAATGGACCATAACACAGCTAGTCTCAAAACTTTCATAGTGATCCGCATATATATGTATCATATACATAGGTATATATACATGTGTTTCCTAGATTTGTTTGCTGGTAGTGCCCGTTTCCCTGAGCAACATGTGCATCCCTATCTCCCACATCTTTATATTAAATATTTAAATACAGTTCTCCACTGAAAGAAATAAGGGCTTCTTTGAGAAATTCTAGGATTGGAGCTGGGAAGCTACAAAATAAACCTAGCGTTCCTTGCTCTTCTAGAAAGCAAAGAAAGGCCCAGAATGATGGAGACATGTTAAAAAGCTGTAGGATCCTACCTTAAGGGGATTCCAGTGACCAAATCTAGGTCCACTTAAACACCAAAATAAATAATGGTAGTAACAGAGTATAACTTATGAATAAAATTAGAAGCCAGGCTTGGTGCCTGTGGCTCAAATGGCTAAGGCGCCAGCCATATACACTGGAGCTGGCGGGTTCAAATCCAGCCTGAGGCCGCCAAACAACAATGACGACTGCAACCAAAAAAACAGCCCGGCTTTGTGGTGGGTGCCTGTAGTCCCAGCTACTTGGGAGGTGGAGGCAGGAGAATCGCTTGAGCCCAGGAGTTGGAGGTTGCTGTGAGCTGTGATGTCACAGCACTCTACCCAGGGTGACAGCTTGAGGCTCTGTCTCAAAAAAAAGAAAAAGAAAAATTACATCTCATATGATAAATGAATAAATAAACAGATGGGGAAGAAGGGAATATTTTTCCTTGTAGTTTATGTCAAGTAAAAATATGGAAGGAATGATAGAATCTTGAAGTTACCCTTTGGTGACTACCATAGCATTTAGTTTTTCAGACAAGAATGATTAAAGTATTATATTAGCCAGGCACAATGGCTCAAGCCCAGCAATTTGTGAGATTGAAGTGGGACAATCACTTGTGAGGCCAGGAGTTTGAAATTAGCCTGGGCAGCATAGCAGAACCTTGTTTCTACGAAAAAATTACCCAGCTGTGGTGGCATGTGCCTGTAGTCCCAGCTACTTGAGAGCCTGAGACAAGAGGATCACTTGAGCCCGGGAGTTTGAGCTTACAATGAACTATAATTGTACCACTGGACTCCAGCCTGTGCAACAGAACAAGAACCCGTCTCAACTACATAAAATAAAACATAAGTAAAAGATACAATACGAATGATTCAAAGTCTGGTGAGAAAGAAGCTGTCTAAATAGTTTTGAAGAATTTCTCCATAGATATTAACTAATTATAAAGGGGAACATAATGGATATAACGTAAAGGTAGTTGACAGATACTGTCGTATTCATGACATCATGTGCTTCCTGATGTTTACAAGCTTGGTTTTTAAAGCAAGTCTTTTTATTAAATCTGTATATTCCTATGTTTTAAAGAAATCAATGAAGTCAAGTCTTTAATTTGAACCTGATAGTGAAACATGTAAATAGCCAAGCAAACACTCTTTTGTCTTTAGGTGAGCGCTCCAGTTGTAACATCTACCACTCAGGAAAAGCCAAAGGATAGCGATCAGTTTGAGTGGGTGACAATTGAACAGTCAGGGGAATTAGTTTATGAAGCACCAGAAACAATTGCAGCTGAACCTCCACCCATCAAGTCAGCGGTACAGACCATGTCTCCCATCCCTGCTCACTCTCTGGCTGCTTTTGGATTATTTCTTCGTCTTCCGGGATATGCCGAAGTGCTACTCAAAGAGAGAAAACATGCCCAGTGCCTTCTTCGATTGGTATTGGGAGTGACAGATGATGGAGAAGGAAGTAAGTGTTTAGTGTTACTAATTCTTCAACACATATATATGTAGGTTGCATAAAGTTGTCCAGATCATTGCCTGTTATTCATCACTTATTTCTTTCATAATTAAGCTATTTGGGTGAATTGTTGTTGGCAGCTCAGTTCCAGTATTAGACATAACAAAACCTAAAGAACCTTCATTTTCACTTTTGTATTCATTCATAAAGTATTTACTGAGTGCTTATAAAACTACTGGGCATCAGTATAGGAATTTAAACTTGGAATAAGTATTTAAATCTATTCTCAAGTAGCTAATGTTCTCCAGTAATAGCCATGAGGAATAGCAAGTTATAAAGAGCCTGGCACACACTTGAGTACAGTGTTATGGAGGCTTCCACGTGTGAGATTATTTTATTACCCAGCAATGTGAAATCAGTGGCATAGTAGTTTTGGGTATGGCTTCATAAGATAGATTAGATTTAGGTTGGGATGAGTTATTTCATAAAGAAACAATGATGTGAGCAGTGTTTGGAAATTCAGAATACATAAGAAGGGTTAAGTTAGAGGGTACAATTTTGCATAAAAGCACTAAGAGCTCATTTTAGAAAAACTGAAATTAGTAGCATCATGGAAAGGCCTGTTAAGAACATTTGATTTGATTTTGAAAGCAATGAAGATTTTTAAAAATGTGTTGTGCAAGTTAGTGGATGTGATGAGAATAGTTTTTTAAGAAAATGAATGTGGTCACATCGTTTAAAGAAAACAATTCGGAAAATAATAATATATAATGTTCCTAGCACTCTGGGAGGTTGAGGTGGGTGGATTGCCTGAGCTTAGGAGTTCTGAGACTAGCCTGAGCTCTGAGACCCCATTTCTAAAAATAGCCAAGGCTTTCTGGTGGGCACCTGTAGTCCCAGCTATTTGAGGAGGTTGAAAGAGCAGGATTGCTTGAGCCTAAGAGATTGAGGTTGCTGTGAGCTGTGATGCCATGGCACTGTACTGAGGGCAACATAGTAAGACTGTGTCTTGGGGGAGGGGAGAAATATGTATATATGTGTACATACACATATATATAATATATGTAATAATATTAAAGAATAATAAAAAGCTATGGCAATTATTTCCATTGGGTTGGTATTATTATTTAATAGAAGGAAAGAGAAAGTATAGTTAGACTAGCCTTACAATTAAATTTTCATTTCGTTTACCTCTTCTTTCTTGTTCACTCAATGACCATGCTATGAATATTATTAAGAGAATTAATGACTATTTTTAAACCTCATGATTTTCATTGGAGTTTATTTCTTTCACATGGCATCTAGAAAGAATAAACTGTTAAACCCTGTACCAGAAAGTATATTTATCTAATAATAACTGTATAAATTTATTTGTGGATCTTGAAACTCTGAAACTATCAAATATTCCAAGTACATATTTTTCTTTTGTATTTTCATAATGATGGAATCCTTCCTAAATGTTGACATTATTTTAAAAATATTGTTGCAATGATTGTTATTAAATTACAGGTTCTCCTTACTACATAGTCTTGGTTGTTTGATTCATGTATAAATTGTACTTACAGTCACCTCTGAGTTTACATGGGGGATTGGTTCTGGGTCCACCTGCATATACCAAAATGTGGAACCATTTATATGAAAAATCAGCCCTCTGTGTACGTAGGTTTCATATCCCGCAAGTGCTATGTTGTCCATCACGTTTGGTTGAAAAAAAGAATCACACATAGTTGAAATTTATGTGGCTCAAGGATCAGTTGTATTTCTTTTAGAAAAACAGGAATTTATTCATCAGATCCGGCTTTTTTAAAAAGATGATAGAGCAGTAAGAACCATTGCATTTTTTAAATTTATATAATATTAGTAGTTAATATTTATGGGGTACGAGTAATATTTTGATTCAAACATGCAATGTGTAATGTAATGAGAACTGTTGTATTTTAACAATCTATTACCAGACAAGTAATTGATGTAACTCTAAACAGAAAAGGAAAAATAATTGCCTTTATGCCATTTCAGGCTATTTTTAGTGACTATACAATGAAATGTTTATTGAAAAGGCATAATTACGACATCTCTTAATGTAACTAGCTGTCTCATCCACCTTTCATGCAGTATTGTGTTCTTTGCATTTAACACTCCTTTCTGGCTAGAATATAGTAGAACACTGTTATGAAAAAATATATAGCTCATGTTTAAACAAGGCAAGCAGTTAATTTCTTAGAGGTTAATAAACTTTTAATGCTTCTTTTTTCATGCTTAGGTTTTATTTTAAATTCTACTTTGTAATAACATAGAGAGCGTTGATATACTCTTATAGCTATTAATTATCATGTTTATGTTTCAACTTTCTTTTATAGTTTATATATACTATATTTACAGAACTTTTCCTGGTACTATATATGATTAGATTTTAAGGTATTAGTATTCTATTTGTGGTGTTTGGCTTGTTTTATAATAAATTTAATGATATAATTTTATTATATATTACACTCTTATTACTAATTTATGACCCTTACTGTGTTGAAAATATTTTTATTTTTGAGTCCTTGTCTCTTTTCAATCTAGGTCATATTCTGCAATCTCCATCAGCCAATGTGCTTCCAACCCTTCCTTTCCACGTCCTTCGTAGCTTGTTTAGCAGTACACCTTTGACAACTGATGACGGTGTACTTCTAAGGCGGATGGCCTTGGAGATTGGAGCCCTACACCTCATTCTTGTCTGTCTCTCTGCTCTGAGCCACCATGCCCCACGAGTTCCAAATGGTAGCCTCAATCAAGCAGAGGTAGGTTCCATTATAATTCTTTTGATTATGAAAGTTAAATTTAATTCATAGAGTACATAATAAAGTTCTTTTCTAAAGTAATTAGTATTTTAGAGACTAGGATTTTCTATTTTTACACCTAAAAGGATATTTGAAAGAGTACTGTAAATTAATTGCTTTTTCTAATTAGGCGTAAAACTACAGATTAACTCATCTACTTGAAAAACAGAAGATTTAGGAGCATCATAAGCTTCCCCATTTACAAAGATGAGCTGAATTTATGCTGCATCCTTCTTCCTTTCCTTCATCACGCTGTAGAGAATTCATCCTGTGGAATGGGAGGTCCTAACCAGTACAGTAAAAAAGAAAAAAATAGGATAGGAAGAAATTCATTATTTCTATATGATTTGATTATAATTAAAATAACCCCCCACCCCTTTTTTTAAGAGACAGACTCTTTTTTTATCACCCTCAGTAGAGTGCCATGGCATCACAGCTCCTAGCAACCTCTAACTCCTGTGCTTAGGTGATTCTCTTGCCTCAGCCTCCCAGGTAGCTGGGACTACAGGTGCCCGCCACAACGCCTGGCTATTTTTTTGTCGCAATTTGGCTGGGGCTGGGTTTGAACCCACCACCGTTGGTATGTGGGGCCGGCACCCTACTCACTGAACCACAGGCACTGCCCATAAAACACTTTTTATTTTAATAAGATATTTTTGGCCGGGTGCATCATGCCTGTAATCCCAGCACTTTTGGAGGTCGACCTGGGCAGATCACCTGAGCTCATGAGTTTGAGACTAGCCTGAGCTAGAGAGAGACTCCATCTCTAAAAATAGCTGGGTATAGTGGCAGGTACTTGTAGTCCCAGCTACCTGGGAGGCTGAGGCAAGAGAATCACTTGAGCCCAAAAGTCTGAGGTTGCTGTGAGCTGTGATAACAGGGCATTCTACAGGGAGCGATGAAGTGAGACTCTGTTTCCAAAAAAAAAAAAAAAGGTATTTTTTTAACCCAGTATGTCCAAAAAATTTAAACTTTAATGATTTAAAATTATTGAGATGTTTTACATGTTCTTTTTATACTAAGTCCTTGAAAACCAGTGTATATCTCACAGTCTGTCTCAATACAGATTAGCCATATTTCAAATGCTTAATTGCCACATGGAGCTAGGGGTCACTTTATAGACAGTACAGCTCTAAAATTCTGTGCAGACTAAGTGTACTTGGTGTTTCTCCATTAAACAGGTGAGACAGACCCATCATTTCTGTTAATTTCCCCAAGCCTCTGTATCCACCAATCAAGTCCTTGAAAACAATTGTGAAGGCATGTGACCAGTCCAAAGAGTGAGCATTCCCTTTAGATGCCAGACCTAGACAACCCTCAACATATCACTAACTTGCTGTGAATAAGCTGTAGCAGCAGTCAGATCCACAGGGCCTCATGCACTGTGAGGGTGTCTCCAGATTGTTCTCTAGCCAGCCAACACCTGCTGGGAAGACTTGATGATTGACCAGAGTGACAGCATCCTCACAGGGAAGCCTGCTGAGAGGCATCTAGCCCTCCTACTCTGGTTCTTGTCGGGGTTGTGTGCCACTTGCTATTTGGGACTAAAAGTGGCTGAGCATATGGGGTGCAATACCATCTTGTGTTAGATCAAAGAATCACGTGAGAGAAAAATATTGAGAAAATTCTATTAACTAAACTTTTCCACAAACTAGAAAAATGCAGTCTAAAAAACCTGTGTAAAGTAAGAAACAGAGATAATACATGGGAGCAGAATTTGAAATCCTAAGAGTTCAATCCCCTCATTGAGCTGAGAACCAGAGGCCCACAGAAGGCTGTGATTTGCCCACTGTCTCTCAGCAAACCCTTAGAGATTGTGGTGAGTCCTGCGTCCTATCTGCTGCCTCCACTGTCTCCACTAACTGGCAAACATTTAAATGCGAGACACTGTGCCATCATCAAGGTACCTCTTAAGTACCTTCAGAGAATGACATCCCTGAGAAGATTGGTTATGAGTTAAGGGGTCAGCTGCCCTGAATAGGCACTGCCTTGCGGGGGCATAGTGCCCCGATCCTGCCACCTAGAATCCAGGGCAGGGGATACTACTGGAACAGTTGTTTTGCCAACTCCACATCACTGGGCCTGGGACAGGCTATCCTGGCCCCATAGCTGTGACCTACTTCCTAGCTACAGGCAAGGGGAAGCCTCACACATGACATCAACTTAGGGATTATTAGAAAACTGGTGGCGAGTTGTGTCTCAAAGGCACTTGGGCTGTAGTTTAGTACCTCAAGTGCCAAGATAACTTCCGACCTTGTTTCTGAGTGGGTGTAGGCTTCCCGGAATGGTATGGCACAGCTAGTCTCGTCCTGTCCCCATGTGTGGCACCCACTCTTCCATTGTCAACTGCATGGGATCTGGCATTGAATGGCTCCAGTTCTCTTTGGGCTGCTGGAGACCCCCATCTGACATCTGGAATTTGCTGTGGTTTCCTGGATGGGAGGACTTCCTAGCACACTGGCAGCTCCACAAGCCCCCTACCCCCTCCTCACCCCATAACTGCTCCACTGCTTCTATGACAAGGGAAAATATCCAAGCACCTTGAAGCTCGCTCTGCTGGGCCCAGGCTGCCACACCAGAGAGGCCCCACTTCATTCTAGAGCAGTGGTTGTCAAACTGTGGGTCATGACTCACAGGAACTGTATTAAAGGGCCATAGCATAAGGAAGGTTGAGAACCACTGTTCTAGAGCTAGGTGTAGGCCAGAAAAATTAAAAAAAAAAAAAAAATTAATGGCATTATATTTAAGATACAATATATGTGGTCAATATATAAAAAAGTTATTTCTAATTGATGAAATGAGCTTTATTATTATTTTTTATTTTTTTTTTAATTTTTTTGTAAAAGCAGAGTCTCACTTTATCACCCTCAGTAGAGTGCCGTGGCGTCACACAGCTCACAGTAACCTCCAGCTCCTGAGCTTAGGCAATTCTCTTGCCTCAGCCTTCCCGAGTAGCTGGGAGTACAGGTGTCCAGCATAACACCCAGCTATTTTGTTGTTGGAGTTTGTCCGGGGCTGGGTTTGAACCTAACATCCTCCGTATATGGGGCTGGTGCCCTACTCACTGAGCCACAGGTGCTGCCCTGATGAAATGAGATTTATAAAGATATCTTTTAGAATAGCATCAAAATCAGAAAATATCTATGAATAAACGTGAAAAAATATCTATAAGACCTCTTCATAAATGTATGAAATTTTTTAAAAAGGCAATTATTATTTTATTGTCCGTGCTGGTGTTTATCTTCAATGGGTTAATAAATACAACAGTGCAATAAGTATTATGTCCTCCTAGATCAATTCTTGAATTTGATGCAATTTCAGATTCGTTTTGGAAGAAGTTGACAAGCCTGTTGTAAAATTTATGTAGACGTGCCAAAGGGTCAGGAATAGCTGAGGCAGTTTCAAAGAACAACAACATATCTAGCATACTGATAGCACTGTTTATCAAAGTCTGTTGTTAAACTATAGTGCCAGTATCAGGATGGATAGAAGTCTTAACAAACAATAGCGAAGCAAACCCACATGTATAATGATTCCCTGATATATGATGTGGCTATGTAACCTAATGAATTAAGTGTGGTCTTATTAATAAATAGTGATGGGTCATTTTGATATCCAGGTGGGAAAAAATGAATCTTTAAATCTCTTTTGTGCTCTAAATGCAAAATTACTTATAAATGAATGATAGTTGTTTTTTGGGTTTTTTTTTTTTTTTGAGATAGAATCTCACTATGTCATCCTCGGTAGAATGCTGTGGCGTTATAGCTCACAGCAACCTCAAACTCTTGGGCTTAAGCAATTCTCTTGCCTCAGCCTCCCAAGTAGCTGGGACTACAGGCGCCCATCACAATGCCTGGCTATTTTCTTGTTGCAGTTGTCATTGTTGTTTAGCTGGCCTGGGCCGGGCTCAAACCCGTCATTCTCAGTGCATGTGGCTGGTGTCATACCCACTGTGCTATATGCGCTGAGCTGTGAATGATAGTTTTTAAAAAAGAAAAAAGGCACTAAACCATAAGAAAAAAAAAACCTCATTAAGATTAAGAGCCTCTTTTTATCAAAAATCCTGTTAGATTGAAAAGGCTGGCCACGAGGCCTAATAGCGGTGGCTAATGCCTGTAATCCTAGCACTCTGGAAGGCCGGGAGGCAAGAGGATCACTTGATCCTAAGAGTTTGAGGTTGCTGTCGTCTGTGACGCTACAGCACTCTACCCAGAGCTATGAAGTAAGACTCTCTCTCAAAAAAATAAAGAAGAAAAGGTAAGCCACAGAATGAGAGACTACTTGTAGTTAGGTTGATAAGTAGATAGATCAGATCCACACCATATAAATAGCTTCAAAAACATAAAAGGCGACAACCCAGTAGAAAAATGGGTGAAAGGCTTGAGTGGACACTATGCAAAAAGCTGCCTAACTTTCCAATAAATGTGAAAAGGTGATCTTCATTATTTTTAAGAAAACTACACAAAACTTTTAACACACTAGTAGTATAGACCTGTCAGAATGTCTAAAATTTCAAAAAGCAACAATACCAAATGTTGGACCCATCATCATTTATAATAATGTAAAAAAGAATAGAATGGATAAATAAATTGTGGTCTACTATATAATGGAATACTAGTATCAGGTAATGAAAGGGAACAACTATAGTCATCTACACATGACTGTGCTGATAAGTCTAACAAGCATAGCTAAGACACCAGGCATAACGCAGTACACACAGAGTGGTTCTCATGATGTAAGGTTGAAGAATTAAACAAAACTAAACTACAGTGAATGGAGTCTTCGTGTTTAGGTGATAAAATTATAAAGAAAATTAAGGAAACAAGGTGATTGGGTAGGCGGGGAGGGATCCCAGGTGGTAGAAGTTGAGGATTTGTTTTTTTGTTTTTCAGAAAAAATAAAAGGAAAAGAAAATTAAGGAAACAATCATAAAAATCAGGATTATAATTAGCTTTATAGAGGGATTGAGGGTATGATGAATAGGATATGGAATGAGGGGAATTGCTGGGGTATAGTGATCTGATTTTTTACCTCAGTGGTTAAATACATGTTTGTGTTATTAAACATTCCAAGTTTGTTCTGTGCTTTTTTTGTATGTGTGTTATACTCCACGATAAGGCATGTTTTTGAAATAGCTTTATCAAGAATATTGATTATGCCGTTAGTAAATGCTTGTATGTAATGAAATTTTAATGATCTGTTTAACAGCTTATCTACTAAAATGTGAAAGTTGGAATTTTGCAGTCATAGACCCATAATACTATGTGTGTATATATGTGAATTTATAAAACTACTGTTTCTTCATAATATTTTTCCTTAGAAAATACTTACATTAATAGAAACAAAAGGAATTGGCGTTGCTTATGAGTTATCTTTAAAACTAACATTTAATTGCAAATGTTTTGGGATCACATACATAATATGTTAAATTTAATGACAATTCTTTAAGGAAAGATTCTTGTTCCAGAATGATTCATTCCTCTATGTAAATAATCATTAAGACTTGACCTTTACAGGGTGCTAGTTACATTAACAGATATTTTTTTCTGTTTCCACACCATTCTCAGTTTTTGGTTTTTTTTTGCAGTTTTTGGCCAGAGTTTGAACCCATCACCTCCAGCATATGGGACTGGTGCCCTACTCCTTTGAGCCATAAGTGCTGCCCATCTAGTCTCATTTTTTATATTTCCTCTATTCCCAAGAGATATTTTTACATCTCACATTCTGAACAAGAAAAGAATTGAGTGTTATTCCTTCTAGAAATAGAATCAGTTTAGTCATGATTGAAAATATGATACTTGGATGGAATTCTCCCGAGATAATCTTTTTACTAGATTCATTCTAAAAGGATCTAGCTCATATCCCTGTTTTTTTTTTTTTTTCACTGTTTTCTCTATTTCATTGTGAATCTTTTTTAAATTTTGTTTTGGAGACACAGTATGGCTCTGTAACCCCAGCAAGAGTGCAGTAGTAACATCATAGCTTACTGCAGCCTCAAAATCCTAGGCTCTAGTGGTCCTTTGTCAGCCTCCAAAGTAGCTTGAACTATAGGTGCATGCCACAAGACCTGGCTAGTTTTCCTATTATTTTTAGTAGAGTCGGGGGTCTCGCTCTTGCTCAGGTAGTCTCAACTCCTGACCTCAAGGGATCCTCTCACCTCAGCCTCCCAGAATGCTAAGATTACAGGTGTGAGCTGCCACACCCAGCCTAATTTTGAATCATAGACTCTTTAGGCTATAAGGTAGTTTACCCCTTGTTTTCCTGATGAATATTTTTAATTAGTTAATTTAATAATTATTCTTAAACAGTCGCTCTCCATTTACTCCTTCGTCTAGCTCCTGGCAACTACCAATCTGCATTCTGTCTCTTACTCTGGATATTTCATATAAATAGAATTATACAATGTGGGTTCTTTAGTGTTTATCTTCTTTCATGTTTTCAAGGTTCATGTGGTAGCATTTGTCAGTACCTCATTGATGGCTGAATAATATTCCATTGTGTTTGTTTAGTCATTAATCCATTGGTGGGCATTTGGGCTGTTCTGCCTTTTGGCTGTTCTGAGTAGTGTCACTGTGAACATGCCTATAACGTACCAGTTTTTCTTTCTTTTGGGGGTGTGTGTGTATTTTGTGTAACCCACAAAATTGCTGGGTTGCTGGGGTGGCGCCTGTGGCTCAGTGAGGAGTGAGCTGGCCCTATATACCAAGGACGGTGGGTTCAAACCTGGCCCCAGCCAAACTGCAGCAAAAAAATAACCGGGTGTTGTGGCAGGCACCTGTAATCCCAGCTACTTGGGAGGCTGAGGCAAGAGAATCGCCTAAGCCCAAGAGCTGGAGATTGCTGTGAGCTGTGACACCACGGTACTCTACCGAGGGCGACAAAGCGAAACTCTGTCTTAAAAAAAAGAAATAATAATTGTTGGGTTGCATTGTAATTCTGTGTTCAATTTTTCTAGGAACCAGCAAATTGTTTTCCATAGACTTTTTTGTATTCTTAGTAATAAAAATTTTTGAAGGTGAATAAAACCCAAGAGTAATAAATTTTTATTTTTTGTTATTATAAGCCACAAGTGTCAAGCTCTCATAACCATACATCAACAGAAGAACAGCAGCTGTATTGGGCCAAAGGGACTGGCTTTGGAACAGGCTCGACAGCTTCTGGGTGGGATGTGGAACAAGCCTTAACTAAACAAAGGCTTGAAGAGGAGCATGTTACTTGTCTTCTGCAGGTACGTTTGTAGAGTTGATATTGTCACTGGTAATAGATTATGTTTTATATTTATTCTGATTTTTAAATATTAATGACTGATCCAACTCATCCTTAGCTACTCTTAGCCCACTTGTGCTCCCTGTTCCCAGACATTCTAAGATACCCACTGACAGAGATTGCCTTTCCCTGCTGGTATCTCTGTATTTCTTCTCTTTCAATTAGCTTCTTCACTAAGAGGAAAGTGGCGAGGATGAAATTATCCAGTAACTGGAAGATACACCATAAATGTGTGTACCTTCTTAACATGTTATATCTGGGCTGTCTTATTAAAAAAGGATTTATTTACATTTTTGTTTCTCATGGAACTAGTATAAAAAGTCTGTATACCACAGAAATGAAGAGAGGTGCTTAACAGAAACTAGACTTAGGTCCTGCATCAACTCATTAAACTTGGTCCTGCATCTAGACTTAGGTCCTGCATCAACTCATTAAACTTGGTCAAGTCTTTGAGCATTATCTTCTGCAATTCTAGGATGGTAATGCTTATTCTATTGTAAGTTCTAAGATTGGGTGGATGCGGTGGCTGCCTATAATCCCAGCACTTTGGGAGGCTGAGGCTGGGGACGTTGCTTGAAGTCAGAAGTTCGAGACCAGCCAGAACAACATAGTGAGACCTTGTCTGTACAAAATTTTAAAAATTAGCCAAGAGTGGTGGTGTGTGCCTGTAGTCCCAGCTACTTGGTAGACTGAGGCATGAGAATCACGTGAGCCCAGGAGTTTGAGGTTGCGATGAGCTATGATTGCTCCATTGCATTTCACCCTGGGTGACTGTGCAAAACTATGTTTCAGTAAGAGAAAAAAATTCATTACCCTTAAACTATCATCTGAATTTATTCAGTAAAATACTATTGCACATAATATTAGAGTTGCTACTAAGTTTTTAAGTTCGTGCTTTTAGGTGGATATCTTGTATCTCTCTGGTCATACATACTGTACCATCCCTGTGAGCAACACGCTGAGGCAAAAGAAATCCTTCTCTTTTGAAAATTTAAACAAAGTCTTATTTTTGAAACACAGTGTGAGATATTAATTACATAGGAAATATGTACTCTTCAGATTGAATTCTAACACAAAATACAGGTTTTTAAAGTATGTAAAGCTAAAATCTAATTTCAACAATTTTAACCTTTAGGTTCTTGCCAGTTACATAAATCCTGTGAGTGGTGTGGTGAATGGAGAAGCTCCGTCATCTCCGGAGAGTAGAGGACAGAACAGTAATGCCCTTCCTTCTGTACTGTTAGAGCTTCTTAGTCAGTCCTGCCTCATCCCAGCCATGTCATCTTATCTACGAAATGATTCAGGTAAATGGTTATTCCTTCGAAATACCTTTGTGGATGAATATTTTTGTTGATTTGTTTTGTCATTAATAAGGTTGATGGATTTATTTCTTTAAAATTGTTCTGGAAACATTTAGTTGTTTTTTGGTGCCTTTTATACAATGTCATTGCTTGTCTTATAACATAGAATGAAAGTTTTCATCATCCCTTTTTATTGTGTGAATGTTCATTTCTTTTTTTATTAATGTCCTGCAACTAAAAATGATAGGACAAAAGTTAACAGCATCATGACGATATTCTCATCTGAATATGGTTGAACTTCTTCTATATGTTTTTAGTGTTTTTATCATGCTGTAAAATTGTGAATCGTTACCATTTTAAAATAAAGATATTCAAGTTCATAGGTACTGGATAAGAGGATTATTGTTTTAAAATTTTATGATATTGTAAAGTACTATAGATAATTACTTTGACAATATGCAGCTTAATGACTGAAACTAGCTTACTGTTTCCTTGGTTGTGAAATTATCATCCAGAAAATGTTTGTTTTTTTTTTCCTAAATAAGAATTTAAGGTTACATGTTTTCCTTAGAGCCTTAGAAATATATAGACATTGCCAAGAAAAACAAGCAGTTATCATCTACTTCTTTTTGTCAGGAACTTTATATTTATTGTTGATTCTTTTACCTGGCTGTTCTACTCTTATTCTTATCTTTGCCTTTTTTAAATATTCTTATTCATGAAAAGAATTACTTATGCATTTCATTAATTTACTAAGGAATAATCAGTAAAGAAACAAATCTGAATGAATCTTAAAGTAGTCTGGTGGTTGGCAGCAGCTAAGTTGCACAGTTCAGTGTTTGGAAAAAGTTTTCACATTTGAAAAGGAATTGCTGCCCATAGTCCCCACAATCATGGAGATGATGGTGCTTCAAAGAGACACCATTCCCCAGTCTATCTCAAACTATAGTAGTGGGGATTATAGATTTGTTCAATTTATATTCCGATTGACCTGTTAGGTGAATCATATTGGTCTTTTTTTGTAAAGTCTATGTCAAATGCAGAATATATATATATTTTTTGAATTATTATTTTTTTGCACTTTTTGGGGGCTGGGGCTGGTTTTGATCCCACCACCTCCAGGATATGGGGCCGGCGCCCTACTCCTTTGAGCCACAGGCACCGCCCCAGAATATATTTTTTTGATTAAGATATTTGAAACTCGGCTGGTTGCCTAAGTTCAGTGGTTAGGGCACTAGCTCCACGCACTGGGGTTGGTGGGTTCAAACCTGGCCTGGGCCTGCCTAACCAAAAAAAAAAAAAAAAGATATTTGAAACTGTATGAAATTTAATTCGATTTTATAGAGCAATAGAATAGGGTGAGATAGGTTTCTCTTTCTCTCATTTCCTCATCATTCAAATATTATTTTCTTAATCTTTTTACTTTCAAGACCTAGGACCTACCAAAATGTTTTAAATTTCTGTCTTATTCTGAAATTCACTTACTTACATAACACTGAACTTTTAACTTTATGGTTCATGGGCAAAAGCGAAATCCAATATTATTTACATAACATTTAAAATCATTGTTTATATAAATGTATTTTCTGGGAAGGTGTAATATGTTAATAAATAAGCTGTGATTTTTGGTAACTAGACAGAATTATGGATACTTAGCTATTATATCTTAGAATATATTTTACTTTTAGTGGTCACATATTCAATCAACCAATAACTATAAGAAGTACAACTGTTAGTGTATACCACAGCTTTCAGCAGTTATGTTTAATCAATCAGTGGATACTAGAAGTACAACTACTAGCATATGCGGTTTCACAGGATTTTTTACAAAGGTCTGAGAAGGACTTCATACTTGAGAAGACTGGGAACCCCTGCCTGACCACATGGCTGCAGCCTATAAATGCCCTCTCTCTCCCCTTTGCAAAGTATGCTGTCTTTCATTGTGGACTATTCTAACCTATTTGCAAACCATGTTTTAGTGGGAGGACAGTCCCGTGGACTGTAAGCTTTGAGGCTCTCAAAACTGTTGCAAAGCGGCTGAACACAGTAAACCCTGGGTGGATAAACAGGACTGTACCTGGGTGCTTGTGTCGTTCTTCCTGGGCTGGCCGACCACTTTGGAAGCATTTTAGAAATTTAATGTGACAGAACAGAATTTGGTCTTTCCTTTTTGACTTGCTGTTTTCCTGGAAAAAAAGAAGTTTCTTTGCCCAAATGTTAGATGTTTGTTAATCTGGTACTTTGTCTAGTATTGTAATTTCAATTGCTAACTTTTATAGTCAAAGTAGTTACAAAAATTAATTTTGAAATATTTCAGAGTAAATTACTATAAAATGATAAGTTTAGTTGTGACAAGCGAATGCTACATGGCAGCTTGGCTCTTTTAAATGACTTTTTTTTTTTTTTTTTTTTTGAGACAGGAGACAGTCTCACTATATTGTCCTGGGTAGAGTGCTGTGGCATCACAGATCACAGCAATCTCAAACTCTTGGGCTTAAGTGATTTTCTTGCCTCAGCCTCCTAAGAAGCTGAGACTACAGGCTTTTGCCACAAACAACATCCTGCTATTTTTTTGTTGCAGTTGTCATTGTTGTTTAGCAGGCCCAGGCCAGGTTTGAACCCCTTCAGCCTGGGTGTATGTGGCCAGTGCCCTACCCAGTGAGCTACAGGTGCCACCCATTAAATGACATTGTTTTTTTTTTGTTTGTTTTGTTTTGTTTTTGTAGAGACAGAGTTTCACTTTATGGCCCTTGGTAGAGTGCCATGGCCTCACTCAGCTCACAGCAACCTCCAACTCCTGGGCTTAAGCGATTCTCTTGCCTCAGCCTCCCGAGTAGCTGGGACTACAGGTGCCTACCACAACGCCCGGCTATTTTTTGGTTGCAGTTCAGCCGGGGCGGGTTTGAACCCGCCACCCTCGGTATATGGGGCCTGCGCCTTACCGACTGAGCCACAGGCACCGCCCTAAATGACATTTTTAATAAACAGAGAAAATTATTCTGGAGTTTGGGATATATTCAGACATTTAGTTTGTGAGAAACAGGGTGTATGATGTATAGCCATTTCAAATATTCTAAATATCAATTGTTTCTAGGAAAACATAGCTTAATATTATATATGTAAATATAAGTTTTTAATGTATTCTCAGTTTGGGTTAAAGTGTTTATAATTAATTTTTTAAGTAGCATTTTAAAGTCAAAAAATTATCTAGCCAGTCTTCCTTAAACTCTGTAAAATTATTATTTTTTTAATTTAATTTAATTAAAAAAAAATTTTTTTTTGAGACAAGAGTCTCACTTTGTTGCCCTGGGTAGAGTGCTGTGGCGTCATAGCTCACAGCAACCTCAAACTCTTGGGCTCAAGGGATTCTCTTGTCTCAGCCTCCCAAGTAGCTGGGACTATGGGCGCCCACCACAATGCCTGACCATTTTTAGGGCCCAGGTCTCACTCTTGCTCAGGTTGATCTCGAACTCCTTAGGTCAGGCAAACCACCCTCCTTGGCCTCCCAGAATGCTAAGATTACAGGCGTGAGCCACCAGACCTGGCCTAAAATTACTATTTAGAAAAATTAAAGTTCATTATCAATATTATATTGTCATTTATCTATGTAATATTATTTTTGGCAATTTTGGAATTAGGATAGATTATAGGATCCACTTCAGAATCTTTATTTATTCTCCTGTAATCTGGAACACTTCCAGTCTTTGTCTTTCATAATCTTGATGTTTTCACAAAACACAAACCATTTATTTTATATAATATTCTACAAGTTGGTTTTCAAGTATGAGAGGAGAACTAGTAATTTTTCTGGAGATGTTACATTCAAAGGATGGTTTGTTTTATACTAAATGTTAACTGTTTTGAGACCTATGGTAAAATAGTACACATATCCTTTCTATTACATGTTTTTAAATAATTGTTAAGGAAAATAAGAAATACAGAAACATAATAGAACCATAATAGTTTGAGCTGTTTTCAGTCAGAGATTGGCCTATTATTAACCTTTAACTATCAACTGTGCTTTTTCATTATCACCCTAGCTGCATATCTCTGTGTCAGAATAACTTAGAAATTTTATTGAGGGTGGTGGTGGTGGTGTGGTTTTGAGACAGGTCTTACTCTGTTGCCTGGGATAGAGTACAGTGGCATCGTCGTAGTTCATGATAGTCTTCAACACCTAGGTTCAGGTGATCCACAGCTCGTGAGTAGCCAGAACTACAAGCAGGCACCACCATGCCTGGCTAATTGTTTTATTTTTATTTTTTTGTAGAGCAAGGATCTTGTTATTGCCAGGCTGGTCTCAAACTCCTGGCTGAAGAGAGCCTCCCCCCACCTTGGCCCCCAGAGTGCTGGGATTGAAGGCATGACCCATTGTGCCTAGTCAGCTTTTGTAATCTTTAAACTTTTCTTCTTAATGGCTGTTAAAAGAATGATTTGAATACCAAAGTCTGCTCTTCATTTTCAATACATGTAAACCCGGGCGGCGCCTGTGGCTCAGTGGGTAGGGCACCGGTCCCATATGCTGGAGGTGGCGGGTTCAAACCCAGCCCCAGCCCCAAAAAAAAAAAAATACATGTAAACCCTTCTAGTTCCCATATTGAAGATCTAACTATATAGTAGGTTGGCTAAGTCAGTTTTTATTTTAACAGAAGTTTAAAAATTGGCCTAAGTATTTTAAATGATATTACTGGGCTGGATATAAGGATCAATAATTGTACATAAAATTGGTTTTCCATTTAGCACTGAAAATCTTTTTATCAGAGGTAAAAAGAGAATATTGTCGGCTGCAAAAATAGAATAGAACTTCTATAACTTGACCACTCAAGGGATTGTTACAAATTAATTGTTACATAAGGAATTAGGTCTACTTTACTAATATGTATGTGTGGTGCATGTCTAGTCTAGGAAACTTAGGTCATTGTAGGGGGTGATCACCTGGAGGTTCTACTGTATTACCAGAATAGAGGGAGGATACAAGTCATTTAGGGGAAAGCACATCCTTTCCTAACCAATACCTAACAGTTCTGTAATTGAGATGCTGATCCTGAAATAGGCACTGATGACTTTTAGTGATTTAAATTTAGTATATTTAGTTATTAAAATAATTCCCTAACAACCTTTTACTCATATGTTAATGGCTATGCTATTATTTCATAAATTTATTATTTTTAGATTATTATAAGGCCTGAAAATTGGTAGAGAGGAAAATTTAGAAGCCCGTTATATCTAAATGAAGAGGAGTGTTTTTTAGAAGTTTTTGGCATCACAGTAGCAAAATAAATCTTAGTGCTTAAGCTGAGTTAATCAGATTTATTAAAGGTTAGTAGTTACTTAAAATAAATTAGTAAGTTTGATGTTTTTCATAATAGTTTTTTAAACTTGGTAAAATAAAGATTTCTCTTAGTGTTCTTGATGGATTTTGCACTTTGGATTAATGTGAAATCAATCAGTAACAAACTAGTAATTTTTAAATTACGGTATTTTGGGGCTTTCTCCTAAGAACTTAATGCAGTAAGCTAAGTCAGTAATTAAGAAAGTTGCCCCCCTTGAAAAGAACAAAAAACGTTACAGAAACCTGGGGCAGCGCCTGTGGCTCACAGGAGTAGGGTGCCAGACGCATATGCCAGAGGTGGCAGGTTCAAACCCAGCCGTGGCCAAAAACTGCAAAAAAAAAAAAAAAGTTAAAGAAACCAAACCAAAGAAAATAGAAAAACAAACAAACAAAAAAATAAATAAAAAAGTATAAAAAAATAGAAGAAAGTAAGTTGGGCTAGGTATGGTGATTCATACCTATAATCTTAGCACTTTGGGTGGCCAGGATGGATGGATTACTTCGGGTCAGGAGTTCAAGACCAGTCTGTGCAAAAGCAAGACCCCACCATCTCTGCAAAAAAGGAAAAATTACCGAGGCGTGATAGCACACACATCTGTAGTCCCAGCTATTTAGTGGGCTGAGGCGGGGGGTGGTGGGGGGATGCTTGAACCATGCAGTTTGAGGTTGCAGTGAGCTATGATGTTGCTGCCAAACTCTCCTTGGGGCACAGCGAAATCCTGTCTCAAAAAAAAGGTGGAATGAAAAACAGTGCAGAGAAAAATGATTGAAGCTGCAGCTTCAAGGTGGGTAGCTGAAACAAATAAGTGAATTGTACATTTGTATTAGGTATTTTATCTCCAGTGTCATTCTTTGAAAGAATGAAGAACAAACAAAAAACCCCGGAAACAAAAAAACTGACCTTCTAGTCAGTAAGAGAAGAAGCTTCCGGTCTACCTACTTTCAACCCTGGGCACCAGACCAGAACAGAACATCAGCTCTTCCTGGGTCTCCAGGTTTCAGACTCACCTTGCAGATCTTGTGACCTGCACACCTTAATAATTGTGTGAACCAATTCCCTATAGTGAATCTCTTCATGCATATACCAATAAAAGAATGATTAAAAAACTCATGAAGAGAGAAAGCAGTTATTTTCATGTTATTTCTTAGATAAGGCAATATTAATATAAAGGACCTATTCATTTTAAGTCCTCTCTCAACATTTTTTTTTTTTTTTTTTTTTTTGTAGAGACAGAGTCTCACTTTATGGCCCTCGGTAGAGTGCCGTGGCCTCACACAGCTCACAGCAACCTCCAGCTCCTGGGCTTAAGCGATTCTCTTGCCTCAGCCCTCTCTCAACATTTTGACTTCCATTTATCGTATCCTTGGTATTCTGGAAGCTGGATTTGCAGGCAGCCCAGGATCTTTGTTTCTCTAGCCCTTGTCAGTTATATTTATATTGTAAGCCTACAGTTAGTCCACTGGCCACTAGAGGGCACTCCTGTTTTGTTGTTAGAAATAGTAGTAATATTTGAATGTTAAAGAGGCAAAATGTTACTTTAGAGCCCCTCATTTCATCTCACTGCCATTTAGGAAGATGGCATATTTCTTTTCTCAGAAAGCAGCATGGTAGATCTCAGAACACCTTAAATTATTTGCCATTCACTTAGTGAGATATGTTAGAAATCCTAAAAAATGTTACAAATCCATACTTTTTTAGTGCAGGCTTCATGGTAAGGAGATGAATATCTTTTCACAGTAGAAAGGGATATTAAAGAGTTATCCAGTTAATCCCTGACAATTTATGGGATAGGACAGTACCAGTGAAAACAGGAAATCCAGAGAAATTTATTCAGTTGCCCACATTTTAATTGTTTAGCAATAGAATAGTAATATTAAACATGGTAGTTATTAAATTTATTTTCATATTTAAAAGCATCATGAAGAGTTTTTATCTGTAAGAGAAGGAAAAATACATAAATTCACATTTATTCCTATGACACAGGAAGGAAGAAATGAGAAAGCACACAACTTTTTTTACTGGGAAAATTGTAAAGTATCCACTAATTGGTCTGGATGTCCTAGCTAAATGATTATATTTACGTACTGGGATCTAAATTTTTTTATTTTCCTAATATTGGTTTGGCAGTACGTATCATGCAACAAAACCCATTACTACAATCTTTGATATACCATCTGGTTTTCTTCATACCATAGATGTATTTTATGTATTTGAAGCTCTTGTGGTTATGTATTACTTTTAGACATGTTCTTTAGAAAGTCAATAGTTAAGTTTAATTTCATGAGTATACTATTTTAGAATAAAATTTATGTTGTTGTTAAACAAATGTCTTATAACCATGTTTGTTAAGTCTGAGTTATTACTTAATAATTGCTTCATAGTAAATGTACTGTTGGAGCTTGGCCATCTTTCTAGGTTTCAAGGCACTGAATTAAAGAGGACCTATTCTTTGAGGATTTAGAAATTATATTTGGGCTATTACATGAAAACATATAGTTTGGTACCAATAGGTAATATATAATTTTGTTATCATTTATTAAAATATATTTTTTTAATTTATGGATACACATTGCCTGAGAAACAAATAATTAAAAATAATTGAGCTGTCATAACACACAATACTTAATCACATATCCTTATTTATAGTTTTCATTTGAAACTTTAGAATTGTATTAATATACCATTTCCTTGGTGTTTTGTTTTTCTTTTTTTATTGTAAGAAACAGAGTCTCACTTTATCACCCTCGGTCAAGTGTCATGGCGTCACAGCTCACAGCAACCTCCAGCTCCTGGGCTTAGGCGATCATCTTGCCTCAGCCTGCCGAGTAGCTGGGACTACAGGCACCCACCACCCTACCCACTGAGCCACAGGCGCTGCCCATTTCCTTGTATTTTTTAAAATAAAATGTCTGTCAGAAATGGGTGGAAATTTTTAAGAGTTTTTTTATTAAGTAGAACAGCATAACAATTTACTTTTATCCCAGACAGTCTTATAATATGGCTTTAGTTTCTTTTTTAGAATTAGACGTTTCAAATAAAATTTGAAATGCTTGCTCATATTTAACGTATTTATTTCTATATATGGTTCACTAACAAGTTGCTGTTAGGACCTGTGTGCTATTTCATTCATAGTAAAAGAGTATGGAGTGCCAAAATGTTGAACATGTTAATGGCCACTCAGTGTCTAGAACGTAGGTGTTCATCAGCAAATGTACTTTTCCCCCATATCCTCAAAGAAGAGTAGAAAAACAAAGCAAATATTAGTTCTCTTTGTTTAGAATTTTCATATTTGTTAAGAGCATCCTGTGTGGATATATCATGGTATAGAATACAACACCGTCTATTAGATAATTATGACTGGTAAATTTTATGAGAGTAGGAAAAATTGCGTGTATTAAAATTTACATAGGTTTGGGTGGCGTCTGTGGCTCAAAGGAGTAGGGCGCCGGCCCCATATGCCGGAGGTGGCAGGTTCAAACCCAGCCCCGGCCAAAAACTGCAAAAAAAAAAAAAAAAAAAATTTACATAAGGTTTTAATTGCTTTGATTTGTACAGATTTATAAGGATAAAGTATTACTTAATATTTCAGACACTTCAGGGACACCATCGTTTATTGTCCAGAGTAGAATAATTCTTTCATTTCTATCAGTTGCCAATGTATCTAATGCTTAAATTGTCCCCTCACATTGTTGTTCACTTGCAGTTTAAACTTTCTTTTTTTTTTTTTTTTTTTTTTTTTTTTGTAGAGACAAAGTCTCACTTTATGCCCCTTGGTAGAGTGCTGTGGCATCACAGCTCACAGCAACCTCCAGCTCCTGGGCTTAAGCAATTCTCTTGCCTCAGCCTCCCGAGTAGCTGGGACTACAGGTGCCCGCCACAGCACCCGGCTAAGTTTAAACTTTCTCAAATCAGATTTGTTCTGTCTGCCAGACTGACCGTAACAACTTGTAATAGAGCACAATTTTATTTGTGTCATTTGTAGTGCCATGACATAATTAAATGCTATGTAAAGTAGATGTTTTTATGGTGAATCATATAATACTTTTTTAAAGAAAAGACCCTATAAAAATGAGAGTGACAATTAGGTTTACATGAGAAACTGTATGAGGCTCTCTGCCTCTCCCCACCTTCCCTCTCCCCCTCTTTCCTTCCCTTCCTTCTATAAAATACCCTTCCACCTGAATAGAGCAAGTTGGCTCTGACTTGAATAGAAAATATCCGTACTTTGAACTTCTGCCAGAACTCTTTGACTCTTTGGTTGGTTTCCTTGTATATAATTCTTTTGGGCCATTTAGGGTTGACATGAATCCCTAAAACAGAGTTTTCGTAAATGGTTTGAGAGGTATATAAATTCAATAAATTGAGTAATGGGAAAAATAAAAGGGAAATGAAAAATTGTGTATGAATCATTGAATACAAAATGATTTGTTTCAGATTATTTGTGTGAAACTACTTAATGATATTTTCCCCCATAGCATCTACCTATTATACAATTATTGCAAACTACATATTAATATCATGATTTTGCAGCAAAACCCTGTGACTAAGGTTTTTTTTTTCTTTTTTTTTTTTTTTTTTTGTAGAGACAGAGTCTCACTTCATGGCCCTCGGTAGAGTGCCATGGCATCACACAGCTCACAGCAACCTCCAACTCCTGGCCTTAAGCGATTCTCTTGCCTCAGCCTCCCGAGTAGCTGGGACTACAGGCGCCCGCCACAACGCCCAGCTATTTTTTGGTTGCAGTTCAGCCGGGGCCGGATTTGAACCCACCACCCTCGGTATATGGGGCTGACACCTTACCAACTGAGCCACAGGCGCCGCCCGACTAAGGTTTTATTAATGAACAAATTTTCTTGATGATACTAGCTCACTTAGAATATCCTTCCAGTAGTCTAACTGGAAGGATCTTAATTTCAGAACATTTTGTTTTTTAAATGTACAGTATCAAAAAATATTTTGGTCTATTTGTTGAGTTGCTTTTAAGTACTAAATATTATTCTAGTTGTGTCTGGGTGTGATGGCTCACACCTGTAATCCTAGCACTCTGGAAGGCTGAGGCGGGTGGATTGCTTGAGCTCACCGAGATGGAGACAGCCTGAGCCAGAGTGAGACCCTGTCTCTACTAAAAATAGAAGAACTACGGGCGGCGCCTGTGGCTCAGTCAGTAAGGCGCCGGTCCCATATACCGAGGGTGGCTGGTTCAAACCCGGCCCCGGCCAAACTGCAACCAAAAAATAGCCGGGCGTTGTGGCGGCCGCCTGTAGTCCCAGCTGCTCAGGAGGCTGAGGCAAGAGAATCGCTTAAGCCCAGGAGTTGGAGGTTGCTGTGAACTGTGAGCTGTGTGAGGCCACGGCACTCTATAGAGGGCCATAAAGTGAGACTCTGTCTCTACAAAAAAAAAAAAAAATAGAAGAACTAGCCAAGCATGGTTGCACATATGTGTAGACCCTGCTATTTGGGAGACTGAGGAAAGAGGATTGCTTGAATCCAGGGGTTTGAGGTTGCTGTGAGCTATGATGCGACAACACTCTACCCGGGGTGACAGACTGAGACTGTCTCCAAAAAAAAGATCATTCTAGTTGAAAAAATTCTGTCTCTATTACTTTACTGCACCCAGTGTTTATTTCATGCTTTTTTGTAAAAACTGTATTTTTTTCTATTATAATTTTATAATTTCTACAACTGTGATCTGCCAGATAGATGAGAAAGTACAATTTGGAACTTGGGAGAATTATAGCTAAAATTGCTTTATCAGTACTAAAAATTAAATTATCCATTGACTAAATCAGTTGACCAGACAAAAATATTTGTTACGTGATTATCGTATATGTGATGCACATTATCCGTGTTACTTGTAGAGACATTGATTGCAAATAAATGTAAATTTATTTTTAGTGCTTAATTATTTTAAAGGGTTATAGAGATGTAACATAAATATTTGTTTCAGTAGGTTGATTAGTATGTGTATTTCAAGTTATGGTGCAGAGTAAGAGTAGTTAGATACACTTAAATTGAAAATTAAATTTGAATAATGCATTTATTTAATTTTCACATTTGTTTATGAATCCCCTCAAATTAGCATGCACTAAACATATAGTATTATTTTATTAGATTAAATTGAGGTCTTTGTACTTTAGATGAGCCTCTCTTATATTACTGACATTTGTCAGAAAAATAGTCAACAGTATGGAAATGAGAAAGTTTTCTATGTAGTCTAATAGTTGCAATTGCTTGACTATCAAAAATCATGATAAACCTTTCATTTCTTTTGAGATATTACACATAGTTCTAAGAAAGACAGTTTGGAAATGTTCAGGGTTTATTAGTGGTGACTTTATTTTTCCTGAAGATTTTTTTTTGTCTTCTTTCTCATACTAACTAAATTTTCCTTTTCTATATTTAGGTGGATCATTAAGGGCTTAAAAAAAACATACATCTAAATGCAGTTTGATGTCATGAATGTATATGTAATATGCACTCTTAGGAAAATGTGGCATTATTGCTTTTGTGTCCTGTATATTTTACCAGATCTTGTGTTGTTTGAGGGCAGCAAATCTTTATTATCCGTATTTATAGCTTTGTCCTTTTTTCTTATTGTGAAAAGTTCAGTTTTGCCTACTTTCCCTGTTATAATTTAAGCTGGAAGCATTTTATCGTTACCCTGGAATGTATGTCATAATCTTCCTGAAATGTGCCCGTAAAGGGTTGCCTCAGAAATTATTCTTGCTCGAGCAGAATTTGGTCTGTGTGCAGTCCTTTGAATGAAGCCTTCAGAGTGTGATGTAGGTATTATGCACAGAAAGCATTGCCAAGAGGTTGATATCTATTCCAGTTATGCCTAACGTGTTCAAGATAGAATCTTCTTTCTCTTCTTGTCTATAGTGATGATAGAAGTACCCATTCTCCCAGAAAATCTCTTCATCTAGGAAAAGAAGAAAGTGATTATGAAACATCCCAAGAAAAGAACCTTCGAACTATATAGAGGAATAATAATTATATTTATTATGCTTGTTGCATTTCTTGCCTAATTGTCAGTGTACAGTTGTGCTTTAGTCTGTTCACATGACGGAAGATGATAGAGTGTGTTTTAAGAGTTTAGAATCTGTCACCATTGTAACAGTTGGACAGAATAATAGAAAATATTTTTAAAAATTATAACTTGGATTGTGCCTGTTTATCCATATCTTACATTGTATATTTAATAACTAAATGTATTTAATTTTTTTCCATATGTATCTAACTAGACTGACATTGTGAACTGCAGTTTGTGTTTGATATGTATAATTATCATTGACAAATAAGTGTAAGATTTCCTTTTTTATTAATTTACATCTTTATTGAGGTATTATTAATATGAAAAACTGCACATATTTAATGTATACATTTCAATGAATTTGGAGCATGGGATTCTTTTTAATGCAGCCTTGTTTGGGGTTTGGGCAGCCTGGGGTTTTAAAAAAGTTTTTCCTTTGATGATTGGGGATTATAGTGTCATTAGTTTTAGAATGTTCCAGTATTGAAATTAATTGTTTTGCCAGCGTTTTTTAAAAAAGTTAAAAGGATAGTTGTTTTCTCTTCTTGACAAAACATTTATTTCTCAGATTAAACATCATTGTGTATTTTAGCTTAAAGTTCTGGAGTTATTGAATGTCAGAGTTTTAAAATGATTTTTAAAAAGAAAAGTATCTCACCCTACCTTGTACCTGGAATGTGAAGTGTCTCAGATGTACTGTTAGTCCACAATAGTGAGGAGCAGACCTTTTCTCTTCTTGGAGAGCTTTTGTTTACACTTGGAGAAAAGAAATGTGAACAAACCTATACAAGCTTCACGTCAAAGATAGCAAACACCTTCAGTATCTGCTGAAGGGCTGAGTGATCCATGGTAAATTTGGCTGTAACTGCTGGGTATAAATCAACAGCCTGTGCAGGTAATGATCACACTGTGTAAATAGGTCCTACTTTTATGTTAGTATTACTCTCAGCCTTTTATATACGCTGAATCACGTTTCACAGAACTAATGTTTATGGTTATTTCTCATGAGTTTTCTGTCATATCTTTACGCTGTTCTGTTTCTTTTCAGCCATTTGAGTTCTTTTTCCCCTTTGAAATCTTGTAATTCCAAATGCAGAAAGTAAAAATTTTATTCCTAGCAAGTACTAGTTACTGCTTTAAAAATGAGAAAATGTACTTTATTGGCGTAGTTACGTAATAGTAAGGGCACATACCCGCATGTGTAGCTGCTGCTAATCCCTCTCTTAATCTCTAAGTCTTCAGTCATTCAGCAGCGAGACACAGCTGAGGGCTGGAGCATCGTGGCTTTGCTGAGCTGCAGCGTTTGGCGTTTTCTGGGCAAAGGCATTGCCAGCTGCATTTGCTGACAGTGTTGGTGACTGTTTTGTGCCTCTGCTCTGTCAGGCAGGCACATTTAATCTTGTGACAACAAGTAAGTGTTTTCTGGTGAAGCTCTGAATGGCAAAAAGCACAACTAAAGAATTGAAGATTGAAATAGTTGATTTCTTGTTTTGTCCAGTAACAGAGAGGTTTTCATTAAGGGTTTATTCCATTTGGCTACTATTTTTGTCCACTGACCACCATACATGTTAATTAAAAGTGCATATATTAAGGGAGAACATAAATTAGCTTATTCCTTACTTTTTTTTTTTTTTTTTTTGTAGAGACAGAGTCTCACTGTACCGCCCTGGGGTAGAGTGCCGTGGCGTCACACGGCTCACAGCAACCTCTAACTCTTGGGCTTATGCGATTCTCTTGCCTCAGCCTCCCGAGCAGCTGGGACTACAGGCGCCCGCCACAACGCCCGGCTATTTTTCTGTTGCAGTTTGGCCGGGGCTGGGTTCGAACCCGCCACCCTCGGCATATGGGGCCTGCGCCCTACTCACTGAGTCACAGGCCGCCCCTTATTCCTTATTTTTACAGATTACCCTCTTTGGGGTTATTTAGAATCTTAGGAAAACAAAAACACCAGTAATCTATAATTAGACATAAATAATTTCATTCTAGGCTCCAGGCAGCATAGATTTCCTAGATACATTAATATCTTACAGAATTTATTTACAGAACATACTTTGTTACTAATTGTCATCCAGAAAAATGCAGAAATACAAAAACGGTATTTTTAGCTTACAATGCAGAAACTTGATATTTTAAGAAGTGGCACAGTAAATTATTTGAAGCTTTTTGTAAAACAAACAATTTTATTTTTCATACTCTTTGAACTATTCCCATTCTCCTTGACCAGTGCTTATTGCACTGTTTCCTTGACTTTTTCCTTCTTCCTCATATCAGTAGAGTATCTTCTATTTCCATGATGTAAAACTCCCAGCTGCCAATTCAATAGAATAAAATAGACACGATAAAAGGAAATCACATATTTCCTTTATTGTAGAAAAGCTGTCTTACTTTCTCTATGCCCATATACTTAACATGTGAGTAGAATATAACAGTGTGACTTTCTTTTTTTTTTTTGGTTTTTGGCCGGGGCTAGGTTTGAACCTGCCACCTCCGGCATATGGGACTGGCGCCCTACTCCTTGAGCCACAGGCGCCGCCCAACAGTGTGACTTTCTTAGTATGACATCTCATGCTTTACACATTGACTTGAGAGCATTATGCTTTGTAATTAATATTCATGAGTTACCAAATTTGAATAAGTTTAATTTATTCCCTTTGGTTTTTTTCAGTCATAAATTATATTCTAGGGGTTTTTTTTAATAGAAAGTGTTTTTTAAGATAGCTAGGATTATCCTTTTATTTGTATGAAGAAATAACATCATAGATGTATAAAAATAATTATTTCCAGATTAAAAAAATTTGATATTATCAGACATAGGTGAGGTGGCAAATTTATGCTTGCAATTTTTCTTATAAGAAATCAGCCTAGGGCCCGGTGTGGTGGCTCACACCTCTAATCCTAGCACTCTGGGAGGCCGAGGTGGGTGGATGGCCTTAGCTCAGGAGTTCAAGACTGGCCTGAGCAAGAGCGAGACTCTATCTCTAAAAACAGCTAGGGGTTGTGGCAAGCGTCTGTAGTCCCAGCTACTTGGGAGGCTGAGGCAAGAGGATCATTTGAGCCTGAGTTTTTAAGGTTGCTGTGAGCTATGATGCCAGGGCAGTCTACTGAGGGTGACAAAGTCCCCCCACCCCCCAAAAAAAACTGCCTTTCTTGTATTACTTGTGTTATTGTATAATTTTATGATATATAATAATTGTATAATTTTGTCTAAAATGCTTTCCTTTCATAAGGTGTTTTATAATTAATGGACTTTTAAAAATTTCAAAATGTTAGGGAGTACATTTTTTACACATACTTAGTTTTTGTAAAGATTGAGTGAAAGTTATACACATAAGTATGCCCTTTACCCAGAATATGCACCTGTACCCAATAGATGTGAATTTATTCATCCCTTCCTCCACATTTCCCCCAATTAGATTTTTTTTTTTTTTTTTGACAGAGTCTCACTTTGTCACCCTGTGTAGAGTGCTGTGCCGAGGCTGGTGTGGAACTCCTGAGCTCAAGCATTCCACCCGCTTTGGGCTCCCAGAGTGCTAGTATTACAGGCATGAGGTTTACTAATTTATTTTTATTGAGACAACATGTCACTTTATTGCCTGGAGTGCAGTGGTATCATCATAGCTTACTGTAACCTCAAATGACCAGGTCAAACTAACAATCCTCCTGCCTCAGCCTCCTGAGTAGTTGGGACTGTGTACATGTGTACCACACCTAACTATTTTTTCTATTATTTTTTTTTTTTTTTGTAGAGACAGAGTCTCACTTTATTGACCTTGGTAGAGTGCTGTACCATCACAGCTCACAGCAACCTCCAGCTCCTGGGCTTAGGCGATTCTTTTGCCTCAGCCTCCCCAGTAGCTGGGACTACAGGCGCCCGCCACAACGCCCGGCTATTTTTTGTTGCAGTTTGGCTGGGGCCGGGTTTGAACCTACCACCCTTGGTATATGGGGTCGGTGCCCTACTCAGGTTCTCCCTATGTTGTTTAGACTAGTTTTGAACTCCTGGCCTCAAGGAATCCTTCCTCCTTGGCCTCCTATAGTACTACTGAGTACAGGTGTTAGCCCCTCCTCCCAGCTGTGATATATTACTTTTAGCTGAAGTTCATAGTTTAAATTAGGGTTCACTCTGCGTGTTGTGCAGTTCTGTGAGTTTTGATTGGTGGACAGTGTTACGTGTTCTAATGTAATGGATCAGACAGAATAGTTTCACTGCTCTGAGAAATCCTGTTCATCCTCACCCTTTCTCCATCCCACTCCCAAACCTTTGGTAACCACTGTTCTTCCTGCTGCCTCCTTAACTGTGCCTGGTCCAGGATGTCACCTGGTTGGAAGCACACACTATGTAGCTTTTTCAGATTGGCTTCTTTGATTTAGTAGTATGTGTTTGTCTCAGCACCTGTGGCTCAGGCGGCTAAGGTGCCAGCCACATACACCTGAGCTAACGGGTTCGAATCCTCCCTGGCCCGTCAAACAACAATGACAGCTGCAATCAAAAATATAGCCAGGCGTTGTGGTGGGCGCCTGTAGTCCCAGCTACTTGCAAGGCAGAGGCAGGAGAATTGCTTGAACCCAGGTGTTGGAGGTTGCTGTGAGCTGTGATGCCATAGCACTCTACCCAGGGCGACAGCTTGAGGCTCTTTCTCAAAAAAAAAAAAAAAAATAGTAATATGTGTTTAATGCTCCTCCATGTGTCTTCATGGCTCCATGGCTCATTTCTTTTTATCACCCAATAATCCATTGTATGGCTGTAGAACAGTTTATCCATTTACCTTTTGAAGGATATCTTGGTTGCTTCCAGTTTGGGGCAGTTATTATTAATAAAGCTATTATAAACAATCAATTTTTTCCCATTTTGGTTCCATGGATCTATTTGTCTATTCTTTCACTAATGCCACATTATCTTAATTACTACAGCTTTAGAGTCAGGTAATCAAGTCAGAGAGCATCAGTCCTCTGACTTTGTCCTTCAGTGTTGTGTTGGCTGTCGTAGATGTTTGCCTTTCCATGTGTGTGTATGTGTATATTTATAAATAAAATTACTTGATTGATAGCCACAAAATAACTTTCTGGGGTTTTGATTGGAACGGTTTATGCTCTGTTCTGCTTTTCTAAAGGAGTTTATAGACAGGTACAAGTGGAAATCTTTGGGTAAAAGGCTAGTTTATGTCAATATAAATTCTAATTTTTTAGATATTGAAGTGTGGAGATGGAAACTTCTGTGGAATAGATAAGTTTTTTCTAAGGCTTCATTGTTTTGCCAGTCCCAGGTTGAAAGAGACTATATGGTGTGGATTCATGTCTATGTTTTCATATATTTGAAATTTAAAGCAATCTATTTGTAAAATATTTGTAAAACTTACTGTATGGTTTTCCTCACAATGTAATGTTATAAAGCAATTGAAGAAAATAGATATCCTTGTATAAAAAGGAGCAAAAGTTTGAAACTAAAGTGAACAAAATTTGAAGGTCAGTCTTAATGAGAGATCATTCATATTCCCTTTAGTTCACCCACTTAAAGTACAGAAGTCATTGATTTTTAGTGTATTCACATGTACAACTGTCACTACAATTAATTTTAGAACATTTTTATTTCCTCATTCCTCCACCCACCCCAAAGCAGCTGATTATCTTTCTGTCTCTGTATAGAGCTGCTTTTTCTGAACGCTTTATTTGACTTTTGTCATGGGGTATGTTCCCAAGGTTCATCAATGTTGCATGTATCAGGACTCAATACATTTTTTTAAATATGTTTTTGTTACTTTTTATATTTTATTTTTAATTAAAATGACAATAAAACAAGTTTCAATGAAATAATCCTCCCAGATAGACTGGTACAATTAGAACATTAGGAAGCAATAAGGGCTAAGTAGACATCAGCGGCACTCATGGTTTAGTTCTGACTTCTCCCACCTGATTGGAGCCACTACCACATGAGGCTGCTTGGCAAAAGTTGAGGGGAGGCAAGTACACCAGTCTATTACCAGCTTTTGACAACAGAGTACTGCAGTTATTTTTTGCAATGGAATTTTTTGTTGTTGTTGTTAGAGACAGAGTCTCACCTTATCGCCCTCAGTAGAGTGCTATGGCGTCACAGCTCACAGCAACCTCCAACTCCTGGGCTTAGGCAATTCTCCTGCCTCAGCCTCCCAAGTAGCTGGGACTACAGGCACCTGCTACAACGCCTGGCTTTTTTTTTTTTTTTTATTATTGTTGGGGATTCATTGAGGGTAGAATAAGCCCAGGTTACACTGATTGCAGCCTCCCGAGTAGCTGGGACTACAGGCGCCTGCTACAACGCCCGGCTTTTTTTTTTTTATTGTTAGGGATTCATTGAGGGTATAATAAGCCAGGTTACACTGATTGCATTTGTTAGGTAAAGTCCCTCTTGCAATCATGTCTTGCCCCCAGAAGGTGTGCCACACACCAAGGCCCCACCCCTCTCCCTCCTTCCCTCTCTCTGCTTTTCCTCCCCCACCATGACCTTAATTGTCATTAATTGTCCTCATATCAAAATTGAGTACATAGGATTCATGCTTCTCCATTCTTGTGATGCTTTACTAAGAATAATGTCTTCCACTTCCATCCAGGTTAATACAAAGGATGTAAAGTTTCCATTTTTTTTAATAGCTGAATAGTATTCCATGGTGTACATATGCCACAGCTTGTTAATCCATTCCTGGGTTGGTGGGCATTTAGGCTGTTTCCACATTTTGGCGATTGTAAATTGAGCTGCCATAAACAGTCTAGTACAAGTGTCCTTATGATAAAAGGATTTTTTTCCTTCTGGGTAGATGCCCAGTAATGGGATTGCAGGACCAAATGGGAGGTCTAGCTTGAGTGCTTTGAGGTTTCTCCATACTTCCTTCCAGAAAGGTTGTACTAGTTTGCAGTCCCACCAGCAGTGTAAAAGTGTTCCCTTCTCTCCACATCCACGCCAGCATCTGCAGTTTGACTCAATACATTTTTATACTGAATAATATCTATTGTGTGGATATGCACCACAATTTTGCTTATCCATTCATCACGTTGATGGACATTTAAGTTTTTTTGACCACGTGGCTTTTGTGAAAGTGTTGCAGTGAATATTGGCACACAAGTAGCAGCATACTGAGGTCCTGCTTTCATTTCCTCTGGGTATGTGCCTAGGGGAAGAATTGCTGAGTCTCAGGCTAACTCTAAACTATCATGTGACTAAATACAGCCATCTTAGTGGCTGAAAGGTGGTATTTCCTGGTGGTCTTAATTTGCATTTCCCTTATGTCAAGAATCTTTTCATTTGTTCATTGGCTGTTTGTTCAGATCCTCTGCCTCATAAGTCAGGGCTGCGTAGAAGAAGGCAGCAGGGACTTCTCAGCCATCCTCACCTGTGACTTAGCCACAGCAGCCCTTAGTTAGTGTAGGATGAGACATGCCGGCACCTTGCCCCTCCCGGGAAAATAGGCGTCCAGCTTGGAACTAGGGGGTAGCCTTCCAACTGGGAGCTTGGGGTAGAGGGAACCCTGTGTTTTTGTCTATAACAGACAAGATTGGATTTTTTTCTCACTGAGCTCAGATTGGGGGAGAAAGGACAGAATCTTGATTCAGATACCGCACTCTCACTTTTAGTAGATTTTCTTTTCTTTTATTCTTTTTAAGAGTGCTGTGCATTCATAACAGAATAAGAAATAAAGTCAGTTTATAAAATCAAAAAAAGACTTCTAAGACAAAAACTATTGTTAATGAGGTAGATGACTCTAGAGGCAGGTTTATTTTGCGGGGCAGAGGTTGGGACAATCTCAGGCTAGAACTCCGTGACTTTATCATAGCTCACTGCAACCTCAGGCACCTGAGCGGAGGCCATCCCTGGGCCTCAGCCACCTGAGTAGCCGGGACTTTGGGTGCAGGCCAACATGTCTGTACAATTTTTAAATGTTTTATAGAGGTGGGGTGTGGCTGCTGCAAGTAATCCTCTCACGTAGGCCTCCCAAAGTCTGGGTTTAAAGAATGTTTACCAGTTTCACTGGGGAGCGGGTCCGCCAAGCCACTCACTGTGTCATGCCAGCAAGAAAAAAACCTAGTAAAAATTTTCAGTCTCTCACACTAATTAAATATTTTATATCCTGGGGGAGCGCAATGGCTCAAAACAATAATATTAATATTCTGAGGCACCAAGGTGGGAAGAATGACCTCAGGATTTTGAGAGCAAACAAGTAAGAGCAAGACACTGTCTCTACTAAAAATAGAAAATTTTTCCAGGCATGGTGGCGTGTGCTTATAGTCCCAACTGTTTGGGAGGCTGAGGCAGGAAGATCACTTGAGCCCAGGAGTTTGAGGTTGCTTTGAGCTGTGGTGATGCCACTGTACTCTACTCAGTGTGACAGAACAAGACTCTGTGTCAAAAAAAAAAAAAAGACTTCATCGTTGTAGCTTAATTAAAAAAAAATATTTCCACTTCACACTAATAAATATATTTACTTCTATAGTATAATATGTGGGCTATTTCATCTTTTTTATGTATAATATAACTAAATATTGATAGTTTCATTTCCTGTTTTCCCCTGACTTGATACCTTATCCAATTTTTTATTTCCAAAATTGCCTGTTACATTTTGTACATTGGTGTTTTATAACAGCTGCTCATCAGGCTGCTACCAACTAATCAATTCAGTTGACTCTTGAACAACGCAGGATGTAGGGATGCCATCGTCTCCCATAGTCAGAAAGCCCTGTATAACTATTGACACCACCAAAACGGAATTACTCATGGCCTGCTGTCGGCCAAAAGCCTTGCCAAATAATGTAGATCAATTAACATATATTTTTTATATTACATGTATCCTATACTTTATTCTTACAATAAAAGAAGCCGGGGAAAGAGAATATTATTAAGAAAATTATAAGAATTAGAGAAAATATACTTACTATTCATTGAGTGGAAATGGATCTTTATAAAGGTCTTCATCCTTGTCATCTTCACATCGAATAGGAGGAGGAACCAAAGGGGGTTGATCCTGCTCTCTGAGAGGTGGCAGAGGTGGGAGAGTCTACATATCCTAGGTCAGACAATTAAGTTGGCAAACTCCTCCTAGAAAAAATGCTACATACCTCATTGCTACATATCCCTACAGTTACCTTTGAAGTACTCCCCTCGGGAAGCTATAGGGCCTGCTTCACCCTTCCGTGCAATTTTGGAACTCTTTCTGGAATGGCCATCAGAGCTGTCATCATACAAGGTCAGATAATTAAGTTCTCAAATGAATCCTTTCTAGGTGCTTTGAAGGGTGGACTAGGCACTGACAGCAGGTACATAGCTTCCCCAAGGGAGTACCTCAAAGGTGACTGTAGTGGTGCTCGGCAGTGAGGGATGGAACACTTTCTCTGGGATGAGTTTGCAAACCTAACTGTCCAGCCTCATAAGTGGACCCAGGCAGTTAAACCTGTGTTGTTCAGAAGTCATCCGTAATGTTAAGATCCAGGTAAAAGCTACATCGCTGTGGATTACTTCTGTTAATCTATTGCATGTATTCTCATTTTGTGTTTGTCTCCTCCTCCTCGTAGTTCTGGACATGGCGAGACATGTGCCGCTCTACCGGGCTCTGCTGGAATTGCTCCGGGCCATTGCTTCTTGTACATCTATGGTGCCCCTGCTGTTGCCTCTTTCTACAGAGAATGGTGAAGAGGAAGAAGAACAGTCAGAGTGTCAAACATCTGTTGGCACATTATTAGCCAAAATGAAGACCTGTGTCGACACCTACACCAACCGGTTAAGGTACAGACTATGTTCATTTCTGTTGAGCTTGCCTCCAAAGTTGGTTTTTACATGGGTCTGTGGTTGGGGTTTTTTTGGTTAATGATATATGGCATTTCAACATACACACACAAGCAGTAAACATGCAGAGAAAAGTTACCTTCCCAAATCCTGTGCTTAGAAACATTCATTCACAAAGGCTTACCACACGCCTCCCTATGTGATGGTATAGCTATAGGTGTTAAGTTTTTCTTAAACGCTGGCACATTGTACTGCGGCATCTTTGAGTATATAAACCTGTGTCGCTGACTTTGTTCTTAATACTGCTGCTTCTCCGTTGTATGTAGATGCTGTGTGTGACTTAGCCATTTGTTAGTGAATTTTAGGCAGTTTTCAGTTGCTCATAACCTCATCTATGCATCTTTTGGGGCTTATAGAAATCTCTGTAGGGTAGACTACTAGAAGCAAAAATTTTTGGTTTAGAAATAACTCCTGTTTCATTTTGATATGATTCATGCTGTAACCTTTTATAAACCTGTGTCACTGACTTTGTTCTTAATACTGCTGCTTCTCCGTTGTATGTAGATGCTGTGTGTGACTTAGCCATTTGTTAGTGAATTTTAGGCAGTTTTCAGTTGCTCATAACATCATCTATGCATCTTTTGGGGCTTATAGAAATCTCTGTAGGGTAGACTACTAGAAGCAAAAATTTTTGGTTTAGAAATAACTCCTGTTTCATTTTGATATGATTCATGCTGTAACCTTTTTCAGAAGTCAAAGGATTCAGTATTTGTTGGCATTGTAATAAAGTTGAATGTTTATCTTTATGGAGAATTGAAATTTTAAGTTATTTTTAGTTTGTTTATAATTTAGAAGATGAGCTTTGTTATCAAAGGCTTTTTTAAAATAGCGTAGAAAACCTTTTTCTTTCTCTTAGCAGAATCTCTTCAGAGGTAGTCACTTTCCTTACAGATGACCTAATTCTGATTTTTAAGGCATATGTACTGCCAGTGTAAGTTCATTACTTTCTCACTGTAGAGTCAATTAATGTTCTTTATCATCTTTATGCTATATTTGCTTTGTATGCTCTCACTATTTTTTAAGAACCTACAACTTAAGAAACTGGTCAAAGAGTGTCAGAGAATTGGTCACTGGAAGAATAGTGTTTTTTAGTCTTTTCTTGGAGGGAGAAATCAGCTCATTAGATCATCTTAATTTTTTTGGCCTAATGTGTTGCTATTATTACTTTGAAAATTAATGGATCACTGCCAGGCAGTGAGAATCATAGATTAAAGAAGAGATTAAAAATGGATTCATTTGGTAGAGATGAAAAAAGCTATAGGTATGATCATACTCCTCTGTTATTAGGGAAGGAAAATGTAAAGGTATTTGTTTTTTGATAGTATGATTTTGTTGGTGTTGAGAACAGAATATTTGTATTGTATAAGAATAGTGTAGAATCGTCCTTGAACTAGACATCTAATTGTCTAATTGAGCAAAATGTCTCCTTGAGAAATGTCTAACAGAATGTGCCGTATCTACTCTAGCTCTGTCTACTCCCTTACCGTAAAGATGATGCTCAGTTCAGCCGCACATACATTTACCATGAAGATGCAATTTTTGAAAAGTCATTTATTATAATATATACCAAGCTTTGAATTGCCTACGTCTTTTTAGGAGGAGTCTTGCCCAGTATTTCTGTACCTTCTATTTTTGTGTTTTGAGATGACTGTGTTAGGTTATAACTAAACATTAAAAATTTATAAAACCTTGAGTGATGTTTTTACTCTGGGATATTTACTTTCTTTCTCAGATGAAAAATTCTGTAGTAGGCTCAGTGCTTGTGGCTCAAGCGGCTAAGGCACCAGCCACATTCACCTGAGCTGGTGGGTTCGAATCCAGCCCAGGCCCACCAAACAACAATGACGGCTGCAACTTAAAAATAGCCGGGCGTTGTGGTGGGCACCTATAGTCCCAGCTACTTGGGAAGTGGAGGCAGGAGAATCACTCAAACCCAGGAGTTGGAGGTTGCTGTGAGCTGTGATGCCACTGCACTCTACCCAGGGCAACAGCTTGAGGCTCTGTCTCAAAAAAAAAAAAGAAAAATTCTGTAGTGATATAGAATGTTGTTACAATTATAGCCTTGATCAAAAACACCGCAAATTTGTTGTGTTATAAATGTAAAATAAGAGTGTCTTTCTTTATACCATATATATTCTTATGCTATAATTTCTATTGGATTCTTCAAAAGGGGGGTTAGAGAGTATTGCATTCTAAGATAAATATTAAAGATAATTGCTTATTGCAGTGAATGGAATTTATATATCTGTAGTGCCTCTTTGGTGTTTTTGCTTTCTTGAAATTAATGTTTCCTATTCTTATAACGCATACTGTATACTCTTTTGAAAAAGGAATCTTGATTTTTGTATAGAATTTATTAAATTCACTCTGAAGATTTAATTGCAGATAGAGGATAACTATCCATCAACTGGAGCTCTCGATTTTTTTGATTAGTTAGAAAAAAATAACTTCACATTTTTCCTTCTGTAATTTAAAAATATTACTCAGACATATGAACAAATTATGTGCCAGCAAAACATGCATTTGAAGATCATAAAGACTGTTCACAATACTCATTTCATTTAGGTTATTTTATCTTTACAATGACCCAGTAAATATTTTTAGTAACTTCATTTCTGAAAAGGAATCCATAGTGTGTTTTGTATTAACTCATCATGACCAGCAATTTTATGCAGAAACTACCCGTGTTATCGGGGAACTTGTGACCGGTCAGCAGTGTTTTAATAGGCATATACTCCTCAGTTGAGACCTTCGTGATATTGGTTAAACTGTGCATCCTTTGTTAGAAAAGGAAACCAATTAAGACATATATTATTACATCCCTACTCTCCTTTCATGGAATTCACAGAGAAAGTGAAATCTATTCTTTTCCAGCCTGTCAAGACTTAGAATGTATTTGTTTTCATCAGAATAGAACTTTAAAAAGTGAACAAAATAATACAGCTTCCTATAGAGCTTATACCCAAAGAAATTAGCCTTATTTCTTTTTTTTTTCTCTTTTTTTTTTTTTTTATTGTTGGGGATTCATTGAGGGTACAATAAGCCAGTTAAATTAGCCTTATTTCAATTTTTACACTGTCTCAAAGCTTCCTTCCCTCCTCAACTGTATTTCACAAAACCCTAGACCAGTGGTTCTCAACCTTCCTAATGCCGTGACCCTTTAATACAGTTGCTCATGTTGTGGTGACCCCAACCATAAAATTATTTTCGTTGTTACTTCATAACGTAATTTTGCTACTGTTATGAATCGTAATGTAAATATCTGATATGCAGGGTGTATTTAAGCGACATGTTGAGAACCGCTGCCTAGAATATTCTAAGAGAGTAGTCAAGAAAGTATGTTCTGCTTGTATGTATTTTACTGCATTGCAAGGGCTTGGAATTATTATTTTTAAATAAATAATGTATACTGCACACTTGGAGATTTTTCACAATTTGTTGTTATTTTTGTTTCTACTCTGTAACTAAGAAATCCAAGGGTGAATAACATGCATATACTTGGTAAGGTTTTTCTTTCTTTCTTTTTTTTTTTTTAAGAGCAAGGAATAGTTTGCTGATTATATATGTCTTATATTGCCTTTCCCCCCTTGTTAACTTATTCTTTCTGTCATTTTTTTTTTTAAACCAAGCACAAACAAAAGGCCTTTCTTCAAATACAATTTTATTTTATTTAACTCTTTGGTTATTTTATATAAAGAAAACATCAGTGTACGTTCTACAGATCTCTAGGTAATGATTGTGGTTGCATATTATTTACATTGGAATTTGTTTTGTGTGTATGTTATATTTAGAATTTTTATCTTCCTTTAGGAAATGAGAGAAATTAAAGGAAATGTTTTTGGCTGGGTACAAAGAGGAAGTTTACTGTTACTGGTTGGAATAACCTAATTGAGATTTTCCTATCTGGAAGTTGGTTTTGAGGCCAATGCCTAAACCTAATTAATTTTAACCTGATAATTCAAAGACTGAAGGCAATTTTATAATTTAGTGTGTCCCCAAGCCTAAAACCTTTTACAGGAGGAGATAGAAAGATCTCATTAAGAAATTGGAAAGGGGCGGCGCGTGGTGGCTCACACCTGTGGTCCCAGCACTGTGGGAGGCCAAGGCAGGTAGATTGCCTGAGCTTGGAGGTTTGAGACCAGTATGCGCAGGAGTGAGCCAGAGTGAAAACCATCTCTACCAAAAAGAAAAAAAAAGCTGGGCGTTGTGGCAGGCGTCTGTAATCCCAGCTACTTGGGAGGCAAAGGGCATGAGTTTGGGAGGCAAAGGGCGCTAAAGGAAGAACAGAAAAAAAATAAAAAAAGAAAAGAAGGGGGGAAAAAAAACTACAAACTAAGAAGAGTGAACAAGCCAGCTGTAATTGAAAGCTAAAAGAAAAAAAAAAAAGAAATTGGAAAAGCATAGGCAGTGCCTGTGGCTCAGTGGGTAGGGCACTGGCCCCATATACTGAGGGTGGTGGGATCCAACCCGGCCCTGGCCAAAGTGCAACAATAAATAGCTGGGCATTGTGGTGGGCGCCTGTAATTCCAGCTACTCAGGAGGCTGAGGCTGAGGCAAGAGAATCGCCTAAGCCCAAGAGCTGGAGGTTGCTGTGAGCTGTGACGCGACGACACTCTACCGAGGGCAACAAAGTGAGACTCTGTCTCTAAAAAAAAAAGAAGAAAGAAAGAATTGGAAAGGCAGATCATTTACCTTACATTTATCCAATTTGTGTGTCAGAAATTCATGGTCATACTGAGATAGGTGAGATCTGGCCTGGTCATAATAGTATCACTGATTCATTCATTAATATATGTTTATGTGATGTTCATAGGTACATAAGAAGAAAACTGGGTCCTCTTTCTAAGGGGCTGACACATAAATGGGAGAAATAATAAGTAGGCAGTTTATGGGCGGTGCCTGTGGCTCAAGGAGTTAGGGCGCCAGTCCCATATGCCGGAGGTGGTGGGTTCAAACCTAGCCCCGGCCAAAAACCACAAAAAAAAAAAAAAAAAAAAAAAAAAAAAAGTAGGCAGTTTAAATAACATTACTTGGAGTATTAGAAGAAGTGAAAGATATTAGGAGAATCAACCCTGGTTTGGAAGCCTAAAGAATAAGTAGGAGTTAACTAAATGAAGAGGGGCAGGGAGTTAGTGTTCCAGGCTGTGGAAACAATGTTACTTAAAAAAATGCATCAGATATTCAGAGAAGCCAAAGAGGTTTGGTGTGCAGGGTACAGTGTAGGTGGGAGGCAGTGGTGGGTGATGAGGCTGGAAAGAAAACCAGGGGCTGAAAGATGAAGAGGGAGGGATGTATCACTTTAAAAAAAAGTGGTGATGAGCCATTGAAAGGTTTTCATTGTAGACTTGATCAGATTTGCATTACAGAAAGTGTAGATGAATGGTTGAGATGGAAGTGAGAACAAGACTAATTTTTCATCCTCTGCATCTCAGCAAGTAGAGCTGTGTACGACCTCTTTCTATCCTACCATTTCCAGGGCTGAGAATTTGACATGCATTAGCTTTCTTACTCTTATATTATGGACTTAATAGAAAGTTATTTTCTAAGTAGAAGTGTATTTAATGTTTCAGTTATTTGACTTAAAGAAACAATCATATAACTCAGACTTAGTCACTTACTGCATTTTCTGTGTGTTAATTTTAACAACTTCACATTTATTCCTAGGAGTATTTCCTTCTATAGAATACAAGAACCATGGTGTTAATGGTTCTGGAAACATTGTTTCTCTATTCTTATATAAGAATCTGAAGTTTGTAATTCCAGGCAGAAGTTTTTTTTTTTTTTTTTTTGGCCGGGGCTGGGTTTGAACTCACCACCTCCGGCATATGGGGCTAGCTCCCTACCCCTTTGAGCCACAGTGGCTCAGTGAGTAGGGCGCCGGCCCCATATACCGAGGGTGGCAGGTTCAAAACAAGCCCCAGCCAAACTACAATCCAGGCCAAAGTTTTTCAAAACTAATCCTACTTCTTGGTTATTTGACATGGTTAGGAAGAAAGCTCTCAATCTGTTGGCTTGGTAGAGACTAAGTTGTTAGTAGAGAATCTTAAGTCTTTTTGTATTAAAGTCCAGGAATGATAGTATGAGACTATGAATATACTGATAGGTTCTCTAGTGTTTTCTTAATGTGGTCATCCAACAAAAGCTGTATGTATATGGAACATTTGCATAACAATAAGTGGCTTTTGGGGGTAGCTGGGACTATAGGCACCTGCAACAATGTCCAGCTATTTTTAGAGATGGGGTTTTGCTTCTTGCTCAGGCTGGTCTCAAACCTGTGAGCTCAGGCAATCCACCCACTTTGGCCTACCAGAGTGCTAGGATTACAGGCGTGACCCACTGTGCCTGGCCTTTAGTCTGATTTTTGAAAGTTGATGATTCCTCAGCATTTACTATACAAATTTTGTGTTAAGAGCTACTCAAACATGATAATTTAATATTCTTTGATTTATGATTCTGTGTTTCTATAATTTACTACTGTTCCTAACACCTCCTTTCATGATTCATGATTTGTAGTCCTGGTGAGGTTGCTCACACTTGTAATACCATCACTTTGGTTGGCAAAAGAGGGAGGATTACTTGAGCCCAGGAGTTTGGGGTAACATAGTGAGGCCTTGCCTTTAAAAAATAAAAATAAATATACACAACACAAGGTTTATAGTAGTTAAGAGGAAGTAAGAAAGCGTTTTTATTAAAATTTGGAAGCCATTTGGATTTTTCTATCGAAGTGATTACTGAGGTAGTTCTAAATGTCTTTGAAATAGGGTAAATAAAGAATTATTTAATATAATCTAGGCAAATAAAATTAAACAGAACAAATAATTTATGGTTCAATCAATGATTTCTCCATTTTTATTCAAGCTACTATTAAATTTTTTTGATTGAACAAGAAAAAATTGCAAAATTTCTCCAGATGACAGTATCCTAAAATGTTTAGGTTTTACACGATAGATTACAGCAGAAAATGACTTAAGGAGAAAATTACATTTACTTTATGGGTGCAATTAAGGTGTCCTTTCAAAATGCTATAAAACATGTCACATATGTTCCTAAAAAAATTTAAATTTTTGAAGAAAATCCTGAGAATTACTTATCTTTAACTTTGTCATTTGAAAATGGGAAAGTGTTGAAGGTAAAAGTTTCTGTTTTGAAGTAATGTACTTGTCTGACTTTTTTGGGCCTCCAGAAAAAATGTTACTACTGAACTTTTTCAGTTCAAATGTTTGCTAATAATTAGCCAACAGCAGTGTTCATCAGTTTGTCCATGTTAACTTTTATACTTAAACACTATGCAGTTACTATAAATTGTGAATTTTTTTTTTTTTAAAGATACAGGGTCTTGCTCTGTTGACTAGGCTAAAGTATAGCGGCCTCATCACAGCTCACTGTAACCTCGTACTCCTGAGTTTGAGCATCCTTCTGCCTCAGCCTTCGGAGTGGCACACACCTGTAGTCCCAGCTAATTTTCTGTCTCTTTCACACACACGCGCGCACACACGCACACACTCAAGATATGACAATTAAGTTTGCAAACTCATCAAAAATAAATAGTTCATTATGGCTCAGTGCCCATAGCACAGTGGTTACGGTGCCAGACACATACTGAAGTTGGTGGGTTTGAACCCGGCCTGGGCCAGTTAAACCACAATGACAACTACAACAAAAAATAGCCGGGTGTTGTGGCAGGAACCTGTAGTCCCAGCTACTAGGGAGGCAAAGGCAAGAGAATCACTTGAGCCCAAGAGTTTGAGGTTGCTGTGAGCTGGACACCACAGCACTCTACCGAGGGTGACATAGTGAGACTCTGGCTCAAAAATAAATAAATGAATAAGAAATAAAAGAAAAGAAATACATAGTTCATCACGACCAGGTGGGCTTCTTCCCAGGTATGCAAGGCTGGTTCAACATACGTAAATCCATAAACATAGTTTACCACATAAACAGAAGTAAAAACAATGACCATATGATGCTCTCAGTAGACACAGAAAAAGCATTTGACAAAAGTAAGCATCCTTTTCTGATATGAACACGTAAGAAAATAGGCATAGATGTGACATTTCTTAAACTGATAAAAAGCCATCTGTGACAAACTCACAGCCAGTATCATAGTAAATGGAGAAAAACTGAAAGCATTTCTGCTTAGAACTTGAAACAAATAAGCCTACTATATTAGGCACTTAAACAGAACAAAAACTTTTAGTACATCCTCAGAGGACTTACACTAGGTGTAATTCATTCCTTTGGCTAGTGGTTTTATTACATAAAAGTTTCATTTTTTTGCATACCCTTAGGGTGGCAAGAGTCAATCACTTTGTGATGGAAACCCTTTTCTTTATTGACTAATGCAGAAAAAATATACCAGTTTCTCGTTTATTTTACCCCCAAAGACTTAAGTTTTTGGCTTACTTCTTTGGTTTCACGATTTACTGATTTTTGTGTGTACTATGTTGATGTTTAGATCTATAAACAGTGGGAACAAATAGTTCAAAGGCAAGAGAGAAGAATCAGAAGTCACAGGCAAAGGGTGCATGTCAGCTGTGAGCAGCGTCTCACACGTGCCAAAGACAAGTTGTGACAAGGTGTTGATGGGCACACGAATTCAGTGCCATTACGTGTAATTCCATGGCCATTATGAGGGCGCAGAATCCGGTGAAAATGAATTTTCATAATCAGATTGGTGACTTTGATAGAAAAGTATTTCCTACATTTTTTTCTTTTGCCAATATAATTTTGATTAGTATAGTATTTCTATTCCAGCCTCTGAGCTTTTATTGCTTTCCCTTCTTGTTTCTTGAGAATAAGCCAATCTGCCTTAAATTGTGGGTAAGTTATAATAAGTATATAATTGCCTATAATTATGTGAAAATACAAGGAGGTCATAATGTAACTTTAACTTTTGTGTAAAATATATAGTTCCAGAATTGCTTAGATTATTTGTTTTTCCTATACTACATAGTAGGCAAGAAAGTGTTTATTATCCTTATTTAATAGAGAATGAAACTGTTGCTTAGAGTTTAACATTAAAAACATACTAATAGTTAATAAAGCTGAGATTTAGCATCTATGTATCCTAATGTCCATCATATTCATTTACGAAGTAAGATAAGCTGATTGACCAATACTTTTATTTTTATACATCACTGCTGCCTCCTACTCAAATAGTTCATTATGCACTTACATTTCATACTTGTATAATGGGTAAACTTTGGCTTTAACTGATTCCTGAACAGCACTTTTATCAAATATTGTAAGTTATTCTATTACTTAAGAGATTAAAAAATACTCTTAAAAATTATAATTTGACTTAGTATTTCTACCCCAGTAGCATAACATATTTGTATAAATTAATCATTTTACATATTAAATTACAATATATGAGTTTATTGTTTCAGGACAATTTCTACTGTATTTTCTTAGCTAAAATCTCAAGCAGTCTTAATTACTGAATTTTAAGTCTGTTGCTAAGATTTAGTTTATTAGAAATCTTCCTCAGCACGTTAACAGTTAGTAACTTGGCTGCAGTATCTGTTGATTTTTAGAGTGATAAAGGGAGTCTTTTTAGAATTCAAGTAGTTCAGATCCTCTCTCTTTTTTTTTAATTGTTGGGTACAAAGAACCAGGTTACATTGATTGCATTTGTTATGTAAAGCCCCTCTTATAATTGTGTCCTGCTCCCAAAAGGTGTGTCACACACCACGGCTCCCTAGCCCCCCTCTTCATATAAATGAGGAAAACAAAGGCCATACGGACCGTGAATTTTTCCAGGTTCTTTGATGCTTAGTGGTAGATCTGTGATAAGAATTCACATGTCCTATTACTTCAAAGATCAAATATATTTATTTACCACATTAAGCTTCCAAAGAGTAATTAGGTTTGTACATCAATGATTAATTCAAAATGAGGAAGGGGACTTGTTTCTGAGCTGGGTCAGCGCCTGTGGCTCAAAGGAGTAGGGCGCCAGCCCCATATGCCAAAGGTGGCGGGTTCAAACCCAGCCCCGGTCAAAAATTGCAAAAAAAAAAAAAAAAAAAAAAATTCTTTTTATGTGATGACAGTGAAGTAAAAAAATATTTGTTTTTTTGAGACAGACTGTCACTTTGTTGCCGTTGGTAGAGTGCTGGGGCGTTACAGTGCACAGCAGCGTCAACTATTGGGCTCAAGCAATTCTCTTGCCTTGGCCTCCCTAGTAGCTGGGATTACAGGTACCTACCACAACCCCAGGCAGTTTTAGCAGGCATAGCTGGGTTTGAACCCATCAGCACCAGTGCATATGGCCAGCTCCCTAACCACTGAGCTATGGGTGCCCCCCTCCCTTTTTGTTGAGTCAGAGTGTTACTTTGTTGCCCTTAGTAGAGTGCCTTGATGTCATAGCTCACAGCAACCTCAAACTCTTGGGCTCAAGCAATCCTCTTGTCTCAGCCTCCCAAGCAGCTGGGACCACAGGCACCCACCACAACCCCAGCTATTTTTTTTTTTGTTTTAGCAGGCATAGCTGGGTTTGAACCCACCAGCACCAGTGCATATGGCCAGCTCCCTAACCATTGAGCTACGTGTGGGCCCTCCTCCCCTCTCCCCCTTTTTTTGTTGAGTCAAAGTGTTACTTTGTCACCCGCAGTAGAGTGCTGTGATGTCAAACTCTTGGGCGGGCATAAGTGTTTCTCAGCCTCCTGAGTAGCTGGGACTATGGGTGCCCGCCAATATTTTTTTAATTAAAGAAACAAAAATTTTTTTATTTTATTTTAAAAGTACATACAGTAATATGGATTTTGTAGAATTTTGGTGCTATTTTCCTTTTAGTCATCTTTTCCTTCCTGGATAATTTGTCATGTCTTAGGGTATTTAAAGACAGCATATGTTCCTAGGTATGCACAGCATTCTACTTGTGCCCAATCAATAATTATTGAGCTACCAAAGTTGTGTTTGTTGTCTAGCCAGTACAAGAGCAGGCAGCAGCTTTATGAGGAGTGTGTCAGCTTTACCCATTTGATGGTTTTTGTTCAATTAATGGCTAAAATTAATTGAATCATAATAGCCATTTTTTTGGAAACTTTATTAGTTATTGGGGCATGTATTTTCCCTATACTGTCTGAAAAGCTGATTTTATATCTACTGGCATGGATTAGGGCAGCATGTTGGTGGTAAAATTGCTTTCTCTATGTTGTTAAAAGAAACTCTCCCCCTAAACAATAGTTTTCCATTTCCTGAATTATATTATTACTTTAATACTATGTATACCTTGCATTTCTAATATCTTTAAATCCTCTGTCAAGAGGAAATTAGTAGAGGGTTTTTATAATAGTGCTTGATATTAAAAGAGTAAACAAATTAATCCTTTTGTTTATGACCAATTATTGTTCAAAATTTTATTTTAGACTGTTAACAGAACTTAAAAGCAGTTCTCAGTTACCTCCATTAATAAAGGGATTTGTGGCATGGATGACACAATACTTTAAATGTATATATGTATATGCACATATATATGTTGTTTTCACTTGAAAATTTTCTAATGTGAAAACTCATTCTGTTGCACACAAAATAGTCAGATGGTGAAGATGTGACCCTTTCAATAATTATTGAGCTACCAAAGTCAGCTTTCATCTTTCATCTTTTACATGCTTGTCCGGATGAAATTCATCTCCTGAAGTCAAAGTTTATTTATTTATTTAAAACAATTTTTTTAAAGATAGGGTTTTCCTCTTTCGCACTAGCCAATTATAGCTCACTATACCTGGATGAGGCAATAGTCCAGCCACAGCTTTTCTTTCTTTCTTCCTTTCTTTTCTTTCTTTCCTTCCTTTCCTTCTTCCTTTCCCTCCCTCCCTCCCTCAAAGCTATCACCCTGGGTAGAGTGCTATGGCATCCCAGCTCACAGCAACCTCAAACTCCTAGGCTTAAGCGATTCTCCTGCCCCTGCCTCCCAAGTAGCTGGGATTACAGGTGCCCGCCACAATGCCTGGCTACTTTGTTGGTTGTAGCTGTCATTGTTGTTTGGCGGGCCCAGGCTGGATTCGAACCCACCAGCTCTGAGCCTTAGCCACTTGAGCCACTTGAGCGCTGAGCCCACAGCTTTTCAAATAGCTAGGACTACAGTCATGTGCCACCTCACCTGCCTAATTTTTTTATTTTTTAAACATTATTATTATCATTATCATTATTAATATTTTTGTAGAGATAGTCTCACTATATTGTCCAGGCTGGTCTTGAACTGTGTCCTTAAGCAATCCTCCTACCTTGACCTTCCAAAGTGCTGGGATTAAAGGCATGAGCTACTGTGCCCAGCCTGAATTCAAAGTTTAGCTGTAGCAGTGAAGTTATACTTCTAAACAAGTATGATACTTCATAGCTTCCTTGAAGCAGGAATAAAGACAATTTTTTAAATATCTGATCTACTTTTCCTGCTGTATTCTAGTAGGCAGTCATATTTAGTGCATTTGAAATTCGATGTTTTCATCAGAAATTTGAGAACTTGCTGTCAGGAGATGTGCTGCCAAGAGACTGCTGATAGCAATAGTCTTAATTATATCAAGACATGACACAAATGGTGCTGTGTTCAGTGTAAGGTATTGTGGACGTTGAACTTCTCTTTGAACAGTATTGAGTAAGTGTCCTTGGTTTTTTTTTTTTTTTTTTGTAGAGACAGAGTCCCACTTTATGGCCCTCCGTAGAGTGCCATGGCCTCACACAGTTCACAGCAACCTCCAACTCCTGGGCTTAGGCGATTCTCTTGCCTCAGCCTCCCGAGTAGCTGGGACTACAGGCGCCCGCCACAACGCCCGGCTATTTTTTGGTTGCAGTTCAGCCGGGACGGGGTTTGAACCCACCATCCTCGGTATATGGGGCCGGTGCCTTACCAACTGAGCCACAGGCGCCGCCCATAAGTGTCCTTTATTGCCATTTTTTTTTAGCTATCCCAAAGTTTTTTCCTGGTGGAAAGTTATTTGTTAGATTTTTAATAAGTGAGTTGTCTTGTAGGAATACTCCCACTTCCTTTTAATCTCCTAAGAGATTTTTATAAGGTAGATACATACTTGTTTAGACTGCCTTACTTTAACTCCCCGGAAGCTGGATCTTCTAGGGTTTCAGTCAGTTAGAAAAGCATTTCAGTTCCAGCCCTTCTACATTGTTTTCAGTTGGGAAAACATTTTCTGGTTTCTTTTACCTCTGCCGTTTGTATCTATAAAATGAAAAAGTCTTGATTTCGTAGCCTTGTAACATTTGTTATATCTGTACATTTCTTTAAAAGTTTCCAGTTCAATTGTTCTTTTCCTTAATAGTAGAGGGGACAGAGACGCCAGCATTTATTTTAATATCTGTTCTTTGGCTCAACTGAGTTGTCCTTGGTAAACTGGTGAAGTATTTTATTTGTGGCAGTTCCATTCTGCTGTAGCACACAGTACCTTCGTTATGTCTGCTGATGTTAATCTGGCCTAAAATTTATTTTATTTTCCTCTATATAGAAATCAAGGTTTTATTTACAAAGGCTTTTTATACCTCTGTTTTAAGTATTTCCATCTCTCGTACTACTCATCGATGCTTACCAAGCTTTTCCAACTTTCATTTAAATCCTTAAAAATTAAACTAGGACTTTCATTTAGAAAGAGTTTAAACAAAAACAAAAGGGAATCATAAAGTTATAAACGAGGCTTTAAAATGATCATGAAAACCTCATGGAGATCTTTGCCCCATTTACTGGTTCATTCCAAGAATTATTTTTATGCTTTCTGGAGACATTGGAAGGAAACATTTCTCCATAATAACAATTTTTTTTAAATCTTTCCATTTACCTTTAATCTTAGTTTGTTTTAAGTGGTAATTCCAGTGGCAAAAAGTTAGAATTGAGGAGCATAATGTAATAATTGTTTTATAGGTAATTATAGAAGTTTCATTTTCTTAGAGTTTTAAAATCTTCTTCTAAGGTGCTAATTCTTGATAGGCCTGAATCTGGACACTTGAGCATGTGGTCTCCAGACAATTTCTTCATGATGGCTGTACTTTCTAAACGTTTATTTCAACTGGGTGGTACTTCTGGCTTTAGAACTAGGAGTGCAGAGGATTAAAGAGATTTTTCAAGAAAATGGCTATATTAAGCTGTTTCACTTATAAAAGAACATAATTCCAATGTGGTGCATTTAGCATTACAAATATCTAACTTAAATTGGGTGGTAGTATCAGTAGAAGTAGTTCATTATAACTGAATGTTGAGGTGTGGGTTTGCTTTTTTGTTTTGTTCTATTTTAGAAGAAATATTTGCCCATTTTGCTCACATCCTACTTCAGAGCATATGTCCCAGAACCAAAATTTGCTTAATTTATTAGCTATTTAGTTGGAATTCACAGCATAGTGGAAAATGTTTGCAGATAATCCTGTGCAACAGTAGAAACTTCAGTTCCTTCCTCATATTTCTTCAGGGCAGTGATCACAACCAGATTCAACGTATGCACAAAGCAGCGGATACCATGGTAGCGGCCGTCGCTGATTGCTTTTACCATGTTGGATCCATTGTCAGTCACAAAGACCTACTTCCAGCTAGGTGCCTTGAACTCAAATAGCTTTTCACACAGACTTCAGGATGTGAGCTCAGGTATGGCCTTTTTTCATGAGCTGGGCCTACATATGGGTTGACAATAACCTGCAACTTTTATAGAAAAGACACTACTGGCTGTAGCTTAATGTCAGAAAATGACTAGTTGCAATCATTGATAGGTAGGTAGTATGTACTCTTCATATATTTGAAGTATTCTCAACTTTTAGAGATTATCCCCTTTTTTCTGTTTGTCAGAGACTGTCCAAGTAAAAGTTTCTCATTAGAACCTAGTGTGAAGGCCTTAGATACCTGCTTTATGATTCACCCATTGTCTTCAATATGAGATGTATATGATCATTTCTTTCACGTATTTGGTGTAAGAAAGAATTTTTTAACCTTCTGTGGATTCTTGCACTATTTTTCCCTGTTCTTTTTCTTAATTGTGACCCAGAAAACATAAAATTTACCATCCTAATCATTTGAACTATTTTAATAATCTCCTAAAAACTGGAATTAGAAAATTGATTTTCATTAATAGGGCTTAAAATTTAGAATCAGTACTTTTCTGCGGGTACCTTGTACATTGAGGTGGTGGATATAGTAAAGCCCTAAATTAAATTAATGTAGTTCACACTCCATGCCAAAGGTTCTTATTTCTTGAAGGAGAAAAATACCCTTTTTGGAAAAATGAGCTTCACTTTCATATCTTCTTTCTCTGCAAGATATATTTCTTTTTTTTTTTTTTTAAGATATATTTCTTAAAGTAAAATCTTTATTAGAGAGTACGGTGGATCAACTGATGATGATAGACTTAGGAAACCATCTATATTTTATTATAGCTATTACCATAACTATTTTCTCAAAGACTTACTGTTCTTTTCTTATTATAATTCAGTGGCCCTATTAATTAATGATTAAGCCCTAGTAATAGAGAATCATTTACAATGGGGGAGGGAGAGTCCTTGTAAATTCAAAGAGAGTAGTAAAAGCAGCTTCTATATTTTCTGTAATTCTCAGTGTTTGACGTAAGTTGTTAATAGGTATTGATAAATGCCAAAGTTCAGAATCTGTTTATACTCCTCTACCAGAATCATATCTTTATTAAGAAATGGCCAGGCTCATTATTAAACTATAGTCTCAGTTTTATTTCATAGCCATAAAAGACATAGTATCTTAGCTGTCTCGAGTCAGTAAAAGTATCTGATTTTTCTGTCTTAAAACATGCCACTTTACTCACTTACATATAGATGCAAACACCTGTATTCAAATACACATATGCAGAAATTGATGCCTGACATGAGGTACAGTGTAACATCTGTTTCCCTGAGTGGCCAAGCATGGTGGCCATGTGCTCTCTGTGACTCCTTACAGCCCAGGGGTTAGAGGAGAACACAGGAGGACTGACAGTGATCCGTGGCTTACTGTGCCTCTTCAGCTAAGACAGCTTGCCAGATGAGTTCGTATACCTTATTATACTCAATGTCTGTGGATGTTACACTATGGGAACCAAGTTCCCAACATGGCACAGTACTCATTTACCCTGGCAACCCTCCTGAGTGGCTTCTTTACTGTTGATTATCTACTTAGAGTCAGGCATTGAATTACTTCTGAGGAGATGTTTGTTTTTATTATAAGGAAAGATTCACTTGTATGTAGATGACATTATTTGTTAAGGATTCCTCCTACCTTCTGTTATTCTTCTTACAGTTCTGTGCCCACTTTGTGAAATATTATTTTAATATAATGGCCAAGTTCTTTTCTTGGTAGGTATACAACTAAAAAGATATGTGATGTATAGTTTAGATCATACCTTATCATAAATATTTTGAGCATTTTTATTTACATGTGAATTCAATTTGTTTTAAATTAACTATTTAAGGAATTAACAAATACACAGATTTTTTTAAAAATCTAAGCATTAGTGTAAATATGTTTATAATGTGAATCGTGCTGAGAGTTGGAATAGAATAAAGGGAAATAATGTTTACTTGTAATTTTTCGGTGACTCTTCTATTAAACTATTACTACAGTTATCATGAAAACTTGCAGAAATATTTTAATGCCCTGTACACTGAAGCCTTGATGTAATACTTCCTTTATGATAACAGTTTGATACGAGGTTGGGTACGTTTTAGATTCTGATAGGAAATAACAGAATAGTATATTTAAAATGATTATGCCTTAAAACTTAGTGTTGATTAATTGAAAGTTTCAATGCATAGGCCAGGCACTTTGGGAGGCCGAGGCAGGTGTACTGCTTAAGCTCAGGAGTTCAAGACCAGCCTGCACAAGAGTGAGACCCTATCTCTAGCAAAAGTGGAAAATTTAGCCAGGCACTGTGGTAGGCATTGGTAGACCCAGTTACTGAGGAGGCTGACAGGAGGATTGCTTGAGCCCAACAGTTTGAGGTTGCTATGAGCTATTATATCACAGCACTCTACCCAGGGTGACAGAGTGAGATTGTGTCTCAAAAAAAAAAAAGTTTCAGTGTATAGATGCCATTGTGTTAAGATACCCACTAGTGAACCTACGTTTTATTCTAAATTGTTATATTTATTCTTTTCTTGGAAATTTATTAGTGCTGAATTTAATGCAAATAGTACTAAAATATAACATTACATATGGTTCATTGTTTCCCAAATCTTAGGAGAGAGAGTATACACATATGTTCCTTTTAGGATAGAAGTAATTTTTCTCTCTAGGTATTTATAATTGTGTTTTTAAAAGTGGATCTAAGGACATAATAGATATTTAGGTCTTTTACATGTATAATGTGTATCTCTTGTCTATTTTTACGTTAGAAAGGAAAGCCTTCCCATAACTTTATTTATTATCTTGGGTATTAGTCTGTGGTTTCAGAAGCAACTTAAACTACCTCTGATATATATCATGTATATAACAAATGAAATGCACACTCTTATTTTTATTTTTAAGCAGTACTGACTTATGGAGGTGTTTATTTCTCATTCCTAAAGTCTTAATTTTTCTTGCATTTCTTTCCATATTAATAAAAATTCAGATCTAAAAGGGAAAATGTTAAAACAGGAGTAAAACCAGATTCATCGGATCAAGAACCAGAAGGACTTACTCTTTTGGTACCAGACATCCAAAAGACTGCTGAGATCGTCCATGCAGCCACCACCAGTCTGCGCCAAGCAAATCAAGGTACAGGACAATTCCTCTGTTGCTGCCTTTCATTGATAGGAAGATTTTTCTCTCATCTACTGAAAAGTGCTTTTCTGTTCTTGCTTTATGTGAATGGTTTCCAAGCAAGTTTGTTTCCCTGAAAATTATGTTGTCTGTCAGGTTTTATTCTTTGTCAGGTTTCAATTATGAATGGTAATTAATTTTAAAATATTTATTTTGACTGTGTCTGATTTCTAAGACTAAATTTCATAGACTGAAACATCTATCATTGTAAATTTCTTTTTCCTTCCCACTGGGAAAGTCATGGAATTTAAGAAAGCCTTTGTGGTAGAGAAAAAATAGTATGTTAAGAATATTTTGGTGGGCGGCGCCTGTGGCTCAGTGAGTAGGGCGCCGGTCCCATATGCCGGAGGTGGCGGGTTCAAACCCAGCCCGGGCCAAAAACCACAAAAAAAAAAAAAAAAAAAAGAATATTTTGGTTTAGGGCGGCGCCTGTGGCTCAGTCGGTAAGGTGCCGGCCCCATATACCGAGGGTGGCGGGTTCAAACCCGGCCCCTGCTGAACGGCAACCAAAAAATAACTGGGCTTTGTGGCGAGCGCCTGTAGTCCCAGCTATCCCGGAAGCTGAGGCAGGAGAATAGCTTAAGCCCAGGAGTTGGAGGTTGCTGTGAGCTGTGTGATGCCATGGCACTCTACCGAGGGCCATAAAGTGAGACTGTCTCTACAAAAAAAAAAAAAAAAAAGAATATTTTGGTTTAAATCGGTGGTTCTCAACCTTCCTAATGCTGCAATATATTTTCGTTGTTAAAAAGGGTCGCAACCCACAGGTTAAGAACCACTGGTTTAAATTAATACGATCATGTATTAGCAAGAGAAACTAGTGGTCTGCATTATCTGTTGTTTTACTTCTTCTGTTTTTAAAGCTGATTTTTTTGCTCTATTGTTATGTTTAGAAATAGAAATTGTTCTCAAAATAGTGCAATAAAATAATTGTGAAGCGTTTGGTAGTTTTTTGGAATTCAAAATTTCAACTCTAGAAGTGAAATGTTTTCAATTTTAAATCTAAAATGTATACTTATGTTATTTATCTGTTAAATAACAGAGAAAAAACTAGGTGAATACTCAAAGAAGACAGCTTTGAAACCCAAACCTTTGTCAGTATTAAAATCACTTGAAGAAAAATATGTGGCTGTTATGAAGAAATTACAGTTTGGTAAGATGAAATTTTTCATTTGTAAAAATCTCACTTTCCATTTTTTAACCGTGCTATTGAAATGTGTTCTAGGAAATTAAACATTTTGAGAGTTGCTTATAACATGAATTATATTTCATGTGTATGCATATGAAAATTTTTTATCATCTTTATCTCTTTAATTTATATTTATATTTGGAAATTGATGCTTCATTAGAAGGACTGTAAAAACCTAGAAAAAATATAAACTAAGTAGACAGCCAAGACCTGGGACTTTGCGCTAATAAGTCTGTTACTCCTACCACTTTAGAGTTCCATGAGATTCACCTTTAGAAAATACAATTAGTTACACACAGCTCTTTCCCATTCCAAAATAGGACTGATGAAAAGATGTTATCAGTACCACTTACAGAGTGCTGATATATAAGTAAACACTTAAGTTCCAAATTTTGATGACTGTTATTAACTATTTTTGTCTATCTTTGCTTCTTTTCCATCCCTAATAACCAGCTTTTGACTATATTGAAAAACTACTATATTTTGACTATATTGAAAAACTACTCAAGGATTTTGACTATATTGAAAAACTACTCAAGTGGGTTTTTGTGTGTGTTATTTTTCATTTTTTTTAAGGCAAGGTCTTGGTCTATTGGGCAGGCTAGAGTACAATGTCAAGATCCTAGCTCACTACAACCTTGAACTCCTGGACTCAAGCAATCCTCCCAACTTGGCCTCCCGAATTGCTTGGATTACAGTCCCGAGGCACTGCCCCCAGCTAAAATGGGATTTAAAAACAGTTCTGTTGTACTGTCTTTGAAACCTCTGTAGATAACATTTAGCTTTTGGTCTATTTACCTCTTATAAGAAATAATATTTATTTACACTTTTGCCTGCAGTTTGGTTAGTGTTTGATAATATTACACCTTTTTACCTGACTCAGGCAATCTAGTTCGTTCCTTTAACTTGTTTTTTAATTATAAATCTGGAGAATCATTTGTTTGAAAGCTCTTTTTTGCAAATATTAAAATCAAAGACTTTATTTGGTTTGTATGAATTTGATTAAGCATTACCAAGGTTGTTCACAGCTTTTTGGGGACACTTTAATTTCTATGATATTTTATCAAATAGCTTTTTATTATTTATTGTCACATAAGTTACCCCCAAATGTAAGACACTTTATTAAGTGTCTTACATTTGGGGGTAACTTATGTGACAATAAATAATAAAAAGCTATTTTTATTAAGTCTCACTATTTCCAGAGTCAGGCATTCAGGAATGATTCAGCTCACTGCTTGACTTAGGTCAGTGGTTCTCAACCTGTGCGTCATGATCCCTTTGCAGGTCGAACGACCCTTTCACAGGGGTCGCTCGCCTAAGACCATTCTGCATGTCAGATATTTACATTATAATTCATAACAATAGCAAAATTACAGTTATGAAGTAGCAATGAAAATAATTTTATTGTGGTTGGGGGTCACCACAGCATGAGGAACTGTATTAAAGGGTCGCAGCATTAGAAAGGTTGAGAACCACTGTCTCAGGGTGTCTGACGAAGTTGTAGTCACAATGTTAGCTGGAGCTCTAGTCATGTGAAAGCTTTGCTGGGGCTGCTTACTCTTATAGCCAAGGATAGATACCTTAGCTCCTTGCCTTAGGCTCCCATGTAGGGCTGCTTAAGTGTCTGAACACATCACAGCTGGCTCTCCCAAGAGAGTAAATAAAAGAGGTGATGATGCCTTCTGTGACTTTGTCTCAGAAAACGTAGACTGTCACTAAATCTGACTCAGACTCAAGGAGAGGAGAATTAATTTTTAACTCTTTTGTTTTCATTTTCTTTCTTTTTTTTCTTTTTTGAGATAGAATCTCACTATGTCACAATCGGTAGAGTGCCGTGGTGTCACAGATCACAGCAACCTCAAACACCTGATCCCAAATGATTCTCTTGCCTCAGCCTCCCAAGTAGCTGAGACTACAGGCGCCACAATGCCTGACTATTTTTTGTTGCAGTTGTCATTGTTGTTTAGCTGGGCTGGGTTCTAACCCACCACCCTTGGTGCATGTGGCTGACGCTGCAACCACTGTGCTACGGGCACTGAGCCTTAATTTTAACTTTTTTTTTTTTTTTACATTAAATTTTTATTTTATTTTCAAGACAGGGTCTTATTAATTTTAACTTTTTAAAAGAGAGTCAGACCATGCACAGTGGCTCACACTTGTAATCCCAGCATTCTGGGAGGCCAAGGCAGAAGGGTTGTGTGAGGCCAAAACCAGGCTGGGCAACCTAGTGAGGTACCATCTCAACAAAAAATAAAAAAAAAAATTTTAAATTAGCCAAGCATGGCATCACGTTCCTATAGTCCTAGCTATAGCTACTCAAGAGGCTGAGGCATGAGGATCACTTGAGACTAAAAGTTGAAAGCTATAGTGAGCTATATACTATGTTCCTGCACTTCAGCCTGGGCAGCAGAGTGAGACCCTGTCTCCATATAGATTGAGATGAGAGAGGGAGAGAAACTTCTTGAGATGTGTTTGCATACATGGTATTTATATTGGAAGTAAATATTGTATTGGACTTTATGTTTTGTTCCATTTACTGGGTCTTAGAAATGTCTGTTAATGTCTTTAAAAACCTGCAGCATTCTCCTAGTTGAAAATGTTTGACCACATTTTTTTAACTCAAAATTTTTAACTCATTTTTTCAATCTGGGCACTTGAATTTCATCAGTCTGAGTATGTTTATACATCTCTGCATGTGAGAGATTCTAACTTAAAATCATTACTTCTAAAAGGTTCAGAGTTGTTTGTCCAAAGGCCTTCGTTAGTATTAGCCAGCAGGAGGATTCTCTCCTATCACACCAAATCATAAACTCTCCAAGTTGAATTTGACTTTAAACGTAATTAAGTTTTGCCATATGTTGACTTTCAGAATAATGTAGAAAAAAATGTGAAATTTTTGTTGTTATAATAAGCTGCATTTTCTACCTTAGATTTTTCAGTATCACAAGCATTCTCTAACTTGATATTTATTAACTGATACTTGGTATTTATTAATGTTGCATAATATGTAGTCATTTGTTTAACCAGTAACTGTATCCTTACATTGTTAGTAACATATGTAACATTTCAGTGGCCTTCACTGCATATAAATGTGTACATCTAGGTTAATTCCTTAGGACAAATTAATAGAAGAGGAATTGTTGACTCAAACAGGATTTACATTTTTAGCAATTAATCATTATCTCTGAATCATTTAATAAAAATTTGGTGCCAGTAGACCCTGATCTCTGTGGATATATGATATAAAAAATTTTCCTCTGGGTATGGTAATGGACCCATTTTTGTTTCTGGTAGATTGCTGTTTATAAATTTTTATTTATTTATTTATTTTTCAGTTTTTGGCTGGGCTGGGTATGAACCAGCCACCTCCAGCATATGGGGCAGGTGCCTTACGCCTTTGAGCCATAGGCACTACCCTAAAGATGACTTGGATCCTTTTTATTATTTTTTATTTTTTTAGTCGGGGCCAGGTTTGAACCCACCACCCCTGATATAGGGGGCTGGCACCCTACTCCTTGAGCCACAGGCACCGCCCAAAATGTTTTACTTTTTTTATTTTATTTTATTTTATTTTATTTTTTGTAGAGACAGAGTCTCACTTTACAGCCCTCGGTAGAGTGCCATGATGTCACAGGACTCACAGCAACCTCCAGCTCTTGGGCTTCCGCGATTTTCCTGCCTCAGCCTCCTGTGCAGCCGGGACCACAGGCACCCACCAAAACGCCCGACTATTTTTTTGTTGCAGTTCGGCCAGGGCTGGGTTTGAACCTGCCACCCTCAGTATATGGGGCCAGCGCCCCACTCACTGAGCCACAAGCGCCACCCAATGTTTTATTTTTTTGAGATAGGTCTTTGTTGCTGAGATTATAGTGGCCTCATCATAGCTCACTGCAATCTCAAACTTCTGGGCTCAAATAGTTGTTTTGGCTCGCCCTTTCAAGTAGCTGGGACTATACGTGTGTGCCATCCTGCCCAGCTCATTTTTTAATTGTTTTGTAAAGACAAGATCTTAACTATGTTTTCCAGGCTGGTCTTGAACTTCTAGCCTCAAGTGAGCCACCATGCTCTGTCTGCTATTGATAAAATTCAGAGAAAATTTATTGAGTAGTATGTGAAAGACAGCAGTGTTGGACAGACGAAATAACCCCAGTTTATGAGTTTACTGAAAGGATCTCTTCAGTAGTCTTACAGAGACATAGTGCACTTGATCAGTAACAGTTACATATGTTTATAACTGTTATATAATGTGATAAAGTAAGCATATACACATGCTATTATATATAACTATTATACAAAGTGATAAAATAAGTATTCAACATTGCTTTATGAATTAGGTTCTACATATATAATTGATTATAGATTCTACACAAAATGAATCAATATTTTTTTTCTCACTGAAAGATCTAAGGATTATTATCATTCTATTTAAACATTGTAGTACATAGACCTGTGATACCATTTATAAGTCTTTCCCTTTTTGTAGATGATAAACTTCTTTTTTTTTGGTTTTTGGCCGGGGCTGGGTTTGAACCCTCCACCTTCAGCATATGGGACCGGCGCCCTACTCCTTGAGCCACAGGTGCCGCCCAGTGATAAACTTCTTGAAGGCAGATACAGTTTTTTCTATATGATTTGACCCCAAGAACCTACCTAGCTCAGGCCTTGCACTTGGTAAAATTTACTAAAGTAGTGCTAATTATAATATAGATTGATATTTTTTCCATATATTTAGAATGGTATGGAGCACAAGATCAAAATTTGTCAGTGCCTGTAATAACAGTATTTGCCCTAACTGGTTTTTCAAATGTAGTGTTAATAGTTTATGAGGGCGGCGCCTGTGGCTCAGTGAGTAGGGCGCCGGCCCCATATGCCAAGGGTGGCGGGTTCAGACCCAGTCCTGGCCAAACTGCAACAAAAAAATAGCCGGGTGCTGTGGCGGGCACCTGTAGTCCCAGCTACTCGGGAGGCTGAGGCAAGAGAATCGCTTAAGCCCAGGAGCTGGAGGTTGCTGTGAGCTGTGTGATGCCACGGCACTCTACCAAGGGCCATAAAGTGAGACTCTGTCTCTACCAAAAAATAAATAAATAAATAAAATAAAATAGTTTATGTAAATGTCTTTGTTATATAATTTGTGAGTGGTGGGGTTAATCTGAATTAATTACACTTTAAATTCACTTTTTCTATTTTCTAGTTTCTACATAACTTACAAAATAGATAATAACTGTGTCCTTCCAAATCTGTCTTAATAAATGCTTTATTAGGGTTTAAAATTAAACTACTAATTGTATTATATCAGAGTACTTAGAGTTTTTTTCTCCCTGAGTCACTTAAACATTGTCCTAATAATCTTTTATTTTATTACCATACATTCCTGAAATAATGTAAAAATAAATTCCAACCTGGCATTTTTGTTCTCTAATTCCAAATCAGTGGAGGTAAAGATTTATAATATTTTAAAAAATTAAAATAGGGCAGCGCCTGTGGCTCAAAGGAGTAGTGTGCTGGCCCCATATACTGGAGGTGGCAGGTTCAAACCCAGCTCCAGCCAAAAACTGCAAAAAAAAAAAAAAATTAAATACAGTGAGAATATTTTTTATAATTTTATATTCTGAATTATTTTGGCAAAATATTATATACTTTCTTTAAACTTTTTTAACAAGCTCAAAGTATGTACTGCTCTTTTAATAACAGATTATCTACTAGTTTGCACTGTTACTTAGCTACTTGATACAGTCTACCTAGTGTGTCCATGTTGTGGACCGACAATCATTTCTTTCGCTTCCAGTTCATACATCATGCATCTCCCAGGGTTAACATGTATATTTAACAGCTAGCTGTTCTTCACATTGTAGTCCTCTCTTTTTTGGGGGGGAAGAAGGACTAGTGATTATTTGTCGTTTTTATTATTATAACAGCTGTCTTCCATCGTGGTTCCTTTTTTACCCCCTTCTTCTTATAGACACCTTTGAAATGGTTTCTGAAGATGAAGACGGGAAATTGGGTTTTAGAGTAAACTACCACTACATGTCTCAGGTGAAAAATGCAAATGACGCAAACAGTGCTGCCAGAGCCCGCCGTCTCGCCCAGGAGGCTGTGACACTTTCGACCTCGCTGCCTCTGTCATCATCCTCTAGTGTGTTTGTACGCTGTGATGAGGAGCGACTTGACATCATGAAGGTAGAAACAGGAATTTTTTTTCTCTATCTCCCTGGCCAATCTAATTACTCAAATATTCATGCAAAATACTAGAAATAGCATGAATTTTAATAAATTCAGTAAAAAATTTGGTGACCATGGACTTCAGTAAAAGGACTCCTTTTCTCACATTAGTTCAGAGTTTTGGATCAGACTCTGTAAAAATAAAAATTTAGAAGAAAATACAAAAAGAGTCATCTTCCTTGAGCAAAGACTGTGTACAGCTAGTGACAGAGCATAGTAGCAAAAGATTTCATGCGGATCATTAGAAAAAAGTTACAGGATTTTCACATTGTCATCCAAGGTAATTATTTTATATACATAAAAAAAATATATATATAATATATATATTTATATATTTATATAATATATATATATTTTTTTATTATTAATTCTGAGATAAGAGTCTCACTTTGTTATCCTCAGTAGAGTGCTATGGCGTCATAGCTCACAGCAACCTCACACTCTTGGCTCAAGCGATTCTCTTGCTTTAGCCTCCCAGGTAGCTGAGACTACAGGCACTTGCCACAAGGCCTGGTTGTTTTTTAGAGACAGGGTCTCCAACTCGTGAGCTCAGGCAATCTACCCACCTTGGCCTCCCAAGTGCTGGGATTACAGTCATGAGCCACCGCATCTGGCCTCTTAAATATGTTTTATGGTATTACTCTTCAGAAATAAATCTTTTTTTGTTTGTTTGTTTACTGGGAAATGTATTTATAAGTCCATAAGGTCTATAAATAGACTTTTCACCCATGGGCTTGTGGGAGGGATTTTATTTGTTTGCTTGCTCGTTTGGTTTTTTGGGATAATTTTTCTGAAGAAGTCTCATGGACCTTGCCTATTTGGCCACATGCTTACCTGTTTCTTTGTATGAGCAGCATAATCTTTTAAAGGATCATTGCCTAAGAAGGTATTTTATTGCTAAATCAACTACACAAGTAAAAACCTGAGTTCATTTTAAGCATTGCACTGTACCTGAAAAATCCCAACATAGACCCCAAAGCGTAAGTTGCAGCAACTACAGATTGAGATTCTAGTGCCCTTTTCCCTCCACATAACAGCCCTTAAGGATGAAAGGATTTGTTGCTCATGTGTTGAATAATAAATACTTTTTGATTGACTCAAAGAAAATTAATTAAATAATTCTCGTACTCACTGTTGTGGTATTTGCTGTTTCTTGGACTACTAGTAAACCTTTAAATACCTATTCTCTTAAAATCTCCCTCCCTCCCTCCTTCCTTCCTTCCTTTTTTTTGAGAGTCTCACTTGCTCACCTGGTAGAGTGCCGTGGTGTCATATTTCACAGCAACCTCAAACTCTTGGGCTCAGGTGATCCTCTTATCTCACTCTCCCAAGTAGCTGGGACTACAGGCGCCTGCCACAATACCCAGCTAGTTTTTCTATTTTTAGTAGAGACAGGGGGCTCACTCTTGCTCAGGCTGATCTCCAACTCCTGAGCTCAGGTGACCCACCCGCTTTGGCCTCCCAGAGTGATTACAGGTGTGAGCCACTGTGCCGGCCCTCTTAGAATCTTTCTGTCATAAGACATTATGTCAGAACATTTTTTTCTGTTATATTCTTGTAATTACCCTAATAATGAATATAAAACAGTAAGTTATTTCTTAAAGTGGTCACTTTGTGAAGATTTAAAGCAGATAAACACCCTCATACCTTCGATGTATAATAATGAATGTATGTAGGATCTCAAACTGTTGAAAGTAATATAGAGAAAGCCATGAGGAAAAACTCTCAGAAAAGTAACCTTTTTTTTTATATATTTTTGCCTCAGCCTTGCCTGGAGTTGAACCTATAAACTTAATTTTTTAAAAAGTATTTGATTTAAGGTAAATTTCCTGCTGTCAATAAAGCACCTCTCTTTTAATACCCCACTTTCACCAAAATCAAACTTATTTAATTCTAATCCTAGACCATTTCCTAATTCTATATTATTTTTAACTCTTTTTTTTTTTTTTTGAGACAGAATGTATTTTCCTTGAGAATATTTTCCTGTTGTCCTGGCTAGAGTGCAGTGGATTATAGCTTGTTGCAACCTCAGACTCCTGATTGGGCCCAAATAGTCCCCCTGCCTCAGCCCTTAAGGGTAGCTGGGACTACAGGTGTACCCTATCGTGCCCAGCTAAGTTTTCTATTTTTTTTTTTTTATAGAGACAAGGTCTTGCTCTTGCTCAGGCTGGTCTTGAATTCCTAACTTCAAAGGATTTTCCAATCTCAGTATTATTTTTAACTTTCTATTTCCTCTTTTATGTATTCTTACAGAGTTGTATGTAAGGCAGCTGTAAGAAGGTTGTTCTTATTTGATGTCAGATTGCATTTTCCTAAATGTTAGTGTTTAGGAATAATAACAGTGGCTTTTGTGTGTTTGTGTATGCATATTAGGTTCTGATAACTGGTCCTGCGGACACCCCTTACGCGAATGGCTGCTTTGAGTTTGATGTATATTTTCCTCAAGATTATCCCAGTTCACCCCCGCTCGTGAATCTAGAGACAACTGGGGGTCATAGTGTACGGTTCAATCCAAACCTTTATAATGATGGCAAGGTAAAGTAATTGCGGTATTTTGGTTCTGATGCCAGTGTACTGTATACAAAGGGCTTTTTGCAAATTGAACAAAAATGTTGTTTTATTTATCTTCTTATTAAAGGACACGAGTTTCTTCATGCTTCTATTCCCCATTTGCATAGATAGCTTGAGGAATAAGAAAAGAAACTGAAAAGGGCAACTACAATACAGTGTTAAGAAGCACGTACGGGCTCGGCGCCTATAGCGCAAGTGGCTAAGGTGCCAGCCACATACACCTGAGCTGGCGGGTTCCAATCCAGCCCGGGCCTGCCAAACAACAATGACAACTACAACCAAAAACTAGCTGGGCGTTGTGGCAGGTGCCTGTAGTCCCAGCTACTTGGGAGGCTGAGGCAAGAGAATCGCTTAAGCCCAAGAGTTAGAGGTTGCTGTGAGCTGTGATGCTATGGCACTCCACCTAGGGAGACAAAAAAAAAAAAAAAGCATTTATGGTCTTAAGAAGTTACTTAGGAACTGACTTTTCAGCATATCCATGGCAAACTTGCGAGAGCTTAGAGTTCTCAGATATATCAGGGCCAGTTTACTCCCCACATCTCTAATTCCAGTCATCTTTTCATAAGTGCCTGAAAGGGAATGGCAAGAGCGTGATGCCATCCATCTACTCCATGCTCCTTTTCTGGCGTCATAAACACCTTTATGTTCCATGATATGCACTATTGTCAAATTTTTTTTTTTTTTTTTTTTGCAGTTTCTGGCTGGGGCTGGGTTTGAACCCGCCACCTCTGGCATATGGGGCCAACGTCCTGCTTCTTTGAGCCACAGGCACCACTGTGTAAAGTTTGTTTTTTTGAGACAGCGCCTCAAGCTGTCACCCTGGGTGGAGTGCCATGGCATCACAGCTCACAGCAACCTCCAACTCCTGGGCTTAAGCAATTCTCTTGCCTCAGCCTCCCAAGTAGCTGGGACTATAGGTGCCCAGCTATTTTTTGTTGCAGCCATCTTTATTGTTTGGCGGGCCCAGGCTGGATTCGAACCCGCCAGCTCAGGTGTATGTGGCTGGCACCTTAGCTACTTGAGCCACAGGTGCCAAGCCTGTAAAGTTATTTTTAAGGTATAATTTATATTAAATTCATTTTATATTTTCTTATATTGAAAACAGGAAGTTGCGTTGCTATCAAAAAAATGATGGCAAAGAGGTAGAATAAAAATCATCACGTATGAGTGATGCTTGTGGCTTAAAGGAGTAGGGCGCCAGCCCCCTATACTGGAGGTGGCGGGTTCAAACCCAGCTCCAGCCAAAAACTGCAGAAAAAGAAAAATCATCACATATGAAAGTAAACTTTTAAAAATTTGATTTAAAAACAGATGTCACGTTTTAAAGTAATTTTGGGCAGTTTGATGGAATTTCAGTAGTAAGTACTGTGCTGAGTATTATTCAATGTTTAAAAACATCTAGAATGTGACGGCTCCTGTAGCTTAGTCGGCAGGGCACCAGCCACATGCACCGAGGGTGGCGGGTTCAAACTTGGCCTGGGCCTGCTAAAAAAAAACAACAACAAAATAGCTGGGCATTGTGGCAGGTGCCTATAGTCCTAGCTACTTGGAAGGGTGAGGCAAGTGCCCAACAGTTTGAGGTTGCTGAGCTGTGATACCACGGCACTGTACCTAGGGTGACAGCGTGAGACTCTGTCCCCCAAAAAAGAACCCTTCTAGAACATGAGAAGAAGTAAGTAGACTTCCTCAGCAGCCCTTTCTTTGATGATGTGAGAATAGCAAGTACTTAAAATTTAACTTTCTATTCCCAAGTTTTCCATTGGTTTTGTCTTCATTTCAGTCTGCTGAAGATCTGTGGCTGCAAGTTATTTTATCTTCATTATTAGCTCAAATCATAAAACTGAAATTAGTTTTCTGGGTTTGTTGCAGAAGGTTTAACTAGGGGCAGACCTTACTTTCTAGGAAAGAGCAAAGAACAAGTTTTCAATAACCAATTAGAGAGTAAGAATTCGCAGTGTTTACTTCACAGACACCGGAACCTGAATAGAGCTTAAGTATAAAATATTACAATTTATTTAAGAAATTAATTCCTTAAGATTTTGTGGTATAGGGAAAAGGATCAGGGTTTGGGAGACCAGTGTCCTGAATTATGGGTTGGGCACCTGTAGCCGAATGGGTAAAGCACCAGCCCTGTGCGCTGGGGTTCGCAGGTTGGAACCTGGCCTGGGCCTGCTAAACCCAGTGTCCTAAGCTACGTATTCTTCTCCCATCATAACTCCCTCTGGGTTCCATGATACATATCATTATAAACTTACACTAAAGTTTTACACACTGTTATATTAATTTCAGGTCCTACATCTAGATAGAGATAAGAAAGAATACTTAGTTGCCAGTGATAGTCACAGGATGTTCTAAAGATCAAATGGGGTATGTCTCATACTACTTTGAATAATATACAAGGCTACACAGATAATTGCCTTTCTAAATTATTAGTCATACAATATAAGTGAATTCAGGTATTTTTTTTCCATTATTTTAACAGAGCATTGAAAAAGTAGTGAAGAAATGGACTGTTTTGCTTTTTTAAGAAGCTGCTTACTTTTCGAATCTATTGCTCATTATAAGAAATTGTAAATTTACAATTAAAAATCCACAAAATCTAATAAGGTGGTATTTTTTTGTTTTGTCTTTTTTTTTTTTTTTTTCTGGAGACAGTCTCACTTTGTTACCCTTGGTAAAAATGCCATGGCGTCATAGCTCACAGCAACCGCAACCTCAAACTCCTGGGCTTAAACGATTCTCTTGCCTTAGCCTTCTGAGTAGCTGGGACTACAGGCGCAGGCCACAACGCCTCACTGTTTTTAGAGATGAAGTCTTACTGTGGCTCAGGCTGGTCTCGAACTTGTGAGCTCAGGCAATCTACCCGCCTTGGGCTCCCCAAGTACTGGGATTACAGGCATGAGCCACCTCGCCTGGCCTGTTTGGTGTTTTTTGAGACAAGGTCTCAGTCTGTCACCCAGGTTGCTCAAGTGCAGTGGTGGCGTCAGAGTTCACTGCAACCTCAAGCTCCTGGGCTCAAGCAATCCTGTTCTGAGTAGCTGAGACTACAGGCATGTGCCACCCTGCCCAGCTAATTATTCAACTTTTTGTAGAGATTGGGTTGTACTCTCAGTCAGGCTAGTCTCAAATTCCTGGCCTCAAGTGATCTTCCTGCCTCTGTGTCTCAAATTGCTAGGATTTATAAGTATGAAACACCACTCCTAGGATCCAGTTTTATTTTTATCACAAGAGTAGTTACAAGGACAGATAAAATGTCCTCAGTTGTCATTTTCCTGTTGTCTAAGTGAACAGGTGTGTAATATGTATATCTTAAAGTATATCTTGAGAAACCCTGGGAATCCTCAAGACCCTTTGAGGGGTTCACTGAGATCCTCTTATTTCCAACTTCATGTTTGTGTGAAGCTAGATTCAACATACTTCAGCAAAAAATGCATATTACAAGCTGAATATAGAGGCAGATATGAAATCAGGCTCTCTTCTGTTAAGCCATATGTTATCAAAATTTATAAAATTTAGAAAGAGATTTACAAAAATGTAAAATAGTATCCCTTTTCCTCACAAAAATTTTTGAGTTTTGGAGAAGAGTTATTTTTCTAAAAATAGAACTATGGTCCAGCAGTCCCACTGCTGGGTATATATCCAAAGGAAAGAAAATCAGAATGTTAAAGAGATATCTATATACTCCATGCAGCACTAGTCACAGTAGCCACAATACGCAATCAACCTGAGTGTCTGTTCATCAGCTGATGAACGAACAGAAAAAAAATGTGATATATATGCACAATAGAATAGCAGCCATTCAAAAAATAAATAAATGAATCCTGTCATTTGTAGCAACCTGGATGGAACTGGAGAGGACTTTACGTTACATTAACTAAATCAGGCACTACATGTTCTCATTCACATGTGGAAGCTTAAAAAATTGATCTCATAGAAGCTAAGAACAGAATAGTGGTTACTGGAGGTTGGGAAGAGGCGATTGTAGGGAATAGAGATAAGTTGGTTACGGAATAAAAAAACTATAGCTAGATAGAAAGAATAGGTTCTAGTGTTTGTTACATAGTATGGTACAGTACTGTAACTATAATAAATAACAATTTATTGTATTTTTTTAAATAGCTAGAAGAGAGGACTTTGAATGTTACCAGCCCAAAAAAATGATAAAGGTTTGAGGTGATGGATACACTAATTATGCTGATTCCATCATTACCCAGTATACATATGTATCTAAAGATTATGCTGTATCTCATGAATATTTACATTTTTTATAAGTTAAAAATACATAATGTATTTGAAAAAGTTATTTTTTCCATTAGTAATGTTATTTATGTTGACAGTGTAATGGGTGCTGGTTCATTTTTTATTATGAAGAAATTATAAGGGCACACAGATTGGATCCCATGTGAAGATGCCAATTTGTTTTAACAGACTTACCCTTAGGGTTTTGTCTTGGGACATAAAACTAAGATACCTTGGCAGGATAGCATTTCATTTTTACTTCTGGTTGTGAAAGTTGCTTCTCAGTACTCTTCTCTCAATTCTGTTTACATATTTTCCCCCTTCTTTTTCAGGTTTGTTTAAGCATTTTAAATACATGGCATGGGAGACCAGAAGAAAAGTGGAATCCTCAGACCTCAAGCTTTTTGCAAGTAAACAAAATTTCTCTGACAGTTTTACTTTGAGATTAAGAAACTATGGATTTTTTTAAAAGGATTATTTAGTAACCAAGAATAAATATAATAAACCCCAAAAGGGTGGAAATACTTAAAAAATAGAGCTTGTCAGTGAGACGTCAGTGGGATCTTACCTTTCCTAGATTTTAAAATTGCAAGTTAGGGCATAAGACAAAAATTCAGTTTTGTCAAAATTCCTTCTAAAAGATACCTGAGTTGCTCTTAAAGAACACTAGGATGCAGCAAAATTAGATAGATCTCTCCCATCTCCCAGGGAAGCTGGAGGGCGTAGGCTTATATGGATAGAGTTTTAATATTCTATTGCTGTCAGGTTTGTTCAGATAGGATCTGGTTCTTCTATAATAGTTAATAATTTAACTTACCTGAGACTCAAAAGTACTGTCGTGAAAATTCATTTTTAAAAAGTTGTATCATTTGGGCGGCGCCTGTGGCTCAAGGAGTAGGGCGCTGGTCCCATATGCCGGAGATGGCGGGTTCAAACCCAGCCTCGGCCAAAAACCACAAAAAAAAAAAAAAAAAAAAAAAGTTGTATCATTTGATACACAGAGTTCATAATCTTTTAATTTTAAGTTAATTTCCACAAATCACTGGAACACTTAAAATATGGAGAAACAGATTCACATGGGTAATGTGTATTAACTTTGTTGCTTATTTATTTAGGAAGCAGAACAATCATTATCACTACATAGTGTTTTTCTTAAGCATAACGTGTGTAAACTCACATTTACAATTTAGTGTTTCAGAAAAATATCATAAATTATACCGAGCTAAGCCTACTAATCCTTCAGGGTTTAAAGATTGGAAACGTAACTACCCAAACATTTAAGAATGCTATTTTTATGTATTCCCCATAGGGTTTTTTTTTTTTGCCATATGCAAAGTTCACATAGTCATAATCAACATAGTAGATAAATTATTTGTATGCCTCTCTGTTTAGTTAATATTAGAGCATATCCATTTTCTGAATTACATTTTTATAATTTCTGTATAATCTTTTGTATATGTGATGTAATTCAACTATTTCCGTACTATTGACTTTTAAGTATTTTAATTCCAATTTTTATTTTGTTTTATATTAATACTATTACATGACTTTTCTCTATATTTCAGATAATTTCCTGAATCTAGATTTCCAAATCTATGACAATATTCTCTTAGGCAAGAGTGGATATATCTTTGTCATCTTCCAGATCTTAAGGGGAAATCTTTCGGGCATTCCCCACTGCGTATGTTGTTAGCTGAGTTTTTCATAGTTCTCTTCATTGTGTTGAGGAAGTTCCTTTCTGCTGCTAATTTGTTCAGTGTTTTTATCATAAAAGGATGTTCACTTTTGTCAAATGATTTTTTTTTTTTCATCTGTTGATATGATCGTGTGATTTTAAAAAACTTTCTGCTGATACGATCTGTTACTGTCATGCACTGCGTTATGTTCCTTTAGTCAATGACAGCCGGCATATTCAACTCTGGTCCCATCAGGTTATAATGCCATATTTTTATTGTACATTTTCTGTGTTTTGATACACAAATACTTAACCACTGTGTTTCAGTTGTATATAGTACTGAGTCTAATAATATGCTGTAGAGATTTATAGGCTAGGAGCAATAATATTCCATGCCATATCCCCTAAGTCTCAATTTGTGTACGTACGTTCTGTGAGCGCACAGTGACAAAAGTGCCTCACGGTGCGTTTCTCAGAGCACATCCCCATTGGTAAGGGATGCGCACTTGTGTGTTCTCCTAGGTCATGGCATATTAATTTTTATTATACATTACTAGATTCAATTTCTTCTTATTTGAAAGATTTTTACATCCATTTCTATAAGATACGCTGGCCTGTAGTTTTCTCATGGTATTTCATTAACATTATACCAGAAATCAATGGCAGAAGGCAGGAACTCGTTGCTTTGTTTTTTTCTATGTGAACATCTTTCTCTACAGCCAGACTCAAAAGCCTCAGAATAAATTATTTAATTTCTTTATAGTTAGACTCTGGTACTCAAGATTGTGCTTGGTACTTTTGTATATCACATATGAACAAAGGCTAAAGATTCTTTTGCCACATGGAGACTCTTCCAAACTTTTTAAAGGTTAGGTACAATTTAAAAGATCTCCACGTGTAATCCTAGCACTCTGGGAGGCCAAGGTGAGTGGATTGCCTGAGCTCACAGGTTGGAGACTAGCCTGAGCCAGAGTGAGGCTCCATTTCAAAAAATGGCCGGGTGTTGTGACAGGTGCCTGTCATCCCAGCTACTTGGGAGGCTGAGGGAAGAGAACTGCTTGAGCCCAAGAGTCTGAAGTTGCTGTGTGAGTTATGATGCCACGACACTCTACCAAGGGGGATAAAGTGAGACTCAAAAAAAAAAAAAATCTCCAAAAATTTTAGGCAGATACCAGCATTATTAGAATAATTGCTTAACTTCTTTTTAGTGAGATTATTCGAAATATTTATTTATATAAAAATATCATTTTAATCTCATGCCATAGGTCTCATGTGTACTACCTTCCAATAATAGTCTTGACTAATTTAAACTCCAAAATCATATTATTCATTAGAACTGTCATCAGAATGATTGTTTTTATCAGTAACACCTGTCATTGCTTTTGTAACTGTTTCGTTTTGTTTTGCTTTTTTAGACAGGGTCATGCTCTGTTGCCTGAGTTAGAGTGCATTGGTGTAATCATAGCTCACTGCAAGTTTAGACTTCTGGGCTGAAGCTATCTGTCTTCCTCAGCCTCCCAAGAAGCTGGGACGACAGGTGCAGACCACAGCACAGAGCTAATTTCTCTTTTTTGAAGAGACAAAGTCTCTCTCTCTCTCTCTTTTTTTTTTTTTTTTGGCCAGGGCTGGGTTTTGAACCCACCACCTCTGGTATATGGGGCCGGCGCCCTACTCCTTTGAGCCACAGGCGCCGCCCACTCTTTTTTTTCTGTTTTGAGACGGTGTCTCACTATGTCTCTCTCAATAGAGTGTGGTGGCATCACCTAGTAACCTCAAACTCTTGCGTCAGCCTCCCATGTAGCTGGAACTACAGATGCCCACCACAACGCCTGGCTGTTTTTTGGTTGTAGTTGTCATTGTTGTTTGTTAGGCCCAGGCTGGATTTGAACCCGCCAGCTCCGGTGTATATGGCTGGTGCCTTATGAGCTACAGACACCGAGCCGATACAAAGTCTCTTTGTGTTCCTCAGGCTGATCTCCAACGCCTGGCCTATAGTGATCCTCCCTCCTCAGACTCCTAAAGTGCTGCCATTATAGGTGTGAACCACTGTGTCTAGCCTCTAAAAAATATTTTATTATAAACATTTCAAACATAGGAAAAGCAGAGTATGCAATCCAAAATGAGGTTCCAGTGAGCTATAGATGATGCCAACAGGCTCTGGCCCCTGCAAGAAAGTGAGACCCTTTCTCAAAAGATAAAAATAAATAAAAGAGGCGGTGCCTGTGGCTCAGGGAGTAGGGCGCCGGCCCCATATACTGAGGGTGGTGGGTTCAAACCCAGCCCTGGCCAAACTGCAACAAAAAAATAGCCCCGCATTGTGGCAGGTGCCTGTAGTCCCAGCTACTTGGGAGGCTGAGGCAAGACAATCGCCTAAACCCAGGAGTTGGAGGTTGCTGTGAGCTGTGATGCCATGGCACTCCACCCAGGGCGATAATGTGAGACTCTGTCTCAAATAAATAAGTAAATAAATAAAAGAAAGTATGGAGAATACTCCAGCAGTTTTCAACCTGTGGGTAACGACCCCTTTTTAACAATGAAAGTACATTGCGCCATTAGGAAGGTTGAGAGCCACCGCTCCAACAGTGGTTCTCAACCTTCCTAATTAATGCCAGGGCCCTTTAATACAGTTCTTGTGGGTCACGATGCACAGGCTGAGAACCGCTGCTATAAGACCTCAAGTTAGACTTCCCATTTGATCCTGCAATCCCATTACTAGGCATTTACCCAGAATTTAAAAAAAATCATTTTATTATAAGGACATTTGCACTAGACTGTTTATCACAGCTGAGTTTACAGTCACCAAAATGTGGAAAGAACTTAAATGCCCACCAACCCAGGACTGGATTAACAAGCTGTGGTGTGTGTGTGTGTGTGTGTGTGTGTGTGTATACACATACATACATACATATCATGGAATATTATTCAGCTACTAGAAAAGATGGAGACTACGTCTTTTGTATTCACCTGGATGGAGTTGGAACACGTTTTTCTTAGTAAATTATCACAAGAATGGAGAAGCAAGACTCTAGTGTACTCAATTCTAATATGAAGTCAGTAGGCAATCTAATACCCACATAAGAGAAAAACTCAAATTAATGCAAAGTAGGGGGCAGGGGAAGGAGGACAGAGATGGGAGTGCACTGAAGGGGCAAAATGATACAGTGTATGGCACACTCGTGGGGATGGGACATAATTATAAAAGGGATTTTACTGGGCGGCACCTGTGGCTCAAAGGAGTAGGGCGCCGGCCCCATATGCCGGGGGTGACAGGTTCAAACCCAGCCCCGCCAGAAACTGCAAATAAAAAATAAAAAAAAAAAAAGGAATTTTACCTCACAAATGCAAACAGTGTAATTTAATTCTTTATACCCTCAATTAACCTGAAAGAATAAAGAAATTTAAAAAATAATAAATACTAATAAATAGAAGATAATGCCCCCTGTGTCACCCAGGGATGACCATACCATACCATAAAGTAGTGTTTGAAATTAACTCTAGAAAAAATGGGGCCAGGTGCAGCAGCTCACGCCTATAATCCTAGCACTCTGGGAGGCCAAGGCAGGTGGATTGCCAGAGCTCAGGAGTTGGAGACCAGCCTCAGCAAGATGAAGACTCTGTCTCTAAAAGTAGCCAGGGGTTGTGGCAGGCACCTATAATCCCAGCTACTTGGGAGGCTGAGGCAAGAGAATCAGTTGAGCCCAAAAGTTAGAGGTTGCTGTGACATCATAGCACTCTGCTGAGGGTGACAAAATGAGACTGTGTCTCCAAAAAAAAAAAAAAAAAGTCTCTTTTTTTGTCTTTGTTGTCAAATTTAAACTTTATAATCCCATGTATTTCTTCTTTCTCTTAGCAGAAAGTAAGTAAATAAAATTTACCCAAATTTTATGTCAAATGTAACTTTATTTTTTCTTTTACAAAGTACCCATTCTTTGTTTCCTATTTTTGAGGGGGGGGGGGCAGGAAACAGAGTCTCATTTGGTCACCCATCACCTGGACTAGAGTTCTGTGGCTTCATCCTAGCTCACAGCAACCTCAAACTCCTGGGTTGAAGTGATCCTTCCGCCTCAGCCTCCCCAAGATGCTAGGACTGTAGATGCCCTCTTTTTTCTATGTTTAGTAGAGATGGGGGTCTCAATCTTGCTCAGGTTAGTCTCAGAGTCCTGAACTTAAGGAATCCTCCCCCTCTACCTGTCAGAGTGCTGGGATTATAGGTGTGACTTCTGCGCCTGGCCCTGAGCGTCCATTCTTTATGCTGCTTTTGTGGGCTTGGCTTTGCTGTTTAAACCAAATAGCCTACGAATCTCGAGAAATTTTTAAACTATTATGAGTTGGCCAGGGTGAGTGGATCATACTTATCTATAATCCTAGCACTTTGGGAGGCCAAAGAGGGAGGGAGGATTGCTTGAGCCCGGGAGTTTAAGACCAGACTGAGCAACATGATGAGACCCTGTCTCTACAAAAAGTACATATGCCTGGTGGCATGTGTGTGGAGGCCCAGCTACCACGGGTGGTTTGAGTCCATGATTTTGAGGTTGTAATGAGCTAGGATGATGCCACCGCACTCTAGCCTGGCAACAGAATGACTTCTCTCTGTCTCAAAATATATATATGTGTGTATATGTATAATTTGAATCTACAACTTGAAATTTTTAAAACTATATTTTGTTTCAAAGGAGATGACACTGAATAAATAACTGGATCATATTTTATAAATTTGTAGTGAGTATTTGGTTTAATTTTTCCTCTGCTTTTGAGAAAACTGAAAATTATACCTTACTTATTAATAGAAGACGAAGAATATTTAAAAGAGGAGAGGACATATAGTTTTAAGTATGCCATGAGATAAACACGAAGGGGGAAAAAAGGCGGAGGACAGAACCTAATAACTACGTCCTGGAAGATTATTTCTTATGTGTTATATTTGAATGAGGAGAAAATACAAAGCCAAAAGAAACCACTTTCTTGTAGTGATACATATAGATTCCTTTAATCTGTCTCAGAATCATACAGATTAAATTTTTTGTAGTTGACCTTGGCCTCAGTAACATCCTTACTTCTGGTCATGTTTAACCATCTTAGTTCAAATATTTAAGTTTCAAGTACTCATTTTTAAGTTTTCTGAGAGACCATGTCCCTTGATTTCTAAGATGCATGTTCAGGACAGTATTTAATTCTTTTTTTTTTTTTTTTTCCGTAGTGACAGAGTCTCACTTTATTGTGCTTGCTGGAGTGCCATGGCATCACACAGCTCGCAGCAACCTTCAGTTCCTGGCCTTAGGCAATTCTCTTGCCTCAGCCTCCCTAGTAGCTGGGACTATAGGCGTCAGCCACAACGCCTGGCTATTTTTTTTGTTGCAGTTCGGTCGGGGCTGGGTTTGAACCCGCCACCCTTGGCATATGGGGCCGGCGCCCTGCTCACTGAGCCACAGGTGCTGCCCTATTTTTCAATTTTTTAGAGACAGGGTCTTTTTATTTTGCCTAGGCTAATCTCAATATACTTAATCCTCTTACCTAATAAAAAATTAATTGCTGTTACTTCTTTTTCATTTATGAAGTAGACCTATGTTATCTGATGCTTTCCTGGGTTCAGTGATGTTATGTTAGTTACATAGGCATATTACGAATATTACATTAGCTAGAAATGAACTGTCTCAATATGTGTTAGGAGAAAAGTGTTCTAGTAACTAAGTGGGAGGTTGGAAGTAGTCTTACAAGCCTGAGGCCATCTTACCAATGAGAACTTCCAATAATAAGGTTTTTGTGATACTGTGGTGGTTAATTTTTTTTAGGATGAAAATTTAAAACTACCTCATTCCTTGATGAACATTGTTAAGAATACATGGTTAGTTGTCTAGTATTTAAGAGTAAGGACAGGCTCGGTGCCAGTGGCTCAAGAGGCTAAGGCGCAAGCCAAATACACCTGAGCTGGCAGGTTCGAATCCCAGGCCCACCAAGCAATAATGATGGCTGCAATCAAGAAATAGCCAGGCATTGTGGCAGGCGCCTGTAGTCCCAGCTACTTGGGAGGCAGAGGCAAGAGAATTGCTTAAGCCCAGGAGTTGGAGGTTTCTGTGAGCTGTGATGCCACAGCACTACCCAGGGCAACTGCTTGAGGCTCTTTCTCAAAAAAAAAAAAAAGAGTAAGGACAGTTTAAGTATAGTGTTTAGATTGATTATAGTTGGGCCAGGTGCCGAGGCTCACATCTGTCATCCTAGCACTCTGGGAATCCGAGGCCTGTGGATTGCTTGAGCTCACAAGTTCGAGACAAGCCTGAGCAAGAGCGAGACCCCGTCTCTACTGAAAATAGGAAAGCTGTGTCAAGAGGGTCACTTGAGCGCAAGAATTGACACGGCACTCTACCCAGGGTGACAGCTTGAGGCTCTGTCTTAAAAAAAAAATTTTTTTTTTTATATTAGTTGTTTATAAACAAAATTTTTTAGCGTTTTCAGAAAATGGGATTTTCACGTCTATTTTTATTCAGTGTTCAAAAATATAAAACAAATATTATAAAACACTTTCCTGTTTTAATTTTAATAAAGTATTTCAATGTCATAATCATGAATATCAATTTTACGGTGACAGAAATACATAGAAATACACATTAAAAGAGCTTCCTGTGTGCAAAGAAGGTTCTCACTTCTCCGGTATTTAAAAATGTCCCATGGGTGGCGCCTCTGGCTCAATGAGTAGGGCACCGGCCCCATACTATACCAAGGGTGGCAGGTTCAAACCCAGCCCTGGCCAAACTGCAACAACAACAAAATAGCCAGGCATTGTGGCGGGCGCCTGTAGTCCGAGCTACTTGGGAGGCTGAGGCAAGAGAATCACCTAAGCCCAAGAGCTGGAGGTTGCTGTGTGCTGTGCCGCCACAGCACACTACCAAGGGCAACAAAGTGAGACTTTGTCTCTAAGAAAGAAAAATGTCCCATTACAATTATTCTTTATTTCCTTTGTTCCTCAGGTTTTGGTGTCTGTCCAGTCCCTTATATTAGTAGCTGAGCCTTATTTTAATGAACCAGGATATGAACGGTCCAGAGGCACTCCCAGTGGCACACAGAGTTCTCGAGAATATGATGGAAACATTCGACAAGCAACGGTTAAGTGGGCGATGCTAGAACAAATAAGAAACCCTTCACCATGCTTTAAAGAGGTATGTTCAGTAAAACTAGTCAAATGCCTTATTTCTAGCAGTTACATTCTACTGGCAAACTAAATATGTTAATAAAATAACATAGAAATTTCTACTCACAGAAATAATGTTTGTTAAAAATCAAGATACTTTCTAAGTCTTGCGAATAGACATTTTGCCATGTACTATGTGAATGCTAAGGAAAAGACATGTTTTTACCTTTTTTTTTTAATTTCAGCTTGTTCATTCTTCTTCGTTTGATGTACTTTTTTTTGTTGTTCATTTTCTTCTTCCTCTGGCGGTGCTCTTTCCCATTGCCTCCCCAGTAGCTGGGATTACAGACGCCCACCACAACGTCCGGCTGTTTTTGATGTTGTTAGTAGAGACGGGGTCTTACTCTGGCTCACTGCTGCTCGTACTGGTCTCGAACCTCTGAGCTCAGGCAATCCACCCGCATCAGGCTCCCACAGCGCTGGGGCTACAGGCGTGAGCCACCACACCCAGCTGACATGTTTTTTCTTTATGAAGAAGTTGCATAACACTGAGTTTCTAAGACTGTCATAATATTCTCTCGTGTTTTTATGGAACCACATCTTGAAGTGTGGCTCTTCTGTGATTTATTGTTTCTGAATAGTCTGCCTAAATAGGATTGTACATTCCACCTGTCATAATCAACTTACTTTAGCATCACGTTTTGTTTTAACTGTCCTAAAACATTTTGGAGGAAATACTGGCATATTTATTTGACAGAAAATTGATCTTTAACTAAGCAAAATACTATGCATGAATGCTATGTGGTGTCATAACTGAAGTCCTGCTCTTCATCAGGGAGCATCAATGAACGTGCACTGAAGGAATGTGCAAAGAGCATGCTGCTGCTTTTGTTTTTGTTATTACTAAGCGAGTTTACATGTCAGGATCCTTTGAATGATAAATTTAGACATTTTGTTTTTGCAGAGGCCTGAGTTTTACCTTGAAATGCTGTGGGAAGTCACTTTTCCTAATGAAGGAAATACAAATTTGCATTTTTGTGCTCTACACCATAATACTCTATCCCTGTTGAATCCTGACTGACTTACACTAACTAATTCATTTCACAACCATACTGAGTATCAGTATTTGTAGGCATCATGGGGGGGTGCTGCATCCTCAAAGATGAACGAAAGTTAGTTCCTGCCCTTGAAAAACCTATATTCTTCCTGTTTGAATCATAAATTATTCATTGCCCATAATGCTCAAATATTGTATCTAGATACTTAAACTATGTAACAGCTCCACTCCTTTGTGTAACAGTTAGCTCAAACTTAACACTGTATAAAACTGAACTCTTAATTCTTTCTTTCTTCCCTTTGTATAAATGATTCCATTTTATATAATGTTGGAAAATGAGCAAAACTAATATACGCTTAAAGAAGTTTGGATTGTATATACCTTCAGTTGAGATTAGTGATGAAAGGAAACACAAGAGGGGCTTCTGTCCTGTATGGTGATGTTCTGTTTATTATTCCAGTGGAGGTTACATTGGTGTGATCACTGCAGGAAAGTACATTCAATTGTACATATCTGATTTGTATAATACCTTTCTGTATATTTTAAACTTGCATTTTAAAATGTATTAAGAATACTCAATTATGGGCTGGCACGGTGGCTCATGCTTGTAATCCCAGCACTTGGGACGCCAAGGCAGGTGGATTGTCTGAGCTCACAAGTTCGAGACCAGCCTCAGCCAGAGCGAGACCTCATCTTTAAAATTAGCTGGGTGTCAGGTGGCGCCTGTGGCTCGAAGGAGTAGGGCACTGACCCCATATGCTGGAGGTGGTAGGTTCAAACCCAGCGCTGGCCAAAAACTGCAAAAAAAAAAACCAAATAGCTGGGCATTGTGGTGGGCACCTACAGTCCTAGCTACTTGGGAGGCTGAGGCAAGAGAATGACTTAAGCCCAGGAGTTTGAGGTTGCTGTGAGCTGTGACATCAGGACACTCTACCAAAGGTGACTACGGACTACGTGAGACTGTCTTAACCCTCCCCCCCAAAAAAAAATAATTGGCTGGTGTAAGCCTAAATTTTTTTCTTTCTGAAGTGATAAACATGGGACTCATGGGTCGGAGGATGACTTTTATTAAAAAGCAAATAAATGTAATTTGAAATAATCCTTGTGCTTTTTTCTTGTGTTCTTTTTTCTTCTTCTTATGCTTTTAAAAACTCGCTGAAATTAAAGGAGGCACTTCTTGTGCGTGAATACTTTCCTGATTTTCCTCATCCAAAGCAACTCCTCTTTGCTAATCTCCCTGGGGTTTCTGTTTGTTCATTGTTGTTGTTTAAAGTATCTTTCCCTGCATTCTCTCCTGTAGTCTGGTTCCCTGGTTATCTAGGTTCTTCCTGTGAAGGTGTGTCAGACTTACTCCTTACTGGCATCAAGCACACTAACTATATTGCAGTGGGATCTTATTGGTGTTTTACCTTCATTCCCAGTGCTGTCTTTGTTTTTGTTTGTTTGTTTTTTGAGGCAGAGTCTCACCTTGTCCTCAGTTGAGTGCTCTGAAATCATAGCTCACAGCAACCTCAAACTCTTAGGCTCAAGAGATCCTCTTGCCTCAGCCTCCCAAGTAGCTAGGACTACAGGTGCCTGCCACAGTGCTTGACTATTATTACAGAGGGGGCCTCATTTTTGCTCAGGCTGGTCTTGAACTGCTAAGCTCAGGCAGTCTACCTACCTCGGCCTCCCTTGGCGCTGCTATTACAGGCCGTCCCAGGTCTTTGTAATGAGTTTTCCTTTGTGTAGGCATTAGTGTCTGGTCTTCAGGGCAGATAAGCTTGTTGAACAAAGTAGTATCCCAGCCAGAATACAAAATAATATTTCTAAATTGATGTCTGTTTTCTAATTTAAATTTATCATAAATAGATTCTTAACTTTTAATATCATACAGTAATAAATTTACTAAGTTTTTCAAAGATAGAGTCACGGTCCTAGCACTCTGGGATGCCGAGGTGGGAGAATCACTTGAGCTCAGGCATTCACAACCAATCTGAGCAACAGTGAGACCCCAACTCTACTAAACATAGAAATATTAGCCAAGTGTTGTGGCAGGTGCCTCTAGTCCCTTCTCAGGGAGCTGAGGCAAGAGGCTCACTTAATCTCAAGAGTTTGAGGTTTCTGTGAGCTATATGATATCACAGCACTTTACCCAGGGTAAAGAGTAAGACTGTCCGCTCACCCAACAAAAGAGAAGATGATAGAATTTTATAAAGTCTCATATGGAAACCACAGTTATTATAAGGAAATTTAATTTTGTAAAATCCTATCTATACATTAACCAGACAGAAGATAGTTTTTTTTTTTTTTTGGCAGTTTTTGGCTGGGGCTGGGTTTGAACCCGCCACCTCCGGCATATGGGGCTGGCACCCTACTCCTTTGAGCCACAGGCACCGCCCTAAAATTAAGATAGTTGAGAATGGAGGCCTGGCACAGTTGCTCAAGGCTGTAATCCTAACACTCTGGGCAGCCAAAGTAAGTGGATTATTTGAGCTCAGGAGCTAATAATCCACTCACTTTGGCCGCCCGGGGTGTTAGGTTAGTCTGTGCAAGAGTGAGATCCCTTGTCTAGAAATAGCCAGGCGTTGTGGTGGGTGTTTATAGTCTCAGCTACTCAGGAGGCTGAGGCAAGAGGATCACTTGAGCCCAAGAGTTAGAGGCTGGTGTGAGCTGTGACCCCAGGACACTACCCAAGGTGACAAAGTGAGACTGTCTCAGAAGAAAAAAAAAAAAAGAATGGAGCCTTTGAGAGTTAGAATATACTTACCTACGTTTTCTTGGAATTCCCTTATGAAGACAGAAATTTTTCTGTTAATACTTTCTGAATCCCATTTTCTTGGTTACTTGTTAATTTATGTTCATCTTCTGAATATATTGCATAATATATATCTTGTGCTTCCTGGATAGGATGAATTGTTTTGAATGTCTGAGAGAGATTGGACATTCTTTTCTGTTACTGTTCTGGGTATTTCAGTACATGTCATCTGATATCATGAGCCTGATTCTTCCTTGCTAATGAAGTACAGTTCACTAAATTGAGTTTTATGGGCAGATAAACATTGCGATGTCATTTTAATTTCTTTTTTTTTTTTTGTATTACCACATACTGTTTCTTTTAAATTCTGACCTTAAATACTGTTTGTTCCACTTCTTACCTTCCTCAAGGTTATACATAAACACTTTTACTTGAAAAGAGTTGAGATCATGGCCCAGTGTGAAGAGTGGATTGCAGACATCCAGCAGTACAGCAGCGACAAGCGGGTGGGCCGGACTATGTCTCACCACGCAGCAGCTCTCAAGGTGAGTCGCCTCCTCACTAGCACCCTGCCCATAGCTTTAGTAGAGGACGTGGATATTCATCGACAGAACCAGTTCACCAAGAGATAAAAGGAGAGAAGAATTCAAAGAAACAGAGTTTAAGTCCAAGAAACTAAATGGTTACCCAAAAGTCTGTAGAAAAGATATGTTCCTTTGCTAATGGATTGGTAGTTCCTAAAGTTGAAAGTGAGCATGGGGACTGAACCAACAGAATTTTGTAGAGTTCTTTCAAGACAATGATAGCAGTGATGACATCACTGTTCCTCAGCAACAGAGGGAGACCCTGTCTCAAGAAAAAAAATCACGGGTGGCGCCTGTGGCTCAGTCAGTAAGGCACCGGCCCCATATGCTGAGGGTGGCGGGTTCAAACCCGGCCCCAGCCAAACTGCAACCAAAAAATAGCCAGGTGTTGTGGCGGGCGCCTATAGTCCCAGCTACTCAGGAGGCTGAGGCAGGAGAATCACTTAAGCCCAGGAGTTGGAGGTTGCTGTGAGCTGTGTGACGCCATGGCACTCTACCGAGGGCCATAAAGTGAGACTCTGTCTCTACAAAAAAAAAAAAAAAAAAAATCACTCATAAAGTGGTCTAATCAATGTTTGTCTTCTTTACTTTCCATTGCAGAATATCTTTCTTTTTATACTCTTTAGTTCTTTTCTTCTTTCTTCTTCTTCTGAATGATTGTTCATCTAAAGGCTTGCTTTCAAAAATAAATAAATAAATAAATAAAGGCTTGTTTTCTGGCCCTCAGAGCTACGTTATTCTCTTTCTGTTTTCATCTCATGGTATCTACACCTCTGTCTTTGGACTTTTACTCTTTAAAAGTGACCCTTCAAACTGTTGTCTGCTCTTAGCTTTCTCCCAAATTGTATTAGTGACATTTTTACTTAGATGCCCTGTCATTACCTAAAGTTCTAAAATTAGAGCTATTTTCCTCAAATCAAGTTTTCTAGCTTTCTGTATTTCTTTAATTTTAAAACATCACTTTTCTCTGTCTTAAAATCTAAAGATCTCATTAAACCCTTTGCTCAGCCAGTACATGTGGTTGCCACTGGGTCCTGTCACTGCTGCCTTCTTAAGGGGGCTGCTCAGCTTAGCCTGTTGGCCCTTCTGGAAGCAGAAGAGCTTCCAGCATAAGAGCTCAGTGACTTGATGAAGCCCAACTCCCTTTCTTTACTAGCTGTGATATTTCAGTCATTGTCTTGCTTCATATCCTGGATTCTTCACTGAATTTTTTCTATGTCACCCTTGACCTGGAAATCTCAATCTCTGGATTAACCCAAATTTATAGCATTTCTACTATACCTTTGCTGCTGAGTGCTACTCTCGAAAAATAACAAAGTTCAGCTTGATTCCACAGTAGTATCCACCTCAACTGGGGCCTCACAGTATCCAGATTTTGCTTTCTTCTTTCCTGGTTAATGTTTAAACCTATTGTACATAATAGAAGGAAAATTAGTACTAGAGGAATTTTACATGCTGGTAACTTTGAAACCTTACGCTGGAGACTTTACAGCCTTTGTATTAACCTGGATGGAAGTGGAACACATTATTCTTAGTAAAGCATCACAAGAATGGAGAAGCATGATCCAATGTACTCAGTTTTGATATGAGGACAATGAATGACACGGTGGGGTTGGGGGAAGGGGAGAGCAGAGAAAGAAAGATGGAAGGAGGGGTGGGGGAAAAGAAGAGCAGAGAGAAGGAAGGGGGGTGATGGGGTCTTGGTGTGTGACACACATTTTGGGTGCAAGACACAATTTAAGAGGGACTTTACCTAACAAATGCAATCAGTGTAACCTGGTTTCTTGTACCCTCAATGAATCCCCAACAATAAAAAAAAATAGGGTGGGGCGGCGCCTGTGGCTCAGTCGGTAAAGCGCCGGCCCCATATACCGAGGGTGGCGGGTTCAAGCCCGGCCCTGGCTGAACTGCAACCAAAAAAAAAAAATAGCCGGGCGTTGTGGCGGGCGCCTGTAGTCCCAGCTACTCAGGAGGCTGAGGCAAGAGAATCGCGTAAGCCCAGGAGTTGGAGGTTGTTGCGAGCTGTGACACCATAGCACTCTACTGAGGGCAATAAAGTGAGACTCTGTCTCTACCAAAAAAAAAGAGGGTGGCGCCTGTGGCTCAGTGAGTAAGGCACCGGCCCCATATACCGGAGGTGGTGGGTTCAAACCCCAGGCAAAAAAAAAAAAAAAAAGAAAGAAAGAAAAGAAACCTGACACTGGAGGTGTAGTTGTTTCACCCTATTTAGATGTCTTATTTCTCCAGCCAAAATTTACCCTTCAGGAGCTCAGAGGTTTTATGGTCCTTATTGTGCGCATCGCTTTTATGTTGTTAATATTTAATACACTGCCTCATAAATAAAAATTGTTCTGTAAACGCTGGTTAGTTAATTTGCAAAGCCAGTTATTGATACACTGAAGTCCTTGATATCATATATAAGATCATTTCTTTTCTTCCAGAAAATTAGAAACCAAAACTTTACATTTGTAAATAACCAGCCACTTTCTGTTAGCTTTCATATATCCTTCCGTAAGTTGTAGCATGGAGTAAAATTTCCTTAGTCTCCCTAGATCTTCTTTTTTATTTGTTTAGAATTGTTTTTTAAATTCTAATGGTAAAATTATTTTTAAGGTTTATTCAGAACATTAAGTAAGAAAATTAATGTGAAACATTTTGCAAACATTTTACCGATGGCCTGGTAAACACTTGTTTTCATTCACTAAAGTGATAGTGGATTTAACTGAGGGACTTGTCTTTCTCTGAGAAAGATACAGCGGCAGCATATATGATAAGACAAGGGTTACCGTCTTTCATTTTAAAGAGTACAGGTATCAAATTGGCCGCGTCTTTGAAGAGCTGGTCAGGCGTGGGTGGGCTCTGTGTATATAGTATTCAGGGCTACTTCCAGGGTAGAGATTCTCACCCGTTTTTCTTACCACCTGCGGTGGCTTGCACAAGGGCAGTATTCAGTAAATATCTCTAGGCTGAATTCTTTAGATTTTTTTTTTTGCAGTTTATGGCCGGGGCTGGGTTTGAACTCACCACCTCCTATGGGGCCAGCGCCCTACCCCTTTGAGCCACAGGCACCGCCCCTAGATTTTATTTTAAAACCTGGTGCCTCCCTCAAGGGATGTGGAATCTTACGATTCACAGTGCCTTATTGCAGTCATTTTTCTCCTGCATAGCGTCACACTGCTCAGCTCCGTGAAGAGTTGCTAAAACTTCCTTGCCCCGAAGGCTTGGACCCGGACTTGGAGGATGCCTCAGAGGTGTGCAGGGCCACAGCAGGTGCTGAGGAGACACTAATGCACGATCAGGTCAGACCCGGCAGCAGCAAAGAACTCCCCAGTGACTTCCAATTATGAGCTGCGTTGATGTGGACTTCATAGACACAAAGGCTTCGAAGCACAAGCCAAATATGTCAATATTTGTATGTAAGAAACTAATTATGTAATAGGTAATGAAACTGAAACTATACTATGCCCTTAAGGAGATCCAGTTTAATTCAAGGTGATCTTTTATTTACCTGTACAAGAGTGTAAACTTTTTGTGCTTTTATTTTTCAATTGTGAGAACCACTGATTGGTATGTTCAACAAATTTGTGTATACAAAGAAATGGATAAATCACTGATACATAAGGGAAACTACCTTAGGAAGAATGTTTACTGAATGTTTTTTTCTGTTTTTTTTTTTTTTTTTTACAGTAGAGTGAGAGGTTGTTAACAAAGAATATATATTGGTCATTCTTACAACTACTATTTAAAGTCAGCAACTTTTCACTGAATTTGATAGATTTATGTTTGGCCATATCTTCATGCTCATTTGATTTCTGAAGACCTCCTCCATACACTTCAATAAAAGTTAAATGGACATACTCCCTCTTTTTTGATTTACTGGTACATTTTTTAAATAATAAATCTGCCATAAAATGCATTATAGCTGGAGACTTGCACTTGTATGGATGAATTTATTACATTCAACATATTTAATTTTATGCCTTCTAATTCTAAGATGCAGAAAAAAATAAATGAACATGATTTTATTCTATGCCAACATTTGCGCCTCTGAATGTATCTGTTATTTGAATTTAAGTAAATGAAAAGGAATGGGTCAATTTGAGAAGTCACTCTAAACTGATTTTTTTCTAAAGGGCTCCTTTTTCCTGGATTATCTGGTTTTATTACTAAAGTCACATGTATGTATTACCGTTGAGGCTCTGTAGAGGAGAGAGGATGTACCTCTCTGGTGCTGTTACAGTACATTCTGTACCTGCCGTACAGGCTCATTTTCATGCAAATTCTTCCTAGAGCCAAATAAATAAAGACTTAGGTGAATTAGTATGTCTTGTTTCTAAAACACTTTGCTATGGTGTGAAATGCTATTTCGACAAAGAATTAGATAATTTTAAGACCTAAATGTGGGAGAGCAAAGGATGTTTTTCCAAGACTACCACAAAGGAAAGGCCAACGTGATTCTTGACAGTATTTATATGAAATAAAATAGCGTGTGGGAACCTCCAAATCTGGAGCTGACAAGAAAACTGTACTCTGAAGAATGAGTTGCTCTGTGAAGGAAAAGTGAACTCAGGGGACATGAAAGTCTTTCAGGTACAAGGTACAGAGCTCCTTCAAGCATTGATAAAGGAGGAACAGTCTGTGAACAGGAAATGCAAGGTTCTAAAACACATGTATAGGTCTAGTGGGTAGTGAGCTTCGTTGCAGATGACAAAATAGTGATAGTGTCTGAGAAGGGGAGAACTCAAGTTATGTGGCATCCACAGACATGCTGCCTCAAATCCAAGCATAAAATTACCAGCAGTGGGAAGTTAAGAGGACAGTCTCCTCACCAGTCCTTCCGGCCATTTTTTGTTGTAGTTTGTATTATGGACTGTCAGGCTTCCCCGGGTTTAAAATATCATTAAAATACCATTGGGTCATTTTTTCCAACACCTCCCCCTCCCATTATTAGACCTCAGGAAGTTTTTTAAAGTGAAAGTAACAATATTAAGACTATAAGGTCCAGTTCATGATTTTTGAAAACCATTCCATCTGGGATCCAGACCTTATGTCAGCAAACATTTTGAGCATTTAGCCAGGCATTGTGGCAGGCGCCTGTAGTCCCAGCTACTGGCGAGGCTGAGGCAAGAGAATCACTTAAGCCCAAGAGTTTGAGGTTGCTGTGAGCTGTGATGCCACATCACTCCACTGAGGGCACCATAGTGGGACTCTGCCTCAAAACAACAAAATTTGAGCACTCAGTGTTACTGAGTGCAGGTTCCTGCACTTGTGGAGGGCATGACGGACACAGTGATCCATGACGGATGCAGTTGTCCATGACGGACGCAGTTGTCCATGACGGACGCAGTGATCCATGACAGGCACAGTCGTCCATGACAGACACAGTGATCCATGATGGACGCAGTCGTCCATGACGGGCACAGTGATCCATGACGGGCACAGTTGTCCATGACGGGCACAGTGATCCATGACGGACTCAGTCGTCCATGACGGACGCAGTGATCCGTGATGGGCACAGTCGTCCATGACAGATACAATGATCCATGATGGGCACAGTCGTCCATGACAGACACGGTGATCCATGATGAACGCAGTCATCCATGACGGACGCAGTGGTCCATGATGGACGCAGTGATCCATGACGGACGCAGTGATCCATGACGGGCACAGTCGTCCATGACGGACACAGTAATCCATGACGCACACAGTGATCCATGACAGACTCAGTCGTCCATGACGGACGCAGTGATCCATGATGGGCACAGTCGTCCATGACAGATACAATGATCCGTGATAGGCACAATCGTCCATGACGGACGCAGTGATCCATGACAGGCACAGTAGTCCATGACGGACACAGTGATCCATGACGGACGCAGTCGTCCATGACGGGCACAGTGATCCATGACGGGCACAGTCGTCCATGATGGGCACAGTGATCCATGACGGACTCAGTCGTCCATGACGGACGCAGTGATCCGTGACGGGCACAGTCGTCCATGACAGATACAATGATCCATGATGGGCACAGTCGTCCATGACGGACACGGTGATCCATGATGAATGCAGTCGTCCATGACGGACGCAGTGGTCCATGATGGACGCAGTGATCCATGACGGACACAGTGATCCATGACGGGCACAGTCATCCATGACGGACACAGTCATCCATGACGGACACAGTGATCCATGACAGACTCAGTCGTCCATGACGGACGCAGTGATCCATGATGGGCACAGTCGTCCATGACAGATACAATGATCCGTGATGGGCACAATCGTCCATGACGGACACAGTGATCCATGATGGACGCAGTCGTCCATGACGGATGCAGTGATCCATGATGGGCACAGTGATCCATGACGGACGCAGTGATCCATGACGGGCACAGTCGTCCATGACGGGTACAGTGATCCATGATGGACGCAGTGATCCATGACGGACTCAGTCGTCCATGACTGATGCAGTGATCCATGACAGACACAGTCATCCATGACAGGTACAATGATCCATGATGGGCACAGTCGTCCATGACTGACACAGTGATCCATGACAGGCACAGTCATCCATGATGGGTACAGTGATCCATAATGGGCACAGTGATCCATGACGGACGCAGTCGTCCATGACTGATGCAGTGATCCATGATGGGCACAGTCATCCATGACGGGTACAGTGATCCATGATGGACGCAGTCGTCCATGACTGATGCAGTGATCCCTGATGGGCACAGTCATCCATGACGGACGCAGTTGTCCATGACTGATGCAGTGATCCATGATGGGCACAGTCGTCCATGACAGACACAGTGATCCATGACTGATGCAGTGATCCATGATGGGCACAGTCATCCATGACGGACGCAGTCGTCCATGACTGATGCAGTGATCCATGATGGGCACAGTCGTCCATGACAGACATAGTGATCCATGACGGACGCAGTCGTCCATGACTGATGCAGTGATCCATGATGGGCACAGTCATCCATGACTGACACAGTGATCCATGACAGACTCAGTCGTCCATGACTGATGCAGTGATCCATGACAGGCACAGTGATCCATGACAGGTATAATGATCTGTGACGTGCACAGTCATCCCTGATGGGCGTGGTCATCCATGACGGGCGCAGTGAACTGTGATGCGCGAGGTCATCCATGATGGACACAGTGATTTGTGATGGGCGCGGCCATCCGTGATGGACATGGTAGTGGTGTCAGTGCCATTTGATAAGTTCCCTGATGGAGTTATTTCTGGGGTACTGTTGGGACCACAGTGGAGTACTGATGTCAGGCAAAATGTTCATGGGCACTGAAGTGATATGGTCCAAAAGGGCTTCCTAAATGGAGATATCCTGAGTCTGGAAGGGTGAGGATAAAAAAGCCAAGCAGTAAGAAATTACTCGAGACACAGGGAGGAGAAGGACAGCTCAAGTTACTGGATTTAATAGGCAAAGTGGGAATAATGGATTGGGACGGCAACTGTGCTGTGGGAAAGATAGAAGGGGCTCGGTCATCACGTGCTTTTGCTAATCCTGTTAAGCTTTGACAGGCCGGGTATAGTGGATCACACCTATAATCCTAACACTCTGGGAGGCCGAGGCAAGAGGATTGCTTGAACTTAGGAGTTCCAGACCAGCCTGAGCAAGAGCAAGACCCTGTTTCTACTAAAATAGAAAAACTAACCAGTGGTCGTGGTGGGTGCCTGTAGTCCCAGCTTCTTGGAAGGCAGAGGCAAGAGAATCACTTGATACCAAGAGTTTGAAGTTGCTGTGAACTATGATGCCACGGCACTCTACCCAGGGTGACAAAGTGAGACTGTCTTTAAAAAAAAAAAAAAAAAAGGGCTTTGACATCCAATAGGTCAGTGATTCTCAACCTTCCTGATGCCACACGCCTTTAATACAGTTCCTGTGGGTCTCAACCCACAGGTTGAGAACTGCTGCAATAGCTGATGGAAAGCTCCCAGGTAGCTTTAATTAAGGGAGCAACCTGCTCAGACTTTCAGAAAGATCATTCTGCAAGCTATTGGGAGGCAAGGAGATAAGTTAAAAGCCCACTGCAGAATGCAGGTGGTAGGTCACAAACAGTGGAGAAATACACATATTTTTGCATAAGAATAACTTTCAGTGCGTTAACAGAGAAAGATGAGGGTACTTCTCCAAGGTACAGGCCTTAGAGAAGGATGGAACAAAGCCCAACAGACACGGGATAGCCTGGGTCTTAGGGCACACACAGAGAATTCAGAAATGTGGGAACCAGTGAAGGGAGTTGGTCTATTCATGAAATTATTAACCATAAAGTTGTTAATCTTAAAGAAAAGTTTAAGAACTGTTAATTTAAGCAAAGTATTTAGTCTCCTAGCATTAAGACCAAAACCTACAAAGTCAGATGGATAATAGAAAGTACTATAAACTTTCTTTTTTAACAGAATCTCACTTTGTCACCCTCAGTAGAGTACTGTGCACACCATAGCTCACAGCAACTTCAAACACTTAAGCTCAGGTGATCCTTATCTCTCATACTCCCCAGTAGCTGGGACTACAGCCTACCACCATGCCCAGCTAATTTTTCTGTTTTAGTACAGCCAGGGTTTCGTTCTTGCTCAGGCAGGTCTGGAACTTGTGAGCTCAAGCAATCCACTGACTACCAAAATTTTAAATCAATACTGTTCAAAGAGCACTAACATTTTTATATTTTTAATATTTAATAAAATCTTAGGCCAGGCATGGTGGCTCACTCCTGTAATCCTAGCACACTGGGATTGCCTGAGCTCACAGGTTCAAGACCAGCATGAGCCAGAGTAAGACCTCATCTCTAAAACTAGGTGGATGTGGTGGTGGGCGCCTGTAGTCCCAGCTACTTGAGAGGCTGAGGCAAGAGAATCGCTTGAGCCCAAGAGTTTGAGGTTACTGTGAGCTATGACATCAGGGCACTCTACCAAGTGTGACAAAGTGGGACTCTGTCTCCCCCCCCACCAAAAAAATCTTATCAGAACAAAACCAGCAGTTTTACCATTTGATGTCATCTCATTGCTTTTTTTTTGTAGAGACAGAGTCTCACTTTATGGCCCTCGGTAGAGTGCCGTGGCATCACACAGCTCACAGCAACCTCCAACTCCTGGGCTTAAGCGATTCTCCTGCCTCAGCCTCCCGAGTAGCTGGGACTACAGGCGCTCACCACAATGCCCGGCTATTTTTTGGTTGCAGTTCAGCCAGGGCCGGGTTTGAACCCACCACCCTCAGTATATGGGGCCGGCGCCTTACCGACTGAGCCACAGGCACCGCCCCATCTCATTGCTAATGCAATGAATTCGTAACATATTTCAAACATACATCTCATTTGAATGTTTTATCTCATATGAATTGTTTAAAATTATAAAATGTTTCCTAGCCACTGTTCATTATTGCAAATAGAACTCTATTTTGTAAATACCTCCAAAACCAAAAATAGAACACAAAGAATTACAAGAAAATGGATATGCATTATGAGTGAGGAATTGTAATTATGCAATAATCTTTTGCATGGATTCTGAGAGGGAGATTTAACAAGTTAATCTTTTCTCTTCCCCATGAGCCTCTGCAATTCAGATCCTCCCTGTATTTTTAACTCTGCAGTGTCTGCTTCCCCCCATTATGCTTAGCACAACCTACAAACTTTTAAAGCATTTGGACTTGGGAGACTTGTTTCAAGGACATAGAGATGTAGAAATGCTTTTTCTCTAGAGCCTGGACAATGTAAATCAAGAGAGCAGCTGTTTAAGGAACACCCTATGTTCTTGGATCTTGAATGACAGGAACACCCATGTATTCTTTGATTTATGTGTTTGTGATACATGTGGTCCAGGGCCCAGGGACTGTGATTGTAAAGACAAGACAGTATCTAGAAGTGGGCTCTTGGGCAGCGTCTGTGGCTCAACGGAGTAGGGCGCCGGCTCCAAATGCCTGAGGTGGCGGGTTCAAACCCAGCCCCGGCAAAAAACTGCAAAAAAAAAAATAGAAGTGGGCTCCCAAGGAGAGGGGTGATGGCACCCAGACAGAGCGGGTTGAAGTGAACTTAGACTGAGAGGCATAGTATCTGTGTTTGTCTCCTTTGCACCCACATTGCATTTAGTGAATGTCGGTGCAACTCCATGCCAATTAATAACACCTACTCGTTTCATTTATATTGAACTGGGAGACCTGGGGAGGTCACCACCAGGAAGCCCTCTGCATAGAGAGCCAAGGGTGTGGCTCCCTCCAATGTTCCTCACTGGTTATTATTCACATCTCAGGCATGAGAAAATACAGCCTTCATCAGAAAGCTTCAAAGAGAGTGTCAAGGTTAAACAAAGAATTTTTCTTTAACTGCATATTGAACTCCCAATACATCCTGTTTACTGCACTTCATAATTTTACCACTGTTAATATATGACGTAAGGGTGGGACATTATGCTATGTCCAGTGAGTATTGTTTTTAGTACTCAGGGCCAGCAATAAGGCTTCGCTTTTTCCCAGATCACTCTGCCCCTAGTGCCTGGCACGTTTAACCCTATGCTCTATCCCACAAGCACCTTATTGAATAGCCTTCCCCTTGTGCACCTGAATTAAGGTCTACCGAATGGAAGGTTCTTGTTTTGACCTGGCCCTGAGCACTATGGGAAAAGCAGCACACCCTTCAGGGAGAGCCAGCTAGTGGTTAGAGCAGTCAAATTCTTAGAGGCCAAGGAGAAAGGAAAGCCCGCAGAGACATAATGGAACTACCCTAGGCCCCCACTCGCCAGGCAGTCGCTAAAGAACTAAGCCTTACAGGCTGGCTTAGTAGTAGCTGTCTCCTTCTGTCCTCTGCTTGACCTGAATTCTAACATTCTCACTGCAACCAAATGCAACCTTTCTGTCTTCTGCTTCCCCAGGGCTTGCTTTGGGGGATACCCAGCATCTGCACTGACCCTCCAGAGTAGCTTCCAGCTGTCCCCCGGGAGGCTATTCTTCCTTACTTACGTGCTTGCCCCGCACTACATGCTAGTCACATGCTTCTCATCTTTCTGTGCTCCTCAGATGGAGTGCACACAGCCTTGGGCTTCAGGCTAGGTTCAAATTCTCGCGTAACCCTGGGAAAGGTGCTGAACCTCTCAATCTTAGTTTCCTTATTTGAAAAATGGGCTTAATAATATTACCTTCAGAGAGTTACTATCGGCTCAGCGCCCATAGCACAGTGGTTATGGCACCAGCCACATACACTGAGGCTGACAGATTCAAACCCAGCCTGGGCCTACTGAGCAACAATGACAACTACAACAAAAAATATCTGAGCACTGTGGTGGGCGCCTGTAGTCCCAGCTACTTGGGAGGCTGAGGCAAGAGAATCGCTTAAGCTCAAGAGTTTGAGGTTGCTGTGAGCTGTGACGCTACAGCACTCTACCAAAGGTGACATAGTGAGACTGTCTCAAAAAAAGAAAAAAAACCAAAGAGTTACTATAAAGGTTAAATGAGGCTGGGTGCAGTGGTTCATGCCTCTTAATCCTAGTACTTTGGGAGGCCGAAGTGGGTGGGTCACCTGAGCTCAGGAGCTTGAGACTAGCCTGAGCCCATCTCTACTACAAAGAAAAGGCTTGGCTCCCATAGCTCAGTGGTTAGGGTGGTGGCCACATACACCTGGGTTGGTGGGTTCGAACCCGGGCCTGCTAAACAACAATGACAACTACAACAAAAAAAATAGCCTGGCGTGGCGGCTGCCTGTAGTCCCAGCTACTCTGGAGGCAGAGGCAAGAGGATTGCTCAAGCCCAAGAGTTTGAGGTTGCTGTGAGCTATGATGCCATAGCACTCTACCCAGGGCAGCAGAGTGAGACTCTGTCCTTAAAAAAAAAAGTTAAATGAGTGATGCACTTTTTTTTTTTTTGTAGAGACAGAGTCTCACTTTATGGCCCTCAGTAGAGTGCCGTGGCCTCACACAGCTCACAGCAACCTCCAACTCCTGGGCTTAAACGATTCTCTTGCCTCAGCCTCCCAAGTAGCTGGGACTACAGGCGCCCACCACAACGCCCAGCTATTTTTTTTTTTTTTTCGTAGAGACAGAGTCTCACTGTACCGCCCTCGGGTAGAGTGCTGTGGAGTCACACGGCTCACAGCAACCTGTAACTCTTGGGCTTACGCGATTCTCTTGCCTCAGCCTCCTGAGTAGCTGGGACTGCAGGCGCCCGCCACAACGCCCAGCTAGAGTGATGCACTTTTAACAGAGCTTGGCACCAAGTTTGGCTTATTTTATGCCTTGAGGCCATGTTAATTTTTTTTCTTACTTACAAGATACTTTAGTACTATGTTAATTTGTTTCCTTTCTCCTCTCTAATTTACATCCAATAGTTTCTCCTAGCCTATCCTAACATTTCATTTTCTCCAAACTCATGATTCTAGCAAAACAGTTATAGTAACTTGTGGTCTGTATACAATTGTAACACCACTATTTGGGGACACTGTGTGATAGGGAGACAAAGTTTTGTATCTTTCCTTCCCACAGGGGAAAAATAGAGAGAAGGTGATGGCTGAGATTGTAAATTCAAGGAGTGTTCAAGAAGCCAGGAGGCCTCCTAAGGCAGTTTTCAGAGGGGTGAGAAGTGGGCCCAGATCTGTGGACTGAGGAGAGAGAAGCGCAAGACAGGGGGGGCTTGCTCTATAAGAGAAAGTGGTGGTTGAGAGGCCCCTGTTCTGGGGAACACTGTGCTTGGACGGGGCAGCGGATCAGTGGTGGCATGACAAGAAGGAATTGTTATGCTGGGAGAAGGCTGTTAGAGAATATTGGTCTTGGGAGATCAGATTTCAAGGTTCATACAATAGGCAATTTTTATCAACAGCATGACTCAGTTATAATCTACATAAAATACTGTACAATTTGTTAGGTTTTGACTTAACGTATATACCCATGACACCATCAGCACACTGGGGATGGTGAACACATCCATCACTTCCCATCAAAGTCTCCTTGTTGCACTTTGTAAATTCCTCTTCCTGCCCTCCCCATCCTCTCTCCACTCAAAGAAGCACTGATCTGCTTTCTGACTTTATAAATCAGTATATTCTAGAATCATATAAACAGAACAATGCAATATGTGCTTCTCTTTTCTGGCCTCTTGCGGCTCAGCGTAATTATTTTGAAGTGCATGTATATGTCAATAGTTTATTATTTCATGGGAAATATCACCATTTTTCAATTCATCTGTGAATGAACATTTGGATTGTTTCCAGTTTTTGGCTATTAGAAATAAAGTCGTTACAAACATCTTCGAAAACTTTTAAAATTGGCTTGGCGCCTATGGCTCAAGCAGCTAGGGCACCGGCTACATACACCTGAGCTGGTGGGTTCAAATCCAGCCCGGGCCTGCCAAACGACAATGACGGCTGCAGCCAGTGTTGTGGCAGGCATCTGTGGTCCCAGCTGCTTGGGAGGTGGAGGCAGGAGAGTCACTTGAACCCAGAGGTTGGAAGTTGCTGTGGGCTATGATGCCATGGCACTCTATCCAGGGTGACAGCTTGAGGCTCTGTCTCAAAAAACCCCACCAAACTTTAAAATTACCCTGTTTCCCCGAAAATAAGACAGTGTCTTATTTTAAGGTGTGCTCCCAAAGATGCGCTAGGTCTTATTTTCAGGAGACGTCTTATCTTTCCTGTAAGTAGGTCTCATTTTCGGAGGATGTCTTATTTTCGGGGAAACGGGGTACTATCGTTAAACCTGAGCTATGTTTCGAATGTGAAAGGAAATTGAAGGGTCATTCAATGCTGGTCAATTCTGACTTCTCTATGCTTAAGCCAATGAAAGATCCTGACTGCCTTTGATCACTTACAAAGAAATGTGATAGAATTAATTCAAACACATAAATTTATGAAACCTGAAGCTACATGGAGAAAGGTGTCAAAGAAAATTCAATTTAGGACAGGTGTGGTGACTTATGCCTATAATCTTAGCACTCTGGGAGGCTGAAGTGGGAAGATCGCTTGAGCTCAGAAGTTTGACACCAGGCTAAGCAAGAGTGAGACCCTGTCTCTACTAAAAGTAGAAAAAATTAGCCGGGCCTGGTGACAGGTGCCTGTAGCTCCAGGTACTAGAGAGGCTGAGGCAAGAAGATCACTTGAACCCAGGAGTTGAGGTTGCAGTGAGCTGTGGCACCACTGTACTCTAGCTAGGGTGACAGCATTAAAGTGTGTGTCTCACAAAAAAGGAAATTCAAGATCTGAGTAAATGTGGCATATTGAATACATGAATTTAATTTTTCTCCACATTCAAAACCCATCAAAACTATGGTAAAGCAAAAAAAAAAAAAATTAAGATACAACTACCCACACAAAAAAAGGGAAGGCAGGAAAGTAAATATCATTTGAAGGACAGGTCACCGATTTAGTTTACCAGAAAAAGCTGAATCTTGAAAAGGCAATAGGAGGCTTGGCGCCTGTGGCTCAAATGGCTGAGGCGCCAGCCATATACACCAGAGCTGGCAGGTTCAAATCCATCCCGGGCCTGCCAAACAACAATGATGGCTACAACGGAAAAATAGCCAGGCGTTGTGGCGGATGCCTGTAATCTCAGTTACTTGGGAGGCAGACGCAGGAGAATCGCTTGAGCCTAGCAGTTGGAGGTTGCTGTGAGCTATAATGTCACGGCACTCTACCCGGGGTGACAGCTTGAGGCTCTGTCTCAAAAAAAAAAAAAAAGGCAATAGGAAAAGTTAAGGCAAATTCTTATCTACATGGAAAAACTGAAAGACTCAGGAACTGGGAGTACTAGCTGCCTCTGGAAGAAAGAGTAGGTGGTGGGGCTGAACTAAGGAGGACTCCTGTCAGTCAGGTGGAACCCTTCCCCCACTTTCCCCCCTCAACTCCCCTTGTGGTGGTCTGGAATGTGTTCAATACATACACTGGGTCTTTTTTTTTTTTTTTTTTTTTCATACACTGGGTCTTGAACACTGAGATTCCTGGCTTTCTAGAGCCACTTGGCTCTGGAAGAGAGCACTTTCTAGGCAAGATAAATCTTATTATTTTTTTTTTTTGTTAGAGACAGAGTCTCATTTTGTTGCCCTAGGTAGAGGGCTGTGGTGTCACAGCTCACAGCAACCTCCAGCTCCTGGGCTTAGGCAATTCTGACAAGAGAAATCCTACCAGCCCACGAGAAAAGACTTACAGACAGTAAAATCCTGGTTCCCAACAGACTGCCTACCCAAGGCATCTATACCACATCAAGTAGCCATCTCATGGCCTGCCCACAGGTCCCACTCACTACTTATTTTAAAATTGAGACCATATTTCCCCTTCTCCCCCCACAGGCAATTTTATTATTAGCGTTCACTTTGCTTGAAGAAAGATTAGTAGATTTAGTCACCACCATTGTCCAGTATACCACATTTGTAACAAACCAACATTGAATTAAAGTGTAACTTCCAAGTTCACTGTGGGGTTCAGTGGGACACTCACTACCTGCCAGTGAGAAACTTTGGTGTAGTGGCCAGTGCCTGTCTACAGATGTTCACCTTTAACAGTTATCAAATGGTTTAGACAGTGTGGCTTTTGTGCTTAAAGAAAGGAAAGGACACACTTTTCAATATGATTCCTTATGCAAACAGTTTTTCATTACTTCTCAATAAGAAGATATTTCAGGGCATCAGCCATTCTTTGCTCATTGCCAGGTCTGGCTTCCTTTGGCATTTGCAGGCAGTGGCTGACCTAAGCTGAGATGAGCTCCTCTTCTCTCCACAATCTGGAGTGGCTCCAGATAGTGAGGAAGAAAGTGAATTAAGAATAATTTAGGGCGGCGCCTGTGGCTCAAGGAGTAGGTCGCCGGTCCCATATGCCGGAGGTGGCGGGTTCAAACCCAGCCCCGGCCAAAACACACACACACACAAAAAAAATAAATAAAAAAAAAAAAAAAAAAAAAAAAAGAATAGGGCGGCGCCTGTGGCTCAGTGAGTAGGGCGCCGGCCCCATATGCCGAGGGTGGCGGGTTCAAACCCAGCCCCGGCCAAACTGCAACAAAAAAATAGCCGGGCGTTGTGGCGGGCGCCTGTAGTCTCAGCTGCTCGGGAGGCTGAGGCAAGAGAATCACGTAAGCCCAAGAGTTAGAGGTTGCTGTGAGCCGTGTGACGCCACGGCACTCTACCAGAGGGCGGTACAGTGAGACTCTGTCTCTACAAAAAAAAAAAAAAAAAAAAAGAATAATTTAGTCCGGTCTTGGTGGCTCACGCCTGTAATCCTAGGACTTTGGGATGTTGGGCTCAGGAGCTGGAGACCAGCCTGAACAAAGCGAGATTCTGTCTCTACAAAAAATAGAAGAATTAGTCAGGTGTGGTGGTGAGCACCTGTAGTCCCAGTCACTGGGGAGGCTGAGGCAGGAGGATAGCCTGAGCCTGAACCTGAGTTTGAGGTTGCTGTGAGCTAAGATGACACCACTGCACTCTACCCAGGGCAACAGAGACAGACTCTGTCTCAAAAAAAGAAAAAAAATTATTTAGATTTAGCTTCTTCCTTGGAGCTGAGTATTGGGCAAAGTGTTTTCAGAGAGCTCTTGCAAGTCTGAGAATCCTGCATGGTCAGGATTGGTCTTTCCCTTGGATCTTGCATGGTAAATCCCAGTGCCCATGGGATGAAGCCCCGCTTAGTCCTAACTCTTAGAACCTTGGTCTTCTCCTAAGTATGCTGGTACCAACGTTAAAGGACATGCAAATAAGGCACCAGCTGTGTGCTGGGCAGCAAGCATGAGGGTTGTCTGCTATGTCCCTTTGACGTTTCCTCCTTTCCACTCTAGGGCCTGCTCTTCTGCGGCGTTCTGAAACTGCCCACAAAACTTTCCTGCACCAGCGGGCCAGGCCAGATTTCCCACCAGGTTATAATTCATGTAGTGGCAGCGTCAAAACCAAATAGTTTCCTTACACGTTCATTCCAAGAACAAAGACCTGGATTTCTAAGCTGGGTTCACCGACTCCATCTCTGGGGGTCTCTAATTCCCTGAAATGGTGCCCCAGTGCTGGGATAGGGCCCATGTATACTTTGCTTGAAGGTCTGAGGCTTTCGTTACTCAGTCAAGAGGGTTCTGACCAACAAACGGTTTAAGAGTTACAGCTTTAGCCCGTCCGATCAGACTTCTGTGGGTTAAGACCTCTGTTTTGTCTTGCATTTGAACCCCCGTCCTCGGTGCACGCAACACACATACTTTACAAATTCTCCACTATTTCCACAGCTCACGAAAGCACCTCCCTCAGGGCGGGGCTGAGCTCGACCGCGCCCTTAACTCTGTCCATTTCCCAGCCCCGGGGCGGGGCATATGGCCCAGGCATGCTCAGTACATGCTCAGTACTAGCGATCCGGTTTGTCTTTCAGGCGGAAGCCGGACCAGAAAGCCTGTGTTTTTCCCAGGGTGCCCCGCGCTGCTGTCATGGCCGCCCCCATGCGCATGGTTTTCTAAGGCTGTGGTTGTATTTACCTTAACTGCTGCCACTAGACGGTGGGGTCTTTGGATACTGTACTTTTTCACTTGCTTTTGTTGACTTCTGTGTACCTCTCCTAGGAGCCCGTTTTGGCTGCAGCGCTGTCCAGGGTGATGTGGACCCCGGAGCTAGCACTTCTGAGGGGCTTCCCCACCGAGACTGAGCGGCAGCAATGGAAGCAGGAGGGGGTTGCTGGTTCAGGTGAGAGGCGCACCTGCCAGGGACTTAGGCCACTGGGAGCTGAGAGGAAAAGAGGTAGTGGCGGGTGGATTCTCATCCTTCCTTTTCTTTTTCCCAAATAAAATCCAGATGATTTGTTAAGTCTTTGGTTTTTGGAGTCCTTGACAGGGTGGGCGTGGTTCTCAGTCTGCCCAGAACTTTAGGTGTCTTAACCCAAAACTCCTCACTGCCCAGATTCAGTCGGAGAGACAATGGCAATGTCAGTTACTTTTCTAAACTTTTAGCATATATAGTCAGTTTTTCAATCCTTTAATATAGACACGTAAAGTAGATTCGACTGTGGTTGTATTATTTTAATTCTACTTTGCAGATGAAGACTCCAGTACAGATTGGTTAATTTATTTAAGTTCACATAGCTAGTAAGCAGAAAAGCTGAAAAGAGTTAGGAAAGGTATAATTCTTGTGAGCAGTGTGCTTTTGCTGAAGGGATAAACAGTTAAATGTCATTTACCAGTGGGATATAGGCATGACTGGTTGTGGGCTTTAGGCTGGACCTAGAAGAGTAATAACAGACAGTATATAAGAGCTGTGAGTGTGTGTGTGTGTGTACAGTAAGTTCTTCAGGGAGGAAGTTTGAAGTCTGGTGAGACGTGCTGGTCCGAAAAGTTTCATGAAGACATCAGATTGTAGCTGATATTTGATTAAAGGGTAAGACTGATATGTTGGAAAAGGGGTCATCAGGAGAAATTAAAAGTGTAAAGGTGCTGATGGAGGAATGTGCACGTGACATTTAGGGGACTAGTGAGTGAACAACATTCTTAGATTGACTTTTCATGAAGGAGAATAGTGAAGATAAGAAGAGTAAGATTGTGAAAAGTCTCGGAATCTTGACTAAGGAAACTTTTCTGTTGTCAGTGAGCCGTGTGCTTTTGCTGAAGGGATAAACAGTTAAATCTTTGAATTTCTTCGCAAAAGGGTAATATTACCTACTAATGAAGAATATTATTTCAAGGTCTGACTTCCACCTTGCTGTTCACTATCAGATGGATGAACCTCTGATTTCTGGGGAGATGATGTTTGTAGAATGATGGACATTTGCTCAGTGCCTTGTCATTAATGTACAACATGCATACTAAGTACATATACTTTAAGGTACACTAAAATGGTAGATTTGCGTGATACTGTTATCTTATACAGCATGGAAAAATACTTTTCTTTTGGATTACTGCAGTAATTTTTATATTGCAGAGAGTGGATCTTTCCTGCAGCTGCTGCTAGAAGGAAACTATAAAGCCATATTCTTAAATTCTGTGACTCAAAATATTTTTAATTCAACAATGACGGCTGAAGAAAAGATTGACAGCTATCTGGAGAAGCAGATAGTAACATTCCTGGATTACTCAGAAGATTTAGATAAAAAAGAAAGGTAGAATTTTATTTGAAATTTTCCTATGGAAAGAGACTCTGGATGCATTTAATAGCACTGTGATAGTGTAGGGCACTGATTTTAGCAGTTGTTGAGAAATATGGCTTTATGTTTACTCAGGACTCATCATGTACTAATAATCTATGTAAAAACTCTCTTCCAGAGAGCCATCCAGAATGAAAATGTAAAGTGGTGGCTCAGCGCCTGTGGCTCAAGCAGCTAAGACACGTGAGCTGGTGGGTTCGAATCCAGCCCAGGCCCACCAAACAACAATGATGGCTGCAACCAAAAAGTAGCCGGGCGTTGTGGCAGGCGCCTGTAGTCCCAGCTACTTGGGAGGCGGAGGCAGGAGAATCTCTTGAGCCCAGGAGTTGGAGGTTGCTGTGAGCTGTGATGCCATGGCACTCTACCCAGGGCGACAGCTTGAGGTTCTGTCTCAAAATAAAAAAAAATATAAAGTGGTGAAGGATAAGAGTTTCATATATTAGACCAACACATACTTGAGTGTTAACTGCTAACTCACTGAGCTTCCAAATACTATTCTGATAGATAGCCCCAGGCAGGATTTCAGATCTTTCTTGAAAACAGTTACTTCAGTCTTCTTATTTCTGAATTTCTGAGTGATCACTTATAATTACTTTTATTACGTTTCATGTTGTTATCTTTCTAGAGCTCAGGGAACTTAATATTTTTATTATGGAGCTCTTCTTCCATTCAAGTTTATGTAATTTTATAGGGTTAAGAGTAGTACGTGTTTACACGACAGTGAAACCCTGCCTTTCAGTGACTTATATTTCATTGTCACGGGTTTGATACCTCTGTCTTTTTTTTTTTTTTTTTTTGAGACAGAGTCTCAAGCTGTCGTCCTGGGTAGAGTGCCGTAGCATTACAGCTCATAGTAACCTCAAACTCTTGGGCTTATGTGATTCTTTTGTCTCAGCCTCCCAAGTAGCTGTGACTACAGGCGCCTGCCACGATGCCTGGCTACTTTTTGGTTGCAGTTGTCATTGTTGTTTGGCAGGCCTGAGCTGGGTTTGAACCCGCCAGCTCTGGGGTATGTGATTGGTGCCCTAGCCGTTGAGCTACAGGTGCCAAGCCAATACCTCTGTCATTACTATCTGTGACAACCATGTCAAGTTTTTTTTTTTTTTTTTTTTTTTTGTAGAGACAGAGTCTCACTTTATGGCCCTCGGTAGAGTGCCGTGGCGTCACACAGCTCACAGCAACCTCCAACTCCTGGCTTCAGCGATTCTCTTGCCTCAGCCTCCCGAGCAGCTGGGACTACAGGCGCCCGCCACAACGCCCGGCTATTTTTTTTTGTTGCAGTTTGGCCGGGGCTGGGTTCGAACCCGCCACCCTCGGCATATGGGGCCGGTGCCCTACTCACTGAGCCACAGGCGCCGCCCCAACCATGTCAAGTTTTAATTATCTTATAAATGCATGCAGTTTTTTAACCTTTATTTCTAGGGAATAGCTTTGGTTAGTCCCTCAAGAAAAGAACTATTGGGCTAGGTGTGGAGGTTGTGAAGATGAATAAGATATAACTCACATCCATAAGTAGATCAAAAAGAATGCTACTATAGACTTTTTATTTTGTTTTTTAAATTGGTATCATTCCTTTCATATTTCTGTTTTACTGGTAGCTGGGACTATAGGCATCCACCACAACGCCCAGCTGTTTTTTGGTTGCAGCCATCATTGTTGTTTGCTGGGCCTGGGCTGGATTTGAACCCGCCAAGTCAGGTGTATGTGGTTGGCACCTTAGCCACTTGAGCCACAGGTGCTGAGCTGGAAGATCCCACTTTTTAAAAATAAGAAAAATTAGGGTGGTGCCTGTGGCTCAAAGGAGTAGGGCACTGGCCCCATATGTTGGAGGTGGTGGGTTCAAACCCAGCCCTGACCAAAAACTGCAAAAAAAAATAATAATAATAATAAGAAAAATTAGCTTGATGTGGTGATGTGTACCTGTAGAATAGTTTCATTAAAGTTTTTTTTTCTTTTTTTGAGACAAAGTCTCACTATGTTGCCCAGGGTAGAGTGCTGTAGTGTCACAGCTCACAGCAACCTCAAACTCTTGGGCTTAAGCGATTCTCTTGCCTCAGCTTCCCAAGTAGCTCGGACTACAGGCACCCGCCACAACGCCCAGCTATTTTTGTTGCATTTGTCATTGTTGTTCAGCTGGCCCGGGCCAGGTTCGAACCCACACCCCTTGATGTATGTGGCTGGCACTGTAACCCCTGTGCTACGAGCACCGAGCCAGTTTTATTAAAGTTTTAAGATATTGCTGCACACCTGTTTTTCACGAATTTCATTACTTATGGTTGCAAATAGGTTTCTTTGTCACCTGTTTATTCTTTGCTGTGTTCTCAGTTTTATTGCATCTAGAGCTTTAAGTTTTTGGCTGCCATAGATAGCCAAGCCTTTAGGTGTGTATGCTTGCATTTTTATCTTTTTTTTTTTTATAAAGACAGGATCTTGCTATGTTATCTAGGCTGGTCTTGAACTCTTGGCCTCAGCTTCCCAAAGTCATGGGATTACAGGAGTGAGCCATTGTAGGAGGCCTTGTGTAAGGAAGGGCCTTGGGGCTATGAGAAGAAAAGGGTGGATGTTTATACTTTGTCTTCGGAATGACACTGCACTGTTCCCTGGCTTTGTTTGCCAGAGTTGAATCCCATCTGTTTAGGTCTGAACCTAGAGTTTGGCAAGCTATGGCTGGTAGGCCAAAGTGGCTAAGAATGGTTTTTACTTTTTTTTTTTTTTTTGAGACAAGGTCTTGTGTTGCCTGGGATTGAGTGCAGTTGTGTCATTATAGACACTGCAACCTCAAACTCCTGGGCTTAAGCAATCCTGTCTCCTCCTCCCAAGTGGATGGGTCTATAGGCATACCACCACACGTGGTTAATTTTTTTATTTTTGTATAGGGGGTCTCACTGGGATGCCCAGACTAGCCTTGAACTCCTAGGCTTAAAAGTGCCAGGATTAGCAAGACATGATTGCAAGAGGGACTTTACCTAACAATTGCAATCAGTGTAACCTGGCTTATTGTACCCTCAATGAATCCCCAACAATAAAAAAACAAAAAAAAAAAACTGCCAGGATTATAGATGTGGGCCACCACATCCAGCTGGTTTATACATTGTTAAACTGTTAGAAACAAACAAACATACACATGTGACATGGAAAGCCTAAAATACATCATATCTGTCCCTTTTGTAAAAGTTTGCCTACTCCTGTCTTAAACCAAAACAGCATTGAAAAATAGAGGTTTGACTCAATTTCTAGGTTTTTTTTTTCTTTTTTAGCAGATGGTGTTACAGGATCAGTAAAATGTTAGCACCACATTTTTTTTTTTTTTTTTTGCGGTTTTTGGCCAGGGCTGGGTTTGAACCAGCCACCTCTGGCATATGGGGCCAGTGCCCTACTCCTTTGAGCCACAGGTGCTGCCCTGGCACCAACTTTTTATTGTTAGTTTTCTTCTGTGTAAAGTCAATTTTCCATACCTCTGGTAGTGTCAGAGCTGTTAAATAGAATGTAAGAAAAGTTACACATGCCTGATAAGGCCTGACTCAGTGCTGTATAAGAGAAATTTCTGTGATGATGGAAATGTTCTATTTCTGCACTGTTCAACACAGCGTATCTTTTTCTTAATAAAAAATGTGCTTGAGATTATACAATGATAATGTTTCGTATTTATATCTTTAACCATTCTTATATGCAGACAGCAGCTGGTATTCCTGCTTGGTGTGGGCAGTCTGCAGCTTTTTGTTCAGACTAACTGGACAGGGCCTCTTGTGGATTTACACCCTCAGGACTTTTTGCCATCTGTTTTGCTCCAGCATTTCAGTGAGGTAGGTCTCTTGAAAATGTCGTATATAATTAATATTGTGGTATTTATTTGTTATGAACAGGTCTCAATTAGTTGGAGTTAGTAGTAGGTAGGAAAGAAACATGGCTTTATGGCTTGCACAAAACTACTAAAGATGCTTTTACGCTGATCAGATTTTCAGATATTTCTATACGTTCCATCGTCAGTCTCAGATTCCTCTTTATATGTTCTCCATTTTATGGAACTCTTTTAGCTGCTCTTTTGTTTTTTGGAGACAGAGTCTTACTATGTCACTCTTGGTAGAGGGTGGAGGCATCACAGCTCACAGCAACCTCAAACTCTTGGGCTTAAGCGATTCTCTTGCCTCAGCCTCCCAAGTAGCTAGGAATACAGGCACCTGCCACAACGCCCGGCTATTTTTTGGCTGTAGTTGTCATTGTTGTTTGGCAGGTCTGAGCTGGATTCGAACCCACCAGCTCTGGTGTATGTGGCTGGCACCTTAGCCACTTGAGCTACAGGCGCTGAGTTCTATTTTCTTTTTTTTTGTAAGAGATGATGTCTTGCTCTGGTCCAGGCTGGTCTTTAACTCATGAGCTTAGGCAATCCACCTGCCTTGGCCTCCCTGAGTGCTAGGATTACAGGTGTGAGCCACCGCGTCCAACCCTAACAAATACTTTCTTAAAGTACCTGGCACAACAGAGGGGCTTCCTGGTGAAAACAATTATTATTCATATGTGAAGATAATATGGGTCTGCATAAATAGGTCGTCAATAGAATTTGAGTTCTTCTGGAATTTTTTTTTTTCTTCTGGAATTTTTAAGCTCATATACATAGGACTTGATGAGTTGGAGATGAGCTACTAAAGACGTATAATTTAAATCAAAGTAAGAACTTTGATTTATCCAGCCACATTGTTTATCTTGAGCATAGGTATCTAACACTTAGCCTGGAAAAGAGCCCCTTAGCATCCAAAGCTTATGTCGCAATAAGGACCCTACCTGTTTACTCTATTACCTGGTTTCTCAAAATCAGAAGTAGCAAGTGAACATGGAATAGAATTTTCAGAGATTGCTGTTTATAATTTGATAGTGGGACAGAAAGAGAAATACAAAAGCAGGCATAATGTGTAAAACAGAATATTTAGCTCTGTACGTATTGCAATAAAATATTTGAAATTCATCATGCTGACTCTGAGTCATTAGTATTGAAAGGTTAAAAGATCTTTTGTATCTTATATCTAAAAAGAATTTATAATTTACACTTTATAAGGATTTTCATCCAGAAAGGGGAGGGACCCAAGGATTATGGCTTTAAAAGAGAAGAATGTCAGTTATCTAGCAGTTTTCTTTCTTTCTTTTTTTTTTTAAATTAAATCATACATTAATGCAATTGTGGTACCATTTGCTGGTTTTATATACAATTTGAAATATTTTCATCATACTGGTTAACATAGCCTTCCTGGCATTTCCTTAGTTATTGTGTTAAGAAATTTATATTCTACATTTAGTAAGTTTCACATGTACCCTTGTAAGATGCACCATAGGTGTAATCCCACCAATCACCCTCCTTCCACCCATCCTCCCCCAGCAGTTTTCTTATGTGAACCACTTAGCTTCTGTTTCTAATTGTGTAAGAAACAGTTTCTGGTTTCTATGGCCATATAGCATAGGTTTGAAATCCACGAAACAGTCATAGTCATTTATACACATATAAGAGGCACTGATGTGTGGTTTGACTGGTATGTGATTCACATGTATTATTGTCAATTTGCTGTTTCTAGATTTCAGGTATTCTATAGATGAGAAGACTAGAGCTCAGGGTGGTAAAAGAAATCTGTTAGAGGTCTTATAGATGTGGGATTAGAATCCACATTTTCTGATCACAAATCTAGTACTTTCTCTGCTTTATTAGGGTAGAAGCACCTCTAAATTCAGGTAACCATTCAAAGCAGTACAGAAATCAGTTTCATGAGAAGTCCAGGCCATAATAGATATATACTTCAACAAAGAGATTTGTGGAAACTAGATTTTGTCAAGGAAGACCGTGTAGATGCGAGTGGATCTTGAGCTCAACCCTGAAGCCTTTATTGGGAAGTAGCTAGGTGGAGAAGAGGAGGAATTGTGTTCCGGGTGCAGTTACATGAGCAGAGAAATAGAGAAGAGAGCAGCATGGTGTTTGTGGGAAGAGGATTCTTTAAACTTGGATAACCAGTGAAAGATAAGACTTGCTGGGGGTGGGGGGTCCGACCAGAAAATAGGAGACTTTAAGTCTTTGATTTTAACTTTTCTACTGGAAATACCTCAAACATTTGAAAGAGCATATAAACATGTACAGTTTTTTTTTTTTTTTTTTTTTTTGCCAGGGCTGGGTTTGAACTCGCCACCTCCGGCATATGGGACCGGCACCCTACTCCTTGAGCCACAGGTGCCGCCCAACATGTACAGTTTAAATAGTAAATCTCATTTGTATTAATACCATAGCTTGAGTATCAGAGGTGATGATAACCAGGCGGTGTGTCATATGGTATCTCTTTGTATAGTTTTTATTGTTCTGTTAAATTACTTGTTCTTTATACACATATTTAGGGGTTTCATTTAGAAGAATGATCTGTGTATAACAGGTAGACATGTTTCTTGACTCAAGTGATTGGGATAGGATTCTTTTTCATAAAGGCATGGCTTGTATCTTGTGCTTCACCAGTTTGGCTTCGACTTTAGGAAATAAGATTGTTACATCCATCTGAATTTAGAAGATGATTCAGTGAAGCTGCAAGTCCAGTTTGGCCACATTAGGCAGATTCTTCCGTTCTCAAGTCAGTATCTTCACTGTGCATTGAGTACCTCTGCTTGGGGTTCTCACAAGATTCCTTAGACTCATCATGTCCAAGACTGAACTCATGGTGAATGGAGTTCTTCTCCAAACTGGATCCTCTCCGAGTGTCTGTATGCAGGTTTATGTACACCACTATGCTGTAGTGCCAGTCAGAAGGCTTGGTGTCCTCTCGGCCCTGTCTTGAGGCCCTCCTAATGCTTCGTGTAGCCCTGGGCCTTGCTGAGGGACAGGAAGCAATAGGGAGATCTGTGGGGAAGCCACATGGGGTGGCAAGGGGAACACTGATTTGGGAGTCAGGAAAACTGAGCTTCACTTAACTTTTATGGATGTTTCCAAAACTAAGGCAAGTTGTAAGCCAATCTGTGAGCCTGTGATGATTCTTCAATGCTAGCATTTTCTTGAGGTCTCTGTTCCTCTAACATTTGAGCAAATGGGTGGCCATCTGTCAGGGCAGGCTGGATTTGTAGATCTCTAAGGGTATCTGTAATAATAATGTTATAATTCTGTCCAATGCCAAGGCGGTGTAATAGATTAATGTCTTTGCTTCAAAGGTGAATTAACTAGAAAATTGATGTATTGTTGGGCGGCGCCTGTGGCTCAGTGAGTAGGGCGCCAGCCCCATATGCCGAGGGTGGCGGGTTCAAACCCAGCCCCGGCCAAACTGCAACAACAAAAAAAAATAGCTGGGTGCTGTGGCGGGCGCCTGTAGTCCCAGCTACTCGGGAGGCTGAGGCAAGAGAATCGCTTAAGCCCAGGAGCTGGAGGTTGCTGTGAGCTGTGTGATGCCACGGCACTCTACCAAGGGGCCATAAAGTGAGACTCTGTCTCTACAAAAAAAACAAAAAAAAGAAAATTGATGTATTGTTACAAGACATATAAATGTTATTGTTTTTTTCAATTATATCATCTTAGTTTACAAACTTTTTCAGGTCAGGGGACTGGATGCAGTTGTTTTGAGCCTGCTCACTCTAGATGGTGAATCAGTCTACAGCCTGACCCTGAAGCCTATACTGTTGCTGTTGGCACGTATTATCCTAGTGAATGTAAGGCATAAACTGACGGCTGATCAGGTAAGGCAAGAGAAGGATCCGTGAGATTTATACCCAGGTGTGGCTTTTGTGCTTATTAACACCAGACTGTAAGTGTGATCCTGACAGTGTCTTGGTATATATATATTTTAAAGTCTTATTCTAGGTATTTAATTTTAGGATCTATTGAAAATAAGTAAAAAATTTTCTTCCCTGATAAGACCGATCTAATACAAAATGAAATTACATTGATTCTCTTTAATAGGATTTTTGTACGTGTGTGTATATGTATAAACATTCATCCTCAGAGTCTTAAATGTAGATTTAAAAGCATCCCTCATAGTTTTTATGAATTTCATGTAAGGATAATGAGCAATGACCAAAATGCAATGGACCCACGATCATACTAATGTACACAGCTATGGTTTAATAAAAAAAAAAAAAAGAAAAAAAATGCAATGGCTTCTGTCCTACCTTGTTTTGTTGTTTTGGGCGGTTGGATTTAATAGAGCATTTTTTGAATATCTGTTAAATGATTTATGTAAACTAGTGAGGAGAAATACTTATACTCACAGAAAGCTGATATGCAACAGGAGGTGACCATAGCCACAAGAAAGGAAAGATAGAGTAGGTATTTAATGCACCATTAATTGTGTACATGGTTTTGTTAGAAGTGATTTGATTTTTTTGTATAATTAACAAGGTACATGCAACTGATTCTTGTTAGAAAAAATGTTTACTGACAAATATTGAGTTTCCACTATAAAAGTCATCGTAGAGGTATTGTATAAATATGAAAGAGATCATCGCAATCTTTGCCTTTGCAAAAAAGAAAAAAAAGATAAAAAGAGTCTTTGTTCAGTGGAGGTTGTGAGCACTGCAGTGTGTGGTCTCTCTTGTAACTATTTGGCTCTGCTGCACGGCAGTGTGAAAACTCCGTAGGCTGAATTTGGATCCACAGACTGTACCTTGCTGACTCCTGCATTGATTATTGCAACTTGGTTTGATATAGCGCCTGTAGTATCAGAAATAGTAAATCTAAATTTTATGTGAAATCTTCCAGTTTTTAAGTGTTAGCTGAAGATTTTTAAGAAGCTCAATATTTCTTTCTTTTTCCCATTTATTTTTTATTTGTATATATTCGTGGAGTACAAATGCATTTTGTTATTGACGTATTGCACTGTGAAGTCAGGGCTTTCAGTGCATGCCTCATATCTTCACAGATCTGGAGATGTTCTATGTAGACTTGGTTGGTACTGTGCAAGGGGTTCCTCTGAATTTGTTTTAAAGGAGAGGGAGAAGGGAAGTGATGCCTCTATTGCTAGCTCTCAAGAGAGCCAGAGGAGGCTCTGCGCTTGTAGCTCAAGTGGCTAAGGTGCCACATACACCAGAGCTGGCGGGTTCGAATCCAGCCCGGGCCTGCCAAACAACGAGAACTACAACCAAAACATAGCCAGGCGTTGTGGTGGGCGCCTGTAGTCCCAGCTACTTGGGAGGCTGAGGCAAGAGAATTGCTTAAGCCCAAGAGTTTGAGGTTGCTGTGAGCTGTGATGCCACAGTACTCTACCCAGGGTGACAGCTTGAGGCTCTGTGTCAGAAAAAAAAAAAAGAGAGCCAGAGGATTAGGAGTCAGTTTGGATAGAGGGTTGCTTTTTTTTCTTCCTGTTGGATAGGTAATGTGCTGATGTCATAGTAGCTTGAGTAAAAAAATTTTCCATAAGTTTTGAGCTCAGTGGTCTTTTTTTTTTTTTTTTTCTTTTTGTGGTTTTTGGCTGGGGCTGGGTTTGAACCCACCACCTCCGGCATATGGGGCCAGCGTCCTACTCCTTTGACCCACAGGTGCCGCCTGAGCTCAGTTGTCTTATAATTTGACTAGTCCTTTGCTGCAAAGAAAGTATTACCAAGGCGTGAAGATGCCAAATGGCATAATTTTCTTTCTAGTGAGAATATGGTCATTAATAAGTAAGTGAAACAATTGTAGGTTGGTTGAAAACCTTCATCATCAAGTATGTTAAGCATCATTTAAAAATTAATATAAGTGCTATTGACAACTTAGGAGAAGCAGTGAATATGTTGTCTGCTGGTTGTGGAGGTCACGATATCATGCTTTTTTTTTTTTTTTTTCTGAGACAGAGTCTTGTTTTGTTGCCCCAGCTAGAGTGGCTAGACTGCAGTGGCCTCATCATAGCTTACTGCAACCTCAAACTCTTGGGGCTCAAGCAATCCTCCAGCCTTAGCCTCCCAAGAAGCTGAGACTGTGGCTAATTTTTCTATTTCTTGTACAGATGGGATCTTGTTCTTGCTCAGGCTGGTCTTGAATTCATGACATCAAAGGATTTTCCTGCCTTGGCCTCCTAGAGTTCTGGGATTACATGCATGTACCACTGTGCCCAGCCTGGATGTCATTCTTTATGGGGTGGGAGAGGCAGATTACCTTAAGTTCTTGACACCAGAAAACAACTTTTGACTTCTTTTTTTTTTTTGAGACAGAGTCTCACTATAGAGTGCCCTAGTGTCATAGCTCACAGCATCCTCAAACTCTTGGGCTTAGGCGATTCTCTTTCCTCAGCCTCCCAAGTAGCTGGGACTACAGGTGCCCACCACAATGCCCCACTATTTTTTGGTTGCAGTTGGTCATTGTTATTTAGCATGCCTGGGCCGGGCTTGAACCCACCATCCTTGGTGTAGGTGGCCAGTGTCCTAACCACTGAGCTATGGGCGCCGAGCCAACTTTTGACTTCTGCTTAAAGACCTGTTTTGTAGTGGTTTACTATGCAACCATCAGTCTATAATATAATCTTGCCTTTCAATTGAAACATATTCTTTAGCTGGGTGTTGTGGCAGGTGCCTGTAGTCCCAGCGCTCGGGAGGCTGAGGCAGGAGAATCACGTAAGCCCAGGAGCTGGAGGTTGCTGTGAGCCGTGTGACGCCACGGCACTCTACTGAGGGCAGTAAAGTGAGACTCTGTCTCTACAAAAAAAAAAAAAAAAAGAAAAGAAACATATTCTTTCTATTATAGTTTTTTTCCTTTGGGTCTTTAGTATATCATTCTGTTAATGATATTATTAAAAATGATATTATTAAAATTAAAAAATAGCTTCTTCTTTGGCTGGTGTGGTGATTAATTCCTGTAATCCCAGCACTCTGGGGAGGCTGAGGCAGGAGGATCTCCTGAGGCCAGGAGTTGGAGACCAGCCTGGGTCCTATCTCTGTAAAAAAATTAAAAAAATTAACTGGGTCTGGTGCCTGTGGCTCAAGGAGTAGGGCACTGGCCCCATATACCGGAGGTGGCAGGTTCAAACCCAGCCCCGGTCAAAACCTGAAAAAAAAAAAAAAAAGTCGAGCATGGTGGCACACACCTGTAGTCCTAGGTGAGATGAGAGAGTTTCTTGAGGTTATAGTGAGATATGATCATGCCTTTGTACTCTAGTCTGGGTGACAGAGGGAGACTCTCTAAAAGCAAAAACAAAAAGGCTTCTCTGATAAATGAAGATAAAGAAGCATCACATACTTATCCAAATTAATTTTTAAGTAGCCTGACACCTGAGAAATGTGCCGAGCTGTTTATTGTAACATTATTTTTGTGCAACTATAAAAGAAGGTGATTTTTCCTTACCCCCTAATCTGTAAAATATACAGACGAGAATTAGTAATACATACTAATATTTAAAGTCTTGGTTTTGAAAGCTGACCAGAATTTGTCTGGTTCAGCCATTTAATAGCTATGTGGCCTTATGCTAGTTAATGTCTCTGAATATCAGTTTTCATATTTATAAAACAAGACAAGTATGAGTGTAGTTCCTGTCTAGGGTGACTTTTCTTTTTTTTTTTTTTTTTGTGGTTTTTGGCTGGGGCTAGGTTTGAACCCGCCACCTCCGGCATATGGGACCGGCGCCTTACTCCTTGAGCCACAGGCACCACCCTAGGGTGACTTTTCAATCAGACCATTCTGTAGTAAGTGCTGTAATCAGGAGATCAGATCTAGAAACTGTATAAAGCATGGCTTTAAGTTGGCTTTTTTATTACTCCCTCAAATTTTCTGTTAAGCAATTCCTGGCAAATAGCAAAGGCCTGCTATATTTTCTAGTAGAAGAATAGGCTGTGCTTTCTGTATTTGTTTCGTACTCTCTTCCCCTATATAAAGATTTGGGACTAAGAGTTAATTTTAGATCTGATTTTAAGAATTCAGCATTTTTTGTCATGTTTTCTTAAAAGGGCAGTCTTTTTGCCTGGATGTATATAAATTCTCATGTCTAGAAAAGGAAAAAGTATGCTGCCAAACCTACTCACTGCTGACAGAAGATAAGGAGCAGCCAATCACAGTGCAGACTGACTCTCACTGCTGACAGAAGATAAGGAACAGCCAATTACAGTGCAGACTGACTCTCACTGGTGACGGAAGATAAGGAACAGCCAATCACAGTGCAGACTGACTCTCACTGCTGACGGAAGATAAGGAACAGCCAATCACAGTGCAGACTGACTCTCACTGACGACAGAAGATAAGGAACAGCCAATCAAAGTGCAGACTGACTCTCACTGCTGACAGAAGATAAGGAACAGCCAATCACAGTGCAGACTGACTTTCACTGCTGACGGAAGATAAGGAACAGCCAGTCACAGTGCAGACTGACTCTCACTGCTGACAGAAGATAAGGAACAGCCAATCACAGTGCAGACTGACTTTCACTGCTGACGGAAGATAAGGAACAGCCAGTCACAGTGCAGACTGACTCTCACTGCTGACGGAAGATAAGGAACAGCCAGTCACAGTGCAGACTGACTCTCACTGCTGACAGAAGATAAGGAACAGCCAATCACAGTGCAGACTGACTCTCACTGCTGACGGAAGATAAGGAACAGCCAGTCACAGTGCAGACTGACTCTCACTGCTGACAGAAGATAAGGAACAGCCAATTACAGTGCAGACTGACTTTCACTGCTGACGGAAGATAAAGAACAGCCAGTCACAGTGCAGACTGGCTTCATTGTCCATGGTGATAAGAAAAAGAATGAAAATGAGGCAGCACCTCAGAGAATTCAATTGACTCACTGCTGACGGAAGATAAGGAGCAGCCAATCGCAGTGCAGACTGGCTTCATTGTCCATAGTGATAGGAAAAAAATGAAAATGAGGCAGCACCTCAGAATTCAATTACAAATGATCTGAAACTTCCTTTCTGTTAGATAACTCTGCCTTTCCTTACATGGACTGAGAAAACAGCATAGGTAGTCAGAAAAGGTTTTGTTGTAGAGTTAAAATTCATTTGTGGTATTGGTGTGGTATGCAGCAGTTTAGAAAGGAGCCCCTTAATCAAATGAAGAAGTTAAAGTTAAAAAAAAAAAAGTTTCTGGTCTGTTCTCAGTGGTGTGTACCTATAGTCCCAGCTACTTGGGAGGCTGAGGGTGGAGGAGCGTGTGAGTCTGGGAGTTTGAGGCTGTAGTGTGCTATGAACATGCCGTAAAAAGCTACCATACTCCAGCCTGTGTAACATAGTCACCCCATCTCTACAAAAAACACTGCTTTTTGGTAACTAGGTGTGATTTCCTATAGGTTGGTATTGCTATTTAAAAAAAGGAAAATTCTTATAGCCTCATATAATTCAAATGACATATTTAAAATTAATTTAGATAATTCAGTACCTGATCATATTTGATACTAGAATGAGTCTATCAAAAATACCTCTTATAACTTGCACACATACTTACACATATATGTATGTGCCATAGAGAAAGGGAAGACTGTAAACCTCTGTCATGGATTTTTCTGGGGGAGGATGGCACTGGGACAGTAGAAGAGAGTTTTCCATTCTTCACTGTGGATAATTCTGTATTGGCTTGTTGTTTCTTGTTTTTATTTTTAAAATTAAGCAAATTGATCAAATAAGAAAAAGCATTACGAAGGGGGAAAAAAGCTACTAAGCCTTTACATTAGTCAAGACAATGTGTAAAATACAGCATCTGCCCTCAGAAATATATGATCCAGGTAGAGTTATACACTTAAAAACAGGTGCTGTTCATGTGGTGCCAAGTTCCAGGAACAGTGTAAAGGTTCAGAGAAGCGAGCAATTGAAGTGTGCCACGTCGGTAGGAGAAGAGTTTAAGGAAGAGCTGTCACAAGGGTGTGGAAGGGATTGTTCCGGTTTTGGGGAATATATGAATCGAAGGTATTTCTTACTGTGTAGATTGTGCAAAATACCTTGCTTTGAGAATACAGAGGTGAGTGAGGCATGATGCTGCCTCTTGTTGGATAGATGACAAACATTGATACCTAGGGATGCAGGCGTAAGTACAGTGGGATGTGTTTGCAAAGAGAAGCTCACATAATGTGCTGGAAGCTCAGACAAGGGGAAAATAACCCCTACAAGGGGTTCTTGTGGTCGCTCATGCCTGAATCTTAGCACTCTGGGAGGCTGAGATAGTAGGATTATTTGAACTCAGGAGTTTGAGACCAACCTGAGTAAGAGTGAGACCCCTGTCTGTACTAAAAGTAGAAGAAATAGCTGGAGGTTGTGGCAAGTGCCTATAGTCCCAGCTACTTGGGAGACTAAGGCAAGAGGATCGTTTGAGCCCAAGAATTTGAGGTTGCTGTGAGCTATTATACCATGGCACTTTTGCTGAGGGGAACAGAGTGAGACTATCTCAAAGGGAAAAAAAAGAGAGAGAGAGAGAGATGACCAGTTTTCAATTGGATCAGGAAGCCCGATGGCTTAAAAAAAAACAAAACAACAGGGCGGCACCTGTGGCTCAAGGAGTAGGGCGCCGGTCCCATATGCCGGAGGTGGCGGGTTCAAACCCAGCCCCGGCCAAAAACCAAAAAAAAAACAAACAAACAAAACAACAACAACAAAAATATATATATAGGCTTTGAGAGAGTGAAGGTGAGTTGTTATTTTGTGGAAGACATAGAAGTGGATGTTGGTAGTATTAAGAACAGCAGTGGATGGTAACCTTATTGAGGAATGCATTTACTTTCATGATTGTAAAAAAATAAGATTCTAGGAATTAATCTCAATTAATGTAAGAAAAGGTTTTCCAAAATGTTCGTTTATTTTTAGCTGACATAATGTTTTTTTCTAGAGCTTACCATGGTGGACGTTGAGATATGTGAATATTCACCAGCAATTGCTTGAGGAACGCTCACTTCAGCTTTTTGCTCTCGCCAGCAACTGTATTAATGAAGGTACGTAGCAGATTTTTGATATGGGCAAGTAGCTGCCCTCAGATTTCTTGGCCGAGACAGTTTCTTTTCAGTTTATTATTTTTTTTTTGTAATTATTTAGGCCCTTATTTATTTAATTTATTTTTATTATTTTTTTAAGTTTTTTTTTTTAAATTATTATTAAATCATAGCTGTGTGCCTTTGTGCAATCATGGGGTACAATGTGCTGGTTTCATATACGATCTGAAATATTCTCATCAAACTGTTCAACATAGCTTTCATGGCATTTTCTTAGTTATCAGACATTTGTATTCTGTCAGTTTATTCTTTGACAGGTAGTGTTTTGTTTTTTCTGGGAATATAGAAATACCACAAATCATTAGGGTATTAGATTATAGAGTTTCTTTTGATGTTTTGAGTTTTTTTTTTTCTCTTAAAGAGACAGAGTGTCATTTTATTGCCCTCGGTAGAGTGCTTTGGCATTACAGCTCACAGCAACCTCCAACTCTTGGGCTTAGGCGATTCTTTTGCCTTAGCCCCTGGAGTAACTGGGACTACAGGTGCCTGCCACAATGCCCGGCTATTTTTTGTTGCAGTAGCTGGGACTACAGGTGTCCACCACAATGTCCGGCTATTTTTGTTGCAGTTTGGCCGGGGCTGGGTTCAAACTCGCCATCCTTGGTATATGGGGCCGGTGCCCTACTCGCTGAGCCACAGGCACTGCCCTGATCTTTTGAGTTTTTAAAACGGCATCCACTTTCATACATATTACTTACATATAATGGGTGATTTGCTCTCTGTAGGTCACTATGATTTTATCATAGATTGCTTAGAGGTATTTTAATGTTTTCTTTGCTCTTTAAGAAGTCTCATTGGAAACAAATGTAAATTTTCTTTATTATCATTAGGTTGTTTTAGAAAAGTCCTTAACTAACTGAAGTAAATCATGCTACATTATGTAAAATAGGATAGTATTTATCCTGTTGAGTATGTAAAGAAAGCTTTCATTTTTAAAACATTTGATAGAAAATTTATCCTTGAGGATGACAATGGGAAGGAGGGCTGTTTTACATTTGGTGTTGTTATTTTTTGAGAGGAGTATCTGCAGATACTCCTCTTTGAGAAAGAGGAAAATCTTAGGTAGCTTGGTTTCCAGTGTCCCTGGGCTATTGGAACAACTTTTCTTCACAAAAGTTACCAAGCAAAACAAAAGCAATGCTCATAAATACAAGTGAATTTGGACTTGATCAGTTTCTGAGTTACAGAGATGGGATTTGACTTTAACTGTGTCTAATTCCACAGCCCATACTCCTTTCACATTCCAAGAGTATGGAATAAGAGAGAGAGTGTGGTTGTGTGTGTGTGTGTGTGTGTGTGTGTGCGCGTGCGCGCGTGAGCGCAGGTGTGAGAGTGCTGGTTAGTATCACTGTGCAGAAGCAGTGATCTGTACCTGGTGGAGGTAGCACATTCATGAGGCCATAAAATAACTCTTCGGTGTGCAGATGTCATTGCAGGAAGCTCTTGTATTTTACTGGAGTTTGTTTCCTTCAAGGATTTATCTATATAGCAATAAGCTAGGCCAGAATGTGGTGGAGAGGACTGTAGCTTATACAGCAATAAATATTACTAAGCTAGGTGATTGAAACTAATTTTTCAATTTTTATTTTCTTCAAGGATAGGAATAGATATGCGTATGCTAATGTTAGATAAAATGAACATCCATATGTAATTCAAAATGAGAAAGTAAGAAAGTATTATTCTATTATTCAATCAGTATAATAATTAATTCATTTATGTTGTTTGTACCAGGACTTAGTTTATATTCTTTCAGGATTTTAGGAAATATAAGGCTATGGAACAGGCAAGGGCGTGTTAGAACACTTGAGCTTAATTAAACATTAAAATTGTCCCTTGGTGTCTATCGAGGGTTGGTTTTAGGACTCCCCCTTACTCTTCAGCAAAGACCAAAATTTTACACAGAATGGTATGGTATTTGCGTATGACCTATGCACATTCTCCAATATACATTTAATCATCTTCAGATTGCTTATAATGCCTAATATAATGTTAGGCGAATGTGATAATTACTATAATACAGAAACAAGTTAATACCTATTGTAAGTGATATGTAAATATCTGCTAAATTGTATTGTTTTTATTTATATTTTTAATTGTATCTTTTTAAAAAGCTGATTTTTATTTCTCAAATATTTTCAATCCACAGTTGATTGAATCTGTGGCTGTGGAACTTGTGGTTATGGAGGGCCGAGTGAATGTTAAAAAAAAAAATTGGGTGGCGCCTGTGGCTCAGTGAGTAGGGCGCCGGCCCCATATGCTGAGGGTGGCGGGTTCAAACCCAGCCCTGGCCAAACTGCAACAAAAAAATAGCTGGGCGTTGTGGCGGGCGCCTGTAGTCCCAGCTGCTCGGGAGGCTGAGGCAAGAGAATCGCGTAAGCCCAAAAGTTAGAGGTTGCTGTGAGCCATGTGACGCCACGGCACTCTACCCGAGGGTGGTACAGTGAGACTCTGTCTCTACAAAAAAAAAAAAAAAAAAATATTCTGTCCTGGGACTTATACTTGACTTGAAATAGCAGATAGTCATTTTATTAATGAAAGGCGTTTACTTTTCTTTCTTTTTTTTTTTCTATGACAAAAAGGCATTTAATGGTCCATAGTGTGCAACTTCTGAGTGAAAAGGGCCCATTAGTAATCTACGAGCCATACATTCTTGTGACAGAGCAGCTGGCTCCTCCCCCACCTGAGGGGAGCTCCCATGAGCCATGGTCCTGGGAGTCAGTGCCCATGTGTCACAGGGGTGAACCACAACATTTATTTACACAGGAAGAGAACCACAGACACAGGTGAGAGGAGAAACGAGGTGATCACAGACCAGGGAAGCCACAGCAGTCACATGTGGCCTCCACACATGAAATGTGAGCTGGACAGTAGAAGTCACATGGTAACGGGCTTGGAGGAGTTTACTTTTCTATGCAATGATATTTCTTAAGTAACAACTGAAAAACAGTTTATCATTTTCCTACAAAAAGTCTTTGGCTTAATGCTTTTGGATTACGAAAGACTTTTGTGAGCAAAGTTAGCTTACTGAAAAATATGTTTTCACTAAGGCACTAAGCACTTTAGGTCGTGAGTTCTTGAGGATTGAGTTATTTTGCTTATTTCTTCTGAGCATAGTGCCTAGAAAACAGTAAATATTTAGTACATATTTGTTGAAAATAACAGACAACATTTACTGAGCCCTTACTATTTGAAACTCTTAGGGGAGAAATTGTAGAAGGAAGCAATATTGGTATCTGGGAATATTTGCTCTCTATCTTAGTAGCAGTTTTTATCTGAGTTAACTTCTTTCTCTTTTTTTTTGAGACAGAGTCTCACTATGTTGCCGTTGGTAGAAAACAATGGCGTCACAGCTCGTGGCAACCTGAAATTCTTGGGTTTAAGGGCTTCTCTTGCCTCTGCCTCCCAAGTAGCTGAGACTGCAGGTGTCCACTCTAACACCCGGCTGTTTTTTTGTTGCAGTTGTCATTGTTGTTTAGGAGGCCTGGGCCAGGTTTGAACCCACCAGTCTCAGTGTATGTGGCCAGAGTCCTAACCACTGAGCTACAGGTGCTGAGCCAATCTGAGTTAACTTCTGAATGAAGGTTTTTCAAAAAGTGGTATATTGTAGAAGTTGTGAGAAAACTGACCCTGTACAGTTTTATATGAGACTTTGATTCTTCTCATAATATTGTTGCTTAGGTGTGGAGTTTTCTTCAAAATGAAATATGAAGTGGGTCTTAGAGAAAATTGAGACCTGATGCTCCATTTAGCAGACACATTGCTGTCCTTTTTCTGCTTTTGATAATTGAAAACTGTGTAGACTAGGTCTTCTCCCATTCACGCCATCACATGCCTTTGAAATGAAGTGAAATACATACTGTCAACCAACTTTGTGCAAGAGAAAAGAAAGAGTGGCGATGAGCTTCTAGTTTCTGAAATTAGGTGAAGTTTTGAAAGCCAGAGATGAGTTGCATGTCATTGTTTGTGATGGGAAGCAATGTTGATTTTAACAGAGTACAGTGAAAGCATTCGGAAGAAGGTGGCGTCAGGATTCAGCCACTCTTTCATTTTACAAAAAATTACATTATACTTCAGAGGGAGGATATTATATGATTACCTATGCTTCATTATACTTGTATGGAAAATTGATAAATGAACAAAAAGGATGTCATTGTGAGGTTTGTTCTTTTTTTTTTTTTTTTTTGTAGAGACAGAGTCTCACTTTATGGCCCTCAGTAGAGTGCCGTGGCCTCACACAGCTCGCAGCAACCTCCAACTCCTGGGCTTAAGCGATTCTCTTGCCTCAGCCTCCCGAGTAGCTGGGACTACAGGCGCCCGCCACAACGCCCGGCTATTTTTTGGTTGCAGTTTGGCCAGGGCCGGGTTTGAACCCGCCACCCTCGGTATATGGGGCCGTTGCCTTACCGACTGAGCCACAGGCGCCGCCCAAGGTTTGTTCATTTTTAAGGAAATCAAGTTTGACACAATTGCTGTAGGGAAAGCACATTTTTTCCTTTTATTTCCTATCATCTCATATTACGTAAATATGCACTTGTTTTTACTGTATCTCAGTGATTAATCTTCATAATGATAACCCTTAATCATTATGAAGAAGAAATACATATCTTTTATTTATTTATTTATTTATTTATTTATTTATTTATTTTTTGTAGAGACAGAGTCTCACTTTATGGCCCTCGGTAGAGTGCCGTGGCCTCACACAGCTCACAGCAACCTCCAACTCCTGGGCTTAAGCAATTCTCTTGCCTCAGCCTCCCGAGTAGCTGGGACTACAGACGCCCGCCACAACGCCCAGCTATTTTTTGTGGCAGTTTGGCCGGGGCTGGGTTTGAACCCGTCACCCTCGGCATATGGGGCTGGCGCCCTACCGACTGAGCCACAGGTGCCGCCCAATACATATCTTTTTAAAAGGCAGGAGCCCTGTCTGTGTTTTAGAGGGAATTCTAAGAGTTAAAATTATGTTCCAAAACATAAGAGGTTAACTAAGATAACTGGAAAATATGGCTCTAGGTGACTCATTTCCCAAGTGGTCTCTGTTCTTTTCTGCAGTTTATTTCAGCATATCATTTGCTTTGCTTTGTGACTAAATTTTTTATGTTGCTTTTCTAGGCTAATCAATGACATTTTTCATTTTATCTAGTCATAAATTGGTCCATTTTGGCTCTGTCTAAACAGGTCTTCAGATAGTATTAAACTATAACATTTCATGAACAATTTTATTTTATTTTATTTTTTTATTTTTGAACAATTTTATTTTAAAACTGTTTTGTTCTGGGATTTAACCCAAATGTTGACCAGTCAGTTATAACTGAAATACTGTTCAGTGTCCAGAGAAGGATATTATATTTGAACTTTTGCTCTTGAAGGATCATCAAAAAGTTGGCAAGATTTTTTTCAGTCCATAAAATACATTAGCAAAGGATTTTGTGAACAACTGTGATCTTTAGATTTTTGTCCAGGACTGTTACATCAGTACAATGCTGTGGAATGGAGCCTATCAGAATTTAGCATGACTTTGCAAGGCTGATCACGGCTATGGAATGAGTATGTCAGGATCTTGAAGAATACGTTCCTCAGCATCTAAGACATTCTTTTGCATGTCACACTAAGTGAAACCATGATTCTCTAAAGAAGACTTCAGGGAACACAACTATCTATCGTGGGATCTGATATGAAAACATGTTCTATGTAGTGCAGGAGATGTAATACTGCAGTCTACCTATACAGAGATGAGCTCATGAATCACTGTCTAAGAGAAAATAGATTAAAATGCTTTGTCAGTGAGTTCTGCTGTGACATCTACAGGCAGCTCTGTGACTCTGGGCTTAGGGGGTTTCTATATCAGAAGAGTTGTTCAAGATATTTGTTTCTTGGTGACTGATATATACATTTTTTTTTTTCATAAATTTGATGCTTTGGAATGAGCATTATTAAACGGACTAAGTGTCATCATCTATAATCATAATTATTCACAGCGATTTCATTTTTTTCTTTATAATTTTTTTTTCAGATTAATATGAGGGTACAGATGATTGTTTGCATTTGTTAGGTAAAGCCCAAGTTGTAGCTGTGCCCCTCCTCTATAGGGATTTCATTTTGACATAGAATTAAAATATTCTCACAAATAGAGATTTTAAATGTACAGGTCACAAATATGCATTTTACGGAGAATCTGCAGACTTTTAAGTTATATGTCTATTGGGTCAACATGCTCCTTTTTTTATGTAAACCTTGGTTATCCAAAGCTCAAAAAGTTGTGTTTATAGTTGGCTTGTTTTCCATCCCTCTGCATTTTTAGCCAGTTCTTAAATTTAATCAGTTCTTCCCTAAGGGTCCCATATCTATCCGTCTGTTTCTACTTCTACCATTCTTATCTTACTCTGAACCGTTATTTTGGAAAGGTCCTTTAGAAATTATCTTGTGGAGTTAATTTATTTTACAAATAATTGAGGGTTAGAGAAGTTGCCCAGGAACCAGCATTATAATGTGGAGTTTCTGACTCAAAGGCCTGTTCACTCTTCCTTCCATTACCTTCTCCAAGCTGATCAGTAGGGCAGAATTCTGGTAACTATTAATGATAACACAGCTAACATTTCTATAACATGTATTCCACATCAGACACTGCTTGAAGTCTTTAAATATCCGTATTAACTAGCTTATTCCTCACAACTCTATGAAGTAGAACTGAAGACAATACAATAGTGGATATAGTGAAGTTAAAAAAGCTTTAAAAAGTGTAATTAGGGCGGCGCCTGTGGCTCAGTCGGTAAGGTGCCGGCCCCATATCCTGAGGGTGGCAGGTTCGAACCCTGCCCCGGCTGAACTGCAACCAAAAAATGGCTGGGCGTTGTGGCGGGCGCCTGTAGTCCCAGCTACTCGGGAGGCTGAGGCAGGAGAATCGCTTAAGCCCAGGAGTTGGAGGTTGCTGTGAGCTGTGTGATGCCACAGCACTCTACCGAGGGCCATAAAGTGAGACTCTGTCTCTACAAAAAAAAAAAAAGTCTAATTAACCTACAATAAGACCTCATGTTTAAAGTGTACTATTGATGACATTTTACATGTGTCAGCTGTGAAATTATCACAATCAAGAAAGATACAGCATCTTAATAGGGCAGAGCATCTTAAAATTTGGCTTTTAGGTTTGGCACAGTGGTTACGGCGCCAGCCACATACACCAAGGCTGGTGGGATCGAACCTGGTCCAGGCCAGATAAACAACAATGACAACTGCAACAAAAAATAGCCGGGTGTTGTGGCGGGCGCCTGTAGTGCCAGCTACTGGGAGGCTGAGGCAAGAGAATCGCTTAAGCCCAAGAGTTTATGGCACTCTTAAGCCCAAGATGCCATGGCACTCTAGGGAAGGCGACATAGTGAGACTCTGTCTAAAAAAAAAATTTTTGACTTTTAGTTCCTACCCTGTTACTGATTCCCTGTGTGACCTCAGCAACTCATTTAACTTCCAAACCAGGGTTTCCTCCCTTATAAAATGATCTTTGCGTTCTTTCCTGGTATAAAATAATGTTCTATTTTTTAGTCTAATGTCTCACTCATCTTAATTCTGGATTCTTAGAAACTGTGTCTAAGGCCAGATATGGTGGCTCATGCCTATAATCCTAGCACTCTGGGAGGCTGAGGAGGCTGGAATTGCCTGAGCTCACGAGTTTGAGATCAGCCTGAGCCAGAGTCAGATCTCACCTAAAAAAATAGCTGGGCGTTGTAGTGGGAAGGATGGAAAAATTAGAGGGAGCTATAGTTAGAAATGAAGCTTGAGAGATTGGGGGAGAGGATTTTTGAGGGGAAATGAGTTGGAGTTGGCAAGCATTTTCCTATTTAGACAGGATTGGCTATGTGCCACCCAGGTTTTTATGGCTTATAAAGGACTGGTTAGGAGGATTTTATAAAGGCTCCATTTGATTGGCATTTTTCTTAGGCTACTCAGGTTGTATTTGGCCCTGAAAATGCAGTCTTTCTGTTAATGTTAAGTACTCACTTAGTGATTTCATAATTGAGTCATTCCATTTACTTTTTTTCCCTTAGAATTCTTTTTTTTGTAGAGACAGAGTCTCAGTTTACTGCCCTCCGTAGAGTGCTGTGGCGTCACACGGCTCACAGCAACCTCCAGCTCTTGGGCTTATGCGATTCTCTTGCCTCAGCCTCCCAAGCAGCTGGGACTACCGCCACAACGCTCGGCTATTTTTTTGTTGTTGCAGTTTGGCCAGGGCTGGGTTTGAACTCACCACCCTCGGCATATGGGGCCGGCGCCCTACTCACTGAGCCACAGGCGCCGCCCTTCCCTTAGAATTCTTTAGTAAGGAATTGCTCATCTTCATCAGGGCTATTTGCTAATCCTACAGTATAGTTCATGCAGGAAAGGCAAACTATGTTCTTAAGTATTTTTCTTTAATTGCCAGTAGTTGGAAACATTCACAAAATTGTGCAAAAGTTGCAAGAATAGTACAAAGACCCCTTTCCCCCCTGAGCTATTCAAGAATAATTGGTGATGTGATACTGTGTCACCCTTTAATACTTTAGTGTGTTTTTCCTACAAGGACACTTTCCTATATAGCCATAATATGACCATCAAAAGTAGGAAGTTAACATTGATTCGTTACTGATATTTAATTACAAATGTTCATTGTTTGTCCAGAAAATGTCCTTGATAACAAAGTGATTCAGACCACAACTGTTTGCATTTAGTCGTCATTTCCCTTTAGCCTCTTTCAATCCAGAAATATCACAGAAGTCATGTTGTGCGATTCTCGTTGTATCCCATCCGATGGCACACGATGACACTTTGTTCCATTACCAGTGATGTTATCTTTGGTCATTTTATTAATATGGGTGTCTGTCAGTCCTCTTCACTATACAGTTACCCTTTTTTCCTTATAATTAATGTTTCGTGGTGCGGTACTTAGAAGCCAATCATAAAAGTATCCTGTTCCTCATGAAACTTGGACTGAACTCATTTGTATATTGATATTAGCGTGGACTCATGGATTCCTAACTTATTTAGTAGGTTATAGTCCGTTATTACCACTATTTTGATGTTCAGGTTATCCCAGATTTAGCCAGTGGAGCTTTTTCAAACTGGCTTGTGTGTCCTCTTGACATTTTTTAAACACTTCTTTCTTTTCTTTTCTTTTTTTTTGAGACAGAGTTGCTCTATCACCCTGGCTAAGAGTGCAGTGGCAGTATCATAGTTCCCAGCAACCTCCAACTCCTGGGCTCAAATGATCCTCCTGTCTTAGCCTCCCAAGTAGCTGGGAATATAGGTGTACACCATTGTCCCTGGCTAATTTTTCTATTTTTTGTAGAGATGGTATCTTGCTCTTGCTCAGGCTGGCCTTGAACTCCTGTGTTCAAGGTCCTCCCACCTCGGTCTCACAGAATGTTAGGATTATAGGCAGAAGCCACCATGCCTGGACTGTTTTTGAACACTTCTTTATTTTCTGACATAAGATGTTTTAGCCTCATTTTGCGTTTCCTTATTCCAGCCCTGGAATCAGTAATTTCTCCAGTGAGCTCTGGTTCCTGGAAATCCTTTCAACAGACATAGCTAGAAAGTATATGGACATACATGTGCACATCTATATCTATTTCTGTATTTAGGTGTTAAAAATCATGAATTTATACCGTTATCACCAATTCCAACCAATATTAGAGGGCTTATTCTAGTCTTCCATATTCTATGTTTACTACGTATAGCTTCCTTCTCTGGCAGTAAGAAGGCTTTAGCCTCAGCCACATAGCTACCCGTTGGCCGCGCCTCGCAGAACACAGACTAGTCCCTGATCTAGATGTGTGAGCCCCAGCAAGCATCTTGGTCTAGTCTCTGGCTGGTCCCCAGCCCAGCAGACTCTCTGGATATGTCCTGGACTTCACAGCATATTGAGTGATCCTATGGCAAAGCCATTAGTCCTGGTTTTGGCAAATATGTGGCTTATGTCCTCAAGCTTGGCAAACATTGCAACCTTGGTTGAGACTGCATTCCTAGTAAACATGATGGTTGAATCATCGGCCAAGACCAGGCCTCAGCAAACTTGCCTGTCAAGTCCTTGACCCTGATCAAGGAACTCCAGTTAACATTTAACCTTGTTTCATGTTTATATTCTTGGTTGGTATTTGTATTTTTTTCTTTTCTGTTTTTTTTGGTTTTTGGCCGGGGCTAGGTTTGAACCCGCCACCTCCGGCATATGGGACCGGCGCCCTACTCCTTGAGCCATAGGCGCCGCCCGGTATTTGTATTTTTTTCTTAAGCTAAAAATATTTTTATTAATGATCTAAACATAGGCTTGGTGCCCGTAGCTCAGTGGTTAGGGTGCCAGGCACGTACACTGAGGAAGGCGGATTCAAACCTGGCCCAGGCCTGCTAAACAACAATAACAACTGCAACAAAAAAATGCCCAGGCGTTGTGGCAGGCGCCTGTGGTCCCAGCCACTTGGGTGGCTGAGGCAAGAGAATCGCTTAAGCCCAAGAGTTAGAGGTTGCTATGAGCTGTGATACTACAGCATTCTACTGAGGGCGACATAGTGAGACTGTCTCAAAAAAAAAAAAAAAAAAAAAAAAAAAAAGATCTAAACATAATTACTTAACTTGCTTTGTTTTATGTGTGTTTATGTATAGATATATAATTTCAAAACATACCAACATTACCACTAACAATAAGACCACTGAATCATGTTCAAGATTTCTTTGAGTCTGTTTGGCCTCAGACTATATTACATTAGGGATGTGTGTTCTTTAAGTCAGAATGTTCAAAAGACATTTGAAATAAGGTTATTTAAAATTTGTTTTCAAGTTTTAGGGATTACTGTTTTTTTGTTTTTTTCTTTTGAGACAGTTTCACCTGGCTAGAGTGTTGTGGTGTCCCACCTCACAGCAACCTCAAACTCTTGGGCTTGAGTGATTCCCTTGCCTCAGCCTCCAAAGTAGCTGGTACCACAGACACCTGCCACAAAGCCTGGCTATTTTTAGAGGTGGGGTCTCATCTTGCTCAGTCTGGTCTCGAACTCCTAAGCTCAAGGGATCTACCCACCTTGGCCTCCCAGACTGCTAAGATTACAGGTGTGAGCCCCTGCGCCTGGCCCTAGGGATTACTTTTTAAAAATATTTTTCACCATGAAGGCTATGTTGAACAGTTTGATGAGAATATTTCAGATTGTACATGAAACTAGCACATTGTACCCCTTGATTGCACTAATGTACATAGCTATGATTTAACAATAAAAATTAATAAATTAATAAAAAATTTTTTCACATATTTAAACCAAATCTTATGATTCTAGAGTCATTGCTGTATAACAGAGCCTATTTGGGGATTTCTGCCTTCCATCTCTGTTTCCTTTCTTCCCTGTTCTTTTTCCTCCCCTTTATTAGTTACTGGTTTTATGAAGGTTTATTCTTCTAGCTTTTTTTTCTCTTTGGTTGTCTCCCATTTTGTTACACAAAATAATGACGTACTATCTGTACCACTTGGCACATGGTACATTTGCCTTTGCTTTATTTACTTACTACAATAGAACCTCTGTAGCTGACCACCTCTCTGCATTGACCACCTCCTTAAGTTGACCTAATTGTCACAGACTGGACGTGCACCATGTGTACGTATCAGTACACTAGGCCTACTTTCTTCTTCTTTTTTTTTTTTTTTTTTTGTAGAGACAGAGTCTCACTGTACCGCCCTTGGGTAGAGTGCCGTGGCATCACACGGCTCACAGCAACCTCTTACCTCTTGGGCTTACGCGATTCTCTTGCCTCAGCCTCCCGAGCAGCTGGGACTACAGGCGCCCGTAGGCCTACTTTCTTATGTTGACCACTTATGTGTGTTGATTAGTTTGTTACAGCCCCTTGGGTGCTCAACTTACAGATGTTCTACTATCTGTTCCAAAGTTCATTACTTTTTACAACTACATGCTATTTCAATATGTGAATCTTTTATAGTTTATTCAGTTATAAAACATATAAAAAGACCAATTATTATCCTGGTCTTCTACTGATAGCCATGAGACCTTTAGACTGTTCGATTCATTTCCTGCCGTGTTCTTATACTAGAAGATAGGCGTTAAAAGTTGGCTGAGGTGAGCAGAATCCCCTATGTAGCAACAGCTTCTGTTCCTCATCTCATTCGCACTCTTGCCTTTCCCTACCCTTTGGTATCATCTCAAGGGCTAGTTTTGCCCATCCCTTCATGTCATATTTTGTTGCCAAATGCATTTAGGTCAGTCCCCCTTCCCTTTTCCCTGCCCCCGAAACAAATTGCAAAGAACACTTTTGGTTTTCAGAGCTTTTTGGATCTCAGTATTTCAGATGAAGGAATCTGGATAAGTAGAATCAGATAAAAGCAGCACCTTGTGTATGGATGATGGGATAATCTTGACAGGCCCCTAACTTTGTAACTTTGATGCCAGAAAGAAAAGCTTATATGAACCATCAGGCTCTGTAACCTGAGATAAAGTGTCATTTGTCAGGGAGTCTGAAGAAAGGTCATGGTGGTGGGCGGCGCCTGTGGCTCAGTGAGTAGGGCACTGGTCCCATATACCAAGGGTGACAGGTTCAAACTTGGCCCCGGCCAAACTGCAACAACAATAAAAAAAAAATAGCTGAGCATTGTGGCGGGCGCCTGTAGTCCTAGCTACTCGGGAGGCTGAGGCAAGAGAATTGCCTAAGCCCAAGAGCTGGAGGTTACTGTGAACTGTGATGCCATGGAACTCCACCAAGGGTGACAAAGTAAGACTCTGCCTCTAAAAACAAGAAAAAGGAAGATCCTGGTGGCTGGAGCAGAGTGAGGACTGTGTGGGAGACAGTGCAGGATGGCTAAGCTGTGCTTAGGAATTTGCCTTAATGCTAAGAGCAATAGGAATCAGTTAAGGGATTTAGCGAGGGTGGACTCAATATATTTTTTATGCCATTCAATTGTGTCTCAGTATTTATAGTAGCTGCTCCATAACCACATATTAATTGAAGAAGCTATATAATTCTTTATTTAAAAAGTCAGTTTTTTGGGTAGCGCCTGTGGCTCAGTGAGTAGGGCGCCAGCCCCATATGCAGAGGGTGGCGGGTTCAAACCCAGCCCCGGCCAAACTGCAACAAAAAAATAGCCGGGCGTTGTGGCGGGTGCCTGTAGTCCCAGCTGCTCGGGAGGGTGAGGCAAGAGAATCGCTTAAGCCCAAGAGTTAGAGGTTGCTGTGAGCCATGTGACGCCACGGCACTCTACCCTAGGGCGGTACAGTGAGACTCTGTCTCTACAAAAAAAAAAACTTTTTTTTTTTTTTGTAGAGACAGAGTCTCACTCTATGGCCCTCAGTAGAGTGCTGCGGCCTCACACGGCTCACAGCAACCTCCAACTCCTGGGCTTAAGCGATTCTCTTGCCTCACCCTCCCGAGCAGCTGGGACTACAGGCGCCCGCCACAGCGCCCGGCTATTTTTTTGTTGCAGTTTGACCGGGCCGGGTTTGAACCCGCCACCCTCGGTATATGGGGCCAGTGCCTTACCGACTGAACCACAGGCGCTGCCAAAGTCAGTTTTTTAGTTTATTTAGTACTAGATCAGAGGTGTCTCTCTGATCCTAGTTATATTCTAATCAAGACTATACAATTCTTTTTTTTTTTTTTTTTGAGACAGAGTTTTACTATGACGCCCTCTGTAGAGTGCTGTAGTGTCACAGCTCACAGCAACCTCAAACTCTTGGGCTCAAGCAATTCTCTTGCCTCAGACTCCCAAGTAGCTGAAACTACAGGCACTGCCACAATGCCCAGCTATTATTATCCTTTTTGAGACAGAGATTCTCTTGCCTCAATCTCCCAACTAGCTAGGACTACAGGCACCCCCCACAATGCCTGGCTATTTTTTGGTCATTGTTGTTTAGCAGGCCCCGGCTGGGTTTGAACCCCCCAGCTCCCGTTTATGTGGCTGGTGCCCTAGCCGCTGAGCCTCAGGCACCGAGTCTCTCTCTCTCTCTTTTTTTAATGTTTATTTAACTAATATGCATGAGATTCAACTTCTCATGAGAGTGTTGTCCCTCAGATGACGCACTGCTTTCGGGGAAACACTTATTCCGTTTCATTGCTCTGTACTCCTCAGAGTTTTATATATCTTCACTGGTAGCTTAATTACATTGGAACGTTTTTCTGCTGAAGCAGATACTTCTAGCAGCTTTTAACTTTGACTCTAAATCAAAAACTCTAAAAATAGACAAAAACCTCAATCCTCCTTGAAACTTTTTATAAAGAGATTCAGCCTTTGTACTTTCTAAACTTTAAAGATTTTATGTGTTTTGTTTTTCTTTGGAAGTTTGGAACTATAATATAGTGTTAGGATTTGCTCTTTGGCTCTTCTGTGCCTTTGGGCAATGTTTTCTCATTACTCAGGGGAGGTAAAACTTAAAAGTTATGTTTTCGTATATTAAAAGTTCTATAAAATAATTTAGCAGTTGCTCCACTTGAATGAGCATATCTTGGTGATAAACATTTTCTGTTTGCTTGGAGATGTTATTTCACCCTCCTTGAATCATTGGCCAAAGGACTCTGGGCAGTGCCATGAAGATATTACTCTCTTTTTCCATTGTTCGTGTTGAGAAATCAGTTGTTGGTCCTGTTGTTCTTACTTTGTGAGTAGTCTTACTTTTTTTTCCCTGTCTCCAAGAGCTTCTCTTTGTATTTGTGGTTCTTGACTTTGACTATGTTTGGACAAGGTATGGATTTCTTTTTATGTTTCTTGGTAGGGACTTAATGGGTTCCTGACTTTGAGAGTTAGTGTCTTTCCATGCTGCTGGAAGGTTCTTAGCCATTATCTCTTCAGATGCTGTCTGTGGTCTGTTTTCACCTTCCACATCTTGTTTTTTTTTTTTTTTTGTAGAGACAGAGTCTCACTTTATGGCCCTCGGTAGAGTGCTGTGGCATCACACAGCTTACAGCAAACTCCAACTCCTGGCTTAAGCGATTCTCTTGCCTCAGCCTCCCGAGTAGCTGGGACTACAGGCGCCCACCACAACGCCCGGCTATTTTTTTTTGTTGCAGTTCAGCCGGGGCCGGGTTTGAACCCACCACCCTCGGTATATGGGGCCGGCGCCCTACTCACTGAGCCACAGGCACCGCCCTCTACTTCCACATCTTTAAACATGTTAGGACTTCTCTTCTGCATATCCAACCTTCTTTAATTCTTTTGTTTTTTCTCTCTTTGTTTCTCCGTGTTGCATTCTATGTAACTTTATTTGGATCTATCTTCTAGTTCTCTGGTCTGTCCATTTAGGTTTTTTTTTTTTTTAATTAAATCATAGCTGTGTACATTAATGCAATTGTGGGGTACAATGTGCTAGTTTTATATACAATTTGAAATATTTTCATCACACTGGTTAACATAGCCTTCCTGGCATTTTCTTAGTTATTGTGTTAAGACGTTTATATTCTACATTTAGTAAGTTTCATATGTACCCTTGTAAGATGCACTGTAGATGTGGTCCCACCAATCACTCTCCCTCTACTGATCCTCCCCCCCTCCCCTCCCCTCCCTTTCTCCTTTCCCCATATTCTTGGGCTATAATTGGGTTATAGCTTTCATATGAAAGCTATAACTTGGTTGCATAGTAGGGCTGAGTACATTGGATACTTTTTCTTCCATTCTTGAGATACTTTGCTAAGAAGAATATGTTCCAGCTTCATCTTTAAACATTAAAGAGGTAAAAATCTCCATCTTTTTTTAAGGCTGCATAATATTCCATGGTGTACATATACCACAATTTATTAATCTATTCGTGGGTTGATGGGCACTTGGGCTTCTTTCATGACTTAGCAATTATGAATTGGGCTGCAGTAAATATTCTGTTACAAATATCTTTGTTATAATGTGATTTTTAAAAATATGGAATGCTTCACGAATTTGCATATCATCATGCGCAGGGGCCATGCTAATCTTCTCTGTATTGTTCCAATTTTAGTATATGTGCTGCCGAAGCGAGCACTGTCCATTTAGTTTTTAATTTTAATTGAAGAAAGAATTTCTAGGGGCTCCCTTTCTAGTTTGTCTGCTTGATTTTGGGGCTTGAATTTTTGGGGCTCCCTTTCTAGTTTGTCTGCTTGATTTCTATAATGTCCTATTGCTCATTCATATTTTGTAGCTTTTCATTTCTTAAAACCTATTAAATATTTCATATACGGGTGGCGCTTGTGGCTCAGTGGGTAGGGCACCGGCCCCATACACTGAAGGTGGCAGGTTCCCAGCCAAACTATAACAAAAAATAGCCAGGCGCTGTGGTAGGTGCCTGTAGTCCCAGCTACTCAGGAGGCTGAGGCAAGAGAATCGCCTCAGTCCAGGAGTTGGAGGTTGCTGTGAGCTGTGACGCCATGGTACTGTACCGAGGGCGACAGAGTGAGACTCTGTCTCAAAAAAGAATCTGTTTCCTTATGTTTTCTAATATTCGATCTGAAACACATAAGATATACAGAGAGAGCACAGAAGTATCAGATCATTGCTGGTTTATGCTGATTATACACGTGTACATACATACTAGAGATTGGTAGGAAGGGAAGATAGATATATACAAGCAACCTTATTTTTATTTATTTATTTTTTGAGACAGAGTTTCACTCTGTCACCCTGGGTAGAGTGCTGTGGCATCATAGTTCAAAGCAACCTGAAACTCTTGGGCTCAAGGGATTATCTGTTTGCTTCAGCCTCCTAAGTAGGTGGGACTACAGGCCTCCCCACCACCACGCCTGGGTAGATTTTCTATTTTTAGTAGAGATGAGGTTTCACTTTAGCTCAGGTTGGTGTCGAACTCCTGAGCTCAAGCAGTCTACCTTCCTCAGCCTCCCCAACTGCTTGTATCATAGCCATGAGACACTGCACCCAGTATACGACCAACTTTGGACCTATATACGACTGATTTATGTGGTATTAGGACACTTTAAATGTGATAGTCTTCCCTAGACCTATGACCTTTCTGTGACATTTGGAAGAGAATTTTTAAAAACCTTGGCCAACCTTTAACATTCCATGATTTTTGCATCCAGAAGTTTTAGGGAGGTTTACTATTGACAACCAGGTCAAATTATGTCACTCCTGAATTGTGCTATGTTTACAGAAGGTTATTGTATTTCTTCTTTTTTTTTAATGCAACTTCATCACTTTATTCAAATCTTCAAAATTGTCTTTATTCTATAATTTTAGTATAAAAAATCCACACGTTAAGTGCACCACAGGGTAGAGAGAGACATACAATGGCTGAACTTCCATAATAGTCAATGGTACAGTCAAACATCACATGTACAGAACACAAAATTTAGATGAACTGAAATTATAAGATAAAATAAAATAAAATCCAATTTCAGAAAACAAAAAATCAAAATATTAAGGATCCCTGAAATATTCTTAACCCTAATGAGATTACACTGGACTCAAGTCACTTTGTAGTGAAGCACTCACAATATGACTGTGTCAACCCCTTTTAGGAATTCTTGGGAGCCGCAAGTGGCTGCATTAGATAGACACTGACAAAAAAAATGGTAACCAAGTTTTGATCTGAAAACTCCCCTTAATTTGGCTCTAACGTCATCAATCAGGCTTTTGAAATGCACCCTCCTCCTTGCTCCTCATATGTTAAACAAACTGTTGTTTATAGTACAGTTTGTATGATATACTTTGTTCAAACAAAGCTTGGTTTTCCTGGCACCGAAGCAAATTTGGGTTAGGTTCCTATATGCAGAGACAACCTACCAGAAGGGCCTAAAAGGCACCCTCCACTTTTGCCTGAGGAGATAAAAAAGAGGAAGTAGGGCGGCGCCTGTGGCTCAGTGAGTAAGGCGCCGGCCCCATATACCCAGGGTGGTGGGTTCAAACCCGGCCCCGGCTAAACTGCAATCAAAAAATAGCTGGGTGTTGTGGCGGGCGCCTGTAGTCCCAGCTACTCAGGAGGCTGAGGCAGGAGAATCGCTTAAGCCCAGGAGTTGGAGGTTGCTGTGAGCTGTGTGAGGCCACGGCACTCTACCGAGGGCCATAAAGTGAAACTCTGTCTCTACAAAAAAAAAAAAATAAATAAATAAAAAGAGGAAGTAATGGGATCTTGGGGTACAGAGGGGGACTCAGGGGATCCTTGTTAAAAGGACTAGTTAAAAGACTAACTAGTTAAAAGATGACAAGTGGGGAGAAGTGCAAGGAGAGAAGGAATTAATTTGACTGGCTTTCTGTCCTGCACCATTGATTCAATGGAGATCGGTAAAGGAAATGGAAGACTTGGGTTGGAGGTGGGATATGGGGCAAAGGATGGAAAGGAGAAGGCAGATGACTAATGAGCTTCATTTATAACAAGTAATGTAAATCATAAAGACTTAAAGGAGATTAAAGACCAATCAGAGTAATTTGGCAAGTTTAATTCTTAGGAAAATCAAAGTTCCCTCCAAACCTAATTTGATGTTTTATTACTAAAAGCAAAAGACCAGTATGGTACAGTATTACTCCAGAGAATTAAAGGAAGATCCTTAGGGCTGCTTTACCCACATTCATTTTATGAATGGATACTCCCCTACCTCAAAATGCTTCAGAGAGGTACTGCTACCATTACATGGTTCCTTATCACATTTGAAAAATACCTGAAAGTTTGGGCACCAGAAAGACACCCCAACAACATGTGTCTAAACTGCAACTTCAGGTTAATATGACTAAAGCGGTTATATTGTGAGAAGTGCTGAAGGTATGTGATGTCTTTCCCGGTACAGAGGTGGCCTTGATTCTTCACCAGATGGTGTAGCCACCATCTGAGCCACCCATGACGAAGTTCCCCTTCCTCTGAGTTATGAGGACGTTGTCTCCCTGCATGACTGCAAGCTGAGCAGCATTGGGAGGGCATCCAGGAGGTGGAGGAATGTTGCCAGCAGTAGCCCCAGCTCCAAATCTGGCGCCTGCATCAGACCCACCTTCCACCAGCACAGTTGAACCAGGTGGATAGATGGGATCAACTGAATCATAAGCCATAGGGATTGTGGAACCTAAAGGCCCAACAGCCACAGGCTGAGCCATGGGAAGATACAGAGAGGCACCAGGAAATGCAGCTGACATGGCGGGGACTGTGGCAGCCCCTGGGTGCACAAAGCTCGGACAATAGAGCTCTGAGGAGGCAGATGGAGCATCCGTGTAGGTGGAGCTTGAGGAAGATGCAAGGTCTGAGGGTATACTGGATTCCCAGGAGGCTGCGCAGGGTAGGTTGGCTGCGTTGGATATTGACCTTTGCTGTTCATGATGGCTGCGGGTCAGAAGTTTATTATATTTTTAAGAGCAATGACTGGACACTCAGAAATGATGGGCAGAAAAAAGGAAAAGAAAGTTTAAAAAAAAAGAAGCACTTACCAAGAGTATTGGGTATCATCAGATCCAGCTTTTCTTGAGTTTGGTTCACATGGATGAAACCTACTGAAGGACGGCACAGGGAGAAGTTCATGTTAGGATGTTTGAGATGAGACACGTACATCTTGACTTGTTCTCTTCAAGTTCAGAGATTTTTTTTTTTTTGCAGTTTTTGGCCAGGGCTCGATTTGAACCCGCCACCTCTGGCATATGGGGCCAGCACCCTACTCTGTTGAGCCACAGGCACCACCCAAGTTCAGAGAACTTTCTTGAGAGGCTGGTGAAAAATATAGCTTTGTTTTTTAGACCTATTTAAATTTTAGTTCACATTAAGACCAAAGGGTCTCTGTTTCTTGCTGATAGGTGTTTCTGCCAGGTTACTGGGTAAGAAAGTAGATTAGGCCTTTTTAGCATCACTTCCTCACCAATAAAATGCTAGACAGAGTAGACATTAAGTAAATATAACTTCTCTTTCATCTGGAATGATGGTAAAATTCTCATTAGTCTTTGGACTTTGCAAGTACATTTTCTATCCATTCATTATTCATTCATTGTTGTTGACTGCTTTGTGAAATGCTGACAAACCCATTATTGGAAACCTTTGTAAGGGATAGTTTTTTTTTTTTTTTTTTTTTGTAGAGACAGAGTCTCACTGTACCGCCCTCGGGTAGAGTGCCGTGGTGACACACGGCTCACAGCAACCTCTAACTCTTGGGCTTACGCAATTCTCTTGCCTCAGCCTCCTGAGCAACTGGGACTACAGGCACCCGCCACAACGCCCGGCTATTTTTTTGTTGCAGTTTGGCCGGGGCTGGGCTTGAACCTGCAACCCTCGGCATATGGGGCCGGCGCCTTACCAACTGAGCCACAGGCGCCGCCCGTAAGGGATAGTTTTTTAGGGATACTGGAAGAGGGAATTCTATTTGAGAAGATCACTTGGATGAGGTGACCTGTTAGATGCTGTTGTAACTTGGTGTTTGTCAACTAGCTCCTTTATTATTTATAATTAATTTTGATAATTTTATTTCAGATACTGGTTCTAGGTTATTATCCTCCCATCTTTTCTCTCCTGAGATTTAGAGACATAATTAGAATCTGACTGCAATTCATTTTGTATTTGATACTTACATTGTCTTAGGTTTATGTGGGTGTATATCTATTTCTCCTTTTCTTTCAAGGGAAATTCTGCATTCTTTATGAAGGAAAGTATAAACTGCTTTCCTCTTCGTCAGATTTTCTGTATTGTTTAGCTGTTTTTTTTTCTTTTTCTTTGTTTTTTTTTTGTAGAGACAGAGTCTCACTTTATGGCCCTCAGTAGAGTGCCATGGCATCTCACAGCTCACAGCAACCTCCAACTCCTGGGCTTAAGCGATTCTCTTGCCTCAGCCTCCCGAGTAGCTGGGACTACAGGCGCCTGCCACAACGCCTGGCTATTTTTTGGTTTCAGTTCGGCCAGGGCCGGGTTTGAACCCACCACCCTCGGTATATGGGGCCAGCGCCTTACTGACTGAGCCACAGGCGCCGCCCAGCTGTTTTTTTTTTCTTTATCTTCAGTTTAATATTCAGTTTAAACAGTTTCTTAAATGTGCATGTTTCGCATATTAACGTGTTTAACTCTATGGATTCATTTGGTATTTTGTTTCAGCACCTTATGTTGCCGTCTTTTTTTTTTTAAGCTAACGGTGCTTTAATAAATATAAATTAAGAACATATCTTGCACACTTAAAACAAAAAGAGCATATCTAACAAGTTGGGAACACCTATTTATCAACACAGTTCAGATATAGACAGGATAGTTTCCTTTTTGGATAATCATAGCCTTCAGTTTCCTTTGATTTATTTTTTTCCTACATCTAAAACAAAACCTATCAAAATGATGAGTACTCATCTTTTATTTATTTTATTTTATTTTTTCGAGACAGAGTCTCGCTATGTTGCCCTCGGTAGAATGCCATGGTGTCACAGCTCACAGCAATCTCAAACTCTTGGGCTTAAGCGATTCTCTTGCCTCAACCTCCCAAGTAGCTGGGACTATAGGTGCCTGCCACAACACCTGGCTAATTTTTGCTTGCAGTTGTCATTGTTGTTTAGCAGGCCCAGGCCAGGCACTCTACCAAGGACGACAAAGTGAGACTCTGTCTCAAAAAAAAAGAACTTTCTTTCTTTTACACCTTCAAATGAATATTCCTCATAAAATAAAAATCACCCTTTATCATAGGCATTAAAGCCTATCATATAAAATTGGTAACAATTAAGAGTTTCTTTCTTGGGCAGCACCTGTGGCTCAAAGGAGTAGGGCACCAGCCTCATATGCCAGAGGTGGTGGGTTCAAACCCAGCCCCAGCCAAAAACTGCAAAAAAAAAAGTTTCTTAGTCTCATTACATAAATAATCAGCAAACCAATTGTTTTCTCCCTACTGTGCAAAGATGAATGGTCAACGCAACTCATTTCAGATTTTGCATTTTTTAACATTTAAATGTATACCAAGTTAATACTTTGGGAGAATTATACAAGTAGGAAGAAAAATTTTAAATTCTTACACTTTTTATGATGAGAATTCTAAGAAATTAAAATGCATTTTTCTATTTAACCTATGAAGTATAATGTGCAGAAAAAGATGAAATATTTTTGTTCTTCAGGCAAATAATTGTGCTTCAGACTGGAATCATTTTGAATTTGTGCTATTTTTCTTCTTAAGAGAACTCAGGAAGAAGAAAATCTTTTGAAAGGAATAAGCCATCCCTGGTGCTTTCAAACAATTCCTTTCTTTCCGAGAACTTCTAAGCAATCGTACTATTGCCATAAGGAAGTTTTTTTGGGGTAGTAGCTGGTATCTTTCCTTCACGCCTCTTCTTTTTGTGGTAGACTGCATAAAGTTAGCTAGAGAGATATTTCAGTAGCAGATCAGGACTGAAATGTGTTCACTGGATTCAGAAGAAAGCAGTCTTCTGGAATCTTTCTCAGAATGAAACGAGCAGTGTATTGAATGGAAGGGAAGGAATCAGCCATCTTCTCAGGAAAATTCCTCAGGGGAAGGGGACTCGAGAATGAAGAGGCATACATCTTCTCTGCAGGCAGTTGTGTCTGTGAAGTTTTCTTCTCATAGCCAAATTAGCTGGTCTCTGTCCGTTGATAAGGAGAAGACTCATTAAAAAAATAAAAAAGACAAAAAAGAATTGTTGAAATCTCATTTTTCTGCCACATAAAAGTAGAGCAGCTGCTCAAAGTTAGCCAAACAGTGTGTAAGTAGTCTGTGCAGTATCTGTGTGGCTCTCCTCACATCCTCATGACAACCTCAGAGAACTGCCATGTTGCTGTCTTTTATAGTGTTAATTAGACAAGCACTCTAAGAAAGAGCAAGGAAATGAATCATAGCTCCCAGGATTGTGTGGAATAAAGGGGGTGATGTCTGGAATGCCTTAGCTGCATCTTTGGAGCATGTAAGTGTTCAGAGAATGCAGGCTGGTAAATATTATTATCTTTATATTCCTGATTTTCTACATTGAAAATTCTTGAAGGGTAGAGAACTATGTAATACATGCTTGACATATTATGGACTCAACACTGGCATGTTTTTGTTCTCATCGTAGAATTAAAATGTTTCCTCTTTTGTCTTGCAGTGATGAAACTAGAACACCTGTTTGTAGGTGATTCAGGTCGATATTTGGCCATTCAATTCCATCTGGAATGTGCATATATGTTTTTATATTATTATGAGTATCAAAAAGCAAAAAATCACTTCAGTATCGCTAAAGACATTGGCAAACTACAAATTGATTTAACAGGTAAGACTTTTTACCTTTTTTGTGGATAATTTTATTTTTATTTTTTTTTTTTTTTGCTGTTTTTGGCTGGGTTTGAACCTGCCACCTCTGGCATATGGGGCCAGCGCCCTACTCCTTTGAGCCATAGGCGCTGCCCTGGATAATTTTATTTTTATAATAAAACTCATATCTCTACGTTGGCAGTTTGTATTGTATGCTAGTATTTGTCTATATCCCTTTCTTTGTTAAAATGGATTTTAACAATTTTCTTTAAAAATTCATAGTTTTAGAACAAATTTGAAATTATATATTTTCTTTATTCTTAGAGATTCCCACTTATTGTTCTAATATAGTTAGATACAGTTTAGTAATAGACAGTAGCCAGGCTGTATATGAATGAAGGTTTTTTTTTGTTGTTGTTTGTTTTTTTGAGAGAAAGTCTTACTTTGTGGCCCTCAGTAGAGTGCTGTGGCGTCACAGCTCACAGCAACCTTAGACTCTTGGGCTTAAGCGATTCTCTTGCCTCAGCCTCCCAAGTAGTGGGACTACAGGCCCCCACCATCATGCCTGGCTAGTTTTTCTATTTTTAGCAGAGATGAGGTCTCGTTCTTGCTCAGGCTGGTTTCAAACTCCAGAGCTCAAGCAATCCACCTGTCTTGGGCTCTCACAGTACTAGGATTATAGGTGTGAGCCACCTCTTCTGGCCTACAAATGAAGTTTTGACCGTTTGGTTCTGGGCATGGGCCTCTAAAGCCCTCTCTAGATTCCCCAGCTTAGTCTGGTCTCTCTGAATTGCCCTTTCTTATAAGGACCCACCTGTTGCTTCCATTCTACATTTTTTTGTCTTTCTTATGAGCTGAATGTTTTGACTGTTTTGTTTACTTGATGTTTTTCTTCAATGCCTTAGTGGCATTGAATGGTATATAGTAAGTACTCAATATTTAATATTTGTTGAATGAAGGAATAATTTTCAGAATTTCTCCTAAAACCTCTGTTTCTTCTGAATATCAAATAAGAAACTTTTTTTTATGAATTGCTTTGTCTGTAGTATCTCACAATATAATTGGCATTCAGTTTTGAATAAATTTATGAAAGTTAGACATCATAAAATCATCACACCATTTATACCTTTTGAACCTGGCTGAGCAATCTAGGGTGTCTGTGAATGTTGAAATGATTGATCCTATTTGTTTTCTGGAGGCCAGGTCTAGATTATCTCTAAGGGCTATGCTTTAGCCGCCAGATTTTTGTGTTTCTTTTGACTAATCCAATCAATAAAATCAGATACATTATGAGTTATAGATGACTTTATGGACTTGTCTGAGATCTTAGGCACCTTTTATTACATTGTGTGGGGAAATTTTTTAATATCTAGCTTATAGCTTTTAGAAGAATGGCCATGTATAAGTTAGAGTCTTATCTGTATTTAATGATGTTATTATATGTAATATAACATGTGAGGTTAGTTTCAGATTATGTGTTTAAATATTTTGGTCCTAGCAGACATTTTGGGACTATTTAAAAAATTAATGGGACAGTACTCTGTATATTCTGCTTTAACTGAATTTACCACTTAGTTCTTATTTTGTTTTCCAAGTTAAGGGTGAGAAATTTAAAAATACAAAAGTGGTGCTCACAAATATAAAATGAGAATCAGGTTAATAATTTTTACCACTGAGCTATGGCCTTACTTTAAAAAAGTAATCTGTGCTATACCAGTTCAGTGGCAGTCTTTAGCATAACATGTTTAAAAGGTTGATGTATAACTTAGAGCCAAACTCATCTCAGGATAAAATCCAGAATTTTTAGACTAGTCTTTGTAATCAAGGGTCTTTGTAATCTGATGCTTTCCAGAGAATAGATATTGGAATTTTTGCTTCTCAAAAGTGATTTGAAAACAGCTATTCTGCAGCAAGTTATTTCAGAGACATAATGAAAAAATATTGGTTTTGCAAGCCAGATAGTTTAACAGCCTGAGATTTAGGCCCTGACAACCCTGGATTTAAGCTCTGGCTCTGATCCTGAGAAGCCCTGTGATCTTGAGCAAGTGATAGTACCCCAGAACCTCTGTTTTCTCATCTGTTGTATATGTAGAGATAATAATACCTATAACAAAGAGTTACTCACTTTTGAGGAGGGTGGTGTTTTGATGCAAAAATAAGTATGTAGAATCTAGTGGCAAAAGTTTTGGATCTGAGTCTTGGCACCATAGCTTATTGGCTTTATAATTTTGTAAGTCATTTAAAACCTGAAGCTGGGCCTTTTCTTATGTAAAATGGATAAAACACCTTATACACTCTAAGTGCCCTGGAAATATTACTCTTCATGATTGTACAGTAGATCTGATAGACAGATGATAGATATAATTTTATTGTTTTTTAGGTGCTTTGGGAAAAAGGACACGATTCCAGGAACATTATGTGGCACAACTGATTCTAGATGTAAGAAGAGAAGGGGCTGTCCTTTCAAGTTGTGAATTCAGTCCGGCTCCCACTCCTCTGGAACATTTAACCAAAGTAAGCAAGATTATAAGTTATTTAATTCAATTAGTATCTGAATTTGTTTTAGTAGGTGAGTACTGTAGAAACACTGAATGGGGTAGGGACAGACTTCATTTTGTCCTTGTTTGAGCTTGAGTAAGGGTGCCTGGGGCAGGGGAGAACCTGATGTTTAAGCCTTTTTTTAAAACCCTTATGTAGATTTAAATGGCATTTTCCTTCTAAAATTCAATGAATATGAATTATTAATATAGTCATTTACATATTATTCCCCCCTTTGAGGAAATACCAAAGATGGTCTGAGTAGAGACCTTTTTAGTTTTAGTTTTGTTAAGTGTTATCATATTTGTCTTCTTATATTTGGCTGTTTTTAAACATTCATTGACTTGAAATTTCGTGGGCTCCTTCTGTATGTACAGTTAAATCAGACTTCTTTTTTACCCGTTTTGCCTGTGTCATTAATGTGTTGGTTGCTGCCTTAGTATTTTTTTTTATACATCTAATGAATTTCCTTCTTCTAGCTTGAATTTAAGACTCTTGGTCAGTTTACCTACTTACAGGCCTCTTCCATGGAAGCTGTTAGCATTTATATATGTATTTTCTTATCCAAGAGACCCCACCCTACCATTTTTTTTTTTCTTTTTTTGAGACAGAGTCTTACTTTGTCACCCTTGGTAGAGTGCCATGGCATCCTACCTCACTACAACTTTCAACTCTTGGGCTCAAGCCAGTCTCAGCCTCCCAAGTAGCTGGGATTACAGGCGCCTGCCACAACACCCAGCTGTTTTTAGAGACGGGGTCTTGGCTGTGGCTCAGGCTGGTCTCGAACCTGTGAGCTGAGGCAGTCTACCCACGTCGGCCTCCCAAGTGCTGGGATTATAGGCATGAGCCACTCAAACCTATGTTTTTATTGTCCTTTGGTTTATTTTACAGTCCTTAAACCCCATGTGTTGCTTGCTCTTCATTCCACAACCTGCAAACAAACTTATCTTGGGTACCCTGTACACTGAAATTCTATTCTGTACTGAGAATTATGCCAAGGGGAGGTGCTGGGGCATTTTAATTGTACAGTTCAATGAGATTTAACAAATATATTCACCCAAACCTTACAGTCAAGAAGTGTACCTTACCCCAGGCATCCTGTGCCTTTTTAGTTTTAATACCCCACCCCTCTGGCTCTAAACAACTATTGGTCTGCTTTCTGTGACAATAGATAATTTGCCTTTTCTAGAATTTAATGTGAATTAATCATACATATTTCTTTGTATCTAGCTTGTTTTTCAGCATGATGTTTTTGAGATTTATCTGTATGGTTGCATATGGCAGCAGTTCCTTTTTATTGCTGGATAGAATTCCATTGGTTGGGTATAGCATAATGCTTTAAATCTATTTATCTGATGACAGACGTTTGTGTTGTTACTAGTTTGGGGCTATTCAGATAAAACTGCTGGGAACATTTATGAACATGTCTTTGTGTGGACATATGTTTTCATTTCTCTTGGAATTAATAGCTCAGGTGGTAAATTATGTTTACTTTAAGAAAGTAGAAAACTATTTTCTGTGATTATGCCATTTTTACATTTCCCTCAGTAACGCATAACAGTTCTAATTATTCTAGATCCTGGCCAACATTTAATACTGTTAATCTTTTAAAATGCAGCCATTCTGCGTGTATACTTATAGTTCTTTCTGATTTTAATAGTATGTCTCTGTCAACTACTATTGTCAAGGATTTTTATGCGTGCTAATTGACTATTCATGTATCTTCTTTTGTGGTGTACACGTGGATCTTTTCCCCATTTTTTTTACTTGGGTTGTTTGTTTTATTGTTGAGTTCTAAGAATTTTCTGTATTCTAAATACAAGTCCCTTTTCAGAGATGTATTTGTGAGTATATTCTTTGAATCTGTAGTTTGGCTTTTTGTTTTCTTAATAATATTTTCAAAGAGCAGAAGTTATCAATTTGATGAAATCCCATTTGTTAAGTTTTTCTCTTATGATTTACATTTTTTGTGTCCTGATTAATGACTATCTGCTTACCCCAAGGTTGGAAAAATTCTGTTCGATGATTTTTTCTATAAGTATTTTCTTTTTCTTTTTTTTTTTTTTGTGGTTTTTGGCCAGAGCTGGGTTTGAACTCACCACCTCCGGCATATGGGACCGGCGTCCTACTCCTTGAGCCACAGGCGCCGCCCCTTCTTTTTCTTTTTTTTTTTTTGAGACAGAGTCTCACTATGTCGCCCTCAGTAGAGTGCCATGGCGTCACAGATCACAGCAACCTCCAACTCTTGGGCTTAAGCTATTCTCTTGCCTCGGCCTCCCAAGTAGCTGGAACTATAGGCGCCCACCAAAATGCCCAGCTATTTTTTTTTTTTTTTTGGTTGTAGTTGTCTTTGTTGTTTGGCAGGCCCAGGCTGGATTCAAACCCACCAGCTCCAGTGTATGTGGCTGGCGCCCTAGCTGCTTGAGCTGCAGGTGCTGAGCCACTTCTATAAGTATTTTCACTTTTATCTTCTTCATCAAGGTCTACAGTCTATTTTGATTTAACTTTTGTATTGGTGTGAGATGAAGGTGAAGGGTCATTGTTTTCTTTTTTCAAATGGCTATCTAGTTGTTCCACCATCAGTTACTGAAAAGATTTTACTTGTTGAATCACCCAAGTACTTTTGTTGAAAATCAATCAACCATATGTGCATGGGTCTTAAATTTTCGATTGTGTTCTCTTCCATTCATTTACATGTCTGTGTTTATGCCAGTACTATTATACTTTGGCTTTATGGTAATTCTTGAAATTAAGTACTCCTAAATCCTCAGATTTTATTATTTTTCAAGTTGTTTTGGCCTTTGCCTTTCTGTATAAATTTTAGAATCAGCTCGTCAATTTGGCATTTCTATCATTAGTAACGAGTTATTTGTAAGCTGTTTCAAAACTGATCACTTTATACAACTGAGACACAGAGTTGGGGAACTGATGTTTTAGATTAGAATTTAGAGTAGGAAGATATGGTTTTATATCCTCATGCTGCCACATACATTAAATGTGACCTGTTATCGCCTTCTCTAAGTCTCTGATTCCTTGTTTTCTCATCTATAGATGGGACTAGAAATGCCTATTGCCTATGATTACTGTAGGAATAAATAAGAAAATGTATATAAAATTATCTGTAGAAGGGTTCAATCACTGACAGCCCTTGTTCCCTATTATTGTTATCGTCAGTCATTCTTGAGATATGGGTAGCACGGTGCATCTTCCACTTCTACAAGGTAAACTGTCCCCAAATATGTGTTTCATAAGAAACAGCCTACTGATCATTGTAGATGTTAAATAATCTTAAACAAAAAGGTAGGTTAACTTTATCCCTCCAGGCATCTGTTACATGCCATTCATTTGAATGAATCAACTTTAATTTTTGTTCTAAGTATTTTCTTTTGTATTATGCCAGAATCTTGAGCTCAATGATGATACTGTTCTGAATGAGATAAAGTTAGCAGATTGTGAACAGTTTCAGATGCCCGATCTATGTGCTGAAGAGCTTGCTGTCATCCTTGGAATCTGGTAAGTTAATGCTGACTTGGTTAATTTGAACATCTTGCATATTGGTTCTCTTGTGTTTGGGGAACTCTTTATTCAAGGAGTTCCCAAGAGTTGTGGATAAATTGTGAATTTTATAGCACCTATGAGGATTAAGAAGAAATACTTGGGAAGCCAATTAAAGAGTTAAATATTAGGAATCTCATATGAGTTGCTATGTTCATTCTTTGCTTTATAAACAAAATTTCTTTAGTGACCCTTAAGTAGGAATAGATACTTAAAAAATATTAAAGATGGGCCAGAATGACTATTTGACCATTGATGATATTTACATTTCAAAGGATAGAACTTTTTTTAATACTGTAAAAACTTATGTGTGGCAGACATAGTTTTTAAATTTGTTTTTCTGAATTGAAATAATTTCAAATATGCAAAAATGTTTTAAGGACAGGGAAATCAGTATAAAGCACTTTTGAGAATAAGTTTTTGACATAATGTCCTATCATCCCTAAATACTTAAGTGTGTATTTCCAACAAGTAATAGTATTTTTGTACATAGCCACAATATAGCTATTAAAATCAGAAAATTAACATTCATACTTTACTATCATTTAATTCTCTCACCTCTTTCAAATTTTGCCAGTTATCTTGAGAATCTCCTTTAAAGCAAAAGATCTAGTCTAGAACATCTACAGAGGGTGCCAAAAAATGTGTTCGCATTTTAAGAAAGGAAAAAGCTATTAAATTTGGAATACTCAAGTCACATTTGAGTGACTGCAATTGCAAGGTGCTCAGTGGAACTTGTATTCATCTTTTGGTGTTGGTATGCAGTGAGCATTACAATTTAGCATAGTCTTTCCTTTATTACATGTGTATACTTTTTTGGTACCATCTGTATGTCACGTTTAGTTGTCATGTCTCTTTAGTCCTTGTCAATCTGGACTAGTTCCTCTGTTTTGCTTGACTTTTGTGATCTTGGCATTTGAAATTTACCAGTTAGTTATTTTGTAGGCTTTGCCTCAATTCAATTTTGTCTGATTTTTTTTTTTTTTTTAAGAGACAGAGTCTCACTTTGTCACCCTTGGTAGAGTACTGTGGCACCACAGCTCACAGCAACCTCCAGCTCTTGGGCTTAGGTGATTCTCTTGCCTCAGCCTCCCAAGTAGCTGGGACTACAGGTGCCCGCCATAATGCCCGGCTATTTTTTGGTTGTAGTTGTCATTGTTTTGGCAGGCCCAGGCTGAATTTGAACCTGTCAGCTCTGGTATATGTGGCTGGCTCCCTAGCCGCTGAGCTATAGGCGCCAAGCCTGATATTTTTTTCTTTTTTTTTTTTATTGTTGGGGATTCGTTGCTGATATTTTTTTCTTAATGATTAGCTTCACCTTATGCTTTATTAGCAAGGATATCAGGGAAGTGAAATTTTGTCATTTTCATTGCATCTTAGGAGGTAGAGCATGGTTTTGATTTGTCTTACTACTGGTGATGTTAACTCTGATCACATGATTAAAGTGGTATTTGCTAGTTTCTCCAATGTAAAGTAATTCTTATTTATGTTTGAATTGAATATTTTGTAGGGAGATATGTACAGACTTTATAAATATACCATTTTTTATCAACAGATTTAGTAATGCTAAAATAGAATCTCTTACAAAGTTCCAATATTGATACCAGTTAAATTAGTAATAAGCAATTTAGAAAAGTGTATTTGAAAAAAATTTGGTCTTTTAATTCAGTGGAAGTAATCCGTCAGTATTCATCTCATAGTAACAATAGGTTTTCATTTATATAAAAATTGAATTCAGTTCTGTGTCCCCTTTTATTTTCTTAAAAGGGATCACACATATATAGAGTTCTGTTTCTAAAGCAAAGTGATCTTATCGCATTATTTAATTTCAGTAAGAGAATTTGCAGTCACTATAGAAAAATTACTGGTTCAATTTATAACAATACTTATGTTAATATTATAATATGAATATCAACCATTTATGAGCAGTACTGTGTGCTAGGCATTATATGTGTACTGTATACATTTACATTAACTCCCGTTAATATTCTAACAAACCTTGGAATTGTTGTTTTTCAAATACAGGTGGGAAAACAGTGTTCACATGGCTAAATGACTTCTTCAGAATTACAAAGTAGCAATTAGGATTTGAGCTCAGGTGTTATTGACCTCAAATTCTGGGAGGTTCTTCATGATATTTTTAAAAATGTTATTTTTGGCATTTTGATAATTGTCAACTCAACAGGAAAGCTGTACCAAATAAATGTAACCCTCAGCCATTCTCATTCAAGTGTAATGAACTTTATTTCTACTGTGTTAAACTTTGTAATGGAGAGAGGACTAAAAGCCAAGTAAAAACTTTGTCTTAAAATACTATTTTTCCCCTAAGATTTTAGTGGAATTTCAATATATAGAACAGATAAAAGTAACAAATGGATTTCACAGGCAGTTAAAACTTCGATTGTTTAGTAGAAACCACTGGTTATTGTCTGAATCTTAGAACATCTGATACAGTTTCTAAATCTCTGGGTTAGAACATCAATGAATTCATGATTTGCATGAATTGAGTTACTGTGGGGGTTAACAGTGATTTTCTGGTACTGTCTGATCTCCATCTGGTTCCCATGGTGCTAACCCCTGTGAAGAGCTGACTTGGATGTTGTGGTAGGCTGGCTGACTTGGATGTTGTGGGAGGCTGTCTTGCTTTGGAAAGGAGACTGAGAGAAGGTGTGTTCTTATGGATTGTAGATTGACACAACAATGGGGGTCTCTTCACGCTCTTTCCCTGGACTCTTGCTTTTCACTGACTTTCTGCTTCAGTTTAATTTTTACCTGAAAACCAAATGCTAGAACTGCAGCACATGTCTTATACTTCAATATGCCTAACTGCTTCTACATAAAGCGCTATGGGAAGGATCCCCACAGGCGTCCTCAAACTTTTTAAATGGGGGGCCGGTTCACTGTCCCTCAGACCATTGGAGGGCTGGACTATAGTTTAAAAAAAAGACTATGAACAAATTCCTATGCACACTGCACATATCTTATTTTGAAGTAAAAAAACAAAACGGGAACAAATACAATCACACTGCCTCATGTGGCCTGCGGGCCGCAGTTTGAGGACCCTTTCTTAAAACATAGCCACCTGTGACTAATTCAGGCTACTGAGTATGGGGGGGTAATTCTCTGTTAAATTAACAGTTTGATTTTCAAGTATGCATGGTAGTAATACAGTTATGGCCTTCCATATTCACAAGTTCCTTTTCCATGGATTCAACAGATTTGGATCAAAAATATTCTGAGGGAAGAAATCCAATAAAAAATAGTACACCAATAAAAAAATACAAATAAAACAATACAGTAGAGCAACTGTTTACATAAAATTTACATTATATTAAGTATTTTAGATGATTGAAAGCATACTGGAGGATGTGGTAGGTTATATGCAAATACTACACCATTTTATGTAAGAGATTTAAGCATCCTGTGAAGATCCTGAACTAATTCCCTGTACATACTGAGGGACGGTATATATGAGTATGTTGTAAGCCTTTGACAGTAAATCATTTAACGTGTTAAATAGTGGAGACCCAACTCAGTGACTATGTCATAATTATTTGTAATAAGCCTAGCATTTCACTTTATCTTTATACTTTGTATAATGCTTTTAGGATTGGAATTTTGATGTGAGAGATGAGATCCATTTTGAATGAAGTTTTTATCTTGGAGTGCCTTTTATATATTCTTGTTGATAATTAGGAGTGCATTGCTTCTGTCTGGGACAGTTTCAGTGGAATATCTGGATAGTTACCTTATTCTTAGTGTCTAGAACTCAAAGGACCTTAGGGAGGGTTAATTAGATCATCTTGCTACCTGTTACATAATTCCTTTGTTCAAATTGGAAATGTCCAAGTGTGTGAGCATGTATGTGTATGTTCTGTGTTTTATTTATATATTTTTTATTTTTATTTTTTGAAACAGAGTCTCACTATGTTGCCCTCCGTAGAGTGCTGTGGTGCCACAGCTCATAGCAACCTCAAACTCTTGTGCTTAAGTGATTCTCTTGTCTCAGCCTCCCAAGTAGCAGGGACTACAGGCGCCCGCCAGAAGGCCTGGCTATTTTTTGTTGTTGTTGTTGTTACAGTTGTCATTGTTGTTTAGCTGGCCTGGGCCAGTTATGAACCTGCCAGCCTTGGTGCACATGGCTGGTGCCGTAACCACTGTGTTATGGGCACCCAGCCGTTCTGTGTGTTTTTAGTGAAATTATTTCATAGTTCTTTCCTTCCCCATTCATTACTTATTACCCACAGTAAAAGTAAGTTCACTTAAAAATTATTATATGGGGTGGCACCTATGGCTCAAAGGACTAGGGCACCGACCCCATATGCCGGAGGTGGCAGGTTCAAACCCAGCCCCGGCCAGAAACTGTAACCATTGCCAAAATGTGGAAACAGCCTAAATGCCCACCAACCCAGGAATGGATTAACAAGCTGTGGTATATGTATACCATGGAATACTATTCAGCTATTAAAAAAAATGGGGACTTTACATCCTTCGTATTAACCTGGATGGAAGTGGAAGACATTATTCTTAGTAAAGCATCACAAAAATGGAGAAGCATGAATCCTATGTACTCAATCTTGATATGAGGACAATTAATGACAATTAAGTTTATGGGGGGGGAAGCAGAAAGAGGGATGGAGGGAGGAGGGTGGGGCCTTAGTGTGTGTCACACTTTATGGGGGCAAGACATGATTGCAAGAGGGACTTTACCTAACAATTGCAATCAGGGTAACTGGCTTATTGTACCCTCAATGAATCCCCAACAATAAAAAAGAAAAAAAAAAAATTATATCAACATTTTATGCTCATTATAAAATCCTTAAACAGTATTGAAAATAAAAGGAAAGTATTTCTATTGTATGGAATGGTATTTTCTTTTTATTTTTCAATACATGTAAATATGCAACATTTACATACAAAGGAATTTATCTACTATATAAATGTAAGGTAGGAAAATGAACACTGTTGAACTAACTTTCCATTTTAAAAACTAGACGATCCTGAATACTGTCAGCTCAGCCTGTGTGCTTCTGTGCCTCATCCTCCTGCCTCTGCTCGAGACACAGCCACTACCCTGATTCTGTGTTTCCCGTTTTCCTGCCTTTTAAACAGTACATTTAATCTCATGTTTTATATGCCTATACATCAATTGCTTTATTTTGCTTATTTCTGAGCTTTCTAAAAATGACATCTGGGCAGTGCCTGTGGCTCAAGGAGTGGGGCGCTGGTCCCATATACCAGGGGTGGCAGGTTCAAGCATGGCCTTGGCCAAAACTACAAAAAAAAAAAAAATAATAATAATAATAATAATCATGACATCTTATGTAGTCCTTTGTGATTTGCCTGTTTTCTCTCGTTACTGTGTTTTTGTGATTCATGTTGCTATATGTAGCTAAAATACATTTTATTGTATAGAATTCCATTGAGTGAATGTATCACAATCTACCATTTTCCTTTTGGACATTGGGATTGTTTCCAGAATTTTCCTATTACACACTTTATCACTATGATTATATGTGTATTTGATTCTTCGTTCACCTGTTTAAGAATTTCCCTGGCTCTCGACCTAGTATGGAAGTATTGAGTGGAGGTTGTGTGAATGCTGAGTTCACATGTTAGTGAGGTTGTGTGAATGCTGAGTTTACATGTTAGTGAGGTTGTGTGAATGCTGAGTTCACATGTTAGTGAGGTTGTGTGAATGCTGAGTTCACATGTTAGTGCCAAGTTGTTTTCTAACTGTTACACCGGGATCAGCAGGGTCTTAGGATTCCTATTCTATCTCTCTAACAGTTTCTTATTTTTCCCTGTATGGTGGTTATAGTAATATTTTCATGATTTTTGGTATGAAGTTAATAAATAGCAGTGGAGGCTGTAATAATTCTTTTCGTTTTTCTTGCTGAGTGGCACAGATTGAGTTTATTTTTTTTCCCTATTCAGATAACTTATGTTGACATTTACTTCACCAACCACATTTTGTCAGCATTTTATTACTTTTATATTTATCTTTAGCAAAGTCATGTCTATATTTGTATATAATGCCATATTACTTAAATGTGTGCTCTCAAATATATAAAATATAGCAACTTGCTTTGTTTTTTAAAAAATTACATTAGGTACAATATGTATTTTAGAAATAATGTACTTTTTTTTTAATTTGAAGCATAAATTTCCAAAAGAATAACCCAGTGCATAAATTAACTGAAGAGGAGCTGCTGGCATTCACATCCGTGAGTAATGTCTTTTTCCTTTCAGTTCATATTTTTTCCTTGTAAATTATTTGCCTCTGGTATGTTCTTGCCTCATATTGCTCATGTTGAAACACTGCCACCTAAGAAATTAAGGGGAGAAAACCCTTATTATTTTAGTTTCCAAGTCACATATATCTTGCTGGTGACTTCAACATAACCATTTTTCTTAGTACTTGCTTGGATATGAACGTAGTGGCCAGATATTTCTTGTTCATTGCTTTATCATAGGGCCTACTCTGCTATCTTGCATATAGTAAGTGCTCAATAAATATATGTTGCATTATTAAGTGAAGTAACAGAGCCAAAGCCACTATATTCCACGACTCTTGTGCCCAAAACTGAGCGTGATGCCTAGCAGACATGGTGAGAAAGGGGAGCTGGGAGGAGGAGGGTCTGGGTTACAGAGGCCAGGGAAGGAGGGGGATGGGGAGCCTGGGGTGCTTGTCAGTCAGTGTTCAACACAGTAGTGCAGTCAGGGAAGAAACGTGGGGTTGATAATTCGGAGTGCATTGCTTCTGTCTGGATAGTTACCTCATTACAGAGAATTTAGGAGGGAATGGAGTAAAGGAAGCAAAGTCCATAGGTAAAGAACACACTTGTAGAAGACTGGCAGTGAAAAGGAAAGATGGAGTAGTAGATATTGGAAGTTTCAGTGTCAAAGAAGAGTTTTCAGCTCATGTCTGTTGAGGTGGGAGCATTGCTTAAATCTAAGAGTTTGAGACCAGCATGAGCAGGAGCAAAATTCCATCTCTATAAAACAAAAAATTGAAAAATTAGCTGTGGGGCAGCGCCTGTGGCTCAAATGAGTAGGGCACCAGCCCCGTGTACCGGAGGTGGTGGGTTCAAACCTGCCCTGGCCAAAACCTGCAAGAAAAAAAAATTAGCTGTGGTGTGGTGACTGTACCTGTACTCCCAGCTACTTGGGAGGCTGAGGCAAGAGGATCTCTTGAGCCCAGGAGGTTGCCTGGGCTATGACGATGCCACTGCCCTCTAGCCCAGGTGACAGAGCAAGACCCTGTCTCAAAAACAACAATAACAAAGAAGGTTTATTCCAAGAAGTGAGAAGTCACAGAGGGAGGGTTCTTTTGGCTTTATGCATTAGCAAAAGATATACGCGTTCTTTAATGAATACAAGTTTCTTAAGATACATATCATTTTTTCAAAGGCATTTTTATTATCATAATTAGGAATCACGTTCAATTTAGAATTCTGATGTTTTCTTCCTTTGTTATTTTTCAGATAAGGCAAAAGAAAGGACTTTTTTCTGATAGAAAGAAAAGCTAGCTGGTTTTGTGCTGTACTATAAATTTTGCAAATTTCTCTTCCCTACATACTCTCTTAGAAATGATTGTTTGTCACTGGAGTCCCTTGAGTGCCTGCTTTATTTTCCCAATTCAGTATTCTTAGAAATCTTTGGTGTGTATCATTATATCATGTTTGTTTTTTGTAACTGTATGGGAATGTCCCTATTTATTCATTACATGTGCTACAAAGAAATTGACATGTTCAAATTTTTAAAAAGGGCATATATATTATGTACCTTTCATTTATTCATTCAGCTGACATCTATTATACACACACACACACACGCATGCATTGGGCTGGCCATTGGGGATATAGCAGTAAGCATTTTTTTTTTTTTTTTTTTTTTTCAGAGACAGAGTCTCACTTTTATTGCCCTTGGTAGAGTGCCATGGCGTCACAGCTCACAGCAACCTCCAACTCCTGGGCTTAGGCGATTCTCTTGCCTCAGCCTCCCGAGTAGCTGGGACTCCAGGTGCCCACCATAACGCCCGGCTATGTTTTTGTTCGAATCTGCCACCCTCGGTGTATGGGGCTGGCGCCCTACCCACTGAGCCACAGGCGCCGCCCAGCAGTAAACAATGTTTTATCCTTTCTGGAGTTTATATCAATTTACATTCTTCTGTGGGAAATACTTAGTAGACAAAGGGAGAACTCGATACTTGAGAGAAGTGCTGATGACAAGTGTACAGCAGGGTAAAGGACTAAGGCTGAGATGGGTGGGAGTATCCTGGTGGAAAGGTGATACTGAGCATACATGTGCATCAAGTGCGGTGCTGGAGAAGGTTGTGGATGATCTGGAGTGGCCGTGAGCTTGAGTCAGGTAGGGCCAAGTGTTTAGGTGATAAAAGCTGACCTGGAGGCCTGAGTTTCTGATAACTGAGGTGTAAACAGAGACAGGCATAGGGAGCATTGTCAGTAGTGACATCTTCTTGGATTGGTCTCAGAAGCACTTTATTGTGGTGTACATGTCTGTCTTTTGGTTACCCAGAAAAGACAGTAAAACATTGTTTATATATTCAGACAGTTAATTTTTTAGCATTTCTTACGGGGGGCTGGGTAGTTTTCTTTAAAACTCTTCCTTTCTTTAACCTATTCTTGTTCATCTGTACTGTGAAGTACTTGATGTAATTAACTCAGCGAACTTTTGATAAACTCCTGATAGTGGGTAAATTATCATTCCTCAGCTTGCTGGCAGTGAAGGTCATCAATTCAGGTTTTATACTTTACCTCCAAGGGCTTTATGCTACATAATTTTTTTGCTCTCTCTTTTCCTTCTGTTTTCTTCCAACTCAGAACTGACCTGAGGACTGATCCCTCCTTGGAGGAAAGCTGTTTAATGACAGGGACTCATAGTGCTGGGCCTAACTCTTTTAAGGAGATGATTTTGTTAATCCCAAGTGTATCTTTAATTGGAGAGAAGTAGGGCAAGAAATTTGTATGTGAGGAGAGCTTTTAGGAGCCCCATGCAAACTTTTTAAAATCCCAAATGAAATGTACAAATACTTCAGAAAAACCGGAGTCAGCCCTTGTTAATTTTTTCTCTATTAGTGTTTCCTCTCGTCTCTTTGTGCATGATACTGAAGCAGATAAGATGACTTGAAAGTGGCCCCTGGTTTCAAAGAAGAAAGGAACTTTACTTATATCCTTCATTGGTACCTTTTGTACTCCAAAAGGCATAAAGGGCCCCTGACTCACGAAGGTTTGATGGAATGTCTTTTTGAATTTGTGATGGTGTGAAAGTGACATGCATTCAGGAGAAACCATACTTTGAGTACCCATATGTGCATTTTGCTTTCACTATAGTAGTAATAAATTACATGAGCTATTCAACACTTAAATATAAAATAGGCTTTGTGTTAGAGCCTACATTAGGCTCAACTGTAGGCTAATGTAAGTGTTCTGACTGCATTTAAAGTAGGCTAGGGTAAGCTATGATGTTTGATTGAATAATTGTATTAAATGAATTTTTGACTTAAAATTTTTTTCTTTTTTTTGAGACAGAGTCTCACTATGTAGCCCTCAATAGAGAGCTGTGGCGTCACAGCTCACAGCAACCTCAAACTCTTGGGTTTAAGCAATTCTTTTGCCTCAGCCTTTCAAGTAGCTGGGACTACAGGCGCCCACCACAACGCCCTGCTATCTTTTTGTTGCAGATGCCATTGTAGTTTAGCAGGCCTGGGCCAGGTTCGAACTCGTGAGCCTCTGTGCATATGGCCAGCACCATAACCACTGTGCTACAGGCGCTGAGCCAAGGCGCTGTTCTTTTCTAAGTCCTTTGCAAGATCTGGGGTGATAATTCAGTGCTTTTACTCATAGGTCTTATTCAATAAATGTATGCAGAATGTAACAATGAATGAAATATATGTACTATAATTCTAGAGCAGTATTGATTTCTATTCTAGAATTGCATTGCTCTACCGAGCTCCATAATTCAGTTAGTAACTACATGATGGTAGGGATAACTACTTGTTCCATCTTCCTCTTCTGTATAATGGGGGAGTGGTGATGTGCTGCTTTCCCAGCACCAAAAACTTTGAGGGTCAAATTGCACAATGTACATGAAAGTTCTCTGGGGTAGGTAGAGACTCATGTAATCGTAATAGTCAGTGATGAGCCAGGCCGTCTGATCACTAGTTTGTAAAAGAACATCCCTATTTCAAGCAGCCTAAATGGATAGGTTCTGTTTGGAATTGGCCATAAATGTGGAGAGATAGGACATAGAGAGGAAAGAAATAGCGTAGTCTTTCCTGCTTTGCATCTGTTTCCCTGCCCTGGCAGAATCTTGGTGGCCTGGGACTGGAATTGTGAACTCTTGAGTCTATGAGGTGTCTTCCTCTGTCGATGGAAAAGCAAGTGTAATGGAAATCTCAACTGCTGTGGGAAATGTGTGGCTGTTGGAGAGACAGGGACCCCGATTATTTGGTATTTGGTAACTATTTACTGGATAAACAAATGAATGGCTTTTGGGTCCTGAATTTTGTTCAGTTTTGATGAACTGTTCTAAAATTTACTAAAATGGGGCGGCGCCTGTGGCTCAGTGAGTAGGGCGCTGGCCCCATATACCGAGGGTGGCGGGTTCAAACCTGGTGCCAGCGAAACTGCAACCAAAAAAAATAGTTGGGCATTGTGGTGGGCGCCTGTACTCCCGGCTACTTGGGAGGCTGGAGCAAGAGAATCGGCTAAGCCCAAGAGGTTGCTGTGAGCTGTGACTCCACGGCACTCTACCAAGGGCAACAAAGTAAGACTGTCTTTAAAAAGAAAAAAAAAAATTACTAAAATGATGGCAAAATCTCTTTTTTGCCAAAATATTTGCCACTGTTTTCATGTTGGTGCAGCATGAAGAAATATATGTGAGGTATCTTGGGAAAATGTTTTAATTCAGGAAAGTCAGAAACTTGTCCTTAGAGGAATAGCTTCATGTATGTAAGGCTGTCATTATGTGGTTCTATTTATGAGATATTATATCCGCATGTTTCAGGAAAACTGAGTCATAGTAAAAATAACCCATATTGTTTCAGAGAGCCATTTATATTGTACCAGCTTGATAATTTAAAATTAGCTGTGTTAGCTACGTTATTTCCTCTCAGATGAGCCAAGTCAGTGACATTCAATAGTGTTTTTAATTTCCCTTCATTGTTGAAAATGGGAACAATTTTGTTAATTCATACAGTTTGAGTTTTCATTGGCAAAAGGTTTCAGTGTGAATTAATACTGGCATCTTGCTGTCTTACTTTGCCTAAAGCTGTCGAGATCTTGTAAGTGAAAGAGGGAAAAAGACCTTTGGAAGTTACACATTACGTGGCATGGACCATGGTACGGTCCCCAACATGGCCATACAAAAGGAAAATGGGGAATTGCAGCTAAATTTATCTTTATGTAAAAAATATTCTCTATGTGTGGCCACCTCTTTCTACACACACGCACGCACGCACGCATGCACGCACGCACGCACACACGTCTTCACCCCTGCTCCTGGCAAACACATTTCAAGATATCTGTTGCTGTGTAATTTTTCCTGTGGAGACTTTTGAGACACCCTAAATTTTTTTGCTTTGGATGTTAAAGCTATATAATAAGTACTTATATGTGAACATAGCATAGTTTGCTAATAATTTTTACAGGTTAAATGGATCGCCTGTTTTTTTTCTAGGGAATACTCGTTGCCTAATTTTAATTTATTAAGATAGGTGGTATGAGTTAGCAGTGGCACTTCTGATAGTTTGTGTTCCTGTATTTAATTACTTCAGAAGTACTTCACAGGATAGAGGAATAAGCACAGCAAAGCGTAAGCAAAAGAAAACAAAGCTGTGCCTACACATGTTGTAGTCAACCTGGTGAAAAATAAAAACATAAAGAGAATGTCTTGATAAAGAAAAATATGACGCTTTGAACGAGAGAGAATAACAATTGGCAGGACTTTTAGCTTTTTATTGGCGACTGTGCTGCGTAGTTTCTCTGCTGTCCTATCCTCTAGCTCTCCTCCAAATCAGAACTGATGGCAGATGATCCCTTTTTTCCCCCCACAGTTAAACATGCCTAGAGGTTAATGCTTATTTGGGAATTTCCCTTTCAGTCATGTTGGAGGAACTGGTGCTGAATTCCCATTGTTAAAAATGACAAAACTGGAAAAAAATGTATGAAATAACAATGTATAAAAAGGATATTGGCATGACCAAATAGCGTTTATCTCAAGAATACTAAATTGACTTCATATGAAACAATGCAATTCACTTTGTTAGTATCATAAAGGAGAAAAACCAAATGATTTATCTTCATAGAAACAGAAAAGCTTTTGACAAGACTCTATACTCTTTCCTTATAAAAACAATTAGCAAACTAGAAATAGAAGAGAATATCAACCTGGTAAAGTACATCTATGAAAAATCTACAACTAAAATCATCATTGATAAAGAAGTGTCTTTCCCCCCCTTTCCGCCCAAGCTCAGGAAGAAAGCCAAATTGTCTGCTTTCTCTGTACTCACTGAACTAGAAATCCTAAATGGTGCGATAGACAATTAGCCAGCATGCCTGGTTAATTTTTCTATTTTTAGTGAAGATGTGGTCTTGCTTTTATTCAAGCTAGTCTTGAACTCCTTAGCTCAAGCAATCCTCCCACCTCAACCTCCCATAATGCTAGGATTTACTGGCATTAACCACTGCAGCTGGCCAAGAGATATATTTTAAATAGAAAGATTGAGATAGAGGCCAGGCACAATGGCTCATGCCTGTAATCCCAGCACTTTCGGAGGCCAAGGTATGAGGATTGTTTTGAGGCCAGGAGTTTGAGACCAGCCTGAGCAACATAGTGAGACCTCATGTCTATAAAAAGTTAAAGACAAAAATTAGGTAGGCCTGGTGGTGTACATCCATAGTCCCAGCTACTCAGGAGGCTGAATCAGAGGTTCACTTGAGCCCAGAAGTTTAAGGTTGCAGTGAGCTTTCATGACACCACTGTACCATAGCCCCAGGCAGCAAAGCAAGACTCTCTCTCTCTCTGTCTATCAAACAACAAAACAAAAACAAAAACGAAGATAGGTTGAAAATAAATGGATAATGAAATCCCTAGGATTTTCTCCAAGAAATTGTTTTGTATTTTGTAACTTAAAAGCAGGTATTAGTACATTTCTGAGATATAGCAGGAGACCAAAACATGTTTGGAAAGAGAATAAATATATAAAGAAAGACTGGTGGTTTTATTTTCAATATGCTGAATATATTAGACAACTATTTTCTGAGTGGATGTGATGGAATATTCAGACATGTAGTGTATTAAGAGTGGGATATAGATTTCTTTGGAGTTCTTAAATCCGTCATACCTTTTATGTAATGGACAAATTAAGTTAAAAAAAACAAAAACATTTCCATAGCTTAGTTTGTTTTCTGGTGCAGTTGACCTGCAAGAGAATATACTTTTGCATATACAGGTGAAAGTTTTACAGTTTATGTGTACAAGAAATTGTAGGCATTAAAATATTTTATTGATTAAAAAAAAGAAAAGAAATGGATAGAAAATATTATCCCCTAAAAATAATTAGTATACAAAAAGGGCTACATTTGCTAAATTGTTATGAGATAACATGGATTTTATTACAAAGAATGTTTTCAAATACAAAGGTCACTATTTCATAATAATAAAGGGGAAATTTACCAGGAAGACATAACAATCATAGATGTACCTAATCACAGTTACACTGTGCATAAAACAAAATTGACAGAATTAAATTGAAAAATAGACAATATCACAGTCATAGTTGATTTTAACACTTCTCTTTCAGCAATTGATATAATAACTAGACAAACACAGCAAGTCAATATGTAGATAATTTGGACAACACTATCTACCATTTTGACCTAAGTAATGTTTATAGAATATACCTAGAATACATGATCTTTTTAACTGCAGATAGTATGTTTGCAAGACCACATTCTGGAACAGTAAAATAAGTTTCAATAAGTCAGTGATTAAATGAATGAAGAATTGACATCACCTTGAGTATATTTTATTTCCACAATGGAATTAAATGATGTAAATAACTATTGGATATCTAGAAAAATTCAAGATATTTATAAACTAAACAATTAAACAACATACTTTGTCCATAAAAAAAGAAGAAGAAATCACAAAGGAAATTTATATGTGAACATTAATCATCAACCTAAATCATTGATCCCAACATTACAGAAACTTTCTTCTATATTTTCTTTTCCTTTTTTTTTTTTTTGTAGAGACAGAGTCTCACTGTACCACCCTCGGGTAGAGTGCCGTGGTGTCACACGGCTCACAGCAACCTCTAACTCTCGGGCTTACGCGATTCTCTTGCCTCAGCCTCTCGAGCAGCTGGGACTACAGGCGCCCACCACAATGCCCGGCTATTTTTTTGTTGCAGTTTGGCCGGGGCCAGGTTTGCACCCGCCACCCTCAGCATATGGGGCCGGCGCCCTACTCACTGAGCCACAGGCGCCGCCCTATATTTTCTTTTCTTATTTTTTTTTTGAGCCTCAAGAGCCTCAAGCTGTCGTCCTGGGTAGAGTGCTATGGCATCGCAGCTCACAGCAACCTCCAACTCCTGGGCTCAAGTGAGTCTCCTGCCTCCGCCTCCCAAGTAGCTGGGACTATAGGCGCAGCTTGAGCCACAGGCGCAAACCTTCTATATTTTCTTTTTTTTTTTTGAGACAGAGTCTCAAGCTGTCACCCTGGCATCATAGCTCACAGCAACCTCCAGCTCTTGGGCTCAAGTGATCCTCTTGCCTCAGTTTTTTTTATTTTTTAAAATTTTTTATTTTTTTTATAGAGACAGAGTCTCACTTTATGGCCCTCGGTAGAGTGCCGTGGCCTCACACAGCTCACAGCAACCTCCCAACTCCTGGGCTTAAGCGATTCTCTTGCCTCAGCCTCCCGAGCAGCTGGGACTACAGGTGCCCGCCACAATGCCCGGCTATTTTTTGGTTGCAGTTTGGCCGGGGCCGGGTTTGAACCCGCCACCCTCAGTATATGGGGCCGGCGCCCTACCAACTGAGCCACAGGAGCCGCGCAGTTTTTTTTCGATTTTTAGTAGAGATGGAGTCTTGCTTTTTGCTCAGGCTGGTCTCAAACTTGTGAGCTCAAGCAATCCACCTGTCTCGGCCTTCCAGAGTGCTAGGATCACAGGTGTGAGTCACCGCGCCCAGCCTTCTTCAGTATTTTCTTCAAATAAAGTTATTTTAACATTAGGGTAGTAAGCAATTTTTAGTCAGGATATTAATTGCATGCACTGTAAAAGAAAAAAGTGATAAATTGGATTTTGTTAAAATTAAAGCCTGCCTTTTGAAGACAACATTAAGAAAATGAAAACAAAAACCACAGACTGGGAGAAAATAATTACAGTGCATGTATCTCACAAAGGACTTACATTTAGAATAAAAGACCCCTTCCATGTCAGTAATAACAGGACAAATTAATCAATTATAAATGGACAGAACATTCGAAAAGGCACTCCAACAAAGACATCTGAATGGCCAGTGAGAACATGAAAGGTGGTACTTTCATTGTTCATCAGGGACATGTGAATTCAGAACACAGCAAGATACTGTTATATACCACCCCAAAAGACTTGTACCTCCCTGTGCAATGGTTGGAACTGTCACACATTGCTGGTGGTAGTGGAAAATAGTAAACCACTTTGGAACACAGTTTGGCATTTTCTCATAAAGTTAATCATCAATTGCACCTGTAGGTATTTCCCCATGAGAAATGAAGTATATGTCCTTACAAACACTTACCCGGTGTTCATGGCTGTTATATCCATAAGCAGATAAAACAGAACAACCCAAATGTCCCCAACAAGTGCATGATAAACTATGGTATATCCACCTAATTAAATAATACTCATCAGTATAAAGGAATGAAATACTGATAAATGCAGTAGCATGAATGAATCTCAGGAACATTATTTTGAGTTAAAGAAGCCACAATGTATGATTCCCTTTACCTGAAATTCTAGAGTGGCAAAACCAAATCCTAAAGACAGAACGTAGATCACAGATTGATCTTACAAAGTGGTGCTGATGGGGCATTTCTGTAACCTGATTTGGCAGTGTTATCTTGGTGTTTACATTTGTCAAAACATCACAGTCTATACTAAATAAGAGTTTATTTTATTTATCATATCCCCTAAAAGTAAGACTACATGCATGTCATATAGAGTTATAATATTTAAGACTAGTCATCAACATAGGTTTGGGTTTCAATATAGGTTAGTCTTTTTTATCAGTTTCAGAAATGCAACACAAAATACTCAACCTACCTAACGTAGTAAGTGGAGAGAATGTAGGAGAACAAATTCCCAATGGGAAATTCCTCTGTGTTCACATTCATCATGAATTTTACTGTGTTCAGGTCTAATCAAACTAATTTCCCCCAAACATTTTCAAAAACCTGTATTCAAAAGAAATAGCAAATTTCAGTAGAAGGATGTATTGTTTAGAGCTCGAGTGGGAGTACTCTTGGCCGTTAGCCTTCAACACAGATTGTTGATGTTGGAAAAAATATTTGTTTTATTGAATTCCTACCCTCTCCCAAGATTGAGAGTTAACAGAAACAACAAACAGAAAGATAACCAGGATGAGTGTAGAACCTTAAGAGTCCTCAGGGCAGGACACTATCAAATAGCATAGGTAACTGGCATTTACTAACATAAAGTGAGGTATTAATGTGTGGATTTCACACAATTTCATGCATTAATGGATATAAAAATAGCTAGTCAGTAGAATTCAATTATTTTAAATCTGTAAATGCCATGTTTAGTAGAATCTATATCTGGGCTCAAAATCGAACTACTGGTTGTATGGTAAATGTTAGCATTTGGGCAATTTGTGTCAAAGATACACAGTAAGTCCTCACTTAACATTGTAGTCAGTGGGTTCCTGGAAACTGAGACTTTAAGTGAAACTACAAAGTACAACTGGTCTTTGAATAACATTGTTTCATTTCAACATTGATGACAAAAAACAAACAAACAACTTTTTGTTATACCTCATTTTGCTTAAAGTCACAGTTTCCAAGAACATTTCTGCTATGCTGAGTGAAGACTTACTGTGCAGGAGTTAAGGAGAAAATAAATCTGAAAATACCTGAAATGTAAATATTAAAAGGAAAACCACCTCTTTTTAAGACACTACAGAAAATGAGCAAAGTCCTGGTGGCTAGGTAACCATTCTAGTGAGGGTTGAAGAACCCTGCCTGGGACATGCTCAGCCCACCCCTGAACTTGTCAGGCTGCCTGCGTCTCCTTCTAGGTTTCGTTCAGCCTTGCGTCTTGCCTCAGAACTCTGATTCCTGCCAGGTCAGATATTTTCCAGGGACCTCTGCTTTCAGCAGTACCTTTCTTTGGAGGGTGCTGTGCTGTTACCTTTTGTAGCATGAGAAATAGGGAGGAGTTAATATAATAAACCTAAGACATAGATTAAAGCAAAAGAAGGGAGCCTAGTGGGCCAGAGACAGGAAACTTCACTGTGGTAGTGGGGTGGACAAGGTGCTCTGAGAGACCTCCCTGCTGCAGAGTGGGGAGACTCCTTAGTAAGCCTTTGAGTGGGCTGCCAGTTCCAGACAGGATTTACAGCTAAGATGGTTAATATATTTGATGTAAGGAATCTCTTTCCAACCCATGGCTTTGTGCCTCTATTTTTGGCCATCATTGAAGCCAAAGCTCTTAGACCTTTTGACGTAATGCATTAACGTAGTGTTAAAAAATGGAGGCTTTAGTCTGAAAATAATGCACGTATTTTAAATAAGTCTGCTTTTCATGCTAGTGTGAAAAGTGCACCTGATATCTCCAAAATGCAGAAGGATTTTCTCTTTTGGAAGCAGCCAAATGACCAACAAATTGATCTCTCTGTTGTCTTTGCTTTCTATTACATACATGAAAAACTGAATAGCAGAGAAAAGAGTTTTAAGAACTTAACAGCAGGGTGGCGCCTGTGGCTCAGTGGGTAGGATGCGGATATACCGAGGGTGGCGGGTTCAAACCTGACCCTGGCTGAATTGCAACCAAAAAATAGCCGGGCGTTGCGGCGGCGCCTGTAGTCCCAGCTGCTCGGGAGGCTGAGGCAGGAGAATCGTGGAAGCCCAAGAGCTGGAGGTTGCTGTGAGTCCTGTGACATCATGGCACTCTACCGAAGGCAGTAGTGAGACTCTGTCTCTATAAAAAAAAAAAAAACTTAATAGCAGAAGATCTAGGAACTCAAGATTTCCCATGCCTGCTACTAGATATTATGGAAGAAATAAGTAAATCAGTCCCGAAGTTGCTAAGAAAGAAGATATTTAAAACCAAGCAGTCAAAGAAGACTTTGTTCCTAGAGGGAGGATTTGAGTTGGACCTTGAAAGACAAATGGGGTTTAGACGGAGTGATATGGCATAAGCAAAGGCAAGGAGACGAGAGAATGTAAGCTGTCGTAAGGGTTTCTTTAGCTGTGCTGGAGGATTTGTTCAGGTAATAGACTTAAGAAAAGGAGATTGGAGACAGTTTTTAAATGGTCGACAGAGCAAGGACAGGGAATTTGGACTATTACTCCATTTCTACTGCAAATGATTTACAGATGAAACTTGGAATTTTAAACTCATTGTTATTTGGTGCTGATTTTAAAAATGAATTCCCTTTTAAGAAGGTCATTAAAAAGGGGAAACAGTTCTGCTTTTTATAGTGTTTCTTTGTTGCTTGCTTTGTAAGGTCAACCTGACCTGGGTGGGCATCGTTTGGTTTGGCTTTAGTGCAGCCAAAAATAATTACGTGCAAGGGGAAGTCTGAGCTGGCTTTGATTTATGTATGAGTACAGAAAAAGCAGCCATCTGAAAGCTCCTTCATGTTTAAAGGAGTGGACTCTTGTCTGTTATATAAAGCGATCTCATGAACTTTGGAAGAAGATTATTTGAAACGTGCAGTAATAAGAACGAAGAGGAAATTTATTTTTAATAGAAACAACACTCCAGATCCTTTCTGACGGTGTTAGGAAATATTTGCTGCTTTTCTGGGGCGTGAGGGAAATGTTGCATATAGTGGGAAATTGTTAGCTGAATAAAGTATTGTTTCTCTAAACGTATATACATAGCTTGTCCTAACATAAAAATTTACTTTTTTGTGTGAATTTAAGTGGTATTTATCGACTTTCTCATTTCAAGCTGTTAACTGAGTTTCCTCCGATGTTGGTATGAGTCAGAGCATCGCTCCAGTGGCGTATCTTAAAGCAGTCAGCTCCTGCAGAGGCTTGCAGAGCAGTGAGTCAGTCTTCAGCAAGTGTCCTCAAAGGACCTTCTCACATTCCTCATCAACAATGGCTGAAGCGGATTGATTCTTCAACTTACAAAACATTGTAACTATAAATAATGACATTACTAGAATTTATTTCAATATTAACAGCAAGCATAAAAATATTAAGAGAATATGAAAAATCAGGTGCCTGTTAGAGTTTACTGGGTCAGTGAGTCCCCTTTTACAGATTTCGGTCAATGATTGTTGAGAAATGAGAGAACTTTTCTTAAATTTAAAAAAATTTATTTTTATTTTTGCTTTCAATTTCATCTGGCTTACTCATTCTTCTTCGTTTGAAGTTTTATTTTATTTTATTTTATTTTTTTCTGTTTTTCCTTTAGCTATTCTCTCTCCCTTTGCCTCCCCAGTAGCTGGGATTACAGACGCCTGCCACAATGCCTGGCGTTTTTTTGTTGTTGTTGTTGGTAGAGACAGGGTTTCACTCTGGCTCACTCCTGCTCATACTGGTCTCAAACCTCCAAGCTCAGGCAATCCACCCTCCTCAGCCTCCCACAGCGCTGGGACTCAGCTCACGCCTGTAGTCCCAGCGCTGTGGGAAGCCAAGGTGGCACCACGTGCGGCCGAGAGAACTTTTCTTAAAACAGCTACAAATGAAAGAGGTAAAGTCTCCAGCGAAACTTGGCAAAGGTAGAATGTAAATGTTTTGGCACAGTAACTGAGATAACGCCGGAAAGGCTATGTTAACCACTGTGATAAAAATGTGTCAAATTGTTTATGAAGCGAGTGTATGATACCCCATGATCATATCAATGTATACAGTTATGATTTAATAAAAAAAAAATAAGTAAAAAAAAAAAAAAAACAGCTACACAATTGTTCTCACTCGTATGTAAGTGGTTTCTGCCTTTTGTTTTGATGTGTAAAAGTGGTGGACTTTCCCTCTCAGGTACAACTGTGTACAGCCATCTTATTTTTGCAAACTGTGTAAGGTTCCTTAGCAGTGTCCTGCCTCTGAAAGTGGGGCTTGTTGAATACACTGGCTTTCTTAAGCTTCTTTTTCAACTCTCATTTGGACTTTTAACCAAAACCTAAAATTTATTGAACTGATATTTCGTCTAATTACTATAGTTAATAAGAAAGCATTTGCAACTGTATGATTCCACATACGGTGCCTAGAGTAGTTCATAGAGACAAAAAGAATGGTGGTTGCCAAGGGCTGGGGCCAATGGAACTGTGAGTTATATAATGGGTATAGAGTTTTAGTTGCTGGTGAAAAGAGTTCTGGAGATTGGTTGTACAACAGTGTGAATGTACTTATTATTGCTGGACTGTGTGCTTTCAAATTGTTAAGACTGTAAACTTTATGTGTATTTTACCATAATTTTAAAAAGTTAAAAAAATAGCATTTCTAATGGGGTGGCAATCATCAAATTCCTACGACTAAATCTATCAAAATATGCACATATCTATACTAATATCTATAATCATAAGAGAAATTAATGACAACCTGAATAAATGGAGAGAGATGCTTGTTCATAGAGAAATAGGCCTGAATAAATAGAGAGAGATGCCTTGTTCATTTTAAAATTTCATGTCTCCCTAAATTAATCTACATAATTAATACAATCTTTAACAAAACCCCAGCAGTTTGATTTAATTGTTGTTGTTTCTATCCTACTTGTTTTTTTTTTTTTGTGGAGCTAAAGCTGACTCTGACATTCAGATGGAGACACAGGGGGCTAGGAATAGCTTGGCAGTCTTGAAGAAGAACAGAGCTGGAGGACTCACATTGCCTGACAGCAAGACTGTTTTAAAACTACACTAATTGAGAAGTGCTTATCACATTGTCATCCTTGGCCTGATAGCATCAGCTTCTCCTGGGAGCTTGTGAGAAATGGAGTGTCTTTGGCTCCACCCCAAACTTTATTGAATCAGAACCTCTGGAATTGGGGCCAAGGACTCTCTTTTAACAAGCTCTGTAAATTATTTTTATAGACTTTGAAGACTGAGAAACACTAAATTAAGACATTTTGACACAAGGAGATACAAACCAACCAGTGGTCCCAAAACAGATTCATACATACATGCTTCATCTGATTTATGACAAAGTAGCATTGGAGAAAGGGTAGGCTTTTCAACAAACAGTGCCAGGTCATTTATGTATCCAAAAGGAAAACAGATATCTTAATTCCTGTATCATACTATATATAAAAGTTAAGTCCAGATGGATTGAACATCCAAAAGTGAAAAGCAAAACTATGATAGCTTTTAGAGGAAAAATATAGGAGAATGTCTTTAAAACCTTAGGAAAGTCAAATAGGACAATAAAACTCTAACCGTAAAACAAAAAATGGTAAATGGAGTACATTAAGCACTTCGTTTTATCAAATGATACCATTAATTGCTTGTAAAGCACTTAGAGTAGTGCCTGGCCAGACACATAGAATATGTTATATAATTACTAATTAATAAAAATAAATAAATATTACCTTCCTCCAACCAAAGGACAGGAGATGTATCCAGAAAAACAAAAAGAATAATTATAAATTAACAAAAATTGTAAACAGCCAATAGGAAAAAAATAGGCAAAGAACTTAAATAGGGACTCAGTAGAGAGGCATTAAGATGATCATTAACATATAAAAAAGTATGCAACTTTGTTAGGCATTAGAGAAATGCAAATTAAAACTGTAATAGCATACAGTTGACCCTTGAACAACTCAGGGGTTGGGGCATTAACTCCTGTGCAGAGTCAAATCCAAGTACAGATGGAGACTATTACGGTAAGTCCCCTAGTTGCAAACGCCCAACTGATGTACAACTCTCACTCACTCATGGAGGCTATTCCAGGCAACAGGTATATGTACCTGTTACGTACAGGATTCATCTTAAGAACAAACCTACCACCTATCTCGTTCATAACCTGGGGACTGCCTGTATAACTTCTGACTCCTCCCAAACTTAACTACTAATATTTTTTAATTTCTTTTTTTTTTTTTTTTTTGTAGAGACAGAGTCTCACTGTACCGCCCTCGGGTAGAGTGCCGTGGCATCACACGGCTCACAGCAACCTCTAACTCTTGGGCTTACGCGATTCTCTTGCCTCAGCCTCCCGAGAAGCTGGGACTACAGGCGCCCGCCACAACTACTAATATTTTTAAAAATTCATTTCAATTTCTTGTATAGGTATGTTAAGTTCATTTGAGTGTTTGAATACATCTTCTGTATCAGTGGTTCTCAACCTTCCTAATGCCGCGGCCCATTAATACAGTTCCCATGGGTCGCGACCCAGAGGTTGAAAACCGCTGCTCTATATAGTCTCCAGGTGAAGATAAACTGTGGAGCTCCAAACTTACCAGCTATCTTAGTGCTTTGCTTGGGGAAATCTGATTTTGTTTGAACCTGCCAATGCTAGAAAGCATCAAGATGCAGGATGGTCTGCGCATTCCTATATGAAAAAAGTCATGGTTTCTTGTACAAAGGACAGAAGCATCAAATGACAGGAGATTTTGCATGTTTTTATCTTAGCAAAGAAACATAAATGTAACAATTGTGGTTTTAAGGGGTTCTCTTGTACAACAGAGATGAACAGAACAATATGCAATGTTGTGCAATCATTTTCAAGTTAATGTTCTCCAAACATTTCAGCAAATATGAGGACGGAGCTGCCAGATACTGTGAAATCTACCAGGACATGATTTAATCATGGTGGGACAACATTTGGGTTTTTGTCACTTGGGAAAAATTCTAATAAATTTGAATATTTGAGCAAGATTTGAAAAACCTTAGTCTTGTGCACAACTGCTGTTTGCTAGCACACTTAGCTAGCTAGTTATTAGGCCTTTTAGGCTGTAAGATAACTGACAACCAGCGTATTTTTGTGGGTGAGTTGCTAAACTGTTTACTGGTAGGGTCACCTCTGCTGTAATGTTTAGTTGGAGTGGTTGCTGGTTCATTTGTATTTTGAATCATTTGCTTTCTAAGGGACCTAGGCTGCCCTGTACTTTTAGAAAGGTGCAGTTTCTTCCCCTGGCAGTGGTTGAATAAATCCTGGTTAAGAACCACTGATGTAGAGGATTTTGTAGTTGAGTAGTTACTGTATTTCCCTCAGAGTAAGATCTAAATTTCTGGTTATCAGCCTTTTAGTAATCTCTGTTATTGAGGACCAGTTTTAGAGCAGACTATTCAAAAAATTACAGAACATTTTTGAGAAATGAGTGTGAATTATTGAAAGCAAAATATGAAGTATAAGCAATGTTCTATATCCTCATATACTGTTTTTTTTGAGAGAAGTGGGTAATTAAAAATAGGATGTATGGCGTTGTGGCAGGAGCCTGTAGTCCCAGCTACTTGGGAGGCTGAGGCAAGAGAATTGCTTAAGCCCAGGAGTTGGAGGTTGCTGTGAGCTGTGTGAGGCCACGGCACTCTACCAAGGGCCATAAAGTGAGACTCTGTCTCTACAAAAAAAAATAGGATGTATGGCTAGGCATGGTGGCTCATGCTTATAATTCCAGCACTTTGGGAGGCTGAGGTGGGAGGATCACTTGAGGCCAGGAGTTCAAAACCAGCCTGGGCAACACAGTGAGACCCCATTTCTCTTGGGGCTGGCCCAGTGCTTAAGTAGGTTAGGTTGGTATTTTCTCTATTAGATTTACTTGCTCAACTTTATTAGGCTGAAATTGTTTTAAAATATAATTTTCTTAAAAAGTCAATATATCTCCTATTTAGATTTCTTTTTCTTTGCCTAATATCCTATATTGTGGTTCATTCTTACCTCATGGGCAGCAGTGTTTTATAAACTGTATTAAATAGAGACTATTTGTAATTATCTCCTTTCAGAAAGACTTTCCTAAATCTTCCTATGTCCCAGCCAAATAGATAAAAGATAAGTAGAATTTTCATTGCTACTTTTAGCCAGTTGTTTCCTTCTTTAAAGCTTTTCAAATGTCTGTCAGATTACATCTTATTTTCAATGTTTAATAAGAATGTTTTGCTTGATTTTCACATAATGTCTCTGGCAAACATCTTATTCTTATGCCAGTGTAGAAAACTAGAAAAGAGTCTGACGTTTTGGTTTTTCTGAGAAAATATTTCAGCCCCTCAGTGTGCAAATCTTTGGGACAACCTTCTTCCTTTTTTTTTCTCCCTGCCAAGGTGAGGTCTTGCTATGTTGCCCAGCTTGTTCTCAAACTTCTACACTCAGGTAATCCTAACACACACCTCTGGGGTAGCTGAGATGGACACCACCACTCCCAGCTATGGACAACCTTCTTAAAGCTGGGCTTTAATTCTAACAAGCCTATAGTATGAGCTGGTCCATGTACTGCATTGCTATTGTTGGTAAAGTGATCCGTGAGGTTGGGAAGTGAGCGCCCTACCTGCACCCACTCTGGAGACTGATTTTCTGTTCAGTTTGAAAGAAAGCATTATAAGGAGAGATGCTGGACGGGGCCAGCTACTTTCACAGGCTTTGTGAAGCTTTGAATACTTATTTAATGTTCACAACTCTGGGAGAGATGGGATTGTTATTTCAATTTTAGAGAGGAGGAACGTGAGACACCCAGGGAGATTAACTTCTCAAGGCCACATAGCAAATCATGTTGCTTGGTGAAGTTGGGATTTTAATCAATCTTTGGCAGAGCTATTTCCTCAGTGCTCTTCCATCCTGTTGTCATGGTTACAGATGATAATCCCTTTAATTAGGTGAAAAGAAAAGATGGCAGGTGATGCCACCCATCACAGGTAGCAGAATCTGTTTCATAGATGTACCTAATCAAGAAAGTCCTTTCTTGGGCAGCACCCATAGCTCAGTGGGTGGGGCGCCAGCCACATGCACCGGGGCTGGTGGATTCAGGCGTGGCCCAGGCCAGCTGGGCAACAATGGCAACTGCAACAAAAAGGTAGCCGGGCATTGTGGTGGGCACCTGTGCCCACTATTTGGGAGGCTGAGGCAGAGAATCGCTTAGGCCCAAGAGTTTGAGGTTGCTGTGAGCTGTGATGCCACAGCACTCTACCCAGGGCAACATAGTGAGACTCTGTCTCAAAGTAAAAAGGGGAAAAAGAAGAAAAAAAAGAAGAGGAAAAAAATAAAGAAAGAAAATCCTTTCCTTTGAAAATTCTTGAGGTCGGGTGACGCCTGTGGCTCATTGAGTAGGGCGCTGGCCCCATATACCGAGGGTGGTGGGTTCAAACCCAGCCCCGGCTGAACTGCAACCAAAAAATAGCTGGGCGTTGTGGCGGGCACCTGTAGTCCCAGCTGCTTGGGAGGCCGAGGCAGGAGAATCGCGGAAGCCCAAGGGCTAGAGGTTGCTGTGAGTCCTGTGACATCATGGCACTCTACCAAAGGTGGTAAAGTGAGACTCTGTCTCTACAAAAAAAAGAAAAAGAAAATTCTTGAGGTCACTTTTTATAATAAACTCGTCTGCCAAATGGTGTTGCACATTTTAAAGACTTAGTTTTTAACTGTCTTCAATTTCATCATTCATAATAGGTGCCAAATGCACCTATTTATGTTGGTAAATTCATTCTTTTTGCAGATTTAAATTAATGGATACTGACAAGATAACATTATATGTTAATGTAAATTATCTATCAAAAAGGTGAAACACTCTTAATTTGCAAAGTTAGTTGTGGACAAATAAGATTACCTAATAGAGCATTAGAAAATATATTCTGTGAGGGCAGTGACTTGGTTTTTTTTGGTACTCAGTGCATAGGGTCTTGTGCACATGGCCTTATAGACAGGTGCTCTAGTGAATTAATGAACAAACTTGGGTAAGATTTCATTCTTTTGATTCTCTTCCTCTCTTATTTATGCATCCTTTGATTACTCCTCCTCTTCCACTATGATAAAGGTTCTTGATCGATTCTTTTTTTACATTACTCTCTTTTCTATTGTTTTGTGGGCAGTCATATATCAATTTAGCCATTTAAATGAGTATAAGGTCTTCTGGAGAAAGTGTTATAAAATAAGATAAACATGTTCTGGAGGTCAGGAGACCAAGTGTTAGTACTAGCTTTTGCTATTAATGAAGGTGTGACATTGAGCAAGTGATACAACCTGTTGGTGCTTCATTTTCCTCTTAATTATAAAGTGTTTGGTCTAGATTAGAGCTTAAAACTTCAAGTGCTTGTAGTGGCCAAGCAAGTAGTACAAATGAGTGACATGAACTTGGCATGGTGCTGCAAGGAGTTGTAGGAGAAGGACTTCTTGCTGACCTTTAATGAGAATTGAGTTTGACTAAAGATAAACACTTACGTTATCTTAGCCTGATGGTTCTTAAAGTTGGGTACACTTGAGAATTACTTGGGGACTATTTTAAAAAACACTGATGCCCAAAGTCTGTTCTCAGGTATGCTTTAAATGCAAAAACAAAAACACAGAATCTTCCCAGATGCTTCTTGTTTTTTTGTTTTTTTGGGGGGTCTTTTGAGACAAAAGTCTCACTTTGTTGCCCTGGCCCTGGGTAGAGTGCTGTGGCATCATCATAACTCACAGCAACCTCTAACTCTTGGGCTTGAGCAGTCCTCTTGCCTCAGCCTCCTGAGTAGCTGGGAAGACAGTGCCCACCACCTCGCCCAGCTAGTTTTTCTGTTTTTTCAGCAGAGACGGGGTCTCGATTGGGCTTAGGCTGATCTTGAACTCTTGAGCTCAAGCAGTCTGCCCTCTTCAGCCTCCCAGAGTGGTAGGATTATAGGCAGGAGCCCCCATGCCTGGCTGTCCCAGGTGCATCTAATGAGTAGGTAGGTTTTGAATGATTAATTGTACTGTAACTAAATGTTTTCTACTTTACTTGATTCTGCCTTTTAGAATCAAGCAAAGTGATCAAGGATGGTTGTCAACTTTCAGACAACTGAGTAGGTCTTTTCATTTTCTTTATAGTTGTCTTTACTTGAGAATTATTATGAGTAAATCACCCAGAGACAATATTGAATTCTAACTCATCATCAGAGAGAGGTTAAATTGTGTTCATTATACCAAGCAGTTTCTCTTTATCGTAATACATTTTGTTCCTCTTTTCACTTACCCAGTGCTACCACTTTTATTTACCACTGCAGTTGTGGTCAGATTTAATGGTTTCTATTACATTCTACTAATTCCTTTTTTTTTTTTGCAGTTTTTGGCTGGGGCAGTTTTGAACTCACCACCTCTGGCATATGGGGCCAGCGCCCTACTCATTAAGCCACAGGCGCCGCCCACATTCTACTAATTGATGACCGTCATAGCTTTTTCTCCTGGGGTTGGGTTTCAGTTCGTGCATATTCAGTGTTTTATTATGGGCCAGTCTTTGTTAAGATGCTCCTTCTAGGAAAGCATTTTAACTAAAATTGGAGACTCTGTATTCTAACCGAGGCCAGAAAGCATTCTCATGTTTTAGGATGATTTTTCTGTAATCTAAATTGAAAAAAAGAGGAACTTTTTGCCTTTGTTCACTGAGGAGATGTTCAAATCTGCAGTCAGCTGTATCCTGATATTTTTGAAAGAATTAATCTTGTCCTTTTGAGAGTGGGATCATCAACTTATTCTTTTTTTCCTTCCTTTCCCTTTCATCAGTGTTTGCTTTCACAACCAAAGTTCTGGGCCATTCAGACATCAGCTTTGCTCCTCCGGACAAAACTTGAGAGAGGGAGCACACGCCGAGTGGAACGGGCAATGAGGCAGACGCAGGTAGGGGCTAAGGCGGCGACCTTTGCTCTTCTTCCTACTCTGTATGCTGTATGTACGAATAAAATAATGAGATGGCTTGCATTTTACTTAAACACTTTGTTATTTAGAGCAGTGTTTTTCAACCTTTTTCATCTCACGCCACACTCGAACCTATAATTATACTTCCATGAAAAAGAGTAAAAAAGGTATATGCTTACTATGCTTTGAACCTCTTTCAAAAATAATTTAATGATTTTTAAAAATTTTCGAGGCACACCTAAGATCCTCTCATGGCCACTGGTTGAAAATCACTGATTTAGAGTATAGATTCTAGAATTTGACTGCTTGGCCCCAAAGCGCAGCTAGTAGCTCTGACCTCAGTTTTTTTTTTTTTTTTTTTTTTGAGACAGAGCCTCAAGCTGTCGCCCTGGGTAGAGTGCTGTGGCATCATAGCTCACAGCAACTTCCAACTCCTGGGCTCAAGCGAGTCTCCTGCCTCTGCCTCCCAAGTAGCTGGGACTACAGGCACCCACCACAACACCTGGCTGTTTTTTGGTTATAGCCTTCATTGTTGTTTGGCAGGCTTGGGTTGGATTCGAACCCACCAGCTCAGGTGTATGTGGCTGGCGCCTTAGCCGCTTGAGTCATAGGTGCTGAGCTGACCTCAGTTGTTAATCTAAGCCTCATTTTTGTCACCTGTAAAAGATGGAAATAATAATAGCACTTATAAGTTTAAGGTGAGCCTTAAAAGAGACAATATATGCCCATTGACCCATGAAGGGATTAACAAACTGTGGTATATGTACACCATGGAATATTATGCAGCCATAAAAAAGATGGAGATGGGCGGCACTTGTGGCTCAGTCGGTAGGGCGCCGGCCCCATATACCGAGGGTGGCGGGTTCAAACCCGGCCCCGGCCAAACTGCAACCAAAAAAATGGCTGGGCGTTGTGGCGGGCGCCTGTGGTCCCAGCTACTCAGGAAGCTGAGGCAAGAGAATCGCTTAGGCCCAGGAGTTGGAGGTTGCTGTGAGCTGTGTGAGGCCACGGCACTCTACCGAGGGCCATAAAGTAAGACTCTGTCTCTACAAAAAACAAATATATATATATATATATATATAAACAAAAAAGATGGAGACTTTATCTCTTTTATATTTACATAGATGGAGCTGGATCATATTCTTCTTAGTAAAGTATCTCAAGAATGGAAAAAATAATACCCAATGTACTCAATACTATTATGAAATCAATATATAATCACCCACACTTTCAAAGGAAAGATAAATCACAATTATAGCCCAGAAAGAAGGAGAGAAGAGGAGGGCAAGGGGAGGGGAGGGAGGGACGGGTGGAGGGAGGGTAATCGGTGGGACCTCACCTACTGTGCATATTGCAAGCGTACATGTCAAATATATTAATAGTAGAGAGTATATGTGTAAACACAGCAATTAAATAAGTGAGGTGAATGATATGTTAACCAGTTTGATGTAAACATTCCAAATTGTATATAAAATCAGCACATTGTACCTCATAAATACAGTAATGTGCATAGTTATGATCTAATTTAAAAAAGAGACAATATAAGAATTAATAAAAAAAGATATGCAATCCCCCAGGTACAAGTTGTATAGGGAAATAAAAATCATGCTAATGCAAAAATCCAATTCACTAATGAACCACATGTAAAATTAATTCACATTCAGATATCATTCTCCATTTAATAATATTTAGTCTTTTTCACACATATCTGATAAACAATATGTGTTACAAGTTTATTAACAGGAAAACTTGAAACTCCTGCAAAAGATGTAGAATTTCATAAAGTCAATGTCTTAGTCTGCTTTGCTACTACAACAAAATACCTATTGCCAGATAAGTCATAAAGAACAAGAATTTATTTTCTCACAGTTCTAAAGGCTGGGAAACTTAAGACCAAGGCATTGGTAGGTTTGGTGCCTGGTGAAGGCCCATTGCTCTTGGATAGCACCTCTAGGTGACCTCGTGTGGCGGAAGAGAATGAACCCATTCCCTCCAGCCCTTTCATGAGAGTCCTAGTCCCAGGTCACCTCCTAAAGGCACCACATCTTAATACTGTCACATTGGCCATTAGGCTTCAATATAGGAATTTTAGGGGACATATTCAGACCATAGCTGTCAATGAAAGTCATATTTTTTAAAGTTCATTTTTATTTCATAACAACTTGAAACCTATAAAAAAGTGGAAGAACAGTGTGAAGAACTCCCATAGGCCCTTCACCATGCGACCCCACTTACATTTTATCAGTTGTGCTGAAAATGTCTTTTTGTTGCACAAGGATCCAAACCTTGCATTTAGCTGCTGTGTCCTTTCAGTCTCCTACAAATCTGGGACGCTGTTATGGGTTTGATGTTTTGAATTATTGGCTAATTATTTTGGAGACAGTCCTTCAATTTGAATTTGTCTGATGTTTCCTGGTGATTCGATTTAGGTAGGTTATACAATTGTGGCACCAGCATTACAGAAATACTGTTGTGTTTATCTCCCCTCAGGTGGCACATGCTTATTTATCCCATTACTGGGGATGTTTCTATCACTTGAGTAATTCATATTTGTGTCATTTCTCCTCAACATAATGTTACCTTTTCCCTTGTAATTAATAAATATTTGGAAAAAATTACTTTGAGACTATCCTGTTTGTCATCCAGCTTTCACCCACTGGTTTTAACATTTGTTTTTGAAAAAGTTTTAATTTTTTTTACTTACTACTATATTAATAAGGAGATTTCCTATCAAGGTTTCTTGTGTGTGTAAGTTTTTGCCATGACGGTTGCCAAGTGGCAATTTTCTAATTCCATAATTATTAAATAATTTCTTAATTGGTATTCTGTGTGGAAGAGCTCTTTCTTCTCATTTATTTTTCCACGAATTTTATTTATTTGAGTGTGAACGCATGGATTCTACTTTTTGTTGGGCTAGATCTTATACTGTCATTATTTATTTACTTTTAATTCTTTATTTTTGACAAAATTTCAGCCCTTTTCAATAAGATAAGCTTAAGTATTGAGCATAATATTTGTTCCTAAATATTGAGCATAGTATTTATTATTAAAAATAAATCCATAGACTGCAATGGTGGAAACAGAGTGGGTTTTTTCTGTGTCAGAGAAGGTTAATTTTAGTGCTTGACTACCCATTCTCCCCTTCTTTATTTTAGTAATAGAACCTTTGGCAGTTTATCCAGGCAGTGACTTCCTTTCCTTGCACAGGTAGGGGGACCGTGGGATGAAGTTGTGAAATGATGGAAGCCATGTGCACCACTTTTGGGGCATGCCCCTGAAAGGGAGTGTGTGTGTTGCCCTGGCACTTTGTCCATTCCTGTTGGCTGGAAATCAGGAGAACTGGGGCTGCCACCTGAGAACAGAGATGTTTTGAAAGTGGCAAAGCTCATTCATCAGTTCTGAATCACTTCCCATTTGTCTTAGTCCATTTATAACAGACTACTACAGACTGGGTAGTAGAAAAGAAGTTTATTTCTCATAGTTCTGGAGAGTGGGAAGTCTCAAAGCATGGGGCAGCATGGGGTCATCCTGTTGCAGAAGGGCGGAAGGCAAAAGCAAGCATGTGTGAGGGAAAGGCTTACTTCTAACCAAGCCTATTCATCAACAGTAGACTATTAGCAGTTTCGTTTTGGGAGAGTTAAAACTTATATGTGGATTTTGACTGCACAGAGGATTGGCACCCTTAACCCCGGCGTTGTTCAAGGTCCAACTATTATAACTCAAAGTATAAAATAAATACATATTAGTTCATACTGTTATAAACAAATTGTTGAATTAATAGAGGACAGGAGGCAGACCTTCCTTTCAGCACAGTTCTAAATAATTTATATATATCCCCTCTAGGAGGTAGAGATCCCCCTTGAGTGTGAATTGGATTTAGTGACTCACTTTCAAAATACAGAGTATGAAAGGGGAAAGATGACAATTTTACAGTGGAGAACACTGACATAACTACCATAACTTAGTGATCAGGATTAATATCACTGGTGGTAAGTGTTGATATGTGTTGAGTACTCCTTATCCAAAATGCTTGGGACCAGAAGTGTTTTTGATTTAGATTTTTTCATATTTTAGAATATTTGCATATATATCATGAGATATTTTTGGGATAGGACCCAATTCTAAACAAAAAATTCATTTCTATTTCTTTTTCCTGGTTATGAGCACTTTATTCGATGTGTAGCTTGCAAATATTTTCTCCCATTCTGTAGGTTGTCCGTTTGCTCTGTTGATTATTTCCTTAGCTGTGCAGGAGGTTTTTTATTTTTTATTAAATCATAACTGTGTACATTAATGCATTTATGGGGTATAATGTGCTGATTTTATATATAGCTTTGGAATGCTTACATCAAGCTGGTTAACATAGCCTTCACCTCACTTACTTGTTGTGTTAAGACATTTATACTCTGCTCTTACTAGTTTTGACATGTACCTTTGCATTGTGCACATTAGATGAGGTCCCACCAAATACCCTCCCTCCTCCCAGCCTCCCCTACCCCTCATTTATATTTCATATACACATTAGACATAGCCTGAAGGTAATTTTATTTTTTTCTTAAAATGCTAAATAAAACTGTGTGTTGTGCACCTGCTGTTTGACTGTGACCTGTCACTTACAGTGAGGAACTTCACACTAGTAGTGTCACATCAGTACTCAGAGAGTTTAGGATTTTGGAGCATTTTGGATTTTGATGGATGCTCGATTTTACCATGTACCTCTTGATAGGTTACAATGAGAAGGGTGTTTCTTCTCAGCACATTCTTCCCCAACACACCAGTTTGATTATAAGAAAGCATCAGAAAAACCCCTTTCAGAGACATCCTGTAAAACACCTGACAAATATTCAAGTGTCAAGGTCATGGAAAATAGCTGAGACACTGTTAGAGATCAGAGACAGCAGGAGACGTGATGAGTAAACGCAATATAGTATCCTGGATTGGATCTTAGAACAGTTGAAGGACAGTGAAAAATCTGGTGAAATACAAATAAAGTCCATAGTTTAATTAATAGTAACATAACCATGTTAATTTCTTAGTTTTGAAAAATGTATCATTATTAGATAATATGTTAACATTAGGAGAAATTGGATGAAGAATATCTATATATTCCCTCTGTAGTATCTTTTCAAAATTGCTGTAAGTCTAAAGTTTTTCCAAAATAAAAAGTTTATCTTAATAAAAAGCAAAGTAAGTAACTTAGAAAAGTTACTTTAAGAATGTGTATTCCTGGGCGGCGCCTGTGGCTCAAAGGAGTAGGGCGCCGGCCCCATATGCCGGAGGTTGTGGGTTCAAACCCAGCCTGGGCCAAAAACTGGAAAAAAAAAAAAAAAAGAATGTGTATTCCTGCAAGTACTTAGTTAGTACTAGACCTTGTTCAGTCCCTACTTGTGTAGCCAGCTCCTGCCCGACATCTAAATGAAGGCAGGGTCCAGCATGTCTCCTCAACCGAGGTGTTTTGTTTTTCCTTCCGCTTCCTTTCCTTCCGCTTTCCTCCTCCTCCCCCTTCCTTTCCCCCTTCCCTCCTATCCCCTCCTTCTTTCCATTCTTTCTTTCTTTCTTTTTTTTTTTTTGATACAGAATCTTGCTGTTTAGTGCCAGCTAGAGTTCAGTGATGTCATCATAGCTCACTGCAACCTCAAACTTTTTTTTTTTTTTTTTTTTGCAGTTTTTGGTCAGGGTCAGGTTTGAACCCACCACCTCCGGCATTTGGGGCCAGCACCCTATTCCTTTGAGCCACAGGTGCCGCCCAACCTCAAACTTTTGGGCTTAAGAAATCCTCTTGCCTCAGCCTCCAGAGCAGCTAGGACTACGGGCACATGCACCATTGTGCCCTGCTTGTATTTTTTTCTATTTTTAGTGTGTATATTGGGTGTGGGGGCATCTTGCTCTTGCTCTGGCTGGTCTTGAAATCCTGAGCTCTAGCAATCCTCCCACCTTGGTCTTCCAGAGTGCTAGGATTACAGTTGTGAGCCACCACCCCTTTCCTCATTCGTATTTTTATGGGTCTTGAGTTAGATTTTTAACTCAGAATATAGGAAGGAAGTAAATAATGAGATCTAAAACAATCTTGGGTGAAGTATGTACATGTTTACAAATAATCATTTTAAGCGTGACATGGTATTATCAACAATGTCAGGTGGTAGGAAAGAGGAAGAATTGACTTAGAATGGAGCATATATCTGGTGCATACAGGAAATAAAAGAGTCCTGCAGTCTGTCTGATTGGTGCTGGAGAATAGCATGAGATAGTGTTGGAAAGGCTGTTTTCTCCATTTCTGGTGGCAACTTATGTGAAGTTAAAGAATTTGTATTTTTTTCTTCTCAGTAAAAGGAACAGTGGGTAACATGATCAAGTCATCATTTGAAAGATAGTCTGAAGCATTGTACAGAGTATATTGGTGACAATAAAAGCAGAAACCTCACTTAGGGGACTTCTTAATAGGCTTACTGGGAGAAGATGTAATAGAAAGATAGAAAGGAAACACATTTAAGAGAAAATTTACTTAATTAAGTGTTCTAATTTAGATAAATAATTTAGTTTAAAATTAAAATTGAATTAAAGTGAAAGTACCTTTTCACATGGGTGCGTAAGTTTAAGTGTCTTAAGAAAAAAATGTTTCAGATAAGATTATTTTTCAAAGACAGAGGAATCAGGAAATGAAACAAGTTGAGTACTTTAAGAACCAATCTTTCAGATCTACTATAATTGATTTTTTTGTCTACATTAAAAAAATCTGTTGTTAGGTTAGAGCAGATATTTATCTGGATTAAGCAAAGTTTTTGTTTAAAAAAAAGTCTGTGAAAACAGACTCATTCCATTCCAGTAGCTCTGTGTGTGTAAGCCTGCTGTTTGGCAAATCAGTAAGAATGTTAGTAAGTAATATAAAATACTCCCGATGCTAACTTCCTTGTTAGCAAACGTTTATTGAATTCTTAGCATGTACCAAGTACTGTATTGGGCCCTGGGTATGCTAAGATGATTAATACATAATCTTTGACTTCAAAGAGCTTACATTTTGATGGCCAAATTATTTGTCTTGGAATTATTTTCCCTTCCACCTCTTTTTAGCCATTGCCTCAGCCTCAGGATTTCTCTCAGCAGCATACTATACAATTACCACATCCATTTGCTTTTCTTCCTGTACAGTGTCTGAGTCAGCAGACATTTTATGGAGGGCCTAGTACAGCAGCTCTCAACCTGTGGGTCTGTATTAAAGGGCCGCAGCATTAGGAAGGTTGAGAACCACTGGGTATGGTCTCAGCAGCTTGTCTCGTGTTGTTTTAATCATTTTATTTCTTTGAGTAATTCTTAGTGGGTCTCACTATATTATTGTCACAGGCTGTTTTCTCCAGAAGAATTGCGATGGAACTAGGGGTGCAAGCTGTTGTGAGGATGTAATATCTATCAAGGAGAAACAGGAGGAAGTAGAAGTGGACTGAGGAGTAAGTCAACTAAGGCACCGGCTTGACGAAGCCCAGAGCGTTTTCCACCTTAGTGCTCCTTTGGGCTGACATAGCGGGGCCTTTGTCCTCTTCCTCCTGTTCCCTCCCACTGGGTATAAGCAGCCTCAGGGAGGGGCACACTCTCAGGCCAGGTGCTCGCTGTAGCTTCAGTGACTCTGAAACAGCCACCAGCTTGAAACTGTGTGCTGACTCCACTGCCCCAGCTGGGCGTGATGTGACGCCGAGAGGGAAGATGCAGGTGCGGGTCCATTGGCGGCATCTTCTGTTACTCAGGATGAATTGCCCTGGTGGTTTAAATTATATTTATCAAGAATTAATTTCACACTGAAACTGCAAAGTGTTGAAATGACTAAAATGTTAAAATGATCAAATATGCATATTTAAAATAAGTGCATAATTTCTTGTCCAAGGAAACTACACACAATACTTTTTGCATTATACCAGCTTACATGTCTTTTTTAGGGTTCAAAATTTTGGCTTTTGCAATTCAAATAGTACTAGAATACATTGAGTTATATAAGAAGGATGTATTTTCCTAGATGATTTGCTTTGAATTTATCTCTTCCATTAACTTTGACATATAGAATAACTGGGTCATCCTTTAAGTGTCTTTTGTAGCAACAAATTAAACTTTAAAAAACCCATAAAAAGCCAGGCACAGTGGTGCGCACCTATAATCCTAGCACTCTGGGAGGCCCAGGTGGGTGGATTGCCTGAATTTAGGAGTTTGAGACCAGCCTGATCTAGAGTGAGACCCCATTTCTAAAAATAGTCAGGCATTATGGCAGGGGCCTGTAGTTCCAGGTACTTGGGAGGCTGAGGCAAGAAGATCACTTGAGCCCAAGAGTTTGAGGTTGTGAGCTATGATGCCATGGCACTCTACTGAGCACGAGAAAGTGAAACTCTGTCTCGAAACAAAACAGAAAACCCCCATAAAAGTAGATCTTTTATGTGTTTATAAGTATGCGTTTGTAAGTGCCTATCTTTTCAGTTCAAAACCTGCATCAGTCTGAATTATGAAGATTATGTTTTTAGATGGCAAATAACAAGAATGTGCCTTGAGTGGGGAACATGGGTTTAAAAGTAGAGTCAAATCACTACACTGTAACATTTTATCTTTGCCTCGGCCTTACTATATTTGGAGTTTCTTCATTTTGTTATTCAAATGCTGCATTATTGGAAGAGTCACATAGCTCTCTACCTGTAGAACAGAATTAGGGCGTTGTTATTTCTACCTTTTCAGGGTGGTACAGGAGAAGAAGTCTTTTTACTTCCTCAACCCACAAATTTTGGAAATTAGCCAGATCATGTGACAGGATGAGTGTGCAATTTGTCTAATTTTGTCACTATTTAGCCATTTAGCTCATAATCTGAACTTTTGCCAATTCCTCTGATTCATTTTGGTGTTACTGTGTTTTTGAAGTTACTACATCCCTGAAGAATAAGAGGAAAATGATTTAAAAGTTACATCTATACAAAACAATGTTCTTTTTTTCAAAAAAAATTTTGTTTTGGTTTTTGTGAAAATCTTTTCCCTTCCATGATGTATAAAGTGATGAAACAATAAACTTTTAAAGCTGGAGGAAAAGTAAGCCAGAAAGTACCTTTAGGGAAAAGCTCACTCTTGTTCTGTTATGCGCTGAGCAATGTAGGTGTGATGGAGTCTGATGACTGGCTGATTTGTCTGGCTAGTTAACGACAGCATGGACTATATAACTTACACAGTTACGCGCGGTTGCTTTGAAGGCTCCAATGGTAGGTCTTAAAGAATAACAGATTTGGACGGGATTTCTAAGTGACACATTTTAAACTTAAAAAATTGTTTCATCACACCTAAAGGTAAATACATCAAGATGGTAAGATCCACAGAGGAAGAAGGAACTCCCAATTGAGGGCAATCCATTAAGAACACTATCTTATGAAATTATTGTAGGCTGGAGTGCTTTAATTATTGCATGCTCAAGACTACGGTGATGTTGGTGATGATGAAGAAGATAATGCTTATGTATGATCAGAAGCTGCTTGAATTAAGATGAGATCACATTCTTCAGGAACCATTTATACCCTGCTTTTTTACCAGTGGGAGTATAAAGTCGTCGTCTCTGTCATCATTCAGCTTTCCTTTTCTGATCCATTTCATATATGGAACATTTTTTAAAATTTCAAATGAATATATAAGGGTATATGCAATTAGGTTACATTGTTTGGATTTGTTAGGTAAAGTCCAAGGTGTAGTTGAGCCCTTCACCCAGGAGCTGTGCCTTATATCCCTACATTGTGCCTATTAGGTGCGAGGACACCAGAAGCCCCTCCCACCATCCCTTTCCCTCTCCTTGAATTTTTTTTCTATTATTTCATTTTTATTAAATCATAACTGTGTACATTACTGCATTTATGTTGAATTTAATTGTATGTTTTTCTCTTGTGGGCATGTAGTTGTTTGTCTGGTGGTTTCATGTTACTACCAAGTACATGGGATGCTTGCTTTTCCATTCTTGTGCTACTTTACTTAGGAGCATGTTCTCCAAATCTATCCAGGTGAATACAAAAGATGAAGTCTCTATCTTTCTTTATGGCTGATTAGTATTCCATGGTGTACATTTACCATAGTTTATCCATTCATGAGTTGCTAGGCACTTGGGTTGTTTCCACATCTTGGTAATTGTGAATTGAGTTGCGATAAACATTCTAGTGCAAATGTCTTTATGGTAAAATGATTTTTTGTTCTTCTGGGTAGATACCTACTAACGAGATTGCAGGATCAAATGCAAAGTCTACTTTAGAACTTTTTTTTTTTTTTTGAGACAGAGTCTCAAGCTGTCGCCCTGGGTAGAGTGCTGCAGCGACACAGCTCACAGCAACTTCAAACTCTTGGGCTTAAGTGATTCTCTTGCCTCAGCCTCCCAAGTAGCTGGGACTACAGGCGCCTGCCACAAAGCCCGGCTATTTTTTTGTTTGTGGTTGTCATTGTTGTTTGGCAGGCCCAGGCTGAGTTTGAATCTGCCAGCTCCAGTGTATGTGGCTGGCCCCCTAGCCACAGAGCTACAAGTGCTGAGCCTATTACTGTTTTTTTGTTGTTGTAGTTGTCATAGTTGTTTTAGCAGGCCCGGGCTGGGTTCGAACCCGCCAGCCTCACTGTATGTGGCCAGTGCCCTACCCATTGACCTACTGGTGCAGCCCAAGAACATGTTTTTATTATAAGATTACATCTTTCCTTTAGCATGGTGAAAGTAGGATATTATACATATGCTCTGGTTTGAACATGTCCCTCAAAGTTCATGTGTTAGAAACTTAATCCCTAATGCAACAACATTAGGAAGTGGGACCTTTAAGAGGTGATGAGGTCATGAGGTCGCCATCTTCATTAATGGATTAATGCTGTTATTGTAGTAGTAGGTTTCTGATGAAAGGATGAGTTTCGCCTCCTTTCTCTCTCTCTCTCTCTCTCTCTCTTTCTCATTTTCACTCTTTTGTTCTTCCACCTTCTGAAGCAATGAGGCCCTCGCCAGATGCTGGCCCCTCCATCATGGACTTCCAGCCTCTAGAACAGGCATCCTCAAACTTTTTAAACAGGGGGCCAATTCACTGTCCCTCAGACCATTGGAGGGCCGGACTATAGTTTAAAAAAAAAACTATGACCAAATTCCTATGCACACTGCACATATCTTATTTTGAAGTAAAAAAACAAAACGGGAACAAATACAATCACACCACTTCATGTGGCCTGTGGGCTGCAGTTTGAGGACCCCTGCTCTAGAACTTAAGAAATAAAATCTCTGTTCATTATAGATTACCCAATCTTTAATAGTCTGTTCATAGCAGCACAAAATGGACTAAAACAACATTTAATCCAAATTGAAGCAAATGAATTGAAACCACAAACATTCAAAGAGACTGTATTATTTATGTCCATAAAAAAATTGTAGAAAAAAATGTGCAACCAAATTTATTATTATTGTCTAAATTTCATGATAAAATACTTTAACCCGATGTTTAAGTAAACTTAGTTCCGTCATTGGGGGTTAATGTCAGATTCTTTTATGTTTATTGGTAAAACAATTTTGCTAATGAATTTTAATTACTTAGTTATCTCTTAAGCCTGTTAATTTAAATTATGAACATCTGTCCTTATCTAAAGATGATTGCTTGGAAGGAATGTTTTTCTTAACTCCTGAATTCTGGGTGGATGTTGCATGGAATTGGGAATTTAAGAATATTGCAGTTTTCTGTCACTGAAGTTGTTTCAGAAATGCAATTTGATTTTCTTAACTGTGGTAGTTAGGTTAGATTTCACAATTTTTAAATGTTTTCTTTTTAGAACATCTGTTTTTGATACTGTAGTTGCATATGTGCTTTGAAGGAAGAGGGATTTTTTATTGTGGTTAATTATGAAGGGAGGAGGACCTGAACACCATGATGGTTACCGTTGTAGGGTTATTGCTCCTGTGTGGGCTGAAGCGATTCTCTTAGAAGTTGGTAGTCTTTTCTTTATATGACCCTCATGCCTTGAATCATTAATTTCTAGTGAGGATTAAGGGCATGTCATTACAAATCCCCAACTGGGGGAAAGTTGGTCACAGTAATGCACTGTCAAGATTTGTATGCTGAGCATACACTTGTGTTTGAATGATTGATAAAGGGTTCCTTTGTGGCTTGTTGTTGTACTAGTGGAATCACCACATTGTGCAGGCATTATATTTAACACCTGAACCAAGTCCATGGTTAGTAGTGGCAAAGTGTGTGTTTGCCACAGAATGCTATAGGCGCCAACTAGTTTTTCTAATTTTAGTAGAGACAGGGGTCTTGCCTTTGCTCACTCAGGTTGTTCTCAAACTCCTGAGGTCAGGGGCTCTAACCTCCTTGTCCTCCCAGAGTGCTAGGATTATAGGTGTGAATCACCACACCTGGCCCTTAGTTGTTTTTAATTGTAGAACCTAATGCTCATTGTGAAAAACATAAGCCTTTCTTCCCGGGCGCTATCTACGGAGGTGGCAGCCATCTCCTGTTTGGCATTATGGCTACCCCCAGACCCATTCTGAAGCCGAAGATTGTCAAAAAGTGGACCATGAAGTTTATCTGGCACCAATGAGACCGATATGTCAAAATTAAGTGTAACTGGGGGAAACTCAGCGGTATTGACAACAGGATTCAGAGAAGATTCAAGGGCCAGATCTTGATGCCTAACATTAGTTACGGAAGCAACAAGAAAACAAAGCATATGCTGCCCCGTGGTTTCTGGAAGTTCCTTGTCCACAATCTCAAGGAGCTGGAAGTGCTGCTGACGTGCAACAAATCTAACTGTGCAGAGACTGCTCATGTTCCCTCCAAGAGCCACAAAGCCATTGTGGAAAGAGCATCCCCGCTGGCCATCAGAGTCACCAATCCCAATGCCAGGTGCACAGTGAAGAAAACAAATAGACAGCTCATGTGCACATTTTGTTCATGTTTAAATTAAATCATAAAAACTGCCATCTGGCCAAAAAAAAAAGTAAAAGTAAGTAATATGGAAGTGAAAAGTAAAAACCAACAGCTGTCTTTTGCCCTTGCTTGCCTTCCAATTTCAACAAATTGTCCCTTCTAGACATATTTCTATATGTAAATATAAATATACTTTATCAAAAATGGGATCATAACAGGCTCAGTGCCTGTAGCTCAAACCCTTAGGGCGCCAGCCACATACACCAGAGCTGGCGGGTTCGAATCCAGCCTGGGCCTGCCAGACAACAATGACGGCTGCAACCAAAAAATAGTGGGGCCTTGTGGCCGGTGCCTATAGTCCCAGCTGCTTGAGAGGCTGAGGCAAGAGAATCACTTAAGCCTGGGAGTTCAAGGTTGCTGTGAGCTGTGACGCCATGGCACTCTACCTAGGGTGACAGCTTGAGACTCAGTCTTAAAAAAAAAGAGATCATACAATCTATATTGCTTTATACCGTTTTTCCCTCTCAACATAACAGCTTGGTCCACTCTGTATGCCAGTACCTATGCATCTAGCTCATTCATTTCAACAGTTGTATGTCACCCTGTTAATAGGTGCTACCATTTATTTAACCAATCCTCTGTTTTTGAAGGTATCCTTTAATGAATACATATTTATTTTTAAAATTTCAGCACTGCACATAATAACAATAAATATAAATAAAATAAAAATAAAAATAGTACACTCAGAAGGATTTTAAATGAAAAGTATAAATTCTTTCCCAATTCTTACTTCATTTATAGCAGTCCCTTTTTTTAGTCATTATTCTAGTGGTTTCCATCATATCTTTAAATACTTCTATTTCTTGATTTGTCAACGTTAGGTAACTATCTGTTGCCTCCACTCTATGACTGATGAAGAAATCAGCACACTGCTCATCCCTCCTTCCATTTTTACATTATTTTTCAGTTGTCACAGATGGTTATTCTACATTTTTGTTTATAATTTTTTTTTTTTTTTTGAGACAGAGTCTTACTATGTCATTCTCGGTAGAGTGCTGTGGTGTCACAGCTCACAGCAACCTAAGACTCTTGGGCTTAAGCGATTCTCTTGCCTCGGCCTCCCAAGTAGCTGGGACTGCAGGCTCCCGCCATGATGCCTGGCTATGTTTGTAATTTTTGGCATCTGTGTTGGGTCTGTGTTGATTAAAAATTTATGATTATGACTCTCAGGTATTATCTTTCTTGTTTTCTCTTTTGTATTTTTGTATTACTTTTTTGTGTAACTTTTTTATAGGAAGAATGTGTATGGTAAAATTTGAATCTTTGTCAAAAGTATTTTCCATCATAATTTAGTAGTTTGGTTGGGCTTTAAATGAGGTTGTCATGTTTAAATATCTTCCAGCATCCCTGTTTGTTGATAAATATAGCAATGTGATTCTTGTCCTAATTTAGGTTATGTTTCTTTTTTTCTTGTTTTGTAAATTTTTAATTTTTTTAATTTATTCTTATAATTCTGAGTGTATCTAAATTTGAGCACGGTCTCTGGAGATGTACTGTTTGGTTTTAGATCCCAGCTCTGCCATATAATAGCTGGCTATGCATTGGATAATCTACTTAACCTCTCAGTGCCTCAGTCTCCTCATGTGTATAATGGAATAAATGGAGTTTTTATGAGGATTATATGAGGTAATATTTAGGGCAGTGTCTGTTAGGTGGCAAGTGCTTAATAAATGTTAGTTGTCATAATTATCGTTATTTCTCTCCTAGAGTACATACTGGGTTCTGTAACTGAGCAGACACATCTCCATAGTTTAGAGGAATTTTCTTCTGTTATCTCTTTAATTATACTTTTCCCTTTATTTAAAAAATCCCCTTTTTTGTCCAATTCAGTTCTATAATTGGAATTTTAGTATACCTGCATGGAAACCTCCTGCATCTGTCTGTCTGCTATGATTCTTTTTTTATAAGCTTTTTCTCTTCATCTTTTTGCTTGATTGTTATAGGAGATTTCTTCTACCCTTTCTTTTCTATCACCAGTTTTGATCATTAGCCCAATTCCTAATAGTCTATCCATGAAATTTTTTATTTTGACAATTATTTTTAATTTTGGGGACGTCTATTTTTTTTTATTCTTCTTTTTTATAATAGGCATTTCTTATTTTATAGCAGCAACATCTCATTTCTTTGCATATTGTTAATGATAATTTAAAAATTTAGTTTCTTTTTATGATTCTTTCTTCTCATAGGCTAATTGTTTTATATTTTCATCTTGACTTTCTTTTTTATTGATATTGCTTTTCCTTAAATGCCTGGATGATTGCCAATGTTGATCATATTGGTAGTTAACATGAGTTCCTTCTGTAGTTATATGGGTCTTATGTCCATCTCTCAGCTCACAGGCTGCATGTGGATTATCTGTGCTCATCTGTGGTGGCAGATATCACAAAAATTATACAAAGACCCTTTTCTTCCCCTTTTTTGCTCATCAGCTTTTGTTAGTGTTTGTAGTGTATTCAATGTGTGGAAGAAGAGGAAAGTCTTCTTCCAACATGGTGCAGAGAAGCCAAAAGGTTGGCCACCCATGCAAAGCTTTTCCTTTGAATGGGAGGGCCGACTGCAGACTGCACACATGGCAGAATGTTTCTAACTAATAGCCTCCTTTAGGATTGGCAGGGAACTTCCCTCTTCCTCAGGGGCCCTGAATTGGGGATCTTATGTAATTGGGCCCTCTTGCTATTATAACCGAGATGCTTTTCTTTTTAAGTAGCCCCCATACCATCTGTTGCTTCATTCCTCGTTCCTTTTCTTATGACAAGACATGTGAGACTGAGATAGTATCTCCTAGATATACAAGGTGGCAGTGTGCTTGAGCCTAGGAGGCAGGGTAGGCATCCAGAGGAGGGGGTAGCAGGACCAAGAGCCCAAGTGAAGAGCCTCAAGCAAGAGATAGAGACTCAATGAAGAGAACCTCCTCTCGGTGGATGTCTGAAGCATGGCCGGGGATCCTCAGCTACAGAATGTGGATCACGCTCACCAACAGATGAGCTATGCATAGAGTAGTGAACTAGACAGTGTGTGAGGTATTCTTAGATTGTTGAACTCAGGGATGCTGCAGAAGGCTTACAGTGGTTAGGAGAGGCATTTATTCAGCAAGTAAAAGGTTAAAGTGTTTAAAGCAGGGGTCCTCAAACTTTTTAAACAGGGGGTCCGTTCATTCTCCCTTAGCCCATTGGAGGGCCGGACTATAGTTTAAAAAAAAAAACAAAACCATGAACAAATTCCTATGCACACTGCACGTATCTTACTTTGAAGTAAAAAAACAAAATGGGAACAAATACAATCACACCGCCTCATGTGGCCCACAGGCCACAGTTTGTGGACCCTTGGTTTAAAGGGTGGGATAGCCAGGTCAGAAAAAGAGCCAACAACCCAGAAAATGGATGTGAGGTTGACCATATAGGAAACATACATTATCTCTACATCAAATATAACAACACTGGGTCTCCTTTTCTGCCTTTAGACCAAGCTCATCAGAATTGCCCACTGTGTGTCAGAAAGAAAAACCCTGGGCAGAGAGCTAGGGCTTGGGAGGATTATCTCAGCTTAAGAATAACTATGTAAGTGTGTAGTTTTGTCTAAGGGATTGGGATATGACTGCAAGAAGGAAGCTAATGGACACACCTGTCCACGTGATACTTAGTTATGCTAAGCAGGAGACAACACAGCATGCTCTCAGATGCAGGTCTGGCCTCCCCAGTACCCCAGCGCTGCCCATGAAGACGTCCAGCTCTAGAGGATCCTCCCTGTGAGTGACAGTGCCAGAAGCGCCCCGTGGTATTCTCACAGGGGCAAAGGATGGTTTGTCCCCACCTGCGTCCTCCTCTCCTCTAGCCAGATGCGATGAGAGCAAGTTTCCCGAGCAGCCCCAGCCTTCTAAATGATGAGAGGAAGCTTCCAGAAGTTCCGTTGTATCCATCCCCTAGCTGATTTGTGAATTATGCTGCCTTAGTCAGCATCGTTTTTCAGGGAGTCTGCTTCAACCCTCCTACTGTCTCTCCTTACCACAGATCGGCCTCGCCTCTTTCTAGTGGCACCTTTGTTGAAACATTAGCTAATTGTATGGTGTGTGTTTGCTTCTGGACTCTGTGTTTTCATAGCAGTATTTTAGCATTTAGTAATTATATGATACTTTATTTGGGAGCCTGTCCTTCTTGACAGTGAGAATGTGAGCTTCTTGAGGGGTCAGGTTCTTTATTTTACTTAATTTTGTATTCTCAGAATGGCACTCAATGGATGTTTGCTAAATGTTGAATTTGAAACAAAAGAAGTTTTGGATTACCTGCTTAGCAGGACTAATTGAAAGTTAGTTAAATTAAAGACTGTATTTTCATCTGGAGTTTCAGTAATCTGAGAGCTGTAGAGACCAATCTTTCTGATATTCCAGTCCAAATTTTCAGTACAGTAACAAGCTCCAGGGCCCAAGCGAATAGGAAGCATAATCACACCAAGTTAACAGTTCCCAGAGGGAACTGTTCACAGTTTAGTTGCTTGTATTTTTTTAAGGGAAGGGAAAAGAGATAAAGGTATATCAGCTTTTCTTATTGAGTTTCCTAAGAAAACGATGAATTCGTGCATAAATTCCTATGCTTTGAGGTCATAAAAAGAAGTAGTAAGAGACTATGTTCATGAATTAACTTCTTAATTAACCAGAAATGTGTTCATTCTATATTTCTTGACATACCAGAAAACAAAGCTTTTCCTCTATATGTGAGTCACTATGAAAGTTTTGAGACAAATTGTATTATGATCCATTATTTTAAATCCAAGAAACCCAGTCAACAGTGTCCTTTCTGATTCACCTGTGCAAGGTGAACTTGCTTGGCTTATCAGGCTGGGAGGGCTTCATTTGTTTCCTTCCCTTCCCTTCCCCTCCTCCTTTCTGACTTGGTCTCACTCTGTAGCCCCAGGCTAGAGTGCTGTGGGCAGCTTAGCTCACAGCAACCTTTAACTCTTGAGCTCAGCCATCTTCCTGGCTCAGCCTCCCAAGTAGTTGGGACTGTAGGTGCCAGCCACAATGCCCGGCTAATTTTTTCTATTTTTAGTAGAGATGGGATCTTGCTTTTGCTCTGGCTGGTCTCAAACTCAACACCTCAAGCAATCCTCCAGTCTCCCCTCCCAAAGCGCTAGGATTATAGGAGCACCCAGCTGATTTTGTTTTTTGATTTTCGTGTATCTCAAAACTTTTATAATGACCCATGTATACAGACTGGTCATTTGTTCTTTCTTTCTTTCTTTTTTTTGAGACTGAGTCTCAAGCTATTGCCCTGGGTACGGTGCCATGGTATCACAGCTCACAGCAACCTCAAACTCTTGGGCCCAAGCAATTCTCTTGCCTCAGCCTCCCAAGTAGCTGGGACTACAGGCATCCACCATAATGCCTGGCTATTTTTTGGTTGTAGTTGTCATTATTTGGCAGGCTCAGGCTGGATTCGAACCTGCCAGCTTTGGTGTATGTGGCTGGCATCTTAGCTGCTGAGCTACAGGCGCCACTCACTTGTTCTTCATTAAAGGATTCTCTCCTGTGTTTTAGTGCCTCAGGATATTCATGTGCTTGATTATATTTTCACATGTTTTCTTTACAAATGTACCACCACACACGTTACAATTGGCAGATTTGGTATTGACCTTGATGTGTAACTGTGTGAGTGGAGAATATACAGCTGTCATTATGGAGCCACTGAGGAAGGACTGGGCAGTGGAGTGGATGACAGGAACTAGTCATTTGAGCTGACCTTGGCTATACAGGGTGGACATAAAGTTCATGTGCAATTTATAATAGTTTAACATAGTAAATTGCACGTGAACTTTATGTCTATCCTATATCTGACTTGCCAAATGAGCAGGTATGGCTTCAAAATTCGAGAAATTGCATTTAATTTTCTTTTTTGTTTGAGACAGAGTCTCATTATATCACCCTCGGTAGAGTGCTATGGCATCACAGCTCACAGTAACCTCAAAGTCTTGGGCTTAAGCAATTCTCTTGCCTCAGCCACCCAAGTAGCTGGGACTATAGGCACCCACCACAACGCCTGGCTGTTTTTTTTTTTGTTGTTGTTGTAGTTGTCATTGTTGTTTGGCAGGCCCAGGCCTGGCTCGAACCCACCAGCTTCGGTTTATGTGGCCGATGTCCTAAGCACTGAGCTACAGCTGGCAAACCTGCATTTAATTTTCTTTCTTTTTTTTTTTTGTAGAGACAGTCTCACTGTACCTCCCTCGGGTAGAGTGCCATGACGTCACACGGCTCACAGCAACCTCTAACTCTTCGGCTTATGCGATTCTCTTGCCTCAGCCTCCCAAGCAGCTGGGACTATAGGCGTCCGCCACAACACCTGGCTATTTTGTTGTTGTTGTTGCAGTTTGTCCGGGGCTGGGTTTGAACCCACCACCCTCGGCATATGGGGCCGGCACCCTACTCACTGAGCCACAGGTGCCACCCTGCAGTTAATTTTCATACTTAAACGTCCTTGTCCTCAATATAAGGTGCTTATACTATGTAATGGACAGGTCAAAGTTTGGAGCATTTCAAGACTGTTGATACTTTTGCTGTGTTAAAATTTAAAAAATGGGTCTTAATAAGGAGTCTTTTAGTTGTAAGGGACAGAAATCCAATTCAAAATGGCTATAGAAAAGGAAATTTACTGGCTGTTATAGCTGGGAGGGGTAGGAGTATTCCAGTTCAGAGACAGTGGGATTCAGGTGTCACACGGATCATCAAGTCTTTCTCTTTCTCTCTTTCTCTCTTTTTTTACCCTCATTGTCATGTCTCTGCTTTTTTCTGCCTTCTTAAGTATTAGGAAATTTGTTGCAGGAATAGCAGCTGATTTCATTATCCATAAACTCCACAATACAAGAGGAAAAGCACTCACACACTCATGGCCAAAGTGAAGCTTCCTAACCTCATGTGCCTCACTTTCCTTATCTGTAGAGTGGAGACAGCAGCTGCCAGTGCTGACCTCCCTCCTACTAGTGTTGATACTTGGGAAACGCTTGGAGTAGTGCTGGTACACAGTCAGTCTTTGATAAATGGTGACTGCCATTATTATATTCACATTACAGGAAGGGAAGGTTAGGTACAAGAAAAATAAAACTGCCCAGTCAGTCATGGCTGATTTTGTTTTGTTTGAGACAGTTTTACTTTGTCACCCTTGGTAGGGTGCTGTGGCATCATATCTTACAGTAACCTCAATCCCTTTGGCTCAAGTGATCCTCTTGCCACAGTCTCCCAAGTAGTTGGGAGTACAGGTGCCTGCCACAATGCCCGGTTATTTTTTCAATTTTTACCCTGTTTCCCCGAAAATAAGACAGTGTCTTATATTAAGGTTTGCTCCCAAAGATGCTCTAGGTCTTATTTTCAGGGGACGTCTTATCTTTCCTGTAAGTAGGTCTTATTTTCGGAGGATGTCTTATTTTCAGGGAAACAGGGTAGTAGAGATGAGGGTTTGCTCTGGCTTGTCTCAAACTCCTGAGCTCAAGCAGTCCACGTGCCTTGGCCTCTCAAGAGTGCTAGGATTACAGGCGTAATCCTAGCACTACGCTTGGCCTGTCATAGCTAATTAAAAGCAAACATTGAACAACATTGGGATAATGATAATGCTACATGTGTGGTATTCTGGGTCATGCCATCAAGTTTTTCATACAGCTAAGATATGTGACTGTGTTTTCCATTCTAGCTCTGCATTTCACCTGCATCAATAACCACGCGCAAATATGCATTTGAAAGTTACGGAAGAGTATATGAGGATTTGCTCATGATTGTAGTGGTGCTTTTATTTGTTAGAATAATTATAGTTATTACCATTTATACAGATCTATATATAGCTATTGTGCTTTCATTAACTGTATTGTTACTTTTGTTTACCAAATAGTCATATGTCAGATGCTAAATAATCTTAGTAAGTAGGCATTATTCTTCAGTTTTACTGATGGAGAAACTGAGAGATGAAAAATTTAAGTGACTCAGCCTAGAGCTTAGAGCTGCACTAAAATTTAAACTAGCTCTACCTCATTTTGAAGTCCCTGTTTTTATCTAAATGCCCTATGGTTCTAAGGAAGCAAGGAGCACTGACTTTAAAAAGAAACATGAGGCCAGGCATAGTGGCTCACGCCTGTAATCCCAGCACTTGGGAGGCCAAGGGGAGGTGGATTGCCTGAGCTCACAGGTTCTAGACCAGCCCGAGCCAGAGTAAGACCTCGTCTCTAAAAACAGCTGGGCGTTGTGGTGGGCACCTGTAGTTCCAGCTACTTGGGAGGCTGAGGCAAGAGAATCGCTTGAGCCTAAGAGTTTGAGATTGGTGTAAGCTATGATGCCACGATCCTCTACCAAGGAAAACAAAGTAAGATTCTGCTCAAAATAAATAAATAAATAAAAATAAAATAAAAGGAAACATGACATCAGTATAAAGAAGAGTTGGCACAATCTGGAGGAAGGAGCTGAATGAGCACAGCCAGGAAGGAGCGAGAAGAGGCTTTTCGGAGAAAAGCTTTGGTTGTGGAATCTTAAGGCCAACCAGTGATTTGGGTGGAGGGGAGGGGAAAGGAATGCACGCAATATCAGGATGCAGTACTGTGTGGGAAAGAACACGTATGTGGATGAGTGAAATTAGCTTCTGATAAGCCCAAGAAAGGGGGCTGCCCGGAGGGTGATGATAGGCCGAACCCATGATCTGAGCTTCATGATAATAGGGTAGTAAGAAATATGCCATGACTGGTTCATAGGTAAGTGGGTCCAGAATGGGACAAGTGACATACAACATAAAATATATTTTATTAGTGATAGTCAAAAACACTAGACAGTTACAGAAAAGTGAAAAATAGTTAATAGTAAAGGAACTTACTAATAAGATGGAATAAAGTACCTCCATGTAAAGCACACTTCCAAAGAAAGATTTCAGAGAGGACAAATTTAAGTTCTTTGGACAAGGTTAGTTTATGTTGATTGAAATGATGGTTTCGTTTTTCTTGGCACAACATTCTTTGTACATCTTAACACCCATTAGGCAATATTTCCCAAACTTGCCTGAATTCACCTTGTGGAGTAGTGCTTGTTAAAATATGGATCTTGAGCCTTAGTTGTCAGAGATTCTGGGTCAGACTGTCAGAAAGACTGCTGTAAGCAGAGGTAGCCTGTTAATCTATAGCAGCTCCAGATGTTTTTCTGTCTTATGACTAGGTGCAACACAGAACAGAAGCTGAAAAGATAGTCACTAAGATAGCTCCAGAGACCATGTTGTGATTTAATAGGGGGCTGATTGCCTGCAGTTTTGAGGGCCCTCCTGATTGAAATCGAGTTCTCTTAAGGACAGGTGCTTTGCATTTGACTGAGAGATACTCAGGTAAGGAGTATTTAATGATTATTAGGGTCCAACTCCTTTAACTTTTTAAGAAAAGCTAATGATAGGAATTTAAAACATTCACTCAGGATTTAATAATCAATAAATATTTATTATTCCTTGCACTCGTAATATTTGCAGATTGTAAACAGGCCAACTTGTGCTATCATTTCCTAATGTCGTAAGACAAGAGAATACATAAGAACTTTTTTCTTTCTTTTTATATTTCGGTACAAATGATTAGGTTACATTGTTTGCATTTGTAAGGTAAAGTTGGAGTTGCAGTTAAGTCATTCATCTAGGTCAGCGGTTCTCAACCTGTGGGTCGCAACCCCTTTGGGGGTCTCCTGCATATCAGATCTATTTACATTACGATTCATGACAGTAGCAAAATTATAGTTATGAAGTAGCAATGAAAATAATTTTATGGTTGGGGGTCACCACAGCATGAGGAACTGTATTAAAGGCTCATGGCATTAGGAAGGTTGAGAACCACTGCTCTAGATAGTGTGCCATACATCCTTTCATTGTACCCGTTAGGTGGGAACTTACCAAACCTCCTCCCTCCTTCCCTTCCTCCTCCCTTTGTCTCTCCTTGAATTTAATAACATTTTTCTATCATGTGGGCCTGTTGTTCTTGATTTGCTAGTTTCAACATAACAACTTGCTTTTCTATTCTTGAGATACTTCACTCAAGAGAATATTCTCCAAATCCATCCAGGTAAATATAAAAGATGTAAAGTCTCCATCTTTTTATGGCTGAACAGTATTCCTTGGTATACATACACCACAGGTAATTAATCTGTTCATATGTTGATGGACACCATAATTTATTAACATTTGAGTGTTGAAGGGCATTTGTGTTATTTCTACATCTTTGCAATTGTGAACTGTACTTCTGTAAACATTTGAGTATAAGTGTCTTTATCAAAGAATGTCTTCTTTACCCTAGTAAAGGAATTGCAGGATCAAATGATAGGTCTATTTTCAGCTCTTGGAGGAATCTCCATACTGCCTTCTGTATGGGCTGCGCCAGTCTGCAGCCCCACCAGCAGTGTGTAAGTGTTCCTTTCTCTGCATCCACAGCAGCCTCTTTTGTTTTGGGACTTTATGATGTAAGCCATTCTCTCTGGGGTTACGTGATATCTCAGGTTTTGATATACGTTTCTGTGACGATTAGAGACAATGAACATTTTTTCATGTGTTTGCTGGCCATTTTGTCTTTGTGAGAAAAGTTCCTGTTTGTACTCACAGACCTATGGAACAGAACGGAGAATCTAGAGATGAAACCAGCCTCTTATTGCCATCTGATCTTTGACAAAGCAAACAAAAACTTACACTGGGGAAAAGAATACCTGTTCAATAAATGGTGGTGGGAGAACTGGTTAGCCACATGTAAAAGAGTGAAACTGGGGCTTAGTGCCTGTAGCTCAGCGGCTAGGTGCCAGCCATATACACCAGGTCTGGCGGGTTCGAACCTAGCCTGAACAACAATACCAACTACAACAGAAAAACAGCTGGGCGTTGTGGTGGGCACCTGTAGTCCCAGCTACTTGGGAGGGTGAGGCAAGAGAATTGCTTAAGCCCAAGAGTTTGAGGTTGCTGTGAGCTGTGACACCACAGCACTCTATCAAGGGTGAGTGCTGTGAGTGCTGCTCAAAAACAAAAAAGACTGAAGCTGGACCCACACTTCTTACCACTTACAAAAACTAAGTCATGATGCATAAAAGATTTAAATCTAAGACAGGAAACTATAAAAACCCTAGAAGAAAGTGTGGGAAAAACTCTTACTCTTATTTGCCTAGGGAAAGAATTTCTGATGAAGAACCAATGGCAATTGCAGAAGCAACAAATAAATAAATGGGACCTAATCAAATCAAGGGGTTTCTGCACAGCTCAGGACAACAAAGCAAAAGACAGCCTGGAGAATGGGAGAAGATATTTGCATGCGACCCATCCAACAAGATTTAAGATTCTGGTTATCATTCTTTGTAGATTCTGATAAGATTCTGATAAGCAGAATCTACAAAGAACTCGAGCAAATCAAGAAAAAATTCAAACTACCCCATTAAAAAGTGGGCAAGAGACACGAGAACTTTTAAGTACTTCATTAAACATTGAGCAGGGTCCTTGGGAGAAGTATTAGGAGAGAGTTGGATGTGGGTGAGATGTAGGGAAGGCATGAGAGTTTGTACGTCTCCTAATCCTAAGGCAGCAGTTCTCAGAATATGGTTTATAAGTCAAAAGTCAAAACTATTTTTATAGTAACACCAAGATATTACTTACCTTTCCAATGAGAGGCTGCTTTCTGTTCGCATGTAGGGTATCAGATTGCTCGCTCCTTTCCTCAAATCAAGGTAGGGACACTGGAGTGTGCCATTGGTCACTGTATGTTTCACTGCCACACATTCATAATGTAAAAAAGAAAAGACTTTTATATACAAGTGTCTGACAAAGGATTAAATATTTTGTCTTTAGCCTAAGACCATGCCTTTTTAATATTCAGTGTGTTGAAATGCAAAATGCAAAACACTTGAGCTGCTTGCGTCAGTTTGTTAGTTCTGTGGTTGTGTTGTTTCAAGAAAAAGCTAAACTATCTGTTTTCCATGGAGCACTCTTTTAACTAGAAAGAACTGCTGACAGACAAACTGCAAGCATTCAGATTTGGCAGTTTGACAGGAGGTTCCTCAAATGAACGAAGTAAGCTCATCCCTTCAAGGGAGGTAATTGATGGTGTTTGTTAGCTATGATAGAATTCTCCACTTTCAAGAAAAAAGACGAGAGTGTTGGAAAACTTGGATGTGCAGCTCTGAATGTGACACCTTCCTAACATTTCAAGTATTGGGACAAGATTTTTCTGATGTGATTGGTGATATTAATGCATGAAAGTTTGAGGTTTTATATGAAATGTGTTGACATTGGGAATATCAGCTTATTATCTAAACGACCAGTGCTTGACATTAAAATATCAAGCATGAGTAAAAAGTCCATCCACATGCAGGGTAGACCAGTGAGTATTTTTGTTTTTTGATTTTAGACCAGTGGATTTTAAGGCAGTAGAATATTTAATGTGACAAAATAGTTCATTAATAGGATTTCAACTTCCACATTGCAAGTAATCTTTAAGAAATCACCATAATATTGAATTTTGGTATAGCATCAAAGAATAACACATCCCCAATTAGCTGAAAAAGCCACTAACATTCTCCTCCCTTTTCTAACTATGTTCTTCATAAGGCCAGATTTTCTCCATAAACTTCAACTAGAATATCATAAAAGGTTTGCAAAATTGCAAGACAATGCCACATTTTTCAAGACTTGTTTTGTTTTGGAAAATATAGTTATTTTTCATAAAACATGCAACTTATATTGATTTTATAAATCTTATTTTAAAATAAATTAGTAAACATTTAAATTTGGGGGGTTATTAATCTCTAATGTCATAAATATTAATGGGTGATAAACCACAGAAACAAAAGCTCTTTAGAGTCCCTCAATAACTTAATAAGAATTTAAAGGAGTCTTGGAACCAAAAAGTAGAACTACTGACCCAGGGAGTGGCTGATGATGGGAGTGTTCTGTGATACTGCGTGGGCATCCTTGTGGGCTGCCTCTTTACTTTCTTGTCGTCACACTGGGATCATGTAAGTCAGTAGACCCAGTTCCATCCAGTCCACATTCTAAGGTCTGCCCATGGCTAGGAAGGAAGCAATAAGTGTGAGTCTTCTTGACCAGGTCACATCCTAACTCCTATATTATGGGATTCGGGCACTTGGCTTGCTTCTAACAAATGTACGTCATACTTGTGTTCAGCTAATGTTGCCTAAAATTAACCAACAAACCTGAAATGCTTGAAATGAAACAAAATACTCTTGATAGAGCCATTCTCCTAGTTTTCTGGAAGCACAAGGATCATTCTATAAAATCATCTCATAGGTGAGTGCCATTGTGCTTACATGACTTATTACTTGGGGATGCATCAGGAACAGAACCCAAGTGACTTCCCTTGCCATTGCTGCTTTTCCTATTTACTGTGCTTGTAAAGGCCTCCACTTTGGTTGAATATGAAGGAATTATCTCAGAATGAGTTGCTAGAAATCGTCTTGCTCTGAGAAACCTAGAGATGTACGTAATAATAGTCCCATGTTTTTAATAAATTAGCAAATAAAAAAAAAGATTACTGTGGATCCAGTAGTGGAAATAGGGAAATAACAGTACACTCACCACCCCTTACTTTTGTACATTTAATATTCCTAGTTTCTATTGGTAGGTAAATCTTATTTAGATGGTTGTCATGGCTAAGATAGGAAGAGTTCATTCTGTGTGGGAGTGGAAATAGGCTACAGTTCTGTTTTTAATCTTTACCATGCACATGGCTTAATCAAGTTTGTGTACAGGAGCTTATTCATGGGATCCAGCTCAAATGAGTGTTTTCTGCCCTCTTTGCTGTGGTCTTTACCATTTTGTAGAGTATCCAAGGCACTTAGATACTCCGAGATCATCCAAAAGTATCTGAAATACATAATAAATGTGTTTATTAATAAATCAGGAAATACTTGCTGAGCACTTATATGCTTTAGCTCAGGCGTCCTCAAACTTTTTAAACAGGGGGCCAGTTCACTGTCCCTCAGACCATTGGAGGGCTGGACTATAGTTTAAAAAAAAAAAACTGAACAAATTCCTATGCACACTGCACATATCTTATTTTGAAGTAAAAAAACAAAACGGGAACAAATACAATCACACCGCCTCATGTAGCCCGCGGGCTGCAGTTGAGGACCCCTGCAAGTTTAGCTAGTTGCAGTAACTACAGTGAACAACATGAATTTTGTTTGAAAATAATATTTATTGTATATTATTAAGTTCTTTAGTAAAAGTAAGTTTGACAGTGTTGCTTTTGTTTTTTGTTACTACTGAATAATGAGCATTAGTTAATTTTTTCTTTCCAAAAACCCGACATATTGCTAACAAACTTTTCACACACACCCCTTTTGAATTTGTCCTCCTTTTTATGCAGTAATTCCGTGATCTCTTTATTTATGTATTGGAACCATATGTATTCAGCCAGAAGTTATTCTTCTCTACCCTCCCTCCCACAACTAAACAACGTTGGGCAGAAGCATGCAGTCTTTTTGCTGTTAAGTTTCTGTGAAGTAGGGCCAAAAAGCTTTAAACATATTTTGACGGAGATGTTTTAGCAGTCTAGTTATATCTCAGTTTGTTCTGACTGACTTGACTAAATAACATCTTGGATTGTCAAAGAAGTTTTGTGTAATGAGTGTTACTCACACTTGTGCTCATTCTTAGGCTGATGAATGTATCTCCCACCTAGCACAAAAGAGGACCCACAATTCAGGAGTAGCTTCCCTGCTCAGAAACTGGGCTCCACTTAGATTCTTATCCTTTTGGTTTTTTCTGAGGAAGTTTGGACTTGCTACCTCTTTTGCTTTTTTTAAAAAAAATTCCATTTAAAAAATTAATTTTATAAAATTTGAGACAATTTCAGACTTTCAGAAAAGTTGCAAGTATAGTATAACTGTTTTTTTATATCCTGAAGTTTGGGAGAGTAGGTTGCCAACATGGTGTTCCTCCTCCTTAAATACAAGGACATTCTGTGATCTAACTCAAAGGTGCATTATAATGAGAACATTAACACTGATATATTACTACCATAGAATCCACATAAGAGAGGTCTGAGAAAACAAATCAACTGACAAAGAAAATTTGAGTACTGTATTATAGAAAAAAGGTCACGCTAATTCACAGTCACAAGAAGGTATATGTGTACGGTATAGAACAGTGTGTGTACTGACACGTGAGGAGGAAGAGAAGATGAGCTGAGCCTGCTACTGGGGCTGCTGTCCATGTGTTTGACTAGGAATTCCAGAGTGTGTCTGCATTCACTTTGAGGCTGATTTACAAGCTCTTTTGCTGTGAATCACTTGACCACCAGAAGGTGCCAGCCTTTGCCTTTGCAGATGGCCCTGGTACTTCTTCTCAGGGTCAGCCATCTTGGTCTTGTTGGTCTGCCTCTTGACACAGCTTCTGAGAGGTTAATTTCGGCACATCAGAGGAATTCTTTGGATGCACATAGCTTGCAGCTGCCCCCTGCGCCATTCAGATGGTCTCGTATGAATGAATGCACAGCCTGTTGCTCTGTTGCCGAACAGTGAGAGAACCTGCTCTCTGTGACCAGATAGACCTACTTTTCTTCTATCACTTTATTCCTGAGAAAATAATCCTAAATAAAGTTCTTTGTATATTTTTTCCTGATTTATATTAGAAAGTACCATTGTCAAAATGGCATTATGTTGTGAAAGTGATAGGCTAAAGAACAGTTTTTCTTAGAAAAATTAAGAAGACTTACCATTAAGGCCATTTCTTTGAATGAACCATTATAGGAAATCTTAGCTTTATAACTGTTTTAATGTACATGTTTCTGTGATGCTTACTTTAAATGTTTTTAAACATTTAAAGAAACTCAAGAAAAAAATCACGTGTCCCGTTTAGCTTATAAAACTGACATGAGTTCTTGATTGTTTATATGTGCATTTGTCTAACTTTTTCACTGAGAATCTTGCTTATATTAAAGTTATTACACATGTGGATACTGATTTTGATATATGTTCTTAAGGCTCTTGCAGACCAATTTGAAGATAAAACGACATCCATATTGGAACGTCTAAAGATTTTCTATTGTTGTCAAGTACCACCTCACTGGGCCATTCAGGTATTTTTGTTATTTGCCATTAGATATGAAAAATACTTTGCATTAGAAAGGTGAATGCATCAGAAAAGAATGATTTAAATTTGTTTGAATTTTCAGATATTTCAATAGAAAAATTAAAAATATATAGCCAGAGATTGCTAACTACTTCAAATTGCTGTTTTGATTAAAGTGATGTTAGATTCATATAACTGTTTTTTTTTTTTTTTTTTTGTAGAGACAGAGTCTCACTTTATGGCCCTCAGTAGAGTGCCGTGGCCTCACACAGCTCACAGCAACCTCCAACTCCTGGGCTTAAGCGATTCTCTTGCCTCAGCCTCCCGAGCAGCTGGGACTACAGGCGCCCGCCACAACGCCCGTCTATTTTTTTGGTTGCAGTTTGGCCGGGGCCGGGTTTGAACCCGTCACCCTTGGTATATGGGGCCGGCACCTTACCGACTGAGCCACAGGCGCCGCCCATGATTCATATAACTTTTTAAGAGAATTTTAAAACTATAGTAAATAGAATCCTACAAATTAAATAATAGGAAAACAATAAATGCTTTCATTTTTAAAATGACTTTTCTAAGAAATCAGGTCTTGCTGTGCTGCCCAGGCTAGAGTGCAGTGGCCATTTGTAGGAACAATCATGGTGCACCACTGCTTGGAACTCCTGGGCTCGAGCAGTTGGGATGACAGGCACACCCCACCATACCCAGCTTCAAAATAGATTTTTATATTTAAAAGTCCTCTCAGGGCCAGGCACTGTGGCTCATGCCTGTACACTCTGGGAGGCCGAGGCTGGTGGATTGCCTGAGCTCAAGAGTTCAAGATCAGCCTGAGCAAGAGTGAGACCTCATCTCTAAAAATAGCCAGGCATTGTGGCGGGCACCTGTAGTCCCAGCTACTGGGCAGGCTGAGGCAAGAGAATCACTTGAGCCCAAGAGTTTGAGGTTGCTGTGAGCTATGACGTTCAGCACTCTACCAAGAGCGATATAGTGAGACTCTGTCTCAAAAAAAAAAAAAAGAAGACCTTTCAGGACTTTCTGTTAGACAATGAACCTTATAGCTAAATTATTTACATAAAGTGAAAAGAAGCATTTACTTGTCTATGTTGTAAGAGACGTGCAATGACTCTCCTCTTCCTGAGTGTGTGTGACTACCTGGTGTGGCTCCTAAAACTTCATATTGGGTTAGAGAGTCTGGTTTCTTGTCTGCATTGTTCACCTGCATTGTAGGTCTGATCCCCCTACCCTATCTTGTAAAAATTTGGCACTGAAGCTAACTTAGACACCCGGTCCAATTTTTTAATTTTACCAAGGAGAAATTGAGGCCCAGTGCCATTAACTTTCCAGTGTTGATCACACTCTGTCCCTGAACTAGATCCCTGGCTTTCTACTTTTAGTGTAGTTTACCTCCTTTCCGTATCTGTTCAGTGGTTTATACAGGGTGTCCATACTGTCTATTTTAAATTGCATAAGAACTTTATGGACACCCTGTATAACAACTCATAACAACCAACTTTACCGCACTTATTTTATTGCACCAATTTTGTGAAATATCCCCGTTTTACAGATGAGGAAGCATGATACAGAGAGGTTAAACGGAATCCAATGGCTCCCGTCAGCAGTTTCTAGATGATTTAGCAGCTGTTTCTATTTTCATCAGCCTCCCTCCCTGTCTCTCACAGAGTATGCACGTAGGTAGTGACTTAGACTTATAAATGCCAGCCCACCATTCAATGGTTCAGATCCCTAATGTAATGTTTCTTCAAGTAGGTTATATTCTTAAACTAGGGTAAACTAGGAGGCTTATTACACATTGGAATTCACTTTATGCATTGAAGGAGTCTCAAGAAAACACAAGCAAATAAAACACTTTGCTGTATTATCTCAAAAGGAGTAGCTTCTTCATCAAGAAGGGTTTAACAGCTGGAATTTTTCAGCTTGATTTTGACTCTGATGTATGAAATTTGTTCAGTGCTTTCTATGATGTGGTTGTGGGTAAACATTTCAGACAGAGCTATTGTTATGACAAAACCTGTCTTTTTGGAGGTGTTGCTCTTTATCTTGTTCCTGAATAGAAATGTTAGGAAACTTAAATACTATTTAATTAGAATTTATTAGGCTACATGCTTATTTTGTCTTTCTAGAAGGCTATGTATTTTAGGATCTTTAGGCAATTAGATAAGGACCTTTTTCATTAAGAAGTTAAATCATTTTTTTTTTTTTTTTTTTGAGACAGGGCCTTGCTTTGTCACCCAGGCAGAGTTCAGTAACATCATCATGGTTGCTGCAACCTCAAACATGTCTGTTTGAGCGATACTCCTCCCTCAGCCTCCCAAATAGCTGGGACTACAAGTACATGCCCCCATGCCCAGCTAGTAAGAAGTTAAATCACTTTTTCTTACATCATAGGGAGTAGACATGTTTTTATGTGTTATTTTAAATATCAAGAAATTACAGTACAATTTATTATAAAAAGAGAATTAGAGTCTACTCTGCCATTGAGTAGCCATGTCATCTTTCTCTATGTGTTAAAAGGAAAGATCAAATTACTCACTGCATGAGTACTAAGATTTCTTCAAGCCCCCACATGCTATGTTCAGTTTTTTAAAATGTTCAACTGTATACTCCAAAGTAGCCGAATTCTCCTTTATTTCATAGCACACAGATGTAGTGGACCACTCCCCTTATTTATTTTGATAATATATTAGCTTATAATTTTTAGAAACATTTCATTTTATTTTCTAATATTGTCAATCTTAGATCTTCTATATTGATTAGCTTCTAAACTCTCAAATATATGTTGAATTTACAAAGAATAATAAAACTATATTAAAGAGGAACAATACAGCTCTCACCAAGATGCAACTATTCAAGTACCTTACCTACTTTTTTAAACCTTCCTAATATATATTTTTCCATTTCTATAGGAAATCCAATATGTGTGTGTATATATAATTTTTAAAAAATGTGTTTAAACTTACTGACCTCAACCCAATTTTCTCCCTGTTTTTTTTTTGTTTTTTTTTATCTGCCAGGAGCTAGGAAATTAGGTAGCTATGTTTACTAGAATGTGCTTAAAATAAATCAAAGTAAGTCTGAGTGGAAAGAGCCAGAGATGAATGGATAAAGTCCACGGAGGCTAATGCATAGGTTTTAATCTCATTTATATTGACTGCTCAGTTGTAAAAATTGATTTATTAGATCTAAGCTTTAGAAATTAGAGATTGTTATCTATAGAATCTATTTGTAAGAAAAAATACTCATTTCTGCTTTTTAAGTTTTTGGAAAAAAATTAATGTGTTGATTATTTTCAATAGTTTCTCTATTATTTTTAAATTGCTTTCTATAAAGAAGCTTGCTAAAGTAAGGCATTATATTAACACAAATTCCTGATCAGTAGAGGTGAAATATTAGAAATTACACACTTATTACAATAAAAAGACTTTAAAAAATGTAAATTAGATGTACCTTGACATGAAACAAGAATTTCTCTTTCACCAATAAGTGTTAATTGTTGTAATTTGATTTTTCTAGCGTCAACTTGCAAGTTTGCTCTTTGAGTTGGGATGTACCAGTTCAGCCCTTCAGATATTTGAGAAGCTAGAAATGTGGGAGGATGTTGTCATTTGTTATGAAAGAGCTGGGCAGCATGGGAAGGTATGTGGTGGTCAAATCCTCGGGACAGGTAAGAACCTTCCCTCTTGAAGCATATTCTTGTCTTGTTTGTTAAGTCCACTTTTTGTCAATATTCACTTATATCCCCCTTTTCACCTTTTCCAGAAAAACGTTTTCCTGTTTTCTCTTGTTTCCTTTTGGGCAGGTTACTTTCTATGTATGCATGCACATATGGGTATAAAAGAGAAAGGTTGACAGAAGGCGATGTGGTATTTGACATTCAAGAAAGAATAACAAAAGCTTTGAAGACACTGTGTATTTTGATCTCTTTACTGACTTTTCTCCTGTAGTATAACTTCAAAGTATAATATTAGGAATTACTTTAATCATCACTGGGTTGCCAGATGATCAGAGGCTGTAGGCTTGAAGGGAGGTTACCTAGGAAGGAAAGCAGTTGGCTTTCTCTGTAAAAGGAATCCAAGAGTTGTCAAGTGTGTAATGCACATTTAATTCCATCCTTAAATTGGGTCAAGAGGGAAAATATTGCAATATTTGCATCTGTTATTAATCTGTTGTTTTTTTCCCTCATACATGAACAGAATTTTAAGAAGAATAAGGGGCTCTGTATTATGAGTCGTTGTAAAGACTAACACATTGAAATCATGTTCAATTTTGGATTAAAGTGTTAAATGGCTGAATAGAATATACAAGCAGAGTAAAACCAAGAAATTGGGTCATTTATACCTACAGTCAAACCTTTTGCCATTACCTTAAATGTAAATAGTGGTTCAAATATGTTTTTGTCTTAAATGCCTCCCTAAGTTTGTCTATTTTAGACTAATAATGAAAGTTCCATTTCTTTTGCTTGTCAATTAATGGCAGTGAAAGTCTTTGGTATTAGTTTTAGGAGAAACTGGCATAGGAACAGAGTTTTATATAGAAAATTATGGAATTATAATATTTTAATCCTGGAAAAGAACACTAAAATCATCCAGTCTAGCCTCTTTTTTCCGATGAGGAGAGGATTCCCTTCTGATTTGCCTCAGTTCACAAGGCTAGCTATTGATCATTTACCTTAGGGGTGGAATGGTATGGCAGTTTGAAAGTGTAGCCTCTGGACTCACGCTACCTGGATTCAGATGCTAGTCTTGTGACAGGACAGTTTTGTGATACTGGGCAAGTTACTTTACCTTTCTTGCCTCAATGTCCTCATATAGAAGTACTTAATCTGCCTACTTTGTAGGTTTTCATGAACTGATACATGTAAAGTGGGCAGAATGGTGCTTGTCTTATAGTGCTATGTGTTTGCTGCCATTTCTGCTGTGTTTCTAAGAGATGTCTTTTTCATATTTCAATATCTCTAAAATTGGAATGTACTTAACAACTAATGGCATCTTCCAACTGCTGTCAGGTGGCTGTCTCATCGGGTTTTCAGTACCTGTGCGTGTGCAAGCTTAGTTATAGCTTCATTCAGTGCCATTTCAATCGAGTACGGATACAGTATCAGCACTGTGTATGTTGTATTTAATTGCCATTTAAAATATCTTCAAAAAGATTTCATTATGATTTGGCATTGAAACAAAAAGTTATTAAATACAGAGAAAAGGGCAAGACAAAATTAGATGTAATTTGGTTTGTGAAATAAACATTTGCCATTGGAGAAATCACCACAGTTCTATTTAGTTGTCTTTGAAAGCAACCAAGCAAATGCTTTATGGGAGCCAAGAAAGGAAGATACCCAAAATTAGATGAAGATTTGTTTTGTACTGAGATATGTGAAGAAAGTTCATCCTTTGAAATGTCAAGCAGTAGCAGAAAGAATTGCCAAATTTTTCTGATAGATTGAAAAAAAGCCAAATGAGAGGCAATAGGTCATAATTAAAAGCATTATTTTTTTAAGTGTGTGTTACAGCTAATGGCATCTCAAATTTGATGAACTATAGTATTCTATTTCTACAATGGCTTAAATTTTGTTTGGTATTCATTGGCGCTAAAGTCGTACTCGGATGTTTGATTAACAGAGGAATGAATGGATGTGCCACTACCTGGACTTCCAGCTTGATCTAGTTCCCAATGGCATTGTTCTTTACTGTGCTAGACTTTTACACTGGTCAGGAGATAAATAAATAATAACTACATAAAAGTATGGGCTCGGTGCCCATAGCTTAGTGGTTAGAGTGCTGGCCACATACACACACCGGGGCTAGCGGGTTTGAACCCGGCCTGGGCCTGCTGAACAACAATGACAACTGCAACAATAAAAACTAGCCAGACCATTATGGCGGGCGCCTATATAGATAGTCCCAGCTACTTGGGAGGCTGAGGTAAGAGAATCGACCCAAGAGTTTGAGGTTGCTATGAGCTGTGATGTTGTGGCACTCTACAGAAGGTGACATAGTGAGACTCTGTCTCAAAAACAAAACAAAATAAAACAAAAGTATGATCGTTTTGAAATAGTACTTTTGGAAATAATTAAGCAAGTTGGTAAATCACAAATACCCAAACATGTTTTAAAATATCAAAGTAATGATTTTTAGGAAGTATAGAAAGTTGAGACTTTAACTACAAGAGAAAAAGTATAAAGAATCCGTCTTCTTCAGAGAAAGGATTTTACTGTATCCCCCTAAATATTTAGTAATTGTGATATTGTTTTAATTTGCACATGATCTTATATAATTGTCTATAATAATGATAAAGGACGCATGATGAAATACTGCATATCTAAGTAGTCTAGAAAATGTGCATATTTTAATTATGTACAGTCATTTATTTTGTCTTAATTTTTTTGTGAGTTATAGCTGAACACCCTCCAAAATCTTGATTTTTAAAGGTTAAATTTAGCATTTTATGTTTTAAAAATATCTCCTTTATCTGTTGTTCTTAGGCTGTATTTGCAGTTCATTTTAACCATAGACCTTAAAACGTTTTGTTGCAAGTTGGAGCAAATGTTTTATTTCTAAAACAGCTGAGGTTCTTTTAGTATTTGGTCATGTGCCAGTAGTTGTCACCACATTTTGGTTTAACTAGAAGTCTGTGACATTTTAATCCTTGCCTTTAATGCTTAACAGCATAATTTATTTTTAAAAGGCAAATTCGGGGAGATGTTTAATTCTAATTATTGTGTTCTTGTGCTTATGTTTATAATCTGTTGTTGTAGAGCCTCAGACGTCCAATTTAAAAACTACCTGCATACATTCTTGTTATTTAATGACCATTGGCATTAATTTTGCTTGACCTTGGGTTCAGAAGTGGTTCTCATCTGTTAGCATTTAATTTTTTTAAGTTTTTTGGCCCACTCATAACAATTTCCCCTAGCTGACAGACATATCCTTATTTTGTTGAGCAAATCCGGTCCCTAAGTGATAGACAAAGACTGAGCTGGCACAAACTGCTTGGGAGGTGAAGGTGAGGGTGGAGGGTGAGGGGCTGGGGGAGATAAGGGTTGAGCCCTCTCTTGGTTTCTGCTGCTTCTAGGAAGCAAGGCTTCCCATAATTAGTCATATCCCTAATTATGCTACATTTGCAGATTATTGTAACCATGGACTCTTAAATAAAAGTTCTCCTATAAGTTGCAAGTAAATGTTTTATTCCTAAAACAGCTGGGATTTTTTTTTTCTAGCAGTTGGTTTGTTTTGGGTGGACTTCTTCTTCTAAGATAGAGATTCTTTATATGATTTAAAAGATTTTCCACAAGTTCTTTTCCCACAGTGCAGCCAGAGTGGTCTTCAGAGGACTAATCTGACCATGTCATTCCCACCCTTCAGTCACTTCCATTTGTTCCTAGGATTAAGCCTGTGCTCTTCGGAGTGACAGCTTACAGATCCCTTTACGACCTGGCTCTTGCTTCCATCGCCAACTGAATTTTCACACTGCTCTTTTATCTCTGCTTCATCCCCCTTATTCTCTCGTCCAGATTGAACCTGACCTTCCAGCAGGACTAAACTACTTGTAATTTCTTGACTTGCAGCACCGTCTCCCTTCAGGACATCTGTACATGCTGTAGTCTGTCTAGAAGGCTTGCTCTCCTTCAACTGACTTCTACTTACTCTTCAGCTTTCTCCTGGACAGTTGCTTTTTCCAGAGATTCCTCCCTGATACCTCCCTTCCAGATTTGGTGGTGCCGTTTGCCTGGGTACTCACCCAATACCTCTCCGATATCCCATTTGCTGGCTTATGTGACCTACTAAGTGTAAGCTGTTTAACAAACTGACCTGTCTCTACATTATTTATAGCTGTCTCCTCAGGACCTGGCACAGGCCTGGCACATAGCAAGTGTTCAGAAATACTTTCTGAATAAATGTGTCATGAGTGTTCACTCACTGGTTACTGCATTGAAGCAACTCTCCAAGTAGGACACTCCTTACAGATGGCTCCACATGGGGCAGAAAATTCCTCTCCCACCGTCACTGTACTATTCTCTTTCTAAAAACAAATTATGAGATCTCTGTCCTCCCATTTTAACCTTTTTTTTTTTTTTTTTTTGGTGGTTTTTGGCCGGGGCTGGGTTTGAACCCGCCACCTCCTGCATATGGGACCGGTGCCCTACTCCTTGAGCCACAGGCGCCGCCCCCATTTTAACCTTTTAACTTTAGGAATAAAAATAGGAACACACCTTCAAGAGTTTTGATTCTTGCTCACTAAATGCTAAAGATGCTGTTAGCATATTATTATGTAATGCAAGTTTTTCGGTGCCTCTTACATGCTACTTTTTACATAATTATTTTATAATTGAAATACACTATTCATAGTATCCTGCAAGAATGGATTGTTTTGCCACTTTCCTAATTAGCATTAGTAAGTGGCAGATTTTAGAATTTGAGCTAGACCTTTCTTTAAAGCTTGTACTGCTTTCCTTATACCTGCCTTCCATCATGGTTATTGTTAATCCCATAAAAATTGGATATTAGATTTGTAATTTAAAATCCTTTGTGCTCAGTTGAATGAGAAAAATAGGCAAAATAATTGAAAATATTCTATAACTTAGTAATACCAATAGGAGATGACCAACTAATTGGATAACTTTGGCCTGTTTTTAATTATTCTGTTTTATCTTGAACTTGGAGTATTTATGTTGGCAAGTATCCTTTGCGAAATCAAGCCAGAGCACAGTTTCGTCACACACATAAATGTAAAAAGCAATTAGTGAACAGTTGGCTCCGTGAGAGAGTGAATCAGAGTAGGCACCACACAGAAGAAGTCTGGCTGGGAGTGTCCACCTGGGGTGGGGAGAAGGGTTTTGCACTTTTCACCTCTCATTTGCTGCTCATAGAACAAGAATTTAGGCTTGGAGTAAACTGGCTTTCAGCTAGGACTGTCCTGGGTGAGAGAAGAAGGTGGTTTGGTGCTTTCTCCGCTCCGCCCCAGTTGTCCTTGCTCTCTGTGTCAAGAACGTAGAACACCTTTCAAGCCATCGGTCTCCCTGTCTTTGAGAACCAGCCTCCACAACAGTGCAAATCAGAATCCATTTTGCACTCTGCTTCAGGGGAGAAAACTGGAATTACACTGTTACACTATGTCCAAAGTTGTGTGAGTTCTGTGCATACACACACACACACACACATAAACAAAAACACATTCTAAAGTCATTGTCAGGTGGCCTGACTGGGTAATAGCGTGGCCTTAAATTCTTAGTTTGCCTATTTCCCACCTCTTTAGAGCAAATCTCTAGTCATTAAGCCTAATTCTGCCAATCCGGTAGTTCTTAAACACACTTTTTCTTTTTTTTTTTTAAGACACAGAGTCTCACTTTATTGCCCTCGGTAGAGTGCCCTGGCGTCACAGTTCACAGCAACCTCCAACTCCTGGACTTAGGCAATTCTCTTGCTTCAGCCTCCTGAGTAGAGTAGATGGGACTAAGGTGCCTGCCACAACGCCCGGCTATTTTTTGTTGCGGTTTAGCCTGGGCCAGGTTTGAACCTGCCACCCTCAGTATATGGGGCTGGTGCCCTGCCCACTGAGCCACAGGTGCCACCCAACACACTCTTTATATTGGTACCTTCTCTGGGTTTAGAGCTCATTTTTTCCCCCTTCAGTTTTTTCCAGGAGGGCTTCCTATAGTTGCTGTCCGCCCTCTAACCTTCCCTTTGTCCTGATGCAAGGTCAGATGAGAGCCACTCTCATCACACCTTAGAATTTTATTAATAATTCCTTCCGCTAATTCGCAAAATCGAGGAAAAAATCATAGCCAAAAAAGGCAGTTTGTTTTCATAATTCCTTCTGACTCAAATATGAATACTTTCCCTAAAATGTTTAATCCACCTTTTCATTAGAAAGTCCCCTTAACTTTCACCCATATTCTTTACCCCAAACCCAAGGCCTTGTCCCCTGGCAGGTGCTTCCTGGAATCCTAGGGTGCTTAGGGTTGGGTCTTCCCTCCCTCAAATCTCAGATTTCCCATATGACAGTCTGCAGAAAAACATGTCATCATAGGTGTTAATGAGCCACAATGGGGCTTATTTTCAGAATATGATCCTCTGTGCTTCTGTCATATTTTAAGTTCTGTTACTTCTCAGCGCTGCACTGTTTGATCAGAATGTGCGCTAGTAGGGTGGGGAGACACTCAGAATCTCCTTTCAGGCCATCTGTTTAAAACCACCACTTCTTGGTTGTTTTAGTATTAAGAAAGGTTGCTTTTAGCTCAGTGCCCCTGTAGCTCAGTGTCTGGGGAGCCAGCCATGTACACTAGAGCTGGCGGGTTCGAATCCGGCCCGGGGCTGCCACACAACAATGACAACTACAACCAAAAAATAGCCAGGTGTTGTTGCAGGCCCCTGTGGTTCCAGCTACTTGGGAGGCTGAGGCAAGAGAATTGCTTAAGCCCAGGAGTTGGAGGTTGCTGTGAGCTGTGACGCCATGGCACTCTACCCAGGGCGACATAGTGAGACTCTGTCTCAAAAAAAAAAAATAGGTTGCTTTCCAGGTGTAATCATTTGGTTAGAAGGGCTTAGGAAATTACGTTTCTTCTATAAACCTCTCTGTTCACTAGGATGAATTGTTAGATCTGACTTAATTTAGTCATACAGTGATATTGATTTCAGCCGAAGTATGTCCCATTTGTTCAGGATCTTTTATATTTCTGTTCAGAAGAACATTTGAAAACACCATTAGTGCCTTGTGACTTTACTATTAGTTTCAGTTGAATCCATCCAACATTTAAAGGATACTTACTGTGTGCTGGGTAATGGTATCCCAAAGATGAATATCCGACAGAGCTTACTCCCTGGTAGTCAGATAGTACAGATACACATGAGCAGAATATTCGAGTATGAAATGACAGTGCTAAGATAAAAAGTATATACAGGTTCCAAATTCTGTTTGGCCCTCATAATTACAGCTAAAAAGCCAGCCTCCACTGTTCTTCTCTGGAGCAGCTGTCCACTTGGTTTGTATTTTGTTTAGACTCTTTTCTGAGATTGCTAGGGTGACTCCTATGCCTCTCCATACTCTCATGTTTGAAATTAGCCCCATGGAGAAATTTAGCTGTAATAGTCTACTATTACTAGTTTTTTTTCTCTTTGACCTCGCTTTCTTGGTTCCTATTAATTTGGTTATGTAATCACCTCCTTAACAGTTGGCAACAGCAATTCTGCTGTCTTTGGAGAAACTGTATACAGTTGAGTAGTGGAAATTTTTATGGAAAATTTTAACATTCCTAGAAGCTGTTTTAGGTCTTTTCCTTCTTCTCAGTAGTGCAACCTCAAGCATCTTACTTTCCCATCTGTTTTTCTCATGGAGGAAGTTGAGAAGGAAGACAGACATTCATTTAAAGGTTACTGCGTACCTGACGAAGTGCTAGGCATATTTCACATCTAATTCTTTCAGCCTCTCTGAGGTAGGTGAAGAGAAAACTTTTGACCTATTAGTTTAACTTGGTCATGGTCATACCTTTAGTGAGTAGACTGGAAGTTGGATTAGCTTTCCAAGTACGAGCACCTATATCCTTACAGGTCTTTCTCTTGTAGCCAGAAGTCTGTAAAATGGATCACGCAACAGAGTTTTCTAGGGATGTGTTAGAACTCTTTCTGCTGTGAGAGAATTCATACATACTGGCTTAGGCAAAAAGGATATTTATTGGTTTATGCAACTGAAAATTCTAGTAGATTTGGCTCAGATGGTATCAGGACTTTGTAGCTCTCTCCATGAGGCAGACATGATGGCCACAGGAAGCTCAAGCTTAGAAATCTCCATGGAAAAATACAGTCACTTCTGGACCTCTAAAAGAAGGGTCCTATGGAAGACTCAAGGGCTGGAGTTGTGTGCCCTCCTCTCTGGGAGGCCCCACCGGAACCACACATGGATGGGACACATTATCAGACAATCAGGGAAGGGGTGCTGAGCAGGAAAAAGCAACCGATGCCCACTTTAGGGTGGGAGTTGAATGTTCTGAATCTGAAGTTGCAAACCAGCAGCTTATGGGTGAATGTAGGGGGACATATTTTGTTTACCCTATACAGTGATTTTTTTAAAATGTATTTTAGTTTTAGTAGACTTAGGAGGTACAAGTAGTTTTTTGTTACATGGATGATTCGTACAGTGGTAAAGTTAGGGCTTTCAGTATACTTGTCACCCAAATAGTGTACATAGTGCCTAACAAGTAATTTTTATCTCTTCCTATCTTCTGAGTCTCAAATGTCTATTACCTCTCTGTATGACCATATAGACCTATCATTTAGTTCCCAGTTAAAAGTAAGTACCTGTGGTATTTGTTTTTCTGTTCCTGGGATACTTCACTTAGGATAATGGTCTTCAGTTCCATCCAAGTTGCTACAAAAGACATTTCATCCTTTTTTATGACTAAGGAGTATTCCGTGGTGTGTGTATGTGTGTGTTTGTGTGTGTCACATTTTCTTTATCCACTCACCAGTCAGTGGGCACTTAGGTTGTTGATTCCATACCTTTGCAATTGTAAATTGTGCTGCAGTAAACATATGAATGCATGTGTCTTTTTTTGTAAAACAATTTCTTTTCCTGTAAAAATATTGAATGGTAGGTCTACTTTTAATTCTTTGAGGAATCTCCATACTATTTTCCATAATAAGTGTACTATTAATAATTACTATTCCCACCAACAGTGTGTAATTGTTCCCTTTTCACTAAATCCATGCCAGCATCTATTGTTTTTTGACTTTTAATAATGGCCATTCTCAAAGGGGTAAGTTAGTATTTCACTGTGGTTTTATTTTGCATTTCCCTGACGATTAGTCATGTTGAGCATTTTTTCATATATTTGTTTGGCCATTTGTATAGCTTTTGAAAAATGTCTGTTAATGTCTTTGCCCACTTTTTAGTGTGGTTATTTGTTTTTTTCTCACTGATTTGTTTGAGTTCTTTGTAGATTCTGTATGTTAGTCATTTGTTGGATACATATTTTGTGAATATTTTTTTCTGTAGGTTGTGTCTTTACTCAGTTGATTATTTCTTTTGTTTTCACACAGTATTTTGGGGAAAAAAATATGCAAGCATTTTCAGGAAATCTCATCTAAACATCTAGATTTTTAGGCTTTTCTTAAATAATTGAAAGATGTGGAAACATTGGGCTGAATTCCTACGCTTGGTGAGCTAGATGGCTGGCGCTGAGTATGGGTCCTTCCTTTGGATGCTTCTTCACTAGCCTGCCTTGTTCATTCTCAAAAACTGATGAGAATCTCAGGGCAGTTGAGGGTATGATCCTTGCTCTAAGCTGTGCTCGTTTACCTGGTAAAGTAATTAGGGTGTTATTCCAGGTGTAATTGTAGGTTCTGCTTGCGTTTTGGCTGATTTCATTTTATACTGAGATTCACTATTTATATGTAGTCCTTGTCATAAAACTGTATTAATGATAATAATTCTGTGAAATTAGAAAATAAAATAGACGGTTGAAACAGCCTAGATTTGTATGTATGTGGCTGGGGAATGGTCTTTGGGGTTTGTGTCTGGCGGAATTCTTGGAGGCATTGTAGGTTCATTGCATCCAGTTTCCCATTTAAATATGTTTTTATGTGTTTGGGAATGTATTTCTTTCCTGTTTAATAGATGTTTAGGATACAAGAAAAAAATCATCTAACACAAGAAAATTGTATCCTATAAGAAAATTGTCTTATATCCTATATATTTTTCCTTAGGGAAATAGCAAGCCATAACCAGAAAGACCAAGTTGTGAAGTTAGAAATTCCTGGTCACACCTGCATTTTGATATCAGAAAAGTGGTGTTTTGTAGGCTGTGCACAGTGCCCTCATGCTTTTCTTATGTCCACTGGGTGCATCTTTTGTAATTCTTTATTTGGTAATAACTTAGGTAAACTGAGGGAGTTAGTGGAGGAAGAAGGAGAAAATAGAACATTTGGGAGAAAATGAAGAAGACTGAGGAATGAAGTGTGACTTGTTGAAGGAAGGAAATATATTGCTTACAAGCACTGCCCTTGGGAAAGATAATTCTGTTGGCAGTAAAAAGAAGTGTAAGATCTCAAGGAGAAAGAATTAACTTATCTAACACAAAAATGTGGAATGGGAATTTGAGGAAAGAAGAGGTCAGTTCAGACCAAGCAGGATCATTGCTCTAGTTTCTTACCATCTCTAGAAACCTACCTATCTTCCAGTGAGTAAAATGTGCAGAATTGTTAGAATTGGGTAGCAAGTTGGGTACATATTACCTACTACATTCCTTGTTCTTACAAGAGTTGACAAGAGTTGTGGAAGGTGGGAGGTGGTGGAGGAAGTATGTAGGATATGAAATCCCCATTACCTTATCATTTCCAAACTGTGAAGATTGTCCGGGTTACTATTTAATCTTTTGTTGTATACAGATGCTCCTCAATTTATTGGGCTGCTTCTCAATGAACCTATCGTGAGTTGAAAACATTGTAAGTTGAAAATGTATTTAATACACCTAACCCTACTGGATGTCATAGTTTAGCCTAGCCTACTTTAACGTGCTCAGAAACACTTCCATTAGTTTACATTTGAAAAATCATCTAACACAAAGCTTGGTCAATAATAAAGTGTTGAATATATTGTGTAATTTGTTGAATACTGCAACGAAAGTGAAAAACAGAATCATTATATGGGTACTTTAATGTATATATATTAACTTTTGCATAATTGTAAATTGAAAAGATCGTACATCAAACTATTGTAAATTGGGGACTATCTACATTTAGTCTTCTTTAGAAAGGTTATAAAACACAAATCAAGCAGGCAGCTTTTGTTTTGTTTTCTTTTTTTTTTTCTTTTGAGGCAGAGGCTTGCTCTATAGCTTGGGTGGAGTGTAACTTACTTCAGCCTCAAACTCTTGGGCTCAAGCCATCCTCCTGCCATCAGCCTCCTAAGTAGCTGGGACTACAGGCATGTGTTATGATACCCGGCTAACTTTTCTATTTTTTAGTAGATATAGGATGTCACTGTGCTCAGGCTGGTCTCAAACTCCGGAGCTGAAACAGTCCTCCTACCTTGGCCTCCCAGAGTGCTAGGATTATGCACAGCCTCAGAGCAAATGCTTTGATGTAATGTTCTTAGCTGTGGATCCTACTTTTAGTGTAGGGTGCCTGTGCAATATAATATTCCCTTACGATTTGTTCTGTTTCTATAAAGTTGGTGGTAATATAACTCCTCTTTCATTTCTGAGTTTAGTAATTTGATTCTAAAGAACCAATTTTTGGTTTGTTGGTATTCTCTATTGTTTTTCTGTCCTCTTTTTCTTTTCATACCCCAATTTTTAATCATTTTCTTTCTTCTGCTTGCTTGGGAATTAATTTGCTATTTTTTTCTTGTTTGTCATGGCAGAAGTTGAGATTGTTTATTTGAGAACTTTCTTCTTTTTTAGTATAGGCATTTATAGCTATAAATTTCCCACTGAGCATGCTTTTGCTGTATCCCACAAATTTTAGCAGGTTTTTGTTTTTATTCATCTCAAAGGGATTTTAATTTTGCTATAATTTATTGTTTGTCTCCTTGGTTATTTGAGTATATTGTTTAATGTCTATATATTTGTGATTCTCCAAATTCCTTTTGTTATCAATTTCTGTTTTCACTCTATGTTATTATAGAACATACTTTGTGTGACCCAAGTGCTTTCACGTTTATTGAGACTTGTTTTATGGCCTGACCTAACATGGAGAATGTTTGTATGAACTTGAGAAGACTATGTATTGTGCTGTTACTGAGTAGAGTATTCTTTAGGTCTAGTTGGCTTGTAGCATTATTCAAGTCTTCTATTTATATCATTTGTACAGTTTTTCTATCCATTTTTGAAAGGTAAGTATTGAAGTTGAATCGTCTATTTCTCCCTTCAGTTTCGTCTGTCTCTGCTTCATGTCCTTAAGGCTCTGTTGATATATATCTATCTCACATCTTCTTGATGGAGTAAACATTTTGTCATAAAAATATGCCTTTCTTCTAGTAACAATTTTTGTCTCAAAGTATATTTTTTATGATTTAATGTAGCTACTTCATCTATCTTTTGATTATTGTTTACATGACATATGGTTCCCCCTTTTAAAAATCTTTTAACCTATGTGTATGTTTGAATCTAAAGTATCTTTTAGTCTTTTGTAGGCTGCATTTAGCTAGATTTTTTAAATCTTTTCTATCAATCTTTGCCTTTGGTTGGAATATTTAATCCCTTTATACTTAATTACTGATAATGTATGTAGGATCTGTGTCTGTCATTTTGCTATTTGTTTTCTATATGGCATCTTTCTTTTGTTCCTTTATATGCTCATTACTGTCTTCTTTTTGGTTAAATAGATACTTCCTAGTGTACCAGTTCAATTCTCTTGTTTTCTCTTTTGCTATTTTTAAAGTTACATTCTTTGCGCTTATAGTAGGATTATTTAAAATAGCTGACTTTAAGTCTTTGTCTTAGTAAGTCCAATATCGGGTGTCTTCAGAGGTGGTTTTTCTGTTCATTGCATGTTTTGTAATTTTCTCTTGAAAATTGAAATTTGTAGAATATAATGTGTCAATTCTGGAAATCTGATTTTTTTTTTGTTTCTTTAATGACATTTCTGAACTAATTCTGTAAAGTCTGTATTATTTATCTAGTCACTGATGTTTCATGTTGGTTAACTGAATGGTCAATTAGTGATTAGACTGAAAATTCCTTAAATGCCTGAATTAACAAAACTCCCAGTCTTTGCCAATGGGCTTCTTGTTTGTGTTAATCCGTGCTTTCGGCACCCAGCCAGGCAGTTGGTAACTCTGCCTTAGTCTTCCCTTCCTGCTTATGAAGAGTCTTCAGGTCAGCCTGAAAGCTTGGGGCCTCGCAGGCCTCTTCTTTCCTGAGCATGTCCATAGCCCTGGGAGCAGATGCATGGTCCTACATATGTGTGGCCTTCAAGATTCCCAGGAATATGTTGGAGCTTTTCAAATCCTGTATGAACATCTCATTTCTCTTTTTTTCCTTTTAAGCTTCTTGGTTAGTGTATTGTTTGTTTCAACTGTTATTTACCATCACAGGCAGCTGTGAAATTATTCTTTTCTCTGTAATTATTTTTAACAAAGGCTTTTGGCCAGGTGCAGTGGCTCTCACTGTAATCCTAGCACTCTGGGAGGCCAACGCAGGAGGAGCTCAGGAGCAAAAGCCTCGTCTCTAAAAATACCTGGGCGGGGCACCTGTGGGTCAGTGGTTGGAGTGCCAGCCCTGTGCACTGTGATTGGCTGGGTTTGAACCTGGCCTGGGCCTGCTAAACAAGAAAAAAAGAAAAGAAGTCTTTAGGCTGGGTGTGGTGGCTCATGCCTGGAATCCCAGCACTTGGGAGGCTGAGACAGGTGGGTTGCCTGAGTTCATGGGTTCGAGACCAGCCTGAGCCAGAGCCAGACCTCATCTCTAAAAAATAGCCAGGCATTGTGGGGGGCGCCTGTATTCCCCGGTACTCGGGTGGTTGAGGCAAGAGAATCACTTGAGCCCAAGAGTTTGAGGTTGCTGTGAGCTATGATGCCATGGCATTCTACTGAGGATGACATAGACTGTGTCTCAAGTGCCCCCCCCCCGACCCCCCGTGTGTATGGGGAAGGTGGGCACACACAGAAAAAACAAAGGCTTTTCATCAGACAAGCTCAGAATTAGGCTAAATAAAGACAGCCTTGCAACTGGGATCTTCCAGGGAACTGCCAGACTCTGCAATAATGACAGTTTTTTTGGAATCCAGCTTTACAGATGTTCCAGCCTATTCTGCTCCCTCTGGTGGGTGCCAGGCCACTAGTTCTCACTCTGATTGTAAGCTGTTGGTTTTTGAGGCTACTACAGAACTGGAAAAGAGGAGATAGGAATGGCGCAAGTGAAAATACCCAAAGCTTATTGTTCTTTATAAGATTTAACCATTTCTCTTGAATAAATACTCTCTGTATTAGTGTAAGTCTTTGGTAAATTTTCAGAGTTCTGAAAAAACTGAGACTGTGGGCCAATTTTTTGGTTGCTTTTGGGTAGAAGGAGTTTTCAGATGTCCTTACACACTCCCATTTTTGCTAATGTCTACCTATGGAATAATATTAAACTTGGAATCAGGCTCCTGCTTTTCAACTTAGTATTCTTTGATTTGGGCTTGACCAGTTAACCAGTAAATCTAAGCTTTTATTTCCTTATCTCAAAAATGAGAGTATTAATGTGTACCTTTTGGAATTATAGTAGAGATTAAGCAAGATAATGCATTTAACAATGCAAAGCCCCCCCAATTTCAATAGGATAGAAATAACCTATAAACCACTGTCAAATGGAAGGGTACATAAGAAGATTAAAAGGTAAAATGGAAAAAAAAAGATTGTATCATTCAGGCTTGCTGTATTTATAGAAGGAGCTTCTTTGAGTATTTTGGGGAGCAAGCTGTTTACTAAAGGAAGTAGCTTATAGAAATTGGGGGGGCTTTGCTGTGTGTCACACTTTATGGGGGCAAGACATGATTGCAAGAGGGACGTTACCTAACAATTGCAATCAGTGTAACCTGGCTTATTGTACCCTCAATGAATCCCCAACAATAAAAAAAAAAAAAGAAATTGGGAAGAGCTGGAGAAATGAAGGTGTCAGGGAAAGTCATTTAAAGCATTGGCAGTAATTGATAAATCAGAACTTACAGGGGAATCCAGGCAGCCAAGTGAATGAGACCCTGGATGGGGGTTGTGGAGAGGTCTGTGAAAAGCTGCTGCATCTATGTGGCTCCAGCCCTGAGAGTCCACAGCAAAACTTCCACAGGGGCAGGGAGTGCTGTTGGTCCCCAGGGCCAGCAACTGGAAAGATGAGCTGGATACATAGAACAAGGACAAGCTGGGGTGTGCAGAATGCCCCATCAGATTGACCGCGAAAGCGTCCCAAGAGTATAGGCTGTGGCTTCACATCTGTTTTTCAAATCCCCGATAAATTCCCCTATGGGCAATTCTAACATGAAATCAGACGGAAAAGGGTTTTAGGAAAACATAGTTTCCAGTTTAAGCAAGTGGACTAGGTAGCATAGTCCAGTACACATGACCAGGCAGGAGTGTAGACCTTCACCTTGGAATTTACTTACCTGGAAAGTAGTAACCTACTAGCAGGTACAGAGTATTCTGTATATTATGTTACATAAGGAAGTGTTTATGATATGGGGGAAACTCTGAAAGCTTTCTTTGTTTAGATAATGAGTTGTTCTTAGACATAAAATTAAATATTTAATTTACAAACCTTTATTTAATTGGTTCTTAGAGGTAATATATCGAATGAATTTTTGTAAATTGAACATTTTCTTAATAACAAGTTAGAGTGTAAAGCACCTGATTTTTTTCCAGCTGGGTTTTGGCTGACATTGGCATGGAATTCTTTTCTTTTCTTTTCTTGAATCTTGCTAGTGTGGTATTATCAAGTTCATAAGATGGTGAGATAATCAGGGTCCCTGCAGATTAACTGTATCATAAAGTCCATGTAATTCTAAGGCAAGATAAGGACAACTGTCGTTCCTGTGCGGGGTTAAGGCCAGCGCATCTGGTGTTAGCTGGTTACTGGGCAGAGACAAGCAAGTTTGCTGTCTCAGTACTGCTTCCCCTGTGATGCCTTGCTCCAGTGGAGATGGTGTCTGGAATAGTAGCTATAATTAGAGCCACCGCTATGTTAGGTTCAGAATTTTCCATGGCATTTTCCAGGACACATTTGTATTCTGCTCAGTTTAAGTGGATACGTTACTCAATATACAGGTCTAATTCACTATGTGTTCAGGAACCAGGGAAGTAACCACCGGGCAGGTTCAGAGACTTACTAGGCCTACTAGGGGATGGGTTGACTACTACAACCAACTCACTCATCATGTGATGTTTCTGGGTCCCAAAGGATTAGGATTAACTAAGAGCTAGCCCTAAAAAGGTAAGGTCGTCTTTTTTTTCCCCAGGATGCAATTATGTGGCAAATGGCTACCTTTACTTTTAGAGAAGACTGGGGAAGAAGAGTTATGATATATACTTATTATATTATTGTAGGGCCCTTCCTCAATGGTATTGGCATCTTCTTTATTTCTATTTAAGAGCTTCTGAGTCTGTGAACTGACTCTGGTATAGGAATTGAATGAGAGAAATCTTTCCGGGCGGCACCTGTGGCTCAAGGAGTAGGGCGCCGGTCCCATATGCTGGAGGTGGCGGGTTCAAACCCAGCCCCGGCCAAAAACCAAAAAAAAAAAAAAAAAAGAGAGAAATCTTTCTATGGAAACTCAGGTTAGGCATCTGGTCTCCAAACCCAATTTGGGGGGCTTTTGTGTGTATGTGTGTTTTTTTATGTTAAACAGATTGAGTTTGAACTTCACTGGCTGCCTATTTAATTTGGTCCTGAAGCTTCATGATTGATGAGTTACCACTTAAGATACGGTGCTGGTTCAGCCACTCTAATTATCATTCTGGCTGTGCCTACCGCAAGGAACTGGAACTGTGTTTATCTTGCTTCCAGGTTCAGTGTTATCAGCAAGTCTCTACCATGCTAGGTGCTAATCATCCCTATTGAAAACAGGAAGTCTGTTTCAACAGAAGGATCTCCCAAGTTTTTCCCCTGCTTTTGTAGGACATATACTATAGCACTTCTCAAAAATACTGGTTCCCCCATATACAGTGTATTTCTCCAAGCCAAGGTGAAGGGAATATTCCCTGGGCTTTCTTGGGAGACATTGTTAGGGGTGGGGAAGCAGGTTGATAAATTAACAACAGCCTTTTTGTTCTAAGTTGTTGGATTCTTTCCTCCATATTACACCAAGGAATTTCTGGCATCTCAACTTTGTTTAGTTTTGGCCACATTTGAGTCCAGATTTTAGTCAAGCAGTTGAGCAAAGAATTTAGAATCATCCCCAGCTGCTTGAGTTAGTACTGTGAATCAAAAATTTCTGATGAGTATCTAAATTTAGCCTGATTTAAATTACGATCCTTTTTCCTCTCTGGTCTAGCACTTTTGGAATCCCTTTTACTACATGGTCCCAAGGTTTTCCCTCTATAATTTAGCAAAATCTTGCTGTTCTTTGTGTGTGGGTTTATTTATATGTCTGGGGGCAATGAGGGATGGAAGGGAATGGTTACTCTAATTTGTTTAAGCAAGGGACCAGTCTTACCTAATGGAGGAGGGCTGCCTCTGCTCGTATAGGGAACCCAGTAGCTCTGGGGGCTATTTCTGTTACTCAAACCATCCAGATGTCCCCATGTAAATTCTTGGATCCTGCTCTTTCATAATCAATGCCTTCTCCTCCTCCTGGCCAGGATGAAGAAACTGGTATTAGATCTACCCTCTTGCTTTAAACAACGGTTATAGTACTATTGCTATGTAACAAAACCTACTCAAAGCAGTGGCTTCAAACAGCAGCAGTCATTTGTTTCTCTCTCACGGTTTTAGGGGAACCCCTCATATCCTTGTGATCACATGGTGGCTGGAGCTGGGACAGCAAGGGGGCCAGTTGAGCTGGGGCTGACTGGGAAACTCTCTTGCCTCATCCGATCACAAGGCCTCTCTGTGCGATTCCTCCACATGAATTGCCCTGGGCTTCTGCACAGTGTGGTGACCCCAGGGCAGTAAGGTCACTCACTAGCCGGTCAGGGCCCCAGGTGAGCGTTCCAAGAGAACGAAGCAGAAGCTGAGTGGCCTTTTGTGGCCCAGCTTTGAAAGTCACATAGCATCACTTTTACCAAACTCCCAAGCCCACCAGAGCAATCATTAAAGGATGATAAAATAATGTATAGCTAAAAGCCATAGAGGAAATAAAAACGAAGGCTAAAGCATATTTGATTAGTCCAGTGAAATGACTTAACTTTCACATAGAAGTAGTGAAACTGAATCCACCCTGGGCAGTCATTCGGCAATCCTGCAAGAATTGTGTCTACCTACATTTGATTTGGCTGTACCAGCTTGACACCTTCAAGGGAAAACAATTTTTAATAATCACAGAAATTCTCTGGGTCTCTGACCTGGAAGATTTGAAACACTGTCATTTTCTTTCTTTGAGTTGTCCAGTGAACTTGGGAACAGCAATTTATCTCACAGTTGTATTCCCTCAGAACGTCCTATCACTCAATATACAAGCCTTGCGTTTGGTTGGTGCTTTAGTCTAAGTCACCACAGGTGATAACTTAAGCGATTCTTTCATCACTGGATATCATGGACTACCAGTGTTTACTCCCTGCTCATCACTACAGCCTCTGTCTTCAAACCCAGTCCCATCAGATACCAATCGCAAATTAGCTTTTCCCCCAGGGGTACATGGCTTATCCACTTACTATAATGGTTACTGTTTAATTACAGACCTCAGAATTCACTGAAAATGACCAAAGTAGAAAGGAATTTATTAAATAAATTAGCCTTCAGAATTTCTGACATGGTGTGCCTGTCATACCAATAGGGCCAGGCCATCTAGAGAAATTCCTTTAATCACACTGTAAGATTATTTTAGCAAAAAGTCTACCTTGGCTACAGTGTGTTATACGTAACTTTGGTTGAATACATCTCTTCATAGGTGACTTTATAGAGTTTTGGTTAGATACTGTATCGTGTGCGAATAGAGGAATTCCATCACTTTATTCTAAAACTTTATGTTTATTCTGGCTATCTGGGACTTAGAATTATTTTCCCTTAGAAACTTTTATAAATTCTGGCTCCATTTTTAGACTAGGTTTAAAAGCAAATACATAACCCATACCGTATGAGAAATACAGAAGAGCCAGCATCCAAAGACACTATCAGGAGCACAGCCCTCTTTTAAAAGATTTCATAAAAATTAGACCGCTCAACAATTCTAGATATGTCCAGCTTTAAGAAAATCAAATATGGGCGGCGCCTGTGGCTCAGTCAGTAAGGCGCCGGCCCCATATACCGAGGGTGGCGGGTTCAAACCCGGCCCCGGCCAAACTGCAACCAAAAAAATAGTCGGGCGTTGTGGCAGGCGCCTGTAGTCCCAGCTACTTGGGAGGCTGAGGCAAGAGAATCGCTTAAGCCCAGGAGTTGGAGGTTGCTGTGAGCTGTGTGAGGCCGCGGCACTCTACCGAGGGCCATAAAGTGAGACTCTGTCTCTACAAAAAAAAAAAAAAAAAAAAGCAAATCAAATATGTACACTTCCAGATGGCCGGTATATGTATGTTTGGGACTTTAAAGTCTCATGTAACCACCACGGAATGGCTTTCCTGATCTGTACACCTGTTTTGGCAATGATGACACCATTGCTGTCTACGTGAAGGCGTGGTAGATGCAGAGCAGAGCTGCTACTATGCTTCTTGCTGTCAGTTGAAATTTATCAGAAATAGGGCGGGGGATGTGGGTGGTAGCAAGCCCAGAATTCACTCGAGGGATGCAGTGACTTCAAATTGTAGACATAGGAGAATAATACCTAGATCTGTGCAGTGCATTGAGGATGATTTATTTATTTACTTATTTATTTATTGACACAGAGTCTCACTTTGTCGCCCTCAGTAGAGTGCTGTGGCATCGCAGCTCACAGCAACCTCCAACTCTTGGGCTTAGGCAGTTCTCTTGCCTCAGCCTCCCGGAATAGCTGGTGGTAGCTGGGAATACAGGCGCCCGCCGTAACGCCCAGCTATTTTTTGTTGCAGTTGTCACTGCTGTTTTAGCTGGCTGGTGCCAGGTCTGAACCCGCCACCCTCGGTAGATGGGGCCGGCGCCCTACCCACTGAGCCACAGGAGCCTCTGGAGGATAATTTTTAATTTCCATGGTGAATGGACTATCTGGAGTCAGGTCTAGTGTTGGCAAGTTTTATCTGTGAGGTAAGATGTAGTTTGGTTAAGAGGTAGATTTTAGGGACAGGTGCAGTGGCTCACACCTGTAATCCTAGCACTCTGGGAAACTGAGGCAGGTGGATTGCTTGAGCTCAGGAGTTCAAGACCAACCTGAGCAAAAGCGAGACCCCATCTCTACTAAAAATAGAAAAACTACTGTGCATAGTGGTGCACACCTATAGTCCCAGCTACCTGGGAGGCTGAGGCAAAAGGATTGCTCCAGCCCAAGAGTTTGAGGTTGCTGTAAGCTATGATGCCATGGCATTTCTACCCAGGGCAACAGAGAGACTTTGTCTGAAAAAAAAAAAAAAAGAGAGAGAGAGATTTTTAGCAATGCCTATTAAATTGTACCCTCCTCCTTCTTTTATAAATTTCTCAGCAATCTCAGGATCCCCACCCAAATCATTTTTACAAAGGAAACATATACTTTTCATTATTGTTGGGTAGAGGTGAATTAAAGGTGCTGCTCTAAGTAACGGTCACATGGTGACACCTGGAGCAAGGAACTTGGGCGCCATATGAGTCCACCTGACACTGTGAAGTAAGCCTCTCCCTGGTGCCTTTCCTTGAGGATTCCAGGGAGCCGGTGAAGCAGTGTTCACCTTTTATGCCTTCCACTTCTCTTTTGCTTGTGCCATAGAGGCACACCTCTTTAGCTGTGCTTTGCTTTATTGCGTTTCACAGGCAGGCACTGCACTATTTTTACAAATCGAAGGATTGTGTCAACCGTGTGTTGAACAGGAATTCTGGTGCCACTTTTCCAACAGCATGTGATCATCTCTTGTCTCCATGGCAGCATTTTTTAACAGTGAAGTATATTTTAGTTTGTATACATTGTGTTTTTAGACCTAAGCTATTGGACACTTTAGAGACTGCAGTATAGCGTAAACAATTTTATACGGACTGAGAAAAAAATGTGGTTGATTTGCTTTATTATGATATTTTCTTTATTGTGATGGTCTGAACCAAAGCTGCAGTATCTCTAAGATACACCTTTATTTATTTTCTATCGGTCCTCTCTTTTTCAGCCTGTGTCCTAAATGCATGACATAAATAAGTAATTCCAAACGTGCAAAATAAAACTTTGGATTGTGTGAAATAAAAGATGCATGTGTGCTAAAAAAATAGCCATCAGTCACTATTAAGCAATATTTAATTATTTCTGCTGTTTCTAGGCGGAAGAAATCCTTAGGCAAGAGCTGGAGAAAAAAGAAACCCCAAGTTTATACTGTCTGCTTGGAGATGTTCTTGGAGACCACTCTTGCTATGACAAGGCCTGGGAGTTGTCGCGGCACCGCAGTGCCCGTGCTCAGCGCTCTAAAGCCCTCCTTCACCTCCGGAACAAGGAGTTCCAAGAGTGCGTGGAATGCTTCGAACGCTCGGCGAAGATTAATCCCATGCAGGTTAGACATTTCATAAATCCCTACAACCTCCCAACGCCCTCTCTAAGGGCTTGCATGCTTCTGTGGATTTGATCTTACTAAATGAGCATGCATTTTCTGTCCTAATGAGAGGTGAGCCTATGTGTGAGAGCTAAGAACTTAGTCCCTGATGTGCTTCTTGCTTGTCACCAAAAGTAGACATGTAGGTTTTCTCTTACTCGCTTTTCTGTTGCTTTAAATTTTCTGTCTCATTTTGTTATTTCTTTCTCTTCTCTGTCCTGAACTCAGATAAGGCTATTAAAAGTAGGTGCTGGCTGGACACGGTGGCTCACACTTGTAATGGATTTACTCTGGAAGATCAAGGTACGAGGATTGCTTGAGATCAGGAGTTCGAGATCAGCCTGAGCAAGAGCGAGACCCTGTCTCTACTAAAAATAGAAAAACTAGTCAGGTGTGGTGAACAGCTTTAGTTCTAGCTGCTCTGGAGACTGAGGCAAGAGGATCACGTGAGCCTAAGAGTTTGAGGTTGCTATGAACTAGGATGCCACGGCACTCTACCCAGGATGACAGAGTGAGATTCTGTCTTAAAAAATAAACAAACAAACAAAAGAATTATCTGTCAATAGTGCCATAATTAAGGAACCCCGCTATAACTTGGTTATCGCTATAGTTTTGAGGGGTAAAGAATAGAACTCAATATCACATTATTCAAATTTTGCTTTTACAGAAAGCTGTGTTACATCCTTGGTTATCTTAGTAGGCTGAAGTTTATCTAACCACAGCCACAGCGAGAGTGGGGGAAATGAATTTTCTTTCTTAGCCTGCCTCAGTCTCAGTGAAATCAGTGCCGGATCTCACAGACATGACTGTTCTCTCAGGTGCACAGTCTGTTCTCAACGTATCATTTTCCTTCTGGGGCACTTCTTAGTCTCCCTTGCTGGTTCCTAGAGGTGCCTGAAGGATTCAGTCCATGGGACCCTGTCTTTGTGGACACTTCCTTCCTCATCTGGTCCCATAGCTTTGTACACTGACAGCGCCCCAATTTTTATTTTCAGTCCTGTCTTCTCCTCTGAACTCTAGATTCTGCTTACTCAGTCTCCCCTTTCCTTACTCTAACACCATTTCCCATGTCTGAAATGTTCTCTCTCTAAAACATGTTCTCCCCAAGCTTATCCCCACCTTTATAAGTGGCAGCCACATCCAACTTTGGAGTCATCCTTGATTCATCTTTCCCTTATACCCCATTCAACCCACCAGCAAATCCTAGCAGAAGGATCTACCTTCATCATGTATCCAGAGTCACACTACTTCTGCCACCTGCCACCCTCCTGGTCTTGATCCCCATTGCCTCCCACCTAGCTAATTATGTTAGCTGCGTGCCGATCTTCCTGCCTCTCTCCTTGTCCCCATCGTCTGTTGTCAACGATCACCCAGATTAATCTTTTCAAACTCAGATCAGACATGTCACTCCTCTGCTCCCCATCATGGCTCTCAAGGCCATCTCCAGCCCAGCTCCTGTTGCTGCTTCTCCCTGTCCCCTCAGCTTTCCTCCTTCCTCCCCCACATCGTCTCTTTGTTCTTCTCTGAATAAAACAGACACTTTCTTGCTTTGGAGTCTTCCTCTTCCTCTGCCTAGAATGTTTTTTTCTAGGTATCCTCATACCTTGTTCCCTCATCTCACCTCATCTTTGCTCAAATGTCACTTTCTCAGAGAGGCCTTTCATGATCATTCTGTTTAAAATGATACCTCTAATTTTCCTTCTCTGTTCTATTTTCCTCCTTTTACCTTATAATAATTATGTATAGCTTACTTTTAGAAATTCAGTCTATCTTCCCCTGGACTGTAATAAGTCCCACGAATTTTCATTTATATTTTCCTAGTGCCTGTAATAGTGCCACACATACTAGGTATTTCACAAATATTTGATGAATGGGTAAGTAAATAATATTTTTAACCATTTATTCAGTCAAATATAAACTAATTGTTGTGGACATAGCCCTGAGCCGAAGAATGGAGAAGTAGCAGCAGGTCACCCGAATTTCGGTTATTACCCTTGGGTGCAACCCGGTGAAAGCAATGCAGACAAAACTAGCTAACAGGATGACGTGTCAAGGAAAAACTAAGCGCGCTATTTGTAAAGCGCTAGTAATAAAGAGGCCAAAGAAAACATTTCCACCTTCGGTAGATAACAAAGAGAAGATGTGGCTTTGAAAACAAGTAGTACTTGACTGGGCAAAGGAAGGGCAGTGTTGAGGGCGTTTGAAGCAGGTGAACAGTGTGGGCAAAGAAAGCCTTGGAAACAGCAAAAAGGGCTGTGTGTGTGTTGGGGGATGATAGGGGCTGCTAAAGAGACTCTTTTTTTTAGAGTGAAAAGAAGTAGGGCAGTTACAGGGGTAACTCTAGGACCAGGGCCAGGTTGTGAAGTCTTAAATATGAGGCTAAACTGTTTGGCTTTTTATTTGGCAGATAGGGAGCCATTGAAGGGGCTGATTTGTTTGGGGCTTTGTTTTAAATTCAGGAATGTGCATTAGGAGGTAATTTAGGAATATGGTTTTGGCAACGCTGGCTGTAGGGATGTAGACGCAGACAGAGTTAGGAGACGGTACTGCTAGTCTGGTGTTAGCTATGCCAGTCATCAGTGTGGAAGGGGCGAGAGGAAGGAAGGAATGAAGTGAAGGAAGTCGTGAGGGAAGACTTGACAAGGCTTGATGGTCTCATCATATAATTTAGAATTAATTACTTCTATAGACAAAGAAATGGCAATTGCTTACAGCAGAGTCACAGAATAAACAGATGTTATGTGAGGATATTTTGCGGCTTGTCATATGGATCCAATTCAGGCAGGCTGCGAGACACGCCAAAATATGCAGGCATTTGATGCTGCAGTTGTATAGAACTACTACAAGATGCAAACTTGAACCCCACAGACTTATTTTAACCTGGGAATGCAGTTGGAGCTGCCTCTGAGGAAGGAGATTTCCTATGGGCTGTGTTGTCTCCTTAAATCCCACAATAAAGGCAGGAAAGAAACACGGAATTTAAAAAATTCTTTATTTTTTCAGAGATGATCCAAATTATTTGGAGATTATCTCTTAATTACTTGGAGATATCCAAAGAATTAGTAGGTTCAATATCAGAATGTAGACAAACTGTAAGTGATATTTGAACGGCTTTTGTATATCTTAATGATTTTCTAAAGTTAAATTGGTATAAGAATAGTTGTATCTGAAAAGGGTTGGGGAAAAAAAGAGATGGACCATTTTTTGTCATCTTTTAGATTTAAGCACATTGTAAGGTGCTCAAATAAAAAACAAAGAGCTCTTGTAAGGTGAGAGCTCAAATTTAAAAAGTGAGAACTATTAAAACTACGAGTGTTTGGTCTTATGTCAGGGGTGGGCTGCAAAACTCAGGATGTTGTCTATAGTACATTTGTTAGAGAACCAGAAGACATGTACCATTTACATTGTGCTTTTGAGATTGCTAGCTATCATTCACTTATACTTAATTGTTTCATTTTCCCAAGTGGCTTCTGAAACTACTAAATTTCAGCCTTAGGCTTCTGGGGTTTTGGGGTTGTTAGAAGCTGAAGGAAGTGGGAAGAAAACCTAACCAAACCTCCTAGGCAGGATTTTGTAGACAAAGGCTCAGAATTAAAATATACATTCTTATTCCTATTCTTAGATAGTTGTTATTCCCACTGCCTGCTAGTTGTATGCAAAAAAGTAAAAACAAAGAAATTGCTTGGCTGTCAAACTAGCATGTGTACTGCTGAGAAAGGAAAATGTTACTTATCAATTTTTCTATCTCCTTTTCTACATCCATGCATATTTCCTTTACTATAGTCAGTCCCCTCTGCCTTATAAAAAATTATTTTCCTGGGCGGCATCTGTGGCTCAGTCGGTAAGGTGCCAGCCCCATATACCGAGGGTGGCGGGTTCAAACCTAGCCCCGGCCAAACTGCAACCAAAAAATAGCCGGCGTTGTGGCGAGCGCCTGTGGTCCCGGCTACTCGGGAGGCTGAGGCAAGAGAATCGCTTAAGCCCAGGAGTTGAAGGTTGCTGTGAGCTGTGTGAGGCCACGGCACTCTACCGAGGGCCATAGAGTGAGACTCTGTCTCTACACACACACACACACAAAAAAAAAAATTATTTTCCTTGACCCTCCTCCTTAATCAACTGGTCACTCACCTGCATGAGGCTGTATGAAATTATTGGCAGTATTGCATACAGCCTCATGAAGGCAATATATAGGCAGAGATATTGCAAGTTCAGGCCAGACCACAATAATAAGTGATATCATAATAAAGTGCTTCAAGTCATACAAACTTTTTGGTTTCCTGGTGCATATAAAAGTTATGTTTTATATTGTAGTCCATTAAGTGTGTGATAGCATTATATCTAAAAAGCAGTACACTTACCTTAATTAAGAAATACTTTATTCCTAAAAAATGCCAATGATCATCTGAGCCTTCAGCTAGTTGTAATCTATTTGCTAGTGGAAATTATTAAAACAGAATGTAATTGAGAAGGTCTATAACTTAGCAGCATCTAAATCTGTTGAAACATGATAAAGAATCATAAATAGACAACTTATTTGATGACTTTTGTCTTTTAAAAATATTTATTGAAGAAATATAGTCTAAATGGAAGCCAAAGGATACTTAAGAAAATAAAATTTAAATTATTAACAAAACTAGAATTAAGAATGTTTAATTTGGGTGGTGCCTGTGGCTCAGTGAGTGAGGCGCCAGCCCCATATACCGAGGGTGGTGGGTTCAAACCCAGCCCTGGCTGAACTGCAACCAAAAAAAAAAAAAAAAATAGCTGGGCGTTGTGGCAGGCGCCTGTAATCCCAGCTGCTTGGGAGGCTGAGGCAGGAGAATCGCGGAAGCCCAAGAGCTAGAGGTTGCTGTGAGTCCTGTGTACATCATGGCACTCTACTGAAGGCGGTAAGGTGAGACTCTGTCTCTGCAAAAAAAAAAAAAAAAAAAAAAAAAAGAATGTTTAATTTAAGAATTAATTCCATTTTGCAAAAGTTGCTTTGAGCTTACCAGGTACTGCAGCACATTTAGAAAGAATATTTTCTCAATTAAAATTATTATTGCCTACAGAAAAGAGTCAATAAAAGATTTCAATAATTTTAAATGCATAAACAATGAATTTGATAAGGAACAATGAAGATAACTTTAAAGTAGATAACAGGCAATCTTGTGAAAAAATTGAAAATGCTATAAAAGCATATTGAAAAAATATATCTATTAGAAAAATATTCATAACAAAGTTTAGAACCAAATATGAGTAAGAAACTGATTAAAGTTTCTTCATATTTGTCCAGAACCAAATGTGAGTAGGAAACTGATTAAAGTATAAAAATATCTATCAAGAAAAATTAAGTAATTTTAATTCTGTAATAAATTACTGAAATGTACAAATGTTATGAGAGTGCAGCTTCATTGATATTCCTTTTTTACTTTCAAATGTTCAGTTAATCAGCATTAAAATTTTTGTATTTTATTTTTAGTTTTTGATTATTTTTGAAAACAATTTTTTTAAAAAACAATTTTGAACAGGTCTTATAAGTTATCTGATACAGTAAAACTAATTTGTTTTTCAGCAATTTGATGGTCAATAAATACATTTTTAAAAAGCATATAATTTTTTTCAGTGCTCCGGTTTACTCTCAAGAGTCCTGCAGTTTGAAGAGTATGTATCTGGTTGCCTGACTGAGCATTCCCAACTACTTGTGTACCACACATGGATGTAGGAATGAATTAGGCCATGTCAGCCTATCAGCAGAGAGCAGTGTTTCCGCTGGGAAGTGGTAACGGATAGAACTAATTTTCAAAGGGCTTTAAATGACCTTTTTCAGGGTTATCTAAGCCTGTGAATATGGGAGTCTGTTGTGGTTTTGAATAAGAGAATGATATGACAAAAGTGGAAGTTGAAAATAGGAAGTTTAAATAAGGAATGAATGTCATGGGTGAGTGATCAGTGGCTTTTGTGGTAAGTGTGGAAAAGATAGAACAGATTGAAACTTCATTACAAAAGAAATTTTCTGGGACTTAGTGGGCTGGCAGTACTGGGGGAGACCTTGGAATCAGAGAGAATGCCAATTTTCTCAATTGATTAAAAAGGAAAATGGCTCTTAATAGCCATAGGAAATTTAGGAGGAGGGAAAGCGTCTTTTGCAGGCAAGGTGATGTGACTTTGGATGTTAAATATGAGGAGATGGTGTTTATTTAAGCAGAGATGGCTGCTAGTCTATTGGAGATAAAACCTGAATGAAGCCCAGTAGTGAGGTTAGAACTGAGGGCTCAGATAGGCTTTTCTGTAGAGTGAGTTGAAGGTGTGAGAGCAAGTCAGTTCTTCACAGGAAACTGTGTTAGATCACCAGGCAGTGTCCTGAACCTCAGACATCTCTAGCAACTGGCGGAAGATAGAAGGAATGGCACCAGTGAAATAGGAATCAGACAAAATACATCAGTGTCTTGGTCAGAGGGATAGGAGGAAACTAAGCAAGAGGTGCATGGAAACTAAGGGAAGAAAAATGTCAGTGTGTAATGTCACATGTAGTGATAGATTCCAAAAAGGGCTAAGAGGAGTTGCTCCTTGGACTTGAGCTTACCAGTGGTGTTGAGAAACAGATGAAGGATATTAAAGAGAGAGTCGTAGATGAGAAAACAGAAATAGCATCTGCAGACTGTTCATTTTAGGAGCACATCAGAGAAACGAGAGTCTACCATGGAGTATTGGATTCAGGGAGCAAAGGGGCCGGGTTAAACTTTTCAAGATTCTGGAGACCCTGATGTGGCAGAAATGAAAGACTCCAGTGGATGGGGCGGCGCCTGTGGCTCAGTCGGTAAGGCGCCGGCCCCATATACCGAGGGTGATGGGTTCAAACCCGGCCCCGGCCAAACTACAACCAAAAAATAGCCGGGCGTTGTGGCGGGGGCCTGTGGTCCCAGCTACTCGGGAGGCTGAGGCAAGAGAATCGCTTAAGCCCGGGAGTTGGAGGTTGCTGTGAGCTGTATGTGGCCATGGCACTCTACCGAGGGCCATAAAGTGAGACTGTCTCTACAAAAAAAAAAAAAAAAAGACTCCAGTGGATAAAGGAGGGAATGAATCCAGTGGAGAAGCTGAGTGTTAGGAAGGGAGAGGGAATATCACTCCAGGAAGAGAGTGGAATGAGAAGAGATGAAGGTATTAACTCTGGAAATAATACTTCAAATGCTTCTGGAAAGAAGATGAGAACATTTATATTATAGCAGCCATTTGTATGTATTACACATGTATATTCTGAGCCCTTATGCAAGTGCCATTTTGTAAACCATTTTTGCAATATTGGGGGGAATACAAGCAAATTGTATTAAGACATGGATCCTTGTCCTGTTGTGGTTTGGGCGTTAGATGAAGAGAGGAGGCTTAAAGGGTGGAGTAAACAGGCAGTGTTCTCTGGGTGCCTAGAGATGCTTTCGCGTAACCTTATGAATGGTCAGCAAAGGCCTGATGGAGAAGTGCCCTCTGATGAGAGCTAGGAAGAATGTTTGGGATTGGGGCGGGGTGATTGGGCAAACGTGCCAGGAAAGGAGTCTAACAGATGTAAATACTATTTAGAGAGAAGTTTCTTAGTAACTGTAGGTTTTGACTATGTTTTATTCAGTTATGATAATAACAGCCATTAATGTTGAGTATTTACTCAGTGCCAAGTACTATTCTAGAAGCATTTTGCATACGTTTTTAATTCTCTACACAATCACTGAAGTACTTATTGTTTTCCCCCTCATTTCACAGATGAAGAAATAGTGGGTTAAGTAATTCATGTTAGATCCCACAGTTTATAAGGGGTGGGGCTGGGATTTCAACCTGGACTTTCTGATTCTCGAGCCCTTACTCTTAACCTCTTCATAATTTTGCCTCTCATGGAAACAACCTTCTGTTAGGGAGTAATCACAAATTTGATTGGGGTCAAATTATTGGAAAGCCCTGAATACAGGCTATCAACTTTGAATTTTTTCTTCCTTTAATGAAGAACCATTGGGGCCTTTATCAGAAACAAAGTGAAATTGTAAGACTGATATTTTGGGACCCCTCTGGCACATGATAGGGAGTGAGTTTCTTTGCCTCCAGTGAATTTTAGAGGGAACACAGGCGCCCCTTTCCATGGTTATGCATAAGACCCAGATTTCTATGATACCATACGAGTGCTCTGTGGCTTTAATCATCCTAGGGGCTTGTACACGTACTGTGGTCTTTCTTGGTTTGTAGGGGTTAACTTTCTCTTTCATTTTTATTTTCGAAAGGAGAAAATACTTTGATTTAAAATGCATTATAAAGTTTCTGTTGTGAACTTATTTATGGTGGGGAGACTTGAGGAAGTTGACTCCTACATTCCAATAGAGGACAGGCAGAACATGTGCGAAGAATATGTATAGAAAAAGGGATTCTTTCCCTTTTATTCTTTCTTTTTCATATTGGTAAGTAATAAAAATGAAACTCTTAAGGTCTAACTTGTATAACTGCAAAGAAATACGAGCTCTGTGATGACATGTGGGCTATAACTGTGACTGAGGGATAGTGCGGAGGGCAGAAACTTTGCTACTATAGACCTGATTATGAATTCTAGGGAAGAAAACAGGCAGATTGTTTTGTCTTTCTGAGCTTTTGTAAAATGGAGATTATAATCTCTATCTCTCTTTTTTGCTGGGAAAATTAAACCAGTGTATGTAGGGTATCTAACATATTTCCTTGCCCACAGTGATTTCCCAGTAAAAGGTGTCACATGTGGTACTTTTCTTTCCTGACTTTTGCACTGCAGTAGTAATTGTGGTGGAAAACTATTTTAGCTCTCCCTCCAGCTAGACATGGCTGTCCATTCTTCCCCATCGTTTGTAGCCTTAAAATAGGGAGATGTTTAACAGAAGAATCTCACATTCAGGTGACATGTAAACACCTGTATTAGTTCACATTGTTAATTCTCTGAAAAGAGACGCCAATATAATTACTTCTTAGTGGTAACCCAACCTAGGACAAGAATAAAAGAAGAGTATTAAACAATTAATAGAAAAAGTGTATGTGAAATTCAGTTGATTCTTTAAAGGAAAACACTCAATTAGAGGAAACTATTCCTTCAGAGAGAGAAAGAAGGTAGCCGGTTAAGACTGTCCTTAGTGTTTCCTTAGCTGGGAGGATTTAGAGTTTGGTGAATGAGAATTTGGTTATCAAAGAGTTGGTGCTGCATGTTTTTTAAAAATATGAGCATAAGGCATCATTTTGGGGGAAGCCACTACCAAACAATATGGATATCACTGTTGGATTGGGCTTGGGTCATTTCTAGTTTAATGAAACTGTGTTCAACACTTCATCTACATTTGGGGGGCGGGGAATGAGGCAGGGATGCAGAAAGGAGAGAATGGAGAGAGCAGCGTGGCTTTAGGGTTGGCTGATACTCTATTAACCCAGGAACAGCTGACCCTATAAGGGAAATGAGCAGACAGTATGAAGCTACTGATTATTCATTCCGCAGACCTCAAGGAGGAAGGAAATTTGAGTAGTAGGCTCATAATTTAAGAAGAAAATTGTGATATGTAAGCAAGTGGTTTAAATACTTGTGCCTTAAATACCCTTGTAAAAATTGACCTTTTAATAATAAAAGTCGTCTTTGCCTATTGTTTGGTGCTTATTCTTTGCTAGTCTCCAGTAGCTTTGCTTTTGTGGGTTTCCTTTTTTTTTAAGTTAGGGCCGCCCTCTGTGGCCTGGTTAGAGTGCTGTGGCATCATCACAGCTCACAGCAGCCTCAAACTCCTGGGCTGAAAGGATCCTTCTGCCTTAACCTCCCAAGTAGCTGGGGCTGCAGACACATACCACCATCACCTTGCTTGGCTAATTTTTCTATTTTTTTTTTACAGACAGGTTCTCACTATGTTTCATAAGCTAGTCTGAAACACCTAACCTCAAGTAATCCTCCTGCCTCAGCCTCCTGAAGTGCTAGGATTACTGGGGCGAGCCACTGTACCCAGCCTGTGAACTGTTTAATTTCTCTTTTAATTGTTAAATATTATAGTCACTGTCTCCATCAGATATATTTCAACACTAGGAGTTGGTAACCATTGTCTGGCTTTAGCCAAATTATTTCTTCTATAGGCCACATTTTTCTTCTGGCTTCTTTTCAGTTGATTTCTAATACCTCTAGTTGAGTTGATTCCCTTCTAGTTCTTCAAACCTGCTGATTCTAAATAACAGACTTGTGATGGTTCTACTTAAGGATTTTTTTGACTTTACAGTGATTCAACAGCCATACACATTCAGGAAATCATACTTCAAGTGTCTATACAACTATTCCATCATTCACTTTCAGGATAGTATTTGATAAATTATATGAAGTACTCAACTTTTATTATAAAATTGGCTTTATGTCAGATGATTTTGCCCAGTTGTAGGCTAATGTAAGTGTTAAGCACAGTTAAAGTAGGCTAGACTACACTATGTGGTTAGTTAGGTTAGGCGTATCCATTGCATTTTCAACTTAAAATATTTTCAATTTACAGTGGATTTATTAGGATGTAGGTCTGAGGAGCATTTGTGCAGAGAAACATCTGTATTCTATTTGTATTGTCAATGTACTTACCTGCCACTAGATGTCACTAGTGCATCTTTGAACCCTGTCACTTTTGGTTTTTCAGAATCTGGAGTGGCGTAGTTTATCCCTGCTCATTTAACACTTGAGGAATTGAGACTCAGAGATTAAGTGACATGGCCAAGGACACACAGTTACTCAGGACCTCTTGAATCCCAGAGGATTGTCTGTCTTTCCCCCCTGTCTTCTTCCCCGTTACAGCCTAGGGGGCTTTACGAGGGAAATTCAGAGAGACCATGCTCTGAGCCATTCCGGTTCTGTGTTAACTATTTAAAAAATATAGTAGAACCTCTGAAAGTTGATCACTCAAAAGACTTAATGAGCATACCAGATACTCATTAAGGAGTCTATATATATGTATATATACTCATATAACTATTCTGAGGAATCATGCATGTGAGGGTTTGCGTACAGAGGTGGTCAACATAAGGAACTAGGCCTACTGTGCTGATACCTACATGTGGTGCATGGCTGGTCTATGAAAATTGGATCAACTTAACGAGGTGGTCAATGTAGGGATGTTCTACTGTAATTTAAAACCATCCTTTAAGCACAGAGATGGTGTTTCTACATTCAGAATAAGTGGTTGGCTTGCTTTTGTGTTTCTATATTGGCTTCCCAGAGATAAATGCTAGACTATCAGTTTCTCAAAGTCATTACCTACCTATAGCCAGCTTGCCTTCACTATTTGCCTAGAAAATAACCTCTACAGAAATCTTAACCAGAGCCTGTCTATCAGAGGATTATCTTGCTCCATCCTTGGCCAGTACCTTTGAAGTTTCTTTTTAGCTCTTCCTCCAACTAGACGTGACTGTCCGTTTTTCGCCTGCCTCTCTGTCCACCCTAGCCCAATCAAGCTAGCCATTAGGCAGGGTTGGGGTGGGAAAGAGATACACTTCTGGCTCTTAAAAGAAACTGGTCTCCTGGATTTTCCCAGCACACATTAGCTACCCTGTTTTCTCTCTCTTTATCAGTGGCAAGGATGGCGTGTGTATAGGCAGGATGGTGTAGTGAGAGGCAGTGCAGCCAAGTGAAGGCAGAGTGGGCTTTGGAGTCACAGTGACTGGGTCCAATCTCTTCTCTGTTCCAGACTGACTCTGACCCTTGTCACCTTTCTTACGAGGGTAATATTAATTACCTTGCAAGGTTGATGTGAGGAATGCATGAGGTAATGTGTGGAAAATTCATGGCATTGGTGCTTGGTACACATAGCAGATGCTCATTAAGAAGTAATTATTTTGGCTGATGTTATAAAGAGAGAAACAGGAGTAAGTAACTACAGTATGTAAGTATGAAAGAAGCTCAAGGGAGGGTCTCAACCAGAGGAGCTCATTTTTACTGCAGGAAGAAGTGGAGGATGCAGGGTATTCCAGGATCTGTGGCCGGGTTCCAGAGCAATAATGTAGTATTGTGCAAATGCAGTAACCACTAGCTGCATATGGCAATTAACACTTGAAATATGGCTAGTCAAAATTGAGATGTGCCATGAGTGTTGAATTCACATAAGATTTCAAGGAGTTCGTGTGAAAAAAATGAATATAAAATATCTCAAATTTCACTCGTTTCTTCTTACTTTTTTTTTGGTTTTTAGCTGGGGCTGGGTTTGAACCCACCACCTCCGGCATTCTTTTTACTTTTTAAAATGTGGCTACTAGAAAATACAGTGAGGCTACTGGCATTATACTTCTGTCTGATAGCACTAGACTTAAAAATAGAGATGCTGATGTTCAAGCATGTACATATGTCACTATTCTGAGGAATCATGAGTGTGTGTGAGGGTTTGGGGGATTGTTTTGATTTTGTTTTTCTTTTACAATGTCTGTTCTTTAAAAAGTATGACTATCTGAGCCAACATGCCAATCATTAGTAATAGTGTAAAATGAAAAAAGAAAAAAGTAAGAGAGATTCCCAATGCTTTCTTCAGTTTCCCAAGTTTGGGGGACCTCAGTAGAGAAGTGAATATGAGCAGTTTAGTGGGGCGGCCACAAGCAAGTAGTATCCTGGAGGGTTCTCTGTTTTGGTTTTGGTTTTTTTTAAGAATCATTGCATATTCAAAGATAGGGTGTGTGCGGAAGGTTGTCTCCCATTATAATTATGTTATCAATAGACAAAATCTAGCAGTTAATGCTTTTAGGATTTTTCTTCAAATGCAAGTTATTAAAACACTGTAAAAATAACCAAGAGTAAAAGTAAAAGGAACTATTATACTTTATATTAATTTAAGTCATCTGATTTTCATTAAATTCATTTTGGTTTTAAGACATTGGTTATAAAACATTAAGTGGTTGTCAAAACTGAAAAAAATGCTAATCTCATTACCAGCTTGTTTTAGAGATATAAGGTAATGGCTAATTTCGGACATTCGTAGTCTTTGTAAATCTAATGAAGTGGATTGGAAAATGAATTTTTTTATTTAGATCTTGAATTGATACTCAGCATTTTTATAACCATATATAGGAAACAGTACTTGTTCTTTGCTGATGCAGAAGCCAAGTAGGACACGTGCATTTTGAGAACCTTGAAGGCAATTCTCATTGTTTTTTTTTTTTTTTTTTTTTTTTGCTGTTTTGGCCGGGGCCGGGCTTGAACCCACCACCCCTGGTATATGGGACCAGTGCCCTACTCCCTGAGCCACAGGTGCCGCCCCTGTTCTTGATTTAGTCTCAGAATCAGCTATTCCTCATTCGAAGAAAACTTATTAATATTAAATTCATTGTATCTAAGATCCCATCAATTGTAACAGGCACCTTTAAAGTCCCACTGCATTTAGGAAAAAAATGTTGACAATGAAACTCTGACAAGCTATTGGATTTTAAGACTCATTTCTATTTCAGAGATGTTAAGTGTTGAAAAAAATGTAGCTTAGAATTGATGAAATATGATATGCAGAGTTTGGAACTTTCTGCTTGGTTGGAAGTTAGAGAGCTTGCTTGAGATATATATGTTGTTTCATATGCTAGCATCAGACTTTAAGTCCTGTCAGAATGTGTTAGGTTGAGTGAGTGTGGCTTGGTGCATTGAAGCACTTTTCATTTGATTCTATAAATAACCAGATGAAAGCAAAGTAGTGAGCTCATTTTTAAGTTGCTGAAAGTCCTGTGATTCAGAAAAGTGAACTTCTAACTTAGTTTCAACCTGGTACCTCTGCCTCTCCCCCTCTCCCCAGCCACCAGGCAGCCACCCTCTCTTCAGGCATTACCCATCCCTCTAACAAAATCTGTTCTCCATAAAGGACCCTGATAGCAGTTATTTATAGCCTCTTGTGAATTCATGGCAAAGTGTTAAATCGCCCAAGGATGTTTGCTTTCTAAGCCTTATCTATAATTGCTAAAAATCTTTATCTGCTTAAAGAACTTTCAGGCCTCAGCTGGCCATATGGAACAGGTTTTGTGGGAATGGCTGAGGGAGAAGGGGTGTGGAGGCAGCCTCCTCCTCTGTCTGTGGAAGGCTATGGAGAGATAACAGAGCACCTTATTTTTTTCCCACCCTTAAGTGTTCAACTAAATCTTATCAGCTGGCTTGCTGCCTTTGCACTAGAAGTCAGTAGAAAGTAGACTTCAATCTACTTGTACAGTTGGCTTTACTGACAATGTCTGGAAGGAAAATAACTCATAATAGCTGCATTGCTGACTAATTTCATTGAAATTTTTATCATTTTTATCTCTCTTTTGGCAGGGGCTATCAAATTTTAAGGAAGCCTTGTGATATAGAGAATATGTTTGCAATGTGAATACTTGCTATGTTATCTGTTTTCTAAATCTCAGTGTTTACAGATCTTATCTACTCAAGTCAAGCTTTACATTTTGAATGACTGTTTGGTAATCCAGCATCTGAGCCTCCTTTCTCTAATCTTTTTTCAGGCATGCATAAGCAGGTTCATGCTCAGTTGGTTTGGCTCTTGGTTAAACTGCAGGAGGACTTGTGGACCAATTTGAAGATAAAAGCAGAAATTTGTTCATCAGTTGTGAATCTGCTGATACTTTGGATACTGTTATCCCTTAGTAGTCATGAGCGATTGCTTCCAGAAGCCCTCTCAGATACCAAAATCTACAGATGCTCACACCCCCCGTATTAAATGGTGGGGCATTTGCGTATGGCTGATGTCCATCCTTCTGTGTGCTTTCCATCATCTCTGGATCACTTATGACACCAAAACTTTGGAGATGCTGTGAGGTGTTATACTGTATTGTTCATGTTCAGTAGAGGTGCAACCATCCATTTTCTTATCATGAATATTGTGATTTGTGTCTGCAGAACCCACAGATATGGAAGGCCAACTATTTTTTATAATACACAGTAGATATTTGATAAGTGTTTGATTAATCCCAGGTTTATAATATCAGAGTAGAGTATAAAGGTTTATATACAGAGTTGTCCCTTGCATGTAAGGAGTTTGGTTAAGACAAAGTATGGGCTTTCTCAGCAGAAGATAAGCAGTGACACTGCACATGCTTTCAGCGCTAGCTTTGAAAATTATGTGGAAAATATGAATCTCCATTGCTAAATTTCCTACATTCAGACTAACTGTAAGGCAAGTATTTATTATCTAGCTCTGAATTTTTTTTATGGTAGTGTGTTTGTTGATAGTATCTTAAATAATTTTTCAGATTATATCCTATAAATATATTTATATGATTAAATGACTTTGACCTTTGGTCTTTGCAGCTGGGGGTGTGGTTTTCTCTGGGCTGTGCCTATTTGGCCCTGGAAGACTATGAAGGTTCAGCAAAGGCGTTTCAGCGTTGTGTGACCCTGGAGCCCGATGTAAGTTTGGTCTTCTTTCCTTATTTCAGCTCTGTGTTCTCTGCGTCATCTGAATTGTACTGTATAGATCCACAGTTCCTTTTAGTTGGAGGAAAGTGTATGTTTGAGGGAAAGTCACACCTCAAGGTGCAAATCTGCAAATAAGTTTATTCTCAGAATAGAATTAATTATTCTATTATGGTTAAAACTAAATTATTTATGGTTTCATTTAGGAAATCATTTTGATAAAACAATTTTTTAGGTAAAAAGGTGCTTTGCTAAAATGTATAGTGGTGTCACATATTTTGTTATTCACTGACATGTGCTGCCTATGTTAATTGCATTACTAGGAATTTCTTTTAGTGGGTAGACTTTTTAATTGCTTTATTGAGGTAATAATTCATATACCATTAATTCACCTATTTAAATTATGTATTCAGAGCTGTGTGAACATTACTATAGTCAATTTCAGAGTATTTTTATTACTCTAAAAAGAAATCCCTGTACCTTTTAGTACTCACTCTACATTCCCCCCCCCCCGAACAGTTTCCCATAGGAAACATAGGCAACCACCAACGTACATTCTGTCTCTATAGATTTGTCAGGGCTGAACATTTCGTACAAATGGATTCATATAATATGTGAGCTTTTGTGACAGACTTCTTTCACTTAGGTTAACGTTTTTAAGATTTATTCCTGTTGTAGCACATATTAGTACTTTCTTCCTTTCTATGGCCAAATAACACCCCATTGTATGGATATATCACTTGTTACGTAGCCATTCATCAGTTGGTAGACGTTAGGATTGTCTACCTTAATAGCAGCTTGAGCTGTTATGAATACTATGTATTATGAACATTCATTTGTAAGTTCTTCATGGACATATGTTTTCATTTCTCTTCGATATGTTACCCAGTAGAATTGTTAGGTCATGTGGTAACTCTGTGTTCAAAAGTTTGAGGAAATGCCAGACTGTTTTTCAAAGTACCATTTTATATAACCACCAGCAGTGTAAGAGAGTTCTAATTTTTTAATATCCTGGATAACACTTACTATCTGTCTTTTCGATTATAGTCATCTTAGTGGATATCTCATTACAGTTTTCATTTGCATTTCCTTGACCAGTGATGGTATGGAGCTTCTTTCTACCTGCTTCTTGACCATTTGTGTGTCATCTGTGGGGAAATGTCTACTCACACCCTATTCACATTCTACCTGCTTCTTGACCATTTGTATGTCATCTTTGGGGAAATGTCTATTCACATCTCTTGCCCTTTTAAAAAAGTAGGTCATTTGTCTTTTTATTATTGAATTATGAGAATTTTTTTGTATATCTTAGCTACAAGTCCCTTATCAGATATATGATTTGCAAATATTTCCTCTCATTCTGTAAGTATTTTTTTTTTTACTTTATTGATAATGTATTGTGAATCAAAAAAGTTTTTAATTTTGCTGAGGTCAAAATTTATCTAATTTTTTTTTTCTGCTCATATTTGTGGTATTACATTGAAGAGTCCATTGTGCAATCCAGTGTCATAAATATTTACCCCTAATTTTTTTCCTAAAAGTTTCATAGTTTAGCTCTTACATTTAGGTCCAGGGACTATTTTAAGTTACTTTTCTGTGTATAGTGTAAGGAAAGGGTACAGCTTCATTCTTTTAAATTTGGATATCCAGTGGTCTCAAAACTGGAAAAGACTTGTCTTGCCCCATTGAATGGTCTTGTCACTCTGATCAAAAATTAGTTGCCTGTACGTGTAAGAATTTGCTTCATGAATTACATTCCATCAGCTACTTATTGGTATGTGGGCCAGTACCATTCTTGTCCTCCCAACTGTAGTACTCACACTCTTGTACTTACATCGTTTTCAAAACTTACTGCAAAGCTTGTTTCCTCCAACTTTGTTCTTCCTTTTCAGTATCGTTTTGGCTACTCCGGATTTCTCAAAATTTCCTGTGGAATTTTAGCTTTGTAAATTTCTATAAAGAAGGCCCTACTGTGTAGTTCATACCCCTTTCAAGATGTAGAATAGTCCAATCAGAAAGCTCCCTCTTGCCCTATGCTCTGTGAATAACTATGAAATGCCTTTACCCAGTGTCCTGAGCAGCACTATTCTTAATTTTTTCTCATTAGCTTTGCCTTTTTTTTTTTTTCAAAGACAGAGTCTCACTATGTCACCCTCAGTAGAGTCCTGTGGCATCACAGCTCACAACAACCCCAAACTCTTGGGCTTAAGCAATTCTCTTGTCTCAGTCTCCCAAGTAGCTGGGACTACAGGCACCTACCACAATGCCCAGCTAATTTTTTTGTTGCAGTTGTTTAACTGGCTCAGCTCGTGTTCGAACCTACCACCCTTGGTGTATGTGGCTGGTGCCATAACCACTGTGCTATGGGCACCGAGCCAGCTTTGCCTTTATTATATCTTCATAAATAGAGTCATAGACTACGAACTTATTTTTTTCACTTCTTTCGTGTGACTTATTTTTCAGGTTTTTATCAGTGTTGTTAGTTATAATAGCAATTCATTTCTTTTTATTGCCGTATAGTGTTTCATTACATGAATATACACAATTTGTTATTTCTTATCTGATTAATAGTTGGGTTATTTCTACTCTTTTGCTGTTACAAATAAATTTACTATGAACGTTTAAGGCAAATATTTGTGTGAACATAGGTCTTTATTTCTCTTGGGTAAAAACCTTAAAAGTGAAATAGCTTGATCATACTTTTTATGTTATAAATATTGTTTTCTTTTTTCTTTCTTTCTTTTTTTTTTTTTTTTAAAGAGTGGCTCTATTTACCAGGCTAGCATGCTGTGGTGTCAGCCTAGTTCAAAACAACCTCAAACTCCTGCCTCAGCCTCCTGAGTAGTTGGTACTATAGGCTCCTGCCACAACACTTAGCTAATTTTTCTCGGGCTGGTCTCAAACTTCTGAACTCAAGGATCCTCCTCCCTCAGCCTCCCAGAGTGCAAGGATTATAAATAGGCATGAGCCATTGCACCTGGACTAAATTTTATTTTCTAATTGTTTGTTGGTAGAATATAGAAATATAATTGATTTTTATATATTGACTTTGTATCCTTTGGATATATTTTTTCCTCTCATTATGTTTCTTTTACTCTGTATTTACTCTTGATTTTTTCCTTTGGTTATAGATGAAATTTTTCTGCTTCGTTGTATGTCTACCTTTTCTTTTTTTGTATCCTCCACATGGTGGATGCTATGTTGTTGAGTTTCTAGATTTTGTTGTCTTCCCTTAAAGAGGATTGACTTTTATTTTGGCATTGAAGTAACTTAATTGTGGTTCAGCTTGGTTTTAGGCTTTGCTAGGTTGAGGCTGGAATTGTTCTTATTTTCTAAGGTTGTAATAAACCTTTTTAAAAGGCAAAACCTTTCTAGGATTGAATTTAATGCTGTGGGTGATGGATAGGAACTCTGCACTCTGGCTGATTAGAACTTGAATAACTCCTAGTGGTGCATGACCTCCAAAATTTCCATTCAGCGCACAGCTCTCTGGTAGTTGTTCTTTGTCAGTTTTGTTCTGCGTACATGTAGATTAGTATTCGGCCAAGGACTTACGGGGATACTAGAGCTTAATTTCTGCACAGCTCTCTCTTCATTGACATTTTGTCCTGCATACTTCAGCTGCCTTTTCAGCCACGAACTCTAATTCTTTTTTCTTATCTCAGTAAGACTTGATGTGCTTTGTTTAGTTTCTGCCTCCCCATGCTTGAAAGTACTCTAGACAAAAGGCTAGGCTGATTGTTGAGACACCTCAGTTGTTTTTTCCTTCTTTCAGGGATTATACTCTTGTGCTGCCTATTATCCAGCTTCTCAAAAACAGCTGTTTCCTATATTTTGTCCAATTTGTAGCTCTGTATGGTGAGAGGGCTAGTCTGGTACTAACTTCTCCATGTCTGCAAATGGAGGTCCAATGTCACTTATTTTTGAATCATATGTATGGAGCTAGAGAACTATATACTCTATATTTTACAAATAGTAGAAGAAAGGAACAATTATAATTTGTGTCATTCTTGTTAGAATCATAGAGAGGGGAACACTTTCTTGCTCTTTTTTCTCTCATCTGGTGAAGAAGGATGATGGTAGGTTAGCAGAGCCTTTTGAGATGGATACAATAATATTCGGCATTGCCCTGGATTTGTAATAAATCTACATAATATATAGATTATGTTGTAAATTGTCCAACTACTTTGTAAATCTAAATTTGAAAATAGAATCTTAACAATTCCAAATTGGTACAATAATAGTTACAACATTCAGTTGAGTATTTCTTTTTTACAAATTGGAAAAATGTTTAATTTTGTTATATGCCTCTACATACCTTGTTGAAAATTGTGATCTTTAAAGAGCACATATTGAACTAAGAAAATACGTTGCATTTTTGGTTTCAGCAATTACTTTACCTAAATGATAATAGTCTATAACTGAATTCTCTGTCATTTCAGAATGCCGAGGCTTGGAACAATTTATCAACTTCATATATCCGATTAAAACAAAAGTAAGTACATTCAACAAATATGAAGATCTTTGCTTCCAAAATGAATGAATGAGATTATTTCCAATTGAACATTGAAGCAGTGTGCCTGGAATGACTTAATATGGCCCTTTGTTTGTTTGTTTATTGAGTTAGGCTCTCATGCTATCACCCACACTGGAGGATAGTGGCACAATCATAGCTCACTATTACTCTGAACTCCTGGCCTCAAGTGGTCTTTCTGGCTCAATCTCCACAATAGCTGAGACTACAGGCCTGTGCCACCACATCCAGCTAATTCTTAATTTTCTTATAGCGATGGGATATCACTGTGTTGCTTAGGCTGGTCTTGAACTCCTGGACTTTTGATAAAAGCAAATGTGCTTTTAGTTGGTCAACTCAATTGACAGATTTTTTTATTGATTGATTGCTGTGTATAGACATTATTGAGAACTGTAAGTGTCTTTAGGGAATATGAATTAAAAAATAAAATACCATGTCATATAAACAAATTTAATAGTGGTATAAGCTGTATGTTGTAAATGTCAACTGAGAATATGGCGAGGGCTATCGTAACAGTGGGTGATAACTGTAGAACGCTCATTATGTGCTAGACACTCATTTAGTTCTGTGAAGATCTCAGAAGAGAGTAGGTGTGTGATCCTGGTTCAGAAATGCCTCTGAGAGAATGTTGGACTCAAATGAAAATTTGAAGGATGGGTAGAAAGGGACAGAATAAAACCTTTAGGTAAGGGAAATAATATGACTAATTGCAGAATAAAAGGAATGATTGCAATATTTTCGGAAATAGGAGACAAAATTGTCCAGCTACAGAGTAATACAAGAGCTACAGTGAAAGATAAGGTTGGGAAGATAGGTTGGGATCAAATTACAGTGTCTTCTGACTATCCAGCTAACAGGTTGAGATGTCATTTTCATAATAGGAAGCCAGAGATTTTCCGGAGGTAGGGGGGTAGTTTCATGAGAAAGAAGCTTTTTAGGAAGATTTATCTGGTGGCAGTATGTGAGACAGACTAAAGAGGAAACCAGAGGCTGGGAAATGAGTTAGGAGACAGCTGTTGTAACAATCCAGGCATGAGATAACCAGAGTGTAAAAAGAAGGGGCAGGTGCCAAACCATTTATAAAGGGGACAACCATCTGGGCTTACTGACTGGCTACGAAAAGCTAAGTAAAGGGAAGAGGCGAGGATGGGTGTTACCAGCATTTTAATAAATTAATTAATTAAAGGATGAATGTTTCCATTTTTATTTGGCCTTATTTTGAAACTTAATTTAATTTTTCTTTGTGAAATCACAAGATATTTTTGAAGATGTCATTACACCCATATTACATTGAGATCATGAGACGCTTCCTCTGCTCTTGGACAACAGACTACATAAATAAAGCACTGTTTGTTCTACCATGCTCCTTAGAAGATAATATTATGTTCTTGATTACAACTGATTGTGTTTAAACTCACTAGAGACCTTTCTGGTTTAAAGCAACAGGCTGGGGAAATCCCTGTCATAGTTCTAGGATGATCTCAGTGGGTTTTTCTGGTAACCCAGATAAGTTTGGATGCAGTGAGACTTTTGATACTCCACCGTGTCTTCTGGCCCAGTATTGTTAGGAATTCTGCTTTCTGTCTTAGGGGTTCTTGCATGTTGTTTCTTAAGCTTCTTTTGAGAGTTTCTTGCCTTCACTTTCTTGAGCTTTCTTGCAGTTCAGTGAGTAGGTTTTGTGTAAAAGCAGTTGCAAGCTCAGAGGTAAATGATTCCTTCATTCTTGCCTTTTTACTCTTTCCATTCTTTGCTTCTGCTCCAGATAAGACTAAGGAGATTGTTACTTCAGAGGTAAATCGTTAATGCTCCTCTCAAAGGCGTCCTGTTCATGTTTTAAAGTGGCCCATTAAACTATTCAGTTATCCTGTTGTCATCACAAGGTTGTCACTCAAGTGACCACTGTTCTCTTCACTGTTGGATCTAGTTTCCTAGATATCCTGTCCCTTGGGAACATTTCCTGTCTTCAGGCCTGACATTCATAGTGCCATATCTCTGCCATGGTGGGTTTGATAAGTGAATCCTGAAATGAAGTACCTTATAAAGAAGGTTTATGTACAAAAAAAAGGAAAAAAGAATTCATTGAACAATTTCGAGGCCAGGAAGTTGTGATCAGACAATGGGAGGGCACATGGGAGAAAGGATCATTCTCTGGGTGTGGATTGGGGCGTGGCATGCTCTTCTCCAGTAGGACAGCTTCCTCTCCAGCCTCGTGTGGGTGGGAGAGCTGGGGACACTAGTCGACCACTGTTGACGGCAGTCACTATGAATTACATGGGAGGTAGTGGCAGGGTGGGTAAAGAAAGGAAAAGAGAAAAAAATCTTATAGTTTTGTGACTTATTTTAAAAACATGTTTCCTTTCTTTCTTTTTGAATTCCACTTTATTTTTGCAAGAAAGAATCCTCTAGTTAGTTCTTTTAGTTAATGTCAGTAGGTGGTAAACTTGTAGCGTTTGTCCATGTTTTGTTTTGCATTTACTCTTGAGTGGTTAAGTTTAGCTGGCTATAAAATTTTAGACTGACAATTATTATCACTCAGTCCCTTAAGTAAGTGCAGAGTGACATTATCTTCTATCATCTTGTTGCTCATGAAATACCTGCTGTTTTCTAATTGTCATTCCTTTGTAGGTTTTAGGAATATCTTTTCTGAATTTTACACAGTATGTCTAGGTGTTGATTTATTGTTTTTTATAATGCTCAGTAGGTCAAATATACTTTTGATTATAGAATTTATAGCTTTGTTCAATTCTAGAAAATATCTTTTCAGTATATAACATTCTGCCATGTTCTCCCTTTGTTTACTCTGAAATGTCTGTCAGATGCATGTTTGAGCCTCTATCTCTTTATGGCTGTTATATGTTTTAATCAGAATTCTATGTGAGCATCTCACTATTATCTCCTGGTTTGCCGATTTTTCTTTCATTATATGCAGACTAGTTTTTGTTACCTGTTGAGGTTTTTCTTGTTGTTTCAAATGTCTCTTTCAATTCTAAAATTTCCAGTTGGTTTTTTATTCACATTGCCTTGTTCTTACTACATTTCTACCTGGTTTTGTTTCATAACGTCCTGCTTCTTTTAGATGCAAATTATTTCTTTGTCTCTTTCAGTATTCTAAACAAATTTATTTATTTAAATACTTGATAGATCATTTCTTGAAATTAATTTTATTTTATTTATTTTATTATTATTTTTTTTGTGTGTGGAGACAGAGTCTCACTTTATGGCCCTCAGTAGAGTGCCGTGGCCTCACATAGCTCACAGCAACCTCCAACTTAAGCAATTCTCCTGCCTCAGCCTCCCGAGTAGCTGGGACTACAGGCGCCCGCCACAACGCCTGGCTATTTTTTTGGTTGCAGTTTGGCCGGGGCCGGGTCTGAACCCGCCACCCTCGGTATATGGGGCCGGCGCCTTACTGACTGAGCCACAGGAGCCGCTCGAAATTAATTTTATTTTTAGTAAATTCATGTCCTGTTGGTTAATTCCCTTGACATTCTTTCCTAGGGTAGATTTTTTTTTTCACAGTTTGTGGAATTTTGGTTCATACAATCATTTAAAGTGTGAAGAGTGTTTTGTTTTGTTTTGTCTTGACCTCCTCACCTCTGGTCCCATCACTCCTGCTGTGCTTACTACTTTTGCCTTGCAGGGTTCCAGTGGCACTGGTTGGGCCACTCTGACTTCAAGTCTGCACTTGAGTGAGCCTTCTCCTGGGGTGACACTGGGGTTGATAACCAGCTATAAAATAATGTACTTGTTATCAAGTAAATAGCTTGGGGAAGGAATATGTCTGTGTGTATGCTGTATATACCACAGGGTGTATCATTGAGTTTTGTAGGGATATTTGAGATGGTTTGGGGCTGTTTGTGTCTTGAATTCTGTTTGTTAATATAAATGATTAAGGACTGACAGTCCATATTGGCATTTTATACATTTAGCTGTGGTTTATCCTAATAAAAAGGTTTCACTATTGCTGTCTTTAAAATTTAACCTTCAATAGAGTGAAAGCTTTTAGCACTTTGCAAGAAGCTCTCAAGTGTAACTACGAACATTGGCAGATTTGGGAAAACTACATCCTTACCAGCACTGATGTTGGGGAATTTTCAGAAGCCATTAAAGCTTATCACAGGCTCTTGGATCTACGAGACAAATATAAAGATGTTCAGGTAGGATATTCTATTTTGTTATTTCGGTTTGCATTTGATATTAATCCTTAATTGTATGGTATAAATTGTTTCCTTAAATGTAAATATTAATATATGAAAAGATTTTTTTTCTCCAGTCAAACGTAGTATTTTTAGTGTCAGAATTTTCGCATTTCAATGTCAAATATGTTTGTGCAGTCATAAGCCAAATGTTACTGTGACTCAATTATGAAAATCTGCAGTGTGGTTTATACACATACAGACAGCTTACAGAAACTAAGTAGAATGCCATTTGTATTCCTTATGACTTTGGGTACCTCAGTGTATTCTGTGATTTGTAATAGCTGGAGTAAACGCCACCCTAATTTGTTCATTCATTTAACAAGCATTAACTGCATACTTGCAGATGATATAAAAATATAGAAATGATGGCTGACATTTTCTTTGCAGTGTTTAATGAGATGGTCCTCTTTTTGGATAAATGAAGGTATCCTTTCCGAAAATATGAGAGATTTGAAGCCACTGTGTGTGTCATTTGAAGGGTTAAATAAGCAAGATGTTTGAGTTAAATTGTGGTTGAAGACAGTGTACAAAAGGGTATGCAGGGGTTATGAATTGTAAAGTCAGTAGGCTAGAAAATTTGACTTTATTTGTGATGATCAACATATGCCATTTAAATTGATAAATTTGAAATCGTGCAAAACCAGAAATCATATTGAATATGTAATAATACCTCAGCCCAGTTGTTTAGCTTATCTGGGCCCTGTCTTACAGCCCCAGCTCTCAACATGTATACATGGTCTTGCAAGCACAACCATGTCACTTGCCTAGTTATCTTAAGGTTCAGGTTCTGGGCCCTCAAAAGATCTTGGCTTCAGGTTATATATTGATCCCTCAATTACTTTTCACTTTCGTTCTCTCCTCTCCTCTCCCTCTCCTCTTCTTCCTTTCCTTCTTTCTTTTCTTGTCCCTTTGAAATATTGTACATTGAACGTTCATTAGAGAAAGACGGGACTTGGATTTTACAATGTAAAGATCACGTAAAACTTGAATGGCGGCTTCCTAGAGAGCATAGGGGCTTTATAAAATCTATTTGCACTATTGCCAAGGAAGGGGAAGGGAGGGGGGAGGTAGGGGTGGAGGGAGGGTAATGGGTGGGGCCATACCCACGATGCATCTTAGAATGGGTACAGGCAAAATTTAAGGCAGAATACAAATGTCTACATACAATAACTAAGAAAATGCCGTGAAGGCTATGTTGAACAGTTTGATGAGGATATTTCAGATTGTATATGAAACCAGCACATTGTACCCCTTGATTGCACTAATGTACACAGCTATGATTTAACAATAAATATATATATATATATATATAAAAAATCTATTTGCACTGTCTGCTGGCAGAACAGTGCTCGTCCTGTTGACACAACTGAAGTTCTCCACTGAGACTTTTTTCTCATCTGGACTTAGCCCTTGGCAAAGGAGACTGATGAGACTCTGAACACATCTCAGTGTGATAAAAATCACAGCCAACCACTGTGATTTTTAAGAAGATCTCTTCGTTTACTTGGGAAGTTCTGACACTTGTTCCTATAATCTCAGGCAGAATACGAATAAGCTGCATTGGCGATATATCGCATCTTATACTTGAAATAAATTGTATTGTTTTATTTCGCATTTTAAAAAGTACATGAAATATTCAAATCTACCACTTCTCATTTAGACATTATTACCATTCTTTAGAATCTGACACTTCTTCAGAATGAGCCCTAGTCCTCTAGGGCTAGACTGAAAAGGTTATATACCAAGTCAGAAAGTAGCAGCAGCTCCCCTTCTTCCTAAGAAGCTAGGCAGGGAGACCCCACGCTCTCACCCTGCTTTCGTGTCCTGGTATTGCTGCTGACCTCTTGGCTGTGTCATCTCTTCCTTAACTGTCTTAGAATTGGCTACCTTGGTCAGCCTGATCTCATTAGTCTGTCATGTGCCCCAATTTCTGGATGATCTGCCTTTCTTTCTGATGTGAGTGGGATTTCCCTTCTAAATCTATACTTTAACCCACAGTAATCTTTCATATCTTCTAAGGATTAGTAACAGTTGCCTCCCTAGGTCGGCTTTGGGATCCTGAGAAAATCCTGATCATCCTTCCATGCTTGGCAACAATAGGAGCGACAATAAAAGGGATCTAAATGGCTAGTTGTAGGCACTTCTCCCCCAGTAAGAGATGGACTCACGTAGGGTACAGTATGTAAGAAATGGCTAGTGTAGACCCTTCTCCCCCGGTAAGAGATGGACTTACTTGGGGTACAGTATGTAAGAAATGGCTAGTGTAGACCCTTCTCCCCCAGTAAGAGATGGACTCACGTGGGGTACAGTATGTAAGAAATGGCTAGTTGTAGGCCCTTCTCCCCCAGTGAGAGATGGACTCACGTGGGGTACAGTATGTAAGAAATGGCTAGTTGTAGGCCCTTCTCCCCCAGTGAGAGATGGACTCACGTGGGGTACAGTATGTAAGAAATGACTAGTTGTAGGCCCTTCTCCCCCAGTGAGAGATGGACTCACGTGGGGTACAGTATGTAAGAAATGGCTAGTTGTAGGCCCTTCTCCCCCAGTGAGAGATGGACTCACGTAGGGTACAGTATGTAAGAAATGGCTAGTTGTAGGCCCTTCTCCCCCAGTGAGAGATGGACTCACGTGGGATACAGTATGTAAGAAATGGCTAGTATAGGCCCTTCTCCCCCAGTAAGAGATGGACTCACGTGGGGTACAGTATGTAAGAAATGACTAGTTGTAGGCCCTTCTCCCCCAGTGAGAGATGGACTCACGTGGGGTACAGTATGTAAGAAATGGCTAGTTGTAGGCCCTTCTCCCCCAGTAGGAGATGGACTCACGTGGGGTACAGTATGTAAGAAATGACTAGTTGTAGGCCCTTCTCCCCCAGTAGGAGATGGACTCACGTGGGATACAGTATGTAAGAAATGGCTAGTTGTAGGCCCTTCTCCCCCAGTGAGAGATGGACTCACGTAGGGTACAGTATGTAAGAAATGGCTAGTTGTAGGCCCTTCTCCCCCAGTGAGAGATGGACTCACGTGGGGTACAGTATGTAAGAAATGGCTAGTTGTAGGCCCTTCTCCCCCAGTGAGAGATGGACTCACGTAGGGTACAGTATGTAAGAAATGGCTAGTTGTAGGCCCTTCTCCCCCAGTGAGAGATGGACTCACGTGGGGTACAGTATGTAAGAAATGGCTAGTTGTAGGCCCTTCTCCCCCAGTGAGAGATGGACTCACGTAGGGTACAGTATGTAAGAAATGGCTAGTTGTAGGCCCTTCTCCCCCAGTGAGAGATGGACTCACGTGGGATACAGTATGTAAGAAATGGCTAGTATAGGCCCTTCTCCCCCAGTAAGAGATGGACTCACACAGGTTACAGTATATAAGCAGGGAAAGAAGGGGGCTTTCTGTTTTATCTCTCATTTGTTCTCCCCTGCTTCCCAAGGCACATACATAGAGCAGGTCAAAGTGGCCACGGTAAAATATCAATAACTAATATTGATTGATGGCTTGCTGTGTGTCAGAAACTATCCTAAGCACTTTACATGTATCAGCTCATTTAATTCTCACCACAGCTGTGTGTAAAGGTTTATTCTGTCATAAGCTCTGTCTGACTCTGGAATGTATGTATATGTCTTCCCCCTTGTCTTAAAGAGCTAACTATATCAGACAAAGATTGCTCTTCAAAGATTGCTTTGACAGGTGTTACTTCTACGTCATAACTCTCTATAAACTCATGAAGGTAATGTCAATTTTAGTAGGCTTAATTGTATCAGTATACCAATTCTTCTTGCTAATTTATGTATTCCAAAAGAAAGGGAAGAAAAAAATGAAGCAATTGCTTTAACTGAAGATAATGATTTAGAATAAACTAGGCTCAGCCTGGATCATTCTTACCTCCAGCAATTACAATAGCTGCAATTTTACTTAAATTTTTTTTTTCTTACCACCTCCACACCCCTACTTTATGAGTCTTACACTCTCACAGGATGAAAAAAAATTCTTGCTAATGCTTATTTAATACTGCTGTATTTGAGTATCTATAAATGTGGAAAGAGGTGATATTTAGAATTATCTATTGGTACTCACAGTGCTAGACACCAGTGGAGATAACGCTGGCATTTTTATCAATAAAGAGTTATCCTTGTGTTAGGTCCTGGCCTTCGCTCTCTTTAGAAGTGCCATCGAATTCTGCTGCTGTTGAGTCTCTGGCAAGTGTGGGTGAAATCACTCTAGAGAAAGGTCGTCACGACAGGCTCAGGCAGACCAAGCTCCGTGGCATACTTCTGTCATCAGGCTTCCCTCCAGCTAGTCAGTGTGTACTGAGACCAGGGATAGATTGCCTGGAACATTCATTTATCTTAGGTAAAACGATTTTACTCTTCGTGTTTAGAATAGTTGTCTTTGAACAAATCTCTGATTTTCTTATGTTAAACACTATCTGACCCCATTTTATTTTAATTTGCTTTAAAATTCTCTTTTTATCTATTCTTTTCCTATTTCTTTTTTTTTATTATTAAATCATAGCTGTGTACATTAATGCAATCATAGGGCACCATACACTGGTTTTATAGATCATTTGACATATTTTCATCACACTGGTTAACATAGCCTTCCTGGCATTTTCTTAGTTATTGTGTTAAGACATTTATATTCTACATTTAGTAAGTTTCACATGCACCCTTGTAAGATGCACAGTAGGTGTGATCCCACCAATCACCCTCCCTCCGCCCATCCTCCCCCGTCCTCCTTCCCCATATTCTTAGGTTATAACTGGGTTATAGCTTTCATATGAAAGCCATAAATTAGTTTCATAGTAGGGCTGAATACATTGGATACTTTTTCTTTCATTCTTGAGATACTTTACTAAGAAGAATATGTTCCAGCTCCATCCATGTAAACATGAAAGAGGTAAAGTCTCCATCTTTCTTTAAGGCTGCATAATATTCCATGGTGTACATATACCACAATTTATTTATTCATTTATTTATTTTTTATTGTTAAATCATAGCTGTGTACATTAGTGCAATCAGGGGGTACAATGTGCTGGTTTCATATACAATCTGAAATATTCTCATCAAACTGTTCAATGTACCCTTCATGGCATTTTCTTAGTTATTGTATGAAGACGTTTGTATTCTGCCTTTAGTAAGTTTCGCCTGTACCCATTCTAAGATGCACCATAGGTGGGGCCCCACCCATTACCCTCCCTCCACCCTAAACTCCCACTGCCCTTCCCCTTCCTTGGCCCTTTCCTCATAGTCTTGTGCTATAGTTGAGTTATAGCCTTCATGTGAAAGCTATAATTTAGCTTCATAGTAGGGCTGAGTGCATTGGATACTTTTTCTTCCATTCCTGAGATACTTTGCTAAGAAGAATATGTTCCAGCTCCATCCATGTAAACATGAAAGAGGTAACGTCTCCATCTTTCTTTAAGGCTGCATAATATTCCATGGTATACATGTACCACAATTTGCTAGTCCATTCATGGGTCGATGGGCACTTGGGCTTCTTCCATGACTTAGCAATTATGAATTGAGCTGCAATAAACATTCTGGTACAGATGTCTTTGTTATATTGTGATTTTTGGTCTTCTGGGTCTATACCTAGTAAAGGAATTATAGGGTCAAATGGCAAGTCTATTTTTAGGTCTCTAAGTATTCTCCAAATATCCTTCCAGAAGGAGCATATTAGTGTGCATTCCCACCAGCAGTGCAGAAGTGTACCCTTTTCTCCATATCCACGCCAGCATCTCTGGTTTTGGGATTTTGTTATGTAGGCTACTCTTACTGGGGTTAGGTGATGTCTCAAAGTAGTTTTGATTTGCATTTCTCTGATGATTAAGGATGATGAGCTTTTTTTCATGTGTCTGTAGATCGTGCGTCTGTCTTCTTTAGAGAAGTTTCTCTTCAAGTCCCTTGCCCACCCTGAGATGGGATCACGTGTTCTTTTCTTGCTAATACGTTTGAGTTCTCTGTGGATTCTGGTTATTGGACCTTTATTGGAGGTATAACCTGCAAATATTTTCTCCCATTCTGAGGGCTGTCTGCTTGCTTTACTCACTATGTTCTTGGCTGTGCAGAAGCTTTTTAGTTTGATCAGGTCCCAGTAGTGTATTTTTGATACTGCTTCAATTGCCTGGGCAGTCCTCCTCATAAAATATTCACCCAGGCCAATTCCTTCAAGAGTTTTCCCTGCACTTTCTTCAAGTATTTTTATAGTTTCATGTCTTAAGTTTAAATCTTTTATCCAGTGAGAGTCTATCTCAGTTAATGGTGAAAGGTGTGGGTCTAGTTTCAATCTCCTACAGGTTGCCAGCCAGTTCACCCAGCACCATTTGTTAAATAGGGAATCTTTTCCCCACTGAATGTTTTTAATTGGCTCGTCAAAGATCAAATAATGGTAAGTACCTGGGTTCATCTCTTGGTTCTCTATTCTGTTCCAGACATCTAATTCTGTGTTTTTGTGCCAATACCATGCTGTTTTGATCACTGTTGATTTATAGTACAGTCTCAGGTCTGGTAGCGTGATTCCTCCTGCTTTGTTTTTATTGCTGAGTAATGTTCTGGCTATTCGAGGTTTTTTTGATTCCATATAAAACGAAGTATTATTTTGTTCAAGATCTTTAAAATATGCCAATGGAGCTTTAATAGGAATTGCACTAAAATTATATATTGCTGGCTGGTGCCTGTGGCTCAAAGGGGTAGGGCACTGGGCCCATATGCCAGAGGTGGCAGATTCAAACCCAGCCCCAGCCAAAAACTGCAAAAAAAAAAAAAATTATATATTGCTTTGGGTAGTATGGACATTTTAACAATGTTGATTCTTCCCAGCCATGAGCATGGTATGTTTATCCATTTGTTAACATCTTCAGCTATTTCTTTTCTTAAAGTGTCATAGTTCTCTTTGTAGAGATCTTTCACGTCCTTTGTTAGGTATACTCCCAAATATTTCATCTTCTTTGGCATTGCTGTGAAAGGAATAGAGTCCTTGACTGTTTTTTCGGCTTGGTTATTGTTGGTATATATAAAGGCTACAGATTTATGGGTATTGATTTTGTAGCCTGAGACATTGATGTATTCCTTGATCACTTCTAAAAGTTTTGTAGTAGGATCCCTAATATTTTCCAGATATACAATCATATCATCTGCAAAGAGTGAAAGTTTGATCTCTTCTGACCCTATGTGGATACCCTTGATCACCTTTTTTTTTCCTAATTGCAATGGCTAAAACTTGCATTACAATGTTAAAGAGCAATGGAGACAATGGGCAACCTTGCCTGGTTCCTGATCTAAGTAGAAATGATTTCAATTTAACTCCATTCAATATGATATTGGCTGTGGGTTTGCTGTAGATGGCCTCTATTAGTTTAAGAAATGTCCCTTCTATACCAATTTTCTTAAGTGTTCTGATCATGAAGCGATGCTGGATATTATCAAAAGCTTTTTCTGCATCAATTGAGAGAATCATATGGTCCTTATTTTTTAGTTTGTTTATGTGCTGGATTACATTTATAGATTTATGTATATTGAACCAGACTTGAGAGCCTGGGATAAATCCCGCTTGGTCATGGTGTATAATTTTTTTGATGTATTGTTGGAGTCTGTTCATTAGGATCTTATTGAGTATTTTAACATCAATATTCATTAGTGATATTGGTCTATAATTTTCTTTTCTTGTTGGGTCTTTCCCTGGTTTGGGATCAAGGTGATTTTTGCTTCGTAGAATGTGTTGGGTATTATTCCTTCTTTTTCTATATTTTGGAAGAGGTTTAGTAATATAGGCACTAGTTCTTCTTTAAAGGTTTGGTAGAATTCTGACATAAAGCCATCTGGTCCTGGGCTTTTCTTTTTAGGGAGATTTTGTATAGTTGATGCTATTTCAGAACTTGATATAGGCCTGTTCAACATTTCCATTTCATTCTGGCTAAGTTTTGGTAGGGTGCGTACTTCCAGGTATTGGTCTATTTCTTTCAGATTTTCATATTTCTGAGAGTAGAGTTTCTTGTAGTATTCGTTAAGGATTTTTTTAATTTCTGAGGGGTCTGTTGTTATTTCATCGTTACCATTTCTGATTGATAAAATTAGAGATTTTACTCTTTTTCCCCCTGGTTAGGTTGGCCAAAGGTTTATCTATTTTATTGATCTTTTCTAAAAACCAACTTTTGGATTTATTGATCTGTTGTATAATTCTTTTGTTTTTAATTTCATTTAATTCTGTAAATTTATACTCATTTTAATATTGACGCAGGGTAAATTAGCTACAAATGATTGCCCCTCCCCCCCACTATGGACTGTTTCCATGTCCTAACTTTTAAAAAAATTAATGTTTTTCATTAACACATTATAATTGTGTGCCTTTATGGGGTCCAGGGTGGTGTTTCAGTATATGTATACAGTGTGGAATGATTAGATCTTGCTAATTAACATATCCATCACCTTGTTTACCTATCATTTTTATGGTGAACATTTTGAAATTTTACTCTTAGTTATTTTGAAATATATAATGCAATATTTTTGACTGTAGTCACTTTTATACAATAGATCTCAAACTTGATTCTTTTATCTGAAACTTTGCTTTTTGGAAGCTTTTTTGTTTGATGTCATTCCATTTCTCTATTTTTTGCTTCTGTTGTCTGTGCTTTCAGGATCATATCCTAAAGATTGTTGCCCATATCAACATGGAGCTTCCCCTGTGTTTCCTTCTAGTCATTTCATAGCTTCAGGTCTTATAGCCACATATTTAATTCTTTCATCCATGTTGAGTTGACTTTTAGAAATGGTGTGAGATGCTTACATCAAACTAGTTAACATAAATGCATTAATGTATGCAGTTATGATTTAAAAATTATAAAACAAAACAATAACAACAAAAAAGAAACGGTGTGAGGTAAGAAACCAGTTTTGTCTTTCTGTGTGTGGATAACCAGTTTTCCCATTTATGGAAAGAGATGGCCCTTTCCTGTGTTCTTAGCACCCTAGTTATCTAAAATCAGTTGACCATAAATGCTTATGTTTATTTCTTGGCTTTTGTTTTCCACTGGTTGATGTGTCTGTTTTAATGGCAGCACCTTGCTGTTTTGATTACAATGGCTTTCTAATACATTTTGAAATCAGGGAATGTGATTCCTCTAGCTTTGTTCTTTTTTGCTCAGCATTGCTTTGGCTGTCCATGGTCTTTTGTGGTTCCGTACTAATTTATTTGTGTGAAAAATGACATTGAAATTTTGATAAGACATGTGTCAAATCTGTAGATGGATTTGGGTAAGGGCATTTTAACATGGATTTTCCAGTCCTGAATATGGAAGACTACAGGTTATCTTTCCATTTGTGTTTTTTTTCAGTCTCTTTCATCAGTGTTTTATGGTTTTCAGTATACAGGTCTTTCATTTTCTTGGTTAAATTTAAACCTAAGTATTTTAGTTTATTTTTTTGTTGTTGCTATTGTAAATAGGATTGTTTTCTTAACTCCTTTTTGGATAGTTCGTTACGAATATATAGTAATGTTGGTAATTTTTGTATGTTTATTTCATATCCTATAACTTTACTGAGTTTATTAGTTCTAATCAGTTTTTGGTGGTCTTTAGGGTGTTCTGTATATAAGATCATGTCATTAGCAAATAGGGAGAATTTCACTTCTTCCTTTCCTATTACTATGCATTATTTCTTTCTCTTGCCTAATTGCTCTGGCTAAGACTTCTAGTAGTATGTTGATTTTGACTAAAGATTTGTAAAATGCAATGCTTTTCTATTATAGTACTTATTCATATTCATGTCTGGATTATATGTATTTTTATTTATTTATCATAAATAAATTTTATTTAAATAAATAAAAAGCTGATTTTCATGTTTCTACATAGTTAATCACTGTTTTGCTTTCCAGTTTCCTACTATTGTAAATAATGCCACAAATATCCCTGTAGACAGATCCTTGTGTATATTCATCTTTCTTTCCTTGAGGTAAAATCAAATGTTGATGTTAGGGGTTTTATTTCTTTTCTTTGTTTCTTTCTTTCTTTTTTTTTTATTAAATCATAGCTGTGTACATTAATGCAATCATAGTGTACAGTGTGCTGGTTTTATATACCATTTGAAATGTTTTTCTTAAACTGTTTTTTTTTTTTTTTTTTTTGTAGAGACAGAGTCTCACTGTACCGCCCTTGGGTAGAGTGCCGTGGCGTCACACAGCTCACAGCAACCTCTAACTCTTGGGCTTACGTGATTCTCTTGCCTCAGCCTCCCGAGCAGCTGGGACTACAGGCACCCGCCACAACACCTGGCTATTTTTTTGTTGCAGTTTGGCCAGGGCTGGGTTTGAACCCGCCACCCTCGGCATATGAGGCCAGTGCCCTACTCACTGAGCCACAGGCGCCGCCCTCAAACTGGTTAACACAGCCTTCACTGCATGTTTATTTTTCTTTAACTTTGTTTTCTTTTTCTTTCTTTTTTGCCCTTGGTAGAGTGCCATGGCATCACAGCTCACAGCAACCTCCAACTCTTGGGCTTAGGCAATTCTCCTGCCTCAGCCTCCTGAGTAGCTGGGACTACAGGCCCCCGCCACAACACCCAGCTATTTTTTTCTTGCAGTTGTCACTGCCATTTTAGCTGGCCGGGGCTGGATTTGAACCTGCTACCCTTGGTATATGGGGCCAACACCTTACCCACTGAGCCACAGGTGCCACCCTTTCTTTAACTTTCTTTTTTCTTCTTGATAATTGGGTGTCCTCTTGGGAAAAGAATTTAAGTATTTGCATTATTGACACTGACACCTTATTTGCTCTTTATATATGGAAGAGGAAAGGAAGGGGATTAACTTATATTGAGTGTTTACTATGTCTCTGCCACTTAACATGAATTATCTTACGTAGGGCATACAGTATTTGAGGTGGATGATAAATATCACATATTTTACAGTTAGCCAGTGTGATATCCAGAGAACTTGTATAGCTTGACCAGTCATACCAGTGGGACCCAAAGATGAAAATCACATGTCAGCATGCCTTATTTTTTTCTTTTTCACCATTGGTAGAGTGCCCTGGCATCTTTAGCTCACAGCAACCTCAAACTCTTAGGCTCAAGTGATCCTTTTGCCTCAGCTTCCCAAGTACCTGGAACTATTGGCGACCACCACAATGCCCAGCTATTTTTTTAGGGACAGGGTCTTGCTCTTGCTCAGGCTGGTCTCAAACTCCTGAGCTCAAGCAATCCATATGCCTCAACCTCCCAGAGTCCTAGGATTACAAACATAAGCCCCTGCGCCTAGCCTAAAAGTCACATTTCTCCATTATATTAATGGGCAAGTGAACTATATCCAAGTTTTTTTTTTAAATCGAGGTATAATTTTTCTCATAATAAAATGCACACATCTGAAGTGTTAGTGTGATTGTGCTTTGACAATTATATATTCTTACTTAACCACCCAAAAGATATGCGACATTTTCATCACCATAGAAAGTTCTCTTATGCCCCTTTCTACCCCACTCCCATGTGGCAATCCACTTTCTGATTTCTGTCAGCACAGTTCATTTTTTCTGTCATCACAGTTTTGTTTTTCCTTGCGCATCATATAAATACAGTCATACATTGTTTTTCTTTATACTTGATGTTGTTTTGTGTGTATTTCTATTTGGTATGTTCTTTGGAGACAAGAGAAAGTGGTGTTAATGTGCAGTAGGGCAGATTACTAACCAAATTGAAGTCCTGGAACATTGGTGGCTGAGTATTACCTAAAAGTAAAGAGGTGAGGGGATGGATATACTTTATACAAAGTATAGCTTTGGAAAATAGGTGTTATCTCCATTGACCTGTGAGGCTCCACTAAGTGAACTAATAAGGCTTATTTCTTATAGCTAACAAGGATAAAGCTAAGGTGTGAAGTCTGGCCAATTTAACCTAGAGCTTTTCTGACACTCTAAGAACTATTTTTTTGGTTGTTTTTTCCTGGAGGAGTAAAAAAGAAAATGCTGAATGCCTATTTCTTTCTCTGATAACTGAGGTTTGGGGAAGCCAAAGGTCAGGGTTATCAGACCAGGAAACAGTAAGCGTGTAGAGAGCTCCAAGTGGAGCAGGGAGTTAGCCAAGCAGGGAAGGTGGGAAATGGCTTCATTCTTGGCCTGGAGCCCTCCTGGAAGTTTTGTAATGAGTCCTAAGATAATCTTATTCCTTCCTGCTATGAGGACCTCTAGGATTCAAAGGGCCAACACCTTGTGCTTTAGGCCAAGATTTTGATGAGACTTGGCCAAGGACTTTAAGGTTAGTTTTGGAGGAAGAGAATAGTTACAATTTTCTCTTCGTATAAATTCTGCACCATTTATGTTAGATTGCTGCTCCTCCATGTGAGAGGCATTCAACTCTTCAAAGGCCAGTGTTGACTCCCTCATCATCTCTGCTTGCTGCATCCCCTAAGCATGGTCTGTGATGGTGGTAAGAAACAGATTCAGCATAAAGATGAAAAAAGAATTCTGTGTCACCTGAATGAATTATACATGTAGAGATGTGGGTAAGGTCATTACATGGATTCATTGACATGGCATTGGTTTGGATAGGATATAAGGGACAACAGAGTTGTTTACAGATGAAAATGACATCTCCCACTCATCACATACAAAGGATCTTCAGTAAGATTATCAGCAGATTTCTCCTCAGAAATTTGGGGGCAGTGGCCTGATATATTCAAAGTGCTAAAAGAGAAAAACAACTTGTCAACTAAGAATCCTATGTGTGACAAATCTGTCCTTCAAAAGTGAGGGAGAAATAAAGACGTTCCTAGATAAATGAAAGCTGAGGAAGCTTGTTACCACTAGGCCTGCCCTGCAAGAAACGCACAAGGGAGTGTTGCAGGGTGAAATGAAGAGACACAAGACAGTAACTCTAAGAAGAAATAAAATGTTCATTAAAGGTAAATACACAGCAACTGTAAAAGCTAGTATCATTGTCAAAATTGTTTTTGACTCTTTGTTTTCCACATGACATAAGTGTTTAATACATTAAAAAAAAACAATTATTAATCAGTAAGCTATTATTAATGTAAGTTTGGTTTGTAACTCTGTATTTTGTTTTCTATATGATTTAAGAGGCTATTGCATGTAAATATATTGGTTAATGTTTGGGGCACAGTATGTATAAAGATATAATTGTGTGTCATCGACAACTAAAAGGGTTGGCCGGGCACCGTGGCTCACTCCTATAAACCTAGCACTCTGGGAGGCCAAGGTGGGTGGATCTTGTGAGTTCAAAATGGGCCTGAGCCAGAGAGAGACCCCAGCTCTAAAAATAGCTGGGCATTGTGGCAGGCACCTGTAGGCCTGGCTACTCAGGAGGCTGAGGCAAGATCATTTGAGCCCAAGAGTTTGAGGTTTCTGTGAGTTATGACACCACAGCACTCTACTGAGGGAGACAAAGTGACACTCTGTATCAAAAGAAAACAACCAAAAGGGTTGGGTATGGAGCTGTTAAAGGAGCATATTATTGAATTTTATAACATACAGACACATAACATTCTACCAAGCAACAATGTACACATTCTTCTAAAGTGCACGTGGGACATTTTCTAGGACAGACCATGTAAGCCACATAAGTTTCAGTATATTTGAAAAGATTAATACTATATAAAATATCTTCTCTTACCACCCCAAGATGAAGTTAGAAATCAGTAAAACTAGAAAACTAACAAAATTGTGAAAGTTACACAATCTTAAATAATCAATGGATCAAATAAGAAATGACAAGGGAAATTAGAAAATACTTAGAGACATGATAATGAAAGTACAAGAAACCAGGCAGTGCCTATGTCTCAGTGGTTAAGAGTGCTGGCCCCATATTCCGAGGGTGGCGAGTTCAAACCTGGCCCCAGCCAAACGCCAACAAAAAAATAGCTGGGCGTTATGGAGGGCGCCTGTAGTTCTAGCTACTCAGGAGGCTGAGGCAAGAGAATCACCTAAGCCTAGGAGTTGGAGGTTGCTGTGACCTGTGTGATGCCATGGCACTCCCGAGGGCTACAAAAAAAAAAAAAAATACAACAAACCAAAACCTATGGGACACAAAAAGCATTACTACTGGGGAAATTTATAGCTGTAACTGTTTACATTAAAACACAAGAAAGATTTAAAGTCAACAGCCTACTTTACAACCTAAGGAGCTAGAAAAAGAACACATTTGGCTGCAAACCCATAGCACAGTAGTTATGGCACCAGCCACATACACTGAGGGTGGCAGGTTTGAACCCGGCCCAGGCCTGCTAAAGTACTGCAACAAAAAATAGCCAGGTGTTGTGGCAGGCACCTGTAGTCCCAGCTACTTGGGAGGCTGAGGCAAGAGAATTGCTTAAGCCCAAGAGTTTGAGGTTGCTGTGAGCTGTGACGCTCCAGGCACTCTAGCAAGGGCAACACAGCAAGATCTCATGAGTTCAAAATGGGCCTGAGCCAGAGTAATAGAAGGAAATTACCTCTGTCTCAAAAAAAAAAAAGGAAAAAGAATACATTTAACCTAAAGCTAGCAGAAGGAAGGAAATAATAAGGATTAGACAGAGATAAATGAAATGGAAAATAGAAAACTAATATAGAAAAATCTATGAAATTAAAATTTGGCTTTTTGGAAAGATTAGCAAAATTGACAAACCTTTAGTTAGATAGCCTAAGCAAAAATGAGAGAAGACTCAAATTACTGAAATCAGAAATGAAAATGAGGGCATTACTACTGATTCTATAGAAATTAAAGGGATTATAAGAGAGTACTATGAATAATTGTATGCCAGCAATTTAACCTACATGAAATAGAAAAATTTTTAGAAACACAGAACTTACTAAGACTAAATCATAGAGAAATAGGAAATCCAAATAAGTCTCTAAGTACTAAGGAAATTGAATCAGTAATCAAATATCTCCCAGCAAAAAAAGCCTTGAACCTGATGGTTTTACTGGTGAATTCTATCAACCATTTAAAGAAAAACTAGCACCAATCCTTCTCAGACTTTTCCAGAATACTGAAGAGGAGGACACACTTCCTATCTCATTGTTTGAGGCCATTATTATCCTGTTATGAAAGCCAGACCAAGACATTACAAGGAAAGGAAACAATAGACCAAACTCTCCTATAAACGTTAATGCAAAAATCTCAACAAAATACTAGCAGATTGATTCAGCAGCATAATAAGAGGATTATATACCATGACCAAGTGGGATTTGTTCCTGGAATTTGAAGATGGTTCAACATGTGAAAATCAATATAATGCACATTAACAAAATGAAGGAAAAACTGTAATAATTACCTCAATTGATGCACAAAAAGCATTTAACAAAATTCAACATGTTTTCCTGATAGAAACACAACCAATTAGTAATAGAAGGAAACTACCTCAACATAATAGAAGTGATATATGAAAAACCCATAGCAGACATTATCCTCAATGTTTTTTTCTATGATCAGGAGCAAGACAAAATAAAAGGCATCCAAATTGATAAAAAGTAATTAAAAGTATTTCTTTGCAGATGACATGTTCTATGTGTACAAAATGCTAAAAGATTCAACAGAAATGCTGTTAGAATTAATAAATTTAGCAAAGTAGCAGGATACAAAACGAACACAAAAAATTAGTTGTTTACACTAACAATGAACAATCTACAAAGGGAGTTATGAAAACACTTCCATCTATATTAGAATGAAAAAAAATTAAGATAGGCCAGGCACAGTGGCTCATGCCTATAATCATAACACTTGGGGGAGGGGGGGCAAAGCGGGTCAATTGCTGGAGCTCAGGAGTTTGAGACCAACCTGAGTAAGAGCAAGATCCCATCTCTACTGAAAACCAAAAAACTAACCAGGCGCTGTGGCAGGTGCTGGTAGTCCCAGCTACTTGGGAGGCTGAGATAAGAAGATCACTTGAGTCCAAGAGTTTGAGGTTGCTGTGAGCTATGACACCCTTGCACTCTACCCAGCACAACAGAGTGAGACTCTGTCTCAAAAAAAAAAAAAAAAACCTACCAAACATTTATTTATATAAAACTAAAATATGGCTTTTTCCATGTTGAGTTGATTATTCTTAATCCTCTGTATATATTTTTTGCATAGCAGAGATTCTAAAGCCTCAGTGAAATAATCTTCTCTGCTTAGGCATTAGTTTAAAATAAATCATTTATGAAGAAGAACGGAGTTTGGAATGAAGTTAACCAAGGAGATGAAAGTCTTGGACAATGAAAAGTAGACAATATGCTGAAAGAAATTAAAGAAGATATAAATAAGTGGAAACCCATCCCATGTTTGTGGATCAGAAGACTTAAGTTGTTAATACTACTCAAAGGGATGCAGTCACTTCAGTGCAATTATTATCAAAATCCCAACGTGGTTGTTTTGCAGAAATAGAAAAACCTATCCTAAAATTTATATGGAATTTCAAGGGACTCCTGAGAGCCAAACGATCCTGAAAAAGAACAACAAAGCATACTTCCTGATTTCAAAACTTACCACAAAGCTGCAAAGGTCAAAGTAGTATGGTACTGCTGTAAAAACTGGCATATAGACCAATGGAATAGAATAGAGAATTCAGAAACAAATCTTTGCACAAATGGTCAGGTGATTTATGACAAGAGTCCCACTTAATGGGAAAAGGACAGTCTTCTTCTTCTTCTTTTTTTTTTTTTTAAACAGATGGTGCTGGGAAAACTGAATATCCACGGCAAAAGAATGAAGTTGTGCTCTTACCTAACACCACATAAAAAACTAACTGCAAATGGATCAAAGACCTAAATGTAAGAGCTACAACTATAAAACTCTTAGAAGCAAACATAGGGCAAAAGTTTGATGATACTGGATTTGGTAATGATTTCTTGAACATTGAAGGCACAGGCAACAATAACAACAAACAGCAAAGAACAGATGAATTGTACTTCATGAAAATAAAAAAATAAAAAAAAAAAACCTGTGCATCAGAGCTTCCATTAACAGAGGAAATAGGCAACCCACAAAAATGGGAAAAGATATTTGAAGTCATGTATCTGGTAAGGGATTAATATACACAATATATAGAAAACACCTAAAAGAACTTGAATAGACATTTCTTCAAAGAAGATAAATCAACAATAAGCACATAAAAATATGCTCAACATCATTAATCATTAAGGAAATTTAAATCAAATAAGATACTACCTCACACCCATCAGGATGGCTACTATCAAAAAACCAGAAAATAACAAGTGTTGGCGAGGATGTGGAGAAACTGGGACCCTCATGCACTGTTGGTGGGAATGTAACATGGTACAGTTGCTAGGAAAAAATATATGCCAGTTTCTAAAAGTTATGAAGTAGAATTGCCATATGGTTCAGCAATTCTACTTCTTAGTACACAAACAAAAGAATCTAAAGCAAGATCTCAAAGAGATACTTGTATACCTACATTCATAGCAGCATTAACCCAAGTCTCCATCTGTAGCTGGATGATAAGCAACATAACAGGATGTTACATAACTTTAAGAAGGCAGGAAATTCTGGTACATGCTCCAACATCAATGAACCTATAGGACAGTATGCTAGGTGAAATATATCTGTCACAAAAAGGCCAAATACTGTATGGGTCCACTTATGTGAGTTACTTAGTCATCAAAATCACAGGGACAGAAAGTAGAATGGTGGTTGGACCTGGGGAAAGAAGGGTTGGGGAGTTACTGTTTAATGAGGTAGAATTTCAGCTTTGCAAGATGGAAAGAATTCTGGAGATGGACAGTGGTGATGGCTGTACTACGGTATGAATGTATTTCATCCCACTGAACTGTGTACTTGAAAATGGTTAAGATGGTAAATCACATGTTATGTTTATTTTACTAAATTTTTTTAAACGAAAAACTCATTCCGAGCATCCAGTCTTAAAAAATTTATTGAGATTTGTGTGTGCTACACCATATGAACTCCAGATACACTAAAGATATGCTAAATGTTTTTTATCTCACAGAAAAATTAGGAATAGAAGTAGATACTTATCATATTTCTTGAACTCTGAAGCAGTAAAAGAAAGCTGAAAGGAATTTTTATGACCATATTAAAAAAATATGTGACAAATATTTGTGAGAAATAGGAAAGATAAAAAGCTAATAATATCCCTATTATATAAAGAGTTAACATCTGCTACAGGAATGGAATGGAGCAGAGTAGAGAATTCAGAAACAGATTTAAGTAGGAATGAGAATTTAGTATGTGATAATGATGGCATCTTAAATCTGTGGGATAAAAATAGCATATTTAGTATGTATTGGAATGGTTGGCCAAACATTTAGGACCAAAAGCTCAAAACTGAAATAAATTCAGATGGATGGAATATTTAAGTTGGAATTCCTTAAGAAGTAGAGTTAAGTTGTGAGCATATACTCTGGCATTAGGCAGCCTGGGGTTTATTTCATTTTTCCTCATCACTAGTTATGGGACCTTGCACAAGTTACATACCTACTTTTTGTCTCTTTCATACAATGGGGATGATTGTTGTGAGGGTTAAATGTGTTACTAGGTAACTATGAGATTAAATGAGTTAATATCTGTAAAGTGCCGGAATAGTGGTTGGCAGATACAAGTGCTATTGAAATGTAACTACAGTTATCACCATCATCATTATTGAACAGTGAAACATAAAAGCACTCAAAGAAAGTATGGTGATATTTTTATCTGCTTGGGAATGGAAAAAACCTTTTATATGACAAAAAAGCCATACTCCATTAAGGAAAAGATTGAGAGATTTGATACTTAAAACTTGTACATGGGGCATTGTCAGCTTCCGAGGAGTGAGAAACTGAGGTTACCAACCATAATAAGAGATAGGCTGTGACAGCAACTTTCATTTGTTCATTGCGTCCTGAACAAGATGATTACTAACTAGCAGCCAGGTGAGTGCCCTCGGAAGATTCGTTTCATTGTTTTAAATGTTGTCTTGGTCTTTCTACTTAAAAATGCAATATTTGTTTTCTGGGGCATTGTAACAAATTACCACAAAATTGGTGTCTTAAACAATAGAAATTTATTCTCTCCAGTCAGTTCTGGAGGCCAGAAATTCAAAATCAAGGTGTTGACTTGGCCATGTTCCTCTCAAGACTGGGCTTGGGGGAGGGAGGGAGAAAAGTGCATTTAATGTAAATTTTAATGATTGTAAAAAAGAAAAAAAAGACGGGGGGGGGTCCTTTTTTGCTTCTTCCAGCTTCTTGTGGCTCTCCTTGGCTTGTGGCAGCCTAACTCCTACCTCTGTCTCTGCCTTCCTCTCTCTGTGTCTCTTCCTATAAGGGAGAAGTCGTTGGAGTTAGGCCAACTCTAGCCCAGTATGACCTCATCTTAGCTAATTACATCTGCAAGGACTCTGTTTCCAAATAAGGTCAAATTCTGAGATTCTGGGTAGATGTGAATTTTGGGGAGTCACCTACCCCAGCTTTCACACTTCCTTTTCAGGGAGAAAGCAGGTGTAGCAGTAGCATTGGAACAGTGGTGTTAATAAGGAAAAAAGCGCACCCAGCACCTCACTGGGAGCTTGAAGTGGTAGCAGAGGTGGCATTCACAGAGGTGCCCCAAGGGAAGACCTCTACTATCAAGGTCCTGTCTTTAGCAGAGATTTGGACATCTGGAGAGATAGTGAGACTAGGAGGAGAATTGTTAGAAAACTAGTAATACTTTTCAAAAGAGAGACATACTTCATCTTATGTAGCATTGAGGGATAAGTCCAAAATCCCACATCATAATGGACAAATTGGGATTTCTAAGAAGGATCTATTATTAGGCTTCAGGAGACTGTGGTATTACCTGAAATATCATGAAAAGATAGGTATGTGTGGATGTGTACATATTCTGGGAAGAGGGTTCAAAACGCTCATTAGATGTACAGAACCCCAAGAAGAAAGCACAGACTAAACACTCAGCTTTGGAGTAGACTGTTAGACTCTGTTTTCAGATAAAAAGGTAAGAGCCTCTTAAGTCTACAACTTGTTACAGTACAGACAGGAAAATATCACTGAATGCATTTATCTGTTGCCCTAGTTTCTGAACATTATCAGTGCTTTCAAATTATGCATAAATAATTTAACCACAAATACGAAAAACTCACTCCCCCCACCACTTACCATCCATTTCTCACTGCTCTTTATAGCAGGCGAGGCATCTTCCCACATTATCTCCACTTCCTCTGCTCCCAGCCTCTTTGGAACCCACACCACGTAGGCTTTGCCTCCGCCGTCTACCTATCTACCCAGTGCAGTTGTCAAGGTCTGTGTGGCCACATCCGTGGACAGTTGTTTGTCCCTGGGTTACTCGGCCTGTCAGCAGTATTAAACATTGTTGCTCTCTTCTTTCTTCTTGAAACACTTTCTCCACCTGAATTCCCGAATCCCACACTTCTTAGCTTACCAGCTGCTGCTTCCTGATCTCCTGTGCAGACCCATCCACATCTTTCCTTCTCAGTGAGAGTGACCCCAACCTCAATCCTCACACTATTTTTCTTTCTATATATACTGCTACTATGCAACAGATCTCATTCATTCTAAGGGAATCCATTCCCTGCACATGACCCTTTAACTCTTATTCACATAAACTGTTCAATTTGTTTAGTTTATTGTGGTTGCACTTTTCAAATGTCTTAATATTTCCTTTGCTGGTTCCTACTTCTTTGGTGATACTGGCTATTCAACTGGTGATATTTACTTATCGGGAGGGATAAAGCCTAGGACCCATTATGCCCATTCTGGTGAATTTGGGCCATATAAGGAACTCACCTGTTGGATATACTTTTCTCTGCCGCCTCTCAGCATCACCAAGTGGCCTGGCGCCTCAGGAACTCTCCCTTACCTCTGCCAGACTCTGCTCTTTTTCCAATGCTTATGTTTCTGAGTCATCATCTGACCTTAGCAGGTGGAGGGAGAGGAGGAGGGGACTCGCAGGTCCAGTCAGGCTGCCTGAGCCTTTGCTATCTGCTCCCGACCTCAGGCACGCCCTTTACCCTGATGCCCCTGCATGATCCCTGGCTGGTACTGGGCTGGCACTGCTGTGACACAGTCTGTCTATGCTGATGGGAAGTGACATGTATAGTAGCATGGAGAAGAAAAAAGCCTAGAATCAAAACGCTTTGCTCAGCGGTCTGTGAGCCTTGGCACCTAGCGCTCTTCCACCCTGGGCTGCTGCTTGCCGGACTAGGCCCAGCTAGCTTCCCCAGGGCTCTGGTATGCTTACTGTCACTTTCTCAGATCCATCAATCCCTCTTTTTTCCAAGTAATGGATGAGGTTGGGGTGCAAAAGAAAGAGCTAGCAACCTGTGTTAGTTCATAATGAAAATTAACAATAAAACTATTTTCACATTAAGGGGGAAATAAATTTAGTACAAATTAAGAAAAAATGTAATTTTCTTAGAAAGGAAATATATTTAGTCCACAAACATTTGGAAATGTTTAAGGAAAGGGAAAAGTTGGATTTTCACTAATAATAAAAGGAACATAGTTCAGATTAATAGCTGCATATACTTTTTGTAGAACAAAATTTTAAAGATTTTTTTTTAAATAATATACCCAGTGCTGGTAATATGCAATAAAATAACATTGTCATATACAGTATCACTAATTGGCATCTAATGTGATGTAGCCCTTGTAGAGAGGCGCTAACTTCTAGAGTTTTAAAATGTTTATTCTTTGACTCCATCATTCTGCTCTTGGAATTCTAACCTAAAGAAAGCTTCATTATGAAAACAATCTTAGGCACAAAGAGATGCCCTGACATGTTATTTATACTACTACAGATAACAGTAGCAGCACATGGGAACAGCCTACTTATCTGCCTGCATGGATTGTCAAATGGACTATTGTCTGTTAACCAAATGGAATATTTTGAATCCATTAAAATGATATATTTAAAGAGTATGTGGAAAATATAAAAAAAAAATCTATAAAAAGTAAGATAAAATACTTTGGCCAGGTACAGGGGGCTCATCCTCTATTTCTAGCACTTTGGGAGACCAAGTGCTACTTGAGGCCAGGAGTTTGTGACCAGCCAGGGTAAAATAGTAAGACCTGTATCTACAAAAAAAAAGAAAGAAAATGAAAATTATCTGGGCATGGTGGCGAGGCACACTTATAATCCCAGCTACTAGGGAGGCCCAGACAAAATGACCCCTTGAGCCCAGGAGTTTGAAACTATAGTGAGCTGTGATGACATCAGTCGACTCTAGCACAGGCAGCAGAGCAAGACCCTGTTGCAAAAAATAAAACAAAAACAGTTTATATGGTGTTATAAAACTTGGACGTAGTAAAATAAAAAGATTAGAAAGAAATTCACTCTAGGGCGGTGCCTGTGGCTCAAGGAGTAGGGTGCCGGTCCCATATGCCGGAGGTGGCGGATTCAAACCCAGCCCCAGCCAAAAAAAAAAGAAAAGAAATTCACTCTAATATTAGTAGTGCTTTGTGTTTCTCTTGTGGACCAATGGAAATTCTTATTATTTTATTTTATATTAGCTCTATCTTGGGAAGATTTTAATTTAAAACAATAAATTACAAAGACAAAAACCTGTCTGTTTGGCTCAGTGCCTGTAGCTCAATCGGCTAAGGTGTTAGCCACATACACCAGACCTGGTGGGTTCAAATCCAGCCTGGGCCTGCCAAACAGTAATCAGAACTACAACCAAAACATAGCCAGGCGTTGTGGCAGGTGTCTGTAGTCCCAGCTACTTGGGAGGCTGAGGCAGGAGAATCGCTTAAGCCCAGGAGTTGGAGGTTGCTGTGAGCAGTGACATCAAGGCGCTCTACCCAGGGTGACAGCTTGAGGCTCTGTCTCAAAACAAAACAAAAAAAAAACAAACAAAAAAACCCCTGTCTGCTTTTGGTTGATTCAAAATTTCGTGGATAAATAATAATGAAAGGATAAAAGTTAATAACATGTATTTTTCATAAAAGAGATTTTTCCAATGTAAAAGAACTTAATAGAAAGGAAGACATGGTAGAGAACAGAGCTGTAAGTGAAGACAGTAAATGCTTTAGGGTTCACACGGAAGTTCACGTTCCCTAGGTGTGACCTAGGAGATGCTACTGCATTCTGTCCTCCAGTGTCCTCATTTGCAGAGTGCGCGTGACAAGAGCACCTGCCTCCTAGCGGGGTGGATTAAGTGTGCTGCTGCTGGGCCTGGCACATAGGCAGGGCTGTACATATAATGAGGGTTGCCTACCTCTGTGTTATCATCTTGTACTCAGCAAAGCTCAGGAGTTCAGTATCACTTGGTTTACCTCACCAAGCCTCAGGGGTTTTTTATTTGTAAAGTGAAGGTGATAAGGTACCTACTTCCTAGGGTCGTTATGAAAAACGAAATGAAATCAAGTAGGTCAGGGCATGAGGTTTGGCACATAGTGAATACTCACAGCACAAATAACAGGGAGGTGTCAGGGGCTGATATTGTGGTGGTGGATTCTGGTTTTTCTTCAGGCCTTTTTTGAACCATAATGGAACATAGAAGCAAGCAAAAGGGCAGGGGCTCAGAGAGTAAGCCAGCGGTAAGTGTTGCCTGTCCACTCCTGATCAATGATGGTTACAGTAGTTCAGAGGTTTGCATTGCTGTGCAGTTTTCAAAGCTCTTACGTGCATATTACTCGTTTGATGTAACAGTTCTGTGAGGTAGCAGACAGAAGACCAGTTCTCGTTACTGCCACAACCCACTTCCTGGTCTGTCACCCCTGTTCGTGGGCTTCAGTCAGCTGGCTCCTACCTACACTCTCCACTCCAGATGTAGCTCTTCTTGAGAACTTGGTGTTTAGATAAATGCTAAGCCAACACTGCCTTTGTCTGAATTGCACTCGAGCAGCCCAGCCGTGTGGCCGTATCTTGTCCTGTTGCCCCAAGAATTGTTCTGCCTCTAAACTTTTACTTATTTTATTTTTGAGACAGAGCCTCAAGCTGTCACCCTGGGTAGAGTGCTGTGGCATCACAGCTCACAGCAACCTCCAACTCCTGGGCGCAAATGATTCTCTGTAGCTGGGACTACAGGCGCCCGCCACACGCCTGGCTTTTTTTTTTTTTGGAGGGGGGATTGCAGCCGTCGTTGTTGTTTGGTGGGCCTGGGCTGGATTCAAACCCACCTGCCCAGGTGTATGTGGCTGGCGCCCTAGCCGCTTGAGCCATAGGCGCCGAGCCAGCGCCTCTAAAATTTTAAACAATATTCTACTTGTCAGTTGTTTATTACATATGTATTAATTTATAGTTTTGAGTTGTTACTGATGGGTTGAATGATCATAACAATTTACCCATCACAGTGAATAAAGACCAGTTTTAACTTTCTTTTTTCACTTTTGATGAGGCAAAGAAGTGTAGTGTTGATAAATTAGTAGACTGCCCAATGGGAAATTGTAATCCTGGTGATTCATTCAAGGAAATACTATTATAACACTCTTTGCTCTTTTTAATTTACAAATACCTATTTTCTTTTTTTTTTTTTATTAAAGCATAGCTGTGTACATTAATGCAGTTATGGGGGACAATATGCTCTTTTATATACAATAAAAGTTAAATAATTGTTAAGTTATTGCTCTTGTAGTCAGTCCAGGTAATTAGAATGTGATTTTTCTGACTTCCTAGCTAGTGGGAATGGCAAAAATGGTGGTATTAGCTAATAAGTTATAAAGTCACTCTAACGGCTTTTTAAAATAATTGTTAGTACCCTAAAACTACTTTGTAGGGTTGCATATTAGCTTCATTTGTTAATGTATTCAAATAACTATTTCTTTACTTTCATGGGGTCTTCTTATTGCCACTAACAATTTTTTAATTAACTTTTTATTAGAATATAGTGTACATACAGAAAAGTATGTAGATCATAAACATGAATTTTCATGAAGAGAACACACCTGTGTAGCCAGCACCAGAGCATTAATCTGGGCATTCCCAGCACCCCCCAAACCCTTCCTCTCCCTCTTTCGGTCACACACCCCAGGGTAACCACCATTTGGGGACGTTAAAGTCCCATCAAATGTATACAATGTGTGTTATCATTTTTTTCATCTTTACCAATCTTGGTGTTTGTGTTTACTTTTTCTCTTTGTTTTATGAATTAGGTAGCTTTTTCTCTTTTTAAATTAATATTTTATTTTATTAAAATAACATAGGTATATAGTTTTACAAGTTAAGTAGCAGTAAAAAGCTTTTTACAAAATTTAAGAAATCCCAGCATCCTGGAAAGGCCATCCTACTCTTTAAGATCGTTCCTCCCAAGAGGAAGAAACCCTTCTGCTATTTGCACGTTTTCATATTTCATATTATTAGTTATATAGTACTGTTATTTTTTATTATCCAAAATTGGGCATTGTCTGTTGACGTCCTGTCATAGGAAATGAGAACTTAACTCTCTTATACCAGTGCTAACCCTGCTTCCCCTTCTTACCTTCTTATCTTTAATATTTATATTAAAATTTTTGGTTAGGGTGGCGCCTGTGGCTCAAGGAGTAGGGTGCCAGCCCCATATGCTGAGGGTGGTGGGTTCAAGCCCAGCCCTGCCAAACTGCAGCAAAAAAAAAAAAAAAAAAAAAAATTAAATTTTATTTTTTATTTTATTTTATTTTTTAATAATTATCTGTTTTAGTTTATTCTTTTAATTTTTTTTTATTAAATCATAGCTTTGTACATTAGTGTGATCATGGGGCACCATACATTAGTTTCATAGACCGTTTGACACATTTTCATCACACTGGTTAACATAGCTTTCCTGATAAATGAATATTCTCTGTTAACATTAGATGCCTGTGCAAACAGTAATGAAAGTGAGTCTCACAGGGCCCTGTGGTGATGGGCTTCGTATTATCTTGTTTCGCTCTTTGCTTTCCATGAGGTTAATAATGGTCATGGTTTCCATGTTTTCTCTTTGTAAACTTCATGCCTAAAATCATTGTTTCTCCTGCCCTTCTTGTTCTTTGGTTTTGGACACAGTCACTAACCCTTTTCTTTTTTTTTTAAACTCATTTTTTTTTTTTAATTTTTATTTATTTATTTATTTTTGCAGTTTTTGGCTGGGGCTGGGTTTGAAACTGCCAGCTCTGGCATATGGGGCTGGCGCCCTATTCCTTTGAGCCACAGGCACCGCCCCACTAACCCTTTTCATTACCAAATCCAGTGGAATCTTCCAGTCCTGGTCTTTTTACTTTCTTTGTCACTTTCTCCTTCCTTGGTTCTCAGGACGTCACTTTCTGGCCGCTCCTTTGTAGTCTCCTTAGTGGGTTCCACTAGTTTGCCCTCCTCCTAATTGTTGTGTTCCTTAAGATTCCATCTTCAGCTTTATTCTTGTCTGAAGTAGCCTCTTTAGGCAATATCTGCCGTGGCCATGAATGACTCACATTATCCTTTCTTCCAATATAGAACTTGTAGCCCCATACTTAGCTGTTGGCTATTGACCATTTACCAGCAATGGGGAGTGTGAAACAAAGTGGTTATTGCCTCCCCCAGCCCACTCTTTTCTTGGGGTATCTGCATGTGAATTGGCTAGAAGTCTTTAGTGTCCACTCTGCCTACAGCTCCCTTCCCTTCCTAGTGTCCCCCCCACACAGGAGGTGCACACACAGTCACAAATCTTCCCTCTCAAGCGCCAGCCCTGCAGCTCTCCATTTTGATCTTTCTTTTATTCCCCTGTTGTCTCTGCACCTAAAGATGAGGGGCAGGGGTGTTGGGCCCGATGTGAGATCCCAGCAGAAGTCAGTTATTACTCATTTAGTGTGTTTTCTTTGTTCACATTAGTAACTATTTTAATAAATCATCCCTTTCAAAATACGTTAAGCCTTGAAATGCTTAGAGAATGATCACTCAGAACAAGGGGGGCACGTCCACACGCTTTCCTCAGCTCTGTTATTCTCAGGTTTACTACCCGTGGAATGAAATACAAATTCCGTGACTTTCCGATGTAAAACTACACCTGTGTGATCGTAATGTGAATTTACCAGCAGAGATAATGTACTTGGTCCAAATCAGGAAGAAACAGCACAATTGAATATTCGCCTGTCCTCTTGTATGACTGTGTATAATTAGGACCATGAGTCTGAGCTCACATTCCTGAAAGCATTCACATTCCAAAGGCTCCTCAATGCCTCAGCCATGTCTCATGCATGGATCAGAATGTTCTGTGAAAGAGACAGGGCAAGGTGGCACACTGGTCGCATTTCTCTTAGGTCCACTTTCTAAGAGGTGTAGGCATTCTCGGTCTTTCTTTGTTACCGAGTCAGTGCTGAGTACTAGGCACTGTGTTAAACACTGATGATGTCAGACAAGGAAATGGGGTCCTCTCCCTGAAGTTCAGAGTAAAAACAAAGATATGGGCACCTGTCTCTCAGAACCTCACTCCTCAAAGTGTGGTCTGGAGACCATTCAGCGTCAACATTCAGCGTCACCTGGCATTTGTTAGAAATGCAGGTTCTTGGTCTAGGATGGATCAGCATCTCTGTGCAGGATTCTGCTTTCTAAAAAGCTCCCAGGTGGTACCAGTGCTGTGGGTGATTGGACCGCAATGACCAGCAAGGTCCTAGGGGACTCTTCTCAAGCCAGTTCTTTTGCTATCCCCTTATCAAAGGAATGGAAGATAGAGTATGCATTTTTTACGCTTCCAGGGAGCTGCCTTGAGATGCCCAGCCTAATGTGGCTTTGACAGGTGTGTCTTGTTATAATATAACCTGCCTTGGGGTTCAGTTTAATCCAGCTGTCAGCATTTGAAGCATCTAGGATAGAATATGCAAAGACTAAATGATAGCAGGTTACCAAGAAGTTGCTAAATGGTGAGCAGACCTGGGGTAGTTGGAAAGAAAAGAGATACTTCTTCCTTGGTACCTCACATGTCTAAAGCAAATGCATTAGCAGCTTATAACTCAATAATTAGAAGGGGCCAGGACCTCTGTAAGTACAGTTAGGATGTTATTACAGCAGTCCAAAAGGAAGTTAATGAGGCCAAAACTAAGACAGGAGAAGCTGCATTTAGGACTCATTAGGAATGTTGAAACAGATCAGTTAGACTGGCAGGAATGGGCGGGGAGAGAAGCTAGGATCTAGAATCTAGCATCTAGCTCTGGGAGCTGTATAGACAGGCTCACCTAGAGACTACAGGAGGAAGAGGGATTTGAGATCTGCGTTTCACTCATCAACACAGGATGTTGATGCGACCTGCCCTGTGGGTATTGGGGTGCAGTCCTGGGACTCTGGAGAGGAGTCTTGCTGGAGCTGCACAAACACTAGCAGAGCCGACTAGGTGATACATTTGAAGCTATAGCGTGGATCTGGTCCATCATTCAGAGGGAACGCTCCCGGTGGGAAGAGACAGCGCCAAGGATGGGGCCATGTGAAAGAAGAGCTGCCAGCATTCACAAGGGATTTCCAGACAGGTGTCAGCAGGAGAGTCTATAGAGTGCTCAGGGTGGCTTCACTTTTATCTTATTCTCTGAAAGTGTAAGGTGATATTCTAACAGGTTTCACAAGGTTTGTCACTGTCATTGTCATCCGTGACAGTGTAAGTAGCTCTTTGGCTTTTCTTGTTGTTTGGTGGTTTCTGCCTTACCAGTGTGTTCTGTGCACTTTTAAGGTCCTTAAAATCCTGGTCAGGGTGGTGACTGACGGGATGACTGATAGAAGTGGAGATGTTGCAACGGGCCTCAAAGGAAAGCTGCAGGAGTTATTTGGCAGAATAACTTCAAGAGTGACAAATGATGGAGAAATCTGGAGGCTGTATGCCCAAGTGTATGGAAATGGGCAGAGTGAAAAGCCTGAAGAAAACGAAAAGGTAAGTCCTTCAACCCTCTTGTGGCCTTCGCTTTTGTTTGAGCACATGGGTAGTAGTATATCTGCTTTTTCCATGGGTGGAGAAAGAGTCTAATAAATCTGGAAGATAAGATTAGTTTGCTCGAGTTCAGCTTTGATTCATACAGTCTTTAACACAAGCACTTTGGATTGTGGGCATGTTGAGACTTGTAACATTCATCTTTTCACTTTCCATGAATTTTTCTCATTATAGTTGTTGTTTCCTGAAAAGGGGTCTCTTGGACTTGCTACCCCTACTGGATCTGCAGCAAATGGCTGGCACTTTTTATTACTCTACGCCCCTTTCGGCAGGTAGATTGTTTAGATCTGAGATGGGGACGACAAAAGGGAAAAAGAAAAGGAATTAGATAAGGAAATTGAAAAAGTTTTGAAGTCTAAACATAGACTACTTTATGAAGGTTGCCCTGCCTTTTCTCACAAGTACAGTAAAACCCAGTTACACTCAAGTTATGCCTTTAACTTCTTATCTTAGAACTTAAAGGAGCCCCCAGAGTTTCCAAGGCTGGAATACTTGGTGCATGTTTCTTTTCAAAACATCCACAGCAAATCAAATGTACCTGTGTGAGTCTGGAATTAGCCACAGTCCCGCTAAACTGTGGGCTTCTGAGTTAGGAAGGGCTTCTTTTGTTCTCTCCTCCCTCGGCCCACGCAGTTGCCTTCCACTATAACCTGTGAGCCCGGAGAGCACACACCACCTGCACACACTCCCTCTTCCTGTCCTTCCCTCTCTTCTTGAATTATGATTATATGCAATTAAGGGGAACCAGAATTCTCTGATCTGTGACCTCCCCCTCAAGGCTTTGAAAGAAAGTGCTTTACACGTCTGTGAAATTACACATCTTCCATAGTTTTAACCAAGTTCACGCCCCCTCTAGGCGGGTTTCTTAAGCTGATGGCTACAAATGCTGAGGAAATCTGTATGCTTCTTGTAGATCTCCAAACCTGGGCATTGTGGAAGAGCATCTATCTAGATCCAGTCATTTGATTTCTTGCATTGCCTATTGCTGGTGGGCGTGCATTTCTGCCCCTTCTTTGAGAGAGTAAAAGAGACTGTGCTGTCCAACACAGGTGCTGCTCTTTCAAGTTGGAATTACCATGACTTCCAGGCAACAGAATATGAAATTTGAGTTCTACTCGTTATTCTAATGTTGTTCTTTCTCTTTCCTCAGGCATTCCAGTGTCTCTCGAAGGCATACAAGTGTGATACACAGTCCAGTTGTTGGGAGAAAGACATCACATCCTTTAAGGAGATTGTTCAAAGAGCCTTAGGACTTGCACGTGGTATTTGATGTAACATTTGATATCCACCAGATATTTAATGCACTTTTTACTGATAAAAAAGAGTGTTAGTCAGAAGTAAAGTTTCGTTATTATTAATATCAGGTTATTTCATTATATTGAAATTGTTGCATTTAATTCAGAAGTATTTATAGAATGGCTACTATGTAGTAGGCACTTTGGAACAATAAGAAGAAACAGGATAGAGGTGTAAGTGCTGCTTGAATGAGTGGCAGGAATTAGAGCCTTTTGAGAGACGTGTAATACCTTTACAACTACGTGTAACCTTCAGAGTCTTCAGACTCCACAGTCTGTGTTGTGTATGTAGTATTAAGGAAATCTGCTAACTTTCCCTTAATTCATAGTCTTCCTTTATGAATAAAAATATTTATTCATAAAAATGCATAAATCTCCAGAGTACATAGGGACATACAAAGAACTATAGCATGTACAAAAGAAATATAAAATATAATGTAATCCTTATCTTTGGGAAACGTAGAAGGTATTATTTGAGAAGAGGGGTAACCGTACATACAAAATTCTTTTAACTGTAGGATAAATACAATTCAGGTAAAGACTGCTTTTAATTACTTGCATTAAGGAAAAACTTATCAGTTCAATTTAGAAATGCGTTCTTATATTTAAGTGTCAATAAAATAATGAAGCCTTATTATTAGTTAAGAACTAAATCACAAGGACTGTGCTCCTATCTCAAAGTCGTCTTCCTACTTCTCTGCCTGATCTTTTCCTGTCCACTGATAATCACAGTTACTGCCAACAGGGAGTCAGCCAGGAGCAGTGGAGACAGGGAGACCTGAGCTGCAGGACCAGCTCTGTGACGTTTGCTGGGTGACTTTGGGTGCATCACTTAACTTCTGTGAGCCTTAGTTTCTTCATCAGTGAAATAAAGATAATAACTACCAATGGTTGTTATGAAGAATAAATGAAAACATTTAAACACTTGGCAGCATTTTACATATGGTTTAAAAGTTAATTTGTTACCCTCTCACCTCTACCCCGTTCCTTTCAAAGCAAAGGATCTGGGCTATATGATAAAGGATTCAAAACTAAAAGAAAAAAATGATGACCAAGGATAAAGTTTAACTTTCCTTTAAAGAAGTCACAGAACATTCAGACAATTTAGAAATTAGCTTGGTAGTTAATAATTCTACTTGTGGCCTTTGATATCTTTAACCAAAAGAAAATAAACATCCAATTTCTTGGGCCACCTAGCCCTTCACAGATAAGGTAGAAGTGCTGAACTTTGTACAGCTGAAACTCGGTGCAGAAGAGTATGAGGTAGTTTCTAATAGATAGTGGAAGGATGTCTTGGGGGGTGCTGCATTCGTGCGGCTTGTGCCGACCTCCTGGTGGGTGGGCTCAGAGGGGCCCATAACTTACGCCTTTGGCCTTTGTGGATACGTAATAGTATTATGTCTGGGGAAACCCACACTGAGGTGTATTTTGTACATAATTAACAGAGTGGGATTTACTTTGAAGGATTTATTTTATCTAGTTTAACTTGCCAACCCTAAACATTTCTGTGAACCACTCTACAACAGTCAAAGCCATAATGTTTTCATTAATCACCAAGTGATGTTATTAAACTTGTCAGATATAAACATGCAGGTTAAAGAAATGCTCTAGGAAAAAAATCTTTACTTTGCATCTTCAAGTTCGTTTTAAATTATTATTGGCACCTGAGCAATACTTGGAGGAAAAAAATGTCTGTTCTTTTGAGTTCTCCTTTACTTTAATGAATTACATGTCAGTGCTCCTACATTGTAAGCATATTTGAATGAGTGCCAGGCTTTATTTTCTCTTTTCTTTTTTCTTTTCTTTTCTTTTTTTTGAGACAGAGTCTCACTCCGTCACCCTGGGTAGAATGCTGTGGCGTCATAGCTCACAGCAACTTCAGACTCTTGGGCTCAAGAGATCCTCTTATCTCAGCCTCCTGAGTAGCCGGGAAGGACTATAGGTACTTGTCATAATACCTGCCTATTTTTAGAGACGGAGTCTTGCTTTTTCTCAGGCTTGTCTCCAATTCTTTAGCTCAGACAATCCACCTGCCTTGGCCTCCCAGAGTGTTAGGATTACAGGTGTGAGCCACTGCATTCAGCCTCCAGCTTTAGTTTTTAATGATATTTTAGATTTACAAAACCAAATCTTACCCTTTTCTTTGCTGCTTATATACCTGTGTTCAATCAAAGAATGAGCTGGTTTCCATGTTGTTCTAGTCTCTTTTTTGTCTTTCTCCCTAACACTGCTCCTCCACCCTACCCATTTCAGAAAAGGAAATGCAGCCATCCACTGCACAATGACATTGTGGTTAGCAGTGGACCACAAATACAACACTGCTCCCATGAGATTATACTACCGGGTTTTTATTGTACCTTTTCCACGTTTAGATATGTCTACATGTACAAATACCAGCATGTGTTACTTACTAAGTTGTGTTATAGTTGCCTGCAGTATTCAGTACAGTCACATGCTGCAGCCTAAGAGCATAGCCCACACCTCATGGCGTAGGTGTGTAGGAGGCTGTATCATCTATGGCTGCATACACCCTGTGAGGTTTGCACCATAAGGAAATCTAACAACACATTTCTCAGAACATATCCCCATCATCAAGCAACGCATGACTATGTAACAGTTTTTAAAGTCTCCACCCCGTTTACTCTTTGGGTTGGTATTGTCAAGAGTAGCCAGGTACTTCAGAAAGCTTGATAAGGTACTGCAGTCTTGACATAGTATTTGAGACCTGTCTATAAAGATGCTGTCGTCGTGTGCCCATCTGTATTGTCTGGAGGGTATTCATTCACAGTTTCAGCTGTTTTATTTTCTGGAAAAGGGTGGGCTAAAGCACTTTTTCTTCTCTACCATCTGTGAACTTTAAAAATAATATTTATGCATTTTAACTATAGTCTGTGCAGAGGCGGTGCTGCTACTGCTCTCTTGGACTTTTTGATGGTTTCAAACAGCAGGTTATTTCTCTCTCTCCCTCTCCCCCGGTCCCCCCTCCTCTTTTCCTTCCTCTCCCCCATCCCTTCTCTCCTTCTTTTTCTCTCTCTCAATGGGATTGAGGAGAGAAGCTAAAAGAATATGTGTTTGTCTTTTTGCTCTATTTTTGTTTAAACTTCTCAGATTGAAAATAAAGGTTTAAAAAAAGAATCACAGCTGTTTCTGATACAAGCTGCTAGGTATCAAACAGGTCAAATGCCTCTGCTATAGCAGTTACAACTCTCTTCTACTGAGATAAACAGACATCATAATCCTCACCATTTCTGGTTAACTGTGACTTTTGAAAATGGCATTAAAAAAATACTTATTTTAGTTACTAATAAGGGTAAACATGTTTATGTTCTTTGTTCTTATGTCTCCTCCTCTGTGAATGCCTATTTCTTTTGTCCATTTTTTTTTTTTAAGAGACAGAGTCTCACTTTGTCACAACCCAGGTAGAGTGCCGTGGCATTACAGCTCACAGCAACCTCCAGCTCTTGGGCTTAGGCGATTCTCTTGCCTCAGCCCCTGGAGTAGCTGGGACTACAGGCGCCCACCGCAACATCCAGCTATTTTTTTTGCAGTTTGGCCTGGGCAGGGTTTGAACCCACCACCCTCGGTGTATGGGGCCGGTGCCCTACTCACTGAGCTACAGGTGCCGCCTTGTCCATTTTTTTGATTGGGTTGCTTGTCTTTTTTATTGATTTGTACTTTTGCATATACTCTAAATATTGTCTTGTCAAATATATGTGTTGTAAATACAAAAAAGGCATTAAAATTGCTAATTATCATGTGTCCTTTCAACTCTTAGCTGAAAAGTATCAAAGTCTAATTTTTATTATGAAATAGGAATGCCAAAGCTAGCTCTTGCTGGCCATGGAAGGCATTATTAATTAATGACAGAACTCTGTTGAGTCGAGGTACAGCAGCCTCTACCAATTGATTAGAGTTTCCATGGAAAAAGAAATGTATTTTTCATTCTTGGTCTATAATCCAGGGTATGAAGTAGACTTTAATCCTTGCACTGTTTGGTGTGGTTTTAAAATAGGATCTGGTTGTTTGTCTGTTTGAATTTAGTAAGCATAATTTGGTGGGACAAAACCAAGAAAAATCAGTGGGAAAATATCAGGCATTATATGCAAATCGGTACAGAGTTCTTCACTTGTTCTTATAAAGCATTAATGGTTGGGCATTCTGCCAGGAAGGAGTATGCCTTCTTCATAATTTCAAGTTTTAGGAAAATGCCAGAGGCAGAGGTATCATGGATGAGTGACTTCACTGTCCCATTCCCTGCTGACGTGAGGCATTGTTCAGGAACGCAGGAACCCAGTTGTGGTCACATTCCCTAAAGGAAGACGTGTGGATTGTGGGTATTGATTCTTCCAGAAGGGTGCTGTGAACCCTGAGTATGAAGAGGTAGTAGGAATTGAGCTGTGTGTATGTGGCATGCCACTTCCTTGGGTCAGTGTCGCAGCAACTGTGGAGTCCCTGGGAAGGACTTGGCATCCTGGAAAGCCACACTGAGATATGCTGCATCCGTTTGCGTCTCTGGGAACACCTTGTGTTCAATAAGATTTTGTCCCATTCCCTAACTTCATTAGTCTGTGCACGTGTGTGTGTGAATGTGCGTGTCGGTGCCTATGGTTTCTTCTTAAAAATCTGTAACTCACCCAGTAGTCACCCGTTCACCTCAAAATTCCCCTCAGCAGAAAAGTATCTTTCTTAAAGAAGGATGAAGGGAAGAGTTGTGCAAATAATTATTATTCTTTTTCAAAAATAAAAACTTTTTAGGTAAATATAATTCTGAGGTTTGTTACTATAAAATTCTAATTAAATAATTGACTTTTGTACGTAAATTATCATTGCCAATTTTTAATGGATGCACCCTCCCCCCCATGTTTATCTTCCAGTGGCTGTAAAATGCACTAGGAACAAATCCAGCCCTCAAGAAGCTGTTCAAGTGCTTGCTTCAGTTCGACTCAATTTGCGGGGCTTGCTCTCTAAAGCTAAGGTGAGATTGGCAAGGTTCTTGCTCTTCGGTCTTCCTTTATGTCAGGGGTCATTTTAGGCACATGCTATAGTTTAGATAACAGCCCCCAGGTGGTTGGTTGTGTGGGTGAGGACTTCACTGCCCAGTGGCTCCGCAGGCCTAAATATGGGCAACTCAGGAGTCTTCGAAATTAATGTTTATAATCCAGTCCTTAACGCTTTCTTTAAAGTAAATAAATACAATACTGTCTTCTCCCTTTCCCCAAAGTGTGGCATAAAGCCACTTGGGCACTGGGGTAGTAAACTTTTGATTTTCATACATATTTATTTCAATATATGCAAGAGAAAAGTAGAACTAGCACATCAAACCTATAATTTTTTAATGTTATCACTGATTTTTCATTTATAGTAGTGATGTAATGTTTTCTAGAAAAAGACTTATTTAAGTAAAAAAAATTCTTTTCAGGCATCCTCAAACTTTTTAAACAGGGGGCCAGTTCACTGTCCCTCAGACCGTTGGAGGGCCGGACTATAGTTTAAAAAAAAACTATGAACAAATTTCTCTGCACACTGCACATATCTTATTTTGAAGTTAAAAAACAAAACGGGAACAAATACAATCACATCGCCTCATGTGGCCCGCGGGCCGTAGTTTGAGGACTCCTGGTTTAGATGAAAATACTAGCACAGTTTAGTAGTTTCTTTTCTAATCTTTACTTGCTTTGTCTATTTAACCTTGGGTTACAGACTAATTTTAACTCACTTCTAAGAGCAAAAATTAAGCACGTGGAGCCCACCTCTGGACATTTTTTTACTCCGGCATAAAAGCCTGCCTGATCTTTTCGAGAGACATCGTTTTCGCCTCTTTATGTAGTTAACTTACTTTACTATCCCTGTTTGTCTCCACGCTACACAGGAGAACTGTGTTTCCTCCCAGTTTGGCTGTTTAATTTCAGAGTTACGTGTCTCTCGGAAGTCTGCAAGAGTTTTCTCAAAGTCAGAGCAGCAAGCTCTTTCAGTGATTTTCCTTCCCAAACTGGGAACTAACTTTCCTACTTTTGATTAGATCACTAACCCAGCCACAACTGTTTGTTTCTTCAGGACATACTCCTCCAGTTCCCTTATCTCTGTGCAAAGCCTTTTCTGGGAGGTGGGGTGGGGGTGCAGACAGAGTCTCGCTCTGTCACTCAGGCTAGATCCTTATGCCTCAGACTCCCAAGTAGCTGGAACTGCAGGCATCCGCCTCAACACCAGGCTAATTTTTCTATTTTTAGTAGAGATGAAGTCTTGCTGAACTCCTGAGCTCAAGCTGTCCTCCCGCCTTGGCCTCTCAGAGTGCTAGGATTACAGGGGCGAGGCGCTGAGCCCAGCCTGAAGCAGTTTCGTATAAGTTGTGACTTTGCCTAAGTCTGTACTGACAAGCCTTAAATAGTAGCGTCAGGCGCTGCGCATCCTTCGTGTGGTGTTAGATGCTCAGATGCTGAGAAGGAAGCCTCAGATCCCCATCTATGTTTAGATTTTGTTCTCATTAGATCCCAGCTGGATCATCCAGAAATGGGGAAAATAACACCTCCTTTGAAGCAGTCTTTCACATACAGTATTTGGCAGTCTGGTTTTAGAGTAGACCGCCTACCTTTTCTATATATTTTTTAGTGTTCTAAAATGTGAAAATTCAGATAACCGCGTTGAATAGCTTGCAGTAGGCATGGTCTTGCCAGGCCAGGGACTTCATGGACATCCGTTCCTAGAACCTAGAGACCCACCTAAGAAATCATCCAGGCCATGCTGTCAGGACAGGGTGATTCCTCTGCCCTTAGCAACCTATCCTTGTACAGCTTTGCTGCTGAGAGTGGCATGAGGGGGTTGTTCCTCAAGCAGTAGTTTCTCATAATCAGAAATGTCTGGACGCCAATGGCAACCACCTTGATCAATTCTTGTAATTGCAGAAGTCAAACATGGTTTGTACTCATCTTTTATAATTAGTATATATTGAGGATTACAATTTTAATACCACGTTTTTTCTCAAAATTTATATACATTTTTGCACCCTCTGTACACACACACACAGATGCCCATGCTCAGTGTGAAGCCAGCTTATTTTCTGGAAAGGTGTTTTCTTTACTGATCACATCACAGCAGTTTCTGTGTTGTTCTATTATGAAATGCTGTATAAATTATGTAGTCAACCCTGATGGAAAAGATATGGCAAGCTGGCTCGGTGCCTGTGGCTCAAGTGGCTAAGACGCCAGCCACATACACCTGAGCTGGCTGGTTCGAATCCAGCCTGGGCCCACCAAACAACAATGACGGCTGCAACCAAAAAATAGCCGGGCATTGTGGTGGGCGCCTGTAGTCCCAGCTACTTGGGAGGCAGAGGCAGGAGAATTGCTTGAGCCCAGGAGTTGGAGGTTGCTATGAGCTATGATGCCACAGCACTCTACCCAGGGTGACAGCTTGAGGCTCTGTCTCAAAAAAAAAATGATATGGCAAGCTAAGTAAATTATATTTCTGAATAAAACACATACACAGTCATGTACACACACACACACACACACACACACACACACACACACACACACACCATGATCATACAAGCCTGAAGCTGATTTTCTTGGGTGCCTATATTGGCTCAGCAGGGAGTTCCTGGAAAGGCATTTCAAAATGTTTTCAGTTGGGGTAGCATTATTGAAATATGTTGCAATAAACCTCCCAACCTCCCAAGGGAGAGAGCACATCTATTTTTATTTTATTTTGCTGGGTGTTTTTATTTTTACCAAATCTTGATGATCTTTGTGGCTTTTGAGTCATAAGCCAAAATTAATTTTCAAATAAGTATCATGAAGAATATGATGTATATGAATTTGAATATAAAACATATTTGTTGTGGTTATATACACAATTGATAAATTGATTTGGTTTGTTTGAATAATGTCTGTTCATCTAATAACCACCCTGGGGTGGTGCCTGTGGCTCAAGGATTAGGGTGCCGGCCCCATATACTGGAGCTGGCGGGTTCAAACCTGGCCCTGGCCAAAAAAAAAAAAAAACTGCAAAAAGCAAAACAAAACAAAAAAAGCATATGCAGGGTGGTGCCTGTGGCTCAAGGAGTAGGGCGCCAGCCCCATATACCAGAGGTGGCAGGTTCAAACCTGGCCCTGGCCAAAAAAACTACGATAACCACCCTGAATCACTGAAATGAATAACCAATACTTAAGTAACTCCTCTGAAGAGCACAGCCCATTTGAATTTATAAGTTCAGGCATGTTGTTTTGATTCATTGTTTAGTTATCACAGCTTGTACAATTCCAGGATGTTGAACAGAAGAAATACTGCAATTGCTATGATAATTTTATGGTATTATGTGAAGAGTATTTTAATCTATATTCTGTATCTATTTTATCTTAAAGAAATGTGCATTGTTTTTTGTTTTTTTGAGACAGAGTTTCTTTCACTGTGTCACCCTCAGTACAGTGCTGTGACATCACAGTTCACAGCAACCTCCAACTCTCGGGCTTAAGTCAGCAGTTCTCAACTTGTGGGTCACGACCCCTTTTTAACAATGAAAATACATTGCAGCATTAGGAAGGTTGAGAACCACTGGCTTAAGTGATTCTCTTGCCTCAGTCTCCCGTGTAGCTGGGACTATGGATGCCTGCTACAACACCTGGCTATTTTTTTGTTGCAGTTGTCACTGTTGTTTAGGAGGCCCAGGCCAGGCTTGAATCCACCACCCTCGTCCTACCCACTGAGCTATGGGTGCCACGCGAAATGTACATCGTTTTGATAGTTCTGCTCTTTTATGTTGCAGCAACTTTTTACAGATATGGCCAGTGGAGAAATTTCCAGAGAGTTAGCTGATGAAATAGCAGCTATGGACACCTTGGTAATGGAGCTCCAAGACCTAAGCAATCAGTTTCGCAATCAGTATTGACTGCACTAGGAGCAGGTTCTGGAAGAAGTGCTTTCTCCTTCTGGTGAAAGATACATTTGTATGTCTGAAATATAAGACATTGATTTTTAAAATAAATTTCTGTTTTATGGCTAACCATTCTTGTTTTGTGATACTTCTACATGTTTGTGCTTTCTCAAGTACATTAAATAAACTTCTTTAGCACTAGTTACAATTGAATTCAGTATTTTCATTTTATTCTTGAGTTTTTGGGGCACAAGGAGCAAATAAGTTAGTTTTCTTTTTAGCATAAGATTTATTCTCTATCAGCCTCCCATGGATGAGATCATTCTTTGGAAAACCTTAGTCTAAACAGTAAAAAAAGAAAAATCCCATACTATAAGTTTGTAGAATCATTAGATTGGCTGCTTTATTGTTCAAGGTGATCAAAGAGGGGATTTGGTGAGGGAAGTGTTGATGCTTCTTGAGATTTTGTGTTTCTTGAGATGCCAGAAAGATACAGCCTTGGCTAAATTAGAAATAGGAGCATAGCTTAACTTCTAAACCAAGAAAATGTAAGAAAAAAGTGGCATAACCCAAACTTTGCCTCAGTCCTTAGCCCTTAGTAACCAGGCTGTTGCCTCCCCACTGTGTATACTGCCAGCCCTGAAGATCGTTGTTTAATTAGGTTATTAAGGGTGAAGAGAGCTATAAATGGTGCCATATTACAAAAATGCCAAAGCAAAATGCTCTTTTAGTCTATGGGAAAAAAATATTGAAGGCAGCAGCTGAGCTTAATAATCTTAGTACAAAAGTCATAGTGAGGAATTCTAAATCCTGGCATGAGTTGCTGAATTTTTGGTCCCCTGCATAAATTATTTGATCCTTGTTTTTTTCCATGTTCTTATTTGTAAGAAGTGAATTTATGAGTTTCAACTGCCTTTGGAAATTAAAAAATTCATAATCCAAAAAGTATTCTGAACATACACAGCATTCTGGACATTTAAAAAAGCTTTAAAAAACTCATCCATTAATGAATGTAGGCTATGAATGCTCACCAGTGCTAAATGCTGGGAGTCCTCAACCACCTGCTCCTCTTTTCTGTTATCATGCTACCTAAAAAAAAGTTATGTCCCCAAAGCAGATTCTCTTGTAGAGAGAAAGATCAATAAGATGAGGTAGTGGCATGAGTTAACAGCGTCCACTTAATCTTTCATGGAAGCCATTGAGGAATAGGTAGGTGAACGGATGACGGGGGGCGTGGATGGTTGAGTGGATGGATGGAGCAAGGTTTTAAGATGAACTTTTGGCAGTACCAAGCTGCAAACCCCAATAGAAAATGGACAGAAAAGAAATTGGAAAGGGTAAAGATTTCAAGAAGCAAGTGGGAGACTGAGGTAGAGCTTCAAAGTTTGAGAAGTTTCTGGTTCTCCGTTTGCTTTCCTTTGGGTTTGAGGTAGAATGGTGTCAGTGACGACTAAACCAGATCACAAGAGGGTTATTTACTTCCTGCCCTGTATCCTCGTTTATTTTGGGATGATCTCACAAGAGAGAATTGTTAGACATATTCTATTTTAAAGACACAGACCTATTATATTCAACAATCTTACTTAAGTGAATGTTTAACATAATTGAGTATGTATAGGGGTAAATTAGGAAAAGCTTGCAGTTTTCTAATCAAAACTTCTTATCTACCATCTGCTAACATTTAACACTTAACACTTAGCTACTTGGTTCCTTCTTGTATAAAATGGATGTGGTGATAGTAGCACCTTCCATCGAGTTCTTCCTATCTCTTACAACCCTTTCACCCAGCTTCAGACTTGGGAACCGAGTATCTGTTGAAACAGCCACGTATCATTTACTATGGGGTTTTTGGTATGTAATGACATATTATGACATATTAAATAACTTGTGTTTCCAAATGACTTTTATAAGTTTCAACTGTGGTTTTCTAGTATTAATACTTTTGTTTTTAGAATTATTCTTTTGCTCTGTCAATTAGAAAAACAGAAAAGATGGGCTCCCCTAATCTTACTGAGTTTCCCCGGTGTGGATCATAATACGTACAAGTTACTGACTTCTCTCTTTGTGCCTGGGCATCGTACACAGCCTCATCTTTTAATCTTATGAGAAATCAGTTTGTGGTATCACTAGGAAACTGTGGGTCACAAACTCTGGAAAGAGAAGTAGCCAGGATTCAGAGACTGCTGAAGCCTGCAGTTTCCCCGCTGGCTGTGCCGAAGCTTGCAGTGGTCCACTGGATTTTAGTCTTCTCTTTCCAACAGTGGGATACCTGGACAGTTTGCCTGACATCATTTATATAGTTCTCCAAGAAGAATTCTGTGAGCCTCTATTAATAACAGCTTGTCGTTTGTTAAGATTATTTACTTTTTAAATAAAAATTTTAAAGCAAATTCTTGCAGTCCTTTTCCACAGAGGTAGCATAGTAAACAGGGACATTTCCTGCAGAGGAGGGAAAATAAACTCCAGTGGAATAAGGGATCCCTTCTCAACACACAAAACCAAAACTCAGGAAGCTTAGAGGCTTGGTGCTGGGTCTGGGAGGCAGAGCGGTGGGGTGTGTGTTGAGGGCTGGGGAACAGAGCAGGGGCCTCAGAACTGCAGAATCCCAGAGGTCCCCATTTGGGGTAGAGGGCTGACCCTACTGCAGGTGGAGACTTAGCACAGTAAAGAGGACCCCAAACCTTGAAAGCATTGACTTATCTTTCAAGATTATTCTTTTCCTGCCATACTTGTTTCTGTTGGACATTCTGCTAGTCTGGTATTCATGAGCAGAAACGTAAAAAAGAAATGATAACAAGAATGTATAGGAAATCCACCTATTTCCCTTGGTTCAAAGATTATGACGTAAGCAAAGGTCTGGTTAGTTTGCCTTTTCTGACCATTTATTGAAATTATAGTAGATCTACTATTAGGTTAAAACCATGGGTGAGTCTGATGAAAAAAATATATTTTTTCCATTTCTGGTTTTATAACATCCACATCAATCTGAATGGCTGTGTAGGTAAGGTAACTCTACTTTACTGGCCTAGAGTGGGGAATAAAATTTGTTAAGTGGATGCAACACACTTCCTTTCTGCCTGATCATTCAACAGCCCTATAGTGAAATGGCAAAGAACCTTTATTCGAACGGTGGGTGCCATGCTGTGGTAATACAGATGGATTTTTCACAACACGCAGAAGTGCTTATAAATAGATAGGTTTCAATCAACAAGTAGCTTATTCAGGCATGTGCTCAAATATAGTAGCTGCATTCATTAGACAGACATTTCCACTAATCCCAAGACTATACTAATAAAAGAGTACTCCCTTGTGGGCTAAAGGTAGTGCTGGTTTGCTTTTAACTCTTAGAGTCCTTCACACACCAAGACCTAATAATAATTGTAGCTGTATTTGGTTTTCACCAAGTGAACTTAAAAGCCGAGCTTACCTTGAAATTTTTCTTTTCTTATTTTTTTAATTGCAGTAGCTTATGAAGAAAGGTATTTTTTACTCTGGATATGCAACTTGCAGCAAAGCTAATTTAAAAATCAAGTGTGTGTGTGTTGTCATTTATCACAAAGCACCCTCTCTTTCACAGTAGTTAATAGAAGTGTTTGCTTAAGCAGATTCTATTTTTTTCTTTGACTTTAGGACAGTGTTGTTCAACCTTTTTTATCTCATGGCACACTAGAACCTATAGTTAAACTTCTGTGGCACACTTAAATTATACTGATAAAAAAGAAGAGCAAAACCAAGAAGATACTCACTGTACTCTGAATTTATTTCGAAAATAGTACAATTAATGATCTTTAAAAATGTGGCACACCGGTTGACAATAGCTGCTTTAGGATAAATATTATAAGAAGTTGATGTCAGTTTTGGAAGTATTTGCAAGCTCTTTGTGTAGCGGTTTGCCTTTTTATGTAGACTTTTTTTTTCCTTTGTTCAACACCACTGTATTCCTCCCATATTATTCAGAGCTAGCTGTAATTAGTTTGCTTAGCACAACACCAAAACTTTTCCCTCGCCACTGATGTCAGATCTGCCTTCCTCTTTATTATTCTGACTTCTTATAAACTGCAGTGACCTGTGAGTCAACCTCACCATCTCCTGGCCCTGAGCCAACAATGTGATCTGTCAAAAGGGCGTCCTGCCAAGGGCTACGAAGCGGAAAACTGATATTATTAAAGCGGTCTTCTAAATGGTGAGTATTGGCCATTTTTAAATCTTTTGTGAGATTATTGCCAGAAAGGGTGGGGGGGAAGGTAAATTATGTTAATGTTGTTAAGAATCTAACCCGTGCATTGCTAACTTTTTCCAGATTGGGGGCTCAATGAACATCAGTGTCTGTAGGCATAGAGAAAGTATCACTGCTCCGTGCTGCCCACAGACGGATGTGCTCCCTGAAGACTCTATTACTGTGGGACTCAAAGAAGTTTCTTAACCTCTCTGAGCCTCAGAGGTTCCTTATCCATAGCCTGTTAGTGAGGCAGATTGTATAGAAGTGTCACAAACAAGATCAGTTAGGAAGATGCAGGTAACATATTTCAAAAGTAAAAATGTTTTCTAGAAATAGAGTGCAAATAAGGGTGTCTTAGAAATGTTTCTATTCCTCACTCAGGAGCATGGTGACAGTCTGCTGGGCCATGACACCGAGATGGTGTGATTCTCAGCATTTTCATTCTGCAATGCCCCTTTTCCCATTTCTGGGCTGCACGTAGAGATAAGGAAAGAGATAAAGGGAAAAAATATGATGGATTTTTATGATGTGTAGGGAAAAGAACCAAGTTCTTATCATTAGGATTTCTCCGATTGGCTAGGAGGAGGAAAGAGAAAGGTGATGGGGAGAAAAAGGCAAAAAAACGATGAAATGGAGAGGTGGCTAAGATGAAGTCAGAAGGTTAGAAGATGGGGATTGGAGTCCCAGGTTCACTGCCTCCTAGTTACAACCACACCTCAGCCCTGAACCTCTCTGAGTCTCAATGTCCTCGGCTATAAAATGCAAAGCCCTCCTCTGCAGAGCAGAGACATATCAGATGATGTATGGGAAAAATTCTGTGAGCAACTTTGCACAATTAGTTCTTGTTATAATCAAGAGAAAGGGGCATTGTGGATGGTCTGTCAGTTCCCAGGGGCTGGTGGAGTCCCTGGGTAGGGGTACCCAGAGTCTTGGCTCCAGTTTCCGTAATCCCCTGCAGGGTCATAACCCTGTGGGTGGAGAGCGGTGCTGCAGAAGGGCTGTCAGTCTCTGGCAGGCCCTGCATCCCTCCACTTACTGAATCCCCGTGGCCCATAGAGTGTCTGGGGCCAGGGTTGATGAAGGCTGTCTTCAGTCTGGCCAGAAGATATGCTTAGGCCTCAGGAGTTCTTTTTCACAAGAAGTACACAACAGCAACAGGACTAGAGTGTGCTTCACATACTGAGTTGTTGCACCTGACCATGATCACTAGGATGTAGGGTTATTTTTTTCAGGTAGGTATGCCCTGATTAACATTCACCTTCCCCCTATAATAATGCCAGTGTTCACATTCATCTTCCAAAAATCAGAAGATGAAGGACCTCTATAAAGAAAATTATGAAATCCTCAGAAAGGAAATAGCAGAGGATTTTAACAAATGGAAGAACATACCATGCTCATGGATGGGAAGAATCAACATTGTTAAAATGTCTATACTTCCCAAAGCAATCTACCTATTCAATGCCATTCCTATTTAAATACCAACATCGTACTTTCAAGATTTGGAAAAAATGATTCTGCGTTTTGTATGGAACCAGAAAAAACCCTGGATAGCTAAGGCAGTTCTTAGTAATGAAAATAAAGCTGGGGGCATCACCATACCAGATTTTAGGCTGTACTACAAAGCTATAGTGGTCAAGACAGCATGGTACTGGCACAAAAATAGAGACATAGACACTTGGAATTGAATAGAAAACCAGGAAATGAAACTAACATCTTACAACCACCTCATCTTCAATAAACCAAACAAGAACATACCTTGGGGGAAAGACTCCCTATTCAATAAATGGTGCTGGGAGAACTGGATGTCTACATGTAAAATACTGAAACTGGACCCATACCTTTCCCCACTCACAACAATTGATTCAAGATGGATAAAGGATCAAGATGGATAAAGGACTTAAATTTAAGGCATAAAACACAAAAAATCCTCAAGGAAAGCATAGGAAAAACACTGGAAGATATTGGCCTGGGAAAAGACTTCATGAAGAAGACTGCCATGGCAATTGCAACAACAACAAAAATAAACAAATGGGATTTCATTAAACTGAAAAGCTTCTGTACAGCTAAGGAGACAACAACCAAAGCAAATAGCCAACCTACACAATGGGAAAGGATATTTGCATATTTTGAATCAGACAAAAGCTTGATAACTAGGATCTATAGAGAACTCAAATTAATCCACATGAAAAAAGCCAGCAATCCCATATATCAATGGGCAAGCGACATGAATAGAACCTTCTCTAAAGAAGACAGAGGAATGGCTAACAAACATATGAAAAAATGTTCCTCATCCCTATCTATTAGAGAAATGCAAATCAAAACCACCCTGAGATACCATCTAACCCCATCAAGAATGCCTCACATCACAAAATCTCAAAACTGCAGATGCTGGTGTGGATGTGGAGAGAAGGGAACACTTACACTGCTGGTGGGACTGCAAACTAGTACAACCTTTCTGGAAGGAGGTATGGAGAAACCTCAAAGCACTCAAGCTAGACCTCCCATTTGATCCTGCAATCCCATTACTGGGCATCTACCCAGAAGGAAAAAAACCCTTTTATCATAAGGACACTTGTACTAGACTGTTTATTGCAGCTCAATTTACAATCGCCAAAATGTGGAAACAGCCTAAATGCCCACCAACCCAGGAATGGATTAACAAGCTGTGGTATATGTATACCATGGAATACTATTCAGCTATTAAAAAAAAATGGAGACTTTACATCCTTTTTATTAACCTGGATGGAAATGGAAGACATTATTCTTACTAAAGCATCACAAGAATGGAGAAGCATGAATCAATTTGATTCATGTACTCAATTTTGATATGAGGACAATTAAGAACAATTAAGGTCATGATGGGGGTGGGGAAAGGAAGAGCAGAGAGAGGGAAGGAGGGAGGAGGTGGGGCCTTGGTGTGTGCCACACCTTCTGGGGGCAAGAAACGATTGCAAGAGGGATTTTACCTAAAAAAAATGCAATCAATGTAACCTGGCTTATTGTACCCTCAATGAATCCCCAACAATAAAAGAAATAATAAAATAAAAATTAAAAATTAAAATTAAAAAAAGAAAAATCGAGCATTTTGCAAAAGAGGATATCCAAATAAAAATACAAAAATATGCTCAGACTCAGTCATCAGGGAAATGAAAATTTAAATCACAATGAGATGAGGCCACATACTCAAGAGAATGGCTAATGTTAAAATGGCTGTGGGCCAGGCACAGTGGATCATGCCTGTATTCCTAGCATTTTGGGGCCAAGGCAGGAGGATTTGCTTGAGACCAGAAGTTTAAGATGAATCTGAACAACATAGTGAGACCCCTCTTTCTGCAAAAGTAGAATAATTAGCCAGGTGTGGTGGTACATGCCCAGTGTCCTAACTGCTTGGGAGGCTGGGCCAGGAAGATCACTGGAGCCCAGGAGTTTGAGATTGCAGTGAGCTATGACCACAGCACTGCACTGTAGCCTGGGCAACAAAGTGAGACTGTCTTAAAAAAAAAAAGTATGCATACCAAGTCTTTGTAAGGACGTGAAGTAACAGCAACTTTTAAATATGTTGTATCTGCTACCTTTGAAGATATGCACACTCTGTGACCCACTGATTTTATTCCTAAATACAGACACACACCAGCACAAATGCAGGCACATGTGCACCAAAACCCTCCTACAGAAATGTTTATATAGCATCATTATCCAAAGTAGCCCCCAAATGGAAACAATCTAAACCTCTACCAATAGCAAAATGGATAATAAATGGTGGGAGAGTCATGCCATGGGGTAGTCTACATCTGCCGCCCCTACACCCTAGCCGTAAACTCTACCACTTAGGGCGGCGCGTGTGGCTCAGTGAGTAGGGCGCCGGCCCCATATGCCGAGGGTGGCGGGTTCAAACCCAGCCCCGGCCAAACTGCAACAAAAAAATAGCCGGGCGTTGTGGCGGGTGCCTGTGGTCCCAGCTGCTTGGGAGGCTGAGGTAGGAGAATCGCGTAAGCCCAAGAGTTAGAGGTTGCTGTGAGCCGTGTGACGCCGCAGCACTTTACCGAGGGTGGTACAGTGAGACTCTGTCTCTACAAAAAAAAAAAAAACTCTACCACTTAGTGGCCTGTTAGATGCCCATTGGCAGAGCTCTGCATTCCCCACCCCAACCTGTGGGAAAATGGAACTCTTTTCTTCCATGAAACTTAGGAATGGGGCCACAGCAGGAGTTGAGCAGCAGGCAACCTAGGGAAGCAGTCTCATCTGTATTTACAGCCTCATAGCCGGCAGCTACTCCCCATTGCTCACATCACCACCTGAGTTCTGCCCCCAGCCACGGAAAAATTGTCTTCCACAAAACCGGTCCCTGGTGCCAAAAAATTTTGGGGACCACTTGTCTACATCAACGAAAATGAATTTTCTACAGCTACACCAAAGCAACAACATGAAAGTGAATCTCTCAAACATTTTGTTGAAGAAAAGAAGCCAGATGGGGCAAAAAAGCATGCCTCAGGTTTCCATGCATATAAAAGAAAAGTTCAAAAAGCACATGAATTCATGCCATACTATTAAGTGATGCATACTTGCTGTTAAAATTGTAAGGGAAAGCCAGGAAGTGATTGCCAGAAAGACAGGCTAGTGGTCACTCTAGCAGGTACAAATGGGTGATGGTTGAGTGGACGCACACAGACCTTTTGGGGAGTTGGCCATATAACACGGTCCATTTGCCAAATGATCAAGTTATATATTTTTGTTTTGTGCATTTTTCCCAAATGTGTGTTAAATTTCAGAGTGAAAAGCTTTAAAATATTAGGCACTCTTAATGTGTGCACCTGAATGTTCGCTTTCTTCCCTCCGGAGTTTTGCACTTTTTGGCCTCTTTGTCCTTTCCTTCTTTTTGAGGAGACCTGACCCCCTTTCAAGTAACTTTCCTCACAACTCATAAAATTGACTTTTAAGAAAGCATACTGCTTTTTGAGGTGAAAGTTGGCAACTCAGGCCCAAACGTAACCCCATATGACTTTTACTTCTCCCCTCACTACCAAATACCTCCTTAAACAAAATATACCATCATTTTACAACTCTAAGGTGGTTTTAGCCTAAAGCAAAAATGTGGATAATTTGACATTGTACTCTAAATTCTATATTTCTGTTGTCTAATACAGTTAAACTGTGCTGTTCCACATCGCTGTCTGAATAATGGGGTACTAACTTAAAGCAACCCGGGTAAACATTTACTCCATAACTGAGTGTGGTCATCTTGGTGACCGAAGCCAGTTTCTCGCATTTCTTCTTGAAAACCATGGTGTTGACATGTTTAATATCCTGTGGCATTTTCTCTGGGCTCTGTAGTCTGATGGAAAAAGTTCCCATTAGTGTCTGATGGTCAGGTTGAGCTTTGAGACCCTTCAATTCACAGCTCTGGCTAGGATGGTGGTTTCTGTCTACCTTGTATTAGAAATGATGACAGCCATATCTTAGCAGGATCCCCATACTATTAGTTATAAGGAGAGCACTTTTGTAAGCCTAGATGGTTTTTGAACAAATAAAGGTGAATCTCACCCACAACTTCACAAGGAATGATAAAAACCCAGTATCCTACAAAAAAGAAAAAGATAAGCCTAAGGTTTGAAGCTTTTCTGGAAGAATTCCAAAAATGCATATCTTAAGAGAATGTCTCAGGGCAAACCTAAAGAAACGGGTGACCTGTAGATCAAAGACACTGTATTTTATTGGCCATCTCCTGACCCGCCAATCCTCCTGGCCTTCCTGGACTGTTACATGCATCCAGTTAAACCCTCCCGTCTGCCTTTACTTTCTTCTTTTGAGAATCACAAAAATCACAAATCAGCCCTGACAACAATTGGTTTCTCATCTTCAGGAACGTAGCTGGTACATTCTTTATGTGAAAGAGGCAATCCCAGGAAGGGCTATGAACCAGACGGAATGAAGAGTATCTTATTTCATCTGCACAGAACAAAAGAGTGTCTTTCCTCTCCCAGTGCTGCACGAGACTGAGGGTTTGAATGAAAGCAGGCTGGCTAGCTCAGTCCCAAGGACAGATACGCAGCTTGTGGGGCTCCCCGTGGAACGGGGATGGCTTTGCTTCCTCCATCGTTGTCCTTATGGTACAGTCTTGTCCTGCCAGGGAAGCAGTGATCGACACAGGATCCTTAACTGTAACATTACACTAAACAAAATGCCTCCCTGTGCTGATCCCAAGTTCTGTATGTTTGTTTGGGACATAAATATTTTTATGTTGTGACGTTCTCATAAGTTTACTCAGTTCTAGGAACTTGGTGAAGTACAGGTGAAGTCCCAGGTTGTGAATGAGAACTTATTCTATAAATTTGTTCTTAATTTGAATTTTATGTAAGTAGGAATAGGCACATTTACCTATTACCTGTAATAGCCTCCATTCACAAATGCAAGTCAAATGTCTGTTGTATATTTTAACTCAGGGACTATGGAATAAGCTCCATTCATAAGTGCAAGTTGTACATAACTCGGATGTTTGTAACCCAGGGACTGCCTGTATGGATGTGGCAGGCAGCCTCTAAGACGGCCCCAAATGATCCCCGACTCCTGCTATCCACAGCCTGGTGGGTCCCCTTACCTTGAGTACCATGTTTCTGCAATAAAATATAGGCAATGAGAGCATGTCATCTCCGTGAGTAGGTTCCACAAAACAATGACGTCTGTCTTCCTAGCAGATTCCCTGGGTGCCTGTGATAAAGTAGTCCACCACGGTGGAGAGGTCCCTGTGGTCAGAAACCAAGGGTGGCCTCAGGCCGACAGTCCCCAAATCCCTGAAGAAAGCAAGGAGCTGAGGAAATCATGTGGTCCAACGCCCCTCAATGAGCTAAATCCTGTCAACAAACACTTGAGCAGGGAGGCACATACTCCCCCAGTGGAACCTTCAGATAAGACCCCAGCCCAAGCTGACTCCTGGATTGCAGCTTTGCAAGAGACCTTGAGGTAAGGACTAGCTCATCTGTGCCTGGACTCCTGCCCCTCAAAAACTGCAGATTTAATAAAAGTATGTGGTTTTTAAGTTGCTAAATTTGTCTCAGCAACAAGTAACTAATACAGTAGATGTCACCTGTGACCTTTCCTTTCATAACATGACCCTTTTTAACCAGTCACTAATAATTACCAAATATATCTCCTTTGGGTACCTTTTGTTATGGTGAAGATGGTAGACTGACAAACTGAACTCAATATGCTTTTAGTGTACACCATATTACACAAAGATCGGCCATCTACCTGAAGAATTATTTGTAAATTAACAGCTCATATAAGGGCAAGCATTAAGAAGCCTGTGTGGTCTAAAATGTGGCTCTAGTTATGGCACTCTTTACTTACCAGCCTTCTGGAGTTCTCTATGAAGTACAAGCTGCTGTGACAGTCATGTCTCTCTAACCCACCTTCCCAAGTGTTCTTCCCATCACAGCACTCTGCCTGAACCCTCTCCCCACACTTGGCCCCTCCCTCCCTGTGTCTGACTTCTCTCCTGCTGCCCTTCTTCTGCCCTCCACTCCCTTCACCAACCTCTTCCAAGTCACCCCTTCTTTGAGATTTCTTCCAGATCCCACATTTACTCCTAAGCCAATTGCTGTCTCCTCCCCTCAAGCTCCACCCCACTTTTGGCCTCAAGTAGGGCACTCGTCCTATTCTGACCCTTCATCCTGCTTTGCTATCTCTGCCCCTCCTCTGATTCTTCCTCATCCGATTTCCCAGGTGAGAAACTGTCCCTCATTCTCTGTGGCCCTTCCTATGCCTTAATCATCATCTTGGGCAGGGTGAGGAGGTGGCCACCCAATGTTTTCAGAATTGAATTTCATGAAGGGTGGATTGTGATGTAGGGCAGCACTACCCAGATGGTGTTAATAGAAGTGCCACTAAAAAAACCACTCTGTGGCCAAAGAAGTTTTTGAGATCAGGCATCCTTTGTCCCTTTGCTATGTTTGTTCCCTCCAAGTCTCATGTTGAAATTTGATCCCTGTTGTTGATGTGGGGCCAAGTGGGAGGTGTTTGGGTCATGGAGACACTGTGCTCTTATGAATAAATTAATGCCCTCCCTTGGGGGTGAGTTCTCACTCTATTAGTTCCTGAGAGAGTGAGTTTTTAAAAAAGCCTGGGATGACTCCCCCCCACCCACTACACACACACACACACACACACACACACGCTTGCTTCCTCTCTCGCCTTGGGGTCTCTGCACATGCCAGCTCCCCTTTGCTTTTGCCATGGGTGGAAGAAGCCTGAGGCCCTCTGACATATGCAGTCCACAGAACCATGAGCCAAATAAACCTCTTTTCATTATAAATGTCTCAGCCTCAAGGCATTCCTTATGGCAACACAAAATGGACCAGATGCCCATCACGAGGAACAACCATGGACATTAGATGATTAAAGTCTCTAAGAAGCCCTGTAGTACAGAAGCAGGTGTCACCCTGCATCTAGCCCTGGTTCTGTGATGCTGTTATTTGGGCAGGTGGTTTAGAAGCTGCCTTGTCATATCTCTGCTGGGTCCCTGCCCATTTAGGGGTGAACTCTTAGTTGATGCAGTGTGGTTTTGATTTTGTTTTCTTCAGTAAGGCTGTGAGTTTATCATGCTACACGGTCTATAATAATCAGGGGTTCTCAAACTGTGGCCTGCGGGCCACATGTGGCAGTGTGAATTGTATTTGTTCCCATTTTGTTTTTTTTACTTCCAAATAAGATATGTGAAGCGTGCATAGGAATTTGTTCATAGTTTGTTTTTTTTTTAACTATAGTCCGGCCCTCCAACAGTCTGAGGGACAGTGAATGGCCCCCTGTTTAAAAAGTTTGAGGACCCCTGGATTCATTCCCCTTGTTTGAACACAGGTGATTCCAGGATAATTTCAACTGATGATGCTTTGATTGGCTACTCACCTCCTAAAAATACATAAATCCCACCGTTAGGAACTAAGCCAGCTATTTTGTATTTAGAACCATGTTTTATAACTAGCTTGACATAATGATCTCTGTCCTCATGGAAATTTCTGCTCAAGTTTGCAAAAACTATATTTAAAGATTTCAGATATTAGAGTCACTTTTTCACCAATCTTTCCCAGCTTCAATTTTATTTAATGGATGTTTAATAAGCATTTTTAATGTGTCAGCCCCTGTGCTAGGTGCTCAGGGTAAAAATTCAATAATAAACTGTTCCTGACCTAAAGAAAGTCTAGTCCGACTTAGAACAGAACAGATCATTTTAATATAATTCTGTAGTGCTAAAACCCTGTTATCTCCTGTATATAAGCAGGGAGTGGAGGCTGGGTAGGAAGGCACCAGCTGAAACACTTAGGCTAAAGATAAAGAAGGGAGGCCTAGAATGAGCATTAGTTGAAAGATGCATAAAAATTACCCTGGGAATAAGAGAAAAAAGACAATCCAATTTAACAGACTATTAGAAAAAAAGCAAAACCCACCAACTCTCTTCCTGCCAGCAATTCTGTCTGCAAGGTCCTAAGGTTCTAGGATGAATGAGGCATACCCACTTCCTTTCAGGACTCTAGCTGGGAGTGCTGGGGCAGAGGTCAGGTGAAGCCCATCGGTCCTGCTGATTGATGGAGACTGTGTGATGAATTCCAAGTGCAGACTGTACTTTCAATTTAAATTTTAATAATTATTTCTTTAAGCAGTTTCTATTTTTTTGTTTGTTTGTTTTTTAAGAGTTAACATCATTCCTCTGGTGTCTCTGTGAACTATTTGGTCCTGGTCACCTATTCCCTGCAGTAAACACTGCTCCAGGCTTCTCCCACTTCTCATGCTTTGCTTCTGCGAACAGGAGCATTAGAAGAAAGGCAGAGAAAGCGTGCTTCCGGGCTCTTGACGGCTCTACTCCTAGGACCCTTTTTGGAGGACCTCCTTTAAGGCAGTGGCAGTAGCCAGGTATGGAATTGTGTCCATGGCTGAAAGAGTCAGGGGCTCTGTGTTCAGGCGACCTCCGGGGGCTTCTTCTCTGCCCTTCATTTACTGTGTGCTCTGCCATATTACCGAAGGCTCTGCGGGTGTCTGCCTCATCTCTCAGTGGGCTCCAGAGATACTCACGGCGCTGTGCGCTCTTATGCTGAGCACGCCGAGTTAAGACTCCCTTAGGTGCTGAATAAATGCTAATTCCTTTCCTCTTTTTCCTTAAATCAGAGAAGTCACACTTGTTCTACACGTATGAGAAGGACATTTAATTTCCAGCTCAGACATTCTGGCGTCAGAACCATTTACTGTAGCTTTTAAAGCTGGATTGGTCTGTGTGAGTCCTGATTGCAAATAGGCTGTTCTGTTCTGAGTCCGATTGTTATACCTAGAAGTTGAGAAAACGTGGTTATTGTATTTGTGCTAAAACAGATGATTTAGGAATTTTTGTTCCAATCTTGGAACACACCTTGTCATTTTCTTTGGGTTATTTCAGTGAAGACAAGGAGTTGGTGTTTGTGTTGGCATGTAGGTTGAGAGAGAACATAAAAACAAGTGGGGTGTATATATTCAGAGATGGATGGAGAAGGGAACAATTTTGGCTTAAAAACGAATTTTCCTTTACTGTTATATTCAGGCCAAGGAAGCACCAATTACTTCAGGTCTTCCTGGAGTAATTAATTCACCTGGAATGCCTTCCTCTCCTCCCTTCCGGTAGGCCCTTCCCAGGAACTTGTTTTTCTTTGTTCAAAGAAAGTTCCTGAAGGCCTGTAGCAGACGCAGCCTGTACTGGGACAGGAGGAAGGGGTCCGGCACATTTGCACTCACGCCCCACCCTGTGTGAGTCTGACTTGTCGGTCCCAGGTGGCTCTCTGAGGAGCAGCACAGATGCTGGGAGAAGGGCTTCCCCTGGGGGCTGCGCGTCCAGAGGGGATAAGGCAGAGAGGTGGATTGAGAGGTCTCAGGCCTCACGGGATGGACTATCAGTGAGGACCAAGAGGGGTGACAAGGGCCCCAGGGCAGCGGGGTTGCTGTGCAGAGGGCACGTGGTCGTGGGTCTCACCCCTCTCTGGGCAGTTTAGCTCCAGGTAATAAGCTTCGATCACCTCATTCAGGAGAGCACCAAGTGGGCCAGGCCCTGTTCTGGGACTGTGGGTACAAACACAAGCCAGCCCCACTGCTCCTACGGAGTCTGCAGCCACGGGCTGTGCACAGAATCACCCAGGAGCTCTGGAAACAGGTACCCTCTGGTAATTCGGGCCCAGCAGAGTAGGGTGGAGCTGCCATTTCCCCATTGGACAGCCTCGTCTGGTGAAAATATAACGAGCACATTCAGGAGGTCAGCACCCCTGTTTTTCAGGCACTGTGCTAAGTGCTTTATATAGGGGAGTGGGACATAGAAACAGGCTGTGCTTTAGGGCTCATACCAGGCAGAGTCAGTTCTGTGTACCCCCTCTCAACTCCACATCAATGGCATCTTCGGGGCTCAGAGCAGGCAGAGTCAATTCCACGTCCATGGCATCGTTTGGGTCTCTTGAAAGCAGCCACGGTGGGAATACTTACACCATGGAAATTGGCAAATGCTAAATTATCAGGGCATCCTCCCTGCCACCCCCCAAAGGCAGTTATTAAACCTTTACTGGAGCACGGCTATGTGTCTGAATAAGCATTCTCTTCTAATGTACTTGTCATAAAAGGCCAGGTTTTATGTAGGAAATAACACTTGAGAGCTTTCAGATTGCTTTTAAATATGTTGCCTGCTTTCACAATTCCCTGGGAGGTATCACTATCCTCATTTTAAAGAAACAGTGGCTCCAGGGGTCATGCGGTCAGGAAGGGGCCGTGCCTGCATTAAGCTCACTTTGGACCCTATCTGTCCTCCTCCTGTTACTGCAGCCCCAGGGGTCAGGTTTCTGGTTCTGAGCCAGTGTCCTGGTCACAGGGCAGGAGAGACCAGACCTGACCCCATTCTCACATGTCTGGTAACAGGAAGTTTCCGCACCACTGGGAGGTTTAGCTTAATAAATAACCTTCCTGCTCTGCATATTTTTGTACATTGAGTGTTCTCATGCTAAGTTCGGGGCCTACAGAGGCAGGCTGGCAGAAGCCCTCAATCCAGGGGCCTGATTTTTTTAAGCGGGATGTGATGTGCCAGGAAAACGTGCCCTTGGCTGGCATGGGAAGTAAGGAATTGAAACTTTAAAAAACCCACCCCATTAAGGTCTTGGCCAAGGCCATGGGAATTTCCAAATACTACACTTGTCTCAATTGAGGTAGCAGTGAGTGCACTTTGCTAGAATGTGGCTTAGAGATTTATGTCTCTGTGGAAAATCCCCAGTAGTGAGGGAACTAGTTCTACAATGGTGGAAACAGCAGCAGCCATAGTCGGCGTCCACAGATACTGCCGGCTGTGGAAACAGTGTGTCCTGAAAAAGACGGGGAAGAAAATCCCTAATTCCCGGGGCATCCTTCCCCACACTTCTGGTTTTGTTGAGACTTACCTTCTATCTACTGGGATAAGCAAATAAGTAAAAAGCTAGTCATGTCATGGAAAAATCATGGTGAAACATTTTTTAAGATGGAGTTTTTCCTCTACGTCCAGCGTTTGGGCGGCTGGGACTATTCCACTCACACGACGCCACTCCAGATTGCCACGCCCAGCACACTTAGTTTGTCTCTCGTATACTGTGACCACCACCTGGAATTCCACAGGGGGTGTAAACGTCAATGAAGGATGTCCTGTCTGAGAGATGGGCCTCCAGATGGCACCCTAGGGAAAACTCGGAAAAAACCGTGATTTGTGTCGATTACCGCGGGCCCCCAGGTTTTTGAACTGAAGGACTCGGTGCCGCTCGGCCTGTTGGTAGGAGGTGGATGATCCTCACCAAGTGTGGTTTCCACACCTTCCTGTGTTCCCTTCCACCCCAGCGTTTGCTCCAGAGTGAATATTTCTTTTCTTTTGACTCCTAAACATGTGTCCCCTGAAGTATTTCAGACAGGTGGGAGCCAGCAGTGCTTGTGCAGAGCCCCTAGTTGAGACTGTTGACTGGGAGTGCTATAGGCCAGCACCCTGCCAGGTGGGTCTCAGGCAGGTCCTGCCACACTCCAGCCAAGGAGCCCATTGCACCAGCTCTGATGTGATGGGCCATGTGGAATGACTCTCAAGATGTAAGGGGAAATGGGAGGCGGCAGGAAGGTGCAGGATAAAGCGGTCACTGGCCAAAATTCTCACAACCCTTGCTGCAGTATGGTTCCCAGGCCAGTAGCAGCAACATTACTTGGGGCTTTGTTAGAAATGCAGACTCAGGCCCAGTCCCAACCTACTGACTCAGAATCTGCCTGTTTATGAGGGCCCTGGGGGTTCCGGGGCTTGACGGTACTGGTCTGAGCAAGGCCAAACCTTTGCCAGCATCTTCAAGTCTCTAACCACTGACTTAGATGTGGTGAAGGGGACATCCAGGGAGGGAGTGTTATACAGTAAGCAAGAGATGTTCACAGTGCAGAGTTAAGAGGGGTGCTGACCTCCCCCTTCTCTCTCTCTCTTTCTCTCTCTCTCTCTCTCGGCCATGTGCAGTACATAATAAAGGATCTGGACACAGAAGGGACTTACGTTTCAAACCTGCCTTTCTTAGTTAATCTTTGTGGGATCTCAACCAAGTCGTTGACTTTTCTGAACATGTTTCCATATTTCTACAAAGAAAATAATGACTCCACTGAGCTGAGCACTTGTGAGTAGCAAGCAGTGTTTTATGTGCAGTTTACTCAATTTAATTCTCCCGACAACCCATAGGATGCTTGTGTGTTATTCCACCCATTTGAGAATTGAGGGCCCAAGGCACAGATGCGTACCAATTTGCTGGAGATCACATACTCCGAGAGGCAGACTGGGGCTGGGAACCTGGGCAGTCTGGCTGTCGTCCACACGCCATGCTGGGACCCAGCAGGAGTGACCAGTAGCCTGGGCATGTGGGTTACATGGAAGGCTGGGCGTGAGTTGCACAGCCCCTCAGTCAGTTGTTACTTTCATCATTTCACGTGCATGGATGAAAGCTGGGGAAGGTATCCTTAATAGGCGTTAGTTGTGATTTTCTCCTTGATGATGGAATTCTAGGTAAATTCTGGAATTTACCTGTTCTTTTTGAATTATAATTTAAAAACCATCCCTCTTGCCTTGCTCATGGATGTGCTCATTTCCAGCGTGAGGCAGAAGGAGGGATAGAAGCTTTTCCAGCCTGAGCCAAGCTTCTAATTGTAGAAGCACAGAGCACACTTGCCCCACCTGTCAGCCCTGCAAAAGCCACAACAGATGACCCACAGGAGGGGCAGAGTGTGCTGCTCACACCAGCGACCAGAACTTCTGGGGAGGGGGGACTGTCTCTTTGTCTCCCTGATTCAACTGCATCCAAAATAACATTCTCAAGAATAAAACTTCCAGTGTGTAAAGGAAGGGTGTGGAAAATATATGTATCCGAGACTCAGGGTTAATGACTTACTAAGTGTGGAAAATTTCCCCCCAAAGTGTTTCCAAATATAGAAAACTCACATAATAAGTGACAAGGGCTCATAAACGCCGCCAGCAGGAGTAGCAGGGATCAGAATGAGACAGGAGAAGGAATTCCCAATTCCCAGGGCCCCGCATCCCACACTGTCTACTGGGCTACTGTGCTACCAACAGTTTCACATCTGTGCATACACAGGGCCTCTTAAATAAACACTTAAAGTGGGAAATCAAATGTATTCCTTTTCTTAAAAAGTCACTGGCAAAACCCTTAAAATTGACTGCTTTTTTCCCAGCTCTTCTGGACTAGGAGTGTTTGGGAGGCTGAGGATGTTGCTCGGTCAAATCGTTCCTTGTGTCTCTAAAAGGGTTTACTGTTTTAGGTTTGTCAATGGTTGTCAAACACATGCCTCAGACTTTTTTTTTTTTTTAATTTCAAAGTAACATGGGGGTACAGATATTTTTTATTGTTGTTGTTTTGTTTTCTTCTTTGTGATCTTTATTTATTTATTTATTGTTAAATCATAGCTGTGTACATTAGTGCAATCGCCTGTACCCATTCTAAGATGCACCATAGATGTGGCCCCACCCATTACCCTCCCTCCACCAAAACCTCCCCCCTCCCTTCCCCTTCCTTGGCCCTTTCCCCATAGTCTTGTGCTATAGTTGGGTTATAGCCTTCATGTGAAAGCTATAATTTAGCTTCACTGAGTACATTGGATACTTTTTCTTCCATTCCTGAGATACTTTGCTAAGAAGAATATGTTCCAGCTCCATCCACGTAAACATGAAAGAGGTAAAGTCTCCATCTTTCTTTAAGGCTGCATAGTATTCCATGGTATACATGTACCACAATTTGCTAGTCCATTCGTGGGTGGATGGGCACTTGGGCTTCTTCCATGACTTAGCAATTATGAATTGGGCTGCAGTAAACATTCTGGTACAGATGTCTTTGTTATATTGTGACTTTTGGTCTTCTGGGTATAAACCTGGTAAAGGAATTACAGGATCAAATGGCAGGTCTATTTTTTTTTTTGGCCAGGGCTGGGTTTGAACCCGCCACCTCTGGCATACGGGACCGGCGCCCTACTCCTTGAGCCACAGGCACTGCAGGTCTATTTTTATGTCTCTAAGTGTTCTCCAAACATCCTTCCAGAAGAAACGTATTAGTGTGCATTCCCACCAGCAGTGTAGAAGTATGCCCTTTCCTCCACATCCACGCCAACATTTCTGGTTTTGGGATTTTGTTATGTGGCTACTCTTACTGGGGTTAGGTGGTATCTTAAAGTAGTTTTGATTCGCATTTCTCTGATGATTAAGGATGATGAGATTTTTTTCATGTGTTTGTAGATTTTGCGTCTGTCTTCTTTAGAGAAGTTTTCTCTTTAAGTCCCTTGCCCACCCTGAAATGGGGTCACATGTTCTTTTCTTGCTAATAAATTTGAGTTCTCTGTGGATTCTGGTTATTAGACCTTTATCGGAGGTATAACCTGAAATATTTTCTCCTATTCTGAGGGCTGTCTGCTTGCTTTACTCACTATGTTCTTGGCTGTGCAGAAGCTTTTTAGTTTGATCAGGTCCCAGTAGTGTATTTTTGATACTGCTTCAATTGCCTGGGGAGTCCTCCTCATAAAATATTCACCCAGGCCGATTCCTTCAAGAGTTTTCCTTGCACTTTCTTCAAGTATTTTTATAGTTTCATGTCTTAAGTTTAAATCTTTTATCCAGTGAGAGTCTATCTTAGTTAATGGTGAAAGGAGTGGGTCCAGTTTCAATCTTCTACAGATTGCCAGCCAGTTTACCCAGCACCGTTTGTTAAATAGGGAATCTTTTCCCCACTGAATGTTTTTAATTGGCTTGTCAAAGATCAAATAATGGTAAGTAGCTGGATCCATCTCTTGGTTCTCTATTCTGTTCCAGACATCTACTTCTCTGCTTTTGTGCCAGTACCATGCTGTTTTGCTCACTATGGATTGATAGTACAGTGTCAGGTCTGGTAGCGTGATTCCTCCTGCTTTGTTTTTATTGCTCAGTAATGTTTTGGCTATTCGAGGTTTTTTTCTGATTCCATATAAAACGAAGTATTATTTTTTCAAGATCTTTAAAGTATAACAATGGAGCTTCAATAGGAATTGCATTAAAATTATATATTGCTTTGGGCAGTATGGACATTTTAACAATGTTGATTCTTCCCAGCCATGAGCATGGTATGTTTTTCCATCTGTTAACATCTTCAGCTATTTCTTTTCTTAGAGTTTCATAGTTCTCTTTGTACAGATCTTTCACGTCCTTTGTTAGGTATACTCCCAAATATTTCATCTTCTTTGGCACTATTGTGAAAGGAATAGAGTCCTTGACTGTTTGTTCGGCTGGGTTATTGTTGGTATATATAAAGGCTACAGATTTATGGGTGTTGATTTTGTAGCCTGAGACATTGCTATATTCCTTGATCACTTCTAAAAGTTTTGTAGTAGAATCCCTAGTGTTTTCCAGATATACGATCATATCATCTGTGAAGAGTGAAAGTTTGATCTCTTCTGACCCTATGTGGATACCCTTGATCGTCTTTTCTTCCCTAATTGCAATGGCTAAAACTTGCATTACAATGTTAAAGAGGAATGGAGACAATGGGCAACCTTGCCTAGTTCCTGATCTAAGTGGAAATGATTTCAATTTCACTCTATTCAATACGATATTGGCTGTGGGTTTGCTGTAGATGGCCTCTATTAGTTTAAGAAATGTCCCTTCTATACCAATTTTCTTAAGTGCTCTGATCATGAAGGGATGCTGGATATTATCAAAAGCTTTTTCTGCATCAATTGAAAGAATCATATGGTCTTTATTTTTAAGTTTGTTTATGTGTTGAATTACATTTATAGATTTACGTATATTGAACCAGCCTTGAGACCCTGGGATAAATCCGACTTGGTCATGGCGTATAATTTTTTTGATGTGTTGTTGGATTCTGTTTGTTAGGATCTTATTGAGTATTTTTGCATCAATATTCATTAGTGATATTGGTCTATAATTTTCTTTTCTTGTTGGGTCTTTCCCTGGTTTGGGGATCAAGGTGATGTTTGCTTCGTGGAATGTGCTGGGTAATATTCCTTCTTTTTCTATATTTTGGAAGAGGTTTAGTAGTATAAGTACTAGTTCTTCTTTAAATGTTTGGTAGAATTCTGAGGTAAAGCCATCTGGTCCTGGGCTTTTCTTTTTAGGGAGATTTTGTATAGTTGACGCTATTTCAGAACTTGATATAGGCCTGTTCAACATTTCCACTTCGTTCTGGCTAAGTCTTGGTAGGTGGCGTGCTTCCAGGTATTGGTTGATTTCTTTCAGATTTTCATATTTGTGAGAGTAGAGTTTCTTGTAGTATTCATTAAGGATTTTTTGAATTTCTGAGGGGTCTGCTGTTATTTCATCATTACCATTTCTGATTGATGAAATTAGAGATTTTACTCTTTTTTTCCTGGTTAGGTTGGCCAAAGGTTTATCTATTTTATTGATCTTTTCAAAAAACCAGCTTTTGGATTTATTGATATGTTGTATAGTTCTTTTGTTTTCAATTTCATTTAATTCTGCTCTGATTTTGGTTATTTCTTTTCTTCTGCTGCGTTTGGGGTTGAAGTGTTCTTCTTTCTCCAGTTGCTTGAGATGTTCCATTAAGTTATTGACTTCCTCTCTTTCCGTTCTCTTGAGGAAGGCTTGCAGTGCTATAAATTTCCCTCTTAGGACTGCCTTTGCAGTATCCCAGAGGTTCTGGTAATTCATGTCTTGATTGTTGTTTTGTTCCAAAAATATGGTGATTTCCTTCTTAATCTCGTCTATAACCCATGTATCCTTCAGCATAAGGTTGTTTAGCTTCCATGTTTTTGTATGGGTATGCAGATTCCTGTTGCTATTTAGTTCAACTTTTATTCCATGATGGTCTGAGAAGATGCAAGGAATAATTTCTATTTTTTAAAATTTGCTGAGGTTAGATTTGTGGCCTAGGATGTGGTCGATTTTGGGGTATGTTCCGTGGGCTGATGAGAAGAATGTGTATTCAGTTTTTTCGGGATGAAATGTTCTGTAGATGTCTGTTAAGTCCAGATGTTGAATGGTTGAGTTTAAATCTAAAATTTCCTTGCTTAGCTTCTTTTTGGAAGATCTATCCAGCACTGCTAAAGGGGTGTTAAAATCTCCAACTACTATGGAAGTGGAGGAAATAGAGTTGCTCATGTCTGTTAGAGTTTCTCTTATAAATTGAGGTGCATTGTGGTTGGGTGCATAAATATTAATAATTGAGATCTCATCATATTGAGTATTACCTTTAACAAATATGAAGTGTCCATCCTTATCCTAAATTATTTGGTTGGTTTAAAGCCTATTGTGTCTGCGAACAGGATTGCAATGCCTGCTTTTTTCTGCTTTTCATTTGCCCGGAATATAGATGACCATCCCTTCACCTTGAGTCTATATCTGTCTTTTAATGTAAGATGCAATTCTTGGATGCAACAGATGTCTGGCTTGAGTTTTTGTATCCAGTCCGCCAACCTATGCCTCTTTAGAGGACAATTTAAACCATTCACATTAATTGAGGGTATTGATAAGCCTTTCGAGAGACCGGTGGACATTTTTAATCCTTTTGTACTGTGGAAGTTGGAATTTGATCAAGAATTTTTTGAGTGGGTTTACTTTTGTGGTGGAGAATTACGCTGGTCTTTATGGAGGATAGGTCTAAGAATGTCCTGGAGAGCTGGTTTAGTTGTGGCAAATTTCTTCAACATGTGAATGTCGTTCAAGTATTTAATTTCTCCGTCATAAATGAAGCTCAGTTTAGCTGGGTACAGGATCCTGGGTTGAAAGTTATTTTGTTTTAGGAGATTAAAAGTCGATGATTATCCTCTTCTAGCTTGAAAGGTTTCAGCAGAGAGATCTGCAGTTATTCTGATATTCTTCCCCTTGTAGGTAATGGTTTTCTTTCGTCTGGCAGCTTTCAGAATTTTCTCCTTCAGATTAACTTTAGTGAAATTGATTATGATGTGTCTGGGGGATGTCTTATTTGGGTTGAGTCGTGCTGGAGTTCTGAAACTGTCTGCTATCTGAATTTCGGAATCTCTTGGCATGTCTGGAAAGTTCTCCTTCATAATCTCATGGAGAAGAGACTCTGTGCCTTGTGAATCCACTTCATCACTTTCGGGGATCCCTATAAGACGAATATTGGTTTTCTTCAAATTATCCGAGAGCTCTCTGAGAGAGTGGTCTATTTTTGATCTCCATTTCTCTTCTTCTTTGAGGGTTTGGGAGCATTCGAAAGCTTTGTCTTCAATGTCAGAAATCCTTTCTTCTGCTTGCTCCATTCTGTTACTGAGGGATTCTACTGTGTTTCTCAGATCTTTGAGGGATGCAACTTTTTGTCTCAATGTGTCAAAATCTTTGGTCATTTGGTCTTTGAATCCGTTGAATTCTTGAGATAACTTTTGGAATTCTAATTCGATCTTATTTGCTATCCAGATCCTGAATTCAATTTCTGACATCTCAGCTATTTGTATGTGCATGGGGTGTTGTGCTGTTTCTGCCCATTGATCCTTGGGGGAGTTGATCTACTCTGATTATTCATATTGACAGAGTTTTTCTGTTGATTTCGCCTCATGATTGTTTTTCACCATTGCCTCTGGTCGTCCTCAGAGTTGGGGAGGTGTCTCTCCAAGATTAGACCCCAGCGGGATCACTCTATTGTTGCTGGATCTTTGTAAGGAGTGACCCTGTATAGCTCCTCTGGGGCTGCTCTAGCTAGGTAGTTCTGGTTGTGGAAGCAGCTCCGGTTTGTGACACACCCGGATCCAGCAACAGGGCTGGGGGTGGTGTGCACAGTTCTGGGAGTGCCAGGTGCCCAGTGACTTTGGCACAGAGAGCCCAAGGCTCCAGCAGTCTCTGGCCAGGAGAAGAGCTGTGCACAGAGGCAGGGAGGGCTCCAAAGGGCACACAGCTACCAGAGTCCCTGTCCAGATTAATGGGCTAGTGTGGAAGCAGGGAGGACACAGCAGGGAGGACGCAGGGTTGCGTGGCTCCTGCAGTTCCTGGTCAGGGAATGAGGAGGCCCAGTGGGTGCGGGTCACCAGTCGGGGGTTGCTGCATAGCTCTTATGGAGGTCTGGGTGGCACCAAGCTCAGGAGTTTGAGTTTGCTATGAGCTGTGACATCACGGCACTCTACCCAGGGCAACAGCCCAAGGCTCCAGCGTGCCAAAACCGTCTCACTCTGCCCCTAAGGATTAAGGCTGTAAGGCAGCTCAGTCCCCGCCTTTAGGCTGCTCAGTCAGTAGGTTACTTTGACCCGCCCAATCCTTGCTCTGAGACCCTGAGGGCGGAGCTTGACGGGGCAGTTCTTTCATAATGGCTTCCTGCGCCCAGCTCAGTGGCTCAGTCTGGGGCCCCAGACAATGCCCAAAGTTCTCCACACTCCTGCTCAAGCTCTCCCCAAGGCAGTTCAACTGAGTGCCAAGCCCAAGAACACCGAAATAGTTCACAGGTAAGGCCTTTCTGGTTTGCAGTCTCACTGCTGCTTGTACTTATGGTTGCTGGCGTGATTAGGTCGATCGAACACACGCAACCACTTGTCAGTTTTCCACTATTTTTGTCCTCCTCTTGGGGTCCAAAAGTCCCTTGCTGGCTCCCTGTATCCTCAAAGGGATGATTATAGGCAGATCCCACCAGCCAGAGATGCCTGGAGTCTTGTCTCCCCAGACTCACTGTTCCCAGTTGCAGGGAAGCTGTTACTCAGCCGCCATCTTTAATCTCTCTCTCAGATATTTTTCTTTATCTGAGTCACTTTTATAATGTTTGAATCATGGTTCTAAAGGTGCCCATCTCCTACCCTGTTTCCCTGAAAATAAGACATCCTCCGAAAATAAGACCTACTTACAGGAAAGATAAGACGTCCCCTGAAAATAAGACCTAGCGCATCTTTGGGAGCACACCTTAAAATAAGACACTGTCTTATTTTTGGCAAAACAGGGTAGATAGTGTTCATTGTACCAGTTTCCACCCATCCCTTCCTCCCCCCACCCCCTTCCCCTGCTTGACTTTCATTAAGTTTTACTTCCCACTAAGCATTTAGAGACACAGAGTCTCAAGCTGTCGCCCTGGGTAGACAGCATGGAAGTGTTTCTTTCTCTCTGTATTCATGCCAACATGAATGGCGTCACTGCTCACAGCAACCTCCAACTCTTAGGCTTAAGCGATCCTCTTGTTTCAGCCTTCCAAGTAGCTGGGACTAAGGCTATCGCCATAATACCCGGCCTTCATTTAGTTCTTTACTTCCCACTAAGCACATGTGTGGTCTTCCTTTAATGGTGAGTACACTTGGTGTTTGTTTTTCCATTCTTTAGATACTTCACTTAGGATAATGAATTGTTGCAAAATGCATTAAGTCATCCTTCTTCATGGCTGAGCAGTACTCCATGGTAAACATATGCCACACCTTGTTAATCCACTCATGAACTAATGGGCACTTGGGTTGATTCTACATCTTTGCAATTGTGAATTGTGCTGCAATAAACATTCAAGTGCAGGTGTCTTTTGATAAAATGATTTCTTTTCCTTTGATTAAATACCTAGTAGCGGGACTTTTTGGATCAAATGGTAGGTCTACTTTTAGTTCTTTGAGGAGTCTCCATACTGTTTTCTCCATATTGTCTCCATAACTGTATTAATTTGCAGCCCCACTGACAGCATAGAAGTGTTTCTTTCTCTCTGTATTCATGCCAACATCTATTATTTTTGGACTTTTTAATAAAAGCCTTCCTATCAGAGGGAAGGTGATATCTCATTGTGGCTTTAATTTGTATTTTTCTGATGATTAGTGATGTTGAGCATTTTTTAATGTTTCATGGCTATTTGTCTATCTTTTCAAAATTTTCTGTTCATGTCTTTTGCCCAATTTTTAAGGGAGTTGTCTGATTTTTTTCTTGCTGATCTGCTTGAGTTCCTTGTAGATTCTGGTTATCAGTTCCTTATTGGATGTATAGCTTGCAAAGATTTTGTCCCATTCTGTAGGTTGTCTATTTGCTCTTGTAAATATTTCCTTGGCTGTATAGAAGCTTTTTAATTTAATCATTCCCATTCATTTCTTCTTGTGGTTGCTGTGATTACGATTGGGGTCACCTAGGCCAAAATCTAGAAGAGTTTTTCCAACATTTTTTCCAGAATTCTTATGGTTTCATAGCTTACATTTAAGCTACCATCTTCAATTAATTCTTGTGAGTCATGAGAGATATGGATCCTGTTTTATTCTTCTGCATGTGGCTAAATGTTTTCTCGGCACCATTTATCAAATAGAGGTTTTTTTCTCCCAGTGTCTGAGGCCTGTTGAGAAGGTGTCCAGCCATGTGTGTGTCTGTTTTTCACATTACAGGGCTGGCTACTTTCTGGACAGCTCTCGTATATTTTTGTCTGCATTGTCCAAGATTAGTTGGCTGTATGTTTTATATCTGAGTTTTCTATTCTGTTCCTTTGGTCTATGTCTCTATTTTTGTGCCACTACCATGCTGCTTCAGTTACCTTAGCCTCGTAGCATAGTTTGAAGGCTGATAATGTGATGCCTCCAGATTTGTTCCTTTTGTGTAAGATCACCTTGGCTAGCCAGGCTATTTTCTGGTTCCAAATGAAGCATAGAATTATCTTTTCTAGATCTGTGAAGTATGATGTTGGTATTTTGATGGGGATTGCAGTGAATCTGCGAATCACTTTGGGTGGTATGGACATTTTAACAATTCAACAAAACCTGGGCATTTTTAACCCTCTCATAGCCTATTATTGCAGTCCCCAATCTTGGGTCATGATACCAGTCCACAGCCTGTTAGGAACTGGGCCACAAAGCATCATCACCTGAGCCCTGCCTTCTGTCTCATCTCCCTCCCACTTCCTACTTCCATGGAAAAATTGTGATTCATGAAATCAGTCTTTGATGCCAAAAAGGTTGGGGACCACTGGCCTATTGGACCAAATCAACCAAAACCATCCTTGATTCTCTGCTAACTACATTTACCCAGATTGCATCCTATAGTTGTCAGGTTGCTGCCTAAGCCAAAGGCTGCTCCCAACCTTCCCTGCTGAAAACCATCACTAGCACCTTGACAGCTGTGGCCTCCTCATCCCCATGAGTGGAGGAAACCAGCAGAGGTGCAGAAGATGACAGGGCTGTGGAAACCTGAATCTCTTTAATGCTTCCCGAACCTTCCTTCCGAAGCACAGAAGGGCCTTGCCTTGGCATGGAAAGGTTACTCAAAAACATCATCAAAAATGCCTGACCAAATAGAAATTGTGATTTGGGAATTGTAGCTGCCCTAAAGTGTCTATTCTAACTCTGGCAAGTCCCCAAAGAATGAGAGCTCTTTTTTATTTTAGAGACAGAGTCTCACTTTGTCACCTTCAGTAGCTCACAGCAACCTCCAGCTCTTAGGCTTAGGCAATTCTCTTGCCTCAGCCTCCCAAATAGCTGGGACTGCAGGCACCTACCACAATGCCCGGCTATTTTTTTTGTTGCAGTTTGGCCAAGGCCAGGTTCAAACCCGCCACCCTCGGTATATGGGGTTGGGGCCCTACCTCACTGAGCCACAGGCGCTGCCTGAGATCTTCTTCAGAAGCTCCCAACATATCTCCCCAGAAATCTTCAAAGAGGCCCCAGAAGAACCCGGGTCTTAAGCAGGCTTTTAGAACAATGGCAAGATTGTGGTCCTGGATGGATTCCTGGTCAGAGCATCAGAGGCAGGCGAACTGTAGCGGGGATGGGCTGGTGACTGTGATGCCTCTGTGCCAGCCCCTCCCCTCTTTTTGTGCATAGGGTCTCTCTCATCTCCTAAGAGACTACCAAGGACCCCATGGCACAGGTTTTGACTCAGAAAGTCCTAGAAGAGCAGGGAGAAAGGTCACCATGTTATTTAAAACTCAAACTTGATACTTGTAAGTATTCATGGCCTGGCATCCAAGAGTCAAGAAATAGCTCCCCACTCCCCTGGTCACAGCTCACAGCCTCACCCGCATTACCAGTCTGAAGTTTGAGCTCTACATCTCAAGAAAGACTAAAGTATCCCAAGAAGAAGGAAGAAACGGTATGAGAAGAAAGAATGGATATTAGGTCTGTGCAGAATGTTTACAAGTATTGCGATTCCTAAGCCACGAGATGATGAAACTCTTGGTTTAAGTCAGAGAAGAGTGATTGGATTAAAGACACTGATCAGTTTTTTTTGTCAGCTGATTAAGAAATTTTATTGTCAGCTGCCTCCCCCCCACTCCCTGTCCTGGAGGTTCTAACGTGTGTAGTATGGGCATTGATAAGAATGTCTTCTAAAGGAAGACCCAGAGAGTGAAGCTGAGGGACAGTCACTGTTCATGACCCATGCAAACAAGGGCCTATAGTTTCCATGGTACTTCCTGAATCTTCCTGGTGACATTGGGAGATGGAAATTAGGGTTCCATTCTAGAGAGGAAGCTTGAAAGACTTTCTGCAAAGAGGAAAATAAGAAAATACTTCATCTTCAAGTTAAATGTTGAATAAAAGCTGTGAAAGAAAGATTGGTGTTTCTCTCCTTGGAGAATCCTAGGAATGATAGCCACTTTCCTTGTTTAAGGATCCTCTTGCCTGGGGACAGAGGGTTGTGCCAGATACCCTCTAAAAGGTCCACCCATCTAAATCTATCTCTACAGTGTACTAGCAGCCTAAGGGACTAGCTTGGGCACAGGGACGAGTGTTCAAGGCACAAATAACTAATCTCCAAAGGGGGCAAGATTGTAGTTGTTCTGGGGACACCTGGAACCACGAAGCAGCATGCCATAGCCCTTTATCTCTTCTTGCTCTTTCTCTACGTGTTGGCTACTTTTAAAAAGTATTTTTATTTTTCACACAATAGAAAACAATGCCACTGAGAAGCCTGGCTTTATGTCTCGCTCTTCACTGTTAAAGAGGATCTGCCTCTCTCTCCTTAGTTCCAAGCCAAAACATTCCAGAAAAGGGCTGGTCAAGTGCACCCTGAGGGCAGGTGACCCTGAGGTTAGAGTGGACAGAGAAGCAGATCCCAGCAAGAAGGACTGAGCAGACACAGCCATGGATGTACAGCATGACAAGATGGAGCTAGAGGAGAAAAAAGAAAGGAATAGGATGTGGGGCTAGAGGCAGAGTAGGGCTGGGGAAGTGTGGGGAGGGAGTCATCCCATGGCATAAGCAAGTTACTTCAAATGACATTCGGTTCTACTCTTGAACAAAGATGCCTCAGGCCATACACATTTCTGCCTATTTCCTTTCAACCTTAACCAGTAAATTTTCCTCCTTAAATTCTGTCTGAGCTAACAGGCAAAGTGTAATAACATGTTCTGTTTACTTGTGCTTGGTATAGCTGGAAGAGTCCTATGAAGTTTCTCTGCCCTCATCACTTTGTCCACAAATTTCTACCTAACATGAGCACTTTCTTATCATATAACCTGGAAACTCTGAGGTGCAATAGTATTTGTCAGTAGTAGCTACATCTTTTTACTTGGTGGAATATATCTTCCAGCTATGACCTCTAGACATGAGTGTGATGGAAGCATATTTACTGATAATGGGGGGCACAGAAAGAGGGTCTTAACCTAGAATGGGTCACCAGCCTAACAGTGGTGATAACAAGGATATACAGTGGAGATGATCACAATTTTGGAACCAGAAAGACTAGGATTTTAGTTCTGGCTATAAAATTAGTGAAGACTGTAGGAGAGGATGGAGTACACCTCCCATATTCCTTTTCCCAACTACAGTATCCATTCCCCTAGTACTAAGGGTAGTGCCTGCTGATGGCTCAAAGCTGAGTCCTTTTCTAGGGGTCACCATGGCTAAAGAAGATATACCTCACACAAGATTACACCTCTCTCCACGATGGCCTGGGCTGATACAAAGGTTCAAAGGTCCCATAATCTGGCCTCAGTTCAGGGCAATTTTGAAGATATTCCCAGCTCCAAAACTCCCATGAGATTGGCCTTGGCCCTCATTGGGACTGCACAGGTGCTTAGCCTCCCCCTCTGCCCCATCCTGTGTCCTTATCAGGTATTGTTTCAGAGGATACTTCCAAGAAACTTCATATAAGCAAATGTCCATCTCAGTATCTGAGACAGACATTTATTTACCTTGGAGGATTTTTTCCATGGAGATAAAGCCACTGTATGTATTGAGTAGGTGCTCAGTAGATTGCTGTAATGCCTTAAAAGTCATGACCCACGTAGTCCAGTCCCAGAGTTTAGCCATAATTAACTAAAATATAGTCTATTTAACTAGAATAATTTCAACATAAAGTCCTTTACTTACGCTATTAGGAGCAAGACTCTTGCCTGAAAGTTACAAAAAGCCAACTAAGATGTGTTTAAGGAAAGGAAAGTGTATGTACTAATACATATGGTGGGAGGAGAAGGGATTTCATGCACTTCCAGATCCAAAGGTTATTAGGTATAGCCAGAGACATCTGGAGGCTTGACTGAGACCCATCATATCTGGGTCTTTTTTCTTCTCTGTAATGTCAAGGCCTTTCTTCCCCTTGTGATTTCTCCAGAAAGCTAGCTAGACTTCTTTAGTAGCTCAGGACTTCTGAAAGTACATGGTCACTGCCATGTAATACCTTCAGCTTCCTATTGTGTGCCAAGCCATCTTAATGTTTGGCTCACAAATTTCAGAATGTCACTCTAAAATCTTGTGTATTAGGGTTCTCCAGAGACAGGATCAATAGGATGTTTTATGGAATTGGCTCACATAATTATGGAGGCTGAAAAGTCTTGAGATCTGCAGTCAGCAAGCTGGAGACCCACGAGGAGGTAACACTGTAGTTCCAGGCTGAATCCAAAGGCCTGACAGACAGCAGAGACAGTTGTGTAAGTTCCAGTCTGAAAGTCAGCAGGCTTGAGACCCAAGAGCCAACATTTCAGTTCAAGTTCAAAAACAAGAAAAGACCAATGTCCTAACTCAAGCACACAGTCAGGAGTTCGATCTTAAATTTCTGTTCTATTCAGGTATTCATATCCTTTGGTTATATCAAATAACGGGCCAGAACAACTAGACAGGACACCAGTGCGGAAACAGAAGACTTGAACTACACTATAAATCTATTAAATTTAATATACATCCATAAAACACTCCGCTTAACAGCAGAATACATTCTTCTCAAGAATACATGGAACATTCTCCGGGATAAATTGTATACTAGGCAATAAAATAACCTTCAAGTTTAAGACTTGAAATCATATTTTCCAACGTTGATGGAATAAATTCATAAATCAATAACAAAGAAACTTGGGCAATTAAAAAATATATGGAAATTAAACAACATACTCTTACATAACCAATGGGTCAAAAAGAAATTTCAAAAGAAATTATCAAATACTTTGAGATGAAGGAAAATGGAGATACAACATAGCAAAACTTAGGGGATGCAGCTAAAGCAGTATTTAGATGGAAATGTTTATCTATAGATATTTATCATTATTTAAAAAAAATAAATAAATAACCTAATGTTCCACCTTAGGACAGTGGAGAAAAAGAGCAAATCAAACCTAAATCAAGCAGAAGAAAAACAATGATAAAAAAGTAGAACTTAATGAAATATAGAACAGAAAAACATTAGAGAATATCAACAAAACTAAAAGATGGTTCTTTGAAAAAAAAAAAATCAACAAAACAGATAAACCTTTAGCTAAATTGACCTGGGCCAAAAAAAGAGAGAGAAGAAACTCTAAAATTAATGTAATCAGGAATCAGAGGACATTACTACCAACCTCATATGTAGTATAAATCAAAAGGATTAGAAAGAAATACTGTGAACATTAGTACATACATAAAGAAATACTGTATGACAATAAATTGGATAACTTAGATGAAATGGAAAAATGCTAGAGAGGCACAAACTACTGAAACTGACTCAAGTAGAAATAGAAAAATCTAAACAGATCTATAACAAGGAAAGAAATTGAAGCCATCATCATCATTTTCCTAAGGCTAGATGGTTCCTATAGGCTATAACAAGGAAAGAAATTGAATTAGCCATCACCATCATCATCATTTTCCTAAGGCTAGATGATTCCACTGGTGAATTCTTGGAATATTTAAGAAGAACTAATAGCAATTCTTTATAAACTCTTTCAAATCACAGGGCAGCCCTGTGGACTACCCAGGACTACCCAAGAGTGAAAATACCAGGCGTTCACAGGGCATCATCTTTGGAGACCAGCTACCAAAGTCCACCATGTGCAAAACCTGCCTGCAGACCATTTTTGGCATGCAGTTGGCTGCTCCCTGACACTCCTTTGACTGGACATTTTCCATGTTCTGGTTTTGAATCCTGGTGAGTACAAGTCCTTTGAAGAATTAACACACTAAACTTGCATCAGTTATTTACATCTTTGTAAAAACAAGGACCTGAGAAATGTGATCTCTAGTAATATAATAAAGGAAAGAGATGTATCAAATCCCTGGAACACAAGATAGGAAGAAAGGAATTTTGCTGAAGGATGGGTGGGTCAGGCTGTGTGGCAAGATCAGGTTCAGAAACTTACCTCACTCACTTTTTAAGTTTCCATAGTGCCAGGCCTGCTTAAGTCCTTCTTAGATCATAATAACCAAGTGGCTTTCCTCAAGGGAGTCTTTAATAGGAATCTCAGCCCAAGTCCAAAGCCATGAAGCTATGATAGCACAATTTTGGACATGTACCAGCAATAAAGGAATGGGTTTGGGGGCATCAGAGCCTTCCTCGAGCTCCCCCACCCCATCATAGATTAGCTCTGCAGTGCTGTCTGTTGACAGCCTTTTAATGGACATGCAAGCTACACTTTACTAAAATAAAGATTTTGTCCTTTTCCCAAAGATCATGCTTCTCTTAGAGACTGGAGAACAATCCTAATTTATAAAGCAGGCTTTGGAAACTGCTTTATAAATATTGACATCATAGTTATTTGACCTTAGTAACCCAAAGCTACCAGCAATGGCAGAAGACCCAAAGGGCTTAAGGCTTTTGGCCAGTCTGATAGTTTCTCTCTTTGGTTTCAGAAGGCAAATGATTCCTTAAGTGTGCTGGGAATGGAAATCATAAACAATAGATGTTGCTTTCTTCTTATGTGGGGATCTCTCATTGGAGCCCCATATTTCAAAACTTACCTGTACCCCTAGCACACCTAGGGCATGAAATGTTTCCTTGAGTCAATTAATGCTTTTAAGCGGCTTAAGTCCATTTTCCTATGCATATTCATTTAGCTAATTCTATTGGCAAAGGCTGTTGACAGTCTAAGAGAAATTGAAGTAGTTCATCCCTGGCAAAGATTCCTTATTTGTGATGTTGGTGGTTACTGCACCCAAGGTTTCTAAGTTAATTAGAAACAGTGGGATGTAATTTAGTTGTGGCTGTTTCTCTAGCTGTTAATTTAGCTTATTTTAATTCCATTAAGGCTTTAATGGAAATAATTCCACACTAATTAGCCAGAACCTCCATTTGCTAGCACAGTAGTTCCTTACAGGTTCCTTACGGGTAGGACTTGCTGGGCGTGTCACTATCACTGCTTCTTAAAGCAAACTCTGCAAGGATGCCCGCATACATCCTTGGATGTATACAAGGATGCTGCATACATTTGGCATCTATAATAGAAACAGATCTTTGAAATTGCTGGTGTTTATAATCAAAACCAGAGTCAATTCAGTGACCAAACACTAAAACTGCTTGAGCTTTGTTTTTCTAGCTGAATTTCAAATGACAAAATATCACAGGCGTTTTGTTTACTGGCTCTTCCCAGGAGATCTGGTGCTAAGATAAGACCAAAGTTTTACAACATTGTTTAAAAAGAAAAGTTAGCATCTTAAGAATCTTCTTTTTAAGAAAAGATAAGGCAAACAATTTCCACTTCATTATTTTATTAAGACTTCAGTGATTTTGAAAATCTGATATTTTTTTGTCTGCTCTTACGGACTCACTGTGGTTTTTCAAAGTTTTCCAAAGCACTGTTCAAGCTAATCAGGCAACCCCACGTTCCAAAATATTTACAGGGCACAGATAATGATCCCTCCCACTTAGTCCCTTCCCAAGGCCAGGAATGGGGCTAAGCCCAATTCTGTGGGAGCAGACCTGAGCAACCGCAACTGTTGCTTTAGAAAGTTCTAGCGGTGGCTCCTTTTCCTTCTTGCACAGGTAACTCTATGCAGCACAGCCTCAAAACAAAAGTCTCCTCTGAGGAGGTCATGGCAAAATAGAGTTAATTTTCAAGCAGCAAATCAAAGTTGGCGAATTCAGCCCAAATGAGAGAGCTGTCCGATTGCGCTGCTCTCGTCTTCCCCACCCTGACTCGCTTGGCAGCTGAGTCTGGTAGGTGTTCCTCCTTCCTCAGCAACGACAGACTTCGCTGCTTATAAATTGTCTGAGTTTTCAGTGGCAGCTTAGATGTTGGCCGAGTTTTAATCAGTCTGGGAAACGGAGCCTTTAGTCAGCACATTCACCACCGGGGCCTGGTGGGAACGTGTGTGACTACACGGCAACAAAAGGGATTCCACCAGCCACGTGGGAAAATGGGCCTGGTTACATCACAGTCATATCACGTGGTCTCCTTGTAGGAACTTCTTAATTCTTGCTTTCATCGGGCCATTAGTCTTCAACGTGTGCTTGTCTCATCTCAAAATTCAATGTTTATCTTACATAGAGTGGAGAACTAAGGATTAACACGTCATTATGCTGAGGAAAAATAACTTGTTCTCATGCCTTCATTAGTCAACAACCATTTATCAAGTGCCTATTCAGGGATCAGATGGTCTAGATCAGGGGTCCTCAAACTGCGGCCCGCGGGCCACATGAGGCGGTGTGATTGTATTTGTTCCCATTTTGTTTTTTTACTTCAAAATAAAATATGTGCAGTGTGCATAGGAATTTGTTCATAGTTTTTTTTTTTTAAACTATAGTCCGGCCCTCCAGTGGTCTGAGGGACAGTGAACTGGCCCCCTGTTTAAAAAGTTTGGGGACACCTGGTCTAGATTTTCCAAGATAACCTCATTTAAAGGAATTTTGACATTTTCTATGAAAGAAATTTGTTGCCTATATATCAGATATGGTCTTCATACTTGAGTCTTATAAATACACAAATTAGGAAAATAAGGAGGGGTGTCGAATTGTGTGTTCCAAGTATGAAATTTGACTATCTGATCATCTCAGCTGAGTGTTGGCATCTTTGTTAGGAGCAAAGATGAATAGGCATCATTCCTGCTTTAAATGTGTTCACTGTAGCAGGGGACAGGAGGGCTATATACCAGTAACTCTGATGGGACGTGGAAAGGAAGAAAATGCTAAGCAGTTTCGAGAAGGAGACTGATTACCTTGAGCTGGAAAGTCCACCCAGAGGAAGCCTTTCTGCCAGTGTTGAAGGATATGAAATAGCAGAGCTGTGTACTTGGGTGTTGAAGACAGATAAAATGAGCAAGCAAAAATTTGCAAAGAAGGGTAATGGAGTTCAAGTCCTGGGAGGAAAGTGGAGCGAAATGAAGAGGGAAGGATAAATTGATGGGATACATCTCAGACCAGGGAGACTGGAACTCATTTAATAGATGCAGGGGAAGGTACGCCTGAAGGTTATTAAGGTGAGCAGAGAGGCTAATGTGGCAGTCATGACTAGAATGGGGGACAACAGGGGAGATGTAGGGAAGGCAAGAGGAATGCATGGAACTTGGAAGGCAGATGGAACCTTCCATGTGCACAGAAAATAGCCAGGTCCCCCATACAAGAGGCGGAGGACAGACAATGGAAATCTATGGCCGGGGGTGGGGGACGCAGGCATGGTGTCCTGGCATCTAACAAAGCATTTGGTGTCAGCCTGGCAAACACTCTGGCCAGGAAAAAGAGACTCTGGGTGAGTAGAGCAATCGTGGGATGCGAATACCACTTGGGGAATCTTGGAAAAATGTGAATTCTACATCTTTAGGTTCGGGGGCGGGGCTGAAATGCTGCAAGCTCCCAGGTGAAGCCCATGTTGCTGGTTCAGTGACCACACTTTGAGTAGCAAGGAACTAGAACCACTCAACATTTACCACTTTTAGGGGGTGATATATAACAGCTGAAAAACGTGTAAAAAAGTGATTCAGTAGTTTCTAAATGTTTATATTTTTATTTTATTTTTATTTATTTTTATTGAGACAGAGCCTCAATATGTCACCCTCAATAAACTGCTGTGATGTCACAGCTCACAGCAACCTCAAACTTTTGGGCTTAAGTGATTCTCTTGCCTCACCTCTCAAGTTGCTGGGCTACAGGCGCCTGCCACAACACCTGGATATTTTTTGCTGTAGTTGTCATTGTTGTTTGGCAGGCGCATGCTGGGTTTGAACCCACCAGCCCCGGTGTATGTGGCTGGTGACCTAGCCACTGAGTTACAGGCGCTGAGATGTTTTTATTTCTTTAAATCACATTCTAAATGTGGCAGGAAGCTGGCACATGGTTAAAGATGTGTTTGTTTTCAAGAATGGAGAAGCATGAATCCTATGTACTCAATTTTGATATGAGGACAACTAATGACAATTAAGGTTATGGGGGGGGAGGAAAAGCAGAAAGAGGGACGGAGGGAGGAGGGTGGGGCCTTGGTGTGTTTCACACTTTATGGGGGCAAGACATGATTGCAAGAGGGACTTTGCCTAACAATTGCAATCAATGTAACCTGGCTTATTGTACCCTCAATAAATCCCCAATAATAAAAAAAAAAAAAAAGAAAAGAAATCCACTGGCCTGCTCCTCCCTGAGTGCTAGGATTACAGGTGTGAGCCACCAGGCACCTTTGTGGCTATTATTGAAATAATGTTGAAATAGAACACAAAACAAATCTTTGACCTGATTATTGTCATGAGGTTGAAACTTCAGAAATAACCGTGAATAGCTGTTTAAGAAAAATATTTTACAGGGCACAATTAGTACAATCTATAGATCAAAGAATAGCAAATATAAATTAAGCAGCGTTTGCATAAAACAGTACATGTTTGAGGCAAGGTGAGGCGGCTCACACCTGTAATCATAGCACTCTGGGAGGGCAGGCGGGTGGATTGCCTGAGCTCTAGGTTCTAGACCTGGTTTCTAGACTAGCTTTAGCCATAGCTAGACCCTGTCTCTAAAAACAGCTGGGTGTTTTGGCTGGAGCTTGTAGTCTCATCTACTGGGGAGGCTGAGGTAAGAGAATCCCTTGAAACCAGGAGTTTGAGGTTGCTGTAAGCTATGATGCTAAGGCACTCTATCAAGGGCGACAAAGTAAGACTCTGTTTCAAAAAAAAAAAAAAAAGTTCACGTTTGTTGTGTGATACAACAGGATTAAACCTCAGTTATGTTTCCTTTATTGTACTGCAAAATTATCATAACCATTTACAATTATTGTTATTTTAAATGAGATAAATACTGTATTTAGATTTCATTACTTGAATATTTAAGCAACAATTTTCTCCCTAGCTGTAACAATTTTATATTACTGTTATTTATTGCTTTCATTTTACTTTTTCTCTTTCATTTTTAGATTCAGGGAAGAATATTAAATTGGCTCATTATAACTGGAAGCCATGTTGCTAAATACTTCAGATGTATATTAAAAATGTTTAGCCAAATAAAAATAAAAAAAGATGTGTTTGTTTTGTAGATTATAACTTGATCCATGGAAAATGGTCCTCTCTCCAGGAGGGTGTGTGAACAGCCTTTCTGGGTGCAGAAGGTGTAAGCAACCCCTCAGGGCAATCTGCTTCCCTGGGCATGGGTGGGGGTGTGTGGGAGGATGCCAGGAAAAGGAGATGGGTCTTTCCATTGTTCTAGAAGGCTCCCTCCTGTTTTTAGGGGTCTAAAGGAGTAGATCTGAGACCCTGCAGAAGTCAAGGAAAAAAGAATATTTGTCTGAAGTGGTAGTTCCAGTCTGGAGTCAGCCTGCAGCCGGGATTACCTCAAGGTCGCTGCAAGGTGGCAGGTTGATGGCAAAAATTACCATTACCTGGGAGTGGGCCTTGGCAGGCTGATGGCGTCCCTGCCTGTGGAGCTGCTCTTCATGGCTTCCACGCATCCTGCCAGCTTGTTCCCTGTTACTCCTTCATTTCTGGGGAGACCAGATGCAGCTTCATGCCAGCCTTTGTATAAATCAGGACAGCTGACATTGAGCTTCTCTTGGAGCTGGTCAAGGGGATATGCAAGCTATTGATACATTTTGAGTTGTCTATTTATAAATATGGGAGAACTGTTCATCCTTCTTCATCATCTTAGCCCAGTAACAAGGTCAAGTTTCTTTTAATGATCAAATGAGCAGGCTCTGAACTGCTACCCACCTGATGGAACCGTTAGTTGCTCATCTTGTTTTTCTCTCCCGGACAGCCATGCCAGGCTGATGATTTGTATCACGTCATTCTAGCTCCTCCTGACTTCACTTTGCAGTCATATCTCCAGCTGAACCCAGTGAGCCTGGAGAAGCTTTGGGCACTGCCCTGGAAAGTGGGGCTGGAGGCCCCTGTGTACAGTCCAAGCCTAAGCCCCAAGCAATCAACAATTTACTAACATTAGAGGTGTGGTATAGCATGTGGGGGTTTGGACTGGAATAGCCAGGGTTTCAAAACTGGTTCTGTGCAATCAGTACGTGGCTCACTGGTCAGGGGCATGCACTCAAGGCCAGCCTGGCTGGGCTCTACATCCCAAATCCTTCTGCAGCTCACCACTCTGAGCCTGGGTTTCCTAGTCCCAGAAGCAGGTTGTGGTAAGAATGGAATTACAGAATGAACCGGAAGTGCCTCCTACTGTGTGCGGCACACAGGAAGCACCCAATAAATACTCGCTATTACCATGAAATGATACTTATTTAATAGACTTGTGGCTTTTATTAGAAACAAAGTAGGTATGTCTGCTGCTTGGTCCCCTTCCCTCTGGAAAGCCAGACCGTGGGCTCATAAATGCCTAACATGAGATTTGGGTGGCCGCATCCCCAAATCTCTCATCAAAAACCCTGGAGGAAATAAAAAGGCTTGTAATTTATAAACTGAGGCTTCTCGTGGGGCCAGGGGCTGTGGGGAGGCCGCACACACTCTGGGGCCGTGGGGAGGCCTCCATGGGCAGCTCGAAAACAAAGCAGCACTTTGTCCTGGGACTTAGCTTGGCTTTTTGCTATAATAGTTAATGAATTTTGAAATTTCAAATAACATTAAAGAAAAGTGTGAGATATTTACATCTACTACTAAAGAAAGGAGCATGGATTAAAAACGTAGGGAAACCGTCAAGAAACTCCAAAGCGCAGCAAAGCTCACAGGAACGTGACCGGTATAGGGGTCGACCAGCTCCGTACCTTCCACCGCCCAGCCCAGTGCCCACGATCCGCGGTGGGGTGGGGGGCAATCCCCGCGGTGAGGTCGGGGGGCCAATCCCTGTGGTGGGGTGGGGAGCTGATCCTGAGGTGGGGTGGGGAGCTGATCCCAAGGTGGGGTGGGGGCCGATCCCCAAGGTGGGGTGGAGTGGTGGGGGGCGATCCCTGTGGTGGGGTGGGGTGGGGTGGGGTGGGGGTTGATCCCCGTGTGGGGTTGGGGGGCGATCTGCGTGGTGGGGTGGGGGGTCAATTCTGTGGTGGGTAGGGGGCGGTTGGGGAAGCCCGCGCACCCTAATTTGAAAAAGCTGGGCACTTCTATGTCCTGGACCTTTCCTTTTGTTTTACAATGCAAGCGAGTGAAACCTGAACAAACGTCATTGCGATCATTTGAAACACGATGCCCCTTCATCCTAGGCTTTTATTATTATTCCAGTTATCCCTTAGGATGCGGGGCATCAATCTTGTATTCATCCTGAGAAGTTCATCCGCCACCCTGGCTAAATAAAACTCCTCCGTGAATCTGTTTCCCCATTCTTAGTGGGTTTGGTTTTTTTTTTAAGTGCAGGCTTCATAATAAATTTAAAGAATGAAGAATACACTTGCAGAAAAGTGCACGAGGGTCCAGTTTTCTGAATTGTTACAAAGTGAATCCAACCAGTCACCAAGCAGAACCTTATGCCGCTGCCCCATCCTCGCTCCCCTCCCCCAGGAGCGCACCCCTGGTGGGTAACAGCGCTGAATGGTTTTGCTTGTTTCTAAGCTTTATATAAATGAAATTATACAAAATATGTATGTTGTACAGCGCGTTACCGGAGGGCTTCACCATCTGCTTCGCTGGGTGTTGTAATAGACTCTTCACTCTCATTGCTGTTTGGGCTCCACTGTGTGGTCCTTCTCTGGGCAAGACACCCCCTGGAGGTGGGCGAGTGTCCCCCCACAGGATTGGTCCCGGGCATGAGAGTGAGCGGGGCTGACCAACTGGGCCTCCCCAAACCTCTGTTTCTCCGAGAAGCGGCATTTCACTGCCAGGCGGGGTGGTCGGTGTCCAGTCCCAGCTGCGTGGCTCGCTGGCTGTGAGATCTGGCGCAGGTTCTTTAACCTCTTGGTTCCCGGTTTGTTTCCTATAACCTGTAAAAGGAGATGGTAATAACAGCAATATGCCATAGGGTCATTTCAAAGATTAATGCATGCTTAGAGCCATGCCAGGCACTGTTAAATGCTCTACAGGGGATTTTCATTCCTGGATTGTGCTCTGTGGCTGGGCTGGGCTGCGTGGCCACTGGGCTGCCTATAGGGTGAACATTTGCACAGTGGGCATCGTACCTCTGGGCCTTTGCCCCTGCTGTTCCTTCTCTACCGGTCTTTCATGTCTTAGCCCACAGGGTAGGCCGCTGGGGGTGGCCGTCCCCATCCCTGCCTGCCTCATTGCTCCACAGCAGTTCTCAGAGTGGCCTCCAAACCCCTGGGGGGCCTCCTAGGATGTTATTTGCCTTGCTCACTGTGCTGATATTAGCACTGTTGGTACAAAAGTGTCAGAGAATGAAACTGTAGCTGCTCTGGCACAAATCAAGGCAGTCACACCAAGGTATACCACCAGTCACTGTTTTTTTTTTGTCACCACAGTACTATGTTGTTTAAAAAAAAGAAAGAAAAGGCAATGTTATTTAAGAATGTCTTGGATAAGCAGTGATAACTGTTGCTGTTTGATTCTTGAATGCATGTGCATGCAGTTTTAAATATTTTGTGTGACAAAAGGAAGCACTTCTGTGAATACTGAAACAAGATGGGCACCCCAAGGAAAAGCACTTGTACAATGAGCTGCGAGCTCAATTAGCTGTTTTTCCAATGGAATACCATTTTTACTTGAAGGAACAAGTTATGGTTATTCGGATTTGGGTGCCTGGCAGGTATTTTCTCAAAAATGAACAGAGAGAGCCAGTCACATCAAGGAGAATAAATGTCTAATATTTGTTGCCACAGAAGAAATTTGAACTTTCAAGTAAAATTAGAATTTTGGAAAACATATAAATGCTATAATAGCTTTTTTGTTTTGTTTTTATTAAATCACAACTGTATACATTTTCATGCATTTATGGGGTTCCGTGTACTGATTTGATACACTGTGCAAAATGCTTACATTAAACTGATTAACATATCATCACAATTACACTCTTCTCTTAATAGTTTTGAAATGTACTTGCATCATGCACATTAGGTGAGGTGCCCCCAAATACCCTCCTACCTCCCCCCCCTTCCCTTCTACTTTCTGGACTATAGTTATGTTTTACCTCTCATAGGAATGTGTAGGTGATTATATATTGATTTCATAGTAATATTGAGTACATTGGATACTTTTCCCCCCATTCTTGAGATACTTTACTAAGAAGAATATGTTCTAGCTCCATCTAGGTAAACATAAAAGATGTGAAGTCCTCATCTTTTTTATGACTGCATAGTAGTGTACATATTATACAAAATGTGTATGTTATACAGCGTTTTACCAGAGGGAGTCTCACCATCTGCTTCGCTGGGTGTACAGGTACCACAATTTGTTAGTACAACCATAATCCATGGTGTATATATACCACAATTTGTTAATCCATTCATGGGTCAATGGGCACTTGGGCTATTTCCATGTCTTGGCTGTTATGAATTGGGCTGCAATAAACATTCTGGTGCAAATGTCTTTTTTTGTAAAATGATTTTTTATCATCTGGGTATATACCTAGTACAGTGATACTGCAAAGGCAGTTCTAAGAGGGAAATTTACAGCATTGGAAGCCTTCATCAAGAAAACGGAAAGAGAGGATGCCAACAACTTAATGGGCCATCTCAAGCAACTGGAAAAGGAAGAACATTCCAACCCCAAACCCAGCAGAAGAAAAAAGATAACCAAAATGAGGCAGAATTAAATGAAATTGAAAACAAAAGAATCATTCAAGAAGATCAATGAAACAAAAAGTTGGTTTTCTTGAAAAGATTAATAAAATTGATAAGCCTTTGGCCAACATAACCAGAAACAGAAAAGTAAAATCTCTAATATCATCTATCTGAAATGATAAAAAAGAAATTACAGCAGACACTTTAGAAATTAAAAAAATCCTCAATAGTTACGACAAAAAACTCTATTCCCAGAAATATGAAAATCTGAAGGAAATGGATCAATACCTAGAAGCCCACACCTTCCTAGATTCAACCAGAAAGAATTAGAAATCTTGAATAGACCTATATCAATCACTGAAATAGCATCACAATCAACAATACAAAATCTCCCAAAAAAGAAAAGTCTAGGACCAGATGGCTTCTCATCTGAATTCTATCAAACCTTTAAAGAGGAACTAGTACCTATATTATACAACCTTTTCCAAAGCATAGAAAAAGAAAGAATACTTCCTAACACATTCTATGAAGCAAATATCACCCTGATCCCCAAACCAGGAAAGGATCCAACAAAGAAAGAAAATTATAGACCAATATCATAAATGAATAGCGATGCAAAAATATTCATAATAGCTGAAGACTTTCACTATTTAAAGATTCTTCTGATAAGATAGTTGGAGATATTAATGAGGGGGTGGTGAGTCAGAATTTTATGTCATACTCTTTTAAAAATTCAAATAGCCGGGCGTTGTGGCGGGCGCCTGTAGTCCCAGCTGCTCGGGAGGCTGAGGCAAGAGAATCGCGTAAGCCCAAGAGTTAGAGGTTGCTGTGAGCCGTGTGACGCCACAGCACTCTACCAAGGACAGTAAAGTAAGACTCTGTCTCTACAAAAAAAAAAAAAAAAATGAATTAATTAGACAAATAATTATACATATCTATGTGGTACAATATGATGTTCTCATATGCGTACATATTATAGAAATATTAAATCCAGTGAATTAATATATGTCATCTCACCTACTTATCATTTTCTTGTGGTGAAAATCTTAAAAATCTACTCTTAACTATTTTGAAATATACAATCCCTGTGGTGGGGTGGGGGTCGATCTCCAAGGTGGGGTGGGGGCTGCTTTCACCACCAACTCCCCTATCCTCATCCTTGCCCTGCCTCCCAGCCTCTGATAACCTCCATTCTACTCTCTGTTTCTATGAGATTGACTTTTTTAGACTTCACATATAAGTAAGATTATATGGTTTGTCTTTCTGTGCTTGGCTTATTTCACTTAACATAATGTTTTCCAGGTTCATCCATGGTATCACAAATAACTGGATTTCCTCTTTTTCAAGGCTATATACTTTTCTACATTTTTTTTTTTTTGAGACAGAGTCTCACCTGGCTAGACTGTAGCAGCATAATCATAGCTCACTGCAATCTCAAACTCTCAGGCTCAAGTAATCCTCCTGACACAGCCCCCCAAGTAACTGAGACTACAGGCTCACACCACTATGCCTGGCTAATTTTTCTATATTTTGTAGAGACGGGGGCCTTGCTCTTGCTCAGAATGATCTTGAATTCCTGACTTCAAGTGATCCTCCTGCCTTACCCTCCTGGATGCTAGGATTACAGGTGTAAGCCCCCATGCCTGGCCTGTTAAATACTTTTAAAATCATTTTTTAAAGATTATTTTTCTTAAGTCATCAGAATCTCTTATGTATAATTCATTTTTAGCTTTAAAGGTTTTATTTTTTTTTTTTGCAGTTTTTGGCTGGGGCTGAGTTTGAATCCACTACCTCCGGCAAATGGGGCCGGTGCCCTACTCCTTTGAGCCACAGGTGCTGCCCTAGCTTTAAAGATCTTTAATACATTATTTTGAAATATAATTTTAGACTCAAAGAAGGTATAAAAACATATAGTGAATAAATTCTCTATATTTTTCACCCAACTTCCCCCAGTGATGTCTTACATGATCATAGTACATAATCAAAGCCAGGTAAGTAATATTAGGACACTATTAACTCACCTATAAACCTTATTTATTCTATTGCCACAGAGAAACTCCTTTGTGCTACCCCCACAGGTGCCGCCTGTGCTACCCTTTTTATAATCAGTCACACTCCATTCATCTTCAAAATTCAGTTTTTTAAAATAAAAGTTATACTTAATATAAAATATTCTATGATTAGAAACTGGAGCCTAGCATAGTGCCATGCATGTACTAAATGTTATAGAACTTAAGGTCAAAGAACTAAAGAGGTCTTTCTGTGAATGTTGACTTGCTGTGTGATTTTAGGCAAGGAACACAACCTCTCTGAGCTTTGGCCTTATCCATAAAATGCAGTTGATGACATCTACTTTGTAGAGATGCTGTTCAGGTTGGACAGGAAGCATATGCAGTACCTGGGACATCACAGGTGCTCTGTCCGTGCTCAGTGTCAGATTGCTCAGGAAGCAGACTCTGAGACGGATCTGCATGAAGGTACTTTATGTGGAGAGCTGGGAGCTGGGAGCTACACAGAAGGAAAAGATGAACTACAATGCAGTTGCAACACGAGGCTTCGGACGACCCTACAGGGAGCTGGAATGGTCCTTCAGAGTTGCTTACCTGGGCTGCTCTTAGGGAGAGGTGTCCCCTTGGGCAAGTTGGCTCCTTCAGCTGAGGGCAAGGCCTGAGGACAGAGTGAGCTGTGAGCCTTCAGCCACCAGTGCTCCCAGCAGCTTGGGGACCGATACAGCGGTACAGAAGGGGATCTGAGCAGCAAGTCTCAGAACCTACTATAGTCACTATTATTAAGATGTCTTTGAGGAAGGGGGAACGTCAAAAGGGGAGGAAATTAATCAAAGGTTTTTCATCCTCCCCATATGTTAGCCACATCACAGCCAGGCATCTGTGGATGGCTCAATAACTCCAGAAAAAAGCTCTTTCCTTTTCTGTTTTAGGACATTGAAGGGGGTCTATTTACATCATCTTCAGGAAGAGCTATTTTGGGCAGGGTGTGTGGTGGGGGGAAGTGTCCTACTCTTCTCTATAGTTGCTAAAGGGAATTTCCTACAGTTCTCTTTGCCAGCTCCATAGAAGAACTTTACCTTGTATGACGTTGCCCTGTACAAAGATTGCCTTGAGTCAGTTTTAGAGTTAGACTTTTAATGATTTTTCAAGAAATCCTTTTCAGAGTGCCAAGGACAAGCTGGTATCGGGAATATTAAGTAATTGTGTTTGTTCAGTAATAGCTGGAAGTGCGCTGGCAGGTTCTGAGCTGAGGCCAGGGGGAACATCAGAGAAGAGAGGCTGATCCCTAGAAAGGTTTGTGCCTTCTCTTAGCGCACCCCCACCCTGTGATAGATGCATAATGGAATTTTGAAAGCACCAACCTACCTACCATAATACGGCTTTGCGTGCCTAGTAGATGTCCCATAAGTATCTGTGGACTGATTAAGATTCCGATAGTTCATATTTAAATGATTTTAGTGTAGTTTGGCTTATAAACTGCATCCTGCCATGTCCCCTTTCATAAGGTAAATATCATCCCTGCTAAGGTAAAGCACTTCTATTCTGCACAGCATCATGTGTTTGGGAAGGAAGGAAGTTTTCATGAATTTTCCTGATTTGCTTATCTCTTTGGAACAAATGTTTTTGGCTAGTTATTCAAACAACTATTTGCCTTTATTTCTTTACAAATAAACATATAGCCTCCAGCACAGAATAATAGCCAAATGATAGCATTCAGAGTTTTCATAAATTAAGGGGATTTTTCTGCCAGAAAGCTTGATGAGCACTTTTTATCTTTAAAATGCATGCTGGGTATTTTAGGGTAGGTGTCTTCATTAATGCATAGTCTTGTGTCTGTGGCAAAGGTAAAAGCCCTTATATTCTGCGGAGCTGGAGAGGGTTAAACCCAGCCCTGCAGGTCACTGTCCTCCACCTCTCCCCCGCTCTCTCTCTTTCCCCCCCAAACCCCCTTATTTCTCTCTCTCTCCCTCCTTTCTTGGTCCTGCTCTCTTTTTCTCTTTGCCAGAGGAGAGCCCTTGCAGGACCAAGGGAGGTGAAGGCTCATAACCCCAGGGGATTTAAGTGGCACATGTCACCACTTGCCTCCTTGCTTAAGGGAAACACTGGGAAGCGAGATCTGCTTTCTTTTGTATCCCCACAGGCCATGCACAAATATAATTGATGATTAAGAACTGCACAGGTTGAATGATTTTTCTGTTACCCCTTATTGGCAGTGCCAAAAAATGAGGCTATGAGCTAATCAGCTGTGATGAGTACCACAAATTAGTCATGTTTAAAGGCAGCAGGTTTTTGACAGTTACATCAGAGATCTGGGTTCATTCCTGGAAATGTCAAAATTGCCAAAAGGCAATTTTCCTTTTTAAATCTGGCCAGCCAAGGGCAATGGCTCATGCCTGTAATCCTAGCACTTTGGGAGGCAGGACAATTGATTGAGGCCAAGAGTTCAAGACCAACCTGAGCAAGAGCAAGACCCTGTCTCTATAAAAAATAGAAAAATTAGCCGAGTAGAGTGGTGGTCCCAGCTAGTGACAGTCCCTAGTACTGTAGTCCTAGCTACTGAGGATGCTGAGGCAGGATGTTCACTTGAGTCAGGAGTCAGGTTACAGTGAGCTATCACGAGGCCACTGCACTCTAGCCCCTGTGACAGAGTGAGGCCCTGTCTCAAAATAAATAAATAAAATTAAATAAATAAAATAAAAATCGGAATCTTTGGTGAACTAACACACACATACAAAATCAGAATCTATGATGAGCTAAGAGTCAGACAAAGCTTAAGTTGAGTCTTTCCCAGCCGCATGAACTTAGACGTAGCGGTTCTCAATCTGTGGGTCGCGACCCACAGGAACTGTATTAAAGGGTGGCGGCATTAGGAAGGTTGAGAACCCTGGCTTAGAGCAATGTCTGAACCACCTAAGGCACAGTTTCCTCATCAGCTAACCGTTGCATACAATGGGGTGGAGCAGGTCAGGGAAGTTTGTTTTCTTGTTTCGCTGACCCCATCCTCCATGGGTCTGCGACTTAGTTTGATTTTTACTAATACTAGCTCTCTCATGGGCCTGTTTTGTAGGCCATCTGAGCTCTAAAGTATTGAGCTTACAACAAGTTCTTAATAAATGGTGGCTACTATTGTCATTATCAAGTAAACCACATAATGTCATCCAGATTATGATACTTTGGCAGTGAAGGGGGAGGTATAAAAATACTTAGAATGGTAACTTTTCTAAAAGATTTACTTATGGACAAACTGATATATTGAAGGACCTATAAAATAGTTCTATTCAAAAACTATTTTTGGCGGGCACGGCTCCTGTGTTAATCCCAGTATTCTCCTGAGCTCAGGAGTTCGAGACCAGCCTGAACAAGAGTGAGACCCTGTCTCTACTGAAAATAGAAAAAACTAGCCAGGCATCAGTGCAGGCGCCTATAGTCCCAGCTACTTGGGAGTCTGAGGCAAGGGGATCGCCTAAGACCAACAGTTTGAGGTTGCTGTGAGCTAGGATACCACAGCACCCTACCCAGGGCACAAAACAAAAACCAAACAAAGAAAAAAAAAACTATTTTCAATGGTAAAATTCTTTCGAAGAAATAAATAGCATATATCTATGTGTATTAAAGCAAATTTTAAATTTTGCTTATTTTATCTGAACATTAAAAAAAAATAGGCATAAAGAAAGTGAGAATATTCTGGTACTCTGTGTTCCTGACAGCACAACGTCATGAGGAATAACCCCTGGTTTGGATCTTTCTGAAGCATAGGGATTATTTCACAGCAAGTGGGAACTAACACATTTTGCCATTTGAATATGGCTTTCCAGGTTCTAGAAAAGATGAACATTGGTTGGAACCAAAGTCTCCATGGCGTGTGACTGAAGATGGCCTTGTGTGCTTGAAAACTGCACACTGAGTCCACTGATGCTTCAAGAAGGCCGAGATCTTCTATCCACCCAAGATGTGATATGAAAACATGTAAACAAAATATGTTGAGGACACTTTTTCTAAGGCAATATAATGTCTTTATTTTCTTATTTCTGTATGTTATTTATTTCAGAATAATTAATCTTGATACATATTTATATACTTTAATCAGTTTCTGGGCCTGTCATGAATTTTTCTGCAGAGTGTATTTTCTAGTAGTTTTACTATTTTTAACTTTTTTCATAAAATTGCATTTTGGTCTTCACAAATTTGAAGTTGTGGATACTTTAATTGACTTTTCTCTGTGGACCACAATATATTTAGTTTAAAAAAAATACAGATGTGGAGATAAGTTGAGAGCAATTCTGCTAAATAAAGATTATTCTCAATTCTAATTTTTAAAACTATTAACCTATGTGAATACTCTTACCCAAATATTTTCTTTAGGTATTTTGGCCTCTCTCCAGAGGGCCTTTCTTTGATACAACTTATCAAATGGGTTGTCTCTATTTATGTTTTTTTTGAATGGTTTACCAAAATTAGTGATTTAAAATTGTAGTGCTTCTCAATTACCTTCTATTCTAGAACAGAGTCTAAATTTATCCAAATAAACTTAGAAGCTCCATCAAAATATTCTTCTTACAAGTTGAGATAGTCCAAGGCACAATTATAGAATTTCAAAATGAAATCTTACACTTTATCGGAGCTCTCATTACTCCCTTCCCTGCCTAGGTTTTGCAGGATAAATATCAATGTCTTCCTGTTTGCGGAACTGGCTTCTTAGGCTGATGACATGTGCAGTTCCACAGGACCCAGAGCTTAGAAGGGTCCTGTACTTGGTTTAATGCATGCTATTGCCATCTTGAAATTCTTGATTTTCAAAAAACAGGGATCCTACATTTTCATTTTGCAATGGATCTTGAAATTTCTTTCTTTCTTTTTTTTAAATTGAGACAGAGTCTTACTATGTCCCCCACAGAGTGCTGTGGCATCACAGCTCACAGCAACCTCAAACTCCTGAGCAATTCTCTTGCCTCAGCCTCCCAAGTAGCTGAGACTATAGGTGTTCACCACAATGCCCGGCTATTTTTTGTTGTAGTTGTCGTTGTTTAGCAGGCCGGGGCCAGGTTCAAACCCGCCAGCTCTGGTGTATGTGGCCGGTGCCATAACCACTGAACTGCAGGCACTGAGCCAGGATCTCAAAATTTCTGAAGTTGTTCCTATCCTGAAGCTTGGTGTCCAGTAATTGCAATTCTCTAAAAAATTTCAAGCTCAAAAACTGTTTTTTTTTTAAAGCCCATATGCTCAATTAAAATCTTTGATTAAAATCTTCCCAATGATTTTGACAAAATGCAACCAAAATTCAGAGCACTATAGGACACTTGATTTTAACAAAGTACTTTATTAAAAGGTTTAGATACTTTTAAGTCAACTGGTAGGAAGCAAGGAGAATTTTGTGGTTCGATTACACGGGGTGTGTAAAGTTTGGCAGCTCAGCTTTCATTTCCAGTGGTCGGCCGCCACAGCTTGTTTGGACCACTGTACTAATTATATACATTCTGCTATAATCCAAGTCCATTTCTGCTCCACAGGTTCTTAGTTTAGTAAGAATACTGTTTCCACCAGGATTCTGTCCACTAAAATTTATTACTTCAACAACAATGATGAAACCTTCAAACTTAATTTATGGTGGTAATCAGAGTAATGTTAGATTTTTCATCTTTGACAGAATGGCTTTCCAAAGGTTCAATTTTATTTCCTGAATTTTGTTTTAAAGAACCATTGCTAAAGTTGACTAATTGCTCATTGGAAGCAGCTGATGTCCCTGATAAAAACGTGGTGTCATACCTATTATGATGGCTATTATAAAAAAGAAGAGATAACAAGTGTAGGCGAGGGTGTGGAGGAAAGGGAGACTCTTGTAAGAATGAACACTGTTGGTGGGAATGTAAATTAATACAGCAATTACAAAAACCAATATGGACATTCCTCAAAAACAGAAAAATAAAACTGCTATATGACCCAGAAATCCCTCTGCCGGGTATTTCGACAAGGAGATCATAGCTGCACCCCCATGTTCAGTGAAGTATTATTCACAATAGCCAAGATAGTGAATCAACCCAAACGTCTATAAACATATAAGAGGATAAAGAAATTACAATATATATACATGGAATACGATTCAACTTTAAAGAAGAAGGGGATCCTTCCATTCGTGACATCATGGACGAGCCTGGAGGACATTCTGTTAAGTGAAATAAGCCAGACACAGAAAGAAAAATACTACATGATCTCTCTTATATGTGGAATCTAAAAAAAAAGGTTGAATAAATAGAATGGAGTGGTGGAATGGTGATCACCGGAGGTAGAGTGGGGTGCATATTGGGAGATGTCAGTCAGAGGGGACCAAGTTGCAGCTATGTGGGATGAATAAATGTTTCTAAGGTATAGCATAGGGACTATAGCTAATTATAATGTGTTACATACTGGAAACTTGTTAAGAGACTAGATTTTAGGTGCTCTTACCAGATACAAAAAAGGGTAATGGTCTGAGATAATAGATATATTAATTGGCTTGACTGTAGTAATCATTTCACTATGTATATCAAAACATCATGTTGTATACATACCATTAAACTGAAATAAAACTTGTGTCATTTTACTGTTTACACAGTTCTCATTCTGCTGAAGGATACTGCTTAGCAGCTAATGTTTTATTTTTGAGGCTTGCACAAGAAAATGCACACTTGAAAATGAATGAAATTACCTGGACAGAGTTTCAAGAGATTCTCTTTAGTGAAGTATCAAAAGAATGGAAAAGCAAGTATCCACTTTATTCAAATACTAATGTGAAGCCAGGCCCACAGGAGAGAAAATTCAATTTAATTCAAGTTGGGGGGATTGGGGTGCTCCCATCAAATGGGCACAATGTCAGGGTATATGGCACACCTCCTGGGTGTGGGACACAACTGTAACAGGGACATTACATAACAGACACAAACACTGTAACCTGTTTATGCCTTCCTAATAATCTGAAAAAAAAAATAAGTCAAATCAGTGAAATCACTTTAGAACAGCCATTGCGTCTAAGTGAAAATTAACCTTCATGGAATGATGATGAAAACATATCTTGTGCAGCTGCTTGTGTTAAATCACTGTTTTGGGGCATGGTCCACTTAAAGTAACTACTAACTTATGAAGCAAATGCTGATGATTCTTTGGCAAGTTATTGTTTTCTAGCTTGTACACAGCTGGCGATATCATTGTGATATTCCCATACTGGATGCTAGAGGTCAACAGATATTTTATGCACGTTACATATCCATCTACAGCTTTAATATGTTAATTATTCACAAAAAATGCACTTTGACCTTTTCAAGCTGATTGATTGCTGCCAAAGTGTTTATTGCAAAAGGAAATAAGTATAACCAAACAATGCAATAAATAATAGTTGTAGATGAATTTTAAAGTCAATGACAAGACCACTGTAAGCAGGAGTAGTCAAACTACTGTCTGTGCGCTCTCCGACGGGCTGCTCAGCTTCCATTTCTACACACTTGACCTGACTTATACTTTCTCACATTTCCCACTGACCCTGCTGACGTGTGGCCAGGATGTTTCATGGACCTCCCAGGTAAGTGAGAGGTGGCCAGCTGCAGGGTGAATGTGTCTCCCACCACCGCTGAGTCCCCAGAAACTCACTGCTGGGCACACTACAATTTCGTGCTACACTTCGAAGTAGCTTTTCAGGAACAGTTGAGAAAAGAGAGAAGGGGACTGCTGGTCACCCTTCTGATTTTACCAAGAGTTCAAGTGAGAACTCAGTTTATTGTATGTGTCTCATCACTATGGTTCAAGATTGGTGACAGCTGAGAATGCTCAGTAGAGCTCTACTAAACCCATCCCAACTTGTTGAATTCCACTATTATTAATTTTTTAAAATGAAAGATCTGATACATGTCAACTGTCCGGGACTGTCTTGGGAAAACCTGGATGTGCAGTCATCCCAATTATCATCCATTGTTTTGGTTAGCCTATGAATTCCTGATGGAACATCACGTGCTAATCTTATGAACAACGTCTACATAATAAAAAGGACCCTTCCATGAAACGTAAAGGAAAGGGTGGAGTTGGTACGGTCTAAAACAGGACTATGTTTTAGTGAAGGTTAAAGATAAAAGCAACTCAGATGTCTTCGTGCAGACATCGCAACTCATCTCTCCTGGAAGCCAAATCCCAGGGACAATTTCTGATCGTTTTTCTTGCTGGAGCTATTTTCTGTTAGAGCAGGCCGAATGCTCGAGGGGAATGGAGAAACTGGGTCATTTCTCTCACTCTTGCTTCATAAGTCAGTCTGGGGCCTGCCTGCGGCGTTTGTGCCGACAGTGCTGACATCCCGTTTCAGCTGTGCCCCAAGTGAAGTGTCAGGAAACCCCTGCTTTTTTTGGTGAGGGAAGGGGCATTAGAAGTCTGAAGTTATATTGGAGACCAGCTATATACAAGTTTTGTAAACTTTATTGTCTGAGGACTTCATCACCTGTAAAAAGGCCCTCACAGCATGGGCTGCCAACACATCTGGGCCAGGACAGCTGGGAACAATTTTTAGTTGGAAAAATAACTTATGTGGAAAAGGAGCATAAACTTTCATCATATACTGGCTAGCTGTAAACTAAGGCCATGTTGGGGAGAAAGTCTAATGGCTTGTTTTTCTATTTGGTTGCAGGCAGGTATTTCTGGGGCACATAAGGCACACGGTTCCCAGGTGACAGGTCCCTATAATAAAATGATCTAGCTTACCTTATTAACTTGCTTGAGTCCTTGCCTAATTAGTGGATGTTGGGAAACAGGTGCTAAATGTTTAACAAAACCTGTGTACAGCCTTGTTAGGGCTTTCCCACAGTAACCCAAGCTATACGTTGTGCAAGTAGGAAAAGGCACTTCCAAGTAAACAAAGATGAACTAACACAGATTAACTGTGAACTAATGCACTTTAAAATAGTATTTCTTACTATCAAATAACGCCGGGTGGACTTGGCGTATTGACAAGATGACTGAAGATGTCCGGACGGGAGAAGACGGCAGACAGAGAGAGTCCTGCCCAGAAGCAGAGTCAAACCATATTTTAAATTTGGAATCACTTACCATTTTAGTCATCAGGTATCCTGCTTTTTTTCCTGGTGATCATGAGTGGGCCTCAATCCACGGAGGGTTTGAAAAATAGAATAATACGGGGTACCTGTAAACTTTACCTTGTCAACTCTGAGAATGCTTTCTGTTTGCCCATAAGCTGTGATAGAAGGTTAGTATTTTATTTTATTTTATTTATTTATTGAGACAGAGTCTCACTTTGTTACTCTTGGTAGAGTGTTGTGGTGTCACAGCTCATAGCAACTTCAAACTCTTAGGCTCAAGTGATCTTACTGTCTCAGCCTCCCAAGTAGCTGGGACTACAGGCACCTGCCACAACACCCAGCTATTTTTAAAGACAGGGTTTGGTTCTTGCTCAGGCTGGTCTAGAACTCTTGAGGTCATTCAGTCCACCCACCTCAGCATCCCAGAGTGTAGGATTATGGGCATGAGGCCACTGTGCCCAGCCTAGAAGGTTAGTTTTTAAAAATTTAACTTGACCTAGTATTCAACTAGTCTTTAAATATTTTATGATTTCTAATTTAAAATATTTTTATTGTGGTAAAATATGCATAACAGAATTTACCATTTTAACCATTTCTAAGTGTACAATTTAGTGGCATGAGGTACAATCACAATGTTGTGTAACCGTCACCACTACCTATTCTAGAACTTGATGTTTCATTTTTTTAAGCTATAACACATAAGCACAAAGAGAAAAGAATACACGGTTTTGCTGAGACCAATAAACAATTGCTTGTTTGCTTTCTTCTGCTAGGAATACAGACGATTACTGAGACCAGCTCTTGTTAGGTATGTCTGTATCTGTCAACATACTGTGTTGTACCCTCTTTTGAACTTTGCTTTTATGCTATGATGGTTGTAAACCAGGGAAAAGCTAAAATAATCTATAAATGCTCCAAAATTCTTTTTCAACAGGACTATACGGCTGATGTAGGAGCTGTGAGGAACTTTATTATGTTCATATTTGTAAGAAAGCTGTTCAAGCCCTGCAGTGATTAGATGTGACTGTATGGGGTAATTAAACAGGAGACAGGTAGGAGTTTAGTTTCTGAACTTCTGCAATTCAAATTGTGTATGAACATTATTTAAAATGAAGATATTTCTAAAATGAAATCTCAGAATATGTACACATGAAAAGAAATCAACGAAACACAGCCAATAACTTTGGAATTCTAGTCCTCCCGAAGCTTGTAATGATCAGGTTTAGCCACTTGGATGCTTCATTTACCTCTCTGAATGTCTCATGTGAATGTCCCATACAGACTCTCTCACCAGCCATGACCCAAGAGGCCCTGCAGTGCCTAGACCCATGAAGGCAGAGAAGGCTTATTGAACTCCCATTTGGAGCCTTTATGGTCTATTCTTGGCCCCAACTCTTGTGTTTTGAAATCATGGTTGCAAAAGGCTCAAAAATGAAAGGTTTAATTGTAAATATCCCTTAAATGGAAAAATGTGAATGAAACTATTGGTTTAATTTAACAATTTATTTTGTGAGTCAAATAAAGATATCCATCATTACATGGGGTACAATATGGCAAAATGTTAGCATTTGTTAAGCCATTTGGCTACTGTATGGGTATTACTTTTATTATTCCCTGTACTTTCTGAACCTACCATGAAAAGAGTGAATAAGTATAGTTTATGGAACTGACGAAGCAGAAGACACTTCCTTCTGGGATATGCAAGTGAAATTTCAACATTAGGTTTTTGGGGAATTGATTGGCCTTCCTAACTCCTAAGTAGTCTTCTCTGTGTGTCCTTTGAAATAGACTTAATTGTTCCCTACAGCCCATAAGATGATCTCATAACAGTGCTCCAGGGCACTACAATTTACAGTGTAGGAATATTTTTAGCAAGTACTAAAGATGGTCTCCACATTGGCTGGTTTGCAACTGTGGTGAATGAATTCAGAAGATAAATCATTCTGATACTTTAGAGCTTTGAGGCTTTGAACAAAACAATGAATAACATTCAGTAATTAACATGACTTGTTTGTTTTAGTTCTTTTGAATGTAATCAAGGAAGGGAATGAAAAAGAAAGAAGTGTGCAGAAGGCCCCCAGAAGCATTTTGGCACTCACCAAAGCAGCTACATGGGCGAATAACAAGCGGGTATATGGCTAAGTGGTCTTATTTATGTGTTATTCAATAACACAGGGAAACATGCTTTAATTCAATGCTTTGAACTAGTTTTCCTCTTCAAGTGTCTACACTCAGCATCGAATAGCTTTACTAAATGCTTTCGGTAATGCTAGAGTGATTTCTATGTACCAAGTGTCTTTGGGTTTAAGGGGATAAAGCTAAGAAAAAGAAGAGGGCATTTGACCAAAAAGACTGATAATTTCATTGGCTTGTGAGAGAGTTCCACTTCTGGGAAATGGGGTGGTTTACAGCACAGATTTCCAGGCATACATGTTCTTAATAACAGAGAGGACTTTGGGATATTATATTGGTGAGGATGCTTTTAGCTGCAAGTAAACACAGATCCAACTCAGGATTGTCTAAGCCACAAGGAGATTTATTATCTTGAATAACAAATCCTCAAGTAGCCAAGCTCCACACAAGGTACAGGAGGGTCTGGCTTGCTTCTCTGTGGCTCTTTGGATGTATTCTCTTCTCTTCATAGGCTTTATCCTGTAGTAGCTCTGACATCATAAACAAGTGTCTTGTGGTCTGTTTGGCCCCAGTCTTGCTGAACAAGCATTAGGGGGTTCTGACTCTCCTCAAAAGAGAGGAGACCACCTGTCCTTAGGACAATTGAGATGGAAAAGACAGGGAGGTTCAATAAAAGCAAGTACCCAGGAATGTGTAATTGTGAACAGGTACTTTGTTGTGGGTTTTTTTTTTTGGAGACAGAGTCTTACCATGGCACCCTCAGTAGAGTGCTGTGGCATCACAGCTCATGGCAACCTCAAACTCTTGGGCTTAAGTGATTCTCTTGCCTCAGCTTCCCAAGTAGCTGGGACTACAGGCACCTACCACAATGCCTGGCTGTTTTTTTGTTGCAGTTGTTTAGCTGACCCAGGCCAGGTTTGAACCCACCACCCTTGGTCTATGTGGCTGGCGCCCTAACCACGAAGCTACAGGCACCAAGCCAGTGAACAGGTACTTTGGAGGAAGACCTTTGGTTATCTTTTTCTGAATTCTGGGATGAAACAGCTAGTACATCAGATGAAAACAGTGCTGCACTCTATAACTTACTGCTTGCATAACCCTTAAGGAAAAATCTCTTAAGTGATCTTAAGTAAAATGGGCTACTCTGGGTAGACTCTTGTTTTCCAAGTTAACACAGTCACATTGCCTTGTATTTGTTATTTGAGCATCATGACAGCAGGAATTTTGTCTTATTCACTATAGGCCATGCAGTGCCCTAGACCGATGGATAGCATATAGTAGGTTCTTAATAAGTACCATCAAAAGAATGAGAAATGGTGATGGGGGCAGAATAAGTAATGGTTGGGCAGTATATTTAATAGTTAAGAGAGATCTGGGAAAACAGAGAAAGAGAGAGAGTCCTGGGTTCCAATGCCAGGTCTGTCATCTACTAGGTGTGGAATCCTTTCCGTGCCTCAGTTTTCTCTTTTGTAAAATGAGGATAATAATAAACTTGCTTCATCAAGTTGTTGTGAGAATTAAATGAGTTACTATATGTAAAATTCTTAGAACAGTGCCAGGACCAGAGTAAACCATGCAGAAGTATTAACCTCCTAAGTTCTTAGCTTCTATATGCCTCAGTTTCCTCATTTATAAAATGGGGATAATAAAGGGTGCCCTATTTTGAAGACTAAATGAGACAGTGTTTGTTCTTTCCTCACAACATCAGGCTTAGTCGAGGGATTAGGAACTTAGCCCAAGGTCACTTTAATTCCTTATATATGCTCAGTACTTTTTATTTTACAAAGACATTTTTACTTCCACAATGTAAGGTATTAAAGTTTGATCTCCATAACAATCTAGTGAGAGAAAAGGTCAAGGATTATGCCACTTTATAGCAGAGAAAGGGAGGCACAGAGCAATTAAATATGCCTGTTAATTGTGCCCCCATAGGCAAATGGTAGAGCCAGGAGTCAACACAGCGTCGTCTGATGGTTTTCAGGGTGCATCTTCCCTACTTATAACATTTAGGTAAAGGCTTTCATAGCTGGAGAGTGATTTTTTTGAGCAAATGTGTTTTATAATGTTGGATCAGAAATGGAGTTCTTATAAAGGCTGAGGTGAAACATTTCTAGGTGGGATGACTTAGGCGAAAGCAGGAAGAAGTGACTAGGACAGGAAATAGCATTTTATGAAAAGTACTTTTAAGGGAGGAAGGTTAGAATGATCTGTGGTACGGGATTAATTAGAGATACCAGCATGAGCATCCTATAGCTACAGATGATTACATATAGAAATAGTTGCAGGTGCGTGTAGATACATGGCAACGCACTGCACACACTTCCATGCTCTGTCCCAGGAGCAACATCCCAGTAGCAACGAGCACATCCAGCACCCAGATCTTGGTTTCTAATGCCATTCTCCAAGAACAGGAATCAGGGCTCCTGGGAGAAATGGCAGATAATACACAAAAGGAGACTGTAGTGCCAGAATGTGAGGAAATGTTAACAACAACAACAAAAACAGGGGAATGTCAAAGGGATACAGGAGCAAATTGAAAAGGCTCCTTGTGGCAAAGCTGGAACAATTTGAGGAATAAAATAAATGATGCATCGGATTATAACTCAATTATGATATAAATATTAGTTAATGCTAATATAGAATAAATGGGGAGTAGAGACAAATCTTCCCACAGACTTCCAAATAATTTACATAGAAATACTCCCTACTCCTCACCCCTTCCGTGTAGGTTGCATACAATGACTCTGTTCCTAAGATAAGGGATGAAGATAAGGGAGAGAAGAGTAACTTTGCAGTGGGAAAGCCTGCAGGGGTCCTCAGACTTTTTAAACAGGGGTCCAATTCACTGTCCCTCAGACCGTTGGAGGGCCAGACTATAGTTTTAAAAAAAAACTATGAACAAATTCCTATGCATACTGCACGTATCTTATTTTGAAGTAAAAAAAAAACAAAACAGAAACAAATACAATCATGCTGCCTCATGTGGCCCGTGGACCACAGTTTGAGGACCCCTGCATGAGATGATCAAGCTTCATGCCAACAGTGACAAGTCTTGACGTGATGACTATATGCTATTTATAAGCACAAACATACACTTCATTCTGCTGTTTTGGGGGAGGAATTTGTTCATCTCTTCACGTGATGTCATGTGAATGATACTTTATCTCAGTGGTCTTTCTTCCAGAAACCTGTAACTCCTATCTAACCACGAGAAAAAACATTAGACAAACTCAAATTGAAAGATATTCTACAAATTGCCTGACCAGTACTCCTCAAAACTGTTGAGCTCAGCAAGAACAAGGAAATTCAGAGGAAGCATGGTAGCCAAGAGGCACTTAAGGAGACATGATAACTAAATGGAGTGTGATATGTGCATCCTGGATGAGATCCTGGGACAAAAAAGATGTTACATAAACACTAAAGAAATCTGAAAAAAGTGTGAACGTTAACTAGTAACAATGCATTAATATTGGTTCATTGGTTGTGATAAATGTACCATGTGGATGTTAAAATGTTAACAAGAAGGAAACGGGGACTGGACATTTTCTGTACTGTCTTTTGACTTTTTTGTACATCTAAAGCTATTCTAAAATTTATGAAAAATAAAATAATGAGGCTATTAAAGACATCAAAAGCAATCAAAAAACACCAACAATAAAAAGATGCAAAGAAAAAAAGAACAGATGAGAAAATAGAAAACAAATACAAGATGATGGATGGATATCCAACCCTGTAAATATGTTCATTGCAAATGGTCTAAATAGTCCAAATAAAAGCCAGAGATTATCAGAGCAAATGAAAAAAAAGCAAAATCCAGAATATACTGTCTATACAAGAAACCACTTCAAATATAAAGATATAGATAGATTAAAAGATAGCAACACATGCACAGTTGAATAGTAATCTAGAGAATTTTGGAGAAGATACATTAATATTAGACAAAGAGTTCATAAGAAGAAATGTTACCACAGAGAAAGAGGGACATTTCATAATAATAAAGGGGCCAATTCACTAGGAGGACATAATCCTTAATGTGTATGCACCTAAAAGGAGAGCTTTGAAATACACAAAATTCTTCTCACACAAAATGAATAGAATCAAAAGAAGAATACAGAAATAGTTGATAATCAACACTCTTTTCTCGGTAATGACAGAACAAATAAAAAAGAGAAAATCAGTGAAAATACAAGAGATAAGTAAACATAAAGACTTGAGCAAATTCTTCCCTCAAACAGCAGAATAAAGTGCTTGTCTTATGAATAGTGTATAGATAGCTGTCACTTTTAATCTAGTCTAAAAATATCTACTTTTAAATTTGTTTAATTAGTCTATTACATGTGATGTAATTTCTCAGTTTAGGAGTACAAAACATCTTTTTTTTTTTTTTTTCTATCTGTCCCGTGTGTTTTTTGTTTCTTTTTTCCTGACTTCTCTTAGATTGTTATTTTCATATTCCTTTCACCTCCTCTACAGGTTTTTAGCTACACCTTTTTATTTTTTTTTTAATGGCAGCTCTAGTAGTTTCAGCATGCAACCTTAATTTGTCACTATCTTCATTGAATAAATATTATAGCACTTCATAGACTGAATAATCGCTTTAAACCTTTTAACTTACAGCCGTCATCCTTTTGTGCTATTTTGTTATGTGCTTTATTTCTACATATGTTTTAAACCCCACAATACTTGCTATTATTTTTATCTAAACATTCAAACATTATTTAAAAATTAAAAATCATGGAAAGTAGCTTTTCATATTTACCCACATATTCACCCCCTTTGGTGCTTTTCATTCCTTCCTATAAATTCCATCTGGAATCTGGCTTCCATCTGGGATAACTTCCCTTTAGCTTACAAAAACTTCTAGAGATTTTAGCATTGTAAACAAACTGGCCCGTTTCTTATAGTGTGGGTCTGCTGGTAACACATACTCTCAGCTTTTGTTCCATTAGAAGTGTCTTTATTTCTCCCTCCTTGTAAAGTGTATTTTCACTCAATATAGAAATCTAGGTTGATATTTGTTATTTTTTCTTTAAGCACTTTAATGATGTTATTCCATTATCTTCTGGATTCTATTATTTTTTTCTTTTATTTTGTTCAGTCTTTTTTTATTTTTTATATGATGAACACATAGATCATGTATACATTAATGTATTTATGGGGTACAATGTGCTGATTTCATATAGAATTAGGAATGCTTACATCACACTGGTTAATATATACCTCATCTTGTTTACTTAGTTATTGTGTTAAGAAATTTATACTCTATACTACTAGATCCGACATGTACCCTTGCATTATGCACCATTGGTGTGATCCCACCATTCCCTCTCCCTCTATCTGACCTCCCCCTCCCTTTTCATCCCCCCCTTCTTCTTGGGCCTAGTTGTGATCTATTCTTCATATGAAAGTGTGAGTGATTGTAAATTGGTTTCATTAATAGTACTGAGTACATTGGATAGTTTTTCTTCCATTCTTTTTTTTTATTAATTTTAAATCATAGCTATGTACATTAATGCAATCATGGGGCACCATACAAAAATATGGAACGCTTCACAAATTTGCGTGTCATCCTTGTGCAGGGGCCATGCTAATCTTCTCTGTATCGTTCCAATTTTAGTATAGATGCTGCTGAAGCGAGTACTTTTCTTCCATTCTTGAGATACTTTACTGAGAAGGATATGTTCCAGCTCCATCCACGTAAACATAAAGGAGGTAAAATTTCCATCTTCCTTTTTTTTTCAATAGTCTACAATTTAAATTTACACACTTAACAAATTAATGCTATTAAGCAAAAATTTAGTGCAACATATAATTTTCATCTTAAGTGAATTTAGTGTTTCATTTATGTTAATATTTTTTGATATACAGTATTTTTTAACTCTATCATTCAAAAAACAATGAATTTCTTCCAACAGAAAACCAACATTTTTAGTTTCCTTGGTACCCTGCAAAATCTCTTTCATGTCTGTTCAAGCATAAATCTATTTCATTTGAATATATCTAACACAAGAGGGAATATATTTTACACACCATTCTGTATCTCATTTTTTTCACTTAACAAAATCAATTGGTTTTTGATTAATGAGGAACCATAGGGCTAGGGGTATTTTGAGAGCAAAGAATTGTTACTTAGGATTTTTTCTGATAATCATAGCATATTATTAGACATATGCTTGAAGTGATAACTATGTGTTACTTATAATTTGGAGATAAAATCTCCATCTTTCTAAGGCTGCATAATATTCCATGGTATACATATGCCACAATTTATTAATCCATTCATGGGACATTGGGCACTTGGGCTTCTTCCATGACTTGGCTATTATGAATTGAGATGCAATGAACAATCTGGTGCAAATATCTTTGTTATAAAGTGATTTTTGGTCTTTTGGATATACACCTAGTAGAGGAATTGCAGGATCAAATGGCAAGTCTACTTTTAGATCCCTGAGTATCTCCGTATTTCTTTCCAAAAGGGACGTATTAGCTTGCACTCCCACCAGCAGTGCAGAAGTGTTCCCTTTTCTCCACATCCATGCCAACATCTGTGGTTATGGGATTTTGTTATGCAAGCCAGTCTTACAGGAGTTAGATGATATCTCAAAGTGGTTTTGATTTGCATTTCTCTGACGATTAAAGATGATGAGCATTTTTTCATGTGTCTGTAGACCATGCGCCTATCATCTTCAGTGAAGCTTCTGTTCCAGTCCCTTGCCCACAATGAAATGGGATTACTTGTTCTTTTCTTATTAATAAGTTTGGGTTCTCTGGATTCTGGTCATTAAACCTTTGTCAGAAGTGTAACCTGCAAATATCCTCTCCCATTATGAAGGCTGTCTGCTTGCTTTACTTACTGTGTTCTTGGCTGAGCAGAAGCTTTTTAGTTTGATCAGATTCCAGTAATGCATTTTTGGTGTTGCCACAATTGCCCGGGGGGTCTTCCTCATAAAGTATTCTCCCACGTCAATTTCTTCAAGTGTTTCTCCTGCACTCTCTCCAAGAATCTTTATAGTTTCATGTCTTAAGTTTAAACCTTTTATCCAGTGAGAGTCAGTTTTTGTTAATGGTGAAAGGTGTAGGTCCAGTTTCGGTCTTCTACAAATTGCCAGCCAATTCTCCCAGCACCATTTGTTAAATAGGGAATCTTTCCCCCAATTTATATTTTTGATGGGCTTATCAAAGATCAAATGATGATAAGTGTCTGGGTTCATCTTTTGGTTCTCAATTATGTTCCATACATCTACCTCTCTATTTTTGTGCCAATACCATTCTGTTTTGATCACTATAGATTTATAGTATAGCTTGAAGTCTGATAGTGTGATTCCTCCTGATTTGTTTTTATTTCTGAGTAATGTCTTAGCTATTTGAGATTTTTTCTGGTACCATATAAAACGAAGTACTATTTTTTCCAGATCTTTAAAGTATGACGGTGGTGCTTTGATATGGATTGCATTAAATTTGTAAATTGCTTAGAGTAATACGGACATTTTAACAATGTTGATTCTTCTTAGTCATGAGCATGGTATGTTTTTCCATTTGTTAATTTCTTCAGCTATTTCTTTTCTCAGAGTTTCATAATTCTCTTTTTAGAGATCTTTCACATCTTTTGTAAATTCCCAAATATTTCATCTTCTTTGGCACAACTGTAAAGGGATTGGAGTCCTTGACTGTTTTTTTTTTGGCTTGACTATTATTGGTATATATAAAAGCTACTGATTTGTGAGTATTGATTTTGTATCCTGATATGCTACTGTATTTCTTGATCACTTCTAAGAGTGGTTGAGCCCCTGGGGTTTTTCAGGTATAAAATCATATCATCTGCGAAGAGTGAAAATTTGATCTCCTCTGACTCTATTTGTATACTGTTGATCACCTTCTCTTGCCTGATTGCGATGGCTAAGACTTCCATTACAATGTTAAAAAGCAGCGGAGAATGGGCAACCTTGCCTGTTTCCTGATCTGAGTGGAAAGGTTTTCAATTTTACTCCATTGAATATGATATTGGCTATGGGTCTGCTGTAGATGGCCTCTATCAGTTTAAGAAAAGTTCCTTCTATACCTATTTTCTTAAGGGTTCTGGTCATGAAAGGATGCTGGATATTGTCAAAAGCTATTTCTGCATCTATTGAGAGAATCACATGGTCTTTGTTTTTTAGTTTGTTTATGTGATGTATTATATTTATAGATTTACGTATATTGAACCAACCTTGAGACCCTGGTATAAAACCCACTTGGTCATGGTGTATAATTCGTTTGATGTGTTGCTGGATTCTGTTTGCTAGGGTCTTATTGAATATTTTTGCATTTATGTTCATTAAAGATATTGGTCTATAGTTTTCTTTTCTTGTTGGGTCTTTTCCTGGTTTGGGGATCGGGGTGATATTTGCTTCATAGAATGTGTTGGGAGGTATTTCTTCTTTTTCAATGTTTTGGAAAAGGTTAGGTAATATAGGTATTAGTTCCTCTTTAAAGGTTTGGTATAATTCTGATGTGAAGCCATCTGGTCCCAGACTCTTCTTTTTTGGGAGATTTTGTATAGTTGATTCTATTTCAGTGCTTGATATAGGTCTGTTCAGCATTTCCAATTCTTTCTGATTAAGTCTAGGAAGTTGGCCTGCTTCTAAGTATTGGTCAATTTCTTTCAGATTTTCATATTTCTGAGAATAAAGTTTTTTGTAGTATTAAGGATTTTTTTTAATTTCTGAGGTGTCTGTTGTTATTTCGCCTTTGCCATTTCTGATTGATGATATTATGGACTTTAATTTTCTATTTTTGGTTAGGTTGGCCAAAGCTTTATCAACTTTGTTGAATTTTTAAAAAACTAACTTTTCGATGCATATATCTTTTGAATAATTCTTTTGTTTTTTATTTCATTTAATTCTGCTCTAACTTTAGTTATTTCTTTTCTTCTGCTGGTTTTGGGGTTGGAATGTTCTTCCTTTTCCAGTTGCTGAAGATGTCTCATTAAGTTATTGACTTCCTCTCTTTCTGTTCTCTTGAGGAAGGCTTGCAATGCTATAAATTTCCCTCTTAGGACTGCCTTTGCAGTATCCCACAGGTTCTGGTAATTCATGTCTTCCTTATTGTTTTGTTCCAAAAACTTGACATTTTCCTTCTTAATCTCATCTATGACCCAGCTATCATTCAGCACAAGGTTATTTATTTTCCATGTCTTTGTATGAGTATGCAGATACCTGTTATTGGTCAATTCAACTTTTATTGCATGATGATCCGAGAAAATACAAGGGATAATTTCTATACTTTTAAATTTGGTGAGGTTAGACTTGTGACCTAAGATGTAATCAATTTTGGAGTATGTTCCATGGACTGATAAGAAGAATGTGTATTCAGTTTTGTTAGGATGAAATGTTCTATAGATGTCTGCTAAATTCAATTGTTGTATGGTAATGTTTAAGTCCCAAATTTCTTTGCTTAGTTTCTTACTGGAAGATCTATCCAATACTGCCAAAGGGGTGTTAAAATCTCCAACTATTATGGTGCTGGAAGATATCAAATTGTTCATTTCTGTTAGGGTCTTGGTTATAAATTGAGGAGTATTCTGGTTGGGCACATAAATGTTAATAATTGACATCTCATCATGTTGAGTGTTTCCCTTAACAAATATGAAATGACCATCCTTGTCTTTCCTTACATTTGTTGGTTTAAATCTTAGTGTATCTGCAAATAAAATTGCCACCTCTGCCTTTTTCTGATTTCTGTTTGCCTGGATTATAGATGCCCATCCCTTCACCCTGAGTTTATATTTATCCTTTAAGGTAAGATGAGATTCTTGAATGCAGCAGATATCTGGCCTGAGTTTTTATATCCAATCAGCCAACCTGTGCCTCTTTAGAAGACAGTTTGAGCCATTCACATTAATTGGGAGTATTGATAAGCCTGGTAGTATTTTGGGTGTCCAGTTTTTTGAAAGTCCAGTGGACATTTTGAATTTTTTCACCACTGTGGAAATTGGATTTTGGTCAAGAATTTCAAGGTGAATTTACGTTGGTGGTAGAATATTGTGCTTGTCATTATGGAGGATGGGTCTGAGGATATCCTGAGGAGCTGGTTTGGTTATGACTAATTTCTTTAACATGTGTATGTCATTAAAGTATTTAACTTCTCCATCATAAATGAAGCTCAATTTAGCTGGACACAGATCCTGGGCTGAAAGTTGTTTTATTTCAGGAGATTGAAGGTCGATGAACATCCTCTTCTGGCTTGAAAAGTTAGAGCAGAAAGGTCTGCATTCTAATATTCTTCCTCTTGTACGATATGATTTTCTTACATTTGGCTATTTGCAGGATTTTCTCCTTCATATTAACTTTGGTGAAGTTAATTACAATGTGTCTAGAAGATGCTTTATTTGGGTTGAATCGTACTGGGGTTCTGAAACTGTCTGCTATCTGAATTTCAGTGTCTCTTGCCATGCTTGGGAACTTCTCCTCAATTATCTCTTGCAGTAGAGTATCTGTGCCTTTCGGACCATCCTCTTTTCCTTCAGGGATTCCTGTGAGGTGAATATTTGCTCTTTTGGAGTGGTCCCACAATTCTCTCAGGGAGTGATCGATTTTTGCTCTCCACTTCTCTTCCTCTTTGAGCATTTGGGAGCATTCAAAAGCTTTGTCTTCAATGTCTGAGATCCTTTCTTCTGCCTGCTCCATTCTGTTACTGAGGGAGTCTACTGTATTTCTCAGATCTTTGAGGGCTGAAAGTTCTTGCCAAATGTGTCAAAAAAAATCTTTGGTGATTTTGTCTTTGAATTCATTGAATTCTTGAGACCTTTTTTTATTGTTAAATCATAGCTGTGTACATAAGTGCAATCAAGGGGTACAATGTGCTGGTTTCATATACAATCTGAAATATTCTCATCAAACTCTTCAACATAGCCTTCATGGCATTTTCTTAGTTATTGTATGTAGACATTTGTATTCTGCCTTTAGTAAGTTTCACCTGTACCCATTCTAAGATGCACCATAGGTGTGGCCCCACCCATTACCCTCCCTCCACCCACACCTCCCCCCTCCCTGCCCCTTCCTTGGCCCTTTCCTCATAGTCTTGTGCTATAGTTGGGTTATAGCCTTCATATGAAAGCTATAAATTAGCTTCATAGTAGGGCTGAGTACACTGGATACTTTTTCTTCCATTCTTGAGATACTTTGCTAAGAAGAATATGTTCCAGCTCCATCCATGTAAACATGAAAGAGGACAAGTCTCCATCTTTCTTTAAGGCTGCATAGTATTCCATAATATACATGTAACATAATTTGCTAGTCCATTCATGGGTCGATGGGCACTTGGGTTCTTCCATGACTTAGCAATTATGAATTGAGCTGCAATAAACATTCTGGTACAGATGTCTTTGTTATATTGTGATTTTTGGTCTTCTGGGTATACACCTAGTAAAGAAATCATAGGATTGAATGGCAGGTCTATTTTTAGATCTCTAAGTATTCTCCAAACATCCTTCCAAGAGGAACATATTAGTGTGCATTCCCACCAGCAGTGTAGAAGTGTGCCCTTTTCTCCATATCCACGCCAACATCTCTGGTTTGGGATTTTGTTATGTAGGCTACTCTTACTGGGGTTAGGTTGTATCTCAAAGTAGTTTTGATTTGCATTTCTCTGATGATTAAGGATGATGAGCTTTTTTTCATGTGTTTGTAGATTGTGCGTCTGTCTTTAGAGAAGTTTCTCTTCAAGTCCCTTGCCCACCCTGAGATGGGGTCACGTGTTCTTTTCTTGCTAATATGTTTGAGTTCTCTGTGGATTCTGGTTATTAGACCTTTATCGGAAGTATAACCTGCAAATATTTTATCCTATTCTGAGGGCTGTCTGCTTGCTTTACTTACTATGTTCTTGGCTGTGCAGAAGCTTTTTAGTTTGATCAGGTCCCAGTAGTGTATTTTTGATACTGCTTCAATTGCCTGGGGAGTCCTCCTCATAAAATATTCACCCAGGCCGATTCCTTCAAGAGTTTTCCCTGTACTTTCTTCAAGTATTTTTATAGTTTCATGTCTTAAGTTTAAATCTTTTATCCACAGAGAGTCTTTCTCAGTTAATGGTGAAAGGTGTGGGTCCAGTTTCAGTCTTTGGTAGAATTCTGACCTAAAGCCATCTGGTCCTGGGCTTTTCTTTTTAGGGAGATTTTGTATAGTTGATGCTATTTCAGAACTTGATATAGGCCTGTTCAACATTTCCACTTCATTCTGGCTAAGTTGGTAGGTGGCGTACTTCCAGGTATTGGTAGATTTCTTTCAGATTTTCATATTTCTGAGAGTAGAGTTTCTTGTAGTATTCGTTAAGGATTTTTGAATTTCTGAGGGGTCCGTTGTTATTTCATCATTACCATTTCTGATTCATGAAATTAGAGATTTTACTCTTTTTTTCCTGGTTAGGTTGGCCAAAGGTTTATCTATTTTATTGATCTTTTCAAAAAACCGAGTTTTGGATTTATTGATCTGTTGCATATTTTATTTGTTTTCAATTTCATTTAATTCTGCTCTGATTTTGGTTATTTCTTTTCTTCTGCTGGGTTTGGGGTTGGAGTGTTCTTCCTTCTCCAGTTGCTTGAGATGTCCTATTAAGTTATTAACTTCCTCTCTTTCTGTTTTCTTGAGGAAGGCTTGCAGTGCTATAAATTTCCCTCTTAGGACTTCCTTTGTGGTATCCCAGAAGTTCTGATAACTCGTGTCTTGATCGTTGTTTTGTTCCAAAAATCTGGAGATTTCCTTCTTAATCTCGTCTATAACCCATCTATCCTTCAGAATAAGGTTATTTAGCTTCCATGTTTTTGCATGGGTATGCCGGTTCCTGTTGTTATGGAGTTCAACTTTTATTCCATGATGGTCTGAGAAGATGCAAGGAATAATTTCTACTTTTTTTAATTTGCTGAGGTTAGATTTGTGGCCCAGGATGTGGTCAATTTTGGAGTATGTTATGTAGGCTGATGAGAAGAATGTGTATTCCGTTTTTTCGGGATGAAATGTTCTGTAGATGTCTGTTAAGTCCAGATGTTGAATGGTTAAGTTTAAATCTAAGATTTCTTTGCTTGGCTTCTTTTTGTAGGATCTATCCAGCACTGCTAAAGGGGTGTTAAAATCTCCAACTACTATGGAACTGGAGGAAATCAAGTTGCTCATGTCTGTTAGAGTTTATCTTATAAATTGAGGTGTGTTCTGGTTGGGTGCATAAATATTAATAATTGAAATGTCATCATATTTAGTATTACCTTTAACAAATATGAAGTGTCCATCCTTATCTTTCTTTATTTCAGTTGGTTTAAAGCCTATTGAGTTTGTGAATAGGATTGCAATGCCTGCTTTTTTCTGCTTTCCATTTGCCTGGAGTATAGATGACCATCCCTTCACCTTGAGTCTATATTTGTCTTTTAATGTAAGATGAGATTCTTGTTTGCAGCAGACATCTGGCTTGAGTTTTTGTATCCAGTCAGCCAACCTGTGCCTCTTTAGAGGACAATTTAAACCCTTCACATTAATTGAGAATATTGATAAGCCTTTTGAGAGTCCAGTGGACATTTTTAATCCTTTTGCAACTATGGAAGATGGAATTTGATTAAAATTTTCTGGGTGGGTTTACTTTTGTGGTGGGGGATTATACTGGTCTTTATGGAGGATAGGTCCAAGAATATCCTGGTTTAGTTATGGTAAATTTTTTCAATATGTCAGTGTCATTGAAGTATTTAATTTCTCTGTCATAAATGAAACTCAGTTTAGCTGGTTACAGGATCCTGGGTTGAAAGTTATTTTGTTTTAGGAGATTAAAAGTCAATGACCATCCTCTTCTAGCTTGTAAGTTTTCAGCAGAGAGATCTGCAGTTATTCTAATATTCTTTCCCTTGTAGTTAATGGTTTTCTTTCATCTGGCTGCTTTCAGAATTTTTTCCTTCATATTAAGTTTAGTGAAATTGATTATGATGTGTCTTGGGGATGTCTTATTTGGGTTGAGTCGTGCTGGAGTTCTGAAACTGCTATCTGAATTTCAGAATATGTTGACATGTCTGGAAAGTTCTCCTTTATTATCTCATGGAGAAGAGACCCTGTGCCTTGTGAAGCCACTTTGTCGCTTTTTGGGATCCCTATAATATGAATATTGGTTTTCTTCAAATTATCCCAGAGCTCTCTGAGAGAGTAATCTGTTTTTGCCCTCCATTTCTCTTCCTCTTTGACAGTTTGGCAGCATTCAAAAGCTTTGTTTTCAATGTCAGAAATCCTTTCTTCTACTTGCTCCATTCTGTTACTGAGCAATTCTATTGTGTTTCTCAGATCTTTGAGGGCTGCAACTTCTTGTCTCAATGTGTCAAAATTTTTGGTCATTTGGTCTTTGAATTCATTGAATTCTTGAGATATCTTTTGGGTTACTGCTTAGAATTCTAATTTGATCTTATTTGTTATCCAGATTCTGAATTCTATTTCTGACGTCTCAGCTATTTGTTTGTGCATGGGATCTTGTGCTGTGTCTGCCCCATTGACCCTTGGGGGAGTTGATCTACTCTGATTATTCATATTGCCAGAGTTTTTCTGTTGATTTCACCTCATGATTGTTTTTCCCCATTTCCTCTGGCAGTCCTCAGAGTTGGGGAGGTGTCTCTCCAAGATTAGACCCCACTGTATTGTTGCTGGATTTTTGTAGGGAGTGACCCTGTGTAGTTCCTCTGGGGCTGCCCCAGGCAGGGAGTTCTGGTTGTGGAAGCAGCTCCGGCATGTGACACATCTGGATCCAGCAACAGGGCAGGAGGTGGAGCGCATGTTTCTGGGAGTGCCTGGCACAGAGTGTCCAAGGCTCCTGCAGACTCTTGCCAGGAGAAAGGCTCTGCACAGAGGCAGGGAGGGATGTGGAGGGCATACAGCTACCAGAGTCCCTGGCCAGACGAGCGGGCCACTGTGGAGGCAGGAAGGGTACAGGAGGGAGGACATGGGGTTGCATGGCTCCCGTAGTTCTTGGTCAGGGCATGTGGACGACCGGCAGGCACGGGTCACAGGTTGGGGGTCACGACGCAGCTCTTATGGAGGTCCGGGTGGTGCCAAGCCCAGCAGTTTGAGGTCTATGAGCTGTGACGCCACAGCACTCTACCAAGGGCAACAGCCCAAGGCTCCAGTGTGCCAAAACCAGTCTCACTCTGCCCCTGAGGGTTAAGGCTGTCCCCACTCAGTCTCCACCTTTAGGCTGTTCAGTCACTAGGTTACTAGCTCCTGCCCGATCCTTGCTCTGTGACCCTGAGGGCAGAGCTTCCCAGGGCAGTTCTCTCACAATGGGTCCCTGTAGCCCACAGCCAAACACTATTAGCTCCATCTGGCTCAGCGGCTCAGTCTGGGGCCCTAGACAATGCCCAGAGTTCTCTGCACTCCTGTTCAAGCTCTCCCCAAGGCAGTTCAACTGAGTGCCAAGTCCAAAAACAATGAAAAAGTTCACAGGTAAGGCCTTTCCGGTTTGCAATCTCACTGCTGCTTATACTTATGGCTGCCAGCGGGATTAGGTCAATCAGACACACACAACTACTTGCCAGTTTTCCACTGTTTTTGTCCTCTTCTTGGGGTCCAGAAGTCCCTTGCTGACTCCCTGTATCCTCAAAGGGATGATTATAGGCAGATCCCACCAGCCAGAGATGCCTGGAGTCTTATCTCCCCAGACTCACTGTGCCCTGTTGCAGGTAGGCTGTTACCCAGCTGCCATCTTGGATTGGTTTCCTTGAGATAATTTTTGAATTGCTCCTTGAATTTCTAATTCAATCTTTGCCTCCATTCTGTTGATCTTATTTGCAATCCAAATTCTGAATTCGATTTCTGACATCTCAGCCATTTGTTTATGAATGGGATCTTCTGTTGTATCTCCTTTGTCATTCCTTGGGGGAGTTAATCTACTCTGATTATTCATGTTGCCAGAGTTTTTCTGCTGATTCTGCCCCATATTATTTTTCACTGTTTGGCTAGAGAAGCTGGCAAGATGTGAAATTGATTTGAGGGTTCCTGGAGTTATAATTGACCAGTCCTTTACCAAAGAACTGGGATTGGTGATTGTGGCTTTTCCCTTAGAGGATTCTATTATTTTTGATGAAAAATCAGCTGTCATCTATGTCCCTCCTCCCACTCTGTGAGCCCCTCCCCACCAATATAAAGTGTCTTTTTTTCCCTTTGACTTCTTTTATAATTTTTTCCCTCTGTCTTTGGTTTTCAGTGACTACGAAGTACCCATGAGCAATCTTTTTATTCTTCCTGCTTAGGTATTGCTAAGTTTCTTGCATTGGTGGTTTAATGCCTTCTGTAATTTTTTTTTTAATCAGTTTTTTAAAATTCTTGACTATAATGTCTTCAAATGTTTCTTTTGCCCAATTTTCTAACTCCTTGCCTTCTGGGACTTCAATTCCACGTATATTAGATTACTTGATATTGTCACCCCAAGTTACTAATTCTTTTCTTTTCAATCTTTTTTTTTTTCTCTGAGTTTTATTTAGGTAATTTCTATCTTGGCTCGTCCTCAAATTCTTCAATCTCCCCTTCCATGTTCCTTTAGGAATTTAGTTCACTTATCTTTTTCTTCACTGTTTGCTGGCTTAAACAATGAGATAGATAGATAGAGAGATAGATAGAGAGATAGATGATGTAAGTATAGATAAATATTTCCTTTTGTAAGAGAAACATCCCCTTTTTCAATACATGATATTTATTTCAAAATAGAGGGCACAAGGGTTCTTGTTACATGGATGAATTGTATAATGCTGCGATCAGGGGTTTTAGTGTGTCCATCACCAGAATAACATATTGTACCTAATAAGTAAGTTGTTATCCCTCATCCCCCTTGTACTCTCCCCCCTTCTTTGTTTCAGATGTCTTTTGCATCACTATATGACCATGTAGCTCCTACTTATTAGTGAGAACATATGATGTTTATTTTTCCATTGATAAAATACTTCACTTAGAATAATGTTCTCCAGTTGCATCTAAGTTGTTGCAAATGACATTATTTCATCCTTTTTTATGGCTGAGTAGTAATCTATAGTGTGTGTATACACACACACACACACACACACATACACACACATATAGCATATACATACCACATTTTATTTATATATTCATGGTGATGGGCACATAGGTTGATTCCACACCTTTGCAGTTGTGAATTGTGCTATGATAAATGTGGGTACATATGTCTTCTTGACATAATTACTTCTTTTCCTTTGGGTAGATAATCAGTAATGGTATTGCCAGGTCAAATGGTAGGTCTACTTTTAAATCTTTGATGAATCTTCATACTGTTTTCCATAGACACTGTACTAATTTACAGTCCCACCAACAGTGCATAACATTCCTTTTTTCACTGTATTCATGCCAACATCTATTTTTTTTTTATTTTTTAATAATGGCCATTGTGATAGGGGTAAAATAGTGTCTAATTGTCATTTAATTTGCATTTTCCTGATGATCAGTGATGTTGAACATTTGTTCATATGTGTTTTGGCCATTTGTGTATCATCTTTAGGAAAGAACTGTTGGTGTCTTTTGCTCACTTTTTTTTTATTGTTAAATCATAGCTGTGTACATTAGTGCAATCAAGGGATACAATGTGCTGGTTTCATATACAATCTGAAATATTCTCATCAAACTGTTCAATGTAGCCTTCATGGCATTTTCTTAGTTATTGTATGTAGACATTTGTATTCTGCCTTTAGTAAGTTTCGCCTGTACCCATTCTAAGAAGCACTGTAGGTGTGGCCCCCCCTCCACCCTAACCTCCCCACCTCCCTTTTTAATGAGGTTATTTATTTTCTCTTTTTTGAATTCTTTATAGATTCTGCATATTAGACCTTTGTCATATGTATATTTTTCAAGTATTTTCCCCCATTCTGTGGGTTGTCTGTTTACCCTGTTGATTATTTCCTTTGCTGTGCAGAAACGTTTTAAATAGATTAAGTTCCATTTATTTATTTTTATTGTTGCTCTATTTGCCTTTGGGTTCTTAGTCATATTTTTTTGCCCAGACTATCTAGAAGACTTTTCCATATAGTTTCTTCCAGAATTTGCATGACTTCAGGTCTCACATCAATGTCTTTAATTAATCTTGAGTTAATTTTTATATAAGAGATAGGGACCCTGTTTCATTCTTTAGCATGTGGCATTCAGTTTTCCCAGCACCATTTTTTGAATAGGACATCCTTCTCCAGTGTATGTTTTTGTTTGCTTTGTCAAAAATCAGTTGGTCATAGTTATGTGGTTTCATTTCTGGGTTCTCTATTATATTACACTGATCTGTGTCTTCACTTTTATACCAGCACCATGCTATTTTATTTACAAAAGCCTTGAAGTATAATTTGAAGTCAGGTAATGTAATACTTCCAGATTTATTTTCTTTGATAAAGACTGCTTTAATTATTTGGACTCTTTGTTGGTTCCATATGAAATTTAGGATTATTTTTTTTCTAGATCTGAAAAATGACATTGATATTGCTATAGGAATTTTGTTGAATCTGTAAATAACTTTGGGCAGAATGGACATTTTAACAATGTTGATTGTTATATAAATACAATGAGCATGGGGTATTTTTTCATTTGTTTGTATTGCCTATGATTTCTTTCATCAATGGTGGAGTTTTTAGTGTTTTCTAGATACAAGAGCATATCATCAGAAAACAGGGATCATTTAACCTTCTCATTTTTTATTTGCCCTTTCTTTTGCCTGATTTTTGTGCCTAGGACTTCCATTATTATGTTGAATAAAAAGAGGTGACAGTGGGCACCCTTGTCTTGCTCTAGATCCTAGGAAAATGCTTTCTACATTTCCCTGTTCATTATGATTTTGGCTGTGAGTTTGTCATACGTAGCTTTTATGATATTTAGGTAAATTCTTTCTGTGCCTAGTTTGTTAACAGTTTTTATGATGAAGGGGTGCTAGATTTTATCAAATGCTTTTTCTGCATATATTGAGATGATTATATGATCTTTGTTTTTCTTTGTATGTGGTGAATCAAATTGATTGATTTGTATATCAAACCATCCTTGAATCTGTGGAATGAAACTCTTTTTGATGTGCTGTTGAATTCAGTTTGCTGGTATTTTCTTGAGGATTGCATCTATGTTCACAAGGGATATTGTTCTATAATTTTCCTTTTTGTTGTGTCCTTTCCTGGCTTTAGAATCAGGGTGATATTGGCTTTGTAGAATGAGTTAGGGAGGATTCCCTTCTTCTCAGTGCTATGGAACAATTTGAATTTTCCTCAATTATTCATTCTAATAGGTTTTCTAGGCCTTTTGTTTTTTCTTCTTCACTCTCAGGGATACCTATGATTCTTACATTTGGCTGTTGTACACAGTCCCATATTTCTCATAGACTTTGTTCATTCCTCTTGATTCTTTGTTCTTTGTTTTTGACTGGCTTTCCTTTGGGGAAAGCCGTGCTCTACAAGTGCACTACTTGGATCCGTACTTTCCTTTCAGTTCAACCTATGTGGTTCCCTCACCTCCCAAGATTAGTTCACAAACCTCTCATCCATGTGCCTGAGTGAGACAATCAAGTCCTAGGGATACAGGATCCAGCCCATGGGCCTGTCCCCTGATCTCCCAAGTTTAATAACCATGCCAGTGAGAAGTATGCTGGTCCCAAGTTGCCCACAGAGTGCTCAAGTAGGCTTAATGTCCTTCCACTTTAGGGTGTGCCCTCATCTGCTGGAGTAGTTGGGGTGGGGAGCAGCACCAGGAAGGGGAGACAGGCAGGGAGCTCACAGCCCAAGCATCCATGGTCCACTGCAGGTCTTTAAGAAGAAAGGGATCTTCCCCATTCCCTGTGGAAGCCCCAGTGTGGTGGGGATGCCAACATAGAGGAAGCAGCCACCCTGAGAGCCCCAGCTCAATTGTAACTTGGGGCACCTATGTCAACCCACATGGGGACTGTCATAGCCATGTCAGCAGCTGTGGGCAGGGAACAGGAGGAGGAGGAGAGGAGTCTGAATGGAGGGGAACTGGCACTCTGGCCCTCTTTGTCCTGAGGGGCTCCCCTGGCTTGCGGCACTCCCACCACAATCTGGGGAGGAATTGGGAAACATTTGTGTGAGGACCAGTGATAAGAAAACTGAAGCACTAAAACTCCCTGGGAAGGGCAAAGGCCCTCAATGGGTGGAGAAGCAGCATGGCATCTGCCACCTCAGCTTGGGTCTGTCTAGAGGAGGGCAGCCCCGCGGGGGCTGGCAGCCTAGAGCTCTGTCTTCAGGAAGCTCCCAGTTCACTGGCAGCAGCAACTTTTGGGCTTGGGAAGGTAAAGAAGCCCTCCAATAGTTTGGGAGCCTACTTTCTGCCAGAAGTATGAGGGGGGGGAACAAACACTCCCACCCAACCCTTTCCATGTGGCTCCAAATTCTTCAGGGGTTGGTTGGTCTCTGCCGAAATCTTGCTCCTTCTTGTCTGCTCCACAGCTGCTTCTCCTGGAATCTCTGGTAGGTTCTGGCACTTTTCCCTCAGAATTACACCTGGGGTATGTTTTTTCCATCTACCAGTTTTCCTTTGTTCTGAGACGATCTGGTGACCATTGTCTCTAGTCGGCTGTCGTCTACTAAGTAACTATTTGCATATTAGTTCAACAGTCTTTTAAAATTGTCTACATTTTACTTGAAAGTAGAACCTTCAATGGTTCTTAATGCATCTGAAATCATCCCAGAAACTTGTTAAAAATGCATATTTCAAAGAAATATCACCAGACATCAAACAGCATCTAAATCTTAAATAATATTTTAAAATTCCATAGATGATTCCCTAGGCACCCTAAGAGAAACACTAATTCATTGTTAAAAGCTGAAGTCAAAATAAGTAGTTAGCAATTGAGAAATGCAAATCAACTTCAGTGGAGACTTCAGGAAGATCATCCACAAAGCTATCAGATTGCCTTACTGCACACAACTTTAAAAACAAGATTTATATCTACTATAAAAAATAGTAAAATAGTAGGAAAGCTCCTCAAAATGTTAAAAATAGAATTACCATATGATCCAGCAATCCTACTTCTGGATATCCATTCTAAGGAATTGTAATCATTATCTCGATGAGATATCTGACTTTCCATGTTCATTGCAGTCATAGTAGCCAAAATATGGAATCATTCTAAGTATCCATTGATGAGTGCGTGGATAAAGAAAATGCAGTATTATTCAATCTTTAAAAATAAGGAAATGTTTTCATCTCTGACAACATGGACGAACCTGGAGGACATTATGCTAAGTGAAATAAGCCAGGCATAGAAAGATAAACACTGCATGATCTCATATGTGGAATCTAAAAACGCTGAACTCGTAGAAGCAGAGAGTAGAATGGTGGTTGCTAAGGGTGGGGTGAGGGGTGATGGGAGTGGGGTATTGGGGAGATGTAGATCAAAGGCTACAGAGTTTCAGATAGACAGAATGATTATGTTTTGGAGAACTATTGTACAGCACAGTGACTATAGTTAGTAATAACATTTTGCATACTTAAAAATTGCTAAGAGACATCAAAATGTGGAAATAGCCTAAATGCCCACCAACCCAGGAATTAATTAACAAAAAAGATGGACACTTCACATCTTTAACCTGGATGGAGGTGGAACACATTCTGCTTAGGAAAGCATCACAAGAATGGAGAAGCAAGAATCCAATGTACTCAATCCTAATATGAAGGCCGTAGATGAGCTAATACAAGGGGTGGGGTAGAGGAATGAGTCAGCGGGGGGAGGGGAAGAGTGGATGGGCACATGGCATATGGAACACCTCTTGGGGGTGGGACACATGTATAAGTGGGACTGTATCTAACAAATGCAATCAGTGTTAACCTAATTCTTTGTACCCTCAATGAATCCCAAACAATAAACAAATAAATAAATAAATAAAACCCCCCCCAAAAAAAAAAATTGCTAAGAGAGAAGATCTTAAATATTCTCACCACCAAAAGAGATACAAAAAAAGATAAATATGTGAGGTGATGGATATGTGAATAGCTTTTTATTTTACAATGTCGTGTTATACAGCATAAATATATGTGATTTTTATTTGTCAATTATACCTCAATAAACTGTGTGTGTTGGGGGAAGGACTTAATTTAAGCAAACTGGTACATATGGAAACAGACACAGCCTACAATTTCCAAAAGCCGGATAGTTACTCAATTTCATTTGGTATTAATTTTTATGTTGGGCTGTTTTTTCTCAATGAGGCAATTGGAGACATAATTAGACAGCTTAGTGAGATAAGAATATCTTCAGAGATGAGTCCTTCATTTGTATATGCCTGTAAAACCCTTTTATGAATGATTGAGAACACAGAGATATTCTATTTCTCAATCAATTGTAAGGGTCTATGGCATGGAACAAATATCAAGAGCTAGAGACACTAACGGGCATATTTTGTGGCTATCAAGTGAAGACTCTAATTTTTATAGAAACATACCAGAAATTATATGTTTAAGTGAGGGCTGTCCTCTTCAGCATGGTATAATGCAAAAGGACAAATGAAATGGATATCAACCCTGCTTCATTGGTATGACTCCCTGGAGAGCTGTGTTGGGGATTCAGAGCTGAATCTAGCACAGTGGGAGAGAGTGCCTCCATCTACAGCAGAGTCTGCCGTGAACATGGTTGGAAACAGTGGACAAATGCTACATCATTGCCCTTACTGGGTTAATGGTAAGATTCCTGGGTTTGGAGTTTAAGGAATTGAGCATGAATTTGGCTCTGCCATCTGCCACCTATGGGATCTTGCTTGTGAACACACATTCTCTGAGCCTCAATTTCTTTAATCCATTGGTAATTGGATTGTAATTAAAATATTTCTATTTTCTGTTTTATAGATATGTATATTGTATACTCCTTGGAACCTATAGTGCATTAATAGCTATTCTTCATGGGTGTGGTAGATTATAACCTTATTCACAATAATTTCATCACTGTACATACTTTGGGAATGCATTTATTTATAAACAGTTTGAGCAATTAGGAAAAGCCCTTTTCTGTGTCTCTGTGTGATGGCTTAATTTTATGTGCCAGCTTGATCAGGTCAAGAGATGCCAACATAGCCAGTAGATGTTATTTCTGGGTGTGTCTTGGAGGCTGTTTCTGGAAGATAGTAGCATTTTGATCAGTAGACTGAGTAAAGAAGGTGAGTGGCATCATCCAATCCCTTGAGAGCTAGAATAGAACAGACAGAAGAAGGGCAAATTTTCTCTTTCTTTCTTGAGCTGGATGTCCTTCTTCTCCTGCCCTTGGACATCAGAGCTCCTAATTCTTGTGCCTTTGGATTCCAGGGCTTATACCTGTGGCCCTTTGGCCTCAGACCAGGAATAAGCCTTCTGACTAATGCCGCTCTTAGGCCTCTGGACTTGGGTTGAATTATACCACCAGCTTTTCTGGTTCTTCAGTTTGGAGACAGCCAATTATGGGACTTTTAGGACTCCAGAATTGTGTGAGCCAATTCCCATAATTAATCTCCTCTTTATAATTATCCTATGGGTTCTGTTTCTCCAGAGAACCCTGACTAATACACCTTGTTTTTATAATGCGGGTAAGTCACCTATAAATTGATCATGACCTTTGGATCCACGTGATGTTATTCTTTCCACAAATCAAATTCGTTATCAATGGATGAAAGTTTGTTACCACTGGGTTATTTTTTGTGTGTGTGTGGTTTTTGGCTGGGGCTAGGTTTGAACCCGCCACCTCTGGCATATGGGACCGGCGCCCTGCTTCTTGAACCACAGGCGCCGCCCTGGGTTATTAAAAAGAATATGGGGCGGTGCCTGTGGCTCAGTGAGTAGGGCGCTGGCCCCATATGCCAAGAGTGGCGGGTTCGTACCCAGCCCCGGCCAAACTGCAACAGAAAAATAGCCAGGCATTGTGGCGCGCGCCTGTAGTCCCAGCTGCTTGGGAGGCTGAGGCAAGAGAATCGCGTAAGCCCAAGAGTTAGAGGTTGCTGTGAGCCGTGTGATGCCACGGCACTCTACCCGAGGGCGGTACAGTGAGACTCTGTCTCTACAAAAAAAAAAAAAAAAAAAAAAGAATATGGCACAGGCTTCTGAAAAGTCTTCCTGAAGAGGAATTCCAAAAAAGATTTATGTAGCCTCTTTAGTGTGTGAGTATGATCTCTCAAAAGGGCTATGCTGAAGGTCAAAACTCACTGAAATGTGTAGATTTCTGTTAGTTTGTTTAATTAATCATTTTGCATTAGAATCTCATGGCATATACAGCAGTGTTACTATGTTTTGAACCAGAACAACGGTCATAAGCTGATCATGCAGTAATCTCTAGGAATGTGCAGTGTTGTAAACAAGGTAGCCCAGATGAACTCTCAGCCTCTGATAGAAAGGGAATCAGAGGTTTCTGGTGCTTACTGATAACATGTTAATCTCCAAGCAGCCAACTGTTGGTAACTCCCAAAGTTTGAAATATCGATTTAATACAGCTGTGAAAATCTTGTCTTCTCCCAGAGGCTGCAAACCTAGAATTCTGAACTGCTTAATGGAAGGGTTTTGTTTTTATTTATTCATTTATTTAGTTATTTAGTTTTGAGACAAGAGTCTCACTATGTCACTCTCGGTAGAGTGCCATGGTGTCACAGCTCACAGCAACCTCAAACTTTTGGGCTTAAGTGATTCTCTTGCCTGTAGATGGGACTACAGGCACCACAACGCCTTGTTACTTTTTTTGTTGCAGTTGTCATTGTTGTCTGGCAGGCCTGGGCCAGGTTCGAACCCACTAGCTTCAGTGTGTGTGACCAGTGCCCTAGCTGCTGAGCTACAGGTGCCAAGCTGTTTGTTATTATTTATTTATTTTTGCATATTTATTTGTTTGTTTTGTGTTTTAAATTAAATCATAGCTGTGTACATTAATGTGATCATGGGGCACCATACACTGGTTTTATAGACCATTTGACATATTTTCATCACACTGGTTAACATAGCCTTCCTGGCATTTTCTTAGTTGTGTTAAGACATTTATATTCTACATTTACTAAGTTTCACATGTACCCTTGTAAGATGCACTGTAGGTGTAATCCCACCAATCACCCTCCCTCTGCCCATCCTCCCCCCTCCCTCCTCTCCTTCTCCCCCTTTCCCATATTCTTAGGTTGTTTGTTATTTTTTTAGTGATGCTCCACTATAATTAACATAAAAAGGTTTTCTGTACTTATTATGCTTGGATTTTTTTTGCCCATTTTTGTTCTATACTGCATGCTACTGGATGTTATGATTTGAATGTGTCCCCCCAAAATCCATGTGTTAGAAACTTAATCCCCGGGTGGCGCCTGTGGCTCAGTGAGTAGGGCGCCGGCCCCATATGCCGAGGGTGGCGGGTTCAAACCCAGCCCCGGCCAAACTGCAACCAAAAGATAGCCGGGCGTTGTGGCGGGCGCCTGTAGTCCCAGCTACTCCGGAGGCTGAGGCAAGAGAATCGCTTAAGCCCAGGAGTTGGAGGTTGCTGTGAGCCGTGTGACGCCACGGCACTCTACCCGAGGGCGGTACAGTGAGACTCTGTCTCTACAAAAAAAAAAAAAAAGAAACTTAATCCCCATCCAGCAGCATTGGGAGGTGGGGCCCAATGAGAGGTGATTAGGCCATAAGAGCAGAGTGAATGGATTAATGCTGTTATCACAGGGGTGGGTTTTTGTTTTTTAATTGCATTTCTTAGGTAAAGACCCTCTTATAATTGTGTCTCACTCCCAAGAGGTATGTCACACACTGTGACCCCCCCTTTCTCTCTCTCCACTCCCCCTTCCCCCAACCCCACCATGTTCTAGCATTAATTATCCCCATATCAGAATTGAGTACATTGGATTCTTGCTTTTCCATTCTTGTCATGCTTTACTAAGAAGAATGTGTTTCAACTCCATCCAGGTGAATAAAAAAGATGTAAAGTCACCATCATTTTTTGTGGCTGAACAGTAAGTATTCCATGGTATATATATATACCACAGCTTGTTAATCCATTCCTGGATTGGTGGGCATTTAGGTTGTTTCCACAATTCGGCGATTGTAAATTGAGGAGCAATAAACAGTCTAGTGCAAATGTCCTTATGATAAAAATATTTTTTTCCTTCTGGGTAGATACCCAGTAATGGGATTGCAGGATCAAATGGGAGGTCTAGTTTGAATTCTTTGAGGATTCTCCATATTTCCTTCCAAAAGGTTTGCATTAGTTTGCAGTCCCACCAGTGGTGTGAAAGTGTTCCCTTCTCTCCACATCCCTGCCAGCATCTGCAGCTTTGAGACTTTGTGATGTGGGCCATTCTCACTGGGGTTAGGTAATATCACAGGGTGGTTTTGATTTGTATTTCTCTGATAATTAGGAATAATGAGCATTTTCCATATGTTTGTTAGCCATTCATCTGTCTTCTTTAAAGAAGGTTCTATTCCTCTCTCTTGCCCATTGATATAAGGGATTGTTGGCTCTTTTTATATTGCTTAATTTGAGTTCTCTGTAGATCCTATTTATCAAGCTATTGTCCAATTCGTAATATGCAAATATATTTTCCCATTCTGATGATTGTCTATTTGCTTTGGTTGTTGTCTCCTTAGCTGTACAGAAGGAACGGGGTTGTTATGGAAGGATGAGGTTGGTCCCCTTTTGTCTCTCTCTCTTACCCTCATTTGCCCTTCCACTATGGGACGACCCAGCAAAAAGGCCCTTGCTAGATGTTGGCCCTCTGATCTTGGACTTCCCGGCCTCCAGAACTATGAGCCAGTCAATTTCTGTTCATTATAAATTACCCAGTCTCAGGCATTCTGCTAGAGCAGCAAAAAACATGCTAAGAGTGTGGGTTATCCTATATCCATAATATTCCAGCAGGAACCCAGGGGAATAGCACATTTCCCAAGCAGCATTTTAGATCCTCAGCAGAAGTTAATGCTGCAAGTGACCTTGCATTTGTCACAGTGTGGCAAATAGACTGGATAATGGTCCCCAAAGATATCTAGTTCCTAATCCCTGAAATCCCTGAAACCTCATGTGTCAAAATAGATTTTGTAGATGTGATTAAGTTAAGGATTTTGTCCCACGTGAGTGGGCCCTAAGTGCAATCGCAAGTGACCTTATAAGAGGGATGCAGAGGGAAATTTGACACAGAAGAAGGAAAAAAGACACTGCAGCAAGATGCTAAGCTGCTGGCTTTGAAGATGGAGGAAGGGGCCATGAGCCATGGAAGAGGGTGAGCACAGCTCCAAAAGCTGGAATAGACAAGAAAAGGAATTCTCCAGAGTGCATAGCCCTACTTACACCTTGATCTCAGTCCAATGGAACTGATTTTAGAATTTTTTCTTTTTTGAGACAGAGTCTCCCTCTGTCCCCCTGGGTAAGTGCTGTGGCATCAGCTTAGCTCACAGCAACTTCAAACTCCTGGGCTCAAGCCATTCTCCTGCCTCAGCCTCCTGAGGAGCTGGGACTACAGGTGCCTGCAACAACACCCAGCTAATATTTTCTATTTTTAGTAGAGATGACGTCTCACTCTTGCTCAGGCTGGACTTGAACTCCTGAGCTCCAGTGATCCTCAGCCTCCCAGAGTGTTAGGATTACAGGCCTGAGCCACTGTGCCTGGCCCTGATTTTATCAATAGATTCTGACCTCTGGAACTATAGGAGATTAATTTGTGTTGTTTTAAGCCAATAAGTTTGTGGTAATTGGTCACAGCAGCCATAGGAAACTAATACAGCAAAAATTGAGGCTCTTCATTTCAATCTGAATTAAAAGTCTAGGATTTTGCTATGTGCATGTGCAACCACTTCCAGTTTTCTAGATACTCTGCCAAGAGCAAACCACAATGGAATAGGCAATTTAAATAAGACCGAGCAAGAGAAGAACAGAGACCCAAAGGGCATACTTCAAATCCATGCATTAGGCAGGGTCCCAGCTGACACACTGCTTTAGAGCAAAAGGGTGTTTCCTCAAAATAACTGTGAAGGAATGCCGAAACGGGCTATAGATGTGTTCAGCTTTACTCCTACAGTTGACATTTATCATGTATCAGTCCCTGTTAATAGCTTGACTAACAAACAGACCATCAGAGGCTAGGCAGGACCCATAAATAGCCCAGGCATACCCAAGAGGGGGCCCGGCTTAGTGTGACTAAGATAGAACTAGGACTGCAGTGACTACGTAGAAATTAAAGTCGAAACTGAGCAAAGGAGAACTCAGGGAAGAATTTAGAAAAAAATGTTCTTGACCCAACTATCAGAGCCTGCAGCTGGCTTTTGATCACTAGGAAGCAGTGAGAGGCCTGGTAGCTGAAGTTCCTGAGCTATGCCTGTTGGGTCAGGAGGTGTTTGTGGTGGGAGAATGGAAAGCTTTTCCCTTTCTCACTGTCTGGTTTGTTCTTCACGGAAGCCCCGTTAGTCCCAAAGCTCTGTGGATGCTCTTGAGGCTGAGTGAGAACTAAGAAGAGACTTGCTTTCTGTCCCATATTTCTCAAGAGCAGAGAAAAGGCTCAGGTTGTTTTGAAAACAGCTGCCACAGTTTTCCCAAATGGGCTTTGTTTGTTCCCTTCAGCTCCAAGACCTGAAACTCATCCTCTGCTTTAATATCAACAAGTGTCTATTGGAAGTCACTTGGGCAGTGCCCCACCAGGGCAGTGTCCCATCTGGGCAGTGCCCCACCCAGGCTATGCCTCACCCAGGCAGTGCCCCACCCGGTCAGTGTCCCACCCAGGCAGTGTCCCAGCTGGGCAGTACTTCACCTGGGCAGTGTCCCACCCAGACAGTGCCTCACCTGAGCAGTGTCCCACCTAAGCAGTGTCCCACCCGGGGAAGTGCCTCACTCAGGCAGTGTCTCCGGTGTCTGTGAAGTGCTGGCCTCTGCTTACTTTCATCTCTTTGTTTTTTTTCTGAACTAAACCTTTGGCCACAGTGTTCTCCAAACAACCTGCAAAACCATCTCCCTCAAGTCATCTAGCTTTGCATCTGATTTACATCACAATAAAAACACTAGGGGTCAAGACAACTTTGGACTATATTAAAGGGTTGTGGTGGCACTTACTGCCCCAAGTCCACATGCGTCCACTGACTCCCCAAGAGCTTCACGTTTGCTGTTTGTGAGTGGCAGTGATCTCCCTGGGGAGAAGTCACTGTCCTCCAGAAACAGCTGCCTGGCTGCTTAGTGCTCAGCACTCTCCACGTGACCTGAGCTATTTGCCTTTGTCTCCCCTCTCCGCTGACAGGGTTGGGTTGGGTCGGGGTGTTTTTGCTGAGGGAAGGGAGCACATGTTTCTCACTTCCACATTTCCTCCTCTTGCTTCTTCCACACCCACCTCCCCTTTGGTTTTTGCACCCACATGTGGGCAGCCGTCTCTGCCAGGTGCCCAGGTGCTGACGGCACATACAGTCCAGGGGATAAATAGAAGCTTTCAGATATTTGCTATTTAATAAATCGGTAACAAAAGTATCTTGAATGTGCACAGCACTTAACCATTTTGATGTGCTTTAAATCTAAATGATTTTGTCTCTACAACATCCTTGAACTCAATGTAACAGGTAATAATGGCTCCACTGAACATGGTAGAAAATTGAAGTCTAGGAACGTTGAGACTTAGAAAAAGGCCCCACTGCAAATTACTGGCAGAGTTCACGTTAGCCATCTGCCTCGGCTCTCTGCTCCTTGCCACTATGCTGTGGGACTTCAGTTCACCTAGTTAACCTACAGTAAAGTGACAAGGCTTGTCATTGTTGCAAATGTGAGGACAGGGACACAGGCTTCTGAGTTTTGATTGACCTGGAGGTAATTCATGCCAGTAGGACCTCAGCTGCAGTCTTCTGGGTTGGTGGGTGACAACAAAACCTTCACTATCTATCTAGCCCAAAAGGACGGGTAGTTCTGAACTACAGCAGATAAACCACAGTATCAACCATGTCTGCATTATATATTTTAAAATGTAATTTCTTATTTATGTCAGATTATTTGGTTGAGGGTGGGGGTGGAAGGTTCTGGGTCTAGTCACTTCCAGAAAGACAGTCTTACTCTCAGGGCTCATGAAGAATCACGGAGCCCAGGGGACAGTGCCAGACACTTGTCTCCTTTTCTATCAAGCTAGCCCGTATCAGAGCCCACCCTGCAGGCTCATGGGATTTCCCTTCTCTCCATGTGTCCTGTCACCCCTGTCCCCTGTGCCCTCAGATCCACCCTTCCCAGGGCTATTGGGTTTCATTCAATTCCTTTCAGTCTCTGAGCTCTCCACAGAGAAAATCCCCACAACCCAAGTCACATTTATCTCCCAAATATTAACCACTTTTCATAGCACAGCACCCACGAGTCATTATGCTAACAGCTGCCTCTGTGCTTCATTGTACAAAATATATTTTCCCAGAAACAGGTGGGGATGGAGGCCCGAGGAGGATGAGAGGGAAAGAAAACCTCACCCTGTCACACTCCAAGTTATCATACGGCTCCCATCCCACACTCATTCATTCAACAAATGAATTAATTGAGGATTTGCTCTGTGGGAGGAACTGTTCTGGGATATAAATGTGAATAGGATATAGTCTTCTACCTAAGGGAATTCTTGATTAAGAAAAAGAAACAGACACCACAGGTGATTATAAAGTGAGGAGAAACTACAGTGCTAGAGACACGCATAGCGCAGCATGAAGGGGGAGCGTTTCGGTCCCGAGTGAGGTGAGGCTTCCTGCAGAAAGGGGTGCTTGGACAGAAAGGGGGTGCTTGGACAGAAGGCAGTGAGGATGGGGACGGCCATTGTGAGATGGTGTGAGCTGAGCTCAGAGTGGGAAATAGCACTCTGTGTGTGTGGCATCACCAGGCAAAGAGCCACGGCAGAGGGAGGAGCTGGGGAAGCAATGGACAGCCCAGAGGGCCTTGTGCGGGGCATTGTCAAAGAGCTTGGGCAGGACTGAGGGTTTCCAGCAGGGGAGAGATGGCAGATACCCAGTGGTGTGGAAGGCAGGTGGGAAGGTGGACCAGACCAAGGCAAAGCTGGACGTAGGGAGACCAGCTACAAGAGACACATAATTCAGGGGAGATAGTGTGATGGGAAGAGAAGGAAGAAATAGAGAACAGTTGCAGAGGGCCATGGAGAGGTCATACGCTGGGGCTGGGGTAAGGGAGAAGGAGCAGTCTGAAGAGTCTTTGAGACTACTGCCCAGTGCCCAGAGGACCTCTCAGGAGATGAGAAGATGGACACATGGAATGGTGACCTCTCCAGACTTGTTCCTTCTCCCACAATTTCTGGTTCAAGGCCCGTGAGGAGAGGGGCCAAACTGCCCCAGCCCTGGGACTATCCTCGTCAGCGGGGTGAAGATGAGAAGAGCCGGAAGGCAGGAGACCAGCGTGTCACAAAACAGCTGGAAGGGCCAGGCCTAGTCAGCCACCTGTTCATGGCTTTATCTTTCTTTATTTCAAATTAATGTGAGGGTACAATGTTTGCATTTGTTAGGTAAAGTCCTTCTTATAGTTGTGTCCAGCACCCAAGAGGTGTGCCATATACCCTGACATTGTGCCCATTAGGTGGGAGCACACCATCCCCCTCCTTCCTCCTCGTCGCCCGCTCCCTCCTTCCCACTCCCCAGATTTATCTTATTAATCTTCCCAGTGTCTCTATGTGAAACACACAAGTATTGTCCCATTTTACAGAAGAGTGGAGGGCATTTCCTCCACCTCAGCATGACTGTATGTGAGAGAAAGTCTGGCGTCATCATGGTAAGAGTCTACAGGGTCATCAGAGTAGACCTGGAAATAGCACAGCCTGGGAGACCTGGGGGGAACTTCCAGTGACAAGAAGAGGATTCTGGAGGGAGCCAGGAGGAACAGCTGACAGACCTTTAGGCATTCACAAAATGAGGTGTGAGGGATTTGGAGTTCCAGCACATTTCCTCAGGGTAGAGTTGAGTAGAGGGAGGGAGGAAGGCTGAGAAAGACCGTGACTTTGTTGCAATTTCATAAAGCATCTTCCTTTTGTTTTTACCTGCATTCTCATGCAGGCTAACAGCACCTGGTAATGAGTCCGCACAACAACTCTGTGAGGGAGAGTTTCATTCTCTCTCTCTCTTTCTCAGCTAACAAGAGGTAAAGGTGTGTTTGAACCATGCACTGTGACTTCAGGTTCTTAGCTGCTACCCTAACACAGAGACCAGAAGAGGCCTCGCCGTTAGCATAAACCCACAGATACACGGGGTAAGGCCAGTGTGAAGGGAGGTTTAGGGGTAGACAAGCTGACATGTGTTCATCACCTGTTAGGAGCTTTATCGTGTTAATCCTCAAAATATCTCTGCGAGGACACTGTAGTTATCACCTCATCTTAGAAATGAGGAAATTGAAGCTCAGGGATGTTCAGAAACTTGCTAGAGACGGGTCACACAAATTTTTACTAGAGACGGATCACACAGCTAATAATGACAGAAGTCGGGGTTTGACTTAAATTTGTCGTATTCCAAAGTTCGCCTGTAGTTAGCTACTAGGAAGGCTACAGTGGGAAAATTGCTTGAGCCCAGTAGTTCAGGTCCAGCCTGGACAATAAGGTAACATTCCACATGTAAGAAAAAAGATAAAGAAAAAAAGAAAAAAAGTGAAATTAATTTTAACAATGTATTTAATGTAAACCAATATATCCAGATTATTATCAATATATCTAGATTATTATCATTTCAACATGTAATCTATACTTCCAGTTATTAATAAATACCAGCAATAGTACCTCTGTCAACATGCACATTACAATCCTAACACAACACAACAGTGAAAATTAGGGTAGTTTTTCCCACATAAAGTTGTGTCTAACGGAAACATATTTTACATTGCTTCCATTTTTTAATTTAAGTTTACATTGATAATGAATAAAATGTAAAGTTCAATTCCACAGTCACACTGGCCACATTTCAAGTATGCAGTAACCACATGTGACTTAGGAGCATGGTACTGCGCAGTACAGCTATGAACTTGCCATGTGTTGTTGTTTTTCTTTTCTTTTTTAACTTGAGACATAGCCTCACTCTGTCACCTAGGCTAGAGTATGGTGGCATCATCATGGCTCCCAGAAACCTCATACTCCTGGCTTCAAGCAATCCTTCGCCTCATCCTCCTGAGTAGCTGGTACCACAGGTATCTACTGCAATGCCTGGCTGATTGTTCTATTTTTACTAGAGAACGGTCTTGTTCTTGTTTAGGCTGGTCTTGAACTCCCGCTCAAGCAATCCTCCTGCCTCGGCTTCCCAGACTGCTAGGATTACAGGCGTGAGCCACTGAGCCCAGCCTGTTTTTCTTAATTAAAAATTTTAATTTAAAAATTTCTTTAAACTTGCAATTATACAGTCATTATTTCTTTGTTTAACCTTAAAACCTGTGTGCTTTTAACATACTCACGTCTCAGCCTTACAGGCCCCATCACCAAGTAAGTATCAATGGTTCAGAGAGACATTCTAGAATCTTGGTGACATTAGAACAAATCTGTGGTTGTTGTTAGGATGCTGTTGATTTGTGTTTAACTTAAAACCTTTGTGTGGTGTTAGTCCATGTTAGGCTGATGTTCCTCTGTGGACCTGAAAAAATAATTTGCTATTTTGGGCCCTACAGTGTTCACTACCCAGGGTTGAAAGTCATTCCCAAGCAGATTGTATATTGGGGGGGGAGGTCATGCTCCTCTGACGTTTTTTTTTTTTTAGGAGTATACGATTTTTCAAAAGGGTGGAGAAAGGTAAACTTGAGGAAAAATGTCATAGGCATAGCTCAGGCTGTAGTTAAGGGGGGAACAGGACGGAAGGATAAAGGGGTTCTATCTCTGAGGAGTATCCACCCCCCGCTTCCAGGAGGCACTGCAGTGTGGTCAGAGCTGGGAGGAACAAAGCGGTTCTTAAAAATAAATGCAGACAGACAAGTTTAAATGGACACAGAGCAGCAAACTTGGGGACTTCTATAGCTACTATGGAATAGTCCCTGCTCAGTACCTCTACTGACCCCTCTTTGCTACTGCAGAATATTTTAATAATGAGACACACCCAAACATGTTTAGCATCACGCCACCTGCTGCTCCTCATGGCCAGCACTATTTGTCATCAAATCTGATCCCAATGTTTGCTGTATTATTGGATATCCTGTGAAACAGGATCTAAAAATATACATTTTTGTCTCTAAATCAGTCCTAACCTTACAACTGGGTTTGCAACCATAGCTTTGTTGCCTATTTTGTTTCCCTTTCAGGGATTAGGTAATACTATTAAATTCTCCATCTCATCTCAGTCTCTGAACTTGGCTTGGTATTTGAAGAATATATTTATAAATTAAAGCTGTGCTTCCCTTTATTCCAAGCAAGCCAGCTATGGGTTTATAACTCTATAGTATTGCCTAGTATTTTCTTCCCTAAACTGGACGCATTCACTCTCTCCAAACTGAAGTTCCTCTGCTGAGCTTATTTTCATCTCAGGATTTCTCAAGGGCTGTTTCTGTTATAGGGGATAAAAGGGGTGGAGGAATCCCAGCTCCCACACTCAAGGGTACTTTCAAAGCAGGCCTTGCATCCGGGACTTGGTTCCTTCTTTTCATGGAGGGCAGCTCTGCAGTGGAGGAGGGCAGGATTTGGAGAGCGTTTGGAGTGACAGAGTTAGCTGGGCTTATGCTTTGCTCTTCCATGGCAGCTGTCACAAGGACCTTCAGGCGCATCCTAGGAAAGCCAAGTAAAGCAGAAAAGGCCTTTAGAACCAAAACTATTGCCCCCAGTCTAGCTGTTAAATTTGTAACTTCCAGACTGGCTTGGTGACTTAAGCCTGTAATACTAGCATTTTGGGAGGCTGAGGTGGATCACTGGAGGACAGGAGTTCAAGACCAGCCTGGGCAACTTAGTGAGACCCCTGTCTCTACAAAACTAAAAATCATCCAGGTGTGGTGGTATGCACCTTGAGTCCTAGTCTACTCAGGAGGCTGAGGCAGGAGGATTGCTCGAGGCTAGGAGTTTGAGGCTGCTGTGAGCTATGATCATGCCACTGCACTTCAGCCTCTGGGCAACAGAGCTAGATGCTATCTCTAAAACAGCAAAACAAAACAAAAACTTATAACTTTCAGAGAGCAGCTGAAAGATTAAACTTAAATTTTTCATATTCCAGATATGCCCACTGTTAATACTTCTATTCAACACAGTGCTGGAAGTCCTACCCAGAATAATCAGGCAATAGACAAATTTTAAGGGCATCCAAATTGGAAAGAGGTCGTCAAATGATCTCTCTTTGCTGATGGTCTGATCTTGTATCTAGAAAACACCAAAGATTCTACCAAGAGGCCCCTGGAATTGATAAATTCAGCAAAGTCTCAGGATACAAAATGAATGGACATAAATCAGTAGCATTTCTATATAACAATAACAGTTATTGTTAACATAAACACTCACTACCATTCACAATAGACACAAAGAAAATAAAATACCTAGGAATATACTTAACCAAGGAGGTGAAAGATCTCTACAAGGAAAATGACAAAATGCTGAGAAAGACATGACAGAGGGTGCAAACAAATGGAAAAACATATTAGGCTCATGGATAGGTAGATTCAACATTGTTAAAATGTCCATACTACCCAAAGTGATTTACAAATTCAATGCAACTCCATCAAGTTACCAGAGTCATACTCCACAGATTAAGAAAAAATAATTCTATGCTTCATTTGGAATCAAAAAGAGCTCAAATAGCCAAAACGATCTTAAGCAAAAAGAATAAATCTGGAGACATCATATCACCTGACTTTAAACTATGCTACAAGCCTATAGAAATTAAAACAGCATGATACTGGCATAAAGGTAGAGACACAAATCAATGGAATAGACTAGAGAACATAGAAATGAAAACCTCTAGCTACCACCAAATGATTTTCCACAAAGCAGACAAAAACATACACTGGGGAAAGGATGCCCTATTCAATAAATGATGCTTGGAAGATAGGATAGTCACACGTAGAGGAATGAAACAGGACTGACCCCACCTCTTATTGCTCACAAAAATTAATTCAAGATGGATAAAAGACTTAGATAAATGGTACAAAACCATAAGAATTCTATAGGAAAATGTAGGAAAAACTCTTCTAGGTATCAGCCTAGGCAAAGAATTTATGACCAAGACCCCAATAGCAATCACAGCAACAACAAAAACTAACGAATGGAATTTGATTAAACTAAAAAGCTTCTGTACATCTATGTAAAGACCAATAGCACAAATAGATAACCAACAGGAGAAATATTTATAAGCCACACATCTGATAAAGGCTAATATCCACAAAGAACTCAAGCAAATCATCAAGAAAAACAAACAGCCCTGTTAAAAAGTGGGCAACAGACATGAACTTCAGAAGCTTCTCAAGAAAGAAAAATGGCCAATAAACATGAAAAAATCCTCAATATCACTAATCATCAGGGAAATGCTAATTGAAACCATCATGAGATGTCACCTTACCCCAGTTAGAATGGTTTATTAAAAAGTCCAAAAACAGCACCTTTGGCTCAGAGGCGTAGGGTGCTGGCCCCATATACCGGAGGTGGCAGGTTAAAACTCGGCCCCTGCCAAAAACTGCAAAAAAAAAAAAAAAAAAGATGCTGGCATGAATATAGAGAGAAAGGAACACTTATGCACTGTGGATGGGACTGTCAATTAGTACAACCCTTATGGAAAATAGTATGGAGATTCCGCAAAGGACTAAAAGCCAACCTACCATTCAATCCAGCAATCCCACTATTAGATAGATATCTATCTACTCAAAGGAAAGGAAGACTTTTCATGAAACAGACACCTGCACTCAAATGTTTATTATAACATAATTCACAATTGCAAAGATGTGAGATCCATCCAAGTGCCCATCAATTTATGAGTATATTAATAAAATGTGGTATACACACACACACCATGGAGTCTACTCAGCCACAAAAAAGATAAATTAATGACTTTAAAACAATCTGAATGGACCTGGAGACAATTCTCCTAAGTGAAGTGTCTCAAGAATGGAAAAACAAATGGCACATGTGCTCACTATTAAAGTGGAAGGCTTGGAGATGCCACTGCTGAGGAAAGCCACGCCGTGCAGGGCAAGATTCTCATAGTGAGTGCCACCACCTCTGAGTGGCTTGGGACAGGAATGAGAGGAGAAGAGCAGAATCATCCCTACTCCCCTGGCACCACTTTGTTAACTGGGGAGAGACTTTGAAGAGGTGGGGGTGAAAGTTCCATGTTGCGGGGAAGAATCCTCATAACATGGGGCATAATACTGCATGCGAGGGCCAGCAAGTATGGAAAATTAAAGCTTCATCCCTTAAACAGCATGATCTGTTTGACAGTTCATAGAATATTTTATAATCCAAATGGGTTGATCACCTTTTGGCTGGCATTGGTGAGATACTATTATCTCAGTAAGCATAAATCTTGACTCTGTTAGCCTGGACAAGTCACACGACTCACTAGGGCCTCAGACTGCTGCTCCTTGGTCCTGCTGTTTGCCTTACTGTGAGTGTATGGAGGTGCAGATGACAAGAGCAGATGGCAGGGCCCCCAGAAGATCAAAGGGCTGGCTTTGCCTAGAAAGGCTGCGTATGCCATGCAAGCGTGCAGGAAGGCTGTAGTGAGTATTGAACAGATACTTGTTAGATTGAATAAACTTGAAATCAAACATCTTCTTACCACTCCTATGGAAGACTGAAGCATGGGTACGGGCGGCCATGGCTGGAAGGAAGGAGTCCTTCCTGGGGTGCTGCTGTCACTGCTGGGTGGTCCAGCATTCGTCCATTCCCCCCAGAACCTAATTACTTTGCTGCGAAGAGACTGTTCTCTCTTTTGCATCAAAACTCCCCTAAGGTTGTTTTCAGCGTTGTTTGGTATTTTAACACTGAAAACAAACACATATCATTTCTAGACTATAGACAGTGATCCCAGAGAAGGGAAAACAAGGACGATTCAGGAAAGATTGCTCCCAGAGGGGCCTCGGCTGTTTTTCTTCCATCACCCCCCTTTTCCATTCTCGGACTCCTTTTTGGTTATTTCCTAAGGTCTTTCCGATTGCCCCTCCACATTCGTAGTCTTCCTTGTCTGGGCCCTCTCCTGCTCTCCCCTGCTTCTCAGATTGGCAGACCCATATAAGGTGGCCATAAAGTTTGTGTGCAGTTGGAAAATAGTGTGCGATTTAAAATTGTACATGAACTTTATGGCTACCCTATATTTCACCTGGGCTCCCCTCTTGCACTTATTCCAAAGCTCGTAATTATTTTTCTCTTATGGATAGAGATGAGCAGAATGCCAGGGGTACAATTTAAAAAAAGAGAAGCTCTCCAAAGGCCCACTCCTGACTGCATTGAGCTGTTCTGCGGACAGCGTGCTTAATCGATGCTGCATTGTTGGCAAGGCTTCATTCGACAGGCCCACTCCCTCCCCTGCGAACTTTGTGCCTTTCTCTAAAGAAGGTTCACCAGCACAGCTGGATAAAACAAATGTTGAATGGAAAAAAAACATCAAAAGTAGATATTTTTAAGACCTAGCCTAACAGCAGTAAGGTTATCTCCGCCAAGACCTGCATCTGGTAGTCAAATCTTTATTTTTCAAACATTGTTTTCTCCAAAGAATCATCCAAAAGTTGCTACTGCATGAAAGCTCTTTAGCCTTTTTATATTTTGTGGGTTTTAACAAGCATGTCTTCCAGGCAGACACAGACTGGAAGAGGTTATCACCTTCTACTCAATGGGTGATAGAAAATTCTGATGAGTTCATGACTCTCTGTCTCAGAAATCACCTGTGGCTGAGGAGTATAATTGACAAGGCCAGCACATTTTGCCATATGGTAAGTGCTATCTGTCTGTCCCCCAATATGCAGCTCGTATGGTGTGACAAATTGTGGGACAACACACGATACAGCCTGGACAGTTAGACAAAACACCCTATTGGGGTTGAAACCACAGTCTACATCCCTGCATGAGAAATATGCAAAGTCACACCTGCTAGCCAACATGACTGCTCGTGTTTTCCTCTTATCTTTTCCCCTTTCCCACAAAGAAAATTAAATGTAAAATGAATTTAATGTTGAGAAAAGGGCCCGTGGTGAGGTTCCCACGTAAACTTAATGGAGTCAACAATATTCTGTTTGGCATAACCAGCCTGAGCAGTGTGGCTGGGTTTTAGAGTCTGTGATTTATAGTTTAAACTCTTATGTTTAATTGCTGCCAGACTGAAGTGACATATAATGGCAGACAATACAACAGATTTAGTCTTAACCGTGATCTGAGGTTGGGCCTTCATTATCTTCCAAAGATCGATATACTCTAACAAGGAATTCTTGCCACAGTTAAATTCTCGTGTGTTCTGCTGCTAGGACCCAATATTTACGGTTCTCGAAGGCAGGAATTTTTCCATAGGTAGAAGATGCCATTATTGGGGGTGCAGGAGGGATCAGAGGATTCCTTTTTGGAATCTATTCTGACATGAGGAAGTCTTGAGGTTATTCAGTTTCAGAAACCTATCTTTTCAGGGGAGAATTTTTCCTGATGATGTAGCAAGCTGAGAATGTTGTGGTGCTGTCTTTAGTAAAATTTATGTTATTTGTGCCTGTTGGGTATTAATGTGTATTATGTGCATTGGAAGCTTGGGACCTTCTATATTTTATGCTGTATGAGAAGATCCACAATTTTATAAGCTGTGTATATATACGTATATATATAATAAGCATATACAACTTTGTTAATGTTCTTTGTTTTCACTGGAAACACTGTAGGTTTCTACAGAAATGCTTTCTTGGTGCTTGTGACAAATTTTATAGCTGTATAAATTTATACAGTTTAAGATTGGTGCCAAACCAAAAGCCTGTTTTCTGGAGCTTTTGGTAACCCCCCAGCATGAAGTAGGTGCTTGCCACATGTTTTCGGGAGTTCCTTTGGTATCAGCACATCAAACACAACCTTTGCCTTTCTCATCCATCCTTCAGCCCAGTTCCAGTGTCCATTTTGCAGTGTCACCTCACATGGCCAATCAGCACCTGTCATCCAAGCCTCAAGTCCATTTGGGGCTTGTTTAGTCATTTTTCTTCCTATCCTTCAAACTCCATATTCAAATCACTAGTAAGTTCTTTCTCTGTTACCTCAAAGCTTTTCAAATGAACTTCTCTGTAACTCGACTTCATGCCCTTAATTGGCACTACAGATGCTCCCCGACTTACAATGGGGCTACCTCCCCATGAACTCATCATAAGCTGAAAACATTGTTATGAAAATGCTTTGATATACCTAATATACCAAACATCATAGCTTAGCTTACCTTACATTAGTCTACAGGTGGGCAAAATCACCTAACAAAAAGCCTATTTTATAAAAAGAAGTGTTGAATATCTCATGTGATTTATAGAAGACTAAACCAAATGTGAAAAACAGAATGCTTGTATGGGTGCTTGAAGTATGTTTCCTCTGAACACATATTGCTTTGTAAGGTTGAGAAATCGTACTTCGTACCCTCATAACTCGGGACTATCTATACTTCCATCTTTCATCTGGAGACCACAATAACCCCCAGCCCCACCCCAATACTCTCCCTGCTTCTCTCTGGCCCCCTGCTGATCCATGGATCACAGAGCAACTGGCGCGATCATCACAACACATCAGATCAGATGACTTTCCTGTTCAAACTTTCAATGACTTCTCAAGTCTCTTAGAATTGTGGTCCCCAACCCCTGGTCCTAAAGACAGGTACCAGTCTGTGGCCCATTAGGAACTGGGCTGCATGGAAGACAGTGAGCAGCAGGTGAACCAGCAAAGTTTCATGTGTATTTACAAGTGTTTCCCATCCCTCACATCACCACCTGAGCTCTGCCTCCTGTGAGATTCGCAGAAGCATTAGATTCATAGGAGGGCGGGCCCCCTGTAAACCACACATGCACAGGATCTAGGTTAGACACTCCTCATGAGAATCTAATGCCTGATGATCCGAGGTGGAGTTGAGGCAGGGTGCTAGCACTGGGGGGGTGGCTGCAAATACAGATTATCATTGACAGAGAGGTTTGACTGCCCAGAGACCATAATAAATCAGTTGCTTACAGACTCATACCAAAACCATCCCTCCCAACTCTGGTCCATGGAAAAATAGTCTTCCATGAAACTGGTCCCTGTTGTCAAAATGGTTGGGGACTGCCGTCTTAGAATACAATCTAAATTATCCCCGATGGCAACATCTTATTCTCTGATTCCTATTTGTCTCTTGAACCTTATCTCATAATCTCTCATTTCCTCTTTGTTGTTTACCAAACCTGTGATCTCAGCTCCTTTCAATTCTGGGAACCGTTCATTTCTTCCAGGTCTCAGGACTCTGAACCTGCTGTTCTCCCTGTCTCAAGGTGCTCGTGTAATTCTGCCCTTGTGGTCATATAGGTTTCAGCATGAATGTCTCTACTGCAGAGAAGTTTCCCCTCACCATCCCTAACGTAGGCACTCCCTGTTACTCTCCATCCTCCCCGGTTCTTTTCCTCCTGGCTTTTGCTAGAATCGGTGGTTATGTTCCTTACTTACTTGTTATTGTTTGTTTCCCCTCATGAGACTGTTAATCCCATGAAAGGGCACTCATAGCTACCATGAGTTCACAGGGGTCAGCCCACAGTGTTTGTCACAAAAAGGCGCTCAATGAAGAGTTATTGAATAAGTGAATAAATGATGAACAGAAAATCCTTTCAAATGTTGAGGGAAAATCTGCCTACTTTAAATTTCTACTAGTGGTTCTAATTCCGTTATCTAAGGCAATATAAAATGATTATGTGGCTTCATATTATAAAGGAAAATAAAAATATCAGGACCATCCTCCCAATGCCTTATGCAAAAGAGAAGCTAAACGCCTCAGGCATTTGTGAAGGACTGGCCCTCACAGATCACTCCTGAAGAAATTTCTGCCTGGTCTCTCCTAGGCAAGAACATTAAAATTGTAACTTTAGGTCTTCAGGGTCCATCTAGCACCTAAAAGTAAAGTCCGTTCTATTCCACACTAATAACGAATTAGCAATTTATCTTACCAGGTGCAGAACAGACACAAGACAGGATCAAACATTCTTCCAGCTACCCAGGGACAGCTACTTAATTGATGCTTCCTTCACTGCCTTTTCCTCCTCTAACATTCGCAGTATCGTGTGTAAAATGTAGATGTCCTGGGCCTCACAAGAATGTAGCCATTTTCCCTCACTGGCCACCCCTCTGCTCTTTTTTCTTTCTGCACTTCTTATCCCCCTCAAATATTGAGGCTTTCAAATTCCCCTTTGAAAAAGCAGCCACAGATTTTCTGTGGTTTTTGTTTTTCCCAGGAACATCCTCAAACTTTGGCTTAATAAACCTCCATGGACTGAGAACTTATCTCAGTCAAGGGTGTCCAACCTGAAACCCACAGGCCATGTGCAGATTATCGGAGGACTGTTTTGCTCATCGGTGGTGTCAGATATCAGAAAAAGTAAGTGTGGACCTTTTTCTTTTTTTTGCTCATCAGCTTTTGTTAGTGTTTGTGTATTTAATGTGTGGCCCAAGACAACTCTCATTCTTCCCGTGTGAAGGTGAGGGAAAAAAGGTTGGACACAGTCACATGATCGCATTTCAGATCATAGATAGCCTCTCTTAGGCATCTGATGTCTCTGCTTTCTATACCCCTCAAACTTCCTTTGTATGGCATAGCTTCCAGCTTTCTGATTACATTACCGCTCTGTTGGAAGACTAGTTTGACAGCATGCTTCATAAGAAAAAAAAAAAATCAGGGGTGGTGCCTATGGCTCAGTGGGTAGGGCACAGGCCCCATATACCAAGGGTGGCAGGTTCAAACCCAGTCCCTGCTAAACTGCAACCAAAATATAGCTGGGTGTTGTGGCAGGCACCTGTAGTCTAAGCTGCTCGGGAGGCTGAGGCAAGAGAATCACCTAAAACCCAGGAGTTGGAGGTTGCTGTGAGCTGTGTGATGCCACGGCACTCTACCGAGGGTGATAAAGTGAGACTCTGTCTCTAAAAGAAAAAAGATGTTCTGACCACTTCAGGGCCCAATAATACTCACTTTTCCTGGAGGAGAATCACATCAAGCCTGTGGGTCTGTAGTTTCCATGATGTATTGTTTTTCTCCCCCAACAGATTGTGAAACAGAATATTCCCCAAGGTTTCTGGCACCTTTCCCAATCTCTACAATTTCACAGACTTACTGCTGGTGGCTCTGAGATTCTATCTGCAAATTCATTTTGTGTCTGAAATATAATTTGTCTAGACCTGAAAGTTGAAATCACTCATTATCCCTAGATTTTTCCTTATTCTCTAACTTATTTTTCTCTTTTCATCATCTTCTTTGCTGCACCTTTAGAATTCAAAATCTATTCTCCTTGCTTCAGAAGGTGGAATTTGAGTATTTGGTGGTTGGTAGCTTTTGTCACCTGTTGACATTGCACTCTCTTCTTGGACCTATCCCTTCTTTGTTCTTTTCCCCATCTTCTTCCTCTTTCTTCCCTTCCTCAATATTTATGCTTTTGTTCTTTCCTCATTCCTTCTTTCTTGCCTCTTTCCTTGTTTCCTCTTTTTCCACTCCATTCTCTTACCCTGAACTGAACCTATGGTGAACACCTCTTTAATCTCACTTGTTTCTTGGAGTTCCAGGCTAGAGTGCAGTGGTGTCATCATAGCTCTCCGCAGTCTTGAACTCCTGGGCTCAAGAGATCGTCCTGCTTCGGCCTCCTGAGTAGCAGGGACTACAGGCACCTGCCGCAGTGTTCAGACAGCATCTTGTCATGTTGCTGAGGCTGGTCCTGAACTCCTAGTCTCAAGTGACCCTTTTGCCTTGGCCTCCCAAAATGCTTGCTGGGATTATAGGAGTGATCCACCATGCCTGGCTGAAAACCTTCTTCCTCTTCTTTTTTTGGTTCTGGTTCTTGGATAGGTGTCATTTATTATTGCTTGTCAACATGTCCTTTAAAAAAAACCCATGAGTTCATGAGAATGTTTTCTGTGTGGCCACACTGGCTTGTGAGTCTACTCAGCCTTTCCCCTCTTACTGGGATAATTCGTTACTACATTGTCTTGGAATTCACGTAATGCTCTCTTTCCTTGCTATTATGGACTCCCAAAAGACATGGTCACATTCTCCCCAGGTCTTTATAATTTCTATATAGAAATCAGTTCTTTCCTATGGTTAAAATTATATCCAGAATTCTAGTTTCTCTTTTTATCGGACAGCTGAAATTGTTAGCTAGGAATGTTAAAAAATTTTATAAGCTACTCTATTTTTGTAAAACGTGACATAAAGATAGTTCATGTCTGTATTCCTTGCTGGTGTAAAAGTCATGCGGTCTGCTTTCAGAAAACCTCGGGTACCGGTTACCACGGGTGACTCTTGTTTACGTTCCACCCGTGAGTGCAGTCTGCTTCCACTCTCACTGGGGAACTTTCTGTGCTCGTGTGTGCCACCTTCTTAAATCCTCTTTTCATCTATAAGGCAACTTCTTCCCATTTCTTTTAAAACTTGTCCCCCTTCTATTGCTGTATTTTAGGCAGGAGTTGCATCTCACCTTTGTGAGAATGCTGCTTCTACGTTAAGAGAAGTTCTCTTTCTCTGCATCTCTGAGAATCAGGGTTAGACATATTTGAGCACATGAAGGTTTTTCCTGATGAGCTTCTTTTCCATTTCAACCAAGAATTGCTTGCGAGGTACCACCTCTACCAGCCCAGCGATGTCTCCAGACTGCCCCATGCTTCTCACCCTTGACTCTCATTGTCTTGCACCCTTGATAAGCTCTTCCCTCTGACTCCCTACTGTTCCATCCCTTTGACAGCCTTTGTGTATTCGTCAACCAATTTGCTAATAATCCTGTGTATGGGGAGAGTCCGTTTTGGATGTTTCCTGCCCCTCTGTTAGCTTCATTACTTTGGTCATTCCAATGTAATTGGTGATGACCCTGGGCACAAATATAGACGATACCTTGCAAAAACTGGCAGGGGAAAAGATGTGTAAATCTTTTTTTTTTTTTTGTAGAGACAGAGTCTCACTTTCTAGCCCTCAGTAGAGTGCCGTGGCCTCACACAGCTCACAGCAACCTCCAACTCCTGGGCTTAAGCGATTCTCTTGCCTCAACCTCCCGAGTAGCTGGGACTACAGGCGCCCGCTACAACACCCAGCTATTTTTTGGTGGCAGTTTGGCCGGGGCCGGGTTTGAACCCGCCACCCTTGGTATATGGGGCCAGCGCCTTACCGACTGAGCCACAGGCGCCGCCCAAGATGTGTAAATCTTAATTTAGCTGACAGTGTGATTCTGATGAAGAACAGAGTGAGAAGCACAGTTACAAGAATACAACCTGCAGATTACAATGTGGCCCCTTTTGCGGTATGAAAAGAAGCTTCCCCCTTGTCTCCTCAAGTAGGGGGTGTGGCTATGAGTGAGAAGGAGGTTCTTGGAAGGAGGTGGGATTGGAAGTGGGATAATGGGTTGTGGAGAAGGGAGAGGCCTGCCCGGTGTGGCCTCCCCTCCCCTCCTGTCCCTTTGGCTCCTGTGGGACTAGGAGGGAAGTCCTTTGCCAGCCTGTCCTAACCAACTCCCTTCTTCCTGCTAGAATTGTGTCCCGCCTGTGTACTCCTCCGCTGCCTCCTCTGTGCAGCAGCTCCCGCAGGACCTCAGGGAAACAGGCTACTTCTTCTCCAAGTCTTCAGGCCTGTGGCCCTCCCTGTCCCTCTGGCCCCCACATCCTTGCTGCCCGGTAAGTCCTCTCTGGAGTTCACGCTTGTCCCATCCTGCCTCACGCACTGTACCTGAGGATGCAGATGGGCTGGGTGGCATGTGCTCCTGGGCTGCAATTCCAAGCTTATTCAAAGGTCTATTTATAGGCAGCCTGGGGTAGGCAGTCAAAACTAGATGCAGACAGACTCGGGTTCTCATTCAAATTTTGCTCCTTTCCAACCAGATGAGTTATTTAATCATTCTGAGTCACAGGGTCCCCATGTGCAGAATATGGATAATATTCCTGACAATCTTGACTATGCCCACAGATCTTTTGCCCCCATCCTGGACCCTCACTTACACATATTGAACATATAATATGTGTGTTCAACTGCTGTAGTAATGTCTCCTCAATGATAAAATGGCATCTACATGTAGCGTTTATTTTGCAGAAAGACAAATGAATAAGTACAAAAATTGTGTCATAATTAATAACAATTAATTATGCATAATTCATAGTTCTTGTGAGGAGATGTGTGCACTTCTGATTAGGGCGATTAACTCTGGAGCCGGATTAAGTTTGAAAGCTGGTTCTACCACTAACTAGCTGTGTATCATTGGGCAAGATACTTAACCTTTCTAAGCCTCATTTTCTCCAACTCTAAAATGGCAACAATTATAGAACCCACCCTCCAGGATTGTCACAATTAAATGAGGTCGATAGTCCATGCAAAGCATCCAGTCTGCTCTTGGTGCTTAGCCAGGGCTCTGCAAGTGGCTGCGGTTACTATTACTAGTTGTATTTGTTATTTCACCCCCCGCTGCCCTCCTAGCTCTGGACCAGGAGAAACTGGTTGCCCAGTGGGGCCGAAGAGGGAAGATAAAGAGCAAAAGAAGGCACAAGAGAAATCCAAGCTTTTTGGAGAGAGGAGGCTGGGCTGGACAAGGTCAGAGAGGACGTGGGTTCAGGCAGGATACACACCTGGCACTCTGTTGCTTTTATTCTCGTCTTATGCATTTTTCATCACTTTTATGGGCCGATGTGTAGATATTTGCTAAAGGAACTATTCCACCTGGATCTCATTGAAATCATGCAGCCAGCCTTTCCCTTCACTGAATATTTTTCTATTCCAGTAACTACATAAATGTTCCACTTGTGATGTAATTGTTCTGTTTCAGATTTTCTTCCCTAAACACTAGAATTACCCAAACCTGCTAGACAATGGCGTGAATGTAATGCTTTATGTGATGAGCTTTTCCTTTTCTGTGGTTTATATTTGTTTTCTCTTCCGAGTTGCTCTAGGTGGAGGCTCCAAAGGGCAGAGGGCTTGTGTTGTGAAGAAGATGGAAAGACACAGAGGTTTACTTTTGTTACAGAATTTTCCACTTCCTAGAGAGAAGCATGAGCTAAACAGAGGCAGCATTTACTTGTTTGGAAATATAATCTTAATTCTTATTTTGGTGGCTTAAAATTTCTAAAGAAGACAACCAGTTTTGCCAAAATTACTTTTATAAAGAAAATACTTTGTTGTATTAGCTGCCTATGGCAGTGACTTTTTCTGGAAGCTAATGAACTATCATCTTACTTCTTGGCTCTGCCAAATAACCATGCATGGCCGGAAGGAGGAACCAGGAATGGGCCAGGATTTAACTTTGGCATTTTACAACGTAGTAAATGGACCATATCTACTTCAATGAGGGGATGAGGGACAGCGGTACATTGTTTTGTTGTGGTAAACTGAAAGGGGGAATGGCTTCAAAGTCAAAGACTTGAGGTCAAGCTCCATCTCTCCTATTCACTATTTATATGAGAGTCAACCTCAATTTTCTGACCACAAAATGGGAAGATGATGCCTATATGCAAGGCTGGCTGAGGCTTAGTAGAAATTGGATATAAGCACAAGTGGCCCTTTTCCTGAGCCATTTGTATGAATGAAATTATATGTATAGGGATTTTCCTTTTCTGGCTGAAGGAAAAAAAGCATGTTTCTGGGTGTCCTTGAATGTGGGGGGGGGCAAGAAATGCCAGAAGGACAATGGAAGGGGGGTATGACAACCGTGTCCCCTGCCTTTGTCCTGCATCCTGAGAATACATGTTTTCTCTTCCTGAGCCCCCACCCCTGGAGTGGAGTTTGGAGTAGAGCGTAACCTAGGGGGCCAAGGGACAAGTCCAAAGATGTAACAGAACCACATTTTCCCCATTACACCCAAAATATGTGGCTCACGGCAAACACCAGCAGCAAAGTGCTACTCTCAACTGGCTGGCAGGCCGTAGGTGTGTGACTGTCAGGACAGGCAGGCAGAGGGGTCCGTGTAGACTTGTTCATGATCTAATCGGAGACAGCTTCTAGGACACCTGGAAGACAAACGGGGCAACCCAGCGAAGGGGGCGTAGGGACGTCCGGGATATTGAGGGCTGTGGTTCCACAGGTGGAGCCTTCATTTTAATGGGACCTCCCAAGTTGGTGAGGCCTGGGACATGTGAAATGCTTATGCTTATGGGATTTCAGTGCGGATTAAAACAGAGACAGGCCATGTGAAAGCACTTTGCAAATTTTAAAGCTGTAAAGAAGTGAGGGATTGCTGTTATGAATGAGATGTGAAATCCAGTGCAGCCCCTGTTAGTGTAGCTCTGCCAAGGCCAGATGCATTCAGAGGGATCAGGTAACCAGGACATGGACATGCCCCCAAGGCAACCCAGGGGATGGCTACTGAGCACCTGCCCCATCCTGAGAATGCTCCTGGTTAGGATTCAACCATAGATAAGGAATTCTTGGGCTCTGCTCTTCAGGGGCTCACGGTTCAAGGGAGGTTTCACTTCCCAGACCGCACATGCTAAAGCCTGCTGTAGGGTGGACTCACACACTGCTAAGAACAAGCCTCCTTGGAGCCTCCAGCCGTGCCAGGGTCCAGGCTGCAGGGAGGTCCCTGGGTCTGAGTAGCCATGCCAGAAGGAATGCAGTTTGCCCAGTGACTCTTCGGCAAGGCTGCAGCCTGACTCCCAGGGAGCAGAAGGCAGGAGGAATGGCAGCTGAGTTTACAGCCGCTGAGGGGCTAACTAGAGACTTAGCAGATAATGTGTCTGCTCCAGGTCTTTATTTGGTTGCTTAAAATTTCTATAAAATTTTTGGTAGAAGCAACCAGCTTGGGAGGCAGTTAACCCAGGGGGAGGTAGTGTTCTTCCAGTTCATCACACATGGGTTGGACAAGTTAGTTGTCCTCAACAGCCAACAGGTGAGTGAATGGATTATTACACCAAAGCAAAGGCATCAAGTGGTGCCTGTGGCTCAACAGAGTAGGGCTCCGGCCCTATATGCTGAAGGTGGTGGGTTCAAACCCAGCCCCGGCCAAAAACTGCAAACAAGAAACAACAACAACAACAAAAAAACAAAGCAAAGGCATCACGGAAGGATGATAACCAGATGTCACAAGTCAGGCTGCTATAAAAAGATCTCTTCTCTGACAAGGAGGGTACTTCTAAGATTCTTTCAGATGGGACGGTTTTGTGTTCACCATGATCTCTACTATACAAAGGCCTGTGGGCCCTTAGGAGGAAGACATTCAGTACAATTCTTCAGACACAGCAAGCACCTAATCTGCCCGAGGCATGCAGGGGTGGATCCAGGGAGGATTACACAGTTGGTGTTGTCAGGAACTCACAGCTGGCTGCAGGTGTTGGCAAACTATGGCTTGTGGGCCCAATCTGGCTTAACACCTATTTTTATAAAAGAAGTTTTATTGGAATGCAGACACACCCATTTGTTTACATATTGTGTAGAGTTCCTTAGCACTCATTATAAGGGCAAAGTTGAGTAGGTATGACAAAGACCTCATGGCCCAAAAAACCTAAAGTATAGACCAGGGGTCCTCAAACTTTTTAAACAGGGGGCCAGTTCACTGTCCCTCAGACCATTGGAGGGCTGGAGTATAGTTTAAAAAAAATTATCAACAAATTCCTATGCACACTGCACATATCTTATTTTGAAGTAAAAAAACAAAACAGGAACAAATACAATCACACCGCCTCATGTGGCCCGCGGGCCGCAGTTTGAGGACCCCTGGTCTAGACTCTATATCTTCTATAGCAAAAGTTTTTCAACTCTTGGTCATGTGGGAGAGACACAGCCATGCACAGTTAACTCTAATTTTTGGCCATAGTGTTTTGAATAGGATCTATGGTTGGTGATGATGGTATGGGGTAAGGGGAAACTTGCCCTCTTCCCCTGAAAGTTCATTTCAAGATCATTTTAAGCACCATCCTAGTGTCCCCAACCTCCATTAACATAGTCCTCCTCTGGAAAAGATTGGAAATGCCAGAATGTGCTTCTTAGGATCCCCCCGTCCTCTGATAGCACCTGCATGTGTTCACACAGCCTTTCCACGGCTCCAGTAACATGGCTGGCTAAGGGCTACAGCTGTTGCTAGTAAAAGGAGTTGCTTCTTTGAGCCTAGCAGGCACTTTGCTCTTTTCCATTACGTATCATCTTTATGATTGAGCCCAGGAGGGGAGCTGTGCTCAGGTTCTCCTGAGGCATCTTCACCATCTCCCTCTACCCACCTGTCTGCACCTGACCACAGTGGGTTGAGCTATCACAGAGGCACAGACAGGATGCTATCAGAGTGCAGAGGACAACACTGCTGTTAATTTTGACCGAAGGTTTGGGAAAAGGCTTACTCAGAAGAGGCGATACTTGATACAGGCTCTGGAGAAGGAGGAGCGGTCTGGGAGGCAGAGCAGTGGGAGAATGGCTTGTAAGTAGGCAAGAAAAATGGGCTGTCGAGGAGGCAGAGTAGAGGGATGCTGAGCGGCTAGAACCCTGGTGAGGCTCTTAGAGATAGAAAGACAGACACACGAGAGTTTGGAAATTAATCCAGTTGCCAGGAGAAGTGCAGGTTCAACATGAAAATACTCTCCAGGGTTTGGGGATGAGTTTGGTGACAAGCCAGACAGGGCAGTGAGAGTGTAAGGAAAGGGGGCCTGTACTTCTAGAGAGATGCCAGAGCTTGGGAGACGGAATCTGGCATGGTCGGAAGAGAGTCAGAAAAGTTCTGAGCTTCAATCCAGAACATTGAGGAGATGGTGCTCATGTTAACGTTAAGAGAAAGAATGGGAAGAAAATGATGAGTTTGCTGTCGGCCATGAGTTCCTGTGGGTCCAGCTGAAAGCCGGTGGAAATATAGATGAGAAAAATAGGTGAGGGAGAGTTGAAAAGTTAGAGCTCATTTTTACAGGAACGTTAGCAAAGGCAGGAAGAGATCATCTAGGAAGAAAGTACAGCGTGAAAAGAAAAGGAACTGAGCATGAAATCTCAGGGAACGTCCTCATTTAAGGACAAGCAGATGTGGAGGAAACCGCACAACACACGGAGGAAGAGCCTTCATTTCCCCGTTCATTGATGCATGCGTTCATTCACTTGGAAAACAAGTGAATGACACCTCCCCTGGCAGGTCCCGAGCATCAGAGTGTAGTCAGGTAGTCTCTGCCCTCCAGAATTCAGGGCGAGGAGGGCGCTCAGCCCCTTGTGGAGGCCCAGCAACAGGGTCTGATACTGTCACCTGCAGGGGAGGCGATGAAGTGAGAAGGAACAGCTGGGAAACCCATCCGATTCAAGAGTCCTCTGTTCTTTCCTGGTCTCACACCTGGGAAAGCAGAGAGAAGCAGCCCTGAGCAGGTTTACCTCCGTTGCCACAGCAACCCCTGGGCGTCCCCTTGTTGCACATTCTTGAAACTCTTCAGTGAGGAAATCACATTATATCAAATTACCTACTAAATAGGCTAGTGATCTTGTTGTCTGTTAAAACATTCTCTTAAAGGCTCGTCAAGTTTTCTCTTTCTAGAATTCATTTTTCATGTTTTTCTTTATTCACTGGGATTCTGGACTGTAATATATATAAACACACAAAATACTAAAGATTTAAAATAAAATTACTCTCTTTTCTGATCCTAAAAGTGTTCATTGTTACAAAAAAAAAATGGAGAAATAGAGTGTAAAGTAGAAAATACAAATCACTGATTTTTTAAATCACTCAGTATTCTGTTCTTTTTCCTCCTAATCCTGTTTCTAGATACATTCCACTACATTTAAATATATTTTTATTATCGTGTATTTATAGTTTTATGTATATGTTTATTAACTAATTTTATCATAGGCATTTCCCTATGTCACTAAAATGCTATAAAAACATTTCATTACACATAAGCTTCACATTTTAATCATTCCTCTACTTTTTTTTTATTCTTCATTATTTTATTAAATCATAGCTGTGTACATTAATACAATTATGGAGTACAATGTGCTGGTTGTATATACAATTTGAAATACTTTCATCAAACTAGTTAACAGTCTTCACCTCATTTTCTTAGTTATTGCATTAAGATATTTATATTCTACACTTAGTAGATTTAACACGTACCCTTGTAAAATGCACCAGAGGTGTGGAGGGAGGGTAATTGGTGGGACCATACCTTAATGCCACAATTGCTTACCTTTATAAACAAAGTTTTGTCCATGAATTTTAAAAACAGTGAAATCCACTCATGCTTCAAAATTATTTTTGCATTTACTTTTTCCTAGAATCCTTGTGTTTTATATCTTATACATTTCAAAACAATAGTAATACAATTAAAAGTGATCATACCATCTTTTGTTCCCAAATGCAAATTATTTTGAAATGTTATTTGATTATTTTGCAAACTCCATTGTCAAGAAATTTGACCCAAACTGGAGAAATGATAAATTGTATTTATTTTTTACTCACACCATTAAGTCCCAGGTCTCCACTAATGCTTATTTGAATTCCACAAGACAATATTAATTCTCAATATTAAAATGAGCCCAGGTCTAGGCTCATTTCTCTCTTCACATTTATTTTCTTGGTTTTATCATTGTGCACCACTTTGTATGAGGATTCGATGGTAACACCAGAAAGCAAACAAGAAGTAACTATTTTGCTGGTTAGAAAAATTCACTTGCCTTACGTAGGTTTTTCCTTTTTTTTTTTTTGAGACTGATACTCACTATGTGGCCCTTGGTAGGGTGTTATGGCATCACAGCTCACAGCAACTCCAACTCTTGGGTTTAAGCAATTTTCTTGCCTCAGCCTCCCACGTAGCTGGGACTACAGGTGCCTGCCACAATGCCCAGCTCTTCTTTTTTTATTGTAGCTGTCATTGTTGCTTAGCTGGCCTGGGCTGGGTTTGAACCTGCCGCCTCCAGTGTATGTGGCTGGTGCCCTACCCACTGATCTACGGGTGCAGAGCTGGTTTTTCCATTATTTTACTCTCAAACATTTGGTGTACTCTGTTTTAAGTGTTTCTTGAAAGAAGAATAAGGTTGGATTTCAAAAAATTACCTATCTTTTAACTGACAAGTTTAACTCAGTTTTATTTATTGTAATCATTGATATATTTGCATCTGTTTTTACTATCTTTTTCATGCTTTCTATTTGTCCTTAAAGTTCTTTTCGTGTTCCATTTTTTTCCCCTGTAATATTTTGGAACTTATAGATTCTAATTTCTTTTTTTTTTTTTTATTGTTGGGGATTCATTGAGGGTACAATAAGCCAGGTTACACTGATTGCAATTGTCAGGTAAAGTCCCTCTTGCAATCATGTCTTGCCCCCATAAAGTGTGACACACACCAAGAGATTCTAATTTCTTGACAGTTAAAAGTTAATAATTATATTGACTCTTCTCCTAAAACTTAGTGTTTTAGCTCTTTCTCAACTTATAGGCTATCATTGGCCAGTATTTTATTTCTATTAAAAATGTTTTGTGAAATGTACTATATACAGAAACTGAGTATACAGCATGAACACACACAGAATCTCATGTATCTATTTTAGGAAATAGACTATGACCTCTACTTTAGAAGCCCATCTCTAATTTCTAAGCCCATCCATCTCTCCTGAACCTCTAATTTTTGCAATTTTACACGTAAGATGTTATTATTGGTGTTGATGTCTCCTTAGATTCATCCATGTGGTTGTCCTCTTTGGTCACGTGGTTCTCATCTTACATCTCACATCTCACTCTGGGGTCATTTACCTTCTTTCTGCAGTGTCCTCAAAAAGTTCATTTACAAAGGACCTGTCCATAATACCTTGACTTTTGCATATATATAAATATTTAGATAGATAGATAAATATATTCTGAATATATTCTATTTCATTCTCATTCTGAGGAAAGATAATTTTTCTCAGTATGCAATTATAAAGTGATTAAAAGAAAATAATTATTTTCTTTTAGCCTTCTGAGGACATTACCTTACAGTTATTTTTCCCTGTTATTATTGATCAGTCAAACATCAAACAGGACAGCTGCGTTTTCTCCTGGCTGTTTTTAAGCTATTCAATTCATCTTTAATGTTCTACAGTTTCAATGGGTATGAAAATTTGGGGGCATTTTTTAGAGTTTCTCAATATGAGGATCCGTATAAAATCTTGAATATTGTCTCTGTATCATTTTTTCTACTCACTCCTTCTGGAATTTTGGTTCAGTGAATTTTAGAACTTCTCATTCAAACTTCCATGTCTGTGCCATGATTTCCTTCTCCAACTTTCTTTTTTTTTTTTTTTTTGAGACAGACTCTTAAGCTGTTGCCCTGGGTAGAGTGCTGTGATGTCACAGCTGACAGCAACCTCCAACTCTTGGGCTTAAGAGATTGCATTTTTTGGCTGGGGCTGGGTTTGAACCCGCCACCTCCGGCTGGTGCCCTACCCCTTTGAGCCACAGGCGCTGCCCTCCTTGAAGCTACTAATTAGTTTATCAGCTCTAATCTGTTAGTCAACTTCTGTTGATTTTAAGTGTTTAGCTATACATTTTACTTCCAGAAGCTAAGACTCTTCCTTGATATTCATAGCAGTATTTTGTTCCTTACTCATGTTTTGAATTTTTAAAATACTGAAAACATAACTTATTTTATACACTATGGCCTGCTGGCCAAATCTGACACAAATCTGTGTTTTTGTAAATAGAGTTTCATTGGATCGCAGACAAGCCCATTCATTTACATACTCCCATGGCTGCTTTCACACTAGAATAGCAAAACTGAGAGTTTCTGACAGAGATTGTGTGGCTTGCTAAATATGTACTGTCTGGCCCTTGAGAGAAATTTTTGCAAACCCTGCTGTACATGGTAATTCTGATCTGAAGCTTGTGTGTCTGATTCTATTGCTCGATGTTTCTGCTTCCACTGTCTAATGTTTTCTTACTCCCTGGGTGGTCTTGTGATTATTATTTTTTTAAATTATGAGCTCATTTTTGTGGGGGGCATTATCTGCAAGAATTTTATGAGGCTTGAATTGAGAGACTATTTCTTCTGTTTGTGATTACCTTTGCCAAGTGCCTGACTATTTTGAATTAACTTTTTTTGGCTTAAAAGAGTTGCAAAATAGGCACATAGAATGAATTTGAACCCAGGCTATGGGCCTGACTTGTGATTATTTATAACCTCTGGTGGGGGTAGGGACTCTTACTTTTTCTTCCAACCAAAATCAAAGTTGGGATGCAAAATTTTCTTTGCTATTTCCCTTTGCATGGTAAATATTTTCTAGTTCACTCTTTTCCTGGCAATGTGGGCCTTTGGGGACTCGTTCCGAAGTCTCCATGCTGACACTATGCTGCCTTGTCACCTACCTCCCCTGTCTCCCTGCCCCCTTGCTGATGTTAAGACTGAAAGGTCTAATTTACAGAACACTGGCAAATTCCCTTAGGGTCTGATGCCTGGTTGTGAGAGCATTTACCCTGCTCATTCTGGATTCTGACTTCCAACTTCATTTTTGGCCTCTGAGGATTAAGATGCTTTAATTTCTTGCCAAGTTAGCTACTCATGTTATCCAGCATGTTAAAGGTGCCTTTTGTGGGAGAATTTTCAGGCTATGCAGTCTAGTCATCTTGCTGGAAAGACACATCAGGAAATTTTAAAATTATAACTGTACAATTAAGAAAAATGGAAATGGAAAAGTTTCATAGCACTCCTGCACGTTCCAAGCCTACCTAGGGTTTGTTTACATATGAGTTATGAGTGTTGTCTCTGGAGTCAGTCAGACGACCTGGGTTTGGAACCAGGCTCCGCCACTTACTATTACTGGGGTAAGAGTGGGCGCATTTTTGGTGAAGGACCATATGGCAAGTGCCGCCATCCCTCAGGATTCCCAAGGAATTTGCTCCAGAGCTCCTTTATGGATATCAAAATGCTCAGATGCTCAAGTCCCTTATATACAATGTGGTGATATTTGTATAGTATAACCCATGCACATCCTCCTATATACTTTAAATTATCTTTAGGTTACTCAAAATACCCAAAATGATGTAAATGCTATGTACATAGCTGTTGTCCTGCATTATTTTTTTTAACTTACTTTTTTATTGTTGTATTTTTAGTGTTATTATTTGAGACAGAGTCTCACTACGTTGCCTGTGGTAGAGTGCTGTGATGTCACAGCTCACAGCAACCTCAAACTCTTGGGCTTAAATGATTCTCTTGCCTCAGCCTCCCAAGTGGCTGGGACTACAGGCACCCGCCACAATGCCTGGCTATTACTGTTGTATTTTTAAGAGGAATTTTTTTGAAGGATACTTTTAATCTATGGTTTGTTGATCTACAGACACAGAACCCCCAGCTATCGAGTGCTGACTGTATTTTGCGCTTTGCAAGACAATGCAACTACTCAACTCCATCAATGTGTCACAAACGCAGCCATAATTATATAATATATAACAAATAAGCATGCCTGTGTCCCAAGAAAACTTCATGTAGGAGAGCAGACAGCTGATTGGGACTTTGCATACATTTGGCCTTGTGCGAGTTTTTAAACCTCTTTATGCATCCGTTTCTTCTAAAATGAGGATAATTGGTTCTTGGCCTTTGGGCTAAGATCAAGTAGAAGTTGGAGGTAATAATAATGCTATGTCATACATGGGTTGTCGTGAGCACTAAATGAGTGAATTCACATAAATGCTAGTGTTAACTATTAATATAATGCTGTTGCTGGAAATGTTGATAATGGTTGAAACAAATTCCTTGATTTTCTAAGATGATAAGAGTATTATCCCTTCAAATCATTTGAATATGTCCAGTGTAGCTTCCACTGCTGCTACTAATGACTCGTAACAGAAAGCTAATACCACAGTAACAAACAGCCCCCAAATCTCATTGGGTTGAAGAACTCAGATTGGAGATCTCACCCATACTCCATTCCTATCGCAGGTTGGGGAAGGGCTCTGCTCACTGTTATCCTCTGGGACCCAGGTTGGTGTAGCAGCGACTGTCTGGAAATCACCAGTTACTGCAGGGGAAAAGAGTGTTGGAGGGTCTTGAAACAAGTAAATCTCCCCTAAAGTGCACAATGTGAGGGTGTTCAGCACACTCCCTGAGTGAAGGGCTCAACTACAACTTGAACTTTACCTTAAAATTGAAAACAGTGTAACCTAAACATTTGTACCCTCATATTAATCTGAAATAAAAAAACAAACAAAATAAACAAAAAGCAGCAAGTAAGCGTTGGTCTGCAGGTGACATGTTACTTCTGTCACAGTTCATAGGCAGAATCCATGAGGTCTTCCTCTCCCAGTAGCTCGCTGCTCTAGCTGGTGGGTGCTTTCTGCAGATGAGCTTCGTCTGTCAGCCCCTCCAAGAGCAATGAACTGCAGGGTTCTCTCACCACATGCCTCCCAGGCCTGCCCACAGCCAGGGACTGCTCCAGGTGGGAATACAAATACCCAGACACCTCAGCCCAAGGTGGCCAACTCTGCTGGCTATAGTAGCTTCAGAAATGTCTGTTTCACTGAGTCTGTTGTTGGACAATGTGGCTTCTCCCTCCTCCTAATCCTGCTTCCTTCTCCTCCTTTCCATGGGGTTATTCCAAAAAAATATTTCTTAATAAACATCTTGTACACTAAACTCCACCTCAGGGTTCTTCTTAGAGAACTCAACTGTGACACTCACCATGTGCCCACAGAAGACAAGGCTGGAAATATCTTCCCTGGAACACACCGAGGATTAGCTCATTCACTAAAGTGAACAAAGGCGGCAACTACAGATGTAAGAGACTAACGTCAAAGCAATGATAACAGCTAATATTTATTGAACACTTCCCTGACACATGCTGTACTGAAATATGTCACCTGGATTAGGCCATTTAATCTTCACAACACCCTATGTGTTAAAACATGGGATTAGACCAGGGAATGGCGAGCTGTGGCCTGCAGACCAAATCTGCCCACACCCATTCCTTTGTGTATGGTCTGTGGCTACTATGTTCATGCTACAACAACAAGGTTAAGTAATTGTGACATCTGTCATAACTGCTGCATGGGCCACAAAACTGAAAATATTTACTATCTAGTCCTTTTCAGAAAAAGTGCTGAAGCCTGTGTTAGGTACTATTCTCACTTCATAGATAACAAAATAGAAGCTTACAAAACTATGTGGTTTATTAAATCACAGAATGCCATTTTTTAGTTGTGAAGGCAAACACCTACTGAGCCGCTCCTCCCTACTGCGATGGCAGGTGCAGAACCCCACCCCTCCCATCCCTTTCACTTTGTAAGTGCTCAGTGAATGAACTTGAATGATCTTCTTTTCTCTTCCTTTCTCTTCCTGCCACTGTCCTCCTTTGTAAAACTGAAGATTCCACTGCCATCTCTGCTCTTAATCCTCTTTCAGCCAGGTCTGTCCTCTGAAACTGTGGCCCTCTGGCCTTGCTCTGCCGAATGAAAAACACAAGAAACTCATCAGTTTTTGGGAACGTTAATAACCTGTTTACCAGGAATCACTTCATGATCGCAGATAAATCATTCTGTGTGTTGAACCATAAAGTGACAAAATGAAATGACAGCCTTCAATAGATCCCTTGGAATCTAAGTCTATCCTAGACTCATCCGGAACATGGGTCTATGCCCCCAAGTTCACGCCCATTCTTAGGAGCAGAACTGGGAACTGAGCCCAGGCTGTTTGATTCCAAAGTTTGTGCTCTTGACAACATATTCTACAGATACTGTTCTAAGGACTCATGTAGGTTTTCTGGCAATGATTTTCTGCAGCAAATAATACTTGCAGCAATAAGAACAGATTCCGTTTATCCATCTGTTGATATCACATCTTGTAAAGATAATTCCCTCAACTTTCAAATAGAATCCCTGGGTCTAGTTAGTTAGGAACATTATTAGATCCCTAAAGCAAAAATGTCTGAAATTCTTCTCAATTCTTTGTTAGCTGAAAAACAATTGGTCCTCACAAATGGTTAGTGAATGATGCATGTATGAATGAATGAGTCAGTGACAAAGAATCAATCCATCAGTCTTCAGCCCCTTGACAATTTAAGCATCTTGGGTAAAGTTTGTGCTCATGATTTAAAAAAAAAAGCTAGTTGGCAGGTTTCTTCTTACTGCTGATGACCCACAGGAATTAGGCACCTGAAGGTACACAGCTGTTCATTTAACAAACACTGAGCATTTATTGTCTCCTCCAGGTCATGGGCTCTGCTGATTATTGTGTATGATAAAGATTAACTTGGTCTTCACTTTGAACTCAAAAGTATAAAACTGTAATTGTGGAAATGGAAGCAAGAACAGTCTCGGAGAGGCTACTCTCACTGTTCTCTAGAATCCCGGCCTTCTGACAAAGCTTGGTGGACCTATCCTCGTCTCTGCGTATTGGCCGACAGTGACAGGTGGCTGGACCCTCTTCATCCAGTAACAAGAACGGTATGCCAATAATCTGTTGATACATGGAAACATTGCTTGGATTGAAGGATGTTTTGAAAATTGTAGCAGACACGTAAGCAAAAGTGATTAATTTAAATTTGGCTGAAAGACCCGTGCCCACCAGGACCTCAGTACAAGTGGTGCCACGACCCATGACCCATGCCCGCCGGGCCTCCACACACCCTGACCAGGCACTCCAGGAGCTGCGCAACCCCTCCCTTAGCCTCCCTGCCTCCACACTGTCCCGCTTGTCTAGCCAGGGACTCTGGTAGCCGTGTGCCCTCTGGAGCACTCCCTGCCTCTGTGCAGAGCCCTTCTCCTGTCCAGAGACTGCTGGAGCCTTGGGCTCTCTGTGCCAAAGTCACCGGGCCACCAGGCACTCCCAGAACTGTGTGCACCACCCTCCACCCTGTTGCTGGATCTGGATGTGTCACACTCCGGAGCTGCTCCCACAACCAGAACTCCCTGGCTGGGGAAGCTCCAGAGAAGCTACACAGGGTCACTCCCTACAAAGATCCAACAACAATAGAGTGATCCCGCTGGGGTCTAATCTTGGAGAAACACGTCCCCAACTCTGAGGACGGCCAGAGGTAACAGTGAAAAAAAATCATGAGGCGAAATCAACAGAAAAACTCTGGCAATATGAATAATCAGAGTAGATCAACTCCCCCAAGGAACAATGGGGCAGACACAGCACAAGATCCCATGCACAAACAAATAGCTGAGATGTCAGAAATTGAATTCAGAATCTGGATGTCTCAAGAATTCAACAAATTCAAAGACCAAATGACCAAAGATTTTGACACATGGAGACAAGAAGTTGCAGCCCTCAAAGATCTGAGAAACGCAGTAGAATCCCTCAGTAACAGAATGGAGCAAGCAGAAGAAAGGATTTCTGACATTGAAGACAAAGCTTTTGAATGCTCCCAAATGCTCAAAGAGGAAGAGAAATGGAGAGCAAAAACAGATCACTCTCAGAGAGCTCTGGGATAATTAGAAGAAAACCAATATTCATCTTATAGGGATCCCTGAAAGTGATGAAGTGGTTTCACAAGGCACAGAGTCTCTTCTCCATGAGATTATGAATGAGAACTTTCCAGACATGCCAAGAGAGTCTGAAATTCAGATAGCAGACAGTTTCAGAACTCCAGCACGACTCAACCCAAATAAGACATCCCCAAGACACATCATAATCAATTTCACTAAAGTTAATATGAAGGAGAAAATTCTGAAAGCAGCCAGACGAAAGAAAACCATCACCTACAAGGGGAAGAATATTAGAATAACTGCAGATCTTTCTGCTGAAACCTTTCAAGCTAGAAGAGGATGGTCATCGACTTTTAATCTCCTAAAACAAAATAACTTTCAACCTAGGATCCTGTATTCAGCTAAACTGAGTTTCATTTATGATGGAGAAATTAAATACTTTAATGACATTCACGTGTTTAAGAAATTTGCCATAACTAAACCAGCTCTCTAGGATATTCTCAGACTTATTCTCCATAAAGACCATTGTAATCCTCCACCACAAAAGTAAACCCACCCAGAAACTTTGGATCAAATTCCAACTTCCACAGTTGCAAAAGGATTAAAAATGTCCACTGGTCTCTCGAAAGGCTTATCAATATTCTCAATTAATGTGAATGGTTTAAATTGTCCTCTAAAGAGCACAGGTTGGCTGACTGGATACAAAAACTCAAGCCACATATTTGTTGCATCCAAGAATCGCATCTTACCTTAAAAGACAAATACAGACTTAAGGTGAAGGGATGGTAATCTATACTCCAGGAAAATGGAAAGCAGAAAAAAGCAGGCATTGCAATCCTATTCACAGATGCAATAGGCTTTAAACCAACCAAAATAAGGAAGGATAAAGATGGACACTTCATATTTGTTAAAGTTAATACTCAAATTGATGGGATTTCAATTATTAATATTTATGCACCCAACCAGAATGCACCTCAATTTATAAGAGACACTCTAACAGACATGAGCAACTTGATTTCCTCCAATTCCATAGTAGTTGGAGATTTTAACACCCCTTTAGAGTAATGGATAGATCCTACAAAAAGAAGCTAAGCAAAGAAATTTTAGATTTAAACTTAACCATTCAACATCTGGACTTAACAGACATGAACAGAACATTTCATCCCAACAAAACGGAATACACATTCTTCTCATCTGCCCACGGAACATACTCCAAAATCGACCACATCCTAGGCCACAAATCTAACCTCAGCAAATTTAAAAAAATAGAAATTATTCCTTGCATCTTCTCAGACCATCATGGAATAAAAGTTGAACTCCATAACAACAGGAACCTGCATACCCATACAAAAACATGGAAGCTACGCAACCTTATGCTGAAGGATAGATGGGTTATAGACGAGATTAAGAAGGAAATCACCAAATTTTTGGAACAAAACAGCAATCAAGACACGAATTATCAGAACCTCTGGGATACTGCAAAGGCAGTCCTAGAGGGAAATTTATAGCACTGCAAGCCTTCCTCAAGAAAACGGAAAGAGAGAAAGTTAATAACTTAATGGGACATCTCAAGCAACTGGAGAAGGAAGAACATTCCAACCCCAAACCCAGCAAAAAAAAAAAGAAATAACCAAAATCAGAGCAGAATTAAATGAAATTGAAAACAAAAGAATTATACAACAGATTAATAAATCCAAAGTTAGAGTTTTGAAAAGATCAATAAAATAGATAAACCTTTGGCCAACCTAACCAGGAAAAACAGAGTAAAATCTCCAATTTCATCAATCAGAAATGGTAAAGATGAAATAACAACAGATCCCTCAGAAATTCAAAAAATCCTTAACAAATATTACAAGAAACTGTACTCTCAGAAATATGAAAATCTGAAGGAAATTGACCAATACTTAGAAGTACGCCACCTACCAAGACTAAACCAGAATGAAGTGGAAATGTTGAATAGGCCTATATCAGGTTTTGAAATAGCATCAACTATACAAAATCTCCCTCAAAAGGAAAGTCCAGGACCAGAAGGCTTTATGTCAGAATTCTACCAAACCTTTAAAGAAGAACTAGTACCTATACTACTAACCCTCTTCCAAAATATAGAAAAAGAAGGAATATTACCCAACACATTCTATGAAGCAAACATCACTTAAATCCCTAAACCAAGGAAAGACACAATAAGAAAAGAAAATTATAGACCAATATCACTAATGAATATTGATGCAAAAATACTCAATAAGATCCTAACAAACAGAATCCAACAACACATCAAGAAAATTATACATCATGACCAAGTGGGATTTATTCCAGGGTCTCAAGGCTGGTTCAATATACGTAAATCTATAAATGTAATTTAGCACATAAACAAACTAAAAAACAAAAACCATATGATTCTCTCAATTGATGCAGAAAAAGCTTTTGATAATATCCAGCATCCCTTCATGATCAGAACACTTAAGAAAATTGGTATAGAAGGGACATTTCTTAAACTGATATAGGCCATCTACAGCACACCCACAGGCAATATCATATTGAATGGAGTTAAATTGGAATTATTTCCACTCAGATAAGGCTGCCCATTGTCTCCATTGCTCTTTAACATTGTAATGGAAGTTATAGCCACCACAATTAGGGAAGAAAAGGCGATCAAGGGTATCCATATAGGGTCAGAAGAGATCAAACTTTCGTTCTTCGCAGATGATATGATTGTATATCTGGAAAACACTAGGGATTCTACTACAAAACTTTTAGAAGTGATCAAGGAATACAGCAATGTCTCAGGCTACAAAATCAACACCCACAAATCTGTAGACTTTATATATACCAACAATAACCAAGCCGAAAAAACAGTCAAGGACTCTATTCCTTTCACAGTAGTGCCAAAGAAGATGAAATATTTGGGAGTATACCTAACAAAGGATGTGAAAGATCTCTATAAAGAGAACTATGAAACTTTAAGAAAAGAAATAGCTGAAGATGTTAACAAATGGAAAAACATACCATGCTCATGGCTGGGAAGAATCAACATTGTTAAAATGTCCATACTACCCAAAGCAGTATATAATTTTAATGCAATTCCTATTAAAGCTCCATTGTCATATTTTAAAGATCTTGAAAAAAATAATACTTCGTTTTATATGGAATCAGAAAAAAACCTCGAATAGCCAAGGGGTTATAGGCAAAACATTACTCAGCAATAAGAACAAAGCAGGAGGAATCACACTACCAGACCTGAGACTGTACTATAAATCCATAGTGATCAAAACAGCATGGTACTGGCACAAAAACAGAGAAGTAGATGTCTGGAACAGAATAGAGAACCAAGAGATGAACCCAACTACTTACCATTATTTGATCTTTGACAAGCTAATTAAAAACATTTAGTGGGGAAAAGATTCCCTATTTAACAAATGGTGCTTGGTAAACTGGCTGGCAACCTGTAGAAGATTGAAACTGGACCCACACCTTTCACCATTAACTGAGATAGACTCTCACTGGATAAAAGAGTTAAACTTAAGACATGAAACTATAAAAATACTTGAAGAAAGTGCAGGGAAAACTCTTGAAGGAATCGGCCTGGGTGAATATTATTTTATGAGGAGGACTCCTCAGGCAATTGAAGCTGTATCAAAAATACATTACTGGGACCTGATCAAACTAAAAAGCTTCTGCACAGCCAAGAACATAGTAAGTAAAGCAAGCAGACAGCCCTCAGATTGGGAGAAAATATTTGCAAGTTATACCTCCGATAAAGGTTTAATAAACAGAATCCACAGAGAACTCAAACGTATTAGCAAGAAAAGAACAAGTGATCCCATCTCAGGGTGGGCAAAGGACTTGAAGAGAAACTTCTCTTAAGAAGACAGATCCATGATCTACAGACACATGAGAAAAAGCTCATCATCCATAATCATCAGAGAAATGCACACCAAAACTACTTTGAGATATCACCTAACCCCAGTAAGAATAGCCTACATAACAAAATCCCAAAACCAGAGATGTTGGCGTGGATGTGGAGAAAAGGGCACACTTCTACACTGCTGGTGGGAATGCACACTAATACGTTCCTCTTGGAAGGATGTTTGGAGAATACTTAGAGATCTAAAAATAGACCTGCCATTCAATCCTATAATTCCTTTACTAGGTATATACCTAGAAGACCAAAAATCATAATATAACAAAGACATCTGTACCAGAATGTTTATTGCAGCCCAATTCATAATTGCTAAGTCATGGAAGAAGCCCAAGTGCCCATTGACCCACGAATGGACTAGCAAATTGTGGTGCATGTATACCATGGAATATTATGCAGCCTTAAAGAAAGATGGAGACTTGACCTCTTTCATGTTTACATGGATGGAGCTGGAACATATTCTTCTTAGCAAAGTATCTCAAGAATGGAAGAAAAAGTATCCAATGTACTCAGCCCTACTATGAAGCTAATTTATAGCTTTCACATGAAGGATATAACCCAACTGTAGCACAAGAATTTGGGGAAAGGGCCAAGGGAGGGGTAGGGAGGGGCAAGGTTGGGGTGGAGGGAGGGTAATGGGTGGGGCTACATCTAGGGTAGAATGGGTACAGGTGAAATTTACTAAATGCATAATACAAATGTCTACATACAATAACTAAGAAAATGCCATGAAGGCTATGTTGAACAGTTTGATGAGAATATTTCAGATTGTACATGAAACCAGCACATTCTGCCCCTTGATTGCACTAATGTACAGCTATGATTTAACAATAATTTAAAAAATTAAATAAATAAATAAATTTGGCTGAAAAAAGAACCAAACCAAACACTGAGCATTTCCTCTCAATGGCACATCCTGCGTTAGGCACTGGGAGTATTGGGAGTATGACACACGAGGTCTCTTACCTCAATGTAGACCTCCAGAGAGGAGGTCGAGGCATGGAAATCAAAGTGGCCCTGGCAGCTTCACCTGGTGTTTCAGCCTATTACTGGTATGTAGGGAAGAAAACATGGGGCAAATGTAAAGTCAGAGAGATGCCTTTTCTAGTAAGGAAATGAGAGTGTAAGGTCCAGGTGGCGGATTGGAAAGGGTTAAGCGTACATTTCTTTGGCAGCTGGTAAATGTAACCTGATCACTCTTGGCAGTAGCTTTTTAAACCTGGGCTTTAAAACCAAGGAACCTGGAGGAATCACAGACAGGGGGCTGGTTTTACTGGTCTCCCCTCTCTGTTTAGAAAGCCAGGCCTTTCCCTGCATGGCTGGGGTTTCTTTGGTGGTGGGAGAAACTGCTGCTTGTTGCTCAGTTTGTCTGCATTATGCTGATCTTTCCTAGTTGCCTTATCAGAGTATGTCCTGGTCTGTAATAATAGAGTAGGTGGGGAGGGCAAAAGAGAGATGTTATAAAGCACTGTTATTGTTATAACAAAAGAGGGATGTTATAAAAGCACTGACTATTTTAACAACATAATTCTGTCAATATAATAGTGTTCAGACACAACTATAACAAAATTTTCTCTATAGAACTTTTCAAACCTTTTTTTTTTTTGTCTGAATCTTGATACATTCTTTTTTTTCTTTTTTTATTGTTGGGGACTCACTGAAGGTACAAAGAACCAGGTTACATTGGTTGCGTTTGTTAAGTAAAGTCCCTCTTATAATTGTGTCACACCACCAAAAGATGTGTCACACACCATGACCCCCCAACTCTCCTCCCTTGTCCCTCTCTCTGCTCTCCCCTTCCTCCACCCTCAAACCTTAATTCAGGGATAGGACTCCCCCAACCCCCCAAAACACACACACACACAGGTCCACTGCTAGATTCATCTAAAGCAGTGGTTCTCAACCTGTGGGTCACGACCCCTTTGTAACAATGAAAATACATTCTGCATATCAGATATTTACATTACGATTCATAACAGTAGCAAAATTACAGTTATGAAGTAGCAACAAAAATAATTTTATGGTTGGGGGTCACCACAACATGAGGAACTGTATTAAAGGGTTGCGGCATTAGGAGGCATTAGGAAGGTTGAGAAGCACTGAGTTAAAGCAATGTAATTCAGGTTGGGGTGAAATTTGGGCAAATCCCATTGCTCAGTAGAACTCTTCCTGCAAACAGCTAAAGACAAGTCAAAATGTTCTAAGCAAACCTAAAGCATTATTAACCACAATTTACCTTCATTTTGGTTTACCTTACTATGACCAAGAAGAAAAGAAAGTTTACCCTGCAAAAAATATTCTGTGTCTAACACAAAGCATGGCTTGTGTGTTCAATGCTAGGATGGGTTATACACATCACAAGAGTTAAGAAAAGAGAATAAACTGAGGCTTAGGGTGTTCCAAAGAGTTTCATGGAAGGAAAATATCCTGAATTCTGGCTCAATGCCTATAGCTCAGCAGCTGGGGTGCCAGCCACATACACTGGAGCTCGCGGGTTTGAACCAGCTTGGGCCTGCCAAACAACAATAACAACTACAACAAAAAAATAGCCAGGCGATGTGGTGGGTGCCTGTAGTCCCAGCTACTTGGGAGGCTGAGGCAAGAGAATTGCTTGAGCCCAAGAGTTTGACGTTGCTGTGAGCTGTGATGCCACAGCACTCTACTGAGGGCTACATAGTGAGACTTTATCTCAAAAAAAAAAAAAAATCCTTAATTCTATTTGAAAGAGAAGGAGGACTTAGTTGAAGTGGGTGAAGGCATTTCATTAGAATGATTTGGAGGGAAACATAGAGGGAGGGCTCTGGGTGTCTTACATTTGCCACTAGTGATTGATCAGGGTCTTTTTTTTTCCTTCCAAAGAGAAAGAAGAAAAAATAGGTAAATAAAAGTAGTTGGAACAAAAGGTTTGTTTGAGGGAGTAACCCACAATTAGGTAGAAAAAGTAAAAAGGTGGCAATCTAAGAAGGGCTTAGGGTCTCAGCAAAGCAGACAAGGATGGGAATTAATACATATGGGTGGTCTTCTTTTCTTTTTTTTTATTAGACTGCTTTTTTCACTATATAAGGTCTTCATCAATTTGATGGGAGGTAGAGAGACAATTTTAGAAAGAAATAATTAGGATCAAGGGTTAAATTAGTGCCATGTTCTAGTACTATTGGGCAAAAATTCTAATGTAGACAAAAGAAATAATTCTAATTACTAAGGTCCTAAAATTTAAATAAAGAAGTAATTCTAGCAATTCAACAACATGGAAAACATTGAAGCAGAAGAAAAGTGGGTTCCTTTTAAAATAGGATCGTAATTTATAAGTAGCTGAATGAAGGGAATATTCTGAATGAAGGGAATATCAATGCCTACCTGATACTCAATCAACCTTGCAGGTGTCTGGGCATCTTTGAACTTAAATTTGAGTGCGGAAACTAGGAAAATTTCTGTTGAATGAATGGAAGGTCAAAGAAGTGTTTAGCACTGGTCTACCAGAGTGAAAGGAAAGTAATCTGGAGACTTTTTGTGATCAAAAGGCAAGTGTTTCATAGATTTCTTTGTTGAGCTTCATCTCAGTTTATTGTATATCCAAGTGTTTTCCAAGAAGCAAACTCTTTGAGAGCAGGAACATCTTTTCTTTGTGTTTCCTTGAATTGAGACCAGCCAATGGCCCAATGAGGCTTGGAGGGTATGAATGACAAGTGTAAGTACAATTTAATTATTATGTAGTTTCATGTTTAATGTTCCAAAGTTCTGAATAAATGGACAAGAAACCTATCAGTGACAGCAAAATAAATGAACAGATTTTGACTAGCTGCAGACAGAGTCATTTTGTTGTCTTTAGCAGCTCCCATTGTGTGACTTACCTTGATTGTATGTAAGGCATCTGAGAAGGGGAACAGAATAATCAAAAGGGACACGGTGTATACGGAACTTTATTTTTAGTGAGTTCCCCTTTTGTTGATTGGCTCTTCTACATTTGTAAGAAGGCAGAGGTATGGCCATGGCCAGGAGCTCAGGGCTAGCACAAGGCACTTGCTGGCCCAGGGGCAACTCTGTGTTGCAATCCAATGACCTATTATTGTAACTTCACCTAAAATGGAAGTTTGTTTTGAATTTGCAGTAAGGCTCTATATAGGTTAGCTGAGGGCCTCCAGTTGTTTAATAAATGTTTGTTGAATAACAACTAAAGGTGCTTTAGGGGAAGGGAAATGCTGGGGGTGAATCCCAATTCTACTGTGGCTCTATTCCAAAGGGTGCCTCATCTTTTTTCTGCAAAGCAGACCTGCCTCCATCTTGACCTTATAGCCTGCAGACAGATAGTGACATCTTCATCACATGCATCTTTGCCATAATTCTTCATTTTTAAAGGTTCTTTATATTTCTCATGGGTGCAGAGATCAAGGCGGACGAGGTCATGCATGCTAACCTCTCTCACCCCCACTTTTCTTTCTTTTTTTTATATTATTATTTTTTTATTAAATCATAACTGTATACATTGATATGATCATGGGGCATCATACACTCGCTTCATAGACCATTTGACACATTTTTATCACAGTGGTTAACATAGCCTTTCCGGCGTTATCTCAGTTACTGTGCCAAAACATTTACATTCTACATCTACCAAGTTTCGCAAATACCCCTGTAAGATGCACCACAGGTGTGATCCCACCGATCCCCCTCCCTCTACCGACCCCCCCTTCCCACTTCCCCCTATTGTTAAGTTGTAACTGGATTATAGCTTTCATGTGAGAGCCCCAAATTAGTTTCATAGTAGGACTGAGTACATTGGGTACTTTTTCTTCCATTCTTGAGATACTTTACTAAGAAGAATATGTTCCAGCTCCATCCATGTAAACATGAAAGAGGTAAAGTCTCCATCTTTCTTTAAGGCTGCATAGTATTCCATGGTATACATATACCACAATTTATTAATCCATTCGTGGATCGATGGGCACTTGGGCTTTTTCCATGTCTTAGCTATTATGAATTGGGCTGCAATAAACATTCTGGTACAAATATCTTTGTTATGTTGTGATTTTTGGTCTTCTGGGTATATGCCCAGCAGAGGAATTACAGGATTGAATGGCAGATCTATTTTTAGATCTCTGAGTGTTCTCCATATATCTTTCCAAAAGGAATGTATTAATTTGCATTCCCACCAGCAGTGCAGAAGTGTTCCCTTTTCTCCGCATCCATGCCAACATCTCTGGTCTTGAGATTTTGTGATATAGGCTAGTCTCATTGGAGTTAGATGATATCTCAAAGTAGTTTTGATTTGCATTTCTCTGATGATTAAAGATGATGAGCATTTTTTCATATATCTGAAGGCCGTGCGCCTGTCTTCTTCAGAGAAGTTTCTCTTCAAATCCCTTGCCCAGCCTGCAATGGGATCCCTTGTTTTTTTCTTGCTGATGCGTTTGAGTTCTCTGTGGATTCTGGTTATTAAACCTTTGTCAGAGATATACCCTGCAAATATCTTCTCCCATTCTGAGGGCTGTCTGCTTGCTTTGCTTACTGTGGTCTTAGCTGTGCAGAAGCTTTTTAGTTTGATCAAGTCCCAGTAGTGTATTTTTGAAGCTGCTTCAATTGCCCAGGGGGTTCTCCTCATGAAATACTCACCCAGGCCAATTTCTTCAAGGGTTTTCCCTGCATTCTCCTCTAGTATTTTTATAGTTTCATGTTTTAAGTTTAAATCTTTAATCCAATGAGAGTCTATCTTAGTTAATGGTGAAAGATGTGGGTCCAATTTCAGTCTTCTGCAGGTTGCCAGCCAGTTCACCCAGCACCATTTGTTAAATAGGGAATCTTTTCCCCACTGAATGTTTTTAATTGGCTTGTCAAAAATCAAATAGCGGTAAGTAGCTGGATTCATCTCTTGGTTCTCTATTCTGTTCCAGACATTAACTTCTCTGTTTTTGTGCCAATACCATGCTGTTTTGATCACTATCGATTTGTAGTCAAGTCTGAGGTCTGGTAGTGTGAATCCTCCTGTTTTGTTTTTATTTCTGAGTAATGTCTTGGCTATTCGAGGTTTTTTCTGATTCCATATAAAACGAAGTAATGTTTTTTCAAGATCTTTAAAATATGACAGTGGAGTTTTAATAGGGAGTGTGTTGAAATTATACATTGCTTTGGGTAGTATGGACATTTTGATAATGTTGATTCTTCCTAGCCATGAGCATGGTATGTTTTTCCATTTGTTAACATTTTCAGCTATTTCTTTTCTTAGAGTTTCATAGTTCTCTTTATAGAGATCTTTCACGTCTTTTGTTAGGTAAATTCCCAAATATTTCATCTTCTTTGGCACTACTGTGAATGGGATAGAGTCCTTAACTGCTTTTTCAACTTGACAGTTGTTGGTGTATATAAAGGCTACCGATTTATGGATGTTGATTTTGTAACCTGAGACGCTGCTGTATTCCTTGATCACTTCTAGGAGTTTTGTAGTAGAGTCCCTAGTGTTTTCCAGATACACAATCATATCATCTGCGAAGAGCGAAAGTTTGATCTCTTCTGACCCTATATGGATACCCTTGATCGCCTTTTCTTCCCTAATTGCAGTGGCTAAAACTTCTATTACAATGTTGAAAAGCAATGGAGACAATGGGCAGCCTTGTCTGGTTCCTGATCTGAGTGGAAATGATTCCAATTTAACTCCATTCAATATGATATTGGCTGTGGGTTTGCTGTAGATGGCCTCTATCAGTTTAAGGAAAGTCCCTTCTAGACCAATTTTCTTGAGTGTTCTGGTCATGAAGGTTTGCTGGATATTATCAAAAGCTTTTTCTGCATCAATTGAGAGAATCATATGGTCTTTGTTTTTTAATTTGTTTATGTGCTGAATTACATTTATAGATTTACGTATATTGAACCAGATTTACGTATATTGACACCCTGGGATAAAACCAACTTGGTCATGATGTATAATTTGTTTGATGTGTTGCTGGATTCTGTTTGTTAGGATCTTGTTGAATATTTTTGCATCTATATTCATTAGTGATATTGGTCTATAATTTTCTTTTCTTGTTGGGTCTTTTCCTGGTTTGGGGATCAGGGTGATGTTTGCTTCATAGAACATGTTGGGTAGTGTTCCTTCTTTTTCTACATTTTGGAACAGGTTGAGTAATATAGGTACTAATTCCTCTTTAAAGGTTTGGTAGAATTCTGACGTGAAACCATCTGGTCCCGGGCTTTTCTTTTTAGGGAGGTTTTGTATAGTTGATGCTATTTCTGAACTTGATATGGGTCTGTTCAACATTTCTACTTGATTCTGGTTAAGTCTTGGAAGGTGGCGTGCTTCCAAGTATCGGTCTATTTCCTTCAGATTTTCATATTTCTGAGAATAAAGTTTCTTGTAATATTCATCAAGGATTTTTTGGATTTCTGATGAGTCTGTTGTTATTTCGTCTTTGTTGTTTCTGATTGATGAGATTAGAGATTTTACTCTTTTTTTCCTGATTAGGTTGGCCAGAGGTTTATCTATTTTATTGACCTTTTCGAAAAACCAACTTTTTGATTTATTGATCTGTTGTATTATTCTTTTGTTTTCAATTTCATTGAATTCTGCTCTAATTTGGTTATTTCTTTTCTTCTACTGGGTTTGGGGTTGGAATGTTCTTCCTTTTCCAGTTGCTTGAGATGTCCCATTAAGTTGTTAACTTCCTCTCTTTCCGTTCTCTTGAGGAAGGCTTGCAGTGCTATAAATTTCCCTCTTAGAACTGCCTTTGCGGTGTCCCAGAGGTTCTGATAGTTTGTGTCTTCATTGTCATTTTGTTCCAAAAAATTGGCGATTTCTTTCTTAATCTCATCTCTGACCCAGCTATCATTCAGCATAAGGTTATTTAACTTCCATGTTTTTGTATGAGTATGCAGATTCCTGTTGTTACTCAATTCAAGTTTTATTCCATGATGGTCTGAGAAGATGCATGGAATAATTTCTATTCCTTTAAATTTACTGAGGTTAGACTTGTGACCTAAAATGTGGTCAATTTTGGAGTAAGTTCCGTGGGCTGGTGAGAAGTATGTGTATTCAGTTTTGTTGGGATGAAATGTTCTGTAGATGTCTGCTAAATCTAAATATTGGATGGTTAGGTTTAAATCTAAGATTTCTTTGCTCAGCTTCTTGGTGGAGGATCGATCCAACACTGCCAAAGGAGTGTTGAAATCTCCGACGATTATGGAGCTGGAGGAAATCAAGTTACTCATGTCTGTTAGAGTTTCTCTTATAAATTGAGGTGCATTCTGGTTGGGTGCATAGATATTAATAATTGAGATCTCATCATATTGAGTATTACCCTTAACAAATATGAAGTGACCATTCTTGTCCTTCCTTACTTTTGATGGTTTAAAGCCTACCGTATCTGCAAATAAAATTGCAACACCTGCTTTTTTCTGATTACCATTTGCCTGAAATATGGATGACCATCCTTTCACCCTGAGTCTGTATTTGTCTTTTAAGTTGAGATGTGACTCTTGTATGCAACAAATATCTGGCTTGAGTTTTTGTATCCAGTCAGCTAACCTATGCCTCTTTAGAGGACAGTTTAAGCCATTCACATTGATGGAGAGTATTGGTAAATCTGGTGGAATTTGGGGTATCGAGTTTTTCAAAGGTCCAGTGGACATTTTTAATCCTTTCGCCAGTGTGGAAGTTGGAGTTTGATCCGAAGTTTCTGAGTGAGTTTACTTTTGTGGTATAGGATTGGGTTGGTCATTGTGGAGGATAGGTCTGAGAATATCCTGAAGAGCTGGTTTACTTATGGCAAATTTTTTCAACATAAGAATGTCATTGAAGTATTTAATTTCTCCATCATAGATGAAACTCAGTATGGCTGGATACAAGATCCTGGGTTGAAAGTTATTTTGCTTTAGGAGATTAAAAGTTGATGACCACCCTTTTCTGGCTTGAAAAGTTTCAGCAGAGAGATCTGCAGTTATTCTAATAGTCTTACCTTTGTACGTAATAGTTTTCTTTCGCCGGCTGCTTTGAGAATCTTCTCTTTCATGTTAACTTTAGTGAAGCTAATTATGATATGTCTGGGGGATGACTTATTGGGGTTGAATTGTGCTGGGGTTCTGAAGCTGTCTGCTATCTGAATTTCAGATTCTCTAGGCATGTCTGGAAAATTTTCTTTCATAATTTCATGCAGAAGGGCCTCTGTGCCCTTGGAGGCCACTTCATCGTTCTCAGAAATCCCTATAATTCTTATATTGCTTTTTTTCAAATTATCTGAGAGCTCTCTGAGTGAGTGATCCATTTTTGCTCTCCATTTCTCTTCCTCTTTGAGAGATTGGGAGCGTTGAAAGACTTTATCTTCAATGTCAGAAATCCTTTCTTCTGCTTGCTCCATTCTGTTGCTGAGGGATTCTACTGTATTTTTCAGATCTTTGAGGGCTGTAAATTCTTGCTTCAGTGTGTCTAAGTCTTTGGTGGTTTTGTCTTTATATTCGTTAAATTCTTGAGATAAGTTTTGAATTTCTCCTCGAATTCCTAATTCCATTTTATTAATCTTGTCTGCAATCCAAATTCTGAATTCGATTTCTGACATCTCAGCCAGTTGTTTATGAATGGGATCTTCAATCACATCTGCCGTATCTTTTCTTGGGGGGTTGATCTATTCTGGTTATTCATGTTATCAGAGTTTTTCCGCTGATTCCGCCCCATGGTTATTTTACTCCCTTTGGTTTTTCCCCTGGGGCTTTATCGAGGGGCCGTACAGTGTTGTGGCCTGAGAAACTGGGGCCCTGTCTGGTGTGGTGGAGCAAAGTGGTTCTGTTTTGTTTTCAGCTGGTTTCTGTTCGATCCTATTGCAACTTCTACTCTAGCTTGAAGTCTCAGCTGTCTGGAAAAATCAACAATTAAGTCACCCCACCCGCCCACCTCTGGCCCCAGTTGGAAAAGGAGAATCAAACCTTCCTACAACCGCACACCCAGGGCACCGCCTGAAAAGTCCTCAGTCTATTAGCCCAGTTCAAAGGGTCCAAATCAACTGTCTCAATCGGCACCTGTCTCGGGTGGGAGAGTTCAAGAGGTCTCTGGGAACTGGATCACAGGAGCCTGGTGACTCCTCTGACACAGCTCACCCCAGTGCAGCGTGGAGTCAGGAGGAGCCACCCAGCAAACAGAGCAGTCTGGGAAGGTTGACGTCTCCTTCCTCACTTTGCCCCTCTGTCGGACCCAGTCACTGGTATCTCTGCAGATGGCTAACCCAGTTGCCTGCAGTGAAAAGACACTCCAGGGGTTTGCACCTGCCTGAATCGCAAGGAAGTCTGCCAGGCCCCTGCAGACTGCCGCTATCTAGCAGGAGGAGATGGGGCCTGACATCTTTGAGTGCTTGATGCAGGTGATGGGAAGGAGGTGTTCACTCAGGCTTAGCCCCGTCCCTGATGGATGCTGCTAACAGAACAGAACAGAACAGACAACTTTGCGGGGTTCTGTCTCTGTTCCTGCCGAAATCGCCTACAGAAGACGGGCTGTTCTGAGTTCAAACGTCTTTGCTGCTGGAGGTTTGTGTCCTCTTTGCTACTGGAGGTTTGCGTCCGATCACCTCTCTGGGTCAGCCCCGCCCTGGAAGCTTCCCGGGTGTGTGAGCAGTGTCAGGAAATCCCCCGCTCACCGGTGGCCTCCTCTGGTTGCCCAGGGAGACAGGGGGTGTGGCCTCAGAATATCCAGAAGTGAGCGTTCTTCCCTTCTTCCATTAAAGAAAAAACGGCTGTTGATCTACCTCCAGGGAACTGCTGCTCTGGTGTGAGCACTCAGCCGACCCTTTTCTCCTCTGTCTCGCACCCCAGAGTCAGCACTGAGCGGCCGCAGTTTATGCTGGGTCCACACCCTTCAAGAGATCCCCTAAGAATCCGAACTCTTGGGGGATAGGCCCCCAGACCCCGATTGGGAGTGGATGGGAAGCTAGAGTTTCATTCAGTTTTACGCCCGCCCGGGGAGGGCTGTTGCACCGCACCACAGGGAAGTGCCGCCAACGCTTGATTTCCCCTCAGCAGAGTGCCCTCTCCTTGCTCACGTGTCTCAGAGTCAGCACTGACCTGACGCAGCTCGGGCACTGTGCACTCCCCTCGAGAAATCACCCAAGGATCCGAACTCCTGGGGGATAGGCCTCCAGACCCCGAGTGAGAGTAGGGGCTCTCAGCTCTCAGCAGGGAAGCTAGAGTTTTATTCAGTTTTGTGCCCGCCCCGTAATGTTGCCCGGGGAGGGTTGCTGCACCTAATCCGCAGGGAAGTGCCGCCGAGGCGTGACTCCCCCTCAGTAGAGTGCTTTCTCCTCGCCCGCGTGTCTCAGAGTCAGTGCTGACCAGTCACGGCTCGGGCACTGTGCGCTCCCCTCGAGAAATCACCCAAGGATCCGAACTCCTGGGGGACAGGTCCCCAGACCCCGAGTGAGAGTGTGGGGGAAGCTAGAGTTTCATTCAGTTTTATGTCTGGCTGTATTGATGCACAGGGAGGGCTGCTTCACCGCACCACAGGGAAGTGCCGCTGAGGCGTGACTCCCTCTCAGCCCCGTGCCCTCTCCTCACTCGCGTGCCTCAGAGTCAATGCTGACCAGTCGCAACTCAGGGACTGTCCACTCCCCTTGAGAAATCACTCAAGGATCCGAACTCCTGGGGGACAGGCCTCCAGACCTCAGTGGGCGGGAGGGGAGTGTTGGGGATTCAGGGTTGCCGGCAAAGGATTTTTAAAGTTTTATTCAGTTTTATGCCCGGCAGGAGAACACCACGGCACCCCAGTAGGGGAGGTAGGTCCAGTTTTTAGAAGGTCTCTCCCGTGGAGTGTAGTGGGAGGGCCTTTAATTTCTGCCCGCTTGTTTAATTGTGGGGCTCTTGAGCCGGTCCCATGGGGGAGGGGGACTCCCGTCCGCTTGGTGGTGGATTTTGTACCTTTTGTTTGCGTCCTTGTGATCACAGCTTGCCTCAGCGGTGTTGATGTGCATTCTTCAACCTTCTCTCTTGGTGAGGCTCAAGTCCACCAGGATACTTACTAAATTCCTGTCCCTTAACTCTCCTTCTGGACGGGAGCCTCTGTTGAAAGCTGGGTTCAGTCCGCCATCTTGTCTCCCCCCTCCACTTTTCAATGAAATGGCTGAAAGTACAAAGAGAAAGGCTGAGGGAGGCCTGTGAATGATGAGGTACCTGTTTGTGGGCGGTCTTGACCTGAAGCTGATTCTTTGGCTTCCCGATCGAGGAGACCATGAGGTTTCCTGGGCCTATTGCTTTATGTGAGGTATGGGGCAGCCAGCACACTGTGCTAGCCCCTAACAAGGTTGCAGGTTTAATTCTAGCCCAAAGCTGGACAGGCTGATGTTCAGGTCAGAACTAGCTGATGTGCAGAAAAGGCTGCCAGAATCCTGGTGAGCACCTGGAAAAAATTTTTTCTACAGGTTCTGTTGAAAATTTTCTCTCTTACATTTCATTTTTCACCTTTTCCTTTTCCTTTCTCCTACTGGTCAGCTCCCTTTCTCCTTCCTTTTCCATTAGTCCATTCATTCCTCTTCCTTCTTTGCCTCTGTCCCCCTTCCCATCCTCCCTCCGTTCTGCACCTCACTCATTTTCCCTGCCTACCCTCTACCGGTTTCGTCCCTCTTGCCCTCGATGTCTCTTTCTTTCTCTTCCTTTTATCTACAGCCTACTTTTTGTTTCTTTTTCTTCTCTCTTTTCCTTTTTAAGAATTTCTTCATGAACCCAGAAGACTAAAAGGGGCTCCATGAAATCCTTGGCAGGAAGAAAACATGGGTGGAAGCAGTTCTGATCATAAGCAGCCACTAAATTTGATTTGTAGCTGATCTTAAATGTAGGAAAAGATTTTCAATTACAAAACTCATAAAGTGTAAAGATGAGGGAACCTGGCTGCATTTTGCGTTTGACTAATGGTCTCAAAGAGCTTTAAAACATTTGGCATTTGCCAGCCTTTCTTTCTTCCTCTAATCTTCAAACTCATGATTTTTTATGGGAAACATAATCCTCTTTTCTGATTCATTTACACTTAGCTCATCTGAGTATTGTTTTGTAAAAATCATGTGAAGTCCAGGACGTTTTATGAGATCTTTAAAGACTTGTTTTTTTGAACCAGGAAATTGTGTAGTGCCAATATAAATGGACCTTGAACCCTAGGGGGGTTTGGGTCCAGGATGCATGGCATTAAACTGGGTCTTGACTTGGCAAAGACCTGTCCTCATGTCTGACAGAAACTGGGCTTTCACTTTCAGAATAATAGTGAGTTCAGTGTTTTAGATGAGTGACCATCTCATATGATAGTACATGGGCCACATAACACATTTTTCAAGGATTATCTTGCTAGTTATGGAAATAGCAAGCAACTGATGTGGAAAACTGTGACTCGTAGAGTCTTGCAGCTAGAGAGTGGAGCTGCTTACTCATGTGTCTATTTCCATGTTGATGGCTGAGTACACACACATGCATGTAAACGTGTGTAGAGGGATGGGACTGACACGAACACTGGAGATTTTTTCCTGTGGTTATGTTTCAGAGACAATCTGATTGTAATACATCCATCTGTCATAAGGCAGGTTGTAATTGGGTTGAAGACTGGTGTGAAATCACCACTGCTGGAGGTCAGTATTACATTAGATTGTATTATGTATTTTTAATGATAGGAAACATTTTTCTGTCAAGCCATAGAACATGATAAAGGTCATCTCCCCTATCGTCCACAATACAAGGATCTCAGGCAGATTCCCAGGACCTCTGGAAACGGAGGCTCAGGGAGGTGAAATGACTTACTAAGTTCCCATGGGAAGGAAAGCAGCAGCTAGAGACCAGCTCCCCAGATGCCTAGTCCAGACCGTGCCCTCCGCAGGTAGCTGCCTCTTTACTACAAAAAGCAGCTCTGATGTTTACCATCTCTCCTCCTGGGGCCCATGAATCACCCAACACAGGTCACCCATCACCCAACACTAGTGACATTCCCTGTCCTGTTGGGGGTGCTGTTCTTTACAGTTTCCCAGCCTTTCACCTGACATCTTTCCCCTCCTGTCCTGGCTCATCAGAACGTTGTTAGCTCTGCTAGACTACTCTCCTCCATGACCCATCCATTTTAACTGCTGATCACCACTTGAGAGGTAAGACATCTGTGGACGCTTGAGTTGCAAGTAGGAAATGTTTTATTTATATGTTGTGAATTTTCCTACAGATAACAAAGAATTATGGACTGAACTATAACATAGGTATAAGGTCCTCTCTTGAGAGAGTTCTATTAGTATCTCAATGTGTTGCTTAGTTCGGTTGTTGTTTATCTTTTTTAAAGTTTTCCATCTATTCATATCTTCTCTTCCTAACCAGATAGGAAGTTTTCCAAAGACAAAGGTGTCCTGCCTCCCAATACTTCATATTTCCAGAGCATCAGCCTCTGTGCCATTTTCAGAGAAGACATTTGTATCCTTCCTACAGAATCCAGTGCCACCAGCCTCCCACCTCAATGTTCTCAGCTGGTTCACATGAGCCCAGCTCAGAGGCTGACCTGAGTGAGTGAGCCTATCCAGTGGGACTGTGGGTGTTCTTAGAGGCAGACTGGTAGGGTTGAAAGGGTCTTTTAATACAACTTTCAAGACACAGACTGTTAGGGCTGAAAGGGACTTTTGATACAACTTTTATATGTAAGGGAGGAGAAGATTTGGTTTAGGTGGGACAGGTGAACTGCCTATGGTGTTCCAACTAATCTGGGGTAGAGTTAGGACGGGAACTTTCCCTCCAGTCCAGGGCTATTTATTCTACCACAATGGCTCTCAGACTGTGCTCTCACAGGAAGCTGGTGCTCATGCAGCTGGACCGAAGCCCTCTCATGCCAAATCAAATATTGGAGGACTTTCTGTAATGTACAGAAAAAACTAGATTAATGGATTAAGTTTCCTCAACTTTAAATGATTTTTCCATTAATACTTTGTAACCCATTGTCACCTTCTATCAAGTGTCTACTAGCCAAAATGCAGCCAGACGACACAACAAAAGAATAAGCCAGAAATAAGAATGAGAACAACCAAAGCCTTGGAAAGAAACCATTCTTAGCACTATGACCCTACAGGGCCTCTGTCCCCTAGAATATCTGCCATCTCCTTTAATGTGGTCTCGGGTCATCTCCAGGTTAAGTGACCCTGCCGGATAGGGGTCCAGGGAAGTGATCCGATTTTTTTTTCAAATACTAACAATAATGGCTTGGGGCTGTCTTAGGTCCTAAGCTGTGCACTCCTACCCTAAAGGTCCAAGGGCAGGGTTGGCTCTGCGGTTGACAGCGGGTTTCCCCGTCTACGCGGGCGCCCCCTGCTGCCCGCCCTCACTCGTACCTGCCGGGCAATGAGCAGGGTACCAGCGGCTACAGACCCAGAAAGTCACCGCGAGTTCACGGTCCCATAGAGAACTGTAACGGTTTGCGATGGAGAACTGCGCGCACCCCGGGCCGTCCTTTCCGGGGCACGATGTGGTATTTTAATCTAAACCCCGCACCGAGTTATTCGCTCAAACATGGATAGGAAAATGCCCGAATTTCCAATCAATAGCAAACGAATTCTCTGGGACTCCTAGAAAGAAAAGATCGTTGAGTAACTCTGGGGAGTCCTTGGTCCACTCGCGGCCCCGGAGACCAGAGCAACAGGCTCGGTGGACCGGAGGGCGGAGGCGCGTCCTCGGGCCCGGCTCGCGCTTTCCCCAATTAGGATCCACCGCCTGACGTCACGTCTGCCGGAGATTGGCTGTTCGGATCTGACACTCGGGTCCACGGGAGAGCAACTTTTTAAAAGACTTGGCACCGCGGGCTGCTCCAAGCGTCCCGCGCGCTAGCGCTCGCCCTCGCCGCTCTCGCCTCCGCGCCCCCGGCCGGGGCCGACCCTCACCTTGCGCGGCCCGCTCCCCTCCCCCCTCCCGGGCTCCGCGCTCCCCACCCCCACGCCGGCCCCCTCCTCCCCGCCACAGGCTGCCGGGGTCTGGGGCGGCTCAGCCTCCCGCAGAACTTCCTCTCCTGCTACCGCGTTGGCCTCCTCCCGCCTTGGCCGTGCTCTCGGCAGATCGCCAGGGAGCCCGAGCGCGGGGGGAAAGGCGAGGGCGGCCGCACCGGGCGAGCCGCACGGCCAGGGCCCGGGCCCGCAATGGCGGGGGCCTGGCTCAGGTGGGGGCTCCTGCTTTGGGCAGGGCTGCTCGCGGCGTCCGTGCACGGCCGGGTGCGGAGGATCACATACGTGGTGCGCCCGGGCCCCGGCCTGGCGGCGGGCGCCTCGCCCCTGGGCGGGCCCCGGCGCCCGCGGACCTTCAACGTCGCGCTCAACGCCAGGTACGGCCGCAGCTCGGCGGGCGCCGGCGCCCCCAGCCGCGCCTCCCCGGATCCGGCCTCGGAGCGGACCCGGCGCACGAGCAAGCCGGGCGGCTCGGCCCTGCAGGGGCTGCAGCCGCCACCGCCACCACCGCCGGAGCCGGCGCGCCCCGGGGGCCCCAGCGGGCAGCTCCACCCCAAGCCCGGCGGTCACCCGGCGGCCGCCTCGTTCGCCAAACAAGGCAGGCAAGTCGTGCGCTCCAAAGTGCCGCAGGAGACCCAGAGTGGAGGGGGCTCGAGGCTGCAGGTTCACCAGAAGCAGCAGCTGCAGGGGTAAGCCCGCACCCCCTCCCCACCGCCGCCCGCGAAGCGACCCACGGGTCACCCGGAGTCCCGCGGTGGCCGGGGGGTCGTGCGCGGGAGGCCGGCTTTCCCTCCGCCCCTGCCTGCCCTGGCGCGCCGCTGGGGAGAGCCGCGTGCGGGGGAAGCCCAGGAACTTTTAGTGACGCCAAACTCCGATTGCATTGTTACCCAGCTGCGGTAAACACAAAAGGCATTTCTGCTTGGGGCGTAACCTCCTGTGCGCGAACCCAGCTACTCCTAGAAGATGGGCGTAAATATGAGGTCACTACAACTAAATCCCTCAGCATCAATTAAACTTCTCGTCGCAACTCAGTTTAATTTTGGTCTAGCTCCCTGCTTTGAGGGAGAGCTGGCTGGAAAGCTCCCTAGGCTCCAGCTCCTGTTCTGTGGCCTGGACCTTTTTAGCATCCTGGAAATGGTGGATTTGGGCACCTGTGGGGTTTGCTGTCCTGGGGCAGGTGTTCTTAGCGATGATAGAACTTTCGAATTTTTGGTTAGAAAGTTTCTGTTATTGGGCGCACATAACTATCTTCTCCGTGCGCCCCCGCCCCGAGTTAATGACAGGTTGGGGTGTAGCAGAAAACTTGTTTTGCCTATTTTTTTTTTTTCCTTCTCATCAGAGGTGGTTCCGGGTAATGTGACCTCACTCCTTTTTGGACACTTCTCTCTGAAACTTAAGTGTTAATTTAAAATGTGGGCCCGTTTGGTGCCCCATGATCGCATTAATGTACACAGCTATGATTTAATAATAATAAAAAAATGTGGGCCTGTATGATATACAAAATAAATTTGGCTCTACTTTGATTTGAGGGTTAACTAAACAGTTTATTTGGACCTCTTTTTTCCCTCCTGTGTAGCTCTAGGTTACCGCGCTTTTTGGTTCTCCCGTCCTTCCCTGATACATGGTCTTTACCTACTTGGGAAGATTTGGGTTCAGCATCCCAGGTGGCTGTTAGGGCTCTATCCAGAGGAGCGTAGGAGCTGGAGCCTGGGTTCTTGTTAAGGGAGTGTCACTGCTGATGGACTTGGGGGTCTTGCTTTGTTTCAGGGTCAATGTCTGTGGAGGGCAGTGCTGTCATGGCTGGAGCAAGGCCCCTGGCTCCCAGAGGTGCACCAAACGTAAGTCCTATTCACAGTGGCCCTGCATAGAAGGCAGAGTGAGGCCATGCACTCGGGGAATTTGAGGTCTGAAGCACAGTCTCCCCATGCAGCCTGCATTGCCCCTCAGGAAGGGCTGGCTTAGGGTAAAATAGTATCAGTGCCAGCAGCCATGAGTGGTACAAGACAGTGCTGTGCACCCAAGATTCCTCTGCCCTCAGCCAGGTATTAATCACCCTGTCACATCTGTGAATCAGGAGTTGGGAAAAAAATTCCCCTTTTTTTGAGGGTATGCCATGTGGCAGAAACAATCTAGTTAATTTAAACATGATCCCAAGAAATGAGAAACATTGAAGATGATGGCAGGAGGGGAATGGGACATTCCCCACCTCATTCTGGAATAAAGCATCAGTAGTTTTTTTTTTTTTTTTGGCCAGGTCTGGGTTTGAACCCACCACCTCCGGTTTATGGGGTCGGTGCCCTACTCCTCTGAGCCACGGGCGCTGCCCAAAACATCAATAGTTTTTAATTGCTTTCTGAAAACAACAACCAGAATCCTCCATCCTTTAGGCCTGGTAGTTTTCCGGAGTACCCCACTCTTTACTGCTCTTCAGAACTGTTGAGTGGGGTTCCCTGCAGTGCTTCTTCAGTTAATATGTATGCTGAGCAGTGTTTTAGAAATATGTGTTAATTAAGATTAGGCTGGCCTTGTGCCACTCACCTGGAGTCCCAGCCACTCAGAAGACTGAGGCAGGAGGATGGCTTAAGCCTAGGAGTTGAAGACTGCAGTGAATTCTGATTGTACCGTTGCACTTCAGCCTGTGTGAGACCCTGTCTCTAAAAAAAAAAAAAAGTTAATGATTCATATAGTGCATATAGATTTGAGAACGTTGGGAATTTTTCCCCTTGTGCATCATAACATTGAAGATCTAAGTTAAATGTATTTTGAGGCTTCTCTTGGTAAGTTAATGCTATCTGGTGCTAACTGGAAATAAAGAACCCTTATACAGAAAAAGTTAAGCATTCTTAGATGTTCTGTGCATCTCATGTGGATTGGAATTATCCAGAATTTCAGCTGCTTATAAGATGCAGCATAATAAGCAAAATTTAGTCATTTGTCTTATGTATAGTTGGGATTTTAAAACCCCGGTGAGTGAATGAAAAAAGAATTCTGACGCAATCATTTTAGTGACCTTGTTTGTTGAAAAATGCCTTTAATCCTCAAAGGAAATGGAGAGGCTTTGACATAATAGCTTTATTTTTGTAAAGGGAACTGTGTGTGTGTTTTATGGTGGCTGTGATCAAGAAGTAATGTCAGACATGAACAAGCCTCATGATTCTTGAACTCAAACCACTAGGTCTGAAATGCTCAGGGCTGTCGGTATTTTAGATTAAATTAGATTAAATAGTAATTTTTCATTTTTTAACCTCTTAGATTACACTTGACAGCAATACGTCAGCATTTTCCTGAATTGAGAATTGCTCAGGCCAAATGACGTGCCCTCTCCTCTCCTCAGTAACTCAAACCTGGTATGATATCGGTTGCCTTTAACATGGAGGTAGCCCATCCATGACAAGCATCACTGCAATAGGATATTGCTGTGGAAAGCTTAAAAATTCAAGGAAGGATTTCACAGATGGTTAGATGCCCCTTGATGCCTGTCGGAGAGAATGCTGTAAGGGCTTTAAGAAGTTTACTTGGCAAATGATGCAATTGAGTGACTTCTCTGAAAAGAGTGTAGATCCTCCCTTCCCCCCTCCCCCCTTCTCAGGTTAACCAAAGATTTGGGAATCCAGAGATGTTCTAGAAAATCCAGAGATGCTCTGGACCTTGAGAAATTGCTTCATGGCTTGCTGCTTCTCCAGGCAAGGGAGGCAAAGCCGTGTATATCTACGTTTAGCTGGGCTTGCCCCTTGGTGATCCAGAGAGAGGCCACAGAGGGGTGCTGGTCAGAAAGGTTAGGGTTGAACACTTAGTTACTAGAAGCTTCCAGAGGAAGTTGCTACATTGGTTTAATCTCACAATACCTACAACAAATTCCTATAGCTTTTAAATTTTCCTTCCAACTCCTAGAAGGTAGCCCTTGGGTAGCACCAGGATGTAAGCAGTTTGCATCATTTTCCTTTTCTATGGCTTCAGTGTTCAAAAGATGATCCTTCCTATACTACCCAGTCTGACAGATGAATTCAGACCCCAGTGCTAGAAACTTAAATCACAACTCCCTTCAGGAATAATTGTGTTTTTAAAAGGGATGGATACTGGGGTGGGTCATTGCTCAATTCATAGTAATGTATCCATGAGATGGATATTTTAAATGGGGACTGTTTGCTGAGAATCAGGGAGATCTAGAGAAATGGCAGAGCCTTCTGCTTTCAGATAAGACCCCTAGGATTATCAGTGATGCTGTGAAATTTGTGTCCATAATTGAATAGTGTGACACCAGGAAAGACCTGTGGCCTTGGTATCAGAAGGCCTGAGTTCAAATACTAAAGCCCTTAGCATTTTTGTGGCTTTGGGGAATTTGCTTAACTTCTTTGACCTTGTATTTTTCCTTTTTTTTTTTGCAGTTTTTGGCTGGGGCTGGGTTTGAACCCGCCACCTCCGGTATATGGGGTCGGTGCCCTACTCCTTGAGCCACAGGCACCGCCCGACCTAGCATTTTTCCATGTGCTAAAACCCTGTCGCACTTGTAAGGCTGTTGCAAGTATAGAAGTGAAAGAGAATGGGTATGAAAGCCTTGATGAAACCAGAAATATTATTAGGGCTTAGTATTGGATCAAGCCCAGTAAACCTTGTTGCATTTATTTGTGACTTGATTTTCCTCTTTCCCTTTGTGGTCTCCTTCCCCTCTCACTTCCATATTATGCAAGGTTGAATAATTATACTTAGCTATGGCTTATTACACATAAGAATACAAGAACCAATGATATGTCCTTATGAAGTTCTTCCTTAAGATAATAAGATTTCATAAAATGTGCATGTACATTTAAATGTATAACTGGGCATGTCTTCTAATTGTCATTATCTTTTGAGAATAATGAAGAATTTGAGCGCTGGTTCACAGTTATACTCCTAGCACTCCACCTGCCTGAGCAAGGCTGCGAACATGTCTCTACTAAAAATAGAAAAATTAGCCGGGCATTTTGGTGCATGCCTGTAGTCCTAGCTACTTGGGAGTCTGAGGCAAGAGGATGGCTTGAGCCCAAGAGGTTGCTGTGAGTTATGATGCCACAGTTACTCTAGAGCCATAAAGTGACAATCTATTTCTAAAAAAAAGGAAGAAAAAAAAAGAATTCGAGTTTGTATTGGACATGTCCAGTTGATGAAAAAATATTTCTGCATAAGAGATTGGAAGGATTCATGTTGTTTAGTGCTTGCATAATGCAGTGAAGAAAATAAGGTATTCTTTTGAGCTACCCTGAATTGTTTTTAGCTGATTGAAACTTAAATGGGCCATGGGCAAATGCTTCTGAGGACTGAAGATTTAATGAACCTTAAATTGCAAATCAAAGAGATGTGCAACACACAGGCAGCAGACCCCCACAGGCAAAGAATGGATATGTGCACCACCGAGGTGGTCCTCAGGGCTCTAGCCATCTAGTTACTGTATAGAGATGCCCAGTTGCATATAAATGTTGCTTTTCCAGATACTCTTTGTGTATGGATCTTTAGGAGTTGAAATCATAGCCTGGGATATGTCATTTTTTTGTTATTACTAAGGGGTGACTGTTGATAGGGATAATTGTGTTGGGCAAAAGAGATGGTACCATATTTGTGCTTTTTCTAAAAAGTTAACATTTATAGGAGGGTTTTGTGGCTCAGGGACTTTGTCTTTTATGTGGGACGTTATACCTCTGATGCGTAACATTTTGGGCCTACCCCCATTTTTGCATTGGTTACACCCACTCCCTGCTGCCTTACGTTGGTTCTTCCAATCTTTTGTCCCCCTTGTAGAGTTGAGTGCAGCCCAGAGAGAGACATTGCCAGTAGGCTCAGCTTTAACAAGGAGGCTGGACCTGGGAACAGACAACACCAAAGAATGAAGGAGAGAGGAGAGCGGGCCAGGCTGGCAGGATGGGGTGGAGGGAAGAGGAAAGATGGCAGAGATGCGTATAAAGCGGGAGCCTGGCACACTGCAGGCCCTCCATACATGCATGGATGGTTGTTCCATTTATTTAATGGATATCTGTTTAGCTTTTACCATGTGCCAGGTTCTATGAATAGAGGAGAAACACAGCCAGCTATAGAGAGTGTAGGTCTGTTTTTACTCACTTAACTCATGGCACATCAAATGACTTGTTCTCTCCTTAGCAAGAAACAGAAAATCGATATTCCATTGCTTTTCCATTGGCATTCAGCCCATGCTTTTGGGGGAAAAAAAGAAGCAAAACTCAACTCTAGAAGTTTTCTTTAAATTATAAGCAGTGGAGACATCGTCATGTGTACCTTTGGTGCTCAGAGATGCAGCAGTGGATGGCATCATTCAGGAGGGTGTGACACAGCTGGAGTTCAGGTGACCCAGAGGACTCTCTCGGGCTGTCTCCTATCCCTTGGCTCAGTGTTGTGCTAGTCAAGCTTGGGAGTTGGGCCCAAAATGATTAAACATTTTTCATATGCCTGCTATGGCCATTGACAGCTGCTTTGCCAATAGATCTGCAATGAGGTTTACCATGGCAGCTGCTGGGATGGTCGCCTTGGGCTCCAGTGCTGGGAGCTTGGCTGGAAAATCTTGTCATGCAGCACAGACAGCCTGGTGAAGGGAGAGGGACCCAGAGGTCAAGTTCACACTGGGTCAAATATGTGTTCTCAACACTAGTTAAAACAAACATTTAGGAACCATAAATTCAGGGTTGCGATAGTACTTAAACCTTCACAGCGAAGCCCTCCTCCAGCCCGAGGGCCGGCTGACCATACCGCCTGTCCCCTGCCTGCTCTGTGTTATTGAAGTTTCTGCTGTGCAGTGAACCCTTGGCCCTTAGGAAGCCTGGCTTGTTGAAAAGCCTTTTGGCAGTCACAGGGATTTGCTGTTTCTGACCCTGTTATTTGTTGTCTTGGCAATTCTAAACATACTCAAACATGTTTGGGAGCTTGAATTAAATTTTCCTAAAATGCAGATTTTTGCTTCCAAGTCTTTTTTAGCAATGAAAGGAACAACTCAGGAGTATGGGGCAGTGTCAACCTTTCAGCACTGACCAAGATCAGATCCTGCAGCGAGGAGCTGCCCTGGGATAAAGGCTACCTGGGCAGGGCTGTGCAGTGTGGAGAGCACTTCCTTGATGGTGCACTTTCAGAAGCTGGCATGATTTCCAGGTGAGGAGCAGTGCTCCTCAGGTCCTGTGGCTCTTTCTGCTGCCCTGGGCTGCCTGGACATCAGACATTCTCTTCTGAGGTCTTGGTCTCTAGACAGCCTTCACTCAGCCAGATTGGCTTTCATTGCCTAAATTCACTTTGTTGTTTTCCAAGCCCTGTGAGTGTGCTAGGGCCGCCGTAACAAAGGGCCACAACTGGGTGGTTTAGAACAGCAGACATTTTGGGTCTCACGGTTCTGAAAGCCAGATGTCCATCCCAAATCAAGGTATTGACTGACAGGGCTCCTGTTGCGGGCTGTGAGGAAGGATCCATTCTGGGCCTCTCTCCGTGGCCTGGAGGTGGCTACCGCCTCCCTGTCTCCTCACAGTATCATCTTCTATGCCTGTGTCTCTGTGTCCAGATTTCTCCTTTCCATAAGGACACGGGTCGTATTGGCTTAGGCCCCACCTAATGACCTCATTTTGCGGCGATGACCTCTGTAAAGACCCTCTCTGCAAATACAGTCACATTCTGAGGAACTTGGGGCTGGGCCTTCAACATATCTTTGTTAGGGGGGAGGAGCAGAGTTCAACTCATCACACAGCCTGTGGGTGCTATGCCCGTGGGTGCTGGAGAGGTGGCGCCCTCAGGGATTCCCCGGCAACTGACCCAAGGATGAGTGGGTGGGGTCTGGTCCGGCCCCCACCACACAGTCTGGACTGTGGCTCTAAATCCATTTCTTCCCTGATGCAGGAGTCCTGGTTACTCCAGGGGGTGTTAGAAGACATGGGGGTATTGGCCACTGGGATTTTGGTTATCCCTTGGCCATTTTTCCTAGGCTATTTTAAAGAGATTCCAGATTGTGTAGCTCAGTGGTTCTCAACCTGTGGGTTGCGACCCTGTTTTTTTTTTTACAGTTTTTGGCTGGGGCTGGGTTTGAACCCGTCACCTCTGGCATATGGGGCTGGCACCCTACTCCTTTGAGCCACAGGCGCTGCCCGGTTGCGACCCCTTTTTAACAATGAAAATGTATTGCCGCGTTAGGAAGGTTGAGAACCACTGGTCTAGCAGGACCACTGGAGGAATTTGTTAAAATGCTTTGTCGTATGAGAATCTTTGGGTTTTTAGTAAGCACCCTGGCTTGTGCTGATGGGGGGCCCACATTTTGAGAAGCTGACCCAGGAGGAACTCCATCCTGGGCAACATTTATGACCCTTTGTGTGGGAATTTAATCAATTTTGAATACAATGTGCAAAGATTGCTACATAAGGGATTTTTTCATCCAGTTTTTCTTTAGTTGAATGTTTAATATGTGTGTATATTTTTTGAAGAGTTGGAAATTTACAATGTTGTTGAATGATTAAAGTACTGTTTTATAAAAAAGATTTAAATACTTTGAAACACTTGAGTATTTTTTTTCCCTCTAATATTCTGTCTTTAATTATAAGGGCCCAGCACAGTGGCTCATGCCTGTAATCCCAGCACTTTGGGAGGCTGAAGTGGGAGGGTTCCTTGAGGCCAGCAGTATGAGACCAGTCTCGATAACAGGGAGACCCCCATCGCTACAAAAAATAAAAAAAATTAGCTGGGTGCTGTGGCACAGGCCTGTACTCCCAGGTTCTTGGGATGCTGAGGCAGGAGGATTGCTTGAGCCATGGAGTTTCAGGTTGCAGTGAGCTATGGTGATGCTGCTGCATTCTAACCTGGGCAATAGAGCAAGACCATGCCTCAGTTAAAAAGAAAATAAGGAAAATTTAAAAAATACACAAAACCATAGAAAAGAATTTATCTAGCAGCTACCCAGCAGGGTCATCTCTTTAGAAACTCCCTGATGTAGTAATTAAGCTTGGTGATTTGTAGGTAAAGGAGAAAATGTGGCTCTATCTTATTCTAAATGCATATTTTACTAATGATGCATCCTGCCTTCTTAGTGGAGAGAAAATAGTACATAATTTGTTGGTGTGACACAACAATAATTTGTTGGTTGTTTTGTTACTTTCGGAAAAATATGTCAGGGCTGTATTTACAGGCATACCTCAGTGATATGACCACTGCAATAAAGTCAATGTTTCAATAAAACTAGTCACACAATTTTTTTAAAATTTCCCAGTGCATACAAAAGTTATATTGTAGTCTATTAAGTGTGCAATACCATTATGTCTTAAAAAACAGTGTATGTACCTTAATTTGAAACGTACCTTAATTTGAAAATGCTTTATTGCTAAAAAATGCTGACGATCATCTGATCAGCCTTCAGTGAGTTAAGGTCATTTTGCTGGTGGAGGGTTTTGCCTCTGTTTTGATGGCTGGTGACTGATCAGGGTGGTGGTTGCTGTGACTTTCTTAAAATAAGACAACAATGAAGTTTGCTGCATCTATGGAGACTTCCTTTCACAGAAGATTTCTCTGCCCTATGAGATGCTCTTTGATAGCATATGATCCAGAGTAGAACTTCTTTCGATTGGAGTCATCTCACTTCTTTCCACGGCTCTTATCAACTAAAAGTTTATCAACTTTTATAACTGGTATATTTAATAATCTAAATACATTGTTGTCATTTCAACAATGTTCATAACCTTGTTACCAGCAGTGCATTCTACCTCAAGAAACCACATTCTTTGCCCATCCGTAGGGAGCAATTCTTCATGGGATAGCAGCAATTCAGTCCTGTCTTCAGGCTCCACTTCTCATTTTTTAGTTCTCTTACTGAAGTCTGGAACCCCTCAAAGTCATCCATGAAAGTTAGAATCAACTTCTTCCAAACCCCTATTCATGTCGATATTTTAACCTCTTCCATGAATCACAAATGTTCTTAATGACATTTAGAATGGTGAATCCTTTCCTGAAGGTTTTCAGTTTTCATCAGAGGAGTTTCTATCCATGGCAGCTAGAGCGTTATGAAATGTATTTCTTAGATAAAAAGACCTGAAAGCCGAAATTACTCCTCGATCCATGGGCTGTAGAATGGATGTTGTGTTAGCAGGCATGGCAACAACATTCATCTCCTTGTATATCTCCATCGGAATTCTTGGGTGTCCAGGTACATTGCCATTGAGCAGTGGTATTTTGAGAAGAATCTTTTTTTCTGAGCAGTATGTCTCAAGAGTGGGCTTAGAATATGGAGTAAACCATGCTGTGAACAGATAAGCTATCATCTAGGTTTTTTGGTGCAATTTGTAGGGCACAAGCAGAGAAGATATAGAATAATTCTTAAGGGCTCTGGGATTTTCAGCATGGTAAATGAGCATTGACTTCATGTGAAAGTCACCAGCTACGCAAACCCTAATAGGAGAGTCAGCTTGTCTTTTGAAACTTCGAAGCCAGGCATTGATTTCTCTTCTCCAGCTGTGAAATCTTAGATGGCATATTCTTTGAGTATGAGATTGTTTGATCTTCAAGGAAAATGTGGTGTTTTGCATAGCCATCTTCATCAGGTCTTAGCTGGGCTTCTGGATGACTTGCTACAGCTTCTCCATCAACACCTGCTGCCTCACCTTGCACTTTTATGTTACTGAGTTGGCTTCATTCCTTTAATCTCAAGAACCCCATCCCTGCTACCTTCACATTTTTCTTCTGCAGCTTCCTCACCTCTCTCAGCCTTCAGAGAATTGAAGAGAATTAGGCCCTTGTTCTGGGGAATGTTGTGGCTGGTTTGATCTTCTGTCCAGAATGCTCAGACTTTCTGTGTATCAGCAAGTTTGTCTTTGTCTCGCTTTCTTATCATTTGTGTTTTCACTGGAGTAGCATTTTTTTTTTTTTTTTTTGAGACAGAGCCTCAAGCTGTCACCCTGGGTAGAGTGCTGTGGCATCACAGCTCACAGCAACATCCAACTCTTGGGCTCAAGCTATTCTCCTGCCTCTGCCTTCCAAGCTGGAACTACAGGCACCTGCCACAACACCTGGCTATTTTTTGTTGCAGCCGTCATTGTTGTTTGGCAGGCCCAGGCTGGATTTGAACCCACCAGTTCAGGTGTATGTGGCTGGCGCCTTAGCCGCTTGAGCCACAGGCACCAAGCCAGGAGTAGCACTTTTAATTTCCTTCAAGAACATTTCCTTTGCAGTCACATTTTGGCTAACTCTTGGGTGCAAGAGGCCTCGCTTTTGGCCTGTCTTGGCATTTGGCGTGCCTTCTGTACTAAGCTTAATCGTTTTTAGTTTTCGATTTAAAATGAAGGATGTGTGACTCTTCCTTTCATTTGAACACTTAGTGGCCATGATGGGGTTATTAATTGGGCTAATATTAATATTATTGTGTCTCAGGGAGTAGGGAGGCCCAAGAAGAGGGAGAGAGTTGGGGAACAGGGGGTCGGTGGAATAGTCAGAACACACATAATGTTATCAGTTAAATTCACTATGGTTCCTGGTGCCCCCAATTACAATAGTGACATCAGAGATTGCTGATCATGGATCACTTTAACAGATATCATAATAATGGAAAAGTCTAAAATATCGTGAGAACGGCCAAAATGTGATGGTGACACGAAGTGAGCCTTTGCTGTTGGCAAAATGACACCAATATACTTGCTTGTTTGAAGGTCACCACAACCTTTTAAAACTTGTAAGAAATGCAGTATCCAGTGAAGTGCAATAAAATGCAGCAGGATAAAGTGAGTGTGCCTGTATGTGCAGGTGGTCATGTCCGCCTCTTCATTTGCTCTGCTGCTTATGGATTGAGCCTTCCATGTAGACACAGCCTATTGGATACCGAGGCATCATTTAGACCCAAGACCGTGTGGTTGCAAGAATCAACCTGCCTTACCTGCCTTTGTTGACTTCACTTGGTCGCAGTTTGGCTTGCCCTGGGCTAGAGGGAGAGTCCTTAGCGGCTAGAAGTTTGGTCTTTGGAGTTAGAATGCAGGGCCTCACTTTGTGACCTTGGGTAGACAACCGTCAGACCTGGGACAGGGCTGAGTTAACTCCATTCAAAGTCAGGTAGACTGACTGTCTCTGTCATCATCCAGCAGCTTATTGGGGGCTGCCTGGGGTCATATGTGAAAGGTCTGTAGAGAGAAAGGGCCCTGCAAATTACTCGACAAAAATTAGTGCCCAGGGGCTCCCATTTCCCAATTCAGGACTGACCGTCCTGCCTGCCCTGCCTCTTACACTACCCTCTTGTCAGGTCCCCTGGACAACTGTGGCTCTCTTTTTGGCCCCACGCATTCTGATTTCACTCTTACTTGGCTCTGTGTATAGCCGGGCCGGGTGGAAGAGGCATCTGTCTCATTAGTTTCAAGTACCCAAGTCCTTTGCTTTGCACAGATGCTGACTTGAGTTGAATTGAACTTGCATCTCTGATTTTGCTGTGTTGCCAATGCAGTCCTTTAGATATTATAAAAGGAATTCTGCTTTTGCTTTTCTTTGTTTACTCTCACCTTTTGGCAGTAATTTCCATTTGTTTTTCTTTCCTGCCTGTTCTCTGTGTGTTTATCGTTGCCCAGCAGACCCTGCTGATTATGACAGCTCTTCAGGGGCACAGCACCTTACCCTGTTTCCCCCTGCTTCCTCTCTGTAAGGCTGCCCTGGCATGGCCCAAACTTTAAGATGACTTTTCCTTTCTCCTCGCCAATTTTAGAATCTTTCTGCTCAACATCATCATCTGATAGAGATTTGGGACTAAGTAAAATGAATGTTGTATGATTTTCCCTGTAATTGTAGATTCCCAAATACTACTCTTGGCCAACTACACTATTCCCTGTGGCTTTTTCACTCCACCACATTTGAGTAATATTGTTGGCATGGATGTAAGTAAACAGTTTGCAAAATGTCGTGTTTTGTAAATTAGAAGATGGATGGGCTGGTTTTTAAATATATGCTCTTGGTTCTCCTGGGCCAGAGGAAAAATGAATTTGGTTAGTGGATGGGAAGATGAATTAGGGGAAGGTGTTGCTGTCCGAAGTTGATGTGGTGAACTTTACTGAACTGATAAGATCAGTTATTTAAACCAAGTGGCTGAAGGGGAAACTTGAGAGGGATTTTGATAATGAGGTTAGGAGAGGAACTCCTTCCAGAGGAGATAGGATAAAATCAGTAAAAAGTCACCATAAGAAAATATGATGATAAGATGCTTGTTGGTATCTTTTGCTTACTTTTTGACTTAAAAATATTTTTTATTTCCTATAGGATTAGTAAATAATTTCAGTGTGACTTTTATTTTGCATGAACTTCATTTTATCATTGTTATTTTTTATTTTTTATTTTTTTTAGAGACAGAGTCTCACTTTATTGCCCATGGTAGAGTGCCGTGGGTCCTAGTCACAGCTGACAGCAACCTCCAACTCCTGGGCTTAGGCAATTCTCTTGCCTCAGCCTTCTGAGTAGCTGGGACTACAGGTGCCCGCCACAATGCCCGGCTATATTTTGTTGCAGTTTGGCTGGAGCCGGGTTCAAACCCGCCACCCTCGGTATATGGGGCCGGCACCCTTACCCACTGAGCCACAGGCGTCACCCCATTGTTATTTTTAATTAAAAATTAGAACCTCCGTCCTTTCACCTATACGTATTTCACTTTAACACTATATAAGTGGATAGTTAGCAATTAGCATCTTCAAAATATGTTCATTGTAAAAGCTACTTAAATTGGCCAAGATGGATGTTGTATTACCTCACCTTGATTAGTTATTTGCTACAGTGATTGATTCAAGAGTGGGGAAATTTCAGCCTCTTCATTGACTGTGAAACTTCAAGCAGATCAATTAACTCCTCTGAGACTTTTCTCCACCTTCCAATGAGGAGAGTACCATTCATCACTCAGCCTCACTCAGGGCATATCAGGAATATAAATCTTCTTTTCTCTTAACACTTTTCACTTGGTTTTATAGTCACCTGTGTATTTGTCTGGCTTCCCTGCTTGAATATGAGCTCTGTCAGGGTAGAGTCATACCATAGCCATCTTTTTGTTCTCAGTACCTGGGAAGCACATAGACCTTTGTGGAATGAATGAATGAATGGAAGCTTCTGCACAGCTAAGGACACAATAATTAAAGCAAATAGACAACCTTCAGAATGGGAAAAGCTATTTGCCTGTTACGAATCTGATAAACGGTTGATAACTAGAATCTACAGAGAGCTCAATCAACAAAAAAAAGAGCAAACAATCACGTTTATCACTGGACAAGAGACGTAAAGAGAACTTTCTCTGAAGACAGATGAATGGCCAATAAACATATGCAAAAATGCTCATCATCCTTAATCATCAGAGAAATGCAAGTCAAAACCACCCTGAGATAACACCTAACCCCAGTGAGAATAGCCCATATCACCAAGTTCCAAAGCTGCAGATGCTGGTGTGGATGTGGAGAGAAGGAACACTTTTACACCATTGCTGGAACTGCAAACTAATACGGTCTCTTTGGAAAGAAGGTTGGCGAAACCTCAGAGAACTCAAAATGGACCTTCCATTTGATCCCACAATTCCATTTTAGGCATCTACCCAGAAGAAAAAATCATTTTATCATAAGGACATTTGCGCTAGATTGTTTATTACAGCTCAATTTGCAGTTGCTAAGATGTGGAAACAAACTAAATTCCCATCAACCCAGGAATGAATTAATAAACTGTGGTATATGTAAACCATGGAATGCTATTCAGCCATTAAAAAAGATGGAGACCCTAGGGTGGTGCCTGTGGCTCAGTAGAGTAGGGCGCGGCCCCATATGCCGGAGGTGGCGAGTCCAAACCCAGCCCCGGCCAAAAGCTGAAAAAAAAAAAAATAAATGGAGACCCTACATCTTTTGTATTAACCCGGATGGAGTTTGTACACATTCTTTTTAATACAGTATCACAAGAATGGAAAAGCAAATATCCAAATGTACTCAGTGCTAATATGAAGCTAGTAGACAAACTAATACATGCTCACACAAAAAATAAAACTCAATTCAATTCAAGTTGGGGAGGCATAATGGGGAGGAGGGAGGGTGATCAGTGTGCTCCCACCTAATGGGCACAATGTAAGGGTATATCACACACCTCCTGGGTACAGGACACAACTACAACAGGGACTTTACCTGAAAAATGCAAACACTGTAACCTAATCGTTTGTACCCTCATATTAATCTGAAATAAAAAAATATGAATGAATGGAGTCATTGGTTATACTTTCATCAAGCTCCTGTATACTAGCTATTGGCACATAGAAGGTGTTAAGTATTATGAAAAAACCAAAACAGGGTGTAAGGCTAGAGAATGACAAGGGCTGGGTGTGTGTGTGTGTGGGGGGGAGTACAATCAGGGAAGGAAGTGACATGTGAGACCTGTGTGATAGGAAAGGGTCTAGGAGAGGGGCATATCAGGCCAACAGAAAAGCTAACAAAGGTCATGGGGTGGGAACAGGCCTGACCCGCTGCAGGGGTATAAATCAGTATTGTTGGGTTGTCATTGAGGGCCCTAGTAATAGACAATGACATGGGCTGGATGCCAAGTTGGGTCTTGTATTAAGATAATAGGGGGAACTGTGCAATACTTTATAAATGCAAGTGGATTTTATTATTAAGGAATTAAGGAAAATATAAGAGTTGGTGTTTTTTTATTAAGGCATGAAAAGAATGCTTTACATAGAAAATCCATTAAATCACTTTATTTTTTATTCATGAGAAAAACTGCATATGGAAAATTGAAGTACCTACATTAAGTATGTGTCCACACACAAATTAGTGTCCTAGCTTGACCACCTGCATTGTGCCCAGCTTGCTGGACCGGCCTCATCAAGCATCGGCTGAGCTCTGGCAGGAAGGTCAGACCTTCACCAGGGCCAGGAGGCTGAGACTTAAGATGAAAGTATAATGGTTTAGAAGGACAACTCTGGTCATTTCTATGTTAAAAAGTCAAATTATGGGGATCCTTACAGGGTACTAAGTTAAAAAAGTTCCATCTTTTAAAAACTAATAATAAAAAAATCTCATTTTGATAATCATAGAACATTCACACAGAGCAGACAGCATGTGTCAAAGTGAGAGTTAAGTATCTGTGGAACACATTTGTTCTGAAGGTTTGTTTATTTCCCTTCACTCCCCCAAATCTAATTTACAAGTTACCCACTGGCTCTGTGTCTCATTTTGTGGTAAAGAGCAAATAAAATGAGGTTCATAAAAGTGATTCACAGAAGAGTCATTTAAACAGAAGATGATATTATTATTATTAAGGTTTTTATAGCTGCCTTGTGAAAATGTTTTCTACAATGTGTCGGTGTATTTTTTTTTTGTCTTCAAAAAATAGAATACTTAAAAATCCACCCAGTTTCAGGGGCTTTTTGCTGATTAAAGAGCTTGTGTCTCAGATCCTTATATTGACCATCAAGTTTATCAGTGGACATCTCCTTTAAGTATAAATATAGCAAAATGTACCTATATTTCTACTTTAATCTGCTCTTCCCTGGGTATTTACTTTAGTCTCCTGTAAGGAGAGGGCAGGCAAAGATAAGAATCCTTCTTTTGAGAAGCCCTATTTCTTTCTTTTTTGTTTCAGTGAAATAGTTAAGTTAGTCTAAAATTTCTTGGTAATTAGAGATGAAATAATACAGACGATAAGTAAATTAAAGGCAGCGACTGTGTTTTTGTTTCACTTTTTATCCATTAGGAAGTTGGCCTACACAGCAGTTCTGTGTATACAATGGACCCTCAGTAAGGTTTCTTGATTAATAAGCATTGCAAGTCACATTTGTGCCTGAGTGGAAAACCAGCTGAAATTCATTTAAATCAATGAATACCAAGATTATGTTGTTGAGTAGTTCTTTTTGTTACAAGAGAATGCATATTACAACAAAACATCGCTGTGTAAGAGTTTGTAATGCTCTGTTTTGAGTGTTAGGGGCTCTTTCTCTGGTAAAATGTCCTCATTTCTTCCTTTAACACAGACTTCTCAAACTGGCACTTAATAGACCTTTAGCCAATGGTTCTCAAAGTATAGACCCTGAATCAGGGCATCAGCTTCACCTGGGGACCTGTTAGAGCTGCATATTCTCTGCTCCTCCCTCAGGGATGGGGCCGAGTTATCAGTGTTTTAACTGGCCCTCTAGGGGATTATTTTATTTATTTATTTTTGCATTTTTTGGCCTGGGCTGGGTTTGAACCCGCCACCTCTGGCATATGGGGCCAGCGCCCTACTCCTTTGAGCCACAGGCGCTGCCCTCCTCTAAGGGGATTTTGACACAGCTATGGCTTGAGAACTACTGTTCCTCCTCCTCCTCCTTCACACCTGCCTCCCTGCGGTGATCACTTGTGCAGGATGAGGGGGACAGGGAAACCAACTCCTTTGGGCTCTAGACCTTGGGTATGGGCTTGTTTTCTGTCTTTCTCTCATTTCTGCTTAAGGGAGAGTTTGCATGATAAAAAGCCCTAAGGAATGGATCATTTCCCCTGGTTTTAGCTGGGAACTCTACAATGGATTCTGAGCACATTAATCTGTATTCTCACAGGCGGCTTCAAACTTTTTAAACAGGGGGCCAGTTCACTGTCCCTCAGACCATTGGAGGGCCGGACTATAGTTTAAAAAAAAAAACAACTATGAACAAATTCCTATGCACACTGCATGTATCTTATTTTGAAGTTAAAAAACAAAACGGGAACAAATACAATCACACCGCCTCATGTGGCCCGCGGGCCACAGTTTGAGGACCCTGCATGTTCACTGAGGAGAACTAAAGACGTCATTTGCCATTCAGTGAATACACCTGTATGTGGGGTTTTCTACCTTTAGGGCTTCTAAGTTCTGCTCTGCTCCTCTACGTAGAAGATGCTGAAAGCACACTTGGCTGTTCTTGGAAGCTGTGTTTATCAAGGGGTGGTCCCCAAGGGCCCGGCAGCAGCCCCATGTAGGATGTATAACCAGTCCAGTCTGTCCTCCTACAGACTACTGAATTGGAGCCCTGAGGGCTGTACCCTTCATTGTCAAAAGCACCCAGCCGACTGATCCACACTGAAACTTGGGGTGGGGGCAGGATTGTAAATTGAAAACACTGTAATAAAAGATGTCCAAGGTAAGGAATGATAGAAAAGGTATTACAAAATCAACGAAAAGAACAAAGGAGTGATTGTAACATTTTAAAGGCAGGTGTCATTTTTTGTTTCTAAAATACTGTAAAAGGGAAATGAAGGACAAGCTCTCGTGCAGAGCATGCCCTTAGCATTGGCAGGACCAGTGCTTCCTTGTGTCAAGATCAGGAAGTTCAGGTACAGAGGCAATGAAGGGGCTTGCCTGGCTGCTCCTTGGGGCCATGCTGACTCAGTCCTGGAAGTCGATGGAGGAATACATCAGATGTTTGGAAACAAACCAGTTAAGAATTTCAGCAGTGACACATACTTTTATTCGATGTGTGTTGAGGAACGGAATTGCCTATTATAAAACTGGGACCCTTTGTAGAAAGAGCTGAAGAAGGACTTGGTTTGCTTGCCCTGTGAAATAGAAACTATTATCTCCATTATGTAACTTTTCTTTGTTCCCCATAGAATAAATTAATACAAAGATACTTTGCCTGAGTGTTGAACAATAATTAGATCTTTTAAAAATACCAGTGCCTCCCCAAGTACAAAGGCATTTTCTTGGGGAAATATATTTAAATCATCAGGTTTTGTAGTAATAGCTGTGCTTGACTAAAAGTCAATAGTACGTATTTTATCTTTTTCCCCCAGTTCTAGTAGCATGTAGCTCTGTCTAAATATTTGCATGTTACTTTGCACACAGCATCCCAATGTTTAAATTTCATGTAAAGGAAATGGTGCTAAAATTTTGACAAGACTCAGATTTGAAGGGATTATACTTAAACATATGGATTTGCATATATTTTTTTTTCCATGGGGCACCATACACTGTTTTTATAGACCATTTGACACTTTTTTTTTTTTTTTTTTTTGGTAGAGACTGAGTCTCACTTTATGGCTTTTGGTAGAGTGCCGTGGCCTCACACAGCTCACAGCAACCTCCAACTCCTGGGCTTAAGCGATTCTCTTGCCTCAGCCTCCCGAGTAGCTGGGACTACAGGCACCCGCCACAACGCCCGGCTATTGTTTGACACATTTTCATCACACTGGTTAACATAGCCTTCTTGGCATTTTCTTAGTTACTGTGTTAAGACATTTATATTCTACATTTACTAAGTTTCACATGTACCCTTGTAAGATGCACTGCAGGTGTAATCCCACCAATCACCCTCCCTCTGCCCATCCTCCCACATCCCTCCCCTCAACTCTCCTCCTTCCCCCTTAGGTTATAACTGGGTTATAGCTTTCATATGAAAGCCATAAATTAGTTTCATAGTAGGGCTGAGTACATTGGATACTTTTTCTTCCATTCTTGAGATACTTTACTAAGGAGAATATGTTCCAGCTCCGTCCATGTAAACATGAAAGAGGTAAAGTCTCCATCTTTCTTTAAGGCTGCATAATATTCCATGGTGTACATATACCACAATTTATTAATCCATTCGTGGATCGATGGGCACTTGGGCTTTTCCCATGACTTAGCAGTTATGAATGGGGCTGCAGTAAACATTCTGGTACAAATATCTTTGTTATGATGTGATTTTTGGTCTTCTGAGTATATACCTAGTAGAGGAATGATAGGATTGAATGGCAGATCTATTTTTAGATCTCTAAGTGTTCTCCAAACATCTTTCCAAAAGGAATGTATTAATTTGCATTCCCACCAGCAGTGTAGAAGTGTTCCCTTTTCTCCACATCCACGCCAACATCTCTGGTCTTGGGATTTTGTGATATGGGCTAATCTTACTGGAGTTAGATGATATCTCAAAGTAGTTTCGATTTGCATTTCTCTGATGATTAAGGATGATGAGCATTTTTTCATATGTCTGTAGGCCGTGCGCCTATCTTCTTCAGAGAAGTTTCTCTTCAAGTTCCTTGCCCAGCCTGTGATGAGATCACTTGTTCTTTTCTTGCTTATACGTTTGAGTTCTCTGTGGATTCTGGTTATTAAACTTTTGTCAGAGACATAACCTGCAAATATCTTCTCCCATTCTGAGGGCTTTTTGCTTGCTTTACTTACTGCGTTCTTGGCTGTGCAGAAGCTTTTCAGTTTGATCAGGTCCCAGTAGTGTATTTTTGAAGCTGCTTTGATTGCCCGGGAGGTCCTCTTCATAAAGGACTCGTCCAGACCGATTTCTTCAAGGGTTTTCCCTGCACTCTCTTAGTATTTTTATGGTTTCATGTCTTAAGTTTAAATCTGTTTTTTGTTTTTTTGCTATTTTTGGCTGGGGCTGGGTTTGAACCCACCATCTCTGGCATATGGCGCTGGCGCTGTACTCCTTTGAGCCACAGGAGCCACCCTTAAGTTTAAATATTTAATCCAGTAAGAGTCTATCTTAGTTAATGGTGAAAGGTGTGGGTCCAGTTTCAATCTTCTTCAGGTTGCCAGCCAGTTCACCCAGCACCATTTGTTAAATAGGGAATCTTTTCCCCACTGAATGTTTTTAATTGGCTTGTCAAAGATCAAATAATGGTAAGTAGCTGGATGGTAACAAGCTGGTAAGTAGCTTGTTCTATTCCAGACATCTACTTCTCTGTTTTTGTGCCAGTATCATGCTGTTTTGATCACTATCGATTTATATTATAGTCTGAGGTCTGGTAGCGTGATTCCTCCTGCTTTGTTTTTATTTCTGAATACTGTTTTGGCTATTCGAGGTTTTTTCTGATTCCATATAAAATGAAGTATTATTTTTTCAAGATCTTTAAAGTATGACAGTGGAACTTTAATCGGGATTGCATTAAAATTGTATATTGCTTTGGGTAGTATGGACATTTTAACAATGTTGATTCTTCCCAGCCATGAGCATGGTATGTTTTTCCATTTGTTAACATTTTCAGCTATTTCTTTTCTTAGAGCTTCATAGTTCTCTTTATAGAGATCTTTCATGTCCTTTGTTAGATAAACTCCCAAATATTTTATCTTCTTTGGCACTACTGTGAATGGAATAGAGTCCATAACTGTTTTTTCACCTTGACTATTGTTGGTATATATAAAGGCTACCGATTTATGAATGTTGATTTTGTAACCTGAGATGCTGCTGTGTTCCTTGATCACTTCTAAGGGTTTTGTAGTAGAATCCCTAGTGTTTTCCAGATATACAATCATATAATCTTGAAGAGTGAAAGTTTGATCTCTTCTGACCCTATATGGATACCCTTGATCACCTTTTCTTCCCTGATTACGATAGCTAAAACTTCCATTACAATGTTAAAGAGCAGTGGAGACAATGGGCAGCCTTGTCTGGTTCCTGATCTGAGTGGAAATGATTTCAATTTAACTCCATTCAATACGATATTGGCTGTGGGTTTGCTGTAGATGGCCTCTACCAGTTTAAGAAATGTCACTTCTATACCAATTTTCTTAAGTGCGCTAATCATGAAGGGATGCTGGATATTATCAAAAGCTTTTCCTGCATCAACTGAGAGGATCATATGGTCTTTGTTTTTTAATTTGTTTATGTGCTGAATTATACTTATAGATTTACGTATATTGAACCAGCCTTGAAACCCCGACTTGGTCATGATGTATAATTTGTTTGATGTGTTGGTGGATTCTGTTTGTTAGGATCTTGTTGAATATTTTTGCATCTGTATTCACTAGTGATATTGGTCTATAATTTTCTTTTCTTGTTGGGTTCTTTCCTGGTTTGGGGATCAGGATGATGTTTGCTTCATAGAACGTGTTGGGTAGTCTTCCTTCCTTTTTTACATTTTGGAACAGGTTCAGTAATATAGGTACTAGTTCCTCTTTAAAGGTTTGGTAGAATTCTGACGTGAAGCCATCTGGTCCTGGGCTTTTCTTTTTAGGGAGATTTTGTATGGTTGATGCTATTTCAGAACTTGATATTGGCCTGTTCAACATTTCCACTTGATTCTGGCTACGTCTTGGAAGGTGATGTGCTTCCAAGTATTGGTCAATTTCCTTCAGATTTTCATATTTCTGAGAATAAAGTTTCTTGTAATATTCATTAAGGATTTTTTTAATTTCTGAGGAGTCTGGTGTTATTTCATCTTTGTTGTTTCTGATTGATGAGATTACAGATTTTACTCTTTTTTTCCTGGTTAGGTTAGCCAAAGGTTTATCTATTTTATTGACCTTTTCAAAAAACCAGCTTTTTGATATATTGATCTGTTGTATAATTGTTATGTTTTCAATTTCATTTAATTCTGCTCTAATTTTGGTTATTTCTTTTCTTCTATTGGGTTTGGGTTGGAATGTTCTTCCTTTTCCAGTTGCTTGAGATGTCCCATTAAGTTGTTAACTTCCTCTGTTTTCGTTCTCTTGAGGAAGGCTTGCAGTGCTATAAATTTCCCTCTTAGGACTGCCTTTGCGGTATCCCAGAGGTTCTGATAATTCGTGTTTTCATTGTCATTTTGTTCCAAAGATTTGGCAATTTCCTTCTTAATCTCATCTCTGACCCAGCTATCATTCAGCATAAGGTTATTTAACTTCCATGTTTTTGTATGAGTATGCAGATTCCTGTTGTTACTGAGTTCAACTTTTATTCCATGATGGTCTGAGAAGATGCAAGGAATAATTTCTATTCCTTTGAATTTATTGAGGTTAGACTTGTGACCTAAGATACGATCGATTTTGGAGTATGTTCACCATGGGCTGATGAGAAGTATGTGTATTCAGTTTTTTGGGGATGAAATGTTCTGTAGGTGTCTGCTAAATTCAAATGTCGGATGGTTAGGTTTAAATCTAGAATTTTTTGCTCAGCTTCTTATTGGAGGATCTATCCAACACTGCCAAGGGAGTGTTGAAATCTCTGACTATTATGGAGCTGGAGGAAATCTAGTTGCTCATGTCTGTTAGAGTTTCTCTTATAAATTGAGGTGCACTCTGCTTGGGTGCATAAATATTAATAATTGAAATCTCATCATATTGAGTATTATCCTTAACAAATATGAAGTGACCATTCTTTTTTTAATTTTCTTCTTTTATGTATTTATTTTTTTTTTATTTTTATACAGTTTTTGGCCGGGCCTAGGTTTGAATTCGCCTACTCCACCATATAAGGCTTGTGACCTACCCCTATGAGCCACAGGCACCGCCCATGAAATGACCATTCTTATCCTTCCTTACTTTTTTTGGTTTAAAGCCTATTGTGTCTGCAAATAGAATTGCAACACAATTTTCTGATCACCATTTGCCTGAAATATGGGCGACCATCCTTTTACCCTGAGTCTATATTTATCTTTTAAGGTAAGATGTGACTCTTGTATGCAGCAAATATCTGGCCTGAGTTTTTGTATCCAGTCAGCTAACCTGTGCCTCTTTAGAGGACAGTTTAAGCTGTTCACATTAATGGAGAATATTGATAAGTCTGATAAAATTTTGGGTATCGAGTTTTTTGGAAGTCCAGTGGACATTTTTAATCTTTTCGCCACTGTGGAAATTGGAGTTTGATCAAAAGTTTCTGAGTGAGTTTACTTTTGTGGTAGAGGATTGGGCTGGTCATTGTAGAGGATAGGTCTGAGAATATCCTGGAGAGCTGGTTTGGTTATGGCAAATTTCTTCAACATATGAATGTCATTAAAGTTTTTAATCTCCATCATTAATGAAACTCAGTTTATCTGGATACAGGATCTGGGGTTGAAAGTTATTTTGCTTTAGGAGATTAAAAGTCGATGACCACCCTCTTGTGGCTTGAAAAGTTTTAGCAGAGAGATCTGCAGTCATTCTAATATTCTTCCCTTTGTAGGTAATGGATTTCTTATGTCTGGCTGCTTTCAGAATTTTCTCCTTCATACTAACTTTAGTGAAGTTAATTATGATAGGCCTGGGGTATGTCTTATTTGGATTGAGTCGTGCTGGGGTTCTGAAACTGTCTGCTATCTGAATTTCAGAATCTCTTGGCATGTCTGGAAAATTCTCTTTCATAATTTCATGGAGAAGGGCCTCTGTTCCTTGTGAGGCCACTTCATCACTTTCAGGGATTCCAATGAGGGGGATATTAGCCCCCTTCGAATTATCCCAGAGCTCTCAGAGAAATATCCATTTTTGCTGTCCATTTCTCTTCCTCTTTGAGAGTTTGGGAGCGTTCAAAGGCTTTGTCTTCAGTGTCAGAAATGCTTTCTTCTGCTTGCTCCACTCTGTTACTGAGGGATTCTACTGTATTTTTCAGATCTTTGAGGGCTGCAAATTCTTGCTTCAGTGCATCAAAATCTTTGGTGGTTTTGTCTTTAAATTTGTTAAATTCTTGGGACAACTTTTGAATTTCTCCTCGAATTTCTAATTACGACTTTTGAATTGCTCCTCGAATTTCTAATTCCAATTTTTCCTCCATTCTATTAATCTTGTTTGCAATCCAAATTCTGAATTCGATTTCTGACATCTTGGCCAGCTGTTTATGAATGGGATCTTCAGTTACATCTGCCGTATCTTTCCTTGGCGGGGGGTTGATCTATTCTGGTTATTCATGTTAACCAGAGTTTTTTTGCTGATTCTGCCCCATGATTGTTTTGCACCGTTTGATTTTTCCCCTGGAGCTTTTTCGAGGGGAATATGTGCTATGACCTGAGAAATTGGGGACCTGTTTGGTGTTGTGGGGCTAAGTGTTTCTGTCTTGTTTTCAGCTGGTCTCTGTCCGACCCTAGTGAAACAGTTACTCTGGGTTGAAGTCTCAGCTGTGGAGAAATACCGTCAATTAAGTCACCCTGGAACCCTCACGCAACAGTTGGAAAAGGAAAATCAAACCTTCCTACAACCACACACCCGGGGCACCACTTGAATAGTCCTTGGGTGATTGGCTCAGTTCAAAAGGTCCAAATCAATTGTCTCAGTCAGCACCTGTCTCAGGTGGGAAAGTTTAAAAAGTCTCTGGCAACTGGATCGCAGGGTCTGGTGACAACTCAGCTATGGCTTGCTCCGCTGCTCTGTGGAGTCAGGAGGACCCACCCTGCAAATAGATTAGTCTGGGAAGGTTGATGTCTCCTTCCCCACCTTGCACCTCTGTAACATCCAGTCACTGATAGCCCCACAGTCACTGATAGCCCCACCCCCCTGTGACCCAGTTGCCTCTAGTGAACAGATACTCCAGGGGTTTGAATGAATCACAAGGAAATCTATTTCTGCTCAGCCAGGCTGCTGCGCTCTGCCTCTATCCAGCAGGGGAAGGTGAGGCCTGACAACCTCGGGCTATTGATGGAGGCTGAGGGGTGTTCACTCAGTTCCAGCCCTGCCCTGATTGATGTTACTGACAGGACAGAACAGAACAGAACAACTTTGCGGGAATTTGTTTCTGTCCCTGCTAAATTCCCCTGCAGAAGAGAAGCTGTTTTGAGTTCCCAGAGCCTGGGCCTCAGGCCCTGTCTTTGGTCCTGCAGGTTTGTATTCTGTTAGCTGTCAGTTCTAGCTTCCTGCCTTCCTTTGTCTATAGGCTGATGATCCCTGAGGGCTGGGTGCGTCTTAGGCTCAGTAAAGCAGTCCTCTGGGTCAGCCCCACCCTGTGAACTTCCTGGCTCTGCACCTGCATTTCTAGTCCCCACGCTTCACCCAGGCCGGTACCGCCTCAGGCAAACCCTTTACTCACGGGGCCTGCGTTTCTGTCCCAGATCTGTTCGGTGGTGGTTGCCACCTGAGAAAATGCCCGGCCTCCTCTGGTTGCCCAGGGAGACAGGGGGTGTGGCTTCGGAATATCCGGGAGTGAGCCCTATTTTTGTCAAAAGACGGCTGCTGCCCGCTGCTCTGGCATGGTTCCCTCTCAGCCGACCGTTCTCTCCTCACTTCCTTGCCACAGAGTCAGCACTGCCCAGCTGCAGTTTAGGCCCTGTCCACACCCCTCGAGAAATCACCCAAGGATCTGGACTCCTGGGGGACCGGCCTCCAAACCTCAGAGTGAGAGTGGAGGGGAGTGCTGGGAGCTCAGAGTTGCTGGTAGAGAATATATACAGTTTCATACAATTTTATGCCTGGCAGGAGAATGCCGTGGCACCCTAGTGGGGGAGGTAGGTCCAGTTTTTAGAGGGTCTTTCCTGTGGAGTGTAGTGGGAGGACCTTTGAACTCTGCTCGTTTGTTTGTGGGGCACTCTGAGCCATTCTCTTGGGGAGGGGACTTCCATCCGCTTGGTGATGGATTTTGTACCTTTTGTTTGTATCCTTGGGGTTGCAGCTTGCCTCAGCGGGGTTGATGTGCATTCTTCAACCTTCTCTCTTGGTGCAGCTGTAATCCACCAGGTTACTTGCTAATTTCTGTCCTTTAACTCTCCTTCTGGACGGGAGCCTCTGTGGAAAGCTGGCTTCAGTCAGCCATCTTGTCTCCGCCCCCCTGTGTATCTTTTTAATTGAAAAAAATTTTAACTCTTTTTTAGAGACAGGTTCTGAATGTGTTGCCCAGCCTGGACTCAATCTTACCCTTGCCTCAGTCTCCTGAGTGGCTGGGGCTATAGGTGTGTGTCACTGTATGTAGCTAAAAATATGGACTTATAGAAATACTTTGGTTCTCTTTTAGTCTCAGTCTGAGAAAATAGTAGACTATAAGATAAGATTATGGATTAAGCTTCATGGTGAAAATAGAAAATGTTAAATTTTATTATTTTTCATTTTCATCTTTAAATAGACTATGTTTAAAGAAGTATCGTAGGTTCAGAGCAAAATTGAGCAGAAAATACAGGTTCCTATATACCTTCTACCTCTCTCTATGCATGGCTGATCTCCCCCACTACCAAAATCATGCCCAGAATGGTACATTGTTGCAACTGATGAAGTTACATCAATATATCCTTGTCACTCAATGTCTAGTTTACATTAGGGTTCACCCTGGTGTTGGGCATGTTTTTGTGTTTTGACAGATGTATGATGACCTGTATCCACTATTATTGTATCACACACAACCGTGTCACTGCTCTAAAATCCTTTGTGCTTTTCCTATTTATTCTTCCTGCCTGACCTAACCCCTGACAGCCATTGATCCTTTTAATGTCTTCGCCGTTTTCTCTCTTCTACAGTGATGTGTGGTTGGATCATACTCTCTGTAGCCTTTTAAGATTGGCTTCATTCACTTACTAATATATATTTAAATTCCCTTCTGTCTTTTTATGACTTGACAGATCATGTATTTTTTTTTCTTTCATGGCTTAAAACTGTAACCATTTATTATTTATCACAATTTTATGGGTTAGAAATTTGAGAAAGACATGGCAGAATGATTCTTCTGCTCCACATGATACTGAGTGGAGTCCTTCAATATTCTGTTGGTAGCTGGCCTACTCACATCTTTGTAGCCCTGAGTGATATCCCATTGTCTGGATATACCATAGTTGATCCATTCACCTACTGAAAGACATCTTCATTGCTGCCACATTTTGGCAATTAGGAGTAAAGCTACTGTAAATGTTTTTGGCAATTAGGAGTAAAGCTACATAAATTTTCAGTTCATTTGGGTAAATACTAGTGATGTGATTGCTGGATCATATAGTAAGGGTATGTTTAGTCTTCTAAGAAGTAGAAGCTGTCTTACAAAGTGGCTGTACCCTTTCGCAATCCTGCCAGCAATTAATGACATTACTGTTACTTTACATCCTCATCTGTATTTGATGTTTTCAGTATTTTGGATTTTGGCCATTCTAATAAGGACGTAGTGGTTTTAATCTTGTTGTTTGAATATGAAATTCCCTAATGACATATAATATTGAATATTTTTTTACAAGCCCATGTGCCATCTGTATATCTTCTTTGGTGAGATACTTTTTTAGGTCTTATGCCTGTTTTTTAATTGAGTCATTCATTTGCTTGAGTTTTCAGGGTTTTTTGTATATTTGGGATAGTAGTCCTTTATCAGATGTGCCTTTATGAAATACTTTCTTCCAGTCTGTCATTTTTCTTTTTATTCTCTTGATAATGTGTTTTTCAGAACAGAAGGTTTTAATTTTGACTAAGTTCCACTCAATCAATTCTTTCTTTTGTGCATTGTAATTCAGGTCTGTCTAAAAATCCATTAGCATACCCAACCATTACCATACCATCAAGTTGAGGCCATCTGGGTTTTCTCCTATGTCATCTTCTAGGGGGTTTATAGTTTTGTACTTTTGGGTCTGTGATCTATTTTGAGTTAATTTTATGAAGGGCATAAGGTCTCTGTCCTTCTTTCTTGGCATGTGGATGTCCAGTTGTGCCAGTACCATTTGTTGAAAAGATCGCCTTTGCTCTGTTGTATTCCCCTTGCTCTTTTGTCAAAGGTCAGGATATTTACATGAGCCCATTTCTGGGCTCTCTTTTCTGTTATATTGCTCTGTTTGTTCTTTTGCAAATAACACACTGTCTTGATTGCTGTATAAAGGAAAGTAGTGAAGTCAGGTAGTGTCCGTGCTCCTACTTTGTTCTTCTTCTTGAATATTGCATTTGCTACTGTGGGTCTTTTGCCTCTCCAGATAAACTGTAGAATCAGTTTGTCAATATCCACAAAGTAACTTGGTGGGATTTTGGTTATGGTAGTGTTGAGTCTAGGTCAAGGTAGTAAGAGGTGTGACATCTTGGCAATATTGAGTCTTCCTAGCCATGAACATGGAATATCTCTTCATTTATTTAATTCTTTGACTTATTATCAGAATTTTTTGGTAATTTTCTTCATATAGATCTTGTACATATTTTGATAGATTTTTATGTAAGTATTTCATCTTTTGGGGTGCTAATACAATAATATTGTATTTTTAATTTCAAATTCCACTTCTTCACTAGGGGTATATATATTTTGTTGCTTTGTTCCTAGGTGCATACACATGAAGAATTGTTTTGTTTTCTTGGAGAATTGACTCCTTTATCCTTATATGATGCTCGTCTTTATCCATGGTAACTTTCCTTTCTCTGAAATCAGCTCTGTCTGAAATTAATATAGCTACTTCTGCTTTTTTTGATTAGTGTTAATATGGTATATTTTTTCCATCCCTTTTCATCTGTATGTGTCCTTGTAGAAAGTTTTTTTATTTTTTTTGTAGAGTACATATTGTTTGATCTTGTTTTTCTATCTACTCTAACAGTTTCTTTTAATTGGTGTGTTTAGAACAGTGATGTGTTATACTTTTCTTCTTTTTTTTTTTTTAGCGACCTAGAGTTTGCAATATAATTTAAGCTACTTCAAGTCCACTTTCCAATAACAACATACTACTTCAATAGTTGTGTGAATACCTTATAATCACAAAATAATTTTAATTCCTTTCTCCCATCCTCTGTATCATGGCTGTCATTCATTTCAGTACTATGCAAGCACAATTATACCCACCTAGAATTGGATACATTGTTGCTATTATTTTGAGTCCTGTTACCTGGCGCCTGTGGCTCAGTGAGTAGGGCGCCAGCCCCATATGCCGAGGGTGGCGGGTTCAAACCCAGCCCCGGCCAAACTGCAACAAAAAAATAGCCGGGCTTTGTGGCGAGCGCCTGTAGTCCCAGCTGCTCGGGAGGCTGAGGCAAGAGAATCGCGTAAGCCCAAGAGTTGGAGGCTGCTGTGAGCCGTGTGACGCCACGCGCTCTACCTGAGGGTGGTACAGTGAGACTCTGTCTCTACAAAAAAAAAAAAATTAGAGGTTTTTATTTTACCTTCGTTTGTTCCTCCTCTGATTCTCTTTCTTCCTTTCTTTTGGTAGATCTGAGTTTCTGACCTATTCTGTTTGTCTTCTCTATGGAGAACTTCTTTTAATATTTCTTGCAAGGCAAGTCTACTGGCAATACATTCTCTCAATTTTTATTTGTTTGAGAATGTTTTTGTTTATTCCTCACTTTTAAAGGATAATTTTTTAGGGTACAGTATTATAGGTGGTAGTTTTTCTCTCAACTCTTTAAATATTTCATTCCACTCTCTTCTTTCTTGCATGATTTCAAGAGAATTCAGATATAATTCTTATCTTTGTTTCTCTGTAGGTTAAGGTTTTTTCCCCCTGCTGCCATGTTTCAATGTTTTTTTCTTTATCTTTGAGTTTTGTAGTTTGAATGTGATAAGCCTTAGTGTACGTCCTCCCCTGCCCCATTTATCATTCTTGGTGTTTGGTCAGTTTCCTGGATTTGTAGTTTGGTATATGATGTTAATTTGAGGATTTGGGGGAATCTTAGCAATTTCGCTTCAGGTATTTCTTCTGTTTCTTTCTCTTTTCTCCTGCAATTCTTATTACTTGTTAATGTCTTTTGTTGTTGTCTCCCAGTTCTTGGTTATATTGCTCTATTTTTTTTTTCTAGTCTTTTTCTCTTCACTTTTCCATTTAAGTTTCTATCGACAAACTCTCAAGCTCAGAGATTCTTTCCTCAGCCATGTGCAGTCTGTTAATGAGTTTATAAATCATTGTTCATTTCTGTTATAGTGTTTTTGATCTCTAGCATTCCTTTTTTATTCTTTCTTAGAATTTCTATCTCTTTGCCTACATTGCCCATCTGTTCTTGCGTGCTGTCTACTTTATCCACTAGAACCCTTAGAATGTTATTCATAGTTGCTTTAAATTCCTGGTCTAATAATCCCAGCATCCCTGCTAGGTCAGAGGCTGGTTCTAATGCTTGTTCTCTGTCTCCTCAAACTGTGTGTTTTGCCTTTTAGTATGCCTTTATTTATTTATTTTTTTTTATGGTTAGACACGATGTTCTTGGCATTCATTCCATGGAGGTTTCTGATTAGGGATCTTGTCCAGTAAATTTTGTTTCTGTGTATTTGCCCACCTGTCCAGTTTTGGGGGCAGCAATTTTCTTGTGACCTCATGTCTCTGATAAAACTAGGAACATTTGTTGATTTTATTTCAGTTTGTTCAGCTTTTTACCTGTTAGGATGGAGTGATGACTTCCTAGCTACCTACATGCTAGACTGCAGATTGTAAATTCAAATTTTAAAAACAATAAAATTACAAATTATATGGTCTGTAAAGCATCTTCTGATAAGCATTTCCCCTTTATTCAAGTCTTAATTTTGGTCATTGGATCATAAAGCCAGATTGTCAAAACTGTCCTGAATAATTTTCTTCTAAGACATTTGTTTTATGGCATTTTGTCCTATTGAGGGAGATTTGGGATTATGAAACTTTACATTTGTAAAGCTTTTAGCTTTTCAGAGCACTGATGGGAGGCCTCCCAAGGGCCCTCATTAAGAATACCATTTACAGAAAGTTCTTACTGTGTAATAAGGTGGTGTCACTGACATGTGACTGTACATATAGCTCAGAGTCCTGTGGATAGATAGGGACTGCTGCCGTGCGTATCTGGACAAGCATGAGACTTCCCATTTCTACTTCATTGCTGGTGATCATCTCATTCTACTGCTGATACTACATGTGACTTTGGCCAAGTTTCTTTTTTGGGGATCTGAATACATTTCAGATGCTCCTTTCATCTTTCTTTCTGACAGTACTCATCACCCAGATTGCCAGTAAAAAAGATGGCTTTGAAGGACCCTCTGATCTTGTGACATGTCTGTTCCTAATGATTTTTCCAAGCAGGAGAGCTACTCTCCAGGAGAGAAGTCTTTCTGGAATGTTTTTGCTCAGCTGTGCCTATTGCAGTGGTCTTGACTTGTGGACTTCTGGGGTCAGGCACAGAGAACTTAAAGAGCCTTTAGGGGCTATATTTTCATGTTTTTTCAGTCTCCCATTTTGTAGAGGAGAATAGTAAGGGCAAAAAGGAGAGAAGTGAATTTCCAGGCTCTGTGGGCTCTGATTGCCTTGCTCTGTAAAAAGAGTTTAAAAATATTCTGCCCATTATCTCCTTAGGACTTGATAGATAGTAATGTGTAAGGTTACACATTACTTAAATTTACTTAAAAGAAAGGTACTATGTAAATATTGACTATAATTAGTCCTAACTTTGGATATGGTATCTTATTTCAATCCTTGTTTAGCAAAATTGAAGTAACTATTAGTATTAGAAACATAGAAAGTCAAAGCAGTGTTCACATGGAACACAAGAGGACCACCTTACTTTTCAATAAGTAGTGTCCCAAAAGGTTCTTTCTAAGCCTTGGATTGGAATATGAGACATCTTAGTAACTGGTGCCATCTGGCTCCTTAATGTGCCAGGCCCCATCCTATTTGCTCTACATGGATTTATGTCAGGCAATCCCCATAACAAGCCCATGATTAGTTACTATTTTAACCTCAATCTCTTTTTTTTTTCCTTTTTGAGTCTTACTCTGTTACCCAGGCTGGAGTGCAGTGTTGCCATCATAGCTCATTGCAACCTTGAACTCCAGAACTCAAGCCATCTTTCTGCCTCTATCTCCCAAGTAGCTAGGACTGTAGGTTCATTACATCATGCCCATTTAATTTTTATTTACTTATTTATTTTTATTTTTAATTTTTTAATTTGTTTTTAAGGGAGAACAAATGTTTTATATTACGTAGATCAGTTTTATAATGCTTTAGTCCTGGCTGCAAGTGTGCTGGTCACCCAAACAGTGTTCATAGTACCACTATTAAGTTGGTTTATTCCTCCCTCAACACTAGCTGATTTCCACTGAGTTTTATTTCCCTCTGTGCAAGTGTGTGCACATTCATTAGTTCCAATTTAATAGTGAGTACATGGTGTTTCCTTTCTTGAGATACTTCACTTAGGAGAATTGTCTTCAGTTCCATCCAGATTGCTCCAAAAGGTGTTCATTTATCTTTTTATGGATGAGTGGTATTCCATGGTATATACATACTGCATTTTATTAATCCACTCATGAATTGATGGATCTTTGCAATTGTGAATTGTGCTATAATAAACATTTGAATGTAGGTGTCTTTTTGATGAAAAGTCTTCTTGGCTCGGCACCCATAGCTCAATGGTTAGGGTGCCGGCCACATACACTGAGGTAGGCGGGTTTGAACCCAGCCCAAGTCTGCTAAACAACAACGACAACTGTAACAAAAAAAAAAAAATGGCTGGGTGTTGGGGTGGGCACCTATAGTCCCAGCTACTTGGGAGGCTGAGGCAAGAGAATCTCTTAAGCCCAAGAGTTTGAGGTTGCTGTGAGCTTTGATGCCACAGCACTCTACTGAGGGTGACATAGTGAGACTGTGTCTCAAAAAAAAGGTCTTCTTTTCTTTGGGTAGATACTCAGTAGTGGGATTTCTGGATTGAATGGTAGGTCAACTTTTAGTCCTTTGAGGAGTCTCCACACTATTTTACATAGGGGTTGTACTAATTTATAGTCCCATCAATAGTGTATAAGTGTTTCTTTTTCTCTACATCCATGCCAGCAACTATTGTTTTTGAACTTTTTAATAAATCATTCTAACTGGGTAAGGGGACATCTCATTTGTGGTTTCAGTTAGCATTTCCCTGATGATTAGTGACATTGAAGATTTTTTTCACATTTATTGTCCATTTGTCTTTCTTGATAAACTTCTCAAGTTCATGTCTTTTCCTACTTTTTAATAGGGTTGTTTGTTTTTCTTGATGATTTGCTTGAGTTATTTGTGGATATTAGTCTTTTATCAGATGTATAGCATGTGAATATTGCTACTATTCTGTTGATTGTCTATTTCTCTGTTGTTTTTTCTTGGATGTACAGAAGCTTTTTAGTTTAATCAAATTCCATGTGTTAGTTTTTGTTGTTGCCATGATTGCCACTGCGGTCTTGGTCATAAATTCTTTGCTAGGTTGACATCTAGAAGAATTATTCCTACATTTTCCTCTAGAATTCTTACTCTTTTGTGTGATATATGTAAGGCTTTTATCCATCTTACATTATTTTTTGTGAGCAATAAGAGGGGTCAGTCCTATTTCATTTTTCTGTGTGCGACTATCCCATTTTCCAAGCATCATTAATTGAATAGGGCATCCTTTCCCCAGTGTATGTTTTTGTCTGCTTTGTGGAAAATCATTTGGTAGTAGCTAGAGGGTTTCATTTCTGTGTTCTCTATTCTATTCTCTATTGTGTCTCTACCTTTATACCAGTACCATGCTGTTTTAGTTTCTATAGACTTGTAGTATAGTTTAAAGTCAGGTGATGTGATGTCTCCAGATTTCTTCTCTTTGCTTAAGATTGTTTTGGCTATTTGAGCTCTTTTCTGGTTCCATATAAGGCATAGAATTATTTTTTCTTAATATGTGGAGTATGACTCTGGTAACTTGATGGAGATTGCCCTGAATCTGTAAATCACTTTGGGTAGAATGGACATTTTAACAATGTTGAATCTACCTATCCATGAGCCTAATATGTTTTCCATTTGTTTGCATTCTCTGTGATGTCTTTCCTCAGCATTTTGTCATTCTTCTTGTAGAGAACTTTCACCTCCGTGGTTAAGTATATTCCTAGGTATTTTATTTTCTTTGTATCTGTTGTGAATGGTATTGAGTCTTTGATTTGACTGTTGGCTTTTTAATCAAAACAACTCCAACTGGGTAAGGTAATATCTCATTGTGGTTTTGATTTGCCTTTGCCTAATGATTAGTGACATTGAGCATTTTTCATATGTTTATTAACCATATATCTTTCTTCTTTTGAGAAGCTTCTGTTCATGTATTTTGCCCATTTTTAAATAGAATTGTTTGTTTTTTTCTTGCTGGTATGCTTGGATTCTTTGTATATTCTGGTTATTTGCCTTTTATAGGATGTGTTGCTTGTGAATATTTTCTCCCATTCTTTAGTTTGTCTATTTGCTCTATTGATTGTTTCCTTATTTGTGCAAAGCTTTTTAGTTTAATGAAATTCCATTTATTAGTTTTTGTTGTTGCCATGATTGCTATTTGAGTCTTAGTCATAAATTCTTTGCCCTTAGCTCCATCTTGTAGGTGAGAGAACTGAGGCTTAGAAGGGATAAATTCTCATTGAGAGCCAGGGCTAGCTGCTCTTCATCTCTGCACTTCTCTGCCTCATACAGGAACCCAGTCCAAAGGCCACCAATGGTGCTACCCTAGTCTATCCCCAGTTGTCATATTTAGAGATGTTTTTATGGGAAAATGAGCTTGAAGTTCACGCTTGGGATTCCACTTAGAGTTAAATGGCCTCTTTTGGTCATGTAATTGAGGAATACCCATTCCATTAACCAAACATGAATAGGTGTCATCACAAAGATTCAGATGTTTCTCTAGGAGTAGGGGCATTCTTGTTCAGGGTTCAATGTCTCAAGGGACCTTCTTTCTAGGCCCCCGGTGTGGTGGGGGTAGGGGGTTCCTGCAGGCAGGTCTGGAGATGTTGAGGGATAGAACTGGGGACTCTCAGACGGATGGAGCCCTGTATAACCATCCAGGACAGGTGGGTCTGGATATGTTGAGGGTAGGACTGGGGACTCTCAGATGGATGGGGCCCTGTGTAACCATCCAGGACAGGTGGGTCTGGAGATGTTGAGGGTAGGAATGGGGACTCTCAGATGGATGGGGCCCAGTGTAACCATCTAGGACAGGTGGGTCTGGAGATGTTGAGGGTAGGACTGGGGACTCTCAGATGGGGCCCTGTGTAACTATCCAGGACTGGTGGGTCTGGAGATGTTGAGGGTAGGACTGGGGACTCTCAGGTGGGGCCTGTGTAACCATCCAGGACAGGTGGGTCTGGAGATGTTGAGGGTAGGATTGCAGACTCTCAGATGGATTGGGCCCTGGGTAACCATCCAGGACAGGTAGGTCTGGAGATGTTGAGGGTAGGACTGGGGACTCTCAGATGGATTGGGCCCTGTGTAACCATCCAGGACTGGTGGGTCTGGAGATGTTGAGGGTAGGACTGGGGACTCTCAGATGGATGGGGCCCTGTGTGACCATCCAGGACACTTCTTGGTGTTGTATTCACTTCTTTTTAATTTCTTTCTTTTCTTCTGGAAACCTCAGGGAAGAACTGAGTGTCTTCCTATCCACCTTTTCCATATCTGGCTTCTGGTTGGTTTCTTTTACCTTCTCATATCTTTAAGCTTCTCTGTCTGTGTTTCTGAGGGAAGGATATAACTTATTCGAGCCTTTATAGAGGTCGTTTCTGCTATCTTTTGCAAGTGCAAAAAGTTTCCTTTTATTTCTCTTGTGCCTAGTACATGGTAAATACACAATAAATATTTTTCGAAACAATGAATGAGTGAGTATCTCAAGCCTTTCTGACCCTATTGGGCTCCAGTAGGTGAATCTTGAAAACACAGAGGATTGAATTTGATTTATCTGTATTCTGTGGCAAGTCTAGACACTTACTTGACAACCAGGGGAGAGATCAGACTAGAGCTTATAGGATGATGTTCATGAGGAAATGGATTGTCTGGAGGCTAATGCAGAGCTGACCAGGCCAAGGGGAGTGGGTGTCTACGGGGTGTGGTGGGAGAGAGGGTGGACTTGGAGGCTGTGGTTGGCAAATCTTTTAGCTGTGAGTGAATTAGACACGTAATCTGGCTTACGGAAAAGACGACTATTTATTGTCAGATAACTGGGACTCTTAAAGCTTTTCTTGGCCTTAGGAAAAGCCTTAGGACTCCCTAAGGAGAGAGAGATTCTGATTGAATCTCCAGGGATGCAAATGGTGATTTCAGGACTCGAACTGGTTCTTTCTTTTGCAGGGCCCAGTGCAAAATTAAAATGTGGGAACCTTTGTAAAAAATGTTATGAATTTTAATACAGCAGAGTATTAAATCAAGCACAAGGCCCTTCTGAGCACAGCACCAGATACAGCTGCACAGATGACAGTCTGGTCAGGATCCTGTCTCTCTCAACAAGTCACAGCTCCCCGATCTCCAGTTGTCTTCATTCTCAGACAGTCTTTCTGTATGTGACATCAAAATGACATACCGATAGCCCCAAATCTTTATTGTCCTGAGGCCTCATGATCTTAGAGGAAGACACAGTACTATACCTGTCTGTAGAGCTCTGGTACAAGTCCTAGAGAGAACTCTGATGGTTGATTGGCCAAACTTGGTTCACGCTCCCTTCCCGAGCCAGTCATGTGGCCAGTGGTGAGGAGTACTCTGCTTGGCCAGGGTTGTGGGTGCAAAGGTGAGCAGACAAGACAGGGCCAGCTCACTTAGCTCTTACGGACTGGTAGGGGGTGTGTATTTTGGAATGGGAGGAAGGTCTTTCAAAGAAGGGATGCTGGACAGATAGAAAATTGGATTGCTACAATCAGGGAAGTGAGAGACAAGAAAAGTAGCTTCATCCTGTGGCCAGAGATGGGATATATACTATGACTGGACAAAGGTATAAATTGGGGAGGATGTGGTTCCTGACAGCAGGTAGATTGAATTAGTATAGAAAAAAGGAAAAAGGGGAGGGGATGGTACTGTAGGCTAATAGAGAGGAAAGAAGGGAATCCCCAGAACCTGTTAGTTAGAGTAGCTGTCCTTGGCTGTCATTCACATGTGAAAGAGTCCTATTAGTTGGAGCCAGCCTATAGTCAGGTCACACTGGGCCATGTTTTAGGAGTTCTTGTGGTTATTGAGGATGAGAATTGGGTAGCTTTCCTTCAATTTATTTCCTCTGAGATACAGAAGAACCTTTGGAGTCATTTCTCTGCCACTCACTTTGTGATCTTGGGTTGGTTATATAGTGCAACTTCTATAAGTTGACCACCCAGGGGACTATAACAAACTGGTCAACATACAGAGGTGGTCAACATAAGGAACTAGGCCTACTGTACTGATAAGTGCATGTGGTGCATGGCTGGTCTATGAGAATTAGGTCATTTTAAGGAGGTGGTCAGTGTAGGGAAGTGGTCAGCTATGGAGTTTCTACTGTACCTAAAACTAAGCTTTAGTTTTGCCATCTCTAAAATGGGGGTCTTGATAATTCTCAAATAGCTGATATAAACTAGTAAGGTGCTACTTATAGATGTTTGAAATAGATGCTTGGGGCATGCTCATTGTTGCTATTGCTAATACGTGGTTCAGGGGATTCAGGAAAGGAAAGTCATTGCTGTCCCACAACCACACACTATGTGCTCCTCCAGAATATCTCTAGGCATGTGTACAGTGGGTAACTAGGTGGTCCTTTTGTGGTAGGCAGAGAAATGGTCCCCTCGGAGGTACCAGGTCCTAATTCCTCAACTTGTGAATGATCCTTAAGGGGAAAGGACCTTGTGGAGTGACTCTGGGAAGCATCTTGAGATGGGGATATTTTCCAGTATTATCTGGGTGGCCCTATGTGCCATCACAGGAGCCTTTATAAGAGAGAGAGACAGAGTTGACATGTGCACAGAAGTGAAGGCAATGTGAAGATGGAAGCAGAGATTGGAGTGCTGCAGCCACAAGCCAAAGAATGCTGGCAGGCACCTGCATGGTACATGGAAGAGGCAAGGAACAGAGCATTCAGAGGGGCTGCGACTCTGCTGACGTCCACTAACGCAAATTTTAGACTTAAGACCTTCAGAACTGTGAGAGGATAAATTTCTATTTTAAGCCAACCCGTTTGTAGTAATTTGTAAAAACAGTCTCAGGAAAATAGTTATTTGCTTCCCTTACTGTGTTTGCTATGACACTGTACTTGGTGAACTTTTCTGGTTTAAACTCTGGGGAGTCAGGTAAGGCTGTTTCAGGATGGCGGTTGCTCATGTCATTCTACCACACTGAGCTCCTCAAGAGCCACAGGACCCCTATGATCCAGGTTACGTGGAGCAAACCTTCTAACTCCCAGGTAGTGAGCAAATCATGTAGTTACTGCATGAGATCATGTTACTTTATGTGGCATTTCTGGATTGACTGAGGCACACACAGATGATTTTTAAGTTTTGAAAGAACAGTAATCTATACTTAATGGAAATTATTAGTTGAATATGAGTAACAAGCCTGGGACCTATCATTTCATCGATTCTGCAGCAGTTAGAGCTGTGAATAGCCTTCCACTTCATCTCATCCCAGTGTCTGCACACTGTAGAAATCCACTCAGCGGTGGGCCACAGTCTCATCTGAGAACTGAGTCAGATGAGAGTGTTATTTATTCTGCTCTTCCTTAATGGGAATATAATTATCCTTGTAGGGTTACGAGTAAACAAAATGGCACTGGAATAGTTATATCTTACCTTTGTTTGGGGGGTAATATTATATAATTTCTCCTAAATTCTTAGACTTCCTTTTTTAAAATTTTTTCAGAACAGAATTTAATGCTTTTGTGTCACCATCAAACTTGGAAATCCAAAATGACAGCACAGTTTGGGTCCAAGATTCAGACAATAAGATCATTACGGAAAGATGGTGTTTGAACTCGAAGTGATGACAATACAGTGTTGGAATATTGTGGTTGAGTCCCTTGTTGGGCTCTAAATTGATTCTCTTCTCTGAAATCCATGTGAAAAGGTATTTTTTAGATGAGGTATAATCATAACTCATATAGATAGGAAATGGACAGGTGTCAGATTTTATTTAATGTATTAATCCAAGTGGGCACTGGTAAGATGTTACAACTGATTCAAAGGAATGCTGAAAAATGAGTTTATAAGTAGCTGCAAATGGGTCTAATGACAGGGCAATTATCAATTGGATTTTACAGGCACAATGTCCATTTTTACAGTCTTGAATTATTTGCATTTGTATCAGTTTTCTACAACATACAGGCTTATAAATTGCTCCAAGGCAGTGCAAAGCAAAGATAGCCTGCAAGGGGTGAGTTAGACTTTTCTGGGTCCATTTCAAAGTCTTTCACAGTTTCCCTGAGGGTAAATGCTTTTCTCTGACCTGTCTCTCAAATTCTACTTGGAATAGCACTATGGTAACGTGGGCAGGGGTAAGCCCGAGGATGGAGTGTGCCAGCCATGGAGGTGTCTAGGGAAAATACCTCCTTTTCTTTCAGTACCGGTATGTGTAAGTTGCGTAGATTCTGAGGAACCAACTACAGTGGTTGGGAAAAAAATGTTTACTTTTAAAGGGCCAAAGGATGCAATGGCCAAGGGGTAAACTTGGGCTTCCATTATGGCTCTGCCACTGCTGACTGGCCATATGTCTTCTCTGTGCCTTAGTTTCCTCCCTGGTAAAATGAGGATAATAATGGTACCTACCTCATAGGATAGTAGGTAATGAAGTAAATTAACATGTGTGAGGCAGTAGACTTAGTGCCTGGCGTTGACCTAACACTAGGTGGTTGTTGGCTATTATTATCAAATAATTTGCAAGCAAGGATGATTGCAACCAAGTATAAGTCCTGCATCTCACTGTTTCATCCATCCCATGATGTGCAGTTGACAGGGGACTCTGGCTAGTAAGCTCCCAGGCTCTCTTGTCTCCTGAATATTATCAGAGCTGCTGGGCTTTCTGTGGGACCCAAGTACTTCTAGAGTTCACATTTAATTTTCAAACTCTAACCTGGTGATGAATGTATCTATCAAATCATTAGAGACAAAGTATAGGGTACCACCTATTTAATTTTTTTTTTTTTTTCAGTGTGATGTTACTATAAAGCACTCATTTAAAAATTCACTTAGAAGTTTCCTGGGTGAGTGTCTCAAAACTTTGGGTTGTTAGCTTCATGTAATATTATTCTTTACTATTAAGCTGTTTACATGAAAACTGATTTCAGGGAATGACCCGGAAAATAACCCCATTTTCATAAATTTGGATGATTTTCATATACTTCTCAATGACTGACAAGCTGTTAAATAAGGAATTGTGTGTTGAGGGGAATGATCTTCAGATTACCTGTGTGATTCATAGCACAGCCTTGCAAAGCAGCTGTGTGGAGAAACGTTATGTGTCATTATAATTTTTATGACTCAGTTTGGTATTCTGAGTCTACCTGTCTGCACAGTGTTTTCATCTTGGTGGGAGACGATTTTGAGTAACTCAGCTTTTGGATGACACATAAAGGTGGATGTGAAAGTTTTCCATGAAGAAATGACTCAGTCCTTTCCCTGTGCAAGCTGTTGGGTGTTGTCCTTTCTCTAGAGAAACACGTGGCATTGGTTCTCAGTGGACTGTCCATTTCTCACAGATAAACAATTTATTTTCAAAGCTTATTATAGGAAACTGCCCCAACTCAAAGTACAATTACATAATTAAAGATAGCAGCACCAAAATTTTGAAAGTGTGTTGACAAAATTTTGACTTGAGAAGAAGGAAGTGCCTGTTTTCTTTTGCTTGAATTTATTATTCGTATCGCTTTTTATTTCATCTCACAGAATGTGTTACTAAAAGTTACTAAATAATGGAAAATACAGTCTCCTCTTATTTTATCTTTTTCTCTTTTAATAAATATTTCCTCATGTGAATACCTGTAACTACAGAGGGTTCAGGTCAGTACATTTTTTAAAATGGATCTTAGGTGTTCGGAATGGGATTAATTATACTTTTTGGTTCATTACAAGTTATGATTATTACTTTTAAATTAACTTTTATAATTCTAACAACTTGAACACTTTTTTCTTCAAATAGTTGTATAATTCAGCCTTTAACTAAATTTTGCCAAATAATCACCACCACCTAAACCATATAAATATTCTAGCTTTTGGCAGGTTTGGAGAAGGTTTTAACATCACAGATAGACTTTCATGATAAAAATAAAGGTTTGGGATCAGAGGATGAAGTCATCGGCTTCTTTGACTTTTTAACTTCAGAGTTAAGTGATCCATCGATGCTTGGGTAAGTGAGGTGGGGTAAGGTTTCAGTGAACTGTTTTCCGTTGCTGTGACATGACAGAACATGCTGGTCACTTCAGTGGGCAGCCTCACAACAGGAAAGGACTCTCATTTGGAAATGACCTAGGAAGTCAGCCATCTAATCTAGCTACTCAGGGTGGAGCAGCCCCCGCCCAAGAGTCCTTTGGGTACCTCTGCCACAGGCCACTTAGCCTGGAGTTCAATCTTTCTGAGGACAAGAAACTCACTCCCTTATGATGACCAACACCCCCCTTTTTTTTTTCCGCATACAACTTTTCTTGTGAAAAATAAAATTGTTTTTTTTGAACTAAAATGTGATTCCTTAAAACTTCTACTCATTTGCTAATATGATTGGTCTCTACTGAACAGATGACAGAGTCCTCACACTCGTGGGGATACCTTAGAATATTGGTAAAGGCACGATGGTTATGTCATTCCTGAGTTTTGGGTTCTTTCCCCATGCTTCCCCCAGTAGATCTTATAGAGTCTGCTCGGCACAGCAAGTATTTATTAGGTGTCAATTACATACAAACACTATCCTCAGTGCTAGGGTGGGAGATGGGGGGACACAAAGATGATTGATCTCTGCCAGCTGGTAGTATGTGGTAGTGTGACGTGCATGGGAAAAGCCCACGAGAGGGAAGTCAGGTGTCACTGGGGTTCACAGTCACAGGAGAGAGATCCATGTCAAACTCACACAGAGTTCCAGCATTGGGAGGGAAGAGTAATAGGCAGGTAGGATGTTTTTGCAGGTTGAGACTGGGAGAGAAGAGCATTCTGGGCAGAGTCTAGTGTGGATAAAAGCTCAGGGATGGGAAACATAAGTTGTGTCCTAAAGGCAGGGAGTATTTTATTTAGTCAGCTTATAAGGTGCTTGTAGGGAAAAAGCGAAGGTGGGAAGGATGAAGTGGTTGGCTGAGCCCAGAGCTTAGGCAGGCTCACTTTTCCTGCCTCGGTTATCTGTCCAGTGGTGCTGTGATTCCACTGCAAGAGCACAGACTTGGACTTGAATCCAGGTATTGCCATGGCGCCTCAGTGTCCTACTCTGAAAATGGAGATTTGTGTGTATGAGAAGGATCCCAGGACATGTAAAGGAAGAGTCCAGCACCCTGCCTGGTACACAGCAGAGTTTTGATTCAATGACCTTTGTCAGTGAATTTGATAGCAATGCTGGGGAGCCGCAAGTGTGTAGGTCTGTAGAGGGGGCAGGGGAACCTGTGGGAAGACCACGACAGACCAGAGGCGGCTCTTCCGGGTAACACAGGGCGGTATGAATGACACTGCTGGATGCAGGGAGCCAGAAGGAGCTGGCGATGACGAGGAGGTGGAGTCAGCAGAACTGGAAGCAGAGTTCAGGTGCTGGGCAGGAGGGAAAGGAGAAGAGGGGTCACTTTGCATTTTTGTGGGTGGAGGAGGATTGAGTGGGAAGAGTGATGCTGGTCATGCCATGGTGGAGGTGCTGGCAGGCCTCCGGGTGGAGAGCCCACAGCAGCTGGATGCAGAGAGATGGGACCTTTGGAGTGAGGTGCCAGAGTGGGAAAATGCAGCAAAAGGAGTGTGGCCGGATCCAAGGAGTGTGCTGGGAACACAGGTATGAGCAGGTGAGGGAGATCCTGGATCACGTGGAGCCTGCAGTCCAGCGAAGGTGTGTGGGAAAGGGGCCAGAACCAAACCAGGCTCATGGAAAGCCAAGAAACAAATGAATTCAGGAGGCACAGTGAAAGGAGAGCTGGTGGAGACAGCCTGACAAATGGTTCCGGGATCTTAGAGTTCTCGGGGGGAAAAGCCCCAGAACGATCTTTATGTTGTTTTCTCTCTCTCCTTCTCGTGTCTTATATATGCAAGTTCACGCCAAACACCATCTATTATTTAGGCCTGTGAGTAGTTTCCTTAGAAAAACCCTCAGGAAATCCTCCACTCTCCCAGAGAATGTGTCTATATTTAGAAGATTTTTGGAGAAAGTGTATTGTTAAAGATAACTATAGAGCAGCGGTTCTCAACCTGTGGTTTGCAACCCATAGGAACTGCTGTAGAGTGTCACCCGCACGTCGGCTGTATAGAGTGGACTTTTCTGTTCAGGGCCACAGAAGAAAGCTTGGCTGCAGTGTGGCGTGGCATCCTCCTGGTGAAGAAACTGAGGCCCGAAACACTGAGACTGGCTCAAGGTCACATAGCTCATAGAGGCAGCACCTGTGGCTGGATGGCAGGTATTACTGCTAATTGAAGTGACCCATTCATCCTGAGCTAGGACCTCACGCTCATTCACAAGTGGGTGATCCAGGCCAAGAGCGGACTTTAATAAGGAGAGAAAGAGGAGAGAGAGAGAGAGCACGAGTGTGTTGGGGATTATTCAGGGACTTTCCATCGACAGAGCTTGATTGTAGGAAAGAGTGATTATTGTAATTCCCTCGTAATTTGTTAGCAGAACTTTCTAACAAGCGTCCTATGTAGGAAGGTGCTAAATCATGAAGGGTGAAACCCTTGTCCTCAGAAGTCTTTCAGTAGAACTTGAATATCATCTGCTTGAGTTAACAATGGTTACCATTCTTTGAGGACAAACGGTGTGCCTGGCACGGTGAGGGTGTTCTCTGTAGATTATGTCTCTTTTCATCCTCTGTCTTTATGAGATAGGCATTATTATTTTTATTATGTTATTATGCTAATTTTACAGATCAGAAAACTGACGCAGGAGAGGTTAAGCCTCCTGCCCAAGGCAACATAGCCACTGCATGGTAGTGCCAGGTTCAGGCTCATCCAGTGGACGCCAGAGCCCACACGCTCAAGGTTCTCAACCTTGATTCTCAACCTTGCTGCACATTAGAATCTGGTGGGAAATTGTTAAAAATTCCAGGACCTAAATTTAAGGCATGAAACAATAAAAATCCTCAAAGAAAGCATAGGAAAAACACTGGAAGATATTGGCCTGGGGGAAGACTTCATGAAGAAGACTGCCATGGCAATTGCAACAACATCAAAAATAAACAAATGGGACTTCATTAAACTGAAAAGCTTCTGTACAGCTAAGGACACAATAACCAAAGCAAAGAGACAACCTACACAATGGGAAAGGATATTTGCATATTTTCAATCAGACAAAAGCTTGATAACCAGGATCTATAGAGAACTCAAATTAATCCACATGAAAAAAGCCAACAATCCCTTATATCAATGGGCAAGAGACATGAATAGAACTTTCTCTAAAGACGACAGACGAATGGCTAACAAACACATGAAAAAATGTTCATCATCTCTATATATTAGAGAAATGCAAATCAAAACAACCCTGAGATATCATCTAACCCCAGTGAGAATGGCCCACATCACAAAATCTCAAAACTGCAGATGCTGGCGTGGATGTGGAGAGAAGGGAACACTTTTACACTGCTGGTGGGACTGCAAACTAGTACAACCTTTCTGGAAGGAAGTATGGAGAAACCTCAAAGCACTCAACCTAGACCTCCCATTCGATCCTGCAATCCCATTACTGGGCATCTACCCAGAAGGAAAAAAATCCTTTTATCATAAGGACACTTGTACTAGACTGTTTATGGCAGCTCAATTTACCATTGCCAAAATGTGGAAACAGCCTAAATGCCCGCCAACCCAGGAATGGATTAACAAGCTGTGGTATATGTATACCGTGGAATACTATTCAGCCATTAAAAAAAATGGAGACTTTACATCCTTCGTATTAACCTGGATGGAAGTGGAAGACATTATTCTTAGTAAAGCATCACAAGAATGGAGAAGCATGAATCCTATGTACTCAATCTTGATATGAGGACAATTAATGACAATTAAGTTTATGGGGGGGAAGCAGAAAGAGGGATGGGGGGAGGAGGGTGGGGCCTTAGTGTGTGTCACACTTTATGGGGGCAAGACATGATTGCAAGAGGGACTTTACCTAACAATTGCAATCAGTGTAACTGGCTTATTGTACCCTCAATGAATCCCCAACAATAAAAAAAAGAAAAAAAAGAAAAAAAAGAAAAAAAAAATTCCAGTTCTCAGGCTAAATCTGAAATCAGCTGCATCAGACTTGCGGAGGGTAGGACCTCACCTTGGCAGTTTTTTTTTTTTAATGTATTTTATTTATTTATTTATTTATATTATTAAATCATAGCTGTGTACATTAATGCGACCATGGGGCACCATACACTGGTTTTATGGACCGTTTGACACATTTTCATCACACTGCTTAACATAGCCTTCCTGGCATTTTCTTAGTTATTGTGTTAAGACATTTATAGTCTACATTTACTAAGTTTCACATATACCCTTGTAAGATGCACCACAGGTGTAATCCCACCAATCACCCTCCTTCTGCCCATCCTCCCCCATTCCTCCCCTCACTCTCTTCCTTCCCCCTTAGGTTATAACTGGGTTATAGCTTTCATGTGAAAGCCATAAATTAGTTTCATAGTAGGGCTGAGTACATTGGATACTTTTTCTTCCATTCTTGAGATACTTTATGAATATGTTCTAGCTCTATCCACGTAAACATGAAAGAGGTAAAGTCTCCATCTTTCTTTAAGGCTGCATAATGTTCCATGGTATACATGTACCACAATTTATTAATCCATTCGTGGATCGATGGGCATTTGGGCTTTTTCCATGACTTAAGAATTATGAATTGGGCTACAATAAACATTCTGGTACAAATATCTTTGTTATACTGTGATTTTTGGTTTTCTGGGTATATACCTAGTAGAGGAATTATAGGATTGAATGGCAGATCTATTTTTAGATCTCTAAGTGTTCTCCAAACATCTTTCCAAAAGGAATGTATTAATTTGCATTCCCACCAGCAGTGTAGAAGTGTACCCTTTTCTCCACATCCACGCCAACATCTCTGGTCTTGGGATTTTGTGATATGGGCTAATCTTACTGGAGTTAGATGATATCTCAAAGTAGTTTTGATTTGCATTTCTCTGATGATTAAAGATGATGAGCATTTTTTTCATATGTCTGAAGGCCGTGCACCTGTCTTCTTCAGAGAAGTTTCTCCAAGTCCCTTGCCCAGCCTGCGATGGGATCACTTATTCTTTTCTTGCTTATATGTTTAAGTTCTCTGTGGATTCTTCTCCCATTCTGAGGGCTGCCTGCTTGCTTTACTTACTGTGTTCTTGGCTGTGCAGAAGCTTTTTAGTTTGATCAGGTCCCAGTAGTGTATTTTTGAAGCTGCTTCAATTGCCTGGGGGGGGGGGTCCTCCTCGTAAAATACTGACCCCGACTGATTTCTTCAAGGGTTTTCCCTGCACTCTCTTCTAGTATTTTTATAGTTTCATGTCTTAAGTTTAAATCTTTAATCCAGTGAGAGTCTATCTTAGTTAAGGGTGAAAGGTGTGGGTCCAGTTTCAGTCTTCTACAGGTCGCCAATTCACCCAGCACCATTTGTTAAATAGGGAATCTTTTCCCCACTGAATGTTTTTAATTGGCTTGTCAAAGATCAATTAATGGTAAGTAGCTGGATTCATCTCTTGGTTCTCTATTCTGTTCCAGACAGCTACTTCTCTGTTTTTGTGACAGTACCATGCTGTTTTGATCCCTGTCGATTTGTAGTATAGTCTGAGGTCTGGTAGCGTGATTCCTCCTGCTTTGTTTTTATTTCTGAGTAATGTCTTGGCTATTTGAGGTTTTTTCTGATTCCATATAAAAGGAAGTATTATTTTTTCAAGATCTTTAAAGTATGACAGTGGAGCTTTAATCGGGATTGCATTAAAATTGTATATTGCTTTGGGTAGTGTGGATATTTTAACAATATTGATTCTTCCCAGCCATGAACATGGTATATTTTTCTATTTGTTAACATTTTCAGCTATTTCTTTTCTTAGAGTTTTATAGTTCTCTTTATAGAGATCTTTCATGTCTTTTGTTAGATAAACTCCCAAATATTTCATCTTTGGCATTACTGTGAATGGAATAGAGTCCATAACTGTTTTTTCACCTTGACTATTGTTGGTATATATAAAGGCTACCAATTTATGAATGTTGATTTTGTAACCTGAGATGCTGCTGGATTCCTTGATCACTTCTACGAGTTTTGTAGTAGAATCCCTGGTGTTTTCCAGATATACAATCATATCATTTGCGAAGAGCAAAAGTTTGATCTCTTCTGACCCTATATGAATACCTTTGATTGCCTTTTCTTCCCTAATTGTGGTGGCTAAAAATTCCATTACAATGTTAAAGAGCAGTGGAGACAATGAGCAGCCTTGTCTGGTTCCTGATCTGAGTGGAAATTATTTCAATTTAACTTCATTCAATACGATATTGGCTGTGGGTTTGCTGTAGATGGCCTCTATTAGTTTAAGAAATGTCCCTTCTATACCTATTTCCTTAAGTGTTCTTATCATGAACGTTGCTGGATATTATCAAAAGCTTTTTCTGCATCAACTGAGAGAATCATATGGTCTTTGTTTTTTAATTTGTTTATGTGCTGAATTATATTTATAGATTTACATATATTGAACCAGCCATGAGACCCTGGGATAAAACCAACTTGGTCATGATGTATAATTTGTTTGATGTGTTGGTGGATTGTTTGTTAGGATCTTGTTGAATATTTTTGCATCTATATTCATTAGTGATATTGGTCTATAATTTTCTTTTCTTATTGGGTCCTTTCCTGGTTTGGGGATCAGGGTGATGTTTGCTTCATAGAACGTGTTGGGTAGTCTTCCTTCCTTTTTTACATTTTGGAACAGGTTCAGTAATATAGGTACTAGTTCCTCTTTAAAGGTTTGGTAGAATTCTGACGTGAAGCCATCTGGTCCTGGGCTTTTCTTTTTAGGGAGATTTTGTATGGTTGATGCTATTTCAGAACTTGATATTGGCCTGTTCAACATTTCCACTTGATTCTGGCTACGTCTTGGAAGGTGATGTGCTTCCAAGTATTGGTCAATTTCCTTCAGATTTTCATATTTCTGAGAATAAAGTTTCTTGTAATATTCATTAAGGATTTTTTTAATTTCTGAGGAGTCTGGTGTTATTTCATCTTTGTTGTTTCTGATTGATGAGATTACAGATTTTACTCTTTTTTTCCTGGTTAGGTTAGCCAAAGGGTTATCTATTTTATCGACCTTTTCAAAAAACCAACTTTTTGATTTATTGATGTGTTGTATAATTCTTTTGTTTTCAATTTCATTTAATTCTGCTCTAATTTTGGTTATTTCTTTTCTTCTATTGGGTTTGGGTTGGAATGTTCTTCCTTTTCCAGTTGCTTGAGATGTCCCATTAAGTTGTTAACTTCCTCTGTTTTCGTTCTCTTGAGGAAGGCTTGCAGTGCTATAAATTTCCCTCTTAGGACTGCCCTTGCGTTATCCCAGAGGTTCTGATAATTCGTGTTTTCATTGTCATTTTGTTCCGAAGATTTGGCAATTTCCTTCTTAATCTCATCTCTGACCCAGCTATCATTCAGCATAAGGTTATTTAGCTTCCATGTTTTTGTATGAGTATGCAGATTCCTGTTGTTACTGAGTTCAACTTTTATTCCATGGTGGTCTGAGAAGATGCAAGGAATAATTTCTATTCCCTTAAATTTACTGAGGTTAGACTTGTGACCTAAGATGTAATCGATTCTGGAGTATGTTCTGTGGAGTGATGAGAAGTATGTGTATTCAATTTTGTTGGGATGAAATGTTCTGTAGATGTCTGCTAAATCCAAATGTTGGATGGCTGGTTTAAATCTAAAATTTCTTTGCTCAGCTTCTTATCGGAGGATCTATCTAACACTGCCAAAGGAGTGTTGAAATCTCTGACTATTATGGAGCTAGAGGAAATCAAGTTGCTCATGTCTGTTAGAGTTTCTCTTATAAATTGAGGTGCATTCTGGTTGGGTGCATAGATATTAATAATTGAAATCTCATCATATTGAGTATTACCCTTAACAAATATGAAGTGACCATTCTTATCCTTCCTTACTTTTGTTGGTTTAAAGCCTATTGTGTCTGCAAATAGAATTGCAACACCTGCTTTTTTCTGATTACCATTTGCCTGAAAAATGGGCGACCATCCTTTCACCCTGAGTCTATGTTTATCTTTTAAGGTAAGATGTGACTCTTGTATGCAGCAAATATTTGGCCTGAGTTTTTGTGTCCAGTCTGCTGACCTCTGGATAGCTGTGCCTGTTTAGACGACAGTTTAAGCCATTCACATTAATGGAGAATATTGATAAGTCTGGTAAAATTTGGGGTATCGATTTTTTCGAAAGTCCAGTGGACATTGTTAATCCTTTCACCACTGTGGAAGTTGGAGTTTGATCAAAAGTTTCTGAGTGAGTTTACTTTTGTGGTAGAGGATTGGGCTGATCATTATAGAGGATAGGTCTGAGAATATCCTGAAGAGCTGGTTTGGTTATGGCAAATTTCTTCCACATATGAATGTCATTAAAGTATTTAATTTCTCCATCATAAATGAAACTGAGTTTAGCTGGATACAGGATCCAGGGTTGAAAGTTATTTTGCTTTAGGATATTAAAAGTCAATGACCACCCTCTTGTGGCTTGAAAAGTTTTAGCAGAGAGATCTGCAGTCATTCTAATATTCTTCCCTTTGTAGGTAATAGATTGCCTACCTCTGGCTGCTTTGAGAATTTTCTCCTTCATATTAACTTTAGTGAAGTTAATTATGATATGCCTGGGGGATGTCTTATTCAGATTGATTCGTGCTGGGGTTCTGAAACTGTCTGCTATCTGAATTTCAGAATCTCTTGGCATGTCTGGGAAATTCTCTTTCATAATTTCATGGAGAAGGGCCTCTGTGCCTTGCGAGGCCACTTCATCACTTCAAGGATTCCAGTGAGGTGGATATTAGCCTTCTTTGAATTATCCCAGAGCTCTCTGAGACAATGATCCGTTTTGGTCTCCATTTCTCTTCCTCTTTGAGAGTTTCGGAGCATTCAAAAGCTTTGTCTTCAATGTCAGAAATGCTTTCTTCTGCTTGTTCCACTCTGTTACTGAGGGATTCTACTGTATTTTTCATATATTTGAGGGCTGCAAATTTTTGCTTCAGTGCGTCAAAATCTTTGGTGGTTTTGTCTTTAAATTCGTTAAATTCTTGAGACAATTTTTGAATTTCTTCTCGAATTTCTAATTCCGACTTTTCAATTGCTCCTGGAATTTCTAATTCCAAATTTTCCTCCATTCTATTAATATTGTTTGCAATCCAAATTCTGAATTCGATTTCTGACATCTCGGCCAGCTGTTTATGAATGGGATCTTCAGTTACATCTGCCATATCTTTCCTTGAGGGGGTTGATCTATTCTGGTTATTCGTGTTACCAGAGTTTTTCCACTGATTCCGCCCCATGATTATTTTACACCGTTTGATTTTTCCCCTGGAGCTTTGTTGAGGACCCATACAGTGCTATGGCCTGAGAAACTGGGGACCTGTTTTGAGTGGTGTAGCTAAGTGGTTCTGTCTTGTTTTCAGCTGGTCTCTGTCCGACCCTAGTGACAGTTACTCTGGGTTGAAGTCTCAGCTGTGGAGAAATACCAGCAATTAAGTCATTCCGCCCCCGCATAGGCAACAGTTGCAAAATGAATACCAAACCTTCGTACTACCACACACCCAGGACACCATTTGGATAGTCCTTAGGCAATTGGCTCAGTTCAAAAGGTCCAAGTCAATTGTCTCAGTCAGCACCTGTTTCAGGTGGGAGAGTTTAAAAGGTCTCTGGCAACTGGATTGCAAGTGTCTGGTGACAACTCAGAGATGACTTGTGCTGGTGCTGTGTGAAGTCAGGAGGACCCACCCAGCAAATAGATTAGTCTGTGAAGGTTGATGCCTCCTTCCCCACCTTGCACATCTGTCATACCCAGACACTGATAGCCCCGCAGGGCTGTGACCTAGTTGCCTCTAGTGAACAGATACTCCAGGGGTTTGCACCTGCCTGAATGAATCAGAAGGAAATCTATATCTGCTCAGCCGGGCTGCTGACTCTGCCTCTATCCAGCAGGGGGAGGTGAGGCTTGACAACCTCAGGCGCTTGATGGAGGCTGGGGGGTGTTCACATAGTTTCAGCCTGAAACCCTGATTGATGTTACTGACAGATCAGAACAGAACAACTTTGTGGGAATTTGTTTCGTCCCTGCTAAATTCTCCTGCAGAAGAGAAGCTGTTTTGAGTTCCCAGAGCCTGCGCGTCAGGCCCTGTCTTTTCTTGCAGGTTTGTATTCGGTTAGCTGTCAGTTCTAGCCTGCTGCCTTCCTTTGTCTATAGGCTGACCATCTCCTGAGGTCTGGGTGCAGCTTAGGCTCAGTAAAGCAGTCCTCTGGGTCAGCCCCGCCCTGGGAATTTCCCGGCTTTGCGCATGCGTTTTCTAGTCCCCACGCTTCACCCAGGCTGGTACCGCCTCAGGCCAACCCTTTACTCACAGGGCCTGCGTTTCCAACCCAGATCTGTTCCGCGGTGGTTGCTACCTGAGAAGATGCCTGACCTCCTCTGGTTGCCCAGGGAGACATGGGGTGTTATTCGGTATATCCAGGAGTGAACCCTATTGTTGCCAATAACAGCTGCTGCTGTGCGCCTCGGGGTACCGCAGCTCCCGTGTGGTTCCGTCTTTCTGGTGTGGTTCCATCTTTCTGGTGTGGTTCCGTCTCAGCTGACCGTCCTCTCCTCACTTCCGTGCCACAGAATTAGCAGTGACCAGCTTTAGTCTAGGTCCTGTCCACACCCCTCGAGAAATCACCAATGAATCTGGGCTCCTGGGGGACAGGCCTCCAGACTTCAGAGTGAGAGTGGAGGGGAGTGCTGGGAGCTCACAATTGCAGGTAGAGAATACATACAGTTTTATACAGTTTTATGCCTGGCAGGAGAACGCTGTAGTACCCTTGTAGGGGAGTTAGGTCCAGTTTTTAGAGGGTCTCTCCTGTGGAGTGTAGGGGGAGGACCTTTGAACTCTGCTTGTTTGTTTGTGGGGCACTCTGAGCCATTCTCATGGGGGAGGGGACTCCTGTCCGCTTGGTGGTGGATTTTGTACTTTTTGTTTGTATCCTTGGGGTTGCAGCTTGCCTCAGCAGGGTTTGTGTGTGTTCTTCAACCTTCTCTCTTGGTGCAGCTGTAATCCACCAGGTTACTTGCTAATTTCTGTCCTTTAACTCTCCTTCTGGATGGGAGCCTCTGTGGAATGCTGGCTTCAGTCAGCCATCTTCCCTCTTCTCCACCTTGGCAATTTTTTATAGCTCTTCATATGACTCCACGTCACAGCAAGACTGAATGAGGACTGCTGTGTATGCTGGACGTGTGGTAGGTGCATTGCTTCTCAAACTCATATGTAGTCTCCTGGGGGCGTGTGACAGTGCTAATTCTGACCCATAAGATCTGGGTTAGAGCCTGGAACCTACATTTGTCAAGTGTGTTGGAGATGCTGTGCTCCCTTTTGGGGATTCCTGTCTTGCTTGCAGGATAATCATTGAGGTCCCTCTCTAAGAGTCATTGCTCCATGCTACCACACCTGGCTTATTTTTCTTTATTTTGTAGAGCCAGGGTCTTGCTCTTGCCCTGACTTGTCTTAAACTCCTGGCCTCAAGCAGTCCTCACAGTGCTAGGATTATAGGTGTCAACCACCATTCCTGGCTGTAATTTAATTTTTGTGTATGGTACGAAATAGGGTCTAGTTTCATTCTGCTTATAGATACCAGTTTTCCCCACGTCATTTATTGAAGAAACTGTCCTTTCCCCACTGTACGTTCTTGTCATCTTTGTTGAAGATGGGTTCACTACAGGTGTGTGGATTCATTTCTGGGTTCTCTATTCTGTTCCACTGGTCTTTATTTTTATGCCTGTACCATGTTGTTTTGGCTGCAACAGCGCTGTAGTATAATTTGAAGTCAGGTAAATGATTCTTTCCATTCTTTTTGCTTTGGATGGCTTTGACTGTCCTGGGTCTTTTGTGGGGTCAATATAAATTGTAAGGTTAATTTTTTTCTCCCTTCCCTCCTCTTCCCCTTCCCCTCCCCTCCCCTTACCTTCCCTTTCATTCTTTCTTTCTTTTTTTGAGATAGAGTTGTCTACCCAAGCTGTTGCCCTGGGTAGAGTGCTGTGACATCATAGCTCACAGCAACTTCCACTTTTGGGCTCAAGCAATCCTCTTGCCTCAGTGTTTCTAATTTTAGTACAGACGGGGTCTTGCTTTTGCTCAGGCTGGTCTCGAACTCCTGACCTCAAGCAGTCCACCTGCCTCATTTTTCCAGAGTGCTAGGATTATGGGCGTGAGCCCCATTTAGAGTGGGATTAGAGTGTTAAATTAGGATTAATTTAATCCTAAATTAATTACGACCAATCCCACTTGATTATGATGAACAATCTTTTTGATGTACTGTAGGATTTGGTTTGTTGGTATTTTGCTGAGGATTTTTGCATGTGTGTTCCTCAGAGATACTGGCCTGTGGTTTTTTTTTTTTTTGGAGACAGAGTCTCACTCAGTCACCCTGGGGTTGAGTGTCATGGTGTCATTGCTCACAGCAATCTCAAAGTCTTGGGCTCAAGCACTCCTCTTGCCTCAGCCTCCCAAGTAGCTGGGACTACAGGCAACCGCCACAAAGCCCAGCTGTTTTTTACAGACGGGGTCTCACTCTGGCCCAGGCTGGTCTTGAACTCCTGAGCTCAAGCTGTCCGCCCACCTCAGGCTCTCAGAGTGTTGGGATGACAAGTGTGAGCCATTTCACCCAGCCAGCCTGTAGTTTTCTTTTTTTGTTCTGTCTTTGTCTAGTTTTGGTGTCTCTGGGCCTCATAGAATGAGTTTGGGAGTATTTTCTCCTTGATTTTTTGGAATAGTTAAAATAGGAGTTATATTAGCTATTCTTTGAATGCTTGGTTGAATTCAGCAGTGAAACTGCTGGGTCCTTGGCTTTTCTTTGATGGCAGAATTTTTTTTATTGCTTCTGTCTTATTATTATTATTTGATTATTCAGGTTTCAAATTTCTCTCTGGCTCAATCTTAGTAGGCTGTGTTGTCTAGGGATTTATCCATTTCTTCTAAGTTTTCCCATTTATTGGTACATAGTTACTGGTAGTACTCTTTGGTGATCCTTTGGATTTCTGCTTTATCAGTTGAAATGTCTCATTTTTCGGTATGTTTTCTGTTCCTGATAAGGTCTGTGACCTTGGGCAAGTAACATTTTTTTTTTTTTGCAGTTTTTGGCCAGGGCTGGGTTTGAACCCACCACCTCTGGTATATGGGGCTGGCACCCTACTCCTTGAGCCACAGGTGCCGCCCAGAAATGTCTCATTTTTCATCTGTGATATTGTTTGAGTCTTTGCTCTTTTTTTTCCCCCTTAGTCTTGCTAAAGCTAGGTTGATTTTGTTTATCTTTTGGAAAAAACAGCTTTTTGTTTTGTTGATCTTTTGTTCATGTGGTTTCAATTTCATTTATTTCTGCTTGGATCTTTATTATTTCTTCTACTAATTTTGCATTTGGTTAGCTCTTGTTTTTCTAGTTCTTTGAGATGCATCATTAGGTTCTTTATTTGAAACTTTAAAACTTTTTTGTTATAGGCACTTACAGCTGTTAAATTTCCTCTTATTACTACTCTTGCTATAGTCGTGTTTTCATTTTCATTTGTTTTGTGAAGGTTTTTGTGGGTCGTTGGTTTTTTTTTTGGAGAGAGGGTCTCAAGTGATCTTACTGCCTCAGATTTTGTCTTGAAATCTATTTTATCTCACAGAAGTATTGCCACTGCTGCTCTTTTTTTGATTTTCATTTCAAGGAATTTTTTTTAACCCTTTGTTTTTAGTCTATGTGTATCTTTATAGGTAGAGTGGGTTTCTTGCTGACAGCATATAGTTGGCTCTTGTGTTTTATTTATTCAGCCACACCATGTCTTTTAACTGGAGAGGTTAGCCCATTCATGTTTAGTGCTGTTGTTGATAGGACTTACTACTGTCCTGTTGTTATTTCATTTCTGCTTGTTTTGTGGTCCTCTCTGCCTGCTTTCCTTTGTTAACAGTGATTTTCTCTGGTGGTGTGCCTTAATTTCTTGCTTTTTATTTTTAGTGTATCTGTTGTACATTTTCTGGTTTGAAGTTGTTATGAAGGTTACAAAAAAATCTTATAACCGATTATTTTAAACGTATAATGACTTTGCTCACAAATGAACAAACGAGAAATCTGATAGAAATTCTACCTTTCACTTTTTGTTGTTTGCATCCATGTCTTTTTATACTATCTCTCTCAAAAAGGTACAGTTATTTTTGGTAGGTTTGTCTTTTAGTATTCCTACTCGAAAGACAGCATTTGCAGTCATAGCGTATTCTGTATTTGATTTGTTTACTTATGTTACCTGTGAGTCGTATACCTTTAGATGATTTCTTACTATTCACCAATGTCCTTTTCTTTGGATTGATGAATTCCTTTTAGCATTTCATGTAGGATAGGTCTGGTATTGATGAAATCCCTCAACTTGTGTTTGTCTGGGAAAGAATTTTTTCATCATGTCAAAGGATATTTTTGTAGGATACAGTTTTCTAGGGTTAAGACTTTTCCTTTAGCATTTTGTTGTTGTTGTTGTTTGTTTGTTCTTTGAGACAGAGCCTCAAGTTGTCACCCTGGGTAGAGTGCTATGGCATCACAGCTACAGCAACCCCCAACTCCTGGGCTTAAGCAAGTCTCCTGCCTCCACCTCCCAAGTAGCTGGGACTAAAGGTGCCTGCCACAATGCCCGGCTATTTTTTTGGTTGCTGTCATTGTTGTTTGGCAGGCCCGGGCTGGATTCAAACCCTCCAGCTCAGGTGTGGCTGGCACCTTAGCCACTTGAGCCACAGGCACCGAGCCTTCCTTCAGCATTTTGAATATGTCATGCTACCCCCTCTTGACTTGAAGATTTCCACTGAGAAGTCTGCTGCCCGCTGTAGTAATTCTCCTTTATAGGCCGTTATTTTTTTTCTTGCTTCCCTTAGCACCTTTTCTTTATCTGTCACCTTTGGGAGCTTGAGCATTACATGTCTTGAGCTACTTTCATTTGGGTTAAATTTGCTTGATGTTCTGTGACCTTATATCTGAAGATTGATATCTGTCTCTAGATTTGGAAAGTTCTCTGTTGTTATTTCTTTGAGTAAACTTCTCCTACAGTCTCTCTCCTTCTTCAAGGCCAATGACTTTTAGATTTTTCCTTTCAAGGCTATTTTCTGAATCGTATGCGTGTGATTATTCTTCTTCATTCTTTTTTTCTGACTGTATTTTCAAATAGCCTGTCTCTTGGATTCTTTCTTCTGCTCAGTCACTTCTGCTGCTGAGAGGGTCGGATGCATTTCTCAGTGTGTCCATTGAATTCTTCAGCTCCAGCATTTGTTTGTTTGTTTTTTTTAATTATTTTGATCTCTTTGTTAAATTTCTCTGATGGGCTTCTGAGTTCCTTCTCTTGTTGTCTTGAAGTTCACTGAGCTTCTGTAGGATAACTATTGTGAATTCTGTGTCTGGAAGGTCATACATCTCTGTCACTCCAGGACTGGTCACTGGTACCTTATTTAGTTCATTTGGTGTCTTTCTGGATGTTCTTGTAGTTATGGGTATTTGTTAATATATGGGCATTGAAGAGTTAGGTATTTATTTCAATTATTTGCAGTCTGGGCTTAATTGAATCCATTCTTCTTGAGAAGGCATTCCAGATATTCAAAGGCAATTGAGTGTTGTGATCTAAGTCTTTGGTCATTGTAGCTATAGCAGCACTGGGGGGTGTCCCAAACCTAGTAATGTCATGCCTCTTGAAGGCTCCAAGTGGTGCCACCTTGGCAAACTTGGGTAAGAGATGGGGGAATTCCCTGGATTAGCAGGCAACATCTCTCACTTTCTTCACTCACTGTCTGTGCTGGGTGGTTGGAGTTAGGGGAGGATTGACATGGGCACTCCCTTGTGGCCACCAGTGCCAGGTCACAACCTGAAGCCAGCCCAGTCTCACCCAAAGCCCTTCGTGACTGTTGCCTAGATACCTCTGATATTTATTCAAAGCCCAAGGGCTCTCCAGTCAGCAGGTGGTGAATCCTGCCAGGATTGGGTCCTTCCCTTCAGGGCAGCATGTTTCTTTCTGGCTCAAGGTGAGTGTAGAAATGCTGTTCAAGAATTAAGACTGAACTCGGGAACTTCAGGACTCTGCATGGTGCTTTGCTTTTCTGAGGCTGAGCTTGGTATCTAAGTTGCACAACAGAGTCCTCTGAGCTCTTCCCTTTCCTTTGGCGAGGTGGGAGAAGACTGTCCCTGAGCTGTACTGCCTACAATTGGGGAAGGGGGTGACATGGGGACTAGCTTGATTGCATAGCCAGTATCTCACTGGGTCACATGCACCTCAAGTCCACTGGCTCTGAGGCAGCACAGCCACAATAATTGACCTAAGACTGCAGCCTTTGTGGCCTGACTGCCTTATGAATTTAGCCCAGGTGCCAGGCTGCTTTTTGTCAGTTGGTGGTGGGGTTAGCCCAGAACTGGGTTTCAGGGTGGAGGATTTCCCTCTTGCTGGGCTGCTCCAAATGCTCTCTCCATGGGTGCCGGCAGAACTTTGCTCTGTACTATGTTCCCCTGTGCCAGGGAAGCCCTGAATTTCAGTGCAAAGTCTCACAGTCACTTTGCTGTCCCTCCCGAGCACACGGATTCTCTCCACAGCCAGCAAGTTGGCGCATGGTACTGCCAGGGGATGAGGGAGGGGTGGTGTAGGCAGTGCAAGGCTGTCTTTCCTGCCCTCTTCTGTGTCTCTTTCCTTAATGTCAAAACCAGGTGGTATGATCGCTCTTCTGAAGATAACTGCTTGCGTGGATAGTTATTGAACTAGGTGTTGGTGTGGAGGGATGATCCCTGGAGGTTTCTCTTTGGCCATCTCATTCCCAGGACTTTCTCTGGGTTAGGATTTCAACATAAGAATTTCGTAGGGGGCACAAATATTTACATCTTAGTAGGGGCCCTAGAGACCATATCCCAGGAGACCCAGGTCCTTATTCTCTCCTCCTCATGTTTCACTTGGCGGTAGTATACGGGAGAGTGTCTTAGGGTTGCAGCGGTGGCATTTTATGAAATATCTTTATGACATTCAGGCCCTTTCTTGTAAAGTGCACTGTCGGTACTTGAAAGGCTTATTGTATTTGCGGGATGCAAATTCTACATTTGAGTGTGGCGCCTGGCTTAGTGACCACCCCCAGTCCCTTGAGAAGCTTATTGAGTTGTAATCTTGGGCTTCTCCTCAGGCCTGCTAATTATATGGGTTAGGTTGGTGACCTCTGTTTTTGAAAGCTCTGCAAGGCTTTTTAATGTATCCTACTATTTAAAAACCGTGGTTGTTAACGACTGGATGTTTTATGTGTGGAAAGCTTACTCCTACGATGGGATGGTATTAAGAGGAAATTAGGCTTAGATGAGACTAGCATTATTGGAGAGTCAAGAAGATCTTTCTTCCTGTCCTCTGCTCGGTGCCATGTGAGAGTGGACGGTGATCTTAACAGTCTGGAGCCCAGAGGAGGACTCCCCAGGACCCAACTCTGCTGGCACCCTCAACTCAGACTTCAGCCTCCACATTTGTGAGAAGGAAACTTGTGTTATGGTATTTTGTTACAGCAGCCTGAGCTCAGACCATGGTCTGGACTAGAGGTTCCAAAAGTCCACTCGCCCATCAGTATCACCCGAGAAATTGTTGGAAATGCAGATTATGGGGCCCCTCTCCTGATGTATTGAATTTGAGATGCTAAGGTAGGCCCGGTAATCTCTGTTTTAAGAAGTCTTCCAGCAAGCAGATGATTCTGTTGTTTGCTAAGGTTTGTGAGTCATAGATCCCTGCAACTCAAAATGTGATCCATGAGCCAGAACTACCAGTGTCATCTGGGAACTTGGAAATGCAGAGTCCCAGGCCCCACTACCTGTTGAATCAGAATCTGCATTTTATTGACATCTGTGTGTATTCTTGTTGGGAAGCCACCCCCTGGACAGTGATTTTTTTTCCCCCCTGGATGTTCATTTTAACCCAAAATGCCTTTAGCCCTGCCCCACCCTGGGTGGTTAAGGCAGAGTCTGTGAAGCTGAGCAGGGGCCTAAACATGGCATGCTGAGAGTCTGGTCTAAGTGTTGGTGCCTGGTTATCAGAGTCGTGCTCTCACGCCTGAGGGATAAGACACCTGCCAAGGAGGCTTTCTCCTGCGCTCTTCCTTCTCTTCCACGGTTCCAGAATGTGACCCAACACCAGCTCCTAGGAGTAGAGGCTTGGAACTCCCTGCTTCAAAAAAGAGCAAAGGGATAAGTTCTCTTTATATTTCTCTCTCTCGTGTGTGTGTGTGAGAGAGAGAGAGAGAGGTGTGAGCAGACAACCCAGTATTGTGGGAGTTGGAGGAATGCAGCGTGTTCTCTGGCATCAGGCTACAGTGCATCTCACACCGGATGTACATGAGAGTTACCTTATCACTGCGGATTCCTAGGCCCTGCACTAGAGAGCAAGTAGCAGAAGGGTTTGGGAAGAACCTAGGAATTGGCATTGCCAGCAGGCTCCCTCAAATGCTTCAGATGTAAAACTTCAGGACGTCATTGTGAGACAGACACTGCTCAAAGGCTTACACAGGTCTCCAGGCCCTGTCCTCAGCTCTTCTAATTCAGTAGGTCTGGTACAGTCCAGGAATCAGCATGTTTAATAAGTACCCCGGGCTTTCCAAACTGCTTTCAGAACCCTCGGGATTCCACCAGAGTACATCAGGGCTACCAATGGGGAAGAGGGAAGAGGAGAACCAGCTAAATACGCACCCCAGCTTTCTCTGCTACATTTATCTATATCTATCTATCTATCTATCTATCTATCTATGTGTACTTTTTTTGTTTTTTTGAGAGAGGATGTTGCTCTGTTGCCTGGGCTGGAGTGCAATGGTGTCATCACAGCTCATTGCAGGCTCAATTTCCTGGGCTTCAGGTGATCCTCCTGTCTCAGCCTCCAGGGTAGCTGGGATTACAGGTGCATGCTACCACGCCAGGCTAGTTTTTCTATTTTTAGTAGAGATGGAGTCTTACTCTTGCTCAGGCTGGTTTTGAACTCCTGGCCTCAGTCATACTCCTGCCTCAGCATCCCAAAGTACTAGGATTACAGGTGTAAGCCTATATATTAAGTTTCAGTGTAAAATTGCATTCGAAGAGAGGAATGAGTCATGGCTATCCCATGATACAGGACCTCTCTGAAGTTCCTGTGAGCTCACCATTTGAGCCGCAGCTCAGGACAGCCTCTCTGCATGTGACCGCCTATCCTTGCTCATATGTTGACATTCAGTCCCTCAGCTGCCTGGTAGCTGGTGTGCAATGCTAACTGTCCTGGATCACACTGACCCCACTCACAGTATGGGGTGGTTTGACTCTGCCTTTTTTTTTTCTTTTTTTTTTGCAGTTTTTGGCCGGGGCTGGGTTTGAACCTGCCACCTCCGGTATATGGAGCCGGCGCCCTACTCCTTTGAGCCACAGGTGCCGCCCTGACTCTGCCTTTTGCAAACTACTTTGCAGCTGAAAGAATACTAGTCACTCCAGAGATGTCCTTTGCACAAATTATAGTACCTTAAGACAGTGATTCTCAACTGTGACTAAGGCTTTCAAAATTTGTTTGTGCATCAGAATCATCTGGAGTGCTTGTTAGAGCACAGATTACTGAGCCCAAGTCTCTGATTCCATGTGTCTGAGATGGAGTTTGAGATGGAGTTTGAGAATTTCCGTCTGTGGTACTGATGCTGCTAGTCCCAAACCCATACTGAGGACCACTGCCTTAAGATTAAATAATGTTGGATACATCTATGGTCTAACGCTCCTGCTAGATGAATTTTCTCACTCAGTAGTCCTTCTTTTGGTGTTAAAATATATAAAGAAAGGATAAAGAGCAACAATAACTAGAATGAAGAAGTTAGTATCACTTAGGCTTGTGGTTCACACCTGCTACCTGCCAAGCTAATGACCTCTTGGTGACATTGTTTCTGCAGCAAAGTGCATTGTACACAATGGTCCTCTTGACACTCGTTACGTAGACCCTACCAGAATGGGTTGGGGCAGTGACAAGGATCTGGCAGTGGCTCCTCATTCCCAGGCTGGGTCAGCATGTGACAGATCATCACGGAACACTCGTTATCAGAAAGGCAAATATTTTCTCTTCCTTGAAACAAATAGTGAAAAAGAGAAAGTGTCCTGTATTAAATGGTCTTTTAAGGATGCTCATTCTTTCAGTCCCACACTTTTGCAGAAAGCTGGGCATGGTGGCAGGGCAGAGGTGCCCTCCAGGTGGGCAAGAAAACACAACCTCAGGGTCACTGCCATCAGGGTCAGAGGCTTTGGTCAAGCACTGCACCACTGCTGGGAAATCCTCCTGGACCCTTGCCCTCAGTTGTTGAATGTTTTGACTAACATTGTTGAATGCAAATGACTAATTATTGTTATATTAAAAAAGTTGGCCTTGAGTCTTGTCTTGTCTTTTCTTTTCTTTCTTTCTTCTCTGTAGTGGTTCAGCTATGTGATGGAAAATGTTTAATTTCAATTCTCAACAGTATACTTGGGTGACTTTAGTAACTATCTTGGAACAAATGCAAAAGTTTAGTAAGGTAATTACATTTGTGCAGGTGATGAGGCAGGCGTCTGTGAAACAGAAAAAGAAAATGTGCAGCTTTTTAAAATGTGTTTGTTTAATGTTGGTGGGGTGGGGTCTGGTGAAACACTTTCTCCTTTTCTGTCTGTGCTGTCGGGCCAGTTCTTCAGGTGAGCGTGAGCACAGCTGCTGACAGGCCCTGCTTGACAGTACTCTGCAGAGTCAGGCCCAGCCTCTCTTCTCCACAGCACTCTCATGGATGGATTTTCCAGCCTTTCTTTTTCAATGATGGGCTTGGCCCTGTTGCCCAGGCTGGAGCGCAGCAGTGTCATCACAGCTCTTGAGCTCATGAGCTCAAGTGATCCTCCCACTTCAGCCTCCCAGGCAGCTAGGACTACAGATTTGCACCCATACCACACCTAGCTAATTTAAAATATTTTTATTTTTGTAGTGATGGGGTCTCATTATGTTGCCCAAGATGGTCTTGAACTCCTGATCTCAAGTGATCCTCCCGCCTTGACCTCCCAAAGTGATGACAGGTGTGAGCCACTGTGCCTGGCCTTTACCCCTCTTTATTCTGCCTATTGAAGGAAGTAGCAGACAATTGCAAACAGAGGAAGAGGTCCTGGGTGTGTCACCCCAGCACTGTCCCACTAGCGGGGCTGCTTTGCTCCTCACTGGGATGGCTGCTTTGGAAATATCACACTAAATCTCATTCTTTCCTAACAACAGATAGCATAATAAAAGCTAGCAACGTTGGTGGGCTTCCTGGGTTCCAGACTCTGAGCTATTTTTTTAACATTGAGATGGGTTCTGTTATAATCAAGTTGTATTATAGATGCATTTAATGAGCTTACTACGTGTGCTTGGCAGCTGGCGAGAGATTGTGTTTTAGCAAAGACAGTGACCTGCTCAGATGTAAGCCATTTTGGGAGCCAGTATCTTGGTCATACCAAGTAGATTTGCAAGTAATTTTGAGTACAAATGGTTTTCATCTTAGGAACTGATTTAACTTCCTGATTCACTCTTTCCCCCCAAATGAAACTTCTTTCAACCATGCCCAGTTTGCAGATGTTGACATTGAGACTTGAAAGTGTTATATGCACACATCTCACTGCAGGTCATGCAGCTGGCTAGTGATGCAACTCAGATTTAAGCCTGCTCTTTGTTTCCCAAGCCCACGCTGCTCACTCGTGCTGGGACCTACTGTAGTGACCCAGAGCTGGCAACCAGGTGCTGGAGGAACTGGAAACAAGGTCCACCAAAGGAGTGGCTGTAGGTAGACTGTTGGTGGAAAGGGAAGGTGGTGAATGGAAAATATGATTTAATTTAATAAAAGGTGTGAAAAATGTCAGAATCAAAATGCAGTCTCTTGTGTCAAAACCTTGACAAACAGAGCCGGGGAAGGTCACGAAGGGAGGGTTCTCACTCACATATGCCTCATAACAAGAACTATCATAAAAGACTCTGCAGGATCACAGCCTTGCACTATTTCTGTGAGACATCTGCCCAGCAACCCTCTGGCTAGCCTTGGACTGATGCCACCACCAATGTTATTGACACTTGCAGCCAAGGGCAGTTGTCTCAACCTACATAATCCTTCTCATTTCTCCTCTAAAAACTCCTGTCTTCCTTTACCTCCCTGAATATGCCCAGGTGTATTCCCATCGCATTGCCCATTCCTGAATAAATAGCATTTCATTTTAGAGAGTCTCCTTGTCTCTTATTTGGGTTTGACAAAGAAATGGTCTTTTTGAAGAGAGATGTTCCAGATGACCTGGGCTGTTTTTAGTAGAGATCCTTATTGCAGGTACTGGACTTACACAGATTGTGGGTGAATTTTGATCCTAGGATGAGGTTCTGCTCATCCTGAGAGTCTGTGATTTAAGCTTTGGCCACAGCTTGAGCCATTTTTTATGTTTGTCCTCATAGACTTTTGTGAACTTTATGATAACGCCGTTTGAAGGAATCATCTTATATGGGTGCAGTGATTTTTTTTTTTTTTTAAAACACTGCACCCATGAAGGTGATTCTGTCAAACAACTTTACTGAGATATAATTTATGTACCATACAATTCACCCACGTAAAGTGGGCAATTCTATTTTTTTGTATCTTAATACTATTTACAACATTGTGATAAAATATATATAACATAAAAATTTTAAAGTCTTCTTCAGTTGTGGCAACACAACTGTTATCAGTGGTGAGTGTTTTTCTGTTCCTGGCAACTTGGCCAGGAAGTCATTTGAGCGCTGACTTTATGTAGCTCATGTTCAGTACTTGAAAATGCATAAATATGGAGGCCTGTGCTGGGTCTGCTCCCTGCTTCATAGGGTTCATGATTATTAATTACTTATATGCTAATTAATTCCATCCATGCTAATTTTTATTTTGAAGATTTAGTCACCCGGCCACGGTTGGGAGTGTTGATATAGAGGCTCAGCATGTTAGAAGTAGTTGAAGCCCTGGAATGAAGTGTGGTGACTTCTTCAGGAAGAGTCAGTTATTTATTCCTACGAGGTGAAGCACCCTAATTCTTAGTGGTTTAAAACAAACACAGTCATTTATTTGTTCATCGATCTTGCAATTTGTTTTCTCGCTCTCTTTTTTTTTTGATTTCAAATTATTATGAGGGGACAAATTTTTAGGTTACATTGTTCTCACTTGTAAAAGAGCCCCTCACCCGGGGGGGGGCGTGTTATACACCCGCACACCGTGCACATTAGGTGAGATCCGCTCATGTCCTCCCTCCTGCCAATTGTCCTCCCCCCGCCCTGTTCCCCCTCCTGCCTCCCTCTACCCCCATACTAGACTAAATTTGTGTTTCATTGTTCATATGAGCATGTATTTGTTTATATATTGGTTTCATATTAGTACAGAGTACATTGGATATTTATTTTTCAATTCTTGTGATACTTTACTAAAAAGAATGTATTTCACCTCCATCCAGGTAACTGTAATATATACTGGAATGATTTCTCTGTTTAGAAGAATGTCACAAATGAGAAAAACTGTTTTAAAGGTATTAATTTATTATTGTTTGGAAAACAGAGCTTTGCTTGTGCTTTTCAGCTATTCCCTGATGGACCCCTAAGTCTGTAGTTCTATTTGAGCCCTTAAGTCTGTAGTGCTATTTGAGCTTAATTTCTGGAAGTGGTTCTATCACATTTTCATGGTCTAAGACCCAGTAGCCAGAGGACTGAGTGTTTGCAAATGCATCGTTGCTGCGCAGCTCCCGTCTATTCAGAGGAGTGGCTGATACTCCAGTGCGGCTTCACCATTGCCGCCTAGTTTGTGGTGTCAGAGTCTGATCACTGTGGTCTTTTAGCAGGGGTTGTGCCCACGGCCTGTCAGGTGTCCGTGTTCCACACGGTAATCAGGCGTCTGTGACGTTTGGAAGCACTTTTACTCCAGCGAGGAAAACGCTAGGCATGGCTTGGATTGCATTTCTCCAGCATGTTCCCTTAGTCACATAATACTAATTTACTTGGAGGAATGCTGTCACAATAAATCAAAGGGTAATTTAAAAAGACCCTGTCTCACTCATGTACCAATTATTCTTTATTTGGCTAAGAAAGTTAGTTTAGAAATACGAGTCGTGAGCATGAGGACAATTGTGTGGTATTTAATTTAGCTTGGTGCTGCTGTCTGCCATTTTGCTGCTGTCCCTGTTTTATGTGGAATGGTTAAGTATGGAAAAGAAAGAAAAAATTTCATTATGCCTATTCAATGAGAAAGGTTGTTTAAAAAAAAAAAAAAAAAAGAAAGGTTGTTTTTAGGTTAGTGTAAAATTCCAGTCCCACACGTAAATGTGACCTGCATCTCACGAGCTTCCTTTGAAGACCATTTCGGTGTGCGTGTTGGGGATAAATTTGGTTCGTACGGTAATAATAATTGACACCTGTCGGGTGGTACTGTGAACCGGGAATTGTCCCTAAGTGCTTTGCAGATATTAATTAATCTACATAGAAGTCCCCTTTTATCATTTCCATTTTACAGCTGGGAAAATAGACCCAGAAAGGTAATAGAAACCTAGTCCAGGCTACAGAGCTTGTCATGGTCTGAGCTGGGCTTGGTTTTGGTGGCCTGGCTTCAGTAGATTCTGGCTTTTGACTAGTATATGACACTCCTCAGTCAGAGTTAAGGTATGTTTTCATAGTCTCTTTTCCCCTTTATGTTACACAAGTTTCAAATATTTGATTCTCAAGTTGGCAGTCATTTCAGTCTCATAAAGCTTATTTTTATTGCTCCACTTTTCTTTTTTTTTTTTTTATTGTTGGGGATTCATTGAGGGTACAATAAGCCAGGTTACATTGATTGCAATTGTTAGGCAAAGTCCCTCTTGCAATCATGTCTTGCCCCCTTAAAGTGTGACACACACCAAAGCCCCACCCCACTTCCTCCATCCCTCTTTCTGCTTCCCCCCCGTAACCTTAATTGTCATTAATTGTCCTCATATCAAAATTGAGTACATAGGATTCATGCTTCTCCATTCTTGTGATGCTTTACTAAGAATAATGTCTTCCGCTTCCATCCAGGTGAATACGAAGGATGTAAAGTCTCCATTTTTTTTAATGGCTGAATAGTATTCCATGGTATACATATACCACGGTTTGTTAATCCATTCCTGGGTTGGTGGGCATTTAGGCTGTTTCCACATTTTGGCGATTGTAAATTGAGCTGCAATAAACAGTCTAGTACAAGTGTCCTTATGATAAAAGGATTTTTTTCCTTCTGGGTAGATGCCCAGTAATGGGATTGCAGGATCAAATGGGAGTTCTAGCTTGAGTGCTTTGAGGTTTCTCCATACTTCCTTCCAGAAAGGTTGTACTAGTTTGCAGTCCCACCAGCAGTGTAAAAGTGTTCCCTTCTCTCCACATCCACGCCAGCATCTGCAGTTTTGAGATTTTGTGATGGGCCATTCTCACTGGGTTAGATGATATCTCAGGGTTGTTTTGATTTGCATTTCTCTAATATATAGAGATGATGAACATTTTCTCATATGTTTGTTAGCCATTCATCTGTCATCTTTAGAGAAGGATCTATTCATGTCTCTTGCCCATTGATATAAGGGATTGTTGGCTTTTTTCATGTGGATTAATTTGAGTTCTCTATAGATCCTAGTTATCAAGCTTTTGTCTGATTGAAAATACGCAAATATCCTCTCCCATTGTGTAGGTTGTCACTTTGCTTTGGTTGTTGTCTCCTTAGCTGTACAGAAGCTTTTCTGTACAGAAAAGCTTAATGAAGTCCCATTTGTTTAATGAAGTCCCATTTGTTTATTTTTGTTGTTGTTGCAGTTGCCATGGCAGTCTTCTTCATGAAGTCTTTCCCGGGGCCAATATCTTCCAGTGTTTTTCCTATGCTTTCTTTGAGGATTTTTATTGTTTCATGCCTTAAATTTAAGTCCTTTATCCATTTTGAATCAATTTTTGTGAGTGGGGAAAGGTGTGGGTCCAGTTTCAGTCTTTTACATGTAGACATCCAGTTCTCCCAGCACCATTTATTGAATAGGGAGTCTTTCCCCCAAGGTATGTTCTTGTTTGGTTTATCGAAGATTAGGTGGTTGTAAGATGTTAGTTTCATTTCTTGGTTTTCTATTCGATTCCAAGTGTCTATGTCTCTGTTTTTGTGCCAGTACCATGCTGTCTTGAGCACTATGGCTTTATAGTACAGACTAAAATCTGGTATGCTGATGCCCCAGCTTTATTTTTATTACTGCCTTAGCTATATGGGTTTTTTTCCGGTTCCATACAAAACGCAGAATCATTTTCTCCAAATCTTGAAAGTACGATGTTGGTATTTTGATAGGAATGGCATTGAATAGGTAGATTGCTTTGGGAAGTATAGACATTTTAACAATGTTGATTCTTCCCATCCATGAGCATGGTATGTTCTTCCATTTGTTAATATCCTCTGCTATTTCCTTTCTGAGGATTTCATAATTTTCTTTATAGAGGTCCTTCACCTCCTTCGTTAGGTATATTCCTAGGTATTTCATTATCTTTGAAACTATGGTGAAGGGAGTTGTGTCCTTAACTAGCTTCTCATCTTGACTGTTATTGGCGTATACAAAGGCTACTGACTTGTGGACATTGATTTTATATCCTGAAACATTACTGTATTTTTTGATGACTTCTAGGAGTCTTGTGGTTGAGTCTTTGGGGATCTCTAAGTATAAGATCATGTCGTCAGCAAAGAGGGAGAGTTTGACCTCCTCTGCTCCCATTTGGATTCCCTTTATTTCCTTGTCTTGCCTAATTGTATTGGCTAGAACTTCCAGCACTATTGCTCCAATTTTCAAAAAAGCTTTTCTTTTTTAATATTTTTGATGAAAATGAAATGAGTCAGCTTTTGAAATGGATTAAATGTGCTGATAATAGTGCTAGTTACATTAGGTGATCACGGTATGTTAAGAATAAGTTTCAGAGTAACAATAATGTAAATTCCAGTATAGTACAGTTATAATAAAGTCTAGTCAGTGGTACTCTGCAACACATACTGTTTAGATTGTAGATTTTACAGCCCTTAAAAATTCAGGTATGTTTAAACTAGCTCTTAAGTGAATTAACATCTCTTTTCAAAAAAGAGATGGGTATTGTTGAGTTTTGCCATACTATAGAACCCATTTCATGGAAAGTATAGAATGGTTTAAACAAATAATTTGTGTAATTTTACCATTCATAGGTAGCTATTTCATTAGTATTTAAGTATACATTTTTTTCTAGCTTTCATTCATACATTCATACCTTCAGCAACTACTTACTATCTTTTAGGAGCCTAATGGTTTTCTAGGCACAGAGACAAAAACAGCAACTGAAATAGTCTCTCTCCAGGTGGAGTTTGCGTTTCCGTGGGAGGAGCAGACAGTGACTAAATGCATTACATAATCTCAGCTAGGGAAGAGAATGAAGGCACAGAGGCTGTTATTTGGGAGACGATAGTCCAAGAGGACACTGAGAAGTATGAGGACGGATCCTGTGGATATCTAGGGAAGGATGTCACCGGAGGGGCAAGGCCTGGGCAAGGGCCCTGCGGTGGAAGCAGGCTCTGTGTGTCCAGGGACTAGCAAGGAAGTCAAAGTGACAGGAGTGTGGCACTTAGGGGAGCGCTAAGAAATGTCAGAGGAGGGGTTACCGAGGTTGGCAGGCTGTAGGAATAAGGGCTTTGCTTTCCACTGGGTGAGAGGAGACTTTGGAGGAGTGAGGTCCTCTGACTTTGGTTCACCCAGGCCCTCTCTGGCTGCCTTGGTGAGAATAGACTGCACGGGGAAAAGGTGGTTGGGAGAAGGGTTTTGGGCAGGTGGTGAGAAAAATGGTCAGATCCAGGATGTATTTAAAGTAGAGCTAACCGGATTTGGAGGTGGATTAGATGGAAGAGTCAGATAGGAGGATGACTTGGGGTTATGGGTTGAAACACTGCCCCTCCCCGCTTCATATGTTGGAAGCCCTAAGCCCCTAGAACTCCCAAGGTGACCTTTGTAGGAAATAGGGTCGATGCAGATGTGATTATTTAAGATGAGGTTATACAGGAATGTGAAAGGGGAGCTAATCCAGTACAACGATGTCCTTATAAAAATGGGATATTGAGGCATAGACACACATCTAGAAAGAAGATTTGTGAAGATAGAAATATCACCATCTATAAGCCAAGGGGTGCTAGAGGCTCCCAGAAGTAAGGACAGAGGCGTGGAGCAGATTCTCACAGTTCTCAGAAGGAGCCAGCCCCACTGACACCTTAATTTCAGACTTTGGCTTCCAGACCTATGTGACAACACGTTTCTGTGGGTTAAGCCACCCATTCTGTGTGGGACATCATTACTGCCTCCCTAGCAGACTAAGGCTCTTCATGAGCATCTTGTGGAACAGCGGCATCTTCTAAGGTGATGACTGTTAGGAAGGAGCTGGTCTTGGCGTTTGGAAGGGGCTGAAGGGGACTCAAGACGTGCCAAGTTTGGAAAGCCTGTTAGGTATTCATGCAGGGGCGTCAGCGGGGTCGATGGACATGGGAATCAGGTATTCAGATAAGAGAGAAAGGCCAGACATCTACATGTGGTCACACTCTAGATGGCAATGAGATCCACGGAGACTCACTGAGATCACCAGGACAAGTGGCCAAGTAAGCCCTGGAAAATTTCAACATGTAGAGACTGGGACGTGAAGGAAGAGCCAGGAGACTGAGTGGGATTGCTGGTGGGGTAGGACGAAGACAGCCAGGAATGGTGAGGAAGGAGGGTCTGGGCCCTGGTGGCCAGCACTGAGAAGGAGAGGACCCTTACTGGATTAGACCACCTGGAGGTCCCTGACAGCTTTGTCAAGGTCAGATTCAATGGGAAGGTGGGGGCACATGGCTGACTGGAGGGAGTTAAGAGAAAGTGGGAACTTTCTAAAACTTCGCATCGCATTCTAAGTATTATTCCATGCCATTAAAAATCACTTTTAACCAGAGGCTGGGAAGTTGTGTGTAAAATGCGGGAGAAGACAGGTTGGTGAATGGGCTCAGACAGATGGAGAGAAGAAATAGGTTTCAGATTGGATAGCAGAGCAGGCTGAGTAAAGTCATCAGTGTATTATAAATTTCAAAATAGCTGGAAAAGAGGACTTGAATGTGAGGTGTTGGTAGCACACCATTACACATTCTGAACATGTAACAATACCATAGGTACTGGTAAATATGTATAAATATTTATGTAGCAATAAAAACTCTTTAAACATTGTTTATATATGTATATATTTTTGAGACAGAGTCTCACTTTGTTGCTTTGGGTAGAGTGCTGAGGTGTGATAGCTCACAGCAACCTCAAACCCTTGGGCTCAAGTGATTCTTTTGCCTTAGTCTCCCTATTAGCTGGGACTACAGGCGCCCACCACAATGCCCAGCTATTTTTAGAGATAGGGGTCTTGCTTTAGTTAGCCTGGTCTTGAACTCCTGAGCTTAAGTAATCCACCCGCCTTGGTCTCCCAGAGTGCTAAGATTACAGGCATGAGCCACCATTGTGCCTGACCTTAAACATTGTTTTAAGTTACTAACTGCATCACAGTCCATGATTTTTTATCTATTCTCTATTTGTTTGATGAATTCGTAGTCTCAAGGAGGTCTTTCCTATTTCACCATTATTTTGATTGTCAGATTGTAGTAGACATGTTTGAATATAAAATTTCCTAGATTAAAAATGACAAGACACAGCAGAATGATTATTTTTAGGGCTTTAAAATATGGCCAGTTGTTTTACAGAAAGCCTGTAGCAGCCTGCACCCTCAGCAGTGTAGGAGTGAGTTTGTCTCACTGCACACTCCTCACAATACCCCCTATTGCAGTGGTTCTCAACCTTCCTGATGCCATGGTCCTTTAATACAGTTCCTATGGGTCGCAACCCACAGATTGAGAACCGCTGCACTAGGAGACTGGAACAGCATTAAGCTATAACAGCTTGGGTAGGTGTCATGGGCAGAATCATGTTTCCTCAAAATTCATAGGTGGAAGTCCTAGTCCCAAGTATCTCAGAATGTGACTGTATTTAGACTTAGAATCTTCAAAAAGGTAATTAAATTGAAGTGAGGTCATTCATGTAGGCCTTAATCCAGTATGACTAATGTTCCTATGAAAAGGGGAAATCTGGGCACAGGAAAAGTACAGGCAAAGGGGAGAGATGGCCATCTACAATCCCGGGAGAGAGGTCTCAAAAGAGACCAGCACTGCTGATGCCTGGAGCTTGGACTCCAGAGTTATAAGAGAATAAAGTTCTGTTCTGTACGCCACCTGCTCTGTCGTGCTGTGTGATGGCAGCACTAGTAAACTAATAAGGCGGGCATCCATGTTTTGTTCCTGATTTACAGAATAATATCTGTGGTGGTTATGTATCATCCTAGAGCAACCTGCTAGACACATACCTTTGAGGGTATGCTATGATTCTTCCTCTCACACCTGATGTCCCACTGCTGAATCAGTAGAGTCTTTCTGTTTTGCTGCTTTGCTGCTCTGGGGCAGGTTTTACCCCAGCATTTTGGCCTTGCTCTCTGGGGGCCAAGTCTGTGTGCTATTTCTCTCTCTCAGCTTTCAGGTCTTGTGGTTAAGTGACTGGTCTCAGGGAGGTTTTTCCTCACTCCCAGGATCAGTTCCCACTGCACACTATGCTTCTCTTTCAGAGGGGTTTGTAATAGTGTGATCAGTTTCCTCGTGGGTTTTCTGGGCTGGCTCTGAGCTCCATGGGACAGAGATGATGTTTTCTGTAGTTCTGGCCACAGGGTATATGTGTGACAGTGCCTGGTGCAAAATCAAGTGCAAAGATGTCACTCAGTATTGTGTTGAATGAGTAAGGCACAGGTCAAATCCGGCATCTTGTCCAGGGGCATGGAGCTGGGGGAGAGGGGTGTTTTCTAACTCAGATCTCTGAACCCCTGGAGCCCAGCCCCCTCCCGCCCCAGCAGAGAGGAGGGTAGTCACAGTTTTAGATTTTTGTCTTTAGCAGTAGCCCTTCGAGGAAACAAACTATTTCTAAGAATTTCTTGTATCCTTTGTGGTGCCTTGAATGTAGTAATTCACAAATGCTTGTTGTCCTTTTGGGGCCCCCTCCTTCCTCCTTCTGTACCTTTATTATTGTGACACATAACTCTATGGTGGCTGTTTTTACACTTACATGTCTCCCCTATTGGATTGCCTCGTGAGCAAGCTTTCCTCCGTCCTTTACCCATGGGTCTTGACACATTTAAGGAGGGGGAGGACTCAATTCTTCAACAATGGATAAAGATAATATGGATGGGATTAAAACAAATTTAAAGATTAATTATTTAGCGATACTGTCTTCCTTTGATTAAACTGTAAAGATGTCAGTTATAATAATACTTTATAGGTGTATAATAGTTCATAGCTGGTAAAACCCAAGATTTGTCAAAAACTTATATTCATTGTACATACATACTGTCATGAATACATAAAATAAAATTGTAAGAGAAGGTGTTTAAGGAATGAATGGTTGAATGAATAATGAAATATTTGCTCACTTTAATATTATTAGTACTTTAAAAACTTATAATATCACCTCATCATTCTAATTTTGAACAGCTATATAATACTGTAATTTATGCAACCTTTTTGGCTCTTTTGATTTTTTTTTTTTTTTTTTTTGAGAAACTCTCACTTTGTTGCCCTGAGTAGTGTTGTGGCGTCATAGCTCAAAGCAACCTCAAACTCTTGGGCTTAAGTGATTCTTTTGCCTCAGAGTCCGAGTAGCTGGGACTACAGGCACTAGCCACAACACCTGGCTATTTTTTTTTATTTTTTTATTTTTTGGAGAAAAAGACTTGATAAATTTAATATTTAAAACTTACAGAAAACAGTAAAATACATTAAAATGTTAAAATATTAGTGGTCAACTGATCTTTGCTCCGCTCGCACTGTCATGTAAGTACCACGCGCTAAACGATTGTGCCACTGGAGCTCTGGATCAACTAATCTTTTAGATTGTAATTCTTGTCTTCTCTGAAGGAAAAGTTCACAAGGTGTCTCTCCCCTCCCCCTGGTCTTCATGCCTAAGGCAGATTTTTATTTTCTCTTCTCAGTCAGTCCCTGGAATTAAGATGTATGGAACTCATCTCTCAGTTTGTTTCTTTCTTTCTTCTTCTTCTTCTTTTTTTTTTTTTTTTTTTTGAGACAGTCTCCCACTTTGTTGCCCCCCGGTTCAGTGCCACGGCATCATAGCAACCTCAAACTCTTGGGCTCAAGTGATTCTCCTGTCTCAGCCTCCCAAGTAACTGGGACTACAGGCGCCTGCCAAAATGCCCACCTTATTTTTTTTAGAGACTTAAGTCTCACTCTGGCTCAGGCTGGTCTTGAACCTGTGAGCTCAGGCAGTCCACCTGCCTCAGTCTCCCGGAGTGCTAGGATTACAGGCGTGAGCCCCCGCACCTGTCCTCCTAAGTTTCTTATGATGCTTCTGAGATACGTTGGGTAGGGTGCCAGCCACATACACCGAGGCTGGCGGGTTTGAACCCCGCCTGGGCCAGCTAAAACAACAATAACAACTGCAACAACAACAACAAAAAAAAATTGCTGGGCGTTGTGGCTGGTGCCTGTAGTCCTATCTACTTGGGAGCCTGGGGCAAGAGATCGCCTAAGCCCAAGAGTTTGAGGTTGCTGAGCTGCAAGGCCATGGCTCTCTACCCAACATGACAACTTGAGACTCTGTCTCAAAAGAAAAAAGAGAGAGAGAGATTAACACCTGGCTATTTTTAGAGACGAGGTTTCACTCTGGCTCAGGCTGGTCTCAAACTTGTGAGCTCAGGTGATCTACCCACCTTGGCCTTCCAGAGTGCTAGGATTATAGGCGTGAGCCACCACGCCCAGCCTGGCTCTATTAATTTAAAATTTTTTTTTTTTTTGCTGTTGTTGTTTCTGTAAATACCACTACTGTGGACACCTGGACACATGTATGCATGTACTTATCCCCCCCACCCCCCTTTTTTTTGTAAGACAGGATCTCATTCTGTTGGTTGGATAGAGTGTAGTACTTTTGGCACCGCTCACCGCAGTCTCAAACTCCTGGGCTCCCACGGTCCTCTCCTCTCAGCCTCCTAGAGTGCTAAGGTTACAGACAGGAGCCACCATGCCCGGCCTTCTTCTTTTTTATTTTTTAATTTCCAGAAATAAGGCTACTGAAATATTTGAAACATTGTTAAACTGCTTTCTAAAAGGCTCGAGTCATTTTACTACCACCTTTGCAGCACTTTGTATTACTATTTTTGCGTTTTTTCTTAAAAATTAGTGTGCATTTCTTTTGATGACTTCAGTAATTTGGACATTGCCCCATAAGTTTGTTTGCTAATTTCATTTCCCTTTGTTATTTCTACCCTTAGTTCCGTTTTTTTGATTTTGGTCTTAACTTTGTTAAAGACAACTTTTCTTAATTGTTTTTTATACATGTAGGATAGTATTTTCTGAAAAATTCTTTTCTGGTTTACTTTTTCTTTCTTTCTTTTGCTATTTTTAAATTAAATGTTAAATGTTTGTGTAGTCTAACTATAGATCTCTAACCTTTTCTTTCGGTGTTGTTTTGTTTTGCATGGAGCTTCTGTGTGGTTAAAATCATCTTCGTAAGAAGGCAGTAGTAATACCCGAAACAGAATCCAGAAAAGTGGCTGGTTGTTTTTTATGGCACATCTTGTGATTTAATTATGCTATGTTCTGTGAGTGATTGTACAGTTATTGACGGCACTGGGAGGGGTGTGTTTGGCCCCAGCTGACCACCTATTTTAAATTAAATCACATGGTGACAGCCACGCCTGCTGAGCTCAGGCTTGGAGAACCTCACGCTTTCAGAACGTTGTTTTTGAGGAATTGGTTTGACAGGGGCTGAGTACTTCCCGTGAAGGCCTTAGACTCCTGCACGAAGCCACGAGATTGTGCACACAGCCTTTGTGGCTCGTACTCCATGTCATTGGTGCTGTGCCGAATGATCTACCTGCTTGGTTAAGTTGTTACTCGAGAGTAGATGATAAGGTCAATGAAGTAGGGTGGTGGAAAAAACCCTGTGGGACTTGACAGTCCGACTTAGAGGAGGAAAAGAAAAATAAAAGCAAACTCACACTCTCATGTGTTTCAAATGTATTTTCATAACCATCAAAATCCCATAAAGGTTATTAAATGTATTGGTGCTTTATGGGGCATGCATGGTTCCCCTAGCTAGAGAAGGTGAGTGTGTGGAATTCTTTGTTATTCCAGAAGGCTGGACAGCAAAGGCATTGGGGTGTTACGTTGATATTTTTTTCCTTGTCAGGGATTTTGGAGGAGGCTGACCCGGAGACATTTACAAGGAAAGTGCAGCGTTTATTTGGGTTTGGTACAAGGAGCAGACAGAGTTAGACTAAAATGTGTGACCTCATGCTATGTTTCTTGTGATCTGATATCTTCATGTGATTGAATAACTTCAAAGGGCAGCTGGAAATTACTGTGAAGACACACACAGCAAAGCCATTTCTCACCTGCTGTCTCTGATCACAGCAGACACGGTCAGACTCACATTTCTCCGCAGGACACATGCGGCAGGCATGCTGCAACTTGTTTGGAGAGAGGAGCAAGGGGCAGAGAGTCAGACTTCACCGTGTGGCTGAGGCAAGCTTTAAATATAACTAAGGGTTACTTTTTTAGAATTAAAAGCAGGAGAAGCTGAGCTTCAGGGCATGGGTTACTTCCTAAAAATACAATCACTGAACTTTTTAAAGAACTTTAGTAGCAGCTTGTCAAACTGGCGTAGATTCAAGGTAGAAGAAATCTGAGAGTATTTCCTATTTGGGGCAAAAATGGAGAATTTACTCAAGTTTGACTGTTTCAAATGATTGGAGTGTCGTCAGAAGACCTACCTGGTAGCTGGGATGGAGTAGGATTGTGCTCCCTAACCTGCTCGCCCAGACCACGATGTCAGTGGGAAGCCTGGTGAGAATGAACTGGCCCCACCATGGTCTTGGTGGCAGCTTGGACCACTTTTGGCTGACCCACTCCTGCATCCTCACACCTTCACCCTGTGAGCAAGAAGCAGGTGTGAAGGGTCTTCAGTTCTCACTGGCTTTTGTTGTTGTTGGATTCATTTTTAAAAATTACTTTGATTTTTAACATTTGAAAAGTACACAAAAAAGGCAATAGTAAATGCCTATGTCTCTACTACCCACAGAAAATCCATCTTTATTTATTGTCATATTTGCTGACATCTTTTTTTAAGGAAAAATATATTCCAATAAAGTGGAGTACTGTTCTGCTTCCCTCCCTGAGGTCATGACCTTATGATGAACTTTGTGCACTCCAGTACATATTTTTGTGTTTTCATTCATTTCACATGTATCCATAAAAGCAAGTAGTAATTGTTTTAAGATTTATGTGGACTGTTATTATAATATGATCATACGAAGGATGGTAATATAAACTAGCATCCTGTAATTTACTTTTTCTGTCTTTTTCAGTGCTATTTTTAAGATCTATCCATGTTGCTGGTGCATATGTAGATCATGGGTTTTGCCTTTTTTTTTTTTTAATTGAGACTTAGTCTCACTTTTTGTCACCCTCTGTAGAGTACTGTCGCCTCATACTTCACAGCAACCTCCAACTCTTGGGCTCACGCAATTCTCTTGCCTCAACCTCCCAGGTAGCTGGGACTGCAGGTGCCTGCTACAATGCCCGGCTATTTTTTTTCTTTCTGTTGTTTTTTAGCAGGCCTGGGCTAGGTTCCAACCCACCAGCCCCAGTGCATGTGGCTGGTGCTCTAACCACTAAGTTATAAGCGCCCAGCCTAGATCACGGTTTTGACTGGTATGTAGTATTCCATTGTATGAATCCATAGTTTAGTCAATTCATCTATCAATGCCAATATTTTGCTGCTATAATTGGACAGTGAATATTCACGTATATGTCTCCTTGAACACATGGTTACCTAGAAGTGAAATCACGGAATATTAGGGTTTTCACCTTCTAACCATAGTAGATATTACAAAATTGCTTTTCATAGAGCGGTGGGTATAAAGTATGTCCCCCAGCATAAAATAAGACTCCCCACCTTCCTGTGTCTTTGCCAATACCCGGTAATAACAGAGTTTTGTTGGCTCTTGAAGGTAGAATTGCATCTTGATGTTGTTTTGATTTTCAGTTCTCTGAAAATTGAAGGAGTATCTGTTCATGTTTATTTGTCACTCACATTTCATCATCTGTCAGTAGCTGGTTCGTATCCTTTTTTCATTTTTTTCTTTGTTCACTGTTTTCATTTTGATTTTGTGTGCATTCTTTCTACATCTGGTTACTGATCCTTTGTTAAAATGTTGCAGGTGTTTGCTCTTTGTCATTTGTTGTTTAGTTTTGCATATGATGCCTTTCAAATTTTTTTTTTGTGCACATATATTTATTTATTTATTTCTTTTCTTTTCTTTTTATTGTTGGGGATTCATTGAGGGTACAATAAGCCAGGTTACACTGATTGCAATTGTTAGGCAAAGTCCCTCTTGGAATCATGTGCCTTTCAAATTTTGATGTACTCAGGTTTATCAATTCTTTCTGATTTTTACTTTCCATTTCATGTTCGAGAAATTCTTCTTACCTCAACGCATGAAGACATTCTTTCTCATTTTCTTTGAAGGATCAGCAATATGTATTCTTTGTGTGAAGCGTAATCTAATTTTCATTCTTTCACAATTCTTTTGTTATTAATTCTTTTAGATGGAGGACTATTTCTTTTCCAACACAATTTATTAAGTACATTATTTCCATACCCATTTGCTGTATTTCCTCCACCACCTTCCAAGCCTCCATTTGTATTTGAATCTGTTTCTAAGATTTCTGTTAAATTTCATTGACCTATTTTTCGGTCTTTGAACCAGTACTTTGTCTTAATTATTTTAACCTTACAAATCTTAATATTTGGTAAGGCAGATCTCCCCATAGTGTCCTTTTTTAGCATTCTTTTGACCATTTTTTTGCCCTTTATTATTTTTTTCCTTTTATTAAGTCATATACACATAGATCATGAATACATTTCTACATTTATGGGGTACACTGTGTTGATTTTTTTAATGCAATTTGGAATGCTTACATCGAATTAATTATTATAGCTTTCACCTCATTTAATTATGTTAAGACATTTATGTGCTATACTTGACAGATTTGACTTGTACCCTTGCATATGCGCCATAGGTGTGGTCTGGCCTTTTACTAAACCTCCATCAAACCTCCCCCCACCCCTGTCATTCCACTCCTTTATCCTGGGCTATAGTTGTGATCTATCTTTCATAAGAAAGTGTGAGTAATTATAAATTGGTCTCATAAAAGTAATGAGTACATTGGATACTTTTTCTTCCATTCTTGAGATACTTTACTAAGAAGAATATGGATAGGGCTGGAACATATTCTTTTTTGCCCTTTAATATGTCATCATTAATTTTAGGATTGGGTTGTCAATTTGCTTGAAAAATTATTAACATTTTAATTGAAATGGCAATAAATTTATGGAAAAATTGGAGAGAATTATATCTATCTGGATTAAATCTTATAATCCACGTGTATGGTCTTAATAGTCATGGTTTATTTTTCTTCCCATTTTGATTTTTAAATGCTTTGTAACCTTCAAAATTCTTACAGATCTCTTGTTAGGCATCTTATAATTAGTGTCACCATTGTGAATGGTTATCTTCTTTTCATTACATGTGTGACATTACCTTTTGCTTATTGTACGAATAATGTTGATTTTTCTAGGCTGATCCGATAGATAGGAACCTTGCACACCTTTTTATCGTTTGCATTATTTACAGAGACAATTAGTAAACTGCAAGTAATGTTACCTTTATTTCTTTTGTTTTTAGTTCTTACACCTTTTTGTTTTAACTTTAAACAAATTTTTATTATTTGTTCTTGTTTTGTCCCCTGGTATCTACAGTGCAATGTTAACTATTAGAGGTTATTGTGGACATTTAGACATGTTTCAAACTTTGGTAGGAAGGTGTTTGACAATTTCCTCATAATATTTGCTGCAGGTTTTTTTTTTTTAATGTTTTTGGTAACCCATCTTTGTTTTTTTAATAGTATGTTTTATTATCTTGTTCGTTGTCCATCTTTGTTTTTTTGAGATGGAGTCTCACTTTGTCACCCTAGATAGAGTGCTATGGTAACAGCTCACAGCAACCTCAAACTCCGGGGCTCAAGTGATCATCTTGCCTCAGCTTCCCAAGTACCTGGGACTGTAGGCGCCCACCACAATGCTTGGCTATTTTTAGAGACCAGGGTCTCTCTCTGTCTCAGGCTGGTCTCAAATCTGAGAGCTCAGGCAGTACACCCGATTTGGCCTCTCAGAGTGCTAGGATTACAGGCGTTAGCCTGGGCCTGGCCTGCTGTGGGTTTTGAGATGCTGTTTGTTGTGGGATTTGCTATAGATACTACTTACCAGAATAAAGAAATCCCTTTGTAATCCTAGTTGGCCTAACAGGTTTTTATTATCATGAATGAGTTATACATTTTATTGGAATCTCGTTGAGATAAATTCTCACTTACATTTTAATATGATAGATTTATTAACGTTAGAGCTGTCCTTCTATTTATGGAGTTAATTCCTTTTGCTTTTTTGTTTTTCAAATACTGATGTACTTGATTTATTAGTATTGTATTTTGGTATTTTGTATCTACAGAGGGTGCCAAAAAGTCTATGCACATTTTAAGAAAAGACTGCATTAAAATTGTAATACTCAAGCCATGTTTGACTTATGCAGTTACAAGAGGTACTCAAACATGACTTGTATTCATCTATTTTTATTTGTATGTATTCAAAATTATAATTAAAATAGTTTTTTTCTTTCTTAAAAGGTGTATACTTTTGGGGGGACATACTGTGTATATTCCTAACCATGACTTGTGAGTTAGTTTTCTTCTGGGTACTGTCCTTGCCTGATTCTGATATTTTGTAACAGTGTCCTTCCCAGTGGAGTTTATCTCTGGGGTCTCTACTGAATGTTATGATTCTAGCAGCTCAGAGTGGATGGTAGCCTAGGGGAGTGCTGGGAATTTGCACCTTACCCGTAGTTGTCCTTTGTCTGGCCTCACCCTCTTCCTGTGTGGGTTAGCATCGGAAGGGATTCGTGAGGCCCCTTTGCAGATTTCCGGGTTGTCTCTGTGTTTAGGTCTCGTCCCTCCAGTTCTCTGCCCTGTACATTCAGTTGCTTAGTCTCCTGAGGCAGGTCTCTGTCTCCCCAGCTCAACAAAACCATCAAGCTCTGCTTGGTTCTCCCCATGCTGTGGCCCATGGAGAGCTTTCTGCAGAAGGTTTGGTGATCACAAGGCTCACTCACCTCACTTGGTTCTCTTCTCTTAGGAGCACAGTCCTGTGTTGCCAGTGAGCCAATGTCCTAAAACAGCCGTTTCATTTCTTACATACAGTCTTCTAGTTGTTTATGGCAAGGAGGCTTGTGTGGTAACAGAAATGCCTTCATAACCAACAGAAGAAATTATCTTTTAACTTATAACCCTTTCTAATCATTGTTTTTGTGTTTGGAATGGTGGAGGGTAGTTCGAGGGTTTGTTCACTGTGCTGTCTTGAGCAGAAGTTCTTGTATAGGATTATCTATTTTATCAATTGTTAGGTGCCTCCCCTCCTTTTCTATAAACTGAGTATTTCCCAGGATCTCTTTTTTCTTCCTGCACCTGAATTTCTTAGGCTTAATCCCTTTTGTATGGGAAGTTCAATAACTCATCACAGCTCCCACCAGCCTATTTTGATGTTCTTTTCTCTTTTTCCTGTTTCACTCTCACCACCTTTCAGAGTTCTTCTAAATATGGCTTCACAACTAATTTTTTTTTTTTTTTTGAGATAGAGTCTTATTGTATCACCTTTGATAGAGTGCTATGGTGTTACAGCTCACAGCAACCTCCAACTCTTGGGCTTAAGCTATTCTCTTGCCTCAGCCTCCCAAGCAGCTGGGACTATAGGCACCCACCACAATGCCCAGCCATTTTTTCACTGCAGTTGTCATTGTTGTTTGGCAGGCCCGGGCTGGGTTCGAACTCACCAGCTCCAGTGTATGTGGCTGGCACTCTAGCCACTGAGCTACAGGCGCCGAGCCCACAACTATTTCTATGAGTAGCTATAATATGCTGTTCAGTGTTGCAACAGACCGTGTGTATTTGCAGAGAGTATATTTCAATATTAATTCTGATGGAGAAACTCCTGCTGTTTGATCAAATAACCTGCATACCCGAGTCTGGAGATGCAGACATTATTAAGCAAGAGCCCATTGCCTGTCTTTCCTTTATAGATGTTGTTAAATCCCAGCATCATTTGGAAAGCAGGGACTCTGCATCGATATTCGTCAACCAAGGTGAAGTGTAAGCTCCCGACCTAGGGTACAGAAAATTCTGCATAAGCTACTTAACTGACCTTATAGTTTAACCTAGTTGGCCATTAGGAGATAACTCTGTAAACAGATGACTAATAATACGCAAGCCTAATAATACACGACAGCACACTGAAATGTGAGGTGAATGGTAAAGGTGGGCAGGAGCAAGGCGGCACAAAGACCAGGGTAGGGTAGCCGGGGGTGTGAGAGAGACTCGCAGGATGGGGCTTGCCAGCAGGGAACAGAGCACCCTGTGTGCAGGGACAGGGAGATGGGACTCCCAGGGGACTGGTAAGCTTCTCTAGGGAGGGGCCAGCGGGAATCGGGGGTGAGAAGGGGGGTTGGGGCCAGATGTTCGATGGTCTTAAAATTTTCCCCTGGGCAACTAAACTGTGTTGGAAGTTTTTGAATGAAGGAGAAAAAAACTGATTCAAAAAGCAGCATTTTGGGAAGACTGGTTTGTCAGCAAGTCTGAATTAGGATTTTGTTCCCTGGGCTGCTGCTTCTCAGACTTGGCTGCACATTGCAATCACCTGAGGAATGAGAGCACCGCAGCCTGGGGCCTTCCCTGGAGGTTCTAATTTAATCCATCTGGACTTAGGCCTGGGTTTCAGGAGTTTTAAAAGTTCCCTGGGTGATTCTAATGTGCAGTGGAGCCTGAGAACTGATATAGATTTGGAAATGTACAGACAGGATGGAAAATGTCCCCTTTTTTGCATTAAAAATAAAAGGGTAAATACTTTTACCGTAGCCGAGAATTCAGTACAGTAAAACAAGCTGTGGTATATGTATACCATGGAATACTATTCAGCCATTAAAAAAAATGGAGACTTTACATCCTTCGTATTAACCTGGATGGACGTGGAAGACATTATTCTTAGTAAAGTATCACAAGAATGGAGAAGCATGAATCCTATGTACTCAATTTTGATATGAGGACAATTAATGACAATTAAGGTTACGGGGGGGGAAGCAGAAAGAGGGATGGAGGGAGGGGGGTGGGGCCTTGGTGTGTGTCACACTTTATGGGGGCAAGACATGATTGAAAGAGGGACTTTACCTAACAATTGCAATCAGTGTAACCTGGCTTATTGTACCCTCAATGAATCCCCAACAATAAAAAAAAAACAACAAAAACCAAAACTCTAACCTCTGATGTGATGATATTTGGAGATGGGGTCTTTGGAAGGGAATTAGGGTTAAATGAGGTCATCCGGGTGGGGTCCCATGCTGGGATTAGTGCCCTTATAGGAATAGACATCAGAGAGCTCCACTCTCTCTCTAACAATGTGCACACACCAAGAAAAGATCATGTGAGGACACAGCAAGAAAGAGGTCATCCACAGTGCAGGAAGACAGGCCTCACCTCATCTAGTCATTGCTGGGACTCCAGTCTCAACTTTCAGCCTCCAAAACTGTGATAAAATAAATTTCTGTTGTTTAAACTAAAAAAAAAAAAAGCCAATTACAATGTGAAAACACTCAACTTGCAAGTATAAAAATATAAATCTTTAAAACTTACGAGTAGAAGACTGTCAATTTCCAAATGCTATGATCAGTGGTTCTCAAACTTGAGGGTACGTCATCAGCACCTGCAGGTCCAGTCACACTTTGCTGGGTTCCAGTTTCAGATTTAGCAGGCCTGGGGCAGCCCGGGAAGGTGTATTTCCAAAGTTTTTTCAGGTGATGCTGCTGCCGTTGGTCTGGATGCCATGCTTTGAGAATCATTACTGTGTGGGGTCCAAATATTGTAGGAAAAATGGTTTGATAAAATGTGACGAAGGGACACGAGTTTTGCATTTTCACTCAGATGAGGGGCTTAATTTGGCATTTAGGGAATCTGTTCCCTCCCCCAGTTCCAGTCAACCTCTCTTTGTATGCTCTAGAGAGCTGCCTGAGCCTGGTAGGGTGGGTGGAAGAGACAATTGCTTCCTCATTGTCCTTACTATACTTCTAAAATTTACTACAAAAGGATGGTATTTTATATATTCATGCTATTACGTAACATGTTCTTTTTCTTTCAGTAAAATATTTGTGAGTTCCAAGTATTTTTTTTCCCTTTTATTATTCTCTCCCTTCCTCCCTCACATTACCATGTGCAAAATTTGAAGAGTTAAAAAAAAAAAATCACTACCCTTTTCCATTTGCAATCCATCCAGGGATGGACAGATAGGTCCTTGGGGGACGTCCTCAGTGCTATGGGGGACGTCAGGCCTTGGCCTCAACGTAGGTGCTGGCTTTTGCAAGCTGCTCGGTGCAGCCTTGCTGGTGGACGAGAAGACCAGTTGCCGTGCACCTTGGGAGGGAGGAGAAGGGGAAATCATTCTCAGATGTTAAACTGAAACATGTTTCTAATCGAAAGCATGAAGAGAATGTATACATGAAAGAGCCCAGGGGGTGATCTCTGGCAGAGGCACAGCTTTGAAAGCCAAGTCCAGACCTTGCTTGTGGCCGCTTCTGTTCTCTTAGGTGGGGCCTGTTCCCATTTCTGTGACGTTTCATAAATAACCTGGCTGAGCATGAACCCAGAGCTCAGCATCTCAGACACAGGGAGAAAGTTTACTCAATGAGGTGGGAAAACTCTGATAAATTAGAATCCTGAATTCTAGAAGCATATAGCTTTTGAATTAGAATTCTAGAAATGTAATGTGGGAACAGCCCTTGGGGACCATTTTAAAACAAGTGGCTGCTGCTGTACTCATGACCCCAAATACACACAGGTGCAGAGGCCAGGGTTCAGTGACTCACCAGGTCACCTAGGGAGGTCAATTTTTTCTTTTTTCTTTCTTTTTCTTTTTTTAAAGCGTTCTTCCCACTTTTTGAAAAATTGTCAGCCTGGTATTTTGACACTCAAGGGTCAGTATTACATATTTAAATCAGTATTTGCTATAACTAATAGGAATAATACTGTAGATTACAGTGATTCTCAACTTGTGGGTCACAACCCACAGGAACTGTATTAAAGGGCCGTGGCATTAGGAAGGATGAAAAGTATCTTCTCTTTATAGAAAATCAACAGGTGTTGGAGCTTTTAGTTCTTGGTCATTTGGCTCTGAGTTACTACGTCTTCTGAGAGTCATTCTGTAAATGTTTTATGGTTTGAATCTTGCACTGACTCTTTTGGAAGATCTTGCAGTGGAATAAGCCCCAGGACAAGAATTTAAGTCTGAGGCAGACTGGTAGCAAGGGAGCAGCGTAACAAATATATTTGAACAAATAACGAAGGGACTGAAGGAATATGCCTGTAGGCCTATGGCATAACCTAATAAAACTGAAGTCAGTAACATCTGAACTTCCAAGGGACCATACCCATCATAAAATCCACTTCCCTTAGCCCTAAGCCCCCAGCCCTGCTAACTTTAAAACTCTGCTTGGTCACAAGCCTGATGATTCCAAGTATAGACATCTTAGCAAATAGGACATGAAGTAGTACTGTCTTTTTGGTTGTCTTTCATTATAAAATTGGGGATGGTGTACAGAGCCCTGCAGTTTTGTGCCAGCCATCAGGTGTGTGTTGGGTGACTTTCAACCTTTCTGCCCTTGGTTTTCTCATATGTTAGAGAGTGGGTTGGACTTAATTTCTAAAACAATGACTCTAAAATATGACTGCCTACATAAAGTGAAGGCTGTTGTAGAGCACTTTTAGGGGTTGGGGATTGGATTGGGCTTTTGTTATTTGCCAGTTCTTAGCAAAAAATTTAAGCTTACGATTAAAATTAAACTTCACATTAAACTTAAATTTAAGTGTAAGCCACGGAACACAATTTAAAAATATTGGCAGAGCATTTTTCAAAGTTTTTTTTCCTGTGTTTTGTGATGCCTTGCACCTAGAACAAAGTGGTAAAGAATGGTGGCTTTGGAGCTAGCTCATATGGCTTCAAATCCTCTTCTGTTCACTAATAATTACTTAACCTGTGTGTCTGTTTTTTCTTCTGTAAAATGGGCAAAATAACACGTCTTATTAAAAATGATTGCAGGGCATTAAATTTGTGCATATATAGTATCAAAACAGTGTCTCACCTAGGAAGCCATTAATAAATATTAGCCATTATAACCATCACCACCATCACGAGTGTTTTAAAGTGTGGTTTTATTGTGTTGGAGAACAGTCTGATGGTCCTGTTAACCTTTGGCAGAATTAGAACGTCTATAATGCTTTTCTTCTGTTGTCTCCACAGCAAGTTGTGTTCCACCGTGCCAGAACGGAGGGATGTGTCTCCGGCCTCAACTCTGTGTGTGTAAACCAGGGACCAAGGGCAAAGCCTGTGAGACAGTTGCTGGCCAGGACAGCTCACCACCAGGCTTTGGAGGGCAGAGTCCTGGGTCTGCCTCCTCCTGGGTTCCTCCTGAGCAAGCAGCAAAGCACATGTCGTCTAAGCAAGCTGACACTCTACCAAGAGTCAGTCCTGTGGCCCAGATGACCTTGACCCTCAAGCCGAAGCCTTCAGTTGCACTCTCCCAGCAGATACGTTCTCAGTGAGTGTTTTGAACTTGCCTCTGGTTGACGAGCATCTTACTTACTCTCTAGGATGCATCGCTTTAAATCTCTTCCCTTTTCCTGCATAATTTGTAGACATCGTTGGGTAATAATGTCTTTCTTTCCTTAAGGTTTTATGTGTTAGGCTTATATACCAAATCCCTTAAAAATACTGTTTGATGTACTATTTGATTGCAGTGGAGATGTGAGTTTAAAAATTCTTTGCTTTTTTTTTGGTGGGGGATATGCTTAAGAATTTTGAAATCAGTTAAAGTGAGAAACAGGGAGTGTGATTTTTAAAAGATAATAGGGAAAAACGAGGAACTCAGCTTTGCACGGAGAAGGTATTCAAACGAAGCAAGTCCATGGAAAGAGATGATTTCTCCGCTTCAGTGGTAGGTTAAGTGCATCTTCTGTTAATACTACATTTATCTTCCAGCCACCACGTGGGTCCATTTTTGGTGGATGAGCTTGTTTTCTATTTATGGGAATGTGGGATTTTTTTTCTTAGTGTTAGGAAGTAAGTGCTATTTGGAACAAAATGAGAACTTACGGATCACAAAGATTATCCATCCCTGTCCCCCTCTGAGTTGTAGCCGAAGCAGCCGTTTAGTTGTGCTGGGTCCCTACATAAAGTCTCTCCTCTTAATTAGCTATTCTATATGGATACTAAGATGCAGGATTTACTGCAACTATCCCTTGTCATTTGTCTAGGAATGTAAAATACAGGAAGTTCCCAACTTGAAAATGGGCTTGACCCTGCAGTTCATTTGTAAGTCACTTGCTTGGAATTTTGGAATGCTCTTTTCCTCTGTAGAGACAGCGTCCACATGCTGATTAGTACCTACCCAGCCCACAGAAGCTATTTAAGCTGTTGCTATAGATGAAATTATCCTAATTTATACTTCCCCTTCAAGTAGGCCACCTATCATTTCTTCTGAGTGGGGTCTTTATAAATTTTCCTTTCTCTTCCCTCCTTAATCTTTTTTTCTATTTTCCTTCATTTTTCTCTTATTTCTTCCTATCTTATAATAATTCCATTCTACCACGATAAATAGATTGATGGTTAAAGTCTAACCACTTTGCATTTCCATTGGAAAACACATCCTGCAGCTCTCAATAAGCAAGGATGGTAGGTATAACGAATACTTGGTAAAAGGCTTATTATGTGCCAGGCATTGTTTTATATACTTTGTATGTATAATTAATTTATAACTCACAATGACCCTCTAAAGTAGATGCCTTTATTAACTCTATTTCACAGATGAGAAAACTGAGGTGCAGAGTGGTTAAGTAATTTGTTCAAGGTGACACAGTTAATAAGTGACAGTTTTAGGATTTAAATGGAGATAGTCAGGGCTGGGTGCGGTGGCTCACACCTGTAATCTAGCACTCTGGGAGGCTGAGGTGGGCAGACTGCTTGAGCTCAGGAGTTGGAGATCAGCCTGAGCAAGACTGAGACTCCCATCTCTACCAAAAATAGAAAAACTAGCCAGGCCTTGTGGGCACCTGTAGTCCCAGCTACTTGGGAGGCTGAGGCAAGAGGTGTGCTCAAGCCCAAGACATTGAGGTTGCTGTGAGCTATGATGATGCCATGGCACTCTTCCCGGGGCAACAGAATGAGACTCTGTCTCAAGAAAAAAAAAAAAAGCGGTGGGGGGGGGTAGTCAGGTTTCTTCATCCATGTACTAAAGGAGAGTGTTGGCAAATATTTTCTCTAATACTCCAGATAGTAAATACCTTCAGCTTTGTAGGATATACGGTTCCTGCTACAGCTACTTAGTTCTGCCTTGTAGCACAAAAGGAGCCACAGATGATGCCTAAATGAATGAGCATGACTGTGTTCCAATAACACTTAGTTATGGGCATTGAAGCTTGACTTTCATATGCATTCACAGGTTATTATTTTTTTTCCAACATTAAAAAAGATAAAAATAATCCTTAACTTGTGGGCTGAAAAAAAAAACAGGCTGTGGACCAGATTAATCTATGAGCTGAAGTTTGCTAACCCCTTCTAAACGATAGTAGTGTTATTGCTTTGTGCCAGAATATGAATGGAGTTGTGTCCTTGGAGTGATATAAAGCCTCGAGTATGTCATAGCTAGACAGTCTCCCATCCAGCATTGTTCTGGATCTAAAAAACAAAGAACAAGTGGGTGGTGATCAAGAGTCAGATTACTGTGCATTGCAATTTTTCTACATTATTACTTATGTAAACTGCGAAGTAATTTACAAGCAACATTATTCATCTTGAATATCAACATCTACTGTTAGCATTTGACCCTCTAAGATGTGTATATATGGGCTGTTAGTAAGAACCATATGTCAGATGTCAGATAAAAGTAGAGTCTTTTTTCCCCTTCTTTTGGTAGCAGCAGTGTAATTTAGACAAGAATGTTGTGAGGAGGCTAAGGTTTCAGCTCTGACTTGGCTTTGGTAAAATAAAGTCATTGAGAAATTTGCTTTGGAGACTTCATCTGCTGAATGAAGATTCTTTTTATGGCAGCATTTGTTAGAGATGTGTATGTGGGCGTGCCTACTGCGTGCTTTTGAGTAAGGTGAAGAGCTGGCCTAGGATGCTATCACTTTGGATCTTTACTTAATAAATGTTTATAGATTGCCCCATAGTCTGGTTACTGAGGGAGGACTAAAATGTACTGGAGTGTCCTCACAACGTAGCTGTTGGCTTCTCTCAGAATGTGCGATCCCAGACTGGGGAGAGCAAGAAAAACCACGGTACCCTTTCAGTCTGTGGTCTTGAAGATGACACATCTTCCCTTTCACCTTATTCTCTCATTAAAAGCAAGTCGCTAAGTCTAGTCCTCACTCAGATAGACTGGCAAGTACTCTGTACTCCTTGAAGGGAGAAATATCAAGGACTAGTGATGCAGAGTAACACATTCTGTAGAAGGCTTTAAAATGTAAGGTTGAAAACCAGGCTGATGACTTAGATTTCAACAAAAATTTTTAAAAGACACAAAACAAAATAGAAAAAAGAGTACTGGAGAGAGGACTTGTAGTTTTAAAAAGGCTTAGGAAACATATTGACCAGTCATAATATTTGGATTGTGTTTCTATCCTGATTTGAAAATAAAAACTGAAAATAAAAAAAGATAACAATGTGATTTATAGGAGATGCATACCAATGCTGACATTGATGGGGAATTTGACGATAAAAAGAATGATTGTTGATTTTTGAGCACTGTGATCATGGCCTTGTAGTTATATTTGTAAGGAGGAGAATCATATTAACGTATTTACAGGTTAAATTTTATGATGTCTGAAATTTGATTCAAAATGATTCCTTGGGTTGGAGTACAGAGGTAACAAGATTGGTTAGGAAGTGGTAATTATTGAAGCTGGATGATGGGCAGGCACATGGGGGTTTCTTACAAAATTCTCTGTTTATATTTTTGACATTTTCTGTTTTAAAGAGTAAAAAAAAAAAAGGGAAAGTTTCAAGTAGGAGAGTGCTACAATTTGTTCTTTGGAAGATTAATCTGTCTGTAGTATCTAAAATGGATGAGAACCAGTGGTAATTGCTGGCTGGCTGAGTAACAAGGGGTGTTGGTGACGGGATGGAGAGGAAGGAAGTGAGGAGTTATTGGAAAACTGCTGGCACCTGATTGAATGTGGAAGGCAAGAGGAGAGAGAATCAGGTACAGTGAAGACTTAGCACAGTGGGAAAGAGGGAGGATGTGGGGGTCTTTCCATATTGCCATTTTTTAAGGATTGCTTTAGTAAGATCAGGGATCTGTCTTTTAAGGTGTTTGATACTTGGTAAATGGATGGTCTCTGACGGAGCTTCATGGTTAAATAGCTAAGATCATCTCTCTGTACCCTATTAGGGAACAAGAACAAGTGGGTGTCAGTAGTACAAGGCTGGCTGCTTGGTCAGCTATTGGTTTGGAAAGTCTCTGGCCAGTTAATTCTGGCAGTAGTCATTATTGTAGTTGGTAATTTCATTCATGCTTTTCATTGAAGCTTTTTCCCAAGTTTCCTGGGCCACATCATGGGCACTCCATCAGCTGAAGAATAGACTAAATGATGTCTGATCTTTTTGTGTACACATTTTCATAGTCACTTTTCATATTCTTTGAACCTTTACTCCACATTCTAATACTCGGTTGTTTAGAAAGCCCATATTAAAACATGAGGTTATTATCATAATTGCATCCTATAGATGTGATTCAAATGTTGCCGTCAATGGTTCATCCAAGGTTTGCCACTGTTAGATTATAGGTGCACCCCAGGGTCTGGTCTGTCTTTGATTCTATTTGTAAAAAGGTGTTAATGCTTATAAGTTATAGCTGGAAGGATCAACAGAGGAGCAAACTGAAAAGTGTTCAGCTTTCTAGAGTTTTTTTCATCACCTCTCAGTATCATTATTCACATATGCATTGGCGTTCTCCATAAAAGTTTATTTTCAACTTTTAGTACTATTAAATGGAGCTGTCTAGACTTTATGTAAGATGCCCATTTTTTTTTTTTTTAATCACTTCTTGGCCTTTTGGCTAAGATCAAGGATAGTACCTGTTCTTATCAGTTTAGAATGCCCATTTTTATCCATGTTAATTGTGATGGATGTTGTAGGCACTGACTGACCATGGACCATGAGACAGAGGTCATTAAGGACGTTCTTTAGCTGCTAATGTCTTCTGGTTGTTTAGAGAATGTTGGTGCAGTAACTACTGCTTTGCCAAATGGAGACCCGTTATCTATAGGGCATGAGAAGGAAGCACTTTTGCAAGAGACAGTGTATCCAGTCTCTCTTTGAGCTTGAGAAGGAAGTCTGGTTTTGCTCAGGATGTGGATGTCAGGTCTATCTGGGGAGCTCACATGTATCCAGTCTTTTTTTTTCTTTTCTTCCCTGGCAATGGCCATTTTCATCATCTTCTGGTATCCTGATGGTACAAAAAACATTGGTTAGTTTCTCCAGAAAAACTACTTTTTTCCTGTCTCAAACCACGCGAGAGGACTGGATGTATCTAATGTTATCAGTTGTTCCCGTTTTCTGTTGTCGTCTTTGGAGATGCGGTGAAGATAAAAGATCTTTTACAAAACCAGGAATAATTCAAATGTGTTCTATATTTATCAAGTGAGTTTATAGTCTGCCAGATATTTTCTAAATATAGAGAAAGGCTCTTTAAAATCCATTGAGATGATGGGTGCTACTTTCAGAGTTGTTGAGAAATGAGTACTCGGCGTTTATCATGAGTCAGGAAGCAGTGGTGAGAGATATCTGAGCCCGGAAGGAGGAGAGAGCGCTTCAGGGTCCTTCATCTCTGCACACCACTTATCTTCCTGTCCCTGTGGTTGTGAGTCTTCAGAAACGGGCGGAAGAACTTGTGGAATGTTCCCGTATTCTGCCCTCCTAATTAACAACAACAGGTACTCTCCTTCCCTTTATTTGGATCTTCTCATACTTTCCCCCGCCCCACTAAGGGTAAAAATAGCCCATTATGAAGGCGGACCAACAGCTAAAGCTTCAGGCAGAGGGGTCAGGCTTTTTACCACACTGCTAGTCGATCTTGGGACATTGGTTGAGCTTATTAAAGCAACCAAGGAATTGGTCAGTATTCAAATAGACACTCCCCCCAAATGATTACTCAGACTAAAAGGAGGGACCTTACTTAACTTTGACCCCTTACCTTGACCCCACTGTCCTCCTCCTAGGCTTCTCTTCTGTGGGGCCCTATACTTACCATTATCAGAGCGCTTACTAAGATGGTCTTTCATCTGTTTGCATAGAGGTACATGGAAGGACTTCAATAAAAATAAATTTATTTTATTTTATTTTGAGTTTTGCCTGGAGAGAATAATAACATCTAAGCCTTTGTCTGAGGTCTGTTCCATGAATACTTACATTGCAGTAGTTACCTTTTCCTCCTGAAATAACACCATTTGCTTGTAAAGCCCTGAATGTTCTGCAGAGACCTTTGCATTCCTTATTGTTTTTGATCTGCCCAACACGTCTGTGAGGGAGATGAAGGTTTTGATCCCTCCTTTATGATGTGGAAAGAAAGGCGAAGTGTCAGAAAGTTGAAGAGAGGGACTCTGAGGATTATAGTGCTCATTTCGTGATGCCTTAGGGATGGGATGAGAAATTTGAACCAGTGTTTATCATATGTATGTGTGCGTGTAGTTATTTATTTATTTTAAACTTTTAAAAACTGAAGTTAAAATGAAATTTCCTACGGAAAAGTACAAAAATCGTAAGCGCGCACAGCCTAATGATTATTCCAAAGTGACATCACGCTTAGGTAAGTACCAACCACATTAAAGAATAGAACTTTTCCACTACTACAAAGCTCTTTTGTTCTTTATTATTATTATTATTATTATTTTGAGACAGAGTCTCACTTTGTTGCCCTTGGGAGGGTGCCATGGTGTCATAGCAACTTCCAACTCAAACTCTTGGGCTCAAGTGATCCTTTTGTCTCAGTTTTACATTTTAGGTAGAGACAGGGTCTCACTCTTCCTCAGGCTGGTCTCGAACTTGTAAGCTCAAGGGATCTACCTGCCTCGGCCTCCCAAAGTGCTAGGATTACAGGCGTGAGGCACTGCACCCAGCCATTATTTTATTTTATTTATTTCAAATTAATATGAAATTAATTTTTAGATTAATTTAAATTTTTAGATTACATTGTTCTTCCAAGGCCCTTTGTTCTTAGATGCTACCCTGTTCTCCCCCCAGAGGTAGCTGCTATCTTGATTCTAACACTAGAGACCAGTTCTGTTTATATATATAAGTGAATACAGTGTGTAGTTTTTCTCTTGATAATATGTCTTGACATTCATTTATGTATTCATGTGGCTGTAGTTTGTTCATTTGCATTGACGAAGATTATTCTATCATATAAATATACCACAGTTTATTATTTATTCTGTTTTTGACGGATGTTTGGATTTTTAAAAATTTTGGCTTCTATCCCCACCTTTATTGAAGTATAGTTGACAAATGAAAATGATATATATTCAGTATACAGTGATGTTTTGATGTATGTGTACATTATGAAATGATGGTTGCAGTCAAGCTAATTAATATATCTATTGTACACTGTTACTTTTTTTTTGTTTTGGGTTTGTGGTAAAAATATTTCAAATCTCTTAGCAGATCTCAAGTACACAATGTAGTGTTATTAACAGTAGTTAATCTTTATAATTTATTCTTCCTGCATAACTGAACTTTTGTATCCTTGACCAACTTTTGGCTCATATGAATACTATTGTGTAGGTACGCATGTGTGGGAATTCCAGAAGAAGGCCTTTTTGAAATTGCAAAACCAAGCCTAACTAGACCCAGCAGTGTTAAAATGTTTGAGAAGGACTTCATCATCCATGAAAATTGTGTAAAGTTTGGTCATAGTGCTAACTGTTGGTCAGACATATTTTGTTTGGAAAGAACAGGCACATGGGGAAAATGGTGAGATGAAATAGTATTTTAAGGAACTGGAAGCAGAATTTTTTCCTGCTGAGGCAGGCTTTGAAAGAAGAATGGATTTTGGTCTGGAAGTGAGAGAGATAAAGTAGGGGAGGTCACATGTGTGCCATCTGCATACTCTTGGGTCTGGCGGAAACCTGCAGTTTAAAACCAGGATAGACTCTGCTCCCTAATTGAGTTGCTAGAAATCAGGAGAGTGTTTTGGTGTTAATATTTGTATTAATAATAATAGCTAATATTTGCTGAGTGTTCTACTCTATGCCAGACAATATTTTATAATATCATTTTTTGAGTTGTATTTTATTTGATCCTCTCAAAATGGTGTGAGATGGATTCTATTATTATCCCCATTTTACATGATGAGGCAATTGAAGTGCAGAGGGTTTAAATAATTTGCCTAAATTCACTTAGCTTCTGAGTACAGCACCGGTACTCAAATACTGGCTGTCTGTAAAGTTCCCCTCTGAAATATATTGCCTTTAAAAAAATGTTAACATTTGAATATGCTTTGCATTCCATACATATTGCCACGAATCCCGCCAGAGGTGCCTCTAGGGGTGCACTAAATCCTCTTTCCATGTTTCCCTTGGCATAAGTGTTTGTTTGTGTTAGAGTGAAGTGTAGACTAAATTTTAAGACTAAATGTTTATAGCTGTTCCCTGCCCCAGAGTTGCCTGGGACTAGAGTAAAGAGCCTAACTGGTGTGAGTCTTATGTGAGAGGTGAGAAGTACACCTCAAATTATGTGACATGTGCGGCAGGTAGGAAATACAAAGCCAAGTTCAATACCTCATATGATAAATATGCTTAGGGTTAGGATACTTCACTGAGGTTCTTAAGGTTGAATATCTTTTTTTCCCCTAACTTAGCTATTACTCAAATGCATTAGAGATGATCTAGCAGAAATAGCTCATCTTATGATCCCAAAGGCAAGAACTTCTAAGTGGAAAGAATGTCTCCTTAAGCATTATGGAGAAGAGAAACCTTAGATTTGCTAATCCAGGAAAAAGTGTCTGTCATTTTTCAGGACTGCTATTTTTGGACAAGACGTTTACATGTGTATGTTTCACAGCAGGAAGAACCTGAAAGACCAGGTGGAATTCTATACTCGCTGAGTGAGGGGGACTTTCCCGGGAGTAAGGTGAGGAGGCTCTGACTGTCTCCGGTATCCCAAGAGCTTGGGGCTTCATGAAGTACTTGAGGATTAAATCCAAAGCCGTGTCCATTACTAGAGAACTCTTTTCAAAATGTAAGTGTTATCTTGGCCGTGCCCTGCAGAAGAGCCTTCGCTGGCTTCCTGGTGCTCTGAGGATAATGATCACAGTTCTCCACTCCTGTGGAATCTGACCTTGGTCTGATTTTGTAAGAGGTGTTGCCGTATGACAGTCTCAAGCAGCTCCGTGACCTTGCCCAGCTCTTTCCCAGCAAAGGCCTTTGCCCATGCATTTTCTCTCTAGAATCCACAGTCCCCCTTCCCTAGTTAACATCTGTTCCTTCTACTGATTCCAGTTTTCTCAGAATCCTTCCCTGATGCCTCCATGTCTCTGAAAGGAGCTCTCACCGCACCATCATGTGCTCTCCCCTCCATCACAGCACGCCTTTCAGTTTGTGTGAGCCTGTGATTGACTCTGCCTGGAACAGTGCTTACTTGCTGAATGAATCCATGAAGGTGGTGCACAACTGCTCTGAGTCCAGAGTGTCCGACCAAGCAGGACTACAGGCATTAGCTCAGCTTCTGGGCTGCCTTGGTTTCCCCAAAGTGATGATAAGAGACCACTTAGAGGAGTCACTGGTCAGAGGAGGCCAAAGTTGATTCCGTCATCCCAGTCCCCATCCCAGGACGTAAGTGGTTCAGCTGTGGCGGTGATTTTCATCCACTGTGCTGTGGCCATGGCCACTGTGCTGTGCCATGAGAGGATCTTAGGTATGCTGCAAACATTTTTAACGATCATTAATTATTTTCAGAAGGAGTTCAAAACACATTAAGTAAAAAAGGTTGAAAAACACTGAGCTGGCTCTGCGCCCATAGCTCAGTGGTTAGGGCGCCAGCCACATACACCGGGGCTGGTGGGTTTGAACCAAGCCTGGGCCTGCTAAACAACAAAGACAAAAAATAGCTGGGCATTGTGGTGGGCGCCTATAGTCCCAGCTACTTGGGAGGCTGAGGTAAGAGCCCAAGAGTTTGAGGTTGCTGTGAGCTGTGACACTCTACCGAGGGTGACATAGTGAGACTGTGGCTGAAAAAATAAAAAAATAAAAAAACCTTAAAAAAAAAAAAAAAAAAAAGAAAGAAAACACTGAACTGTGGCATCCTGTTCTTCACAGCCCTTCTGGGTAATGATGGGGCCCACTTCTCGTATTCTATCTCTGGATGTTGTAAGAATTTTTCCAGTGATTAGAGCGTGTTTAATTCTCTGAGTCTCGTGTTCTTGACCTTTCAATGCCGAGTCTTCTTGTTCCTTAAACTTCCTGAAACGCCTCTGATAGACGTCATGTATACGATGAACAAAATGGTGATAGCAGAGCCCAGGCAGCCACTCTCTTGGGAAAATTACTGAAACTGATACTATAAATCCAGTTTATGAGCCTGAAACTTCCTGGTCCTCATGAGTATTAAATTAAATATTGATATGAAACTTGTCACAAGTTTGGCTCAAGTGCTCATAGAAAGCAAACAGAGATATTTGGGCAAACTAATTATTTTTCACTTAAGAGTTCATATAATTCCAGAGTTATATGATTAATGGGGTTATCTGTTATCCAAATGAAGAAGAAACATTTAATGAATATTAATATCTTTGAATAGAGCTTAACTTGGGTATTTATCCTTTTGAAAGTTATTGTTTGAGCATAATGGGAAAGAGAACAAGAATTAGCTATTGGCCAGGCATGGTGGCTCAGGCCTGTAATCTTAGCACTCTGGGTGGCCGAGGTGGGTGGATTGCTTGAGCTCAGGAGTTTGAGACCAGCCTGAGCAAGAGTGAGATCCATTGTCTCCTAAAAATAGAAAATACTAGCTGGATGAGGTGTTGCACGCCTGTAGTCCCAGCTACTTGGGAACCTGAGGCAAGAGGATTATTTGAGCTCAAGAGTTTGAGCTTGCTGTGAGCTATGACGCCATAGCACTCTACTGAGGGCAACAGAGTGAGACTTGGTCTGAAAAAAAAAATAGGTATAGCTTTTAAAAATTTTTTAATTTTCCAGAATTTTCAAACTATGCAGAACATGAAGTTTTATAACATGAGCATCTGAATGCCTAATTCTGTTGCAGCTCCTTCCTGCTTATAATTCAGAGTCAGTTAGAAAGACAGTTGCGGAGCTGTGCCTGGAGCCCAGGCTTCCTGACCCGTATTCCACATTATCCCGCATCTTTTACGTGTTATTTTCTCCTCTTAGCAAAATGATGAAAAAATATATTGCACAATATTTTTGAAGCCAAAAAAAAGTATTTAGAAAAGTAAAAAATGTTAGTTATCTTATGCATTTTCAAGTAAGTCACTATTGTTTCACCAAAGTTAATTTTCAAAGCAATCACAATTCATTTGAAACATATTCTGTTTTATGAAGAAAACGTGACAACCTCTTCATTCTAGTAAGTTACCATGTAGAGAGCTATTCCCCCAAATCTTTAAACATTAGCTGAACTGTCATCCACAGATACAGAATGTATTTTGACAAATTCTCATTTTAGGGCTTTGTGACAGAGGCATCACTTGTGTTGCTTTCAAAGCGCGGCCTTTTGTTTCTTTGCCTGGCGCTGGTGTTTTGCCAAGTGCTGGTGTTTAGAGGTTTGATAGACAAGATCTGAAGTGCGGCATCATTCTTTTTTAATTTGTTCAAAGCCTCTTTATGCAGCAGCTAATCCTTCCTAATTATATTTCTAGGAAGGATGTTCTTAACTCAAACAGGAAGATGACATCGACATTTTGAGAAGATTAGGATGCACTTTACTCGGAGAAAAGAAATTTGAAAGGAAATGCTCTCAAGCTCCCGTTCCCCACTCTGTGGGCACACAAGCATTTCCCCCGCCCCTTTGTGAAACTGTTCTCTCTCTTTCTGTCTTGTGTCTCCCATTTATCTCCTGGCTTAACAAAGCTATTTCAAAGGACTAAAAAAAAAAAAATTCCTAGAAAACCCATTTCTGTGTAATGAAGCAGTCATTTCGTGACATAATTGCCTTAATGTCTTGGAAGGTAACCTGTGAATCTATATAGCTGGAAAACTTAGTGTACACATTAGAAATACTTTATATAATGTTGGAACACTTTGCAGGCTTCTTGATTAATTTCTCTGCTGCCGTGTTGTTTTGTATTAATTATGTAATGCTTTTTATGCAGAAGTAAATATGTCAGTGACATATATGTTAGATTATTTTATGACTTTGATGTGTCTGTCAAATAAGACTTTGATAAATTACAGTGTGTGAAGTCTCAGTGGTTTTACATATTCTTATGAATTATAATCTTATACAGAATAATTTTTATTCTTATTTCTTATGTTTTTTAATGCGATTAAACATTTATCACATTTTTGTAAGCCCTTTGTATTTTTGTGTGAATAATTTATCAACATCTTCACACTATTTTCAGTTACATGTTCTTTTTTTTTTTTTTTTTGTAGTTTTTGGCCAGGGCTGGGTTTGAACCCGCCACCTCCAACATATGGGACGGGCGCCCTACTCCTTGAGCCACAGGCGCCACCCCAGTTACATGTTCTTAATAATTTTTTTTTTCATTTGTGAGAGCTCTTTTCATATTAAAGATCCTTTTTGTCAGACATTTACGAATTCTCCAAGGGCAAGGGCTTTTCTGTAGAAAATATTAGTAATATTAGTACTTACTAAATTTTTAAATCCCTAAACTTAGAAGAAACTTCTTAAATTGGATTTTTAAAAATCTCACTTGCCGGACTTGGCGGCTCATGCCTGTAATCCCAGCACTCTGGAAGGTTCAGGTGGGTGGATTGCTTGAGCTCAGGAGTTCGAGACTTGCATGAGCAAGAGTGAGTCCTCTATCTCTAAAAATAGCTGAGCACTGTGGTGGGCACTTGGAGTCCCAGCAACTTGGGAGTCTGAGGCAAGAGGCCCAAGAGTTTGAGGTTACTGTGAGCTGTGATGCCAGAGCACCCTACCCAGGGTAACAGAGTGAGAGTCTGTCTCAAAAAAAAAACAAATATCCTACTTGTCCACAAGGACAAGAATACAGTCTATTTATTATTCATTGATTTCACAATCCTTTGGTCTTCTGCAAGGTTTATTACTTGCGCAGACATAAATCTTTATGTACTACTAAACCATTTATAACTTTCCAAGCCTAGTTTTTAGGGCATTTCTGGTTGTTTGCCTTATCTCTAGTTGACCATAATAAAGATAGAATCTCAATAGTTGATTCCTTTATTCTATTAGCAAATACTCACTGTGTGTCAACCACATGCCAGGTACTGTTGTAGGTATGTGGAGGCATCAGGCTAATATGCCTTGAAAATAATGAATAATACAGGATAATACCTAATTCACTGTGAAACTAGGTGGCACCTCTTCCGAATTCTAGTGAGGAATAAGGAAGGGGGAGTTCAGCAGGGGTGAAAGATGGGAATAAAGGAACCCTAGAGTCAGGGGTGCTTGGAAAAGTGTAGAGGCTGGAATGAGTGTCCTGTTTGCATAGCACCACTGAGGAGAATTGATTTCTTTGGGGGATTGAGGAATGGTAGCAAATGAGTTTGGGTGGGCAGGTCCAGGTTATGGAAGGCCTTGGCAAACCTTCCAAGTGGAGCTGTGAGAAACAGAAAGATGGCTCTGCCAGCCACTTAAGAAGTGCCAGACTCACAAGTGTCAGGAGCACAGGGTGGTGGTGGTGGTGGTGGTGGGGAGTGACGTCAGCAGGGTGCTGAGTGAGCATGAGGGAAGGCCGGGGGTCACGGGGCTGATTAGGGAAAGGGAGCCCTGGAGGAGCTGGCTCTGCAGACTGCCTGCCTCTCATGATGCCTTCTTGAGAGGGAAGGGAATACAATTTCCTTTAATACAGAAAAGATTCAGACTTCTAGTCAAGAAGATAATTCCTTTGGATCCAGGTTAAGGAATAAGGTATAGTCTAATGTTTCTCTGTCTCTGTAGATATGTAAAATTGGCAGTAGCTGAATGGAATGATTTGTCAAGCAGGGACAGTTTTCAAGTGCTTCCTTTTCCTTATTCTGCTCTGTCCCTAAATCCAAGCTTCCCGGCCCATAATGAAGATCAGGTGGGCTCTCTCTCCATGTGGATCGAAGTAACTGTCCTCAAAATATATTTGTGACCATTCACCATATTCTGTAGAAAGATCGAGGTCTTTTTCTTTTCTTTTTCAAATGTTCAACATATTCTCATCTCCTACCTTTCCTTATCGTTGCTGTCTTTGCAGCTGTGGCCATAGCGGCTCCGTGTTACCTCTGCTCCTTCCAACATAAATCTCCGTGTCTCCGCTCTCTGTTTTTCCTGCTGCACTAGGTGCAGTACTCACCTTTAGGTGACAGAAATCCTACATTTTTTCCTTATGTCTTCACTGGTGAATAGGAAATGAGCCTTGGGTATCAGGTTGGTAGGCTCCGAATGTCTTTCTAGTTACATGCCATTCTCATTAATTATACTATTAGTTAAAATAATTTAACATGAAGTCTGAAACAAAAATTGCTTTACTTAGTATTTGTTAATAAAACAACAATAGGCAATTTTTTTTTTGTAGAGACAGAGTCTCACTGTACCGCCCTCGGGTAGAGTGCCGTGGCGTCACACGGCTCACAGCAACCTCTAACTCTTGGGCTTACGCGATTCTCTTGCCTCAGCCTCCGGAGTAGCTGGGACTACAGGCGCCCGCCACAACGCCCGGCTATTTTTTTGTTGCAGTTTGGCCGGGGCTGGGTTTGAACCCGCCACCCTCTGTATATGGGGCTGGCGCCCTACTCACTGAGCCACAGGCGCCGCCCAACAATAGGCAATTTTTGTTTCAGACTTTATTTAACAATTTAATTAAAATTGTTTAACAATTAAAGTCTCAGGTTGTTAGGCAGGTTTTTACAGTTTGCTTGGTGAAGTCCCTGGCCTAGTAATATACTACTTGATAGAAATGGAGTATTGCCTCTCATAGAATCAGAAACATATTATGAACCTAGTAAGGCAATGTGCTTCTTTTAAAAACTGATATACCATCTTTATGTTCAGATTAATTTAAGATGTTCATAAAAAATAAGGATTCAGTTAAGTTCCACTAGGAAGTCTTTTGACAAGAAATGAAAAGAAATGATGTGGGATTTATTGAATATTTAGTATGTGCCAGGCATTGCCCTGGCAGCTGACGTACATATTCTTTAGTTTTAATGAATAATCCATACCTGTAATGTTCCTTTTTTCCTTCTCTTTCTATTTCTAGAGTGAGTGTTAAATAATTTTTTTTTTAGTTAAAGGCTATACTTTTATAGGACAAAGCATATGTAACGTTAGTCTCTCTATTTACTATATTAAATCAAATATTTGACCTATTCAGTCAAAGCCTGGCTCTGATATTAATGGGCCTAACATCAATTAATTAAAGGATTAACTTACTGTGTCATCACCTGTGTGCACCAGGCACCCTTTTGAAATGCAGACTTGGCACTTAGGAAGCTGTAACTAAACGAGAGCCTTACAAACACAAACTGCTTCAAGATGTTCTCAGGTGTGGGCGATCGGATGAGAGTGGGAAAGAGATTTTTTCCCCTGCTCGGAAACACTGAGCAACAATAGTGTCTGGATTAATAGCGCCTGGAGAGTTTCAGAAGAGGGGGTTAAGCCAACCACAGCACAGAAAGGACATCTTTATACATGTGTGATATTCTCCACGGGGAGGCGGGGTGAGGGGAAACTACTCCTTTGCCCCAGAAATTTAGCTGAAAGAACAGCTAACAATAAGGTGGATTAATAAGAGAAAGAGACTTATTTGCTGTGCATAGGGGGAAATTCACAGAGTGATCACCCAGTGTCCCAGTGGGATCCAGAAATGTGTGTCACCTCAGTTTAGAGGATAGAAGGAGATGAGGAATATAGGCAATTGTTTAGCGATAAATTGTTGCTGGGGATGATGAACAGACACTTATGAGAATGAGTGGACAGGGTGAAACAGACTGATTTGTGAATGACTCTGTTTGGAGACAGGTACTGTATTTAAAGTGACGCGGGCCAGCATTCTTGTTCTCCTTTCCTATAATATATTGATATTAGAGGAAGAGGAAGGAGTCAGTTATTTTTTGATGGGTCTGGTTTTTTATGAAGAAAGAGAGAAGGCCTTTTCCAAGGCCTGTTGATCTCTGAGCGCCTTTAATTCAAAATACTCTTTATACCAAGGAGTCATATTTTTGAAATGAAATTTCCTGAGTGTCTGAAAGCTAACTGGCTGCAGATGGATGGGCTCTGTATTATGTGGAGATGCTGCCTCTAGTGTTGAGAAACAAAATGCACCAGAAATAGTGCAACATTGTGGTGCCATCTGTCTTGAAAATGAATTATTTTTTTATCGTCTGCTTTATAGTAGTTCCCAGACAACTAAAAACCTTCAAAGACGTTGGGGCTATTTTGCATATGCACAGTTCAGCAGACAAAAGCCTTTAAAGTCACATTTCAAAGGGCCTCAGGAGTTATCAGTGTGATGGGATGAGACTACGAGCCTCTCAAGGAGCCGCTGCCCCCAGCCGCTCCCCAGCTCCCTGGGACAGAGCATTCGCCCTCATCCCGGCACCGGTCCTTCTTCTTTTCAGGTTCATGATCAACTTTTGGGGCATCTCTTTTTCTCAGATGAATTCAAAGTTTCACTGTCTCCTTAACAGGGTTCTGAATTACTTTTGATGGGATAATGTTGTGAACACACCAACCTATAGTTAGAACGAGACAATACTTGAAGAAATTTTTTTAACGCTAAAATGCATTTACATGTCACATTTTCTTAGAATAAATTCAAATGACAAAGAACAGTGAAAATATTTTATTGAGAAGCTATGGAAACACAGTATTCACATGATTAAGATATTTAAAAGTTTAAGTGTGTAAAGCTGTCAGATCCTTGAGGTAAGAGTTTTCTTTTTGGTTAGGGAGGCTGCTACTTAAAATTTCGTTGATAATATGAATGTATGTAAACTGTTTATAAACTAGCTTAATGCAGTTGAACTGGTAATATTTGGATTTTAAAGACTCCGTGGGTTGGAGAATGGATTTAGTATTCCATACCATCTAGAATGATGACAGCCTGTGAAAGCACAGGGAAACATTGGCATATTTTCAGAGGAGTTCTTCCCTGGACTGGATGCTATAATATACACAGACATAGTTTGGTTGATTTATTGTATGCTGCATACAACACACCCAGCGATGTGGAATGGTTTTTTTTTTTTTTTTTTTTTTTAGAGAGACACTGGTTTAAAATAGCATCTGGTTAAAAACTTTGGGAGCCGACATTCCCTCTTGAAAGAAAAAAGGAATGTGGTGAGAATTAATAAATACACAATATGCAGGCATCTATACTAATAATTTGCAGAAGCGTTTTAAAAAAAAAACGTGGACACAGTTTGAACATTCACGATTATGCTACTGGGCAGCAGGTGGCACGCTTTGCTTTTCAATGTTCTTTGGTTTTATTTTTATATCACAGAATGCCAAAATTTGAAGAGGGTGGTTTGAGTCCACTGGAATATGTCATTTCTTGGCAGCACAACCTTGAACCACCTCCTTTGCTCATTGTGCATAATTGCCTTTCTTTGGATGCCGTAGCCGACCCTCGGCTGCTCCCCTTAACTGCAGATGGATGGGGATTAATTCATATGAGCAATGCTTTATTCTCTTGGGATTTTAGCAACACGTTGCTAATGGAGAAAATAAATTAGAAACAAATGAATTTCTTAAGGCACTCCCCGTATGATTTATAACAGGTTTTGTTGTATAGTTTTATTTAGTATTAAATGATACGCATATTAAAAAATATTGCTTCTAACGGGCTAAATATTTTGATATGGAGGTGAGAAGTAAACAAAACTGAATACAATTCCATGAAAAGATTTTGAAAAATTGGAGGAGAAAAACACATTTTGAGACCAGAATTGAAAACCATTATCTTCCCATAGGCTATACTGTGTGTTCAGTCAGGATTTGGACTTTATATCTGGAAAAGAAACTAAGCTTGAAGGTGGGAGTGATGGTGAGGGGAGCACCAAATTATTTTATAGACTATAGTATTTTGCATTTTTTTCAATGCAAAAAAAAAGAAAACAACTTCTTTTGGGATTATTTTATGCATTGCAAAAAAATTGAGGAGAATGGAGATGGAAAAGCACATGAATCGTTGTGAACATTTGATAGGTCAACGCCTGGTACACAATTCTTCCTAGGCCTTTTGTTAGAATTGATTTCATGGGGTATTTTTCTTTTTTAATGTTCATGACTTTTAAAAATATATTCTCAAGTTTTTGTATTCCGGCTCTGCATTTTTTCCTTTTAGAAAATATAACATTGTTAGCGATACACAATTTACAACACACACACAAAAAGGGCAATGACAAAAACCCCGAACTCTCGTGTGCACCCTTTACCTGAAGAAATAAAACACCGTTGCCATCTCAGAGGCTCTGTCTGTGGTCTTTCCCCATCTCCTCATCCTCTCCCACAGAGAAATTTCTATCAGTCATTTCCTGCTTTTCTTTATGGGTTTACTTTATTTTTAGGTAACTCAGAATTCTGTGCTATTCAGTTAGCCAGGTTTTTACTTTTAAATAAAAATAATCTTGTTTGTTTCCTTTGGAGACTTGTTTTTATTGCTCAAAGTTGCTTTTGACATTCATCTATAACTGTGACTCTCAAACTTGAGTGTGTATCAGAATCTCTTGGAGGGCTCATTGAGCAAAACACGGCTCCACGTACAGTTTCTCATTAACTGGAGATGGGCTGAGAGTCTGCAGGGCTGGCACACTCTCAGGTGATCCTGATCTTGCAGATCTGGGGACCATACTTTGCACATCACTGATGATACTAAAGCTTGTAGCTGGCATTCGTTTACCTTATAGTATCCCTTTATATCAATATTCCACACTTTATCCTTTCTGCTGATGATAAACATTGGATTGTCTTCAGTATTTTGCTGTCTCAACAGTGTTGTGACCAAGTTTTCTATAACATTTTTAAGAGTTATTATAGAATGGAATAAAAAATACCAAAATGTTTCGCTTGTGTTAAGGGTGATTCTTGTTTCCTGAAACTTGTTTTTGAAACACCCCATTCTGCTACGTCAAATGCCTTTCTTGTAGTCAAAAAAGCTTATGAGCTCTTGTCAAGAAAGTTTACAAGCTGCTTGCAGGGCATGGTTAAATTGACCATGTTTTCTTTATAAGTTAAGAAATTCTTTTCCATCTTATTGCTGTAAGATTTTTTTTCCCCATATTTTCTTCTGAAAGAAAGCTTTTCCTTTCACATTTCCTAGAATATACTGGAGTTGATTTTGAGTATGGTGATATTATTTTGGACAATTTATTGTCTCAACACTATTTATCATCTAATTCTCTGCTCCTCTCTGAAGAGGCCCCCCAAACTACCATATTTGTCGTATTCAAGTTTCTAGATATGTGTAAGTTTGTTGCTGGGTTTTCTATCCTGTTGCGCTGGTCCTTGAGTATCCTAAAGTCGGTACCACGCTACTGTAAATACTGTAATTGCATAATGAACCTTGGCAGTTATAATCCTCTTTGTCTCTCTGGCTGCATTCCGGCCAGTTTCTTCCGGTTTACTAATTCTCTGTTTAGCTCTGTTAGACCTGCTGTCTTTCTTTGGGTTACCCATTTAAAATATTATTTATTTTTTATATCTAAAAGTTCTATTTGCTTTTTCAGGTCTTCCTAGTCTATATTAATAGTCTCTCATCTTCTTCCCACTTCAGCCTTCCAAGTACCTGGGATTACAGTTATGAGCCCCCACGCCCGGCCATACTTTCCACATCTACTTTCTTTATACATATTAAATATACTTACATGCTGTACTTTAAAATTGCAGTCTTATAATCTACAGTTGTTGCTGAACTGATTCTTGTACTTAGTTTTTTCCCTTCTGATTCTGGTTTCTTTGTTCATTTCATGATTTTTTTTTTTTTTTTTTGTAGAGACAGAGTCTCACTTTATGGCCCTCGGCAGAGTGCCGTGGCCTCACACAGCTCACAGCAACCTCCAACTCCTGGGCTTAAGCGATTCTCCTGCCTCAGCCTCCCGAGCAGCTGGGACTACAGGCGCCCGCCACAACGCCCAGCTATTTTTTGGTTGCAGTTTGGCCGGGGCTGGGTTTGAACCCGCCACCCTCAGCATATGGGGCCGGCGCCCTACCGACTGAGCCACAGGCGCCGCCCTCATTTCATGATTTTTGATTGCAAGTATTCTTTGGAATTTTATCTCTAGAATTCCATAAGATCTGTTTTCAAGGTAGGTTTCTTCAGAGGGTATTTGCATCTGCTTCTGACAAGTTCCTTGGGAGTACTGCCCATTCAGGTCCCCTTTAATTAAATGTGTGAATTTTTGTTATTTTGATCACTAGGTCTTTTTAATTTTTTCTTTAAATTTCACAGTATTAAGAGGGTACATACGGTTTTGGTTGCGTGGGTGACTGAACAGCTGTAAGTGTGCCCGTTACCCAAATAGTGTTCATGGTATCTGTCAGGGAGGGCTTTGCACCTCCCCTCAGCCCTCTGGTATTTTTAATTTGAATGCTCAACTGGCATAAAGGTGGACTTACAGTTAGGAATTCTCACCTGGCATTTTTGTTGTTGCTATTTTTCATGTTCACCCAAAGGTCAAACTAAGGGCACAGTTCCTCATGCATTCTTTCTTTGGGGTGGTTTGGTTTTTTTTTTTTTTTTTTTTTTGCTTACCTACTGTAAGTCTCACATGGGGGCTGTGATCTTACCTTTCTCTTCATGCAGTCACCAAGCTTCGTCCCTTGCACATTAAAATCTGTGATCTAGGCATCCAGAAATGGCAGATGCCCCTCCAGGGAAAATTCTTAGTCTAAGGCCAACTCATTTCCCTGGATTCGGGCTCTCTGGTTGTTCCTGGCCTCTGAGGGTTTCTCTGACTCTCCTGCCAACTCAACCATATTTTTATATTTTGTCCAGCAATCTTAGTTGTTTTATCCTGGCAGATTTTCTCTGGACATCTAATCCTCTGTGTTGCCAAAAGTAGAGATCCCAGTTAATTTATTTTAAGGAGTTTTTGTTCTGAGAACTAGAAAATATTTGGAGGCCAGATCATAGAGTTCCTTGTGCTGCAAGGAATGCATATCACACTTGAATAACTATACTTTGGGTCTTTGGAGAGATTCAGGCTTTCGTGAAAACCTCTTCTTCGGGGGTGGAGGGAGCTCATCCAACCAAGTGGTGGGTGAGCCTGAGAGATCTGTAGGGCACTCTGGGCTACCTTCTCTCACGTCTGCCCCTTGGCACCCCAACTGGGGCACCTGTGCCCTGGGCTGTGCCTCCATTTCCTGCCTTTGGTCCTTCTGTCTCCAGCCTTGTTGTTAAACCTTGTCATCAGAGTCTCCATAGTTTCATTAGGGCATCGTTAGCTGTCACAGATATGTACTTTCAGAGTGCTGATTAGTGTATTTAGAGGTTAAATTGGCCTTTGTGTGTTACAATTCCACCTTTCTCTTTGAGAGTTAGGTGAGAGAAAATTGAAGTTCTGTTCATGATTACTCAGGGAAGAGGACAGGGTAGGAAGAGAGCTAGCACAGAGTGCTGCTGCTGTTCTAGCGGCATTCAATAAGAAAAAACACGACAGAGAGTTGATAGAGAAGCTTCTCGAGCTCTCTATGTATATTTAAAACCATAAATACCCCTGCATTAATTTTGGTAGAGTTGTACACCTATAAGTGGAAATAAATCGTGTTGTGTCCATTTTGAGTGTTCTTCTTACCTCCTGTATCTAAATTTATGATATTTAATGTGCCTTGGACTCATCTTTCACAATACCCACCTGGAACTAGGCAGCCTGCAGAGCATTGCTAAATATATCAGGACACCAAGTAAAATACCTTATTTAACCAAAATTAAAATCCAATATATTTTTGGCTGGCCAACTCTAATCCCAGACTTGTCTAAACCATTGAGAAATTACATGTTATATTTGTGTGTGGAGAGGGCATAATAATATAATTATAGGCAGTTAAAATAAATTGAGGGAGTGAATGAAATTAAACATTTTTTTTGGCCCCATATCATTTCTTTTTCAGGAACCTGAGTTGGAATTTGATAGCCATCGGTTTATTATATCAGGGTCAATACTGGAATGATAATGGGTTTGGAAAGGCAGGTGTTGGGCAAGGTGAAGCTGAGAACAGTTGCTGAAGGTTGAGGTTTTAGATGCCGGAGGCTTGGAGGCTTGGTTTTGTGTGTGATTTAGGTGGGGCAGCAAACAAGATGAGGAGGGAGAGCAGGTTTAGAATCCTGGAGTGCAAGGGAGGAACCGAGGAGAAGTCAGGTAAAAGAGGTCTAAGGGTACAGGCTTTGGAACAAGAGATTGGCTGGCCGGCAAAGGCCAGGGAGGGCAGGGTGCAGAGGCCCACAGAGATCTCACCTCGTGGCATGGAAGGAAAAGCACTGGGTTTGAATAAGGGGTCTTGATTATAGGAGGCAATGATTAGCAGTTTGTGAGGGCCTGCGGCAGGAGGGGGCTGCCCAGCTGAAGGGAGTTTACATGCCATCTAAGATTGGGCAGAGTCATATGATGAGAGTGGTGGGTCTCAGCAGCTCCAGAGAGAGCTGCCCTCCCCACACGTGATGATCTGAGCCCCTTCCTTGTTGTGAAGGAGCTCACAGGTCAGGGGAAAGCATAGTCCATGGCTGACTACCTCCTTCTGTTGACCACCTGCTTAAGTTGACCTAATTTTCCTAGATCAGACATGCACCTTATGTACATGTCAGTACAGTAGGCCTGGTGCCTCATGTTGACCACTTCCATATGTTGACTTACGGAAGGTTCACAGTGAGTGGTCGACTTACAGAGGTTCTACTGTGTGCTATTAATACATACATACATAGAATAACATTTGCAGCAGGTGATCTGGGAGTTCTGAGAAGAGTGCAGTACCATTTAATTCTCCATCAGACCTAACCTCATTTCAGGGTGTGATGTGGGCCTGTGTACTGCTGCTCAGCTGCACACACTTTGCTGTGTGTTACTTCTGCATATTCCTTGCGCCCTCTACACTGTGTGTTCTCTTTACCTCCTCCTGTCTAATCCTCTCTGGAATTGTGAGGACCAGTTCTGTTCTAAAGAGCTTCCTCTGAACTTATCACAATAGCCAGCATGTGCTGAGAACATGCAATGGGCTTACAGCATATCAGGTGTTCTGTGTGCATGATCCTGTATGGGGGTCATGTTCACATTATTAAACTATTTACTGGACAGCACAGGCATAGAGCAATCAGAACGGAGCCTGAGAGTCTGCCATGCTGGGTTCTCTACTATCCCAGGGGCTATTCCTGTAGCGCCGGTGTTGAACTGTAGGGAGGTTGTGTGGGGGTGAGCTGGAGTAATGGTGGCACATGGGGGACTCAAGACCACATCTCTTTACATCTGCTGTGCGTGAAACAGGGCAGTTTTACGGTGATAACCCCAGACTGGTACCTGCCCCCTGACTGTTGGGCTGCCTCACAACCACCCCAACCCTCTTTTTACAGATCTGGAAAATTATTTTTAGAAAGGTCATATAACCTGCCGAAATGATCTAGTTAACAGGAGTCAGACCTTGAACCTAAGCCCGTCTGACCCCAAAGAAAGATTAAGAGTGTTTCCCAGCACAGTGACTCATGCAGTGAGCAATTACCTGTTCAGTCTTATGCTGTTCACCACTTCATCTGGCTCAAGCCTGTTTGCTCTAGCTAGATGGCTACAGACTGTCTTTTCTGTATTCCTAGTGCCTAATCTGGAATGGGAGCACACAGTAAATATCATTCATTCTTTACTCTGTAAGCTCTTAGTAGACACCTACCACGTGCTAAGTTTTGTATTAGGAGATAAGCCAGATGATTACCTTTGAAGAACCACAGTTTCTTGGAGGTCTGTGTCTCTCTCTGTTTTCCTCACATTTAATTATAATGCAATGTGATAATAGGAATTTGCACCAGGTAATCTAGCGGCATCTATTTGAATAAGTTTGGTGGTGGAGGTCGTACAGTGCCTGCGTGTTTAGGTTTACAAGATACTGCAGTAGTTTACCAGCGTTCTGGTTGTTCTGCATCCTCACCAGCACTTGGTGTTGTGAGTTTTTTCTTGGTGCCATTCTTATAGGTGTATAATGGTGGCTCATGATGGTTTTTAATGCGACTCTACCTAGTGATTAATCTTTTCATGTGCTTTTGTGATTATTTTTTCATATGCTTCCTTGCCACCCATCTATCATTTTTGGTAAAGTGTCTGTTTAGATTTTTCATGCATGGTTTTAATTGGGCTGTTTACTTTCTTATTTGTTGATATTCATGGCTTTCAACAGAACTTTCTTTTTAGGAATTTGTTTATTAGGTTTCCAGTGCATTTAATATAAACAATTTATAAAGTGCTTCAAAGAAGATGCTGTGGGAGTGGCTGCTAAGGACGACTAACGCGGACTTTGATGCGGCTGGAAGGAGATTGGGTGGGACGAGGTTTGATGCATGCTTTTCCTCAGTGTGGTTTTGAAACAGGAGGACAGAGAAAAGAGAGAGGGAGAGAGGAACGAGAGCCAGAAGGCACAGGAGGGACTTTGATCTTCAGTCTACGAGGAACACAGGGATTCTTTTGGTTGCCAGTGGAAGCTGGAAAGGTTGGGAATGCCAAAGGGATGATTTACCCTGATGAGAAAAGCAATTGGACAACAACAACAACAAGAAACACAGAAATGCTATTAAAAATGCCCATCCTTCTTAGCACAGAATTGGATGAGACAAGACCAGTGGGAAACCACTGCAAATAAAGTCAAATTATTTTGTAATCCTGGAGTGAGCTAAGCACATATTGAACCCTTTTAGGAAGGGTAAAAACACATTAATCTATGCCTAGATATTTACAGTATGTTTGTATTTTTAACATCTACGTTGACATACATTGGTATTGGTTTAGAAGAAAAAATATTTGGCTGATTATGTAAAAAATATTCTGGGAAAGCGTGTGTATAAGGTTAAAACACTTCCTACCTCCTGACACCTGACTCGGAGGCCCCGTGCCATTGGATTAAAACCAACCAGGTTTCTTATCCTGTGGTTCAAGGCCTCCTGCGTATCTGACCCCTACACCTAGTGCTGTTCACATGGTTTTGTGTATATGACTATTTTTATGGGGAATGGGTGCATAGCTCTCCTCAGCCTCAAAGAAGCCAATAACCCCCAATTGACCATGAACCACTGCTGTTCTAGGGGGCATGCTTGGCAAATTCATTTTTTGTGATGGCACGGCAAATATTCTGTGCCTCAGCTTGAAAACATTATGGCAGGAAGTCCTGCGTCAGATGAAATTAGGTATACATTAAAGCAGTGGGATTGAGCCAGAGCCTTTTCAGCTCTTGTATAAGCAGCTTTGATTCTCTGCCTGACATAATGAATCAGTAACAATTGGCCAAGAAAAAAATTTTTTTTTTACTTATTAAAAGAATTACTCCAGATATGTATGTTCCTGATTATATAGCTATGATTATTAAAAAACCTATATTATTGTGTTTAATGAAAATCACGCTTTATAGGATGGGCCTAATGCGTGCACTGTGCCCTGCTGTACTTCAGGGGAGATAAACCAGTATAAGCTACACACAATCTTGGTTAGAAGACATCGGCTGTGTGCACAGAAAATGATGGGCGTGGAGGGAGAGAGCATTTTTTTTGTAGAGACAGAGTTTCACTTTATTGCCCTCGGTAGAGTGCTGTGGCGTCACACAGCTCACAGCAACCTCCAACTCCTGGGCTTAGGCGATTCTCCTGCCTCAGCCTCCCGAGTAGCTGGGACCACAGGCGCCCGCCACAACGCCCGGCTATTTTTTGGTTGCAGTTTGACCAGGGCTGGGTTTGAACCTGCCACCCTTGGTATATGGGGCTGGCGCCATACCGACTGAGCCACAGGCGCCGCCCGGGAGAGAGCATTTTGGGATGAGGTGGAAAGGGGAGGAAATCTGTAAGCAATCGCTCCGAGGAGGAAATAGAGGGGAAATTGGGCTTTCTATGGAGTATTCCTGATAGGGAATCACTGCAAATGGGGTTGAAAATGCAACCCAGGTAAAATGACATTTTGGGAAATCTGGTGAAGGAGGGCTAGGCATGTTGTTGTATAGATAGCAAGAAAGGAGAACGAGAGACAGATTTTACATAGCTTATGAGGTAATTAGGCTTAACATTAGCCTAATTAAGCTATGTAGCCGTGAAGAGGAAAGGGCCATCGGGGGCAGCCCTTGTAGAGGTGGGAGAGGGGGCTTGTTCCATGTGAAAGGAGAAAGAGGCAGTGGGTCAGATGATCCCACTTACTCATAGATACTAGGCTCACAGTACAGATTTATGCTGTCTTTTTGCAAGATATTTAAAAACCTTAAACAGGAAAGCATTTGGACCTTTTATGAAAGAGTTGTTAAAGGAAAAATATATGTATTTTTTAAACCACAAGAGATAAACCCTGAATAAATTAAGAGCTACAGTATTGTCCCAGGCATACTGTTATTAACCTGGGACCATTTGGGAGTGGTTGATTCAGAGATCTGTTGTAAAGAGAACAAAAAAAGCAATTGGGAATTCAAAAGCAGGGGAGGATATCAGGTGGTGAATGGTATTGATGGAAAGAGATTAAGAGTACTTATTTAGTACAAGAAGGTTTGTGGCCACAGTTGAACCCATTCCTTAGAGTACCAGCCAAGCTCTGACAGGAAAGACAGAGAGAACCAAAACCATCAGAGTATTCTGGGAGTGCAGTAAAAATCCTGCAGCTTCCTCCTGGAAGAGAACAATACAGCTGCCCTCTAATTGTAGAGAAAAACAAGTAACTGGATTAAAAGTGGTTATGAATGGTGGGATCATTGGTGCATATTGCAAGGGTACATGTCAGATCTATTAAGTATAGGGTATAAATGTCTTATCACAATAATTAAGTAAATGAGGTGAGGGATGTATTAACCAGTATGATATGAGCATTCCAAATTGTATATGAAATCAGCACATTGTACCCCATAAATGCATTAATGTATACATGATCTGCCTCTTTATGATGTAATAAAAAAAAAAAACAACAAAAAAATAGAGTTAAATGTTGACCAGACACATTTAAGATTAAGGTGGTCACACCCCAGAGGAGCATGAGACATTCCTCCAGCATGCAAGAAAAAGGTAGTAAACATTCCGTTTATATTTAATACTGTCTAAATAAAGAAATTAAACTTTCCTAATAGTCAAAATATAGACTGACCTTGGTGCCTTCAGATGGTACAAATACCAAAGATCGGCATCCTTCTTGGTAGTCCTGGAAATTTTGAGGGAAGAGTATGCATTTTGCTGACTCTGATCAGAGAGGTTATCTACCTGAGTAGGTAGATTGATTAGATCTTAAATAGCCAACAAATTTACAGCATTTAGTGATGAATTGGGTGGGTGGGGGGGGAGTGATTCTGATAAACTTTAACACCACAGATGCTAACTACACTAAATTTCTGAAAGAAATTATTAAACGTAAGAATGTTCTTACAAAAGATAGACATTTCAAAATCTCTAGGCTTTTGCATGATATATGGCTATGAGTATTTTTATTGCCTTGCAGATATTTAAAAAATTAACATAGCCCTCTCTTTCAGAGAAGAGGTGATATGTTAACAATAAGAAAGGAACCTTTTTTTGAAGAAAGAAATCTTATGCTATACAGAGTGCATTTGTAAAGTAAGTGCAGGGCGGCACCTGTGGCTCAGTGAGTAGGGCGCTGGCCCCATATGCCGAGGGTGGCGGGTTCAAGCCCAGTCCTGGCCAAACTGCAACAAAAAAAATAGCCGGGTGTTGTGGCGGGCGCCTGGGAGACTGAGGCAAGAGAATTGCCTAAGCCCAGGAGTTGGAGGTTGCTGTGAGCTGTAAGGCCACAGCACTCTACTGAGGGTGATGAAGTGAGAGTCTGTCTCTAAAAAAAAAAAAAAAAAACAAAAAAAACTTGTAAAGTAAGTGCATACAAATATTGCCATTGTTACATGATTTTCATTGCCAGAAACAATAGTTGTGTGTCAATGTAGACACTCATAATTTGCATACTTAAAAATCTTGGAAACAAATAAAAGTCTTTCAAACAAAGAGTTTTAAACCCGATAAAAAATTTGTCAAAATGTAACTTTTTCCAATAAGTTCACAAGACCAACTGAATAACATTAGTGAAAATGGAAAGTTACTAAGGTTAGCCAAAGAGCCTTAAACTTAGAGTAATTAGTGTGTGAGATTGAAACATGAGTATTCCGACTTTGTAGGTATATTTCTTCCACTTGCGTTCCACGTGTCTTTGTCGGATCTCTTTGGAGCTAGTCCAGACATTAAAGCTAAATATTGACATACACTGGACTTAGAATCAGACCTTTGAATTGCTATATTACAAAGTGTTAAATCGAGATTTTAAAAGAAAATAAGCGTATTCAGTCATGTTGCAGTGACTGGAAAATATTTTTTAGTGAGAACAAAAAGGATTAATAAAGCAAAATTATTTAAAAAATTTTTGATTTTATCTTTATCTCAGTCTTCTAAATGTCTAGTTTTGAGTATATTTAACAGGGTACAGATTATTGATACAGTGGGACATGTATATAGTTTATAGACGGATGTGGGGGGTAGGCCTTTTTTTCCCCATTGGTTAATGTGGTGCATGAGGAAAAAAGTTTGGAGATTTAGTGCATGTGGTGGCATGTGTCTGCAGTGCCAGCTTCTCAGAAGCCTGGGGCAGGAGGAGACCTCGAGCCCAGGAGTTCAGTGAGCTATGATCACAGGGGCTGCACCACGGCCTGGGTGGCAGAGTGACAGCCCGTCTCTAAAAAACGAAAAAAGCTAAGAGGACATTGGACATCTGTTGGAAACCGTTTTATAAAATCAATCATCCTGGGCTCTAAGGAGTTGAGTAGCTGATGGATTTTTCAGCTTTGACACTGGATTGGCAGCAGCGAGGAGGAAGAAGGGGGTGGTGGCAGAGCTGGTAGATTGGGTGTAGGTCCCACTCATCTGAGCATTGGGGGACACTGCCTGGATTAGGCTGGAGAGGTGCTTTTTTTTTTTTTTTAAACTGCTGGTGGAAATCTGGCTGCTTCTAGGGAGGGAGGCAATGCCTGCCGCGGTTCTGTCTAAGCCTGTCATGGTTTTAACCTCTGATAGCCACAGTTTTGAGCATGAATTCTGTCTTTAGAACAGTGCTATCTATGGAAATATTTTATTTTATTTTTTAGAGACAGGGTCTCTGTCACCTCAACTAGAGTACAGTGGCATCGTCACAGGTCACTATAACCTAACATTCCTCGGTTCAAGCGATCCTTCTGCCTGAGCCTCCCAAATTGTTAAGACTGCAGGCTCATGCCAGTGTACAGGTGAGTTGTGCACCTTTTGTGGGAATCTGTGAATTTTCTCCAGGTGGAGAAAGATTCAGATGCTGTTTTTCACCTTCTGATATCTATTAAAAGAATAAGGAAAAGTTCTACGTATGAGGTCATGTAGATACCTCTGGACCTAAACTATTTCCAAATGTGCTAAGGTTGGTGCCTAAGAGCCTTGATTCTGGGGAGAAAGTGCTGGCTTTTGAATTAGAACATTGGAGTTCAGCTGTCTGCTTTGCTCTATCCTGGCTTTGTAATCTTGGCAAATCATTGAACCACTTGATGAGGTTTCCCCAGCCAGAAAATGAGTATGGTCATTCTTCATGGCACAATTGCAAAGCAAGTGAGTTAGGGCAGAAGGAAGAGCTATAATAACTGTGAAGCCCTCTGCAGAGCCTGAATGAGGACTGTCTGAGACTTGAGATGCAGTTAGGCACCCCCTTCACTCTAACTGTGGTTGTCCTCCCCTGAGCATTGTTTGCATTGCCCTGGAGCAACATTGAGAGCTGGATTTTGTTTCTGATGGCTCAGTTGTCCTTCCGCCTGCTTGTGGCTTCCCAAAGCTAGTGTTGCCAAGAAGTGTGATGTGTGCAGAGTTGCTATGGATTTGCAGCCCTGGCCTCCTGTGTGGTGTGCAAAGGGCCCCAGGATGTTGGTGACTCATAATCCACAGCCATTTTATTTCTGCTCCCATATCTTAGTCTGCTAGGCTTACAACCATCCTAGAAGGCTTGTCAACTCTTCCTTAGGAAATGTAGAACCCAAAGACATCAGCACATATTTTCATTTCCTTTTTAAATGAATACAGTCTCTTTAAATGTTTTATGTGAATAGCGATCTGTGGTTTGCACAAGCTGTTTGAATTTTAAACATGTGTGTGCAAAGTTGGGAATCAGCTTTGCAAATCTCCGTTCAATTTTACAATCACTGACCTCTAGGGGTGACACCTGGTCTCACACTCCTGTCACGATGGACAAGCTGCTGAGAAATTCCATGTGCTTTTCTGTCAAGTCCATGAAACTCCAGTCAGGACTTCGAGTAGCTTTCTGAGTGTCCCATGGAGACTCATGGTGTTGGACCATAGCTATGGGAAAGATCTATGAGCTGTTATGTTCCAAAATTTACTGATTGCCAAATACTTGGATAGGTGGTATTTGGAAAGCGTTAGGTGAGAAATATCTAGTGATCCACTGATTCTTTGAAGACATGTCCTCTGATGTTCACTTTTCTTCACTGTGAACCAGTTTTAATAGTGTACATACCTAGCTAAGGTTAAATTAGGTTACTTAAACGTATTTAATGATTGTTGGTCCAAGAGCAAATGGGAAAATGCTAGACAAAATAGACAAAACCCCTGTTATGGAAAGCTGGGAGAAATAGATTAAGAAAACCCAAATAATTAAAGTCTAGTATCATGGATGTGTTCATCTAAAGACTTGATTAACAATGGGCAGTTATGTTTTTTATTGCCAATAAACTTACATTATCTAAAGGATAACATACTGCTAAGGAGATTGGTTCATTGAGGAGATATTAATAAGAACAATTTTATTTTTTCCTAGTGACCATTTTATACTCATGCTTTGTTAAAATCTGATAGGGCAGAGGGAAGAGCTGTACTAACTGTGAAGCAATTGGTCATAGTCTAGAATTTTCAGGTCACTTACAGCTTTGAAACTCCATTCTCATATCAGATGAGAAACTTCCTTATCTCTCTCTTATTGTAAGCAGTGAGAATTGAGGCTTGAGAGAATGGAAGGAAGAAGTGATATGTGGTCTACTCTTGCAGACTTTTGAGGTTGGAGCAGGGTGGAAAGGTATGTAAGGGATGGGTGTCCATTGGTAATTTCTACGGGCAGCTACCCTGGGTAGGATACTGGCAGGAAAGCTCAGGCTGTCTTAATTAGGATAGGCTAACCTATGCTACAATAAATAAATTCAATGGATTAATGCATTCATGTCATAGATTGGAGATGTTCAATCCAATTCCTTGGATTATTGATATGTTTTATTTAAATGAGTTAATGCAGAGTCATAGAGTCATCATGTAATACATTTTATGTTAAATGTTTAAAACATTTTGATTATCATTCTAATAAACTTTATTTTGGAATAACTTTAGATTTACCGAAAAGCTGCAAAGATGATAGGGGTTCTCCTGGATTTTACCCAGTTTCTCCTAATGTTTACATCTTGCCTTGCTGTGTATATTTGTCAAAACTAAGAACTTAACATTGATAGAGGGCTGCGACTATACTACAGATTTTACTCCAATTCTGACTTCACCGGTATGTGCATTTTCTGTTCCAGGGCCCAATTCAGGGTAGTACTTTGCATTAGGTTGTCACGTCTCCTGGGAGCTGTGTCACCTCCTCAGTCTTCTCTTGTTTTTCGTGATTTTGGCCATGTGAACATGTTTTGTACAACAGCTTTCAGTTTAGGCTCACTGCTATCCGATCACTTTACTGGAACTATGGGCTTTGGAGTGCAATGCTGCAGAAGGGAGAGTCCTTCTCATCACATCAGGTTGGGGCATATGTGATATTGTGTGACTGACCAGGTGGTTAAGGTGGCACCTACCAGCTTTTTCCACTGTAAAACTACTGCTTTCCTTTTCTATACTCTTTTCTTTGCAAGTAAGTCACTAAACCCACACTTGGAGAGGAATTAAGGTGCACCTCTGCAGGGGGAGTGTCTTCATGTACTGTTTTGTCTGTATAGAGGATTCGTTCTCGTCCCCCTCCCTTCACTTAATCATTTGCTTATATATAGTACTTAGCCTCATTTATTTTATTCTTCAAGTTATATTATAATTTTATTGCTCAAATTGTTCTAGCTTTGGTCCTGGGGAGCTTTGAGGTGGATGGCTGATTGCTAGATCATAAAATACTTAAGAGAATTTTTTTTAGAGCAGTTTTAAGTTCACAGCAAAACTGAGAGGAAGGTACAGAGACTTCCTTTATATTCCTGCCCCGAAAAGTATAGCTCGTCCTGTGGTCACCATCTCCCACCAGAGTGGTAACTGATGAACTTAGACTGACATTCTCACCTGAAGTCCATAGTTTACATTAGGGTTCACTCTTGGTGGTACACATTCTATGGGTTAGGACAAATGTATAATGATATCCGCCATTACATACTAGTATGATATTATATCACTGTCCTAAAAGTCTTCTGTTCTCCACCTATTAGTAAAAGTAAAAAAACTAGGAGTGTTTCTATTTTTGGTTTCTGTTGCTTGGGCCTGGGATAAATTATGACTTCTCTATTTCCTCCGTGTGGTAGCTATTAAATCAGAAGTATTTTTTGATCTTTCTAAAGCTCTTACAGATCAATAATATCTATTCGCTATAGATATATATATGATGAAGTATATAGAAATTTAATATTTAAAAAAGTAATAAGCATTGAATAGTAGAATTTATACTTTGCATTTGGTATTATAATTCACTTATTAAGGGTGGTGCACATGTGTGGTCCCAGCTGCTCAGAAGGCTGAAGGCGGGAGGATCATTTGAGCTCAAGAGTTTAGTGCCAGCCTGGGCAACAGGATGAGGCTGTGTCTTAAAAAAAAAAAAAAATTAGTCACTAATTAAATTATTACTTCAAAGAGACTAATTCTTGCAGAAGACTGGTTATAAGTTCTTAGTGGCTATAAGGAAATTAGAAGTCAACTACTCTACCTCCTTTGTTTTATAGACAAGAAACAAAAGCCTCCAGAGTTTGTGATTTGCTGAGGCAAATCCAGGACTAACATTCAAGTCTGAGGTCTTCTAAACACAGTCCTTTCCACTGAGCCAAGCAGGTGGTCTTCTTGGTTTTTTTGAGACAGAGCCTCGAGCTGTCGCCCTGGGTAGAGTGCCGTGGCGTCATAGCTCACAGCAACCTCTAACTCCTCGGCTTAAGCAATTCTCTTGCCTCAGTCTCCCAAGTAGCTGGGACTACAGGCGCTCGCCACAGCGCCCAGCTATTTTTTTGGTTGTAGTGGTCATTGTTGTTTGGCAGGCCTGGTCTGGATTCCAACTCACTAGCTCTGGCGTATGTGGCTGGTGCCCTAGCAACTTGAGCTACAGGCACCCAGCCCTTCCTGTTTTGTTTTTTTTTATTAAATCATAGCTGTGTACATTAATGCAATCATGGGGTACAATATGCTGGTTTTATATACAATTTGAAATATTTTCATCAAACCGGTTAACATAGCCTTCATGGCATTTTCTTAGTTACTGTGTTAAGATATATTCTACACTTAGTCAATTTCACATGTACCCTTGTAAGATGCACCATAGGTGTGGTCTCACCCCCTTCCTGTTTTTTAATTCTTATCTCTTTCTCCTTTTCAAAAATAAATATTCTTAAATATTTTACCTAGATAAAATCATTGATACATAATAATAAATATGCAAATAGTAATTTGCATGCTTTCTTACATTGCATTTCAAGTTGATAGCTTACATTAACAGCACATTAAAACATACGTTAGTGAATATCATATTTTTATGTGACTTTTGGCATAGACCAGCAATTTCTCTCATTTTTTTGGCTATACTTTTGATTCCAGAAATTCTGTTTAATTGGTACTATTTCACTTAATTTTAGTTTATTTTGAGAATGGCAACTTACTATAAATATCGCACTAGAAAAAGGATTGCCTTTTAACCTCAAGGTACTGAATGTGACATGCATACATTAAAATGACAGTGCTGCAGAGAGGATGGAAAACGGGTAGTGCCATCCTCTTAATTTCAGGTAGCGTTTATTTAAGTGTGAGCATTTATCTTGTTATTTCCTCCAGCCATGTGCATTCACTTGGAGTTACCCTTACAAGTGGCCATCATTAAGTTTGTCAGGAACAGAAGGAAAAGGATGTGAATTTCACCTTTAAAAGGCAATATTGGGCAGTGCAGCTTTGAAGAAGTGTTTTTCGCCTGTGCCCATAAAAAGCTATACTGTTAATACTGATGGATTTGCTACTTTGTATCCTATTAAGTATAAAATGTGACCATATATTTTGGATTCAAGGTCTCTTCTGGTTTGTTGAGCACACTGGTGCTTAAGATGATGATTTAAATTAGTTTTAATGTACTCGGGTAATCAAGCGTATGGGGCTTTGAAGCCACTAATGAAGAAAAAAGAAGAGAGCTATTTCAGCCTGCCCCGGTAATGAGACCCATAAATCAAAAGAGTGAACATGGAAACGTCAAGTGAGCCTTGGGATCTAATTTTAGACACCTTAAAGGGGCTCCTTTTTTGGTTCAGCCTTGCTATGTCCACGGTACCCAGTGTGAGGGCTGAGCTGAAAGATCTAGATGAAAACCAGAAAACTTCTGTAAGACTTTTAACAACCGAGCCAGACACTCCTGTTCTTAGCCGTCAGATCTGGGAGGCTTGTTAGGAAATCTGGGCCCAAAGAGGTGGAAACACACAGTTAGCTATATTGAGTATCAAAATGCCAAATGCACGTTATCTAAGGAAATTGGGAGGTTAAAATGCAAGAGAAAGGCTTTTGTCCATTTGGCAAATAATTACAACAGACTTTTCATACTAACTTCGAGGTGATACATTTTGAGCATAAAAGCTTCTCAACTAATGAAAGGAAATGGCATGAATTTTTGAGAAAAAATCAGACACATCCCTAAAACAACAAAGAAATAAATGCCTTCTAGACTTCAGATGGATCTATGGCAAATAGGGAGACAAGCTATTTCTAGACCTCTGGCAGGCAGACTGACCTTTACTAAGTTCTTAAAAAAAAAAGAGAGAGAAAATAGACAAGAGAAGTCTGGAATAAGAGATCTGAGCTTGTCTAGATGTTGGTTCAGGCAATGTTAGACATTTTTCAGAGCTCCTCTCTTGCAAGCTGACTTTGGACGGGGAACATGGACCTATTTTTAAACTGTAGACTCCATTTCACTCCCACATATTTTACCCTTCTACTATTCAAGTGCTAACACCAGGGATTATTTAAGTTAGTTTACACTCTGTTGTAGCCTGGGATGAGAATCTAGGATTCCGAAAGTATGTTGTGAGTTGAGAGGAAGGATGGAGAGGCTAAGGAACAGTGGTGATCTGAGGGAGTCCTTTTCTTTTTAATTTTCCTCTTTCTTTGAAAACTCACTGGGGTCCTAGGATACACAGAAGTCTATTTATGGACCTTTACCTCTGTGTCCGTAGGAATATTTGTGATCAGTGTAGGTTTCTTTTGAATTTAGTAACATGTTGCTTTTGATTATTTGGGGGATAATTTAAGCCCAAGGTATAATGGCGCAATAATTTTGCCATTCAGTTATATATCTTAATTTGGGCTGTGCGTAAATCATCTTGGGATGTGTGTAATGTGTACATGGCATGTATGTGGAGGAAGGGAACTTTTAAATTCTATTGGTTGTACTGAATTTAAAATTAAGAGTTTTTTTTGTGTGTGTGTGAATGAAGGGATGCATTTACAATGGCTAAACATTGATGTTCTTTAATAGTAAAATGATCAGAGAAGGGATTATTTTCTTATTAAAAAGAAAATTGAGAGGATCAGAAAGGTGGCTAAACCGAAGAAGTACAGTGTTTATGGTTTTTTTTTTTTTTAAACTCACATTTCAATTCACGATTGCAAAGATGTAGAATCAAATAAGTGCCCATCAGTTCATGAGTGGATTAAGAAACTGTGGTACATACAGAGGGTGCTAAAAAATGTACACACATTTGAAGAGGTGTTGTCTATGTGTAATTTTTCCAAGTTGAATTGAATTATGGTAGCAATATGTAGTAGGACATTCACTCAAAAATGGTATCAGTCAAGTGAACGCTACTGTCACCATGTACCCGGCAGGACAGGCGAAGAAAATGGCAAAGCATGGCTGTCCTTGGAAGAGCACGATGAGACCATTTTGAAGTGTTTGAAATTCGAGAATGTTGTGTAAATATGGCAACAATGGAGGCAGGAGTACGCAGCAGAACCTCGGATGCGCCTAACACTGGCCACATCTGTAATGATACTGTGTCCAGTGGGCTTAGCAGCATTGCTTAAGCAGTAGTTTACCTTTACCAAAGTGTCCGGACGCCGACAGTAGCCACTTTGAGCACCTCGTGTAATTGCAGAAGTTGAACATGACTTGTATACATATTTTATTATCAGCATATGTTATTGTTAGAATTTTAATACAGTCTTTTCTTTGCTTGAAATATGTATACATTTTTTAGCGCCCTCTGATATATACCGAGGGGTACTACTCAGCCATAAAAAGGAATGAAATGAGGTCTTTTGCAGCAAGTTGGATGGGACTAGGCACCATTATCCTAAGTGAAGTATCTCAGCAATGGAAAAATAAATACCACATGTACTGTCTAATAATTGGGAGCTAAACAGTGGGCACATATGAGCACAAAGTGATGTAAAGGTCACTGGAAACCACCAAGAAGAGAAAAAGATGGGTGGGGGGTGAGGAGTAAATACTTACCTGTTCAGTGCAATGAGCACTGGGGATGGGCTCCCTTAAAAGCCCTGACTTAGCATTATACAAAGTATCCATGTAACAGAAACATTTATGCCCTTTAACATTTTGAAATAAAAATAAAATAAAACTCATATTTTATAGCAAGTGAAGTTTTTTTGTTTGGCAGCCTTTTTGAAAATTTAAAATTATAATACTTTCATAAAATCTTTTCTGAAATAGCTCTTGTAGACAATTAAACAAATCAAGATTGAAAACTAATTATGGTCATGTACTTGTTTAGATCAGATCAGATCATAGACCAATATCAAGGGTGTTTTACCTGGTACTGAGGTGTAGAAACTGAAGTTGGTGGGACACATTCCTTTCAATTTGAGGATTATTAGGGATAAGGTGACCAAGGTGGTTATAGAATGTAGTTCAGTCCGTATTCATGAAAGGTATCATTTTTATAATTACACACACACACACACACACACACACATACCGATATTTTTACTTGTAACTACTTTGTCCATCAATCCATCATATTTTCATGATGCCTTTCGGACTAAGACATGGACATCGTTGGATAGTATTTTTACCCATGAGCACTTTGACATGCACATCACTAACTAGAGGTATTTGTTTACAGTGGTTTTAAGGTAAAATTTATGATGTACTGAAATGCACAAATACTACAGGCATCCTTTGAGTTTTGGAAAGTGTATACTTGCATAATCCAAAATGCTATTGAGATAGAGAACTTGACCAATTCCCTAAGTTTTCTTTTGACTTTCCCTAGTCAATTCTATCCCAGACACTCTTTTCACTAAGAGTAACTGAGAGTTCTGGTTGCCTCACATCTGGGCCCACAATGTGGCATTGTCAGTCTTTTTAATGTTAATTAACTTTTGGGTGGATAGTGGTATCTCATTATGTCTTTAATTTGCATTTCTCTGATGCATAATGATATTGAGTAGCCTTTAATGTACATATTAGCCAGCTGTATCTTTTCCTTTGTGAAATGTCTGTTAAATCTTTTGCCCACTTATTGTTTTTTTCTTTTTTCCTGAGTTGGAATTTTTTATATATATCCTGGATACCAATCCTTTGTCATACACACAGCACTTTTTTTCTCTTGGTCTATTAATTTTCTTAGCAGTGTCTTTGGTGTGCAGTTTTTTAATCTTGATGACATTTATCTGTTTTTATGTGGTAACTGATTTGAGAGATGTTGGTCTACCTCCAAATTATAAAGATATTTTTCTATGATTTATTCTAGTTCTAGCTTTTGCATTTAGGTCTGTGATGAATTTAGAGTTAACTTTCATGTGTCGTGTAAGTGAAGGACCTACCTTCATTTTTTTTCCATACTGATATTAAGTTATTCCAGTGTCATTTGTTGAAAATTTTCCTTAGCTCACTGGAGTGCTTTGACACCTTTTCTCAAAAGTCAATTGATCAGATAATATGAGTCTTGATCAGATAATATGAGTCAGTGTGGGAGTTTCTGGGTATTTTGTTGATTTGTTGACCCTTATGCTAGTGTAGTAACTACTGGGGGAATATATCCCAAGTCCCAGCGGATGCCTGAAACTGTGGATGGTGTGAAACAACACACTCCTCACACCTGCATCAGGTCAGACGATTAAGTTTGTGAACTCTTCCTAGAAAAAGTGCTGTTATACCTCATTGCTAAATACCACTGCGGTCGCCTGATGACCAAGGGGAGTACTTCAAAAGTAAGCAGGTGCTGGTACAGGTGCCTAGCTTCCCAAGGAGAGTACTTGGGAGAGTGTGATATTCAGCAATGAGGTATATAGTACTTTTTCTAGTATGGGTTTGGGGCCTTAATTGTCTGACCTCATATATACTTATGGTCCATGTATTCCTGGCCCGCAAACATGCGCAGTCTCCCCTGATGTCAGTATCTCCCACCAGACTGGTAGATTGTTACAATTGATGAACCTACACTGATACGTCGTTATCCTCCAAAGTCCAGTAGCTTACATTAGGGTTCCCTCTTGATAAACATTCTGTGGGTTTAGTTTAGACGAGTGTAAATGACATAGATCCACCATTATGTATCATACAGGATAGTTTCGCTGCTCTAAAAATCCTCTGTGCTCTGCCTGTTTTCCCTCTCTCCCTAATCCTTGGCAACCACTGACCTTTTTACTATTTTGTGTTAGTCCTTTTTGCAATGTGGTAAAGAAATACCTGAGGCTGGTATGAAGAAAAGAGGCTCTTTGACTGGTGGTTCTGTACCATACACAAGAAGGATGGTGGCAGCAGCTGCTCCTGGGTGGGTCTCGGGAAGCTTGGAAGGGGCAGCTGCCATGTCGCATGGCAAGAGGAGAAGAAAGAGGCAGGGAGCAGTGTAAACCGCTCTTGTGAACTGATCTAGTGACAGCTCTCATCACTGTGGGGAGGGCCTCAAGCCATTCATGAGGGACCTGCCCCTGTGACCCCAATGCCTCCCATTGGGCCCCACCTCCAACACTCAAAGTTATGCACTCAAAATTTGCTCTTGTTCTAGAATCGTGTTGTCCAGGGAGGACTGGACATGATGTAAGCCGGTGATTCCTCCCCTTGCAGTCATTAGGTGTTCCTGGTTTCTGCGAGGATGGTCCCACTCAGACCAGGTGCTTGACAGCTTGGAGTACAGAGGTGCGTGCTGCTGGCTCCGTGCACTGATCGCTTATCCTCTCCCGCTCCATTGCTGCCCATGCCCATCTCTCTGTGGGAACATCTGTGATCCCTTCATTGCCAAACCTCCAGAGACCCAGGATCCTTTCTTGTCATTCCCTCTGCCAGTCCCTTTTGGTCTGGAAGGCGGTGTTATCTGCTAGGAAGGCAGTGGGCAGGGCAGAGCTGCCTGCTCCAGAGCTTGTGCTGTTTCCTAAGGCTTCTCTGGGATGAAGAGGAAGAAGAGGCAGTAACTGTGACCCCACTGACCTTGAAAGCCCGGGTCCACATGTGCATGCCCGGACTGCCTGGAAGTCTGGGTCAGGATCATTCTCAAACCTCGTTGATGCAGGTTCCTACACAGACATCTGCTTATAGACCAATTTTCTGTTTACAAAACAAAAGTTCTAGAGAACAAGAATGAGTATAGTGCAGTTTTAATTTTTGTCTTTCCATTCTTCCTCTTTCCCCTTTCCCCATCCATAAAAGCCCACTGTATTTATCATTTTATGCAATATTAATTTCCCCGGGTTATTTACGTGGGGTAGGGTGGGGGGAGGGGGTGGATACTTCAAATGGAAGACACCATCCTCCAGAGAGCTCTCAGCTCCCAATCTGCAGGAGGCCCTCTGAATGCTTGGTCTGTGGACCATGTTGAAGAGTGAGCATAGCATGTGGGAAAATGACTCATGGGTGTGACTTCACCGCTGTTCTCGTTTTAAACTCCTTACAGTGAAAGCAGAACCCAGTTCTGACAGAGGTTTTCAGCCAGGGCTGGGCCCGTCTCTGACTCAATGGTGTGTCACATTCTCTCTGCCGGAAACTCGCATTCTTAACACCAGTCATCATGGTGCTGGCAGGAAAGCGTTTGGAGAGGTGTTGGTATTTGGTGGATTTATTTTTTTTTTCCAGTGGCCCACGAAAAACAAACTCAGAAATATCTGGTTTTTTTTTTTCCTTTGAGAAGTTGTTAGAATAGTTTGTCATTCTCCATCTGGGTTTGTTGTTGCTTTGCCAAGGATAGTTTGCTTAGGGCCATGGCAAGGTGACCGTGGACCTAAGTGAAGGGTAAAATAACTGGGGCAGCATGCCTGTCTGGGACAGTGAAACCACTTAGCTGGTGTTAGGCGGTGGGTGGCTAGCCGTGGCCGCTGGCCACAGGCCCTCATGTCAAGTGTGGCTAAAAGAAGTCCTTTAAGTTCCTTAAGTGATGTCTGCCCAGTCACTCACCGAAGTGGGTACCTCTTTACTGTTCAGGGGTTTTGTGCCAGGAGAATGCCTAGACTTGCCAGCCCATGTTGGGAACTTCCCAGAAGCCCAAGGGCCACACCTAATTTACAAGAACTGGAGCCCCTAGTCCATTCTTTGGTTTATTGTTAAGCTTTTGGAAGAGGCATGTACTAACGGGCTCTTTTACTTCTAATATGCAGATTCTTGCAGGCAGGGCTGTGCTTTCCCGGGTGTTTTCCTGGGCACAGTTCTCAGCTCAGAGAGGACCCCGCAAAAACGCAGCATGGTGGTGGGGGGCAGGAACCCCTGTCTAGGAGCCAGGAGAACCAGGTCAAAACTTTTAAGTTGGCCACCCGCTGGAGGATGTTGGCCCAGACGGTTCGTTTTTCTAAGCACGCCTTCATCATCTAATCACCAGCCTGGGCGGCAGATTGTTCAAAGCGGTGATTCTCTTGTTACCTGTCAGAAATACCTGTGGACTTCTGTAAATGTACATGATTGGGCCATATCCCAAAAGTGGGGTTCAGCAAGTCTGGATGGAGCTAGGGGTGTGAAGACTGTTCTGAAGTTCCCTTTGGCCAGAGTTGAGGCCCACTATATGCAGTCCTTCCTATCTTTTACCAATATGGTTAACGATGGACTAGCTATGTAGTGTGACAAAGACTGATTAGTTAAATTTATTTCCAAGCTCACTCGATGGTTTTAGGTAGGTCTTGCTCCCTCGATGGCTGCTGGGCCAAAGATCTCATTCATTCCTCACCACAGGGTAGCCGTCTGGGTAGCAAAGGAGTGAGAGTGTGGGCAGATGAAAGCCACAGTCTTTTTGTAACCTAATCTCAGAAGTGATGTCTAATTACTTTTGCCATATTCTGTTCAGTAGAAATGAGTCACTTCTGGGGGATGGGATTATGCAAGAAACTTGGAAACAGGGTGGGGGTGGAATCCTTGGGAGCTTTCTGAGCACCCACCCAGTGCGGCATCTGAGAGGCAGGCTGCAGAATGGGTTTGGGGCAGTACCAGTGGGAAGGCAAGTGAAGAAATCAGAAGGGTGCGCTCCCACAGGCCAGTGAGTGCAAAGAGGAGAGAATCTGTGATGCGGTATCAAACAGCTGGTTATCTCAGGGGGTTGAAATAACAGTTTGATTTCTTCCTCATGCACATTATTCATTATAGGTTGCTTTGGGCTCTGTGCTGTGTAATCACCTGGGCACTTGTCCATTGCAGGTCATTTAGGGATGCTTTTCCATGTCATTTTCAGTGTGGAACCCAAGCTGACAAAGCAACTTGAACATGGAGGCTCTCAGACTGTTCTTTCTCTTACTGTACACTCACCAGCTTCTGACAGCAGCAAGCAAGCAGTCAGTTCTGCAGCGGATGCCAGCTGGGAACCCTCCAATTCTGACACTCTTGACTCGGAGGGAGCGTCCCCAAGACTGCCACCCACCTCAGACACCAGTCACAATTTTGGGCCTTCGGTACTTCTGACTGACTAGCTTCAAGTTAGGGTTCCCATGAGCTGATTTGATTCTGGTTTGTTAGAGGGATATGGTGAAGTACAGATGAAGAGGTAAGAGGGTGGGGCATGGGAAGGGCGGGGAGCTTCCCCGCCAGGAACCCCACGTCTTCAGCTCTCTGGGCACTTGCTCTCCCACCCTGCCCTCATGGGCCTTCTGAGGAGACGCCATGCCTGGGCAGGATTGCAGTGTGGAGTGGAGAAACCCGGCCTGTCCTGTCTCTCCAGGGTCTCCTGGGCCTTTCAGAGCAGCCTTTCTTCCTCCAGGGTGGGAGGAAATGGGAGTCATGTGACCTACAATCAGACCAGGTGGGTCAGAGAATTTCTTGATGGCTGGCTCTGAGACCAAAAGGGAAGCTTTGTGTATATTTTTAGTTTCCACGGACCTTCCCTGTGGAGAAAAAGGAGCAGGTGAAAGGTGGGCAGGAGAAGGTCAGAGAGAGAGAGATGTGTTTTCTGAGGCCTAAAGTAGCGCAACGCTATGTAACAAGGGGCATGGGAGTCATGAGCCACAATCCGTGGACAAAAGCCAGTATATAGATCACAGTATCACATAACTGCTATCTGAAACATTGCTGGTTGCCATGGTAGAGGGAACAAGCTATGGAGAAGCATGTATTAGCTCTTAAAATCTTAGCCCATGTTATTTCCATTCATATTTCATTGGCCAAATTGTGTCATATGACCTGTGACCACTTCAAAGAAGGTGAGGATATGTAATCCTATGATGTGTCCCAACCATGGGAATCCTGGGATGTTGGATCAGTACAATGACAACCCCAGGGGAAGTAGTCCCTGGTGTCACCCTCCACGCAGGGGGCGAGATGACTCCTGAAGACGGTGTTTGGTTTGGTAATAATGTGGTCATTGTTAATCATCTTTGCCAAGGTCGTGGTTGTGGAGAAATGATGTGTGTCCTGACTGCCTGGGCTGAATGGAAGATGAGGAGGTGGAGAGAGCTGGAATGACTTGTGGACATTTCTTGATCAGGCAGGAAAGTCATCAGTTTTTCCTCTTTTTTATTTAAACACAGGATGACGTCATGGTGTTTTGTTTTCTTTTAAATTGTATATTAGGTACATCAACAGATTATTCCTTAACTCTAAAGCACCCTCTATATTTCTGCTTTAATAATGATTTCAGAAAGGACCAGTGGGAGTTAAACTTGTGTGTTCTTTCAATATTGTACTGAAATAAGAAATCAGTCCTCTTCACAGTTTTCTTTTATGCCAAAGTCAAGGTATTATGAGAACTGCAAAGCTTTTTGAAGAAACCTACCATATATCTGTTATTCTTTGATTTTATTTTCTTCCTTTTTATTAACTGTTTTTAGAAATTTAGAAATAATTTTGATTCAGTCTCTAAATGTACTTTGAAACATCAGTTTTCCATTTTTTTTTTTTTTTTTTTTTTTTGGCTGAGTTCAGTATTCAAGCAGGATTTGTGAAAGCCCTTGGTAAATTGTAAGATGATATGCAGATACACATTGTTTTTGCCACTTTTTCCAAGTAGTAACATTGTACAGATTTTTTTTTTTTTTCCTTTTTTTTTTTATTGTTGGGGATTCATTGAGGGTACAATAAGCCAGTTACACTGATCATTGTACAGATTTTATTTCTACCGTAAGCTAATGGGTTGAAGTCAAAGTGTAGATGAGCCAAAATCGGAGAATTGAGATGTTGATTATATTTGACTTTACAGAATTTTCAAAAGCAGATTTAGCATATGTTGTTCTGATAAATAATTAACTGAGCTGATACTTCATTAGCATTTAAGAATTTGTAAGAAAATAGATGTAGCTGAAGATCAGGACTGGAGTTGCCCAACTGCAACAATGATGTTATTTTATCAGGACTTTTCCACTTCTGCCTACACTGATTGATTCTGTTAATTGATTGATGCTGTTAATTTTTGTGGGCATTGGCTATGTTCAAGAAGGCTAAAAAAAAAAATGATGTTGTGGCAGAATTTCAGATAATAGGCGTTGGAGACAGCTGACATCTGAGCATCCCTAAAATGTATCTTAGACACCTGGAATTCCATCTCCTCAAGGGACTGATTGTTGGGGCCTCAGGATCCCAAACCCAGATGACCTGGTTCAGTTGCTCAGCTGAGCTAGAAAGTGCAACTGAGGCACGGCAGTAATTGAAAGCAAAAATGAAGGGAAACAAAATAAAACTGGAGTAGCACAAGCAGTGTGAATAGAGAGCAAAAGTAACCTGCACACATTGCAAGGTAACAAAGAGGAAGTTTATCTAAGAACAAAGAGGAAGTATAGAGCACTTCAAAGAGAGTTGGAAGTAGGTCCCTCTCATGAAGAAGAGGTGAGAGAGAGATGGAGGTGCAGAGGCCATGCAGACGTATAAAAGCCCCCTCTCTCTGTTTGAAACTGGTTGCTAAGTCTTTCATTGGCCACTCTGTGCCTCCAGGCATTATTGGCCTTTTCTGTTGGTCGTTGATTATTGTCTCTTTCTATTGGTTGTTAGTTTCCTAGGTGACCTCATACATCCTCATGGGCCTCCAGACTTCCTTCTGGGCAGACCAGGCTTTCCTGCCACCTGCCCTTGGAGCCCCTTTCTTAGCGTCCCTTCTCCCTGATCTTATATGGAATGGCTTCGGAGGTCAAGGAAAAATTAGCCTTGATTCAAACATGGTGAATTATCCCCACATTGCAGGTTGTGACCTATGGATAAATGATATTTGATATAGGAATGATTAAAAAAATATTTATGGGGGAAAGTTTTTCTAAAAAGTTAATATTAGATGTATATATTGATTTGTTACTAGCTTGGCATTACAGTATTCGAACTTAAAAATTTGAAATGCAGTGAAATTATCAGTATTATAATTTAAAATGATTATCCTAGCCAGGAACCATGGCATTTGTCTATAATCCCAGCTACTGGAGAGGCTGAGGTGGTAGGGTCACTTGAGCCCAGGAATATAAAACCAGCCTGGACAACAGTGTGAGACACCCCCCCCCCAATATCTCCCCCAAATAAAATAATTATCCTGAGATATTTGCCAAAAACATTTCTTTGTTGGTCCTATCAAATAAATTGACATTATTCAGCTATGTGGTTAGGCTAGATTTAGGTTTATAAAAAATTCCTTTCTACCTTCTTGGCAATATGCAAGAATAAGGGGCTATAAAATTGAATTGTTAAAATGGCGTTATGTGTGTTTGAACCAACATCTGACTTTGAAGTTACCCAGCTGCCTGTTACCAATTTACCTGTTTTACTGAGTGTTATGTTTTTGTCAGTGGCAGTTATTAAGTTTAATACTCAAGTGATACAATCCATACTTCTTAGAACATGATGGTATTCTGATAAAAGTCACTTCCAGGTGCCTTTTGAGGCATTAAGTGAAATGCTTCAGTGGGCAAATCCATCTAGGGTTTTCCAGGTGCCTTTTAAAGCATTAAGTGAAATGCTTTAGCGGGCAAATCCATCTAGGGTTTTCTTTTCTTTTCTTTCTAATTAATATAAATGTGCTTATTTGTTTTTCTAGGCATTGGATTTTTCAGGTTATTATATATATATAATATATATATATATTGTTTAGCTATTGAATTATTTGCATGTAGGAGTGGGCAACCAGAGCCTTATCATTTCTTACCAATAAATTGAACCTCTTTGATTTAGTTCTTGAAATTATTACTGCCCATGTGCAACAGTAAAAAAAGAGTTATCTTTATATTTGGGGTTGTATGTATTTTGACTGTGAGTGGTTGGGAGAGATGAGTTTCTGTCTGTCTTCCTCTGACAGTGGAAATATTCTCATAGAGCAAAGGAGAGAGGATTCCTCCCTGTTACCTGGGGAAGAACATCTGTGTTCTAAAAGACGATGTGGTCAGCTTTGATAGTGTTAAGATGGCCATGTGGCAAAGCTGAATGTCCCATGTAAACTTCCCAAACCGATCTATCCTATGGGAAAGTTGTTGTACTGCCAATTTAAAATTCTTTCCTTGAAGACAGCTATAACTTGGATTCTAAAGAATTATTGAGGGTGGTACAGAGCTTTCTCTGCTGATTTGCTTTGGAAAGGCATTATTTTTATTTCCTAGTTTTACTTAAAAACAAAACCCCGGTTATATGGATTTAAAAAATGCTGTTGAAATTGTAGTGTAGATAGTAAGGATAAATTGTGTTCTTTTTTGAACTGGATGGACTTTTGCAACACTTTGGTGGAGTGAACAGTGAGGTTTAGACAAACAAAAGGCATGTACTTGTACCAGTTTGCTGGAAAAAAGGGAACTTAAGCAGAAGGTGAAGCTAACGAATTCACTGTTGCAGATTTTGAGGTTGAGTGGCCTATACCGTGTTCATTCAGGTGGAAATGCTGGTATGCAGTTGCAAAGACCAGGGGTTTGGAAGGAGGTCACATCAGACGTATAAATTTTGGAGACAATTATGTGTAACTGAAGCCTTGGATATATGTGAGACTGTTCATCAATCATGAAATATGATAACCACTGCTGTAACAACATGAACTTGGTGTTAATCACACAACCAGTATTATTAAATGATATTACATGTTGGGAGCACTAGTAATATTTTCTCTCAAAGGAGTGGAAAGTCTGCATCTTTGCCCTAACAAATAAAGGGCAGAGTTGGCAACATTTCAGTGAAGCAGCCATATAGTTAGCACAGGCCTGCAGATCTGAAGTTTGAAGCAGTTAGACCTTGCCTGAAATTTACCAGGCTGTTAGGAGATAAGAATTCTAACAACATGACCAGAAGCGCTGATAATAAAACCAAGCTCATTTTGATTACATGTGATTTTACTGTGAGAAGAATAATTGTGGGAATAGTTGTCAGAAAAAAAATTGGGGGAGCAATAAACATCCTTTACATGGATGATTATTTTTAGTTCAAACCAAAATAACACAACAGTGCTATTTACAGTCTAACAAAGTTTTATAGTCAGTTTTAACCAAAGGTAAGCTTGAGTTAATTTCAGTGACATTCTTCAATACATATTTATTTTTAAAGGGAGACATTTAAGAGTACTACTTAGTGTCACTAAGTTGGAGTCTATAGGACATAGTCGATTCAGCAAGGTGATTATTTTACCTCTCTTCTGGTATCAGGAGAGAATTAATTACTTTTTTATCTTACCCTGTTAATTTTGTTTTCTTTTGTTTATTTTTATGTATTCTGACCTGTTTATTCAATGGCATTAACTAAGCACTTTATATCATGTGTAGGAGATACAAACACGAGTAAGTCAGGGTCTTGGTCCTCAAGGATAAAACATTATAGGGGAGAAAACAGGTGAAGAAACCGGAATTTCTGGACAGTTACAAGTGCTGTGATGGAGATTGTAACAGTGAAATGGGAGCATAGATAGGGTTGGAGGAAGCTTTCTGGATGTTCCCAGCTGTAGGGCACTAAAACAGCAAAACTCATAGTAGGAAGGGAGCAGTTCTTTTATTCAAACTCATTGTGTATCTTAAAAGATGAGGTAAATCATGCAATTTGGAGAATTGATCTAGAATTCCTATCGCATCAGGAAATAGAATGTTCATTGCAAAGTTGTGTGTGCAATTATGGGTGGTAGTTATTCAGGCATTTCCATTTTTACCTGTGATAAAACCTGAACCTTTAGAGTGAAACTTGTGACTGTAACAGAAACACGTCTCTAGGTGGGACTGTCTGACTAGGAAGGATCCATTTCTTGGAATAACTAGTCACATTTTCTGAGGCAGGGCAGACTCGCCTGCCCAGTCTGGTTCTGCTTCCTCTAAAAGCAACCAGACTGTCCTAGACTGATGGAGACACCTGTGGCTGTCACCCTGCCACCTCTTTTCTGGATGCTCAGGAAACTTGTCTTTGTTTGTCTTTTGATTAATCAGTTGCAACAAGGTTAATTCCCCAACTTTTTTTTCATATATACATATGAGGTCTAACAATTAAGTTTGTGAACTCATGGTAGAAAAAGTGATGCATACCTCATTGCTGAATATCACTATGGTCACCTTCCAGGGGCTCCCTTTGGGAAGCTGTGTCCTGATGCATAGCTTTGATGAAGAATGAACATTTGTGCAGAAATAGGATTGGTGAAAGGGGGTATGATCTGATGGTAATATTATGGAGGGACTTGGCAAGGCTTGTTTGTTCAGACTCTCCGTGGCTCTGAGTCTTTGAGAATAAGTATGTTTCTTTCCTCTGGGTTTGGGAAGATACCTGTGAAATGAAGATTTTATGCCCTGTTTTTTAAGGAAGAGGGGCCAGGGAGAGAGAGTGACCTCCCAGCTTCTGTTTTTACAAATGCACAGGTGCCATACTTTGGGGGTAATATGTCTTGAACTCCCATCAGTATATAAATGTACATATACACACACAAACATGTACATGTACACACATATACAGACACTTTTATGTAGTATTTGATCTAAAAATTGAAGGATGAATAAGAGTAAATGGGTAAAAATATGGGAAGGACGTTGCTATGGAAGGAATCCCATGCTCAGTTCACTAGGATAGGAAATCCTAGGATCTGTAATGTCAAAAGGACCTGGATTTGTTAGTATGTTGTTCTAAACAAGGGAATAGTAAGAAAGAAGTCTGGAAAGACAGTGCTATGGTTTGAGTATTTGTCCCCTCCCAAACTCATGTTGAAATTTAATTACTATTAGTATTATTACTAATACTCCTATAGTATTATGAGGTGGGATCTTTATAAGATGGTTAGTCCACCGGGGCTCTGCAGTTATCATAGGAGTGGGTCCTTTATAAAAGGGTGAGGTTGGCCTCTTTTGTCTCCCGTCCTCTCTTTGCCCTTTGCCATGGAATGATGTAGCAGAAAGGCCTTCTCAAGGTGCTGGCCATTCAATCTTGGACTTTGCAGCCTCCGGAAATGTGAGCCAATGAGTTTCTGTTCATTACTGATCATCCGTTTATGGTATTCTGTTATAGCAGCACAAACAGGCTCAGACAGGTAGCTCAGTGGGAATGACGCTCAGCCCACTGAGTTAACTTTGGCAGAAGAATGTCTGACTTTTTTGTCACTCAGTTTATATTTCTGACCGTCCCGTGGGAAACATCTTCTTACTCCTGTTTTGAGCTCCTCTTCTCTCTGCCTTCTATCATGGTTCTGGAATCTTACTGTCAACAACCTGGGTGGGCATCTCCTGCATTGTTGGCTTATGCAAGTTACTGCTTCTGTGACATGACACATCCCAGTCCTACAGGCCGCGGCTCTCTGCTGCGTTAGAATCTTGTGGTTGCTGATTGCTGAGATGCAACATGTAGCTCTTTCTTTGTGGAGTTCTTGTCCCTTCCCCAGTACCTCTGCTTGTGGACCCAGAAGCCACCCCATCTCCCTCCTGCCTGCTGCAGTCTCTTTCTAGTTCTGGTAGAATTCGGCCGTTTTGGCTTCATTATTTGCTTTGCACATGAGAAACTTCTCCTGTCTGTGCCTGTAGGTTTTTGGAAATAAAAGTCAGGAACACTTGTAGGCTACCTTGCTTCTTTCTAGCCGCATCCTTCTCCCAAAACAATGGACGTAAGGACCTGTTCTTATCTTGAATGAGGAAGAAACAGGGGGGATATGCCAGGAGCAAAATAAAAAAATCAGATCATGTCTGAAAAATATTATATGCCTTCCTCTCCTCCCTCACAGGATGGGGCTCAGTTGAGGAAAGTCTTTCATATCAAATTTAGGAGTCTGGACGGCACTAGTGGGGTGACAAGCTTTGAGTGACAGATGACAACAGTTGTGCTTTGGGAAGATCATGTGATAGAAGCAGGAAGTATACCAGAGAGGGAAGCGTCTGGAGTCAGGGAAACCCCAAGGAGGCTCCTGGGGTGGTCTCTGCTGAGTGATTTCTCGTGCCCCAGGAAGTTTCCTTATCACAGAGCCCCCCCCCCCCCCAGTGGTTAGTACTGCCAAGCCCGGGGGCTTCACCCAAGGGTATAGTTCTTGGAACTCTCAGAAAGAAGTTGTATAACTAACTCTCATCTGTATGTTACCTTAAGGCAGAGCTGTTCTTGTTGCAGAATGTCACCACTGGAGGTCAAGGAAGAATCAGTCACTAAAAAGGAAGTTACAGAGCGTCATTCAGAGAGGGAACATTCTTTCATCTTGTGACCGCCTGATGCACTGTCAAGTGGAGGAAGCTGAAATTCCTAATGGGTTTCTTGACCTGAAAGGATATAGGATACTTTAAAAGGGAAGCTACTCCAATAAGATTGGAGGCTCCTGTGACAGGTGATAGTTCATTAACTTGGGAAGCCCTTGCCGAGTGTTAATTAAATTTGCATTACAGGTGAAGGAATCTGACGTCTGGAAAAAATGTCTCATTTCATTCAAAGGGTAAGCTATGGATCTTCAAGACTCTCTTTGTGACTTCTAAGAAAATAGCAGACAAAGAAGGCTTTTGTAGGATGAAGAAACATGGAAAGTTTCTTGATGAAACTCGATGATTCCACGTTTACAGCACACACGTTTGTGTGTGTTCCCAGATAGGCATTTATGCGTTTAAACTTTCAGCTGAGTCTTATTACCTAATTAGTTCAGATTGGCCCCTTCAGCGGGAGACAGGGAGGAAAGAGGCTTTGAAGTTGTGAAAGGGACCATGAAGCGGATGGCCTCTGAGAGCTGGGAGGGTGCTGCCGGCTGGAGGCATCTGTCTGTATTTTCCTTGCTCTGTAGCCGTCCATGCAGGACCTCTCAAGGATCCTGGATGATAGCAGTCATCTGACTTCAGGGAATACCATTGGATAGCCTGTAGGCAAGCAGACAAATCAAACTGTTCAGAAGTGTGGAACACACAAAGAGAGCCCCCTTCCCTACGACATCCCATTCTCTGGAAGCCACCATTGACAAGAGTTTCCCTCTTATCCCTATTACAAATAAACCTTCTTTTCACAAACAAGCACATATGCTTTTGAAGACACATGATTTTTTTTGTTCCTGTTCTTCAGATTATACCACGTGATGCTCTTGCCTCTGCCTGTCACCTTTGTGTGGTCAGCCCAGCCCAGCCCAGCCCGCCCCATAGCTGAGGAGTAGTCCACTGTGACCCACAGCTTGTTTAACCAGGTTTCCATAATAAACGCTTTGGCTGTTTCTGGTTTCTAGCCTTTAGTGGGTTGAACGTCTCCCTTCTCAAAAGAAATATCCATGTCCTAATTACCAAACCTGTGAATGAGACCTTATTGGAAACTTTATTTAAGGATCTAAACATGGTATCATTCTACATTTAACCATTCACATTGAACCACATGGACCCTAAAACCAGTGACAAGCATCCTTAAAGACACAGAAGATGATGCAGGGAGAGGCGGAGGCCTTGTGGAAATGGACTGGGAGAGCCACAGCCGAGCATGCCTGGGGCCCCCACAACTGGGAAGAGGCAAGGAAGAATTGTCCTTTAGAGACATCGAAGGTATGTTAGGAGTCTTCATAAGCATGAGAGAATGCATTTCTGTTGTTTTAAGCCACCCAACAGTGGTAGGATGCTAATACGCTGCTCCATTTCTCACCTAATGATCATGTCTGTTGTTGTCGTGAAAGATAACGAACACTTGCCCAGGCACATTTGTGCACACATGCTGAGGGTCATCTGCAGGACAGCTTTGTGGAAGTGGAATCCTGGTTCTCTGTTCTGATAATGTTTTCCTCCTTAAATGGATCACATATGTCCTTGCAAATAACAGTAGCACCTGGTGTGTGTTGAGTGCCTTTTGGGTGTCAAGCATCAGGCCCACACGCTGTCATGTAATCCTCACCACAGCTTCATCATGTATTTATTATCATCGTCTTTTTGCAGAGAGCATACTGACCTATAGACATTGTCACAAGATCGCGTGCTTACCTAAGAGGCATGGCCAGGATTCAAACCAGCCTCTAACTCCAAAATCTGTATTCTTAGCCATGACAGATTGAGAAGATAACCCCAGCTTGGACTTCTTGGCTCTGTGTTATATGGACATCGTCTGGCCTGTCCTGGACACTGGGTGTGGTGGGCTCTGGGAAGTGAAAGGCTCAGATGTAACTAGTGGAAGAAGTGTGGTCTGGCAGGGAGAATGTGCAGTGGGGGTGGGGTGAAATCACACTGTGCAGATGGTGCTTCTTGGATTAACGGGGTCCCAGTAGATGGACTGAAAATCCAGGAGTTAGAGCATCAGGGACTAATCAATTACTAGCACCCATCACCTGTCAGGCCTCCTTCTGGGTACTTCCCGTGTATCTTCCTGTTGTGAAGCAGGTCCTGGGTCAGCACAGAGGGACCTTCAGTAAATAGTGTGCAACTGCAATCTCAGATAAGCTCCCCAGTCAGGAGGCTGCAGGAACACGGCAGGGCTCTAGTCGGTAGGAACGAGGCAGGTTCAAGAATGATTCAGCTCAGGCTACTGGTGGCCATCCAATTAATGGAATTGTGAGATGGGAATCCCAAGTCAGGAGTGAGGTGGTTTAGTCATTGGAACTGAGTCCCTTCACCGGAGGCCACTTGGCCTGCTGTGAGGAGGGTAGCACCATCACAGCTATGATGAGAAATAGTGTTCCTGCTGGAGAGCAGAGGGTCCATCTATGTGACTTCTGGGCAGCAGCACACAGCAGGCTGTCTATCAACTTAATGATGCATTCCTTTGACTAATTTTTATTTTTAATAAAATGATTATCTTTGTTTGCCTTACTGGTATCTCTCAATTCATTACCAGCATTAAGAAGAGTTTCTGTTGGTTCAGCAACCAGGACCATTTGCACTTCCTCGTCTCCTTGGGCCCTGTGCCATCTCTTAAGTTTTGGAGAAGGGAAATGAAGTAACACGCTATTTTTCTTTTTTTCCTGGTGGGAGAATATCCCCATCTTGTGGATATGTGCATTGTGTTGTAAGCTTCTACAGAGGTGAATAGAAATTCACCTGGTTTGGGCATTTTATCCCCTATCCCCTTGTTGTACTTTCACCAATTTCTGAGTCCTTTCAGCATGGTTTCCTTTGCTTCTCCCTGTAGTCTGGAGGAATAGGCTACACAGTCTATTCTAAGATGAGGGAATTTTAATTTTCATTTCATGTTAATAGGAGAGACTTTGTTGATTAACAGAGTAAATCACTATTAGACTTGAGGGTAGAAATTTCTGATTCTCTTACAATTGAGATCACTTCCCACCCCTCACATCCTGCTCTGGGCCTCAACTTCCAGCCTGGAAGAAAATATAACGTATATTCAGGCAGTATCTCAAGCCATCTTTTAGAAAGCTGATCACAAATAGAAGTCACTTTGTAAAGTGCCGATAGAGTTTATCAAAACAAAATTTGCTTTGCCTTAATTATTCACTAACTATATTTCTCCAATTCGCAGAAACTGAAATGAATTTACTTTATAAGCCATACTATAATTTTATGGTATTACTATTTTAAGAAATTAGAGAATTTCAAAATTGGATATGACTTAAAGGAGGGGAGAGTATATGGTGGAGGAGTACAGATTAGGACTTGGAGTGATTTTTGTCTGGTGCACAGAGAGCATGTCTATTATATATAATCAAAATGAATTTAAAAATGTTGGCACTAAAATAGTAAACTTTAATCTTGAGGCATTCCCATCCGTAAAATTCCTAGATAACACTGGGGTATGAAGTGCTGTTATGAAAGCTTTTACAAGCTGGATTTAAAGTGATTACCTTCCTTGCCTAGAATAATACAAAAGAAGTCCCTTGTTAAATACAGAAAGAGCATTCCTGGAGACAGTGTCTTGCAGAAAATGCTGAGACAGGTTGTTAATTTGCATGTGCTTATGGTTTAGTGCTACATTCTGTTTGGAAGAAGTTTGTTGGGGTATAGGCTCTGTGCTGGCAAGGCCATTGTCAGTCTCATTCATTGCTGAAACCCTTGGCCTAGAACCCTATTAAAGTGGGGACTTAATATATATTTGTTAGGTGTGTTAAGAAAAGGATGCATATAAGTGACTCTGTAAAATTCAAAAATTAGGGACTTGTAGACTATTGGATCATGGTCTTGGGGATAAGAATGTGTCATTTGGAATAAGATACTATGTAAAATAATTGTGCATTGTACATACATGATAGAGTTGGGTAAAGCTTGAGATTTGGAGCTGGGAAGATTACCCTGGCCATGTTTTCATAATGGACACAAAGTGGGTTGTGCAGCTGCTGATGACAGGAGTGGAACATGTAACAGTAGCATAAAATAATTATTTTCTTTCCTCATTAATGTTTTCTGGATAAAAATGAGAAGGAAGCGGCCATGTTTTAAGTCAGTGGTTCTCAAACAGGGTGATTTTGCCCTCCTAGCCACATTTGGCAATGTCTGGAGGCATTATTAATTGGCATGATGTGGGATGGGGTGCTATTGGCATCTTGTGGACAGAGGCCAGGGATGCTGCTGAATAACCCCCAGTGCAGGAGACGAGCCCCACAACAAATAGGCTACAGTGTGTGAGATGGGCCCCCAACAAATAGCCCACAGTGTGGGAGATGGGCCCCCCAAAATAGCCCAGAGTGCAGGAGAAGGGCTCCTCCAACAAATAGCCAACAATGCAAGAGGTGGGCCCCCCAACAAGTAGCCCACAGTGCAAGAGATAGGCTCCCCCACAAATAGCCCATAGTGCAAGAGATGGGCCCCCCAACAAATAGGCTACAGTGTGGGAGACGGGCCCTCCACAACAATAAGTATCTGGTACCAAGTATCAGTAGTGCTGAGTTTGAGAAACCCTGTCCTGGTCACTCATGAGGGTTTGTTAAAGTATGGAGTCAGATAAAATGTGTGTGTTATTGTATGTATCGATGTTCAACCAGAAATTCCTTATGAACTATGTAGTCTATTAGTGTATAACAAATAAGTGATTTTTTTTCATTTCTTGTTACTTTGGATCCAGACATAAGTTAGTTTTGTTTTTAACCAATGGTTTCCGTTAATATTAAGAATTCTTTTATCAATATATATTTATATATTTTCAACAGCTGTTACTTGCTTTGAAAGCAATGCAATAAACGTATACCTAGTGTGTCATTGCTGAGCTCAGCAAACTGTTGTCAGAAACAATAGGGACCAGAAAGGTGCTTCAGGCAGAGAGAGATGTGGAAAGAGCTGCACTGAGGAGCTTCATGGTGTGCCGGGGACGCGGAGCTGACAGAAGGCAATGGCAAACACAGCCATCCCTTTTGGAACCACTCACCTGTCCTCTCCTCTGCTCTAACTGGGCAAGGTAAGCTGTGCAGAGGCAGGAAGTCAATGCTGGGCAGTTACTAGGCTCTTGAACCCAGACATTCATCCTAAGAACCCAAAAATTCATAGCTTTTTCAAGAGGCAAACTGTTGTCACTGTTATATGATGTAATTATATAATTATGACTATGAACTTGTCAATTGATCAAAATAATTTGATCTTTTTGTGGCATTTATTGAAATGAAGCTTAATTGACATTACCTGTTTTAAGTGCACCGATCTGACATTCTAGATCTGGTAGTATTTTTACATCTGTAACAAAATTTCTCTTTTCTGTGGAAGAATACTGTGAATTTCTGGGGCAGAAGAGAGTTGGAAAATTAGGGAAATTCCATTGTTTAATTTACTTTCTCATCCAGACGTTATCAAATGTATCATCTTTGAGTAATTGTATGGAGAGGAAAAGACTTTGAAGACCTTCTTGTGTTTATTAACATTGGCTTGAAAGATGACCCTTTCCCCTGGACATTCCGTGGCACACCATTAACTCACTTGGTGAGAGCACAGGTGTTGCATTTGGTGGTCTGATGTTTCTCAAAATAGAGATCTGATTCGCTATATGCTGATTCTGTCTTCACGCTTGTCAAGTATAGTTTCTCAAGGTGAAAATTGATGCTATTTACTGGGTGCTGAGTTTGTATGAGGCATAGTGCTAAAGGCTCTTCATGAATTACTCATTGTATCCTCATCACAGTGTCATGAGGATAGCTACTATTATGACGTCCGTTTTAGAGATAAGGAAATTGAGGCTTGGAAAGGTAAAATGATGTGTCCCCAGTTGTATAACTGGGGGGTAAGGAAACCAGAATAGGTAAAATTATCCTGTTGATAATCTTTGCTATCTTCAAAGGAGGTACTTTGAGGTGGGATGCACACACAGAGAAATCTGACCTTAACTCTAAAATCCAACAAGAATAAAATATCAGTGAAGTATAACGCCACACCTTTTCTTCTAGCTCCACAAGGAAGAGGGAAGGTACTTGCTGGTAGAAGAGTTGGGGTTTTAAAGGAGTACCCCATTAGGTCAGTTTTCTCTTCCCTTTGCTAGCAACTGGAGCAGAGAAGGGAAGACTTGCACTACTGCACATGGCCTGAGAAGCACCTGAGTCAGTTGGCTTCTTGTGTCTCATGATGCTCTAGTTGTACCTAACAGCCATCCAGGATTGCTGTGCCTCTGGATAGCAGCACTTTTATGAAGCCTCCATGTCCAGGGAGCTGTGTAAGTTGAGGTTTGTTCTGCACTGATGGTGTGTATATGTGTGCAGGCAGGCATGTTTGCGAGACTCCTCTTGGGGGTGGTGGGGAGGGGAGGGTTTAGTCTCCTCCCGTGGGCATTTGGTCCATGTCTGGGAGAGCTCTGGTCCTAGGAGGCTATAAACTAGTTAACTCTTCCTAGTCTGCTCTGGTCTATGAGCAATTTAAGGATGGATACTGTGTTAATACTGGTAATAAGAGGCTCCTTGCATTCCAGGCACTCTGTTTTACAGATGAAGCAATTAAGCCAGGGAGAGGTAAATAATGCCTGATACTCATCCAGTGAGGGGGTGAGCTGGGACTGTCCCAGACTCTTCCAGGACAGTCTGCTGTCAACACCTGTGTCCTCTTCACTGTCCTCTGTCTTTTATCCTGGCATCTTGGACATGTGATAGCTGATTAGTAAATGTCAGTTGAATGAATGAATGCTGCTTGCGAACACTTCTAGTGGAAACCAAGCCTTGCTCTGAGCAGAGTGTGGCTTGTAGTGGTAATATGTTCAAGGACAGCGGCAAGAATTCCTGGTACTTGGCGACTGACTGGTTACCAGAAGGAAGCCCTCTGTTTTCAGGGCCTCTGCTCCATTTGTGTCTCTTGGGTCTGGATTTCCCAGTCTCTAGTCCAGTTTCACAATCTGCCTCCTGAGCTCTTCCAGGAAAACTTTCCGAACTTTAGTTGATGTTGTTTGGACTTTCACTTTCAGTATGATTTTTCATTCTGACATTCCCTGATTGGAGCCTCTGCTGGTTCTTTGGGAGGGAGATCTTCTCCCTAACCTCAGCTCTGAGACGCAACACTGCCAGGCCTGGGACACCTCCAGCTGTATGGTGGTAGAGAGGGTCTGGCCTTTTTGAATCTTGAGTTTTTTGTGTTCAAAATGAGGGGCTTATAGTTGTACAGTTCCTTGCCATTTAAAAAAATTATAGATCCTGGTAAGAATCTTTTAAAAATACACATCCTGCCTGCACCTGTACATACACAGAATTTGTCAATGCACCCATAGACCCTGCTCACTCAAAGCCTGTCCATTTACCAGGTTTCATATATGTAAAAGATCTGTTCTTTATTGGGGTCTGTCCATCTTTGACAGACCATGGCATGCCGTGATAAAGTTCTTTTTTAATTACCAAATTTATTGAAACAATAGTCTTCTGTTAGTACTTACAAAACTCACAAACCTTTCAGCCTGGGCTTTGAAGCGAAAAAAGAGGGTTTAGAATTACAGTGTAGACTCCCATCAAATAGGTGTTGACAACCGAAAAGCGTTAAGACTTCTGGATGATCCTGCTCCCTGCCTTCTGACTTTTCATCCCGTGCTCCCATTATCTATATTGTATACAAATCATAGAATGAATGTTTTTGTCCTCAGAGGAATTAATAGTGGAGGGATGTTTCGTAGGTAGAATTTTGCCTCAGAGGAAACATGAGTAATTTATCTGTAGTTTTAGTTTAGTTAGTGGAGGAAGAGCTCCACTTGTCCCCCAGAAGAACTTGAAATCTTCTCTCCCTATTGCTCTTGAACTCTGCACACACAGCTATCTCCAAAGAATCCCCATTTTACTGTCTTATTTATTTTATTTTATTGAGATAGTGTCTCACTAGGTTGTGCCAGATTAGAGTGCTGTGGTGTCATAGCTCACAGCAGCCTCAAACTCTTGGGCTCAAGTGATCCTCTTGTCTCAGCCTCCTGAGTAGCTGGGACTAGAGGCATGCGATACCATGTCCAGCTAAATTTTTTTTATTTTTAGTAGCGATAGGGTTTCACTCTTGCTCAGGGTGGTCTTGAACTCTTGAGCTCAAGCCATCCTCCTGTCTCAGCCTCCCAAAGTATTAGGATTACAGGTTTCAGCCACCACGCCTGGCCATTTCCACTATCTTAAACTCTCAAACCCTTCTCACCACTTACTTTCCCCATCCTCCCGATTTACCTGGATCTGTTTTCTGCCAACACATTTTGTTCTTTATCGTATAAACCCCACCCGCCCTTATGGAGCTGCTTCACGGACCTGGGCTTCCTCCTCTTATGGGGAAGATTCATTCACTAACACTTTCACTTATTTCTTTCATTCCTGTCACAGTAACCTATGGGGTAAGAGGAGACCACCCCTACAGGGCATGTGGTGTGTTAGGAAACGGTGTGGTACCCATGCTGACTCTGGCAGACATTTTTAAAAGTGGAACATGCCTTTCAACAAACTAGCATTTGGTTCATAACATTCTAACCAATCCCTGGTGTATCTGAATCAAGGCTTTCTTCCTTGGGAAAAAATAGGGAAATAAGTGTGCAAAATCAAATATTTGATTTACAGCAGTTAAGATGGTTAAATGCAAGTATTTTTGGCTTGCCCCCTTTCCCTTCTGTATTCCTTTGCCCCTGCTGCCCCTCCCAGTCAGTGAGATGGCCTGTTGCTCAAGGATTCTAATGGGATTTTATTTACTGCCTGGTGGAAACAGTTGGAAAAAAATGATGCAGTTAGGACACTCCAAGCATTTTGAAACATTTTCTTGGCAGTTTTGCTTTTTCTTTTTGGCAGCGAGGACACGCCTGCTCAAAACATTTTTAATGTTTTACCTTCTTGGGCTCTGCATCTGCGAGTATAAATGTTTCCAAATTGTTCTTTTGATTTCATTCTTAAGACTCTAGGCAATGTGTATAACATACATACACCCCCCCCCCCACACACGTATGCACACAAACACATGTATATACAACACACACAGATACGAGGGCGAAGGTATTGTTAGGTACCATGAAAAATGGAACGTGTACGTATTAACAATGGCTGGATACTTTCTAGACAGCCCTCATGTGTATATACGAGGTATATGCACATGTAAAGAGAAGTTGCTCTTGTGCCTTTGTTTTAAAAGTACTTTTTTTTGTTTTTGAGAAGTCATGATTGAGAAGTTACCAATCTCAGAAGCCAGCTAGTTGATTTCTATCAAGGAGAGCTATACGTGCAAGAATCACATAAAGTGTTGATAAGGGTGAAGATGATGATGATCTCATAGAACTGGCATTTATGGAAAATCTTATGAGAGCAGTACCTCCTAGAAATGAGGAAATCACCAGTTTTCTTTCTTTCTTTTTTAAACTTTCAGCAGACAAATTGAAGCTTAGAACTTAGTATCTTTTGGGTCTCACATGGGTAGTTGAATATGGAACTGAAAGATGTGAAATGAGATGTTAGCAGGATAAATGAGTCTGGCAATGCAAGGCAGTGGGTTAGTAATGTGAGTTAATGATATGTAACTTTCAGTAGAGCTTTTACAGTTTTTCATATTTGCACACTATTTATACTTTTTATTAATAGTGCTGCAAAATAACTCTTTTGGAATAAATTCATTTTCCTGTTTCTCTTTTTTAATGATATAAGAAGGTTAAATGCATAATCAAGCCAAGAAGTAGGAGAGTCAAAACTTAGGGGTTTTTGTCTTGAGTCACTCTATTCCCTTAATATTTTTGGCTGGGCGCAGTGGCTCATGCCTATAATCCTCCCACTTTGGAAGGCCGAGGCAGGTCAATTGTTTGAGCTTAGGAGTTCAAGACTAGTCTGAGCAAGAGCGAGACCCTGGCTCTACTGAAAATAGAAAAAAAAAAATAGCTAGGCATTGTGGAGGGTGCCTGTAGTCCCAGCTACTTGGGAGGCTGAGGCAAGAGCATTACTTGAACCCAAGAGTTTGAGGTTGCTGTGAGCTATGAAGCCATGGTACTTTACCAGGGTGACAGAGTGAGGCTGTGTCGTAAAATTAAAAGAAAAGGTTTATGTCTCCTCCTTCCTGTCCAAATTTTTTTTCCTATATCTAGGAGAGGTGTAGTGTAAGGTACTGGAGCAAGAAGTTGGCTCTAGACTTATTTCTGCTATCGTTGATGTTTACTTAATTTTTTTGATGTTGTGATAGTTAATTTCTTTGACCTTCATTTTCCTCATCTGTAGAATACAGTGAGTAGACTGAGATCCTAAGTCTCTTTTAGCTGTCAGAACACTGCTTTTCATCAATGAAGTTACAGATGGCCTCTGTGATGAAGGTAGGGTGCCAGACCATTATTGGGTGCAATACAGATTGAGTCTGAGGAATTGTATAAAGCTGTTTACTCTTAATTAGGTTGTGGTGCTCTGCGAGTACTGCATTATGATGCTACTTTATTGTTTGGTGTTTATTTATTGTTTAGAACTCACAGATTCCCCAGTTGCCAGAAATGTGATGAGTCCCTTTGGCCTTGGCCAATGGTCTGCTTTCCTCAGTTGCATTGCCCAATGTTATAAACCCCTTGGTTTTTTGACCTACTATGTGAGGTAGTGCTGTCTTCCAGATGGAAAAAAAAAAAAAGACATTTACTTGTTACTCTAAAAAGAATGTATTTTTTCCCACTTTAAAAATAATTCCATTACCAAATATAAACATGCTCTATACGATAGAACCATTTCCAAGTTTATGTTCTGTATTTTTGTTCTAGAATAAATAAATAGTTGCTATAGAACTGGAAATGAATTACTTAGGTAATTTAACTACTTAAAAATTAATAAGGAATGTTTTTATTCTATTTTTTAAAGCACATAAATATCAATGTAAAATAATAGTGATTGAGAGTGTAAAAAATATGTTTATATAGATGAGGAAAGTTTTTATTGTCAGAGTAACCTTACTACAGATATTATAATAAATGCTGGACAAAACATAAATCAGCTATTTGAGTGTATCGGAGAGTAACCAAAAGCAGGCAGAAATTGGAGGAAAGTTGACTTCTTGAAAGATGGGGACCCCAAACATCTGTATCTAAACTCTGCCCACATTCTTGGCTGATCCTTGGGACACTCCCAAGGATCCACCAGAGTTCCCAGTGAAAAGTGACAGCTGGAAAGGTGAAAGAACTAGACAGTTCTAGCCACTGCTAGAAGTGCTAGAGTGTGCAGTGTTTCCATAGAGAAAACTGTGTTTGGAGTTTGAGTCCAGCCAAGTAACTGCCTGGTGCAATAAAACAATTACCAAATAATCTTCAGAATTAGATTCAGAGTCTCCACAACTGTAGTTATAATATACTATACATAATAATCATAAGAAGAAAAGGAACTATTCCTTATAGTAAAGAGATAAAATAGTCAATAGAAAACAATCCCAAGATGATGGAGATGTTGGAATTAGTATTCAAAGACTTTATAAAGCATCTATTACAAATATGCATAAAGAATTAAAATATGGTCTTAATTAAACAACAGATGAGTAATTTTATTTTATTTTTTTAAATTTCAGATTAATATGAGGGTACAAGCAATTAGGTTACAATGTTTGCATCTGTTAGGTAAAGTCCCTGTACTCAGGAGGTGTGCCATATACCCTTACACTGTGCCAATTAGGTGTGAGTACAGCAATCCCCCTCCATCTTCCCCTGTCCACCCCTCCCATTCCCTCCCCTCCCAACAGACAACTAATTTTAATAGAAAAATAGAAAACAAAAGCATGGAAGGTAGAAAAGATAAGTGAACTTGAAGGTAGATCATTAAAAGTTATTCATTCCAGAGAATAAAGAGAAAATTATTAAAGAAGAATGAAAAAATTTTCAGTGCTGTTGGCATGATAATTTAATACATGTGTAAATAATAATAATAATGATAATGATAATTTAATACATGTGTAAATTTAATACTTGTCTCAGAAGGCAAGAAGAGAGCAAATGTAGCAGGAAAAATGTTTAATGAAATAGTGGTCAGTAATTTTCCAGATTAGATTAAAAAAACATATTTTTTTTTCTTTTTTTAAGACAGAGCCTCACTCTGTTGCCTCTGGCTAGAGTGCTATGGCATCATAGCTCACAGCAACCTCTAATTCCTGGGTTTAGGCAGTCCTCCTGCCTCAGCCTCCCTAGTGGCTAAGGACTCCAGGTGCCCACCACAACGCCAGACTGGTTTTTCTATTTTTAGTAGAGAAAGGTCTTGTCCTTGCTCCAGCTAGTCTTGAACTCCTGAGCTCAAGCAATTGACCTGTGTTGGCCTCCTAGAGTGCTTGGATTATAGCATGAGCTACAGTATCCAGCTGAAAAACATAAATTTAGAGATCAAAGAAACTCAGCAAAACCCAGGCAAGATAAATAAAAAGGAAACCACACGAAGGCACCCCTTGGTAAAATAGCTGAAAACCAAAGAATAAGAGAAAATCTTGACAGCATCCAGTAGAAGAATAATACAGCATAAAGGACAGGTCACTTCTCATCAGGAACAAAGGAGGTTTTAAAATGGTAGAATGACATTTCAACGTGCCAAAACCATAAGCTGTTTACTTAGAATTCTGTATCAAAAGAAAAGTCTTTCAAATGTGAAGGTGTAATAGGATATGTTATATAAATTTGAAAATGAAGACAGTTCTTTATAGCATATCTGTACAAGAAATTCTGAAGAAAGTTCTTGAGGCTTATGAAAAATGACACCAGGTAGGAAGTTAGTATAATGGAATAGTATGGAGTTTATACTCACACATAGATGTAATATACAGCGTGGGCTTAAATTTCGTGTGTAATTTAAAATACTTGTCTATATTAAATTGGACACAAAATTTATAGCCACCTTGTAGGTAAAAGTGTAAGAATTTTGTAACAAGTGCTGCAGGGATCTCAAGAGTGGTGAGATCTGTCAATCTGTTATCGTTCTTATATGAATGACAAGAGGATCATTGGTGGAAATTTTATTGTACTTTGCAGTTTTCAGAGTTTTTAAAAAAAATGTATTTTCTGGGTGGCACCTGTGGCTCAAAGTAGTAGGGTGCTGGCCCCATATGCCGGAGGTGACGGGTTCAAACACAGCCCTGGCCAAAAACTACAAAAATATATATATATATATTTTCTCATACAGTTATTTTGATAACTGTATGAGAAAATACATTTTTAAAATTATTTTGATAACTGTATGGATTCTTTGGTGGGAGGTGGGAAGATGTAGATGGGATTGTAAGAAAATAGGACATGGTAGTGATAGGTGTCTATCCATGTGGCATGTTGAAGACAGAAAGTAGCTGAGTTTGGTGGTACACACCTTTAAACACAGATATGCAGGAGGATTGCATGAACCCAGGAGTTTGAGGTTAGCCTGGGGGCCACATAAAGAGTCTCTGTCTCTTAAAAATAAAAGGGAGGCTATGATAACTTGGTGACTCCCATAGGGTAGAAGGGGTGGGGATGGAAGAGAGAGATGCCGATAAACTCAAGCTGGTGGAAGCAGTGGTTCTGGTCGTTGTTCTTATAGAATCATTGATGCCTATACATTTTGTAGAATTAGGCACTATGTGATCAGAATTTTCCTGAAGGAGGCTTGGTATTAAAAATGATCCTGCTTAAATGTATATACCATGATCTCTACACTTTTAATTGCATTAAATGTTTGAGTATGTGCCCTGCTAGGCATCTGTTGAGGCAATATATCATTAGTATTATAAAACATCCTAAAAATAGGTAAAAGGATGAGATGAAACCAAATAAGTATTAAAATAGATATATAAAGTTCTAGTATTTTCTTCTTGAATCCCAGAATTGTATTTTCTAGCCTTTGGCTTGGCGCCTAGTTTGAAGACCACTGCAGTACCTCAAGTGGAATATACTGGAATGGTTATTTAGTTTCTGATCATCATTTATGCATCTACTAGTGAAATACAGATATAATTCTATATAACTGGAATATATGCTTTAAAAAATTACATTTAAAAAATTTAATTTTCTTTAGCTTTTCTCCCTTCTTTAACTGTACTGCTATCTTCACAAATATTTAATATTAATAATTTGGTGTATAAACTTGTGTTTTTCTCCTAGCTATATAATCATTTTTAGCTTTTTAAATTTCATAATAAACAATATGAATATAGTATGTACATGTTTCTACATCTTGATTTTCTCACTTAAAATAGAACAGAGAAGGGCTGAGCACAGTAGCTCATGCCTGTAATCCCAGAATTTAGGAGGCCAAGGTGAGTGGATTGCCTGAGCTCAAAGGTTTGAGACCAGCCTGAGCCCAAGTGAGACCTCATCTCTAAAAATAGCTGGTTATTGTGGAGGGTGCCTGTAGTCCCAGCTACTTGGGAGGCTGAGGCAAGAGAATCACTTGAGGTTGCTGTGAGCTGTGATACCATAGTACTCTACCCAGGGCGACATAGTGAAACTCTGTCTCAAAACAAACAAACAAACAAAACAAAACAAAACAAACATAGAAATTCCTCCATAACATTGATATAATTCATTTTAATGGTAATATTCCATTTTGTAAACATACTGCTGGAGTGAACCATTCTTCTGTTAGTTGATATTCAATTCATTTTTTTTTTTTTTTTTGAGAAAGAGTTTCACTTTTGTCACCCCTGTAGAGTGCTGTCGTGTCACAGCTCACAGCAACCCCAAACTGTTGGGCTTAGGCAATTTTCTTGCCTCAGCTTCTCGAGTAGCTGGAAGTACAAGTACACAACGCCAGGCTATTTTTAGGGATGGGAGTCTCAATCTTGCTCAGGCTGGTCTTGAACCTGTGAGCTCAGGCAATCTACCCACCTTGGCCTCCCTGAGTGCTAGGATTACAGGCATGAGCCACAGTGCCTGGCCCCATTGTTTCCTATCTTTTCATTTTTTTGTTATATGAATAGTCATTCAGTAAACATGTTAAACATATAGCTTTATAAACTAGACTTTTATTTCTTAAAGTAAATTACAAGCAATGTGATTAGCAGTTAACGGATATGTCTTTTTCTGGATTGGTTTTCAAAGTTTGTTATAATACACATTTCTCCCAGGAGTCCCTAAGGGTGTACTTCTCCCTCCACTTTATTACCCCATCAGCAACATTTCTTTTTTTTTTTAATTCAAATTTTGCTAATTCAAAGAAATTAGTAAAGTGGATGCAAAATGTAATCTGGCTAAGTTTGCATGTTTCTGAGTAAGGTGAGGTTGGGCGTGGTCATTTGGCTTTATTCAGTAAATTGCCTATTTGTCAGTGCTCCATTTTCCTATCAGGTCTTGTTCCTATGGAGTTACCAGTTTTTTTTTTTTTTTTGGCAGTTTTTGACCGGGGCTGGGTTGAACTCACCACCTCCTGCGTATGGGGCCGGTGCCCTACTTCTTTGAGCCACAGGCACTGCCCAGTTACCAGTTTGTTTTGTTATCAATTTTAGATGACTCTTCTGTATCTTATGCTGTAATTTTTCTTGTATGTTTTAGATTATATTTTCCAGTGTAATAGTTAGTTATTAACTTTTTGGTGGTGTCTTTTTATATACAAACTATTTATATTAAAAAAATCAATATAATTTTCCCCAAGGTCAAATTTGAATTATTTTCTAGAAAATTCCAATGCCAAATAGGGCAGCTGTCCTCAGAGCAGGCTCTTCCAGTATACATGGGTGCTGGCGGGGCACCGCCTTCACCTCTTCTCTGACCAGACTTCCCAAACTGGGGCTCAAACGGAGTGTGTCTCCAACCAGAGTTTGGATGTGAGCCCTATTGTCCTAGGATAGGAAGATCCAGTGTGGGAAGATTTACTTAGATTTTGCTGCTTCTCATACGGTTTTCTACTCGTTGTACTCCAGACATATTGAAATAAGCCACATATATATTTTTCTAGATATGTTGGCTTTAGGAAAAAAAAAATCTAACATTTTCAGCAGTTCCAAAATCTTGCAGGTCCTGAAGGGCAGTTGGATATTTTGTTTCAGCTGGATCAAGCCTTAAAAGAGGATTGGAACAGATGTTTGAATTTGGTTAAATGCTTTCAATATTTATTACTTAGGTGACCTAGTTTAGCAGCAATTGTAATAGAAAAAAAACAAGACCATTTGGGAAAAACAGAGTTTATTGCATTCACCTTAAAAACTGAAATAATTTTTCCCTTTTTATTTATTTTATTTAGCTTGAATGTGGGAAAATAAAACCCTGAGAGACTCTCTTCCTACTTTAAACAGATACCTACGTCTATATTACATTAAAAAAATCCCACATGAAATATTTTTTGGTGCAACTGGAGCAACAGTTTTGGATCTCCAGTTTTTGATGTGCCAGTTTAACTCGGCGAGCTGGGGAGCTATGGAGGTCATTTCATAGAACCTGACACTTTTATAATGAGGAGACGGAGACTTGGAGGAATTTGGCAGCGTTAGAGTCAGGGCTCTGGGAGGGTCAGCGGCACAGGCAGAAGCGTGATTTGAATTTCCCAGGTCTTCCTTAGTCCTGTCTGTTCTGCCTCCATCTGGAGCACCACGGGCCCCATGGATACCTATCTTGGAGGAGGAGGCATTCACATTTTCTGTTCATCTTCAACTCTTTGGATGCCTGTTGTAGGGCTTCGTAGATGGAAGATACTGGCTAGTCAGAGAGAAAAATCTTGAACGAACAACTTCTTTAACACGTTCCCACTACCTTTTCCATTCTTCCAGGCTTATAGGTTATGAGGAGGAATGTATAAAGTTAGCATCCAAACCTAAGTCCATGAATGGGTCTCCCTGCGCCCCTGTGTGAGATGGAGGGCTGACGAATACTGTCATGGAAATGCGGTGCAATGGGAAAATTGGAAGAATGAGCCAGGTTAAGTATTGGAGCCTTCCGAGGCAAGTGGATGGAGGTTGCCAACCAGACATTGATCCCTCACAGTGCTGTAAGATGAGGATTGGTGGAGAATGTGATGCCTTGTGGACACAGAGGCTGAAATCTCCCAGTGTGGTGCCAGGAGCGGCTGGTAAAGTGAATAGTGCTAGAACACAGGAGCAAAAAAGATGGAAGTGATCATATGAGGGATAGAACCAGACATGCAATTACTGCCCTGGAATTGACATCTCAAACAAACAGTTGGATAAATGAGGATAAAAACACATTTGAAATTGGCTGAAATGAACAAGCCTTCTACTGTATGTATCATCCAGAAATATGGAGGATGAGGGCAGGGAGGTAGGAAACCTGCCCTTTCCTTGTTCTTTGTGATGCTGGGTTCCTTCTTTCTTGTTCTTCTTTTAAAGGAATCTGGTGTCTAATTGCTTTTTTCTAAGTATTTTTTTTTTATTTTGGTAAGTTATATATAATACAAATTTTCCATTTTAACCATTTTAAATGAACAATTTTCTGGCATTAATTATATTCTCCCTGCTGTACAACCGTCACCACCATCTGTTTCCAAAAGTTCTTAATTAACCCCAAACAGAAGCTCTAGCTATTAAACAGTACCTCCCTATTCCTTTCCTAACCCCTCTATTTTCTGTCTCTATAAATTTGTCTATTCAAAGGGACCTCATATAAGTGGAATCATACAGTATTTGTCATTTTTTTGTCTCTTATTTCACTTACCATGATATTTTCAAGGTTCATCCTTGTTATAGCACATATCAGAATTTCATACCTTTTTATGGTTCAACAATATTCCATTGTATGTCCATTCATTTTCCCAAGGACATTTGGGTTGTTTTCACCTTTTGGCTGTTATGAATAATACTGCAGTGAACATAGGAATATAAGTTATGTTTGAGTCCCGGCTTTCAGTACCCAGGAGTGGAATTGCTGAATCAGATGGTAATTTGGTGCTTAGCTTTTTGAGGAGCTGCAAAACTATTTCCACAGTAGCTTTGGTGCCAAGTTCCCTGACTCTTTGGAGCCTTGTGGGCACAGCAGTGTGAAAGACTGACCCAAGTGATGCTGAGTGGGACTATGCAAACTGAACTTACAGCTTATAAATAATTTCAAAAAATTTTTTTAGGTAAACCTTTTATTTAATAAAACTTTAAAAAATAAGTTTTGTATTTTTCTTTTTTCTTTGTCTTTCTCTCTTTTTTTCTGAGACAGAGTCTCACTTTGTCACCCTTGGTAGAGTGCTGTAGCGTCACAGCTCATAGCAACCTCAAACTCTTGGGCTTAAGCGATTCTCTTGCCTCAGCCTCCCAAGTAGCTGGGATGACAGGCTCCCTCCACAATGCCCAGCTATTTTTAGAGACAGGGTCTTGTTCGGCTCAGGCTAGTCGAACTTGTAAGTTCGGCCGTCCACCCTCCTTGGCCTCCCAGAGTGTTGGGATTACAGGTGTGAGCCACTGCACCCAGCCTTTGTATTTTTCTTACCTGCAAATTTAGGCAGGCTTTGACTATTAACTCTAATACCAGAGGGGTGAAATTCTATCTTTGTTTTGTCTTTATTGGAAGAGGGCAGATAAAAGAATAGAATACCCTTGTGTGTGTATCAGGTATTGTGCTAGGTATTTTCACACTTAAAAAAATATCACATTTCCTTATTGTTTTCACATAACTTGGCCAGGTGATATCATCATCCTTATCTTGCAATGAGGAAATTGAGGCAACTCTCCCCTTCCTTTCTACGATAACTGGTAGAACTTAGATTTGCTTTGGTTCTTGGGTGTCAGATCAAAGGTCTCGTGGTTGGCATTTCCACAATAGGCTAAGACCCTTAATTATTTGTTAAACTATTAACATGTTGTAATTTTGGGGGGTATTGTATTAGTTAGGTTTTCTCTGGCTCCTCCTAGTTTACATAAATAGGAGATGGCTGCAAGTCCTTTTTAATGTGGGTTTAGTGAGGCTGAATTAAGTAACCAAATGTAACAGCTCATTTTTGACAAACTCAAGACTTTAGTTATTAATAATATTTATTTCAATGGTTACTTAAGAACTTTTTCAGTTGAGGGTTTTAATAATTTAGACTTAATGTCTTTTAGACTTTTTCAGAGCTTTTGAGTGTAGTTACCTCATCCTTTGCAGATAGGATAGGCACCTGCTTTGGTAGCATATAGCTTTGAAGATTAAAAACAGAAGAGGCGTGCCACATGACGTTAGAGCCACCCCTTGGGCCTAGGGGGGGTTTCCAAAGACACTTTAGGAGCTTCTGACTTTTCTCCTCCAGAGTCTAAATTTTTATGTGCCTGGATCCATTTCTTTCTTTTTTTTTTTTTTTTTTATTAAATCATAGCTATGTACATTAATGCGATCATGGGGCAACATACACTGGTTTTATAGACTGTTTGACACATTTTCATCACACTGGTTAACATAGCCTTCTTGGCATTTTCTTAGTTATTGTGTTAAGACATTTATATTCTACATTTACTAAGATTCACATGTACCTTTATAAGATGCTCCGTAGGTGTAATCCCACCAGTAACCCTCCCTCCACCCAACTTCCCCCTCCCTCCCTCTCCCCCTTTCCCATATTCTTAGGTTATAACTAGGTTATAGCTTTCATATGAAAGCCATAAATTAGTTTCATAGTAGGGCTGAGTACATTGGATACTTTTTCTTCCATTCTTGAGATACTTTACTAAGAAGAATATGTTCCATCTCCATCCATGTAAACATGAAAGAGGTAAAGTCTCCATCTTTTTTTAAGGCTGCATAGTAGTCCATGGTGTACATATACCAGATCTGCCATTCAATCCATCATTTCTTTAGATCTGTTAAGAGGCCATTGGCTCTTTACTCCTACGTCAGTTATGGTTGTTTGGTGATAGTAGCCCATGTTTAGAGCAGGATTTATCAACATTGGTACTATTGATCTTAGGGCCAGATACTTTTTTTAGAGTGGCTGTCCTGTGCAATACTAGATATTTAGTAGTCCTGGCTTCTAGCCACAGGTGCCAATTAGCCGTCTCCAAGTCTTGACACTTAAAAATGTTTCCAGACATTGCCAGATGCCCCTGAGGGGCACATCCACCCCCTGGTTAAGAACCACTGGTAGAGGAAAATGGGTTTCAAAATGACTTGGCTGTGTTGACCATGCTTATTAATTACCACTACTATCAATGCTGCGTTCTTTTATGTGTTTTCTCTTGAATATGTACCTTCTTCCCTTTTAACTTTCCAGTTCCCTTTGTCTCTTTCATTTAAGTCTACGACAGCCTTTTGATCTGTCTGTCTCCTATGTTTATAATTTCGGAGTAATCTTTTCTTTCCTCCCGTTCTCATGGCTTGTGCTCGTTTGTTTCATTTTCCTTTTGCTGTGTTTATCCTGGCTGATTCAGCCCTCCTTCCTCTCCCACTGGCAGTCTGTGCGTGCCGACCTCTGTGCGTGCTCTGCTCTGTGTGTGCAGACCTTGTGCGTCCTCTGTGCGTGCCGACCTCTGTGAGTGCTGTCCTCTGTGCGTGCCGTGCTCTCTGCGTGCCGACCTCTGTGCGTACCGTGCTCTGTGCGTGCCGACCTCTCTGCGTGCCGTCCTCTGTGCGTGCCGATCTCTGTGCGTGCCGTCCTCTGTGCGTGCTGTCCTCTGTGCGTGCCGATCTCTGTGCGTGCTGTCCTCTGTGCGTGCCGATCTCTGTGCGTGCCGTCCTCTGTGCGTGCTGACCTCTCTGCGTGCCGTGTTCTGAGTGCCGTCCTCTGTGCGTGCCGTGCTCTCTGCGTGCCGACCTCTGTGCGTGCCGTGCTCTCTGCGTGCCGTCCTCTGTGCGTGCCGACCTTTCTGCGTGCCGTGCTCTGTGCCTGCCGTCCTCTGTGCGTGCCGACCTCTGTGCGTGCTGACCTCTCTGCGTGCCGTGTTCTGAGTGCCGTCCTCTGTGCGTGCCGTGCTCTCTGCGTGCCGACCTCTGTGCGTGCCGTGCTCTCTGCGTGCCGTCCTCTGTGCGTGCCGACCTTTCTGCGTGCCGTGCTCTGTGCCTGCCGTCCTCTGTGCGTGCCGACCTCTGTGCGTGCTGACCTCTCTGCGTGCCGTGTTCTGAGTGCCGTCCTCTGTGCGTGCCGTGCTCTCTGCGTGCCGACCTCTGTGCGTGCCGTGCTCTCTGCGTGCCGTCCTCTGTGCGTGCCGACCTTTCTGCGTGCCGTGCTCTGTGCCTGCCGTCCTCTGTGCGTGCCGACCTCTCTGCGTGATGTGCTCTGTGCCTGCAGATCTCTGTGTGTGCCGTTCTCTGGTGTGCTCAGCAGCAGTCTTTTATGTCCTGGTTCTTGTTTGATCTGACAGGTAATTCCTACGAACGGGGTCACTGACTACAGACACAGGTCTCCCTTTACGTGTGTGTATTACGCTGCCGTGTGGCAGGACCGGTTGCTTTTTCCTTGTTCCCTGTGTGCACATTGTCCTTGAGGACCGTCTGTGGGAAGAAGTTTCTCCATCAAGCCATAGCTGGCATTTTCCACGTACTCTGGTGTCTGTCCTGCGTGTTTGTCGAGGAACATTCACTCATGCCCCTCAACTGCAAGGCAGGTGACGTGTGGGCGATTGCTTGAATGTTATAGAGGAGAACGGGCCCTGAGAGCCTCAAGGTGCCTTCTTCCTGCATTCCTGTTTCCTCTTCTGCTTCTTCTGACTCATGTTTGTAAACCCTAGGAGAACTCTCAACATGGGGGAAAGGGTTAGATTGAGTTGAATCAGCCTTCTGTGAGAAACTTTTTCTATAGCCTGTTGGGGGTTCCCTTCTGTGAGGTCCTAAACCATTCTCTTAAGTGGAAATAGCCTCGTGTTTTGCCAGATCCTCCCACCCTCTCCTTAGTTCAAATAATGGATTTAGTAGAAATATGGAAAAGTTTAGTCTGTCCTTATGCCAAAATTGCCACTAGGAAGGCAGCAGTGTAAATAGCATGTGACTAATTTTTTTTTTTTTTTTTAAGGAAAGCAGTTTTTTGCAGTTGTTTCTCCCTGTGCTTACAAAGACTCAAATCTGTGGATTTGAATCTTCACGTGGTCAGCTCTACCCAGCCTCTGGGCTGTTCTTTCTTCTGTCTGTCACTAGTGTCTCCCACATCAAGTATCTAACCATGCATGGTCACATTTCTCCTCCTACTGTTCCTAACACCACACTGTTGATGTTGCCAGGGACCTGCTACCAACCCTTTTTGAATATCCCTTCTTTTCTGCAGCAGTTCGTGGGTGACCCTCTCTTGCTTCTTCTTGGAAACTTTCTTCCACTTATTTCTGAACTGACATTATTCTTTCTTTTCTCCTGTATTTTCTCCATGCTCCCACCATTCAGTGTGAAGATCCATCAAGCTGTGTGGTTCTATGTACATTTTTTTCCTGAAACATTTTTCCCTTTGAAGAGGATGAAGCCTCTTTAGAAGATCACCACTCCTAAACTCAGGGGCTTTCCTTGACTTGTCCTAGAGATCCCAGCCACATTTTTGTCTCAGTATAATTATCTTCCATAGACTGGCATGCCCTTCTCACTGCCATGACTCTTTGCATTTACTTTCCCCCTTAACATTGAACCAAAAATACCCTTCCAGTCCACCTGTCTTGAGACCCTCCAGTATTTGAGACTCCTTTCCCTGTGTCCCCCGCCCTTTGCTTGTTGAATCCTCAAGTCCTGTTAGTTCTTCCGGTAGTAATTCCATGGAGCCTCTTCTTGATTTAGTCACTTTAAATGTTGTCTAAAAACTTTTTGCTGTAATAAGTGAATGTTTAGCATATTCACTTTGCCCCTTGTCCCCCAGCCTTCCTCCCAAAGTCATTATAGGCATACCTCGAAGATAGGGTTTGCTTCCAGACCACTGGAATGAAGCAAATGTCACAATAAAGTCACATGAAGCTTTGGGTTTCATAGTGCATATAAAAGTTTTGTTGACACTGTACTTTATTAAGGGTACAATAGCATTGTGTCTAAAAAAAGCACTCTATATACCTTAACTGCAAAATACTTTATTGCTAAAAAATTCTAATGATCATTTGAGCCTTTGATGAGTTACCATCTTTTTGCTGGTGGAGCATTTTTTTTCATTGTTCATGGCTGCTGACTGATCCGGCGGTGGTTGCTGAAGGTTAGGGTGGTTGCTTCTTAGAATAAGACAACACAAGTTTGCTATATCAGTTAACTCTACCTGTCATGAAAGATTTCTATGTAGTATTCAATGGTGTTTGGTAGTCTTTGACACGTGGTAGAACTTATTTCAGAATTGTTGTCAATCCTCTAAAACTTTGCTTTAGTTTATGTAACATTCTAAATGCTTTGTTGTCATTTCACAGTGTTCAAAGTTCAATCTACTCCCCCCAGTAAAGGGGAGTAGATTCCCTCTCAAGAAACCACTTTCTTTGCCCATCTGATAGAGGCAACCCTTCATCCAATTCAGGTTTGATCCATCAGAGCTCTAAGTGACCAGGTGCATTGTCACTGAGCAGTAATATTTTAATATTTTTTCTGAGTAGTAGGTCATAGCTGTGGGCTTAAAACATTTAGTAACCCGGACTATAAACAGATGTGTGGTCCTCAGGCTTCATTGTTTCCTATTTAGATCCTAAGCAGAGTAGATTTAGCCTAACTCTTAAGGGCCTAGGTTTTTTTGTATGGTAAGTGAACATTGGCTTCAATTTAAAGTCACCCAACTTCACTAGCCCCTAAGAAAAGAGCCTATTTGATGTTGGAACCCAGATCTTGATTTCTCTTCTGTAGCTATGAAAGACCTAGATGACATCTTCTTCTGATAAGAGGCTATTTTGTCTACCTGGAAGATGTGTTGGTTAGTGTGGCCACCTTCATCAGGTCTTAGCTGGGTCTTCTGGATGACTTGCTTCAGCTTCTCCATCAGCACCTGCTGCTTCACCCTGCCCTGATATGTTATGGAGATGGCTTCTTTCCTTAAACCTCATGAACTAACCTCTGCTAGCTTCAGTCTTTTCTTCTTCAACTTCTTCACCTCTCTCAGCCTTCATAGAATTAAAGGGCATTAGGGCCTTGCACAGAAGTAGGATTTTGTTTAAGGGAATGTTGAGGCCAGTTTGATCATCTATCCGGATTTTGCTTTCTCATCATTCCTGTGTTCCCTGGAGTGGTGCTGTTAATTTCCTTCAAGAACTTTTTCTTTGCATTCACCACTTGGCTGTTTGGTACAAAAGGCCTAGGTTTTGGCTTGTCTTGGCTCTTGCCATGCCTTCCTCACTAAGCTTAATCATTTTAAACTTTGAGTTGAAGTGAGAGATGCTGTGACTCTTCCTTTCACTAGAACACTTGAAGACCGTTGTGGAGTTATTAATTGGCCTAACTTCAGTACTGTTGTGTCTCAGGGAGTAGGGAGGCCTGAGGAGAGGGAGACCTGAGGAATGGCTCATCAGTGTAGTAGTCAGAACACATACAACATTTATCGTTTTCTATCTTACACGGGTGTGGTTCATGGTGCCCTCCTCACCCCAAATTGAAATAGTAACAACAAAGATCACTGATCACAGATCATTATAAGAGATATGATAATAATCTGAAAGTGTGAAATACTGTGGTGATTATTAAAATATGACACAGGCACAAAGTGAGCTCATATTGTTGGGAGATGTGTTCATAGACTTGCTTTTAGGCCAGGTTGCCACAAACCTTTAATATTTTAAAAATGCAATATCTGTGAAATGTGATAAAGGGATGTACGATAAAATGAGAGGTACTTGTATTGTTTTTTTTTTTTTTTCTTTTAAAGAGGCAGCCTTTTACTCTGTTGCCCAGGCTGGATTACAATTGTATGAGAATAGTTCAGTGTAACTTCAAACTCCTGGACTTAAGCAGTCCTCCAGCCTCAGCCTCCCAAGGAGGTAGGACTATAGGTGTGAACCACTGTGCTTGGCTACTTTTTAAAGTTGTTGCCCAGACTGGTATCAAACTCCTGGCCTGTGTGGGAGACATAACCACAAGATGAACTCTACCCAACAAAAAATGAAATATTTTGACCTGGTTCCTTATACCTTCACATTAACCTGAAATAAATTTACTTAAAGGTTAAAATTTACTATAAATGAAAAGAAATATTTTAAACCACTAGTGTGGTTGTACTGTTGTGTAATAGCCAAATATCTGCATTTATATCTTTATTTCTTTTCTATCTATATCTTTATTTCTTCCATGTAATTTTAAGTGAATCTTTAGGGGAAAGGGAGAGAAATAGCTGCCCCCCCCAAAGCATTTTGAACCAGAAGTTCTACATTTTTATTTATAATCTAATTTTCTCTTCAGTTTAGTTCCTCATCTTTTAAAAAATTACAAGTACATTGCTATGACTAATCTCATATTCACTAATCTCATATTCTGGGAAAAGGAGGAAGTGAGGAGGAAATCCTGTTTAACAAAGGTAGAGAGAGTTTTCCTGAACTACTTGGGGTAAAAGAGAGGGAAGGAAAAAGTTAAGGAGGATGGATATTTGTGAGGCTGAGAGGTGGCCAAAGTGGAAATAACTGTGAATGATGAAATTAGAGAAAATGGTAGATACCAACCATGAAGGAGAAAGTTAGGAAGAGTCGACTGGTGATTCCACTTGGTAAGGATTTGTGGGGTGAGTGGGACAGTTTCCTCTGCTAGCCCAGCGGGTGTGCTATTCACAGCTCTGCTTCTGTCCCTGGGGCTGTGAGGTAGAGCTCAGCCTGACATCAGATATCTGGCCCTGGGATAGGGTGGGGGGAAGGTAGAGGAATTGGGGGGACTTCTGTGGAGCTCCATATTTGCAATATGTTTGTGACCTGGGGAATACTTATGCAATAGTGGGACCTAAGTAATTTCCTTAGTAGCTGAGGGTTGTTACTCAAGTTCCAGACCTGGTACTTTGTGGTCTTACTTTTTATTACCTTTCCGTTATGAGTCGAGGGAAAAAGGACCCGTGCAAACATAGGCTTTCAGCTCAATTCTTGCTGTTCCCTGCTTCTTTGATTTAGAAGGGAGAGAAGAAAGGACCTTAACTAGAAGGCAGATCCCACATTACCACCTTTCTGGTGGTGGTCAGGGCAGGAATTTGTTGCAGCAGCCCACTGTCTAGTGGAATGCTAGGATTTCTGTTTCTGAACAGGAGCTAGTCAGTGTGTCTCTCAGTGGGTCACACCAGCGTCGTGACAGCGTCGTGACAGCATGCCTGGAGAACAAGTGACTTTTGGGTTGAGAAGGAGGATTGACAGAAGAGAACTGTGGTTCTTACCAGTCACCGCCAGATGTGTCCAGCTGCCTCACTTTTTTTCTCTCTCCCAACCAAATATAAAGTTCAGAACAACACTTACATCATCAAAACAAAAGTGTTTACAATGTTAAGCCTTAAGCTTTTAGTAATTCAGTTATTTGGTGACAAAGGGAGTGTCCCCGTATGGTATGGTGTTTTGGAAAATCCAGTCCCAAGAAGAATTTTCCAGGCTTTCCTGGGACTGCAGGGTTTAACATGGTAGCTCTAGATCACTGGCTGGTTGAGAGGGAAAGCCCTCTAATCCCAGTCTCTTCTGCGGGTTTTCTTTCTTTCTCATGAATGCCTTGTCCCACTGAATAATTCATTCATCAGCCCCAACTGGAATGAGTTCAGTAGAATGAGTCTACTCAACATTCTTTTACTGCTTCTGGGGAGACGTTGTTTGATAGCCTGACGATTTACTTTTTGAGCTGACCTGCCATGGGGTGGGTATGATTTCTTTCCCTTGTCCTTTGTTTAGTTAGTCCTTTGCTAGGGTTAGTCTTTTGGATCATATTGCACTAGAGAGCAAGTTTCCTTCCAAAGGCTTAGTTTGCTGCTACAATGTATTATTCTAACAATTTCAGTAGCAATTTTGCATATTCTGGAACTAGCGGGTACATCTTCTTTATACTTTTCATTACTTATTAGTCTTAGGTAATGATTTCATTTCTCTCTCTCAGGGAATAATTGAGTCTGGGCAATGGCTTGTTATTTTAAAGTATGCATTACATGCAGAGGAAGGGAGCTGTCACAGAAAATAAAGGGTTGGGCCAGGGGTGTGAAAATACGGTAACAATGTACAGAAGTCCCCAGAGGTATCAACTCAGGAAAAGATAATGAGATTATACTTAGTTATTATTCTTGTTATTCCTAGGAACTGGTAATTACTATAAACCATTTAACTCTGATAGTACAATATATATCATTATGAGATATAGCATAAAAAATTGTTTCCCTAAGGCATCATCATGATTTGTTTAAAAAGGGAATTAAAATTATTTTATTTTTTTATTAAAGTTTTTGTGTGTTCATATTGTTAGAAGTATTTTGTTTTTCCTCAGTCCTGTGTGACAGAGATTCCATGTTACAGATTAGGAAACTGATGCTTAAGGAGGTTGACCAAGTAACCTTCTGGTGTTAGGCAGAATTGGAAGGTGCCACTACCATACAGGCTCTAGCTGTGTTTTTTTTTTTTTTTTTTTGAGACAGTCTCACTACGTTGCCCTAGGTAAAGTGTCATGGCATAGTAGCTCAAACTCTTAGGCTTAAGTTATCCTCTTGCCCCAATCTCCAGATAACCTGGGACTACAGGCACCTGCCACTACACCTGGCTGGTTTTTCTATTTTTAGTAGAGATGGGGTCTTGCTCTTGCTCTTGCTTAGGCTGGTCTTGAACTACTGATCTCAAGCAATCCACCCACCTACCTTGGCTTCTCACAGTGCTAGGATTATAGGCATGAGCCACCACGTGTGGCTCTAATTTTTATAGTTGATTTTGCTTAGCTGATCCAACTGGGAATTTCTTGCATAATCCCCTTCCCATACTCTCTTCCATATTTCTCCCTTCCCCTTTCCAGAGTTGCTGCCCACTTACTTATATGTGTACCTGTTCGTGTATATATCTTTGTCTTTTTCTTAAATATAAATGCTGTATGTTTTGCACGAAGGCATATGGTCACTGTACTCTGACTCCTCTGATAAAATTCACTTCTGATGACCTTTTTATTGCTATGCTTCTTGTCTAGACAGGCAGAGTCCCTTTTATGTTGGCGTTTTCCAAAATGGTCAGCTAAGGTATTTGACAGGAAGCATAAGCCTTGTGTATAATTAATGCTCCTTTCTAAATTTGGTGAATTTCTTGTTCTTTCCTTTTCAGTTGCCCTTTAAAAGTCCATGATTTATTTCCTAATCTTTGCTTTGTTTTTTTTTTTTCAGAGTGACACCTCTTTCCTCACAGAATGTGAGGATTCATCGTGGCCAGACCCAGGAATATGTGCTCAAGCCCAAGTACTTGCCAGCCCAGAAGGTGATTGCAGGAGAGCAGTCCACTGAAGGTTCATTCCCCTTAAGATACCGGCAGGATCAAGTTGCAGCACCTTTCCAGCGTGAGTATAGTCCTTTCGATCATTTTCCCAAGTTACAGTGTCATAGTTTGAAAACATTGTTTAGTTTATATGGCTTTAATGTGTCACAGTAGATAAAATTCAAGAGTCATGAAAAAACCCACAGTGCTTCCTAAAACAGCCAGACAGAAGATGTTCAGCAGGGTTTCCTTATTCCAAGGCAAGGCAGTTTTCCTGGATTTGGGAAATAAATCCGAAATGACCTGTCCATAGCTCTGTTTCTGCAGCATGGTTCCCTTTCTAAGACGTATTTCCTCTCATTCCAGGCACAGTCATGCATTGGACATGTTTACATTGATAAAATATTTTCTTTGGTGAGCTTGCCAGGATTCATTCCTTGTGCAGTGACTGAAATGTGTGGCCTGACTCTGCACTTCACCTCCTATGGATGTTTTTCCGTTATAAGGTCCACTGACTTTTCCGTCTATCAAGGTGATGGCGTGGCAGATGGGACTCTGACTTTGTAAAGCACTATTGTATCAGTGGCCAGCTTGGTTAATATCTCGCTATGTGGGAAGCCCAAGAACAAGCCCTGGCTCAAAGGGCGGGGAATGTGATGATTTGTGGTTTAGGTATTACAGAGTGTCTGCTGGCAGCATCTGGAGAAAACGTTCTGGAGTGAGGCGCAGACCATCCGAAGGCGAGAGCTAGACACACACTCCCGCTCCAGCCGCTTCCTCCCTGGCCCCATGTTGACTGATTGCCCGCAACATAAGTAGAAAGAGAAGGCGGCAGTGAGGTGGGAAGGGGCTGTCTTTCATCAGCAGGCATAGCATGAAGGTCTGAGATGGAGATTTTACTACTGTTTGACGCTTGAAATCTGTATCTGTTGTTAATGTGATTCCTCAGGCCCACCTCCCAGTTTTTGATTATTCTTCCCTCAGAATTGGTCATTTAACAAAAAGAGTATCAGATGCCAGCTTGTACATCAGCTTTTCATCTTTGGAGAGAGTTCTGCAGACTGACCGGTGGCTGGACCCCAGAACAATAGTTGGGATGGCTTATTGGGAGGACAAAGAAAGCTTGCCCTTAGGGCCTTCGGAAGCCCTGAAGGTCAGATCACCTCCTTGCCTTTAGGCAAGATCTCTTCCAAGTCACCCACAGAAAAATAGATATATCTAACTTACTTTTAAAGATCCTTTAAGTACTTAATAGTTTCTCTTATGTGACTATCCTGTGAATATATAATACTTTTCTAATCTGAATTTTAAAAATTAAAGGTACTTTTTATTTCCTTTGGGATTTTATTTAGATGATTTTTTTAAAGAAGCTCTCCAAAATTAGAGTGTTATAGGAAGAGAGTTTTTATAAGTTTATGATCATGCTGATAAAGAGAAGATTTCTGAATTATGCAGTGGTGTCGGGAAAAGATGATTTGAGAAGCGCTCATGTGAAGACCAGACTGTTCCTTAGTGATGATTTGTTACGTGTATGTGTATGTGTTTTAAGTTCTCAAACCTTGGTTGAACTGTGATGTCGAAGATGAAATTATATTTTATAATTATAATTATCTGTATCATTCATAACCTTCCCACTTATCCTGTTTAAATGTATTTTCTGCATAGTGGGGGTGGGGTAGCAAAGGAATGTAGACTAACACATTATCACACTGATGGAGTTTTCTGCTCAAGCCCCCACAAAAGATGGCTCTTAATCCAAAAGAGGCCCAAAAATTTACTGAAAGGGGCACGTAGGAAGGACAGGAAGGGACATGTGACTATTTTTGCTGAGGACAGAGCTCTGCTGAGAACTGGAGGGCTAATAGGAAAGTTTTAAAAGAGGTAATTTGGCAGGACTATTAAGAATACTGAAATAGCAAAATCGAGTAAGAACCACAATAGGAAGATTAAAACTAGAAAGTAGGTATACATCGGGAGGGGCCTAAAAATGTTCTGTCTCCACGCACTCCCGCTCTGCTCTTGGTAGAAGAGGAGGCTCCAGGGAAATCTTATGTGGAACAGAAAGGACGGAAAAATTAATAAGGGTGGTCTGAGGAAAAGCAGAAATTTTTAGTATCTTGGTTTTCATCTTTACAGAAGAGATCACATACAAACAGATTAAATTCTCATTGTGCTGCAAAATTTGAAGGTTAAACCGGAGCTGATAATTCTGACTCTTAGAAAAGGAGGAGATAACAAGATTACTTGGGCATGATCTATCTTGGGGTGAATTTGATTGCCGTGGCACACACCAATCCTCTCCTGCTACTTTTAAGCAGCTACTTGGACTAGAAGGAACATTTAGATTGGGGAAGAACAAGTGTCATTTGCTGTCTTTAAATGGGATAAAATAAAAAGGTGGCTTACAGTAATGTAATTACCAGTTGGTAGGGTTAATATTGTTGTCTTGTAAGTAGCAATAGTAATGCATACCTAGATGTCTTAAGTGCTGTGTAACTTAATAGCTCATCAAGGAGGAGATAGCAGTCTGCAGACCCAAGTGCGTAAGAATTTGCTATTGACACCTGGTGAGAGAAGAAAGCATTAGTCAGAAGAGGAAGGAACGGGATGAGGATGGAGGTGATGGATTTATAATAGTAAAGTGAAATAGGTTAATGTGTCAAGTGCAGCACTCCCCACATAAAACAACTTGGATAGAAGGAAACAAACCATCAGATTGCTAGTCAGGTGCTCTCTTCTGTGATGAACAAATAACTCTATTGCAGTTTCCCTGAGCTGTGCTACATAACTCAGAGTCCCTACCCCAGGCACATGTAGTCCTGGCCCAGTTTTGAGTCTGTGTGTTTAGCAGCCTTCAGAGGCCTTTTCTAGGTAACTTGACATCCTGGGTTGGTTTTCTGGTCACTGCTAAAGGATAACCTCTGGCGATAAATTAATAGCTTGGTATTCTGCTCTATTCATTAGTCTTAAAAGAATTTAATTTGAATGAGTATCATCTAGAGCAGAGGTCAGAACATTTTTCTCAAAGGACCTGATAATAAATATTTTAGGCTTTGTGAGCCGATAGATAAATTAAGGATATTTTGTATATAATATTAGTTAAATTGTCATATTCCAAGCACCAATCAATCATGCCCCAAATTTAGAACTTTTAGTAGGGTGGAAGACAGTCAGTCTTTCTTTCTTTCTTTCTTTTTTTTTTTTTTCAGAGACAGAGTCTCACTTTATCACCCTTGGTAGAGTGCCATGACATCACAGTTCACAGCAACCTCCAACTCCTGGGTTTAGGTGATTCTCTTGCCTCAGCCTCCCCAGTAGCTGGGACTACAGGCGCCTGCCACAATGCCTGTATTTTTTTTGTTGTTGTTGCAGTTTGGCTGGGGCTGGGTTTGAACCTACCACCATCAGTATATGGGGCCGGCGCCCTGCTCACTGAACCACAGGTGCTGCCCAGGACATTCAGTCTCTAGATGGGCCCAGGAGCCAAACCCAGCCAGCGACTCAATTTTTTTACAATTGCAAGAGTAAATTTTTGAGTAGGGTTACACTTTAAATAGTTGTGTAAGCATATATATATATATATTTATATAATATATAAAGATATTTATTTTATATATAAATATTTACATTTAATATATCATATAAATATATAAAATATCCTTAGATATTTATTTTATGTATAAATATGTATATAAAATATATTAATATATGATATGAATATTTATATGTAAAATATCCTTATATATTAATATATAACTTAATTATATACTAATATAACTTATTATATATTAATATATAATGTAAATATTTATATATATACAATATCCTTATATATTACATAAAAAATATATATATGCTTACACAGCTACTTAAAGTGTAGCTACTTAAAAATGTGAAAATCAGTCTTATCTTGCTATTGTAAAAAAATTATGTGGCTGGCTGGGTTTGGCTCCTGGGCCCATCTAGAGACTGACTGTCTCTCACTCTACTGAAAAGTTCTAGATTTGGGGCATGATTGGTGCCTGGAATATGACAATTGTAGTAAAAGCTGCCCAAGAGACTCTGCTGTAACCCACTGCTCTTCATTGTCAGTACCCCCATCAACCCCCCTCCACACCATGATAGTTCTCAGCTATACCTCTACTTAGTTTGCAGGCAGCCAGAAAAGCATGAACTACCTGGAAACTATTCTGTCAGATATGACCAGTTACTTTTAATGTTAGAGCAGCAGGCCACAGAGCATCTGGGAAAGTAATGGATGTTAGAAAGCATTTTATTAATACAGTAGAACCTCCATAGCTGACCACTTCCCTACATTGACCACCCCCTTAAGTTGACCTAATTTCCAAAGATCAGACATGCACCGTATGTGTGTGTCAATATAGTAGATCTAGTTCCTTATGTTGACCATGTCCATATGTTGACTGGTTTTTTTACACTCCCCCACCTTACAGAGGTTCTGCTGTAATGTCATAGAAATAACATTTTTGTTGAATGGTCCAGTATTGACCATGTCACTGTATGGTATAAAAATGTTACTTAAAAAATTAAATTTGGAGTTACCATATGGCCTAGCAAGTCCACGAAAATGGTTTACACAAAAACTTGTACAAATGTTCATAGCACCATTATTCATAATAGTCAAGAGAATGGGAACCCAGCTGTTCTTCAGCTGGTGAATGGATACACAAAATGAGATATATCCCTACAATGGAATATTACTCAGCTGTGAAAAGGAATAAGATACTGATACAATGTATCGTATCTGATCTTGGTGCAATGTGAGTGAACTTTGAAAACATGCTGAATAAGAGAATACAGACCACATGTTATACAACTCCATTTGTATAGAAAGGTCCAGAATAGGCAAATCCATAGAGAGAAAAGGTAAATTAGTGGTTGTCAGGAACTGGGGAAAGGCCAAAAGGGGAGTGGCTATTTATAGGTAAGAGGTTTCTTTGGGAGTACTGAAAATATTGTGGAATTAAATGGTTGTGATGGTTGCACAACATTGTGAATATACGAAAAATCAGCTAATACACATATCAGTGAATTCTATAGTATGTGAATTATTTTTCAGTTAACAATTACAAAAATATGTACAAGAAATTATTGCTGAATAGATAATTATAAAAGACTCAGTATCAGCTCCAAGAAGTTCTAAGCATGGCATACAGTGGAAGGTACCTTTGTTAGTGACTTGTAGGAAAAAATTCAATATGTGAAAATGAATTCTATTGTGCATAGTTGAGTGGTATTTTTAACCCAGAGGAAGAAAACCTGAAATAATATACATTTGAAAAAGATCATCTTATAAAAACGGCCAGTCAAGATTAGAATAGCACATACTCAGGAGCAAACCCAGGGAACTTACACATGTGGAGCCTAGTTAGGCACAGCCCACTAGGAAGAGACCTTGAGGGCAGTCAGTGTCCGCATCATATTATCTGCTGTTGCAGTGAAAATATTATGGGATGCCTGGTAATACTAAAGCCAAAAAATAATTTTTCTGTTACAGTCTATGGGGGAAGATGCTGAGGAACTTTCTATAAGATCGTAGAGTTACTTTTAAAGAGATCTTTTGGACGAACAGCAATATTCATGGAACTGAAATGGTTCCATCGACAACTGGTATTCAGACCACATGAAACGGAGTCCTAGATCTAAAAGAGTAGAGAATCTCCAGTGTAAATATTTGTGTCTTTTTTCCCATTTTCTACTTTATCACTTTAAAATTTGGAATGATTTAAGATTTGGAACCTTTCTAAATTGGATTTCTTCTTACTAATTCCAGTTGTCTTCCTATCAAAATTTAGATTTTAAATAGGTTACTTATCTTTCAACGTCATCTTCTGAAATTTTAGTCCCTTAAATTCAACAAAGCATACATTTTAAATTTCAGGAAAGGCAGATACTATGTTTTATGCACTAACTTCCAAAAGGTCATTTAAACAAATACAACCCAGGCTCTTTAAAAAATTGTCAGTTTATCTTCTGATGTGCTAAGATCAGGGAAGGAGAGGGGAGAAGTAGTGACTGGCATTCGCAAACACAGAGTACTGTTAGATTGCTGTGTGTGTGTGTGTGTAAAAGGAGGACCCTACTTTTTACTTAAAGTGTTAAATCTAACCCTTTTTGTTTAAATGAGCAGCCATAGAAGTGAAAAAGCACCATGGCCCCTCAAAGCCACTTCTACAGAATAAAGCATAATTCCTGCGTGCACTGGCACCATGGGAGAACCTTAGCCATGAATTCTGGTCTATGCTGATCTCTCTCAGTCTTTGCAGCAGGCCCGTCAGCTCCACTTCTACCAGCTGTCAACCGTGGGCTGTCTGACATCTCCTGATTCCTCCTTTAGAGAGAGAAGCTGCCCAGGTTCTGAGGAGTTCTGAGTTCTTGTCTGAGAGGGACATAGTCTGTTGTTCCTACAGGTGCATACTTGTTGCTTGTGCCCCTGTGTTCCAGTTCTGGCCAGAAACAGTCCATAGTTCCAGAGTAAGAAGAGTGTGGGCACTTGGGATATAAGGCTGTTCTTTACACTTTTAATGGTACTATGGTTAAATGTGTTGCTGGCAACAGAATTAGCCTTCAGGCTTGTGTTCACACTGATATCAAGGAGCATAATAAGGCATGAAAACATGTCAAGGTTCGATGACAAATGGTTACATCTCCCTTTGGAAATTCTCTGTGGTTGAAGTCTGGTACAGCAAAGAGGTTATCAGTACAGCTGGGTCTTTCTGGTTGTCCTGAGTGAGAGAGCAGAGTAGTTTCTGCAGAAAGTTACAGAAGACATCCAAGATTTTCACTTTGGCCAAACAAATCTGAACAATTGAATAGTCAGTATTTGACCTGAACAAATCTGTTTATGGTAAAGAATGTTGTTCTGGTCTATGCTGATCTGAGTTAAAGGGTCTGATGCCCGATGCCAGTTACTGAATGCTCACAGAGGACCGTGTCCAGGATGTAGCTGAGAGCATGATAGACACTGGCTCCAAAGCATGGGAGACCAAGTTCAGCCTCCACTTACTGGCCCTATGCAGAAGAGAGAGGAATCCCTGGGGTGATGGCTGGATAAAGGCAAATATAGGTATAAGTATAGATGAAGAAAGTTGGAGCCAGATGCTTCTACATGGGATGATGGCAATGTGCAGATGTTTAGCAGTAGAAAAAGCCAGTGAAGAAAATTCTGGTTGTAGCCTCAGTTTGGATATTGGCATTGAGGATATGGGTGTTGTTATACATCGTGTGGTGAGAGAAAAATGAAAAACAGCAGGAGGGAGAATCTCGTGTGTGAGCAATGCGGCTTCTGTGTGATGTCCTCGCTGATGGTTACTGGCCGGAGGATTGGGAGCCCTTGAGGGCAGAGCTTTGCAGATGTACCAAGTGGGCACTTGCAGGGAGGAGAGACTGCAGGGAGATGCATTCTGCAGCACTGAAAGCCTCCCCCGGGTGGAGACTGACTTGTCGTGTGCACATACACACATCTTTGAGATTGGCCTCATGTTAACTCAGTGGGTCCCAAGTGGCTGTGTATGGTGGACCACCCAGAAATGACCATACAGTATGATGAAAATGAAAAAAAAAATGCTTAAACTTGTAAAGAGAAATGCCAGGTGTGAAAGCAGACTGCTCTAAGGAAGGAATGGCGGTAAAGGGTTTCCCTTGTGAAATCAAGTCCTTGAAGCTACTTGGGCCCAATTTTGGGTGGGAATCAGGAATCTTGAACCAGTTTCTCAGCAGTATGACAGAGTGGATGTTAGCTCTAAAGATGCCTAGAAGGAAATCACCTGCTTTTTGGTGATTTCTGGCAATTCCTTGGTCTGTAAGTCTAGACAGTAGAACAACATTCTATTGTGTACAGCCTGTTAAGTGAGAAAGCATTCCGGTCAAGGTGGACAGATAGGGTTCTGCTGAGCTGGTATCCTTGGGAATGCAGATTTTATTGAAGGACAGGTTGTAACTTACTGCAGAGAGAGACCCGTGAGCAATCTTGCCATGGGTATTGTGTTGGGGAGGGGTTAGGTTGGGAATGGGGGAGGAAGGTATGTTTTATCTGAGAGTTAGTTATTCCCAGTTCAGGGAATGTTCTCTTTGCCTCCTGATGGGCCACACAAAGTTTAAGATAGCTGAGAAATGGTAGATATGGATTGATTATAAACACTTCCAAGAAGCTTGTCCAGCAATATGAAAACACTGATGGAAAAAAGCCTTGTAGAATGAAGGATTATGTAGTTTAAATTCCTCTATCAGACAGCCTTTAGTGCCAGAGAAAGGTTTTAATTCCAAGGGCCTGAGGTTTTGTAACAAGCAAGTTCAAGTATATTTCTGGGTGTTGAGACTATCTGAACTTAAGACACTAAGATATCAATGCTATGTGGCTCCAGAATATTCTAGAATCAAAGTGATTTTTCTCCTCATAGGGAAAAGTAACACAAGTGAATTTCTGGTTTACATGAAGAGAAACTACAAAGCAACATTTTGGAAAGAAAAAGAAAAGAGCATTTAAAGAAGAAAAGATATGGTGCCTCAGGAGTTCCTGGTCAGAAATTGAGGGCTTTGCTTGATTTTACTTCTGACTGGGGAAATAGCTTTAAGAGAATTAATTATTATTAGCGTTGAAATGAGCATTTTGATTCAAAATAAATAAGCCTGTACAAAATACTGCTTGTGAGATGTTCCCAAGGGCGTTGAACTAGAATGCTTTGTCTTCTCAGGAATTAGACTCCTTATAGAAGACTCTTAACACTGAAAATGACTGCCCTGTGGTGAGTCTGTCCCCACTTAGAGGGAAGGATCACTGCCTTTCGTATATTTTTATGTGACATTTCTTGGAAGACTTTGTGGTAGGATTTTCAATTATTATAGTTCTGCATTGTTTATTTTTAAATATTTCCTGAGCATTAGTCCCTTGTGAAATTGAAATGTACCAACACCCCCCTCACCCCCACTCCCGGCCACTGCCCTCTCCTCCTTTGTTCCCATAAAAGGAAGTAAAGTTATTACATGGCAGTACGGATATAGGTATTTACAATATGGTTATAGTAATTCTTTGGATAGGCAAACTTTAAACGTGAAATATGTGTATGTGTATGTATGATAGTTGTATATGTATAAACACACATATTTAACCAAGTAATATGTGCATTTTACAGTCTTTTTTTTTTTTTTTTTTTTAGTTTCTTACGTTATCCATAAAGGAAGTATGCACTTTAAAAATTCTCATAGCTCTAATTGCACTTCACAAGTTTGTTTTTTCCAAGGTTCTGAGTTTTTTTTTTTTCTTTTTTTTGTAGAGACAGAGTCTCACTTTATGGCCCTTGGTGGAGTGGCCTCACACAGCTCACAGCAACCTCCAACTCCTGGGCTTAAGCGATTCTCTTGCCTCAGCCTCCCGAGTAGCTGGGACCACAGGCGCCCGCCACAACGCCTGGCTATTTTTTGGTTGCAGTTTGGCCAGGGCCGGGTTTGAACCCACCACCCTCGGTATATGGGGCCGGCGCCTTACCGACAGAGCCACAGGCGCGAAAATATTTTAAATAGGCAGAGGTTGCTTTGGTGAAAAACATCATCATCATTTAAAAATCTTTGTATCCTAGAAAGAGATTTGGAAAGTTTTGGTGAAAGAAAAGCATCCAGAGAGCCAGAGGGCAGGAGAGAGGGTGGGGGTCGTGCTTCCCCGCCTGATGGCCTCTGGGCTTCTTGTGTGGGATGGAGTGCTCTGCCCCCAAGGAGGCCTGGAAGCTCCTGGCAGCTGGGCTCCTTGTCTCATCAACGCCCCTCCATGGTTACAGGTGCATCTCCTGAGTGCAGTCGCCTGACTGATAGCCAGCAGAGACCAGAGCTCTCCTCCCACGCTTGCAGCTCTCGTTCCATGGGGTAGCCAGCTGAAGCAGGCATCTGCTTTACTTTAGAGGTTGCAGACTAATCCTCCCTGCAAACAAAATCTTTTGATTTATTTTTTTCTTTATTCATCAATCTAAAATACTATATCTGCCTTTTATGATTCAGTTGGGTAGATAATTTCATCCAAAGGGTTGCTTTTTAATTGAAACTGGAAATTTAATGAAAATGAAGTATTTAAGTGTATTTTAAGTGTACTTCCCTTGCTGTATAAGGAAGGAAATTGGTGGGTATATTTTTTGTTAAGAATCATTCTCTGGGGAGGTGCCTGTAGCTCAGTGGGTAGGGCGCTAACCACATATACCCATGCTGGCAGGTTTGAACCCAGCCTGGGCCAGCTAAACAACAGTGATAACTGTGACAAAAAAATGGCCAGGCATTGTGGCGAGTGCCTGTAGTCCCAGGTACTTGGCAGGCTGAGGCAAGATAATCACTTAAGCCCAAGAGTTTGAGGTTGCCATGAGCTGTGACGCCATGGCACTGTCTCAAAAAAGAGAAAAAAATCATTTTCTGTGCTGGGCGCGGTGTCTCACGCCTGTAATCCTAGCACTCTGGGAGGGAAGGCCAGTGGATTGCTTGCAATCAGGAGTTCAAGACCAGCCTGAGAAAGAGCAAGACCCTGTATCTACAAAAATAGAAGAACCAGCTGGGTGTTGTGGCTGGTGCCTGAAGTCCCAGTTACCTGGGAGGCTGAACTAGGAGGCTCTCTTGAGCCCAAGAGTTTGAGGTTGCTATGAGGGGGATGAGTTTGAGGTTGCTAAGAGTTTGAGGTTGCTAGCCTGGGGCAACAGAGTGAGATTCTGTCTCAAAGAACCCAAAAAAGATTCTCTGATCTATTTAACTTTTTTCCCCCTAACATTTTATTCAGTCTACAGTGAATAATGAAAATGGTAGATTGTATTATTCATGCATAATTCTCTCTTTCTTCCTGTCTCCCTTTTGCCCTGGCTTCCTTAGGGGCATAGTGGACTCTGTCGCCTTCTCACTGCCTTTGGCTCTGCACTTGGCCACATGACTTCCTTTGACCAGTAAAGGGTGGGTGGCATAAGTGTGCAGGCTCTGAGTGAGGGCTCTGTGAGGCATTGTATGTTACCATTCTTCCTTCTGTTCCTGGGAAAAAAGCATTCATCTGATCTGCTGATGTGCCAAATCCCTTGAAATCTGTTGTTCTTAGATTACCATTCCAGAGGGCAGAAGATTTACATTTTTAGAACAACCTGGACAAATCAGTTGTTAGCTTCAGTAGAGAAGATGATACTATCGTAATCAGATAGGATACATCTAGGTGAAAGGGCCATTATGAGTGACCTCACCTCCTCCTGGCGACAGTAGACTGGAAAATGGGTAGGCACTTGAGCCAAGTAAAACCCATATGAGGCTGGCCAGCTGCCTGTAAGGTGGCCTGAGGAGTTTTCCCAAACAGGGATGATGTTGACTACATTAGATTAATCAGAGCCTCTCGTAAGGCACTTGTAAGTTAGAGTCGGACTGTAAGTAACTGGAACAGAAATGGAATACCATAAAGAAGGAGAAACACCCAGAGAAAAACTTCATACCACATTAATACTGGGTACAAAAATGAAGTTCAACAGCATTTCTGGAAAGGATTAGCAGTGGGGCAGCGTATAATGGGTTGCTAAAGTACTGTGAGTTCTTTTCAGTTACTGAGCTATTAACATGTCTTAGTCTTTGTGGGGTCTGGCTATTCCTGGGTTCTCTAGAGACGTGCATCTCCCTGACTTCTGCTCACAGCCTTACTGTAACATCCTGCTGCTGGGAGAATGTGCACCTCCGGCTTTGCCGTGCAGGCAGGAGTCCCCAGCTAACGCATGATCTATTTCTGCCCTGCTCCCCGACAGCTGCACGTCCTGATTACTCAGAGCACCAGAGCTCGCCTTCTGAGGGAAAACCCAGCTGCTCAACTTCTTTTCTTCACTCCCTTTGTAGCTCTTCCTCCTGCCCAAACCCCCTCACTTCTGAGAAAGTTTGGGATGGGCTGGCAAATGGAGAGAGGAGTGGGTGGGTCAGTTCCAGCAGTTCCCTGGGACCCTGGGGACGCTTGAGAATTGCTCTGCCTGACCCGTGGAGGACCTGATGTGTTGCTCTATGCATGTCTGGGTACCCATTTGAATTTTTAACAGAAGACTTCTCAGGTCTCGGGATTCATGCTCACACGGAATGGAGAAGGTCCAGTGTCTGCTTGTTAGTGACTGTGGAAATCTCATCATGCCTTCTGTTCATCTTTTGTGGTGTGGGTTTTCTGGCATCCATCATGTGGCACATGTATAAATGTGTGTCAGGCATGGTCTGCCATGCCTTAAACATACAGCAAAATTAGATGCTTCTCTTTAAAGGAGTTTTATAAAGTCTCTTAGTGGAGAAAGTGATTCATGATGTTTTTTGTCAGAGATCCCAGTTTCCAAACCACACCTTAATATACCTCAAGAACAAATACTCTGTGTTTAAAAAAGAAAAACCCTGAAGGTATAATAAATTGTATTCTTGTCATTGAAGTTCAGGTAGTTAGGAAATTTGGACATAGGCTCATTTTTCTACACCAAAGACACAAGGTAGCTTCCATCTTCCTTCTCATTACTCAGCACTTTCTGCATGCCAGCCACTGTACTAAACACTTCGTATTCTTTTATTTGATATATTACATTATAATATCAGTGCATTACTTGACTATTTAAAATGTAGTGTTATTCATATGTTTAACTTATCAGCTAACAATATGAGTTAAAAACTGCCACAACAGATTTTATTAAAAAATGTGTCACTTTAGCTCTTTGTATTTTTAGATGAGTATAAAGTCAGAATTTAACTGTATTTTTTATATTTGTTATTTTAATAGCAAATCCATAAATTTTATTTTATTGTATTTTATTACAGGTAGAACATTTTTATTTTTATTTATTTTTTGAACATTTTAATTTTTATTAGGACTTTTTATTATATGTAGGATGCTTAAGACAATAACAGGATTCAAAAATTATTATCTGACTATGAAACTATTGGCAATAACTGTTTAGCTTAACAAAAATTACTCAAATGTAAAATAAACCTTTCTGATCAGTGGGAGCTGAAATTCATTTTGATACCTTTTCAACGTAGTCAAGCAATAAAGTTGTATTTGGAAATTTTGTAAGGATAGAATGTCCACAGTAGAATCTTGTTTTATTCCTGAGTCTTTAATAACAGTTACAATCATGAAAGCAAACATCTTGAAATGAAAATTTTCCTATCGGGCGGTGCCTGTGGCTCAGTCAGTAGGGCGCCAGCCCCATATACCGAGGGTGGCGGGTTCAAATCCGGCCCCGGCCAAACTGCAACCAAAAAAAAAAAAAAAAAAAAAATTTTCCTATGTTTAGAAGCACTCGTACATTTTGTTCTATAGTACGTCATGAATTGTGTCCCTACTGGTTTGAACTTTTCTTATAGATGCTCCACTTAAAACTGACCACACATGTAATGATGTCTTCTTTCAATTGAGTAGTATTTTATAGCTTATAAATTATACACATGCAAATCAGTTCATGTGGCTCTTGCCACAGTCTGGTGAGGTAGATGGGTTAGATGGTATGATTCTGTGTGTGTCTTTTGTTTCCCCTCTTGATTTCAAGATCCTGGAGGGTAGATCCTAATCTTCACATCAATTTCTTTGTCTGACAAAGAAACCTTAACACTTGTTCCATAGGATTGTTGTGAGAATAAAGTGAGAGGAAGGATATAAGACCTCTAGCACACAGCCAAACATAGGATGTAACAGGTATTCCATTGGTGTTTGTCTCCCTTTCTCATCCTGACCTTCCCAGGCACTAAATGTCATATAATTTTTATAGTAATGCTCCTTACAAGCACAGGAGAGGCACTGTGATATTGAGGAAAGAACAAAGGTTTTCATGAAGATCCCAGCTCTACCATTTCCTAACAGAATGACCTTGGTCAGGCTTCTGATGAACATCTGTGCTCTCCTTGTCTGCAGAATGGGCGTAATTGCAACTTACATGATTGGGGTGTGTATTTGAACTCTGTAGCTTAGTAGATACCCCACATCTGTGGTCCCCAACCCCCAGGCTATAGACCAGTAGTGGTCCATGGCCTGTTAGGAACTGGACTGCACAGCAGGAGGTGAGTGGTCGGTGAGCAAAGCTTCTGAGTTTATAGCCACTCCCCATTGCTTGCATTACTTCCTGAGCTCCGCCTCCTACCATACCAGCAGTGCTATTAGATTCTCAGAGGAGTGAGAACCCTGCTGTAAATCGTGCATGTGAGGGATCTAGGTTGTACACTCCTTATGAGAATCTAGTGCCTGATGATCTGAGGTGGAGATGGAATGCACTTGAATCCTGAATCCTGAAACCCTTTAGTCTGTGAAAACTTGTTTTCCATGAAAGTATTCCCCAGTGCCCAAAAATTTGGAGACCACTACTCTATGTGTTTCTTGAGCCTGTCATTATGTTTAGACAGTGCTTTGTGCTTTTAGAAAGGTCCATAATTTTTGTAGTTCTTAGAATCTAAGCAAAAAAAAAGCAGAAAAGAGGAGTGTGTGGCATGTTTGTTTTATCTTTTGTTGCATATGTGAATGGCTATACATTTTAATAGTTTAAAGCAACAAACATTATCTCATAGTTTCTGTGGTTCAAGAATTTAGAGGTACTTTAGCTGGCTGGTTCCAGCCTAGGTTCTTTCATGATGTTGCAACCAGAATATAAGTAGGAACTGCTGTTATCTGAAGGCTTGACTGGGGGTGGAAGATCTACTTTTAAGATGGTTCACTGACATGGCTGTTGGCAGGAGGCTTCAGTTCTTTGCCACATGGGCCCCTCCACAGCCTGCTTGAGTGTCCTCATAGCATGGAAGCGGGCTTCCCTCAGAGTGAGCAACCCAACAGTCACCAGTACAGGAGCTGTAGTGCCTTTTACATCTAGTCCCTGAAGTTACAAACCATTACTTCCATTTATCCTGTTCTGCAGACAAGACTCACAAAAACCAGTCCATGCTCAAGGGGAGACTAGAGTTCATCTCTGGAAGACAGAACTATCAAGGAATCTGTAGATTAATGTGGGGAAACAAACAGATAATTTGCGTTTGTGAGGGTGAAGTCCGATTTGTAGGTATGTCTGACACCAGGTAGTGTGCCATATACCTGTGCAGTGTACCCGTTGGGTGGGCCTTTACCTAACCCTTTTCCTCCTCCCTCCTCTCGTGCTTGAATTTCATTTCTTTCATGTGAGCTTGTAGGTGTCAATCTACTAGTTCCCTTGTAGCACTGGGTACGTGTGATGTTTGTTTTTCCATTCTTGTGATACTTAGGGGAATGGGCTCCAATTCTTGTGGACATATTTTAAATCACAGTTTTCAACTGAGGAGTATACTCTTTTGATGAGAGTCAAAGGAAAAGAGAAATTTGAAAATTGGTTACCTAGAAAGAAGTAGTTGATAGCTGGAAAACTTACAATGTCCAATTATATGTCAGTAATTTTCTTTATTGTCAACTAATCACTTTTCATTTTTATTTATCACATAATACTGGAGCATAGCTAGATACAATATGATGACTTTGTGAAAAGGAGTATTTAGGTGAAATCTTTCCTAATGATGAGCTGTCTTGACTTTGACAGTAGTCCCTTAGGGAGAGTAGTTGGGGCCATTTGATGGAGTCATTTAAAAACCAAGCCAGAGGGTAGTTTGTACCAAAAAAAAAAAAAAAAAAAAAAAAAAAGTAAATGACAGAATCAGTATTCTACAAGCTTGGATTCCATGATGCTATATTTCTGAATTAATTCAAAACTTTTTTTTTTTTTTAAGGGATTTCTTTTTTTTTTTTTTTTTTATTGTTGGGGATTCATTGAGGGTACAATAGCCAAGTTACACTGATTGAATTCAAAACTTTTATAATTTTTTTTTTTTTTGTCTAGGGCTGGGTTTGAACCCACCACCTCCTAATTCAAAAAATTTAAAATGCCAATTTTCTGCATAAGTAATTGCCTCAACAGAATTTGAGAGTTGTTTTGGCAGTTCTAAAACACCTTCAACTTCCTTGGTGTTTTTAAAATATAATGCATTTAAATTATAACTTTATTTTTGCTTGGGATTTTTATTGCCTGTGTGAAAGAATTGGTGTTCTCCAGAGATGCATCAAGACATCTCCTTCTGGCCTGGCGACGCCAGTGACTCAGAATGCCTGTTCAGGACCCAGGAGGTTTTGGTTTCCTTCCCTGCCATATCTTTGAGTTTTTCTCCCTTTTTAAGTAGAATTTAAATTTTGTAAAATGCAATAAGTCATTTCCTTCCTCGTGTCTGCCTTTGATGTCAGGAGAATTTCCAAGCCTCCTTGATGAAGGTAATAGAAGCCCGAGAGCATTCAGCTCCTTTAAAGTTTTGTGACCTCCAGTTGTTAGTTGGTTGTGAAGGCTACTTCTCTGCCCTGCCCATTGTCTGTTTTCCTGTGTATTCTTAGCCTCAGTTCATATCAACTTCGATGGCCTTTCTTCATTTCCAAACCTTCTTCTAGTCCTGTGACACTCCCCTCTGACCTCATTCTTTTTTCTGTTTCCCCAAAATAGAGAATGACTATAACAATTGAGAAGGAGGATAAGAATAAAAACTATTTTCCTTGGCTGATTGAGGCAGAAGGAAGGTGGGAAAAGTAGAGAAACATGTGAATGGTATCTATAGAGAATCAAGAAAACATGGAGGGTTTTAGCATTTGGTTGTGTCAGTGAAAATCAAGGGTGGGGGTAGGTGTTTGAGTTGAGTTGAAATAATGGAAGGTGAGAAGACTTTCCAGGGAGATGGGGGGAGGCGAGGCTAGGTTGGGCCTAGGTAGGAAAGAGTCTTGTCTCCTTTCAGGGAGTTTGATTTTGTCAGAAATATTTGTCATAATGATGTAGGACCCTAATTTTCAAGGTGTCTGGTAGAGATAATCTGGGATCCTTGAGATGAATGTCCCCTACCTAAGCTTATGAAAAGCCATGAACATTGTTTCTTGGTAAACACATAGATCAGTAGATGTCCATTGCCTGGTCAGACTTGCTCCTCTGTGCACAGAGAGATGTTATTTATGGAAGTGGTGAGGGATAGACCAATAGCAAATGCCTCCATTTACTTGCTTTTTGAAAACAACAAATGTGGAAATAAATAAAAAATTCCATTCCAAAATTAAGAGGCAAAAACTTGAGTCACACGAGTCTTATCTAATCACTATTTTTGTAAGGAGCCCATGCAGACTAGCCAGATGGCGTGAGTATTAGAGATAGAAGACAGCAAAGCATTGACTGCTGTGCTTCTTGCTCTGTTGCACAGACAATAGTGAAGTCAGACGTCTTGTCTATTGCACAACTGTCTCCTCTACCGATATGCTGAGGTGTGATGCTTCAAAGACTGGCGTAGGTCTTCGAGGGAGGTGGAGATTTTTCACTTATATATAAAAAAAGTATCTTTTAAATGATTTTCCCCCTTGGGAGACAAACTTTTACAGTAACATCTTAAACCATGATGCCCCTGTTTTCCCTCAAAAATCTTTAGGTAAACCCATTTAATCCTCCCTAAGTATGGTTTCCAAGATCATTAGAATTCCAGGTCATGGCTGTGGATTACGTTTTAAACTCAGAATTGAGAGAATGGTTAAATTGAGTTCCCTCTATCCCTTTCTTCCTTATTTTTATGAACTGATTCAAGACTTTTTTTCTTGAAGGAGGTGTTTCTTCAACTCTTCAGTCACAGCATTTCAGATGCCACTCCTTATGGGATAGCACTTATTGGGACAACACAGGCTTAGGAACAGACAAGGGATTTCCAGATACGTTCTAGACATATCTAGAATTTTAAAAGTCATCTTGAGCCAGGCTGGGTGGCTCATGCTTGTAATCCTAGCACTATGGGATGCTGAGGAGGGAGAATTGCTTGAGCTCAGGATTTTGAGACTTGCCTGAGTGAGAGTGAGACCCCAATTCCTAAAAAAAATGAAAAACCCAGCTGGGCGCCACGGAGAGTGTCTGTAATTCCAGCGGCTGCCAGAAACTGAGGCAGCAGGATGCCCACAGCCCAAATCTGAGGTCGCAGTGAGTTATGACGCCATTGCACTCTGCTCAGGGACATAGGGTGGGACTCTGTCTCAACAACAGCAACAAAAAGCAAAGAAATAAAAATAAAAAATAAGCAGGGAAATGTCATCTTGAGGGCAGCACCTGTGGCTCAAGGAGTAGGGTGCTGGCCCCATATACCGGAGGTGGTGGGTTCAAACCTGGCCCTGGCAAAAACTGCAAAAAAAAAAAAAAGGTAAAAAGTCATCTTGAAAGAAGCATACTGGGCCTGCCTGGAGGAGTTCCGGGGACACCAGACTGAGCTGTGAGCTGTGTACCCATCTTTGCATCTGATTAGCAGGGTACCTTGTGTTCTGTCATCTCTGTCCCTGGACTGTAGTCCAGAGTCTGTCCTGAACTTTTCTGGGTGTTCCTCATCATACTTCAGTCTAAGTATACTTAACTGACAGTCAAATCCTTGCAGGGTCTGTGATGTTAAAGAAAAATATTTACAAAAAGGTCCAAAAATGAAAATATCAGAAAGTCATTGGTTTGTTTTGTTAGTTCTCTACTTTTATTACCAAATGTGTTTTCTTTACCCAAAGGCTGGATCAGATCCTGCTGGGTGAGTACACTACTTGTTTGATAAAGTCTTTTGATTGTAAAAATGTATTACACCTTCAAAAATATCTGTTTCATTTCTAGGGCTAAAAATAGAACTTTGTGTTTATAAAGAAGAGATTGGTATTTTAAGGAGGGAAAACTGCAAAGAACAAAAGGAAAGATTAAAACAATGCCATAATCTCAAGGACTTTGAAAGTCCTGCTGAGGGCAGAGGAGTCTGGCTGGCAGGGCATGATTGATGGTGAGAAAAAGTCTATTTTAGGTAGAAATCATAGTCCTTACATCCTGAGTCAAGATGAAATAAAGATTAAATGAGTGAAATAGGAAATTATACCTGCCACCTGAAATAAGTGGAAATTTGATATGAAATCTAAAATGTTTAGTACTGGACCTCTGGTTAGTCCCTAGGCCTGTCTTCCTGAGCTGTGACACATAATGTATTTCTCTTTTTGAGTGAAGAGCTTGGTAGCAGTTCCCCTAAGAGTTGTAGCATCTGGGTAGTGTTATGCTAAGTTTCCTTATTGTTCTTTGCCTGAGAAAGGGAATGAATAGTTAGTAAATCAAGACTATATTAAGAATTAAACAGATTTTACCTATAAAGGTAGAAGAATTTTTTATCACATGTCACTATGATTGTTGCATAATATGTTGTAAAATTTTGGTAGCAAATAATTTTTGTTGTTGTTTCAGTTTGGTGGGGCCTGGTTCGAACCCACCACCCTCAGTATATGGGGCTGGCCACTCACTGAGCCACAGGCGCCGCCCCAAATAATTGTTTTTCATTTGAAAAAGTGCTTTAGAAATTGCTATTTTCTGTTGCTTATTCAGTTATTCTCTTTGTTATACTTAATTAAAAATTGTTTTACTTTTTAAAAATATTGGCATTTTTAAATAATGATTGAGGGGAAAAAAGTGTTTTGTGATGATTACAGGGATCTGAGCCATAGTAATTTATGCTTTCCTTTGACCTGAGAGTATTTATGATTAAAATATTTTTTTTTCTGACAAATATATGAAACAAAATTTTTTTGTAGATTTCAGAATATTTTTGGGACACACTTGTTTTGGTTACATAATTGGCTTTTTTGTACATTTTAAGTCAAAGTTATAAGTGCACCCTTCGCCCAGAATGTGTGCATTGTACTAGTTAAGTGCAAAATTAACCAAACCCCTCCTCTCCCTCCGATCTATCTGTCCCATTGAGTTTTACTTCCATATGTGAACATAAGTGTTGATCAACTAGTTCCAATTTACTATTGAGTATATATAGTGTTTGTGTTTCCATTCTTGCAATACTTCACTTAAAAGAATGGTCTCCAGTTCCATCCGGATCATTACAAAAGATAACAGATCACCATTTTTTTATGGTTGAGTAGTACTCTGTGGTATAAATATGCCACATTTCATTAATCACTCATATATTGATGGGCACTTGGGTTGTTTGCACATCTTTGCAATCGTGAATTGTGCTGCTATAAACATTTAAGTACAAGTATCTTTTTGATAAATTGTCTTTTTTTGCCAGTAGTGGCAAATACCCAGTAGTGAGATTGCTGAATCAAATGGCAGGTATACTGTTAGTTCTTTGAGGTATCTCTGAACTACTTGCCGTAGAGGTTGTACTAATTTGCAGTCACACCAGCAATGTATAAGTGTTCCTTTCTCTCTGCATCCATGTCAGCACTTGTTGTTTTGGGACTTTTTGATAAGAGCCATCTCACAGGACTTGAGTAATATCACATATGGTTTTGATTTCCATTTCCTTGATGATCAGAGATGTTGAGCACTTTTTTATGTGTTTATTGGCCATTAGACTATCTTCATTCAAAAAGTTTGAAGTTTGAATGTTTTATGGGGTTGTTTGATTTTTTTTTTTCTTGCTGATTTGCTTGAGTTCTTTGTAGATTCTGGTTAAGGGACTTTGCTAGGTAGATATCTAATGGATAAATCAAATAAAACATTGGAAATTAAGCTTTGATTCCTCCTTATACCCACATCCAAACCTGTCCATAGCCAGTCTTCCTTTGCCTCAGAAAAGGCCAAGTTTGTTCCTGACTCTGGTTTTGCTTCAACTGACATCAGTACAACAGCAGATTCTGAAGCTCTATTTCCAGAAGGTGACAGCTTCTCCATGGCAAGTACCCTGGTATAAGCCACCATCAGTCATATCTTTTTGAAACTAAAGGTTTTATAGGAGTGTCCTTTAAAAAAAAAAAAACAACACCGCTGACAGTTGTCCCGCAGACAGATAATTATTTAGTTCTTGGTCAGTGAAGCTTATTCATTTATTCCATTGTTATTTCTGAGTATAATAAACATACGAAGAGTATTTGTAATAAATAGAAAAACTAAGGCAGGGTGCCAGGGTAACATGGGGAGGGTGTTGCAATTTTATACCAGGTATTCAGGAAAGGCCTGAATAGTGTGCCATTGAGAGCCTTGAAAGAGATGCGTGTGGATGCTGTGTGTGTGTATGTGTGTAAGAGTAAGCATAGTTAACAGCCAGTGCAAAGGCCTGAGACAGGTATGTGCTGGTATGTGAGGAATAGCAGGGAAACCTGAGTTGCACAGGCTGGAGAGAATTGTAGGAGATGAAGTCTTGGTGGCCATGGGCCAGATTATGGGATCCCCATAGGTTGTTGTGAGGACCCTGGCTTGTCTTCTCATAGAGCTGGAAAGCCAGCAGAAGGGCTGACCAGACTGACATACATTAGAAAGGACACACTGAGTGCTGTGTGCAGAATAAACTGTAGGAGGACGTGGGTGGCAGGAGGGGAGTCCAGCTGGGAGACCAATGGTGTCTTGTACCAGGGTGCTGATGGCAGCAGGTTCAAGAGAGAATGGGTAGGGGAGGTAGCAGAGACAGCTGGTGTAGACAGCTCTTAGGAGAAGTTCTGTTGTAAGGATTACAGAGAAATATAGAGTGCTAGCTATCATTGACTGGAATGGGGACAGTGGGATTGGGGTATTCTGTAAAGATGGGGTGGAGCCTAGCATGTCTTTGTGCTAACAGGAAGAGCAGAAGGGGCCTGCTGCTTCAGTGGAGGGTGGACCTCAGGTGGGATGCATCCTTCCTTCCTTGGGAGGAAGACAGTGTGGCCAGGGATATTGGAAGTTGATGGTATGCATGTGCCTGGGATCCCGTTAGCAAGGATCCGGGAAGTTGATGGCAGGTGTGCGCTTGTTAGCAGAGATCCGGGAAGTTGATGGCAGGCATGTGCCTATTAGCAGGGATCTGGGAGGTTGATGGTAGGCATGAGCCTATTAGCAGGGATCCTGGAAGTTGATGGCAGGTGTGCCCCTGTTAGCAGGGATCGGGAAGTTGATGGCAGGCGTGTGCCTGTTAGCAGGGATCTGGGAATTTGATGGCAGGCATGTGCCTGTTAGCAGTGCACCTGTTAGCAGGGATCCAGGAAGTTGATGGCAGGCGTGTGCCTATTAGCAGGGATCTGGGAAGTTGACGGCAGGCATGCGCCTGTTACCAGGGATCTGGGAAGTTGATGGCAGGCGTGTGCCTGTTAGCAGTGCACCTGTTAGCAGGGATCCGGGAAGTTGATGGCAGGCATGTGCCTGTTAGCAGGGATCCACGAAGTTGATGGCAGGCGTGCGCCTGTTAGCAGAGATCTGGGAAGTTGATGGCAGGTGTGTTCCTGTTAGCAGAGATCCCGGAAGTTGATGGCAGGAGTGTGCCTGTTAGCAGGCATCTGGGAAGTTGATGGCAGGCGTGCACCTGTTAGCAGGCATCTGGGAAGTTGATGGCAGGCGTGCACCTGTTATCAGGCATCTGTGAAGTTGATGGCAGGCGTGCGCCTGTTAGCAGGGATCTGGGAAGTTGATGGTAGGCGCCTGATAGCAGGGATCTGGGAAGTTGATGGCAGGCGTGCGCCTGTTAGCAGGGATCTGGGAAGTTGATGGTAGGCGCCTGTTAGCAGGGATCTGGGAAGTTGATGGTAGGCGCCTGATAGCAGGGATCTGGGAAGTTGATGGCAAGCATGCGCCTGTGAGCACCTGTTTTGCCTGTGAAGCAGTAAGTAACGTTACTCTGAGAGTGTGCGATGAGGTGACTATTGTCCATCTACTGGAATGGATATTTGGGGGGCCGAATTTGCATGGTGGACATTTGAAACCTGCGTCTCTGAAGAGCCATCAGCTTTTCCTTGGGAAATCCATAACATGTCCAGAATTTTATTCTTATATTAAATGATTGAACACTTTTCTTTGCTTTTCTGTAAGGCTGTCTCCTGAAATGTGTATAAGTGGAAGAAGTGTGGGAAGGAATGTGTGTATGTGGGAGAGAGGATGAGTAACTGACATACAGTTTCCTTTAGTGAATATTAAGGGGAAACTGAAAGGGAGAGAAAGCTGGGATGGTCTTTCCCTTAGATTTCTATCACTTGCGTACCAGCTGTTTCACTCACTGCCTGAAAAGCTCAAGAGCTGGAGCTGGAATCTCCCTCCAGATTCTTATCTGAGGAACAACCCACATCAGAACTGGTGATCTCATCTGAGTCTCCCTTTTGCAGGGTTTTCTAGGACTGGGGCAACCTGGTGAAGTCATAGATCTGATACTAATTTTTATTGACATAGCACCTTTCTCGAGGAACACGGAACACTCTGTGGGCATTATTTAAGTAGTCCAAGAGGCATTACACAAGCCCGGAGAGCTAAACAATAAGCATTATTTAATCCTCTTACGATTTGTCCCTCAAAGACTTCTTGGCCTCTGGCAAGTGATGCACTGCAAGTGGGAGAATGAGCTTTTAGCTCAGTTTCTCTCACACCCAGAAGAGACCTGTGTCTCAAATCTGCCTGTAGGTCTCTTTAAACTGGGCAGTGGCCTTGAGCCACAGCAAGGTTACTTCTTCTGCCTGTGCAAGTCAGGCCCTGCTGTTTAAGTTGGATGAATGCTAATGTGCTATCACAGCATTCTGGACGAATGCTGAGAAAACAGTGTTTGCTCGTGACATCTGATGTGAGTCTTGAACTTGTTATATTCATTTCTTTGTCTGTTTCTTTGCTTTTGGTCAGATCCTAGTCCAATGACTGGAAGATGGCGACCAACTGTGCTCTTTTCTAGATTGAGAAACCCATTTGTCAAAAACAGTTTTGCCATTTTGGTATTTTCCCTGTGATTAGGACTGTGAAGCAGAAATGAAAGCTTTTCCTCTTGAGGGAGGGGCGTCGCCTTCACTTCCATCCAGTTCTCCATTCATGCTGAATATCTGTGGTTTGTTTTAAACCGTGTGCCAGTTGCCTCTTCTTGGAGGTATGAATTCGCGCAGGGTCTGGCAGAAGCTGCAGACAGGATGTTGCCTCTTCCGTGTCTTAACTGACTGACCAGGAGGCCCAATGGAGGGTGCTACATGGCTTCAGGGGATCTGAGCCCCTAGCTAAGGCCTCTAAAACTCCTGGTTTTAAAGTCCTTGCTTAAGATTTCTGGGGCTGATTTACCTCTAGGGATCTAAAAATCACATTATTTTTTTCTCGGAGGGACCACATACAAAAGCTGTGCCAACGTTTTCCCTGTTAACTCTTAACTGGACTAACGTTGAGATTTGTAATTGCTGGTAATTCCTAAGGTACCAGCAGGCGCCTCTCTTTGGGGGTGGTCTCCTCCCACTGGTCAGTCCTGGATTTGTCTTCTCCCTGGTGAAGCAGGGCCTCAGAGCAGGATGACCTCCACCGTCCCGGGAGTCCTGGATCTCGGTGGGGGTCAACGATTGCCCTTGCTCCATGGACACCTTCAGGGCCCTCCATTCACTCTATTATTTGTTGAGTGCCCACTCTGTACAGGGACCAGGGGTCCTTCAGTATTAGTTTCATCAAGGCATTCAGAGAAGATGCCTCCAATACATCAAACAGGCTGAGGAGGAGATTTCCAGTCCACAGTTAGTGAGTTTGTACAGAACTCCTGAGAGATGAGTGTTGTTGTCTTCAACTTATCACATGGGAGGAATTTGAGGCTCAGAGCAGAGAGTGGACCATTGTTTTGTGTATTTTAAAATGTAAACTCTTCACACTATACCCTAAATAAATAAATAAATAGTAGAACATTTCTGTTTAAAAGTTCGGATTCTCTCAAAAAATAAAAAGCAGTTATGACTTTTTTAACTACTAATTTTGAGAAGATAGACACAGAAGCCTAAAGCTAATTATAATGAAGAAACAAATTCTTCCTTAAGAGATGAGAAGACCCAAGAATACAAGTGTCTGTTTTAGAATGAGATTCCTTTATAGCTAAATGCTTGTAAAACACAAGCATTTTTATTTTTATATGAAATAAAATGTATCTTCTGCTTCCAAGATGTGAACGTTGTAAAAATCAGAATTAAGTCATATGAAACTATCTCTGTCTTTTGAAAATCCAGATGATCCAAGGCCAAAAAAAAATTTTTTTGGCAAAGAAATATAAGAAGTTTTTAAAAACAATAGGCCTGGAGAATTTCCAGTGCCTATAAAGTGACTACTGTAGCTGGGAGGTGAAATGGGAATCGTGATTAAGTGCCGGCTTTCTTTGGATGTCTTGGTTTGCCTAAGTGAGCATAATTTAGGTGACTGTGTGAGCATCTGCACGGCAGCTGCGGGTGCTGCAAGTTAATGCCAGAGAAGACAGAATAGTTGGCACACCGTTTCTAATTTCATTATTGTACCAGGAGCCAGAAACAATAGAAGTTTATATTCTTTTGAAGTGGGAAGATGTCTCCTTTCTTCATGGGCTTTACACACTTGCACACACCAAGTGTCCTCAAGATATGTGTAATGACTGTGGAGTAAAAGCTGGTTTGTCTGTGCTACTGTAAAAACAAAAACCACGCGAGGTGGATGTTGTCTGATTATGAAATCACCAGTCCATTTTTTAATTATTATTATTGTTTTTTTATTTCTGGGGTAGAGTCTCAGATAAGTTTTGAATGACATTCAAGCATTTAAAAAGTGGTGAGCAACTTCTCTTTCTTTAAATGAAGTTTTAGTGGAACATGCCACACACATTCATCAACTTTTTTTTTTTTTTTGGACAAGATGCTTTTCAGCTACCTGCTGGAGTTGAATAGTTGAAACAAAGTTCTTTTGGCCTACAGTCCTAAGATATTTACTATTAGCTTGTATAGAAAGTTTGCCAGACCCTGATTTAAAGCTTCAAGTAGCTTCTACTGGGTGTCATTTTGCGAGGTGCCAGAGGCCTGATTAACCTCTAGGGTTACCAAAACACAGAGGGGTCAGACAGCATGTCTTGACAGCATGTCTTAACAGCATGTCTAATGCTTGTCTCCAGGGTTATAGTCACTGGAAAAGGAGAAATGTTCTTGGAAAGACATTTGAAAAGAATAGAAGGTTTCATCCTCCTGAGGAGTCATTTTTCTTCTTCCGTTAAGGGAGAGGGCCAACCCAGCCAATAGCTTTAAGTATTCTAATTTTAGCTCTCTTTGATTTTTGTGGCAGTTGTCTTTGAGTATTTGAAGGACTGTCACGTGGAAGAGGCCTTAGATTCTAAGATCATGGCGAACTGCATTAGGACTGATGGGTGCAAGTTACTGTGAGACCATATTTCTTTCAACTTAAGAAAGAATAGCACTTTCTAGGGACTGCCCATCCTAGGATGTGCACTGTGGGTAATGAGCTGCCTCTCATAGGAGATGTTCAAGTGAAGGCAAGGAGACCTCTTGATACAAGGATTGCAAGCAATGGATAAGACATAGTTGTGTCAGAAAACCTCTGAGGTCCCATTCCAACCTTGAAATCCTAATGGCTTCTTTTTGTTAAAGTTCTTTGTCTCCAAGCCCAGATTTTGACCACAATTTGATTTATTATGGATCTAAAAAGGCATCTTGGGTGTTTTTCTGAAAGTACAATACTGTCCAAGCCAAAGCAGTATGAAGGGGGAGAAGCTTATCTGGTGGGCAGAGATGGCAGCAGAAAGGCTGATCTATATCCAATCCCCCCTTTTAGAGACCGAGGGTCTCTGCTGCTTACCAGCCTTAAGGCCTCCTAGATGAACCATCTCTGTGGAGCTACTGCTACCATCTTTGCTTTCTGCCTAGTTTCTTGGAAAGAGGAAGGATCTGGCTGAGGTCATGTCACAAAAACAGGGTTTTTGTTCTGCAGTTTGCCAGAGAGTTTAGATTGGGACCTGGCAGGGGAGGGCAGGTCTGGATGAAGCCGTATGGTCTGTGTGCACCTCCACTTTCAGGGCACCAAAGCAGCCAGACACAGTATAAAAATAACGAGTTAAACTTTATTTACAAAAACAGGCAAAGGGTTCGGTTTGCCCCCTGGGGCTGTTGCTTGATGACCCCTGGTGTAGACACTGAAAGTTAGAACTGGCCAGAAAATGTCAGCTCCAATTCTCTCATGTTGAAGAAAAAGTGAAATGACATGTCCAGAGTCATACTAGGGCTGAGCCAGGGTTCCAAGCCAGAATCTGCTTTTAGTCTAGCGCCTGTTTTGTGATGCTGTGCTGTCTTGGCTGTGTGGTCAGATGACAGTGCCACGTGAAGGAAAGAAATACCTGTTCCAGGTGGTCTATGAATAGTAACAGCCAGAGCTTAGAGATGGTATTTTAAGGGAGGCAACCCATTTACCCTGTGACCCAGCTTGCCTTTTTCTTAGATGGGCCCTGTTCACAGTAAAACAAAATATATGTAGCCAAAATTCATATGGAGAAATAGTGCCCCAGAGTTGTGAAAAAGAAATGGGCTCCCGCAGCTGCGTCACAGGATTTGATCACTTCAGCTGAGAGTGCCAGGAGATTTGAGACAGATGTTTTCAGACATGCCGCATGCCTAAAACATTTCCAGGGGTCGGGCTGCAAATAGTGACTTAATAAGTGGAGAAACAGGAAAGTATGCAAGCAGAGGACACAAGAGTTTATTCAGCACTAGGTGCATGGCCAACCTCTTTGCGTTACATCTGCCTGTCAGGGTTGGCTCTTTAATCTGTCGTGCCCTCGGTATTGCTCTTTGTCTGCCCGTGAATAAAGTGCAGCATTGTGGTTAGTAATCCCACTCCAGTGACTCGACTTCAAATGTGGTTTTGGAGTGCATCCCAGAGTTCTGTTTGCTAAGCTTCCTACTCCTGTTTCAGAGACACCACTGGATACCGAGCAGCGAGCACCAAGGCTTCCCGCTTTCCTTAAACCTGTCGGGTTGTGGGCTCTCTCTTTCCCCCTCTCGTGCCTTTCTTATCTTTTTTCTTTTTTTTAAACCTTCCAAGGCAAGTTCATGGATACTAAGCTGATGTGTTTGTTGTTCTTTTTCTCCCTGCCTCCACTCCTAGTGAGTAACCACACTGGCCGCATCAAGGTGGTCTTTACTCCGAGCATCTGTAGAGTGACCTGCACCAAGGGCAGCTGTCAGAACAGCTGTGAGAAGGGGAACACCACCACTCTCATTAGTGAGAATGGTCATGCTGCCGACACCCTGACGGCCACGAACTTCCGAGTGGGTGAGTTCCTCCACGGCCCCTGATTGTCCTGACTGAAGGGAGTTTAGGAGGTTGTAGCATTTAGACGCCCCCTCCATTCACACTCTGCTTCAATGGGTTTCTGTCTAGGAGTAGAACTGTGCTTCTTTCTTGAGATCTTTTAAATTACTTTCAGAATAACTTTAAACCTGATTTTTGGTTTCCTAGAGAAATGTCAACTGGAATATTTTCCCTTATTGCTTAACATTTATGCAGCCCTGTGGTGATGGGAATATACATACATTTTTATATACAGTAGAATAGAAGAGAAAAGCTTTTAGATTAGGACCTGAATGTATAACTTGCCCTGCTCAGCTTCACATTTTATTGGCCCCATGATAAGGAGAATTTGTGTGAGAATTGACTCATGTTATAAACTTTGGAATGGAAAGTGGTGATAAAATTTATATTTTACTTCAAAAATAGCCAGACTCTTAAAAAAAATACAAAACTCTAAACATTGTCAAAAACCTTGATTTGCATCTTTTGCCACGGTTCTGCTCTGTCATGACACTGAATTATAAATTGATATATAGCATGGATTTGGGGGAAGATTTACTAGTAGATTGCTGTCAGCAGTCAAAAACTTAAATATGAACTAGTACTTACTGACTGCAAAAAAGCCTTTTTGTTTCTTCTGAAATTTTTGCTTTTTACTATTTTGTAAATGGAGAAAGTATTGCGGTCCACTCGGTGCTGTCATAGTGCCATGTTGTCATGCAATCCAGTATTTTTGTCGCAGAAAAATGTCTTTTATTATTTTTTGACCAATTATGGTTTGCCATGTGTACTCAAATAATCGCAGACACCCACGTTACTTTATGAGTTACTCACAAGAATAACCCAAATGTCAGACAGATAATAACACTGGCTAGATCTGGTCTTTTTATGGAATATTGCTGTTTAGTCTTGGGAGTGTACGTCTGGGGGAGGGTAGGAAAAAGGGGTGTCTATTTCAGACTGATTTCCATCAAGACAAAATACAAGGGGCAGCCTGAAGTCTTTATTAGTTCTTGGACTATTCCGCTGTTTTATTGTGACTCCTAATCCTTATGAGGGCAAAGCAGTATTTTTGATCGTCTGTGCTTGGAAAAAACAAGTGCCCATAGATACGATTTAAAAGGGCATTGTAAATTTCCTGGCTATGAGAGGGGTACTTTGGGCATATTTTTAAAAGAATTTAGCTATTAGGTGCCAAATGGCACATTGTGCTCTGCAGGGCAGGGAGCCGAGTCTAATGGGAAGTGTGTTGAACTGATGATCAGGGGAAACCGGATTCTGGTCCTGGTTGTGCCATTAACTAGCTCATCCACAGGGCTTGCCAGTTAATCTTTCTGGGCCTCAGTTTTTCTCATTCATAAAATAAATGGGATTGTATTTAGTGACCTCTAAAATTTAGTCCATCTCTGAAATCCTATGGCTTTTTATCAGTAGTAAGTACTATAATTATATAAGTTTTTTGGAGGGCTATAAACAAGAAGGGGAAGGGAAAATGCAGTTTCTGATTTCTAGCTTATTGCTTTCCCTACTTTGCTTGGTTTTTCGATCGCCTTCTTCACTCACTGTTCCCTGTCTTCCATCCCCATCAGCAGTGTCTGCTCCCTCTCCTTGCATTTACGTTGAATCTTTACAGTGGCAATGATAGAGTAAGTGAATGGGTGGTAATTTTTTGGCTTACAGTGTATTCATTTTGAAAGTAAATATTTGAAGGCTGTGAGAAACAAGGAAGTGCACTTGTTAAAACACGCCGCACACTTTCCTTTCTGGCAGTTAACCAGATGTTTAGGAACAGAAGTTGCATAGCCTATTCAAGACACAAAATGGAGCAAGATTATTTACACAAAAGCATTTCAGAATCAGAACTCAACTCTCCATAAAAGGATTGGCAGAGTACTTTAATAATAAAAAAAAAAAGGTAGGGTGTGGTGAGGAGGGGCCATGGTAATACATAGTTTCACATTCAAAACCGTGGGAAATATTTCATTAATATCCTGAGCTGTTTCCCTCTGCTGTTTACATTTTAGTTCAAATAGTAGTTTGAGGAACAAGTTTTATGATTTTTCTTTATTGAAGAATGATAATTTTACAGAACTTATAGATTGTGATCTTTCAAAAATATGGAAAGTTTTTAAAATTTTATTTTATGCACGCATCTTTTTCTGACTTTACTGGTTTAGTATAATTTTATTATGTACCAAAAGTGGCTTTCTCATTTTTTTTCTATTTGTTTGTAATAAATTAAATCCATTGGAAAATAAGATATACATACGGAAAATAATTCAGTTTGAAAAATTTTCTTTAAAAAAAAAAAGAAGGTGTGAAAGTTTTCAACACTTACTAATTATTCTCTTTGTCCTCTGATACTTAAAGGTACTGAAAGGTGGGGGCTGGCAAGCTTTTTCTGTAAAGGTTGAGATAGGATGTTTTTTGGGCTGTGTGGGCCATATGGTCTCTGTTGCAACCTGTGCTCTCGTAGTGTGGCAGCAGCCCGAGACAATACAAAGAGGAGAAGGCGTGCCTGTGTTACAGAAACTGTGGTTGGGCTGAACTTGGCTCCAGTACAGTAGTTTGTCGACCCCTGCTCCACAGAGTACAAAATAATATGTATTATTGTTTTCTTGAGGAAAATCACATGAACTTCATATGTGAGGCACTTTAATTAGATAATGCATTTTGATAGAATGACAAATAATTTCGTATATCACTATTTATAGTTTTTTTTTTAAAGGATAATATTGTCATCATTATTATGGGTTAGGTGAGGTTGCTTTAGCAGCACAGCAAGGCAGATAAGAGATAAGACTAGAGCCTCGGTCTCCTTCTGTCGTCTGTTTACTTACTTCCCTAGAGTCTGACCTGCTGTATGGGAGGGACAAGGTGAAGGACTTCATGGAGTTGGGTCTTGTGTGAAGTCCAGATGGCATAATAGAGTGAGAAAGCGTCTGAAAGCCCAGCAGACCTGGGTTCGAGTCCTGGCTTCATCACAGACATTGCTTGTTTGGGCTCTGAATCCTGACTGGGTCCAGCTCCCCTCATCTGTACAGTGCAGGTACCAATAGCTGTGTGCAGAGTTGTTCTGTAGCAGGCTCCTGGGATAGTTCCCAGTTTCATTTGTGCTGCTTCTGTGTGATCTGGTCTGCCGTGACGGTGAGTCTGGGCCATATAGATGTGAGAGGGAGCAGGTGCTTTTCCCATGACTAGTAAGCATGTAGTCTCTATTCTCGTATACTTAATGGGAGAAATAGGAAGTTTAACCTCCAGTCAATGTGAATCTAAAAGTGAGGCCCAATTTAAGATGATATTCAAGGGAACTACTGTGAGATTCTAGAATAAAGGCAATATTGCTATGATGTAACAGAAAAAATATATATATTTTATATATATAGCAATATTGCTATGATGTAACTGCCATCATAGCAGTTTTTTTTTTTTTTTTGCAGTTTTTGGCCAGGGCTGGGTTTGAACCTGCCACCTCTGGTATATGGAGCCAGTGTCCTACTCCTTTGAGCCACAGGTGCCACCCTAACAGAATATTTACATTAAATAGTGTTTCCTATAAGGCAGATTTCTAATTATCATGACTTTTTGGGCAGCAGTCTGAGCTCTGCCTCCCTGTTCCCCCTGCCTTTTTGTAAAATGGAAACATATCCCTAGTTGGATGGCCAGCAGGTTCATCAGTGTTGTCTTAACAGATTCTTGACATTGCATAAGAATAAAATGAAGATGACCTTCTGAGGTTTTTGAGTTGTTTATAAAGTCCTCCAACAAGAAGAGCATATGAATTCATGCTGTCACAACCAGAATATTTTAAAGACGTAATACTGTTACTTGGTATAACTTATTTGTAGAGATAATGACAAGGGGTCATGATTGCTAAAGTAACACATGTCATTTATACTATGCTGCTTTCTCTGAGGAGTTGCAAAAGACTTATGTTCCCTTAGCACTGATTGAATAATTATTAAAAAATTTGATAATTTAAAAGATACAGTCCTGTAAGTTATTTCATTTGATGCTCATTACTTTTGAGAGGTGAATGGTAGCATACATAATTTGCATATATGAATACTGTGGGTTTATTGGTTTGATTGGTTAAGTCAGGTTTTCTTTTCTTTCTTTCTTTTTCAAGACAAAGTCTCATTCTGTTATCTGGGCTGGAGTGCAGTGGTGTTGTCATAGCTTATGGCAACCTCAGACTCCTAGATTCAAGCTGTCACGTTTCCCACCACTATTCCCGGCTAATTTCTCTTTTTCTTTCTCTCTTTTTAAAAACTTTATTTATGTAGAGACAGGAGTCTCACTATGTTGCTGAAGCTGGTCTCGAACTCCTAGGCTCCAGCAGTCCTTTTGCCTTGGCCTTCAAAGTGCTGGGATTACAGATGAGAGCCCTTGTATCCAGCCCGCAGTCAGACTTTCTTATCTTAGAGTCACAGCCCCTCAGGCTAGCCCATGTTGCTTCTTATGACAGGATTATGTGTAAAGCATGGTAGTAGATTTTCTGAGATAAGCAAATCATAAACCTGCCCTGAAAGAGCTTATGCTTTGAGGAGGAGCTGAAACTGGACCCACACCTTTAACCATTAACTAAGATAGACTCTCACTGGATTAAAGATTTAACCTTAAGACATGAAACTATAAAAATACTAGAAGAGAGCACAGGGAAAACACTCGAAGAAATCAGTCTGGGCGAGTAATCGGGCAATCAAAGCAGCTTCAAAAATACACTACTGGGACCTGATCAAACTAAAAAGCTTCTGCACAGCCAAGAACACAGTAAGTAAAACAAGCAAACAGCCCTCGGAATGGGAGAAGATATTTGCAGGTTATGTCTCCGACAAAGGTTTAATAACCAGAATCCACAGAGAACTCAAACGTGTAAGCAAGAAAAGAACAAGTGATTCCATCACAGGCTGGGCAAGGGACTCGAAGAGAAACTTCTCTGAAGAAGACAGGCGCACAGCCTACAGACATATGAAAAAATGCTCATCATCTTTATCATCAGAGAAATGCAAATCAAAACAGCTTTGAGATAACATCTTAGTCCAGTAAGATTAGCCCATATCACAAAATCCCAAGACCAGAGATGTTGGCGTGGATGTGGAGAAAAGGGAATACTTCTACACTGCTGCTGGGAATGCAAATTAATACATTCCTTTTGGAAAGATGTTTGGAGAACACTTAGAGATCTAAAAATAGATCTGCCACTCGATCCTATAATTCCTCTACTAGGTATATACTCAGAAGACCAAAAATCACATGATAACAAAGATATTTGTACCAGAATGTTTATTGCAGCCCAATTCATAGTTGCTAAGTCTTGGAAAAAGCCCAAGTGCCCATCAATCCACGAATGGATTAATAAATTGTGGTGTATGTACACCATGGAATATTATGCAGCCTAAAAGAAAGATGGAGACTTGACCTCTTTCATGTTTACATGGATGGAGCTGGAACATATTCTTCTTAGTAAAGTATCTCAAGAATGGAAGAAAAAGTATCCAATGTACTCAGCCCTACTATGAAACTAATTTATGGCTTTCACATGAAAGCTATAACCCAGTTATAACCCAAGAATAGGGGGAATGGGGAGAGGGATGTGAGGGAGGGGTGAGGTGGGTGGAGGGAGGGTGATTGGTGGGATTACACCTTCGGTACATCTTACAAGGGTATGTGTGAAACTTAGTAAATGTAGAATATAAATATCTTAACACAATAACTAAGAAACTGCCAGGAAGGCTATGTTAACCAGTGTGATGAAAATGTGTCAAATGGTCTATAAAACCAGTGTATGGTGCCCCATAATCACATTAATTTACACAGCTATGATTTAATAATTAAAAAAAAAAAACCCTAAATCAAGGTAGAAAGCTCCTAGCAGGAGCCCAGAGAAGGGGGGCTGCTGACAGAGAACAGGGCTGGTGTGGAGTTTTCTATTTAGGTCCCCATGCTGTCCCCTGAGCACATTCCTGAATGCATGGTCTCACGGTGGGAGCTGAGGAAATAAATGAACATTTGTCTGATGTGGACTGAAAGGGGCAGCAGGACTTGAAACATGAGGAAGTCCCACACTAAAGGTGGAAGGAGGAACAGAAGGAAGAGAGGTGTGGATGGGGAAACGAAGAACTTGCCCTCAGTTGGGCACGGAGTCCTGCAGTCCTGCAGGCCCACAACCTGGGAGTTGTGGATGGCTTCTCTGAAGTGTAGGATGCGTGATGGACAGTGATGGTAAATGACAGAAGGTAGGCAGGCTGCGGAAGACCTTGGATTTCAAACTTAGGAATTTGGATGTTACTCTTCCAGAACCTGCGAAAGTTACTTGAAAAAGAGAAGTTGAAGGCTGTCATTTTGAAAAAAAGAAAAGTGTTGCCCCTCCCCGCTTTTAGGTAGGAGGCAAGTGTTTGAAGAAGCTGTACATGTTTCAGAAGGACTGGCTCCTTCAGCTCGCTGTCCTGAGGGCTGTCAGATGCTCTGCCTTGGAAACCTCCCTGGTGTTCACAAAACCAACCTATTACTGCCATGCTTTGATGAGGGATAGAAGCACTTCATTTGCTAAACTCACTATAGAATTTCTCCTCATGAGGAGGGAAGCAAATTCCCTCATTGAGGCATTTAAATAAACCAACATAACTGCTTAATGACTGGGAAGCACTTAAATTATTTTTCTGGCAACTTTAGTCTCTGAGACTCTATCCTCTGCCTTTTGTCATTGTTAGGCCCCCTGATGTTTGTCCAGCACAGAAACCAGTGAACATGCCACTGGTCACACGTCATGCTTTGATTAACTGGTGGATATATTTTCCCCTTAATGCATTGCACAGGTATGTCTTATGTTTCTTTATAGATGATTTAATAGAGTACTAAAAGAAAATGGATTCTTTTCATTTGAGCAATTTCGGATGCTCAAGAACTTAACATGGAAATACTTCCAAGTGGTATTTATTCTTATCACATAGATTTATTTATTTATTTATGTATTTTGGAGACAGTCTCACTATGTCACCCTTGGTAGAGTGCCATGGCATTACAGCTTGCAGTAACCTCAAATTCTTGGACTTTAGTGATTCTCTTGCCTCAGCCTCCCAAGTAGCTGGGACTACAGGTGTCCGCCACAATGCCCAGCTGTTTTTTTGTTGCAGTTTTCATTGTTTAGCTGGACTGGGCCAGGTTCGAACCCTCCAGCCTCAGTGCATGTGGCTGGTGCCATAACTACTGTGCTATGGGTGCCGAGTCACGTAGTTTTATTTTTTAATGCTGAATAAATGTTTTTTTTTTTTTTAAATCTTATTTAAGCTGTGGAGCACCCTCAAAAGGCCGTTATTAGGGGCATTCATTTCACATACACTAATTGAACAGAAATCATGCACCAGGGATTGGTTTAGGCATTAAAGATATAGCAACGACCAAAATAGACCAACTCTTTGCCCTGCTCTGACATTAAAAATATGATATGCCTACATCATGGGTGAACCTCCAATACATTGTGCTGAGTGAAATCAGGCAGTCATAAAAAGACAAACACTGTATGATTCTATGTATGTGAGATACCTAGGGTAGTCAGATTTATGGAGAAAGTAGAATAATGGTTGCTTGGCGTTACAGGGAGAATGGAATGGGGGAGTTTAATAGGTGTAGGGTCAGGTTTGCAAAATGAAGATATTCTGGAGATTTGGATGCATGATGGTGTACTTAACCCTACTGAACTGTCAGCTTAGAAATGGTTAAATATTGTAAGAAAGGTATTTTACCACAATTCAAAATAAAAATAATTTTAAAAATATAGTATGTGCGTATACTGTGGTCAGATGTATGCCACTAAAAATGTCTTGTAAGGAGCAGAAGATGTGATACAGTATCAGTAAGTGATTGATGCTATGAAGGAAAATAAAGTTAGGAAAGGGCGTAGAGAGCAGGAAATGCTTGTGGAAAGCCTGGATGACAGTGGAGCAGAGGCCTAATGAAGTGAGTGAGCTCCAGGGGGGCACATCACAGACGTTATCACCTGGCTTGTGACCCTGCTTTTTATTTTGTCTAAACTATGGGTCACCTCCAGAAGGCTGGCAGCAGGGGAGCGTTCCTCCATACTTTTCTTAAATGTCATCTGGGGTTAGGTTCCATTGACCTGTGTTGTACACAGTATCAGGGAATCAAAAGTGTCTGTAGTTCAGGAATCTCATACACAGGGGACAGAGGCAAGCAAGAGTTGTCCTGTGGCTGAAAAAAAAAAAAAAGGATATGGCTATGGAATTATTGCAGAAGGAGTCTCGGTAATTTATAATAAAAGGTAAAAGGGCGGCGCCTGTGGCTCAGTGAGCAGGGTGCCGGCCCCATATGCCGAGGGTGGCGGGTTCAAACCCAGCCCCGGCAAACTGCAACAAAAAAAAATAGCCGGGCGTTGTGGCGGGCACCTGTAGTCCCAGCTACTTGGGAGGCCGAGGCAAGAGAATCACCTAAGTCCAGGAGTTGGAGGTTGCTGTGAGCTGTTTGATGCCACGGCACTCTACTGAGGGCCATAAAGTGAAACTCTGTCTCTACAAAAAAAGAAAAAAAGTAAAAGGTCACAGATTTAGAAAATGAGTTACCAAAAAAACAGTGTCACCTTTCTCCAACGTTCTTTTATATAAGGCAGATCACATGATTTTGGCGTGGAGCTTGCTTTTAATTAAAGGAAATAAAACTGATCCCTGCTCTTCCTGCTCGTGAGTGCAAGTGTATGGTGTGTGTTTGAGCACACACGTGTGTGTGTGTGTGTTTGGGGGGGATTCTGGATGGTGAGAGGTGCATGCATGGAAAGGTGGTTTCAGGGGCTGATTGGACCAAGTAGAGGCAAAATGTTGGCCCTAAGAGCTAAAATCAGAGAGGATGAGGTCCTATTTGTTTGTAGAGGAAGATGCCTGAGGCTGTGAAGGTAAGGGGCATCAGAGTAGTTGTGTAAGAAAGTATTTCTGCAGCCAGGACAGTTAAAAAAAAATTTAACTTTAGGTAAAAGAGGGTTCAGCAGTTTGCTAGATTTGGGAGAAAGGCATGTGTGATAGATGGTTCCTTTTAAGCCAGGCCTGGCCTGTATCATGGGAGTGGATGGGGCTCCTTGAAAGGGTTGTGCTAGGCCAGACTGGAATAAATAACCTTTCAGCATTCCTTGGAGTCTGTAACACAATGTCACAAAGTGTGTATTCTTTCCTACTCTGTCGGCTCGAGCATAGGAGTGATCTTTGGAAAAGTCCAGACTGCTTAGCATAGCGCGCAGCGCCCTCCAGGATCACTGCCACCTGGCTCCCCGGCCTTCGCTTTGGCAGTGCTGTTCCTTCCACCCTTATCCTCCACGTCTGCCAAGCTGAGCCACCATGATCTTGAAGGTCCCCACATGCTCTGGGCCCTCTGTGCTCCTGTGCCTCTTGCGCACACTGCCTCCTCCGCCTTCAGGGTACGTTTCTCCACCCAATCTGCTTGGGCAATCACCCACTTCTTTTTCAGTTCTCAGCCAAGTGATGATCTAGTTACAAAGCCTTATTTTCCTTATTTGCTGACATGCCTGTTTCTTTTACTACACTCCGTATTGCTTGGGAACAGGGACCTGTCTACTCCATCTTGGTGTCCCCATGCCAGCATAGTGCCTTGCTTTAGAGATGTTAGCGCATTTCTGTTGACAATAAATTGCATATTCAGGACCCAGGTCATACGGGCATGTACACATCTTAGCCAGTACAGCTTCATCCTTAATTTCAGGCAAGTAAAATTACAGAAGTTGTCATCTAAGAAGTCTATACAACAGAGTTCAGGAGGAAAGAGGGTATTTCACTGACCACAAACCTGACCCAATACCTATGAAAGAGGGTATTTCATACATGAAAATGGGCACCCTCGTAGTGCTTTGCATGAAGTTTTAAGGTTTTAACACCGACTGTACTCCATTTTCTACTCATGTAAAGTGCAACTAGATTTTTATACCTTTAGTATAGTTGTTCCTGCTACCTGAAATCCCTGCTCCCCATTCCTGCATCTGTCTAAATACTGCCAGTCTTTTAAGAAAGAATCTTAAGTTTCATTTCAAATTGCTCTGCCTGCACTTTTTTTTTTTTCCCTGTTCTGTAATACCTGGAGTCATTGCTGTGTCATTTGATAATCAGCTGCCTAGCCCAGGTATGCTGTTGGCTGGCTCCAGTAGCCTGGGTTGGCAGTCTCACCTCTGTGATTCTCGATTTCCACGTTGGCAGAATGAATCACTTTCCTTAGCGAGCTGCTTTGCAGCACACAAGAAGGAGTAGGCTGAAGGTGCATGTGGGTTCCTTGAATTGATTTGGAGACCTTGTTCTGAAGATGATAAACCTTCACCTAATTCTCAAACCCTATCTCCTGCACTGTGTAGTAGAGACCTTTGGGGTACACATATGACACATACCCTATCCAAGCTCCCGAAGATGTAAGCCCATTCCATCTGGAGGAGGGAGGAGAAGAGGGAATGGGCTCACATCTTTGGGAGCTCAGATAGGGTATGTGTCATGTGTACCCCAGAGACGTGGTTCCTTCATTTACTGATCCTGACAGCACAGTCCCATCAAGAACCACGTAGAAGGCTCCTTCCCTTTGGTACTCCAGGAGGAGTGCTCAGAAGGCTCCCTGATTGTTCAGGTGTCGGCTTGCTCTGAGCAGGTTAGACTTGGCACAGAGTGACGTTGGGGAGCTTCACCATATGGCCAGGACAGTGTTGTAGCACCACGTCCTCCCTGCCTTGGATACTGCTCCTCCTTGAGGTGCTCACTCACTTATACAGGAAGCTGTGTCTATTGCCAAGCCTGCTGGCAAGGGTTAAGAGCATTTAAACAGTGTAATACATTTTGGAACCAAAAGCTGTGGTCAGGAGGAAAAGTAATCATCCTGAATAGATGGGGGCATCTCCAGTGATGTATGATTGCAACATTTGATCCTTCTTTGTGCTATTCACCTTGGTCTCAGTGGTGTAATTCACTTCTGGGCCCTTAGGTTAGAGTAAATTTAAGCAAGTGGGACTTAAAATAGGTATTGTAATCACATTTATGTGATACAGTGTTTACCTATGGCATTTATTGGCATACAAGTTGAGGTCAATTTTATATTTATAGTTAAAGAAGTCAAATATTTGTAGCAACTTATACTAATAATTATGAATTTGTGTATGTTGGAAAAACCTTCTGGAACTAATATCACAAATGATGTGAAAATGTTTTTGAGGGCAGCCCCGCAGCCATCTTCAGGCTAAGCAGTCCAGGAAAATGAAATAACTACCAAATGGGGAAGGAGAAAGTTAGTGAGGAAGTTTGGTTGAAATTCATTCTCCAAACTTATATCACAGATAAAATAAGAAGATCCAGATGCTGTTCCAGGGCCCCTTTAATGTAATGTCATTGATACACTTACTGAAACTTGATTTTCTGTTTAGTTGAAGGGTATGGGCTTCAGGAATGGTTTACTGTTCAACTTCATTATTTTGAATGTAGACTCAGGCAATCATGACTGAGAAACTGGCAGGACTGTAGTATCGGCATTTCCTAAGACATGTTGGGGGAGAACACACCCAACCGTATGCAGTAATGAGAGATTTCTTTACTTTGCCACATTTTAAAAGCCCATCAGATTAAATAAGAATTGGTTCTAGAGTTCAGGGACTTTCTAAGTTTTCCTAGTGGAAACATTCAGCCTCATTTTTATCAGATTCTCCCTAGAAGAAGTAAAAGGGAAATTTGACAGTAGAGCCTTTTAAGCAAGGAAAGCAGACCACTGCCCTTGTCCCTGCAAATTAAGAAGTGTGCTAGAACAGTCTTAGCTAAAGTCTTATTTAGTAAGATTAGAATCTGTCACTTTTTGACACTGCATTATCTCTTTCTGAAGAAAGGGTGATTTATGAGCCCTCTGAATCTTCTAGTGGTATTAATAACATCTTGAGCCAGCTGTTTTATTGGGTGTACACAGAGGGTAATTAGAAACATCTGAGAATCTCTTAATGTGCCCCCCAAAACAAGACGTTGTGTGGAAGAAAAAAAAAATAACATTCGTGCCAAAATTGTGTACTTGGTAAATAGATGAATTAGTATTAAACAAAATTTACTTTGTATTATGCCATTTTTCAGAAAGAAGCTAAAGTCTTCAGGCTGAAAATACTCTTTTATTGAAATACTCTCACTGTAAAAATCATAACCATATTTGGTAAAAGACTTTTGACTGTGCTGTTCATACAGTAATTATCATTTCCCTTCTGTCAAACTCCATCATATTATAGTCTGTTTTCTGCCAGAAGTAGTATATCTTCTTTTTACCTTGCAGTTTCTTAAAAATTTTAGACTTCTGAGAGATCTCATTTACAGAAATTAACTCTTAAAGACATACTGCACCAGGGACTAATAGTGTCCAATTTGCCTAATAGTCTGTTCTAGAAACCGGGTTGGGATGTAGAAACTTGGGCTCTATTTCAGCTGGTTATTTGAAATTTGATCTGCTCGAGTGGTGGTTGAGTTTGAAGAATTTGGGTATGCAGCAACAACAGCTGCTAAGTTAGGCCCTGATTTAAATCAGACACTGTTCTTCCTTCTCTCAAGACAAAATCTAGACAAGAAAACCTAAGAATTTGGTGGTGGCTTGTGAATGGTTCCTTTCATCTTCATTCACAAATAACAGTCCCTTCTGAGAAGTCAGGATTGAGTCCAGCTGACATATCCCGGGCAGACAGGGAAGAGTTGAAGTTGGATGCCTCCGTTGTGATTTCAACCTGTCTGGCTTTGGATGCCTCCGGTGTGATCTCAAATTGTCTGACTTTGGACGTCTTTACTGGGTACGCCAGTTCTGTTCTTTTAGATAATTTTCAATGGGATTCCACATTGATCAGGGAGATGAAATTGTGGCTAATTGTTATGTTTTGCTACAGGTTATGGCTGGCTTAATGAAGCCTCTGGAAGAAGAAATGGATTCACCCATATAAAAGTGTTTGCAGGGTAGGGTAGTAGTTAGTAGCTGTGGCTGAAATATGACTTCCAGTGCTTGCGTACTGGTTTAAGGACAGAATCTAGGATTGCTTAAAATGTACAGATGCCCAGCCTGAACCCTGGGCTCCCTGAATCAGAATTTCTGGGTGTACTTTGTGTGTGTATATTTTGAAAACAAATGATGCAGACAAATTGTTATACGTAACTCTGGTGGAGAATTTGCAGTCTAAGCCAGTGCTCTTTACCCTTTAGTGTCTTTAGGAATCAGTGCAGATCTTGTTAAATGCGGTTTCTGAGTCTGTAGATCTGAGTGAGGACTGAGATTCTGCATTTATAAGCAAGCTCCCAGCAGAGGCGATGCTGCCTGCCCCTGCAGCACCTTTTGTATCACAGAGATCTAAACTATTAATCCATGATAAACCATGTTTTTTTTTTTTTTTTTGAGACAGAATATTATTTTGTTGTCCTCTGTTGAGTGCCGTTGTGTCACAGCTCACAGCAACCTCCAGCTCTTGGGCTTAGGCCATTCTCTTGCCTCAGCCTCCCGAGTAGCTAGGACTACAGGCGCCCGCCACAATGCCTGGCTATTTTTTTGTTGCAGTTTGGCCTGAGCGGGGTTTGAACCCGCCACCCTCGGTATATGGGGCCAGCGCCCTACTCACTGAGCCACAGGTGCTGCCCGATAAACAATGGCTTTATAAATACATATTATCATAAATTAATGATATTTATTTATCAAGTTCCTATATGGGTCTGATAACCGTATTAGGAAATAATGAATGTATAAATTACAAAAGAGACTCAACCATGTAATCATAATATGTCAGCCTTTTCCACATCTCCATCCGTTCCTGTCCCTGTTAAAGCTGAGATTTCCTCGCCCTGCCAGGCAGCCCCACAGGCAGAGTTCCACCAAGATGGCTTATACCCCTGGGGAGCTCCTGAATCCCAGCCACAAGAAATGCCAGGACTGGAGGCTGCCTTCACCCTCCTGTGTCAGATTGCTCCTGTCTGCCTCCTGTCTTGAAAAATTTTCAGGGAACAGCAAGAAAGTTTCTTTGTTTGCCATGTCCCCTGAATTCTAAGGGCTATGCATCATCAAGATCCACAAAGATTTTCACCTTTTCTTCTCCAGTGGAACAAGCATCGTAAGAAGTAAAATGACAGTTACTGTCTGTTGTACTCAGCTTGGAGTTGTATCAGAAATTCCACAACAAAGGCTCACTTCCATAGTCTGCATAACATTTCAACGAAGCATTGCCAACTGCCAGTAGTGTGGTGAAATATATAAGGAGGATACTCTTGGTTTACTAGTAGGAGGACAGATATTGTTTTTCTAGGTAAGATGGAGAGGGAGATATATTTGTGCAAATCCATCCTATACTAGTTAAGTTCTAGTTGTGATTAATATTGAGCATTTTGACAATATTTGAGGATACAGGTTTTATTTTTTTTTTGAGACAGAGTCTCACTGTGTCACCCTCTGTAGAGTGCTATGGCGTTGCAGCTCATAGCAACCTCAAACTCCTGGGCTCAAGTGATTCTCTTGCCTCAGGCTCCCGCCACAAAGCCTGCCTATATTTTTGTTGCAGTTGTCATTGTTTAGTTGGCCCAAGCCAGGTTCGAACCCGCCAGATTTGGTGTATGTGGCTGGTGCCACAACCACTGTGCTACGGGTGTCAAGCCAAGGATACGGTGTTTTGAGATAAAATATGGTAAACTCGAATCTCTTGGATGATACCAATTAGTCCAAACATGTCATGAAACTATCATCCTTTTGGCCAACACATCATCTCTGTGCTGAACTTGCTCGTTTAAAGTACCTGAATTTTGACATGTAAACAATGATACTTGATGGAAGGATTGCTTTAGCCCAGGAGTTTCAGGTTACAGTTGCCTATGATTGAGTCCGGACACTCCAGCCTGAGCAACCTGGGTGTTAAAGACTTCAATTAAAAAAAAAAAAAAAAAAAAAAAATGGCTGGCTCGGTGCTTATAGCAGTGGTTAATAGTACCAGCCGCATACACCAGTGCTGGCAGTTTCAAACCTGGCCTGGTCCAGCTAAACAACAATGACAACTATGATGAAAAAATAGCCGGGTGTTGTGGTGGACACCTCTAGTCCCAACTACTCGGGAGGCTGAGGCAAGAGAATCGCTTAAGCCCAGGAGTTTGAGGTTACTGTGAGCTGTGATGCTATAGCACTCTACTGAGGGTGACATAGCGAGACTTTGTCTCAAAAAAAAAAAAAAAAAAGGCTGAATGGTATTTCATTATGTATGTATATCACACTTTCTTTATTCATTCATCCATTAATGTGTTGATGGACACTTAGGTTGATTCCATATTTTGGCTATTCTGAAGATGCTGTCTGTAATGAACATGGGAGTTCAGATACCTCTTAATTTATTTCCTTTAAATATATACCCCCCAAATGGAATTGCTGGATCATCTGGCAGTTCTATTTTTGATTTTTTTGAGGAACCTATTTTCCATAATGACTGTACTAGTTTGCTTTCCCACCAACAGTATACAAGGGTTTCATTTTTTTTTTTTTTTTTTGCTGTTTTTGGCTGGGGCTGGGTTTGAGCCCGCCACTTTGGGCACATGGGGCCAGCACCCTATTCCTTTGAGCCACAGGCATTGCCCAAGGGTTTCATTTTTTAAAACATCTTTAAACATTTGTTACCTCTTTTTTTTAATAAAAGTCATTCTTACAGGTGTGAACAAAATAGCACTTGAGAGTGTTTTGAGCACAGATAAGTTGAATTAACAGAAAATAAAATAGAGTGAATATGAATTCACTGGTTGGTATTGCAAAGTAGAAATTTTCTGTTCCATTTGCCACCAGAACCCCATTGCATGTCTGTTACCGCTCTCTGGTCTTTTCTTCTTTCCCGCATGGTGTACTGATGCCCAGGTTCTGTCTCTTACTCCTTGTCTCTGATTCTCCTTTATTTGACCTGCATCCATCAGGCATATCCTTTGCTGTTGCTCTCTCAGCTCATTCAGTTACTCTGAAATATCTGGTTCACATTCTCAATGCAGGTGGGAAGGGGCAAAGCTGTTTTCACCTGGGGAAGGTTTGTCCCCTGGGAGAGATATTTGGCAATGCCAGGAGACATTTTTGGTTGTCTAAACTGGGGGTGCTCCTGGCAGCTAGTGGGTAGAGGCCTCTGCACATCCTGCAGTGTATAGGAGACCCCACAGCAGTGGAGCCTTCTGGCTCCAAATGTCCGTAGGTGTAAAGCTGAGAGACCCTACTCTAAGCATTGCCATTTTTTCCTGCCAAAAAATATCTTAGATCTTTCTCTGATATTTTTGTTCAGGTCTATGGAAAAATCTCCCTCTTAATCTCAAGATTGTTCTGTAGAGATGAAACTGCCAACATTTGGTTACAAACATGCTCCTTTGTTGATGGTGCTGGGGCACAAACTCACAGCTCGCCTTCAGCTGTGCTTGTCAGTGTGCAGCCTCATAGACTGGACCCAGGGTCTGGGGGGCTTGCTTTACGTTTGGCAGTTTATAAGAGATGGTCACCTTGGATTTCAGAGGGTGCAGGGGAGGTGATTGGCTTATATTGTGAGGATGCTCCAGAAACTGAAGCAAGAAATAATGAATGGGAAACCATTCAACACAGGAAGCACTTTTGCATATCTCAGAAGTGATTGTGTAACAGAAACCTCTTCTCGACACTAACCATTGCTACTGTGGATACTCAATTTGCAGCGTGTCTGAGCTATGGCTGTTGGAAAAGCAGAGAATGCTGAGTGCGTTTATTTAAGTAATAGCATCATCACGTGTTCAAATAAACATAGCACCTTGGGAGGGTACAGATTTGTTATTTCTAACCCAAACATCTTTATACATGCCTTTGAAAGGGTCATTTTGCCAAGTTTGAAAGAAAAAAACTATGCAAGCATTGAAAGTCTGACATATTATTTAACTTGTTGAAAAAAGAAAAACCTCTTTGTGGCCAAAACACTCTAGGTCAGCTGGACAACAGTGTATATCATGTTTTTTTAAAGCATTCACTTTTGGACTAAGCAGCCCTGGAGAGCAAGTAAAAGACGTTGTCTTCACTTGCACATAAACTCATGTAGCAGTTTTCCCTTATGTTTTGGCCACCTTGCCCAGGAAACTTGGAATTTCCACAATGTTTCTTTTGTGCTTTTTTACTTGAATGAAATGCCTGTTCTTAATTCCATAGATATGTAGGAGGTTATAGTTCATTGCTTATCTTCGTGAGACCCCAAATCCATCATTTATATGACTGATTATTTTTTAAATTACTTTATTTTTCATTGTGGTAAATATATATAATATAAAATTTGTCATTGTGGTCATTTTTAAATGTACTTTTCAATAGCCTTGAGTATATTCCAGTGCTATACCGCCAGCATCATTGTCGGTGTAGAGAGCTTTTCACCATCCCAGACAGAAACTGTAACCATTTACCAGCATTTCTCATTCCTCTGTTCCCTTAGCCTTTGGTCACCTCTGTTCTACTTTCTGTCTCTATGAATTTAAGTATTCTAGGGACCTCATGTAAGTGGAATCATAAGGTATTTGTCTTTCTTTGGCTAGCTTATGTCATTTAGTATAATATGGATTACAATCCATATTGTAGGAAGTGTCAGAATTTCCTTTGTTTTTAAGGCTGAATAATACATAATTTGTTGTATGCATATACTACCTTTTGTTTGTCCATTCACCTGTTGATGGACATGTGGGTGGTTCCCACATTTTTTTGGCTGCTGTAAATAATGTTTCTGCAAGCACTGATGGACTGTTTGAATCCCTGCTTTGGATTTTTGGGGGCATATACTTAGTGGAATTGCTGGCTCATGCGGTAATTCTATGTTTAATTTTCTGAAGAGCTGCCAAACCCTTTCCCTTGGAGATGGTGCTGTTTCACATTCCCACCAGCAATGTGAGGGCTGCAATTTCTCCACATCTTAAACAATACTTACTTGCCTTTTTTTAATTTTAAGTAGTAGCCATCCCAATAGGTGTGAAGTGGTTTTGATTTGCATTTCTCTAATGATTGATGCCATTGGGCTTCTTTTCCTGTGCTTATTGGCTATTTATATATCTTCTTTGGAGAAATGTCTATTCAAGTCACTTCCCCAATTTTCAGTTGGTTTGGTATAGTCAGTTTTTTAAAAAACAGGGATTTTCATCTGCCAAGCTAAATACTTACAGCACTATTTCTAGCTGATACTGATTGTGAAACTTTTGAGAGACCTAATGCTGGTCCTGCCACTTGAACAAGACTCATTTTTATTAAGTCTTAATTTCTTCATCTATATAAGGAGTGTATAGAGTAGATGTTCAAGATCCCTTGGGTGCCTAAAATTCTGTCGTCTTGTCTGATATAAAACTTGTCTAAGAGGAGAACGATGGGTGTAAATGGGATTAGTCTATCTTTGTTATGTTTTACTCTGAAGATATTTTCTGTGATTTCCAAGTATGTACAGTGTGTTCCCTTTTGTACTTTTTTTGGCCCTAATTTCTACTTCTAGTTAAAGTATGATTTTGTACAATTCCAGTGATAAATTGTGTGGTAACGTGTCATCAGCCTGAAAAGTTCAATCAGAAAACCTGAGACCGATACATTTGACACGCATACAAATGACTCGGCTTTTTTTTCTTTTTTTTTTGCTTAGTTTTTATAAACAAAGTTCTCAGAAGATTTTGGCCAGAAACAGAATAACTCCATGGTGGCCTGAAGGAAGCACAGCTTGTTTGGAGCAGGATGAAAGGATTGAGTCTGGTTGGGCCAATAAGGCTGTGGAGGACTAAGTTTTAATTTCTTTTTTAAAGAAAACTGAAATGAGGGGTTTGCATGCCTTAGAATGTACTGAGGCCCTGGTACAAACTATAGCAAATGTATCATTTAGCATTAAAAATCTGAGCCACATGGATTTAAATCACTTCACTAAGGGGGGAAAGTCTAAAGTCAATTTGAAACTTAAGGAACATAGTTTTATTATTTTTTATTTTATAAGCAACAGAAATTTATTTCTCACAGTTCTACAAGCTGTGAAGTCCAAGATCAAGGCACTGGCAGGTTTTATGTCTGGCAAGAGCCTGATATCTGATTCATAGATAGCACCTTCTCATCGTGACCTTACGTGGTAGCAGGACGGGTTAGTTCTCTAGAGTCTCTTTTATATTTTTTAATTATTATTATTATTATGTTTTTACCATTTAGAACCCCACCTTTTGGCTTCTTGATTTTTTTGTTTTATTTTTTGGGGGAGTGATTAATATGAGTGTTACATTGTTAATATTAGCTACATTGTTTGCATTTGTAAGGTAAAGTCCAAGTTGTAGTTTAGTCCTTAACCCAGGAAGTATGCCATATACCTGTACATTGTACAGATGATAGGTGAGTACTTAGTGAATCCCCTACCTTCTCCCCTCTTATTGAATTTAATTGTGTTTTTCTCTGTGGGCCTATACTTGTTAATGTACTAGTTTCAATTTAGTATTGAGTACATAGGATGTTTAATTGATTGTTTTTTTATCTTTCCTTTTTTTTTGGCGGGGGAGGGGTAGTGCAGAGTCTCACTCTGTTACTCTGGCTAGAGTGCTGTGGCATCATAAGTCCCAGCAAACTCTTGGGCTCAAGTGATCCTTTTGCCTTAGCCTCTTTAGAAGTTGGGACTACAGGTACCCCCACAACCCCCTGGCTAATTTTTCTGTTTTTAGTCAACGTGGGATCTCACTATTGCTCAGGCTGGTCTTAAACTCCTGAGCTCAAGCAATCCACCTGCTTCGGCCTTCCAAAGTGCTAGGATTATAGGTGTGAACTATTGTGCCTGGCCCATTTTTAAAATTTTTTATTAAATTTTTAAAAAGTTATTATGGGTACATAATAGTTGTATCCTTATAGGGTACATATGACGTTTTGATACAGGCATACAATATATATTAATTAAATCAGGGTGATTGGGGTATACATTACCTCAGGTATTTATCATTTCTTTGTGTTAGGAACATTTTAATTCTGGTCTTTTAATTATTTTAAAGTATTTACATAACTTATTGTTAATTATTTAGTCACTTTATTAAATATTGTTATTTAATAACAGTAAGTCACAATATTAAATATTAAATATTGCTGTTAAATATTGTTCATTCTGATCTATCTAATGATATTTTTGCACATGTTAACAATACTGACTTTACCCCCATCTCCCTCATAACCTTTACCAGCCTCTGTACCATCAGTCAAATTAAATAATATGATTTAAAAATGGGTGCAGGATCTGAATAGACATTTCCCAAAAGAAGACATACAAATGGCCAACAGGTATATGACAAAATGTGCCGGGTCATTACTCATCAGAGAAATGCAAATCAAAACTATAGCCAGGTATCATCTCAACCCAGTTAAAATGGCTTTTATCAAAAAGAGAGGCAACTCTGGTTTCTCTTCAGATCACTTAAATCTTTCGCCTTTTACTGAAGATTTCTGTGGAGAGGAACAATTCTTGTTGTAAACATTTGCCACCTGGAAGAAAGACTCGGACCCAACCTCACATATAAATTAGATGGTGATTTATTACACCTGCGCAGGGGACCGCTGCCCAAAGGGCAAATGGCGCCAAAGTGAGGGGCAGGTGGACTTTTATACCATTTTTGCTGCCATGCAAGCAAGCAGAAACAAAAGCATAACGTGGCAGTTAGTTAGCCCAGGGGCGGGGTTACAGAATTGGGCTACAGCGTGGCAACTGCGTGGCATGGAGACAGCTTGGGAGATACAGTAGCCTGGGAACTTTGTGTAGGTAATTTTTTCCATTATTGTTTACCCATTGCTGGGGGGTTGGGGATAGGGCAAGTTTTTCACCATTGTTTAGCCATTGCTAGGGAGTTGGGGGAACTCGGAGAACTTCCCTGTTCTATTCTGAAACCTTGCCTTCGAAATTAACTGGGGGGAACATACGGGGGACTAAGGCTGAAACAGGCTGAGACAAACCTGGGTCTTTTAGGGGGCTGCTCTTTATCACATTCTGAGTCATGAGCTAATTTTTTGAGGGTTTGCTTTGGCCAGGCTACAATAAAAAAATTAAGACAAGCAATAACGAATGTTGGTGAGGAGGTTGAGAAAGGGGGATCCTTGAACACTGTTGGTGGGAATGTAAGTTAGTGCAATCACTGTGGAGAACAGCATGGGAATCCCTCAAAAAACTAAACATAGAAGTACCTTACATCCCACTGCTGGTGTATATCCAAAGGGAATTCAGTATATGGAAAAGACATCCATGTTGATTGCAGTTACTATTCACAATAGCCAGGATTTGTAATCAGCATAAGTGCCCATCAGTGGATGAATGGATAAAGAAATTATGGTACGTATACACAATGAGATTTCCTTTCTTCTAAAAAAGAACAAAATCCTTCCGTTTGCAACAACGTGGATGGAACTGGAGAACATTATATTAAGAGAAGTCAGGGACAGAGAGACAAACTGTCCATAATCTCATACATGGGAGCTAAGTATTAAAATAATTGCTCTCACAGAGATAGAGGGTAAATGATGTTTACCAGAGGTTGATGGTAATAGCAAATAGGTGTATAGTAAACAAAGAGGTAGTTTTTGTAATATGTTGTAAATTTATTTATCTTTTGCCAATTCCCAGGTTTATCTTAATTTACTAACATGAACAGTTTCTTAAATTTTTTTTCATTTGGAGTTAACAGGCAGAGACGTGAGCATTCTTCAGCAGTCAAAATACCGTGTTTAACAGCATCCGTGCTGAGAATTTACCATCTTTGTGTCCCAGGCGTCATCAGTGGCTCTTTTTTCCTTTAGGAGGGTGGAGGAGCGAGAGGTTGAATTTCTTTTTTTTTTCTTTCTTTCTTTTTTTTTTATTAAATCATAACTGTATACAATGATATGATTATGGGGCATCATACACTCACTTCATAAACCATTTGACACATTTTTATCACAGTGGTTAACATAGACTTTCCGGCGTTATCTCAGTTACTGTGCCAAAACATTTACATTCTACATTTACCAAGTTTCGCAAATACCCCTGTAATATGCACCACAGGTGTGATCCCACCGATTCCCCTCCCTCTACCCACCCCCCCCTTCCCACTTCCCCCTATTGTTAAGTTGTAGCTGGGTTATAGCTTTCATGTGAGAGTCCGAAATTAGTTTCATAGTAGGGCTGTGTACATTGGGTATTTTTTCTTCCATTCTTGGGATACTTTACTAAGAAGAATATGTTCCAGCTCCATCCATGTAAACATGAAAGAGGTAAAGTCTCCATCTTTCTTTAAGGCTGCATAGTATTCCATGGTATACATATACCACAATTTATTAATCCATTCGTGGATCGATGGGCACTTGGGCTTTTTCCATGACTTAGCTATTATGAATTGGGCTGCAATAAACATTCTGGTACAAAAATCTTTGTTATGTTGTGATTTTTGGTCTTCTGGGTATATGCCCAGCAGAGGAATTACAGGATTGAATGGCAGATCTATTTTTAGATCTCTGAGTGTTCTCCATATATCTTTCCAAAAGGAATGTATTAATTTGCATTCCCACCAGCAGTGCAGAAGTGTTCCCTTTTCTCCGCATCCACGCCAACATCTCTGGTCTTGAGATTTTGTGATATAGGCTAGCCTCATTGGAGTTAGATGATATCTCAAAGTAGTTTTGATTTGCATTTCTCTGATGATTAAAGATGATGAGCATTTTTTCATATGTCTGAAGGCCGTGCGCCTGTCTTCTTCAGAGAAGTTTCTCTTCAAATCTCTTGCCCAGCCTGCGATGGGATCCCTTGTTTTTTTCTTGCTGATGCGTTTGAGTTCTCTGTGGATTCTGGTTATTAAACCTTTGTCAGAGTTATACCCTGCAAATATCTTCTCCCATTCTGAGGGCTGTCTGCTTGCTCTGCTTACTGTGTTCTTAGCTGTGCAGAAGCTTTTTAGTTTGATCAAGTCCCAGTAGTGTATTTTTGAAGCTGCTTCAATTGCCCGGGGGGTTCTCCTCATGAAATACTCACCCAGACCAATTTCTTCAAGGGTTTTCCCTGCATTCTCCTCTAGTATTTTTATAGTTTCATGTCTTAAGTTTAAATCTTTAATCCAATGAGAGTCTATCTTAGTTAATGGTGAAAGGTGTGGGTCCAATTTCAGTCTTCTGCAGGTTGCCAGCCAGTTCACCCAGCACCATTTTTTAAATAGGGAATCTTTTCCCCACTGAATGTTTTTAATTGGCTTGTCAAAAATCAAATAGCGGTAAGTAGCTGGATTCATCTCTTGGTTCTCTATTCTATTCCAGATATCTACTTCTCTGTTTTTGTGCCAATACCATGCTGTTTTGATCACTATCGATTTGTAGTAAAGTCTGAGGTCTGGTAGTGTGATTCCTCCTGTTTTGTTTTTATTTCTGAGTAATGTCTTGGCTATTCGAGGTTTTTTCTGATTCCATATAAAACGAAGTAATGTTTTTTCAAGATCTTTAAAATATGACAGTGGAGCTTTAATAGGGAGTGCGTTGAAATTATATATTGCTTTGGGTAGTATGGACATTTTGATAATGTTGATTCTTCCTAGCCATGAGCATGGTATGTTTTTCCATTTGTTAACATTTTCAGCTATTTCTTTTCTTAGAGTTTCATAGTTCTCTTTATAGAGATCTTTCACGTCTTTTGTTAGGTAAATTCCCAAATATTTCATCTTCTTTGGCACTACTGTGAATGGGATAGAGTCCTTAACTGCTTTTTCAATTTGACTGTTGTTGGTGTATATAAAGGCTACCGATTTATGAATGTTGATTTTGTAACCTGAGACGCTGCTGTATTCCTTGATCACTTCTAGGAGTTTTGTAGTAGAGTCCCTAGTGTTTTCCAGATACACAATCATATCATCTGTGAAGAGCGAGAGTTTGATCTCTTCTGACCCTATATGGATACCCTTGATCGCCTTTTCTTCCCTAATTGCGGTGGCTAAAACTTCCATTACAATGTTGAAAAGCAATGGAGACAATGGGCAGCCTTGTCTGGTTCCTGATCTGAGTGGAAATGATTCCAATTTAACTCCATTCAATATGATATTGGCTGTGGGTTTGCTGTAGATAGCCTCTATCAGTTTAAGAAAAGTCCCTTCTAGACCAATTTTCTTGAGTGTTCTGATCATGAAGGGATGCTGGATATTATCAAAAGCTTTTTCTGCATCAATTGAGAGAATCATATGGTCTTTGTTTTTTAATTTGTTTATGTGCTGAATTACATTTATAGATTTACGTATATTGAACCAGCCTTGAGACCCTGGGATAAAACCAACTTGGTCATGATGTATAATTTGTTTGATGTGTTGCTGGATTCTGTTTGTTAGGATCTTGTTGAATATTTTTGCATCTATATTCATTAGTGATATTGGTCTATAATTTTCTTTTCTTGTTGGGTCTTTTCCTGGTTTGGGGATCAGGGTGATGTTTGCTTCATAGAACGTGTTGGGTAGTCTTCCTTCTTTTTCTACATTTTGGAACAGGTTGAGTAATATAGGTACTAATTCCTCTTTAAAGGTTTGGTAGAATTCTGACGTGAAACCATCTGGTCCCGGGCTTTTCTTTTTAGGGAGGTTTTGTATAGTTGATGCTATTTCTGAACTTGATATGGGTCTGTTCAACATTTCCACTTGATTCTGGTTAAGTCTTGGAAGGTGGTGTGCTTCCAAGTATCGGTCTATTTCCTTCAGATTTTCATATTTCTGAGAATAAAGTTTCTTGTAATATTCATTAAGGATTTTTTGGATTTCTGATGAGTCTGTGGTTATTTTGTCTTTGTTGTTTCTGATTGATGATATTAGAGATTTTACTCTTTTTTTCCTGATTAGGTTGGCCAGAGGTTTATCTATTTTATTGACCTTTTCAAAAAACCAGCTTTTTGATTTATTAATCTGTTGTATTATTCTTTTGTTTTCAATTTCATTTAATTCTGCTCTAATTTTGGTTATTTCTTTTCTTCTACTGGGTTTGGGGTTGGAATGTTCTTCCTTTTCCAGTTGCGTGAGATGTCCCATTAAGTTGTTAACTTCCTCTCTTTCCGTTCTCTTGAGGAAGGCTTGCAGTGCTATAAATTTCCCTCTTAGAACTGCCTTTGCAGTGTCCCAGAGGTTCTGATAGTTTGTGTCTTCATTGTCGTTTTGTTGCAAAAAATTGGTGATTTCTTTCTTAATCTCGTCTCTGACCCAGCTATCATTCAGCATAAGGTTATTTAACTTCCATGTTTTTGTATGGGTATGCAGATTCCTGTTGTTACTCAATTCAAGTTTTATTCCATGATGGTCCGAGAAGATGCATGGAATAATTTCTATTCCTTTAAATTTACTGAGGTTAGACTTGTGACCTAAAATGTGATCAATTTTGGAGTAAGTTCCGTGGGCTGATGAGAAGCATGTGTATTCAGTTTTGTTGGGATGAAATGTTCTGTAGATGTCTGCTAAATCTAAATATTGGATGGTTAGGTTTAAATCTAAGATTTCTTTGCTCAGCTTCTTTCTGGAGGATCGATCCAACACTGCCAAGGGAGTGTTGAAATCTCCAACGATTATGGAGCTGGAGGAAATCAAGTTACTCATGTCTGTTAGAGTTTCTGTTATAAATTGAGGTGCATTCTGGTTGGGTGCATAGATATTAATAATTGAGATCTCGTCATATTGAGTATTACCCTTAACAAATATGAAGTGACCATTCTTGTCCTTCCTTACTTTTGATGGTTTAAAGCCTACCGTATCTGCAAATAAAATTGCAACACCTGCTTTTTTCTGATTACCATTTGCCTGAAATATGGATGACCATCCTTTCACCCTGAGTCTGTATTTGTCTTTTAAGTTGAGATGTGACTCTTGTATGCAACAAATATCTGGCTTGAGTTTTTGTATCCAGTCAGCTAACCTATGCCTCTTTAGAGGACAGTTTAAGCCATTCACATTGATGGAGAGTATTGATAAGTCTGGTGGAATTTTGGGTATCGAGTTTTTCAAAGGTCCAGTGGACATTTTTAATCCTTTCTCCAGTGTGGAAGTTGGAGTTTGATCCGAAGTTTCTGAGTGAGTTTACTTTTGTGGTATAGGATTGGGTTGGTCATTGTGGAGGATAGGTCTGAGAACATCCTGAAGAGCTGGTTTACTTATGGCAAATTTTTTCAACATATGAATGTCATTGAAGTATTTAATTTCTCCATCATAGATGAAACTCAGTTTAGCTGGATACAAGATCCTGGGTTGAAAGTTTTTTTGCTTTAGGAGATTAAAAGTTGATGACCAGCCTCTTCTGGCTTGAAAAGTTTCAGCAGAGAGATCTGCAGTTATTCTAATATTCTTACCTTTGTACGTTATAGTTTTCTTTCGCCGGGCTGCTTTGAGAATCTTCTCTTTCATGTTAACTTTAGTGAAGCTAATTATGATATGTCTGGGAGATGGCTTATTGGGGTTGAGTCGTGCTGGGGTTCTGAAGCTGTCTGCTATCTGAATTTCAGATTCTCTAGGCATGTCTGGAAAATTTTCTTTCATAATTTCATGTAGAAGGGCCTCTGTGCCCTTGGCAGCCACTTCATCGTTTCCGAAATTCCTATAACCCTTATGTTGTTTTTTTTCGAATTATCTGAGAGTTCTCTGAGTGAGTGATCCGTTTTTGCTCTCCATTTCTCTTCCTCTTTGAGAGATTGGGAGCGTTTTAAGACTTTATCTTCAATGTCAGAAATCCTTTCTTCTGCTTGCTCCATTCTGTTGCTGAGGGATTCTACTGTATTTTTCATATCTTTGAGGGCTGTAAGTTCTTGTTTCAGTGTGTCTAAGTCTTTGGTGGTTTTGTCTTTAAATTCGTTAAATTCTTGAGACAATTTTTGAATTTCTCCTCGAATTCCTAATTCCATTTTATTAATCTTGTCTGCAAACCAAATTCTGAATTCGACTTCTGACATCTCAGCCAGTTGTTTATGAATGGGATCTTCAATCACATCTGCCGTATCTTTTCTTGGGGGGGTTGATCTATTCTGGTTATTCATGTTACCAGAGTTTTTCCGCTGATTCCGCCCCATGGTTTACTCCCTTTGGTTTTTCCCCTGGGGTTTTATCGAGGGCCCGTACAGTGTTGTGGCCTGAGAAACTGGGGCCCTGTCTGGTGTGGTGGAGCAAAGTGGTTCTGTCTTGTTTTCAGCTGGTTTCTGTTCGATCCTATTGCAGCTTCTACTCTGGCTTGAAGTCTCAGCTGTGTGGAAAAATCAGCAATTAAGTCACCCCGCCTGCCCACCTCTGTCCCCAGTTGGACAAGGAGAATCAAACCTTCCTACAATCGCACACCCAGGGCACCGCCTGAAAAGTCCTCAGTCTATTAGCCCAGTTCAAAAGGTCCGAATCAACTGTCTCAATCGGCACTTGTCTCGGGTGGAAGTGTTCAAGAGGTCTCTGGGAACTGGATCACAGGGGCCTGGTGACTCCTCTGACACAGCTCACCCCAGTGCAGCGTGGAGTCAGGAGGAGCCACCCAGTAAACAGAGCAGTCTGGGAAGGTTGACGTCTCCTTCCCCACTTTGCCCCTCCGTCGGACCCAGTCACTGGTATCTCTGCAGATGGCTAACCCAGTTGCCTGCAGTGAACAGACACTCCAGGGGTTTGCACCTGCCTGAATCGCAATGAAGTCTGCCAGGCCCCCGCAGACTGCTGCTATCTAGCAGGAGGAGATGGGGCCTGACATCTTTGAGTGTTTGATGCAGGTGATGGGAAGGAGGTGTTCACTCAGGCTTAGCCCCGTCCCTGATGGATGCTGCTAACAGAACAGAACAGACAACTTTGTGAGGTTCTGTCTCTGTTCCTGTCGTCGCCTACAGAAGATGGGCTGTTTTGAGTTCAAACGTCTTTGCTGCTGGAGAAGTGCGTCTGAGCACCTCTCTGGGTTGGCCCCGCCCTGGAAGCTTCCCGGGTTTGTGAGCCTTGTCACCGTTGGCCTCCTCTGGTTGCCCAGGGAGACAGGGGGTGTGGCCTCAGAATATCCAGAAGTGAGCATTCTGCCGTTAAAGAAAAATCGGCTGTTGATCTACCTCCAGGGAACTGCTGCTCTGGTGTGGGCACTCAGGCGACCCTTTTCTCCTCTGTCCCACTCCCCAGAGTCAGCACTGAGCGGCCGCAGTTTGTGCTGGGTCCACACCCCTTAAGAGATCCCCCAAGAATCAGAACTGTTGGGGGATGTGCCCCCAGACCCCGATTGGGAGTGGGGGGGGGAGCTAGAGTTTCATTCAGTTTTACGCAATACTACGGTCCGGGAGGGCTCCTGCACTGCACCGCAGGGAAGTGCCGCCAAGGCTTGATTTCCCCTCAGCAGAGTGCCCTCTCCTCGCTCACGTATCCCAGAGTCAGCGCTGACCTGACCAGCTCGGGCACTGTGCACTCCCCTCGAGAAATCACCCAAGGAGCCGAACTCCAGGGGGATAGGCCCTCAGACCCCGAGTGAGAGTAGGGGTTCTCAGCTCTCAGCGGGGAGGCCAGAGTCTGATTCAGTCTTGGGCCCCCTATGCCCGGGGAGGGTTGGTGCACTGTACCACAGGGAAGTGCCGCGAGGCGTGACTCCCCCTCAGCCTGGTGCCCTCTCCTCACTTGCGCGCCTCAGAGTCAATGCTGACCAGTCGCAACTCGGGGACTGTCCACTCCCCTTGAGAAATCACCCAAGGATCCGAAGTCCTGGGGGACAGGCCTCCAGACCTCAGTGGGCGGGAGGGGAGCGCCGGGGATTCAGGGTTGCCGGCAAAGGATTCCCAAAGTTTTATTCAGCCCTATGTCCGGCAGGAGAACGCCACGGCACCCCAGTAGGGGAGGTAGGTCCAGTTTTTAGAAGGTCTCTCCCGTGGAGTGTAGTGGGAGGGCCTTTAATTTCTGCCCGCTTGTTCAATTGTGGGGCTCTCGAGCCAGTCTCATGGGGGAGGGGGACTCCCGTCCGCTTGGTGGTGGATTTTGTACCTTTTGTTTGCGTCCTTGTGATCACAATTTGCCTCAGCGGTGTTGATGTGCGTTCTTCAGCCTTCTCTCTTGGTGAGGCTCAAGTCCACCAGGATACTTACTAAATTCCTGTCCCTTAACTCTCCTTCTGGACGGGAGCCTTTGTTGAAAGCTGGCTTCAGTCCGCCATCTTGTCAAGAGAGGTTGAATTTCTATTTCCCGCAGTTCCTTCCTGCAGGGTCCCTGGGGGTCTTTGTGCTCCTCTCCCTATGCCATAGCTGCCATCTTGAGGCATTCTCTTTGCTAGTTCTTGGCTTTTCTAACCCATGGTTATCGGGAAGTCTCTTTATTAAACTGTCATTTTGCTATGCTTGAATGTGCCTCTGTTTCTTGACTGGCTCTTTACTCATACTAAAATTACAGTTGACTAGACTTGAAGGTGGATTTCTTTTTAAAGTTGATTTGTGTGACATCGTTAAAAAAATAATTAACTTTTCTGAATATGTAACACATGGCACAAAATTTAAAAGGGATAAGAAAACTTACTGTGGTCTGAGGAAAGTAAGTTTTCGTTTCCTTTTTATTCTCTAAACTCTTCCCTAGGGGCAAACACTCTTTTCCTGCTTGTGTCTTCTCCCAGAACCCAAATGTACTTCAGCCTAGGAACTGCCAGGATGTATTATTAACTGTATGATACTGTGCTTTGTTCATTTAACAGTCCATATCAGTACAGATAGACCTGGCTTGGTTTTTTAAAGGCTGCGTAATATTCCATCCCGTCATATAACTTAAGACTGAATTATTGGACATTTGCCTTTGTACTTCTGCTGTTATAATCCAAGCTGTGGTGAATAATGAAAGTTTTAATATATTTTTGTCACTATCTGAGGTTAAATTTGTAGAAACAAAATTGCTACATCAAAGGGTATCTGCTTATTTAATTTTAACAGATATTTGCCAAATTATCTACTATAAAATTTGAACCAATTTGTACTCCTAGCAGTACAAATGAGGTCATCTGTATCACAATACTCTTTCGGTTACAGAGTACACATTTGAACTCTGCCTCTCTGATTATTTAGATTAAGTGTCTTTTCATGCATCTAAACAAGGTTTCTCAGTGTTAGTATTATTCATATTTGGGAAGATAATTCTTTGTTTTGGAGGGCTGTCCTGTGCATTGGGGGATGTTTATAGCATCCTTCCTTTCTACCCTTAGATGCAGGTAGCAACCCACATCTCCCCAGTCGTAGCAACCAAAACTGTCTCCAGTCATTGCCAAATGGCCCCAGAGGGCAAAATTATCTCTGTTTGAGAACCACTGATCTAAAGGTTTTTCTCCTTTGTCCACTTTTCTTTTCTACTGCTTGTGGTGGTTTTTCTCTTTGCTTGTTTATTTTCAGGACATACAAAAATTTTGGATTTTTTTTAATGTAATAAAATTTATCAATCTGTTTCTTGTTATTTATATAAAACTGATGTTGTCTAACATATTGTTAAATAAAGATACCAAACCCAATTCTTCTTTATTTTATTTTACTATATATTTTTAGAGACAAGATCTCACTCTATCACTCAGGCTCATCACTGCCTTGAGTTCCTGGACTTGAGTGATTTTTTTTACCTCAGCCTCCCCAGTAGCTTGGACTACAGGCATGTCCCACCAATGCCTGGCTAAATTTTATATATTTTGTAGAGGTGGGTCTTGTATCTTGCCCACAGTGGTCTTAAACTCATGTCCTCAAACAATCCTGCCTCACCTTCTCAAAGTGCTTGGAGTATAGGCATTGAGCCATTGCATCTGGACTCTTTTTCCTTTAATCAGCTGTTGTACCTCTTCACTTCAGTCTTAGGCAACAAACCAGGTGAAACCAGAATAAGCCCTGAATTTTGCTGATCAGTAGCACATAGATATATTGGAGAAGGTCAGAAATCTTAAATTAATAGCTACCACCACTGAATTTCTTTTGCATGCCCAGCGTTTTGTTTAGTCTTATCCTTGCAACAAAGTGCTGAGTGATCGGGCTCTTAGGATCATTTCATAGATGAGAAAGCTGAGTTTAAGTAACTTGGCAAAGGCCACAGAGCTAGCAAGTATAGCGCAGCTAAGTTTTAGACCCAGATCCCTCAGAAACCCTGGGTCAGGCTTTAACCTGTGCATGGTTTTGCTGCAAGCTCTCAGTTCTGGGGCTGGCATGGAGCTTCCAGGGAATTCTCTAGGGAAAAGACCATATTTGTCATCCTCGTGGCTCTATCTTCTTTCTGCTTGGCTTGGAGAGACCACAGGGTACTTTTCCTTTATTGCATCTGACTCATGCTGTTCAGTGACTCTTGGGTCCTGATCTGAGCTCTGTCTTGAGCTAGTGTAAACTGTTTCGTCATCTGTAGAATGGGAGGAACAATACCCACCATATAGGATTTTGAATGGTTAAATGAAAGCCCGGTTTGCAAAAATGTTTTATGATCAGCAGAGTAATTTCGATATTTTGGATGTTACTTTTGGTTATTATCACTTGTTGAGTATCGTACATCATTTGATTGCATTAAAATGCAAATTTGTTGAGCTTATAGCAACTGAACTTAATGTATTGTAAGATATAAGAGATTGGTATCAACAAATGTAATCAGTATATGTGGTTGGACAATTAAGTTCACGAACTCATCGTAGAAATACGTACCTCATTGCTAAATATCAATGGATATTGGATTGGGATGGCTAAAGGTGACTGAAGGCAACCACAGTGATGTTCAGCAATGACGTATGTAACACTTTTTCTAGGATGAGTTCACAAACTTAATTATCAGACCTCATTTGATGACAGCTCAGATGGCAATTCTAGAAAAAGGGTTCCAAAATTGCTTTGAAGGGTGGACTAGACAGTGGCATCAGTGCCCAGCTTCTCTGGGGGAGGACTTTGCAGCTAGCTGGAGTGACATTCAGCAATAAGGTATGTAGCACTTTTTCTGGACGAGTTTGCGAACTTAATTATCCAACCTTGTGGATTTAATTTCTTGTGTATATTAAATTAAACTTTAAAAAGGCATGAATCGATAGCATTGCCTAGTACATCAATATTTTCATGTCATTTGGCTACAATTTCAAGTCTATTTCAAATAAATTGCTTACTACATATAGTTTTAATGAATTTTACAAGAACCCAGAGAACTTTGATTCTACTTGATTTACTATTTGGCATTTTCGTGAAGAATTTAAAAATCTGACAATTCTGCAAATGACAGTTGGCAGCTGCCCGCTTGGTAACTAAAGAGCTGAGGTTTTGTTTGGACTCAAGGCATGCATGGAAAACACACATAATCTTCCCCCTTCTCTAGAGTTCTTGCTCAGGACATTTAATATATAATTCAAACTTGAAATAAGAGATGCTGAAAAATGTGTATGTTCAACATCAAAGAAAGGTGTTCAGATCCTAGAGAGTCTTTCCTGTCTGTGATTATTTAAGGTGTTGTTAGTCAGAATGGAATCGTGGCTCATGTGCGTATGAAGGTGAAGTGCTTCGAGGGCTGTGAGCAGCAAAGGGGGAAAAACTATTTCAGATGTGGCTCCTTGACTGTCACTGGTGTGTTTCTGATGATCTAACCCATGGTACGAGTGATCCTGGGTGCAAGAGGAGTGAACATTTTATGGAAATCTGTGGAGAATTGTTTTGAGAAATGAATGGGAAAAGCTTAGAGCTGAAAGGAGCTTAGGGATCGTTGAGTTCTTCTCTTCTTCTTCTTCTTCTTTTCTATTATATAGATCAGAAAAGTGAAGCTTTGGAGAGAAGTGAGTAAGTACCTCAAGGTAATGGTGCTAAAACTCAGAGTCAGACCCAGCTTCTGACTCCTGTTGCATTGTCAGAGGAGTTTTTTTTTTTTTTTTAAATCTGGGACATTTTTGAAGTGGCTTTAGGATGCTCCTGCGTGGAGATTTCTGATGCAGTTTGCATGTATGTATAAGACATGAGTGTCATAGACTAGGGATTCTGTCACAGCTGCTGAAATGCAGGCATTCATTTCTCATGGATCCTTATTCCCACCCAAGTGAGGTTGAGGGTAAGAGTCTTTGGGTATCTGGGCAAGCTAGAATGACCATACTCAAGAGACAATAGATATGTACGGCAGTATTCCTCAGTTTTGTTGAACTCTTTTGTTGAACAAAAGAGTGAGCAGGTTATGTTGTGTAAACTTCTGATAGAGATTGTTGTATAGACCAGGCGTCCTCAAACTTTTTAAACAGGGGGCCAATTCACTGTCCCTCAGATTGTTGGAGGGCTGGACTATAGTTTAAAAAAAAAAACAAAACTATGAACAAATTCCTATGCACACTGCACATATCTTATTTTGAAGTAAAAAACAAAACGGGAACAAATACAATTCACACCACTTCATGTGGCCCGTGGGCCGCAGTTTGAGGACGCCTGGTATAGACTATCCAACCCAGGTATCCAGGGATTAAGAGTTGAAAATGCAAGTAGTTACGCAGAAGAAGTATCCTGGGGCACTGACAGGCCACGGAGGCTGCAACTTAACTGTTCACAAGCATTTCTGCTGGGCTTTTTAAAGATGGTCGCCACAGTGGTGTCCTTTTCTGGAATTTACCCAGAGGAAGAACTGAGACAGGGCATCCTGGATGAGCTCAAGTCAGGGAGACTGACTTTTCCCTGGCTAATTCCTGGAGGAGGGTCCTGAGTAACATGTTTTTAGAATCATAGAAAGGAAGTAGAGTAATAAAGTACTTATGATTCATTGACAATGTGGTTATCGAAGGAGTCACTTTCTAGCCAGAAAATGGAAGATTTCTTTCCAGTGATTCACATGTATTAACCAGAACACTTCTACTTCCTGGAATTTAAAACATAAACTCAAGTCTCTTGGCAATAACTTTTAAACACTGCAAATCAATGAATCTCCCCCTCCCACCCTCTCTCCTATCCCCTCCCCTCTAACCCTGAGCCTCTAAATCAGCGGTTCTCGTGGGTCGCGACCCCTTTGTAACAATGAAAATACACCCTGCATATCAGATATTTACATTACGGTTCATAACAGTAGCAAAATTACAGTTATGAAGTAGCAACAAAGATAATTTTATGGTTGGGGGTCACCACAACATGAGGAACTGTATTAAAGGGTCGTGGCATTAGGAGGCATTAGGGAGGTTGAGAACAACAGCTCTAAATGGAGCAGGTAGCTGTGATGACAAAAAAACTCTAAATGACCTCAAAACGGTACACAGAGTGCACCTTTTTTTCTACGCTCCAATACTGATGATACCTTCTTAGTCTAGCACATTGTATAATGAAATAGGAAACTTCACATTTCTTTCGAGAGTTTCAGTTAAGGCGAGATGAAGATACCTCGTGTGCCTGTCTCATGGCCAGGCGGAATGCAGTGAGATGGGACTGTAGTGGGGTTAGGGTCTGCTCAGCCCCCACCTCGAGTATGTGTGGCTGAGGGAACACAGCATCGGCCTGGCAACTGTGGCTGCAGTAGTGACGGCCATGCTTCCTTTGACCCCCCGTGCCCAGATTTGACCACGGCCTACTTGTCTTCACAGGGGTGAGCAGTGTGCTTGCTGCTGTGGTCCTCCACCTGAAGCGGGTCCTGTCGTAGACAATGAAACATATGGGTTCTGTCAGGCTGCAGCTAAATAACTGGTAAAACAGTCCTTCAGAAAATGGTGTCCTCTGTAAAGCCAGGGTCCAGCCAGCTCTGTTCACTCACTGAGCTGTTGTGTTTGAGTTAACAAAAAGTTGTCACTGCTTGTTCTTCCTATCTAGCACCTTTTAAAGGTGCCAGAGAAAGAATTTGTGTTCCTCATTTCTTCTATTTCTTATTCTTTGTGCGCAATCCATTCAAGTCTTTAAATGATACTTTTAAATAGTACAGAGAAGGAGAAGAACTCCAGTGCTGTGTGTCTGCTTGCGGGCCCACTGACCTGCTGGAACTACTTACTTAGTTTCCTGTGTGATAACCTACAGGATTATTGGAGAAGAATTCCTGCAGCAAAACTGTAGGGAAAGATTTGATTCAGAGCGAGAAGGAAAGGGAAACTGTCTACTGAGTACCTTCTGTGTACTCAGTGTAGTTTTAGGCATTTTCACATGCTGTTTCTCTTCATTCTGAGGACAATGGGAATGTTATTTTCATTTACTGATCAGGAAAGTTAGATCTATTAAATTTTAAGTAGAATTTTCAATCCAGAGGAAGAAAAAACCCAACTGTAAAAATAACCATTATGGGCAATTTCCATTTCTGTAGCCACACAGGGAAAATTTATTAGGGTCTTGAGGAAACCTGCCCCTTTTAATTGTTGGTAGATGAAGAGCAAAACTTGAATTTAATGGAATCCAAGTGCCTTGGAATGATTTGGAGCAGGTCATTCATGTGGTTAGGGCAACAGTGCTTCCAAGGGAATGTTTTGATTGATTGTGTCAGCGTCGTTGGGTGGCCCTTGCAAGAGCTCGAATGCCTCTGTAAGTTCTGTTTCCTCTAGCTGGTTTCTGAGCTTTTACAGATGATGTATCACATCGTCCCTCTATTGTGTTCCTCTAAGGATGACTAGTATAATAAATTAAATAGTATGGAAATTCAGCACAGGTGGGTTGACATAGATAAAACTTTTCCAAGTCTGTTGAGAATAACCAGAGATTTTATTAATAGATAAGAATACTGTCGACTAGGTTTTTGGTGCTTGTGATTTGTAGCAATCATTTCTTCCTCATTATTGTCAGTCTTTGTGTTGCTTTACTCAGGGATGGAAAATAGATTTTATTTTATGTATCAACTCTCTCTGTGGCTGATGAGCGTAGTATGATAAGATGGATTCAGAGTCTACATCTAGGTCCAGCAAGAGCCATGACAGGTTGGTAATTGTTACAGGAGAGGGGAGTACAGCAGCTGCCCTGTCATTGCTGCTTCTGGGAGTGTTTTCTGCAGCCGTGTTTTTAGTCATGGCAGTGAAGACTGGGCCTTTCTGTCCCTTCCTGGTCTTCCCTGAAGTTACTGGGGCAATGTGTATATTTTGGAGATAGCCCTGAATATTGATCCTGGTGTGCGTTAGTGGTGTGCTTTGAGGAGAAATATCTCAAATCACACCACTAAATGTCTCAAAATCTTGGTTCTCTTCTGTAACTTGGTGTAAGACCATGTCATTCACAGAATTGCCGTGGGGAAGATGAAACAATGAATATAGTACCCTGTAAAAATAGAAGCTCAACAGTTGTTCGTACCTTTCTGTTATGTAGAGGTCAGATAGGCACTTCTTTATGGAGACTTAGTTGTCCTTGCCTTCTGCAAACAAATAATATTTTCATATGCATGAACAGATAATATTAATGTTGGCTTTCAAGCATTTTAAAGCAGATATGTTATTATGTTTACCACTTTTGTGTACTACTTTATTAGCTACAAAGAGTTAATATCTTTTAATTCATTAATAAAGAAAGTAGAAACCTTTCAACAAGTTTGTTGGGCTTATTAATGAACCTGTGTGTTAGACTAAACATTCAGATGATAGCTTTTACTGATGATTGGTCTTGAAAATGACGAACCATTTGGTTAGTTACTATGTAATTCTTTCTGTACTTCCAAACAGTTTTTATTCAATTATTTATTTATCCCCTATGGTTTTTGAATTGCTTGTTTCAAGTGGAGATGAAATGACTTGCTAAAAGTGGGCCTGCCTGCCAGCATTCCTTGATAGTGTCACACAAGCTTGAGGAACATATGCTGAAGAACTTAGTTGATAGACTAATTGTTTTTAGAGTAGAGTGGCAGCCACAGATAAATAATTTCTGTGTTTTGTCTGGCTCAAAGAAAGCAAACTTGGAGGGAGACAGTAGTATCATCTTATCTACATTTTCTGGCTGAAATGTTGAATTTGTGGTACCAGATTAAAGGGTGAAGTTTCTCGATTCATCATGTTTATTTAATAGATTTGCATTTGTTTGTATGTATTTCAGTAGATTCATATATAATACATGAGCACAGAGATAAGTGGTCAGGCAGCATCCTAGAAAGTCAAAATTCGTCCTTAATGATTATTTTTCTTGTTAGCTTTAGGAATTCTGACTGGATGTCACAACTATAGATCTAATAATTACTTGGAAAAGTCTATCAATCTTTGGTTTTTCCTCTTTATGTGGGGTATTGGGCTATGAAAACCAGAATTTTCCATTTTAATTTTAAGAACACTGAATGTAGGGCGGCGCCTGTGGCTCAGTGAGCAGGGCGCCAGCCCCATATGCCGAGGGTGGCGGATTCAAACCCAGCCCCGGCCAAACTGCAACAAAAAAATAGCCGGGCGTTGTGGCGGGCGCCTGTAGTCCCAGCTACTCGGGAGGCTGAGGCAGGAGAATTGCCTAAGCCCAGGAGTTGGAGGTTGCTGTGAGCTGTGTGACGCCACGGCGCTCTACCGAGGGCAATAAAGTGAAACTCTGTCTCTACAAAAAAAAAAAAAAAAAAAAAAAAGAACACTGAATGTTTTTACACTGATGGTGAAAGCAGAAATTTTGTTCTTGTCCTCTGCTGAAGTTTAAGCTTTCCTAATCCATAGGACCATATTGATTACATGTATATTTGACAAGTACGATTCGCTGTCTTTCATCTGTCTGGCTGTTGATCTGCTTGCTAGCAGCTTAAAGATCTGGTCATAAATCACTCGTGGAGATTATGAATAAGTTGTAAGTTTATCCATATGTATAGACTTTCTCCTCCAGTGATATAGAGGTTTCATATTCAAGAAGGGGATTGATACGGTTTTGTTCTAGTTTCTTACTGTTCTTTTTTTTCTTTTTGATAGGAAATGAACAACATAAGTGAGCAATTAGTTGAATTTTATAAGAAGGATTCAGAAGAGATCTGCCAGATACAGTTAGGAACCTTTGTTGGTAGACCTGGGGTCAACAGAAACAGCACAAGTGTATGTTAGAAGCATAAAGCAGAGGGCTTTGGTAAAGAGTTTAGGAAAGTGTTCCTTTTAGATCTGAGGAATAGGAAGCTTTTGGAAGACTTGAAATTGGCACTTGACATTGGACGTATTCCAGTATGCTAAAAATGATGGAAAAAATACAAGATATGGTCTTAAAAGTATTCCAGACGCTATATTGAATGGGCTAAGATAATGTGAGGCTTGTGACTAGGGTAGCAGAACTGTTCAGTCTTTCAGTGATTATTGCTATCTTATGGTAGAAAAGCATTGGAAACAGTCTAAAATAATGTGGAATGCTAGTTGAAAACTTCTCCTTCACTTAATGCATTATAACTCTACTTATTTTGATATCATTTGGAATAAAAAGTAACATAAAAAGCTGTAGTGGGAAAAATGCTCTTAATTGATCCATAGATAGATTTGAAGAGAATTTACTTTAAATCCTCTAGCAGGCTGGAGAGTTGGCTCTATTGATGTTCATTCAAACTGTGACATTTATTTGGCACCTAATGAAGCAGTTTTTTAGGTGTACATGAGAAGGTACACATCATTACAGCTTCTGTGTGGTGCGTATTTGTGCAGATGGTACAGAGATGCAGGCAGGCCTAAGCCTTCACTTGAAGGACACAGAGTAGTGGTAGGGCCCAAAAACTGAAGAAAAAGGAAGAGCTGGAAGAAGAACTCTTTCGGAATCTGTCCTGGAGAATAGCATGTGCGCTGGCAGGGATTCAGGACTGGGAGCGTGAGATGTTCTGTCTACTGGGAGTCATTTGATTTCCTGGTTGAAATGGACAACCATTGAAAAGGTCCTGTAGGAGAATCAACTGATGGGTCAGGAAGTATATATACTGGCTGTGTGGCAGAGAAGAGTGTATTGGAGAAGGTAAGAAAAAGAGATAAGGGAGCCTGTAGGGGCTTTGCCATAGTCTGTGAAAGATAGGAGAGTCTAAACTTGGACAAAGGCACTAGGGAATGGAGAGAAAGAAACAGGTGAGACGCTGAAGAGAAAACACCAGTGAACTTGGTCACCATTGACATCAACTTATGGGGCAGGGAAGACTCTAGGCTCTGATGTCGATGACTCCTAAGGAGTATTCTTCAAGACTCAATAGATTACAGAACCATAAACACTTAATGGAGAAGGAATTTCTGTCTTTCATTTAACCAATTAGAAAACCAAGTTCCAGAGAGCTGAATTGAATTGCATAAGGCCATTTAGTTGTGATATAGACCCACAACTGGGATTGAGATTCCTCAGCTCCCAATACAGGTATCTTCTGGCACATTAGACTTTAAGCTTCATACTGTAAAAATGTCTGTAGAAAAGGTGATTTTATTACATTCAGGATTTTTTTTAAATTAGTATAATTACTATCATTTTTGCTGGCTAACTCTCTTTCTTGGTAAAAGTAATGGGTTAGAAAATGTGACTTTTATGGTCAAGATTGCTGAACTGCATCAGTTCCATAAAGAGACATAATAGATTTTAGAAGCGAACTAGTAAAAATGCTTTACTCCAAAGGGTTTGTGAGAGTATGAGAGTATGCATTTGAGAACAGCTAGGTTTCAAGCTTTGATGGCGTTGAACCTGTTAGTAAATACAAAGTGTGTAAAATACCTTTTTCTTTTCCCCTTTAGCTTTTCAAGTTACTAGTTCAGTTTTGGAAATTACCCCTCCCACAATAGCCTAACTCTAAAAGTAGATGCACATCCTTCTATGAGTCATTTATGGTTTGCTTTTTTCCTTATTGTTGGGAATGGATCTGCTGTAAATTATGCAACTTCATGTTGAAATCAAAGTGGTAAAATTTTTAGTTTGTAAACATTAGAGAAATGATTGACATTTGTGAAAATATTTGGTATTATGTCAGTAAAAAAGTCACATCATGGTATATTTCAATTCTGATTTAAAACATCCTTATATAATAGCCTTAACTTCACTGTCTAGCCCATAAAAGGAAAAGAGAAAGAGAGAAACGGGAGGAATACAAGGGAAAAGTTTCTGAAATTCTTCGTTGTATACCCAAGTAGTTTCTCTGATGATATTTGGTTTATTTAGGAGAGTTGCCAGGAGGATTTGGAAAATTTTCTAGTCCTGATTAATGATAGTAGTTTTAATTTACTTTCCTTCCATGTCTCTGATTCTTATCCTGCACAAAATCTAGACCTCCAATTGTTTTATTGTGGTAACTGAGTATCAGAGTATACACTAGGATGTTTCAAAAGTCAATTTAGCCAGAGTCTGAGCTATATCTCAAGAGAGTTAATTAGAAACATACTCATGGGCCAATACTGAGGATTAGAAGGAATTATCTTCAGGAAGTCAGTTTTGATACATATTGTCTTGATTTAATGGAATGTTCCAGATTGAGGAAGTATATACAGAGCCCTGAGGAATGAATAGATATATTTTAATAACCTGAACTTGACATATCGAGTTATTTAAGTTAAATGGAAGGCTCACATTTTGGCTCATCCCATCAGTCAGTAATGAATCACATGGCTCTGAGTGGCTCTGAGTAGCTTCAGTGTTTGACTCTGGAAAGTTCTGCTATGTAAGTTTAAGCAGTGCACAGTAGAAGCTCTAAAATTACCTCCACATAACTGACTTTTCAAATTAACCAGTGCCCTCTACTCCTTTTTAAAAGTACACTGATGCCCACAGTGTGCTGCATACGCCTAGCAGATAGCTGCTCCTGGGCTTACTTCCACACATTACACCTCCCAGAGCTGGGTTGTATTCTGGCCAGGAGGCAGCTCTTTTGTTCCTGACCTGAAATTGCATTTTATTTAATTAAATATTATGTAGACAGATCAAAAATAAGTGGAAAGGTATTGTTTTAATAATAATTAAAATGAATAATTTGGAAAAAATAAAAGTGAATCACTAATAGGGACAGATGATCGTGTGTTAGGCAAGACAGTGTTAAGACTTTGCAAAACAAATCATGAAAATTGGGAATTTAGCATACGAATGGCTTCCCAATTTAAAAAAACTTCATTAAAAAGTCATTTAGTCATTCAAGGAAACATTTATCATGAGGCGTATTTGTGCTGAGCATTTTGCTAAGCTCTAGGGATGAGCAGCTGAAAAAGGCAAGGCCCCAAAGATTTCTTTCCTCCCACAACTCCTGGCCTTTCAGGGGAGTCAGGCCGTCATAGTTCAAGTCCCTCGCATTTATTGCTCTGAGAGTGTGTGGCAGAGAGTGGGAGCTGCCAGCTATACCCTGGCATCATTCAGGGAGGGCCTTTAGGGAGAAGAGAGTGCTTGCATGGAGGAACCCTGGGCTGGGTAGTGAAGTGTGGGGATTAGATGGGGAGGAAGAAGAAAGACACTACGGGGCCACATGTGTGTAGGGAGCAGGGAGTGGCCAGAAGAGACCGAATGTAGAGTATGGCTGGAACTGCGGAGCCCATGACAGCGACAGCAGCAGGTAGGGGTTTGGGGAGGGTCATGCAGCAGGTAAGAGCGGGGGTGGGGTGGTGGTCATGCAGCAGGTAAGAGCTGGGGTGGCGGGGTGGTCATGCAGCAGGTAAGAGTGGGGGTGGCGGGGTGGTCATGCAGCAGGTAAGAGTGGGGGTGGCGGGGTGGTCATGTAGCAGGTAAGATCCTGGGGTTGGTGGTCATGCAGCAGGTAAGAGCCTGGGGGACCAGGAGCTAGGTAGAGACCAGTATGGTCTTCTGCCGTGAGTGTGCTCTGCAGATTTCTTCCACTGGTGAAACAGGGACTCTCTGAAATAGTCAAACAAGAAATTGATGTGCTTGGCTTTCTGCTCAGATGAATCTTTCTCTGAAGGAGTGATCCAGTTAGAAACTACTTGGGAAACTCTGTGCTCTCCATTTGAGTTTGTGATCATATCTGTAAATCATTTTCTATTTACTATTAGACATTCTCATCACTCATTGCTCTTTACACATAGTTATAAGAACGGAAAATGGATGCTGTGTAAGATAAGCAATCTGAATTAAAATTTTTTTAATCTAAGAGGTTATGAAGTGAAATTTATGATGCAGTCTCACACATTTTTAACATTTGATATTTGTGAAAAGCCGTTTTTTACCCCAGACTTCAATTTTTTCAACTAAGGCCTGCAGATCTAAAGGCCAAAACCAAAAAAAAAAAAAGAAAGAAAAGGAAAATCTGTTATTTTCTCATCCACTAAAGTAGATACCAGTATCTAAATTATGGAAACAATTCTTGGTTATTCAGCCCATTTTCGTTTTGAGCTGTCGAGGCAATCACTATCTGGACTTCGCCTCTCTCCTTTGATTTACATGTAAACTTTGAAACCCATTGGTCCTTGGAATGGTGAACCCACTACGCCCTAGAGGGCTCTAAAACCAGTTTTCTCTAGGTGTTTTGTGTAAGATTTAAAGGCCACAATTAGCCTGGGTGTTTTGGGCATGATCCCTTTTTAGTAAGAAAAGGTATCAGGAGCCTGTTTTCCTGCCTAAGGGTTTTTCAGTTGAGGTATCTAGAAAGATCTGAGGCTGAGCTTCTTAAATGTCTCTCCAACAGCTATGCGGCCTAGTTCATGTCCTTTAGAATGGATACTTGCCGAATCCTGGTGATTTTGACACCTTTGCGCTGCCTCCCAGCCTCGCCTACCTGTACTCCCATGCTGTCCGTGATAGCTTGCTACTCAGAAGAGAGGATGGAAAGGGATCCCTGCCCTTGAAAAGAAATTTGAAGACCAGGATAGAAAAATAGGCCTTGGCTGTGGCAGCACAGTTGTGGGGGAGCCATGGGAAAGTAATGATCCGTGGAGGGTGGGAATAAAACGAAAGCTGTAGATGGACCATGCGGATTTTGTTTATATTAGTGGTTCCCAAACATTGTCTACCCAGAATTTATTCCTTCTGGCATGTGACTGAATTTTACAGACCCCATTTCATTTTATTGCCCAGTGTATTTCTTCTTTCACGTCCCTTGGGGAATGTGTCTCTGGTTTCGTGTTTGTCCTCGTAGGTCTTTGTGCTTTTTCACCCTGGATGCTTTCTCTGTTCTTCCCTTCCTAACTCCACCCAGAACTGCCAGATTTTATTTCTCTTTCCACCACATTATGTCTCTCTCCCCCTTTGAATCCTTCTGTTCAAAATAACTGCTTATTTTTAAAAAAAAAAAATGGGAACGGACGTTTTACTTAATAACTAATATTAAGATATTTAGATAATTTTGGTTCAAAATTAGTTGTAATCCATATTTATGCATATCTGGCTAAAAACTCCAGATGGAGTGAGTTAAATAAATTAAGGAAGAAAGAGAAGAAAATAATCCAAAACATTACCATGAAATAGGTTACTTATCAAATACTTGGAGGGGTAATAGCTTTTCAAGGATTGAAATAATAGAATGTGTTACAGAGATAAGAACTTACAAACTTAGTGATAGAAGAGCAACTAACCAAGCAAAATTTGTGTATCCAAGACAAACTAAAATGGACAGGAAATAGATCAACAAAGATATTTTCATCAGTAGGAAAAATCCATAAATCCATAAAACCATCATGAAATTAAAAAAAAATCATTAAAACTCTAAGAGAGAGGTTAAAACATATGGATAAAAAGATGAACAAGGAGAAATAAAAACAGTAAGAAAGTACGTGGAGAATGTTCAAAATCTTAGTGAAGACATGCAAAATTAGCATTGTGGTCATACAGGGTGGCCATAAATAAAACTGCACATGAACTTATGGCTACCGTGTATAGATTAGATTTTAAGAAAAATGTTTATAGCTTAGTAGTTATCTTGCAGTTAGTGAATTAATAGAAGAAATATTTTGTAAAGTCCATTTGTTAGCAGATAGTTGTGAATTTCATATGCTAATGTACTGCTATTGATATTACTAATTGACATACTCTTTTTGGAAGATTATTCTATGGTGATACTGAGAATTTCAACAGCTCTGCACTCAATTCTGGGAAGAGTACAGATGAAAGAGTGTGCAGTATATGGCACGCCCTGACTGACTGTAAGAATATGACATCCTTTTTGTTGCCCATATGCTAGTTTGGCTTTTGGGAAGCTGAAATGTGTTCCCATTGTGCCCCTGCTCACTGAAGTTGATGATGGTGCCTAACATTTTCTGAGCACTGACTATGGGCTGACTCTAAAGGCTTTGAATATATGAACTCATTCGTGCCACATAACAACCACATAAGGCCATATGTAATTATTATTCTCATTTTGCAGGTGAAGATATGGGGCAAAAGAAAACATTAAATAATTTAGCCAAGTTCCTACCCTGATGGAATTGGGATTCCGAGTCCTGGTAGTCTGATGCAGGCTCCTGCTCTTCATGTCTGTGCTACGTGTCTTCTCCACGATGAGACAGTTCCTTTAGTGTTGAAACAGGTTATGATCAGATACTTGGAGGGATAACAGCTTGCTCAGTGTACCTCCTAGCATGTTGCCTAGTGCTCACGAAGCAATCAGGAAGTTCAGTTGAATATGTGAGAAAATAATTACTAAGAAGGATGAAACTACCATATTTTGCCATGTTTAACATACACTTTTTTGCCCAAATTTTTGAGGGGAAAAGAAGGATGCACATTACACATGGGTAGTACTAACTCCGTATCTATATAAATGTTTTTAATTCTTTTATTTGTGCTTGTCCATTAAAAGCGTAACTCTAGAATATAACAGCCATATCTGTCTGCAAACTAATCCCCTGAAATATGGTTATCAGTTCTGCCCTTGTGACATTTGTGTTCTATAATCTCAGACCTTGCGAGACTTGGCACCAGCAGCATTGCTTTGGGGCCCAGGAGTCCAAGAGCAGGAGTCCATTTGCACTTAATGACGGATTTGCAAGGAAAGCATTTTCAGCCAACAAAGAGAGACCTATTTCTCTTTGTATACTTTAGGCAGGAGCTAGCAATCTAGTTGATACTTTTAAAAACTATTGGCAAATCCCTTGGTAAATGTTGAAAGCAATTGCAGTGGACATGAAAACCCAACTTGCTGTGATACCTGTTGTGCTAACCAGCCATCTGCAACCTTTTCATGTGTCAGTAAACAAGCCCTTTAAGGCTCCAGTGAAGAAAGAGTGGATGTCATGGGTATAGTCAGTTGGTAATGATTTAACACCTACAGTTAGGTTTGCGATTGGATCCTAAGGAATGATGTCAAGAAGGAAGTTGTTCTGACATAAAATGCAGCATCAGCAATGCTGTGGATGGAATTGAGAAGGATGAAATTTACTGGGATGAAGGAAGTGACTCTTCGTGTAGAAATTGAAGAATCTGATACTTCTGATAGTCACAGTGACAAAGAGCTCCTGGCCTGTTCTGATGTGTAAATACTATAAATTCGTTACCGGTACATAAAATTTCTTGTACCTTGTATCTCTTCTTGTATTTGTATAATTATTTGTTACATGAAATTTCTTGTACCATAGTATGTTAAAAAACAAATGCCAAAATTCCTTTACAGTGTAAAAAACCAAGTGCTTAAATATAAACAAACACAAATTTGAATTAGAAAATTAAAATGAAAGATTTTTTTTCCCCTGAAGGTTTGGGCCAAATACATGGGTGCACAGTATACACCAGAGTCCATTATACATGGCAAAATGCAGTGTCTGCTTGAGAATGTTCCAATGTTCCTTTTATGGCTTTTAATAATTACAGTTATAGTGTTCCCATGATAGCTTTATCTTAATAGTTAAAAGGAAATTCAACCTAAGAAGACAATTAAGGAAAGGCTATGAATATGTTATAGCTACTAAGAATATCAATGGTCAAGCAAAGCATAGCACATAACAGCTTGAAGGCAATGTAGTGATAAAAGAATGCAAATGTAGACTGTAATGATTATAGCTGTAATGTGAACATCACTCTGGCTTTATGAGTGTGTCTGTACATGTAGATGAATGAGAACAAGCAAGTCAGAACCCTCGTTTGCTCACCTTCATCCTCTCTGCACCTTCTGGGTGTTTCTGAGGAGCCCCATGGGGTGCCCCATATTCCCTACCACATAGCAGCTGCCATGGTCTTCCTGTTGACACCCTCTGAGGTTCACTTCAGATGGAGTCCCCTGGGAGTCTTCCCATTGCCCCATGGAAGGGCTCCTCCCCAGAGCACTGGTTCTTTGCCCTTCATCCTCCCTTGAAGTTCCAGAGAAGTGCTTGGTTCCCCCACAGAGCGGAGAGAACAGTTTGTTCTCCCACCCTCTCCTGGGCCCCAAGGCAATGCTGCTGGTGCTGAGTCTCACAAAGTCTGTGAGATTATAGGACATAAACGCCATGAGGGCAGTGATTTTAGTCTCTTGTTTATGGATGTTTGCCAAACGTTAGGAGCGTCTGGCTCATGGTAGACAGAAAATAAATAGTCCTCGAATGAACAAACCCTTGCAGAGCTTCTTGCTCTCACTGCTGACTTCTGGCGATAGACCAGCAGTGTGCGATAGCACTTTTTTCAGAAATGAAAGTGTTCTGCGTGTGCACTCTACAATAAGCGCTGTTCATTTCCTTTTCTGTTTCATTGTTCTTGACTCTGCTCCTGTCTTCCTCCAGTGCCTCCAGAAAATTCCTTTGTCCTGCTAATAAAGAAGTCTCAAAGTGGACCAACTCATGTATTGAGATCCCTGGGAAATGTCCCAAGTATACCTGACATGCAAGTGGACAAACCCTCAGTCTCAGTTAAAGCTCCATTGCAGTACCCCTGTTACCAGTTATAAAAAACCACCTGCACCTGTGACAGAAGTCTGGCGAAGGGCATGGCGCAGACGGTGTGGTGAGACCTATGGGACGTAATGAGCCGCCTCTGTCAGAAGAGGTGTGGGAAAGAGCCCTCAATCGGGACTCAGGAAACCTGTTTCTCATACCATAAATGTACACAATCTCTGGACCTCACTTCTTTTCTGGATAGGAAGGTGGTTGAATCAGATGATTTATTATTTATTTACTTTTGAGACAGAGTCTCACTTTGTTGCCTTCAGTAGAGTCCCATGGTGTGACAGCTCACAGCAACCTCAAACTATTGGGTTCAAGTAATCCTCTCGCCTCAGCCTCCTGAGTAGCTGGGACTACAGGCTCTGGCCACAACACCTGGCTATTCATAAAGATGGGGGTCTTGCTCTTGCTCGGGCTGGTCTCGAACCTGTGAGCTCAGGCAATCCACCTGCCATGACTTCCCAAGTGCTAGAATTACAGGTGTGAGCCACCTCCACCTGGCTGAATCAGACTATCTAGCTGGTCCCTTTCAGTAGCTCCATGGAAATTGTAGCACTTTATGGGCAGATTGAAACCTCCTCCTTCAGTGTATGCTTCCCTAAGCAAAGTCAACTTTTTGTAAATCATGAACATTTTGTTAAGGACTTTGTTCGTAAGTATGAAGCCTACATTTAAATCAGTGTCTGATTAAAAATCAAAAGAAAGCACCTCCCTCAATAGATCAACTCCAGCTCCTTCTCCATAGCTTACATTTGGCTAGGTAAATGTTTTATTTGAATCCTGCCAATCACATTAGATGAAATGAGAAAATATGAATTTTACTATATTTACTAACCTAGTTGGAATTTGACAGCCAGAATTTCAGGGATGGAAAAGAGCCTGTGGAGTGTAGCACGCGGCTACTGAATGTGCCTTTTGCAGATGAGGACACTGTCATCTACAAAATGATTTTTAAAGTTTTTGAAGATTGTTAGCAAAGGAGGCTCCCAGTTGAAGGTGTTTGGGATTTGTGTTTTTACTGTCTCTGCAGCCTGCAGATATTTCTGTGTTTCTTCTAAGGATAAAAGAGCATGTGTGTTTGAGAATTATTAGGAGATAGCAACAGCGACAGCACCCGTGAAGAACGGTGCAGAGTGCAATTTTATGATACAGTTGATGTATGGAACTCCTTGGGTTATGAAAATGCTGAGATCTAGTTGGATAGCCCACAGCACTGGTGAGATTGTTGATAAATGAACAGAAAGCCACAAACAAAGTTGAGATGATGAATGGCCTCAATGCAAGCTGGAACCGGTGGTATGTGTGATAGGACTTCATATCTCCTGGATTATGAACAGAATGTGGTATTGAAATATTTACTAATGTCCACCAACATTAAAAATGAATGGCATTCTTGGAGATTTGGTTTGCATTAAGGTTGATATTTTGCACTTGTGGAAAGCTGAATTTACTTTAACATTAGCCCAATGTACTTAGTATTGGATATGTGGGGAGGGAATGAAAGTGGGCTTATTAATTTTCAAAGCAGGTAAAACAAAGAGAAGGCCCTGTTTGATCAGGTAGACAAACCAATGGCTAAAAATGATGCTGGTATGGTATCTCGCCCCCATGTTGGTTAGTGATGGTAACAGTGGAGTTCGGAGGTATGTGCTACAAAATAGCCTCCTTTTAATGACTCCCCTCCTCTCCCAACATGTTGGCAGATATGAGAGCTTTCCTACATCCTCCAGCATGCTTTCCATTGCTTTTTCAAAAAGTCCCTTCTCCATCTAGAATTTAAAAATGGTTACTATAAATATTTATGAAGTCTCTTAGTCCTTTTAAAATACAAAGTAGAAGTGTTTTTATTACAAAGCAATGAAACTGTGATGTGTAAATTTGTATGTCTGATGTCTAAAAATGTATATATTCTTCAAAAAAAATCAAAGAGATGCTCACTTGTGGGGAGAGGATGGTGGCTGCATTTGCAGCTCTCTTATTTAAGCCTTTTCTCTTTGCCCCCAAGATGTCTTTGGAACTCTGTTTTGTGTGTGTGTGTTTGTGCATGTCTTATAAGGAATACTAGTCTCTTCTGTCGTGTGTATAAAACAACCAAAGAACAAAAAACCCCTCTTACCTACAGGATTATTATGTAATTAATGAATTCTAAATTATTGCTTTCAGATATTTAATATGAAGTTGGCTAAACAGTTGCATACAAATGTAAAAAGTAAGGTTAGGAATTCCAAGCCAAATTTGGAGTGGACATTTAACACGCACAGGAGGGATCCTACAGCTTTCTGTATCCTTGTGATTCAGATCTGCCTCCGGTCCTAAGTGTAAACTGATTTCTTTTTTGTTTTACTATACCTACTTTTATAGACTGCCTATTGTTGTGGACACAGTAGGAACCTGGTGCTTGTCTGTCCCTGAAACCGCCTTGTCTCCCTCTCAGCTCCACACTCCTTCCACTTCAGCCTCCTTTCACTTTCTCAAGGTCTTAGCTCATGTTGTGGGTTCTTCTATAAACACTTGCTGCCAACAGTTCCCATCGCTGGATTCTTTCCTTTTTAGGTTTAGCTGAAATTTTACCTCCTTGGACAGGTTGTACCAGACCATCCTAAGTCATATGTTTTTGTGTTTTTGTTTTTTTTTTAAATCATTTCAGGTTAATTGAGGGTACAAAAAATTAGGTTGCGCTGTTTGAGTTTGTTAGGTAAAGTCTCCCTTAGAATTATTATGTCCTGCCCCCAAGAGGTATGCCACACACCCTAACCTGTGCCCATTGAGTGGGAGCACACCCATCCCCTGGTCTTCCCCTCTTCTTGCTCCCTCATATCCCCACCCCCACCTTGAATTGATTTGAGTTTTTCCTCTTATGTTGGTATTAGATTGTCCATTGGCTTCATATTAGAATTGAGTACTTTGGATTCTTGCTTTTCCATTCTTGTGATACTTTACTAAGAAGAATGTGTTCCAACTCCATCCAGGTTAATACAAAAGCTGTAAAGTCTCCATCTCTTTTAATGGCTGAATAGTATTTCATAGTATACATATACCACATCTTGTTAATACGTTCCTGGGTTGGTGGACATTTAGGTTGTTTCCACATTTTGGTGACTGTAAATTGACCTATGATAAGCAGTCTAGTGCAAATGTCCTTATGGTAAAATGATTTTTTTTTCCTTCTGGCTAGATACCTAGTAATGGCATCATGGGTCAAGTGGGAGGTCTAATTTGAGTTCTTTGAGGATTTTCCATACTTCCTTCCAAAAAGGTTGTATTAGTTTGCAGTGCCATCTCAGGTGTGTTTTTGACGAAGTCTCTGAGTTAGCAGACGGATCATTAAGAATTTGACAGCAGGTGATTTCCGAGCACTGCGCTGAGGAATCTGTATTCCACAAGGAGAAGCCCAGCCTGTGTACATCTCTCCTTCATCTTGTGGAGGGTCTACCAAGTTCCTGTCTCAGAAGAGAGAGACTGTTTTCTTAGATTCCAGCTCTCCCCCCCTTGTTTGTGATATATGCTAAATTAAAAGCCATGAATATAGTATAGTTTTGTTTAGCGTGGCATAGCTTCTTAAAGTGAGGAATGGTTTCCTATAGCATTTAATTATTATATAAAGTATGTGTTGTCTGAAAGCTTTCAGCAGCCACAGTATTAACCCACTGTCTGTATGAAAGGGAGAGAAATAAAGTGTTAACTTTTGTTTTCTAAAAAAATTTACTCCCCTCCTTTTTCCCCTCTGCAAGGGATAGCAACAAAAGTCCTGAAGGCCTTTAAGGAAACATTAGTTTTCTTATCAGAGATAAATGGGGAAGTTTAAGTAGCTATTCAAATCAAAATCGTGTGTGTCTGTCCTGTGACTTGACAGATACAGGGTTTCTTTCACTCAGAGGTTGGTTTCCCTGTTCTGCCTTAGCCACAATAACTCGAAACTTTCTGCTGGCACAGAAAGCCGGAGCGTGGGTGAAGCAGCCAGCATACAGCAATGGAAGGTCAGGAACATTCTCAGAGTGCCTTTTGGGAACAAGCAGCTGAAGTGTTTTTATAGTCAGCTAAGATAACAGGAAAGAAAGAGGTAGAGTCTACCTTTTTATGGTACACATTTTTAGAAAATCCACTTTGCCCATCTTCTTACATAAGTCATTAATATTTGTTTGTTTAAACTAGGTTCTGATCTGAGGCGCAAAATGTGAATATTCATGAACACCACAAGTTGTTTTATAGACCAAGTGAATGATAGAATACAGCTGAAATGCTGGTGACATATTTAAAAGCCCAGCTTCTTATTCTTTCAGCATGAATTCGTTTACTCCTTTTGACTTTTCATAGTGGTACCATGAGATACTTTTGAGTGGTTGTCACAAAATTACACTTTCTGGAATGACAGGCTGAAGGGCCACATAGCTCTCAATACGGTGAATTACGGTAACGGTCAGCCAAGTGTCAAGCTGACAAGCTTATGGCATGTCTCAGCTACCATTCTATGTCACAAGTTCTAGTTATGTTTTCTAAAATAAACGTGCTGTAGCTGAACTTACAACATGCATACCACAAGGCCTCTGAAATCAACCTTACTCTTTTTCCTCTTTATGTTCTGAGAAGATTTTGCTGGAGTCCAGCAGCTCAGATGATCCATCCATCAGTTGATGCTATTTTGAGAGTGGCTAGAACTTTTTAAACAGAAAGAAACTATTCAGTTAAATCCTGAAGTTTGTAGGTTGATTTTAAATTTGTTCTCTTTGATTTAAAAGACTAGTTAGGTGTAAAAAGATTACTTGCTTCTGAGAGTTCAATGTGTACTCATAGAGCTGAGGCAAAGGGCTTTATATTATCATTTAGATTTTAGAAAATGCTGGAAAGGAGAACAGATTTTTTATTTCTTATTCATAAAGTGTTATAAATAGTGGACTTTAATCGGTTGATGTAAGCCAAGTAGAAACTTTTTTTTTTTTAATAACTAGAGAGAGATAGGGTTATTAGAATTGAGGGATTATTGCTGTATTAACTTATGCTAGTGTAATCCTTGAATCAGTTATTTGAAAGTTATCCCAGGGGTTTATATATAGATTTAAACAATCTACCTTCTTAAATTCATGTTAGATTTCAAGTCTGCTATTGATACTAGAAATATCTAATAAAAGTCAGTTGGTTTATGTTTCTTTTTTTAAAAATGTTTGTACATATGAAGTTATTCTCATATAAATTATAAGTGGTTCTCACTTTGCTTCTTAATAACCAATTGAAAAATTATGAGTTTTATGATCGTTAAACATTTTTGCCAAACATTAAAATTTTTTTAGTGTATATTATCACTATATAGGGAAATGAAAAAATAATACAGCTAATATTTATTACTTTGTAACTTAATTGTTAGAAATATTGAGAATTAAAGCATTTTATTTCTTTGAGTAAAACTTAGGAATAATTTGAACCCATTTGCTTTCTTTTAATCATGTAACTTAGGCTATAGAGTATTTTTTCTTTCCTTTAGTGAACTGTCATGCTCCTTTTTAAGTCTGGGTAAAACATTGAAAGCTGGTCCTGAGATGTTTAAGAGTTCCTTTAATGTTACTTTGTTTGGGACATCTTCATCCTTTTCTTCACAACAACCTTCCCGTTTATCACTTTGTATTTCTTTGCTGCACATTACTTTTTGTTGGCCCACACTGTCCTTTGATTACCCACTATGTAAAATGTCCACGATTGTATCACTTCAAGAGAACTCCCATCTTTGCTGTCTGTGCCTGACCTGAATGACCGATTTGGTGACAAATCCCTGACAGCCTTTGAAAGAAGTGACATGATTGATCATGTTGCTCATGATAAACTTCTGTTATAGACATTGCGATTTGTGGACCAAAGAGCTAGCAGTGATATTTGACGCATTCAATCCATTGGTATACCGTGGTGACTAGAGTTTTGAACCATGTTGTTGGTTGGGGAACTATAATTATTTAACTAAATTGTGGTAACTGAAATTCATGCATATTGGAACCATGTGAAGTCAGGAGTGCCTTTACTCCTGGTGTCAATTATTTGTAGTACATTTAAATCTTGGCCCAGCTTTTTTGTCTTCACATTCCACATTGAGCCCACATAGTGTAGGGAATTCAATTCTCACCTAAACTGGGAGTTTCAAAGTCATTGACTCAACCTTACGTCAGCTTTAACTTTCCCTTCTCTTACCCAGGACGTTACAGCGTAGCTCAGGCACTAGTGAAAGTATTTTTCCAGATTCCACCTGGCTGGGAATTTGGACTCACCTGCAGCCCTGGCCTCTGAACATAGTTTCTGGCTTGTCACCCTAGTGGTTTTTCCACCTCTCTCCTTCCTCCTCCGCTTTCTCCCCTCTTCTTTGGTCTGCCATTTTCCTCCTTTGTCCATCTCCAAGTTCTGCTGACTTACCTGCCAGCATTATATTACTGTACATTTCTTTCAATTCCTGTTTCCATCATCCTAATTAGTGTTCTTCAGTTTATATTTTAATTATTATAATAATTTCTTAACTGACTTTCCCACTATAGACTCTCTTCTTTCTGACTAACCCTGATGCCGTCACTGGAGTAATCTTCTGGGAACACTCGCTCTCTCAGCCATGCTTAATCCTGTGCTTGAAGCCTCCAGTATGACTTACTGACTGCAGAGCAAGCCGGTACTGACTTCCAAGGTCTGACTTGAGCTTCTTCCTTACAGTTTATCATCTGATCTCTTCCTTTCCTTCAAGAACCCAGAGTTTCAACAAGAAGACAGATTTACTCACTGTGTCCCAATCATGCCTGTTCCCTTTCTCTGTGTTTTCTGAATCTCACCCAGTTTCAAAGACTTCTCCCAAATGATCTCTCCTATGAACTCCATTTTGACTTCCTAGAAATATCTTTTCTCCTCTTTGAAGTTTCAAAGGATTTCTATTTTGTATTTTCCAATTGTCACTTATTTACTCATCTGTATTTTTAGCTATCATATATTATTTGATTTCCCCATTTAGAGCTGGGCATGGTAGCTCATGCCTGTAATCCCAGCACTTTGGGAGGCTGAGGCAGGTGGATTGCCTGAGTTCAGGAGTTTGAGACCAGCCTGAGCAAGAGTGAGATCCCTTCTCTAAAAAAAAATAGCTGGGCATTGTGACAGGCATCCTAGTCCCAGCTGCTCCGGAGGCTGAGGCAAGAGGATCATTTGAGCCCAGGAGTTTAAGGTTGCTGTGATTTATGATGCCACGACACTCTACCAATGGTGACAAAGTGAGACTCTATGCCAATTTTAAAAAAAAGTTCTCCATTTAGCTCTTAAGTTTTTGAAAGGTGGGGACTGAATCTTCTCTGTTGCCTAGAATGGTATTTGACCAAGTAGTAGACTAGACTCTGTTCATTCCTTCTAGACTCTGAGCCATATGGGAGGAGTAAACAAGAACAAGACAAATCCCCAGACCTCACACAGCTGTGGTCCAGCGTGGCAGCTAGAGAAGCAGTCGGACAGTTGTCATGCAGTTCAGTTTGTAGAGTGGTGGGTAGTGGGTGAGAGTCCAGAAGCACAGAGGAAAGGTGTCACAACTAGATCGGGGGCACCTGGCAGTGCTTCTAGAGCAGAGTCTGAAAAAAGTAGGCATCAGGTAGTTGAGGGAGCCAGATGGAGAGGTGTTCCAGGCATAGGGTTCAGTGTGGATAAAGCTCTAGAGACGTGACAGGGCACTGAAAGCTGAAGAACGTAGCCAAGTTCAGTGTAGCTGTGCTGTGGAGAAGGAGGTGAGATTCATCAGTGAGAAGGCTGCACTGGCGCTCCATCACGAAGGAAGTGGACATCCGTGGTGAATGTTTAGAGGGGAGGACTTCCAGGATGAAAGCTTGAATAGGTTAGCCCTGGGAAGTGGCAGCCAGGGTTTTGTGAAGGGCTGCTTAGTGGGTAGAGGTGTGGGAGGGAAGGTGATGAGTTTACTTTTGAACATTAGGAGTTTGAGGAACCTGTGGATATCTACATGGCAACATATAGTAGAAGACAGTTTGAATTTCAGGTGAAAGTTTTGGCCAGAAAATATAAATTTGAGTGACATAGGCATAGGACAAGATTGAGTCTCGAGGAAGAATATGTGGACTTAGAAGAAAAGGATTTCAAGATGAGATCTTAAAGCTGTTCAGCATTGAAAGGAGAAATAGAGAAAGCAGAGTCTGCAATACATATAAGATGGAATAAGCAAGCAGGAAGGGGAACTAGATGAAGTAGCTAGCCCAGGGAAACCAAGGGAAGACTGAAGTCTGTCCATTGGATTTTGTACCCTGGAGACCATTAATGACCTTAGTAAGAATGGTTTCTGTGTAGAAGAAGGACTGGGGAAGGGACCACATAACGTGGCCGAATGTAGATTGGTAGTGCGTTGAACAGTGAACAGATGTTTCTTTTGGAATGTCTGGTCATGGATGAGTGAATTTAAAGAAGGTAGAAGTTGGAAGGCTAGGGAGTTGAGGGTCTTTTATTATATATTTTAAGCCAGTGAAAGTCTGATGACATTTAGAGGCTGATAGGAAGAATTCATTAGAGATAAAAAGGTTGAACATTAGTGGAATTTACCCAGACTTAAAAACCCCCTCTTAAAATTCTTCAGCCAACATGTTCTCTTATCTTTTGGCATTTGAAATAAGTTAATTCCCAACTAATTTTGGGATTTACTGAGTCTTGTTACCCCAATGACATTGCAAATTCCTATAAAGTGTTATTCAAAGCTATTCTCTTTTCTCTCCCAGGTAACACTTAGTTCAGTGTCTTACATAGAGAACGTTTTAGTCAGATATTACTATTTTTTAATGTAAGTTTTTCAGGTGATGAATAATGATTGTACATATTTGTGGGATACATAGTGATGTTTGATATATGTGATATATAGTGATCAGATCAGAGTAATTAGCATATCCATCATCTCAAACATTTATCATTTCTTTGTGTTGGGAACATTGAGTATCTTCTTTTTAGTTATTTGAAGGTATATAATACATAACACCATTGTTATCTTTAGTCATCTTTTTATCATTCTCATTTTGTTATTTGTTCTGTAAATAAATATTTATCTAATGTGCATGCCAGCCCAGCCCTTATTTCAGGTGCTAAATAGTTAAAGGTTAGTAAGCCAGACATACTTCTTGTTCCAAAGGAGTTTATAAACTAGGAGGACAATTAATAAGCTAGTAATTAAATAGAAAACCAAAGTAATTTCAGATTGCAAGAGGTATGTAAAATGGCACTGTGGTAGACAGTAATTCTTTGTGGCTACTGTACATATTAATATATTCTTTTTCTACGAAGTCTTCTTTTCATCATTGGGGGAGAACAATCACAAGCTGAGAGATAAGTAACTTAGGATGGAAAGAAAAGGCAACGAAGAATAGACATTATTTTTGGCATAGTGTTTACTCCTTTGCTTATCATTTCTGAAGTCCTGGGACTGTGATGGCTGCAATGGGCTGTGTTGGGGGATTTTGTTAACTGATTGTTACTTAGCCTTTGAGAGACTAACCAGCTCTCTCTATTTTCTCTTTTCTCTTACAGTAATTTGCCATCTTCCATGTATGAATGGTGGCCAGTGCAGTTCAAGGGACAAATGTCAGTGCCCTCCAAATTTCACAGGAAAGCTTTGTCAGATCCCAGTGCGTGGTGCCAGTGTGCCTAAGCTTTATCAGCATCCCCAGCAGCCAGGCAAGGCACTGGGGACGCATGTCATTCATTCTACACATACCCTGCCTCTGACCATGACCAGCCAGCAGGGAGTCAAAGGTAAGCTTTTCTCATTTTGCCCCTTTGCCAGGCCTGTGTTAACCTGCCAAACTCACACAGAAGCCAAGTGTCTACAGATGACTAGGGCTGGTATTGAAGCAGAAAGCAGTACATGATTTGTGGCCTGAGAAATGGCAGTAGAGACAGAATGTGGGCTGGGTGTGTGGCTGCAGTACTTTCTAGGCCATGGAGAATCAGAATCTAGGAAATAAGAAAAAGGCTTGTCCTTCTTGAGTGACTCTTAGCACCAAGAATTAATAGATGTGCATTGTTCTGGCAAGGCCTGGGAATATGAGCAACACGGTGGTCGGGCTTCTCCAGCATTAACAGATGAGTGGATCACATGGGACCTTTCGATGGATTTTGTAATCGGAGAGTGCTTGGTTTTAGGTTTAAATAGTCCTTTAACCTCACAGGGCTTCAATTTGTTCATCTGCAGAGGAAGATAAACTAGGTCACTTGGAGCTCAAAAATGCTATGACTAATTCATTCTTTTAAACCTGGTGTTTTTTTTTTAATGCACAATTTTTAAAAGGGGGTCAGAGAAGTGTTATTGGCTCTTAGTCCTTAAAACCTGAATTTTTGTGTCAGAAGATGAGATTTTAAAAGCTGCAGTAAATAAATCTTATTACAGAAATAAAATAATACAATTTGTTATTTGTGTGTGTATGTCACGAGAAGCACAAAATTGTACTCAAACATATTTAAGGGTAAGAGACTTGTGCTTGGTGAAATAGGGTTTCCTCTTTATTTTTTTGAGACAGAGTATCACTTTGTTCCCCTGGGTAGAGTGCCATGGTGTGGCAGCTCACAGCAACCTCAAACTCTGGGGCTCAAGTGATTCTTTTGCCTCAGCCTCCCAAGTAGCTGGAACTACAGGTGCCTGCCACAACGCCTGGCTATTTTTAGAGCCAGGGTCTCACTCTTGCTCAGGCTGGTCTTGAACTCCTGAGCACAGGCAATCCACCTCCAGAGTGCTAGGGTTTCCTCTTTAAATGGAAATTTAGAAACCCTACAATTTTTCCAACAGAAACTTTATGAGAAATTAAAAAGCAATCAAGCTCTTGAGTCTTTCTTATTATCATTTGATAAAGTTTACTCACGTATGGGATAATAATCAGCACAGATTGCATAGTTTTAAAATTCTTTTTTTTTTATTGTTGGGGATTCATTGAGGGTACAATAAACAATTGATTGCAATTGTTAGGTAAAGTCCCTCTTGCAATCATGTCTTGCCCCCATAAAGTGTGACACACACCAAGGCCCCACCCCCCTCCCTCCATCCCTCTTTCTGCTTCCCCCCCCATGAGCTTAATTGTCATTAATTGTCCTCATATCAAAATTGAGTACATAGGATTCATGCTTCTCCATTCTTGTGATGCTTTACTAAAAATAATGTCTTCCACTTCCATCCAGGTTAATACGAAGGATGTAAAGTCTCCATTTTTTTTAATGGCTGAATAGTATTCCATGGTATACATATACCACAGCTTGTTAATCCATTCCTGGGTTGGTGGGCATTTAGGCTGTGTGTTGGGAGAATTGGATGTCTACATGTAAAAGACTGAAACTGGACCCACACCTTTCCCCACTCACAAAAATTGATTCAAGATGGATAAAGGACTTAAATTTAAGGCATGAAACAATAAAAATCCTCAAAGAAAGCATAGGAAAAACACTGGAAGATATTGGCCTGGGGGAAGACTTCATGAAGAAGACTGCCATGGCAATTGCAACAACAACAAAAATAAACAAATGGGACTTCATTAAACTGAAAAGCTTCTGTACAGCTAAGGAGACAATAACCAAAGCAAAGAGACAAACTACACAATGGGAAAGGATATTTGCATATTTTCAATCAGACAAAAGCTTGATAACTAGGATCTATAGAGAACTCAAATTAATCCACATGAAAAAAGCCAACAATCCCATATATCAATGGGCAAGAGACATGAATAGAACTTTAAAGATGACAGACGAATGGCTAACAAACACATGAAAAAATGTTCATCATCTCTATATATTAGAGAAATGCAAATCAAAACAACCCTGAGATATTATCTAACCCCAGTGAGAATGGCCCACATCACAAAATCTGAAAACTGCAGATGCTGGCGTGGATGTGGAGTTTTAAAATTCTATTGAAAAGAATATTTTTATCTCCTGAACTGTTACTGTTAAAGGTTTTAATTTCTCTTTATAATTGTAGTCTTGTTTTTTAAAATGTAAACTCGAGTTTATTTTTTATTTTATTTTATTTTATTTTTTGCTTCAAAGCTCCATGGTCTTCTTTCTAGAAGAATCCTATTTATTTTATTTTATTTATTTATTTATTTTTTTATTGTTGGGGATTCATTGAGGGTACAGTAGGCCAGGTTACACTGATTGAATTTTTTAGGTAAAATCCCTCTTGCAATCGTGTCTTGCCCCCAGAAGGTGTGGCACACACCAAGGCCCCACCCCCTCCCTCTTACCCTCTCTCTGCTCTTCCTTTCCCCACCCTCCCTCCTTCTTCCTCTCTCTCCTCTCCCCTTCCCCCACCCCCACCATGACCTTAATTGTCATTAATTGTCCTCATATCAAAATTGAGTACATAGGATTCATGCTTCTCCATTCTTGTGATGCTTTACTAAGAATAATGTCTTCCACTTCCATCCAGGTTAATACGAAGGATGTAAAGTCTCCATTTTTTTTAATAGCTGAATAGTATTCCATGGTATACATATACCACAGCTTGTTAATCCATTCCTGGATTGGTGGGCATTTAGGCTGTTTCCACATTTTGGCGATTGTAAATTGAGCTGCAATAAACAGTCTAGTACAAGTGTCCTTATGATAAAAGGATTTTTTTCTTTCTGGATAGATGCCCAGTAATGGGATTGCAGGATCAAATGGGAGGTCTAGCTTGAGTGCTTTGAGGTTTCTCCATACTTCCTTCCAGAAAGGTTGTACTAGTTTGCAGTCCCACCAGCGGTGTAAAAGCATTCCCTTCTCTCCACGTCCACACCAGCATCTGCAGTTTTGAGATTTTGTGATGTGGGCCATTCTCGCTGGGGTTAGATGGTATCTCAGGGTGGTTTTGATTTGCATTTCTCTAATAGATAGGGATGATGAACATTTTTTCATATGTTTATTAGCCATTTATCTGTCTTTAGAGAAGGTTCTATTCATGTCTCTTGCCCATTTATATATGGGATTGTTGGCTTTTCTCATGTGGATTAATTTGAGTTCTCTATAAATCCTAGTTATCAAGCTTTTGTCTGATCCAAAATATGCAAATATTCTTTCCCCTTGTGTAGGTAGTCTATTTGCTTTGGTTGTTGTCTCCTTAGCTGTACAGAAGCTTTTCAGTTTAATTGTTTATTTGTTTATTTTTGTTGTTGTTGCAATTGCCATGGCAGTCTTCTTCATGAAGTCTTTCCCCAGGCCAATATCTTCCAGTGTTTTTCCTATACTTTCTTTGAGGATTTTTATTGTTTCATGCCTTAAATTTAAGTCCTTTATCCATCTTGAATCAATTTTTGTGAGTGGGAAAAGGTGTGGGTCCAGTTTTCTTTTACATGTGGATATCCAGTTCTCCCAACACCATTTTTTGAATAGAGAGTCTTTCCCCCAAGGTATATTCTTGTTTGGTTTATCAAAGATTAGGTGGTTGTAAGATGTTAGTTTCATTTCCTGGTTTTCTATTTGATTCCAAGTGTCTATGTCTCTATTTTTGTGCCAGTACCATGCTGTCTTGACCACTATGGCTTTGTATTACAGCCTAAAATCTGGTATGATGATGCCCCCGGCTTTATTTTTATTGCTAAGAACTGCCTTAGCTATATGGGGTTTTTTCTGGTTCCATACAAAATGCAGAATCATTTTTTCCAAATCTTGAAACTATGATGTTGGTATTTTAATAGGAATGGTATTGAATAGGTAGATTGCTTTGAGAAGTATAGACATTTTAACAATGTCTATTCTTCCAATCCATGAGCATGGTGTGTTCTTCCATTTGTTAATATTCTCTGCTATTTCCTTTCTGAGGATTTCATAATTTTCTTTATAGAGGTCCTTCACTTCCTTCGTTAGGTATATTCCTAGGTATTTCATTTTCTTTGAAACTATGGTGAAGGGAGTTGTGTCCTTAATTAGCTTCTCATCTTGACTGTTATTGGCATATACTCTCCTTCTTTGCTGATCTTATACTTAGAGAATCCCAAAGACTCAACCACAAGACTCCTAGAAGTCATCAAAAAATATAGTAATGTTTCAGGATATAAAATCAGCGTCCACAAGTCAGTAGACTTTGTATATGCCAATAACAATCAAGTTTAATTTTTATTTTGAGTGTACCATTTCATTGTGAAGAATTTTTATGACTATACAGTAAAAAGATACATTGACTATATGTGTATTGTACCCTGCCTATGATATATATGTGTATAAATATGTGAGTGTGTGTTAATATAATATTTCTTATTTTAAACATTCTGACTTACCTATTAATTATTCATGACTAACACATTTTCTTCCCAATCCATTTCAGTGAAATTTCCTCCCAACATAGTCAATATCCATGTGAAACACCCTCCCGAGGCATCAGTTCAGATACATCAGGTTTCAAGAATTGATGGCCCAACGGGCCAGAAGGTAAAAGAAGCTCAACCAGGCCAGTCCCAAATCTCTTACCAAGGGCTTCCTGTCCAGAAGACCCAGACTGTACATTCCACTTACTCCCACCAGCAGGTCATTCCTCACGTCTATCCTGTGGCTGCCAAGACGCAGCTTGGCCGGTGCTTCCAGGAAACAATTGGTTCACAGGTAAGCATCAATGCCCAGCCTGTTTTAGTAGTGCATTCCAGATATGATATCATTTTAACAGACTTGGTAAACATGATTTTCAATGGCAAACTGTGACCCACGGGCCTGTTTTGTAAATAAAGTTTCATTGGCACACAGTTATATTCATTCATTTGTATGTTGTCTACAGGTGTTTTCATGCCATGACTTCAGAACTGAGCAGTTCCAACAAGATTATGTGGTCCACAGAACCTAACGTATTTACTGTATGGCCTTTTACGGGAAAGGCTTGCAAATCCCTGATGTGTAGGATAAGTTTTAGTAGTGAACTTCCAAAATGTTGGCAGTCCATGATTGCATGTTTATAATTTTTTTCCGTTAGAATAGTTTGTGTATAAAGTGTACGTCAGACATGAGCTAAGATACAGTAGATATGAGGTCTGACAGTTAAGTTTGCAAACTTGCCACCTTGTGCTTACTTTGGCAGCACTGTGGAAACAGCTTGGTGAGGTTTTGTGACTTTGGTCTATCAGTGTCTCGCAGCTATTTTCATATTGATGTGTGGCAGTGTTTTGCTGAGTAGCGTGTGTTATTGTATGTGTTTTCGTGTGCCGTAGTGAGACACACTGAATTTCTTGTTAAACTTGGTAAGAGTGGAAATGAAATCAGGGACATGTTAGTCCATATTTATGGGGATAATGCCATGAAGAAAGTGACATACAAATGGATTGAGCATTTTTCTGAGGGAGGGAAAGTGTCACTGATGAAGGGAGGTCAGTGCAGCCAATAACAAGCAGAACTGATAGAAACATTGCAAAATTTGTGCAATTATGGGTCAAAATAATTGGCTGGCTGAGATAAGCAGAGAAGACCAAGGAAATATTAATACAGTTAGGAGAATCTTAACTAAAAATCTTGGTATGATCCCACCTTTTACCCTTCTTCTGTCAAACCACCCCCTGACTTAATAAAAAAAAAAAAAGAAGAAGAAGAAGAAAATCTTGGCATGAGAAAGATGTATACAAAAATGGTCCCGAGGGAGCTCACTGAGGAACACAAGCAAAGGATAGTCAAAGTTTTCTAAGACCTTTTGGAGAGGCAAGACAGTGTGTTGGGCCATGTTATTAGTGGTGATGAAACATGATTGAACCAGTGCAGCCCTGACACAAAGCATCAAAGCACACAATGGAAGTCAATCAGTTTTCCATGATCAAAAAAGTTCTGTTAGTCCAAAGCAAGAGTCAAAACAATGTTGCTAACCTTTCAAAATATCTGATAGATTGTCCATTAGGAATTTGTACCAGTTGGACCAACAGTTAAGTTCACTATACGGAAGTGCTGAAAAGGCTGCATGAAAAAATTTAGATGAAAACAACTTGAAGTTTTCACCGACTCATGGCTCTTGCATCACGACAATGCACCAGCTCACATAGCTCTTGCTGGGAGGCCCTATTTAGCCAGTAAACAAATAAACTGTATTGAAAAACCCTCCCTACTCACCTGATCTGGCCTCCAATGATTTTTTTCTTTACCTAAAGATAAAGGAGTTACTGAAAGGAAGGCATTTTTATGACATTCCAGACATCAAGTGTATTCAATGACAGCTCTGATGACCATTCTAGAAAAAGTTTCCAAATTGTTTGAAGGGTGGACTAGGTACTGGCATTGGTGCATAGCTTCCCAAGGGGAGACCTTCAGAGGTGACATTCAGCAAAAAGGTATGTAGCACTTTTTCCAGGATGAGTTTGTGAACTTGACAGATCACGTGTATTCTACAAATCAGTTTGAAAATATGTGTGCCTTTTGCAGTATTTATAGGTCAGTAGGTACAGTTGAATGTTGAACCCACCGTGCATTAATAATTGATGTCACCTTTTCTTGGAAAAATTCATTGCTAGAAAGGCAATGCATGAATTGTTTGAAGTGTATTTTAAATATCATTGGGTTTATTTGTAAATTTAGACCTATATTTGTATCGTAAAGTGAGAGAAAGGACAAGTTTTCTTTAAAACTCGTCTGTAAATGCACATAGTGAAGACAACCCACAGATGTTGCTGCTTCTACCCCGATTGCTTGGTGCTTTGAGATTACGTGGTAATGTTGGAGGCTTTGTTCTGTGGTTTCCCTCCTGTCCTTTGGTTATGGTCTAAAAACCTCATGAGAAGAGGAGATGAGGTGCTTTTATTATTATTCCTCTGTTTCCTCAAAATTCAAAAAGCATTGTGTGGGGGCTGGCATTCTTCCTTTCTTTCTTTGGGGTGCTGCACATTCTTGTGCTTCCTCCCCCCCATATTCCCTTCTCCCATGCCTTCCTCTTTCCTTTCTCCTCTTTCTCTTTCTCATCTCTTCCTCCCACTCTCTTCTCTTTCTCTAATATAAAATACAGTTTTATAATCCCCCCCCCCAAATACTGTGTGTGTGTAAAATACTCAGGGGTAGTAAAATCAATTGTTACTATTTTAGAAACCTGGAAAACACTTTCGGTACCAACTCAGCCAATGATAGGATTATCACCTTTTTCCTAGGAAAAGGGAAAATTGTTTATAGACTGGAATGGAAAGAGCATCCATGTGGATTTCTGAGACCATGGTGAGAGTCACGAGTGCTAGTGAGCCCAGTACTTGGTTGCCGGGAACCAGCTTCCTTATCTTCAAGTGAAAACAAGATATGGGGCTCATAGGATTTTGTTAAGATTGAGCAAGATAATTAATGTGAGCCATGCTTTTCAAATATTATAGAACTATGCAAATATTAGCTTGAAGATACTGGTAGTGGCAGAATCAAACTTAAAAATAGGGTAGATGGTTGCTTACATCCTGTAATCTGAGTAGGACAGGGACAGCCTTGACTCCCCAAACATAGCCTTTATCTGCCTATAGATGCCTGAAATGCCAACTACAGGGGACCTGACACCACTTTTCATCCCTCAGTTGAAGTTCACTATTAGTGAATGATTTGGGGAGAAGAAATATTATCAATTTAAATTTAGCTTAGAACTAAAGACTATTTTTGTGTTAAGGGCAGGGTTTTTTTTGTTTTTGTTTTTTAAGAGCATAATTATGTATATTTACTCACAACACATGTATTCAGTAGTAATATATCAAGTGCACTATGAAGCATACATAAAATAAAAATTATAAAAGAATGCAATGAATATGTTAGAAAAATTTAATTATCTTACTAATCATGATATCACACTATCAATAGCTAATATCTCAAAGCAAAATACATGCCTAGATAGTATAATAAACACATATAAAGGTCAGATTCGTTATCAGGGCAGGTTTTGAAGGGGCAGTGGAGCTCGGGGATGAACTTTATACACTTTGCATTTCACCCTGGACCAACCTTGGAGAGGGAGGATGAATTTGGTGCCATTTTCATTGTTTAGTCATTCCCGCTTGGATTGGGTCAGGGAGAAAGGGAAAAGCAGATCCTTTAAAAACTCCGTGCCCAGTGCCTTTCTTCCCAGTTTCCAAGTTGGAACACAGATGGCAGAAAGCAAGAAAATGCGGCATAAACAACTTGTTATTCTTGTCATTTTGTAGGCAAAATGATTGCTGACTAGAAAAGATGAAAAATTATATACTTGTAAGCCTAAACTGGACTATACAACTGAAATGAATTTGGTAATGGATGTAGTTACCCAAATAATTCAAACTCAGTGGAATGCTTTCTCCTTATCTGGATACATCTGACTTTCAGTCTGAAAGATCCAGACAGTGATCTCAATTCTTAATTCATTTTGCATGTGTAGTCACAAATACACAGCTTCAAAATAAGACCTGTTTCTGCAAAACATTCTCAGCATATAGTTATTCATTTTCTTGTTTGTGGGAAATGTTGCTGAATGCCAATGATTGCCCAATTAATTTGTGCAACGAAGGTGAACCAGGAATTAAAAAAAATACATTAGGGGCAAACAGTCAGTAATACTTAGATATAGCCCGCACAGGTGCTGGAAAGCATTTGTGCTTTCATGCTGTGGTTGGTTTGCAAACATAGCTATAGCCAGGAGGTATCCGTAGATTTTAAATGAATGGCTGAAACACCTGACTAAATGCTCACAATTGCTTTGTTCAGTGGGAGCTCTCTTATGAGTTGTAGATTTCAACCACTGGGACTTTTAAGGCAATGGTTATTAATAAGCTCCTACATTTATATGCTGCTATGAGAGGTAATAAACAAAATAAATTTGGCAGAAACAGTCTTTGTTTCTGTGGCACTTTCCAAAAACTGGGCAGTAGACTTGAGATTGACCACCCAAGATGAACTGTGATCATTGTATTAAAATTTGGGAGATCTTCATAGAGTAGAATTTCAGAACTGTTTTGATGGTGGAGGAAGATGGACAATTGGTTAGGAAACCAAGCTCCCAAAGCAAAAGGGGAGAATAATTAAACAGAGGAAAGGGACTGTTACAGAAATGGACAAAGAAGAGGTATCTGAAGAGACCAGAGAAGCAAAATAGCTTGGGGTTCCTTGCAGGCTTTTTGCACACATATTAAGCCTCTTATACCTGGGGCTTAGGGCGGTATAAATGACTTGATGGCAAGGTTAAAGTATCCTTAAGCCTCTTTGACCAAGTGACTAGCTCAGCATCCTGAATAGTGAGGCAGCCTGGCGTGTGCCTCTTGCTGTGAGGCAGTATGAAGTTTACAGCATCCTCTTTGAAGGGTTCTTGCCAAAAATGTTTAACCTGAATCAAATCAAATTTTTATCTACTTTCAGCTTACAGAGAATACTGAGGGTAAAAAAAACAAGCTTAAAACATCACATTCAGACAGCAAACACAATTAGATTCATAATGTAAGGTGTTATTGCCTGATTCCTTAAAAAAAAATCATACCATGAAAAACATATGGGATGACTTTTCTAGAATGAGACCAAAGAGACAGTAAATATAATTTTTGTACTTTTATTACATCTTTATTTTTTTTAAAGCAGGCTCTAAAGACATTTGGGAACAACTAGAGAAATTTGAATATGAATTGTGTCTTAGTCTGTTCTGGGTTGCTGTAATTGAATACCACAGTCTGGGTAATTTATATTTTAAAAAAGAAATAAGTTTTCACAGTTCTAGAGGCTGGGAAGTCCAACATCAAGGTGGCAGCATCTGACCAGAGCCTTTAGATGTGTCACCCTGTGGTGGAAGGATAAGAGAGCTCAAAAGAGCAAAATGGGGGAAGGAATGTGCTTTTATAACAAGCCTATAGTAGCAATGACTGAATGTCCCGTCTTGAGACAATTACCTTAATCCGTTCCTGAGGGCAGAGCCCTTATGATCTAACCACCTCTTATTAGGCCCCACCTCCCAACATTGTTGCATTGGGGATCATGAATTCTGGGGGACACATGCAAACTTTAGGAAACTGGCTATTAACATGACATTTTTGAATTATTAATTTTCTTAGGTGTGATGATAGTACTGGGATTATGTAGGAGAATGTTGCTGATTCCTAAGGGATGAATGCTGGATGTTTGGGGTGGTGACAGGCCATGGTATCCATGACTTCTGGGCAGATCTCGTTGTATTGCACTTCACATAATTGTGCTTTGCAATTCGGAGGTTTTTTTTTTTTTTTTTTTTTTTTTTTACAAATGAAGGGTTTGTGTGAACCCTGCTTTGGGCAACTTTATTTAGCATAGCCACCTTCACCAATGATGACTTGCTGCAGCTTCTCCGTCAGCACCTGCTGCCTTCACCTTGCACTTTTATGTTATGGAGATGCTTCTTTTCTTCAACTTCATGAACCAACCTGTACTAACTTCAGATTTTTCTTCTGCAGCTTCTTCACCTCTCTTAGCCCCCACAGAATGAAGAGAGATGGCATGTGCTCACATTGTGTCTCTGTGTCATACTTTATTCTCAGAATATTTTAGAATGTTTTGTTATTATTAACTTGTTATAGAGATCTGGGATCAGTGATGGTTGTTACCATTATAATTGTTTGGGGGCAGAGCAAGGTGCAACCCTATAAAATGGCAAAATTTATCAGTAATTCTGTGTGTTTTGACTGCTCCACCAACCAGCTGTTCCATCTCTCTTCCTCCGCTCAGGCCTCTGTATTTGGCAAGACGCAAATATTGACATTAGGCCAGTTACTATCTCTATAGTGGTTCCTAAGTGTTCAAGTGAAAGGAAGAGTCACACATCTTTCGCTTTAAATCAAAAGGTACAAATGTTGAAGCTTAGTGAAGAAGACATGTCAACAGCTGAGGCTTTTCTTGTGCCTAACAGTTAGTCAAGTTGTCAATGCAAAGAAAACATTCTTTTTGTTTAACATTTTGAGACAAGCGTCTCACCCTTTTGCCCTGGATAGAGTGCTGTGGCATCATAGCTCACAGCAACCTCAAACTCCAGGGCTCACACAATCCTCCTACCTCAGCCTCTTGCATACCTGGGTCTACAAGTGTCCACCACAACGCTCAGCTGATTTTTCTATTTTTAGTAGCGATGGGGTCTCACTTTGTGCTCAGGCTGGTCTCGAACTCCTGAGCTCAAGTGATCCCCCACCTCAGCCTCCCAGAGTTCTAGGATTACAGGCATGAGCCACTGCACCTGGCCCAACATTCCTGAAGGAAGTGAAAAATACTACTACAGAGAACACATGAATGAAAAGAAAGTGAAACAGACTTATTGCTGATGTGGATAAAGTCTGGACAGAACATCAAACCAGCCACAACACTCCCTTAAGCCAAAGGCTAATCCAGAGCAAGCGCCCAACTCTCTTCATTCTGTGGGGGGCTAATGGAGGTGAAGAAGCTGCAAAAGAAAAGTCTGAAGTTAGTACAGGTTGGTTCATGAAGTTGAAGAAAAGAAGCATCTCCATAACATAAAAGTGCAAGGTGAAGGCAGCACGTGCTGACTGAGAAGCTGCAGCAAGTCATCATTGGTGAAGGTCATTGACGAAGGTGGCTATGCTAAACAACAGATTTTCCATGTAGACAAAACAGCCTCTCATTGGAAGAAGACACCATGTAGGCCTTTCATAGCTAGAGAGAAGTCAATGCTTAGCTTTCAGGGACAGGCTGATTCTCTTGTTAGGGGCTAATGCAGCTGGTGAAGTTACATTGAAGCTGTTGTCCTTCAAGAATACTAAGTCTACTTACTATTCTGAAAACCCCAAGTGCCTCAAGAATACTAAGTCTACTTTACCGGTGCTCTGTAAATGGAATAACAAAGCCTGGTTAACAGCACATTTGTTTACAGAATGGTTCACTCAGTATTTTAAGGCCACCTCTGAGACCGCCTCCTACTCAGAAAAAAAAGATTCCTTTGAAACTATTATTACTTATAGATGATGAACCTGGTCACCCAAGAGCTCTTTTAGAGATGTACGAGATTAATGTTGTTTTCATGCCTCCTAACACAATATCCATTCTGTAGCCCATAGATCATGTGTAATTTCAACTTTCAAGTCTTATTATTTAAGACATACATTTCATAAGGATATAGCCACCATGTATAATGTTTACTTTGATAAATCTGGGCAAAGTAAATCAAAAACCTGTGGAGGGCAGGGCATGGTGGCTCAAGCCTATAATCCCAGCACTCTTGGAGGCTGAGGTGAGTAGATCACTTGAGCTCAGGAGTTGGAGACCAGCCTGAGCAAGAGCGAGACTCACCTCTACTAAAAATAGAAAAATTAGCCAAGGTTGTGGTGGGCGCCTATAATCCTACCTGCTGGGGAGGCTGAGACAAGAGGATCGCTTGAGCCCTGGAGTTTGAGGTTGCTGTAAACTGTGATGCCATGGCACTCTACTCAGGGCGACCTTGTGAGACCCTGTCTCAGAAAAAAACAAACCTATGGAAAGGATTCACCATCCTAAAAGCCATTAGGAACATCTATGGTTTATGTAAGGAGGTCAAAATATCAACATTAACAAGAGTTTGAAGAAGTCAATTCCAGTCCTCATGGATGCCTTTGGGGAGCTCAAGACTTCAGTGCAGGAAGTAACTGCAGCCATGGTAGAAATAGCAAAAGAAGTTGAATTAGAGCCTGACAATGTGACTTCACTGCTGCAATCTCATGGTAAAAATCGAACAGATGAGGAGTTGCTTCTTAGGGATGAGCAAAGAAAGTAGTTTCCTTAGATGGAGCCCACTCCTGGTAAATGTAGATTTGAAATAGCAACAAAGGCTTTAGACTATTATTTAGTTGATAAAGCAGCAGTGGCTTGTGAGAGGATTGACTCTAATTTCAAAAGCAGTCATACTGTGGGTAAGATGCTATCATACAGCATCATATGCCACAGATCTTTTGTGAGAGGAAGAGCCAATCAATGTGTCAAGCTTCATGGTTGTTTTAGGTTTACAAATTGCCAGAGCCCCTCCCCCACCCTTCAGCAACCACTAACCCCCATCAGCCGCCATCACTGAAACAAGACCCTCCACCAGCAAAAAGTTAAGGACTCATAGAAGGCTGAGGTGATTGTTGGCAATGTTGTTTTTTAGCAATGAAGTTTTTTAAATTAAGGTATGTGCATTTTTAAAGATATAATGTTATTGCCTACTTAATAGACTTCAGTATAGTATAAATATAACTTTTATATGCACTGGGAAAGCAAAAACTTTATATGACTTGCTTTACTGTGATATTCTCTTTATTGCGGTGGTCTGGAACTGAACCCATGACATCTCCAAGGTATGCTTGTACTTTCAAATAAATCTCACAGACAAATATGGCAAAATTCAAACAAGTTTCAGCTGTAAGAGGTTTGTATACAGGTGACCATTGTGGGGTTCTTTGAACATCCCAACTTCTTTGAAACTATCTTTTAGAAGTGAGAAAATGTCACAATCAGTGTAACCTGGCTTATTGTACCCTCAATGAATCCCAACAATAAAAAAAAAAAAAAAAGAAGTGAGAAAATGTCAAAATTTCCTACACTTACATAGAGAATAATATATCTCTAAGCTGAACTTTAAAAGTTGTAACTTTAATACAGGTAAAGAATTTTTAATAAAGGCTCTAACTTTTGAATGGGAGTGGGTGAGTGTGATAGACCTGAGGGAGGGAAGTTGGAAGTTCAAATGTGAAGTGAGCAGGAGCCAATTTAAGAATCAAAGATGGAAATAAAGAGATGAATGTAGAGGACTTTGTGAAGAATCAAGCATCAAGATTTCATTCTAGGATGTCATGAAGAAAAAGCTCACAATGAGAGAATGCATTGTAATTCAGATAATGCTCGTTGTGTTTGCATAGCTGACCAGCAGAGGAGGGTTGTGAAAAGATGAGTAGTTATATTTTTATTATAAGTACCCTGCCTCATCCTCCATTGTTGTTGAGAGTGGTGTATTCTTGGATATCATGGAATGTGGTGCTGTTTTAGAACTGTAATGATGGAGGAATAATAGAGAAAATTGTCCAACGAATGGATCTATCAGTGGTAGTTATATTCATGGCAACAGAGGACATTTCCTTGGGTTGTGTTATAATTAGAAAGAGTAGGCATAGTGAGATTGAAAATTTCTATAATGTTTTTTATCTTAACAGATAAAAACAGTGCGAAGGACTGTGGAGGAAGATTATTTCTATTGTTTTACTGTTGTTTAAAATTATGTTTCCTCTTTTGGCATCCTAAAATACATTTTCTTATTTTAAGATCATATAAAGGATAGATTTTTATGTGAATCAGCCTGTTTATAGCCATCACTAAATTCACCTTATTGAAAAAATAGAAATTAATTTAATAGAACATATAGGTTGGCTGAGAGGAATGAGTTGAGTTTCTTGAATATATATCAAGTTTTAAGTAGTTGGAAAGTCATAATTTTGGCAGAATTAGGTTTCTATGCTACCTGGAGTAAATTGTAATAGTCCATATATATCTAAAAATCTTTACAAGAGTTTGCTCATTGAATAATCAAATTAGAATTACAACTCCAGGGGCTACAATTATCAGTTGCTTTCAGGTTAATCTCATGTTTTCACGTGCTTAAGTCTTGACTATTTCTACGATAGTTTTCAACTTTTTTTTTTTTTTTTTTGTAGAGACAGAGTCTCACTTTATGGCCCTCGGTAGAGTGCCCTGGCCTCACACAGCTCACAGCAACCTCCAATTCCTGGGCTCAAGTGATTCTCTTGCCTCAGCCTCCCGAGTAGCTGGACCACAGGCGCCCGCCACAGTGCCCGGCTATTTTTTGGTTGCAGTTTGGCCGGGGCCGGGCTTGAACCCACCACCCTCGGTATATGGGGCCGGCGCCCCACTGACTGAGCCACAGGCGCCGCCCCAGTTTTCAACTTTTTAAGAGGGGACAAGTATCATAAAATACCCCTGAAATATATATATATTTTTCTTTCTTTTTTTTAAAGTTTCTGGCTGGGGCTATGTTTGAACCCGCCACCTCTGGCATATGGGGCGGGTGCCCTACTCCTTTGAGCCACAGCCACAGGCTCCTTGGAGCCCTGAAATATATTTTTATAACACAGAGACATTGTATGTGTACACCTTTCTCATTATATAAGGGTGTGTACTTTGTTTTGAATTTGTTCTCTTAACGATGACCTAAATTTGAAGCTTATTTGGCATCTGAATTTTTGATTGTTTCAAACATGTTTTCTTTATTGCCCAGTTGTTGGAAGCAAACGTGTACAGTGACCTAATTATGCCAGATGGCATGAAAAGGCCTCGCGTGTGAAGCATTTAGAATCACGATATAGAGTTCAGCGTGCAGCTTCCGCGCCGAATCCACCATTGCATGGTTGCACAGTCCTGTGGTCTTTGTCAGACATGGGAACATGCCCCGTAATTAGACACAGACATTACAAGAGGACACACAAAAAATTAAAGTGCTTTAAGATCTTCCTATTGCAAATGGTGAAAAAGAAGAAAACTTCACATGTACACACCTGAGTTAACTAAGTGTCCTGGAAACCTTGCAGTAAGTGTACACAGAAGAAGAGAATGTGATTGTAGCACAGTGCTCTAACATAGGCAAAGGTGGTCAGGCAACTCATGGACCCAATTTTATAGTTCGCACTGCAAAACTTGTAAAAATGTTTTTTTAAAAAACTAAGAAACAATCTCCAAGGTCTCTATATTCTCTAGAAGAAAATAAAATTTATGTGGATAAGGAAGAAAAGAAAGGACCAATACTTGATGTGAACTCCTTGTATCATTAGTAAGACCTTTCTTTCCTGTAATTATTGGCCACATAAATTATAAGCTCTGGGGCAAAATTGAGTTAAAGCAACACAAGAATTGTTTGGGAATCTCTTAACGGTGCCAAAAGTTATTCCAGCAGTTCTCTTTGGGCAGGAAAAATGGAAACAGAATGGACCATTGGAGAAAAAGATGATTTAATTGAGAGTAGGTCTTTTAGGCAGATATATTCAGTATTGTCTTCAAACCATAAAGCTTAGCTCTGGAACACACATACACCCTAATTCTGAAGGGCAAAAAAGATGCACTTAGCTTTTGTTTAAAAAGAACTTTTTAAGAAGAATGAAAATAGTGGAGAAGACATTAGCAGGAAAGTGTGAGCTCATTGAAGTGGAAAGTATTCTAATTATATGGTTAAAATACTTTTTTAAAACGTCTCAATAGTTCTGTCACAGGACTTTGAAGAAAAATATTTCTTGGTTTCTACCACACAAAAGGCATTGAGAAACCAGGGAAGTAGATGTGGTGTCTGCGAGTTCTGCATAGCAGAGAAGAGGGGGATAGACGGGGTGAGATGTGCCGCAGATTTCCAGGCTCTCTCCTCAGTGGTAGGAAGTGAATGTAGAGGGCTGGGACATTGAGTTCCGCTTAGAAACCCGACCTTTATTTCCACAGAATCTCTTCTGTTCTGACCATGCGAGTGTTACTGGGATGAGACCTAAAGCTGTGAAGAAAAACTATTTTTGTCCCCACAGAAATGATGCTAGAACCATTGTAATGCTTTTCACTCTGGTTATTCCCCTGAGTCTATAAACTACGTACATAGGTCAGAAATCTAATGAAAAAAAAGTGGTTATAATACATTGTATTGAGGACTTTTAGCCTCTCACTTATGCAGTAGCCCTTATGTGAGGAGGAGAACTGGGTCAGTCAGGCTGGGTCAGCAGAAGGAACCCGTGGGCTGTACACCCCTCTCGCCTCCATTGTTGAGGCCATGTGCTCTTGGGGGATGGGTCCCCCAGGTGAGCTTGGACAAGGGCAGTGGCCTTCATCTTTTGGAGCTGCTGCTGGGCAGTGATGGGGGAGGCAAGGCTGAACCATCGGACGTCTGCACTTCCCAAGTGCACTTGGGGTGTGCTGATGGCATTTACTGAAGTTTGGCCTCCTGAAGGAGGAATAAGTCATTAACACCAGGCACTTCTTGTGCCATCTGGGTTTTTCTTCAGTGTCCCACTCCAGTACTTCTTTGGCATCATCTAAGAAATATTTAATTGAGTGTTAGTGACTCTGGTTGTCTCTGGGGGCCCTAAATTGGCTGCTTTTTGTAGCCATCCTTGCCTGACCTCACCTGTGTCAACAGCAGGGGGTATCACCCAAGGTGCTGTGCGTGTCTCAGAGATAGGTACTGGCATTCTTAAGCATTTGCTGGTCTTGTTCCAGCAGCCTTTGCTAGATTGACCTCTGCCAGCGGCCCTCTTGCCTGAAGTCGAGAAAGATCACTCGAGACAGGAGTAAGATCCAAAGGGTTTTAACACCACATGTGAACGAGAGCATGTCTGCAAGTCCCTGGGGTTCTGCAAGTAGAGGGGAGAACTGTTCATTTTACTTGGATTGAGAATGTGGGGCTGAGACATGAAGATAATCAAAATATGGACTCTTAGAACTGGAGTAGAGTATTTCAGAGAATGGGTTGTGACCCAGACATTCCCCTTCCTTCAGTCTTCACCCAGGCAGATGTCTTCTGGAACCAAAGAGGCTGTCAGCTTCAAGTGTTCACTCCCCTGGCCTGTTTAATGGAGAAGCAGGCCCAGGCTTCTTCATTGGTTCCCCCTGAGCTCCTCCTCTCAGGTGGTGTTCCCATTTTATTGGCAATGAAAATGCCTTTGCCATGACATGGAATATCAAATTTCCGTATTTTGTAGCTCTAGGACTCACTAAAATAATATACCTATTAATAATTAGACTCCTGTTTTTATGTAGGAATAGGCATTGAAATAATCATGGAGCAGCTCAGAGTGGAAACATGTTGAACTACTTCTGATATTGAAAAGTGGGGAGATTTTTAGGGTCATCGTATTTGACGATGATGGTTCTGAATATGTTGGGAGTATGATAGTTTTAAGAGACCATGGCTTGAACTGATTGATGTAGGCTCTGTATGTTACAAGAAGTGTTTAAAGATTTACAGCTGGTATTTCTAGGATCTGAACTATGCAATTCCTTAGACTTGAGAGTTGCCAAAATGAAGTGGAGTTATCTGGTTTACTAAAAAACAAGTCCTCTGGAATCTGAGCCTGTAAAGTTGTAGATAGGGAAACATTGCCTGATGTTGGAAGACAAGAAAGTACTTCTTTTTCCTCTGCCCTGTACCTTCTCTAAGATGATAATAGTACTTTTCCCCCTATCTTTCTATTTTTTCCCTTTTTTGGCCTTCTTTTGTATATAAAAGAATTTATATATAAAATCAGTTTTCTGTTTCAGCAAGGTCACTTGAGACCATGCTTTTCCTCTAGTGATACCACCGCCATTGTGCAAACAGTTTGGACGTGGCTGGTTTGAAGGAATTGTTTCAGAGCCAGTTTATGAGCTACACAAGAAAATTTGTCTCTCTCTGCTGGTATTCTTTAGTTCATTTGTTTACTACATTCTTAATCTGAAAGTGTCCAACGGTGATTTTAACTCCAGTGAGCAAGGATTTGCTACCACTGCGAATATTTAGCCCTTTAATAAAATTCTAAAATTCAAACAGAGGAGTTTTAAATATTTTAAACAAAGATGCCATCAATACAACCACTTTGGAGAGGTTGTATTGTGCAGACTCTAACAGAGTTAAGAATACAGTCTTAACATTCTGTGGCTTTGGGGCAAGAAAGAGATCATTCATGCTTATGACCGTATTTGACCTTCAAAACAATCAAGAGAAAGGAGATGGGAGGGGAAGGGCTCAGTAAGCTCTCACCTAATGGGTACAAGGTAGGGTATATGGCACACCTCCTGGGCGAAGGACTCAAGTGCAGCTCAGACTTCACCTTCCAAATGGAAATAGTGTTACCTAATTGTATGTACCCTTATATTAATCTGAAATTTAAAAAGAGGGAGAGAGATAGGAAAAGTAGCCATTCTTGTCTCCACTCACTTATGTGAAACTTGAGGCTCACAGACGTTGGAACTAGCTTGCATTGTTATTTCAAACTCCATAGCTCTTTCCATTTTAGCAAAATTTACCCAATCTCTATTCCTCATTTCTTCATTTTTTAAATGACTAGATTGGCTGAGAAGACTACCGAGGTGCGTGTGAACCTTGTAATCCTCTATGATGATTCTGACATCTTTCCTCCTTTCTACAATTTTAGATGCCACTGACACTAACCCAGGACATGTGGACAGAGTAATCTGTACAGCATCAACTAGAGTGAATGCCCACATTGAACTTTCAAATCCAGTCTGACTTATAAGACCCCTTTCAACTGTTAGTCCCTCCAAAAAACTTTCTAGAATTTCTTCAACCCACATTGCTTTCTCTTGCTAGAATTATTATTGTACTTAGAATCTAATCAGGCTGTTTTAAGTTTAAAGTTTAAATATTTTAACATGGTTACTCTTTTGCGCCTTTTGCCTTCCCTACCAGCGTGTGCTGGGGAGGGCAGGACCACTTACAAGTTGAACTCAGTACTGGACACAGTTGAATTGTTGGTAAATCTATTCCTTTTAGTCAGGCTAAGCTGTGCTTCAGTAACAAATTAACATAAGAAAAGTTTTACATGCATTACACATTTGATGGGTGAGCAGATGGCTCTGTTCCCCATGTTTTTTGGGAACTTGATGGTGGCTCCATCTTGATACTGCTGTGCTATTCAGAATACATGGACTTTTTAATTCCTGCAAAAGGGGATTTTTGTAGAGAGGTGCTGCAGGGACACTCGTCACCTTTTCATAGCCCTCTATTCAGGATGAGTCACATGGCATTGCGTGGTAGCGCTGGGGGCTGAAATGTGCCCTTTCCCTCCCCAAATCCATCTGGTGAAGCCCTAACCCCCAACGTGGCTGTATTTGTAGATAGAGCCTAAAAGGAGATGATTAAAGTTAAATGAGGCTCTACAGGTGGGGGGTCCTGATGTGATTGGACAGTGTCCTTAGAAGGAGGTCACTCTCACCCCCCACTCACACAAAGAGGTCATGTGAGCATGAGGCCAGATGGTGGTCACGTAAACCAGAAAGAGGGACCTTACTAGACCCAACTGTACCTTTATCTTGGGACTCTGGCCTGCAGAACTATGAGGAAATAGGCATCTATTGTTTAAGCCACCCCGTCTGTGGTATTTTGGTGTGGCAGCCGTGCCTGATAGTCAGGGAGCTGGGGAATGTGGAGAAGCAAGTGGTTCTTTGGTAAGCAGTGAATGTTCCTACCCCAAGTATCAAGGCAGTGGACAAGAAGACTGACATGGTTCCTTGCTCCAGGGATCTAAATGAACCTGTTAGCGTTATTTGTGGCTTTTAGTCTTTCTACACAACTTGCAACCAAAACCACAGGTAATTATTAGCTTTGAGTGCTGTGTACTTGGAAGAGACACAGAAAAAACAGAAAGCTTAACCAACTGAGGCATGCATTGCAATTTCACATACTGCTGTAGGCTGGAAGTGTTTTTGTTCCTTTCATTGTCTCTTTGTAGACAGCAGTGAAGCTTAATACAGAAAATTTCTCTCAATATAGTTGTAGAAGTAAGCATTGGGGAAAATAGGCAATTATGTTCATCATTTTGGGAATGATCAGGTTGCTGTAGTAGTAATTACTTCCTTTCCGCACAAGTCTTTTTAGACACATCTCTGGTAATGGAACTTAAATGTGATCTGCTCACTATCCAGCGCTGGGATGATGACGTGATTTGTGTTGTTTGGCCCCAAGGAAAAGCTACAGGGACTTGTGATGTGAATATCATCAGGACAATACTGTACTTAATTTTTCTTTTTGCACTTTAAGAAAAGCAAAGATACATATATCACAACCTGGAAGGCTTGACTATTGAAATGTTCAAATCATTGTAGAGGTGAAGAAAATAGGCAGCTCAAATGTGATCATTTCTTTAGAAAACACGTCCAGTGAAATCTTAAGTGTCATGCTTGAGAGTTTTTTTCCCCCTTTGTATGTTACTTTAGAAACCATTTTTTCCCTAGTGTAACTTTTAAAATACCATTTCAAAAATGAAAGTAGTTGTGTGGAATTCCTTGAAGCCCATGGTTTGGCTTCAGCAGGTTTTAAACAAATACACTGTCAGAAGTCGATGTGGATACATTTCTAGCAGTTAATGCTCTGGTCACAGTAGATACTTTGTAAAATCAATAGCCTGAAATATCAGAGGATTATGGTTGTATCAAATACCCCAGATGCCTAAGGTTGTTTTAATTAATCTAATAAAAGAAAGCTGGGTAGATTTTAAAAAAAAACTTGCCTATAAAGACTGTTCTGCTCAAGCCAAAGCAGAATTTTTTTTAATAAGTTCTTTTAGAAATCTGGAAGTATTTAAGCGTTTTCTCCTTCTTATGAGACAATGCCTGCTCCTCAGACAGTAGTACTCTCATTGTACAGCATTCGTTAACGACAGTGGCCTTAGAACAAGTCCATCAAATACGACGCTCTGCATGGGATTTAAAGATTTGGAGCATTTTTCTTATTGGTACATAGAAAAAATGTTAAATTTTGTAGAACAGGGGCACTGAAGAGCTCTCATGAGATTTTCCAGTTTAATTTGGAGCCATAGTTGACCCACAGGCTAGAAGAGCACCATTTTGCTCAGAGAGTGAACTGGAGTCACTTTGCCCAAGTGAAGATGTGTCTCTACCCTAGTGAAGAGATTTTTAATCAGAGCAAAGGGGCTGAGACAAAAGTTTGGGATAATCCAACCTGTTACTTAGAGTCAGTGCTTCCCCTATAAGGGAACTCATTCTGGTTCTTATGAAAAGAAGTTAAAAGATTTCCAAAAATGGGATCCAGATTCTTAATCAGATTCATAGTACTATGGGTGTGGCATTTATTTGCCAAAATGTAAGGTTTTGTGCCAGAATGTTCGCGTGATGTGCTTCTGGATGTGGATGGAGATGAGGATGGCATCTGCCCAGGCAGAACAGTTTAGAGGATGTACCTGTGTGGTGTGGTTTGGTGGGCCATCATGTGACTTCACGTCCCAGCTTGGTGTATGCAAAATCTGCATCTTTTGACAGGCCTGAGTAATTTGAGATCCTGTTGATGATCAGATGTAATTGCTTATAATTCATTTTATTCTGGAAAGGAGCCGTTACACTGCCTTTTCGTGTGTATTGGTTAGCAGAAAAGGGCTGGCACAAGGTTGTGTCAAGAAAAAGAGGCCCACCGTGGTCATCCCTGACTGAGTTGGTGCAGGTCAGGTCGTGAGGACAGAACTGGACAAGACGTGGCACTGTGGAGTCTAGTCTGTCAAGCCGGCAGACGGGAGCGTCTCAGGAATACTGGCCTTCACGGGAGACCTTTCCACCACAGCTGTCCTCAGCCTGCCCTGGAACCTTCATAAAATCAAAATTTGGGCACATAAATGATTATTAGCAATTAGTCCATCCTTCCAGTTTTATTGATGGGCAAACTAACATCTAGAGAGGTAAATTAATTTGCCTAATAGCTTATATTGAGTTCATGGCAGGTGAGGACTAAAACTGAGGCTTTCTGGTGCCACGTCCAGTGTTCTTTTTACTGTTGCATCCTGGCTGCTAGGCCATCCCTTCTGGGGATGGAGGATATCCAAGAAACCATTGTTCTCTAATTTTGGCAGGACAGCTCTTTTCTTTGGGACCGGTCATAGGGAGTCCTGTGATCTGTGGTGCTTTGCGATCAGGCTGTGGAAGCTCATGGGGAGGGGAAGCACCATGTGCCCCACCGCTTATACTCCCTGATCTTGGTCTTCTGGCCCCAGAACATGGCACCGTGGCAGGACGGATCCTCATGTTCCCAAAGTAGAATCGTCTGCTGCTTGAACATGGATATTGATGGGTGGAATTACTGTGATATGTTGTGCTTCTTGAGCAGAAGTAAAATGAAGTTTATAAAAGTACCTACCTTCCAACAACATTTATTCACTGAGCATTTCTTTACCAGCCAGAGCATTTCTGAGAAAAGACAAATGTATTTAGCAAGATCTTAAGAACGTCTTCTTTTTCTTTTATTTCTATGTTTAACTTAAATATATATATGTTTTGTACGTCACCTTAAGTTGAATCCAAGACATTGTATATTTAGTAACTGTGATATTACTCTGTCCCTTGTTCAATAAACCCATGTTTTTAAAGGAGAGGCCTGGGGGACAGGGCCTACTTATAGACTGAGAGCCCAGCGGGTATTGGACACATGGCTGTCACATGTGGACTCAGCCTCCCTTTCATTGTCTCTGTCCTCTCAGGAGCTCCATGAAAATGGGTGTTTTCAGTTCCATTTTATAGAAGAGGAAATAGGCAGAGAGAGAGGTTGAGAGTTTCGCTCATGGACACATAGGCAATAAGGGGTAAAGTGAGGATGTGACCCGTGTCTGTCGACCTTCAGAAGCTGTGCTTTGCCATTGACTCAGCTGTGGTTGTTCTTGCCCTACCTTTTCGTGGGGCCCACACGGACTGTGATTGTGTGGAAAGGCCAGTCTTCCATTCATACTGTGCTAATGCTGCTGGACTTGGAGAAGCTTTGTGTTAGGGTGCCCCTCTACTGTGGCTGGATAACACCTGTTGAGAAAAGAGATCATTTGTGATGAACTTTTAAAATTTTTATTATTTTTCATTTATTTTTATAGAGACAGGGTCTTCCTCTGTCAGAGTACAGTGGCCCAATCACAGCTCACTGTAACCTCAAACTCCCTGGACTCAAGGGGTTCTCCTACCTCAGCCTCCTGAGTAGCTGGGGCTACAGGCGAGATAAGGGTTCACTTTTGCCCAGGCTGATCTCAAACTTCTGGTTTGAAGTGATCCTCCTGCTTCAGTCTCCCAAAGTGCTATATAATTACGGGTGTGAGCCACACTGCACCTGGCCCATTCTTGTTGAACTTAAAAACTCCCTCCTACTATTGATTTGAGAAAAAGTATAGCCAACAGGCCTGTAATCATTCCATTGCATTTTTTTTTTTGTCCTTTGATTCTTCCTGATCATGTTTATCTTAAATATAATTTCTTCCCTTTTCGCCCATGAATGATATACTTTATGCTGATAATTCCTTTTTACACTTGAGGCAGTAAATGTTTATAAAAAACATTTAGTCTTACTTTCTCTTCTTCTTCCTACTTCATCAGTATTTCTGTCTTTACCAATGTTTGAAAGATGTAAATTATTTAATTGGAAGCAACCCAAAACTTTTTTTGCTTTTGGAAAAGGAACAGTGAAACTCCTCCTCTCTTTGTTCTTTCCTATCTGGCCTGTCCTCCCTGTCCCCTCTGTTTCCCCCTTCCTTTCCCAGTTGGTGGTTGGTCTTGTGCTGAGCTAGACCTGTTCCATTTCTCTGGAATTTCTCTCCCTGGTAGATACATTGAGTCATTTCCTTGTTTCAACTCTTGCCTAAACACAGTCCTGCTTACTCTTACAAGAGTTAGAATGACTCAGACTTCTATTTTATTTCGGGTTTTCCCAGAGTATAATCTCTGGGAGTATTTTTAAAAATCTATATTCCTTTAAGATTTAAGTTTTGTTTATATCCTTCTTAGGCTCAACAATGCCTTATTCTCTGTCTTGAGAAAATGTTCTTTCTTCAAACTTAAAATACTTTATACTTCATTGTATAATGGTTGTTGATAACAAAAGGAAATGAGTTATATACATGGGATAAGGCTAACTCCTAAGATTAATTCAGCATTATTATTTTTTTATATGTCTCAAAGAGTAAGATTGAATATTATAGCTGTCTTCCTGGAGTTAACAATGTGAATACTTGTAAGAAATGTGTCCTTAGAGCTTATCACATGGCTAGTACTTTATTTTCTTTCTTTTCTTCTTTTCTTTCTCTTCTCTTTCTCTTTCCTTTCCTTTCCTTTTCTTTTCTTTCTTTTTGAGGTAGCATCTCACTCTGTTGCCCTGAGTAAAAGTGCCATGGCCTTCCCTTCCCCTTCCCCTTCTCTCCTTTTTTTTCTTTTTGAGGCAGCGTCTCACTCTGTTGCCCTGGGTAGAGTAGCTACCTAACCCTAATCCTGCATCATAGCTCACAGCAATCTCAAACTCTTGGGCTCAAGAGATCCTCTTTTCTTAGCCTCCCAAGTATCTGGGACTATAGGTGTCTGCCACAACGTCCCACTGGTTTTTCTATTTTAGTAGAGACAGGGTTTTGCTCTTGCTCAGGCTGGTCTTGAACTCCCGAACTCAGCAGTCCACTCGCCTTGGCCTCCCAGGGTGCTAGGATTACAGGCCTGAGCCACCGTGCCCGGTTACATGGCCAGTACTTTAATGTTGGTCATAGGTTTTATCCACATGGAACATTAGCTGAGGAGGCTGATAGGGGCTGGAATCCAGCTCACACCCTGCTCACCAAACTTGGAGTCCTGGTGCAGGGTACATCTCAAAGAGCTGCCTTTTTCTAATTGCCACATGGGCTGATGGAGTAATGGCAGCACTTCTTGGACGTGTATCCTTTAGTCTCACAACTCTTTGGAGTTGAGATTATCATCCCTTGTCTCACAGGCTTAGACAGGCTACTGAGCCTCTCACTTCTGGTAAGAGGGACCTGAGATTTTGATCTGGAACTGGAGCCTCCAGCCCCACACTCCTTTCTTATTACTGTTGCTGTGTCTCCCTTCCCAGAACCCTGGGCAGTGCAGCAAACACTTTTGAAATGAGGATGTTGTTCATACCAGCAGTTTGAATGCATCTAAATTAAATCTTATGAAACCATGCTCCAGTATCTATCACCACCTCCTCAAGTTTTCATCTCTAAAGCAACTCCATTTTTAGTTGACAAAAATTCTAAGCTTTGATTGCCAAATGATAACTTTTGAACCATCATTGTCCTCGTAGATTTGTAGGGAGATCTATAAGTGACAAGGAGCACAGACTAACTTTGAGCATCATCAGGAAAGCACTATATTACCTCACTACTGAGGTGAAATTCTAAAGTATTTATTCTCAGGCAAGTCAAGATTTAGATAAATACATTAGCTTGTAATCTCTTCATTTTTGACAACTCACTTCAAAACTAAAAGGTTTTACACCATTGCTTATAATAATTTTGTGTTGTAAAGGTTACAACCTGGACATTTGTGGAATAATTGTAATGATTCTTGAATAGCCTTACCCTCTGAATAACAGTGCTCATACAGATGTGCAGATAGTAACAGTTGAAAAGTTATTTTCATGCGGTTTCTCTGTACACTGGTATACCGGGACCAGGAGAAGTTCTGTTTGTTTTTCTTCCTTCTGTCTTGGTATAAGTCCTGCAGGCAGAGGCTCAGACAGGGTGAGCACCTCTGTAGATTTGGCAGTGAGGGAGGAGGAGATAAGATAAAAGGAAGTGGTCAGGAGTGTGTCTGCCCAGACAGTTCTATTATAGAATTGAGAGCAACGGAAGTACTTGAGTTTGCTTTAGCATGATTAGCATTTCCCAAATGGAGTAACGTAACCTAGATTCTGCCAGAATCTGAGACCTGGCAGAATCCTTTGGTGTCATCTGCTTTATACCCTGAGAGACGGTTCTCCAGGTTCAGCTTCCAGTGAAGGTGTCAGCATTTCCCATTGTTGAGGCGCATCAACTGTTGAACAGATCTTACATGCAATGAGTTGAATTTTCTCTTTCTGTGATTTTGCTCCTGCTCATACAAGTTGAGCATCCTAAATCCAAAAAATCTGAAATCCCAAATGCTCCAAAATCCAGAACATTTTGAGAATCAACGTGACATGCAAAGGAAATGTTCGCTGGAGCATTTCAGATTTTGGAGTTTGGGATTTGGGATGCTTGTCCAGTGAGTATTTGCAAATATTCCTGAATCCAGAAAAATTCAAAATTTCAAACATGCCTGGTCCCAAGCATTTTGGAAAAGGACTACTAAACTATATATCTTCATTACCCAACAGCTTCATCTTGCTTTCTGTAGCTGAATACTCGAATACTCCATCATGTCTACATCTGGTTTTATTAGCTCTTTTCCATTGATCTTCATAGAATCTGGTGGCCAGAACCTTCTCTGTTTTGTGTGCACTGCCCAAGCAGGGCTCTGCATTGGCCGAATCCTTGCGTGGTTCGTGGGGTTATGTGTCCTTTAATCTGCAGCCCAAGGTATTGTGTGAGCTTTTTGAGAAGCTATAGCATATTAATAGCTTGTTCGACAGGCTAGACTTTTGTTTTGGACTTGCCCAATAAATATTGGGTTATAAATTTAGCACATTTGTCCTGGGCTGCTTATACATAAGTAACATTCTGAGGAGAGAGGCTTTTTATGAAAATGTGCTGAAATGCCATTTGTGTTTTAAACTGGTAAAAAAAAAAAATCACCTCAATCTGTGCAAAAAAATGTCATTAGAAGAGTGAGTCTATGTACACTCTTACTTCTCACCGAAATGCAGAAAGAGAGACACATTCTGAGTGCTAACCTCATGCTGTTCCACATGAGTCTCTCCACTGTGGCCTGCTAGGTGTGGGGGATAGAAGATCCTTCCTCCACCTTCTTTTCTTGTACATACTACCTAACTCTAGGTGAGACCTTGAGTGGCCTCATGGGTGTCAGCCCTGAATATGACTGCAAAGATCTCTCAGGTGGAGTTTCTGGCTACATCATGAAGCCTCTCCGTAGTTAAATACCTAAAGGGGCGTACATAAAACTCCCAACCTTGTTATAACCATGACTTCATCCCTCATAGCTCATTCTTATACTGTGCAGACCCAGTGTGGAGATGAACGTGCGGTATCCTGGTACCACCTACACTGCCATTTATTTAATCGGTTTGGATGGCTTGTGCTGCTCTTGGCCGTGGACCCATAAAAACAAAGCCATGGGATAAAGCAGCCTGAATCATGTAATGAAAACCTTGTACCTTTTTGGAGGCCCGGTTGAGAAAAATGATTTATTTTTGCCCTACCAAATAAAACATTCTAGGAATCCAAGGTGAAAATTGGATTTTAACTGCTACTAACATTTTGAGCATATAAAATCCGCAAGTGTTGAGTGTTTTGCTTGATTAAGAGAAGAGCCTAAAGAGTCCGGTGCAAGAATGGTCTGTGTATGGTATAAACTGGTGTCTGAGAGAAGTCTAACTGATTTATAAAACTGGAAATAAACATTAAGCACATTTTGGCAGCCAGATTGCAAAATGGAGACCTCTGTGTTTTGAACATAATCATTTTGTTCCTGGTCATATGCCTGGATCATTGGCCCTCCTTCCCCCTTCTGTCCTTCATAATTCAGGTGTAATCCTTCTGTGACTCAGCTCAAAGGGCATGGGGACTGCCCTAGTCCAGCCTGAAGTACATGCTTTGCTCCTGAGGTCCCCGCCTGCCCTTGTGTTGACTCTCCCACCTCCTCTCCTTCTTTCAGTGTGCCTCGTCTATTTTTCTCCTCCTCTCTCTCTTTCTGGCTAGTGGTCTACACATTGTTTTGTCCAGTCTCTCTGCCATGTCGGAGGCTGTTCACTTGTGGCCTTGGGGGCTGGCTCTCAACTGCATGTGGGGAGACACCTCACCGAGAGCTCTGTCTCCACACAGACATCCCCAGGCCAGTGTGCTGGTATCTGGCACATAATGATCCCTCAGTGAATGTTTACCCAGTTGGCTTGTTTTGCAGGAGAGCTTCCTTATCTCACTCCAGGAAAGCATGCCACATATCTATAGGAGTTCCTGCCTATGTTTCATGATACGTGGTGATCCATGGGCCCTGCTAACCTACAGTAGGGCTTTTTTGAGTGCCTTGCCCAGAATTATGTGCCCAGAATTTTTTGGTTCATCTAAAAAAAGTAATTATTTTTGTATGCCTATTTTTACTTAACTCAAAATGTCTTTAACACTTTGATTTTGTTCTATAAAGCCAATAGAGCCATTTTTTTTGTGGAAACTGGTACTTTTTTTTTTTTTTTGTAGAGACATAGTCTCACTCTGTTGCCCCAACAAGAGTGCTATGGCCTCAGCCAAGCTCACAGCAACCTCAAACTCCTGAGTTCGAGTGATCCTCTTGCCTCAGCCACCCTAGTAGCTGGGAATAAAGACACCCATTATAATTCCTGGCTAATTTTTCTATTTTTTAGTAGAGATGACATCTCACTCTTGCTCAGGCAGGTCTTGAACTCCTGAGCTCAGTCAATCCTCCCGCCTTGGCCTCCCAGAGTGCTAGGATTACAGGTATGAACCACCGCGCCTGGCCTGAGTCTGGTAATTTCGGGGGGCAATGGGATTAATCTATTTGATTGACAGAGCATCTACAATCTACTCCACTCAACATGCTTTCTGCTCCCTGGGGAATATGACAAACAGTAAGGATCTCAAATGAGGCATTTGGAATAGTTAGCTTTTATTAATTCTAATAATAATAATTAATGGTAATGATAGTTGAGCACATGTGTGTGTCGGGTATAAAGCTCAGCATCCTATGTGCATTTTCATTTCCTTTCCATGAGCCTATGAGAAATATACTATTATGTACTCTATGTTACACATAAGAAAATTAGTCTAAGATGATGCATTTGGGAAGTCTTAAGCCAGAATTCCTCCCTAACTCTTGTGTTACATGTTTAACCACTAACGTGTACTGCTTCTGGGGAGAGCACACAACATCCTGTTGAAGTCATTACAAATCATAAAAACCGTAGGTCATCAATGCTATGATGGAACTAAAACTTCCGTAACTGTTGGGAGTCTTCTCTGGTTTGATTTTGATTTGCACTCTTAGTGAGCAGTCACTTAGAGCTTGCTGCATGCCTGGATGCGGTGGGAAAGAAACACCACAGCTCATTTCTCTTGGTTTTCAGATGGTCATTGCTTGCCTGGATGGATGAAAACTTGTTTGTTCTTACTTCTTAGGTTGTTTTTTCATTCCTTCATGCATTCATTCAGCACTTCCTAAGCATCGTATTGTGTATTGGAATATAATGATAAATAAGTTACTTAGGCATGTAATTAAAATGCACAGCAGAGGCCGTGGAACTGTGTAGAAGGTCCTGTGGACTAGAGAGAAGTGGAAGAGATAGGGAGGCTTCATCGTGGTGGGCCTGCAGAGCTGAGTCTTGGGGTGAATAAGGTCTATCCAGGGGAAGGTAGAAGCAGGGACATTCGAGGAGAGGAAACAGCTTTTGGAAGGCTGTGGTTTGTTCAGAAACTCAAGAGCGTTCTGGCGTGCCTGAAGGACAAGTGTAGAGAGGTGGAGGGGGCAAGAGAGGGCTGCAGACGCAAACAGGAAGGAACTTATGTGATGCTGAAGAGCATGTGTGAGGAGTTTGCAGACAGTGGAAAGTCACTGAAAGTTTTTATTCATTAGATTAATGGCATCAGATTTGGAAAGATGCCTCTGGAAACTGCCTGGAGGATTTTGTGGAGATGGAAGCCAAGGAAGGGAGAATGACCCCTTGGATGCTCTGGGTGTGCTCATGAGACAAAGGTGTGTGGGCTCAGCTCACACAGTGATGACAGGGGGTCGGGGGCCTCCATGCCCGACTGGCTATGGATGGGTACACAGGACAAGATCTGTTCTCCCAGGCCCTTCCCTGCCCTGCTGAGTGGGTCTAACTTCAGACCTCTGCCTCTCTGCCTCTTCTTACCTCCTCTGGTCAACCAAGAGTCCTCCATGGTCTTATGACAGCTGATGTCTGTCCAGTGGCCCCTCAGCCCTGCCCTCTGCCTGCTTAGACCTGACCTGACCTGCACCTTCCTAGCTTGGCTGACCTCCCTCGGTGAGAACATTTGGTTGCCTGGAGCCTTCCTCTGATCTGGCTCAGCTGATAATCATTTCTTGTACCGTCTTTTCCTGTCCTGTCCTGTACCTGCTCAGGCTTCAGGGTTATAGGAAGATCAGAAAGAAGCCTCTTACAGGTGGGACCTGTGCCACTTTCTCAAGTTCTACGCATACTCCCTACCCTTGTAGTTCTGTTCCCTGATAACCCATGAGAGAGATTTAAAGAGACAGTTACAACTGAAATCGAAAAAGTTTATATTTTATCTTAGAAATTGTGAGGCTCTTAACTGAGGGGGGAAAAAAAGCCATCAGAAACTTAAGTTTTATAAAGTGTCCTGAATTGTGACAGATTTTCATAAGACTCTGAAAATGACAATGTGCTCTTATTTGGAAATGTGCTTATTCATTTTAGTGTTATATTCTGTCGTGGTATTTTGTTTCAAAGTTCATGGTTTTTTCTTTTCTTTCTAATTGTGTGGATAACAAAGGAACTGTTTTATAATGTGACTGTGAAGCACAGCAGTGCCCCAGAATGAGCATCCTGCCCTCAATTAACCTTCGTATTTCACACCTCATCATTGCAGTGTGGCAAAGCACTCCCTGGCCTTTCAAAGCAAGAAGACTGCTGTGGAACTGTTGGTACCTCCTGGGGCTTTAACAAATGCCAGAAATGCCCCAAGAAGCCTTGTAAGTGATGTTTCATCATTTCCTTTGCAGGTTTATGTAGCGTATCTATTTTCTTATGATCACTCTTTTAATGATGAAACAACCAGTAAACTTTCAAAGAACTGTTCTGAATCCTAGACAATTAGTGTTATAATATGCATTTCCAGAAAGCTCTCAAGTCTGATAAAGCTTCCATATAGATTCTTTTAAAAAAAAAAATAAGCACAGTTATACATTGCTTTCTCCAGTTAGACTACTAATGAGTAGGAGAAAAACACCTAAGAGGCAGTGAGCTAAAATAGGCCCCTATGTCCAGGGGAAGAGAAAATAAGATGTCTTTTAAAATGGTAAATAAATGTTTCAAACCATGTAAAAAGACAGTGCAGTTGTTATTTCCGAGATTTAAATCCCTTAAATTAAGTTTTTATTACTATCCACGATCTATGTTGTAGCTTTCAGCATACTATAGGTTTTCAAATTTTAAAAGTCAAGCTAAAATGAAAAAATGATTGGTTGCTGATTTGTAAAGGAAATTTATAATCACCAGGACACAATATCTTCCCCTTTTTCCTTCAGACTACTTCTATATTATCATAGTCCTCAGTGCCATCAGCATGCTTTGATTTGTCTTCAAGGTGCTTTCAGAACCTGTTGATTTGAATAAGTCCAGGTTTATACCTTTCTGTTACTTTCTTCTTATTAATAGGTTGTATTTTTAGTTTTTGAATGTAGCATTAACTCTAGATAACTGATTTCTAATACTTACTTTTTAGAAAGAGAGAGGTAGGTTGTTTTAAGTTGAGCTTTCTTACACTAACTCATGTTTTTGGCAAGAGAGAATTGATAATTTTCTAAATCATCTTCCATTGCCTCACGTGATTGAAGACTTTTATAGGTGTTTTTTATTCTTTATGCTGTAAGAGATTTCTCACTTATTTCATTTGGATAATTTTTACTCTTCTTAAGTATCTGTTGATGTGATGGGTATTCTAAATAATTACCTCTGTTCAATCCAGAATCTGCCCTCTTGGAATTACCACTCTATTTTTCTTTGTTATACACTGTTTATCCTTCTACCAGTATAATTTACTTTCAATAATTATCTCCTATGTAAACTTCCTTATTTTTCAAAGCTACAGCTTCTCTAAATGCCTAAGGCTAATTTCATTAATATTCTTCATACTGCTATAATTAGCTTTTAGAAGACTATACTTTGTGGAAATGCCTACTAAAGTTTCTGAGAATTAAGGGATTTTTCTTTTAGAAAAATAATTCACATAAGAGGACTTTCTATATTGAGAAACTGTCTGAAGTCGAGTCTCTAGGCTGATTTGGTAATGATTTGCAGTGCGGATTTCCAAGAAATAGGTTGAGTGTGATAATACTCCTCATTGAGAAGATCCATTTGCCTAAAGTTACTTTGGCAACCTGAGAAAGGAGAATCTAAAACACATTTGGTCTGATTTAAAGAGCTGGTGTTTGGGGGTTAGGTAGACCTGAGCCTGACTCTAGGCTCATTTATTTGCTATCGAATCTTATGGAACACTGCATAGGAATCTCTATCTAAAATGTTGAAAAAGCATTGCCATCTTTTTACGCTAGACTGCTTGTCCTTAATTTATCACATATGGATGTCCATAGGAATATTGAGGAGAGTGACATATGTTTCCCTCCCTTAGGTCTAAGGACTGAGGATGAGAAAAGTTAGGTTCTTATAACTTTGTTTTGGAGCTAAGTTTATGTTCTCTAATGCTTTCTCTATCTTCTCTCCTGTTTTTCTTTTTCATTTACCCCCTTCTTTGTTTATCTTTGATTAACTGCTTCAATTTTCTCTCTTTTCCAAATTCCAAAGCAGCAGGAAAATGATAGATGCTAGGGGTAAAGAGACTCACACCATCTTTTCTTAAAGAAAAACAACAACAGCAAAAACCTAACTTCTACTCCTGACCTTTGGTCATTATTATGTAGGACTGTTTCATCTGGGGGTGAATTTGCTGCTGTGTATGTGTTTTCTTAGCTCTGTGTTTTAATCTTGACCATGATTTAAGTCAAATGGGAAAGTGCAAAGCTGCTTGTTACTTTTAACTAAATATTGATGAAAATAAATTCACATGCTGGCTCATTTAATGTATAAGATGGAAGAGATTGATTTCACTTCAGGAAGAGCAATGTGGACTATTAACATCTTGACATTTATTCTGTTTGTGCTGTCTTAAGTGACTCACTACCAAGAACACACTCAGGGGGTCACATTCTTCCTGTGTCATTTAAAAAACTTTCCTTTCCTTGCTTGGTACTACTCTCTAAATCATATTCAATTTGGAAGAGGGCAAACTTTCTTTGGCTTTATACGCTCTATTTTTGTGTTCCATGCCTTTTTTATTTTCACCCGAAGCGGTTTAAACTTGAGTTTTCAAGTGGCTTTCATTTAAAGTTTTTGTTTAGCCCCAAACAGAAAGAATTTTCATGGTTGATCATTTTTGCTGTGAAAAATGTAATTTTAAGTCTGCAGATGATTTCATTAAATGGTTTATAATCTACTAGAAATGTGCTCAGCATGAAGAAGTCACTTGTCCTTTAAAATTTTGCAGAAGAAAATGAACAATGAGTCCTAAGCTAAGGGAGAGTTTAAGAGATTACCTGATCTGGCTTTCTGTCTTGAAGTCGATGGCTGTTGAAACTTCTAAAACAAGTTATTGTCTCTTTTGAAGAATTCACAGACCCAGACCCCGCAAACTCTGTAGGCAGCCATCCTTACATGGGGCAAAATTGAGTGCCATCCTTACATGGGGCAAGACTGGACATTAAGTCCAAAGAGCTGGATTGGGTCACTACCATGCCAGTATCTTCTCTCTTTTAACCTGCATTTTCAGACTCCTCACTTTGATCTTCTCCTTTTAGGTATTCAGGATCTGAATAGGGGGAAAAACAGCAAAGAAAGGAAGCAAAGGAGGAGAGGGATACAGGAGTAAATATTCACCCTGTTCGTCAGTGGTGATGGATAACGAGCATGTGCGGAAGGCAAAACAATTTTATTTTTCAAAAGAAAACTTCTCTTTTTATTTCAATTTTCCCCTTTTATTCTTCCTCCAGTCTTTTTAGTGGCCTAAATATTGGTTTTACTTTAATTGTAGCCCATTTTCTTCTGCCTTATGATCCTTTTAATAGATGAACCCCCTATTGTAGCAAATAACCATGGCGTTTGGTATTTTGGGAGTACCTGTCATTATCAGGCAGAGGTGAGCCTTTTACATGAATTATCTCTAAACTCCACAACAATACTGCCCTTCTCATTTTGATGGGAGTACTCCCATTGTATAGAATTTCGATTTGAAACCAGGAGCTACTGATGTGGAGAGCCAAGATTGGAAGGCACATCTGCCAGGTCCCCACACACAGTCTGTGTCCACTATGCCAGGCCGTCTCTCTCTCAGGTTTCGCTTTAGTGTATCAAATCTCGCTGAACAGGCTTTTGTTGGTGAGTCGGTGACTACAGCATTTTCTGTTGTTTGGATTTTCTGACTAAAGACCCATGCAGCTAAACACAGTAGGCCTTTCACTCCCTGGCTTTCTTTCATCACCTGTCTATTCTTCTCAGTTCATAGTAGTGAGAATTATTTTATAATTAGGATACCTGAGCCTGTAATTAAGATGAGTATATACTTTATTGTCTAAACTGGGAAATTTTTGAGAGTACAATGCTGTTAATTAACGTTGCCAGAATAAGAGATATAACCTGAAACAGTCCCAGGCAGACTAAGACGTATAGTCATCCTGCCTACAAATGGATAAGAAAACCCCAACCTCTAAAGCAGATCATTCAGAAGGAATAGCTCCTTTGTGATAGAAATATTTAACCACTAATTGGAAGAAAATATAAAACAGTCTTATGATTTGTTCAGCTAATATAACAAAGATTTATTGACAACTTCTTGGAACTCTATTGCAAACTATGAAGTACACTGAAAAATAAGAATAATGGGAAAGGAATTGTGGAGATAGTCATTGGTATTGATACTCATTTACAAATGAGTAACTAAGTCTGTGGATGCCTTGGGCTGTTACTTACGGTAGTTTAGGATTGCAAGAATATAAGCTAAGAATATAACAAAGAATTTCTTCCCTTACAGCCTACCATGGATATAACCAAATGATGGAATGCTTACAGGGTTATAAGCGGGTGAACAACACCTTTTGTCAAGGTAAGACTGACTGACCTCGTTGGTGTGGACTTGACAGTTGTTTTGGCTTTTCAGAAACCAGCGTTGTTTTGGCATGTGGTGCTCATTAGTTCAGCGTGTGAAGGTCACGGGGTGAACCATATCACGCTTGCTCCATTTAACTAAGGAAGTCTAGAAGTTTAATGTATGGCTATTACCGTCTATTAATTTGTGATAAAATTCATAGGAATTTGGATCACATCACAGAGCACCCTCTGGGACTCTCTGCTTCACTTCATATTTGTGCCATGCATGTGTACCCACTCTCACCCAGGCGTGGGCATACCATGTACCTAGCAGTGCTAATTTGTTGCTGATGCATGGTGAGGCCCCAAAGTTCCCGTTTCTCCTCTCCTCGGAACATTACTGGCCATCTTGAAATATGCAGGTACTGAATATCAGTGCAAACAAACTTTGCCCAGGCAATGAGAAAAGCTGCGCAGCTAAATAGGAAGCACCCTCAATACTTTTGCTCAGTTTATTTTGAAACATATGGCAGAATTGTACAAGCAGGGGAACCTCAGAGGTCATCTAGTTCATTTGCCTATAAATGAGGAAACTCCAGGGAGGTTAAGCAGCTGCATAGAGCTGAGATGCAAGGTTACCAATGCCTAGTTTAGTACCTTTATTATTATTTATTTTTTCTTTTTTTTTGTAGAGACAGAGTCTCACTTTACCACTCTCGGTAGAGTGCCATGACGTCACAGAACCCCAGCCGAACTGCAACAAAAAAATAGTACCTATGTATTATATCAAATTTTGTTTTAGTTACATTCTGAGACATTCAATTAATGCTTCTAGTTGCCTTTTACATGTCTAGGGTGAAAGTATTATTAGTAGTAGTAACCTGGAAATATGTAGACACTAAAATAAACAGGAAATAAAGGGCTTTCCAGAGTCTAATCGAATAAAAAACCATGTGAAAAACAGCCCACATCTTCTGACTTGTGGTCTGCGGCCTTGCATCCTTGATGAGGATGGTTCTATAGGAAAATGTGGATTTAGGTCAGGTTGCAGAGTATAATTAACCTCTTATTTAAATAGCACAGTTAAAGGAATATCTTAATTACCTGAGGATTTTCTCAAATACATTGTCTATTCCTTAGTGCCTTTCTAATTTTTATAATATAAATATTAAATATAAAATAATTTTAATATAAATATAAATATTATATTTTATAATATATAAAAATTACAGAGTCTTTGTGGATTTAAAGAATTTTTTTTAATTCACATAAATATAGTATGTCTTTAAAAGGCTTTGTCTTAAAATAGTATAAGCCCTCATCATATGTGACAAAAGGTTGAGAAAATTAAAACTACTCAAGGAGAGGCTACCTGTGACCACCTCATCTGCAAAACTTAAGTCTCTTGGGAAGAGTGGATTGATTGACATTATTTCAGAGTCAGTAGAATTTAAGATATCATTGAATTAAATTAGATGGAGAGAATGACAGATGAATAGGTTAAATAAATGAAGGAATAGATGCTTGAATATATATTCTGCCATATAAACCAAGTTATGGTTTTACGGAGGTGGATAATAATCTGTAACCTCAGTACATTGTAGGTTATATTAGTAGAACCAGAATGAGCAGGTCAGCGGCAGTAACAACCTGTACACCATGCCCATCAGACTGAATTTGGGGTTTGGAGGTCTGGTGTTTGTTATTGTTTGGTTAAAACGGTCAAACAAACTTGCAAAGGGCCTGGAAAATTTGTATGTTTAGCCTGGAGAAGTACAGGCTGAAGAGAAATATAAAAGCTGCCTTACAAACATGCCCTTAAACCTTTGTAAACACACCTTTAAATGTATTAACTCTCCTACTAAACAGGACATACCTAGTCACAGGGGACACTTCGGGAAACTAGGTGTCCAAGGGCTAAGTGACAGGCCAAGATGTCGTTTCTTTCTTTTTGTTCACAGCCTCTGTTCTAAGGACAGCGTGTAATGATAATATCGTAGAACTGGACTGTACCTTCAGGATCATCTAACCTTAGATGATTAGAAATCATTTGAGGTTAGAAATACCCTAATTACGTGCCTGGCCAGTGGTAATTAAGTACCCGTTGAATCATCTAGGCAGGAAGCTCAGTATTTCTGAAGACATTTCGTTACAGGTTTGAGGTATTCCACAGAAAAGGCTTTTTTTTGTAGTTACTCCATTAAGACTATAGAACAGAAATGGGTCCTTCTTTATCCTTCACTATTTTAATCCTGCATGGCTAATTGTTACACACTTTATCCAGAATGTTAGACCCTCCTAACTTCTCTGAATATCAGATGGTAAAGAATCTGTGGTCACTTGGTCCGGCATCTTTGTATGTATCTGTTTGCCATTTGTTACCATTGGTAGATATTTGAAGACAGAGGCTTACTGGCTCTCAGATAGTTTTATAGTGTTATTTCTTCCTTATGTACTTGAAATAAATCACAGGATGAGAAATTTGGTCCTGAAGTTTTCTTTGTAGAAAGGGTTTTAATTATGGATTAAATTTATTTAATAGCTATAGTATCAATCAGCTTTTCTATCACTACTTTATGCCAGTTTTGATAATTTCTATTACTTTAGAAAGTGTTCATTTTAATCTAGAGTTTCAAATTTCTTCCTCTGAAGTTTTTCTTAGCATGTCCTCATCTTTTTGATTTATAATGACCTCCCCTTTTAGTTTTATTGCCTATTTGTGCCATATCCTTTTTTCTTGAATAGACTTGCCAGTGCTTTCTCTATTTCACTAATTTTTTGGAAAAGAATTAAATTTTGGCTTTGTTGAAAACATTGGTCTATTTCACTAATTTCTACTCATTGTTTCCTTTTTCCTACTTCTTGTTGTACAATTGCTGCGGTTTTCTGATTTCTTCAGATATGGACTGAGGTCATTGATGTCAGCCTTTCTTTTCTAAAATGTAAATTAAAGGCTCTATATATTGATCAGTCTAGATTTTTGAAAATTTTTTCTATCTATTTTTGAGACAGAGTCTCACTCTGTTGCCCAGTGTAGATTTTGACTTTAATGATATCCCTCAATTTTATCATATTCTTAATATCTTTAAGTTCAATTAAAAATAATTTTATTTATTTCAGTTGACACATAATAATTATACATATTTATGGGGTACATAGTAGTGTTTCGATCCGTATAATGAATAGTGATCCTATCAGGGTAGTTAGAACATTCATTATCTTGAACATTTATCGTCCATTTGTGTCAGGAAAACTCAATATCCTCCTTTGTGCTCTTTGAATCTATATATTAACAGTAGTCATCCTACAGTGCTATAGAACACTAGAACTTATTCTCCCCATTAGCTGTAATTGTGTAGTCTTTGATGCACCTCTCCCCAACCTCTTCTTCCTTCTACCCTTCCCAGCCTCTAACATCCTTCATTTAACTTTTTACTTCTGTGAGGTCACCTTCAACTTCCACATATGAGTGAGAACATGTGACATTTAACTTTCTGTTCTTGGCTTATTATACTTAACATAATGTCCTTCACTCCTGGTCATGTGACCACCAAGGACAGGGTATCATTCTTTCTTATGACTGGATAGTATTCCATTGTGTATAGCACATTTTCTTTGTCTGTTCTTGTGTTGTTGAACACTTGGGTTGATTCCATATCTTGGCTGTTGTTAACAGTGCTGTAATAATAAGTTAAATTAGTTACTCTGAGGCCAGGCTCAATGGCTCACACCTAATATTCCCACCATTCTTAGAGGCTGAGGTAGGAGGATTGCTTGAGTTTAGGAGTTCAAGACCGAGCTGAGCAAAAGGGAGACCCTGCCTCTACTAAAACACATGGAAAAATTATCCAAGCATTGTGGTGGGGCACCTGTAGTCCCAGCTCCTTGGGAGGCTGAGGCAGAGGGATCGCTGGAATCCAAGAGTTTGAGGTTGCTGTGAACTAGGCTGATGCCATCACACTCTAGCCTGGGACAACAGAGTGAGTCTCTGTTGCAAAAAAAAAAGTTACTCTGATTTCTTTTTTGACCCAAGGGTTATTTAGAAATACATTGTTTAATATCCAAATGTTTATGAACTTTTTCTTGTTCTAGCAATTGAGAGGTTTAGTTAAAATCTCCTGCTATAATTATGGAATGGATTTTTTTTTCACATCTGGCCAATTTCCATCTATGTCTTTATGAGGGTATTTTACATACAACATATAGTTGGATTTTGCTTTTTTCTATATTCTGATATATCTGCCTTTTAATTGGGCTGTTTATTGCATTAAAATCTAATGTAATTATTGCTGTGGTTAGATTTAGGTCTACCTAAAATCTGTGTCTCATTAGGATTTTTTTTGTTCTTTTCCTTCTGTAGCCTTAGGATTTCATCTTAATTTATCTATTGGCTTTTGACCAACAACTTTTTTGCACTATTTTTAAGTGATTGCTCTTGGAATTATAATACATATCTTTATATTTCGTAGTCTACTGAGAGTTAGCATAGTACCACTACCTGGTAAATAGAGGAACCTTGCCACCACGTAGATCCTACTCATGGCCTGCAGATCAGTCTGCTGGTACTCCGTGCCACCTTCTCAGGGATAACGGTCACAAAAATCCCCAAGACAGGATCTCACCCTATTTTGTTTTGGAATTATTTGTTTACATTGTATGTTAAGTATTTGTTTAAATCTCTTTTTTCTTGACAGGCTATGCTGTCTAAAAGATCAAGGACCCAGTCTTACGTTTGTGAACCTAGAGCCCTGAGCTCATAATGAACTTAAAAAAATTGATGTGAATGAATAAAAGAGTTCATTTATTATTGACTAGAAGTTTATTATGCAACATGTATAGCTTTATTTTAATTGATCAAGTACCAATGCCTTGCAAATAAAACTGAGATACTTTTAGTGATTCATGATAAACTGTGTATGTAAGCCATACACTTATAAAGTGGGAAACAAAGAACTAACTAATAATTTAATAAATTAAGTTGATTTTAACAACTAAATTTATTGTGTGCCATACACTTTGTCTAAGAAGCACTTTCTATCAGTTACTTCCTTGGATCTTCAAAATATCTTTGAAGTAGATAACATTATCCTTGCTTTACAGATGGATAAATTGAGACCTCGAGGAGTTAAATAACTTGTGTAGCATATAGATAAGAAGTGCTACCCAGGTAGAATGTGGCCAGAAGTTAAGTTATCAGCCATTTTGTTCTATTGCAGGACAGAGAACTAACATTATTGATCACTTATTATGTGTTAGTCCATATAGTACAGACTTAATCTTCAGTCCTGTGGGATTTGGGCATTAGGAACCTCAATTAGAAACAGGCACAGAGAAAGTAAATAACCATCATAAGGTCACACGGATACTTTATAAAAAGCCAATCAGGATTACACTCCCAAGCTACCAAGTGTTATATGTAAAAAATAGTAAAGTATTACATATATAAAATTACTAATTTTATGTATAAAAATTTATAAAGCATTACGATGCAGATATAGTTAATTAGAAGAGATGTGCCATCTGTTGTGAGAGCTAATAAAGTCAACAAAATTAATGCTAATTTGGTTTCATTTAATAAAAAATGATGGCCATTCGATATATTCTTCTACTGGCTGATTCAAGGTTCTGAACAGTTTATATTCATAAAAATACCTCTCTAAGTGGATGCCCACTTGCGAGGTTTCCGGATCAAATGGTAGGCCTACTTTTAGTTCTTTGAGAAATCTCCATGCTGTTTTCTGCAGAGATCATACCAATTAGGAACTAATTGATGGACGTGCATGGTCCTGCAGAGTGTTGAAGTGGTTGTTACAGACCCAGAAGCAAGAAGGGGAGGAGCAGGTGAGGGCTAAAGAATTACCTGTCAGTTACAGCACACATTCAGGTGTTGGATACACGAAAAGACCTGACTTCACCACTATACACTTCATCTATGTTAAAAAAAAAAAGCCAGCATTTGTATGCCCTAAATCTGTTGAAATAAAAAGAAATGCCGCTTCAGGGATGGAAGTGCCAATTTGCAGATAATCACTTCCTATCTATTTAGCAAAATAACGTGGAGAATTCTTCAATAATTGCTTGTAATTTCCACTCTTGGCATGGCTCAGTGACCGTAGGCAGGTTTTGTTCATACTGAGCATATCCAATGGTTCTGCCTCGGTCAGTTCCACTGATGGTCTATCAGTAATACCAAATCCTGGCTTAGGTCAGGAGGATATTTGCAAAGCAGTATTCTGGAGTGAAGTATCACAGAAAATTCTATTTCATGGTGCCTCAAGGAGGTACCGCTAAATTACACTACAAAGAAGCTTGACTCATAAAATAATATGATTTCATTCAGTGTAATCTATTAAAATTCTTATTGAGAGAAGGGCTTAATTTCACTCCCTGTGAGATATTGTTGGTCAGTAAAATGGAAGGGAACTTTCTCATATTACATTTGTGTGCTCAGTTTTCCTAGTGCCTTGAAGCTTTTTGATTTTTGTTTCCCTGAAGTTTTTCAAAAGGAGCCCATTAAGCATCTAATTACTTGTGTGTCCCACATTGTTCTTATGGTCTAATGTCTTCTCAGTTTACAAAGTGCTTTTAAAATTAAAGTGATTAATAACTAGAATTACATTATTTCCTTCGACTAAGTGGACTAATGTCCTAAAGCAATTTTTTTTAATGGTCACTCAGTAACAAAGAATCAACTGTGCACAAGCTAATTTGAGGAGCTTTCAAATAATTGCCCTCAAAGTTGGGTTTTTCTCCTCTAGTGGTGTTGCAATTATCTTTTCAAAGGAATGATTTATTACGTGTGCACACATGGAGCTCTAAAACCTGTCTTGATACCCTCAACAAAATAGAAATTGTTATAATTTTCTTCATTTATCATAACAAACAATACACTTATATGTTCTGGTGGGTCTAGAGCAGCTTGTGTTGTTTGATTATTATGCTGAAGTTTTTGATGTAGAACTAGAATTAAATGAAATGATATCTCATGGAACTGACAATAAGCATTCCTGCTCCCATGCTCTCTAAAGCCCAGTCCTTCCCTACGTTTGAGCATTCTCCCTTGCCAACACTTGCCATGATATATGTGTGCTCTGAAAACATTGAATGTCTATCCAAGTTTCAACAATAGGATTTGGTTCTGGAAGTACTTGGGGAATCAGTCTTTTTAGGGAAATCTTTAATTACAAGCAAATCTCTGTTGACATATTGAAATCACTCCCGAGTTTGATAAGTTTATAGGTTTAAAATCAGTGTAGTATTATTTTCTATATTTTTTAGCATGTGCTGAGGGGTTATGGGAAATGCCAAAATATAAATCTACAACTAGAAGATGTCTGCACTTTCATAACTCAGTGTATGTATATTCATTTTTTACAGATAATCTTAAACTTTTAAAGTGATTCAGTATTCCACAAACATTAATTGCTGGGCCACTCCTGAGCTGTAGACTGAGGGTATCTGATGAATGATGAGCAAGACACTGTTCCTGCCCTGAAAATTTAGTATAATTAATTCATTTTAAATCAGCAAGATGCAATTTGCTTTATTCATGCTCTCAACTCGCTGAATTTTTAGCTGACTCCAGATGAGCCTGTTAAAGGAAATATGAAAGAACTATCCACATAACTTTCTTTCGATGTCATTTTATTACATTGGTTGTTCCGCTTTAATAAAATAAATTTACAAAACAGATATATTAGGGCACAAAAATGCTCATTAACAAAACTTTCACTCCTTTTAGAGAAATTCCCCCAAGTGCATCTGAAACCAAATTTTATTTGGACAAAAAAAAAAAAAAAGATAATGCACATTTTTTTTTCCAGTGAGCATATCTCTGTTACTAAAATATTCTCACCAGTCTTGATCCCTATTGTACATAGGACTTTCTGGTTATATAAGGCTTGTCTGGGTGATAGCTTGCATTTCAGAGCTCTCAAGGATTATAAAGAAACAGTGTGAACTGCTGTGTGGTGAGTAGATAGAGGAAGGCTGATCTTTGAACCCTTCAAAAAACTAGCTAAGTTAGGACAGAAAGCATAAGTGAGACAGACCTTCAAGAAAGCATGTTTGGCTGGAGAAAAGAATGTGGCTTGTGGCCTAGTGCTGGGTTAGAACAGGAAGGATGAGATGAAATGGTTCAGAATTTTAAGGTGAAGCTCTTACAATTAATTGCATGCTCCATTTACATGCAATTAATAATGGGCTTTGTGATACATGCTGGGAAGACAAGTATTGCGTTTGTACTGCTTTTAACACAATGTTAGAGAAGATTATTAATCATGACATTTGTTAAAGAACAGTAAGACTGACTTTAGCAATGGGAATTTTTATAATAGGTATAGGGTGATGCAATGCAATTTTACAGTAGAGGAGAGCTATTAGCTTCAACTCTGAGGACAATGTGGAAAAGTGGGGGTTTGCAGTGAAGGAAGGGGGATGAGAGTGGGGTACCAGTGGATGGAAAAGTACTAAGAGAAAACACCCAGGGTAAGGGGGGTTCTGGCTAACTGACCTAATGATATGCTTGTCGAAGGCAGTGAGTATGATCAGACATCACCTGGGCGTGGGGGAAGAGAAGGAACCCAATCAGATAGCAAGGGTCGCAGATTCTGGCTAAACTGACTTGGCAGGATTCTTGCTACAACTGAACAGTGCAGAGATGAGGACACAAGCCCAAAGCTAGGACCTGACTGAGAAGAGAGTTCAGAGGAGCTTGACTAGAGTGTGGTTAAGGAGAGAATCTTTGTCTCTGAAAACTGTCAAAGGCCGTTGTGACAACTTCAGGCATATTTGAGAGAAAATGGATTTTGGGTGTAGACCAGAATCGTTATTTTACAATTATCTTTAAAGGTGTAGTTAATGGAAACGCAGAAAGGTTTTTTGCTATCTAGTTAATAGTTAAATGAATTTACTGACATTTTATTAATTTTGGCGCTCAGCATTATATCCTGTGCTCGCTTTCTGAGGTCATGTCTCTTTAGGGAGAGTTTGTCAGATGAAATGTCAGAGGACATTCAGTTAAATCTGAATTTCAGGTAAACAACAAATAATTTGGCACATACACTAAAATGTATTTGTTATTTATGTGAAATGTTAATTTAACTGGTATTCTGTATTTTTATTTGGTAAATGTATATTTTGAGGCTCTGTATTCTTTTACAGAAGGGAAGGAATCTTTTTGATACCTCTTCCTTCATAGATAACATTTTTCTCTCCTTTGAGATCGTCTCCTAATTCTTCATGTTCTGTAATTTTATCATGATGTGTCTGTATTTAGATTTATCTTTATTTTATTCCGTAGTGTACATTGTCAATCCAAAAACTCGTCTTTCCTCAAATTTGAAAAATATTCACCTATTATCGCTTCAAGGATTACTTCTCCACCATGCTTCTCTGCTGAAACTCTTGAGACAAATGTTGGAATCTCTCTATTTTGCACATCTCCTAAAAAACATTTTGTTTTTATTCTTTTATCTTTTTTGCTGCATTTTGAATGAATGTCTCAACTCCATCTTCTACTTTTCTAATTCCCTCTTTACTGTAATTATCTAGACTTTATCCCATCTGATAAATTTTTAATTTTAGGACTATACTTTCTCATTGTCAAGGTTTCTAATAAGTTATTTTTAAAGACAACCTGTTCTTGTTTCATATTTTCTTTTCTTGAGAAACATGCTGAAATTCTTTAAAGAATGTTTGTAGGACTATTTTGTAAAATTATTGCCCTCTGGAGAGTATCCCTATTCAAAGCATTGCCTTTGATTTATTTTTATTTGCTTGTATTTCTCAGTGGCATGTATATAGAGCAAGAGTCAATTATATTTTTAAAAAAACTTTTATCAAAGTATAAACCACATGCACAAATTATAGGGGTATACTTAATAGGCAAGTACACTTAGTGAGTTTTCAAAAGTGAACCCAATAGTTATCACACAGGTAGAACATCTCCTACGCTCTAGAATTCCTCCCTTTGTCCCTTCCTAGTCTTTACCGTTTCCCTCTTTTCCGGAAGAAATCAATACCCTGATTCTTAAGACAGATCAGATTTTAGCTTTTTATAAACTTCCAAATCTTTTTGTGTCTGTCTTCTTTCACTTAACAGTATGTGGCCAGTATAATTTTAATATTTAGAATTGTGGCTGGTGAAGTGATCATATCCCGTGATGTTTTCATTTAAAATCTTATGAATAATTTTTCCCTCTTCTATGATGTTCTTCTCTGACTTCTCTGTTGATGTGGCTTTGCTCTGCAATTTTAGGTTTGTCTCTAAGTTCCCTGCAGTTCTATTATCATGAGGGAATTACTGTGTTTATTTCTTCCAAGAAGGAAATAGGGAATGTATGGGAGAGTAAGGTGCATATAAAGATAGAAGTTAGAATCCATTAATCTTGCTAAAATTTGGGAAATAACATCAGAAAGTCAATAGGTATGAACTAAGACTGATAAAAAACAGACTTGATATTTTAGTTCTTCAAAATGCTTTAAAAATGTGTGATATTCTTTTCTATTTGGGTACTTTAGGGTACTTGGTATGATGCCAAATCATATTTTAGGTGATTGGCTCAGAGGGAACTGGTAGATATTGTACTGATTTGAAGGTGCTATTTTCCTATGCTAGGCATATTCTTAGAACCATTGGTGCGTATCTTGTTTAAATACACACATAGTATTTTCAGTAAGAATTTTAACAGCTTTTGATCTGCGACTGAGCATCGTATATCAGTATTTGTAAATCAACTTGGGACCTATTCGTTTGCATTGTAGAGGCATTTTTTTGGATGTGTCCTCTTATTATGCTGGTATCCCCGGGGTAGGATTCCAAAAGGAAACGTCTGTTCATTTTATTCATTTTTCCTCAGAAAAGATGGTGGTGAAGTGAGTCATTGGCATGTTGTGTTTTTCAGTAGCTCTTTGACCTTAATCTCTGGGGCTATGAAATCAATGGGGAGATGCCTGTTGTATCATGAGTGAAGGGGAAAGCCCAGGGCAGTTCACATTACTGGGAATGTTCCAAGGAGAAGTTCATGTAGTGTCTATAGATTGCAGTCAGGAGTCCAAGACCAACAGAGCCACTGTGAGTTATCAGCAGCATCTTCCATGTGTAACACACATGTGTCAAGAAATTAACACAAGCTGTTCTCTAGGTTCTGATAATCCCCTTATCATGTTCCCCCAAAGACAAAAGAATTGGAAGGAAAGGAGGTTACAGCTTGGTGGTCTGATTACTTTCAGTGAGGCTGGTGATTCAGTCCATCCTAATGTAGTTGATCATTTTATAATTGAGGGACAGTCATGGGGTGGGAGGGGAGGCTGTGGCAGCAGCAGCCGAGATTGAGGGAAACATAACCTGAAGAGACCTGTACAATAGTTCTTGGGGCCAGCCCCAGAGAGCAACATTTCACAAAATGTGTTCCACAGACGACCAGTTCAGAGGGGTGTTAATAGATTTCTGTGAAAAAGCATCCCATGGCCAAATGTGTAAAAAACACCAAGTTAAACACAGAAAAGCAAGAGAGATCTTTCCAAAGGACTTCCAGGGTTTTTACTCTGCTCACGTGTGTAGACCAGGCAGCGTTCCCTAGATAGATGTGGCCACGGAGCACCTCTTGTAGCAGAGCTCTCACAGAGCTCGTGTTTGAAATACCTCGGGTAAAATTGCTCTAGCACATTGATCTTCAAACGTTTTTTTTTGGTTCATTTATCTCCTAGAATAATTTTGAAAAACTTACATATTCACACATTTTTATTTATTTATTTTTATTAAATCATAGCTGTGTACATTGATATATTCATGGGGCATCATTCACTAGCTTCACAGACCATTTACCAAGTTTCACATATACCCTTGTAAGATGCACCGCTGGTTGGGCGGCACCTGTGGCTCAAGGAGTAGGGCGCTGGTCCCATATGCCGGAGGTGGCGGGTTCAAACCCAGCCCCAGCCAAAAACCACCAAAAAAAAAAAAAAAAAAGATGCACCGCTGGTGTAATCCCACCAATCCCCTTCCCTGTAGCCACCTCCCCCCTTCCTCCCCTCCCTTTCCCCCTTCCCCCTATTCTTAGGTTGTCACTGTGTTATACCTTTCATGTGAAAACCCTAAATTAGTTTCATAGTAGGGCTGAGTACATTGGGTACTTTTTCTGCCATTCTTGAGATACTTTACTGAGAAGAATATGTTCCAGCTCCATCCATGTAAACATGAAAGAGGTAAAGTCTCCATCTTTCTTTAAGGCTGCATAATATTCCATGGTGTACATATACCACAATTTATTAATCCATTCTTGGATCGATGGGCACTTGGGCTTCTTCCATGACTTAGCAATTATGAATTGGGCTGCAATAAACATTCTGGTACAAATATCTTTGTTATGATGTGATTTTTGGTCTTCTGAGTATATGCCTAGTAGAGGGATTACAGGATTGAATGGCAGATCTATTTTTAGATCTCTAAGTGTTCTCCATATCTCTTTCCAAAAGGAATGTATTAATTTGCATTCCCACCAGCAGTGCAAAAGTGTTCCCTTTTCTCCACATCCGCGCCAACATCTCTGGTCTTGGGATTTTGTGATACAGGGTAGTCTCACCGGAGTTAGATGGTATCTCAAAGTAGTTTTGATTTGCATTTTTCTGATGATTAAAGATGATGAGCATTTTTTCATATGTCTGAAGGCCGCGCGCCTGTCTTCTTCAGAGAAGTTTCTCTTCAAACCCCTTGCCCAGCCTGCGATGGGATCCCTTGTTCTATTCTTGCTAATGCGTTTGAGTTCTCTGTGGATTCTGGATATTAAACCTTTGTCATAGACATAACCTGCAAATATCTTCTCCCATTCTGAGGGCTGTTTGCTTGCTTTACTTAGTGTGTTCTTGGCTGTGATAAACCTTTGGCCAACCTAATCAGGAATAAAAGAGTAAAATCTCTAATCTCATCAATCAGAAACAACAAAGACGAAATAACAACAGACTCCTCAGAAATCAAAAAAATCCTTAATGAATATTACAAGAAACTCTATTCTCAGAAATATGAAAATCTGAAGGAAATTGACTGATACTTGGAAGCACGTCACCTTCCAAGACTTAGCCAGAATCAAGTAGAAATGTTGAACAGGCCCATTTCAAGTTCGGAAAAAGCATCAACCATACAAAACCTCCCTAAAAAGAAAAGCCCGGGACCAGATGGTTTCACGTCAGAATTCTACCAAACATTTAAAGAGGAATTAATACCTATATTACTCAACCTGTTCCAAAAGGTAGAAAAAGAAGGAAGACTACCTAACACGTTGCATGAAGCAAACATCACCCTGATCCCCAAACCAGGAAAAGACCCAACAAGAAAAGAAAATCATAGACCAATATCACTAATGAATATAGATGCAAAAATATTCAACAAGATCCTAACAAACAGAATCCAGCAACACATCAAACAAGTTATACATCATGACCAAGTCAGTTTTATCCCAGGGTCTCAAGGCTGGTTCAATATACGTAAATCTATAAATATAATCCAGCACATAAACAAAGTAAAAAACAAAGACCATATGATTCTCTGAATCGATGCAGAAAAAGCTTTTGATAATATCCAGCATCCCTTCATGATCAGAACACTGAAGAAAATTGGCCTAGAAGGGACTTTTCTTAAACTGATAGAGGCTATCTACAGCAAACCCACAGCCAATATCATATTGAATGGAGTTAAATTGGAATCATTTCCACTAAGATCAGGAAGCAGACAAGGCTGCCCATTGTCTCCATTGCTTTTCAACATTGTAATGGAAGTTTTAGCCTCTGCAATTAGGGAAGAAAAGGCGATCAAGGGTATCCATATAGGGTCAGAAGAGATGAAACTTTCACTCTTCACAGATGATATGATTGTATATCTGGAAAACACTAGGGACTCTACTACAAAACTCCTAGAAGTGATCAAGGAATACAGCAGCATCTCAGGTTACAAAATCAACATTCATAAATCGGTAGCCTTTATATACACCAACAACAGTCAAGTTGAAAAAGCAGTTAAGGACTCTATCCCATTCACAGTAGTGCCAAAGAAGATGAAATATTTGGGAATTTACCTAACAAAAGACGTGAAAGATCTCTATAAAGAGAACTATGAAACTCTAAGAAAAGAAATAGCTGAAAATGTTAACAAATGGAAAAACATACCATGCTCATGGCTGGGAAGAATCAACATTGTTAAAATGTCCATACTACCCAAAGCAATATATAATTTCAGTGCAATCCCTATTAAAGCTCCACTGTCATATTTAAAGATCTGGAAAAAACAATACTTCGTTTTATATGGAATCAGAAAAAATCTCGAATAGCCAAGACAGTACTCAGAAATAAAAACAAAGCAGGAGGACTTACACTACCAGACCTCAGACTATACTACAAATCGATAGTGATCAAAACAGCATGGTATTGACACAAAAACAGAGAAGTAGATATCTGGAACAGAATAGAGAACCAAGAGATGAACTCAGGTACTTACCGTTATTTAATCTTTGACAAGCCAATTAAAAACATTCAGTGGGGAAATGATTCCCTATTTAACAAATGGTGCTGGGTGAACTGGCTGGCAACCTGTAGAAGACTGAAACTGGACCCACACCTTTCACCATTAACTAAGATAGACTCTCACTGGATCAAAGATTTAAACTTAAGACATGAAACTATAAAGATACTAGAGGAGAGTGCAGGGAAAACCCTTGAAGAAATCAGTCTGGGCGAGTATTTTATGAGGAGGACCCCCCGGGCAATTGAAGCAGTTTCAGAAATACACTATTGGGACTCGATCAGACTATTCACACATTTTTAATCTGACATCTACATTTTTAATAAAAAAATAAAATGGATTTCTGACATATTTATCTTACATGTTGTGCTTTGAACATATTTTCATTCACACCCTGGAGCTGCAGCCCATTTTTAAACAATGTTTGCTGTCTGACCTAATTGGCAGAGCCAGACCTCCTTATGAAACAGATCAGACTTACTGGTTTGTGACTCCCCCACAAGGGATATGTATGTGAATTGTTCCTTTGTTTGGGGCCTTGAGAATTTTGTATTTCAGACAATGTACCTAGAAAGCCTAGGAAGATTCTAGGTGGACAAGTGGCACGCCTTGCCTTAGTGGAGAGCAAGGAGGTGCTGAGGAGAGAAGATAGGAAAGGAACATTGGGGAATGTGGTCTTAGGCAGAGCACTTAAAAAGGAAATGTTTGAAGGGTGAAGATCTAGAAATTGGTTCTCTTTAGAAGTATCTAAGCATGTGTGACTATGAAATATCTTCATGGGCCTTCATGGGTGTGCGTACCCAGCATTAAGCTGCTTCTTTGGAAGTTTAAGAAAGACATGTATCCTCTTAGAGAATGAATCTTCTCTATCTAAAGTAAGTGATCCTTGTTAAGTTGCCAAGTAGTCTTCTCTGGCAGTGAAAACTATTTATCTCGAGGTACTGTTTGTGCTTTCAAGTAGAAGTCATACTGCTAATGCAGTTCTTTACTGAATTCTGTTCATCAGCAGAATCTGAACACACCCTGCTGAATCTGCAGAAAGGTTCACATTTTTGCACAGTATGAAGATCTTCACATTCTGTTCTCACCTTGGACGTAATTCCTGTTGGTTACTGGACATGCCTCATTTCCTGTGTAAATTTCGTCACTAAAAAGGCAGTAAATTATTATTCACTTTGTTAAACATACATACTTTCCTGGAGGGGAATAAACACATAAAAGTATATTTATTTCCCAGAAGGGCACTTATGTTATTCATAATATATCATGCATTAAATGTCATCCTGTATTTATGCTTTGGCACTTTCAGCCCTGGCACCTGGCAGATTGTTTTGAAATCAGAGAATATCTAAATAGCAAGTAGCTTTGCATTATCTAGTTCAGCCTCTGAGATTGAGAAAAATTAAGTGACTTGTTCTAAATAACCTAAGTTCGTATCCTAGGTAGACCAAAAGCTAGACCTTGGTGGGATATTTTACCCACTAATTTCCCCCATGCCCCTAATCCTTTTTAAAAATATGGTCTTGAACAAAATTGTCTCTCTAAAATGATAACAATTGTTCTTTTTATTTATTTTATTTCAAAATATTCAGAGAGTACAAATGTTTTGTTGCATGGCTTGAATCAGAGCTATAAATGTGCCCATCCCCTATACCCGTTAGTTGGGTTTTTGCCCCTCCCCACTGCTTGATTTCCGATGACGTTTACTTCCCACTGTAACTTGTGCGTCCATCACTTAGTTCCAGAGAGAACATGTTGGGTTTGCTTTTCTACTCCTGAGATACTTCACTTAGGATATTGGTCTCAAATTTTTTCCAAATTTCTGGAAAAGGCATTAATTCTTCCCTTTTTATGGTTGAGTCATATTGTTACGTTGCACACCGTCCAGAGTTGTCATGAAGTTCCATGAGATGAAGGATGCTGTGCAAATATGAAGGAGGAGGAGGACGCAGATCCCCGCCTCATCATATTGGATTTCTGCACCATTTCTCAGGACCGAAATACTTCGTCTGTGTTACATTAGGACCTTTAAAGGGAGTCTCTAGTTATGCATATGCACCTGACTACTCTGAATTTTCATTCTGCTTGGTTAATAAAAGCCCTGCTTTCTTCCTTTCCTTCCCTTTCCCTTTCCTTTCCCTTCCCTTTCCCTTCCCTCTCCTCTTCCTTTCCTTTCCTTTCCCTTCCCTTCCCTTCCCTTCCCTTCCCTTCCCTTCCCTCTCCTCTTCCTTTCCCTTCCCTCCCCTCCCCTCCCCTCCCCTCCCTCCCCTCTTCCCTTCCCCTTCTCCTTCCCCTCCCTCTTCCCCTTCCCCTTCCTTTTTCCTTCCCCTTCCCCTTTTTTGCAGCTTTTGGCTGGGGCTGGGGTTTGAACCTGCCAACCTCCAGCATATGGGGTCAGCACCCTATTCCTTTGAGCCACAGGCGCCACCCCAAAAGCCCAGCTTTCTTATTTCTATTGTGTTGGGTTGAACCCTATGGATTCAACCACTTTACAATTGTAATAAGAACAGTTTTGTGTTCTTGAACTTAATTTATGACTTGAGGCAGATTATGGGCTATCCAGACAGAGACATCTGTGAATGTTTTAAAAGAAGTAAGCCCTGTCCTTCACGTTAGCTGTGGCTGCATAGATTTTTCCTGCTCTAGAGGAGTGCATGGATTTATGTGAGCTTCGCTCTGAGTTTCTGCTTCTGTGAACTTCTAGACTATCTGAACGCAGCAGCTCAAATGGACTCATCTATGTAGGTGCCAGCCTCTTTAGCCATTTATTTCAGTCTTCATTCTTTAGCTCAGTAAGCTATGCTGTGTGGAGTGTTTTTCTTTGAAGGATAGAATTTCAGAATTTTCCAAAGAAATTTGGTAGTCTACAGAGGGAAAAAACTGAATAAATTCATTTGTTTATCCATTTGTTTTTTAAAACTTAGTAAGTTTGTTAAAACTTAATACGTTTAAAAACGTATTAGAAAATACGTTTTTTGTTTTGTTTTGTTTTGTTTTTGAGACAGAGTCTCACTATGTCACCCTTGGTAGAGTGCCATGGCATCACAGCTCACAGCAACCTCAAACTTTTGGATTTAAGTAATTCTCTTGCCTCAGCCTCCCAAGTGGCTGGGACTACAGGCACCCACCACAACGCCCGGCTATTTTTTTTTTTTTATTGTAGTTGTCAGGTTCAAACCTGCCAGCCCTGGTGCATGTGGCCAGTGCCCTAACTGTGGGCGCCAAGCCAAAAATACTTTCAACTAGAATGCATAAAGGAAAATTGGTTGTGTAAAAAATGTGACTTCTGAAATGCTATTGTCACATAAAAGTTATTTATAAAATTATTAATATTTTAATCAAGTCGGAAGCTTTTATTTGATTAAAGAAAGAAAATAGCCGTATGAATTTAAGTAAAAATAGGATTATAATGTATGATTTGCCAATCATGTTCCTTACAGTTATTTGGCCTGATATTGTCTTGTCTTAGGTTACTTCCAGTCAGTGAGTTGTTGAACTTGGAACATGATTTGTCACAGAAATAATATATATCAGGGACTTCTAAATTTTCTTAACAAATGCCATCCTATCCTAGTACTTCAGTATTTGAAGTAGATGGAAGGAAACTGCCTTGCAGGACTCCAGGAACTGGTTTGCAGATAGTGGGTATGTCTGATGAATCATGTCCAATGCCAGTCAGACATGGCAGTGCTGGGACTCTGGGATTGCAGATCGCAGACCACACAGTTCTGAACTCAGTAATGTGAGGGACCCAATCTCTGTTTTGCTTCTAGCTGAACCTTCCATTTATCCTCAGGCCAAGGCAGTCTCAGAGATAGCAGGGCAGTGCTCAGATGTAGAAGGCGTAGACATTGAGTCAAGTACGGGACACTCCACACGTTTTCTCATGAAGCCAGCCCCCGCCTCCACCCCATCTTTTTCTTCAGATAACCTCACTTCAAAATGGTCCTTTTCGCACTTACAAAATTACATTTTCATTGCCTCTGTATAAGTTTCTCACCGAGGACTTTATTGACATTTTTGGCAGAACAAAAGTCCCCTTCATCCACAGGACTACCCATAATTTCAGAATGGTTAGCATCCCTGGTGTCTGCCCAGTGTGTGTCCCCCAGTCCTTGTGACAACCCTGTCTCCTAGATAAGCGTATCCTGGCCTCCTTTGAGACTCACCCGTGGATCCTCCCTGAGTGCTCAGACGAAAGTCATCTTACTGAGCTATAACACTCCTCTAGGTATTTACATATTAGAAGAGGAAGTTTTTGTGTCTAAATGACTAATGGATATATGAAAAAATGTCCAATATCATTACTCATCTAGGAAGTGCAAATGAAAACCACCATGAGATAAAATTACACTCTGCCAGAATAACTTAATTTAGTAAAAAAGATTGACTAGAGATTAAAAAGTTGACAAGGATGTGGGACAAACTGGGAATGGAAATTGGCGTAACTACTTTGCACAACTATTTGACAATTTATTAAAGTAAATTTGGACCTTCCCTAGTGAACCAGAAATTCTGCTCTTAGACATATACCCAAGAGTAATGAGTACCGAGATCTATCAAAAGATGTATACATAATTCACAGAGCACTGTTAAAGACAGCCAAAAATTGGAAATAGCCCAAATATCTATCAGTAGTAGAATGGAAACATTAATTTTGGTATCTTCATACAATGACTATAACACAGTGGTAAAAAAAAAGAGTGAAGTGCTATGTACAACATCGATTAATCTCACAGATATCGTAACGAGTAAAAGAAATCAGACAAAAGAATATGTAATATGATTCCTTTTGTGTAAAGTTTAATAAGAAGCAAGACTAATCAATGACAGAGTAGTCGTTAGCTGTGGGGGCAGAGATGCTGACTGGGAAGGGGCAGGAAGGAGCCTTCCAAGGTGATAGGAATGTTCCAATCATCATCTAGGTGGTGGTTGCCCAGTACACACACGTGTATACACATATGTATGTGTAAAAAAATGCATCTAGCTGTGTACTTAAGATTGGTTTACTTTGGTATATTTAAATTAGAGCAAACTTAGAAATACATTCTCTAATTTTTGGTATTTCAGAAAATATAAATAAGGAAGTTGAAGGAAACAGAGGTCTTTCTGGAAGCTGGAAGAGTGTGGCATGAGGGACTGTCCGTGCTTCCGGGTCCCTGGGGCCTAAATCAGGAGATGTGTCATGCTAGTGCTGGTGACACAAGCCAGTTAGAACAGCAGTAGCAGAAAGAATCTTATATGATTCCCCTTCTGTGTGGACTTCTGTGGTCCTTATCTGTACTCACTGGTTTGCTTCGTCCTTTCTGTTTTTGTCAGTATGAGTTCCTGCCCTCTGTTCCCATGGCATCATAGTCAGAAGCAGTGAGCCAGTATTGAGAAGGGGCCTGGGGTGGGGGGCGCACAAGGCAGTGGTTGTAAATCCAGGTATTTGTGAGTCAGGGGGAAATGTGAACACCTTAACCAGGGAGCCAGCAGTGAGGCTGAGATGGTGCTGCTGTAGAAACCTCCTAATGAGGGAAAATGCTGATTCTCACGTGTGGTCGTGGAATGTGTATTGGTGGGACCAGTGAACAGGGGTACAGGCCATTCGATGGAAGAGGAAGACTAATAGTCACATCCTAGCTGGGGACAGGAGGGGAAATAGGAGAGTAGAGATTTTGTCCAGCCCTTTGACCACAACTGGCTAGTTACTCAAACTTGTGGTTTTCCTTGGGACATATGATATGGGCTTCACTCGTACTCTGTAAGCTCCAGCTGGACTTGGCACTTTTCCTGGTTCTTCATGGTGGTTTCCTTAAAAAGAATGAGTTATGGGAGGAATATTTTCAATTACATGCTGTGCGTAAATGTGCATTACAGCACAACATACACTCCGATAAACAGCAAGACAGGCGCTGGGCCATATGCGCTGCCACTGGTACCAGATGAGCTGTACCAGTTCCCAGCTACGTCCAAGTTGGAACATGGCACAATTCATACAACAAATATGTGTTACTTTGTCATGTGACTCTCCTTGAAGAGGTCAGATTTTATCACTGAAAATAACTTTAAAACTACATGTTTCGAATAAAATATGTACATACAGATAAGCTGTGCCTACTTAAAATGTGAGACATTCATGTTTAAATAAAGTTACTATTAACCTGAATAACAATCTATTGAGGACAATATTTGCCTTTTTATATGATGATTTTGCTGGTAATGTATTGCTACCATTATGTACAAATTTTAATTTAGAAAATATTTTATGACCTTTAGTAAAAGGTTTGTAGAAGAATTAATGATTGAAGGAAGTAAATATTATCTAAATGGAAACACTGACAGCCAGTCTGTTAACTATTAAGCTTCACAGGCCATGCTGAGGAAACTAAACACTAGTACTCATTTTTCATTTTTTACTTATCACTTTTTTTTTGATTTATAATCACCTATCTTTGCAAGTGATTATGCAGTCTTTCTTTTTAGAGTCACTACATTTCTGTTTCTGTACTAAATCAGTTTGATTTCCCCGTGGCTCTCCTGAACGCAGATGAACTTCAAAGTCTGTTTCTAACCATTGCTCCCTCTTTCATTTCATTCTTGAACCTTGTGCTGCTGCTGCTGGATATGTCCATGTGGGCATCTCAACATGACCATAAGCTGTAAAACTCAACTGTTTCCTCCTTAGAACTCCTTCTACAAAACCAACTGTGGGTTTTCCTCTTTTCTCAGATTTGAAGCCTCCCAGACATCTTTACTCCTTTCTTTTCCTTTCTTTGAGACAGAGTCTCACTCTGTTACCCCAGCTAGAGTGCGTGGCATCATAGCTCTCAGCAGCCTCAAATTCTTGGGCTCAAGCAATCCTCTTGCCTCAGCATCCTGCAGAGCTGGGACTATAGGTGCCCACCACTACACCCAGCTAATGCTTCCATTTTTAGTAGAGACTGGGTCTCACTTTTGCTCAGGCTGGTCTCAAACTCCTGAGCTCAGGCCATCCATCTGCCTCAGCCTTACAGAGTGCTGGGATTAATTTTAGACATGAGCCACTGCGCCCGGCCCATCCTTTTACTTGCTAGTGTTGTATTACCCCACCATGCACCTACGTTGTTAGTTCTTAAAACAAACACCAAAAAAAGAATTGCTTATTTCTTATCTTTCTGATTATTCTCACTGTCGTCAGCGTCATGCTCACATGCCTCCTTCAAGCGATCAGACTTTTAACCTCCTCTCAACAAGCCATATGCTGGCCAGGTGAATTTGCCTAGAGCCAGCCTATGACGACATCTTTCTCCTGCTCAGAAACTTTTAATATAGCTCCCAAGCAAATTGAGTCCAAACCTAACTTGGCTTTTGCCAGCTCTGTTTCCAGCTATTTACCTTCCTGAAACCTCATTTCCAGTCAATGATTTGACTCACCATTTCCTGAGCCCCACTCCCCTCCTCTGTGCTCCTGCCCTGGTGTCCCCCCACTCCCTCACAGCACATCATTCTTTTCCATCCTGGCTTACCCATCCAGCTCCTCCCTGATCTCTACCACCCTGATGAAGTCCTGCCTCCTCCCCAGTGCTCTGTTCTTTCCCACCTCTGACCTTCTTGAGTGGCTTTTCCTGTTTATGTAGACAATTTCATAATTTAGCCTCTTTCAGTTGATGACAGTTCTAATTGTGATCACTTGAACTGCTTTTCACATGTTCGTTTTTTGACATATGTATGTGCAGCTGGGTTGTCATTGCCTCCAAAATGAGAATCTTTGCCTTACCTACATGCCTGCTTTATCTGCCTAATGTACCCTAACACTAAAATGTCAGCTCTATTGAAGATTGGCATTTTTTTAGTCAGTTGTGTTCACTAGTAAACCCCAACACCTAAAACAGAACCTGGCATGTAGTAGGTCCATAATAAATATTCATTATATTCAATGAAGGTTACCTGATTTGATTTGGGTCATTCACACTTGCTGCGTTCCTTTTTTACTAAAACTAAAGAGGTTATTATAATGAAAAAGAAAGTGAATGCAATTTATAGCTAGAATCTGCCCAGCAGGGCTTGACTGCCCCTTTCAATTTTGTTTTCCTGCAGATATTAATGAATGCCAGCTACAAGGTGTGTGCCCTAATGGTGAGTGTTTGAATACCATGGGCAGCTATAGATGTACCTGCAAAATAGGATTTGGGCCGGATCCTACCTTTTCAAGTTGTGTTCGTAAGTTAATGATTACTTTTTATTCCTATTTTGGATCAGTTTTCTCTGAGGTTTATCCAAGAGAAAGGAAATAGTATAAATAAGTAAATATGTAGTACATAAAACCTCATTAATTAAGATGACAAGAAGGATGGGGCCTGCTTAATATAGTAAAATAAGTATATTACAGAACCTTCTCCAAAATGCATTTTTATTGTGTTCAGAAAAATATAATAGCCAAATTGTACAGAACAAGCACATTTAGGAAACAGGCTTTCATGAAACGAAAAGGATTCGCTAAAATTAGCATATCAACCCTTTGTGGTTCCTAGGAGATAAAAGCAGGTTTTTCCTCTTAAAAATAGAGTATATTAAGCATTCTTTAGGCTGAATTAAACTTTGTCCCAGCTTCTGCCTTTATTCCAAATTGTGAGTCACTGGAATCGGATTTAATGAAGTTTCCCCAGTTGGGAGAGTCTGGAAAATAGTAACTGAAGCCCTGTGTTTCAGACTTTGTAATTCAGCCCTAGTTTCAAATATTCTATTCTGTTTTCTTTCAAACCCACTGAAATGCCCCCTGAATTTATACTGTTCTGCCTTGTCAAAGTCTGTGAGATTTTCTTGTGTACATGGTAAGGGCAAAAATCCTCCATCCAACCACATGTTCTAATATTGGTTCTGAAAATATAGTTTCACCAAAGACAAACTCCCTCTCCACAAAAATTAATCCAGTATAATCACTCTAAATCATACATCACTAGAGACAAATGCATTTTAGATATAAAGTTCTCAAATGCAGAACTTTTTAAGGTTTTCTTCTTTTTAAAGTAATCGCCCTAATCATAAAAATAGGGAAGCCCCGTAGATTTTTATAAGTTATATTCAGTGAAGTTCAATGCACGGCAGAAAACTATCAGGATGGTTTTAAAAGCAACTCTCTATTAGTTTCTGGTCTGCAAGGTTTTTTGTTTTTATTTATTCTTTTAATGTGGCTTTGATATATGCTAAGCTTCATCCTTCTTGTCCCTGTTTTTAGCTTGCCATTTATTTGGTCAGCATACAAACTTCATGAGGGTGCTACCATTCATTTTAGCCAAGCTTATTTCTCTAACCTGTGCTCTAAGGTGAGATGTACAGCAATGATGAGATGAAGAAAAATATATTAAAATAAAAATGACAGTCTCATTTACTCTCAGATGAGTTTAAATGTTCTTACTAATTGCTACTCTTTTCCTTTAAAAACTGTCAGCTGCAGATTAGGAAATTTTACACGTAAGTTTTTTTTTCCATGTTCTTTTATAGACATTTCTGGTCATGATGCAGATAGATAGCTAATTTTAGTCCCTTTTTGGGGGGGGTTGGTAAAATTAAACCACAAAATTATGTTTACATCCACGGTACATTTGAAGATGGAAGAATTTGGAAATTTGAGGCCAAAAATCACATTGTTGACAAAATCCAGATAATTTTTGGCTGATTTGAATTACATGAATAAATGTTTTAAATAGTTTCATAATTTAAGCGTAAATAATTGTCAAGAGTTTGGATATAGAGTTTGTTGTGAATGGTCTTTTTACTCTCTGACTTGGAGTCTGGTTAGAATTCTTACATTGAAGGTCACAGGTTAGGTAAACTCGGAGATCTGGTCCCAAGGTTTTGTGAAACTTAGACTAGATATGATATCTAGAGTTAAAGGCGGGCATCCAGGTTTTAATAAGATGGTAGAAACATGCCAATGAGATTTTTGAAATATTTGCACAATTCCTTAGCATTTATTTTCCCTGTCATTGCCCAAATAATTCTGAACTTATTAAACAACCATCCATTCTTATTTGAAAAATAAATAATTCAATTTTACGGTTGGTTCACTTGCAACAGCTGAAAAGATAAGTATTAAGAGACATTTGTTGCTAGTTAAACATTCCAGTTGAGAATTTAAAGTTAAAACCTGGGCTCTTTACCAGTGTTGAGTGAGCAGATTTATTTCTCTTTCCTCTGAATTCAGCATCACGGGGATGTGTGTGTAGAGCTCCTTCGGGGCTTGTCGTCTCATTTGTGGGTGAACTCTGTTAGGAACTTGGTGGGGGGCATATGAAAACAGTTGAGAAGAAGCCGGGGAGAAGGCGATATTCACAGAGTAAGGGTGAAAAATTAGAAAGATGGTGGTATTCTTGATAAGCGTGGAGAAGCAGCAGATGGACACATACCCTGTCACTGAATGGAATTGCTGCTTAGCGTTTTAAATGAATGTTCCGAGGTGTATAAAACCAACCAGAGAAGGACTAGGGAGGATGCTGACAACATTGGCTCAGGCAGCATGAATTCAGGGCATATCCAGGACATAAAAGGTGTGGCTGACTCCGTGAACTCCAAGAAACGCTCTTGGCAGTGACTGAGGAACAACGGGAAGCTCTCTCTGTTCTTGAATACGTGGAAGTGAGCACCACAGAATCCCTTGACTCCGGCCAAGCGTTGCAGCCGTTCCACTTTCTCTCCTTGCCCACTCTGTCCTTGCCCTGCCAACCCAAAAGGAGGGCGGTAGGCGAATCCTGGCATTTGCTGCCTTTGATCTCTGTGTCGTGACCCAGGGTGCTGTAGCAGCTTTCTCCAGACCGGCTGCTACCTATGTTATGCGACAAGGTAAAAATTTTAGGACTGACTTATTGAGAAAAGTGAATAACCTGTGCGGTTGGAATGGAAAGACTTTTTAGCTGTCTGAGCTGCAGTTAATTTGCTTGAGGAATTTAAGAGCTCTGGGATGAGGGCTACTGAGGGTGTGTCCTTGAGTTCAGTATAAAGGTCCAGATAAAAGGATTCTGAACCTGGGCTTTTGCTTTTCATAGTATTCTTGACCCATGGACTTGGAGCTAATTAGCAGAGATAGAGGGTTAGAGAAGATGTGCTCAGGAATTTGTCTCGAATTCCTGGAGAATTCCAGGTGAATTACTGGAGCTCTTCTGGCTTTCTTGACACATTAACTGCCATGTGAGTTGTATTTAACTTACTCTAGTTTTGAGCCTGGAGCCTTGTGAAGCATATTTAACTCACATGGCCTAACTTTCGACCTATTTTGACATAATAAAACACCATTGCCCCAAGGAAAAAATTTTTTTTTCTAATGTGGCACTGAATGTGTTAAAATGGGCTTTCCTTCCTGCTGTGGTGTTTTTTGCCTATGGTAACATTGTTTTCCTACACACTGGAGCCTGGGAGATGGTATCAGCTTGGAGTCTTTCATCTCCTTTGGTTTCCAAGGAATTCACTGAATATTCATAACTTCTCTTATGACTGTTCCTTTCTTTCCACTTCCTTTGTGGCCATCTCAGATTATGTTCCTCACTTCCCTCACTTGGAGGTCTCATGACACTATGCCCTGGTGGTTAGACAAATCTGTGCAAAGTAATTGCTCGCATATAATAACAGCAACACAAAACCTGTGGCAATAATCTTTATTCTGCGTTTAATAGGTACCAGGCGTGGTGATAAGCTCTTTACATGGCTTATCACAGAAAATACTTAGAAGATTTCTTTTGGATTTGTATTGTTGTTCTTCCTATTTTAGAAACCAAGGAATTGAGCCACAGAGAGGTTAAGGATCTTTTTAATAGTCATACAACCTATAACTGGCAGAACTCAGATTTGAAACTGCATCTGTCTCACTCTGTAGGCTTAAACCTTTAATCAGAAAAAGGAAAATGGTGTGAATTGATGAAGAATGAGTTATTTAAGAAGAACTGCTATCTAATGTCACCTCCTACACAATAGCATAGATGGCTTAACTGCAGTGACCTTGAAGTTAATAAACAAAAGCAGAAACAGAAAGGGAAACCTATAACTGATAACACTGAAATATTGAAAAAAAAATCACCAGACACGACTATGGAAAACTATAATCTAGCAAACTGGAAAACAGTAAGGAAGTAGGTAAATTCCTAGACACATACAACCTACCAAGATTGAATCACTAAGAAAGAGAACCTGAACAGATTAATAAGTCATGAGTTGAATGAGTAATAAAAAGTCCAGGACTGATGGCTTCACTGCAGAATTCCACCAAACTTTCAAAGAAGAACTAATACCAATTCTCAAACTACTCCAAAAAATTAAAGAGGAGGAAATTCTTCCCAACTCATTCTATGAGGCTAGCATTACCTTCATGCCAAAACCAGACAAGGATGCAACAAAAGAAGAAAAACTACATATTAATATCCTTGATGAGCATAGATGCAAAAATTCTCGAAAAGATATTAGCAAGCCAAATCCAACAGCACACAAAAAGATAATATGCCATGGTCAAGTGGGATTTAACCCAGGGGTGCAAGAAGGGTTCAGCATGCACATGTCAGTAAGTATGTTACATCCTATCAGCAGAATGAAGAGGAAAACCACAGGATTCTCTCAATAGACACAGAAAAAGCCTTTGATGAAATTCAATATCCTTTCATGACAGAAACACTCGACAAGCTAGGTAGGAACATAATTCAACAAAATAAAGGCCACACATGACAAACCCACAACTAACATCATACTGATGGGGGAAAACATGAAAGCCTTTCTTGTAAGAACTGGAAGAAGACAAGGATGCCCACTTTTATCACTCCTATTCCACCTAGTACCGGAAGTCCTAGCCAGAGAAGTCGGGCAAGAAGAAAAAAACAGAAGGTATCCAAATGGAAAAGAGGAAGTCTAATCGTCTCCCTTTGCAGATGAAATGATCTCAATTCTAGAAAAACCTAATAACTCCACCAAAAAACTTGTAGGTCTGATAAAAATGTTCAGTAAAGTTGCAGAATATAAAATCACCATACAAAAATCAGTAGCATTTCTATACACCAATAATGAAATAGCTGAAAAAAATCAAGAAGGCAATCTCATTTACAACAGCTACAAAGCAATTAAAATACCTAAAAAGAAATTTAACCAAGGAGATGCAAGATCTTTACAAAAAATATAAATAAAATCTTGATGAAAAAACTTGATGAGGATACAAACTAACAGGACAATATCCCACACTTGGACATTGTCAGAATTAATATCATTAAAATGACCATAGTCCCCAAAGTAATCCACAGATGCAGCGCTGTCTCAATCCAAATATCAATTTCATTTTTCACAGAAATGGAAAAAGCAATCTTGAAATTCATATGGACCCCTATTTGCAAATAGCCAAAGCAATCCTGAGCAAAAAGAACAAAGCTGGAGGCATCCCTCTATTTGACATCAAAATATAAGACTATGTAAACAAAACACATGGTATTGGTTTGAAAACAGGCACATAGACCAATGGAACAGAATAGAAAACCTGTAAATAAGTCTACATATTTCTAGTGACAAAGACACCCAGAGCAAAGGGCACCCTTATCAATAAATGATGCCAGGAAAATCAGATATCCGTATGCAGGAGAATGAAACTATCCCTTATCTTTTACGTATATACATCTAAGTAAACTCAAGGTGGATTAAAGACTTAAGACCTGAAACTCTAAAACTACTAGAAGAAAACATGTGGGAGGTGCTTCAGGACATTGGGCTAGGCAAAGATTTTATGGCTAAGACCACAAAAACATGGACAACAGAAACAAACATAGACAAATGGGACTATATTAAACTAAAAAGCTTCTACACTGCTAAGGAAACAGTCAACGAGTGAAGACACAACCTGTTGAATAGGAGAAATATTTGAAAACTTTTCATCTATCAAGAGGCTTATAACCTAGACTATACAAGGAACTCAACAGTAAAAATAAAAGCTTATTAAAAACTGGACAAGAGCATGAACAGACATTTCTCAAAAGAAGTTATACAAATGGCCAAAAGATGCATGAAAAAATGCCCAATGTCACTAATTATCAGGTAAATGCAAATCAAACCCACAATGAGATACCATCTTAGGCCAGTTAGAATGGCTATTACTACAAAGACAAAAAAAATACCAGATACTAGTGAGGATGAAAAGAAAAGGGAACTCTTACACACTGTTGAAGGGAATGTAAATTAGTATAGCACTAGGCAAAATAGTATGGAGATGTCTCGAAAAGCTAAAAATAGACCTACCATACAATCCAGGAATCCCACTTCTGGATATATATCCAAAGGGAAAGAAATCAGTATGTCAAAGGATTACTTGTACCCTGTGTTTATTACAGCACTATTCACAATAGCCAAGATATGGAATCAACTGAAGTTTTTATCAACAGATGAGTAGATAAAATGTGGTGTATATACCCAATGCAATACTATTTTAGCTATAAAAAAAGAATAAAATCATGTCATTATGGCAACATGGATAGACCTGGAGGCCCTTACATTAAGTGAAATAAGCCAGGCGCTGAAAGGCAAACACTGCTCGTTCTTACTCATATGTGAAAGCTAAAAAATGTTGATCTCATGGAAGGAAACATTGGAATGACGGTTCCCAGAAGCCTGGAAGCACATGTGTGTGGGGGCTGGAGATGAAGAGAGATTGGTTGATTGGTACAAACATACAGTTAGATAAAAAGGAAGTTCTGTGTTTGATGGCAGAGTAAGGTGACTATAGTTAATAACAGTGTATTGTATGTTTCAAAATTGCTGCAAAAATGGACTTTAAATGTTTCCAGTACATAGAAATGATAAAAAAATACTTGAGGCAATGGATACCCTAAATACCTTGATCATTACCTATTTTATGCCTGTAACAAAATATTACATGTGCCACGTGAATGTGTACAAATATTATGTATCAACAAAAAAATTTAGGTCTGAAAGCCAGACCTTTCCAGTTTCCTTCTTGCCCTTCATCCACCTAAAAGGAGCAGATTTATTCTTAGTAATATCCTTTTCCTTTCTTTTTTTTTTTAATTAAACTTTGTCGTAATGGGTCTCAAAGTTCTGTGATGTATTTTTGTGAAGTTGTTTCCATTAAAAAGTACTGAGTTTAAACACTAGTAACTTTAAAATGCCACACAAAAAGAAAGCAAATGGTCCACAAAACATTTTCCTTTCCTTCTGAAGGTTTTACCATGCCTTGTTATCATTAACCAGTCATTTACTATTAAACTTAAGTGGCCAATTGAAACAAACAGTTCTGAGACCATTCATCCATTACTTGTTAAGACTGAGGTGGCAGGTATTAGAGGTGATACTCATTTAGCCTTCTGAGTGTTCTGGGCACCCTTGGTGACCTTGCCAGCTCCAGCAGCCTTCTTGTCCACTGCTTTTTTTGTTGCTGTTGTTGTCTTTTTTTTTGTTTTTTTTTGCTTGTCCACTGCTTTAATGACATCCACAGCAACTGTCTGTCTCATGTCACGAACAGCGAAATGACCCAGAGGCGGATAATCTGAGAAGCTCTCAACACACATGGGCTTGCCAGGAACCATATTGATGATGCCAGCATCACCAGATTTCAAGAGTTTAGGACCATCTTCCACCTTTTTACCAGAGCAGTGATCAATCTTTTCCTTCAGCTCAGCAAACTTGCAGGCATTGTGAGCTATGTGACAATCCTGTACAGGAGCACAGCCAGCACTAATTTGGCCTGGATGGTTCAGGATAATCACCTGGCAGTGAAGCTGGCTGCTTCCATCAGTAGGTCATTTTTGCTATCACCAGCAATGTTGCCATGACGAATATCTTTGACAGACACATTCTTGACGTTGAAGCCCACATTGTCCCCTGGAAGAGCTTTGCCTAAAGCTTCATGGTGCATTTCAACAAATTTAACTTCAGTTGTAACCTTAACTGGGTCAAAGGTGACCACCATGCTAGGTTTGAGAACACCAGTCTCCACTCAGCCTACAGGGACAGTACCAACACCACCAATTTTATAGACATCTTGCAGAGACAGACACAAGGGCTTGTTAGTTGGACAAGTTGGTGGCAGGATGTAATCCAGAGCATCAGGCAGCATGGTTCCACTGGCATTGCCATCTTTCCAGGTGACTTTCCATCCCTTGAACCAAGGCATGTTAGTGCTTGGCTCTGAAATGTCACCATTCCAACCAGAAATTGGCATGAATGCTACTGTGTCAGGGTCATAGCCAATTGTCTTAATGTAAGTGCTGACTTAACAATTTTCTTGTATATCTTTGGCTGTAGGCAGCTCAGTGGACTCCATTTTGTTAACACCAACAATTAGTTGTCTCACACCAAGTGTGTAAGCCAAAAGGGCATGCTCACAGGTCTGCCCATTCTTTGAATTACCAGCTTCACATTCACCAACACTAGCAGCAACAATCAGAACAGCACAGTTAGTCTGAGATGTGCTCGTAAGCATGTTTTTGATAAAGTCTCTGTGTCCTGGGGCATCAGTGTAGTCACATAGTATTTGCTGGTCTCAAGTTTCCCTGGGGAGATAGCAGTGGTGAAGCCACATTCATGCTGAGCCTTTATCCAAGACCCAGGCATGCTTGAAGGAGCCCTTTCCCATCTCAGAAGCCTCCTTCTCAAATTTTTCAGTGATTCTCTTGTCAATGCCACCACATTTGGAGATTAGATGACCAGTAGTGGTGGACTTGCCCAAATCTATGTGTCCAGTGGCGACGACATTGATATGAGTCTTCTTTCCTATTTTGGATTGTATGGGAGTTTTTCACAACACCTGTGTTCTGGCAACAAACTTTTTGTTGAAAAAGCTAACATGCTTTTCTTATGTGCACTTGGGACCCATCGAGTGTTTAGTTAGAACATGAGCTGATACCACCTAACAATGAACTTATTGATGTCTCTACAAGCCAGTGATTTTCATTTTACTTTTGCTCTTAAGACCTCTTCTTGAACTTCTATCTTAGAAGCTATCATGGAAAAAAATCACCGATACCCAGATGCCCCAGAATTTATGGAGAATATTTGCGGTTAGGAAATCATGGGAAGAAATAAACCTCTACAACCAAGATATTTTAGGGTGAGATGTTTAGGAAGAATTAGCTCACTAGACTCATACCTTTATTCTCCAGATGAAAAAAATCCCTGAAATTTTACGTTTTTCTTTGTGTAATGCATGAAAATTCAACAGCTAGAGACTCACTTGAAGCAATTTCTTTCAATTAGTACATGCACATATTAATGCCTTAAAACAAACTGCTAATTTTCAGTCTTGGCATAACTGTGGGCCAAGGATAGGCACGATAGGATACTTCAAAACAAAGCACTTGGGTAGAGGAACAGGTTAAGTATGACAGGTGTGTTGCTTACGATAGTATTGGTGTTCTAGGTATATGGCCAAGGTGACTCTGAGGAAGTGTGTATGGAGAATTAAACTAAAGGGAGCCAGTATCACAATTCTGCAACATCAAGGATCCGAGAAAACTCTGCAATGCTCTGAATAGCTCTTATTCCTAGGACCTACAACTAGTATAATACAATTAGTGTTATAGGCAAGGCCTGCTTGTGAGCGAGGTGATACTGTTTCTATGGAAGTTTCAAGCCCTCAGTTTTGGAGAGAAAATTTTAGAGCAAAATCCTTTGTGAGCCACCCTAGAACATACATGTATGTTCTAAAGTTCATAGCTCCTACAGTTGCAGACCTACAGACACACACATGCAGAATGAGACACACACATGCAGAATGATGTTCAGTTATCACAGGGACTTTACTAGCCTTTGGGGGATAATAACCTTGATCTTTCATGGTTTACTTGCACAGGCTCCAAAAAAGTGAGTAGGAGAGGGAGAGGAAAACACTCAGACTTCTCTGTTTTACCACTTTTCAGGAGCTCTTGGCAGAACCATTCTTACCAGACATACTGTTAGTTTGGAAGCTTCGGTCCCTTGCCCCTATCTCCTAATCCATCTGTAGTATCTGTCTTTGACATTCTTCACTTTGCTGAAATTCTACTGCTAAGCAATGGTTGAATGCAAATGTACTCCAGAGGATGGAGATAATCCAGTTTTATTATCAGTAAGAGTGGCTAACATGTGTTTTGTGTCTCTTTTATAATGAGTTTAGCATACGATATTTCTAATATGCATGGCTGAGCCTACCATTTACAAGTGAAGAAATTATTGAGGCTCAGCCAGCCATATTACTCAGGGTTCTCTCCAAAGAGACACAGCCACACAGCCAGTAGATCTGTGTATTGGGGTGTGTGTGTCTGTCTGTCTGTGAGTGGCAGGATATTTATTTCAGGGAATTGGCTCACAGTCGTCGAGGCTGGCAAGTCCAAAATCCACAGGGATGGAGACCCAAGGAAGAGTTAATGTTGTGGCCTTAACATGAAGGCAGTCTGCCAGCAGAATTTCCTCTTCCCCAGGGGAGATCAATCTTTTTTTGCTTGAGGCCTTCAACTGATTGGATGAAGCCCATCCACACTATGAATGATAGTTTGCTTTACTCAAGGCCTTCTTATTTAAATGTTAATCTCATGTTGGCAACATCCAGACCAGTATCTGACTATTCGGGCACCCCAGCCTACCCAAGTTGACACATAAAAGGAACCGTCATAGCCTGTCCAAGTGAGTTCCCCAGGCCTGTCAACCGGTAAGTGGTAGAGCCATAATTTGAACCCAAGTCTGTCTGGCTGTAAAAACCCTCACTCTTCCCACTGTGCCATGGCACCCTAAGTTAATCATGTTATTTCTTGTAGCACGTAGTTGAGGTGTCAGTCCTGTTGGAAGAATGAAAATTTAAATTTGAGCAAGGAGAGTAGGAATATCAGGTTGTTTTGAAGCCCCAGGTGCTAGGGGAATTGGGTAAGGGGAGGACAAGTCAGGAAAACCTCATTTGGATGGTGATATAAATGGAGAAAAGCTTTAGTTGGGCTAGAGGACTGGGCATTGGGGGACACCAAATTTGGTCCGAGTTAGAGGTTGTGGCTTGTCCTGGACCTGGTTCTCCAGAAGAGGCTTTACCCACATTTGCACTAGAAAATGAACCTCGTGAAGACAGAATTCTCTTATTTACCCTGTACGTGTGGTAGAGTGTCCAGCTGTTAGATGGATAAATTCTTGTCTACTGAATTTATAAAGACTAGGTATTGGATGGTGATAGCCTATTGTGTTTTTGCATTATTTTCTGTTGTCTGGCTGGAACGAGGGCTTTGTGTGGCCCTGAAAATCAGAAGCACTTCCAGCCTCTTGTTCATGCTTACTGGCCTAGAGTGAGCCCTGCTGGGCCCTGCATGCTCTCGCTTCCTTTGAGCGAGAAGAGCAGCTACTGCTCACAGCCTCAGCCGTGTTGCTGGTTTCCCATAGTGCCTTGTTATGCACCAGATGCTGCCTTAGAACTGTGGCTACTATGGCTAAAGGCAAGAAAATAAACTGGGTCGCGATTGTAGTAGTAGGTGACTAGTTATTGGTGCAGGTGGGTTTTTGTTGAAATTGTTTCTTTGTAACTTCTGCACACGTACCTGATTGAATGCTTGCTGAAATCAAGGAAGCAACCAGACGGGGACAAGAGTAATCACTGCCCTGGCATGTGGCACCCTGACTCGCAACCTCATTTGCCAAACTCACTCTTAATTAATAAAAGTGGCGCCCTAAATCTAGATCAATGTATTCTGAAGCCTGGTTCTTATCCGTGTTTTAAGATTCATTTTACTGTTGTTTGAAAAGTCTGTCTGGTTTGTGTCTGAGTTGACATCAGGCTTTATCTCTCTGCTTCAGCGGATCCCCCTGTGATCTCGGAAGAGAAAGGGCCCTGTTACCGGCTTGTCAGTTCTGGGAGGCAGTGCATGCACCCTCTGTCTGTTCACCTCACCAAGCAGCTCTGCTGTTGTAGCGTGGGCAAGGCCTGGGGGCCACACTGTGAGAAATGTCCCATTCCAGGCACAGGTAAGACATGACAGCTGTCTGCTCACATACTTTACCAGCCACATGGGTGTGCAGAATATTTAAGCGTGGAGAGGCCAGAGGCTCTGCTGGGCCATGTGCTTTACTAATGACTGGCTGCTCCTCACTCCAGAGTAACCAGATCCCAGGCAAAGTGACTTGTTCACTCATTTATTGAACATTGTGCTTAATTTCTTTAATTGGAAATGGAAGGAATTATATTCATGATTAAATTTATGCTATGAAGCTTCATTAACTCAAGGGCAAATCCTGCCAAAGCCTCTGTGAACTTCCAAGAGGAGTTGAGTATTAAGAAGTTCATTATATTTTAGCCTCTGTCTGGTACATAATTGCCTGATGCCCTGAAAGGGTGAAAGGGTTTATTTAGGTACCTTACTTCTACCAAAAAGCCACCAGCTTCTCAAGCAGGGTAAAACAGTTAAATGGAACAGAAAGAAACCTGCAGATATTGGGCATGATATTATCAAAGACTCTCACTGGCTTGACGTGGCATAAAACAGTCTACTTGGTTGTTTATTTGATAAAATGTCTCCCCCTTGGGAAGTACATTAACTCTCACAGGGCCATGAGGTATCTTAAAATGGAATTTACGCTAGAGCAGACAAGGTTTAAATATAAATTTAAGCCTGATATTCCACCTTTGTCAAATCAGAAAGAACTCTGTTAAGACAAAGATGATACAATGTTGATGGTATATTGGTAGATTTGATAATTTTATACACCTTCAAAGGCCTTGTACTCTCCTGGTCCATCTGATCTATTTGCTTTTAAAAGTTAATGATCAAAGTATATAATCTTTTTAATTAATTCAATTTTGAGATCTTTGTAATCTTCACATGAAGCATAAGTTAAGACCGTGAATGAAATTCGGGGATATTCCTCCATAGTACTATCACTAAATTTGAAAATAATATTGAGTAAAATTTTTTGCATTTAATAAATTTTTGATTATATAGTGATGTTCATTTAAAATTTTTCATTTAATAATACTCCAAAAATTTGTTAAAAATAACATATTTTTCTTCTGGAAGCATCTTTTTAAGTAAAAATTGTATTTTCTAGTGAAGCATAAGAATGAGTTTCCACCATTTACTGTGTGATTCTTAGAAAAATAATATTCTAAGCACGCTATAATGACTATTTTAGAGTCTCCCTTTTGAGAACTAATTTTAGGGCCTGAACATTCAAATGAAGATCTTTTGTTCAGTGGAAGTGAGAAATGACTTATTTTACTTTAAATTTTAAAAGTAGAAATAAAAAGGTTGTCCATGAACTCCTTGGTGTCTGCGTTTGGTAACTCGCCTCCAACACCAACACCAAAGGGATTAGGTGGATTTTTCCTCTTTGCACCACACACTGTCTTTCTCCCAAATTTTTTCCCTTTACTTACTCCTGGGGATTATTCAGGGGAGGTGAGAAAATCATAGGAGTCTTACTTTAAAAAAAAACAAACAAAAAAAACCTCACTTTTTTTCTGGCAAGGATAGTTACTCCAGGGCACAGAATATCTCCTAATCCTCTGGAGATGAACCAGCTGGTCATGATCAGACTCTTGCCCAATTGTAATTTTTTTGCTTGGAAATAGCTGCATCCTGATCTGACATTTCCCTTCTTCCTTGATTCCCATCTATCATCTCTAACATGACTCATTTTGCTAGATTCCTTATCACTGGAAGGAGTCTTCTGTCCCGAGAATCTCTTTTTAAAACCCTTCCCAGTCTCAGTCCTTCTTAACCAATGTTCTTGTACCAGCTGGTACACTGCATTCTGGCTGGACACTTTGGATTCTTCAACTAGAAACAAATCATGAGAATTTCAGAACCTCATTTCCCTGAATAGTGATTTTTATGTTGTTGTTTGAGACAGAGTCTCACTTTGTCACCCTGGGTAGAGTGACGTGGCGTCATAGCTCACAGCAACCTCAAACTGTTGGGCTCAAGTGATCCTAAGCCTCCCAAACAGCAGGGACTATAGGTGCCCACCACAATGCCGGACTATTTTTCAAAAAAAATTTTCTTTTTTTCTTTTTTAGACACGGGATCTCTTTCTTGTGCAGGCTGGTCTCGAACCCATGAGCTCAGGCAGTCCACCTGCCTTGGCCTACATGAGCAGACATGAGCTACTGCGCCCGGCCTGATTTCTGTTTTTTTTTTTTTTAAACCTTCTTATTTATCATCTAACTTAGATATCAGTGAGCTCTTTGTTAATAACTAATGAAATCGCAACAAAGTAGAAAGAAAAGAAGAAAGCCTGATTCTTGCTGATATTAAATGCACATGCAATGAAATACATAGAATGTATGTAGTGTCTTCTATATGTGAAAATATCTTCTAATGTATTACATGTCTATGTATTACACATATATTACACATATGATATATGTATAATATTTCCTAATTGGTTGCTGATGTATATATATAGTCTGCTCTCCATATCCATGGGTTGAATTCACAGATGTAGAACCCATGGCTGTGGAGAGCCGGCTATATTGAGCCATTTTATGCAAGGGACCTGAGCATCAGGGCTTTTGATATCCTCAGGGGGTGTTGGAACCAATCTCCCATGGATACTGAGGGATGATTGTATATATAATATGATATATAAGGTACATGCTACATATATGTTGTATATTCATTATATATATGTATATATATGTTCTGACTGAAGAACATAGGAATTAATAGATGGAGAAATGTTTAGTAAGAAAAAGGAGGATTTGGACATTTTTCTGTAAATACACAAGTTTATCAGAAATTCAAGCAATTTGCTTACATTTTGCATCTGTTTTAAGTCTTTGAATGTAAATATATTAGTGATGATTTATTAAGAGATATTCATCATGATATTTTCCTCTGTATAAGTTTGCACTGTTAGATTTTTAAAAGGAATATTTTCCCATCCCAAATCTAGCTGCTTTTAAGGAAATCTGTCCTGGTGGAATGGGTTATACGGTTTCTGGCGTTCATAGACGCAGGCCAATCCATCACCATGTAGGTAAAGGACCTGTATTTGTGAAGCCAAAGAACACTCAACCTGTTGCTAAAAGTACTCATCCTCCACCTCTCCCAGCCAAGGAAGAGCCAGTGGAGGCCCTGACCTTTTCCCGGGAACAGGGGCCAGGAGTGGCGGAGCCAGAAGGTGAGAGCGGAGGTGGATCTTGGACTGTAGCCATCTCTCTGTGTGTCTCTGCTTGGGTTCCCCTGTGTATGCCCCTGTAGAAGAGAGTTGCTCAGCTTTGGCACTGTTGCTATTTTAGGGTGCATGTGTCTTTGGTAAGAGGTGTTCCCTGTGTATTGTAGACTGTTTAGCAGAACCTGTGGTTTTTAACCCTTAGGTGCCTCCCCCTTCAGTTGTTATAACCAAAAAGGGTGTCCAATGTTCTAGTTGTCCTTGGGGGCAAGGGTGGCAAACTTGCCCCTGATTGAGAACCACTGCCATAGAATAATACACACCTAGCAGGCAACAGTATTCTGTGGTAATATCAGGGTGTTGTCTTACTCTTTGGGGGCTACTTTTTCCTTGGTGTTTATTCCTGGAGAGTGACTTAAATCCTTCAGGGAATAGCCCTAATTCATTTCCTGTCTAGAGGATCACTTAATATTTATTTACTTTACAAAGTAGAGCCTGCAGACTTTTAAAATGTTAAAGCATCACGAGACTAACATGCTGCCTGCAGTGCTAAGAAGGCGCTGCTAACTCATCTGTAAAATGAGTCTAATGGACAGTCAGGGATGACGGAGGATGAGGGGAAGGAAGGTGGGAGACGGTTCATGGGAGGATCTGGAGATCACCTAGCACAGTCCCTGAGACCTAGAGAGGGGACGTGACTTGCCACGTGTCATACGAGAGAGTATGTTCTGAGATCTGTGACCAAGGAACACATTTTTTCCAAGGGAGAAGTTTAAGGCCTTATACTTGAGAGGGAGGCTGGAAACAATTGACTTTGGCTTTCTCTCTGGCATTCAGGAAGAGGATCATCTCTCTCTATGTATATATAAACTAGCATATCCAATATTTTGTGTATCTTGTTCATCACAAAAATCTTCACCCTAGATAGAAGCAATACAAACTTTAGATTTGTATGGAACACACACACATATGTATTATTTGCTCTAAGTTCCTATTGGCTTTTTATGGTTGATTCTTGGGTCAGAACTCAGGATGCCCATTCATGCATCTTGTGAGGAAATAGGGTACCCAGGCTAATGATGAGTTGGGAGCTTGACACGACCTTCCTGGTAGGCAGGGTTTTTTCTGGACTCTGATTGTGTTTTCTGGCCTATTTCATTCTGCTCTTTCACTCACGGCATTTCTTCCTTGCTTAGGCAGAGCAGGTGGGGCCACACCTGGAACTGTCAGCATCGATCAGTTTGTCCCTGTACACTTAGGGTGTCATGGCCAGATGTTTGCAACTGTTAGTCCTTTGTGCAGGCAGGAGGAAGTGGGCCCTATGGTCCAGCTTTTGCTTTAAGACTTTCTTCGTGGTGGGTTAAGCAGGATAGGTTAATTGACTTTCTCCAACCACAAGAATATTGCAGCAGTGTTTTTAATTTATTTGGTACCCTAATTGTATTTAGGAAGTAATACTCCCACCCAACCTGTATGCTAATGTTTAGGAGATACTAGTCATGAGAAAAATCCTGGTGAATGTTAACTTGGGGCTTGAGGACCGCTATTAAGAACTGATTAATGGAAAGCAAGTCTTTTGAAGGACAACGGCATCACCCCCACCCCCACGATAACGTTCAAGATTGTGTAATATGTACTTTGTTTAATATATTAATGCTCACAGGGCTTTATTAAAGATTAGGATAGATAAATAGTGCAGCATCTATTCTCATGTCTCTTACTGAAATTAGTGGCCTTCTGTTTTAATGTTGATACCAGAAAGCATTTCAAACAATATATACTATATTAAGTATTTGAGCAACCAATGAAAATGTTTTCTAAGATACGAGAAGTGCCACATAATGAGATTAGGCAAAAAATTATGTACCAGAAAATGTTACCTTTTTTAACTTTTTAGTTTAATCATCTCACTTTCAAATGAGTTTGAAAGACTTATTTAATAAAAAAAAAAATAAAAAGACTTACACCTGGTCCCTGGGTTCCTATTGTTGAAGAATAACATAGCGCTGGGACTTTGCTGTCTGTCATGTGTAAAATTCCCCCAAATGTAGTAACCTTAATTCTGCATTTGCTTTAGTTTGGGTTTTAATTTTTTGGAGAGATACTATATTTTTGTTGCTTTTTGAAAATTGAAATATAATACAGTGAATTGTCTGAAAATGTAATAAAGTCCTTTTTTCTTTTTTGGTTTTAGTGGCAACTGTACCTCCTGAAAAGGTAATTTATTTGTTGTTTACGAGTCCTTTTCTTAACCTCCCAAATTATTTCCTATTAGAATGTATATAGATTTTTTAGACTTAAACACAGTAACATGTCTACTGTGCATCGATTGATTTACATTAATATACTTAAATTGATTTGATCTGAACACTTTTGAACTTAAAGTTGATTTAAGTTCATTTATTCAAGAAATATTTCTAGATTATTGGTATGCAGCTGGTACTGTTCTTAGTACTCAGAAGACAATAAAGAACAAATTAGACCAAGCCCCTTACTTTAGTGGAGCTTAAATTCCAGTGAGAAGAAAATGGGTGGAATTGATGAGAGTAGAGTGTCTAGAATTCAGAGTCAACTGCTTACCTGGGCCGTCTGTGGAAAGAAAGACTTTGATATGTTTAAGTCACTGTGTGTTCTTAGTATGTGTAGTGCATTTATAGTGAGTGAGATGCTTCTTAACTCAGCTGACATTTAACATGCATGTGTCAGTTGAATTAGAATAAGAACAGAGCTTACTTACCCTTGAAAGATACAACCAAACACTAGAAGGTTGCTTCTTTGAAATTTTAGAGAATTTTTTTATCAATCTCTTGGCATTTGGGCTTAGAATGGGGCAATGTGAAGAGTTCACATGCACGTTTGCAGCTCTCAGCATCTCTGAAGATCAGTGATGAAGAGCAGTTAGCAATGTTGCTGATTTTGAATGGTTCTGATCGATATATGGGAGTAATCTTTTACCTTGTGAGTGGGCCAGCCAGTGGCCTGTTAGCTTCATCATAACTCAGTTCTCTGTTTATGATGAAGTTTATGATCTTTCTTAATCTGAAAGAGATCCTGAAAATGTTCTTGTCTATGTATTTGATTTGGGGAGGAGGTAGTAGGAAAAATGCGGTCACAGTCTTTGTAGTACTGGTACCTTTCAAAGGTTAATGATGTTATGGGATGGATGAGGAGACAGGAGGATGGTCCTGGGTTGGCAACTACATGGCAAAGGTGTGGTGGAGGGGACGGCAAGGATCATGAAAGGCTTGTTTAGAAAGAAAATTTGAGGTTTCTTTGGTAGGCTTCGACCACCAAACTGCAGTTGTAATCATTGGGGGAAATTCCCCTGGTCAGCTGGACACTACTTGCTATATGGAGAAGTGGTACGGATTAGAAAGTCATGGGCTGCAGACTGATTGAGGTCCTACCTACTAGGTAATAGAAAGCTAGTCTATATTCTTAAGAGGAAGAGGAAATGTGGGAGAAGTAATAAGTGCTCAGTATTTCTGGGAGATGAATTTTGGCAGGATTAAGTGAGGTGGGAACAAAGACGAAGCCCAAGACACTAGTTAGATTATCACAATAGACTTGAGACTGAGAGAGTGAGTCTAACGCGCGGGGGGAGTGTCTGTGGCTATGGAAAAGGGTCAGCCACTATAAGAAATAATGCCAGTGGGCAGAGCTTGGGATGAGGAGTGAAGAAGGACTGCACAGTGACTTTAAACCTGAGGGAGACTGATTAATGACTCTGTGGCACTGACAGAAAGGATGAAGTTGGAATGAGACCCTGAATGATTTTGGAGAAGGTGGATTTTTGAGATATCTGTGGAATATCTAAATGGAGTTACCCAATGAGCATTTGCACTTATAAAAGTGGATCTGTGATGAGATATTCAGGCAGGCTATTTTAGGAAAAACAGAAAAGAGATGACAGTTGAGGCCAGGAGAGGGGATAAGAGTTAACAGAGGCCAGAAAAATAATCTTTCTGGAAGGTGACAGTGACAAAATAACTTGATGAATATTTTCAATACCGTGGTGGAGTGAGCTCTCTGGTACTGCTCTGACATGGGCAGGGTCACAGATTTTTAATGAGGCTGACCGATTTGTGTAAGCTCCAAGGAGCTATGATTGGAAGCTGACCCATGAGCGATGGGCTGCTTTGCTTGACCTCCTGTGAGGAAGCCTCGAATCTTCTCCCAGTACAGCGATTTTCTGTTGCTTTGTGTAGCTACCCCTGATCAGAGAGCTGTAGTTATAAAGTTATCAGATGTGGGATAATGGGAAGATATGATTGACCAGTTTGCCCTATTTTAACTTACTGTGCCTTTGTTATGCCCCATCTGCCCTATCCATTATGTAATCTGCCAAGTGAGCCGGTCATCTTAGTGGGGAGAAGCCACGTGTGAAGGAGGTGAAGGCTTAGTTCTCCTTTGAGGTTAGTTGTGCCCTGTTGCAGACTCAGTATGGACCTGGTGGCCAATTTGTGTTTGACTGAAAAGGTCTGACTTTGGGCTTCAGGGAAATGCCTGAGGGTGTGTGTAAGGCTCAGCATTGCTCAGGAAGCTTACAGGTGTACATCCTTGCACCATGACAATAATTTCTTTTTTAATTTCACACCATTACACAGATAGGGTCCTATGACATTTCTTTGCCTTTCTAAGGGTATAATTAATTAAATAAAAAATAGTAATGTGTGCAAACTAAAAATAATTCCCACTTTCAATGTCCCTTTTTATTGATACAATCATCTAGGAAATACCTTCATTGGATCAAGAGAAAACCAGACTGGAGCCTGGTCAGCCCCAGCTCTCTCCAGGCATCTCAACCATTCACCTACATCCACAGTTTCCAGGTAGCCCGTGTTGGTCTGCGCTGTTTGTAAGAGTATTCCGAATAAAAGCATGAGATAGGAATTTTTTTGACTTTTAAAATAAATCATTAGAATTCATAATTAAGTCAAATGTGAAAAATATACACAAATACCCGAATATACTCACAGTGTCAGTATTTGATGTTGTAAGTATTGGGAAAGGCAAGTTTTTCACTATTTTCTGTGGTCAGGAATAGTATATTTTTAACTACTCAGACAGTATTGAAAGTCATCATGAGATGAATGGCCATTTTTTTTTTTTGACTTCTGAATCTCTCTTAGATATTTTTGCTAAATATTGGAACAAGAACAATCAATTAATATCATGAATTTTTGGGACCTCTAACAGTTCTTTATATGCAAGAACAATTGTGATATAAGTTAGACTAACTCATGCTTGCATTTTGAAATGGGATCTCCATGCAGGTAACAGGCTGTAATTTTATTCTTATCCCCTACTTCCTCTTATAGTAGTGATTGAAAAAACATCACCTCCTGTGCCCGTGGAAATAGCTCCTGAAGCTTCAACATCAAGTGCCAGCCAAGTGATTGCTCCTACTCAAGTAACAGGTTGGTGCAGTATTTGTTTTGAAATCTGTGGAAATCTCTTCCTATGGAAGAGACATGGGTCTGAACCTCATTTTACTTTATTTAATTATTTTTTCTCTCTGAGCAGACACCAAAGTTTAATTTCGTTTTAAAACAAGACTTGGCAGAAACAAAGTTGACAGCTCTGAATCAGTGTCAGTTGTTATGGAGTTAGTACTATTTAGACTGTTTCAAATTAATTTTTCTGTATTTTGAGTTATTTGTTAATGTATTTGTATCACGGGTATGTCGTTTTAACTGTTTGGCCTACGTTTTCACACATATTTGGCCCCTAACTAAGGAGGCAGGAGAGAAACCATTTGCAGGCTCTTCATTCTGCTTTAGTATTATCCATGCGAATTTGAAAAGAAAATTTACAGTCAGCCACCTCTTGTACTATTAATGAGCCTATCTTTTAGCTTCCCCAAAATGCAGACATTGGGAGAAGAACAAACAGTTTGCAGTGCTCATTGATGTGTTCAATTTGGGCACATCTGCCAATGCACGCCTTTACATAAACTGAGTAGATTATTTAATGTTAATAACATGAACTCTACTAATTTGATTCATTTCTGCTGCTCTGACTTTCAGGCCATGCTTTGCTATGTCCCTGAGAAAGACTTTTTAACAGTCTTAAAAGTTAGCTAGAAATACTCCCTTTTTTAAGAAGTCATTGTACTTGTTGGTACTAACTTGTTTCAAGATATGTCTCCTCATCAGAAGGTGACTTTCTTGATTGCAGGCATTGAACTTTATCTTTGCAATCCTCGGAGCTAGCCCATGATTAGTTTTGTACTTTTTATTTATTTATTTATTTTTTGCTTCAGTAGATTTAGGAGGTACAAGTGGTTTTTTGTTACATGGCTGAATTGCATTGTGGAGAAGTCTAGGCTTTTATTTTTATTATTATTATTATTTTTAATAAATCATAGCTGTGGAAGTCTAGGCTTTTAATATACCAGTCACCTAATCAACTTCACTTTAAATGTAGTATCACATATATAAGGTTGCTCATGGAAGGATTAGTCATAATAGCAAATATTCGGAAATAATCTAAATATTGTTAAGGAAGAGTATGTATAAATTATGCAATGGAATATTACACAGTTATTAAAGTAACATATAAGAATAATGTCATGAGGAAGTGCTTAGGGCATAGTGTTTGTTAAGAAACACAGATCACAATATAATAACTCCAGTTTCATTTTTTCAATGTCTACAAATATAGAATAGGAAATGCATCAAAGTGTTGAACTCTCTCTCAAAGAGCCAGTTACTCTTCAATATATTTTTATGTATTTTCAAAGTTCTTTATAATAAACATTAATTATTAATGAAAAAGTTATAAAAATATATTATATTTTGAAATAAATGAAAAGCCTAAGTGTTAATATCCTTAATGTACATATATCAACAAGAAAGATGCTAACAATGGAGAAATGGAAAAATAATATAATCAGATAATTTGTAGAAAAAGAGTTCTAAGGAGCATATAATAGAAAATTTCAGCTTTACTAGTTGAAATGCAAATTAAAATAGGGTAATACTTTATTCTTATCAAATTAGTATTGATAAGCCCAACAAAACTACTTTTATTAGGGTAAAATCAAGACTCTCACATTACTGTAGGGAGTGTGTATTAGGATTCTTTAGAGAAACAGAAACAACAGGGTATATATAGGTTTATAGAAGCAGCTTTATTATGAGAGACATTGGCCCACAGGATTCTAAAGGCAGAAGTTCCACAGTCTCATCTGCCAACTCGAGGCCCAGGAAGGCCGGTGGTAAGATTCTATTAGGGAGAGTTAGTAGTGGAAGTCCCAATCTGAGCCTGATGGCCTGAGTACTGAAAGGGCAGAGTGTGAGTGTCCAAGGGCAGGAAGAGAAGGATGTCCCAGCTCAAGCAGAGAGCAAATTCTCGCTGAGAGCAAATTCTCCTTCTTCTGCATTCTGTTCTTGGCCCTACTCTTAACAGATAAGATGATTCCCACATTGGTGAGGGTAATCTTTACTTGGTCTACTAGTTCAAATGCTAATTTCCTCTGGAAACTATCTTACAGACACACATGGATATAATGTTTTACCAGCTATCTGGGCATCCCTGAGCCCAGTCAAAAGGACTCATAAAATTAACCAGCACAGAGTATAAACTGATTCATTTTTTCTGGAAAGCATAAATTGGCAATATGTATAAAGAACTTTAAAAATGTTCACAGCTTTTGGCCCAGTAATCCTATTTTATGTTCTCTAAAAAAAAAAATAACATCCCCAAAGACTATGGTATGAGTTTATATAAATGGTTACTTATCATAGTATAAGTATAATGGAGAAAAAATAGTAATAATGTAAACATTCAACTATAGGAAAATAGATAGTTATGGTACATTTGTACATTGGAACACGTTGCCCCAAATGTAGTATTTTTGCAGAATTTTTATTGAGATCTATTTACCAAGAAATGGTCACAAGATATTGCTAAATTTAAGATGAAGGATATAAAAATTGAATGGTGTTAAATATTATATGGATTTCTTAAAAAAAGGATACATACATGTTGAGAAAACACTGGAAAAAATACACTAGATATTAGCAGGGATTGTTTTTTTGTAATGGGTTTTAGGAGGTTTAGGTGTTATTTTATTTTGGAATTTTATTATGAAGTGGACAGATATTTTTAGAGTGAGGAAAAAATGTCCCCCCAGAGGCATTATGTCAACTTTCAGTTCAAGATTCCACTGTAGAATGAGGTTGGCCATGTATGACAGGAGTAGCTAATAAAAGAGTTTGTAGCCTCCATTAGAATATTCACTCCTTGGAAACATGGTATGCTTCATTTCAAATAGAAATGTTCTTATGTATTAAACATTTGGTCAGTTCCTCAAAAATGTGGATGTACATTCTCTTCAATACTTGAATCAAGACAACAGACTACAAGGTATTTTTAAAAGGCACCTCTGTCCCAGGATGAAATGGCAGGTGAGCTAGCAGTGTAGAAGCAGCCTGAATTCAGCGACAGACAAGGTATGGCTGCTCCAAGAACCACGGCCTCTCCACATTTATTGCCTAGCAACCACTCTGATCTTACCTAGTAAAGTGATACAGAAATGTTAGTGATTCTACGTATTTTTGGAGTGATACAATGACATGATAGTGATTTTTTAAAGTAACCATGTCATAGCTGGGCGTGGTGGTGCATGACTGTAGTCCCAGCTACTAGGGAGGCTGAGGCAAGAAGATTGCTTGAGCCCAATTGTTTGAGGTTGCTGTGGGCTGTGATGCCACAGCACTCTATCCAGGGGGCAACAAAGTGAGACTCTGCCTAAAAAAAAAAAAAAAGACCATGGCTAAAATTAATTATTCTTCATCATGTCTAAAATAGATCCTGCTTTGCATTCCAAGGTGTAGAAGCATGGAATTTACTATATTGGTCAACAAGGATCTTCTAATTGTTTATCTCAATGTTAAAAAGAAAACGTGAATGAGACAACATACTATAATTCACTAACTCTTCCCAAATAATGTATTTCCATTTTTCAATGTGAAGACACACTCTAGTTTTGAATGGGAATGGACACACTTGCCAGCTAGCTTCATAGAGGTTAATTAAGTTTGGCTGGATAGAGGGATCCCAGCAGCTTGTCTCTAGCGCTGGACAAGGAGCTGGGGGCTCCTCTTCAGTGGTTCCATTTCCTGGAGAGCTCAAGTTGTCTCTGCAACAGCCTCTGTCACCCTATGACCTGCAAGTACTGCGAGATCTGTAGAGAGGACACCGGGACATCCCTGAAGCTGGGAAAATGGTCTTGGTATCTCTAAGCCATCACTCATCACCTCTCTGGAGAAAAGCAAAGAACCCTGGAAAGTGAAGACATAACACACAGTAGTCAAGCACCGGGGGGAAGGGAGACGATGGCTGACTGAAACCAGCTTTCCCCAGAGGCTCCCGTCCAGAACGAGAGTTAAAGGACAGAAATTTAGCAAGTAACCTGGCGGATTAGAGCTGCATCAAGAGAGAAGGTTGAAGAACGCACATCAACCCTGCTGAGGCGAGCTGCGACCCCAAGGATGCAAACAAAAGGTACAAAATCCACCACCAAGCGGACAGGAGTCCCCTCCCCCATGAGAATGATTTGGAGTGCCCCACAAACAAATGATCAGAGTTCAAAGGTCCTCCCACTACAGTCCACAGGAGAGACCCTCTAAAAACTGGACCTACCTCCCCTACCAGGGTGCCATGGCGTTCTCCTGCCAGGCATAAAACTGTGTATATTCTCTACCTGCAACTCTGAGCTCCCAGCACTCCCCTCCACTCACAGTCTGAGGTCTGGAGGCCTATCCCCCAAGAGTCCAGATTCTTGGGTGATTTCTCGAGGGCTGTGGACAGGGCCTAAACTGCAGCTGGTCAGTGCTAACTCTACAGCACGGGAGTGAGGAGAAGACAGTTGGCTGAGAGGGAACCACGCCGGAGCGGTGGTGCCCCAAGGCGCAAAACAGCAGCCATCTTTTGGCAACAATAGGCCTCATTCCCGGAAATTCCGAAGCCACACCCTCTGTCTCCCTGGGCAACCAGAGGAGGCCAGGCATCTACTTAGGTGGCAACCACCATGGAACAGATCTGGGACGTAAACGCAGGCCCTGTGAGTAAAGGGTTTGCCTGAGGCGGTACCTGCCTCGGTGGAGCGCGGTAACTAAAAATGCATGTGCAGAGCTGGGAAGTCCCAGGGTGGGGCTGACCCAGAGGACCACTTTACTGAGCCTAAGACACACCCAGCCCTCAGGGGATCGTCAACCTACAGACAAAGGAAGACAGGTGGCTAGAACTGACAGCTAACCGAATACAAACCTGCAGGAGCAAAGACAGGGCCTGAAGTGCAGGCTCTGGGAATTCAAAACAGCTTCTCTTCTGCAGCGGAATTTAGCAGGGACAGAAACAAATTCCCACAAAGTGGTTCAGTTCTGTTCTGTCAGTAACATCAATCAGGGCCGGGCTAGTACTGAAGGAACACCCCCAGCCTCCATCAAGCACCGGAGGTTGTCAGGCTTCACCTACCCCTGCTCGATAGAGTCAGAGCGCAACGGCCTGGCTGAGCCTTGTGATTCAGGTAGGCACAAACCCCTGGAGTATCTTTTGTTCACTACAGCAACTGAGTTATAGCCCTGCAGGACTATCAGTGACTGGGTGTGTCATAGGTGCAAGGTAGGGAAGGAGGCATCAACCTTCCCAGACTAATCTATTTGCTGGGTGGGTCCTCCTGACTCCACGGAGCACCAGAGCAAGTCATATATGAGTAGTCACCAGACCCCTGCGATCCGGTTGCCAGAGACCTTTTAAACTTTCCCACCTGAGACAGGTGCTAAATGAGACATTGATTTGGACTTTTTGAACTGAGCCAATCGCCTGAGGAATATTCAGGTGGTGCCCAGGGTGTGTGGTTGTAGGAAGGTTTGATTTTCCTTTTCCAATTGTTGCCTGTAGGGAGCGGGGTGACTTAATCGCTGGTATTTCTCCACAGCTGAGACTTCAACCCAGAGTAACTGTTTCACTAGGGTTGAACAGAGACCAGCTGAAAACAAGACAGAACCACTTAGCCCCACCACACCAAACAGGTCCCCAGTTTCTCAGGCCATAGCACTGTATGGGTCCTCGACAAAGCTCCAGGGGAAAAATCAAACGGTGTAAAACAATCATGGGGCGGAATCAGCGGAAAAACTCTGGTAACATGAATAAACAGAATAGATCAACCCCCCCAAGGAAAGATATGGCAGATGTAGCTGAAGATCCCATTCATAAACAGCTGGCCGAGGTGTCAGATATCGATGTCAGAATTTGGATTGCAAACAAGATTAATAGACTGGAGGAAAATTTGGAATTAGAAATTTGAGGAGCAATTCAACAGTCAGATTTAGAAATTCGAGGAGAAATTCAAAAGTTGTCTCAAGAATTTAACGAATTTAAAGACAAAACCACCAAAGATTTTGACGCATTGAAGCAAGATTTTGCAGCCCTCAAAGATCTGAAAAATACAGTAGAATCCCTCAGTAACAGAGTGGAGCAAGCAGAAGAAAGGATTTCTGATATTGAAGACAAAGCCTTTGAATGCTCCCAAACTCTCAAAGAGGAAGAGAAATGGAGAGCAAAAACGGATCATTCTCTTAGAGAGCTCTGGGATAATTCGAAGAAGGCTAAAATCCGCCTCATTGGAATCCCTGAAAGTGATGAAGTGGCCTCACAAGGCACAGAGGCCCTTCTCCATGAAATTATGAAAGAGAATTTTCCAGACATGCCAAGAGATTCTCAAATTCAAATAGCAGACAGTTTCAGAACCCCAGCACGAATCAATCTGAATAAGACATCCCCCAGGCATATCATAATTAACTTCCCTAAAGTTAATATGAAGGAGAAAATTCTCAAAGCAGCCAGACGTAAGAAATCCATTACCTACAAAGGGAAGAATATTAGAATGACTGCAGATCTCTCTGCTGCAACTTTTCAAGCCAGAAGAGGGTGGTCATCGACTTTTAATCTCCTAAAGCAAAATAACTTTCTGTCCCAGATCCTGTATCCATCTAAACTGAGTTTCATTAATGATGAAGAAATTAAAAACTTTAATGACATTCGTATGTTGAAGAAATTTGCCATAACCAAACCAGCTCTTCAGGATATTCTCAGACCTATCCTCCATAATGACCAGCCCAATCCTCTAACCACAAAAGTAAACTCACTCAGAAATTTTTGATCAAACTCCAACGTCCACAGTGGCAAAAGGATTAAAAATGTCCACTAGACTTTTGAAAAACTCGATACCCAAAATTTTACCAGACTTATCAATATTCTCCATTAATGTGAATGGCTTAAACTTTCCTCTAAAGAAACACAGGTTAGCTGACTGGATACAAAACTCAGGCCAGATTTTTGCTGCATACAAGAGTCACAACTTACCCTAAAAGATAAATATAGACCCAGGGTGAAAGGATGGTCGTCCATATTTCAGGCAAATGGTTATCAGAAAAAATCAGGTATTGCAATTCTATTTGCAGATACAATAGGCTTTAAACCAACAATAGTAAGGAAGGATAAGAATGGTCACTTCATATTGGTTAGGGGTAATACTCAATATGATGAGATTTCAATTATTAATATCTATGCACCCAACCAGAATGCACCTCAATTTATAAGAGAAACTCTAACACACATGAGCAACTTGATTTCCTCCAGCTCCATAATAGTCAGAGATTTCAACACTCCTTTGGCAGTGTTGGATTGATCCTCCAATAAGAAGCTGAGCAAAGAAATTTTAGATTTAAACCTAACCATCCAACATTTGGATTTAGCAGACATCTACAGAACATTTCATCCCAACAAAACTGAGTACACATACTTCTAATCAGCCCACGGAACATACTCCAAAATCAATCACATCTTAGGTCAGAAGTCTAACCTCAGCAAATTTAAAGGAATAGAAATTATTCCTTGCATCTTCTTGGACCACCATGGAATAAAATTTGAACTCAGTAACAACAGGAATCTGCATACTCATACAAAAACATGGAAGTTAAATAACCTTATGCTGAATGATAGCTGGGTCAGAGATGAGAATAAGAAGGAAATTGCCAAATTTTTGGAACAAAACGACAAGGAAGACATGAATTATCAGAACCTCTGGGATACCGCAAAGGCAGTCCTAAGAGGGAAATTTATAGCACCGCAAGCTTTCCTCAAGAGAACAGAAAGAGAGGAAGTTAACAACTTAATGGGACATCTCAAGCAACTGGAAAAGGAACAACATTCCAACCTCCAACCCAGTAGAAGAAAAGAAATAACCAAAATTAGAGCAGAATTAAATGAAATTGAAGACAAAAGAATTATACAACAGATCAATAAATCAAAAAGTTGGTTTTTTGAAAAGGTCAGTAAAATAGATAAATGTTTGGCTAACCTAACCAGGAAAAAAAGAGTAAAAGCTCTAGTTTCATCAATCAGAAACGACAAAGATGAAATAACAACAGACTCCTCAGAAATTCAAAAAATCCTTAGTGAATACTACAAGAAACTTTATTCTCAGAAATATGAAAATCTGAAGGAAATTGACTAATACTTGGAAGCACGTCACCATCCAAGACTTAGCCACAATCAAGTGGAAACGTTGAACAGGCCCACATCAAGTTCTGAAATAGCATCAACCATACAAAATTTCCCTAAAAAGAAAAGCCTGCGACCAGATGGCTTCACATCAGATTTCTACCAAAACTTTAAAGAGGAATTAGTACCTATATTATTCAACCTATTGCAAAATGTAGAAAAAGAAGGAAGACTACCCAACACATTCTATGAAGCAAACATCACCCTGATCCCCAAACTAGGAAAAGACCCAATAAAAAAGAAAATTATAGACCAATATCACTAATGAATATAGATGCTCAAATACTCAATAAGATCCTAACAAACAGAATCCACCAACACATCAAACAAATTATACATCATGACCAAGTCGGTTTTATCCCAGGGTCTCAAGGCTGGTTCAATATCCGTAAATCTATAAGTATAATTCAGCACATAAACAAATTAAAAAACAAAGACCATATGATGGAGACTTTACCTCTTTCATGTTTACATGGATGGAGCTGGAACATATTCTTCTTAGTGAAGTATCTCAAGAATGGAAGAAAAAGTATCCAATGTACTCAGCCCTACTATGAAACTAATTTATGGCTTTCACATGAAAGCTATAACCCAGTTATAACCTAAGAATAGGGGGCAGGGGTTAAGGGGGGGGAGGGGGCGGAGGGAAAGTGATTGGTGGGATTACACTGCGGTGCATGTTAAAAGGATACATGTGAAACTTAGTGAATGTAGAATGTAAATGTCTTAACACAATAACTAAGAAAATGCCAGGAAGGCTATGTTAACCATTATGATGAAAATGTGTCAAACGGTCTATAAAACCAGTGTATGGTGCCCCATGATCACATTAATGTACACAGCTATGATTTAATAATAATAAAAAAAAGCAAAAAAAAAAATGTTTGGATAAATGCATTTCCATCACTTAAATGCAGGTATGTGAGGACTAACAAAATGGACGACAGCTGATTTTAAAAACTGAAAGTAGCCCTGTTATAGGATGTTTTTAGATGACAGCTTGTTAAAAGTTTAATTTGAGTTTGGCAGAAATACAAGGCTAATATCTGCTGTTACATGTTTGAAGCAGGACTGTTTTCTTCGAAAATCATGTGATGCTAATTTTTTTTTTCATGCAACAGTTGTTCTGTCACTTTTTTATTTTTTAATTAAATCATAGCTGTGTACATTAATGCAATAATGGAGTATATAGCAAAAAATCTTTCTGAAATAATCCATAGGGAGAACATGATATTGAATCTTTGAATTGAAATAATTTCCAACTTAAAGCTACATTATAAACCATCTGCATTAGCATAGGAAGACTTTTTTGTATCAAATTTAATTTAAGTCAAAATGTATATAATGCTTTTAGTCTCTAAAACACAGAGAATATGAGTGTTATTTGGTACTGTGACTTTCTTCCACAGCTGAAGAAAGACATGGAAGAGTAAGCAGAAATCTAAAAGAAATATAATCAGCTCTACATTAGTTGGTGATGGTATCTTTATGATGGTGAGATTGGAAATAGCCTTTTTAGATTTAACCAAACACACTCTGACATGTAATAATTATGAAGTCAGCTGCATATTTGCAGGAAGTGTGATATTTTCCACTCATAACAGCTGACTTGGTAGCTTGCAACATTATTGGCACACTATTTTCAAATAAATTGTACATTTCAGCATATAAATTCTTGATTTAGCCTAGTGTCTTAATAACTGAAGGATAGGTTGGAAATGCAAACCTTTATTTCTTTGGCAAATATTTACGAAGTGGAAACATCTGTTTCAATTGTTGTGGGACAATCTGGGCTCATCGTGGGGCAGTTAGGAAGCCAGGTCATTTTTTGAACCTTCCCCTGAGTTAACAGGTGATGCCTGCCTCTGGCTCTTCCTGACCTTTCCCCATGGCCCTTGCAGACCAGTCAGAAATTTTTCTTTGACATCCACGACTGCCTTGTAGAAACCTCTGTAATTATTATGGCTCAAACATTTAAAAAACTTATATACTCATCAGATCTTTTCTAGACCTCAGGATTGACCTGTTCGAAAACATTTGTCCCTCAAGCATATTTCTATTATCATTACAGCCCCAATAAACTAGGTATGCTGGGGAAAACGGACGTGTGTGTGTGTGTGTGTGTGTGTGTGTGTGTGTGTGTGTGTGTGTGTGTGTGTGTAAAATCATCATGCTTCATTTGCAAACTCTGTTTATTTAATCATTCAAGTAATCACGTGATGAAGAAAAAAGCTAAAGGTCAGCAAACTCATTTTCATATTTTGCCCAAACCGTTGTTTTTATTTTAATTTAATTTTAGGAAACAGTAAAGATCGCAAACTGTGAGTGAAATCCCCCATTGGTCTTGTTGCTAGGATAAAGAGCACTTGGTGTTTTCCATTGGCTTTTGGGTCATGGGTTTTTTTCCCAATTTCTAAAGAAACTCCAGTGAATGAAATAGAACAAATGTCCTTGACCCAGTGAAGGTGAAGTTGTACCGGGGAGGCACATATAGTTGTAAAGGAAAGAGTGGAGTTGCCCTGTGAGGGAGACACGGGAATCCAAGCATGCTGAAGGAGACGAGACCTTTCCATCCAGCAGCGTGCCCCTGGCACCAGCAATCGGTGCTGTCCCTGGTATATCAGAGCTCTGTTTCCAGAGTTTATACTGACACAGTCTGCTCAAAGAAATTTATGTTTCCACATCAACTGATCCATTCAGTGGGAACAGGTTCCCATGCCTATGAGCGAGGGAAGTCTGTGAAAATTGCAAAGCATAATGTCTTTGCCCTAAAACACAGAAAATGCAGACAACTTCTGTTTTTCTCCTTCAAGTCAACATTCTCAGGACCATTCGTCCTGGGTACTGTACATAGTATATGTGCTCAGGAATGAAAACCTAGTAAAAAGGGAAGGAAACCAGGGACAGATGGCAGGAGACATGTTTAAATTTTTTAAAAATATAATAAGTACTAGTAATTTGTTTTTTACCTTTAAAAAAAGTACTTGGTGTTGCTTAACATTTTGATGCCTAGTAAACAGAAAGTAGACAGGGGTCGTGCAGGTGGAGGGCTCTTTTCTGTCCACCTGCCAGAGTGATATCCTGCTTGGGAAATGGGCAAAAGGGACCTCTGAGGGCAAACTGCTGACAGTTGCGTCACTTGTGTAAAAATGGGGCAAACTGTGGAAATCACGTATGTGTTAGAAACGTCCCTTCTGTCCTTTGATGTATCTGTTAATACCCTCTAGTGGTGTCCGTGTAACATTTTCACAGGTGATGTGTGATCCTGTCTGTCAGGATCAGCATTTGAAAGGTGCGTCTCCATGTACTGAATGTATGAGGTAAAATCCTCAAGCACTATTTTAACTAGTTTTATTAGTTTCTACTTCAGGGCTTCTGTTTAAGATACCAGACTGGAAGGAAAGTCTGTTGCTATACACATCCACTTCAATTCCTCAGACGAGAGAGTTATAATCCTTAACTTTTCTCCTATCTTATAGCTGCAATTTAAATATGTAATTAAATTGGGGCATAGGAATGGATCACATTTGTATTAAGCATCACCTATTTTTGGAGACTTTTGTTCACAAGTTCCATTTTGAATCTGTGGATCCAAAATGGCAAATACTTAATCAACAAATTGGTATTCTGGGGCAGTGACTACTGATGAAGCATTTCATGAAAACCCCAGATTTATAGCCTTTAATTTATTCTGAATCCTTGGCTGAGTATACTAATTCATTGTTTAATTCATTCATTTTCCTTTTGCCAATGTGGTCAGCACGTCTATTTTATGAAAATGACAGAGAAAGGTATAAAGGAACATCAGTAACTACAAAGAAAACCAAGAAATCTAAATAGTAATTTTGAAAAGAAGCCTCTACCTGTGATATAGAATAAATACTTAAAAGACATTCTTCTCAACACAATTTCACTAGAAAATTTCTAAAAAGAGAGAAAAGAATTCTTACCTGAGGGTCTATGAATATAACCTGGTGTAGCTTTTGGCAAATAGAAATAATAATATTTTAAGGAAGACTTTTTTGCTTCTAAAAGTGGCTCACAGGTACCAGTCTACTTGTCCTGGGGAGTTTCTTGTCCTCTTCCAACCCAGTGCCTCTCTAGAGAGCCACGTGTGCTATGTGATGACATTGACACGAATAGCCCAGGGTAGTGTTGGTATAAATGTGCTTTTAAAAAATATATTCTTAAATGACTTCATTATAAACAAATAGTAACAACAACAATAATAATAACCAACTTCTATTGTGTCAAGAGAACCTACATGCGTTATTTAGGTTCTCTCTTTCTTTCTTTTTTTTTTTTTTTTTGTAGAGACAGAGTTTCACTTTATGGCCCTTGGTAGAGTGCCGTGGCCTCACACAGCTCACAGCAACCTCCAACTCCTGTGCTTAAGCGATTCTCTTGCCTCAGCCTCCCAAGTAGCTGGGACTACAGGCGTAGATTCTCTCTTTCAAGCTCACACTCTGAAGCTGGATTTTGCACATGCAGAAAAGTGAGGCTTAGATTAGTCAGATAACTTGCCCCACGAGCTATAAAAGGCCTCAGGATGTGTACTTAGTATCATCTCCAGGCTAGTGAGTCTAAGACCAGCTGTGCAGTCTCCACCATGCTGTTATACCTCTTTACAAAGGTCACTGGAAGTAGAAAGTCTGAGAGGAGTAATTCTTCTCTGAAGACCATTTTTGAGTCTCTGAGTCCTTTTTGATGGCCTGAACTTACTCGTGGACTCCTCCAACCCTGCCTCCACCACAGGGTGTAGTCTGTCTGTGGAGTGAGGATTTGAATGGGGTTAATCTGCACAGGCTTTATAGAAGAAGCCAGTTTGACTTGGGAATCTGTAGCAGAGTAAAGAAGGCATTTAGCAGAGAAGATTTGGAAAAACACTCTGCTTTACTGCTGGAAATAAAATATGCTGTCACAGAAATTGGCAAACTAAGAGAAAGATACACCCAGAAGTCTTGCTTTGGTTAACATGGGAGGCCTTTCTTGGGGATCAATGAGAAATTTTGAAGGAGATTGGTTGTATGTGTTTGTGGGAACTCGGATGTGGCCTGCTCATGAAGTGGAAGTTACTGTCCATGTCTTATCAGGAGAAATCACATGATGATCAGACTCCATGGTCTGAGATGAACTAGAGTGGGGAGAAACTCACTGATGGGCCATTTTGGATATTGTTTTATTAGGAATTGATTTTCTTATAACTTTCTACCTGGCCTCTTTCTGAATTTCTACTTCAGTTCATCTTAGACATTGTTTCACGAGGAATTATTGATGACCTTGGATAGGACTCACTAATCAATTACAAAGTAAACCCATAAATTTATACTTCATGTCGGAGACTATCTTTGTCTTCTCAGTACAAACTCAGTACAAACTTCTCAGTTTTTAGCTATGCAGGAAGCACAAAGTAATGGTTTGCAAGTACCAATGAAATCTTTATGTTTACTTCTGGGTTTTTACTCATATTATTTTATTTACTTTTACAGAAATCAACGAATGTACTGTGAACCCTGATATCTGTGGAGCAGGACACTGCATTAACCTGCCAGTGAGGTATACCTGTATATGCTACGAGGGTTACAAGTTCAGTGAGCACCAGAGGAAATGTGTTGGTAAGATACTTTTGATTGACAAAATTATTAAATGTCAGATATTTGCACATTTAGAACCTTTTAAAAGACAATTTTACCATTTGGGGAAAATATTACTGTGTTTAATTGTTTTTTTAATGTTTGTTCCTTAGCTATGAGAACACAAAACAAAACTAGCGAAACTCCTGGGATTGTCTTACTTCTTTGTTCAATGCTACTGTCTTGCCAGATGTAATGCATTTACATAAAGGTGAAATAATTTCCAAAAGGTTTTCAGATAAAGTCAATAAGAGTTCTAAAAATAGCTATCTACAAATATGTATTTGGCATCAACAAATTAATATATGTCACAGTAAAGAATTATATTGATCCAAGTACATAAAATTTGATTTCTAAAAGATTGCTAAGTTAAAAATCCATATAGGCTGACAGTTATCAGTGAATTTAGAATTTAGAGATCTCATATATGCTTTCATATCCCAGAAACAGGTGCAAGAAAATTAAATAATTCCTTTAACCCTAACTCTAAATTTAATTTCTCTTCTTTTAGAAAAAGAAAGCTCAGTGCTATGGCCAATAAAACAACAAAGACACATATCTAATTATTAGTAGCACTACTTTAATACCCGTGGGTATTTCTGTTTGGTTTGTGTGTGGTACGGAGGGGAGACGTCTACCTGCTCTGTACCGTGGCAGTTTCCCTTTCATTTGCCTACATCCTGTATTTCAGGTTTAGAATCTGTGCTATTAAGTTGAAAAGACAGTGGAGGTGAGCTAAGCCACCTCCACTCACGTGAACAGTCATCTTTCACGGCACCTCTGACTCCAGGCTGACAGCAAGTGTCATTGCTTAGATGACCCCAGTTATCAGGAGAGTCCTCCTGTGTCGCCCTGAAATCTGTACCTTTGAAACACCAATGTCACGGTCTTTTAGGTTTAGCCTTTGAAACAGTAACACAGTAAGCTTCTTCCCTATTCCAGTAATAGACTTTTGAGTATTAGAGGAGAAAGACCATGTTTCCTTTGCTGTTTTCCTCAGTAATACAGGTTGGTGGTCCCCAGGGAATAGTATGATGGTACTTTGCAGAGCAACCTGATGAGCTTCTGCTGCATGCTCCTGATCTTTTCGTGTGTATTTTTGTTAACAGATATTGATGAATGTACTCAGGTCCAACACCTCTGCTCCAAGGGGCGCTGTGAAAACACTGAGGGAAGTTTCTTGTGTATTTGCCCGGCAGGATTTATGGCCAGTGAGGAGGGTAATAGCTGCATAGGTAATGGCAATGTTCTTTCTTCCTGATGTGTAAATCTCAGATTTGGGTTTTTAGGTCGTCCAAGACTTTATCAGTGCAGGGCTTATTCAGACAACTCAGAATTTTTTATTAAACACCTTTCATGACATAGCAATCTGCTAGATACTGGGAGATATAAAAATGGATATTTTTCCTTCCAACATTTCTGAAGGAAGGGTGTTCAGTGTGTGCAAACATTGTGTAACATAGCATGTTATTTGGGATGAATCAAAGCTATTTGATTTTGAAGTACGTGTCAAATTAATCCAAATGATAATAGAAAAAAGTTACTTAATTATTAAATTTGAATTACGCTGGGAGATGAAAGAGGTCTAAAATAATAGTTTGGAAAACAAAAACTTGACTGTCTTTTTTGCTTCATGCAGACGTGGACGAGTGCCTGAGGCCAGGTGTGTGTGGGGAAGGCCACTGCGTCAACACCCAGGGGACCTTCCGGTGTGAATACTGTGACAGCGGGTTCCGCATGACCCAGGGAGGCCGTTGTGAGGGTGAGTCTGCCGAGAGAGCAAGGAGATAAAGAGATGGTGCCACCTGTGGGTGCTGAGTCCCTGTCACCGTGACCATGAAGCAGAGTCTAGGCCCCAGGCCTGCAAGCACCTCACCCGGTTCTTATTTCTTTCAGCCTCTCTGAGCGTGACACCAGCTTTTCCAGGCTCTCACCTCCTTCAGGACTCACGGGCTCTTTACCTCCCATCTGTGGCTCTCTCTGGATTATTTTCAATCCTTATGGTCCCATTATGTTTCACCTCAGTATCTGCCTACCCTGGTATTTAGAACAATTAACTGCGTAGTATCTTAGTACAAACCCAGAATTAATTAGTGTCTGGATCCTTCATGGTGCAGGTGTAACCAGTGTTTATTTTGGGGTGTTTTTTTTTTTTTTTTGGCCTTTCTACCTTGTTACATTCCTTTGTCTTGGCTGCTTTCTTTTACGTGTGTTCTGAAACGTTCTTGCAGACTCCCTACAGAAGTACTGTCTGACCAACTCTGGGTTACTTTCCAACTGTGCTAGATAAAATTTCTTCATTACTGACCACAGCAATGAGTTTTCTTTCATTACAGAAATGTTTTGAAAGTATTTTTAGCATGGTCAAAAATTATCTATTTCGTATTTCTGTTCACATTTGTCTCCTGAGTTATGCAGGTTCTTTTGGAAACCACTGCAGGTTTTTGTTTTTCCTTTTTGGTAATTATTTTCATGAAGAAATACATTGAGCTTCTGCTGAAAACCTCCCATGGACACATGAGGGTAAAGGAACAGGGGTCTCTGAGCAAGTGTATGTGAGCGTGATGTTGGTTCTGTGCCTCCCTCTGGGAGGGAGAGACCAGGTTGGCACAGCCTGCTCTCAGCTGTCCCTTGGCAACTGCATATTGGTTTTCTTTACAGCTCTAATGACCCAGGCCTGGAGGGAGAGCTAATTAGACATTTTTTGGCAGCCTACCCTTGCCTCTCCTGTTGGCCTCTTGCCTTGGGCCCTTGGGTTCTAATCTAGAGAGAAGTGGGAGTGTTTAATGTTTTTGGATCTGTGATCGGCTCAGATCAGAATGGAGCCATGAACTGTCCTTCAGGGGCTGAGGGGCTGTGGGAGAAGCACAGGTGTGGAGTCCCCACTTCTCCTCTTTGCTATAGAGAGGCAGCGTGGGATGGGAAAGAACAGGGACTGTGGAATCAGCTCAGAATCCCCACACTAGTAACTGCCTGCCTGACCCAGAGCTGGCTCCTTAGCTTATCACCAGCTTTCAGGGTTGTCACAAAAATAAATACAGGTCACAGTAGCTTGTAGGATGTCTGTCACATTGTTAGTTTTTGAGACACTTTAATTTCTTTAAACCTCCCTCTTCCCTGACTGCTTTTGTCTTTATATAGATCTTCTCAGTACATCTGTAGTTGTGGGGAGTTCTTAAAGCGGGGGGGATTGGACTAGTATTTATGTGTAGAGCAGCAACCCCCCCACCCCACAAAGAAGTCAAATGCTGATCCATAAGTTCTGCTGGCCTTCCCAGAATGGGGAGGTGAGATATCTAAGCAGTAAGATAGAAAGGAAGAAGAAAAAAATTTGTGATTAAATGTGAAAGCTGATAGGGGAATATTCAACAATACTGAATATATGAAAATATTTAGCAGAAATATTACCAGGGTTCCCAAGTAAATATTTAATTCTGTCCCCATGAAAAGAAGGAGCAAAGCAATGTGGCTGTTTTCTCATTTCATCATGGACCAGAACCAAAGGTCCCTGGGCTTCTGGCTCACTGAAGATTTTCTCAGCTGTCACTAACGAAGCTGCTTTCAAACAGCACCAGTCTCCAAGGAGTCTATTGTAGTTTACAGACATTATCTCATTCATCCTTACTGTATTCAATTAAGGTATTACGAGGCAGGTAGTCCCTAATTTATAGATGAGGGCAAAAGCAAACAGAGGAAACAGCAGCTACGAATTCAGGGATATTATCTTCTTTTGCTCAACATTGTACCTTATTTATTGGACCAGCCAGTCTCAATTACTTTCTCTAATTTAACAGTTGTATTTCTATTAAAAAAAAAAAAAATCCCATCCGTAGGAGAATGTAATGCTGTTTGGAAATCAAACTGGCAAGCACCCTCTTTTTGTAGAACAAAAAGTCCCAGAACATCTGACCTAAAAATACCACTGTGTGTCATTGTCCGTTGGCAAGGATTTTTTACTGATAGAAAAAAAAATTGCGACACTGACCTGGTGCTTATTTTGTTAATAATCATGTTCAAATTTTCTTTTTTTTTTTTTTTTTTTTGGTTTTTGGCCAGGGCTGGGTTTGAACCCACCACCTCCGGCATATGGGACCGGCGCCCTACCCCTTGAGCCACAGGCGCCGCCCCATGTTCAAATTTTCTAAGTTAAGCATCTTTCCACATGTGTCTAATGACACGTAACAGTGGGTAATTTCTAAGAATTTACCAGAATGAAGATATCAAATGCCCATGGATATTTGGTGTACCCATTATATATTTCTTCTTTCATTTTCTAGCTTATCTCCTGAAAGTGTGTTTGTATTTTAAGTCAGATTAGGGGTCCTATATACATTTTGTATTGGGATACTTAGACATTAAATCCACTCATTTGAATTCAAAATCTGCCTTGAGAAAAACATGCATTTCAAATGGGGCTGGTCCTTAAGATGTTACCACTCATTTTAAACCATAGAATTTTTCCCTGTATCTTACTTTTTCCCATTTTCTTGTATTTCTTTTTTTTTTTAGTCTTAACGATACCTGTTGTAGTAGTGATATCTGCCACAACCCCAACCATATTTAAGGTGACTTTTTTCTCCCCACATCCAAAAGAATGATGATTAATAACTTCAGTTATTAAGACTAGAAAATATTACCATGTGATCATATCGCTATGTTTTCTGGAAAATCTTGGAAGTATGTGATGAGTTCACTCTCTCCTAATGTTCTTTTTCTACCCCCAAGGAATTCCTGTCATGCAAAAAGTTTTAAATTATTCAAACATAGGCTGTTCTTGGGCCCATGAAAGCCAAAGTGAGAATTTCCCTAGAGTATCCTACATCTGCAGAGAGAACCTCTAGCCAGGTGGACATACGGCTTCCTCATACCCATCCCCATTCCTTGTTCACATATTTCTTTCTGGCAAGTTGTGCTATTACTTAAAAGGTTTCGTGTCCAGAAAATGTGCCTAGAACAACTGTCAACCCCCAGAGCAGAGAGAGCTGGCCCTGCCCAGGTGAAGAATTGAGGCCAAGTTCGTCCTTGGAATGTCTGTAACTATTTTAAGCCAGATATACCTGTCCGGGCATTATTGCTGTGTGTTTATGTATTGAGGCCATGTCTCACCTCACCCAGTTATTGTTTTCCCCACTGAATGTAGATATAACATCACAGAAATGAAATTTAACTCTGGATTCAGATAAAATATTTATGACTTAGATTTTTGGTTTTTCAGATATTGATGAATGTTTGACCCCAAGTACTTGTCCAGACGAACAGTGTGTGAATTCTCCTGGATCTTATCACTGTGTTCCCTGCACAGAAGGATTCCGAGGCTGGAATGGACAATGCCTTGGTAGGTGCTGTGGTGTTTTATCAAAGTTTTGATTCTAATGCTTGGCCTTTGTATTACTCGGGGTTCTCCAGAGGGATAGAACCAATAGGACATGTATGTGAAGGAAAGGGAATTTACAGGGGAGAATTGACTTGCAAAAGTGAAGTCCAGTGATAGGTTGTCTATGGACTGGAGAATGAGGAAGGCCAGTAGCATGGCTCAGTCCAAGTCTGAAAACCCCAAAGCAAGGGGAAATGAGAATGAGCCCTCAGCCTGTGAGAGCCTTTAGGAGGCTGTTGGTGCAAGTCCCAGAGTCTCCTTTGGAGACTAAAGGATCCTAAAGGATCCTGGAGTATGAAGTCCAAGGGCAGAAGGAGGAAAGTCATCCCAAGCCGGAGGGGGAAGATTGGTGCCAGGCTCTTACTAACAATCAGATCTCCTGGGAACCAGCAGAGCAAGGACCCGCTCATTACCCTGGGGACTGCACCAGTCAGGACGGACACCCACTTAGTCACTGGAACACCTCCCGTTAGGCCTCACCAACATTGGGGATCAGATCTCAGCTTGACCTCCAGAGAAACAAACATCCAAATTTTAGCAGCCAGTTTTCTTATGGAGTAGTATAATGCCAGTGTGAGCCTCCTTTCAAAATGGAAAAAATGAGATGTGATAAAATTATGTTATCCTAAGGAAAGTTCTCCGTAACTTTTAACCATGCAGAAAATAAGAAAATGGCTTGGCATGAGGGATGTAAGATTCTAGGTGGGACACATAATTATGATTGAAACAAATTATTATGCCTCACGTGATAAAGAACCAAACCAAGTAAGATAATAAATGCTACAGGGAGGAGACAGAGAGCAGAACACTTAGAAGAGGCATAAGGAGAAGCTACCTTACGGACAGAAACACACACACACACACACTCACACGCACTGTCACACATTCTCACCCTCACATATACTCACTTATACACACACGCTCACACACTCTCATCCTCACATGTACTCACTTATACACACGCTCACACACACTCACACACTGTCACACACTCTCACCCTCACATGTACTCACTTCACACACGCTCACACACACACACTGTTACACACTCTCACCCTCACATGTACTCACTTATACGCACACACGCTCACACACACACATGCTCACACACTGTCACACTCTCACCCTCACATGTACTCACTTATACACACACGCTCACACATACTCACTGTCACACACTCTCACCCTCACATGTACTCACTTATACACACACGCTCACGCACACTCACTGTCACACACTCTCACCCTCACATGTACTCACTTATACACACACGCTCACGCACACTCACTGTCACACACTCTCACCCTCACCTGTACTCACTTATACACACACGCTCACACATACTCACTGTCACTCTCACCCTCACATGTACTCACTTATACACACACACTCACGCACGCACACTGTCACACACTCTCACCCTCACGTGTACTCACTTATACACACACTCACTGTCACACACTCTCACCCTCACCTGTACTCACTTATACACACGCTCACACATACTCACTGTCACTCTCACCCTCACATGTACTCACTTATACACACACGCTCACGCACTCTCACTGTCACACACTCTCACCCTCACATGTACTCACTTATACACACACGCTCAAGACACTCACGCTGTCACACACTCAATCTCATATACTCTCACACACTTAGACACACACTCACACAGTCACACTCAGCCTCACATGTACTCACACACTGAGACACACACCCTCATGCACACACACACTCTCACACAGTCACACTCAGCCTCACATGTACTCTCACACGCTTATACACACTCACATTGTCACACACCCTCACATATACTCACACACTTATGCACACACGCTCACACACTGTCACACACTCTCACCCTCACATGTACTCTCACACTTATACACACACACACTGTCACACACTTATATACACACACTCACAAATATTGTCACACTCTCAACCTCACATATACTCTCACACACTTATACATGCACTCACACCCTCACACACACAGTCACACTCAGCCTCACATGTACTCTCACACACTTATACACACACACATACATATACTCATTACACATACATACACATACCCTCACACACACTCACTGTCACACTCACACACACAGGGTACTACCTTAGTCATTGAGGAAGATGAATTGATAAGTTTGCTTTGGTGCTGATGACCCAGGCTGCACTTAGCTCTCCCCTTTCCTGGTTTTCCTTTCTGTATCTGTCTAGCATCTCATCTCTTTTTACTTAAAAGTTGAATTCTTTTCCACTTTATGCCAGAACTCTGATTATGTGAGTCAAACTTTTCCTTTCTTCCTTCCTTTTTTCTCTAAATGTGTAATAGATTTCTAGGTATACCTCGAGCTGTGCTAAGTTCTGGGACACACTGAGGGGCACAAACAAACACGGCCCCTTCCTCGTGGCACTTTCTGCCAGTAGTGGAGACTGACAGACACCCAGACATCTCACAAATACTTGCAGACTCAACAGATGAGACAGGTGCTGGGAAGGAGAGCTCTGTGCTGCACTGAGAGCACGTGGTGGAATCAGTTGTCCTGAGGAAAACTTGACTGAGGTTTAACTGGGGAAAGGCCTGGGAGGGAGAACATTTTTCACAGAGGAAAGAGCACAGGCAAGCTTGTTGAAAGAGGAGGTAGGCCATGTTCTGAAGATCAGTGTGGCTGAAGGACAGAAACAGGGAGATTTGCTGCAGATGAGGGGAAGACCATGCAAGGCCCGTTCATCCTGTTAGAAATGTTGTTCTTTATTCAGATAGCTCTAAGAATACGCTGAAGTGTTTCACTGGGGACAGCAGAAGCATCCCAATGTTAAAGCCTTGTTCCCATCACCAGGCAGCACTTAGTGCAGGCTCTGCCATGGGTGCAGGTGGCCACCTATCCTGAGCCCCCCACCCCATCCCTGAGAGTCTCTACCAACGGACCTGTGAGATCTAGATCTTTGAGGAAAAAGAGAAATGATTTGTATTCATTAGTTATTTATCTGAGAAGCAATTATTTATGTAATTGGTGCTAATCAGGACATACATTTGGTTTTAACTTTCCTATTTGACACAAATTTCATAGTTGCCTATCAAGGTTCCATTTGTGTTCTTATTTTCACATACTGATGCATAATCCAGGAGCAGAGCCTGAACTCTACCTTAAATAACTACATTTGCAATAGTAGCATAAAGGCAGCCATGATTCATGAATTTATGAAAGACATTTAACTGACCAAATTGGCAAGTGATTGCTCTTCAATGTAAATAACACTAAATGAGCTCTTGTACCGGCATGCCCATATGTGTGTGTGCGTGTACATGTGTGTGCTTCAGTTCAGCAACAGAAACCCAGTACCTCATTTGAAAGTAATTTTACTCTGCCATCCAGATGCACAGAATCATAAGCAGAAATGTTAGTCACTCTTTTGCTCAACTTAGCTAAAGCCATTCATTGAGGTAGGCCCCTGTTCCAGGCAATGGCTTTCAGTTTTGCATTGCTGAGGTCATGTATTTTCTATTACTGAAAGTAGGCTCTGAGCTCTCTCCTGCTTTGTGTAGAACGTTAGGCACTCCAAAATCTTCAGGTCAAGCCGCTCCCCTGTGATTTAGTTGTGGTTCCCATCTATTGTTCATATTGGACTTGCAGCTCTTCTACATTTCTCAGGAGGGCTTTTGCAGGTTATGCTGAAATAGATTTTCCATCTTAACGTTTTATAGTGGTAGAGCTTTCAAATATTGAAAAGTTGACTGTGACAGAAAGCAGATATGGCAACACACCTTTCTGCTCATACTGAGCCAAAGGGTGGATTGGATTTTCTGCTAAACTTTTGACTGTGCTGATGAATGCTCAGCCCTATTTTTTTGGCGCCTTTATACGTTTTAGCACTCACCTTTGTAATTCTGGTACTTTAAAATACTTTTCAGAAGGTACAGTTGTTACTTAAGTTTATTTTCGAGTTGACCTCGTTGATAACACAACTTGATGTGTATTTATTCATTCATTTAACAAAAAAGTTGCATGTCTACTATGTGCCAGGTAGTTTTCCAGAACACTAGGGATTGAGAGTGAACAAAATAAAGTTTCTCCCTTCATTTGTGCTTACAAATAAACAAGTAAAATTCAGTATAACCTCTGTATTTTGACCACCCAAGAGACAATAACAAACTAGTCAACATATGGAGGTGGTCAACACAGAACTAGGCTACTCTACTGCTGTGTACATGTGGTGCATGTCCAGCCTATGAAAATTAGGTCAACTTAAGGAGGTGGTCAGTGTAGGGAGGCAGTCAACCTTGGAGGTTCTACTGTATATGGGATGTCAGATGTGATATGTGGCATGAAGAGCAAATAAATAGATAGGGAGTCAATAGAGATTCTAAGTGGTCAAATTGTAAGTTATTAACAAGATGTTCCTTGCTAGAAATTTGCTTCCGTCTATCAATTATCTGTTGATGGCTTTTTATATCCTTTTAGTCTGGACAATATAGGATATATTGATGATTTTTTTACCCTCTATTTTTAGTTGAAAATCCTACATGAGAACATTAAAGACTTCTTAAAAGTTTTCTATAATCACACCATTTTGGAAGCAAATCCCACATTTGGCCTTTGTTAGTTGTCATTGGTAGAGATAATAATCCCTATGTCACAGGGCTATTGTCTTCTATCAATCTTATATATCTCTTTTCTACTCCTTCCTTTCACTGATGGTATATTTTTACATTGATGTAATTAAACATCTACAGTGTTTTACATAATAAACTTGGTATTATACTTTGTGCTTCTTAATAAACTCATCTAGGAATTTCTGATTCAACCCCAGTATTCTGCAGGAATTCTATGCCAGTTATACTTTCTGCTTCTTTCACTGTCTGCGTGGTGAACTTGCTGAAACCATCAAATGGCCTCTTTGTGTTTATGCCATGTAAGCTGATCTTAACTGATTGATGCTGCTCCTTGAATTACAAATTAGAACAGAAATTGTTGTGGGCAGCAACGGGTAAAGTGTTAGCAGGTGTTGAGAGGACCATACTTTCTCCTAGTGTTTAGTACAGAGCACACAATCCTTTCTTCTCATTAGTTTATTATCCACTTCAAATGTCTGTCATTTTCAGACTCTACCTAACACACATCATCCCTTGATGGTTTTTGACAACTCTTGTTGGCTCTTCTGCTAATGTAGCTGCTTTCAAGTTGCAGATTTCATTCTTCTCTTGAGAGCCACTTTCATCATTCGTCACTGTATTCCTTGGGCTGACATTCAGCCTGGAGTTTGTTGCCCACCTGATCGCTGCTTTTAATAACTATTTCATCACCCTGAGTTCTGACCAGTTGCAACTGGCTGTTTCAACCAGGTCCTTTCCTAAAGGAAGCCAGCCTATCAGGTACTCCATTTACAGGTATCTCGGTACTGTGGAGAGCTGGCTTGATTCCAACCTGATGAGAGCCAGCCCCGCAAGGAAATCATCTAATGTTTAATTACTTAAAGATATATTTGGCATCTCTGAGGCAGGGATCATAGTTTCCTGAATTTAGATACAGTTTGGGCTCTAAAGTGACCTCTCTCGAGCTGCGACCACAAGGATACAAACAAAAGGTACAAAATCCATCACCAAGCGGACGGGAGTCCCCTCCCCCATGAGAACGGCTCAGAGTACCCCACAAACAACTGGGCAGAGTTCAAAGGTCCTTCCACTACAGTCCACAGGAGAGACCCTCTAAAAACTGGACCTACCTCCCCTACTAGGGTGCCACGGCGTCCTCCTGCCAGGCATAAAACTGTATAAACTGTATATAGTCTCTACCTGGAATTCTGAGCTCCCAGCGCCCCCCTTCACTCACACTGAGGTCTAGAGGCCAGTCCCGGTCAGCAGAGAGGGGACCGCACCAGAGTGGCAGTTCCCTGAGGCACAGTGCGACAGCTGTCTTTTGGTGACAATACGGCCAGGCATAAAACTGTGTAAAGCTGTGTGTGTTCTCTGCCTGCAACCCCAGGCTCCCAGTGCTCCCCACGCTCCGCTCTGCTCTCACTCCAAGGTCTGGAGGCCTGTCCTCCAGGTGTCCAGACTCTTGGGCGATTGCTCAAGGGGTGTAGACAATGCTGGGCTGCAGCCGGTCGGTGCAGACTCTGGGGTATGGGAGCGGAGAGAGGACGGTTGGCCAGAAGGGAGCTACACTGGAGCAGCGGTTGCCTGAGCCATAAAACAGCAGCCCTCTTTTGCTAGCAATACGGCTCACTATCGAATATTCTGAAGCCACACCCCCTGTCTCCCTGGGCAACCAGAGACTCTGAGTATAGGATTTGCCCGAGGCAACTCCAACTTGCAAACCGGGGAAACTCCCAGGGCAGGGCTGACCCAGAGGTCCGCTTTACTAAACCTAACACGCACCTGGCCCTCAGGGGATTGTCAGCCTATAGAAAATACAAGAGCAAAGACAAGCTGATTTGGAACTCAATTCAGCTTCTCTTCTGCAGGGGAACCGCAAAGTTATTCTGTTCTGTTCTGTCAGTAACATTAATCAGGGGCGAGACTAGACCTGAGTGAAAACCCCCCCAACCTTCATCAAGCGCCTGAGGTTGTCAGGCCTCACAACCTCCTGCTAGAGAGAGGCAAAGCACAGCGGCCTGGCAGACTTCCTTGTGATTCAGGCAGGTGCAAACTCCTGGAGTACCGATTCACTACAGGCAACTGGGTCAGCCAACTGCAGGGCTGTCAGTGACTGGGTGTGACAGTGGTACAAGGTGGGGAAGGAGGCAGCAACCTTCCCAGACTGATCTATTGGCTGGGTGGCTCCTCCTGACTCCACGCAGCACTGGAGCAAGCCACACCAGAGTAGTCACCAGACCCCTGTGATCCAGTTCCCAGAGACCTCTTAAACTCTCCCACCCAAGACAGGTGCAGACTGAGACAATTGATTTGGACTTTTTGAACTGAAACAATTGCCTGAGGACAAATCAGATGGTGCCCTGGGTGCACGGTGGTAGGAAGGTTTGATTTTTCTTTTCCAATTGTTTGCCGGTGGGGGATGGAGTGACTTAATTGCTGATATTCCTCCACAGCTGAGACTTCAATCCAGGGTATCTGTTTCACTAGGGTGGAACAGAAACCAGCTGAAAACAAGACAGAACCACTTAGCCTCACCACACCAGACAGGGCTCCAGTTTCCCAGGCCACAACACTGTACAGGCCCTCAACAAAGCCCCAGGGGAAAAAATCAAAGGGAGTAAAACAACCATGGGGCGGAATCAGCGGAAAAACTCTGGTAACATGAATAACCAGAATAGATCAAGCCCCCAAGGAAAGATATGGCATATGTAATTTAAGATCCTATTCATAAACAACTGGCTGAGATGTCAGAAATCGAATTCAGAATTTGGATTGCAGACAAGATTAACAAAGTCGAATTAGGAATTCGAAGAGAAATTCAAAAGTTGTCTCAAGAATTTAACAAATCTAAAGACAAAACCACCAAAGACTTAGACACACTGAAGCAAGAATTTGCAGCCCTCAAAGATATGAAAAATACAGTAGAATCCCTCAGCAACAGAATGGAGCAAACAGAAGAAAGGATTTCTGACATTGAAGATAAAGCCTTTGAATGCTCCCAAACTCTCAAAGAGGAAGAGAAATGGAGAGCAAAAATGGATCATTCTCTCAGAGAGCTCTGGGATAATTCGAAGAAGGCGAATATCCAAATCATAGGAGTTCCAGAAACAGATGAAGTGGCCTCGCTGGGCACAGAGGCCCTTCTGCATGAAATTATGAAAGAGAATTTTCCAACATGCCTAGAGATTCTGAAATTCAGATAGCGGACAGCTTCAGAACCCCAGCACGACTCAACCCCAATAAGACATCCCCAGGCATATCATAATTAACTTCACTAAAGTTAATATGAAGGAGAAAATTCTCAAAAGTGCCAGGAGAAAGAAAACCATTACCTTCACAGGGAAGAATATTAGAATGACGGCAGATCTCTCTGCTGAAACTTTTCAAGCCAGAAGAGGGTGGTCACCAACTTTTAATCTCCTAAAGCAAAATAACTTTCAACCCCAGATCTTGTATCCAGCTAAACTGAGTTTCATTTATGATGGAGAAATTCAATACTTTAATGACATTCATATGTTGAAGAAATTTGCCATAACCAAACCAGCTCTTCAGGATATTCTCAGACCTATCCTCCATAATGACCAACCCAATCCTATACCACAAAAGTAAACTCACATAGAAACTTCGGATCAAACTCCAATTTCCACACTGGCGAAAGGATTAAAAATGCCCACTGGACTTTTGAAAAACTCCATACCCAAAATTTTACCAGACTTAACAATATTCTCCATTAATGTGAACGGCTTAACCTGTCCTCTAAAGAGGCATAGGTTAGCTGACTGGATACAAAAACTCAGGCCAGATATTTGTTGCATACAAGAGTCACATCTTAACTTAAAAGACAAATACAGACTCAGGGTAAAAGGATGGTCATCCATATTTCAGGCAAATGGTAATAAGAAAAAAGCAGGTGTTGCAATTTTATTTGCAGATATAATAGGCTTTAAACCAACAAAAGGAAGGAAGGACAAGAATGGTCACTTCATATTTGTTAAGGGTAAAACGCAATATGATGAGATCTCAATTATTAATATCTATGCACCCAACCAGAATGCACCTCAATTTATAAGAGAAACTCTAACAGACACGAGCAACTTGATTTCCTCCAGCTCCATAATCATCGGAGATTTCAACACTCCTTTGGCAGTGTTGGATCGATCCTCCAACAAGAAGCTGAGCAAAGAAATCTTAGATTTAAACCTAACCATGCAACATTTGGATTTAGCAGACATCTACAGAACATTTCATCCCAACAAAACTGAATACACATACTTCTCTTCAGCCCATGGAACTTACTCCAAAATCGATCACATCTTAGGTCACAAGTCTAAGTAAATTTCCTCAGTAAATTTAAAGGAATAGAAGTTATTCCATGCATCTTCTCGGACCACTGTGGAATAAAACTTGAGCTGAGTAACAACAGGAATCTGCATACTCATACAAAAACTTGGAAGTTAAATAACCTTATGCTGAATGATAGCTGGGTCAGAGATGAGATTAAGAAAGAAATCGCCAATTTTTTGAAACAAAACAACAATGAAGACATGAACTATCAGAACCTCTGGGACACCGCAAAGGCAGTTCTAAGAGGGAAATATATAGCACTGCAAGCCTTCCTCAAGAGAACGGAAAGAAAGGAAGTTAACAACTTAATTGGACATCTCAAGCAACTGGAAAAGGAAGAACATTCCAACCCCAAACCCCCCAGTAGAAGAAAAGAAATAACCAAAATTAGAGCAGAATTAAATGAAATTGAAAACAGAAGAATAATACAACAGATCAATAAATCAAAAAGCTGGTTTTTCAAAAAGGTCAATAAAATAGATAAACCTTTGGCCAACCTAATCAGGAAAAAAAGAGTAAAATCTCTAATCTCATCAATCAGAAACAACAAAGACGAAATAACAACAGACTCCTCAGAAATCCAAAAAATCCTTAATGAATATTACAAGAAACTGTATTCTCAGAAATATGAAAATCTGAAGGAAATTGACTGATACTTGGAAGCACGTCACCTTCGAAGACTTAGCCAGAATGAAGTGGAAATGTTGAATAGGCACATATCAAGTTCGGAAATAGCATCAACCATACAAAACCTCCCTAAAAAGAAAAGCCCAGGACCAAATGGTTTTACGTCGGAATACTACCAAACTTTTAAAGAGGAATTAGTACCTATATTACTCAACCTGTTCCAAAAGGTAGAAAAAGAAGGAAGACTACCTAACACGTTCTATGAAGCAAATATCACCCTAATCCCCAAACCAGGAAAAGACCCAACAAGAAAAGAAAATTATAGACCGATATCACTAATGAATACAGATGCAAAAATATTCAACAAGATCCTAACAAACAGAATCCAGCAACACATCAAACAAATTATACATCATGACCAAGTCGGTTTTGTCCCAGGGTCTCAAGGCTGGTTCAATATACATAAATCTATAAATGTAATCCAGCACATAAACAAATTAAAAAACAAAGACCATACGATTCTCTCAATTGATGCAGAAAAAGCTTTTGATAATATCCAGCATCCCTTCATGATCAGAACACTTAAGAAAATCAGTATAGAAGGGACATTTCTTAAACTGATAGAGACCATCTACAGCAAACCCACAACCAATATCATATTGAATGGAGTTAAATTGGAATCATTTCCACTCAGATCAGGAACCAGACAAGGCTGCCCATTGTCTCCATTGCTTTTTAACATTGTAATGGAAGTTTTAGCCACCGCAATTAGGGAAGAAAAGGTGATCAAGGGTATCCATATAGGGTCAGAAGAGATCAAACTTTTGCTCTTCGCAGATGATATGATAGTATACCTGGAAAACACTAGGGACTCTACTACAAAACTCTGAGAAGTGATCAAGGAATACAGCAGCGTCTCAGGTTACAAAATCAACATTCATAAATCGGTAGCTTTTATATATACCAACAATAGTCAAGTTGAAAAAAACAGTTAAAGACTCTATCCCATTCACAGTAGTGCCAAAGAAGCTGAAATATTTGGGAATTTATCTAACAAAGGACATGAAAGATCTCTATAAAGAGAAGTATGAAACTCTAAGAAAAGAAATAGCTGAAAATATTAACAAATGGAACAACATACCATGCTCATGGCTGGGAAGAATCAACATTGTTGAAATGTCCATACTACCCAAAGCAATATATAATTTCAATGCAATCCCTATTAAAGCTCCACTGTCATACTTTAAAGATCTGGAAAAAACAATACTTCGTTTTATATGGAATCAGAAAAAACCTCAAATAGCCAAGGCATCACTCAGAAATAAAAACAAAGCAGGAGGAATTACGCTACCGGACCTCAGACTATACTACAAATTGATAGTGATCAAAACAGCATGGTATTGGCACAAAAACAGAGAAGTAGATGTCTGGAACAGAATAGAGAACCAAGAGATGAATCCAGCTACTTACCATTATTTAATCTTTGACAAGCCAATTAAAAACATTCAGTGGGGAAAAGATTCACTATTTAACAAATGGTGCTGGGTGAACTGGCTGGCAACCTGTAGAAGACTGAAACTGGACCCACACCTTTCACCATTAACTAAGATAGACTTTCACTGGATCAAAGATTTAAACTTAAGACATGAAACTATAAAAATACTAGAAGAGAGTGCAGGGAAAACCCTTGATGAAATCCGTCTGGGCGAGTATTTTATGAGGAGGACCCCCTGGGCAATTGAAGCAGCTTCAGAAATACACTACTGGGACTTGATCACACTAAAAAGCTTCTGCACAGCCAAGAACACAGTAAGTAAAGCAAGCAAACAGGTTTAATAACTAGAATCCACAGAGAACTCAAACGCATGAGCAAGAATAGAACAAGGGATCCCATCGCAGGCTGGGCAAGGGACTTGAAGAGAAATTTCTCTGAAGAAGGCAGGCGTGCGGCCTTCAGACATATGAAAAAATGCTCATCATCTTTAATCATCAGAGAAATGCAAATCAAAACTAGTTTGAGATACCATCTAACTCCAGTGAGACTAGCCTATATCACAAAATCCCAAGACCAGAGATATTGGCACGGATGTGGAGAAAAGGGAACACTTTTGCACTGCTGGTGGGAATGCAAATTAATACATTCCTTTTGGAAAGAGATATGGAGAGCACTTAGAGATCTAAAAATAGATCTGCCATTCAATCCTGTAATCCCTCTACTGGGCATATACCCAGAAGACCAAAAATCACATCGTAACAAAGATATTTGTACCAGAATGTTTATTGTAGCCCAATTCATAATTGCTAAGTCATGGAAGAAGCCCAAGTGCCCATCGATCCAAGAATGGATTAATAAATTGTGGTATCAGTTTATGGGGACAAGACATGATTGCAAGAGGGACTTTACCTAACAATTGCAATCAGTGTAACCTGGCTTATTGTACCCTCAATGAATCCCCAACAATAAAAAAAAAATAAATAAATTGTGGTATATGTACACCGTGGAATATTATGCAGCCTTAAAGAAAGATGGAGACTTTACCTCTTTCATGTTTACATGGATGGAGCTGGAACATATTCTTCTTAGTAAAGTATCTCAAGAATGGAAGAAAAAGTACCCAATGTACTCAGCCCTACTATGAAACTAATTTAGGGTTTTCACATGAAAGCTATAACCCAGTTACAATCTAAGAATAGGGGGAAAAGGGAAAGGGAGGGGAGGGAGGGGGGAGGTGAGGGTACTTACCATTATTTAATATTTGACAGATTGAAACAGTAGAGGGAAGGGATTGGTGGGATTACACCAGCAGTGCATCTTACAAGGGTGTATGTGAAACTTGGTAAACGGTGTGTGAAGCTAGTGAATGATGCCCCATGAATATATCAATGTACACAGCTATGATTTAATAAAGAAAAAAAAAAAAAAAGACCACGTACTCGTTCAGTCAACCTATTCTATCTCCGTGTAAGTGATAGCTTGACCGGATTCTAGTTCCACGCAATTTCGTGTATAATTAGTAAAGAAAGGAATAAATATACCAGGCCACCCTAGATCTTCCAAAGCTTTGGTACTTCATCATTAACCAGGCGAGTAGCCTAGGAAAAAACAGACGTTTTATATCTGTCTCATGAATGATCATCTGCAGTGTCTGTTAATTTCCTTTACCTAGAGAGAATAATGGTCTTAAAAATTGATTTTGCTATCATATTCTATGGCCCTGTAACTCACTTTCCCTGGTCCTTACATAATTAAAGAGAGCAAGCCATACATTTCTGAGCTTGTTAATGTTTTGAAACCAACCAGATACTAGACATGACATCTCCCTGCTGCTGTCTGGGATTTCCAGGCCTGGTGTCCAGGCTCCCTCTGCTCCATTATTTACTTTGGCTTTGATGCTTGGCCAGTCCTTTCAGTTGTTTGCCTTCAGTGTTTACAGAAGTGGATTCCCACAAGCAAAGACAGGGTGGGTAATGAGTCAGTCTGGAAGCACTATTTTTCTTGTCATGGGGACGAGGGTTAGTTTGCTATAATTAGTCGTTTTTTGTGAAAGTGACAGAGCACCTAGGCAGGGCCAGCTCCTGGCTTTTCTCGCTGTGCAAGTGGAGTACACACATGTGCACACCATAGACACCCGTTTGCTATGTTTTACTGCAGCTCTGTTTCTGAATTTCATTGTAAGAAAGAATATAATTTTAATGAAATGTAATACAAATGAATGTGAACCGAACTCTCCATCCCTGAATTAAGATTAGATTTGTAAGTGTGCTTCTAACTCTGCCTCAGAGGACCCAGGAAAGCTTTATTTCTGCTGTGGTGTGGTGAGCGTTACAGAAGGAAATGGATGCAATCGAAAGCCTTTTACTCTTTTTGTCCGCCTTATGATCAAGATGTTTGAGTAAGTTATAGACTGCTATAAGATTAGACTCACTCCTGTCGTCATGGGTGTAGTTTTAAGATTTTGTGATTTAAGTTTTTTTTTCTTTAAGTTTTTGATTATTGATGCTATACAGGAGTCTGTCACGACTCCATACAATAGACTTATCCAGGGGCTTTCAAATGGGGCACAGAGCTTAAATTTTTATTTTTATATAACAGTATTTCAGTAGGAACTTAATAGATGTTTGTTGAATGAAATCGATGAAAACTAAGTGATTATATTCTATATTTTGATAACTGCTAGTAAATAAGAAAAACAAATGTAAACACATAGTCTCTTTATTCAGCTGTTTCTATCACTCGACTGAACTTTGCCTGTAACAGAAACTTGTAGTCAGGTTAAAAGGATGAGCTTTGGGTTTAAATCTCAGAACTATCATTTTCTAACTATGTGGCCTTCTCTAAGTTTCTATTCTTTCTTCTATAAATGGTTAGCCCCCATGAATTTTGCAAGAATTAGGTGAGATAGTATATGTAAAGCCTTTAATGTGTACATATAGTAAGAGCTTGACAAATATTGGCAATTATTATTATCATCCTCATCATCTGATCCTTCAGCCTGCACCCTACCTTCAAACTGCCCGGGAGGTTTATGTTTAAATGTATCCCCTCAGGTTGCTTGTTATCATATGGATTTGCTGCCGTCTTGGGGTACTTTGATAGAATCTTTTTCACCTTTCTGTTAAAACTTGCCTGTGGGTCATGAGTCACATCATTTGCTTCTGTGAACCCTCGTACCCTCCAGAACTCATCAATTCCCTAAATCGACCTCAACCCATCTTTGATTCTTTAGAAAATTTTATTTTGTAGTAGATACTGCTCTGAAACTACCCTCTCTTCCTCCCTCTCACCAGCAATAAGCCTTCATTCTTCTTGAGTTTGTTCACAGAGCATACTTGGTTCCTTTGTGAGTGCACTTTCAGAAAGTATGACAAGGCACAGAAAGAACCATGAGCCAGGCAGGGCACGTTAGAGCCGCTTTCCCTCCTAAGGGCTAATTTCAAAGTTTATCTACAAGAATCTGCCCTGTCCTCTGATGGTCTGCTGTTTCCATTTTTAACCAAATTTAACTTTATTCATGTTTTCTTTTTGTTTTTTTGACCTTTCCATTACTCAATGTTCTTCAAGATGTGGATGAGTGCCTGGAACCAAACGTCTGCACAAATGGTACTTGTTCCAACCTCGAAGGCTCCTACATGTGCTCATGCCACAGGGGCTACACCCCGACTCCAGACCACAAGCACTGTAAAGGTAAATACCGTGATCACTTTCTCATTTCTTTTTTCAGATACATTTATGAGTATTTTTTTATTTTTTTATTAAATCATAACTGTAGACATTAGTGCATTTATGGAGTACAATGTGCTGATTTTATATATAATTTGGAATGCTTACATTAAACTGGTGAACACAGCCTTCACCTCACTTACTTAATTATTGTGTTAAGACATTTATACTCTACTCTTAATAGATTTGACATGTACCCTTGCAATATGCACCATATGTGAGATCCCACTGATTACCCCCCAACCATCCAACCTGCCCTCTCCTTTCCCTTCTCCCTCTTCTTCCCTCATTCATGCTGTAATTGGATAAATGAGGTGAAAGCTATGTAGGATGTAATAATAGGATGTAATAGGATGTAAGCACTCCAATTTGTACAAATAATCAACACTTTCTCATTTTTATTTGAACTTCACGTAAATAGAGTTAGAGCATCTAGCCTCAGAAAAGGGAACCCCCACGCTACCTCCACTGATTTCGACTGAGCTGCTCACAGCATATTTTGGTTGGCATCCTTGAAAGTAGCTCCTCATTGTGTTTAAACAGAGCATGTCTGTTTACATAAAGGAAAACAATACATTTTTAGAGAGTTTTTATAAACCACAGATCTATTTACTTAATTTTTTTTCTGGTTATAAAGGCAATACACATAGTTGCATAACTCTGTGAATATATTAAAAGCCACTTGTACACTTTAAATAGGAGAATTACATAGCATATAAGTTGTATTTCAATAAAATTGCTATTAAAGAAGCCACATATGTTAATTATAGAGAATTTGGTGGCTGGTTACAGTGGCTTATGCCCATAATCTTAGCTCTCTGGAAGTCTGAAGCAGGTGGATTGCCTGAGCTCAGGAGTTCTGAGATCAGCCTGAGCAAGAGTGAGATCCCATCTCTAAAAATAGCCAGATCTTGTAGCGGGTGCCTGTGGTCCCAGCTACTTGGGAAGCTGAGGCAAGAGGATTGCTTGAGTCCAGGAGTTTGAAGTTGCTGTGAACTGTGAGGCCATGGCACTCTACCCAGGGCACAGAATGAGACTATCTAAAAAAAAAAAAAAAAATAGTAAATACAGAAAGATATAAAATAATAGCAATCTCTTAGAATCTCATCATGGATATTCACATCTCAGTGTATCTTAGATATCATAAAGATCATGTTCTTGGCCAGGTATGATGGCTTACACCTGTAATCCTAGCACTCTGGGAGGCTGAGGCAGGAGGATCATTTGAGGTCATGAGTTGGAGACCAGCCTGAGCAAGAGTTAGACCCTGTGTCTACTAAAAGTAGAAAAAGTAGCAGGGCTTGGTGGTGGGTGCCTATAGTCCCAGCTACTGGGAAGGCTGAGGCAAGAGGATCCCTTGAACCCAGGAGTGAATACCATGTACACCTGACATTGTGTGGTGACCAGAGCATTTCACCTCTGTGCTCTTCTTTCCAAAATATCATAATCCCAGTCCAATTATGAGAAAAACATTGGGCACATACATATTGTATGTGGCATTCTACATGATTCTGGCCTATACTTCCGAAAACAAATGAGGGTCGTGAAAAACAGGGAAAGACTGGGAGACAAGACAACTAGATGGAACTTAGTTGGATCAGATCCTGAATCATAACGGCAATGTGATTGGAAAAGCTCAGAAAATCCAAACAAAGTCTAGAGTTTAGTTGTCTGTTTGTTTTTTTTTTTTTAATAGAAGGCGGTATATCAGATTCTACTGCTGACAGAAGCTGTGTGGCATTGGATAAGTTACAGTTTCTTCACTCCACCTTCCTTTTTCATCTTTAAAAAAGGGAACAGTAACGGGACCTACAAGAGTTGATGTGAAGATGGCATGAGATGATACAGGGACAGGTGATGGAGGGAGAGGAGCTAGTGTAGGGCAGAGCACGACGAGGTGGTGGCAGCGTTTGCTAAATTAGAGGTGTAAACAAAGCACATAGTGTGTGACTAATTCTGGGTTTCAGGGAAAGTTTCATAGAGATTTCCTGTTTGAACTTGGTCTTAAAATATTGAATACAAAAGGTAGACAAACTTGACAGGCAGAGGAAACAGAACATACCAAAGCTTAGAGGAGGGAATGGCTTTTAACTTTGCCCCCCGCTCTGATTCTCATGGTGTCTTCCCGTGTATGTGCTAATTATTCTCCTTACACCTCTCCCAAAGCCTTTCTTTTCTGCAATGATAACATATTTTTCTAACTATCTCATAATTGTTTCCCAAACTACGTTAGGTCATGGCTGTCAAATTTATACCAAGTGATAAGTCTGCCCCTTTTCTAAGATCCCAGCAATTCTGACAATCTCCCCTTGTTGATGATCCTAAATGTAGACTTTGCTTCATCTCACTATTTGTACCAACAACTTTCCTCAGGTTATAAATACATGATCTAATGTATGAATTCATTACTTGTTGCTCATGCCCTATTATATCTGTACATTTAGCATTGTAGGCCCTAAATTTATAAATACCAAGACATAGCCTGTATTTCAATTCTGGATTTATCACATCGTATGTGCAAAACTCCCTTAAATAAATACCTTTCATGGAGAATAATGTTTTCTGTTTATTTCTTGGCACAAAAGAAAAAAGACATTTGTCTTGCTTGCCTGTTTCATTAGAAAGCTTTCTTTTCTCTCAGGAATTTTGTCCCTCATCAGAAAAGAAAAATATTATTACCTCTTGGATTAAGCTGCCTTTGTTCCCTTTGGTCACTTACTAGCCCCAAAGATCACCTTGTTCAAGATAACCGTTGCCTCAAGTTTTTCCAAGTGCGTGTGTCATGACTTGTAATAAATTACTTCTGACAGTCTTAGCAACATAAATGAGTAACTTATGTAAGATGTCTGGTATACCCTGACAGTACTTGGAATGAAGGGTATGTCCTTGGTGTAGACATCTTCACATGGGAATGCTTAATTTGTCGTCTTCTATGAAAAAGTCAGAAAGAGTCCAAAGCACTAAAAATGTTGTCAGATATTATGTGAGATCTGGCCAGCCACAAGAGCTATTGTTGGTCTTAAGTTCATGAACTGACATCTCAAGTATTTTATAGAATGCGATGAAAGAAAAATATGCTGTAGGCTGATCTTTCCTGCCAACCACTCCTAAAGCGAATAGATTTAAGAGGGTTGGAAAGGTGTAAAATAACTTTTTTTTTTATTGTTGGGGATTCATTGACGGTACAATAAGCCAGGTTACACTGATTGCAATTGTTAGGTAAAGTCCCTCTTGCAATCATGTCTTGCCCCCATAAAGTGTGACACACACCAAGGCCCCACCCCCCTCCCTCCGTCCCTCTTTCTGCTTCCCCCCCATAACCTTAATTGTCATTAATTGTCCTCATATCAAAATTGAGTACATAGGATTCATGCTTCTCCATTCTTGTGATGCTTTACTAAGAATAACGTCTTCCACTTCCATCCAGGTTAATACGAAGGATGTAAAGTCTCCATTTTTTTTAATGGCTGAATAGTATTCCATTGTATACATATACCACAGCTAAAATAAATGAAATTCAGCTTGCTTATTTAATTTCTCTGTGGACAAATAGTTGGCAGGCAGGAATTATTTATAAATAAAAGAGACCAATAATACAGATGGCAGAACAAATAAAAAGTTTCTATTCAACTAAAGTAATTACTATGAAAAATAAATGAAGGCATTCTTTTTTTTTTTTTTTTTTGTGGTTTTTGGCCGGGGCTGGGTTTGAACCCGCCACCTCCAGCATATGGGACCGGCGCCCTACTCCTTGAGCCACAGGCGCCGCCCAAATGAAGGCATTCTTAAACTCCAATTACATATAATTTGTGTGAGCAATTTCAGGATAACCTGACACCTTGATTGTATCAAAATAAAATTGAAGAGGCTGACGCCTCGTTAGAAGGAGGTGTTAAGGAGGTGTTTTTTTCTCTCTTCTGGAAGAAAGGCACCTTTGCTCAGCAAGCATGTAATTCTCAATAATTTAACTTGATGGAAAGGGCTGTTCAGTTAATCACACTTTCCTGGCAAAAACTGTTAGGTACATTTTAAATAATAAGATATCGTTAGGGGAAAACAACAATCATACATTGATTTTTGGGATGTGGTTTCTTTGAAACAAATTCTATTCATTTTATTTATCACTCCATTTAGATAAGAGCTCTTTTCCCCTTATATTATTGTCATCTGTTTCCTCATAACACACCTGGTGTAGATGGTGAAGATGAATCCTACCATGTTTTAATGATCATAAACTCTTATGAGCTTAACTGTTCAACAGGGTATACTAAAAACTAGTCTATACAGACTAGGCAAGATAGAATTATCTAATTTGGTCAGACCAACATAAGGTCCAAAAAAATTTGGGAAACTAACTCTACTTGTACTAGAAGTGTTCAAGTTATGATGAAGCTGTTCTTTTACTTTAATCGTGTAACCTAGTTTACACGACATTTTCTTGAGCCCTTACTAATTATATTCTTTCTCAGTCAGTAGCTTTGTCTTCAGTCAGGCATTTTAAAAATCCTCACTTAGCGCTTTCTTCTTTGCTAGTCCAGCAGTCATACTAATACTGCCATGTCCCTTGGCCTTCCTTGCTTCTTTGAAAATGAGCTCAATGTTCCTTAATGCAACTGTTCGACCCAGTGGTTCAACTTCTTCTAAATAAAGTAGAAATAGCTGTCTCCTTCCGTAATTGCCTCTGTTTGATTTTGTTTTTCAAATCCTTCTTTCATGCAACTTAGTGGGTCTGCAAACTGGTAGCCATTATTTTGCATTTCGGGTCCTGCCTTCTGTTTTCAACGCCAAAATATTTCATGTCCTTTTTCTGCTATGTCCAAAATGTAAGAGAGAAATAATGAGGAGCTTGGTGTTATAAGTAGCTTTTACTTATAAATTTATTGTGTTTTTGTAATTATTTCTGTTCTACAGATAAGCATCCTGAGGTTCAAGCAAGGAATGTCAGTGGATTGATGTGTACTAAAGTTCACAGTGCTTTCTGGAAGAAGCACTATTATCTTCTGCATGCATTGCAGGGAACACTGCATTCTCTTGGGTAGTCTCTCTTTTAAAACAATTTTCATCATTGTGTTTGCAGATATTGATGAGTGTCAGCAAGGGAATCTGTGTATGAATGGGAAATGCAGAAATACCGAGGGCTCCTTCAGGTGCACCTGTGGGCCAGGGTTCCAGCTGTCAGCAGCTAAAGACCAGTGTGAAGGTAAGAATATGGCAACGTGAACTACTGAGATTTCAGCTTAAAGCCCCTGGTCTGAAAATATTCACGTGCACTCTACCGAGAGAAATTACCTGGGTGATTGCTTTATAGTGCCAATAAACCACAGATTTCTTTTTTTTTTTTTAATGTGTGTTCCAACTATTTTATTATTATTATTATTAAATCATAGCTGTGTACAATAATGCAATCATGGGGCACCATCCACTGGTTTTATAACTGGTTTTTATACCATTTACATATTTTCATCACACTGGTTAACATAGCCTTCCTGACATTTTCTTAGTTATTGTGTTAAGACATTTATATTCTACATTTAGTAAGTTTCACATGTGCAGATTTCAATCTAAGTTAGGGAAGTTAATAAAACAAGAGGGGAGAGAGTTAAATTTGGAAACCAGGGCTGTAGTGATCGCTGTCTAGGCATTAATACTAGGAAGATGAATATTGTTCCCTGTGTAATTCTTTACTACAGAAAGTAATTTCCATTTAAACTCATTTAAAGATATTTACATTCAGGGACTTTGACAATGAGGTCATTATATTGAACTGGTATTATGTTGTGGAATGTTAACGAACTTAGCTTTTGTGTTAGCTTTTGAAAATTTTTGCCTTAAAAAAAGAAATCCCTGAAGAGGACTTTTCAGTAAAACTTAAACAGTGTCCCCCTTATACTGAGAAATAAAGTTTGTGAAATATGCCCTGTCCTTATAAGTAATGGTGAGGATTCTGGACTTAGGAGGGTTGATCCTAGACTTTTTAAAGAAACATTTTACTGATACCACCCAGAAATATTTCACTTGCCAATAATTATGTGGTTCCTGACCTTAAAGATATTATGGTATCACCTGTGACAAGCACAAGTGTCCTGAGTTCTTGAAAGGAAAGATCACTGCTTATTTAAAAACAGGATCCACATTACATAAAACCAGTTATTTTATTAGAAGGAAACAAACAATATTTGTGTCCGTATGTACATTTTGAATATTTAATGAGTAAAAATGTTTGTCACAGTGTTATAAAAGCAACAGTGTATGATGATAATTACAAAGGCATCTGTGAACATTATCCTAACAGTCCCCAGTCCATTTCTAGACATAGAATATCATTACAATATCTAATCTAAAAGTGGAGAAAGATAAGCACACACAAGCAGATGCACATATACAGATAAATAACGCAACTTTTTCTAGATTTTGAGTCCCTCTCAATGTTTTTATACTTTCTGACTCCTTACCCCAGTCACCAAGCAGTTCTTATGCATAAAAAATACAAATAAATGGATAATAAGAGGTCTACACATGATATAGGATGGCTACTCTATCCATAGTCCTTGATTTTGAAGAGCTTGTGATACTTTTATCAAAGATAACCAGATACAGCCAGAGCCACCTACCAGATGATCAATTCGGGAAAAATCACTTCAGGTGTTGAAGGCTATGGCAGTCACACTGATGCCCTGATCAGAGTTGGAGAGAGTAATGGTACATTCAGAGTCCCTGTGGGAACTGATGGATGTGTAAAAGTCTCATAGAACTGCTGACATTGGCAAATGCTCTTAAGTTTTATAAAGAAGGTGCATCAAAAAACAACATGAAGTAAATGCCTTCTCACTATAAAACACGAGATCTTCAAAGGAGTAATAAAGAATTAGGTTGACATAGTCCCTGACATCAGGAAATTTAAAATATAGTCACAAAGGTAAAAATAATTGAATATGTGCTATATACAACATGCCCCATATGCATAGATATAGCACATGTCTGTGCAGGAGCCTGAACTCAGGGTCGTCGTTGCAGAACAACCTAATCAGTGGTTCGCAGCCTGTGGGTCATGACCCACAGGAACTGTATTAAAGGACCATGGCATTAAGAAGGTTGAGAACTGCTGATCTAAATGGAGGCAGAAGGAGAAGGTTAGCAGACTTTTTCTGTAAAGAGCCAGATCATAAATAAATATGTGTTCCAATAAAACTTCATTCCCAGTAATAAGCAGTAGGGAGGATTTGGCCTGTGGTCTGTAGTTTGCTGACCCTTGGCTTAAGTGCTTTTAAATTCAGCATTATAGTTGAATCTATCCCAAGAAGCTTAGGTTGGGTTTACAGATTACAGCAAAACATATGTCACCCGTCAGGGAACAGTGGAATTAATGTGTTCTAGCCCATTGGTCAAATTTTTAACTTTTTCAGGATCTTCCCTATTGGTAGAATTACTGACCTTTTACTAGAACAGTTTAAGTCTCATGATGAAATCTGTATATTAATTATAAGCCAGATAGTGTGTAGACGTCCTTATTTGAGGGACTGAGGATAGTGTGTAGATGTCCATTATTTAAGTAACTGAGGATAGTGTGTAGACGTCTGTTATTTGAGTGATTAAGGATAGTGTGTAGACATCCTTTAAGAGACTGAGGATAGTGCGTAGACGTCCTCTATTTGAGTGACTGAGGATAGTGCGTAGACGTCCTCTATTTGAGTGGCTCAGGATAGCGTGTAGACGTCCTCTATTTCAATGGCTGAGGATAGTGTGTAGACGTCCTGTATTCGAGTGACTGAGGATAGCGCGTAGACGTCCTCTATTTGAGTGGCTCAGGATAGTGTGTAGACGTCCTCTATTTGAGTGGCTCAGGATAGCGCGTAGACGTCCTCTATTTGAGTGACTGAGGATAGCGCGTAGACGTCCTCTATTTGAGTGGCTCAGGATAGTGTGTAGACGTCCTCTATTTGAGTGGCTCAGGATAGTGTGTAGAAATCCTCTATTTGAGTGACTGAGAACTTCTTTGAAGCACTGCTTGCCCAGCTTCCTTGTGCTCCCTGCTCAACAGATATTGATGAATGCCTGCACCGTCATCTCTGCACGCATGGCCAGTGCAGGAACACGGAGGGCTCTTTCCAGTGTGTGTGTGACCAGGGCTACAGAGCATCCATGCTTGGAGACCACTGTGAAGGTAAGAATTGTGCTTGATTTTGCAGTCATAAAATGTGAAGATCAGATGGCATTCTGAACATCACCTCCTCCTCTGTCCTTGAACCCCACCTGTTGAAACTTCACAGCGAGGGCATTACATCCCTGTGAAGTGGGGACAGACATACAAATAATGCAGAGAACAGAGAAGGATCTAGGCTCTTTTTGCATTGCTCAGCGCTGTCTTTTAGAATCATGCCAGCCAAGGGCATAAAGAACCAGTTTAACTTTACGACAATAGATGGTTTACCCTGGACGAATAGTTCTGAACTATAACAGCTTATTTACAGAGGAACAACTTCCAAATTTCCAAGTAAGTAAATACAGCTTAACTTTCCAGACAACTGAAAGGTTTTTAAGAGCCAAACATTAATTCAGTTTTGAGCATCTTGCATAAAATCTTCCTGAAATCTGTCCCCTGTGGATGGCATCGTGTGCTCGTGAACCATCTCCACTACCTGCTGCAGCTGAGGCCCTCCCTGTGGTGGTCAGGGCTGCTGAGCCAGTTCTGTGTGTGGGGAGGGGAACATTTCTCAGCATGCTGTTTTCTTCCCTCTGCCACCAGCCTGTCACTTGTGATCAGTGTCCACCCAAGCAACAATCTTTTTTCTCCCTCTTTTAGAGCCTATCAGTTGTAAAACCAGAAACATGCATTGGCAGGGTTGTCCCCACATGAAAGTCAGAGCTTTTGAGAGAGAGTCTGAACTCCACCTTTGGGAGAAGCAGGTGAACGTTTTAGGGAATGGTTTTGTGACACCCATTTCAGTGGCCTCAAGTCCCTTTTTGCTCCAGGTTCTGTGGGTTGGAAAGATCCATGATAGTTTATAGCATCTCGCATTTCTGACCAGAGAACTTGGCACAGCAGTTACAAAGTGGCTGAGTCCCTATCCATACTCTGCTGCTGTTGCTAGGAATGTAAAATGACTTGGCTCTTTTGGAAGGCGATTTTGGCAGAGTTTCAAAGGTCTTAAAATATATACTGTTTTTGAATCAGTAAATTAACTTCTAGGATCTTATCCTCAGGTGAAATGTTCTTAAAAGTGTTAATAACACCAAGGAAAAGTTGTAATTAATATACCTATTGAAAAATAGACCACTGGTCAACTAAGTGATAAATCAATATAGTAAGGTATGATTGTATCTGAAAATTTATGTTTGAGGAGCTTTCTAAAGTATGGGTACATGTTAATGATTCAACACAGTTGTCCAAGTTGGAAGGGGCAGTTGTGTCGGAGAGACGCAGTAATGGAATAATCTATTCTAGAACTAAGTAGGCGGAAAGGGATATGGTAAGGAGCTGAAAGCCTGACCCCACCATCAGTGTTACTTTTGCCCTGATTCCTGGCCAAGCCAAGAAGGTAACCAGGCAATTAAGTCCTAGGTAATTGACAGTCATCAGAGGGCATGTTCCTCTGTTTTGTTTGTTTTAATGTGTAACTATCTTAAGAGAAGTCTAAGGTTTTTATTCTAAAAATGTCCATTACCTGAAAAGTCAAACAAAAACTTTTTAGCCAACCTTTTCTTCATTACTGATATTAATATATATATTTCAAAGATAGTACATCCAAAGCCTCTTATGGAATATGTAATCAGGCCCCTTTTTTCTTAAAAATCAGGACTAATTTCCCTAGTGTTCTCGTTTTAAATAGAATAGGAGCCCATCCAGCTAATTCAGAGCTGCCTCTGCAACTCGTTAGCTCGTCAGCTTGCTAATTCCCAGCTAGAACAGTTTCTGACGCCCAGTGGTATTTAGCTACAGTTAACAGAGGAAGGAAGCACCATCTTTCTTGCTGCCCTTTATGTTTACATGTGTAACTTTGCTCTGATAACTCTGGCAAAGCCCTTGTTTCCTCATGACATTATCCTGTGACCCTGCCGGCCTCCTTGTTGAGTCCTAGTAGAGTCCTGCTCCCAAATGTTGTGTTCTGTCTGTTGGCTGCTTACTCCAACATGCTCAGTAACCCTCGGTCTGCGATGATGGGGAAGCTGGGGGGCTCAGTTGGCCTGGTTCTTACACTAATCTTTCTTCAACCCCTAAAAGAGGTTGTCCCTGCAGGTCTCTTAGAAAGCCTGAGAAGACTCATTACTTACTCAGTCTTCTTGTAACCCTTTCTTCTTGGTCATTTCTTTGTGGACAAAAATCAGAAAAAGTGGGGAAGACCTGGTAATATTTCCTTCCTTCGGATATTTCTTTCCAATTCAGAGTCATTTATTTATTCGTTGATCTACTTGTTCAAATAGTTACGGAGTGTCAGGTTTGTGGTATTGTGTTCTAGGCACAGGGCATACAGCAATGAACCAAACAGAAATTCCTGCCCTTGTGGAGCTTACATTCCAGTGAGAAAGGTAACAATGCATATGCTGAATAAGTAAAATGTATACTTTGTTAAATGGCAGTAAATGCTACGGAGAAAAATGACATGGGGTAGTTGAGGGAAGGTGGTGATTTTAAATAAGGTGGCAAATAGAGGCTTCTTGAGACAATGACATTTGATTATTTATGGGAAGAGCATTCCGTTCAAAGGAATGGCAGGTGCAAAGGCCCAGGGGCAGGCTTTGTGGAAGGGATGAGGAGCTTCATACTGGCATTTTCAGCTTTTGATGCCTAAAATGAATATTCAAAGGAAGATATGTGAGAGGACCAGGAAGGTGCGTGAGAGGAGCAGGAATATATGTGAAAGGACCCTTGCATTTGAATAGAGGGGTGAGTTCCAGACTGAGGGCCGCAGCACATAGAGTGTTTATAGCCGTGAAAGTGGATGCAGTCACCAGAGGAGGGAGTGTGCTTAGGGAAGCAGCAGCCTGGACCCTCCAAGATTTTGGAGTAAGGAAATCAGTAGGAACCAGCAAAGAAGGCTGAGGATAAAGTGACAAATGAGGAAGGAGAAAAACTAGAATCCCAGAAGAGAAAGTGTTTCATGGAGAGGGGAGTGATGAGCTGTGTCAAACATTGCTGCTGGGTAAGAAGAGGGCTAAAAGTCAACCATGAGAGTTTTAGTAAGGTAAAAGTCTTTAGTGACCTTGACAAGCTCAGTCTTGGTAGAGCAGTGACCAGAATTGACCCTTGTTTTCCTTAAAACCTGTTTCTTAAATCTTAGGAGGAAAATGGCTATTTACACCACCCCAGGCTGCACAGAACCATCTTCAGTTGGGCTCTCCTAATGTTCAACCTACTCTTTTTTGCTTTGGAGGTAGATAAAGATCTTGCAAATGAAAGAGGCCGGATGAGGTGGCTCATTCCTGTAATCCTAGCACTCTGAAAGGCCAAGCCAGGTGGATTGCTTCAGCTCAGGAGTTGGAGACCAGCTTGAGCAAGAGTGAAATCCTTGTCTCTACTAAAAACAGAAAAACTAATTGGGCATCATGGTGGGCACCTGTAGTCCCAGCTACTTGAGAGGCTGAGGCAAGAAGATCTCTTAAGGTCAAGAGCTTGAGGTTGCTGTGAGCTATGATGCCCCAGTACTCTATGGAGGGGATAAAGTGAGACTCTGTCTCAAAAAAAAAAAGAAAAACTTTCAAAAAAGCTTTAAACTAAAACTAACTCTAATATAATGCACAGAGTTTTTAAATGGACACAATTATTTATAAACACTTCATGTGTTTGTTCCCTTACATTCATTTTCTCTTAGATTTTGGAAAGTGAATGAAAATCATGCTACTTTAAAGTAGTGTGAACAGAATCGACAGACTTCCATTATGCTGAGGCAAACATCTAGATTACAGAGTATTTTTCTTGTTGCTGAAATTCATCTTCTCAGGATTCTCCTTGATCTTTTTCAAATTGATATATATTTTTTTTTTACATAATGCCAGTGATCAAATAATGCTTCTTCTTGTTTTATCTCCATTTCCTACAGAGCAAAGAAAGAATTCAAATTAAAAACTCATCACCTACTGTACACTCATTAAAATAGTGGTGGAGCTGTTAGAATAAACATGGCACATTTGGAGCTCCAAGGCCAGAACTTACCTGAATTTGGGAATGTAAATGGTCCAGCCACTTTTATTTTATTTCATTTCCTTTCATTTCATTTTATTATTTTATGATTCAAAATGTTACATGCGTATACACATTTTGGTTATGAAGTGTGTTTTGTACATTTTAGGTCAAAGTTACAAGTGTGCCCTTCGTGCAGAATGTCATTTAGGTCAAAGTTATAAGTATGCACTTTGTGCAGAATGTGTGCATTATACCTACCCATTAGGTGTGAATTAACCCAACCCTGCCTCCTCCCTCCCACCTGATTCCCATTGAGTTTACTTCCACACGTGCATACTAAGTGTTGATTGAATAGTTCCAATTTAGTATTGAGTACACATAGGGTTTTTTTTCCCATTCTTGCGGTACTTCACTTAGGGCAATGGTCTCCATGTACCTCCAGGTTGTCACAAAAGATACTAGATCACTCTGGGGGGGGGGCTGGGGGCTTATGGGTGAGTAGTACGCCATGGTAGAAATATACCACATTTTATTAATCCACTCATGTATGGATGGGCACTTGGATTATTTCCACATTTTTGCTATTGTGAGTTGTGCTGCTATAAATAATTGAATGCAAGTATCTTTATGATTTTTATCTTTTTTTTTCCTTTGGCAAATACCTAGTAGTAGAATTGCTGGATCCAATGATGGTCTACTTTTAGTTCTTTGAGGTATCTCCGTTCCTCGGGTATGCTGGTATTTCATGGAGGTGGTACTAGTTTGCAGTCCCACCAGTGGTGTGTAAGTGTCCCCTTCCCTCTGCATTCTTTCCAGCACTCATTGTTTTGGGACTTTTGTCACTTTAGGAAACAGTTTTTTCAAAACTTAAACATAAACTTATTGTATGATCCAGAGATTCTATTCCTAGATGTTTACTCAAGGAAAATAAAAGCATATGTTCACACAAAACCTCATACATGAATGTTTATAGAAACTATTAGTGGGCGGCACCTGCGGCTCAGTGAGCAGGGTGCTGGCCCCACATACTGGCGGCGGCAGGTTCAAACCCAGCCCCGTCCAAAAAAAAAAAAAAGAAAGTAGTAATGGCCAAAATGGAAATAACCCAAAATGCTTAAAGGTGAATGGGTGAACAGATTGTAGTATATTTATATAATGGAATACTACTCAGCAGTAAAGAGGAATTAACTATTGATGCATCTAAGAACTTGGGTGAGCCTCAGAAATGTTACATTGAGCAGAAGCAAACTACAAAAGGTGGGAATGCCAATACCATGGCTGGGGTGGGACAAGATGTGTGCATATTCGTTGAACTAGACTCGTAAAATAGATGAATCTACGTATGTAAATCATGTTTTAGGAAAGTTGGGAAAACGCATTAAAGAAACAGTGATAATCTGCTTTAGTGGAGATAAAGTCAGGTCAGCTACATTTTGTGTTTCAGGATCAGTGTTGAAAAGCATCTTAATTCTAAGTGAACAGTCATTATAAGAACTTTTTTTATTTTGGTAGGAGGAAATGATAACACTACTCTCTTGTTTTCTTTTGTTTGTCCTGTGAACGGTACAGAAGCCAGTTAACTGGTTGGTTGGGTTCTATGAGGAAAAGTTAATTGCTGTCACCATACTGGACCAGGACAGCAGGGCGTGTAAGAGGAGATTGCAGCAGGCTCCCCATTCACGTCTTCCTGGAATTGCTCGTGTATTTTAGTAGCAATCATAATAATTTGTGAGAAATGCCATTGAATGCCAAATTCTGTGCAAACAAGGTTTTGCTCCTCAGCTTTCTTCAATGTTAATAATTTAAATCCTGCACAGACACAACAGAAGGACTCATGGAATGTGTCAGGAATAATGAGTCCTGAGTAGGAGTAAACGTGGGAATAAGCAGAACTCAAAACAGATCTGCCCAACATTCAAGTGCAGTGAGGGAGGGTGGGCTCACACTGAAATCCTAGCACTCTGGGAGGCCAAGGCAGGAGGATTCCTTGAGCTCAGGAGTTCAAGACTAGCCTGAGCAAGAAGGAGAACCCCCGTTTCTACTAACAATAGAAAAAAATAACCAAGTGTCATGGTGGGCATCTATAGTTTCAGCCTCCTGAAGAAGGAGGCTGAGGAGAAGGATCACTTGAACCCAGGAGTTTGAGGCTGCTGTGAGCCTGGGCAACAGTGGGAGACTGTCTCAAAAAAAATAAATTACAGTGGAGGGGTCATTAATTGTTTCACATTGTCACAGTCAAAACTCATTGGTTATGAACACTACTTCTGGTTTCTCATATGCTATAAATATATACATTTTTTAAAATCCAGGCAACGTCAGCCTGTTTGTGCTAGCTGCTGAGTGAGGACTTCAGCAAGGCTTTTTTGGTTGTGCTGATTTGCCTCCCATCCAGAAGTTCCTCCTCCTTCCCCTTCTCTATACCCTGCTGCCAAGACTACAAGTACATTTTTTCCTATTATATGAAGCATTTTTTGACCACTATGATATTTTTCCTCAAAATTCATATGACCCCTAAAGTTGGTGCTATTCTTTTATCAAATAATTATATTTTGTGACATTTCTTAAGTTAAATCATTTTGGATTTGTAAAAACAATTTAATATCATATATGCTCATTTTTATTAACATAATTTTTTAAACATTTCTTTGCTTTGTTGTTGTTGTCGAGACAGAGTCCCACCCTATGTCCTGAGCAGAGTACAATGGCATCATAGCTCACCTGTAACCTCAGACTTGGGCTGTGGGCATCCTGCTGCCTCAGCCTCTGGAAGCTGCTGGGATTACAAGCGCCTGGCTGGGTTTTTCCTTTTTTTTTTTTTTTTATTGGTGAGGATTCATTGAGGGTACAATAAGCCAGATTACACTCATTGCATTTGTTAGGTAAAGTCTCTCTTGCAATCGTGTCTTGCCCCACAAAAGGTGTGGCACACACCAAGGAAATGAACTCTCACTCAGGCAAGTCTCAAACACCTGAGCTCAACCAATTCTCCCTTCTCAGCCTCCCACAGTGCTGAGATTACAGGCGCCTGGCTATAATTTGTTATTTTGAACAAACATTTCTCTTTGGGGGCATAGACCATGCCAGAAACTTTTTAATCTTTTTTTTTTTTTTCTTTTTTGTGACAGAGCCTCAAGCTATCGCCCTGGGTAGAGTGCCGTGGCATCACAGCTCACAGGAACCTCCAACTCCTAGGTTTAAGCAATCTCTTGCCTCAGCCTCCCAAGTAGCTGGGACAAGAGATACCCACCACAATGTCCAGCTATTTTTTGGTTGTAGTTGTCATTATTGTTTGGCAGGCCTGGGCTAGATTCGAACCCGCCAGCTCTGATGTATGTGGCTGGCGTCTTAGCTGCTTGAGCTATAAGCGCCGAGCCTTAAATCTTTCCTATAATGCATAATAGGAAATATTTATGTAGATAGATATATAGATAATGTGATATATACTCTCTATTTATGTATAAGTAAAATAAAATGCATGTATAAATAGATCAAGCATAGTAGAATCTCTGTTGACCACCCAAGGGACTTTAACAAACTGGTCAACATATGGAGGTGGTCAACATAAGGAGTTAGGCCTGTTGTATTAGGTCTTCTTAAGGAGGTGGTCAGTGTAGGGAGTTGGTCAACTATGGAGGTTCTACTGTGTGTTTGATGCACTTAACAATATGTTTTTGAAATATTTTTATTCTCTATCACCAAGAACATAACCAAGTAAATTATTGTTAATAGAACTTTGACTTCTCTTCTTCCATTTAATTTTATTTGATGTTTAAAACTTCCCTTTATTATTCAAAGCCAAAATCCTTTCAAAATGTTTTATTTTTAAAAAACTGCCAGTCAAAAGTTACCCATGCATTTAGAATTATGCAATATAAATGATATAAAAATAATGCATCTTTGTGTGATAAGAAAAAGTGTCTAATTTTATGATCTGTAGTTTATTTAATCTTTTAAAATTTCTAAATTGGTTTGTAGATATCAATGAGTGCCTGGAGGACAATAGTGTGTGCCAGAGAGGAGAGTGCATTAACACTGAAGGGTCGTACGATTGCACTTGTCCAGAGGGATTCCAGCTAACTGATAATAAACGATGTCAAGGTACTTGTCATTTTTTTGCTTACTGTATTAGTTCCTCAATTCTGCAGTGCTTCCCCATGACAGTCTGTAGTTTTGCTGCTTGCTTTATATATAAGTAATCTATGCCAATTTGTGTTATTAAAATAGCTCTCTTGGGTCTGCATCAAGTTTGGGAAGGCATTGCTTTGTCTAGCACCATGTCAACTGAAACTCCACTCATGTCAGAACTGTGCCCGCCTCACTTTGCTGAGACCACCCATGCTTATATACTAACCTTGGAACTGGATTCTAAATTATCTCTTCAGCTTTTTTAGGTCCTTCATGGGAATATTTCATTTTGTCCCATAGTTGATATTTATCATATGTCCTTTCCCAGGTCCCTATTTCTACCCAAATAGAAATTGCTTTTTTTTTTTCCCCCCCCTAAAATTTGGGCAAACTTGGTCCAAATTATGCAGGATGAGGTTTTATGTTTTTTCAAAGTGCTCTCACATGAGTCTCCCATACAGTACTGTGGACACAGGTATTGACGAGAGCACAGCAGCACAGCACAGATACTAGTAAGCACAAGCTCAGTCACGGCTTTCATTGCGCTGCTTCGGTGTGCTGAGTACTGGCGGTATCTCTCAATTCTCACAGCAACTTAAGAGCTACCTTGCCTGTGTACATGAGCAGCTGAGGCTCAGAAAAGGTAGTTACCATCCTCATCTCTCCTGAGAAGTAGAGCTGAGATTTGAACTCAGGTCTTTTTCCTACGTAGCCATACCAGTTATTATTACATTCATAGTCAAAAGAAAGATGACATTAAGATGAAGTGATTTTTCTCACAGGATAACACACCGAGTCATTTTGACACTGTGTCTAAAAAATTAGGTTGTCTCGATCCTGCTGTCCCAATATTTTTACCTATATCTGCCTGCCCCATAAGTTTTTCTGTATTTATTAGTCTTAATAAATCTATGCCTGTGTTTCCATTGAAAACTCACACTTATATCTATCTTTACATTTATGTATTTCTGATACTTGGATAAATATTGTTTTTTTCTTATTTTTCCCCTGTCATTACCAAATTGTCCAGTATATTCCAAAGTACAAATAAATAAAATATTTTTGGAGTTTTTCTTTATCCATTGTTACTGAGCATGCACAACTTTTTTTATTCTGTCTCCTCTTAGATGTTCCAAATAGCAATATTCTTGAAAGAGAGGATAGTTTCTCCTCTCTAAGCTCTGGGGCTAGAATATTATTATATCATATATCTATATACTTGTCCATACCCAGCTGTGTGTTGCCATCATAAAGCAATATGATGAATTTAAATTTTTTAATTTTTCTAGTACACTAATTGTGCCTCGATTTAATGCAGTAGATAAGGAACATTTGAATTATGCATATATGTGCTTGGATTTAATGCAGTAAAGAAGGAACATTTAAATTACAAATTTACGTGAGAATATTTCCACTTTGGGACTTTTACATTTTAACAAAATGAATCTTGATTTATATAAAAATACCAACAGATTGAAAAAAAAAGAAAAGAAACTAAATGTGAATCCTGTTTTTATTACAAGCTTTTTGGCTTAAAAGCAATATTTTCTTTTCTAATTCCTCTTTGGTAACAATTTCTTTTAGCCAAATTAAGGCAAAACCCAAGTTTTAGTATGAATGGCCCAAGGTTTCACATTGCAAATTTTGTAACTTCTAGAATTAAATCATATGGAACTAATTTAGTCATCCAATTCATTAATTGCCCTTCTATTTTCTCTCAATATATAAAATTTGTGCCTATGGTTTGATGTCAGCTCTCAAATAATGTGACTGCCCCCAACATATGGGGGTTTATTGACTATCTGTCATTCTGAAATTTACTTCATTCTCTCTCACACTTATTCCTGTTTTCCAGCAGAAGTTAATATATCTGTTTGAATACTGTACATCCAAATAAATGAAAAGCACTTGTGAAGCAAGTCTTAGAACTGTTTACGAAGTAGTGTCAGTGAATTTGTTTTATCGGCTTCCTTCTCCTGTTGGAGGGGGTTTCTGATCTCTTTCCACTCTGTCACTGAAGGCAGCTTTGTGATCTTTCACTCTGCCTGAAGTTAGTAGTCTACTTCTCCTTTATCCCAGGATCATCCCAGCATTCTTTAGATAGGCATAGATTTCACAGTTTAATTCTGAAAATGTACTCAACGGCAATGCTAATTACCATGGGCATGTTTGAATAACAATGTGTAATAGGCACAACCTTTAAACCTTACCTAATATTCTGAAGATACTGTCAAATACAATAAGGCATTTTCAATTGAAAACATGTTTAAGATACTTTTTTCCCCACAAAACTAATGATGATATATAGACAGTATGGAATTTCCGTGTTAATAGTCTCTTTAGGAATGTGGCAGGATACATTTGAGATTCAAAACACAGTTCAGTTTCATGTTCTGACTTACATATGCCAAATTGTGAATTTCTGTGGAATCTCGGACCCATGAAGGAAACCCAATTTAAATACAGTCTGGCTTTCAGCTCTGAGTTACTAGCAGCATAGTTTAGAAATGCCTCAATAAGTACAATCCAAATTGAATGCATATGTTCCAGATATTCATGTTGCTCTTTCTTAGCAGTTTCCTGGAAAAAAGTCTGGGAATTCATCTTCAGTTCCTGTCATCAAACTTTTTAGATAATATTTGTTAATCAGTGACCTGCTTTGATGCAAGAACTTTGTGCACATTAATTCTCTATGCAAAGTTGCAAAGCAGGTAGCTTTTAAAGGACCACATTGAGGCATATGTAAAATAAGGAGGCCTTGGATAGCTGCTGGGTGTTGACAAGGGGAATAAGGATTTTGGGCTTGAGCTCCAGGAATTTTATGGCATTTTCTTGCCCAGATATCAGAAATTTGATAAAAGAAGTAAAGAGTTTCACAGAGTGAAATCATAATGAGAAGTAGACAAATAGAAAATGATTCACCGATCTTCCTTGAAATAGAAGAAAATTAGTGACTGGGAGATTAAGAATGGGAGGATTATTAAGAAAATATGAGTACTTCTTCCTTGGCTTCTTATTTTGGTTTAGCAGTGAATAGGCCAAATAGTCTGAATTATAGGGCAGATGAAATGGTAAAGAGTTCAGGATTACCAAAGAGAAATGGATAAATCAATAATTGCCAACATTTCCATTGTATAAATATCAAGTCAAAAAAAAGAGCCCCAGGAGATGCAGGGAAAGGAGTGACTTTATTGAGAACCACAAAGGCGATGGCTTGGCGTGTTCTAGAAGTCACTAGGAAGAGCTCATAATCTATACATTTTCCCTGTGCCTGTTAAGCTTTGCAGTGTTTGTGTGGGTTTCTGTACGGAGGACCTCTTCAGCGAGAGCTCAAGGAAGTCCCTCGAGACTTCAGGAAGACAGGAAAATGACCTTGGTGGGGCTGCCACCTGGATAGTGCTAAAGACTTGTGATCGTTTTTTTGACCCTAATTAACCAAAAGAACCTTAACCAATCACTGTTAAGTTAGTAGAATATAAACATAACTGAGACATTTGGTGATGGACAAACATAAGGTTCCTTATGTTGTGATCTTGGCCACTGTTAGCCACCAAAGTTAGAATGAGTGTGAGAACTGTTTCAGTTACCCTAAATACTCCAGTGTTTAGAAGTGTCTGGTGACCCTTGCCACGGGGGCATAATTGCTCACATTGAAGATAAGCTGAGTGTAAGATGGTCAAGACACGTCTAACGGCTGTGTGATCTTCTGTGAATCATCCTAACAGTGGCTGCTGCCTTTGACCTTAGTTGTGTGTTAGGGCTGTGCTGAGTGCTTCATCCTCCTCCTCTAGTTTCATCATCCCAAAGCCATACGAATATGAGCTTCCCTGGTCTGAAAGGCCTTTTTGTACTTTTCTTTCTCTTACTCATGTTCAATGAGATGTAGACTGGAGTGTATTTCATTGACATATTCAGATATTAGTGAAGTACCACTTATGAGCCAAACATAATTAAATAAGACAGTCCAACTTTGCCTTGAGCAGCCTTCTGGGGATGGACAGGCGGGGGTGTAACAGGGTGTTACTGGCTGGAACAGAGTTGTGTTCATGGTGATGGGAGAGGACAGAGGAACACACAGCATTCTCACCGAAGGAAACTATTTCTAGGCTATTCACTCAATTGGAGCATTCCTCAAACCTCCAGTGTGTCTAAAATAAGGGTACCTTTAAGTTGAACCTATGAAATTGCTGTTTTGGTAGGTCAGAAATGGTTGAACACTGGTTATTTCATGAGTCAGCTGAAATAGTTCTTCTCTCATGACAGTTCAACTTGTTTTGTGGCCTCGTTAAATGCACAAACAGTGCAGCAGTGCCACAGCGTAAACGTGCATCCATTTCATAACAGCTTTTCCTTACTGTGTGCCTGATAGCATATGAAAACAAATCAGCTTTTTCCCCATGATTTAAAACTCTCTTTTAAATTTCAGATATTAATGAATGTGAACAGCCAGGGCTCTGTGGTCCTCATGGGGAATGTCTAAACACAGATGGTTCTTTCCACTGTGTCTGCGAACAGGGCTTCTCAATCTCTGCAGATGGCCGCGCATGTGAAGGTAAGGTGACCCCTAAGGAATCGCGTGGTTATTGTGCAATAAAGCAGAGAGGAGCTTGCTCTCTGTTTAAACCAGGAAAGACTTCAAGATACTAAGAGGTACTCATGATTCAAGGCTCCAAAGTATGTGTGTATCAAGTGACTCATACTTGAATACATAGCTCAGGGTTTGCTGGGCTTTACAAATAAGATAACCTACAGTTACGATGGCGAAAATTCTCACAGATGCTTCCAGTGCTGGTACTGAGTTAATGAGTCAAAATGTACAGGGACTGATGATTTAAAACTCAATGGAAAACTGTGGCAACTTCTCCATTGTACCCTAAGACTCTTCCTCTTTACATTGGGCTTTATGGAGATCATCTCGATCATCGTGTTTATAAGAAATAACGTCTTGCTGGATTTCTCTGTATTATTGTGAATAGAGATTTTTCTAGAATTATTCCTCTAATATCCTTATTGTTAAGCCAATATATTTACTTATTGGTAGATTCTTTTAATTTCAGAATATTAGGGAGTACATGTGTTTTGTTTACATACTTCATTGTTTGTACAGATAGAGTCAAGGTTTTAAGTATGCCCTGCACCCAAATAGTGTGCACAGTACCCAATAGGTATGAATTTACCCATACCTTCCTCCCCCCCATGGCAGCTGATTACTTACATGTGTGCACTTAGTAGTTGATCAGTCAGTTCCAGCTTGATATTGAGTACTATATGTGTTTGTTTCTCTGTTCTTGTGATGTTTCATTTAGAAGAATGGTTTCCATTTTCATCCAGTTTGTCAGAAAAGATTCTAGGTTGCCACTTTTTATGGCTGAGCAGTACTCCATAGTATGTACCACATTTTATTAATTCATTCATGTATTGGTGGGCACTTGGGTTGTTTCCACATTTTTGTGATTGTGAATCGTGCTGCTATAGCCATTCAAGTGCAGGTGTCCTTTTTATAAAACAACCCTTTGGGTGTATACCCAGCAGTGAGATTACTGGATGCAAGGGTAGGTCTACTTTAAGTTCTTTGAGGCATCTCCAGATGGTTTTCCATAGAAGTTGTACTAGTCTTCAGTCCCACCAGTAGTGGATGCCGAGAGGAAAGGACTGTTATACCACGCCAGTAGATTTATTTGCCTATAAGTGTTTATTATTAAGTCAGTTGTAAGACAGTTGTTTATTATTAAGTCAGTGTTTATTTGCTAAGTCAGTTGTAAGACATTAAGGTAACACCGTTAGCTTCCTTTTTACAACCCCTGTGTGTATGCAGGAAATACAACACTGGTTATTTTCATAAGATTTGTGTTCTTGGTGACCTATTATAGTTCGATAAATTGAGGAATGATTTATCTGAACCATTTTAAAAGCAAACTGAGAAGATTCTTTTTAAATATAATTTCAGTTCTTCTTTTTGAGAATCTATGTTATTGAAACACAGCTAATATTTTAAAGAAGTAAATTGCAAAAGTTCTGTTCAGGTCAAAGACAGTACCCAGATTCTTTGCTCTAAAAAGTAGTACAACAGGAAGTATCTACTCTCCTTGCTAGTACCAGAAGGGAACCAGGCCAAGGACCAGCAACAGGTTCATCTGAAACTAATTATTATTATTGGGAGGAATAAACTGATCTCATAAAAAGCAAGAGATTGTTGAACTTGCTCTCCTGCTGAGCAGACAAAACGTGGATACCAGATTTGGCTTCAAGTGGAAGTGAGATAGTAGGGATTGAGCAAACAGATTGAAGGGTTTGGAAGGGATCAGAAGTTGGGGAATGGAGGAAAGCATCATAAAAATGTGGGTGGTGAGAGATTTATAAGGAATCCATACTTCAGTGGCTCAAGTTTTCTGTTAATTTTATATTTAGAGCTCCGAGACGAGAGCTTTTAGAAAAGACACTGTGTGAATGCGTATATTCTGGATGGAAAGATTCCAGGGAAAGGGTGCTAGTCCATCCACATCACTGATCAAACAGATTTGCAGAATCTCTCAATTCAGAAAGATACACATTTGTTTACTTGGTTAGCTCTAAAGCTTGGATGGTAAAGTCTGCCTTCACTAAAAAGTGGTTCAAGGTATTACTGCTAATAAAAACATAAGTCACCTCAAGTGCATACTGGTCAAAGCTTTTGTTCTGAAAGAATATACCACATATATAAATTACATTCACATTTATTTTGTCTTTTGTACTTGCTAATTTTTATTTAATTCTGTACCCTTATAAACACTGATTTCTGCAACTTGTGAGTTATATAATCATTCTGATTTAGTTGTAGCTCTAATTTGTTGGTCATTTACTTGGCAAAAACTTGAATTTAAAAATGTGTTTTTAGAAAACTTCTAGTGCTTTGTGAATCACTGTACTCATTGAGTATACTGTCTTTGCAACTGGTTCCATGCTTGCTTACTCCAGAAACTAGACAATTCTACAGGGAATACAGTAGGCAATTTAGATTATCATGTTGGTATATTGAAGTGTGAGTAGAAATCTCCCTAATTATTAGGCATGTTGTTCTCTTTCTAGAATAAGTTCTGCAAGGATTTTACTTTTCGTGGGCTTAATCCAATATATTAAATTGGACCAGATTTTCTTTTGTTGGACTTAGTCCGGCACTTGTGGCAGTAGCACTATGTCCTGAATCTACCCCTGGCTGTGGTGTAGGACAAAGCCAGCTCATGTGATCGGGATTTAGCAGTGGAGCTGATGTGCATAGTATTTGAATTAGCAGTGAGAAGTAGCTGGTACTCTTTCCTCATGTCGTTCCCCAGCTTCCTTGTGAACTTCTGTTAAAGCAGCTGAAGCCAAGCTGACCCTAGACGTACCCTGCTGTAAGTAGGGCTGAATGAATCTCATAGCGCCAAAGGAAGGGGCACCCTTCCCTGATTTCCCATGGCTTGGAAAGTTGGCAGCACCCGCTAATAGTTATTGAAGCACAGTGAAGAGGCAAACTCCATAAACATGAATTACCTTATGTAGAACAGCAGGTTCTGGAGAAATAAAATTGGCACCACCTGCTTCATCCTTTCCCTCACCTGCACGGATTGAGTTTCCCCACCCTGAAAATCCCCAAAGCCCCCAAATCTCAAACTTTTTGAGTGCTGATGTAATGCTCAAAAGAAATTCTCATTGGAGCATTCCAGATTTTCGATTTTTGGATTGGGGATGCTCAACAGGTAAGTATTACACAAATATTCCAAAATCCAGAAAAATAAAAATCCAAATCTGATGCATGCACTTCTACTCCAAAGCATTTTGGATAAGATATACTCAACCTATCTGTGACACTCTGGGAACCCATACCTGGGAGAGAAAAGAGCAACACACTATTATTCAAAATTAAAGTGAAGTGGGAAGTAGGTGGCGCGCGACAGCTACTAGTCATTTATTAATTCACTTAACAAATGCTCACTGAGTGCATTCTGATGGCAGAACACACACAGTTCTCATCTACCTGGAGCCGCATTCCAGGAGGAGAATTGGGAACAAATAGGCAAACAGTGCGTGTAGCAGGTGTTTATATTTAAGTCACACGGCACAGTTACGCTTTCTGGATGTAAGTCCCCGCAGAGCATGGTGTGCCATGTATGATGGAAGACACAGGCATTTTTCCCCAATTCTAGACTTGGATGTCAGGAAGTCAGAGAGGAGCAGGGCCGTGTGGAGCAGCTGCTTCCTCTGCACTGCCCGGCCCCTCTGCTGCTGTCCATTTCCTGCCACCTTCTTTTCAACTTAAATAGCCTGTATTTTGTGTTTAAAAACAAAGGAATTTTTTAATCTTTCATTCAACTCACTGCTTTATATCCCATTTTACTATATCCATTTGTTTAAGAAAATTTGAGTATTCTTTTGCTTTTTACTTTCCCCCTTTTTGTTATTGTGGAGTTCTAATTCACATGAGAAATGCTCACCATTGCATTCATGAGCTGACTCAGGGTTTGGTTTTCTTCATCACCATCAGACAATGTGTGAGTGGGAGAAAAGTAGGCAAGCCTTGGCAGTTGGATTCCTGAGGGTCAGCACTTTGTCCCCGACCCTGGGGAAATGTCTCCTGGTCTCTGACTTTGCATCACGGCATTCCCGCGCCCCCTCCCTTGCTGTGTCAGCCAGGATCAACTGTGCTCTCCACGCCATGTGTGCAGGCTGAGGGAGGGCTCGTATGACTGCAGGGCAGTTGGGTACATCACAGGCCTCTAGGCCTCACTGGGCCGGTCAGCTACTCACATGATAGAATGGCCGTGTCCATCTACGGAGACCTTGAGAGCCCGGCTGGCTGGAACAGATGGAACACCAGCAGCTTGTGGGACCGGGAATCTCTTCCTGCACTGTTTGCCATAACTAGGCCTTCAGAGCACAGCCACAGTCACTCCTTCGAGCCATTCATTTGAAAAATATTCACGTGTCTTCCTGTGTGCCAGCCACTGTTTTAAATACTGGGTCTACGATAGTAGTGAACAACAGAAACAAAAAATCCCCTACCTTCTTACGGGCAATAAACTAAATGGTGTAAGATATTAATGACAAACCTTGTTTCGGGGGTGAGTAGAGCTGACAAAGGGGCAGCTGAGAGTAGAGAAAGAAGAAGCTGCTGGGACACTACCTAGGGCTTCAGAACTGGCCGTTTCTGCCTCTGTAAGTGAGTTTATAGAAGAAATGGTAACACTTTGTGTCTGAGTAAAATAATGAAGCCGTATTAAGCACCTTTTGTGTTCAAACTGGTATTCTAATGGCGAAAGTGATAAAAACCATCATTCATCTGGAAGATAAAACAGCAAATGCAGCTGGTAGAGATGGTCCGTTTTTAACCGCAAGCCCAGATATCATGACCAAAAGAAAGTGGGTTCAAACTCCTAGGCTAATTTTATGTTCCTTGGAAACCAGAAAACACACAAAAAGGCAACACTGCCAAATCAAAGCAATAACAAATTGGGGGCAAACACGATTGTTTTCAGGGTTTTAGGTACATTTTCTTTGAACAGGGTAGGATGTGAAAGCTTAAGCCGTGGTTGACAATGTTCCAGGGCAATTGGTGGTTTTGCAGCATGGACACAGAACTTTTTCACCAAAGAGAAAAATATTTTTGAAAATCATTTAGCCAAGTGGGACACTGAGGCACCCTGCCATGGTAATATATTACATCTGGTTGTTTTGCCTAAAGACTTTTAGGTTTTTAATAGCTGTAGGGTCTGAAACTGAAAAACCTACTGAGAGAATGTGACTTGAGTGTTTCTTTTCTGAAGTGAGGGAATTACTTGGGATGTTCTCAATGTTGGGATCCATTCTCTCCCACATGTAAAAGGAAGAAAGATCATATAACATTCCAGGTAAGAAAAGGAAGCGGCTTCCAGCTATGGAGGCTACTGTTCACACTCACTCTTCCTGTGAATGTACTTCTGCAGAAGGGAGTGAAAATGGATGTTTAAATCATTAGGGAGAGAGCTGAGGAAATTTTGCTGGAATAAGCTCCTTTTGGACCTAGAAGGCCGATTTTCCATGCATTTTGTGATTGTCTTCCGTTTATCAACATTTCTAAAAGAAATTCATAGTAGTAGCAAGAAACTCAAGAGCTTTTTCCTAAAACTTTTTTTTTTCTTATTTTAATCACTGCTGACCTTTCAAACCCCAGAGCTATAGAAAATCATCTGTTCATAGGAGAAGTAAACACTTCTTTTAGCCAAAAAGTCGGCAGGGGACTGCCAGAAAGCGAAGTGTATGCCTGAGCAAGCTGACTGCACACTTGACGCTGCTCGTGCCCCCCGCGCTGGGCTTCCTACACCGATTCTGGGGAGTCTTCACATGTCATCAACAACCCATGCTCCTGTTAGATCACAGAAGGCTGTTGTGAACAGAGTTTTAATACTTGAGGCCTAAATTATAATGGCTCATATATTGATTCCAGAAACAATTATTTGTTAACATGTGACTGATAGAATATTAAGCAGTTGTCTTGGACTCGCAGGGTGAGTGGACTGGGGATACTTCATTTATCTGATTTTATGACTTCATTAAAACGGCAGCGACAACAATAATAACAGCATTCACAGAGTTCTTAGGAACCACACACTATATACCAAGTGTATTGTACCCATTTTCTCATTGAGTCATCACAGCAGACCTATAGGCAGGTTAAGGGTTAATTAGAGTGATACAAGAGACTGCTCAAAGTGAGGAAATTCATCCTACTAATTGTTCTTCACTGCCTTATTCTACTTCTTTGTCTTGTTATTCGTTGTTACACTCTATTGCTATGTGCTAAGGCCAATGACACAGGGATTGTTTTCTGTGTTGTTTACATCTCTGATGCCAGTGGAAATACAGACACGACTTTACTTAAAATGGGGTGATGTTCTGATTCACTCACTTTTAAGTTGAAAATATTGTAAGTCAAAAATGCATTTAATACCCCTAACCTACTGAACATCTTGGCTTAACCTAGCCTGCCTTAAACATTCTCAGAACACTCACCTGAGCCTACAATTGGGCAAAAGTATGTAATACAAAGTCTATTTTATAATAAAGTGTTGAGTAGCTCATGTAATTTATTGAATATTCTACTGAAAGTAAAAACAAAATGGTCATAGGGAGCTTGAAGTATAATTTCTGCTAAAAGCATATAGCTTTCACATGATCTGTTGTAAAGTCAAAAAAGCCAAAGCAGAACCATCAGTAAATAGTTACGGAACAATAAATATTTGGTGACTGAAGGGAGGAGGAGATGGTCTGTAGGTCACCCTAGACTATTAGGAAACATTCATGATAAAATTACTCCAAACTGAGCATGTTTTATAATTTCATGAAGCCTTAATTCTTTCAAAGATTTAATTCTCTAAAGCAGGCATCCTCAAACTTTTTAAACAGGGGGCCACTGGAAGACTGGACTATAGTTTAAAAAAAAAAAACAAAAAAACTATGAACAAATTCCTATGCATACTGCATATATCTTATTTTGAAGTAAAAAAACAAAACGGGAACAAATACAATCACACTGCCTCATGTGGCCCATGGGCCGCAGTTTGAGGACCCCTGCTCTAAAGCATACCTTTAATAGTAATTGGGTACAGCTGTGGTTAAGAAGTTTGGCGCTGAATTTGAGTACATGGGCTTGGACTCTTGCTGTAGCACTTCTAAGCTGTATGAACTTGAGTAAATTACTAAACCTCGAGTGCCTCAATTCCACATCTGTATAAGGAGGGTAATGATAATGCCTATATAAAGTTGGTGTGTGTCCGTGTACATCACTGTAGAATGGAGCCTGGTCCATACAGCGTGCTCAATGAATGTGAGTTCTCGTTACTGTTTTAGCCCCCTGGTTTACACTTGTAAGTTACTGTAGTCCTCCCTTATCCTCAGTTTTCACTTTCCACAGTTCCAATGACTCACAGTCAACTAAAATCAAAAAATATTACAGTATTTTGAGAGAGATAGCATTTACACAGTTTATTACAGTGTGTAGTTATAGTAGTTGTACTTAACTATTATTTATTGTTGTTAATCTCTTACTGTGCCTAATGTCCAAGTTAAACTCTATCATAAACATATATGTGTAGGAAAAAAAACATATATAGCTCTATATTATCTATGATTTCAGGTACCCACTGTGGTCTTGGAATGTATCTGCTCTAAATAAAGGGGGACAATTGTATTGTCATTTGTTTCCTTGGTGTGTGAGTACCTAAAAGGAGGGGACATTTAACACCTATTTATTTTTATGATATCAGTGTTTATGAAATATACAATGCAGAGATTAAATAAGCCTTTATGAATGAAATTGATAGTCCCAAGTCCAGGTCTGGATGTCAATGAATTGCCACATTCTATCTATTTATAAATGCCGAATGTATTGAGAACCATATAGAATGTAGTATAGTAATTCACGTGTATGTAATTTGTTTTAGTTGTTTACTCTTCGTTGTCCCCAGAAGTTCTGTGCGACTCTCCCTATTTATCCACTAAGTGTTTCAGGTTTTAAGTCGTATCATGTGTCAGTCACTTGTAAACGGCCGCTGCTGAGGCTTGTTTGCATTTGATTTAAGCGTTTGGAGACATTATTTCTAGAAGTATGCTGTCTATTTTCTGTGGTTTTATAACTAATCTTTCTTGGCCTTCTATTTGAATATAGAAAGAGAAAAATTAGAATAGTGAAAAAAATGAGGGTTTTTTTGGCTGATTTTATGTTGCCTCTGGGGCCTAAGTGTCAAAAAGATGAATCTGGGATTTGATATATTTGGCCTATGCTTAGGACTTTCTTTTAGTTAGTCCAACACCATTTAGTGTAAGAGAGACTATATGAGAAGAGAAAGCACACAGCATGCTCTAAATTTAGAATAAGGTTTTTTTTTTTTAATCCAGGTATAAAAATGCAAAACTATTACATTAATGCAGGGATAATCCAAATGGTTGTAAATAAATATATTAAGACAAAGTAATGGTACAACTGAAACATTTATAACAGTGAAGAAAATGTGCATTTCATATACAGTAGAACCTTCATTGCTGACCCCCTCCCTACACTACCACCTCCTCAAGTTGACCTAATTTTCATAAACCTGACATGCACCACACGTACGTATCAGCACAGTAGGCCTCGTCCTTTATGTTGACTACCTCTGTATGTTACCGGTTTGTCACAGTCTTCTGGACAGTCAACTTACAGGGTTCTACTGTGTTATCTTTTGTGAACAATTGTGTCAGAAGAAATATGCAATTGAAGTTCAGGATATTTTTCATTAGCACTTTTCCTGAATGGCAGGGAAGTTATTTATAATGGAGCTAAAACACTCCACTTTTTGTGATAGTCCTTATGATTCTTTGCTAATAGGAATAAAAAAGTGAGTCTTCCCTCCCTCCCTTCTTCCTTCCCCTTCCTTCTTACCTTCATTCCTTCCCCTTCCTTCTTTTCCCCACCTTTCTTGCTTCTCGCTCCCTCTCTTCCCTCCCTCACTCCCTCCTTTCCTCCCTCTTCTTAATTCTTTGCTTTAAATTTTTTAAAATATTTTTTTCTGTAAAAAATATTAAAATCCCTCTCTCCATTTTTATATTCTATTAGCCCATGGTGAGAAGAAATAGGAAGAACATCTCTTTTTACGTTTAGAAATATACCTTGATTCTCTCTTTTTTTTCTTAAGAACTGCAGATGAGCTGGGCACAGTGGCTTACGCCTGTAATCCCAGCACTCTGTGAGGCTGAGCCAGGTGGATTGCTTGAGCTCACAAGTGTGAGACCAGCCTGATCAAGAGCGAGACCTCATCTCTAAAAAGTAGCCAGGCATTGTGGTGGGCACTGGTAGTCCCAGCTATGCAGGAGCTGAGGCAAGAGGATCACTTGAGCCCAAGAGTTTGAAGTTGCTGTGAGCTGTAATGTTATGGCATTCTATGCAGGGGCACAAAGTGAGACTCTGTCTCCAAACAACAACAAAAAACGAACTACAGATGACTTGCTGTGTTTATAGGTTTCGTTTTTGTGAAAAGAAAATCAGAATGTTTTGTGTTTTATTAAAAATACACTACTTTTCAACTCAGCACCTGTTGCTCAGTGGTTAGGGTGGCCAGCCACATACACTGGGGCTGGCAGGTTTGAACCCAGCCTGGGCCAGCTAAACAACAATGACAACTACAATAAATAGATAGCCTGGTGTTGTGATGGGCACCTGTAATCCCAGCTACTGGGGAGGCTGAGGCAAGAAAATCATTTAAGCCCAAGAGTTTGAAGTTGCTGTGAGCTGTGATGCTGCAGCACTCTACCGAGTATGACATAGTGAGATGTGTCTTAAAAAAAAAATTACTACTTTTCAACTTAATTCAGAATTTTTCCTTTAAGTGACCTAGATACTCAGTTTTAGATTTTAACACACAATATTGAGGTTTTGTTGTAGTTGAACAAACATCTGACACTTGCAGTGGCTTTCCCATGCAGTGTCCCTCAGTGCCACTGTCAGAGCGGGACGACGTGTGCCCCACATAAACTCTGTGCTTTCAAAGGGGCTTACTGACACAAATGCCCTTTCCAGATACAAAACCTTAGCTGTCTAAGCTCCTCAATGAGGAAGATTGGGATAGACCACTTGCCCTGTTTTCTTGGCCAACTACTGAATTAGCTTGTCAATAGAGTTCGAAATGTAAAAGCTGATGTCCTTTTTCCTTTGGATTTTTTAAAAAACAATCTAAACTGACTTCAATCATAAGGATTTTCATTCTTGACTTTATTTTGTATGAAAAAGAAGGAATCTCTTTCTATACATTTACCCACCACACACACCTTCTTTGTCTTCAAAGTCTATTAGAAATGACAATGAGGGATAATTTAAATATTTTTAAAATTCTTAGGACCCTTTTGGGTGTTCAAAAAAAAATCACAAAAGTTTAAAAATTCATTTTATATTTGACCCTTATATAAAAAAATTTACTAACTTTGTTTCTTTTTGCACTAACTAAAGAGCATATGTTGTGGTCAAGGGGACTAGGATGGGACCTGAAACCCAGGCTCTGCGGAACAGCTGGACTTTGGGAAGGGGCAGAGGCAGCAAAATTCTCGAGACGGGATTGATCCATATCTAGTTTCTCCTCCTGAATGCCGAACAGTAAAATACAACCTGCCTTTTGAGCATCAAATGTGTCTGTCTTCTGTTTTACATTATTTGTTTAAATATTTATAATTCCGGCCAGGCACAGTGCTCAGGTCTGTAATCCCAGTACTTTGGGAAGTGGAGGCAGGAGGATGGCTTCAGCTCAGGTGTTACAGGCTGTTGTGAGCTATGATTGTACCACTGCATTCCAGCCTGGGTGACAGCAAGTTTCTGTCTATTAAATAAATAAAAAATATAGAGAGAGACCATATATGTATACATATACAGAGTCTATTAAAAAGAGTATTGAAAAAATATAGAGAGAATATATACATGTATACATACACAAAGTATATTATATGTAATAATATAGACACACATATAGATTAAAAATGAAGATTTATAATTCCAAAACCCTATATCTTATATTATTAGGATTTCAGTCTGTTCTTAATATATAACAATTTTGTTGTAATTCTAATAAAATAATTTAAAAAATCATTTCATAATAATTCTCCATCACCTTCTACAAGACTGAAAAATAGAATACTGGGGGAAAGGGTTCAAATAATTCCCATGGCATGAAATGTCTTATAGACGTGGAGTTAAATTTCTGAAGAAACAGATATTGAAACAGATACTATTATTATGTTTTCTTATTTTTGCTTGTATTCCTATTTAAAAGAAACAAAAACCACAAAGTAGCATAACTTCATTTTACAGTTGTGGAAAAATAAGTTTCTAGCAGTTAGGAAGTGATCAAGATTACTACTCAGAGTCCCTTAATATTTTAGTCTAATACATAGTATAAACAGACAGGCCTTCCTGTCTGTTTAAAAAATGTGTGTGTGTGTATACACATACTTACACATAATACCTCATAATAGCTCTTACCCAGGGATAACAGAGACACAAAATGAGCTTTTGAGATGGTAAGATTGTCTTTAACCAGGAAATGTAGCAGTGGAAATTGGTTGGGTTTTTCTTATTGGTTTGTTTCAGGGTTTTTTGTTTTGTTTTGTTTTTGAGACAAAGTTTATCTCTGTTGCCCAGGTTGGAGTGCAGTGGTGTCATCATAGCTCACTGCACCATCAAATTCCTGAGCTCAAGCAGTCCTCCTGCCTCAGCCTCCTGAGTAGCCAGGAATGCCTTGCTAATTTTTCTATTTTTGTAGAGATGGTATCTTATTATGTTGCTCAGGGTGTCTTGAACTCCTGGCCTCAAGCATTCCTCCCATCTCAGGCTCCCAAAGTGGTAGGATTACAGGTATGAACCACTGCACCAAGCTGCTTTTTTGGTTTGTTTTTCAAAATATGAAGGGGTAAAGAAGTTTTGTTATATAGATACCCTCTATAGAGTTGAGGTCAGGGCTCGATGTGCCTGCCAGCAGGACGGTGTTCACTGTTACCCCCCACTCCTCTCCTACCCTTCCCACTTCTTAGCCCTCCATGTCCTTTACTTCTTTTAGTGTCCATGTGCACCCATTGTTTAGTTCCCACTTATTAGTGAGGGCACGTGGTGTTTGTTTTTCCCATGCTGAGATACTTCACTTAGGATAATGGTCTCCAGTTCCATCCACATGGCTCCAAATGGCATTACTTTTTCCTTTTGTATGGCTGAGTAGTAAATACTCCATGGTATCTATACACACCACATTTTCTTTATCCACTCATGTATTCAAGAGTAATTAAATTAATTCCACATCTTCATGATTGTAAATTGTGCTGTGACGAACATTCAAGTCTTTATTTATTTATTTATTTATTGTAGTTTTTGGCTGGGGCTGGGTTTGAACCCGCCACCTCCGGTATATGGGACCCGTGCCCTATCCCTTTGAGCCACAGACGCCGCCCAAGTGTAGAAGTCTTTTTGATAAAGTGATTTAATTTCCTTTGGGTAGATACCCAGTAGTGGGATTGCTGGATCAAATAGGTCTAATTTCAACATTAGATTCCTCAAGATTCTTTGAGGAATCTCCACACTGTTTTCTCATTTTCAGTTCCACCAACAGTGTATGAGTATACCTTTTTCTCTGCATTCGCACCAACATCTGATGTTTTGTTTTTTTTTAATGTTTTAACAATGCCCATTCCAATGGGCAAAGTAGTATCTCATTATAGTTTTAATTTGCATTTCCCTGGTGATTAGTGACAGTGAACATATTTTCATGTCTGTTTGTCATTTGCCTGTCTCTGAAAAGATTGTCTTTTACCTACTTTTGGATGGGATTGTTTGCTTTTCCTTGCTTTTTTGTTTGAGTTCTTTATAGATTTTGAAAATTAGTCCTTTGTTAGGTATATACAAATGTTTTCTCCCATTCTATAGGTTGCATGTTTACTGTGTTACTTCCTTAGCTGTGCAGACACTTTTTAATGTAAGTCCCATGTATTTATTTCTGCTGTATTTGCCTTTGGTGAGTTAGTCATAGATTCTTTTTTTAGGCTTATGTCTAGAAGACTTTTACCTATGTTTTTTTCTAGAATTTTTCTGGTTTAATGCTTTACATTTAACTCTTCAATCCACCTTGAGTTAATTTTCCCATATTGTGAGAGTTAAGGGTCCCATTTCATTCTTCTGTGTGTGGCTACACAGTTTTCCCAACATCATGTATTGAATAGGAAAGACGTCCTTTCCCTAGCGCTCCCTAGTGTGGTCTGCTCTGTGGAAGATCAGTCAGTTGGTTATAGCTATACAGTTTCTTTCTGGATTCTTTATGGTGTTCCTCAGCATTGTATATCTGTAAGGTTCATCTAGCTAATTACATGTAGCAGTTTATTTATCTTCATTGCTATATGTTATTCTATTGTATAAATATACTACAATTATGTATTCTACCCTTGATGGTCATTTGGGTTGCTTTCAGTTTGGGGGTGATATGAATAAACTTCCTGTGAATGTTCTTGAACATGCCTTTTAGTAAATATAATCACTAATTTCTGTTGGATATCACTGTGGTCTCTGGGTCACCGAATATATTGTATGTTTCATTTTCGTGTATGAATCAGTTTCTCAGAATACCAATTATGCCCCCAGCAGAGTGTGAGAGTTCCAGACCCACAGCCATGTCAGTAACTGGCATTGTCATTCCTCTGAAAGGTTAGCCATGTGGAGTGAAGGCATCTCGTATGGTTTAATGCTTTACATTTAAAATGTTTTGCAATTTCCCTGGTGAGGACCTATGTTTAACAGCTTTTCCTACCCTTATTGGTTTTCCAGCTATTGTTTCAGTTATCTAATTTGGCAGAACAAACCTCTTCTAAAATGAAGTTCTCAAAACGACGACTGTCTTAATGATAGCGCAGATGAAACCAAGCGCTTAATTACAATGAAATCCAGTGTTTTAATTATTTCATGTCAGATCAGTATGTTTTCTGTCCAAAATCTTTGCAAACCCTAAAGTTCTTGAGGTGTTCTTTTATGTTGTCTTCCATTGTTTTATGTTTGGATATGTAGTCCCCCCTAAAGATGATTTTTTTGCTTATGATGTAAAAATAGAAGTAAAGATTTTCTTTTTCCTAAATGGCTGTCAAATTAGGTTATCTTCATTTACTGAAAAGAATGCCATTTCCCGCACTGATCTGTCATGAACCATGGGGTCAACTATATGTAGATATATTCCTGGGTTATGCATTCCACTCCATAGATTTATTTTTCTATCCTTGCGCAAATAGCACATTGTCTTAATTATAGTGGCTTTATAATTAACTTTAATATTTGGTTCTGTAAATTCTAAATTCTTCAATTTTGTTCTTGAGGTTGCTACAGCTATTCTTGAAGTTTTGCATTTCTATATACATTTTATAATCAGGTAATCAGTTTTCACAAGAAAACTCCTGAGATCTTGATTGGAATTGCATTGAACCAATAGATTAATTTGGGGAGATTTGGCATTTTACAATACAGGGTCTTCCAACCCATAAATACGGCCTCGTCCTCTATTTTAGACCTCTGGTTTCTTTCATTTGTCTTAATGTCTTTAATGTTTTCGTGTAAAGACATGCACAACTTTTTTCAGTCTTATTCCTGGGTATTCAATATTTTCATGTTGTTGTGAATGGTATTTAGAACTATTTTTACTCTTAAATTGTTTGCTACTATTATATAGTACTAATTTTGATTTTTGTACGTTGATCTTGTAATTTATCTGCGGATTCCTTCACATATTCTGCTTATGCAGTTTTGTTGTATAAGTAATGCTAGTTTTATTTCTTCTCTTCTAATAAATATAACTTTTATTTCTTTTTCTTATTAAATTTTATAGAACCTCTACTACAATGGTGCATAGAAATGACAGCTAGCTTTCTTGTCTCATTCCCATCTCAGCAGGGAAAGCATTTAATATGATGTTTGTCATAGGGTGTTTCCCCCCTTAAGTAGATACTCTAGCAGATAAATAAGTTCCTCTCTATTTCTATTTAACTAATGATCTTTATCATGAATGGTTTCATAGATGCCTTTTCTGCATCTGTTGACATAATTATATAATTTTCTCCTTTATTCCGTTAATTGGGTGAATTGCATTGATTGGATTTCTAAACCAGAAAAAAGCGTATGTCTTGCTAGGTAGCAGTTCAAGTATAAGTAGTCTAGGGCTGATAATGCAGTTTACAGCACTGGGCCCAGATGATATCTGTTCGCCATGCTACTCTAGACACATGGTTTCTATATTGTATCTAAGATGGTAGCTGTATGCCCACTGTCATGTACATATTCCAACCATATTTTTTTCATGAAAATACTCAACAGTCATGAGTTAGTCTCCTTCCTACATATCACTGGGGCCCCATTGCTAATATTTTTTAGAGTATTTACATTGTATTTATAAGAAAGATTAATCTTTAATTTTCCTTCCTGATCATGTTCTTGTGAAGTTGTAGTGTCAAGGTTGTTACAGTTTCATGAATTTGGAAGTGTCCTGCTTTCTGTTTTCTCCAAAAGTAATATTGTTGTTACTACTTCTTTAGATTTCTCAGAGAGTAAAACCAGCAAGATCATTTGTGTCTGGAGTTACTGTTTATGGTGTGTGTGTGTATTGTGCGTGTTATGAAGGTTTAAAAATTGCAGATGAGATTTTTGTTTAATATCTAAAATGATATTTCGACTTCTGACTTTTCATGTCAGTTTGGTAAGTTTTCTTTTTCAAAGAATTTATCCTCTCTCCTCCCCTCTCCCCAATCCCTCATTTACCTACCCCACCCATTGTATTAGATAATCATAATTAGAATTATGAATGATTAGAATTGAATACATTGGATTCTTGCTTCTCCATTCTTGTGATACTTTACTAAGAAGAATGTGTTCCACCTCCATCCAGATTAATAAAAAAGATGTTAAGTCTCCATATTTTTAATGGCTGAATAGTATTCCATGGTATACATATACCATAACTTGTTAATTCATTCCTGGGTTGGTGAGCATTTAGGTTGTTTTCACATTTTGGCGATTATAAATTGGGCTGTGAAAAATAGTCAAGTGCAAATGTCCTTAGGATAAAATGATTTTTTTTTTCTTCTGGGTAGATGCCTAGTAATGGGATTATAGGATCAAATGGGAGGTCTAATTTGAGTTCTTTGAGGATTCTCCATACTTCCTTCCAAAAACATTCTCACCAGCAGTGTAAAAGTGTTCTCTTCTCTCCACATCCACGCCAGCATCTGCAGTTCTGAGACTTTGTGATGTGGGCTATTCTCACTGGGATTAGGTGATATCTCAGGGTGGTTTTGATTTGCTTTCCTCTGATGATTAGGGATGATGTGCATTTCTTCAAATTTGGTTAACCATTCATCTGTCTTTATCAGAGGAGGTTCTTTTTATATCTCTTGCCCAGAGGTAGATGGGATTGTTTACTCTTTCTCTGTTGATGAATTTGAATTCTCTGTACATTTTAGTCATCAACCCTTTGTCAGATTGATACCCTGCAAGTATCTTTTCCCATTCTGAAAGTTGTCTTTTAGCTTTATTTGTTGTGTTCTTAGCTGTGCAGAAGCTTTTCAGCTTAATTAAGTCCCATTTGTTAATTTTTATTGTTGTTGTGATGGCCGCTGAAGTCCTTGTCATAAAATCGTTCCCCCGTCCTACATCATCAAGAGTTTTCTCCACACTTTCTTCTAAGATTTTTATTGTTTCATGACTTAGACTTAAGTCTCTTATCCATCTTGAGTCAATTTTTATAAGGGGTGAAAAGTGTGAGTGGCGTTTCAGTCTTTTTTTTTTTTTTAGTAGAGACAGAGTCTCACTGTACCGCCCTTGGGTAGAGTGCCATGATGTCACAGGCTCACAGCAACCTCTACTCTTGGGCTTACACGATTCTCTTGCCTCAGCCTCCCAAGCAGCTGGGACTACAGACGCCCGCCACAATGCCCAGCTATTTTTTTGTTGCAGTTTGGCGGGGGCTGGGTTTGAACCCGCCACCCTTGGCATATGGGGCCGGCGCCCTACTCACTGAACTACAGGCGCTTTTACATGTGGTTATCCAGTTCTCCCAGCACCATTTGTTGAGTAGGGATTATTTTCCCTACTGTATGCTTTTGTTTGGTTTATCGTAGACACTGGTTTCATCTCTTGGTTTTCTATTCTGTTCCATATGTCTATGTCTCTATCTTTGTGCCAATACCATGCTATTTTGATTACTGTGGATTTGTAATATAGCCTGAAATCTGGTAGGGTGATGCCTCGGACTTAGTTTTTATTACTAAGAATAGCCTCAGCTATACAGCTTGTTTTCTGGTTCTATACAAAATGAAGTCCTATTTTTTTCCAGTTCTTCAAAATACAATGTTGGTATTTTAATGGGGATTGCATTGAATCTGTAGAGTGCTTTTGGTAGAATAGACACTTTGACAATGTTGATTCTTCCCAGACAAAAGCATGGTGTGTTCTTCCATTTGTTAGTGTCTTCTGCAATTTCTTTTCTTAGGGTTCCATAATTCTCTTTCACTTCTTTTGTTAAGTATATTCCGAAGTATTTCATTTTCTATGAAGCTACTATGAAGGGAATTGTGTGCTTGATTTGCTTCTCAACTTGGCTATTAGTGGTGTATACAAAGGCTAGTGACTTATGGACATTGATTTTATACTCTTGAGATATTACTGTAATTCCTGAAACCTTCCAGGAGTTTCATGGTTGAGTCTCTGAGGTTTTCTAAGTATAAGATCATATCATGAGCAAAGAGGGAGAGTTTGACCTCCTCTGCCCCCATTTGGATGCCCTTTATATCCTTCTCTTGTCTGACTGCATTGGCTAGAACTTCCAGAACCATGTTGAATGATAGTGGACATCCTTGTCTGGTTCCAGTTCTAAGTGGAAAAGCTTTCAGTTTCACACCATTCAGTATGATGTTAGCTGTGGGTTGTCGTAGATGGCTTCAATCAGCTTAAGAAATGCGCCACCTATGCCTAGCAAGTGTTCTTGTTAGAAAAGGATGCTGAATTTTGTCAATGCTTTTATTCTGCATCTATTGAAAGGATCATATGGTCTTTGTTTTTGCTTCTATTGATATGGTATATTACATTTATGGATTTGCATATGTTAAAACAACCTTGTATCCTTTGGATGAAGCCTACTTGATCATGTGTATAATTTTTTTAATGAGTAGTTGCAATCTATTAGCTAAGATTTTGTTGCATATTTTTGCATTGATATTAATGAAATTGGTCTGTAGTTCTTCTTTTTAGTTAAGTCTTTTCCTGGTTTGGGAATCAAGGTAACATTTGCTTCATAGAATGTTGGGGAAGGTTCCTTTGTTCTCAGTGTTTTGGAATAGGTTCTGCTGTATAGGTACAAGCTCATCTTTGAAGGTGTGATAGAATTCTGATGTAAAACCATCTAGTCCTAGGCTTTTTTTTTTTTTTTTTTGTGGAAGCTTTTTTATTGTTTCTGCAATCTCAGTGCTTGATATTGGCCTGTTCAAGAGATCTATTTCTTCTGGTTAAGGCTAGGAAGATGATGTGATTCCAGGTATTGATCCATTTCCTCCACACTGTCAAATTTCTGGGCATAAAGTTTTTGGTAGTAATCAAAAATAATCTCTCTTATCTCTGTGGTATCAGTTGTTATTTCCCTCTTCATTTCTGATCAAGGTTATTGAAGATTTTACTTTTCTTTACCTTTTATCTCTTCTTGTTCTTCACTCTTTTCATTTTTTTAGTCCTTTACCAAAAGGACAAAAGGATTTTCTGTATCTGGTTAATCTGGCCTATGGTTTATCGATTTTATTTACCTTTTCAAAGAACCAACTTTTTGTTTCATTAATTTTCTAAATGATTCTTTTATTTTCAATTTCATTTATTTCTGCTTTAATTTTGGTTATTTCTTTTGTTCTGCTAAGTTTGGAATTGGATTGCTCTTCCTTTTGCATTTCTTTAAGGTAATTCATTAGGTTACTGATATGCTTTCTTGCTGTTTTTCAGATGCAGGCATCTAATGTGATAAATTTCCCTCATAGGACTGCTTTTGCAGTGTCCCACAAGTTTTGGTAGCTTGTGTCTTCATTGTTGTTATGTTTAAGGAAGTTAATGATTTCCTTTTTTATCTCTTCCTTAACCCAACTGTCATTCAGCATAAGGCTGTTTAATTTCCATGCCTTTATATAGGAATGACAATTTTTGTTAGAGTTGAGTTCCACCTTTATTGCCTTATGGTCTGAGAAGATACAAGGTAAAATTTCAATTCTTTTGATTTTGTTGATGTATGATTTGTGTCCTGGGATATAATCTATTTTGGAGAACGTTCCATGGGCTGATGAGAAGAACGTATATTCTTTAGCTTTGGGATAGAGTGTTCTATATATATCTATCAAGCACAGTTGTTATAGGGTCACTTTTAAGTCCCTTGTATCTTTGTTTAGTTTCTGTTTAGACCAGTGGTTCTCAACCTTCCTAGTGCCCTGTTGTATTTTCATTGTTACAAAGGGGTCATCACCCACAGGTTGAGAACCTCTGGTTTAGAGGATCTGCCCATCTCTGTAAGAAGAGTATTAAAGTCCCCTGCTATTATGGTGTTATGGGATATCATATTGCTCCGACTAATTAAGGTGTTTTAAGAATCTGGAAGCATTTAAGTTGGGTGCATAAATATTTAGAATTTAAATGTCTTCTTGTTGTATTGTCCCCTTGACCGATATGGAGTGTTCATCTTTGTCTTTTTTGACTTTAGTTTCTTTAAATCTACTTGTGTCTGAAAATAAGATTGCAACCCCTCTTTTCTTCTAATTTCCATTTACCTGAAAAATTGTCTTCCATTCTTTAACTGTGAGTTTTACTCTGTCCTTCAAGGCGAGGTATGTTCCTTCAGACAGCAAATGGCTGGTTTGTGCTTTTTTATATAATTAACCAGTCTGTGACTCTTTAGTGGGGAATTCAAGCCATTAACATTTATTAAGATAATTGATAATTGTGGTGGAGTTCTATTCACCTTATTTTCAGAAAGTCCATTGCTTAGTTTTATCTTTTGCATCATTTGGAAAGCTAGGGGTTTTGTTTTGTTTTTCGAGACAGAGTCTTATTATGTCACCTTCAGTAGAGTGGTATGGCATCATAGCTCACAGCAACTTCAAACTCTTGGCTCAAGCAATTCTCTTGCCTCAGCCTCCTAGGTAGCTGGGACTATAGGTGCTCGCCACAATGCTGGCCATTTTTGTTGTTGTTGTTGTTGCAGTTGTTTAGCTGGCCCAGGCCAGGTTTTTTTTTTTTTTTTTTTTTTTAATTTTTTTATTAAATCATAACTGTATACAATGATATGATTATGGGGCATCATACACTCACTTCATAAACCATTTGACACATTTTTATCACAGTGGTTAACATATCCTTTCCGGCGTTATCTCAGTTACTGTGCCAAAACATTTACATTCTACATTTACCAAGTTTCGCAAATACCCCTGTAATATGCACCACAGGTGTGATCCCACCGATTCCCCTCCCTCTACCCACCCCGCCCCCTTTCCCACTTCCCCCTATTGTTAAGTTGTAGCTGGGTTATAGCTTTCATGTGAGAGTCCGAAATTAGTTTCATAGTAGGGCTGTGTACATTGGGTATTTTTTCTTCCATTCTTGGGATACTTTACTAAGAAGAATATGTTCCAGCTCCATCCATGTAAACATGAAAGAGGTAAAGTCTCCATCTTTCTTTAAGGCTGCATAGTATTCCATGGTATACATATACCACAATTTATTAATCCATTCGTGGATCGATGGGCACTTGGGCTTTTTCCATGACTTAGCTATTATGAATTGGGCTGCAATAAACATTCTGGTACAAATATCTTTGTTATGTTGTGATTTTTGGTCTTCTGGGTATATGCCCAGCAGAGGAATTACAGGATTGAATGGCAGATCTATTTTTAGATCTCTGAGTGTTCTCCATATATCTTTCCAAAAGGAATGTATTAATTTGCATTCCCACCAGCAGTGCAGAAGTGTTCCCTTTTCTCCGCATCCACGCCAACATCTCTGGTCTTGAGATTTTGTGATATAGGCTAGCCTCATTGGAGTTAGATGATATCTCAAAGTAGTTTTGATTTGCATTTCTCTGATGATTAAAGATGATGAGCATTTTTTCATATGTCTGAAGGCCGTGCGCCTGTCTTCTTCAGAGAAATTTCTCTTCAAATCCCTTGCCCAGCCTGCGATGGGATCCCTTGTTTTTTTCTTGCTGATGCGTTTGAGTTCTCTGTGGATTCTGGTTATTAAACCTTTGTCAGAGTTATACCCTGCAAATATCTTCTCCCATTCTGAGGACTGTCTGCTTGCTCTGCTTACTGTGTTCTTAGCTATGCAGAAGCTTTTTAGTTTGATCAAGTCCCAGTAGTGTATTTTTGAAGCTGCTTCAATTGCCCGGGGGGTTCTCCTCATGAAATACTCACCCAGACCAATTTCTTCAAGGGTTTTCCCTGCATTCTCCTCTAATATTTTTATAGTTTCATGTCTTAAGTTTAAATCTTTAATCCAATGAGAGTCTATCTTAGTTAATGGTGAAAGGTGTGGGTCCAATTTCAGTCTTCTGCAGGTTGCCAGCCAGTTCACCCAGCACCATTTGTTAAATAGGGAATCTTTTCCCCACTGAATGTTTTTAATTGGCTTGTCAAAAATCAAATAGCGGTAAGTAGCTGGATTCATCTCTTGGTTCTCTATTCTGTTCCAGATATCTACTTCTCTGTTTTTGTGCCAATACCATGCTGTTTTGATCACTATCGATTTGTAGTAAAGTCTGAGGTCTGGTAGTGTGATTCCTCCTGTTTTGTTTTTATTTCTGAGTAATATCTTGGCTATTCGAGGTTTTTTCTGATTCCATATAAAACGAAGTAATGTTTTTTCAAGATCTTTAAAATATGACAGTGGAGCTTTAATAGGGAGTGCGTTGAAATTATATATTGCTTTGGGTAGTATGGACATTTTGATAATGTTGATTCTTCCTAGCCATGAGCATGGTATGTTTTTCCATTTGTTAACATTTTCAGCTATTTCTTTTCTTAGAGTTTCATAGTTCTCTTCATAGAGATCTTTCACGTCTTTTGTTAGGTAAATTCCCAAATATTTCATCTTCTTTGGCACTACTGTGAATGGGATAGAGTCCTTAACTGCTTTTTCAATTTGACTGTTGTTGGTGTATATAAAGGCTACCGATTTATGAATGTTGATTTTGTAACCTGAGACGCTGCTGTATTCCTTGATCACTTCTAGGAGTTTTGTAGTAGAGTCCCTAGTGTTTTCCAGATACACAACCATATCATCTGCGAAGAGCGAGAGTTTGATCTCTTCTGACCCTATATGGATACCCTTGATCGCCTTTTCTTCCCTAATTGCGGTGGCTAAAACTTCCATTACAATGTTGAAAAGCAATGGAGACAATGGGCAGCCTTGTCTGGTTCCTGATCTGAGTGGAAATGATTCCAATTTAACTCCATTCAATATGATATTGGCTGTGGGTTTGCTGTAGATAGCCTCTATCAGTTTAAGAAAAGTCCCTTCTAGACCAATTTTCTTGAGTGTTCTGATCATGAAGGGATGCTGGATATTATCAAAAGCTTTTTCTGCATCAATTGAGAGAATCATATGGTCTTTGTTTTTTAATTTGTTTATGTGCTGAATTACATTTATAGATTTACGTATATTGAACCAGCCTTGAGACCCTGGGATAAAACCAACTTGGTCATGATGTATAATTTGTTTGATGTGTTGCTGGATTCTGTTTGTTAGGATCTTGTTGAATATTTTTGCATCTATATTCATTAGTGATATTGGTCTATAATTTTCTTTTCTTGTTGGGTCTTTTCCTGGTTTGGGGATCAGGGTGATATTTGCTTCATAGAACGTGTTGGGTAGTCTTCCTTCTTTTTCTACCTTTTGGAACAGGTTGAGTAATATAGGTACTAATTCCTCTTTAAAGGTTTGGTAGAATTCTGACGTGAAACCATCTGGTCCCGGGCTTTTCTTTTTAGGGAGGTTTTGTATAGTTGATGCTATTTCTGAACTTGATATGGGTCTGTTCAACATTTCCACTTGATTCTGGTTAAGTCTTGGAAGGTGGCGTGCTTCCAAGTATCGGTCTATTTCCTTCAGATTTTCATATTTCTGAGAATAAAGTTTCTTGTAATATTCATTAAGGATTTTTTGGATTTCTGATGAGTCTCTGGTTATTTCGTCTTTGTTGTTTCTGATTGATGATATTAGAGATTTTACTCTTTTTTTCCTGATTAGGTTGGCCAGAGGTTTATCTATTTTATTGACCTTTTCAAAAAACCAGCTTTTTGATTTATTAATCTGTTGTATTATTCTTTTGTTTTCAATTTCATTTAATTCTGCTCTAATTTTGGTTATTTCTTTTCTTCTACTGGGTTTGGGGTTGGAATGTTCTTCCTTTTCCAGTTGCGTGAGATGTCCCATTAAGTTGTAAACTTCCTCTCTTTCCGTTCTCTTGAGGAAGGCTTGCAGTGCTATAAATTTGCCTCTTAGAACTGCCTTTGCAGTGTCCCAGAGGTTCTGATAGCTTGTGTCTTCATTGTCATTTTGTTCCAAAAAATTGGTGATTTCTTTCTTAATCTCATCTTTGACCCAGCTATCATTCAGCATAAGGTTATTTAACTTCCATGTTTTTGTATGGGTATGCAGATTCCTGTTGTTACTCAATTCAAGTTTTATTCCATGATGGTCCGAGAAGATGCATGGAATAATTTCTATTCCTTTAAATTTACTGAGGTTAGACTTGTGACCTAAAATGTGATCAATTTTGGAGTAAGTTCCGTGGGCTGATGAGAAGTATGTGTATTCAGTTTTGTTGGGATGAAATGTTCTGTAGATGTCTACTAAATCTAAATATTGGATGGTTAGGTTTAAATCTAAGATTTCTTTGCTCAGCTTCTTTCTGGAGGATCAATCCAACACTGCCAAGGGAGTGTTGAAATCTCCAACGATTATGGAGCTGGAGGAAATCAAGTTACTCATGTCTGTTAGAGTTTCTGTTATAAATTGAGGTGCATTCTGGTTGGGTGCATAGATATTAATAATTGAGATCTCGTCATATTGAGTATTACCCTTAACAAATATGAAGTGACCATTCTTGTCCTTCCTTACTTTTGATGGTTTAAAGCCTACTGTATCTGCAAATAAAATTGCAACACCTGCTTTTTTCTGATTACCATTTGCCTGAAATATGGATGACCATCCTTTCACCCTGAGTCTGTATTTGTCTTTTAAGTTGAGATGTGACTCTTGTATGCAACAAATATCTGGCTTGAGTTTTTGTATCCAGTCAGCTAACCTATGCCTCTTTAGAGGACAGTTTAAGCCATTCACATTGATGGAGAGTATTGATAAGTCTGGTGGAATTTTGGGTATCGTGTTTTTCAAAGGTCCAGTGGACATTTTTAATCCTTTCGCCAGTGTGGAAGTTGGAGTTTGATCCGAAGTTTCTGAGTGAGTTTACTTTTGTGGTATAGGATTGGGTTGGTCATTGTGGAGGATAGGTCTGAGAACATCCTGAAGAGCTGGTTTACTTATGGCAAATTTTTTCAACATATGAATGTCATTGAAGTATTTAATTTCTCCATCATAGATGAAACTCAGTTTAGCTGGATACAAGATCCTGGGTTGAAAGTTTTTTTGCTTCAGGAGATTAAATTTGATGACCAGCCTCTTCTTGCTTGAAAAGTTTCAGCAGAGAGATCTGCAGTTATTCTAATATTCTTACCTTTGTACATTATAGTTTTCTTTCGCCGGGCTGCTTTGAGAATCTTCTCTTTCATGTTAACTTTAGTGAAGCTAATTATGATATGTCTGGGAGATGGCTTATTGGGGTCGAATCGTGCTGGGGTTCTGAAGCTGTCTGTTATCTGAATTTCAGATTCTCTAGGCATGTCTGGAAAATTTTCTTTCATAATTTCATGTAGAAGGGCCTCTGTGTCCTTGGCAGCCACTTCATCGTTCTCCGAAATTCCTATAACCCTTATGTTGTTTTTTTTCGAATTATCTGAGAGCTCTCTGAGTGAGTGATCCGTTTTTGCTCTCCATTTCTCTTCCTCTTTGAGAGATTGGGAGCGTTCGAAGACTTTATCTTCAATGTCAGAAATCCTTTCTTCTGCTTGCTCCATTCTGTTACTGAGGGATTCTACTGTATTTTTCATATCTTTGAGGGCTGTAAGTTCTTGTTTCAGTGTGTCTAAGTCTTTGGTGGTTTTGTCTTTAAATTCGTTAAATTCTTGAGACAATTTTTGAATTTCTCCTCGAATTCCTAATTCCATTTTATTAATCTTGTCTGCAAACCAAATTCTGAATTCGACTTCTGACATCTCAGCCAGTTGTTTATGAATGGGATCTTCAATCACATCTGCCGTATCTTTTCTTGGGGGGGTTGATCTATTCTGGTTATTCATGTTACCAGAGTTTTTCCGCTGATTCCGCCCCATGCTTTACTCCCTTTGGTTTTTCCCCTGGGGTTTTATCGAGGGCCCGTACAGTGCTGTGGCCTGAGAAACTGGGGCCCTGTCTGGTGTGGTGGAGCAAAGTGGTTCTGTCTTGTTTTCAGCTGGTTTCTGTTTGATCCTATTGCAACTTCTACTCTGGCTTGAAGTCTCAGCTGTGTGGAAAAATCAGCAATTAAGTCACCCCACCTGCCCACCTCTGGCCCCAGTTGGAAAAGGAGAATCAAACCTTCCTACAATCGCACACCCAGGGCACAGCCTGAAGACTCCTCAGTCTATTAGCCCAGTTCAAAAGGTCCGAATCAACTGTCTCAATCGGCACTTGTCTCGGGTGGAAGGGTTCAAGAGGTCTCTGGGAACTGGATCACAGGGGCCTGGTGACTCCTCTGACACAGCTCACCCCAGTGCAGCGTGGAGTCAGGAGGAGCCACCCAGCAAACAGAGCAGTCTGGGAAGGTTGATGTCTCCTTCCCCACTTTGCCCCTCCGTCGGACCCAGTCACTGGTATCTCTGCAGATGGCTAACCCAGTTGCCTGCAGTGAACAGACACTCCAGGGGTTTGCACCTGCCTGAATCGCAAGGAAGTCTGCCAGGCCCCCGCAGACTGCCGCTATCTAGCAGGAGGAGATGGGGCCTGACATCTTTGAGTGTTTGATGCAGGTGATGGGAAGGAGGTGTTCACTCAGGCTTAGCCCCGTCCCTGATGCATGCTGCTAACAGAACAGAACAGAACAGACAACTTTTTGAGGTTCTGTCTCTGTTCCTGTCGTCGCCTACAGGAGACGGGCTGTTTTGAGTTCAAACGTCTTTGCTGCTGGAGAATTGCGTCTGAACACCTCTCTGGGTCGGCCCCGCCCTGGAGGCTTCCGGGTTTGTGAGCCGTGTCACCGGTGGCCTCCTCTGGTTGCCCAGGGAGACAGGGGGTGTGGCCTCAGAATATCCAGAAGTGAGCATTCTGCCGTTAAAGAAAAAACGGCTGTTGATCTACCTCCAGGGAACTGCTGCTCTGGTGTGGGCACTCAGGCGACCCTTTTCTCCTCTGTCCCGCGCCCCAGAGTCAGCACTGAGCGGCCGCAGTTTGTGCTGGGTCCACACCCCTTAAGAGATCCCCCAAGAATCAGAACTCTTGGGGGATGGGCCCCCAGACCCCGATTGGGAGTGGGGGGGGGGGAAGCTAGAGTTTCATTCAGTTTTACGCGGTCCGCAGAGGGCTCCTGCACTGCACCGCAGGGAAGTGCCGCCAAGGCTTGATTTCCCCTCAGCAGAGTGCCCTCTCCTCGCTCTCGTATCCCAGAGTCAGCGCTGACCTGACGCAGCTCAGGCACTGTGCACTCCCCTCGAGAAATCATCCAAGGAGCCGAACTCCTGGGGGATAGGCCCTCAGACCCCGAGTGAGAGTTGGGGTTCTCAGCTCTCAGCGGGGAGGCCAGAGTCTTATTCAGTCTTGGGCCCCGTATGCCCGGGGAGGGTTGCTCCACTGCACCGCAGGGAAGTGCCGCGAGGCGTGACTCCCCCTCAGCCCGGTGCCCTCTCCTCACTCGGCGCGCCTCAGAGTCAATGCTGACCAGTCGCAACTCGGGGACTGTCCACTCCCCTTGAGAAATCACCCAAGGATCCGAAGTCCTGGGGGACAGGCCTCCAGACCTCAGTGGGCGGGAGGGCAGCGCCGGGGATTCAGGGTTGCCGGCAAAGGATTCCCAAAGTTTTATTCAGCCCTATGTCCGGCAGGAGAACGCCACGGCACCCCAGTAGGGGAGGTAGGTCCAGTTTTTAGAAGGTCTGTCCCGTGGAGTGTAGTGGGAGGGCCTTTAATTTCTGCCCGCTTGTTCAATTATGGGGCTCTAGAGCCGGTCTCATGGGGGAGGGGGACTCCCGTCCGCTTGGTGGTGGATTTTGTACCTTTTGTTTGCGTCCTTGTGATCACAACTTGCCTCAGCGGTGTTGATGTGCGTTCTTCAGCCTTCTCTCTTGGTGAGGCTCAAGTCCACCAGGATACTTACTAAATTCCTGTCCCTTAACTCTCCTTCTGGACGGTAGCCTTTGTTGAAAGCTGGCTTCAGTCCGCCATCTTGTCTCCCCTCCCCCCCCAGGCCAGGTTTGAACCACCCACCCTTGGTGCATGCAGCCGGCGCCGTAACCACTGAGCTACAGGCACTGCTGAAAGCTAGGTTTTGTCCTTTAGTTTCTGGGTGTTTAATTTGCTGGTGGTCCATCGTGATGGTCAGTGTATAGAATAGGTGTAAGTATTTCCTGTATACAACTCTTGTTGCAGCAAATTGCCTTGATGTTTGCATATTAGTAAGTGATTTGATTTCTCCATCAATTTTAAAGCTTAGCTTACAGGATATAGAATTCTGGGCTGAAAATTATTTTGTTTAAGTAGATTAAAGGTAGATGACCATTCTCTTCTGGCTTGAAAAATTTCATTTGAGAAGCCCACGGTCACCCTGATGGATTTGCCCCTGTAGGTCAATTGGCGCTTACTACTGGCAGCTTGAAGAATCTTCTCTTTCATCTTGACTTTGGACAGGTTCTTGACAATGTGTCTTGGAGAGGCTCTGTTTGAGTTGAGATGACTTGGGGTCTGATAACCCTCTGAAAGGAATGTGTCAGAATCTTTGGTGATATTTGGGAAATTTTCATTTATGATATTCTCTAGTAGGGCTAAATTTCCTCTGGGACATTTTTCTTCCCTTTCTGTGATACCTATAACTCGTATGTTTGAACGCTTCATGCAGTCCCATAATTCTGTCAGTGAACGTTCTGTGCTCTCTCTCTCTTTTTTCTTTTTTCTCTTTAACTGCCTGAGTTAGCTCAAGAGCTTTATCCTCTACCTCTGAGATTCCTTCTTCTGCATGGTATGATCTGTTATTGATATTTTCTACTGCATCTTTAAGTTCTCTGATTGCTTCAGTTCCTTAAGTTTAGCTATATCCTTTCTGTATTCTCGATATCGTTCATCTCTTATTTAATTTCTGTTTTTGGATTTCCTTTTGGTTATTTTCCACTTTCTCAGCAATTTCCTCCATTGTTTTTACCTTCCATATTTTAAATTCCCCTTCTGTCATTGCTAACATTTCTTTATAGATGGAATCCTCTGCAGTAGCTACCTCATGATCCCTTGGGGGTTTGGGAATTGCTCAGTTCTGGTTTTTCATGTTGCCAGGACTTTTTCTTCTGTTTCTTCCTCATGAGTGTTTTCTTCTCGTCTGTTTCCTTGCCCTACTTTTTCCTTTCACTTCCTCTTTCTCTTTTAAGTTACCATGCCTCTGACCTAAGGTGTTGGAAGTGTCCTTTTGGTAAAGGACTAAAAAAATGAAAAGAGTGAAGAACAAGAAGAGATAAAAGGTAAAGAGAAAAGAAAAAGGAAAGGGTGGGGACTAAAAGGGAAGATTGACAAAAGGATGAGAGAAACAGAAAGACAAGAGTAACAGTGGTGTACAGTAGAGTACTTTGACCCACACCCACAAATCCCAACCTCTAGGGGGGCTGGGTTGGGTGGGTCCTTTGATTTCTGCAGGTCCTTTGCCAGCCTGAGCAGCACAGGACCCCACCTCCACCAAATAGAGAAGAAAAACAAAAATACTATAAATCAAACCAAACAAACAAAAAACCTTAGGGGATAAAATTGGGGGAAGAAACAAATAACAGGGGCGGAATAACTAGCAAAAATGAAGCTCTTATGATTAAAGAAAGCAACAATGAAAAATTATATTATTTGATAAAAACAAAGAAAAAATCTAGGGGGAAAAGGTTGAAAAAAATTGTTTTTCAAAAAGAAAAATGAAACTGTGTGTGTGTATATATATACACATATATATATCTGCCAAATATTGTCTGGGCAACAGGTGATCTTCTGTGGTATGAGATGCTAATCACAATGCTGAATTAGCTGTATAAGATGGAGACTGGAAGCCTCTACTGACTTCTTTGCCCTCAAACCCTGCAGGATTGTGAGCTTGAATCCCTCAGCCCCCTTAATAGACAAGCCTCAACCTTTCCAAACCGTGTCCCTTGACTAAACAGTGGCTTTCTCAGGAAAGCGTGTGTCACTTGAATCTCTTCAGAGGTGGCTGCCCACTTATCAGGTGCACTAGAACCGGCCTTGTTCTAGGACCCTGAGGTCCAAGTCTGCAAGACAGTTGTCCCACAATGGCTATGCCTGACCTGCAGCTGAACAATGAAAGCTCCATTTCACCCCAACAGCTGAGTCCCAGCCTCTGGGTGCTGTTCAAAGTCACTTGCTCACTCGCCCAAAGTCTCCTAAAGTAACTCAACCAAAACCTGCAGGGAAGGCCTTCCCTGTCTGCAAACTCTTGCTGCTGTAACTGTTGAGACTACAGCCACCATGGCCAGCTGGCCTCTGACCAATCCCAAACACTTGGGGCTTCTCCACTACTTTTGTTTTCCTCTTGGAGTCCTGAAGTCTCCTGCTGCTTCCCTGTGCTTCTGAAGGGATGTTTCTGGGTAGAACCCACAAGCAAGAGATGCCTGGAGTCTTCTCTCTCCAGTCTCCCCATGCCCAGTTACAAAGAAGCTGTCTCTATCTGCCATCTTGCTCCACTCTCCTTTTTTTTTGGTAATTTGTGCCTTTTCTATTTTTCTTTTGATCTTAGGGTTATTAGTCTTCACAAAGAAATAACTTATATTTTCTTTTTGTTTTCTATTTTTTTAATTTCTGCTTTATATTTATTACTTTTTCTGTCTATTCAGGTTTAAGTTACTTTTGTGTCTAACTTCTTGAAATAGATTCAAAGTCATTAGATTTTCAACCTTTTCTAAATATATATATGTTTTTATGACTATATACTTTTAAGAATGACTTTATCTACATCCATATGGTGTGATATGGTACATTTTTATTATTTGGATAAAAACTTTTTAAAGTCCATTGTCATTTCTTTTCTTTGACCAGTAAATTATCTCGAAGTATGTTGCTTAATGTCCACACATTTGGGGATTTTTCTAGTTATCTTTTTGTTATTAATGTCTACCTTAAAACCACCATGCTCAGAGAACATACTCTAGAGGACTTCAATCCTTGAAACTTGCTGTAGCTCAGAATATTTTCAGTTTTAAAAATATTCCTTGTTTAGTTGAAAACAATGTATTTTGTGCAATTGGACTTACATATGTCAATTCCTATTTCTACTGATTTTTGTTTTGATTATTATACAAATTACTGAGAGGGATATCTTATAATCTCATTATGAAGATTTATCTGTTTCTTATTTTAATTGGTCAGTTTTTATTTTATGTATTTTCTGGACAGTAGAATTAAATATAGAATTGTTGTAACTTCCTAGCATATCGCTGCTTTTATTCTTTGACATGTCCTTGTATGTCTCTACCAGTGCGTCTTGCTTGTGAGTCAACTTTGTCTTTTATCTGTGAAGCATGTACTTTAAAAAATCTTTTCCGTGTTATAGTGAAAGGTCTTTCCCTTACAAGCAGCACAGTTATTTTCTAATCTAGACTGACTCCTTGTCTTTTAATTGAAGTATTCAGTCCATATATACTCCTAATATAATCAATGGTATTTGGAGGTTTAAATTGACACCTTACATTTTGTTTTTTAATCTCACCCATAATTTGTTCCTCTATCTTTCCTCTTTTTTTTTTTTTTTGGCTTATTTTAGAGTTTATTTTTTTCAATTTTACCGCTCCCCCCACTTTGTTTCCCTATGACTTCTAACAGTAGTGTATGAAAGGAAGTGAAATGCACCAAAAATTGAGATAAGTTTGAAATCTGGAACATATTAATGAAAGATCTACTTTCATAGAATAAAAAGTGAAACTGTATAATAGTTATCTATATGTAATTGAAAAGCCTACCTAAGATAGAAAATGTTCAATGTTGGCAATTTATCATTTCTATTTGAGGGGAAAAAAAGATTAGGTCCAAAATGGTTTCTTTCTTTCTTTTTTTTTTTTAATTCAACAAAATCTCTGAATTACTGTTCAGAAGATTTTACTTTTGGGAGGATCAACAGATATGAGCACATTGATGGGTTTGAAAATACATGTGACCTCTTTGTTTTTTAGAAAGGTTCCACTAGTTTCTGCTTCTAGCCGTACCAAATGAGACCTTTTGGCTCCTAATATGCTCTCTGAAAAAGAAATACATGTTCACATTTTTTGCCCCTGTTAATTTGATAAGGAGAAAGTACTATCTCATGTTAATTTTCATTTATTATTAGTGAGGTTAACTCCTCTAATATATGTCTACTTTCTTCTGCATAATATTTTTTGTCTGAAGTACATACAGAGTTTTAGTGTTTTGTGTATTAAATATAATCATCATTTATCAATAGTTTAAAATATTTCTCCAGTATTTAATTCAACTTTAAATGTTACAGTGCTTTAATTTCTTTCACTGCTCTTTGCAATTTTCCCTGTCCTGTTGTGATCAATTCTATATCTATATTTATTGTAGTATTTTATCTTTATGGTTTTATTAACATTTTTGTATTTAAGTCTTTCGTACATCTGAGGTATAAAATTCAACATTTTCTTGCTCATCAATTTGTTTTTTTATCTTCATTCTTGGAGAGCTTTTTAAGTCTGCCTTTGATAATTTCTAATACAAGTTCCTATGTTGTAAACCTGCTTTCTAAATTACCTCCCATGCAGCTTTAGTTTAGCCATTGCTTTGAATGAGTTAATAATTTGCTGGGTCACTAATTATTTGTCTAGCCCACCTCCTTCCTTTCTCCTGTGTTGTATTCGTGAGTGCTCAGCCTTGGGTATTGGCAGTAACATTTAGCATCCTCATAAATGTTTATTGAGGAACAGGAAGAAGCTACATGAGTGGGCACATTTTTCAGCACCAGGTTGAGTCAAAAAAGTTTCCAGCAGGCTTCGGCTGAGCCTTAAAGGGCTTGCAGAACAGATGAAATTCATCTGGGTAAAAAAATGTGATATGGAAGCTGTAGGGAAGGGAGTGTGTTCCTGGCAGAATGAATGCCACAAGCAAAGATTTAAGAGACGTGAAATACTGCACAGGATTAGGGCATTGCAAGTAAATTAGTTCCAGTTGAACACTTGGGAAGGAAAAAATCATATACTGTATAAGATAAAGCTGAAGAGGTAGATGGAGGCTGGATTTGGAAGCCTTGCTTGATTACATCAAACAAGTATTCATGACACACCTGTTATATGCCAGACCTTATTCTAGAAGATGGGCATACAATGATGAACAAAACGGACATGGGGTCTGCCTTCTAGCAGCTGCACATGTGGGGGACAAGCAGTAAACAAATTAGCTTTTCAAAGAGCATATGTCCAGAAAGTGTTGCAATTGCTGTTGAGGGATGAATAGAGTCAGTGAGAGGAAGAAGGAAGGAAGACTTTGTTTCAACTAAAGGATCTCTCTAAAGAATGGCATTGAGCTGGATTCAGAGCAAAGACTTTGAGGCTGAGAAGTATTTAGTACATTCAAGAGAGGAAGAAAGGCCATGCCTGGTGCTTGGAGTGAAGCAGGCACAATCTGCACACCCAGTGCTATCTGGTCTCAGAAGCTAAACAGGGTGGAGCCTGATTAGCCCTTGGAAGAGAGAAGGAAGCATGTCCAGGGATGGAGCTGGGAATGTAGGAACAGAATATGAACACTTTATAGGAACTGTAAGGAGCTTGGGTGTCATTCTAAGTGCAACTGAAACAGACTGATAGATGAGTAGGACAGTGATATATTTCATCAGTTCTAACATGCAGATTTTTTTCACACATCAATTTGGGGATGCTTCTTACAGTTGACTTTGGAAAATTACAGGTAATTTTTTAATTGCAGTACAAAATAGTTGTGGAATTATTTTTTTCTTTCTTTCTTAGCAGTACATAAAATAATTGTGTTCCTTTTAATGAGTGGAGTCTTCTATTTGATTTAACTCAGTAATTTAATTTGTAGAGTACACTGTATTTGTCATCCAGGTTGTTGTTTGAAAATGTGATTAGAAGGGGCAAGAGGAAAATTGGGGCATCTCCCAGGCTCTTGTTAGAATAGACCAGGCCAGAGGGATCATTAGCTCAGGCTGGAGTGGTGTCAGTGATGGAGAGAAATTAATTACTCAAGAAATGTTTTGCAATTAGAACCAGATATTAGATATATAGAGTTGTACCGGATATAGGACATGAAGGAGAAGGAGCATTGAGGGATAAATGGCTAAGTTCCACCTTTAACAAGTAGGTATTTGGTGGTACTATTTCCTGACGTGGTGCAAATGAAACAATTTAAAAACAAAAATCAAGAGTGTGATTTGTGCATATTAAATAAGAGTTGCTCATGAAATATCCATGTGGGTGTGTCAGAGAGAGAGGAAATTGGATAAAGTTATGTCTAATGTTCAGAAAGGAAGTCTAGGTTGGAAATACAACTGGGAGTCATCAAATAGGTGGCATTTGAAGCCGTCAGAATGGATGAGGCTACCAAGTGATACCAGAGAATGAGTAAAAGAGAAGGCCTAGGAGTAAGCCCTGAGAAATTCTACCATCTGGGGAGAAATAAAAGAGAAACACTATGTAGGGGTAGCCTAACAATTCAGAGGAAACTCAGGAGGATATAGGACCATGGAATTCAAGGGAAAGGCTGCTTCCAGAAGAGAATGGTCAACTGCATTGAATACTACTGACAGTTCTATTAAGGTATTGAGAAGATTCCTTTGCTTTGGACAAAATGGTGAACTTATCAAGAGCTTTTTCAGTGGAGTTTTATATTCAGGAGCCACCCAAGAATGAATGAGAACTGGAGGATACACAGCATATGTAAATAAGTCAAGCACCTTGGCTGTTAAAAAGGGGTAAGAAATGTGTTTTTTGGGTGAAGGGATTATGGCACAAGGAGACTCTTCGTTATGTTTAAGATGAGAGACATCAGAAAATGTTTCATCCTGTTGGAATGATCTGATCGAGGGGGAAAGAAGAGAAAAGAGAAGATACAGGGACGGATCGGCCAACTGGCAAAGAAAATAACTTGAAAACCCAAGTATGGAATGAGCTTAGATGGCATGTGGCAAAGGCCTGTATACTATTATCCATGGAGAAAAACTGAAGAGGTTTAGCTAGAGAATTACTTGATTGAACTATTTCAATAGGTGAATCGTCCTGTCATCATAGGGGATGGATTTGAGCTTGTGATGAGTGGCTGAAAGCACAAAACTCAAGAAGCCATTTCAGGAATTGAAGAGAGATAGAGAGGACCTGAGTAACACTGGTGAGGAAGAAAATGATCAGAGATATAACCAACTGGTAAAACCAGAAGGGTGTGGTGATTGGATGTGGGAGGTAATCAAGGACAACTCCAACACTGGGGGTGATATTTGTCATTTTTTTAGGATGGTTTCCAATAGGGCAGCGGTTCTCAACCTGTGGGTCATGATCCCTTTTAACTGTATTAAAGGTTCGTGGCATTAGGAAGGTTGAGAACCACTGCAATAGGGTGTCTTTATGAATGGTAAACAGGTTATCAACCTCGTGGTTGATAAAAATCAGAGCAAAGTTTGGTTTAAAATGTACAACTGAGACCTATCTAGGTATTTTTAAGGAACAACTTAAGTAAATCTCTTTGAAAGTAGTATATCTCAAAACTGCAAAAAGAAACAAAAACGATCTCTCATTGGCCAGCCTTGTTTTCTAGAATTTATGTGCTAGAAAAGTTAGATTGTCATTCCTTGTGGCTGAATTCCCAGGCCATTCCTAGATGTGTGACCATCAAGGCCCTCATGTTTTTTCCACCCTTTCTGTATCAGGGAATAGCATGGCAGTCAGACTCTGGTCAGAGACGTCTTTTGTTGCTTCTGGCCTATCCCTTTTCCCCAGAACAAAGTTATTTTCTGTAACACATAAGGCTGTTTTCTCCAGCCATGTTGCCATTGCCAGACCTCAGTGGACCTTTTTTTTTTTTTTTTAAGAAAGGTTCTTTCCATATCCTATTGTATTATCTGGACCGTCTCCAAATCCAGTTTTTAATTTCCTATTGGCCAAATTTTATTTTCTTTCTTTAGGCCTTGTGTTCATCTTCCGCTTAATGCTGGCCTCCCTCCTCTGTTGTGAGAGGGACCTCAATTGCTTTGGGGCCAGCGGCCATGCCATTTAAAAATTCGTTTGGGCAGCTATTCAACTGGTTTAACATCTTTCAATCCCCCTTCTTGGCTGGGATTTACTGTCTCCTGTCGGCTTCCGTTCCTTTTGGTAAGGAGTGTGAGGGCTGCATTTCTAGTGTAAATCCCTTTTCTTTGGATATGTTTTCTGAAGATTCTGGCACCAAATATTTAACTGGTTCCAATTGGTCAGGAAGCTCTCAGCTGAAATAGCGGGTCATTTTTTTTTTCATAGGGAAATCCATATAACCAAGAGGTAAAATCAGAAGGGTATGTGACTGGACGTGGGAAAGTAGGGACAAACTCCCACATTTGGGGATGATATTTGTCTTTTTTTTTAGGATGGTTTTTTAGGATGTGAGGCTAGCACACTATTGATGCCTGATGTGCTGTCTTCCAAGGGTCTCCTAGAAAAGCATCTTGAGGACCTTCAGTACCTCTGGTATTTAGATTTCAAGTATGTTGCAACTTTTTGTTAAGGACAAAGATTCCTAGGCCTTGTGCAAGTACAAGAGAACTTAATTAAACTACAGTCCAGTAAGTGATGAGTCAAGGATAACAGATGGTGTGCTCTGATGTAGACACACATCTTTGTAATGAATAAACTTCAATATGCTTTTTGGGCTCGCAGTTCGGTTAATTCTAGTCAGTGTTAAGGACTGGTCTTTTATAATCCTCACCACGGTGTGAGGCAAGAGGCCAGGATGGGTAGAGCCACAAATTTAGATTGTTCCTTGACCAGGCTCCATTCTTTTGCCAGCTCTGCCGCTAACTGGTTGTGTCAGCATCCAGGCAAGTTACTTCCCCTGTCTAGGCCTTGGTTTTCTGGTTCATAAAATGAAGAGTCAAATTGGATAATCTTTCAAGTTTCCTTCAAGTTGAGATAGACTATGTGATTCATCTAAAAATGTTCTGATGACAAGCCATTTCTTCCCCACTCTACTGTAGCTGTGGAGAGGTTCCGTTGAATGATCCATTACCAGAAATGACACTCCCATCCCCCACTCGCTCCAGCTCTCTGGAGTGTCCTGGCAGCAGGAAGAAGCTTAGCCATTGGTGAACTGCTTCCCCTAAGAGGTGAATATGTCTTGCTCAGATTAAGGAAGAATGAAATCAACAAAACAGAGGTAGGAGGTGTTAAGAAACTGAGGAAAAGAAGCACTTTTTTCTTACTTCAAAACAAAACTTGAAGAATAAAAGAAAAGGTATTTGTGTCTACTTGTTAGTAAAATGAAATCTTGTTTGAAAAAAGAAAAATCATTTTACTAATGAAATAGACACAAATAGTCCTTTCTCACCATACATATATAGTTCTCTGGATATATACAAATAACACATAGAGTTTTCTGTAAGTAAGACAGGAAACCCAGTGAAACCATTGAGGTTTGTTATGAATTTTGTTGCTGAGGTCTTTGATCACGATTTAAATTTCTCAGTCAATTAACAAGGTTTATCTGACCCCAGCTCCTTTTAAAACATCATGCCTTCATTCCATACATGTTCCTATTTCATAGTTCACTTACCTCAGTGAGAGGCTGACACCAAGTATTTGAGAATTTGGGGGTGGGGATGGTGCATGTGTTGGAGTTCTACTCATATATGTACAATCCCTGAAAAAAAATCAGTAGATTTTGAGAAAAATGTATTAAGTAAAAATCATGTGCACAAGAGAATTGATTTACCAAATAAATCGATAGTTAAGACTCTCAGAAGTATGAGCTTGTCGGTCCTTGATACCATTACTACATTTAAAGTGAGCCCCTGGCACTTCCAGTCACCCAGAACTGTGTTTTCGTTCTTTGGTTTTCTTGTTGTTGTTTTTTTTTTTTTGTAGAGAGTCTCACTGTACCGCCCTCGGGTAGGGTGCCATGATGTCACACGGCTCACAGCAACCTCTAACTCCTGGGCTTACGCGATTCTCTTGCCTCAGCCTCCCGAGCAGCTGGGACTACAGGCGCCCGCCACAACGCCCGGCTATTTTTTGGTTGCAGTTTGGCCGGGGCTGGGTTTGAACCCGCCACCCTCGGTATATGGGGCTGGCGCCCTACTCGCTGAGCCACAGGCACTGCCCTGTGTTCTCTTTCTTATTCTGATATGTAGGTAATTTGTTATTGGGGAGTTCACATCAATGCTGCACTATCTTGGTCTTTATCATTTCCTTGACTTTATTTCATTGAAACATCAATATTTGTATCTACCTTGTTCAGTAAAATATAAATAACCAACACTTGTATGATCCATAAGCCATTCTTACAAAATTTACCTAATTAGATGGGTTGATAATTGAGAAATGACTAGACAGTTACTCCTGTGATCACTCATCTAACAGTATCGTGCATGGCTCTTACAAATCCCTAAGCAGAATTGCTTGGGTGGTTTTAACAGAATTACCCTTCATTAAGAAAAAAAAAGCCCTATATGCTATTTGGATGATTCAAAATGGAGTTTCATCTTTGAAATTCAACTTCAGCAGAAGAGGATAGCTTTCTCTTGTCCATTTAGTCTTGATGGGGCTTTTATTCCAGTGTAATAAATTTCTTAATACTTAGCTTTACTTTTATAGTCACTCTTAATTGTATCAGTTCTTATCAGACAAGACTAAGAATGGAAAAATAGCTCAAGAGAGCTCACATAATCAAAGAAAATTCAAATGAAATCATGTTTTTTAGCATAGGTCATTAAAGAAGTGAAACAAATGTTGTTCTTTTATTAAGCTATTACCTCACCTCTTTGTTGAAAACATGAGACTGCTGAGTTACATTATATCATTTTTATAAAATATTAGTTGTTAGAGCTAGTCTGTAGCAGGCATTCTGTGTTATTTTTTCCTATTCATTCAAATCCAAAATGTTGCTCATCTAAACTTTCTCGGTTAATCACTGTTACAGTAAGTCTGAGACTGTAAGACGCCCAGTAATTCATAACTGGCTTGGGGCTTGTTCACTGTCAGGTCAATTATTTGGTTCCTGTGCTGGTGAACTCTAACAAAAAATCATCTGCTATAATTGCATAGAATTAATAAAAAGGAAAGCAATCCATTTCCTTCAAGAATCCAGACTGAAAAGCCACCAGATTTCTGGTACTTTCCTTCCCTTCCTCCTCTTTGCTCTTCACACTCTCATTTTAGTAGGGAAAAAAGTTGTTAGGTTAAGTTGAAGAGTTTCTGCCTTGAAAAGTAGCTCTGACAAGCTCAGCAAGGGCACAAATGCTCTGGGAGCAGAGAGGAAGGGCCTTGAGATCTGCTCTTGGAGCAGCTAAGGAAGGTGCCCCAGTGGAGGTGTCCCTTGGCCTCTTGGGCTGATTCCTGAAGGGCTAGGAGGAGCAAAGCCAGGGGTGGGGATGGGGTGGGGCAAGATTCTGTTGGAGGAGGATGTGTGTACCAAGTCCTTGAGAAATTAAAGACAATAGGTTTTCAGTGAAGTCCAGTACGCTGATGAGGTGGAGTGCCAGATGGGAAGGAAGTTATCTGAAAACTGTGGCCAGACATGTAGGTAGGAGCCAGCCAATGAAGAGCTCTGTGGTCGGCTAAGGAAGGTGGTGGTTACCCTCTAGACAAGAACCATTCTGATTCTGAGCTAAGGGATGGCACCGGTAGGTTTGCAGTTTTGAAAAAAGAACACATTGGCAACTGTTAGGTAGAGAACTGATTAGAGGGAAGGAGGCAAGACTGGAGACAGGAACACCCATTAGGAGTTAGAGGCACATCAGGGAAGAGAAAAGATGGCTGATAGGAAGGGAGCAGGAGAGAGGGAGGGATGACATTAAGATTTCTGGCTTGGGTGATGTGTTACATTCACTGATAAAGGAGATTTAAGAGGAATGGAGGTGAGGAAAGGAGCGATAATGAAGTTCATTTATTAGCAGCATATCCAGTAGATCCAATAGGTATTTGATAAATGGTTCTAAAGGACAGAGGTCAATCCTTGAGACTGGGAAATCATGGGTGTTAAGTGGCAGCTGAAGTATTTTGAGTTTCTTTCCAAACTTTAATTCCTGTGCTTCATTGAATAACATGATCTTATTGACAAACGCCCATTTCAGGAACTCTAAAATTGGCAGTGGCCTGTGTTAAGTGGTTTGGTGACAGGACGCCGTTCCTTCTCCAATCAGTAAATAAACTGTAATCCTAGCCTCATATAGAGATTGAAAAATCAGTCAGAACCAATTTATTGAGTGTCATCTTTAGGTGACACTACAGGGGAAATTTAGGTGCTACAGAGGAAATTCATTTTTTTAGATGTGAAATTATTTCATTTATTTTTCAGTTTAAGGTAGGGAGGTAAGAAAGGCAAAAAGGAAAAATGAAAGTAGAGAAATTTCTCACTAAGGCCAGGAAACGGGGTTTAGTAGGAAGATAGTAAATTCATCTTTAGGTATGATAAGTTTGAGATCAGGGCAGAAGATCAAAGATCAGATGGAAATGATTAAGAAGGATACTTGGGAGAAGGATCCTGTCTGGAAAAGAAGATTTGAAATTTGTCCCAAGGACCCTGGTAATTGAAGTTGGGAGAGTTTGGGAAGGGTGGAGAGGGGAGGGCTGAGTATGCAGCACCCAGATCCCAGGAAGGGCCGGAGCTTGACAGACACCTACCTTGGAGCTGTGAGAGGGCCAGGGCAAGGCAAGTGGCTGACCGTAGAACAAAGAGCGTGTGCTGTCGTAGACACGGGAAGAGAAACAGCAAGGAGGGCGTGTTCACCAGACTTAGGAGGTGAGGGTGACTGACTGGAAGATGATCATGATATATGAGGATGAGTCAGTTATCAGTGCCTTTTCTCAGAGGAGTTTCAGTAGGATAAAGAGTTAGGACGTGAGATTATAGGTCATTAAGGAGGAGGAAGGTGAGTGGTGGCAGCAGTAGTAACAGCGACGTGCAGGGTTGGATGCTCCAGCATTACATGCCAAGCTGTATTCTGAGCACTTGCTACGTGGTATTTTTGCTTAATACTTGCGGTAATTGTAGGGACATAGCAATGTTAAGAATAGTATTCATATCGTTGCTACCATTTTCCTATTACAGATAAGCTGTATTTAGGAAATAAAGGCAATAATGCAGATAATTCTTTTGAGACTTTTGCGGGGATAGAAAGAGGGAAGAGCACAGTAGATGACACAACATGGTCAAGTGGAAGATTTTTCAAGGTATTTTAATAGTTTTGAGGGCAGGGAGGGAAGAACAGACAGAAGAATAATGGAAGACGCTGGAGAAGGATGAGCAGGTAGGACTGTAGGGCAAAGATACTGGCTGGGATAAGAGAAGGGGCCCAGCTTCAAAAGGAGAAGGGGACATGGTTTTCTTTGAGTTGAGAAAATTAAGAAAACTTTGAAGTTGGCGATTCAAAACTAAGACAGTCTCTAAACTTGGGCTTAATAACATTGGTGTTAGAAAATTAGGAAGGGAAGTGAAACAGCCACTGGAAATCATTAGATGTATCTCTCTTTTTTCTTCTAGAAAATTTCTCCAGTTCAGGTTTGAAAAGTTAAGAAGAAAAAATGCTCAATTTTATTAATATGAAGTCCCCCCAAACTGAATTCCATCGAGTGAAATTTAACTTGTAATTTTCTCTATCATTTGCCACACGAGTTCATTATTTGCTCATAAAAGTAAAATCTTCTTTATATATATTTGGATGTTGTAATATATTTCTTAATTGTTTTTTCTAAAAACCTGTGTTTTGGGACAACTGTTAAGTCCAGAGAGGCAGGAAGAGCAGAGCGCTGGCAGCTGGTGGGGTCCAGTGCGCCTATAAAAAAGGAGAATGGGGAGAAAAGAAGGTTGATGAATTAGTTAACTATAGAGATAAAGAAAAAAAATTCTAATTACAACAGAGACATCATTTTTATGAGAACATTTTTATTAATAAGAAAAAAAGCAAAAGGTCACTGCCTATCAAGTTTGCAGAGAACAAAACACATTTGCAAGTCAGCTTGTCACTTAGAGCAGCTTGGACATTTAGGACCTTGAAGGGTTACAACTTGGTGACAAAATCTTTTCTTATGATCAATGTGAGCCCGGCTGGCTCCCCTCCAGAGTTTACCAGATTCCCTCTCGACTTCTTGAGTGTTCTATGTAGACTTGATCAATGTTGTCTGTGGGTCGAGAACACCATGGCTTGCTTCTGCCCACAGCTGTATAGACACAACCATTGTTAGCATTTGCCACAACCACAACAGGTGACAGTATTTTCACGTATTTTCCCCATAACAATATAACTGGTCTAGGAAATAGGGGCCACCACATACTGGTGAGTGTGATATCATTTTAGTTTGAAAACATTTCCTGAGGAAAAGTAAATATTTCAACCCAACACTTTGGCTGTTAAACCACCTTCATCAAAACATTTTATTCATATGTAAAATGTTTTTAAAGTTCTCGCTGTGTAAACATGATCATCTCATACTAATCAGGTGTGTGGAGTGCCTCTGTTTATCCACTAATGTCTGGTGTTTGTCAGCCTGTGTTTGGTTTGTGTCTGATGTTCCGTGTCTTTTTTGCAGATATTGATGAATGTGTAAACAACACTATTTGTGACAGTCACGGGTTTTGTGACAATACAGCTGGCTCCTTCCGCTGCCTCTGTTATCAGGGCTTTCAAGCCCCACAGGATGGGCAAGGGTGTGTGGGTGAGTTTTTAGATTTTTTTTCCCAACGTGTTTCACATGCCCTATTGAAAAGAAATCAAGGTTATTAATGACAGGAGCTTCTAAACAGGTAATTTGGGCAGAATTTCATCATCATTTTATTTTTTCACACAATTTAAGGCTGTGTAAAAATATCCTATGGCTTCTGAAACGGGACAGTAAGAAATACAGACGTATGACTTTATATTAATTTTTAAAAGAGCATCTGTTTAAACTCTTAGTGGTGTGCAGACCTCCGGAGCCCCTTCTGCACAGGAAGTAGTCTGGTGTGCAGTATAGCTTGTCTGTCTTCAAAATGCACCTTCTTAGGCAGTGCGTTTAAGGCAAAGTGTTGGCAAGAGCTTCACTTGATTTCAGGAATGACACCCAGAGACTGATGCTCCTGGTTGTGCAGCTTCAGTCTGTGCTGTCTGGGATTGACAGGGCTGGAAAGAATCTTGAATATCAACAGCTAGTTCTAGAATATGGTTGAACACATGCTCCTATGGAAGAAGGTCTTTAGTATTGCATTCTCTGATCAGCTGTGACTTCTTCAAATCAAATTCATTGTGAGACACATTTGCAATTAGAACAATTAAATGTGGAAGAGAAGAAAGATTATCTAATTCAAAATTTCACAGATAACATGGCCTTTTCTTTATTCTTCTTAATTAGAGAAAAATAGCTATGTTCACTACAGGACAGATGGCACGTGAAGCGGAGTCAGTAAGGTTTTGGTTCGAGAATTTGCAATTAAAACATTCATTAGTTCATTTGCCATCCAGATTAAACTGGGAAAACAATATCTCTTCAGAGGTTTAATGATATCACTTGAATGTTAACTGCTTGTATAGAATTAAGAAATTCAGTTAATTTCTCAGTAACAAAAATCTTTTACAAAGCAGTGATATCTTTTTGAGCATAAGTATTGGCTAATCAAAAACATATAATTATTCAAGAAGCATTCACAAGAAGACAAAGATATTTAACAAAACAGCTAAGACTAATCTCTATTTCCAAATCCTGTTTTAGTCCCCATCCCACCAAAATACAAGTGATAAAAACAGCCTGACATTCGCAAAATATTTTGACTAACTGGATCGTGTGACTTGGCCCCCTAATCTCTTCTTAGCTTCACCGCTCCCTTCCTCACCTCCTACGCTACAGCAGCAGCACCCTGCTTGTGTTTGCTCGTGTCACTGTGTAATTATTTGCTGTCATTTGCTCCTTCTGCAAATGTGCTCCTGAGCTAGATGAGATTCTTCGCTCTCATTCTTGAAGAATGAGGTCAGGTGTCATCTTCCTCCAGACACTCTCCCCGCTCCTACTGTCACTCTGAAGCCAAACCATGACCTCTACTGCCAGAATGCCTTCAGCAAGTTCTATTATAATTCTTACAACCCTCTGGGGAATATTTAACCATGTGTTTATCACTGACAGCCCCCTTCTCTGCACCTGTCACCTCCATGTGTTTGGAAACTTTCTTCTTCCTGGGCAGGGCATGATGTCCGGCCTGTTGTAGGAGCTCGGTAAATTTTATTTAACTGTTAACTGTTCAGACGTCAGAACCATTGACTCTGCATAACTCCCAAATGCCCCCTGCTTACTATTGATTTCCAGCCAACCAGATGAGTGCACCAAACCCATGTTGGCATTTCAGTTTGGCACACAAAATACCACCCTTTAAAGAAGGAATATTTGTTATCATTTTGGTGAACTCAACAAATGGCATTTTATTTGGCTTTTCAGTCATTTCATCTGAAAGTATTTAATGAGCACCTACTTTGCGCATGTCACCATGCTGGGTGTTGTGTGGAACCTCAGAGGCGAGTCATGGTACACTCCTCATTATCTTTCCTCTAGCCCATCTCTGCACTGAATGATCCACTGTTCTGTGCTGTTCTAGAACCCTGTACTTTTCATTTCTGGCATTCACTGAAGCCTGGAAGGTTGTCTTTTAGTTTGCCTGAAGTGACTGTCAGCTCCATGAAGGCGGGCCCTGGGCCTGCCTGACTTACCATTATTTTCCCATATACGGACCGTGTGGGCCTAGCTTATAGAATTAAGCTAGATTTCTTGGTTGAGTGAGTGCAGTCTGGTGGGAGGGATTTTAATGGCCATATAAATAATACAAGTTGGAAAGTAGAAAGTTTCATTGGACATTTACCTAAAATTGATAAATGTGAACTGGCAAATTTAAGTTTTTCTGGTCTAAATTATGACTGTCTAGGTTGATTAAATATTCCAGTTCTGCTTTACTTTATGTTACAGTATCTTTACACAAGTGAAACCCAGTTCTCATTGGGTTCATGTCTGTTTATATACAAAGTGAAACGGAAAACTGAGGTTATTATCCAAGTAAGTCAAGATATATAATCTTTTTCTCCAATTAACTGGGTATAGTAGATGAAATAGTATTTGTTTTATGGAATGATTTGGATAATTGCTCAAATTTTTAACTTTATACATATAATCCATCTCAGAGTGTGCTGATGTTTGCACGTGTTTAATACACGAGACACACAAGCAGTTCAAATTTCAAGTCTGGTACTTTACTAACTGGGTACTCGCTAAAAAAATTTCTCTTAGGAAAGAAGATAGAAAGTTACTATCGGGCAAGGTCAAACATAAAATTAGCTTTTCTTTGGAGCTATGTATTTGCATAATGTGGAATAAAACATACTCATCAGTGAGACTCCCTGACTGTTTTAATTATGTCTATTTAGGTATAGTAGGAAAACATGTAGCAAAATACAAATTACACTGTAGAGCATTAGCAGAATTTGAAAAGGAGTAGTGAAGTTAGTGAGTAGTTACCAGACTACTTTGTTGCAGTGATTTTGTTTGTTTGAATGATTAATGTATCCCGATGAATATTTACCGGGGTCTTAACTTCAATTCTTAAAGGGATAGGCAACCTGAATTGTACTGTTAACTTGTGAACATTTTGGCTGCTAGAAAAATGTACTTTCACGTATTTAAGTTGATCATCTTAAATTTTTAAATGAACTTGTTTCTATGGTTGCTCAAGTGCCAGTCTCCTAATTTTTGAGTAGAGTGTTGGGTCACTTAAGACTCTGGTATGTTGAAAAGTTAGGAAAGACAAAACTAGCCAGTCAAGGAGTACCACTGTGCTTGCAATATAATCCCAAGCCATCCCTTAAAACTGCAAGTGGGATTTAGAACCTTTGCCGTGTGTTTTCACGGTCCTTTTGTACAGACCAAATCGTCGAGCACTACCTTTGGGAGCCCCTTCCCTCAAAGAGCAGAAGGCATTTAATTGCTCCCAGGAGGTCACCTTGTCTCCAGCAGACGCTCCTAGCCTTGGCACAGCTGGTAAAATAAAGAGCTGTCGCGAAGGAGCCACACCGCTCACTTGATCTGTGCTCCCTTTTCCAGATGTGAACGAATGTGAGCTGCTCAGTGGGGTGTGTGGTGAAGCCTTCTGTGAGAATGTGGAAGGGTCCTTCCTGTGCGTGTGCGCTGATGAAAACCAGGAGTACAGCCCCATGACTGGCCAGTGTCGCTCCCGGGCCTCTGGAGGTAAGTCTGGTGGCACTGTGCAAGGGACAGAGGGCTTACCTCAGGGACGTGGACCTACACAGCTCTTGGGTAAACAACCTCGGAGCAAGGTAAAGCAGCCCAAAGTCCTAGCACAATGCTATCTCTGGAAGCTTCCAGGCTCCCCCGTGCCGCCTTATCAGTGGAATTAGGATGTGTATGGCTGATGACTCTTTGGGCTGGAGATCCTCTAATGTGCTTTCCAACCCAGAGACGCCTTGAGTAGGGTAAAGGATCCAAAATGATGAGAACATTTGCTCAGGATTGCTCAAAACTCAGAGCTATCAACTCAGGATTTAATATGGCAGCATCTCATTAAGTTGCATAATCCCCCTTTCTTGGCCCTTGGAGAAATGTATCTTGACACTTCTCTAAATTAAAAGCAACATATAGGCCTCTCAGGATCTACAAAGACTTCCACTTGGAATTCTTAAGGTGTTTTTCCAGAGTTTGGCCTAGAGAAAGGCTATGTTTGCATTACTTTAAAATTTGATTCAGGCTGTGTTGTCACCGCACAAATTGAAATAGAGAACTGACTGTTTTCCAGATAAATTAATCAACTTCCAGATCGCCCTTTTAGTTTGTGCCATGGAGCTCTAGCTTGGTTGTATTTTAGGGAAAGCAAAAGCCCAAATGGTCCATTGTGAGCCAAGTAAAATGAAACAGACTTTTTTTCTTTCTTAGTCCTTTTTATCCATGCTTCTAATAACAGCTTGCACTGCGCCTCCAGAGGTTATGCTTGTTCTGTGTAAAATAGCTGTCTTTGCAAGTAATAGGGAATAAAATATAAATATACTTTCAGCCATACCTTTTCCCTTCAATTATTAGAAATAGAAAGGCAAAAGGGTACAGAATTAAAAGAATAGGCAATAATTCAGCAACTTTGGGGTGGGGAGGAGACACGTTATTCCTGATGGGAAAGTTGCTGTTCATTCAAGCGGCCATCACTGTGACACATAGGCTGTGAAGAAGGGACTTTTCATCTTAATTGTTATCTATATAGCAAGAAGCAAAAAAAAACCAACCTGATTGGCCAATAACAGAATTGGTTAAGTAACTGCTTTTTTCTCATTTTTTTTTCTTGGTTCCGCATATTAGCCCCTCACCCATAGTGTTATTCTGAATGAATTAATTGACATGTCATAGTATTTATATACTCATTAAATGATGTATTTATTCTATATGAAGATTAGGTAGTCATGATAAAAGTAAATATATATGATATGATGTTAAGTGAAAATAAGCCCAATATATTTCAGTGATCTCACTGTAGAGGGAAAAAAGTGAGAATGCATTAAAAGATAATTGTCGGACTCAATGGAAATTTTAGTTTTTTTCCTTTATTTTCCAAACTTTCTATAAAACTTTAGGTGGAAAGACCAAAGTTCTGGTGTGCTAACCACTTTCTGTTTAGGTAAGCTTGGACATACCAACATCTATGAGCTTTTGTTTCTGTAAAATGGGAGAAAAGTTTTATTTACCTCAGAGTTTTATAAATTTTAAGTTGAAATCATTTATGTAAAAGTCACTTTAGAGGAAAAATATAATATGAAATATTAAAATAGCATCCCAAACACATAAGGAATGCTTATCCATTTCTTATCCTTTTGTGATCTTTTCTGAAGTGGTAGATCTTTTAATTACAAATATTTTTGTTAAAATGTTAAGCCTCAAAAAAAAAAAGTTTCATCCAGTTTATATAGCTTCCATTAGGGTATATGTCTGGGATCCTGAGGTTTGTTCATTCTTTTTTTTTTTTAAAGAGATTACTAATCCCTTAATGAGATCATGAGATAATATGAATAATTTTTTTCTTAGTGTTTTTAATTATTATGGGTGCATAATAGTTACATATATATTTCCTGGTACATGTGATGTTTTATAAGGTGTACAATATGGTTAATCAAATCAGGGCACCTGGGATATTCATCACCTCAAGCATTTATCATTTCTTTGTGTTAGGAACATTCTAATTCTACTGTTTTTGTTATTTTAAAGTATACCCTAACTTATTGTTGATTAAAGTCACTTTGTTGTGAAATCAAATATTGTTCATTCTTTTTAACCATCTGACTATATTTTTGCACCCATTCATCATCCCCACTCTGTCTCTTCCTGCCTCTGGTCACAGTCATTCTGCTTTCTGTCTCCATAAGATCAATTGTTATAAGATTTAGCTCCCACACATGGGTAAGAACGTGGGAGATTTGTCTGTCTGTGCTTGGCTTATTTCACTTAAAGGTTACACCCGTGTTGTTGCAAGTGGCAGGATTTTATCATTTTTCATAGCAATTAATATGTGCTAGTACATTGTGTATATGTACAATGGACAGTTAGGTTGATTCCAGATTTGGGGGTGATAGTGCAGCAGTAAACATGGCAGTACAGACATCTTTTTGGATGTAGACCTAGCAGTGGGATTGCTAGGTCATGTGGTAGCTCTGTTTTTAGTTTTTAGAGGAACTTCCATACTGTTCTCCGTGGAGGTTGTGCTAATTTACATTCCCACCAATAGCATATGAGGGTTCCCCTTTCTCCACATCCTCACCAGCATTCATTATTGCCTGATTTTTTTGACAAAAGCCATTTTAACTGGGTGAGATGATATTTTACTGTAGTTTTGATTTGCATTGCTTTGATGGCTAATGATGTTGGGCATTTTTGCATGTATCTGTTGGCCGTTTGTATTCTCTTGAGAAATGTCTAATCAGATCTTTTGCCTGTTTTTAATCAGATTATTTGATCTTTACCTATAGAGTTGTTGGAACACCTTATATATTCTAGTTGTGTAGTAGTAATCCCTTGCCAGATGGGTAATTTACAGGTATTTTCTTCCATTCCGTAGGTTGTCTTTTTGTTGTTGTTGATTATTTCTTTTGCTGTGCAGAAGCTTTTTAGTTTGGTATGATTCCATTTATTTAATTTTGTTTTGGTTGCTTGTGCTTTGGGGGTATTACATAAGAAAGCCTTGTCCAGACCAATGTCCCGACATATTTCTTTTAGTAGTTTCATAGTTTTAGGTCTTGATTTAAATCTTACTGTTTGGATTTTATTTTTATATGGCAAGAGGCATGGGTCCAGTTTCATTGTTCTATATGTGGATATCCAGTTTTTCCAGCACCCTTCATTGAAGAGATGGTCCTTTCCCCCATGTACATTCTTGGCACCTTTGTTGAAGATAAGTTCACTATAGATGTATGGATTTATTTCTGTGTTTTCTTTTTCTTTTTTTTTTTTTTTTATAGAGACAGAGTCTCACTTTATGGCCCTCAGTAGAGTGCCGTGGCATCACACAGCTCACAGCAACCTCCAGCTCCTGGGCTTAAGCGATTCTCTTGCCTCAGTCTCCCGAGTAGCTGGGACTACAGGCACCCGCCACAACGCCCGGCTATTTTTTGGTTGCAGTTCAGCCGGGGCCGGGTTTGAAACCGCCACCCTCGGTATATGGGGCCGGCGCCCTACCAACTGAGCCACAGGCGCCGCCCTATTTCTGGGTTTTCTATTCTGTTCCATCAGTCTGTGTATGTTTTTATGCTGTTTTTGTTACTACAGCTCTGTTGTGTAATTTGAAGTCAGGTAATGTGATTCTTCCACTTCTGTTCTTTTCGTTCAGGATGGTTTCAGCTATTCTGCATCTTTTGTGGTTCCATATAAATTTTAGGATTATGTTTTCTATTACTGTAAAGAATGTCATTGGTAATTTGATAGGGATTGCATTACATTTGTAGATTGCTTTGGGTCGTATGGACATTTTAACAATGTGGATTCTTCAATCCATGAGCATGGAGTATCTTTCCCTTTTTGTGCTCTCTTCAATTTCTTTCATCAATGTTTTATTATTTTCATTGCAGAGATCTTTCACCACTTGGGTGAAGTTTATTCCTTGGTATTTTACTTTATTTGCAGCTTTTGTAAACAGGATTACTTTCTTGGTTTCTTTGATCATTTGCTATTGGCATAAAGAAATGCTACTGATTTTTGTATGTTGATTTTGCATCCTGCAACTTTACTAAATTTGTCAGTTCTAATAGTATTTTTGTAGAGCCTTTAGATTTCTCTCTATATAAGATCATGTTGTATGCAATGTAGGGTGATGTGACTTTTTCCTTTCCAATTTCTTTTTTATTCCTTTCCAATTTGGATGTCTTTTATTTCTCTCTCTTTTCCAATTGCTCTAGCTAGAACTTCCAGTACTATGTTGAATAACAGTGGTGGATGTGGGCATTTTGTCTTGTTCCAGATCTTAGAGGAAAAGCTTTCAGTTTTTCCTCAATCAGTACGATACTCACTACCAGTCTGTCATATATGGCTTTTATCATGTATGAGATAAGTTCCTTCTATACTCAATTATTTGAGAGGTTTTTTTTTTCAAAAAGGGATGTTGAATTTTATTGAATGCTTCTTCATCATTTGAAATGATCATATGGTTTTTGTCCTTTGTTCTCTTAATAATGATGTATCTCACTGCTTGATTTGCATATGTTGAATCATCCTTGCATCCCTGGGATGAATCCCACTTGATCATGGTAAATAACCTTTTTAATGTGTTGTTGAATCCTGTTTGCCAGTATTTTGTTGGGGATTTTGTGTCTGTGTTCATCAGAAATATTGGTCTGTACTGTAGTTTTCTTTCGTGGTGTTGTGTCTTTGCTTTGGTATCAGGGTGATACGGGTCTTGTAGAATGAGTTTGGGAGTTTTCCCTTCTCTTCAATTTTTTGGAATAGTTTAAGTGGAGCGGTATTAGTTCCTTGAATGATTGGTAGAATTCAACAGTGAAGCCATCGGATCCTGGGCTTGAGCCATTTTTGCTGAACTAGACAAGCTTACTATAAACTGCCCTATTCTTCTGCTGAAATTTTTATAGCAACTTTTCTCATAAGCCCTGCTTCTCATCTCCTGCTTTTTTACATTTTCTACAGTAACGTCCCTGACCCTTCTCTGGCGATTTCCCCCCTTAGCTTCCTCGCTCTCTTTTCAACTATATCTCCTTCTACAGTGTTCTTCCAGTCAGAGTTACTAAGTACCCTTCTGCTTTTCAAAGAATTAATTTTGAATACCCAGCTTTCACACAGCTTGTCTGTCAATAGATAACATATTTTTTTTCTTTCCTCTTATCATCATATTTAATCCTTGAATTTCTGTGTTTTTGCATATTTCTGCCTTAGTTCTCTGGCTTCTGCTAAATACTCTGTGTATCCATATTTTTTATTGGTCCACATCAGTATGATCTGACTCAACTAATAACTACTTGAGCTTATGAATTTATATAGTTTCTAATTTATATAGTTTCTATCAGCTTTGACTTTTTATAATACTTCAGTTTGTACCATTCTTGGCAAGCAGTTGATTATGTGGGGGTCTTAAGCCTTTTGTGTAATAGTCTTCATTTTAAGCAGCCCCCCAACACTATCTGGAGAGACTGAGCTTAGCTATAAACTATGGCAGAAGCCTTCTATCTGACTTTATCAGAACCAATAATTGATCAGTTATTTGAGAAAGATGATTAAAACTGGAAATTATAAAAAGATAAAACATATCTTTGAAGTTTTTTTATTTCAAAGCATATAAAGGTACATTCATTCACCAATATTTGAAGAAAGGCTAAGGTCTTTTCTTTGAGTAGAGGTCTACTCTGGGGGTTTGCATGGTTTGTCTTGCATAAACCCTATCTATTGTGTGTTATCTACACTGCCCACTCTAAAGGGAGTAAGAATTTAAAGTCTTTCACAAAGCATATGGTTTGCATAATTTCATAGTTTCTCTACATTTTTTTGCAGTTGTCTCATCCACACCTAATTTGATGGCAGTTCTTTTTACTGAGTCAACTTTGGTCTTTCTAAGGCTTTAACTTGCTCTCAAAACAATTCCTGTGTTCACATTCACATTTGGTTGATTTACATGCTATTTAATTATGTAAGTGCAATAACTAATACACTGGCACAAAATGCTTCAGAATAAACATAGCAGAGTCTTGGCTGTCACACTGCTCAACCTGTAGGAACAGAAGTGTATGGACCTATACAGGAGTAACTCGTGAGCTGTGAGTACTCACCCTGCCATGCACGCAAGCCAGGATGTTTTTCCGTAGGCAAGAGAAATTCGTTAACACAACAACCTGGTTAAATGCAGGCCAGTGAAAAGCATTGTACTGTATTTCAGTCGGAGAATCCACAGCCACACAGAACGTAACATTTTGTACCAAATTTAAGTAAAAATGTTTAAGATTCATATAAATTCCATTATATATATATGATATATACTAACAGCTCAGATGTCATCCTTTCCTGAAAAGTACCTAAGAAGGATAGATTTTCAGTATGAGCCATACATTTTTATTTAGCTGTAAAATCCCCAGGAAATTATCAATCTTACGTGGTATCATACTCGAGACGGAACAGGTGCTGAGAGGTGGACTGTCAGAAAGGTAGACTTTGGATCAGTATCCAGAGGACCTTTCCAGTAACTAAGTAGAGCGAGTCAGCAGACAGCTGTCTCATATAGTGGGGTGTTTCCCTGCAGGTATCCAAAAACAGGCGGGATCCCCACTGGCAGAAGGGTACCCACTTCTGGCAGGGTGTTGCCCAAATGGCCTTTAAGGAACTTCGGGACTACTTTTCTAATGTCCTAGAATTTTTACTCTGAATTTTCTTAGCTCTCAGATAATTTCCTTTAAGTCTGCTTTTTAATGCTTTTCACAGCCTATGTCTTTCACCACTAATTTACATTGTCATCATTGTCTAAAAGCATCTGAAACAGAAGTGACTAAAAATGTCCATACCAGGCCACTCATCACATGTCAGAAGGTATGGACAGGAAGCGTAGTCTGATGCTTTTATTTCCGCAGTGCCTGTGATAATTGCTCAATAAAAACTTTATGTCTTTGGCCACCCTAAATGAAGCAGTAAATATTTAGTCTTGGCAGCTGCAGCCTTCAAACCCTTACCTGCAAAATGCTGTTCTTTTCCTTGATTGATGTGCAGGGGAGACTACGTGGTAGGCACTGAATCTTATTCTTAAAACAGAACATATAATGGATACAATGGAAAGAACACGGTGAAAAAGATCTATCTGGGGATGAATGCAGGTGTTTTCCACTTTCAAAAGCAAACAAAATCAGAAATTAATTATTTGTGTTATAAAATAATTGTTCACTTTACACATCTTTTTACTGAAGAGTATTCTCAAATCATGAGCTAGTGCCTCAACTTCTGCCTTTAGAATACACATTAGTGACTTTTCAGCTAACAAGACCCAGGCCCGGAGAGAAGTTCTAAATGTTAGAGTCATACAGCTACTATGTGGTGGAACTGCTATAGGACCCTGACTTATGGATATTGCTACGTCACCATTTCTGCTTCTCAGGGCTGAGGACCCCAGACAGATTCTTCTAAAAAATGGCTTCCTTTTCATCATGTGTTATTAGAAAAGTACACAGTAATTGTAGAAAATTGCCAAATACAAAAATATATCAGAAAGAAACTCCCCTGCAGTGTTAGCATCCAGGGGTAACTTCCATCACCAGGCTGAGCCCAGGCTCCTGAAGGGACGTCCAGTCTCCTTTTTGATGCTCAGCGTGCTGCAGGCAGGCCCTTGAGTCCACCTCTAAAGGAAGCTCCTTTCTCCTGGGCCTCAGTGAGCGTCAGTGTGCTGCCCCGTTAGTCTCACCCCACACCCCATCTTTTGAATCTGCGGACAGTGGTTTCTTGCTGCCTCCTCCTCCTTCCCCCGAGCTTGATTTCAGGTCATCTCTCTTTCTGTGTTCCCCTGTCTCTTGGATTGGTCTTTTTCCTTCTTATTCTCAGGCTCTTTTCTTGTCCATCTCTTAAAAAATAATGTCCCAGGGAGTGTGTGCTTAGCCTTCTTCTTACTCTCTGCTCTTCTCCTGGGGTATTTAATCTGCATCTAAGTCAGTCATTACTTAGAATCTTAGATGGTGTTGCCTGCAAAGTCAACATCTTCTGTCCTGAATGCCACACTCCTACTTCCTGCTGCCTACTGGACCTGTCTCCTGGAGTGTCGTGTCAGCATTCCTGGCTGACGATTATCCAAAACCAAATGATTTACCGTTCCCTCTCCTTGCATTCACTCATTAATTGCCAGGCATCAACACTGGAAACCCTGAAGTCATGCTTTTATTTCTCACTCCATTCATCCAAGCAGTCCGTCAAAGCCATCATGTCATCCTGCTGAGTCTCCCTCCAGAGTATCGTTCCAATCTGTCCCTGCTCCTGATACCACTGTCCCAGCCCAGCTCGTCAAGTATCACTTGGCTGGATCCCTGCAGTAGACTCCTGTCTTCTTTCTCTGCCTCTCCCATCAGTTCCTGCTCCACTCTGATGCCAGACTTAATGTTTTCAGAACATAGAACTGGTTTCAATCCTTCTTCATCCTTCAGTTGCTTACCACTGCCTTGCAGCATTAAGTCCAGATCCATCAGCAGGATCCTTTATACCTTAAATCCCTTTTTAGCGTCATTCCTACCTTTTTACCTACACTCAGGTCTGTGCCCTGTTCACGGCTCTCTGGATAGTTGTACTTGCCCAAGACTGTGCCCTGGTCCCTGCTAACTCTTTTGTCTGCTACACCTTCCCTGGTAAATCTTTTTTCTTGAAACTTCCTCAGTCCTTTTTCAAAGTTTGCTCAAGCTGTCAAGCTTTCCACAAATCCCTCAGGTGAGATCACTAGATTCTGCCTCTCTGTTATCCTCCTGCTTTATTCATTGCAGTGAACATTCGTGTCTCGTTCTTCTTTGCATCCCCTGTAGCCCAGCTCCCTGCCCTGCAAAGCACCTGATGGATGGTAGACACTCAGTGGGCACTGAGTAAAATCGCCTCTCTGTCCTCAAGGATGTGTCCCTTCCAAAGCCCATCCAGCTCATTCCTAGCTAGTTCTGTAGAATGGGAGCACACCTAGATGTCTGTTTACACTTCTGTGTGGGGAGTAATTCCTCAGATTGCTTTAGTGAAATTATAAGAGGAGCAAAGAAGTGTTTTCCTGCTGCCGGGGGCCGCGTTATCCGACCCATTCTGGTGGTTCTGGCAGCTGGAGAGGCAGCGTTCTGGTTCCATTTCTAGAGAGGTACACTACAGGTCTTGTGTAGGTACCTATTGCTTAAAGGCAGGAAACCACATACTACATATAATATCAGTCAAGTCTTATATTTGGCAGAGTCTTCTTTTTTTTTTTAAGTGTGTTCAGTTAACCTGTAAAATAAATTAACATTGGAAGACTTTTTAAAAAATTGTTTCTGATTGCAGGAAAAAAAGACACTTGGTCAGAAAAAATATTAAAGAAAGTGAGACCACAATATTTAGAATGCAAACATTGTAAAATACCATAAACCTCCTGAGGTCTTATTGTGTATTTATAATGAGACTATAACACAGATATAGGTGAGGCCGAGGAAAATTTGCCCATGTGTTTAAACAAAAGAAAAAAAGTTGGGTCAAATTTCTTCTCGCATCCAAATATTATAGTGACAAGCATTTACTAATTGCCAAACTTTGCTTTTATTTTTATAAAATTTTCTGTTTTGCTAGAGATAATACTCATCTTTTAAGATGAGTTTTTGATAAAGAAAAATCAGTGTTTTTATGGACTATCAGTCAAAGTGACCAACTAAAACTATATGAGGTTTGACAATTAAGTTTGTGAACTTGCCACTGTGTGCTTACGTTGGCGGCACTGTACTGACCCTTGGTGAGGCTTCATCGCCTTGGCGTGTCACTGTCTCACAACTCTATTTGCGTCCACATGTGGTGGTATCTTGCTGAGTGATGTTTGTTATTGTTGTGGGTCTCTGCGTCCTATTGAGAGAATGTCAGAGCTTGAGTTAGAGCAACAAACAAACATTAAATTTCTTGTTAAATTTGATAAGAGTAGAAGTAAAATCTGGGACATATTAGTCCAAGTTTATGGGGATAGTGCCATGAAGACAAGTGCAGTGTACAAATGGATTAAATGTCTTTCAGAGGGGAGAGAAAGCACTGCTGATGAAGAGAGGTCAAGGTGGCCAGTAACAAGCAGAGCTGACAAAGACAGTGCAAACATTTGTCGAGTCCCAGTTGTCAGCTGGCTGTGAGAAGCACAGCAGGCTAAGTGAGCACCAACAGGCAAACAGGAAGGACTTAACTGAAAACCTTGGCGTGAGAAAGGTGCGTGCAGCAGTGCTCCCAAAGAGCTCACTGATTAACCAAGGGAAGAGCTCGCACGGCACTGTCTGTGAGGGAGTTTTTAGCCAGTGAACAAATAATTGTATTGAACACCCTTCCTAGTCCCCTGATCTGGCCCCCAATGACTTTTTCTCTACCAGAAAATAAAGGAAACATTGAAAGGAAGACATTTTGATGACATTCAAGATATCAAGGGCAATACAATGACAGCTCTGAGGGTCATTCAGAGGAGTTTCCAGTTGAAGGGTGGACTAGGTACTGGCATCAGTGCCTAACTTCCCGGGGCAGCACAGTGAAGCTGACCTCAGTCATAGTCAGCAGTGAGGTATGCGGCACTTTTTCTAGGATGAGTTTGTGAACTTAATTGTCAGACCTCATGTGTATATGTGCGTGTGTGTGTAAATGTATGTGTGTGGATATATATATTTATGTGTGTATATATTTTTAATTTTCTTAATACTGCAAGATACACCCTCACTGCTGCATTAGAAATGCATTTTGGAGCCTAGAATTTGCTGTAAATTAGGCCTGAAGAGGAATGGTTTGTACATTTCCTTTTACATGTTTCTAGACACGTCGCATGTCACTACGGATTTACTTTTCCACGCCGTCATCCTCAGGGGCCCACGAGATTCTTGTGTCCGTGCTGCCGCAGGCTCATCTTGTCATGACGTCTGCTTTTTCCTCCATCCCCATATGTGCTTCCTGTTCTCACTCAGCCTCGGCACACTTTCCCCCCATTTTGCTTTCTCCACAGATGCATTGTTTTTCAGTACCCAAAGGGAACTGGTTCCAGGACCCCTGCAGGTACCAAAATACCTGGACGTTTAAGCCCCTAATACAACATGGCGCAGAATTTGCATGTAATCTACACACACCGTCCTGTAGACTTTAACTCGTCGCTAGATGATTACTTACGATATCTGATGTGATGCAATGTAGATGCTCTATAAGTACTTACATATAGCATTATACTATATTGCTGTTTTATTTGTATTCATTTTTATTATCTTTTCAAATTTTTACTTTTTCAAATATTTTCAATGTATGGTTTGTTAAATCCATAGACATGGAGCGCACGGATACAGAAGGTTAGCCGTACTCCGTTTTCCTTTCAGGAGCCCCTTCTTTTACCCGTGTCTGCCCATTTTACTTCTGCCTACTCTGTCACTGTCGCCTGGTATCACCGGCTGTCTCCTCTATTCACCCTTTCCCAAGTCTGTCTCTCTCCAGCCTCACTCCCCCTGTCCTCTTCTAACGCCTTCCCTGGATGCCAACTCTGCCAGGCAGCCTTCCCTGATACCCTAATAGCCTTGTCCCCTCTGTACAGTGTGACCTGGGTGCGCGTGTGTTCTAGGGGCAAAGCCCTGGCCCAGCTCATGGCCGGATGGCTGGCCTGACTCCGTACCTGAGCTCCTTAAGAACAGGAGCTGTGTGGACGTGCCTGCTTTGAAAGTGTTTCTCTCTGGAGCTTTGCTTTCTAATGTTCCTTGTGACTTCTTTCGCATCTCTTGCCCTCTGAAGTTCGTACCTTTCTCTGCTCTTCCTTGTTATTTGTACCCATCTGTATCTTATCCCTACCCTTTGTCAGTGCTCGTTTTCTGAAACTCACCAGTGGCTTTCTCCTGAATTTCCCCTAAAAACCAAACAAAGCACATTTCTCGTTCCCTAAGTTCTTGAGTGAGAAAGCTAGAAAAAGCAAGAAATGTATATGAACTTTTAAGTTCCCTTTAATGCCTGCTTGAAATATTACACTAGAATCGATTTTCTAGCAAAAGCATCAGGATAGTAGGCAGGCTACATATAAAACATTGGTGCCTGTAGCAATTTTTGAAATAAAAAGGAATAAAGTGTCTTGGGTAATTCTACAGTATCATCTGCACAGTTTTATAAATTGATCTCTTTATAGAACTACAGGTAGCTGTTTCATTGGGGGCCACTGTTTACTCACACATAATTTGGATGTTATTCTTTGGTCATTGTCATAATCTTGACTGTTCCCAAAAGGTATAGAGAGGATTAGCTCATAAACACCTCAGAACACACTGCCAGTGGAAGAGGATAGCAAAACAAAAGCCCATTAAAGAAAGCTCATGTCCGCTTTAATCGTGTAGTACCTACAACTGGACATACTTGTGGAAAGAAAGAATCCTGTAAGTGAACAGCCTACACCCTCTGATGCTAAGGAGGAAGGAGCTCCCAGAAAGGGTTTTTTATAGGTGGTGCCTGCAACTAAAACCCACTCCTTCCTGTTGGGAGCTGATTGTGCTATAGATGGCAGCCTTGCAGCTGAATTCCACACCAGCAAGGATTATCTGCTGCCCTCTCTTTATTTGTCTCAAAGAAAACAAAAAATACAAGGCCGGGCATGGTGGCTCACCCCTGTAATCCCAGCACTTTGGGAGGCCCAGGTGGGTGGAGTTTGAGACTAGTCCGAGCAAGAGCAAGACCCCGTCTCTAAAAAATAAGTGGGCGTTGTGGTGAGTGTCTGTAGTCCCAGCTACTAGGGAGGCTAAGGCAAGAAGGTTGTTTGAGCTCAAGAGTTTGAGGTTACTGTGAGCTATGACGTCATGGCACTCTACACAGGGCTAGAAAGTGATACTCTGCCTAAAAAAAGAAAGGAAGAAGAAAGGAAGAAAGGGTAAGGAAAGGAAAAGAAAGGAAATACAAAGAAAAAAGGCAAAGCAGAGCAAACTCATGCTAACTGAGCTCCTAAGAACCTGAGCTCCAAAGAGGGGTTTTGGGTAAAGTAGCAAAGGACACTTGGAACCAACATTAGCAAATTCCAGAAACTTCCAAAAAAGCTGTAATTTTCTAGGAAACTCTGTTTAGTTGCATCTTATATCTCAGGTAGCTACTCTGTAGACCACATGAAAAGGCCTCCATAAAAGTTCCTTAAAAAATATGTGTGTGTGTGTGTGTGTGTATTAAATGTTGCAAAACTCACTTTCTTCTTGTTGCATACTTCTAGAATAGAAATGAACAATTGACTTTTTATGCAGAGTTTAAGCCAGCCTCTTAGGACAAATTGAAAAATCAAATCTGAAAATTTTAAAGAAGTAATGTGTTTCTTAGAAGTCTATGGCATAAGTTACGTAGTATGACTAGACTTATTCATAACATCTTTAAGAAAAAGAAAATTTGTTCTTTTTAATGCTTGGCATTTCTTTAACCATTGACTTGGTCTTTTAAAATTATTTTCTAGTATAGAAACCCTGTACCCTGGCAGAAGTGATGTAAACTTACACACACAGTTTCTTTAAAGAAATTACATTAAATATATTTACTGATCAGAGTTTTGCCAAAATGGAAAAATGCTTGAGGAACTTAGTTATTTAAAGATTCAGATGATAGGGAAATTGTAGTTTTTCCCAGAATGACCTTTGGTGGACCGGTTTTTAAAAAAGAATTTGGATTTCTTTCCAGACACAGATGATGGCCTGACTAACCCTCAATTTCAGCTGTGTAAACATTGAATTTTCAAACATCTTGGAGCGAAAACAAGAGCCAGACTCAACCAATAGAGAGACTGAATAATTATAATTATATTATTGATTATTTCCCTTATGAAATCTGAGTTTCCTTTCCCCAAAGGGCAAAAAAACAAAGATTATTTTATTTTTTAGTTTCTATGATGTGAGCACAACAAATATTATAGAAAACAAAATAACGTTTACTGTACATGTATGTGTCTGGAACTCCTGAGCTCAGGTGAGCCACCTGCCTCAGCCCGAGTGCTAGGATTACAGTCATGAGCCACCTCACCTGACTGATATATGTGGGTATATAAAATATATAAAATTTTATATGTAAATATTAGTAGTTATATTTAAATTTTTAATTTAAAATGTAAATTACATACATGTAAAATTTTTTGACATGCTTGGACTCAGAAGTCTGTAGATGTGATCACCTGTGAACCTTCATGGGGGCCTTATTCCATGTAATTGTCAACATCATGTCATACTTACACTTTTATACATGAGGAAAAACATTTCGTGTCCTTTTAGCATGAACTATAAAGCAAATCTGACTTGCAGAATGGTGTTTTTTTTTTTAAATTTGTATTTCTAATTGCATTCATTAATAGCTAGCTGCATTTTTAGGCCAGCTGAGTAAAATAATTGATCAGAATGAGTAAAAGTAATATTCAGGCAATTTATCCACAATGTTTCTAAATTTTCTGTGGAGTTCATGACTGATAGAATAATAATTAAAATACATACCCTTAGTTTTCCCAAATAATTCCAGCTCTAAGAGCTTGGGGCCCCTTCTGACAAAGATCTCGTCTGTTATTGTAGGCAAGGTGAATTTCTGTCCTCTGCACACTTGAAGCAAGCAAGACCAGATGGGGGAGGTGGCAGGCTTTACACAATTTCACACACAAGGAAGTAATTCCAAACCCCTTTACAAACTGCTGCTTAGAAATCAGCATTTCCATTTTTTCCTGGACACTTGTTCTAGGTTTGAATTTGTCATCATCTATTAACACTAACTTAGAGTCCAAGATGAAATCTGTCAAAGACAAAATAATCTGAGAGTTGGCCACAAACAAGCGTGTGAGGGATCATTTACATTCTCATTGATACTCTGTGTTCTGAGAGTCACTATACTTCGAAGGTCTGGTTATTACTTTGTCCATTTTTAATGCCTTGAGAGAAAAAGGCAGTAGCTTTCCCAATAGAATTTTGTGAACTTACATTTTAAAAACACCTTTATTATTAAATATGTTAAATTTCCATAGTCAATTAGGCCCTGCTAAAATAAATACATAGGAAGCTATTATAAAAACAACTTATTAAATTTTCCAAATAATATCATTATCTACTAATTTCTAAAAAAAGATAAGTAGTTGCTGACAGGTAAGTCTTATCCTCACTGCAGAGTGTCCCAACGGTTGCTCCTAAAATCACCATACCCAGGGGAAATGGGAAATTGCAGCTAAATGTACCTTTATTTACAAAATATTGATGACAAAATTTTATACTGCAGTAGCCAACATGTAGAACGTATTTTGTAAACATTCCCTATTTTGCCTGTGTACAGTAATGTTAGGGGTGACGTTGGGGACAACCTGTAGTAAAGGTTTTCTTTTCGATCATAGAGTTTCTTTGGGCCTAAGAATCTGGAAACAGATTTATAAGAAAAATACTTCATTGGAGTTAATCTAAGTAGTTGCAGTGGTGGTAGTCAGCTGCTTATTTGACAGAACATAAATAAAAAACTATTAAGCAGTTCTAACTGGATAATAGGCAATAAATTTGAAGTCCATAGCATATGGTAGGGAAGGGGTATGACTACTAAGTCTGTTCACAAAGTATCTTTTTTTAAAAAACACAAACTTAATTCAGACCTCAAATCTGATCAAAGTCAATAATTTTTATTATCTGAGAGTCGGTGGGTTTTTCTGCTCTCACACGACTTCTGTTTTATCACACAGAGGGTTAAACCGAATCTGCAGAATGTGTTTTCCTCCAGGATGCACTTGAGCGAGGACTAGAACCCAGACTTGACATTCCACTCTGAGGCATGGTTGGCACTCATTGTTTCATTCAAAGTCATATACTGACAATAATTTAAGTAGGTAGGCTTTCGGTGATGAAAGGTTATTTTATAGGCTCCAGGTTCCTGCAGAATTTTCCTAGTTATCTTTTGCTGTGTACTGTGTGGAAGAGATTGAGAGCATGGTTCATTGAAATTACCACCTAAGGGTTAAATATTATGTGTGGCCCCAGATCCCTGGTCAAGTGTTCGGGAAAATTTTTATTGATTTAAGTAGGTGTTATAGCTCCATAAAGAATGGTCCTATGTTTGGCAAGAAAAGCAGATATGGAAACTCTACTCACAGCCAAATTTACAAGAATAAAATAATTGGTTAACGTAAAAGGAAATGGTTTTGACAGATTTACACTCTTGGGGTATATTAGAACTCCACCAAACTTCAGGATTCAAGTGCATTTTTATCTTGAAATGGAAGAATCTGACACTTAGAGTGTAAAGTAGTTTTCTGTAAAGGGAAATGCTGGGGACACAGTCGGTCTTTCTCCTTCTCCTGTTGTGTTTTCTGCGTGTTGTGTTATAGCAGATCTGATTGTCCTACCAACACTCTTTTCACTTTCTCTGCTGTGTTTAAATTTAGATGTAGATCAACCCACAGAAGAAAAGAAAGAATGCTACTATAATCTCAATGATGCCAGTCTCTGTGATAACGTGCTGGCCCCCAACGTCACCAAACAAGAATGCTGCTGTACTTCAGGCGCTGGGTGGGGAGATAACTGTGAGATCTTCCCCTGCCCGGTCTTGGGGACTGGTAAGAATCAGCTACGTGGTGTGTTCGCACTTGTGTTTGGTCAGGTGGTACCTGTGGGCCTTGAGATGATGCTGTTCAGTGCTGTGACTTGCAGTGAATTTACTTTATAATAGTGAGTTTCATTCAGGGCTAGAGCCGTCACCCTCATCCCACCTCATTATGAATTCTTAAATTTCTGTCTATCCTGGGGTACACAATTACCATCAGGTTCTGTATCATATTTGGGCAGAAATATAATTCAGTTTTATTTCACTGTTAAATTAAAATCAATTTTTTTGCTAACAATGACACAATGATATTCATAACTTATAGCTTATATATTTAGGCTGAGATTTTGCTTGATGGGCTCTTACGAGAACCTTTAAAATACTACGTATTAAAGATTTTGTTTAATCTGTAATTCTTTGAGCTTGTGCTGAATTTATTTGCCAGAATTTCCTTAAAGTTACTGAGTCTGAGAAAGCAAAATTGAATTTAAAACATATATTCCGTGGAAGGTGCTAATCTTTTTTTTTTTTTTCTTTTTTCATCTTATTTCTTGTCCTGGTTTTGTATCTTCTAAAACCAGCTGAGTTTACTGAAATGTGTCCTAAAGGGAAAGGTTTTGTTCCTGCTGGAGAAGCCTCTTATGAAACTGATGGTGAGAGCTATAAAGGTCAGTATCAACAGGACACGAGTTTGTACCACACGTACATGTCAAGCATTCAAGTAGAAGCAGGCTTGGGTCACACAGAATTAAGGTTCTTTTGAGCCATGGAAACTGAAATGAAAACCCTCAGTACACATTGGAAGAAAGTCCCTATGGACCCTGGGAGTCGAGACACTTAAGGCTATGTGAGATTGGGAGGTCATCTACCCTTCTGAGCTCCATCTCTCCATCTCTGAGACAGGAGTAATATATCAAAGGTTATCATGGGGATTAAATGAGATAACGTGTGAACGTAGTCAACACAAAATTCTGTACTTACTAAGTTTATTTTATTCTGGAAGTATAATTGAAATCACATAAATTATGACCATATACATTTTATAATCAATTATGCTCGTCTTTGTGGTCATGAACAAAGCTAACATTCTTTCTTTTTTAAAAAACTTATCCTATTATTGTTTAAACCTTTTATATAATGGCCACCGATTTATAATAAAGAATGGAAGAGGAAAAAACAGAAGTAAGGCATGTTTTGCATATTTAATGCTGCTATTATATATTCTAAAATAAATATTCAGCCTTTTAATTTTGGTGAATATTCACATGTGTGAATATTTTCTCATTAACCACTCATTTTTGACATTTTTGTGATGGAGATATTACCTTTTATATACAGCGATTTTTTTTCCTTTATAGTTTAATCTGAAAAAATGCCCAGTAGCTGGAAAACAAACTATAAAACCATTTTTATTTTCTAATTTTAGAAAACTAGTGTTTGAATAATATTGTATAGTTCAGTAGCTGAATAAGAAATTCCATTTGAGTTTTTTTCAGTACATCTGTGATTTAGTCCAATTAAATAACAAAAAGACTTGGTTTGAAATGTGTGTTGAACAGTTTCCAAATTCATAAATATCCCATACAATGCCATATTTTTGCAGCAATGTAGTTGAATCTCACTTCATATAATGGAACAGATCCTTGATTCCACCATAAAGCCATTCTCTCTTTTATATAAATATAAATTCTTTCTCATCTTATTTTAGCATTGTTGTAAATGGTTGGAAGAAGATTGGATTCAGATCCAACTCTCCATATGTTCTGGGCTTAGCTTTGCCATTTTCCATCTGTGTAAGCTTGAGTGAATCATTGATGGAGTCTTTAGTTTTTAAAGTGAGGACTAGATGACATTAGCTCTAAATTGCTAGAACTGATGCTAATAGCAATAAAAGCAAACACTTTTGAGCATCTCATTGTGCCAGAAAATATACTGAGCCCTATACATGGGTTATCTCATTTAATTCTCTACATCTGATTGGGCTGGTGTCCCATTATCTGCAGTGTATCATTGAGTAAACTTGAGTTGGCAAGAGCTGATCGTTCCGTGGGGAAATGGGTCTGCTAACCCCCTTAGCAACTTGTGCTTTCCTTGGCTTATCTCCATCACCAAGAAGACCAGTCATCATGTTCCAGCAAACTCTTCTCCACATCTCAACTAGTGAATAGCTAGAATATACATTACAAAAAGGCATGTTCTTTAGAGAATATTGTTGGTGCTACTATGGAATCTATAGAGTGTCTCATCAACTATGAGGCTGTGTCTCAGAAGCCACATTGAACACAGACCTTCTCTGATGATACTTGGGTCATTGCTCCTTAAGTATCACAGACAAACCATATTTGATTATGCCTGTATACCTGTCAGTTAGGCCTAACTGTAAGAATTTTATATTGCTTTATATTTGGGATTCTTTCAAATATAAATAATAATATAGGCCAGGCATGGTGGTTCACATCTATAGTACTAGTACTTTGGGAGGCTACAGCAGGAGGATTGCTTGAGGCCAGAGGGTTTGAGACGACCCTAAGCAAGAGTGAGACCCCATCTGTACAAAAAATAGAAGGCAGGCATTATGATGCACACCTATAGTCTCAGCTACTCAGGAGGCTGAGGCAGGAGAATAGCTTGAGCCCAGGAGTATGAAGTACAGGGAGCTATGATAGGGCCACTGCACTACAGCCTGGGTGCAGAGTGAGATCCTGTATCAACAAAAAGAAAAAAATTATAATATTGATTAGAGACTCTCTTTTTTAACTATAGAGCAAAGCTAGTTCCTTTGTGTATTTCCCATTTTTTCCCCCCGCAGATGCAGATGAATGCTTACTTTTTGGACAAGAAATTTGCAAAAATGGTTTCTGTTTGAACACGCAGCCTGGTTATGAATGCTACTGTAAGCAGGGGACATACTATGATCCCGTCAAATTGCAGTGTTTTGGTAAGCTTAGGAGGATAGAGTGTGGTGTGCTATGAAAATATGCAGATGGAAAAATAAGTAATACTGTGTTGTAAAAGCAATTTCTTTGAATCTAAAGGACGTGTTGAAAAGATGTATAAATGTTTTATGGATTTTTCTAGCAAGATTTAAGAAAATTAACTTTCGTACTACTGTTTAAATGGATTTCAAACAAAGAGTTAATATTCAATGTGGAATTATAATTCAGGTCACTGGTATAACTGAAATGTTCCTTTGGTCTGCAGAACCTCCTGTTTCATCACTCATGCCGTGCAAGTGAAAGTTATTTTAAATACTGACCCAGAGTTTAATGCTTAAGCAGAAAACCATATACACTAGGCAGACAAATATAGCAAAAGGAAAGAATTTTAAAAGTATTAGACAGAAGCATTTTACCTTAAATTTCTAAACCTATCCTGTTCATCATGTTTTCTTTCTTATTTGATGTCAGCTGCAGAAGTAGCAGCAATGTTGTTTGTCTAATCAGTGCAACTTAGATTATTATCGTCAGAGCTGTTCTCTTTTGGATGGTAATGTCTAGTTAATTAAAACCTAGCAGTCTCTGGAATCTGCACTAAATTGAGCAATGTGAAAGTTTTGGTAAGTGTAGCTATAACTGATAACTGATTTCCTTTAGTAATATGGTTCTTTTTTTCTCTTAAGATATGGATGAATGTCAGGATCCTAATAGTTGCATTGATGGCCAGTGTATTAACACGGAAGGCTCGTATAACTGCTTCTGTACCCATCCAATGGTCCTGGATGCTTCAGAAAAACGATGCATACGACCCACTGAATCAAATGGTATGTTTCCATGTGAGATGCAAGCCTGTGTCCAAATAAATACCATAAATAGCATGAGGTTTTCCTTTTGACTAAAATACGAGCTTTCAGAAAATACAAAATATCCTTGGATATTATTCATTAATTTGAAATAATTAAAATGAGATACTAAGAGAAATAGTAAGATGCTTGTCATCAGTATGTAGGAGATTTAGTATCCTCGACATACTCATTCAGTGGGTGCTGGACTACGGAATGGCCGAGCAGGTGGCAGTTACCCATGCCTGAGAGGTCATCATACTTCAGCTTCAAAGGCAGCTGAGGATGATGGAAGTTCAGGGGGAGACAGGTATGGAGAACACGGATAAGGCTCAGGAGAGCTGAGGGAGGAGTTCAGAAAGTGGTGGAGAGTCCTGGAGTACATGCATAGTAATCCCTGTTCATTCCAAGCAAGGTAGTGTGCTCCTGATGACTGGTGTAATCCATCAGTCGGGACGTTCAGGAGACTGCCTTGGAGGAAGTCCCATGAAAGGAGAAAGGTTACCGCTGATGACTCAAGGATGCAGTAGCACTAGTCCAGTGCTTTGATGGATGAAATGGGTGAGCGAGCACAGCTCCAAAAACTGTTACGTAGAGAGAAATGGTAGGATCTGACCGAGGAGTCAAGATGAAAAAGTGAAGATAAGAGGCTTACAGAGGACAGGCAAGGTAGTGGGGCGTGTCACATGACCGTGTGCAGTACAGAGGGGAGGACTGAGTAGGAATAGGATGGGCAGGTGGAATTTCAGCTGAGGGAATGACACCCAGTTGGAGATGACAGAGATTTCATCCCTGGAAAGACCAGTCTGGATTCAGACGTTTACTTGGAAGTCACTCTTAGAAATAGACCTAGAAAATGTCCCTGAGACTTTCTGGCTTCCTCCTCTGAGTTTGTGAAAGAGGAATAAGTGTGCAGTTGTCATGGAACCATGTCTTCCCTTTCAGAACAAATAGAAGAAACTGACGTTTACCAGGATCTGTGCTGGGAACACCTGAGTGATGAGTATGTGTGTAGCCGGCCTCTTGTGGGCAAGCAGACGACGTACACAGAGTGCTGCTGTTTGTACGGAGAAGCCTGGGGAATGCAGTGTGCCCTCTGCCCCATGAAGGATTCAGGTGAGCCTGCAGGAGGCCTTTGGGAACAGATCTTCTCGCCCCCGACAGCTCTCTTATATCCCTTCACCCTGACTCCTTTTTCACTGTGTCGTGTGTGTGTGTGTGTGTGTGTGTGTGTGTGTACACTTGGCACAGATGGGAAGGGCAGGATTGCATTAACATCTGGCTCCTGGTTTTCCTACCATCCAGACTCTATCATTAACTTTTGAAACCCATTTCCCTGAAGAATGTTACATGACCCAAAGAAAGGTAATATAACTTAGCAATCGATGACATAGGTCTTTAGAATTTATAGTTCCTGACACAGTTCTTTTTTTTTTTTTTCTACAATTCTTCACATTCCTAACAGTTGCTACTTAGAACAAGAAATAAAGTAGAGACTGTAGAAAATCGTTGTAGGTCAAAGTTCAAATTTTCACATCAACCTTTGTATGTGAGAGATATAAGAAAGGGGTTAGAACAGAAAGTGAAGAGTTTTAAAAAAAGTACATGAAAAATTATTTGACAAATGCTTCACATTTTAGATCTAGGGTTAACTTTTGTTCAAATGGAAAAAAAATGAGACTGCCTAAGGTCCCACCGTTATCCCTTTCCTGGTGTGACAGGAGGCCTAAAAGGTGTAGACTCCACATTTCCTGGCAGGGCTGTTTGGTGACGTTGGTTTGTGTGTTGGTTGTTATTTCTCTTCCAGCCACTGGAGCTACTTCTCATTAAACGAAAGCATTTCAAAGTGCCTGCACACCATGTTGTAAAGTTGACTTATCAAAGCTGGAAAAATAGTGCTTAGGTAGAAAGGGAGGGAGTTTTTAATATATGGTCCCGGAATGGTCAAGAAGGGAAGAATTGCCTGATAGGGGGAAATGCATTAATTTTTAGCTAATTCAATTAGAGTATTTCCTTCAAGCTATTTAATAAATTAGCTTTCCGACTTAGAAATAACTTAAAACCAATGTAGCATGAAAAACAAAATAATTTGAAATTCTGTAAGAAGAAAGTAAATAGCCAAAGATAAAGAGCAGATATGTGAAGCCCTGGACAGTAAGGATAGCAGCCCAGAGTTGGTTCTTGGCCTGGGGGCCTGAGTCTGGGCTCCATCACTGCCCACAGCAGGTGTGCAGGATGGACAAGAGCCTCACCATACGCGGCTCATTTGTAAAGTCAAGGTGTCTACTTCTCTCCTGTGGGGTTGTCTCTAGGGCTGGAGGTTGTAGGTCAGGCAGGGCAGTGGTATTGTTAGCGTTAGTGTTGGCTGGGGCCCTGGAGGCAGAAACCACAGAGAGAAGAAAGTGAAATCAGGAAGAAGTAAGTAGAAGTATGTACAATGAGCTTTGAATCAGCTTCTCACCCTGCTCTACCCACCTCACATCCTTTTCACTTGTGCAGTTTTTATTGTTTAAATTTTTTTCAAAAATAACATGCCTTCCTTATAAGGAATTAAAATAATCAGTGAGGTATATCCCCCTCCACCTGCCCCACCACAGTGAATGATGCTCACTCTTGCTATTTGGGTTTTTATCATCCTGGTCTTTGTGCTGTTGGTGAATTATTGTTGGAAGCTTATAGTAGTTATTGCTGTGTGTATTTATAGTTAACAGAATATTTAGAATGAAATCCATATCATCGATCTCAGCCACACTCTTTTTTGTTTTGGACTTCAGCATCTCTAACATTAGAGACATTTGATATCTGAGGATGTCTAACAATGGCCACAGCCATTTTTTCCCACAATATCCATCATATCAGGTTGAATTTTATGACTTACGACATCTTAGAATTGATGAAAGGTGGTAACCTATAAATGGCTGCATAGAATCTGTTTTATAGATGTACCATGTACCATGGTTTCTTTCTTTCTTTCTTTCTTTTTTTTTTTGGAGACAGAGTCTCACTTTGTTGCCCCCAATAGAGTGCTATGGCACAACCTCAAACTCTTGGTCTCAAGAGATCCTCTTGCCTCAGCCTCCCAAATAGCTGGGAGTATAGGTGTCGGCTGTAACACCTGGCTATTTTTAGAGACGGGGTCTTTCTCTAGCTCAGACTGGTCTCAAACTTCTGAGCTCAGGAAACCCCCCACCTCGGCCTCTCAGAATGCTGGGTTTATAGATGTGAGCCTCTGTGCCTGGCCTTCCATGGCTCCATTAGCTAGCTCTAATGCCGAGTGCCCTTCCCTGACCTGACCCACCCAATCCTGTTTTTCCTTTATCATAGACAATGCTGCCATGAAGTTCCATGTCTGCACCTGCACGAGTGCCTCCGTAAGGAAATTTCTACAAATAAAAACACAGACTTGAGAACTGTACACACTTTCCATTTATCATATTTACTTCCCCCAAATACTGTAAAACTTTATATTCACATTGACTACATTTTTTTTGATAAATTCAAGTATTTTGCTTTGAGAGGTGAATTTTAGAATCATGTGTTAATAGTCTAAAAGCAAATTTTATTTTAAATAGGAAATCTGTTCTATAAATAGGGATTTTAGAATAGTGCACCAATTATTTTCAACTGAGGTTTTAGGAAATACATTTTTTAAATGTGAACAAACATATGTGAAGTAATATACACTATATAATATTTTAGGGGCGCTCTAGGGATCAGGGAGAATGGGTACCACGTGAAATGATTAGCATTATTGCTACACTATTTCTAGTTTGTTAACAAATAGTCATTATGATAAGTTATCCCAAAAGAATCTCTAATGTCACAGCCAAATCCTCAAAATTAGTGATTCCCAATCATTTATTTTTTAACCAATGGTAGTTTTTTTGTCAACTGAATTATTGTTTTAATTCCCAGTCTATAAATTCATTAACAGTAAAGATGCTGGGAGGACTGGCTGGTGAGAACAGCTACTTAGCCTCTTGAGGTGTCTGCGAAGGAGACAGCCCAGAGGAATATTTCTTTTATACCACCAAAATGATGGGCCTACGACTAGACTTGGGATTATCTGTCTGAATCCAGAGAGAGGTACACAGTGACGCTGAACCGTTTTCCCCAGCAGTCCAATGACCAGTACTAATGGTGTACTCAGACTACACTAAGCCAGCTCCTTTAGCTGCAGTGTGGCAACTCGAGAGGCCAAGGTATAAGGGTTAGCGCCTGGGCTCTAGAACCAGGTTGCCTGACTTTGAATCCTAGTTTAGCAACTTCTTGCCTGCACAACTTTGTTATCTCTTGGTACCTCAGTTTCCTCACGTGAAAGTGTTATCATCTGCCTCACAGGGCAGTTGTGAAAATTAAATAATAATACATGAACACTGAAAATGGAGTCTACCGCACGTGAGCTTTCAGAAGCTATTAACTGTTGCCGCTACTACTGGGGGTCTCAAATCGAAACGCATTTTCAAATGTAATTAAGATTTTATAAAATACACGGTTAACTAACAGCATCTGAATGTGAATTAAGGATAGAAAAATGCAGAAATAATTGCTCTTAATATGAACCTTTCTGTTCTTGATTACTGCGTCATAAACATTAATGGGCATGTCAGGTACCTGAGGGAGGTTATCAAAACACAGATTCTGGTTGTTGGTCGTAGAAGATGGGGTGGGATTTAGGGGAGGGAGTACCTGCATTTCAAACAAGGCCTGAGGCAGTGCTGCTGCTGGTCCTGAGACTGTCCTAGTGAGGCTCCAGAGACTTCCAACAGCATCTGACTTTATTCAGTTTAAACCTACTTTAGTGCCGGTAGTTATTAATTTTTCATAAGGGAAGCAAAGAATGTGTGAATTTTAAAACCGTTTTTCTCATAATTGCTGCCATCAGACCTTTTGAATATACTCTTCTTGGATGTCTTGATAGTCGAGAAGGACCACATGGCCTATCTGTTCATATAAGCGCTAGACTAATCCCAGCCTGTCAGACACCACATCTCCCAGTTTCCCTAGGAGCACAGCATTGCTTTGGGGAACAATTCATTACTGATGGAAACAGTGCTGGAGGAATTTGAGGAATAAATCGCAGCCCTTGTCATCAGCTTTGAGCATTAAAGTGCAGTGTAAAGTAAAGCTTTGGCTCTGGAGCAAGCTTTCACACTTCTGGTCCAATAGGTCATGGGCACTAATTCTTGCTAAAGCAGCAGCTATATCCGAGAACACGGGTAGGTGGAGGAGGTAGGAGCTGCTGCTTAACTGGTGTTTTCTGAGGGTCCATGGCACCTTGCAGATTGGTACCACATGCGGGGGAAGTGAGTGGAGGGTGATGGATGGTATCAGGGTAACTTTACCTAGGGGAATTGCATAACTGTATAATGCATACATTTTCTGGGGCTTAGGATCCCATTTCAGTCCTCAGCTAGAGTCTCGGAGGCCCAATGGCAAACTAAATGAAGAGAAAGTTTCAGACTGGGCAGAGGCACTGCAGATGTGACAGCAGCAGTTTGTGGAAGTGGTTGTGGACTGCCAGCCTCCCCATGGGGGGACCTTCCCACCCTGTTCCCTCTCCCTCCTCCTCCTTTGCTCCTCCCTTCCCTAGGCCCTCTGATCTTGCCCAATATTAAAATGTTGCGGCTGCTGAACTGCTGTGGGAGGATCCTCAGATTTGAGCTCTTCATCATGATGGCTTGCCAGCTTGCAAGAGACAAACTATTTGAAAAACCATGCCAGGAAAAATGAACCACTGTACCCATACCGTAAATGAGAGAGGGTGGTCATTTGAGCTTTCTGAGAATTTTCAGGGCCATGCTAGAAGGAGTCAAAACTCAGAAATCTTTGGGTATGGAGTTGATAGAATATGAATTTTCTGTTGCTTGGCTTCTCTGGGTCTCAGCTGTGTAATAGAAAATAATGATAGCCAACATATATACAGCACAATGCCAGGCACTGTTCAAAATGTTTTCCATCTATTAAGATATTTAATTTTCCAAGCCGTCTTAAGAATACACTTACTGTGGTACAACCTTATCTGGGGTTTTTACTTCCTGAGGTTTCAGTTACCCACAGTCAACCGAAGTCCAAAATATTAGGGGAACATTCCAAAAATTAACAATTTGTGAGCTTTAGATTGCGTTCTTAGTAGTGTGATGTAATCTGGCCTACTTGGGATGTGAATCACCTCTTTGTCCAAAATACCTGTGTTGTGCATGCTACCTACACGTCAGTCATACTGTACTTGTTTTGGTTATCAGATTAAAAAAAACATAATGAATATAAGGTTCATGACTATCCATGATTTCAGGCATCCAGTGGGGGTCTTGGCGTATGTTTTCAGTGGATAAGGGAAGACTGCTCTGCCTTCCTTCTCTCATAGAGGATCTGATACAGAAAATGGTTATCTGCCAACAATCGTATACCAGGAAGTGGCAGATTCAAATCCAGACCCCCTGGCTCCAGAAACTGTGTTCTAACCACTTCAGTGTTACTCAAGTCCCTTTCTCCCCAAGATCAAAAAGCACGTCTTAATAAATAGTATCCTTTAGAATATAAAAGTAACAAAGTAAAGAATTAAAGCTGAGATTTTAAGAATATTTTTGCACATTTTATGTTAAGAGAAAAATTAATTTTAGAGCTTCCAGTGAGCACAGAAAAATTATAACAGTGTATCACCAAATCTCTACCCCTAGATACATTGCTAGGCATTATGTAACAATATATATTTGATGAACAAATGACTTAAAGCAAATCAATAATTATCACTAAGTAAAACTACTGGTGATGCCTAGAAATTAATTTAAAATGGAATTTTAATGTTTTTATTTATGGCTACTCTTAAAAGTATAAACTTAAAAATTGTGAATTACATGAACGGTCTGTAGAGAGCCATTATTTCATGGAAATAAAAATGTATTGATGTTCAAATGAAAGGAAATTATACACATTTTATGATTGGAATATAAAATGTCCAGTGATCCCAGTGTCTTCTTATATTTGTTGAAACAATTAGACTTTGCATGAATAAAATGTAAAATTAGACTTAACTCTGAGTAAATGGGACTTAGTAAACGGGACTAGTATGTAGAGAGCACCACCTATTGGTGGTATAACGTGCTGCAATACAGGTGTTTTTTTAACCTTAGACGTTGTCTTGAAGAAAGAACTCAGGTGTAGAAAGGCGAGAGTGATTTTTTTGAAAAAGCCCTAGAAGAGGAATTATAGGATTGAATGGCAGATCTATTTTTAGATATCTAAGTGTTCTCCATATATCTTTCCAAAAGGAATGTATTAATTTACATTCCCACCAGCAGTGTAGAAGTGTTCCCTTTTCTCCACATCCACACCAACATCTCTGGTCTGGGGATTTTGTGATATAGGCTAATCTTACTGGAGTTAGATGATATCTCAAAGTAGTTTTGATGTGCATTTCTCTGATGATTAAGGATGATGAGCATTTTTTCATATGTCTGTAGGCCATGCGCCTGTCTTCTTCAGAGAAGTTTCTCTTCAAATCCCTTGCCCAGCCTGCAATGGGATCACTTGTTCTTTTCTTGCGTATACGTTTGAGTTCTGTGTGGATTCTGGTTATTAAAGCTTTGTCGGAGACATAACCTGCAAATATCTTCTCCCATTCTGAGGGCTATTTGCTTGCTTTACTTACTGTGTTCTTGGCTGTGCAGAAGCTTTTCAGTTTGATCAGGTCCCAGTAGTGTATTTTTGAAGCTGCTTCAACTGCCCAGGGGGGTCCTCCTCATAAAATACTCACCCAGACTGATTTCTTCAAGGGTTTTCCCTGCACTCTCTTCTAGTATTTTTATAGTTTCATGTCTTAAGTTGAAAACTATCTGTTTACATATCTATTTCCTTTTTACTGTTTGATTTCTTTTTTAACAGTACAGTGGACTCTCTGTATCTGCAAATTCTACATCTGCTAATTCAACCAAATGAAGATTTAAAATATTTGGAGGGGGGAACAATTTTGCTTCTCAGCCTTTTGAGATCAAATGTAATATCTATTCTTACTAGTTTAATGTCTGATATGTTCTATATTCGAAGACAATATAGTAAATGGATTTTTGGAGCAGGGAGATGGAATAGCACCTTGCTATTCCACACATCCACCTGGTATTGCGGTGGTACCCCAGGAACAGTGCACCCCTTCCACAAAGAAAGGGAAAAAAGCACAATGAAAAGTAACAATACAATAAGAAGTAATGCAAATTAAAACAATACAGCATAATACATATTTACATAGCATTTACATTATTTTCGATGTTATAAGTAGTCTAGAGATGATTTAAAGTATACAGGAGGATATACATAGATTATGTGCAAATATGACACTGTTTTATATCAAGGAATTGAACATTCAAGGGTTTGGGTATGCACAGGGGTGCCCGGAATCAAACCCCAGGGATACCAAGGGATGACTATACATGTTTATTCCATTCAAAATAAATACTGTTTTTTAATTGTCAAGTGGAAGCTATAATTGCTGAAATGGTGTAGAGAAAGAAGGGACCCTGAGCTCTGGATAAGAAGTCTCAGACACGGCTCCCGCTCCCCGCTCTCCTCCTGATTAGTGATGGTACCTCGAACAAATAGCTGTCTACTCCTCAGTTCCCTCAACTCGTAATTAGGAGAAAGGTCAGACCAGAAGCTAAACGCTCTGAGGGCAGGATTTACGTGTGGTTTCTTCATCATTGTCTCTTCACCTAATGTAGAATGAATGATGAATATGAGAACAAATGGATTTCATTTAATGTCTGTTGACTTAAAGAACAAAAGCACAAAGGTATGCTATGAACAGGCCCATCCTGAGGATCTGTTGAATAAAGCAATGTTAGTATTATCTAACTTCCTTTGTGTTAGGTAGATTGAACTCTAGGACCAGGAGAATGGAAGGTATTGATAAGAGTTATTCATACTCCTCTTAACAGTGCAGAAAACGATGATTATTACTACATATAAATTATGTACATCTTGTGGTTTACAAGAAGAAATAAGTGCCGCTAGATTATCTGAAATAAAGTCTACATTATTTTTAATTTACCTGTTTTCAGTTTTACTTGAAGTATTTATATATTCCTTCCTTCATTGCATTATTTACTGAACACTTATGTAACTAGGCAAAAAAAATTTGGAACAGAAAAAAAAATTGTAACAGATGTTCAGTATTTAAAGAAATGTAAAATGAAATTCAGAGTTAGACTATTTTATTCCTAAATATTATGGCATTGAAATATGCAAATGATGCATTATTTAATAAATTCACCACTTGGTTTGACACAAAATTTTTGAATACTTCCTAATAGCTAATCTACCTCAATTTTTTCATATAACTTTTCAAAAGTAAAAGACCTTGGAATCTATATTAAAACAATTTAACTTCTTCCATATCCGTGCATGGCTCTTGCATATTCCTGAAGGTCTCAGTGTAAGAATTTTCATAATATCCTGGGAAGTGTGAAGGAAGACAGGGATTTCACTCATGGACTAAACTTGAAAAAATATCGTAACTAGGCAATGGTTGCAAAAGGCCTTTCAGCAGTCACCGTTTAAAGGTTTAAAGGCTTTTCCAAGAAATATGTTTCCAAAGAATGTTAATAACAACTTTGGAACATCCTACATATGGGATATAATGACTGGTCGCTGCCTTTGCTTTGGGCGGTCCCGAGGCCTTGTCCTGTTTTGGCCCTGATTTTGTGTCATTATACTGGACAAGTTACTGCAGACTTCTTTATCCAAAGTTGAGACCTCTTTGTGAGGTTTTGATGGTTAATACTCTTGAGTATGATAGCATTTAATGGTTTTATCTAGATCCTGAGCATAGCAAAAAAAAAAAAAAAAGTGTTAATCAGTTGTAATGGGAAACTAAAATGAAACTAAAAGGTCTAACAGGCCTCCAAAATTGAGTGACTGTGACGGCTGCACACAGAATGACTAAACTGTGTATGTACTGAGTGTATTCTAAACAGGCAGGTGGTCCAGTTCTTACTGAATTCTTGGTATCTGTGGAACTAGATTGAAATAGATGTTCATATTGTTCCTCATAGAAAGGATTCCTTATTTATTTATCTTTTTGTTTGCTCATTTATTTACTTAGAAAGCTTCTTCTCATCCCTCCCAAAGAAAGTCTAAAAAACACTTTTCCTGATATAAAAGGATTGTTGCAAAATAAGATTGAGAACTGGATTATGCACCTACAGCTCTGTGATGTAGTATGGTCCTGACATTAGTGTCCTCATTCGTACGATGGTCATGTCAGCAACATCTGCCCGAGGGGAGGGCCGCTGGACAGGTAAATGTGATAGAGAATGTAAGATTCTTGTCACGTAGTAGAAGCCCCAGAGGAGTTAGGTATGAACCAAATCCTGGTCTAGGAAACAAGATAAGGCTTATCCCGCACTGACGGTGCTAGAAGTCTTTGAAAGGAAGCAAGAATCAAAGACAGTAGGGATGGAAGTGTATTTAGGGAACAGAGCAGACCTGAGGACACCTGTGGACGTGCAGGAAGCTTCTAAGCTACTAGCGTAAGTTAGGACTTCATACAATTCTCTTAATTCTCATTCAACTTAAAATCTTAAATCTAAAATCAATTATATTTCGAGTCAAAGTCCAGTCTGTCAGGTTCTCTATTATGTAATCTTCTTAAACGCTATAGACATAACTTTAAAACAAGAGGAAAAAATCTCTAAATCTCTAAAACTTTTAACAGGAAAGTGTTAATATCCTACACTTAATTAACTTCATTATATCTTTAGCAGAATTACCATCTTAAACCAGACAAGATTACTAGGTAGAGAAATTCAGGGCTCTGATTATTAGTTACCAGCTAGAGAATTAAAACTAGGGTGTGGCACCTGCACAGGCATAGTAATGAGTCTACCCAGCTACACGTGAGATACAGAGAATGTTCATGTTTTTCCATATAAGCAGGGGACCCCATATGTTTCACATGTGTACCATTTCTATAATCAGTACCTTCCACTGCAGTGACTTTCAGGGGAATGAAAGGATAGAAAAAAATACATAAAAATCTTTTATCAGAATTCCCTCTCCGAAAGGGATGTGCTCACCCCATAGAGATTTCCTACCAGACTCAAGGCTCTAGCTGCTTGCTCCCAGCTGGTCAGGACATCTGCTACTAAACTGGGAAAGAGAATCCTGGATTTGTGAAAGGGGCTGAGTAAATAGGAATGAATGGAAGAGAAGCCAGGGATAAAGGGGCGGGGGGCATAGTACTTAAGAGGAAAAATAATAGAAATGAAATTAAACTGTAGTTTCTTTTTAAATTATCATATTTGGGCAGGTGCATTGGAGGAAAAATAAGCATTGGACAAGGAAGTCACATTCCATTTAGGATCGTATTATAGACATTGACTAAAAACATATTAGAAGAAAAGTAAATACTGTTTGCCTCAAAGTGAGGATAGCTTTTTTAAAAAGCAACAAAAATTCTGATAGAGGATTACTTCTTCATTTCCTGCTAAACTGCTGAAGACAGACGTCTGGAAGAGTGTTCTGGAACACGCTGTAGTTCCCAAACCCCAATTCCCTGGATTACCAGTGAGTCAGAGAGTATTTGGAATACCAGCGAGGAAGGCCCAGTGGGCCTTGCTAGACTTCACATTCGAATGAAGTCTGTATTTAAAAACTGGTTGAAGCTATTGTCTCAGTGTCCTCACCAACAATTACAGAGCAATTCAACCTGAGAGGAGTTTGATCAATAGATTACCCAGGGGTGACATGAGCACTTCTAAAATTTCAATTTTTATATGGCTTGGACTTTGGAGTGTCAGTTTCATTCATATTTATTTTCCCAAGGGCCATACTGCATGGAAATGCTAGGAAAGCATTTGGCTACTCTCTGTTTTATAAAATATTCTGAATGGAAAATAAATTTCATTATGATTATAATCTCACTGATTTACTATTAGAATCTAATTTAGAGCCAAAGTAAAGAAATTAAAGCATGCGTGTAAACATTCTGATCACCAAAGCAACACTTTAATTTTTAATTAACAAGCAATGTAATTTATCTCAAAAGTAAAAGTTTTACTTTAAACTTTCTCCTTTGAAATCAGAGGTTATGAATAGGCATTCAGTTTTCTACACTCGCCCTTTTAGTATTCTTGCGAACGAAATGATTTGTTCTAGTGAATGTTTTACTTTCATATATTTTAAGTAAAATTTGCTCCTCACGTTTTTCTCTTTGATCCTGGGACTAGCTGCCATACAGTCTAAGAAGAATGAATTGTGAAGAGTGTGACTATGAATCACTGTGCATAATTGTTTAAAACCCTGTTCTGAGTTTGAGGTTTTGAATTAAAATAATGTTGTATTTACTTTGACCTGTTATTAAATAACCTGATACCACCAACAGCTATGTCTAGAATGAAGCTGCTGGCTGCCTTTGAAATGCTGACGTGGCCAGAGCAGGCAAGCCTGGAAGAGGAGGGTGAGGGAAAGTTTACTCTCTCCCCGCAGCAGACAGATTAGGCCCCTTGTGATTGGGAGAAAGGCATCTAGGAAATGCTTAGACAGCAACCAAGTCCTGTGTCTTTACAAATCTGCAGGGAGCAGAAATTCGGAAGGCATTTATTTCATTCAGCATCAACATAGCCAATAGGTTAAGAAGGAAGCAGATTATAGGAGATTAGCTCATTGGGGTGGGGGTGGATTCTGACACGAGGAAGCCTTCTTCAGTGCTTCCTGCCAAGCTTCGAGTCTCCATGGCAGGCAGAGCTGCTGTGAACAGTTGTGTTGGTTGTCCACTGTTCAACTCTAGAAAATGCCATGAATTTGGTATTTCTACCCTCTAGCAAGAACAGAAAAAAAAAAATCACTGCCAAAAGTAAGAGCTACTAGGTCTGTGTCTGATTCTGATTGTGAACAGATGGAGAGGGGAATGTAAGAGGACGGTCATCTCAAAACAAGGTAAATAGCAACATGAAGAAAATCATAAAAAGAATGAGGGAATCTAGAAAAAATGTTCCAGTTTTTGCTTTGCAGTGATATCTTATTTCCCATTGAGTGGAATACATTTTCATGAATAATCATATTGACTATACTTAGTGTTATTTTAATATTACATTAATTACCTAGAACTTACTCTTTAAATAATGATAATGGATACAGAGTGATATCTTTGTTATTCAGAACCTTGAGATCTGTACTTCTGAACATTAATCCAAGGGGGGTTTGAACAAATATTAGGACAGCTTTCTTTGCTATAAAACTTTAGAAAAATAAGCAAGGTTAAAAAGTACTTTCAAACAGAGTTTTCTTTATCCTTATAATTTAATGATATTTTGAGTAGAAGAAAACCTTGAGAATTTATCCTGACTCGACCTTTGGAATATCATTAAATTTCTCTAAACACATTTTCCCACCATAAAAAAAAGAAAAAAATACATGGGAAGATTAGATTGTCCATGCTTACAGTTTGTAAAATTACGTGTTGATTATTCATTCTGAAAAGACCCAGGTGGGCGCCACCTGAAGGTAATAGCATCTTCTAGTGGTAATTACCTCTTATTATAGCCCCAGTAACAAGTCTCAGTAATAAATTACCTTCATCAAATTTTTGCAACCTAGGGCGGCACCTGTGGCTCAGTGGTAGGGCACCAGCCCCATATATCGAGGGTGGCAGGTTCAAACCGGGCCCCGGCAAAAAAAAATAGCCAGGTGTTGTGGCGGGCGCCTGTAGTCCAATCTACTCGGGAGGCTGAGGCAAGAGAATCACCTAAGCCCAGGAGTTGGAAGTTCCTGTGAGCTGTGACCCCGCAGCACTCTACCGAGGGCAACAAAGTAAGACTTTCTGTAAAAAAGAAAAACAAAATTGTGCAACCTAGTAGTAAAGATGTTTTCTGTTCAGAATCGTAGAATAGATAAGCGAGAAAGGACCGTAGAGATCATCTAATCTTGTTTCCTCATTCTACCAGTTAAAATAGGAAGGTTAAATGAATTCCGGACTTCACATATAAAAAGCATATCTTCCTCTGTATTTTGTGTTACTATCAACTTTTTTAAATTGAAGCAAAATTCACATAACACAAGGTTAAGGATTCTACAGCAAGCAGCTCCTTGCATTTACTACACTCACAGCATGGCGCAACCTCCCCCACATGCTTAGCTTCTGCCTTTAAATAATTCTTAGTTAATGAAATCACTTATTTAAATGTACTTCATATATACAATATTTATTTTTCCTAACTGTTTCTGGATTGTTGCTTTAGAATGGTATTCGAAGAGCAGGAAAGGGGAAATGAAAGGGTTTATATGTCCTTGCAGTTGAAAGAGTATGAAGTAGGATCAGTTCAGAAAATGAACATGTTGAACTTTACATTTGCCTCTTTGTTTATTGTATTGTTCAGTCTTATCTCTTATTAAATATTAGAGGACTCATTCCTAATTTACTCTGAAACTGCCGGATGTAAGTCTCAATGTTATGTATCCAAAGTCTTGGATAGTTAGAAATGGGCAAAACTTTTCATGCATTTCTTAGTAAGAAACTCGTAAGTTATTAATCATTATTTTAAGGTTTTCGTGGGTGATGTAATTTAATACTGTTCTGAGAATATAAATTTTTAAATCCAGGGTTTAGAATGCAAAGGGAGCCCCCATTTTTTGGCACTCGTCATAATAGTCACAAATCTCTCTCTTCAGTTACTCTGGCTACATAAACAACAATCTGATGGGGAACACTGGGAGTGTCTGAACCGAGGAGTGTCACCATAGGTGAAGGCTGGGGGTGGGGAGCACTTGATTTGTCTGTGGCCCATGAGTTTCCGTAGAGCATTAATACTACAGGAGTCCCACAGAATATAATCCCTGCCAAGACTTTAGACTTCATTACTTCCCTGTCCTCGGCAAGTACAGTGTAATTGGACATTAAGCAATTCGATCTCTTTCACCTAATAAATCGAGCAAATTCAATAAACATAAATCGTGCTAATGATAGAGCTGACCCTGCCAGAGCTGAGCTCATCAGCATTCACGATTATTAACTCTCTCTGGAATTTTAGTCACAAATGCTTATTGCTGAACTCAGTCCTTACCTGACGCTTCAGGTCTAGGCAGTGGATTTAATAGCTGTCCCCCTCTCCCCCTCAGGGTTTCCTAAGGGCAGCTGTGGAATAGAAAGAACATGGTTTGACAGGTAGACTGCTTTAGGTTCAAATCCCTTACCTAACTGTGGGCAAGACAAGTTATGCTCTAAAACTGTAGTTACTTCATAGGGTTCTAGGATTTAAATGAAAGAGTATATGCAAGAGGACTGAGCGTCTAGCACAGGGGAGCAGAGTTGTCCTTCGCCTCTCTTAATGCTCTGGTTTCTGTTAACATATGTCTGTGGCTCTCTCTGAGTCATCTTCCTGCCTCTTCTTCCCCTGGGGGACCTCCTTGCTGCAGACACTCACTCCCAGTGGAACCCTCCCCCAGCTCCTCCAGGCTGACTGGGACTCCACATCTGGGATCCTGATCAGCTATTACGCTTGGCCCCGGGAACTAGCATTGCATCCTTCCTCTCTGCCCCAACCCCACCCTGTCTAGAATGTTCTCAGCCTCTGTAGGATGGAAAGAATCAACCCATCCGTCACTGAATGAAATGATAAGCGAATCACTTTTAATATTCTACAACTACAGAAAAGAACATCATTATCCTATTCACTAAATGGAGAAAAAAAGCTCAAACATGTCCAGAATGAGCAACTAGGAAGTGGAGAAATGGGGACTAGAACCCAAGTCTTTTGGCCCAGGTCCTTTCTCAGTTCAGTGTATCCGATTTGCCATCACAGTTCTGCGCATTCTGATTTCAGGAAGGCAGGGTTGCTGCTCACCAGAGACTGTGGCAAAGAGTTTATTCTCAGATAAAAAACAGAGGAGGCAGACACCCAACTCCACAGTTTGTGGCAATACCAACCCAGGCCTCACCTTTGCCATCCTTTACTGGTGCTGGGTGGAATGTTCTGTAAATGGTCAACATTGGGCTAATTTCGGTTTTTAAAAGTACCTGTTACAATGTGGGCTCATCAGAGCCTCGAGTGAAAATAGTTTCACCCCATTCTCTCCATGTCCTTCCTCCATGGCCTGGTTGTGTGTCTGTGCTTAAGTCTTAAGAAAAACACCTGGTCTGGAAATAAGAGTAAAATATAACCCATTCTTTTCTTTTCTTTTCTTTTCTTTTCTTTTCTTTTCTTTTCTTTTCTTTTCTTTTCTTTTCTTTTCTTTTCTTTTCTTTCTTGTCTCACTCTGTCACTCTGGGTAGAGTGCTGTAACTTTATAGCTCACAGCAATCTCAAACTCTTGGGCTCAAGCAATCCTCTTGCCTCAGCTTCCCAAGTAGCTAGGGCTACGGCGTGTACCTATAGTCCCACCTACTTGCTTTAGGTTCACATCCCTTACCTGACTGTGGGCAAGGCAAGTTACGCTATTTTTCTTTTTTTAGTACAGCTGGAGTCTCAGTCTTGCTCAGGCTGGTCTCAAACTCCTGAGCTCAAGTAATCCACCTGCCTCAGTTTCCCAGAGTGCTGGGATTACAGACATGAGCCACCACGCCCAGCCTGACCCACTTTTGTATAAGAACTTGCCCTTGTTTCTATTATATTTGAAAAAATATGCAGTCCAAACTTGAGAGCACTGAATCTTTAGCCCTGATGTGTAGAGAACAAAATGCAACCCTGTCACTGTTTCTCATGGTTGCTGAACTTCATCTTCCTCAGTCAGAACTAAAACTTCACCCCCAGTTTCCTCGCATGCTAAATGGCATTGTGACATGTGACTGTCCAGCCCTACAGATGTGTCGGTCATCAAGAATGGAGATTTCCTGCCAGGATATAGTAATGTGCTTCCCATTGCTGTTGACAGCAGGGGCCCCACACCCACTGGCTCTAGGAAGTAAAACTTTTTTTGTTCCCGATTTAACACGAAAATCAAAGGAACACCATTTTTCATATGAATTTTTCATGCCAGGGAAATTAGTGTGGTCAATGGCCTGTATTTAGACCACTGAGTGATGGTGTCCACTGCATCCCACGCATATCTGTTTACAACTTTGATCAAGAGCTAAGTATTTGCCTTGGGGAGATGGAAAATACTGATGGGGGGGAAGGGAGGGTCTTTGAGGTGTGACTATTTCCATTTCCTATTCATTTCACGTTCATGTTTGACTAGATCCCTGATGAGCACAGGGGTCTGAGAAATGGGATTGCCAGACAAAATACACCTCCCAGGACAAGTCTTGCTAAGTAAGGCTTTTCCTGTGCACAAAGCCCCAGATAATGAGGTGACTAATGGTGGTTGCTATGCATAAGTAAAAGGTGTTTTAGAAAAAGAAACAGATTCCAAAGATAGAAAATATATGTCCATCTCCACACGAAGGGCTGGCTAAAGCAGCAGCTAGGACATTGTCATAGGTTCTCATGGGAGGTTGTGGAAATACTCAGGAATCTGCTATTCTTGGGCTCTGTACCCTCAGCCGACTACAATTCACTGCAGTTCAGGCTGGACTCTAATGTGACCTAACCATGGATGTGCCAAGGTCCAGCACGTCCAAGTTAGAGTGAGCTCTGTCTGTGGCTTTGGTGCACAGAGGTTGGCACATGCTGGAAATTTGTCTATAACAAGATCCTGAAGGGAATACCTTGCCCAAGACTCAGGAGAAGATTTTGTGGTATTGAGATCGCTCTCCTAAAAGATGGTAAAATCAACTTCTATAACCCTACTCTCTACTTAAGATATTTCTAATTGGGCGGCGCCTGTGGCTCAGTCGGTAGGGCGCCGGCCCCATATACCGAGGGTGGCGGGTTCAAACCCGGCCCCGGCCAAACTGCAACCAAAAAATAGCCGGGCGTTGTGGCGGGTGCCTGCAGTCCCAGCTACTCGGGAGGCTGAGGCAAGAGAATCGCTTAAGTCCAGGAGTTGGAGGTTGCTGTGAGCTGTGTGAGGCCACGGCACTCTACTGAGGACCATAAAGTGAGACTCTGTCTCTACAAAAAAAAAAAGATATTTCTAATTGATTCAGGCCTATACCTGTTAGACATCAGTTTTCCCCCTATATTTTAAGTTTTTTGAATTAATATTAAGTGTGTTCTTGTTCAGAACTTTATCCCCATTCAACCTAGTTATTATATTTACCAAGGTGGTCAATACTTTTGTGCTTTCTTGTCTCAGATGAAGTTGGTGAAGACCTTTGTCTCTATTTACTGAGCCTGAGTTTTCACCCATCTATTTATAAACTCCAGATAATCTCGAAACAAAACCTAAAAACCCCTGGAGACTGCTCTTTCATTGCTCTTAAGTTACTGCACAATTCTTTGCTCGTTAATAACTGCTTTTAAATTTCATTAAAACTGGGGCAGCGCCTGCGGCTGGCTCAGTGGGTAGGGTGCCACCCCCATATACTGAGGGTGGCGGACCCAGCCCCGGCCAAACTGCAACAGTAAATAGCAGGGCATTATGGCAGGCGCCTATAGTCCCAGCTACTAGGGAAGCTGAGGCAAGAGAATTGCCTAAGCCCAGGAGTTGGAGGTTGCTTTGAGCCGTGATGCTACAGCACTCTACTGAGGGCAATAAAGTGAGACTCTGTCTCAAAGAAAAGAAAAAAAGAAAAAGAAATGTCATTAAAACTAAAATTTAAATCACTCATTCTAAATAGTGTCTGAAAATCTTCATTTAGCTCCAGATTTTCAATAGTGAATTAGTGATTTCATTGCAAGACAAAAAAGGTATCCTCCCTTTCTGAGGGGCTTCAGAATTCATGAACATTCTTATAATATTATCTCATTTTTTGTATGTCAGTAACACAGAGATAGAGAAGAATTATTAGCCCTGGCTGTCAAATATGGAAACTGAGGCTTACCCAGAATTGCTAAGCCAGGTAGGTGGTCCCAGGAGGGACCCAAGCTCTGGCTTCTGCCTGCAGAGCCCACGCTGTTTCCATTACCCCACACACGTCACCCTTAATTCTGGCCATAAGTCAGAGCAGATGTGGGTGATGCAAGAGGCAATGTGGATGGATGAGGACAGACCCATCCAAACTCCCAGAAAATAGCTCAAAATACATGTCCTGGCGATGATGCTGTGACTGTAGCATGTCTTCACTTGTAAAAAAGAGTTCATAGAATGCAGAAATGGTGTTCTGGTAACTGATGTAAAACCATCTTGGAGCTTGGAATGTTAATGCATTCGACAAAGTGAAGCAGCAAAGGACAACAAGTCTGAGAATCTCTAGAGGAAAAATGCGATAGGGGAAGAAGGGAAGCGAAGGAAGATGTGGCCGGTCCCAGAGGCACCGCTCCCCACCTCAACCACCCTATGCATCCCTCCTTCACCAACCTGGGTCAAGAGAAGCCTTCTTTAGGACCCACATGGTGGTCCCCAAACACACCTTACAGTTTCTTTTCTTGATGGATAAGCTTGTGTAAAAATTAATCTAAAACATCTTTTCCTGTAACATAATTCCTATTCATCTCCTTGGTTTTGGTTCAAGGACTGCCACTTTCCTGGGAAGCTGAGCATAGAACAGGGGCCTGTCCCTCCTCTCCACCCTCACCTCTGGTGCCTTCTTTTGGCATTGCCAGGTGGTGAGAGCTTGGGACACTGAGGCCACCTCATTTGTTCGGATCAGGAGGGGTATCTGGAGCACTGGATGGAGGGCCAGACTGCTCTGGCCAGGCCCTGACTGTGTCAACCTCCCTGGGACCTCAAATGTCAGTGAGGTCCCTGACTGCCATCCAAGAGGAGGATGCTCAGCCACCTCTGGATTTTGTTTTACAAAATAAGTAATGAATAATTTTTTTTTTTTTAGATAGAGTCTCTGTTGCTCTGGCTAGAGTACATGGCATCCTAGTTCACAGCAACCTCAAACTCTTGGGCTAAGTGATCCTCTTGCCTCAGCCTCTCAGGTAGCTGGGACTAGGAGTGCACACTACACCCACCAACTGGGTTTTCTCTTTTTAGTAGAGATGGGGGTCTCACTCTTGCTGATCTCCTGAGCTCAAGCAATCCACCCGCCTCAGCCTCTGAGAGTGCTAGGACCAGAATTCATTCATTTTTAATATCCACTCTAGATCACAATCATGGCTTGGATATAAA